>NC_135123.1:5000000-10000000 GCF_050908995.1 Andrena cerasifolii
CCATGTATAAGCATAGGCTTACCCCTCTCGCCGCCTGCCCCGCAAGTGAGGTATCGAACCTCCTTAAGGGGTTATGCCTAGTCAGGCGGCCGAAAAGAGGCGAATATTTGCGAATTTTTTTTGAAGAAGCGGAAGCGTATAATTTTACAAAACTTTTTACGTTTAAAAGAGCAACATTTAAAGAACATTTGGTAATTTTTTCGTAGAAAAATATTTATGTTTATAATAAAATAACAAGCGACATCCAAGAAGCATTTTTAAAAATTTGGTTTTGCGGTGAGCATTGCCATTCGGAACCAGATTATCTAAAATCAAAAAACAAAAAAGATTTCGTTAGTATATTAATGTATCCTCAGGTTGACAGAGAGAATTTTCCGAAATATTAAGTTAAAACAACATGGCAGCTATTTAAAGTTGAAATCCTGATTTTTTCCTGCAAAAATCACGCGAAAAAATCAGGATATCAACTTTAAATAGCCGGCATTTTGTTTTAACTTAATATTTCGGAAAATTCTCTCCGTCAACCTGAAGATACATTAATATACTAACGAAATCTTTTTTGTTTTTTGATTTTAGATAATCTGGTTCCGAATGGCAATGCTCACCGCAAAACCAAATTTTTAAAAATGCTTCTTGGATGTCGCTTGTTATTTTATTATAAACGTAAATATTTTTCTACTAAAAAATTACCAAATGTTCTTTAAATGTTGCTCTTTTAAACGCAAAAAGTTTTGTAAAATTATACGCTTCCACTTCTTCAAAAAAAATTCACAAATATTCGCCTTTTTCGCGTAATTTCTGCAGGAAAAAATCAGGATTTCAACTTTAAATAGCCGCCATTTTGTTTTAACTTAATATATCGGAAAATTCTCTCCGTCAACCTGAGGATACATTAATATACTAACGACTTCTTTTTTGTTTTTTGATTTTAGATAATCTGGTTCCGAATGGCAATGCTCACCGCAAAACCAAATTTTTAAAAATGCTTCTTGGATGTCGCTTGTTATTTTATTATAAACTTAAATATTTTTCTACGAAAAAATTACCAAATATTCTTTAAATGTTGCCCTTTTAAACGCAAAAGGTTTTGTAACATTATACGCCCACGCTTCTTCAAAAAAAAATTCACAAATATTCGCCTCTTTTCGGCCGCCGGACTACGTATAACCCCTTAAGAGTCCGGTTTCCGCGGCACCGAGCAGGGCCAAACATTCTGCACAAATAGACCGAGATATGTATCTACTTAGGAAGTGCGATTGCTGCAAAATCGCAGGGCTGAAAAAAGATATGGCATCAAAAGGTTCCCCGGCGAAAGTACGAGTATTCTGAAGAACTTTATGGCTGCGGCCGCGTGTGGGGGCGGGAGGGGGGGGCGGAACGGAACGGCATGGATGTATTTCATCACGTGAATCATTAATCGGGCGACGGCACCGCCGACGATAATCTCTGTTGCCTGCGGGTTAAGAATTGACTCGACGAAGAAAGCAAAGTTGGGAAGTGTTTGAAATTCTCGGGCGGCGTATCACGGCGGACAGAATTGACCGAGATGCGCGTCGCCGTGCGCGACAGCGGCCGCATTATGATCCCCCGGCTGAAAAGCGCAACCGTGTCGCGGTTTAATTACGAAGATCAAAGAAGGATCTTTTATTGACCGAAAAATGTTCATTTCCATGACAACCGTTCGCCGCGGTGATCGTGCGAGTCTGGAAGCCGTCAGATGCGAGCATATTTTAATTACGACGCATCACCCAACGGTTCCCATTACAGGCGGATAGAATTCCACTTATTGTTAGCATCAAACAATGCTCTTTGCTGTAAGGAAAAATATGGCAGAGGAAGCTGAAACCGGAATTTATTGATCCACTTTACGATATGCGAAGTTTCGTGGATGTGGTCACATTTGTATTCTGTGTAGGTAGGTATCTCCTTTGTCGAACGTTACTTCGTGGCCTGTGATGTGGCTTACGAATTACTTTTTAAAAAATCATTTGAAAAGGCTCGGAGTTTTTGAATGTTGCAGGTCTCACACTTGGTCTCGTTAACGAGGATAAAGATGGTGAATAAACGTTTTTAGGAAGCCCACCACTACTCACGGGGGACTCTCGTCTAACAACCCCCAAAGTAACTGGTATTTAAGATTTTTTTTTTAAAAAACTGTTCGTCATATTGGATTAAACTCTTTTGGAATATAAGGAGGCACCTTTAAGCTAGCAGAAAATATTTTTTTTATGTCGATCCTTCTTATTATTTATTAATTATTGTGCAATCTTGGCCACCTCTTCGAGGATGTAACTCTTGTTGACGGGATGTGTAGCACCTGTCACAGTAATCTGATTGCAAAAAAATAGAGTTAAATAGTTTACGCTGGGATGGTCCAGTTTAAAGAAGAAATTCAAAGTTCTATGATTTTTATGTCGTATTAAGCCGCGATAAAGTATTTGCGAGAAACATTTTTTTTTCAAAATTTAACCCCACCACCCTTTTCTTCGACAATTCTTTATCACCCTATTGTGGGATATCGAAAGCCATAAAACTTTGAATTGAACATTTTTTCGATATCTTTCACGGTTTCGCATATATTCACGATAACATGAAAACTCAAAATTTCTTTGAGGTGGTATTTTTACCCTTAAAACCATTTTATTGCAGAATAAAATATAGTTACGTTATGAGCGTCCCTTGGGCTAGATTTCTGTAAAGTTTCAGATTTTTTCAATTTCCGAGTTGTCAAACTTCCGTTGTTAGTTAAAACCAGAGTATTTTCCTACGTCGTAACAATGTCGATTACGCGTGCGATTAATCCACAGACTGCCTACCCGTTTGGAGCGATTTTCCCTCACACGCATTCATTCAGCGTGGAATCGCCACGTGAAAAAGTGTGTGTGAACATTTTTTTCAATTTTGAAAACAATATGTTTCGAGTTATGTACGTGTAAAAAAATTCAGAATTCCACTTTAAGCTGGACTTCATAAAAGCTTAATTGCAGTTTCTCGTTTTACACGTCATAGAAGGACATCGGTAAAATACCAGTGTGTCACATGTGGCGCATGCTACCGTGTCTCATGACACCGATTGTGCTCCAAATGTCACGCAGCAGGGGTAGAGAATTTGTGCGACTATGTATCATGCTTGTTTAATACTTATGTGTGTCGGTGTTTGTAAACGTTGACGGCGGTATATTTCCAACAGTACAATAGGTGTTTCCATAATTATATTGTATTTATATGCCAATAATTTCTGGTACCCACATATTTAATTCCTGTCACTTCACGTTCTTCTCTTAAATTTCAAATACATACTGTAATTTTATTTAATAAAGTTAATGTAATTTTATTTAATAAAATTACTGTAGTTTTATTCAATAAAATTACTGTAGTTTTATTCAGTAAAATTACTGTAGTTTTATTCAGTAAAATTACTGTAGTTTTATTCAGTAAAATTACTGTAGTTTTATTCAGTAAAATTACTGTAGTTTTATTCAGTAAAATTACTGTAGTTTTATTCAGTAAAATTACTGTAGTTTTATTCAGTAAAATTACTGTAGTTTTATTCAGTAAAATTACTGTAGTTTTATTCAGTAAAATTACTGTAGTTTTATTCAGTAAAATTACTGTACTTTTATTCAGTAAAATTACTGTAGTTTTATTCAATATAATTACTGTAATTTTTTTAACAGTAAAATTATTTTAAACCGAACGTAATTTATTGCAAAAAAAACAATGACCATGCAACGTTTTAAAAATAAATTGTCCATGGAATAGATTGATAGGAAACGTAGGTGTAGTTCGATTATATAAACTCCGTAGATCAGTACTTTGCATGAAAATTACAGGAATAGAAACAATCTTCTAAAGGTCTCTTTGAGCGGATAATTAAATAAGCACGTAAGCAATCTCTCGAGGACGATACGAATCTTCTCTTTAGATATATGTATTTAATACGATGTTACGCAAACAGGAAACTTTAAACTTTTCCAAGGACAATGCGTTCCTTCTCGTTTTCCTCGACCGTTTCGCTCGAATGGCTTCGTTACGCTCTAAATGTCGGAATAAATTCGCGTTTTTATCACTGTCACCGTGAAAGAAAAATTTGTTCTTCCGAGTACAGAACATTTATTTTCGTTTACTAATAGTTAATTAATTTCAGCATCTATTAAATATTAAGATTATTTTAGTCGTTCTTTTAAATATCGATTGATACAGTGTCGCGTTGAACGGTTCTATTTTATACAGGGTGGTACTTAATTTACGGTACAATAAAAAAAGAATTCAATAATTCTTCGTATAAAAATAAATTGAAAATATGGAATACAATATTTTAATTTTTATATCTCTTTTTTAGCGGTGGCTTTACTTTATACATTCCCATTTAGGAAACTTTAAGATACTAATTAAAAATTTCATAATGGGGAGTTTTTTCTGGCATCCAGTAGTGATTGACGTATCACAAACTCGTCGGTTTCCCTTACAAACAGGTGGAAGGTCTCCGATTTCATGGATAGCGTGTTTAAAAATAAGGATACCGCGATTAACATATGCGAATCCCGGGAAAACGCCACAAATTTTTAATTTGTGTTTTCACCCTTTTCACTTCCACCGGCAAAACTCCCAGATCGTTTTAGAGAAAGAAATTAAAATTTTCATAAAACGGTGATAATATGCTTTCTCTGCTTACAAGGTAACTCCGGTTAGGTAACACAAAAATTCCGATTTTTTTTAAACCTTGCAGGTTTGAAGGGAACTTCAATATAAATATCAGGCTATTTTTTTATGTGCAGCTTTTTAATTCCTCGAGGTGAAAACATCTCTCAAATATTAATGTATGCCTTCCTACTTTCCTGTATAATTTAAGAATTACAGTGAATATAGAAAAATTGTTAAAAGGAAATTTTAATGCTTTTTCACACCCCATAAAACGATGCAATGAAATCGATTAATTGTTTGTGGTGAGGATCGGCTTTTATTTAAACTACGAATTTTGGACAAACCATTAAATTTTCGTTCTAACAATTTTCTTATATCTACTATAGTTTTCAAAATATAGTGGAATATAGGAAAACACCCATTAATCTTTAGGGAGTGTAGTCACCCCGAAGAATCGAAAATAAGCACAAACGAAAAATTGCCCGATATTTCTATTGAAGTCCCCTACAAACCTGCACAGTTTAAAAAAAAATGGAATTTTCGGGCAACCCTTCCCTTGTAAGGTAGGTACAATGCTTTCCAGGGCCGGCGCGAGGATAGTTGGTGCCCCGGGTTTGTCCTGATCTTCCCTAAACACGCAATTTTTGTTTGCTGCCCAAATTCACTCTAAGGGGGTGTAATTGACCCTTGAAAATCCGGTTATTTTCCGATTTTGTGTTATAACTCATGAAATATAAAATAATTTGTTTACCAAATGCTAGATCTAATTAAAAGAAATAACTTTTGTCTTAAACCTTTTTTTTCTATCTCTTACTTCTATCATTCCACTACAACCATGCACCGTTCCGGCGTTCGGAGAGCTGCCAGCGACCGCTGGACAGCAGTGATGCCCGAGCTTCGAGAATTTTGGGGTGGTCACTTTCAAATTAACGTCGCAAAGAATTTCGTTCAGAATTTCCCGGCCCGGGTTGAAAAATTTGGGGCCTTTTTCGTATAACGTTTGAGCTATAAATAATTTAAAATATTTTACATTTACTTAATTTTTTCTATCAATTTTTTAACCATAAGTGTTGTAAAAAACTTTTGCAAACTGTTTATTTGATACTGTATTTTAATGCTGCTTTAATGCTGTTTTTAAAATTCGTGGTGTTGGTAAACAATAGGCTAGTTATTTCTGTATCATTACTTTCAGAAATTGAGAAATTAAATTTTTATTCAATTATGTGTTAGTTCTGCAGATCTCAGAATCCATTGTTCTGGTTTTCTTTTTTATGATTTTATCCTTAATGCAGTGCATACCTAGATCAGACGTAAGGGGTAGCTAATGGGGCGTGTCTTTGATTGTAGCGGTGTTTGAATTTTTTTCTAAACTTTTTGTGTCTGAATGTTTTAGCTACTCAACGCCACGCCTATACCGGATTCCGTTAATTTCATTTTTTGGAATGATGCGCCATTATTGTGGCTTCTACACGCAGGTGGCGAAAAATCCCTCCGTACAAGGGTTTAGCGCCGCGGTCAACCCTGTCGTAGCTAAAATTTTTAAACTGAGACGGGTACGAGATCAGGCGACATTATTTTCAAACCTCATTACAGTAAACTGGGGTGCGAGTGGTAAACCGATCATAAAAGCGGAGCGCGCGGCTCGATTACCCGGGGCCGGAAATTCCCAATAGCTCTTTGCGACGTTAATTTGTAAGAGACCATCCCAAAATTTTCGGAGGTCAGGCATCACTGCTGTCCAGGCAGCTAGCAGCTCTCCGCTGGGCCGGTGCGCGGTTGCAGTGGAATGCGTGAGGCGCTGTTGCCATTTTACAAGTTCGCGCGAGCGCGGGTTGCAGGATAAAACGCTGACCCTGCATATAATTGACTGAAAATTTGCAAGCGAGTGAATCCTTCATCGCTACTTCAGCTTCACCTCTACGGAATACTTCCTCATTTACAGAGAAATGTTTGCGCAGAAGACATCAAACACTTGAACCAGATCACCCAACATTATGACCTCAAACTGAGAGGACATTGGATTAGGCTTGATCCAAGGTAAATCAAACACGGATTATCGGCACTCCACTGCACTGGTAATTCCTTTATACATGCTCTGTCTAATCTAATCGCCCACTTTGAACGAACGTTGCGTGTACCCAGCCGTTATTATCCGTGGCCCTGGCACGTCGAAGGCGGGAATTCTCGGGGAAAGCGTTAAAAATGCTCGTTAAGCGTTTAATTTGACGGACGTGACTAATATGAAAGGCTAGTGGCGACAATGTCTCTCTTACGATGCAACTACCGTGAGAAAAAATAATTATGAGCGTGTCGGTTAATGAGCGGCGTGTTAACGTCATGTGTACCCATTCGTCCGAACTGGCGAAACTCCACCGAGGAAATTAATGCTGGTGTCTCGCTTTACTTAGAACGCTATAACTATAACGAAGCATTCAGCGAGTTAACAATTAACACTGTGTCTTCATGTTTCAATCACCGCCCAACCGCACTGAAGCGTATCCTTCTTCTAAGGTTCTGGATGAAGTGCGCAAAGCGGGGTCGTATAAGAGAAGTGTAATTTAAGGGGGTATACCCGTTTGAACCCTCGGAAAATGTATACATTTTTTGGATTTTTTTACAAGTCAACGGTTTGATGCAGATTTCCCGTTTTTTAACTATGTTTACATAGTATTATGAACTACTTATAAAAAAAGTTTCAGTTAAAAAACTATTGTTTTTCGGAAGTTACGGATACATGTCCGAAAGTCTCTCGATTTTAGACGGCTAAACGGTGGCCCTAAAAACTCGCGCTACGTTCAACCAATTCACTTCCAATTTTGCATGCAGAATCATAATAAGATTCCGCATCGTCCAACGAAGGCTTTTTTTATTTCGATTCACCGTTTATTATTTATAAAGGAAAAAGGTGGATTTTTCTCTTAGAAAAATTTAACTTTACCTTTGATCTCTCACCATTTCTTTATTTTTCAAAATTTTCAAAATCGCCTTCGTTGGACGATGTGGAATCTTATTATGATTCTGCATGCAAAATTTGAAGTAAATTGGTTGAACGTAGCGCGAGTTTTTAGGGCCACCGTTTAGCCGTCTAAAATCGAGAGACTTTCGGACATGTATCCGTAACTTCCGAAAAACAATAGTTTTTTAACTGAAACTTTTTTTATAAGTAGTTCATAATACTATGGAAACATAGTTAAAAAACGGGAAATCTGCATCAAACCGTTGACTTGTAAAAAAAATCCACAAAATGTATACATTTTCCGAGGGTTCAAACGGGTATACCCCCTTAAGAAAAAACTCAGCCACTAATTCTAGGTTCTATTACGGTTGCCCCTGAAATTTTTGCCAAAGTTTGCGAAACTTTGGGAACCTCTGTGCCACGAATCAATGAACAATTTTTCAGAACGAAATCCTGTTCGGTCTTCCGTAGTAGATTTTTCGACAAGTGTCTGTAACAAAGGGAAAGTTCGAGGGGGTGCGAAAGTATTCGCGTGCTTTCGAGCGATTCGCGTGCCAAACTGTAGGAAGTTGTAGTTGTCTTACGGAACAACAAAACGTGTCGTTGAACGCTTTCATTACCCTTCGCGGATCGTATCGATCCTAGACGGGATTGTTCACTCTGCCCGATCGAGGGTGCTCCGGGCATTGGCGAATCGAGCTCGCGACACTTCCGTAAAGTGTAAAGTATTGACCAGGATAACTTTTCACTCGTTGTTTCGTCGTACTTGCGAACTGTAAAGAGCATTATCAACTCCTTAAATCGTCCCTTGAGAATGATATATACGTTAAGTTCAGCTTAGTGACTGCAGGGTACGTGGAACTCGAAGCAGGCCGGGTCTCAGTTAGACCAGGGTTGAGAGGAAAGGAAAGTGGATATATGTATAGCGACTTGTCTTATTTCGCTGTTCGTCGAAACTATTCCCAACAAATCAACGAATGTTCCAGGCGAACGCGCAAAATGGCCACCAAATGGAATTGTTAAACTCGACGTCCCTTTGAACAAATGCAGCTGCAGGTGGACAAATAATATGATGGAATCATGACCCGTACTAATTGTCGCATTATCTAAATGCGTATTCCCGAGCAGGTTTCGAATTATTTTAATTTTACGTTTCATCTTAACTTTTCTCAAGTTATGTAATTTTTCTCAATATAAAAATTATTATTACCTAAAAAGCGAGAAATTTTTAGATGATTCTTTTAAGAAGTGAGCAAACTTATTGTTAAGGTAGTTCCTGAATAATCTACTAAATTCAAGAATTCTTTCAAATTTCCTGCAAAACTAATTTGGAATACCAGAAACCTTTGTGCAAAGTTTAAAGTCGATTTACCGCATAGTTACTGAGAAATTGTTAATTAAAATTGATGCAATTTTAACACAGTGGCATATAGCAGAGTCGAAAAAGAGGGTTGTAGTTTCAGCTTTTCTCCTGAAACAGGAAAACTGTATTCAAGAAGTGTACCAAAATTGGCACAAAAGTACATCGAAGTGTCAGTAAATGTATTTAATAATTTCTGCAAAACTGACCACATGCAAATTGTATAGAAACTACGTGGAGCAGTCGACGTGGCAACGTCGCACAATCGACATGTTCAGACATTTAAATAGCGTATCCCGTATAAAATTTTTGCATGATCCAGAATTTTTTCCAATATGGTCAAAAGACGCATTTTTTCATTTAGCAGCCGAGATAGCTATATATAAAACGTGAAAATATAACAGTAACAGATTTTGCCAGAAAAAAATAGATTCGCTGACGCTACATTAGACACATTGTGCTATTTAAAAATAAATTTTAAAACCAAAAAGTAATGTTTCGCTTTGTACAAATTTTGTATTAAATAAATAAATTTACCGATTATATTTAATATCTATTTTTCATTTACACCAGCTTTGTATAAATTAGACAGGAATAATCATTTAGTTAAAGATTTCTTGTGTTTTTGATAAATATTATCAACATTATTCCAAAAATATAATTTTTGCAATATTTCTTTCAATTTCTCGAGAATTCTCAAGAAATATGATCTCATTTCTAATTTCTGGAGAAACAAAAAATATGAAGAAATCAGGAACACTAAGCTCGATGCGCTACGAATGAATGCGACGTTGTCAGATCTGCTGCTCCAATTCACTACGCTAACCAATTTAATATTCTATTTTCCTATTACAATTATTTATATTAACATTGAACTTTTTAAAATATATACACATGATGTTAAAAATTATTATTATTATTTCCACAGTATCATACTACTTTTTGTTTATAGTTTATTACCCAACTCTAATTCGACTAACATAGTTGGTTAGGAACTACCTTAAGGTTTTATAAAAAAAACTGCCGCCAAAATGTTTATTCAAGTATTTCTTTGTGTTTTATAAATTATAATTCTTTGAGATATTAATTTTGGAAACGAATATAATATCATTTTATTCTCTCTGCACATGTACATTCTGTTTGTTCCGGTTTTAAAAAAATTCCTGTCTTCAAAGCATTCGATTTCAAGGTAAAAAAAATATATCAAAGCATTCGTTGCTTCGAGTGTCTGATTTCGAGCCGTGAAAAAAATGTATCGTGTGGAGCTGTATCGCTTACGAAACGCAATATTTCTCAAAATGATGTTGTAACACTTTATGTGTGCATATTCATGTGCAAAAACTGAATGCTGTTGCTAATAATCTAATAATCTATATGCTAATAATCAATGCATTACAATTTTGAATAATTGATTAAGTTAATAAAAGCTACATCGCATTCCTTTACAATACTCAATTTTCTATTACTCTTACCCATGATTAATTGCAAATTGTCAAAAAGAAAGAAATACTTGTTAAAAACTTAAATTTTGAAATCAAAACATTTTGTAATAACGTCGCAGAATTTCGACCATCAGATTTGAAAGAATTAAGAATAAATGAAGAAGTGAAGAAACATCGAATAACAATTAAATTACAACACAGGAACATTCGTCAAGTAACAATAAAAAATTAAAAATTACAACCAACTAGAGCATGAAATAATAAACCCACTGAAAACCGTCACTGCTAAATGGCAAACATGCCACTAGTGTCGCACGACCACAGTACAGTTTTAGCAACGAAAAAATTCTTACAAATAATCGATTCTTTTTGGCAGATAGTTGAAAATGTAATTTTTCATAATCCGTTAGTACTTGCTGCCGTTAGAAATGTCGGTCATACGCTCCCTCGATTATTAAACCAAGATAGCGTACTTTTTCCATGTCGACTTTTTCTCGAGCAGAAATTACTTTAGCCCTCCCTCTTTCCAGATAGAGAAAGCAATCAGGATAAAACAGTGATCGTTAAGTAAGATTTTTCTGTTCATCGATTCCTCAGCAGGAAGCATTAACTATCGGCGCAGTCCTACTTTTCTTCCCTCGCTTACGGGGCGATGGTTTTATATTCTCTGGGAACGTCATCGCGTACATCAATCTCCTCCTTAATGACCCCCCGTTTTCCTGGCGATCGAGTCTTTGACGTCGTCGTAGGAAAAGGTACAATTCGCCATCGATCCACGAATTAAGAGCGAATGCCGCGCATAAGGTCAGCAGATGTAACAGTATTCGGGAACTTTATGTGATCATTATTTAAAGCGTCTGATTTGGGATGATAGTATTGACAGAAAAAATGCCGATAAATAATTCATAAATAAAAAAAACTGTTGTCCGTCGATTCCTGTTTTTCTTCTTGGTCTTAAGGGGTTATGCTTAGCCAGGCGGTCGAAAAGAGGCGAATATTTGTGAATTTTTTTTGAAGAAGCGGAAGCGTATATTTTTACAGAACTTGTTGCGTTTAAAAGAGCAACATTTAAAGAACATTTGGTAATTTTTTCGTAGAAAAATATTTAAGTTTATAATAAAATAACAAGCGACATCCGAGAAGCATTTTTAAAAATTTGGTTTTGCGGTGAGCATTGCCATTCGGAACCAGATTATCTAAAATCAAAAAACAAAAAAGAAGTCGTTAGTATATTAATGTATCCTCAGGTTGACGGAGAGAATTTTCCGATATATTAAGTTAAAACAAAATGGCGGCTATTTAAAGTTGAAATCCTGATTTTTTCCTGCAGAAATTACGCGAAAAAGGCGAAGATTTGTGAATTTTTTTTGAAGAAGTGAAAGCGTATAATTTTACAAAACTTTTTGCGTTTAAAAGAGCAATATTTAAAGAACATTTGGTAATTTTTTCGTAGAAAAATATTTAAGTTTATAATAAAATAACAAGCGACATCCGAGAAGCATTTTTAAAAATTTGGTTTTGCGGTGAGCATTGCCATTCGGAACCAGATTATCTAAAATCAAACAACAAAAAAGATTTCGTTAGTATGTTAATGTATCCTCAGGTTGACGGAGAGAATTTTCCGAAATATTAATTTAAAACAAAATGGCGGCTATTTAAAGTTGAAATCCTGATTTTTTCGCGTGATTTTTGCAGGAAAAAACTATTTATATTATTTTACATTATTTTACATTAATTTACATTATTTTACATTATTTTACATTCTTTTACATTATTTTACATTATTTTACATTATTTTACATTATTTTACATTATTTTACATTATTTTACATTATTTTACATCATTTTACATCATTTTACATCCTTTTATATCATTTTATATCATTTTATATCATTTCATATTATTTTACATTATTGTAAATTATTTTACAATATTTTTTATTATTTTATATTTTTGTTATTTTGTATACAATCAATCGTTTCACGATCGTTAGATTTTATTACCTAAATTGGGTCTGTCCACTTCAAGTTACAGTCGAATAAAAAAGTATATACCCTACTTCCAACATTAAAAGAAACCTTTTCCACAACATTACATGACTTCACTCGGAGCATCGTGATGTTCATTTCATTATACATATATACTTGGAGATATCCAGGAGAAATGAAAATCACTTTGGTAATTTAATATAATATTTTATATTAGTCTCTGATAGCGAATACTAAGATGCACCCAACTACAAAGAAAGCTCAATCAAGAGCAATGAAAGCCACACATAAACGAAACTTTTTCTTTTTGTAAAAATTTCAAATATGCATCTCTATTAAACGAGTCCTACGATATCAAAACCTCCCATGTACTTTACACTTTAAAACTAATTAGATACTTTTTAAACGACGCGAATCTTGAAGTACACTAATCACATGGATGCTTCACTACTAGGGTAGACCGGGGGCGGTAGTAACACTTCGACTTTGGAATACGATTACGCAAGAACAATCACAGTTAGAAAAAAAGTTTTTATGCGGAAGTGTTACTTATTGATCTGACATTATTGAGCCACAGCACGTTATTGTTAAAAAATGAGAAGCGGAGAAAGTGTTACAACCGTCCGCTGGTTGGCAGCGGCCTCATTTCCCTTGGCTAGCTTTATTTTGCGCTGACGCCGCCATGATGGGAAACGAAACGGCGCCACCGTCAAGCCAAGCCAAGCCAAGGCAAGTGACGCCACGCTTCATAGACATATATAGACTTAGCAGAAGCTGGGACTATAGGCGAGGGGAACGGTAGGCTTGGAGGGGAAAAGGCAGAAGTCAGATACAGGCACGTCGGCCCGACGTCGGGTTAGCTTCGGAAGCATTCGGTATACATAACCACTGCGTTACCCGATTTGCCTGTATCGCTCCCCTTACCGCGAATCTTACACCCCCCTCAGCTTACGCTCTGTCTCTATATGTTTATGCCACGCTTTCGATTCCCATCATGGCGCCACCGTCGAGCCAAACCAAGCTAACCAAGGGAAATGAGGCCGTAGCCAACCAGCGTCGACAACAGCGTCCCCGCTTGGCTAGCTTGGTTTGACTCGACGGTGGCGCCGTTCGTTTC
Organism: Andrena cerasifolii; assembly: GCF_050908995.1. Taxonomy (NCBI): domain Eukaryota; kingdom Metazoa; phylum Arthropoda; class Insecta; order Hymenoptera; family Andrenidae; genus Andrena; species Andrena cerasifolii. Next base: position 5,013,509 of record NC_135123.1, read on the forward strand.
CCACCTTGGCGTTGATTGGTTATTCCCCCTCCGCGAAACAGTTTAATCATTCCTGTATTTCCCGCCGTTCACTGGGCGGAGGTGACCCCGGTAGCCCGCGAGCCACCAGTTAGTCAACCCTGTTACAAACCATGAAAATGAATATTGTGTCCGGTATATGGGTCCTTTACCCCACCCAAAGTTTGTGTTAATGTCTATCATATGTTTTGAGATATTTAACGCGTTACAATCGCTCCAGGTCTACCCTACCTCCCCGCTCGCTCTGTACAAATGAAATGCGAACCTTCGTGACGCTGGAAAAGAAAAACCTTGCTTCAGATTCATTGCATGCGAAAAGCGGGACAGAGCAGGTACTATTTAGTGAATTTTCCACGATAGCGAGTCTGCACTAATCCCTGGGCTATTGTGCCTCGGACATTATGTTGCGGGAATCGACGAGGAGATTGAGAGAGATGCCTCTGGTAGGCTGCGCGTTCTGTTGGCTTGCAAAACATCGCTGGTACACACGAGACATCGACATTCCGCAAAGACAAGGGAAGAACTAGACAGCATAGATGCGCGTATTTGTTCCGAGTGCTCGGGGCTTTCGTGAAGCAGACGGATATGGATACGTGTTCGAGCGGCAAAGCACGTTTTGAACGATTCTTTCATGCGTGTCGCGCGGCTTTTTCGCTCGAGCAGCGCTTGGGGAAAAGCGACATGTCTACGTCTAGAAGCTCAGCTGAAGACTAGAAACCCTTTGCCGTGATACGATCGATAGATGGCAGGGAAACTAGAGGGAAACTCGGATGAAATGGCAGGAAAAAGCTGATGATGATGAAATAGTCGATGCGCACCTACGCTTCATCAAATTCCTTAATCTGATCCCCCCCTTAGCGACTAAAAAAGTATGCAATGGGGTCAGCTTGATAGGACTATTAGAATCGGAGCAAAGAAAACTGTGATAGCAGGCAATCTTTAGGAACCTACATTTCTGCATTCGCTTATCAAACACTCAATCATCCACATGTGCGCGCAAACATCAAAATTATCCATTATGCGCATAGTTGGTATTCTAAGCAGAGTCTTGAATCTTTTATTTAAAAATGTATTATTCTTACCAGTTGAGCAAATCTTTTCTCTTGAAGTCTAGTGTTAGACTCGTATCGGTTGTAATTATTTTTTCACCTCGTAAATATGAATTTGGGCAGGTATAAAAAATTACGTGCCGAATATTTTCGAATAATATAGCGGTGTATAAGTTTTGAATAAAATTAAAGCGCACGAATTCAGAGACGATGCTTGTTAGTTAAACGTTTATTACAGTTTACTGTTTTGTGTATTCATTACATTAGTTTATAGTAGGCACTTGGTCGCTCTGTCGACGACTGATCACGTCCTTTAATATTTTATGATTATTTCTCGATTAATTTGATACTGCCCATTCCGCAGGCGGACTTTAATCAACTTTTGTAACCTCGCAGAGTTAGTTTCGAATTCGAATTACGTTAAATATTTTGCATCGTGTGTTCTACGTGTGCCAAATCCAGTCCATCAAATTTGTTTTGATGAATGTAAAACGAATTGGATGGGAATACAGCAATTATTAATCAAGCATATGCATGCCAGTGCGGCCTCTGAGGAATAAGTAACAAATAATAATAAATAAACGAAAATGGTGAAAGAATAAAAGAGAGGCTGGGTAAAGGAGATGAATTAGAATGTAAATCAAGAAGCAAGAGGAAAATTAGAAATGAAGAGATATAGAGGGATGAGAGGAAGAGGAACGATGAATCCTAGACCCTTGAGGGTAAGGAAAAGTGGAGAAAAATATGAAATTTCAGAGAAAGATTAATAGAAAAAAAATATTAATATTTAGCAAGGGGAAAGGAAAGAAAGTTTTATTAAGAACAAGTACGACAGTACGTCAGCAACAGAACAGAAAGTTTGTGTGGCCTTTGTTCGCTTAATATAGTTTGTCAACAAGCTTATCGAGTCTCGAAACTGTACTTTAAATTATTTCATGGCAAGACTAGGGTAAACCAACCAGTGAGTTATATATATATATATTCAACAATTTGGTAATTCACTGGTCGGTATATTTTTATTAATAGTATGCGGTCATTTACTGGGCTTCTATACGTTTTGCATTTTATAATTTTTTTTTTAAATTACGATAAGAATAAGTGGTTATTTTTATAGAAATTTCAAGAAAAATAAATTTAAATGCAACAAAGCAACTGTTGAAATTGCATTTAAATTTTTTTTTGAAATTTATACAATATAAAAATAATTACTTATTCTTATTGTAATTTTAAAAAATATATATAAAATGCAAAACGTATAGAAGCCCAGTAAATGACATATATATATATATATATTTCTTGAAATTTCTATAAAAATAATTACTTATTCTTATCGTAATTTAAAAAAAAAATTATAAAATGCAAAACGTGTAGAAGCCCAGTAAATGACCGCATACTTTTAATAAAAATTGTACTTATTAATGTTTGCTTAATACGCGTAACTAAAAATATAGGACATTAAAAAGTGCAACTACACTCCATTTATAAACATATAATAATGTTTAAATTTACAATCGACATTTCTTTGCCTAATGGTCATTCACTGGTATGCGGTCAATTATTAGTTGGTTTACCCTATCAAACTAATAAAAACAATAATTCTGCATGCTCTCTTGAAATCTTCTAAAATCATTTAAAACTAATTACTTCGACTACCCTGTGTGGATCAGAATGGTTAAAAGTAACCGCAATTCTCTAGACAACTTTTCAATGAATTTGCGATCTTCAAAGGACCCTAACGATTCCAATAATTCTGCAAATAGGTTCACTGTTCGATAACCAGATCGAAACGCCTATTTTATGAAAGGGGATGCTTTGCTTCTGGTGTTCATCAGACACTTTGAGTTCCCTCCTTTTCTGATTCTGTGTTTTGCTTTCGCTGCTTTCTTCGAATGGCACATCCACTGGTCAGTCTTTAATCCATATCCCTTTTGCCTCTTCTGCTCCGTCGTTTTTTGTTTAACTTGAATCGCGAAGTTATTCCGCGACACAATATCTACTTTCGCAGTCACTTGAGAGTCAGGGCGAGTGTAACGGGACGTGGGAGACTTTCAAAATGGCAAACCGAGGTGGCTTTTTGCGATACATGCAAACGTGAATCGTACCCAGGAGCTACAAGTTCTCTCTTTCACGCGATACCGTACGTTTTACGATATTAAAGTTGACATTACTCCTTCCGTTTGAACTGATACGGACCCTTCACATGATTGCCACGATAGAGTAACGAGAATTTGCAAGTAGGTCGAAGCATACACATTAGGGTGGTTCAGAAAATTCGAACATCTAAATATGTTGGTGATTATACCTTTTTTGCGCACACTCTTTAAAATCGCATAACATTTTTAAAATTGGTCCAAACGACTTGAGTTTTTTTTTAGAAGCTAGAATTATCTTAATACAGATTCCTACAGAAGATCTGCACTTGTAGATTTTATATCTAAAGATCCCCAATTAGTAGTCCACTCACGAACCGTTAGTGCAGTCAATTATATATTTATGAGTCCAACTGTCTCTCTGTATAACTATATGGGTATCCCATGCAACTTGTCAAGTCCCAACCTGTGATGCCAGATCGGGGACGGGTTCTCTCGAGAATTTCCCCCACCTCGCGCACACTACGCCGGAGCTGCGTGTCCGTGAGTTGGACTCCGAAGCGCCGAGCTCACGAACACGCAGCTCCGGCGTAGTATGCGCGAGGTGGGGGAAATTCTCGAGGAAACCCGTCCCCGATCTGGCATCATAGGTCCCAACCTCTGTCCAGCATCTCCGGCCCACCGAAACATACACAAAGCTTACATACATAATAAAAAATTAGCTTTTTAATGTTTTACTATTATGGTTTTACCATGAAACACGAAGTGATCCGATTCGCCCCCGGCGCACAGTGGAACGACGTAAGGACAATAAGTAATTAGACATGGCAATTACTTCCAAACGGTGTGGGTTGGGATTTTCAAAAGAAAAAAAAAGAAGAAATGAAAAAAAGTATAAAAAATCCACAAACACTAAAAATAGAAAATAAATATATATATATATATAAATCACATATCACCATCGAAACTGTACTCCAAGAAAAGAATTATTTTTTAGTTTTTAGTGCATTTTTAGTAAAATCGTTTAGCACACATTTTTATATATTTATATATATATATTTATATATATATATAAAAATGTATGCTAAACGATTTTACTAAAAATGCACTAAAAACTAAAAAATAATTCTTTTCTTGGAGTACAGTTTCGATGGTGATATGTGATTTTAAATAAAATCATACAAACTCTGTGATTATCCTGTAGAATTGTTCAAATCAATTTTAATGAAAAAGGATAATCACAGAGTTTGTATGATTTTATTTAAAGTCACACATCACCATCGAAATTGTAGTACAAGAAAATAATTATTTTTTTAGATTTCGTGCATTTTTATTTCAAAAACTCACATAGCCCTTTCCTCGTGAGCATTGGCTTCCATTTATCTCCCTATTTCTGAACGACTGACCTTCAAGTTATCCAAAATCTCCAGCATTTACTCTCGTCGCACTGCTAGTGTCCTTTTCGTGGAAAGGTAGGGGTAACTTCAGTGGAAAACGGAATTTTGTTAACGATGCGAAACTACCGTCAAGCCCCGAATATCTTACCTTAAGTACCGATCTTCAGAACCGCCTCAACTAATTTCTATCCTGCCTCTCAGGAACTCTTACGGTTATGAAATACCTGCTTGATTTTAAACGCCTGGGAAGCTGGAATGTTAAATTTTGAGTTTAAATTAAGTGATAAACCACACATCAAGCTCTTCTCTGTTCCTCCGCATCAGCTGTTCGCCAAGAGTTTCAATTTCAGTCAAATATAGGCTGCTAATAAAACTAAAATCCTTTAATACATGCACGGCGTGATTGGAAAGCTTCTTCATTTTTTAAATTGTTCTATCCCTGGCTTACACTTATTTAAAAAAAAAAATGACTTCGAATATCTACTTATAATTCACATTTATTGACATTTTTTTTTTCAATTTCTGCAAAGTAAATGAATTCTGAAATGGCGAATAAATTAATATTTTAAATTCATAATTATGTTGAAAGCACATTGAACTATAATTTATTTTATTTATTTATTATTATTAACGGGTAACGCTAAATAAATAAATAAATAATAATAATAATAATAATAATAATAGAAGTAACATAATAATAATTATTATTATTTATTTATTATTATTATTAATGGGCAACCCTAAATAAATAAATAAATAAATAAATAATAATAATAATAATAATAATAATAGAAGTAACATAATAATAATAATAGTCTATTGCCAGAATAAATTTTTTAAAACAGAGTAACTTTCCTTTCAACCTGTAAAAGGTAAAAAAAAAAGCTCGCTATTAAATAGGACGAAATATCTATATACAGAGTTGAATGACAGAAACCGCAGAAAGAAAAATTAGTGGAAATCGTTCGGATGGAAAAATGCATTTTCTATTGCGCCATGCATAAACTATAAAATCGTTAAAGATCGGTCACATCCTTCTCTCTTCCCATTTGCCCCCCCCCCCCCCAATATCTTATAATAATATTGAGATGAAATCTCTCACTACTTTCATATTTTAAATTTATATCCGCGTTCCTTCACACGCGACAAGGAATGTTTGGTGCGTAGACACATTCCATAGTAACCAGCAAATTAATGGAGAGAGAGAGAATCATCCGTTCTACTAATTAGAAAAATTCCATTACGTTTTTATATAATCCCGCGTAATTACGCGATTACGAAGGGACATAATGAGCGCTCGGCTAATTAGAAGGACGCGGATGGCAACTGCGTTGCGTCCTGTGATCTATCGTTAGAACGAAGCTGATCGCGTCACCGTCTACCGAAGTGTGCGAGTAAACTTTATACTTCGTCGCTGCCAGCTAACTAATCTTAACGTTAACAAGAACACGCGTTCTTGCGCCTCATTCTGCCTGTCCGGCATCCAACGTCCACACAATTAACGAGGTGAAACTTTATGATCTTGGAGGTATAACTCGGAACATTGATCACGCAGTTCGCTGGTAAATACTGATCGCTAGTTGCGCGCTTCGGGAACTTAGCAGCGCACAGTCATTGTTACTGTTGCGCCGGATCATTCGTTACTCCAGATGCCTCGTTTTCCCGGGCATTTTTCCGATCTTCTTTGCCAGTGAAAGCCTCGCCACTTCTACACAGGGATTGCAACGGATAAATTCAAACTACCACCGAACAACTCGCCTCGGGCTATCTAACCCCCACAAGCATTTCCCTTTTGCGTCAATCTAGGACTTATACAAGACGCGTGTGAAGGAACGCGGATATAAATTTAAAATATGAAAGTAGTGAAAGATTGCATCTCAATATTATTATAAGATATTGGGGGGGGGGGCAAATGGGAAGAGAGAACCGAAAAACAACGGTTCCAGAACTGTTATAACCGATATAATATCGGTTTTAGAACCGTAACCGAAATCGACGTAGTCAGAAATTTCGGTTCCTTATAACAGTTATCCAGAATATCGGTTCCTCATAGCTGTTTCAAGAACCGAAACCGATATCGTAACTGTTTTAAACCCCTGCTTTTCTACATGTTACTGAGACGTAATTAAATTACTGTTGTTTGCGATGTTGGCGCGTAATTGTATCTAATGTTCAGAAGGCTACATTCCATAAACGAGAACACCATTCAGTGGAAAGGAAGCTAATTAAAGAGTAATCTCAGCAATGGAAAATTTCGTTGCGGCTGGAATTACATAATGTGAGGAGACAGTGATATGACGGCATGTATGAAAGTTAATTAAACTGGAATGGTTTCTTTGAAAAATCTCATTTTAATATTACCATCCCCTGTTTAGATTACTAGTCCGAAACTTTGAAAAGTTTGAAGTCGAATAAAATTAGTCACTTTCAATAAAAATGCGTGGCAATAGATTTATAATATAATTTAAACATTACTGTTGATGAATGACGAATAGCAATACTTAAAATAAACTTAGAGTATTTTAAAATTCAACTTGAAAGAAATGGTGCAAGTGGTATCAGTTTACCCCGTGCGTGGGGTAAAGTGAACTCCTATCCGGGGTAAAGTGAGATGCAACAAAATAAGAACTTTAATTAAGGATATAGGTAAATATGAACCCTTTGCGCTGGATTGACATGTTTAGCACGGCAGCTTCTGGCTTTTTTGCATCGTTGCTAAATCCCGTGAAAGTTGAACTCGGTCAGGTTTGTTAATTTTGCACCTTGAATGTCGACTAGAAGGACCACCCTCAAATAGGGACAATGTTCAAGTAGATTTTCAAAACTGTTTATTTTAACACAAACTTAATGTAGAATTTAACAATATGAGATGTTGAAAGAAAACTGTGGAATTCGTCTGATACAATTTAAAGGCGAAGGTTGCGTATTCTATTGTACGAAAATGGCGTCTATATAACAAGAGTTCTGTCTATATCCAACGAAAGCTAATTGACTTCTGCCCGTGGTTTTGTCGCCGAGTTTCGTCCAAGGCCCTCAACCCTCCTTCCCGGACTGGAAAAATGGGCCTTGCCCAATCAGGGGCCTGCGACTTCGCAACCCCTTCCATGGCGCCTTCGTAGGGTGGGATCATGGACATAGGAATATAGGGACGGAGGAATTGTTGCGACTTTAGGCAATGGGGGTGATATGTATTTGAGGGCGGGTGGCAGAACACCTACATCTGCCTGAATTTGATTGGTTGCATTCTACGCATGCTCTGTACCGCTAATTATGAAAAAGTGTTTGTTACAGATTAGTACGTACAGACATCTAATTGTAAGTATATACTAACGAAGTGATTATTCACGAATATAAACTGTAAAAATAATGAAAACTGAAGAGAAAGATGCATTTATAATTATTAAAATATATTAGGTGAATACGCACTACATACCACACTCCGAGAAACGCTTTAAATATGGCTGCCACCATCCCTGCTTGCGACGCAACAAAAATTCATCATTACACATCACTGCGCTTGCGTGGAGCACTAGCCAATAAAAAGAAGGCGTATGTTACCTCGTCGCCCCTTCCGCAAGGAGAACACCTCCCGCAACTATTCCTCCGTCCCTATATTCCTATGTCCATGGGTGGGATGCGTTGGCGTTGGCCTCCTCTGCATGATGGTCTTGACTCGGCAACCCGTGGGAAAAACCCCGAGCCTTGCCGTCACGGCGACCCATTAACCGATGAAAACCGTTGAACGGTCGGACCCACGGTGGGCCCTCAAGAAGCCGTTCCTCATGGTCTGGGATGCGTCAACTCGCCGTATTCCAAACCGTCAGCACGAGTCAAGGACTATTTATTCTAACAGAGTTATGTGTTCCGCATCTCCTTTAGAGTTGCGGATGGGAATGGTTTTCGACTGAACAAATGATACAATCGACGTGGACTGGATAATGTACGGCTAATTGTTTAATCGTGGTTGTCAAAAACTGTGACAGATTTTTCATTTTTTTGGGGTTAGTTTCTGTTCCACCACGCCGCGTGGTTTTCTAGCCAGCTGACAGGTTAGGATATTGCGCACATCACTTGCGCATCGGTTCTTAGCAGCCATTTGCAACTCACAAATGGTTTACCCCAGTCACTTTACCCCGAGTATGTACTCAGTGGAAAATTAATTATTTAATAATGTTAGGATTAATGTTTTCGCAAACGCGTGTACGTGTATGTTTGTAAGCTTGTTTTAAGCACGCAGAAAAAATTTGGAGTTAAAATAACACATTTATGACTCATTTATCCGAAAACCTAAATGGCAACGAAAAAGTCTCTAAAAATTAATTTCTAATTTTTTAAATGAATTTACATTCTTCGATATCTGAATGTGCATAATTATCGTTCTTATATTACATACATTTATTACGCCACCAAAATTTGTAAATATATTCTATTGTTAAAGAACAAATTAAGGAAGCTCATTTTACCCCGAGGTCCACTTTACCCCGGTCTCCCCTATGCAGAATATTAGAGACACCGGATTCTAAGATGATAAGGAGATTTATAGCGCTTTTGAAACATAAGTAGAGAAGGTACGGTAAGAAAAAGTGTGTATGGTATGGTATAACAGGAAAATAGAAATAAATAAATAAATGTAAAATATAAATACGCAGTAGAATATACTTCATTTAAAAATCATTTTGTTAAGCCATTCCGAACCCACCATACACGATGCAAGTAAATACGTGTCCGAGTTGATTTCCTTCTTCGCTCCTCAAAACATCGTTTCCTTCAAGCTCGTCAACGAGTTCCGCCAAATCACCAATCGGGTTCCCCTCCTTCGCAAGAAACCGTTAAACTGTCTCGGTGTATCGAAAGATTTTCTCCCGAAACGCTTCGTTCCCAATTTTTCAAGGGAGGCCATTCCACCGGAATAAACGATCGGCCTCATCGTTTTCTCATTTTCGGTTGGTCGATGTTACGAGAGGCTGCCCGTACGGATCGGTATGTTTGCGCAATCCATCGACGTCCGCGCTGGCTACGCTATGCAACAGTTGCTTAATCCCAACGTTCCATCAAACTGCGGCGTGCAAAGCTCGCGATCTCCCCGGCGAAGGTTAAAGCTTGCGGAGCTTACAGGTTACGGGGGTTACGTAATCAATCGAACCGGTAGCCAGCTCCTAAGAGACAATGGTTTCTCGAACAATCTCCCGGATCGATCGGGGATTGCCACCGGGAGGACAAGCGCCGCGCTTTATATCCGAATCTCGTCTGGTTATTTGCTTACACTGAGCACACGCTTGACTTCGGCCTGGGTTATAGACGAGTAATACGTAGCGGGGTCAATTCGAGGACCACGGGGTACCTTCTATGAAGTTATCGCTCGCTATTGGCACTTTCTTATTTCCGCTGCGCAATCTGGTGGCGAAAATTAAAGCAGTCCGATCGGGTTAGCTGTCGCATGTAATTGGCAGCATTGGGAATTTCGACTGCTTGATGATCGATTTTGTAAAATTTAACAGACTATTTAATGACAAAAACATTATTGCACTGTTTCAATACTTGTGTCACACCAGTCCTGTAACGCGATTGACCCGCTTACAGAGGTTACTTTAGTAGATGGCGCTCTCGTAGTATTTCCCAATAAAGATCCCCCGCTTCGCACTGCAGGGTTTATGGATCGTAACGAATACGATGTCTCGAGGAAAATTAAAAAGAATACACGTATTCAAGGCGTTAGGAAAAATTGAAGAGTCCTTGTACAAAACACTGCAGCTGCCAAATACTATAGTACCACACGTTACCATTTTCCGACAAATTGTTTTTTTTTTTTTAATTAATGCTATAGTATAGAATTTAATCTTTGGCACTAACAGTGTTTTCTACAAGGACTCTTTAATCATGGGATCAGAAATATATTCTCAGGACATGTAGGGATTTTAGATTTGGGATACTCGGATTTTAATATTTTGAAAATTCGTTGAGCAACAGCGTGTTGAAGAGAAGGATGCCAAATTTCTCACTTATTCGTCTGTAACTCCCGTAAAAAAAGGAATTCGCAAAAAATGGTCCGGTAATGCTTAGAGAATGTAGCAACAAAGAAACGCTATAGTGCTAATGTCACTAAAAAATAATTCTTTTCTCTTGTACTACAATTTCGATGGTGATATACTGTGCATGGGTTATATTGGAATCATTTCTCGATATAAATGGTGTATTTTCGGTAATCGCGATGCGAGTGGCTCATTTCAAGTCGTTTGGAATTGTGGTTATGGGTTATATTTATTGATGACTGGGTAATTTGTTCACCCCCACGGGTTAATTTTTTAAATATTGTATTGTCATCCAAACTACGCCCGTCTGCAAAGTTTCAAGACAATTGGATAGTTGGAAGTGGGTTAAATTTCAATTACCAGATTTGAACCATGGCTACGTAGATGGGCTAGGTAAATATCTTCAGCGCGGAGCGCTCGCGCCATCTAGCGGATTTTTTTTTTAAATACTTGGAGTAACGGGCGGCAACTGTTTAAGATTCAAACGTAAAATATGCGTTTTGTAGTTTGTTGTTTAACGGGTTGTACGTGGTTAGGGTATATGCACCATTTGTGGCCACTTTAAGGTATTGTACCAGTTTTGGCCACTTCTTAAAAAAAAAAATATATTTTTCCGTGTAAGCAATAAATGTAACCTTATATTTCTGGCGGTATACTAAACAAAATATTTGTGATGTGTAATTCTCCACAAAATAATGATCTGCGAGCAGTTTAAAAATAAGATAATTATACACACGGCCAAAAGCAGTGCAATGGCCACAAACGGTACACCTACCCTACGGATATAATGTAAATATATATAAAGTTAAAGTTGAGGTAATTACGTACTGCTTAAAATTCAAAACTATTATAATTAAGTACACTGTAAACATTACACAGGGTTTTCCAATTTCTGTACAATTGTTTTATTATGTACTGGCTATAATAAACCCTATTATTTCAGCCAGGACTATGTGCACACACTGATACACAGAAATGAAGAGTTCTTAGTGGACGTTATACCTAAAATTGAAAGATTTTATTACGAATATTTTATAAAGTTATTGCCATCGCCTTGTTGCGTGGCTGTCCAGTGAATTTCGTACGGAGTTTATCCTTTAACTAATTTCAAACATTTAAAACTTCCGCTAATTTCACCCTCATTCCTTTCCCTACTATCTTCAACCATGTCATAGATTCGATTAATCATCCCACTTTTCAAAAGTGACCGCGAGGCGGCGCCCTCCGCGGTACTGACCTAGCCCATACGTTAAACAAACAAACAGAGGATCTAAGCTAAATAAAATCGTTCAAGAAGACATAATCCGTTCAACTTTATGAGGCGTTTCATCTAAATTCATTGAATATGAATTTCGTGGCTTGGAATCTGACCAATTTGTTGTGATAAACGAAAGTTGGACAGGCCACACTTCCCAAAAGCTATCGAAGCTTCTTGAATATCGTTCTTTAAAGTCCGAGTGACGTATGGAGGTCAGATACGGGGCCAAATGGAGGGGTTGATGCATCGACGATTGAACACCTGGTAATAGATGTGACACACTCCTAGTTAGCCTAAGGGTTGCAGCAGAAAGAGAGGTAGCCAGACAGATTGGTGGGTATTCTTGGTATTACGATGTCACGGCGACGTTCAATTAGCGTTCGTTAGGCGGCTGTAGCCACGAACTACGCCCTCAACGAGAGAGTAATTAACGGTATTAGTCGAACGAGCACGATCGAGAGAAGTCCCTCGCTCGTTGGAAGTCGAATAATGGAGCTTACGTTAGCAATACTGGTAAGCCACTTATAACTACCGTCCTGGCGAGAAATTTAACCAGTCCATTTCATAGGGAGACGCATCCTGTTGGGTAGGATTATATAATGTACATGTATACATTCCTACGGCACAGATTTAAAATGGGGTTGCTACCTTGGCATCCACTCTGTACCCCTTTCGAACCGATTTTGACTTCTCGATATTTTTACCGTTTGTCTATATTGTCTTGTTGGGACCCTGGTTATAGTAATTGCTTTTCATTCCTACCACATTTTTTACTTGCTCCGCGAGGAACTCTCAACCAATTTTCGACTTGCAGCCGAGAATCGTCAGGTCTGTGAGATGGTTAAATTATTCACTAGTGAAAATGTAAATTTCATATTTTTCAGTAGACCTTTGCGAGATTGTTATGTATGAATTGACGAGATTTGTGGATAAAAGTAAGCCTTAACTCCGCTTTATTTGAGCTGTCTTTAAGGGGATGTTCCGGTCTAAAAGTCGATTTTTTTTTATTTCATTTTTCGAATGTTCAAGCTTTTAGGAATACGTGTTTAGAAGGATTTGTTGAAATTCGTAAAATTCTCGAAGTTATAGGCATTTGAGTAGCGGCAAATGCATGGGTAACACCCGGCCACTCGGCACTCACGTAAAACTTTAAACGCGTTTTTCTCGAAACAGTGTTCTCAAAACGGTGGGACCTGTATCTCCAAAAGTTATTCTCCGATTCGACTGAAACTTTTTTTACTTTGAAGAATATACTTCTGGCTAGGAGGGAAACTAGAAAAAAAAATACAAAAATTGAAAATTTATAATTTTCAAAAGCGTTGAAAGGACGAAAAATATAGGGGATAAGTGATTTCAAACTTCAAGTGTCGTTATTTTCTTTAAAAATGTCATTTTGCATTTTTTCTGGTTTCCCCCCTAGCCAGAAGTATATTCTTCAAAATAAAAAAAGTTTCAGTCGAATCGGATAATAACATTTGGAGATACAGGTCCCACCGATTTGGATCAATTTTTTGACGCCTTGAGTTTAACGACTCCCCAGTGCCGTTTGTAATGATTAATTATAAAACAAAAAATATATTTCTGTAATTTAAGACATCCTTAATACAATGCAACAAGTCCCATTAAATTATATATAGTAATTTTCCTTTAATTAATTCCTAATGATCACCTATTTTTTGGGGCTCTAGACCGGAACCTCCCCTTAATTATATGCAATTTGTATCATTTCGAAACTGTGCAAATTAATCTGATATGATGCTTGATATCAAAATGATGTTTAATTTAATTACCCTCGCTAGTTAGTCATTCGATCTTTTTGTATTCATGGTATGTCCCTAAAATTATTATAATTCTCTAATATCGAATACAATACCCCGTAATCACCCATTAAGCGAAAAAAATATGGCTTATGATAATGTGGAGCACATGTCTCGAAAGCCTCAGCTCGTCGGCGTGTGCGCAGCTTTCTCATAACATGCAAATTCTTAGAACGTTCCAAGCAAATTTAACACAACAGGTATATATAAATCACTTATTATACTTATAATGGGTGAATGTAGATAGGGTCACCAGAGTTTAAACATTTCCCCGTCCTTAATTGAATTTCACAGTCGTAGATGCCGCAATTCTTAATTCCTAGTAAAAGGATAATTCTAAGTCTAGTGCAGGAATGTCGGGCAAGTAAGGTGAATGTCCCAATTTCTGCTCATTTAGTATTTTTCTTATTAATTTAAGCGTTACGTTTGTACTATAGTTGCAACAAAATAATTCTAAATTATTTGAACATTTACGCGACTGTTGCACGAGCTTGGGGCTAATCAAAGTGCAGCATAAGCAACGAAAATCTTTTAAAATCAGAGATTCATGATTTTTCGACCGTGTTTTAGCTGGTTGTGGTAAGCAACAGGGTCAACTATTGGTTTTCGATAATTGGGCAGAAAATAGTTTTTGCAGTAAAAGTTCTTATTTAATAACAAAAACAGATACCGTATTGTGCTCTGGATGTAGATTTTTTTTGACTATTTTTGATTATTTTAAGTAATTTATTTCCAAATCTAAGGGTCCAGGAAGAAATCTGACTGTTCCACGAGATGCAGCAGACATTTCTCCACCGGAAAGTCAATTTCCATTGAAAAATTTGCAATTTTTCTGAAAATCGAATTTCTCAAAAACCGAGGGTGACAAACGGTTTGCGGATTCGTTTTCAGCGCACAGAAATCTATAAGAAACAGGCTATTGAATCTTACGGGCCAAAATGGCTGTTGGGCAGTGTCACCAGACTCAAGGTATTCGCGTTTACCAAACGTTCTGTCTCTGTAGCAGTGCCGGAGATAGCATTAAGCATAGGCGCGCAAGAAGATAGAAAGTGCGGACACGTGAAAGCATAAACCGACTAGTTACGGGTCGCGTTCAGCGAAATAGAGCGGAATCGTTTAATTTCCTTTGCAAATGGTGAAGAAGAGACAGAGGCTGGCTTGTTCTTTGGACCTTACGATCCTGCACAAAGCTGCTGTCCTTCCGGCGGTACGCGGCGAATACGAATACACCCCCTCTAAACTGCTGTTTTATCACTACCAAGGAAATACGCGCCGGGTGCTAAAAACCTTGAATTGCAAACACAAGTGCGGGGGAATACGAGCCTGGCGAAATGGAGGACACCTCGGTGGTTACGATAAAGAAACGCTGATACTTGCTACCCGCCGAATCGCTTAGGATGCTAAAGCTACCCTTTACTTTCTTAGGACATGGGCATGCACATAGCTGTGGGGGCGAACTTGTCATTGCGTTTAAGCAGTGTTGATTACTTTCAGAAGATGCACTCCGAAAGGCTCTCTTCATATGTTATTAGAATTCCTCCAGCGCTGCGTAGGTGTAGGTGTAATATTAGGCTGCTGCATAAGTTCTGTCCGCTAGAACACGTCTTCCGCAAATTCGATTTCTCAAAACAGCTTACATGCACTTATCTTGGACTATGTATTTTCCATCAGTACTTATGATAGTTTCTCATCTCACGTGAACGTTGCGTTATGCCTCTTTTATACTATTCTTCAGATTTATCATTAAAAAAAGAACTTATTGCACTGTTTGTAGGGTAAATGTCCCAATTACTGCCAGTGTCCCTATTACTGCCACTTCATTTATTTTACTTAATAAACACGCAACGTATAGTTTAAAAAATAATTTATCATAAAATTGGGACTGTTCTTCTTATTATTATAGTACATTCTTTATATTTCTATTCGTTATACATTACGTTTTTTTTTAAAGTGAAACAAATAAAGTGGCAGTAATAGGTGTTGGAGATAGAGCAACATACATTGCGGACGCACCAGGCAGTCGTGAAAACGCTGCATTGATGCCCTGGGACTCCCTCCAGACGGCGACCTCTGGATCCCCTCTCTGTACTCGTCCCTACCTAGCGACACGCGCGGGTTGTACGTCTTAACGTTTTCCAAAATTGTACTTTCTAACAGTTAATTATATCTTTCAAAACTAACCGCGCATTATCTTCCTTTCCGACCTGCAAACTCTAACAATAGGGACACTGACAGTAAATGGGACATCTACCCTAGTCTCGTAATTATCGAAGTGTAAGGTAAATGTCCCAGTACCTGGACATTTAAGGTACAGCCGAAACGCGATTGAGAATTTTGCAGTTATGCAAGTCGATTTATATAAAAACGATTTTGCAATTACATGGGGCACTGTGTGTACTTTATGATTTTAAAAAAACCAACATGTTATTGAATTGAATAATTTTGTAAAATATTGAAAATTCATAGTCCTTACAATGGCCCAATACCTGGACAGCTTAACTAGTATGTCCCGGTGTCCCGATTTTACTGTCCCATTACCTGGACACATGATGAAACAACAGCAATTTGGATATTTTCTCGGGAAATTAAATAAAAAAAAAACAACACGATAGTTTTTCCTACTCGCATATTTTTTCTGCATAAATAATTTATTCCAATCAGTAAACAAACTTGAGTAAAAACAATCTATTATTGAATGACTAATTTTAAGGCTATGTGTATTCGTGTGTGACACGCGAATTTTACACATGAATATTTAATTAAATATCATCATTAAAACAAGATAACAAGAATACAAAGTTTTCAGTATTTATGAAATTTATCAGCTTCCAAGTTAAAATTACACAGCGCTAAGGAGATCGCGATGGAACGTATAGAAATTGTTGGGGCTGTGTGTATCACTTCCTTTTAACAATGCCGTTTACCTAATAAAAGGCGGGGGATTTTTATCGTGAATCGGTTATTGTGCCATCGCTAATTGCGATCAGAAGTTACAGTGCACGGTGTGTCGCATGATTGTTTAGTGACAATAGCGCGGGGCCTTGTCACGCATTGTACCATGCGTTTAATTATGGCGGCAGTCCCTGCAAGTTGATCCCAGGCTTGCCGAAGACAATCGAGCCGACGCTCGCTTCTGTTCTCTTTACAATTGAATGGACCCGCGATCCTCATCGTTTGCATGTGAATTTCTATATTGGAATAAAACTTTCCGTCCTACATTGCACGCAATACGGCCGGCACTTTCGTCGTAAATGCTGGTAACTACGGTGGAAGTTGTTGGGATCAATGCGACCGAGCTGCTTCAACATTCTGCCTTTGAAAACCGCACAGATCAATACGCGAGTGTATTACTATTGTTTCGAAGATTTCAATGTGAACGACTTGAAGCGTAAATGCCTGGCATATTGTTTCTCTGATCAGCATGTTCGAGCAATCAATTTGATCAGCGTACCAGAAACTAGTTTCCCTGTAACGTAAAACTGGAACGAACTTACCGACGAAGTATTTAGCAAGTTTTACGTATGTCCATCTCCTTTTTCCGCACCTTATAATGGATGGTTCAGTGACAAACACCGCAGCATTTTACTGTATTCGACTTGTAACAGATTTAATATTTGTAAAATATAGAAATACATATTTGTAGAAGTACGCGTAAACTTCTGAATGTTGTGAAATAGTATTTACTATGTTATTGTTATGTTACATTTTTTTATCGCTGGCAGTAGTTTGAGTCTCTCGCGTCAGACGATTTTTACAGATATTTTCAAAAATTAATAACTCGAGAACAAAGCCCAAAGCGTAATTATCGACATTCTTGATTTTCGTCTTATTTTGGCAAACAGAATCACCTTTTGAAATTTCTCACACCTGTTGCCGAACACTATGTATGTAACATTATTGAACGATCAGCTTTCTGTTAGTATTTTGTTAGTCACTAAAGTATTTCTCTGACAAGGGCCATCTAAAAATACACTTAATTCCAAAGTTCTTTGTACACACTAGAGTTGTTCGACTAATCGAATAATTCCGAATGATTTCGAATATGAATAGTCGAACTATTCGAATAATTCGAATGATTTCGAATACGAATAGTCGAACTATTCGAATAATTCGAATAATTTCGAATACGAATAGTCGAACTATTCGAATAATTCGAATAATTTCGAATACGAATAGTCGAACTATTCGAATAATTCGAATAATTTCGACTGATTTCGAATACGAATAATGTATTCGAATAATTCCAATATTCGAATAGTCCGGAGTATTCGTATAATTCAAACTGTTGAAATTTCGGATTGTACCAAATCCGAATCTAAACATTTGAAAAACAAATAATTGTAAAGGATAACACTAAAATAATTTCATGTTCAGATTCCTACTCCGTACAATCCGAAATTCGATCACTCCGAATATTCGAATTCTCCTAATTATTCGAATGTTGTTCGAATATTCGAATACTCCTAATTATTCGAATAATGTTCGAATATTCGAATACTCCTAATTATTCGAATAATGTTCCAATACTCGAATACTCCTAATTATTCGAATAATATTCGAATCTCAAATTCGAATTCTACTGGTGTTCGAATATTCGAATATTCGGAGAAGCCCTAGTGCATACACAGTTCGACTTACATACTTTTGAGGTTAGGATTATGAGTACGCACTCGCGCAGTGTAAAAGAAAATACTCGGAGAAAAACACGGCTTCTAATATAAACGTTTAGATGAAATCTATATACATACTATACACGTAACATTCTAACGAACAGTAGTACATATATATTTGAACACCGTGATCAATGATTGAGAAAAGAAAAATGGATATAACATAAAGAAAAAGTAATACTGTTCGTTAGAATGTTTACGTTCGTTTTTTCGTACTTGTTCGTTGGCTTGCCGGAAAAGAAGTGAACGAGACGCCGATCGGCGATCGATCAGCGCATCGGTTGCACGGAGCGCCCTCGCGGCGTAATTTGTGGCGCGAAATACAAACAAGGCACGCAGAATTAAACAATTATTTTCAACGTCTGAATATGCAGGGTAATTCATAAATGCATATCATACTTCAGGGGGTAAATCTACACACTACTATAAGTAAATACGTCATATGAACATATGTCCTATGTACCTTAGTTTTCAAGTTATGGATGATTAAAAAACATGTTCCAAGTGCCCGACTCGTACCTCAACATACGCTACTGTATGCCATAGAATTTAGTTCCACACTCGCTCAAAAATACTAGGTAATCTAGTCTTTTAATTTCTTTTTTTATTTATAAACTGGAAAAGTCCCATTAGTGTACAAAACAATATACGTAATAGTGCCAAAAAGAAGTCAAGAACTTATACGAAAAACGGACGTGTACCTGTACTTACAAATGTTTGGGTACAGACTCTCTGAAAGAGCCAATATTGCCAACGAAAAAATCTAAAGCCGGGCAAAACGAGTTCGCAACTGTAGGTACGTATACGATTTACGGGATCAGTGTCGGCGAAACGAGACGTATACTGATACGGAAGAAAGTCTGTAATCTACTCTGAAATCCATTTTGTATCCTTTTCGCAGATTGTGCACGTTATTCGCTTGCCATAAATACACGATTGTTTTTAAATGTAGCCAAAAGTAAAAGATTAATGCATAAAGCGAGCACTTCGAACATTTTCTTTAAATCATCCATAATTCGAAAACTAAGGTATATAGGAAATACAGGGTTATCCATTAAAACTGCAACCTACGCGCGCGCGAACAGACGAAATGGCAACACCGCCTCACGGACGCATTCCACTACAACCATTCACCGGCCCGGCGTTCGAAGGGCTGTCAGCGACCGCTGGACAGCAGTGATGCCCGCGCTTCGAAAATTTTAGGATGGTCTCTTTCAAATTAACGTCGCAAAGAGCTGTGCGGAATTTCCCGGGCCAGGTAAGCGAGCCGCGCCCTCCGGTTTTATGATCGGTTTACCACTCGCACCCCAGATCACTGTAGTGAGGTTTGAAAACAATGCCGACTGGTTTTGTACCCGTCTTTAGTTAAAAATTTTAGCTACGACAGGGTTGACCGCGGCGCTATACCCCTGTACGGAGAGATTTTTCGCTACCTGCGTGTAAAGCCACAATAATGGCGCATCGTTCCAAAAAATGACATTAACGGAAGCCGGTATAGGCGTGACGTTGAGTAGCTAAAAGTTTAAAACATTGATAAAAGAAAAATTAAGTAAACGTAAAATATTTTAAATTATCCATCATTAAGGGGAAATAATTTTTCCTCATTTTTCGGCGCAAATTCCATTCCGATACCTTTTATAGTTCAAAAGTTATACGAAAAAGGCCCCAAATTCTTCAACCCGGGCCGGGAAATTTCAAATAGCTCTTTGCCACATTAATTTGAAAGAGATCATCCTAAAATATTCGAAGCTCGAGCATCACTGCTGTCCAGGCAGCCCTCCGAACGCCGGGCCGGTGAATGGGTGTAGGCGGTGTTGCCATTTTCGTCTGTTCGCGCGCGCGTAGGTTGCAGTTTTAACGGATGACCCTGTATGTTCATATGACGTGTTTGCGTACATTAGTGTGTAGATTTACCCCCTGAAGAATGAGATTCATTTATGAATCACCCTGTACTATTACTGCGGGCTACGGTCATCCTTTCCCCAGCAAACACTTAATCTATATGTATAAAGCTTGGAAAATTACACATCAAGGTAGAATCTCAAATTCAGTCTAAATTCATACCTTTGGTCCATTTAAGCAGAGCTAAAAACTAGAGCTTCAAAAGGAAACAATCAAAATTACAGCCGGGTTTAACGCAGCGTGAAAGCCCAGCTCAAGCTCTAATCCAACTGTACTTTGTTTTGGGTTTCTGCGATTGCTCAATTCGCGTCACGTTCGATCGATTTTCTTTATAGAAACTATTGCCGAAATATATTACGCTATTAAAGTATAATCACCCGACAACTTCTTCTACAACTTCTCGCTGGAGGTTCCAATACTATTTGCTATGAGTAAAACAAATTAATGCACCTTTAATGAGTTTTAAAGGCACAATTTTAAATACACAGAGGTCGCTTCTAGCCGAGTAATGACCCAGTCAACCGGTTAATTACCTCTTTGACTGGCAGCAAGGCGACTGAAATACTTTCCAAAGTCTGACAGACCCCGTTGCAAGTGTTTGCCTGCCTATGAGAAGTGTATTTGTCAAGCTTATCCCCATGCTTGTAAGTAGTTGGAGATGATTAATCAGGTTTTTAGCATATTTGCTTAAATTCGCGTATGTGCGATAAGCAGGTTTTCAATCTGTAAAGGGTTGAAATAAAAAACCCGTAGGTATCTCTTTAATCTCAATCCTCAGCGACATATTTCACAACGAATATCATCGATGCCTAATAGTACCCGTGACATCAAACCAATCGACGTCAATGTTCAGTCAAATGACAGCGTCATCACGCGCATGCGTGGCATGTTCCCCCTCCATTACGCGCAGGATTTTTCTGGCAAGCCCAGTAATACCATCAAAATCTCTACTACCACAATCTCATTAACACATATGTATATGCCTTCTAAGTCACGACGCCTCTCGCGGCGGCCAGGGGAACTAAACAGAAATTGTCACACAAAATCGCTGGGGTAAAAAGTACAGAGTCGGAACACCTGTCTATTGCGCCGTGCCTATTACCATACCAATTTCTGACCAATACGCGCGCTCCAATCCAACTTTCGTCATAGTCTATATTCAGGTATAGCCGGGGTCGCATTTACCACTAGGCGCAAGCTGGAACTTCACTATCTATGGGACCACATTTTAAAACCCTACTCCTCACAAACAACAATATAAAAAGCAGCCTAGTTATAGTTGCAAAATAAAAACTTCCTTTTAAATATTAAATTCATAATATAAAAGCTAGAGGCCGCTGAAAAATTTGCGAGGCTCCTGCCTTCATCTGAAATACATCGTTCTTTCCTTAGAACAGTGTTTCCCAACGTGTGGTAAAACTTTTGGGGGCACGCCGTGAGAGTTTAGAAGTCGCTATACTGTATCCATCCTAAGAAAAACTTTTTCCGCGCAGAGATGATTCTGAGAGGGCGCTGATTGGTCCAACTCCCCACTTAACCGCCTACGTTTTTCTCCGTCTTACCGCCTGTTACCTCTCTGTCAACCGTTCCGCACGCGACGCCTTCATATACACGGTGGCACAATTATTTCCGAATACGCACGGCAACCGCCTGTGTTTTATAAAAATTGTTTTGCAGTTGTTTTGAATGAACTTAGTTTATTTCAGAGACAATAACTGTTATAACTTAAATTTTAAAAGTTATGGCATAAGAGTTAATATCTTTCATTAAATGATTTTAGTTATGAATAACCATTATGGATGATGGATATCGTTTTTAATTACAAATAACCATTATTGTGAACGGAAATATTTTTTGGTCACTGAGAAGATAATAGTCATACAAATTACAGTCATTTCATAATTATTTCGAAATTTTAACACTTTTACTCGACCTCTGCCAGTAGGACTCCATGAAACCAAATACAACTCGTGTAATTTTGATTATTTTTACGTCAAAAAAATAATTTACATAGTTTAAATATCAATAAATATGTGTGCAAAAAAATTGTACAAAAATCTCATCGTTCCTTTGAATATAAATCCTAAAAAAGACGTAATAAATGGCATCTCAAATAGGCTATTTAGAACACCTCCTTAACTGATGTTATATCTGTTCGGAACCAAAGAACTACCGAGTAAATACACTGCACTCCTGCAGTGTTTACATTGACATCGGTCACGTCCCGCCCTTGGAAGGGCAGGGAAACTAGCAGGTAAAGCGCTACGAGCAATCGCCTGCGTTGGGCCCGTAGGCAGTAGTGGGGGCTGCGCAGAACGGTTGCAAAACGGTATTGGCGTTTGGTTTTTCTTAGGGTGGATGCAGTATAGTAACTGTAAGATAGTGCCAGCCTGTGTGTTCCGGGCGAATATTAAATTGTTTATATCACTCTTTGTGTTTATCAATATATGTACGTACTTTATGAATACAATTCCTATTGTTATACTACAACTATAGCTTTATCTATCTGTACAAGGAGTACGCCAGTTATATACACATTTCCAGGGGGCACGTGAAGCATAAAATGTTGGGAATCACTGCCGTAGAATATAAAACTAACAGGAACTGCTGTATTGCGTACAACTCATGTAGGTACCTACGTGGGGCGTACCACCAACGAGGGAAAAAACTATTGGGCTAATTGTTCCCTATAAGTATCTACATATTCCTCAAAACCGAAGAAACAGACTCCTTCTTTTGGGGCCTCATAATGATGTTGCATCTGGGGTCCCCAAAAGTGTAATTGCCGTCCTAGAATAACGCAAAACACGACAGTTCCCATTTTCATCACTTTAGGACGTGACTGACTTCAACATGACTGTACCTACTGAATTAATTTAAGCTGCAAAAATTCGAGTAACTAACACCTAACCCCGGGTCTCCACCAAGGCGAACACTGTTCTAGTCATGACACACCGCCGCAAACATGAACAAAACTCAGCGTATGAATCGTACGTGAACGTTTTGTTCTGTTTGCGGCGGTGTGGACACGGCAAGAACAGAGGAAAACGTTCGCGAACAATGTCTTTGTTCGTGTTCGCCTTGGCGGAGGCAGAGCCGGGGTAACAGAGCCTACAGACGAGTCATTGACATTGTTCTACTAATACGGTGCACACGCGAGGCCTGGAAATCACCGGCGATGGTGATTAAGCCAAGCAACTTATCTCTACGATGCATTAGCGTGAGTGTGAAAGTTCAGTATTTCCGGGCGGACTTACGATGGCGAAGCGGATTCGGTGTACCCCGAGGCGTCAACGTGCAAAGCGCGATTCGCAAGCTCGCTCCGCTGAAGATAATAAATCAGCCGCTTAATACCCGACCCGTTACTGCGAATGCGCAACTTGGCCTTGTTCGAGGGAGCATCTCCTCATTGTCACGCACGTGCGTGTGGCCACCGCGCCGGGCGTGCGTGTACGTAGAAGAGTAAACGCGTGTACACGGGTGGGCACGTATGCGTCCGAGTGAATTATGCTCTTGGCCCCCGTGTCCACCGTCACCCCGTAAATTTACATCACCCATACGGACTGCGGACCCCCAGGACTGACCTGTCTCTCCATCCTACTGCACCTTCGATATCTGCACGCACGTACATGTGTGCGAGGGCAAACTAACGCCGAGCGGAGGAGGTACGACGTGATACGTCGCGCGACGCAAACTCTGTCGCCTCGTTTTCCGGACGTTTTGATGGGATTAAGGAGGGCGAGGTTCCGAATGCACATTGTGTGGGCAACCCTTTGTAATGAGTGCATGAAATGAATAAACGACCTTAAACTGAGAGAACATTGGCAGTTATTTAACACGTGCATTAAAGAAGGAAAATGACACAAATTTTATGCATTTTCGCACTTTTAGTATAAAAGTATTTAGCAAATTAAAAAATGTTAACTTTTATATTATACAACAAAATGTTAGAAAAACATGCCAATGTTCCCCCGGTTTATGGTACCAGTTCATTGAAGATAACTCTTCTCGGATTATTTGTAAAATAGTTACTGAAATAAATTATAACAGAATCGACAGTGATGGTGTACTTTGGTATCACAGGGTAGGTGAAGAATTAAATTGAAACTACGTTGAATTGGATCTGAGTTGGAATAAGTGTAGCTAGTAATAATTAGGTGTAATAAATAGTGAGAATTGAACCTGGTATTGAATTGAGTCTAACAAGGAACGTTGCCCAAGTTATACACCCCGATTTTTATGAACATTAGACATGTACCTTTTTTATTGCCAGACATGTTTAGAGGGTTTAATCGCTCTTCAAAGTTGGGGGACACCAAACTGTTTTCTCAAATTACTCGAAAGCATATAGAGCTAGAGAAATATGTTAGATCTACAAGTTGCTAGGCTTTTTGTGGTAAACAATATGACGTAAGCGACATCTTCTCGAAATCATAGGTTGTGGTAGAACTGTAATATTTGTTAAACGAAACAATTTATTTTTGCTTCAAGTTTGTTAATATAAATACCAAAGCGGAACTCACGAACGTGTATATTTCCAAATTCTCAAAAATCAGTGGAAAGTTAAAATAGTTGTATCCCCTTTAGCGCGGTTGCAGCTTTTTATACAGCTATCAAGTTTGATAAGTGAATGTGCAAACGGTACTGCATTTCTAATTTATCGCGGTTTGCTGAACGATACCTTGAGCTTAGAAATTTATGTAGCCTTCATTTGTGTCCACCTTTTTGTATGGTTACCTATAAATTCGCGAATATTTCACTTAGGTCCTATTATTCTCCGTAAAAAGCCAAGCAACTCTTACACGTATCATATTTTTCTAGCTCTCTTTATCTTCGAGTTATACGACGAAACAGTTTGCCGCCCCCAACTTTGAAGGGTGATTATTACTTCTCCCAAACACGAATGCCTGCCAATAAAAAAAAGATATGTCGAATATTTTGGGGCACTTCATCCGCGTGCTAAATTTCATCAAAATCGGGGTCATCAGTTGGGTAATATTCCTTCGAAGTTAGTATTGAGTTAGTAATACAGTGGAGCTGAATTAAGATGAGACTGATAAGTCTTACTTAGACTGATTGTGCGTCTAAGGATTGAATGACCTGGGGACCTAGAGATCCGAAGATTTGGGAATCTAGGGAACTGAGGATCTGGGATGCTGGGGGACTGGGTGACTAACAATAAGACTTCCAGCGAACTAGAAGCAGATGGAGGCGGAACTTTTAAGTATTGGAACAGAACTGATATCGGATTGAAGCTAAGCTCGAATTGGATGTACCAATGGATTTTTAGGACCATTTAAAGCAAGAGTGACGATGATAGGACAAGATAAAGTCTACGAAATTGTTTTTCAGTATGAGTCAGGACCGGCAACCCAGAAGCTGGGATAAGTCAGGATTCAAACGCCGAGAACATTTGAGGCCAAGTGTGAATGTTTACATTGGGAAAATAGATTCAACTGTAATAGCAGAGTCGGTACATTATATCTCTTTCAGCTATTGCTGAAGAGTAAGTATTTTCATGAGAAATAAATACGAACCATGCATGGTAAATTTTGACAAAGATGTGCACTGTGTGCTTCTCATCACTGGCTTTAAAGGAAGTCCACTTTTGTGATTAGCTAAGGGTGCAAAATAAACGATACATTTCTTCTGATAACTATAAGCAGGCTAGCTCGTTTCAAATATCGATTATGTATCACATTACAATTAGACCACCATTCTGTAATCGCTGTAGAATTACCACCCTACAATGGTCTTCCTATTAAGATCAATTAAGATTACGGCAATGATAATAACGAACCTCGTTAATACTATAATAGATATCCCATTGATTGTTACCACGATGCACCTTGTGAAACATGTCTAGCAGGGTAACGGTTGTAAACTCCACTTAACTGCTCGGAGCAAGTATATAGATTACGGCGCGTCTGTTTAATCTCCTCATTAAAGTCTAACGATCACCGTAAGAAAATCTCTACACAAGTGGACGTGTATTCGCGTAAATATACTTTGGTAGCTCGTCCAGTGTTTTATGTATCCATGCCATTTGCGGTTAAAAGTTGAAGCGCGAAGCTTCGCAGAATCGTGGTGCAAACTGTGCTTCAGTGTCAAATAAACGCATACAAATGCATACCTACAGGCATTAGCCACTCGTAAGTTTTTAACGTTTATTGCATTTGCAATCTTCAACGTGGAGTACAAATTTATCGCAGCTTTAGAGCAAGCCAGCTTCTCAGCTGTTACATTTATCTATTCTTATGATCCACGTTCGTTAAGCTCAAAACTGACAGGCACATTCTCCGATACAGCATCGGAGATCGTAAATTTCTAGCGTTCAAGTGGAACCACTTACATATCCGCACGAGCCAGAAATGATAGATATGTACATTCACAGAAGTGCTGCATCCAACCACATTCATTTATAGAACCATGACGAAATCTGGGAAGGACGTGCGAATCCGATGGATGTCGATGGATCTTCCATTATGTTATGACATAGCCTAGCTAGCAATAAATGCAGGCTCACGGTTTCGATTCAATATTATTTCAGTAGGATTGATCACCTAATATTTCCTAGACCACTTTGGACGATGTTCCGACGACTTTCGAAGGGTTTATGGTTTGGGAGATTTGGATGAGCAAAGTTATGGGAAATGATGCATGGAATTAAAAATAATATTGAAACTACTTAGCAGTCCCTTGCTGACTATCCACTAGGTCGATGCAGAGAAAATTTTTGTTTCTGCACAGCTATGAATGATTATTAATACTAACAAGAGAAGGACATCATGCGACACCGATTTTTATGAGCCTTGGCAGAATGGATCTATGTCGAAAATAAGTGAATAGGTGTCCGAGCGTTTCTGCCAATGGGCCTTAATAATAGAGATATTTACATGGAAATTATTAAAAATTTCATAGTGGCCGTGGGGTTTTAGTGGGTAAAAATCCCACACTACCCTGGCGTCCGCGGGAGATTCCCTTCTGGAGGCGTTGGGGTGGCTTTTGATGTATCCACGTTAAAAAAAAAATTATAAATTTTTTTATAATTATAAATTTTTTATAATTATAAATTTTTTTATAATTTTTTTTTAACTTGGGAAAATCTTCAAAGGCACCACCGACTCCTTCAGAGGGGAATCCCCCGGGGGCGCCAGGGTAGTGTGGGATTTTCACCCGCTAAAACCCCACGGCCACTATGAAATTTTTAATAATTTCCATGTAAATATCTCTAATATTAAGGCCTATTGGCAGAAATACTCGGACACCTATTTACTTATTTTCGACATAGATCCATCCTGCCAAGGCTCATCAAAATCGGTGTCTACCACATGGTGTCCTCCCCTTGTAAGGAATGTTTGGCGGAGTAAGCGAAATTTTAGGACAACAGACACCTATTCTGAATCGATTCATTCGTGCCTGCTGATGTGAAAAATGTATGCCCCTTTAGGAAGGCGTAAACGCTGGAAAGGAGGGCGCAAGGGTAGCTGCACGCGCTCATGGAGAGTAGTGGAGTTAAATTAGCATTTTAATTGAATGTACGAGTTCCGAGACACATTTTTTATATCACCAATCCACGCATCCGCGTATTCCAGTGTGTTGGCGCGCTTCGTAGAGCCGTGAAGTCGTTAACGCCGAGGGGTTATTGCGATTTTATCGAGACATTATTTGCGCTTCCTACCGAAAGACAAACATAGTTAAGGACTTGAAGGCCATAATTGGAATTTCGGTAAGCCAGGATTATTCTTGGATGCAGTATATCGATCGACTGTTTTGAATTATTAATCATGTGTCTGGATATTCTTGGCTGATATCATCGCATAATTTATAGTCCAAACAAAGAGCATTGCACAACTGTAACATATCGATTTTTACGAAACTTGGCGTAGGGGTGGAAAGTGGGAACATATTTGACACGTATTTTTTTGTAGCGGCGTTTATTCATGTTAGGGGGATGAAAATCAACTTCAAAATACGGGGCTGGAAAGATATTTAAGAACGTGACCGGAAAATTCATTTTCGACTTCATACATATCTACATGTAAGAAATAATAGGGTGTAAATAGAATTTCGAAAAACTCAAAGATGATGTTACTGTAGCTTATTGTGACATAGGTACCTATTTATGTATAAATGTCACTGTCCAACAGCCATTTCGGTATGTAACATTCAATAGCCCTTTCTTATACATTTTTGTGCGCTGAAAACAAATCCGCAAACCGTTTGTCGCCATCACCCTCAGTTTTTGAGAAATTCGATTTTGAAAAAACTGCAAACATTCAACTTTGAACATCTTTTGTGTCAAAACGGTAATAGTTATTCTGTTGTTTGTTGCGTCAAATTATTCTATAAACCCTCCCGAGTACAACGATATAAGCTATTGGTGCATTATGAAATTTAAATATGTTTAAACAACGATCAAAGTGGAAAGAACACCCGAAATGCACCCACTTTTGCAGATATCTTTAAATTTATTTGCAACACTAAGAGTCTAGGAGAAAATCTGACTACTCCACGCGATGCGACATAGTACACATCGTAGGGACTGTCTTTCTATTAGAAGCAAATAAACTTATTGTACCACAGGTTCCGTTCCCTGTATTTAAACAAAAAAAAAACTAGTTTTGACATCTTCGTGATGTTTAAATAAGCATCTATACTCCCTGTCATTTAAGAAGGAACCCGTTTCGCGCATGTAGAATGAGCTCATTGGCTCCGAAAAAGCGTTGGTGGGGGGAACAGCCAATAGTGGCTTCTCCCGGCACCAATGAGCGTCAACCTGCGCAGAACCGGTCTAAACACGTCGGTTGGCAGGTTCCTTCTTAAATGAGAGGGAGTATAGTATATTATTGGTTTATTTGGAAAGTTCGTATTGAAATTGCAGGAAAATTCGAAGGCAAAGTTTTTCTACAGAATTCGCATTTTACTTACTTAATAATATATGCACCGCTTCCCAGAAGTTCCTAATAAATAATCCACCTCGAATTCCAAATACAGAGTATAAGTCTCTCCACACGTAACAGTTCCGTGCCAGCTTCGCATCGTCGGTGTTAGTGTCGTCACACACTTGCCCATGTCAGTGACGTCAGTGTCGAATCTGTATCTATACCCTGAAGCTGAAATTCATTGGCCACGATATTCTGGCTTTAAATCGCTTGAATGGGACCTTTTTTATTACCCCTGGTGCATTCTGGTGTCGTAACTCTCGAGCCACGCTCTTCGAGGATTCTAAACCCTAAAGTCATAAAGAGAAAGACAGCAGTAGGCCATTTAGTAATGAAACTGCCAATTTCTATACTTCGTGTTAGATCTACATAGATGTAGCGCCAGTGGATTGCTGGTGTTTTTCTGATTAAAGAGACACCAGACGTGATACAATTCTGATTAGTTTTAATGATTGTAATGAGCCGGAGCAAACGTCAGTGACATCAGTGGACACGGTACGGACGCGGAATTGACACGGAACTAGCATGTGTGCCCAGATCTTAAAACCTTTTTCGGTTGCACTCCGTCATCTGTCGAAAACGCTGCGACCTTTCCGAACAATCCAATATAAACATCATCCATTTTCTTAGTCGAATACAAGTATCACCAGTAAAAATTACGGACTTTTCTAGGATCTTATCCTAAGCCACTTTTCCTTGTCTACTTTCTGCAGGCTGCAGCCGCAAAATTGTAATCCATTATCCCAGGATTTTACTATACAGTACCTTCCGAAAGGAAAGAGATAAATAAAAACGTAAGCCCCCACCATGGCCGAGTAATGCCGTTAAAGTATTGAGGTAGATGAAAATGCTTTTCCCAGTTCTCGAAAACGTGCGACAAAGCCGGAGTCTATAAATAGGGTTTTCACGGGTGCGCTATCAGCCAAATTTAGTCCGAAGCGTCTCCACTGGAATCAGATATCCTGGGAAAGTGAAAATCGGATCCGGTGGGAGGCTCTCCGTGCGAGATTCAATTGTAGTCCCTATCCCCGAAGAGAATCCATAAAGTTGCCGGTGGGCAAAACTGTACGTCTCTGCACGTCGACGAAGAGCCGCGCAAGCTGCTGCTGGGAGACGCGGAACTTTCGTTTCCGTGGTTGCTGACGTGCACAGACACGCTGGGAGACAAGAAATTACGGCGGGTGGCGCGCGAGAATACCGTACGTACGAAAACCCTTCCCAAGTCCTTCCACGCGCTTCCGGTAACGTGTTCTCCAAGTTATACACGTGTTGATTTACGCACTCACCGAGGAGTCGCGGTTCCGGCGTCGCTCGACTTAGCGGTTTAATCGTCTATTCCTCGCAAGACGCCGCACTTTCCTCCAGAATGCGGCGCAAAGTCGCGCGAACGACCAACCACGGCGAGAACAAGGGATAAACAGTTTAGATTAGGCGGATATTGTACGAAGTGATCGTTTCTTGCATTCGAATGCCTCGATGTGGTGCTTTCGTCTGGTAACGGGTTTCAAGGTGCTTCGAATCTATTCGTACTATGCCAAATTAAAAATTAACCGAATTTGGAACAGGTTTAAAATCTTGATGAGTTTAGAAAGTCTCGATGAGTCTTTTGTTTCTTATTGAATATATCGCTACTTGGCATTGATACCGTGAAACTGGGTTAACGCGGTTGGCTCTACTGTCTTGTTTTGTTTAGTATATGAACTTTTACATAGAAGATGATATGAAGCTGTATACAGGATGTCCCAAAATTCAGACGCATTCCGGTACATACAATATCCTGATGCAAAAAGACATCGAAAAGTCCTTTACCGTTTTGGGATCCGAGGCTCCGTTCTCGAGATATTAATAGTTGAATATTAGCGGTCGAATTCCGGGCCGCGCGGTTTAAAGCCGAGACAGCTGAGCGCGAAGCAGTCGCGCGCGGAACTCGAACGCAGGCGCTAACCCATTTTCACGGTTTCAACCAGCGTGGTCGGCTGTACTGTGTGTGTGGCTTTGTATCTACGCGTGCCTTCTGCGTGTGCGCGCGAGCAGTCACTGCTCCGCGCTCCGCTGACTCGGCTTTAAACCGCGCGGCCCGGAATTCGACCGCTAATATTCAACTATTAATATCTCGAGAACGGAGCCTCGGACCCCAAAACGGTAAAGGACTTTTCGATGTCTTTTTGCATCAGGATATTGCATGTTCCGAAAAGAGCCTACGTTTTGGGACACCCTGTATAGGTTTTCTCGTCCCGCTCGTTCTCTTTGTATTATTCGATGTTATCGCGTCGACCGATAATGACAATACGTGTGCCCTATCTCTACGGTTACGTTAGAGATAAGGTCTATGGCGGTATAACCAATCGGGCCCGCATTCCTTCCGCTTGTCATCTTTCCAGCAAAGCACGGTACATATATGCAAGCCTGAACTTCAATACAGAAAGATTTTGTTAAGTGTTTGGTGGACATTGACCAGAATTATTTATTATGATAGTAGCAACTATATAGATATTTATCGCAGCTTCAATGGGAACAAGAAGAATTACAAAAAAATAGCCAGCACTAGAAAATCGTATGTGCATCTTGTTTGTTCCAGACAATGCGAGACCCCATAAAGCAAAAGCGACGTTGGAAGAAATTCCAGACCTTAGCTGAGAGACTTTGATCCATTCTCAATACTCTCATGGCTTTTCGTTAACGGACTGTCACTGTTCTTGACACACTTTGTGTCAAAAGTCATAGAGTTTTACAAGAATGGTGATTAGAAACTTTTGACACTTTAGAAAAATGTTAGTAAATTTAATGGTGGTCGTATAAGTGAATAAATGCAACTATTTCAGACTTAAGACTCGTTACTTCTCGAACGTATCTTGAAGACGTTCTTGATTGCATACACAGTAAAACACAAGCACCTCAATTACTGTAATCAACTCGCGTGCCTATTCGACATATATCCGTCTTGTACACTAGCTATTAAGAACTTCGTCGCCATATTGTTTTTCCTCATCAGAGTTAATACAACAGGACATATTCCGTATAATTTCACGCGACTCAGAGCTTCATCTCGTCGTCAGGAGAAAGAGTGATTTGCACAACTGCATTTCCATGCCCGTCCTACTAAGAATAATGCACAATGAAGTTGCCGCAAGGATGAAGAAAGTGGGCGTAAAAAAATTAAATTCCTTCCCTGAAACCGGCAGTACAGACATTAAGGTAATAAGAGAGTCAGTAGCTTGTGCTGTGACGCATCAGGTGGCAGAGTCACAAACGTTCCTAGCCTATTGTCTACAAGACAAAGACATTTTTATGACAATTTTTAAGCTTCTTATAATGGTGGAAAACCAAGTCGTCGAGAGCTGTTCTCCCCAAAGGGTACTTTGCTTTGTAACATGGGCCCAGATGGTACTCAGCAAGTAAATTAGAGCAATCCAGCGTGCCGCGGGACAAAGGATAAACTGCAGTGGAAACAAACTGGAGGCCGTCAAAAAGGGCAATCAAATAAGAGAGGATGTTATGGACAATCGACAGGAAAGAGGATTTTTCCTTTTCGTTTAATTCCAGCTGTTTTGTTCGTACGGTGCTTGAACTTGTGCGATCGTACGTACACGCATAATCGTTACTTTTGTACGTATCCAGTTGCGTTTCCATTAACGACTCCACTACAATGGAGAGTATTATGAATTTCTAGCAGATGGAATAATAAACTCCGCTAACTCTAATCTTCTATACACATACATACATGTATATAAAATCCAAATACCACCGACAGACTCATCAGGATTTCTCTGGGATCACTGATCCTATGAGCATGGAATTTGGTAGGCAGGTTCCACTTAGCCCCTAGGTGCTCACTGAGAAATCTTTTTAAAACTTCCCCCCTCACCGAAAAAGGTATACAACCCGGGCAACGCCGGGTACTTTAATGCTAGTATATTTATAAAAGTCTTGACACAAACTGAAGTTATAAAACCTTTCAGAGATTAATTGATGAATAGAGGTTACCCAACTTCCAGTAAAACAAATGGTCTTCTAAATTTGATTAGCAACTGGTTTGGCAATCTTTCTTGAGGGCGTTTACTAGTACACCCCAAAGTACCAGAATGAGTCCTGTGAACGTAGTGTAACGATACCTCCGCACTCGCCACAGGGGTGCACTTTAGATCGATTCCACTCCCGCAAGCTCTCACGCAATCACCGATTCCTACATACTTATATGCATATACCTACTTCGTTCTACCTCCTAACATCCCCGCGTCTAAGGCTGGGTCTGCTAGATAAAGCTTTACTGGTCAATCCACTAGCAAGCCCAGCACAAAACGTACACTTCCTTCATTTTCTCTTCTTCTGTCCTACCTCCTCGCTCAACATTCAACTATCCTTTCTCAGTACGATGGCTGTGCCTCAGGCATAATTAAGAACTTTCCAGGGCCTGGCTGATGTTTGGTCTGCAGATTACACTATTTCTACGGGATGGAAATTGTTTGCACCTAGGAACTAGCTGCACCGATCATTTTTGCGATGTGTAGGTACTTTGAACAAAACTCTGGTAGCGGTCGATCGAATTGAAAGCGACCCGGTAATCCGCGAGAGAATGAACGTAATTCCGATTAAGTTCCTTTTCTGGGTTTACTAGTCCCGACTAGTAAACGGGGCTGGAGTATAATTTGTGCCGCGCCGGCTCCTCCGATACGCGAATTCGCAAGGGAACGACACGATTGGGAGTCATTTATAACTTCGTCGGCGTCGCGCTATTGAAAGTCGCCGAGTTTCGGCCGCGATAATGTATGCACGTGCATGGTAAATGGGAATTTTCAAACGGGTTGAACGGTTATTAATCCCGATACGAAAAGGTGTATGTATTGTTATTAATGTAGCACGACAGCGAGCAACTGGAACGCTGATGCAATCTGTGAGAAGTGAAAGTTAAAATAGACGTGACAAAACGGTCGATTCAATTAGAGGAACAGAGAATGAGCTCCTGTCCCCCATGTTTGACGAAACGTCACTTACTGATTCGTTTAAATTATTTTACAAACAATTTCTATAGGTCGCTCTTGTTCATCTCGTAGGAATATAAAAGTACACTACCAAATTGTCAGTAAGAACACTTATTGAACGCATGGTTTAATTGCAAAAGGAATTATTGGAGAATAAAACAGGATGGTTGTAAATTGCATGGAATTTGACATTATACTACAAAAGCCTAAAGAAAACTTGACAAGACTGGAAACTTGTCAAAATCGGTGATAACCAGGTCATGCCCTCAACTTGTTAGCCTGAAAGGTACTATGGCCATCTCTCCCGGACATTTTGGGGATAGGCAATGATACTTTATTTTCATTTGTGAAATGTGTCTATTAAATAATATTTTTTCGTTTATTGTTATTAAGGGATATCTAGACAAAACATTAAAGTTTTGTTCTATGTAATGCTCGTTGCTATATTTCAAATAGGTTGGCTCTATAGAGACTCCCAAAGTAACTATGGCCATCTCCCCCGGAATTACCTTGTTCCTTTTATTTTTGTATCCTGAATTAATCATTACAGTACTTGTTACGTGCAATACACACCCCCTTATCTGGCGACATTTTCGTTCAAAGGCCCAGTAGGAAATCAAAATTGACACATCCCGTGTTACGTGGCTCATCCGTGGTTCACGGCATTTATCATAAAGGAAACTTTAATTGCTCAAATGAGTGCATTCTCCGGTCTTAGTTTTGAAATAAAATAAAGGGGAAGATCTCTTCAAGTACTTGCAAGGGAAGACCCCCAAACCAAAAATTCAAAACATTAGCGAAGATTAGTACCTACGCGGCTGGATAAAAGGTACCGGGATAATTCGCGAGCGCAAGTGACTTTCACTGTCTAGTCGAGCTGGCTGGTCGATGATTTATGCGCCATGAATAGTCGCGTGACAATCCTTTCGCATTTAGGTCGTAAAACAGAGAGAATGACCGGTCGCGTCAGGCGTGTCATCATAATCGCGCTCGCGAATAACATGGGAAAAAACGAGTCCATAATTCACCGATGCGTGACTTGGGCCGCGGCTGACGGACGCTGTTGGTTTTCGTTCAATTTATGTACCGCACACCACTCCGTCACGTCAATCGATGCGTGCACATTCACCGACAAAACCGGGATCCTCCAGGAAACAGCTGTCTAATATATCTGTCGAGGATAATCGATCGCCATATCGGTCCAAGCGCGAAAGACACGAGTATGTATGTGTTTTACTGGAATTGCGTGACGCTTTTGGGGAGAAACACTCCAGCGAAAGGTATCGGTTCCACAGCCGCGGGAGGCATTATCTCGGACAATCGAATGATGCACAGATATCTTCAAAATTGGTGTATTTCAATTACCTGAGGCTTAAATTCATTCGAACACGAAATTTTTTGGGGTGCAGTTATTGAACACTCTTACTCTCAGAACTTGGCAATTTATATTGTACTTTCACCCCCTCCACGTCGAATTTGCATTTCGATTTGGGAATTTACAAATTATATACAATTATATTTGCCAGAACTTAATAGAATTTGACATCATTTAACGGAATTTGGCAGAATTTAACAGAATTTGGCAGAATTTAAGATGTTTGACAGAATTTGACAGAATTTGGCAGAATTTAAGATGCTTGACAGAATTTAAGATGTTTGATAGAATTTAAGATGATTGACAGAATTTAAGATGTTTGACAGAATTTAAGATGTTTGACAGAATTTAACAGCATTTGGCAGAATTTAAGATGTTTGACAGAATTTGACATAATTGGGCAGAATTTAAGATGCTTGACAGAATTTAAGATGTTTGATAGAATTTAAGATGTTTGACAGAATTTAAGATGTTTGACAGAATTTAATAGAATTTGGCAGAATTTAAGATATTTGACAGAATTTAAGATATTTGACAGAAATTAACAGAATTGGGCAGAATTTAAGATGCTTGACAGAATTTTACAGAATTGGGCAGAATTTAAGATATTTGACAGAATTTGACAGAATTGGTGCAGAATTTAAGATATTTGATAGAACTTAACAGAATCTGGAAAACTCTAAGATATTTGACAGAATTTGACAGAATTTAACAGAATTTTACAGAATTTAAGATATTTGACAGAATAGAGCACAAATTTTTGCCTCGTATCCCTACAGAGTTGGTCTTGTTATGATACAACGAAATGCCTCAGTATAAACTAGAAGAGAAAAGGGTTGTTCTCGATCTATTACTTTTATAGTCTCCCGCGGGTTGGGTTCTGACGTTTGCTCTCACTGGCGAGGGCGTTGGCCGTGCGAGGGTACGAAAGGGGTCATAGGAAAAGTTCTTGATAATCCACGTGAAGAAAATGTTCTAGTAAAACGTACACTCGCCAAAACAATATATCTACAAGGGTGGATAGGAGGGAGAGAGAGGTGGCAGCGTCGGTCGAATGCAATTATTACCTGCCCAGTGCACGTAGCCCGAAAAAGTATATAGGGTGTACAATTAAGAGCGTTATGAGCTAATACTTCGGAATCCTTAGGGAGGTGCGGTATTTTTTGCAGCTACAAGGTATAAGAAATTCAGATATTTCTTTGTACCCCCTGTTTGACATCGACAAGGACATCGTGTAATAAACCTTATTTTTGGGGGTAGATGCAGAGAATTTAGATGACATTGAAGATCAACCAGAATACTCGGTGCAAAAACTAGTTTGGCGCGAAACTGGATAGCAAAAATTAAAGGTTCAGACCTTTCAGTTTGAAAACTCACCACTCTCTTCAATAAGTTTTTCTGTTTTATTCTGGTTAACCAAACTGAAGCTACATACATATGTATAAAGTAAAACGCCGTTTCATTTTTCTGTTTCGGATTACCTGGAAGATAAATATCATGCACACCAGCGGACTACGAATTTTGCGTGGCGCGTGAGTGGATCATGCATAACTCCTATATATTATGAAACTTAATAAAAAAAAACTGCAACCTCCGCAAAGATGCATACGAACATGGTTCAAATTTCGGATGAATCGAATCGCTAATCTCTTAAAAAATAATCCACAAATTTTGCTCTGTCTTTAGCCCCCAAAATAGGATTCCCCTTAACGTATTACGAGGCCAATCCCATTCACAATTATTAAGGAAATAAATAATTTCAATTATAAATAAATCCGAAAAATTTTATAGGTATTATAATAAAAGTGTTTGAAAATTTTTAAGGAATCTTAACGTACTGCTCGAAAGTAAACATATCTGCATTCTGTGAATGCAATACATTTTGAGGGTTGCGATATTAAAAAATCGAACGTTGATTTGAATTCCATTTCTCTCGGGCGAGTTTTATGGCGACAAAGAGGGGCAAGTACGTTAATACGTTTGAGGATGGAATTTACTGATCGGTTCAGATCCTTTGACGGCAATTTTACTTAAAATGTAAGTTTGCAATTAATCTAATTCCTACAGACGAACCAATTACGTAACTTTTCATCACGTTAGAGCAATTAATTTCGAAATTGGATATGGTAGAACATATTGAAAAGAGTACCTACCGTAAAATGTTGATGAAAGGTAATATCGCATTATGTTAAATATTTGCGTTAGGTTTGCAATTTCTACATTCACAAATGAAATTTAAGTATGCTTAATTTAAGGATGTCAATAAAATCAAAAATTTAAATATAATTCATTTCAAATCCAACCATGGGTTGATTGTTTGTTTAATGGAAACTTAGATTCGTTTAGCGTTAAGATTAAACTTAATTCGTTTAATGGAAAATATTGTTCTATCATCAGCACTTTGAAAATCAGTCACATTGTATTTCGTTACTTTTGAAACCCAGCTGTTAATTTTTTCTTTAAAATCTTGTAATTTTCTGAGGCGTCTAAAATGTTTAAAATACGATAGACATCAAAGGGCATTGATCTCTGGAGGAATTGCAATGACACAATGTGTAAATGGAGAGATGACAATTGCTCTGGTGAAAGTGAAATGTCGTTAAAGCTGGAAACTGTTAAAACAGACATGGCTTGTTTGTGTTAACGGTTAACCATATACATGAAAATTTACTCGTTCGATGACTATTGTTGGGGGGCCATCCAGGATTACACAGTGCACGTTGCACACAGTCATACAGAATAATCGTTTTGAAAGCTAACTGCTGAGGATTTCAGTTCACAACTATAATTAAACTCAAAAGTAATGATTTAGCTGTGCCGAAAATTTAATAGATGATGTATCGAAACGTGCAAAATGCGCACAGAAGTTACATCGTTATTTTGAAAAAAATTCACTGGTTGCTTTAAAATTTCAATTATACCTACTTACCTGGAAAATATTTTCTCCCATAATGGTTTTTAATAATAGCATTTTAAGCGTGTATTATATTCCATGACTTATGCTACAGTACACTTTCGTAGTAGAACAAATAAACCATTTATTAATTTAGATGACGCAACTGTAATAACTGTTTAAATGACTCTTATATTTCTTTCTGTTTCAGGTGAGTCTAAATCGCAGATGAAATGGAAGGGGATCAAGTTCCTGCACTTTTGCTACACGTATGAAGTATTTTTTATGATTTGTAATTTTTTTTTATTTTACAAAAGTAGGTATGCACTTCAAACGCGAACAGAGAATAAGTGCTATTATGTAACTACTTAGAACTGTGAACGACGTGAAACTTGCGCATGTCATTGAGATATAAAAAATTTATTAGCAACGAAGCCTGCGTAAATTATTTAGGGAATTAAATATCTTAATGGGGTTTCGAATGATTTATTAAATTAACAGGTTAACGGACAGCATATTCCCAGGGCAGTGTTACGTTTGAAATTTTCGCTTACATTAGAGGGGGTGGCTTGTTAGGTATGCAAACATTCCACCGATACGAGTTTTCTCAGCTAATTACATCCACCAGGCATCTTAACCTGCACTGTGCATTGTAGACGATCTGATACATCACCTTTAAGTTCAAAATAAAAGAGAACCAGAGACATTTTTTCTGCGTTGACCCTTTTAAACGTATTACTAACAATAAGTAGTTCCCTGTCTACTCCACATTCAACTGATTTTGTGATTAGTTGTAAAAGCAATGTGATGAAACTAGGCAAATTTGCAAAGTCCCAGGATGCAAATCATTTTCATTTATAAAATGTTCAAAGTGTTGCTGCTCGCACCTTTGTTTGAACAAAAATAATAATTGTTTTGTAAGATTTCATAATCAGTAAAGCACTTACATTATATGTAGCCCCACTGCACGATGTAGCAGATATGATACATGTACATTAGGGTGGGTTTTATTTACTCTTGGTAAATTTTTTTTCAAGATTTTCTTCGTGGCACCCTCCAGAATAGTTCCAAATAATTAAAAAAAAATCCGTGGTAAGTTTGAGCTCGATCAGATAACGGGAAAGGGTGCCCAATATATAGACTCTATATCTTCGCACAAATATCGAAATATGGGACTCTATATCTTCGAAATTTTTGCGAATTTCGGCCCCAAATTTTCAGGAAACATTCATGGCATATCAAACATTGAAAATAAGATTTTTTTTATCTTTTTCGCATATTTCGGTATATGACCCCCCCTCCCAGGTTTAAAAAATAGTCCTCGAAAATAAAAATTCCATTCTTTTGTTCGCCTTCGTAAATAAAAAGTGTTCTAGAAGCAACTTTCAAAATTTGAGGAAAAAAATTGTTTTTTTTTTAGTTTTTCGGACTTTTTTCGAAAACCGTTTGTCGCACGAGAAAAACTAATAAAACATAAAAGATGCTACTTGTCCGGATCTACAACTTTTGTTTGACACATTTTTTTATTTAATCAATAACTTGGAGGATATTATGTATATAAAATCGACTTCGCCAGCTGAATGATTTAAATGTTTAAGGGCCCAGGGGCAACCTTTCCCGTTATCCGATCGAGCTCAAACTTTACACGGATTTTTTTTTAATTATTTGGAACTATTCTGGTGTATGGACTATATGCAGATCTTCGTTTAGACGCGATGCTAAGTGAGTTTTCTGTATGTGGAGAAATTACCTTTATTTGTTAAAATAAAGGCTACTCTCAAGGCACTCTATTATAATAAAATGTAACTTTCCACGAAAAATCTGTATTGCCATCTGAAAATACATATATTTAACTAATATTTTATGCTCCTGTATTGTATTTTTTAATAGTATGGTCACTGCATACGACGACGTTAGCGTCTGCAAAATTACAAGAAAAAAAACATGAAAAAACATAAAAAAAATCTAGAAAAGAAAATTCAAAGTGGCTGTCCCCTTAAAAGGGTGCTTCTATTAGAAATAGAAAACTTTCATAACAATTATTTTTTTTTATATTCCTCATATACGTATAGGACAGTTATAGCAAACGAATTAGCAGTAAATTTGCAAAGATGAAACCTAGATCAGATCTAGCCTGACCTAACCCAGGTCTAATACCCTTGTCTTACTCTAAAGAACAGTAGTACATCTGGTGCGCAGCTCCTGGAATAATGGGGGAAAAACTTTTGATACTTTGCTCGGTCTCATCGCGTGGCAAACCGTGGAAGAATCGTAATCCAACAAGAGTGGGCTATGCTAAGTACATACCAGTGGAACCTGGTCTATGTGTGTAGGTACCTATGCACGTTGGCCTTGGAAGAGCTGGATTTCCTGAAAAGAACTAATTTCGTTCGCGGTCTATCTTCTGGAAGGGATTAAGTAGATCTTGTGCGATAAAGTGAATTGCAAGAGAAGTTGGGAAGCAAACGTAACATATATATTGTTTAAATTACCATAAACCTACATGCAAGGCGTTTTGAACAGTTTTCGAATATCTGTATTTCAGAATTATTTTGTAAATGATTCTGCAATTGCTATGTTAAAAATACTTCCTTAAACTAATCGATTTATTCGCTCAAATATGAAATCAGTTATTGGCAATTTGATGAAATAAATGTATTGCTTCCTGTTTGATTTTAAGAGAAATAACCGATTATGTTGTGCTGTGTTTCTATTTATTATCACATGTTATTACGACTTTCACTAATTAGTTCTGATTGCTTATATTTAATGCGTTTAGCTCGTGAGTAGCAATTGTTTTTCTAGAGAAAGGAAAGAATGACGGAAGCTACTTTGTAGCTGGTAAAAATAAAATTAGTGATATAATTGATAGCTAGCAAATGATTAGTTGAGTGAAATAGATGGGGGGATAATAAGTAATTACAATTTTTACTGGTAAGAAATGACTTCTCTAAAATTAGCTGAAGGCACTGACGCTAATTTGCAGAACAGAAGATAAGGTTTAACAGAAAAATTATTATAAGCTCGTATAGACAGAGCAGAAATTAATTTATTGACGCGAGTGCGTTCTTAAAGCTTTCAAGTTAAACAGTACAATATTTTCATTGGGGTGGGCTTGAAACCTCGAAAATTTCAGCCTACATAAAATTTATTGATTATAATAGTCTCGGAACAATAAATTAACTCGGACCTGTTAAGCATATCTGTAATTCTTATTACATTTACATAGACAGACTTTAATGAATAATGGATGTTAATATTTTATTTCATAACGTGGCGTACCGTACCTCTCTGGTATCAATGGTATGTACATTTCAATATCGCAAAAGCTTTTGTTTTTATTATTGAAATACTTGGATACATTGCACAGGGTTGCAAAGTTGGGGTCATGAAAACTTTTTCAAAAATGTGTACTGATTTTATTGGAATCTGGGCTGGAATTTTCGCAAATTACTTTCTCGTTTTTATTAGTAGAGAAAAATTACCACATGAAATCTATTTCGGGGCCAGTTCTGAATATATATTTATTTACTCACAAGGGAACATCACGAACTCGAAAAGTCAAAAAATTCTGAAACTTTGTGAATATATAGGGAATTTCCTCCTGATTACAAAAGAATTTTTGTTTCCTCCTCAAATTCACCCTAAGGGGGTTGTAATTGACCCCTGGAAATCCGGTTATTTCCCGATTTTCTGTTACAACTCGTGAACTGTAAAATAATTTTTTTACCAAATGATAGCTCTAATTAAAAGAAGTAGCTTTTGTCGTGAATCTTTTTTTCTATCTTTTACAGTTCGCGAGTTATAACTCAAAATCTGAAAATAGCCGAATTTTTAGAGGTTAATTTCACCTCCTTCGAGTGAATTTGGGCAGCAAAGAAAAATTGCGTTGTAATCAGGTGGAAATCCCCTGCATATTCGCAAAGTTTCAGAAAATTCTGAATCTTCAGGTTTGGAACCTTCCCTCGTAAGAATTTAAAACTTAGTTATTTACATCTTTAACCAACCATTATGGCAACCCTGAACCATTGTAGCAGCTAATTCAATTTTTTATAATTACCCTAATATTCCTAATTTTTGACATTCAAATTATTTTAATTGTGCCAAGCATACCTTTATTTAAATTAAACCTAATATCTACAAAATCAACATTTTTAAACATTATTAATAACACTAATTATTAGAGTATAAATAGAATGGTCATTCTCTTACCCAGAATAAATTAATTATATTAGGATATTAAGTAGTTAATTATATAAAAATTAAATTGCATTTAATAATTAATATTAAAAATTATATTTTATACATATATGACAAAAATCAATTTTTTAAATTGAAATTAAATATAAATAATTACTTTATACATATTTATATAATTAATTGAATGCAAAACAGATGTAACTTATTGTTAATAATGTTATTGAGAAAAAATCCCATTAAATTATAGAAATAAATTACAGAACTTCTAATTCTAAATGAAATGTTCAGTCATTTATATTTCTTAAATTTATACGGTTGAAGAGAAACATTATATTTTCAATATAAAATTAATAAAACATATTTATAAACGGACCACCTTCCGTAGTCGGTGTGGCATGTATCTATCGTGCTTCTAAATTCAGCCCCCAAAAATTATTAAAATCAGCTAAAACATTGAAAAAGTTTTTCCACCGCAGGCCTGTGTTATCTTTGCCAGAAGTTTTCAAATGATTACCTAAGCGAACTCTGTCATATTCTGTAAGCCTCTGACTGAAAATTTGACTAATATTAAAATAAAACTCGATCGGGTCGTAAAACTTGTCGCGCGATACACGGGCCGTCTCCTCTTCATATAATGAATAAATTATGGGGCTTGTGTAAAATTCTAAGAGTCGCGCAAGAGCCCTAAAAGCTGTCACCGTTCATAAACTTCACGCATTAAAGACACGCGACACTTGAACTGGCAAGAAGGTCGAACCGAGCTGGCTATAGAGGCGTAAAGAGTGGATTTCTACCCGTTTGATCCGAGGGGGTCTCGATCCACTGAGGATAAAAATTTCGTTTAAAATGCCAGCGACGTAAGGACTATAAACTTCGATGAAAGACGGGTGGGTAAGATCTGGCCGTGTCTCTCGCGGATTATTCGTTCTTAATTCCTTGCCCTGAAAGCCCTTTCAACGGCCGCTGTGCCCCCCACCCCCCTCCCCTCCCTTCCCTTACCCCCTCCCATTGAATTTCCTTCGAGCGAGTGTTTCACAATAAAACTCGCGGATTTATTTATCGCTTTGAGCCGGCTTGAAAACTAAGAGCGTTTCTTTGAAATCGAAGAACACCATGGCCTCCCGGGATGCTCCCTTGACAGCTGGAAAGATAGACACGTAAATCCCATTCCATTAGACGGGGGGCAAGACCCTAGATGGAGGATTGAAGAAAGAAGAAGGAAGGACGCTGACCGACAGGGGCTGGAAGATGGAATTGTAATAAAATGCGCACTTGCTTCTCTGAGAGCTTTTCTTTCCCCCCTCCCTTTCTTCTCGGCACGGCGGT
The DNA here is from genome assembly GCF_050908995.1 of Andrena cerasifolii. Classification (NCBI taxonomy): domain Eukaryota; kingdom Metazoa; phylum Arthropoda; class Insecta; order Hymenoptera; family Andrenidae; genus Andrena; species Andrena cerasifolii. The sequence goes on from NC_135123.1 coordinate 5,057,457, forward strand.
TCCGGTTGCCATATTCGTCATGTGACACTTAACGCCCAGCGAGTATTGTTGCGTCGCGTAAATCCTCAGCATTAACGCTCCGCGGACAATATTGCGATCGGTGGTTGGGAGAGAATTATATCGTGCCTGCTGTACAAAGTAACTTTACTCGAGTAAAGGGACTGAATAATAGACAACCGGACTATTTAGTCCGCCTCTCTACACTTCCAGGTTTGGGCATGCTGACCCGTTTCACGGGATATCTAACCTGGCGAACCACTTTAGATCCAAGATATAAAGCTAGCGTTTACAGAGCGATTTCATCTAATGTTATATAGGACTTACGTCACGTTTTGTGCATAACTTTATATTCTTATATTTCTGTTTATTTTGCGACGTCTCTTTTGTTGTACTTGGGTGCTGTAACGATGTGTCTCTACTCGGGTCTTTCGTATCTTCTTTTTGTTTAAATGGGTATCTTTTAAGAAGATCCTAAAGTTGAGGGTATTAACTCGCTTTCTAAATTATTCGTTATATTTTTATTTATTCCGTTGTTAAAAGTCAGTAGAGTCGAGAAGGTCTTTCTCGAGTCCCGGTTTGTAATCGACTGCCTTTCCGTCCCGTGGAAAGTCCCCTCTTGTCCTTTTTGGGAAAACTCCTAAGGACCCCGATGCCAATTTATGATGTTTATGGCGTCGCACTGGTCGGGCCCATCGTCGCTGTAGGCGTCACGCTGGCCGCATCTGCGTAAGCTCAACCTTGCAGCCCCTTTTACAAGGTGGTGCTTCAATATTGCTAACAATCTGCCCGTTCATGTGTGTAAATAAATAAATAAATAAATAAATAATAGTGAGGGAATGTATCCGGATTGGTCGCCTTAAAGTGCACTCGCACGAGACAGCATTGTGCCTGAGCGAGGATGAAACAGTGTACAGGAAAACACTTTTGCTACGTCAACTTAATAATAGAAAAGTGAGTTGAAGTGTAGTAAAGATCGTTAATGCGATGTACATTGATCATGTAGAAAGTTTATTCAACATTACATTGGATTGATAGGACAGACTGATACTATTATTGACCACGATTAGATGATTCCTGATCGAGGAATTCTTTAGTACATACTGAATCTAGGTTCTATATTTCCCTGAGATTTTCAATGAGGGCAGTATGGCAATCTTTATATTATTTTATAAGTCGATTGGCCACATGCACATTCTAAGGTCACGCTATCGAAGTAGCCGGTTACCCGCTACCGCAAATCATCGCGGTTATTTTTAATTGACGATTTTTAGCACTTAATTATTTTAATTAACTGTCCAACAAAATTCAACATTTTTTTCTGTTATGTAACATTCAATAGCCGTTTATTACAGATTTTTGTGCGCTGAAAACGAATCCGCAAACCGTTTATCGCTATCACCCTTAGTTTTCGAGAAATTCGAGTTTGAAAAACTGCAAATTTTCAAATTTGAACATCTTTTGTGTTCAAACAGTAATAGTTCAGCTTCTTGTTCCGTCAAATTATTCTATGAACTCTTCCGAATACAACGATATAAGTTATTAGTGCATTATGAACATTTAAATGTGTTTAAACACTGATTAAAGGGAAAAGGACACCCGAAATGCACCCATTTTTGCGGATATTTTTCAAGTTATTTCGAAAACTAAGGATTTAGGAGAAAATCTGTTTACTCCACGCGATGCAACAGACATTTTTCCTGCGGAAAGCATCACCGGAAGTGGTAAGTCACGTTTTGTTTTCAATACAGAAGCGAAAGAGTTTGGCAAAACGTGCGGCGTGGGCAGTGGTACTCACGCGCGTTACGCGATTCTGTGACACTGCGCGGCAGTGGACGCGCCCACCGCCATTGACCACCACTGTCGGCGCCGCACGTTTTGCTAAACTCTTTCGTTTCTGTAGTGAAAACAAAGTGTGTTTTACCACTTCTGTTGATGGTTTTCGGAGGAAAAATGTCTGCTGCATCGCGTGGAGCAGTCAGATTTTCTCTTAGACCATTAGTTTTTGAAATATATAGAAAGATATCTGCAAAAATTAGTGCATTTCGGGTGTCCTTTCCCCTTTGATCGGTGTTTAAACATATTTAAATGTTTATTATTAAATAATAACTTATATCGTTGTGTTCCCGAGGGTTCATAGAATAATTTGACGGAACAAGCAACCGAGTAACTATTACTATTACTATTTGAACACAAAAGATGTTCAAATTTGAAAATTTGCATTTTTTTTTTCAAAATAGGATTTCTCGAAAACTAAGGGTGATGGCGACAAACCGTTTGTGGATTCGTTTTCAGCGCACAAAAATCTATAAGAAACGTCTATTGTATGTTACAGATCAAAGTGGCTGTTGGACAGTGTTATTAAGTTAGAATTATATTTCGAAATGCTTATTTTTAATGTGTTTTCTTTGCCTTGTTAAACTTACCTTACCTTATATGGGGCGGGGGTCGCAGGTTGAGTATTATAAAAGGAGATCGCGACTCAAAAAAAGGTTGAGAAACACTGCGATAGCGGTAAATTGAAAGGGTAATTTTGTCGGACTATCATAGCAAAACTACTTACCTTAATTGCCAAACTATTTCAAGCGTTATTACGATAATTTATCTAGAAATCTGCAAACCTTACACATTCAGCTGTGCTCGGTTGTAAAGTAATTTAGGCATTTACGCCCGCCATTGGGTAGGTATCATTGGGTGAAATTTGGGTAGCCATGCTCGCGCCTAATGGTTCACAATGGTCAGCCCCTAGGGTTACCAGCTGCCACATGCATGTATTTGCAGCGAAGTCTTGTTTTATGAATTCATCTGATTTGCCAGATGCTGATGCTTTAACTAACAAGGCGCATAGATCCCAGTGCCCGTCAGTAGAGTCCCTGCTGCAGGTCTGGCATTAGTCGGTAGAAGTGTATCTAAGTACACGGTCCGAACTTGCGCTTGCCCAGCACATGTATCACTTGAATTTTATACAGATAGAGGGAATGATCCAAGTGAGAGAGATACGGCGCAGGCTTTGGTTTGAAAGATTGAGCCTTGGTAGGTAGCTTCTTACTGAACGACTTGCACTTCGTAATAGCACTTTGGTAAATCGTTCTAAGTTTTCTGAAGCGCGCACAGTTTCTTTAAGACTTCACTTCCTCCTAACCCAGACCTAACCCAGACCTAATCCTCGTGCCACTTGTCATTCATGAGAAAAAACTGCTTCGTCTTTGAGCTAGTCCTTTGCCACAGTGGTCACCGAAATTATATTGTGACGCTCATTGGATGTGCCGGATAGAGTTGTTTCTTACATAGGACTCATTGCCAGCCGCAAACACAACTCATGTAGGTAGGTACCTGCTATTAGTGCGCGGAAAAAAGGCTCATGGCAGGCGGTGCAGACCATTGGTTTTTGTCACCGATTGGTGCACACTAATAAAGACAGGGCACACGTATTTTTGTTGTTGGCGGAATCGGCCACAACTTCTTGCTACAATGTACATAGACGGAGGCTCAGGCGGAGCTGGAGCGACGGACTGCACCGCCGCCAATGTTCTTTTAGTATTTATTAGCAAATAATAGGGTAGGTGGGGGTATTACTGCGGATGCCCCGATTACTGCGGATATTCTAAAACAGATCATATTTAATGTTGGAAAGTACGTAATCTCTTGAAAATTTTTGATAAAATTATTTTAAACTCTATTACAGATAATTATTAATAAATATGTACAGCAAAGTTATAATTAATTCTTTTATCGTAGTTTGAAATTCGTCAAGGCGAAACTTCGGTCGATTCCCGATATGGCGGTCATGAACACCTAGTCCGCAAAATCGCTGATTTCGGGAATTTTCGCGATTCTCGACCTTATTCTGCGATCTTTAAACGTTTGTAGCTCGGAGCAACGTTATCCGTTTTTTGAATTTTTATTACAGGCTCACAAAAAAAAGTTAAAAAACGACCTTTACAATTTTTTTTTCTATTCCGACCAAATGCATTTTTTTCAAAACGGCGAAACACGTCACTTAGCGAACTAATCCTTCTAGCTTCTAAAAGAAACTCATGTCGTTTGGACCAATTCTAAAAAAGTTATGCGATTTTAAAAACCGTCCAAATACTTTTTTTACTCACTGTAGGTTCGTATGAAAAACGGGACTTTTAGGTTTGCCCGAAACCCTTTCCTTGTAAAGTTAGCAAAAGCAAACGGCAGTTTCGAAGTCTCCGTGCTCTTCTAAATGCTACATTTACGCCGCAACAAAGACGATGATAGGCGTGCTGGTTAATGCGTTTACCCGGGCCGAAATTAAAAAGCGTGTATTTAGTAACGCTACTAAGTAAAATGCATAATTCAGTCAGATGGAAGGGGATGTGATCACGCGTTGATACATATTTATGACCCAATTACGTCTAGGACGACCGGTCGCCCGTGAACCGGGCTTTACACTACCCTTCCGGCAAGTTTATTTCGAAAAAATAGCATGTACACCATGAAAGAAACAGAGCGGCAAATTACTCCTTGCTGCGTTTAATTCGTGGGGAATCGAGCAGAAAAAAAGGACAGTAACTGCCTCGGGTAACTGACAGATTTGCGCGCGATTTGAAACTCCATTTCAAACAATAAAAAAAAAAAACAAACAAGCTCTTTGAGAGTGTTCTAATTCGAAAGCATCGCGGTTCTGTATAAGCATAGAATGGTTTCGGGGGCGGAAATTGAAGCGTGGATGAAGAAATGTGCTACGGGATTTTAATATTGCAGAATATAATATCTGCGTCAAATGATCCGCTCGTATTAAAAAATTCTGTTCATTATTCAGCGGCGAGGTCGTGCTAACAATGAACCAAGTTCTGGGCTTGTGGAGTAATAATGGATAGAATTTTTATAATCTGACTACGTTACTCGAAAAATGAGAGTGTGGCCTATTGTTCGGAGTATTTTGTCAAAGAATACTGATCCCGAATATTCTTGGAATTTTTTTGGCTCCTTGCAAAAATGATTGCGCGCACCGATAGAGATTTATCGTCCAATTCCCGACTTCGAGTCCTGGTTACACATACTTCGGAAGTGTTCGAAGAATAAACGAAGGATCGGGACCATCGATTCGTGCACTTAAAATATTCGCAACATCTCTAGCCGCCTTCCGCGGCGATTACTTTTTCGATTTATGGTCGCGGAAAGTCTCTATAGAAAATTTTCGTGAAGAACCTCTCCGCCCTTTGCTTCTGGATGATCAATCATCACCGCAACTACTATGCAGCTAGAATAATGTCGTAAAACAATGAAACGCTTCATACAGGTTTTAACGTAAATATCTTCTTTGCTCATAGGAGTGTAAACTGTAAATCAACGGCGGCTTGTCTGTCCTATTTTTAGAAAAATTTATATTACAGTCTTCAGAGAAATCGCAGGTATAAAATTAATAAATAAAAAAAAGGAATTCGTTAAAAAAATATTTTATTGCTGTGCATTTTATGAATTTCATAAAACAACTAATTTTCGATTGATTGGAAGTAATTTAGTGAAACTGTGAAATGTTTTGTCGCTTTAAAATATTGCAAATGTGGAAAGTATATTTATTAAATAATTGGAAGTTTCAGAACTATAATTTCAGTTCCTGCAGTATTCACGATGGCTAATAATTTAATAGGGTATTGATCTTTTGTTTTTAAACAAGTTCTTCTGTTTTGTGTGAGCTGCAGTAGTTACTTCAATAGTAGCTATGTGCTCCACGTTCTTCGATAATTGCTTAAGCTGCAGTTCATAAAATTCTATAATCTTTAATCAATTTCACAGCATAATCTGTGAACTATAATAAATGTGTCAATCAATATTGCCTTGAATATTTTGCAGTTAAGTATAAAACGCAGAGGTATTTAATGCTGGAAAGCCCTAAATTGCATTATAGGTACTTCTAAATCTTATTTTCAATAGAGTTTTGCATATTAATTGACTTTCCATCCTATGAATTGCCCACATAAAGAAATCTTTAATACAAAGATTTTTAAAGTCTGAAAAGGTGGTGATCGCTGTCAATTAGCGTGTATTATGCCAAAAAGCTCTTAGAAAAAGAAAGGCTCGAGACCTATTTCCCCTTTTTATGGAGCTTCGTGAAAATTTCTGTTTAATAAAGTTGAAAAGTCAATCTACAAATTTCTTTATCGTATTACAATCATTTCTGAAATATACAAAAAATAGTTCAATGATTCTATAGAAATGTGTAGAATATCTTAATGCTCCTAAAAGTGCACTCCTGTATGAGATATTTGCTTCTGAAAATAATTTACAGTTCACGCACAAACTTTTTAAACAGAATCTAACTGACACAGTAGAGGTTAATGGGTATGAAGCAAGTATACAACGTTAGGCAAATTTGGTTATTCATTTTTATAAAAAAGGAGATTTTATTTTTCATGAATCTAAGAATTACTACAAACTATAGTGCATTTTTCAACAGGAAGAGTCTTCATCAGGAAGGTAGAAGTTTCGAATCACATGTATATACCTACCTGCCAAATAATTCACCAGACGTTTCTTTAATATTTGCGAAGAAATACTCGATCAAACTTGGAAAAATGCTTTTTTCTCGGTAAATATTCTAGACGCACCCTGTGCATGTAAAATCGTTTTTTGAAACATTGGAGTAGATAGCTGCCGTAAATATTTCATGTATTTCAATGAAGTATACCGTGGTAACAACGCAGAATGGTCCAAAAACTGAAAAAATGTGTTGAAATGCATTTTTGCCTACGTGCAGCAGAAAATTGAGTACGGTCGGTATTTGGCATTCCATTGCAGCAGCTATTTTTCACGTTCCTCTATCCATATCTCTTTATTATACACAGACATTTCTGAGACTATAAATTGAAATTCGTTAGAATCTCGAAGATTACAGAAACAAATAATTAATAGCAAATAGTATTTAAATTTTCGGTGTGAACTGCAGATATAAGTAATATACAACACAAAAGGCGTTTGGTAAATTTTAAAAATTTTTTTTTTAAAAATTATATAGATAGAAAATTATATAGATAATTATCTATATAATTTTTCAAATATCTATCGAGCTATTATATCCGTGATTTTCAAAATAAATACACTGCAACATATACAGAAAGTGACTAACAATGGGATTAACCCTTCGTTGACACACCTCCTTTTTCGATCAACTTTGACACACTGGGTGGTTTACACCCACAAGAATTTTTGAACGACTGCCATTCGTATCTAAAGAATTCAATCGTTATGAAAAAAATCATGGGTCGATTTCAAGGTCTCTAGAGTGTATTCCAATAGTTGTTCGATTTAAATTTTATCACAGTTTTTGTAAAAAAATTCTAGATTTCCATATGTCGAGAAAAAACGAAGGAAATCTTCAAAAAATTGTAACTGTTACAAATTTCAATAATACAAGCTATAAATCTACAGAGTTGTTGCTTAGATACAATGTTTTGTGGGAAAAAATAGTTTGTAAGTCGGCTTTGGAAAAAGGGTATTTATTTTGCATATAGAAGGTAAGCTATTTCGGTAATTGAAGAAACAGAGATATTTCATATAATCGTTTTATTTTTGTGCAAGAAATGAAAGAGAATTATTAAGCATTGTATTTTTCTGAGAAATTATGAACAAATCTATTGATTTTACTCCAATCCACCGCATCTAATACATAAATAAAGGCGATGAAGGTAACAACATAAGTATTCTGCACGATGGGCATTGTATTTTTGTTTTGCGGTCATTTTTATAACTGCAAAGTGTGCATCGCTGTTGCTCGTCGAACTTGCATCTTTCATCGTCCGTGTTCGGAGTATCTGAGGTCAATTCCAGAATATTTTGTATATCAATTTTGTTATTGGTTTTTTCGACTATTAATTTCAGCATGTCTTCGTTCAAAAGTATTTTCCAAAATTCGATGGGAACATTGCAATTTGTCGCTTTAGGACCAGGCACAATTTCATCTTCTTGTTTGACCAGCGGCCATGGCCGTGATGGAAACACCGGTTCCCGTAAGATCACCGAAGTTAAACATCACGGGCGGCGTACTGGGGAAAGATGGGTGACCATCACCTGTCTCCCGGTGCGTCGCTGCTGCTGGGACCTGAAGGAGAGAGGGGGGAAAAAGGAAAAAAAATGACTATCGTTCGTTGGCCAATATAAGCGAAATGCTTGAAACGCCATCCTGTGTGTTAGAAACACACAGGAAAAAAAAATATTGTTTGTGAATGTTTCTTCCCGAAGTTCGAGTTCGAAACCGTGTATTCCAAGCAAATCCATTTTTCCCTTGTAAAATGGAAACAGGTCCACCACGTGCGCATGATTCTACGACTCACAGTTCTTGAGCCGCCCTTTCTGTGTCCTCGTCGTTGGAATCTTCTGTTTCATAATCTTCATCCGAATGTTCAGATACATGGTCCTCTTCCGCATGCGACGTTGCACCGCCGTGTTCTTCTTCTTCATCGTTTTGTACAATAGCTTGTACGACCGTGCGAGAGCGCAAATTGTAAGCCACGGTGCTGTGTATTGTAATGCGTATTACGTAATACGCAATTAATGTAATACATAATTACTATCATTCTAAGGTATACTTACGATAAATACGAGCAAAAGCCCAGAGCACGATACTTTTTCCACAACCCAAAACTAACGACTTTGACACACATGGGTGGTTCACACCCATATCCTGCTACCAACCTGACCCTAGGACAACAATTGACGCTTGCCACATTTGGATAATAGTGTTAAAGTGTAGTAAACTTTCCAATCCAGCACTAGATGGCGCCACTAATCCGAAATTTATAGCGTTTATGGCTATATTCAAATAATTGCGTGAGAAAGGTGAATTATATTTTATATATATTTAATTATTTATTCAATAACAAACACATGAAAACGTGATATGAAGTTTACAATAAAAACGTGGCAAATTCAGAATGGTATGTGATATATGTATCCACAGCTGTAGCGTGTGAGCTTGTCTATAGTCGGAGATAAAGTGAGAGTGAGTGTATAGAGTGACTGTGTGAATTTGGTAACAATGGTGAGTTAGTTATTTGTCCACTAGTGGCATGACGGTGATAGTATGGAAACGCCAAAGTTTCCAGTGATAGCCACAAATTCTAGGTTATGTAAAAGATACAGAGCGTCAAAGTGAACTTACGGGTGGCTCACAGCCAGGGCGTCAACGAAGGGTTAAACGAATTGTTGTGAAATCCTGTAACAGGCTTTCCCTATCATTTCTCGAATATTGTAAAACTCCTTTTCTTTTTATTGTGTTAAAAGAATAATTATTGCTTCACACATTCGCCGTAAAAAAAAAAGACAGATACCACTTGCCTCGAATATTCCCAGTTGCCAGTGAAAAAGTTGAATCTCTGGAGCGAGCAGAAGAATACCAAGTTCATGTATCTTTGATCGAGCGGATAACAGCATCCCCGAGTGTTCCTTTGGCCGCCCATTTGTCAAGGGAAATCAATAATTCATCGAGGCGTGTAACGCGATTTAGACCCCTGGTTTGGCAGATAGGCACGGGGATACAAATGCTTGACATTCTGCGAGCATAAAAAAAAATAGAAGGAAGGGAAGCAAAGACAGAGGAAGCGTTACGACTGTCGTGAACAGGGGATGGGCGGAAGACGGGATGGGCGGAAATAGAAAAGCAGGCGGACAGAGGAGAGACAGCACGAGAAAAACGGTGCTTTCTAGGAACCGTGATCCCGAAGGAGTTGGGCTCGATTAGCAGGGCCGTTACTTCCGCGGAATGAGCTTCATTCCCTGGGAACCGGAAGTTACGATGACAGAGACGACGGCGCGGCAAACGCCGTCTTCGTATACCCCCGGTCCTCTCGCCCCGCCGCGCCAGCTCTCCGCTCCTATCACTCGGCGAACGTCGCAGACTTCGTCCCAACTTCGATATGATTGTGGAAAGGGCGGTGTCGAACGACTGGAGAACACCGAGCGCGGAATAACGAGCCCCAGGAGCGATCTCGTTACGCGCGGAAGTCGGTCTGAAGGCGCGCCGCGCGAGACGGAAAGTATAGGTCGCCCGGAGCCCCCGTTACGGATCAGACTGATGCGTACGATACGCAACGACCCTCCACGGGCTCCTCTCTCTCCACGGCTGTGTCCGTGCTTTAAACGAAATTGTGTTCGATTCTGGCCGTGCCGTTACGATACGCGGCACAATGGACCCATTAGGGAACACCGAAAACACGTTCCGTTTCGCCCGGTCCATTATCGGAGATTGTCTCTCCGCCTGCCGGGCCTGGTACGTGCGTGTATGTTTTTTTTTTAATTCAGTTCCCTTGTACTGAGGTCATGAAAGAACCGCCCTGTATGAATATGCCGTGTAACGCGCTGGATTTTTTTTTTCGGAACACGGTAAAGGACCAGGCCTGATGGATGGCAGAAAAATTCGTTAACGCTCGGGCGAAGCGGCCTCGCTGAGCACGCGGGTATCTCCGATCATTTTCCGCGAACAGGCATCAGGCGGAGGGAAAAAATGCTCGCTGAGTGATTCTAGAAGCCCGGCGGATTATTACAGTGTTTTTCTCTAACCGAGGCTAGGGGAGCTGGCGGAGGGAAACGTTGCAGCCTTTCGCCTGTGATAATACGCTTGGATTTGTTTCGTTCTTGTCTGTGCGGGAATGTCGGGTGCAGAGAGATAGGTGGATGTTTTACCTACAAGATATTTCATATTTTATTGGAGAACGTTGCCGCGCCAAGCATTCGACTCTTCAATAGTGGTATATTTGAAATTTATTGGGACGCTGCATGTTTCATTGTTAGGGCCGCGACATGGTTCTCGACGATCCTGGCTTTGAATGTTGCATAACGTGTTCGCGTAAACTACCCGACGTAACATCCAAAAAATGGATCGAAACTTGGAACCAGGTTTGGTTTTATGGTGGTGGGGGATAAAGAGCAGATTAACAAGTAACAATTAACAATTAATGGTCAGCTTGGCTTGCAGGCTGATTCGAGCCTCTAACAAGGGGAGGACAGGGTGTGGTAGAAGTTGGTTTTGATGAGCCTTGGCACCATGGATCTGTGTCGAAAATAAGTAAATAGGTGTCCGAGCGTTTAAGCCAATAGGCTTTAATACTAAAGATATTTACGTGTTAATTATTAAACAATTCATGGTGGCCGTGGGGTTTTAGTGGGTAAAAATGGTCAGCTTGGCTTCCAGGCTGATTCGAGCCTCTAACAAGGCGAGGACAGGGTGTGGTAGACGTCGATTTTGATGAGCCTTGGCACCGTGGATCTGTGTCGAAAATAAGTAAATAGGTGTCCGAGCGTTTCAGCCAATAGGCCTTAATAATAAAGATATTAAAAATTTCATAGTGGCCGTGGGGTTTTAGTGGGTAAAAATCCCACATTACCCTGGCGCCCGGGGGATTCCCCTCTGAAGCCGTCGGTGTGTCTTTTGAAGATTTTCTCAAGTTAAATAAAAAAAATAATTTATAAATATAATTAACATTTTATTTTTTTTATTTTATTTTAACGTGGGGAAATCTTCAGAAGACACCCCGACGCAGAGTTCGGAGGGAGTTGGCTCCAATGATGGAGGGGCAAACACCTACAGGAGTGGTGGTTATGTGTGAGTGACTCACGCAGGCGCAGTTCATGCACACATAACCTCCGCTCCTGTAGGTGTTTCCCCCTCCATCATTGGAGCCGACTCCCTCCGAACTCTGCCCCGACGTCTCCAGAGGGGAATCCCCAGTAGGGGGGGCATGGGTTGCGTGGGATTTTTCCCACTAAAACCCAACGGCCACCATGAAAGGTTTAATAATATACATGTAAATATCTCCATTACTAAGGCCTATTGGCTTAAACGCTCGGACACCTATTTACTTATTTTCGACATAGATCCATCGTGCCAAGGCTCATCAAAAACGAGGTCTACCACACCCGGTCCTTCCCTTGTAAGTGAATACTAATCGTATTAGAATTAATACGATCGCATTGAGATTACCTTCCAATTAGTGCTTCTGAAAATCATTGAGAGCATAAAGACTATTGGTTCTGATAATCCCTCTAGTAGAATCCCGAATGCTATCGGTTGTAACTGACTATGGGTGGTGATGGGATGCTAACTAACCTTTTAACTAGATATAGAGCACTTTGTGTTGTAGCACAGAAACATAAATAAATACTGGCCAGCTTTTTTCCTCATAATGTAGGTACTCTCACCCTTCTCTTTATTATTTATTCGTTCAAGTTTGCATCAACATCATAGATTATTAGCGACTACGTTCGGGTTACATGAGGTGAATTGTATAAATTGGATATTTAATCCTACTTAATCCTACTTGTCTCGCTTTACATTTACATTTCTATTATATATTATTCTAAACGATTTACAATCATATTTGAGTTTTTCAATTTATATATGAAATAAAACGAATTGTTTCCTGAAATATTGAATTTGTTTGATTGTGAGGAAGAACATTCAACCAAAAAGTGTTTAACCACAAAGAGAGCTGTACAATGGCTACACATCTTAGGTTAGCCTTTTGTTATCAAATATTCGTGGGACAATTTGCTATGACCGATTCTCAGACCAGTGAGAATTGCGTAACTTCTTTAGTCTTTCAGGTATGGTTGCGGGATTTTAAATATACTATTTTTAACATCAGAAAGTTATTGGGGTCTCGATTAAATCCACTTGATGTTCCAGTATTCTTTGTTCCTCTTATGTAGATACGTTTTACGTCCTTATGTGAAGCTTTGGGTAAAGGCCTTTTGTAACATCTTTCGCAGCTTCATCCACATAGTCGTCTCCCTTATTTCAGTATAGGACCCTTACTCTTGCAATTAAATTCTTCGATAGTTTGTGATTGTGTCCTGATACTGTGTATATCCCTGGATTTAAAGTTCAGCAAACTTGAGTGTGTATGTGCTGGAGCAAAAGTTAAATTGTCCTTGCGAGTGACTCAGCGTATTCTTGGGTGGGACAGTGACTTCGCCCTGTTAGAGGTCTAACAGTTTTCTTCGGTTGCGCCAAGTTTTTCAATGAATTTATGTAGATAGGCTTGAGCTATTTTTTATTAGGCGAATTCCGAGGTGGATGTGTATTAATCGGTGATTCACCGGAACGTTTGTGGGAGGACTCCATCACTCTGCCGAAAATGAAGGGAGCCAGTTGAAAAATTCAAACACTCGATGCAGGTAAAGTCCTCACGTACCGTTAGCGAAGGCGTTGGTTAGCGGCACGTGTTGACTTGGCGATTTCCCTGGAGAACTTCCTGACTATTGCAACAAACAGTAATCAGAAGCGGAGACGGAACAAAATTACTACGATGAAGTGGGATGAGACAGGAGGAACTAAAAAAATGGACAAAAGAGTTTGACAAAATTGTTTCGACTGGCATCGTTACTAATCATATTTGCCAGCTGTGATTTAATCAATCCCCGTTCGTCGATGTATTTTCTGGCTCGTTTAATTGCGCCCTTTTAATCTCTTTAAAAGCCCATTTCCAACTTGTTAAAGCAAAGGGAACTTAATCGAGCTTAGGTCGTTGAAGGACGTTGCGTTACGCGGGCGAAGCAGTTGCTGGTCGTAATAAAACGTACAGAAGCTCAAGTAGTCTGTGTTTGAAGCGCGTTCCAAGAAGAACAAGCATTTTCGTCGTTTTAGGTTTTCGGCATTGTTAAATTCGTTAAACTCCCGACGCCACTTTAATTACTCGTCAGCGAGAATCTGTGAAACGCTGCGCTATTAAAGTCGAAAACGAAAATCGAAAGGACGCTCGCAGCGAGTTGGGAGCCGGTAGTAACGCGTTTCCCTATCGGTGCTTAACTCATTAATTAACGAAACAATGGGAACTATCGAATCTGTTTTTTTTTTTTTTACATTTCCACGGTCTCAAAATGCCTGCAAGTTGGACGTCTTTTTCTGTTTAATTCGTCGTGAGCGGGGGACGTGATTCAGAACGTTTTATTCGCCGTTCGCTACAACGTCAAGTGGATATCAAATATTTCCGTGGGCCCGTGCTCTCGTTCGAACGGTACAAGTCAAGAATTAATGGCTCGTGTATCGTTCTTATTCCGGGTTCATTTAACTTCCAATGTGATCCCAGCGAAGTGAAATAGCATGGAACGAGCCCGAACCGATGGAAATCACGTAATAGCCTTCAACGAACAGTGTAATTTACCGTTAGAGAATGAAGTACCTTCCGTTATTGAGCCGTCCGTACCTTCGCCGCGTTTCAGGGTTGAATTACGAAGGATAAATGTTTCCCTAAACGTTCGTGACAACAAGCTGTCGATAAGAGGGTAAGTCGTGACCTAGATAATCTTTTTTGGACAACGTCAGGATCAAATGGTTGGGGATCACGGGTTCAAATAAATTATAAAGCACGGAGAGTATTTCGCTGATTAGTTGCGTGCTAAATTACATTTAAATATCGACACCCCAATACCGCCGGATTCAGCGAGGTCATCTTTTCTTTATGCTGTTGAACTCTGCCGTGTTAAGGGTACATCCTCGTGTTACATCCATTTTTTTTAAAGAAAACTGTAACACATAGGGTGGAAAGTCTTTTTGGTATTGGTTTATACATATTTAAAGATGATAAAAAGAAATTTTCATTGTTCCTTTTCCGATGTAATCTTGAATAAGTTGCTGTAACTGACGGTGATAACAACGCGGTGTGCATATTGTAATATGGCTAGATAGTCTGATCTGAAATGAGAAATCGAAAGTTTGTTTTAAAATATAATGAAAAATAATGGAAAATCGATGAATGCTACATGCTTTAATTTCCCGGTTTCGGGAGACTTTTATTAGTTACTTTTGCTTTGTTATAGCAGAAAAAAAATGTTGAATTCTCCCGCGAAGCGCAAGAGATCGGCAGTATTAGTGTAGGATATCTAAGCACAAATGAAACGATAGTATTAACTAAGTCGTTGTCAAAGATTAAGCACCTAAAATGTGTCGAGTCACTAAATCTAATGAATTGATTTATTCATTCAGTGTCGCACGGATAAGGGGGAGTGTTGAAATCGCGCCGGAAATCGGTATCCCCGCGGCAATGAAAGCGGCGCCCGTATGGGAACTGAGGTAGTCTCCGGGCCGTTGCTATCAAGAATGCCGGCTGCGCAGCATGCGCGAGAAAGCGGGGATTGTATTAGAAAAGTTTAAAATGGATTATTCCTATAATGTGCAATTTTGTATTGCCGAGTCAGTGTTAATCTATATATGTAAAATTCAAATCAAATACCACTGACAATCACGATTTCTCTGGAGCCACTGATCCAATGACCATAAAGTTTGCTTGGTGGGTTCCTCTGGTCCCTAGGTGCTCCTTGAGAAATCTTTAAAAAAAATCCCACCACCTTCACCGAAGAAAGATAGATAACCCGCAATACACCCACCTTTACTACGGCCCTTCTTTAAAGGATTTAATGAGTTCGTTAACGAAGCTTAGTAATCAGATCATCAGATTAATAAGCAATAAGGTACCTCTTCATCAAAACTGAACATACAACCCGCATAACTCATAGGTTTAATATTTCCTGTTTTCTTTATAACAAAAAATCTGTGACTAAGCAACGTCACGTCGCCGCACTGCCTCGCGGCTTAAAGGCTCCCCAAAACCAACGCGAATATCCGCTCCGCGTCGCGGATCAGATAAGGCAGCAGTTTTTTATACGTGGTGGCTTATGGGCAGTGTTATCTGATCCGCGGTGGATCCGCTCCGCGCGGCGAAATTCGCGTTGGTTTGGGGGAACCGTAAGGTAAAATCAGACGGCTCGTGACTCCGCGAACTGACTGGGTTAGTCTAGCTTGGCGAGCCTGGGCGAGCCGAGCCATGACCGATCAGGCGGCTCGTGGCTCCGCGAACTGGCTGGGCTAGTCTAGCTTGGCGAGCCTGGGCGAGCCGAGCCATGACCGATCAGGCGGCTCGTGGCTCCCCGAACTGACTGGGCTAGTCTAGTTTGGCGAGCCTGGGCGAGCCGAGCCATGACCGATCAGGCTGCTCGTGGCTCCGCGAACTGACTGGGCTAGTCTAGCTTGGCGAGCCTGGGCGAGCCGAGCCATGACCCATCAGGCGGCTCATGGCTCCGCGAACTGGCTGGGCTAGTCTAGCTTGGCGAGCCTGAGCGAGCCGAACCATGACCGATCAGACGGCTCGTGGCTCCGCGAATTGGCTGGGCTAGTCTAGCTTGGCGAGCCTGGGCGAGCCGAGCCATGACCGATCAGGCGGCTCGTGGCTCCGCGAACTGACTGGGTTAGTCTAGCTTGGCGAGCCTGGGCGAGCCGAGCCATGACCGATCAGGCGGCTCGTGGCTCCGCGAACTGGCTGGGCTAGTCTAGCTTGGTGAGTCTGGGCGAGCCGAGCCATGACCAATCAGGCGGCTCGTGGCTCCGCGAACTGGCTCGCCTCATCCAGCTTGGCGAGCCTGGGCGAGCCGAACCATGACCAATCAGACGGCTCGTGGTTCCGCAAACTGGCTCGGCTCGTCTAGCTCGTCAAGGCGGCTTGGCGAGCCTGGGCGAGCCGAGCCATGACCGATCAGACGACGCGTGGATCACCGATCCACGAGCTAGGCTCGCAGAGCCATGAGCCGTCTGATTTCACCTTTAGAGCCCAGAGGGGTCATCTCCCGAACATGCTGTATTAATTTAGTCCCAACTTTCTTGGAACGTCTTGCATGCTATTTATTGAAACTGATCATATTACCTGATAATATGAGGATTCTTTAAGGCGTGGTACTTTTGCAGCCACAGCTTCCTTTCTTCGCAGAAGAAAAATCTTTTCTTTCCTCCTACTGCATTACTACGGCCAGAGAATTGCGGCGTGTTATCACAGCGATACGTCATCCAACAATTCTGCAGTTTGTGTTCGGTCCCCTTCATAAAATGTTGGCCCAGGTAGTGGCCTGTTCTTGCATTGGGAAGTGGAGAGAGATGCTTGATCCGAACGGAAATGGATCGTCACGAACCATGTAAAACGGAAGGTTACGAATTGTACCCGGAGTACAATTGAAAAGTGCTGACCACTCAGCGTCGATGGATTTCCTTTTGTTGGGTGTTTCCGATTTTACCAACACCGCGGAACCTGACACCAGGATTAAATTTCCATTCGATCTTCCTCGTGCGCGTGTATACACGTTCTCGCATGACTATCGACGACGGAAGTGCGTTTTTGGTACATGCTTCTCGATTCTGCGAAGCTGGGAAAGAATGAAATAGTCAGTGTTTAGAGACAACACAGTCCACTGAAATTATTGGGGCTATGAGACCATGGCTTTGATCATGGCAATTTTATTCTCTTCCCATCAAACCGTTCTACAAACCGCTGATTAACGTTTCTCTTCATTCTCCGGAAAAGTTCACCAATGTGAAATAATCCACCAAGAGTCAACGCCTACCTGTACTTTAAAAGTTCTCTTGAAAACGTGGTGCAGCCTAGAAAATTTCGCAGGATTCACATGCTTGAAGATTCTCAACATAGTCTAAGATCCTCTTGCTCCTAAGATAAGTCACTTTTACTCGAGTAAAACTCCCAAAGCTATTCTCACTTTGAAGTTTAATTCACACTGCGAAGGCTTCGTCGAGCACAGTCTTGAATATTGCTCGGCAGGTCTGAACTCACTTAAACTATCCAGTTATAGTCACAAACTGTTTGACTTTTACTATTTCTACTTAACTATAGCAACACAGTAGCAACTGGAGACTTTGCTCCAAGGAGGCAGCTGAAATTGAGTTATAGGTAACACTGAATCTAAACAAAATCTGAATAGATTGATGCAAGAAAGTTATAGGATTCAAGTTATAAGAGCAAGTTACAAGGATGCTAGTAAGTACAGGCACCCTACTTGGATTTGGTGAAAGAAGGAGCTCCAAAATTTGAAAATTCACCCTGTTATAGAGAAAATATATTTTTGTTTAGTAATAGTGATAAATGCTGTGTTAATATCTGGATTTTAAGTGGATACAATTTTGAACATAGGTCTAAAAATATTTTGCTAACCCTGTTTTTCTTTGTGCTCCACAAGTTAGGGCATTTGGAGCTGTCCCTTCTTGCAGCAAGGTCTTCAAATGAGACAAACTGCGCTCACCAAAGCAGCTGAATCCACTTCTTCTATATAATTAAATTACAAATCTGATTGCTTCATGTAGTACACTCAGTTGACGTCTGACTATTCCTGCATAAACAGTTTGAAGACCAAACTAATCATTATAATATTTGAACTGAAGTCTGAACTGTTTGATTATTGTTAACCTGATTTACTTCACCCTGAGTGACTAACTTGCGACTTCAAACTCAACTAATAGGTGCAAATAAATCTATGACTACCTAAATATTGATTGTCTGCTACCCGACGACTGATAGACTCATCACAGTGTCAGGAGGCAACACGATCGTACTTCTGCTCCGCCCTTAGAGCATTGTTCCTGGCGGGTGGGTAAAACTATAGCTGTTCTACTTTCGGTAACCAGAACTTTGGTAACAACGCGGAATTTCCTCCGGACTCCAAGTTCTCCATCTGGCACGTTGATCTCTGAGACTCGTTACAAGTAATGCCTAACCTGCCCTTTGAGCACTCTTGGGGTTTATGACACGTCTGCTTACTGTTGAGGGCGTGAGCATCGAAAACTCTAGCACACCTTAATGTTCGATGACCAGCTTCCTGTTAACTTTCGTTAATCACTAACGTAAGTCATCTTCTTGACAAGGGCCGTTCGAAACAACCTGCTCATAGCGACATTTTCCACTTTAAAGTATAAATTCCTACAGAAACAGATGTAATAACCCCGTTGCTCATTTTCTCATAATCTAATAAAACAGTTATTAACAAACTTTTATTTGTGCTGAATGGGCAACATAGAACGACAACAAATATTTTCGAAATACCTTTTTTTAATTGTAAAACCAATTACCTTGAGTTTCTTAAACATGACCATACTTCAACCATAATTCACACTTTTATTCATAATAATATTAATTTACAATAGTGGATTTTTTTCATGTATCGCTTAAACAAATCAATTTTTCTGAAATCTGACGACGTAGTTGGATTCTTTATAAAAAAATACACAACTTTGCTGGTCAACTCATCTTTCTGCCTCTAACAGTTCTCCAGATACCTGTTCGACCAAATATGTTTCTCACTGCCATCATTGAGGTGTGTCTTCATACCTTTAACATGGATGGTGGTACCGCGGATTTTATTTGCATCAGGTAAACGCACGTAAATTATAAACTAAAATATGTTAATTTGTAAATAAATATGTAAATATGTTATTTGGAGAAACCAACAAACGGTCCGCGACTGTTTTATAAAACCCAGCAAGCAGCTGGCGCAGACAAAATCTTTAGCCTTTCTGCTGGGTAGAAAGGGATTCTGTAAGTCACGGCTCTTCGAATGTAATCTTCATTGGCAATAGCTGTATCCCGAGCGTGGCTTCTCCACAGATAAGCGGGCTAACGTGTCCCGGTGATTATGGCAATTACATTTAGCGGGCAACGTTGTGGCTCCTTATCTGGCGAATGCCTGAACTTCGCCATGGAAAGTAGGAGAACACTAAAATCCATCAAGCCCCTGATACGTTCGGCGTATGGCTCGCGGTTCCGGGCCACGGTGGGGTAGGAAGAACAGTCCCTCGTAACGAAGAATTACTGCTCCTTCGCGCTCAAAGGTTGCGCAAAAGCAATGTCCACCTTCTCACCGACGGAACCTAGGAAACGGAAATTAATTTAAATCCCGTTGACGATGTTCCATCAAGCTCAACGACCCATCGTATTTTCACAGTGAACTGTTAACGTTCGTGTTTCACTCTCCGATCGAAGAACCTCGCCCTACGAACCTTTTTGTAATCAGCCTTTGCCCCTTTCACCGTAAAACCTGTAACAAAGCGAAACGTATTATCTCTCTCTCTCTCTCTCCCTCTCTCTTTCTGTCTTTCAATCTCCGTCATAGTATTTATCCGTTCATTGGTCCCCTATCTACTCTCCTTTCACGTCTCCTCTCTGTGCAATCTCTACAGGCAAGGTACAATTCCGTTATTAAACAGGTCGAGTTACTCTAGATAATTTAGTTTCCCCTTTGACGATGAATCGATATGCCTCTACTTTTAACGCACGGTCGTCATGCACGAACGAACGCAACAGTCGTAATGCCCGCGTTCGCTTCCCGAAATTTATTTCATTATTTCCCTGTGACGTATTTGATTTAAGCATATTTCTTTCCCCTTAAATATATTACACTTTCCGACAAACCCTCCATTGTAATAGCGAGCGAAAAATTCACGTACTTATTATTTCGATAGCCTGGTTTCAATTTTAACATTTCACCTTGATTACAAACTGGATAATTAGACTTCAGGGAATTTGATTGGTTCCAAGTCAAACAATAAATTCGCACAAGTCAGTAGTGGTTGCAGTGCCTTTTGCGCTCAAAGCGCTGCCTTTTGACGTTCATCGAACACGCGCCAAAAATGCTTGCACAATATTTGAGCTTATTATTCCTGCTTGGTGAATTTTTAAACCTCCAATTAAATCTTAAATATAATTTATATCAAACCAATTATCTATTATTTAATTTTCAATTAAAAATATAAAATTATTTAATTTTTAAACCTGCAATTAAATCTCAAATGTAATGTATATACAAATATTTATCTAATCTTGAATTTTCAATTAAAATGAAATTATTTAACTTATAAACCTCCAATTGAATCTTAAATATAATTTATATCAAAACAATTATCTAATATTTAATTTTCAATTAAAAATATAAAATTATTTAATTTTCAAACCTGCAATTAAACCTTAAATGTAATGTATATACAAATATTTATCTAATCTTGAATTTTCAATTAAAATGAAATTATTTAACTTTTAAACCTCCAATTAAATCTTAAATATAATTTATATCAAAACAATTATCTAATATTTAAGCTTCCTTTCTGCTCGGCAATAAAGGGCGCAATTTAATAAGTTTTCAATTCGTAAGATTGCAACTCCCTCCTTACGTAATATTTTTTACATTTAATTCTTTCAGTTATTAAAATTCTGTTAAAGGTTTATATAACTCATTTCACTCGGTTTCGTGAAATTTAAACTAAATCTATTTTTCTGAAACATTAATGATAGAATTTGTATTTGTTGAAAATTAGGTTGAAAAATATTACGTAAGACGCTACCTGACTTCCCTCCCCCTTTGTAAGAAAACGTAAGAAATTAGGGACCCACCCCTCAAAAAAAGCCTTACGTAATTTAAGGACGACCCCTTTACGATGAGTGCTCACGACCATCGCGCATGCAAAGGACAGAGTGTCAGGCGTCCGAAAGACGGAGCGAGACAAAATATCAACGCGTCGTCTGTCTCGTACCGTCCTCGCTCGCTTTCAGTGCCTCTCACTCGCTCTCGTTCCATCTCGCCCTCGCCTTCGCCGGACAAGAGTGAGTCAGAAGTGGTGGGGATAGCGAGAAGTCCTCATCGTGTACGCCAAACCGAGCCCTCAGCGAGTAAGTACTGTATTGCACTGCACTGAATCTAATATATAATTTCCAAAATTCCAGCAGAGCTTGTGTTATTGTGCACCGACCGTAACAGATTTGAGACGGTCTAGAAAAAGATTAAATTCTCTTTTCGCACGATTTGTTTTGATCTAACATATGAAAATTTGTGCCACAATTATATTATGCGAATAAAAATCATGGTACATGGGACAACTATAATAATGATTCTCATAATGTCATCAATTCTACGTATAAAATGTAACTCAAACAGAATGTTAGAATTTTTTAGTTATTATTAAATCATCTAACAGACGATTCTCTAGTTGTTTTCGTGGTTATTGTGAACAAAAGACGGAGAGCAGAATCATATTTAAATGCAGCCCTGTCTGTTTCATTGTTAATCTGTAGTCGCAGGCATCAAAGTAAAAAAATTATCTATAATGGTATTTTTAAGGAAGAGTACAGTCTTTATCGTATTTGAAGATGTTTTTCGTCTTGAAGCATATTATGTGAATGTTTTGAACGTAAAGTGTGCAATAGTTCTTCATAAACCAGTGCATGTTTGAGCGCGCTCCATTCGCAATGAGATAAAAGCTTTCCATTAAATATTTTATGACTTGGTAGTATTTCCTTTACGCTTGCAAGGAGAGGTTGTCGGTCTCTCTATCGTAGGTAATTTAACGTGTGGTTATGAATTATGAATAGGTCTTAATGACTAATTGATGTTACGATAAATGAAGCAGGTACGTAGAGGAAATGCAACAGGCATTACGAAATCAAAAGCCATGAAATAAAAGTTCGATATAAAATATCGCACGGCACGTACAGAAAAATAAGATGAGACTTCCCTGAAAACTATAGAGAAACATGATGGCAGGAATGCTGTGTTGTTACGCGTTAGCGAGGATAAAAATGCTGTGTTGCTACCATCCGCAGAGTGTTATTCATTTTTTATTACTAGTTGTCATGTCCTGTTGAAAAACGAGGCAACACTCCATTTACTATTCATGAAAAAGTACAAAGGAAATAGGAGACCCTGCAGTACTTTTAATTCGCTATGAAGTTGTGCGATACTAATTTATAATCGTAAAAAATTGTTGGTTCCGTAAAAATGAGCTTAAAACACATTTATAAAAAACTTTGATATCTGAATTGTTCGCGAGAACCACTGTTTAAGACTGCCAGTGGCGAACTCAGGACTTAATTTTGGGAGGGGAGTCGAGTTGAAGGGATACAAATATTTTTAATGCAAATTTAATAAAATTCATTAGGTAATTATACAAATTTATTTAAAGAATAAGACCCAGTTTTCTTTTCTTTTTACAAAGCTCTTGAACTACTTCAGTCGTAATCAAAGTAATCTCCTTTCTCCTTTTTGTTTGGGGGGTACTAGGGCCCCTTGGCTCCCCTGTTCTGGGTGCGCCACAGAAGCTGCCACTGCAGCTTTGAATTTTTACTTAATCTGACACACAATAAATACATGAACGAGGACTATAAGTAACCCAGAGCTCTTCATAGTCGTGAACGCTTTCATCTGAAGAGGCGGTAAAGTCCTTTTCAGATATATTGGCCGATGAGTTCGGTTTCACGAGCAGCGCGCGAGGAGAAATCAGCCACCACCACCTGACGATCGTGGATTGGCAGTTGAAGTTGCTGGGCCCCTAAAGGAGTAAAGTGGAGTAACGGGAACGCTGCTCGGCTCCGCTTGAACGAAGCCGCGTGGCTGTTGTTTATTCTCAGCGCAGTAGTTGTGTGCGTTACGAAGCTATGCGTGAACCAATACGAGATGAAGCTATCGAGAAAGAATCAATGTTCTGACCAATAAAGCTCCTGACTTTTTTCGGAGCTAACGCACACCTATTCTGATGTGAGTACTTCTACGCTAAGAGCTCGGTTTGGCCTACACGTTAGGAGCTTGGCGCTATCCCCACCACTTCTGACTCGCTCTTGTTCTGCGAAGGCGAGAGCGAGATGGAACGAGAGCCAGAAAGAAGCGAGAAAGTGGTGGGGATGCTTCGCTGCGTGTCACGTGCCTCACGGGCCCCGAATCCTCACCGCGCGACGAGCAGGCCTAGCCCGAGGGAGAGTAAGAACGTAGAGAAAAGGAGCGCCGAGGCTGGCAAGCGGTGTGGTGAGACTCACCGGCCAATATATCTGAAAACGACTTTAGTGAATGCTACCGTACGCCTTACTATCGCACATCGCATCTGCTAATTGATCTAGTAAAGGTCTATCGTAAATTGAAACGAATAAATATAAGAATAAGTATTCATGAAATACAGTAAACACATACCTGTATAAGAAAACTGCATTTCGAGAGGGATCTGGTGTCCAACGATGTTTCAAGTACAAGGATAAACATTCAATAGAGCCCTGCGTAATAAATACACAAAGAACCACGAGGACATGGAACTTATAACAACAGAGTACGCGGAATGATCATGCATGCTACTTTAATTCCATTCATCAGAGCACCTATTTAGAGATTTAAATCCAGCCGCGCAGCTGGCAGCACAGTGGTGTCTGTGCGATGAAGTTTAATATAGGACAAATGTGGTTTTAACAATGTGGCTTCTAACAAGAACATATTAATAAACCCAGCTACAAAGACAGGCACAGTGAATGGGGCAAGAATGCTACGGCAGTCGCAATGAGAATATAAACCAGAATACACAAGGAATATATAGGTACGTTAAACAGAACAAGAGTGAAGAAGTGGAACATATAGAATTAATGAAGAAAATAATTAAAAACTCCATAGGTAACAATTATTGATATTTCACGCCTAAAAAATTAAAAATATTCGTCTCACACTGGTCTGAAACGCTACTTATATATGTGAGTACGTATTGGTATTTCTTTGTGTTTTATTTTTAATTGTTTGGCCACCTTGTCTACTAATCGTAAGTGTTCTCTTCCCTCTAACAAAAAGTCACATTTATTGCATGTATAGTTGTTGAGAAAAATGGGAATGTCGTTTCACTGTTTCTAATGATGCATTAAATTTGGTCTAAAATAATGTCACTTCGCATAATCATGACAGATACTATTATCGCGGGTGCTCGTTAAACAATAAATCAATATTTACCTGTTTCCTCGAT
The DNA here is from genome assembly GCF_050908995.1 of Andrena cerasifolii. Taxonomy (NCBI): domain Eukaryota; kingdom Metazoa; phylum Arthropoda; class Insecta; order Hymenoptera; family Andrenidae; genus Andrena; species Andrena cerasifolii. Next base: position 5,082,001 of record NC_135123.1, read on the forward strand.
TCTGAGGACAATTTAGATTTGTGTTATTATTATGATGCATCTAATTACGTGATTAAACTACGCATACAGGGGTGGCACATTAATTCAGTTCACTTCGAATCTCTCCGTTCCATGTATCTGCTATTTTATTTCCTAAAAAATGTTGAGTGCCGGGGGAACCCGCTATAACGCAACTTTTTCGTGGATGCAGACACAACAGAGATTTCAAAATTATATTCATTTTTTTTAAACGAGACCATATATTATTATTACAGTAGATATTCTTGCAGCTGGCAAGAAGAATGTCCTCCAAATAGTTGTAGATAAGAGAATTCCCATCGTTAAATTTTATTGCATGTTGAATTATTAAATTATTTGATTAACATATAAAATGCATTATTGTGTAAACGAGACTGGACTAGACCCCTACAAAGTGACATTTCAGTGGAACCAGTAGTTTAAAAAATCCTTTGAAAATTTATGTTCTTGCTTGATGGACAGCTGAATAAATTTCCAAGAAATCATTTTTAAAAGCGATATCCAGTTTCATTTTAACAAAAAAAAAACTGGTTGAATTCATGGAAAACGCGCGGTTATAGAATAATAGGCCGTGTTATACCTTTCAATCTTTTCCTCCTCCATTTTTCCAACCTGTAACAGGACATGAGAGTGGGATCACTTCTAATTGCACGATACAATGCATATTTGTATTATAACGTGTATTTCGTAATATGCAGTAACAACATGACACAGTAAAAAAAAAAGGCAGGAGCAGCACAATGCCGAAACATTAATTAAACAGCAAATAAATTGAAACGTAATAGGTATGTATTTTTTACCGGATGCAGCGGGAAACGTGAAATCGTGTTTCACGTTTAATCGAATTTTAAATTTGCAGAATAAATCCAATTTGCGACGAGCAGTATCATCGATGAAAGAGCGTTGCGTAAGTGTACGCTCGCGCTCGTGCCTCCGTGAGCGCGAGGTGAATAGATTCACGGTCTGTTACATCGGAATTACTCTGCACTTTTCAATCCGGGACCTCAAGGGTCATCTAATCGTGAATAAGTCTCATTTACGTGTGCCAGTCGACAGGCGAGCCGTATAAAAGGCGATTTTTGCTTTCGTGCGTCAGCTTCTGATTATTCCCTTCAGAGGAAATTCGGTCGTAATAAACTCACAAACATCTTCTTCAATGGGGTAAGCTCGCGTATTGCATTTGCCCGCGTGGCGTGGCCACGCGGGCGAATGTATGGGCGTGTGTTCCGTGTATGGCCCCGGAAATTAATTAAATGTATGCATGGGGCTTGAAACAGCGCAATAAATATTTTGAAAAGCTTTCACAACTTTGTGTTTTCTGGACACTTGTGATAATAGGCATAGCTGATTCAATTTTTAGCGAGCAATACGGCTAATGTTAATTCATCTCGCATTTCTGAGACAAACTACGGTGATATTAAATGGTCGGCTATATTGCAAATTGTTAAAATACAGTTATTCAGATGGTACCTAACTTGGTTGTTGAAATAAAACCATCCTCTAAAATATCATCCCTTCGGTGTTATTTTCGAAATTATTCCGATAAACGCAGCTTTTGGGTGAAGTATTTTTCCTAGTGTAATATTGTCATTATATTATTATCATCATAATAATATGATAGTATTATGAATATTATTTATATTATTTTGGAGCAATATTATGATAATATTATGATAATATTCTCATAATATTCTCATAATATTCTCATATTATCATAATATTATCATAATATTATCATAATATTATCATAATATTATCATAATATTATCATAATATTATCATAATATTATCATAATATTATCATAATCTTCTCATAATATTCTCATAATATTATCATAATATTCTCATAATATTCTCATAATATTCTCATAATATTCTCATAATATTCTCATAATATTCTCATAATATTATCATAATATTCTCATATTATCATAATACTCTCATACTATTCTCATAATACTCTCATATTATTATAATACTCTCATAATACTCTCATAATATTATCATAATGTTATCATAATATTTTCATACTACTCTCATACAATTATCATAATATTCTCATAATATTCTCATAATATTCTCATAATATTCTCATAATATTCTCATAATATTATCTTAATATTATCATAATATTCTCATAATATTATCATAATATTGCTTCAGAATAATATAAATAATATTCATAATATTAGGTATTTTAATATTCATATTATTATCAGATTTTTTTTAGTCTTTTATGATCAAGATCTACAATTTGAAGAAAAAAGAAACAAAGACGATCCAACGATTTCGAAATTTCAATATTTCGGCTCCTGATACGGGTGGGTAGAGTATTTTGTAGCACGTGGAAGTACCATACTATTTACACTGGCGGATTCAGGACACGAAAACAAAACTCAAAGTTTATGTACATATGTGTCGGGTGTGACCTAGTTTTCGAATTGCGGCCTGTTCTTTATCCAAGAATTCTTTCTGGAAATAAGAATAGCGTGGTTATTCAAACCCTTCGCTATCGCGTTGAACATGTTTCCCAACAAATCCGTGTAATATCCAGGCTTTTCAAAGCAGGTCGAGAAATCTACGGTGAAACGTGGTCAAGACAGTATTCTTGCTAAAGGTGGTCATTTTGAGGATTACCAAGGGGTAAAAGTAGGCAAATATTTGTTGAAGTACGAAATACCCTGTAACTATGAAACGAGGTCTTATCGGACATATGTTTGCACGAACTCCATTTCATCTTTGTGTCTTGAATCCTCCACTTCAATACTTCCTATATGTTAGGAAGCATTCTGTATTTGGTACAGCTTAACATGCATTCACGAATACAACGCACTAAAGACAAGCACTTTGCATTCAGACTGTTCATTATGAAACGCTAAATGACTAGTCGAAATTTTTAGGTTTCGGTCGCTGTTAATTGTAGAATTGATCTTTTCGTACGTTCTATGTGAAACGAAATATACACTCCATGGGTGAAGTGTTAGTCTCCCAACCTTTTAATCTTGATTGAATGACACTTGGGATTCCCTTTCCCGAGGGCGTTTGTATTGTGGTAGGGCAAGTACAGTGAAGTACTTGGCCACGCACAAGTGGTGTATGGGGTGACATTCTTCGGGGTACAAACAGTCAAAGGCGCTCACCCCACATATGTATATAAGTATGTACTCAACAAAACGACTATCCACCTTGGTATATTTAGGGCCTTAAAGTATTTACATATATCTCAGACAAATGCTGAATATATTCCTGGGCTGTTAATTCTCAGCAATCTGAAGCACTACCACCTATTCCAGCAACAATATTAGTGACAGTGGCGTGTATTCGTTAAGGAAATAGACAATTGACATGTCGTTGCTTGGCATTGATAATAGCATAACTGAAAAATTGTAAATTTTACAGAAACAGCAGTTTAATTTACATTTGGCCAAGAGTTCAATACTGCTCATGTCTATAATATATTTAAATTTATATTTTTTTTTAACTGTGTCACTATTAATGCCAAACAGCGATGTGCTTGTAGAGCAACGAACCATTCATTTGAAACTAAAGTAGAGAGAAACTAAATTAAGAACAAATGCTTATTACATAAAAAATGACAGCGAAAACGAAACAAAATTAGTGGCAATCAACTGTTTATTAACAGAATAAGCAATTTAATAAACGCAAACAACAAAAAATAATTAACTTCTGCTCATAAAAACAATTTATTTTAATGTGAAAATGGTACCAGCAGGATTAATGTTTCTAAATTGTATCATACTTATCCTAATTTGTACGTTGAGATTTAATCACTACAATTATCACATAAATATTCAAAAGTATGACTATCTGTTCCCACACAAACAATGTGTGGCTACATTTTGCACTGTGTGCATTGTATCATAGTTTCCTGTATATTCTTTCCACAAATCTTACAGAACAAACTTTCATTTTCATGGCCTTTCTTTTTCTTCTTTTTGTCCTTCTGTGCATCGGTTTATCGATATTCTTCCTCTTGCGAAGTTTCTTTGCTGCTCCGGTTGAATTTCTGGTTACGGTTTTCATCTTATTGTTAGTCCCATCTAAGTTTTTTTCTCACAATCAGTACGGTCTAAGCAACATAAATTCAAATGTACCATGCTAAAATATAGGGCAACGTTCGTTGGTGTAAAAGCAAGAAACAAATTTGAAAATAGACATAGTTTCGCACAGAAATTTGTTTCACTGATTCTCACAAAGAGTGACGTACAAAATCATTAAGAATCGTGCCAAAATTTTAATGAAAGGTACCCGAAAAACTTACCTTCTTTATATTTTTCTCATGGAGCGACTCGGCTTGTTAATGACTTATGGCTAATTGTTGCTTACACTTGCTACAGCTAGGAACGTCTGTAGCATATTTTCTGAAATTTTCTAAAAATTCAGCAGGCGTCTGGATGCGTCCTTAAAAAACTCGCACTCCAAAAAAAAATTTGTCCAACGTTTAACCCTTCGTTGACACACCTCTTTTTTCACACCCAGAATAATTTTTGAACGGCTGCCATTCTCATCTGAAGAATCCAATCGTTATGAAAAAAATCATGAGTCAATTTCAAGGTCTCTAGAATATATTCCAATAGCTTTTATTGAGATTTCACCACAGTTTTTGTAAAAAAAAATATCTGGATTACAATATGTCAAGAAGACACGAAGAAAATCTTCAAAATATTGTAACTTTTAGAAATTTCAATATTAGAAGCTAAAAATTTACAGAGTTATTGTTCAGATATAATATTTTGAGAGAAAAAATAGTTTGGTAGTTGGCTTTGGCAAAAAGGTATTTATTTTGCTTATAGAATGTACAGAGCGTCAAAATTAGCTGATGGGTGTTTCGCACCCAGAGAATCAACGAAGGGTTAATAGCGTTGGAGTTCAACGATTCTCACCGTTAGGGTTTTAGGCTTAAGGGGCTGCGTTTCCTCTATTCTGAAAAAGGGGGGCGAAGGGTCTTGCCTGGAACGTAAAGTGACGACCGTAGCCAGTCTTAGAAATGTGACCAGACTGAGCATATCGTGTACTGGCTTCTCAAGTTAATTCTTTTCTTGCATACTTTTATATTTTACCAAATTACACGTGGATACACCGACTATATAATAAACCATATTTGTGTTTATAGCGTGGTATTATTTTTCAGTCCCTCTGAAGTCACTTCTAACAAATAGTTTTCGAGATATTCCAGAAAACATGTCCTCGAGCTCCAACTTTAGGGGCTGTTTTCACCCCTTCGACACGGTCGATTTCCAATAAAAAAAATTGCGTGTCAAACATCGTTCACTATTCTGCAAATCTGCAGAGTCTGGTCAAAATCGCTGCGCGCGGTTTCGATATGTTCCTTGTTAAAAGAAACAGCAGGGCTACGATTTAGGCGCAGGTACGAATTAGCCAAGTTTACCCTGAATACAAAAACACATCAGTGCATCGAATCCTTAATTTTACGAACTCTCTACACCTAGTTAACACGACAAGCAAGGTGAATAGTTTCTTTACTCTTCGAAAGGTGCATGGGAAAGTGGAGGAGCGAAGTCAGAGGTGGCAGAGAAGGAGGAGGCACCGCAAACCCTGCAAGCTACCAACATAATGGCCCCACAATTAGCGCCAGACACGATGCGTACCGCCGGAGCTATCGGCGATCGAATATTAACGAGCGCTATTATTAACGTCTGACTTCCTATCATGGAATTGAGCAGCGTTCCTACGCGTGAACGCTGTCACGAACGTTAACGTCGTTGATGCATTGACGCCGCATTTGTGTCATACGGTCGCCGGCTTAGTCGATTGTATTTTCAGAAAATTAAACGATACCGCCATACTCGGAATTCCCAGTTTATGGAACAGAACTATAAATTGAATGTCAATGCTAAATACTACAGTATTTCAATCAAACCAGGATGTCAACAGCCCTTAATAGCCCGACAGAGTCCATATGAAGAATTTTCGAAAAAAGGGTGGTGGGGATAAATTTTGAAAATATTATTTTTCCGAGAATTCTTTATCACCATATTGTAGGATATTAAGAACCATACAACTTTGAATTAAACTTTTTTCCGATATCTTTTGCGGTTTCGTAGATTGCGATTTCGTTGTTCCTTTTAAATTGAAGCACTGAGGACATAGTTATTTAGTACTGGGTAAATGGACAAACAGGCAATCTAAAAAATAGGGTTTCAACAGCATTTGGTTTTGCAGACATTGTTGCCAGAGTAGTCATAATTTTTAGCTTCTGATACTATTGGAAATGCTTTCCAATGAAGATATAATTAATTTTACATTCAATTTTCATAAGTGTTGCGCGCAGATGGCACCACAAAATTTCACTGCAACAAGTGATTTTGTTGTGCTATATGGTTTTAGCCCTTTAGCGCTCGAGGTATCATATATGCTACATCCCCTTTCTTTGTTTGCAGCAGGTTAAGTGGTACATGCTTAGAATAGTTTTATTCATTGAAGAAGGATGGACCTACCTGAACCATTGAGCTCTAAACATATAGTAGCAACGTAACTATTCTGTTCGAGGCTTGGAACGTAACTGGTTCGAGCTTTGCAGGAGCCTTTTCTCGAAGCGTTGATTGCATCAACTTTTGCAATATGGATTGGTCGGTTTGAACCTTAGGAAGGTCTCGAAAATGTCCTTATAACGACAGTAGTCACGCTTTTGGCGCGGTTGCCATCCAAGGGTAGGAGTTTATGACGTTGCCTGCTTCGAAGTTCGGAGCGTAACGCTTTGGCGTGTTCGTCGTTAAACCAAGGTTTTACAAGAAATGGCTCTCTCACCTGTACACTGTACCCTGGACTTGTGGCGTAGCACGTCTCCCTCAAGTTATGTTCCACTGTTCTAGTTACTCTGAATCCTAAAGTGCAGGAGCCAAATGAATTACAAATTAGCAGTATATCTCGTTCAAAGGTTTAACTGTTAATGGTCTTAAAATTAATAATAAATGATATCGATGAAGAATAACGTAACCAGACCCGGAGAAATTGTTTAGTATAATTGTTTTCGAATGTTTATCAAGATCTAATCCTGCAACTACTTCTAATCTATTAGAGAAAGCTCGTGCGCATTTGGATTTTTTTTTTAAAGATTATGACTGTATCTGCGGACATGAAGAAATTAGTAGGAAAAGTTAAATGTCAGAACACTCTGCAAAAGTGTATTGAATGTATACAGTATCAAGTTGTTGTAGATATTCCTTATTAAAGCGATCTACATGCGCTAAACTAAAAGCGTGGACTTCTAAAAGTCCACAATATGTGTCATACAACTGTGCATAAACCTCTGAATAATTAAAACTATCTTTCAATACGAGAACGATTTAGGTACTTTAAATTTTATTAATAATTTGAATATTATTATGCATCTGTTCTATTTAAACTGAAGTATCTTGGTTTACAATCAACGCATGCTCAGCAGAATACCTACTCGATATTCTGACAGGAACGGAACGGTTAGATCTTATTACTAAATAGACTTTAAAAATTTTGCTTACCCCACCTTCAACAGCGAGAATACGTGTAATGGTTTTCCCATTGTACTTAACATCAACCGTGTTACCGTGTTATCAATAAACATGACATATGATAGCTATGTATGCAAGGTATAATTTCAATTATTTGTTATGCCATTGACATACAAATTATTCTTACAAATTTCCCACCACAATTTCGGATAAATAACTATGCTTTCCTGATGTCTCTTGACCTACAAATTGCATATTTCACAACACTTTTATTTTTTTTTTACGAGTTCCAAAAGTGCTCCTCCTCTGGAGGGAGAATATGCTCGGAGATCGTCCAAAAGAAAAGTGCGATATTTTCAGCAACCAAACAGGTTAAAGCCAACTATCAGTCAATTCTCAATTAATCTTCAGCGAGTTATCAAGTACGCCGAAAGCAATCGGGCATCCGATAGTCAACGCCAAGTTATAATTGGGAACCTCAGTTAGCCTAAAGAGGTAATCAGGATCCATCAATCTTCACTCGACCTTAATCAATCAGGCGTCGATCAGTTTAGAGAGAAATCCAACTCAGCTTGTATAGTTGTATAAATCACATCACGTTTATGATAAAATTTATTAACCCTCCGTTGCCACCCATAAGCTGATTTCGACGCTCTGTACCTTTTCCAAAACGTAGAATATCGGATTAGTGGCAGCATCTAAGTAGTGTTAGATTGGACAGTTTACTACACTTTAGGGCTATTACTTAAACAACTGAAACTAATAAATACCCGAAGCTACAATTTTAGATTTAGAGCCCACCCTCCCCCCACCCCTCCCCTCAAATCTTGTGTCGATCGGCCACTTTTGCAGTGTCCAATATTCCTTTCTGTTCAGGTTCAGCTAAATAAAACTGAAAACTTTCCGAGTCCATGTCAAAGTTAATTCCAATGGTCATTTACTCCATTCAGTGGTGTACGATGGGTTCGAAAACTAAAAGCTTTACTACACCTAATTTAATGCTGCAGAATTAACAGCTTTTTAATAATACAGAGTAATATTCATCACATACCTGGGGAAATAATCAGCAGAACTGTAGACCGGAAAAATTGCCACCAAACCAGGGCTCTGAAGGTGAGAATGGCATTGTTGGCAACCGTGGTCGTTGCTCGAAAATGTCAACAAGATCTACTTGGTCCGTACGACACTGCAATCCTCATCGCATACGCTCTCGTCGATAGACTAATGCCCATAAAGCGTACTACGTATGATCGAACCTAAAAACCCTGGCTACCGAAGTAGCTACACCTGAGGGACGAACCCCATTTCATCCAAGTACCATCAGCAGGAAGGACTCTTCGTTAATCACGAAGCTAAATGAATAGCCCCCTGTCACCCATAATAAGATACAAACAAAGGGAATCCTTTTTAGGTAGAATGAAATCGAACAATGCGCAAAGAAAGAAGGGGGCGGAGAGGTTACGTGGCTGGGCTGGTCCCAGCGGCGCGGAAAAAAGCAGGCGCGCCGGGAGGAAAGCGTCGCGGCCCCGAGAATTGACAGTAACAAGCGCATTTGTCGAATCGTTTTATCTTCGTGAATCGTGGCTGACGGCGGTCGTGGCAACGCGACCCACGGGGATTTAACGAGCGAGTCCTTGATACGGTTCGCCGGCTCCCATCGATACTCGTACTCTAATATTCCACATTAATATCGGCAGAGCCCGGTCGCTCGTGTAAACGCGTTTTCCAGCGACCGAGTCGGAACGATTTTCGTCGCCGCGAGCAACGCGCTCGCCGCTTCAAAGGGCACGGGATAAATCTCCCTTTGATAATTGCGTCGGAATTCCAGGCGGCGAGACAAATGAAATTTAACTCCAACCTCGGCGGGATTACTTGAACGTACATCTGGAACGAAGTCGATGCCGGGCTTCATTCAGAACCGTTGCTTCCCCAGATCCAAGAGGTTTCCGCCGGTGAAACGGCAAATGATCCGTAACGGCGCTGTTGGAAATTCAAATAAGGAAGTCCTCCCGGGGAGCGAACTTTTGTGCGCGCATTGAGAACAGTTTAAAGATTAATCAGACAACGAAAGAGTGGGCGAGCACTTCTGGCGACTGATTCAACGGACGGTAGGGTTTTTTTGAAACTGGTTCGGCATTAACGATTGGGGGCTGAGAGAGAAGTAAGTCTTTTGCTAGTCATTTTTGGCGAATAGCGTATTCAGTAAATTCGTGTATAATGTGCGCACCCAAAGTCTTCGAACTCAAGTGAATCGATAATTTCGGAAATGGTAGAGACTGTAGGCCCTCATAAACTAATTCTACAGGAAATGAAACAACAGTTTGATGTCTCAACTCAAACTCGGCTGTGTCATTCGTCGATTAAGGCTGCTATCTCCTTTTTGTTATGGTCCGAATCGATCGAAGCGTCCCCAAAAAGTAAACAAACGGATCCTAATAACTCTATTGCGGTCGATAAAAAGAAGTTGGACAGAGGTGACATCTGCAGGTAGTCTATGTGGACGAATTTTTTACGCATAGTTGCCACATTTTCTGTTCTCTCTGTCTATGCCACGCTGTTGCCATAGTTCTTTCAGTTTGTTTTCTTCGTGTGCAGTGAAATTTCATTGATTTTAGAAGTTAAATCCCCTTTTCGAAATAAATGATATCGAACAGGGAATCTGAGGAATTATTTAAGGGGGGATTGCGCCTTGTTGGGCCCAAAATTAGGTAATTCTTTGTGAATTTTCTGTACAAAAACGGTTCAACAAATTAATTTGAGGTTTGGCAAGCTGTTTTATTGTATCTTGAGCTATTGTTCTGAATTTTTGTGTGGCAGTGGAAAAAAAAAGATGGCTGATACAGAGTGCTGACTGAGAGCGGTGAACCAAAATCGGGTGGTTCTGGCATTGAGGGAAAGTACTGTAAGGGTTATCTGAAACACAAAAAGGAAAAGAGATTCTTAATCTATATGAATGTGGCTATCTGCGGTAGTAGATGCATTAAGCAAACTAAAAAAATGTTAAAATGGCAGCGTTTTGAAGAAGATGAAGCGCCCTGATTTGAGTCTGAAAAAGGTTTTGCCCCAAACTCGGGAAAACTTCTTTAAATAAAAAAGGAACGGTAACAGATACGGCAATAAATCTACTACCACAGATAGCCACATTCATATATACTCGTTCTCAAATGTGAAGGAACCCGTTTCGCGCATGCAGACTGAGCTCATTGGCTCCGAAAAAGCGTTGGTGGGGGTACAACCAATAGTGGCTTCTCCCGGCACCAATGAGCGTCAACCTGCGCAGAACCGGTCTAATCTCCTCGGTTAGCAGGTTCCTTCACATTTGAGAACGAGTATAGGTTAAGAATCTCTTTTCCTTTTTGTGTTTCAGATAACCTTTACAGTACTTTCCGTCAACGCCAGGATCACCCCATTATTTTTCAACGCTCTCTCAATATCCGCCATGTTTTTTATTTCACTATCACAGAAAAATTCAGAATAATACTTTAAGATGCAATAAAACAGCCTGCCAAACCTCAAATTAATTTGTTGAACCGTTTTTGTACAAAAAATTCACAAAGAATTACCTATTTTGGGCCTAACAAGGCGCAATCCTCCCTTAACAGCATAAAGTGTAGGGATGGTTATATAAAAAATTTTATTTTACTTAGGACAGGGAAACCAATGCGAAGGAACTCAATACAGAGAAACTCAAACTCATCATACTTGGTTTACAACAATATCAGATAAGAACATGTAATCAGGATGAAAACTCCTGTTCTGGACATTCTTCACGCTCTGCTGTAGGGCAACTTGTTAGAGCTTCGTAAAAATACTTGAAATGAATGAACTCACAGTCATCCTTTGACTCCTTTTGATGCACGTAGTTGAATAACTTGGCCGCTCCGAAACACTTGTACCATTTGGAACTACCGCGTTAATTTTATATTAAAAAATGTTTGCGCACTTTGTGAAACACATACTAATATAGCCTGAAACTTTTAAAAAGATTGCATCTATATTTTCCTTGCAAAAAAATGCGAAAGAGAACCGATTACACCAGGTGTCCCCTTTAAGCTTGCGGCCAGTAGTAAATCAAAATCGAGAGAATTACGCATACGTGACAGCAGCCATCAAAATATTAACATTGTCATTCGCTTCTATCTACAGCCCGCACGAGGGTGGAGCGTCGTGTATATTCTGCTGTTCGAGTTTGAATTTAGATTTGCATCCAATTAGAGGGTAACCATAAAACCACAAAGTGCATAGATTCGAAATGTAAACGAAAGTTTGAATTTAGCCGAACGATAACGGCAGTTCATGATACATATGTTGCGGTACATCGTCACGGTGTAGGGTGGGTGTTCCGTGTTGATAACTACCGCTGCTTTTACGATAAATTCATATCGAAACAGCTGATCTGATTTGTGGATGGTGGTGCTTGAGGTTTCATACCAATTGGTTGAGATGTATCGGAGTGTTGGAAGCCTGCATAAGAACCATCACAGACCGATTATCAATGACAATATTCTCTCGAAAGTATCGCTTTGCAGTTCACGATAAAGACTCACCGCTATCGCCACCACCCAATGCTCGCAAGCGCTCACCAGAGACTCGCTTTTCATGTCGCTGACGAACCGAGAGAGAAAATGTAGAGTGAGTGAGGGAACGAAAGCCAGTGAGAATCGTCGGGCGCAATCTACGCGATCCACTCTTCATTTTCTCTCTCTCTCTCTCCCTCTCTTTCAAAAACGAGTCTCCAGCGAGCGATCGGCCTCAGAATCGTGTTTGCCCCTGAACAAATCTTCGACCAGTGAAGGCCAGCGTATCAGTACCTTCAGTATGTGAAGCCCTATCAGACTGCAAAAGTTCATTGAAAAGTCACAGTTACACCTCGGGATCTTCCCTTCTGAGCAAGCTGAAGCTAATGACAGAACATTATCAGCTCAGAAGTCCGGCAACGCTGAGGCGGATACGCCACGACAGGTTGCATCTCGGGCCCGTCCAGAACTCGTCCTAGCCCCGGCCGGGGCCCGCTCTGCACTAGTCCGGAGCTCGGCTCGTTCCGGCCCGTCAAGGCACGGACTCGGTGGCTGTATAAAGCTCTACGTCTCTCTTCTTCTTACCACTGGCACGACGGATACGGAACTGACACGGAACGGATATGTGTGCGCAGACCTTAAACCGACCTTTACTGGCCCGAGTTCGAGACGATACTTGTCCCAAGAATTCGAGTGAGCAATTGAGAAACATTCAGTGCGGGTGAGATACCGATACCCGGGACAAGATTTGAAGATAGCGAGATCTCAAGTCCGTAGGTTGTTAAATTGACTCCGCGAAGCTATATATGAGGCAGTGAGAGCAACAACGGACTAACCCAGATTTTTTTCGAAATTGAGTTAGTACCAATAACGTCAATAGGCTCTACTAATCATATAAAATACGGAAATTTTTTTTTAATGTGGGTTGGTCCATTGTCGCTCTCACTGCCTCATATGTAGTACCAAGAACTGCGGGGATAGTGACGGCCAGCTAACGGAGTAATAGTTCTCTGGTGCGCGGGCAAACGAGTGTCAGTGAAATTTGGTCAAAACAGGATAAGTACGCTAACATTTTCTACATTGCTGCCCTTTGCTTATGGTTCCAGTAGTAACAGTCAGTATCACTTCTTTCCCGCTTTTTTTACCGGAGATCATAATAGTATACCTACATATAGTATGTTTGTATATATTATATATCTACAGTATAAAAAGTTAAAGCAATCGTCGCGATTGTAATCTGAGAACTGAGTCGGAGTCTGTCATTTTTACAAAGTTGGGCCAAAATGACTCTGCACTCGTCATGCGAGTGTTAAACAAAAATATATCGCGAGCGTGTATAAACACGTAGAGCTCAACAGACTCGGATTTTTATAAAATTTCCTAATATGGAGTCGGTGTTGGAGTCGGCACATATTTTTTCGACTCCGACTCCGGTAATCAGAAATTCCTTCTGAACTCCGACTCCGACTCCACAGCCCTGCTAATAACAGGGCGAGTAATTCGCCCTGTGTACGAATTTGAACCTTGAAGTGCAAGTGTGATGACAAGGAACGTGTTTAAGGGGAGAAGACCGTATAAATCGAACGAAAAATAGACACAGAATTTTTTCCATAAATCGCTCTGAATCATTTCAAAAATATATTCTCAAATTATAGGCCGAAATTCAACTCCGTATTGATAATATAGCCTGGCGAGTCAGCGCGACTCCGAGCGCCGAGCACACCTAAATCGCACTTTAAGAGAAGAACACGTTATAAATCGACGGAAAAATTAAAAAAAGAATCCATATACCGCAAAAATATTCCGCTTATACGGGCTCCTCCCCTTAGGACGAAGTTGGATAAACGAAAGCTGGTCATTCGACAAGTAATGTTTATCAAGGAATGAGAAAGTTCGCCATTTTTCTCGAATACACTTGGTGTCCTACTGTGCTAAGACACTCAGAGGTCAGCCGACTATAACTAGTTATTCCAACGGTTTGCATGCACAGGTGGTCAGACTTACACATGTGATAACTGGCTATCGAAGAATCCGAAGTTTTACGGTGCTGGCTGGCAATAAAAAGGTATCCGGGGTACGAGGGTTGCCATGACCCTCGCGGGCTCACGTTACGCTGCAACGCGATATAGGGATTATGAATGATACACCGATGGCCAGAAACGAAATTGCTGCCTCTATCTGTTAGCGTTACCACTTAACGGTGCATCGCAACACGGGGGCGTGGGACGCGGACGGGACAACGGCGGACGGACTAGCCGATATCGGGCTTTTCTCAATTTTCAAACTGCTAAAAAGCGGAGAGGTCGGCGCTTTCGAAGGATGAAAGTGCCGGTGAAAAGAAAAGCAGAAAGAAAGAGTGGTTTCAGTCGCTGACCCCGTAATGAATAACCCGGAAGAGCCTTCGGGCTTCGACTGAGATTGGACTCCCTCTCCCGCCCCCCCACTCTCCCTCCCTCCCTCCCCCCTCACCCTTCGAATGCGGACCGTCCGTTCTTTTCGAGCGAAGCGATCGCGCGACCGAGGGATAGAGGAGAAAGGGAGGCTGATGGTAGGGGTAATGGTCCACAAATCACAATGCGGAAGGACAAAAAGTTTGCCTCGGAAGAACGGAACAATATATCTTTGAATATCTTTAAATAAAAGAGAATAGGAGATACGAATGGATTGTGTTGCGTACCTGTCCAGTACGTTCGTTACGTTGATCGTGCCTGTACAATGCGTAAGAAATCGAGACACCACACGCAGGACCTGTGTTACATATACAAGTGTTTAATGGAGACAGAACAGCCCTAACCCTTAATTATTAGATGAGTAAGTCACGCATTGCATAAAAATGCAGAATTTGAAAATAGTTGCTAGACGTAGGACTTACAGAGCGCTGGACATCCAATAATATTAACTTCTTAACTTTACATTTTGTTCACTCTCCTTTATAGTTTGTGACCGTCTTCAATCTCTGTAAAATGCTTCTTATTAAATCATGCACAATTTCTGGCACAGTGTCGTGTCATTCGTGTCATTCTTGCTGTGTCCTAATCCAACATTCATGAACACTGGACAGCGGATCTTTTCGTCCTGCCAGTCTTTTTCTTGCAATTCATCACAAATTTTCAATTGGGTTCATATCAAGATTCAGAGTTGACCTTTCCATTATTAAAAAATTTGCGATTTAAAGTCAGTTCGTTATGAATTTTAATGTACATATGTTGCAGTCGCTTCTTATATTCGAACGCGATTTCTTCTTCACTGTGTTTGATAGTTCGCGCCACTTGGGTTATATCATTCTCTTTATAAGTAACTAAGCGTCCCCCATCCCGGCTTCGCCCGAGGTATTAACGAATTCATATTTATTAGAATTAATATCTTTTAAGGAAATTAAATATTTTGAAGAAAAAAAGCTTGATTTCTTCGTAATATATTTCGGAGAAGATAAACATTCTTGGTATAATGATTTTCTGACATTAAGATGAATTGTTGTTGCGCATCACCTCTCTCGGAGCACTGATGGCCGATATTATCCATAGGGATGAACCGATCCAAGTAAATACGAGTAAATACTCGATACTTTCGTTTCGATACCGAGTAATTTTAGCATCGATACCTACGGCTGCGATATGTACTTGGTATCGGAAAAAGGTACTCGTATCAGAACATATATTTTTTTATAAATTTATATGTTAAATAAATGTTTGTTAATAAACTACTATTTTTCCTTCTATTTGTGAGGGCATATAAGGCGCGTCCGCGTGGGACTCGTATAATAGAGGTTTAGAGTGCAATGGGGTACTGGCCTAATCGTCGCGGAGACACCTCTCTGACGTAGGTAGGGCGCAAGATTGTTCTCGGCCTATTTCGAATAGAAGCTGGTAATGGCACGGTATGGCGATGACCGAAACTGGCAAACCTCGGGGAGATCCAAAAATCGAGCGCTGGATTTACTGCTTGAAGCGGTATAGCTATCATGCACCAGTGCTCCTGATTTCGCTCGCCGGGGCTTTATATCGTGAGGCCGTACAACTTCGCATGCGAGAGCAGTCGCGGGGCCGCGGCCGCCTGGCGGTCGCGGCACGAACTAGGTCTGTTGTCTCGGCGCTGTACGCTCGCGCGGCGCGTGACGTGACTTCGTCACACACTTTTCTGCATTCTTTTGGTGTGATAAACATCTGTATATATCATTTTATCAATTACGTATTTATCTTATTATATGTTCACCTTCTCTTGTTTCCATGCCGCGAAACGACTGTATATTTTTTTTCTCTTCCGTTATATAGATTAATTATTATAGACTGCTTCGTACTTACTTATATACTTCGTTGTAACTAAAGGCTACTCCTCGTTAAATAATAGTAAAATAAAATACGTCTTCGTTAATAAAATATATTAATAAACAAAAATCTGTACTAATTTTCGTTCGATATAAGTAGGTATCGATACTTTTGATTCGATACTGAATAGATAACGATACTTTCTTTCGATACAAGTTATGAGTAAAAGTTTCGATACCTTGACGGTATCGGTTCCTCCCTAATTATCCATCGCTTCTATTTGAACTTCTCCTAAATTAACATACTTAAGTAGTATTGCCTAACGTCGAGCAGGAGTGGATGATCTTGAAAAATTTGATCGCACCCGGGGCATAGTAACATCCACACGGGGTACACATAAAACTGCAACATCAATTTGTTACCGTACGATCCATTCTAACATATATGTCCGCGGTAATCCACTTCTCTGGCGAGAAAGCGCGCGAAAAGCTTTGCCATCTGGTGGTGACATCACGGTACTGCTGCGGGCGAGGTATCGCGCGGGCCGAATATGCGCATGCGCGCGCGAAGTAGACTATCGTATACACGGGTCACGTGATTTGCAAAACAACTGTACACATGAAATGTTTACACATAAATTACATGTTAATAACGATCACCTAAAATTACATGTTAATCCAGGATCACCTAAAATCCTTGAAAAATTCAAGGTCCCACAATTATACTTCAACACAATCCCCTTATATTCAGTATTGTTCTACATTTTGCGCGCTCTTCCTCACCAAGTTATTTTAATATTTATCTCGTCACTCGTGTAAATTAATCTGCCCTGTCATTTTAATACTCAGTGTGCTTTCGACCATGGTATCATCGCCGCGAGCGCGATATTGTGTTTGCTAATACAAAGGGACTTTCGTAGAATTCATTATCTTATTAGCTCAACTGGTCAAAGTAATCGTCCTGCGAGCGAGAGGTCCAGGTTCCAATCTCAGTCCACCAATCCAATCGGATGATTGTTTCTTTTCTTAAAAACTTTTTCACAGAACTGTTACACCAATCGCAGAAATATAAGAACGACTCGTTGCACCCCCAATGTTTTCCTTATTGTAAATGGAAACGATGGGAAAGGTTTATCCATCTTGGAGACGCTGAGGCTCTCGACGTTGATCCATTTTATTTTTCGTTCGGCTCCCGGAAAAACGATGCCGGGAAAATATCATTTGAGCGTTGAAGCCGCTCTTACTCCTTTACACTCTTCGAAACACCACCGCACCCTTTCTCTCCACCCTTCTCCATACTCTCGTCGACGCGCAGCTCTGGAAAATCCTGGAATAAACGTCGGCTTGACCAACTGCACCTTAGCCTTCGACTAGTTCCCCTTGATTACCTTCTTTTTTTAGGCTTTTCGCTCATGAAATTCTGCGCAACACGGGCGACAGGAAAATTAAACCGAAAAAGCAGAACGGTTTTAATCACGCTGACACGTTCGTAGTGAGTGTATGTTTTCTTGGCCCGTAGTCGGTGTTATTGGGTGATCCTTTATTCACTATTACAGCCGTACAAAAATCGCTCATGAAGATCCAGAGGGACAATAAATTATTATTTAGAGGTGACATTACAGTTTCATTGCTGCGCTGCGAAGTCTGGTATGGGATCTGGATTCCATCCATATGGTGAACAATTTGTAAAATTGTAGTTGAAATTGAGATCGTTTAGAACCGTAAAATACTTCGCATGCGCACCAAGTAGTATAACTCTGCCGATAGTCGGACTAACGACTTCACTTACGTACGTACAGGGTGTTAAAATAATGATGGTTACTGCTTTCAGGGGTGAATCTGTACCTCTGGGTCGGTGCAGATTTGTAGAAGAAGCTTGCTGCGAAATTGTTTATAAAATTGAAAATTAATGTTAATTTGTTTCATACCATCAACATAATCTGCTCGCCGAAAGGAGAAACAGTCTAAAATGAACCACATGGCGCGAATGCAGCGTTGCCTAAAAGAAATTGATGAAGTTTACAAATGAAATTTTTATATTTGATGGAAGCATTTTTCACGGTTTTGAGAAAACGATGCGTTTGCGACATATGGTTCTTTTTAGACTTGTTCTCCTTTCAGAGAACAAAATATGTTGATGTAAAGGAAAAAAATAACATTAATTTTCAATATAATGAACAATTTTGCAACAAGTATTTTTTATAAAATCAGTGACCCCTGAAAGCAGTGACCGTCACTTTTTTAACACCCTGTACATTACTAATTGAATTTCACGGAGTTATAAGTTGCGCACTGATTAATCATAACGATATTTAGCTAAAAGCTGCGCGTCGACATGTCTTAAATATTTCAACTGAAATGTCGACCAATATTATTCCCACCAAATACATCGGAATCCATGATCGTTGCAGCGGTCGTTCGCCCAGTTAGTCCTCCGCTGGAGCGCCGGTCAACTGAATGCAAAATATAGAAAATAAAATTAAAAGGGCGACCGATCTTTCCAGCGTCGATACGAGCTCCAAAAAAAAACGTTCACTTAATTAACGTCGAGAGAGAGACTTAACGAGGCCAATTTCTAAATTAGACAGTGGCAGCAATCTGGGATAAAGTACGGCAGAGGCAATTGCATCTCCAACGTCGGACGTTTCGATCAATCGGCGGAGAGGATTGGATCGATTCGATGCATTAGATTTTCAAACCGATAGGGGAGGTATTTTAAAGTGGTTAGTTGAAATGTACGCAGCAGCTGGAACACACCGTATGCTTCAGTTCCTCGGAAGTTTTGATCAGGCAATACTGCTCTCGAGTGGTTCCGAGGATTTTAATGAAACTGCGCTCCACATACGCGGGCAATTTTGATAAATAATCGTTACAACCACTTCGTAGGCGAAAGTGACGTTCACAACATCTTCTTGTCCTGCAAAAGTGCATTTCATTGCGAGGGGCTTTAAAAAGGAGAAAATCGTTACTAACAAGGGGAGGACACCATGAGGTCGACACCGATTTTGCTGAGCCTTGGCACGATGAATCTATGTCGAAAATAAGTAAATAGGTGTCCGGGCGTTTGTGCAAATGGGCGTTAATAATAGAGATATTTGCATGTAAATTATTGAAAATTTCATAGTGGCCGTGGGGTTTTAGTGGGTAAAAATCCCACACTACCCTGGCGTCCAAGGGAGATTCCCTTCTGGAGGCGTTGGGGTAGCTTTTGAAGATGTCTCCACGTTAAAAAAAAACTTTATAAATTTTTCTTATAAATTTTTTTTTAACTTGGGGAAATCTTCTGTTGTATACCAACGTCATTTAAATCTATTTCTGTATATAAAGTATTAGTCAGCGCGTTAGTTTTCTAGATAGCAATAGTAAGCATCCTAAACAAAGTATTGGTCAACGCGTTAGTGTTCCAGATAGCAATAGTAAGCATCCTAAATTATTTCTTCTATGACCTTATCCGTTCCTTATTACTCCTCCTCGAACCTTGATCTCTATGCCTCATCCCTTAACGACCGTTAAACTCAGGACAACCCCACTTTTCAGCTATATATATATATGTACGGTTTTCGGTAAGCTGAAAAGTGGGGGTTGTCCTGAGTTTATATATATATTACTCGCAATTCTTCCAGCAGTAGCACAGAAGCACTTGAGCACTTCATTCCGAATAGTCTGGACACGAGAATCTAGTTCTGAATCTATAATCTAGAATTTTTCTGTAATCGTCTTAGTTTCCGTTCTTTGTATAAAGTTATTTAATAAAATAAAAGTAATACTAAAACTACGAAATACAACACTTCAAAGGGCGCCCCGACTCCTTCAGAGGGGAATCCCTCAGGGGTACTAGGGTAGTATGGAATTTTTACCCATTAAAACCCCACGGCCACTATGAAATTTTTATTAATTTCCATGTAAATATCTCTATTATGAAGGCCCATTGGCAGAATATTATTTTCGACATAGATTCATCGTGTCAAGGCTCATTAAAATCGGTGTCTACCTCATGGTGTCCTCCCCTTGTAAGTAGGTAATGCCTGTGACAGTAAGGTGGACATGGGGATTTTTCGTTTTATAGGGAATGTTTCGCCCCGCCGAGAATATCATGTGATGGAGTTCACTTTTTTCACTGTTTTTAAATGGCAACATACGCTTTTAGATGTGTACACCTCCATGTGTAATAGTCCATTTCTCAGCGTCGTGTATCCAGCTTGCCAGTGGCGCAACCCAGAGGGGCGGCCAAAGGGCCTGGTACCCCACAAAGAGAAAGGAAAATGGAGAATAGTGTAACCACGACTGAAGTAATTCAAGATCTTTGTAAAAAGAAAAGAAAACTAGATATTATTTTTTAAATAAATTTTTATAATTGCCTAACGAATTTTATTGGCTTTATCATTGCCTAACGAATTTTATTGCATTAGGGTGGGTCAAGTTTGTGGATAAATTTAAAATTTTTGAAAATTTTGTAATAACTAGTGACAAAGTAATGCTGTTTTTAATCCTGAATCTGAAACTGTCTTCAGAAATTGATTTGAGTGAGGTTTAGCTACTTCAAATCACAGTTAAGAAAAGTGAAAATTAAGTAAGCTTTAACTACAAATCACATATCCATAAAACTGCTTAAAGTGAGTCTTGCTTACATAAAAGCATGAAAATGAAAATAAAAATGTGTGGAAATTAGTATTTATTACATTCACATGAAAATGTATGGAAATGTGTATTTATCACAAAATGAAAATATATGTAACTTCAGCAACAGATCTAGCCATATGTCATCCATGTAGAAAATTTAATGCTATTTAACAAAGTCCACCAAAGAAGCGATATCTTGTTTGCTTCTCTTGCGGTTCGCAAGCTCAATTATTAAATTTTTTTAAATAATTTTAGTAATTTTCGTATTTTTATATAATTTCAAATGAAATTCCAAACTAAATAAACAATGTATTACACAAAATTTGAAGGTAGTGGTTAATTTTAAACCTGAAATTGCACCGTTTTTCACTAGTCGTTTTTAAAATTAAAATATTGAAAAAATTGACACACCCTATATTGCATTAAAAATATTTTAAGCCGTTTCACTCGGCTTCCTCCAAGATTAAATCCTGAGTGTGTCACCGCCACGTATGCGGATAACGGCGGGGAATAAAATTTCCCCATAACATTCATAATATACATATCTTGCCATTACCTATATCGACTTAAAAACAGTGATTTAGGTAAGTATATTAATTAAGTCTGCCTCGCTAATTTTCAGACTTTATGCACCCAGTATAGATGCAACACTGGCTGCTTTATAGCTATGTATATTTAACGTCAATACTTAATAATGACAGTGTTATTGCAATTTGAATAATTCGCACAATGACTGTCGTTTGTCCAATCCGCTGTATAAATATTAAAATATTAAGAGTCAGTATTCAAGTGATTATTTTTATATCCAGATAGGAGCTAGCATTGTTCCACTGCAAATTTGTCTTCAAGGTTCTCAGAAGTGAAATATAATACTATAATTCTCGCAAAAGTGGAGGCGAAAACCTGCAACTCCGACACTTCAAATAGACTGCTTAAAGTACTCAAGGGATTAAGGTAGTGAATAATTCAGGGAAATAAGCCGAGCGTCAGAAATGAAATAAGTACTGCATAACAGGTTTATAAAATACAGGTACGATATAATTTTTATTTTCACATTCAATGCGCATTCTCGCCCCGTAATTTCACTGCGTCGCGTTAACGGGAGGTAAAAGATTATTGGTCGTAGGCAGACACACTTTAAAATCCAGAGAGTGGAACAGCGAACACAAGCTAATTTAGTTTTCCTGGGGTGGTGATGCTACTCCGTTTTAATTTCTCATCCCCTTCAAGTATCCGAGTTACAGGCTACACCAGTCCTTCCCTCAAGTAGTCTGGAGTTAGACCTTTGACTGGGATCTAGTTAGAGCCATTTTTTAAAATGCAATTAGCGCGAAAAAAATATTCATGCGAAAAGACCCTCGCGGGTAGGATGGTACATCCGAAACATAAGATATTTCGCGAAACAGGGGAACAATAAATTATCGCAGACATACAATGACTAATCTGAAACTCTCTCAAGCGCTGTGTAAAGTGATGTTCCTGAGGGTACAGTTTAAAAATTTAATTCCGTATTTTTTACCTACTTTTGCACGTGAAATCATCTGGTGCCCATCCGGTTGCGCCACGATTTCGGAAACGCTCTGTATATTTGCGCGGCACGGTATGGGTACCCTATTCCGAAAGAAAATGGGAATACATATGAAGCAAGCATCGCAATCACTGACAATGAATTGAAAGCAGTAGACTCTGCTCTTTACCTCGAAATTAGAATCTTTGTGCCCGGTTTCGTTTTCAGGATTGCATGTACGAGGAAACAAAAGTGGGATTTCCGGCATTACTGGTCTGGTCGTGGCAAAACGCTGCGAATATAGAAACAATGGGATTAGCAAGCCTCCCTTGTGTTCCTGGCGATTCATAACGCAAAAACGAGTATGTGGAGGCCTTGAATGCACGTAGCCGTGTGTCACTAATCTGTGAAGAATGAAGGTTAACACGCTCCCAATCTGAGGAGAGGATGCGCGGGCTGACGTGGAGAAGAAAGGGCTTCTCGTCCAGACAGTTCTCTCGTCCATCGGCCAGGATGGCTACGATTCTCCCTTGCCGTTGAGATTCTGTAAGATCTCTGCGCGCCCATTCTGTTCGCGCTTTCCACAAAAAGCGGCTTTCTTATTGTCAGCGAGAAGCCTCGAAATCACGACGACAACAAAGCCCGCGCAGCTTTCCCGATACGTTGCTTTGAATAGAGCGGCATGCTTGAAAAATTCGGGCAAAACAAATCCCCCCCATTGTTCCAGAAATATTTGAAGACAAGCGCTGCGGAACCCTGGACCAGGCTTCGGCGTTCGAAGTTCGATGGATTTCGTTACTTGGCACCGGAGATGGGCATTATCCAGACGAATTATGTAACTTCAAATAAAGAGGCTTCATCTTTTTCCGTCGTCGAATAACAGTCACCAGAGTTATCTTTATTCGAAGCGCCACGGATGAAGCAGGTTATTCGAGGGGAATTCCTCGGAAGACGAAAGATACTTCGTTTATTCGAAGGCCTTTCCTCGTGGCTTTCGAATAATGTTTCAGCTTTTATTGTATCTTTATGCTATACTGAATCCATCCTAAATTTGTGCTGCACCCCTTCTATTAAATTGGCATATTTCGTATGCCGCAGGTTCCATATGACTGACGAGGGAAGGTCCCGAAGTCGAAAATTCAAAAAATTCTGAAACTTTGTGAAAATGTAGGGGATTTCCTCCTGATTACAACGCAATTTTTGTTTGCTGCCCAAATTCATTCTAAGGGGTTGAAATTGACTCCCGAAAATTCGGCTATTTTCTGATTTCATTTTGCAACTCGCAATCTGTAAGAGGTAAAAAAAAAGTATCGAGACAAAAGTTACTTCTTTTAATTAGATCTATCATTTGGCAAGAAAATTATTTTAGAGTTCGCGAATTATAGCGCAAATTTGGAAAATAACTGGATTTTCAGGGGTCAATTACACCCCTGTAGAGTGTATTTGGGCAGCAAACAAAAATTGCGTGATAATCGGGGGATAATTCCCTACATATTCACAAAGTTTCAGCATTTTTTAAATTTCCGAGTTCGGGATGTTCCCTTCTGAGGCGTTTAAGAAAACTCTTCGTACTACCGCAACGAACGTAGGAACGCGGGAAGAAAAAGGACCCTAAAAACCCCTAAAAAAGTCCCTAAAAACCCCTGGAATTTCTCCTGGCAACGCTGCTCGCGAGGTCCACGTCCGTCGAAAACCTGAGACTGTAGCAAGATGACGTCTCGTGCGTATCGCCTTCAAGGCTGCCTTCGGAGACCTTCATTGTCAGATATCGCCGCCTTTAGCGGTCCTCTGGATCATTATGGGTCATCAAGCACAGTCGATCTTACAAGGGTTAATTAAGAGAAATAAGTAACATCCTAGAAACAAAGTAGTCTCTGTGATCTCAATTTTCTTTGTTCAGCTATTCGAATGATTTATAAACTTTTCATGTGGCTGCTCTTCCACAGCGTTCCACGAAAACCCTATCTGCTGGTCCAGCGGCCATTCGAATATTTCAAACGCGTTTCCAATAGTTAATCTTTTGTGGTACATAACTCTTGCGAGGAATTTACGTATACCATATATGTCTGAGCTGCAGAACCAACGAGATGAACGCTCGTAAAACAAGTTCTGCCGCAAGATTCTCCTCCATTCCGTTGAAATTCCTTTTAGCTTGCTTCAAGTTTTCCTTTTCAAGGTATACCCTTATTTCGTTCCTACGTTCAGCACCTTAAGGCACGTCGACCTCCGAGCTTGGATATTAAACGCCAGCCCAAAATAATATTACATTCGGTCGGGTAACGAAACGTTACCCATGTGCACTTTTTCATTTCCCTATTGAGAAAATTCGATTTCTATAAATTGCTTTCCAGATACACTTGAGTTTGATCGAGAACTCATTTGCAGCATCAGTGTCTACTGGACCAACTAACTTGCTTTACGTTAGTGAACTGAAGATTAAGCATTGTGGCTGACTCTATGTTACTAATTAAAGCTGACGTACAACAGGTACCTATTTTTTATTATCTCTGTTTAAATTGCCATTCGAGGCAATGGCACTGTCGAATTTCAGTGATTAAGTCTTCCTTCTCATCTTGTTGCATAAATTCCAATAACCTACATGCTGTCCATGCTCCCAATATTGTGTTACTAATTGGAGTGATGCATCTTCAAAATCTTGACTGACAACAGTAGATGTTAATCAAAGGTATACGTAGAGAATGATGATGCAATTACAGCTTGAGGTCCATTATTGCCCACGTAGAAGCACATGGTCAGAAGAGGATAAATCTTTTCGAACTGTTAGCGCCAGCTGCTGGGAGGGTTTTATGACTCGGCTACAAAGTATTACCGTTCCACAGTTGAGGGACTTTAGTTTACAATCAACATACGCCTACGAGAAGTAAATATCGCCCCGAGAGAAATTAGTATTTATGGTAGATAGTTTAGAGATTCCGCTTTTCCTATCTTCAACAGCAAACAGACATGCCACAATGTACAGTTGTTGCAGTTTATAGTTTTGCGGTGAGCATGGTATTTATATTAGACATATAATGATGACAACTGTGGCTGTGAGATCTTGTGACAATTTAGAGGTTAGTACTTGCCCGTATTTCTTTGTATCGTGAACAGCGTTTTCATGTTTGCTTCTCTGAGCATTCTGCTCATTCTGTCTGCGGCATCCTATATATGCATAGGGAACAACGGACGTGGACCTGTTGGTGTTTTCGTTCCTGCTTGTGTCCTGTGGCTTTGGTTACCGGATTCTGCTCTGTGTATCTTCACATTTCTGCCTGATGTAGCCGTTCTGGATCAGGCTGCTCCGTATGTAGTCCATGTCCAAGTTTAGATGGTCACCCTTCCAGATGGCGATCACACGGCTGAGCAGAGAACCTGTCACCTACTCATTTGAGACCAGATAATGATGAGGAGAGGCAAGTAGGGTACCTATGTGTATGTGTAGATTTTATGTGCCTCCGATGACCTAGGAATCCATTGAGGATATCCAGGAAAGGAAGGCAACCTTCAGTTTCTATATGAATCGTGATCAGTGGGTGGGGATGTAGCTTTTGGTTTTTAGCGGAGATGGTGAGATGTAAGGAAGGAAAAGGAAAGTGCGTTTTGTCCCGGGCCTGCTAGTGGACTCATCGGAAGGCGTACTTAGCAGGCCCTGCCTTAGATGCTGGGATGTTAGGAGTAGGGCGAGACGGGTATATGTATACACATGACTATTGCTCCACCTTATCCCCTCCAAGAAGTCCTATTTTTCGGTTCTTAGCGGCTGTCCATATCCGCGGATTGTTGCGATTGGTTTCGTTTGCGTTCTTCGTCACGGGACGAACTGTAGGGGATACGTTGACGCGAGCGGGCGATTCCCCTTGCCCCTGTGACATTTCAGCTTGGCGGTAGTCTTGATTCTTCTCATCTCGCAATAGTACGAAGGAGTGAATGACGAAGAACTTGCGAGAGAGCGGAGCGGTCGAGTAGCCCTCTGGCGGCGGCGACGGAAGTATCGCTACAGGTTGCTTTCTATCGTCTGTATTTTTAAAAGTCGTCGCCTTTCGTTACACTGTTGTAGTTGTCTCCTTCTGCACCTGCTAATAGGCTCGTACGTCCAATAATTTATATGACTTTGTAGGCATAAAAGAAAACTTCGGGCGATGGGGCTCGAACCCAAGATCTGCGGGTTCGTTTTGTTGCGGGATCTGACTGAAGAATTACCATATGATTAAATTCGCTATTGTTTTTTTCGTTTAACCTTGGTGAAATTATTGCTATCGATTACAAAACACCATAAGTTCTAATTACTTCACAATGAAATAAAATAAAGTTTTTCCGGAAAGTGGGCAATGTCACCCCGGCGCGGGCAAAGTCACTCCAGTCTACGGTACTATTTAGCCAATTCATTCCAACTGATTATAGCATCGCGCTATTTCCGTCGTCCTGCTAAGCGCGTGAATTATTCAGGGAAAGCTGAAAGAAACGGTGCCCGAAGACTTTCTCATCGGATAACAGTTAATGAAACACCCCAGATCTGACACTCGCGATGAATTCTATCCGTTCCTTCCCGCGTAATCCAGCTCCTCTTAACTTGTCACCTGCGGAGGAAGAGTTATTTAGACATTTGGGCAATGCAGGTTATTCTGGCGTGATAATTTAATAATCACAGTCACACAGAATGTGTGAATGTAGTAGTGGGGAGTATATCTCTAACCAAGCAGAGGGCGGTGCTGCTCAAGGAATGACCCTGTTAATTGCTTAAAGAAAACACCACGACGTTCCGAGGGAACATTGCGCTGGCGTAGTAACTTTAACATCCCAATTATCAGTGATGTCTTTGCTGACACCTAAGCCCGTCGTTAACAACCTCATTTACTCCCATCGGGAGCTACCCCTTTGCCCCTGCCTCTGGTTTTCCACGAAATGAATTTCCATTTCGCGGCATTCGGTTCAAATAGCGTCGAGCTATCATCTTCCCCTCGCATCGTCGTCACTGTGATTGCCGACACTGTCGCCAAAATAACGAGGCGTAATTATCGCGACGAGAAATTACGCCCCATAGCGTTCCCGTTCACCCCCGGCCCGCGGCTCTTCTCCCTTCAACTTCGCACTTTCGGCCGCGCCTTTCAAATGTCGCGAGCTAATTATCGACTTGATCAGCCGGCGCCAACTTCGTGTCTGCCCATTCATCCGACTCGTCAACCCTCCGCGTTGCGTGGGTTGTTCGGCTCGCCTGTTACGCGCCCGACTCTCGCCGCACGGATCGTCAGCTGAACGAGATAAAAATGCGCCGTCGATCGCTGACGGCTGGTATAATTAAAATCTGTAATTACCGATGCGACGAAACTGGCGCGATCGAGCGCCGCGGGAGAAGTAGCCGTGATAGGGCCCGATCGATAGGGAAACGTGACAGGCGCGAAAAAAGGAATTACTTGGACCGGCGGACGTGAAACGGAAGGAGGAAGAGGAATTAGCGCAAATTACCGAGGAATTATTGCGTAATGGAGTTTATTTCGATCGTACGGCTACCAATGGCCCGTAGCGCAACCTGACAGGTCCAATCGTTCCGCCCCACCGGCTGCTCATCAGGCATGTTTTACGCGTGCGTGTGCAATTTCACCAATCGAGTCCGCTCGCAGGGGTGTGAAACCGAGTAAAGAGAAAAAGAGGGAGGAAAAATTGCAAATCGCACGTACGTGGGCGAAGTTCGTTTAATGCACAAATGGGGAAGTCAGATTGGTGGAACGCAAACTCTTCTTGTCGATAGCACGATAACCGTCCATGACCACCCCTGTCTATAGTAATTGCAATATTATTATTATTATTAAGCGTCTTTATTATACAATACGAACATGGGATAAGAAGGAAAGAAAAAGAAAAAAAATAGCGCGAAGGCAATATGTAGCTATATGTTGTGAAATAAAAAATTAGGTCGGTGCAAACGTTCGTCTTTCGCGAAGTGAAGTCTAGCACGCCGATTCTTCGTAGATAGCTGATTTCGGGGATTTCCGCGATTTTCGACCTTATTCTGCGATCTTTAAACGTTTGTAACTCGGAGCAACGTTAATCGATTTTGATGAAATTTTAGGCACTTATACAATTTACTGCAATCTACAAACGGGTTTTTTGAATTTTCATTACAAGCTCACAAAAAAATTTTAAAAATCGATCTTTACTATTCTTTTCGCTATTCAGACCAAATACATTTTTTTTTTCAAAACGACCAAATACGTCATTTATCAAACTAATCCTTCTAGCTTCTCAAAAAAAACTCAAGTCGTTTGGACCAATTCTAAAAAAGTTATGCGATTTTAAAAAGTGTCCGAATATTAATGCGAGTCACTGTAGGTATGAAACACCTAAAATACAAGACTATTGCGCAACTTTACTTAAAAGGTAAGGCCTAATGACGCAGTTCCTCTAATAGAATTTTGGTTTTTCTGTTTCTCTATGATTGGACTATTATTACATATAATAACTTCTTAATTTATGTAACTGTTTGGTTTTTGACACCTATGAGGAATGTATTTATCACGAAATAAATAATAATAAAGATATTAGGCATTGTTGGCGTGAATAATAGAGTTTCGTCTTTTCAAAAACATTTTAAACTGTCAACGGTTATCGCCTCGGCGTCGTTCGGGTGCCCTTCGGCGTACTGTTTTGATGTTCTCGCCTGATTTAACACTGTTTACCTCAGTCACCAGTCAGCGGACTCGAGAGGTCGCATGTCCAACTACGAACGCGACATTTCCACAATCTTTTAAATTCAACAGTTCATTTACCATCAATTTTTATTTCCACTTTTTAAAAAATAAATTTTAACTTTCCTTGACAATGGTCAGAATTATTGACCGAAACGTTGGAAACTGTTAAAAAATGTTTCAAAATTGCAATTAGCTTTTGTTTAAATATTCGAAGGACCGAACCAGTGCGCCGAAACAACACTCTTTTAATATGTATAGGTATGTTCGTAAGTCCGCCACTGTACGTACTTGCTTCAGTAGTTGGATTAAGTCTGCGTACGAATTGCTCGATTCATTCTGTTTCCTCCAACAGTCTGTCGTTGGCGAAATGTCAATATTTGTCTTCAAGGTAATGGGAGTATAAGAACGCCAATTAGCAACTTTCGGGCGGTTTTTTAGAATTTACATATGCCCTGCACACGCCATCTTGCAAGAGGTATGCAGATGTGCACTACAGGGACGTTGTACTTATCCGTAATTTAGGAAAGCCAACCTGTAATTCCCGAGCCTAACAAGAGTTGGTACATAGCAACCCTGGCGTTCTAGTGGATTTATGGTATCGTTGGTTTGCCGGTAAAACTGACCAAGTCCATCATTCCATCCTAAAGTCCTCGAGGGTTAATGGAAGCAATTACTTTCTAAGTTTTCTACAACAATAGATTATGCAAATCCATATCATATTATGCTAATGAAATGAAATGCAAATGATATCCCAAAATTCCACATGGGGGGAATTTTCTGTATTATGCAATAGCTTTCAATTATTGCCTGATTTATTGTAATATATTAAACTTTTTTGTGTTTATTGAAAATTAAGAAATCTGGACTTGGTAAGTTTTACCAACAGGCCAGCGACTTGTCAACCACTATTGAGGGCCAGAAAGAATCTCTAAGTGCACGGAAACCTAATTAGAATTTTAGATTCTTCTTGCCTGTGAATGCATGTTTGCATTAAAGTTCGTACAAGAAAGACTACTACTTGGAAATTATACCTAAGCCCAAAAGTAGCGAAGAAATCACGCCTGTAACATAATCCCTGTAACTATCCTTAACAGATTCGCCGCTAGGCATATTTTGCGCGACCATCCATTCACGCCAAGTGAGTTATAAATATGAGTCCACTGACATGTGTCCACATAATCGTTCTTAAACTGTTTAGTGAATAAAAATATTCAATTGTTTGCTAATGCAGTTTGCTTTGTACGCCTTTTTGTTATTATTAATCAGTTACACTCTTATAAGTAATTATAATCTTATTATAAGTAATTGAGGAGTCCTTGTAGAAAGTAAATGCCAAAATAAAAAAAATGTTGCGGAAAATATTCTACGTGTCAATGGTAATACTATAGTACAGAATTTGAATGCAATTTCCCTTTGTAAATAACTTACCAATAGTGCCAAAAAAGATGGCACAGCTGGTACGTCCAACGCCACTTCTGTACAAAACAATGTAAGAGCCAATTAGCTAGGGGCAAACAGGGCTGGCACTCACAGTGCTTGCAAATTTAAATGAATGGCACATTCAGTTTTCTCTACAAATATAATTCTCTTTTTTTTCATGAATTTGGACTATATTAATGGAAAAAAATAGAAAATTTTGTGACGCATTTGGGGTATTGTATACTTAAGCATATTTGGTAATCAAAATAAATAAAATTTCGTAAATAATTTAAATCCAGGAAGTTCCTTTTCTCTATCATGAAAAATTTAATCTTTACCAGTTGGAGTGTTTTTTACAAGGACTTTTCAATTATGTTTTATACGAATCTATATTAATTGTGGTTGACCACGTTTTAGGTACTTTTGGTCACCAATGACCGACACTGCGGTGAATATGTTAACAGATCGCGATGGATGGGATCTGAGTATCTGCAGATTTATGCATAACGTGCCCCACCCCTACAGGGTGTTTCATCTTGTAGCGACAACCTCACTCCTGCGTTGTATCGACAGTACAGCTGATTGTGGTTGGTGAATTGCGCAACACTAACTGCTCGTCGCAATAATTCAGCGTCTTTAAAAACTTTATATATAGGTACAACGCTTCTATAAAATGACATCTTTAATTTTTCACAAATTCGATCCTAAAAATCCGTTAAGTAAATTAACCCTTCGTAGTCACACGGGGTGTATTGTACCCCAAGAATAATTTTCGAGTTAAAATGTCGTGTCTTTACGACTTCCAAAGGGGATTTATTGCAAGAAAAATATTTTTAAAAAAATTAAAAAATCGCTTTTTTTCCACAACCGTGGAAAATCGCTCATTTTCAACTACAAATTTTATCATATCAAAGTTTACATTTCTAGAAAAAAGACTATTAGACCAGTGGTGAGCAACCTTTTGTCCGAAGTGGGCCACAATATTAAATACATAAATATAACTAATCCAAGAATTTTAATTTATGGGCTGAATTTGTTATTCCTGATATTGATTTACAATAAAACGTTTTTCTTTAAATTTGATGTACAGTTTATTAGTAACACATACACAGTAATACCTACATATTATAATATAAACAGGTATATGTATGAAAATTTTTAAAAATAATAGTCGTAATCGACTCGATGACGAACGATTAAACAATTGTATTAGAAACCACTTAAAAGGGCATTAAATAAAGTACCAAATAAACAGTTTTAATTTTTTTTATCATAATTAAGTTAACAGAAATGAAAAAAAAATAAACGTAAAAAATATAAAATTATACAACATTAGGAAGGGATAATTTTATCCTATTTTTTGGTGCAAAATTCATTCCGATATCTTTTACAGTTCAAAAGATATATGCCAATGTTCAGGCGGGCCGTAGGTCAACGGCTGACGGGCCAGATGCGGCCCGCGGCCCACGGGCCGCGGGTTGCTCATCACTGTATCAGACCATGATTGCATAAGTATTACGACCTTACAATTATCACTGAAAAGTTAAAAGATTCAAAAATACGAGAATGGTAACTCAAAAACTGAGCTGGAGTACAGTGAACCCCGCGCGACCAACTTGTGATTATAAAAAGGTGTGACCACGAAGGGTTAATAAGAATTGATTCCACTTCCTAAACCAATGTTCTCAGAAACAAAAACGAAACACCGTCCGATTCACAATTTCGATGGATTTTTCCAGAAAAATTGATTCCATCCACAGTCACGCCGTTTTTATGACTGCATTCTGTAAATTCTTTGCTGCGCGCATACCTGACTAGCTTTCAAAATCGATTTTCGCGGAAAACAAAGCCTTCTATGGAAAAGTTTGATTCCACCCTTTCGATTTATTTTTCGGTCACACCCTGCACATCGATTCGGTAGACAATGCCTTCATTTCAGGCGATAAAGTTGCGCTGCAACGCCCTGCGAATGATATCTAGCATACATTCACACTGTTGGTCTCTCTCACTTCAGTCTCGCGCTTCTCTCATCAGCTCCGCGCAATTGCCAGTCGATTTTCGGGGGGACGCCGTGCTACGGGATTACGTCGGGTGTTTCCCTAATTAGGTCGCGCCATTTCGCGTCCTTTTGACCGTGGATATCGCAATGGGACTCACGCAACTCGCGGGACTAACTGGCTGCTTTTCTCGGCGGAAACGCAAAATGGATCGCGGCCATTCGGCCAGTTTCCCCGTTAACGGCACCGCTAACTCCCGACGCACACATTTCGCTTACATCCCAGTTTGGCCCCGTCCGGCTTACCCTTTATCGGCCCTACCGTGGCCCAACCCCGCTGCGAATTGAACGGCGACGAGTGAAACGTTTGTAACTGTAACACTTTTGTGGCCGTTCGGGCACCCTTGTTATGCCGTTTCAATTAAGCTGGTTAACGAATGGAAACTAAGGGGTAACGCGCGCCACCACGGCTCATTGTTGGGAACTGCCAAATAGCTACTGGAATAGATAGAATTTGGGGAAACCACGCGTATATACTGTGAGATTAGAAATTATATGTCTTCGTTTAGTCATTCGGCGTGTAGGGGAGGCTGGGGCTGGTTGTCCCAAGGGGTGGGTTCACTAATTGTTAGTAACTTTGCACCAACTTATCCTCTACTGCGGAACGATTTACTGTAGAAAGAAGTCACTTCTACTATGCCATGCATTTATGTCCGACCCCGCGATCGCACGTTTTTTTAACAGTTATCAGCGTTTGTTGAAAAATTGACTATGTAAATAAATAATTTTTCTTAAAGATTTTATTTTTTCACGCTCTATATAGTTAGAATAGAATAAATGTTAAGGGGCTATTTTAAAGTTTGTTTATTGGGCGATCTATTGACATAGTATTCTTGTTTATACATAAATAATTTAAGGTTATATGGATTATTGAAGTCAGCTGGTTGACTAATAACGTTAATAAGGTTTAAATTGTTATTTTGTTATTCAGAAAGCGATTTTTATTTTTTATTTAAATTTTACTGTGTTATAAATACATTATAATTTATGTTTAAGTTGAAAAAATTCAGTTTATTATTAAAATATGAAAGAAAAAAATTAATTTTTTATATGGAAACAACTCTTGTGACATAGTGTGATTTTATTACCACTGAGATAAATTGTTAATAACATTTTCTTAACTGAGTGTACCTATAGTCAACCTACCCCATACTGTAAGTCAACCAACCCCGATCGTGGGGCTGGTTAACCATCATGGAAGGTGTTAGAAAAACATTAAAATCCCTTAATTGTTTTCACATTGAGTCAACTTTAATAATTTAATCAGATAGCCAAACGTATGCCCTATCAAATATACTAACCGGTTTAATGATATTCCACACAATTGATTAAGAATCAAAAACTGAAAAACTGGCCTACCAGCCCCGGTCTCCCCTACAGCATCTCTCAAACAATAGTTGAGCTTTACTACTCGGCTTCGCCCGAAATTTAGATTCTGATTTTATAAAAAAAAATTTTTTAGTTTTTTTTGTGAAAATAGTCATTGATCTGAACATATAGAAGCTTTCTGCTTTATATATTAAGATAAAGAAGCTGGTGTGCTCAGGTTAGGTCTGGGTTAGGCTGCTTATTCAGCTGATCTGGTTATATTGTTATTTCCTTATGGATTCGTTGTGCTTCGAATAAGCACTGTATTATTGGAGATTTTAAATGAATGCTGCGTACTTTGAGATTTAAATGTATGTATGTACATATCGATTATCGACCGAGCTTTTCGCTTATAACGAAGATTCTTGAGCCTTTTAGAGGGTTTCGATTGGATGAGCGCAATGCATCTGTGGCATTCTACTAGCTTCGTGATTGGATGGAATTTCATGGACGATGGAAGAAGTGCATTTCGTAGAATTGGTAAGGAACTAGTGCGCAAGAAGTGCCTGTAGGTATGTATGTATAGTCAGGGGTGGTTTCGGGCTACGTCTATTGTTCTCTACCTGCTGATCTCAGGATTCCTCAACTACTGTCTATAACTTGTAGGTATTATATTTAGAAGTTTCCATATTATTCCCCAAATAAGTGGAAAAAAATCATTTGTTTAACACAATATCTCCAAATTACTCGTTTTACACGTATAATACGAAATATTAGTAAAATTAGAATTAGTTTCATACTGATAGCTACCATACCGTCTTACCCCCGTGTTTAAATCGGTGCACGAAGGGAGAAAGCGAAAACTCCGTCCTGTACAAAAACAACAATACAAGCGATATCTTTAAAATGTTAAAAAATGGCAACAAGTAACCGATTATGTTATTCATTGCCACGCTATCCACTTTTGCTAATTACCTAATTGTTTCCGTCGATTACAAATGCAAGTAGTATACTAACAACCATTCACCTTTAATTAGCTATGCGTGGACTTCTCAGCACCCCCGTTGTGTTCTTTGCGGGACATTGTGTCCCATGAACTTTCTCATCTAATCACGTTAAATATATTAAAAATGAATGAATTTAAGAATATTTCTTAATTTTTATTTACTATTGCTCATAAAATCATTTAGTACCTACTAGTTTTATCAAGGAACAGTATTATTATGCCTTTTGTATAATACTTTTAATTAATTTTTATCATTCTTTTAATTCTAAAAATGTATACATATACATTATGCAGTTACGTCATTTTGTGCCGTACACCTAATTAAGGGTTAGAAATGAACAACTTAACGCATAATTTTCGTCGGTTGGCGAACGGTTGCCGCGCACCCGAGCAGGAAACCGACCGTAGATTTCAGAAGCAGTCACTCTGCTCCGTTCCTTCTCGTATCCCCCCAATTTTTATCTCCAGTTTTCCCCCTTTCGATTTTATTCCCTACCATATCTCGACGACGCTCGACGAACCATTCCGCGCGCGAATTTGCGAAAGGTAATGCAATGCCCTGCTCCTTCCGGCCCCGCCCTCCCACCCTCCTGCGCGAGCCTCAATTTATAATCCTGCTACGTTTCGACCACGGAAGCGATATTATACAAGAACGGCCGACGAGGTACGTTATTCCAAGTTGGATGAAAGTTAAACGGAACCCGCGACCCCGTTAAAATCCCTCGCAAACATTCGATCTCTGGACTCGCCGCTGGCTCGACCCGCGCGGAAACATTAATCCCTGGCTAATTTAAAAGTGACCAAAATCCCAGCTATGGAAGTTGAAGCGAATTAAAAGTCGCCTGGGCTTGGATCGTGTCTAACTTCGAGTAAGCTGGCCAGACTAGCTCTTATTGCGCTCGAATTCCCCCAAGTATCTACCGTACCGTCCTCCCGGTCTCTCGTCCGTATCCCCCCCCGGCTTCTTTTCTTCCCTTCTTTCCCTCTCATTTCTCTTTAGCAGCGATCTTTTTGCAAATTCCAACGTTGCGTCCCGTCACCGAGTTCCACTCCTATTCAGCTCTCTGTTACCCTAAATGCCGGGTATCTCCGCTCCGCTCGAATCGACAGATCCGTTCATTATCCGCAACGAAACTGATAGAAAGTCGATTCCATATGTATTCCAATTATTCACGATTACGCGCATCCTTCTTCTCCGAAACGAACGCTTAGTGCTGGATACCTTTCGCTATTCGAGTCTTTTAGCACGTCCACTCTCATGCGCTGCATTACTTTGCGAAGAGAAGCTAAATTGTGTTCCAATACTTCTACATTATTTATTTATGTTTAGGGACAATAATACTTTCAGTGATGAATCTGCATCGCTTGAATAAAATTCGAAAAGGAAACGAATTAATGATAATAATAAATGATACGTGACGCCAGCGAATATTGTTATTATTCTCGAGTTTTTGGATTTTCATTTTGCTCGCATTACTTAACTTACAAACGTGTAGCGCTTATACAGGCTGTCATAAAATTAAGGGACAAGCCTGAACATGCAATATCCTAATGCAAAAACACATCGAAAAGTCCTTTACCGTTTTGGAATCCGATGCTTCGTTCTGGAGATATTAACAGTTGAATATTAGCGGTCCAAGTTCCGGGCCGCGCCGTTTAAAGCCGAGTCAGCTGAGCGCGCGGCAGCGTACGCTCGCAGCACACGCCGGAGGCACGCGGAGATGTAGGTTCACACACACAGTAGAGCTGACCGCGCTGGTTCAAACCGTGAAAATAAATCAGTGCGGTCGGCTCTACTGTGTGTGTGGGTCTGTATCTACGCGCGCCTCCTGCGTGAGATACAGACTCGACTCAGCTGACTCGGCTTTAAATCGTGCGGCCTGGGACTTGGTTCGCTAATATTCAACTGTTAATATCTCGAGAACGAAGCCTCGGATCCAAAAACGGTAAAGGACATTTCGATGCCTTTTTTCATGAAGAATATGCATGTTTCCGATTGTGCCATTATTTTGGGACACGCTGTATAGAAATTACTGTACATCTCTATAGGAAAGTCTAGTTCGTTCTCACTTAGAATTGGCGAGTGTAATGTGGTCCTCTCACCGTGCTAAACATATTAATACTGCGGATGGGGTTCAGTGTAGATTCTTACGTTTTGTTTCTTATAGACTATTTAAGGTCTTATATTGCTAGAACTGATCATTCGGGATCGGATCGCTCTTGCGAATTTGCTTTTTTTCCACAGGATTATTAACCCTTTACATTTCTGTAAAATTCCGACCGCGGTCACACTGGGTCCAATGGACCCGGCCGATTTTTAAACAGTTACCGTACGAACTGTATCAGTCCAATCGAGTCCCAAAAATTATAATGCACACTTTGAACATTGTAGAATAAGGAATAGTCGCGTTTTAGTAAGAAATGAAATGACAACATGTACCAAGAAAATCG
Organism: Andrena cerasifolii; assembly: GCF_050908995.1. Classification (NCBI taxonomy): domain Eukaryota; kingdom Metazoa; phylum Arthropoda; class Insecta; order Hymenoptera; family Andrenidae; genus Andrena; species Andrena cerasifolii. Next base: position 5,119,325 of record NC_135123.1, read on the forward strand.
GAAAGGAAAGCCTGGAACTTACCGGTATCAAACTTCAAAGTTAAAAAGCGAGTCTACTAATAACCTGTATATTTATACAAATAATCTCTTGTACTCTGATCCTACTTCTAGAATTTGTAAGCATCTTAACTTAGAGCGTCGAGCAGTTAATTTTTTCAACTGCTCCTCGGCGACTTGCAAGAGATCAGTTACATCAACGTTCCATACACTGTAATTACATGATACATATGTATATTGCTCTCTTCTTGCCTAACTGCCTAATGCGATTTGAGTATTTTCCTTTTTATTTACGTAGGTATTATTAACCGTCTATCTTTTCCCCTTCCTTTTTTACAACAATGGGAGTTTTTCTCGCGTACATAAATAAGTAAATAAATAAATATCTGATACAGGTACATCTAAAACTACTTTTCTCGAAAAGCGATGTTTTTATCCAAAAATATTTTACACACTAATTATACAAAATTATTTAATAATGCCAGGGTAACAGTAACCATTAAAAAAGAAAACATTTCAAGGTTGTCGATCAAACACACTCTATAGTACCCGCAAGTAAATACCTGTAAATTAGCGATACTTTCAACCGAGTGTTTGTTCTTTGCCAAATTATTTCGTACAGAAGCGTTACTATCTTTCCATCAGGTTTAGGTGTGTTTCTCTGGAGGTTGCAGTACATTTCCGATTTTGCATAAATCCCATTGGCGCGTCCTGAACTTCGTTTCTTCCCTTCCTACGACTGATACGACCAATCAAGAGGTGACGCATATGTATGCTCGAAACAGGGGCGAATTTTGATCGAACGTCCGTATACATGTGTCAAATACCTACATACGTATTGGGTCTTTGATGAGACAGTTGTTCAGTGTCGTTCTTGTAGTAAAACTATTTTGCATACAGTGACTCGCATTAATATTCGGACACTCTTTAAAATCGCATAACTTTTTTAGAATTGGTCCAAACAACTTGAGTTTTTTTGAGCAGCTAGAAGGATTACTTTGCTAACTGACGCGTTTCGTCGTTTTGAAAAAAAATGTATTTGGTCGGAATAGCGAAAAAAATAATAAAGGTCGATTTTTAAACTTTTTTTTGTGAGCTTGTAATGAAAATTAAAAAAAAAACCGTTTGTAGATTGCAGTAAGTTGTATACGTGTCTAAAATATCATCAAAATCGGTTAACGTTGCTCCGAGCTACAAATGTTTAAAGATCTCAGAATAAGGTCGAGAATCGCTGATTTTGGGAATTTAAAAAAGTTTAAAAAACGACCTTTTCTATTTTTTTTTTTTGCTATTCGGACCAAATACATTTTTTTTTCAAAACGACCAAATACGTCATTTAGCAAACTAATCCTTCCAGCTTCTGAAAAAAACTCAAGTCATTTGGACCAATTCGAAAAAAGTTATGCGATATTAAAAAGTGTCCAAATTTTAATGCGAGTCACTGTACGTCCGACACGTACGTTGGTAGACTGCCTATAAACTATTAAGTCGGACGTTCGGTTAATTCCTCAGGCACGAACACCTCAAACTAATTTTAGCAGCGGTGCTACAAAATGATTAATATGAACAATGAATTGCAGCCACACATAATTTCCACTTACTTTAATGTCGTTGCGTAAATCGAATCCTCGTATGTGCTGGTTGTCGACGACGTAACAAGCTACCATCGTAGCTTCCAAACCGGAATTTCATTTCGCTTTAATTGAACGTGGAGTTGCGTTCCGGGACACTAGTAGCAGTCCGTATTGGGTTACGATATCACCTACTTTCTGTATTCACATTTCCATCTGCGCAGGCATATGCTTTTAAATGCGGAGCCCCCTGTGAATAGGTGGGTGACACAAATGTTTTCCATACACTTACACAACCGTTTGACATCGGTCAAGTACGAAAATAGAAAGTGTGGAAAACAACCACAGGTGCAAACTTAACTCACAATCAGTATTAGAATTCATGAAAAGAAGCAGAAAGTGTCATTCAGCACAGGTGTGCGAACTAGTTGTTCTCGAGATATATGGTTGTTTTACTAACAAGTTTAGTTAAAGCTTCGCGATACAATGGTGTCGCAAATTTCAGTTTACTCATTGCTCGTTCACCCGTAGGTAGAATATGCTTCGTGTATGTGTTTGAATAAATGAAAAGAGTTATTAAATGATTTTTCTTAGCTTCGAGCCTCTGTATGTTTGGTGTATGGTTCAAATCTGGCTACTCAGTTTTTACTCACTTCCACCAATTCAATTGTTTTGAAACTTTGCACGCCGGCGTAGGTTGGATGACAATACAATTTTAAAATAAATAGAAATAAAAAATATAAAAAGAAATGTATTAAAAATCCACAAACACTAAAAACTAGGAAAAAATATTTAAAAAATCCACAACTCTAAAAATTAGAAAATAAAATATATATATAAAAAAGTATGTTAAACGATTTTACTAAAAATGCACTAAAAAGTAGAAAGTAGTTTTTTTCTTGTACTATAATTTCGCTGGTGTTTTCAAACTTTAAATAAAATCGTGGTGCTGTATTAAACTGATTCATATTCTGTTATGAAATATCCCGCGCCACGATTTTATTTAAAGTGAGAAAACACGATCAAAATTGTAGTACAAGGAAAGAATTAGTTTTTAGTTTTTAGTGCATTTTTAGTAAAATCGTTCAACATAAAATTTTTTTTTTATATTTTTAAAGTGACACAGTGAAATCACTTAGAAAGACTATGACTATTCATAAGTCTCTGTATTGCTCAAACTGGAAATAGAAGCAATCCCATAACAGCATGTATTATTCAATATTCGCTAAATATTTATTTTGGTGCTGTCTATCATTTGCTGAACTTCTGAGATGGGTATTAATTCTCCTAGGGTGAATACAATTTGCATAAACTACACTGTTGTTGCAGGCCTACGATTATTAGAACTTTTTATTAATTTTCATGAGTTCTTTTAACCACTTAAATTTTCATCCATAACTCTAAAACAAATTGTATTTTTATTCCGATTTTTGGAATAATTGCAAATAGTAATCAAAATTCTTGTAGCAAAAGGTCCATTTTTTCAATCAGAAATAATTTTTTCTTTGTATCAAGGGAAATGAAATATATCAGAAATAATTTTGTTTAATTTTTTAACAAAGAAAAAATTATTTCTGATTGAAAAAATGGACTCTTTGCTACAAGAATTTTGATTACTATTTGCAATTATATAAATAATATATATGATATATGATATATATATATATACTGATATAAGAAATATATATATATCATATATCATATATCTTTTTTCTTATATCAGTATATATATATATATATATATATATATATGTGAAACTGATATAAGAAAAAAATATATATATATATCATATATTATATATCTTTTTTCTTATATCAGTTTCATATATCAGTCGTAAGCGACGTTACCCAAGTATTTTTTAAGCATGACTATTTACCTTGGAACATGTTAAGCATTCACATTTAAGAAATATGTGTTTTTCTATTTGTACCTACTCAGTCTGAAAGAGATGATACACTGACTCGAAGGCTGACTGTTATCATTCCATATGGTTACTAATTCCGTTCGTGACAAAAAATTTAGAAAAAAAACACGTTTCATGTTTTTTCTAAAAATTGGTCTATCAACTGTAATACGTACATAGCAATTGGAGTACCTATTCGTAAATCCTAATGGAGAATTATTGATATCGGTTTCAACAAATATTATAAGCGTGTACGAAATCTACTCTCGACTCTTCCGCCTATCCAATATAGGTACCTATGCGTGATAAAATTGAGGAAATACTACTATGTACAATTTCATCATTTATCAATTCATTAGTGTCTAATCTTAGAATCATAGTTCGACGAATCGCAATCCATTTTAATATATGAAAACGTAGATTTTACACTCATTGCAAACGCAAACTGGACCTTCTCTTTTGGACTTTAGGCAAAACATAAAGGAGACAGAAGCCAATACTGTGTGCAATAATGAAGTTCAGCTATTTTTTATAGTATCTATAGTAAAGTAATAGTGTTGCACCTGGCGCCTCGCCCGAATCTCTCTCGGACTAAACTGCGAAAAGTTTAAGCTTTTAATATAATTGTCGTTGCAGAAAGTGTCTTCCGTGACGCCTCGCTCAATAGAATATTGCGTTACGCTCTATGCCACCCAATCGCATGATATAACGAGTCTGAAGCGTGACACTGAAAGGTGAACCAATCCACTTCGGTGAAGGGAGTGATTTTCATTATTGCGTTCGGTGCTGCCAACTGTGTCGTTGAAGCTGAATATTGGAAGGACTTCAAAGTGTCGGGCGTTTTACGAAATTATTTCAATTTCTTCCCCATGCATAACTGTAGCATCTGAGATGGGTGTATTACTACTCGGCCCCTTTTTTTATCGCACTCATATATCCCGGTTTACTCCTTCCCAGGACTTGAAACAGTTCTGAAAGTAACTGTTTAAAACTGTTACATAAAGGTTCTGATTAAAACGGTTACGGAGGACCATTATTCCGAATAACTGTTACGGAGAACCGAAATTTCCAACTACTATCTGTTTCGGTTGCGGTTCCTATTTCCCTCCTCATATCGGTTCCATAACCTTTATTTTTTCGGTTCTATATTGGTTCCGAAACGGTGTCAATTCCTGTATCGACTTTACCCTAATTGATATCATTAATTATTGTAGCTGCAGATTACTGTATATGTGCATATTTTTTACAAAATCCCTATAAAATAGGAGAAACAGTGAAAATAAATAAGTCAGGTACAGATTTTTTACATTCACACACACTATAGTATTCAGAGTAGGAAGCTAAAAGTTTCTCCTGTTTCTGTAAGGATTCTGGAACCGTTTCGGAACCGATATAGAACCGAAAAAATAACAGTTATGGAACCGATATGAGGAGGGAAATAGGAACCGTAACTGAGACAGATAATATTTGGAAATTGCGGTTCTTCGTAACAGTTATTCAGAATAAAGTTTCTCCATAACCGTTTGGAAAACCGAAATCGATATTATAACAGTTTTCAAGCCCTGCCTCTTGCATTTTTTTTTTACCTCAGACAATAGTTATACTTATCAGTGGAATATATTAAGGATTCATTGCTATTGGTAGTTATAAGCATTAATGTGCTAGTCTGTTTATCATATAAATCTAATTTGAGTGGAAGAACAAGGTCTGAGGATGTTAAATAATTGTATCTCTTAATTTCAACATTCTCATATGCAGATGCTAATAAAAATAGCGCAAGACTATAAAAATGTGAGGTGAAAAGTGCTTCAGACTTCGTATATTACAATGATTACCTGAATGGTAATTTCAAACGGTACAGGTCCTTTTACTCTGGCCATATTTTCAGTGTAACGTTCTTACGTAGAGTAACGGCACCGAATATGAGACCCCATTTATGTTTGATTAAATATTGGCGACTGGAAAGGGAAAGAATTAAAAGCTTTTGTGCTACTGTATTCATCATTCCCTTGTACATACTTAAAAAAAATATTAGTTCCCCAGCATGGTCCTTAAAATAGAGTTAGGAACGACATAAGTATTCTGCGTCGTCATCCAATTCCGATTCGGAACTATCTTCCTTGTCAGTTAGCTCCTCTTCTGAATTTTCATATAAATAATAGGTTCTCATATTAGGAACATTCTAGCTTCGAAAAAAGAAGTTAAATTAATCTGAGAACAGTTTATTAGTGTTTCATGTAAACGATAATGGAATAAGTAGATAAATACTAACAAGGGAACAACACCGTGAATCCGCACTCACCGATTGGAAAGCAACTTTGTGAGTTTACAAAGTGGAGTCGAGGACAAGAATAACGGTATGTTTCATTCATGCCCAATTGTATTTGTATTTGTATTTGTATATTTGTTTTTCCTGTGTGTTTTTAACACAGGATGGCGTTTCAAGCATTTTGCTCAGGGGTGTCGAACTACTAGCTCGCGAGCCGCAGTGGCTCCATCTCCTCTTCGCCTGCTCCGTAGAGCCGTAGGAGAACGGCCCCCTCCAAACCTACTTCGCTCTGATGAATTTCTCCTCCGGGTGCCGCACTCTCTCCCTGCCGGGTCTCGTGCAACGCCTGGAGAAAAATAAGTGGGGGAACCGGCTGACCGGGGGCCCGACACGTGCGGCTCTCGGAGTGGGGAAGTTCGACACTCCTGATTTTGCTTATACTGCCCAACGAACGATAGTCATTTCCCTTTTTCCCTCCACTCTCTCCGGGTCCCAGCAGTAGCGGCGCACCGGGAAGACAGGTGGACACCCAGTGTTATCAACCCTACGGATTTTTCCGTAGATCTACGGATTTTTTACTTTATTTACGGATCTACGGATTTTTTACTTTATCTACTGATCTACGGATTGTAAACTGAAATCTACGGATTTTTTACCTTAAATTATTTATATACTATTAATATGTATAATTTTAAAACTAAGGTAATTCGAAGTTGATAAAAAGATTCTGATTCTGATTAACGAAATCATTTACTGTTTAATTTGACCCATTGATTTTACGATCCAAACCGTCGATTTACTGCGGGTAGCTAAATTCCACTTCACTACAAGAGCTTTTCGTCACACTTAATCAAGTACAATAGGAATTAGCCAAATTGATTTCAGAATCTTTGCATATGAACGTTTTTAACTCCTTTTCTTGAATTTACGTCGAGACGAAAGGCTTTGGCGAAAACGACTTTCAGGGAAACATTATTTTTGGGAAAAGCTCTTGTACTGAAGTGGAATTTTTTTCGTAATTTGTGAATTTTCGTGGTGACAATAATTTTTTTGAGGATGTTAGGCGAGGGTCGAGATATAATATTTCTAGAAAGGATTTGGGAAAGGACGGTTTCCATGAGCAAGGGAATTAGCTTCTATCACACATGTAATAATTAACACTTATGAAGAAAATCCGTAGATCAACGGATTTTTCAAAGCGGGATCTACGGAATTCTACGGAATGTTGAACTTTTCTCTACGGATTTTCAAAAATCTGAGTTGGCAACACTGTGGTCACCCATCTTTCCCCGGTACGCCGCCCCGTGATGCTTAACTTCGGTGATCTAACGAGAACCGATGCCCAATTGTCTTTTAAGGATATGAAAACTAACCTCAAAGTCAAATAGGCGTTCCCACTTTTTCGCGTATAACTCCTAAAGTACAAGAGACAGAAAAAAATGTTTCAAACAAAACTGTAATGGCGCAATAAGCGCTGCAAACTTGTGTTAACAAAATTGTAAAAAAAAAATTTCGTCATGTATTTCTTTTTTAAACTCTGCTCAAAATTTTGTTAACGGAAGTTTGCAGCGCTTATTGTACCATTAAACCTTTTCTCAGAAATTTATTTCAATCCCTTGAACTTTAGGAGTTATACGCGAAAAAGTAGGAGTGCCTATTTGACTTTGAGGTTAGCTTTCACACGCTTAAAGGCAACCCTCACGCGGGCGACGTTGTCATTTGTTTTAACAGTTCTAAGCATTGCCGCAGTATGGCAGCACTCCCTTGTGGAAATACTATGAGGTCTGATATTAGGCGCTTGTCTCATATTCGCCACCGCTACTCCATCCATATATTCATGTCCCCAAATGAAAACGAACTTCCTCTCCGGTACGAACAGTCCTCACAGAATCGAGAAGCGTTCCGTTTATTTTTTTTTTGGCGAGTGGCGAAATTACATTCATAACACGAAGGTGATGCACTGGCGAGACGGAGGAGGCGGAAGAGGAGGAAATGGAAGCGGTGGAAGGAAGGAAATAGCGGGCAGAGGGCGATAGGTGTATCAAGCCCGTCTGCGTGCCCGATCTATCTTCATCTCGGTCGCAGAGGTGCAATTGCGCTCAGCCCGCAGGGTAATAGTATGAAAATGAATTTAATTATTAGAGTAGCCGGACCGTCGGCTGTCCTTGGGACATAGCTATTAAATTTCGCGTCCAAAATCTACTTCGGCGTCTAGGAGCCCTTCCCCTCTGTTTCTGATTCTATCCGGGACAGCGCCGAATATGAGGGGGCCCCCGGGAAATTTTCCGTCGTCTCGATGGTCGAATATGGCCGGGCATGCGCGCGCCCCGCAGATGCACGGGATAACAAGGACGAAGTGGAGGATTGGTTCATTAGCCGAAACGCGTAATTGCACCGTCTATTTGCCCTCGCGCTTATCGCGGGAGGGGGAAATGTTTGCGCAAAGGACATCCATCATTCGTTCGTCATACGGCGCCAAATGCCCTTGTCTCGCGTTTTGAATAGATGCGGAAAGCGACCGAGTTCCCCGACGCTTTGAACCGGAACAAAAAACGAACTTTCCTGTTGGCGGGATCGATTCCGTCGACGAAATGAATATTTCTGTCCGTGGATGCGCATCTGTGCCCCTTACAAGTAACACAGGGCTGCGAAACTGAGGGTCATAACCACTTTTTTTAAAAAAAGGAATGCTGGTCGTGTAGGAATTTTGACTGCTAGATGCAAAAATAATCTGAAATTTGGTTTGTCTTTTAGGTTGTAATGCTGAATTCCGAGTTAGGGAGTCGAGTGCAACACTTTTAGAACTTTAAGTTTTAACGAGATTTTTATTTAAGAAATACTGTTTCGGCGTTTAACAATGATCTCGCTGGCAAGTTCTAGAATGCTTCCGTTAGAATTTTGGGACAGTATTGTGTACACAGAAGTTGCGGAAGAGGGGATAAGGGTGACGTGGAAGGAACTGCGGCAAGCGCAAGGATTGTCGATAGTGACTGACAAGGGAACACCGCGAACCGGGACACACCGATTGGAACGCAACATTGTGGGTTTTTAGAGTGATTCAAAACAAGAACAACGGTGTCTTTCATTTGGGCCTTATCGTCCTTTAAGCTGGTGAAAACTAACCTCAAAGTCGAATTGGCACTTCCACTTTTTCACGTATAACTCTCAAAGTACAGCAGGCAGAAAAAAATGTTTCAAACAAAAGTTTAATGGTGCGATAAGCGCTACAAACTTCTGTTAACAAAATTTTGAAAAGAGTTAAAAAATATATATGTAACTTACGAAAAAAACTCTTTTCAAAATTTTGTTAACGCAAGTTTGTAGCGCTTATTGCACCATTAAACTTTTGTTTGAAACATTTTTTTCTGCCTGCTCTACTTTGAGAGTTATACGTGAAAAAGTGGAAGTGCCAATTCGACTTTGAGGTTAGTTTTCACTCCTTTAAAGGGCGATAGGGCCCAAATGATACACACCGTTGTTTTTGTTTTGAGTCACACTAAAAACCCACAAAGTTGCGTTCCAATCGGTGAGTCCGGGTTCGCGGTGTTCCCTTGTGAGGGTCGTTATCGCTGTACAAAGTATTTGTGGATGTGACTATGTAACCGCAATGTGCTGACATTTACTTAAGATACTTGTATGATGTGTTTAGCTGGCATCCGACAGTAATATGCGACTGAATGAAATTAGTAGTGAAGAATTACCAGATGAAATCTATTTTGGGGCCAGTTCTGAATATATTTATTCACAAAAACTATAAAACTTGATTATTTACATCTTAACCTTGGCCAGAGGCTTAGTTATAATTGGGCCTAGTTATGCAGAAAGCTACCAACCCCTCAAAATGACAAAAAATTAGTTAAACGTAGTACGGATCCCATAATTTTGTGATATTTATTTTGCAAAAATTTACCAACGCATAGAATAACTCTTACATTAGGTATACAATTATTAAAACTACCAAGCCATAGTTCCATTTTAGGCTTAAAAAAGCTACAGAAAATTTAAAACAATGTTACTTAATTATACTACTCACGGTTAAATAACCCATTAAAAAATATTGTGAAAAAAATAAGAAGAAATAAAATATACCCAATAGAAACAAAACTACTTTTCTTCAACAATTAAAACCTTCAAATTAAATTTACTCAATTTCAGATCATTGAGGTTTGGTAGCTTTCTGCATACCTAGGCCCAATTAGTAGTCCCATTTTCTTTTGCCAGTGAAACTGCATCTGTTGCTTTTATTTTTTCTTTACGGTCCTTTCGCACTTAATCAAAGCTAATTATGAGTAACAACTGAATTCACAACTAACTGATGTGACTTGGTGACCCAGTTCACCTAGAAATTTCTAGTAATATTTACCCACACCAACCGCAATGATAACCATAAAGCCGTCCGTAGTCAATGCGGTATGAAATATTTCTTGCATTTTTCGCATTCAGCGCCTAAAAACAATAGGTCCTTACTACCGTATCTTTCACCAGAAAAGTGGCAGAAGGTCATAAATTGATTAAAATTTGATTAAAATAGACTTGTAATAGGTATAGGTATTTTTACTTTTAGTAGAGGCTTCAGTTCAATAAAGTGAACGAAACTTCGCACCGACCTAATACATTAAAAACAGCTATACAATATTGAAAAAAGTTTTTCCATCACAGGCCTGTGCTAATTAAAAAGCGTAAGGGGGAAGAAGGCCAATAGCGTGCGTAAATACTGAATCAGACGTTCCAAATGAAAAATAGATTTTTGGGTGGAGCTGATGTTTGTGTAGAAACAAAAGTGTAGTATGAAAGTTTTCGTGCGAACGGAGACTTTTAATCTAACAATAAATGTATTTGTAACTCAAACTAAATAGAGTGAAATTGCCTTATACAATAATATTAACACAACACACTGTGTATATATAATTTGACGTTGTTTGTCACAAAACATATTCATTCATACCACCCACTCTATGACCAAACGCTACTTGCAGTGTGCTTTGCTGAAAACTTTTTTTTTTCTTCTGACTATACAGTCAGATTCTAACCTACTCCCAATATACTTGATCCCATCACTACAGTGAAAAGATAGGAAAGAAATGCAGGTCCGATTGATTATACATGTGTAAGTACACGTTGCAACTGAGATACATTGTAAGATTGACTAATAGGATGCAATCTAAACTATTTAATGCTATATCGAATATGTAAATCTATAATCACTGTAATGTGCCCATCTAAGACTAAAAGATTCCAGGTCCTTTCCCCTGCCTTCTAAATAGGTGACTATATCCATCCAACTATTATGGCTATCGATAATCCTCCCTCCTGATATGCGACTATAAATAAAAAATCACAACGTGAACAAAAAGGTACTTCGTTCTCAGAACTTTGGCATTAATGGCACAGCTATCTTGACTGTTGAAAAGCATGTCAATTTGCCCCAATGATATTCAAGTTTCACCCCTTAATTTCCGCTTACTTTTACCTATATTTATTCGTTATAGGGTAAAAGGGGGTAATGATGGTCACTTACGCTGTAATTGTAATAAAACTAAGACACGAGGTGAAATATTTTTGGAAAATTAATTTTTTATAAACTTACACTTTTCATATTTATTTATTGAATAAAATTAAGAAATACCATCCCACAACATTCAGAATGCGCCCTAAGGGCTGCATCGATAATAGTAATAAAATATAATAATTAATCATTATTAATATTCCTCCATTCTCCCCTAATTGACTGCTTTTTGTAATTAGCTTGATAGCTTGTGATGTAACCTTATCCTTTGACAGGTAAAAGCTGCCACCACCATTTAACCAATTTCTATAGTACCTGACGCACAGTTCTAACGAACACAATTAATACCGAGCATAATTCTGCAACAAACATTCACTTTACGATTATTATTTGCCACTTTTTGATGTGTGCTGTACATCAGTGCATCGCTCATCTTACAATTAAAACTTGCGATCAATGTCATCAAAGGAACGCATCTCAATTATCGCGGTACATAGCTGAAAGGACGAAAAGGACGATAGGAAAAATAGGGGATGATGGGACAAAGGGACAGCAACAAGATTTAATATTCCTCTAAGAATTTCACGCACCCGCGAATCTTTCAGCTGCAAAACGAAAGGAAGTCATAAGAAACTTGTGGCCATTTGCCTGGTATCCTCCGAAACTCCCAGGAGGAAGGGGCCAAAGAGAAAAGGTGATTTCTTTTGCTTCTTCGTCGAAGGACCCTTTAATTAGGATCGAATGGTTCGGTAAAAGTGGTGCGGATAAATTTAATTATTCACTGTTCCGTGCCGTTAATTTTGGCTCAACTAACAACCAGTCTTCTTCAGACAGGGACGTTTCCATGGTAAGTACCAGTACCTATACAGGGTGATACACGTAAGGGTGCCACTTAAATTACTTGTAAACTGTTTGCTGTATGAAAAAATGGTTCAAACAAAAGTTGTATGGTATCGAGGGGGGCATACTGTGTAATAATTAGTTTTTTTCTATTTTACTTTTTTATCGATATATTAAGGTCACCTTGACTTTTTTATACGTAATGGGTAAAATTTAAGTCGACAGTTGGAAAGAGTATTGAATTCTGAGTAAAAATGTGTTAGAGTGTATGGGTCGAAAAACTAATAATTACTGAGATATTCTTTAAATGATTTTTAATGTAAGTAATGCTGAAAATGTGGTCCATTACTAATTTAGTCGATTGATGAGCCTAAATTACATTGTGCAAGCCCGCTTGATACCGTACAACTTTTGTTTGAACCATTCTTTCATATAACAAAGGGTTCACAAGTAATTCAGGTGGCACGCTTTTGTGAATCACCCTGTATAAATACACGAAGACAGCGTCCCTATCCCTGCGATGCAATTAATCAGTAGTGCAGAATACCACAATAATTGGTTGTGCGAGGAGGAATATCATTCTTGCCTGCAACAAAAGTTCCAGAACAACGGTAATGCGTGTCAAGCTGTTTCGCAATATTTTATAGCTCCTATTTCTATTTGTACCGCGGCACAATCGTTTCTGTATCAAAGAGCAGCAGGCTCCAGCCAGCCCAGCTCGTTGGCAATGCACCAGGCCACCAACCAATGCGGTTTAATTGATATTTTTTTTAACAAAGGTCCGTTTGACATTGCGGGATTTCATTCCGTGCAATTATCTGACCAAAAAACGCTGCCTCGACAGTGGTGAATGGTTTGCAGAGCAAATGTCAGGTTTGCTTGTGTACAGAATGAAGTAATTAATTAATTAGAATTAATTAGAATATTAAGATTTGGTTGCCAACCGAATGTAAAGTAAGGCAAGAAATCCAATAAACTTTAAGCCAAACTACACTTGCACATAAATTCGTGAAATTAAATAATAATTACTGATACAATTAATACATATTGTGGAAATTCTGCATCGAATTTCTTTTTGCACTGTGACTCTGTAATAGAGACAAGAGAAAAATTAAATACTAATTCATTCAACAAAACCTTTGTATTACAGACTTGCTTAAGAACTGTACTCTATACAGCAAGCAGCATCGTGCAACTGCCTATAAAACAGCCGAAAATTAATCAGCTCACAATAATTTTTATGGGGTGAAATCACCCTTCAAACGTGAGGGATGGAAAACTGTTACGTTGCATAATCGGAAAGATAAGACAGTTAAAAAAAAGATCGCGAGGAATAACATCATGCCAGCAAAATCTTTGTGAAATCATAGGTGGCGCAACTGTAGTTGGAAAAAAAACAAACATTTTTTGCATCAATATTTCCGGCGCGAAATAATCATTTTTTTGTTTGGAAACGCGTCAGTATAAATAACAACGAAAATCACAATGGCGCGTTGATCTCAATTTTCGAAAATAAATGAAAAAACATAAAATGTCGCGTGTCCAGAGTGGCCGGAGCATTTTATACTGCTCTCTATAGAGTTTGATGAATGCAGTTATGAAACAGCACACAGGCTTTATCGCATTTATTACAAATCTTGGAATTAAAATCAAATATGCCCCTTTTGTAGTAATTCCGGAATTACCAAAGAATTACTAAAAACCTAATAACTCTTTGAAATTGTTAATTAAAACGAGCTTTGGACGCAGTTTGACAGTAGCAAATGGCAAAATTGTCCCAATATCATATGTATATTCACAAGAAACGAACACACAAAAATAAATTTCTGCAATATAATTTTAATTTTATTTTTTTTTTTTCCATACATAGAATTCATAATTCGTTATTCACGATGTGCCTTACGTATACAGTAATCGTTTTCTGTGTGAAATGTGGGATTCTACCAAAACACTAGCTAATTCCACTAAATAAACTCGGTTTCTAAACTTTTTATCTAGCTTCCATAAGCCAAATTTCATGAAAATTCGAAATTGCCAATTGGGTCGTGCATCTTTTAAGACTAGAACTGGAGGAGTGTAAAATTAGAAGGCAGACTGGCCAAGGACCTGTGGTAAATTATGTAGCATAAAATTAAGTTTGAAAAATTGCAATTGAACTGGATTGGTTTGGAACCGATCTCGAATAGAATATTACTTTTCTATGTACCTTTGCAGCACGACTGAACATGATTGGACAGAGCACGGTTTAAATATTATTAATTCAGTGTATGAATCTGGATTATTAATATAAATAAGAGAGGGGATAATCAAGTGTCCGTTTAACAGATAATTCAGGAAATAGGAAAATGTGAAATTCGCCTTGATAATATGGATAATATATTGGTACCATTACACCCCCTTTTTAATGGAGCCTGGAAATTATTAATGAAATTAAAAAATGAAGCTGAATGGTCTCGCAGTGGTTGCTGCTGCGCTGAGTGACTTCTTCAAAACCCACATCTGCAATAAAGAACCATAAAAATTTTCGAGCAGGAAATACCTTGCATGCTAATTAGACAATGGGTGACCGCAATGGAATCGTAATATTTTAATCATTTAATAATACCGAAGAAGTAAACGTTTGATGTACAGAATATCTGGCAAGTATTTTCTGAAGCCACATAGGCACTCCATTTTTTCTCCTCCAGCGACTGTAATGAACTCGATGGGACGTTTCGTAAATGTACAGAGACAGTAGAGAGGAAGCTTCAGAGAGCACGATATTACGCATAAAAATCTACGTAAAACTGTAATACACTCGTTTCGAGGAGGCAGCTTCAGCGTCGCGTCAGTGATACGCGGAATGCTAGAGCACAAAGCCACATCACGTAATTAATTACTCCTCCCTTTCTTCAACTGGAAACTCGTCCTCCCGGAATGCCATACAGCGCGGAAGATCTGATGAATTTAATTATAAATAAAGGACATCTCTGGTCCTTCCATTACTCGAAGCATCACCTTTTTTTTTATAATGCCTGCGAACCTTTGCCCCCGGGTTTTTGTACACCCATCGCAATGCGGCACCAACAAGAAGCTTCTGATTTGCGCCTGGGAACTAAATTTTTCCAGACAATCCCGCAGCAGGACCGTCGGCTAACAAAAACTCGTCGCATTTCGCCGAACACGCTCCACTTTGATCTGTTTCCACGTAACACACTTCAGGCGAGCTGGCGGGAGGTCTCATAAATCAGAGAAACACGACTGGGACTCCATACGGTGAAATTGGGGGGGGTGGTTTCGTCACTGTTCCGCGGCCTTCCTCGTCGCTGGCCCTTTGGCACTGCGAAACAATCCGCTGTGAAGTAACACGAAAAATATCTTGCTCGTGGAACGAACATAGCTGCGCCATGAAAGTGGAAGGTGCTGGCACTCTTGAGGAAGTCAAGAGGGCCAGAACCCAAGAACGAATCTGACGTAGTTTCGTTACACTAGTGGCCACACCACTGGGATAGACGGTTTGGGCTTGCCAGGGTCTTGGTGGTGTTAACCCTTAACTGGTATCCTGGGGTCAGTCATGACCCCAAGCACGCAAGGTTCGCTGCGAAATATTTGGTTGTCTAAGTTTGTAAACTGAATTTCTAATTAATTTGATCATAATAGTTTAACTTTCGAGGTTTCTATTATTTTATACATTACCTACGAACAAAATAGGTATTCATAGAGGTTGATCTAATGTCGACTTTACAAATTTCTGTGTCCTTTTTTAGTTGGAGTCTGTCACGACCCCAAGATAACAGTTACGTTTGAAAAAACAGTATACCAGTTAAGGGTTAACTGTTCTTTGATCTTAGCTTATTCGTTGACGAACGTCATTTTGATGACTTCAGCGCCTTATGAGGGGGAGCAAGGTTGCGCCTGTGGCCCAGCACTGCAAGCTAGTGTAAGCACAGTTGAGGCTTTCAGCGCAATAGTGGTGTAAACTCAAAACTTTTGTTTTGCGATTACGGCGGATGAAATCATTAACGTTCTAAAGTCGCTGCTTTAATTTCTATTTTGTGAAGGTATGAATATTGGAGAATTGGTTTAAGGGGAGGTTCCGGGCTAAAAGTTGATTTTTTTTTTATTTCATTTTTCGAATGTTCAACATTTTAGGAATACGTGTTTAGAAGGATTTTTTGAAATTCGTAAAATTTCCGAAGTTTTAGGCATTTGAGTAGCGGCAAATGCAGGGGTAACACCCGGCCACTCGGCGCTCACGTAAAACTTTAAACGCGTTTTTCTCGAAACAGTGTTCTCAAAACGGAGGGACCTGTATTTCCAAAAAGTTATTATCTGGTGCGACTGAAACTTTTTTTATTTTGAAGAATATACTTCTGGCTAGGGGGGGTACCAGAAAAAATACAAAAATTGAAAATTTATAATTTTCAAAGCCGTTGGAAGGGTGACAAATACAGGGAAAAAGTGATTTCAAACTTCAAGTGTCGTTATTTTCTAAAAAAAAAGGTCATTTTGCATTTTTTTCTGGTTTCCCCCTAGCCAGAAGTATATTCTTCAAAATAGAAAAAGTTTCAGTCGAATCGGATAATAACTTTTGGGGATACAAGTCCCACCGATTTGGATCAATTTTTTGACGCCTTGACTTTAACGACTCCCCAGTGCCGTTTGTAATGATTAATTATAAAACAAAAAATATGTTTCTATAACTTAAGACATCCTTAATACAATGCAAAAAGTCCCATTAAATTATATATAGTAGTTTTCCTTTAATTAATTCCTAAAGATCACCTATTTTTTGCGGCTCTAGACCGAAAGGTCCCCTTAAGGTGACACCCTACTTTGACGGCCTGGAAAGGAGCGCGATATTTTGGGATTTTTTTTAAGAAAGACCCTCAAATTATATTAATTGAAAACTTTATATCTATACCTGTACAATTCTTTTTATCAAATAAGCACGCAAAAACATACCTGATTCGTCTAAACTTTGGTCTCCTGATCGCTACCTAATTTTTGTACAAAATAATCCAGCCACGGATAAAGCGCTCTCAGATTCTACACTTGTTGGCCTTAAGAAGTCATATGCCATTCATAGTATATATTTTCTCCTTACTTTTTCCACTTGAAAATACGTCCATTTTTTCATGATTGATTCAGATTCTTAGTTTTCTTTTGGATCAGAGTTGGTTCTTCATGAGATACTTCAGTTTTCGTCTGTATTAATAATTGAAGTGTTTTTTCACTGATAACGTAGTAGACGTCGACGGAATTAATGAACGCATATATGCGCTATATTGCTATATGTAATTTGTCGAATTACCGGTAAAAATTTGGCAAATTAGCGGTAAAAATTTTAGGGTATTTCTCACGATTTAACAATCCCTAGTAACAATAGTCAGACCATAGAAAAATAGTGTACCATTGCTGCCTACTATTGCGCTGATACCCTCAATCAGTACCCGCTAAAAACTCAAGAGCAGTGCCGGATTTCTTAATTATTGTTGGTTTGCTCGCGGAGTACAATATCCGAAAATACTTCTTGCGAAATGAATTATTTCGTTTAGTTAACGAGGCTTTCTACCTGTACCTACCTCATAGCACCATAACACTGCAGTGACTGGTGAGGAGCACTCCTGACGGCATGTGCCTTCAAGGGTATCACTTTACACGTCACTTCAGTTTATCCGAAATAAGTTGCTGCAGGTATATATCTATTCTACCAACATTACAGGATTCCCTTCTGACTACGTTACTTGTTATGATCCTTAGTGCCTTCCTTCCCTCCTACAATCGTGAGACCCACCATCCTTCTCCCACGCCCATATTGATCCCTCCATCTCGACTTCTTTCTCTGTCAGCGAATTCCTCAGCGTAGCAGTTGAAATGGGTAA
This sequence comes from Andrena cerasifolii, assembly GCF_050908995.1. Lineage (NCBI taxonomy): Eukaryota > Metazoa > Arthropoda > Insecta > Hymenoptera > Andrenidae > Andrena > Andrena cerasifolii. The sequence goes on from NC_135123.1 coordinate 5,137,276, forward strand.
TGTTCCGTTGCTTTTACCCGAAGAACTCGTAATCAAGAGTACGTTGCAAGCAACCACCTTACTCTTTCACTTCCCCGACCCTTCTCGCCCCTAGGATATTCTTTTCTCTCCCGCTTCAGCTTTAATATTACTGTTCGATGCTTGGCCCCTATCGATTTTAATTAAGCCCGATCGATACTTGCTGCTGGAACGGTGGCAAGGTTACCTAACAGTCGGCTATCTCGTTAGATGACCGGTTCGACGCAATCGTACATATTTTACATCCGCGACAGCTCCGTCGAAAGCATGGCGCCAATGTTCGTTTACGTGGAAACGACGCTTTTTGGGCTCCCGTCAGGTAAACGGGGGTATTTTTAACACTACTTTTACACTTCGTGAATTGCAACCTAGTAATTCTGCTCCCAGGTAGGAATACAGTGACGCGCATTAATATTCGGACGCTTTTTAAAATCGCATAACTTTTTTAGAATTGGTCCAAACGACTTGAGTTTTTTTGAGAAGCTAGAAGGATTAGTTTGCTAACTGACGCGTTTCGTCGTTTTGAAAAAAAATGTATTTGGTTGGAATAGCGAAAAGAATAGTAAAGGTCGATTTTTAAACTATTTTTTTCGCTATTCCGACCAATTACACTTTTTTTCAAAACGAGCAAATACGTCATTTAGCAAACTAATCTTTCTAGCTTCTCGAAAAAACTCAAATTGTTTGGACCAATTCTAAAAAAGTTATGCGATTTTAAAAAGTGTCCGAATATTAATGCGAGTCACTGTACAATAAATAACTAGACAATCCTTGGTTACAATATGCATTGTCCGTATCTTTGATTTATCTACGATCTAGAAGTAGGATTTGATCGTAGATGTTTTAGCGTTTGGGAAGTGGGAACACTGGGAACTCGTCTAAATGCTCAGAGAGCGAATGCAAAGTGTATTGAACATGTCTTTCGGAAGATCGAAATGTATAGTTACTCAGAGAAGTACCCGTCCACTCCATACGTATAGTTTATTTAAGTAATGTTGACTTCAGAATCACCAATTATAATTTACATTAGTATAAACCTATATTAATATATTTTTAGTTACCACAATCTACCAAAAAAAATGCTGAAAGAAATTTTCCTAGAAGAATGGAGCAGCAAAAGCCCAAATTGCACAGAAAATTAGTTGACTCCATGCATACTAGATGAAAGCTTACAATAAAATCGCAGAAATATTCGAGGAATATTAATTTATTGTAATTACGTTTGGATAAATTAATTATGAATCGGGGCGAATATTTTTTTGCACGATCTCTGCTACTTCCATAGATAATACTTTTTTTTAAATAAACTGTTTTGTATACACTTTGTCAATCGAATGCACTCAAAAGGATAGTATAGTAATCGAGGTTTATATTAATGTGATTTGGAATTGCGAATTCTTACTTTGAAGCCGATTTAATTGAGGGTGAGTCGCATAACTTGTCCACCCCGAGTAACGTCTAAAGTATGAAATTTAAAAGAGCAGTGAATTTTCTGAAAAGATATTAAGCTTTATTTCTCTTTGCATGGAAGTCAACGGGCATCACGTTGAGGACTTACTGTAAATAAAGTAAGTAGTGAGGCCATGAACAACGTTTTTGCAAATATCTCGCTAATTATTAGGTTCACGACAAATAAAGCTTAATATCTTCTTATAGAAAATTCACTGCTCTTCTAAACACTGATACAAAAAGATACACATTTCATTTAAAAAATTCAATGTCATCTATATATATATATTATTTAAAAAAAAAAACGTTTCATCATCGTATGCTCCCTTCGATACCGTATGATTTCTGTATAAAACACATTTAGTAGAACACATACTTTAGAAGTTATTCAGGGTGAACAAGTGATGTGCCTCACCCTGTATATAAAAGACGTTGTACACAGGGTGGGCGGCTACTTTTGTGGTTGCATGAATTTCTTCGATTATATTATAGCCATATAAATCTATAACAAACTGAAGATCGTTTTGGCCGCTACTGAAATAATTTTCACGTCATCCCTGACTTAAAAGTGTTCATAGAGACAAAGAGTGTCCCTTCTGTTGGCCGCACTTCTCTTTTTCCCTCAGCATACTGTAACTTCGTGAGGTACATACATATGCATACCTTCTCTTCTTACTTCCTCTTTTCCTGCATTCACATAGGAGCAGCTTCATCCCTGGCAAACCTTCATTAGACCAATTGTGTGGATACAGCTACGGCTTTAAATATGAAGCCAGCGCGGGTTAAATTGATCTCCCCGGGGGTTCTGATCGAACTGAATGCTGTCTATCTACTCCGCCATGCAAATCTATTGTAATACATATCCCAGTAGTGTAACACGTATCCCACGAGCGTGCAAGCTACTTGACTGAGCTTGAGAGTCGCATTCCTTCAGCGTCACTATGAATTAGCTTCTATCGTTCCACGCGAAGCGCAGCGCTCCTAGGAACACCGAGCCACAGCTCCTGGGTCCACACAGATACCAGAAATCAATCCCACGCTTTATAACCTGCGAGCACCAGGTCGAATTGTCAAATAAAAATTCCGCGAGTATTACCTGCCTTATGCCTGTTCCACGTGAAATGCGCCGGCCGCGTAAAAAGTATCCGCATGGGAGTGCCGTCATTTAATGCTCCGAACCGCGCTGCCATTTACGAGAAGACCCAGATTATCAACGATTCATCGTAAATTTTTATTGGCTGGTAAGCTCGGGATCAAACGAACGGCGTTTTTCCGCGGCTGTGAGTTCGACGAACTCGTAATTTCGATCGATTCGCATCAGCAGCCGCGAGCCTGGACGCGGAACTAGCCGGGCACAAGGAAAACAAAAACCTGCCGCCGAATCCGGTCTAAGCGCTTCCTCGCCACTTTTCAATTGTTTTCGCCACCGAAAGGAACTATCTGAATACAGTGCAGCCGCGCTGGCGGATATCGTCGAATCTTCGAGGATCCGGGCCGGGAGCGAAATTGTTATTGAAAGGATCGAAATTGATCTCTTTCCCGCCGCCGAAACTCGGAAGCCGCCAGAGGCTTTGATGTCACGTCCACTGCTCTATCAGCAATCTGAGCCGTGCAGGTTATAATTAAAAGAGAGATTTGGATGGAAGATTAAATCAGGACTTTTTCTGTGGACATAAATTATATTTCTCATTTGACGACGGGATTTTCTCCTCTATGACACTAATTACGAAACCAATTTTTCGTCCCATATTTTAAATTAGATTCGCATAGAGCTGGAGGTCTACGTGCCTGTGTACGTTTATTATACTCTTTATTCTCGAAGCATAGTTAATTAAAAGGTAGAAGGCCTGAATGTAGGGGCTAAAATCTGAAAGATCGTGATTTTTGCTTTGATTGCTTTGCGATTGGTCGGGAAAGGCTCCTAAAGGTCCCCCGTTCCGAAGTGAATTAAGAATGTGAAATAAAAATTTCTGAAAGGATATGGGTCAGGGAGCTACCACTCTCATTTGCGATTTTAGAACAGTGTTTCAACTGCCATCTAGGCAGCTCCAAGTTTTTCGAACTAAAATTCAATATGGCCGTGATCACGTGTTCATGACTGAACAGACACATCAATTTTGAGGTTCGCCTCACTTATCCTGGGAAATCCTATGGACAGAACTGACCACGATTATCGCCCGGCACTTGCATTCCTTAAGTTAACCACTCTTGAGGATCGTAGGCATATTGCGGACATAATTATCCTGTATAAAGTAATTAATGGCTAAATTAGTTGTCCTGACTTGCTGGCCCATAATAACGTTCAATGCTCCGGTGAGGAATTTGCGGTCTAGGCCTCTCTTTGTTTCGCGGCTGCCGAGATATCGTTTTTATGCGTGCGATCCTATTAGTAGAGCTATGAGTATTGCTAACCAATACTTCGGTAGTTTGGACCCCTTCATGGGCTCCCTTTATTCGTTCAGAATGCTACTATATAGGCGTGTTAATAGCCTACGCGGTGGTATTTAGTTTATCCTTGTGTATAAATATTTATGCTCACTTATCTATTTGTTATTGCTTAAGTTATTGTTCAGACTCTGTACATTGCACTTGTTTTTGTTTTGCATACCATGGGTATTCCCGTTTATTAAATAAATAAATAAATAAATCAATTCTATCGAAAAATAAGTTTTATAAAATCAGTTTGACAGTAACAGGCAAGTATATAGTTGAATATATATTTTTAATTTAGTGTATGTCGTGACATAGCACTATGAAAAACATTATAATTTAAAAAGATATTTTACATATACTATATTAAATATATATATTCAACTGTATATATACCTGTTACTGTCAAACTGATTTTATAAAACTTATTTTTCGATAGGATTGTTTTGGTTTCGTACGGCACTAGCTCGCTTCGATCAACAATTCACAAATGCCATGAAATGCATATCAATGGCGTACACAGTAAAGGCTGGAACAGATACGTCCAGTAATTTAGTCGAGCAGCGAGTAATTTAGTAATTTACCACTGTTTTATTAAACTACTCAACTAAATTTTAGTGTTCACACACGGTAAATTACTTGCTACTGGACTAAAACACTGGACGTGTCTGAACCATCATGAACACGTGATCACGGCCATATTGAATTTTAGTTCGAAAAAGTCGGAACTGCCTAGGTGGCAGTTGAAACACTGTTCCAAAATCGCAAATGAGTGTGGCAGCCCCCTGATATCGGTACAGATTTTAATATGCAGAAAAAAATTTCTGAAGGCATTGTTAATCCTCTGCAGTTAAACAGAAAAATTGTGGAAGCTATTGAATAAATGAAAAACTAGAATACATTAGAGTTATTTATTAATCGATGTTCCGTAAAGGTTAGGACGCAGTAAAGTGCGGTAAATAAACCTACCCTTGAATGCGTAAATGTTTTATTGGTTTTCGTTTTTATTTATAAGTCTTTCGCCACAAACGGCTCACGCAAGGTAACCTCTTTCGCACGGAGGCTCTGGATTGTTTTTGCTATGGCCGGCTAGCCAAGAACGACGACCGCGTGCTCGCTAGCGTCGTGCCTGCGAGCTTAGTAGCTCTGTAGCGCCACCAGAGGCGCTGGGTTCGAGTATACGAATAATCTGTATAATCGACTTCAAAAAGGAGGAGGTTATAGATTCGACGCGTATGTATGTTTTTTATTTGTCCGTGCATAACTCCTTAGCATATGGACCGATTTTGATGATCTTTTTTTTATTCGAAAGAGGGCGATACCCCGGTGGTCCCATCCTAAACTGCATCAATATTGGCTGAATACTTTGCCTGTACCGGTTAATTAAAAGTTCGCCTGTTTACGTAATTTATATTTCATGTAGGTATTCTCGCATTTTAGAGTAATCTCGCGCGTTGAGTTGAAGATCCCATATAACGAATTAGGGACATCCTTATTCTTACTTTTTCAAGTCGCCTATTTTTGGAATCTTCCCTTCCTAGCAAACGGTTCTTCTTTATATTTTTTTAAACACATGTTGTTATATAACTTAAATAACTAAAAAGTAAAAAAACAAAAAGATTAAAACCGACTTAAAAAAAAATAAAAATGACAATATTTAAGGCTACAAAACGAAGACTGCATCGTGGCCCTAATACCCACGAACTGCTTAAAAAATCTAGACAGTCAACGGGCTAAACAGGGTGTTAAAAAAGAAGGGTCTAAGGCTTTAGGGGCTTATAATCATTCCCACCGAGAGGAGCAAAAACTGCTTAATTAACATAAAATGATGTCCTAAAACCAATCCTTGCGATGAAAAATCTACTTTTGTATTTACTCTGGATTTCTTTTGGTGGGGTTACTTAAAGACTTTAGTGTACTCATCAACGGTAAATAATGTAATGCGCTCACGTCAAGGAATAGAAAATGTATGTCATACAATGCGAGGCAGAGAAGGAATACTTAAAAATGTACATATGTACGTCAACCTGTAATCCGCAGCTACCAGTCTTGTCTTCAAATTAAAGGAAGACACATAGAAGTTCTCTTGTAAATATAAAACAAACTGTTGCGTTTTACACCGACACTGTCCATAAGTATCATACCTATAGGACACCTGCTGTGTTTGCAGAAACTATGATAGATTTGGTACAGATTGAATATTCCCCACTGCTTTTATTTTCTGCTTTCAACTTAAAACACCAAATAAAGTAATTTTTGCTAAAGTTCTCCAATAAATTCGCAACGTTCTTACAATTATTCCACACAGAGTGCCTAGGTGACCTAATTCTAGCAAACGGCAGTGTACGTCGATTAATGATGATGCATTTGCTATTCCTCTCGGTGAGTACTAAAGGCCCCCAAAGTCTTGGACCCTTTTTTTCTAACACCCTGTACAGTGGCGCACAGCGAGTAAAAGAAGGTCATGGAAAGAGACGTATGTAGGCATAGCTTCGACAAGGATTCCAATCGTATAAGTCTATGCAAATAGAAGTGCTTGCGGCACACTTAGACTCTGGGGATGGCGAAAGGGCCAGAAGGGTAGATCGGCGACGCGGGTCTCGGAGCTCGGCCGGAAGATACTTCAGGGATTCCGAATCACTTGGAACGATTACTTCAGCAGTTACTTGGGAGCGTCCTGCATGAGCGTACATCATACGCGATTCCTATGTACGGCACATAATGTAGTCCGTTACGTTGGAGTACATGAGCTCAGCGATGAAGACCGACCGGTCCCTTTCCCAGATACCGTCTGCGATTGAATCCCTCCTTTATCTATTTACTTTAGCCTTTCCAACGACTTTGCTTCACGGTTCTCTATTCCGTTTTACCATTTGTTCGCTCGCGCTCAATTTAATGCGGCTCTTTCGCGCGAGAGAGAAAGTGGGTTTAAGAGGGAAAGGGATGGACGGCTTGATTTCACAGGAATCTCTGGATGAAGTATCGCGGCCGCGTCGAGTGACCCAGCATTTGTCGCGTTTCTCATAGTAGAGACGTTGGAACTTTTGTGGTATTATAATTTCTTTTTTTTTCACTGGCATAAGATGAAGGATACCGCGTGGAGAATTAATCGTTTGGGAGAGGAGCGTTTCTAAATACGATTATTTGAAGGAAATCGTTTTAGAGCTGTCGGCGGAAAAATAATATGGACATAAGTGAACTAAGTACAAAATCATCATTTTGACATTGTGTACTTAGTTTATTCTTTAATGTTATTTCTCCTCGGAGCTATTTAGATAGAGAACTGCAAGATGCAGTTGTAGCGAGGGGATAGATTTGCACAGCTTTATATGGACCGATCTGTTCATCATAAAGACTTGTCGTCAAGATCTATCAGGCGTAATAATTACACAGATGCTGTCAAAAATATGAAGAAGAAATAAGAAATAAGCAATTATAAAATTTCTCGAGAAATTTTATAATTGCTTATTTCTTATTTCTCGAGAAATACTATAATTTCTCGAGAAACTTGAGTCTAGGAAAAATATTACAAATTTCATTTTCTTTCGTAAATGAATGTATTACCAGTTAATAGCGAACATATAAACACATCTATAATTTATAATACATCTTATTAATAACATTAGAACCTATATGAATTCCAATAGAAAATCACAGTACAGAAGATTCGATATTATTAACTGCTGAAGATGCTCTTAAATTCTTATTTAAAAATTTAGAAAAATTGTATACTCAATTAAGTACCTAATGAGTTTCTTGTGGCTATTAAAGAAGAAATATTGAAAAGAGGAGATAAGACTATTGTACCCCGTCTAAATTTTTGCATGATCCAGAATTTCTTCCAAAAGGGTCAAAAGCCGCATTTTTTCATGTAACAGCCAATATAGATATTTCTAAAACGTCAAAATAAAACAGTAACAGATTTTTCTACAAAAAAAATAGATTCGCTGACGCTACATTAGACGGATTGTGCTATTTAAAAATAAATTTTAAAACCAAAAAGTAATGTTTCGCTTTGTACAAATTTTGTATTAAATAAATAAATTTGCCAATTATATTTAATACCTATTTTTTCATTTACACAAGTTTTATATAAATTAGACAGGAATAATCATTTAGTTAAAGTTTTCTTGTGTTTTTGATAAAAATTATCAACATTATTCCAAAAATATAATTTTTGCAATATTTCTTTCAATTTCTCGAGAATTCTCAAGAAATATGATCTCATTTCTGATTTCTCGAGAAACAAAAAATATCGAGAAATCAGGAACACTAGCAACAAACTAGAAGTAAGTACTTAAGTACGTTAATTTGTCCATTCCCCATCGGCACGCGGGAAAAAGAAGGGAAACCCGCAGCGGACCATGCTGCATTCGCCCGAACGTCCGTTCTCTTAATAGAGGCGATATAAACAGTCGTGTTTATATGTAATGCTCGCATCAAATCCCTGCTTTCCGTTTCATTTACCGGAAATTGATTTTCGATCTCGCATTCTGGAAGTGACACGCATCGTAAGCATCGTTCGTCTCGAGGGCATCTCTCGAAGGAAATTGTCTGCCATGCGCCCGAAGCTATATCATTTTATCTTGCGTGCTCCCTGCAACTCATGCTTCGCCCTTCGAGGATTCCCGCTGTGCAGCTGAGCTCTTCTATTTTTGAAACTCAATAAGAAAGGCACCCTCGATCGCGAATTGCACCGGAGAAAATCGTCTCCCACTATATTCCATTCGAAATTATTAATACCAGTTAGACGTGCGATGTGTACGGAGCCTTTGGTACCTACAGGCTGTCCTACGACATGGGAGATTAACGCGTCAATGGGTGAGTTCCCATGTATACCGAAATCAAATTCAGAGCTTCGTTTCCGAGAAAGTGAATTCTGAAGATTCTTCAGGCTCCTCGTCGTTGATGAGTACTTCGAATATCGTCTTCTAATAAAAAAAATAAAAAAACGAATATTCGTCAATTAATTAATCAAACGGAGATATTTGCATATGGTAATAGTTGCATCAACCTGATGTTAGAAATGTCAGAATTATTGTTAGAATTCTACACATGTTAGGCATTATTGCTTCGAGAGATAGTTAGCCCCAATTTTATGAAAAATTAAAAAATTATTGCTGTACTAGGTTGTACTAGTTCTGTACCGTTCAGGGTTTTCTAAAATTCAAAACCGTTTTCGAAAAAAAAATTGAGAAAACCAATTTTAAAGATAGCCCCTCGTTGTGAAAAATATCGGTCTTCTTTATTGCACTGCATTGTACTAGTTATACCGAGCATTGTACCGTGCGAAAAAATTGTTCAACCATATTGGTTTGCAAGAAAAATAAAAAAAAATAAAAGTGTCCCAAACATCCGTGTGAAAAAAATTACGATTTTTTTACGCAACCGTTGTACAAACGGTACAACGTATAAAACTAGTACAAACTACTTAGTAAACCAATGATCGTTTAATTTTTTCATAAAATGGGGGCTAACATCACCCACATAGATGTATATATTTCCTATTCCACGATCTGGGATAAGTAGTCTATGTACCGTTCCTCAGAGACGTCTTTCCGGGCAACACCCCAGCCTTCCTCACTCTGCCACATCTTTGAAGAACTATGTTCCTGTGGCTGGAGACAATGCAACGTTGAATTGCTCATCAGTTTTACTAAACGCTTCATTACCTAAAGAAAATAAATTCTCGGCAATTAATTTTGGGGGCATGCGAGTATTTCGGGACGTAACTGTATTCTCTGAAACACTGTCAACAAACATGCAAACCATATTTGCGAATTGATCCATATCGATCCATATCCATTGACGAAAACGAGGTGGGGGTTTAAATACCAGCGAGAACCAGGTGCTTTCCAATTTTCTTTTGTATCAATTCGATAATGCGAAACGCCCTTAAATCCTGTCCGAGTGACCACGCTTTTCTACCTTTTAAAATGCAAGCTCCTTTTCAGGTTGCTGCATAAGACCATTCGTTTACGAGTTGCGGTTAAATAGAAATCACTTGTAAACAGTCGCGACGGAACGTTCTCTGCAGACACGTCTGCAGCTTGATGACGATCCCGTGTTCACTTGGCCGCTCTATTGAAATGTTCCTTTGTCTCGCGATAAAATGCCCAAGGAAAACGTACCCTGCCTCTCACAGAATTTCTCGCAAAGCTGACGCCTACCTTTCTATGTGTACGCAATGTATAAATATACACGCGCACGTTTAATGACCACCCTCTTTATGCAGCAACCGGGATATTCTTCCTCGCATATTCTTGTGCCGGCTTGGATTCACGGGCACAGCATTCACTCCCTAGTAAAACGCCAATGACAAAGAAAGGCGGAGCGGAATAAGAATAAGATGCGCGCCTTGACATCGGGGAGCGTGCTTTTCCAGTCATTAGATTTCGTTTCTCGCGCGCGGTAGAGGCAGAGAAAGCGAATGGCCGAGATCGTTAGCGATACGCTTGTTTGTTAAAAGACACGCGAAAAATTGCGCAAAAGAGACCATCACATCGCTGAGGCAGCTCGCATTCGCTTTGGCTTGTGGACTGCTTTGGATTCGAACATCCTGGTTGCCTCATCTTCTCACGTAGACGGAAACTTTTGTCGTGCAGTTTCAGCAACCTCGTAGGATTTATGCGCGCTTACCGAGAGTGATTGGTTTCGTAAGAGTGTTGGAGTAAGGAATTGTTTTGTGCAGGCCGTGCAGGTATTGTAATTAGTAGGTGAAGGCCAATGGTGACGGCGCACTGACGCTTCCGTGGTTGCCAGTGAAGGCTATTTTGGAGTACCTGCACACGATTGAGTAATGCGCGTTTGTGGGTGGGCAATCAGTCGTTTTTACTGTGAATTTAATCTGAAGCCGGGAATCCACCTGGAAGCTAAGCTCAGCTATGCTATGGTATGTTTTAGCTTAGCTTTTGGTGGAAACGGTTCCATAAGAATATATTGAAGATAATTTTTTTAAAACGTAGCATGGCATAGTACAGCCTCGCATAGCATAGCTTAGCTTCTAGGTGGATTCCCGGCTTTACTTTGTATTTAGTAGGTATTTTGATTCGTACTTTAATTTGTATAGGTATGGAAGGCTTCGCGCATTTCAGATGAATCGTACCTCCTGTTTTGTTGAAAATATTGTTGACAATTTTTAGAAGAATGGGTGATCGTGTTAACGCTTATGAGATTCTGCTGCCTCGTCGATAAATTCTACTGAATTGTGGCAGTTACAGCTTCGCCTCCCCCAGCTTTTATTTTGTCGCTATACCTGCCAACTTTCACTCTTTACAATTTGCTTATTTTTCTACAATTTCCTATCTATTGTTTTCCCTGTCTGTCTTGCAAACTTTCACTCCGGCCTGTTTAACCTTCGAACCCATTTAATCAAACCTAAGCACGATTTTATTAACTCTCCCCCTTTGCTTTATTTCTTCTTTTCCTCTTTTCTTCTCTTCCATCGAATCTTATATATATATACCGTACGCATAGAAACTTTTACTTGAGTTCAGTTCGTTGTTAGAGACGCGTCAGTGTACAAGGATCTTCTCTGTACCGCGAACGAATCATTTTTATTCTTTACTAGCTGACCCGTTATCCGGTCTCACCCGGGAATTATTAATGTAGGAGTCGGAAAGAGAGGGACCCACGGGGCGCCGGGAATCGAACTGCTCATAAATGGACGCCACCTATGGGCCTCATCGCACACCATAGGCCGTTGCCTAAATGTCGGTTGCCTACTACAGTTCTTCGGCCATACCTGACCTATGCGCCGCCCTAGGCCATAATCCGAAAGGCACGCCTGGGTCAGGATCCCACTTCTGAAACTGTAGGAGTCGGAAAAAGAGAGCCACGGAGCGCCGGGAGTCTAACCCAAGTCGTCCGCGTGCTGATCTCAGTCGCGTTTGCCACCACGGCTACGCCGACTCTCCGCGGTCCCTGTCTTCCGAACTCCTCATAAATGGACGCCATCTATGGGCCTCATCGCACACCATAGGCCGTTGCCTAAATGTCGGTTGCCTACTACAGTTCTTCGGCCATACCTGACCTATGCGCCGCCCTAGGCCATTATCCGAGAGGCACACCTGGGTCAGGATCCCACTTCTAAAACTGTAGGTGTCGGAAAAAGAGAGCCACGGAGCGCCGGGAGTCTAACCCAAGTCGTCCGCGTGCTGATCTCAGTCGCGTTTGCCACCACGGCTACGCCGACTCTCCGCGGTGCCTGTCTTCCGAACTCCTCATAAATGGACGCCATCTATGGGCCTCATCGCACACCATAGGCCGTTGCGTAAATGCCGGTTGCCTACTACATTAATATAATTTATTATTTTAGATAGCATATTTATAAATAGCCTATAATCTAATCTAGGACGTATTATTAGATCTGGTATATACGGAAGAGATGGCCAACGAAGATATTTCAAGAACGAATGTACAGATGGCGAAAATTTCCTATCAGTGTTTTGTTTTAGCTTATGTAATGCGGATATATGCGTGATTTCGTAAGAAAAAGAAAACAAAAATGTTCCCCCTTATTTCAGCCCCTTGACACTCTGTGCCAATCAAAGCTTTACCCGGGCAACGGCGGGTTGCTTTAAGCTAGTGAATAATAAAAATAACAGCAAAGCAAAAGGAAGAAAAAGACCACATCTAGCCAACTGCCCTGGACACCTATGGCCATTCGAAGATGGACCACCGAAGATTTTTTAAAATTTAAATTTTCGATAATTTTGTCTTCATTTTTTATTAACTTTTGCAGCTAGTTGTAAAGACAGATTATTAAAGTATCTCATGTCATAATTGTTTTTATTTAAATCATAAAACTTTTTGTGTGAGAGTCTTGCAAAAAAAGTATGGCCAACTATCCCGGAATTATACTATAGGGTAAATCCGGGAGACGCGGTCGGGGCGGAGAGTTGTTGGTCGAGTGGCTATATTCAGACTCTACATCTGTGTATATGCAAAAGTGTGTTAAGGTTAAGAACAATTAAATCTCTAGGAATCAACTGTTTCGACCAACTTCTCCGGCCCAACCGCGTCTCCCGGATTTACCCTATAAAATTTCATTACAATCCGTTCACCCGTTTTGGCGACAAACAAACAGACAACGTTTCATTCACCGCGCACATTTCAAGACTTAAGAAGCAGTCATTGATGTTTGAAGCCTCCTTTCTTTTAATCAGAATGCCGTACTTATTGTTAGCCACATGGTGCCCGAGAGGAATAAACTTGGAACATGTATATATACGAGGGAGACTCGGAGTTAGGACTTGCGAGAAACAGTTAGGGAGATTATACTTCAGGTGGCGCTGGCGAACACTAACCGTCGCGATCCCATTGTGGCTGGAGCGTTACACTCGTCAATCCCTACAGTTTCAGCCACAGTCCACTCGAGAAGCACTCGTCCAAATTACGATTTACTTTTGTAAGAATTTGTGTAATGACCACACCAACGACTTAGTTAATTTTATTGGACCGTTAACTTAACCTACTATGCGCATGTGCATGCGGTAGCGCATAATCAGTGTCATGTGGTTGCATGAGCACCACTTGACACACTGTTACGTTTCTGACACGATAACATGTAGTTTTTCTTTCAACCTTTATAAACTCTGTCTGAAACTCAAATTAAGTTAGAATTTCGAATATCCTTACCCACAAATGGCTAACTTGAACAATGCCAATTCGTACGCCTTGCAAGTTACAGAAACGTCACAATTCTGAATATTAAATCTCAGAACGATTGTAAAATCTTTCTATTTTTAAAACTTAAACAGTTTTCACCAAACACCTTCCCTTACTCATTTCACATTCACAAAGTGCAGTGGTTCTTAATATATTTTCTGCTTCGAACAGAATCGTTGCTAAACACTTTTAAATTTCTATGTGAAGCGGCTGAGGCGGAGTCGCTCGAAATAGCCAGACAGTGCATGGGAAATGTTAAATATGTGAACGGCAGAATCTCATGCACGATCTCGAATTCTCGAACCGCAATTTCCTTTCCTCTTTTCCTTTTGTCGGTTCCTGCTCTCCTCCTTGGCATTCCTAACCATTTCCCCGTAGACTACTTATCTGGGAGTTTCGTGTGGTTCGGATTTCGCCTATCCGAAACAGGACTCGTCGTCAACTTATTTCCCCCAATTTGACCGATATTTCCTATTCGTTTGAGAAACGTAAGTAGTTACGTTTCGATGGTTCTCAACCGCGCGCCCCTCTCGTGATTATAAAACTGCATCGTTCGGTTCAAATCCATTTCGAAATCAGACAGGCATTTTACCGACTGTGCGTCCATCAGGTGGACTTTAGTTCGTACCCTTAACTGGAATGGGCATTCTTTGGATTTAACTAAAACACTTTCATCTCTGCAAACCTCGACATTACAATATTAAGGCTTTTTTAAAGGATCGTTAAATAAACCGAGGCTTTCGTATCGGGCTCGTTCGAGGGTAGATCAAAATGGGCATTCCTTTCTGAAAGCGAACGATCGACCTTTTTCTCTTCCTTTATTAAATTGGCCACTCGTTGTGCATATATTGTTAGCGCAGGATCGTTCGCTCGTCCTTATTTGAAATTCAGTTTCAACGAGGACATGAATAGATAAGACGTTTGATTCCCCTTATATTTCATCGTAAAGGGAGAAAGCCATGAAAGAATTTGTGGATACTTTTCTTCCGTGGTTCTCATTTGCCTCGACGGTACGGTCGTTCCTTGAAGGTTAACAGTCGAATCGAAAGAATAAAACGTCTTCCGATCTCCGTCCGTTTATCTGCAATGGAATAATAAATCCAAGTACTTTTATCAGGACTGTATTTCGAATTCAAGCATGTCTGTATAATTGTCGTGCCGTGGGGGCGTGTTGATTGATTTCATAATTTCATCATTAAGCTTATCCCTTTGACAGGAACTGTTTATGCGTTATATTTCCATAAATTCAACTTTATCTTTTAATATATTCTTTAACAGAGTTAAATAGGATATTGTGTAGACCGACGACTATTATTTCCTGAAATGAAACACAGGGGAACAGTAAGACGAATAGGATTTCTGTGTAACAGAAACACAGACAACCCTTAAATGGCAACCAAAGATAGGAAACGCTGCATATTGGATGGCTTCTTGCATTTTTTAAATGTTAATAATAGTTTTAACCACTCATACTCGGGCGAGCAGTGGCAAGGCCGCATTTAATCTGAAATGGAAGTAATTATTATTTAATAGAGGGTGGTTCGAAACTTGACGTTTATCTTTGGAGGGTACGATTAAGTTTTCAAAAAACAATCTCAGCTTCGCTAGGGTACCTACCCCTCATTCACTCGCGGCTTTTAATTACTAAGTACAAAGAAAGGTAACGTCTGGACTTGCAAAACTAATTTCCCATCAATGCGGGCAATTTCGATTCCAAGCCTCCGGGAATTTTACATTCTTTGTTCCAAAGTCTGTTTGCTACGCTGCCCTGAAACTGGTGTATTATTAGGTATATTATACTCGGATACATTTACGGAATTCTTATTAGTCGAGTGCTAGCCTTGTGTTTTCAATTTGTGTTGCATAAAGTAACTTGTATAACTTTGGTCGTAGTTCACTCTTGCTTGAGTATTAAAGCGAGAATATTTTTCAGTTGCATACGCGGTAGTTTAAAACAAATTTACCCTTGAGTTGCTCCTACTTTTTGCTAACGGACTGAAATGAATTTTTTTTTTGAAAAATTTCCTTGATGGAAAAAGGTGTTCTTTGCTTTTGTTCCAAGCCTTTCTTCCCGTTTGGCTCGGTTTACAGATTAATTCTGCAAAAATGCTCACATGACGAATTACAATTTCTCTTTCCGTTTTTTTTTTTTTAAGCCCGCCCTTCCGTCTCATATTCTGAACTCGTAATAGTTTCAAAGCCCAGCGAATATGCTTTGAATATTTAAAATCCAGGGAGTGTATTTCGCGCAAACCTTCATTCAACTATAACGTGTATGATTTTTTAGAGGGAGTACAATTTTCATCCGTCTGTTCTGCGAAAATCCAAGAATGTTTCGGTATTTTCAGCTTTGAGTCCAGGAGCGATTGAAGAACTGGAGTTCATCGGATGATTGAATTCGCCGCAGTATACGGTGTGCCCCGTAATGAATAATACAATCGCCGGGGAGGTGTTTTTGCATGCAAATCGAAATCGAAAATGTAAATAAAATATTTGCAGGAGCCTCGATTTTCGTGGGTATCGAGTCTGAACATGCTTCAGGTACACGCGTGCCTGATTAAAAATTGTCGGACTGCGGCAACAAATATGGTACACCTTGTGTGAGAACAAGTCGGAATTATACAGTAATTTTGTTTCGAACGACTGTTTATTTTTGAGAAAATTAATTTCTGGAACCCGCCAAGTATGCGCGCATTTAACTAAAAATTGTTCGAAAAAAACTTATAATAACAATTTACAATTTCAAATTAATTCTTCTCTAAAACAGTCAAACTGTTCTATATTTTTTATTCGTTTTTGCATATAGAAGCATCTCCTTCTCGGATGTACCACACATTCGGAGACATTCTGTATGTGCGTTGTAATTTTTGTTACGGAGAATAAATACATCTCGCGTGGTCTACTCGAACGGGAACTGTACTCCAGTGTTTTTTCGATTGTTCGATTCTACTCTGTTCGAACTTGGCCAGAGCTCTGCGGTTTTATTATTTTAAGAAGGATAACCAATATGGAAGTTTGCATTGCGTACGTCGGAATAGCCTGGGGCCCTACACATGCCGCTGAGATCGGCGTTTCGTAATAGAAACATTCAATTGCATATTGCGATGATGAAACAAAAGATGTATGTGCTCAGCATAACAGAATGCAATCAAATGAAGTACAGTTTTTACAATAACCCCGCGAATGCAAGCATACATTTTTCACGCGAAGTATAGCGATGGAAGTAACAAGTATTGTTACGTTTTCAAATTGAACGTCTTGTTTTCGAGTACAATACGCCATTGTTGCTGTTTAATATTCTTTTCATACTTTTCAGACTGATTGGCAGCGTTGGCTAATTTAGGATTCTATTCATATAGGTATTTTTCAGAAACACGTGAAAGATCCTTGGATTGTGAGCGCAAAACTTACATCGATTGTTTAATGTTTCCAGTAACAGTCTAGTAGATACCAGATGTGTTCATGCGTAGCAGGTTAATTTCATATGAAAATATAAAAGGCCTATAGAAGGATATTGAATTATATTTGTATTACGCGCCTCCTCCTTCAATCACCTCGTAGTAACCTCTACTTTACACCATTGTCGCTAGCAGGCGTGTTTGTTTGTTTGTTTTTATTGTTTTCCTGTGTTTTAAGCAGGATGGCGTCTCAAGCTTATTTTTGCTTATATTGCCCAACGAACTATAGTCCCATTTTTTTGTTACCTCCTCTCTCCTTCGGGTCTCAGCAGCAGCAGCGCACCCGGAGAAATGTGGTCTCCCATCTTTCTCCAGTACACCGCCTCGCGATGCTTAACTTCGGTGATCCAACGAGAACCGGTGTTTTCCATCACGGCTACCGCCAGTGGCGCCACAAGGCTTACAGAACAAACCTAGAAACAAGCCTTGAACTCGGTCTCTGTTCCTTGGTTCGTGTCGCTCCCTCCAAGTCCATCATTCTTTTATTCTGTGCCAAGGAAGATACATATTGTGCATTTTGTTAAAACAGGTAAGATAATGGGGCGAATCATCCAGACAAATCAACTCGAAGTATCTAGAAAGCAAAGGTTATGGAATTGAATAATTTCCAATTATCTACGTCGCGGAAATCGAGATTCACATTATCTGCAAGACAGAAAAGTAGGGTTATGCGCGAAGTGCGAATGTTTAGCGTCTTGTTTCGTGAATAATAATTTAACACATGTTTTCTTATAAATGTTAATGTTCGCGGGAGCATGCATGATCGCCTAGGGTGTGTACTGTTCAGAGATGGAGCTGAAGTAAGTATCGCATGTATCCTGTTTATTCATAGGTTGCGTTTAACTTTATACTGATGTTCTATTTGTTTTCAGCGTTAACGCAATACGGAATATGGAATTGCATGGTGATTCTACACAAAAAAGAAGTCGAAAATATAGAAAATCTTCTGATATCGCACCTAATATTGTAAATGTATTGTGATATTGTGATTTGTAAATGTAAATATTGAATGTTCTTCTTCGAGTTTATATGCGCTACTTATATTATTCTGTAACAATTGTTGAGAAGGAATAAATACTTTTGGAAATAAGTAGAATTAATTATTTAATGAACTAGACAATCTGCTGGCATATAGGGGTAGGGATACACCTACAGCAATAACGGTACATTTGTGTTGGTGTGTACGGACGGCCATGTGACGTCACGCGTAGGAAATTGGTAATTCTGGCCGACAGATGGCGCTGTTGGCTGTGCTAAGCAGACGGCAGAATCTGCTGTCGATCTGCTGCCGATCTGACATCAGACACTGACATCAGGCTTTGCACCTCAGAACGCGGCCATCTGCGGACACAGACTACGGTTCTGATGTCAGATTCTGTTGCCCAGATCTGGCTATCACGGTACCTATATCCTTAATTAAAACTCGTATTTTATTTCAGCTCACTTTACCCCAGATACTAGCTCACTTTATATGGGGTAAAGTGGTCGTTTTGGCATTTTCTTTTCAAGTTGAATTTTAATATACTTTAAGCTTATTTTAAGTATTGCTATTCGTCATTTATCAATAGTAATGTTCAAATTATATTATAAATCAATTTCCACACAATTTTATTGAAAGGGAAAAATTTTATTCGACTTCAAACTTTTTTCGCGTCACTTTGCCCCGGCCTCCTCTACAAGGAAATGAATATAAACTGTCGCTAGTAGTTTTGGGTAAAGTTTACTGATACTATAAACTATAAAAAAAAATTGTAATATATACACACATATGACGTAGGCGTTTTTTCTGTGATTTCGAAGTGGTTGCAAAGAAACGGAGGTTCGAATCGACTAGGAACTTTTACAGCATGGTCAAAATATATTCCTTTCTGCACTGAACCTCAACATTAGACTGAGGAAATTCAAAACTTTAAAGTGAAAAGACTCTAGTTCCCAAGATGAAACAACAGATGTCGCCTTCTCTCGTAGGCGCTTTTTAATAAGTTTGGTTTAATTCTTTTTCCCGAGGTTCGGGCCGAAATTACTGGTTCTATGAGAAACATATTCCAAGGAAACCGTTGTATTTTCTGTGTAAACTCAATATCAGTGCAAAACCAAAGACACTTTTTCTAAAACGCTGCATAATCAACCTCGTGCGCCGCCATTTGTAAAATAGATACGTATAAAAAATATATCTTCTCCTCTACGTGATAGTAATAAACATTTTATAAAAGGAAAAGTCTGTGCATGCTTTCATTTCAGTGTAGTTAATTCGCAAAAAAAATACTTGATTTTCGAGCGATCTAACCGCCTAAATAGTTCCCTTAAGAAAGAAGTCACTATAATAATTATTACCACTGACGATCGCTAAGAGCTTCGCTAATGCTTTCATTATACTAAAAAAACCATACTTCTACTTCCCCATACGTAATAATATCCATTAGTCAGCCGTTTAAAGTAAATACTTAAACGATTAAAAATTCCCTTGTTATAAGTCACCATGATTTAAACGCCTGCTTTTCTCCCTTCTTTCGTCCCTCCGCTTTTATTCGCAGAATTTCAATGAAATCTTAAATCTTACCTATACATAAGCGGCAGATCGTTTCGCCTCATAAATAAAACATGCGAACAATTTTTAGCGGTATTGTTTGTTCGTATGTCGCTGCGTCGGCTCGCCGACCGTGTAGAAGCATTTTAGTTTTGCACGTGTACGGAGATATTCTCGGTATGAATATTAATTTTCTTATAGTCAGAGCACGCCATAATAGCATCGACGTTAATAAGCGCTGCGAAAAATGCATTAACTCATTAAACTGTAAGCCCAAGCCATTACGCCATGTTAACGTTATAAGGATCGTTACTTCCCTTGTTCCCTTTAGTCTGCTGTCGTAACGAACGTCAACCACCATGATTATCTTATGCTACCAACAGGGGGCTACCACTCTCATTTGCGATTTTGGAAGTGTTTCAACTGCCACCTAGGCAGTTCCAATTTCTTCGAACTAAAATTCAATATGGCCGTGATCAAGTGTTTATGATGCATCTGTACTAAAGGCTGGAACAGACACAACAATCCTATCAACAATCCTATCGAAAAATAAGTTATATAAAATCCGTTTGACTGTAACTACTACATTAACCACTAGTATATACTGCATTAAAAATATATATTCAACTATATACATACCTGTTACTGTCAAACTGATTTTATAAAACTTATTTTTCGATAGGATTGTTTGAGTTCCGTACAGTACTAGCTCGCATCAATCACAATTCACAAATGCCATGCAATGCATAACAGTGGTGTACCGTACACAGTACAGATGAATCATGAACACGTGATCACGGCCATATTGAATTTTAGTTCGAAAAAATTGGAAGTGCCTAGGTGGCAGTTGAAACACTGTTCCAAAATCGCAAATGAGAGTGGTAGCTCCCTGGCTACCAATCGAATGGATACAGTTGTGTGGGATTTTGTAATGACTGTTGAGACTCAGGGCGTTTGACGAGTTAAATAAATATATATATTTATTGAATTAAGTAGCCTAAGTAATATTATAGGAAAACTAAACTAGACTAAGCTAAAGGTAACTTTCACTCAGAAAACCTCTCTCTTGACCGCCTCTTGGAGGTCAAAGTTTCCTCACGCCCGGCTAATACGACACTGACTGCCTTTCGCCTTTTCCAGGCAGTCACCGTTATCCGATGCACCCCTCATTCATACCCGCGCACACACACACATACACAATCACCCGTCTTAAAACTACGCGGACCTCGACCGACACCCAGCGCATCACTCCTCGGTGGCCCCTTAGGCTGGGTCGTTCCGGC
Organism: Andrena cerasifolii; assembly: GCF_050908995.1. NCBI lineage: Eukaryota > Metazoa > Arthropoda > Insecta > Hymenoptera > Andrenidae > Andrena > Andrena cerasifolii. The sequence continues at coordinate 5,158,110 of NC_135123.1, forward strand.
CCAAATTTATGACACTACAGTGGTTTTTATTAACTACAGGACATATACGTGTGTAGTAATCGACATGGTGTGACGTGATATAGGTATGGCACTCTAATAACGCGTTTCTAAAAAAAAACATTAAACTGGAGGTTGATTTTTATTTAATACGCGGAAGAGTGATAATAAATTGCATTCATGAATTTTATTTAAAAGTTTAAACTACTTGCAGTGCTCCCCACAACTGGGGAAGTAAAAATTTACTGGGTTGATTAACATTTGGAAAGTTATTAATTTAACAAATCCCATTACACATTGTATCGAATTGTATTGAAATTATTTTCAAATAAAGTTATATAATTGTATGGGCGTCATACGCGATTTTAATAACTAGAACGAGTAACTTAATACAGTGTCGCAGAAGTAACGTATTATTTTGAGAACTTGTTTTCATGTAATTTCCCTCATTATGGTCTGAATTACGTCAATCTTGGTGTTATTTTCATCGGAGAAACGCAAGAATTCGATTGGCGTCGTTTTCGCAAAGGTCTGATTTTTTTTATTTTTCTTTAATCGCTAAAGAAAATTTTGAAAGTTACTCTATGACATTTTAGCAGATTTAATCCCCGACTAAACGAGCGAAAAAGATAAAAATCGGTTGAACTTTTTGTCCACAAAAAGTCACTTTGGAACCACTGTGCGTCACGAGAGAATCGCCCTATATACATATGTATTTAAGTGTTTTGGAAACATTACTCTTAATCCTCCCCATGTTCTATAAGATGTTCGGTCAGCATAAAAAGCGGAGAGAAATACCGAAAAAGAAGAAGTGCATCATATTTTAGCAACAGTCAATAAAATCATACAACTTTGAACAGATTAATCAACAAGAGTGTGACCACCTAACGCATTGCGTACAGTTCGAAACCATGCAGTGCTTGCTCTTGAGTAATTAAAAACACCTCTGGAAACCAATAAAAGCGTGTAGATTAAAATCGATATCGGTGGCGGTAAAAAAAAAGTCACGTGAAAAAAATAAAACAAACGCAAAGAGAACTATGTTTTTTCATTCGTAATTCCACGAAACGCGTTTGAAACATGTTTGGCGCCGGTTCGCCGCGTTCATTTAAAGGCTGATCATTCCAGCCGATATCGAATCTGTCGTTGTTGATATTTTTTTAGGAGACAGGATTTTACCCCGCTCGCGGTTGCGGTCAGCGGCTCCTCCTATCAGCAAAAGTGACCTATCACTAGTGGCCCCCTTCGAAACAACCGTGCCGCGGGCAGTCACTGTCTGTTGTTCGTCGCATCCATTGTTGTAGCTGGTGCACGTTTAAAAACTGCTAGCCGTGACCGAAAAAACACATAAACGAGGCACAGTTTTCACGTTTAAACGATCTTTTATAACTGGCCGCGTCGTGCTTTTGTGTACGTAGCTAGAGAACTGACGAAGGACGTGCACGGGTAATCGCTAACAATTTGTAATTTGGTTCAAGTTTCGCATATAGTTAATACATGCATGTATGATAGTGTATTATACGCATGGGACGCGCTGCTCAAAATTCCGCGAGACAATCTGGCTCAAAGTTTCGTAATGTTAGCAAGTAATTCAGGAGAAAAATTACGATACTTGCCTCTCTTATCCTATTTGTATAAATAGTAGGTACCGAAGGAATATTTTTAGCATTAGAATTATGAATACTGTGCAAATATGTCCCTCATACATATTGTATTTGGACAGGTTGTTGCACAGGTGGTGTATATCAATTTGTTATTAAATATAAAGAAGACCAACTGGGAGGAACATACTCTCGGGGTATTACTAGGGGGCAGGAATTATGTAGCAATTAAATATCGATCAAGATACTGCACCTTCAATAAGTATACCATTAGCAGAAGATAATTTGTGTAATTCATCAAGGCAAGTCTCCTTTTTTATAAAAATTCCTCGGATCCTCTGTTAACTCTGCGCTGTGGTTGTCCATAAAATTTGATACAGCCAACTGACTGCTTCACCGCACCACAGTTTACGCATGTAGTGTTTAGCGGAAATTTCATTCCTACCCGCAGGCCTTAAACTCTAGGCTTCTGTGGTCTCATATTACCTTCATTCGGTGCTGTCCTAGGATAACGCGGCTACAGCATCCTTGGTGAAGGACATACACTTGCCAACAGACCGATGGCCCATGGCACGCAGAGGTTATCGTAAGGCATTCTTGGCTGGTTTGATTTAGCGGTTTCCCTGTAGTTGCTGCGGTAACTTAACCGTTATCTAGTCCAGCGCCAGTATTCAGCTTTCGGTAGTTGGATTCGTTTACACCCTACAATTGTCTGTACAGGGTTTTTCATAATACGTGGTTATTGCTTCAGGGGTGAATGTAGCAAAAATTTCATATCAGTATTTGTTCCTGACAAGGGAAGTTAGGCAATCCGAAAATTCAGAAAAATGTGCAACCGTGTGTGCAAGTAGAGAAGTTGAACCGTAACACAACCCTATTTTTGTTGGTGCATGATGCGGTTTTGGGGGGTGAAATGAAAAAAATGCAGAATTTTCTTTTCGTGGAATATCACCAGAACGGTGAGAGATATCCAGAAGAATATCAAACAAAAGTTGCATATTTCTTTTATATCTACAGAACTGAGTAAAAATAATTATCGAATTAAAGGATTGGTGGTGGGGGTAACGATATATATATGGATTTTCTGATAATTTTTTTCATAGTTTTATAGATATAAAAAAAGATGTAACACTTGTTGAAACTTCTTCTCGATATATTTTCGCTCGTTCTCGAAATATTCTACGAAAAAGAAAATTCTGCATTTTTTTCAAGGTGTGATATCATCCCCAAAAACAGCATTACAGCACCAATAAAAAATGAGGTTATGTTATGGATGAACTACTCTACTTGCACAAATAGTTGCATAATTCTCTGAATTTCCGGGTTGCCTAACTTCCTTTGCGAGTTATGTATACTTTTTGTGTTCCAAGAACCCTCGTGTGAACCAATCTGGTGTAATTGATTCTAATGAAGTGTTCAGCATTCGCGACCCTATATGTACCTCATATATGACCTTGCTATTTGTACACACATTCATTATGTTCCTTGAATCCGTTTAGTCTGTTTTCTGCTGGGAGCAGTACGAATTCTATCATAGTTTGTGTTTTAATTGATCTGAACACCGTGATGGTCAGATTTAAATGGAATGGATTTTTACGTGTGGAGTGACCTAAAGTCCAATACTTATATGTCATCGGTGTCATCTACATCTATCTATACCTATACTATTATATAAAGAGAGAGAGCCGATTTTTATGTTCGCGCAAAACTCAAGACCTATTGCACCGATCTTCCTAAAATTTTAACAGGTTATTTCTGCATACTCTAGGATGGACATAGGCTATGTAGCACGTCTCAGAAACGCGTTATTAACATGTAATTTATGTGTAAACATTTCATGTGTACGGCTTTTTTACAGACCACGTGACCCGTGTATACGACAGTCTACTTCGCACGCGCATGCGCATATTCGGCCCGCGCGATACCTCGCCCGCAGCAGTACCGTGATGTCACCACCAGATGGCAAAGCTTCTCGCTCGCTTTCTCGCTAGAGAAGTGGCTTACCGCGGACATATATGTTAGAATGATCGTCTGGTTACAAATTGGTGTTGCAGATTTATGTGTACCCCGTGTGGATGTTACTATGCTCCGGGTGCGATCAAATTTGTCAAGATCATCCACTCCTGCTCGACGTATGCAATACTAACTTTTTGCTACTCAGCTTCCTCCGAAATATAGATTCTGATTTTGTAAAAATATTGTTTTTTATTTATTTATCTTTTTTTGTGAAAATAGACGTGTTCAATACACGTTCAGAGTTGTACGATAGACGTTCAATACACGTTCAAAGTGGTACGACAGACGTTCAATACACGTTCAGAGGTGGTACGATAGACGTTCAATACACGTTCAGAGTGGTACGATAGACGTTCAATATACGTTCAAAGTGGTACGATAGACGTTCAATACACGTTCAGAGTGGTACGATAGACATTCAATACACGTTCAGAGTAGTACGATAGACGTTCAATACACGTTCAGAGTGGTACGATAGACGTTCAATACACGTTCAGAGTGGTACGATAGACGTTCAATACACGTTCAGAGTGGTACGATAGACGTTCAATACACGTTCAGAGTGGTACGATAGACGTTCAATACACATTCAGAGTTGTACGATAGACGTTCAATACACGTTCAGAGTGAAAAATTTCAAATCCAAATTTAGATTTGCCCCTCCCTCAAAACTCAAATTTGGATTAGAACCAACGTAGCTATACTACTGTGTGCCTTACTGTATTGATACCCGAACGAACATAATTAGTAGGTAAATCTTATGCAATACCTATGTCTCATGTAATACCATACTCGTCTCTTCCCAATCTGCTCAGGTCATATCAGATATCTCGCAAACGCTCTGCCTCCTCAACTATCGACCATCTTGACTCCCCAGGTACATGCTTATCCTGGTATCTCGAATATCAATAGCTTCAGTTTGGACAATGCAGGATTTGGATGATATAGGTAGAGGTATAGGATCATCTATACCTCAGCAAGGATGGGAACGGTACATACCTATACCTTTTTCATAGAGTAAGTAACTAAAACAGTGTTTCCCAACCTTTTTTGAGTCGCGATCGCCTTTTATAATACTTATACATTTAACCTGCGATCCTCCCCTCCGTATAAGGTAAGGTAAATTTAATACGGTAGAGAAAACACATTAAAAATAGGTACTTCACAATATAATTCCAGCTGAATAATTCAAATAAATAAGCGCTAAAAATCGTCAGCTGAAAATAACTGTGGCGAGCCCCCAGAAAACACTTCTTGACCCACAGTTTGGGAATCACTGAACTAAAACGATATCAGTATATCTGACACCACTTCGAACATAATTACTTAAAATACTACAATTCAAATCCGATTTTGAGCGTAAGCACGAACATTGGATAGAACAGTTAGTTTGTTGCTGAAATTCCATATTTATTTTCCGTTCTCTCTTTTCACGTTCTCTGTCTCACAGCTCTCCCCGTCACTTTACCCCCTCGTGTTATTTTCGCTTTTATCCTCCATTTTTCCTGTCCTGTCCTCGGCTAGAACGAATGTCCGTTCGAGATTACCCGATTCCAAGGTGTAGGCGCACACAGAGGTGGCGCGGCTTGCTACCAAAAAGGCACGGCCACGATTTAGAGATTCGACGACGGCTCACAGTCGAAGTGCCTTAAATCAGTGCCATGGCAAGAACAATATCGGCGTTTCTGAAAGCTAGCTGCATTCGCTTGTGAAATGGTTTTCCGTGCGCGCTGAAAAATCAAGCCAACAACTTGCAGTTGGCTGGGCCGCGGTGCTCAGTCGCGTTTTTATTGGAATCCATCCCCGGATCGATTGGACCGTGCAAAAAACCGTAACGACTTCGCCTCGAAACTAGCCGAGACCTATCGAAACGCCCGTGACCCAGTCTGGTTGAACTTCGACCACAAAAGAAATACGTCACGTCCGCTGGACCGGAGCACGAAGAGATCGCAGCCTGTCGGGGAACTTTCGATAAATGCCAATACTGTCACATCTTTTTTCGTAATTTCCGACGGGTTGACAGTCAGCCCTTCCGATAGCGAATCGCTCCTAGGAGCACGATTTGTACGTGTACAGAAAGAAAACGAAGCAGTGAAATAAAATGGAATCGCTCTTGTTAGGGCTGCGGAACTCAGGAGCAATAGCTGTTGGAATCTGGCTGAGGAACGTATTGGCCTATTACATTTTAACAGTGTAATGTATTGCGGCGGGGATTTTGTATTTAATTCAGGTACGGGTTACAATTCGATTTATCAGGTTAAATCGAATGTTGACGGGTGTTGACTAAATAAGCATACAGCAGCGTAGCACTAAATAAATTCTGTACGGGAAGAAAGTTGGTCTAATTGAATGATTATGATAATTCAGAAACTCTAGTTGAGTCTATTCAGAATAAACACGAGAGATCGCTATGAACTTAATTAGCATTTGCGATTTATGTGGTTGGACTTAAATTCCCTGATTGGTTGAAATTGATCGATAGCCATGATGTGGAATCTATCAGTTTTACTTCTGAAGACAGTGATAAGTGACGAAGTAGGAGAATTATATATTTTAATCATAATTAAATTTGTTATTTACCAATCATCAAATTTGTTATTTACCACTATTAACCCTTAACTGGTATACTGTTTTTGGCAAACGTGACTGGTATACTGGGGTCGTGGCAGACCCCAAATAAAAAAGGACATAGAAATTTGTAAAGTCGACAACTAGAGCAACCACTATGAATATTTTCTTCTTAGGGAATGTAGAAAATAATAGAAGCGTAGAAAGTTAAACTATTATTTTAAAATTAATTAGAAATTCAGTTTACCAACTTAGACAACCGAAAATTGTACATCGAACTTTGGGTGCTTGGGGTCACGAGCGACCCCAGGATACCAGTTAAGGGTTAATGCTGTCAGTATAAATATTTTTGTATATTATGATACAAAGCATACTGATGAATTCAAATTTTTGCGAAAGTGAAGAAATCACCTTTAGAAGAAATTAGAAATTGTTCATTCAAAATGAAGCAAAATGATTCGTAAAAATTAGATCTCAATGGCTGTCTTTCAAGAATATGGATAAAAAAATGTGAGATATCCTTACGATTACTTTTTAAAAATAGTACAGGGTTAAAAATAGTACAGGCGGTTATATTTCTAGTTACTAGACAATAATAAAAATACAGATTTCAAGAGACTATTGTGATTATGTAATTTAATATCGGAAAATTGAAAATGTACAAAGGCGATTTTGTGTACTTTTACTTACACATTTTCTCCAGAAAACTACATCTTTCCAATAGATTCCCAAAGAGATACAATAATGCATATATCTTCCCAGGATACACATCATTGGTCAACCACCGATTCGATGATGAATCAATAATTGGGATCAGCTGTAATATTCAGCAACCCCAAGTATATGAATTGTAATTCCAAAGCAAAACAAACGATCAATGTATATGTTAATATTAATTATTAGACTTAAACGAATCCACAGTTGCAGTTTAAACAATAAAAGACTCTTTACTTTGCAATGCAGAGCTCCCTGTAGAATTACTATTAAATTCTTGTAAAACTGTTAATTGATTACGATATAACATTCGATTCTTTGAATTCTTGAAAGCCTTTTAATGGAAATCAATTTTTCTACTGGAATTCTTTGAATTACTCTTCGAGCAAATATGGCGCCGTTCAAAGAGGGAACGTTACAGTAAAGAGGAAGTATTAGCCACCGGCTAACTACGTTTCAAATAAGGTAGACACTCGTCGAGGAATATCAATGTTGATACAAGACGTTTTCGTTGTTGTCTTTCTCTTCCGCGGTCAATAATATTGAGTTATCGAGCTGCTGCTGATAAGAGAACGGGCATACCATTCGAGGTGCCTTTCAGGGTGATATTCTTTATCCTGTTCCTTACAGAAATCGCAAACAAATTGTCGAAGTTCTACAGACGCACCATTAGGCTCCATCAGGAGATGCGACGAGCACTTTGGCTCTTACATCTCGACGGAAAATTGACGTTTACATTTCACCGTGCTAAATTAGTACGAAAATACACAAGATGCTTCTTTGTTAGCGTTTAGAGTTTTAGAGAAAACTGAGCTAAGCAAATTGTATTTAAAATTCAAGTAGAATCGCCAAATGTTCTGGTAATGGAGTACTATATTTAGATATGTGTAATACTAGCGATTCTTTTTGGGGACACATTAATATAAAAGCACAGTATAAGCAGAGCTGCAATTTCATTGCAAAATGAACAAATTACAGTATTAAAATGTTTCTTGTTTAGAGTAAATTTTAATATGATTGCTATGTATATAAATGAAAGTTGATTCGAAGAGCCTTCAGTAGAGGGAGTCGATTTATTTATATAGTTTTAAATAAATCAAATTGGCTTGGAAAAATAATAGTGATAAGGCATTGTTTGATAAGCATTGTTGAATTTTCTCTAGAATTCAAGAAGGTATCACGTAAAATGATTTTTTTAGCAAAGGCATTAGATTATATAATTACATAAATAACTAGATTATAAGATTGAAAAGTACCTATCAGTGATAAAAATATGCAAATGCATTATTATAATTATAATTAAACGATTGTGCTTCGTGTTAAAATTTAATCGTTTTAGTTTCTGGTAGCGTTAGCGAGTGTCAAAAACAAATTTTTGGATTCTGTCCGTACCTTAAGGGGACATTCTTGTGTAATCCCTTAAAAAATTTAGAATTTTTTTAAACAAAACTGTAACACATAGAGTAAAAAGTGTTTTTGGTATTTATTTATACATACTTTAAGATGATAATAAAAAGAATTTATTGTTTTTGTTTATGTAATTTTGAATGCATAAATCTAGATAAAAACAAAGGAACTAATTGACGGATTTGAAAAATTCTTTCAGGATTCTTTTCGTAAATGAACTCGCTATCGGTTCTCCATCTTTCAGAAATTTTGGTTCACCCAATTTGATTCTATTCGGCATTGTTTAGCAAAAAATGACCGTCTTTCAAGGCAGATTGATTAAAACCTGTACCAATTCATCGAATTTTCATTATTTTGTAGTAATGATTGGTAAAACGGTAACCATACGCATATATTTTAAGAAATAATTTCGATTTTTTATTTCAGATGAGTCTGTATTGAAATATCATGCACTCCGTGCTTTTATCACCGTCAGAGTTATATCTATTTATTCAAGATTACATCAGAGAAAGAAACAATAAAAAAAATATTTTATCATCTTAAAATATGTATGAATCAATACCAAAACCACTTTTTATCCTATGTGTTACAGTTTTCTTTAAAAAAAAATCCTAATTTTTTAAGGGATTACACGAGAATGCACCCTTCATTGTCGCCAGTGTGTTAAGGTATTATTTTGAAGTTACGTTTCTTCTAAAAAACTGAGACTTCGACGAGATTCTATATGAGTGGCGTATGCCTATACACCACACTGTTTAAATCTTGAAGTAAGGGTAATATTTTTTATTTATTTATTATAACAGCACGAACGGACATGAATCGGAAACGGACAGATAAGGTAAAATCAAAATTAAAATAACAAATACCAAAGAAAAGAACAGAAAGAGATGAAATAAAATAAATAAATATTACAATACAGTATCAATATTGCAAATTAATCATCCAGTATACACAAAACTGACAAGGGAACATCCTGAACCCGGAAATTCAAAAAATTCTAAACCTTTGTGAATATTTAGGGAATTTCCTCTTGATTACGACGCAATTTGTTGTTTACTGCCCAAATTCAATCGAAGGGGGTGAAAATAACCCCTGAAAATTCGGTTATTTTCCAATTTTGTGTGATAACTCGGGAACTGTAAAATAATTTTTTTTACCAAATTATAGATCTAATTAAAACAAGTAACTTTTATCTTGAAACTTTTTTCAATCTCTTACAGTTCGCGAGTTATAACACAAAATCGGAAAATAGCCGAATTTTCAGGGGTTATTTTCACCCCCTTCGAGTGAATTTGGGCAGCAAACAAAAATTACATTGTAATCAGGAGGAAATCCCCTACATATTGACAAAGTTCCAGAATTTTTTGAATTTTTGGGTTCGGGATCTTCCCTTGTGAGTGTCTGAATGTAGATAGGGAAATTGCGAAAATATTATAGCAGGATCTACTCGCCAGCATTCACATTTTGTGAATGCAATTGTATCTACACTATTTACGCAGAGTGCGATGCCTATCAATATAAAAAAAGTGGCTGCTGCCGAGTATTAATGAAAGTCTTCCCTTTCTAATGTATCTGAACATTATAACCCCGAATTATATAACACACATAATGGAGGTTCTAATATTATATTACAAACGCAACTCATTTGAAATGATTTGCTAAACTTCGACCAGCTGTTAATCCTTCTAGCAACAAATAAATTAACACGGGCTCCTGTTATTCTTTTGCAGATCGGGGCACTGAAGGAATACTTTCTCTTCGCCGATAAACGGCTCCACAAGAGGTCCCTCTCTACCAGCGAGTCGCACCACAAGACTTTAAGCGATGAGCCGAGGGTAAGTGATTTTCATCTTCGCCGTCACGGGGTTGGGACGCGCTCATCAAACTTGAACAGGGAGCGCATACACAGGCGCAGGTGCAAAATACAGAAGCCACATAATTTCATGGCGTCTGTCATGGCGTGACGGGCATTGTTTACTTGGCATTCTAATTTTACCTTGCTCCTGCGAGCAGTTTAATACGCGAGGCTGCTCCTCGAAGCGAACGGCTCACGATGGCACGCAGTTACGTAATGTCGCTTGTACGTGTGCCGGCGTAATTCAACGGGAGTGTTGCCGGGCACTAAACACTACGCTGGTATTTTTCCACCCGGAAATTATTTCTCCCGGAATGACGTCGTTCATTTATCGCGGAAGAGGGTAACGTCTTACCTTGTGTAATTCACGAAATAATCAAGAATACCTTGCTTCTCCTTCGTACACGTACAATTTGTAGTGCAATAAACACGAGAGTAATTTTTGGGGTAGAAAGAAGTGAAACGGTTTCGTAAAGAACTTCGGTTTTGAAGTAATTCATTATAAAAGTTTATCAGAGACACGTGCGATTAAGCAGAGCGTGGTTAACGTCTTTATTATGCAGTAGTTTTAATTGTGTAACGCTACAGCAGTGGTGAGCAAATCTTTTGTCCGAAGTGGACCACAAGTGGAAACCTACTACAATACGCCAGCCGCAATATTAAATACATAAATATAACTAATCCAAGAATTTTAATTTATGGGCCGAATTTGTTATTCCTGACATTGATTTACAATAAAACAGTTTTTTTTTAAATTTGATGTACTGTTTATTAGTAATATATACACAGTAATATATACACAGTAATATATACCTACATATTATAATATAAACAGGTATATGTAAGAAAATTTTTAAAAATAATAGTCGTAATCGACTCGATGACGAACGATTAAACAATTGTATTAGAAACCACTTAAAAGGGCATTAAATAAAGTACCAAATAAACAGTTTTCAATTATTTTATCATAATTAACAGAAATGAAAAAAAATAAATAAACGTAAAAAATATAAAATTATACAACATTAGGAAGGGATAATTTTATCATATTTTTTGGCGCAAAATTCATTCCGATATCTTTTACAGTTCAAAAGATATATGCCAATGTTCAGGCGGGCCGCAGGTCAACGGCTGACGGGCCAGATGCGGCCCGCGGGCCGCGGGTCAACGGCTGACGGGCCAGATGCGGCCCGCGGGCCGCGGGTTGCTCATCACTGCGCTACAGTAAGTTGTAGTATCGGTAACTACTATCACTAAAGTGAAATTCAACGATCAAGACGTCTCTTTTTAATAACATTATTAAATAGGAATGTAAATATTATAAAAATTTATCACTATTGCAATATTTATTAACTAAACTGTGCGATTGTTCAGGTTGAGGAATATGAAACGTAACAAGCAATACATCTGAAAATATTGTTAGTCAAAATTGAAGGGTGCAGGAGGCCAAGGGGTTAAACTGTTAAAGGTCTGGGTACACATATCACTCCAGTGACGATTATAAATGGGACGTAGAGGATCTCTTCTTCTTACCAGTGGCACGTCGGCACGGAACCCTTATGGAACTGATAAGTGTACCCAGGGGGCTACCACTCTCATTTGCGATTTTGGAACAGTGTTTCAACTGCCACCTAGTCAGTTCCAATTTCTTCGAACTAAAATTCAATATGGCCGTGATCACGTGTTCATGGTGTATCTGTACTAAAGGCTGGAACAGACACATCAATCCTGTCAACAATCCTATCGAAAAATAAGTTTTCTAAATCAGTTTGACAGTAACAGGTATGTATATAGTTGAATATATATTTTTAATGTAGTATATGTCGTGACATAGCTCTATAAAAAAACATAATTTAAAAAGATATTCTACATATACTACATTAAAAATATATATTCAACTACATACATACCTGTTACTGACAAACTGATTTTATAAAACTTATTTTTCGATAGGATTGTTTGGATTTCGTACGGTACTAGCTCGCATCAATCAACAATTCACAAACGCCATGCAATCCATGTCAATGGCGTACGCCGTACACAGTACAGATGAATCATGAACACGTGATCACAGCCATATTGGATTTTAGTTCGAAAAAATTGGAACTGCCTAGGTGGCAGTTGAAACACTGTTCCAAAATCGCAAATGAGAGTGGTAGCCCCCTGAGTGTACCTAGCCATTGAAGGTGTGGTGTTTTTCTGATGAAAATGACTCCAAACGTGATATAATTCTGATTAATTTTAATGATTATAGTGGGCCAGGGCAGATCTACTATAGAGTACGGATATCTCTGAATAATCGACAGTGAAATCAGTGACACGGAACGGATATGGAATTGACACGAATCTGACACGGAACTGATAAGTGTGCCCCGGCCTTTAGTCTTCACATTTCACCGGAGTAATTTATCACGCCATAAGATCACTAAATAGTAGCCAACGGTGCAGAGTCACAGACATATCCCGCCGCTATTTCGCTTTCAAAAGATTTATATACAAAAAAGTTTTAGGTTAACTAAATACAGTCATCAAGGAACTCTCGTAAATATTACAGGTTTTTTATACTTTGTCTCGGTTAACGGTAGCACATATTCAGAATCCGGTGATATCCGTATAAAATTAGTAGTTTTAAGTCCAGTACATATACGTATCCACTACTTTTATATTCAACTGGGTTCTCCACTATCTGCGATGTCGTTGTATTTTGTTTTCTTTTTTAAGAAGGTAATAAATCTCTCGTTGGCACGTAAACGAGTCTAAGTCCACTTTTACCTCAAGCTTGAACAGTTTCTTTTTTGTTCCTTTTTGTGAATCGAAGCTGAAAATAAAAGTTTCTTTAAACATACATGTTATCAATTTTCACGTCCAAAATTTAACACCTGATCTTACATAGCATTTTAAATAATCTAAATGTCCTCTTGCAAATCTAATAATTCTGACTTATACTCAATTGTCCACCCGCCAGTTAAATATTTTGTTTATTCAACGTGTTCGTTGCAACCGACAGCATTTCACGAATTTCAGTAATTTGCAGTTAAGTTTGTGAAAAATTTCTGACCCGTCCATAAACTTTGCATCACGTTACATTACACTCACGGTTCGCAGCGATTAATTGCAGTGAATGGAGGGGGAAACACCTACAGAAGCGATGGTAATGTGTGCGTGAACTGACGCCAGCGCCAAGCCAGCCAAGTGGCGCCAACGCGAAGCTAACCGCGGCCAACCAGCGTCGACAATCTATTTCCCGGCGACGCTGGTTGGCCGCGGTTAGCTTCGCGTTGGCGCCACTTGGCTGGCTTGGCGCTGGCGTCAGTTCACGCACACATTACCATCACTCCTGTAGGTGTTTCCCCCTCCATTCACTGCAATTAATCGCTGTGAACCCTGATTACACTCCTCTGTACCCAGGCTTACCTGGAGGGAAGCACTTAACGCAGTAATCACTGCAACACGAACTTTATTGTTGAATAATTATAAACTATTGAGAGTTTATACAAATCACCGAAAATAGGTTTGCGTTAGGTCTATGCAAACGATCAAATATGGGTCAAATATTTTTCGATTGTCAACTTGCCTATGAATTTTTATCAAACTTGATTTGCAACGCCCCATATACAGTGGCGGGCGGAAGAAAGTTTACAACTTTTAAAATCGCATAACTTTTTTTATAATTGGTCGAAACGACATCGCTGATTTCGGGAATTTCGCGATTTTTGACCTTATTCTACGATCTTTAAGCGTTTATAGCTTCTGAGCAACGTTAACCGATTTTGATGAAATTGTAGTTTTTTTGAATTTTCATTACAAGCTCACAAAAAAAAGTTTAAAAAACGACATTTACTATTTTTTTTTGCTATTTCGACCAAGTGCATTTTTTTCAAAACGACGAAACACGTCAGTTAGCAAAATAATCCTTCTAGCTTCTAAAAAAAAACTCATGTCGTTTGGATCAATTCTAAAATAGTTACACGATTTTAAAAGTTGTAAACTTTCCTTCGTCCGCCACTGTAGTCCCCTCATAAGACCGCCTCATTCATGGTTTGTGTTACTAAAGCATATTTAGCACAAAATAATTTTGTAGTATAACTTAAGTTATACATTTTCGATATCAGCAGGTATTAAACTATAAGTCAATATTGAATTCAGTATATCTTTTCTCTTTATATTAACTGCAAGCATATGTGAAAAATTCTACTACCTACGTCATATTTAAACAAATTTTTGGTGACTTCGAAGCCTTAATAAATTGCAAGACTTTAAAAAATGATTTCGAATTTGAAATTTACAAAATACTTTCGACTGTACAATTTGTTCTAAACGTATTCTTCTTAACTACTATCAGCTACGTCAGCCAGCTAGTCTATAAAAAAAAACAATACAAAACTAAAAGTTTCGAGAAAATTGAAATTGAAAGAACATAAAAAAATTTCACTGTTTAGTTATTTAAACCGTGTTACAAAATCATTTGCACGAGCATGTACATTAAAATAATTCTTTCTCGTGCCTATATTCTTTCTTGTAAAATACGTTTTCAAACGTACAATCCCATTGTCGGAAACAGGGGACTTTCGTTGTTGGAGCCAACAAAAACGTCCTTTAATTAAAGTCCTCTTCGTTTGTCCAATCCGTTTCACGTTCAGCTCTTTAATGGCGACGCTGCACACCCAAACCACCGCAAGTTCGAATAATTGTGAAAAAACGAGAGCCTGAATGTCGAACAACCATATTGGAGCAGAATGTGCTCATCTGTGTCCATCGAGAGAGGCTTTTTTGCCAACGAAAACACGGTAGAATATCGCCGCGATGTTTCCCGAGATAATATTGCCCTTGCGCCATCTTTCCAGTCACGGCTACTGTCTTCTTCCCGCCGATAAAGCACTTCGACTTCCGGGGAAAACAGAACACGAAAGGTTTATTCGGCAAATACTGAAGTCAAACAATTATAGGGTACAGGATGTACATTTACGGCGATGGTGCAGTAATCGTTGTTCAAACATGAGTGAAATAACAAGAGAAGGAAAAAAGTGTTATTGGAAACATAGTCTATATGGTACTTGTGTAGGTATGTAAGTGAAGTCTCTAATTTGTTTAAACCGAATGGTTCTAAAAGTTATATTGAAGCTTTAAAAATTTAATGAGATACAAGTCTGTGTAATGTAGAACCAGTTATGATAATGCAAAATAGGAACATGTTTGGTAATTACAGCATTGCAGGAGATGTTCAAAGCATAATTTAAATTATTTTCGAGAGGGAACTAATAATAAGTGGGAGGAATCTCGTCTGAAAATTAATGAAGGTATCGCGAACGTATTTCTTGCCTCCATGTTATTGCTGATATTGAAATGATATTGAAATATTAATAAGTAGATTTCCATTGTATAAATAGTAAAGATTAATTCATTATTTTTAGAAACAATTACCTAAACTATTCATACATATTTAAAACTTTTCATAGTTTATGCAAGAGCTGTTTCTCTGCTTCTTTCTGGCATTTGTTTTATTTGTTACGATGAGTTTTTTGCTGCATCTGTACTAAGTAATAATGAGGATATTGTAACTTTAACAAGGTATATCAAAGTAAGGGAAATATTTAGCTTGCTGCTTATTTTAGTATAATAGTCTTAAATTATTGTATCCTGCCAAAATCTGTGTAAATTATTGGCCACCTAATTTAAGAAATAAAATTTATACAGGGTGCCCCAGATTAAGTGGGAAATATTTTAGGAGTGACATCAGCACATCTAAATATTAAAAAAAAATCAAATAAACATACGTCCTATTTGATTTTCATTAGCTATAACTCGAAAACAAAGTGAAACAGTTCATATGTATATATGAACTATTTTTATTGTTTATACGTGCTTAAGTCACCCCTAAAATATTTCTCACTTATTCTGTGGCACCCTGTATAATTTATATTCACACTCAAATATATATATGTATATATTCATCAATTTCGGAGTGAAATGAATCTTGTGATCCAAATTCTATTTTAATACTCTGCTGTTATATATTATTAAATGAGTCTCGCAATAACATCATCTTACTTGTCAGAAGAAACTGGTTTTAGCACCGAATTAAAAAGTTAAAATAATTCAGTTGCAAAACGTTGAAGAATCGAGCTCAGAGGAAAAATTAACGAAACACTTCACAGGAACGAAAGTAACGACTTAGAGGAAAATTATATTCCTAAAAATAATAATTCTGCTCTTTCTGAACGCGGGTACCTACGAAGTGTCACGCGAAGTGGAAAGAGGAAAAGTAATCTTCTGGAAGTACTCCCTTCTAAAGAAAACATGCTTGTGAGAAGCATTAGAAAGTTGAACTGTAGTAAGAAGAAAATAATTAAGTTTTTATATGCCTTCTAGCTCGTGAATATAATAGTAATGTAACAAGTTATCGTTTTTTGCGTGTATTAAAATGTAATCGTTGGTGTAACTACTTACTTAAGGGGGTAGTGGACTATCGGATACGTAAAATCGTTAGTTTCTTTGACGCTAATTTACTTTGATACCTAACAATCGTTATAGTCGTGCTTTTGACAATCTATTGTGGGCATGTTTGCGAGTATTTACAACAAAAAATATCGTCGGAATGTGTAAAATTGTCGAAGTTATTAATCGTTCTAATACATCTCCTTCTAATTAATTCGCAAAAAATACTTGATTTTCGAGTGATCTGACTGCTTAAGTCAGTGGTGCACAGGGAGCCGTTTTTAGCGCCTAGCTGTGAGTAACCCGTCTGTCTCGTTGCTAAGGTTAGAATCGGTGAGGCGAACTGCAGTAGTGTATATAGCTGGGTTTAAGTCATACCAAATGCACGTACACTACTGCAGTTCGCCTCACCGATTCTAACCTTAGCAACGGGACAGGCGGGTTGCTCGCAGCTAGGCGCTAAAAACGGCTCCCTGGGCACCCCTGGCCTAAGTAGTCCCCTTAAGAACATCGATTTAACGAATACTGTGTCCACGAATTAATTCTGATAATTAAATATCTATATTATATCCTTTATCTATATTATTCCTAATCTATATTATAACCTTTGTAAGTGCTGACTTTCTCCCGTTTTCAACATGGATAACGAGAAAACTGTGCAACGCCCCTGGAACATGGACCTAAGAATTAAATGGACGGAGCACAAAGTCTCAACATGGACGAGGGGGTCGCGCCAGTCGACCGGGAAGAGAGGTTATGGTGGACGACTTGTGATTAGCGGAGTAGTGCGCATGCGTCGCGCTTTATTTGAACCGGAATGCTTATATAGGGTGTATTAAAATATGCTTATATGTATAAAACTATACATATATATGTACATACATATGAGCCCCTCAATTGACGAGTGGCATAAGTTTTACCAAGTCTTAAGACACCAAAATATAAAGTTGCAATTACGTATTACATTTCAAACTCAACGACAAACTTAACCATAAAAAAAATATGAAAGAGGCAATGCCTCTTACCAATGATACGTCACTTTCATTAACCAATCACCGATCGTCCACCACCGCATGCGCAGTATCATGCACCCCCCCTACTTATACGAGCTTAGGCCCCTCAGCTTTTTGCTCCGTCCATTTAATTCTTAGCTCCATGCCCTGGAAGGATTTCTCACAATCAAATTATACAGAAAGGTTATTGCGTGCAATCTAATCGGATTTGCTCTCGAATGGCAAATCATTTAACATCATTACACGCGTGGCTTGTAGTGCCTTTCGTCACGCGCTGGTAACTTACGTGACACGCACCCCTTTTAAATTAAATATTTCACTTAACACGGTGTATAATTTTATGGCGGTCAAGTGCCCGCCGATCGACAGGCTGGGCACGCACGCTCGCGGAAATTCTGCTTCGCAAAATAGGATTTCCTCGAATGTTCTGTAATTATTCGTACGAGTACCAGGTTGTATTGGATTTTGAATCCTAACGAATGTATCGTTTATTGAAACTTCAATCAATGTTTGCAAATTTTTTCAATTTTACAACTAACGAGTGACCAAAAATATTAATATTGAAATTAAAAAAAATATGTAATATAGTGCAATTTATTTTAGAAATCGTTGCTGGTGCCATACAGTTTATATGAGAACATTGTAATTCATAAAAACATACATTTGGTGAATGAATACATGGTATACCATTCTTTACACATCAAGTGTTTTAGTAAAGAAAATATTAGATTAGGTTTCACGATTTTTTTCTCAGATTTTTACTCCGACACTTGGGTCGATATTATATACAATCTGACTTTTTAGTTTAACGTAATAACATAATCGCCCTTTCGTTTCACAAACTCCGAATTTGTTAGCTAAACCATTACGTCGCGACTGTAAAGCTTCTGAGTTTTTCATTGAATTATTGAATTATTTCCAGGATGTCGAAATTTTCAATGAACTGTAAAATGTTTCATAGCTTCCCGATATTATAGAAGTTTTGGAGTTGTGACTGAGGAATTGTTAAATATGTACTATGATTTTGGCAAAAGTACAAACCTTTTATTTTTGATGATTTTTTTAATTAACTTAACTAAAAGTTGATGTTTATTAAAATATATAAAATCTTATTGTGTCAATGTTTATAGTAATGCTATATCATAACTGTAATTTCAAAACAAATAATATAGACTTCTTTCGCATATATTTGGAAGGTATACATATAGATTAACTAAATTACGTACGTCAAAACAATTAATAGAAGGCATACACACACCTGAATGCTAAATTTTTACCACTTTGTCAATGTAAGCAAAAGTGACCATTTTAAAGATACATATCCGCGAACTTTTAAGAAACATCAGTTTGAGGAAGAAATTTGAAGTTTTATTACGGAAGTAAAAGTTCCAAGCTAATCATAAATATCTTTTAGCGTTAACATTCCAATTACTTGCCCACCTACAACACAATAAATTCTACAAAAATTTATATTCTCTTGTTTAACAAATACTAATTTTTTTTAGCAAAAGAAAATTAGTAGAAATTTACATAAAAAAAATTCACTTTGATAATTACTCACTTTGGTAATTTTTCACTTTGGTAATTACTCAACAGCTAATTGAAAATTTGAACATGATAGATAAGACTTGTATGTGTGTGGTTTTTAGTAGTCTCACCTTAACCTAAAGGCATTAGACATTTAGCGTTCATTTCATAAATTATCTATACTTATATATCTAATCATTATTGTCACTGATTCATCACCGTCCAGCCCAAACCGCTGACCCTAGAAACATGAAATTCGGAGGATATATTCCTTTTGCGACGTAGGTGCTCGATAAGAAGGGGTAAAAAGGGGTGAAATGTGTTTTCCGGAACTCCTTATGATTTCTCAGGCCCGATTAGATATCATCTTGGTTTTTACTTACAAAGGTTACCCACATAAATAGCTAAAAACCAATTTCACGATTTTCCCCTAATCAACCCCTAGGGGGTGGTGAAAAGGAGTGAAATGTGTTTTCTAGTAGTTTGCTAGTAGCCTATAAGTTAATATAAAAAATTTTGAATCCCAATAACTCCACCTCCTTTTGGCATCATATAACAGTAAAACTTATAATAAAGGTTCACTAATCCTCGCCATTATCAATCATTTGTCACTCAAAAACAAAAAAACTGACGTTCACAAATTTAAATGTGAAAATACCCTGCCATTTAATCTAAACTAATAATTCAAAGCGATCAAATTTATAAGGCAAACTTTCATAATTACAAACCACAAACAGTTCTAGTACCTATCCAGGTATTGTTCCAAATAAGAACAACCTGTTATCGAATGAAGTTCATATTTTTGCACACGCATTCATCGGATTTAAACACCGCTTAGGGTGGATGCACCATTTGTGGCCACTTTAAGATACTGTACCAGTTTCGATCACTTCCAAAAAAAAAATATAATATTTTTCCGTGTAAGCAATAAGTGTAACCTTATATTTCTGGCGGTACACTAAGCAAAATATTTACGATGTGAAATTCTCCAGAAAAATAATGATCTGCAAGCGCCATTTAAAAATGAGATAATTAAGCGCATGGCCAAAAACAGTGCAGCGGCCACAAACGGTACATCCACCCTAGCAATATTTCGGGTAACAAGAGCTGAGCTATACGCTCAGCAATATGTTCAGCCGGTTGGACGTCGAATAAAATTTCGTTGAGAGAAATGGTGTTCTACTACACGTCGAGGACCGACGGTCCAGCTCCAGTACAAACAAATCCCGTTGTTCGGTACACTCTTGCGATCTCCGATTTGGCGCGTTTCAACATTGATCGATGCAATCCCGCGAGCCGCCGCGGGGATTTAGGGTTGCGTTTTTTCGAGCATGGCGACGCACGTGGCGCCACGACCGTGACACTTATCGACGCGAATCACGGACGGGGGCCTAGGGACTTTGGCGGCGCGCCAGGATGCAGGGGCCGTGAATTGCACCGCGCGCCCCCAGCGTCGAATCGCTCAACGGTATGAATGAAACGATGACCGAGGCGTCGCCCGTTTCATATGCTCCGTTGAGTCGAACCGCGACCACGAAAACGTTTCCCGCCGGTGGCACAGTTTACAGGGCACCGTGCGGGTAAATCCGTATTTGTAAAATTCTCCACCCTCCGGCGAATATTCCGCAATAAATCGGAGCTTCATTGCGCGCAAATAGGGGATATTAAAAATGTTTAATAACCGTCCCTCCGTTAATGGAAACTGAATTGGTTTTAATCTCTTTACGCGCGCATCCCCCGATCCAGCGACGGTTTAAAAAAATTATTTAAACAGCTTTGACCGGCACAACTTTATTCCCGGTGAAGTTGCTTATGAGATTTAAAGTTCACTCTCATCCTTTTACATGGAACCGTACGCTTATTTTCGTTTAAGGGGGGACCCCACCCAGAAGCCGCTAAAAAGTTTCGGATTTTTTTGTTCGTATAAATAAATATTGGGCTTGGATTTTTTACATAGTGTTAAAGCAATCTTTATTTTCATCGAATTTTTTTATGGAAAATTGTACGAAATGGCGGCGAACAAAATGCTTTCCGGAGCACTGCAAAAACTGGCCCACACTCCCGGAAATGACTGGATCATCTGAGACGGAAATACGACAAAGATATACAAATAGGAATATATTCTCTGCAACCTAGAGTAAGGTTTTCTCAAAACTCGAATTGTTTTGGAAATTGTAGCAGTTTGGAGAGTTGACTTTAATTGTTTATATAAAAATTTGCACTGAAATGCTTGTAAAAAATCGAATAATTGAAATATCAATAAAATCCTGCGCTAAATAGGTTGTAGAGAATATATTCCTGTTTATATATCTTTGTTGTATTTCCTTCTCAAAAGGTCCGGTTATTTCCGGGAGTGTGGGCCAATTTTTGAAAAAAAAATTCTATTAAAAATAAAGATTGCTTTATCACTATGTAAAAAATCCAAGCCCAATATTTTTATTTATACGAACAAAAATAACCGAAACTTTTCAGTGGCTTCTGGGTAGGATACTTAAAGCAAATGTAAAAATGTTAATTTTTATATTATATAGCAAAATGTTCCAAAAACGTGTAAATGTTCCCCCAGTTCACGGTAATTGACACTAATGCCTGCGGTGTCATGTAGACGCGACGATGCATTATAAACAGTTCGGGACAATTAACTTTATCCCTACAATTTATAGAGGGTGTTCGGTAGCTGGCGGTATAATTAAGCCGAAAACGTAGAATAATATTTTTTTATCCGGGGCTTGGTTTTCGAGAAAATAGACTTTAAATATTCGCTGGGGTATTTATGGAATCGCATTAAATTAATTGAGGCAGTGAGAGCAACAACGGACTAACCCACAATTTTTTTTCGAAATTGAGTTAATAGCAATAACGAATTCCAACAGGCTCTACTAATCATATAAAATAGGAAAAACATATTTTTTAACGTGGGTTAGTCCGTTGTCGCTCTTACTGCCTTAATTGTGTATTCCGAAGAAATTACAATTAAGGCAAGGCAATTACTAATTTCGAGCTATTAAGGTAGTTCCTGCACATTTTACTAAATTCAAGAATTCTTTTAAATTTCGTTCGAAACTAATTTCGAATACAAGAAACCCTTGTACAAAGTTTAAAATCGATTTACCGCATAGTTATCGAGAAATTGTTAATTAAGGTTGGTGCATTTTAACACAGTGGCATGTGGCAGAGTCAGAAAAAGGGGGTTATAGTTTCAGTTTTTCTTCTGAAACGGGAAAACTATATTCAAGAAGTGTACCAAAATTGGCACAGAAGTTCACCGAAATGTCACGAAATGACTTTATTAATTTCTGCGAAACTGACCACATGGTTTCTTCGTAAATGCCCATAAAACGTAGGTTTACGTGCAAATATTTTAGAAATTACGTGGAGCAGTCGACGTGGCAACGTCGCACAATCGACATGTTCAGATATTTAAATAGCGAACGACGATTCAAATTCATATGAACATTTTTTCTGACATTTTTTGGTTATAAAAGACGCTACGAATGAATGCGACGTTGCCAGATCTGCTGCTCCAATTCACCACGCTAACCAATTTAATATTCTATTTTCGTATTACAATTATTTATATTAACTATATCAATTATATATTAACTATAACAATTATTTATGTTATTTATATAAATAATTGTAATATGTATATATATATATATCACGTATATATATATATATTACAATTATTATTATATATATATATACGTGATGTTAAAAATTATTATTATTATTTCTATAGTACCATATTACTTTATATTTATCGTTTATTACCCAACTCTAATTTTACTAACATGGCTGGGAACTACCTTAAAAGAAGTAATTAATATAGCGTTTGATAAATTAAAACAGCAGAATACGCTAAAACGCGTTCATATAAATTTAATTGAATGAACAGAAATGTGTATTCGGCAGAATGAACAGTATTTTCAACAATTTCTATAGTAATACAATTTATTTTATTCTGTTTTATTGTGTATTCTTCATCACCCAGGACAGTAAACACAACTCTGAACCGAGACAGTAGCGAATACTTAAAGTCGATTTTCTCGAAAACCAAGACTAGTATAAAAAAAATATTATTCTATCTTTTCGACTAATTTTCTCATGTAAAATCACCCCCTTCCCAGTTATACCACCAATTACGTGGCAACCATAGTCCTTACCCTCGATAATTACCTAATTAATTTACATTTCGAGTATATTTCTTCAATTAAATTGATTAAATGTATATGAAGTATTATAACAATCCTCATAATTTTTTAGCCATTCCTGCTAAATTGCTAAAAAAAAAAGTTAAATACGTTGAAACGACAATGTTTAAAAATTACGGTTAAAATCACGGTTAATTAATTAACCGTGTCAAGACCTTTGATTTTTTCATTAAGTAAATATTCGAGTTACCTAAAAATGATTCTTGAAATGCAACTAAAATTACAAATTACGAAAGCAAAGCGCTGTCTTCCTTGCAACATAGAAGAAAATAAAAAAAAACTAGAAATTTAACTATTTCACGAAATCAATCGACAGCAAGCGTATTACTGAGAAATTAGATTTATGCTGCGTACTCGCTCGGGGAATTGCCCAGGCCCCAGTTTCCGAAACGCGAGCGCCATTGATTATAGAGAGATCTTTCTCTATTTTTGCAGGTGCGATGGTTCCAGCAGCAGCACGAGAAGAAACGCAAGAAAAGGGACTTCGTGCCCACGTCGTTCGGATTCGGCGATTATCCGGCGTTCTTCGACGAGTTCGGCTCGCGTCCTAGGCAAGCCACGTTCCATCGACAAAGAAATAGAGGCATACCTCTCCAGAACCTGTTCACGGATCCGCTCTTTAAAGAACAGTGGTACCTGGTAAGTGGGCCCTTGGATTTTACTCCCTTCGAATCGGCCAAACCGGGCTACGTGACGGGACTACGACCTCCGATGTGGCGAACTTAACGGCATCCGATAACAGTTAGATATATCGCATTCGAGATCCTGCCCCCTACCGTTCCGATCCCTCCTGATTTCATTTTATTCGGGGGGTCTATGTCGCCGCGAAATGACGTCTCCCGGGGTTACGATCAATAACACGCGCGACTGATTCGGTAATACAGTAATACACCCAGCAGATATGGGCGCCCGCCGTGGCGTGTGAACGCGCAGCGGCTGCTTTAAACGATCAAAGTTGATCGACGTTAGACTGACTTCTTCCCCGTATCGAGTTAACCCCTTAAGCCCTTTTGACAGATATAATCATCATGTGCTTGCGCACTACAGAGGGCTTAAAACTGGGCATACACGCGAATGTTTCACGAAAGGTTGCCTGCAGGGATACAAGCTCGCAGATGATCCAAAAGGCAACTCCTCGCGCAATAGAAGCACCCATACACGCGAGGGTTCGCGGCAGGTTTACCTCGCAGGCGGGGTCCTCCCTGCAGTGTTGCTGTATTATTTCTATTGTTGATAACAGAGTAAATCGTGTAGTATATATTAGGCACAGGCATAAACAGAAGCACGTTGCGATTGGTGGGTCAGGTGGTTGAGAGGAACGACAAGGGAAAAAGATACTGATCGAGGTATCCGGCGCCTCTTTTATTATTCTTGGAATATGTTAGGCATGGGAATCTAAGAGATATGTATTTTTTTATTTTTACCCAGTCTGAATTTTAAGGGACGAAACGCCCCCTTAAGGGGGGAGCCTGGTGTAACTAAATGAAAATCGAGGCATTTTTCGGGAATTTTTTTTAAAGAAAGTATTTGATAGATCTTTCTGAAACTTTCAGGATATTGTATTAACAGGTTAAGGTATATAACAAAAAAAAATTATTAAAAAAGAGCGGCAAATAACAAAGTTATGCCCAGTCCGTTGGCGACGCAATTATTGCACTGCGGGCAACGTAGCGTCTTTTGGTTTCATCTGAAACCAAAAATCGAACAATTTTCTTTTAGTTTATGAGTGTACGCACAGAATGAAGTAATTTGAAACTTAAAAGATGCAAAATGAACAAATGGCGGCCTCTTGAATAAAAAGTTCACTGTTTCCAACGAAATTTTGCCTTAAATGTCTAAAAAAAAGTTATTTATTTACACAATATCATTATACTAATAACTTAGTACTATGAAGAAAATGTTCACAAATATCCGTGCACAAGGCCAAGTCGATTGGTCGAATATTTTTTGAGTTACATTGCCCGCAAAGTATAAAACTGTCGTTTCGAGAAAAACGCATTTAAAGTTTTGTGGTACCCTGGCGCTCCGTAGCAAAACCGGCTATATCCACTTTAATTTTTCGAATTTCGTTTTGCGGCTTTGGGAACATATTGTCGTGATGTTTAACTATTGATTTATGCAAAAAAAAAATCGATTTCTTCGACCCCCTACACTAGACTCCCCCCCTTAAATGTGTAAAAAAAGTTATGTATTTAAACAATATCATTATACCAATAACTTAGCTCTGTGAAGCATATGTTCACAAATATCCGTGCACAAGGCCAAGTCGATTGGTTGAATATTTTTGGAGTAATATTGCCCGCAAAGTGTGAAACTGTCGTTTCGAGAAAAACGCATTTAAAGTTTTGTGGTAGCCTGGCGCTCCGTAGCAAAACCGGCTAAATCCGCTTTAATTTTTCGAATTTCGTTTTGCGGCTTTGGGAACATATTGTCGTGATGTTCAACTATTGATTTATGCAAAAAAAAAAATCGATATCTTCGATTCGCTACACCAGGCTCCCCCCTTAACTGTTCCGGGCTAGAGCTCCTACAAATAGGTGATCTTTAGGAATTAATTAAAGGAAAACGCTACATACAATTTAGTGGGACTTTTTGCATTGGATTAAGGACGTCTTAAACTATGGAAATATATTTTTTGTTTTATGAGTCGTCAAAATCGAGGCGTCAAAAAATTCATCCAAATCGGTGGAACCTGTAGCCCCTAAACCATTGGTCTGATATAAAAAACAATGCCAGATTATTAAAGGGCATGAAATTCGCTCGTGGACTAGACCAGAAACCAGTACAAATATTACATTTTTTGAGAAAATAAGGACACTTGAAAATAATAAATTTTAATTTTCTTTTTTTAATTTTACTGGTCTATCCACCAGCCGGAAGTGTATTCTTTAAAATAAAAAAAGTTTCAGTCGAATCGGATAGTAACTTTTGGAGATACAGGCTCCAGCGATTTTGAAAACACTGCTTCGAGAAAAACGCGTTTAAGGTTTTACGTGAGTGCCGAGAGGCCGGGTGTTCCCCGTGCATTTGCCGCTACTCAAATGCCTATAACTTCGGGAATTCTACGAATTTCAAAAAATCCTTTTAAACGTGTGTTCCTGAGAGGTTGAACATTCGAAAAACGAAATAAAAAAATGGACTTTTACATCTAAACCTCTCCTTAAAATTCGAAAATCCGCATTTTCCGAATGAAGTACTCTGCCACTATAAACGCCAACATTCGTTAACATGTGGAATAGTTCATTAACATACATTGACAATATAAGCTTTTGTTATCGTTTTCTATAAATAGCACCTGTTGTGCCCCACGTGGTGGTTTCGGAGTACGAGTGTGGAATTAAGCTTGGGAAGTTCGTGAATGGCTAAAGGATTAGAATCCCCCGAGTGAACTCTCATAATGTTTATTTATTAAACAGGACGAAATAATTTAGATAAAGGTTAACTAGCGAGATCGCGTCGATGCATTTTGTTCAAAACCAAATTTTGGAAAAAACCTAACCCAGACCTAACCCAAACCAAATTTCATAAAAAAAACTGTCATACACTTCTGCCTGTATGGGGACACTAAGGCGCTCATATTCACACGAAATAATCTTTCGTGAAACTGCACAGGTAACTCTAAACAAGCGTCTCTATAGATCCAGCCACATTTCATGTTCATATTTTTTTTTAAATATCTATATTCATACAGCCGTATAGAAGCACCCTGTGCTGAACCTAACAGGGCGCTTAAATCCCTCAGAACACCTTGTTTCGAGATGAGATGTTATCTACTATGGCGAATCTATAAAACCAACCCACGTAGGTATTTAGAAATCAAAGTTGTCGTTACACTCGAAAACTCCTGGGCAGGCAATAATTCCCTCCTTGCACCTGCATGTTTTCCAGACCCATACCTTGTATGAATTTGCACGTGACGTGCTACGTACATCGTTTGTAAGAAGCACACCGCGTTTCCGCGCACGTCATCCGAAGGATCAGTCTTGCGGCTGAGTTAGATAAGAACGTACATCAATCTTAGAAGAAAAAGGATATTACTCAAGTGTTTGAAATAAATTGTTATCTTCTCGCACTACGCCGTTGAGCGTTAAAATCTGAGGAATACGTATTTCCCTGTTCCATCCTCAATATGAAATTTGAAGTGCGGAGCACACCTCGATGATTGAAAATTTTCATTTTACGACCGATGGTTTTAGCCTCCATAAATTTCGAATATCTCGCAGACGATGCTCCTTTTAGGAGAAACAGGCGCTATAAAATGCACCAACTATTATTCAGTTTACGAATGACGGGAGGCGGGGGGAGAGAGCAGACGAAGTTGAAGACGCCCTACGTGCTTCCCTGAATAATCCAGTGGCAAAGAATTATTTCTAATCTAATCTCGTGTCAGGGAATCCTTGAATAACAGCGCCAGCGGCAGATATAGGTCCTGCGTATAGTAAGAACGATTTGTTCCTTGTCGATACGAACGAGAAATTTGAACACGGCCGGAGGTCGTCCTTTCTCATGCGCTGCTGTTCATAATTCTCCGCGCGTCGCCTCGAACGATCGTTTCCGGTACAGACAACGGCGATCGCTGCGTTTGTCGTTTCTAGAATTAACGACGGAACACCGATATACGAGCGCAGTATTAACAATGAGATGTTTTTCACTCGCAAACAGGATCCCGTGCTCGAAACAAGCACGTCATTTTGGATGATTTCGTGTGCATAAATATCGATTGGATCGTTGTCGGGTGATTTAGTCGTTCAGCGAGCACGTACTCGAAGAAATGAATAGCTGAATAAACGAGCGATCGGATAGGATTTGGCACTCGTAAGTGGCAAGAGAAGATTTGATCGATCGCTGCAGTGTAACGAGTACTTATATAGGAGAGAAAAATCCATTTTCCATTAAGATACTCTTAGTTACATGTAATTAATATGTTGATCATATTTTTACACAACAAAAAAATATTTTTTAACATAAAATAATTCATTAAAATATATTTTTGTACAGAATAAGAATAAGACAAATAAAATATATATGTTTTTAAGTACATTTAAACACAAATTAATAGCAAACATTTGAAACTATTATAAATAAATAAAATTCAGTTTTTAAATAATTCGTATTGATAATAAATTTTTAATTTTTCGTTCTTATTATCTTCACCCCTGTCAGTTGAATCTGAAGGAATGAGGAAGATGACTGCAACAGCGCACGTGTATAACAATTATTGTAACTACCCACTTCATACATTCCACAAATGAAAAATTCGCGCGCAAACCATTCACACATGCGCACTCATGCAAAACCGCAGTTCATGCGCTAGTGGCGCCCTCTGCGCCGAGTTTTGCGTCATCTTCTCCATTGGAAACTCATCTCTTTTTGGCAACGCTGCACTAAGCGCCACCTAGAAAATGTGTCAAGACCGAAAAAAATGACAATTTTTTTCTACCCTGCCGAGTGTATTAATAAAAGCCAAAAATATTTGTTAGGATATGTTATAACCACTTTTTGTAAAAATTTCATAAAAGTCACCTATTTCTCGAGCGTTTTTCCCGGAAGGTTCCCTTAAAGTTTCGATAATTGTTACACTCACTTTATTTATAATGTTCTTATATTTGACAATGGAGTATAGAATAAATAACGTGATATTGGCGAGCAGCAGAAAATTAAAGTTTACCTAGGGCAATATATCACTTTACTATATAACTTTTTTAAAAAAACAATTAAATTAACCTAATTCTTAACGATATTTAAGATTCGACAATAGGCAAAAAATCGTCATTTCTTTTATGCTAATAATTCTGTGTATTTAACACACTAAAAATTAAGATCGATAATTTTTAGGTTATAGTAATTTGCAACTTTTGTATAGAAGCACTTTTTTATACAACGGGTAGTTTAAAAGTTATTTGAGGTGAGCATTTTAAATATCTTACTTTTTACATCCAGTGTTGCAGATGATGAGTGAGAACAATAAATCTCGTTGCGTGTCCATCGGATAAACAAATTTATTGGACAATGCTGTCGAAACTTTTTAATACAGTCCTAATAAAGTTCTTGTTTGAATGACGAATGGCCAGCGAGTACCTACGCGTCACGCGTTTATTCCGAAAATTTATGGGACAAAAGGAAAAATTTTATAACATACCTTGTAGTTGAGAGGAGGATTGTATCCTCACAGAAGTTGAACATTCTGGTACTCGAGGACGAACCTATTTTTGAATCCGTCACTGCATTTTCGAAAAACCATATTATTTCACAAACGCAAACTGTCTTTTTGCATCAATGTAAAACGAAAAGGCATTTTCTGATATTCCCTAATACTCTGTACCTCACAACTGAAATCACCGATCGATTGAAGTGCTCGCTCAAAAATATGAACTTTGTCACTGATATTTGACGAGCAGCGATTGTAATCGTAATTGGAAGATTTTATCCCCAAAGGTTTCCCCGACTACCAATAACAGCATTGTAGTGATATCTAGCCAATCATGGCGAATTTCCTGAAGATTTTATCCGCATCTTTCCGCGCTGCTGCGTAGTGTAAGAGTGACTTTAGAAACTGGAGAAAGCTATAGCTCTTTTCTAGGCAAAAATTGATGCAGGTAAAGGTTGAATATCATAATAAAGCAGCGCTGTCCAGCGTAGGGGCCCCTCGCGCGCCTGCTTCCCCTTCCAATCTTCCTCTGGCGCAGCGTGCCTTCCGTTGTCATGGAGACCGCGCGACGCTACGAAGGCTGCCGTGACGGACTAGCCGGGTTAGCCTTTTCCCTGACAACGCGGACGAGAGTGGGAGAACCCCAAGCTCCCGCTGGAGCCACCTTGGACAGCGCTGTAATAAAGACTATCTTTTCACAGTATAATTATTTTCTTGCTTGTAATGCTGCATGTAGCAGCTCTATCAATTTTTTGTTTCTTCAAATAGATCTCATAAAATGTACTATATTTCGTTTACAAAAGAAGTACGTTCTTCGCCTGATAATACATATCAAAATTTCCCCCTGGGGCCGTCCGCAAATTAAGTACGTAAAGATAATTTTGGCGATTTCTTACCCACTCCCTCCCCAAGTACAAAAATTCGTAAGATTTTATATTCCAACCCCTTCCCCATTCCTTGCGTTATATTTTTTACATTGCACTTTTTCAGTTATTAAAATTCTTTTAAAGATTTATCTAATACAGTCAAAATTAGGTTAAAAATATAAGACTACCGGCCCCCCCCCCTCCACCCCGTAAGAAAACGTAAAAAAATCCGCGACCCCTTCCCCCCCAAAAACCCTTACGTGATTTAAAGACCCCCCTGTTCAATGTAAACAATAATTTTGCGCACAACAGGTAGTTTCTATTGTAGAAGTAATTTTAAGTACATTGAGAAGATTAATAAAAAGTGTAGGTCTATATAGAAAGGTAAAGGATTTTAAGGTCCTCAAGATAAGCATCTGTTTGTCTAATTGAGGAATAATGTATGTACCACGATCCCTTTCGTTTCTTCATTTCAGAACGGCGGAGCTAAAGATGGCTACGACATGAATCTTGGGCCAGCCTGGCAAAAGGGTTACACCGGCAAGGGCGTCGTCGTGTCGATCCTGGACGACGGTATACAGACGAATCATCCCGACCTGGCGCTGAATTACGACCACCAAGCCAGTACCGATATCAATGACAATGACAATGATCCTATGCCAAGAGACAACGGTGACAACAAGCATGGCACCCGATGTGCCGGCGAAGTTGCTGCAGTTGCATTCAACCAATACTGCGGCGTTGGTGTCGCCTATAACGCCAGCATCGGAGGTAAGCGGGGATTCAAACTCCGACAGAAATAATTCATTCAAACTGTTATAGTACAGAGGTGCTTCGTGTAACAGTTACGAAAAATCGAAATAACGTCATAGCTGTTAGGGCCGCAAACGATCTTCGCATTATTCGGCAACAGGTGTCAGAGACTGTAAGGGGTGATTCTACGTGCCAAAATATGACGAGATTCAGGAATGACGAAATTGCGTTTGAGGCTTCGACTTCGAGTTATTGATCCCGAACCCGAAAATTCAAAAAATTCTGAAACTTTATCGATATGTAGGGGATTTCCTCCTGATTGCAACGTATTTTTTTTTTGCTGCCCAAATTCACTCTAAGGGGTGAAATTGAAGATTCGGCTATTTTCCGATTTTATTTTATAACGCGCAATCTGTAAGAGATAGAAAAAAAGTTTCAAGACAAAAGTTACTTCATTTAATTAGATCTATCAAATCATAAAAGTTCTATCAATTGTTTAAACAATTAGAAAAAAGTTATAAACAAAAATGTTAATATTGTTTTCTAAAATAGGGTTTTCCACGTGAAATCTGAACTGGATGTTTAAATAATTATGAAACAGCATAATCTATATTTTTTCCATACAATTGCAACTTGTGTTTTATTGCGGAGCTGTGCTCCTCGACAATCGAAGAACTTTTGGATCCTATTGTAACGTACCTTAAGCTGCACGACGAGAAATGTTCTTCTAACATTTATTTGGAAATAATACGTAACTTGGGACAGCCTTCATTTTCTTATTTTTCTTGCAAACCAATGTTGGTGCACCATTTCTTCGAACGGTACAATGTTCGGTGCAACTACTACAACGCAGTACAATCGAGAGAAAAAATGATTAAAAAACTATTTTAAAACAAAAAAGTAATGTTTCGTTTGGCACATATTTTGTATTAAATAGGAATGAACAATCAGTTAAAGTTTTCTTGTGCTTTTAATAAATATTATCAACATTATTCCAAAAATATCAATTTTGTAATATTGTTTTCAGTTACTCCAGAATTCCCGAGAATTCTCAAGAAGTATGATCTGATTTCTGATTTCTCGAGAAACAAAAAATATCGAGAAATTAGGAGCACTGTATGTAATACGTAATGCACTAATGAGAACTGAAATTTTTCTATTTTCTATTGAATGTTACATGGGAGTGCTACAAATACATTTGCAAGGTCTCCCAGTGAAAATGAGTCCAACTGCAACCTCATTCGTATTATGTTTAATTAATTCGTAATTAATTCAAATTATCCGTATCGCTCTTGGCGATAGGCGAGTCTCACTGTTGCTCTACTTCGCTGATTCCATATATGAGCCGTTTGTTTTGAAAGTGGCCTAAGTCCATTTATCAATTGTTTTTCGTTGACTGTAGTTAATGTGTACAACTTGAAGTTAGTATTAAAAATTTATATATAAAATTTTTTTAAATATAAATGGACTTAGGCCACTTTCATAATAAACGGCTCATATCTTGTTCAATTTCCTGGTAATTTATGTTAATTACTACATTAAAGACTTTATTCTCCCGTAATAACGCGCTCGGGCAGATTCGATCAGTACTCATATAACCAGGACTTACCCTGTGACATTGATAAAACGGATTCAGTCAACCACTTAAAACTACCTCTGCTTGGTGGCTAAGGATCCGTGTTCTGAACATAAGCATTTCCAATAAATAACTACCACAAAACGCACACCACTATCACTGCGTCAAAGAGTTCTGATGTAGCTGCGTTACTAGCAGACTGTCGCAACAATATTTCAAAAGGGCATGGCTTACAAGTGAAAACCCCAAACAGTGACAAACCTGTCCATGAAATCTTTGTACGTACACCTCATGCAGCAAATAGTTTTCTCGTATATAGAACCATGCCAAACTTTATTACTGAAGTACTTATTCTCCTTCGTCTCCAATAAATTTTATTTGTCACGTTTCCTATCACGATTATAATCGCACCGTTTAATTACACGTCGACAAGCTAATTTCCAGCACGACACTCCACTTATCGTTCTACCTTCAGTTTCAATTTCCTAGGCGCTGTGACAGTTATTAAAGTGCCGATCACTCCATGCTTCGGTGCGTTATAAGTGCCTTCGTCAAGTTGTATCGAGTTTCGATAATTTTTTCACCAAGCTTCCTTTATGTTATTTCTTATTTAATAATATTTATAGATGTACTTAAATAAACACATCCCTTAACTCATAGATTGCGCAAGTGATTATAATGCAAATGAACAAACTATTAATAGTAATACTAACTTCTTAATGCGTGGCAACGATACTTGTTCGATTTAAGGTGGCATATACTCGCTTGAACCCTCGGAAAATGTGTACATTTTGTAGTTATTTCTACAAGTCAACGGCTTGATGAAGATTTTCCGTTTTTGTATTATGATTACATAGCATTATTTTTTCACTACTTAAAAAAAAAGTTTCTCTTAAAAAACTATTTTAGACGGCTAAACAGTGACCGTGAAAAAAAGCTGTATGTCGCGTCTGAAATAAAAAACAGTAAATTTTTTTTATAAAACATGTTAATAGATATCGACCTACGACGCCTGTTCTATTTCCATTACCCGTTTATTATTTACAAAGAAAAAATTAACTTTCCTCTTTGAAAAATCTAACTTTACCTTTGATCTCTCACCATTTCTTTATTTCTCAAAATTTTCAAAATCGACGCCGTGAGTCGATAGCTATTAACATAGTTTATAAAAAAAATCTACTCTTTTTGATTTCAGACACGGCATACAGCTTTTTTCAGGGCTGCCGTGTAGCCGTCAAAAAATCGAGAGAGTTTCGGATATGTATCCATAACTTTCGAAAAGCAATAGTTTTTTAACTGAAACTTTTTTTTTAAGCAGTCCACAATGCTATGTAAAGATAGTACAAAAACGGAAAATCTGCATGATGCCGTTGCCTTATAAAAAAAATCCACAAAATGTACACATTCTACTCCTTTAACGACACTCTCCGGAAGGGGTTGTCCTTAATTACCTTAGGCTTTTTGGGGGGGAGCTTTGAATTTCTTACGTTATCTTACAAGGGGAGAGTCAGCTATCATCTTACCCAATATTTTGTAACC
This sequence comes from Andrena cerasifolii, assembly GCF_050908995.1. Lineage (NCBI taxonomy): Eukaryota > Metazoa > Arthropoda > Insecta > Hymenoptera > Andrenidae > Andrena > Andrena cerasifolii. Next base: position 5,192,339 of record NC_135123.1, read on the forward strand.
TAATTTTCAATATGCGTAGCCTAAAAAATGATGTTTCATCGCATACACGAAACCGAGTTACACGATTTATATTATAAACCAGGCCCGTCCAACTTTTGCTCTTGCCCTCGAAGGGCAACCGCGGGTGGTTGCGAGCGAAGGCAAGAACGCGAAGGGGCTGGCTCAGTGCCTTCAAGAGCGAAGAGCAACTCGCGGTTGCTCGTGCGAGCAAATCCCTGGACAGGCCTGTTACAAACCATTAAAAGAATTTTAATAACTGAGAAAATGCAATGTAGAAAATATTACGTAAGGAAGGGCGGTTGGAATATAAAATGTTACGAATTCTCATACTCTCACGTACCACAAACTGGGTTGACTTTGCCCGCCGGGATGACTTTGCCCACTTTTTTACTCTGCCTGAAAGATTAACATATAATTGAATTCGCTATTTTTTGTTTTCGTTTGACCTTGGAGAAATTATTGCTATCGACTACAAAGCACCATATGTTCTAATTACTTCGCAATAAAATAAAATAAAGCTTTTCCGAAAAGTGGGCAATGTTACCCCGGCGCGGGCAAAGTCACCCCAGTTCACGGTATTTTAAGGACGGCCCCTAATATCGTGATGCAGCATCCTATTAAGTTGATGGAACAGATATAGCGACGCATTTGGGACTCTTGAAATTGTGCAAAGTGGTGTCCCCGAAGGTACAAGGTCCTAGGATGTACCTGTTGTTTTTCATCGCTTCAGGGCCCCGCAAACCCGAAATAGCTATCCCCCTTGACGTGTCCAGGTCTCTCGGTTGATTAATAAAAACTGTTATCACCCCTTACTGCCCTGACGACGCTGCTGTGCCTGTTGTACCAACAATAATTACAAACCCCCGGCCACGGGAAAGCGATGTATCCTTTGCGTCAACCACCTTGCTGGGAGGCCGTATAAATTCCTGTGGAAATCTCGACACGTATGCAGCGAGGAGGAAAGCCATCTGACGCACATACCTTCCGTGTTCTCAGGCGTGCGAATGCTCGATGGCCCGGTAAACGACGCCGTCGAAGCCAGAGCGCTGGGATTGAATCCTGATCACATCGATATATATAGCGCTTCTTGGGGTCCCGAGGACGACGGTAAAACTGTCGACGGTCCTGGTCCTCTTGCCAGAAGAGCGTTTATTTACGGTGTAACCAGCGTAAGTTGCATAACCTACTTTTCTATTTTTTCTATTCTTGCTTTACACCCCTTCCTCTTCTCCCCTTTCCGTCTGAAAAATTCGAGAAAATTCATACCGCGCGTCTCGACTTTCGATACGCTCCGGTTCGATCGAGTTAACGTGGAACGTTGGAAATTATAATTCAGTTTTTGTGCGCAATCGTTATAACTTGCTTGACAAGGAACATGCGAAATGTAGTTTCCTCTGGCGTGATGGAGTTTATTCCATAACTTCAGCTACCCTTTCGAAGCATGCACGCTTCGTTTTATGATCAGCGAGCTGCAGTTAAGCAAGTAAAATCTCCGCGACTTTGCGGTAAGGTACATTTTCGAGGGAAAAGAAAAGAATTGTCTTTTACCTGCGACAGCATGATTCGTGTTCCCAACAGAGTCTCATAATGTTTGAAATTTTCCAATTACAAACCTTCCTCACAAGTGTCCCGAAAGCTTCAGTTCATAGTGCACTTGGCGGGTTGAACGCAATTAAGGGGTTACATTCCCTTGATAGGTGATGAAATAGGATCATTTTTATAATTTTTTTTTTATATAAAGAATCTGCATATTTAAAAATCAAGATATACACAGTGTTGTGTATAAATTAAGCTGTATTTTCTTCAAAAAGAAATTTGATATCTTAAGAAATCGTGCCATAGCCTCTTCATAGTTACAGCACTTGCGGTATTAAAAATATCTCAGAAATTAATGGACCGATTTGATTAAAATTTTGCACGAATATTCTTAAGACTATAATCTAATAATTGTCAAGACAATTTTTCGCCTAGTGTCTTGTTTTGTTTTTTATTAACAAAAGCAGATGAAAACTCAGGTCGAAAATCGCATGCTTGACTTTGAGTAGCTGCCATTTTTGAAAAAAATTATTTTTTCAAAATCGGCCCTAGTAAGTGCTAGATTATAGTTTTAAGAATATTCCTGCAAAATTGTATTCAAATCGGACCAGTAATCTCTCAGATATTTTTGGTACTGCAAGTGCTGTAACTATGAAGAGGCCTTGGGAGAAGGAGCTGCTATGACACCATTTCTGAAGATATCAAATTTCATTTTGAAGAGAATACAGTTGAATTCACACACAACAAGGTGTACATCTTGATTTTTAAATATGACATTTCCCTATATGAAAAAAAAAATCTTAAAAATGACCCTATTTTCTGACCTACCAACGGTATGTAACCCCTCAAACTTCAAACTGTTCTGAACAAAATCTAACGATTTCGAACACGTTAAAGGGTCGCAAGGGCAAAGGGTCAATCTTCGTATGGGCGTCAGGGAACGGCGGCCGGCACACGGACTCCTGCAATTGCGACGGCTATACGAACAGTATTTTCACGTTATCCATATCGAGCGCCACGCAAGGCGGCTATAAGCCCTGGTACCTGGAGGAGTGTAGCTCCACTCTTGCCTCCACTTATTCCTCGGGGACGCCGGGCAACGACAAAAGCGTCGCGACTGTGGACATGGATGCGAAGCTGCGACCGGATCACATCTGTACCGTCGAGCATACTGGAACGTCCGCGTCGGCACCGTTGGCGGCGGGTATAGCCGCCTTGGCACTCGAGGCCAATCCGAGCCTCACGTGGAGGGACATGCAGTACCTGGTGGTGCTCACGTCGAGATCCGGCCCCCTCGAGAAGGAGCCCGGCTGGATCCTGAACGGGGTGAAGAGGAAGGTCTCCCACAAATTCGGTTATGGGCTCATGGACGCCGGCGCTATGGTCAGCCTAGCTGAACAGTGGACTAACGTGCCACCCCAACATATTTGCAAATCAGACGAGATCAACGAAGAGAGACGTATCGACCCGACCTACGGCTACACGCTGAGCGTCTACATGGACGTCACCGGCTGCGCTGGATCTTTGAACGAAGTTCGATTCCTCGAGCACGTGCAGTGCAAGGTAAGGGAACTTAGCGGAGGAAGCAAATGAATCCTTTGACGTCTACGCACACATATCGGTTCTCTAGCGGTGTATTGCCGTCAGTACCAACGGTCCCTTTGCCTCAGTGTCCGTAACTGGCACGGACAAGTGTGAACTGCTCTATTCTAAAACAGGGAAACGATATTTTTTTACCACTGACATTTACAGCCCTGGGTCGTCACGGAATTGATATGTGTGTGCATAAACCCTTACCATGATTCGTATCTACCCGTTTCTTTTTATTAACTGTTTGATTGGCACGAGAGGTAGCCCATCTAGTAGCCTAGATTCTGCCTGAAAATTGGTAGGTATCGCAACCAATGATAGTTTATTTATTAGTCATACGGTTGGAATTCAGATCTAGTCATTGTTGTATGTTGACTCATTTAAAGTATTATCCTGAAGCGGAGATAGACTCGGCTGATTGAATAGCTGCACCCGGATATTGTGCTTACCAGACAACTAACAAGGGAAGTTCGGCAACGTGAAAATTCAAAAAAATCTGAAACTCTGCAGAAATGTAACTCAAGTGATGCTAGTGACGTAACTGTTTTTTTATTCGGCAATAAAACGGTCCTAAGGGTGAAAACACCCCCTCGAGGAAATTGTGAGTTGTCATATTATCGGGAATATCTGCGAAACCGTAGAGGATATCGAAAAAAAGTTTAATTCAAAGTTGTATGGCTTCCGATATCCTACACTATGGTGATAAAGAATTATCGAAAAAAAAGGTGGTGGGAATAAATTTTGAAAAATTAATGCTTTTCGGAAATTCTTTACCACTGCTTTATACGACATAAAAAACCATAAAATTGTGAATTCAACTTCTTTTTGATATCTTGCACAGTTTCGTAAATATTCGCGTTAAGGTGAGACCTCATCATTTTTTCAAGTGGCTGTTTTCACCCTTAGGACCGTTTTATTGCCGAATCAAAAAATAGTTATGTTATTAGCACCACTTCAGCTAGATTTCTACAAAGTTTCATATTTTTTTTGAATTTTCGATTTGACTGAAGAAAGCTTGACGTACCTGAACCCTGTATTCATTGGTTTTATGCATTTTAACATCTGGAAAAAAGTAAATAAATTTTTTTTTATAAAAATATATAAATTCAGATCATTTTTAACGATAAGAAGAAAACAGGATATTTCTCCTTCAACGGGATCTAGGTGCGGGTGCTAAAGGGTTAATAAGGTCATTATATGTCGATGAGATCGGCGATAATAGCGAAGAAAAAGAAATATTTCTTTCTCGACGCTTTTATCGTTGGTCATCTAGTAAGCGTTGCTCTGCTCGCTGCTCCAATGTAAACAGTTCCATTATAAAACAACATAATATATTTCGACGCTTCGCTCTTATCGGCGCTCTGTCGTTTATCGCAGCGCCAACATAAACATACCCTAAGGCAGAAAATCTCTGTCTCTATTTTTTTTTCAATGGCAAGAAGAAAAATTAACATCGGTAAATAAGTGTTAAAAAATCGAAGTTTTAATCAATTCAATTTGAATAACTCTGAGTATCTATATTTTTAAGTTCTTCTGTTCCTAAGTAGGTACTTTTGTATAAAAACAGCTCGATAAAATAAATTAGGAATTGCGAGTTATAGCATTGAAATCAACGTTTACCTCGAGTAGGTATAACTCATTTTAAGAAGACATAACCGTCTCTACATAATACTTCTTTAGAGATCCTTTACGTGTCCATATCGATTGCCCTCCAATATATTAAATTAAGTACTGTAATCAGTTTCATCCTTTCAATAATTTCGTTAATACACTCCGTTTCAACCAGGTATTTCTTTGCAAATATTCCGTATCGTTAGAAACAATTTAATTTCGTTTCGTCCTTATTGCCAGTCACTCTCATGATGTTTTTACGCATCACGGCGGAAAGCTATCTTTCAGCCAATATTCATGAACGTAATTTATTCGGAAAGGAAGCATTCCGGCCCCAATACCAAATACATTTCTGCCGGGTAAAAAACATTTTTCAGAGTGCGATCTTTTAAATCCCTAGCACCGCGAACGAACATTTGCAAGTACTGCCCGTGGAAAGAATAATTCCATAGCATCATTAAAATGGAAACTCCATTACAAGCGTTTTGTGAATCGCAGACTGGAACGAAATATACTTTTACATAAAAGGAGGATAAATTTTATTTTAAATGTCCCGGGCTCTCTTACATTCTGCTCCTACTTCTACCGAATTTTTCATGCGATAATTTGCTTATAATCTGTGTAATTCAGAAAGATGCTTCCGCGCGAAAAGATAAATCAGGAACGCGGGATAAATGTTTTTATACCAGGCCTCTGTTTTCGGAAACATGTTGGATACGCGCTTGTTTGGCTGAAACTGGGTTTAACGGATTCAACGGGTGGCCGCCCTGTTTGTACAGGAGTAACAATTTACAGTAAAAATATTACTATCCTGTCAGTGAAAACGATAAAGATATTCTACGGTAACTAAAAGTTTGCTGAAATATTTTCTGTGTCAGAAACTCGAATCGAGTTAAAGGAAACGCGTGCGTTCTTGATATTCCAGTAATTTAAAAATGATTAAATAAAGATAAACTTCAATGAGCAATTTGCACGTAATTATGATAAAAGAATCGATTACTTTTAAAACGAAGTTTCGCGAATATTCTATATTTCTTTTATTCATTTTTCCACGGTTTTTATTGAAAGTTTTCCTGCATAAATTAAAATCCCATTATCGATTGAATAAATGAATATTAGAAGAACATTATGGTGTGTCTATAAAGGTTTAGGAAAATAATTTTATCGTGCAATTAGTGAATAATAAACAAAAGAAATAACTAACAAAGAAATCTATACTATTATATAAAATTGAAGTACTTTGAAATGCGATTTCTCAGTAAATATGAACTGTACCCACAAGTGCGTTACGTCACTTTGTTCGTCTTGGCGAGAGGAAGAATCTAACGTTTTTATTTTTTTAAAATACTAATTTTTAAATAGTAGTAGTTCGGGACGCGACCGCCAGGCGGCGACCGGGCGAGCGCTTCTCGCTTGCGAAATAGCACCGCGGCGGGAATAAGTGGCCGAGGGCTCTCGAGTTTACAGATTGTAATTACAGATTACGAATCAGTCACGCTAATATGTTGGGCGAAGCTGAGACGGGAGACGCTAGTCTCTTTATATAAGTTTCACTAACAAATATTTTTTAATGAAATGTGTGAAACAATTCTTAAACAGGTTTCGTTGAGGTTCTTTCCACGAGGAAATTTAAGGTTGCTGTTGACCTCTCCAATGGGAACTACATCGACCTTGTTGTTCGAGAGGCCGCGGGACGTTCTTAGCTCAAGCTTCGACGACTGGCCCTTCCTCAGCGTGCACTTCTGGGGTGAAAAAGCTGACGGTCGATGGACTCTGCAGATCATTAATGCAGGAAATCGGCACGTGAACTCACCAGGCAAGTAGTATTAATGTCTCGTTTCATCAGCAAGCGGTATGTTTGCAATTGATCTTTACCCTCTTGACTAATTGCTGTGTAACGCCAGAATCAAATCTGCCGGAAACGCGGGCTTCGTGCAAATAATGAATTGGGGCAAGTTTACGTGGTATTATGACACGATATTTAACTGCAGCCCTTGCATCTAATTTAAACATCAAATTTGAAATGAGTTACAGTCTATAGCTTCAACTTTGATTAATTAATCGCGATGATTTTAATTAATAACAAGTTCAACTGGTACAGGAAGCCATATAGAATAATTGAACCAAACCGTGTAAATTACGTGAATTCCAGAAAACTGTAATTTGTTAGATTAAATTTAGTTCGAGAATTAGGAACATGGTGAGGTTAATTTGATGGATCCTTTTTTATTAATCGGTCAATGAAATTGACCTCTCGCTGTGTTTGAGAGCCATCAATCGAAGCTTATTGAGACGTAATTGAAGGTCAATTTTCATCTGTTCGTAATCAATGTACTGATAATAACTATCATAAATCATATTTTCTCGTGTAGAAATGACACGTGAACGAGTTTCCACTACCAACGTATTACCTTCGTATTTTTTTAATTAATAACACGCACAGGACTACAGATGGAAGGGTAGATTAATATTCTATTGAGATTTACTTGTTGCGGATACGCGACCTGGTGGCGAAAATTAAAAGCAGTTATGTCGGGTTAGCTGTCACATGTAATATACATTGTTAGTATCGTTTTAAATCATTTAAAGTATTCTTTATAGAAAAATAGTAAGTTTTCAGATTATCTTGAATATCTGCAGAATTGTAAAAGATATCGAAAAAAAGTTAAATTCAAAGTTCCATGGTTTTTTATTCCCTATAAATCGGCAATAAAGAATTTGCGAAAAACATTATTTTAAAACATTAATTTATAGAAAAATAGTAAGTTTTCAGATTGTCGCGAATATCTGCAGAATTGTAAAAGATATCGAAAAAAAGTTAAATTCAAAGTTCCATGGTTTTTTATTCCCTATAAATCTGCGATAAAGAATTTGCGAAAAACATTATTGTTTTCCAAATTTATCCCCACCACCATTTTTTCGACAATTCTTTATCACCTTTATATTTTATATTCTTCTTCGATATTTTAGGGTATCGAAAGCCATACAACTTTGAATTGAACTTTTTTCGATATCTTTTACGGTTTCGCAGATATTCAAGATAATATAAAAACTCACAATTTCTTTGAGAGGGTGTTTTAAAAAATATTTACGTTATTAGCATCACTGGAGCTACATTTCTGCAAAGTTTCAGATTTTTTTCAATTTTCGAGTTGGCGGACTTCCCTCGCAAAACCAGCTGTGTAAAGCTGCATTGTGAAAATTATATTGTATTATCTTTCTCAATAATTACTGATATTTCGTAAGGACTTCCTTTCATTAAATTTGATATTTGCAGGCAGAAGCCCTTAATTTATACTGCTTATTGTTTTCTGTAGCTATTCCATATCAAATTAAATGGCCTGCAGTAATTATTTTTTCACCCTCTATAAAATTCCGACTATTTCATGTGGAATTTGTAAATTCCAGCACACTATTTAACGACACAAACATTATTGCACTTCTTTTTTAAAATGTGTGTTAAACAATTTTCATTCGATCTGTCAATTGGGAAAAATAGAATTTCAAAGCTCCGTTGGAAGTTGCTAAGTTAGCATTAGTAATTATAGTGGCTACACATTACTAATTCATTTAGCACATACATTATTAATGCTTTTATTTTGCACTATCTATAAAACTCGCTTATTAAGAGCTTTAACTATATACGTGAGTCAGTTCGCTTTCTAACAATGGAGCTAACACTTTGTTGACGTTTGTGTTAACTGAACCTTATTAACTGGGAACTGATCCTGAAACTCTTCTGTAAACAAAAGTATGTAAAACTTTGATAAGATCTCTTTTCTTATGGTCGTACTTTTTCAAAAGATCCACCGACATACCTACGATGTACCCTGATGAATTATTCCGGATAGCCAGATATACTTGACGGAAATTCTCTGCAAATTTTCATCACAAATAAATTTTTTACACCTTCTTTATGACGAGTTACCTCTTAAATGAGCAGAAATTGGGGCAGTCACCTTATGTATTATTTTCATAATAAAAGGGAAACGCAAAAACAATCAAAAGCCATCGCCCAGTCATTGGTAGTGCTAATGACAGTAATCTTCATGAGAAGATCCGATAGAATATATAGAATGTTAAATTTTCAATAGCGTCCACATTTGTTTGAAAGGCCCGCGGGGCGAACGAACAATACTTTCACGGCAGAAGCGATCGCTTGGAAAGGCCTGGCCGACTTGAAGCGACATTTCGCCAAACTTTACGCCACTCAAAGTATTAACTTATGGAAGGAGCAGCCGCATTTAACGATGCGGAGCACTCAGCCCCCGATCGGGACACTGTGCCGTAACACCCGCCCATAAATAGCTACTTTGAATAGTGGCAAGCCAAAGAACTTCTAAATACCGAAAATGTATCGAAATTACGTTGATCGTAGAAAATCTGTGGTATTTATGAAACTTGGAAAATATTGAGAAACATACTTCCCTCTCCTATTTTAAAGAAACATTGCAGATTTATTCTGGGACTCAATTTTACAGAACAAAATAACTCTTTAAAGTTTGTAGATACAAGAAGGTTCTATTACTTTTAATGGACAGTAACATGCTGTACTCAACAGAAAAATAAATTTTAACAACAAAATCAAAAAGTTCTTATTGCCATATTCATTTTCGATTTTGGAAATATATGTTATTTTCCAACTAAAATCATAAAACGTTTGTCTACAAAAATTTTTCTTCTGCCTGCAATTCTTACCAAGGGATGAAATGTTAAAAGGTGTTCCATCACATAAGCTTGGGTTGCAATGACTATAAAGTATACATGTACAGTGTATTTCATGAAAACGGTCATACACTTTTGAGGTACATAGCACTCATCAAAATAATCTAGAAAATCTTAATAAACGAAAGTGAATGCTTATCAAGAGGTATATATATAAAATAGTGGCCATAGAAATTGCAACACCCTGAAAATATCAATGTTTCTGGTTTAACTCTCTCGCGTTATTTATTAGGCCTTAAAGCTTTGATTTACATTAAAGAAAAACACCATTTATTACAATAAATCAATAGGTACTTCAAAATAAATGTACCTTTACTAAATTTATAAATTGTGCAGACTTCGGACAAATCTAGATTGCAGATACATACACGGGAATAAACGAAAGGTGTCCAGCTTTAAACATTGCTAGCTATTATCAATGAATAATAACTTGGCAGTAAGTGTTACTTTTAATCTTTCTATACTCCGCGCTGATTTAGTACTTTTAGTGATTTGTACTTTAGTAAGTACTTTGATGTATACACATATCCTTTCTTAAGCCCCAAAATTCTAAACAATACGCGTATCGTTTATGTGCAATATTCGAAATAGTAATAACTTTTAAATGAAACAGTCCTAAGAAAATAGATCTTGCTAAAGTTTTCCCCACCAGTTCTCTCTATCTTTTCTTACAATTAGAGGAAGGTACAGCCCAATCCAGTCCATAAGCTCAATCTGTATTTCGTATTAAAATCATTTTAACAATAACATTAAATTTAAAGGGTGCTTGAACGCGTACGAGTAATAAAAACAATTTATTTTCTTTAATTTCGTATTTATTTTTTCAGGCATCGGGTGTCACACTTGTGCATCATCATGCAAGTATATCCAACGAGGATAAAACTGACAAACGAATAGAGGAATCCTATTTTTCATAGCAAATAGTAGTCCTATAGAAAACACGTTAATACTCTTTGATAGACGAGCCCTATCTAAATTCTAGCAGTTGGCTTCACAAAATTGCGACTGCAGTGATTTATGCATACACTTTATTTAGTAGAAAAGTATTACGTATTATGTAATAGTGGGTGTCTTGTACAACTCGCCTTCTTTCAGTATTACGTGTAAAACACATTATAGATCCACCATTCATTTGAATTAATTGTTGTACGGGAAATTTTAATTATTTCATACGTTCAGCTGGGTAAACAGAGTTTATAATTACAGTTCGCGTGCCACGCATATTGGTTTAAATTTTAATTGGCATCACCATACATCATTACTCTTGGATAATACCTCTGTAACTTTAAAGTAACTTTATAAAGCTGCGACTGGTTGATAAGAACGCAATTCTTTGCAGGTTAAACAGAATATTAAAGAAACCGTTTTAAGAAATAGTATTCCAACCATCGAAACGACGTACAAAAAATTCACAGACGAACCCACGCGTTCTAGAAAATAATTCTTTATATGCAAGGTGTTCAGCGGCAGATAATAGAAAAAGAAATACGTGATTCTACGTGGCATAATAAAAGGAAAATGAAGAGTAACGAAATTGCAGTGGAGGCTTTGTTTTTTAGTTATTAATATATTTTTGGGGGGTTCCTATAATTTTCATACCACACGCGCGTAAATTTATTTGTAATTCTGTTATATCCCAGAATGTTTGCCACTTGTACCTTTTTCCTTAAATCCGTCACTGATTAATACTTAAAAGTTCAGGTCAAAATCGTCTGAAACACGGAGAAGAAGCTTGGGTAACAGCTTACTTCGTAGAATTACAGTATTGTCTCGTTATTGGCTCGCTGGTGGGGACCGGTGTTGAGCCCATATCGTGAACGGGCCCTAATTCCGAGTGTTCGTTTCTCGCTTCCTTCTGGCCGAAGGGGGGAGCGAGATGGAGCACTGCGTGCGCGGCGAGCGTGCGCGGTGGTCGCGAGCGCTTAACGTGAGCCGGGCCTGCGTCAAGGTTTTGCGAAGCGGTTTTCGTGCTCACGGTAAGCGCTTGCGACCATCGCGCGCGCAAAGGACGGAGTGTCAGGCGTCCGAAAGACGGAGCGAGACAAAACATCAACGCGTGGTCTGTCTCGTACCGTCCTCGCTCGCTTTCAGTGCCTCTCGTTCCATCTCGCTCTCGCCATCGCCCGGCAAGAGCGACACAGAAGTGGTGGGGATAGCGAAAAGCCCGTATCGTGTACAGTAATCGCCCGTTATGAGTCCGTTTTTTCCGCCCGTTGAGAGTCCCGCCACTACCCCCACCATTTCTTGGAAGCCTGCGGACGAGAGTGAGAGAACCGGATAACGAGCGAGAGGACACGAAGTTGCCGTAGGGTACGAAAGAGAGAAAGCATGATACTTTGTCTCGCTCCGTCTTTCAGCTGGAGGGACCCGCGCGCGGGTCGAGCCCAAGCTCGAGCCGCCAGCCCCGTTCGACGGGCTCATAACGGGCGATTACTGTACACCAAACCGAGCCCATAACGAGACAATACTGTAATGAGAATTGCATCATTGTTTTCTGACGGCGATACACTACCTCTACTGACCTACGCAACGCGACACGCTGGTTGCCGAATTCCTGTGCTTCGGGTGATTTAGATCTGAATTTCTAAGTTGTAATAACTAAAAAAAGAAGCCTACACTGCAATTTCACACTGAAAATAACACTCTTGATTTTCGTCTTATTTTGTTGCGTAGAATCGCCCATTTCATTTACTATTACTTGTTGCGGAACACCTGGTACATTTCGATCTTTGCGGCGGTAGTTCTACCACGATCTTCGACAAGTAAATACGAGCTCTTGATACCTACAATTTGCACACAGTTTTCGGTGGATCTCGCTCGCAAAGGGTCGAGATCCTTCAGGTAATTTCGCGTCATGCGCTGTTTGAACGCGTCCCTGTAGGCTTCAATGCAGATAGTATAATGTGAAAACATTAACTAACAGAAGCTACATCTTCACGAATAAAATTGTAATTCCATAGCTGAACGCAACTGAATTAGGCTCATTGAATTGAAACTATGACAGAAAGCTTATAACGAAGGAAAAGAAGCATGAAATTAATACCAATACGATGCCAGTGAAGCCTTTCTATTATACGCGTGTGCGGCGTTTGGTGTTGCAGGGATCCTGAAGAAGTGGCAGTTGATCTTCTACGGCACAGCGACGAATCCCATCAGGATACGAACTCGCCAGTTTAACCCGGTACAAGCGCATTCTTCGTACGCCTCCGTGCATTACCCATTCACAGTAGACGATGATCCACTATCGCCGGGCCATCGCGGCGACGTCGACTTCTTTCCTTCGTCTACCTTTCAGAGCTACCAGGGCCCGTACGTCGGCGCTGCCTCCAACGTCCAAGCGTCCGTGGCAACCTTGGACGGCTCCTCCGCCCCCATTTTAACCAATCGACTACCTGGTGACACGGCCTCGGCTTTCGATTCGTCTTCGTCCTCGTCTCAAGTCGGGGACGACTCACTGGACACTACTAGAAAGATCCTTCACGACTGTGATCCCCAATGCGACCCTCAGGGTTGCTACGGGAAGGGGCCGACCCAGTGCATCGCCTGTAAAAATTATCGACTGGACAAGTAAGTGGCTTTGCGAGTACATCATGGTTTTGGACATTTTGCCTTTTAATGCTGGGAACTGCTCGACAGGGACAGGCACAGGGCTGTGAGCAATTACGGACTCAACCATATTTTTACAATTCTCATAATATTGAAACAAAATTGACGAAATCGTTTATGTACTTTCAAACAGGAAACAAAAATTTTCTTCGGAAATCTGAAGCAACAGTCCTAATTGTCCTTTTTGGAACATTGAGCACATAATTTGTACAGGCAAATGAAAACAAAAAAGCTTTTATATGAAAAAAAGTTCTTACTACTCAAGTTTGAATATATGTAGATATGAACAGTCGTTTCTTGGGAATGTTGAAGAAGAAAAGCAGAAATGTGTTTGCGGCTATAATTGTTCACATAACTGTATGCAATGGCTGGCTGATAACCTTGCGCTGCTAATATTCACATGTTCTGAAAGTGGGTTTACGCTATAATGATAGGTCAGACGTCATACAAACATATATTAGGTTAGCAGAAATTTACTAAGTATGTTTAATTGAAAATGTACAAAATTAAATTTTCACGACGTACTCTGGTTACTCCCTGATAACTCTGGTGACTCCGTGATAGTCCTCGCTGGCCTGATATGAGTTCAGCAGCTACTTGTTTATATTATTTTATATTATTTTACATTTTTTGGCAGTATTTTATATGATTTTACATTATTTAATATTATTTTATATTATTTTACATTATTTTGCAGTATTTTATATGATTTTACATTATTTAATATTATTTTATATTATTTTACATTTTTTTGCAGTATTTTATATGATTTTACATTATTTAATATTATTTTATATTATTTTACATTTTTTTGCAGTATTTTATATGATTTTACATTATTTAATATTATTTTATATTATTTTACACTTTGTTGCAGTATTTTATATGATTTTACATTATTTAATATTATTTTATATTATTTTACATTTTGTTGGAGTATTTCATATGATTTTACAGTATTTAATATTATTTTATATTATTTTACAATTTTTGCAGTATTTTATACGATTTTACATTATTTAATATTATTTTATATTATTTTATATTATTGTTATTTTGTATATAATCAATCGTTAGATGTCTGAGACGTAAGGAAACATTGTTTCTGGTATTGACCATAAAAAAATTCTCAAACACCGCAATCAAAAACGCAGTCTCAGGCACACGAAAAATAAGAATTTAGTCACTTTTCATAAGCAAAAATAACACTAATACCTTATTACATGATAATTTCAAGAATAAGATACTTGTTAAAGTGCCATTTTACCATCACTTACCTGCAGTTTGAACTTTCCATTTATCTTCTAACGCACATATAATAAATAAACAAGCGATCGTTCGCAAATAGCACGAAGAATTTCACGAATAATGCGCTGCTAGATCAAAAACGCTCTCTCACTGTATCATACTAACTTCAATTGACATAATTATTTTACCACACCATAAACTAGGAGATTCGGCCTGTCTGTTAGTTTTTGTTCCATCTAAATTGAGTCAGACAATTTCGAGTTACAGACAAATCAAAAAGTATCACGGAGTAACCACGAACTTACCCTAGTTTACCCTACTCATATTAGTTCATACACAATAGTGCCCTATAAATTACACGACCATGTCTATATATGCATATTTTAGCATACTTTTGATATTGATATTATGGAAACTAAGGAAAGTTCCAAACAAGATTTGCTACACTAATCTTTAGCTCACAAGGGATGATCCCGAACCCGAAAATTCAAAATATTCTGAAACTTCATAAAAATGTAGGGGATTCCCTCCTGATTACAACGCAATTTTTGTTTGCTGCCCAAATTCACTAGAAGGGGGTGAAATTAACCCCTGAAAATTCGGCTATTTTCCGATTTTGTGTTATAACTCTCGAACTGTAAGAGACAGAAAAAAAGTTTCAAGACAAAAGTTACGTCTTTTAATTAGATCTATCATTTGGTAAAAAAATATTTTACAGTTCGCGAGTTATAGCACAAATTCGGAAAATAACCGGATTTTCAGGGGGTCAATTACACCCCTATAGAGTGAATTTGGGCAGCAAACAAAAATTGCGTTATAATCAGGAGGAAATTCCCTACATATTCACAAAGTTTCAGAATTTTTTAAATTTCCGGGTTCGGGATGTTCCCTTGTCAGTGCATTCGTAACCAATGTAACTTCAAAGTTATTTTTTTCTAAAAAAAAGGAGATTATTTGCAGAAATTTCGTTATGTTTTTTTATATATTTTTTCATAGAAGTTCAGTCTGCTTCAATTATTTTGTTGCCGCTAATAATGGACCGCCCTGTATGCGTAGCTGGTAGATTAATCAGTGCTTATTTGAAAGCGCATAAAACTTCTGATTGAAATTTCACATTTTCGGTTCGTTAAATTCGCCCGGTGATATAGAAAAATTGCTGCGGTTGTAATGATCAAAGCGTAACTGGAAATACTTTTATTTTCCCGTGCATACATATAAATGTTCTGTTTTAAACTGTTTTGATTCGAAACGAAACTCTGCGCTGGCGGGTATTCCAACAGATCCTTCACCTGTTCATTAAGGTATTATTAAACGAATATAATTCCATGACTATTCATACGAGCTTTTCTATAATAAAAATATATTTTTCCAAGTCAAAAACGAAATTATTGGCAAAACTTTGAAAGCAACTTATTCATTTCTGTTATCGTTTATTTCATTTCACAATGTATTACATTATAAGCACACGACGATACTTCTTACGATAAAAAGAGACGGATAAAGAATTTTGAATTTTTCAATATGAGAGCAGAGAGATTTTGGTATTTCATTTTTAAGTCACGAGTACCACTTTAAGGAAGATAGCACGTATTTCATTACAGAATAATTCAAGAATTCTGCGTGTGAAGAGTTACACAAGTTCCTTTTAATATCACCCCTAATATTTGTTTATTAACTTTTTTAATATTGTACTTAACAGCAGATGGGTATTCTAAAAATTGCTATTAATTGCACAATAATGTGAGTACAAAAAGACGAGGGACCATGAATAATTAATATGGACTTGTTTTACATGCGAAAAATATGCACAAAATGCATAAATAAATAATGAAATTAATGCATTGGGTAGAATTTAGATTAAAAAATTTTTAAAAAAATTTAAGTTATTCTTTCTTCGACCGAGTAAATAAAGCTTACTTTATGCGTAATATAAAGAGCACGTTCGATGAATTCTGACGTTAATCAGTAGAGAAACGCGGGCTGTTAATTTCGCGGCTCAAAATCGCCGCTTTATTTCCGTACTTATTCATTGTGCGCGTTCATGAAAAATGAAGCATTCGTTTCGACAGGAAATGAAGCTATTCTGTAACTCTTCTAGGCGTGAAATTGGCTGCTGCACCTCTAATTAATTGGGCATGCAATGTTTATTCCACATAAATACAGCCCTCTCGTATTTCAAAATGCTAGTAATGACGCATTAATGATACGAAATGCTTTCAGATAAATCAGCTGTGTATAATTACATATCTGCATATCATCAATGATTTATATGTTTATCTTATGAGCGCTGAAACGTGCTTAATCGTCAGGATAAATAATATTACCTCGATTTGCTGGGACACGTTTCCGGTACAACTGAGTTACAAAAAAAGTATCAACATTATTGCAGGCTACGGAATAACATCACACAAGCTGTTGTTTGTAATCTCAGTGCTTGTACGCCTTCTCTAGAAAATTCTCTAGAACAATTAGAACCTTAACGAGAGCAATGTAAAGGATGTGTTAAACAGTACTCCCTTCGTTAATACCACTTCCGATTATTTATCTGCATGAACCGAACTAAGTTTTTATAGTACGAAATTACACACAGTTCTTCTCAAGTAGTATATGCATATTTCGATATTATTTTATACACGCCAGGCCCCCATAACTCAGCACATCAAATAAATCTCTGATTTTTCATATTAGAAAAAATCTCAGAGGAATAAAAATCTAAAAGGAATATATTTTAAAAACTAAGGGTCTAGGATAAAATCTGACTACCCCACGCGACGCGGCAGACATTTTTCCTTCGGAAAGCATCAACAGAAGTGGTAAAACACGTTTTGTTTTCAATACAGAAGCGAAATAGTTTGGCAAAACGTGCGGCGCGGACAGTTGACTACCACTGTCGACGCCGCACGTTTTGTCAAACTATTTCGCTTCTGTATTGAAAACAAAAGGTGTTTTACCACTTCTGTTGATGCTTTCCGAAGGAAAATTGTCTGCCGCGTCGCGTGGAGTAGTCAGATTTTCTCCTAGACCCTTAGTTTTGGAAATAAATTTAAAAATATCTGCAAAAGTTCATAATGCACCAACTTATATCGTTGTATTCGAGAGGGTTTATATAATAATTTGACGCAACAAGCAACCGAATAACTATTACTGTTTTGACACAAAAGATGTTCAAAGTTGAAAATTTGCAGTGTTTTTTCAAAGTCGAATTTCTCAAAAACTGATAGTGATGGCGACAAACGGTTTGCGGATTTGTTTTCAGCGCACAAAAATCTATAAGAAACGGCTATTGAATGTTACAGACCAAAATGGCTGTTGAACAGCGATATTTCTTATTTTATTTTTGTTATTAAGCTTTTGAAATCTCATATGAGGTTTATTTCTCTAAATTTTTAGATTACAATTTTTCAAAAAGCTGAGTATGCTGATGGTAGTATTTTTACACACGACACCTGACACAATGATTCGAACTCGTAGTTATTTTATCGAATCGACAAATTATTATTTAAAGATGGATACGTGTTTTAATGCACTCAACTAATAAGAATATTGAACAGTGCAAAATGTAGCATGCATACTTGTTTTATGAAACTGTAGAATTACTATATTCCTCCATCGTCGCAATATCTGGCTTTAAGGCATGTGTTATCTGGGATCTATAATTCAATAATGTACGATGGAATGCACGCAATGAAACGTAGGTATGCCACTAACAGAGTAATCGCTTTAGTGATGGGCTTAGTGACGCTTCGAATCACTTCGATTCTATACCAGTCTCAAATTGTTTCGAATAATATTCGGATCCCAAAAATCCGCGCAATCTTGACGAATCTTTAGTTTCTCGTTCGAGATACGACAAGTTGGCAATAGAAAATATTCTTAGACACTTAACATATTGCAAAACAGACCATCGAGATTTTCAAAATTTCCTGTGAAGTGATTTTTCGAACTTAATTTGAACTTTCTACAGCCACCATTGAATCGCTTATTTGGCAATTTTCAAGCATACGTATAACAAAAGATAAACCGTTGATGCCGATTAAGATGTTACACTTACTTAGAGACTCGAAAAAGAGACAAACTCAGTAACTTATTTGGAAAGAAATACAAATAGAAATCATACCAAATTTTTCCCACTAAAAAATATATTTGTTAATTAGATTTGTCATAATTTTACTCGAATAATAATAATCGGGGTGTTGTCCAGTGGACACTGTTGATCCGCTGCGATGCGATACCGAAAATCGAGGTGGTTTAAATAATTGATTAAAAATAATCGCGACGTTTTCCACTTTTCAATATTGCATTTTCTTATAAAATGTCGACCGTTTCAAGAACAAACATGTTTCCATTGAACAAATCGTAGTGTGTAATTATCAAAAAAATTAGGATTGGAATTTAAAAATCTAACGAGTAAAAGTTATGAGTAAATATTCATTTTGGGGGGAAAAAATGGTACAATATCCACTTCTCCCTTGGCGAAAAAAAAATCCTTTTCTTCGGGACTTTTGGTAGGGGAAGGTGGGGTAAAACGGAACCCTTAACTTTGGAGGGTGATAACTTAAAATCGGGAGGAGAAAAAGACACGAGACTTCAACAGGAGTCTTCAGTGGACCTTAGACTATAAGAAAATCAAAGTCATTGTTAAGAAAAATCTTTGGGAGCGACGGAAAATGAAATTTACCGGAGGTATTGAAATCTTCGCCTCGCTCAAATGGTGGGGTAAGACGGAACACCCACTCGAAGACCGTGTAAACGTACAAAATCTTTATTTTTATGATTTAAAATGTATTCATTTATGTTAAAATCTATAAATATATGTTTTAGGTATAACTATTGCAAATAAAATATAACAAAAATATAAATTATACATATAAGAGAAAATATTTTATTAGATAACATGAAAATTACGGAAAATAATCAAATATAAATATAATATCGTAAAAGAAGGATAGATTAATACAGTTTGTTTATTATTTTATGAACAAAAATCACATACAAATGTATCATCTTCCTTTTCAGCACTGGTGCAGGCCTCATGTGCCCACCCTTTACATGCAATCAATTTAGTAAACATTTAATATTTACACTTCAGCGTGTGGTAAAGAACTTTTTATATAGTCAAAATCTAGCGTAAGGACTATAGAATCCAACGATGTACTTGCCGTTATTAATTTTCCAAATCCAAGTACTGAAAAGTGGTCGAAAGTCCAACGCAATATTGAAACGTCGATACCGGAAATTTTTCCAACTCTCTTAATGGAAAAATAACGCGTGCAGGGGTCTATGGTCTACCACAAAACGCTATGAGGACCCTTTGGTTCCATGTCACGCGATACCAACTCATTCGCAGCTCGTATCTAACAGAAACATTGGTGTTCCGTTTTACCCCACTTTCCCCTACATGTAACCTCTTGTAATGCGAGTAACCGACCCAACAGTGAGGTGGAGCTGTAGAACGAAGAGTTGTTACTTATCAGAAGTTTGCAATTACAGTACGTGCGTGAGTCGATGCCCGCCAAGGAGCTTCCCCAATCAGGGTGGCGTTTGCTGGCCTTGCCACGAGTCCTGCGAAATTTGTGCCGGGGCTGGTCAGGACTCTTGCCTTTCCTGCGCGCCTGCTCATCTCCGAGTCACCGATTTAGCAGTGTGCCTGCAACAGTGCCCGGAGGGATATTACGAGAGTAAGTGTAAAAGATTCTGTTAACACCAATCAGGGTTGAAAGCTACCAATCAGGGTTGCACAGAGTATGTCACGAAATTGGGACGTGACGTATTCCCTACTTCGTCGAAGATAACAGAATGGTAGGATTCTATAATCATTTGGCTGGGAATTTTGATTTTGAGGATTCTATAATTATTTGGCTGGGAATTTTGATTTTAAGGGTTCTATAATTATTTGGCTGGGAATTTTGATTTTAAGGGTTCTATAATTATTTGGCTGGGAATTTTAATTTTGAGGATTCTATAATTATTTGGCTGGTAATTTTACTCGAGAGAACTATTCCTTCCTAGTGCTTCTTATTTTTCATAAATACACCAACCAGCGAAATAGAGTTGCACTTTTTTTTTAACCACAATAAATTCATGATCCTCAAATGAAGTCTCTCCATCTTTTTACACTTGTTTATCCTAAACAATTTCTTCCATTCAACGCGAAATAAAGGGAATTAATCTCGTAAGGAACATCGCTGCGTCCAGTTACCGTTGATTTTTTTGTTCTACACGAAGCACCTGTATATTTTCAGATACAGAGAACAGTACATGTGTACCATGCGAGGCGAATTGCGCCAGTTGCCAAGATAGGCCGGATAAATGCACCAGCTGCGAGCATCACCTGGTTATGTATGAAAACAAGTGTTACGCGGCTTGTCCTCTCTCTACCTACGAGACACAAGATTACAACTGCGCCCCGTGCCACTCTACGTGCGAAACTTGCAACGGCACCTCGCAGGATCAATGTATCTCCTGTCGGCCTGGATTGTTTTCCCTGAACGGTGCGTATTCGTCCGAACACTAATTTTTTTTTAAAAAGGATGCTAAACTCAGGGCTCGATCTAGGAAGGGTTGCAAACACAGTAACTGCCCAGAGCAGCAAATTTGGCAGAAAGAGAAAAATTAAAATCAATAACAACCGATAAAAAAGTAGGTGAAGCGGCAAAAAGTAGATAATACATGTTTGAATTTAGTAGTAAACTCATAAATTGTGTTTTAATCACCCATGTAATTAAATACTATTCAGCAAAAAATAGTGTCGACCAGTATAGACTCGCTATATTCTCCCTTTTAACTCGCTCAAAAGTCTAAAAACTTTCGAAGGACTAACTAAAAAAGTTTCGTCACCCACTGACGACTCCTAGGGCGCGTCTGCGCTTGAATACACACTATAGCCGAAAACGGAAGAGAGGCACTGCTCATAGTAGTGCAAGCTGATAGTTTGGCTCTGTGACACTGTAAAAGGGGTTCCGATATACTCAATTGAACAAAGTGCTGGTTCATCAAGGTGCTTGGTCTGGTTCAACCTACCGTCGGTCTTTGGCTGACAGGGGCGCAAACCCTTGCCTTTCAAACAAATCGGAAGACCTTAGCACCGCGGCATAAGCAGTGGCCAACACCACCCTTGTGCACAGTGTTTTGAAGTAGATATGGATATGTATTCCATTAGCTTCTATACTGTGCATCACAGAATATATTTAGGTCTTTGCAGGGCACAGAGGGGCATACCTCAAACTCCAGATTGCACCCGTATTTGTCTCACTCACTTGTTTCTTTAAGGGGTAAAACCACTCTAGAGACAGAAAAAAAGACCTAAATTTGACAATTTATTTTGGGAGTATGACAAACGGAATAGAGTTCCTTTTCAGAGGGATTATTTAATACATATTGAAGTACGAAAAACAATTTTTTTATTGTCATTTTTATACAAAATGGTGGCCGGGATAGAGCCCGTCGTCGAAAACAGTTTTTTTTTTAAAAAAACACACCGCCACGGGAGGACGGATTTCTCGGCATGTACGAGTCCTGGAACAAAAAACAAAAAACAATTATAATCCATATACAATTGGCTTTTGAAGTACGTAGGGATTTTTTTTAATCAATTTTTGTGGAAGTGGTGCACTTTTTAAGAAATGAATCGATTTTTGCCCTAAAAATGAGCATTAAATTATTTATAAAAGAAAAAGTTTAGATTCAATCAAAAAACGGCTACGCACTTCCAATGAGAATATTGTTGTGAAGCTACTGTAAAAATTTCAAATCGATCCATGCAATAGTCTCCGAGAAATCCGTCATCCCAGTTTGAAAAAAGTGGTTTCGTGAAAAACGCGTTTAAAGTTTTATGAACACTTTAATCCTTGAAATTTTTGTTTACCCCAATCTGCGATGCCTGCGCCATACATTTGGCCATCCAGGTCGAGGTTCGTCTCCTCCTCTTCCTTCCTAGATGCGTTTAAGGATATTCGGGCCTTTTTTGCGGCATCGCTAAGCGATCTCTCGGAAAAGTCGATGCGGCGCTCGTCAGTTTCCACGCAGAAGTTATAACAGTTCGGCCCAATTGTCATACCCAAATTCTGCACGAGCCTCGTGACAGTTGATAGGCCGTCATTATATACGCCTGCACTAATACAAACTGCCTATGGCGTTAAAGCTCTCTTTGCTATTTTGCGTAAAGCTATACTGACTCACACTGTTTTTAGCGTAATTGTTACGTGTATATACTGCTGGTTCAGTAACAACGCTTGATTTTGACCAATAATATTTATTATAAATGACCGTTACTATGGTCGAAATATATGTAAAATGTATTTAAAGAATATGTATTACAAATGTGTTTACAAAACGTGTATGGCCGTTTCCAAGGCCGACAAGAGCCGAGAACCTTTTCTTATTTTGCTGGTTTGAGTTCTGCTCTTCCTTCGCCGCGTACCCTCTAACGAAACCTCGGTTTTCCCCACCACCTGGTCTGCTACGGAGGTCCGTTCAGGGCGGAAATATTTGCGTTCCAATCAGTGTCCTTAAGGTGACACGTTGGGCGTTTTCCTGGATTTTACCAATACTCCGCCCACCGTTCCAAATGAACAAAATGCAGTGGGAGACACCGTACCAAGACCCCGAGACAGGCCCCAAGGTCCCGCGGCAGGAACGACCCTCACGTGCGCGACCTGTCCAGGGGGTTTATGATGCGGCAATCACTATTGAGTGCCAGGAGAAACTCCAAGACCCGGCATACCTGGGATTTGGAGCTTTCCCCTGTTTATGATGCCAGATGTTTAACAGCTGCAAAAGTCGCGCTAATGAAAATTTAAGTTCAAAAATAGCGAAGAGAGCACGTCCGCATCATAAACCCCGTCGCCTTTCGAATCCTTAACACACACATACACGTTTGTTATAGTATTAGCGTACACTGGTGACCTCACGAGGAACCCTAAGAACCGTTTGCTTTGTAGTTAATAGTTTAACTTACTATTTCGAAAGGTAAAAGTAGTACAAAGGCGAGGAATCACAACGCGCCGCGTGCCTGCTCAGCGCGCGCTCTGAGGCGCTGCGGCAAAATCGGTAACTGAACCTTTTAACATTTGTTTCCCACTATTAATCAAATGGCATGTTGTTTTTATGCCCCTAAAGTATCGTTTAAGCAAAAAAAATCGATTTTTTTAAAATCCTACAGTGGTTTTACCCCTTAAAAAGAGAAAATAAAATCTGTTAAAACTAAACACAGACATCAGTGTAACACAGCGCCCACCCACGAGAGAAGGGTGAGAAAATGAACCTACAGTGACAAAGAAAGACAATTAAGTTGGGTTCGCCATGCAACAGATAGAGGTGGTCTCACAGTGACAGACGCTCCTGTCGAAATCCAACAAGCTTCCCCATATATCTGAAAAGAGCCAGGCAGATAGCGACACTGTGAATGAGGAGCTGGCTCCTAACGCAATTCACTGGGAAGTAACACTGAGGGGCCTAAATAAGTTGGTCCAAGTACAGTGTCCAAACACTGTGCTGAATCTTTCCCCAAACTGTCGACGCTCAACTCGACTTAGATGTCACCTTTGTCCTGCGCTTCTTTTACCTTTTCCACCGATTGCACAAGATATTCTACAACGATCGAGTAATTACCCTACAATTTATAGGAACTTGCCGAGCGTCCTGTCCAGCCGGATACGGTGCTGACAAGAAGCGTCGAGAATGCGTACCCTGCCCGCCAGGGTGTGCGACCTGCGCGACGGCAACTTGCACGGGCTGCATCGAAGGATGGAGCCTGAACAAAGAGGGCCTGTGCGCTCCAGAATACCGTGATCGCTGCGATACCTCCGAGTATTATGACAACGAGCACTGTAAAACCTGCCATACCTCCTGCAAGACTTGTTCCGGCCCTACCGAAGATCACTGCATATCCTGTACGAACTCGTTGCTCCTGCAGAGGAATCGTTGCGTCTACCAGTGCGACGACGGCTACTACTCCATGGCACAACCTTCCAGGCCTGTTTGCGTGCCTTGTCTGCATACTTGCCAGACGTGCGTCTCTCGATTGAATTGCACCGCCTGCCAGGATGGGCTGCAACTGCAAAGTGGGGAATGTAGATCCTCCTGCGCTCAAGGGTGAGTTCATTTCTTAAGCAACCTGTCGATGGCACTTGGAGACTCTCCAGCAAGAAGGGGCAGCTCCAAATGTACTAACTTCTAGATAGCTAAGAAGAACAAGTGTTGACGAATTATTTTTAGGTGTATATATATTCAAAGTATTTCAACCACTTGAAATCTATGCGTTAACGCGGCATTTAGCAGTATTTAGTAATAGTTTGGTAAACTATTTAATACAATTCTGCTTAGTAACAGAAATATCTTTTCTCTGTGGCAGGAGGAATTTTCGAAATTTGGAGTTGCCCTCTATTTGAACAAAAGTGTATTAAAATCGTTTTTTCTCGGGTAAATAATTACATTAAACGCTATTTTTAAGTTATTAAACTATGTATTAGTACATACATGGAAACATCAGTCTACACCAGGGTTTCCCAAACTTTTTCTGCAATGGAACACTTCGCAAACCCGGAAGTTTTAACTGAACACTTAGCTTATTTTTGGGGTTGGGTAATTCCTACTTAGTAGAAGATCTTTAAATGTGTTGCAGTGTATAAAACCTTTCCAAATTGTCGCGGAACACCTATTCAGGCTCAGCGGAACACTGGTGCTCTGCGGAACATAGTTTGGGAAACCCTGGTCTACGCAGTTTTATTTTAGAAATATTATAGTGGTGCTTATTAAATCATGATATAGTCGCGAAGTTCATCTGCTTGAGCATCGTCATTTGTACAAGAAAAAGAAACTACAAAATAATTTTCACCTCCAATTAACTCGCAGTTAATTTTTTTTTACATTCAGTGCTACTTATAATTGAATTCAGCTAATTATGGAGCTGTATCCTTTTTGCAGCAAAGTCTTCAATTCCTTTGCCATCTCTGTTATTTTTCGAAATAAACTAAATGTAGTAGGTACCATCTAATCGATTTACGAAGCCCGTCCCTTTTTAAGGTGTTATAAAACAAAACTAATCTATTATGATCGAGGGAGTAAAAGCTTCGAGAAGGATCTTTATTGGTCAGAACTTTCAGTTTTCAGTTTTTAGAGCTCAGTAGTTTATAAGCCTTTTATTAAAGTATATATGTAGGTAGAATATTGTAGGATTTGGAAAATCATGGTCAGGTATATTTACACTTTTCATGTTGATACATATTTCTTTAAACATATCTCGTACAGACAAAAATTTAGCCAGTGTGAAATTAACTGGACTCTCGTGAGTAAATCTTGAAAGCTATATTAGCTCATCGGCGAGCTGAGATACATTTGCAAGGACGAGCGAAGTATGCTATGGCGTGATTACCGAAAGTAATGACGGTAATAATTCAACAAATGGTTAACTTTATCTCTGTTATAGATGTCTGCTTTTGGCGGACGTCCAAAACGCAGTCAGTCACGCCTTAAAATTACAATTTATCACGATTCAATAGTCATAATTTAAAATTACAATCTACACCTATAAAGAGATATAACTTGCCACTTGCAAGTACTTACTCATAAGCTGCTGCCGTATTGCGGATTTTCCGCCAATTCAACATTTAATCATATTAATTATATAATAATAATGCTAATAATAATTTAATAATAACTTAATAACAATTTGATAACAATTTGATAACAATTTAATAACAATTTAATAACAGTTTAACAACAGTTTGACAACAGTTTAACAACAGTTTGACAACAGTTTAACAACAGTTTGACAACAGTTTAACAACAGTTTGACAACAGTTTGACAACAGTTTGACAACAGTTTGACAACAGTTTGACAACAGTTTGACAACAGTTTGACAACAGTTTGACAACAGTTTGACAACAGTTTGACAACAGTTTGACAACAGTTTGACAACAGTTTGACAACAGTTTGACAACAGTTTAACAACAGTTTGACAACAGTTTGACAACAGTTTAACAACAGTTTGACAACAGTTTAACAACAGTTTGACAACAGTTTAACAACAGTTTGACAACAGTTTGACAACAGTTTAACAACAGTTTGACAACAGTTTAACAACAGTTTGACAACAGTTTGACAACAGTTTGACAACAGTTTGACAACAGTTTGACAACAGTTTGACAACAGTTTGACAACAGTTTAACAACAGTTTGACAACAGTTTAACAACAGTTTAATAACAATTTAATAACAATTTAATAACAATTTAATAACAATTTAATAACACTTCAATAACAATTTAATAACAATTTAATAATATTAATATAATACACAATTATAACAATATTAATATAATTAAATATTAATTCATGGTACAACCGAAAAGACGATTCCTCGCACAAAAATAAATAAATTTTGAAGATTCATCGGATACTCCTTCACACTTGAATTTCGACGACACAAAGGAACACAAAGTTGTTTTTGTATCATATTTTTTTTATATCATACACCTGCCCTTATGCAAATATCGTTACATTATACAAGGATTAAAAATTATGTACATAGATCCATTTAAAAAAAAAACACTGCTACCTCGTTAGTTCCGTAAAAAAAGTTATCCCGGTGGGAAAAGATTCTATTCATTACGTTGTCCCTTTGAAACCATCTAAAGTGTATCCTACACGTTTTTCTGTATATTCAAATTCAAAGGATATATTCAAATATCCTCTTTTACACGACCCATTCATTTAGGACACCGTAAGCTGATGAAGAGCAAGGGAAAGTATCACACACTAATCGAAATTAAATTGTACTTTATGCGCAGGTATTACAGCGATAGGGGTCAGTGTGCCAAGTGTTATCTGTCATGTAAAACGTGTTCCGGGCCTAGAAGAGACCAGTGTGTCACTTGTCCTCGTGGCTGGCAGCTAGCAGCCGGAGAGTGTCATCCGGAATGTCCAGAAGGATTCTTCAAATCCAATTTCGGCTGCCAGAAATGCCACCACTATTGTCGCACTTGCAAAGGTAAGGTAAACGTTGCGTCTCAGACCTTGAAGGCACCACACGTTTCTAACACGCAAATGCATCGCAGGTGAAGGTCCACTGGAATGCACTTCCTGCCCACCACACTCTATGCTAGAAGGTGGTTTATGCATGGAGTGCCTTGGCGCGCAATATTATGATCCTCTGACGCAGCTCTGCAAGAATTGCCACGCTGATTGCCGAAGATGCACCGGCCCTGGGAAGTTCAGTTGCGCTGCCTGCTCGCCGCCATTACATCTGGACAAGTTAAACAATCAGTGCGTACCCTGTTGCACGGGCAATGAGAAAGGATCACTGACTGAGGAGTGCTGCCTCTGCGATCCAGAAACTGGTAAGGATGGCAATCATGAGTTGTTTGATGCGCAAAACTGTGGCGAAGATTCGGGCTTTCGGTAGGGGGGGTTCAGTAGGAACCAAAAAGCAAGGAAGTGGGTAAGTAACGAAAGAGAAAGAAGGTCAGAGGTTTACAGAAAAGGGATAAGAAAGAGAAGAAGAGAAGAAGAGAAAGTACCCACAAGTATAAAGTACAGCAGAAGTCTGTGGGGATATAGCAGAAGTACTTGAATTTTGTCATTTAGATATCTGAAGTTACAAACAAATCGGCGTGGTCAACATTTGAATTATTCAAATTCTTTTTGAAGTCTTGAGAAATTATAAACATATATTTGTAAAAGTGTAATATACATTTTACAATTATAGAGTTTCCGTGAATATATCTTTTCCGTTCTGACAATGCTAGGTGGCTGCAGGAACAGCTCACCGGCTGGAAAAAGAAGGGTGCCAGGAACAGAGTTTGCAGCAGCTGACACGGCCATTTCAGAAATATACGCAAATTACGAAGGAACGACTGATAAAAATGATTCAGCGTCACTGGCAATAACAGCGACTACAACCATAGCTGTTGCCATTTGTTTGGTGTCCGTTGCTTTATTTGCAACTATATTCATCGCGCTTCAGGTATGTATCCCGTTTTAAACAACCATATTACAAGCACTGTCTTATCAAACATCAGGATTAACTTAATTCGAACCTTCATACTGAAAGACCAGTGCAAGAAACTGCCAGTAAAGAATACAGAATGTATTTTTATGTGACTTATAAACTGACGGATTTAGATCAACGCTATAAAAAGTATCTCCACACCTACCCAGCATATGCTCCCATGATTCTTCCTCCCTCTCACATATCCCACATTCCCCCCAACTTATTGCCCATTCTGAATTTTGCCACCCCTACCAAACTTTTGTCCCTCTTCATCCTCCTCAAATAGTTTGACACCCTCAGGGACGGTATTATCGCAGCAACTCTATACCATTTGTTAAATCCAAGATTATTTTTATCTCATGTCCCTGAACCCGTATTCCTTTCCTGAAATTCCTCCCTTATTTCTCAACCTTCTTCTGCACATTTTTTTACTTCCTCCGGGGAATGCCACTTTTATTCATAAAGTCTCCTCCCCTTTCCATTCCGTCATCCCCTGTCAGCAATCGCTCGCTAAATCACCCTCCTCCACCGCCACCGCCACCGCCCTCCCTCGCCCAGTAGTTAAATGAAATATTTGTTTTTATGTACACAGACGATGTCGGGAAGAAGAGAAGCGAATAAGGGTTACACGCAGCTGGCTGTGAGGGTGGAGCCCCCAGACGACGTTGATGCCGACGACACGACGGAGCTGATGACCTAGATATTCATTTGCCAAACCAGCTACATAACGGGACCCCTCGCCGGAGAAGTTTAATGAAAGTCGGCCAGTCTCGATCACGATAGATCATGCGTTCGCGTGGGTTTAGAAACTGTGACGATCAGGGCCTGGAACAACTGCGCTCGAATAAAATCCAAGTGGTCCGAGAAGGAGGAACAAAAAAAAATAGACAAAACAAATATATAAATATACGTTGATGGAGGAGGAACTGGGGGGATAAAGTGTCGGAGGAGAAGAACAGACAGAAGAGGACGAAGGAAGAAGAGAATTCGTTCGAAACGTGATAGTAAAGACAATTTTTCTTTTTTTTTTGACGCACTGTACAGGAAAGTGTGACTGTTGTTCACTTATTGATAGTGCGGTTGCGTGTGCGTCGTGTGAATGGCGGTGAATAACGTGTTTAGGTATACTTCCGTTAACGGTTAGGCGCGTCGCTGAATCCTGTCGGGTGCACCAGCACTAGTGTACAACGCCGAATAATATTAATAGGAGTACGGCTAACAAATGAACGAAAAGGGTGACAGACATTCTGAAGTGCCTGATTTACAACGCCCTCAATAGTGCTCTTTCGTCTGCCCTTTTTTTTATTGCTTTCTACTTGAACATTCGCCTGTACTGTGAAGAAACGCGTGTCGCCAGCAGGAAGAATTCGTTCAGTCGTTGCTAAATGAAAATTGAAACTAAATAGAAATTCCATATATGTATTAAGTAAACTTGTGTTGCAGGAGCGCAGGTAATTTTAAACATTTTTGTTGCTTATAAATATCGTTGGACTAGGTGTCTTGTGTTAGGAACAATCTTGATGCTTATAGCAAAGAGCGCGCAGGTCGAAGTCGCCTTTACCTGTTGATTTCAATTAAGGACCAGGTAATGTACTTACAATTATGCATTACAAAGCGTCGCTGTAAAACGTTTACGATAGTGGCGGTTCGAAAATGACGAAGACACGGCGGAAGGGGAGGACAGAAGAAGAACGTAAGAAGCTGAACAGTGAGGGACAAGGAAGGGATAAGAATCAGAGGAGAGGAGGGAATTTTTTTTTGTATAGGTTCGTTCCCGAATTAACTCGGCGTCCCTGGACGACGAAAGCCATTCTGAGTTTTCTATCAGTCATTCCGTTATTTTCGATCGATCGGCATCCAGCTCTGCATCTTTATAACTATCCGTTGTTATTTACTGCATTGTCTATGTATTTGATTTCGTTTAATAATCTATGTATTTCCCGCGTTACTCCTAATTCATTTGTATTATTCGTTATAACAGTGGGGAAAGAGAGGGAACAGCCATGTTGGTATCACGTGAGAATTGAATTTCGAATAAAAATGAAAATGATGCGATGAACACACATTTTAAGAGCTATAAACTGCCTGCGCCTACCGTGTGAATATTGAATTTCTCCTCGTGATTTGATATAAAGCTATTATTGTACTTTTATGATGAACATGATTATAAATATATACATATACATATACACACACATATATATATATATATCTATATACACACACTCAGGCGTTTAAATATATTCTGAGTTCGTGTTACCATTGAGATATCATTATTAAATTCTCTGATATTTCTACACCTACAATTATTACCTCCGCAAAATGGTATAAGTGGAGACGAGTTCTTATTGTCGTGCATCGTGATCATTGTTTCAGGTAAGTGCAAACACTAAGCTTTTTTTATAATAACAAAAAAAAATGCATGCGTATCAGATATATAAGGGTGTTCAAAAAGTGATGGTCACTGCTTTCAGGAGTGAATCTGTAGATCGGTGGAGATTTGTAAAAAAAATGACCGCAAAATTATTTATAAAATTGAAAATTATTGTTAATTTTGTTTTTACATCTACAGAGGTGTACTTACACTGCGTTCCACATTAGAGCATACTCGTTTCGCGCAGGGATACATTCCCTGATAGCCAGATCTGGGCAGCAGAATCTGCCGTCAGAACTGCAGCAGTCTGTGTCCGCATTTGGCTGCGTTCTGATGTGCAGAGCCTGAGGTGCAGTGCCTGATGTCAGATGGACAGCAGATCGACAGCAGATCGACAGCAGATTTCGCTGTCTGCTAGGCACAGCAACAGCGCCATCTGTAGGCAATTGCTTGGTAATTCTGGATCTCAGATGGCGCTGTTGCTGTGCCTAGCAGACGGCGAAATCTGCTGTCGATCTGCTGTCCATCTGACATCAGGCACTGCACCTCAGGCTCTGCACATCAGAACGCAGCCAAATGCGGACACAGACTGCTGCAGTTCTGACGTCAGATTCTGCTGCCCAGATCTGGCTATCAGGGTTGTTAATTGGTAGTAAACCGGCAGGGAAAGTGCTACGACCAAATGCGAAAGTGCTACGACCAATCGCGTATGTCAGATCCATGGGAGCTGCGCAGATCGGTCGCAAATCGGTAGGGGCGTTGGTACACTCTTATATGGAACGCAGTGTAGATCAGCGTTGCCCCGATGGGCGGTCCGAGAGCACGAGCATCCATGGCGTTTTCCAAAGCTCGCGTGGAAGGTGGCGCTCGCAACCAATGACGTTGCTGATTTCATGTCGATTAAATTGATTTGATTTGTGGTTATAGGCTGATTTCAAGTCGTTTGGATTTGTGGTTATGGGTTATATTTATTGATGACTGGGTAATTTTTTAAACCCCTGCGGGGGTTTCTTTTCCTTCGTAATTTTGTATTGTCATCCAAACTACGCATGCCTGCAAAGTTTCAAGTCTATTGGATAGGTGGAAGTGGGTTAAAATTGAGTTTCTAGATTTGAACTAAACAAACATATATACATACAAACAAACAAACAGAGGATTGAAGCTAAATAAAAATCGTTTAATAAGAAACTTTTTGTTAATCAGAGGTGTAAGTGGGACTGTTCAAGTCTGTTCCGTCCAATTATATAATATCATTGTTTAATCATTAGTCAATTCCTGTTTATTTTCCCAATTCCGAAAATGTAGAACACTCTGGTCCAAGAGTCCCAGCTATATAAGCCTACGGGTACGAGCCTACTAGAGTTTTCCCCACCCGTTACATGCCCGCAACTTCATTGGTTTCGAGCGCCCCCTTCCACGCGAGCTTTGGAAAACGCGATAGATGCTCGTGCTCTCGGACCGCCCATAGGGGCAACGCTGACTTAGATTCACCCTTGAAAGCAGTGACTTTTTTTAACACCCTTGAGTGATTCACAAAATTGATCAAACATTCGTCGAAATTATTCTTTTTCGTCAGTCGAAACGTTACAATTGGCAGTAAGATTTAAAAAATGTATTTGAGGTATAATTCGAATTATACAGTGTGTTCGGCAACAGGCGTGAAAAACTTTAAAGGGTGATTCTATGTGCCAAAATAAATAAAAAATCAAGAACGACGAAATTGCATTTGCGGCTTCGTTTCCTGCAGTATTAACTGTTGAAAATATGCGCATAAAGCGGCTGGTGCGAGGGACTACTGCTGGCGCGCATTAGCCAAGTCAGGCACGAGGAGCAGTGCCGTAGCCACTTCTAGAAAGACCCACGCGTCTTAAGGCTGCCGTTCCAATCGGCGGTTGGCGACTGCGGCTGGCGACTGCGCCACTAGTGCAAGGGAGAAACAGATACATACTTCTCCCTTACACTACTGGCACAGTCGCCAGCCGCCCATTGGAGCGGCAGCCTTTACACGTGTCGTCGTCATATGTCATCTATTACTAGAGACGCGCGATAGGCAGAATCGTTGGATACCTAAAGCAAAGAGGAGATATAATAAGAGGCGTCACTCCGGGCGGTACCTTTGAAGTCCCTACTTGACCTTGGCATTTAAATTGGTTGTCTATTCGAGCGGGATATTCAAATCGACTAAATGTACCTTACCGCAATTTGCTGATTAGTGCCGAAGTTTACCGCGGTTTACCGATCATTGCCGAATAGGCAATTGGTTGTCTAGTGATTTCCCTAGTTTATGTCTGTCCTCGTCGAGTGACGCCTCTTATTATATCTCCTCTTTGCCCAAAGTTCGGGCCGGGCCGGCTCTTTCACTGTGTGAAAAGTCTCCCGAACGTAATCAATCCCGAATAGAAACACGGACCTCCGACCAGTTGTATGCATGTAGCACAATACTCTATGGATGCCGCCCGCCCGATTTTCATTTTATTTTGGCATGTGGAATCACCAGCTTAGGTCGCCTGTTGTCGAACACTCTATATGTGTTCATGTACGTAAGTATGTGTTAAAGCATACGTATGTGTAAAGAACGGTTGATAATTTCAACCTCTATTTCAGTGATGCCCAACCTATGGGTCGCGAAGTGTTTTCTGGGGGATCGCAACGGTTATTTTTAGTTGAAAATTTTTAGCACTTATTTATTTTAATATGGTTACATTGCCATATTCTATTAATAATGTAACACTGATTTTTCATAAATAAAAGGAAACCTTACCTCATATTGAGGGGAGGGGGAGGGAGGGAGGGGGGGGGGGTCGCAGGTTATTAAATATTATAAAAAGGGATCGTGATTCCAACATGGTTGGGAAGCCCTGCTCTACTTTAAATTTTCGTATCGAAGTTTTTGACGGAAACTGCTTTGGAGAGTTTGAAATTGTGAATATTCTGAAATCGAAAACGTTAGTGATTTCACAGTGAATGGAATTGTATAAAGAATTAAGTTGACAAAATTAAAAGCTCAGAAACGGTTAGTTCGCGGACCTATTATGATTATTAAGACGCTTTTATTTGTTTTTGTAAGTTCTATTAGTCAATGTGAGTTGAATCTTTCTATACTTATCCTTTCGAGACATTTTGCATAAAGACCTTCTTATGTTAGCGTCTTGCATTTAGGGCAGGGCTGACTAACTGGTGGCTCGCGAGCCACCAAGGGCACCTCCGCCTTGTTGCCACGCTGAACGGCCCCCTCCATACCTACCAGATTCTGACGATCACAGTCGATTCCTCCTTCTTTCCTTCTCTTTTCGACTGTGATCGTCAGAGTCTGGTAGGTATGGAGGGAGCCGTTCAGCGTGGCAACAAGGCGGAGGTGCCCCCGGTGGCTCGCGAGCCACCAGTTAGTCAACCCTGATTTAGGGGCATACATCCACTTATAGGTACATTCTTTAATTCAATGGATCAATACTATTGTTCATTATCTACAGAAAAGTACGAGACGCTTTTACAAAAAGTTATTTAAGATATTTCCATTTTACGTTCTAGAAAATACCAATTCTATTTCTGTCTAAAATATAGTAGCAAGTAACTCAATAATCAACTAATAATTATATTTGAACATTATTCAATAATAATTTGTGTATAGTAAAATTCTTAGCACTCAAGTATTTTTCTGTATAATCTAAATACAAAAAAAAATGTTTTCAGTCCTCGCGTGTTACTTTATATAATATTTATTCGACTTTGTTGAAGTATCTCTCCTTGGTCTGGTGAAATGTATAATTTTTCGAGTGAGTGGTATGCTAACGGAATTGGAATGCGATGAAGAAGGTGATTTATTGATTCTTACTGAAGAAAGGACGCACGCTTCTTTGCGTTCTCCAATGCATGGAAAATCCGTTGAAACGAGTGAAAAATTGAGGATAACACCGGGAAAGCCATGATTTATTTACGCGTGCACCATGACTCACCGTCTGTTACGTTTTACTGACACTTCGGTCGTCGTGTCAATTTTTTCGTGCATTAATTATTAATCGATTTTAATAAACAGCAAAGTATTCGATACGACTTTCAAAATTCTGCACAGTCTAGCATGTTAATTGTGTTGTGCGTATATGAAAAAATTAATACTGTTGCGTCGATAAATGTAAAACTTTCTGAGTTTCGATTAATAGCGACATAACGGTTTATAGAGCAATAAAAGATTTACAATTTAATACTCAAATTTCATTTAATCTATACTCATCGATGAAAAAAAGTATGAAACTTTGGAAATGCGTACCCATACAGCACACTTCGTTGTTGCAACGTTGCTCCAACGTTGCAGTGCAAGTTTGCAACGTGCACGCAACCTCGCGCCAACGTTGCAGCAACATTCCCATGTTCGCCCCGTGCAATATTGCACGGCAACGTTGCAGCAACGGTACAGCAATATCGCGCTGCAACCATGCAACATCGCAAGGTTTCGAACGTTTCTGCAACGTTCCTGCAACGAAGTGTGCTGTATGGGTGGATGATATCTAGATAAATAAATTATTTTCTCGCCATCAAAAATCACGTAACAGAAGTATGTAGAATCATCTCCGGCAAAATTAAGATTGCGCTGTGTTTTATATGTACTTAATACATTGCAATCAATGACAAATGAAGCGTCCTTGTAGAAAATACTGTAAGTACAAAGATTCAAATTCTATACTATAATATTACCATTGGCGCTTAGAACAATTTCCGACCACTTTTTGTTTTCAATTTTAGCACTTATAGGGTAGATGTCCCATTTACTGTCAGTGTCCCTATTACTGCCACTTTATTTATTTCACTTTAAAAAAAAACGTAACGTATAAAGAATAGACGTATAAAGAATGTTCTATAATAATAATAAGAACAGTCCCAATTTTATGATAAATTCTTTTTTACACTATTCTTTATACGTTGCGTATTTATTAAGTAAAATAAATGAAGTGGCAGTAATAGGGACGCTGGCAGTAATTGGGACATTTACCCTAGTGCTTTCTATAAGGACTCTTCAAATATGAAACAATTCAGTAATTTTAGACAAACGAAGTTTACCTCGGGATGCGAGGATCACCCCACTTACCCGCAAAGCATCTGATTTCATCGCGTGACAAGCTTGTCAGCACCGGATATTCTTCGCGCAAAAGTTTGCCGATCTGTCCAAAAACTTGTCAAGTGTAATCACATCGATCACTTTACTCGAAGGCCCCTGTATTGCTTTCGACAATCTGCCGGAGAAATTGCGACAAAGAGTACCGCGCCGCTATCAGAGGAAGATTGAAAAGAAAATGGGAATAAATCGTACGAAAATAATGGAGACAAATCGCTCGGAGGCGAAACAAAATGGCGGTGAGGGGTTTACCCCGGGAGTTGCAATCGGCGATCCACGTCGGAAGGGGATCGTGATATACGTTACGTTGATACGACCGATCGGGATAACGGAATAGCCGATAAATTCGGTAACGATAATTCGCGTGCCCCTACTTTCATCAGCTTGGACGCCGTAGTGTAAGCGGATATCGTAAATTCGCGAAGGCAAATCCCTTTTGCGCATGTATCACGGTTTTATCGCGCTATCGCTTTAATTGTACCACCTAGGCGATTATACCGCGTCGATCTTTCCCAACTTGCGAAAGGATCAAGCTGATCAGAAAAAAATCCACGAGATTTACGAAAGCAACGCTCAGCATCGGTGGCGTTAAAACTATAGGCAGGGGCGTTGAATTTGCACAAATGCTGAAATATCGCGGGTAACAGGGCCCTGGGTTGCCCCCGCAGTCGCGACAAGTGTTTCAAACAAAAATTTCCAATTAACACAGCAAGCTTGCAGAGGGAAAGGGAAGCGATAGAGCAATATTCTCTACTTAAGTTTGATAAATAATTGATCACTCTGTATAAAATGCAGAAACCACTAAAATGAGGAATATCTTGCAAGAGGAAAATCGTACGCTTTATTAGCGCCGTATCGAGGGTGAGCGGTTTAAAGGGACGTGAAACTTGCCACGAAAGGGGGAGGAGGAAGGAAGTGGATGCGATCAAATTGTAAATGGCTTTAAGAAACTCGAAATAAGTAAGGGGCGATAAAAGCGGCAAACGTTGAAGCTCCTCGCGGCGGAAATTCGCAGTAAAAGAGAGCAGAGTGTTATTGTCCACATCTACGGTAATGCAACCGTTTAAATTCTTCCATGGTTGAAAGTACCCTCGGAATACTCGTTTTCGCCGGATGAAATTAAAATTCGTGTGTAGCTTCGCGGCTGTATTTCCATTATGCACATTTTATTTACATTAGGGAAACAGGAGAAACGTTACAAATTGGTGCTTAGGATCTTACCAGGAATAACGTACCACCCTGCCGTAGCACGGAGCGATTGAAAACACAGTAATCCCCCGTTATGAGTCCGTCGAACGGGGCTGGCGGCGGACTCATAGTGGCTTGCGGACATGGTTCTGCGCGGCCAGAGGACACGAAAGCGTCGACACGAAGTTGCCGTCGGGTACGAAAGGGAGAAAGCACGATACTTTGTCTCGCTTCATTTTTCAGCTCAAGCTCGCGCTCGACCCGCGTGCGGGCCCCTACAATGCATCGAGGCTTTCCGTATTTATAATACATATTGTATTCGTTTGTATTTCACGTTTCAATACTACAGAGGATTTTACGTTCCGCGAATATTTGTCGCACTCGGCTGACGCGAAACGAATTGCAATATGTATTATAAATACGGAAAGCGCCGATGCATCGCAGAGGCCCGCACGCGGGTCGAGCCCGAGCTCGAGCTGGAAGACGGAGCGAGACGAAGTATCATGCTTTCTCTCTTTCGTACCCGACGGCAACTTGACGCTTTCGTGTCCTCTCGCTCGTTGTCCGTCTCTCTCACTGTCGTCCGCAGGCTTCCAAGAAATGGTGGGGATAGTCGCCGGACTCTCAACGGGCGGAAAAGACGGACTCATAACGGAGGCAGGGCCGGCTTTAAGTGGGGACAGGCGGGGCGACGGCCCGGGGCGCTAAATCTGTAGGGGCGCCACTGTATGCGTTTATTCGTGGTAATTATGCAGAATAGGTGTTTCCTCGCGGATTTCAATGATTTTTGCACATGTTGTAAAACTCAACATTCAGAACAATTTTTTCCCATCCATGTTACCTCCGCGCGATCTTCGTTTTCGAGATATTTGCGGAAAACTTCTGTTGATTTATTCCGACGCAACGCATTCCATTTTCTAACTTGTCCCGGGTATTGGTATTGGTTTGGGATAGATTAGTGCGGGGGCGCGTGAAGCATGATAGCGAACTGATGTGGGTTTAGAGATTTGAACCAGAAACTTGCGGATGCCCGTCAACACCGCGACTCATATCGGCCCGCTATCAAGCTTTACGCGCCCGCGAGCGGGCGCGCGCGCCCCCGCGCTAATCTAGCCCCAACCAATACTAATACCCAGGACAAATTGGAAACTGAAATGCGTTGCGTCGGAATAAGTCAAAAGAAGTTTTTCGCAAATATCTCGGAAACGCAGGGCAGCTTCGTCATTTGTTTCATCCCATGATGGCGCATACTCTGCCACGGACGCGCACTGTAGGTACGCATATCTTGGAAACGAAGGTCGAGCGGCGGTGACATGTGTAGGAAAAAGTTGATCAGAATCGTGTCCCCGACAACACATTTCAAGGTCGTCAAAATCGGTGAGGAAACATCTGTTCTGCATAATTACCCTATTTATATCCGTTCTGCTAATTGATTTTCGTGCCATTGGAGGGGCGCCATGATTATCTTGCCCGGGGTGCCAAGTACGCTAAAGCCGCCCCTGAACGGGGGATTACTGTGAGCAGCAAAAGCAAAGCACACGGTATTTCTTATAACGTGCAGCTCTTAAATGCTCTGCGCTATTTTTGCCAATGCATTACAAGATCAATACGCGTGGTTTGGATTTACGTCGTTGACAACAGAAGTAGCCTCGTAGGCTAGTCGCTCGGCTTCTCTTTCAGCGGCAATGGCAGCGTGTTCTTCGGCGATTCTCCGGTAGAGCTGATTGTGCTTGTCCTTCGCTCTCCCCACGCTGGTGGAATCCTGCGAAACGGCACACACGTGATCGTCGAGTGAAAGCTACCGCTTCGAATTCCATGCGGCGATGAAACCGAACTTCACTCGGACATGGATAATGACGCATCGCTATACCGCGCGAGTTATGCGATGCTTCTGCATAAGTATAACACGTATAAAGGCCGTTAAACGTTTATTACCCGCGGGAGGTTCGCTGGAGCACCGTGGGAGTTTGCCTCAGCAATCTTCTGATAAAGCCGAAAATGTTTCTCCTTAGCGAGCCTCACTGCTTCGGAATCGACAGGTTGAGCAACCGTGTCCTCGTAATTTATTAACGAAGCATGAAATCCAGTCTCGTCCGCCGAGTACTCCACCGTCCGTACTTTATGCTTGGGATCGACGAAGGAATACGAGCCTGAAAGGTGAAGACTATGAGAATAAACGCTTCCGATGCAACGAATAAGAATTTACTGTTAAAACGAGCTCCATCTATTGCAACAAATGTGTATTTATTTTTTTAAAGAAAACAATATCTAACAGTATATTGTTGAGATAGATGTAGATTCGGTAAATTAACTATACAGCTAAAATTTAATATTTTACGGTTTACAGTTACTAATTCAAGCCTGATTCTGTTTAAAAAGCGTGCACCTTAATTGTGATTTTCACGTAATTTCTACGTTTGTATTTGGAATCTTTAAATCAATTTTTAATTAGAAAAAGCGCTAAATGCATCTGGATTTTTAACCGACGTCAAAAAGGAGGAGGTTATAGATTCGACCCGTATGTATTTTCTTTTTTTATGCTTGTCCGCGCATAACTCCTCAGCATATGGGCCGATTTTGACGATCTTTGTTTTATTCGAAAGAGGGCGATGCCCCGGTGGTTCCGTTCTATGGTGAATTAATATTGGCCCAATATTTTACCAGTTATGATTAATAATAAAGACTATTGTCACCTAATTAACCGACTTCAAATACGACCCATATGTATTTTTTTTATGTTTGTCCCGCATAACTCCACAGCATGTTATGTCACTGTATATATATAAAAAACTAAAACGTTACAAATAATTTTTTTTTTAAAAATTATAACCCACTTCAAAATTATAAAAATTCCCCAAAAAGTAAAAAATATTTTTTTCCCTTATTTAATTTACGACTCTCATATTTTTTAAGTCTACGCCAGATTTACACGGTACAAATGATGAGGCGCCGACTTAAAAATATGAGAGTCGTAGATTAAATAAGGGAAAAAATTATTTTTTACTTTTTAGGGCATTTTTATTATGTTGAAGTCGGTTTTAATTTTTAAAAAAAAAAATTTTTATACAATAATTACATGCGAATTTAAAGAAATTCAAATTTTATGCGCTATGCTTCAACTTGCAGATCTGGGATTTTCGGTACTAACTAAACTATTAAATTCAAAAATATAATATCTGATTTAATTTATAATAAAGAAAGGACTTATGACTCTGCTACTTGAAAACCAATTGAATTATATGTAATACAACGAAAACCGTCCGACATTGTGGAAATGTAATAGTGCTCTTTAAAAGAATAGTTAATAATTAGTGGTAAATTAATTGATGGTTTCTGCATTTTAATCCTGATTAAACTTCCTTTGTCAGACCACCTGCTAAATGAATTTACAATGCCACAGTAATTACCTTGAACGTGTCCACTACCGTCCCCACTTTCTTGATGAACTCGATCAACTTTTCCCGGATATCGTCCTGCTTGGTACTGAAAACTGTAAGGTCTAGGGGGTGGTGGTGGAGTCGTGGTCGAATATTCTGGCAAAAGGTGCGACACGTCTCCCAAGCAAGGGCTTATCAAAACGATTGCGATCTGATTTGAAAATATGTGTGCAGATGCCTTAATTAGCTATTGCGATCGATTTACATAAAAAAACTTAATTAGAATGACATAAATCAATTTAAACTATTTATACAACCTACAAACAGTAATTAACTATTATTAATTTTTATTAAGTTGGTGCTATTTTAAACAGTGTTTCAACACATTGTTATTTTTTGTTTTAACTACATATCGTTATTGTTTTAATTTTAGATTAACTTATTACCATTGATATTAGTGAAAATATTTTTTTTCATTCGTATAGAATCATCAAAAGAACATGATTGAGATGTTTGAGGGTATATTGCACTTGCGAAAATTATTAAAGTCACATTTAACAGAGTAACGCGTGTTTTTCTATTTCAGTAAATAGTATGCGTGCTTGCGCTTTGTATTAAATAATATAAACACTGATTGGAGTGCAGGGAATGCTGTATTAACATAAAGAATATTGTTATCGGTTAGAATTATCGCAATCACGCAACTACTGTTATTTAATATATTTCCTACTGTTGTCTTTGCATTTTTCGTGTGGTATTTTTTTCACCCTTACGCGCATCACTTGGACGCTTTAGTTATTCTCTTCATTTGGCAAACAACCTGTAGCTTGAGGGTTTATCTATTTTTATAAAGTGTACTGCGTTGTCGTATTATTTGAGTCTCCGTTTAGATCACTCCACGTACTATAAGTTATTAATAATATCTTATTATACTTGTTTATATCGTGTCGTGTCTTAAATATACCCATACAATGTCTCAAGCTATTACAATTACTGAAGCACACTTCTTGTGGCTTTAAATTCGCGCTGGATAATCCCATCTACAAAATGAACAGTGATCTTAAAAATGTTGTACAAGTAATGGCTTCGCTTGGAAATGTTTCTTTTTTTACCTCCGACAGTAATAAATTAGCCGTATTTCAAAAATGTGTTTAGTTTTATATAATGACACTTGTTTCTCACCAATTTTAAACATTGAAAATGATAAGTTATTTATAACACTTCGAAAGTTTTCGATTATTGAATTCGCACAAATGAAATTCCAATCCGATTACGGAATACGCTGAGCGCTTAGTTTAATAATAAACACGATGAAAATAAGATTTCTTTTCCAAAAGGCAATGTGATTTGTGTATTTTCAACTTCACTTTTACATCATACTTTCATTTATTGCACATTAAATAGTGTCCTTGCTATCGAACTCATTGTGCTAATCAGAACAATTGCTGCAACCGCATTAACATTAATTTATAATTAAGAATTTCGAAAAACGTAGCGTTCGTGCATCGGTGAAAGTAGAATTTTAAAAGCTACCTGTACAATTTCGCATAATTTATTTTTTAAAAATCGAGTACTTACAAGTAGGTACTTCATTATTGCACCAAAGAATCGACGGCTTCTTTTCGGACGAATCGGCATAAACTGAGAGGACAGTCCGCCGGTGAAAGTAATACAAGAAACTGAGAACAGGTGGAGGGAATACGCGTCAAGCCTGTTTTAATACTTTATCGCCATGGGTTACGTGTGTATATGCATCTATCGCTGGCAATTTTTACTAATTTCGCAGAACAAACAAGGCGCTCGCTACAGTAAATACATCTCTCGCAATTTTTATAATATTTTATTCAATGCTTTAAACGCGTATTCAGCACTGCTGGTAAACGCATAGTTCGCGCAATAAGCGTAACGACGTTGAAACGTTGAACCACGTCTGCAAATAACTACAACAATTAAAAATGTAAATGGTATAAATCTCCGGCCCATAAACAACCACCGGAACTTAAAATGCGGAACGCTTCATGACCTGCAAATAATGTGTCGACAGAGGCGCTATTTTCAACGTAATAAGCGACTCCGCTCAGTGGCATAATTAGAAAAGAAAATACATACTGTTAATTTATAATAACTGTAAATACTAGAAGAGGCGTATTAGTACTTATTATTATGTTGACAATAAAGTGAGTCAATATTCGTACACAAAATATGTACAGAATCGGAAAGCTTTTTGTTATTCAATAATAAAAAATGAAATGACATCATCGGTCATTTACGTATAATATAAAGCGACATGTATATTTGTAAAATTTTATCGCAATTAGTTCTCCTTTCTTCCTGTCGAAGTTATTTTGTAATGTTTTAAAAAGTTTAATGTGTGTACAGTAAACTCTCGCTATGGGCTCGCCTTAACTGTACGTTAAGCGCTCGTGGCTAACCCCCGCCACTTTTACCATTCGGTCGAGAGTGGGAGAAGACGTGAGCGAGCGAGAGGGGACGAATGAATCGCCGCGACGTTACTGTCTGCTACGAGAGAGAGAAAGTATGATACTCGGAATCGTCGGCGCTATTTGTTAAGTGCTCGCCGCCAGCCCCGAGCGCGAGCCCATAGCGAGAGTTCACTGTATTAATGCATATCATATTAAAAACTATCGTGCTATACTATAG
The DNA here is from genome assembly GCF_050908995.1 of Andrena cerasifolii. NCBI lineage: Eukaryota > Metazoa > Arthropoda > Insecta > Hymenoptera > Andrenidae > Andrena > Andrena cerasifolii. The sequence continues at coordinate 5,235,351 of NC_135123.1, forward strand.
AAATGCATGCGGGAATGATTCCCCTTATTATTTAAATACAAACGCTCCAACTGATGCTGAATCTATGAGGTTGGACGTACAAAACCGAAATTTTAGTTCAATCTATGCTCGTCGCTTTTGAAGAAGAGTGTTTCTTCGATTACACGTATATAGTAAATAGGTAAATACATTCATCTTTTCACAGAATTCACTGCTAAATAGAATTATGATTACGCGTGGTTCTGTTCTCGTAAGCATCCCTAAGCTATACCTCATAAAATGCATGGATCTGGTAAGCGCAAAAATTAAGGAGGGACCCATCCTGAACCCAGTAACAAAAGACAAAGTTAGGGATTTTTTTTGATCGTGTAAATAAAAATATAGGGCTTGGATTTTTTATATAATTTTAAAATAACCTTTACTTTGCCAGAAAAATGTTTTTTTTATGAAAAATTGTACAAAATGGCTTCCCGGAGCACGTGGAATAAATTTAAGGATTGATTCTAGACGCCAAAATAAGATGAAAATCAAGAATATCGATATTGCGGTTGAGGCTTCGTTTGTTAGTTATAAGCGTTTAAAGATATGCCTAACAGCGGACAATCCGCGCGCAGCGGTGCACGCAGGATAAGTCTGGCAAGGGGTCGAGCAGTGGTACTCAAAGCCACTGTCGCGCGGGGACACTCACCTTAAGAAGCTGGGACGAAAACGACAATCAACATGGCCACGCAATACTGCGACACTTAATCCAAATTTAAAGGTATATTATGTAATGTGTAGGGAAGGGAAGGAGTAGTACAGTGAAGTTGTAACAGTAATTGAACAGGAGCCGGAGACCACAAGCTACATACATATACAGTTTTACTATGATTCACGAATAGTTATAATAATTACAGTATCGACGTTTTTACCGTAGCAGTTGAATAAAAGTCGCAAAATTTTTAAGTTCATCTCACCCAATTCGAAATGCTCCCAATATAAACATTTTTATCTAATCAATTTCGAGTTTCTTGAAACTCCCTTCGACGCCGAAGAGATCGGTCGCCGATTTTCCTTTTCCAGGCCTTAACGACTCGTTAACGCGTTTCGTACGTTCCTCTTCCAAGAACCAGTCGCGGTTCTCTTCGAGTAGTTTTACACTCTTCTTGTGCAGTTCCAGCAAGGGGCCCGCTTTCCCTCCAGCTTCGTTCGGCAGTGCATCCACGGGGATAAATTTTGCCAAGGTCTCAAGGGTCGTGTGCGTATGAAGCTGAAGTTTAAGAATGTATTATGTATTATTATATGAGTATACAGGATGTTCGGCAACAGGTGTTAGAAACATTAAGGGGCTATTCTACGTGCCAAAATAAGACCAAACTCAAGAACCACGAAATTGCGTTTAAGGCTTCGTTTCGAAAATATGTACGCGCAAAAAGCGTCTGGCGCGAGAAACTAAAGCTGGGTTTACATTAGTCCAGTCCAGTGATCCAGTCCAGCACTGGATTGGAACTGGAATAATGTAAACAGTTTGTTCAATCCAGTACAGTGCTGTCATTCCAGCAGGTTTCGACTGGATCGAAAGTCTACCTCTCGATCATAAGACTGGAGACATCGATAATAATGTAGGCATCGACCAATTTCCAGTCGCACCACTCGCTTGATCCAGCGACTGGATTAAGACTGGAATAATATAGACATCCAGTCGATTTCCAGTCAAACCACTCACTGGATCCAGCGACTGGACTAATGTAAACCCAGCTTTAGACTACTGCCGGCGCGCAGTAGTAGTTATCCGGGCAAGGCACAGCAATTGTAAGTCCCTCGCGTCCACTCAGTGATGGCTAGAATTATTACATATGTTTTTTCGCGATTGCTTCTGATTGGTGGAGGACATAACTGTATGTACTCCTTTGCACGCGTCACATAACCTCAAATTCTCTCAAAACAATTCTCAAGCGTTTTCACACTGTTCTTACAGAATCTCTTATAGAATCTATTTAAATACGACGAATACTTCTTCACTTTAGTTAAAAACTATAATGTATATATGAATACTTCGACCACTCAAATCAGTGTGTCCATACATTGACTAGTGAATGTAGGGGAGAGCCCTACAATACCGGCCACTCTAAGTTTTTGTATTATAACTTGAGCTATTATTGGTAAAAATCAAATTGAAAAAAAGTAATTTGTAGTACAAATTGTGCTTAATAAATGGGGATAAATCCTTATTCTTAAATTTTAACATAAAGATTAATAATTCGCTGGGATAAAAAAGTTGTAATTCACACGAAAGAAAAATTGTCGTCCAGTACCGACCAACTACTTAATAGATTTTAAGGTCTAAGTAATTCATAATGTTAGTAAAACCATTTAAAAATAAAATAGAACATTTATTTAGGCACGTCTATAAATATCACTATTATTGATTTCTCCATCGGCAGTGCAGTTAACTAACATTAGACGCGACATCTAGCTTTGGCCGGTAGGGTACGCTGCCCGGTACTGTAGGACTTTCCCCTATTGGGAAATACTGTGAGAGCGCCATCTACTAAAGTAAGCTCTGTAATCGGGTCAATCGCGTTACAGGACTGGTGTCACACAAGTATTGAAACAGTGCAATAATGTTTTTGTCATTAAATAGTCTGTTAAATTTTACAAAATCGATCATCAAACAGTCAAAATTCCCAATACTGCCAGTTACATGTGACAGCTAACCCGATTAGACTGCTTTAATTTTTGCCACCAGATTGCGTAGCGGAAATAAGAAAATGCCAATACATTCGCTGAATTAACGCTTTAACTCTAGCGCAAACTATATTGAATTATATCATAAAAAATAATTCAATGAATATAAAAAATTACGATCACAGTAAACAAATTCACTCAGGATAAAAAAATTGCGGTCAGTGGTGGATTTAACGGACGGCCAAGGAGCAGTTGCCGCCTCAGCCGCTCCAGGCCCCTTCTTCGAAAAAAAATTATAATTTTATCCAAAAACTATATTTTTTTTGTTTCCTATAATTTTCATACCACACGCGCGTAAATTTATTTGTGATTCTGTTACGCGCTCAGGATATCCCAGAACGTTTACACCTGGGCCTTTTTCCTTAAATCCGCCACTGCTCGGGTCAAAAGCTTTTTACGTGTGCTTTTAAAACTTAATAACTTGGAAACGAAGCCTCAAACGCAACTTCATCATTCTTGACTTTCGTCTTATTTTGGCATACAGAATCCCCTCTTTAAAACTTTTCACACCTGTTGCCGAACACCCTGTATAAGTACACTAGTGATGGCTCGGCCCTTTTTCTAAAACCCTCCCGCATACATAAACGCATTGTAACATCAATACGTTACCATGTCCAGTAGTTCCTTCTTCATGAATGGTTTCATCATGTTAAGTATCACGTCCATCACAGCCGTAATGTTCATGAAGTGGAACCCTTTTAAACGGACTGGCAGTGCTTCTTGCAAGTAAAAAAGGTACTTCTTCAGTCCCATAGGGTTTAACCTCGCGGCATGCCCCAAGACAACATTCTTCATGTCGAATAGTATAATGTGTCCCGGCATAGTGCCCTCGATGTACAACCATATGTCTACGATCATGCTAAGGAACTTCATCCCGTCGTTGTAGACGTAATGGGAAGGCTCGAAATCGATCAGTCTCCCATAGAGAATCGGATATCCTTCCTGCGTTTTCATCTCCAAAATCTGGATCGTACTACAGTAGATTTTGTGGTTGATAAAGACTAACCGAGCGCTTAACGTATTCTGTGTACCGTAAACTAGGGGAGCATTGGCAGTTAATTACAGTATTTCCTCGTTACGGGCTCGGTTTGGTGTACACGATACGGACTTCTCGCTATTCCCACCACTTCTGTCCCACTCTTGTCCGGCGAAGGCGAGAGCGAGATGGAACGAGAGCGAGCGAGAGGCACTGAAAGCGAGCGAGGACGGTGCGAGACAGACGACGCGTTGATGTTTTGTCTCGCTCTGTCTTGCGGACGCCTGACACTCTGTCCTTTGCGTGCGCGATGGTCGGAAGCGCATACCGTGACCCGGGCCTGCGTCAAGATTTTGCGAAGCGGTTGTCGTGCTCACGGTAAGCGCTCGCGACCATCGCGCACGCTCGCCGCGCACGCAGTGTTCCATCTCGCTCCCCCCTTCGACCAGAAAGAAGCGAGAAACGAACACTCGGAATTAGGGCCCGTTCACGATAAGGGCTCGACGCCGGTCCCGACCAGCGAGCCGTTAACGAAGAAATACTGTAGCATGTATTAATTAAGGGGGTATTCTACCCAAAAATTCGATTTTTTTTATTTTCTAATAGTTTAGGGCTTCGAAAATATGTCCATAAAATATTAAGGTGAAATTCGTAGAACTCCCAGAGTTATAGGGCCTTAAGGCCGCAGCGTGGCACGAATCATTGTAATTTCTGTGTTCGAACATAACTAATTATAATTAATAAATACTATAAAAAGTGGAAACTTTCAAAGGTAACATTGGTACCGAATGTGGGATATCTACATATATAGTCTTGGTGGAAAAAAGAAATGTCACTCGTAACAAAACTGTTCAAAGATTTGCGAAGAAGTAGCGAACATACTTGTTAGGGATTTGTTCTCTTACAAACAGAGCCAAACAAGAAAAATACAAGTTAAATTTATTTGTTCATCAATATTAACTATTAATTATAAACGTTCGTCCGTTTGGTCATGTAAATGAATATGGGTAGTGTAATCAAAATAATACCAAAATAATTGCTATACTGCCAGGGAAAATAAGTTGCGTTCCAGTGCTCCGGTGCAACAGCGAAGTTTTTAAGAGGTATACAGTGCAGAAGGCGTCGTGCGTGCAGTTCATAATTAAAATACCATGCAACGAAGATAATTGATGCGTGAGAATGGGACACGATGATCGTGTAAAAACGAGAGAAAAATTAATTGCACTCTACGGTAGTATGTTACATAACTGACACTATTTTCTACAGTCACCTTGTTATTAGACCCAATTTTTTAACACACTCGATAATACATACCAAGCAGCGTACCTAAATACATTTAGTTTACGAAGGGAACAACGATCGAATGCTTATAAAACCGGCTTACAATTAAAATTATGCACCATCTTCTACCTCTTAGTTTTATCAAATAATTAAAGTGTAATTATTTCAATTACTTTATTAAATAAAATACTCTTTATGCGCAAAGAATATTTTACTCATGTTGCCACTTGCTTGAATGTGAAGTGTAGCGCATAATTTTATACCATACGATTATAGTGACTATAAGTATGTGATATAATGACATTCAGTAAACTTCTTCATTTATAAAATTTATAAAATTTATAAATGCCTTGTAACAAAGTGACAAAGTGTTTTCTTTTAAACACATTAACCCACAGGTCAGGGAACCTCCAAACTCGTTTCCTTCGAGAACGATAGGTACCTTCTTTTCGTATTAAAGAATTATTTTTCGCGTTTCTACTTTTATTGTTGCAACCATTTCAGGAGACTAGTGCATATTTTCCCTGCCATTTTAATTCGCAGGCAATAAAACAGCAATTTAATTTATGGCCGTATGTACTCACACTGTCTGAAAGGATTTCCTCAAATCCTTTGTCCCCACTGGGTCTCTATTGGCGAAGAATTCGGGGACGTGAGTCCTCACAGTGTAATACGTATCAATAGTCACTTTTGTAGGTTCTAGTCGATAATAGTTACTATGGAAGAATAACACCAACTCAGAGTCGGTTATTTTCGGTAAATGCGGCTGCTTTTTGTACCAGTCCCTCAACATTTGCATCTCCTCTTCCTTCAGTTCCGGATTTCTCTTCAGCTCTTCTTCGTACGATATTGGTTTCACCGCGGCCATGTTGAGTTCCTTAAAAAATTATAAAAATATCTGTTCATTTCAAGGGACCCTAATTTTCAATGCCAAATGCCCAAAGTACTTGACTTTATCTTTATTCGCCAGTAGGGTGGATGTACCGTTTGTGGCCATTGCACTGTTTTTGGTCATGTGCTTAATTATCGCATTTTTAAATTGCTTGCGGATCATTATGGAGAATTTCACATGATAATTATTTTGTTTAGTACACCACCAGAAATACAAGGTTACATTTATTGCTTAAACGGAAAAATATTATATTTTTTAAGAAGTGGACAAAACTGGTACAATATCTTAAAGTAGCCACAAATGGTGCATCCACCCTAAAATCAACTTAGTGGATTATAAAGTGACAGGTACTTATGACACGAAATTTCCTTCCCTTGTGATTATAACAAATTCGGAACTGGTCTTTAACATCGAATTACATGAATAAGTGCAGACACTGCCACGATTTAATTTTTGCAAGTATTTACATACAATGTACATCATAACAAAAATCTCAACAAATAAATTATTTTGCAACAATTATATTGCATAAAAATAAATATCGAAGAACATTGTAGTGCAAGTTAATTGCTAAAAAGTAATATGTATATACACAAATAATCCAATGTACGTAATTTTTAATACTGCTTGCGATTATTTCTCCAATTCTGATCACATTATGTGCATTGTACGTTCCATGCACGGTTGTACTGATATTTATTTGTTTCTATTTTCTTTTTCAATTTTGAACCCGTATTTTTTATTTTCATCTGATTAAAACGAATATGCAAAGAAATTGACGCACTTGGTTACCGAAGAAGCACTGTCCGTGAAGATCGAGCCGACAGCTTGAATAGGACTGACTCCTGTACACTCAAGTACAATCGAGCTCTTAAAATGCGATGGGACGAGTTAATAATGCCATACAATCACGCGCAGCATGACAACCGAGGTCAGCAGACTTGCAAGTGTTAAATTATATGCTCCCAAATGACATGAGAATTGTGTAACGGAATTTAACAAAAAAAAGTACGAGAACGAATAAATTTGTTTCGCTATTGTATTTTCACAGATTTGCACGTAGAATCGCAGGTGGGTATAAATGTGCAAAGTAATCCACTTATCGTGATCGTCCCAAGCATCTCCGCCATTTTTAATGTTTGAATGAACTGCAAAAGTAAGGAGTTATTTTATCGAAGGAAATACATTTTTCTAATCGAGATAAAATTGGTGTCGAGATCAACAGCTTTTTCAATACTAAGCTCAGCACACAATGTCTTTTCCAGTAGATCTACATTAACTGGTTTAACTGGCTGCTACATTAGTATAATAGCTTTACTACTCGGCGTCGCCCGAAATTTAGATTCTGATTTTATAAAAATTTTTTTTTTTGTGAAAATAGCCACATTCATCTAGATTACCTAGGCACAATGAGCTGGGATACATTTCGTGATCCCAGAGTTTACCTTTCGAAAGTTTTTAAGCGACAAACAAACAGCCAAACACTTTCTGCTTTATACATATATATATATAAAATATATGTATAAAATATGTATAAAATGAAAGCAGTGAATTTAAGAAGAAGGTTAATATGCCTGGCATATAATTTATTTATTTATTTACTTATGTGAAATTGATGTCACAACGTTGCAATAGATCAATGGATTATTGTTGATTTTATTAATTACAACATACTGTCAACAAAAACATTATATATATATATATAATTTATTTATTTATTTATTTATTTATGTGAAATTGATGTCACAACGTTGCAATAAATCAATGGATTATTGTTGATTTTATTCTTGTTGACAGTATGTTGTAATTAATAAAATTAACAATAATCCATTGATCTATTGCAACTTCTACAATGATTATAAATATATCTTATTTATATGGCTATACATAAACAGAAGGGATGGGTGATTAAACTACTGCGTGTGCGTACAGCAAAGTAGCGTATGAATTTTGGCTCTAGCTGCATTATACCCCCGTATACCGGGGTGTTCGGGTGGGAATAAATTTAAGGGGTGATTCTAGACACCCGAGTAAGACGAAAGTCAAGAATACCGCTTTGGGCTTGAGGCTTTCTTTGTTAGTTATGAGCGTTTAACTCGGGGGGAGACGCTACTAGGTAAAATGTACCACAGAGGCGCTAGTTTTTGTTACAATTTTTTTTAAAGAACTTTAATAAAGATTTTTAGATATTTCGTAAACTTTGTTTGATACTTAAAACACTGTACTTTAACATAAAAATAATTTTTTTTTTAAATATTCTGAAACCGTGGTTTTTTACGTTTCAATTTTGGGTATTTTTCACCCGGTAGCGACAACCTGTGTTACAAAATGGGGTGCGCCTCCTGCCGGGTTAAGGATATGCCTAAAGGCAGGCAATCCACGTGCAGCGGTGCACGCGCGGTAAGTCAGGCGAGGGGTCGAGCAGTGGTGCTCAAAACCACTGTCACACGGGGTCACTCACCTCAGAGAAGCTGCGACAAAATTCATCTCTCCTTTATCACTTCATCCAAAATTGGAGGGTATCGTCGAATTACACTAGACCTGCCTACTACTACCTACTATACCCACTGTAGTCAATTGTATGATCGAGCAATATCGAGTATATACACACGCGCAAAAATCTCACAAAACACAGAATCACAGCACCCTAAAAAAATTTAAAAAAAAATACCAGATGTCCTGCACTAAAACGTATAAAAAGATTTAAAAAAGAACTCTTTACCCGCACTGAAACACGCGTGTACATAAAAAATTCCCGGATTGCTGTTTAAGATCATATTATCGGAAAATAAATTTTACAAATTAAATATTATTTATATTAGGTTTTCACCTTTTTAAAAAATCTTTATGCACCCTCGTATTGTAAGAACGCTGAAATTATAACAAGCAAACAGTACTTGTCAATTTTACAGCACAATTTATAGTCAATAGTATAAACTATAAACTGCAACGAGTAGAAAATTAAATTGGATAAAAATGAGACACCCAGCGTGTTTTAAATAAATAAGGCGTTATCTAAAAAATCTAAAAAATGTTCTATAATCGAATAATAAGCAGAAAATCGTAACTTAAAAGCAATTGAAAGTTTATAGTCACTTGGAAGAAAAAATTGTCAAAGTACAAAATTAGCTGACGTTCATGAAGTTTAAACAAGAATACAGCACAGATAGGAACGGTTCTGTACCGTAAAGTATCAATAATATCATAGAAAGCTTCCTAAAAGGCTTTTTACGTGGGAACTGTACCTCGAGTAGCGATGGGCACCAAAAGGAATAAATGATTCAAATAATTATTAAATGAATCCAGTGACGTAATATGTCTCATCAGTATAAATTACCTACACTACACCGAACTTAAAATCGCGACGAAAATATATCCCTTCAACGATAACACAATAAAATAAAAAAATAAATTTTCAGTTTTAGCTTCTGTGGGAAATTCAACAGCTAGGAAATTGTCTCCGCCCAATGATATATATCAAACGTTGAGATTTAAACATTTCACTTCTTTATACAAAATGGTTGATGTGTCTTTTGCATTAGTACAAATTTAAATAATTTGATAAAAAAAACTCATTCACTCCACGCGATAAAAAATTACCATACACAAATACATGTTTTATTAATTTTTGCGCGCAATAAGTGGGTACAAATTTTTGGTGAATTTAAAATGATCTATAAAACACAATGCAATGCTTCACTTAATCTATTTCGAGCTTCTTGAAAGTCCCCTCGATACCGAAAAGATCATTTACAGTCTTGCTTTTACCAACGCGCAAAGACTCGTCCACCCGTGACATTTTCTCTTCTTCGATGAACCAGTCTCGTTTATTGCTGATCTCTGCCATTTGCTCTTCGTGCAATTTCGATATCGAGCCCGCTTTCCCACCAACTTCGTCCGGAAGAACGTCAAGAGAGATAAACTCCTCTAATGTCTTTAAAGACGAGTGCAAGTGTGTCTGAAATAATAGACAAATTGAACATGATGGAATAATCAAATCCCAGAAATTCGCGCGGAGTAAAAATCGTTTAATCTCGTTGCAATAACAAATTAATTGGCACGAAATGTGTAGTTGAAACGATAGGACTGGTAAGAAATGGTGACAAGACAAAAATGAACGATACAAGTTCTGTAAAAAATTTGAGTAGTAAAAGACATGTAGCGTCATAAAAAGGAGTGCAAACATGTTCATAAACGCATAATGATAACACGCGAGGATAAAACATAGTGCCAATTCTACATACACAGTTTTGCGGATCACTCTAAAAAAAATTATACCGAAAACTCAAATTTTCTACGAAAATGCTTTATATCTTAAAAAATAATCGTGTCGAATTTAGTTTCGCATTGATTTTAAAGAAGATGATAAATTACTTTGATGTAGGTATTGTAATTAAAATGTGTCGACTGAAAGAGTGCAGTCGAAGATACTTGTCGCGTGAAAGAGTTTAAATATTAATTTCAAAATTATAAATTTTCATTCCTCGCACTCTTTATACATATGCAAAGGTTTTAAACTTCGATTTTGCTGATTATTTTGCTGACAATTTTAGTATTTCTTAAACTGCTTTTTTTCTTTTTAAAAATATAAAATATAAGCCGATGTACAATACGGGTCGAGTTTTTAGAATCTGCTCCTCGAAATCGACATTTGAATTAAAATGGATTTTGTTGGACTTCGAGCTCACGAGAGCCTTGGCATTGCATGTTAAACTTTCGGTCTGCAATCAGACTTCCAGAAATATATGCTTACAGTTGTGCTATTCAAATTTCCAACTATATTACGTTCTTGGCGTGCAAATACGAACAGTGACGTGTCAACTCGTGAGATATAAACTTGGATACATCCTAGAGTTGAATTTTAATATCCTCTTGCATAAACGTGTCTACGTTTGATATCTGTATTCGAAATTCTACGCTTATAATTTAGAGACCCAGAATTGAAGTATTTTAATTCCCGATCAACGAAACGTTCCTTCTCGCGTCTTGCATCGAAAAGATTGCTGCTCTACAAACCGGAAGATCATTATCTGGCGCAAACTCCGACATAAAGTAATTATTGTTTACGCAACTCTACGGTCAGAGAGACATATGTAACCAATCAATTGTAAATGATACAGTATCGCTTTGATAACCAACAGATGGAGCAGGATAAAAATCAGAATAATGCATGTAACATCTGAAAATAAAAGCTAATTAATGGCAACAGAAGAGAATGTTTAAACTTCAACCATAAATGATTATAAAATATTATTCGTACTATTAGATAGCAAACAATTCAATGATACCAGAGTTGGGCATTAACTAAATAAAAAATTATTCGAATAAGGATCGAATAAAAGTTACTTTAACGTTAGGTTATTCGACGAATAAAGTTAATTTTTTTATTCGATGAGAATTCATTCGACGAATAAAGTTAATTTTTTTATTCGATGAGAATTCATTCGACGAACAAAGTTAATTTTTTTTTATAAAAATAAGTTCGAAAGTTCCTTATACACAAAAGCTACACTACTTTAATGTTTTTTTTATTTTAACACGTGCTGCATCTCTGTAAGAGTTGGTACCAAGTCTATTATTAAAGATCGAATTATTATATAGATTTTTTGAAAAATCCCTCCGCGGTACAATTATTTACACATGAAGACTTCAACATATACATTTTTGAAAGATTAATTAGTTGTGAAGTATAAAACATACGGAAGATTGTACTGCATTTTTTTTATACAGTTACTTTGTGATATATCTGCATATAAATTTCAGTAAAAATATAGGCACAACAATTCATGTTTTGTCATTTTCAGATTTTTTCCTTAGAAGCAACGAAGTCTTTCTGAAGATAAGCCTGAAAGAATCGAAGACCCAAAGGTTGCAATAGCAATCCACATTGCTACGATTTCACAAGTAGCTTTAAAATACAAGTATGTGGAAAACAAAATTAACTATTTACACTATTTCGAAATTAACGTCTAACGCCAGGTTCTAAGTAAATGTCGTACAGCGACAAATACTGACCAATACGACGATAAATAACCAAAGGACATTCTCGTCATATTTGCCAGTATTTGTCGGTCGGTCGGACGACAACGATTTTGTCGCTGCGCGACATTTAATTAAGACCTGGCGTAAGACACGCAAAACAACCGAAAGCATTTTCAACATACTTAAATTCCTAAATATGTTAATTTTTTAACAGCAAGAAGTGAATTAAAATAAATTTCTTAGATTTCATTTGTCATCTGAATTGCAGATCAGAATTGTAAATTTCATTAGTGGTAAAGTCATTAGCAGATAACTGTACTGTGGAGAAGCTTTTCTAATGTACAGCATTCCTTACCATATTCCAGAATTCCTTTCTCATGAATGGCTTCGCCATATTCAGTATCGCATCCATCACTGGCGGTGTGTTAATAAAGTGTATCGCCTTCAAGCGAACAGGTATCGCTTCTTGGACATACGTAACTAATTTCTTCATCACGATAGGGCTTATTCGACTGACGTGGCCCAAAGACACGTCCGTCGCGTCACCGATAAAAATGTACCCATCGCAGGTACCAGTTTTCAGGCCGACTAAATCGGACACCATGAAGAAGTACTTGGTGATATCCTCGAAAGAATAACGCGCCGGATCAGGATCTATCAATTTGCCGTAAAGAATTGTGTGGCCTTGCTTCGATACGTCTGGTAATCCAACGACAGCTCTGTGTTATAGGATGAGAAACTACTTAATTCGATATTCATAATTCGTTCTTTTCTTTGACTTATTACAATCTGCTTATACAGGATTCTCATCTTTAATCTATTGTATTAAAAGATATGAGTTACGTCGCTTGTTTTTATTCAAATTTTAAACAGTCATAGCGATAGATAGAGTCAATTATCACAGGTTTATTTCGTTTCACTCGAGCTCAATAAGGTGGATATTTGATCTTTTTCACATTTTACAATAATAATAAAGGAATCATACGGGTTTTGAAATGGAACCCTGTGTATTTTTCAATGGTTACGAATCTATGACTCCAGGGACGGATTTGTTTTGGGAGCGACAAATTTTGAGGGGTGACAGATTTTGGGGAGTGACAAATTTTGGGGAACGGCAAATATTGGGGGGCGGCAAATTTTCAGGCGTGGTAAATTTTAGGAAGCGACAAATTTGGAGGGGGGACAGATTTTAGGGAGCGACAAATTTTGAGGGGCAATAAATTTTGGGAAGCGAAAAGTTTTAGGGGAGCAATAAATTTTGGGAAGCGAAAAGTTTTAAGGGGACGATAAATTTTGGGGAGTGACAAATTTTGGAGAGCGATAAATTTTGAGGGGCCACAATTTTTGAGGAGCAATAAATCGGGTTGCGGCAAATTTTGGGGGGCGACAAATTTTGGAGAGGGACAAATTTTGAGGGGCGACAAATTTTGGGGGGCCACACTTTTTGAGGAGCAATAAATCGGGGTGCGGCAAATTTTGGGGGCGACAAATTTGGAAGGACGACAGATTTTGGGGAGCGACAAATTTCGGGGAGCGGCATATTTTGAGAAGCAACAAATTTTGGAAAGCGAAAATTTTGAGGGGTAACAAATTTTGGGGAGCAACAAATTTTGAGTGAAAGAAATTAGAAAAACTTTAATCGCAGAGGCTTGTGACAACTTTAAAAACAATTCACTTTTTCTTCATGTAGCGAATTAGCAATAACTCATATGTGAGTTGCCATATTGAATTAATTTTGAAATTGTCTCGACTCTATTAAATTAATATTTGATGATATTTTAGGGAAAGGGCGGCAGCGCTTATTAGCCTAAAGTCGCCAATCTCCAAATCCGCCTCTTTATAACTTATCCTAAGTACAATTTGTCGTGAACCATGATTATATTTAACCTGTTCAGCCAATAGCAGCGTGTCAAATTTTGACGCGTAGGCCACCTTCGCGCATTGTGCATATACAGTGTGTAAAAAATTTTATGGTCATGGCTCTGAGGGGTGAATCTACACCTGGATCGATGCAAAATCTTTAACAATTTTTCCTGACCAAACGGTTCATTTGCGACATATAGCTTTTTTCGAACTTTTTCCCGTCTCAACGCTCAGAATACGCTGGTGTAAATAAAATTTAACATTAATTTTCAATGTTATAAATAATTTTGCGGACACTTTTTTCTGCAAATGTCCACCGATCCTGAGGTGTAGATTCACCCCTAAGATCCATGACCACAAATTTATTTACACCCTGTACATACCCTAGTACAATTTCTGGTTGGCCCACAGTATCCCCAAGTTGGGAATTAGTTGGCCATCAAAATGCCAACAATAAATGCTACTAGGGTACATGCGTCTATCGTATCCCTGTGGTGTTACAATACAGTCTACCGCAATAGACCATGCATAGGCAGTCCACGCATCGTTTGACACACCACTGAATAAACACGTCAGAATAAAGGTAAATGTATAGTTTGTGATGCATTATACTCCTTAATTGTTATTTCAAGACTACCGAAAATCAAATACCCATCTCCAAATCAAGCTTGAATAACGCAAAGCAACCCTGTGACCACTGATTACAGGATAAAACATTATATAAGATAAGCGGATCACTCTGTTTTTGTTTAGCGCTGCAATAATTAGAGCAAACAAGGAGGATGTTCCTTAATTACATGACTAAAAGTTTAAATAACAGCGAGTCAGAAAAACTTACGCGACATTGAAAGCTTGACGCAGCTCCTTCAATCCTAGCGGATCCCTGTTCGAGAAGAACTCTGGGACGAGGGATCTAATGGTGAAAAAATTTTCCGCTGTGTTTTTTGCCGCCTCCATGCTGTAATAATTACTGTGCAAGAACATTATCAGATGCAAGTCCGGGACCTTCGGCAAGTGCTGTTGCTTCTCGCACCATTCTCTCAGCATCTCTATGTCCGACATCTTTATCTCTGGGTTCTTCTTCAACTCTTCTTCCAAAGAGAACGGATACGGTAAAGGCAGTACCATTTTGGTAACCATACTTGTGACACTGCAAATAAGCAGGGGAAATGTTCATTCAATCGAAATAACATGAGTCGTTTTTGTCGATCGGTGGTGATTTAAAAAATTCGAAAAAAAACGCCAAAATGCAATTTCGCAACATACGAATGGCAAGAAAATAACAGTTCATTGAAGCACCTATTTTTCATACATCTAGGTCCATGTATATTATATGATGGTAATCCTGGAACAGCAAATCAGAATTCATATTAAAATCTCGAAGATTCTGGCAACTAAATTAACAATTTTCCCCACCTCTATTAATGGTTTCTGTTAAGTAAGTTTGCTTTTTTTAAATTAACGAAAAATATGTAACCCGATCCTTAACTTGTTAACCGGCACATTTTTCTCTCGAAAGGGCTCCAAATTTGGACATGTAGTTAATAAAAATCGAGCGATCTTTAAGGGGTTATGCCTAGTCAGGCGGCCGGAAAGAGGCGAATGTTTGTGAATTTTTTTGAAGAAGCGGAAGCGTATAATTTTACAAAACTTTTTGCGTTTAAAAGAGCAACATTTAAAGAATATTTGGTAATTTTTTCGTAGAAAAATATTTACGTTTATAATAAAATAACATGCGACATCCAAGAAGCATTTTTAAAAATTTGGTTTTGCGGTGAGCATTGCCATTCGGAACCAGATTATCTAAAATCAAAAAACAAAAAAGATTTCGTTAGTATATTAATGTATCCTCAGGTTGACGGAGAGAATTTTCCGAAATATTAAGTTAAAACAAAATGGCAGCTATTTAAAGTTGAAATCCTGATTTTTTCGCGTAATTTTTGCAGGAAAAAATCAGGATTTCAACTTTAAATAGCCGCCATTTTGTTTTAACTTAATATTTCGGAAAATTCTCTCCGTCAACCTGAGGATACATTAATATACTAACGAAATCTTTTTTGTTTTTTGATTTTAGATAACCTGGTTACGAATGGCAATGTTCACCGCAAAAGCAAATTTTTAAAAATGCTTCTTGGATGTCGCTTGTTATTTTATTATAAACGTAAATATTTTTCCACGAAAAAATTACCAAATATTCTTTAAATGTTGCTCTTTTAATCGCAAAAAGTTCTGTAAAAATATACGCTTCCGCTTCTTCAAAAAAAATTCACAAATATTCGCCTCTTTTCGACCGCCTGACTAGGCATAACCCCTTAAGCGGGGGTTGCGTCTTTTTGGGCCGAGAAATAGGTAATTCTTTGTTAATTTTTTGTACAGAAACGACTGGACAAATTAATTTGAGATTTGACAGGCTGTTCTATTGTATCTTGAACTATTGTTCTGAATTTTTGTGTGACAGTGAAAAAATACGTGGCAGATACAGAGAGAGTTATCTGAAGCACAAAAAATAAAAGAGATTTTTAATCTATATGAATGTGGCTAACTGTGGTAGTAGATGCATTAAGAAAAATATAAAAAAATGGTAAAATGGCAGCCTTTCGAAGAAGGTTTGAAGAGTCTGAAAAAGGTTTTCCCCCATTTCGGGAAAACTTCTTTAAATAAAAAAGGAACGGTAAAAGATACGACAATAAATCGACCACCACAAATAGGAACATTCATATAGATTAAGAATCTGTTTTCCTTTTTGTGTTTCAGATAACCCTTACAGTACTTTCCGTCAACGCCAGGACCACCCGATTTTTGTTCAACGCCCTCACTCAGCACTCCGTATGTGCCATCTTTTTTTTTCCACTGCCACACAAAAATTCAGAACAATAGCTCACGGTACAATAAAACAGCCTGCCCAACCTTAAATTAATTAGTCGCGCCGTTTTTTTTCCAAAAAATTCACAAAGAATTGCCTATTTTTCAGTACAACAAGGCGCAATCCCCCCTCAACTCGCCGTTGAACCGTGACGTTTGTACGTGTTCAATATAATTACCTAGTCGCACCGGTAATTGTCCACGGGATGTCGATTAACGCCACCAGATTCTTTTCACTCACAGACGTATCCGCTTTCCTTGGCGATCAGCCTAGAGTTCCGTCCAGTTCCGTCGAAGACTGACAGAGGCACCAAACGTCTTCATTTTTAATTCACATCACTTAGTAGCCACCGCGCTGGTGTGCGTGTAATTACGAAGCAACGCCATGTCCGCTCCACGTTTCCGTAGCGTGAAGAGAACGCCCATTTTCAATTCAACAGAGCCGCGAATTAATCAAATAATTACAGCAGCAGCGAAACAAGCATCAGACCGCTCGATTATTCGTCCACGGACGGTGCATGGAAAACGCAAAGCCGCGCCAAAGTGGCCCAAAATACCGATAAGCGAGGCATGTATCCCCTCCGGGTATGATTGACATCACGCTCCCGTTAACGTTAATTAATTTTCACGGGGAGGGATTATGAACGCATCCGCCTTAAAGAAAGAAGAGGCATTCACCGGCGCCAAAGAATTGCGACGCTTTCTAATTTAATCATTTTCTGATCTAGTTCCTCCCGTTGTCCCGTTTGAAACGCGGACCTTCCGGCACGCGCGGCGTTCCATAGCGAAGCTCGTAAAATTTTTATGGCAGCGCACTACTCAAAATGATTGGACAATCGCGTGCAAAAATCGCGCGAGAAAAATCAGGATTTCAACTTTAAATAGCAGCCATTTTGTTTTAAATTAATATTTCGGAAAATTCTCTCCGTCAACCTGAGGATACATTAATATACTAACGAAATCTTTTTTGTTTTTTTTTATTTTAGATAATCTGGTTGCGAATGGCAATGCTCACCGCGAAACCAAATTTTTAAAAATGCTTCTTGGATGTCGCATGTTATTTTATTATAAACGTAAATATTTTTCTACGAAAAAATTACCAAACGTTCTTTAAATGTTGCTCTTTTAAGCGCAAAAAGTTCTGTAAAAATATACGCTTCCGCTTCTTCAAAAAAATTCACAAATATTCGCCTAATTTTTGCAGGAAAAAATCAGGATTTCAACTTTAAATAGCCGCCATGTTGTTTTAACTTAATATTTCGGAAAATTCTCTCCGTCAACCTGAGGATACATTAATATACTAACGAAATCTTTTTTGTTTTTTGATTTTAGATAATCTGGTTGCGAATGGCAATGCTCACCGCAAAATCAAATTTTTAAAAATGCTTCTTGGATGTCGCATGTTATTTTATTATAAACGTAAATATTTTTCTACGAAAAAATTACCAAATGTTCTTTAAATGTTGCTCTTTTAATCGCAAAAAGTTTTGTAAAAATATATGCTTCCGCTTCTTCAAAAAAAATTCACAAATATTCGTAACTTAAAAAAATATTTGACCAATCAACTTCAAATTTTGCACAGTTTTAGTTTATAATATTCCTCAGAATATGAACAACAAGGCTTAACCAAATTATTAATTTTAACCACTGTTTTTAAACAAATAAAACGTGAATTTTTGGCGAAATTGTTTGACGTTCCGCCAGTTTAAATTAGCTAGTGTCTTTATCACTCGCCAAATTAATTTTAAGTGACCGATTTGAATTGTGACGAAAAGAAAAGCTCGTTGGTCCGACTGCTGACCAAACGAGGTGTATGAGGTCTATGTCACAAATGTTTGACTAGACCAAGTGATGTTGCCTGAACGATGACTGTATCAGGAGAGTGCCGATTGAGTTCTCCAGAGAGACGAATGAGTTCACTCGAGAGACGATTGAGTACTGGTCTTGTCCACCCTTTCGACGTCGAAGGTAGACGAGACATCAGAATTTTGGAAGATGCCTGAATTGCTGATTGGCCAGCTTTTCCTTGAAGAGGAGGAACCTTGCTTCTGCGATTTCGGCGGTGGAGGAGGAACCCTCTCCTTCTTGGTGACGTAGCGGAGAAAAAATCGGAAATCTGGCTACCATACCTAGCCAGGTTGACCTTCTCGCCACCTAAATATAATTTGTAATGTAATTGTTATTACAGGCTCGATAGCAACTAAACGTTTATTAGGAGGAACCTTACATTTAGCGTTCCATTTCATACGGTCTCTGATGATTCAAATAGAGTAAATCCGGGAGACGCGGTCCAGCCGGAGAGTTGGCCGAGTTGCTTTATTTCAGGCTCTATACCTACAGTTCGCATTCACGATTAAATGGATATACACCATAGTGGAATTGAGGGGTTCAGCCGCGGTTGGTGGATTCTCCACTACATTGGCGGAGATGTGTACGTAGACAGAAGTGGGGCGTTGACTGAATGTCATAGATTCATGCAGTATGCACCCCCCTGCACGAACAGAGGGTAAGAGAGTAATATTTAAAGTTTTCAAACTGCCGCGATAAACTTTCCCCACTGAATAATTACATGCCAACATTAAAAACTATCTTTTGTTGATTGCGTTAATGGTAAGAAACGTTCTGTCCCCGACGCAGAAAATTGGCGCAATTAGAGACGACGAAATTCCCGGTGAAAAGTTTTAATTGCCCCCGGCGAACGAATACGCGCTTGCGTTCTGACAATACTCTACCGAAATTCGCTGCTCAGTCGTTCAGTCAACGGTGTCCACCATGGTCGTGCCGATGCATAGCCAATCGTCTCGTCAGATCCCCGGAAAGAAAAAAGCGGAAAATCCCCATTACACAAAAGATATACGCTATACGCTGCAAATGTGCGGATGGTTTCTGAAACCAATGGGTTTATGGTCTATAGTCTACCATAGCCCAAGCACATGGGAAAAGATCGCATCCGTTATCTTGTTCCCATGTGGTGTCATCGTTATGTTATTCTGCATCCTACCCCCCGGTCGTTATATGATCTTCGGGGTGAAGGACATGGTAGCAAGGGTGAGATTGGGCGGCATGGTAGGCACCTGCGTGGCAGGTTCCATTAAATACGTCTATTTGGGCCTGAGGGGAACAAGCTTCGGAAATTGCATTAAGCAGGTGGAGAGAGGTTGGAAGGCGGTGGTGGACCCAAGCTACCGTGCTATCATGCTGAGACAAGTGTCCACTAGCCGAAACCTCATCCGCGCGAGTGCTGCAATTCTCTATACAGGCGGCGCGTTTCTTCACATCTTGCTACCGGTAATAGCCAAGGTAACGTCCAAAGGGAACGTCACCGTCAAGCCAGCGATATTTCTCGGATACGACTTCCTGCTCGACTCCGAATTCAGCTACGCTCCTGATCTGATCACGGTCATACAGTCTATGGGGGCGTTCATGAAGTACAGCATCACCACGTGTGCATACAGCTTGACCACAATCTTCGTCACGCATATCGTTGGACAAATCCAGATCCAGATATCGCGATTGAATGATTACGTTAACAACCGGCGGGTTAAGGATCACGACCTTATAGGAACCATCATTCGAGATCACGTGGATATCCTGAGGTAAGAGGTTCCAGGTTCTCTAAATAAGTGTCCATTCATCTACATACTCCTTACTCCTTACTGTACATATATATACGAAGATCGAAAAGATCACTCCTTGGAACGTTTTAGATTCGCCAAGAACATGCAGGAATCCTTTTACGAGATATGCCTGGTACAACTCACGGAGTCCACATTGATTATATGTTTCCTCGCATATTGCCTTATGCTGGTAAAACTTAGTATCTAGTATTAGAGGAAGGGGTGGTAGGTATGGTCCTCAGTTTTATATATCTTCCTAAAATCTGATTCATAATTTAAAAGGTGGAAGCAAAAGAAAAAAAATTAATTGAATTTAACATATATTATGAAAAAGTGTCATTTTCGGCGTTCCCCATACAGCACACTCTCGCGTTACAGCAATAATTCTATGTCCGCCTCCTGCAACGTTTCGGGCAGTAGGGCCCAAAAATGTAAATAACGGTATATATGGATGTGTGCGGAATCACAGAAGTACAAAGCCCGTGTTTCTTTTCCTCCAAGGGGATTCGAGCCGGCGACCTGTAGCGTCGTAGGCGAACACTTTTTTTTTATATAAAAGTGTTTATTAGACCTTACTGTACATTGATAATCTGGTTCCGAATGGCAGTGCTCACCGCAAAACCAAATTTTTAAAAATGCTTCTTGGATGTCGCTTGTTACTTTATTATAAACGTAAATATTTTTCTACTAAAAAATTACCAAATGTTCTTTAAATGTTGCTCTTTTAAGCGCAAAAAGTTCTGTAAGAATATATGCTTCCGCTTTTTCAAAAAAAAATCACAAACATTCGCCTCTTTCCGGCCGCCTGACTAGGTATAACCCCTTAAGCCACGCTCCGTCCAAGGGACCCGCCTCAGGTCTCAACTCTCGAAAATCAAACTGCAGATATTTTTGTTCATAATATGAAAATCACGAGGTGGCCGAATTACCAACAGGGGGCCATAATACCACCTTTTCATCTACCCGTTTAAATTCCAAGACTACCATTGCAATGTCTTCATAGTTATGATGATTGTTTAACGACGCTTCTAGGACTGGGAAGATGGGATAACGATAAACACCTCATCAGTAACCCACTCCATGCTGCTGCTCTCCTTCATTTTTAACTTATTTATATTCTGCTATGTAGGTGAGATGCTGTCAGAACAGGTACTCATAAAGAAGTAAAATTTTTGAGCAGCTTTGATCACTGGCATAATAGACGTTGCCATTTTATTAGTGCAGCCAAATCGGCCCAACTGCGTATAACATCGAGTGGTACAATTTGCCGCCCAAACAAGCTCGTAATCTGATCATGCTGTGCACTATATCGCTCTATCCACCAAAACTTACAGGAGGGAAAATGATCCAATTTTGTATGATGACGTTCAGCTCGGTATGCGACTCTTCCTATATTAATTCAGCACTATTGGCGGCAGGATAATCGAATACTTGCAGTTTAATTGTTTTCAGGTAATGCAAACGTCTGTAGTTTACTTGAATCTACTACGGACTCTGTCAGAATGGTAATGAAACTTTCATTTTTCACTGTTACCTTGATGCGCCTGCCATCGTGCAATCACGTCGAATCTTTTATAGATTTTCAACCCTACCGCACCAGGGGAATGTATTTAAAGAAGCCTCAAATGCTAGGGTGGACTTTGCGAGCTTCAAATTTGCTGCAACCCCTGACGATTGTAGCTAATGAACATTAGCGACTCGTTTAGTCTGTGTTAAGTAAATCGGCACTAATGTTTGTTCTTCGTTGTAGCTTATTGTTATGCCCGAGGGTGGTGGGGGTGTAAAGACAACACACACTTACACTACGATACTAGATAAATCTCTATACAGTAAATCCTCGTTATAGCCCCGTTTTTTACCATGCGTAGTACGCCCGGTGACTATCCCTACCATTTCTTGGAATCCTTCGGCCGAGAGTGAGAGAACCCGAGAACGAGCAACTTCGTGTCGACTGTTTCGTTCCCTCTCGCTCGCTCTTGGGTTTTCTTACTCGCGGCATCGGTCGCGCGGAATAGTGTCTGCAACGCGTTATACGCCCGCCGCTAGCCCCGTTCGTCGGGTTTAACGCCACGTCCTAATTAGATGTCGCACAGCGATAAAATCGTTGTCGTCCAACCGACCGACCAACACGATTATAAACAAACAAAGGATTTTCTATGGGCTTGTCCAAACTGACAATGCATGCGATGCGGCAGCTTCGTATATGTCGGTCGTTTTGTTTGAACTTCAAACCAGTTTGTTTTTTTGTGGTATCGCGCGCACGACGTCGCAAAAATCCATGGATAATTTCGTGGACTTACTGATTTCCGAGCAAAAAAGGCCGATTTTATGGAATAAATGGGCCGGAAACTATAAAACCGTATATTAGCGGACAGGGAATGGGACAAAGTGGCAGTAGCATTAAGAAAAGACAGTAAGCTATTTGAATTTATTTTTAATTTATTATTTATTTAATTTAATTTATTTAATAATTTATTAAAGAAGCCTCCTTCTGTAGATACTGGCAGTCCATCTATGAGTACTTATAGCGGGAAATGGGTGTGTTCTAAAAAGCTCTTATTTTTAAAAGACACCAGGATGCCGAAAAGAACGGACAGCAATTTTAATAATGAAACACCGAACTCCGATGAAACGGAGAACAAAAGAAGAAGAAATTGAGAAAGAAAGAAGTTGAAATTGGCTTCTTAAAGTTGGTAGTTTTGCGGGTACACTTTTTTCGTACTGCTTCAAGAATATAATTAAAAGTATTTTGTGTCATTCGAGTATACTGATAAAATAAATTATTGTTTTCTCGTAGCTGACAGTAAAGGTGGTAAAATTCGCCGAAATTTATCCTGTCTTTATATATCTGGTCTATAAAACAACGATGTTTCTTCCGTGTATTTGCTATAATAATATATGTTTCATATAACTATTTTCACTAAGGAAAAACAACTCCGACTTCGATAAAGACATCTTGTAAACTAACCGCAAAAGCGGTTGCAAATAGTATAGTGCCTATCCGAGTTATAGTGACTTAGGTGTGAAGTCTCTCAGCGGAGTCTTACCCGACACCCTGCTGGGTACTGGCCGCTAAACGTGCCCCCCTACTACCTCTTGCAGGACTGTAGTTAGAGAAGACCAGGACAGAATCGGGGCCCTAACAGATAATAAAACAGAAAATGAATATACGGTTTATCATTATTAAAAGACATCAATTAAGCTTTGCTACTGGCTATTAAAAATTGTCTCATATTAAATACAAATACATTTTAGTAAGGTACATGTACTGCATTAGAACAGTAGTGGAGAATTTATGAATCAATACAATAATTAATCAAAGCTTAATTGAAAGCTTTTAATAATGATAAACCGTATCTGCAATTTCTGTTTTATTTTCTGTTAGGGCCCCGGTTTTGTCCTGGTCTTCTCTAAATACAGTCCTGCAAGAGGTAGTAGGGGGGCACGTTTAGCGGCCAGTATCCAGCAGGGTGTCGAGTAAGACCCCGCTGAGGGACTTCACACCTAAGTCACTATATCTCGGAGAGGCACTATACTCTACAGCCGGCCGTATATGGACACTGTCCCGTTGTCGTACGACCGGCTGAACTCGGTCGGTCGGACGACAACGATTTTGTCGCTGTGCGACATTTAATTAGGACCTGCCGTAAGACACGCAAAACAACCGAAAGCATTTTCAACATACTTAAATTCCTAAATATGTTATTTTTTTAATAGCATGAAGTGAATTAAACTAAATTTCTTAGATTTCATTTGTCATCTGAATTGCAGATCAGGATTGTAAATTCGATTAGCGGTAAGTCATTAGCAGATAACTGTACTGTTGAGAAGCTTTCCTAATGCACAGCATTCCTTACCATATTCCAGAATTCCTTTCTCATGAATGGCTTCGCCATATTCAGTATCGCATCCATCACTGGTGGTGTATTAATAAAGTGTATCGCCTTCAAGCGAACAGGTATCGCTTCTTGTACATACGTAACTAATTTCTTCATCACGATAGGGCTTATTCGACTAACGTGACCCAAAGACACATCCGTCGCGTCACCGATAAAAATGTACCCATCGCAGGTACCAGTTTTCAGGCCAACTAAACCGGACACCATAAAGAAGTAGTTGGTGATAGCCTCGAAAGAATAACGCCGACGGATCAGGATCTACCAATTTGCCGAAAAGAATTCTGTGGCCTTGTTTCGATACGTCAGGTAATCCAACGACAGCTCTGTGTTATAGGATGAGAAACTACTTAATTCAATATTCATAATTCGTTCTTTTCTTTGACATATTACAATCTGCTTATACAAGATTCTTATCTTTAATCTATTGTATTAAAAGATATGAGTTACGTCGCTTGTTTTTATTCAAATTTTAAACAGTCGTAGCGATAGATAGAGCAAGTTATCACAGGTTTATTTCGTTTCACTCGAGCTCCTACAGTGTGTAAAAAATTTTATGGTCATGGCTCTTAGGGGTGAATACACCTCTGGATCGATGCAAAATCTTTAACAATTTTTCCTGACCAAACGTTCGTTTGCGACATTTGGCTTTTTTCGAACTTATTCCTGTCTCAACGCTCAGAATACGTTGATGTAAATATAATCCCCATAAAAAACTTCGAAATCAAGGGACATGTACTTTCAGCGTACTTTCTTCACTAATGTGACTTGCTCTACATTGCAAGCAGTCCGCCGTAATTTTCTTAATTCTTAATGCTATGTCTTTTCACACATTTTGTCGATTTACATTATTTTACAAATTTCCAGAAACTTATGCGAAAGAAGATGCTTCTCTGTCGAACCTTCTCCGGACAACTTCCAAGACTCTACATAAAAAGTCTATCAAAAAATTTTGGCAACTTACCTTGTTAATTGAGACAATAATTCAGTCTCCTATTTAGTGTAAAAACTCGTGACATTTCAAATTTGGACAACATACCTTATTTGACACTTGGCAGGTTATGATGGATTGACACTTGGTAGGTTATAATTCAATAATAGTATATAGGTATGTACAATGACGGACGACGATCCCTGCCGAATAATCCCGAGAGTCGACGAATGAGAACGAAACATGCGTTACAGTTTCTTTTGGCTGAAGGTGTGCGAAGTTATGAAGTTTCATAAATTTTTTAAATTCTGGGTGGATCTTCGCGATGTTAGCACCACAAAAATGCAAAAAGAATATCTTCGTCTAAAGGGGAATCGATCGCAGAAGTGCTGGAATCACGATCCACACAGCTTCTATAATACAGTTTATGCCCATAGTATGTAAACAGGTACGTAACTTTAATTGTTAATATCTTTAAAACCGCTAAGTAACTACGGCTAGTATTCCATATATATCATCAGGGACCTGCATGCTATCATCTTACAAAAGCTCGTTAAAATCCAAGCCGACCACTTGGGGCCCTTTTCTTGTTAGTCATCATAACTTAATATAAACATACTTTTATTACAGAAATTATAGCGTAGCATCTGTAACTACAATACATAACATAAGTTATAATACTGTAACGAAAGCACACGTATAAATGCGATTAAAAAGTACACAATAATTTATTCATGTCAAATGACATGGAATCACAAGAGTGTTTAAATTTCCCGCGATAGGATGGATCATGCGCGTCCTCTAATTCTTCTTAAATGCAAAGGACTTTAATTAAAGCACTAACGGCGGTATTCTCAGTCGCTACTAATTCTTAAGCAAATGCTTAAGAAGTAGTAGCGACTGAAAATTCCGCCCTAAAAAGGTGAGTATGCGCATCCGCCATATTGGGTCCTCTGGAGAGAGAAGATTATTGAGTACCCGCCTTTTTGAGTATTGTCAAATTCGCTTTATAAACCAAATATAAACTTAAATGTAATAAAATACTCTAATAATGTGTCGTGCTACTATGCATCAATATCAACAACGCATATTTTATTTATAAAGTGAATCTGACAATACCCAAAAAGGCGGGTACTCAATAATCTTTTTTCTCCGGAGGACTCAATATGGCGGATGCGCATACTCTCTTTTTTAGTGCTCTACTATTATGGCGCTAGTATCGCAACACTGGATTCAATAACCCAAATCTACGTCATATGATTCAGTATGGATACAGTATATAGTATATGAAAATCTCTGTGGGAAGAAGTGACGAATTTTTTCAATCGATCTAAACATTCGTTATATGCTGTATCGGAACTTAAACGTGTTTCCACTACCCAAGCAACGTCGAAAATAATCGACTATTAAACGTTAATGTACTATGAATCGTTTGGATGATCCTCCGGGTCTCATGAAAGGCAGAAAACCATCTTTCATTGGAATGAACGGTATTCTTTTAACTGAATGCTTACCCATTTTAACTTTTCAAGAATGCCCACCTCTATTTAATACTTTACATTCGTCATAAAATTTTTCTATTGATTACTTTCTTGCAAGAATATTTCATACACCTAATAGACAAATAAACATCTATTAAAATTCAATTTGAATTCAGCACTACTATCATCCTTTCATTCAGTAATTTGTTTAATACATTTACGCTCCAAAATTTTGTTTCAGTCATATCACTTTTCTTATACCACGTATTGCTTCCATAGTTTTTCAATTATTGTAGGTCAGAAATACACAAATACACAAATATAGCTATGCTTGCTCCTATATTGTCAACACTTATTTGAAAGTTAACAGTATCACTGAAAATAACTGTACATATTCCACGTACAATATCTAATTATTAATATGTTAGATTAATTGTAATAGAGGATACATGTATTAACTGTTAAAGATCCAACTCTGGGCAAAACACAATAGCAAGACAAAAGTTATATTTTAGAGCAATAAATTCTATTTGCTTCCCTATTTAAATTCTGATAAGCTCATTCTATTGACAGACTTAAAATTTTGATTACTAAAAACTAAATAGTTATAAACTATAGTCTGATTTTCGAGAGTTGAGACCTGAGACGGGTCCCTTAGATGGAGCGTAGTTAAGGAGGAACCAATGGTACGCTACGGATTCCTTGCAGCGTAGCGTACCATTGGTTCCTCCTTAAACCACGCACCGTCCGAGGGACCCGCCTCAGGTCTCAACTCTCGAAAATCAGACTATAACCGACGTGCCAGTATCTGAACCTCTGCCTCTTCCCCAGTAAGCCTACCTTCCCCTCGCCAATAGTCACAGCTTCTGCTCTGTCTATATATGTCTATGCCTGGATGAGCCTTGGTGAGCCTAGCCTCCATGAGCCGAGCCGCACTATGAGAACTCTCATGGATCGCCGATTCGCGAACCTGGACGCATAGACATATATAGACGGAGCGTAAGCTGAGGGGGTTAACAAGGTTCACGGTAAGGGGAGCGATACGAGTAAATCGGGTAACGCAGTGGTTATACATGCTGAATGCAACCGAAGCTATAGTCTGATTTTCGAAAGTTGAGACCTGAAGTGGGTCCCTCAGACGAAGCGTGGTTAAGGAGGAACCAATGGTACTCTGTGCCGCACGGAATCCATAGCGTACCATTGGTTCCTCCTTAACCACGCTCCGTCCAAGGGAACCTCGACTCTCAGGTCTCAACTCTCGAAAATCAGACTATACTGTAAACCTCGATCTCTTTTCTACAGGGGGTCCAGAAACAGACGACCAACAGCGTTTACGGTTCCAGGTTGAATTAGAATTTGTTCAGTGTCTTGCCAATCCAAACTACTTAAACTGTACGTTCATGTTAACGACTACCTAATACTTCATAGCTTTTCCAGATACTAATAGCCATTATTATAGTTTTAGCACAACGTGGATACTTTAAGGACGCGACGTTTGTAAATTATCTTAAGTATCTGTTGTATTGGAAAGAACCAGAGTATGCGAAATATTTAAAATATCCTATGTGCTTATACTTCTTAGATTTATTACAGTATGAACACTTCAGGAGAGAAGTAGTTAACTCTCAGTGTACAAAATTTATAGACGATCAACAGATACTGTTATGGCAACATTATACCAGACGCCGGACGAGGTTGTTGCAGGCTGCGGCAGAACAAACTCAGCATACGAATCCTCAAAACAATGGTATTGTACAACCCAAAGTTCCTTGAATAATTTATGAAACCAAATCACTATCGAGTTGGTCCATAAAAACTGCAATGCCAAAATGACACTATGTAAGACTACCTTTATTATACTATAGTTTCCTTATCAGACTTGATTTATTAGTTATGTTTTTCGGCTGTGATAACTCGTAAATAAAGTACTTTTCTATGTTCATTATACACCTGTGATTACACTTCTCTCCCTTTTCCTTCTATCTCTCGCTTATACTTCACTTACTTACAAAACGAGCAATGTTTAAAATTTCATATCGTTCAAGCGGTTAATATAATAATAAATATCAGAAACTTGTACACTCGAAATAATTACGAAATAATACTCGTATTCTTATATGAATGGATATCGTAAAAACTAAAATATATTATCATGTATCAAGTTTAGAAAAGTGTATCGGTTTATGTAAATTGAAACAAAGATGCTCCAATTGTAGAATCTGATTTCGGACGAGTGATGCTGAAACCCGAATAGCTGGTCATAAGTGTTTATTACTGTTCATCCTTCATAATAATGGAAAACATGGGAAATCATAGACAATGTGGACAGAAGATATGGACTTTAACAGCCTCAGTAAGTCTGCTTACTTTATTTAGTTATAAAATTTATTTAATTTTAAAATACTGTACATAAATATAATATTTCGTTTCTTGTACCTCTTCTTGCATAAAAGTTTTTAAAAATGGTTGAGTAAAAATTAATATATCTGTGTAACGACTGTTACATTCACAGTGTTTGGTCTATACTTGAAGTATGCAATGAAAATCACTAAAAAAATCGATATAGTTAAACTCGTCTATCAATTCATACAAACAAATATACTGTCACAAATATTACATTAAAAAAATGTAAGCAACCCTAAAATGATCTTGAGGCCTATGCTCACTCACTTTTAACCATATAAAAGTAATTTTAATGAATTCAGTAAAGTTTCCGAAATATGCATTTATAAATTAAAATGGAACACCCTGTATATGTACACTTATCAAATATAACAAAAATACTTCAAATAGAGCTTGACGAACTTAAGATTTTAACAGTGCATTAAAAGTAACAGAGTACTAAAATAAGAAGTAGTGCATCTTTTTTTGTTTGAAATTTATAGTAATTATAATAAATTAACTATAATGTTTTTCACGTATTTTTTTCGTATAGTTGGTGTAAGTCCGTATCGCCGTAAGCATCTCCCGAACGCATTAAACTGTTAAAGAATTAATAGGTGTCTTACTTAGTAAAAACCAAAAACTGTTTGTGGAAAGTTATTCTGTATACAATATTAATGCATATTTTGAAACGCGTTAGAATATTTCCCATACTTTTGACACTTATTGAACAGTTACATTCCATTGAAAACTAATTTTTAGAGCAATCACTCATGTGTAGGATGTCCCTGAAATAAATAGTCTTAAGATAGTTCTGTTCCCAAATGGTAACCCTTGGCCTCCTCCGTATGCACTGTCTTTCGTCAGCTGAAGTACACATATAACGAAGCTCTAATAGCGTTATACATATATGTATACATACTTAGGTATGTGCAGGTAATCAAATGTATCGGGTACCCGAGCGATCGGGTCGGGTGCGAAAAAGTCGGGTGGGGATCCGAGCGTCCCGAGTCTTACGGATCTTTGGGTAGCTCACCCGACCGTTTCGGGTAACCTGATTGTGACCGGTAGCTCGATTGTTTTAGGTCAAGTTGAAGACAATCGGGCGGGCTCGAGTTAATTTATTAATTCAAAGTATCTATTAATATAATACATTTTCTTATTCTGATCAAGTAAAAATTCAACTTGTGCACCTTATACAAAAATTAATATACAGGTTATATCGAATCCATTTTGAATAAATCAATTAGAAGTATTATATTTTCACGTGAAAATTATCTTATTCCAAAATTTCATGTAGGTTAGGTAAAGATCTCGTATATGCTTGCCGAGGACTCGGTTGCTAAAAAAAAAGCTCATTGTGAGTACGTATGCATACCAAGGACCGCATTAAAAACGCGATACAATGCATTTCAAACGAATCCTGAACCGAATCATCGCCCAGAACTCGCTCGAGCCCGCTCGATTTTCTTCGACTTGGTTCGACATAATCACACTACCCGAAACAGTCGGGCTACCCGAAGGTCCGTGTGTCTCAGGCCCCCGTCCGAACCCGCCCGACTTTACCCGACCCGAGCCCGAAATATCGGGTACCCGTTAATACATATGCATGACGATAGGTACAAAGTGGAAGAAGCCCATTTTACTTGCAAATAAATTTTTGGATAGCACTGTTCTTAAGGTAAATGGTTGAGAAAGTAAAATGAAGAATATAAATAAAGTCTTATATGGTGTCCAAAACATATGTTTAATGAAATAAGTGCTATCAAGGAAATAATCAAACGTATCAAAGTCTAACTAATAACTCTTAGCTAATAGATTGATAAAAGAATAAATAATACTTTTTGGCAATGATCCCAATTGTCAGGTGTTTCACTTTCTGGATCTTTATTTTCAAGGTACAATGAAGCAAACCATCTACAGGAACATATTTGAAAATCGCGAGAAATTGTGAAATGCTGTATTAGCTGCAAGTAAAAATATCGCACAAAATATATCCTAACGCATGCGTTAGTCACTTCTGTAGCGAATTGATATTCGTGTAGTGGGAAAATCATACCAAGTTTGAGAACATACAGCAGGGCTCTCCGGCGTAGGGGCCCCTTATGGGCCTGCTTCCCCTTCCAATTTTCCTCTGGCGCAGCGTGCGTTCCGTTGTCAAGGAGACCGCGCGACGCTACGAAGGCTGCCGTGACCAGAGTTAGGAGCGATGGGACCGCAGTGATGGAGGGGGAAAACACCTACAGGAGCGGTGGTAATGTGTGCGTGACTGACGCAGGCGCAGTTCATGCACACATAACCACCACTCCTGTAGGTGTTTCCCCTTCCATTCACTGCGGTCCCATCGCTCCTAACTCTGGCCATGACAGGCTAGTCGGGCTAGAGTCTTCGCGGTTAGCGTCGCGCATTATCCTTGACAACGCGGACGAGAGTGGGAGAACCCCAAGCTCCCGCGGGAGCAACCTTGGAGAGCCCTGACATACAGGATTATAACGTTAATAATGTTAAACTTCAACCATTGACTACATATATAGACATCATGTTCATAGAATTTTTATTACTTCTTTGCACATCCTCAACCACCTAACTTAAAGACACCATCTCTTTCTCAGGGGCATCCTGTATTTGTGTATAAATATACCTATTCGACGTTACAAATGAAAATGTATAAATACTACATGAAAAAGTGAATAAAATATCTTGCAACATTACTTCAGTCTCTAAAATACAACTATTTTATAATGTTTATCACTTTTCTAATTAGTTTCTTAATTTTATGGCGACACTTAAAATCTTGATTTAACAGGCAGTGAGAAACAGATTGTTTTATTATAATCGTTTTAACATTTAACACAATAAGTATAACAAGTAATAAATATTGATTAGTGTAAATTATAATAATACACTAATGTATGCGTTATTATGGAGAGTATATTACATATAAGTAATACATGTTTATGAATTAACATTTCCATAAATCCACGAGAATAGTTTCTTCTAAAGAAGGATTAGAACTGATATAATATCGATCCCATTTCTTTAAACAGTTTCAATAAACTATTATGCTGAATAACAGTTGCAAAGAACCGAAATTTATGGAATATGTATCGATTCTAATTCCGGTTCAAATATGGGTTCGCATATCGATTTCATTATTAACACTTTAAATGGCACAGGGCTTTGAGAAGTGCCCCTTCAAGATGGTCAGACCATTCTTTCTATCCTGAGAAAACATTCGGGGACAACCAAGCAACACTTTTGATGCTTTTCAGAAATTTCGCCACGAGACAATGCCGACGCCACTCAAAGTGTTAATTCTGCATAAAATGATGTTCATTATAAAATCGTTAAATATATCCATGTTGATAAAAGCTTTATATAAAGGATCTTCCTAAATCAATTATGGAAACCCAAAAGAATGTTTTGCGCTACGCCTTACTGTTTAAAGAACAAACAACGAAAAAGTTCTGCATTATTGTATTTACATCAGTAATCGTTAATTACGTATTAATAATAACATTCAATACTTATTCATAGAATAGTGTCCACGAATCCCTTACAAAGACACGTGGATCGTTTCGCTGACGCGTTCTCGGTGTCACGCCGTATCCATTCTATCTTTAACTTGGGCACGTTATGCTAAATGCTGATGCATGTTTTTGTTGTTACAAGAAAATGCAGAATGAACGAACACATTTTATCACGAAAATGCACCCAAGACTGGGTAGACGGACAAATGGTTTCAGCGTTGAATCACGTCAGCGAACGAGTTTTGTATATTCCTATCACTTTATTTTGTTTCTTCACGTTAACTGACACCAACTATACTCCCTGTCATTTAAGAAGGAACCTGCCGACCGACGAGTTTAGGTCGGTTCTGCGCAGGTTGACGCTCATTGGTGCCGGGAGAAGCCACTATTGGCTGTACCCCCACCAACGCTTTTTCGGAGCCAATGAGCTGATTGTACATGCGCGAAACGGGTTCCTTCTTAAATGACACGGAGTATATGTGGTAACGCTCCTTGGCCGTGAATGTGCAATTTTCGGCTTGCTCTAAACCATCAATTTGGCAACAGCGCGGAGGCTTCTAAATAGTCAATCACGTTACAATAACCTAGTGCTGTCTAACACTTTATCGTCGGGCATGCATTTGCCTTATACTGTGGCCAGCCTTTTACCACACTTTAAAAGGAAATTGCGTTAAATTTAATAGTATGTAAAATATCATTTACCGATAGTTCTATGATGTATGGTGGTGCTGTAAAGGAATACCTCAGTGAAATTATGCACCGGGTAATCTCTAATTTAAATATACATATCTATCAGAACTGAACGCATGGAATAACTCGTGACCCATCCATGAAGCATTAATTTTAATAATCCGACAAGAACCGGTGCTTCCTACACAGCACTTTCTATTCTCTTTGGTCTACCCTTCACTCAGAATTCTTGTTCTCCGTAAAATTCACTAATATACCATTCCCAGCATCCACCCAATCCTCCGAGAACAGTTTCGTTCTGAGTATTTCTCTCTCGGACAGATCTTCGTTCGTAGACGTCTTTTCGTTATTCGGATTCTCGTTGCTCCTCTTTTCTCGCCTCTTCACAGTCAGCAGCTCGGAATCCTCGACTGTGTCGGGTAAAATTTTGTTCAAGGTTTCTGGTAAAATTAAAGCGAAACCTCCAGACACTAAACAGAGCATTCCAATAATTAACAACGGAATGGTGACTGGAAAATATTCCCCCTGAAACGAAAGTCGTGTTTTATGAACTGAAGAACAATAATTCTAGTTACTCCGTTCAGTAAATGCAGCGGTATACAAATGAAATATAAGGGATACTAAAGGGAGAAGAAGAAGGAGCGGAGTGGATGCGTATGGTTCTGGAAAAACAGAGAAGAAAAGAAGAACAAGATGAAGGAAGAAAGCAAAAGGAAAGCACAATCTTCAGTTAACAGTCCCAGAAACACTTACACGCCTGACACATGTAACCCCGTTTTGAGGCCAAAAGGCAAGAAATAAACCTATTTACTACTGCAAATGAAATATACCTAAAGCTTACCGATAATATTACGTGCGGTGTGCACAAACTGCCGATTTTCGCGAAAACCGTACATACGCCTAAACAGGTTCCTCTCGCAACAGTTGGGAATATCTCGACCGTGTATAAGTACGCTATAGAAACGGTACTCATCACTGTTACTCTGCCAAATAGCAGCATAATTGTTTTCGTTAAGTCTAAAAATAAAAATCTCATCAGCCACAAAGAATTCGACGAAGACGCGAAATTATTATTTATGCATGCTTGTACTTTAGTAAAAAAATCAATTAATAAATCTTATCCCAGGATAATCTTGTGTAAGTTCTCGGTATTGTAAATGGTACTTGTCACTTTGATTACGCACCACTCCCAGTCGCAGGATTCGATAGAATGATAACAGCAGCCGTTGAAATGCAAATAACGCCGCTAACGGACTGATACGCAGACATCGGTATTCGTCTGCCGTATCTGGACAGCACGAAATAGACGAATACGTAAGTTGCAATTTCTAATGCCCCTCCGAGGGCGAACGTGACGTGTCTGTCGACGAGAAAATTCGGCACCATGGTCGTGAAAACGTAGCACGCCATAGAAGAGGTCAACCTTGAACATATGTAGAATAAAGATCATTATGTGGATGTAAAAACAAAATTCTCGCATACTACTTGTTTTCAGCGAAGAAAATCCGAAGTGATTTAAACAGCAAATCACTGTTACGTAATTGCTTTCTGATTATATTCTAAGGTACTATAAGATGTGAAAAATAAGTGTATTGTGAAACTTACCATTGACAAACCATTACTATGCCATATTTTCTCATCCGCGTAGACTTGAACAACTTTCCCACCGTTTCCGTATCAAGCGATTTCTCTTCGATTTCAATACTTTTCTTCTTCTGGTTCTCCCTTAGCATATCCTTTTTCGCGGGAGTTCTGAGCTCCACGACGTCGTACGTATTCTTCATGGAAAGCCGCTGATTAGTGGTCGGTTGGGACATCGATTTTGACTTTCGGTGGTTTCTCGAATTCGACGGGATGCTTGCCTTCTCCGCTTTCCCGTTATCGCACTGAGAAGACTCTGATACGGATTCCATTTTGGGGAACTTATTACCTAGATTTTCCGAAATTGCGCTCAAGCTCGTTGCTGAAAGATACGTATACATTATTTACCGATAATAATAGATGCAGCACTGTTTAATCAATTTAACAGTTCACTGAAAATTAGGGGATGCCATCGATTGAACTTCGGATTGGATGCAAACAGAAAATTAGATCTCTGAGGTCTTGGATCCGCTCCGCGCGGCGAAATTCGCGTTGGTTTGGGGGAGCCTTAAGGGGAGGTTCCGGTCTAAAAGTCGATTTCTTTTATTTCATTTTTCGAATGTTCAACATTTTAGGAATACGTGTTTAGAAGGATTTTTTGAAATTCGTAAAATTCTCGAAGTTATAGGCATTTGAGTAGCGGCAAATGCATGGGCCCACGTAAAACTTTAAATGCGTTTTTCTCGAAACAGTGTTCTCAAAACGGTGGGACCTGTATCTCCAAAAGTTATTATCCGATTCGACTGAAACTTTTTTTATTTTGAAGAATATACTTCTGGCTAGGGGGGATACCAAAAAATATAAAAAATTGAAAGATTACAATTTTCAAAGGAGTTGAAAGGATGAAAACTATAGGGAAAAAGTGATTTCAAACTTCAAGTGTCGTTATTTTCTAAAAAATGTCATTTTTGTATTTTTGTCTGCCCCCCCCCCCCTAGCCAGACGTATATTCTTCAAAACAAAAAAAGTTTCAGTCGAATCGGATATTAACTTCTGAAGATATAGGTCCCACCGATTTGTATGATTTTTTTGACGCCTTGACTTTAAGGACTTTTAAGTGCCGTCTGCAATGATTAATTATAAAATAAAAAACATATTTCTATAATTTAAGACATCCTTAATACAATGCAAAAAGTCCCATTAAATTATATATAGTAGTTTTCCTTTAATAATTCCTAAAGATCACCTATTTTTGGGGGGCCCTAGACCGGAAGGTCCCCTTAAGACAGGAGTGTCGAACTTCCCCACTCCGAGAGCCGCACGAGTCAGGCCCCCGGTCAGCCGGTTCCCCCACTTATTTTTCTCCATGCGTTGCACGAGACCCGGCAGGGAGAGAGTGCGGCACCCGGAGGAGAAATTCATCAGAAGTAGGTGTGGAGGGGGCCGTTCTCCTACGGCTCTACGGAGCAGGCGAAAAGGAGAGGGAGCCACTGCGGCTCGCGAGCCGCTAGTTCGACACCTCTGTCTTAAGGCTCCCCCAAACCAACGCGAACTTCGCCGCACGGAGCGGATCCGCCGCGGATCAGATAACACTGCCCATAAGCCACCACGTATAAAAAACTGCTGCCTTATCTAATCCGCGGCGCGGAGCGGATATGTGCGTTGGTTTGGGGGAGCCTTTAGATTGTCGTGCTGTACAATATATACAAGGAAGAACAAAATCAGTAGCTTTCATCTCTCTTACTCCGAACTTTTGGCTGTTGCGCAGTTTTTTCGCTATTAATGAGCAAATTAGTAGCTTCCCCATTCACTTCGTCGTCAGCTTTCGGTTTCTTCAACTCCGCGGTCGGAACCCGAGATTTCCTTTCCGGTTTAATCGGCGTCGGATTTTCAGGCGCATTTCCTTCCGCTTTAGCGTCGTTTTCTCTACTCGATCTGGTGCAGCAGACGTTGTATTTCGTGATTCGTTCTACCGCCATATCTGCCTCCGTCGTTTTACCCTTTGCGAGAAGCCACCTTGGCGATTCTGGTATAATCCTAAAAATGGAATTGTTGTTTCAAAAGTAGCATGTCCGAGCGCACTTGCTTGAATTAAACTAAGTAGCCTGATTCGCTACAAGGGTGTGACCAGTTCAGTTGCAAAATCAGATATGGCATCGTTAGAAGCTCAGGGTCAACTTCTAATTAGAAAGAAATTTGAATATTTCATTGAAATAAGGTAAAGTTGAGAGAAAGCATTTCACGTGACATTTAAAAATTTCGGGAAGGAAAATTCACATCCGCATTTTAACACAGTGTGTCCACAGTCGGCGTAACAAATTCATTCGCGCGATTGTCCCCTTTTCTAAATGAATCCGAAACGCTGAATTACATTAGGATCAACAAATAAAAGGTTGGCGCAGATTACACTGGAATTTATTACAAGACTTTTTCCCACCAGCGCCCTTTTTTTATAATTATTATTTCTCACAGTTTCTACTGTCTTCGTTTTAGTCGTGTGTATTTGTAATGAACGAGGACTCACGTGTTTACTTATTTCGTTATGTACAAAATTAATTACCAAATGTAAAGAACAGTTATTGCAGTGGGGACCGAAACAGCCAGTTGCAAGATTCTCCAGTCTGGTATAACATAACTGAGCGCAGCTAGAAGCACCAATCCAATGGCCCATGCAATTTGCATAACCAATGCGACGAAAGTCCGTGCTTTCGCGGGGAACAGTTCCAGAGAGAGAATGTACGTGGAATTTTGCAGGCCCTGAGCAAAGACTCCTTGCAGTCCACGGAGGGCCAAGAACGTGGGGTAATTCTAAAATTTCAGGTCCATTTAAGAGAAACAATAAAATTAGTTTTTAAGAAAAATTGCCTCCTTTTCCTCTCAGTTCCCATGCTCCCCCCAAAATGTAACTAAACAGTTAAAAGTAGACGAACGATTTGAACGTAGCTTTTACATTGTATTTTTGCCGCGTTATTTTGATTTCAATAAAAAAAATTTTTTACAGTCTCGAACTTTTATTTTGAAAACGATAAGGATCCCTTACCTGCACCACGTACAGCGCGACAGCCATTGTACCCTGTGTATAAAGACAGATCGCTTGAACCGGAAGCCTTCCTATGCGATCGGCCAGAAGTCCGGCAATCCAAGCGCCCATTAAAACTCCGACATAATAAACTGTCGGGCCAAGAAACGTCAGGTATCGTTTCTCGCAAATTAAACCCCACTCTGTCACCACGCTGTTCTCTCCGAACTCGGTTGCGAATTGATAATCGCCCAAACACAGTTCCGTGTCGCAAATTCGTTTCGTTCCATTCTTTTCCTGTAATAGGGGCAGAGATCGGAGATGTTAATTAGTCTTTGCGTATTTAATTAGAGATTGATTGTTTTATATTTGAGTATATATTTGGCAAAATATAGCGCATCCAAAAGAGGCAGAGTGAAAATTCGGGTTTTCACTCGTGGAGGCAGATTTGACAACAGATTTGCGTGCAACTTTGTGATGTGTACAATTTATCGTTAATGTCACGTTTGTAAGTAAGATATGAACCTATGGATATTTCGGGTAGTCACGTATACTAGTATACTGCGTTCCACATTAGAGCGTACTCGTTTCGCGCAGGGATACACTGTTGATTGGTAGTAAACCGGCAGGGAAAGTGCTACGACCAATCGCGAAAGTGCTACGACCAATCGCGTGTGTCAGATCCGTGGGAGCTGCGCAGATCGGTCGCAAATCGGTAGGGTCGTTGGTACGCTCTTATATGGAACGCAGTGTAGCACTAAATATTATTTAAATATTTTTTCCAAATATTATTTAAATATTTTTTCCAAATATTATTTAAATATTTTTTCCAAATATTATTTAATTATTTTTTCCAAATATTATTGAAATATTTTTTTCAAATATTATTTAAATATTTTTTCCAAATATTAAACAAATATTTTTTTGGTCATACTTGTTAATACGACAAAAATGTTGATTCCAAATATTATATACACATACTGAAAATGTGATATAAATGTTTTGAAAATATGAACTAAATATTCGTGGAATATAAAAGAAATATTCAGAAATATAAAGCAAATATTCTGGAAATGTGAAAATAATATTCAGAGTTCCAAAATAAATATTCAGGAAATGAGAGGAGAGCACTTAATAAATCAACCGAAAAATTGAGAAAAATTCTATAAACCGCTTCTAAAACGTTTAAAAAATATTTTTAGTTTTTCAATTTGTACTCTCTAAGACTGCTTTTGAAAAGTGAACGTTTCAGTGTATATAACAATATGATTTTTAGGAGCATAGGTAGCTGCACTTTGGGCTCCACCCAAGCCTAACCCAACCAACCAACCATATGTTGGACTTGTACCACCTCAGTCAGAATCACTGTCAGTTTCTTTAAGAGATCGTAAGTATTGTGATTTTGTCATGAATTGGGGTACTCTTTGAATTCCACACACCGCCATTGACGCCTCTGGAATCAGTTTCACCATTCGTTCAACAGCGACAGTATGAGAAGGGAACTTGGAAAGTTCCCGGTCAGCCTCGTGTTCCATGGAGAGTTTTTCAATGATCTCTGCGTTTGACACATCTCTAAGGACTGGAGGTACAATGACTACAATTCAGAACCTTCCCAGTCAATCACAAAAAAGTGTTTTTCGCTTCACCCTAGTGCAGGGCTGCACAGGGAGCCGTTTTTAGCGCCTGGCTGCGAGCAACCCGCCTGTCCCGTTGCTAAGGTTAGAATCGGTGAGGGGAACTGCAGTAATGTATATAGCTGGGTCCAAGTCATACCAAATGCACGTACACTATTTGCAGTTCGCCTCACCGATTCTGACCTTAGCAACGGGACAGTCGGTTTGCTCGCAGCTAGGCGCTAAAAACGGCTTCCTGTGCACCCCTGCCCTAGTGGGTAGTGCGTACGATGACTTCGAGCCCGGATGTACCGTTGTCTGCCGCCGACTCGCAGACAATACGGCCATAAACCGCGAACCTGGCGAGACGCTCCGGCCGATCAGCCTGGTTAGTTTTTGAGAACCAGATGTGGCATTTTCCACTGTAAGCTACCGACACTCGTACGAAAGATTGGTCCTTTTTCTTGGGGTTGTAAGGCCCAATCAACTCCGTAGTACGTGGTGCTAGTGGCTTTATCACTCGCCAAATTAATTTTAAGTGACCGATTTGAATTGTGACGAAAAGAAAAGCTCGTTGGTCCGACTGCTGACCAAACGAGGTGTATGAGGTCTATGTCACAAATGTTTGACTAGACCAAGTGATGTTATCTGAACGATGACTGTATCAGGAGAGTGCCGATTGAGTTCTCCAGAGAGACGAATGAGTTCACTCGAGAGACGATTGAGTACTGGTCTTGTCCACCCTTTCGACGTCGAAGCTAGACAAGACATCAGAATTTTGGAAGATGCCTGAATTGCTGATTGGCCAGCTTTTCCTTGAAGAGGAGGAACCTTGCTTCTGCGATTTCGGCGGTGGAGGAGGAACCCTCTTCTTCTTGGTGACGTAGCGGAGAAAAAATCGGAAATCTGGCTACCAAACCTAGCCAGGTTGACTTTCTCACCACCCAAATATAATTTGTAATGTTATTGTTATTACAGGCTCGACAGCAACTAAACGTTTATTAGGAGGAACCTTACATTTAGCATTCCATTTCATTCGGTCTCTGATGATTCAAATAGAGTAAATCCGGGAGACGCGGTCCAGCCGGAGAGTTGGGGTCAAGTTGCTTTATTTCAGACTCTATACCTACAGTTCGCATTCACGATTAAATGGATATACACCATAGTGGATATGAGGGGTTCAATCGCGGTTGGTGGATTCTCCACTACATTGGCGGAGACGTGTACGTAGACAGAAGTGGGGCGTTGTCTGAATGTCATAGTTTCATGTATTATGCACCCCCTGCACGAAGAGAGAGTAGGCGAGTAATATTTAAAGTTTTTAAACTGCCGCGACAAACTTTCCCCACTGAATAATTACATGCCAACATAAAAAACTATCTTTTGTTGATTGCGTTAATGGTAAGAAACGTTTTATCCCCGACGCAGAAAATTGGCGCAATTAGAGACGACGGATTTTCAGGTGAAAAGTTGTAATTACCCCCAGCGAACGAATACGCGCTTGCGTTCTGACAATACTCTACCGAAATCGCCTGCTCAGTCGT
The DNA here is from genome assembly GCF_050908995.1 of Andrena cerasifolii. Taxonomy (NCBI): domain Eukaryota; kingdom Metazoa; phylum Arthropoda; class Insecta; order Hymenoptera; family Andrenidae; genus Andrena; species Andrena cerasifolii. The sequence continues at coordinate 5,276,197 of NC_135123.1, forward strand.
TCAGTCAACGGTGCCCACCATAGTCATGACGATGCATAACCAATCGCCTCGTCAAATCGCCGACAAAGCGGGAAATCCCCATTACAAAAAAGATATGCGCTACCAATCGGTTTATGGTCTATGGTCTACCATAACCCAAGCACATGGGAGAAGACCCTACGCCTTGGCCAATGACTTTCGAGTACTTAGCTGTGGGCCTAGAGTAATCGTTGTCCTTGTCGGGTGTATATTGCTATCCTCTTCCAGAGGGCGCACCCAACGTCTTTCCCATAGAGATTTGACAGAGTGTCGAATCTTATTGGCTATTGCGGCACGCGCCATGCAGAATGAATGACGGACAAGTCGAGGAATACAGGCTCGTAGGATTCTTATTCTATTTAGCGTCATTCCACGGCAAATCGATCACTTTTTGCACTCGATGTCAGGGATTTTGTTTAAACTGAAATATTATATAGGAAGGGATTTCAGTCATCACTTTGCTGGTTTTGAATTTGTTCAATTTTTGCCTATTTTCATGAAACCGAGCTGTACTTGTGAATTTTTATCTCGGAAACTCTTTATCGTATTGAATTCATTCTTTTTTTCATTTTAATATAGAAAGTGCGGGCTATTCTAATGCTCTTTTTTATATTAAAAAATTAATTTTGCAATTTTGAAAATTATAACCAAAGTTTTATTTTGCAAATTTCACGTACGAAATATTCTGCTTTCGAGCGTGGAATTTTGAAAATTAACGTCAGCATGAGCTGTTATCAACCGATGAAGAATTTCATTAACCCACTCTTGACCCCGTTTCAGGTAAAAACATTCTGCTCTGTGGACATTGTTTGTGGACTTTATTGAAATAATATGGGATGCGAATTATATGGTCAACTGCCCGCAATAACTGAGCAAGAGACGACTATATAACTGCGGCGTTAATTTTATTGGTGTTATCCTAGAGTAATACTTTTAAGCCATGTTTAAAGGAGCGAATTACTTTTAAGCCGTGTTTAAAGGAACGATTTCCTGTCGGAAATGAAATGAAAAATAGTTTTACAATTTCGAAACTTTATTCTGAAAGATTAATTCTTCTCGATTAAAATAAAAGAAAATTAACGCAATGCTGTTGCTAGTTTTCGAGATAGAAATTCGTAAGCGCAGCATCTTTTCACGAACATAAGCAGAAATTACACAATTCAAAATCCGAAAATTTTGTAACCAAGTTCAAAACCCGTTAAACAATGACTCAAACCTTTCCATAATTTCACGTGATTCACAAAATACATATTGCATTCTGATCAAAGTCTCTAAAAATGTGCTCGATTTGGCGTGGAGTGAAGGAATCTGTTTTATCGAGCGAGTGAGAGAGACACAGTTGCGCTTGAAGATAGAAAGAGACGTCCGATCTGCTACACAACGTGGCAACGTCGCACGAAGTACGGAGCATTCATTGGCTCTCTCCCGAGCCACGCGCGCCGGCCTACGGGCCGCCCAGGCGCCTTCTTTCGTTAATTCGACTATAATTGTAGGGTCAGAAGCAATAAAGGGACTATAGTCGGATTTTCGAGAGTTGAGCCCTGAGGCGGGTCCCTCGAACGGAGCGTGGTTAAGGAGGAACCAATGGTACGAAGCAAACAATAGATAAGGTCTGGTATATAATGACCGGTAAAGACTCAGTCGAAAGCTATTGGTCAAGAGGCAGGGAGTAGGGTGAATACTACACAAGAGAAACACCCTTAACGAGCCTGGATAAGCGGCAACATCGCAAATAAGCCAGCTCCGCCCGAGGTCTCAACTCTCGAAAATCAAACTATAGTACTAGTTTAATTACGTAAACCATATAGTCAATCAGCTGTTCTAGTTGCGGCAATAAAGTGCGCTGATATGATCTTCGGTTCGAATCCCCGTACCCCTAAATTTTTTTTTCTCTTTTTCCTTACCGCAGTGCCATTACAGCATAAAAATTTTCATTTTGTTCTAATAATAATATTAGAAATTACATTGTCAGTACTACTGATCGAAATGTTGCAAAAATTTGCAGCATCGTTGCTGCAATCTTGCAAAGAGGAATACCTATTTCCTACAATATCTCGAATCTTACATGCAAATGTTTCTGCAACTATGCGCGCCGTATGGGTAGTCAATATATTAATCGAAGTCGATTACTTTTTCGATTAATTTTCATTTCCTTGCAAAATTTTCAGTAAGGGTACGTTTATGTTAAATAGCGATAAAAGCGTCGAGATATAAATATTTCTTTTCGTATTTCTAAACGTACCTCAACACGCCCGCATACACGTTTAATATATTATTGTATACGATGCACACCAGCTATATGCAAGATTTAAGTGAAATCGGTGACACGAACCTTGTGAGCCTCACTTTTAAAAATTTTACAAATGAAAAAGCTTACCTGACAGTAATACTTTGGCGTGTAATTGTGGAAGACCGGCAACGCGTGGCTCATTGCCACTATGACATAATTGATGCCCAACAACAGCACGATGACCATTTGGAAGCAGCCAACTTTTACTTCCTCGGCATTCATTTTTCCCAATAGTTTGACGCGATCGACACTTTTCCACAAAATCCCAGTGTAATCGATAACACGAAGGAACAATTCACAGCTCAAGAAGAAAAGTCCGTTCAGGAAGGAGGAGCAACTTTGATATCTCAAGTTCACTAAAATCCAACCACTCGTCCATTTGTACTTTTTAGAATCATTAGAAAGAAAACGGGAAACGAAACGACGAGTCTGATCAAGTCGACAGAAGTTTATTCATTTCTTTCGCTGGGGAGCGTCAGACACGGATGGGAATCTGAAGTGACGAGTAAAAGTTGTCGCGGAGCCCGAATGCAAAGTGTCATCCGCGAGGGTAACGCACGCACTAACAGAAGGAAGAGTCTTCTCTCTCTGTGGAAGGATAGCACGAAAGAGGAAGTGATTCCTGGCTGCGTTGAATCGAACAAGGATGGAAGCCGTGCTATTGTTTCACGCTTGGCGACACGTATCCCATTAACGCACCCCACGTCACGAGAAAACGATCTTCTGACAATAATAATCGATCCTTAAATCCACGTAACGTGAACTTTGCATTTCTTCGCGGAGCAGTTTCGGCGAACAAGCTTCCCAGTAGGCTTGCAACTACTTCGATAATCTAATATCCTAGCACTGCATAAGTTTACCCGAGTGGTATGGAAATTCTTGGAATACTGTTTTTTTTTTTTTTTTAATATTTGGAATTTTCATCTCTTGTTCGGTTTGTACATTGAATTCTTAAGTTGGCAGTTTTTCAGAAAATTGTAAATATATAAACACGCGGTAATTGTTGGTAGAATATTAACACTTCTACGCATTAGGGTGTGTCAATTTTTTTTAATGGTTTAATTTTAAAAACGACTAGAGAGAAAACGGTACAATTTCAGGTTTAAAATTAACCACTACCTGTAAATTTTGTGCAATACATTATTTACCTAGTTGGAATTTCATTTGCAATTATAGAAAAATACGACAATTATTAAAATTATTAAAAAAATTTAATAGTTGAGCTTATGAACTGCAACAGAAGCAAACAAGATGTCGCTTCTTTGGTGGGCTTTGTTAAATAGCATTAAATTTACTACGTAAATGACATATGGCTAGGTTTGTTGCTAAAGTTACATATATTTTCATTTTGCAATAAATACACATTTTCATGTGAATGTAATAAACACTAATTTCCACATATTTTCATTTTCATGTAAGCAAGACTGGCTTTAAGCAGTACATGAATATGTAGTTTGTAGTTAAATCTTACTTAATTAACCCCTATTTTCAACTGTGATTTGAAGTAGCTAAACCTCACTCAGATTAATTTCTGAAGATAGTTTCAGATTCAGGATTAAAAACAGCATTACTCTGTCACTAGTCATTCTAAATTCTTCAAAAATTTTAAATTTACCCACAAAATTGACACACCCTAAGAAACTTGTGCTTCTGCAACTGCCTAATTAACTGTGATCGCTGTGACTTGTAGAGGTGACCCTGCCAAACGATATGATTTATACTTTGAGTTCCCTTTTTATAATCACACTTTGGATCTTTAACAATTCCAATACGAGCAACTGCTTTCAAATTATAATGGTCCGCTCTGCAACGATTTATGGCAACAACGAATTTACCATGGCTATAATTCCTCAGTGTTGGAACACTGTTACTTGCTTCATTCACATAATGCACACATTGCAAGTAGTTACGTTTAAATGTATACATCTCCTTAGTGGATGTACGACTTGTGCATTCCAGTAAACCACGATGGTGGAGATTGAATGAAAATAAGTTTTCCTGCATAGCAAATGTAGCCGAACACATTTATAATTATCTCAGCTACGTTATCTTTCGCTGGATACTTTTTTTTTTACTGCTGGAAACGCCACCAGTGTTTACATTAAACAGCAGACTTTTTGTACCACAATCGCAGTGTTGCTATATTTGTGATATATAGAGCAATTTATGAGTTACATAAAATATTAAATAAATATAAAACTATGAGTTTAAAGAATTTGATTCGTAATCCTCGTCACCAGTATTCAAGTACTAAAAATATCTAAATATAAAAGTGTATTGCATTCGATACTTATTTCAGTACTCGATCCCCACGAATATACGAACACAGAAAAATTCAATAAATATCCTCGGCCTACTTCCGCGTTCGATTTAAAAAGGACCTACACGATACACGTGTCTTCCTTTCCTTTAGTTTCCTTACTGTCGAATTATTTTGCTTAAAAAATATTTTTGGAAAGTACATTTTATACACGGTTCAGGAATTTATTTTACTTTTTCTAGACTTTATAATAGAAAAGTATTACCAGATAGCACATGGGCGTAGCTAGGATTTCATTCAGGGAGGTGGAGGAGGGGGAATAAATAGTGAAACAATTTTTGTTATTACAATTTATATACGTAGGTTGGAACCAATATAACCGGGGTCGTGTAATGCGGAATTGCTTCACAATTTAATTTGTTTTTACTTTGTAATATACTAATTCAATTTCGGAGGAACGATTAATTTATTTTTTTCCCAAGCGCCACCCCACCCCCTGCCCCCTCCCTTCGCTACGCCTATGAGAGAGCAGAAAGGACGAAAATATTTTCTCCTCGAGATAAGGGATATCGAAGGCCCATTGAATTTCCACATGACTTGGCACGAATGGTACAGTTCTATCGCTTATATCGTAGACATACATAATATTATACAGTTCATATATTTTTTTCCATATATTATATGTTTCCTTATTATTAATCAATTCCACGATATTCGACATCTAAATTTTCAATACAAACAAAAAAGGTTGCCTTTTACCTAAAGCAAAAACTCCTATTAAACTCTAAAGTTTATTACCTACAATTTTGGTAACAAAAGTACAGAGGTAGGAATACTCGAACTCGTAGAGTTATTAAAATAAATGAATTTGTAAAATTTTTAGACCTGCCTTACACAATTATACGCATTTTAATGTACCATTGTTGTAAGTATCCTTTAATGAAATTTGTACATATATATAACTTACCTACTTTATATGCATTTATCTTGTCGAAAGGGAACACAACCACTTTTTGTTAGTTACTTATGTATATTATGTATATTTATTCTTATCGATTTTTTACTAACGATTACTTCTTGCATGTGCATACAAGAAATTCATATTTCAACATCTCCGTAACCAGAAGTCGTTATTTCCAGTCAAGCACGGTGTTATATTACCGCAAAATTTATTTAACCATATTTTATTTCTCGTTTTTCGTATTTTTAATTGATTCGGGAATTTAAACGTAATATCAATGTAAGTAACGTAGCAAGACTGTAGACAAATCGCAAAAGGGGCTGCAAATAATTTAAAGTTTTTTCAACTAGGCATACAAAATGGCAAACAGTAAAACAAAATGATAGACAGTATCCCCTACATTTTTTAAGGTTTTTAAGAAAACAAGATTTTCAAATTTATAGGACGTAAAGATTTTCAGACATACACAACAGCCATACGAACTTAAATAATAGCCTGGCTGGGTCTATGAACTCTCTCGACGTATATACGTATACGTTTACTTCACTCCATGCCCGACTCCGTTTGCAACGGAAAGTCTCATATTGATAGGTATTGATCGTTTTGTTTTACTGAATCGTCCCACCCAACGAAAATCTCTGTTACGGCTGCATAACGTTTATGCATGTATTTAATCAAAACGTTTTGACTCCACACTATTACATGATTCTTAACTCGTTCACTTCGGGCATTTAAATACCTTGAAGTATAAATGGAATTTTTCTTCCATTTATTTCAGCTGCGGGTTAATAAAACATGCTCAGGTATGTTATATATGCTACCTGCATGAAACTCGGATATATGTAGAGCAATAAAAAATACATACAGAATTACGAAAGGGCTGGAAAAGATTTAGATGGATCAAGGTCGAAAAGTGGCGCTTTAATTTGCAAATTATTAATTTTGTAGAGTTTTAATTGAAGGTAAAACTTTACAAGTTGTCTTCAGACTTAAATTTTTTACTTATTTCGTATTTTATTCTCAAACTGATGGTATTCTTTTTGAAGAAAATCCTTGGAGCTGCGCAAGCTTATTTTATAAAAATAATTTTTTGTCGAATATTCAGCTATTAATAGGCAGTATAAGTTTATTTGGTTCCTTGTCAAATTATCTACAAAACAATAGAATTTCCACATATATACTTGACAACTGTTTAAACAATCTACATATAACTTCATCCTAAATTTATCCTTGTCGGTGCCTGTTTGTATCTTTTACACCCTGCATATAGTAATGCAATAGAAAGAAACAACTAATTTTAAGTGGGTGAATATTCTCTATACAAAGTGGTGTATGAATACATGTCAATACTTCAGGGTTTGATTCTACACACTAAAATGAATAAAGAAATATGATAGGAGCATGGGTCATAAAAGATTAAACGAAATGGTAGAAGTGCAGTATCTTTTTCACTCCGATATGCGTTACGGCAGTGATCCTCAACCGGTGGTCCGCGTTGTAACATTTTCTCCGTGCCAATACATTAAATAAAAAAAAATAAATTAAATTAAATTGTAATTTTATGACATTAGATTTAACAAACATACTATCCACATTGGTTTTTATTTCTGTCTTAGCCTACAGCCGGTCCGCGAAATATTTATCCTGCCTTACGACAAGGGTCGCACGAGACAACCTTCTAAAGCTGTATTTTCTTCCCGGACATTTAACGGGGGTCACTTACCACGATTTTGCTTAACTTGATGCTATACCTAGTGTTCCTGATTTCTCTATATTTTTGGTTTCTCGAGAAATCGGAAATGAGATTATATTTCTCGAGAATTAAAGCTTATATATATATATATTTCAAGATTTTTTTAAGCTCTTACAATATCCCGATCAGAGAACTTCCATTGGGGTCATCATTTCATAGCTTCCACCATTACTCCCTGCGGAGTGTAATTATAAGGATTGCAATGAATAATTCTCAGCTGAATGGAGACGAAAGTAGCGTCACGTCGTAAATATTTTACTAAACTACTAACTACTAACTACTGTTAATATTTTTTTAAGATTTTAATATATATATTTAGATTTTTTTAATATATATATATTTCAAGATTTTTGTAAAAGCTTAAAAAATCTTGAAATATATATATATATAAGCTTAAAAAAATCTTGAAATATATATATATGAGCTTAAAAAAATCTTGAAATATATATATAAAAGCTTAAAAAAATCTTGAAATATATATATAAAAGCATAAAAAAATCTTGAAATATATATATATAAGCTTAAAAAACTCTTGAAATATATATATAAAAGCTTAAAAAAATCTTGAAATATATATATAAAAGCTTAAAAAAATCTTGAAATATATATATATATATATATATATATATATATATATATATTTTATAATATATATATATATTTCAAGATTTTTTTAAGCTTTTACAACATCCCGATCGGAGAACTTCCATTGAGGTCATCATTTCATAGCTTCCACCATTACTCCCTGCGGAGCGTAATTATAAGGATTGCAATGAATAATTCTCAGCTGAATGGAGACGAAAGTAGCGTCGCGTCGTAAATATTTTACTAACTGTCGCCAAGTCGTAAAAACTTATCCGGTGACGTCTTCTTGCCATTACCATAGTTAGGGCACGGTTATCTTGATGGAGGTGTACAATCATCGTAGCCTAGCGACGGTGTTTCCTTCGTTTCTGGAACTGTTTCTGTATGCGGAGAGCATCGCGTCCGGTCCCGAGCGCATCCTGCCTTTCATTAAAGGTTCCTCGTGGTCTCTCGATTCCGAAGGAGACCCCGCGGCAGGTGAACCCTTGGCTGTCCTTCGACTCCACCACGAATCGAGCCACGTCATTAGCATCATCGTTCGCACCTGGTGATTTAGTCATTGCCGGCAGGCTCCCGAACGACTTCCATTTCCATTCAATCGTTAAGACCGATCGATCGTCGACCATTGCTGCCGGTGATCGCCATTTTCAATCGATCGAAAGGTGCTCCTTAATTAGGGCCTAAGTAGTCACCAACTTCATACTACTCTTTAGCTGGGTGCTGGTTGACACTTTTGGACATTTCAATATTAGCATCCAAATAAATCAGACATGGCAGAAATACAGCGCATGTAAAATAGATTTTTTTTTAACATTTTGATAGAATAAAATATTAAATTTCTAGCTTAAGGGGTAACACCACTGTAACCGCACAAAGACGTAGCGTACCTTTGACGATTGTTTGTGAACAAAGAAATAAGTCGATAATCTGTGTAAACGCCTTTATTATGTACATCTTTAGTTTCAAGCTATTTTTTCCTTTTTTCAAAATCGCACTTTAAACGCTTTTTTCTCGGAACCACGTTTTCCAAATTGGCCAGCAACCCCATTTCAACAAGAGGTTTAAAGGGGTGTTCTAATTTAAAACGTGTTTTTTTATACAATTTTTTGGTACTTTTTTATAAAGCACCTATATAATTGTTTCCGTCAAACTGTGGATCATATATGTATCCACGTTTCAGTAATGGTTACAAATTTTTTTAGAGAGAAACAATTCAAATTTTGTGAGTATGAACGCATTCGCTAAAAAAAGTCTTCCTATATTTGCAATTTCGGCCATTCTGTTCATTTGAAATAAAAAAATATATATATAAAAAAGAATTTTATGTTAAACGGTTTTATTAAAAAAAATGCACTAAAAAATAAAAATAAAAAAATGCATTAAAAACTAAAAATAATTCTTTCTTGTACTAAAATTTCGTTGATGGTATAAACCAAAAACTAATTCCCCTCTTACAGTACAATTTCGATGGTGGTAATAGCACCGATATTTCATAACAGGATATGAATCACTTTAATACAGAAGTAAACGTCGAAATGAATTTGTTATTAGAAAGTTTTCATTCGCATTAACGAAAGAAAATATTTTAATTGCGGGATACAGATTGTAATGTGACATAAAATTGACAAACTGTATTGATGTAACTTGATATTCATTATTCATGTAAAAATCCATGTGTATTTGATTATTTTCAGTAATTTTTATGTTAGCTGACAAAATATTTTTTCTTATGCGTATAATATATATTTTTGTGATATTTTATTTGTAAAATAACCCGAAACACTTATTTATAGTCTTTTACATAAATAAATACTTTTTAAATCGTAAAAATAAAGATTTCGTACGTTTACATAGTCTTCAAGTGGGTGTTCCGCTTTACCCTACCACTTGAGCGAGTCGAAGATTTCAATACCTCCGGTAAATCTCATTTTCCTTTGTTGCCAAATATTTTTCTTAACAAAGGCTTTGATTTTCTTATAGTCTAAGGTCCGCTTAAGACTCCCGTTGAAGTCGCGTGTCTTTTTTCCCTTCCGATTTTATGTTATCACCCTCCAAAGTTAAGCGTTCCATTTTACCCTACTCACCCCTATACAATCACATTACCAATAAATAAAGAATGCTACAATAGGATCTTATATAGGATTTATTGGTTACATTATAAGATTTTCTTAACTTAATAAAACATATTAACATAACAAATCTGAGTCATATGAATTAAACTTGACTTATACAAAATTAATCTACTGAGTATATGTGGAACAATTGCAAAAAAAACCTGTTGAAAGCAAGCCTTTCACTGTGCCCATTTAATTATTATCTTATTTCAAATAAATCTGAAGACAAACACGTGATTCAGCAGCAAATGAAACACGATATTTATTATTAAATATTTTTCATTATGCATCTTCCTACAAAACATTATTATTATTAGGAAAATAAATTCCTAATTGTATTATATCGCTTGCTATTTTTTATCATACATTTGCATTATATTCAACATTGTACTAATGTTCCAGTACAATTTTCTTCGATCAATCATCTAAACATCCAGTCATCAGGAATATGACAATCGACGATAACCGACGTTCTATTTTACTTCTTTCGAATGATGTGTTGACACTTTCACAATGCGGTCCTCTTTTACCGTGCTGAATTCCGACGGAGCACGCCAGTCATGGCTACATAAGTAGTAGCGATGGGCTTAAAAATGTTTCGAATCACTCCGAACATTTCAAGAAAAATTCGAATCCCATCGAATATTTCCGAGTCTCGAGCCTCCTTCAAGTCTCGCTGAATAATCGTGATGCGTCTTTAGTTTCGTTAACAACAGAAATAAATATAGGGAGATCTGTATAAAAATCGCAGACTGCGTTTGTACGTACACGTGTGTGTCAACAAACATTTTCCATCGCTAACCTCTCATGCATTGAAAGACCAACAAAAAGACTTACCAGAACCTTCTTTCATAACCTAAATTTTCGAATGTTTCTGACCTTCGAATAATGTCTGCAACTGTAATTTGCTACAGAGTGAATTGAACTCCCATCACTGGCTGTGTAGCGCCCGAGCACGTATCGCATAACCTCGAGAGATGGCCTGGATGCCTTTTTTCGTCGTGTACCGTTACCCTTAGAATAGCTTCGGTTCTGCGATCATGGCACCACCACTTACCTCACTTTGTCCCCGTCGTTCAGCTGTTCGACCGTGCATTACAACGTGTGCTCTATGAGCGACGAAGTTTGACAGAGAATTGACCGGCCGTACTTCTCCCGTGGAAACGTGCGCCGTTCAGTTTTCATTGCTCGATCGAAGCGATCGCATCGATGTAAACGGGCCCGTCGCTGCAGACGACTTAAACGCAACGGAGAGCAGCCGACATTCGCCGGGAGTGATCAACGCATCGGAAGAGGCAAGATGAAGGTTTCGCTCGCTTTGGCGGCAGTTCTTCTCGCCTGCGTCAGCGTAAGTTCAAATTACCTAAGGCTAGAGGCCGATCCAAACGCAAGAATGGATTAGCGCGTCGCGTACGAGTAGTTGACTGTGACATTGAAATGCAGCCTGTGTCATTAAGCACATGGCACTGAATACATACGTAGAGAACAGACATAACTTGAAACGTAAAGTTTAGTAATACTTAGAGGGAGTTCCCCTAGTGCCGGACGCTTAAGGGTCCATCCTACTTTTCCGATTGAAAAGCACGCCTACATTCAGGAATTTTTTTTCCAAGAAGTAATGTATGGATTTTAATGTTTTAGGGGGTTAAATGTTTATTATTCCTTGCCGCATAGAATCGCATTTTTCATGTTGCCAAAATATAATCACAAATGGGTGGATTTAAATCGCAATGTTTGTGCCTCAGTGAGAACACAGGCCCTCTGCGGAAGCCCTCCTCGGCCTTAAAGTGGTCCTGAAATGATAAAAATGGAATGATTATGTCCTATAGGGGTGCGCGCGTAAAGTGGACTAGAATCATCCTGGTATCAAAAATAGTTTTGAGAAGAAGAGAGAAAACATCGAAAAATAGGCAGAAAATCTAGAACTTTTTGTTTACAAGGCCGCTATTTTCTAACCACTGTTGATAAATCAATCATTCTAGTCCACTTTATGCGTACACCCCTATAGGACACAGTCATCGTATTTTTATCATTTTAGAATCACTTTGACGCCGAGGAAGACTACCGCAGTGTTCTCACTGAGGCACAAAAATTGCCACTCAAACCCACACATTTGTAATTATATTTGGAAATGTGAAAAATACAATTGTATACAGCAAGGAATAATAAATATTTAACAACAACAAAAACATTAAAATCCGTACAATAGTTCCTAAAAAAAATCATGAAAATAGGCCTCTTGCTCGGTCGGTAAAGTAGAATGGACCCCTAACGTTTTTCTTAAACGAAAACGAAAGAATAATATTTCATTCTTTTTGTTATTTATAAGTTAACCATATTAGAAATCAAAATAAAGCAGCAAAATAATCAACCGTATCATAATAGTTAACTTAAATTAACGTTAAACTTTGGTATATGATTTTGAGAGATCATTAAGTGGCATCCAATACCGAATACAGTAAAAGTTACTAACGTGGCTCAGAACAGTTTCAATATAATTTGCAGCAATACGAAATATAATCGTTAGAACATTCGGGAATATCGGCACAAGGCTAGTATATAGAATAACGCAACTCGGACGTATTTGGCCACGAAAATTGATAGATAGGTATAATAGTCTATAATTTATACGATGGCAACGGATTCCCGTCAAACGCAACAATCAATTGATCTCCTTAGCTGTGCACACGCGACTGGAACGTGTCGAACCCTATCCCCTATCGCCTCTACGTTTTACGCGAAATAACGGCTCGGTAGCGTTTCAAATGTCACAGCGATATAGCTAAGGGGACTCCTCGTATATCGCTAATATTTATTACTCATTTTTTTATCGCACGATGACTAAAATAATCATTGACGTTGCAAAACATATATCGCGTAGCTAATGCATCGCAAATGCTGCTTCCAAAGGATTCTAAATGAAACAGCTGTAGTTGCATTTTGGTTGTTTTTCTTTTTTCCTTTAATACTTACTCTTCAGTGCTCGATCGTAACAAATGCTGGTAATAATTGACAGATTCACTGCGTCGAAGGCAGGGCAAAGAAAACCACGCAATTGTCCCTTCAAAGCAAAGAGACGAACGTGGTGAACTTCATGAGACTACTCATGATGAGACTGGTTTTCGGTGTTGCGTCGGCGATGGGTCTCGGTGAGAATCTCTCTGGTGTACTTGGAGGTATTTTCGTGCCACCTGGAGCGGATGACTACGGTGATTACGGCGATGGCGATTACGTACCGGACTTATTTTAATTACGTATTTACATAATAATTTTAGTAATATATAAACTATAAAAATGCTCATCGTAATAGTTATTATTTTTGTAACGGATATCAAATTATTTCGAAGAAATGCCGATGATGTTGCAAAATATTTTTATAGCGTTTCACCGTTATTCGTCGCCTTCCCTGAATTAGGGGAACAATTTTAAACGAAAAGTACACTTATGTGGCATTTATATTCTCAGGTTCAGAATATACAGTTAATTGTATTTGTGTGACACTAGGCTGCTAATAGCGAATCATGACCAAATCATTCGGGAATACTACGAATGGATATCATCGATTTAAATCGTAGTTTTGTATTTGCTATCATTTCGATCCATGTAATAATATGTACCTGGAATATTGAGAACGTACCCAAAATATTTGTATATCGTTGTTGTCATAATTTCTATGTGTACAAATACTGAACACATATAAATTAATACGCATGAAAGTGGTTAATGCTTAATTAATAGGTACCATCAAAATCTTCTATCTATACTCCCTGTCATTTAAGAAGGAACCTGCCGATCGACGAGTTTAGACCGGTTCTGCGCAGGTTGACGCTCATTGGTGCCGGGAGAAGCCACTATTGGCTGTACCCCCACCAACGCTTTTTCGGAGCCAATGAGCTCGTTCTACATGCGCGAAACGGGTTCCTTCTTAAATGACAGGGAGTATGTATACTTTCTGTTAAATCGTAATAAATTTTAAGATAATTTTGCTAATAAAAATAGAATCTTCCATCAAAGTGACAACATAGCATTGCATAAAATGCATGGCATTCGTAAAATTCTAATAACAAATGAAGCAGTGTTTGAAAATGTATTAAACACATTAACATATTTATTACTACTTTTTCGTATGTAGGTAAGCAATTTGTCACGCGCGTCATTTAGAATAAGGAGATACACGTAATTATTTACGTAACAAATAGTACACTATTTATTTATTTGTAAATAATAGCCCTGTGCTAATTAAAACCGGTACATTGTAAATTGTTTTTTGTACGTATCGAGGTTTCATTGTAATAAAATGTTATGTCTAAACGATCGTTTCTGTTTTTTATTTTCGTTTTCATAGTGTGAAAATGAAAAAATCGTAAGATTTCACGTTGAAATCTTTTTAACTTTCAGTTATAGGTCCTATTACCTCATCTGTGGTTCAAGTTTCACTCATTGTCAGACAACTTTTAATAAATGTTTCTTACTACCGTTTTGTTTTGTTTAGTGTGTGAACTTTTATACAGAAGATGATATGAAGCTGTATACAGGATGTCCCAAAATTCAGAGACATCCCGGTACAGTAAACACTCGTACGACGCGTTGCGAACGAAACAGTTAACACGAAGTTGCCGTCGACTCTTTCGTTCCCTCTCGCTCGTTCTCGGGTTCTGTCACTCTCGACTAAAGTATTCCAAGAAATGGTGGGGATAGTCACCGGGCGTACTACGCATGGTAAAAACGGGGTTATAACGAGAATTTACTGTACATGCAATATCCTGATGTAAAAATATATCGAAAAGTCCTTTAACGTTTTGGGATCCGAGGCTCCGTTCTCGAGATATTAATAGTTGAATATTACCGATCGAACTTCCGGGCCGCGCAGTTTAAAGCCGAGACAGCTGAGCGCGGAGCACTGATTGCTCGCACGCACACGCAGGAGGCACGCGTAGATGCAGACCCACGCAAACAATAGAACCGACCTATTTTCACGGTTTGAATTAGCACGGTCGGCTCCATTGTATGCGTGGGTCTATATCTACGTGTGCCTCCTGCATGCGCGTGCGAGCAATCAGTGCTCCGCGCTCAGCTGTCTCGACTTTAAACTGCGCGGCCCAGAAGTTCCACCGCTAAGTTGGACCACAGCGCCATTAAGCGCCACGGGGCCGTTGCTGCTCTATCGGTAATCGACTCTTTTGAATTTCTGATTTCTGATCTAAGATAATATCTTCGTCTTTTACGCTGATAGTAATGCTAATACGAAAATTATACTAATGCAAATATAGTATTACGAACAATATTCATATAGTACAAATAAATAGCGCTACAGAATGCCTTTTTCAGCACGCGACTTTAGAAGTTCTCACTTCAAGATTTTCACTTCAAAATGAGTAAGAAGGCACGCGACTAAACTTCCGAAAACATTCATGCTCCAATTTGCCTAAAATTTTACAAACAGTTTCAGTTTGCATAAAAATAATGTTTGCAAGAAAGATTTTCGGCGATTGAGAATATAATTGTTTACCATTTTAAGGCGTTCCCTATCTTACCGACATAATGTAGATAGACCTATCATCTTAGACTGCGATTATACTGGATACGTATTTCGACGACTATCTCGTCGTCCGAATTTTCTTTCCTATACGCTCCGCAATGCTCCGGTGAGACGGACGTATTCGGACGACGAGCATTTGACTGTATATTCAACGTAACCGGCGGGAAAGAAAATGACAGCCGTTTTACCACTGTTCGGTCATGGTAAACCTCACTGACGGTGCGCGCAGATTTTATCATCGCGCGCTATTAATGTTGTAACTTGAATCATAGATTTTCCCTCAGAAACGGATTATGAAGTTATCTGGGGAGACAGCCAAAAGCGCCTTGTGCTCTCTACTGGTATCTACACGAACCTATACTTTTAGTAACAGCCCATACATGGCGGATGTATCGACATACGATTAAAGTAGTAAGTATACGTGTGATGCTGTGCCATTCCCATTTGTACTCGCGCTGAGCGCCGCCAGTTTTAAATGAATAACCCCGTACAATTTCGATGGTGTTTTTTCATTTTAAATAAGATGCTTTGTAAATTAACAGTTTTCAATTTTTTAGTTTTCTGAGAATATAGCAAGAGAAAATAGAGAATAATTAAGGAAAAAAAGTAGAATATTCGCACCGGAATTTGAATCATAGTCTTTTTGTTTGCGATCCATGCGCTTGGATGTCCGTAAAATTATTCTCGGCGAAGAGCGTCGGTCAGGCAGCGCGTGTGGTGTGTGGCACACGGACAGAGGGTGGGATTGCGTGCGTGAGGAACAAGCACTATATTCTGATTTTCGAGAGTTGAGACCTGAGGCGGGTCCCTCGGACGGAGCGTGGTTAAGGAGGAACCAATGGTTACCATTCGTACCGACCCGCCTCAGGTCCCAACTCTCGAAAATCAGACTATAGGAGAGGGTACGTTTGGTTGTGGAGAGGGAGTAGAGCCCGTGGGCGAAAACCCAATTCATGGCGTGCGTAACTTCCCCCACCACTACGAACAGTTTACAGGCGCGACTGGTTTCCCCACTACGCTGCTAGTTTCCCCACACGCGTTCCGCATCACTGCTTTTATGTACACTAGGGTCGGTATTCATAGTCGCTACTTAGTTTTAAGCAATTCCTGAAGTGCCATTCGCTAGTTTATAAGAAACTGTAAACTAGGGGAAAATAAAAAACCTAACCTAACCTAAATTTTAAGCAAATGCTTAAGTTTAAGTTTACTTAGTAGAGGATGCCGCATGCTTAAGCATTTGCTTAAGAATAAGTAGCGACTATGAATACCGGCCTAGGCGCCAGAATCGGCTTCCCTTCGGAAATTTGGCAACGTTGCATGTCACTAGAACCGCTGAGTTATGCCTAGTGACATGCAACGTTGCCAAATTTCCGAAGGAAAGCCGATTCTGGCGCCTAGTGTACTTACATATGTAACAGAGTGTAGCATTGGATATTAAAACAAACCTATACCAGTTAAACACATAATAACATATCACATTGTTATTTGTTATTTACAGAAATTATTGTGATCAGTTCGGTGCCTCTACACATATATGATTGTGTATACAGTAAATGTGCTTGATTCTTCATGAAACTACTGTGAAAGGCTTAAAATTAATGAGAGTACACAAAAATGGCTCTTATAAGAACATTTAATTTATCAATACCGGTCTTTTTGACAAAGTAATTTCAATAGCTTTGTATAATACATGCATGTTTCTTAGTGATACAGTTATTTCCACCTATCTCGTAATGAATTCATTATAGAATTTTTTTAAAACAAGATATTTAACCTTTATGCACGACACATTTTCTATCATTAAGTGGACAATATTTTTTCAAGGTGCAATCCAACAAATCTTGCTCGACGTTATAGCGTTTTTCCATCTAGATATGTCAATCCGATATATAGAAAGGACGAGCAGGAAGAATTATATAAATCCACAGAAGGAAAACAAATGGCTCATATGCCCATAAAACCAGCCTTTACTAGCGATACCTCATCAGAATTCCATGATGCACTTACTAGGTAAACCGTTAAATATCCATTTGATGAAATAACTTGCCTTTAATTTAAAGTGACCAGACATCCCGCATTCTGCGGGACAGTCCCGCATTTGAGCCCTTTGTCCCGGATTGGACATGTAAACTTTTTTACATTTTCGCAGTGGCATAAAGTTACTGTCTCCTCTACCTTTTTGGATGTGAAAAAATAAATATTTTTAATTTCGTTTCAATGTATCACTTTATGATCACAAGTATGTGTTTTTAAATATATTGTAAATGCTTTAATAAACTATGCAAAAGATCTCCGCACGGATCTGTTAACCCTGTTTTTTTTGTTGCTTACTTGCTTGTTCCGCATTGGAACAGAAAATATCTGGTACTTCACTTTAATTCTATGTGACCGATCGATGATAATATTTCATGCTTGTTAGGAAATTTACAAATTACATTATGAAAAAGGGTAATAAAGAATTAGCTAGAACATTGGTAGAAAAAACTTTTGAAAGCGTTAAAATGTTACAACTAGAGCGTTACAATAATACTGAACCTGAGAAAAGAAAGAATATCATATTAGATCCAAAAGAGATATTTCATTGTGCTGTAGAAAATTGTACACCTATCTTGGAACTGCAGAAGATAAGGAAAGGAGGAATTGCTTATCAGGTATGCATAGCAATTATATTTTACTTAAATTTGTACAAAATGTTTTAAGAAATATTTACAATTAATAGAGCAACATTTTTCTTTGTTTTCCATAGGTCCCTGTACCCGTGAACGAACAAAGGGCTAAATTTTTATCTATGAATTGGTTAATAAAAGCTGCACAAGAAAAAGAGGGTGGATATCCTTTTTATAAGATGTTAGCGAAGGAACTTATCGATGCTGCTAATAACGGAGTACGTATATTATATTATTCTATACAGTTTAGGGTTAGAATGCTGCACGATGTAGAAAAGTTATTCTCTTCTAAAGTAATCTGGGTAATTATTTAGAAGTTTTCCATCCTCACCGATTTCAATGATTTTTGGTTATGTTGTCGGGGACACGATTCTGAACAACTTTTTCCTATACATGTTACCGCCGCTCGACCTTTGTTTCCGAGATATTTGCGAAAAACTTCTTTTGACTTATTCCGACGCAACGCATTCCACTTTCCAAACTTGTCTCGGGTATTGTATTGCTTGGGGATATATCAGGGCGGGGGGCGCGCGCCCGCTCGCGGGCGCGTAAAGCATGGTAGCGAACCAATATGAATCGGGGTGTTGACGGGCATCCGTAAGTTTCAAATCTCTAAACTCACATCAGTTCGCTATCATGTTTTACGCGCCCGCAAGCGGGCGCGCGCCCCCCGCGCTGTTCCAGCCCCAACCAATACTAATACCCGGGACAAATTGAAAGGTGGAATGCGTTGCGTCGGAATAAATCAACAGAAGTTTTTCGCAAATATCTCGGAACCGAAGGTCGTGCGGCGGTAACATGTATAGGAAAAAGTTGTTCAGAATCTTGATCTTGATAACATATCCAAAAATCATTGAAATCGGTGAGGATGGAAAACTTTTAAATAATTACCGTAATCTGTTGTATAGATTGTGAAATTCTACTCCTTTTCTATTACAGGGTCGAGTTGTCAAAAAGAAACAAGACTTACATAAGCAATGCGAAGCTAATCGAGCTTATGCCCATTATAGGTGGTCGTAAATAAATAAATATAAAGCGTAAAATCATTGCAAATATTTGTACTTATTTAAATAAAGTAGCAATACAATTACAAATGACGAATACAAATTGTTAGACACTGCCAAAAATAATTTCAAAATGTGTCTTCTCAGTGATTCTCCCGTACGGTATACTTATTTTTAATTTTTGTTTACATGATACAATGTCCAAGATTCTATAAATGCTATTAGCAACATTCACAGGAGTCTCTGTGAGCGGCACTATATTCTGAAGGGAAGTTGTTAGATCTGTCCTTTTGCCCCAGTAGTTTAAATACGATAATATTACTTTGTTATCGTCCTGTTTGAAATACACCAAACCGATCAAATTGTTGCATATAAAGAATGTAAAATGTGTCCAAAATGTAAGCAACAAACCTAAAATATATAGTAAAGAAATTGTGTAAGACCAAAGATATTCAATTTCAAAATAGTATCCATTGTGTGGAATTTGTAATGTCTCCACTTTTTGTTTTATATGCCGTTGTATTAGGCACCTGCTTCCTTTAGAAAATATATTTCCCAATGCATTGTGACAAGTTATCTTCTGGAGGATTTATTTCTGACACTTTATTTTACAATATAAAACCATTATATCTAGATATTTTTAACATGTTAACAAACAATTTTATACAATAAAAAGTGAGGAATATTTCGGCTGTACTTCCGAAAGGGACCGGTGGCTGATCGAAATGAAACATGGTGGGTATTACGAGGGGTGTGAGAGGACTCCAAATGTGAAATTTTAGCTTCGGCAATTAATGCGTTCAAAAGATACAGGGGTAATTGTGCATAAAAGGGTAGACCTTACCGATTTTATTTAATCTCTTTACCACGGTCCCTACTCTTAACAATATTTCTGTTGACTTATACCGATACAACGCATTCCACTTTCCAAATTGTCCCGGGTATCAGTATTGGTTGGGGCTAGATTAGTGTGGGGGGCGCGCGCCCGCTCACGGTCGCGTAAAGCATGGTAGCGAACCGACGTGAGTTTGGCGATACTAAAAATGAGACTGTGGCTACAAAATTTCGAAATTAAAAAATGGGGGTAGGGGGAGTCAACGTCCAAAAAAATTTCTCCAAAAAAAAATTAACTATTTTTTTATTAATATTTCGGAAACTAATAAATACCCGAAGCTACAATTTTAGATTTAGGGTCCACACTCCCCCCTCCACCCCTCATATTTAATACAGTAACGAACCTATAAATATTTAACATACGAACATTATGTTCTCAGTGCATAAAAATTAAAGATGCAACACTGATTTCCTTTCACATCAATAATCAGCAGTCTTTGACTATGTCAACTAAATGCTATCGCAGAATAGATTTATACCCAAGTTATGCATAGCAAACTAATTACATATTCATTCTATTACCAAGCATTCTTATTAAATTATTACTTTTATAAATATTCAGCAGCTATCTTGCCTATAAACAACTAATAGAGTAACTCTGAATGCCATACTATTTATACTGGGTGAAACTGACTCATAAATTCCATAAGTGTATATAAAGAATGTACGAAGAAAATAATCCCTTGAAAATGAATATTTTCATTCTTTCTACTATATCAATTATCATTCCATTTGAAATTCCACACAAGGGTTTAATATAAGTTTGAAAACTTACAAGTACACGAAACCGCAATACAATCATTTTG
The DNA here is from genome assembly GCF_050908995.1 of Andrena cerasifolii. NCBI lineage: Eukaryota > Metazoa > Arthropoda > Insecta > Hymenoptera > Andrenidae > Andrena > Andrena cerasifolii. The sequence goes on from NC_135123.1 coordinate 5,297,087, forward strand.
TGAAATAAGATTTAGCATTTGTAGAACAATGCCTGCTGGTATGCATACTCCGGTGATAATAGTTTGATTAAGCTTTAGTCTACTTAATAAACTGGCGTATTTTATGTATGGAAATCTATAGACTACTTTGTAGCCAGGATATTTTGATACCTCATTTACTTCTGAGGAAGAGTCATTTTTATGTTGATGTCGAACATGACAGTATTGTCTTACTGTAACGTTACTACTCAAGCTATGCGTTAATCGCCCGTAGAGGCGGACTGATTGTAAATATATAGAAGATTGTATCATTCTGTTCAATATCATAGTAAATCTTCCACACTCCGGCACACTCCGGCACACTCAGTAGACGAGATGCAAGTTAACTCTTTCGACCATTGGCACTGACGTGTTTTCGCGCCCAAGGTGATAGAAGAAGCACTGAGTGCCACTCACTCCATATGTTTGATCTAGTAACATTCGAGACCGTGGTTAAGAATAACCAACTATGGGCGAATTCCACTAATTAGAGATTACCATTGGACTTTAAAATGAGGGTATCTGTAATTAAATTAAATAGGAGTTGCATACTGATGAATTTAGTGTAGTAAAACAGAATAAACATATAGATTATGCAAGATCTCCCATATAACTAATTTATCTTAAATGTATTCAATTTGACCTGGCTAGTGCCTTAGATGCTAAAATCATTGGCGTAATTAGTTAGGGGGCCGGGTGGGCCTGGCCCCCCTAAAATGCGGATTGGCCGCCCCAAAACGTCGAATTGCCCCTTCATAGAAACTATTAAAATAAGTAAAAAACATTCGTCCGTTAAATAATCAATATTTTTTATTCAGTTTACTCTTTGTTTTAGAGTAAAAAAATATGTAGCTAAATGATTGTTATAAAATGTGTATGTATATAAAGATTTCCTCCACCTATAAAAAAAGAATGAGTGAAAGAGAGCGAAAGGGGGGGGGCGATGGGGCCTGGCCCCCCCAGACAAAAATCCTAGTTACGCCAATGGCTGAAATTGAAGAGATCACGGGGTAACAAGTCCCTTTCACGAACTGCTCGATATTCGTTAATACAGAATGGACTGAAAATTTTATATAAATCATCAAAATAAAATTATGCGAAATAAATTCATTGATTGCCATTCTACACGATAAAATACAAAATGTACACAACAGTAGTGAAAGATAGTAGAAATAATGGTAATAATGGTAACGAGTAGTATTAACAAAAATTATATGATTTTTTAATACTTGGAGTATGTAAAACATTTCTATACTTTGCCCAAAGTATCAGAGGCAGTCAGAATAGGACAGACAATGACGGTTCTCATTTCTATGGAACCTGTAATGACGTTTATGGCAGCGAGGTGGAATAATATTAATGTATAAGTCTACCTCTCATGGATAATTAACAGATATTTTATTTACGCCTTAACATATAAACACATGACAAAACTATAAATAAATTTAAGAAAAATTATTCTACACCAACATAGCTGGCGTACCAGGTGTATATATTTTCACTTGACGGTCTGATACAGTGTAAATATATCTTGCAATTTCTGAATAGTTATATTTCTTTCTAATACAATCTGTCCTCCAGTTAATTGTAATCTTGCCACATACATCACTGGAATGTCCTGTCTCGAAAGGATCGACCACCACGTACAAATGAGCCATGTGTTTTAAACCATTTGCAAATGTATTTGGAACACAACTTCGCAGTTCGTGTTTGTAAGTATGCGTTACAATGCAAAGTTGCGATACGATGTCAAGTTGAATCAGCGACCTTAAATATCTCACATAATACATGGGATCGCTCAAATTGAATCCTAAGTTGTAAAGATGATTTACATCCTCGCTTATAATAATCACAGATTCATTATGTTCTGTCATCTTCTGGTATTCATTCTTAATAATTCTAAGTAAATTATGAATTATATTGCCATTAGAATCGGAGGTTAAATCGGCGAATGCGGTATTTAAATTATCCGCCGCTTCTTCGTTTGTACATTCTATAGTGGATGTAATAATTTTCATCGGTTCGACAACTGTAACCTTACCTTCTCCTTTCAATGCCGTAAGGTTATAGCCAAATTTCATACCCACATTGTGATAATGATTTAACGTGTTATGAAAAAGTATAAAACAAATTCCAAAATTCTTTTTTAATGCGTTGGAGATAATAGAATTTAGTAAAAAATTTGCATTGCTGTCATGCCGTTCTTCGATTAAAATTAATTTTCCACCCATATTTACTGTGTCGATACCAAGTATATCAGATACCGGGTCCATTTTGGTACAGAATTCGCACTAAAAATAACAATGTATATATTCTGTTTTAAAAACGATATTACGAAGTATATATAAGATTATAACAAGTAGAACAATTGATAACTTATATTTATTACGGAACATAAATTGCCTTTATTATGATTTCAGTCGTTTAAATTACAGTTCGAATTCAATCTTTCTGTACAATTAAATGGTATAAATTTAATTTTAATGGTGTTACGTACATTGGGTTTATGTAAAGTATAATAGATTAAGGAGATAAGAATAATGGAATCTTTATTCTTTAGTTTATGTATATTTAGCTATGTATGTAGTCTTATATGCTCAACAAACCATCCATGTAAGTTGCACAGTTGCGACCACATTCTTTAGGACCAATAATTTGAGACAAAAATTCCAATGTGGGCATTCATCACATGTGTGTATACAAAACCATCGACAAAGTATATTATAGACCACTATCTTCCAATGTAATATGTGTCACACGCACGGGGGGCTCGCGAGCCCTTACCATTTCCGTGTCGCATGCAACGTTATAAGTTCAGAATGGAATTCTGACCGGAATCCAACTAGCGGTTAGAGTTGACACTAAATATGGTAAAAATTGCCACGAAAAAAGGAAATGTGAATTCTGGATTCACGCGATGAACCCTTATATGAGCTACTTATGTATTTAGTAAAAGTGACAACAAGTGAACGCGAGACCCAGACCAATTTACAATTTACACTGTGAACGCATCGTTATTGTTTTTTCGTTTACTAACTTTACCGACTTCGGTGATTGTGTTGTATTAGTTCCCAGAGTCACCGTTCTTTAATATAGATGATGTTTCACGAAGTCGGTATTTCAGTTCGTGTCACACGAACTCCCATAAGATGTAAAGTCTATCCCATACCTCGTCTGTGACATAACTAGGTAAAAAAATGTAATGAGAAACCTTTTGCATCCCCATTGGTTGTACAAGTGCGACGATTAATGGCGCGATGTTTTAAAAATTAGGTCAAGGAATAAAGTTTTACATTAAATTAAAAAATTTGCAATACTTGTATGGTTTATGCATAAGTTTACCATAGAAAATTTATACTACATTCCTTTAAGTACTTATTTTGTTTAATATTTCTTACACGGTTAAACAGAATAATATAATACTAAATATTTTATTGTAATTTGTATATTATAACTTTGCTTGTAAGTAATAATTAAAATGTAATATCTACAATACTAATCTCACTAAGAATAAAACACTGTAATGCTATTATTTTTAATTGTTCATTAAATATTAGAAAAATACAGTTAAACTGAAAAATAAAAATAAATTGTACATAAATATAGCATATTCATTATAATGTAAGAAATATACATATTGGGTTTTTATGAATTAAAAGAATAAATATTTTTAAAAATACATCACATCATATTCACATTGTTTCACATTAGAATCAGTTAAAATACTTAAATAAAAAGTGAAACTGATAAAAAATGAAAGTATACATACAGCATTTTTGATATTTAACATATATATATATTTACGAATACATTATTATACATTCTATAATATTATTTATGCCAAATTTACTTTATTCGAAGAAATATAGCAAACTGCAGATTTCTAAAAATACTTTTAGAATATACCTATAAATATTGGAGTTTACCGAGACATGTATCGCATCCTACCTATTAGAAATTTTCGACGGTATGCCAGATATGTGCGCGTATGCGAGTGTCAGCGAGTGTTTCGTGTTCAGCGTGTTCATGTCGGAAGTCTTTATTGGTAAAATAAACGTTTATCAGTAGTGGAAGTACTAAAATACGTTCGCGTCAACTATTTAACATTCCAGCAGCCTTGTACCTAAACGCTAATCTACAAACTATTTGTAGTATAAACGAATTCGTACGTCAGTATGCTAAAGAAAAATAGTTTCAGCCTTGGCAAAAGGAGGTGGCATTACACGTGGCTATCAGCTGATGCGTGCGCGTTTGCAGAATTTCCAGGCCCAGTTAAGTCACTGGCATGTCTCGTCAGATTCAGTTCAGAATTTTGAAGGTGTACTTCATAACCAAAAATGACCCAATAATCATATCGATGCCATAGTATATGGTGAGTTCTCTTTCTCTAAATGTATCTGTACATTAATTCATAATCACTTATACTCAGGCATTCATATTTCAATTTTTATTTAGTAATGATCGAAAATTTGCGCATTGTGTTTTGTGTACTCGATACTTCCCCTTTGTTTCGGTTAAATCCGTAACGAGTTATTCGTTTAAATTAAATTCTTTCTACGCGATCGGGATAGTTCGGTTCAATTCACAATTTATTATAATCCGTAACAATATGTTTATGTAATATTGCACGCGTGCTCGTACATGAAAATGATACATATGTTCTACGTGTCGTTAAAAAAAAATTAACCGGAATTAATAACGGGGTCACGGCGGATACACGTACTTTTTATACACATGTGTGTGTTTCGTGTATGTAGAGGCACTCATGTTTCGTTCTGTGCATTATTTTCGATGATAATGTTTGAAAATGAGTTCATTGAATTTTCTTGAAAAGTGGACAAGTGGCTGAAATCTGAAATACGTTTTTGTGAAAGTTTTTAATATTGACTGTAGCTCCGTTTTATATTTATGAATAAAAATTTATGTAACTTATTTAAAAAAAGAAGAAAAAAATAGACTTCATTATACATATTCTCCATAATGCATAATTATAAACTGTACATATCTAAATGCAGTATAATAATATACTTTTGTAAATGTATGATGTATTTTTATAGTATTTTATATGTATTGTGTATGTGTGTATGTGTGTGGGGATGGGGGGTGTACGTGTACATGCATATTGGTATTATTTTAATATAATTGATAATTATTATGTATTACATTATATTCTACACAAATATGATACTGTAAAGCTGTGTTGTTAATAAATTTTGCTTTTTGCGTCATATGGAAGTGTTACTGTTTAATTTGAATATTTGTCCATGATCAAGATGCTGACTCTAATTAATTGTTAATTTCATTATCGCTTTGTTTACTTTCAGTTTCAATTACTTTATTTAAGAAACTGGGATGGAAGTTTTTGTCTTTTTGTAATGTATCTAACATAGAATTGTATTTATACTGTGATAAAGGTACGATAAAGTAAGTCTAATAAATAAGCCGAATATTTCGAAAAGTTTATATATTTTAAATGTAACTTTTGCTTGTAGCCACCTACTACAAATGCTTTCTGTAATTTTCTTGACGAAAGTATGAAACATAGAGCAAAATGACGGACAAAACGAAAAGATTATCGCGTTGGTATTTCGGCGGGCTTTCGTCTGCGGGTGCTGCTTGCGTTACTCACCCTTTGGATTTATTAAAGGTACTTCTTTACTATGTTCTATTTAATACAATTCTAAAGTTAGGGGAGACCGGGGCTAGTTGATACGTTCTTCAGTTTTCAATTTTTTTAATTTTCGTTTGCATTAATTACTTAATAACAAGTATGCCAAAATATACTTTGGTCCTTCCTCTTTAATATATAGCAAGCAGAAACTTGAGAAAATACATAAAAAATGAATGAAAAAATGTTATTTAGGTGTGTAGGGGTAACCAGAGCTAGTTGATACATTCCTTCAGTTTTCAATTTTTTTAATTTTCGTTTGCATTAATTACTTAATAACAAATATGCCAAAATATACTTTGGTCTATCCTCTTTAATATATAGTAAGCAGAAGCTTGAGAAAATACGTACAAAATGAATGAAAAAATGTTATTTTGACGATCAATCTTGATGAACGAAAACAGTCAAAAAACGATTGTTAACGTCAATGTACACACATGTATGATGGATCGTACGAAAGAATTGGACCACAATCTTCACATATCTCCCTCAAATAGAGCTACATATATACGGTGTCGAGATAATTCATCTATATCAACTAGCCTCGGTCTAACCTACTTTTACTCTCGCACCGTGGCGAATGAATTAAAATATGCGTTATTTAACCCTTCGTTGACACTCTGGGTGTGAGCCACCCATAAACTGATCTTGACGCTCTCTACCTTCTATATGCAAAATAAATACCTTTTTTCCAAAGCCGACTTGCAAACTATTTCTTTCCTCAAAATATTATATCTGAACAACAAGTCTGTAGATTTTCAACTTCTAACATTGAAATTTGTAAAAGTTACAATTTTTGGAAGATTTTTTTCGTGTTTTCTGGACATATGGCAATCTAGATTTTTTTTTTCACAAAAACTGTGATAAAATATCAGTAAAAAAACTATTGGAATATATTCTAGAGACCTTGAAATTGACCCATGATTTTTATCGTAACGATTGGATCCTTTAGATCAGAATGGCAGTCGTTCGAAAATTATTCTGGGTGTGAGCCACCCAGGTATGTCAGAGTTGATCGAAAAAGAAGGTGTGTCAATGAAGGGTTAATAAAAATCTATGGGTATGATGTATTAGTAGCTATGATAGATAAACGATACACTAGAGTACATGTAAAATAAACTTGCAGGTTCACTTACAAACACATCAGGAAGGCAAAATATCTGTAGTACGATTAACAACCTCTATAATACAGAAACAAGGAATTGTAGCTTTGTACAATGGACTTAGTGCTTCTTTACTTCGCCAGCTCACATATTCTACAATGAGATTCGGAGCATACGAAGTAAATTCAAACGTGTTACAGGCGTATTTACTTACAATCATTCCAAGTCATGATTAACACCTTATCAACAGGAGTCGCGTGATTAAATTGATTTATAGTTGGCAAACCAGATATTTAAGTATGATATAGTATCGTGTAGTCTGTCGTTAAGGTGTTACAGACTTCTGAATTATCATTTCTATCACATATCTCTGAATGCATTATGTGTATATGTATAGGTAGGTAAACAGACATTTGAATCATCTGGACATTCCTTGCTATTCTCTCAAAAATTATTACTGGCTGGAGTTTCTGGCGCTGTTGGTGGTGTCCTCGGGACACCAGGAGATGTAATTAATGTACGCATGCAAAATGATATAAAACTTCCACCAGAACTAAGACGGAAGTAAGAGAACACATGAGTAGATCGATATAAAATTATTATGTTACTCTATTTGTATTTCCATTATTGAATACTAAATATCATTATAGTTACAAGCATGCTCTAGATGGGATTGTGTGTATAGTTAAACAAGAAGGTGTACATAAACTATTTAGTGGATGTTCCACTGCGACATTGAGGGCATCGTTAATGACTATCGGACAATTGAGCTTTTATGATCAAATTAAGATTATGCTATTGCAAAGTGGCCGTTTTGAGGATAACCCTGTGACGCATGTGGTGTCAAGTGTATGCGCTGTAAGTATGTTTGAATAATGGAAAATTTCAAATGTACAGGAGACTTATTTCGCTTTCGTATTCTCGAAGGTAGAGGAAAATGTTCCACATGAAGTATTTAATATTGAAAAGAATACACGGTGGAAAGTCTCTACTTTTAGGCCCGACGCAAATATAGTCCCGTGTGAACTGCTTCATATAAATTTATGTTCTGCTAAAACGCGCGCGGCAAACTGCCGCAAATCGCTCGTCTGCAACGGGCTTTAGATGGAACTTTTAATTACATCTCAAGGTCACAATTATTTATTCGCAATAAAATATCATACTTTCAGTATTTCGCGTGCTTTTGTAATGGCTGCGAAATGATTTTAGTGGTTTCACTGAGAGCTAAATATTTAATATACATGATTTTCTTGAGTACCAAATAATTTGAAAACTGAAATTCATTTGAAACATTTTTCCAACAATCGTTCAAATAATATGTGTTCAATAATCTAGTCTCTAAACTTTGTGAACTAATATTCACTAATAACATACTTGTTTCGATACAAGGGTGCCATAGCCACAACTCTTACCCAACCATTAGATGTTTTGAAAACACGAGCAATGAATGCTAGTCCCGGAGAATTTAAGGTAACTTTAATACGTAAAAATTTATTTACGAGTTATCAATCTAACGTGTAATTTATTTTTTAGAATCTAATGGATCTATTTTTGTACACTGCCAAACTAGGACCATTAGCATTCTTTAAGGTGAGTTATCTAATCATTTATTTATCTAATCACTTCTTATCACCTTTACTGTTCTGTGATCTAGTAATGTAAGATCATGATTTACGTAAACATATTTTAGACAAGATTAAGCTCAAAGTGTAGAATCAATTGTTTAGATAGAAAATTGAATGAGCTTTTTTGAATTAGAATATATGTAAACAAATGGCCCTTAGTTTTCCATTTTGCATGAAGATTTTCTGTTTAAGGGGGAACACCACTGTGACGGCCGGAAAAGTAAGCCATTTTTAAGAATTTTTTTCAGGAATATATTACAGTTTTCATAGAATATTTTTATTACCTACCTTTAGTACGCTGTCTTAAGAGACTAACAAAAAAAAATAAATAGAAAAACATCCATAAATTTTAATATATTAATTAATCTTTTAGACCCCCCACGCGAGCTGATCGAATCTGTAACTATGGAACAGCAGGACCGAAATCTAATTTCATTTTTACCGATTTCTTAAACAAATTATTTTTGTAAAAATGGTGTGCTTTACAAGAAAAGTTTAAAAAATCCTCGAATAAGATGGACAGTTTTTTGAGCGTATTTCAAAAAATTTGTTTTCAATCAAAGAATCCGTACGTACAACGGAAACTACGCTAATATAGTTCATAAAAAAAAAATGAAATTTGATTTCAGACCAGCTGTTCCATAGTTACACATTCGACCAGCTCGCGTGGGAGAGGGGGGTCTAGAAGATTAATTAATACATTAAAATTTATGGATGTTTTTCTATTTTTGTTTTGTATAGTCTCTTAAGACAGCGTACTAAAAGTAGGTATTACAAGTTTTCTATGAAAACTGTAAATTATTCCTGAAAAAAAATTCTTAAAAATGGCTTACTTTTCCGGCCGCCAGAGGGCTGTTCCCCTTTAAATTCACGCCATTTTTTGCTACATAGCGGATTGTATATACAATTTTATTTTGTAACGAGATAGAAACTATTTTTAGATGTTTTATGGCTAGCTATAAATGTATATAAAAACTAGTATGTCATATAAAAAGTAATATGACTAGAAATATATGCTGAATAACGTCTAGCGCTTAATAAGCACACACTTGAACAACCATATTGGAAAATTCGTGCGTTAAAAGAGCATGATTGACTTGAATAGTCGGTCTCGTGGGAATAATATCGTCTGATTAACATATCCTGCATACATATTTATATTTACAAATTTCTATACCACTTTACAACTACTTATATACCTATATATACCACATATTTTATTTTACGACCGTTCTTATTTACACATATTCGTTAGATTCTATATTTTAAGCTCAGTCATGTTCCAATATGTTCACTTAATCTCTCGATCTATTTTCACTTACATTATTACAAAGTGGAGTCACGGAAAATGTGATGTTCCTATAGGTTATTAATAAATCTTTCTTTCTAGGGTTATGTGCCTGCTTTTGTCAGGTTAGCTCCGCACACTATTCTTACCTTTGTCTTTTTGGAACAGTTGAGATCTAATTTTGGATTCTATCCATCTACGAGTCCAGCGCCATAAACTTTCGTTACTTTTCCTAGGCACAAATGAAATATATATCTATATACAAACAGCCACGAAAGGATTCGAATGCATTTAACGCCTGCTGGCATTCGAGTGCTTTCGTGGAACTATTTATATGTACACGTTATTATTTATGAAAATTACGTTCGGTAAATTGGCACAAATCTTAACGAACATCACATATTTGCATTTTGCTTAAATTATTATGTAGCTATCTTAATATTTACAATTTATTATTAGCAAATGAATTATGTATAAATGTATATTCTTAATTATGAAACAGAGAAGATATATTTCCTACTATCATTTAGCAATTATGCAATTATTGAAGCAACTGCATTTATATTCATCGCCTTTCTTAAGTTGGGGCGTAGAATAATTGTTTAGCAGTTAATACATTCCATGAGAAAATGTTGTTAAATTTATGTGTTCATATGTGTACGATATTATATAATTGTATTTAATTGCATGATATTTAAAGAAATATTCATTAATTTCGTTAACATAACAATGCTCGTAAGGAGAATTGGAAAAACACTTTACGCTCGGTCTACTTATTATAAATTAAACTATTTTTAAACACAATGCAGATTATTCGTCCAAATAAATGTACACTGTGATTATAAACGTACTTTTAAAATTTTTGGCATTGTGAAGAAAAATTAAATATATTTTTTTTACATCTGAATTTGTTACATACTTCATGCTTCTGAAATATGTCTGATGCATTGTTATATATATAGGTGCTATGGAAGTGCTTTCTCGTGATAGAATAATTAAAATGAACAGAATAAATATTTTTCCTGGTTGCGTAATTTTGTAGCAGAACAACTTTGAACAAGAAGCTATGTATTTATTTTCTTATGCGTATGACACTTGTTACATGCATCCTTAATATTTATTTACACAATATTTAATACGATAGCCTAGAGACCTGTAATGGTAGTATCTAAAACAATATAATTGTATAATTGTATCGTTAGTGTAGAATTCTGTGGGTGATCGAAATATTAAACAGGAATTAGGTATACTTTCCCTTTGCACAAAACTTTCGACTTTTCGCCGATTTTTACGCTTTCTAATTTGACGAAAATTAGCGTACACAAGTTACAAGTCACATTGTTATAATTAATCTACTTACCTTTAGAAACAGAAATGTTTCCATATACATCTTGCGTTTGGATTGTCACGCTGCTATAGTTTCTAAGCACTGTAACTGGTATTTAGGTTAAGTTCCTAGCCGACGAGAAATTAGTCTTGGGCACAAATTATTGCGTATCAGAATCCTCAATGAATCCTGCTGTGATTTATCCGTTTAAATTCGCAATAAAATATTTTATTTCCAATATATTATTCCCCTTATTCCCTAAAATACTATTTTAGTTTCATTTACTAAATAATCGCGTTCAAGTTACAATATAAATGTACCGCGTAGTTAATCATGATTCTAAGAAATAAGACGTTTGCATCTTTTATAAATAGTTATATATTCATATTTCGCTTGCAATTGTTGCGAAGAACCATCGATAACATTATTGATATATAATTATCGGTTTCCATTATCGATAACCATCGATAATTTACGATACAAAGAGCGCGAAGCAGTAGTTTCAAATCCTAACCTAACTCAAACGCAGATTTCTGGATCTGGATTTCTTGAATCTTGGTCATGGATCTTATCATCTTATTTTAAAAAAATGACAAGTAATCCGTTCCCGCGGCGAGATAGTAATAGCGAATTCGGTATCTCGCACTGACTCTGTGCGGGTACCAGAAAACGAGTTGGATTGGTTGTTTCTGATAGAGACGAAGATAGCTCTATAAGAATCAACCAATTCAAGTCATTTTCTGGCACTAGCTCAGAGTCAGTGCGAGATTCCGAATTCGCTAACAGATAATCAGAAGCAGCCGAAATAAATTCAAACGTTCATAACACCGATTACATGCGGCATCCTCTACTAACCTAGTAGCTAGTAAAAGATGCCGAATGCTTAAGCATTTGCTTAAGAATAAGTAGCGACTGTGAATACTGCCCTTTAAGCATAAAGGCACGGCAATCGGGACATCTACCTACTTTAAGCGCGTAAAATTCGAAAAACATTGATGGCGGTGGTTCAACCATGGAGAACTACCAATATTTCTCCATCGCGAAGCCTTCGACTATGCGCGTAATACGATATGGAAGTTGTTCAGACTACCCCCACTATAAGTATTTTACCGCCTACGCAATGCATTTCCCCACCACCTGTTGCACGGTAAAATTTGAATTGTCTGTCGGTTGGTGACGGTTAATCTGAGTTGATCTGAGTGCGTAACCTGCGATTGCGAGCCTGGCGTCGATCTATTACGCGATGGACCCAAGCTTGTGTTTTACAGCAACTTGTTGATATGCTTTAAAGTGTACGTCGCAGTTTCATATGTTTCACCGCGCGTATTACATCCTACCCTGTATTTTCTACATCACCCTCTAACTATCCAATGAAACGTAACATCTCTTGTTGAAACATGAGCGACTCTGGAGAGAATATTAAATATAAGTGGACGCCTGAGAGCACCGCGCTGTTAGTGTCGATATGGTCGGACAGGCAGGTGCAAAAGCAGCTCGAGTACGCTTCGAAGCCGCAAATTATATGGGAAAGCGTTGCCAGATATATGAAAAAGAAGGGGTACAATGTTACCTGTAAACAATGCCGATCTCGAATGAAGCAGGTTCTGGTATGCTACCGCGAAGCTAAACGAGCTGGTACTCGTGCAGGTGTAGAGCAATATTACGAGTCTATAGATCGAGTTCTGAAAAATAAGCGTCTGGAAGAAACAAATATGAATGGCATAGACACTGTGGACGCAGCGGTGAACGTTAGATCGCCCCCGAAAGACGTTAAGACGAATAGAAATTTACAAATGAGGCACAAGTTCCAAGAGCCCGTGCAGTCGCTGCATCGCACAGAAGCATTATCTCCTACGTGGACGTTAGGGCGAGATAATGATTACCCCGATTCTCCCGAGTCGAACGAAACCATAATAGCTCGCCCGTATAGAGTCTTCTCCCCTACGAGGGATGTAGCCATTAATACCGGCGAGCAATTGACTCAAATAATCGGCAAAGCGACGCAGTGCAATACTGTACCGATGGAAGAACCGCTGCATCCGATTTACAAACAGAACTTGTTACAGAATTATCCTTACGCGGAGATACCATTCGAGAACACTGTGCAAAATGTGCAGAATCAAATAATTCAAGAGAATATGCAGCAGCATCAAAATTTTCAGCAAAATCGTATGTTCAATCAACCAAGTATGTTGGTGAACAATCTAGGCTTCCAGCAGAATCTGCACAATTTTAATCAGAATTTAGCAACGCAATCTGCGAACGTTCCGATGCAAATTAATTCAATACCGTTGCAGAATTCAAATTTGGAGCACATGATTCAACAGCAGAGTCATCTGCAGCAATACGCGAATAATCGCGCAATGCCGCAAGAACCGCGAAAGGTTGTATACGGGCAAAACCTGCACGCTCCGTTTAAACAGCAATACGCGAATGTATTAACGCATATGCCTGCAGCAACTAACGCGAAGCAAACTGGATCCCTTTCTCCAGATTATTCCCCGAATGTATCTCAAAATTTAAACGATGCTTTTTGTCAGTCAAGAAACGACGAGAAAGTGCATAACTTAAATGAGACCTACAATCAGGCGACACAGGCGGCGAATCCCTTAGCGATGCCGAATCCTGATATTTCTGTAATTACGAATAACGCGACGTGCAATGACGATAGTCTTTTATTGGAGTTTTTGATAGACTCGCCGACTCCATCGGAGAGTGATAATAAGTCGAAAGCCACAGCCATTACTGTAGATAATATTCCTCATGTGCCATTAAGGAAAAAGAAAGCGCAAAAATTGGAACAACTTGTTATAAGTGCAATTAGTTCGCAAAATGATGTTGTTAATAAGGTAAGTTGCTGATAGTTTCTCAGTACTAATTTATCTTTGAGCAGGCTTGGGAATTACTGTGGCCCGATGGAAAGAAGACGGTTGAAATGTTACAGGGGCAAGAGGGGTTCTTCGCTCGCATTGGATCCCGCCGCCCGTGTCCCGTTTGCTTACTTTGTATTCGTCGACGTTGTCGCGCCGGCCAATAGGGATATACTATTCGACCTGATATTCGCACCCCAGAGTTTCTCGACCGACTTCTTTCCATCGGGGCATTATAAGTGAACCTGGCGGCCGATTTTCAGAGGCGGCCCCCGTGGCGGCCTAGGTGCTTGGAGCGCTTCAGGCCTGTACCATATGAACCGCGCGTGGCGCAATAGGGCGACATTGTATCAATAGGTGGTTTTCACATCATCCCAGAGAGCACGATTGTCGATGCGTTTTTGTTTTGTCAACGCGCCACGTGCGGTTCACATGGTACGGGCCTGAGGATCTCCAGGCAGCCTAGGCTACCGCGGGGGCCAAGGCGCGCGGCAGGAGAACGGAGGCGTTGCCTCTGAAAATCGGCACTAAATCACTTAATTTCCAAGCCGGTCTTAGAGCAATGGTTTATATATTAATGTATATTATTTTAGATTCTTGCTGCGCAAAATGATATGTTAACAAAATTCTTAGACATAGATAGAGACCGTCAGAATAGACTTGAAACTCGTTTGGATGATTTATTAAAAGTTGTTCATATATCTGCGCTCTCGAAACAAACTTCAGAAGCGGATGCTGAAATACCTCAACTGGCAGAGCCTATAATAACATCGCTAGTACCTCCCCCGAGGCCAGGAGCTGCTCCTCCGAAGTTGGACCTAGTTCCTCCAAAGCCTTGTCGAGTTCCTTGTACAATGCCGAACTCTAATATCGAATTAATTGCTCAAAATCCAATAATGACGAGACCAGGTATTGTTTCGCCTATAACTAGCCCGGTAAAAAAACCTCCTGGCACTATATGGTCAAAATTAGGACCAGTGTCGCAATCACCCTTCGTGAAAGCTCAGCGCCGATTAGGCTTGCAACCCATTTCAACCGCAGACACTCGCACCCAGTCCTCTGCGGAAAGGCGTATAGCCAAAGAGATGGATAACGTCACTATGGATACAGAGACATTGAAATTTGAAACAAGGAAGTTCTTACAGGTGGAGAGACAGTTGGAAGAAATAATGGAAAATGCTCGCCTCGAAGCAACAATGAGTCAGACTTTACACGCGCGCAGAAAGTTATTCACGCAAAGAGAACCGACTGCTGCGATGATATTAACTGCGGCGTTCTTGGAGAATGAGTGTCGCTTTTCGAAACAAGTTATGAATCAGTGTAATGTTTATAACATAAATAAGAAAACTATAAACAATATTGAAGACGATTTATTGTCTGGGCAAGGGGAGAGTTACGAACGCCTGCGACAATTAAATATTCAGCCTACTTATGTGTCTGGCGAGCCTTGCGATACTTCTACGCCCGCAAAATTGGGAGCTGTTTCTAGTAACACTGAAAAAGCATCTATAGCAGTGCCGAAGCAAACGATTCAACAGTTGGCTCAGATTGTAATGAATACAGGAAGATGGAAAGATCTCGCGGCGCAAAGTAGGCAACAGAATCCTGTACGCTCAGTTCCATCGAATATACAACACCATCGCAATGTTTATTCCAGTGATTGCAATAAAGAAGTGCCAATAGCACAGCCTAATGCTCCATCAAAGGAAAATGGAATAAAGAGTGACCATAGGTACGTGCAAGACTGGATGCTAAATAAATGTGGAAACCCAGGAACCGTACAGGAAACAGTGTGTGGGCCGTCGTACAATACAGCAAATCAGAAATCAAACTTTCCTATAGGCTTCACAACTGCAATGTTAGACACGGAAAATCCAAGAAAGAAGGATTCCACTAATGATGTCTGTAAACCTATTGCCTCCAACAGTAATATGATCCCAGATCGTAAACAACAAACTGTACGATTCATGGATGAAGCACTGGCTGAATTACATCGCATGTACATAGAAAGAGTTTCTAAAGAACAGCAGGAGAAGGATGATAGTTTACCATATGTACCAGATACTGGCAACGATAAATGTATCTCAATTCAGAATCGACAAATGATTGAGAAATATGTGCACGAAGTAATGCCAAGGCAGCAAGCCAGAGATAATGGAGACACTGACAATGATGAAGAATTTTTAGATACTACTGCTACTATGCCCGCGATAGTAGCACGTCGAGGATCCCTCACATCGACTGGTACTGCATCGACGGAAACAGCACATTCCATAAAATTCATGAAGTCGGATAACTGCACAATTTGTTAATTATACATAATATGTACCTATTACATATATGTCAGATGAATTAATAATACATTATAGTCTGATTTTCGAGAGTTGAGACCTGAGGCGGGTCCCGTCCTCCGAACGGAGCATGGTTAAGGAGGAACCAACGGTACGCTACGCCGCACGCAATCCGTAGCGTATTGGTTCCTCCTTTAAGGCTCCCCCAAACCAACGCGAATATCCGCTCCGCGCCGCGGATCAGATAAGGCTGCAGTTTTTTTATACGTGGCGGCTTATGGGCAGTGTTATCCGAGTTGCGGCGGATCCGCTCCGCGCCGCGGATCAGATAAGGCAGTAGTTTTTTACACGTGGCGGCTTATGGGCAGTATTATCTGATTCGCGCCGCGAAATTCGCGTTGGTTCGGGGGAGCCTTTAACCACGCTCCGTCCGAGGGACCCGCCTCAGATCTCAACTCTCGAAAATCAGACTATAGTAAACTGAAACTGTGAGAAATTTCATATTACTGCTACTACATAAAATTTTATGAAAACAGTAGCTTTTAATTTCGTTGAGGCCTAGAAATATTCTATAACAAGAGTAAAAGGAAAGAGTTTTTATATTAGTATAAGTTCAATTGCTACAAGTATATACTTTTGAAATATATATTAAGAATGTGTTTGAACTGCCACGTATCAATTTAGTGCAATAATTTTTATTTGATAGAAATTTTGGTAGTTTATTTTTTTTTTTAATTATAAGACAACTGTGTTACTGGGTTATTTCTTCCATCATATAAGAGTGATAAGCACATGAAAGTTTAACAGAGTATAAAATTACGAATATTGTTTCCTTTGATAAATGTTTTATTGTTGTTTCTCAGCGTTATACAATAATACTTTTGCTAATCACTCCAATTGGAGTTACTTAATAAAATACTACTACGTAACTCATGTTACATTTTATTAATTTCTATTACATATGGATATGCATTATATATATATTGTTTATATACGAATTTAGATAGTTTATACAGTTGACATATATAACATTACTAAAGGTTTGAATCTCCGTTTATACTTTAAGTTTGTGGTTTATTAACGTAACCCACAAATGTTAATACATTGTTAAGAGGCTCGGATTTTTTAACGACGGCGTATGCAAATGGGTGATCAATTCTAAACTCGGACTGATAGGGCAAAGAACCTTGAGCTATCACCCCTGTAACAAAATTTGTAGAGCAACAAAGGTGTTTAACTTTAATCATAATGAAGGTAAACACGATGCATTAATGATTCAATAAAAAATAGTGTTAATATAAAGGCAATGCCGACATGAACTATGTTATAAAGTAATGATGAATAAATTTATAATTAAAATCATACGATAGTGTTTATTTTAAATTTTTATACATCCTGTTACACTTAACATTTTCAGTATTCAAATGTACGACTTTTCGCATTGATGTACTATCCAAAAAGTTATTTTGTTAAAGACTAACCAGCGCTGTCCAGCGTAGGGGTCCCTCACGCGTCTACTTCCCCTTCCAACCTTCCTTTCGAGCAGCGTGACTTGTCGTCAAGGAAACCGCGCGACGCTGAAAAGGAGACCGCGACATTTCCGTAGACAAGGAAGCTCAGACGACACGCGTTAAGGGGGTAGACACGGGTAATGCAGCGCGCTGTATACCGACACAATCTGGCCCGAAACATGGGTTCGGGATTTTTCGTTTTTCGTCCTTATATAAGCAGATTTTGGCCTGGGAGAGGTCTCATTCGAAAGAAGAAGATTCAATGCGGAGCGCTCTGATCGTTTATCGCAGCTCTAACATAAACGTACCCTAAAAAACTGCTGCCTTATCTGATCCGCGGCGCGGAGCGGATATTTGCGTTGGTTTGGGGGAGCCTTTACTTTGAATCGGCTGCGGCTGTGCGCCACTCAAGAGGCAAGTTGGACGGCTCTGATTAAAGTGAAGCCAGTGATTGGGAAATACTGTGAGAGCGCCATCTACTAAAGTAAGCTCTGTAATCGGGTCAATCGCGTTACAGAACAGTTGGTGTCACACAAGTATTGAAACAGTGCAATAATGTTTTTGTTATTAAATAGTCTGTTCAATTTTACAAAATCGATCATCAAACAGTCGAAATTACCAATACTGCCAATTACATGTAACAGCTAACCCGATTAGACTGCTTTAATTTTCGCCATCAGATTGCGTAGCGGAAATAAGAAATTGTCAATAGGGACAGGAATTTAGCGCTTGTCCTTATAACTGTGCCCCCTCGGTACCCACTGGCTCCCTCTGTAATTGCTAAACCTAACCTTACTTTCGTTTCTTAAAACCGGTCAACTGAAATTTATATTTGCAAATTTTGCTTTTGTAATGAAAAGGTAATATTAAAATTACATACCAACAACTCTCGTAGAGAAATAAAATGTTTTGAAAGGTTCGAAGACATAACCTAACCGCGGGAACGTTATTCAAAAAAGGGCACCGTAATACGGACAACGCACTTTTCAGGGCACAGTAATTGAGACAAAAACATGTATTTTTATTTCAATTAAAAAAATAGGAAAAATTAACATTTTTAACCCGAAAAAAATTCTTTAATAAAGAGAAAGGTTCAAAAAACCAATATAAATTTTTACCGAGCAAAATTAAAGTAAGAGAAGTCAATAAATTCCTTCGCGAGCAAGTCGGCGTCAAAGCACCGTAATCGGGACGCGTACCCTAGATCCCAAACTTTTGCTGGAGATTCCGCCCCTTGCCTGGTTTACACTATGATGTAATGTCCTTACATCATGGTTTACACAACTGATATATATTAGATTACTAAAGGTTTGAATCTCTGTTTTTACTTTAACTTTGTGGTTTATTAACGTGACCCACAAATGTTAACACATTGTTAAGAGGCTCAAATTTTGTAACGACGGCATATACAAATGGACGATCAATTTTAAACTCAGACTGAAAGAGCGAAGAACCCAGAGCTATCAATCCTGTAATAAAATTTGCGGAACAATAAAGAGCAAAACTATGTTATAAAATAATGATGAATAAATTTATAATTAAAATCAAACGAGTGTTTGTTTTAAATTTTTATATATCCGTTACATTTAACACTTTCAGTATTCAAATGTATATACGATACTTCCCACTGATGTAATATTAAAAAGTTATTTTGTTAAACACTGACACTCAGAACATTATTTCAACGTATGTCTGATTATACGTGAAATTACTATATTTATTTAAAGTTCGTTAATGGATCCAGTAAATATTCTTATTGTGGAAAGTTTCGCTAATGCTACAGAGAAATGGACAAGGTATTGTAATTGTTATTGGAAGTAATGTTAAGAATCTTGCAACTGCACAAATTACGTTTGTGGATCGTTAACGTTTCCATTGAACAAAACTATACCATCTTCGACTTTTCGGTTTTGAGTTTTGTATATTAAACTATAAAAAAATGGCCGATCAATCATCATTGTGATAGGTTCATGGTAGGAAAGACTAGTGGCATAGACCAGCATGGCTGAAACAAGTACAGAAAATATGATGCGCAAGAATTTTCAGTTAGTTACGCGTGCGATGTATCGATTAAGTTAGGTCTGTTTAAATGAGTAGGTAGTGACTCCTTAACTGTTAAAAGTATATAATCTAACTACACATGTTTCCCGTACAATGTAATACAATACTGTTAGTAATAAACAAAATTCTTTTTAAATCTGTGGTTCGATGACATGACCATTGAACAATGACATGGGATGAACTCTGTTCTCTTCATCTTTGACAGCTTGTATGATATTATAAAAGAATGGGCGTGTGACAGCAAACTCCAATGGGTACTCCAATGACAGTTTCATCATAATGGCACCTACAACAGACGATAATGGGAATCACGTGCTTTATGCTTCTGATGGTGCAAAAGTAGAAAGCAACAGTTTTTACAATTCGAACAAATAGACAGTGTCTCACACAAGTACATTTAAGAAACGATTAGGTATAAAGTAGTATTCTGTACAAGCACACATAAATTACACATGCTTTTAATTATTATACGTGAAAATATGAAATTTATGTTATTTTCGAGGATTTATTATTAGATCGCATCAAACGATTACAGTAATAGTAGAGGATCACTTGGAATCAGCATGAGTTATGGATTAGGCACCAAAATATTTCCTTCAAATAACTGCAAAGTGTCGAGGGCATTAGATTCCTCTGAATTTTTGACGATAGTATAGAAAAATGGACTGTTGGCAGAAAATTTGACTGGAATTTCCAAACTTTCCGTTATAATAATTGCTGAAACAAATCATTATATAATACTTATTTTTTTTTATAAGCATCAGAATGCGTATATTACAATGGCGCGTCGATATTTTTATGTGCCTGATAAGGACAAATAAGATTTTACTTTTGACCTTTCATTTATCTGTTTTATTATGCCACAAAGTCAGTTATTCGTTTGCGATTAATTGAAGGTATAAAAAGAAATATATTAATTTACAAATGGATTGTACTATAAAAGCAGCGGATAGTTTACACAAAATATGTCCTGATCCACCTATCTCTGTCCAGTTATACAATAAAAAGGACGATTGGTATTTTTGTACTCCCTCTCTTTTCACGTATAATCATTTATATTTACGAGATAATTATAACACTTTTTAATACTTAGTAATGCCTTTTATTGCTTTGTCAGTGCAAAGTTATATAGCAATGTAACAACGGCTAGTCTTAGCAACAATCTTGCCGTATTATCATTCCGCATGTATGAAGTTGTTAATATACGCATATGGCTGCGCAAAGTTAAAATCACAATTCCGTTACGTATGTCGAACATATTTTTTTTAAGATCATTTGTAAATTAAGTTCGAATTGTTAAGGTTCAGCGATGTGTCCTTCAAACAACTGGATATTTGTATTTCCTTTTCTAATAATGCTATAGATGAATGGATGATTCACAGATAGAGTCATTGGAATTTTGAAAGAAGTAAGTACTGCAACTATTCCTGAAACAATTGCATTATGTTACTTATAATAATTGCAGAATTATTTAATCTTTGCTTGGTAATTCTCTCTTCTATTTATTGTTTTTATACCACAATTATATACGTAATATTTCAGAACATAATTTACGCGTACAACGTTTCTTTGAAAAGATATAATCATTTTGCTACTTGATGCACAATTATTTCTTTCTACGTTATGCATGCTTTATATCTATGCCATTTCAGACATTTTCTAGAATTTATATACACATGTTTGTACGTACAATGCTAAAATATTTCACTGCTACAATAACTTATCTTTTTACTATTATTAATCCGAAACCTTTGGTTCATATGGACTAGATTTTTTATGTTACTATTCATTTAGATGTTAAGCAATTATTGTCAATTCTTCGACGTGCGCACGTATATACAAACAGAAAGGTAGTTTTGAAAGAACTATGTAGAATCTAGTTCCAAGACATGCCCAACAAATATTGGAACAGCATCTTTATCTCCAGTTTCTGGATGATCAACAATGCTGACAATACTATATACAAAGGGGTGGTCAATCATCAGTTGCGTCCTGTACACCATAGAGCGTGTTGTAAGTATTACTCCTGGAACACATTGTTGTAGGAATACACTCGATATAAAATGCTTAAAGTTGGCGATTTTATGAAAGAGGAGGATCGTCGTACAGTTGTATATACGTAAAGAAGAATGAAGAAATTCTAATGCCATAAGCGCCAGTATCTTTTATTATGGTCAATAATTGTTGACGATGAACAATAATTATACATGAAAATTGCGTGCTTGTAAGGGATCAAGTTATTGAATGATGGAAGAACATATGAGCGTAGAATAATGAAGAATAAGAACTTGATTGTTTTAAGCATTCCATTGAAAAGAAGCATGATACTGACACGTAATTACTGTTTAATTATCAGCGATGTCTGATATTACGCCAATGAAGAGTGAATGTGTGCTATCGTACTGAATGGCGTAATAGAAAGGCTTGTCAGCTCTAAAAGTTACGGGTGGATCTATTAGAGCTGGTGCACTGTAATTAATGAAGAGGCCTAAAAATAAAAGAATATTAAATGTAAGTACTGCGCTGTCAAACATTCAAATTAGAGGGAATTGAACGTGTTAAATATTAAAGGAGCGGTGCATTTATTATTCATCTAAAACATTATTTTCAGAAGCAATTCTATTCCTAATCTTCAAAGAAAATGGATTGCCAACAAAGTAACTAGACGATCAATGCATGCGTGCAGCACTAATTTATCAGGCAATAAAAAAATGTTCCAACTATTTTCAACTGATCTACATATTTGCAGTCTCATCCGGATTTGCAAAAAAATTAAGTTGAGTCAATAGTACAGACACATCGCTGAATTTCTTTCATAAGACCATTCTATGTATTTAAATATCGAGAAGTACGGAATTTCTCATGTAAGTTAACAAATTACCAATACTAAATTTCGAGCAATCAAATTTAAATAAATTGCAAGGAAGCATGTAAAAATGCGTCACAGTAGAGTAGGAAAAGCTATAGAGATGTAAGATAGGGAAAGAATGCGAAGAATGAGGTATACAATTGGCGAGCCTTTTATATGTAAAATTACAACAGTTGACTGGGAAAAGTTGTAAATTATTTTTCAAATTTATGAGACTATTAAGAATCTGGAAACTAGTAATCATTAATAAATAATGTATTAAAAGTTATTGTTTTCTTTAAATCCTACACTCTTAATAAATTTTTTAACGAAGTATTTTCCGAGGAATACTAACATAACGCTCTTTTTATTTTTAGGCATGGGATATGTTGTAATATATGTTTAGAAAACAGTAAGGCCCTAGATAATATGAATGCTTACACGTTACTTTTTATTCCTGTATTCATATTAATGTCCTACTATTTTTAGTCTTGCCGCGTGTAGAAAACATTCAAGTAGGATTTGTACATATATTTAACGCAATTTATAAATTTGTCAGCTATAAGGCAGAGTTCGTATAATTACTTGATATTGTATTGAGAATTATACAAATAATGTAATAAAAGTTGTCCGTTAGCCAAGAGACACGACAAGGATTACGTTTTCCAATAGTGTTTACGTTCATCAAACACCACCTATTCTCTGCGTAGTTTTAGTTATTTTAATAAAATTGTAAATGTAGCATACAATGTCAGAAGTCTGACTCGAATCTTACAAGTGGAATCTTATTTTAGTGAAATCTCACTTAATCCTATAATGAAACAACTGGGTCTGCCTTAAGATTAAAACTGAGCAAATTATTCCGACAAGTTAAATTTAAATGTACTTTGCGGATTCATACGCAGTAGAATAATCCAAATAAGAGGCGCGAACGGGCTTCTTAACGATGGAAAAATTAATGCGTACAAAAGTGATGTTAATACGGAAGTAAGTAGAAGTACTGAAAGCAGCCAGCTAAAGACTAATGCACGTACATAAGAACATATATTTCTTTGTATTCTTTAGCGTCTTTATCTTTTATCACTCATCTGAGTTTTATTCCTTAACGAAGTGCTCAGTTACGTAATTTATGAATTTAACAATGACGGCATATCTTAAGATTCCTAATGAAATGATATATGAAGCGTGTCAACATTCTCGACAGTTAGAAACTTATTTATTAACCCTCGTCAGATGGCATAGGTACAATTGTAACTTTCGCGTTTTTAAATTGGGATAACTTTTTTTCGAGAAGCCGCGGAGGGCTGAAGTTTCGTGACATCTCTAAATTTTCGGTCTAGATTATATAGACCAAATTTCAGAAAAATATCTCAACCCCCTTCCGAGATAAGGGGTCGAGTTGAGGGTTGCATCCATAACAGCGGCATAGGCACAATGACGCCCCTATATATTTTTTATGAAGATAATGCAAGAAAAAAAGAATGCGATTTTTTTAATGATGTTATTTTATTATTAAAATAAGTAAAAAAAATAGATAATTTACATTATAAAAGAAAATTTGGGATTTTTTTATTGATTTTCATTGAGTCTAAATGTTATCAATTTGTCGTACAAATTATACCGACAGTGAGAATATTCATATAAAATATGCGAGGGTGCAATTGTGTCTCTGCCGTCTGTTAACGTTGTAAAATTATGCCGTCTGACGGGGGTTAAAATCAGTCGAACCAGTCAAACGCAATATGAAGTATATTATCACCCCCTAATTCGATGGTGGAATCGTAGAAATAAAGAGAGGAGAGAAACGATTTTTAAAACTCCAGAAGTCTCTCAATTTAATCGCAAAATATTAGCATATCGTATAAAGCCGAGATTCATCGCGCTGTTTTAGTACAGGTTGAAAGAAGGAAACGCTAAGACATAACATTTGCTAAGAATAACATTACGTCGCCGTATTGAACGATCAACAAGAACGGTCGATTGACGTAGAACTGAATGGGCTTCGGCGGTGACCAGAAGCTCGAAAGAGGCCTTACACTGAGACCTGCCACAAGCAATTAACAGTGAATTATTCGGTTCAGCCGTGAGCACGAAATGAATAAGAATCTATTGTGCACATTTCTAATAAAGGTGATGGTTTTATTCATCTTATGGTGTTATCTACTGAACGATCGAGTGAACACAGTGAACTCTATCACATAAATTATATAATATGAAAATGAGGCGTGGAAAAAGAGCGAAGAAGTTCGTCCTACGAATAACTCTAGAAATAAAAATATAATAATTAGTCGATAAAGCTCAAGGAGTGCAATATAATGGAGGATATCATGCGATTGTGGTTGGGTTAATGATTCGGCCGTTGAAGAGGATTATGTTGTCATTCCTTGTTGTGATTGCGTAAAAGAACGGTCCGTTTATTTGAAAAGTTTCTGGTGGGAGAGGCAAGGACAGGGCGACGAATCCCATATCTGTCAAAAAGAATTGCACATAATTACTGATTTGAAAAGGAACAGTATCCTGATTTCTTAACGCGCACTTGTTTCGCTTCTCAATTTCCTCAATCTTTCTCCCTGTTCTATTTAATGGGAAATACTTCCTAAGACTTACGGTTAGTCGTGGGTGTATTAAATTAGTATGGTAGTAAGACAGAATTGTTAATGTTCAGTCGTAATTACATTGATTCCTTGTGATATATACTTTCAGGCTATTACTAATCAAAACAGTTCTATGCTTTTTTCCAGCAATGTGAATAGTATTTTTACTATTTCCAATGTGTATGTACTATCCCCCAAATCAATTCTTTCACTTATGAAAGCAATTAAAACGCTACATAACATAGAAAGAAAAAGGTACACGAAGGTAGATGGTTATGAAATACTGAGTGACATGGCACGTAAGTATGTAATATATTTTTGAAAAATGGGATCTATTGTACGATATTATGGATCTGAATTTGCACAAAGCATATAGGTGCACACATATAGATTTTCAGGGAGAATGAGAATTGCAAAAATTAGGCATAGGTAAGTTTTTAATTTGAATGAAATATTCAGCAATTAATCATTCTCCCTGAGCTGAAGTTCTTAGATCACATTACATATACATTCAAGCATTGAACAAAAATTAAATTAAGCAAAATATTATTTCGAATGGCAATTCATTGAACAAATTATCAGTTTACTTGGACGATGGGTAAAAACAATTTATTAACGCAGAAGTAAGGAATGTTAAGAATTGCTAGAAGTTAATAAAAGTGTTCATTAAGTCCGTTTAATAATTTCAACGAAAGACACACTTAAATAGTTTTTACACATTTTCTTTGCAAGAGTGGTGATTCCAAGCTAAGGTATCAATTAATAAATATATATAAATTCTAGATTATTCTGTATAGTCTACAGATGGCATTTATTTTATTTTTACGAAAGTAAATCTAATCTAAGGAAACCAGAGTAGAAGTAATTTAAAAAATTGAAAATTTCTTTAGAGCAACTCAGTTGGAAGATTCATCTACGTTTATCTCAATATAGTTTCCTGTGTTTTTGAATCCTATATAATAAGACGCTTAAGGTGAGTGTTTGTTTGTTAGCAAAATCTTTCCAGAGGTTTTTTTTCGTACTTCCCAATGATCTACAAGGTTCAGATTCGGCATGAAGTTTCCTCGGCACCCAAATATGCCGTAGAAAATAAAAGTCAACCAGGAAAATTCGATAATGGGTAGTACCTGTGGCCTAAAACAGGTATTGTGTACAATGTAGTAGTCGCTACATTGTATGTAGGTCCGCACGCGGATCGAGCTCGAGCTCGAGCTGAAAAACGAAGCGAGACAAAGTATCATGCTTTCTCTCTTTCATAGCCGATGATAACTTCGTGCCGACTCTTTCCAAGAAATGGTGGAGATACAAACGCGCGCTCAACGCAGAGTCGAAATGCGCCCTCTATTTGGGCACTCATAAAGGCAAACTAAAAAGCGCTATTGCATAAGTGAATATGCTCCACAAATTTCTTTGATTCGGGGTCTTTGTCACACATCAGTTGTTGTAACAATATCGAGAATTATTTCGTTTCTAGGGCGGGGGGTCTCAAATGTCGCGCGGGCAGTGAGTCTGGGCACGTATGTGACTTAGGCCCCCCGAAATGCCCTTCAGGAAACCAATTAGACAGGTATACCCTTCTGGTACGCAACAGTTGTAAAATTTCGTATTTCACGGCGGAAATTGTTTCTAGGGGAGTTTCCAACAAAAATTGTGGTTACCTTAAGCGTCTTATTATATAGGATAGTAATGTCTGGCGAAGACAGGCCAAAAAAGTAGTTATTTAATACTCTGCAAAGATGAATGTCAATTTCTAAGTGAGCATTTTGAATCAATCGTGAATCTAAATAATTAAAATTTCTACTAAATCAAATCGTGTATTTTTAAATCTTCACATTCTACAATAATATTTTGCTTGATTTCAATAAGAATTCTGCAGAAGGAAAAATTGATTTACTTACCCGTGACAGCAGCAGCTTCACTACCTTCTTCGTTCACTTCAATAAATGCCTTCTGTACAACTTTGCTGACGGCCAATTTATTGTCAGCAATGCCAGAAAAGTTTGCATGTGCAGTGAACATGTCAGTTAAACCCATCTAAGCAGCACGGAAATCAAAAGTATAAGATGTAGTAGTTTAATATTGCGCATCGAAGGAGTCCCAAGATTCTGGGACTGATTCGCGGAACCTCGGGACGTCCTGAAGGACGCGTTTCATGATATCCCACTTCTGATGTTATAGTAAGGTTTAATAACAAAATATATATATAATAGTGTGCGTTATTAATACATAGGTGGCGATGGTAATATCGTCCCGAATTAGCCGTTAACTCGGGCACACATTCGAACACGTGGAGAATCGCTCTGCCGATCCGAGCGCCCGCGAAGCGGTCCGAGCGCCCGCGAGACGGCCCGAGCGCTCACGAACCGAACCGAGCGCCCGCGAGACGGCCCGAGGTTCCACGAATCAGTCCGAGGAGTCTTCGGACTCCTTCGATGCGCAATGTGAAACTACTACAAAGAAAAGTATAGTTTTTATGCAATTGTAATATTATATGATATACCTTCTCCAGGACACTGTTGAGGTCTATCTTCTTTTCGATCTTAAACTTTGGTAGTTGCAATTGTACTTCACGTTCATATCCCTGCTTCAGAATGTCAGCAATGCTCATACCTTGTAACTTCTTTTCAACCATTGGCAAACCATTAATTTCATTTGGAAGAATAATAACCATGCTCAGTTCATTTCCCTGTAACATTAGCTTGCAGTCACAACAGGAAAGTTACTTTGTAAACATTAATTGTTTATTAAGAAAATTACCTGATATGGTATTTCAACGAATTTTGCATTCAGATTTGGAAGTTCACCGTATCTGTAAGAACCTTGCCTGTGCATGGTAGGAACATTTTTTACTGTCTGCTCATTAATGTGGAACGGCATATCCCTGGTGAAGGTTGGATTGAATTTATTTCTCCACTGACCCTTAAAATACACTGCGTTAACAAGCACCAATGCTGTCGTCTCATCTAAATCACCTGTTTAGAAAAACGTAATATTTAATAACTGTACGCTGGAACATGTTATCTTCAGCCTTTCCTTCTCTTCATGTGCGATTCCGTTCTGCTCTTCGTAGCATAGTAGATAGAACACTTTAGTCGAAGATTTTGTATTGTAATGAAAAAAAAGAAACATTCAATTATACTAACTAGCAGAAACAATGCCATCGATGCGATTATTTGTATTTTCCTTAACCCACGTGTTAATGGTGGCTGCAGCTTCATCAGATTTAGCGAAGTTTACTAGTTGAGTAATAGAGCGAAAATAAGTCTCTGTTAATTCTCTGTAACTCGGTTTTACTGAAAATTTCTCAGCCGTGAACACTTTGTTTGCAAGGACGAGAGTATTCTCCTTGACATTCTACAATGAAGCATACTTATATGAAACTCAGTTTAAACAAAGGTTCGAGCGAAGTAAAGAAGAACTGATACTCACATTGATGTTGTCGATAAGTGCTTGATAACCGGATGTACCAAGACTATCCGTAGATGGAAGATGAAGAACTTTTTTAAACTGATTTTCTGTTTCTCCACGAGCGCCGTAGGCGGCCATGGCAAGCACAACAGCTGCGCTAAGAGGAGACATTATAAGATTGCCTGGATTCTCCTCTACCACAGTCTGAAAAGATTTGTACATCAATACGAATTGCGGTACATCAATGCACATCAATAACGAATAGTGTTTCACAGAAACTAAATAACCCATGTCGTTACTGCACTGTATTACCTGAAACAGCTGTGAGGAAAATGCATTTGTGCCTTGAGAAACGGCACGAAGCGCTTGATTGTCGCCTACCGTGTTTGCCATTGCTACAGCAATAAGGCACGCTGCTATTAGGTACCGTGTTACTGAAAACATTCCATTATTTGTAAGTTTTAAATTAAAAGAAAGGATTTACAAGCATTTTTGCATTTTTAAAAAAAATGGGTAGGGCAAAATGATAGGAATCACAGTTTGAAAGTGCCATGTTGCAGGCTCCTGATATTTATTATACACAAGATTATATCATACGGTAGAGACATTATTTTCGCCATTGTGCGATCGTTATCCGATGTGAAGTGTTTCCAAATGCATCGCTATTTAACAATTGTTATGTTATGTTTTATTGTTTTCCTGTGTTTTCAGCAGGATGGCGTTTCAAAGCTTATTTTTGTTTATATTGCCCAACGAACTATAATAGTCCCATTTTTTCCCCTCCTCTCTCCTTCGGGTCCCAGCAGCAGCAGCGCACCGGGAGAAAGGTGGTCACCCATCTTTCCCCAGTACACCGCCCCGTGATGCTTAACTTCGGTGACCTAACGAGAACCGGTGTTTTCCATCACGGCTAGGGCCGCTGGTTTTAACAATTGTGAGTCCTTATAATTGTGAACGACGCATACGGAGAAACCATGGACCTAAGAATTAAATGGACGGAGCACAAAGTCTCAAGGGGGTCGAGCCAGTCGATTGGGAGGAGAGAAGTCGTGGTGGATGGCTTGTGATTGGCGGAGTAGTACGCATGCATCGCGCTTTATTTGAAACGGAATGCTTATATAGGGTGTATTAAAATATGCTTATATCAGCGCTGTCCAAGGTCGCTCCCGTGGGGTTCTCCCACTCTCGTCCGCGTTGTCAGGGATACCGCGCGACGTTAACCGCGAAGACGCTAGCCCGGCTAGCCCGTCATGGCAGTCTTCGTAGCGTCGCGCGGTCTCCTTGGCAACGGAAGGCACGCTGCGCGAAAGAAAGATTGGAAGGGGAAGCAGGCGCGTGAGGGGCCCCTACGCTGGACAGCGCTGGCTTATATGTATAAAACTATACATATATGTGTATACTTTAATTATGTTTTTAAGTACTATCATAATTTCCCTTGCAATTGGGGACACACCAACGCCGTGGCATTATTAATGAATATGTGAAAATTATAAAAAAAATATATGTAAAACAGAATGTCCCAAAATGCTATAGATTATATTAAATAAATGTGCCATACACAAAAATAAGGATCTGTAGAGTTAATATAAATAAATAAAACACCTGAATTATTGCTCTGTTTCTAATATTTAGAGGACTTCGGTACTGCATTAATATAAACATTTAAAAGATAGACGGGAACCCGAAAGGCCGGTAGAGGGAGACTGTGTAGCCGGGAGGCCGGTGTGTAGTGAGGGGCTGGGAGGCTGATACGGTAGGTTGGGTTAGGTATATCGAAGCTGGACTCCCGCGCTGTGATGCCAGATCGGGGACGGGTTACCTCGAGAATTTCCCCCACCTCGCGCATACTACGCCAGAGCTGCGTGTCCGTGAGTTGGACTCCGAAGCGCCGAGCTCACGAACACGCAGCTCCGGCGTAGTATGCGCGAGGTGGGGGAAATTCTCGAGGGAACCCGTCCCCGATCTGGCATCACAGCTCCCGCGGTGTTGCAATTATGCCTTCAGCACGGCTAGTACTAGAGTCGGCTGTGAAAAGAGGCAATGCCTCTTATCGATATGTCACTTTCATTAACCAATCACCGATCGTCCACCACCACATGCGCAGTATCATGCACCCCCCTTACTGACACGAGCTTAGGCCCCACAGCTATGTGCTCCGTCCATTTAATTCTTAGGTCCACGGGAGAAACGCGCGTTTGAACGATGTACATATATACAAACAATATACACGTTACGCGTGTACTGTATACTTATTACGCAGGCCCCTATATCTTCTAAGTTCAAGATTCAAGGTTTAAAGTTCAAGGCTCATTTTTCACGAAACCCTGAGATGCTGAAGGACGAGTAAGTACGGGAAGGAACTAACGACGAGAGAGATTAAGGATGCATGTAAAAGTCGGAATCAATTACAAATCCTCATAGCTTTATCTTCTTCTTTGTCGGACAAATACATAACATTTGAAATAAAATAATTAACTTTGTATAGTAATTAATAGTAGATAAATAAGTGCATTTTTTTACGCTGATAGGAAGAACGCAACGAAACAAAAAGTATTGAAAATAACACTTCAAAGTTCAACAGTTTCTCCGTACCGCCCCGAATGTATATGTACAAAATGTCTCTTCTTGGATAAAATTTCAAACATTCATTTCTATATAAAAATCTTCCTCGCTTCACTAAAAACGTTAATTAAGAATTAAAAGCTTTAATTTCCTCACTACTACCACCTTATAATGGATACAAACTAAAATGCATACGTTGTTTGTAATAATTATTGCAATTTTTCGATGTTAATGTAAACAGCAATTTTTCAAAATTTTTAAATATGAAAACAATTCTTCAGCTCAAGTGACCCCAATGTATGTACAGTTTACGTTACAGCTCTGTAGATATACAGATCTAGGGTTAAGCCCGAGTCATTGATAAGTTTTCCAATAAATTACACAACATACGGACAGTACTATACGGTTTAATCATAATTAATTA
The DNA here is from genome assembly GCF_050908995.1 of Andrena cerasifolii. NCBI lineage: Eukaryota > Metazoa > Arthropoda > Insecta > Hymenoptera > Andrenidae > Andrena > Andrena cerasifolii. The sequence continues at coordinate 5,328,685 of NC_135123.1, forward strand.
TTTTCGTAAAAAAAAACGGAGTTCATGTTAAAGAATCGTTAGTAACCTTGATATGATTCATGTGCTTAATCTCCTCTCTGAAATTCTAACATTTTCGTCGAAGTCTTTTAAGATTTATGCATTCATTTTTCCTTTTAAAATACTTCACGAAAAAAATCTGTCATCTCACTATATCGCTACGATATATTCCCCTGGGCAAATAATTTACATGATATGTTAGACTTGCTTGTAGTAGCAACGACGATTGTATGAACAAATACTGAAGTATTCCCACTATTGCTAATCGAGGAGATATCGCTTTTATATAAAATCCCAGTGCCCATAATGTATACATTACTCTCGCAGTATTGTGTAACATTTATGTTCGGTACGAAAAGCATCAATGCTAACTCCGATAATAGGCAAGGAGATAAAATGGGGGGGATCGATAAGTTGACTTACGAGCGACATAAAAATTTAATGTCCAAAAAGGAAAGTAATTTGTCATTGAAATTCCCCTCGCGTTGAGATTGGCAAAAATATATCTGACGTAATATCGCTTTGTCATTTGTGTAATAAACCAATTGTAGCTGTTAGACGCAATTACATACTAGCGTGATGCTGGTCAAAACAATACTCAGAATACACATGTATGTACACGCTTTATAAAATGTCCGAATGAATAAAATGAATGTTTCAGTTTTTGGTAACTGTTGCCTATGCTTGTAACAAATTTTTACCGAATTGCCTGCAAATAACAGATCACGCGGTGCATAACGCAGTTTAATAAATCCTGAGTCTTATTAAATAACTGTTATTCTACGATTTTTTATTAGACTACTACGAAACGCGCGATATGTATGTTGCAACATTAAAAAAGTAACTTAGTGTTATCACATAACATTTAGATGGGCGTCCGCAGGTGGGGGGGAGGGCAAAAGGGGGAGTTGCCCACTAGCTTTGAGAAAAAAATCGCTTACTTTTCAAAACTGTTCTTTATTAACTGTGTACTAAAAAAGGGAATATTTTCAAATTTCGGTTTTAAATTTTTAATTAAATTGGCACTATAAAATGGGTTAAAAAAGCAAGAGGGGTATCAGGGCCGGCTTTAAAGGGGGGGGGAGGACAGGCAGGGCGCCCGGGGCGCTAAATCTGTAGGGGCGCCGCTGTATGCGTTTGTTCATTTATATCCATTCTGCTAATTGAATTTCGTACCCTTAGAGAGGCGCCATTGTAATCTTGCCCGGGGCGCCAAGTATGCTAAAGCCGCTCCTGAGGGTATATTTTTCTTTGCCGTCAGCCCAAAGTTGTCTCCCCCCCCCCCCCCCGCTCTGGAAAATAGTCTCCGGACGCCCTTGAACGTATGTACACAATGCTAAACTGGCCAAGACTAAAACCTGCTCATGATGATTATTGCGTCAAACATAATAAGAAGTTCCAGCTACGTTACTAAAGTTAGTACGACTTTCTATCCTATGTTTATCTTAAACGTACACAGCACTTTGAGTTAAAAGTACAACGAGAATTGTGAGGGCAGAATAAAATGGTTTTATATTGTTATGTTTTTCTCGTTACTTTATATTTTCCGTTCTATTTTATTTTTTCTGTTTATGTTACGTTATTTTATATATATTTATTGAAATAATAATAAAAATAGTAATAATCAAACGAATTCATTGAAAAGTCAAAGAAACTGTATTTCGAAGTCTCGATACAATAACCGAAAAAGTTACAGAAAAAAATGTAATAGATGTTAAGACTATACGTTAGAAAAGAAACATATGATTGTGCTTCATACTTCTTGTACCATAATTAAATAATCGAATGGTGACACCAATTTTTGGCCACCAAAAAAGAAATAACAGAAATGAAGATGATAGGTGCGCCGTTTGTGGCCATTGCACTGTTTTTGGCCATGTGCATAATTATCTTATTTTTAAACTGCTTGCAGATCATTATATTACATGAAGAATTTCACATCATAAATATTTTGTTTAGTACACCGCCAGAAATATAAGGTTACATTTATTGCTCACACGAAAAAATATTATATTTTTTTAAGAAGCGGCCAAAACTGGTACAGTACCTTAAAGTGGCCACAAATGGTGCATCTACCATCGAAAAGTTCGGTTAAGGAACAGAATAACAGTACACAATTCGGAAATGAGTGACGCAATCCGAAGAACGAAAACTTCTTCTGAACAGAGAACAGACGATAAACATGGACGATGCACGCTGCATGTATCCAAGTATTGGCGATTCCCCGAGACTCATTGGGGAAAACCCAATAAAGCTGCGAACACGCGTTACGATAGTCTTATTTTCGACACGGCTAACGATATGTGGAATTCAGGAATATTTACCAAATAAGTTGATTAATATTCGTGGGGTCGTATGATAGATACCTGATATCAACAAGGGACGCATAACAAGTCAGACAAAAGGAGCTTGAACTACGTAGCCGGGCGTGCAGAGTAAACATGGGATTCCTGGTCGTCGTACAAATTTCACCTTAAAACTACTTAGTTCCACTATACAGTTGCACAAAGATATGCGAAGAGATGTGTTATACGATATGGTACTTTGATACTAAAAAATCTAGTCACTTCTTGAATTATAATGATAAAGATTTCTTCACGGAAAATAGAAACGAGCCACACGAACAGGAAAGAAAATGTCTAAAGGCTAACAAGTAGCGGCTAATTAATTTCCCCGGTTATTTGTTAGATTTCGAGATATTAGATGCACCTATATTTTATGTCCTACTGTTTCACAATGCCATCCTACGCGGCTGCGATGATCCTATTTCGCAGGAATGCTTTGTCCTGTAAATAAAATCTCGATAGTTGTCACTTTCATACAAATGAAAAGATATTAATTACTCGTCCAAGCACTGTGTCTGAGAGAAGAATGTTACGAAGTGTTCAATGTGTACTGCAAGAAACAGTGTCTTGGATGGAATCGTTAGAACGTAATTTGTCTTGTTATGTTTGTGCGCCTTATGACGCGATGGGAAGACCGATATGTGATATTTATTGTATTCAGACTACGTACGCTACGTAACAAAATGTCTTTTTGATGAATCTTTAACTTTTCTTTTATAGTAGCATCGTTGAAGCATAACTGTATTTGCGGCAGTAAATGTTTATCAGGCGTTACGATACTATGCGGTGGTTTCTGATGCTTTACGATTCTATACAGTTTTCAAGTATACTGTAAAATTCTACTTGATTTGGAGGGAATATTTTTAATTAACTCACAAAGTTAATGAGCACGGGAAATATTAAATACTTCAAACACATCAGATCATATAACTATTAATTTGTGCAGTGATTGACAATTAAACAAAACAGAATATGTTTGAATTTTTTCAGAATCCAGATATCTAATTACTCGCAATCGATATTTCGGTAATAATTATACACCTTGGCATCTTTGCGGATTGCCGGGAAATTTGATTAAAAAGAGTTTATTTCATAAAAAGCTTTCGTTGTGAATATCGAAGTTATTTGCACTTAAGAGTTAAAATTAAAAACTATCTTAATATATAAAGCAGAAAGTGTTGTGTGTTTGTCTGTCGCCTAAAAACTGTCGAACGGTAAACTCTGCGGTCAAGAAATGTGTTCCAGCTCATTATGCCTACATAGCTAATCCAGACGAATGTCACTATTATTTTCACGAAAAAAATGTATAAATTTTTTTTTTATATAATCAGAATCTAGTTGATAAATAAACAAAGATGAATTAAAAACTACACCGACGATACTGATTTTCTTCTAAATCTTCAGTGAGGTTACTAAAAATTGTTCTGATAAAAATCCATCAACTAATACTAAAGGCTGGTTCAGACACGTCCAGTAATTTAGCCGAGTAGCGAGTAATTCAGTAATTCACCATGTGTGGACTCTAAAATTTAGTCGAGTAGTTTAGTAAAACAATGGTAAATTACTAAATCACTCGCCACTGGCCACTAAATTACTGGACGTGTCTGAACCAGTTTTAAGTTTCGCAAAATTCCTAGTTTATCCGGACATACATTTATACGCACAAATCGATTAAACTTCTTATCTTGTTTAAATACAGAGCAACGAATCGCTGGTACAATACCAGCAAGCAGAATCCTCCATATCTGAGGTCACTAGAAATTTACAGTTACAAGGGAAATAAGCTTTAAAACACCATCCCATCTACGCGTTCCGCCTGATCTTCGCAACCGTCGTCAAGATCTTTGACACGTTCGCGCACTAGCTTACGAAGGACCTTGAACGCTAGTAAATAAATCAGCAACCGCTCGAAGAAAATTCGGCGAAATGGATCGATCGATTTCACTGATTACTACGATATCGAGAGGGATTAGCGAAAAGTTTTACGACGAGGTGTTGCCCTGCGGTATAACCTGTCATCCTAGCGCATACAGAGACGCGGGTACTCACATATACACATGTTCGCGTCCTGCCTGTTCTACCGGTTAATCCTCTTCGAAAGTCAAACGTGGACTGCAAGAAAAAGCGTCCGAACGGATATAAAAGCGCGATAGGAGGTCGCAGGGAAGCCCCAGGGAAGTGGATGGAGCGGTTTGCCCAAGGATCACTGAACGAGTCACCAGCCAATCGCGGAGCAGTGCGCCACATTGCTTGCACGATCACGTTAACGGATGGTAACGTCAATTTCGAATCCAACTGGCATTCCCGTTTAATGACGATACCGGACTGTCGGGGCCGAAACACCAAAACAAATACGACACGCGACGATACCCGCGATCGGTATCACGGCTAATAGTGTCGGTACGTTAAAAAATGTACTCCCTTCTTTTCCTCAAGGAAAGACGTTCTTTCCCATCGCGCCACGCGTCGGCGTTCGTTACTCGAAGCCTAGATAAAGGATGTTTTAATGTTATAGTAATGATTTATTTAAGGTCGCGTCAACTACGAAGGTTATTAGTTGGAATATGTACAGTTGAAACTATGTTACTATACCGGTTGACACTTCGGTGGCGGATATTTACCTGGGTTAGATACCCCAATTTATCTTATAAGTTCATTCGTGTGCATCCCAGAATGAGTTTCCATATCAGAATTTGATCTTTTTATGATCTGACAGTTTTATCTCTTCTAAGAATTAATACTAATAAGTAATATATGCAGTTCGATATTTAGAATGGGTCCAAGTGGACTCAGAGAGTTAACTGTATAGTTATACTAGCTTAAAGTACCCGGCGTTCCCGGACTTCTTATATGTATCTCTGCATAGATAGTATAAAATAAAGTCCCCAGTAAGCGTCTGCTTGTTCGAGCTAATCTCGAGAACCACTGGACCAGAGTTAGGAGCGATGGGGCCGCAGTGATGGAGGGGGAAACACCTACAGGAGCGGTGGTAATGTGTGCGTGGCTGCGCAGGCGCGATGCAGCCCCCCACCACCGCGCAAAGCATTTTCGAGAAATACTTCACTGAAATCGTCACTGCTCGGGTTCCGCTTGCCGTAGGTTAATATTTCATATACGTAAACCTTCCCCGAGAAATGCTCTCTAAAACGGTGGAAACCGCATCACAATCCGTACAGTGACTCCCGAGATTAGTTCGAACAAACACACGCCTGCGGATAATGATAAATATGGAAAACCAAAATAACTAAAAAGCTCCTTAAAGCGGAATCAAGTTTCATGGGAACGGCACTACATACATCCGCGCATTATGTAGTAGAATCTTATAGTGTCCACCGCTCTGCGCGAAAGAGATGCGCGTGGCGGTTCCCCGCGCAGTGGTGGGGATGCTGAGTTACATCGTTAGCTGTACTAGGAGCGCTGCGATTCACGCGAATCTTCTCGCGGAATGCTTCACTAAAATCGTCATTGCTCGGCTCCTTTTTGTCGTAGGTCAATGTTTCGCACACCTAAATCTTCCTCGAGAAATGCTCTATCAAACGGTGAAACCGGCATCGCAATCCGTCCAGTGGTTCTCGAGATTAGCGCGAACAAACCGACGCCTACCCGGCACTTTATTTTGTACTGTGTAGAAACGATAGAGAAGAAGAAGAGAATACAGGGTGTCCTGTAATTAGTGATGCAAATGGAAGGGCGATAACTGTATGTACATACCAAGTAATCAAGCTTCGTGTTCGTGTATATTAACACGTTGGTCGCCACGTCACCCGTACCTGGGTGACGGCTGTGTATCCGCGGGTTCCGTAGTCCGCCACCCGTTACGCTCTTCCAGGGATCGGCGGGCTTAAGCTACCGCTGATGGAGGGGGAAACACCTACAGGAGCGGTGGCTGTTTCCCCCTCCATCAGCGGTAGCTTAAGCCCGCCGATCCCTGCGCTCTTCTTCGTCCAATTACGTGGCACTGGCTAAGCGGTTACGTTTAAATTGCATCGTATCGCTCTTCCAGGTTATCGCGCTGTTTACACTCCGAGATCGGATTTGGGCCCCGGTAGAAACTCCATCAATCCACGCTGGGCGATCAACGTGTTCAATGTCAGAAATTTGAAAAATCTCTAAACTGAATTATTTCTGTGACGCTAACAACGAAACGTTGCAATGTGGAATAAGTACAGCTTAGGAGCATAGCCATCTTTATCACAATATCGGACTCACATCTAACCATGTGAATTCCTCGAAGTTATGCAAGTAGAATAATATAAGAATTCTGTTATTAAGTAACCACGTATAATGAAGTCGATCCGGGGCATGATACAAACCGGCTGAAATTATCAGAAACTCAAATTAAGCGAAACAAAGAGATATTGTCACGCGCGCAATTGGTGTCCAAGAAAAAAGAAAAATTTTCCATGAAATGAACAGAAACAACGCAACGGAAAATGAAACAGAGCTAGACGCTAAGTTCTACGGAATGTAATTACGAATTAAACGGACATCGGTTACAGCTAAGCGTGGATTAAGCGGAACTCGGATTGCTGATGCTGCATTGTGCGATAAAAATATTGTTAAAACGTTTCTTACTCGTTTGCGAATCGGAAATTCCAAAGTGACCCGCGAATACTTTATTCCGAAAAATCAATCAAAATTATGCATTCGGTGTAACGTTCCTGGTACTATAAATCATATTCGTCTGGAATTCCCCCCGTTAAAATTACCACGAAAAGGAATTCAAACTCCCTGTTTATCTTCGAATACCGCCGAACCATAACAAGGTGAAGAATAACAGGAAGAGTAACAGAAATCATTCTTATTTACTAACCGACTTGAAAAAGGAGGAGGTTATAGATTCGACCCGTATGTATTTGTTTTTATGTTGTCCCCGCATAACTCCTCAGCACATGGAGCGATTTTGGTACTGCGTCAATATTAACTCAATACTTTGCCAGTTCTGGTTAATAAAGACTATTGCCACCAAATTATTATTATTTTATATATGTATAAAATCCATCAAATAAAATATTAAAAAAAAAAAGAAAATTGACTTAAAAAAAAATAAAAATCCACTAAAAAGTAAAAATAATTTTTTCCCTTATTCAATCTACGACTCTCAATTTTGTTATGTCGGCGCCTCATCATTTGCACTATGTAAATCTTGCACCGAGTTACAGAAGCTGAGAGTTGTAGATTAAATAAGGGAAAAATAATTTTTTTACTTTTTAGTGCATTTTTATTTTTTTGGAGTCAGTTGTAATTTTTTTTTAAATTTTTGTATCTTTGATTATTCAACACTATAATTATACCCTCTGTCAGGACACCTGGAAATTTTGATGTATGTATGTTAATTTGGACATGTATGAAGATATCACTTGTAGGTGATTTTTCTGAACTTTAACCCTTCGTGGTCACACCTTCTTATAATCACAAGTTGGTCACACGGGGTTCACTGTACCCCAGCGTCATTTTTTGAGTTACCATTTTCGTATTTTTGAATTTTTTAAGTTTTCAGTGATAATTGTACGTTCGTAATACTTATACAATCATGGTCTAATAGTCTTTTTTTTTCTAGAAATGTAAATTTTGATATGATAAAATTTGTAGTTGAAAATGAGCGATTTTCCATAGTTGTGGGAAAAAAGCGAGTTTTTAATTTTTTTTTATTTTCTTTCTTGCGATAAATCCCCTTTGGAAGTCGTAAAGACACGACATTTTAACTCGAAAATTACTCTTGGGGTACAATACACCTCGCGTGACCACGAAGGGTTAAATAAATCTACTTTTGTCACGTCTATCACTTTCCCTCGTGCACATTGCCTAATTCAAATTTCGAACATTAATAAATGCCTCGTTACTTACGAGGAGTAAAAATTAAAATAACAAATTTCAACAGCTTAAAAAACAGTAGTACTGAAAGAAGAAATAAAAAATAGTAAAATGCCTTCCTTTCCGAATGTGGAATTGCACACACAGAAACATCTCAAGTGTGGAATACTTAAGACCACATATTTCACACAAATCATTATTTCTGTATGCTTCTGTATTAAAGTATACTTTCGACGATATCATTCCGTGATAAAATTTTCTCAGATTGGGTATCACTGAATGTATCATGAAAACAAGTCGAGTGTGTCAAACGTGCCAGGAGAATATCAATAAAGAACTGACCATGACCTCTCTATTCGTATCTTTTTCTATGCCACACCGTAGGACAGTCCTTTGGGCGAGACGTGATGTGTATCCTTAACGCATGACTCATGTTCTACAGTATTGCCGAAATCTCTAATTATAGACGACAAGATAACCTTGGAAATACATGCGATTCATAGTAAATACTTACTGAATTAGAAACGCCGCGAATTTCCCGCGCAGTGTTTGCAGTGTGTCTGCAGATAAAGGCCCTTTTCAAGGTGCGTATTATTATGTCCCTCTCACACACCTGCGGCGCACCACTCGCTACGTGACAGGAACGGCCCACTGGCACTGACTGAAACTTCGAGGAATCGCTGCATTCGAGGGATCGATCAGTCTGCGATTACCGGCTGGAGCTTCTACGCGTGAAGTTGGATCCGAACGAGAAATCTGCACGTGATCGACATGTTTGTTATTACTTCAGCGGAGCGTTGGGAGGTTACAAAATACACAAGTTATGGCAGAATTATTAATCACGCACCATTTCAAATAAATATCACATGCAACCTTCCTAAAGTTAGCTTTTACTATTCAATAAGTCTTTCTAAATTGTTATTGAATAAATTTATTCGATATATACAGTTATATATAGCTCACACCAGTAATCGCGTAACATTTTTAAAATTGGTCCAAACGACTTGAGTTTTTTTTAAAAAGGTCGTTCTAAAAAATATTGCAATTGGACGGATAACGAAGAAAATAGTGAAGGTCGTTTTTTCGTAATGAAAATTTTAAAAATCCCGTTTGTAGATTTAGGTATGTTGCACACATTCTGAAAATTTCATCTACATCGGTTAACGTTGCTCTGAGTTACAAAGTTTAATGATCGCAGAATAAGGTGGAAAATCGCGGAAATTCCTGAAATCCGCTCCCTCAAGGGAAAAATATTTATTTTAATTTGCAAAATACTTATTTTAACTTAGCAATATGAGAGAAAATATGATAAATTGATACCAAAAAAAAAACTCTTTTTCATTTAGCAGGAAAATATTACCGGGAAGGTTCCTGGTTTATTTCACAGACTTACGCCTCCCCTCCTCAAGAAAATCTTGGATTCGCTCCTGCGCCCCCCCCCCCCCTCCCGAAAGTCCCAAATCCGCGCCTGTCAGCGACTTTCGACCTTATTCTGCGATCTTTAAACGTTCGTAGCTCAGAGCAATGTTAACCGATTTGGATGAAATTTTCAACGTGTATACAACTTACCTAAATCTACAAACGCCAGATAAAAATTTGAAAAAAAAAACGACCTTCAGTATTTTCTTCGCTATTCCATGCAATTGCAATTTTTGTTCAGAATGACGTAACACGTCACCTAGCGAACTAATGTTTCTATATAGCTTCTCAAAAAGACTTAAGTCGTTCGGACCAGTTTTAAAAACGTTATGCAATTTTAAAGAGTGTGCGATTATTATTGGTATGAGCCACTGTATGTTATCTTAATTCCTCCTTTACCAATTCGTCATGCTGATTGCACTGATCCACGTCACGCGGAAGCACTCTTGTTTTCACTGAACAGTGAAATATGAGTTTTGAATGAGTAAATAAATGGACAATTTTTTATTCTAATAAACCACAAAATCGTCAGTTCTTAACGATGTTTGGCGTTGTGTAATATTTATGTAAAATGTAATTATTTACTACTTGTATTATCCATAGGTTGCATAGTAATATTAATAGTACAATACCCACGTGAAAAGTGGGTGGAAAACTATAAATCTTTATCTGGTTTAAATGTTTTTTAACGTCTACTTACATCACCAGGACGCGCATAACTGGAGACTAATTGGTGACCAACTGCACTCATATGCGGCAAAACTTCTGTCGATAAGATTACTTGAGAAATTCTCAAGATATGATCGCACTGGCCACGTTTGCTCTTACTAAATAAAGGAGCGCCGCACTTCTCGAATCTTAAACTTCCGTCATGGAGACACCGGTTCTCATATAAATAGACAAAATAAAATAAGGTAAATTAAAGGTATAGCCTCGCTAAGCGGTAGGACCTTTATAACATACCAAAGACTGTTAGAAATTTTGTATAGATTAGCTATAGTGGTTAAGTTATACATGTTATGTAATATAATAGTGCAATTAAGTATATGAAAAAAAGGTTCTCGTAAGATCACCGAAGTTAAACATCACGGGGCGGCGTACTGGGGAAAGATGGGTGACCACCAACCCAACCTGTGGGAGGGGTGGTGTCTCCCGGTTGCAGGGATTGTAACCGCCACCTAACCCTAACCCGAAACCGGTTAACCGAGGGAAGGTTACTGTAACCCGTAGTAACCCTGAAGGAACGGCTCCCAAAGAGTACAGTGAGCCGGTTAACCCGCTCACACAGCGGGTTGCAAGTGGCATACGACATTCTACGTCCAAAATCCGACTATGGTCGCTCATCCATCGCTGCGCTGCAACTGCAATTTTAACAAGAACCGGGTTGCATGCAATAACGTCAATCACTTGTGCAGGGTTTGTTTCTCGGTCTAATTTTGAATCCCTCGAAGAAAAATGTGACGAATTTTCTTGAGTTATACCCACGACATTACATGCAAATGGTTTCTTGGTCAAATCGCATCACTATGGTGGATGAATGGCCTATAACGAAAGGTAATTTATTTATAATAAAAATAATATTTTTTAACACAATTTATTATATACGAAATTCAAAGAATATTGTCATTTTTTCAAATTTAAAAACATGTCACCCTCGAGGAGAAATTTGCGAAATAAAAATTTGTTTAGAATTTGACGTTACATAAATAATTTTACAATTTCAAAAACAAATTATTCAAACAGGTAAAACCTTCTACATTAAAATAAAAAAAGAATGAACCTAATGCGATATACAGTTTCTGAGATAAAAATTCATAAGTACAGCTCGATTTCACGAAATTAGGGAAAAACCACGCCCTCTACCGTATTACTGTAACCCGCTATGGGAGCGGGTTAACCGGGTAAATCTGTGCCTGGATGCCTCGGGTTACCCGGTTATGCGGGTTAGTCTACGATACTGACAAGGGAACACCGCGAACCCGGACTCACCGATTGGAAGGCAACTTTGTGGGTTTTTAAAGTGATTAAAGAAAAGAACAACAGTGTGTTTCATTTGGGCCCTATCGCCCTTTAAGGGGGTGAAAACTAACCTCAAAGTCAAATTGGCACTTCCACCTTTTCGCGTATAACTCTCAAAGTGCAACAGATAGAGAAAAATGTTTCAAACAAAAGTTTAATGATGCAATAAGCGCTACAAACTTCCGTTAATAAAATTTTGAAAAAAGTTACAAAAAAATATATAACTGACGAAAAAAACTCTTTTCAAAATTTTGTTAACGGAAGTTTGTAGCGCTTATTGCACCATTAAACTTTTGTTTGAAACATTTTTTTCTGTCTGTTGTACTTTGAGAGTTATAGGCGAAAAAACGGAAATGCCAATTTGACTTTGAGGTTAGTTTTCACCTCCTTACAGGGCGGTAGGGCCCAAATGAAACACACCGTTGTTCCTGTTTTGAGTCACTCTAAAAACCCACAAAGTCGCCTTCCAATTGGTGAGTCCAGGTTTGCGGTGTTCCCTTGTGAGAACCGAACCGGCTTAAGGTTACGGTTACAATCCCTGCCCGGTGCGCCCGCTGCTGCTAGGCCCCGAAGGAGAGAGAATAGGGAAAAAGAAATGACTAAAATAAAATGTTCGTTGGGCAATATAATAAGCAAATGCTTGAAAACGCGCCATTATGTGTAAAAACACAGGAAAAACAAAAATACAAATACAATAAACTTCATACTTCGAATTCGCGTAAAATACTTATTGCCGATCATTCGTAAATTTCAAGACCACCATTAAAAAACTAAATAACGCATAACGTTCCTGTTTATTTAATCATTTAATATTGCCGTTTTTATCATTTTCGTTGTATTGCGTTGCGACCTCATGCTTTCTCGAAATATCGAGGATCAAGACTTATACCGCGAAACCCTCGATTTCTGTCGCAACACTTCTCGTTGCCACCATTCTTTTGACAAAGATCACAACCGCACACTGGCTCGCGTGGCTCTTGTGGGCGACGCCTGGGGGGGCATGGCGGGGGTTTTGGTTTCTCTTCGCAACAGCACGGCGCACAAGGGTCCTATAAATTAAAAGTTTTAGAAGAGCTAGAAGAGAAGACTGAAATTAAAATTCCGGTAATTTAATATGCGAGTGAAGAAGAATTTGAGAAATGGAAGGATACTTATGGTTGGAATTCAAAGAAATGAAGTTCAAAATTTTTGGATAAGACATGTTAGTGTTTTTTAAAAGGACTTCAGTTAAATACTTCGATTTTAAATTAAATTGTATTAAATTTATTCGAATTGAATAAGTTTGGAATTTTGTATTTAAGTTCAATAACAATTTAAAGCTGTGGTTTTACCTGCATTTTGATAACGCAACAGGGTTGAACGGTGGGACAAATTTGGCTGGGGGTCAAATACGGAGATTTCTTTGACCTAAACGCATCAGGATCCACGGTCTCTTTTTTGCTTTCAGCATTTTCATCAACGGGCTTTTTCTTCTTCGGGGGACAAGCCGATTTAGTTTGAATAATACTCCAGCCGACGCCAGAATTGACTAACCAAATAATAAATCGTTTGAAAAATGCTAAAAAGTAATCTAGATAAATGATTCATTTACCACACTCAAAGAGTTTATCGAAGATAGATTTGCTTGATTCTTTATCAGTTGACATTTATAATGAAATTCTTGTAGTTTATTTTAATAATTTAATTTTGAAGATTAGTAACCAAAATTACAAATGAATTTACAGTTGACGTATGCGTATGTATATATATAAAAACTTGGCAGTGTTTAATTGTTTTTATCGTTCTTAAACTACGCACAAATATGTTTATTATTATAAAAAAGAACCATACTATAATTATAAAATGTATTCCAGTAGTGTATTAATTATGGGCGAATTCACAAATCACCCGCAACGCCCGTGATTTTCATTGCGCCAGGTTTTCCCTACTGGGCGCACCGTCAAGAATTTTAAAATCAATTTTCTCAAAAATGAAGCGCAATATCAAAAAATTTTATTTGTTTTTTTCGATTTATTTAAATGTTATAAGTCGACAAGAAACAGTAACTTTTTTTTATATCGCGCTTCATTTTCGAGAAAATCGACTTTGAAATTCTTGACGTTGCGTCTAGTCGCGTATAGGAAAACCCACCTTAATGAAAATCACGGGCGTTGCGGGTGATTTGGGCGTAAGTGGAATCCGCCCTATAAGTACCATACCTTTATTAACGCTAAAACAAAACTTAAAACGTTTTAGTATTCCAGTAGGCTTAAAACTAAATTCTTTCGATTTAATAGTTAACGAATTCGGGAATATGTAGTTCAGTCACTAAATTTCAAGAACAGGTTATATTACATAATTAATTACGATGAATTGCAATTGCGTGGACTGCAAATAGTGTGTAAGTAAACGTTCTAACGTGCTTTAATATTAGTTCGAATATGTTGGCGTTCTAGATTAACCTACGAATTCTTTTAAATACGATTATCGGTGCAAACACGACCGCTAGATGGAGCAAGTGACGGTGGCATTCATTGCATCAAGAGCACGTGCTATATCAGTAATTGTAATTTACTCAGTTTACTCCAGTTGCTTAAATGGTTGAGGAGCTGGTTCTAAAATTTAAGTAGAAATGAAAGTACCAGTATAAAAACAACACGTGAAAATTTACATCATTACAATCGATAGTTATCATAAGATCATGTTATGATCAGCAAAAGCGATTCATAGTCTATGCTTGAAAATCGAGTGCAAAAATGGATGCTTACACTGTACCATTAGATTCCGAAACGGAAATGCTTTGCACGTTATATTTATTCACAAATATAGAGAACTCCGATGAGATACGTAGAAAAGTCATTAACGGTGAACTTTGTTGCTCCATTATAAAAGCAGCACTTATAGCGGATCCGTTTCAAGTATTAGTAGCTGCCAACAGAGCTGCAATTAACGCAAAGCTGAATCGCCTTACCACAAAGAGCTTGTATACCGAAGTCTTGTTCAATTTATCGATATCGAAGAACATATCGCGCTCATTGATGGAATTTGGTATTACTGATAACGACAAGAACATATTGGTAGTGGTAATACATAAAATAAACGGCGATGAATCGATGGCGAAATTAATTACAGATCATATAAAAGGAGAAAACATGTCGATATCAAAATTGCCCGAATTCACAGATCTCGATTTAATAAGAAAGACGTATAAAATCGACAAAGACGAATTAACAGTGTCTAATTTAACTAATTCTATTGTATCTAGAATTAGTTGCAAAGACTTTATATTGTTAAAATAAATTTAACGCTATCGACACTGATATTTCAATAAATCAGTTAAAAATATTCTTTTGATTTGAGTTTGTCATTAATGGCAATAAACATTTGCTGGACATTTAATAAGGCTTATTTTAAACGAACGCTACATTGCATTATGCTTGAAATCTCCGTCAATCATGTTTAAGGATGAATTAGATATTCGCCATTCGCTCCAATTCCTTCGCTTCGCTTTATTCTCCGAAAATAAAAGCGCTGTCAATTTTACTGGACCTTAGAAACTATGACCATCCACCTTTTCCAAATACGCAGCGCAAAATTTTAGGCTCTTAACGCAAACAATTAATGTTCCCATTTTTGTAAATATAATAATTTACAATATATTTATAATCACTTGACGTACGTCTAAATTATAATAACAATACAAAAGAAAGCTGAGCAGTTACATTTTGCGTTTCGCCAATTACGAACAAAAGAAATGCGGCAGCAATGGAGCGTGAAGTACAGGATAATTGGAGAATACACTTCAGTCAAAGAATACTTTTTCTTTCTGTTTTTATTCACTCATAAATAAGGCCAAAGATGCGTAGAAAACAATCGTTATATCCGCGAGGACACAATATGCATCAAACCCTGCGGAAGCAAAGTAGCGATTTAAGGATGGTGCCCTTAAATGCGTACAGAAGCAATATAATATTGAGAGTTCATTACGTATACCTTGGCAAGCTACACATTTCGCACATCGCAAGATCTGCTGCATTGAGAAAAGTGCAAAAAGAACAAGTCCAAAGTGTCTGATCCGAAGGTGGATTGGCGATTGGTTCTGTACCAACTCCTACTCCAGTCCCTCCGCCCGAAGACGATGACATTCTCGAGCTATTATCAAACGATACTTGCGGCGAGTGTGCCGTAGACGATGAGGTTACAGTTATTAGCTGCTCCACCGTTGCCCAATGCTCGGAACGCGCCCATTCTATTGCTTTCTGTCTATCTTTATTGCGGACAGCGTCCAACAGCGGCATCATATGGTCCTAAGGAAAGTGGTTGAACACATTTTATAGCAGTGAAGCATGTATATATATATATATTTTGATAGGCGAATACTTAAAAGGAGATAGCTACTGTACCTTCATCGGTAACATGTCCATTGTCGCAATAAAAAGCAGCAAATGAAAATCTGAAGTAGCTTCTAAAAACTGATCTTGCTTAAATTGCTGCATGTAAGAACAAAGTGAGTTAAAGTCCTGAACTTGCCCATCGATGAGTCTAAAATCAGAACTTTCATTAATCCAAGGCTGCCCCAGAGAAGCAATTAAGGGGTCATTCTGGTAATCACGCTGCAAAATTCGGCAACATTCAGGGATTTTTTTTCTAAGTGAATACAATGAATAACAATGTCAAAGTTTTTTTTAAGACACTTTTAAAAATGTTTAAAAACACTTTTAATTGTGTTTTTTCAATGTTATCTGGAGTTCGAAATCGCGCCTTTGAAAAGAATTCGCTATAAGAATCAGCTTGGTTTTTTTTGTTTCAGATGAGTCTGTGAGCTTAAATCACTCCCGTCAGGGGGATACTTCTTCTCAAAGTCGCGATTTTGAACTCCAGATAACATTGAAAAAACACAATTAAAAGTGTGTTTACAAAATTGTTCCGCATACATTACAAGTAGCTTAATAAATGAAAAAAAAGTTTGACATTGTTATTCATTGTATTCACCGAGAAAAAAAAGCCTGAATGTTGCCGAATATTGTGGCGTGATCACCAGAATGACCCCTTAAGTAACGCACCCATTTTACATACCTATTCTCGATTGGAAATGGAGTAACATTATCGCTAACGTGAAAAGTAAATTGCGGTGTGAGCGGCGTGGATGCAGGTACGTCTACCAATAAATATTCTACCGGCAAAGGTCTCGCTAACCTTGGCACTTCATTCCCGTAACTGTCTTTCTCCTATTAGCAACAAAAAAATGAGATCCAAATAACAACTCTGCATCCTCAACATTCTGCATCCTTCAGTTAAAGCATCCACATATTCTCTTTACTGATCTACATAAAAATGCTTAAAAAACAGGCAAACTTTAATTAAAAAAAAAAAATTTGTTCGAAACATTTAAAAAGCGCGCGCCGGGACCGCCTTAACAGGTGCCCGGGGCTCGCACGTCGCCCGTTCGGTTTCATTGGTCGGCTTGGGCAAGTCTAACGAGGTTCGCGAGAAGGATTGTGAAGGCAAGTCCATAATGCTTGCGGACGCAATCATTTGGAGAAATGCGCGCGCAGTGATAAAAGCCGCAGATGACAACCGGCACCGTTTGCCACGAGTCGGGCCGAAAGTGTATGAAGAAGCAGGGAGGGGTGGGGGAAAGGCGAACGGCGGGGAGGGAGAGAGAGAGGGGTTCGGGGTTCGGGGTGACCTGGTGGGGGCAAGATACGGGACGAGGAGAGGAGAGCAACAGCGTAAGCAACTAGCGCGCGCTGTGGTGTGTGTCGGTCGGTCGGTCGGTCGTCGCCGCCATGCTAGTGGTTAGTTTAGTGAACCAAACATCATGATGTGGCAAAACGTTCGCACGAGCTAAGACTGAAGTAACGCCGCGTTACCGGCGCGCCGTCGTTATGTTATCCACAATAACTCACGACGTTCGATAAGCGTAAACACGTAACGCGAAAGAAAGTACAAAAAGAACAAAAAAAAAAAAACGAACCGAAAGAGAGAAAGAAACGGGGAAAAAATTTAGCTTGGTAAAGGCTCTCCGCGGCGGCGAAAAACCTCGGGGTGCTCGATTCCTGCGAACGGAACCGCACAATACTACGTACGTCAATCCCGATGTAAATTAAAGTCGAATCGTACATCCAAGCGAACGTTACGGAACAACCATCGTCACGGGTACACGCATTGGGAGTGACGAGTGCCAACGATCAGCCTCCATCGCGCGGCAAGGAGACGATCACGAATCGTATACACGGTACGGAAGCATTTACGGTCCTACAATCTAAGTCGAAAGAAAGATGAGAAGATCGCGTGCGTGTGCGTGCATGCCTGTGTACGCGTATTCGTGCGCGTTATAAGGAGAAAGAAAATCGTATATATAATTCGTGTACGTACGTGGAGTGTGTGTGTGTGTATATATATATATATATATTGGGAGAGCCCGATCGTCGCGCGCGCGCGCGCCCGCGAAAGAGAGAGAGCGCATGTGAACACGAAAAGGGAACGAGTGTGCGTGTGTCGTGTACGCGGAGAAGATAGAAAGAGAGAATGAAAGAAGAGTAGAGGATTGACAAACGAGAGCGGGAACAGAAAAGAAAGAAAGAGCAAGCGTGTACATCGAAACATGTGAAATGGTAGGAGCGAGAGGACAAGTACGATATTTCCGCGGAATTTGCCTAACACGCAGTAGTTCACGAGCCGTTTTTGACCCGAGCGCGGACTCGTTACGAGTAGTGACAGTGTAATATCGCGGCAGGGAGCTCGCCGATAAGCTGCAAGAATCCATATATCATACGACCGGAGCGTTTTATCGGTTACGCGGTATTGGTGCCTGAAAACGCATTGTAGAGCAAAGAAATGTGGCCAGCCCGTGCGTCCACCTCCGTCAGCTGCCTCCCCTTTCGAATACTTTCACGCTGAGGAAATGGTAATTCCCAAAACTTCGACTGTCCGACCCCCATATAGGTTTTGGCGGGATTTCGCACGCATGCGCGCCCCCGCGCGAAACGTCATTTTTTCTTTTCATTTCTCTTCATTTCCTTTAATATTCCGCCGATGCCAGCCGTGCTGTTGCATAATTAGCTTTGCAGTCGTATCAATTGGCCCGATAAGAAAGCTAACCTCTTCGGACGGGCTCTGTCGCGCGGACCACGACACCACGATGTAACGCGATCGAACCGTGTTTTATGGAACAATAATAGCGTTGCGGTGCAAGCGTGAAAGGACAGAGAAGTAAACGGGCACGAACGTAAATCGAATTATACGGATCTCGATCGCTCCCTGTTTTCCCGCCTTTTACGTTTGCCCGCATCGTTCAATACGAGGCTGACGTTCTTTTTCTCTCATTCGCTCGCTCGCACATCCGTCTGTAAGGAATACGTCGAAATGTGTGCGCTCGTCGCGATATATCGAATCGCGTTGAACAATCGGACGGTCTAAGCCGCGATAGAAGTGATTTCGATCTGTCTCGAAAATAAAACCGTCGTACGAAACATGTAACCTATAAATAATTGAATAAATGTAAATACCACACGAAAAACAAAACGCACTCGGTTAATTCACACGCGTAATTCGCGAGGTGCAACGAAATTGTATGTTAATATCAACATTTTTCTTCAAGCAATTTAATGTTAGATTTTCTCTATTACGTAAAGGCAAGGTTTGTTTACGCGAGAAAAGAGAGAGAGAGAGAGAGAGAGAGAGAGAGAGAGAGAGAGAGAGAGAGAGAGAGAGAGAGAGAGAGAGAGAGAGAGCCAAGAAGAGAAAAAACAGAGTAAAAAAGAAAAACGATACAATGCTCGAACGTTGAATCACTTGTTGTTACGAATAGGTGTATTGAGCACGACCTTTGCACTACTTTCTTAAATAATACGAGGATATTTTACGATACAAACATTCCGCGAGATCCATCGCTCGTATATTCGCTGAAGCCACGATTCTTTGTCTCAACTCGCTGTAATATTTAATGGAATTATGTCCCTTTGACCTTTTTCCCGGCGTTTGTTTTTAATTCCTAGAGTGGTAACAATTCGAGCGTAAGTAATAGTACGGAACAAGTTTTTTCTCCCCCCCCCCCCCCCTCCCCCCCGTACAATACCCAGAAGCATATCTCGGTGCTTTCGCGGAAGACACGATGAATAATTACTTTTCAGAAGGAAAGAAAAAAATTGTTTCTCTGCTACTTTTTTTCAGATGCTGGATCCGAGCGTACTGACGGATTTAGAGGAACTGACGCTTTGCAGTTATTGCAAGCAGAAGTACAACGACGCGGAACAATGCCCGAAATACCTTAGTTGCAAACATTATTTCTGCCTGCGTTGCATAGAGAACAATTTATTAAAGGGGCGTGAGTTGTTTTGCGCGCACTGCTGGAAGAGGACGGACCTGGGCGACCAAGGGCCCGACGCTCTACCGACCCATTCTTCTCTCCTTGCCCTAGCGAACAATCTGTCACACTTAAAAATCACGACGAACAACACGTCCGGGAAAACCAACGACAAGGAGAGAAAGGTATACTACGAGCGTATGAAACGAAAGGAATAGATGTTATTTTTTTTGGAAACGATTTTGAGTCCCACGCGCCCAGTTATTCACATCCTTCGGTTCATACGTAAACGATAAAGATAAGCATACAGCTAGGAAGCCGTACCGAGATAGGTTCTAATAGTAATAGGATTACGTTATAAGGTCTGCAATAGTTTCCTTTCAAGATATAGAGAGTATGTAATTCGTGTATTTCAACCGATCACCGTCGATCGTGTCCTGTAAAAAGGAAAGGAGAGTTTGCCCTGTCATGCGCGGCACGAGGTATCAGATTGATAAATGGGAAATTAATGTCTGTGTGACGATACTTTTGCAGAGTGAAAATTGCCACACACACGGAATGCCTCTGGCATTATGGTGCGCGACGTGCTGCACGGCACTTTGTAGAGCATGCGCCACTCCGCAGGAGCACCCAGGTCACCAGATTAAATCGCAAACTGATGCCAAAGAACAACTCATATCCGACGTAAGTTTCGCCATACTTTATTCGCCATTACGGTCTCTCCTATATCCAATCTTGATCGCGCGACATCGACCACCGACGCGCTAACGGGCGCCGCTCGGCTCCGTCATCGCGGTATCTCGGAAAAGTACCTGTCTACGTTTTCAGGTTCAATTGGAGCTAGTTGCTATGGGGAAGCTATCGACCGAGATTCAAAGACTGGCTATGCAGCAACGAGAGTTCTTAATAAAAGTGCTGGAGGCGTGCGTGACGCTGAAGACGCACGTGGAGACCGACCTGCAGAATGGCTGGAGCCACTTCCCGGAGATAACAGACGCCCGGGAGACCCTCGGCAAGGCGAAGGCCAGCCTGCAGATGATCGACAGCCCCAGCGACGTGTACAGCTTGCACTCGCAGCTGATAATCGAGAAGCAACGGTTGCAATCGAAGTATCAGGAGATGATGCTGCAGTGCCAGCTGGACGACTTAATAGGCAACTCCGGCGTGGTGTTCGATTTCGCGTTGCTGAAGCAGGCGTTAGCCGGTATTCACACGGGAGAACCGATAGTTTCTCAAGGTGCGAGCAACGGCGGCAGATTACCAAATCACTTGGCGGCTTCGCAGAACCCGATACTGTTCCTCGCTAATTATTGCATGTCGCAGCTGTACTCGAGGCACGTAGTTAGTAAACAGCACATGCAAAACGGTTCTATAGAGTATCATTCGGGCATGATGCAGCCGCAATCGGGTCCGCCGGGCTCCGTTCACGTGCACCAAGGGCCGCCGGCAACCCAGCAGCAACTTCTCATTCCGCCTGGCTCGCCGTCCGTTAAACCCGTTCCGCCCGCGCCACCGAACGCGATGCTGCACCCGCAGCAACAGTCTGCGTTTATACCGGAAGGGGTCGGTACCGGTGGCGGGGGCCTGGTTACCGTCCATTCATCCTCACAACCGCCGTCCAGCGGGATAACAGCGTCGCTCCGAGGACCCTCGAACCCATATCCTCTCTACTATTTCAACATCGAGGTGAACGGATCGCCTCACGGCCGTATCGTGATAGAAGTGAGGCCGGACGTGGCGCCGAAGATGGCCAAGAATTTTAGCGTGCTGGCGACCGGCGAGGTCGGCGTCGGTTACAAGGGCTGCACGATCTTTCAGTGCTGGGAGGGGGAGTCGGTGATCACCGGTGACTTCGAGCTGAACAACGGCCGCGGCGGAAGAAGCATATTCGAGGACGGATACTTCATGCCGGACGACACCAAGTTCCCAGCGGTGAGGGGCGCTGTGGGTATGCGTAGAACGCAGAAACGTCACGATAATCTCGGCATGGTGGGCTCGCAGTTTCGTATAATACTGCAGGAGATGCGCGGCTTCACGGGGATCTTCGGGCACGTGGTCGAAGGCTTGGAGCTAGTTGAGAAGATATCTACGTTCGGCGATCAGACCGGCAAGCCTACGAAGAATATTCTAATAACGAAGTGCGGTAAATTGTAACGGCATCGGTACTGCGGTTAGTATACCGATGGGTATTAAGAGTACCTAGACCGTGTACTTTACGTTCTCCCCGCTCTAGATAACGAGAATTTTACGGGTCGCGACGGTGTCTCTGCCCTACGCGTTCGACGGGGATGGGCCGTTTAAATAGGATGAATCATGTGCACGTAATGATATCCGACGGGATGATATTACCACAAGGTCGGGAGACACCGTCGCGACATAGGGCTCCATGAATCGCGCGATGCTACGTACGAGTCACACAATTTAATTAACTATTAACAATAGAATTCTAAAGATGTTGAATCTATTTTTAAACGTGGACGCATAAGAGAAGAAAGAAGAAATAAAGATCCATATTTTGCTATTGATTGGGAATCAATAAGATTCTGTATCTACAATAACGACGATGATCGATAAAAAATACGTACCTCAGATCGATCGTGATATCGATACGACTTCTAGCTGTACGACATTTGTTTTAGAAAAAGTTCGACGTTTATTTTTGGCTATTGGCGTATTGCTACGTATAGTTGATAGAAAAGGGTTGGCGCGCGGGATTTAAAAAGTTGCCGCGCGAACGGCGTCGCCCTGCGGGCGCTGGCTACTGTTTTAGGTGATAGGTAGTAAAAGAAAAGAAAAGAGACAACAAAAAAAAAAATGAAAACAGAGGAAGAAACGTGTAGATGAGGAACAAGTGCGGAAAATGGGGCAAACTGAGGCTGTATGTGTACACACATACGCCCATATATTTGTAAAACAGGGGACAAAGAAAGAAAGGGTGAAGAAAAACACGTACAGGCGGGAAGATGTTTTTTTTTTTTTTTCGTTTTATAACCGAGACGCGCGACTTCGTAAAGTCGAAAATCGTGATTCCATATACGCAGGTCGTTTAGAACTTTGACTGAACGATACGTAGGTACGTAAGGACCAATACCGTTTCGTCCGATCAACGATCACGTATCGTTCCGTTCCAGAGGTGAGAAAGGGAGCCGAAAGGGAGCACAGTGGCAATTGCACGACACACCGGGTCGGGGAAAATTGCGGTTCCTCTCGTTACGACTCGAGCATCCACTCTCCCCTTTTTGCTCTTTACGGTCTAACAGAGGCCATCGTGAATTAACTGTATTTAAGATTAGATCTCAAACATGAAAATGTATGCAAGGCCTAACTACTACTATGTAGATCGTAAGCCTCGTCGTCTTGATCAGAGAAACGAACGAAATGAGCGAATATTATATTAAACGAAATCATTCCTCGATGCTGTATATCGAAGTACTACGATAATGTAAATGCGTTATACTACTCGTCTGAATCCTCGTAAGAATACCCCCCCCCCCCCACCCACCCCCATCGTTGTGTATCATATTGTCATGTACTCGTGTGCGTGTCGCGACAGGGGGACGCGGCGAGAAGCGTTCCGTAAACCGGCGCGTATTGTACGAAACGCACCTCACGTATCGTAGGAGAGAAGAACGTTTATTGCACGCCCTCGACGTCGCGGATGCCTTTTTCGAAGAAAGCCTCATTCGATGTTGAACTTGAAAGTTTTAACACTTGTTAATTAGCTAATAACCGCGTCGATGTGATTAGGGAACCATTGCATCGCGACGAATCGCCGTTAGAATGTAACACAGCGTAACACGTACGAATACAATCGAAGGGTGGTCGAGCTCGAATGAATTTCCATCGTTTCGGTCGTGCGGAAACAACCGAAACGAGAATTGAAAGGAAGAAGAAGAAAAGAGAAGGAACATTGGTCGACACTCTCGAATATAGACACACGCGTAAATTCATGTTTATCGAAGCGAGCGAAGCTAGAAGCCCACCTGTATACACAAAATACCCACGCGCGCGCGTATATACTACCTATATTTTTATGAACGTGATGAGGTAATACAACGCATAGCTTGTAATATCTAATCGAACAACCGACGGTTTACCTTGCCCCTCGCGTTCGAATTAAACGGTTGAGCGGCTATCTCTTTCGACAAGTTCTTTCTAGTTTTTCTTTCCATTTTTTATTATTATTATTTTTTCTTTTCTCCCCCTCTCTCCCCGTCTCCTCATTTTCTTTTCCTCGCACCCCCACCCACCCCCCCCCCCACTCTCTTCTTTCCTTGTAAGTTAAGGCGTAATCAGCGTTACACACGAAAAATTGGAATCATTTTGTTTTGCGGCCTTACGGAAGCGTACATCCGTAGCGCACCCGCTTAAACAGTTTTATTATTTCATTATACAGGTACGAGATGAAGTTCGTTGCCCAATTTAAATGTACTTTTAATCGATCGATTTTCAGTTATAAATTGTTTCTCTTTCACTCGTGTACAATTTATGCAACACACCTTCACCTCCCTTTGCGCCGCTCGCGCAAGATGCGGGCGGATAGATATTTACAATGAATCTCAAGACTGATCCCAAGCAAGAGATTAACCGGGTATGGAGAAATAGGAAAAGTAATGTACTCACCTTGTAGAAGACGTCTGGAACGTACTGTTTGTCAGTTGATTCCAATACATAGCCCAATTCTGGAACGTCTTTCGTGGGGATCAGACAGCCATCCCGTACCAATGCCATGCACTGATTAGACACTTGATATCCCTCCATATGAACCTGATTTTTATCGTCACCTATAATCGTCGGCATAGGTTCACGTTATTGCTAACGGTAGATCGTTTTATACGGAACATATCGGAACGGTCGCGTTGAGATGCACTTACCAGTAACGCAAACAGTAACAAACTTTGAGCCGAAATAATTATTAGGAGAAAAGCGACAGATATTTGGATACTGATTCTGAAAATACCCAGCCATGATGCACTCTTGAGCAGATAAAAAGTGACTTTCTACGTTTCGCGCGTGCTTCACCTGAATGAATAAAACTAATGCCATTAATCGAGGAGACAAGCTTGATGTTCCAGAAAGGAAGAGCTATGAAATTGGTGTGCGGGTAAATTTACCGTTCCTTTCTTGAGATCGTCAGCTATGAGATCAGTGAAGATCCATCCAACTTTCCTTAAGTTAAGTAAATGAGCCAACTCATCCACCAAAGCCTGTCTTTCATCCGACACAAGTCGTATAGTATCCTTTGCGCTTTCCTAGAAGATTCCGATAACAGTGTAGATTACAGAATCGTGGTACAGGTACGATTCGGCCGTCTGTCCTTGATTCTGTTGACTTACCTGCGGTGGTTCGTAAATAGCCGCGACGACAGCCCTGATCCCTAACGGTACATCCGCATGGCTTTCGTATCTTCCATATAAATACCCGATACGCTGATGGCCAGTGCTGCGCCAATAGTTCAGAAAGCGTTCGACTAAACTTGGATTTTCAAACACAACATTGTCCACGTGCCGATAAGTTTGACGATTTAGAGTAATAGAGTTCGGTTGACATTTGCTACAGATACCTCGCGGCCAAGGTGGATGATCTTTACAACCAACCTTTATACGGCAGCTTATGTCGTCTAACTGTATAAACTTCCCCCTGTAAAAGAACGCGCGGATTGTATTCCGAGGGTATAATAGAATCTACGCTTCAACATACCTATCGACGCCAGCGGTGAACTTTCTGAGATACGAATGAAAGGACAGGTGCTTTATATTCTGTTCCTTAAGATAAATTTCATCGAAAGGTTCTAAAGGAGAACAATGAACACAACATCCGTTAGCACCGTGCCTACATCTATTAAAAAAAAAATATATATTGTCATTTACAATTCAGTTGCGCGTGAAGTATGTATCTTCAGGTATCTGTACTCACAGCTTTTCGTCTCGTTTCCTTTGTATTTTACCATCAAGCTTCCATATTTGCTCGTCGACTTCATCTTCGGCTATATTTGGCAAGGATCGGGAAGCATTGGTCCTACGATTTGTAGCTGTTGCTATGTCTGCTGGTCCTGGTTCTAATATCAAACAAGAAGGCATTACACCGATGCGCTAGGGAAGTGGAGAAATAGGTAAACTTGCCGATGAACTGGGCCCTCGCCGATTTCGACGAGCTTCACGTGTTGTCAAAATCGTCATTCTGAACAACTTTTTCCTTTGACAATATTGGCGGGCGGCCTTACTTTCCGAGATATTGAGGAAAACCTGTTGCTACTACTACATTTAGTTCTGCTTATATATGTACGCTAAACAACGTTCCCCTTTAAACTTTTTGGCGGTCGGCTAAGGTTTACGAGATATCCCGAAGAAACTTTACTTAACACTAGAACTACCGACGGTTACACAGCCGACGGTATTAGTATTGGTTGGGGCTAGATCTGGGAGGGGGCCGCGTGAAGCATGTTAGCGAACCGATGTGAGTTTCGGGATGTTCAAAATGGGACTGCGGTTACAAGCATCACGCGATTAGGTCCATATCGCTATTGTTGTCAAGGTGATCATTCTGAACATTTCCCTTTAAACTTTTTGGCGGTCGGCTTTAGTTTAGGCGATATTTGCAAAAAACTTTAGTTAACACTAGAATTACCGAGTTTAACACATACTCACATCGGCCTGATCTAGCCCCAACCAATACTAATACCGTCGGCTGTGAAACCGTCGGTAGTTCTGGCGTTAAGTAAAGTTTCTTTCGAATATCTCGTAAACCAAAGCCAACCGCCAAAAAGTTTAAAGGGAAATATTATTCAGAATGATGACCTTGACAAAATATGTCAAGGTCATTGAAATCGGTAAAATAGTAGCTTTTCGACAAGTTTACCGAAACAGTAGATGAGCGACGGTCCTGTGCTGACGTTCTGCTTACAGTTTATCTGTAAACAGTAAAGGCTCCCTCAAACTAACGCGAATATTCGCGGCGGCAGCGGATCCGCCGCGGGTCAGAGAAAGGCTCCCCCAAACCAACGCAAATTTCGCCGCACGGAGCGGATCAGATAAGGCTGCCCATAAGCCACCACGTATAAAAAACTGCTACCTTATCTGATCCGCTCCGCGCCGCGAAATTCATGCGTCCACCCGTTATCTACGCATGCTGCAGGTTGCCGCGCAGTTTTCAACAAACAGAAGGCAATTGCGGACAGCGTGGTGCTGCACACACACTGTCGTGAGCGTGCACGTATACGTAGAGTACGATTGTATAATATCAAAGGTTTTCCTGCGAATATTTCGTAAACTAAGGCCGACCGACAATTCTGTCAAAGGAAAAAGTTGCTCCAAAGGTCGAGTTTTGCAAGATATGTGAAGCTCATCGAAATCAGCGAGGGCCCAGTTCATTGGCAAGGTTACCGAGAAATAAAATGAGAACAGTTGATTAAAACCTTGAGGAGCATTAACGGTCGCATTACTAGTCGATGGGGTGCTCCATAACTGAGTGCCATTTAGAGGAGCCAAATATAACATGTCTCCGTGCGAGAGACCAATCCCAGACACTGTTCTTCTCGGGCTAGATATAAGTTCATCCTGATGATTTCGTTGCCTGTAGAGTCCAAATCCAAAACTGTTCAATTCAAAGGCATAGAAAACCTAAAATCAAAGACCCCAGTGTCAGTTATAGAAGCCTGTTTAATTGTAATCAAACTACAAACCTTTTCAAATAATTTGGAAATTGTATCAGATGAATCCACATCTACACGCTTTGTTCCCTCTGAAGATTGCACACGCAGAGTCTGTAAATAAAGAAGCATAAATGGAATATACAATTTAATATAATAGAGATTCAGATATAAGTACTTGTTGAATGTACATTATTATGAAATGGATTTAAATATTTCATATGTTTGCACAGATTTAATATAAATATATAATGGCACTGGCTTACTAAGAATACAAGGAAAAATATATTTCAAATAATTGTGAAAACATGACACATTTATGCATTTAGAAATATATGAGAAATTAAACAATAAATAAGCTACTATTTCGCTAGAGTATAAATTACACGGTTTTAGAACATTAATAATACTAAACTTTCAGCACACTTTCGCATTGTTCAAAATATTACTCCGTTAGGTTTTGAAAAAAAACTCAAAAAGAAAAACAAAGAAGCCAGGTGAACTCGTATCTGGGAACTTTTACTAAGTTACATCAATGTCACTGCATGAAATGCAAGATTTTCGCCG
This sequence comes from Andrena cerasifolii, assembly GCF_050908995.1. Classification (NCBI taxonomy): domain Eukaryota; kingdom Metazoa; phylum Arthropoda; class Insecta; order Hymenoptera; family Andrenidae; genus Andrena; species Andrena cerasifolii. The sequence goes on from NC_135123.1 coordinate 5,356,802, forward strand.
ATTTCTAAACGGACCGAATTCGTTCTCCGAGCGAAGTATAGGCTCGGCTCGAATCGAAGAGGATGTCAGGATTAACCAGGTAACGCGGCTCGTTTAATAACAGGCGACTTACAATTTGCTTGGATTTTGACATTTCGCCGGTGTCGACGACGCATCAGCTGTTCAGCCCGCTGTCCCGCTTGTCTGCCCGTAACGCAACGTTACCAAAGTCCCTAGCGGGCGTAAGAAAATTGTTGAGTCAACGTCTGATACCCTAACCTCTTCGCTTGGTTTAACGAATTACCCCGAAAAAATCACGCCAAGTACGATAGTCTATTTCACTGGTCCTCGAATCAGACGATATCCTCTTTATAAATTTACCGACACTGAATCGTGGGCCGCGCGTCAAATCCCTTCCTCCGATATTTAACCAACGAACTTAGCGCTACGTAGACGTTCCGCCACTAAGCTTGAATAGAACTGGGCCGATCGCACGCCATCCTTTTCTCGATGTGAGTAAACAACAGACTCGTAAATAGATGTATTACGGTTACGAACGGAGATCGGGTAAAGTAAGTACGTGTTTACAAGGCGTAAGTTGTCACTCGTTTTTCAATGTTAATACGTATACACCCTTTTCCCCCACGCGGGCACTGCGATCGACAGTTATTAATTTTTAATCCGCAGAAAGATGAATTCGGCTGCCTGCCATGGTGACTCCGCTTTATCTCCCCCGGCTCGATTCTGATCCCGCTTGGTCCTCGTATGCCCTCGGTTCTACCTTACCGTAAAAGCAAGCGTGTATACCCTTTTTGTGCTCTCCTTAAGCCACCCCGTGATAGCCGAGCAACCTCGCCTCGGTGCCCGAACTGTTTAGCGTCGCGCTATTGGCCCTCTTGCGTATATTTTTTCAGCACTTTCACTCACGCGGACTCCCTTCGAACGTCAGGGAACGGTACACTCAGGGATCGGCGGGTTCCAGCTACCGCTGGTGGAGGGGGGAACACCTAAAGGAGCGGTGGTTATGTGTGCATGAACCGTGCCTTCGTCAGTCGCGCACAGTTTCAACCGCTCCCGTAGATGTTTCCCCCTTCATCAGCGGGAGCTGGAGTCCGCCGATCTCTGGGTACACCGTATAGTTGACGCTGAGCAACGGCGCTAATCTCCCGTTCATGCTGTTTCATGTTAAATGGCTGAACTAGTAGACGGAAATCGTAGAACAGAGCCGTGGGTTGTTGAACTGATCGTAAATTGGTATCCGGTCATGGCCACGGTGGCAGTGCTTGCCAATTACCAGGTGATCGTCTTCGGTTATAAATAAAACGAACACCGTCGCGGTTATCTTCAACGATATTCGGGCAATTATCAGCTAAAACGGGATAACGGATCGACTGGTCACTGGTTACTAAGGAAATACTAGGGAAGATGCTGAATATTTTCGTCGATCTAGGGCATCGATACGATCAGTGGCGGATTTAACAGGGCGGCTGATGAGCAGTTGCCGCCTGGGCCCCTGCACAGAAGGCCCCCGTAGGGCCCCATCTCCAAAAAAAATGTAAACACTACATTTTTTTCGCACTACTACCACCTACACTTGGGCCATTTTTAGTAAACTACCTCTTTATCCCCCCCCCCCCCCAAAAATGGGCCCCTCAGAACGTTTGCCACCTGGGCCTATTTTCTTAAATCCGCCACTGGATACGATATTGCATTTCAATGCATTCTATGATTTTGGCGTGTTTAAGGCAAATATTCTGCTAATATTTTCATTTTAAATATGACACGCAAATATTTACATAAAGCAAAAGGTATCATTTAAATCAGACGCAAGGTAGAATGATCATACGAATGCAGGTCATAACAATTTATTAATAATACAATAGTGCGCTCGCAATTGTCTTGAATATTTAGAAACATTCAAAAATGCTCTACATACTTAAATGGAATAAAGAGATTTAAGTCCCAATTTGAAAGTATTTGAAATTACGTTTGTAAATACAGGGTGACTTGTAAATGGCGGTACAAGTCGGAAGGTAGTAGGTCCACGCGAAAAAAAAGTTGAAAACGTAGAATAATAGTTTACCTATTTCTATGTTTCTATCACCGCCTTTCGACTTGTACCACCAATGTCAATTGCGACCAGAAGCTTCAAGTCCACTTAAGGGGTTAGTCCACTGTGAAGTCGTGAAAAATTTTCATTTTTTAGGATTTATTTTTTAGTAAACGGAATGTCCAACGTAAATAATGTTTTGTTTACTTATTAATACACTTATTGGCAGTATAAAAAAATCTATTTTAAATTTTTAACAGTTTTTTTTAAATATATATCACACTGATGTGAGCTCCTTGAAAAAGCAATGCAGTGCTGGTGCAGGTGATTCCGGGAGAACGACGTACTTGAAACAAAAAATTCAAAGTGTGTTGTAATCATTATGAGTGTGGTTATCGCCGGAACCACGATTATTTTTACTGATAAAAAATTAACAAAATGGCGGAGGTTCGAAGTTTATTTTTCAACCATTTTGCCTTGTAGAAAATATGAAATGGGTAATCCAAAAAGGTTTCCGTGGTCCCGGCCAAACCCACTGATGTTCTGAATAACGTGTAAAAATTTCAGACTGATTGGTCTAATAGTTTTTTTGCAATCACCTGCACCAGTTGAAAAAGCGTTATGTCGAGATAATTGCGTTTTAAGTTTTAAAACAAATTAAAAAAATTCTTTTAAATTTTTTTTGTATAATATAAGAGTAGCTTAATAAATACCAAAAAGATTTATTGCATCATATGTTGTATCTACGAAGAAAAAAATCTTTAAAAATAACTTAATTTTTCAAACCGTCACAGTGAACCCGCGATTTAAAAAAAGACGAATACCCTAGCAATAAAGAATATCTGAGAATAAAAACGCCGTTAACTGATCGTTGGTGCGGATAGTGAAAGCATTGAAACGCCAGGAATCACAGGTGGCGTTGTAGAGGTGCTGCTGGATTATAGTGAATTGTTTGAAACGCAAGTCTTCTCGTATAATCGCATTGTGTTATTGGCCGTGATGCCGGCAGGCATGCGCTGCCTGTGCGCGATGACCCTCTTACCTCTTTACCGTTTCTTCCTGGCAGAAACGACTACCGCGCCGTTTCTCCACGCTGGTCCCCGACTCCGCCGAAGATTTCGCGACCCGTTGCATTTGCTAACCAGTAGCCAGAGCGAGAGCTGTCCATCTCATATCCGCGGTATCCCTGTCTACCGTTGGTTATGATTCAATCGCGTTGACGTAGTCACGTCAAACTATCATTCATATAATACAACACCAGCCTTCGATTTGCTCATTCGTCTCTCCGCCGTCTCTGTTCACGCATCCACTATAATAATTAATCCACCTGTTAGCTGATCGACGTCAATGATAACAAGAAGGTAGGTATGTTTGAAATTCTAATTCATCGTTCCTTCTCCGCGATCCCCTTCCCGGCTTGCGTATACCTCCCATCGTTTCAAAAAGTATCGCATCATTAACCTCCATCGCTTCCCCCTCCTCCTCATTCTTAAGTTTACTTTCCATCCCAACTAACCGCGTGCACAAAAATATCGGAATATTCTCGAATAAGGTCAGTTGAATTCCTCCTCCCGACAGTTTCTCGTACTCCTAAACAGCGGTGCATCACGTGCATAGATCGAAGCGTACCGAGAACCGCGAAACTGAGTTCAAACGCATATATACGTTGACACCAGTGGCCGCTCGTATATCGCTGATTCACTTCTCCCCCTTCCAGTCGATGTACGCCGATGTATCGTATTCATTGCGCGGTTGCATCGAGCGCAGTAGTTACGTACTAATCGATTTCGCGTGCGCACCGCGCTCCATCTAATGCGCGACGAGAAAAGCGCCAGGCACAACAGCAGAACGTTTTAACAACTGCGAGCGCACGACAGTCGACTGCAGCCGCGTCCCCGTGCGAGCTGACGCGTCCCGATATTGATCAGCCGTGACATTCGACCAGCGTGTAACCGCGCGATCTATCGATCGAAGCCGCGCGCCACCGTGCGTCCCGTCTATCCCCCCCCCCCCCTCTCCCGACCCCCACCCCCCCTTCTCCTCGTATCGCCGTGCCGACGTGCAACAGCGTCGCCGTTCGCGAGAGAGATTTTTCAGGGGGCCTCGAGTGGAAGCGAACGGGCATAGTTGTGCCGGGCAACCGGTGTGTATTTGCGTCCTCCACTCGTTACATCCATCAGAGCCGATATAAAGAGGTGGGTTAGAAGATTCTCCACTGTACGCGAAACAGAGGCGAAGAAACATTCGCGGGAATTCGGCGTGTCACGCGGCCCCGCTTCTCGCTGTCGCCAGTATTGCCCCGACCGCTGCGGAAACGGCGGATCGATCTATTTCGATTGTTTGTTGATTGGTCGGCGGCTCCGGATCAGCCAATCAGCACGGTACATTCGGCGTTTCGGCTGTACTAGCGTGGTCATAAAAACTTTACGCGGGAACTGTGCGCCGATCGATCGTTCCCCGAATTGTCTGCGTCTGTTCACGCGTCAATATGCTCGCAGCCCTTCTAATTCCGATTTAATGCTCGCTTGTTACAGCTAGACGAGATGGAGAACGCGGAAGACGTGAGGGCCACCGTCGAATTGTACATTTACGACCTCTCGAAGGGCATGGCTTCCATGATGTCCAACATCCTCATAGGTGAGTCGCAGCAGCTTGGTACAGAAATTCGGCGCGTGTTATTTAAAGATACGTTGCTAGGTATTCCCTTGCGCTGTATAGGCACGAGGTAAACACCAACAACTATGTATTTTTAAATCACGAATAAAAGCAATGGCGCGCGTAGAGCGTGCTCACTGTTTAGAAATTAATATTCGTTGCACGTTATTCTTGTTAATAAATATGTCTATATGTTTATTGGAACGACGAAGGATTCGTACGATAACAGTGGCGGATTCAGGAGTCTTTCTTGGAGGGAGCGAAATATGTAAAAGTACATAAGTACATTTTTTAATTTTCCTTTACAAGATTTAAAATTTCCTTGTAATTTATATTTTAATATCTCTGTCTGATACTATAACCTAAATAATTACATTCACATTAATTATTTATACAGAATAGTACATACAGTGTCGTAATATTTTTCTTTTATTACTTTTGGGAGGGGGGGGCGATCGCCCCTATCGCCACCCTCTAGATCCGCCTTTGTACAATAATGGCGCGCGAATTCGTTTGTATCCGTGCTGAATGATTCGTCAAAAAGCTACGGACATTAATTTGAAGATTAAACAAAAGAGTACTTATCAACAAGGGATGATCCCGAACCCGAAAATTCGAAAAATTCTGAAACTCTGTGAATACGTAGGCGATTTCCTCCTGATCACAGCGAAATTTTTGTTTGCCGCCCAAATTCACTCGAAGGGGGTGAAATTAACCCCTGAAAAAAATCGGCTATTTTCCGATTTCGCGTTATAACTCCCGAACTGTAAGAGATAGAAAAAAAGTTCCAAGACAAAAGTTACTTCTTTTAATTAGAGCTACCATTTGGTAAAAAGAAATATTTTACAGTTCACGAGTTATAGCACAAATTCGGAAAATAGCCGATTTTTCAGGGGTTAATTTCGCCCCCTTCGACTGAATTTGGGCGGCAAACAAAAATTTCGTTGTAATCAGGAGGAAATCGCCTACGTATTAAAAAATTTCAGAAATTTCGAATTTTCGGGTTCGGGATCTTCCCTTGTAAGTCGAAGATAGTGTAAAGGGGCGGTTTTTGCGTCGCGCAATTGAACTCGGGACTCGTGCTTCGCGTCTCTACGGATTGAACAGTACCTCGTTAGGACATTTGGCAGTAGCTGCCAAACGGCACGATGACGTCGGGCCGAAGTAATTTAAATATAAACAACTGCGGAAAAGGAACGTATCCTAGGACGACCGTCAACGTCGTCCAAATACATCGACCGTTGGAATTAATAAACGAAGAACTGGGTGAAAAATTCTTGGGCAGTAAACGGTGTATTAAAAGAAAAATATAATTTTCATAGGTAACGTATAAAAAAGAAAACTATATTCCCCTGAAATAATATAATTTGAATTTCGACCGTAAAAATTGTTCTAATTAAAAGAGGCGAGTCCGACGCACTGGCTCGGTCCGCTAAATAATTAAATAGAAGCTATTTTGCAATTTTTAGAATTTTTATGTTCCCCTCAATTCTGCAAAGGCATTGTCGCTATAAATAATTTCTTCGCTGTCTCGCGGCCTCTACTATAGCAGCGAAAGTACTGCAGTGCTGTTTTTCAACGCGCTTTCCATCATTCCGCCGAATCCAAACAGACGTTCGGCGAAAGCTTTAGTAGGTCTCGCGCGTGGCAGAACGCGGAAGTAGGAGGGGGAAGAAACGATCCAGTTTGGAGGAAATTCCGCGGAAAGCACGTAGAACACAAAGCTCGCACACGTGTCACCGCGAGGCGTTTACGTCACGTATCCAAGGTTCGTTCAGCCACTCAGTCGTAGAGCCTGCAGGTGCTATTTTCGAAAGCGCTACTCGTAATTGTTCGCGCGCTTGGTATTTCACGCTGCGCGCGATTCTCGTTGCAAACAAATGAATACAAGGATTAAGCCGGGGATCCACCGGCAAGCTAACACATTCTTTTGGAACCGTTTCCACCGAAAGCTACGTTAAAACGTAGCATAGCTTACAAGGCAACACCCCGAACCCGGAAATTTAAAAAAAATTCTGAAACTTTGCGAATACGTAGGGAATTTTCTCCCGATTATCACGCGATTTTTATTTGCCGCCCAAATTCACTCTGAAGGGGTGTAAATCGACCCCTGAAGAATCCAGCTATTTTCCGAATTTGTGCTATAACTCGTGAACTGTAAATTTTTTTTACCAAATGATAGATCTGATTAAAAGAAGTAATTTTTGTCTTGGAACTTTTGTTCTATCTCTTACAGTTCGGGAGTTATAACGCGAAATCGGAAAATAGCCGAATTTTCAGGGGTTAATTTCGCCCCCTTCTAGTGGACCTGGGCGGGAAACAGAAGTCGCGTTGCAATCAGGAGGAAATCCCCTACATTTTCACAAAGTTTCAGAATTTTTCGAATTTTCCGGTTTAGGATCTTTCCTGGTTGGTTGGCTTAGCTTGCCAGGGGAATCCCGGCTTTAGACTCCGGCCCGCGCAAAGCCAATTTCGAACATGCTCGCAGAGACGGAGCCAGGGCAACGACGAGGGTTTCAACGGCAACCTTCGACTCCTTTACCATTCGTTTCTTCCTCACGTTCGACCATAATTCTGCCCTCCTTAGTTAAACTGTCCCATCTAGCATTTTGTCACTTTTTGAGATATGTTGAAATATATGAAGTTCCACACGTCTTTTAGCTTTTAAGTAAAGTTAGAAAACTCTACGCGCTTCGTGGAGATTTATAAACAGTTTAATGTATTTAACCTAACTTCTTTCCAAATGCTTATAATATCCGATCTAAAACAATTAATTAATTGGTGCGTTAATAATACATCACCTATCGGTAAAAAAAATTATATTAAGCTGTTACGAAATAATGACAAAATGTTTTAATTTAAATGAAGGGAAATAAGGACGGTACAAAGTAAATGATAGAACTTCAGTTTTCTCGGTTGTTTCAAAATATTAAATAGGACATTTTAACTAAAGAGGGCAGAATTATAAAGTGTATTAAACCCAGTCGTTGATTATAAATTTCGCTCGCAATGTCCCCTCTCTGATAGGTATCTAGATCCATCAGAGGTTTCCTTGTATTTGATCCGAAGGCGGAGTGGAAATGTAACACAGAATGTCTGCGAATAAATTTTGGTTTCAGATATTCCCGCTTTGCGGGTCTGCTTTTTGTCGCACGTTTGGGAACGTAACCAGCATACGCGACGCGTTGCGCAAGCTCTGAAAGTGGTGAATTGTCGAGTTGGATGGCCGTAGCAGCTATTTCTCGCGGTTATTTCACCACGCGCGACCCTACCAGAGCCGCGTTGCAATAAGAAAATCGCGGATATGCTTAGCTATTCCCGCGATGAGAAACTGGGTCGAAGGAGACACGAGCGGGCGATTACGAGCCCGAGGCTGGTCCGGGCGAAGCTGAAATTGTACTTTACCGGTTAAAGAACCAGGGGATTTACGTAACAAGGACGCGGTGCCGGTATTTGTCGGCTTGCTTGGGAAGGTAGCTAGTCCTTGGACTTTGGGCAGGCCTCTCCATCGTCATCATCGAATTCCCTACACTGTATCGACGCCAAAGTTCGTGCACCTTTCATCGATGGGCGTACTTTTAGATGCACCACTGGTCACATTTATCCCTCGTCGGGCGGCGCAATTTTACAACGTTAACAGACGCCTCAGGCACAATTGCACCCTCGCATTTTCTATATGAATATTCTCACTGTCGGCATAATTTGCACGATAAATTGCTAACATCTAGACTCAATGAAAATCAATAAAAAAAATTCCCAAATTTCCTTTTATAACGTAAATTATCTATTTTTTTACTTTTTTATAATAAAATAATATTATCGCTAAAATAAATCGCATTCTTTTTTTATTGCATTATCTTCGTAAAAAATATATAGGGGCGCCATTGTGCCTATGCCGCTGTTATGGACGCAACCCTCGACTCCACCCCCTATCTCGGAAGGGGGTTGAGATGTTTATCTGAAATTTAGTCTATATAATCTGGACCAAAAATTTAGAGGTGCCTCGAAACTTCAGCCCTCCCCGGCCTCTCGAAAAAATGTTACCGCAATTTAAAAACGCAAAAGTTAAAATTGTACCTGTGCCGTCTGACGAGGGTTATATAATGCTATGACTATCATTCCCTAGAATTGCGAATAAAATATATCGAAAAGAGGAATACCTCTTACTATTGCATTGCAAGGCTTTCAAGAGTTTGCGGTGTTAAGGATGTATCGGAACTATCTTCAAAATGGTACCATGTCGATGAAAATTTGTGAGAGTGTTCTTTGTAATCCTCCTGACGCGCTGAAAAAATTTCAAACAAATTGACTAAACGGTCGCTGGGTTATAACGATTTTAATTTTCACTGATTTTACACGTACTCGTATGGGAAGGGACGATCTTGACAGATAAAACAGCTGAAAAAATGCTGAAGAACCGGTACCAGTGTTTTCAATTTTTTTGTACTTGTAGTGTAGGGATGGATGAAGATATCTGCCGAGTTTCAATTGTTTTCACTGCACCGTTTTAAAGAAATAAATTATAACTTGAGAAAATTGCGAAATCGCGGCTTTTTCACTGGCAACAGTTTAGCAAATAATCCTTGAAGGAGCATTTGTAATGAGAAATACCTTTCTAGGAGTAAAAATAAGGCTCCAACTGTCTACTATGCTTAAGACGTAGATATTCAAGTATTTCAAATTTCATATCCTCAATTCTACCTGGGCCACAAATTCTAATATAATATCAAAGAGCAGGGAACAGATATTAGCAACTTTATTTTACCGTGCTGCAAATACTCATCGCATTCGTCGTATTTTCATAGCAATAAATAAGATTGCTAAATCAATTAGTATCCAACTTATTTTGGCCAAGGCGAGCCACAGAGTTTTGCAATACATAAATTTGGCAATAATATTTCCCTAGTATTAATAATGAGAGGCACAAGTGCTAACGTGTTTATTCGCGTGACGCAATAAATACTTCCAGTACTGTATGTTCCTGAAAGTTACGAAAGCATCTCAACGCGCGTGGGTCGAAAATGACCCGGGGTCGTAGTCCGCTTATGGATATAGGAACACTGGGTCAAAAACGACCCAAGGACCGTAGTGAACTTAAGTAATTGCAATAAATGAAATTGCAGGCCCTACACTGGTGTCTGAAATAAAATTCTTATACGCTGATTTTCTTGGTAAATTCGCGATAATAATTCACTGTTTATGTGTTCATAGGCCGACACATAGAGGGGATATGGCACACGGCGATCGTTGCGTATGGAAGAGAATTCTTCTTCGGCGAAATTGGAATTCAAAGCTCCAGGCCTGTAAGTGCGATTCTCCTACTTTTAAGTGTCTGTAATGCAAACCAGCGAGACGATATTGGTCCCTTCGAGTTTGTCATTGCCGAATTTCGATTAAATTCGCCTCGTCTGTGCTCGGTTGGGAATGATAACTGCGAAGAATTATTGAAATTAGTGGAAAGAGTTTCTCGAGTGAAATGTTCGGTTACTCAAGATGCATTTCGGCTGTCCGAATCACGACCAGTTGGACGCACTAGTAGTGGCGAGTCATTCTGGCCATACGATACGCTAGACACGAGTGGGTACTAAATTTGGTCTGGTTGGATCCAAAAATAATCCCCGCTTTACTTCATTCTCTTTCTCTCCTCTCGCTTTCTCATGGCTCTCTCCATCCTGTGGCCCATCGTCTAGATTCTACGAAGGCGGTAGCTGTCGGTAGGTAAGTCCCTTTGCCCGTCCTAACATCCATTTCTCATTGCATCGACGAAATTTTATGGACCATTATACAGAAGGAGGCTTTCGTCGAATACCCGTGGTAGTACTAGCTGTAATGGATACTATTAAAAAAAGCAGTAGTAACAGTCCTTTTATTAACCCTTAACTGGTATCCTGGGGTCAGTCGTGACCCCAAGCACGCAAGGTTCGCTGCAAAGTATTTGGTTGTCTAAGTTTGTCAACTGAATTTCTAATTAATTTGATCATAATAGTTTAACTTTCGAGGTTTCTATTATTTTATACATTACCTACGAACAAAATAGGTATTCATAGAGGTTCATCTAATGTCGACTTTACAAATTTCTGTGTCCTTTTTTATTTGGGGTCTGCCACGACCCCAAGATAACAGTTACGTTTGAAAAAACAGTATACCAGTTAAGGGTTAATAAACGAATCGAATGAAGCTCTAAAGCTTGAAAGAACAACTAAGTCTCTTTTATCATGCTACTCAAAACCCTTCTGTTATTCAATGCAAGGGAGAGCAAACAAGCTCGCCGTTTGCTCATCATCTATATTATCCCACGTTTGCCATCGAAATGGAAAAAGAATATTGTTACGTTTTAGTACTTGCCTCGCTTATTACACTAGCTAAACCGTCGGAAGGGATTAAACCAACTACAATTCTTTATTTATTAACAAAATTGTGCAATATCGAACTACACCTGTCTCCACTTTGAACTTAAATACAGTACTGACTAATAGTTCTTGCTCAATCAGTAACACAGTAAACACAGTCGATAAGGACCGGCTGTCTTCTTTTCTTAAGGGTCACGGTGGCCTGTAATCTCAGGCTCTTTGTTTGCAGCATTTGCAACGATATGTTGCATATAGATGCAAGCTTTTGAATTCAAATGAATCGCGTGCAACTCCCACTCGTGCACCCAAGACAACGACAGGGTTGAAGATTCAATAAAGACAAGGCGTGAAAGCTATTGGCTCGCGTTCAATCAAAGTGCATTCATCCTAATTCGTTCTAATCACTCATCGATGGGCCACCATCATAGCTTGCCCCTTGATGCACGGCGCCGCTTCCTGTACCATACCGCATTCCTGACCGCCATTAACACAGCGACTGGCGCCGACGCGTTTCCACGCCGAGGGATTCCCGGCCTGTGCACGAATCGAAGAGCTTTCCACGTAGATATTTTCTGAAGAGCATTAAAAATATCGCCAGAGAGTTCCCAAATATCTAAAAACAAATCAAGTTCGTAGTTCGAGATACCTCCCTCGCGCAGCGGTCGAGCCCCCATTGAGTCACCCAATAACAAAAATGTAAATTTCTACATTCTCTGTCAGATCTTCGCGAAAGCATTGCCAATGGATTGGCGAGATTCTCCCGATGAAAATGAATCCAAACACGACCACAATCGCTGTATTTTTAGTCACACGCGATATACGGTTAACCTACGTAATTCGGAAACGACTCAAATTTTGTAGAATTAAAAATAGCTCCGAATAGGGCCGTGTTTGTACTCATTTTCATCGGGCGAACCTCGCCAATCCATTGGTGACACAATCATAAAGATTTGATGGCCACCATACGAGTTTGAATCGAATTAGTATCAGCGCGTGTTCAAAGCGCAGATCGAGCTGGGTAAAACATTCTCAATAGTAATCGCTGGAAAAAAAGAGAAAAAAAATCACTTGAAAGGGGGCATTTTTCAAAACCCTCTCCAGAACCTTCCTCAAACTATTAACGAGGACGCGACCGGTACGGGCGTAGACTCAAATTTTGTAGAATTAAAAATAGCTCCGAATAGGGCCGTGTTTGTACTCATTTTCATCGGGCGAACCTCGCCAATCCATTGGTGACACAATCATAAAGATTTGATGGCCACCATACGAGTTTGAATCGAATTAGTATTAGCGCGTGTTCAAAGCGCAGATCGAGCTGGGTAAAACATTCTCAATATTAATCGCTGGAAAAAAAGAAAAAATATCACTTGAAAGGGGGCATTTTTCAAAACCCTCTCCAGAACCTTCCTCAAACTATTAACGAGGACGCGACCTGTACGGGTGTAGACTCAAATTTTGTAGAATTAAAAATAGCTCCGAATAGGGCCGTGTTTGTACTCATTTTCATCGGGCGAACCTCGCCAATCCATTGGTAACACAATCGTAAAGATTTGATGGCCACCATACGAGTTTGAATCGAATTAGTATCAGTGCGTGTTCAAAGCGCAGATCGAGCTCGATAAAACATTCTCAATATTAATCGCTAGAATAAAAGAAAAAAAATCACTTGAAAGGGGGCATTTTTCAAAACCCTCTCCAGAACCTTCCTCAACCTGTTAACGAGGACGCGACCGGTACGGGCGTAGACTCAAATTTTGTAGAATTAAAAATAGCTCCGAATAGGGCCGTGTTTGTACTCATTTTCATCGGGCGAACCTCGCCAATCCATTGGTAAGACAATCATAAAGATTTGATGGCCACCATACGAGTTTGAATCGAATTAGTATCAGCGCGTGTTCAAAGCGCAGATCGAGCTGGATAAAACATTCTCAACATTAATCGCTCGAAAAAAAAGAAAAAAAATCACTTGAAGGGGGCATTTTTCAAAACCCTCTCCTGAACCTTCCTCAAACTCTTAACGAGGACGCAACCGGTACGGGCGTAGACGGTCAGCTGGCAGGCGTTGTTTGATGTGCATAAGCGCCACGTCGAAAAAAGCAAACCGATCTCTCTCCCGCACGTGCGCGCGCGCGCGCTGCTGTGCGGACTCCGAATATCGTTTATCTTGAGTTACGCTCGCCGGCTGCGTGGCGTCGAATCCCTCGAAGCGCCGCGACGCCAGTTCGTATGCGAGTGGTTCCTTGACGAAACGCCGAAGCGAGAGAAACGGGTCGCCGCGCTGGCCGATCGAGCTCCTCGTACCTCCGTTTGCACAGCTTCCACGCGACACCATCCGCCGTTTCCGTTCACGTAGGTGGGAATACTCATTGCGTGCCAGCAACGAAGAGACAAGCCGAAGTGTTGTTCGTCCTCTGTGATAGAAGTAACCGCTCACTTCGGGAGTCCCTCCGCATTCCGCAGCCGCTGCTTATTAGTCGCAAGTTTCCTTCGAACGCCTGCCGACGCGCGACCAACCGCAATCCCCTGTTCACCCCGCATTCCAATCTTTTATCCCGCAACTTGGATGCTCGGCCCGTTCCGATCAACCGCCGCCACTTAAAATATCGCGGAATTCGGTTCGTTCGAGGCACGTGGGTTTTTGCTTTTTCAACCCCGCTTTCGTTTTCACCTCTTCCTGTTTCGACGCTGGCCCGTCGCTTTTTTTTTTTTTTTCGTTACCCCCCTTGCAGCACGGGAAAGGCGCAACACCGGTACTCGCTATAGGCAGCTATTTTCGGCGTTTCTTATAGGGAAGCGCGAGTTTGTCGTGGTTCTAAAATTACGTCCGCGTTTACGCCAACGGCCAGGGGGTGGGGGCACTGGCAGCCACGCAGCTGTCGCAAAATTTGACACTGACGCGCTTCCGAATCTTCAGCGTTCCTCCGAAAAAAACAGTCGAACGTGCAGTTTCTCGTTTCAGGGTGGCACGGTGCTAGGGCAGCCGGACAAAGTGGAAAGAATAGGTGAGACCTACTTGCCGTACTCCGTCTTCCTTGAATACATAAACGGCTTGGGAGCATCCAAGTTCGCGTGAGTTGTCCACCGAGCCACCCGCATAGGGACAGTTGCATCAGGCGATACGCCTTCGAGTCGCTTCGGTAAGATTGACCAGTTTCTATTGCAGGCCAGGGACGTACAATATCTTCAAGCACAACTGCAACAGCTTCACGGAGGAGGTCAGCAGCTTCTTGGCGGACAAGAGTATCCCGAAGTACATTCTAGACCTGCCGGAGGAGATACTTCAAACGTAAGATCTAAGAAACGTCTCGTCCAGTTGGCACCCGTAGGCAAAGCTTATCCTCTGTCGTTCACGTTCGCTTGTAGGCCGATCGGGCAAGGTCTCAGAACCGTGGTCGAGGCTTTAAGCAACAGCGGAGGCGGATCGGTCCTGTACGCGGATACTCCAACATTCCTTGAATCGAGAAGTCGGAGGGAAGTTTCGCCGGAGTTTCAGCTCTTAAATGAGGCTATCGAGGAGGCAAGGTAGGGGAGCCCTAGCTTCTTATCGTTCTGCGCGCTGGTCCCCCACGATTGTCATTAACATCATGCGCACAGATTAAACGCGATCGCGCTAGAAGAGAGGAGGAACGAGATCAACGAGAAGCTCGCCAAGAAAGACAGGAAGAAAAAGAAGAAGAAGGAGAAGAAGAAGCAGAAGGAGGGCAGAGATTGTACCGCCAGCGATAGCAACAGTACAGGTCCCAGCAATTACGCAGACATGGCGGAGAGCGAAGGTGACGTTTCGTTCTGTAGGAATAATGCGACGTTGGCGGATGCCGATTAATTATGTTCCTTCTGATGCACAGCCGCGGTGAGCGAGATGCAGGCTACCAACGGGGAGAGCACAGATATGCTGCCGTCGGAGAGGGTGATGCAAATGGAGGAGGAGGAGAAGCAGGAGCAGGAAGAGAAGAAGCGTCGTCGGGATCCTCCTATAGTGTTTAAGGATTTGGTGGACGTGAAGTCGGAGTACGTGGCGTTGTGTAATTTATTGGAAGGGAAGTTGAACGACGAGGAACGCGTGTGCATGGAGGAACTTCGGCAGTATGTTTTAGAGAACGAGGGCTCTTGGGCGCTGGGGGATAATTTCTTAAACTTCGTAGGTGAGTCGGCGAGTAACTCTACCTACCATGTATTTTGCGCAAGTATTTCTTAGTAAACGACGCTCGTGCATCTAGGACGAATTCTGTACGACAAATCGTTGTCAAGCGACACGAGGGCCAGGCTGTTGAATATACTTTCCGTCGCTGCATTGAAGGACGATGTGATCCTGTTGCTACACCAGGACAGGAGGGAACATATTATCATGAACTATGCTTTTGACATCGATCGCCATCCCCAGGAAGAGCAGTTCCCTCTCACGCAATTCGTAAGTGAAGCGAACCTTGGGAATGCGCATTAGGGCGGAGCGATTTTATATGGGCGAAAATTTAAATTTGAACTTTCAGTTGGACTGGGTACGGGATAGTTGTCTTTTGATTAACCAAACAACTGTAAAAAAAATTGGAAAATATTCATGTCTGCAGGTTTCTTTTTCTCCTAAAAATGACCATATAATCATATAATCATTTTTAGGAGAAAAAGGAATCCTAACCCAGTCCTAACCCTAACCCAGACCTAACCTAACCCAGGCCAACTGAAACTTCAAATTTAATTTTTCCGTTTCGGCCTAATGCGCAAATAGTCTTGATGATATAAAAAATATTTCATATGTAATTTGAATGGTATCAAAAGTGGCATTCCCTGCAGCTTATTCGCCCTTTGATGAAATATTTTCTGTATCATCGCAACTGGAGAAGATATTTAGGTGGTTAGCATTGTGTATACTATTATTTAATTTTAATTGGGGATTACAGCTGGCGAACATGTTTGAGAACCTTAGCAGCTCTGAATGGCTGTTGTACATATCCGAGTGGCAACATCAGAATCAAAGTATCAGTAATATAAGGGTGACGACGAAGGTGGCTGTGCACGCGTTACTCTCCAATTCGATCGATCTGC
This sequence comes from Andrena cerasifolii, assembly GCF_050908995.1. Classification (NCBI taxonomy): domain Eukaryota; kingdom Metazoa; phylum Arthropoda; class Insecta; order Hymenoptera; family Andrenidae; genus Andrena; species Andrena cerasifolii. The sequence goes on from NC_135123.1 coordinate 5,372,876, forward strand.
AAACTCGTGGAGCGGCCATCATCCACAATCTTGCCTGCAAGGAGGTAAAAACTGTGGTCTGTATCCTTCCTGTCCAATTAACAATCACCCATTACTTTTACTTTCATTCAAACTCACACCTGCAGCCGAGTTGCGCATCTTGCCGCTATGTGAACGAAATACAGCCATTGCCACGCACACCGGATACGAGTCTCACACGCGATGTCACTTAACTCTTCAGGTGCTATGGTCGCACATATGCGCTCGTTCAGCGCACGCGGCGTGCGGGGAACGCCCATGGGCGTTCAATGACAATGGCTACAGGGTGTAATTAGAGGAGAGCCGCACGCGGCGTACGCTCGAGCGTTTAAATCGTCAGCACCCAAATGCTTCTCTGCCCTTTCTTAAATACTATCAATTAATCAATAGAACAACAAAAGCGACGCTTTTATTCGCCGCGCGAACAGAAGTGCTGCCTTCATTAATAAATTCAGCCATATCTGTAAAACTCGAGCGAGGTACTTGTCCTCATCTCTGGTAACCGATTCACGAATGAGCAACGAAATCTACCCGGCATTGCAATCCGTCGCCGGTTGAAAATAGCAGTGATCCAAGCGGATGCGTAAACACGCCCTCGTTGCTCGTTTGTATCTGCATACTGTCTTATATGTACACGATGCTGCGTCGCAGTTCAATTGATTGGATATCTTTCGAGAGATCGGATACTGTTTTTTCAGAAAATGAACAAAAGCAAAAATCTGCGGCGACTTTTACCGAAAGGCAGCATTTCTAAGGTACTTGTCTGAACACGTATAACTTTCAACCCCCGTGTTACCACGGTTAAGCCGTCTGACAAGGGAACATCTTGAACCCGGAAATTCAATAAATTCTGAAACTCCGTGAATACGTAGGGAATTTCCCCCTGATTACAACGCAATTTTTGTTTGCTGCCCAAATTCACTCTAAGGAGGTGTAATTGACCCCTGAAAATCCGGTTATTTTCCGATTTTCTGTTATAACTCGTGAACTGTAAAATAATCTTGTTTACCAAATGATAGATCTAATTAAAAGAAGTAACTTTTGTCTTGAAACTTTTTTTCTATATCTGACAATTCAGGAGTTATAACGCGAAATCGGAAAATAGCCGAATTTTCAGGGGTTAATTTCACCCCCTTCGAGTGAATTTGGGCGGCAAACAAAAATTTCGCTGTGATCAGGAGGAAATCCCCTACATATTCACAGAGTTTCAGAATTTTTTGAATTTTCGGGTTCGGGATCTTGCCTTGTGAGTCGCGCGCACTTTTTCGCATAGCTGTGATAATATATATATATCGTTCAAACGACTCGACGTACGGCCAGTGTCACTTCACGCGTGCGTAGTAATCGAGAAATTAAATAATTTGACGGCTATTCGGTCCCCCATTCGCGTCTCGACGAGCAAATGTCATGGATCCTTACAAGGGGAGGACCCTAATATCCGACTTCCTTTTCAACTCGCTCGCATAGAATGACAGCATACAGACTACTGACGCTATTTATAAAATTGTAGGTGTAGACGCTCGATAACTTTAAAAATATAAACACTTAGAGTTATGTACGCTCAATACAAATCCACTGCATCAGAATATCGTAGGGCAGTAGGACGATTGCTGGTGAACCTGCTGGTGGCCTCTGGATAATTACTATCTATCATCGTACACGCACCAGCGGCCGTAGCCGTGACGAATACACAGGTTCTCGTTAGATCACCGAAGTAAAGCGTCTTGGGCGGTGTACTGGGGAAAGATGGGTGACCGGCCACCGCCATCTTTCTCCCGGTGCGCTGCTGCTGCTGGGACCTCGAAGGGGAGAGAGAGGGAGGGACAAAATAAAATGGAAATGACTAAAAACTGACTGTGTAATGACTGTGTAATGACTGTGTAATGACTGTGTAATGACTGTGTAAAAAATAGCACAAGAAAAAACAAAATACAAATACAAATCGTATACGCCGCAATACAAAATTGTGAATTAAAAAGCAGGTACACATGGTGAACGGGAATGAACGTATCTTAGGGACTTTTCAGTTCACACCACCAATCATCCAACTGTGCTACGATATTCCATATATTGTCGAAAGTACCTACACAATTTGAATTGTCTATACCTTTAAAATTATCGAGCGTCTACACCTATTTTACAAATAGCATCAGGGTGTATGTTATTGTTCTACAAAAGCAAGTTAAAATCGAAGGATCCGGGCTTGCTCCCCTGTTAGCGTTCATTCCTTCGCCAGACGTCGCGCAGGTGTGTGCCGAGGTTCGTGGCTACTATTCTGACTGCCCCTGTGTTCTATGAAATGCATAGGTGTTCGACGATGTCGCCATAGAGCTGACAATGGCGCTGCTGCAATATTTCAATGGCAGCCCCGCCGAGGAGCAACTGTTCGCTTGCATGAAGTCATTGGCACGCTTCACGCAGATCAGCGGCCAAGACGTGCCGCAGCTTATACAAATGATCGGGCCGGAGCCGAACAAGTTCCGCGGAACGTCCGAGAGGATCGACGAGCAAATCGACCAGGTCAACAGGAAGCTGCGCTAACGCGCGTCACGCTATAAGGGCACGTTAAAAGAAAATCGCGGGATTCCAAGCGCCATATAATCGGAGGGGGGGGGCGCTATTGTGGCGTTGTAACTGAATTTTTACATAGAGATTTTAACGGAAACAATTGCATATAATGTATCATTATTACAATTATTATTAATTATTCTTGCCATTTACTATTATTAATAATAATATTATTATTATTACAATTATACTGTCACTATGGAAAATTGCGACCTTGGCTTCATTCCAGATGCCCCAGCTTCGGTATGAGATAAGTGGAGTTCATGTTTTCTGGAAAGCATTGATAGTGTCGTCGAAGGGTTCCCGCATCCTTATGTCTGATGGCCTTCAGGATTTCATACAATATACATAGATCCCTTGGCGACGCGCAGAGATATCAATTGCCGTTTATTCTTGCGTTTGGTTTGCGAATGCTTCGTTTCAACGCGCTGCCCAATTTTAATGCTTTCGAACGCCCCGCGTCAGCGAGGAATATTAATAAATCCGCAAGGCTGAGCGCAACGACCAGCGTTGTTAATAATAAATCTTAATCCGCGCGACGAAATCGCGGGGCAGCGGCGCAATAAAACGTTGGCACTGGGTCACTGTTCCCTGGCTCCTGAGGCCTCTCGCTTATTAATCTCCAGCAAATTTACGTAGGCAAACTGAGATCGCGCGATGTACGCGGTGCTAGGCGACCTAGTAACGCCTCGCGTCAAAGATAGAGCAACTTTATTACGCGATCTCGCTACGTAAGTTTGGTCATCAGCCAAGGTTCCGTCTGTTTTTCGTGATCGTTTATCAATGTATCAACAACAATCGCACGTGGAACAAGCACGATAGTTCTGGAGGCAAGCGATTCGGCTTTCTCTTGTCGGCGCCAGGCGTTTGCACTGAGCTTTGGGGAGAGACACATCGGGCGATAACAATTTGGAAGCTGTGACAATATGCTGATAGGAGGATAGAGCAGCATATTATGTTTGCAGCGTACGGATACAGCGGGGCAACGTGCAGCATCATTGTTCGGTACAGCTCCCCGAAGCTGACGGTTATTCTCCTCCTCTTATTTCCTCGTGAATTCAATTAGTGAACTGGCCGTTGGAACCCTATCGCAAGGATCTTATAGTTAGTTACACATCTCGCCAGCATATTTTAATTTACACTGGATTTCGATACGATGGTGGCACCGAAGAGGAACTCCATTTCATCGGGGGAACAACCGTCGCCGAAGACAGCAGACAGTAAATCCAGCCGCTGTATAGTTAAATATATAACTGTACTAAGCTGGTTGCCGAAGTACTCTCAATTCCATGCTGTGTCGGACTTAGTAGCTGGAATTACTCTGGGACTGACTCTAATCCCGCAAAGCATCGCGTACGCTGCCCTAGCCGGCTTAACAGCGCAGGTATATTTGATCGCTTTCAAGAAATCTTACCCATTTTCCGTCTAATCCGTTGAGGAACGGAGGCTGAAACTAGAGCTAAGTACTCGAATATTTCAAGCCGAGTGAAACTTTTTTTTTATCCAAGTAATACTTCAAATAGCCAGAAGAGTCGAATAGGCTTGACGAAATTCAAGTAGCTTGAATGTAAAAGGCGGAAACAGACTGTTCTCTCACGTGGCGTGAGTTCACGTGCCGTCGCATAAACTCGAGTCACGGGCAATGTCGTTTTAAAATTTATAAAGTTTTTTTTTTAACTTAGGGAAATCTTCAAACGGCACTCCGACGCCTCCAGAAGGGGATCTCCCGGGGGCGCCAGGGTAGTATGGGATTTTTACCCATTAAAACCCCATGGCCACTATGAAATTTTTAACAATTTACATGCAAATATCTCTATTATTAAGGCCCATTGACAGAAACGCTCAGACACCTATTTACTTATTTTCGACAGAGATCCATCGTGCCAAAGCTCATCAAAATCGGTGTCTACCACGTGGTGTCCTCCCCTTGTTAGCCTACGTCGTATGCGGAAATCTTCGGGTCTCATTTGCTCGCAGTGCGCTACGTTTTTCATGCTTTCCTGTTTTAAAATCACCCAGCCTAATAAGGAGCGATAATTTTTATCTAAATAAACTCGTAACACTATATGGAACGCATGGTGACACCCTGTTGCCAGGCTATCCCATGCTAAGTTCACAACTGCTCGTAAATGGAATGATCCATAGATATTCGTATACCCCGTGTTTCTTTAAAAGGAAGATAATTAAGGGGTCATTCCAGTTTGCGCGCCGATAAATTAAGCGATTTTCGGGAATTTATTGCGAAAAAAAGAAATATAGTAATTATGAAAAACAGAATAAACAAAAAACCCGAGAAAAAAAATTTTTTTTTGCATTTTGGTCTGCCTTCTTCTTAATTTTGAAGATTAATCATTAATTGTAGTCCGGTCGGTAGCGACAGTTATACTGATAAAGAATCCGTTCGGATTTTCGGTTTAGATAAGTCTAACAGCTGGAATCACCTGCGCCAGCGAGGCATCAATTTTCAAACATGTCATCAAGACCGCTTTTAAAAGCATTTTAAAAACATTAATTTTATTACTTTTATATTTTTTTACTTACTGTAGAAATTTAGTTTAATAAATAGAAAAATGTTTTATACCATTACTATATTTCTTTTCTTAGTTAAATTTATTGGCGCGCAAACTGAAGACACTTAAAAGAATATCCTTCGTTTAAAGAAGAAAACTTCAGAGGAGTATAAGCCGCGTAAAAATCAAAGTGCATAGGTAATAGGGAAGAATGAAAAATAAAAATCAAAAGTAAGCTAAAATCTTCGAACTCAAAATAGAATTAAATTGAAGAGATCCTCAGACACAAGGCTACCCCTTTGAAACATTAAATCAGGAAATGTCGATGAAGATATTATTTTGTCTACAACGTCCATCATTCGTGGATATAAGTAAACGTTAAAACGCAAACCTTCTTTGCAGTATGGCCTCTATTCATGTATTGTGGGCGCCTTTATGTATATCATTTTTGGGACAATCAAAGAAGTGTCGATAGGCCCCTCATCTTTGATGTCACTTCTAACTTTGGAATACACCAAGAACATGCCAGTGGACTTCGTCGTGCTCTTTTGCTTTCTGGCAGGCTGCGTGGAGTTAATAATGGGCGTTCTACGTTTAGGCTCGTATCAAAAGGACCATTTTTTTTAAACACAATAATGCTACAAAAGAGGGTTCCTCCTTCGGACGCCCAAGAAGCATGGGTGTCTTCAGGAATTAATAAAAAATAATCTCCTGTGTGGATTATTCTCAAATTTTACACGCATGTTCATTGGCTTTTGGAAGATACATACAAATTTTGTAAGCACACAAGAATCGTTATAAAAACTTTAAAGCCCTTTTTCACGAAACTTCCTTTTTCAAGTTTGTAGAAGTGATATTCTAAAAACTAATAAAGCTATCGATTTGAAATTTTCAGAGATTATAGAAGACAAATCCTTATATCGCACGAACTAGAGCTGCAATAATATCCACGATAGTTTTTCTGTTATTAATAAAACAAATTTGTCCCAATTTTTGCTTCAGCTCACAGTGGTGAACCGCAATTACATCCGCAGGCTGGATTGTTGTCTGCACGAACAATAAAATAATTTGTGTGTATTGCCAAAAAGCCAATGACCATGCACATAAATTTTTAGAATAATCCACCCAGTAGTTTATTCTCTATAAATTCCTTAAAAGATCACAGTAGCTTCGTTGGCACGATTATTCGATTACTTTCGTCATTATCTCGTAACGTAACGATGATACTATTCCCACAGGATTCCTGGTGGACTTCATATCCATGCCCGTGACGTCAGGTTTCACTTCAGCCACTTCCATCATTATAATCATATCTCAGTTACAAGGGCTGATAGGATTGAAATTCAAGGCGCACAACGTGTGTGACAATTTCATAAAAATATTCCAGAACATTAAAAGCGTCCGATTGCCAGACCTCACTCTTGGACTTTGCAGCATCGTCTTCCTCCTGTGCTTCAGAGTAAGTCTGTCCAACAGTCCTCGATGCAAGCAGTGGTTGATATCGATGCTCCTAATTTGCAGCAATTGAAAGACGTCGATTGCTCAGACCTGAAGGAAAGTGGTCCAAGAGACAAAGGCGACAGGAATATAATATTGAAAAGGATCTTCTGGTTCCTTTCCATCTGCCGGAATGCACTACTGATTCTAATAACAGCCACCATAGCTTTCTACTTGGAGAGGACAGGAGGATCTCCGTTCATTCTTTCAGGTTCCTTCTTGGCTTTCTTCCTCTGTTATTTATCACAGGTTTGCTACGCGTGTGCCTCACACAATTAATACTGACTCGTTTTGCTTCAAAGGAAGAATAGAGTCGGGACTTCCTAAGCTGTCCTTGCCACCATTCTCGACACAGGTGGGGAACCAGACTTACACTTTTCTGGATATGTGCTCTCATTTAGGGACAGGAATAATCGTGTTGCCTCTGGTGTCGGTGCTGGCGAACGTGGCTATCGCCAAAGCGTTTGGTAAAATGAATACGTGTTGCAGAGATGGAGGACCTGTGGCCAAAACTCGGGTATATGTCCGATAAGAGGGATATCCACTCTACGATATGATTTGAGTTTAGAGCTTGCCACGATTGCTGTAGATCAGCTCTCGTGCAGACAAATTCAATGATGCCATGTTTATCCTGAAAATTAAGTGGGAACACTTTCGAAACCGCAATTGAAATTCGGAATTTTAAGCTTCTCGATAAAACCCATTTTTGGATAGTTCCCTTCTGAACACTTCACAGACTTAATGTCGCCCCTTGTGTCTAAGGCTCATATGCTCATTGACGACTTGGGCGCAGGTCTGAAATTTCTAAACTTCTGTGTCAATGAAGAAACAGCATGAGATTGTATTTTTAGCGAGTGGCACCGTCGTAAATGCTACGCAGGAGATGTTAACCCTCGGTTTGTGTAATATACTTGGAAGCTTCTTCTCGTCGATGCCAAGCGCTGGGGCGTTCACGAGAAGTGCCGTGCTTTCCGCCAGCGGCGTGCAAACGCCTATGGCTGGCGCATACGTTGGTAATATTTTCATTTTCAACGGACGAAACGTTTGTTGAAGAATGGGGGTACCTGAAAGTGTTGGGTTCATTAGCATCGATCACATTTTTCGAACTCGTCGTGTTTGAGTATCCAAAACGCAATTTGTTTCATTTTCTAATAGTTTAGGGTTTCGAAAATATGTCTCTAAAATATTAAGGTGAAGTTCGAAAAACTCCCAGAGTTATAGGGGCTTCCCTCGACCCAGAATATAAATAACCATCCTAACTTATGTTTTGGGTACCACACACGATATGAAACTTTCTCGACGACATGTTTGGACTGCCAGACAATTTTGGACATTCTTTTTCATAAGACACTTATTTCCATTAAAGAGAACTTTCAACTAAAGCTCTTTAATGTTACAGGAATTATGACGTTGCTGGCATTGAGCTTCTTAACACCATACTTTTATTACATTCCGCGAGCTACGCTCTCAGCAGTGTTGATAAGCGCAGTGGTATTCATCATCGACTTCAAGATAGTAAAACTACTCTGGAAAGGATCCAGTAGGTATCGCAATTTTTATGTAGCGAGACGAGCACTACCGATACGAGAAATTCGCATTAATGCAATTTAGAACCTCTGAGATATCAGCGTATGGCACAGCTATGTATCATGAATATTTAAAAGTTAAGTTGCCGCAAAAGATTGCTTCTCATATTTCTTATAGAAGTAATGTCCATTAACGCTTGATGTTAACAATGATTCTTGTTGTTTGGAAAATTTGGCGAGCCTACTATTAGCATAGAAAATAGGATACAATTTGCGCAACTTTGCTTTCAACCATAATGAAAAGTCATAGCTTTTGTACGTCCACGATGGAAAAAAATACTATGGGTGCATAGAGTAGAGGGAATAGACCTTCCTTTATACTAATAGAATTTAGTTGAATTTACTATGTTACTAACGGACAAGATGCACTTTGTTAACCAGATAGAACATTTTATTTTAGGAAAGGATGCAGTTGCTGCGATTGTTACATTCCTAGTTAGCGTTGTTTGGGGTGTCGAACTAGGACTCTTAACTGGTGCTATATTTAACTTAATTTACTTGGTTCGCCCATCTGTAAGACCTCAGATTGGAGTGACTCAATGCAAGGTAACAGGTATCATATTAATTGTATGTGATCGTAATATCAGGTTTATGAAAAAGAATTTGATGGATTCAAATTCACTGCCTGCAGAAATTTTCTAAGCTTGAAGAATTACGACTTAACTTTCCTGTATGATGCTGGATTTTTGTTATCCATATTTTTAGACGCGGGCTGGATACAAATATGTAATGCTCAAACCAAACGCTGGGCTTCTTTATCCATCAGCAAATTATTTTTGCAATAATGTTATCAAGATAATTCAGCAGTACAAGGGAGACAATGTACCATTTATTATTAACTGTGAGAGGATTCTAAGCATTGACTACACTGCCACAAAGGTATAGCATAAGTTTAGTATGTGCGTCGACGAGAAGATGGGTCTCAGAATGACACAGGGGCAAGAGGGGTTCTTCTTGCATTGGCTCGCACCGTCTGTGTCCTATTCGCTCTCTTCGTATTCGTTGATGTTGTCGCGTTGGCCAATAGCGACAATACTTGTGCCCTACCTCTACGATTATGTTAGAGAACGTGGCCCTATACCATTCGGACCCTAGAGTTTCTCGCAACAACCCCTCGTAGTCGCACAATATCTATGAAAACTTCTATGGGAAAGTTATAAATTCTGTTTTGTTGCTACAGGGTATCGAAATGCTATCGAGAAGTATAAATTCAGAGAGGAATAAGTTATGGTTCTTAAACGTTAACTTGGAAATGTCAGAAAGCATTAGAACCTTTGCCGATGACAAATTCTTTCATTTCCTTGACGAAGAAGAAGAAATTTCAATTTGTTATGGTGCATATTACTCTGATATTAATATCTCCAATTACTCTTTTGTTAACTGTTCTAAGATGTATTCCTTTCAGACGATATACTGATAAGTAACGGAGAAGAAGTGAAAGAGAAGCTTTTGGAAAACCAGTTATCAAGTGCAACATTTACAGATCTTAACAATGAAAAGAAAAGCTCAGAGACGCATTCCGAAGTTACAATAAATCCTAAAGACAGTGCAGAAGAGGCTGCACTAACATCTAATTAATTTCTAAGATAAACTGCCAATTATAGGAAATTTTATGTCATGACCTCTGATTTATGTTTTCAAACTCACAGTACTTTTTGATAACCTTGAGAAACTGCTGTATACTGCTGTAAAACAGAATCAACATTTCAAATGTCGAGAGTTTCGAAGCCTTACAAACTTTCGGATTCAAATTTGCAGAATTTACAAATTAGGTTCGAACTCACCCCTAATATTTTGAAATGTAATTCTAAAAGTATATAAATTAATTAATAAATATTGATAAATTAAATACTCCTTTTGGAATCAATGTACTTTTATGTTATTAAAGTAGTGTTGAAGCCATTACTTTTTTTTTCCTTTGTCATGTTTATTCATTTTAAAACTTATACCAAATTAAACGATTCGATTGTGATGAGCAACTTTCTGTTTTAACCGTGGATCCTGTACATGAATTAGTGATATGTTAACTAATATTAGATCAGAAAGTTTTTAATATTGCAGATAGTTAATACAAATATAATTAATTTGTAGTCGAATACTTTGGACATAATGGTACAAGGGGAAGAGATAGAAGATATACTTTCTTCTAAAACTAACTTTCTTTATTCCTTTCATCATTAAATTTTTCATTATTGTATTCAATGTGATTTAATTTTTTTTCATTTCATTCGTAATCTCTTTATATTACCTAACTATATACTAAAAAGAGTTGATATATAACAATAAGAAACAATAAACAACAAAGATTAGTAACAAATAATTTACATTCATTGAAACCAAGCATTTACACTTCTCACGCATACACGAATAGTATTAGAAGAAAATAAGATTACGTGGCTCTCACCTTTTTCAATTTTACACTTTGTAGAAAACAGTCTGGTTACCCAAAAGAGGAAATAAGTTAATGCATTGTAATTTTAAACAATTGCATGGATGTACTTTACGCATACGATAGAACAATTATTATCCAACTTTTAAACTAGTTATAATATTTTAGAATAGAATATACTCAGAACTATGATTTTACATATAAAAAGTCTCCTTAAAGTATGTATTACAACCTTAACTGGGCATGAATCCGATAATTAGCAACGTTTTAAATTTTTTTCCTCAATGCATTTCACTAAAGACTAGACAAAACTGTCATCAAAGGGTTTTATTTGTTCCTTTATTTTCTTGTCTGAAAATTGTATCCAATCATCAGAACCTGAGATTATTATTTTAAATTTCAGTACGTAATACTTTCACTATTTCCATTCAAAGTAATTTGAAAATTGTGTTTCCTTTTCTTTCCCCCTAAAAGAATCGAACAAATCCTTTTATAAATATTACGTAAATTAATGAAAAACAATCACCTCTCTGTGCGTATTGATTTCTTTTTGCTTATATCACTTAACATTATAATAATTGATTCTAACCATAATTATCATCGATACAGTAAATCATAAGATTTATAAGCAACGCTAACGTCGTTTCCCAAACAGAAGAATGACAATCATGATTACAGTATTATTGTAACGATTTCCAATAATTTTACAATATCAACCATTAAAAGTTATATGCATTTTTTTTTATCTCTCTATCAGCAATGTATATCAATATAAATATTCCATAAATGTAGCTCGTGTTGCAATTTTATTATCATCCAGCGCTTTTTGGCGTAACTTCCTGTCTCGTTCTCTATTCTGAACGCCATTGTCTCGTGGTATTATGAAATATCGTTATGATCCATGCGATAATCCTTCAAAACTATTTCAAATAGTTATGCACGAGTTATATTTTAAATAGTTTTGACGGCAAAAACGACCAGTTGCCGGTGGAAATTTGCTCGCGAGTTAGAATCACAGAAATTATATTTCCTACCAGAATCTCGATTCCTTAGTGTTTGCTTTACACGCAACCGCTTGCAGACAAATTAAAGGCCTTCAGTCTGAAGATAAAGCTCGACATACCGTTTCGTAACACCTTAACATGCAATTATAATGTATCTAAACACGTAGACTGTATTGTATATCATATAGATCCTTAATCAGAAGGGGAGGTTCGATGATAAATATAAAATAATAGAAATCGCAACGAAGAAGGTATCAAAGATTAGTCCCTTCCTCGGGCTATCATTGAATACTTTAATCAGATCGATTCCATTATTATGGTGTCTGATCGAAGTATTAGAGCTAGTATCTCTGATAGCTAATTTTTACAGAATTCACAGCTGAAAATCATAATATTACGTACCTCTGTGTGTCATGAGATGATGGAGATAATATAGAGACCAATGAATAAGTGTGATTAGGACTTTTCAAGTCTTTTTATCCAACAGCACATACAACAATAATCTATTATGTGAGAGGACCGCTGAAGTCTTGGCGCCAGATGATCCTATTCTCAAAGTACATAGTGCTGTTTCATGAACACACACCATTTAATAATAATATCCGATGTGCACCGAACTTCGCAGGTGATGTTTCGTTACTTTCTTCTCGTCAAGACCACTTCGAAATGGTCCCATCTAGGATATACGGATGAAGCCAGCACTTGGTTTACTGGGATTTATGGGTTTCCACCGGCAACTTTCTTAAAAGATATTGAATGAACATGTAAATTAGTACGCAATAGTACCAATTATATATCTTTTCTTGAGAAATGAATAAATGAAATATGCAAGTAAAAAGGCACTATATTATCTGTTTATGAGAAACAATCAGGTATTTAGGCCTCCAAAAATTTCATTTCTTTAACACCTCCAGTAAATCACAGATCATTCGCTAAAGAAGTTACGCCACTGCAATCAAAAATCTCCGTTTCATTACACGTGTAAAGTCTTATTTCTTCAGGACCGAACATACAGACGTCAACGAAAATGGTCAATGTAAATCAAGAATAGCCACTGTTAAATCAGTTTCGGTGCCATTCGATAGCACATTGGAAGCATGAAGTAATATTTTTAGTCGTATGTCACTTTACAAACTAGGATGGAAATATTACGCTATAAACGAGGATATTCTTCCTTCGTTATTAACAAACTTGACTAGTTGTGGGGAGAAATTATTAATTGGCAAGAGAATGCTGAACTGTTCGACACGCGGCATGGTGCGTGCCGCGTGTCCAGAGATGTCGAATACATTTCATTGTTATTTCATGATATTTAAAACGACCGATGTTGCGTTATATTGACTGCCGAGGATGACATTCATTTAACAATCATTTCATTAAACAGGTGTTTCATGATCAGTCTCTTCAATTCTTCCCAACCTCCATGCATTTGGATCCCCTGCTGCTGCAATATGACAACGTGAAAGATTTTTAGTTAATTTTATTCAATACGCATCGCAGTACTTGAAATATTCACGCACTCGTGGTACGCCGGGTGTGCTTTTATATAACCGTAACAAAGTACTTTCCCCACAGTACAGATTTATAATATGCGATATACATATAGGCGATCGAGTATATAAATAATAGAGAAATTAAAAATTAATCTAAACCTATAAGAACAACGGTAAGGAAAGAATGGAAATGAACATAAATATACATAAGAATAATCTATTGCTATCAGAATTTGTATCTTACACTATAGGAATTAATTCCTTCCCTTGTTAATTTTATCACAGCATTATATGTGTAAGTATATGTATACATATATATATATATATAGTTTTAAATAAAAATAAACGTAATGTATAAATTAATGTACTTTACCTATATTAAGTATATTAGTTAATATGGAAGGAGATGTAAAACAAAAGTATACAGGCACAAAGGCAACTCACCTGAATACAATAACCAGAAGTAAATAACTAATGAAGTTACCCGATGATATGTGTATAACTTATCGATATCCATTGTAGAAACATAATATATATATCACGTACAAATCTGTGCTAGATAATTGCACACTCTGTGTCACAGGGATATTATAAGGAAGTCTGAACATTGTTGTGTTGCACAGGATCTAAGGCAAGTGTACGTGGGTGATTCATATGATGCAAAGTGTTGTTCAGCACTTCCTGAGTTGTGTACAGCAGCGGCATTCTCTCTTCTATCCAAAGCAAAATAAAAAAAATTGATGCAAATTATAAACAGTGTATGTTATAAGAAACTTATAAATTAATATCATCAGAGTCATTGCTAATCTATAAGCACGTGCACTACTTATCATGCAAAGAAGAATCCTAGAGTATTATACTTTTCGTTTACCCTCTAAATAATTACATTTGGTTGTTCGATCGTGTAAATTACGTATCGTTATCAATTTACTTTATAATTAGCATTTTTATGTTTCAATTGCAACGACCTAAACATAATATACATTTCATACCATGCAACGATATTTATTATTACAACTCTAACACTAACTTCAGACTAATGGATTAAATTCCAAGAAAAATTAATAATTTTTATGTAAAATTCGTATTATAAAGCTCCACTCAGTGGCAGATTCAGGAGGAGGAGGGCGCCCCTCCCTCAAGGGGGAAATACTTATTTTAATTTGCAAAATACTTCTTTTAACTGAGCAATATGAGAGAAAATATGATAAATTGATACAAAAAAAACACTTTCATTTAGCAGGAAAATATTATCGGGAAAGGTCCCTGGTTTACTTCTCAGACCTACGCACCCCCTCCTCAAGGAAATCTTGGATTCGCCCCTGCGCCCACCACCCCCTCCTGAAAATCTCAAATCCGCCACTGGCTCCACTTTTGATGAATCGATCTGCTCATAAACAACGTTCAATCATTATCTATTGAATCCAAAAGCAGGATATACTAACAATGTAAAGATTGCAATGCTATAAAGTTATTTATTTTAAATTTATCAGACGGTAATGTGTAATTAGACACAAAATTATCATTGGACGAAATTACCTATGGACCATTGCACACTTAATTATTTTATTGCTAATGTATTTGATCGAAGAAAGCAGAAATGTAAAAACCACTTGCCTTTCATGCAGAAAAGTAACGTTTGAAGTACACATGACTTATACGAATATAATAGAATGAGTTAAAGCAGATCATGCAAGAAATGGAGAACAATTCATTTCTACAATAAAAATTGCAACAAATACTTAAACGAATTCAACCGTGCTAAGTATTGTCTAACATTTCAATTACTACGAATCTGGTGCGATATCGTTCAATAAATTTACACATTTTATTTACAAATTTAGTGCTAATTGTTCGAAAATGCATTTTTCTTAATAGGATGGCAAAACAGCAGGGCAAAGACTAATCAGAATTGTAGACCATTATAAAGTACTACGTGTGATGGAGAGGCATTTCATGGGTCTTGATCCATCAGCAGTAAAAAACAGGGAGACATCCATCCATATAAAGGATGTTCTCCTCGACGTGTTAAGGTCGTCGCGCATTTTGTCGAGGCGCGGCGATACGAAGAGAAAAGTTTATAAACACTTGATTCTTATGGAGCCGCGCACACTACACCGAAGCGCAGCAGCAATTAATTATTATTAATTTCTTCGATTTGCGTCGTCGCGCCGCGTTTCGCCAAAATGCGCTGCGACCTATAATGGAAAAAAAGAATCTACAATACTCGTTACTAATTAAGTAATAAAGACTAATAAGATACATGTAATTTAGATAAAAAAAATATTGACAATTTAGTCATTTCATTAACTCGGCGGGAGGCGCTACTGGGTAAAATTTACCACCGAGGCGCTAGTTGCGAAAATATGAAGACTGTTTGAATTTTTGTTACAATTTTTTAAAGAACTTTAATAAAGACTTTAAGATATTTCATAAATTTTGTTTGATTCTTAAAACACTGTACTTTAACATAAAAATTACAAAGTTAAAAAAAATATTCTGAAGCCGTGGTTTTTTACGTTTCAATTTTGGGTATTTTTGACCCGGTAGCGACAACCTGTGATACAATATGGGGTGCACCTCCCGCCGGGTTAAACTGTAAAAGGGTGAAAGTACTAAAAAAAATTATTTTATGTTACAATGAATATAAACTGCTGTTCGTGATATATGTATACACATATATCTCTGTGACTGAAATGACGCAGTAATACTATCGTCTTTCTACATGCAACAACGTGTTACTTTATATTATCATAAAAGCGAGCATTATAATCGATATTTGTTCATACTCTACGGAAGATTTATGTATAATAAAAATATTTGTAACAGATGCATAGCATTCTACCTGAACTTTTTATCCTTCATCATAAAAATATTGTTAACTGAAAAGTACTTTTACCTTGAAGTTGACGACTGATGAGAGCAGTAATGCCTTGACTGTCACCAGTCTTCTTTACAACAAAAAGTTTGGTGTCAGGATCATTTTCTAAGGCGCCAATACCAGCTAAACCAATTACTTGACCATTTTGTTGTTGATGACTGCTAGCAGCCATTGTTTCACTGACCTAAGATTATATCGTTTACACAAATGGTTCAATTAATCAACCTTTTAAGGGGTCACTCTGGTAATCACACCGCAAAATTCGGCAACATTCAGGCTTTTTTTCTCAGTGAATACAATGAATAACAATGTCAAACTTTTTTTTCATTTATTAAGCTACTTGTAATGTATACGGAACAATTTTTTAAATACACTTTTAATTGTGTTTCTTCAATGTTATCTGGAGTTCAAAATCGCGCCTTTGAAAAGACAGCGGGAGTGATTTCAGCTCACAGACTAATCTGAAACAAAAAAACCAAACTGATTCTTAATCGTTATGAGTACCGCTATCGCTGGTGCTAGAATTAGCCACGTAAGTCAAAATTTAACAAAATTGCGCGCATTCAAGCTTCAAGTTTCGAAATTTTCCATTCTTACTTGAAGTTTGAATGCGCGCAATTTTGTTAAATTTTGACTTACGTGGATAATTCTGGCACCTGCGATAGCAGTACTCATAATGATCCAGAATCAACCTGGTTTTTTTGTTTCAGATGAGTCTGTGAGCTGAAATCACTCCCGCCAGGCGCAATTTTGAACTCCAGATAACATTGAAAAAACACAATTAAAAGTGTATTTAAAAAATTATTCCGTATACATTACAAGTAGGGCTGGGACTATTTGTCGAATTTTTCGGTATTCGAATATTCGAATACTTCAGTTGCTCAATTATTTGGCGAATATAATTCTAATATCCAAGTATTCGAATAGTATTCGAATACTTAAATGTTCGAATAGTATTCGAATACTTAAATGTTCGAATAGTATTCGAATTATATTCGCCAAATAATTGAGCAACTTTGAGTATTCGAATATTCAAATATTCGAAATTTATTCGTAGCATTCGAATACTTGTAAAATATTCGAATATTAAATTATTCGAATAGTCCCAGCCCTAATTACAAGTAGCTTAATAAATGAAAAAAAGTTCGACATTGTTATTCATTGTATTCACTGAGAAAAAAAAGCCTGAATATTGCCGAATTTTGCGGCGTGATTACCAGAATGGTCTCTTAATATATTCTCCAGAAACGTTATACATTGTAAACGACGCCCTCGATCAAATTATAAGTACAAGATTATTTATAACAATATAATACCTTTTTAAAGCAAATGGTGAACATTTAGTGCAAAGAAAATTTAAAAGCTAGTGTAAGAAGAAGACAGATTTCGCTTAACGGTAAGTGTTATAATTTGTTGCGAACATACCTGCATCAATTTTTTGACTACGTCCCTTCCCAAAATATGATCAAACACTGCCTGCAGAAATTGATCACTAATTATGCTTAATTTTAATTTGTCTCTATGCCATAATAATATTCTTGATTCTTCCATAGCTGTTATTGATACCTACATAAATATATTGTCGCTTTAAATTCATTTAAAATGAAATTCTACTTCGCAAAAATTATACCTTCATACATATGCAAACGAATATTATTATTATTACATAAACATATAGATACAACGAGCACACAAAATGGAAAAAGAGAAGTATACAGACCTGAAAGTATTCGTCCGTGGATACACCAAACCATTCTGGAGAATCCAGGAACTGATGTGGGAAGACAATGTGCAATGCTCTTCCATTTTGCGATACTACTAATCTGCAAGCATTTGTACCAGGACAATTAAACAAGTACAGAATACTACTGCCGATTATAACTTGTATCGTATACTTACTTTCCAGAAAGCACCAGAGACAAAGAATCAACTTTGGTCACTTTCTCTTGGGCATAAACTTCTTGATATTTCAACTGTCGTATAACCTTCATACAATTTAGTACTTTTTTGAATTGATGACGCGATACTCTCAATGGCTGGAACACTGCGATATATACCTGTATAGAAGAAAATGAAAATGACACATAAAATTCAAGTAGTTCTATCGTAAATACCAAAAATACAATGTATAAACAGAAAAGATTTTGAATAAATATTTTACACATTTCTTTGTAGCGTTCACTTATATCATTGTTTTCTAATGACACTAACACAGCTTGTGTGACGTAAAGTTACTACTTTTCTATACTCTTTGTCGACGTCTATTAAATTAAGTTTAAATTCTTTAAAGAAACGTGATACGTTTATAATGTTTCCAATGTAAAATACAGTTCATGAATTTTATACTATAAAAAAAAAACTTCAATGCTCGAGTTTGCATGTACAACAGGGTACGACATGAAGGAAAGGATACTGTGTAAAGAATTCTAGCATAATGCAGGTGCCACAGCCAAACATACAAGCGATTCAGAGTAATTACAAAATTTCTAATATATCTATCTATAAGATCTACGACAATAACATTATACTATCTAAAATACAGAATATCATACTACAGTATTTATTCCTCTCGCTCGCGGTTTACGGAGGACAACACCATAAGTACCAGAAATGATGTAGATAGCATTGAGCTTACGCGCGAAAGGGTAAATAGAGCTTATAGCGAGAGGATACTGTACAGACAGTATTTAAAAAAAAAAGAAAGGGAAAATACTAACTTAAAAATGTACAGATACTTCAGTACTTAGAAATTACTTATTGCTATTTAGAAACAGCGCTCATTAGTCATTACATTATCTAATTAATATAATTGTAGTTCTTTCTTATACTTCTTTGAAGTTTACCTTTAAACACAACATCAGTGTTCGATTAAATGATATATTTTGTAGAAGAATGTTAAAAATGTAACTGAAAAATTAGCAGAATGTCAAACAAGACCTCAAAGAATGTACTAAAAATATATAAATGTAGACTCAGATAATTTGAGAATTTTAAGAAAAGTATACAATGCATACTGATTAATTTGACATATGGGACTTTTTGTGTATATATTACAATAAAGCTGATTTTAAGTATAAGCAATTATTTTTATATTACAGTAAATATTCGTTATATGTTCGCCAGAAATATTCGTTATATGATCGTCGCCTCGCTCCACCAACTGGGGGGATCTCCCGCGGAACCAGTCAAGCGTGAAAGGCGACACGAGTTGAAGCAACGTAATCATGATATAAGACACGAGCCAGCGTGCCGACGGCTCGTTGTAAGAAGGCAACGTCTGGCATTTAAAGACCACAGCTTTGACAAATAAAATGTTTAAACTTTTGGTTTTATTCTTATGAGAATAGTTTTAAAGGTGAAGCTCCACGGCGCGTGGACTCGGCGAGTCTCGCGCCAAGCTCGCCGACTCGCTGAACCTAGGCAAACACAGGGCGAGCCGAGCCACGCGCCGTGAAACTTCACCTCAACATATTAATGAGGGTTTTCTGATAAAAATAAGACCAAATACGATGTGATTTGGATCATATTCGACTGT
Organism: Andrena cerasifolii; assembly: GCF_050908995.1. NCBI lineage: Eukaryota > Metazoa > Arthropoda > Insecta > Hymenoptera > Andrenidae > Andrena > Andrena cerasifolii. Next base: position 5,392,357 of record NC_135123.1, read on the forward strand.
CGTTCATTCTTCTCATTCGCTCCCACTTCTTTTACTCGTTCTTTACTTCGACTACTGACTGACGCTCAAAGCCAGCTCGAGCTGGAATTCGTGTCGTCCTACACGTTATACGTTCGTGTCCGGTCTCGAGTGGTGAACATATAACAAATATTTACTGTAGTTTAAATGACACCATTCTATTGGGATCTGACATCCGTCACCATGACATCTGGTGGCGGAAAGTAGAAGCGCTCGTTGGGTACACATTAATCCATGCCTGTTCTCGTGCCGTTGCAAAAATTCCGCTGAGCGGGATTTGAACCTGTCCAATCACAAATACTTTGCATAGAAAGAACATTTTCGCAAAGAACTACATTATCGGATATACAACACATGTATCTTGTACCCATACCGGCGCCATCTTGGCTAGGTCCCGCCCCCATGTCAGATCCCAATACCTAGTATATGTTAAATGAATTACGTCATTCCATGAGCAATAGTATTTTGAGTATACATTTACAATGCAACTAAACAAGTTTTATTAATAACTAATTACATAACTACATCCATTTCCTGGTTTGGTAAACTTGCCGATGAACTGTGCCCTCCCCGATTTCGATGACCTTCACATATGCTGTCAAGGTCGTCATTCTGAACAACATTTCCCTTTAAACTTTTTGGCGGTCGGCCCTAGTACTTACATTTATCTGCACTGTATAAATATACTTTATTGTCCTCAATCACGTAGTTTTTGAAAAATCTGTCGTGTAGGCACACCTTAGAAACAGGTGTGTGATACTCGCGGTAGTACTAGTGTTAAGTAAAGTTTTTCGCGAATATCTCGTAAACCAAAGCCGACCGCCAAAAAGTTGAAAGGGAAATGTTGTTCAGAATGACGATTTTGACAACACATGTGAAGGTCATCGAAATCGGCGAGGGCCCAGTTCATCGGCAAGTTTACCCCTGGTTTTGGTAATTATTTAGAAGTTTTCCATCCTTACCGATTTCAATGATTTTTGGATATGTTATCAAGATCAAGATTCTGAACATCTTTTTCCTATACATGTTACCGCCGCACGACCTTCGTTTTGGAGATATTTGCGAAAAACTTCTGTTGATTTATTCCGACGCAACGCATTCCACTTTCCAACTTGTCCCAGGTATTAGTATTGGTTGGGGCTAGATTAGTGCGGGGGCGCGTAAAGCATGATAGCGAACTGATGTGAGTTCAGAAATTTGAACCAGAAAGTTGCGGATGCCTGTCAACACCCCGACTCATATCGGTTCGCTATCATGCTTTACGCGCCCGCGAGCGGGCGCGCGCCCTCCGCGCTATTTTAGCCCCAACCAATACTAATACCCGGGACAAGTTGGAAAGTGGAATGCGTTGCGTCGGAATAAGTCAAAATCATCTCGGAAACAAAGATCAGCTTCGTCATTTGTTCTGTCCCCCTACTGTAGGTAGGTGTACGGCAGAATACATTGTGTAGTAGCAGCAGTTTTTCGCGAATATCTCAGAAACGAAGGCCGAGCGGCGGTAACATGTATAGGAAAAAGTTGTTCAGAATCGTGTCCCCGACAACGTATCCAAAAATCATTGAAATCGGTGAGGATAGAAAACTTCTAAATAATTACCCTGGTTTTTCAGTTTCCCTTTATCTTCTTACCCAATTCTTTATTCCCCTTTTATAAAATAGCTTTCATTTCGAACTGATATTAAGACACTCTTACACGCTCTACATTTAAATTAGAACTCGATATGTGCAAAGTATGCGAACAATATTCTCAGACGTTAAGCCTGAAAATAAGCGGTTCTTATTCATCTCTTAACTTACCTCTTCAACTTCCCTTGAAAACTTGATAGGCCTGAGCTTGTAAAGAAGCGTGCATACATGGACGAAGTTGATGGCAACAAACAGAGCATTCCAGAGAGCAGCGTCCAGCCAACAAGCTATTGTCCAGCCCCACAAAGCAAGAAAGGCACAGCCCACGAGCAGAGTGCACCTTAAATAGAGTACACCATGTATGCCACTTGGTGCAAGGTGTGACAATAGAAAGAAGGCATTTGCTAGTTGAAAGTAGATGTGGTTCACAGAAATTCCTTGATAGGGTTGGCAGGTAAGAACTCCGTACAGAAAAGTTGGAGGCACTATTGGCGAATGAGGAGAACCAGATCCATGAGTGACTACTGATAGACCAGTAGCTGTAAAATATTTTTCCAAATATTAGGCAGCACTAATTATACTTAGGAACTGCAACTCAACGATATAATCACGAACTTATAAAAGATATATAGATTATTAGCGACACACTTCGAATGTCTTTAACCCCTTGGCCTACAACATCGAGTGAGACTCGTGGTCTCTAGATTGGGCCAAAGATGGAAAGCACAAGCAACACTCGTGACACGTCGATTCGGCGAAACGTAAACACCAAGGGCCAGGCTCGAAGTTAGTAAATACTACGATTCAACTTTTCGCCGATGTCTTTTCATCTCAGTTATTCCTGGCCGCATACACTTGTATTTACTTTATTGAGCCGAACCATGAAATGGCTCGACGCGTGGCTCATCGCTGGTGCTGATTTGGTGTCAGAATTTAAACCGTAGGCCAAGGAGTTGAAATGCATGGAGCGAAGAGCTGTTTGTTCTTGTTGTACAATCGCACATACATACCCGCTTTGTTATCAGTGGTCACATTCCTACATTCGTCGTCTTCATGGTGTGTTGAAATTGGTAGCGACACTTCCGACGTAACAGTGTTATGAGGAACATTAGACGCACCTGCATTCGTTAAACTGGCATCGATTCCGAAAGATGTCCAATATAAGAACACCAGGAATAAAACAGAAGCGCGCCAGCCTTCTCGGCTTCCTATAGGATCAAAACAGATCCACATCCCCGCATCACCACCAAGCTAAATCAATTTCGTCTTACTCTGTAATATTAATAAAAATATTACACGCACACATGCGATTACAACAGTATCTGTATTAGTAAATACTACGATTCTTACTTATTCATAAAAGATGTTAAGTTGAATATTATATCCCCTTCATAAATAGCCTCGCATTGTTTACATGTCTACTCTCAGCTAAAATTAGAGCTCACAGACAAATACCATCTTGCTGACTTCAAATTAAGGAAGGGTACTTGCATTACCAATAGCTGTGGGAAGACTACAGAAACATCTGCAATGTAAACACACGTACATGAGACACGGTTCGTTCGCATACTTTGTTCCGTTTGCCGTTCGTGCTTTCCCATTTAAGAAATCCACTTAGACATAATGTTTCCGTTAATACGCGTCGCAAAATCACCAGAGTACGACTTGATGAAAGACTAATTCTTATCCGAGATACTACGTTCAGATGACATAATAGAATTGCGGACTAAAAAAATGTCCAAGAGTGGAATTTACTAAGAACACACAGGTCTGACTACTAGTGTTTGTAAATAATCTGAATTCAAAGATCTTGGGAAACCGACTAACTGACACTGTTCGGGGAAGAGGACTTGAATCCCGAACGAACTCGTTTCGCATTCATTTTCCTTTATAAGCGATCGAGGATATCGGCGCACATTACAAAGTATTGTGCCGAAATCAATAAATAACTTACTCATGGAAATTTTGAAAAGATGAGAGCGTACACAAGGCATACAGATAAAACAGCAAAATATAAAGTCGGGTAATTTGATAGTCGGAATGAACTGAACTCGTACACGAAACAAAACTTGCTTATCTAATGAACGTCAAACTAGCAGAAAGACGTTGCTCTAGCAAGGACGAGTACAGGCAACGGTGGACAACTGGAGACCCGAAGGGGGATAAAATAGGCCACGCGGCCCGTAATTTAAGTTCGTTCGAAAAATTTACTAAGAAATACGTGAAGCAAAATCGCGCGCGATATATTCCACCTCATATTCCAATTGTCGCGAAAGAATTAACTGTAAACTGAATTGTACGGGGTGGTGAATAAACCGGAACGGAAACTCGTACTTTGATTTTCAAATCTAAGGCTTTTACAAACGCGAACAGTATATCCAGTGGCGGATTTAAGAAAGAAGGCCCAGGTGGCAAACGTTCTGAGGGGACCATTTTTCGGGAAAATGAAGAACTACTTTACTAAAAGGTGGTAAGTGTACAGAAAAGTATAGAAAAAAAAATATAGTGCTTGGATAAAATCATAATTTCTTTTTAAGGATGGGGCCTTGGGTGGGCCTTCTGGGCAGGGGCCCAGGTGGCACCTGCTCATCGGCCGCCCTGTTAAATCCGCCACTGAGTATATCTATACATTTATTACTAATTATGTATATATCCTAAGTCTATGATATATCAAACTTAATTTGGATCCTGAGTATTCAGTATGACAAATGTGAATTTGTTTTACGTAATTATATATTACGTATTACTGTTTCTACTGATAACTGAAATTTGAATATAGAACATTTTACACGCATACATCATACCATCGTATTCTTGGAAACAGCTTTTAGCTGCGGTTAACGTGTGAATGCACACATACGCGCGCCACACCGCTGTAAACAAAGCTTTTCGAACTTGTTTCTTTTCAGTTTGCTTGTCATTTGTATATGCGAGGATTAAAATGGCAACGGAGAAGGATTTAATCAATGGTATTTATTACTTAGATGTATTTATATTGCGTTCGCAGTTTTCAGTGAAAAAGTATTTGTGTTACTATTTTATCAAATTCTGTGTATTTTATTATTTCTTTATATCTGCGGAATGTTTTTGTTTATGCACTGCTTAGAATGTCTACCATAAATGATTTAAGAATTAATGGTGTTTAGTTTATATACCTATTACTCATAACAAATATGTAAATTGTATCAGAATTTTGAAACTGGCTGTGTGAAAGAATAAAATTTTATAGACATGAAAAGGAGTATTGTTTATAATTAATTTTAGAATGCACCTAACACCGCGAACCCGGACTTACCGATTGGAAAGCAACTTTGTGGGTTTTTAGAGTGACTCAAAACAAGAACAACGGTGTAATTCATTTGGGCCCTATCGCCCGTTAAGGGGGTGAAAACTAACCTCAAAATCGAATTGGCACTTCCACTTTTTCGCGTATAACTCTCAAAGTACAACAGACAGAAAAAAATGTTTCAAACAAAAGTTTAATAGTGCAATAAGCGCTACAAACTTCCGTTAATAAAATTTTGAAAAAAGTTACAAAAAAATATATAATTGACGAAAAAAACTCTTTTCAAAATTTTGTTAACGGAAGTTTGTAGCGCTTATTGCACAATTAAACTTTTGTTTGAAACATTTTTTTCTGTCTGTTGTACTTTGAGAGTTATACGCGAAAAAGTGGAAGTGTCAATTTGACTTTGAGGTTAGTTTTCACCCCCTTAAAGGGCGATATGGCCCAAATGAAAGACACCGTTGTTCTTGTTTTGAGTCACTCTAAAAACCCACAAAGTTGCGTTCCAATCGGTAAGTCCAGGTTCGCGATGTTCTCTTGTAAGTAACAAAGTAAAGACTCATTCATATTGTTTCATTTTTTTACTTACACTTCTCTATGGTTGTATCAATTAAGTTGTAAGAGGAAGACATAAGGCGCTGGTTATTCAGAGACTTTTAAAATTCGTACGATAATATTACTTTATATTTCTTAAAAATTTAAATCATTTAGAAGAAGCCTATACTTTCTTTCCTCGACCAGGTTCTTATATCCTTTTCATCTCTTCGTTTGAGTCAAACGAATGCTCATAAATGCACTTTTGTAAATTTTGGGCAACGGTAAATGCTGTACAGTACCAAATCCGAACTCTGCGGCTAAAGACTCTTTGGTATCTCGCGAGGTATAACTTCTACATCACTTATTTTGTGTGAAACTTATCACTTACTATTACAAATCTTTCCTCTAGTTCTCGATCATAGCACCAGCTCTTCTCCACTCACTGCTTAGATTGCTTGGTCGAGCAAAGGCCATTGTCGATACCGTTATCGTAATAAATAACTGATACTTGATAAATTTGTGATTGCAGCAGTAAGAGAGTCGCTTAAAGCTGGTGGGGAACTGAGTCGTATGAAAGCTGAAATGTGTACAGAAGTTATAAAATTACTGGATAATTTAAACAAAGGAAATAAGGCGAAACTCCCGAAGCAATCTCAGGATATTATACTTTTAAATGAACTTATTAGAGAATATTTAGATTGGATGGGGTACAACTATAGCTCTACCGTATTTACCTCAGGTATCACAGCTGTTAAGAAGTTCTGTACTGTTTAATACATAGGGGAGCCCGGGGCTAGTTGATACAGACGAATTATCTCGACACCGTATATATGTAGCTCCATTTGAGCGAGATATGTGTACCTTGATGTTAACAATCATTTTTTAACTGTTTTCGTTTATATGAAGAAACGGTAAATAGTTTTGATACATCCAAATTGATCGTCCAAGTAACATTATTTTCATTCAATTTGTATGTATTTTCTCGAGTTTTCGTTTACAATATATTAAAGAGGAAAGACCAAAATATATTTTGGCATATTTGTTATTAAGTAATTACTGCAATCAAAAATTAAAAAAAATTGAAAACTGAAGAACGCATCAACTAGCCCCGGTCTCCCCTAATCGAATTTATTAGAAAAGTGGTGCTTGAATTTTAGAGTGCGACTTATCAAAGAAGCCACTCGACAGATTTCTACTCGTGCAGAGTTTGGGAGTTAAGGAGAGCGATAGCAGCAACAATGTACCTCTACTCTGTAGCATTATGGAAACATTTAAAAACTTAAAAAGTACATAAGCATGTAAAAGTACGTTCAGGCGGAGTACGAGAAAGGATATTTATACAATTCTTAATTTGACGACGAATTTCTTAATAGACGTTTATACTTTGTAGAACAAGAAGAAAGATAAATTAAAAGAATTTTGTCTTTTTATTTCGTGACAATCTTTTACATATTGACATTACATTACGAAAGTACAATATAATATTGAGATATTGGAGATCTTAAATATAACTGTTGTTGCTCTCTAAAAGTATTGTACCAGATTTCTTAAAGATATCATTATCTACTGAATGCTATAATGTACATCAGTTATTGTAATGAATTTACTTACAATATTTTAGTGCTGAAATTAGAACGAGGATAATTATGTAAAGGCCTTAATAACATTTGAAAATTAAATATAACAACTTAAATGTCATATTTCCTTTCTCCCATTCATTATTCCATGAAAATTTTCCATTCCAATCCCCCAGATATTGACTACCATAGTAATGAATCCAGAACGTCTGTTCAAATTGATTTCGAACATTGTTATAGTATTATAAATACGGAATAAGATCTACTTTGTTTCATGTCGGATAATAATCTTATTTTGGTGCATATTAATTGCAAATAATTCTGGTAGGGGCTCTTACATTAAAAAGCATTCACAAAGAAAAGTTTCTGTCAGAATTCGATTTTAAAATAGTAAAGACATCTAACGATATCATTTGTGCTTCGACTTCTTTTTCTTCTTTGCTTGTTTATTTCTACTTTTTGACTTCTTTGATTTCTTTTTGTGTTTCTCCTCGTCGCTACTTGTGTCCGACGAGTCTGAGTAAGAATCTGAATCTGTGCTACTATCTTTCTTCGCAGATTTCTTTTTCTTATGCTTCTTGTGTTTCTTCTTCTTCTTCCTGTGTGATTCATCCGAGCTATCAGTGTCGGTACTCGATGTATCCGTGCTGCTAGATGAATCCTCACTGCTCGTAGACTTCGATCGTTTCTTAAGAGATTTTATTTCCATCTCCTTCCCCATGTCTGGCTCGTCGAGTTTAAGTTTCTTTGCAGGCAATGGCACTATTTTGCCATCCTCGCCGTCCGAATCGGAATCCGAAGCACTGTAATCAGGCTCGAAACTAGCTTCGTCAAGCATGCTACGCTTACGGTCAGAGACGAGCCTCGGATTCTTCCTCTGTTTCTTCGTGGACTCTACAACCGGAGGTTCAGGGTTCTCATAATTTATTTTACCTTCATTAGCTTCAGGCTTGTCCTTCGAAACAATGCTCTCCTTATGCTTCTGCTTCTTCTCCAACTTCTCTTTATCCTTTTTATGCTTCTTCTCTTTTCGCTTCTTATGCTCTTTAGATTTACTTCTACTTCGATGCTCCTTTTTCCTCTTCTTGTCCTCTTTCGTCTTTTTCTCCCTCCTTTTGTCGTCGTCGTCGTCCCTACCCTTTAAAAGACCTACCTTCTGCGACTCGTTTCGTTTAAACGTGCAGGATGGCGTTCGTCCCCTCCTTTCCCTATCCCTTTCCTTTTCCCTATCTTTCTCCATCCTGTCTCCCTTAGAATCGTTTCGACTCGATCTGAAGTCCCCTCTGGACTCGATCCTTGGATCTCTCTCCGACCTCATGTCATGACGCTCGCCCCTGAATTCGTTTCTATCCTTCGAGCGATCACCTCGGTCTTTATTATCCCGCTTTCTATCCTCGAGGAATACCTTGCGCTCGTTCCCTGACATCGATAACGATGGGTCAACGCGTCTATCTAAAAGTGGCGAAATCCTCTTGTCTCTGCTACTCCTAGGAGACCGACTCCTAGACTGATTCTCGCTCTTTGCCTCACGCCTGTCCAAGAAACTTTTAATAGGGCTGATCTTTCTTTCTTTGTTCTCCTCTACCTTCTCACCCAGCCTTTCTTTAGCAGAAAGTCTCGTGGGCGAGTAGGTTTCTGGCACCGGTTTGAATTTCGTTCTGTCCAATTTAGCTTTCTTCACAGGTTCCGTAATTTCCACATTCCTTTCGTTCCGCCCCACGTTTATGGTAACATTCACGCTCTTTCTTGGCTCCCTGGTAGGCTCAGCTTCGAGTACCTTGGGCTCCGGATTCTGGTACAGTACCTTCCTGCTCTCGCTAATCTTCTTAATTTCAATAGGTCTGATGGCGTTAATAGCTTTCTGGAAAATCGCATTTTCAGCTCGTTTCAACACTTCCGAGGTAACTACTTTCGTCGATTTCGGCTCATCTATCTGTATCTTCTCTATAGGAGATTCGCACACTTCGTCTGATTTTTCGATGGTGTCGTCTCGTTCCCACTTGGAAAGCTCGGGCATGGGAGCCAAGAATTCATCCTTCTTCGGCGACTTCTCCTCTAGTAAAGTGTTCTTATCTTCTGTTTCATTCTCCGATAGTAGGGAATACTTTTCTGTGATCACGGTGTTTATTTCTGTATCGTCCAATCCGCTATAAAGGCTATCGATGGGTTTGATCTCCGATTTCAATTCTGGAATTGGCTTGAAATTCGGATTAGGAGGGTTTGTTCCAAACTCTGTATGATCGATCCTTTCTGGACTGGGTTCAGTGAATTCGGGGGGTTCTGGATTCATAGCTAAAGACTTATCTTCAAATTCTTCTTTAATCGACTCTTCCATGGCGGTCTCAGCAGGTATACAATCTATCCTGTTGTCAATATTCTCATCCTCGCTGACGGGTTTTGTGACGTCTACTGGCTTCGTAGGCGATATAGCTTCTGGCTTAACTTCTAACGCCAAATCTTCATGTTCAGTTGATTTTGTTGGCTCATCTTTCGCCGCCTCTTTCTGACCTGCTTTCTTATCTTTCTTCTTTTTCTTCTTCTTTTCTTTCTCGTCGTCTTTCTTCTTCTTCTTCTCTTTAATCTTCTTCTCCTTCTTTTTCTCTTCACTCTTCTCCTCATGATCCTTTTCCTTTTTCTTTACACGCTCAGGGGACGCATCCTTTGCATCTGTCCTAGACTTCTGCGAATAAGGCGTTGGGCTCTTTCTGTACTTCTTTCTTTCCACGGAACGTCTCTCGTAACGTTCATGCCGATCTCTATCTTTCTCAGTTTCGTAATCTCGTTCACGCCTGTCCTTCTCGCGGGCGCGATTCTTGTCATCTTGCCTGTGACGATCCCTTTCATCCCTGTAACTAAGCCAACAAAACAGTTCTCGAAGCTCTACCCTGGTAACAACATTCAATCAATCCAAACATACTACTTTGACGCATCACAAGATTAAACTGGCATCCTTCTCGGAATATAAAAATGCATATGTAAGAACCCATTGCAAATAGAACATTGACGCAAAAGGGTACGTACCGATCTTTTTCGTAGTCCTTTTTCTCAAGGTGTCTGTCGTCATCTCGACGATCACGAGGATGCCTATCATCTCGTTCCTTTTCTTTTTCCCTTCTATCACGCTCATCTTTTTCCCTCGTCCTATCGTCATGATCTCTGGGTAGTGGCGGTCTTTCACGATCCTCGCGATCTCTATTTAAAACTCTTCGATCTCTGTCATCTCTTTCTCGTAAACGATCATCGCGTTCACGTCCCCTGGAAGTAGGCAATTACTTAGTTAGTCTTTGCGTAATTTATACTCTGCTACGCGTGCATACGCTTCAAGTACATACAGCAAATATGCTTTTTTATTTATAATCTAGACATAGATTTCTCTTGTGAGATATAATTTATAAACGAAGGCGAAAGGTGTGTGCGAACATTAAGGGGAGGTTCCGGTCTAAAAGTCGATTTTTTTTTCATTTCATTTTTCGAATGTTCAACCTTTTAGGAACATGTGTTTAAGACGATTTGTTGAAATTCGTAAAATTCTCGAAGTTATAGGCATTTGAGTAGCGGCAAACGTAAAACTTTAAACGCGTTTTCTCGAAACAGTGTTCTCAAAACGGTGGGACCTGTATTTCCAAAAGTTAACATCCGATTCGACTGAAACTTTTTTTATTTTGAAGAATATACTTCTGGCTAGGGGGGGTACCAGAAAAATACAAATAATTTAAAATTTGTAATTTTAAAGGCGTTGAAAGGATGAAAAATATAGGGAAAAAGTGATTTCAAACTTCGAGTGTCGTTATTTTCTAAAAAAATGTTTTTTTTTTGTTTTTTTTCTGGTTTCCCCCCTAACCAGAAGTATATTCTTTAAAATAAAAAAAGTTTCAGTCGAATCGGATAATAACTTTTGTAGATACAGGGCCCACCGATTTGGATGAATTTTTTGACGCCTTGACTTTAACGAGTCCCCAGTGCCGTCTGCAATGAGTAATTGTAAAACAAAAAATATATTTCTATAACTTAAGATATCCTTAATACAATGCAAAAAGTCCCATTAAATTATATATAGTAGTTTTCCTTTAATTAATTCCTAAAAATCACCTATTTTTGGGGGACTCTAGACCGGAAGGTTCCCTTAATGTAGAAACATGTATCGTGGAAGTTGTGTCGTAAGATTACTATGGTGTTCAGCTGATTTGACTACCTGTCCTCCCTTAAAGATAATCTATCTCGTTCTTCAGCGTCATGATCCTTAAGGGAATGATCGCGGTCTTCCTGATCTCTCAATAAACGTCGATCACGGTCGTCGCGCAAAGATCTATCAGAGTGCTCTACCCCTGGTGGCGAGAGATCATAGTAGCCCTCTGTTCCTGGAGGGGCAACGTCGTCGAATCTCTTGTGAGGAGCATCCCTCGCAGGGCTAGCAAAACGTTGCGTAGATGGTCCAGGATACCTGTTGACAGAGAATTCATACAAAAAAAATGTTTATATTATTGCGTTAAGACTCTATAAAAAAACGTATTATATGTGTTTAGAAACTGTTTAATTTGAAATAAAATAAAAATTGTTACACGTTTAATTTGCATCTTACAAATTTATATTCAACTTATTAAACTTATTACAATTTTTATTTGTACATCCATGTACTTCTTTCTTTCTTTTTTTTTTAAATAAGAATAGCCATAAAAGTATTGCTGTAGTAATTGTAGGTATGCTGTTCAATTCTGGACCAAAGTATTACAATTGTTTTTAATTAAACGTCGAGGTAAAAAAAAGAATGTAACAATCTTTTTTTCCTTATTGACGAACTGCCATTGTGTAAAAATTGTACTAAAGCTGAAAAGATGGAGAGATAAAATCACCTATTACCAAATATACTAAAATTATTGTCTATTATATTGTAAAAACGAAAAATAAATAAATCAACATTTATAACTTCAATTACATTCTCAATGGAATGAGTACATGTAATTATACTGATTGTACTTGTAATATGTTGTAATTTACTCACCAAAAAATGCTACCAAGCCATATTTAATACTACTAAATTAGTAAATGTATCGTACAATATATTTCTAAATTTTAATCAATGTCATTTTGATAAATTTTGTTTTTTTGTCTGGGGGAAACATTTTGTACCACGTTTTATTTCAAGCACTGAAAATAGACAAAAGGAAATATATTATTTTATGTTACAAATGTTGATTTGGCCCTGAATTCACCTGATTCAGAAACCATGCAGATCTGTCAATCAGCTGGGTAGCTTCCACAATCTCCAAGCAGGTCCTTGCCGTATACACTTTTCCTTGCTTCTGTCTTCTTTCACTTTTGGTCATTTGTATATTTCATAACGTAATATCATTATGCAAATACAAATAATATCTTATATGCATGCAAATGACAAAATTATTCATTTAACAACATAAAAAGAACAACGAATTAAAAAAAAAAAAAGGAAAGTTAACAAAGGTGTTCGTGTTATTTTCACAAAAGTATTTCCTTATATCGTGTATACAAGATTACATTCTATGCAAGTGATACAGTATACCACGATATCAAAAGAAAATATAACATTAAGAAATACAGTATTAAAATACTTATTCTGCTACAAAAAAGTATAAAACTCAACATTTACATAGGTCTCGAAGTATAAACATAAATCTAATCTTTTATATTATGACCCTATTTTAGTAAAACTGATGTTTACTGTAAAACACAACAGTTCCAGTTTATACCTTTAAATAATATGTTTACCACATATAACTACTGTAAAGTCTATGTGCTTCTTTTGATAAAAATCTAGACGTTAATATCACAGGCAATTCTTATAAGTATCCGTACAGAATTTTTGAATATCCTCATCAATTTCTCCTAACTTGATAAAGCTTTGCATATATATCACAGCCTCCTGAACAATGCGAGACATCATGTCTATTTCGCCATTGTTCCACTGCTACCGTAGCATCAGTAGCTGGTATATTATTTGGAATATAACTTGTTCGTTTTTTAAACTGTTCTTCTGAAAAAATCGTTTTAAGTCTTTCTATTTTAATACAATACTTACATAAGCTGAATATGTTTACCATAACATCGTTGAATAAGTAAGCGTTAACTTCAATAATTTTCGATGATACTGTTGCAGGATTATTCGTGAATTATGAGCGATTATTAATTATGCGCAATTATTAATCTGTGCACATATTCGTAGTAACTTTTCAGTTATGTAAGTAAAGACTGGTAAATTATTACAGACGATACAATAATTATTTTTAAACTGTACCAGTTTTCTAGATGATACTGATACATTGAACATAGTATAAATTAATAACAATTAAAGACTTTACATTGAAGAACATGAAATTAGAAAGAACCATTAACAACAACGGCTTTACAATTTAATCTGTTACGTTATAAGACTGTAGAAAGATAAGCATCCAAGTTGGATTACATACATGTTAGACCTTTCTAATTAAATGTTTCTCAATTTACATGTACAACCTGAATTGTTAGATTATTAAAAAAGTATGTATTATTTGAAAATGTATTTCCATATCGTTTGCACCATAATCATAAATTCTCTGAGATAGTAACTACTTCATCCCTCTCTGTTATTGCTTATATGTCTGTAATTAATAACCTTCGAAGTGTTATTTTAGTATTTCAGAATTTTGTACAATTTTGGCAAAACAGCACCCAATGAAAATATGTAAAATAATTCGATTAAAGAGAAATAATTGCCAATAAAGACATTGCCAAGTATATAAATGTAAGAGTATGAAAGAATCCAACAATTCAGAAAAAACCGAATCTATTAATAAAAAATAAACAGATCCCTATTTATAATTTACATGTAGTAAGATCTAAGTCATTTGAATCTCGATTATCCAACATCCCATCTATCGAATCTCATTTCCGTATCAAATCTGGCAAACGCACGTTATTCAGCTTTATTTTATAATAAAATAGTTTCATTATCCAAAGTTCACTTTGGATAATCAAGATTATTGTATTCAATTCTGTGTAAATTATGAATACAGTGGTAAAGTTCAGTGAATCATTCAAACAAATGAAATATTACTTCCAAAAGTTGTCTGAATAGTTTTATAAAATCTCTCGTAATGCACGCAATACTTTGTAATAAAAATGCGATAAAAGAATACAACAGAAAATGTACATACTATATGTGTAAGACACGCACTCTTTCACACACACTTATCATCTTGCATTGAGCAAGTAAGTCCATAAACGATTAAAAAACCAACAACGCGTGCTTTTTATCATTATATGAACCTTACCTTCTCAATCAGGTTTGAATATCTGTAGCTTGATAAGCAATTTGTGTACTCTTAATATGTTTATGATGAAATAACTTATCAATACTTTGATAAATCCGTAAAATAGCTTGTAAACAAAATAATGAATGGTTTCTAGTTAATAGTGCCTACAGAACAGTCCTCACATTATTTATAACCCATTAATTCATATCAGGATTGATAATTTATACCCTAATTGCTTTATCACAGTCATAAGTCAACATCATTTTATCTATAACGACACCTTATACCAATATAGGAACGAAACGTGAGAGTATGCTATTGTTATTAAATAATTAAATAATTCATCGAAATGCAGATGCATAAAATTAAATGTTCTCCGACTATGCACGGAAAGTTGAGAAATCTTTAAAACCTAACATTTATTATCTTCATATTAACCCACAGTAGAAAATTTCACAGCACACTATTATTAACATATCACTCTTACCACGGTCAAAAATCTGACATTGCTCGAATAGTTGCATAAATTTAATTATCCCTCAGTTTACTATCGAAACAATTATTTATCGGAGATTTCGATAAATATTAATCAATATGATATCTTAATACACTCTCCTTTAATAATCCTTTAATAATCCAACATTATCTTTAGCACGAATTGTATGCTTTATACTATGGACCATATTTTCGTTTCAACTTTATCATCTATTCAGGTTTAAAGAACAAATTGGTATACGCTTTTTATTCGAGATCACACTGTGCTTAAATTACCAATTTATACAACTATCCTTTGTGCGTGCGCGTGTGTGTGTTCCTTTCGCGTATTATATACATATATATGCATGTATATGTATATGTTTATGCGTATATATACATATAGATATGAATATCTAATAGACGTATTTGCATACACATTTCCTTTGAGCATCATAAGATTTATCATTTCGCTCTTGTTACATTCGTCATGGTTCCGGAGCGGTCTTAACCGGGACAGCGGCATAAGATACGGTACTGTCTGCTTAGCGTGTACATGAATTAAAGTACTATTGAGGCGGAAATACCTGTTGTAGGAATCATAATAGTCTTTCCTGTCCGTAGGTGGAGGTCCCAATGACATAAGCGGCGGTGGGTGACCTCCAGTGACTAGATGTGGCAGCAAAGGTGGTATATTATGTTGAGTTGGTTGGTTCCTTATTGGATATCTCGGTACTGGTCTGTCTCTAGGAGGTATGTCACGCTCTCGATCTCTGAACTGATAGTCATGTGCTGGCGAATCGTTATAGTAACTATTATATCCTTCCCTAGGCTCGCGCGATCTCGGCCGCTCTCGGTCGCGATCCCTCTCTCTTTGGAATCTGAAAGCATTACGCGGAACTATAATTCCTTGCTCTATAAAACGCAATCGGGGAATTGTTGTCCAAGTAATAGTTCAGTGATTGGCGCGTACCTTGGAGGCGATCTAGCTGGTGATCGATATCTAGAGAGTAATTCTCTATCGCGATCACGATCACGGTCACGGTCACGATCCCGATCACGGTCGCGATCACGATCACGTTCGCGATCCCGATCACGGTCTCGCTCGCGATCTCGATCTCTTTCCCTATCCCTCTCTCGATCTCTCTCCCTATCCCTATCCCTCTCTCTATCTCTGTCTCTATCTCTATCCCGTGACAAGGATAATCTAGGAGATTGACTACGAGAATACGATCTGGATCTGTAAAAAGAAATATCCAACATTTTAGGCAACGAACATAAAATATAACACGAATATAACATATAACACGTCGCTATTAGTTAATTGCTTCCCACGATTAGTTAAGAAGTAGTTGTCAACAGAATCTGTTGTCACAGGAATTTCCGAATAGCATTGTTTATCAGAAAAATCACTATAGTGTCTTGAAAATAGAAAAAAATACACGGCGATGGTACACAAAGGTAGTTACATTGACATTCACACAGTTATGGGTATAACACCCGCTAAATATTTATTAATAAAGATCGATAGTGAATACTACAGAGCTGAGTTTACCTGCTAATCGAGAAACTTCCACTTCTCGACCTACGTTTTGGAGTGCGACTCCGCGCTCTTAGAGGCAGAGGTGATCTTGAGGATCTTCTCTTTGAAGGAGGGCTTCTAGATCGGCTTAAGCGAGCCGGGAATGGTGATCTACGACCAAACGAGCGTGATCTAGATCTACTGTAACTACGAGATCTCGATCGAGTTCTACTTCTTCTTCTATGCTTTCCAAGCCTCCTGTCCCGTTCATCTTTTTCTCTGAGCATCCGTTCAAAAGCTTCTAATGGGTCATCAATTATACTGAAAGATAATATTGACAATGGTATACACAAACTTAATTAATCGAATTGCTGCCTTCAGCAAAATCGACGGTAACAAATGCTAGAACGAACATATATCATTATAGTTATCATTGTTGAAATAAATTCACTTACCCAGGTGGATTACCATTATGAATATTTCTACTTAATCCAGGCGGCGGTGGTTGCAATCCCCGATAAGCAACTGAAAGAATGCATTATATTAGTTAAACAACTATTCTCAATAAATAATTTCATCATAAGTAATTATGCGCGAAATAATCCGTTCGTGACCGTAAACAGATTCATCTTGAAATAGAAAGCACTACTTCTTAGTAGATTACCAAAATCAAGGTGTGTGTTCGTTACAGAATCTGAGATAATCCTAGTGGACCATGAACTCTCCTCCAAAAAATTTTCAAGACAAAGTTAAGTACATAGAAATACTTACGATGATGCAACCCCCTAATTGGCCGCGGTGGTCCATTATAATTCCTAGGGGGCTGCGATGGCCTGTACCCTTGTTGTTGATAAGGAGGTCTTTCGTATCTTGGAGGACCATAATGAGATCCTTGTTGATGAGAGTACATAGGTATCCGATGGCTCATATATGGATCTGGCAATAAAGGTGGATTATGCGGTGGTACGTTAGGTGGAGGTTGATTATAACTCGGCTGTGGAATACGATCTTCTCCTGGTGGGAAAGGTAAAAGCGGCGGCTGATTGCCCGAAGAAGGCACATGTAGGTGTGGTTCGTCAACCTGAAAATTATTTTTTGAAAATAAATCAACTAATAATCAAGTGTTTGACGCTGGTATTTATGGACTCAATCTTAAGAACTAATTAACTCTGCAAACCCATTTTACGAGTGTTCCCCAAAGAGGGACCCAAGAAATAGCCTCTTTTTGGTCCCACGATTTTGGAACTGAATTTTATGCAAAACGATACCTCATGATGAGACCTCAATCACACGAAATTTGCAAGTTGAGGTGACAATTAGTTTCTGAGATATGGGGGGTCAAAGAAGTGAAAATTCATTAACGCGTCAGCCCATACGCTTCGATGTAGGTACGGACTTTTATGTCAGTCCGATAATTTAAATAATTACTTCCACGGGTTTTGCCAGTGGCGGATTTAACAGGGCGGCCGATGAGCAGTTTCCACCTGGGCCTCTGCTCGGAAGGTCCCATCAGGGCCCCATCCTTAAAAAGAATTATGATTTTATCCAAACTATATTCTTTTTCTGTATTATTACACTCAGCCCGTTTTCAGTAAACTACCGTTTCAGTTTCCTGAAAAATGGGCCCAGCTCAGAAGGCCCACTCCCTAGCGTCCTGTCATCAAAAATAAATTATGATTTTATCCAAGCAGTTTTTTTTCTATACTTTTCTGCACATTTACCCCTTTTAGTAAACTACCTCTTCATTTTCCCGAAAAAATGGGCCCCTCAACGTTTGCCACCTGGGCCTTTTTTCTTAAATCCGCCACTGGGTTTTACTGACTGCTAACAACGAATTTGAACTTAGAATTTGAAAATTCACAATGGCCGATTCAACCTGGTGGTAAAGTATCATTTGGCACAAAATTCAGTTCCAAAATCGTGGGACCAAAAAGGGGCTAAATAAGGCCTCATTTTTGGGTCATTCTTTGCACGCCTTACTTTGAAACTATAGAAATAACAGAGCTTATATAACATTTAAACGTACACACGATAAACAAATAATTTTACCATATTTTTTACTTACTGTTGGTGTGCCCGGACGGTCTTCAGTTGATCTGCGTATGGCACTATCGTAATGCATATTAGATGGGTAATGTCCATCGTCGGGTGGTAGTCCTTGATAACTTTTCGATGGAGGTGGATTCATTAAATGTGGTAACAGGGCTCCTTGAGGACTGTAATCGCTATGTTGAGAGTGTCGAGGAGACAGGGACCTTCTTCGGCTTAATGGTCGTAAATTTTCCATTCTGCGACCACGTTCTCCGCTTCTAAACGACCCCATGTAACAATCACACGATTTAAACGAAACAATATAATAAAATTCCACACCACAATCCCAATAATAATTAAATATTCCATTTCTTCCCCGTTGTATCAAACATTCGCACCGTCAAGCGTCAAATAATCTTTGTATTAACCCTCAGTTGTCGCACCTACTTTTTCGAACGTCGTTGTCACACTGGGTGAATTTGACCCTGCCAATTTTCAAACAGTTGTCATTTAAAAACTATTTGTTAAATTAAGTCGCCAAAATTCTGGGATAAAGTTTGAACATTGTAGAATATACGCCCATCGTTGAAAGTTGACGTTTAAAGTGTCATCATGCTTAAAAAAATTTTTGAAGCAATAAGAGTTCCGACAAAGTTGTTTTTGAAATTGCAGGGTCAATTTGACCCAGTGTGACAACCGAGGATTAAAAGCTACATTACCCTATTATAAATCATATTATTAATCGTTCGAAACAACGAAATCTTATGTTGGTAAAATGCTTTTACCTGTCGCGATGACCATCTCTGCTGAAACTTCGTCTACGTTCTCGTGGTTGCCTCTCTCCCAAGTATTCATTTTCGCGATCTTTTTTCTCACGACTTGGGGGATCGCTTCTTTCTCTGTCCCTTTCCGGTGAGCTGCCAATAGCAGGGATCGGGAGTAATGGCTCTGTTCCTGGAGGTGGTGGTACTTCTGTTTCCTCGTCTGTTGTCAACTTTGCTACAGAATCACTTTGCAGATCTGATTCTGATGTTGATTCCGGAAGAGCTGTTAAAAATACATAATAATCAATAGAACGGCTCTTATTTTCTATTTCATATCGCCGAATGACGGAACGTTTCTAACGTTACACATCTATAATCGCAGAATTCAAGAATCTTCATATTTGAGGTTAAGTGCGGACAACATCAGCTGATTCGAAAAGCTTTAATATAGTAGAAGTATATTATTATAAAGCAGATTTGTAGAAGAATCGGGTCGATTTGAGTACTATGAAATAATTGCGGCGTACATTGTTATGAAATGGAAAAACATTGGAACCGATTTAAGCGTATATGAGCTTTAATGGCGGCTCTTGCCCGGCGACTTCGAAAAAAGTAATTTTATGAGGAAGACTTAAGTTGTAAATTTCTCCCCGCTTTCTTAGCGAGAAATATTTATACAGATTGTACGACGAAAAATAATATGTATTTTCACAAGCGTATGAAAAAAAATTTACTAATATTTGTTTGGTTAATTCCTAATCAGTGACCTACATTAATTCGTGTTCCTATTTTTTTTTACATACTTAATTTTAAGCGAACGTGTACCAAACCATTTACACCAATACCACGTTCGTTATTACTTCGTCCTTTTAATATAAATATCTTTAATGAATATTTTCAATAAAATAGGAAGGAAAGTGGCAAGAAAGAATATTTCCAAATGTAACTTAAGAATCGCGAAGAAACTAAGAGTTTGTATTAGTATACCAAACATAATATATAATAAAGTAAACCCTCCAATAACGCGGTACTCTCGTAACGCGGTTTCCATATAACGCGGAGCAAAAATTGCGATAATCCTCCTACCTATGACGCGGTCCTCTAATAATGCGGGTTCCATATAACGCGACTCGAATTAATATGATTTGTACTATGTAATTTTGAGTTTCTTATAACGCGGTACGAATTCCATGCTGACGCTCGACGCTCGTTTTGAGCGTCAAAACCAGTCACGTGATCGGTCCACGTGACTTTCAGCATCAAACGGAAAAGCTAAATCGAGTTTAGCTTTTCCGTTAGACGCTCGTTCACTGTGACTTGCTCTGACTCGCTCGTTCATTGGTTGAGCGTCGGTCACGTGATTGATTTTAACGCTCAAAACGAACGTCGAAATTGCACCTTTATAGGAGAGTTGACTGTAGTTTCATGCACATTACGGAGAAACTGAACATGTTTTTAAGTCTCTAACAAAAATCATCGCGTTATAATTGTGGACAGATTTTCCTTGGGCAGAGAAATATAAAATATAAGGTATTATTATAACTAGACGTATACTTACTTGTTGGTGGCTGTACAGTAGCAGTTGGAAACTGTTGTGGAGTAGCTTCCACATTTGCTGGCTGCGATTCTGTATGTTCTTGAGAAGGTGTATTCGTAGTACTTGCAGGTTGGGCGGGTTTACTCTGTGCTGATGTTTGATTTGTAGCTTGTTCAGCTTTTTGCTGCTCCAGTTGCATTACAGACTGTCTACTCGGTTGCGCAGGCTGCCTATACGTCTGTCTTTTAGCATATCCAGTCTCATTCTTGAAATTCATTACAGCATTTCGCAGAAAGCGATTCGGAATGAGAGTTTCTGGCGAAACATCTTTCTCATTGCAATCTGGACATTCGTGCTCTTCAGATTCTAATAAGAATGTACGGATACCTATCGCGTAATATGCAAATATGATAAAAACGTATTAACAAACTGGATTAAATTACAGTAATTAATGATAGAATAGAAGCGAAGTAATTACATTCATCGCAAAATGAATTTCCACAACATGGTATCATTACAGCGTCGGTTAAAAGATCTTTGCAGATGTTGCATAATAGGTCCTCTGGAATCTCTGGTTTTTCAACAGCAGGCTCTGGATCTTGCGAGAATGGCGGCCGTTCCTTTTTACCTTCTTTGTAAGCTTGACTGTAAATATGATAAATATGCAACATTAATATTGCATTGGGTCAAATTTTATTAGATACTATTGGGAACATTAACAGTCTAAACCAGGCCTGTCCAACTTTTGCTCTTGCCCTCAAAGAGAAGCCGCAGGTGGTTGCGAGCGAAGGCAAGAGCGACAGCAACGGGCGGCAGCCGTAAAAGAGTGGGGATAGTAGCGTTCACGGATTCCCCCACCAAGAAGACCTTTCGCTCTTGGGCCTGGCTCGGTGCCTTCGAGAGCGAAGAGCAACTCGCGGCTGCTCGTGCGAGCAAATCCCCGGACAGGCCTGGTCTAAACTTTAACTGTTTTGTTGTATAAATCTTTTAGGCTGCAATTCCGAAAGGGACCGGTGGCCGATCGAGATGAAACTTGGTGGGTATTACGAGGGGTGTGGAAAGACCCCAAATATAAAATTTTAGCTTCGGCAATTAATGCGCACAACGCATTTCACTTTCCAACTTATCCCGGGTATTAGTATTGGTTGGGGCTAGATCAGTTCGGGGCCTAGAGGCTCGCGGGCGCGTAAAGCATGGTAGCGAACCGACGCGAGTTTGGCGATGCTAAAAATGAGAGTGTGATTACAAAATTTCAAAAATAAAAAATGGACGGGAGGGTTCCCGAGTAGGGGGGCCCGCACAACGTCCAAAAAAAAATTAAAAAAAAAAAAATTAACAATATTTTTTTATTAATATTTCGGAAACTAATAAATACCCGAAGCTACAATTTTAGATTTAGGGTCCCCCAAACCTCATCTCAATCGGCCACCGGTCCCTTTCGGAATAATATCCGTATTTTATTATCGTACAACTTACTGATCGATAGCTGGAACAGCATACTGGCCTGTAGGTGTCATCATAGCACCAGGGACTCTCGGCCCCTCCACTGGAACCATAAAGCTCCTAGGAATACCTGTACTTTTCTTAATTTCTATGGGCTCTTGATTCATTCCAAGTGGACAGTTCTTTATCCAATGACCAGGTTGATGACATTTATAGCAACGGTAATTTGCAGGCACGTCACCAGTTTGATTGGCTCCGCGTATTTTCATGTAACTGTGGAAGATTCCGGAAATTAAACTTCCATACAGAAATAACATTCATTCGTGACGTTCGCGGTACAACATATAATACGTAATTCGTTCATAATCGTGCGTACTTTGATGGATCATAGTCTTGCGTTGACTGAGTCATCATCGCCCGAATTTTATCTTCTTCGGAACCATCAAGCCTTGTAAGATCTACAGTTCGACCCAGATTCGATTCATCTTTTAAGTTACTGAACGAAGGGGTTTCATTTCTGTCCCAAGATCGCTTTTGTTGTACCGTTAATGGAACTCTAGCTACAATAAGGCTAGTATTCTTTGCGATCAGTGCATTATCATCTGTGTAATCTGAAAAGATCAATATTTACATTGTAATCATTCTGACAAAATAAGAACGACAGAGTAATAGAATTTTCTAATAATATTTACCTTCTTTTGTTTGCGCATTTGTTATTTGCAAATCAAAATCTGTATTCTTTCCTATACGCTTCTGATGGAAAATAGCCTTTTTCAAATCTGCTACAGATATATGCAATCCATCGAATGATACAGTGTCATAATCCAAAGTGGATTTGAATTTATAATGTACAGACATCTTTATTGTTTATATATCCTGTAAATACACAATAAAAGTGAAATTACATTATTTGCTAAAAAGTATTAAATGATCAAGTAAATTAAATCAACAAAACATACAAGAATATTGTACTTCGAAGGACAGATACGCTTTGTACAAGAAATGACTCGAAAATAGACTCTTCTAGTCTCTTGCAAATTCATAGATTTTCCACTTGAAGATGCTCAGTAATAGCACACTACCTTTAATATATATTAGAATATTTGGTATTCTTCTAGCAGGAATAAAAATATCACAACTTTTTACTCATCTATGCTTTCTTATAACTATTGAAAGATAATCCAGCAGCAGTATGAAAAGATATTAATATTAAAAAATACTAAAAACTATTGTCGAATAATTAGAGTGTCTACTTATGCCAAACTAGGAAATTCAGTTAAAAAATGCAGCGGGATCAATAAAACCTTCTACACATTCGTGAGTTGACAATCACATTCATACATGCAAGAACTATAAGTTTGTACATGCAACACAAAATTTGCAACCTGTTGTTCATCAATAGTTAATCAAAATTAAGCTCAAATTACTCAACAATGAAATATTTCCTTACAATCCCAGTTGTATCACTCACAAGTGCCCGAATTGTTTTTTAAACTATATCGATTATTACGAATTCATTTACATCGAAAAATGTGACAAATACATCTGTACAACATATGACGAAATTGTACATACAGAAAGTTCGTAATTATTTCTTACTATTATTGCAATATTAACTATGTTAGGCAATGAATGTATAAAAAAAGTTCTGATATGATTGCATCCTTAGAACATTGCAGCTACTAATTAATTTGTAAGAACTTTCCCTTTGTTCTCTACTTAATATTCAAACAAAACTGTTGTGTCATACTTCGATGACCTTTGCATAAATTCGTACACAATATTTGGCTTATTAGTGTCCAAGGTTTCTGTTGGGATAGGCGCACAAAGAAAGTGGAAGATAAGTTTCACTATTGTTTCTAAAGCAATACAGCAGATTAAGCCAATTTCTTAAATTTGCAGCAGATTTTAAACAATGAAGTGACCTAAGTTTTCTTCTTGTCGTGCTATTATTTAAGGAATAGTATGTTGTAATTTACTCTTATGCAAGCGGCTATCAAGATAGGTTCAATGACGTGAGATACGAGAGTGTTTAATATTACACAGGATTGAAAATGAAAAGAATAATTTAAAGATTTTTACACTGTGTTTAATACTGCTTGTATTGAATTATGCTACACAGCTCTCCAATTTCAATAATAGACTTTCTGGTTCGTCCAATTACATTCTTAGTACTTTGCGTAAATATAGTTCACGATATCATTGTATGTTTCTGTTACTTTTCATTTTGCAAATAAAATCTTCAGACTGCTCTTTTCATTTCTGACCCTATGTAACTCTATACCTTCTTGCGTCTTAGGTCATTGAACCTGCCGTGACACACATTTTCATATGGTAGAAAAATGATAATAGTGTCTACTTCAAGAAAATTAAGGTCATCCTCTTTCTTAGAAAATTCAATGTAAATTTAAGAAGTTTGTTTAATCAGCTATATTACACAGCAAAGTGATGAAACTTGTTCCTCTTTCATTCTTTTTCATACAATAATCATTTATGAGAAATATACTGAGTATCATAAATGGAAAAGCCTGCGTTCGAACAAGTTTAATATATTCAACAATTTTATGTACATTTTGAATTTTACTGCTACTCCAAAGAAGAATATAATCGTAACTATATCGAAATGAAATTAGGTCACTAATGAGATCGTGTATTATACCATTGATTTCAATGTTAGTTGTGCCCTGTGTTGTAATATAAAAATTCGATGGACTCAACGCAATAATGTAGTAGCTTCCACCGAAATTTTGAAGCGAATTTTATTCAACGATACCGTTACTTATGAAGTTACAGCATTCAGGGCCGGCGGAACCCATTATGCAAGTTAGATGCCGCGTAAGGGCGCCAGCCGAAGGGGGCGCTAAAAAACTATATCGCATGCTTAATAACAAAGGAACCCAACTCCTTCATAAACAAAATGTAAACATATTAAATAGGAAACAGGTGGAAAAATTTGGGGCGCCAATAATTTTCTTGCATAAGGGCGCCAACTATCCTCGCGCCGGCCCCGACAGCATTACATCAATATTATTAATGAACTTTCACGAACTGGATTAATGCAACTGATTAATAAATAAGAATTCTCTGAGAATATAAGACAAAATTGAAATGCAGATTTGAGTGAACCGAAAATCACTGCGGTGAATGTAAACCATAATATAATAGATGAAAAATATAAAATCAGTGTATATTCGAAATTTAAATATTTAATATTATATATTGAGAATTCTCAGTATATAATACAAAATTCGTCCTTATATACCTTTAATATATTTTTAATTAGAGAAACTAATTATGTTCTCACTTAAAGTGCAGAATGAGATGCATTATATTTATAGGAGTAAACTTTCCGTGTGGAACGTTTTTTAAAAGAAAAGTATTCTGATATTTCGAAGTAGGTACAATATACGTACTATTATGTACACCGCTGTATACACGCTAGGAGCACACGAAAAGGTAGAAAATTAATCTCTTTTTTTTGTCACAATAGGTTAGCAAAAGTAAACACACAATCCGACGCTGAGCATTAGCCAATTAAGAATACTTCAGATGCATTAGCGAGGTTAAGGATCTATATCGGAGGGGAAATTGTAAATCAAAGTGAGAACGAAGTCAACTACTATGTAACTTATCGGCAAGCTAGTAGAAATTCAAATAATGCAAGGAATTTAATACGTATTTTCATGAAGAACATACAAACATGATTTCCGACTTCTGACATGTCGCAGGGAATAATAAATTTCTCTGATGTCTCGTAAATCCCGAAACCGTCAGGATATCTAACCTGTACACGTATACATGTACTGACTGTGATAAAAGCGAGACATCCCGAACAAAACACTGCAATTGCAAAACCGAAAAACACCAAGTGACTACCACAACTTAACCGTGTATAATTGAGATGAAACAGATTCAGTTTATAGATGGCACAATCAATAGTGCATACGTGTCGCTTGTAGCTTAGAAAATAACTCCCCGCTAGCAAAATTTCGCAAATATTTCCTATGTTGCGTGAGAACAATGATCACCTCGGGTGCTTAACTCTGGTATGTCACCCATACTAAAATAAGATAAATAAATTGCTACTTTCAATATATTACTTCGCCAACACTTTTATAGTGTAGAGCGTGCAATCACTTCGAGAAACATATAATGAGGCAATGAGGCAACCAATTGCATTACTTATAATCTAGGGAGGTCATATTTACTCTTCGACTGGCATGAACGTGTTTTCACGCTCGAAGTGCGTATTATGCCGATTTTTCGAATCCTGGCAGCGGCGTCTTTTTACGCCAAGGCAGCAGAAAAGGAATTGTCATGGCTTTTCGATCTAGGGACATTTAGTGCCACGGTCAACAAAAAATACATGTAGATTTCAGGAAATTTAATATAGGTTAAATTTTTAGCGTCTGATGAAGTATTATTGTATTAAATACTTTTCAGACGCGATATTATAAGTAATAATGCGCAGGATTATACGAGATCAGCTGGACACTACTCTCTCTATGTATTATAGCGGAGGTTAAATATTTAGATATATTGGCTGGTATATCTAATGTCGGCTCGTCTCCCATCGCTCCTAACTCTACACGCATATATATTACCACCACTCCTGTAGATGTTCCCCCTCCCTAATAAGTTTCCCCAGGAAAATATTGCCCAGCAACCCTGGGAGCACCGAAGCAGGCAGGTGGCATGCTGGGAGTCAGGGGGTGTGTTCCGTTTCGCGCATTGAGTGCAGGTAATGATGATTGGTGGTTCATACGGTGAGTGTATAGACTGCATAACCTGATTGGAGTATTCGAATTCGAAAAACTACGCATGCGCGCATTATGTGCATTGGCTGCCTATGGTTCGATTTTCTGTAGTTGCTGCACGCATCATGCGCTAGAAGTTGGAGGATTCTAGGGAATTGTACGAATTAGGTCACTCATTACATGAACCACCAATCACAATTGCCCGCAGTCTATGCGCAGTATGCGTGAATCGGAACACACCCAGGGTTGTCAGGCTTTTCCCCACAATTGACTTCAAGTTGAGGTCAGACATATTGGCCAATCTACGGAAGTGCCTACGCGCCACCTTCATGCACAAGCGTGCAGTGCAGTGCCTGGCCAACTCAAGCCGTTCGTGACGCACCACCGCACTGGGTAGAGAGTGGGTAGTTCCAGCCGCTTCTGATAGCGAATTCTGGTGCTAGAAATTATCATACATGGCATTGATTGGTTGTTTCTAATCGATACGAAGATAGCTCTATAAGAATCAACCAATCAAAGTCACGCACGACAGTTTCTGGCACCAGTGCAGTGCCAGTGCGTGCCTACCGAATTCGCTATGAGTCACCACCTCGCCGTGCAGTGCCGTGGTGCGACGATTCGAGGTTATGTGTCATGTGATTCTGATTGGTCGATTCCCAACAAATCTTTAGTCCTACCAAAATCAACCAATCAGAATCACATGACACATAACCTCGAATCGTCGCACCACGGCACTACACGGTGAGGTGGTGACTCAGAAGCGGCTGAAACCATAGACATATATAGACAGAGCGTAAGCTGAGGGGGGTGTAAGATTCGCGGTAAGGAGAGCGATACAGGCAAATCGGGTAACGCAGTGGTTATGCATGCCGAATGCTTCCGAAGCTAACCCGACGTGCCTGTATCTGACCTCTGCCTTTTCCCCTCCAAGCCTACCGTTCCTCGCGCCGATAGTCCCAGCTTCTGCGCCGTCTACATATGTCTGTGGCTGGAACTACCCACGCACTACCCGGTGCGGTAGTGCGTCAGAAACGGCTTGAGTTGGTCAGGCTCTGCACTGCACGCTTGTGCATGAAGGTGGCGCGTAGGCGCTTCCGTACCGTCAGTGCGAATGAGGGGTAACTCCCACCAGGGATGTCAGGCTTTTCCCTACGCATCATACTGGGAGCGGAACATAGGTGTAGTGGAGGGGGAACACCTACAGCAGTGGCGGTATATGTGTACTGTGTATCCAATATTATCACACCCATATACCGCCACTGGTGTAGGTGTTCCCCCTCTACTACGCGTATGTTCCGCTCCCACTGTGCGTAGGGAAAAGCCTGGCATCCCTGGTGGGAGTTACCCCTCACTCGCACTGACCAGCCAATATATCTGCTGACCTTAACTTATAGCGAATTCGGTGACTCACACTGACTCTGCACAGGTGCCAAAAAATGACTTGGATTGGTTGATTCTTATAGAACTATCTTCGTTTCTATCAGAAACAACCAATCCAAGTCATTTTTTGGCACCAGTGCAGTCAGTGCGAGTTACCGAATTCGCTATTAGTCACTGCGTAAATAAGGTTGCCGGGCTCCAGGCGAAATATCAATTCTCTAGAGTCTAGCACCAGGGAAACTTAATCAGAATATAATTCACAATTAAGTTCACTAAAAGCATTCAAAAATAAACATTTAACTACAATTTTCTGCGTAATTTACACAAAAAAACGAGGAGGTATATTATAATTATATGATAGTTGCTCATATTTCATATAATATAGAAAAGTTATTTTTAGAAAAATATTTTATTTAAAATCTCTAACGCTTAAAAACAATTCAAAATGATTTATAGAATACCCAACAATGTAAATGTTCAAGTACTTACAAATAATTATTTCACAGATTCTTGGAAATAGCATTAGCTTCGTTGAATATTGTATCTTAAATGACATTTATTAAAAATTTATTGTAAACAATGAAAAATATATAACGTTATATATGTTTTATATTTATGTGCAATTTTGATATATGCGCATGTATCTTGTACAACATAATTGGGCATACTTGTATTAACATGTCGCTGTTATTTAAAATATTAATTCTAAAAATGAAGTATAGCTGAATAAAATTCTGAAAATTAATTACTAAATAAGATTCTGAAAAAATCTATGCAGATTGCATTATTCAGGCGATTAGTACAGAATAGATAGAAAACATAAATTTATAAATTTACAAAAGTTTTATTTTTTCTATAGATTGATAATTTAGTACATAAAATCATTCAGATTAAAATTCGTTAATAAATTTCACATATTTAGTTATAAAATAATAGCTGCATAATTAATTTCATAATGTTTGTGGAGTCTGCTTATTTTAATTCTTCAAACTGTTATTAATTTATAAAAGACAATTTGAAATGCATGTATCAAATTTATAGAAAATAATTTTGTAGTTTACAATAATAGAGAAATTAGTGTATATATTTGGAAAAATATTTTTAATACTGCAATTTTAATGATGAACATCGAATCAATGTCAATGGTTATTCGTACTGGAATTTTGTAGATTATACGAAACAGTCAATTTAAAAGCTTTTCCTTACTTATGTTTAATTATGGTTCAACTGCTTCGTGTAATCGAACATTCATTATGAAATTGGATTATCTTGAGATCGTTAGCATAAATAATCAAACAACTTATAATATAAAAATTTGAAGTTTTACTGAGTTTCAATGTGTAGCAGCAATCTTTTGTGTTTCTCTCAGTACTAAAATGTTTGTAAAACTACTAGCATAAATTGTTTTTTTTTTGTTTCGCTATAATAATAAAATATGTAATGAAAATGTATATTGTGATGTGTGTTATTAAAATTATGCCGAGTTCTTGTATTGTTAGCATAACATGTACACACAGTTTACAATAATAGCGTTAACGTTCTACCAATGAATCAATTATTATACTTAATAATAAAACTTATTCTCAAAATACATATCAGACCATGGACATTTAATTGTTGTAGAAAGTATGAAAAAAAATTATATTTATTAACGGTATCAAGCTCCTTAAATGCGCCATCTCTTTTACTATCGTTTATATCCTTATTACAAAATCAAAACCAATTTATAATGAGTTACGAGAAATGTACAATCTTTATTATAAATATCTATTGCGTTAGCAGTCAAATTCTACTTATATTTATCACTTGATTCGTCGCATTGTCACCACGCCTATGCTTTTACAACGATGCCGTAACAATGCTTTTACAACATTCGACCTGATTAGAAGTTATCACAATAAAAACAACCCTATATATTCCTTAAGACTGTTTTTCAAATGCTAGTTAAGCGAATGTGTTTAATAAAATACATTTCTGGTATACAGTATTTTATATAAAGCTAACTCTTCGGTAAGCTTCGGTTTAAACATAGATTTAAGCCCTCATTAAGTCACAGAAATAAATTAAGAGTATGTGTACGTCTGCTGACTTTAAGTTATGCATATTTGTGCAATTTTGGTAATATCCTACAGACACAATAGTACTTTTTTTGGGGTACCAACACAGAGGAACTTCTTTACGTAATACAGATGATCCTAATAGTATACCTAATACAGTAATAGAAATACTGAACATATAACAGTCGCGTTCATTTACAAAAACATTCTCTGCTTAATATTCTCATAATTGATGTTAGTGCAGTAATCAGACGCTGAATGAGATCAAATGCGAATTTTACTTTTAAAATATAATGAAACAAAGGTGTACCTGTTAGGTATGTGTTTGTAATACATTATATAACGTAAATTAAATGAACGTAGTTAATTAACATATTAATCTTTCTGATATACATTTTTACAATGTATTTAAAGCAAATTCCTTCATTATTGTATAAAGAAAAGCATTTTAATTAAATCTGATGTAGTTAAAACACATCATTAGCGACTTTATGCACTTTAATTGCAAGTCCCTCTGTGTAAGTAATATTCAGCAACCGTTTAAATTATTAAATACATATCTTCTTTGATATTGTACTTTTAACAAGTACTGCGGACAAAAGGATGCTGAATATATTTAAGCAAGTTCTTAATGTTCTGAAAATACCATTGATTAATCGATAAAAATAAGGCTACGCGAAGCTATAAATCATTTGCAGCGATCGAAGATGCAATATAAATATGTAACGTATTTTTGCAAATGAAAATTAGTAAGTCACAACTTTTTTTTATCGATACATTAATTATCGTTAATTTTAGCAAATAGCTTTTAATATTTTCGAAAGACATGGCACTATGTACATGTGTCGAATCAATGTCATTACATTTGAAATGTTTGTCAGAAAATTTTAATAATATTCACCCCTGTCTCTAGACGTTATAAAGACTTCAATTACTGACGTAAAAAAAAAAATAAATAGGAACATAATTTAAATAAATTATACGCCCATTTAAAACATAGACTATGATCACAAATAATCAAATTTGTTTCACGGTAAGTGTGTTCACATCAGTTTCGAACAAAGTTACTCGATATACTTTAATAAGATATAGTTCGGCAGATAAACTTTTGAAGAATCTTTGTATAATACGAAATATATCTTCTTTTTTTTTTATACATTTGTTCCTTTTTCTCTAACAGTATCTCCAAAAAGTGTAAGAAATATTAATGTATTGGAAGTGTATATATTCATTACATACTGTATCACAAATTTGGATCATAGAAATTCTGCTTCATAACGCGTCCATTAGATGTGCACAATTTCAAATTTTCATCTCCCTGAATGAAATCCTTTAAACAGAATTTCTTCTAGAACTTTTAATAATTCTGTTTCATTTGATACTCCGTAATGTAACAATCGAAAATTAGATAAGGGAACTTTGCGAAGAGACTATTTATATAATTTCACTGTCAGTTTTAAATGGTTCTATACAAAAATCGAATATAAGGCGGCAATACCTTCTCACGATGAAAATTTCTTTAGAATACCAATATTAAGCATTATCGATAGCAACGTCCTTTATGATATCGTCTTTACTGATGTTCTGGTTCATTTGATCATTTTCGTATTCCACAAAATCATCGAATAAACTTGGCCACGCTTCTGTATCGTCATAAGCGCCAAGATCGTCGCCGATACTTTCAGCGAAATTCAGAAACATATTCCAAGTATCTCTGGGTATACCTCGAACATGATGGCACTCAAGAAATTTAAGCCACCTTGATAACAAAGGTGGTTCGCGAATTGTAAAAACAAGTTTCCATAGAACGATTGCCATATCAGCCGGTAATATCCTTTGGCCGGAATTGACATCCAGGCCGAACCGGAATGTAAATCGGTAGAGATCCTTGAATAAATTACTATTTACGGTTAACTCTTGAACAGTTTCTGGTAGTCTTGCTTGTATAGCGCGTATACTGTCTACTTTCATTGTTTTCAAACCTGTTACAAACTCTTGACGCGTAAATTGGCACATCTGTTCAGCATTTAATTTCCAAGCAAGTACGAGTACTTTAAATTCATCCGGCGATAGTTGCAAATCATTGCAAAGCCTCTCTATACCATCAGCTAAAATTACGTCTTCGTACGGATCCTATAAATATGAGTTTTAAAATGAAATGTTATATTTGAAACGTGTATCCTTAATTATATAAGACTGTACCCATGATCCTATATACCCATGCCCCTATCGACGTGCGTTACGAAAAGTAGCACGTTTCAATTTTCTTGCCAAAAACAGCACGTTTGCCTTCGTTGTTACGAAAACTAACATGTTTGCCACGAAAAGTAACATGTTCCGTTTGTAGCGACGAAAAGCAGCACATTTGGATGGTTACGAAACATCGAGCGCGTCAACGTAAATACCTTCCGACGCGATTTTTATTTAGTACTAAGTCGGTAATTTATTAAACATTAAAATACCGTACTTAAATTATGTAGATTAAAATTTTCATACGTGTTTCCATTTGGAGATTAGATGGAGCTATTGTTTATTAAACAATCTTTTCAAAAGTCGAATTCTTTGATGCAAAATGCACTTCAACAATTTAAACTAACCACGCGTCGAAACGTGATAGTTTCTGCAGCAGAACCCAAAACGTGCTATTCTTCGTGGCGAAACAGGATAATGTGCTAGTTTTCGCCGCAAAGAACGAAATGTACTATAAAAAACGCTGACCCTGTATATACCCAATACCCATACTGTAAAAGTAAGTTCCCGAATTTAGTGGATTTAAATTTTACCTTATATTGGTCAAACAAAGCATTCAACTTGCTCTCGGATGTTTCCTTTTGCTGCTTCGATTCAGTCGTTACATAAACACCGGACGATGGTCCTGATCTACCCAGCGGTGGTAAACGCGAGTAAAACCCCCTCGAGAGACGCAGATTATTTTGTACACAAGGCACAGATCCACAATTATCAGATCCTACATTGTTGAATGTTGATAACGTGGGCATCGATTTTCTGTTTCCGTTTATATGCGTTTCAGATGCTAAGGGTCCAGTTTGTTGGCAAGAATTTGGGAACAAGCCCTTAAGTTCCATTGTCTCTGTAACCATTAGAACAACGATAGCATAAAATACTGTTCGCAGCGTGTAAAGTACGTTTAAGAAATGCGTAAAATAATAATACAATAATTCTTATTAAATATCCTCAAATATGAACATTAAATATTCCCCTTGTTACTTTGAGATATAATTTTCAATTATCGAATAACCAAAGAAAGCTACAAGAAGAAACATTATACATCAGTAAAATCACCAATAACTGACATTGATAACAAACACAACAGTTACCGTCTTTGTGTTCCAAATACATGGATTGATCAGTGGTGGCTGGTGTAAGAGGCACCTTGAAACACGAAAAACAGTTTCCCATTGATGCTGTCCGTACTTAGAATCAGAGACAAGTATCCCGTTCATCAGTAGTCTAGTTCAGTCTTACATTGACAGTCTTGATCAGAAGCTAAACAATAAAATATTATCTATATAAATTCTGCGCTTCGTGAATAATGATCTTGAAATTTTTAAAAACGCACAATTACAACATTCTGAGTCACGAGCAAATATTAATCATAACAATGTTCCAATGCAAAATTATCTTTTTACATTTTCCTACATAGGTGTACCAATAAAATAATCGTATTATTGAGAATTCAGTGTTTGATGTCCGAAAGTATTATGGTACATTTCCGAAAGCGTTCGATCTCGATGCGAGAAGAATACGCGGCGCAAATAGCGCGTGAATTAAGGAAACAGTTCTTTACCTTATTGTTAAGGCGGATTTTCGGTCTACCTGGGTCACTATAAGCCCAGTAAAGACCCACCGCGAAATATCCCGTTCTGCCCACATTCATAAATTCTCGGGAATTATTTTAAACTTCGATTCGCTGCAATTAAAAGTGGCGGAATGCTTCGACCTCGCTTCTACCGAGCGTTTCATTTACATGACTACCAGGTCGGATTTGTGCTTGGCTAAACGCTACTGTCATTTGTAGCGACGTAACCTCACCGAATGATACAACGACGGTACCATTCCATTGGCGAAGCACGCTCATTTATTTCGGCCTATATTGTTTGCTGATGCTTCGGCGAGGCTTCTGCGGTGAAGCGCGATCGAGCACGATAATAAAGGCAGGTATACTCTTCGTGTTTTAATAGGTATACCAGAGGAAGTCCCTTCGCAGCGAAGCAACAACGAGATCCTTTTCGTAAACTCCAGTATTGATACTCCATAAAAATAATAATCACTAGTGACGCATACGTACTCCACTGTAGGTGAAATTGCGAGTCCCATGCGAAAAAAACGTGCACCGCATTATTGCGCTGTTCGTCTGCCTGTTAGTTTTAAAATTATGGTTACGCGACGTTCTTTTTCACACTGCGCGTATAGAATTTTGTAAGTTCAAATATAGACGATAATTAAACGATTCGCTTTTATTGTTGGTTATCGGGTTTTATAAATTATGCTCCTACGCTTGTGTTATATGATATTAATTCTAAGCGATGTGATCTCGTTATTTCGTAATGTATTAGAAATGCATACTTTCTGTGACACGATGTGGGAAATTAGTATCCGTCTGTAGAGCAGTGACTGTCAAAGTAAATTTTAAATAATATAATACGATAAGTCAATGTAATGTTTGTGTCACAGTTAACCTACGCTGATATACTTCCTACGGAAAGATGGGGGAATTGCCGCGGATCACAAGATCGTTGCGGATGTTTACGGATCTTGGGCGCATTAAAAGTACACTTGATTTGCCACCGAATGATTTATCTAAAAAACGCAAAGAGCAAACTAGCATATTAAAGAGGTATTTCTTAATTTAATGGCTTATAATTATTTATGTACACGGCGCAAATAATGTATTTTATTTATTTTACGACATCGTAAACTTTATGCGATATATTAATGAATATTTATGTTTTCGTAAAATGCAGTGAACTCAAATGGAACGATTTGTGCAGTTATATATCCAATGACGCTTTAATGCTGGTTAACAACTTACGTCAAGTTGTTGAGAAAATACTTGGTACGTATTAATGTAAAATGAGAAATAATTTCAAGTGTTTCTTTATTCTTCGTTATTTTAGGCGAATGTTCTTATGAACTTGTACATGAATTCACAATGTTTGCTTTATGCTTGTTAATCAATGAGAAAATGATAACATCGGCAATGTTTGATATTTTGAAGAAACAAGCAGCAAATTTGACAACTCAAGATGCTAATACCATGATGGGGGTAAGTGTTGTTTTTTTCAGGAGAATTACACTGGTTTAAAAAATAAAACCTCATGTTCGGGATCAGCGGGCCATTTTACATAAGAAAAAAATAGTGGCATCTGCTGCGCAAAATGGCTGTAAATTAGTGTTACCAATAATTTAAACAGTTATGATTGATATAAATATTTTTGAAGTACGACAAATGACTTCGCTAGAAATAAAATATAAAATAATGAATCTCCTCAATAAACTTACTCAAAATATCCACCTCCACTTCATAAATTTCTTCTTTTCTCAAATGTATTTTCTTGAAGCGACCTTTTGGGCTACATGATTAATGCTTTTAATATCAAAAGCATTACAAAATTTATGAGCTGATATTAAGCACGTAACATTATTACAATTCTCATAATGGTTTAATATTTTTGAATAGTACAGGTTGTTCGTTTACAAATTGTAATTTTCGTTACCTTTTTACAGATAATCTTAACATTTAAGAACAAATTGAACGATGACGCTTTAGAGTTTTTAACGAATGGAATAGAAAATGTTAATAATATTGAAATATCTGAAGCTGATTTATTTGGTACAAAATTTGTCTATAAGCCTGTAAGGGCTGTGTGGCCAGACACTGGGACACTTCGCAATATGTCTCAGGGGAATAGAATGCAAAGCAGCGATAACTTCACTATGAAATATACAGACAATACTACAAAATCATACAATCCTGAAGTTTGTATTTACTACATTATTCTAATATTTGCTTTTAATCATATTGTTGCGTCGGGGCGTTTCCATCGCAGGCCACCCCGACCCAAAGGGTAGAATAATTACACAAATAGATTTACAATGTTACAAGCCCAACCCGCACGTCCGAACGCTATGGCGTTCGGTACAAGACCAGTCTTCTGGTCGGCCTCCCGATTGTCCTCTTGAAGGGGGCCGACCTTCTTCTTTCTTCAGCTACGAGCACCAGCAGGCTACTATTTTAATACAACCTGTACTTTTGTTTCAGTTTGATAAAGCGACATACAAAAAGGAGTTGAAGTTGTGTTATGACAAGTATTCTAGAGATATGACTCACGAGGATTTCGTAACTATGATAAAGGACAAATTGAAACGTTCCAGAAATCTACAAAACGAGCTACTCGACTTTTTAGGTTGCGAGCACATAGAGTTCATCCAATATATTATACAACATCGAAAAAGTATTGTAGCTCTGAGTTCTCTTCCAAAAATACAGACACAGTCCGCTGTACAGAGACCTGTAATTAGTGGCCAAATAACAGTACGATCCGAGAAAGAGGAGCAAATATTAAAACAAATACGAAAAGAAGAAAAAAAGTTACAAAAAATATCGAATAAACGGGAGGGAAAGACGGATTTAGAAGGGAGCGACTTTGAGCCGCATGGACTACAGTTGAAAAAGCAGGAAGCGCTGATAGAAAGTTGCAGACCCTTATTCAAGAGAAATATCGTTTCATCGGCAGATAGGACTGTGCAGGAGAATTATCCATTTGTATTTGATTCTAACATGGCCAGTAAATGTACAAGTGGCTATATATCACAGCAGAAAATAATGTTACCAGAAAATGTTGTGAAAAAAGACACAGACACGTACGAGAAGGTTCACATACCGATCCCAGAATCTCAATTACTCGATGTTTCTTACAAGCCTATTACGATATCTGCATTGGATGATATCGGGCAAATGGCTTTCAAAGGCATTCCAGAATTAAATCGAATACAAAGTATAGTGTTTAACACAGCATATAATACCAATGAGAATTTATTGATCTGTGCACCGACAGGAGCTGGGAAAACTAATGTCGCAATGTTGACTGTGGTGCACCAGTTGAAGCAACACATCAAGGATCGGGAATTAATGAAAAATGAATTTAAAATAATTTATGTGGCGCCTATGAAGGCTTTAGCAGCCGAAATGGCAGGGAATTTTAGTAAACGACTCGAGTGTATTGGTATATCAGTTAGAGAACTGACCGGGGATATGCAGTTAACCAAATCGGAAATACAACAAACACAAATGATAGTCACTACCCCAGAAAAATGGGATATTCTTACGAGGAAAGGTACCGGAGACAATTCTCTTACCAGTCTCGTAAAATTATTAATTATCGACGAAGTACATCTGTTACATGGCGACAGAGGACCCGTGATCGAGGCGTTAGTTGCTCGTACTTTAAGGCAAGTAGAATCTTCGCAAAGTATGATCAGAATTGTCGGGCTATCCGCGACTCTGCCGAATTACGTAGACGTCGCGAGATTCTTAAGAGTAAATCCTACTAGGGGACTGTTTTATTTTGACCATCGATTTCGCCCGGTGCCACTTAGCCAGACATTCATCGGTGTAAAAGGAACGTCACTGATGCAGCAAATGAATTACATGGACCGCGTATGTTACGATAATGTTATAGATATGGTATCCAAAGGGCATCAAGTCATGGTATTCGTACATGCACGCAATGCTACTGTTAAAGTAGCGAACACGCTAAAAGAACTAGCGCTGCAGAATAATATGCTTAAATACTTCATACCCGAAGGTCACGGAAAATTTGTAAATAAAGCATTTGCCAAGTCGCGTAATAAGCACCTAGGCGAATTGTTTAACAGTGGGTTATCGGTGCATCACGCAGGTTTATTACGTTCGGAGCGAAACGTAGTTGAGAAATATTTTTCAGAGAAATTAATTAAAGTTTTAGTTTGCACATCGACACTAGCTTGGGGCGTAAACTTACCTGCACACGCAGTTATTATAAGAGGGACAGACATATACGATTCGAAACATGGCTCGTTTATTGATTTGGACATACTGGATGTTTTACAAATCTTTGGACGCGCCGGTAGGCCGCAGTTCGATGCATCGGGTCATGCTGTTATTATTACTGTTCATGATAAGTTATATCACTATCTGTCGTTATTAACAAACCAAGTACCTATCGAAAGCAAGTTTATTACATATCTGGCTGACAATTTGAATGCCGAAATTGCACTAGGTACAATATCAAACGTGGAAGAAGCTATAGAATGGCTGAATTACACGTACTTGTTTGTTCGAATGAAATTAAATCATCAAGTGTATGGAATAAGTCATGAAGTCGTTAAAGTGGATCCAAATTTGGAGCAAAAGAGAAGGGAACTGATCGATGTAGCAGCTGGCGCGTTAGATAAAATAAAAATGATACGGTACAATAAAGCTACTGGGGACCTTAGTCCGACTGATCTAGGACGTATCGCGAGCCACTTTTATCTTAAATATGACACTGTTGAAATTTTCAATGAATTAACAAAACCAATAATGACCGAAGCAGATATACTTTCAATGATATCCCGTTCCCAAGAATTCGAGCAATTAAAAGTACGAGACGATGAGATTGACGAGTTGGAAAGATTGTTTAGAGAGAATTGCGAACTCCCAGTGCCAGGTGGAGCAGAAAATATATACGGCAAAGTGAACATTCTGTTGCAAACGTATTTATCGCACGGTCGTGTGAATTCGTTTTCATTAATATCGGATCAAGCGTACATTACGCAAAATGTAGTGCGTATATCCAGGGCATTATTTAAAATTATGTTAAGAAAAAACAATGCAATAATGTCTAGACGCTTATTAGAAATGGCCAAGATGCTTCAACTACAACAGTGGGATAATATGCATCCCTTGTGTCAGTTTCCCTGTTTGTCTTCAGAAATCACTGAAAAATTAGACCATCATAATTTAAATATTAATAACTTATGCGATATGAGTGTTCTGGAGATTGGGGATATCGTGCGTAATCAGAGAGCTGCGGCATTAGTTAGAAAGTGCTGCGAAGAGTTCCCCGTATTAGAGATGGAGTCCAATATACAACCCATTACCCGTACAATTTTAAGAATTCGCCTGAAGATATATCCTCAGTTTCGGTGGAACGATAGAGTTCATGGTAAGACTTCAGAACCATTCTGGATATGGATAGAAGATCCAGATACTAATTTCATTTACCACCACGAATATTTCATCCTGACAAAACAGATGGTTTGTCATAACCTTGAGCAAGAACTTGTAATGACTATACCATTGAATGAACCGTTACCTGCCCAGTATATAATAACAGCAACGAGTGACCGTTGGTTGAGTTGCAGATAC
Source organism: Andrena cerasifolii (assembly GCF_050908995.1). Classification (NCBI taxonomy): domain Eukaryota; kingdom Metazoa; phylum Arthropoda; class Insecta; order Hymenoptera; family Andrenidae; genus Andrena; species Andrena cerasifolii. The sequence continues at coordinate 5,432,042 of NC_135123.1, forward strand.
GTAACACCCCTCACATTTCATGATCTGATTTTACCCGAAGAATATCCTCCGTACACTGACTTGTTGGTGTTGCAGCCGTTGCCAGTGAAGGCTCTGAAGGCACCAGAGTACGAGAAGCTTTATAAATTTTCCCACTTCAATCCGATACAAACGCAGATCTTTCATTGCCTGTACTACACGGATAACAATGTGCTTTTAGGAGCTCCAACTGGTTCGGGGAAAACAATAGCTGCGGAAATCGCTATGTTCAGAATATTCAAACAGTATCCTACCCAAAAGGTCGTGTATATTGCGCCTCTGAAAGCTTTGGTCAGGGAACGGATAAGTGACTGGAAAGTTAGACTTGAACAACAATTGGGGAAGAAGGTAGTGGAACTGACTGGAGATGTGTCGCCGGACGTTAAAGTGATAGCTAATGCAAATGTGATCGTAACCACGCCAGAGAAGTGGGACGGCATCAGCAGAAGTTGGCAAACAAGAACTTACGTGAAGAATGTCGGGCTTATAATTATAGATGAGATCCATCTCTTAGGGGAAGACCGCGGTCCTGTTTTGGAAGTCATTATTTCAAGGACCAATTTTATTTCCTCGCACACTACGAGGAACTTGAGAGTTATTGGACTTTCTACAGCATTGGCCAATGCAGTGGATTTAGCTAATTGGCTTGGCATTGGAGAGATGGGCTTGTACAATTTCCGCCCATCCGTACGACCCGTGCCACTGCAAATTCACATAAATGGATTTCCTGGGAAACACTATTGTCCGCGAATGGCAACAATGAACAGACCAACTTTTCAAGCGATCCGTCAACATTCGCCATCTAGCCCAGCCCTTGTGTTTGTTTCTTCGCGTAGGCAAACGCGTTTGACTGCGTTAGATTTAATTGCTTATCTCGCGGCTGAACATGATCCCAAACAGTGGCTACATATGCCCGAAGAAGAGATGGATAATGTTTTAGAACAGGTACGGGACTCAAATTTAAAGCTGATACTCGTTTTCGGGATTGGACTTCACCACGCTGGCCTTCAAGATAAAGATCGGAGACTTGTCGAAGAACTGTTTGTTCATAACAAAATTCAGGTAGGTATTCGGGACTTTAATGAATGCATAATGCAATTGGGAGTATTCAAGCCTCTTATAGAAATATTTCCTGAAAATCTCCTTTAGGTATTGATTACTACAGCTACGCTAGCTTGGGGTGTAAATTTCCCTGCTCATTTAGTAGTAATAAAGGGGACGGAGTACTTTGACGGCAAGACAAAACGCTACGTGGACATGCCAATTACGGATGTGCTTCAGATGATGGGTCGCGCGGGCCGGCCTCAGTTTGACACTTCTGGGGTGGCAGTTGTTCTAGTACACGACTTGAAGAAAAGCTTTTATAAGAACTTCTTGCACCAGCCATTTCCAGTGGAATCAAGTCTATTGGCAGTACTGCCAGACCACATAAATGCGGAGATTGTGGCTGGTACAATTAAAAGCAAACAAGAATTTTTAGATTATTTAACGTGGACCTATTTCTTTAGAAGATTGCTAAAAAATCCTAAATACTATGACTTAAATACTCTAGAGCCTAATACGATTAATCAGTATTTATCTTCTTTGGTGGATAACACAATAAAGGTGTTGATAGACTCGTATTGCGTTGGCTTTGACGAGGTACGTAGTATTAAATTTATGTTGTTAAGTTAATTGTATAATTTAAGTATTTTTGTTGTTGCACTATTAATGTCGTTGTTACTCTTCTTTTCAGGATGAGCAAATTTTATTCCCACTTTCGATGGGTAAAATAGCATCGTTCTATTATTTGTCACATCGTACCATGTTAATGTTCGAGCAGACGTTACAAGAATCCATGACTCTGGATCAGTGTCTCCATATTTTATGCAATGCTCACGAATACAATGAATTGCCAGTAAGACATAACGAAGAATTATTAAACGAGTAAGTTGCTAATTTCACTTAAGCTTAACTTAAAGAGTTCCGAGTTTGTTATAATATGTGTGATTACTCAACAGAGAATTAAGTAAAATGTGCCGTTACTCAGTAGACAATTACTCATACGATTCTCCAAATACCAAAGCATTTCTATTACTTCAAGCACACTTTGCCCGACTTATATTGCCATGCGCGGATTACAGTATAGATTTGAAGTTAGTTCTTGATCAGGCAATTAGAATTATTCAGGTACGTATACGTATGTTCTTGGGATCTTTATTCATATAAAAAAATTTATTTGACACACTTTTGTCACACATTGCCGTTCGTTTTCTGCGGTCGTAGCAACCTCTGCACCAAGCAAGGGGCCACCTTATCAGCATCATAACTTCTCCAATTTACAACCTTTTTTCATGAACTTTGCGTTAATCTATGCAGAATGACATTCTCTAAGGGCCATCGGGCCATTTTTTGAAATTTTTAATTTTTAATATTTTTTTCACCATTTAAAGATCGAAATTGTAGACGAAAAATCGACTGCTTTCTCCAAAATGGCATAATTTCCTTATTTTCTAAAAATTCAAAAATTTGGCCCGATAGCCCTTAGAGAATATCATTCTGCATATATGAACGCAAAGTTCATTAAAAAAGGCTGTCCATTGTCGAAGTTATCATGCTGACAAGGAGGAGGCCCCCTGCTTGGTGCAGAGGTTGCTGCAACCGCAAGAAACGAAAGGCAATATATGACAAAGGAGTATCAAATAATTTTTTTTATACGAATAAAGGTCCCAAGAACAAGATATAATTATAAAATTCTCGATTTTTTTCACACGTCTCGAGGAAAAAAATCCCAAATGTGATCAATTATTCGGCGCCGAGAACGAATGTAACCCCTTAAGGCTTCTTACTTTGCTACAGTATAATATACCATTGCTTTTAGGCGATGATAGACACTGTTGCAGAACACGGATGGTTGCAGAGTACACTTATGATAATACAATTACTTCAAATTATTATTCAAGCCCGATGGTTCGATGAACCTGCAGTTACCACATTGCCTCATATAAATTCCGAACATTTGCCGTTGTTTTCAAAATTACCAACAGCTCTTCCAGTATTATGCACCAGTGCGTGTAATAAATTTATAGAAATACTTCGTAAACAGTTCGCAGAGGACCTGGTACAACAGGTAAATATATCAGATTTTAGTTCATAATGTTAACAACGCGAGTGTAAACTTAATTTCGCAATTATGAATTGATTAGCAAATATTCAGACTGTTCAGGTTTATATTAATTTTATTAATATCTTGACAGATATATCAAGTGACACGAGACATGCCAATACTTTGTGTCGATTTAAGATTGGAAGGTCATTGGTTCAACGGTGTTACAGAGAAATCTGTATTGTTGCAATCAAATAACCGTAATTACATAGATGTACATCAAGATCAAGACTATATATTAAATGTTGGGATGTGCAGAAGAAATAGATCGAGTAATTTGAGAGCGCATTGTCCCATGTTCCACAAAGGAAAGGATGAGGGTTGGTTCCTAGTTTTGGGTAGTATTGACGATAATGAACTATGGGCTTTAAAACGAGTGTCTGGGATAAATGACCATCGGAAGTGTCACCAGCTGCAATTCAGAGCACCATCGCAATTAGGTAACTTTACTTTCGTTAGTACTTCTTTCAGGCCGTCGCGCATTTTGGCGAAGTGCGACGAAGCGAATGGAACAAATTAATAATAATTAATTGTCGCTGCGCCTTGGTCTGGTGTGCGCGGCTCAGTACGAATCAATTGCTTATAAGATTTTCTCTTCGCATCGCTGCGCTTCGGCAAAAGGCGCGACGACCTGTATTCTTTTATAGAACCGTAGAATATTAATCGTTTTAATTGAAAAATGATTCCTTAAGGGCGAACAAATTTGACATTTTATCTGATGTCCGATTGTTACATGGAACTGGACCAACAATACAATGTACAGATGAACGTAATACCTTAACTTAATAAAAGTAAATGAACGCTCGAAAGACTGAACGAAGAGTAGCAAACATATATGTATGCTCAAATGTTAAAGTATTTTACATCGGCATTGTTAATCACGGGTGAAACCTCCGCACAGTTTGTGGGTGGTGCACCGCGTGTTCTGGGGACGGCCTGTAAACGGCACCGCTTTAAAGTTAACTAATAAGTACAAACAGAATATTTTAATATGAAATATTAATATATCAATTAATATTTATGGAGCTGCTTACTGATCGAAGGTATTGTGATTAAAACTATATTTAAGCGTAATTTTTAAGTGTTTATTTTTCCGAAGATGTATACAAATTTATATATATATATATTTTCCTTTCTTATTACTTGTCGCGGATTATTTCATATTTTTCATACAAATGTGAACCTTACTATGTTTAGTATATAAAGATAAAAAAAGTAACATCTGAAGGATCAGTTATATAATTTCCTAGTGTTTGTGAATAAAGCAACCCATTCGAGACGTTGAAAAAAAATGTTAGTTTACTTTATTACAAAGCAAGTCTCATAGATTACACATAAAACTTAATATAAAAATGCAGTAATTATTGTAACACAAACAGTAATAGCTCATTAAAGATAAAAGGATATCAGTGGTAGCTTCATATATCTTACACGCTCTTTTCCGTACTGATCCTCCTTCACAATTACACTATGACATTGTAACAGTACAATATTGTTTAGTTTAATTCGTTATGCTAACAAGAAGTAGTGAGAGATTATAGGATAGGAAGGATGTGAGATCATTTCATTGCTTTGTTTTAACGAGAACATAATTAAGTTGTACCCTTTCACTCGTGCTTCATTACTTGCGCAATGACGCCCCGTTCTGTACTTATCGATGCAGATTATTCACACTAGCAACGCAGAAGAGATATATTTTTAAAATTTGCTTCCCAGCTTCGACTGTATCTACTCCCCCGAGACACACGATGCAATTCGTGCCAAAATGCAAGCAGGTAAAAAGGAGAGTGTATATTTTCTGTTTGTGAGATGTTGTTAAATAAGAAATGTTTATAAGATTTTAAATAAATAAATAACTCGATACCGATAAATCCACGCACAGGCACCGACTATTATACTTGTACAATTACTTAAATTATGTTTTTGAAAAAATTTATTATCTTTCTAGTTAATCCCTCGACTTATTATCTGAACCCTTTAGCTGTTTTGCCCAGAGCGAAGTACAAAGCTATTTGATTCGTACTACTTTTGCGAAGTTCTATGATAAATACGGTGAATTTAGATCGAAAAAGAAATATATACCTTTTCGTTCATAGCTCATCGTTTTATTACACTGCAAAAAGGTTAAAGGCTAAATTAGTAACGCTTGCGGTAAATACTTCACTCATTCCCCCACAAGTGTTTTTAAGCTAACGTAATAAATTTGTTGGGTGGGTAAATATCAATTTATCAGTTATCTCTTCTTCATCAGTAGAACGAACCCTCTGCTCTCTCAATATTTAAGAGACGCACTTTATGCAACCATTTTCATAGATGTAGTACTAATCAAAGCAAAGAAATTCTTAAGCTCCCTCCGCAATTTAAATCTGGAAGTACTGATTAGTTCTTGTAAGTAATAAACCGAAAAACCCTTAAACAAAACAATTTCATAGTAATGTTCTCCTTTATCTATATTTAGTTATTTCTCACGGTATATAATAAACTGTAACTCAATTCGAGTGTCATCTCCCATTACGTTGCACATATATATGAAAGAAAAGAAAAACCGACAGTCTTGATTAATCCGTTTCACAATTAATAGGGTATTACTGTCACCTTTTAGTACTTTCTTTTTTCCTGCGACTGTTCCATTTTCAAGTGACAATAATGGTATCGAAGATCGGAAATTTTATCACTCGAGAACCAAGGAAGCACTAGCGTAACTAACAGAACTATCATTCATGTTATTGCACTGATTACTTTGAGCATATTTAAGAAACTTCAAGTTCATTCTTTGGCCATTAGTATTTCCCTTTAAACTATGAATTGCCTGCAGACATATAAAAAAATTTTAAGATTGTAATAAATTTAATGACGAAAGTTAATTCAATCGTGAAACAACATTTTTTGTCGAAGAAGAAAGATTCTGTGAATGATCTGATTAAATGAAAATAACATTACCTGTAATAGAACACTGATAGGATGTCGACCACATATAGTATTAGCATATTTTTTAAGGTAATCGGTGAACATTGTGGGATTTAAAGTTTCTATGATGTCCATTCCCTGTGCAAATTCATACAAATATAGAATGTATTATACATGCATATTAACAATTGTGAAAGCATAGATAATTGAAGAGTAATGATATATAATTAAGGAGTTATAAATGAATTTTTTTTTAAGAAGCGGAAGCGTATATTTTTACAAAACTTTTTGCGCTTAAAAGAGCAACGTTTAAAGAACATTTGGTAATTATTTCGTAGAAAAATATTTACATTTATAATAAAGTAACAACCGACATCCAAGAAGCATTTTTAAAAAATTGGTTTTGCGGTCAGCACTGCAAAGCCAAATGAGCAATTTTCCGAAATATTAATTTAAAACAAAATGGCGGCTATTTAAAGTTGAAATCCTTATTTTTTCGCGTGATTTTTGCACGAAAAAAATAGGATTTCCACTTTAAATAGCCGCCACTTTGTTTTAAATTAATATTTCGGAAAATTGCTCCTTTGGCTTTGCAGTGCTGACCGCAAAACTAATTTTTACAAATGCTTTTTGAATGTCGGTTGTTACTTTATTATAAACGTAAATATTTTTAAACGAAAAAATTACCAAATGTTCTTTAAACGTTGCTGTTTTAAGCGCAAAAAGTTTTGTAAAAATATACGCTTCCGCTTCTTCAAAAAAAATTCACAAATATTTACCTCTTTTCGGCCGCCTGACTAGCTATAACCCCTTAAGGGGTTACCTACCGTCAGGAGGTAGAAAAAGAATCGATTCTTTGGGAATTTATTTCAGAAAGTACATGCATATTTTTATGCAATGTCAAAATTTACATTTCTAGAAAAAGACTATTAGACCATGACTGTATAAGTATTACGAATGTACAATTATTACTGAAAAGTTAAAAGATTCAAAAATTCGAAAATGGTAACTCAAAAAATGACGCTGGGGTACAGTGAACCCCGTGTGACCAATTTGTGATTATAAGAAGGTGTGACCACGATGGGTTAATATAAATACATCCTAATGAAGCAGCAACTTAAATAAGTAAAGTATCTATAAAGTTACAAGTTTGTATTTATGTTTTATGTACCATCTTGTCAAGATTTTGAATAGATCTGTAAATAGGACCACATGACCTATCGTAGTAAGTAAAGCGAAAACGTTGTCCCCAGTGACAGAAATCCGATGAAATCACAAATAATGTCTGTGGATCCGCCATGTACGGTGCTAATAATCTTCCATAAAGTGCCTCCCTTTCTGGGCTTAACGATCCAACCAATATTGGAATTATAGTAAAAGAATCTTTGAACCTATATGGGCATAAAACGAAAGCTTAAAAATTCGAAATAAGTTAACTTTAAGGTTTAAGGGGTCATTCTGGTAATCACGCCGCAAAATTCGGTAACATTCGGGCTTAATTCTGGCACCTGCGATAGCGGTACTCATAATGATTAAGACTCAGCTTGGTTTTTTTGTTTGAGATGAGTCTGTGAGCTGAAATCACTCCCGCCAGGGAGGTACTTCTTTTCGAAGGCGCGATTTTGAACTCCAGATAACATTGAAAAAACACAATTAAAAGTGTATTTAAAAAATTGTTCCGTATACATTACAAGTAGAGTTGAGACTATTTGTCGAATTTTTCGGTATTCGAATATTCGAATACTAAAATATTCAAAATTTATTCGTAGCATTCGAATACTTGTAAAATATTCGAATACTCAAATATTCGAAATTTATTCGTAATATTTGAATACTTGTAAAATATTCGAATAGTCCCAGCCCTAATTACAAGTAGCTTAATAAATGAAAAAAAAAGTTCGACATTGTTATTCATTGTATTCACTGAGAAAAAAAAGCCCGAATGTTTCCGAATTTTGCGGCGTGATTACCAGAATGACCCCTTAACAGAGCGGGTGGAATTAACATACCCTTCCATAACTTTTGCTATAAATGGTAATTGCATTTCAATACTGTGTTCTTCTTCATCTGTATTTAAATCCATCCATTCAAAGTGTCTAGTCTCCTCAAGTTCTCTGCATACTATCACAATGAACAGAAACCTATATTTGGACTAATCTTCGATAGTAATTCATATTTGCGTTTGGATTCGCATACGTTTTACATTTAAAAAAAAAAATTATTCGGATTGTTTTCCATATTCTGTATTACGTAATCCGTACCTTGTTGATCAATATGTAGGTCGTACAGCGGTGTCTGATAGATCGAGGCAGAAGGCAGAGCACATCCCGCTAATCTCAGGTGATGCGAAGGGCCGAGTATAAATATCCTGCGTCTATGTAACGATAAATTACAAACTTTATAATATACTTTAAAACATATAAAAGTCAAAGCACAACGTTGAGTATATAAAATGATTTTTGGCCAAAGGGTACGCCACGGTGGCTGTGCACCATTGGTAAGCTCCGGTCCAAAAATCACTCTGTACGCCAAACATTGTCCTTTCAAAACGTAATTAATCACATCCTCTTTATACAAGCACATGGCTATAATAGTGTTCAATGTTTTATTGATTAACACTCTGAATCTACAAATCCATCAAAGTCGAACCAATAATCAGAGAACAGTTTTGGGATACTTCTTTCGCAACATAAGTCTTATAATAATTACATTATTTTCTTGAGAAGTTCAGATTCAAAGTATTAAATAGAAACAAAAATTCAATAACATAGTTTATCAATGCTGCATTAAAAGTATATCGATTACACAGGGTCTATTCTTATATGTGGAACCCATTTTGCAGATAAGTGAAATACATGTAAGCAATAAAAAAAAATATATATTAACGAAAATACGCGATGTACGTCGCTCCATTTTCAAGTTGAAATTACTTTCGGGTCCTGATATCCCTTCAGCTACTGTAACTAATTACACCGAAACGTTTACGAAGAATGCTTATCCCGTGCACCACCTTCTCGTACGATACGCGATATGTAACATAAAGCTAACGGATATAAATCGCTTGAACGCGGAACTAGCAGCGCTTGGAAAGAAGGCGAAAGAAGTCGTATCTATGACTGTAGTCTCTATCTTTTTCTGTGTTTATCCTTTAAGTGGGCCCTACTTACGAGGATATACCCTGTGTGTAGTTGTATAAATTCATTTGACGCGATTAAATATATTCCAATAAAGTAAAAAAATAACTGATAAACATTTTACTTAGAAACTTACACAACTACTGGACTAATCTGGCGGTATGCAAAACCAGCACATGCTCCGCAATAGCTGTAACCTGCATGTCTGTGAAATTTTGTTTGTATTTCAATAAAGATTTGTTAACCTACTCGAGAATTATTTAATGTACTATAATTACTGACGGGGCAATAATTGCCCTAGCAGGTCCGTGTGATAAGTCTGCCGCACCCAACCAACCTTCTAATTGCTTATTCAACTCTGAACCTGTGTAAAACATTCATTTTAATATGCATATGTAATTATTCCAGTAGTTCAAGCATGTATCATTGATAAATAATGCAACTGAAGCTATTCGAATCGGCTAAGTAATCCTAGAACATAATGGAACGACTCGCAGCCACGACTGCCTGCATGGCGACTGCGGAATGATAGCATACGTAGAGCATATACGCGCTAGTTTATTAATAAACTTCGGAAGCATTGAGGATAAATAAAACTATCTTAATAAGTATAATATTATTTTTACAGGTTTTTTATTTCTTCTACATGTTATTTAAGGTAGTTAATATAGGAAATTTGAGATTAATTCATTATCGAGGTGGATTGCGTGAATGACGTTAGAAATAACATACTTCTTCTGTAATTAGAAATAAACTACCTCCTATAGTCTTCATACAGATGTTGTCATTCCTAAATTACCATGAAACAATTTTGTATACATCTGAAATATTGAACAGAAGTACATGTTGCTTTACAAGATAACCAAGATGCAACATAACAATAGAATGGTATTAATAGTCTCTGTTAGCAGTGGCTAATATTAAACATTAATAGAGATGAATTAGAGCTGGTATGCCGTACTAATAAGAAAGAATAGGTATCGAGTAATATGTGTGCGATTTATTGCATTGACAGATGTTTGTTTTCGGGCATATGTGAATATTAGTCAGCAGGTAGTTGCAAGCCTACGTAGCGATAAGAGAGAAATGACAAGTATTTGCGATTAAATTATAAACGGGCAACGTCCAAAGGCTAAAATAAATTAGGAATATATTTTGAATACCACTTACCAGAGCCTGCGTACCAACTACCAGCATGAGTTGCTCTTCTAACTAATGCCATTTTTCACTTTATTATACTGAGTCTTATTCCTTCTACTCACTTTCTGTAGCAGACGAGTATTTGGCTTATCGATAATCTTATGTGCGATTTATATAGAACGCTGACATTTAATCCTATATAAATACAAAATGTTTATAAAACCGTATCACAAAACTTTTATTTAACCATGAACCATGCACTCCCAATAACGTCCAGTTGTATGTTTGCAAATGCATCCGAGTTCCGAGTGTTGTCGGCCGGTATCTTCACTCCCAGATATCTGCCAGTCAGAGTTATCTGGCAGATATCTGGCACATGCCTGTTCTTCACCTACAGGCTCCAGTCTCGAGTTATCTGCCAGTTATTCTCTGATCAATTCGACTAGAGGTCAGTGGTGGGTAGTAATCCTCTAGGGAGTGATCGGAACAACGTGTATCGTCGCTGATTGGTTGCCGCGATTTAGGAGCAAAAGCGGAAGTAGACAGAGAAAGAAACTGTAAAAAAGAAAGAGACAGAGATACTGATAAAAAGAGACAGAAATACTGACAGAAAGAGAGTGAGAAATACTGATAGAAAGAGATAGATATGTTTATTTCCGGTTTTGCTCCAAGATGGCTGCGGTTATACCGATCACTCCCTAGAGGATCACTAGTGGTGGGTAAAGATACGAATTTTTTATATTATACACGACACGTGTCTTAAATGTCGTAAATGTCGTAAATGTGTCATAAATGTCGTAGGTATATCTGGAATGAAAATAACTAGGCAGATTAGATCTCTGGTGGCGCTGGCAGACACTACGTCGCGATCCCGTGGTGGGGCCGGGACGTCACAAACCTATAAAACATTTTTCGTATAAGTTATGAAGAAATGCCAATTTATTAATAATTATAATTCTGATTAAAAAAAACTAAATTAAATTAAGTTACACTGACGAAAAATGGATATTGAAAAATTAGTAAAAGAAATGCATATAGAATAATAAATATAACTTGTTTAAATTATATTTATTGGATGCCAATATTGGGATTGGCTAAGCTACCTGGTGGCGAAAATCAGAACCTGAAGGAGTAGGTCCCCACCAGGTAGCGTATCGCAGCTTTGCCAATCCCAATACTTTGCGACGTAATCGCCATATTTTACAGTACTCTACAGTATTCGCATGCAACCAACAAGCGAGTCAGAAAAAAACTATATTTTTCCAACACTAATTGTTGAAATCTTGAAATAATGAATGCTTCTATTTACTACATTTGCGACAAATGACACGTATGAAATCGGCTTAAAAACGAAATATATGTACACTAGGCGTCAAATTATCAAAAAATTGTATTCTTTTTTCTCGACTTATTTACTTATTATAAGTCGAAAAGAAAGAATAACTTTTTTCCATATCGCGCTTAATTTTCAAGAAAATTGAGTTTGAATTTCTTGACGTTGCGTCCAGTTGCATACAGGATAGCTTAGGTAGCTTAATGAAAATCACGGGCGATTTGGGCTAAAGTGGAATTCGCCCTATATAATTTGTGATCCTGCAAATAATCCCTATAGGTTTCGGTATTGGATTGGACGTTAATGTTAATTTCTAGATTCATCTCGTAAACTACTTTACGCGTTAAATAATAATCAACGCTTCCAAGGTGAAGTATTTTAAATATAATATTAAATAATCAGCTCCTCATTGTGACGTTTTATAAGTTGAAACATATTTCTCCTAGAGCTGAAACTTCTAGGGACAACGATCAACAATTCAATAGTCATATTCAGAATTAAAATACATTTATTTATTGAAACGCGTCGAAAGCTATTACAGTTATTTACGCAGCATTATTAGCCAGATAATATTTCCAACAATTATCACTGCTAAATCTCGCTTGTAAAACAGCCGATGCTACTGGCTCAGCGTATTTTGGTAGCTAACTTGAACACGATTGTAGACATGGTTAATATGGCAGAAATTCGTGTCTCTAGTGTTGTTTAAGTTTGTGTGAAACTGAATGACAAAACAGAAGTCTATTTGTTGAGAGTATCGGGATGTGCATGAAAGTTTGATCTTTCGGGACATTTCGCGCAAAAATCTTCTCCGCACGGGACACTAATTATCACAGATAACTCTCCTCCTTATCGCATTTCATTCCAAGTCAACATCGACGTTTTTGTGTTTTTTTTTATGCTCATTTACTTTGTTTATTATGAATTTAATGGATTCATTCGTGCAGTAACTTAACGACGGATTCAATAACATAGGTAATCAAATTTGGTCCATTTCTCCCTCAATATTTTGATTACATAGGTGTTATAACCTTTGCTTTCTTTGTGCTTGTTACTGATTTCTATCATTACAATGTCAAAATCACTGGCCCCTGCCGCCGAGCTTCTCGGCGATTGTAAGCCGCCTCTGTTGCGTGATAATGATCGGGATTCGGAAACATTCACGGCAGCGACGAAGGAGCTGCTTTTAATTAACTGTTTTCGTTATATTATTATATCGCCACTAGTGGCGATTGATTATAGGAGCAAGCTGTTACTGCTAAAAGTAGTCCGATACCGTATTGATTTTCACGATTGTAGATCTATGTAAAAGTATGAAAATTTTCCAGAATAATATTCAGGTTAGTTTCTAAGTAATTTCTAACGTAATGTTATATCTTAACGACCGCGAGCTCTAGAACACCGGGGTGTACCTTATAACATCGTACGAGCGTCGCGTTGCTCGAGAACGGCATAAAAATTTCAGTATCCGAAAAGTAGAGGGAACGCGGCAAGTTCCGTGTGAAAACATTTCTCGCCAACTACGCGATTACTTTACCGAAGAGCTATTTTAACAGAAGCATAAGAGTCGAAGCTGCTATTATTTCTTTTTTGTATTACGATACAGTACGACAGTACCTGCGTTATTTTAAAGTATCGCAGATATTTACGTGAGAATAAAATGTTTCTTAATTGTCGATAGGTCCGTTCTCCATTCCTGCTTTCGATTTTGATATGACTATTGCCGTGGTGCTGTAATACAGAGGTAAAGATCATATAGATATAATAGACTGGACTTTAAGTCGCAAGAATAACGTTACAAATCTCGCATTTGCCTCGTCCCGTTACAGGTTGCTACTAGGAGTTATTATCATGGATTGTCCTCGCCTCCATGAAGTTAAACAGCTTACAAGCGATGCAATAGAAAAGAAGTGACTGTGGTAATTGACGATAAAAGTCTGTCGGCGCGCCGTAGCGGGTACTTTGTAGTGGAGCCACCGGGCTATGGCCAACCTGAACTTTGAGCAGCTACCACGCAGTATTGCGAACGCAAGCCTTACGTCTCGTGCGGGCGGTGGGGGGGGCTTAAATTCGTCGACCCTGACGGGTCATGTCACACCTACCTCGGGCATGTTCTCTGGCTCATCTGCGAGCACTTCGAGCTCGGCTAATTCCGCGGTAGTAGTTGCTAACGTTTACCCTGGAGCATCGGCAGCGGGAGGTGGACAGAACAGTCACCAGCCTCAGCAGCAACAGCTCTCTCCTATGGGAAGCAGAGGACTGTTCGGACAGAGAGCTTTTACGGATAGACGTACAATGCCTGCGCTCGGGTAAGCTCTCTTGTTCCGCGACGATTGGTCCGGGTATCTATGCTTGTCGCGCGGCGACACGTTCGGCGGATAAATGACGATGTTAACGGGTATTTACAGAACCTCGAATCCAATGGGTAGCATGGGCACTTTTGGAATACCTCAAAGTCGTAATTACGGATCTCAAGGACAAATCAATAATTTTCACTCTGTTTTCGGCAGCGGAGGAGGCGGAGACACAAGTACTCCTCCGTTATTGGATCTGTCCGAGTTCCCTTCGTTAACGAACAGAGGACAGGGAGATTCTATGCCGCAACCTAGTCCTATGCCAGGAAAGCAACCTTATGGTTTGTATTAACGAATAGCTTAAACGTTAACGTGAATATAAGATTAATCTTTTGCACAATGTTGAGTGGCTTAATAAGGCTGGTTCCTATGGCAGGCCGATGTTAAGAAGCTTACTATAAATTTCTTTGTACTTTCCGTCTTGTTCAATAATTACCAGTCACCATTTTTACATCAGTCCTAAACGTACACTAGAGTCTAGTGTGAAATGCACTAGATAGTCCACAGAATATTGCTCATAGTGGACTGACGAAAATGGACAACTGAGATACGAATGCAAAAGGTTAAAGTCTTTCTATTAATATGCCATAAGTACATTTTTTTTTTACTTCTTTACACTTTGCGTTTAATTTCGAATAATATGCATAATCGTGTATTTCTTAAGTTATAGAATACACACAAGTTTTAGATTAATGTAGAATCTCACAAGCGTAGTCGTATTCATGTTGTGTTATGTGTGGATTATAGTTGGAATGGTAAAGCAACCGACATCTGAATCAAGCGAGTTTACTATGAGTTCCGAAGATTTCCCAGCATTACCGGGAACGCAAAATAGAGAAGGGCCGTCACCGGGCGGCAGTGTATCCGGCGATAAGAGTATACCCGTTGGGCTTGGTCCTGAACTTGGACAGGACGTGCTACAAGCGAATAGGGCAGCCGGATCTGAGAAATCTCAATCATCTAAAAGAGGCATACAAACATCTCCCGATGGTACTGTTACTATTACGACAATCAATCAAATAAATCGTTGTTTCTTATTGCTCGATACTCACTGTTTCATTCGTAACAAATTCTACACGACCGTTTGCGCAGCATTCGTCTTTCTTACGTGGTCGTTAAATTTGTAGGCAAAGTTACCAATATACCAGCAAGTATGGTGAAAGATCAGTTTGGAATGGTTGGGCTTTTAACATTTATTAGGGCGGCAGAGACAGATCCGAATCTAGTATCTTTGGCACTAGGCCAGGATTTAACTGCGTTAGGATTAAACCTCAATTCGCCCGAGAATCTTTACCAAAATTTCGGTGGGCCCTGGGCAGAAACACCGTGTCGACCTCAGGATATTGATTTTCACGTGCCACCAGAATATCTGATTAATGCCGCAATCAGGTAGCTTGTCTCTTTAAATTACAAATGAGTGTTTCGCCATGCGAGCATCGCTAGTAATTTGAACCTAATTTATTTTAGAGATAAACTAGCACCAGTTAAACTAAATCGGTACAAGGATGATCTTCTATTTTATATGTTTTATACACATGTTGGGGATGTGCTGCAATTAGCAGCGGCAGCGGAGTTGTAAGTGTCCATTACATTTATATGTCACGGTAAAACTTTCCGTCGAATTAATCGTACATGCATTTGCGTAATTGTAAAGGTACAGTAGAGAGTGGCGGTATCATATGGAAGAGAAGGTATGGATAACACAAGCACCAGGATTGGGACTTGTAGAAAAAACTTCAACATATGAACGTGGTACTTATTATTATTTCGATGCGCAAAGTTGGAGAAAAGTAGCAAAAGAATTTCATTTGGATTATACAAAACTAGAAAGTAGACCTCATCTTCCCACAAACTTTCACCAAACCCAGCCTTGACTACAGGTACCTAGAAAAACGCAGTTCCTTTATTAAGTAGCGACCTTCCGCAGGAATCCACGTAAATATCTTTGTCACGGTAATACCAATTATGTATTTATTTCAGATCTGCTTGCAGACCATTGTGCTGTCTTTAAGCTGGACAGGAAACAGCTATTGTATAAATGAACAAATTTAATAATCTTTAATAAAAACATAAAATTTGAAGAGTAATAAAAATGAAGTTCTTTAATTGATTGCTCATAGCTAGAAATGGGAATGAGCTAGAATGTACACGACATATGATACGATTTATGTAAATGATTTTGATACATGATAGCGTAGGTTTGAAATGTCTAGATGCTTATATATAGAATGAGGTACTTTCTGATGATATTACCATTTATGGAAGTGTTCGAAATCTTTGTAATGTACATAATAAAAATAGTAGAAGTTGTAAGACTAAATGAAATTTTAAAATTAAACAACACAAAATTTAGTATTTCTATAAACTGCACCTATACGATCATTTCTTCTTTAGCGATTTCTATAACAGTTCCAGATTTTTCTTTAACAAGTGTATTTTTTTTCTAAAGTGTCAACCATTTTGATTTGTTTTTTTTTTACAAATTATGCATTCTTGCTTCTACCCTATCAAATTTTCATACTTTAATCACGTCTGTTGAAGTAATTAATCGGGAGTATTTAATGCACTCGGCTCATTGAAAATTGAAAATACTGCACAGTTCAGTCCCATTTCAAATAAAAGCAACAGAATTATTCAAAACAATTTCTCCTGTATTATACGATCTTACCATATGTGTATACTCCTCACAGAAAAATCATCTTTCTTCTTGTAGTTCTAAAATTTATTGCATAAGCTTTCTTGCCGTGTAACGAGATCGATTACACTTTCCGAAGCATTTATGAAATAATTCTGAATGTAATTTTGGTTGTTCTTCTCTGTGTCATTTAGATAGTATCTGTCAAGGAAACGAATTTCTTGTTTAGATATAAAATGCATAAAGTACATTAAATTAATATACTTAAAAAAAAAATAACTATTATATTACCTATAATTGACCATGATACCACAACTGTTTGCGACACCGCGTGGAGAAGGATCAGCCAGCCAATTTATCCTCCACATAACAGCTCCATTGCGAAGATGAAAATTTGCTACAGTATAAAAGAACATTAATTCAACGGTGTATATATTAGAATTAACTTTATTTAACCCTCGGTTATCACACCTACTTTTTTCGAACGTCGTCGTCACACTGGGTCCATTTGACCCTGCCAATTTTCAATTAGTTGTCAATTAAAAACTATTTGTTAAATTAAGTCTCCAAAATTCTGAGATAAAGTTTGAACATTGTAGAATATATGCCCATCGTTGAAAGTTGACATTTAAAGTGTCGTCATGCTTAAAAAAAAATTTGAAGCAATAAGAGTTCCGACAAAAAGTTTTTTGCTTAAAAAATTGCCGGGTCAATTTGATCCAGTGTGACAACCGAGGGTTAATCGACCTACCAACGTTATTTAAAGCATAATTCCGTCTTTTCTCTTTGTATAAATACCACGCGCAAGCACGAAGTAATGGCTCTTTTAAAACGTTACACAAGTTTTCGTCGCTGGTCCACAACGAGTTATCAAATATCTTTTTTAAGCTGGCCACAATATTATCTTCTTTCAAAACGTTCTGCACCAATTTGCATTCGTCATTTGTAAATACACAATGTAGGTCTGGAAGAAAGCAGTTCATATAGAAACATAATACATTTATTTCCTAGGTATACAAGTAGTTGTTAAAATTACCTTGCTTCATTCTTTCAAGCAGCCAAATTCTAAAATTCGGTATTGGCGATAAAGTGGATAATTCATGTATCAAAGGAAATTCAGATATCACTTCACTTGCTACCTCTTTAATTAGATAATTACCGAGTTCAATACCCTATGGAAGGAAAAGGATATTTCTCTTTTTATCGTAGACGTCTTGCATTGATATTCGTATTTAAATTTACGAACAGTACGTATACTCATAACATTCATAATACTTATTTACTTGTAGTCCTCTTTGCGTAGAACTGATCGAATAAAATATCGCAGCTTTTATTTTAGACTTGTCTTCCTCCAAAAATGTTACTTCTTTTTTTGCATCGCCAAGTATCCTAGCTTTGGCTTTGTCAATACCTTTTACGCTATCTACAATTTGATAATATATCCATGTAATATATATTACAAATGGAATATTACTAATTGATATTACCACGTGCCTGGTATTACATCGCATAATGCTGTGTGTAACACAACGAGAGGCTCCCTCGGCATAGACGGATGAGTGAATATATAACATCTCCTGTAGGGTCCCACCCTTTGTTTTAAATCTAACCAATTCTTCACAGGATGTATTGCTTCGTAATCTGAAACCTTAATAGTTTCAGGTGGTTATTAACATTGCTGTTCTTCGATTAAGGGGTCATTCTGGTAATCACGCCGCAAAATTCGGCAACATTCAGGCTTTTTTTTCTCAGTGAATACAATGAATAACAATTTCGAACTTTCATTTATTAAGCTACTTGTAACTTATATGGAACAATTTTTTAAATACACTTTTAATTGTGTTTTTTCAATGTTATCTGGAGTTCAAAATCGCGCCTTTGAAAAGAAATACCTCCCTGGCGGGAGTGATTTAAGCTCACAGACTCGTCTGAAATAAAAAAACCAAACTGATTCTTAATCATTATAAGTATCGCTATCGCAGGTGCCAGAATTAGCTACGTAAGTCAAAATTTAACAAAATTGTGCGCATTCAAACTTCAGGTTTCGGAATTTCCCATCCTTACTTGAAGTTTGAATGCGCGTAATTTTGTTAAATTTTGACTTATGTGGCTAATTCTGGCACCTGCGATAGCGGTACTCATAATGATTAAGAATCAGCTTGGTTTTTTTATTTCAGACGAGTCTGTGAGCAGAAATCACTCACGCCGTCTTTCCAAAGGCGCAATTGTGAGTTCCAGGTAACATTGAAAAAACACAATTAAAAGTGTATTTAAAAAATTGTTCCGTACACATTACAAGTAGCTTAAGGGAACCTTCCGGTCTAAAAGTCGATTTTTTTTATTTCATTTTTCGAATGTTCAACCTTTTAGGAATACGTGTTTAAAAGGATTTGTTGAAATTCGTAAAATTCTCGAAGTTATAGGCATTTGAGTAGCGGCAAACGTAAAACTTTAAACGCGTTTTTCTCGAAACAGTGTTCTCAAAACGGTGGGACCTGTATTTCCAAAAGTTATTATCCGATTCGACTGAAACTTTTTTTATTTTGAAGAATATAATTCTGGCTCGTGGACAGGCCAGTAAAAAATTAAAATAATTGAAAATATATAATTTTCAAAGGCATTGAAAGGATGAAAACTATAGGGAAAAATTTATTTCAAACTTCAAGTGTCGTTATGTTCTAAAAAAATGTCATTTTTGTATTTTTTTGCTGGTTTCCCCTTAGCCAGAAGTATATTCTTCAAAATAATAAAAGTTTCAGTCGAATCTGATAATAACATTTGGAGATACAGGTCCCACCGATTTGGATCAATTTTTTGACGCCTTGACTTTAACAACTCCCCAGTGCCGTCTGCAATGAGTAATTATAAAACAAAAAATATATTTCTATAACTTAAGATATCCTTAATACAATGCAAAAGTCCCATTAAATTATATATAGTAGTTTTCCTTTAATTAATTCCTAACGATCACCTAATTTTTTGGGTTCTAGACCGGAAGGTCCCCTTAATGAAAAAAAAGTTTGACATTGTTATTCATTGTATTCGCTGAGAAAAAAAAACCTGAATGTTGCCGAATTTTGCGGCGTGATTACCAGAATGACCCCTCAATTATCGCCTCGAAACTAATTATAAGAAGTCTACCTTCTGCAACATGTCGCACGCACTTTGCCATGTTATTCTTTCCATGTGCAGAAATCCTACGGAAAACCAGAGTAATAGTAAATCGCGCAACGTAACATTTAACTGTTGTATCATAATATTTGCATCCGCTTCTTTGGTTTCCACCATTAACTCCTGGTAAAAACATTCACAGAAAAGATAATTAATTTTCGTGCGCTACCAAAAGTCAGTTAAGTCAGGAGTTAATTCATATTATTTCAAAGTTATGCAAAAACAGTGTCTTTTCTTGCTCATTCTCTTGCGTTACAATATTCATAAAATACAATCTCCAATAGTTAAACCTACAAGAAATAATTCTGAGTAAATTTCTATTTCTACTTTTAATTATATCAAACTCTATAAGGCATTGTTAAACTGTATTTAATTAGTGAATGAAATTTGCATTATCCCAAGCCTCTTACCATAATATCGGTTCTTAAATCGACCAGAAATTTCACACCGTTCTCAAGTCTTCCGATCATGATAAACAGCCATTGATAATCAGGTACGAGAATATTTTTTAAATTCTTTTCGTAGGAAATCCTTCGCCTTTCATTATCAGGCTAGAATAAGAATGGAACCATAACTTTCAGATTTAATCTCCAATTAAATCGAAGGCTTTGTTAATCGTTTCGTCTGAGAATAATGTACAGAAATAAGTAACATACAAACCTCTATACTGACTAATTTTTTTGCTACATCGCATACAGTGCCGTGTTGAACAGCATAGTTGCATGCTAATACGCGTAGAATTTGTTGCTTCTCCTGTTTTTCGCTCACAGAATATTCTGAGCATAGTGTACGAGCTTTATTCTGAAATAACGATTTAATATTATTATATACGTGCGGCGTAGAAAAATACAATTACCCCTAAATGCAAAGTAAACTGATTGAAATTAAATAAAATTAATGTTCGACTGATTAACTTGCTTTGAAGTTATGTTTGCTAATATAGAATATTAAGTACAGATTGAATAATGCGTGATGTTAATAACATTAATAAAACTCACTTCAATAATCCAGTTACTGACGTTGGTGTTTTTAAATTTGAAAACTTCTCTCAGCTGTTCCTCGAAAAAAGTAAGATTTTTACAAGTGGCCGACTGGCGAGCAGTTTGGCTGCACAGAAATTTGGAAATTTTCATATCGCATGCCGAAATAAATTTATTACTGCGGGTAGCGGTTAAAATTTTCAAATTAATTCTCGTGGATAGCATGTTTAATGTTAACATTAATCAATAGACGAGATCGATTTAAAATAATGAAGTAAAATAGAGGAAGTAAATTTTGGAATGAGTTTCTTTTGTAAATGTTATTACTTTTCCGAATGAACGCTTATCGCATGTGAATCGAAGTACACCTTCCTCGTGACAAAAACGATAAAATACAGACCAACGGAAGGTAATGATAAGATTACACTGTAATAATTGTAAAGTGTTTATTCATACATTAAAGCATTCCGCCAATTGGAAAGGTAGTAACTTGCGTTCAGCTGTAATTAACCAATGAAAAGATCAAGCAACATTTTAAAATTCTCCGATGCGATGTGTATACAAATGTCTTCTTTTTTTTCTATCCATTTCTATCGCAGATGAATTTCAGTTGCGGGTGAAGGTGCACTCGATTGCTATTAGTCATGGTTGTTCAACCTAGAGAACTTGTCCACTATAAACTTAGAGCATAGAAACATGGAGGAAGCTTGCAATGGACGAAAATGTCACGGACATAGGAATATAGGGACGGAGGCATAGTTGCGCGGGGTGATATCCTTGCGGGAGGGGCGACAAGGTAACATACGCCTTCTTTCTATTGGCTGTTGCTTCGACAAGATCATCTTTGAATCGTTTCTCGTAGTGTGGTATGCAGTGCGTATTCACCTCATA
Organism: Andrena cerasifolii; assembly: GCF_050908995.1. NCBI lineage: Eukaryota > Metazoa > Arthropoda > Insecta > Hymenoptera > Andrenidae > Andrena > Andrena cerasifolii. The sequence goes on from NC_135123.1 coordinate 5,453,750, forward strand.
TATTTTAATAATTATAGGTGCATATTTCTCTTCAATTTTCATTATCTTTACAATTTATATTCGTGAATAATCACTTCGTTAGTATATACTTACAATTAGACGTCTGTATGTACTAATCTGTAGCAAACACTTTTTCATAATTAGCGGTATGGAGCATGCGTAGAATGCAGCCAATCAAATCCAGGCAGATGCTTAGAGCATATATACATGGTGGTCTCATTACCTTATGTTTCCTGTCCTCGAAACTGTCGCCAACATCATGCGAGAGAGAAAGACATGTGCGAACTGGTGCGAGAGAGAGAGAAGTATAGAGTCCTAATCGACCGTAATGCGCATGCGCCGATATCGTGCGAGCGAGAGAAGGACGGCGATTAGGACTCGATACTTCTCTCGCTCGCACATGTCTTTCTCTCTCGCGTGATGTTGGCGACATTTTCGCCCATTTCATGCTTCCTCCATGTTTATATGCTCTAAGACTAAATATAAATGATAGTATGTACATACTTATCAGTTATCAAACTTGAATTATTTACACTAATTACAGGAATATCGAAAGGCAAATGGCATTTTCTTATTTCCGCTACGCAATCTGGTGGCGAATATTAAAGCAGTCTAATCGGGTTAGCTGTCACATGTAATTGCCAGTATTGGGAATTTCGACTGCTTGATGATCGATTTTGTAAAATTTAACAGTCTATTTAATGACAAAAACATTATTGCACTGTTTCAATACTTGTGTGACACAAGTCCTGTAACGCGATTGACCCGATTACAGAGCTTACTTTAGTAGATGACGCATGACCAGGGGGACCAAGCCGTCTTTGTTTGGCTGAAGTTTTCTCGTTTAGTTAGCACCGCATTGGTAGGAGGCGCTAGGTACATCACACACACATACCTACGTGTATCAGTGAGCTCGACACACAACCTTTCGACGTTGGTGAAATGTTACCATGACGACCGTCGTCATTTAGAAATGTTTGGCGCAGACACGAGGAAGTGTCCTCACTTTCCCTGGTTTACCCTTTCTAAGGCCGTCTGACCATGGATTGTCGCGTCAGTGACGCGTATGCAGCAGATAGAAGGATATACAAAGCAATTGAATATATTTTCTTTTCCTAAGAAAAGAAGAAATATTCAATTTCAATGTTTATCCTTCTATCTGCTGCATACGTGTCGCTGGCGCGACGATCCGTGGACAGGTTTTAAAGTAAACGGTACATTACACGTATACACATACACATACGTCCCGATTCACACCAATTCACACATTCACAGTTTAGTACGCACCTCATTGGTAGGAGGCGCTACAAACTCTGCTTCAACTTTCGTAAGAGGGAAGCTTGGCCCCCCTGGTGCCACCTCTGAAGTAACAACTTCGTGAAAGAACTGTGACTTGTGTTGCGCACTGTATGTTTAAAAACGGTAACTCTGAGAACCATATTCCACCGATTCATACAGGTCGGTAAAGTTAATAGACATGAAAAATAACTGCCCCTGCTAAGAAAAATGAAAACACTGCAAATGAAGAATTGCATACTAAATTACTTTTCAATTACTAAATAAACGAAATCGATCCAAATACGATCGCATTCTTTATCCTTATCACCGACCCACGGTAAAAAGTATCTCTTACCTCGCCATAATTGGTTTCAACACAGACGAGGTACAGCATAGACCTATCACCTTATAGATGTTCGTGTCGCCACCCAAACTGTATTACCGACCCATAATTTGAGGTCTGAATGTAGTGGCATCTGCTCATGAACAGCGTTCAACTCAGCAACTACTCTGACATGTGTTGAAAGGCTGAAAGGTGTTTGCGTACTTGTATACGTGTGACTCGTTTAGAGAGAGAGTTTGGCACAGGTAGGCTTTTGCTACGCTATGCTTTGGCTCGGTTTGTCAACGACTCACGCCGATTTTTCTCCGAAAATCCATTTCAGGGATCAAGACACTATGAAGCACAAAAATGGTATTTCTTCAAAGCCCATGCAAGCTATAAGTTGCAAGATGACATTGTTTATTAGTACTTTGCGTGTAGTAGAACCTTTTCACGTATCGTACGCCGAAAAGTATTAAAAATTCACGCTGTTACTGACATTCCCGCAAGATTCTAATGCACTTTTGAAGTAATAATAATTGGATATTACTGGCTACGAGTATTAGTTTATGGCCAACACTAAAATTTACAGTAAAATCTAATTCTTAAAAGACTCGCAGAAGGTTGCATGATGCACGAGTGTCGTGGTGTGCATGGATGCAACTGCAAGTCGAGTTACTTTTGAAACCCGCATTGGGAAATAAAATTTTGTCTAGCGCTGAGAAATTCATCGGTTCAGTGAAGTGTGTGCACGTCATAGTTCATATTGTCTCGTGATTTCTCAATTCGCGCATAAATTTCATCGATTACTGGACCATGTGGGAGGCCTTTTAACAGGATTCCATTTAGATATACCCGTTACCTAGAAGACTTTTTCAGAAACTGAAGGACGTTTAAAAACAGGAAGTGCTTCTGTAATCGTGTGCAATGCGATTGTAGAGTCAGTGCCTGTGCCTGCCAAAAAGTGTTTCATAGAGTACCGTGGTTCTATCGTATACTTCGTCGATCTTAGTAACTAAGGGGGAGAAACAAGTATGTCACTCATATTTCTCCAAATATTCCTGCAACTATTCATTTACACCAAGTTCCACTAAAATGTATTTATTCATTATAAATAATACTAGATGATATGTATAAGCATTAACATTAATGTATCGAACAATTAAACATTGAGAATAAAAGAGAATTCATTCGGCGTAGAAAATCATTTGCAAATTCAAGATCAAATGTTACTAATTGCTTGATATCTCAAGTTCTATCGATCAAAGTTAATAATAATTTCTACTGGGCGGTTAGGGTAAATGTTGTTAACATTATTTGTCATAGCAATAGCCAATGGAACGTATATTTTAGCAGAAAATCCATTTTTGCCGAAGAATTCGTTGGATTTCGCAATTGTAATTAACCGTCGACCTTGTTTTGATCGGGAGACATCGTTCCTCGAAGTCTAGATAAGGAGCTCACAGAGCTTCATGTACTCAGTCGTCGTCGGTCTTCCGGGCCTGGAGGACCTCCGGGGACCCTGCAGTTGCCGAGCTACCTGGACCTACTGGACTTCCTGGACTTCCTGGACTTTCTGGACTTCCTGGACTTTCTGGACTTCCTGGACTTGCTGAGGACCTGGTCAGGGTTTCAACTCGGGTCCATCCCCCTCCCCCCGATGCAGCCGAGCCACCTGGAGAGGCGGATTCAGGAGCCTTTCTTGGAGGGGGCGAAATATGTAAAAGTACATAAGTACATTTTTTAACCCTCTTTCACAAGATTTAAAATTTGCTTGTAACTTATGTTTTAATATCTCAATCTGATACTGTAACCTAAATAATTAAATTCACATTAATTATAATTCTGTATAAATAATTAAATTCACATTAATTATTTATACAGAATTATACACAATGTCATAATATTTTCTATTTTATTACTCTTGGGGGGGGGGGCGATCTGCAGAGATAGCAGTGCAACTTTTCAACTCGTTCAATCTTTCTACATGCTACCGAATAAAACGATTATATATATATATATGTATTAAATTCTAGATAAAAGTTTTAGTATCGCGTTTTAAACATTCTAAACAATTTTTCTTTAATTTCACAATCATTCGAGATGCTTAATGTTTTGCATGCAAGTTACGCTTCTCAAGTTTAAATATTTCATATGAGTTTTATGAATCTTCTCTTATTAATAGTTATTACATTCGAGTCATTAGATTTTCTGAATAAAACATAAATAGGCAGTCTCTCTACGGGCCTCGAAACGCTGCGACCTCCTCGTAGTGAGACCTGGTAATTGGTGAGAACAGAGCCGATGCGATTGCTGCGATTGTCAAATATCCTAAATAAGTAGTTAGATACAAGAATTTCTTTAAATAGTAATACTTTGATATAATGTAAAAATAAATGTAACTCGAAATGTTTGAATAAATCATTCCTTCCCTTCCTTCCACATGTATAAATATATAAAATAAAGTAATGTGGAATTCTCAAGATATGTGAAATAATGGAGTTCAATAACGACGTTCACCAAAGTCGGAGGACGGATCGGACGGATGAACATTTAAAATGCCATGGTATACCTATCTTAATGTATTATTTCCATCGATTACTGGAATATGTGGGAGGTCGATCGTCCAGATTCTACTGCAATACACTAAAAATAAGTATCTGGAAGACTTTTTTGAAAACACTGTACTCGAGTCCGATCACATCTCCTCAACTTTGAAAGACATATATGTATACATAGAAAGAGCAGAGTGCATGGCTGCAGCTGCGAAAAGTACATATTTCGCAATGGACATTGCGATATAGAATTATTTCCGGCCTTTGTGAAATTTCAACTTCCATGGGAAACAGTTGAGGTCGACAGCAACCTCTACCAATGTGACAACATTCACGAAAGGTGTAAGCTGACAGTTCGACTTCAACCGCGGCAGCGATCGGATCAGTGAATGTACCTGCATATTATTTCGTGATTTCTCGATTCGTGCATCAATTTCATCGATTACTGGACTATGTATGAGGCCGTTTAACAAGATTCTGCTGCATTACACTCAATACCAAGATGCCTTTATGGAAACATTTTACGCGAGCCCGAACACTACTTCCCACTGCTGAGAGATGTTTAGAAATGTGATGTGCTTTTGTGACCGCGTGCAATGCGATTTTAGAGTCAGTACATATTTCGCGATAAAGTATTTCATAGAGCACTGTGTGGACGCGAGTGCAGAGTCAATGTTTTGCGCATACAGAACTATTTAAGTGAAAGCACCGGTGCTCTAAGTGATTTTTCATCGTGGAATTACTGTGTCTACATAAAATTATTTCTGGCCTTGACGAATTTCCAGTTAGCTGGGAGTCGGTCGAGCGCCATAACACCGCCAACAACCCCTACGTCACAACATTGCCAAGCGGTGTCACCTCTGTCAGTTCGACTTTACTCGCGACGGTGATCGCATCAGTGAGTGCGTGTACATATTATTTCGTGATTTCTCGATTCCTGCATAAATTTCATCGATAACTGGACTATGTGGGAGATCGTTCAACGAGATTCCACTACATTACACTCAGTACCTAGAGGACTATTTTGGAAACGCTTTACTCGAGTCCGAACACATCTTTCCACTGTTGAGATATGTTTAAAAACATGAACTGCTTTTGTAATCGTGTGCAATGCGATTGTAGAATCAGTGCTTATTTCGCGATAAAGTATTCGATAGTGCACAGTGGCCCTGCGTATTAGTAATGTGAACGCGAACGTAAAGTCAGTGTTTTAACGCATCTAGAATTAATTCAGAGCACCAGTGCTCCTATTGCTTTTTCATCGCGAAAGTAATGTGACATATTTGGAAGTGTGACACATTCTATGGGGTACTGACCCTGCAACTGCTGGACATTCGCCTGCAGATCGAATAGCTACTGGTAAAAGGGGATGCTTGTCAGTGAGACTATTTTCAACGAACGGTGAGTGATACTTTTTCATTCTTTGAATTTTTCTGTATGCTATCGAACATAATGATTACTGTAGCGAGCATAGTGACCACGAATACGTACTTAGTACTCGCGAATAGTAAAATTTAATGCGTGTACTTCCAAATGTTTAATACACGTAGAAAAATACAATGAATAAATTTTAAATTCGCGATAGGAGTTTTAATATCGCGTTTCAAACATTCTAAACTTCTTTTCTTTAATTTCACAATCATTCCGGATGCTTAATGTATCGAATACGAGTTACATTTCTGAAGTTGAACTCTTTCGTGTGAGTTCTTTCAAATCTTCTCTCTTAACAGTAATTACATTCGAGTCATTAGATTCTCTTAATAAACAATGACAGTAATTTTTGGTACTACTTGGTTATTATGCTCGCTAGTTTTGCTTGCCCGTTGCATGTGCTAAATATTAAGACACACTGGTAGTAATATTACGAGAAATCAAAAATTGCCACTCTTACCACCTGATATCTCGACCTCAAATGGTCCCTTTATAAAATAACAGTATAATAATAAATGACTGCCGCCAAAGTGGCTGCTATATGAACTTAAATTTCTTTCTCCCTTGCATAAAAATAACTTTAAGCCACTAAACCTACAAATTTTATACATCGCGGAAGAACTTGCACATGTGCTTAGTTTTAACTAGCCATAGTCCTAGAGTCCATTAAGTTTTAATTTAAGAACTTTAGTCGTAAGAATTTTTCCAAATTTTCAAAAATGCATTGGTCGAATATGGACCAGAAATATTTCGTAGAAATGGGTCACTTTCGTAGGTACCTCCGCGTTGGTGTGCCTGGACTTGGTAACGTTTTCCAATGCATTGCGTCTTGCAAAACGTTGTCAAGCTGAAGCCTACGATCTAGTTTAAGGGTCCAGATCAAGCCAAACTTACATTCGGTGAGTTTGGTTCGGTCTGGACATCTATTCAGAAATGCACTTGCGTACTTCGAGCGATAAGCTTTTGTTCCGCCTCGTTCTTTTTAAATATAAGAGTGCCAAACACACCCTTCTAGAAATACAATTCGCCTTCGATCACTGATTTCTATTTCGCGCATGGTGTTCTCGCCCTTCATAGGCCGGCTGTGCTGGGTACAACTTATTACGGCTTTACACAGAGGACCATTGTTAGACGAAGATGTGCGACAGTTCTCGTTCTCGGTCACGCTCGCCATGGCTGTGTAAAGTCGTGATATGGAGCATGCCATGTAGAAACGAAATTTCGGTGGATCGAGGGTGAATGTTCGCGTCGCGCCGCGCCTTTCGGTCCTTTAGTCGTTTAGTCTCTTTTGCAATCTCAATCGGGAGATTCTTAGCTTTCGCATATCCCTCGAAAGTTACGCAAGTGCATATTTGCAATAGATTATGCCACTAGGGCTCATTGTAAAGAGTGCGATAGGCTAGATTTAAGGGTAGAGGTACGCTTGCTTGTTGAGAGTGACGCCTTTTACCTTTGCTTTTGCTTACAATTAGCTTCACCGTGCACCGTGTCGTTTCGCATTTAGTATACTTTTACAGACTTGTCATAGTGTATTTTCTATTTCCTACTTTCAATTCTCTTTTCTTTTTTTCCGGTAATATAATTCGCTCTCGGGAGAGATCTTGAATTAGCACAAGATGCTCGGGCACGATACACTCGCCTGTGCAAATTGTCGGCTTTGTGATGGGAGCGCGTATTGCAGCTGCATGTGATTTAATTGTGAGGCGGGCTGCTGTGAGTCTGACCCCTCAGGCGCGGCCCCTAGTGGGGAACTCCCGTTAATGGGGGGCTGGATGAATGGTGGTCGCGTATTAGCGTTTTGTCTGTGCAACTGCAATGCGTGAGTGTATCGAGCAGCTCGAGATCTCTCGCGACGGCGAATCCGTGTCCGTTTTTCAATTCTTTTTCTATCTCTGCAATGAGATACTTAGCGTCTATTTGTCACTTGAAACCAGTGCAAGTGTGCCTCTAAAATATGCGAAAGAAATTGTAATGGCATATGTGTAGAAAGATCGACGAAAACCTCTCGTCTATCTTTCTTACGCGCGCATGCTAACCCTTTGGACTTTAAAGTAAAGTCTTTGGAAATAATTTTAGTAGTTTTTTACCTTATACCGCAATCACAGTCCAAAGGGTTAGTATAACGAAGTATAGTGTATATGTGTGCTGCGAAACTTAGAAAATTTAGCCAGGCAAGTCCAGTTTTAAGCGCATCATCGAAACATTCGCCGAGGGATTCGCCGAGGTTTTCTCTGGTGAATTCTTTAATAAAGAATTCACTAAGAGATTCGTTGCTAGTTTCAGGGAAGAATTAGATCTGGGTTAGGGTTTACTAACACTTTAGAGTAGAATTGGAATTTTTCTGGCATTCCATGCCATTAGCGCCTGATGAGGCTGCTTCTATTTCCTTTTACAATTCGGAATTATCATGCGCCTAAACAGGCTGCTGTATTTTTTAATTAACATTAAAAAGGATGAGACCTGATGATGGTACATTAGAATTAAAAAGCATTAGGCGCCCAAAAAGGCTACTCCTTCCATACATTAAGATTGAAAAACCTTAAACGCCCGAAGAGGCCACTCCTTTTTTCTATCAGACAGAATCAGAATTCATTGAGCGCCCAATGTGGCTGCTGGAAATTTTTCTCAAAGTCTGAATTGCGTGACACCTTGCAATTTAAAGGAAATTTTTTCGAACTTGTTTAAATACAAATTGTCTGTTTCAGTTATAGTGTTTGTGATCGCCCGTAATGCGATCGTAGAGTCAGTGTTTTTGCGCAAGTAAAGCTAGTCGAGAGCACCGGTGCTCTAATAACTTTTTCACCGCGAAAGTAGAGTCATGCACGAGTCCAACTGCAGCTGCAACGTTGAGAGCTAAGCTGGGGCTGAGTTGAGGGGTGCTCGTCTGGGAGCTGCTGGTCAGAGGGATGCTGGTCAGACGGATGGTGATCAGAGGGGAGCTGGTCTCAGGGATGCTGGTCAGAGGGTTACGAGTTTGCAGAGATGCAGTACCGATGATGACAGCGAACGGTGAGTCATTTTATCATTCTTTGAATGGGGGTGCATGTAGTACAGCTACTTAGCTCTTTCGATTCTGGCCGTTCCAACACAAATGCACGACATGCAGAGGCCCTTTTCACATGGTCGGTATTCGTTTGGGGAACTCTTATGCAATATTTCGCGAATATGGTCTAGGGCGTCTAGGCAGTAGCCTTATGGCGTGGTCCTTTTCTAAACCATATTCACGAAATATCGTAGAAATGTTCCCGAAACTAATGCCAATTATATAAGATGCGCCACTAAACGTTATGCATGTGTGTTCGAAAGAGCAGCATCGATTGAGCTGACCATACAAGGTACTCGTAGATAGTGACATGCATGTGTCTGTCTCAAAATAAAAAATAAAATAAATCAATACAATTGTTGCTCGCGATTCTTACAATTTTATATCGATTAATAATAATTCGTAAAATAATCGGATCGATCGAGTCAAGTAGAGTCACCGCGAAATTTTTTGAAATGGGTCTCAATGAAACTAGTCTTCCTAACAATCTTGCATTCTAGCAAGATCTTTTATGGTCGCCGGTAATGCGATCGTAGAGTCCACGCTTTTTTCGCGTCCATATATTTTCAAGAGCGCCGCGGCTCTTGTGTAGAGTTCTATTACCGCGAATTTACAGTCAAATTTTTGCGGATCTATGATTTATACAGAGCACGGAAGCTCGTGTTGATTTTTCGTCGCGAAAGTAAAGTCAACCTTTTGCGTATCGGAAATTTGTCCAGAGCACCGGTGCTCTAATTGTTTTTTCATCGCGAAAGTAAAGTAAAATTTTCGATTAGCTTCAATTTTCAGCTGCTTGGTATTCTAGGTCCTAGAAAGGACCTAGCTTGTGGGCCCTAGAGAGGGCCCAGAACAGGGGCCCTAGAGAGGGCCTTCGGCATAGGCCCTAGAGAGGGTCCTAGTCATGGGCCCTAGAGAGGGCCTAGCTCGTGGGCCCTAGAGAGGGTCCTAATCATGGGCCCTAGAGAGGGTCCTAGTCATGGGCCCTAGAGAGGGCCTTCGGCATAGGCCCTAGAGAGGGTCCTAGTCATGGGCCCTAGAGAGGGCCTAGCTCGTGGGCCCTAGAGAGGGCCTAGAATTATGCTAGCTTGGTAGCTAGCTAAGATGTACTTGCATGCATGCCGTAGAATGTAGAATACGAGTACCTTGTATAAGTGGGTCGTAATCTTTGTGCGTGCATTTTGGAAGGAAAAGCATCATACCTAAGGCACGCAATGCATTTGGTAGGATAAGCTTCCTACATAATGCATGCAAAAAGACCTTACCCAACAAAAACACATTCAGAAACTAAGGAATGTGAAATAGATGAAATGTGAAATAGATGAAATGTGCGCGTTTAATAAACAGGAGCGCTAAAAGTTGCTGTTTAAATATAAATTGTCGGTTTGAGTTATAGTGTTTGTGATCGCCCGTAATGCGATCGTAGAGTCAGTGTTTTTGCGCAAGTAAAGCTAGTCGAGAGCACCGGTGCTCTAATAACTTTTTCACCGCGAAAGTAGAGTCACGCACGAGTCCAACTGCAGCTGCAACGTTGAGAGCTAAGCTGGGGCTGAGTTGAGGGGTGCTCGTCTGGGAGCTGCTGGTCAGAGGGATGCTGGTCAGACGGATGGTGATCAGAGGGGAGCTGGTCTCAGGGATGCTGGTCAGAGGGTTACGAGTTTGCAGAGATGCAGTACCGATGATGACAGCGAACGGTGAGTCATTTTATAATTCTTTGAATGGGGGTGCATGTAGTACAGCTACTTAGCTCTTTCGATTCTGGCCGTTCCAACACAAATGCACGACATGCAGAGGCCCTTTTCACATGGTCGGTATTCGTTTGGGGAACTCTTATGCAATATTTCGCGAATATGGTCTAGGGCGTCTAGGCAGTAGCCTTATGGCGTGGTCCTTTTCTAAACCATATTCACGAAATATCATAGAAATGTTCCCGAAAAAAATGCCAATTATATAAGATGCGCCACTAAACGTTATGCATGTGTGTTCGAAAGAGCAGCATCGATAGAGCTGACCATACAAGGTACTCGTAGATAGTGACATGCATGTGTCTGTCTCAAAATAAAAATAATAGATAAACCAATACAATTGTTGCTCGCGATTCTTACAATTTTATATCGATTAATAATAATTCGTAAAATAATCGGATCGATCGAGTCAAGTAGAGTCACCGCGAAATTTTTTTAAATGGGTCTCAATGAAACTAGTCTTCCTAGCAATCTTGCATTCCAGCAAGATCTTTTATGGTCGCCGGTAATGCGATCGTAGAGTCCACGCTTTTTTCGCGTCCATATATTTTCAAGAGCGCCGCGGCTCTTGTGTAGAGTTTTATTACCGCGAATTTACAGTCAAATTTTTGCGGATCTATGATTTATACAGAGCACGGAAGCTCGTGTTGATTTTTCGTCGCGAAAGTAAAATCAACCTTTTGCGTATCGGAAATTTGTCCAGAGCACCGGTGCTCTAATTGCTTTTTCATCGCGAAAGTAAAGTAAAATTTTCGATTAGCTTCAATTTTCAGCTGCTTGGTATTTTAGGTCCTAGAAAGGACCTAGCTTGTGGGCCCTAGAGAGGGCCCAGAACAGGGGCCCTAGAGAGGGCCTTCGGCATAGGCCCTAGAGAGGGTCCTAGTCATGGGCCCTAGAGAGGGCCTAGCTCGTGGGCCCTAGAGAGGGTCCTAATCATGGGCCCTAGAGAGGGTCCTAGTCATGGGCCCTAGAGAGGGCCTTCGGCATAGGCCCTAGAGAGGGTCCTAGTCATGGGCCCTAGAGAGGGCCTAGCTCGTGGGCCCTAGAGAGGGCCTAGAATTATGCTAGCTTGGTAGCTAGCTAAGATGTACTTGCATGCATGCCGTAGAATGTAGAATACGAGTACCTTGTATAAGTGGGTCGTAATCTTTGTGCGTGCATTTTGGAAGGAAAAGCATCATACCTAAGGCACGCAATGCATTTGGTAGGATAAGCTTCCTACATAATGCATGCAAAAAGACCTTACCCAACAAAAACACATTCAGAAACTAAGGAATGTGAAATAGATGAAATGTGAAATAGATGAAATGTGCGCGTTTAATAAACAGGAGCGCTAAAAGTTGCTGTTTAAATATAAATTGTCGGTTTGAGTTATAGTGTTTGTGATCGCCCGTAATGCGATCGTAGAGTCAGTGTTTTTGCGCAAGTAAAGCTAGTCGAGAGCACCGGTGCTCTAATAACTTTTTCACCGCGAAAGTAGAGTCACGCACGAGTCCAACTGCAGCTGCAACGTTGAGAGCTAAGCTGGGGCTGAGTTGAGGGGTGCTCGTCTGGGAGCTGCTGGTCAGAGGGATGCTGGTCAGACGGATGGTGATCAGAGGGGAGCTGGTCTCAGGGATGCTGGTCAGAGGGTTACGAGTTTGCAGAGATGCAGTACCGATGATGACAGCGAACGGTGAGTCATTTTATAATTCTTTGAATGGGGGTGCATGTAGTACAGCTACTTAGCTCTTTCGATTCTGGCCGTTCCAACACAAATGCACGACATGCAGAGGCCCTTTTCACATGGTCGGTATTCGTTTGGGGAACTCTTATGCAATATTTCGCGAATATGGTCTAGGGCGTCTAGGCAGTAGCCTTATGGCGTGGTCCTTTTCTAAACCATATTCACGAAATATCATAGAAATGTTCCCGAAAAAAATGCCAATTATATAAGATGCGCCACTAAACGTTATGCATGTGTGTTCGAAAGAGCAGCATCGATAGAGCTGACCATACAAGGTACTCGTAGATAGTGACATGCATGTGTCTGTCTCAAAATAAAAATAATAGATAAACCAATACAATTGTTGCTCGCGATTCTTACAATTTTATATCGATTAATAATAATTCGTAAAATAATCGGATCGATCGAGTCAAGTAGAGTCACCGCGAAATTTTTTTAAATGGGTCTCAATGAAACTAGTCTTCCTAGCAATCTTGCATTCCAGCAAGATCTTTTATGGTCGCCGGTAATGCGATCGTAGAGTCCACGCTTTTTTCGCGTCCATATATTTTCAAGAGCGCCGCGGCTCTTGTGTAGAGTTTTATTACCGCGAATTTACAGTCAAATTTTTGCGGATCTATGATTTATACAGAGCACGGAAGCTCGTGTTGATTTTTCGTCGCGAAAGTAAAATCAACCTTTTGCGTATCGGAAATTTGTCCAGAGCACCGGTGCTCTAATTGCTTTTTCATCGCGAAAGTAAAGTAAAATTTTCGATTAGCTTCAATTTTCAGCTGCTTGGTATTTTAGGTCCTAGAAAGGACCTAGCTTGTGGGCCCTAGAGAGGGCCCAGAACAGGGGCCCTAGAGAGGGCCTTCGGCATAGGCCCTAGAGAGGGTCCTAGTCATGGGCCCTAGAGAGGGCCTAGCTCGTGGGCCCTAGAGAGGGTCCTAATCATGGGCCCTAGAGAGGGTCCTAGTCATGGGCCCTAGAGAGGGCCTTCGGCATAGGCCCTAGAGAGGGTCCTAGTCATGGGCCCTAGAGAGGGCCTAGCTCGTGGGCCCTAGAGAGGGCCTAGAATTATGCTAGCTTGGTAGCTAGCTAAGATGTTCTTGCATGCATGCTGTAGAATGTAGAATACGAGTACCTTGTATAAGTGCAGAGAGATCGACGATAATCGTCAGTCTATCTCTCTTTCGATTTCGCTTTCGCGTTCGCGGTTGTCACTAATAGTAGAGTCAAATCATCGTTTCCCTCATTGCAAGCAATGACGGACGCGATGAGTTTATTGAAATGGAGGGTGGATGGGATCGGTGTTTGTTTCGGGATGGGTCACTTTCGTAGGTACCTCCGCGTTGGTGTGCCCGGTTCCTTGGTAACGTTTCTCAAGCATTGCGACTTGCAAAACGATATCAAGCTAAAGCCTACGATCTAGTTTAAGGGTCCAGATCGAGCGAAACTTACATTCAGTGAGTTTGGTTCGGTCTAGACATCTAATCAGAATTTTATTCTCTTTCAGGTAGGTATTTCTTCGATGGTTTTACATGATTTATTCTATTTCATGCATTTCTTCGATGGTTTTGCGTGATTTATTTCATTTCGTCGATTTCTTCGATGATTTTGAACTCATGAACACATGTCTTCCACAAATAATGTTGTTGTTTATATAAATTTTTATGTTAAATAAATTTGTTTGGCGTTAAATAAACCTGAATAGAATAGCAAGGTTAAAAGGCGTATGTGTTCTTGTTTTGTTGCGATCCTTCTTTCTCGGTCGTTGCACGGAATACGTTTATAAAACGATCTTTAAATTGTTACTCTAACAGAATCATTTGTAAATCGCGGGTTTCGACTGACATCTTGAATTCTAATTCCTACCACACGTAGCGTTACAATCTGTTTCGAGGCTTCATCGGTAACGTTGCATGCGACACAAAAATGGTAAGGTGGTTCTAGGACTCCCCCAAACCGGTGACAGAAAAATGCATTGGTTGATAGGTCTATCCTATACCTCGTCTGTGCTCCCGTAAACGATTCTGTATCGATAAAGTTGAATGCGACCACGGACGAGGTATTCTCGGTTAAATTTATGAAATTTTTTTATTTCACACCTGCACAATCCTTATACATAATTACTTTATAACAAGTATAATTGGAATTATCGACATCAGTACAAGATGTTGAATACATCAACTTCCTTCTCAACATTATTTTATTCTTTTCACATTTCCTTGCATTATTTTAAGGAACTTTTGTTTATTGTATCTTCTTTCCTATTTCTTTAAACGTAATAATAAAATAAACGATTCGAATCTTAATACTCGTTTTCACAACGTCGAAACGATAAGCGATGTGACAGGTAAAAGTGGTGTGCTAGACTGCTTTTAAATACACAGCTTGTCAATTCGATATGTTAGTGGTGATTCTTCATGAGCAAATTTGTTGGTTCGGTTTGTGGTTATCAAAAATTGGGAAAATGGACAGTCTGACTACCGCGTCACGTTCATACCGGCCCTAGAGGTGTTATGCGTCATTCTTACAGTCTTTCCGTAGCAGGGGACCAAATTCTTCTTTTACCAAAAAGAAGATATAGATTTAGACAAAGCGTAGGTAAGATAGGCCTACATTTTAAGGAAGGTTCTGTGCCACCCAGGGGGACCAAGCCGTCTTTGTTTGGCTGAAGTTTTCCCGTTTAGTTAGCACCGTATTGGTAGGAGGCGCTAGGTACATCACACACACATACCTACGTGTATCAGTGAGCACGACACACAACCTTTCGACGTTGGTGAAATGTTACCATGACGACCGTCGTCATTTAGAAATGTTTGGCGCAGACACGAGGAAGTGTCCTCACTTTCCCTGGTTTACCCTTTCTAAGGCCGTCTGACCATGGATTGTCGCGTCAGTGACGCGTATGCAGCAGATAGAAGGATATACAAAGCAATTGAATATATTTTCTTTTCCTAAGAAAAGAAGAAATATTCAATTTCAATGTTTATCCTTCTATCTGCTGCATACGTGTCGCTGGCGCGACGATCCGTGGACAGGTTTTAAAGTAAACGGTACATTACACGTATACACATACACATACGTCCCGATTCACACCAATTCACACATTCACAGTTTAGTACGCACCTCATTGGTAGGAGGCGCTACAAACTCTGCTTCAACTTTCGTAAGAGGGAAGCTTGGCCCCCCTGGATGACGCTCTCACAGTATTTCCCAATAGGACTCTGAAATAAATTTTAGTATTCATATCTTATGTTCTTCGTAGTTTCTGTTAGTTTCTGTAACCACGCAGTGAGTTGTTCGGAAGTGTATGTATTTAAAGCCGTGCAGTTGGCAATCGTTAACCCTAAAATGCTGTTACAGTCAGAAACAGGAAACGTCATGATACGTATGTAATTGCAGATCGATTGAAAACAATATTCGCAGAGTGTAATTTTCAAGATAAATGTGATCTTTCATTAGTATACAAAATGCAGATAGTGCATTTTTCTTGGGGTCTCATTTGCTGTCTACTGTCTCATTTTCGAGGTACATTGATCAACAGTCGTTTCACGCGATCTTGCAATTTTGTAATTACGCATCCCCTTTTAAATGTAATTTCTACTGTTCTCTTCAACGTCTTATCAATCTCCGTATATTACAGTCAGCTCTGCCGAATATAATATTACATTGTCCGACGATGGCCCTGTGGTGTTAGGCGGAGTTATTACGTTTAAAGCTGACTTTTACAAAGAGAACGGTGAAAGACCGTCGGGAACATTCAAGTATACATGGAGAGATAATGCAATACCGCCCCATGAATATGAGGTTAGTTTCTTATTCTACGTTTCATTAAACGTGACCTGTATGCTTAACCTCTTAGACTGGCGTATAAAATGAAATGTGTACGAGCGTGCACAGTGGTTACGTGCAAACATTTAAGATTCGTCTATACCGCTTTGTTTGGATCTGTTTAACATTAATGCGTCTGCTTTAAGCACCGTGTATTAAGAATTTCCAGGATAATTATATTCATCGTAAGTATTTAAGACAGCGCTGTCCAAGGCAAAACCCACGGGTCTGTGGGCTTCTCTCGTACCCAGACACGTTGTCAGGGATATTGCGCGGCGCTGAAGAGGCAACCAATATTGTTTAGGGTCCCTAGTCGTCAACAAAGCTTGGACACTACACACGGCGGTTTTCACTAATACATGCGTCTATTTCTCACAAAACTTGTGTGGGAAAGAGAGTTGGAAGGGGAAGCAGTCATGCGAGCTCCGGCTTGCAGGCGTCTTATGGTTTACAGCGCTGATTTAAGGAGATAAACAACATTTCAATGTGTATAACGATACAGAGGGAGCCCCGAGATCGTGTGGCAAACTCTGACGCTCAAAGAGTGACCCAAGAATTAGCCCCTTTTTGGTCCCACCACTTTGGAACTGAATTTTGTGTCAAGTGATACCTTACGATGAGACATCATTCGCAACAAATTTTCAAGTCGAAATGGCAATTAGCTTCTGAGATATGGGAGGTGAAAGAAGTGAAGATTCATTAACGCATCGGCTATGTATGCATAACTTCCGAAAAACAATAGTTTTTTAACTGAAACTTTTTTTTTTAATTAGTTCATAATACTATGTATAGATAGTGAAAAAATGGGAAATCTTCATCAAGTCATTGACTTGTAAAAAAATTCACAAAATGTACACATTTTCCGAGGGTTCAAACGGGTATACCCCCTTAAGGAGGAACCCATGGTACGCTACGGATTGTGTGCGGCATACTTGATAAATAGAAGCCCTTTGGAACCTAGATTTTGTACCACTTCGAATTAAAGTAGTCTTCTGTCAAAACGGATTCTTTGCTTTATCATTAAAAGTAGGTTTCCCCGGTTGCGTACGTATATAATTCGTGACCGTTATGGCCTGCCCAATAGCAAAAATTCCTTACGGTGATCCCATCGAGCCAAGACGTGGTCTTTCAGAACTCACTCTGCTTTCCATCCACCCTGTGACCTGCATGGTGGTCTCCTAGAAAGAGATTTGGGTCACTCTTTGTGCACGGCGAATCATGGCCCACTTTGTATATCATTTCCGATATGTTAATGCCTTGATTTTCGTATGTAAAAGCACATTACCAAATGAGTTTTTTTTGTATGATTGAAAGAGGAGACTTCATGGTCATTGTATAATCATTTTTAAAATCGTAAAGTAAATGGACTGCGTGTCCTCATTGCGATAAAAATGGATATGATTATTCAGTTTCTTCTAAACATACTGCTCCTAGAACACTATGCAATATTTAAAGTTGTAATATATAAAGAAATGTTCTTGAAGTGTATTAAATTTTAATGTTTGTCCATCTTTAATATTACGTTTCTTACTCTTTTACAGACAGAAGGAACAACAAATACCACAACATATTGGAGTGTAACGTATCCACACGACGTTTATGCCGTTGGGATATACGAGGTTGAGGTAATTGTTAGCGAGTCCTATCCATTAATTTGGTTGAAACTTACCAGTGTCCGCACTCGGTTCTACGTTACTCGTAAGTTTGGGGATTTTCATATTATTCCATGTACAGTGGCGGACGAAAGAAAGTTTGCAACTTTTAAAATCGCATAACTTTTTTAGAATTGGTCTAAACGACATGAGATTTTTTCGAGAAGCTAGAAGGATTAGTTTGCTAAGTGACGTGTTTTGTTGTTTTGAAAAAAAATGCGATTGGTCGGAATAGCAACAAAAATAGTAAAGGTTGTGTTTTAAACTTTTTTTTTGAGCCTGTAATGAAAATTAAAAAAAACCGTTTGTAGATTGAAGTAAGTTGTATACATGCCTAAAATTTCATTAAAATCGGTCAACGTTGCTCTGAGCTATAAACGCTTAAAGATCGCAGAATAAAGTCGAGAATCGCGGAAATTCCCGAAATCAGAGATTTTAAGTCTTATTCTGCGATCTTTAAAGGTTTGTAGCTCAAAGCAACGTTAACCGATTTTAATGAAATTTTAAGCATGTATACAACTAACTTCAATCTACAAACAGGTTTTTTGAATTTTCATTACAGGCTCAAAAAAAAAGTTTAAAAAACAACCTTTACTATTTTTGTTGCTATTCCGATCAATTGCATTTTTTTTCAAAACGACGAAACACGCCACTTAGAAAACTAATCCTTCCAGCTTCTCAAAAAAACTCATGTCGTTTGGACCAATTCTAAAAAAGTTATGCGATTTTAAAAGTTGCAAACTTTCTTTCGTCCGCCACTGTATATTAATCGTTCATTTATTGTACGGTGCTTTGATATAGTGTATTTTTTAGTATCCCTTAATGGCGACATTGAAATTATACAGTCTAACAAGACATTAGAAGATACGTATGTTTCGTCTGTATCTGAGGCAAACGTGACGTTACGTATGCGCAAGGGAGACATGGATTATTTGATGAGCGCAGTAACAGTATCCACATATTGGTTTATAGACTGCAAATATTATGGTCAAACAAATGGTTTTAACTTCGTCTATAATTTCACACACCCTAATACATCACACGTTCTGGAGGCTTTAGTAATTGCGTCGCACGAGTCTCCAACGACAACTGTCCCTCCTCTGGTAACAACCACTGTTCCGTCTGTTACGACTGCATCGAACACCACGATATCAAATACTACTACGGAGGAGGTGGTATTAACCACGGTGCCTAACGTTAATGTAACTGTGCCACCAACATTAATAACAACGGAAACATCTGCGCCTCTTAATACCGCGCTCAGCACCAGCGACACAAATGTAAATATTTCTTTACCTTATATTTGTTCAAACTCCTCGATAATTCCTCCAGATCCCAACAAAACTTATGGGCACTTTACCAAGAAAGTCAATATTCGCGGTGAGTACCGCCACTGTATAAACTAACAATGCACATTCCATGCGAATTATATCTTACGCTTTGAAAAATTATAGCACCTATACTGAACGTAACAGTAGAGGGGACAAATTGGATTCAGCTGTGGGATAAGCTATCCCTGAACGTAACATGTAACGGTACAGGACCTTTCTATAAGTGCCTTCATTTCCACCGAGGGAAATACAATGTTACTGGAAACGAAACCTGCGACAGCGGAGTCATTCTTCATTCTTGTAACTTTTCCATTACCCATTATTTCTTGGAGCCCAGTGTATACACTATATTAGTCGTATTGAGTAATGACGTCAGCAAGCAAGTCTATCCTCTGACAATAAACATTTATAAAGGTACCTTTTATCGAGATATTAGAATGACTTGGCCCTGCCAAATTTATATACGTATGTGTTTTATTTTACAGTGACAACGAAGCCGCAATTGTCTGTGATCGTTGTACCCGTCTCTTGTTCGCTCGCTGCTGTAGTGCTGATTGTTTTTGGCATTGCGTATTACATACAAAGCAGAGCAAGATTTACAGTGGAGGTAGCAGACTTTGATTTCGGCCAAAATAACCCAGAACTGGAGTATAAAACATTTACGGACCGATTAAGGGACTCGTTCAATAACACCATAAGACCAGGAAGCAAACGGATAAGTGTACGCCTGCCTTATTATGGCAGCATGAATCACTAACAAGTACAGATTGTGCAACAATACGTAGTCTTTGATTGGCATTTACAAATTTTAATCGCACGCTCCAAGAAAACTGCATTACGCATTACTCCTTTGTTTTCAAGCATATGTCCGTTCGTCAATTTTATTTCTGCGCACTGATTCGACAATTGCTTTTACGACTTCACAACAGGTTCTTCTCCTTTTCTTCTATTTATGCACTGTTTTTTTTTTTGGTTTGCATCCTATCCGCATATACACGTATACATATAAATAGTAGTATGCTTACTGTTTCCCGCGGGAACACGTTACTACATTAAGAATCTCGTAATTTTATAATTGCAATTAACCGAGGCTTTATAAATTTCTTTTCAGGGTTATAAACCTCTTAGTAATCCTGAAACTCTTCAATAATTTTCAAAGTGGCAAAGGAAATAAAGTTATTTAATAAACATTTTAAGAATTATAGCGAAATACGAGAAACTAAAACAGGAACTAAATAAAATGGATCGCAAGAAGGGTCCATTGTATAATATCGTGCAGTATTTTTAGGTAACAAATAATTTATTCTGGAAATTAATATGATCATGCGAATGATTGTGTGGTCATTCCAAAGAATTCATGAATGAAGTCAAGATTGTACATAGGTCAAGTCAAGATTGTATATATAGGCTGTGAACATAGTATGCAATGGAATATTAATGTCGCTTTTGACATTTTGTAAATGTGAAATTTTGTTCTCATATTTTTTTTTTATCGTTTAGAATTCTAATCTATAAAATCTTCGGAGATTTCCACCTCATATTTTTAATGTGTCTAATGATTTATACATCGTTTAACTCTTACATTAGGAAATAAGCATTGATGCACATTTATAGCAGTATCTAGTTAATTAATTAAAAATAAAGTTTGATAAAAAAGAAGAATACATAAACGTTTATAAGCAACAGATCTTATACGCTAGGTAAACACCGCGGAGGGCGTCGCCTCGCGGTCACTTTTTTGAATAGTGGGATGATTAATCATTGTAGCGCAACATCGAAACACGATTTCTGCAGAACGCATTGCGTTATTTGTAAAGAATTCTACTCGTGCATGTCGTATATGTTGCGTGGTTATATATATATATTTACATTATTTCTCTGAAAACATGACCAATTGTTTGACGATTGTTATTTTCATAGATTTATTTTTGTATTTTACTTACATGAAAACTTTCTAATAATTTTCCACCTTTCGAAAAACTTTTCGGTCTAAATACACTGGTATTTACTTCTTGAAATTCAGCTTTTATTATTACGACCATTATTTTATACCCGTAACCCCCCACACCCGTTAAACAATTAATTACAAAATGCATATCTCACATTTGGATATCAAACAGTTGCTGCCCGTATACTCCCAATATTTAAAAAAAAAATCCGAGAGACTGCGCGAGCGCTCCGCGCCAAAGATACTTACCTAGCGCAATTTTCATGTACGCATCTGCGCTCGCACGTGCACGTACGAGTGAAAATTGTACGTGTGCCACACACAAACACATAGTATTAAATCTGACCAGGTGATTTTTTAAAAGCGTTTAACATAAGTTATTTAGGTGAAGCATACCATGAAGAACGAGAAATTAGATTGTGTGATTTCAAGGACTCGATTGAAAACTAATTTGTTAAATAGTATTTAGTGAATAAAAGCGTTCTTGTAAAAAAAGTGCCCATCTTATTCCCCGCTACGCGCTCGCGTCTCTAAAGCAGAGGTGGGCATTGACTAAATAAAAAATTGTTTAAATAACGGATCAAATAAAAGTTACTTTAACTTTAGATTATTTGACGAATAAAGTTAATTTTTTTATTCGTCAAGAGTTTCAACTCCAGCGTCGAATAAATCTTTAAACTTTAACTTCGACTTTATTCGACGTCGAATAACGTTCAAGTTAAAGTTAACCCAGGTTAACTTTATTCGACACATGACGAATAATTCTTTTAACTTTTATTCGTTATTCGGATTTTTATTTAAAAATAATTGTTACCCATCTCTGCTTTACAGCCGTTCGATTGGGAGCGAAAGATTCAAAATTAACGCGCCCGATAAGTGGCGCCATCTGGGCATCATTATTACGACCAAATGGCCCGTCTACGCGTTCGCGAGAGTTTATTGGTAACGTTGTCAGAGATGTAAGATGGCGGCCGATGAAGTAAACTTACGAAATTGTGACCCGTTAAAATACGTTTGTGCATTTCTCATTAATTGAATATTGTCAGTTGATAGCTTGGCTTCCTGTTTAAGTAATATCGGACTGGGATCGTTCGTGATTGGGGCGTGTCCCTCGTAGAATCGCAGCAGACACTTTCCCCGAGTCACGAGCTTACAATGTCAGTAATTGCATCAAAGCCATGCCACGAGGAAGAGAATTCAAGACTGACGGAAGAGGACGATTGGAAAATGCAGCTAGCGTTCTGCAAGTCACGGCACACGACAACGATCGAGGGCGTGAATTGTATTACGCAGACATGGAGAATGAAAGAACGGGTCCGTCTTTTTCTCCCCCGTTCCAACCTCGTTTGTCGCGTTCGCGATAAATTACGTATTAGACTTGACACAATGGTTTCCTAAATTTATACATGTATATCTACTTTTTTTTTCCAGATGAAAACCGTGAGCGTGGCTCTGGTTTTGTGTTTGAATGTTGGCGTCGACCCACCGGACATCGTCAAGACGCAACCGTGCGCACGTCTCGAGTGTTGGATCGGTATTTATTCTGGTTTATTTACATCCCCGCAATTCCCGCTGCCATAGCCATTATGTAATTGCAATTTTGAGGTTATGCATGTGCATGACAGCAGCTCCCAAATGAATGTCACTGCGGCAAATAACTGCTAGGTGGCGCTAAACTTGCCATTAATTTTAAGCGTTCTGCAGTTCACATGGGGGGTAATTTTGGCGAATTCTTACCCCCTTCCTCCCCCAGTATAAGAATTCGTAAGATTTGGTAATCCAACCCTCTCCTTGCGTAATATTTGTTACATTTAATTTTTTCAGTTACTAAAATTCTTTTAAAGGTTTATACACAGTGGCGGACGAAAGAAAGTTTACACCCTTTAAAATCGCGTAACTTTTTTAGAATTGATCCAAACGACTTCAGTTTTTTTTAGAAGCTAGGATTAGTTTGCAAAGTTTCGTCGTTTTGAAAAAAAAATTGTAATTGATCGGAATAGCGGAAAAAAAACTTTTCTGAACCTGTAATGAAAATTCAAATATCGCGAAATTCCGAAATCAGCGATTTTCGACCTTATTCCGCGATCTTTAAGTGTTTGTAGCTCAGAGCAACGTTAACCGACTTTGATGAAATTTTAGGCATGTGTACAACTTCAATCTACAAATGGGTTTTTTGAATTTTCATTACAGTTTCAGAAAAAATGTTGGAAAAGTGGCTTTTACTATTTTTTCTCGCTGTTCCCAACAATTGCAATTTTTTTAAAAAAGACGAAACGCATCACTTAGTAAACTAATCCTTCTAGCTTCTCAAAAAAATCTCAAGTCGTTTGGAGCAATTCTAAAAAAGTAATGCGATTTTAGAGGGTTGTAAAATTTTTTTCATCTGCTACTTCATTTAACTCGGTTTCGGGAAATTTAAACTAAAACTACTTTTCTGGAACATTAATGATAGAATTTGGGTAAAATTAAGGTAAAAAATATTACGTTAGACGCTATCTGACTCCCCCCTCCCCTTGTAAGAAAACGTAAGAAATCCCCCCCCCCAAAGCCTTATATAATTTAAGGATCACCCCCTTTCAAGTCTCCTGCGGTTCACTTTTACTTATTTCTGACTTTTAACATTTCATTCTTGGCGATCCCATGATCTTGCAATACCTACCATTACTCGCGTGTTATTGGCAATTAGAGAAACTGATATTTTCAATTTCACAGATCCTTTGTCAGTGAGCCCACAGAAAGCTTTGGAAACCATAGGCTCTAATTTACAGAAACAGTACGAACGATGGCAACCAAGGGCGCGTTATAAACAGAGCTTAGATCCCACCGTCGAGGAAGTCAAGAAGCTGTGTACTTCTCTAAGGCGAAACGCCAAGGAAGAAAGGGTTTTGTTTCATTACAACGGTCACGGTGTTCCTAAGCCCACTAGTAATGGCGAAATATGGGTATTTAATAGGGTCAGTTAAAGCACCAAATTCCCGAAACCGACGATTCGATAAGAACAGCGTTAACGGTCGATTATTCTTGCAGACATATACGCAATACATTCCTTTGTCTGTGTACGATTTGCAGACATGGATGGGTGCGCCTAGCATCTATGTATATGACTGTTCTAACGCAGGTATCATTGTAGAGTCGTTTCAACAATTTGCCGAGCAGCATGAGAAGGAGTACGAGGTACTAAAATCCCACGGACGTTTTGATCGGTGGTAGAACTTACGAACGTGTATATTGGAAATGTCGCTTCGCAGATGGAAAAGCAGGCGGCGCAGCAGAACCGTGCGGCTGGAGTCGCAGGTACTACAGCACCGTCTTATAAGAATTGTATTCAGCTGGCAGCGTGCGCAGCTAATCAGATTTTACCTATGAATCCAGATTTACCTGCAGACATATTCACATCATGCCTTACGACACCAATTAAAATAGCATTGCGATGGTGAGATAAAAGAGTCAGATACGTCGAAAGTACAGTTTCTATAACGATTTAATATTTTCTTTACCCTCCTACAGGTTCGTGATGCAAAATACATCGAAGTTGGTACCAAAAATATCATTAGATTTAATTGACAAGTAAGAATATTTTATACATTTGTAGTAAATTATTGCGCTTAAGGGGTCGCTCTGGTAATCACGCCGCAAAATTTGGCAACATTCAGGCTTCTTTTTGCGAATACAATGAATAACAATGTCAAACTTTTCTTTTCATTTATTAAGCTACTTGTAATGTATACGGAACAATTTTTTAAATACACTTGTAGCATGCAGGAAAGGAAATTCAGAAACGCTGACCATCGAGAAGTTTCGCGAACACGCTTGTAGGCCACCCGTAAGTAGAGACGTGCGGGCGCGGAACCGCGGCTCGCGAGGCCCGCGCTTGACGACGCGTTTGTTGGTTTCTGCGGCCGCGGATAGCAACGATTGGGTATAAATTAGAGGCTCGCAAAGGCATTTCTTTCTTCGCTGTTCCGAGAGAGAGAGGACGAGGTACGACCATCGGCCGCTCTCGGACAGCTTAGGGACTCCGGCAGGAGAGTTCGGCGACAATACCTGGACGCCAATCGAACGGGAGAGTACAGAGTAACTCCTGGACGCCTCAGTAGAGTAGAGTCGCTAGAGTACAACGCCCCTTTATTAAATACCCGATCGTTGAGAGAGGAGAGTACGGGAGAATATTCCTAGACGCCCGTTCGGTATGGAGAGTTCGGCGACAATACCTGGACGCCAACCGAACGGGAGAGTACAGAGTAACTCCTGGACGCCTCATTAGAATAAACTCACGTGCCGTCGGCGCAGTAGAATCTTGTAAAATTGTATAAACTCAGCGAGATGCAACGTCTGTCTTCCGAAATTTGTAACCCCGTCCTATCAACCAGACCATGTATTTCCTACCTAATCCGAATAAACCTTGTTTGTCCAGAATTTATCCTTATTCCTATCCTGGAAGGGTATACACTTTTAATTGTGTTTTTTTTCAATGTTGTCTGGATTTCAAAATCGCGCCTTCGAAAAGAAGTACCTCCCTGGCGGGAGTGATATAAGCTCACAGACTCGTCTGAAACAAAAAAACCAGGCTGATTCTTAATCGTTATGAGTACCGCTATCTCAGGTGCCAGATTTAGCCACGTAAGTAAACATTTAACAAAATTGCGCGCATTCAAACTTCAAGTAAGAATGGAAACTTTCGAAACTGCAGATAACATTGAAAAAACACAATTAAAACTGTACTTAAACAATTGTTCCGTATACATTATAAGTAGATTAATTAATGAAAAAAAAGTTTGACATTGTTATTCATTGTATTCACTGAGGGAAAAAAGCCTGAACGTTGCCGAATTTTTCGGCGTGATTACCAGAATGATCCCTTAATGTGTGTCGTCTTTAAAGAAGAAGAATTTTCAGAATTCCAGGACAGCTAACTGATAGAAGAACAATGCTAGGAGAACTTAATTGGATATTTACAGCAATCACAGACACAATAGCATGGAATACTTTACCAAGGGGTAAGCTTGCGTCGTAGAATTACTTTTACCATATAACAAGAGAGGATGTACAGTAAATGTATTTGTTTTTGTAGATTTATTCCAGAGATTATTCAGACAAGATTTATTAGTTGCTAGTTTGTTTAGAAATTTTTTACTTGCCGAAAGAATACTTCGGTCGTACGATTGTACTCCAGTTTCTTGTCCAAAACTGCCCCCTACTTATCAGGTAAATATTGCTTGATGATATTTCGTAGTAAGGAAAGCTGCGAGTAAAAATTATGAAATGTGTACTTGCAGTTGCGCACTCATGATTTAATCTCAGAGGGAACCGAGTTGAACGGCTAAAAATATTTTCAATGCGAATTCAATGAAATTCATTAGGCGACTATGAAATTTTATTTAAAGACTAAAATCCAGTTTCCTTTTCTGTTTACAAAGTTTTTGAATTACTTCGGTCGTGAATACGTCAATCTCCTTTTTTCTTTGGGGGGTGCCCTCCTCCCCTCTGGATGCGCTACTCTGTACTTTACATTTGTTAATATTATTGCGTCATTAATGTATTTGTTGTTTTCTATGAATTTAGCATCCTATGTGGCAAGCATGGGATTTGGCACTTGACCTTTGTTTAGCACAATTACCATCTATCCTTGAAAATGAAGATCAATTCGTACACTCCCCTTTCTTTGAAGAGCAACTCACAGCCTTCCAAGTGTGGCTCACGTTAGGCTCTAAAAATCGCAACCCTCCGGAACAACTGCCGATAGTACTGCAGGTGTTGTTAAGTCAAGTCCACAGACTCAGAGCATTGGAATTATTAGGACGTTTTCTCGACCTCGGTCCATGGGCAGTGAATTTGGCTCTTAGCGTAGGAATCTTTCCATATGTCTTGAAATTACTTCAAAGCAATGCAAGGGAACTACGTCCATTACTTGTTTTTATCTGGGCGAAGATTCTCGCAGTCGACAGTGTAAGCTCCAATACTACGAATTTAATAGAATTCAGAATCTCGTCTCGCAACATTTTCAATTTACCTACGATGTCATTTTACATTTCAATTGTAGACTTGCCAAGCAGATCTTGTACGCGACGGAGGGCACAAGTACTTTTTATCCGTCCTTCAGGATACTTCTATACCGGTACTGTTATATTTAACTCTACTAAAGGGAACGAATCACTGGAAATTCGGCTGTTCGCGTGACTCTGTTTCGCTTTCTTTTTAGAGCGAGCATAGGACATTGGCAGCGTTTGTGTTGGCCAGTATTGTGAACGACTATCGGCCAGGTCAAGTAGCTGCGAATCATGGTAGCCTCGTTTCGATATGTCTGGAGCAGCTTGGAGATTCAAACCCTTTACTACGTCAATGGTTGTGTTTATGTCTTGCAAGACTTTGGCATAATTATGATAAAGCTAGGTGGTGTGGCGTTAGAGATATCGCCCACGAGAAACTATTTACATTATTACAGGATCCAGTTCCCGAGGTATGGAGTCTGCGCAATGTTAATTATTTAATCAATTGATACCTGCAGCACATGATAATAATATACTATGAAATTGTATAGGTTCGAGCAGCTAGTGTTTATGCTTTGGGCACATTTATAAATAGTGTAACGACACGAAGCGAGCATGCGAATAATATTGATCAAATTATAGCTATAACACTCATTAATACTATCTCTCACGATATGTGCCCTTTAGTTAGAAAAGTATGTAAGTTTATTATCAGACGATACACGATACTATAGATTTAATCATTCTCATACAATGACAAATGTGATTCTTTTTTTTTTTACAGGAATTAGTAGTAGCGCTTCAGTGGATGGTTTTACATTTCGAAAATTCTTTCGTAACTTTAGCTTTGGCTGAAGAGAACAGTCGGAAAGACCTCATTGTGGAGACATTGTCACCGTCTAGTGGAATGAGGCGTATTAGTTCTAGGGATCGATTAAAAATGCTTTCTCCTAACAATACGTACAGTGTAGACAGCACAGATGGATTTAATCAGGATCGCATTAAAAGAGTGTCATCGTCATCGTCTATTAGTAGCTTAGGTAAGTAATAAACCATGTTCTTAGCTGAAGCTACTAGCTTCACCGTCGGATCTTGGATAACAATTCCTTGTACTGTTTCATTCGTGTGCCAGGAAATAATTGGGAGTTCGTGAGGAAACCTTGCGAGTCACTTGGTAATAATGATTGGAAATTCCATTGCATGTTCGTACATAGTTCATCCTTCATTTCTCGATTCTGTAATTCTTTATGTCTAGCTAATCTTAATTTCATTATTTTATTATCTAGAAGCACCTTATCGCGAGAGCCAAATATTTTCACCCGTAATAGGATAGTAAACTGTGATTTATTTATCGTAGGACACAGCTCCCTTGGAAACTTGCCGAGCCTTTCCTATGGTAGTGTATATATGAAACTGTGGCATGGATTGTGCAACCTCGATAATGATCCTCATCCTGCGGTGGCTACGATGTCCCAAAAAGTCACCAACCATATTCGGAATCAGGTAAATATGATGCTCTGGCAATGTCTACTTTTACATTTGAAGTTCATATAAATTGATACGATACTTTCTCATTGTAGGTTAAAGAATCTTCTGCGCCTAAAGAAGTGATCGAAACAAAGATATCATCGTCGCTGTCTCTTCCACCGTCTCCATCGAATCGCACAACTTACTTAAGGTCAGTCGATCTTTAGTTACTTCCACGTATGCTAAGCGAAACTTTGACTTCATTTATTTGTGTCTAATGAAGCAACAGCAAAGGAGAATCACCGCCTACGGTTAATTCTGGAACAGATCTCTTACGCTCTTCAAGGATACCATCGCATAGTAGTCGCTCAAGAAAACCAATTCCTAATACAGTAAGAATGATCGCTTAGAAGTAATATAATATTTGTGGTATTTTATAGTAGGGCTGGGACTATTTGTCGAATTTTTCGGTATTCGAATACTTCAGTTGCTCAATTATTTGGCGAATATAATTCGAATATCCAAGTATTCGAATACTAAGGTATTCGAATAGTATTCAAATAACATTCGAATACATCAGTATTCGAATAGTATTCAAATAACATTCGAATACATCAGTATTCGAATAGTATTCAAATAACATTCGAATACATCAGTATTCGAATAGTATTCAAATAACATTCGAATACATCAGTATTCGAATACTCAAATATTCGAAGTTCATTCGAAGCATTCGAATACTTGTAAAATATTCGAATATTAAATTATACGAATAGTCCCAGCCCTAGTTTATAGTCGCTAGTGCTTTAATGTCATTCCATTACAGATCTCAGAGGAAGAAGACGAAGTCGCTGGGATTAAAACACCACTAACAACTTCACAGTTCGTGGAATGGAGTTGCGCTCAATTTGCTCAGCCCGTTAGTTTAGAAAATGAAACTGAATCGATGAATGACATGGAAAGTACAGCTCACTATGAGAGGGAATGGCGGTACGAATGAGTAATGTAACAAGTCTTTGCGTAAGAACTTTGTATTACTGCTTGACGAAAGATGTTTGAATTTTAATCGTTCAGGTACCTGAGAAATAAGAGACAACGACTCGAGGCAAGGGAAGAGCAATTCCGAGCAGTACAAAGTAGAGTAGAATCACAAGTATTTCATGCGAGATGCCCCCATTCTCCGGATGTTTTAACATTTCACCCTTTTGAACCTCATTTGGCTGTGGCGATAAAAGATTTCTTTGGGTATTTGTGCTTTTACGTTATAAAATACTACTATAGTCACCTAAAACTAAGCAGTGTTCACTATCATTTTACAGGGTATGGGACTGTCAAACCGGTGCAAAGTTAACGTACTGTACGAGTCGCGTAAATAAAATGTCACGCATCACAGCACTCGAGTTTATCAATGCTCATGATGTGACATTGTTAATGACTGGCTCCGATGATGGTTCAGTGAGGCTGTGGAAAAATTACAGCAGCGCGTTAAACTGTGATCCAGTTTTACTTACTGCTTGGCAAGCACTGGCTGATATACAGCCAACAACAAAAACAGCAACTGGTGCGTATACATTTTTCCGAAGCAGAAAGCTGCATTCCAAATTGAATGCGTTAATCAAAATTGTTCGTAGCAACAGCTGGATTAGTCACAAAATGGGAGCAAAGTTCCCTTACTCTAGCTGTCACAGGCGATGTTCGTGTTGTCAGGCTTTGGGACGCAGAAACTGAATTAAAGAAACAAGATATACCAACAGGCGCCGATTGTTGTGCTACGTGCATTGATGTTGATGGCGTAGGTCAGTTGTTTGTATATTATGGCTGAATTTAGGCTCGTATTTCACAATCGCAGTATACAGTGACGTGCAAAAGTATTCGGCCACTCTTTAAAATCGCATAACTTTTTTTTTAAATTAATCCAAACGACTTGAATTTTTTCATATGATTTAAGTTTTTTTTTAATTCCCGTTACAGGCTCATAAAAAAAGTTTAAAAAACGCCCTTTTCTATTTTTTTTTGCTATTCCGACCAAGTGCATTTTTTTCAAAACGACGAATCACGTCACTTGGCAAACTAATCCTTCTATCTTCTAAAAAAAACTCAAGTCGTTTGGATTAATTTTAAAAAAAAGTTATGCGATTTTAAATTGTGACTGAATACTTTTGCACGCCACTGTATAACAAAATTATCGCATTAACCTTATAACACCAATTTGAGTATATTTTGATGCGTCTCACAACGAATTAAATTTCAACGCAAAGCGCGTATATACACTTTAATAAAACCTAGAAGAATAAAACGATAGAAATTAATCTTGCGTTTGAAAATGTAGGTGCAATGATGGCAGTGGGATGCGGAGATGGTTCTGTTCGCTTGTTTGACAGAAGATTGCCTCCGGCAGAGTCAAGAGTTATGATTTGGAGGGAACATACGGCATGGGTGTTAAGCACTTCTTTAAGAAAATTTGAGAGGCCTGTACCACAGTTGTTCACTGGATCGTCTTCAGGGGATATTAGAATATTCGATCTTAGGAAGAATTCGTCTGTAAGCACTGTACAGATAACTCAAGGTATTACAGCATTGGCAGCGCATGAAATGGCTGATATCTTTGCTTGGTAAGTTTCATTTAATTATCATTCCCTAGTTTCTTGATTTCTACAGAGTGGTTCGATGAATATTTATATAAAACAAAATACATTGGCTATCCAGCTTTCAAATAATTGGGCAGACATTTCGTATTTTAATTTCTATTCTACGTTTCTTTGTATATCGAAGTTAGGGAATTCGTTATCAAATAGTATGTCTTTTTAATGTAATTCAATGTATTCGTACATGTTCCAGTGGATCGACAAATCACTGTATAAGCGTGTACAACACAACGGGCAAGCATTTAAACACAATAAAATTTCACGAAGGATTTATGGCTACTCGTATTAGTTCTGTAAGTTGTCTAAGTTTTCATCCTTATCGTGTAACGCTAGCAGCTGGGTGCGTAGACAATACTATTACAGCATATGCGTCTGAGCCACGCAGATGACTAATAGAGATGGAGTTGTTGTAAAATTATTTTCGTAAATACTTGTAAATCCGCGGTACTCGGTATCCTTAGCAATAATAGCCAAGGCCGAGATACTGGAGTTTTCTAACACCGGAAAGTGAATCTTTATTTTCCAATTACTTACGTCTCTCCTACTGCGTTTTGCTTCCTTGCATAAAAGCTATTTTCTGACAATCAGTTTCGTTCAAAGGAACTGATTGAAGGTTTCGTGATCGGGACACCAGTGAGTAGGCTAACCAAAATCTCTTGAGTTGACCAAAGAAAAGCTCGCTAATATATCTGCGTTTACACGGGCAATGTAATTTCTTTTTTTTTTAAAAAACGCAGTCGAGGTTTAGTGTTGTTGAAAATAATGATGCATAATATATGCAGGTATGATGCAACGAAAACGATACGAATGCATGTATAAATGTGTTCAGTATTTAATAAAGCTTTTAACATACACAAGGAAGCGACCTTGATTATTGTGCCATGAAAGATTTTGTATTTTGCCTGGATCCGAGAGCGTTTTCACATAAATCTTTCTCGTGCTAATTAATCTTTTCTTCGACTTTCTCTATTCCCCGATATTATCATAAATGCTTGTGCGAAAGGACTCTTAGTGAATAATAAGCGTGATACAATAAAATCGGGGAAATACGATGTAAGGACAATATTCTTTAAATAATTCAGCCGTATCATTTTAGTTTATGACTTAGTGCAATAAATCGGGTCGGATAGATTGATAATAACGAAAAATCTTAAACGAATGACTTTCAAGAAGGTAGCTACATCATATAAAGGCATGAATTCTCTATTAACAGGCGGTCCTTTGGTGATAGATCTTATAACCACCCGCTTTTATTTGTAATCTCATCGCCATTGGACTTTTCGTTGGAATTTCGGATGAGATAATTTCTGTAAATACAAAATATATTTATCGGTAGCGATATTTTTCATTAAATGGTATTAACGTTACTCTTAAGTGGCAATACTTCGCAAGGTCTTTCTCGCGAGTCGTGACGACACCTCTTCTCCTGTTAAACACACAAACGTTTGTAAGAAGATGCCTTCTCTGTTGACGAATAATTCAAAGGATTGTACATAACTCGTATTCAGCTGTTAAGTCGCTATACCGTTCAGAAAAGCGTTTGCTGAACTAACATTTGTACGTCGTATGTGTGTAATACTGCTACTGTAATCGTCCCAAGGGGGAAGCATAAAGCAATCAGACTTCTACGCACCGCTTTAACGTAGGAATAAACTAGCTCGCATAATTAAGTAATTCGTAAAGAAGAAGAAAAACATGTAAATACGTATGTTCGCGGAATATCGAATACAACGTTAGGGAAGCCGCTATGCGCAGATAGATTTATCTCCGCGTATTATACAATAGTTTTGTTATTGACGCCGAACCGTTCTGGGACACGATAAACGGCGTATAGATTTCTAAGCTCAGAGTGGCTGAAACCCCAACGGTGTCTCGATGCAGATGCGCATATAAGATGTTCCAAAAGTCGAGTGCAACAGTACTAACTTATAAGTATGATAACCAGTGGCTTCGTGATTGTCAGTGCTATAAGAGACGAGCGAAGGATTCTACTGTGAGGTAGAGGTAGAATTGTATTGTACGTACAACGTTTGCAGCGATGGAAGAATGTTTCACTTATGTATATAGAAGTTAAATGGCAACTGTGCAGAATATTGCGTTTGGGTGAGGACTATTTATTTCTATGGATAGCGTAGGGTATTCTGAAAGTTAAGATCGCATAGTATTATACTATTCCCTTACTAACGTATGTTTTTATTAGTAACGTCGGTTATCTTTCTGGGTGAACTTTCGGGACACCTTATATACACGGTTTGATGCTACTTCTACAGAAGCGTCAAATGTACTTAAGCGTCAGACTCAGCATTAATTTGTTAAAGCTAAATGCGTAGGACTATTCCTGTATATATTATACACAGTACACCAGCATTGCTCTTGTTAACGATAATTATCGGAAACGCCGAATGTTAGAAAGTAACTTCAGAAGGGCGAATCTGATGTATCATTTTGCACTGTACCCGTCATTGTATATGATCACCTGATAATAAATATGACATAGCCATGTTAGTTGATTGGACCATTCATTCGTAAACGTTCAGCATTATTTGAAATCGTTTTATGGAATACCGTTTACTGAAACTCCTACGTAGCGCACGCGGGCGTCCGCAGCGGGGAGCAGTTGCTCTCCCCCTGGTTTGAAAAATCGCTTGCGTTTAAAAACAAATCTTTATTAAGTTTGTACTAAAAAAGTGAATATTTTTAAATTTTTAATTAAATTGGCGCTACAAAATGGGTTGAAACAAACAACCAATCGTCGCCTGTTAGCTTGACTGCTTCCCAAAGTTACCCCCTCCCCCTGGAAAAAGTCTGCGGACGCCCTTGATGGCGCATTGAAAAAAAAATGCACTAACAAGTAAAACATAATTTTTTCCCTTATTTAATCTACGCCTCTCAATTTTTTCAAGTCGACGCCAGGTTTACACAGTGCAAATGAGGGGGCGCCGACTTAAAAAATATGAGAGTCGTAGATTAAATAAGGGAAAAAATTATTTTGTACTATTTAGTGCATTTTTATTTTTTTTTTAAATCGATTTTGTTTTTTTTTAATTTTTTGTTTTTTATTCTTCAGTTATTTAAGTCATATAACTACATTTAAAACTAAAAACTGCGTTGTAATCAGGGGGACATTCCCTGCATATTCACGAAGTTTCAAAATTTTTGAATTTCCGGGTTCGGGATGTTCCCTTGCAAGTAGACGCTAGTGTTACCTTAAGCAGGAAAATAACTTATATGTGTAACGTGCTTCGAATTTTGGCAATATGATTTGTCGCATTTGAAACCTGTCCTTTTTATAGTACCTCCCCCCTAGATGTGCATAAGATAGATAGCTAGATAATAGAACGTTGAACAGTCGTTTGGATCGCGTTCATGTCCTTCCTGCGTACAAGCAGACTCTGATGTAGGTGGCGGTGGTGGTGCTGCTACTGCAGTTGGGGTGGACAGGGGTTACCAGGGGCAGGATTAGGCACCTCTCAAAATTCTATTCAAAGCGTTCAGAAGGGGATAGTTTTCACCACAAGAGCCACGGAAGTCGTCTGTGTCGAGACTGCACATCATAGCGCCACCAAGACGCATTCTTTTAATATACCTAGCCTTCTTCCGAACGCACCTGGAGATTAATATAAACACGTGACTGCCTGCGTTTAACTCCTAGACTCGTAATAAATTGTACTCGTGAGCTCCGCGTACAAGACGTTCCGCGTCGAATCCTGCATGAGTTTTCATGCGATCCGACGTGAAATACACTCGCGCGTGGTCGCAATAGGCAAAGCGCAAAGTCTAACAAGCTTTATCTTACGAGGCATCGTCGTATCCGACTCATTGGTTGCCCTTGAAGGCGTAAGGCACGTGTTGCTCTGGATCGCCGATAACGGTCCAACTACCCTGACCGAGGTACTCGCACATCTCGTTGAAACCGAGCGTACCAGCTTCCTTCGTGTAGGGTCCGGGAGCTCCTCGGATTATGGTTGGCGCGCCAAGCTTGTTGTTACCAGGATCTGCCAGGGTGAAGGATTTACCATAGGCGGGAACGCCTAGGATGACCCTTTCACCTGGTGCACCCTGCTGGAGCCGGTATATTACCGCTGAGTTCTGGAACAAGAATTAAATGATTCTCCGTTGAAATCGTTGGACCAGGTGTCGTCACGTGTCTGGACTAGGGCTGGGACTATTCGAATAATTTTATATTCGAATATTTTACAAGTATTCGAATGTTATTATTCAAATATTTAAGTATTCGAATATTTAAGTATCCGAATGTTATTGTTCGAATATTTAAGTATCCGAATGTTATAATTCGAATATTTAAGTATTCGAATACTATTCGAATACTATACATCAGTATTCGAATACTATACATCAGTATTCGAATACTATACATCAGTATTCGAATAATATTCGAATACTATACATCAGTATTCGAATAATATTCGAATACTATACATCAGTATTCGAATACTATACATCAGTATTCGAATACTATACATCAGTATTCGAATACTATACATCAGTATTCGAATACTATACATCAGTATTCGAATACTATACATCAGTATTCGAATACTATACATCAGTATTCGAATACTATACATCAGTATTCGAATACTATACATCAGTATTCGAATACTATACATCAGTATTCGAATAATATTCGAATACTATACATCAGTATTCGAATAATATTCGAATACTATACATCAGTATTCGAATAATATTCGAATTCAAACCGACTTCAAAAAGGAGGAGATTATAGATTCGACCCGTATGTATTTTTTTTATGTTTGCCTCCGCATAACTCCTCAGCATTAGAGCTGGGACTATTTGTCGAACTTTTCGGTATTCGAATATTCGAATACTTTAGTTGCTCAATTATTTGGCGAATATAATTCGAATATCCAAGTATCCAAATACTATTCGAATATTTAAGTATTCGAATACGCTATGCTCGAACATACGTTAAAACTGGAATTCTAGATTATTCTAGAGTATCTGGATAATAATAAAAAAATAACATGGTACCACCGATAAAATATCGAAAAAATGTAATCTTAGTTTTATTTAATATTCTATTGTTAAAATTTTCTTTCAGAAACTTGCAGGGCCCGACCTGGGGAGCGCCAGCAGGGCAAGCGCCCAGAGCGGCAAATTCGGGAACGGCAGAATTGGTACAAAGAGAAAATTAAAACCAATAAAAAGAGTATTTTTTTTAAAAAGCGGTAAAAAAGTAAGTAATACATATTTGAATTTAGGATCAAACTGAAATTTTGTTTTGTTACTGTTTCTTCTGAATATTCATTTCTTTTATAAAACAAAAGGCTTTTTTGTTGTTCAACAAATACCTACAAAAAATTACACTCACTGTCAAAAATTGTATTTTAAAAGAGTTATTTATAATTATATATAAAGGGTGGCAAAAATCATCTTTGTCCAGCGCGGCAGAAGAGCTAGATCAGGCCCTGCAAACTGGTTGATCAGAAATAACGTAATGTTATACTCTCGACCGTCATATTTATTATTAAAGACAACTTGAAAAAATTGTACATATTATTCAAAGATATCCCTATTTTCATCGAAAAATTTGAATTGAAAAAAGTGTATTTGCCACTTAGAAATAAATTCCCAAAGATGCGGTATTTCTTGACCAGCTCTAGGGGGTTAACCCCTTAAGCTGAAGTAGCTTACAGACATATACGAAGAGTGAGACACAATAAAGGAACTTTCGAAGGAGTAGGAGGATTTCAAAGGGTAGTCAGTGGCAGATTAAAAGGACGTCACAGGTGAACTGTATTACTGTGAACAAAAGAAAGAAACGCCTACTACTTACTGTCCGCGGCTATGCCTGTGGGGGCAAACCCCATGCAAGCAGCCAAGAACGCTGCTTTGAACATCTCAAAGTAAATGATTTTCTCGCGGGAGTGTGGCATGTTGATCGCGTCACAGCTTCACCTGAATTGCAGCTTATTGTAGGGGGCTAAAGAGAGCTTGGGACGATGGGACTCAAACCGAAGATCGGTGGGTCCTGGCGGGTCCTCTGTGTACTGGGGTCAGCCACCTAACCAGCGTTACCAGGCTCGAAGGAAAAGGAAGGAAAAAGGGAAAATGCGGATGGTAAGTGGGGGACGTAGCTCAAGTCACGTGATGCAATTGAGGTGGGTGGTAGGTGTAGGGTACTGTAGAGTGGTAGTGAGGGTAACGTGACGTCATAGTATTTCCCTCAGAGGGAATTTCCCCCTGTCAACGCTGGGCCTAACCAACTCCACCAACACCCAGGGGCGAAAGTAGGTTGCACAGTGCCTGGAGCAAGGATTCTGTTTGGCGCCACCCCTGTATTACCCACCTTATGAGGTTGGGTTCACACTTTACATAAAGAGGACTTATAACAAACATGTTTATTAACTGATTTTAAACATATTGCAGGCACCCCAATTTGTTCACTGTTTGCTAACAGATAAATAAATTTTAAATTGATAAATTTTTATTCCTTCTCCATAAACTGTATATCTCCTCATTCCTGTATCCCCAATGAAGTAACGTGATATATGAATTTGAATAGAGCCATCGATGCAGCTTCTCCAAAGTTATGTCTTTTCTCTACGAAGATTTCTCGTTTGGCGCTCCCCGCAAATTGGCGCCCGGGGTAGATGCACCCCCTGCCTCCCCCTCAGTTTCTACCCTGCGTCCAGGTACCTGTGCTTTGCTTCTCGACCGGGGGGAGAGGGAAGGTGATGCTACGCGCGGCATTTGAACAATATTTACCCTCGCTACCATATTTTCCTCTAATCTTATCTTCTTTCACTTTACAGAATGTCCCGACCATTTCCACGACCTGTTACGCGTATTAGCAACCAGTCTTGCTAGATAAGAATAGCTTGGGGCAATGGCCTCATTTCAAGACGTTCGGGATTCAGTGTCACGTGGAAATAAGGTGATCCCCCGAGTAGCATCATTGCATTGTCAACTTCTTAAATCCCCGACGTTCAATTCACGCGTCGAAGTTGCATGCCAGGGGGTGGCGCTCAGCCGTTGTTGCGGGATTGCGAATGAACCTGAAAGTAAAAGTGAAATGGTAGAACTGGTTTTTACATTATTCAGTGGACGGCTAGGTTTTGCTAATAATAATTTATTATGGTTTTCATGTAAGCACTTACAAGGGGAGGACACCATGGGGTAGACACCGCTTTTGATGAGCCTTGGCACGATGCACAGTGGTGCCTTTTCCCGAAAAGCTGGCCAAAAGTCAATTTCTGAAATGAATAGCAGCTTGTTGGTAGTATGGCACATTTAATATATATGTGGGAGAATAAAAAAAATAATGAATAAATTTAATTGAGATCTATCGTTTATCTCGTTACAATGCTTACACAGGGTTGAGCAAATAGATAGTTTAACTTTACAATCTATTACTAATGCTATTACTAATGACGACATGAAGTCATGAATGATTGAATTGCGAAATTATTTTGGCGCCAATCGAAAACGCAAGCGTGAAACTGTTAGTGGGCGCTTGAATGTAGTCTCGGTAGGGAAACGGAAGTGGTAGTTTAGCAACCGGAAAAGGTTGATAATTTGAATGCGGAAT
The DNA here is from genome assembly GCF_050908995.1 of Andrena cerasifolii. NCBI lineage: Eukaryota > Metazoa > Arthropoda > Insecta > Hymenoptera > Andrenidae > Andrena > Andrena cerasifolii. Next base: position 5,492,272 of record NC_135123.1, read on the forward strand.
TTAAAAAAAGGAAGGAAAAGGATGGCATTTCAAAAAGAGATCGTCAACAAGGACAGTTCAGCTTTCCCTTCCCGAGAATTCATTAGTTTTCGTTTTAAATAGTATCATAGTTTATAGTTTGATTAAAAGTAATTTTCTTGAAAGTTCATTGTAACAACATTGTTCGATTCTTGTTGGAATCAAATAAAAATGAGACGCTTTTCGAGGAGAAGGGCCAACGTAAACCCCCAATCGCCCTCGGAGCTTTCATCTTTTCCCCCTTTTCCGACATATATATCAGTGCAACAAATGCCCCCTGAAATTTTAAAATATAGTGGTCGGTTAATGAGATATGTCCCATCAAAGTTGACGAAATTTCGTGCTTCTTAGATGGCTCGAAAACGCTAGCATGTTTAATGTATCAGGCAAAGTTGATTTTTAAAAAATTCATGCGTAAAACATTTTACCATTAAGATACGTGTTATAAACATACATTTTGCACATGAACAGTGCAAAGTATCCTTGAACTTACTCTTCTACTTCCCTTCTCAAGATATCCTAAATCTTACTCATAGTTTAGTAAAACGGAAGGAAAATAGTTATTTTATTCACCGAACTTCACACAGTGACAAGTTTCTTGACTCAAAGTTACATGTGAAGTATGATATCCAACTGAAAAATCTTGCAGATACTTGCACTTTTTTAAGATATCCGCATTTAAAGTGCCTATTAGTATCTACCTACGCTCTCCGCGAACGAACCCTTTCAAGTCTGCACTTTTTGGTTTGTGGGAATTTTTTTTTATGGTCCTTCTGTTGTCAGAAACTGCGTTCTCCCAATAGAGTGTTTTACAGAAGAGGTCCTGGAATCATGCCACAAACTGTGTATGGACCAACGTATCTAACGTATACGACAGATATGTCATATTCATGTTAATTGCAAAGAAAAATTGATCCGAAGTCAACCTTTCGTATTCTAACGGGAAACGTGTCAATATTCGTACGAGATTGTCGAATTTTTTCTGAATTCCTCTAGATATTTCTATTTTTTGACCGCATGTATTTCGAATGTGTATAGTCTCAGCTTATTTGTGACATAAATATTTTTCGAAAATTCTTCACTGTAATCCCACTATACGAATTCAAACGAAGCTACCCAGTATTTCAAGTTTTCGTTAACTCTTTTAGGTTTATAAACAAAGCTCCGCCCTCCTCCGGGCTCTAGATAGTACTAATTGAAAGCAGATACCATCTACTAACAGCCCTAAAAAAATTGGCTGCAACAATTTGCAACTTTGCCTGTTATTAATACATAATCACCCGAGTGCGCTGTGCACTCTTCGTTTCTTCGGTTTATTACTATTTCATTTGTTAAAGATGCTTCAATTTTATTTATGTTGCTGTCCATATAACCGTTGGCTATTAACAAATAATATAAAAAAAAAGTACTCAAAAATATTGAGAAACACCGAAGTTATGACATTTTCTCCGCGAACCCTATGTTACGTGCCCCACTGTGCGCCAGGGTAGTGTGGGATTTTTGCCCACTAAAACCCCACGGCCACTATGGAATTTTTAATATCTTTATTATTAAGGCCTATTGGCTGAAACGCTCGGACACCTATTTACTTATTTTCGACGTAGATCCATCGTGCCAAGGCTCTTCAAAATCGGCGTCTACCACGTGGTGTCCTCCCCTTGTTGGTGGGAGACCTTTGTACTTCCACATTTTGTTAATCTGGGTTTGTAAATATAATCGTAGATGAGAACGAGTTTAAGAAATTTTGCCCTGTAATATCGAGTTTCAGCTGTAAAGTACTAAATTTTAGAAAGTCTAGGAATCCAATACCCTCCAGAAATCGGATTCCAGACTTTCAAATTTCAGTTAAACCAAAGCTTCAAATAAAAAAAATTAAACCAAATTTAGTCTAAGTAAACTAAATCCTATAAATATTAATGAAATCAAAAATCTTATAAAAATAATTCTCAAATACTAAGAAAGTGGCATGTTTCCATTAGCATTTATTTTCTGTCTAATAACCCGGAGGATATTATATAAAATCGACTTCGCGAGATGTTAAATAATAATTTAAATGTTTAAGGGCCCAGGGCAGGGCTTGAAACGGTTTCGAAAAATAACTGTTTAAAACTGTTGTATAATGGTTCTGATTAAAACGGTTATGGAAAACTTTTATTCCAAATAACTGTTATGAAGAACCGAAAATTCCAAGTATTATCTGTTTCGGTTACGGTTCCTATTTCCCCCTTCATACCAGTTCCATAACCGTTATTTTTTAGGTTCTATATCGGTTCCGAAACGGTTCCAGAATAAATTCTTGTATCGACTTTTCCCTAATTGATATCATTCATTATCGTAGCTGTAGATTGCTGTAGATGTTCATCTTTTTTTTACAAAATCCTTATAGAAACAGGAGAAACTTTTAACTTCCTATTCTGAATGATATAGTGTGTGTGAATGTAAAAAATATGTAGCTGATTTATTTATTTCTATAAGGATTTTGTAAACAATGTGCATATATTCAGTAATCTGCAGCTACAATAATTAACGATACCAATTAGGGAAAAGTCGATACAAGAATCGATTCTAGAACCGTTTCGAAACCGATATAGAATCGAAAAAATAACGGTTACGGAACCGATATGAGGAAAGAAATAGGATCCGTAACTAAAACAGATAATATCTGGAAATTTCGGTTCTTCACAACAGTTATTCAGAATACAGGTTCCTCATAACCGTTTGGAGAACCGAAATCGATATTACAACAGTTTTGAAGCCCTGGCCCAGGGGCACCCATTCCCGTTATCCGATCGAGCCCAAACTTTACACGGATTTTATATTTAATTATTTGGAACTATTCTGGAGAGTGCCCCGAAGAAAATCTCAAAAACAAAATTTTTACCAAGAGTAAATAAAAGCCGCCCTAGGCGGTTATGTTTGACAGTCAACTAACCTTTCGCAGTCACGCAACTTGACCATTGCAACGACGATATTTGCTAACATCTGCGGCCGCTAATAGGTACACAGATCTGTAATAAGAGCGTTCCGTTCCGTAAGCCACGTGTTCCGAGTGCCCGCCGATTGGTCGTCGTGACGGGCGGCGTGTAATTGAAAAGGTGAAATTCATTCATGTATCACGGCGGAGGTTTACGTCCCATGTTTGTTTCCTATTACAATGAGCGTCCATTATTACAGTTACGAGCCGCGACCGCGGGCACGTGCGTGCTGCGCGCGCCCGCGGGAGGCTGACGGTTGCGCGGACCAGGGAGAGAGGAGGCATCGAGGCACGGCGCAGCCGCAGTCGTCGTTCGGGCCTCGATCGAGTAGGTTGCGTGCTCCGTCCGCGGAGGTAGATTCGCGATTAGTGTGCAAGCACCAAGCGTCGCTCGCTTAGTCCATTCGGAGCCGTGCGCCGGGATGGTCTTTTTTCTGAGTATTCTACTAGACGACGCGTGAGCATTCCCAGCGTGTCTGCTTGCCCATCTTTGGACCGTGTCGTGACCGATCAACGATCGTCACACCGTTCGACATAGACCCACGGCTGCGTCGATTCGAATCGACATGGATCGATCGTCGAAGATGGCCCTACGGAAGATCATCATAGATTTCGCGTGCCTGCTCCTCGGTAAGTGAATTCGTCTTCGACACTAAAGCGTGCAACGCGCACAGGCGTGCGGGCAGATTGGCCGATATACCCGCGACTCGATGACCAGCGCGAAACGAGTCCGTTCCGATCCAGAGATTCCTTTGTAGCCGCGGTAGAAGGGTACGATGAACGGTGATTACGTTATATCGGGCGGCTGTCAGATTGACAGTCGAGGCGCCGCACGCGGCTCCGTTTGATCCTCAAGTGAACTAACCTTTAAATTGGCAGGTGCTCGCCGCGTCGTGAATAACACTGGGCTTTCGTCTCTGCGCTGTCATTACCCTCGTAAAGCCTCCCATCTTTCCTAATTAGTTCGATTAGACGCGTTTGCCATTTACCAGTGGCTTCGGCCAGTTTTACCACGAAATATGCGCAACCAAGTGAGTTCGTTGCACCTAAGGGATAGAGCTTCTGAACGAGCTCTAAATGGATTTTCATTCGAGATTACAGATTTAATATTCTTCGGCGCGCTTATCCATAGTATGTACAGGTCAGCTTTTGTTTTATGCGGTCACGCGTTTTCAGTGGGCTTAAAGTAGCGGTTAATACCCACGTTCTATTTACGCGGAAATATTCTATGCCTTATTACGTACTTTTCCTCCTACGTGATCGATTAGTGAACACTCGTTGGAAATGAGTATACCGTGGCCTTCGATATCCATTGGCGTGGCATTAATGAGGAGTTTGTTTTGAAATTTCGCGGTAAACACGTAGAGGTAGCAAGACTGTTTAGCTCGATCGATTCAATCTGAGAAGCGGTGACACGGTTTCGTTTACCGGACTAACGCTGCAGTTATTCGGTGTTCTTTGTACTTGACGGGAGTTTGACGTCGAATGAAACAGGAGGGGGGTAGGATTCTTTTTGTTTAATGTTATACATAGACGTCGGCATCGTTTTTTTTTTTTCTTAAGGCAGGGGGTACGTCTAACTGACTTTTTTTGGTGGAATTAAAAGAAATGACAAACTTTGTTCGATGATGCGTGTGTACACTTGGCGCGCATGCGTACACGGTACCGTTCATAATTCATCGAAGAGTGATGTGTGCACTGACATCACCTCAATCGTACAATTATTTCTTAAATCGATAACTTTGCTCACCACAGATGAATGTGCTTCCTAGTGCCCTCGTTTCTTGGAAATGCAAAGCAGGGCGGAACCTATTTAATGTTCATTCCAGAATTTTTATCGCGGCGAACACTCTTATCGCTGTGAATTTTAAACGTGTAATAATGTTTGTTCGAAATTATATTATTGCTTTCACAGCTGTTGTAAAATTGCAAGCAGACTTTTTCAACATTTCAGTGCGCTAGCACGTCCTCGCAATAAAATGAATGTTTCCTTTTCCTGTTTCTTAACATGCTTCGCGCCATATCTGCCACTTCCAAACCTTGTTCTCAAAATTTAAAATTGCTCTTGAACGGTAAGGGGGGAAACAGGTAGGTAATGTTCATTTTTCGTAATTTTGCGATTTATAGCATAGTTTGTGGGTGGCAACTAGGACTACAGGACTATCGAATCGTAATTAATTTTTTTATTTCGTTGCGTATGCTGCTCTGTTCAAACCTGAAAAAATATTAAAATAATGTAAAACAGTTATTATTTTATTGCTTACTTTTTCTTATGCCTAATAAGGGTATAAGCTTCATGGTATGAAGAATGCAGATAAATTCATTGAATTTTGTATCTTTACTGGTGGACTAAACTTAATTTTCTCGATAAAGCTGTTTTGTGACATTCCCTGTTTCCCCCTTACCCTTCGCTTTGAAAAATGACTATAATTAAAAATGTATCGATATGTTTTAGTATGAAATTTTAATTGGAAACATATAACACGCAACCTCCGATTACACTATTTTCACCAGCAAAACTACCCAAGAAAAACGTACTTTTACATAACTAGCGCAAAGTATTTTAACTGAAATTATTATTAATAGCACTATTGTTCCTTGCCCCTTAGGCGCTAAATCTGTTAACAAGGAATAATATAAATTAATATATATATATATATATATTTGGCGACCAAAGGGCAATCCTTGCCCTATTTAAATAAAATATCCTATAGCTGACCATTCAAATAATATATTATCATATTTGGCCAGAAATTATTTTCAAACGCTGAAATAAAGCTCCGAGAATCTGAAACTAATTTCTGATCAAATAAGACAACATATTACGCGAATAATAATTTCTAAAATAATCGAACGGCTTTGTAGGATAGGGGATAGATAAAGAATGAAAAAGAAAGTAGCGCAAAGGCGCGGCTCAGTCGTAGGACTGTTTTGCAACCTGACCTTAATGCCCAAGTGAGGTAAATAATGTATTTGGTCACGTGTGCCATTCCCTGTAGGCAGGATCCTGCAGTTGGCCCGTAATAATTTTGTTAAATATAAATTTTTAAATACACTGCAGACGCTTCTGGTAGAGAAATGACCCAGTTAACAGGTTAACAAAGAAATGATGTCGAGACTACTCGGTCGGCGTAAGGTCGACGAGAATATAATACCCCCGGCGGGGTAAAGGTGGAAGGACGAAGGGGGCACGTATGTATCTCTCGCAGGAAGAGAAACGCGCTCGTGTTGAACCCAGGGACCGTGAACGTAGATGAAAACTCGATAACGCGAAAATGAGCATTATTCGCGGAGGGAAATGGGTCGAGGGCGTTTCTGCGTCGAAAGTAACTCGCTTGCGCAGGTGTCTACTTATTGTCCATTCTCTGTTCATTCTCAAGTTCAGCACCCCGCGAACAGGACCACACCTGGGGCCTCCCGTTCTTATCGGGGAAGGTACAGTGGCTCACAGCCATAATCGTACACTCTTTAAAATCGCATAACATTTATAAAATTGGTCCAAACGACTTGAGTTTTTTTGAGAAGCTAGAAGGATTAGTTTGCTAAGCGACATCCCATACAGCACACTCCATTGTAGGAAGGTTCCAGGAAAGTTGCAGGAAGGTTCCAGCAACATTGCTGGAATGTTCCAGGAGTCTTCCTATGTCCGCCCCTGTGGAACATTCCGCGGCAACGCACATGGAACCTTCCTGCAAGCTTCATGGAACGTTCCGGAGATTTTCCAGCAATGGTCACGAAACGGTCCGGACATTTTCTAGCAATGGTCACGGAACGTTCCGGAGATTTTCTAGCAATAGTTCCGTGACCATTGCTATAAAATCTCCGGAACATTCCATGAAGCTTGCAGGAAGGTTCTATGTGCGTTGCCGTGGAATGTTAACTATTGCTAGAAAATCTCCGGAACGTTCCCTCACCATTGCTAGAAAATGTCCGGAACGTTCCGTGACCATTGCTAGAAAATCTCCGGAACGTTCCGTGACCATTTCTAGAAAATCTGCGAAAATGTTTCGTGAGCATTGCTAGAAAATCTCCGCAACGTTCCATAAAGCTTGTAGGAAGGTTCCATGTGCGTTGCCGTGGAATGTTAACTATTGCTAGAAAATCTGCGGAACGTTCCGTGACCATTGCTATAAAATCTCCGCAACGTTCCATGAAGCTTGCTAGAAAATTTCCGCAACGTTCCATGAAGCTTGCAGGAAGGTTCCGCAACGTTCCATGAAGCTTGCAGGAAGGTTTCATGTGCGTTGCCGTGGAATGTTAACTATTGCTAGAAAATCTGCGGAACGTTCCGTGACCATTGCTATAAAATCTCCGCAACGTTCCATGAAGCTTGCTAGAAAATTTCCGCAACGTTCCATGAAGCTTGCAGGAAGGTTCCGCAACGTTCCATGAAGCTTGCAGGAAGGTTTCATGTGCGTTGCCGTGGAATGTTAACTATTGCTAGAAAATCTCTGGAACGTTCCGTGATCATTGCTAGAAAATGTCCGGAACGTTCCGTGACCATTGCTAGAAAATGTCCGCAACGTTCCATGAAGCTTGCAGGAAGGTTTCATGTGCGTTGCCGTGGAATGTTAACTATTGCTAGAAAATCTCTGGAACGTTCCGTGTCCATTGCTAGAAAATCTCCGGAACGTTCCGTGACCATTGCTAGAAAATCTCCGCAACGTTCCATGAAGCTTGCAGGAAGGTTCCATGTGCGTTGCCGTGGAATGTTAACTATTGCTAGAAAATCTCTGGAACGTTCCGTGACCATTGCTAGAAAATGTCCGGAACGTTCCGTGATCATTGCTAGAAAATCTCCGGAACGTTCCATGAAGCTTGCAGGAAGGTTCCAAGTGCAATGTTCCACCGCAACATTGCTGGAATGTTGCAGAAAGGTTCCTATGTCCGCCCCTGTGGAACATTCCACGGAAACGCACATGGAACCTTCCTGCAAGCTTCGTGCAACGGAGTGTGTTGTATGGGATGTTTCATCGTTTTGAAAAAGAAATCCAATTGGCCGGAGTAGCAAAAAAAAAAATAGTAAAGGTCGTTTTTTCAACTTTTTTTGTGAGCCCGTAATGAAAATTAAAAAAAAAGTTTGTAGATTTAAGTAAGTTATATGCGTGCCTAAAATTTCATCAAAATCGGTTAACGTTGATTTGAGCTATAAACGGTTAAAGATCGCAGAAATTCCCGAAATCAGCGATTTTCGACCTTATTCTGCGATTTTCATGAAATTTTAGGCACGAATATAACTTACTTAAATCTGCAAACGGGTTTTTTGAATTTTCATTACAGGCTCATAAAAAAAGTTTAAAAAACGACCTTTTTATATTTTTTTTTTTGCTTTCCCGACCAAGTGCATTTTTTTCAAAACAACAAATCACGTCACTTAGCAAACTAATCCTTCTCGCTTCTAAAAAAAACTCAAGACGTTTGGATTAATTTTAAAAAAGTTATGCGATTTTAAAGAGTGTGCGATTATGGCTGTGAGCCACTGTATATTTATCATGGAAACACGTGCATCGCTATCTCAAAACAGTTAATCAATCTTCCTCAATTTTTTCCTTAATAAGAGCTTAATGGCGTCTTAGATACTTATCGTGGTTACGTCTTCCCTTCGCAAATACGAGATAGCAGACGTTAGATATTTTTCTTCTCTAAATAACCGCGACGGAAATATCGATTTCATGCCTGATGACTAATTGATGCTATATTACATAAAACTCGATCGTTAGGCGATTGAATAGATAATAACGAGGAGTGGTGATTAAATTGTTTCATTAAAAGCTCTTCGTCATAAAGCTAACTAGATACAGATATTAGCGCTTTTCGGCGACAATAATTATTCTTTCCTCGTAAAATACAAGGTAGGCTTGCTCGGTGTAGAGTTTAAATAAATAATCTGCTTCCTTTAAATCTGTTTTGTTTCGAAACTGAGGAAGGCTAACAAGGGGAGGACACCATGTGGTAGGTTAATAATAGAGATATTTACATGGAAATTATTAAAAATTTCAGTGGGGTTTTAGTGGGTAAAAATCCCACACTACCCTGGCACCCCCGGGGGATTCCCCTCTGAAGGAGTCGGGGTGCCTTTTGAAGATTTCCCCAAGTTAAAAAAAAATTTATAAAAAAAAATAATTTACAAAAAAAAATTTATAATTTTTTTTTTAACGTGGAGACATCTTCAAAAGGCACCCCGACTCCTGCAGAGGGGAATCCCCCTGGGGCGCCAGGATAGTGTGGGATTTTTACCCACTAAAACCCCACTATGAAATTTTTAATATCTCTATTATTAAGGCTTATTGCCTGAAACGCTCCGACACCTGTTTACTTATTTTCGACATAGATCCATCGTGCCAAGGCTCATCAAAATCGGTGTCTACCACATGGTGTCCTCCCCCTGTAAGTTCATTCGTACCATTTTGCTTTCAAGTTTCTGCAAATTTCTCTGAAAAATTTCTCCTCGACTTTCCAAACTTTCTCCTGGTTTCTATTCCAATTAATTCGAAACCAAGCGTTAATTTGCAAAATCTTGGACGCAGGTTTCACTAGCGGTTGCTTGAATTTTTTAAATTTATAAATCTTCTTGCTTTCGATGACGATATTTCTGCGAAGGGAGTTTAATTTCAGCATTTTAACGCTGTTATTAAACATTCCCTGGCTAAATATTTTTGCTCAAGTTGCTCATTGTGATTCAGCGTAGAAAGTCATTTATTACAGATGATATAGCACTTTCATTTTTCAAGCTGCTATTATAACGAGGTAGTGTGTCTTCAAGTTGAAATAATTTCTCACAGAATTTCTGTTGCTCTTTTATATTTACACACTGCAAGCAGCACTGTTTGGTGGTCTAAAGAGAAGTTACTTATTATTCGTTCCTAGAAATTGATTAGATAACTTCGTACGAATATTGCAATTAAATTACTATGAATGGGTGTTTATAAAGCAATCAATTGTAGCCAATCGTAAAGGGCCATTCGCAATCTATGATGGCACGAAGCCACGTGTGACGATCGAGATTTCAGGAAAATTAGGACAAACATGCTAAAACGTTCTCAAGGGTACTTCTCGCCTGCTAATTAGCATCTACTTAAACTAGTTAATAAGGAAAGCATGCAAAATGCATTCGAGCTGTTTACGGTCCAAAGAACAGTGTTTTCAATTAAGGATTAGAAAACTTACGATTCACTAGTAAAAGTTCAGAGTATCTAATGAAACTTTATCTACAGTAAAATCTGTTTGAATGATTCAATATAGTTTTTATTAAAATTAAAAATTCCATCTTATTTTATATTTATCACCGACAAAACCATCGAAAGTTCTCTGTCCTGTTCACCAGATTCAGTGGCGAAGATATTCAAATTCTCATGACTAGTTGGAAAATTTGAAAAAGATCGACAGCGAGTATTTTGCCTCAAAACGTGTTAACACATAACACATTAAAAGCATAGAGTTCAGTAGTAAAAAATTATGGAGAAAATCGAGTTCTAAGTGTTGCTCCTTCCTGACCTTCGATATATGCACTTAATAAATTCCAAAAATATTTATTTCATTATATGTTGTATTTGCTGGGAAAAAATCTTTAAAAATAGCTTAATTTTTCGACCGATCAAAGTTGAATGACCCTTAACCCTTCGTGGTCACATCTCATAATCACAAGTTGGTCACACGGGGTTCATTATACCCCAGCGTCATTTTTTGAGTTACCATTTGCGTATTGTATCTTTTAACTTTTCAGTGATAATTGTACGTTCGTGATACTTATACAATCATGGTCTAATAGTCTTTTTTCTAGAAATGTAAATTTTGTTATATTAAAATTTGTAATTGAATATGAGCGATTTTCCACGGTTGTTGAAAAAGGTGATTTTTTAATTTAATTTATATTTTTTTTCTTGCAATAAATCCCCTTTGGAAGTCGTAAAGATACGACATTTTACTTCGAAAATTATTCTTAGGGTACAATACACCCCGCATGACCACGAAGGGTTAAAGAAATCCACAATTTCACAAAAACTGGACATACAATATTTGCGCAATAAGCCATCGACGTACGCGTTTACTAATCTTCAATTATTCCCACGATTACTCATTTAAATCAGCCTCGTTCTTACTCACACCAAAAAATGCGAACCGCTGGAATTAATTATCCCACAAACTTTTAAGTACTGCCTACACGCTTACCACATTATTGACTTGAATCTTGTGCAATCGCCTGGTCCGTGAATCGAAACACATTCCTAAACTAATTGGGTAGGGGAGACCGGGGCAAAGTGGGGGTGAAAAAGTTTGAAGTCGAATAAAATTTTTCCCTTTCAATAAAAATGTTTGGAAACAGATTTATAATATAATTAAAACACCACTATTGGTAAATGACGAATAGCAATACTTAAAATAAACTTAGAGTATATTAAAAATCAACTTGAAAGAAACGATGCAAGAGGTATCACACATGGGGTAAAGTGAACTCCTATCCGGGGTAAATTGAGGTGCAACAAAATAAGAATTTTAATTAAAGATACAAGTAAATATTAACCCCTTGCGCTGGAATGACGTGTGTAGCACGGCAGCTTCTGGCCTTTTCTGCACCGTGGTTGTCAACAACTGTGGCAGATTTTTCATTTTTATTTAGGTTAGATTCTGTTCCATCACGCCGCGTGGTTTCTTGCGCATCTTTTCTTTGCAGCTCAGTTTACCCCGGTCACTTTGCCCCGAATGTGTACTCAATGGAAAATTAATTATTTAATAACGTTAGGATCAATGTTTTCTCAAACGCGAGTACACGTATGTTTATAAGCGTGTTATAAACACGCAGAAAAAATTTCGAGTTAAAATAGCACATTTAAGACTCATCTATCCAAAAAGCTAAATCGAAAAGAAAACCAGTTGGAAGTCTCTAAAACTTAATTTTTAATTTTTTAAACGAATTTCCATTTTGCAATATCTGAATGTACGTAATTATCATTGTGGTATTACACACATTTATTACGTCACGAAAATTTGTAAATATATTCTATTGTTAAAGAATAAATTAAGAAAGCTCATTTTACCCCGAGGTGCACTTTGCCCCGGTCTCCCCTAATCCCCACAGGCCAATCTATAGCATAGCACGCCTAAGAATGCGGGAGATATTGTTACCATGCAATGAGCACCTGGGCTCGTTACTGTAGCGATCTCGTAAATAGCATAATGAGCATTGAACGTAAGATCTGGATCTAAACCGCCGTGAAATAATTGTCGTGGGCGTGACGTAACGGTCGCAAGATTGAGAGTCACGCATACGCGACGGCGCGGGCGGCGGTTAGAGCGTTAAAAGGGATGGATAGCTCCCCCTTGGCAGTGGCACGCACGGCGCCCTTTGACTGATTGCTCTCCTCGCGGCCGGTCATTATTCCGCCATTCCGAGAGCAACTGGCGTCACTGGCAGAGCGTGTCCTTTCACGATTCTGTCTAATAACTGGTCCCTTTCAAGCTTCGTTAAGGGGCGCAAACAGGCCCGACTCGTCCGGGCGAATTAGAGGTAATATTCGTCGGGACCTGCGAGGCTGGGCTCGCTGCCCGCGGCAAACGGAGCCATTCAGGAGGTGGCGAGCGGAGATTAGCGGGAAGGAGAACTGGCGCGACAAGCGCCTGGTAATCTTGATCAGTTTTATCGCTCCATCTGCCGCCCCCGCTTACGCGCGAGTTGACCTTTTCGATCTGTCGTCGATTGCCAGCCGATGAATTCGATCTGGTTTCATATTTCTCCCCGAGGAAACTCTGCCGCGGATAGATCTCTGTTCCAGTCGCTGGGTGCAGTTGGGGACTGCAGACATCTGTTTCTGCTGGGGGAAGTTAACAAGCGGGGTTCAGACTTATTTATCTTTCGTTGTAATGCAGTCAAGTCGAATCGCTAACTCAATGTGAACAGGTAATCTACACTGCGTTCCATGTAAGAGTGTACCAACGCTCCTACCGATTTGCGAACGTTCTGCGCAGCTCCCGCGGATCTGACACGCCCGATTGGTCGTAGCACTTTCCTGATTGGTCGTAGCACTTTCCCTGCCGGTTTACGACCAATCAACAGTGTATCCCTGCGCGAAACGAGTACGCTCTAATGTGGAACGCAGTGTGGTCTATTTTACAACAGACTTGCCATCTCTATTCAGGCACTCGGCTGTGTTGTGGACTGTAGAGCCTTTCTCGTGACTTCCCTTCTTGGTATTTCGCGGGATTACAGTTTAATTTTGTAATAATTAATATAATCAGTCCATGTAACACTGTAGGGGAGACCGGGGCTAGTTGAATAATTTTTAACATTTTTAATTTTTATAAATAGACCATTGGTATTTTGTTGACTTGTTGCACACCAAAAGTTTACAAATTTCATTAGGTATACAGGCTTAATTTTTAAAATTGTTTTAATTGAGTCTAGGTCGCAGGTTTTATTATATTTAGAGTGGGTAGTGAGACGAATGAGTCAACAAACCCTGGCTGCGGGGTTAGTTGACAAACGGGATGGGGTTAGTTGACTGGAGATTTATTTTTTAGTTGCAAATTTTTTTTTTCACTCCTTCACACTGTTATTTTTTTATTAAGTATCGTGTTAGATACTGTAATTATTTTCTAGTTGATTGTTATGGTCTATTTCGAAGGCCTGAGAGTTTGAAGGGAGGATAGGGTGTAAAACTGGTAGGGGTGAGTTTGGAGGGATTTGTGGTGGGAGAAGTGGATTCGAGCAGCTAAACTCTTCGCCTCTACTGCATCTTGAGGATAAAAAGTGGAATTTTTAGTGGCATTCCTATGCTTAAATAAAATGATTTAGAATTTCGACCGTAAAGAATTTTTAAAACTTAAAAGTAAATGTTATCGGCGCACCGGTTCGGTCTATTTTTTATACAATTTTTTTTACAAAAATAGACCGAACCGGTGCGCCGATAACATTTACTTTTATGTTTTAAAAATTCCTATGCTTACAAAGTAACCCCGTCCGACATAATCAACATTTTAAGGGTCGTACGTACAAAACCTCCACGCATCGGTTAAAAGAATACCCTAAATTATAGTCAATGTATCACGTTTCCACAAAATATTCATGAACAAACATCAAGCAATACTTAGTGGACAAAAATTCATGAATAGTCGAAACAGAAATATTTCCTCCCTTTCTAGATTTTTCATTTTCACTGATAGAACACGCAAGTTTTTGTCACGGTGACACATTAAATCGCAAGCTGGTCATTCATATGCGTCAATACCGCGTATCGCAGCATAATTTATAACATAATACAACAATTAAAGGGAATTAGTCAACTAGCCCTGGTCTCCCCTACCGAATACCCTTTAAATTTAATATTATTATGAATAAAAGTGTTACATTATGGTACTCGTTGAATTCGTCTTCATGTCCCCCACAATATTACGAAAGAAAAATCATATGGTTGCAGTAAAAAAACCTAACCTCCCTTTTCTCCTGCAATTGTAAAAAAGAAGTACCTATATGAAAAATATTTGTTGCCGTCTCACGTTGTCAATTTAACGCAAATAAATCACAGTTAATACCTTTTATCGTCACGCTATTCTAAACGGTGAAATGAAAAATATTCGCGGAATAATAGTCCTGCGGACCGTTACAGTGAAGACCCTGTAAAACGTGGTGCACGCTCCAGCGATTACCTGGCCATTCTACTGGAAGTAAACCGCGTAACAACCCTAATCTGCTGCGGTGCATTGAAAATGGCAACTGTACGATCGTACAATTGCCCCTTTCCTTTTAATTTCTTTCAAAACATAGGCCTGCCTCGGGCGGCGGGCCATTGCATTAACGATGGTTAAAACAAAGACGTTCCTCGGACGGGGCCACGACACAACCGACCGACCTTTCGGAGCGAGGCATTCTTAGGCGCGTCGTAACGGTTCCGAGGCAATGAGATTTGCATGGGTACATGCATCTGCGTTGCGCACGATGTCCTTTTCGCCTCAATATATCATTTCGTTCGTAGACAAGCCGTTCCCAACGCTTCCTACTCGCTTGCACGCGGGAACACTCATCTTTCTGTCACGAGCCGACATTTATGCACGGCCGCAGGGGGGAGTGACCCACGTGGAAATAAGGCGTAAGAAAGATTCCCCATAAACACCAATTGGGAAAAGGAAAGTGGTTGTCAGAGCGATAATAAACGCCACGGGGCCGAGAATATGTATAAGGGAAAGAGTTGTCAACGACGCGCAAGTGATTTCGAGATGAATTATGGGACGAGCCTCTCTGAATGCGAACGTTTAGTCGCGCGACTTTTTGCCCACCCCTTAACGAATGTTAGCCGCCGCGGCCGTCGCGGAGGATTAGCGGTTTACGATAATTCACGGTGGAAGTGTTTAGTTTGCTTATGTTTTTTGGGCGTCTGGGTAGGTTGCGTGGTGCCAGGTTCTGCTTTTGTGGGAAATTGAATTTCTACAGGATAACTACTTGTGTATTTAATATACACTGACGCCCGTGAGTATTAGGACTGTAGCTGTGAATATTCGAATAGTCGAAATATTCGAATAGTCGAAATATTCGAATAGTCGAAATATTCGAATAGTCGAAATATTCGAATAGTCGAAATATTCGAATAGACAAAATATTTGAATAATTCAAATAATTTCGAATACGAATGATGTATTCGAAAAATTCGAATAATTTGGAATAAGAATGATGTATTCGAATGATTCGAATAATTTCGAATGCGAATGATGTATTCGAATAATTCGAATAATTTCGAATACGAATGATTTATTCGAAGAGTATTCGAATAATTCTGAATACCTATTCGAATAATTCTGGATATTCGAATAATTCTGAATATTCGAATAATTCAAAGTGTTTGAATAATTCAAAGTGTTTGAATTTCAGATTGTGCATCGAATACGAATCTAAACATTTGAAAAAAAAAATATAATGGCCAATATGAAAAGAATTTCGCGGTGAAGTGTGAAAAAGTATTACATGTTCAAATTCCTATTCGGTATATTCCGAAATTCGATCAATCCGAATATTCGAGTACTCCTAATTATTCGTACTTCTAATTATTCGAATACTCCTGGTTATTCGAATTCTACTGGTATTCGAATCTTAAATTCGAATTCTACTGGTATTCGAATATTCGTAACAACTCTAATTAGGACGCCTGTTGTATTTGCAGGAAATGTGATATGTGGTAGAGATTGAATACATTTACTGCTTGTAATTGAATATGCCCAATAAAGTGAATTTTGTCAGAGTTCTTCGATAAATTTGCAACGTTTCTCACAATAATTATTCCACAAAGAGTATGTGTCGTAATATTATGAACGGGAATGTATTCTCATATCGCCGTATAGTCGAGCAACTGGGTGAACCGAAAAGGGAGTGGTCCTTCGTGCAAAAGGGAATCGATAATTTAGAATAAAAGTTCTCCATGCGACGCTTCACTTTCGAGATAGTCGATTGTGAAAGATGGCACGCGGGTAGTTGATAATAGGAATTAGTGGGATGCAGTAGCAATTATGGTATATGTACTAAGGCTGTTCGAGTACTCGAATATTCGAGTAGCTTGAAGTTCGGACCGAGCCGAGACTCGGTTTCCGAGTCGAGTACCCGTAAAAACCGAGTAGCTCGAAAGGACCGATCGGCTCGATAAAACCGAGTAGCTCGAATTTTTTTGAGCGTCTCGAATGAACCGAGCGGTCCGAAAGAACCGAGAAACTCGATTTTTTTTCGAGCGGCTCGAATATACTTGGAGCAGATCGAAATTTTCGAGCAGACCGACTGTGTCGAGTACCTTTAAGCTTGAACGTTTCGGGCAATACGAATGTTTCGAATACTTTAGGTTACGTTTATCTACGGAATGTAAATAATGGTTCTCGATAAGTAATGTGAATAATTAAAATATAAGCTGTAAATGGAAATATTCTGTAACGTTTGAAAGTAAGTACTAAGTTCAAATTTTTTTTTTCTTCATTTTTTTGTGTATTTATGAACGTATTCATACACTTCTCTTTATGTTATCTTTCTTTTCTTCTTACTTTTTTCTTCGTAACCTAAAACATTCGAAACATTCGTATTGCCTGAAACGTTCAAGCTTCAAGGTACTCGACACAGTCCGTCTGCTCGAAAATTTCGATCTGCTCCAAGTATATTCGTGCCGCTCGAAAAAATTCAAGCTTCTCGATTCCTTCGGGCCGCTCGAAAAAATTCGAGCTACTCGGTTTTATCGAGCCGCTCGGTTCTTTCGAGCCACTCGATTTTTACGGGTACTCGGCTCGGCTCGGCTCGCTTTTTCCGAGTAGTCGAACAGCCTTAATATGTACAGATATTTGCAGATGAAATTATTCCATGTGAAAGGAAAAGTAGAAATCGTAGAATAGCTTTCTTGCAAACTTCCTTTCTGAGAAAATCGAAAACAAACATGATAGCTTGAAGATGGAAACAATCCGTAAGCAACTACTCGTGTTTCAGTTTTCTCGAGATAAAAAACGAAAGTTCGTATAAGAAAATGTAATTCCGCATAGCATTGAGAGTTAGGAAACAATACTTATAAAGAAACGATTCGCCTTGACTGACTGCGTTCTTGGTATGCATGACATTTTTCTAAATTATTATCAGTGGAAAGCGATACTTGATGTTGCGTTAAAATTAGCACGTTTCTCCTTGGGGTTTTTATTTCATTCCTGGTTACCTCATAACCAGGCTCGGCTCGAGCCTTTTTTGCGCCCTTGGCGAATTTGCCAACTTGCGCCTTTTATTTATAATACACTAGCAAAATACGCGTGCTTCGCTACGGTATAAATTAGACTTTCCATTCTCATTTAATTTTAAAAGTAAGTGAAGCGCCCTCTGCATGCGGATCTTGGAACTATTCTACGGCTTAGTGCTAGGGTTTATACAAAAACCGACTTTTGAAAAAACCGGTTTTCGAATTCCACTATTCCGAAAAAACCGGTTAAACCGGTTTTCGAATTCCACTATTCCCAAACTACCGGTTAAACCGGTTTTCGAATTCCACTATTCCCCAAAAACTGGTTAAACCGGCTGTCGAATTCCACTATTCCCAACAAAACCGGTTAAACCGGTTGTCGATTTCCACTATTCCCCCCAAAAAACGGTTAAACCGGTTTTCGAATATTCTAAAATCGAATATTCTGACATTTTATTCATACCGTAAAACATTTAGAGTACAACTTGTAATATTTCATTTACAACTTTATTTTAAAAAATGCCAAAAATGAAAACACCATTTTGCGTCCCTTGTCAAGTTTACGCCCTACTCAGGGCAGCTGCCTAGATTTTACTGTACAAGGATAGGTATGCAAGGAAACAATACAATTTTCTAGACGGTATAAATAGTTCGCCACATTTTACGGCGAGGCACGTAAAATGGAAATAGTTAACAAGAAAGTGTCTTGAGTAGTTGTGAATTAGGTTCGATTCCCGTCAAGGTAAAATTTTTTTGCCACACCTCTTCAAGACATCCGTTTTAAGACGTCTTCAAGACGCCTGTGTGCTATCTGGGTATTAGCAACTTGTACAATTTATAATTTAAATATTATTCAATAATTTCGTGTTACTCATGCGACAAGTGAAGCGAGTATACCTATTTTATATACATAGAAATGAGAGACATGATTAGAAGAAGGCAAGGTAATTTATATGTATATTCTTTAAGGATGAACATTCAGTAACATTCAAAATAAGCGAAAATCTTTGAAAATTGGAGGAATGAATTTTTCTGCAATATTAAAACCCTTCGCAAATTTTTAGAAAAATTGATTCGGTGGTCTTTGAATTATTTAACTTTTAACTTACCGTGTATTCTTATGGTAAAACGCAATATTGAGAAATATAACTACAAAATTAAGAGTGAAATATTAGGCCAAAGTTTTTGAAATTTTGTGTATAGAAATATCAAGCGCCGAACTATATTGTCGCAAGAATACCGGACAGTTGATTAATATCTTGGAAATTGATTAACTTTTGGCTAAGATTGTCACTGAAATTATTCATCCTTAAGTCGCGTAAGAGGTGGTGAATCTGTTATTGCTACTTTGCAAATAGGCACATAGAAAGAAATCTGTGTCATTCGTGCGGATAGAACCGACGCTATACCTTGCGAAGTGAGTTACCTCATCTTCTTTATTATTTCAATTTCTAAACATTACGTGGCAGCCTTGAACATCGCATGAATATGAATTGAGGTCATAGCCCAAATGAAGGCCAGTCGAGGTGTGACCTCACTACACTATACGCATTTCTACCACTTCTGTTTACCTCTGAAGGTGAATGGACGTACCTAACAGTCCATGCTTCCTTCGTCTGCTTCGTTTTTGGTGGTTGAATTAGTTCTTTATATTCGTGGATACCTATACAGTGCCACTTTTATTCAGGCATCGCGGGGCTTCTGTAGTTATTGCTTTACATAAGGTGGTAACAAAAAATGTTAATTCCTAGATCCAGATGTGTATTACTCATGAAAATGGATATAAGAGTGTTAATAAACATATATTTTAAAATAAAATGTTTCAAAGGTATGAAATAAAAATACAGTCAAAATATTCATTAAAAAAAGTCATTCGAAAATACAGCAGGTGTTGTATGTACCTATCCATGGTATGTATAATAAGTTCGTTTTCAAAAACGTAACTTGTTCTTCGATTTTACATAAGAACCACTTTTGTACACATTTAACTCTTCGAGTGCGAAGGTTGAATCGCTTACCGAAACCCACGTGCGGAAATCTTGAAGTCGCCTTTGTCGACAGTACTCACTGAACGCGCGGCGCGCGTTTCCCGCACGGACTGCGCGCACTGACTTAACTCGTAGAGAGTGAAAAGCTCTTTTGGAGGATTCGAGCGCAGTTTTGCTAACCAATGATTTGCAAAAGTAGAGGGATAGGTGTTTGAGTAAACATTTAATCGAAAACGAATGCTGTTGCTTCCATCGCGCGGAATTGAAGCATCCACCCGATGTATGGAAGTTCTAATAAATTGCTGTTTAATCTGCGTGCTCGGAAGCTAGGGAAAACAGTCTAGAAAACGGAGCAAGCGCGATAAGGCATGAGTATATAGATTTTCTCCACTCCTTCGCGTCATTGATAACAAATACCTTAATAACCAGCTTGTAAATCAATCGGTTTTATTTCCGCTACCTTTGCTGGAGTAGGCTCATGCATATGTAAAAATGCCTGGTATGCAAATGGAATGCGTGCCCCTTCAATTTTCGATGCACGTAGGCGGTTTTAGACGCGCAAATAACATAAGCGTGGGACAAAAGAATTCATACCCCCCTTGACTTTAATTAAATATCAACTTTTCAAAGAACGAGTATAACTTTTGGGAATATGTATTTTATTCGAGGCCAACGACTTACTAGACAGTCTAAAGGAGATATAGTGGAATGCAAATGTTAATAGGAACAAGTAATCACACATTAATGATATATATAAGATTATTTTTATAAGTTATAAGATTATATATATAAGTTATAAATTAATCAGTGACAGTAGAAGAAATCCCTGCTTATAGGGTGCTCGTTACTTAAGTGAAATACACATAATTCTGACTATATTTCATTTACTGACGCCATTTAATATCGAAGCATAGCATACTCGAAATAATAATACTTATAGTCTAATTAACGAAAGAAGGCGCCTGGGCGGCCCGTAGGCCGGCGCGCGTGGCTCGGGAGAGACCCAATGCCTGCTTCGTACTTTGTGCGACGTTGCCACGTTGTGTAGCAGATCGGACGTCTCCTTCTAACTTTAAGCATAACTGTGTCTCTATCACTCGCTCGATAAAACAGATTCCTTCATTTACAAGTCACTCCACGCCAAATCGATCACATTTTTAGAGACTTTGATCAGAATGCAATATGTATTTTGTGAATCACGCGAAACTATGGAAAGCTTTGAGTCATTGTTTAACAGGTTTTGAAATTGGTTACAAAATATAGGACTTTGAATTGTGCAATTTCTGCCTATGTTCGTGAAAAAAGCTGTACTTACGTATTTCTATCTCGAAAACTATCAACAGCATTGCCAAGAGTGTATTTCGTACGTGAAATTTGCAAAATAAAACTTTGGTTATAATTTTAAAAATTACAAAATTAATTTTTCAATATAAAAAAAGAGTATTAGAATAGCCCGCAGCTTCTAGATTAAAATGAAAAAAGAATGAATTCAATGCGATAAAGAGTTTCCGAGATAAAAATTCGCAAGTACAGCTCGGATTCATGAAAACAGGCAAAAATTGAGCAAATTCAAAACCAGTAAAGCGATGACTGAAATCCCTTCCTATATAATATTTCAGTTTAAACAAAATCCCTGACATCGTGCAAAAAGTGATCGATTTACCGTGGAATGACGCTAAATAGAATAAGAATCCTATGAGCCTCTATTCCTCGACTTGTCCGCCAATCATTCTGCATGGCTCGTGCCGCAATAGCCAATAAGATTCGACACTGTCAAATCTCTATGGGAAGGACGTTGGGTGCGCCCTCTGGAGGAGGATAGCAGTATACACCCGAGAAGGACAACGATTACTCTAGGCCCACAGCTAAGTAGTCGACAGTCATTGGCCAAGGCGTAGGGAGCCGCGTAGGGGAAGCACCAATCGCGAGCCTGGAGTAGCGGCAACGTCGCAAATTCTGGCCCCGGTCCCAAGGCGCCTTCTTTCGCTAAGCCGACTATAACAAAAGTACCATAATAAAAAAATACATTTCTATTCCCTCATAATATTATATTTCCTGAAAGTCAACCCACTCTTAAATTTTGAATTCACTATAAACAATTTATTCATTAAAAAATAACTGCATTTTCAGTAAGCCATTTTCCAAAATGAAATTTCTTTGTGAACATTTCCCTAAAAACTCGAATGAAAATATTTTTGCTTTTCACCTACTTTATTCATTTTATTCTGTTGACTTTCTGCGGCATCTCTCAAGCCAACCTGATACACATATATGCGCATAGAAGCAGGGATACAAAATCGACGCAAAGGCCCACTGTTGATCGAAGGCGAAGGTGTTGAAACGCGCAGGCATCATTCTCTGTCATTCTCGTATTACGCTTATTGTCAGCGGTGACGCGCGACTAGTGTCTCGGGGTATATCAGCGCGTTGCTAACAAGTCGCTTGCGAGTGGTTGGTTTCATTGCTTAGTCATCGGGCCGGTGGAAATTCGCGTCGGTGACGGGAGCGATACACCTATGCTTTTAAATGGATGTCAAGGCGGATCTAAATCCGTTTTGCTCCGACTGTACGGCGATCTATCGTCCCGGCTCGTAATCACGAGGAACATACGCGCGTATTGTGTTCATTATCAGTCCTTGCATAACACGCGCGCTTCGCTCGGCGCATTCGAGCGCGATGATTGCACCAGGAAGACCGACGACGTGGGTACTGTTACAGTAAACTGTTTTCTTACGCTTATCAATTACATTTATTCACGGCGGGCAACGCGAGGAACGCCGCGAACACGTACGGCCGCTTATAATTCCCCTCGCCTACACAAGAATCTTTATCGAAGTAACGGGCAGCGGGAAAACAAAAAAAAAGAAGTAATCTTCGTTTATGGCTCCGCCCCCCCTTTATGCCCATCGACGCGCGTCATTGTATCGTTTAAACCGTATGAAAGTTGAAAAGATTCCTTTATGGGGTTTTTTTTTTTAACACGTTCGATGACAGTACGGGGTGTATACAGGGTGTCCCGAGTTTTGGAGGATAAAGTTGGGGAGCGTGAGGGGGAGTTAAAGTAAGAAAGGAGAGTTAGTTTAAGTTTTGAAATATAGAGATGTAATGTAGTTTGTGAGAGTCAGTGTTCGTTGATTAATGCAAGTTTCATCGAGTTAGAAACGATCAGCTGAAGAAAACTACTTCCGCAGACTTTCTAATTTTTTTAAAAATTTTCTCACCATTCTCTGGTGTGTTTACTTGATAGGAAATTTTGTCAGAACCAGGACTACCATTTCTCGGAAACAAAGAGTGAACGATGTATTTTTAATGAATTTTTTTTCTTATTCTGACTGACTCTAAATTCTTCAGAATTTTGTTGCTTGGAACTTGGGACACCTAGTATGTACTCCGTACCATAATGTTTATTCTAAATAATAATTTACATATTTCCAAGTGTGATTGTTGCCTACTCAGATGATAGATATTCTCGCAAAATTGTATGGAAATTAAAATTGAAATGTAACAGTAATTTAGTAGCTCTGCAAATTTTCGGATATCTACCTACTATCTAGATTGCTCTGAAGCTCTAAATCTA
Organism: Andrena cerasifolii; assembly: GCF_050908995.1. Classification (NCBI taxonomy): domain Eukaryota; kingdom Metazoa; phylum Arthropoda; class Insecta; order Hymenoptera; family Andrenidae; genus Andrena; species Andrena cerasifolii. The sequence continues at coordinate 5,515,507 of NC_135123.1, forward strand.
AACAGTGCTGCTCTTTAGAGTTCGGGGGTTACTAAAAACCGGGTTTAAAAAGCGTTTTTGGGGAGAAATTTGTAAAATTCGACAACCGGGTTTTAAATTTAAAAGCCGGATTTTAGATACCAGATTCAATGTGTAAAAATTAATTAATTGTTTAATTAAAAACGTTAACATTTTGAAATTTCCTCGGGCATAAGCTTATTGTTGTAAAACTTTACTGTAAAACTAATCTTCACGAGTTCATATTTGCTGAAGAAACATGCTAAATGAAATAAAGATTTATTATTTATCTTACAAGGGAACATGCCGAACCCGGAAATTAAAAAAATTTTGAAACTGTGAATATGTAGAGAATTCCCTCCTCATTACGACCCAATTTTTGTTTACTACCCAAATTCACTCTAATGGGTTGAAATTGACCCATGAGAATTCGGTTATTTTCCAATTTTGTATGATGACTCGGGAACTGTAAAATAATTTTTCTGCCTAATGCTAGATCTAATTAAAAGAAGTAACTTTTGGCTTGAAACTGTTTTTCTATCTCTTACAGTTGGTAATCCGTTAACGCGACAAAACTAAAATTAATAGTATAGTATACACTTTTAATTCCACCCCTCACTTTTCACTTCTATTCTATTTTCTATGTATTTCTATTTTCATTTTCGTTCTCATTTTTATTTTCTTTTTCATTTTATTATTATTATTATTATTATTATTATTATTATTATTATTATTATTGTTATTATTGTTATTATTATTATTATTGTTATTATTATTATATATACGGGATAAAGTTCCATTAGTGTACAAGAGCAAAAACAGAGAAAAAGACAAAAAGAAAAAAGAAATAGCAATACACAGCGCATACAAAAAAGCATACAATACTTAAAGTTGGTAAGTGGTTCACACACTATAAACTCACACACAACGAGGTTACATAAGTTTACATAAGTTTATCAAGAGCCTTGTTAAAGGAATAGGTTGATTCCGTGAAAAAATCAAGAGAAATCATTTTCATTTTCATTTTCTTTTTCATTTTCATTCTCATTTTCATTCTTATTTTCATTTTCATTCTCATTCTCATGTTTACTCTTATTTTCATTTTCATTCTCATTCTCATTTTCATTCTCATCTTCATTTCCATTTTCATTGTACATTTTTCATTTCTCATTACTCATTCTTCACCTCTATTTTTTCATTTTTCTCTCCATTGTTAAGTATAATTTGATATAGTACGCATATATTTAGGTTTATGTTTATTCACCACGCACAATGTTATGTATCCTTGCTATATAATGCGTTCTAACCCGTTTATGATTAACAAATAAATACAGTTCGCGTGTTATAACACAAAATCGGAAAATAGCCGAATTTTCAGGGGTTAATTACACCCTCTTCTTTGAATTTGGGCAGCAAAAAAATTGCGTTGTAATCAGGAAGAAATCCTCTACATATTGACAAAGTTTCAAAATTTTTTGAATTTTCGACTTCGCTATCTCCCCTTCTTAGTTAATTTTAAATACCCTCGGTTTTGTATAGGCAGAGTACCTACATTTTAATTTGTTACAATGTTATAATTCCATGAATGCTAAATTTTGAAATAAGTATAAATATTTACTCTCTTAATTACAAATAATTTTTTTGTAAAAACTAAAAAATCGGTTAAACCGTTTTTTTTTTTAATTCTGGAAGTCGAAAGCCGATTTTTGTATGAACCCTACAGCTCTTCCACACGTCGCCCATAGATTGACTGCCCTATAACAAGTAAAATGCTACCTCTTTGTAAAACTCTGAACTCCACGAGACACGAATTAAACCTCCCTCCCCCAGCGAATTCCTCATGAATAATATATAACGAGCTGCGCAGCGGCACAGGCGGGTAACAACTTCGCACGGGGTTTTTTGCTTGTCCGATTTACCATAATACTGGTTAAAATACGTTCGATATTATCTGGAACGGATGTTACGACATTAACACGGCGGGCATACATACAGACGCGCGGCCCGATTACGCGGATGACAGGGAGACACGCGATAACACGCGGCAATTATCGCTGATAACCCGTCGCATCGACGTATCGTTAGCGGGGTGTAGATTAATCACTGATGTAATTACCCGTCTTGGGGCGGTGGCAATTGAAACCACCCCGGGCCCCGCGGAATATTTAATACCTTCTAAAAGCTGGCTCGTAAAATCTTATCCCCCATCGTTTCAGCGAACCGACGCAGCCGCTGGTCTTCTCGGAAACAGTTAAAGCGGATGCCAATACCCTTGAAAGCGGCCTGTGCATTTCCACGCGCGCGTTTCTAAATATCAGTCGAGCCCCTGCAGCCCTCTCCCCGGCGCCATAAATCCGCGGCAGCGATTACCTCTGAATGATCGTCGAACTCCAACCAGTCCGTGAAATATATGCTGGGCGAGGCCCGGCCAGTCGCGCGAATAATAACGACCACGTTCGCGGTCTCGCAAATCGCCGCAGCCTGCCTCCGCCGCGCGTCGGGCCCGTTCCCGCGCAAAGCGAAGTCACAATTATCTTAATAGCTGACTCGCTCGGGCGACTCGCAGGTAGCCGGAGCGCGAGGATCGCGGGGACGTTCACGGGCGGGCCGGGTTACGGTCCCGCGCGCGCGAGATCCTCCGGAGGCGCGCGGCACGATCTGCCCTCGTGATTAGCGAGCTTCCCCGGTGGATGTCCACGTTAGATAAGACGAGGATCGACGGTGGCGGTCGCTGGTTATCGGGAACTCGTTACGATAAACACTGGCTGCGCTGATAATAGAGTGGTTGGCCAATTTTCGAATTATCAGGGTCCCCGCGGGGGTTGCCATGGAATGGCTGCACGGCGGAAGGAAACGTAACCAGCGATTACGTGCTGGAGGGTCCGAGTGTTGCGGAATAGAAAATTGTCGGTGATTTGGACATTTTTGCGATAAGGCTCGCTGCTATTTGTAATGATAGATACGTGGCTAGTGGAACTGGTTTCTGCAGCGCGCTAGTCCAATGGTTTTTGTTTCCTGCGGGGGAACTTTGGTAAGACGTAAATTCAGGTTCTTTTGAAACTTTGCGTAAAGTATACAATTTAGAATTGGTTTCGTAATGTGTAATAAATCAGTGATAAATTCCGCGGAGTTTTCGAAGTCGAATGAAACTGGTAGCTTTTATAAATAACAATTATTTATCGGACAATGGTGGAAATTGGACAATTTTGGACTTCCCTGGCAATGAAAGATTTTTTTAGAGGATATTTTTCTACAGGTCTTAGGCGCGTATTACACTAATTGCTGCGGCTGGCTGTTTCCCAATCACACACTTGCGGCGGTTGTTGCTAAAAGTTGGAAATATTTTTTTAATTAATGTTATTTAAGGAATCGGACGCAGGATAAATACAAAAGAGAAATCACATTGTGATTTTTATATAACTATTTTCACCGAACGATTTAAGGGGGTATACCCGTTTGAACCCTCGGAAAATGTATACATTTTGTGGATTTTTTTACAAGTCAACGGTTTGATGCAGATTTCCCGTTTTTTAACTATGTTTACATAGTATTATGAACTACTTATAAAAAAAGTTTCAGTTAAAAAACTATTGTTTTTCGGAAGTTACGGATACATGTCCGAAAGTCTCTCGATCTTAGACGGCTAAACGGTGGCCCTAAAAACTCGCGCTACGTTCAACCAATTTACTTCCAATTTTGCATGCAGAATCATAATAAGATTCCGCATCGTCCAACGAAGGCTTTTTTTATTTCGATTCCCCGTTTATTATTTATAAAGGAAAAAGGTGGATTTTACTCTTAGAAAAATTTAACTTTACCTTTGATCTCTCACCATTTCTTTATTTTTCAAAATTTTCAAAATCGCCTTCGTTGGACGATGTGGAATCTTATTATGATTCTGCATGCAAAATTTGAAGTAAATTGGTTGAACGTAGCGCGAGTTTTTAGGGCCACCGTTCAGCCGTCTAAAATCGAGAGACTTTCGGACATGTATCCGTAACTTCCGAAAAACAATAGTTTTTTAACTGAAACTTTTTTTATAAGTAGTTCATAATACTATGTAAACATAGTTAAAAAACGGGAAATCTGCATCGAACCGTTGACTTGTAAAAAAATCCACAAAATGTATACATTTTCCGAGGGTTCAAACGGGTATACCCCCTTAAGGTTTCAACTTCAGATCTATCTACCCCGCAACGTTTTCAAGAAATGTGCTTGTCACAACTTTAACTTCTCCAGCGCAGAATAACTGTTTTCTACCTTCAAGAGAATAAATCTTTCTTATTTACACAAAAATGTTTGGAGTAAAAGTTTGAGTTAATAAGCTGCATTTTATAACAGTTTTCTTGGACCAGAAAAGGTAATAGTCGTAAAATTACAGGTATTTCATAATTAATTGAAAATACGAACCGTTTCATTCGACCCCTGGCCGAAAGGCACAGCGAGGCGAAGCGCAAGTGCTCAGCAAATTTTTGAACGTCGATTTTTTCGAAAACGGAAGGTCGCGTGAAAAAAATTCATTCGAAATTGTCGACTTAATTTTGCTTGAGGAATCTATAAATCATTGTCGTACCTTGCTATACGTGTGTGCGGACTTAATTAGCAAGCACGCGTTGATTAATATGCGATCTTTTATCATTCCAGTGGGCATGGCCGTGCTGATGTTCTTCCTCCTCGGCAAGCCGTACAAACGTGGATTCTTCTGCAATGACGAGTCATTATATCACCCGTTTCACTCGTCGACGGTGACCAGCGCGATGCTGTACGTCATTGGTCTATTCCTTCCCATATGCACGGTGAGTCACCTGTTGCAATTCATGATCTCCCGGTAGGAAATGGAAAATCGTAATTTAGAAACAGTGGGTGGTCCTCCCACATCTCTTCAGCCGCTTTGCTTCTCACCTAGCTGTTCATTTCCTTTCGTTTGGTAAGCTTAAAAAATCAGCTATGCCAAATCTGAATATCTGCTGATTAAGGCAATGGTAGTTAAGTAGGTACCTTTTCTTTCAGAAGTTTCATTTCAGTTGAAATTCAGTTAGAAGCAGTTACGTTTCAATTCGTTGTACGGATTCAAAAATCATTCCTTTTGTTCGAGTTGCGTTGGAAATTATACCACCTCTGCATTAGGGTGGGCCGAAAAAATGAAATTTTCGAAATTCGAAATAGCCCAGTGCGGAAAAGTTGCCTCTGGGGAGCACAAATGAGGGCAAAAATTTTTTTTTGAAATCGGTCAATATTTGACCGGACACGAAAGGGGTCAAAGTTTTTAATTTTTGACCATGTTTCGCGACTTCTGTATATTTTCATGAAATTTGCATATTTCACAGATGAGCATCAGAAAATATTATTTAAGCACTTAAGCACGTGAAATAGTGTGTTATATATTGTCACGAAGCGGAGTATCTAAATGTTTCTATTTTGAGTCGTAACGCAGTTGTAGTGAAAGAGGAACATATTTCATTAATTCAAGTGCCGATTCAACACCCTGTTTGATCTGTGACACTTAATAACCATTTCTTATAGATTTTTGTGCGCTGAAAACGAATCCGCAAACCGTTTGTCGCCATCACCCCTCTGTTTTCGAGAAATTCGGTTTTGAAAAAAAAAATGTAAATTTTCAACTTTGGACATCTTTTGAGTTCAAACGGTAATAGTTATTCGGTTGCTTGTTCCGCTAAATTATTCTATGAACCCCTCTGAATACAACGATACAAGTTATTACTGCATTATGAATATTTAAGTATGTGTTCCCCAGACGCAACTTTTCCGCACTAGGCTGTTTCAAGTTTCGAAAATTTGATTTTTTCAGCCCACCCTACTCTGCATACCTCGTTCTTCTTGCGATAGTAAACAGATTTGAAGAATAGAATGTGCTACTTTCAATTTACACTAAAAGTATTTGAATTAATGAAAACCCCAACTACAGATTTAAAAGTCACCCCTCTTTTGAGGGTTGTTAATAATTAAACCGTCTCTGTACAGTTTTTCTTGCGACAGTAACCAGTTTGATCAGTGAAACGTATTATTTTCAATTCACAGCAAAAGTATCCCACTTAATAAAAACCCCAAATGCGGGTTCAAAAATCACCTCTTTTTCGAGTCGAGTAAATAATTAAACCGGCTGTGTATAATTTTTCTTGCGATAGTAAGAAGTTTGAAAAATGAAATGTATTATTTTCAAACCGCAGCAAAAGTGTGCGAATTAATAGAAAACCCTAAACCACCCCTGCAATGGCTTCCCTCGCGATAGTAACAACTCTAACAAGGGGAGGACACCACATGGTAGACGCCGATTTTGATGAGCCTTGGCACGATGGATCTGTGTTGAAAATAAGCAAATAGGTGTCCGAGCGTTTCTGCCAATAGACCTTAATAATAGAGATATTTACTTGTAAATTATTAAAAATTTCATAGTGGGGTTTTACTGGGTAAAAATCCCACACAACCCTGGCACCCCCGGGGGATTCCCCTCTGAAGGAGTCGGGGTGCCTTTTGAAGATTTCCCCAAGTTAAAAAAAAAATTATAAAAAAAAAAATAATTTATAAAAAAAAAATTTATAAAGTTTTTTTAACGTGGAGATATCATCAAAAGGCATCCCGACGCCTCCAGATGGGAATCTCCCGCGGGCGCCAGGATAGTGTGGGATTTTTACCCACTAAAACCCCACGGCCACTATGAAATTTTTAATATCTCAATTGGAACATTCCGCGGTGTTGGGCGACGCAGCGTCAACTTTCGACAATTTTTACAGGGCCAATTTTAAAATGTCCATATTTTTGAAAATTTGTCCATCAAGGGAAAGGATAGAACTATATTCTCCTTTTTTTTAGATTTTTAAAATCGCACTCGATGTTAAAAACCTGCATTTGTTTAAAATAATTGCACAAAAATGGTTAAAAATTTTTTTTTCTTAAACTGAAATAATTTTTTCTTAAAATTTCAATGTCTTCTCTATAAGCACCGTAAAGCTCATCTCCATCCGTTTACTACTTCCATAGCTACAATGTATTGAAAAAAAGTTAGCACTAAACTTCAGAGAGCTGTAAAATCGTCATTTTTCAAAATTTTGAAAAATCCTTTGAGGTATGTTTAAATATCACTAAAGACTACAACATACTCAAATTTCAGCAATCTACGAAAACTTACTCCGAAATCTGTCCGAGTTCGCATGGACCGTCCCAATAGAGATATTAAAAATTTCATAGTGGCCGTGGGGTTTTAGCGGGTAAAAATCCCACACTACCCTGGCGCCCTCGGGGGATTCCCCTCTGGAGGAGTCGGGATGCCTTTTGAAGATTTCCCCAAGTTAAAAAAAAATTATAAAAAAAAATAATTTATAAGAAAAAAAATTATAAAGTTTATTTTAACGTGGAGACATCTTCAAAAGGTATCCCGACGCCTCCAGAAGGGAATTTCCCGCGGGCGCCAGGATAGTGTGGGATTTTTACTTACTAAAACCCCACGGCCACTATGAAATTGTTAATATCTCTATTATTAAGGCTTATTGGCTGAAACGCTCGGACACCCATTTACTTATTTTCAACACAGATCCATCGTGGCAAGGCTCATCAAAATCGGTGTCTACCGCATGGCGTCCTCCCCTTGTAAGCCGTGTAATGTACCCACTATTCTCAAGCTACAACAGAAGCATCTCACTTAATGGAAAGCCGGAACAAAGGCACAAGCGACTACACGCGTTCTGTTGCTCAACAAACAGCTCCTCGTCTTCAGATTTGTTACGGGCGTCAGCCTGGGCGCGCCTACAAGCGCGAGTGTGTTCTGTGTAGTCGCAGGAAGAAACAAAAAACTTGCTATCTTTTTATCTAATTTCCTGACGACACCGCGCAGCAGCTGGCCTTTTATCTGGTTTTTGCTTGTCTAAGCAGATAAAATCCCGGCGCGTCCAATATATCACTAGATGCTCTTGACTGTCCGCTCCTGTCGGGAGGACGTCAGGGAAGGTAATCCGGCTGAACGTATAGGAGGATGTACGCACATCTGGGGCGGCGAGGAACGAAAGAAGAGCATTCGTTAAGTTTCGGTGGTCGTGGGAATCGATTTACGGTATCTGGAAGTGGTGCACGTGCACGGCGCGAGTATTTTTGCCGAGCACGAGGGCAGAAGAGACTGCATCCTCTATTTGCATCCTTGGAAACTGCACTCCGACTGGGTCGGACCGAAAGGTCGTTAGCCACTAAAGGAAACTCAGCACACGTACGCATCCACGTACGTGTGCTTACACAGGGTGGGCGAGGTGGGTTTAAACCCTTACACAGGTTGATTCCTTCTTCAAAAGTACAGCAAAAAAAAAAATGTAGAATAAACTTTCTTCATACGACCCTCGCTTTTCGAGAATATCGAGTGTTGAAAATTTTGCTGCTCATCTTTTACCTGATCGTAGTCTTACTTTCAGGGGTTATGCCTAGTCAGGCGGTCGAAAAGAAGCGAATATTTGTGAATTTTTTTTGAAGAAGCGGAAGCGTATATTTTTACAGGACTTTCTGCGTTTAAAAGAGCAACTTTTAAAGAACATTTGGTAATTTTTTCGTGGAAAAATATTTACGTTTATAATAAAATAACAAGCGACATCCAAGAAGCATTTTTAAAAATTTGCTTTCGCGGTGAGCATTGCCATTCGGAACCAGATTATATAAATCAGAAAACAAAAAAGATTTCGGTAGTATATTAATGTATCCTCAGGTTGACGGAGAGAATTTTCCGAAATATTAAGTTAAAACAAAATGGCGGCTATTTAAAGTTGAAATCCTGATTTTTTCGCGGGATTTTTGCAGGAAAAAATCAGGATTTCAACTTTAAATAGCCGCCATTTTGTTCTAAATTAATATTTCGGAAAATTCTCTCCGTCAACCTGAGGATACATTAATATACTAACGAAATCTTTTTCGTTTCTTGATTTTAGATAATCTGGTTCCGAATGGCAATGCTCACCGCAAAACCAAATTTTTAAAAATGCTTCTTGGATGTCGCTTGTTATTTTATTATAAACATAAATATTTTTTTACAAAAAAATTACCAAACGTTCTTTAAAAGTTGCTCTTTTAAGCGCAAAAACTTCTGTAAAAATATGCGCTTCCTCTTCTTCAAAAAAAAATCACAAATATTCGCCTCTTTTCGACCGCCTGACTAAGCACAACCCCTTAACACAGCTTCATAGATAATTCGGTAGATATTCCTACACCGCATTTCTGCCTCCACCGATTCACTTCTAAGTACACACGTCCACCCACACCCAGAACCACGTGGCCCATCCTTCCTCAAAGAGCCTCTCCAGCGTGATCCAATCACAACCCTTTTTTTTTTCATCTTTCGAAAGGTCAGTGGAACAGCATTCACTGCTTGGCTGTCAGGGTGAAAGAGCCTACGCGGGCCTCGCATTATCCCCGCGGCAAAGGCGCGCGTCTGAGCGAATTTCCGTTTTGAAACCGGACCCTGTGAAGCCAGCTCTTCAAACGTCAGACCCTATTTTGCTTTTGCCCGCTTGCCACCCCCCTGTGCAGCACGATGTTCGAATTAACGCTGTCACCGCTAGCAAAAGGAGGCCCGGGACGGAGGTGTACGCCGGCATTCCTCGCGGAACGGAATCGCGTGGCCGCGCGCGTTACGCCACGCTGCGATAGAAGTCGGGCCACCACTTCGAAAGATAATCACGGCACAAAGGGATTCTATTATAACGTAATGAGAAAGATTAAAGGGTGTCGTGTTTCAGCCTCTTCGAGCAGCTCCTTGCGGCAAAGCGAATGCTACAACCCGCAATGTAAGGACGTAAGTCCGCGCTATATTTTCGGGCGGGTAGTTTGTAGCTGGCGCTCGGATTGCACACTCTCAAGGTGGTTAATTGGACAATTAACTTCTGCACCTTGAGATTCGCGGGGCGCGGTGGGAGAGTTGGGTAATAAATTCTCACCGCGTAATTGGATTCCCTGTTTAGCAAAGCGCTCGGCAGGACGGCACTTTTCAGTCGAATCAAAGGGGCTTTATTAAGTTTTGCGGCGGTGAAGATGGCGGCTTAGTAATAGCGCAAGGGTAAGCTGATAGCACCGGTCACCTATAGTGCGGTCCGCTTTGCCTGGGGTATTAACTTTTAATTGATAACGCTGCTTGGGTGTCTTTTTTCGTTTTGCTGGGTGAATCGAGAATGGATTAGGTGTACGAGTATTTGAGGCTTGTTGAGGGGAAACGCCACTGTGACGGCCGGAAAAGTAAGCTAGTTTTAAGAATTTTTTTCAGGAATAATTTACGGTTTTCATAGAAAAATTTTATTATCTACTTTTAGTGCGCTGTCTTAAGAGACTATACAAAAAAAATAAATTGGAAAATGTCCATAAATTTTAATATATTAATTAATCTTCTAGATCCCCCCACGCGAGCTGGTCGAAGGTGTAACTATGGAACAGCAGGTCCGAAATCAAATTTGATTTTTTTTTTATAAAGTATATGAGTTTAGTTTCCGTTGTACGTACTGATTTGTTAAACAAATTATTTTTGTAAAAATGGTGCGCTTTAGAAGGAAAGTTTCGAAAATCCGCGAATAAGATGGACAGTTTTTCGAGTGCATTTCAAAGAATTTGCTATCAATCAAAGAATCCGTACGTACAACGGCAACTACACTCATATAGTTTATAAAAAAAAAATGAAATTCGATTTCGGACCTGCTGGTCCATAGTTACACCTTCGAACAGCTCGCGTGAGGGGGTCTAAAAGATTAATTAACATATTAAAATTTATGGATGTTTTTCTATTTATTTTTTTTGTGTAGTCTCTTAAGACAGTGTACTAAAGGTAGGTAATACAATTTTTCTATGAAAACTGTAAATTATTCCTGAAAAAAATCTTAAAGAATGGCTTACTTTTCCGGCCGTCACAGTGGTGTTCCCCCTTAACTTCTTCGGGGATATTGACACGAATAATTTGTAAGTCGTTTTGGATGTTTTGGAAATTTTAAAATACCTTTTGCTTGTTTCAAATTTAAACAATTTGTGATTTGTACGGGTAATTCCATAATACTGATGGGGGCTAATAATAATGGACGCGAAACTTTGAATTTACTTGGAAAACAGTTCAAACATAGAAAAGTAAAAAGGTGTAGGTATTAAAGTTCATTTCGATTATTTACTTTACCTGCGCGAGAAGAAAATACTTCGAGTTCACGAGAAGAGTTATTTAGCTCGTGAGCAAGAAGAATGTTTTTTTTTGTAATGCTAAGAGTAATTGTCGTGATTACCTTAACAAGATTATGGTAAGGGGCTGTGGTTCTTTGTCTGCCGGTGAAAATCGAATGTCACTCGATCTGTTCGCGAAAGTGCATAGTGGCACTTGAAATAATAAGCGGGCCCTTGTTAGCAGCGATCCCTCTTCAGGCATCCGTTCGTTCAGGGGAATCTCGTCTGAAGTCGTCGTCGTGTTTGCCCTCTTCATCGGCGTCAAACCGTTCCATTCGTGCACGAATATCCTACCTGTAGCTTCTCAGGAATCCGAGAAGGGTTCACCGCACCCCCGAGGCTCGTAATTTCTTCAGAACCGAGCTTCAGCTCCCCCTCTCATCGGGCTGAAGAAAACCGAGATGGCTACGAGTCGTCCAGGTTTATAGGAAATTGATATTTTAATTATACTCGTTTCTTTGGTGGAGGTTTATGGAACGAGAATCGAAACTATTGGGGTAGCTTGATTCATTGAAATTCTAGGGTAAAGGACCCAATCACTGACACCTAACCAGTTGTTGTCACCTTAAGCTATTTTACTTAAAATAACGAATAAATAAACTATAGTATATTATATATAGTATTACTTAAAATAACAAATAAATAAACTATAGTATATAATATATACTGTTACTTAAAATAACAAATAAATAAACTATAGTATATAATCTATACTATTACTTAAAATAACAAATAAATAAACTATAGTGTATAATCTATACTATTACTTAAAATAACAAATAAATAAACTATAGTATATAATCTATACTATTACTTAAAATAACATATAAATAAACTATAGTATATAATCTATACTATTAGTTAAAATAACAAATAAATAAACTATAGTATATAATCTATACTATTACTTAAAATAACAAATAAATAAACAATAGTATATAATCTATACTATTGCTTAAAATAACAAATAAATAAACTATAGTATATAATCTATACTACTACTTAAAATAACAAATAAATAAACTATAATATATAATTTATATAGGTTGAATTACATAATTCTTTTTATGTATGACTTTACAACATTTATTTATTCGTTAGTTTAAGTAAAATAGCTTGAGGTGACAGTAATTGGTTAGGTGTCAGTAATTGGGTCCTTTACCCTATTTAGTCAAGATGGTCGTAATGTATTCTTGTGCATGTGTAAATATTGAGGCAGGTAAAAAGATTTCGGTGTCCAGTTGTTGTGGTTTGGATTATTGGGAATCACGTATTTCGGTTTGTAAGACTGCAGCCCCTCTTTTGAATGTAGTATCTTATTTAAAAACACTTTTCAATGCTTAAATAACACTTTTCAATAACACTAAATTATTATACGAAAAAGAAAAAGACTTTTTATAAAAATTAATATTTTCTGTGTTTCTTCTTAATGAAGAGTAACTTGAATTACAAATATTTTCCCACAACGCGTTTTACTTTCCTTGCAAGGTGTTTTAAACCACGTTGTCCCAATTAGAATAAATAATATAACACAGTGTGAAAAAATCCAAACACTGATACAGCAAATTACTATTCGCAACGTTGCAACATAATAGTGTATACCTAACAAACTGTGCATAAAATGTTGACGTCGAATTCGATAATTCATTTTGAAAAATGAACCTGATTTCTGACGAAATTGATTATTTAAATAGTAAGTATATTATCTTATTCGACTAACAGGTACTTTCGAATACTCCTAGGTCAGTTTACTCGAACGAGCAACTACTTTTCCTCTGAATTATTTCGTCATTTGCTTACTAATCAAACGATCTTTCATTTTATTTTATATTTGAACAAGTGGCTCCCGAAATAATCTCTCAAATAATTTCTGAATAGATGATTTGAAACAGTTATCTAAAATAAAAAATCATTTTGAAACGATCCATTTAATTTACACACTAAATAAGCTAACTTTTTCTAAATTATTTTTTAAATAGATATAATAAAGTAACTCAACCGTTTTGCCCAAATCTGGCTAATACATACACAGAGGCGGATTAAGATCGGTTGAGGCCCAAAATAAAATATTGGGTCCCTTACAAAAAAAGGGAAAGACAGGAAAAATAAAATCACGTTAACCATACTTTTAAACACATAAACAGATTATGTACTCATAATGTTTTAATTTCAATAAAACTCGAATAAAGCATATGTATAACATAATTAATAATACAATTATAATCACAAAGTTTTGAACTAATAGTTGAACATACGAAAAAGTATGGTTATAATTAATGATACTATAGTATAATAAACTAATAATTAGACATTTAAACAGCAAAAATTATAGAACTTTACTTAAAATTAAAATTACAAAAGTGAAAAATTTAAATAAATTTTTCTCTTGCTTTTTGTTTCGCAAACTTATTAACTATCTCGTCACAATCAATAATTTTAAGTAACTCGCTCTTTATATATAAAATAGCCATATTATTTAATCTTTCCTTCGACATTGAGTTTCTTAGACAATATTTTATTCTTTCTAGACAATAAAAGGAACGTCCCCCCAATGCGTTTGAAATTGGCATGGTTAACAAAATTTTCAAAATAATTTCCACATTTGGAAAACTTCCTTTCATATCTACTGCTTTTTTTATATATATTAATTGATTGCTTAAAATATGAAATCAAATTTGGTGTCATTAAAAAAAATTAAAAAGTTGGTTTTTGTGTGTCTTTTATCCAAAATTGATTTACGAAGTTCCTAAATATCCAAACTTGAACTAATCCCATTGCACCCATGATTTGAAATATCTTTAAAGCTTTTTATCCCCCGACCACGAAATTACCCTTGGGGATAATAAAACAGTGTTGCGCGACGGTCGTAAAACTTGTCTACCTACCGCACGATAACCGAACGTGGCGGTGCCCATAAATAAATGAATTGTTCAAAGATACACGAGACTTGTCTCTCCCTATAAGCGGCCGTTTCCCTTGGCGGAGAAGAAAGGGTCGCTCGAAGCAGGTAAAAACGGGCCGAACCTGCCGTTGTATTTCATTCACCCGTACCTCTCGGTCGTATCACCTGGCGACCTTTATCTGGAATCTGGCCGGTTAACCCACTTTTGTTGAGGCCGTGACAGATCGGTCGACGCTGCAGGAGAGATTACTGGCCTCTGAGCCTCTCGAGAATTTCGGAGTCGTCGCTTCTTCTCGTGGCTTCGACCGTGGATTACAGGGAAGGTGTTCTTCGACGCGTTGCCTTCGATTAATCCGTGAAAAGGAAGCACCTCGCGGGGATCTGCGATACCCCGAGTTGGATACATGTTAGTAACTGACTGGTTACAGCATCCCGAGATCCTGGGGGTTCCTTTATTTTCTGGGGAGGGGTATTTCATTTTCTTTTGTTCCTCCATCGCTCAATGTTGGTATGTCGTTGTGTTGGAGTTGATTTGATTTGAAAGAAAAAAATATAGAGTGTGATAAATGTATAGGCTTTGGTGAAAACTTGGAAAGGGTTCATGAAGGACTTGAAAGAAAAAGTTACAATTCTGCTCCAAGATATTTCTTTATGGAGAAAGACTTGTTCAGTTCAATTTATTTATCAAAGCTATAGGTCCACCGACAATGTAATTATACTAGAAATAAGAAAAACCTGGGTTTTTTTATTTCAGGAAAGAATTTGAGCCACCATTACAATCGCAAATTCGCAACTCCGGAGTCCTAACGAACGTGTTGCTATATCTCCATTTCTACCGAACACTTTGTAACGAAAAAATTAATTTGTATTGCTTGAATGTGGACTAAAATACCCTGAAAGTTTGGAAAAGATCCGTGCGACAGTTTCTTAGAAAAAAATTCCCAAGGATCAACTTATTTCTAGCGTCCTAAATAGGGTTTCCCCCTTAATTACGCGTTGATATTAAAGAGATCATCGTTTCACGATTTTTCTATTAAATAAAACTATTAAATAATGAAGAATCGAAGGAACCTGTTGCAACTTAACTCTATAACTCAGTCGTAAAAATTCTGTTGCAGATGATCGCTGGCGAATACATTCACTCGAGGTACTCCAAGTCGGAATCGACGAAGATATTATTCGGTTACAATATACCTCCATGGATATGGAACGCATACGACAAGGTAGGTTTCGAAGAAATCTTTCTAGTTTACGAGAAAACGGATTAAGCCTTCGCATTCTCCCTGTTTCATTTGGCTTTGGTTTCGAAAGAACGATGATCCTAAAAAAGCATCACGGAAGCAGAAAAAGCTTGTGACTACGGCCAACAGAACATTTCACCACCTGCTCTTAACACTTTTCTTCCCTTTATATGAGTTTACTAGCAGATATACGAAGCACGCGCTTCCTGTCAATATTTAAAGCACACTTTTTGTTTACGTTATATAAATATGTTAGAAGTGTCGACCATTTGGACGAAGGCTTGATCTGATTTTTATTGAACTTGGAATGAAATTGATTTGAATACGATAATGATACGCCATCGCGATTCGAAGGTAAAATTTTTATTAATTGTATAGGAATGTTTTTATTTGATGAAAATAAGTACAGTTAATTAAGTGGAGTTCGTTCATCCCATAGGTAACATATTTAATCAATTTTTACATTACTGTAAATGTTGATTAATGCAGTCTAGGTAATACAATTCAGATATTCAATATTTATATAATATGCAATAATAATTATAGTGTAATTCAAATTATAATTATATAATATGTAATATAATATATATATTATATATAATATAATATATAATATATAATATATAATATATAATATAATATATAATATATAATATAATATATAATATATATGTTATATTATATATTATATAATTATAATTTGAATTATACTATAATTATTATATATATATAATTCAGATATTCAATATTAAATTCGATATTTATTATATGTAATCTAATTACAATTTACAAAGTACGATTAAACTGTAATTGTGTAATTGATAAAACCAAATGGTCAACTACCTAAATTAACAATTACAGAGAATAATGTGTAATTAATTATACAATTACAGTTTAATCGTAATTTGTAAATTGTAATTAGATTATACATTTTGCCCAACTCTGTACCCAGGTTAAGCATTTCTTTGCTAGATGATGCTCACTAATAGGGTAAAGGCAGGTAATATGGAACATCTGATTTCAAAAGCATGTCAAAAGTAGGGGAATTTGTTTTTTTTAAATAAAACTAACATGAGGAGACGAAGGAACTAATACATAATCATATTTCCATCGTCGAATGTAAAAAAATCCAATTGTTTTGTAATTATAGTAAAAAAACTGAAAAGAGTGAAAATTGAGCGTTCGAAAAAATGAGTCCTAATATGAAACACCTAGAAATTTGTAAAGAAAACTAAAAAAATCTTTACTTTTTTTACTAAAAATTTATTAAGTAGAAAATACAAATAAATAAATATACATCATTTTTGGATTTTATTCCTGCTTTTTACGTCTACTATGTGGTGGATAATTTTGTGAGCAACCTATTTTTCATTGTAATTAATAATACCGTTACAAGTACGACACAGCCACGAAAATAAATTGAGAATTGTTGCAAAGTCAATGTCTTATTACGTACAATTAATTCGAACAATAAATCTTCATAGTTCGTTGGCTGAGTAGCAACTTCCCTCTGTCGAACTATTTATCGTTGTCCGATTGGATCATCGACATCTGACAATTTAAATTTATGACTCCGTATAGGGTGATCCAGGGGGGAAGTGCAGATACTTTGCCAGTGCATTCTAAAGCTAATTTGCAGAGCAGAATATCGTCGACAGATTTCTGATTAATTAAAGAATAACGAACGACAGCTTCCACGTGGCTATTTATTAATATTAAAATCATTCATGGTGCAATCTGGGAAAGGTGATTCTCTGAAAAAGATACGTGGAAGATATAAAACGAAAATCCTTTGGAGGAGCCTCGATTTTCGAGAAAACTGTTTTAGAAAACACTATAAAAAGTATACACAAATTTGACTGTAGAATAAATCTACTGTTTTATAGATTTCTATTTTGAGTCCGCAACTAAAATGTACAAGATTAATTAGAAGGATACTGTACCTACCGTTGATTATGAATTATTTCTATACATTATGTATTAACATGTTTCACATTTACAACCAGATTCTTCAAATGGTAGTTTAATACAAAGAATTTGTATATTGAATATACTTTAAAAATCGAATCTCGCGAAACTGAAGGTTCTTATGTAACGTCTTATTTTTAATTATTGTTTATTTATCCCTTCCAAAGTAATATTTAATTTTCGTGGAATAACGAGTTGAGCATGTGGAAAATAATAAAACGACATCCTTACGGGCAATCAGGAACGATAAATGTGAATCCACAAGTTGCAAGAGATCATTGGCACATTAAGTTGAGAGATCAATGAAAGGGGTCAGACTATAAACTTAATTAGTGTTAATTGTTGTAGTGCAGAGGGTTAGACAAGCCTTTCTTCGCAATATGGTTAGCTGCCAACGCAGTCATTCTTTCAAATTTTTTCTACCATGCCTTGCCATTTCATTAGAGCAACGATTGAATATATTCGAGTTCTCAAGAATCTACAAGAAAATATCCAGAGGTGATAAAATATCTTTTGATCATGGTAGCTGTATTTTCCCTGAATGTTTTCCAGAACTGATAGAAAAATAAATCTGTTGAATCCAAGAGAACTGATAAACTGTTCATATAGCGAGGCTTGGACAAGAATTATTTGAAGAACAAAATAGAAAATAATATTTGAAATAATAAATTGAATATTTGAATTACTTTGCTATTTCTATTCTAAACATAACTTAGAAAATGCACCTTGCTTTGTACAAATGAATCATTTCAAAATAATCTCTTACTTCAGTTAACTGTTTTCAATAAAATAGCATTGAATTCAAATAACGACCGAGCCTGAAAAGAAGTTATGCAAAAGGAATATGAAAGAATCCAAGCATGTAAATCATTATGTGTCATAGATTAAGATTTTTAGGGCACAGGTAAGAATTTTTGTAATTATATTTCGCCTCGTTCTCGAGATTACCAGTGTAGTAGTTTTCCCTTTGCCCGCAGTAAAAGTCACAACGTTCAGAGTTAAAAAATTAAAAAAATTAAAAAAAACCGACTGCTTAAAAAAACATTAAAAAAATTAATTTTTAATTTCATTTTTTTATTAATTTAATTTTTTTAATGTTTTTTTATTAATCTAATTTTTTAATGTTTTTTAAGCAGTCGGGTTTTTTAATTTTTTAAATTTTTATTTAATTTTTTTTAATGTTTTTTTATTTTTTTTATATCCTATAACATTTGGAACGTCAAGACAATTCTAAAGACACCTCATTTGTCCAAATGGGTGTATCCATACAGACTCTAGAGAAAAAAAGAGAGACGCTCGTCACGTTCCTCTTCTGTTGTTTCGCTCTCATATTTTTAGAGTATTTAAAATTGCTTTTTAGTCTAGGGATTAGGATTTTTTTTTTTTTGTGGGAATGTAATCTCTTCGAACGAGGCTCTTCATATAATTGCGATAGAACTTCACTCACAGGTAAGTTCCTTTAATCGTTGAATTATTTTCTTGGCGCTTCAGGTGGGAATCTTTGGTTTCGGAGCTGCCACCACCGTTCTAATCACGGATATCGCCAAGTACACGATTGGGCGTTTGAGGCCACATTTCATGACTCTCTGCAGGCCTAACGTTAATTGCAGCCTAATCGAGAATCATCACAGATACATCGAGGATTACGTCTGCACTGAGAACACCTCAGCGAGGTTCCTGAAGGAAATCAGGTAAATGCTGGATCGATCTTAATAGATACACTGCTGGAAATATTTATTGCATCACTCTGGAGTTTACCTATCGCGCAGAATTTTCGTAGCAATGCGAGAAAATGATTCGTATCCAACTTGTCTTGACCGAGATTAGGGATTGCTTAATTACCGACTTTTTCAATTACCGGTAATTCGGTAAAATTTTTAATCAATTTTTAATCAAAACGAATAATTTACCGGTATTTTTTTAAGGTATTGAAAATATAAGAGTAAACATTACAAAAAAAAGCTGTTTTTGAACTCTAATCGAGCATTATAAAAAATATATGGAAATAAAACTATTCTGAACATAAAATATAAAACGATATAACACAAAATAGATATATTTGTATAACTATTGACGATATTTATTAATATGGATCGTCACCACGAAAACAATGAAAAGAATCTTAACTTACATACGTAATTAAATATTTTTTATTTAACAATTCTTTTTATCAAATAAGCACGCAAAAACATACCTAATTCGTCTAAACTTTGGTCTCCTGATCGCTACCTAATTTTTGTACAAAATAATCCAGCCACGGATAAAGCGCTCTCAGATTCTACACTTGTTGGCCGGGTAGGCATTGAGAAATCATATGCCATTCATAGCAGAGTTGGGCAAAATGTAATCTAATTACAATTTACAAATTACGATTAAACTGTAATTGTGTAATTAATTACACATTATTCTCTGTAATTGTTAATTTAGGTAGTTGACCATTTGGTTTTGTCAATTATCTAAATGAACGATTACTGAAAATAATGTGTAATCAATTACACAATTACAGTTTAATCGTACTTTGTAAATTGTAATTAGATTACATTTTGCCCAACTCTGATTCACAGTATATATTTTCTCCTTACTTTTTCTTCTTGAAAGTACGTCCATTTTTTCATGACTGATTCAGATTCTTAGTTTTCCTTTGGATCAGAGTTGGTTCTTCATGAGATACTTCGGTTTTCGTCTTTATTAGTAATTGAAGTGTTTTTTTTTTTACTGATAACGTAGTAGATGTCGATGGAATTAATGAACGCATATATGCGCTGTATTGCTATATGTAATTTATCGAATTCCCGGTAAAAATTTGGCGAATTACCGGTAAAAATTTTAGGGTATTTCTCACGATTTACCGGGAAACCTATTTACCGGTATTGCAATCCCTAACCGAGATAGTGAGCCGCACGTTTTTGCAATAAATATTTTACGAGGTATAAGTGATACGGTGTTTAATATTCGAGTGACGCAACAAATATTTCCAGTGCTAGGTATCCATTAAAAAGTTGGAAAAATACAGGTAAATTCTTTCGTCCGAATCAGAATAGTTGATAGTGTTAAATGTGTAATACCTATTGGGCCTAATGAATAAAGTGTAAGCAATTGCTTTATCTCGTAAACAACAGACTACCACTGTCAGAAATGTGATGTAGGCCTATGTGTCGATAACTGTTTTGAGTTGTACCACACCAAATTAAATTAAGTATTAAGTTTTTTTAATATTCTTTTTCATATTCTCCGTAATTTAAAAACGGGCATCCCGAGAGTGTCACAGCTAGCATTTACTTATACGGTTTAGCAAAGCCAGCAATTCCTTATAATTTTAATTCGTACGAAAATAAGCAATTCCTTTTTTTTTGTTTAAGCAATTCCTTTTTAAGCAAGTGATTTTTCTAATAAGGAATTGCTTGTAGAAATTGCTTAGTTTATATTCGTCAGGCCCATTAACTTTGTTCTCGTGACACTTGATTTTAGTTTTCCATATTTAAATCATCATGCAGCATTTGGGCAAAATCTAGTTCAATTAACAGTGTTCTAAATAATATTGTAAATTTTGTGTAAAGTAGAATGAAAATACTATTCCCATACTGGTTGAACTTATCTGGATAAATTCCAGGTAACTTTTTATTTTTAACTCCAGGTTTTATTTTTAATGGGAAAAGTATATTTTCAATTTTCTTTTGCTTATATTATGTTAAATAAATGGGGCACTTTACTGCGGTGTACGATCTCTGCAGTTAGAACCGTCTGGGCATATGATTCTTGAAGATCTCGTCGAAGGTCTGGGACCAAGAATTTTAAGGACAATAACCCTGTATCATATCTAGTATCTGAGATCGCAAAACGTTGAATCGCGTGACTGAAACAATCGCAGACGCGGTCGTGGAACGGAGAATGTGAAATTATAGTTGATGGAAGGAGATGATTGCTTTCGCCTCTTTTTTGCTTGTTAATAGCTGGAACGGACAAAAGAACAATGATAGCTGGTTATCCGAATCCGCACCCCACTCACTTCCACTTCATTGTTCCCGAAGAAACGAATTCCAGAAAATATTCCCCCGAACGCACAAAAAATAAAAGTGTCCTGATTTAATGCACGCTAAATTATCGTAAACACGAGTATAATATGTCCCAATTAGGGAATACGATCCCGGCCATTATTTACCCTCCCGGGATTTTTTAAAGTCTATCTCGGGATTCCGGGAGGAATTTTCTGTTGATTGGGTAACAGAAAATTTCAGTAATTAAAATTATTTATTATGTGCTAAAATTCTAAATCTTTATTTAAAGTAAACTAACTTATATTCTATCATTAGTCTGAAACATAAGCTAAAATCATTTTTCATAATAAAACAGTGGAACAATGAAGAATAATAACGTCTCAATAAGTAGATAATATCAGTAAACCATTATGAAAATTTTTGGAAATGGGAACGAAGAAACAGCAAAGCACCTAAGTACGTACATATCTATAATTAAATCCACATATCTACAATCAAATCCCGGGATTTTTGGAATTCAAAAGCAGCCGGGATCGCGGGATCCCGGGATTGTATTCCCTAGTCCCAATTCAAGCTTTTAAAATCCAATAAATTTAACTGGTCTCGAGTTATAAAATAAAAATGCCCCCCATTCTTCAGCTAACTATTACTCCATATTCACTATCCCACTTCGTTTAAACTGCGAATTATAATCATATGCCACATAAAATCTTGTACCTATACTATTTAAGCAATACTGATAATGAGATTTAGCACAGGCATAAATTGAAATTTGCACATGCTTCGTTTACCAAGAAATTTACGATTGGAACTAGACAACTAATTTTACGAAAAATTTAGCTCTTCCAAATAGAAATTTTAACGTAAAGAAATGAAATAGATGTTAATTTCAATTAAATTTACGAAAAATTTAGCTCTCCAAATAAAAATTTTAACGTAACCAAATAAAATAGAAGTTAATTTCAACTAAATTTACGAAAAATTTAGCTCCCCAAATAAAAATTTTAACGTAATCAAATGAAATAAAAGTTAATTTGAACTAAATTTACGAAAAAAATTAGCTTCCCAAATAGAAATTGTAACGTAATCAAATAAAAAATACAAATTAATTTCAACTAAATTTACGAAAAATTTAGCTCCCCAAATAGAAATTGTAACGTAATCATATAAAATAGAAGTTAATTTCAACTAAATTTACGAAAAATTTAGCTCCTCAAATAGAATTTTTAACGTAAACAAATGAAATAGAAGTTAATTTCAACTAAATTTAAGAAAAATTTAGCTCCCCAAATAGAATTTTTAACGTAATCAAATAAAACAGAAGTTAATTTCAACTAAATTTACGAAAAATTTAGCTCCCCAAAAAGAAATTGTAACGTAATCAAATAAAATAGAAATTAATTTCAAGTAAATTTACGAAAAAATTTAGCTCCCCAAATAGAAATTTTAACGTAAACAAATGAAATAGAAGTTAATTTCAACTAAATTTACGAAAAATTTAGCTCCCCAAATAAAATTTTTAACGTAATCAAATAAAATAGAAATTAATTTCAACTAAATTTACGAAAAATTTAGCTCCCCAAATAGAAATTGTAACGTAATCAAATAAAATAGAAGTTAATTTCAACTAAATTTACGAAAAAATTTAGCTCCTCAAACAGAAAGTTTAACGTGATTCTCTTTCGTCATGCGCACAGAAAACGTCACCGCTGCTCGCCACATTATACCTTCAAAACTAAACAGACTTGAAGAACCTAACAATTTCCCCATCTTTTCCAAACCATTAATTTTACTCACGAGAATAATGCAACCTTAACAAGCCATCAAAACCGCCGACTACTAACAACGAATACAAATCAACACCCCATTATTTAGAAAATACTACCACACTCCCCTGCACTTTAGAAAACGCCTGTAGAATCACCACGAATTTTTGAACACCCTGTACAACGCCACTCCCCTGCAACTCATCGTCCTATTCCATCTTGCTCAGAGGAATGCCCCCCGAGAAGCTGTTGCCGCCGATTCTCTTTCGCTGAGCGGTGCTCCGATGATCCTCGGGCTCTCGATCGACCTAGACGTTATTTGCCCCGCACCCGTGCTTTATTCGCAACGGAATTTCGTTGCGTTTTTGCCGGGGCAGCGGCTCGGGGCCGGTTCCAACGGATACGAGCAAAAAAAGGGCAGCAAATGACAATGAGGAAAGGCCGTGCGCAGTGGCGATTTGCATGGACGGGATCCGATCCGAATCGTGCGGCTCCCCTGGCAACAGGAAACACTATTACACGGACGAATTACCGTGAACGCACCTTGGTCATTGTCACAGTGTAGCCCACGGTGCCCCACACCAGCGGAGCCATTCGCGTTTTTCAACCCCTAACGTCGTTCAGCGCCGCCCAGCGCGTACACCCCATTGGCCATGTGCGGCAGCCGAAAACGGTCGCTTTCTTAATGTTTAGTGGAAATCCTAGTCGATAATAGGAGCAGGGGGGCATGGGTCTTTTATTGAGTCGAAGCCAATGGGGGTAAATTATTGCATTTGTCAAAACACGTCGAGCTTGGAGTCGGGGTGATTTATTCGTTGAGGTAGGTGAATTTTGGGTGTTGGAAAAGTTGGGGAGATAGTGGTGGAGATTTCAAAGTAGGAGTTAGTAGGGTTTGTGGATTTAGGGGGGTAATTATGAGACTCGTTTTTGGATCATTCAAATGGGGGTAAATATTTGCTCTGACAAAACACGTACCTAGAGCTTGGAGTCGGGGTGATTTATTCGTTGAGGTAGGTGAATTTTGGGTGTTGGGGAAGTTGGGGAGAAAGTGGTGGAGATTTCAAAGTAGGAGTTAGTAGGGTTTGTGGATTTAGGGGGGTAATTATTAGACTCGTTTTTGGATCATTGGAATGAGGGTAAATATTTGCTTTGACAAAAACGTACCTAGAGCTTGGAGGCTAGGTGATTTATTCGTTGTGGTAGGTGAATTTTAGGGGATGCGGAATTTTTGGTGGTGGTGAATAGGGTTTGTCGGTTTTTAAAAACTGTGTTTAAAAGCCGGGTTTTAAATTAAAAGAAAAACAGTTTTATATACTAGAATTAATATGTAAAAATGAATTAATTATTTAATTAAAAACGTTAACACTTTGACTTGAAATCGCCTCGGACACAAGCATATTGTAGTCGGTAATAGTTTACTGTAAAACTAATCTTCATGAGTTCCTATTTTCGGAAGAAAAATACTAAACGAAACAAAGATTTATAATTTATATTTTCTACGGATTTTAGTTTAGTTTTTTTATTTATGTGGTTCTGTATAGATACAGTATATTGTAGTTTGTTATATTTTTGTAATTCCATACCTACATATTAAAAAAAAAACTGAAAAATTTTAAAATATGAACAAATATTTATTTTCTATTTTAATTATATATTTTCTGTGAAAATTCGAAAACCGGGTTCAACCGCTTTTTGGGGAATAGTGGAATTCGAAAACAGGTGTTGTCAGAATTCGCCTTTTGTATAAACCCTAGTGGTGAAGTTTGGGGAGAAAGTGGTCGAAAGTTCCAAGTAGAAGTTAGTAGAGTTTGTGGGTAAGATTTAGGGGGATATTATTAAGCTCGATTTTGAATCATTGAAATGGGGGTAAATTATTATTTTAGCTAAACATATCGAGCTTGGAGTGTGGATGATTTATTCGTGGGGGTAGGTAAATTGTGGAGGCTGAAACTTTGAATAATAGTGAAGTAGATGTGAAAATGGTAGAGATTTCCAAGTAAGAGTTACTAGGGCTTGTGGATAATATTTAGAGGGACAATTATTAGGCTCGTTTTTAAAACTACCCTTGTAGTGATTTTGGGGATGCAGTTGAGTATTTAAATATCTGTGTTGATATTTGAAAAGTGTTAAGTATTGTATGGTATTATGAAATTGAAATGTAAAAGTACCTAGTATTGAAAACAAAATTGAATATGAAATTAAAAGGTAGTGTTATTGGAATTATTAAATAACAAATTACATTCAGCTGGTAAGTGCAAGAAAGATGAATATCTACCCAAAACAAAATGAAATTATCGAAGTAGTCATGCTATGTAATTTTACAACACCTTGAAATTTTATAAAACGCTGTGAACGATAAAAAGATCACAGCACAAACAAAGGTAACTAATTTCCATTTCAATTTTCCGTGAAACAGCACTATTTCCAAGCCACCAGCGAGCATAAAATCCATGCATAAAGTATGAACGACAAACACATCCCAACATCACTTGCTCAAAGCAGAAAAGCTGCCACAAGCTGTTCCAAGCTGTCCACTGAAAACAATTTATTCTAACAAGCCAATTCACGTGTAATCACATGCAACGCTAGATTTAATATCCATACTCATTTGTCGACTAATTAAAAATTAATGGGATCGTGGAACCCGACGAAGTCCTCGGAACGACGCAATTTCTGCTTCCGGTCGGCCTCAATTATGGGAATCGACCAGGCGAGGATTATTCGCGGTAGGGCCCATAGATTATTATTTTCTTCGTTGTCCGCCGTCAAGGAGGAAGTTGCAGAGTGTTATCGCGCGCTAGTAGTAAAAAGAAGGGACTCTTCGCCGGTAGCTCATTTGATGCGCACGCAGTCGGGCGTATCGCGGGTCATCCGCCCTTCGCTTGATGCAGGGACAGTTTTATGTGTAGAAAGATTTGAGGAATTGGCCGATAAAAGCTGACAGAGAATTCATTCATACGTCCCACCCTCTGGCTCTCCGGCTCGCCAGAGAGGGGACGCGTAGAGCAGCCTTTCCCAATCTTCGGGAGTCAACGTTCATTTCAACGGTAACCCCTTCAATTACAACTTCTGCGATTCACTCTGTTTGGTATTGGCCCAGGCTACCGTTTTCAAAAGCCGCGTACCTGTACTTTGTTTAACACCCCTCTAAGGGTGGTATTAGTAGTCGATGAAGATAGTTATCTTGTTCATTAATTAAGGGGTCATGCTCAGTCAGGAGGCCGAAAAAAGGGCGGTCTTTGGAAATTTTTTACTCAAAAGCTATAACGCGTTTCTCAAAAAATCTTTTTTCCTTTTAAAGATTGCATCTAGTACCGTGCATCGTAATTTTTTTATTTAAAAATATTTATCAATAACTAAGTTATTGGCAATTACTCTAAGGTTCTCTATAAAAAAAGGCTTCTGCGGTGACCGCTGCTGCTCGAAAGTCGATCATCTAAAATAAAAAATTCAAAAGAATCTACTTATTATATTGTATTGTCTAGTATTTGAACGAAGGATTTTTCGAAATCTTGATTTGGGAAAAAATGGCTGAGGTTTAAAGTAAATGTTTCAATTTTTAACATAAATCGTGCCTGATTTTCGTCAATTAAAGGAAAACTAAGCATCGGATGAAAAAATCCTTCGTTCAGATACTAGATAATATAATATAATAAGTAAATTCTCTTGAATTTTTTATTTTAGATGATCGACTTTCGAGCAGCAGCGGTCACCGCAGAAGCCCTTTTTTTTAGAGAACCTTCGAGTGATGGACAATAACTTAGTTATTGATAAATATTTTTAAATAAAAAAATTACGATGCATGGTACTAGGTGCAATCTTTAAAAGGAAAAAAGATTTTTTGAGAAATGCGTTATAGCTTTTGAGTAAAAAATTTCCAAAGACCACCCTTTTTTCGGCCTCCTGACTGAGCATGACCCCTTAACACTGTCGAACACAGCGATTCATTTCATTGTATCCACGCACAAAAGCACGAGTATCGTTGCTCATTACCCTCCTCGAAACCCAATTTTGCATCAACCAAAATTTCGTCCACGAAAGTAGCTGCGCAATATCAAATTACGAACGTGGAATGGATTGCTTGTTGTTTTACTGGCTTCGTTCCATATAATGATTCTTCGAACACTTTGAGGGGCAAAATTTTAATACTATTTGGACATTTTTGTTGTTGAGAGAATTAAGATTGTGTATATGGTTTATTCCTGACTGAGGTGGATTTGTCGATTATAACAGAGATAATAATTTATCCATATAAAAAAAAGGATTATAAAATTTGATGATAATTTTAGTTTCTTTTGGAAGTAAAATTTTCTCGATTATAATTTAGGATCTTCAGATTAATTCTCTTGTTTAATTTCGTGCGATTATAAGACAGAAATTTTAGAAATTCTATCCATGGTCATCAAAAGGGACATCAATTTTGGCGAAAACGTTAAAAGAAACTTTGTCACGACATTTTTTAATAATTAGTCGAATGCTTAATGTTGCATTATAAAGAAGCGATTTCTTATTCTATCCACCTCACTATCTATTCATCAACACTAAGAAGGGGGTGGGGAAGACCGGAGCTAGTTGACTAATTTTTAACATTTCTAATTTTTATAAATAAACCATTGGTATTTTGTTGACTTGTTGCACACCAAAAGTTTACAAATATCATTAGGTATACAGGCTTAATTTTTTAAATTGTTTTAATTCAGTCTAGGTCGTAGTTTTTATTATATTTAGAGTAGTGAGACGAATAAGTCAATAAACCACAGCTGTGGGGTTAGTTGACTTGACATTTACTTTTCAGTTTTAACCCTTTGCCTGAGAAAGGCGTATACATATATACGCTGTCACAGTTCCATCAATATATACGAACGGCGTACATATATATCCTACGACAAACAATTTTTTTTCCACCCCTTCACACTGTTATATTTTTTATTAAGTATCACGGTGTTAGATACTGTAATTATTTTCTACTTGTTTGTTATGGTCTATTTGGAAGGCCTGAGAGTTCGAAGGGAGGATAGGGTGTAAAACTGGTAGGGGTGAGTTTGGAGGAATTTGTGGTGGGAGGGGAAGTGGATTTGAGCAGCTAAACTCTTTGCCTCGACTGGATCTTGAGGATAAAAAGTGGAATGTTTAGTAGTATTCCTATGCTTAATCAAGTAACCCCGTACGACATTGTCAACATGTTAAGGGTCGTACGTACAAAACCTCCTAAAAAATAAAATACAACATACCCTAAATTATAGTCAATGTATCACAATTTTAGTGGACAAAAATTCATAAATAATTGAAACAAAAATATTTACTTCCCGCCGACCTTTTATTAAATTTTTCACTTTCACTGATAGAACACGCAAATTTTTGTCACTGTGACACATCGCAGCATAATTTATAACATAAGCCAACAATTAAAGGGAATTAGTCTCCCAACCTCGTCAATTAGCCCCGGTCTGCCCTACCTGAAATGTCAAAATTACCCTCAATTACATCCACGTTTTCAATACTCAAAATTCTGCAAAACCACACAGCTATATAAAACCCACTGCTGCATAAAAACTTCCCATCACCAAACACTATCAAAAAGCTATCCCTCACCAAAATACCTCCCTCGAAACCACAACCGATTAAGAAGTAACATTCCTCAGCGGCCAGCTTCCCCAGGATACTTAACCAGTGTAAACAAAATTACGAACGCGTGGTGAGGCCATTAAATATTATAACTCGACGAACGCTGCCGCGAAGGGTGAGTCAGGCGAAAAGGAAGAGCGAAAGATAAATACAAGGAGAGGGCAGATAATGTCCGATTAAAGGTGCAGTTTTTTTGATGGCCAATTACTCTTCCAGATAGAAGTCCTTAGTCCACTCCGCCTTCTTGCCCCCCCCCCCCCACCTCTTTCCACCCCCCGGTTTCGGTTTTGGTTCTCCCTTTTTTCTTCCACGGTGCGCCCAGTGGAGGATGCTCCGTCGAATCTTTACGATCCACGCTTCGGGCCACGCATCCGCCGATTGTAATCGCCGCGGAACACGGGCTGGAATTAATCGCGATAAAATTAATAGGGTCCCATTATGGGGCGCGTGTATATTGATGACGATAGCGAGTTACGCCGTTGGAAAAAGGAGGAACTTTCGTAGGGACGATCGGCGGATGAGATTTATTTGACACGGTGCAATTTATAACGTTGATCGTTTCAGATTATCCTTCCCCTCCGGGCACTCGTCCTTCTCTGCCTACACCATGGTGTACCTGGCGGTAAGTTCCTCTTCTCTTTGCGCAAATTTATCGATGCTTACTTAGCTTCATATCGGCTTGCCCTTCCGTCTGTGGCGAAAGTGAAGGGAACGGTGCACAGTGGGGGAGATTTCGCGATTTTATGGCCAAAGCCACGAGAATAAATTTTTTAATTCGACAAAATAAATGCAAATGTCAATTGAAGAACTAATGCGAGTATCGATTGCCACCAATTTTACTGTTAAATGTTTTGATAGAAAGCTCGTGTAGACTCGCAATGTTTATGGTCACGTGAGGTGAAACCGATCGCAAAGAATTAATCCAGATTTTCGAGTAGCAATTCAAACACTTATATTGTGTTATCCAAAGATCTGAAAATAATTTGAAGGCGTGGATTCAATTCCTGGTGGTGCGTAAGATATCTTTTTGTCCTCAGAATAATTATGTTTCGGTTTTTAATACGTAATTTGTATAATTTTTAAAGTAGTGTTTTAGAAATAACCTTTTCATATAAGAATCAATTTTCAATTATTTTCATTCCTATTTTACGTTCGACTATTTTGATTCTATAAATACATTTATTAGTTGCTAATAATTGCTAAATATCTTTTTGTTTTCTTAAAAATAATTATGTTTCGGTTTTTAATACGTAATTTATACAATTTTTAAAGTAGTGTTTTAGAAATAACCTTTTCGTATAAGAATCAATTTTCAATACATAAAATATTTATCAACCCCATAATATCCTGCAATGATTTTCATTCCTATTTTTTGTTCGACTATTTTGATTCTATAAATACATTTATTAATTGCTAATAGTTGCTAAATATCTTTTTGTTTTCTTAAAATAATTGTTTCGGTTTTTAATACGTAATTTATACAATTTTTAGAGTAGTGTTTTAGAAATAACCTTTTCATATAAGAATCAATTTTCAATACATAAAATATTTATCAACCCCATAATATCCTGCAATTATTTTCTTTCCTATTTTACGTTCGACTATTTTGAT
Organism: Andrena cerasifolii; assembly: GCF_050908995.1. Taxonomy (NCBI): domain Eukaryota; kingdom Metazoa; phylum Arthropoda; class Insecta; order Hymenoptera; family Andrenidae; genus Andrena; species Andrena cerasifolii. The sequence continues at coordinate 5,545,793 of NC_135123.1, forward strand.
TCTATAAATACATTTATTAGTTGCTAATAGTTGCTAAATATCTTTTTGTTTTCTTAAAAATAATTATGTTTCGGTTTTTAATACATAATTTATATAATTTTTAAAGTAGTGTTTTAGAAATAACCTTTTCATATAAGAATCAATTTTCAATACATAAAATATTTATCAACCCCATAATATCCTGCAATGATTTTCATTCCTATTTTACGTTCGACTATTTTGATTCTATAAATACATTTATTAATTGCTAATAGTTGCTAATCTTGTAATTATATGCATTTTTTTAAACACGATCCAGTGTGTCTTATCTAACATACGACATAACTGTGACCAAGACTGGTTCACATATTATACATTAGAATCCTTTTTATTATTTTTTAAACGATTTTATTCAGCCTCGATCCTCTGTTTGACTGTTTGTCGTCAGAAGCGATAACCCTTCTGCTACGCCCTGCTGCACTGTAGCAGAGGCTTGCTCTAACAAAGAAAAAAGTGTATAAAAGTAAATAATAAAAAGATCTTTATCGTTCGTAATTTTTGTAAGTGCTGTTTTTCGGACAATTTAGTTTCTCATATATTAGAACGTAAAAGTGCCGAATTTTATATATTAAAAATAAGTTCTCAGGTTTTGACCACGAAAATGGATATAATTCCTCAATCGACATTTGTACTAAATTTGTAAAATTAAAAAATTTCATTTCCGTAGTGTTGGCCATAAAATCGCAAAATATCCCCACTGTGCGGTGGGAGGAATCGCAGAGGGCTGCGATTCTCGCCTGTACGAAGTAAAAATCTTATTCGTTTTTTAAACAATAGTTCCCTCGAAATTGCTGTCTCCTATACAGTAGGAGCGAGATTTTAATTTAAACAACGATTGTTTCACAGACAGCGCTCATATTTTGAAAATGGGAAAGAATATCAAAGTACAGTAGCTATATTATCTCGTGTTCAAATCTCAATTGATTCGCACTAATACCTTTCCCGCAGAAATTACTGAAAAACGCGTTCCTCTTTGGCTCGCAAGTGAGAATACTCCCTGAACTACTGCATTAGGTCATGCCATGCTATTTATTGGCTACCATGCTTTCAACTGTATGTAATTGGTCGCGTTCCTTCAGCTGTACTTGCAGCTAAGACTGACATGGAAGGGTAGCAAGTTGCTGAAACACTTCCTGCAGCTGGTGTGCCTCCTTATGGCCTGGTTCACCGCTCTGTCACGCGTGTCCGACTATAAGCATCATTGGAGCGATGTGCTGGCCGGCTCGACCCTTGGTACCATCGTGGCACTGGTCGTGGTGAGCATTATTCTCCTTAACTATCCTATTGTGCGATCATAAATATGAAATGCGCTATGCACCCAACCTCTGCGCCCCTCTTTCGCCGTGCGCGACGATGGAAATCGATGAAAACAGTGTCACTGACACAGAGATTCGTGACACGAAATGCCCCATCAGACATTCATCTTCCTACGTCCAAGAAATCCTTAATAAACGTCGCGCATTTTGGTGAAGCGCGTCGCGGCAAAGCGAATCGAGGAAATGAATAATAATTAATTAATTGCCGCTACGCTTCGGCCGTCAATTGTTTATAAACTCTTTGCCGCCGCGCTCCGCCAAAATAGGCGACGGCCTTAAAAAGTACATCCATTAATCTTCAGCGATAGCAAACGTACAGAAAGGGTTCAAAAGCACTGGAGGAATATCTTTTGCAAGCGAAACTTTTGTAACACCACTGTGCTGGTACGAAACTGTGCTTAGAGAACCAGAGGATTAAGTTAAACAGAGATTCTTTGCTTGCAAAAGTTAGCTAAGTTAACGGAACAAAAACGAACCTCATAAAAAGACAGATTTGTTTCTTATATAAAACTCCTCTGAATCCATTGAATCAGGATTAATAAGTCGACTCCTAGGGACATCCATAGAACTCCAACAACCTCCATGCATCTGATATATTTCCTCCATTAGAAATATCCAGCATCTTCGGCCACAAATAACGCGTTGACCCCAGCAAAGCGGACGCCGGATCCCTTCTGACCCACCCACTTACGCCACTTATCGTTTATTAATATCACTTCTATAAGAGGCTAGAAATTTCGCGAATTCGCAACACCGATGCACTGGAGGTCTAACAGGAAATCTTGCGCGGGTCAAAATGGACCCCGCGTCCGTCGCCCGATAGCCAGGGAACGAAGCATATAATTTAATGCAGCATGGCTTTTAAATCTCCATCCGGATCCGATCGATGTGGGCGGGCGGGGGAGTGGAATGATTTCGAAACTTTCCGTAGGTGAACTGCGTGGCGGACCTGTTCAGGGAGCGGCGCCATTGCTTAGCGGAGGAGAAGCACCGCGCCGCCGACTACGAAACAGGGGGCGGCACACAGGTGAATAATGGCACTACTAATCGCAACTGTTGACCTAACGAGCTCGCTCTTCGCTTGCTGACCACGACAAGGCCGTGACTGTCTTCTAGCTGCCTCCGGGAAGCTAGCCCGATCACGGGGAGCAAAACGCTGGGCGGCTGGGTACGCGGGCAGCTCTGCCCTAGCTCCTTCCCGAACTTTTCTAATCCGACAGCGAACTGCCTTATGCCGGGACCGTTCATCGCCGTGGCAGCATCCCGACGGCGCCGCTAGACGCTGCCAATTCCACGCCTTTCATCGCCATCGCCCAGAGATCCCATGCATCAGACTCTGTGGAAAACAGCCCGGCGAGCCTGTCCCCTTAGAAACCTCGCGGTTGCTCGCAGGCAGGCTTCCTTAAATAATAACACCTCGAGTGGCGTCGGCGTGGAAGCACGCCGAGGAGCTTGCGAGCAGGGTTGCCAGAAGGAGGGGGAAAAGGGGCTCGGTGACGTAGTAGAGGGGGAACGCGAGCAGCTATTGGAGCTCAGTGACGTGGGAAGGAGTACTAGAGGGGGAACAGTGGTTAGGGAAGCGGATTACAGTCGACTCTCGCTATGGGCTCGCGCTCAGGGCTGGCGGTGAACGCTTAACGAGTAGCGTCGACGATTCCGAGCGCGAGAGAGAGACAGAGTGTAGGTACGCGAAAGACAAAGCAAGACAGGAACACTCGCTCTCGATGGAATGATTCTAAGAAGCAGTGGGAACAGCCACGAGCGCTTAACGCGCAGTCGAGATGAGCTCATAGCGAGAATTTACTGTAACACGTACCACTGATACTTGCATACTGGGCACAACTCCTCCGGGAGTGTATTCTTCCGCCAACCCTGCTTGCAAGCCGCAACTTGCAACCCTCTCCGCGTGCTTTCGCGCTCGCGTTCCCTGGGGAACAGTGAGGGTAGCGCCTAGGTGTCCAGGAATGCTTCGTTGGCTGGGAGATGAGGAAGAGTTCCCGGTTTCCTAAAATCTTGCGCCACTCCAAGTGTTTAATCTTCTGTTCGGTGAAGAGGCTTCTGTGGTTGGTCCGAACGTTTTGTCACCTCTGGTGGTAGGAGTTCACGCAGCGGGGAGCGACGATTTCTTTGTGCCTGCCGTTGCTTCAGCTTTGGCGTTGTTTGGGTAATCGCGCGTCCACGTGGCCCTTTTTCTTTAATTTCGTCCAAATCTTGGTTGGCCTCCCTCGCGTCTGACTGTATTTCTGTACAGTACATTGCGGGAGTTTCTACCGAATAGCACGCGGAGCGACCGAAGCTTGCGATTACGTTTTAGAGAAGCATCCTTGCATGCGATACTGTTCAGGCGGAGACGTGTTTGTTGTTTCGGTGGAGATGTATTTATTTCTTGTTGAGCATTATTTATTTATACGCCAGGCCGTAAACAACGGACGATCGTCTCCTTGCCGCAGAGTGGAGGGGTTCTGCTCGTTGTCTGCGCATCTGTGTATCTCGATTAAAACGAGGGATGCTGGCGCGGTATATTCGATCTATTCTTGTACTATATTTTACTAGAAATACACTTGTTGCTCCTTGGTGCTCTTCGTCCTGTTAGAAATAGGAGACCTATATTTCTCACGCTGTCGACGTCGCGTTGGACTCTTCCTTTTTACGAAGATTTCGCAGTATCGAACGGAGCACGCGCGACGCAAATATTCGTTGCTTGCTGGACAAACGCGACACGTGTATTCGTAGGTTTACAGGTTCGTCGTAAATCGTTGGGTGGGACAGTTTGCTCATTGCAGCTCGAGGGTATATTTGCACAATGTTATCGCGAGGACGTAATGCAGAGGGATGTCGGTACAGAGAGATTTCCTATGATACCGAGACTTATCCTCCTCTCAATCGCACCTCGAGCAGTGTGTGACCGTTAATAAGAAACTTCCTAATGCAATAAGAAGCCGACGACTCGGGAGAACGTATAATACAAAGTATTACGTCGTTATTTAAGCAATTAGTAAGCTGTACGAAAATATATGTAATCTTATTGGATTTGTAACTAGATTATAATACCATTTCGAAAACTGTATATATATATATATATATATTTCTAGGCTCCGAAAGTATAGATTCTCACGTCTTGATTGATTTTCTATTTAACTTTTTACATAACTGACGCGGCGGGCGCACTAGGCGCGCGCGCTGTAATTCTAAAATCTATTTGATAGTATAGACTATAGATGACACCTATATGATATACATGAAAAAATATATATATACATACACGTGTGTATATGGTGCTTGAAATGTTTGTAAAACATACGGCAGTGCTGTATTGTCAACTGGAAGTATTGTGTACCTGTACACCGTCGGTAGATAAAACTGTGTACGTCTATATGTTAAGATAGAGATCTTTATTTATTTTATAAAGGCTATATATCGTGTATTCGATTCGTTCACGAGGGGTGCCTAAGAGGGACCAGTAAGTGGTTTCTCACTTACCTTGGGTCCGCTGGAATGCTCGGCAAGGAATCCTTCAAAGTAAAATTCGCGTATATACTCGTCGAAGTAAAAAGTCTTGTGCCCAGTGAAGGGGGTAATAAATAATATACTACCAATTATATACCTGTCGATGGTTTACTGCAGAAATGTTGTGCGTCCACTTTTAGCGTTTTGGGGGAGAAACAGTTTTAAAAAATGCAAGGGTAGGTATTTTTGACCGACTTCAAAAATTTAAAAAAAATTCACAGACTCTGAAAAAATAAAAATGCACTGAAAAGTAAAAATAATTTTTCCCCTTATTTGATCTACGAGTCTCATCTTTTTAAGTCGGCGTCTCATCATTTGTCATCTGGCACCGACTTAAAAAATATGGGAGTCGTAGATTAAATGAGGGCAAAAATTATTTTTTCCTTTTAGTCCATTTTATTTCTTTGGAGTTGGTTTTATTTTTTTTTTATATTTTTTTATAATAATACACAGTTTCACGAAAAGTGGGCATACATTATTGTATTTTTTTCTTGTATAACGGAGTTGAGCGATAACAGTTACTTTCTTGCACACAGCATAATGATCGTCTACGTTATAATTACTCACTGTTAATTACTAATTTACCGAATTGTCAACGTTATCTACTTCCTTCGCAATTACTCTAACTAACCTGTGAATAATTATTTGGCTTACATAAGGACGTTTATGTAACAGTTTTTTTTTTGTTGTCCAAACGTGATCGAAGAAGTAATGATTCAAGAATCCTTAAAGTATTGGTCTCCGACGATGTTTCTGCGGGCAATGTTTGTTTTCCTAGCTGCCTGTGAGCGGAGCAATAATCTCGAAATAAATATACGCCCACAAGATTTTTTACTTGCAGTAACATTCCCGAATTAATGGAAGAATTATGCGTTACAATTTTCAGGCTCCTTTTGGACGCGCGTTGGTACGTTTGTTACCGAATCGAACCGATATGTACTATTTTTCGTACGGAGCTGAGCTCGAAGGACGTTTTGGGATTGAATGCCTTGACAATTTTTTTTTTTTTTTTAATCAACGCGTCTACAATTTGTTATTGCGTAGTATAGAGTATACTTAATAAAACGATTTCTTTGTTATCTGCATGGAGGTGTAGTTTTATGGCTGCGTTTTATGTAAAGCAAAGGTATTAACTTACACGTGAGTATCTTATTGACCGTTATTTCTGTGCTTGTGGTTGCATTTCTCAATTTACATTTTCATATTCAATGTGTCACAAGTGTGGGCTTATACTAATTTTACAGTAGATTAATTTCATTTTTGTTTCAATTAGGTGTATATATTCCCCTCATTTGTTTGCCTCCTTTTTATAAATCTGAAATCCCACAGCATTTAAATACTTGTCCTTTGGAAGCATAGAAAAATTTTAAAAACTTATTTCCCTAAGTGGTAGTTCATAGATAGCGTGAACTAAGTAGCGATCCTCCAGGGAGTGATCGGAACAACCTGTAGCGTCGCTGATTGGTTGCCGCCATTTGTGGCAACAGCGGAAGCGGACAGAGAAAGAAACTGTAAAAAGGAAAGAGACAGAAATACGGTTAGAAAGAGATAGATAAACAAGCGGGTTGGAAAGCAGACGATTTAACGAATGTTTAGGTTATGTTACTTCCGGTTTTGCCACAAATGGCTGCGGTTGTACCGATCACTCCCTGGAGGATCACTGGCGTGAACAAGTTCAAATACAATTTCTAGAAAGTTATAAAATTAAATGGATATACTTCCGAATGGCCCCAGTGGTCGATCGACACGAGGCTTGAGGGGGTGGGTGGGGAGGGGGTGTGGACCCTAAATCTAAAATTGTAGCTTCGGGAATTTATTAGTTTCCGAAATATTAATAAAAAATTATTGTTAATTTTTTTTTACAAATTATTTTTTTGAACTGCATACACGTAGCCCTAATGGGGTTACATCCTGCTCTCCCCACAATTTGACGACCTAAATGGCATGCGTATTTAGCTGAAATTTAAAGCCAATTTTCTCGAAAACGAAGGGCGAAATTAAAAAATTGTATTCTATATTTTCGTCTTATTTTGGCCCATAGAATCACCCCCCTAGAGTATTGTCTATCCTAGGTATCCAGGGTAGATACCTATAATAAAGTAATAGGTATCCACCCTGTATAATAGGATGGATCGCATCTCTAAGTTTCTGGTTCAAATCTCCAAACTTACATCGCTTTAAGCGCCCCCCGCACTAATCTAGCCCAAACCAATACTAATATCCAGAACAAGTTGGAAAGTGGAATGCATAATGTCGGAATAAGTCAACAGAAATACTAAAAGTTTTTTTATTAATATCCCGTAAATTAATAAATTCCCGGAGCAACAGTTTTAGATTTAGGGTCCAAACGCGCTCCCCACCCCTTACCCACAAATCTCGCATCGATCGGCCACTGGGACCATTCGGAAGCACAGCCAATTAAATCATAGAATGAACCAGGTTTAAGTTTTCTTTCATATTTTTGTTAACATACCCTATCACAGTTTACCATCTTTCGCATTTATTTAGATAAATATATTTTTAATTTCATTTTCGTAACAATTCCATTCGATTTTCGATCTCTTAATCGGGATCAATAAACAAATTACTGCCCCCTTTAAGTGATTAAAAATACATCTGAATCTGCATACTGAAATGCAGTTGAAGCAATAAATATAACTGACACAATGTATAAATCGAAATTTTGTTATGTATTCACACCTGAAACATTTTATAAACATTCCTATTGTCCGGTGGCGGATTTAAGAAAAAAGGTACAGGTGGCACACGATCTGAGGCGCCCATTTTTGGAGGAAAATGAAGAGGTAGTTTACTAAAAATGGGTTAAGTGTAGTAGTACAGAAAACAAATATAATGTTTGGTTAAAATCATAATTTTTTTTAAGATAGGGCCCTATGGGCAGGGGCCCATTTTTCGGGGAAATGAAGAGGTAGTTTACTAAAAACGGGCTAAGTGTAGTAGTACAGAAAACAAATATAATGTTTGGTTAAAATCATAATTTTTTTTAAGATAGGGCCCTGGGGGCCCTCTGGGCAGGGGCCCATTTTTCGGGGAAATGAAGAGGTAGTTAATTAAAAACGGGCCAAGTGTAATAGTACGAAGAAATTGTAGTATTTGGATACCTATACGTAATCATAATTTTGATTGGTCACGGGGCCCTTTGGGGCCTTTCTGTGCAGGGGCCTAGGCGGCAACTGCTCATCAGCCGCCCTGTTAAATCCGCCACTGCCATTTCAAGTTTATTACTGCTGACTTTTAGTAAACCAATCGGCAGAAAATTTCTTGAATTTTATCAAGAAATTTCGTGGTAACGTAATCATGTATTCGATGAAGTGTATTAGCTCTTCGAATACTTGAGTGTACATTAATGGTCAATAAGATATTACCTTTCGATTACGCAATTAATAAAATGTAACTAATTTTGTAGTTAGATAAATTTTTTAAATCCTGAAGATAGAGAAGGCTAAGGCTTTATTTTGTATGTCTTTCACATTTTATAGCCAGCGACGAGGAGAGAAGGTAGCGACTTATCACGATTAAGTGATCGAACCTTAAGTTATAGTGAATCATATTGTATTTAGCAAATTTATCAGTTTCACTGGTACAATCATATTAAAGAGGTGGAAGGGGTTAATAATCGGTGTTAAAGGATTTCGTTTTTCTTCTAGGACAAGTCTTTTGGTATTTCTTCAAACAGAGGCGTTAACAGGGGGGTCACGATAACCGACGCGATAACGTTAATTAAAAAACAATTATAACGTATGTATTTTGTAACTACTGATATTATGGCTAAGTAAAAGAGTATAAAGAACCATCTGTTAATAACAACTGTTTGCCGTGGATTGCCAGGAACGATTATTTATGATCAAGATATAAGAAATCAACGAATGATTATCAGCTTTAGATATACTGGAATGCTTTCCCTTTATTCTAGGTATTCGCCGACGATACGATCGAATGTAATTTAAGAAGAAGCCAAGATAACGAGTGGCTAAGAATTTGGTAAAAAAATTGTCAATTACACGGAACCCTACTTATGATTTATACAAGACGTGAAAAACATTGTTGCGAGGAACGAAGGCGAGTACAAGTTTGATTTATACGCAGTGTATGGGTATTTTTCAAGTTTGTTAATCCTCTATTCAGGAACTTAATCGTTATATAAATATCGTCATACAAGGACCCTAAAAATTTTAAGTTCCTCTCACAGCAAAATAATATTCTACGAAAGCAGCAACATTGAAGCCACCAAGTACTTAATTTCTAAACAACGATAATAAGAACGTTAGTAACGTACATGGAAATTGATTTAAGTTCCCGAAAAGGTGGTTACACGAATTTGAAAAGCACCTTCGTCTACGATTGGCATAGAAAAAATGCAGAATGCGAAAATTGTGCTCAAATGGTATTTAAACGAAAATAAACGTATTTAACTCTCGGCGAGGCGATGCTTCTGGTGGCAGGCCGTGACTGGGTCAGTTTAGACCCAAACGCATCTTCCTTTCTTTTTCTATTACTTAAGAACGTGATTCTCGATTTTCTCGAGTGATTTTTGTGGGTCTCGGAGGCCAAGCCGATCAACTCCACTTTATAAAATTCCTCAGCTTTAGTACTTAAGCACACGATAAGTGTGCTTATAACTTATCAATTTCCTACACTTTTCATTTCATGCAGTTGATCACTTTGGCTTCTGAAGAACTCGTTTCGAACTCTGGATATCGTTTTGAAAATCTAAATCTATATTTCCGACCCAAACGCGCCCTTTCTCCGCGATGCGTTGATTTAAGGGGTAGTTGCAGGTTTGACGCCTAAAAATGATACAATGTTTAGGGAGTTTTTCCAAATAACTATATAAGATATCTTGATAAAAATTTCCCATTTTTATATTGTCATAAAAAAAAGTTATGCAATGCAGCACCTGGTTCGATCATTGGAAACCAAAAAATCAAATGGTTTCTTAAAGTTGAAGCCTAAAACTGGGAGACCTCCCTAAAAATAAAAAAGAAAACTGTAGGAACCCAAACTGGCATGTGTTTGAATAAGAAGTTTCGATTTTCACCTAATTTTAACACCTATTTTCTTCAATTAAAAACAAAAGAATCAATTAGTATTAAGTAGGGTAAAGGACCCAATTACTGACACCTAACCAGTTGCTGTCACCTTAAGCTATTTTACTTAAAATAACGAATAAATAAACTATACTATATAATCTATAGTATAGATTATAGGTTGAATTACATAATTCTTTTTGTGTATGACTTTACAACGTTTGTTTATTCGTTATTTTAAGTAAAATAGCTTAAGGTGCCAGTAATTGGTTAGGTGTCAGTAATTGGGTCTTTTACCCTATTTGTGGGATGTCCACTAGATTGAAGTCATAAAAAGATATCGTAAAAAATTTTTAAACAAACTGACGTTTACTTTTCTTTTATTCATGCACACTACTTAGTTCGAGGAACAATGTTTGAAGACAAACGCTTATTACCCGTGAATACCTACCGAGCGTAGATGGCGTTGCCTGCTTTGATTCTCAACGAAACAACTTCGACAATATTTCGAACTTCTTCATAAAATTTTAACTCAACATCCTTAAAGGGTTACTGTCGATAATAAAAGAAAATGATTTTTTGTAACCTCGAACCCGCAAATACCCCTTAAATCAGTCAACATGAGTTGAGGAGTTCGGCGAGGCTGTCGCGAGCGTGGGTCAAAATAGACCCAGCCACGGTCGTCCGCGGATCGAACGATTGTTGTGCGAGTTTAATTCATTGGAATTCGATCAAACGACAGGAGTGAACGTTCCACGAATATCAAATGCTGCGGAGTAGCAATAAACGAGTACGATTTTGTTAAACGTATCGCGCGTAATGTGCATAGTACGATAAAGCTCCGCAGCACAAGCTTCCCGTTTCAAATGATTGAACTTAACGAGAGATCGTCTAAAATCGTTTCCTTGAACCCAATACGTAGCAATATAAAGGACGATGCCCACTCTGAACGCGGACTTGGCCATTTATCATTCGTTCCTGCATATAACGAATGAATGCGAATACTTTGTAAGTTCGACCACTGCGCCCTGCGCAACTGAGGCAGGGATGCACCTGATCTTCCTTCGTTGGGACCTCCCTATGTATGCGGGGGGACACTTTAGATATCGATCTATTCCTGCTGCCATTAATAACATTGATAAATCTCCGGTTATAAATGGAGACCTGTTATCTTACGCGAGTAGGAATGCCAATGACAACGTCGAAAGTAATATACTGCGGCCACTGCACGATGCAAAGATTAGCCTTGTACGTGGAACTGTCTTGTATACGAAAGTCTTGAAATAAAACTTCTGCATATGTACGCTAAGGGTGACAATGGCATTAATCATTGTGTAATCATATGTTGTCGACAGAGTCTACGAGCGTGTGGTGTACGATACACGGCTAGCAAGGGAAAATCGGTAACTCGAAAATTAAAAAAAAAACGCAACTGGAGAAATGTATACTCACTTTCATTTAAGAAGGAACCTGCCGACCGACGAGTTTAGAGCGGTTCTGCGCAGGTTGACGCTCATTGGTGCCGGGAGAAGCCGCTATTGGCTGTACCCCCACCAACGCTTTTTCGGAGCCAATCAGCTCATTCTACATGCGCGAAACGGGTTCCTTCTTAAATGAATTTTGGTGTAGCTCGAGTGATGTGAACTTTTCCTCTGGGAAACCTTTTTTTGGGGTCGGAACTTATATCTATGGAAAGTACTTGTTGTGTAGAGTTTAACGATACCAATTCCGAGTTCAGAAATGTTTTCGTTTTATAGTTGTGGGGCGTGAAAGGTTGCTGTTTTTAAAAATTAATAAATGGATTTTGTAAAAATGTCTTTTTTAGATTTTAGACAATATTGTTTTTTTATGTGTTATATATTTGAACGCTGTGCTTATTTTTCCAATCTGTATTTAGAAATGCAGATGAGGTTAGGTCTGGGTTAGATATTTTTGCGGCCGCCTGGCATTGCGGATCTTATGCGTCGAATTAAAAATTTTCGAAATATCTCTGACATTGCGTTTAAGCATTGCTGTTCTTCTTTTTAGAAGAATTTTATCGCGTTACGGTATACGTGTATGATATTTAGTTTGTCAGATTAAAGGTTAGAAAATACGTGAAAATTTCGGAGTCCTTTTTGCTTAATAACTTTTCAACGGATAATTCCCTAAACTCAAAATTTTCGATGGATATAAATTTACAGTGAAAAAAGGCTTCCCGGAGGAAAAGTTTACCCTAAATATTTTTCGGTTCGGCAATAAAACGGTCCTGAGGGTGAATACACCCCCTCTAAGAAATAGTGAGTTTTCATATTATCGTGAATATATGCGAAACCGTGAAAGATATAAAAAAAAAGTTCATTTCGAAGTTTTATGGCTCTCGATATCCTACAATATGATGATAAAGAATTTTCAAAAAAAAGTGGTGGGGATAAATTTTGAAAAAAAAAATAATGTTTTTCGCAAATTCTTTATCGCCACTTTGTAGGACATAAAAAACCACAAAACTTAGAATTTAACTTCTTTTTTATATCTTTTACAGTTTCGTAGATATTCACGATCATCTGAAAACTTACCATTTTTTCGAGGAGGTGTTTTCACCCTTAGGACCGTTTTATTGCCGAATAAAAAAATAGTTACGTTATTAGCATCACTTGAGCTACATTTCTGCAGTGTCTCAGATTTTTCTGAATTTTCGAATTGCCGAACTTCCCTTGTAAGTATGTATATAAGGAGCTGTTAATGTTTAATTGATTTGTCCTGCCTTAAATCTGCTGCGTAATACGATACCTTGCTGATTCCTATTGTTGCTACCGTTGCTACGTATACGACTCGCAATTTATAGGCTTGCTTGCTAGTGTCGCTGAGAGCAGAGGCGTCCGGAGACTTTTTTCCGGGGGGGGGGGGGCAACTTTGGGATGATGGTAAAGAAATATATACCCCTCTTGTTTTTTTAACACATTTTATAATGCCAATTTAATTAATAATTTAAAACCGAAATTTAAAAATGTTCCCTTTTTTTAGTATAAACTTAATAAAGATCAGATTTGAAAAAGAAGCGATTTTTTCTCAAAGCAACAGTCCCTTTTGACCCCCCCCCCCCTGCGGACGCCCATGGCTCAGGAAGAACGTCGTATATGTGTTCTGGATAAGTGCCCCCTACTTTACACTTCAAATTATACGTATTATATTTTATAGGTTAAATCCACCCGACGGTAAGGTTTAGTAATAAAATTTTAATAGAATGATATATTATTGTAAATTTCAATTTCAGAACGAATTAACGTCACTCCAAAGGAAAGTGGTATCTTACGATGGAATTGAAAGAAATGCGGAGAACGGCCATTAAATGCCTTTTAATTGCCATTAAAGAAGAATGGAATGTAAATACACGAAATTAATTTATTATATACATGCGACTTAATTTTAATTTGTAAGTTATTTAATATATTATTCACTATATTCATAAGTCTAGTTGTGGGTTCGCATGGAAAATTATTTTGCAAAAGAAACGCGCACTAAAGCGCCTAGTATTCAAAAAGCGCGCCTTTGAAGCCAGGATTCTAATTTCCAATTATTTATATAGGTACGTATATTTCGAAAACGATGGCTTGCATTGCAGCATGATAAGAAACCTTCTAATCTCATTTCGCATAAAAATTGTATTCATATTTATTCATAGATCCTTTATTTCATTAAAAAGCGATTCCCGCGTTTAAGATACGATCTGTAGGAAATGTTAGATAAACCGCGTATCCCTTTCTTCTTTCTCCTGTTATCAATGTTCTTTCCTGCGTAATTTATTCTTCTGGCCACTTAGACTGGCACACCAACGCCTCGCACTCTTCGTCACCAGAAAACTGCGAACAGTCATTAACTTTCGCTATTCTAACCTTTTCTGTTTCAAAATTTCAACTATACCCACGATTACTTAGTGATCCTCTAGGTAGTGATCGGAAAATGTGTCCGCGTTTTCTATTGGTCGACGCCATTGTTTTCCTGAACCGGAAATAGAGGGAGCAAGTAAATAAGATCTACCAATTGGATTCCACAACATTGAGCGAAAAGTGGGATCAGCAGCAAACTTCATTTAATACTGAGGCGTGTGATCTTTGAACTAAGGAGGGCAGTAATTCTTTTAAAATGTGCCCGCCGATTTGTGACTTCCGCTTTAGGACAAAATGGTGAACACATTTTCCGATCACTTCCTAGAGATGTGGTCCGGTGTCCGTGGAACCCAAAAGGGTTCTGCTCGCGAATCGGGTGAAGTTGATTGAACAAGACAATTTGTAACAAATAACTTTGAACGAAATAAAGATTATTGATCTGAACTAAATTTAACTATTGAATATTAATCAGAACTATCAAGAAACGAACAAAGATATTTAAAGATTGATCAAAGGTTGGGCTTTATTGTAACACGTCCGTGCTTTTACGACGGTGGTGAATTGAGAGGCGAGGAAAGAGGCTTCTTCGTACGTTCGTTCCTCTTTTAAAATCAATGCATTGTTTTCCGAGCGATAAGGAAGGAGGCGAAGACAAATTTGTAATGCAATAAACTTCATCCTTAACTCTTTAAAGTTCGAAATTCGCGCTTAAAGAGCTAGGGGATCGCAGCTCGCAACATTAATAAATTAGTGGCGGCATCTGTTGGAGATTGCGGATACTTCTCCTGCCTTGGGCGACCCAGCTGGCATTTCAAACTAATGTTACTGTGTTACGTACGATGTGCAATATATAATTTAATAAGAGTAGCTCTGCGGATGCATGATTCCCGAATGTAATACGACACTTAGTTCCTACTTTTTATACAGACACGTTTAGAGGACAAATATTTTTGAGATACACTTTACGGGACAGTTTTCCGGTCACTTGATATTCCTAACTGTAAACATAACCTCAACGTGAGTGATGCTCGTTTTGCGTGGCTTTCAGAATACAAATCTGCTTGTATTACTCGGTGGTCTTTTACTGTGCCTTGTCTTTATGATACAAGTTAAACAGATTTACAATAACAATCAGAAGTACAGCAGATACTTGGGGTACAAAGAATATGTAAGGTTCGAAGGGAACGCAGATGTACGAGATAGTGTTTGTCCATTAATTGTAATTGATACGCTTGTACGTTAGATGAATGAAATCACGACAGAGCTGAAGGCAGTAGAAAAGTCTGCGAACAAGTCCTCCACTTACGTTCGCCAGTTGAACGAGATGCTTTTGAAACATCGTGAAAGGGATGCGAAAAATATGTCTATACCACGCGGAGCTTCCCCTTTATAAACTATTATGGCAAGTATAATTGGAATTAAATCGTTACCTTTATCGAATACCTGTGTCCATGTAAAATGAATTCTTCGTGCATATTCGTATGCAATAATTGTCTTTACAACACCCAAAAGACAAAGTTATTGGAATACTATACAAACAGGGCCAGTGGAACACATTATGCAAGTTATACACCACATAAGGGTGCCAGCTCTAGGGGATGCTAAAAAATTATATCGCACGCTTAATAAATAATAAAGGAATCCAACTCCTACGTAATCAAAACATAAATGTAATTTTTTTTGTACTTCGTAAAGGCAAAACATATTCAATAGAAAACAGGTGCCAAAATTAGGGACCCTTAAATTGGGGGCGCCAAAAATTTGGCTGTACTTCTGAAAGGGACCAGTGGCTGATCGAGATGAAACTTGGTGGGTATTACGAGGGGTGTGGAAAGACCCCAAATATAAAATTTTAGCTTCGGCAATTGATGCGTTCAAAAGATACAGGGGTAATTGTGCATAGAAGGGTACACCTTACCGATTTTTTTTAATCACTTTACGACGGTCCCCCCTCTTAACAATATTTCTGTTGACTTATACCGACACAATGCATTCCACTTTCCAACTTATTCTGGGTATTAGTATTGGTCGGGGCTAGATCAGCGCGGGGGGCGCGCGCCCGCCCGCGGGCGCGTGAAGCATGGTAGCGAACCGATGTGAGTTTGGCGATGCTAAAAATGAGACTGTGGTTACAAAATTTCAGAAATAAAAAATGGCAGGACGGGAGGGTTCCCGGGTAGGGGGGTCTGTACCAACTTACAAAAAAAAATTAAAATTTTTTTATTAATATTTCGGAGACTAATAAATACCCGAAGCTACAATTTTAGATTTAGGGTTCATACCTCCTCCCCCCAAACCTCATATCAATCGGCCACCAGAGGCGTATCTAGGGTGGGGCAAGTAGGGCTCGTGCCCTGAGCGCCAATGCCGGGGGGGGGGGGGGGGGCAAAAAAGCCGAAAGAAATAGTGTTTCTTGAATAAATTTATTTGGATGGTTAATGGTAGTAGTTTACGCTTGTTATTTGTGTACTTCGCATGCCTCTTTAGGGAAGCTTCGAAATAACTTGCTGCACTTTTCGGCTTCATTTGCCTCCAACTTTCGTCTCTTCCGCCCTTCAGCTGCACTTTCTTTAAAAAGATTATCTAAATTCTAAATAAAATGTTTTTTGTGATGAACACTTAACAAAGAAGTAGAATAGAAAAGGTGGAATTGGAATGATATGCGTGGGGGAAAGGGGAGGGGGCGCAAATTCTACGCTTGCCCTAGGCACTGTTTACACTAAATACGCCACTGTCGGCCATCGGTCCCTTTCGGAATAATATTAAAAAAATTTCTTACATAAAGGTGCGCACAATTTTCGGCTCCAGCCCTGTATACAAACTAGCTTATTGAAAAATAATGGTAGGAGAGAAATTATATTTACTATGAAAAGTCTTGAGTATCTTATATTCCTGTATAAATCGAACTTTATTTTAGAGTAAAAGCTTTGAAATGGAATAGTGTTACATCACAGTATAAAAGATATAACAAATTATTTCAGTGGTTTATTTTATTTAAATGATTATAATACCATGCCCTGAGATTCTTTCTATATCATTACACGTGTAAAAAAGATACAAAATATAATAAACTAAATAGCTAAGGTGAATGTCCTCGTCATAAAGAAGATGTAAAAAATTTCTTTGTGATCAAAATTTGCAGAATAATTGATTAATTCTTTAATAATAAATCAACCAATTCAAAAACTATTTAAGAAAGATATTTCAAGATGCTTAACTATTAGTAATTTGTAATTAACTACATAATCCTCTAAATGTCCGTATTTCTGCTCATGAAAAATAGCGATGTATGTATTGACCCAAGCTCGTGCAACACTCGCGTAAATGTTTAAATAATTTAGAATTATTTTGTTGCAACCATAGTACAAACGTAACGCATATAATAATAAGAAAAATAGGAAATGAGCAGAAATGGAGACATGAGCAGAAATTGGGACATTCACCTTACAGATATATACTTTTTATACGCTTAACGAGTTATATGTAGTTATCGAGCACGTAGATGCATCGCTGAGTATTGTATGCTCCTCAGTATTCTATATTCTGCGAACAGTTAAATAAAATTTTCGAGTGGCATACATTGGGGACTTGTAGCTCCAATACTTTCAAGAATACCACTTGGCGCACAAAGCCAAGGATCATTTGTTTCTTGCTGCCACGTAAATAATCTGTTTCTTAAATCAGTAAACAGTTCCTGAAAAAGAATCCAGTTACGATTTCACTTGGACTTTAACCAACTACATAAAAGCCTCTTGCATTCCCTTTACCTACCTTGGTAGACGGTTTAAAAGCAATATTATTTCTTTCTTCCGGATCATACTTTAAGTCGTACAATTCCCATTCAGGTCTTTCGTAATAACTTCTTAATGTTTTATACCATGGCAGTCGTTGATTGTTTCTTGTCCTATTTAAGAGATCCTACAAACGATCCGATAAGTTAATAACTGCTAACACAACGTAAATCCTATTTTCTGAATATAATGTTTATTTTACGTGCTCGCAGGTTACCTGGAAGGTTGGGGACACGTAAAAGTCCTGGTCGATGGGAAATGGCATTTTGTAATTAATATTATGTATGAGCTTGTATCGTTTAGTTCTAATGGCGCGCATGGGGTAATACATAGTAACTTCATGGTGCGTCTGACTGGCGAAAACGGCTGTGTCGTTTTCCATGGGCTCTAGATACAGAAACGCACAAGAAAATAATGTCGCAAGTTGTCTTTCCAGCGGGGATAGATAATTTATATCGATTTACCTTTAACTAGAAGCGGAAGAAGCGACTTTCCTGTTAAAGTTCGAGGAGACACTTCGTTTGTATCGAACGAAGATTGATCCACATAGGGTATGTTAAACCAGTCTAGTAATGTTGGTACAATATCCAATAAAGATGTTAAACTATATGTCACGCTATTCTTTCTGTGGCTAGGGATCGGTGATCTGATCATCATAGGTTCTGCCAAACCTAACATTATAAAAAAATTACTCACTCTTGTAGGTATTTCGAATCCTAAGGCCCGGTGCAGAAGAGCAGTTTGCGGCAATTCACCGCCGCGTTTTGGCAGAACATAGATTTATATGAAGCAGTTCACACGGGACGCAAATTTGAGCGGTTACCAGGCGGCATGTTTGCATTCGCTTTGACGAACGTATGTACCGCTTCACCGCGAATGAACGCTGCCGAACATTGTTTTATATACAAGCAATTCACACGAGCGTTTTGCGTTTATTTAACGCAAGAAAATGTCTCTCAATTCCATAAACATGGAACTAAATGCTCCTTTGAGAAGAAAACGCAGAACGCGGATCGTGGCGTTGTAAAACCGCTCATGTGAACTGCTAGAAAAATTTCACGCGTGTCTCTTCTCAAAAATTTCATGTTTGCTTCACCGCGAATGAACGCAGCGGCAAACTGCCGCAAACCGCTCGTCTGCACCGGGCCTTATTCAGAAATTTTCTTACTCCAGCGTCTGTACGTTATTTAAAATGTTTTCAGTAATACCTGGTTCGTACAAATTCGTTCGACCATTTGGAAATGGTATGCCGTTATCAGACGTGTAGATGACCAATGTGTTATCTTTAAAACCAGCATCTTCCAGTTCTTTTAGAACTAGACCGACACCTTTGAAATTTTAATATCTTGTCATTAACTTTTCAAGCAATGCTGTCATTTAATTAAGGAGTCATACGTTTCTCAGCGCTAAAACGTGGTCAATGTTTGCGAGTGATTCGGGGATAAACTATTAATCCGTTTGGTTTAATTTTTGTTGTGTTTTATAGGTATATGTTTATAGATTATAAAACAGGTATGAGAATTGGAATTTTTTTAAAAATATGGCGTGCGCGTGCAGTGGCGTAGGACATGCTTTCTGGCGCCGCCCCGAACGGTGGGCATGAATCAGCCCGTACGAGTGGTCTGAATAATAAATCTCCGATTTTTTAACAATTTTTGGGATCGTAATTATCTGGTGACGGTCCCATTTTTCGAGAAAAAATATTGCAGCAATGGTAACACTTTGAAGAAAAGGATCGTGATTTTCGCTATAAAACTCGTTCGTTTTTGCTTGTTATTAAAAAAATGGTTCAATTTAATTGAAAAAGCTCAACGTCACTCGATAACGAATCTTATGTAGAATATGTGTGTAAATAATGAAGTTAATTGGATGAACGGTGAGGCAGTTATCATGCCCACCGTCTTGGAAATCGATGTTTCGAGAAAAAGCCACATTTTTAAAAATTTTCCAACTCTCATACCTGAGGTGTATAACCATAAGTATATAAACACATACCTATAAAACACAAAAAGAATCAAACCAATCGGATTAATAGTTTATCCCTGAATCACTCGCAAACATTGACCACGTTTTAGCGCCGGGAAACGTATAAGACCCCTTAATACCTACTGCAAAAGTTATTATATTTTGCTGCCCATAACTGCGTATAGAATGTTAGCCTATGTACCTTGATCCAAGCGAGAAATAGTCGTATATTGGGCAGAAATATCTCGCCTGGCTGCTTCTGTGTTTTGTACAAAATACGGAACCTTCACTTGATCCCATTGATAGTATATTGGTTGCCAATCGGGGATGTTACCCATACCGACATCACCATTTCCAAATTTCTCACAAAAATTCCCATATTCTGGATGAGAATGACCACATCGATGGGGATCGTGAAATGCGACGTACAAAAAGAAGGGCCTAGAAACATAGAAGTCCTTTCAGTTTTCTCTTACTCTCAAAACTGCGTACCAGGGCGGAGCGGAAAATTTAAATTTGAATTTCCAGTTGGCCTGGGTGCGGGATAGTTGTCTTTTGATTAACCAAACACAACTGTAACAAAAATTTTGGAAAAATATTCATGTCTGCAGGTTCCTTTTTCTCCTAAAAATGATTATATGATTACTAGCTTTACTACTCGGCTTCGTCCGAAATTTAGATTCTGATTTTATAAAAAAAAATTTTTTTGGTGAAAATGATCACATTCATCTGGATTAGTCAGATATAATGAGCTGAGGCACTTTTCGTGATCCCAGAGTTTATCGTTCGAGGGTTTTTAGGCGACAGACAAACACACAAACGTATAGAAGCTTTCTGCTTTATATATTAAGATTTTTAGGAGAAAAAGGAACCTGCAGACATGAATATTTTCAAATTTTTTTTACAGTTGTGTTTAGTTAATCAAAAGACAACTATCCCACACCCAGGCCAACTGAAAATTTAAATTTTCGCCTATATAGTATCGCTCCGCCCTACTGTGTGCGCACGTTTCACTATAATTTGGCAAAAGTTCCGTGTCAACGGAGGAAGAATATTTTAGAATGTAACAGAGATCCGTACTGCGTTCGATTTTCAGAGAGGAACTCTCTGACTAAAAGTTTGATTTTTGTAATGTTACGACCAACTTGAAGTATAGAATTATTTTCTTCGGTTTGCGAATAATCAAATGGGTACACATTGTTCGGCCCTACGTGCTTCTTGCCGATGATGCCTGAAAAGTGTTTCGAACGTGATTAATAAGTAGTTACGACTACTATTACGTTTCGATGTACCTGTTCGTATGCTGTGTCTCTTTAATATTTTTGGCAAGCTTTGAACGCTATCGAATGAATTAAAGTGATGGATTCCATGATGAAGACCATACATTCCATTCTCATGGCTCGGCAACCCAGTAAGTAAAGAGGAGCGACTAGAATTTTCAAAGAGTCATGAGAGCGATCAGAAACAATATAGATCCGTGTCGTTTAAGGCACGCAAGAAACTCGAATGGAAGCTATACCTAGGCGAGCAACTGCTGACCGAAGAGTACGCGTTATTAAACAACAAACTCTCTTTTGCCAAGTTATCTAAATAAGGCGTTTGGCAGATCTTGTTTAAGTAGGATCGCATTTCAAATCCTCCATCGTCGGCTACATAAACAAAAAAATCAGATTAAGCATAAACGTGCAAGAGTAA
Organism: Andrena cerasifolii; assembly: GCF_050908995.1. Lineage (NCBI taxonomy): Eukaryota > Metazoa > Arthropoda > Insecta > Hymenoptera > Andrenidae > Andrena > Andrena cerasifolii. The sequence goes on from NC_135123.1 coordinate 5,567,020, forward strand.
AATACCGCAAAATTTTATTTTTTTGTTAATGATGAAATATGAAATTCGAAATAACTAAACAGCGACGAGTTCATTTAATTATCGTGAAATCGAAAATTTCGAATTTCTGTGACAAAGTAACGAAACTTATTTTTTACCCAACAGTACGACGACATTTTTACGCGACTGAATGTTTGCATTCAAATTACGCAACTCTAATAAGATAAGGAAGATAAGGCAATGTAATTGATTCAAACAGATTTTTTTCGACATTGCAATTTGCAACAGGCAGGAACGTAACGCACAGAGCCCGCCAAACTTGCCACGTATTAACTACGGCACCGTCTGTACATTCTTTTTTTTTTTATTTCTTTCACTCGTTACACTCCATTCGTTTCGAGATCGACGAACGTAGAGGAAACGAAGCTTTCGTTTTAATAGAATTATAACGAAACGCCCAGTATAACATTAAATGCTGCTTTTTTTATACTCGATATCAGTTAATTCTTTTTACATAGGTTATATTTAATGTTGTCGGTGTTCGAATAGTGTTTAATTGAATTGTGGAACTCTGTTGTATCGTAAAAGTTACGAGTTGCGGTACAATGCGTTCTTTGATTCGTCGATCTGGAAATAATAATTTCATACGAAGCGGGAGTTTTTTCGAGACATGCACGATCCGTCGGAAAGAATGGGGACGTTTTAGATGGAGGGGGATTGTTAATATAATTTAATGATGGGATGTGCCATGCACGTGACTTATTCCCATGCATATTGCTCGTTTACCGCTTACTGTGGTTTTTTTATCGATAAAAATAGTAATAAAGGTTTTTTCGTATAAATTCTTAGTACGCATTTGTTAATGCTTTGTAGTAACCGTATACGTATTCCATTGTTATTTTACAGACATGCTTTCTATCGAGAGTTTAACATGAAAACTTATGTTTCAGATTAATTGAACAAACGAAACCAGTTTACTATGTCTAAGAAGATAATTTGTTTGTTCGATGTTGATGGCACACTCACTGATCCCAGACAGGTAAATCTTGTGAAGTGTAAAGCCTTAAGAAGTTAGCGGACTTGAAAATTTCTGTAATAGTACTGTTGGATGCAAGAACGGCCTCAGGACTAGTGATCCTGATTTCTCCATATTTTTTGTTTCTCGAGAAATCAGAAATGAGATCATATTTCTTGAGAATTCTCGAGAAATTGTAAAAAATATTGCACAAATTATATTTTTGAAATGATGTTGATAATATTTATCAAAAACACAGGAAAACTTTAACTAAACGATTAGTCCTGCCTAATTTATACAAAACTTGTGTAAATGAAAAAGTAGATATTAAATATAATTGGTAAATTTATTTAATACAAAATTTGTACAAAGCAAAACTTTACTTACTTTTTGGTTTTAAAATTTATTTTTAAATAGCGTAATGCGTCTAATGTAGCGTCAGTGAATCTATTTCTTTTTTCTGGCAAGATCTGTTACTGTTATATTTTTACGTTATATATAAAATAGGCTGTTAAATGAAAAAATGCGTCTTTTGACCCTTTTGGAAGAAATTCTAGATCATGCAAAAATTTTGTACGGGATACAATAGGCTTATCTCCTCTTTTCTATATTTCTTCTTCAATAGCCACAAGAAACTCATTAGGTACTTAATTCAGTATACAATTTTTCTAAATTTTTAAATAAGAATTTAAGAGCACCTTCAGCAGTTAATAATATCGAATCTTCTGTACTGTGATTTTCTATTGGAATTCATATAGGTTCTAATGTTATTAATAAGATGTATTATAAATTGTAGATGTGTTTATACGTTCGCGATTAACTAGTAATACATTCATTTGTGAAAATAAATGAGATTTATAATATTTTTCCTAGCCTTAAGTTTCTCGAGAAATTATAGTATTTCTCGAGAAGGCATTCTCGAGAAGCAACACTACTCAGGGCACCCAAGCCCTTCTTGCACAAAACGCATAGATTTCTCATTCTTTTCTACACGTGCTCTCTAAATTTCATTGCCGTGTCTTTAAAATTGACAGACCTATGGCAAATTTTACGAATCGTTTACCAACTAACCCTAACTCGTATCTAACCCAAACATACATCAACCTGAACGTGACACGATCTATGACTAATTCTATGACTACATTTTTTTCAATATTCTATATTGTTTCAAATATGCAAATATTAAATAAATAATAAAAAATATTGTTAAAAGTGTGCTCAACCTTTTTCAATCTCTTTTGCTCAGAATTTGCTGCCCTAGGCTGTAGCCTACTTACAAAGGAAGATCCCGAACCCGAAAATTCCAAAAATTCTGAAACTGTGAATATGTAGGGGATTTCCTCCTGATTACAGCGCAATTTTTGTTTACTGCCCAAATTCACTCGAGGGGGCGAAACTAACCCCTGAAAATTCGGCTATTTTCCGATTTCGCGTTATAACTCCCGAATCGTAAGAGGTAGAAAATATTTTCAAGCCAAAAGTTGTTTCTTTTAATTAGATCTACCATTTGGTGAAAAAATTATTTTGCAGTTCGCGAATTATAACACAAAATCGGAATATAACCGGATTTTCAGCGGTCAGTTACACCCTCTTCGAGTGAATTTGTGCGGCAAACAAAAATTGCGTTGTAATCAGGAGGAAATCCCCTACATATTCACAATGTTTCAGAGTTTTTCGAATTTCCGGATTCGGGATATTCCCTTGTTAGTCTATATACAAATCCGCCCCTGATTTTATGCACAAAGAGAGATTATTACATAATTCCCATTGTAATAATGCAACTACAATGGACATACATAAGATTTTTACATTTTATAGACAGTTTTACAACAACTTAGAGACACGTTCCTCGAAACTTACTTTTGGCATTAAGGCCGTTCTTACATCCAACAGTAGAATTTTACAAAGCGTTATTCAATTTCTCCTTAGCTGATTAAGCCACATGTTGAGAAGTTTGTGTTGGAGACTGTTCGGAAGGAGTTTGATGTAGCTGTAATTGGAGGATCAGATTTGAACAAGCTGAGAGAACAACTGGGCGGTGGAAGCATATTTGAAAAGTATAAATATGTGTTTGCGGAAAATGGAATTGTTGGCTTTAAAGATGGTAAACAGTTGCCCGCAGAAGTGAGTAATATAATTAGAAGATATTTCGGAATCAGTGGAGAAATGTAAATTTATCATGGATTTATTTTAAAATTATGTTTTCGTCGTAGACAATCCAAAGTGTTATTGGTGAAGAGGCACTGCAAGATTTGATAAACTTTTGTTTGAAATATATATCTGAATTACATTTACCATTTAAAAGAGGAACTTTCATTGAATTTAGAACAGGTATGATTAATGTTTCACCAGTTGGTCGTAATTGTTCTCAGGAAGAGCGCATTCAGTTTTATGAATACGATATTGAGAATCAGATTCGTCAGAAATTTATTCAAGCTCTAAAGAAAGAATTCCCAGATCTTGCTTTAACGTATAGTATTGGTAAGTAGCATTCCTTTTCGCATTGACGTTTGCGTATATTTATTTCATTTGATGCCTACTGAATGGGTATTAGTTATTTATATCAACCGCATCCTAGCATTTTGTTCATATCCATTGACTCAGGAAATTTATTTCACTAACAGAAAGATTAAGGGGTCTTTCCACCTTAACGCCATAAAAAATACCGTTGTTTCGTATTTTTTTAATGCTTGCTTTCGCTAAAATAGATGGGTGCAATATGCGATTTAAAAAAAGCAGCCTCGATTGCGCGGTCGATTTTAAAGGTACCATGTATCGGAAACAGAAAGAGCCAAGAAGATTTGTAATCAGCATGACTGCCGATATATTCTGAACTAGATTGGATTGGTTAGATGAAGAATTAACAGAATGGTGGACGTCCAAAGATGACGTATCGCAATTAGCTAAATTCTTTAATCATTTTGTGACGCAAAGATGAGAAAAAAAACAACGAAGATGTGATTCTAGTTCGGGCCATAGCGATAGTCATACTGATTACAAACCGCCTGATTCCCCCGCCCCAGATACATGGTTCCCCCGAAATCGACCGCACAATCGAGGCGTCTTTTTTCACAGCGCATTCTTCACCCACCTATTTTAGCGAAAGCAAACATTAAAAAAATATGAAAAAATCTGTATTCTCAAAATACATATCAATAAATAGAAAAGAAAACTTCAGTTTAGTAAAAGCATTCTTTTTGTGACCAAAAAAATGGTAAATCCAAACAACGGTATTTTTTTAGAGCGTTATAGTGGAAAAAGCCCTTAAATTAAATAAATTGGAAGAAAAAATATTAATTCCGTACTAATTACTAATTATTTCAATTTGTGTAAAAGAGACAGCATTACATGCTTTTAATTTCAAGCAACCTTCTTAATATTAACGCATTCGCTACCCGGGCCTGCGAGCACATGCTTCATCTAGTACCGAGGGACTGTGAACGTGGCGAATGTTATTCTTTAAATTACATTTTAACCGGGTAAATTACTTTGCATGTAAAGGGGGTCAAATATCTTTCGACGTCTTTCCCGTTGGCTGGAACAAAACGTACTGTCTAAGGTACATCCAAGGATATGACGAAATACATTTCTTCGGCGATAAAACAACGGAGGGTGGTAACGATTTTGAAATTTATGAAAGCGATATAACTGTTGGGCACTGTGTGACTTGTCCAGAAGATACAATCAATCAGCTGAATGTGCTTATGGCGCTTGTTAAGGAAAAGAAAGATAAAGAACAATTCACTGTTCCTATGCAGTGCGCATAATGCATGAAATATTTAAGACCAGAAATATTTAAATATTTTACTTAAGAGAAGTACTTTTAGATGTTATATTGAATATATATTGTCTGTTTTACTGTCGAACATTCCATTTTTGATGTTTCAAATTACCATTGTCAAATAAAGAGTTTCTAACTGTTTGTAGATTCTTAAGCGTAATAAAAAGTTTGCTGAGTATAATTTTTTATTTTGATAAAAGTGGATATAAAGTCCCAATTTAGTTTCATAAGAAGATTAAGTACTATCTACTATTCAAGTATTATTTCAGTTCTGATAAAATAGTACTTAATATCTGGATAGATAGTGATCTTTTGATTTCTATGATAAAGTTTATGATAAAGAAATATATGTCCCGGTGATTAAGCCGGGAATCTACCAGGAAGCTAAGCTACGCTATGCTATGCTATGCTATGCTATGCTATGCTATGCTATGCTATGCTATGCTATGCTATGCTATGCTATGCTATGCTATGCTATGCTATGCTATGCGATGCTATGTTTTAACGTAGCTTTTGGTGGAATCGATTCCATAAGAATGTATTGAAGCTAATTTTTTTAAAACATAGCATGGCATAGCTTCGCATAGCATAGCATAGCATAGCATAGCATAGCATAGCATAGCATAGCTTCGCATAGCATAGCATAGCTTCGCATAGCATAGCATAGCTTCGCATAGCATAGCGTAGCTTAGCTTCCCGGTGGATTCCCGGCTTTATGAAAGTAGCGCTAGTCATGTATTTTTTTGTTTCGAGATATTTAGACTGTTGCGTTTGGACGTATTAAAAAATATTTTTTCATTATTGAACAAAATGCTTCACAACATATATGTTCTTCTAATGTCAAATTTATCTATCACTCTGAAATTTTACGAGTAACTTGTACGAAAATGTTTTTTAATCCTTCGAATGTCTCCCAAATTCCAGAAGTGCTCAAACGTAGTTTAATCTTCGCAACTTAACAAATTCAAACATTTTTTCGAACAAATGCAATTTTTATTTTCAATTACTTTGCCACTAACAACTTTACCATTTTTGGTAATGTATTTTTCTCCAAATTTTCCTCATATTTTCAACAGTAATTAAGTATATTTCACGTTTTCTTTCTTTTCTTGCCCCACATCTAAGGTTGATACATAATGCAAAAATATGTAATTATATTACCCGCAAATATATAGGTAGGTTGTAAATGAAACACTCGAGCAGCGGCGGTCTTTCAGGCCCCGACACTCAGGGTCGTGCGGTATTGTAGGAATGTCAGTAGGAATTGAGTCTCAAGCTACGTGCCCTGAGCCTTGGGTGAGGCCCGAGCCCCTTATCTGCCCACAGAACTGTCAATTCGCTCATGCCGACTCTCGAAACATGTAAACGGGTCACCACTTTTACGACCTCCCTACATTTTTGCGGGTACATATTTCCTTTCTCACAAATTACTTACAGGGAACAATTGATTTACACCAATATCGAAATGAACGTAAAACTGTCGTGGCTCATGAATCATCGCTTACTTGATGGCTATTTTGCAACAAGTCTTTCATAATATCGAAATATAAATCAATATACTATAAAATACAAGAAATCTCAATTTCACATTTTTTTACGAACCAGGCAATAAATGTAACAGGTGCCATAAAAATCCAAATTACAAATATAGTAATTTTATTTTCTCATATTTATATTATACATATAATGTATATAACAAAGTAACAAAATAGAATTTTGTTATGTATAAATTTAATATATATATATTAACAATAACAACATGAATATAAAACATCTATAGCTTCATGGAAGACAAGTGTGATGTACATTGTTTCTTTTTTTTTTGCTTTTTTAAATTGAAGAATACTCGTATTCTTATTTAAATGCAAGCTGGGCTCAATTACCAAAAACAATTAAATTAAAGTTAGACGGCAATATAAGAATATAAAGTTAGTCGTATTACTTAAACATAATAGAAAACTGGTATGTTCTGTGTTTGTCAGTGTAAAAATGCGCGTTCTTGGTATGTCAATTAACCGTAATAAAATAAAATCGTGCGTCGATCTTGCATGTTACACGCCTTGATAAACAGGAACGCGTTTCGTTACAAATGCCGTGAGCCCTTCAATTCTGTCTTTTGTGTCCACAACTTCGCTGTAACATTGGTTTTCGATTTCAAAGCCATCTGTGATAGGTACCTCAATACCTGTTGATATTGCTACCTTCGCCACTCTAAGACATAATAAAAATAGAATATTAACGCCGCTTCTTGCATCATGTATTATTCAACAAATGAATTATGCATCTCTAATACGATAATTTGAAACACACCAATCATCAATGACTAGCATTTTCATTTAAGGGGTCATTCTGTTCAACTTTTTTTTCTCAGTGAATACAATGAATAACAATGTCAAACTTTTTTTTTCATTTATTAATCTACTTTTAATGTATATAGAACAATTGTTTAAATACACTTTTAATTGTGTTTTTTCAATGTTATCTGGAGTTCAAAATCGCCCCTTTGAAAAAATGGCGGGAGTGATTTCTGCTCACAGACTCATCTGAAACAAACAAACCAAGCTGATTCTTATAGCGAATTCGGAATCTCGCACTGACTCTGTGCGGGTGCCAGAAAATGAGTTGGATTGGTTGTTTCTGATAGACGAAGATAACTCTATAAGAATCAACCAATTCAAGTCATTTCTGGCACCAGCTCAGAGTCAGTGCGAGATTCCGAATTCGCTATAATAATCAGCTTGGTTTTTTGTTTAAGATGTGTCTGTGAGCTTCAATCACTCCCGCCAGGGAGGTACTTCTTTTCTAAGGCGCGATTTTAAACACCCGATAACATTGAAAAATACAATTAAAAGTTAATTTAAAAAATTGTTCCGTATACATTACTAGTAGCTTAATAAATGAAAAAAAAGTTTGACATTGTTATTCATTGTATTCGCTGAGAAAAAAAAGCCTGAATGTTGCCGAATTTTGCGGCGTGATTATCAGAATGACCCCTTAATATAATCTATAAAGGCAAACGATGATTCTGATCGTTTAATGTTTTGAAGTATCGCTACTACTGTTTCGTATTATTTAATGCATACTTGACTCCGATCGGTCCATTAGGTAAAATTTCTCTGGCGATGGATAGGGCAGACTGGTAAGCAGCATCGCCATCTTTATTTTGCGGAACAACTTGATTCACGAGGCCAATCTTCATAGCATCTTCGCCATCGAATATACGTGACGTGTAAATCAGTTCCTTTGCTTTAGCAGGTCCGATTAGCCTTGGAAGTCGTTGCGTACCACCGGCCCCTGGTATAATAGCCAACTTCGTTTCCACGAGTCCCATTTTGGCTTCCGATACGGCTACCCTGATATCCGTGGCTAATGCCAGCTCTAATCCTCCGCCCAGGGCTACGCCGTCTATCGCGGATATTACTGGAGTTGGGAGCGACTCTACGTTGCACATGATACTCCTCAGCGAGCAAACGAATTTCAAAACTTCTGAATTATCCATCTTCAATCGCTCTCGCAAATCAGCACCGGCGCAGAATACTTTAGGAACCAAGCTACGAATGATTAACACTCGTAGCTTCGTATCTGCCCTGACGGACGAAATAGCATTGCTCAACTGATCGACTAAAGTTCTTCCGAATGCGTTACAAGCAGCTGGACGGTTCAATCCTATCACCGCAATGCCGTTGTCTTTCCCATCCAAATATTTAATCGTTACTTCCTTCGCATCGTATTTCGGATTCAGCATTACATTGGTGGACATTGCTCTGATCGCAGTGGTGCAGAGCGAATGGAAAGTAGTGCTGAACCTGACGCTGCTTATTAGAGGGCTCATCGTACAAAGTTAATATACCAGCGCTTTTGCTAAACTAAGTCCTGTAAAACAGCAACCAGTGACAATTGTCATTATTAATAAGTAATATACAAGCACATATATATATGAAAGTCCATAGAATTTGTTTGTGATATTTAAATGCGATGTACATATAGCGAATTCGGTAACTTGCACTGACTCTGCACTGCTGCCAAAAAATGACTTGGATTAGTTGATTCTAGAGATTCCTATTTCACGTGTATTTAAAGACACGTGTACTAAACGTATCCGTCCCTCAATCCGTGTATCTTTTAGTACACAGGTACCCGTACAGTATTGCACGTATATTTAAATACACGTATATTGACGTATCCGTATTTTGATTCGTCTGATTTTTAATATCTATGGATATCCCAGAACTCTAAGGGAATGCGAAATTAATAAAATAATTAATGTATTCGACCCGTTATTTAAGTCATTTCTTATTTAGTTAATGCCCAATTCTAATTTAAAATACACGGATACGGTAATACACGTGTATTTAGATACATGTGTAGGTAAATGCATATGTAACTAAATACACGTGAAATACATACTGCACGGGTATCTAAATACATGTGAAATAGTGCACGGGTACCCGTGTAGTAAAAGATACACGGATTGAGGTACGGATATATGTAATACACGTGTCTTTTTACTACACGTACTATACCATGGGTCTCCAGTTGATTCTTATAGAGCTATCTTCGTTTCTATCAGAAACAACCAATCCAAGTGATTTTCTGGCACCAGTGCAGAGTCAGTGCGAGGTACTGTGTATAGAGAGAACTCAAAAATGTTGAGAAAAGTGTGGTTTATTCAGATAGAGATTGAGACGATACAATAAATGGAAACGTAACAGTTTCGTGCGAATGTTATCAAGATACAAGAGACTACTGCTCTGTATAACCGAACACTCAGGTTGGTCACGAGAGCGAGAATGTCTGTGAGGTGTTGCGTGGAAGAGTATGTATGTATGATCGCGAAAAGTAAATATGAAATCAATCAGCTGCTTGAGAATGTTTGTGGTTTCTTGCGGCTGAAAGAGAGAGAAAGAAAGATGGATAAAGAGAGAGAGAAAGATGATTTTGCCGAAACATACCGAATTCGCTACCTACAGTATTTACTTTCAAATTATTTTTAACATTAACCCATTCACTGCTAACTACAAAATATTTCGTAATTTGCGCTACAAATTTATATAAGTATGAACTTATAAAGCCGTTTTAATTAGGAATTATTAGAAGGAATGAACGAAAATTTTATATATTTTTTTAAAAAACAAATTTACACAATAATATGCCTAGCAGCAAATGCGTTAAGAAACATTCAATAATGTGTATATATAAATGTAGTAACAAATTAATTATTAGAAATAGTGTCGGTATTGTTTATGGATATGACTTGCGCTCCCTTTTTAAATATCTCATTGAATATCAAATAAAATAGTGTAACGAAAGCGGAGCTTGATAGAGAGTTCGACAGTTTGAGGATCCAGTCGAATCTACTAGTCGCTAAATTATCAACTACTTACAGAAAAATATACACTAACAATGATACCGTACTCCACCGTACTCTTTCTAAACTGCGGAGTGCTGCGGAGAGTGTCGACGAACGTCAGAGGCGGTTCCTTGGACTTTACGCACTGTCGCGTTTCACCAATAACATCACAACATTATTTGTGGTGGGGGAGAGAATCGACGGGGAAAGTTCAAATATAACGACGTAACCTCAACCTAACCTTCAGTACCTTCGCGGCTATTTGGCGGGCAGAACTGGTTACTTTAACGCGTCGAGGGCGAAATGCCTTGTATATAGAATGCATTGGAATTGCTATGTATTTGTACATCGTGTGCCGTCCACTTAAAGATAAATTACAAATACCAATTTAGCGATTAGCCATAGTACGATTACGTTATCTTATAGCGATTAAGTTTATAAATCGTAACTAAGTAAATTGGAGAAGTTATTAGAAAGTCGTCTATATTATTACATATAATTATAGTAGTGATGAATATTTATGTATTGTTTGAATAATTACATAGACGAGGTATAGGATGGACTTTATATTTTGTGCCTTTGTAGGAACCGTGTCGTACAAACTGAAATGCCGACTTCATGAAAAATCAGTGGCTTCGAGGTGCACTCCTAGATTTAGGAACGGTCAGTGCCGTCTTTTGGCATGGGCACGCTGGGCAGTCGCCAGGGGCCCCATTGCAGTAGGGGCCCCCGAGTCTGACTTTAAATCTTATTCCCGTGGGTGAGCAGGGGCCCCGGTGCATGGCTTTGCCCAGGGCCTACAATACTGTTAAGACGACGCAGGGAACGGTGACTGGTAGTCATTTCAAATCGGTCACGGAAGTCGGTAAAGTTAGTAAAGGAAAATACACTATCTTTCTGCCAAAGTACGTCTGATTTTTGATGATCGGTCAGTGTCGAAATAACGAAACTTTGAGTTCACATATCTTATGAAGTAGAAAAGATAGAAACGTGAAATTTCGAGGTTTAGTTCCATTTGCAAAGTACTCTAGATAAATAGAAGTTTCAGGTTTCTGGGTAACTCCAGCACAAAGATATGGGGGAGGGGGAGGGGGTGAAAAGTACGCTGAGTTGCTTCCAGAAAAGAATGCTTACGGCTGTGCTTGCCCGACTCGACGCGGCGGCACTGCCATGCCGCCAGATGGAAAGTTGCAAAATAAGGGTATAAGCACAGACGAGGTATAGGGATTGGCAAAGCTGCGATACGCTACCTGGTGGCGACCTACTCCTCCTGGTTCTGATTCTCGCCACCAGGTTCGCCATCGCAGCTTTGCCAATCCCAATAGGATAGATCTATCACCTTATGGGGGTAGACAATCTGGCCCGAAACATGGGTTCGGGATTTTTCGTTTTTCGTCCTTATATGAGCAGATTTGGGGCTGGGCGAGGTCTCATTCGAAAGTCGACAAAATATACCCGCAGAATCAAAGCATTTTTAGGTCACTAAAAGAGTTTTGTGACTCAAACGGTGAGCAGAGCGCTCCGCATTGAAAGAGCGAAAAGTGGCGCAGATGTTTCGAGACAGTGACTGTTTAACGAAGCGACGCAGAATTTTCGAACGCCTCTTGAAAGGCCTGCGCCTCTTATTTGCAACTTTAAGGCGATGCCTTTGAAGCTGAAATTCAGAATACCTCTTTTCGCTTCATGTTCTCCTGATACCTGGGCCAAAATCTGGCAAAACTTTTCAGAATGCACAAAATTGGGCTTTGTAACAGGAGAACATGATGTCGAAAGAGGTGGCACTAAGTAACGTCTTCGGAGAGAGAATCGAGGATGCCTTCGAAGCTGAAATTCAGAATACCTCTTTTCGCTTCATGTTCTCCTGATACCTGGGTCAAAATCTGGCAAAAATTTTCAGAATGCACAAAATTGGGCTTTGTAACAGGAGAACATGCCGTCGAAAGAGGTGGCACTAAGTAACGTCTTTGGAGAGAGAATCGAGGATGCCTTCGAAGCTGAAATTCAGAATACTTCTTTTCGCTTCATGTTCTCCTGATACCTGGGCCAAAATCTGGCAAAAATTTTCAGAATGCACAAAATTGGGCTTTGTAACAGGAGAACATGCCGTCGAAAGAGATGGCACAGAGTAATGTCTCCGGAGAGCAAATTAAAGAGCGAGAAGTGGCGCAGATGTTTCGAGACAGTGACTGTTTAACGAAGAGACGCAGAATTTTGGAGCGCCTCTTGAAACGCCTGCGCCTCTTATTTGCAACTTTAAGGCGATGCCTTTGAAGCTGAAATAGCCACTAAACATTTGTTGTCATATAGCATATATTTAGGTTATATTTTCTGTCACTTCGAGGAGCCGACCACATAATAATCACGCGCATCCAGTCTGCGCATTTTCACTAGCCCAATTCAACATTCAATACAATTTTGTATATATAATGTTTGTTGATAACTGCTTTCTGCAGAGGACATGTAATAAGTATATTTCATGTTCTTTTTCGGTGCTTTGCTAATAAAAAAATGTCTAACCTAACAAATTTCATTTTCTGGGGACATTCCCTCATCTATTTTCCCTTTTCACTTAGAATTCCTTACTGCCAACGTAAAATATTGAAGCATAAGCACATTTCAAGTAATTAAAATGTACAATGAATTTTCTACGTTTACAGTACCAGCCGACTTTCCGTTTAAATTTTTTATAAGTATAACGGAACAGCTGAGAATTTCTTTCCTTATTCAGAATAGAATACAGTAAATAGCAAACAGCTCCCTCTCGCGTTCACCGGGTAATCGTCGATCTATCGGTATTACCATTTCTGTGCAGAAAAAAATGCTGTAATACCGACCTGCCGAATCGGCCAGGTCACGTGACGTGTCTACCCCCTTAAGGATGTTCGTGTCGCCACCGAAACTGTGTTACCGACCCATAATTTCAGGACTGAATGTAGTGGCATCTGCTCATGAACAGCGTCCAACTCAGGAACTACTCTAAAATATGTTGAAATGCTGAAAGGTGTGTGCGTGCTTCTATACGTGTGACTTGTTTAGAGTGAGAGTTTGATATACAGGGTCATCCGTTAAAACTGCAACCTACGCGTTGCGCGCGCGAACAGACGAAAATGGCAACAGCGCCTCACGGACGCATTCCACTACTACCGTGCACCGGCCTGGCGTTCGGATAGTGATCCTCTGGGGAGTGATCGGTATAACAGCAGCCATCTTGGAGCAAAACCGGAAATAAACATATCTGTTTCTTTCTATCAGTATTTCTCTCTTTCTACCAGTATTTCTGTCTCTTTCTATCAGTATTTCTGTGTCTTTATTTTTTTTACAGTTTCTTTCTCTGTCTACTTCCGCTTTTGCTCCAAACTCGCGACAACCAATCAGCGACGATAAACGTTGTTCCGATCACTCCCTAGACTCTAGAGGATCACTAAAAAAGTCACTAAAAAAATCTAATATTTTGTGGGGGCACCTTTGACCTTGCCTTTAGGACAACCTAAAAAGTTACTAATCGTGATAACTCCTTTGTCGGCCCGAAAAATGTGTTACCCCGTTCAATGTCATACAACACTTTTGTTTGTCAGTTAAATAAATTCAACTTTAACTGGGTTTCATACAGCTTTAAATTCTCCACCAGAATATGCATATTAAAAACACCACAGTCCCAAATGTATGCTAAAAAATAAAAAAAAAATATGACAAATCGAAAAAGTGGTAACTTTTTTGTGCGTAATGTAATACCGAAACTATTCTTGCGTGTATCTCGGAAACAGAGGTCGAGCGGCGGTAACATGTATAGGAAAAAGTTGTTCAGAATCATGTCCCCGACAACATATCCAAAAACCATTGAAATCGGAGAGGAAACACCTGTTCTGCATAATTACCCAAATTACTATTATTGCATACAAAAATTTCAACACATTTTTCAAATCTCAATTAATAAACGTACAAAGTTTGGAATTATAATACTCAATACTTTTCTTTTAAAAAATTCCTCAAAATGTGCCTTACAGCACATTCGGCAACCTGCACTAGCGCGCACTGAACTGCGAACTCTTTCGCTTCCAATTGGGTAAGATTCGCACTCAGTGCGACCGTCCGAATTCGCTATTATTTTCGGAGCGTCAAACTCGGGAGAGCCCCGCGGTAGCCTGAGCATTACACACCTAAACGCTCCGCTCCCACTACTGCAGCCGCTCCCCACTCTGTTGGCGGACTCGCTTGTTCCTGAACGAGCTAGGAGCTCGAATGAGCGCCTGCGCCCGGAAACGGGAGTCCTGGGCATGCCTGGTTTAGTCACTGTAGCATACGAGCAAGCTTTAATTTTAAGATCGTTAAATCCTGCGTGTCGTATTTCATGATGGTGACGTCACTAAGCGAATGATTTTTCATCGTCACTGGACACTGTCTATTGTTTATACAATGTATCCCCACGTTCGGTGTCTTTTTCCGGAAAGGATACGAAGGAGCACAACAATTGACAGATAGTAGTAAATGGTATTGGAAATCTTGTGAAACGGCTAATGACGAGCACACGAGTGCAATCAAGATTCCATGTTAACTTTTGTATGTTTACTCAATATTCCCGAAGGCATGTTTACTCTCTGTTTGCGACAATGTTCGGTTAAATATCAAAGGTTGCGATTGATTTCCCAAAAGAATACTCTCGCGCAAAATAATACTTTTAATTACAACACAAAGAAAGGCAGGTACCGTGTTTGTTTATTCTGCACTTCCCTTCCTCTTCAAGGCTCCCCCAAACCAACGCGAATATCCGCTCCGCGCTGCGGATCGGATAAGGCTGTAGTCTTTTATACGTGGTGGCTTATGGGCAGGGTTATCTGATCCGCGACGGATCCGCTCCGGCGACATTCGCGTTGGTTTGGGGGAGCCTTTACTCTTCACGGTCTCTTCCCTCTACTGGCTTAACTACTTTCCTCGGATCCACCCGGCAACTGCACTCGGAAACTTTGAAAGATTTCACAGGCTATAGATACATTTTGTTGTACGACGTATCAGCTTCAACTTTGACAAGTAAACTGTGTAACGAAGTTAAGAGCACTAGTACGGGAGGAGACAAGATATCGATCTATCACCTGTGACAACCCGTCATTTATACACCGTATATTTCGGTTGCAAGCTTCCCACGTTCATATTACTCCATCAAACATTCAGGCACACTCTTCCCGCTGACGGATCACCTTCTTCTCTCTCAGCCATATAAAACTAAGTGTATACTTGCGACAGGGCAGTTTTGCTAAAACCTTTCACGTTGGTCTCGGCGTAGGCCGTAGGAGTTGCCAGCAAAAGATCCCGAAATATGAATAGTAAGATGATAGCGTGCTACGTATTCCACAATCATATTTGTTTCACGGGCTAGAATCTCATCGCAAAATTACTGTAACTGGGAAGGAATTTATTTCTGAGAGAATATCGATGCGCTGATGTACCAATGACGAAACATAATTGTCACGTTATTTCTTAGCTGCTATTTAATCAGATTCTCACGTATCTTCATTTATTATAGTAACGGTGCAATAATTTATCCTAATGTTCAAATGTAATCGAAAGCCTGATCGAATTCAGGGCATTCGGTGCTTCAGAGAAGAGGAAGGCGAGGTGGCGGCGCGTTCGACGTCACTCATTACAAACCGCTGAAAAAGTACCTAGTAGTTCTTGGGCAATATCCGTCTCAAACAGACTTCAAGAACAAATCCATCGTAATTGTGATGGTGGGCAGTATGGTAACCCTGGTGATACCCTCGGTAAGTGGAAGATTTCTATATCCAAAAACGAAACGTGCAAGTACCGTAAACCATGGGCGTCCGGAGGGGGGAGGGGGGGTGCAAAAGGGGCAGTTGCCCCTCCCTGGCTTTTGAGAAAAAATTGCTTATTTTTCAAAACAGATCTTTATTAAGTTTATATTAAAAAAGGGAATATTTTTAAATTTGTAATTAAATTGGCACTATAAAATGGGTTAAAAAAAAAGAATGAGGGTTATATTTTTCTTTACCACCACCCAAAGTTGTCCCCCCCCCTGAAAAAAGTCTCCGGACGCCCTTGCCTTAAACTGGGAGAGCATTGGCATGTTCTTGGAACATTTTACTATATAATATAAAAATGAACATTTTTACATTTGCTTCAAGTATCCTATCAGAGCATTGCATCTTTTGTAAATGCACTACAAATGTAAAAATTTTATTAAAGAATACGTGTTATACCTGCCTGTACCCCGTAACCGGATAACATTGGCACATCACATATAAATAGCACTAAAAAGTTAAAGTTTTACCACATCTGAACTTACATTAACACTTAAATTTGTTTCTTTTTATGTTCAATGCATTCTCTTGTTTATTTTTTTAAATAACAGATTTTTAAATTTGGTTTAGGTATCCTGTTATAACATTGCATCGTTTGGGATTGTACTATAAGTGTGAAAATGCATAAATTTGTCTTCCTTTTCCTTTTTAACAGATGTTAAGTAGATGCAAATGTTACCCCGTACTGCCAATGTTCCCCCCAGCTTACGGTAAATAGTAATCACAATAATGTTGTCGCACGATCGTGGTCTGTGATTCGATAGGTATTGCAATTCTATGTATCAATATCCGACAAGAATTTGGACGGAGCCATCGAGACCCTACCACATTTGGTTACGCTCTGTATCGCTCTCATCAAATTATTAAGCATGCATTTTAACCGAGAAAATGTACGTACCACTTGCTTACTGTAGGGTAGGGTGGGGCTGAAAGTCCGGCGGGTAAAAAGTCACGAATTCAAAATCTCTATTCCTAAAGAATATATTGAGTTTGGCAGTATACTATATAAAAGGCGAGAAGAAATTGAGGTGACCACAGAGTCGCCAGTCGCTCCTGGACGTTCGTGCAAATTACACGACGCCTTCGTTATTTTATTTATCGAAAACTAAAAGAAATACGTCGTCTTTATTGTTTTATACGAAATAAATCACAGTTTAAAAGAGTTAAGATTGTATGTTCCTTTAGTAATGTGTATGATAATGTTTATTGCTGAATGATAATATTTTCTAACGTGTATATATCGCAGAAACTATAGAGCAGCACTGTCCAAGGGCGGTATTCTCA
This sequence comes from Andrena cerasifolii, assembly GCF_050908995.1. Lineage (NCBI taxonomy): Eukaryota > Metazoa > Arthropoda > Insecta > Hymenoptera > Andrenidae > Andrena > Andrena cerasifolii. The sequence continues at coordinate 5,584,242 of NC_135123.1, forward strand.
GTCGCTACTTATTCTTATGCAAATGCTTAAGCATTCGTTATCCTTTACTAGCTACTAGGTTAGTAGAGGATGCCGCATGCTTAAGCATTTGCTTAAGAATAAGTAGCGACTGAGAATACTGGTCCAAGGTCGCTCCCGCGGGAGCTTGGGGTTCTCCCACTCTCGTCCGCGTTGCCAGGGATACCGCGCGACGCAGTCGTGTGAGGGGCCCCTACGCTGGACCACGCTGCTATAGAGGTACCATTGCGGCAAAAAGTCCCTCGGAGTGCAAATGTGTATTTCATTATTTGTTTTCATAATAAGGTGGCCAAAGTACATATAAAGAAATGATGCCAAAGGCTTTAAATAGTGTTTTTGTTTTAGTTGAGAGATTTTTTTTAGTTTTTAGTTCAAAGTGAGTCTCTGACTTATATTTTTATTTTTTTTTAAAAAAAGTCATGCTTTCTTTTCAGTATTGTATACCAAAAAGAATTGGTTTAATAAATATTTGTTGATTTGAAAAGAGTTTTTTAGTTACTTAGTTTAATATTACACGAAAAGATGTTAGAGACTTCCTACCCTATGCAATGGACTTTTTACCCCGTGCGCGGGGCAAGAAACGGACTTCGTGAACGTAAAGTATAGTAGTTATAGTTTATATAAAATTACACCAGATATCTCTAAATTGTTAGTACTACATTTTACATAGGTTTACACGAAAAACGGGACTTTTAGCCTCACCCTACCCTACTAACACACGATCGTTAAACGAGCGGTAGCATAAAAGTTTCAAATATTGTAGTTTAGAAAAGTATTTCTCACCGTGGAAAGTGATTGGGAAAATCCAGTGTTCACCAAGGACATGGATATATTAGAGGAAATTACCGGGAAAGGGGGCAGACTCGCGTACATGTACAGAAGTAGGTACTCTATTCTGGTGGTTTTCGCACTTACAAGGAGAGGTTCCCAGGTGTCCGCCTCCGATTGCTTTGAATTTTGGATATGTTTTAGAGGACCGAAAAATACGAAATACGCGCCTTTTTATTTTGGCCTGCTTGAATGTTTAGGGGTTGAAACCACCCAACAATGTCCATAAGAATAGTTGGTGCCCGCCACCGATTGCTTTGAATTTTGGATATGTTTTAAAGGACTGAAAAATACGAAATACGCGCCTTTTTATTTTGGCCTGCTTGAATGTTTAGGGGTTGAAACCACCCAACAATGTCCATAAGAATAGTTGGTGCCCGCCACCGATTGCTTTGAATTTTGGATATGTTTTAAAGGACTGAAAAATACGAAATACGCGCCTTTTTATTTTGGCCTGCTTGAATGTTTAGGGGGTGAAACCACCCAACACTGTTCATAAGAATAGTTGTTGCCCGCCTCCGATTGCTTTGGTTTTTGGATATGTTTTAGAGGACCCATATAATTTTGAGGGGTGGTTTCACCCCCTAAAACATTCAAGCAAGCCAAAATAAAAAGGCGCGTATTTCGTATTTTTCGGTCCTGTAAAATATATCCAAAAACGAAACCAGTCGGAGGCGGGCACCTGGGAACCTCTCCTTGTAAGTGTTTGTGAGAAAAATTTCGGGATCAGTAACTACGTGTTACTTTTCAGCGTTCATGTTATCATTTTTTGGATCATTCGTGACACTCCCACTGTGCAATCCAATGCTGGATATCATTATGCCGCTGAACGAAACACGGGGACGGAAAGAATTATTTAGTCTTTACTACTTTGTGAACAACAATGACCATTTTTACACGATATACGTGCATTCAGTCTGGTGTGGCCTTGTTACTATGGTAACTATAGTGACCGTGGACTCCGTAAACATGATCATCACTCATCATGCATCTGCGCTGTTCGCCATATGCGGGTAAATATGTATAACATTGGAATTTCAAATACCACACTGTGTCAATGTATCATGCATTTTATACCTACATATAGATGAACAGAGAGGACTACGGATTGTCAATTTATCAACCTTTTCAATTACCGGCAATTCGGTAAAATATTCGATCAAAACCGGTTCACCGGTAATTCACCGATATTCCTTTAAAGTTTTAAAGTATTGCAAATACAAGAGTACATATTACAAAGAAAATCATTTTTTTTTAAATCGAGCATTATAAAAAATATACGCAAATAAAATTATTCTGAGCATAAAATATAAAATAATATAACACAAAATATATAATATTAGCAAACTTATTAAATATGGATCTTCACCAGGAAAACAATGAAAAGAATCTTAACTTACACTGCATTCCACATTAGAGCATACCTGTTTCGCGCAGGCGCGACCCTCGGGAGGCGTTGCCACGCCCAACTCCCCTGCTGGAACAGCCAGTTAGAACCGCGTTGAATTTTGAACTGGATCTATATGGTTCAATGCGGTACTACCTGGATTTTCAAGCAGTGATTTGTGCCAGTTCAAAAACGAATCCGGTTCAATGCGGATATCCAGATCGATGGATGAAACAGGATTTGCATGTGCGAAATTTATCAATTTCTATCAGGAATTGCCATTTGCATAAACCCGGAAGTTTCGTATCTGAAATTGCGGATCAAAAATCTTACGGATTCAATCTGGAAATGCCACAAGCTCTTTCGAGTCCGTCACGATCCGGATTGGCAGAGCAAATAATTCACGGGATGCATACCGTCAAGATTTTTACATGCATATCCGGTTTGAAACCGATAGAAAATATTTCATCGGGTTCAATCTGGAATTTACGGGAAGAAAACCGCATCAATCCGGATTTAAAATTTTTTAATGCGGTTCTAACTGGCAGCTACAGCAGGGTCCCCACTTAACCGCCTATGTTTTTCTCCGTCGCAAGGCCCTCTACTCTCTCTGTTAATTTTTCGTGCGGAACGTTGTTTACGTTGACAACGGTCAGGTCCCGCGTTTGGGATGTACAAGTTATTCCTTGGAAACCACCACGACCAATCGCGTGCGGTTCAAACCGTGGGTAATAGTGGGAGCTGCGCAGATCGGTCGCAAATCGGTAGAGGCGTCGGTATGCTCTTATATGGAATGCAGTGTACACAGTTAAATGCTTTTTATTTATCAACTCTTTTTAACATATAATCGCGCAAATAACATAATTTGTTTAAACTTTGGTCTCCTAATTTTTGAACAAAATAATCCAGCCGTGGAAAAAGCTCTCAGATTCTACACTTGTTGCTCGAGCAGTCATTTGAAAATGATATGCTTTCTTTTTCTTCTTGCAAATACTTCAATTCTTTTCTGATGACTTGATTCAGATTTTTAACTTTTTTTTTAATCAGAGTTAGTTCTTCCCGAGATACTTCGGTTTTCGTATTTATTAGTAATCCAAGTTTTTCTTTCATTGATAACGTAGCAGCTGTCGAAGGAATTATTAAACCCATATAGATACACGCTATATTGTTACACGTAATATATCGAATTACCGCTAAAAATTTGAGGCGATTACTTCTCGCGATTTACCGGTTAACCTATAAATCAGTTTACCGGTATCACAATCCCTAAAGCAGACCGAGGTGCCTGAAAATTTCCCAAGTGTTCTTTCAACGCATTTACAATTTAGTAATCGACGTTTCGTTCATCGCACATCGTTAACTTCATTGCAATTGTTCCTTCAAAATGAAATCGATCGACCGTCATATTCATTACTTTCGCAAGAAATACAGAAAACGTTTGTTCATTCGAGTAATTGTGATAAACGCAGATGTATGATTGAAAGAGCAACAGAAGGTAACAATGTTGCTACAATGGGACGTGCCTCTACGGACGATGGACTCGAAAAGATTAGGGAATGCGTGGTCGCCCACAATAAAGCCATCCAGTTTGTACTGATTGATTAATACTAAACTGAACCTAGGAGAGGCAGCGATCAATGCCACAGAATTCAATTAATCCGCTCGTGCTTTTCTGTTTCGAGATTCTTCGATTTCCTGGACGGAACGAACCGGATGACCTTCCTGCTTCAAGTCGGATTCAACATGGTCGGGACTAGCGTCACAGCTTTTCAAGTAAGAGAGGATTCACCGGGGTGGCGCCAATGCGGGGAACCGACGAACTCACTGACACTCTTTCTCGCAGGCGGTTATGCATCTGGATGACACGAAAGAAGCCGTCAGATACGCAATCTTCTTCGGCGGACAGAAATTTCATCTGTACTTTCTCAGTTTGCCCGGGCAAATACTCTCGGAATATAGCACCGAAGTACTCGACCATATGTACGTTTGCAATTACCTAACAGAGGAGAGGGGCGCGGTATTTACTAGCTACGGCAATAATTATAATCGAAGCAAGTGTAATTCGTGGAGGATCTTGTAATAGCTACGGCTCCAAATGGTACCGCACGTCGGCGAAAATGCAAAGAGTGATGAACATAATGCAGCTGAGGGCTAGCAAACGCTGCCAGCTGACTGCAGGAGGATTGTACGAGATGAACATAGAGAACTTTGGAGCGGTATAAAACAATATAGAAATGATACGGCTGTTTACATTTGTACAAGCCTGTGCGTCGCGCCGCGCCGTGTTGTAAGTGGCAACTAATGGTAAATATACTTCAATTTTAAGGCTTTTAAAACATGCATGTCGTATCTTACGATGTTACTCTCAATGAAGGAGTGATTCATCGTTGTTATTCTATACAATGATTTCGGCGAAGGAACGTGTAACAGCCAAGTGCTTCGCATGATATTCAAATCGGAAAAGTTTAATATCATAGTAAACATGTATATACATTTTCGTTATGTACACGAGTAAAATTATCGTACTATATGAGTGTTCAACAGTTATTCAATAGCGTGTCGCGTACCTACGTATTTTAAGAATCTCATAAATACACAGTTTTGTGAGATTTGCATAGAATTGATTGACTTTTTAATGCTACAAAAAGAAGCACATCAAGCAACGTACGTGTTCAATCGTTCCATTTGTTGTGCAACCGTGAAAAAAAAGTGGAAATTGAATGTGAATGGTTTTCTGAAAGATGGGAAACCGCAATTCAGAACAAGCTTCTAGTAATGTTGATAAAAACCAATCGATATGATGTCTAAGGAAGAACTTACCAAGCACTAGATTACAGGGAGCAATATACTGTTGTGGCGGCACGTGCGACGAGTACACCGCCTCGTTGCAACTACTTACTTCGGCGCTTAGATTGGCCATCGACGATGTCGGCGACGCATCGAATTTCGATGCCGATGCGTCGCGCTACGATTGCAAAGTAAAGTCCGGTGCACACGAGCGGCCTGCGTCATTCTGCAGTCGCGTCACTACGACAATACTGCCGCAAAGTATAGGGGAGAGCGGGGACAAACGTAACGGCGTCGTGAAAGTAACACGCCTTCTGCCCCCTTCCACAAACGTTTGCTTCACACAGTTACATGTGTATGGAGTCTCTTTTATCGTACTGACAAGGGAACATCTCGAACCCGAAAATTCAAAAAATTCTGAAATTTTGTGAATATGTAGAGAATTTCCTCCTGATTACAACGCAATTTTTGTTTGCTACCCAAATTCACTTTAAGGGGGTGTAGTTGACTTACTCGTCTCACTACTCTAAATATAATAAAAACTGCGACATAGACTTAATTAAGACAATTTTAAAAATTAAACCTAATGAAATTTGTAAACTTTTGGTGTGCACTAAGTCAACAAAATACCAATGGTCTATTTATAAAAATTAGAAATGTTCGAAATTAGTCGACTAGCCCCGGTCTCCCCTACGATTTAGACCACCGGTCTCCTTAGGGGAGAAATAACAGGGGAGACCGGGGATAGTTGACTAATTTTTAACATTTCTAATTTTTATAAATAGACCATTGGTATTTTGTTGACTTGTTGCACACCAAAAATTTACAAATTTCACTAGGTATACAGGCTTAATTTTTTAAATTGTTTTAATTGAGTCTAGGTCGTAGGTTTGATTATACTTAGAGTAGGTAGTGAGACGAATAAGTCAACAAACCACAGCTGTGGGGTTAGTTGACTTGACATTTACTTTTCAGTTTTAACCCTTTGCCTGTGAAAGGCGTATATGTACGCTGTCACAGTTCCATAAATATATACCAAACCCTAATAACCATCTGCCTGCAGTCTGCCAGCAGATTGACAGCAGGGTCTGCCAGGAGAGCGCAGGATCTGCCGGCAGCTGCGGTGCAGCCTACGTCTGCATTCAGCTACGGTTATCGACGCCAGATCGACGGCAGGTCCTGCTGCCCGCCTGACACATCCAACAGCGCCATTTGAAGGCCACAATTATCAAAAAATTTCCTACACACCAACACAAATGTACCATTATTGCTGTAGGTGTATCCCTACCCCCACATAACCAGCAATCACATTCTGCAGTACATTAAATAATTAATTCTACTTATTTCAAAAACTAACAAAGGGGAACTTTCAATATTTACATTAACAAATCCATATACAATACGTCTTGTAACCAGTGGTACCTAGTAGGGGCGATATCAGAAAATTTTATTCGATATTTTCGACTTCTTTTTTGTGTAGAATCATCATATTTCCTAGTGTGTTGGCGCTGAAAACAAATACAATATTAGTATAAAATTAAACGTAACATATGAATAAACAGGATACATGCGATACTTACTTCAGCTTCATCCCCACAACAGTACACACCCTAAGCGATCATGCATGCCCCCTCGAACATTTATAAAAAAATATGTGTTAAATTATTATCTACTAAACAAGACGCTAAACATTCGCACTTCACGCATAACCCTACTTTTCGATCTTGAAGATAATGTGAATCTCGATTTCCGCGACGTAGATAATTAGAAATTATTCAATTCTATAATTACGTTTGCCTTCTGGATACGTCGAGATGATTTGTCTGGATATTTCTGCTTGGAATTACATGGAATATTCTTCAGTTTTGCCAGGTTTTGCAAGCACCGGCTCGGCACTGACTGCCACTGTCACTGTGTGCCACTGACTGCCACATGGCCGGCTGGTGCCTGCAAAACCTGGCAATACTGAAGAATATTCCAAGTAATTCCAAGCAGAAATATCCAGACAAATCATCTCGAAGTATCCAGAAGGCGAACGTAATTATGGAATTGAATAATTTTCAATTATTTACGTCGCGGAAATCGAGATTCACATTATCTGCAAGACAGAAAAGTAGGGTTATGCGCGAAGTGCGAATGTTTAGCGTCTTGTTTCGTAGATAATGATAGCGTAGGGTGTGTACTGTGTGGAGATGAAGCTGAAGTAAGTATCGCATGTATCCTGTTTATTCATACGTTACGTTTAATTTTATACTAATATTGTATTTGTTTTCAGCGCTAACACAATACGGAATATGGTGATTCTACACAGAAAAGAAGTCGAAACTATAGACAATTTTCTGATATCGCACCTAATAAGTACCACTGACTACGGGATGTACTGTGCATGAATTTGTAAATGAAAATATTGAAAGTTCCTCTTCGGATTTATATGCGCTACTTATATTATTTTGTAACAATTGTAATCACCAATCCTGTATATTATTAAATAAAGAATAAATAGTTTTTGAAATAAGTAGAATTAATTATTTAATGAACTGCAGCATCTGCTTACTGGTTAGGTGGGGGTAGGAATACACCTACAGCAAAAATGGTACATTTGTGTTGGTGCGTAGGGAATTGTTTGGCAATTGTGGCCTTCAGATGGCGCTGTTGGATGTGTCAGGCTGGCAGCAGGACCTGCCGCAGCTGAATATGCGGACGTAGGCTGCACCGCAGCTGCCGGCAGATCCTGCTGCCAGATCTGGTTATCAGGGTGGTAAAAAGTTACATTAATCATACCTAATTTTTTTAAATGTTTATAGCACGCACAAAATAGGGTGTAAGCTCAAAAGTTTTTGTTTCTATATCTTATTTCGCATTTACCTGATATTTTTCATCATCATCAGATGTCGTTTATATTCATTAATTACTGAGAAATTGATGAGGTACAATTTAGGTGATGTATTTTTACAACATAGAGAATATGGGAAAGGCAAGCAACCCGACGCCGTATTGCTAAAGAATAGGGACTCTGTTTCTGGAGGATCTGGCCACGGAGTGGGGAAGGCTTTGCCTTTTGGTAAAAGGACTGTGATGAACCACGGGGTCTAACTACCACTGCGGGGGAGGGGGGACCCGTTGCGAGACGGGGACGAGGTAAGGGGTGCCTCATTTTCATTGGCCACTGTTCGACGCAAGCGCAATACTACCATATGTACCGTTGCCATTGCGTCCATAGCGTCTCGAGTTCTGATAGCATCCATACTCCATAGGTAGTGTTCTTAAGCGTTTTGATAACTAAATAGTTAGTTGCCCATATAATAAATATAATTTAATACTTAGTTCAATGAAGTGCTTTGTGCCCTAATAAAAAAATATATTAAAATAAGACTCCACTATATTGGGTTAAGTAGGATAGATAAATCTAATAGCTAACGACATTTTTTAAATAAAATGACACTTTTTAGGGGTGAGTGAAAGAAATGGATCAAATTACTTGTATTTAATAATAAGTTTAGTAATAAGTATGTATTGTTAATGTGTAATGTTTAATTTCATACAAATAATAAGTTATCTTGAATCAGTATCTCTGTTTTAATTCATTTTATATATTCTAATAATTGAAGATGTAAAAATCGCGCGATCACGGGGTCGGACATAAATGCATGGCATAGTAGAAGTGACTTCTTTCTACAGTAAATCGCTCCGCAGTAGACCATATGTAACAATTAGTCAACCTACCTCTTGGGGTAAACAACCCCTGTCTCCCCTTCACAGCGAAAAGTCAGATTGAAATATTCGAGATGTACCATTATTGCTTCCGTACTTTTATCGCAGGTAATGTCGTTACGTTTGTTAATAAAAGTAGCCGGGAGAGTCTTAACATACAGAATGGAGTACCGAACATCACATAATGACACACGATCATTTGAAGGTCAGCTGGTCACAAGCGTTTGATCAGTTGATTAATTTTTACACGAAGATCGTTTAGTCACCACACTGTACCATACACGGTTTCATTTTAGGGGGAGGTTCCGGTCTAGAGCCCCCCAAAATAGGTGATCTTTAGGAATTAATTAAAGGAAAACTACTACATATAATTTAATGTGACTTTTTGCATTGTATTAAGGGTGTCTTAAATTATAGAAATATATTTTTTGTTTTATAATTAATCATTACAGACGGCACTGGGGAGTCGTTAAAGTCAAGGGGTCAAAAAATTGATCCAAATCGGTGGGACCTGTATCCCCAAAAGTTAATATCCGATTCGACTGAAACTTTTTTTATTTTGAAGAATATACTTCTGGCTAGGGGGGAAACCAGAAAAAATTACAAAATTACATTTTTAGAAAATAACGACACTTGAAGTTTGAAATTAATTTTTCCCTATAGTTTTCATCCTTTCAATGCCTTTGAAAATTATATATTTTTAATTATTTTAAAATTTTTACTGGCCTGTCCACGAGCCAGAATTATATTCTTCAAAATAAAAAAAGTTTCAGTCGAATCGGGTAATAACTTTTGGAGATACAGGTCCCACCGTTTTAAGAACACTGTTTCGAGAAAAACGCGTTTAAAGTTTCACGTGAGTGCCGAGTGGCCGGGTGTTACCCCTGCATTTGCCGCTTCTCAAATGCCTATAACTTCGGGAATATTACGAATTTCAACAAATCCTTTTAAACAAGTATTCCTAAAAGGTTGAACATTCGAAGAACGAAATAAAAAAATCGACTTTAGACCTCCCTTAATATCTCTAAATTCTGCGTGTCGTATTTTAGGATGTTGATGTCACTATATGGGAATGATTTTTCATCCTCACTGGAAACTGTCTATAGTCTATGCTATGTATACTAATTATAAGAATACGAAGGAGTAGAGTACTGGACAGATAGTAGTAAATGGTATTGGAAATGTGTGGAAACGTCTAATGACAAGCACACGAGTCACATCATAATTCCATGTTAACTTTCACATGGCTACTTAATATTTTCGAAGGCATGTCTACTCTCCGTGCAACAATGTTCAATTAAATGTCAAAGGGCCCGATTGATTTCCCCATAGATTACCACAAAACTATCACAGAAAGCAATACATTCAATTGCAACAATAAAGACAGTTACCGTGTTTGATTGTTCTCCATTTTCTCTTCCTCTTCACTCTTCACGGTCTGTGCCCTCTACTACTTTTCTTGGCTCCACCGGACATCGACAACTGCACTCGGAAGCATTGGAAGATTTCTCAAGCTATAGACACGCGTAAAATCACCTTCAACATTCACGAATAAATTATATAATGATTTTAAAAGGACTACCGCGAGGCGATACACGATATCGATCTATCACCTGTGACAACCTGCTATTTACTACACCATATGCTGCGTTTCCAAGAATCGCAGGTGCATAATATGATGCCATAAAAAATTGAAGAACGCTCCGTTTGATGCAACCCCATTCTCCCTCTCCGCCGTATAAAACTAATTCCGCATATAGCTGCAACAGGACAGTTTTGGTAAAACCATTCGCGTTGGTCTCGGTGTACGGGTTGCCAGCAAAAGATCCCGGAATATGAATAGTAAGATGAAAGCACGGCCACGTGTACTGCAATCATATCTCTATCCCAACTAGAATCTCATCGTAAACTTACTGTAACTGGGACGGAAGCAGGGTTTTATTTATTTTCTTAAATTGATGTGCTGACATACCAATGATGAAATGCACCTAAATGCCACGTTACTTCTTAGCCGTTACTTAATCAGATTCTCGCGTATCTTCATTTATTACAGTAAGGCTGCAATAATGTATTCTAATGTTCAAATGTAATCGAATGCCTATTCAGAGCATTCGGGGCATCCGATGCTTCAGACGGGAGGAATGCAAGGATGCGGCACGTTCGACGTCTCTCATTACAAACCACTGAAAACGTACCTAATAGTTCTTGGACAATATCCGTCTCAAACGGACTTCAAGAACAAATCCATCGTAATCGTGATGGTGGGCAGTATCGTATCGTTCCTGATACCGACGGTGAGTGAACATTTCAATTTCGCTAGTGTATGTGGCCGATGGAGTATCAAAAAAAAAAACAAAACGGACAAGTGAATAATAATCAGGCAACATTGTCGCACGATCGTGCTGTGTGATTTGGTAGATATTGCAGTTCTATGTAAAAATACGCAACAAGAATTTGGACGAAGCCCTCGAGACTATACCACAATTTGTTACGTGCACTATCTGCATCATCAAGTTATTAAGCCTGCATTTTAACCGTGAAAATGTACGTACGATTTACTGTACCTACTAACAGACGATCGCCAAACGCGCGGCACCATAGAACTTTCAAATATTTTAGTTTAGAAAAGTATTTATCACCGTGGAAAGCGACTGGCAAATTCAAGTGGTGAGCAAGGAGCTGGATATACTAGAGGAAATAACCGGGAAAGGAAGCACAATCGCGTACCGGTACAGGGGTAGGTACTTTATTCTGCTGGTCTTCGCACCAGATGTTCGTGAGAAGTATTTCGGGATCAGTTATCGCGCGTTACTTTCCAGAGATTCTGTTAACATTTTTCATATCATTCGTGTTAATCCCACTGTTCAATCCAATGCTGGATATCGTTATACCGCTGAACGAAACACGAGCACGGGAAGAGATATTTAGCCTCTACTACTTTGTGGACAACGACGAGCATTTTTATGCGATATACTTGCATTCAATCTGGTGTGCCATTATCGCTATATTAATCATAGTGGGGGTGGATTCCTTAAACATGATCATCACTCATCACGCATCTGCGCTGTTCGCCATATGCGGGTAAATATGTATACCATTGGAATTTAAAATAGCACAACTGCGGCAATGTGTCATGCATTGCGCGCCTATAAATGAGCACAGTGGACCGAGGCGCTTGCAACTTCCCCGAGTGTTCTTTCAACGCATTTAGCATATAGTAATCGACGTTTCATTCCGCGCGCATCGCTAACTCCATCCGTGATGGTTCCTCCGAGATGAAATCGGTCGACCGTCATATTCATTACTTTCGCAAGAAATACAGAAAACGTTTGTTGAATCGAGTAATTGTGATAAACGCAGATGTATGATTGACAAGGCAACACAAGGTAACTATGTTGCTACAATGGGACGTGCCTCTACGGACGATGGACTCGAAAAGATTAGGGAATCCGTGGCCGCCCACAATAAAGCCATCCAGTTTGTACTGATTGATTAATACTAAACTGAACCTAGGAAAGGGAGTGGCGGATGCCGCAGAATTCAATTAATTCGCTCGCGCCTTTCTGTTTCGAGATTCTTCGATTTCCTGAATGCAACGAACCGAATGAACTTCCTGTTTCAAGTCGGATTTAACATGCTCGGCATCAGCGTCTCAGCTTTCCAAGTAAGGGACCATTCACTGGGGGGCAATGCCGACAGCGGGGAACCGACGAACGCAACTGACATACTCTTTCGCAGGCGGTTAGGCACCTGGATGACATGAAACGAGCCGTCAGATACGCTCTTTTCTTCGGCGGGCAGAAATTTCATTTGTTCTTCCTGAATTTGCCCGGGCAAATACTCTCGGATTACAGCGTGGAAGTACTCGACCATATGTACGTTTTCAATTGCGTAACAGAGGAGAGGGGCGCGGTATTTTTCCGAATGCGGCAATAATTATAATCGAAGCAAGCGTAACTCGTGGCGGATCTTGTAACAGCTACAACTCCAAATGGTACCGCTCGTCTGCGAAAATGCAGAGGATGATGAACGTAATGCAATTAAGGGCTAGCAAACCCTGCCAGCTGACTGCAGGAGGATTGTATGTGATGAACATAGAGAATTTCGGAGCGGTATATAATAATATAGAAATAATACGGCTGTCTAAGTACAAGCCCGTGCGTCGCATCGTGATGTAAGTGGCAACTAATGATAAATATACTTGAATTTTAAGGCTTTTAAAACATGCGTGTCGTATTTTACGATGTTACTCTCGATGAAGGACTGAGTCTTCGTTATTATTCTATACACTGATTTCGGCGAAGGAGTGTGTGTGTACTACTAACTGTGCAAGTACTTCACATGGTATGTTCAATTCGGAAAATGTTAATGTAACAGTAGACATGTGTATACGTATTTGCTGTGTATACGAATAAAATTATACTAGTTATATGACGCTTGAACACTTACTTAGATATTTAATTGTGCCGCGTTCATATTTTAAGAATTTCATAGTTATACAATTTTGTGCGACTTGAATAGAACTGATTGACTTTCTAAGGCCCGGTCTAGACAAGCGGTTTGCGGAAGTATGCCGCCGCGTTTTATCAGAACGTAGATTTATATGAAGCAGTTCACAGAGGAAGCTAGCGGGTACTACATATAGGTGGCATGTTTCCAGTGTTGCCGGGAAATATTCCCGCAGTTGTAAGTGGATAATGGAGGGGGAACACGCCACGCATGCGCGTGATGACGCGGTGACGTCGAACCATTGGCATATATAGACGGAGCGTAAGCTGAGGGGGGTGTAAGATTCGCGGTAAGGGGAGCGATACAGGCAAATCGGGTAACGCAGTGGTTATGTATACCGAATGCTTCCGAAGGTAACCCAACGTCGGGCCGACGTGCCTGTATCTGACTTCTGCCTTTCCCCTCCAAGTCTACCGTTCCCCTCGCCTATAGTCTCAGCTGCTGCTCCGTCTGTATATGTCTATGGCTTTCCAAGCTGCTTGTTTATCTATCTCTTTCTATCCGTATTTCTGTCTCTTTCTTTTTTACAGTTTCTTTCTCTATCTACTTCCGCTTTTGCCACAAATGGCGGCAACCAATCAGCGACGATACAGGTTGTTCCGATCCATAGAGCTAAAGGACGGTGCATAAAGTAGACGTATGGACGCAGTGAGTGCAGATCTCCGCGGGGAGGGACGGTATACTCTCAGCCATCTTGTGTCGGTCAAAATAGTGCTGTCATCTATGTCCTATTGTTTCAAACTTTTCGTCGAAGTCCTAGTTTACCATCCTTTCACAATGTGAACTGGCATTTTTATGATGGGATTTATAAATAATTACACAAGAGCCGACGCCGCAAATACTACCGTGTACGTCTATACCAAATGTCGTCGATCCACGTCAATCTACGCCAAACGTCAAGTTACGCTAGTACTAAATCTCGCCTACAGAGTGCACCACAAGTTGACCAACTTAAGATGGCTGAAACAGGCGATTCCCCTTCCGTTTTTTGCTTCAACCCCCCGCAACTATGCACCGTCCTTTATGTCCATGTTCCGATCACTCCCTAGAGCAGCGATGCTCCGATGGGCGGTCCGAGGACGCGAGCATCCATAGTGTTTTCTACAAGCCGCACGGAAGGGGGCGCTCGAAGCCAATGAAGCGACGGGCATGCAACAGATAGGGAAAAAAAACTCTAGTAGTGTGCCTTTAGGCCCTAAAGGTGCACTTCCATGGCGCGTGACTCGTCGAGTCGGCTCGGCACGCCCAGGTTCGGCGAGTCGGCGAACCACGCACCGTGGAACTTCACCTTAAGGATACGAGCCTGCACACACACTACTAGAGTTTTCCCTATCCGTTGTATGCCTGCCGCTTCGTTGGTTTCGAGCACCCCTTTCCGGGCGGCTCGTAGAAATGCTATGGATGCTTGTCAGGGATCGGCGGGCTTAAGCTACCGCTGATGGAGGGGGAAACACCTACAGGAGCGGTGGTTATGTGCGTGACTGACATAGGCGCAGTTCATGCACACATAACCACCGCTCCTGTTGGTGTTTCCCCCTCCATCAGCGGTAGCGTAAGCCTGCCGATCCCTGCGTCCTCGGACCGCCCATCGGGGTATCGCTGCCCTAGAGCAGGAGTGTCGAACTTCCCCACTCCGAGAGCCGCACGAGTCGGGCCCCCGATCAGCCGGTTCCCCCACTTATTTTTCTCTAGGCGTTGCACGAGACCCGGCAGGGAGAGAGTGCGGCACCCAGAGGAGAATTCATCAGAGCGAAGTAGGTGTGGAGGGGGCCGTTCTCCTACGGCTCTACAGAGCAGGCGAAGAGGAGAAGGAGCCACTGCGGCTCGCGAGCCGCTAGTTCGACACCCCTGCCCTAGAGGATCACTTGGCTTGACTAAAGGCGCATTCCACTTACGTTCAAATCGACCGCGCCCACGACGGCAGGAAATTTCCCGTTCCACTTGCTTATGAGCTGTTATGAGTGTCGCGGGCGAAAAGTATAGTGGAGCGGGATCGGCAAAGCCCGTACTTTTCATTCCACATAGCGACCGATTTTTAATCGTCTATGATCAATTTCGATAATGCGTGACTAGTAAAGTATTGTTTACTTTTATTTATATTCATAAATATTACAAGGTTTAAATAATAAAGGAGATAAGTATGCCGAAAGCATAGTCCGGGCCAATCAGATCACTTCAGATCGTGGGCATCGTTTGGTCCAGCACTGTCCAGCGTAGGGTCCCCTCACGCGCCTGCTTCCCCTTCCAACCTTTCTTCCGAGCAGCGTGACTTGTTGTCAAGGGAACCTCGCGACGCTAAAAAGGAGACCGTGCCAGTTGCGTAAACAAGGAAGCTCAAACAGCACGCACGACATCGACGTTTCACTGTTACTTTGACTCGGCGGCGTCTTTGCGCCATGGCAACGGCGGACGATGGTGGGGACGACTTTTACCTCTCAAGAGGCAAGTTAGACAGCGCTGGTTTGGGCGATGCGGTCGCGTCAATGATGGGCGAATTCCTCTTACGCCCAAATCGTCCGCGCCCACGGCCATAGGGTTTTTCCGTTTTTGTAATAAAATGAATATCATAAATTATATGTTCCGTGTCTCAGATGTCGCGGCCTCCCCTTGTCAGACACGTCCAGTGTTTTAGTCGAGTACCAAGTAATTTACCGTGCGTGGGCACTAAAATTTAGTTGAGTAGTTTAATAAAACAATGGTAAATTACTAAATTACTCGCTACTCGACTAAATTACTGGACGTGTCGTTCCAGCCTTTACTGTGTACGCCATTGATATGCATTGCATGGCATTTGTGAATTGTTGATTGATGCGAGCTAGTACCGTACGAAACCCAAACAATCCTATCGAAAAATAAGTTTTATAAAATCAGTTTGACAGTAACAGGTATGTATATAGTTGAATATATATTTTTAATGTAGTGGAATATCTTTTTAAATTATAATGTTTTTTATAGAGCTATGTCACGACATATACTACATTAAAAATATATATTCAACTATATACATACCTGTTACTGTCAAACTGATTTTATAAAACTTATTGTTCGATAGGATTGTTGGTAGGATTGATGTGTCTGTTCCAGCCTTTACAGATGAATCATAAACACGTGATCACGGCCATATTGAATTTTAGTTCGAAAACATTGGAACTGCCTAGGTGGCAGTTGAAACACTGTTCCAAAATCGTAAATGAGAGTGGTAACCCCCTGGAGTAAATGCTGTAGAGGGCTCTGCGTAAGGGTTTTTTATACTAAGCTGCGGGGCGGAGCGCGGTGATTAGCGGTCAGTCACCTCGTGTCCCGCAAGTGCCGCGCCTCGCGAAGCACGATGGTGGTCAGCCGGTACTCGTACGTTTCCAGCGAATAATCGGACGAGTCGTCGAGGGATGCGTGCGTTTAGATTTAAATAAGAGAATTGTAAATATGTATGAGAGAGTACAGAGAGATCAACGATAATCGTCAGTCTATCTCTCTTTCGATTTCGCTTTCGCGTTCGCGGTTGTAATTAATAGTAGAGTCAAATCATCGTTTCCCTCAATGTAAGCATGTAGGTATTGCAAGCAATGACGGACGCGATGAGTTTATTGAAATGGTGGGTGGATGGGATCGGTATTTGTTTCGGGATGGGTCACTTTCGTAGGTACTTCCGCGTTGATGTGCCCGGTTCCTTGGTAACGTTTCTCAAGCATTGCGACTCGCAAAACGATATCAAGCTAAAACCTACGATCTAGTTTAAGGGTCCAGATCGAGCCAAACTTTCATTTGGTGAGTTTGGTTCGGTCTAGATATCTAATCAGAATTTTATTCTCTTTCAGGTAGGCATTTCTTAGATGGTTTTGCATGATTCATTTCATTTCGTCGATTTCTTCGATGGTTTTGAACTCTGTACGCCCCTGGCGAGGTATACCACGTTACATAATGAAGCATGCCTTCCTCAAATAATGTTGTTGTTTATATAAATTTTTATGTTAAATAAATTTGTTTTGCGTTAAATAAACCCGTGTAGGATAGCAAGGTTAAAAGGCGTATGTGGTCTTGTTTTGTTGCGATCCTATAAAACGATGTTTAAATTGTTACTCTAACAGAATCATTTGTAAATCGCGGGTTTCGAATGACCTAGCTTTACCCGTGGTTAATTCTAATTCCTACCACGCGTAGTGTTACCATCTGTTTCGAGACTTCGCCGGTAACGTAGCACGTGACACGAAAATGGTAAGGGGGCTCGCGAGCCGTCCGAGCGCGTAACACAAAATTACATTGCGTGATAGGTCTATCCTATACCTGGTCTGTGTTTCTACGCATGTATCCTAACTTATCTCTACACACTCGGCGGTGTCTGCACCGACCTGACAAGGCTTGTTGGTAAAGAAGTTTCATAAGAGTTAAATTAGTTTGGCTTCTGCTGTATAGAAGCTGCCACATGTGCGTTTACGATGCAGAGAGTCCTTTCACGATTAAGGCTTCTTGGAAATTAAATTGTTCAAAAAAGTTTTCTTTGTCCGTTTAAAATTAATAATAGAAGAAGATGATCAGTAAGTAATTATTAGAGATGAATTTTTTTTGTCTCGAAGTATAAAGAAATATAACACTATTAATTTTGGATTAAAAAAGTAATCTACAAGTCCCTTGCAATTAATATTTTATAAGAATTTATAAAGTATCTCTTAATTCATTTATATTGTTTACATATATAAGTGTATTTAAATTCACATATTGTTTAGAACAATATAAAAATATAATACATATGTACATATAATGTAAAGTAAAGGGTTTAGATAAGGATACAGCAGAAAGTTTTTTTTCAACATTATATTTTCAATGACATAAATGATACAGATTTTTTACATTACAGAACGAAATATAAAACGAAATTAAATGGCTTAATATAATATTGGTATATAAATGATGATAGTGTAGCGATAAAATAGTAACACGATAGATAGGTATTCTGTTCTGCCTTCTAAATGTAAGCTCAATTGTCCCGTATTACATAACTGATACAGTTTACATGCAGTTTACATTGATACAATATCACGACATTGAACAGGTATCAGACTTTGCAGAGGATGTACAAAAACTATTATAAATAAATAAATAAATAAATAGATTCAACCTGTGCTGAATATTCTGGTTGGTCTAGAATGAAAACGCGCATTTTTTAACTAGCTCGCTCTTCCTTTTTTCACAAAATATAGTAGTATCAATGAAATTCTAATTAAAATAAAGAAAGCACAAGCATCTTCTTAGCTCTTAAGTTCCCAGCTTCATACCATTGAGCGTAGTAGGTATTTTATTAAAATCAATGTCCATAAAATCGAATATGCGTTACTTCTGATTGACGATTAATTCTTTCCAATACAGAAATTTCTGAAACACAATTCCGATGACTTTGAAGAAATCACTATCGATTAAAATCCAAAGGCTGAGTTAAGACACTTTTTTCCCCGCACGCTGGAATAAATACTTAAGAGGCCAATCCAGGGTTCAGATGCCAAAATACAGAATCAATATTTTTATTACAATATTGATATGCTATAAGTGACTCGCCAATTACCATCGTTAATCCACTAAGTAACACTTTCCCAGATCCCAGTTTACGCCTATCTTTTTGATTCGTCGAAAATGAAAAGCACGCGCCATAAAATGGAACCATTTTCGGTGACACTACTAATCGAGTTCAATTTTATGGTGCAGGCTGTGTGGCGGTTTCATTGGAGACCAACTTCGATGACGATGGGTATTTTATGCGGCGATTGCGACAGGCGGAGGTCGCAGCATCGACCTCGTGGCGGATGACAATTTTTCGGAGACTAAATGAGCGATATGCGACGACCTCTTCCACACGAACTCGCGCGTTCTGTCGTGATCGTCTGCACTCTCCACTCGAACCTGATAAAAATTTCGGACCAATAATGATGAAATTAGAGCAAGTTGTTTTTTTAGTACGGTGTTGGATATGAAAAAGTAGACTGTGATGTACGGAGTGGCTCGTAATAGATAGAATATCGAAAGGGTAGTATGTAATTTTAAGTAAAAAGATAAGTGGGAAATGTAGGATAACGTTTCTTCAAAGGAAGCTTCCTTTTTGAGACAATCGACTTTGAGAAGTCGTCTGATACGTTTGCAATTGAATAAAAATTAGTAGAACTTGGTAGTAGGTACAGGGAAATATATAGAATGGGAGAATTTGTGGAATAATTTTTTTCAGAAAAAATCAGTATTGAAAATCTGATAAGGGAAGTTTAGCAACTCGAAAATTCAAATAAAGTTGATACTTTGTAGAAATGTAATTGAGGTAGACCTAATAAGATTAGGTAAAATTAGGTAGAAGTAATAAAAATTTTTTACCCCCCGGCAAAAAAATTATGATATTCAAAAGGTATGGAATAAAAGTCAAATTCAAACTGTTATGCTTCTCAATGACCTGCAACGTACCTGTTTGGGTTGCAAAACTCGAATGGAGTTCAAGGTAGCTGCGCCACCATGAAGAACCCTGAGACTCAACTTCCCAGACATTTCAGCAGTGGTTGCAGTAGCGCTTCTCAATTCCTTCTTGGTAGACCTGCCGAACTCTTTCTCCACTTTCAGAACGAGGGGCCCCAATGTGAACCTCGTTTTGATCATGGTGTGATCGCTCATCATGTTCACTGATACGTCTCCTGATCTCTGAAGACTTGCTAGTCCGTAGAGGGTGGCTCGAGCTTTCGGCTTGTTCTTCTTTGCCTGCGAATTTAGTAATATTTTAGGTAACAAGGTGCTTAATAGAAGGCAAGAAAATTATTTCCCCTTCAAGTTTTGGCAGAAGTTATTGCCCTTTCGAGATTTGGGAAAAGTCATTTCCCCTTCAAGCTTCGGGGAAAGTTATTTCCCGTTCAAGCTTTGGCAAAAGTCATTTCCCCTTTAAGCTTCGGAAAAAGTTATTTCCCGTTCAAGCTTTGGGAAAAGTCATTACCCCTTCAAGTTTTGGGAAAAGTTATTTCGCCGCCAAATTTGGGAAAGTTAGTTCCTCTCCAAGTTTCGAGAAAAATTATTTCCCCTTCAAGCTTTGAGAAAAGTCAATTCCCCTTCAAGTTCTGGGAAAAGTCATTTCCCTTTCAAGTTTTGGAAAATACTATTTCCCTTTCAAGTTTTGGAAAATGCTATTTCCCTTTAAAGTTTTGGGAAATGCTATTTCCCCTTCAAGATTTGAGAAAAGTAATGTCCTTTTCAAGTTTTGGGAAAAGTTATTTCACCTTCAAGCTTTGAGAAAAGTCAATTCCCCTTCAAGTTCTGGGAAAAGTCATTTCCCTTTCAAGTTTTGGAAAATACTATTTCCCTTTCAAGTTTTGGAAAATGCTATTTCCCTTTAAAGTTTTGGGAAATGCTATTTCCCTTTCAAGTTTTGGGAAATGCTATTTCCCTTTCAAGTTTTGGGAAATGCTATTTCCCTTTCAAGTTTTGGGAAATGCTATTTCCTTTTCAAGTTTTGGGAAATGCTATTTCCCTTTCAAGAAATGGGAAATGCTATTTCCCTTTCAAGAAATGGGAAATGCTATTTCCCTTTCAAGTTTTGGGAAATGCTATTTCCCTTCCCCAGCAAACGATTAAAGATATCTTACAGAGATCATTTTGAAATGTTGCCGCGTGGGATGAGATGGAGCGAGATAAGGATTTTTTGTTCATCATTTCATTATGTAAACTCTGTTAGTGTAACAGAAAATTTTGTTTGTGTTTAAAGATTACTTCAGAAGCATTTTGTGTATTCTTTCAATGCTCCACTTTTGTTTCAGTGGACGTTTCGAGGCATCTTAAAATCAGTTTAAATTAGCTTAAAATAATTGGAATTTCGAAATTTGCATTTTTGCATCTCATGTAAGTATGAATGACTGAAAGCTTACAGAGTTAGTAATTAATTGGTAAATAAATTTCACAATAATATTTCATTCAAGCTTTGAGCAACATTTATATAAATGAACCATAGTTACCTTGTTCTTATTAGTACTAGTCTGATTCTTCGTTTTGTTTTTCGTTCCAGTGCGAGTTTTATTAGTTTTCTTATTGTTCGAGCTAGTTGGTCTTCGGTTCGTAGATTTCGTAACAGTGTCTGCGTTAGATCTGCTTGCAACCTCAGACGCAGAGGTTGTGATTGCTTCCTTATCCGGAGAAGTTGAAGACATTGTTACGTTTTCCCCGAGTTCCACGGTTTTCTACGAATTAATTCGACAGATCGATACAAAGTACAATTCAAAATCCTACCGCCAATTTTACCCCCCAATTTCAAACAAATTACTCTAAAATAATCATTAGTGTTCGTCACTGATTTCGATCTTCAGACTGTTTCTAAAAATCCTCCATCAACATTACTTACCTGTGCGTTTTCGGAGATTTCTGGAATCTCGTTCGATTTCTCTGTCGTCGTTACGATTGTAACCGAAGCACTCTTTTTGGGCCCATTCTTGTTGCTCTTCTTCTTCGGTTTGCTCTTAGTCTTCTGTTTATTCAACTTCGATTTGGAATTCGGATTGGTCAGTTTCACCGTCACTGGATCGTAGTTGCTGCGCAAGATTTTGTTGATCCTCCCAAGAATATTGTCCACGAAGCGATTATATTTCGCCACATAAATCGCTGATACATCGTTGTTCGGTACAGACTGCATTCCACCTGAAATTTTCATATCCGCACACGTGGCGTGTTGTTAAATTTTCTTCTCACGTTTCTTGGAGTCTTCAGCGGCAATGATACTAAATAGCTACGTGTAATCTGTGCCGAGCGAATCAGTTTATAGATCCGTGGTACAAACTGTGCGATAAAATAATACATATATAGTTTGGGGTCACCCTTAAATTACGTAAGGCTTTTTTGGGGAGGGAGGGGGTCGCGAATTTCTTACGTTTTCTTACAAGGGAGGGGGCAGTCAGGTAGCGTCTTACATCATATTTTTTAACCTAATTTTCAATAAATACAAGTCATTAATGTTCCAGAAAAGTAGTGTTAGTTTAAATTTCCCGAAACTAAATTAAACGAATTATATAAACCTGTAAAAGGATTTTAATAACTGAAACAGTTAAGTGTAAAAAATATTTCGCAAGGAGGGGGTTGGAATATCAAATCTTACGAATTCTTATACTGGGGGAGGAAGGGGGTAAGAATTCGCCAAAATTACCCTTAAGTAATTTAAGGGCGGCCCCTTTTCGGTATACCAAATTGCAAGAGAATCCCAAATTTGTGAGAGGTGGGAGGAATTTCCTACGGCAGTCAGGTAGCGTCTTACGTAATATTTTTTAACCTAATTTTCAATAAATACAAGTTCTGTCAGTAATGTTCCAGAAAAGTAGTTTTAGTTTAAATTTCCCGAAACTAAATTAAACGAATTATATAAACCTTTAAAAGGATTTTACTAACTGAAACAGTTAAGTGTAAAAAATATTTCGCAAGGAGGGGGTTGGAATATCAAATCTTACGAATTTTTATACTGGGGGAGGGAGGGGGTAAGAATTCGCCAAAATTACCCTTACGTAATTTAAGGGCGGCCCCTTTTCGGTATACCAAATTGCAAGAGAATCCCAAATTTGTGAGGGGTGGGAGGAATTTCCTACACACGTGCAAAATGTGATCTGTGTATTGGTTTGCAATGGTAAAGAATGGTAAAGCTTAATGCACAGTTTGCAATGTTCAGTATTAGAAAATTATGTTTTCCTAATTGCAAATTGAACATGAAGCTTCATAAGCAGTGACCAAATAATCAGAAATAGACTCGGAATTTATTGATACTAGAAATTATTACACATCTAAAGATTTAGAAAGCTTTAAGAAAAATTCAGGCATTCTTGGAGACAGCATTTTTGCTTTCAGCCAGAGTTTATGAAACACAAATAACAAAGTAAAAATAGTATCGCAAACTTAATACTGGATATGAATAAAAGTGGAACTTCAAGTAGTCGATTTCTTATTCCCTGCAATATTATAAAAGAAATTAAAGTAACTTTGATCCTTTAATATATTAGAAGTACCACTGTACTATCTTCCTTACTTTGGTGAAAACGAAGTATTTTGCAATTGCAAGCACTACAAAAAACATCGAATTATTTTTTAAACCTGCATTCTGTAAATGTAGCACAAATCGTGAACAACAGGTGTTTGCCCTAGAAATGGTCACAGTAGTGTCCTTGACCGCATTTACCAGGGAGCCATTTTTCAATGGCACATCTAACGGGGTATCGACCACTAGGAGATACTGGCAATGACGTGTTGTCTGAGATGAAGTTTACGAAGTGAAACGTTCGAGTGTACTTTCCATTCTTTAAGAAGTCGCTGACCTGGTATTTGGAGAATTCGTTCAGTGTCCTAAATAGCAGTAAAACTTGAGCCTCGGATTCAATTATTTTTTAAGTACTCGATTCGTGTGCACTCGACAAGAATAGCACCGTTCACACCGCAATGCAAAGATATAAAATTAAAAATTTATTTTTTCTTTTCAAAGACAAGGGTAGTATTATTTATTAAATCGTCGGAATATCGAGACAATGATATTTTAATTCTATAGCCATCGTTTGTCTACTCAATTGTATTTTTTAGAAGCTCCTGTATTTTGCGTTCGTATTAATTAATAGTTTTTAACAGATGTGTCGATTCCACTTGACCCTAAATTGGGTCAAGTTATGCAGAAAGCTACCAACCCTCAATGATCTGAAATTGAGTAAATTTAGTTTGCAGATTTTAATTGTTAAAGAAAAGTAGCTGTATTTCTATTTTATTTCTTGTTATTTTGCTTTACAATGTTTTTTAACGGGTTATTTAATCACGAGTAGTATAATTAATATTATTTTTAATTTTCTGTAGTTTCTGTTTTTTAAGCCAAAAATGGAAATATTGTTTGGTAGTTTTAATAATTGTACAATGTAAGAGTTGGTAATTTTTTGCAAAATAAACATCACAAAATTATGAGATCCTTACTGTATTTAACTAATTTTCTGTTATTTCGAGGGTTGGTAGATTTCTGCATAACTCGACCCAATTGTATCTACTCGTTGGTAGGAAAATTCGAAGTATTTAGAATGAAACTGTTAAAATTTTCAATTAATTATGAAATAACTGTAATTTTATGACTATTATTGTTTCTGTTCCGAAAAAAAACTAATATAAAATATTAACTGAAAATTTTATTCCATACATTTTTGTGTAAATAAGAAACTGTTATTTTCTTGAAACTCGAAAAATGTCCTAGTTAAACAGGAACATTTATTCTGCCCGAAAAAAAGTTAAAGTTGCGACAATCAGATGTCCTGAAAATATTATGGGGTAGATAGATCTAAAGTTGAAACCTTGAACCTTAAAACTCACAATGAGCTGTCTCTTCTACATTTACCCTGCTTCTAATTCCTTAAATAACACTAATTAAAAAAATATTCCCAACTTTTATATTTCACCCTTAAATATCTGTTGCAAAGTGTATGACCCTCCAGATCTTTTAATCGAACACACAATAACTGTTAAATAAACCACAGTTAAAGTGTCACTGTACAAAGTTAACTCGAAACAGAAGAAAAAAAAATTTGAAAGTTAAAAGTTCGATGTATATCTTTTATTTAAAAAAAGTTAACAATTTCGTTCGACCCCTGGTAGAAAGTCAAAGTATTCTACACTTTCAAAAGCATGATACTTTAAAGGTCTCTACCCTGACAAGAACATCCAAAAGTCAACAGTAGATTAATCTAAATCCCATTCCCCACCAAATACCTCGGCATTTTCTCTTCTGTGAGAAAAGCTGTAGAATTATAGTCATCTGAGAATTATCTAGTCTTTAATAACGCGGAGCTTCATCCTGCTCTATCCTTTTCGCGAGTAAGTACGCGATTTATTCTCGATCGGAGTGAAAGCCCCGGTACTCGTTGCCGCGAGTACATAAATCGTTGGGCATCGTTAAGCTCACGTCTAGCGTTAAGTTATGCGACGAATCGACGTGAAAAAGTTCCGTGAGGCGACCTCGATGAATTAAGTTCGTAAGAAAGAGCGACAATGTTAACGGTATGTCGGAATCCTTCGGTGAAGCCAAACTGGTCTTCGATCTGGGTCACGACCTGCTTCCTACTCACCTACAGACCTATCTATCTACCTGCGGCACATACAGTACAGGTACAACCTTCCTCGTGCCCACCTAAAAACTCTCCCCGGTCGTTGATCCGATTTAAGCCACTTTCGCCGGGCTTTTCGGGATCGATGCGCCCAAAGTGGACCTTTCGAATGTTTCTAGCGAAATCCAACGCCCCAAGGTCACAATCGCGGCAGCTAAATCATTGTTCTTAAATAGTTTTCCATGATTGATATTTCGTGAAATATTGGCGATGGCTGTAAACTTCTTGGTTAAATTTATATTCAACGTTGGACTATAAATATGCAGGTTTACAGGTGACGTTACGTTGTAAAAATGGTAAGAACAATATACCCTTGGTGAAGTAGTACAAAAGTGTAGGTGGACGCTTGGTATTATATTAGAAAAATGGAAATTTACGCTTTTGTATTGGAGTGCAGTGTAAATTTATAATTTTGCATCAATCTGAAGTGTAAATTTACAATTTTTTAATACGTACAACTAGAGCTGGGACTATTCGAATAATTTAATATTGGAATATTTCGCAAGTATTCGAATGCTATGAATAAACTTCGAATATTTGAGTATTCGAATGTTATTATTCGAATGCTACGAATAAACTTCGAATATTTGAATATTCGTGTGTTAATATTCAAATGCTACGAATAAACTTCGAATATTTGAGTATTCGAATGTTATTATCCGAATACTTAAATATTCGAATAGTATTCGAATACTTAAATATTCGAGTAGTATTCGAATACTTAAATATTCGAGTAGTATTCGAATATTTAAGTAGTATTCGAATACTTAAATATTCGAGTAGTATTCGAATACTTAAATATTCGAGTAGTATTCGAATATTTAAGTATTCGAATAATAACATTCGAATACTCAAATATTCGAAGTTTATTCGTAGCATTCAAATACTTAAATATTCGAATAGTATTCGAATACTTAAATATTCGAATAGTATTCGAATACATAGATATTCGAATAGTATTCGAATACATAGATATTCGAATAGTATTCGAATACTTGGATATTCGAATTATATTCGCCAAATAATTGAGCAACTGAAGTATTCGAATATTCGAATACCGAAAAATTCGACAAATAGTCCCAGCCCTAAGTACAACACGTAATGCAAAATTTCATTTCGTGCTGGACGATAAACAAGGAAGCCTATATTTTGCAATTTAGTTTTACTTTTGCGAGTAACTATGCCTCAGAAACGACTAATTTGCAATCCATGCTTACCAAACACTTCTCTCTCAATTCAGTGTGCACTACCTATCACCCGAGTCTTAAGGATCAACTTCAGTAACATTAAAAATCAGCGAAAATCTTTGTAAATTGGAGGAATGAATCTGTATGCAATAGTAAAACCCCCTGCAAAATTTTAGAAAAATTGATTCGGCAGTACCATCTTCTCTACGAGAATATTTTCTCATTGAAAAATTCCGACGCATGAAAATTATGTATATATAAGAGTTTTATTAATATAACTTTTCGAAAATTATAGTTTGATTATTTCATTTCTAGCAGTTGCATTTCGGGCACATTCCAACAAACAAGTTTATGATAAAAGATTAAATATTCAATAAATTGACAAAATAGAATAAAAAGTAAGTACGAATCCAACTGCATTTGCGATCAAAATACACCATTGTCATTTCTGACTGGTTTTCATCACAGGAAAAAGCCTTATTAATATCTTGGAAATTGATAAACTTTTGGCTAAGATTGTCACTGTAATTCATCCTTAAACACTTTTCCCCCAACGAACTCTGTATAATGCCCATGTTGGAAATACTGAGCAGGTCAACGAGCGTAAAAAGTAACCGTATTTCCAGTAGCGTAGCTTAAAAAACGGTCACCGAAAATACCCAAAAGCTATCAATACTTAGAGCACGATACCATTCGCATCCCCCCAATTCAAGTCAAAACAGTTCTCTTCATAAATCAA
The DNA here is from genome assembly GCF_050908995.1 of Andrena cerasifolii. Classification (NCBI taxonomy): domain Eukaryota; kingdom Metazoa; phylum Arthropoda; class Insecta; order Hymenoptera; family Andrenidae; genus Andrena; species Andrena cerasifolii. The sequence continues at coordinate 5,611,518 of NC_135123.1, forward strand.
AGTAAAATACCATGGCTTATTGCACAAAAAGTGGACATGCAAAAATTCTGAAACTTTGTGAATATGTAGGGGAATTCCTCCTGATTACAACGCAATTTCTGTTTGCTACCCAAATTTACTCGAAGGTGGTGAAACCGACCCGTAAACATCCGGTAATTTTCCGATTTTATCTTATAACACGTGAACTATAAAATAATTTTGTTACCAAATGCTAGCTCTAATTAAAAGAACTAGCTTTTGTCTTGAAACATTTTTTCTATCTCCTACAGTTCGCGAGTTACAACTCAAATAGCCGAATTTTTACAGGTTAATTTCACCCCCTCCGAGTGAGTTTAGTCAGCAAACAAAAATTCCGTTGTAATCAGGAGGAAACCCCCACATATTCCCAAAGTTTCCAAATTTTTCGAATTTTCGGGCTCGGGACCTTCCCTTGCAAGCCACCGAACTAAGAATTCCCTCGGCCACTGTAATTTCGAGGTCAAAATTCCTTGGGCTGCTGGGAGAGCGTGGCTGACATGGATCGGTCCGCTACTACTTCCCCGGGAAAGGCTGAGTCGCGTCGGCTGAGTTGGCTCCGTGATCGAGGACGATCTAGCCGTGACTTTGGGTGTGTGGGTCAGGGTCGTGGACGAGAAGAAGGACTCTTTCGTATTACCGACGCGCGCGTTCGTGCTTTATACTCCGGGTCAGTGGCCTCATTCTGTTTTGGACCGACCGCTCGGTGAAAGCCGAGAAAAAAATTTCAACCCGGTCACACCTTTATCGTATCGAGCCTCGGAGTCATGTAGAAAGTTAATTGGCCGGCGCGGCGACTAATTAAAATTTTTCCGACGCGTTTGCGCCACTGGCTCGCTGCACGCGCACCTCTCGGCAACTGATGACCGCTTCAATTAGCGTCCGACGGACGGGAATTAATCGGACGCTCCGTCTGGCGCGTAATAATGCGCCGAGTGGTAATCACCGTGCTCTATCGGCGAGGAGAGACTCCGATCGATTAGAACTGATTTTGAAAAAGCCTTGGGTAGGTTCCGAGCGAACCTGTTGTCTCGGCGTGGGATTCGAAGGCGACGCAAACATTTTCACGCGACACAAAAATCATGCAGATCGCAGCTTCGAATAAAATTTAAGATGCTAGGGACTCCATTGTGTCTGGAAGCTTTTTAGCATACTAAGTGCTGTGGTGCGCATTTCTAAAAGCACTGCTTAAAGGCGACTAATATACAGTACTATACATATTTTACTTGTTGCTACTAGTGCTACTGCAGAATGTTAAAAAAGCCTGGATTTTACACGTCGGAATAATAAAAAAATTTATCAAAAAATTACGTTATGTAATATAGTATTACAGTCAATAATAGGAGCTTAAGTATTATTAATTTTGATATTAAACTAACTGGTGCAGAGTGTAGCAGCATAAGTAAGCACGTAGGAACTTTGTCTCCACCACTTTGCTGTATAGAATTAATATGTAAATTTCTTTTTAACACTCTGCATGCGTTATCGTGCCGCTACTATTGCTGGGTGTGCTTCTACAAGCCATAGGAGGCGAGGGATCTGAAGGAGGTGAATAGGCAGAAGGAGTTTCGTGCTACTGTCCAGTTACACGTCACTGTCGACTGTCGTAAAACCGTCCACCAAACACGTGCGTCTACGTACCAAAGAAAAGGCAAAGAAATTGCAAGCAAGGGCTACACTACTAGGTTCTACGAACGAGTGACAAGACCTGCGAGGTTCCCGAAATGAAACAGGAGAGGCTTTCGATGGCCAACCCTTTGCAGCAACTCTACAGGCAGTTGTCTCAATTTTTGCTCAACCATATGTGTTCATAATACACTTCAGATTTTATCAAATCTGCTATGCAAATCGCTATATTGCTTTCAAATAAAAAAACAGATTTTGGTTAATTAATTGTAGGGCTTAAGGACCTACGATTAAATGCAAACTTTTGTCGCTCAGAATTGCGATTAATGCTTCTACTTTTAAACACTGGTGAGGAGCTAGAAGAACCGAGGAGCTTCGTTGCTGCAAAGGGTTGGGCCAGCTGAGTGACACAGCACATCACGCATTAGGGGTAGAAAGTCCTTCTAAATTTCGTGGAGGAGAAATGGATTGTCACTTCACCATCTAATTTCCTCTCGAGGGAAAAGAGAACTTATCCTCTGGATCACGCGTCGCGCCGAGTACCTGGACGTGCGCACGGAACCCGTTCGACAGTGGTGACAGAAATAAAAGGCAAGACACAATTTTTTTTTTTCTTTTGTAAAAACAATAAGTTATCTGTATTTTGCAATCCAGAACGGACAATGTCTCTGTACAAGCTTCTCTTCAGACAGAATTATTCAAACCTTGCACGACGAGCGGTACCGCTATTGGCCGTTTCCTTTTTTTAACTGGGAACTTGCGGGTGAGAAATTTAGAGTCTCAGATTACGAAGTATTCGAACTGAGACTTCGTAAGATATAATCAGCGAATATAAATAATGGAGGGGAGGCTTGCAGGGTTCGCGATCGTAAATTTTCGTTTAAACAAATTCTACGGTGCGTAAATATTAAATAGTTAAAAAAGGAAGGGTTGAAGCGAGTCTAAACTAAGGGATGACGTTGGGAAGAATTTTTTATCGGCCAGGTCACGGTATCGCCCACCTCGCAAATCAATGACATTCTTCGAGTATATGGCTCTCTTTCTCTCATTCTTACGTACAAACGCGCGTGATCTCTCTCTCTCTACTCCTCGTTCATTCGATGACCAGTCGATAAATGGATCGAGAAGGAAAAGAAAATACGTGACGTGAGGTCACCAAGCCATGGCATGCTGGATGCCTTCTATTTCACATTACCCAAAGTACCTTTCCTTAATTCCACCATTAACCCTTTCCTGGCGGATGCGGGGTCCACTTTGACCCGCCCCAATTCAGCGACTAAATTACTTCCCCGAGGAGGTAAAGATTTTAAATCATAACAACGTCGGATTCTAATACAAACACCTGCTCCGAGGTACCCATAGATCATGGGTCAAAATTGACCCTCCATGCAACGTGTGGCTAATCTATCCGCCGTGCGAGGGTTAATAAGTGTACCAGCTAGCATAAAGAACCTTTTAAAAATTTAATAGAACTCCTCCACCCCGAGGGACGTTTCAAGCTTCGTGCACGTCAAAGTGGAACTTGCTTAAATAAATTCGGAGACCGAAACGGAACGCTAAACTTCAGGCTACGCGAAACCTCGAACGTCCCATGCGACCGGGGCAACAATTCCGCGCGAGGAGACTTCTCCTTCTTCAAACTTTTCACGTGTAACGGCTGGCCGAAGATTTAGTTGCCAGGCTGAAAGGTACTTTGAGTATTTCGTTCCGTTGCTTTCCTCCTGTCGCTTTGCGTATCGAACAGCACTTGCACGGGCTTCAAATAGTTTAGCTATATACAGTCTCCCTCTTGTGATTCAGCACGTTGCTCGTGCGAACAGTTACAGAGCCGTAATTGGAAGTCGCGCGAGCCCCATCGAAGGGCGCGCGGTGGAAGCCACTAGGATTACATTGACGCGCCACGCTGTCCGACGTCGCGAATGACTCTAAGCAGAGGTGTCGAAGTTAATAAATAGAATAAATACTAATGCTACCGCTACTACCGCTACTTCTATTATTTCCAGGCGTCTCGAAAGGGCACTTTTCAAATTGCAGGCGCGAAGGGATGGTTCCCCGGTCGATACTTCCTTCGGCGTGCCGGCGCCTCTTGCCGGTTCGTTGCTACCGGAGCCGGAGCAACGAGAAGAGGCGCGAGAATAATAAGTTTGTCGGCGGAAGAGTGAAGTGCGTCGAACAGCACCAGTCAACAAGAGCTTCTCCAATCGCGATCGAACTCGTACCGGAGCTTTGCGGCTTGAAGAAAACGGGTGCGCGAGTTCTAAGCGCCTGAGCTGTTAGCCTCTGCGGGATAATTGGTATTGAATGTAAATTCGTTGGTAAGAACTGGCGCGTGAAGTCTGCGCAAACGAACATAAACTAAACTCCCAACGGGTTACCTAGATTCGCCCGTTTAATTACCACCTGCTATTTTCAAACTCATAAGATCATCTCCGGGCGAATCTTCTCTATTCCACTACAGTGACTTCTTGCGTGACTCGAGTTCGAAAAGAGATACCGTGTTTCTGAAGGAATACGCTTTCCTTTTGGCAACAGTTAGGTGCCGCGTTGCTTCAAATTCCGTTCGTTATTCCTGAGAAACAACCACCCCCACTTCGTAATTCCGTACCAGAAACTGCTTCCGCAGGGCTAAAGCGACCGGCGAGCGCACCCGTGCCGTTTCTCCGGAGGACGCGTAGAAAGTATGAACGGCCCCGCGGTGACGAGCGGGCGTCGATGGAATTTTTCGCGCAGGGTATCAGGGATTCGCGGCTTGCCACTCGTTTCCGTTCACCCCCCCTCGGTTAAACGGCCTTTGTCGGCGGGGGTGTGGCGCGCGCGTGCGACTTGCGCGCGTGCTTGCGCCCCGTACTGTGCTTCTTGCTCTTTCCCTTGAACTCACGTGCTTGTCTGGCGCCAGCGATGTCGGCGATGCTACCAACATCGTCGTCATCGTCGTCATCCTCGTCATCGTCGTCGTCGTCGTCATCATCGTCGTCGTCGTCCTCGGTGTAGACTAGGTCCACCTCCTCGTCGTCGTCGTCGTCGTCATCCTCGTCGTCGGCGTCCGCCTCGTTGGTGGACACGGCTGGCACGTGGACCGGGCTCGCGACGGACTCCGAGGCCTCCAGAGGGGTCTCGTGTATACCAGAGACGGCCTGGCCGTCCCCCACAGCGTTACCTTCGTCGTCGTCGGCGCCGGTCACGTCGTCTTCGACCGCCGTCGACTCGTTGGCTGGCTCCGGGGCCGCGTGCTCGGCTTCCTGCGCGGCTGCGTTCAGGTCCGCCTCCACCGCGGCTGGTATCGCCGGGGCCAGAGGCTGGGCGGCCGCCACCGCGGGTGCCGCGGCCGGGATCTGCTCGTCGTCATCGTCGTCGTCTTCCTCCCCTGAAACGGTTGGTTGGTTGGTTACTCTTTTTGCGGAATGATTCGCGCGGGAGATGTAGGTAGGTATCTAACCAGGGAGGATCTCGAATTCGAAGATTCCAAAAATTCTGAAACTTTGTGAATATGTAGGGGATTTCCTCCTGGTTGCAACGTAATTTTCGTTTGCTGACCAAACTCACTCGAAGGGGGTGAAATTACCCCTCAGGATTCGGCTATTTTCCGATTTCGTGTTATAACTCGGGAACTGTGAGAGGTAGAAAGAAAGTTTCAAGACGAATGTTACTTCTTTTAATTAGATCTAGCATTTGGTAAAAAAATTATTTTACAGTTCACGAGTTGTAACAGAAAATCGGGAAATAACCGGATTTCCAGGGGTCAATTACAACCCCCTTAGGGTGAATTTGGGGAGGAAACAAAAATTTTGTTGTAATCAGGAGGAAATTCCCTATATATTCACAAAGTTTCAGAATTTTTTGAATTTACGGGTTCGGGATGTTCTCTTGTAAGTGATTTAGCAGGTTTTATGGGGACCTGATGTGAGGAAATTGAAATTAGAAGAGTCGGAGAGAGGAATTTATTATTATTATTATTATTATTATTATTATTATTATTATTATTATTATTATTATTATTATTATTATTATTATTAGTGTTATTATTATTATTATTATCAACGAGGAACCCTTTAGAATACAGAGAAATGTAAAAAATAATGGGAATTTTTTGTGAGAAAATGTTAAGGGGGTCTTTTCCAAACTTTCAGGGTATTTTATTTCACATTCAAACAATAAAAATTAATTTTTTCGTTGCAAAGTTTTCGGTAGAAATAGAGATATATTATTAGATGGATTATTTTGGAGGCTCCAATTCTTCCCTGAAATAAAGAAAACTAAGGATTTTCTTACGTCTAGTATAATTATATTATTGATGAACCTAACAAACGAAAAAAAGTTAAAAGTTGACAAATTGGTGGGTTCAATTATCAAATTTTATTTATCAAAGTTTTAGGTCCATCGACAATGTAATTATACGAGAAATAAGAAAATCCTTGTTTTTTTATTATTTCAGGGAAGAATTGGGGCCTCCAAAATAATCGCAAATTTGCAACTCCAGCGCGCGAGTCCCTACGAACGTGTTCATAGATCTCCATTTCTACCGAACACTTTGCAACGAAAAAATTAATTTTTATTGCTTGAATGTGGACTAAAATACCCTGAAAGTTTGGGAAAGATCCGCTTAACAGTTTCTTAGAAAAAAATTCCCAAGAATCACCTTATTCCTAGCGTCCTAAATAGGGTTCCCCCTTTAAACGGCGTATGCGCTTGTCTGCAAAGTTTGCAGCATGAGTTCTGCATTCCGAGGGAGATACGATTCAGAATTTGAACGGAACTTAGAATACTGACAATTTAGATACCACCCTGCACGGTGTTCTTGTTGAGTGCTATAATCGAATATTTAGCGAATTCTTTTTTTTATCCATCAACTGTTTTTAGTTTTTTGTTAAAATTGATGAGAATTAATTATATTGATCAAGATGGTTTAAAAGTAACGTTAAAACTTATTGAACCTCACAATTTTAAAAAACTTTTAACGTTACTTTTAACAATTCCATCTTGTACTTAACGTCAGAAATATAACAGTTTGGGGAATGTCTTATTCGGATTAAGAGGAATGATACGATTAGGAAATTAATTAATGGGCAAATTGGGCGAATAGGTGACAAATGGGACAAGAGATGAGATGTACTTTTCAGTACAATTTTGTTAGAATAATTAATATTATACTTATAAACTACCTAAATTTGAAACTTTCCCAATAATTCCTATTTTCCATCAATTCTAAATGACATATCTTCTCAGACATGCGCTCCCAAAGTAATTTATCTCATCAAACACTTATCGCTAAAATTGGAAAGAATAAATTACCGAGAACGTGTCACTTTACATCGAAAGTACAATATCTAAGAAGAGCCGTAAAAGAGACATTAATAACGTACACTTAAAAAATGTATGCATCGCCAAATGTCGATCTTCAATCAATTACAACCATCGACCCGAAGTCGCGAGACTCTTCTGCGAACATCCGTAATTCAACAAAAAAAAAAAACGGAGCCGAAATAATTTCCAAGCAATTAATCGCAAATATCGGACCGATCCTGTCGCTTTATCTCTAATGAACGCGATAATGAGGGAGCGCGCGGAGTTGTAGTTAATCCTGCAGAAATCTGGGTCAACGTAAAAGAAGTAGCGCGTAGAAATTCTTTCCGAACTGGGACCGCCGTCGATTTATGTTAATTCGGGCGGGTTTGAAGCACCTTGTACCGTTACGACTACGCGAACGTACCGGAGTTACCGTCGAACCTGTCGCTAACACGAGCCTCGATGTTTGCATAACGGCAAGCGGCAGATTACAATCGTCGCCATTGTTTAACTCAGCGGAACGTTCAATAGCAACAGGAAGAAAGCAAAAGGCGTCGACCGTGCAAGCATGATGCACCAAGCGTAACGCGTTCTACCTTAGCCTACCTGACGTAGTAAATAAAAATCTTACGCGCGTATTCCCTAAAAAAATTCCTTAAAAAATTCTCGACAATGCAAAAGGAAAAATTGTTACAGATTATGAACCTACGCGCTGGGGAACTAAGTACACAGCGGGTGTGACTAGGCTGTCTTATTCTACTGGCTCTGACGTTCTTCTTGCGCCTGGCGCGTAGGCTATTTTTCTACTCCTGAGGAAGAGATACGTTACCTAGTATATCCTCGATGAAACGTTCCAGGTAGTCTCCGTCGTCGTCGTCGTCGTCGTCGTCGTCGTCGTCGTCATCGTCGTCGTCGTCGTCGTCCCCCGTGATGTCGAAGTCAACGTCGTCGTCGTCGTCGTCGTCGTCGTCGTCGTCCTCGATCACCGCGGGTGGCTGAGCTGCCGCCTGCCTTCCCGTTGCAACGACGTTCTGGTTCGTTGATTTCCCCTCGGAGATCTTTGGTACTGGCGATGCCAATGTCCCGATCGCTAGGCAGCACAACACTGCCAACACTATCGCTAACTTCATGGCTCTGTCGAAGAAACCACACGATTATCGTTTAGTAAACCAAGCGAAGTCGCTAAGTGCCCTGTTTTAACGCGTTCCGGTTAGTCGAAGATGGGGGACATTCCTTCAGTCGGCGGAGCAACTATTTGCCCGGGAAATCTATTCTATTTTGTGAACTGTTTTCACGTTTCTTTGGGGGGGTCATCATTTAGAGTCTAGAGCTCTAGAGCTGTGGACTTCGGGTAGGAATGAATTGTATATTTCTTTGATATATCATGAGAAGAAAATAGCTGTGCTGAACGGCAGAGAGGTGTTGTTAACTTCTGAACGTTCTTTGAAGCTTTTGGCATCTAGGAATCGAGACAGACTGTCCAGTTGGTGGGAAGAATCTTTGTCAAATCACTGTTCTTTTGGAATGGTGCATTTCAGATGGCTGAAAGCACTTTGCGGGGTTATTAGATATTGCTATCTCGTTCTGTTAGTGGATTGTATTGTGCGGTAATTGAGAATGATGTTAGAGCTAGATTAACTCGGAACACGAGTGGTTAGCTGTAATATTGCCTGAGGGAAGGGTTATTAATTGAAGTGTAACAATGAGAACAACGCGGTGCTGAAGAACAAGCGACCGGGTGTACAACTTTCTCAGGACCACGAAAGAATTCCATTTGACACGGGGTACCATGACCTTCGCCGAGGGACATCAGGATTCCCATGGTGTTACATTCTCACACACCCGTGCAGTTTAGCATCCTGTACAGCTAACGGTAGGCAAATGAACGTTACTTGGCCATTTTCCAAGCGAATCCATCGCGCGGTCTCTTCGACCTTAAAAGTCTCATCGAGCAAGAAGATACAAATTCTCTGCGCCATTCGCTGCTGCATGGGACCTTACAATTCACATCCCAGGTACCACTAGACCCAAATCAAGGAAGCTAACAATTCTCATTCTACTACCCCAGCCTCGGGTTGAATTAAAATTCCGAACTACATTCCTAGGCTCATCGTTAATTAATTAAAGAATCCCCCCTAATCTACTCTACCTCCAGGTCGTTTAACGCCTGGGAATACCCGCTCCGAGGTCTGTCGAGCAACAAGGTACACGCGCACGATTCAATCCCAAACGAGCTACATACTTCTAGGTCACCACGGAATCGTCAAAGTACCTAGGCAATCGATGGATCTCCGCGAGGTACGTACGATCGAATCCCAAACCCGGGCGAGTTACCCTAGCTCACAACGAATTGGCCAAGGTGCCGAGACACGCGACAATCGATCGATCTCTACCCCACTGTCGTTGCACACAGCATCACTGAACGCCTGTGGGTCCACCGGCGCGATCACTTCTCGCGGGTACCTCTCCACGCCGCCCACTAATCCGATCGGAATATCCACGGGGAGGGGTAGGGGTTTGATAACCGGGTGTACGTGTACACGAGCCAGCGGTTCCCTTCGACTCACCTCTCCTTGCTACTTGTCAACGTCCTCTTTAGGTACAAGCACGAGCGACCCGTGTCTAAAGGTGATCGGGGCGATCGACGTAACGCGTCTGATCCACCGAGCGACCCGGTGAGAGTGTTAAAACAGACGAGGCGCCTTGCTACGACCCTTTTATACCGAGCTGCCTCCACCTCCTTCGTTCTCGTTCGCCGTCCTCTTTCTCCACGGCGTGCTACACCTTCTTCGCGGTCTCCACGTGGCCCCGTCGCGTTTTCTCCCTTTCCTGAGAATAACCATTGTCCCCGCCGTCGTTGAGGCTCGGGCGGGGAGGGAGCGGCGAGCTTAAAGATGCGCGGGGTCACCCGGGGACGCTCGCCCGCTGGAACGGGCCCGTCCAGGGTGCCGGAAGTGGTGGCTTTTATGAAAAATTTATATAACGTTGCTCCAGTTCCGTTGGCTCCTTTCTGCTCGATCAGCCGCTACGCCGCGACAATCATTGACACACATTCCTCGCTTAAACAAATAGCTTTCCTTCGATTCTGCTGACCGAGGAATAGGATCGGTTTCGTTCGCTTCGGTGGGCGCTGGCGGAGGGTGCAAGAGGAGTGGATGAAACGGTGATTTGGGTGTCGTTGGCCTGCTTTTGTGGCATTGGCACCTTTAAGCTTCAGGAGGAGTTAGGGTCTAGGTGCAGGGGTTTGTTTATGGCTGCGGGAAGCTTGGTTTTGCTGGCGCAGAGCTTGAGTGGAACATTCTAGTTGCGGTGTGGCAAGCAGCGGCACTTGTTATTTCCAATGACGTAGGAATTGAGATATAAGTGAAATTAATTCAGTGGCTCGGATGGGGAACTTCTGTTTGCTCCTTGGACGTGTCTCACTTCTAAACTTATTCTCGTCAATTAATTTGACCGGGCTAGTGATTAGTCACTTCGACCCGGTACTTTGCATCGCGTGATTCAATCCCCGCTCTGCCGTTGGACAATTTAATTATCCAGTCGATCGGGAAGGTCTCCCGGAAATTAACAAAAGGACAGGGAACGACACGGCGCGCTCCGACAGAAATTGCGCGCTAAATAGAGAACGGGCTTTGAATTATTCTTGTTTTCGAAAGTCATCAGTTCCGCGCGTAAAACGCCACCGATCGGTGTTATTTGAGGCTGTTAATATCAATTTCTGCCGTGATGAAGTGTTTAACGGTAACTAGGCTTCGCAATCTTTGTAGGCAATGTGCCGTTGCAGCAAGCATTGATTTTACTTTATTCGATAATAGTCACCCATTCAAAGCGAACTTGTCCTTTAACGCAAAGTAGGCTCATCGCGAAAAGGGTGATTTCTTAACACCTAATTGGTAACAATATATAATTCAACGTCTATAGTCTCCGTTCGAGGATCTCTCTCGCAAACGTTTGACAATTCGTCAGAATCAGAATTTCTCCCCAACAAAAGTATCATTTTCTAAACAGTGAAAGTACTCCCCCGGTCTCTTGTCTCCAGCTTTTCAGTCATCTTTCGTGAAGCGAAGCGTCTGCCGCGCACGCTTGCTTTCGGAGGGGCAAAAAAATTGATAGAGCCCGATGGTTGTAAATCGAAAGTACGCGAAGGCATGCAACGCGAAGGATGCTTCGAGCCGAACGAAAATCCGGAATTCTGCTTGAAGGCGAGGAGCGAAAGCAACGCCTGATTGCTGGAGCGACCGGCTAACTGTAAATAGAAGGCAGCTTCCTCTTCGGTCTAGCTGCTGATAGATCATACTCCTTGCATCCGTCGAGCCGATCGGAGTTTTTGCCGCGGCGTATTCCAGTTCGATAATCCACTCCGTTCCGCGATTTCACGTCCCGAAGTTGCTCTTTAACGATTCTCAACGTAATCTCCCTTATCCGTTTCCGTCGCGTATTTTCCCGACGCTCTAATTGTGCCTGCGTCATTACCCTCGCACACGGTGTACAAATTCGCCGCGGTTCTCGTCCACTACTTTGCTCCTTGTCTTTTTGTTAATTAAAGAGGCAGTAATCGCCGGTGTAATGGAAGGGAAAATTATTCCTGGGAAATAAGTGGAAGGTTTCTGTCTTTTACGTGTTTTCATTTATACCGTGACGTCCCACTATTTTTCGCGCGGTATAAATTAAATTATCCAGTATAATTCACTTCACAACTCTACCGAAATCCTTAAATTTCAACTCCTACCCCTTTCCCCCAAACACTGACCATCTAGGCGATGTACCTTAGCGGTCCCCATCTCGGGATAGTCAACGACGAAATCCCCTTCCTCTTTTCGTTCTACGAGACACGAATTCCTCCCTCATATTTAAATTTGAACAATTTTTTTTTTTTAAGGGGTAAGAGTTGAAATTTAAGGTTTTCGGTAGAGTCGTGGAGTGATTTATAGGGGAGAATTTAATTTATACAATTTAATTTATAAAAATAGTGGGACGTCACAATACCCTTCTTTTGTTTTTCCTACTTTCTGTTTTTAACTCGGCAGGTGGCGCCACTGGGTAAAATTTACCACAGAGGCGCTAGTTGCGAAAATATGAAGACTGTTTGAGTTTTTGTTACAATTTTTTAAGGAACTTTGATAAAGGTTTTAAGATATTTCATAATTTTTGTTTGATTCTTAAAACGCTGTACTTTGACATAAAAATTACAAAGTTAAAAAAAATATTCTGAAACCTTGGTTTTTTACGTTTCAATTTTGGGTTTTTTTCACCCGGTAGCGACAACCTGTGTTACAATATGGGGTGCGCCTCCCGCCGGGTTAATGGAAGAGGAATGGGAAGGATTAATTTGGGGAAATAATGTACCTAATATTTTGGTTTTGGAAAATGACGAAGCAAGAACATAACACAGTCGAACCTCGATAACTGGAATCTCAAGGGAAGGGAGAAATCTTCGAATCATAGAGGTTTCGGCTTATCGAGTTTTCGAGTAAGAGAGGTCCAACAAACGAAAATTTGACTTATAGAGGCTTTGTGCGACTGTTAATTTCTCGACTTATGAAGCTGTAAAGCAAGACAAATTCGAGTTTTGAAGGTCAATTGTTTATTGTATACCTATAATCAAATATACCTACAACTTATGTACTACATATATATGTATATACCTAAATATACAAAAATAATTGTAAGACACATTTTATGCTCGAAATATTACATATTAAAAAAAAATTGTGATTTTACTTTATGTATTCTCCCTGTCATTTAAGAAGGAACCTACCGACCGACGAGTTTAAACCGGTTCTGCGCAGGTCGACGCTGATTGGTGCCGGGAGAAGCCACTATTGGCTGTACCCCCACCAACGCTCTTTCGGAGCCAATGAGCTGATTCTACATGCGCGAGACGGGTTCCTCCTTAAATGACAGGGAGAATAAGTCTTTTAATGTATTGTATTAAATTTCGTGATACGTATGTCGAAGTAAACTTCGACTTGTAGAGGTCGGAGTTCTTCTAAATTGGAGTTGCAGAGGTGAAATGCATAATTTAACATGCGAAATATAGTTCGAGTTGAGGAAGTTTTATTTCGAATTGTAGAGCTGTTTACAGCGGAGCGAAAGGGGATGGAAAAAAATTTCGTCTTACAGAGGTTTCTGAAGTTATCCAGGTTCGAGTTATCGAGGTCGGACTGCATCTTCATATTATAGAAACAATTTATTCACAGTACTCCACTTAATTTTTCTCCTTGTTTTTTATTTTCATTTTTCCGCGATACATTATAATTATACCTTTTTTTTGTTTTTTCTTCTTGCAGGTTCGTCGATTTCAAGCAGCTCGGAAAATTCAAACGCTCGAGCCGGCTTGGAATTTGGGTACTCGCACGTCCCTAGTAGTAACAAACCTCGACAAAGTACCGAGACTTTATAAAAAAGGCACGCAAGTGCTAAAAACTGAATTTCGGGACGAGAGTGGCAAGAAATGCATTTAACGCAACTCGCCAGGCTCTGCGCGTGTCGTTTGCCGTCGACGGCTAGAATTCTCGTCGCACTGAAACCGCGTGCTTTCGCGCGACGAGTTAACTCGTCATCCCCAGTTTCGACGTGTTATTCGCGCGACCGATCGGGCCAGGATTTTATGCGGTACGCGAGGTTCGTAAGAATCAGCGTGTCCGTCTCGAATCTCCATTCGGTCGGAATATGGGATTTGGTGTCACAACGCGCCAAGGAAGTAGTCCGCGGCTGGGTGAATTAGTAATCAGGATGTGTGTCTTGCGACTGGGGAACACATTTTCGTTGTACGCTCAGCCGCGCAGGTGGTAGGAGCGCGGGAGAGAGAGAGGGAGAGAGAGAGAGAGAGAGAGAGAGAGAGACGCTGAGGAGGGCATGGGGGTGGGAGGAAACGACGAAGGGAAAAGGAGAACGGGGCGAGCGAAAAAGAGAAGCTGAGAGGGGAAAGATCGATGGATGGAGAGACGATGACGAGATGAAAAATTGAAAGAGAAAGTAAAAACGAGAAACAGAGAGGAACGAAGGGGAGAAAACGACCAGCGAAATGAGCGAAGAGAAAAAGGTACGCGGAGAAGGGAAGAGAGTAGCGGGAATGAAGGACGAGGGGGCGTGGGAGTGTAGCGGATAAACACACTGGAATGATAAAGAATTCTAAGAAGATTACTGGATAAAGAAGAGACAGAGAGAGGAAGGCACCCTTATTTATTTGACTGCTCTTTGCACCTTGTTTGATCTGCGAGCACGTTTAGGCCGGGAATCCACCGGGAAGCTAAGCCATGCTATGCGATGCTACGTTTTAAAAAAATTAGCTTCAATACATTCTTATGGAACCGTTTCCACCAGAAGCTACGTTAAAACATCGCATCGCATTGCATAGCTTAGCTTAGCTTCCCGGTGGATTCCCGGCTTTAGGGCCATGAGGCAGTACATGAGGGGCCATTTTTATATTAGTTATGCGGCAGCACGCAAAGTGGTTTATCATGGAAGGGGAATATTATGTGTTGTATAGGATGTTATTAGTAGACAATTGTTGTGATTGGTAAGGCCTAACGGAGAAAAGAAAGCGCTATCTAAAAATAAGATGTAAATGACGTTTAGAGAGGAGCGAGGAATTGGCTGGAAAACGTGTTTGGTGGTTGTGTGGACGAGGATAGCGAAGAAAGTTAGAAAAATGCGGGGAAGTGTGAAAGAGGGAAAGGGGGAGGTGTCGGTGGAAAGCCAATATGCGTGAATCGTTCGACGATATAAGGTTCACAGTGGCATTCTTCGCTGTGCCGTTCGCCTCGGGAATGTCATTCATTATTCATCGATTGAGCGAGAATGTGCTTGTTCCCGAATCCTCCTGTTGAAAATTCAGATTCGTCGTCTTTGGATATTTCTATAACTCGGATCATGTAGGGTTTCATATAAATCATTGGCGCATCTTTCTTCTGGTTGCAATTAGAAAAAAAATGGTCGAAGAGGAAGATCCATTTTCATACCATAAAGTGCAGCAGTTCATTTGCTATATGCAGTTGCTTCCCTTTATAAAATGGGATCATATTTTTTTTGTGCAACAAAAATATATGATTTTTTGTATAACAACAATATATGATTCAATTTAAAAGTACAAGCACTTGCCAGGACATAGAATTTGAGAAATATGAACATAGTAAAATTCCTGCACAATTTGACGACGATGATTATATAACTGAAGTAATATATAGGGAATGATAGAATCATATTCAAATTTCGCGATTCAAGAGAAAAATTATAGGTACATGTATAAGTTAAATATAATGGAACTCATTTTTATGTTACAAACTTTTATTGCGTATGTTTTATAACTATTTTTGCATTTCATTATTAAATCGATTATGCCCATATAAGTTATCATTTGTATGCAGACCCGCCTGGTTGCGCGATGCACACACGCGTCGCAAAAGAAAAAGCGCCTAAAAGACTTAAAAAAAAATATGAGATAAATTTTTAGGCAACCCAACCCAGATAGCACACGACGTCTTAAAGACGTCCGTTTTCCGTCTGTTTTTGGTCTGACGACCTTATTAAGACGTCTTTAAGACGTCCGTGCCTAAGCGTTTCTGAGACGTCTGTCTACAGACGTCGTAAGTCGTCTTTGAGACGTCTGTGTGCTATCTTGGAAGTTTGTATAACACCAGGACTAGAGCATACTCGTTTGATTTTCATTTTCCCTCCTTTTTATTCGCAATTAATTCGAGAAAAAAAATTAGAAAGACGCCAAACATTTACTGCACACACAAGGGAAACACCCCAAGCCGGGCCTGTTTGTGTATATCCCCAATTTATAATTTATAAAAGAAAGTTTCATTAAATCGTATTTTATATTCGTTGACCACTATTGTCCAAAATAATTTGCACATTAATGTAAAACAAAAGCAAAAAGCACATTCTCTTATACATGTAATCGCAAAGATTTTGTATTTTCAAGCTCGAAATCATTCGGTGACATAGCAGCTGAGCATCAGTCATACTGCTCGCTTCCAAGCGTTAACGCATTCCTGTAGATAATTGATAAGTCATACTTTAAAAATAGTATACAGAATAATTATCGGAAATTGACACGTACAGAGCTGAAACACCATACGCTTCTTACTAGTTTAGTTAAAGCTACATTGGATCGCGCGCTTTACTTCTGTCACTTGGCGGCTATTTTATTTTTGACAGGTAGTGTGGGTCTATTCTTATTTGTTGGACCAGCTCGAACTTAACCTCTTCTTCGATACTGTCACTCAGTAGTTTTGCATAAAATATATTACGAAATGTATAGCTCAGTAAATAATTCCTTTAGCTGTACGTATTGCTCCTGCCGTTACACATAACGTAACAAAATTTAAAAGATTTAAGTAACTTACAGTAAAATGCCGTGAGAGCACGAAATATATTGGTACTTAAATAGTTTACCATTCCCATTAAATATTATCGATAATCTATGGCTATAACGATGTTCAAATCGTTCATAGGTGATAATTTTGTTATACACTATTGAATATTTGTATTACAATGTCCACACTTAATTTTATTACATATTGTGAAATATTAAAATAATATAATTTTGTTTTATAGGTTTAATTACAATCTTCTTTGCCACAATGGCACAGTCGACTAATACACCTTCGAACAGCAGAAAAGATGTGCACAAAAATTTGTCCACTTCGTGTAATGAGTTTACAAAAGACTTTAACAAGGTAAGTGAAGAATATAAGTTATTTTTTGCTAAGCGTTTTAAATTCCAAATTCAATTGGATTAACTTCATTGACATTAAGCTGTACTCTGTTCCACGAGCGAACTGACTAGCCTGCCGACCAGTTTTTATCAGCTTTGCAAAGTTGACGCCTGCTTCTATTATTCTTCTTATGTTTTTCTTATGCAGTTTGACAATTTGACTCACACTATGCCTGGCCTCAGTGCAACTGCGATCGGCAGATTGCTCCTCAAGAAATGGTGAGAAAAGAAGGCAAGACCTCTTTTAAGGAACGGAAACATTTTTGTTACACCCTGTATAATACATATATGAATTTAAAATGGCTGCAATTAATTATCGTTTAAAGAGCTTCATGTACCATTTATTCATACGCTTTCTCTCTAATACATACTGATGAAGTAATTGGTCTTAAGAATTCTTAAGGAATTGCTTATTTAGCAAAAGCAATTGCTTCTTTTATTCATTCGATTGTAAGCAATTCTTTAAAAAATTAAGGAAAGGCGATTCCGCTAAGCAATTCCTAGGTAGTTTCGGAATTCGTACAATATAAAGCAAATGCTTGTATTTTTATTCACACGAATTTAAGCAGTTCCTAGTAAAATATTAAGAAAAAGCAATTGCAAAATGCACTTTATTCATTAGGCTCAATAGGGTCAAGCTGCACGAAGAGGTCCATTCCCTCGTGGAACAGAGTGTAGTTGTATTAATAAAAATGAATAATAGTAGTAATCTTTATTTCACCATTGCTGCCAAGAAAGGGACTCGCTTTAAATGTGTATCTAATAATTAAACATTCATGCTTCTTCAGACTATCTCTCTCAGCCTTCCCTCACACACCTTCCATTCGCTTCTCTGTCTTTGGTCTCGTCTACCCCCAGTTACTGTACCAACTTTTTCTAATTTATTCTTAATTTATTCTGTATTTACATTTTTATTTACAACCCCTCCCAAACATTTGTACTTTTACTGTGCTTCTTATATATAAAACTTTTGACCTCCTCTATTTTCATGTCACCCTAGTACCACTGTCTATTCTTCTTTCTTCCTCTGCATTCCTCGAAAACCATTACCGTCGACTTCTCGCTACTTAGGCTTAGCTGTTTCTCCTTAATATACTTCTAATAAAAATGAATATATCGCTATATTTATATTATTGCAATGACCTACCTAATCTGTTTTAGGAACTGGCTCTAGCCAGTAAGGGAAATATTGTTAGCTCGCCCTTAAGTGTACATATGATATTGTCTTTGCTTTCTCACGGGGCAGACTCTGAAACGTTAGACGAACTGACCACTGGTTTGTATCATCTCGACAAGAACTCCATAGAAGAAGGATATACATCTCTAATAGCTGTACTAAATGTAAGAGCGACAAGATTCGGTTAAAGCAGAATTGTAAGATAATCCAGGACTCGTACATTTATTAGGAACTAAAAGATGTTAAACTCTACATCGCAAATGCACTGTATGTTCAAGGCGGATTGGAATTGCTGACAGAATTTTTGACAATAGGAACGGATGTTTATCAATCTATGATTTCGAAATTAGATTTCAAGCGCAATGTAGATGCATCTGAGAAAATCAACAAATGGGTGAAAGAAACAACTAATAATAAAATATCCGATCTCGTGACCTCAGGTAAATTATTATGTACGATGTGGAAAAAGATACTGGCAATAATAAAGCTTTACATAATGATTACAGATGACTTCGACGAATATACAAAGTTGGTGCTGATAAATGCAATTTATTTCAATGGTATCTGGTTGCATAAATTTGATACAAAAAACACAGAGAAGAGAGCATTCCATGTAACAGAAACTGAAAAGAAATTTGTTCCAACAATGTTCAACAAATCTAAATACAATCACGGTGAAATACCCTCGTTGAAAGCAAAATTCATTGAAATTCCATACATGGTACGTTCATGCGTATAAATCTTTTATATTAAGGGCTTAAAGAATATTTTACAGAACAAAGATATTGTAATGACAATAATCTTACCAAATGAAGCGAACGGACTCTCAACTGTGCAAAATAATTTCTCGTGGGAAATCCTTGCGAATACACCCCGATCCGCTAATGAAGTTGAATTGTATCTTCCAAAATTTAAAATAGAATTTACGGTGGACTTGAAAAGCATTTTGCGCAAGGTATTAGTTTTATATATCAAGCCTTTGCGACAATCGCGCCTTAATTACGTTCCTTATTTCAGCTTGGCTTAAGCAAAATGTTTGACGATAATGCAGAGTTTAATCGCATGACAAAGGTACCTCTGAAGGTCAGCAAGGTTTTGCATAAAGCAGTGATAGATGTTAACGAAGAGGGTACTGAAGCTGCAGCTGCGACAGGTGCTTTAAATTTTTATGAAAGCGAAATATGCTCGGCGCACATGTTTATGAAATTAATGTTTTATTTTAGCCGTGCATATGAGGCTTCGACGGATGATTAATATGCCAGTACAATTTTTGGTGGACCGACCGTTTATGTTTGTAATTGAATATAAACCAAATAATATACCACTTTTCGTTGGAAGTGTAAGAGATATAAATGTTACTCCAAAAAAGGATGAGTTGTAAATTTTTGTCTACAGATGACGGTAAAGCATTATTGATTGTATTGATACATTTCTATCTTTATAAGTAAAACTAATGTTATACTATATATATATTTTATTAAATACCGCATTTATTTTATGCAAATATATAAGTAAAAAATTTCATCACAAATATTTAAACAGTATAAATCGAAACGGTACACATGATTTATGAATAAATTATTCATCTTTAGGAAATCCAACGATCCTTTATGTACAGCATTCTACGATCCTATCGAGTAATTCGTTTTTGTTACCAGTTGTTCTTAAACCCAAGGTTTTTAACATTTCTTTCAACTGTAGTACGGCGCAACTTGCCAGCTGTTGAAAGGAACATAAGTGAATTTATGGATTTTGTTTAGCTATTTCTATTTCAACTAATACTTGTTTATTTATACACTTTTCCTTGTGCTACAATTTTTCGATTTTTTCCGTCATCGTCAAAGGCCATACTTGGCACCCCCGGGCAAGATTATCAATGCGCCCCTGCAAGAGCACGACAATCAATTAGCAGAACGGATATAAATGAATTAACGCATACAGTGGCGCCCTTACAAATTTGGCGCCCCGGGCGGCCGCCCTGCCTGCCCCCCCCCCCTTAAAGCCGGCCCTGATTCTATGGTTTCTTCTTTAACTTTCTTAACCCTCTTGTTTTGGTGGCGCATAATTTGTACACTCCATTTTTTCATTAAATATTTCATCATACATCTTGAATAAATCTTCTACTCTCTTACGCATTTGATCGATCGATGATACTTGGAACAATATTTATCATCACGTTATGGATACAGACCCGGAATAAAGGGGGGCCTGCAGCCCCGGGCCCCAATTTCCGGGGGGGGGGGGGCCGTTCTAAGCGATTAGCTCACTCTGTCTTCATTGGAAATGTTGTATCAAATAAATTGGCTGAGTTCCACAACTTCCAATTTTATGTTTTTATTTTAAAATTTCATTTAAAACCTCCTGTATGATATCTATTTAAATTTTTACATTTTTTGAGAATCCTTCGCACGTTTAACAATTGAATCTGAATTATTAAGATCTATCGATTGTGAAGACTTGATACAAGAATTTGCAAAATTAAAGATAAGGAAAAAACATTAATTTTAACTAAAAGTTAATTGTACAATATCTTTTTTTAAGAAATTTACAAGACGGCCACGCAACATGTATCACAGTACGACTCTTTTGAATTTCTGACTTCTGTTCTAACAAAATTTCTTCAACTTTTACACTGGTAATAATGCTAATGCGAAAATGATACTCACGAACAATATTCATCATATACCTTTTTTTGCAATAGAATTATTATCACCGCAAAAGTGGAACTGATTTTATTATATCAGAAGTGAGAAATTCAAATGAGCCGATCACTGACAGAACGGCCACGCGAGTGTGGCGCTGCGGTTCGCGCCACAGAACCTCGTATCATAGATAGAAATGCCGTTTTTCGTAGCGTATCTCGAGAGGCAAAAGTGGAGTGATTAAGCTGATCAAGTAGTATTTTGTTCAGCAGTTTAGTTAACAATAAGCCCAAATAATATAAATCTCAAACACGATATTTACAAATGCAAAGGCATGTTTGCATGCATCGCTAAAGAATAAAATTTATTTCCAACCAGCGCGCCCCATACATTTCGAACTTAAGATACTTGGAAGAATCTGTTTTCGACAGGGTGATTCGTAACTAGAGAGTACAAATTCAAAGGAATATAATGACAGCTGTCGAAGGACGTTAATTTTTATTGTTATCATTTTGACTGATGATACACGCGCACTGTCGGGATTTACATATTACATCCGTAGTGTTACTTAAACGTAGCGTCAAAAATGGCTGATGTGCACCGAGAAGCTATCCAAAAGCAAATTCAACAGGACTGGGCAAACCGAGAATATATTGAAGTCATAACTGGTAGCATTAAAAAGATAACCGATTTCCTTAATTCCTTTGGTAATTCTTTTCTAATTATCAAGCAAAGCATTCGGAGCCAAAATCTGCTATCTTTGAAATACAATCTTACAAAAACATGAATCCCTTAATTCCCAGGCCTGATAATTCTTTCTCAAATTATGTCATTTGATAGAAGACTTTGGTATAAAGTTTCTCTAACGAAATAAGAAAAACGAAAATCGAACTAACCAATCTTTTAGTATTTTCGATTTTAATAAAGCACATGCTTTATCTACATAGAGTTTTGCAGAAAACCTTGCCCTAAATTAGACCTAAATTTTCACCTTGTTTTTAAAAACAAAAATAGCAGAATTTGACTTCGGATACTGCCAATACATGCAAAAGTGATTAAAATTGTTTAAAAACAACCGATACGTATTTTATTCTGCTAGATATGTCCTGCAGATCAAGGATAGCTGTTCTTAATGAAAAACTCACGACACTTGAAAGAAGAATCGAGTATCTCGAAGCATGTGTAAGTTATCTGTAATTTAAGTACATCGAGTTAAGTACATTGTAATGTTTAAGTAGACAGTCTTACCGAACATATGTCCTTAGAATTATCACTTCGCAGGTTACAAAAGGAGAGACGTTAACATAAGCATCGGCGAAACGACTACCTTCAATACTGTAAGATTTTTGTATTTACTGGAATCGCATATGAATAAATACACAGTGAAAATAATAATAATAATCCTGTATTTTAATCACCAATTCTACAGTACAGATGTTTATCAACAATACAAATAAACGTTGGCATTAGTCTATAGTTCTCCCTAAAACTTAACTGTACTGGGGTACAGCGAGTGGCCTTGAATTAACATTATACAGGTCTCCCATACCTTCTCTCAAACCTTTGTTCATAAATGCAACTGTGGTCGTAATTGCTCCTACAGTCACAAGAAGAGGGAAAGGTAATCTCAACCATGCCCGGAATATCGGCATGGTACCGATCGCTGAAAGAAATAACATCTTTCTGAAAGATTTTATATTATTTTTAGTGTAATTGACAATTTTTATATTTTCCTAGTACTCAGCGTTTTTCCTGTAAGCGACTGGCAAATGTACGAAGAAGATGTAGAAGTTTAATATTTAACGCAGAATACAGTTTTTAAAATATATATGGAGATATCGTTCGATTCTTTTTGTACCATGTGAAAGCAGTTTTCGAAGCATAGTCAATGACATAGGTTGCAATAATTTTCAAAGCCGTATGAAAAGAAAATACAGAAGTAGGTTGAAGGGTTGCGCAAATATCTATTTTCATTTTTAGTACGAAACAACTTTGGACGATGGTGTAAGTTCTTAGTGACAGCCAGATGCAAACACTGAGTACTAATAACGTGAACTTTGCGTGTAATTAGACGACTACATACCACCTATAGCGTGATTAAGGGCATCATCTTTTCCCCTGATAGATGCTGACATAAACATAATAGAAGGATAGGTTACAGCAATAGCATTTATTGGCACAATCCAAAATACCGCACGCTGGAAGGCATGTGTAAATGTTTTGGCGCCGGTGTGTGCCATTATGTCAGTTATAGTAACAGGTACGCTTGCGTATATACCAATTTTTAAGCAACTTAAAATCTTTCCAAGAGGATCTTCTCCATCTGGTTTCTCGAAAAGTTTATATTTAGTCAGTATCATGGTTAATGAATCTGAAACGTATAGATATATTTCATTTATAATAATAAAACTGTTTCAATCAATTGTATAACTAGTACTTCGTGGAAATTCCTTTGACAACAATCGGATCAAATAGGCATTGTTATGACACGTTACGATAGAAATAATCGAAGTTGGACTTTGTGGATAATAAAAGAAGTATATACCTTAAATCTATTTAATCCAGAAAATTTTAATACAGCCTTAGATATTATTTATTTTATAATGTGTATAGTCCTGTGAACACTTTGCAATTACATAACTTGAACCAATAACTTTATAGATTCGCAACCAAGTTGTCCGATTAATCGTGCTTGATCTTTCAGATAGATTTTTCTATACGTTCACAAAATAATGTTCATATTTGAGGAAATTAACGATACAAAAGTTGAACTTCGTTGAATGTTTCTTTAAAATAATTATGAATATTATCCCTAGCAACAAACTAGCAAACAAAGACAAGCATCATTGTCAAAATATATTGTATGGACACTA
Source organism: Andrena cerasifolii (assembly GCF_050908995.1). Lineage (NCBI taxonomy): Eukaryota > Metazoa > Arthropoda > Insecta > Hymenoptera > Andrenidae > Andrena > Andrena cerasifolii. The sequence goes on from NC_135123.1 coordinate 5,634,861, forward strand.
GGCGCCAGAATCGGCTTCCCTTCGGAAATTTGGCAACGTTGCATGTCACTAGAACCGCTGAGTTATGCCTAGTGACATGCAACGCAGCGCTTTTTTTTGTAGTTTATGAATATTGTTCATAATATTATATTTGCGTTGGTACCATTTTTATATTAGCATTATTATCTGTCGAAGACGCATCGAAGTAGTTTTGTTAGATCAGAAGTGAGAAATTCAAACGCGTCGATTAATAAAACCATATTCCTGAACGGGGTTCCCGGGCAGCATTTTCCTGGGCAAACTTATTAGAGAGGGGGAACACCTACAGGATTTGTGGTAATGGGTGCGTTCCAGTGCCTTCAACATACTCAATTGTTGAGTGATCATACTAGATTCTACTCGCGTCGACCAATGAACGTGCTACTTCAGAGTAAAATCTAATGAAATTACTCAACAATTGAGTAATCCAATGGGTGCGTTCAGCAGAAAGTGAATCTGATAATACCCAAAAAGGCGGGTACTCAATAATCTTCTCTTTAGTGCTTTAGCTGAACGCACCCACAGGATGCGTGAGACGCGACGATGGGAGACGAACCGACACCAGCGCCGAGCGAGTAACGCCACGGTCAACCAGCGTCTGCACCACGGTGTAATAGACAGGTGTTCCGACTCCTGTTCAGAATGTGTGATTTTTTCGTCCTACTTCTTCTGACGGCCGCTAGGTTGGCGCTCAAGGAGAAAAGGCTGACTTTTTTCGTCAGCCAGCTGCAGCGGTTTTCGGTTTTCCGTATCGGGAATTGCATCATTAACAAAAAATTACAAGTTTTTTTAAAAAATTGTCAAGTTTTTATACCTACTACTGTTTGCGAGAAGTTAGAAACTCTAATTAGAGAATAATTAAACAAAAAAAAAGTAAAACAGTCGCATTGGGATACGAACACCCGACCTTCTGTTTGCGACTCATGTCCGGAGTTCGGCAATGGGAATTGTTGATGAAAAGAGCCGAACAGGCAACGCACACGGACAGGAATAGAATACGCTATTTGAATTGGGTGCGATGGGTGCAAAGTAGGGGTCGACGGTAGGTCATGGGTGGGGTAAGTACTTGTCCCACGTGGTCCCATGGTTCCACCCAATTCCACCACACGATTCACGCGATTCTGGCGCCACTGTACGGCTGTGTGCGTGTTACATAAATATCGGGACTTGTTATTAAAAATACAGTTGAATTAGTAATATCGTCGTAACAAAATGTTACGTATAATATCAAATGAAATTTTGACACAAGTACGTATAAAAATTATTCAAGATCTATCTGTCACCAAAGAAATATCTTGGTTACGTTAGTGCATCCTCAATAACTTGCTACTCAAAATATTTCGATAAAGATGAAACAAATGATTTTAGAAAGGAAGCTTAGCAATGACACAGTCTCTGTGTACAAAAGCAAAGTCAACAAAAACACGCAAACAATCCGCCCATCAGTCTACGAACACAGATGTCAAAGGACTCACTGACAAATGCGTTAAAGTTCCAAGCGGGCGTAAGTCGTGAAAATGTTCAGCGTTTTATAATTGTGTATTTGTTTTGTTTCATGATCTATCTGCAATGTATTAAGGGTTTATTTACACACATCAGTGATGTGTCTATTCAGTTTTGAACATGTTCTGTTTAATACAGTGTTTTGTAATGCAGTGAATTAGCAATTCATTGGATAATATTCTTGACATTTCTCTGATGCGTCATTGATGCTCCATTTGGACTATTTATAAGTTTTATTACAGATAAATCACTGATGAACAACTCAAAGAATTAGTGTGTTAATACCCAATTATCCAGTTGTGATTTGAACAATAGATTATACAAAGTGAAGTGTTTTCTGCCAGTTAACAAGAGCTTGGAAATAGAACTATATGATTAGAATTAAAAAAATATTAATTTTGTATTTTTGAAAACTTCTTTAGCACCTTTTTCTGTAACAGATGTGTTAGTATTGTCAAAATAAATAAGATTACTCCTACGTAAACGTATAAGTGTAGTTAATTGAAAATAACATATTACAATCTTATATTAGACAATTAGACTCTTTATCGTTTTAGACACAATTGACAATAGTGTACAATTTTTTTAAATTTTATTTTTCAGCTGTAGGAGGTCCTGGTGCCGCCAAAGATAAAGAATATAAAAATCCAGAATATTTCTGCTATCACACAGATTCTTTCGGAGAAGCAGAAGTGGAGTTAGAAAAATATAGATTACCAGCTCCTTCTAATAAAGTTCCTTTCAATCGATAAATACTTCTTATCTTCATTCGTTTGTGAAGAATTATGTAATAGGCAATAAAATATAGTTGATATAATAAATTATATTAAAAAAATAAAGAATGTACAAATTTTTAACTCTCTAAGAATAACGAGAAATGCAACGGAGTACTAATAAATTAACTAATCAAAATAGTATTCTCTGTGAAAACTGTTTAATACTTGTTCATGCATATTATTTTAACATAATACATTCGCAATATAAAATAGAATATAAAAACTAAATTTATGTATCTAATTGGAGGTGTAGGTGGCATTTTGTTAATAAATAATGATATTACAACTTTTGTTATCAATATTTATTAATTTTTATGTTCACTTTTTAAAAAAAATTTCTTACAATTCAAAATCGGTTCATTACAAAATCGTATGTTTATCACTTTCACTTATAACTTTAAGGCGAATTTAGACGCGGATGATTCATCCGCAGTGAATGTAAATTAATCAAAAGTAAGACTGTCTCTACAATGTTCACTGGTCATTTCGGATGTTCACTTTTTTTTGGTATTGTTTATTTATTTATTCCTTGTACAATTAATATAAAAGAAACGGCGCTTCAAGACAGTGTCTTATATTGCCCAACGAACATTATATCACTACAGACTTCATTTTCCCTCCTCTTCTAGGGCACAAAGCTCTGCCCATTCCCTCTTTCTCACTCATCCCCTCCTCGTCTACCATCTTCTCTTACAATGTCTTAACCCAGTGGCGGATTTAAGAAAAACAGCCCAGGTGACAAACGTTCTGAGATGCCCATTTTTTCGGGAAAATGAAGGTAGTTTACTAAAAACGGGCCAAGTGTAGTAGTACGAAACAAAAATGTAGTGTTTGGATACCTATACCTAATCATACTTTTTTTCGAGATGGGGCCCCTGGGAGGCACATCGCCGGTTTCCTGAATTTTACGCTTTTTAACATTTTATGCCCAACCAAATTAGCTTCTCAATTTTGCTAATCGTTTATGTTCACTTTTAAGGTTAAGGTTTATACTGCCTTTGGCATAGTTACAAAAATATATACCCTATAGTGTAGCGTAGCGGAAATAAGAAAATGCCAATATATGTCTATGCTCCAAACGAGCGTCGAGCGTCAACATGAAAGTGCGCCTTACTACTCCGCGTTTGCGCGCGTTTTCTGCTTCTCTGCTTGGAATACAAACCGCGTGTTTATTCTCGCGTAAGATTTCTGATGAACATTCTTATCACACGCAACGTCCGTGGTATAGCGTACGAGCGGATACGTGCAGATAAATGTTCGTTGTTCTACGAAGAGGTTAAAGACAAACCGTTCTGTTAGACAGTATATCTGTAAAAATGTCGGCTTTACAAAAACACGTCCTGTCGTTGTTCCAACGAAATGTGCTACGAAATCTCATCAGTTCCGCGCATATTAAAAATAATACTCAGAGGCAATTTCACGAAGTGTCCAGGGCCAATACGCTCTTTTTGGAATACTTTAGGTAAGTGAAATTAATGAAAAAGCGCGGGTTGAGTATAGTTGCGAAAATGTCGAGAAACGTAAATAAATAATAAACACCGCTTAAATAGTTTAAGAAAGTATAATAAATGAATGCTACTTAAGTCCCATAAGTGTAGTACACTGTTGACATCTAAATAAATTTATGCCGAATAATGTATCACCTCTTTCGCTGATACTGGGCAAATTCCATCTTAAAAACCTTTTATTATTTTGTTGACTGCACTTCTGTAACAAAATGCCCTGTCACAAAAGAGTAGAAACTTGGTTGTGAGATCCTGAACCACTCTAAAGACAGAATGAATGTAAAAGGATTAATAATATGTTCTTTCTTTTGTATACATGTACACAAAATCAGAAATCTATTCTTATATCGTATTGACAATGATTTGACAATATTCCAGTTGAAAACTATAATGGGTATCAAATGAATGTGTGTCTCTAGGATGAATCAAATAGACAGGATCAACGGTCATGTAAATCTGTAGACAATGCGAATGAAATTAATATAATTTTGGAGAACCATGAATCGGATTATGTACAAGTGTGAAACTTATGTCTGTTTTGTTGTTAACAAGTGTAGAGAATAAATGACGTATGAAACAATATTCAGTGATAAGAATATGAATTTTAACTTCCTAGTTGATTAAAGGGGCAATCTGGTAATCTGGCCAAAAATTGGGCAATCTTTATGAATTTTTTATGCGACGAATAGGGTAAATGGCCCGTGCTTAAACAAGGCCCAATAAATAAAAATTGAGAAGAAATTTTGTTAATAATAACAGTTTTACTAATTTGCAACGTTTAAATTGATCGAAATGTAACTGCAAAGTGTATTAGCATTATATAGACACAATTATAAGCTTACATAACTGAGTAGGGTAACTGTGCCAGTAGTCGGCCATTTAAGGGATAGCGGAAATTCATGTTACGCGTTGTTATTATTAATATACTATTTTTTAAATGCGTTATTGGCAGTTAAATTCTTTAAAGTATCTATTTTTCAAATGTGTGGATCATTTTTTTAATAGTATAACAATTTTTATTTAAAATATCTAAAATACCCAGAAACGTCCTTTTTACCAATAGTCAGCCAGTAAAATCGTAACTTCAGCCTCTCATATGCCAGTAGTCAGCCAGGTTCTTCTATCAGGTTATGTATGCATCTGCCACCCTATAGTATAGTTATTGTTAATCGGCAGAATGTTAAGTGCTTCAAAATTCATGATGTGTGTACTCAAAATTTAACAATTTCTTTTTTCTGAAAATTCTAATTATTTAAATTATAACGGCCGGCTACTAGACCAATCGTCTAGTCGTCAGCCATTTTGTGTTCGTTTTGTGTTTTAGACGACCGACCAGTGGTTTTACATTAATTTTGGCGGAAAACAATAAAAACGGATGATTCCGGAAAGTGAGCTTTGTTTGGTAAATACGGTTCAAATTGGCGATTTCTTAACAATATCCTGTAGCCAGCCGGGGCGGCTGACTATTGGTTTTCTTTGCATTTTGAATGCCAATAGTCTGCCACTTCAAAAGTACTTACTAACCTAAGTTTAAATGGAATTATAATTTCACGAAGTTCATTGGAATGTTATTAATCACGTATTCAAAATTTGAACGTAAAAATCTTTGTATTAGTGTTGGTATAAACTATTTCCAAGTGTCGCCTATAGTACTAAATTAATTCAAATTGACAGTAAAGCTTTCTGCAGTTCATATTTTTACCGCCAAAGGCATGAAACTTCCCGCATTCGAAGGAGAGAGTACACTGATCATTGTTTCGTTTAAATATATAAGATTTTATTCCTAATTTCTTATTTCTAAGCAATTTATTTCCGAAAAGGCTGACTATTGGGTAGGGGCCGAAATAAGGCACATTTGCACAGTAAACCTTCAACAGTTTCAATCGGGCTTTTTACCTAATGGGCTCAAGCAGAGTTGGGGAAAATGTAATCTAATTACAAATTACGATTAAACTGTAATTGTGTAATTAATTAATTTTTTTGCAATTGTTAATTTAGGTAGTTTTAATCGCCCGATAGTTTTATTACGGTAGATTTCCTTATATGCGACTGGACGCATCGTCAAGAATTTCAAAGTCGATTTTCTCGAAAACAAAGCGCAATATCAAAAAATTTTATACCTTTTTCTCGACTTATTTACTTGTTATAAGTCGAAAAGAAAGAGTAACTTTTTTTCATATCGCGTTTCATTTTCGAGAAACTCGACTTTGAAATTCTTGACGTTGCCTTCAGGGAAATCTAGCTTAATGAAAAGCACGGGCGATTTGGGCATAAGTGGAATTCGCCGTAATGGGCCCGTTGTTAATAAATGATGAACAGTTTCATGTTTTAATTAATTTAAAACTTTTCCTTGAACAAATGTAGATTCTTGTTACTTCATCTGAAAGTAGACATTGTACGCTTTCGAATAATTATATTTAGTTATAATTTTATTCTGTTTAAATATAAAAGAAATTGCAATTATCTCAACTGCTTCCTTGACTGTTCCACCACTGCCTTGAAGAAGAGACACCTAAGAGGCAGGTCTGATATCTGCTCATAGCCTTATCTAAAATAGAATTCTAAAGCGAGTCTTAGTCTGCATGAGTGTTGCTATCACAGGGAGCATAATTAGTCGCTTATCTCAGAATTCAATAAACTGGCGGAAGTTCAGAGTTTGATTATGAGAAATGAACATGTTTTTGCAATTTTAAGGTGCAAAAAAGCATAAAATTTTTATTAAAAAAAATTGATTCCGCTCTCTGCAGTAGCCAATGGTTTGTGGAATAACCTAAAAAGTTGCAGACTGGTCGGATGAGGTACATGTCCAGGTACAGCAGAAACATGTTGGAGAATTTTTCAGTTACATAAGTCGATTTATACAAAAACGATTTGGCAAGTACATGATAAACCGTGTGTACTTTATCATTAAAAAAAAAATATTGGATTGAATAATTTTGTAAACTATTGAAAATTAACAGTCCTTACAATGGCCCAATACTTGGACAGCTTAACTAGTACAGTGCCTCACAGCCATAATCGTACACTCTTTAAAATCGCATAACTTTTTTAAAATTAATCCAAACGACTTGAGTGTTTTTTAGAAGCTAGAAGGATTAGTTTACTAAGTGACTTGATTCGTCGTTTTGAAAAGAAATGTACTTGATCGGAATAGCAAAAAAAAATAGTAAAGGTCGTTTTTTCAACTTTTTTTTGTGAGCCTGTAATGAAAATTCAAAAAACCCGTTTGTAGATTGAAGTAAGTTGTATGCATGTCTAAAATTTCATGAAAATCGGTTAACCTTGCTCTGAGCTATAAACGCTTAAAGATCACAGAATAAGGTCGAGAATCGGTGATTTTGGGAATTTCCACAACTGAGTATCTGCGAATATGTTTAGGCACACACGTTTTTAATTATACGCATATCGTTGCAAGAAGTCATTACTATGTATATATTTCATGGACAAGGAACTAGGTATATTTCAAAGTTTGCACTTCTCTCTTTTGTCTATGCTCGTTAGTGTGTAAAACCGATGATGTAATAATATTATCATATGGATGCCTTATTCAAGAAATATTTACTACGATCGCTGCATTTCAAGCAAACTGTTTTGAATAGATATTACGCATCACGGTATAGATCCGTTAGTGTCGGTAAAACAAGTTCCGATTAAAATATTTTCATTGGGATTAACTGGGAAACAAATCTATCTTCGTTACCTTAGACTTTAGATGAAATAAAATACGTGACAGGTACTCGAAATATACATACGGCAAACAAACATGGAACTTGCGGTTCGTGCAACATTATTTGCTCATATCTTTGTGTTAATAATCCGGTCGACGAAATTCTCTTTGGTCTCGCTTGGGTCGCATTGTATTGTCGTCTGCGTTCCGCGGTGCGTTATCGCTTTTAGAATCACTGTAATGGATTTACTTATTTCCGAGCCCAACTCTTCTTCGTCATGCTATGAGTTTAAGCAGGATCTTAGGTAGGAAACTAGAGAGACGGTTGGGTTAACGTTACAGCCCGTACGGGTTTCATTAGTTTCTTAACAGAGTCAATTAATGTACATATTTAAACACGCGACGTACTTGCGAAATATCACTTGGCTCTGCTTCGAATACGGTACCTTCTTCGGCCGACGACATGCTGTAAATTGACTAGTGTTATTGTGTGAGAAGAAATGACTCATTTAAGGCTATGGTTACAGTGGGCGCGTTTCTGCCCGAACTGAGCATCGCGCGAACATTTGTTTTTCAGAAATACGTGGCAGTACTAGGTATTTTTACTCGTATATGCCGATAACCGAAATAGATTCATCGATGTACTTTTCCATTATCCGGACCCTACTGCCATTCCTAAATTAATGGGTGGAGAGTTGCAAAAATTTAAAAGTAAATGGAAAAAAATTATTTATTCATTCTTCGATTGGTTTAGGTTTAGATCAGCGATATTTGTTGAACAAACCAAGCAATTTCTCTATATTTTAAGCGGTATAGAAACATAGGTATATTTGCAAAGTGTGCAATTTTCCTGACTGCATTTCGCCAGAAGGACTTGCCATTACATTCTTAGCTATGTTCACACATTATTTTCCTTTTAATATATGTTTGTATTTTAAAAATACGAAGTATTTTATTTTGTACTTTAAGAAGTGTGAAGTAAGTATTGCTGAAATACATTAAAGAATTAAATAAGAAATTAAATAAGAATGAAATAATAAAATAATACAATTATTTATTATTCAAATTATTTGTTTGACAGCTGCATCAGATCTGTGTATAGTGTGAGGTTAGACATTGTACATGTGTATGTAATGTGGCGTGTAGATATTGTAGATGTAATTGTTGTGCACCAGTGGCGCACTCAGGATTTAATCTTGGGGGGAGCCGAGTTAAGCGGATAAAAATATTTTTAATCCAAATTCAATAAAATTCATGAGGTGATTATAAAAATTTATTTAACCCTACCAGCGATTGGCGTATACCAAAATGACTCGTTTTTTAAAAGAAAAAGTCATTTAAGAAAAGACATGCACTTTTTTATATTTTTCTGCTTTATTTAACTCGCATTCTTTTCCTTTTTTTATGCAAACGACAAAATCTTTATTTTCACTGTCAGTATCTGATGACTCATTTCTGCTTCCGTTGTCCGATTGTGGATATTCTTTTTCACAGTTTAATCGCTAACATGAAAAAGTACAGGAAGAATGCAATAATTGAGCAAACATAGTATACAAGTATTGTTTAGCATTTTTTGTACAAGGTATATGTACTGAAATGTATTTAGTTTTCTAAAGAATTATTTGAAGTATGCGGAAATATTATGAGAACCATTTGAAATAAAAAATTTACTTGCGTTCCTTGACGGGTCAAAATGATCCATCTCGGTATATGTAGATTGTAGGTATACTACATATAAATTTTATATGCTTTTCAAGTGGCTCAATGGGATTCGAGTCATTATTTGAATTCGAGTAGCTTGAATGTAAGCAAATCGTTAAAAGGTTCGAGCTGCTCAAATCGTTCAAAGATATCAAATTTTTTCAAATTCGATTAAATAATAATTAAGCGACTTCGACATTCGAGGACTTGGCTTGGTTCGATTGATTTCACCTGAGTTTAGCTGAACTTTTTTTGTCAACTATTTGAACAGCTCTGGTATAAATATTTGCACTGTTTGAAAAACGATTGCTATTACTTTATTACTGCAAAAAATTCAGCTGTATACGTAAATCTCAACCGCGAGCCATGTATGTGTTTTATGAGCAAATAAAACATGCATAATCCAACATTGGACTATGTAGTATAATTTAAACCATTGTTTTGAGTAATAAACGTTTTTACCATCTAAAATGACAGATGGCCTTTTGCACGACTTTGGAATGTAGTTTTACATCTTCATTAATTCATAGTTTCTCATAAATCTTGTTTATCAAGATGAAGGGTACGGTTCACAAGTATCAAGCTTAAGTAATGGCCAACCAGCGGCCGTAGCCGTGATGGAGACACCGGTTCTCGTTAGATCACCGAAGGAAGTTAAGCATCACGAGGCCGGGTACTGCGGAAAGATGGGTGACCGAAACAACCAAACCAAACAAACCCCACCACCTTTTTCTCGCGGTGCGCCGCTGCTGCTGGGACCCCGAAGGAGAGAGGAGAGGGGGAAAAAAGATAAAAAAAGACGGACTATAGTTCGCGTGGGGCAATATATAAAGCGAAGATATGCTTTGAAACGCCATCCTTGTTTAACGGGAAAACAAAAATAAACAAGTATAATAGCCAGTGACAAAGAGCTAAGAGTTGAAATTAAAGCGGTAAAATAGCTATTTCCTGGAGAGTAGGAATTGTCAGTTGATGAAAAAATGTAAAAAAAAATTCAATTGTTTCGGAAAAAGGGTGGAAAAAATTACCGAATATTATACGATTTTGTAAAGGCGCAGTTTGAAAAAAATGGAGCAGAGTTGAATAAAACAAGGGAGAGAATTCTGCTGTCATAAATACACAGCACAACGGAAATACATAATACAGTAGGTACTGCTTGCACACAGGGTCGGCGGAGCAATTTTTTCCCGAGTGTGGATTTGGGGCAGTGCAAAATTAAAAGATAAAATTTTAGCAGCCTCAAACCCAGTGGTACGCGAACACAAAATAAAAAATAGTAAAATGCCTTCCAAATTCCCGAATGTGGAATTGTACACACAGCAAAATCTCAAGTGTGAAATATTCCACGCAACTCACGCCGGCCCTGCCTGCACAAGTGATACGTTTCGTGATTGCGAATGATAATCCGCTATCCCCACAAACTGCCCGGTCCCGAGCCAGTTTCAATCGCGGAGATAGTACTGTATAATACCTTTATGCTCTTTGCTGCAGTATGTGCAGTATGTATACCAAATATGTTGAATCAAAATGGACCGGTATCACAACAAAATCAATTAGCAACAGTTTTTCGGAAAGAATTTTGAAAACATTCTTCTTAGCGCAAAATAAGATTTTCGACCCTTATTTTTAATGCAATTTCTTGCCTTCTTCGAAGCTCATATACCTACCTTTGTACTCTACAGTATCTTTCTATCAATTTGTAATGAACACACTGTATACTGTTTTTGCATTTTTTCTTCACACGTGCATGGTTCGAAAATTGTACGTATGTATAATAAATAGACGTGTCGAAATGGGGTTAAGAGGTTTGAATTTAAGAATACGTTTGCCATGAATGCATGTACATATCTATAATCTGTATACATATATACATAAAGTTTAGGCTCGTAGTTATAGCTGGCATGTAAAGCAGGTTTTTTTATGATAAATATAAGTTGTAAATAGGATATTCAAATTGATGTATTCTTTGTAAGAAGATGTAAGAAGTGTGAAAATATCTGTAGGCATATTTTAGCCGTGGGTACATTGAAAACACGACTCATGATATACGATTGCCTGTATCGTAAAAAGGTACGTGTCCATCTGAGAGAACTCGCGACATCTACTCTCGAGTAGGTATGTATGTGTCCATTTGAGGATATACTGCCCGACGCTATTTTTTGCCGAGTATATGATTATGTACACGTGTAATTATGTAACAAGTAAAACAAAAATTATAACAGTAAAATTATAATAAATACGAAAGAAATGGAGCAGTATCCGAAATAGGGTTTATTTCGAGTTGCAAAACGGCGTGGGTTATAATGTCTCTGGTAGTTATGTGAAACAGACCAATATATATTTTTTTCAATTTATGTGCCAATTGTAAGAATATGAAACACAAATTGTTGGAAAATTACAAAAAGAATCTCGAGAATGCGGACGCGGCTGCGGTTGTCTCTGGACTGTCCTCCTGAACCATCCAGGGTACCTTCCCCACCCTGGGCCCAGTGTCTTCGATGATCTATCAGCGCAACAATTGCCAGACGGCCCTCGTGGACATATCTCTCCAGCTTCATATTTTAAAACAGTCCGAACTTGTGAGATTTTCACCAAAAAATCGCGTTTTATTTGTTTAAAAACAGTGGTTAAAATTGACAATTTGGTTAAATCTTGCGATTCATATTCTGAGGAATATTATAAACTACAAGTGCGCAAAATTTGAAGTTGATTGGTCAAATAGTTTTTGAGTTATCCCCGGCGCCAATTTTGGAAACGTGGTTTCGAGAAAAATGCGTTTTAGGTATACTCGGCGTTCGGAGGCGCGCTGACTCACCAGGCTATAGTATCGATACGGAGTTTAATCTCGGCCTATAACTTTGAGAATATATTTTTGAAACGTTTTAGAAGCGGTTTATGGATTCTTTTCAATGTTTCGGTTGATTTATACAGTGTGCTCCCTTTAAGGCTGCGGTCGCATGAGCGTTTTGTCGACGTCCGTCACAATTCTAGAAAGTGGTCTCAATAAAACTCAGACAAATAACAGTAACTGTGGTCGTTTTTTAAAGCTAGATCTGGACTGTTTACAGTCTGGAGGCGAACGACGAACTGAGCCTTTCCGCAGGCTTCAGGACAAGCAGAGCCCGGCTTGTTTACAATTCGTGACCCAGGCGGGTGGGCCGAACTCGTGCACGCCGCCATTTATCCAGTACGCCTGGCAACACTGCGCGGTTGTGTATCGGAAGACTGGGTCACCCAGCCTGGGTGTTTATACAAAAGTTTTTCTCGAATTCTCGCTATCACCTTGGATTTTTAAATGTGCAAACGAAAGTGAAACTGTTCGAGAACGAAGTCAAAGTCTTCTCCTTAACGATATTATCAATAATATCCATTTATCAGTAATATTTTGATATTATCGATATTTATCGATAACGGTATCCGTAACTATTAACCGTATTGCTGCATCCCTCGTGCAAATAGGGAGGGAAATAGATGTTCATTAATTACTATCGTGATAGATCGATATCTCTATAATTCCATCCAAGAGTAGACTCGTTCCGCGCAGGGATATACTGTTTGTTGATTGGTGGGGAACCGCTACGACCAATCGCGCGTGTCAGATCCGTCGGAGCTGCGCAGGTCTGTCGCAAATCGGTAGGGGCGTAGGTCTACTCTTAGGTGGAATTCTATCTAGTCAGAAAAAATATGAAATATACAGAGTAGTACCAAACTGGTAGTACACCCCCAAAAGGGACGATTCTTCGGGTGGGAATGAATCTCAAATGTAAAAAATTAAAGTCTAATTTTGTAAAAAAATTGATTTTGAACAGATAATTAATTCTTATTTGTTAGTCAGATCGAAATCAATCTTTTCGTAAAGGAATGTTGATGCTTCATGAGAGTTATGCCACTTCCAGTTGTACCCGAGTAATCCCCCCAAAACCAAAATTTTATATCTCAGTTCTCGAGATACTACGTGACGAATTCAGTTACACCTTATACATATGTAAATGCACGGTATATATAGATTGTCATGTCACTCAAATTGCACATTCTACATCAGACTAGGTGTACGGTGGTTCAGCGAAACTTCTTGCTTGTAAAATGAATTCGAAGTACGTATCGCGCCTTCCTACAACACATCTATTCGAAAGAAGTTGTAAACACTTGTGACAAATAACACGCGTATAAACATAATTTGCGAATATTCCGAAATCGAGGAGAATAAGTGAAAACGCTAATGGAGAAGCTGTTAGCATGAAATTGTATAAAACGTACCAACAGCTGATAAAGAAAATTTAAACTGAAGATTAACAATCGGGATTAACGTTTAATTTAAGTTGCTTGTGAACTGTGTATGATTAAATTATTTCAATACGAATTTAATATGTTGTGGTAATCGGAAAAGTCTTGCAAGTGGGCCCGTGGCTTCCATTTTGAGTATATCAGTTAGATTATTGGTAGGCTTAAGAAAGGAAGGATGCGATAGACGATAATGAGTGTCGCAAACATTGTTCATTCCTCAGATCGACGAGTTCGGGTGCACGAACCTTACATTCCGCCAGTCAGCCCCAGATCGTAACGACCAAAGATGAAACTCGTGAACTGATGGCGGTGTGGCCCGATATCGTTCGGGATCTCACGGATGCTGGGCGCCATCTTGACATTCCAGATGTTACTAAATGGATAGCAAAGGTACATTTTACTGCGAATTGAAAATTCTGAAATAACACGTTCGGTGGGCGCACACAGCCTGCGCGGGAAACGCCGATGTGCGTTCAGCGAATGTGTTTAACAGATATGGCTGAGGGATTTCCGCACGTGGTGTACGCTAAACGTTTGGTATTGCGGACTTAAAGGGCTCGAGACCTTATACGTGCAGTGTAGGCAGGGGACATACTTTTCGACCAGACTTAATTACTTCTAGGAAACTATATTTTTTTTTACGAGTTTTTGTGTGCAATAATTATAGTCTTGCGCAATGCGCGCACGTAAGTTTAGTGGTCGCAGTTGGAGAATATTTATTCAGGTCACGGTCAGAAGAAAAGCAATTGCATCGCTACAACCACGTTTAATACTAATGCTCCATCTTATTTGTTTATTATTATTTGAAGAGATATTCAACTACTCATCCAGTCGGGACACGTGCACTTGACGAATATTCAAAACAGATTTTTTACTTTTTTATTTTACGAGATCGGTAAATATTCTTAAGTGGGGAGTAGGCTTTTAAATATAAATCACTTGGGATGCACCACATAAATATAGATTTGTAGGTTTATTGTTTATTATTTTACGAGATCCGTAAATATTCTTAAGTGGGGAGTAGGCTTTTAAATATAAATCACTTGGGATGCACCACATAAATATAGATTTGTGGGTTTATTGTTTATTTTGTTATGTCTATGGAACGCATGTGCCGCTGGACAAATAAATAAATAATAATAATAATAATAATAAGGGGATTATTTATAACAAAATGACAAATAACAAATGTACGTTGTTCTCCATCGTAAGGTACTGCAATATAATGTTCCTGGAGGGAAAAAGAGTAGAGCGTTGGCAGTTGTTCACGCATTCAAGACAATAGCCCCGCGTGAACAATTAACGGAAGAGAATCTTCGATTGGCGCGAATTCTAGGCTGGTGTTCAGAATTGGTATGTAACTATTTTATTATGTTTTATGCTACTAATGATATTAATAAATGTTCGATTCGTGGAGTTCAACTAAGTTGATACATCATACATTTATACTAAATATATGTAGAATTCTCTAGAAAGTATTGTACGAATTTTACAAGCACTAATGCTGGCACAGCACTGATCATTGGCACTCCTGATTGAAAATTCAAATATTAAGAAGTACAAGCTTAGAAAGTACTTTTTTTTTACAATTTCTTATTTTTCTTTCACTACAACACTGCAAAGCCCAGTAGTTGAACTACACACTTTACATCTGGCAACACCGCAAAGCGGGACAAAGGGCTGAGGCGTTATTTTCAAATTTTATAGATTTACTAAGTATTGTTGGTATTTAATAGTGAATGAAATAGTCTGTTTAAACACTTAAAACTTCGTTTTTAATACATACGTTTTTCTATATAACCTCAAACTGTAGGGTGCCAGTGATTGTACTTTTATGCCTATTTTTGCTTTCATTGAATATTATTAAAATAAAAGACTACCAGCGGCCGTAGCCGTGATGGAAAACACCGGTTCTCGTTAGATCACCGAAGTTAAGCATTACGGGGCGGTGTACTGGGGAAAGATGGGAGACCACCTTTCTCCCGGTGCGCTGCTGCTGCTGCTGGGACCCGAAGGAGAGAGGAGGGGGAAAAATGGGACTTACAGTTCGTTGGGCAATATAAGCAAAAATAAGCTTGAAACGCCATCCTGTTTAAAACACAGGAAAACAATAAAAAACATCGGCTCTGTTACATATTTCATTAATCCAAAGAGTGAAAAATCTATTCTGTACATTTTTACGTATACATGTTTACAGCTGCAAGCATTCTTCCTGGTAATCGATGATATTGAAGATGGGTCGCTAACACGGCGTAATCAGCAATGCTGGTATTTACATAACGATATTGGATTGGCAGCAATTAATGACGGTATACTTTTGGAATCGGCTATATACCAACTCCTCAGGACACATTTTAAATCGAAAGATTGTTATACAGGCCTTTTGGAATTATTTTTAAATGCAAGTAACACTTACGCTACATCTAAGTAGAATGTGGGCTGGAAATTATTGAGTGACTAACATAAGTCGAAATTCTTGAATAATTATTCGACGGGTCGCTTGGTGTTAAAAAAAATACCATTTGTGAAATATCTTGCTGTGAATTCTTAACTCTAAATAAAAGAAATTTCAATCGAAATTTCGACAATTTTCAACCCTTCCGGCGTAATTTGTTTGCACCGGAGATAGTTCGCGCACTTTGGTATATATGTGGTAAACTTGATCGTAATGATATAATATTAATTGCAGGTCACATTAAAAACAACCATGGGCCAATGTCTAGATTTGTTATCGACAAATCATGGGAAAAAGCCAAATTTAGATCTTTTCACAATGGACCGATATAACTCTATCGTAAAATACAAAACCGCATATTATACATTTGTACAGCCAGTAAGCGCAGCCATGCATTTGGTAAGTTGAATATCCGCGCTGGTATCGCAATTCGGTTTACTTCAATTAAGATTTGTAAAGAAGATTTATATTTCTTCGATTCCGCTTGCGTAATATTAATCTTTTATCGGCCGGCCTTTCTTACAGGCTGGCATAAAAGATCCAGAAATGTATAGACAGGCGAAAACCATTCTATTAGAAATGGGTCACTTTTTCCAAGTACAAGATGACTATTTAGATTGTTATGGCGATCCAGAAACTATTGGAAAGATTGGCACAGACATAGAGGCAGGGAAATGTTCGTGGCTCGTTGTTGTCGCTTTGCAACGCGTTACGCAACAGCAAAGGAAGATCTTGGAGGTAAACAAACCTTCAATAAAATCACGTATTTGCCTATTCAGTAACAATGTACGCGGGTCGAATAATTTTAAAAACACACACAGGAATGTTACGGAGAGTCAGACCCGGAAAAGGTAAGGCGTGTGAAGCAGCTTTACAACGAGCTGGGCTTACCAAATACTTATTCCGTTTACGAAGAAGAAACGTACAATTTGTTAAACACGCACATACAACAAATATCGCGTG
Organism: Andrena cerasifolii; assembly: GCF_050908995.1. Taxonomy (NCBI): domain Eukaryota; kingdom Metazoa; phylum Arthropoda; class Insecta; order Hymenoptera; family Andrenidae; genus Andrena; species Andrena cerasifolii. The sequence continues at coordinate 5,651,733 of NC_135123.1, forward strand.
GGCTTCCACACGAAATCTTCTTAAAATTACTAGCGAAGACGTATCGCAGGGTGGCTTAAAAATGTTAGCTACAGGTTACACACAGTAGACTAATTTACTACTAATCTAGGAAAGGATATACATAAAATGTGCTTCTTCCATTCTGTGGCTTTGGTTGAAACGAAAGTAGGAACCAGCAGCGATTACATTTTATTTTTATCAAATGTGAACTTGTCGCGTAACATTGTTAAATTCGAAACGCAAGAAAGACAATAATGGGTTATAACCGGGAATGGAAACTCTGACAGAAATAACTGTCTCAAATTGTTATATACTAGGGTTTTGGGAAAACAGGTGCGATAAACTAAAGTGATTTCACAACCGTAACTACTACGAACGGAAATTGTTCTGGAATAAATTGGTTCTGGTTCTAATATCTGGTTCTAATTTTATATCACTTCTTCAATCTGTTTCATCGGTTTAGTACGAAAAGAAACTGTTGAATGTGTGTAGCACGTGTGCGTTGTGTGGAGTACAGTATATAAGTGGTAATTTATATGAAACTGTTGCCTGTAGTTGCTTCCTCCGATAGTAGTTGAAACACCTTGTTGATTCCACTGAAGTATTTTCCACAGTTTGCTTCTGTAAGGAAATGATGGTAGGCCAGATAAAAGAACCAATATCCGAGCTTCAGTCGATTCTCTCTGACAGCTATTCCCAATAACGATTTTTCTGAAGCTGTTTCAAGAATCGAAGTCGATTCATTTTAAAATCCCGGTCTCAAGTCATAACGGTAGTTAAATAATTCATGCACAACGGCAGAGGTAACGTTAGTCAATAAAGTGATAAATGATATTCCATATTCAGCGAGTAAGATATTTTATATTTTATATAGCAGACATATATTGTATTCATTTTCATACGAAATTTAATATCTACCATACAAAGACATGTGTATGAATTCAATTTACATGTTTATATTTTTGAAAGATTAATCAGAACAGTTGAATAAATCTTTTAAGAAAATCTCTTTATTTTCTTCTTCCTGCCCCATGGTTCACTATTTCTCACGTTTCTGCGAATTTTCGAACGAACAATTTGTTTCAATTCCCGCCTGAGATTTTTAAACTCGTCATCTGGCACAGACTCCTTGGAAAAAAATGTCACTGCCTCTGAAATTTATTAAATAACGCAATTTTTTAACAACCAATATGAACTGTACCAAGTGTGTTGCATCACTTTGTTCGTCTTGGCTGAGGAAGGTTTTAACATTTCTATTTTTTTTTTAAATAATTAAATAATGATTTTTAAATAATAGTAGATCGCGACGCGACCGCCAGGCGGCGACCGGGCGAGCGCTTCTCGCTTGTGAAATAGCACCGCGACGAGAATAAGTGGCCGAGGGCTCTCGAGTTTACAGATTCATAACTCGGGTTTTTGAAAGTTTTTCCCGTGCCAAATTTGCATGCAGGGTTTTACCCGAAAACTAAAATCACCCAGTAATAACCCACTAACATTTTTTCACTGAACCTGCAGGTTAAAAGGGACCCTTATCCTAGGGTACTGCAGACCTCTACTCAAAGGAAATCATTATAAAAAAAAGTACAGATTGCAGATTACAGATTATGAATCAGTCACATTAATATTTCGGGCGAAACCGAGGCGGGGACGCTAGTTTCTTATAATTACATACCATTAAAGCGTGTATCGTTAGAGTCGAAGAAGAAATTATTCGTCTCTTTAATTACATTGCTTGTAGTTTGCTCATTCTTCGTCGTGCTTGTTCCTTTATCGTTGTCAATCTCGTCATCCAACGAGTCACATTTAAATGAATTCTCTCCACTAAAATTAAATTCAAATTTTTTCTGTTTCGCGGATTCCATGGCAGTTGCATTGTCATCATTATCTCCTAAAAGTATACAAAAATATAAGAATAACAGTCGTAGCAAAATGTCGGCAGATGTAATGCGCATAGAGACAAACCCTTTTCAATGTTTTCCTCTTTTCCGTATGTTTTTAGCAGACTAAATTGCCCTCCTTCTTTCAAGCTCTTTGATAGTGATTCCGATACCGAGAAGTAAACATCCTTCGACACTTCGACCTGCTCATTTTCAACATCTTCAACAATATCTTTAGCTTTCTTCTTTGTTTTAACTTTCTTGACATTCGCCTCCGACTTCTCTGGGACAATTTCATATTCTTTATGATTGCTTACTGTAGGATCGTACCTAATCATCTCTTTCCTAGAAGATTGAAAAGCATGTAACGTAAAGGTACATAGAGGAAAGGTTTATATAACTTTCCTTGGTGCATACTTTGCGAATTTTGAATCCTTGTTGACTTCCTTGGTTTTTGAAGTAATTGGCACTCCCAAAATGTTCTCCAAAATGTCTAATTGCCATTCCTTTTCTTTATGCAAATCCGATGCATCATTGTTTTCCACCGTAACACTTTCCTCCGATATATGGTCGTTTTCCACGAAGCGTTCGTCAATTTTAAAGCGGTCGTCATTTCCTAAAGTGCGACTGTGTTCGCAATGCTAAAATTATTAATTAATGGGTACTGGCTATTTGTATCGAAACTAAAGTAAATTCGTGACGAGATACCTACCCTGCTGCGTTCTTTTTCATTCCAAATTTATTAACATCCAACAGCGATTCGCCATTATCGTCATTATAATTGTCATCATCGTCATCGAACAAATCATGCTTCCTCTTCTCTGTTTTTTTCTTAACTTTTGGTTGCTCTGCTTTGTAAACATCGTCATTAAATATTATTTTATTTGCATTTGTTTTGCTATCCTGTAGAATTAAATACAGAATTATGTTAGACGAAGATAGGAAAAGATTCAAGCCATGATGAATTGGAGCGTAAGGTATACCAAATTCTTCAATGCGTTTCTCACTGCCAATTCTTTAGCTCTGAACGCTTCCTTCTGCCGCTTCAATGACTCTAGTCGCTTTTTCTCAGATTCGCTGATTTCCTGCATTGCTGCTTTGTTATGCTCACGTTTCTGACTATCAATCACTATCTAGCTTAATCGGTTCCTTGCATTTTTAGGTTATGTTTACTGGTAATTTAATGGTGCTTAATTTGTAGGGTTTTTTTGTTACTATGTTGTCTGCCTGCATGATTGGTATGCGCGCAGTTTTACAAGTTTAAACCACGGTGTAATAGACAGGTGTTCCGACTCCTTTTCAGAATGTGCGACTTTTTCGTCTTAGTTCTTCTAGCGGCCACTAGATTGGCGCTCAAGCAGAAGAGGCTGACTTTTTGCGCATAATGCTACTAAAAAGCTGTACTACTGCAATCACATAAATGCATGCGTACGTGGATTTTAGTGATCCTCTAGGGAGTGATCGGAACAACGTGTATCGTCGCTGATTGGTTGCCGCGATTTGGAACAAAAGCGGAAGTAGACAGAGAAAGAAACTGTAAAAAAGAAAGAGACAGAAGTACTGATAGAAAGACACAGAAATACTGACAGAGAGAGAGAGAGAGAGAGAGAGAGAGAGAGAGAGAAATACTGATAGAAAGAGATAGATATGGTTTAGGTTATGTTATTTCCGGTTTTGCTTCAAAATGGCTGCGGTTATACCGATCACTCCCTAGAGGATCACTAATGAATTTCTCATCACGACGCCTCTCGCGACGACCAGAGGAACTGAGGAACCAAACAGAAATGGGCACAGAAAATCGCTGGGGTAAAGGTGCTGAGTCGGAACACCTGTCTATTACACCGTGGTTTAAACACCTTCCCCCTTTAACCTTGCTGCTCCGTTCGAGTTTATTTAACGCAATAAAAAAAACGCTCGCAAAAACGTTACTTGTGAAAGGAGTGTTTTATAATTAATATATATATATGTCATTATAACTTGGAATACCTCACCGAGGAATTGGAACTTGGTATATTTCCAGGGGCGGATTTGTGTGTAGGTTGAGTAAGCTGCAGTCTAATAAACATTTGTAAATCGCGGGCTCTGAATGACCTATTTTTCCCCGTGGGGAATTCTAATTCCTAGCACGCGTGGCGTTACCATCTGTTTCGAGACATTGCCGGTAACGTCGCATGTGACCCTAAAATGGTAAGAGAGGGTCCTGGGACTCCCCGAACCCTGGACAGAAACATCCAGTGCATGTTCTGTCTATCCTATACCTCGTCTGTGATATACCCGATAATGGTTAAAGACACTGTAGGTATTGTTGACGTTTTTGTTGTAAGTAATAGTGTTTCGTCTCTAGATGAAGACACCGTACATTTCGAGTCGATAATTCATTGGTGCAATCATTAATTATTGTAACGATATTTCGGTGTAATTAATGAATGCTGTAATATTACGTAGTGAGTAAAATTGTTCTTGAGAAATACTGTTTATTTTTATGGGTCGACAGGCAGATACTTTAGAAAATCAGTACCAATATACATATCTGTATTGATTTAAAATTTAAACATATGGATATGGAATTATGGAGCTGAATAATCCATATGAATATTCCTCTCTTCGCCCCTGTCCTCTTCTATTTTCACCGAAAAGATAGATGGAATGGCGTTTAACATATCAACTAGAATCTCAGCACTCAATGAACCCTGCCTCTTCATTGACCCGCGCCCCTTCTTCAAGTTCGCGGTAGTCCCGGCGACGAGATGCACTTCGCGCGCCATTATGCAAAAACATGTACGCCCGTTATGTGAATAAATATGTATTCCCTAACGGCCACCCCTTTGTCCCTTGTCCTTCGCCCATCGTTCGTCACCCTCCGCCATCGGCCTTCATAAATTATTTATTCCCGAGGGAAACCTGTGCGCTCCCATCGCTAAGACGATTACTTTAATTAATGTCGATCGTTATCGGCGACGTTGAAAGCCAGAAGGGCAGGAGTCACGTCAACGAGACGCTTTTAAATTCTAATACATCGACGCGACGATCGCACCCCCATCTGCCCCCTGCCGATGGCAACCGTGCGGGAGGCAGTGTTTCTCGCCCGTTCTTCTAAAGTAAATTCATAACCCGGACCAATCGTTCGGCTGGTTTTCTATGCGTTTTAAGGGGACGTATTAAATATGCTGCTATTTTAAAATGGAAGCAGGCAATGACTTCGCACGGGGAAAAAGGTTTCGGGGCTGGATATCGAGCGCGATTCGCGGGTCGCAAGTTAACCGAGCACCGCCTTTAATTTAATGGAGGCCGAGGGATACGTGTGTGGGTGTATACTGCGATTTCACGTTGAGCTTTCTGCGGCAGGAGGCTGGTCCTTCTGGAAATCTGCACTTACAGTCGACCACATTTGCGGTATTACGGCTTACTGCAAACGGAGAGCCGTGAATGCCATTTGGAAATCATTGCCGATTGGAGAGCTGCAAGCGGTTGTAATGCTCTTAGGAGTACGATACAAAGTGAAAGGATCCTCGTTCGGAATGTCCGCGTCCCAGTACTTTCCTCTTTTTCTTCATCTGGTCTTCAGGCCAGAATATTTCACTATTCCGGACAATATATCGAATCCCTGTTATGGAAAGTGTGTACAGAGATACAGCAGGATAGCGCAGCCTTCGCTCATGGCTGGTATTATTAGTAGACCTGATTTTTAATTGAAAAGTAATTGAAGCAGGGTCCCTTGTAAGTCCCCATTGTACAGGACTCACATAGGACCCGCACTCGCTGATTGGAACGCAACTTTGTGGGCTCATAGAGCGACTCAAGGCAAGAACAACGGTACGTTTCATTCCTGCCCAATTGCTCTTTAAGGTTGTGGAAACTAACCTCAAAGTCAAATAGGCACCCCCCACTTTTTCGCTTATAACTTCTAAGGTACAAGAGGCAGGAAATAATGTTTGAAATAAAAGTTTAATAGCACAACAAGCGCTACAAATCTGCTTTAACAAAATTTTGAAAAGAGTTCGAAAATAAAATACATACTTGACGAAAAAATTTTATTTCAAAATTTTGTTGACGCAAGTTTGCAGCGCTTAGTGCACCATTAATCTTTTCTTTCAAACATATTTTTCTGTCTCTTGTACTTTAGGAGTTATGCGCGAAAAAGTGGGAGTGCCCATTTAACTTTGAGGTTAGTTTTCACAAAGCGGGCTCGGGCAGGAATGAAACATACCGTCGTTCTTGTCTCGAGTCACTCTATAAACCCACAAAGTTGCGTTCCAATCGGTGAGTGCGGGTTCGAGGTGTTCCGTTGCCCGATGCAGGAATATTGAAAGTGTCGCTGAAGATGGGAGGACCTGGTTCCGTTCTGAAACAGCATCCTCAAATCTATTCGAGCCGAGGGAAACGTCCGCGATTAAGCCCGGAGTGCTTATTAACATTGTACTTACGAGCCGCTTATGCGGGTCTTCTATGACACCGGTCCTGGCGATCATCGGCCGCAACTTAAGTATTATTCAGCGGTAAAAAGATGATGGGCGGAGTAGCGAGGAGGCTAGCTGGAGGAGGTAAAAGCGTTTCCATTTAATTACAATCGATCGAAGCGGCGGGATCGCCTTCGGTGGCATCGGCGCGGCCGAGGGCCGGCGGTTTTATAGAAGGTCAGCCGCGGTGGTTCGTAGAGCGGCGTTAAAACCACCACTCAAATTTGCAGAACTTTTTTATCCCCGACCACTTCGAAGCCTCCCGCCAGCCCGCTATCTCTGTTCCTTGTTCGATGGGTTTTAAAATTGCACGGCTTTACCTTCCTCCTCTATTTTTTCCTTCACATCATTTGGCTAAGAGATTTCTTCCTTCTTCCGCCGATCTACCATCCCCATTCTGTCTTCCGCCGGAAACCAACACAAATGTTTGATCTACTTGATGCACCCCGCCTTTAACCACCTCCGCTTCATCGTTCCTGGCTTCGAATGTCTCTTCATCTACTTCTGCCCGCATCAGCCTGAAATCCTGCGCCCCTTTGTGCCTCATCCTCTATTCCTTTATGAGACAGCGCCCGCCGAGACGCGCATAGAGGGATATTCCTGAAAATGTCCGCCCCCCACCGGCGAGGCTGGCAATCCTTTTAGAACGATCTCGCCAAGGTATCCGGGCTTGTGATGTTTGTGAACGGAATTATCGAGTTTGCCGGCACGAGTTGAACGGATCCGACATCGGGCGTTCTGTTGCAGCCTCCGCCAAGCCGGTAAATTGTAAGTCACTGCTGGGAATTTAAATTTAATTCGCGGAGGGGCACGCGCCAGGTTCTCTTCGTTTATACTCTCCCTCTTCCAGGGAACTTGAACAACCTGTAGATAAATATCGGTCCAGGGATTTGTTCTCGCGGCAGTTTAAGCTTATACCGATCCTCAAGCGTGGCACGCAGTATCGTTAGAATTCGCGTTACGATCGTCATCCTGGGATCTGTTATCTTCTACTTTGCAACCGGGGATCCCGGCACAGGCTACTTGTCCCTCATATTTCGTGCATGGCCCGCGATGGCCATTTGTCACTTCTCGAGCAAAGTTCATTGCTTTTCGGGCCATTGGACGTGCGCTATAAAAAATGTAAAAAAAGAGGGTAGAAAGCGGAGAGGAGTCGAGGGTGGAGCTGGGGTTGGCGGGCGGGCGTGGGTGAAGGAGAAACACTTCGAGGCAGAGCGAAAGTTTCGAGTTGGCGTTATTGATGTCTTCGTGGATGTGTGCTGGCGGCGAGGTGGGCGAAAGGAAGGGGGGGTGTGGGTGGGGTTCGAGGGGGTGGTCGGAGGGGGTAATCCTGAGAGCAGTCTCAAAGGCCAAATGAGAAATACTTTCCGATCGGGGCAGCAACCCCGAAGACTCGGCTGCGAGGCTTAAAGGACTTCATATAACGCTTCTGAGCCGTGAGATCTTAGACTCGCGTCGAGATTTCGACGCTTTTATTATGTAACTATGTGTGCAGGGCTCGTTCGTGTTGGCTCCGCGATTTTTCCCTCCGCCCCCACCCCGATCCCCTTCGTCTCCAAGCCGGCAAACTTTCGTAATTACGAGTTGCTGCCTTTAAAATGACGACTTGAAATTAATCCCCGAGGAACGATATCTCCTTATAGCGTCTGCCCCGATCTCGTTTCAATTCTTCCCATCATCGCTGGGGGTGATTCGAAATTCCCGGGCGCGGTGGGAAGAATTACTACCTCGTCCGAAAGGAGCGGCGGATCCAGAACACACTAACCGCGGAGATTCCCCTCAGAAACTATAATTCCCTGCCGGGGAAATCCCTGAAATCCTGCCTAAAGGCAGAAGAACTATGGTCGCTGCTTCGGCGAGCATCCTCTACCCACCCGAGGGGTGTAAAATTGCCGGCTGAACAGTCGAGAATAATTACGTTTCTCGACGAATGAGCAGCATCTCGTTACCCGCTTATTCCGCCGAGGAGCCCGGCCGATCCTTACGTTCCCCGCACGATAAACGCAAGGAGACGAGGAACAAGGCGCCCGAGGGCGGAGAAAAAAAGACGAGGAATTAATTGAAAACACGGGCAACGAGGTGCAGCGTCGTTTAACTGGATGCCCGTCGCCCCGAACGCCGGGGGAAACGAAAATCTCGTAGGCGGTAATAATAAAGTAGGCGATAAATAACCGCGTCTAAGTGGTTACGTAATTTCAGTTTGCGCTCTTACCAGGGACCATTAAGGCCATTATTGCGAATCTCTTAATTTGGGAAAAACAGTGTTTCCTCAAGGGGCCGTAGCAGAACGCCGCTTACAGAGGGGCGCTAAGTGGCGGCCAGGCTGGGCGAGATTGTGTTCCTGCACCTGTTGGGGTATTATTCATTTCAACTGGAAGGTCGTTGACACCGTTTTTCAAGGCACTTTCCGCACTCTATATCGCCGTCCCCGCTTTCAGGCCGCAAACAAGCTGTTTTAGGCACATCAACCGCAGGCTGACTCCTCTCCGTGGCGCCTTCGTCGCAATATCTCCTCGAGCAAGGGCCATCGCCTGGGAATAGAATTCTAATGAAGGTCGTAGTACGCATCTTTTAATAATTGAACCGTTGAATTCCTTGCGAATCGAGTAATATACAATCTAGAATTAAGGGGTTAAATACACCTAGGACCGTGAAAAGCCTTTTTACATTTTTTTTTACCTGTAAGTAATTTTGTTAATCAAAAATCGTAATGCGTACTTGAAAGCTTATAATTTAAAGAATATCTCCCCCTCTAAAAATGAAAATCATTCGTCTTGTTCCCCGCGTAGCTGCTGTTGAACGAAGCAGGGTTGTTACGCAAGGAGTTTGCGGTGCGCAAAATATCTCCCCTGGGTCGCATCCAAAAGAAAAAAAGAAAAATGTCAATTAAAGTATGTAAGAGAAACTATTTAGTCTATATCATACGATATTTTCAAAATTTTCCTTTTTAAAAACAATTATGAACTTTAATTCAACCCCGTAATGCAATTGCACAGGCAAATCTCAGCAGTTTTTTAACGATTAAAACCAAACTGTGACTATTACAACAAATTGATAAAGACAAGATATTGGTGCGGGAGATTATAGTGCCGAGTTTCATTTAAATCGGTTCGGTAGTTTTTGAAATATCATTGACACCGATTTGGGAGACGTAGATTCGAGAAAGCAGCGTTTAAAGTTTAAGGCACAGGTTAAAGTGAGGTAATTTGTTCGTTTGAATTTACCTTCGATGTTGCAGCTTCTGCGAATTCTTTATTGGAAGAATCGATTGTTCCGGCCGTTCTAGGGGTATGTAACCCCCTCGTCCACCCCTCTGACAGATATTATTATTACCATTCCGCCTTTATTACATTCGCATTGTGTACACGGTGCAAAGAGTATAAATGGAAAATAAGAATAAAAGAAAGAAATCCTAAATGTAAAACAGCGAAAATATCGATAGGAGCTTGCTCGCAGGGATGATCCGGCAGAAACAGCGGCAAGTTATTACATTCATCTTCCCCGGCCGTTCATTTTTGTATACGTAACAACTTGTTAACTCTCCTCGGTTCAACGTGAATTTTTCACCGCGCTTTTTCGCAACCCGCGACTCCACCCCATCCCCCTCCCCCCAACCCCTGCCGCACCACCCTGTAAATGATTCCGTGGTACAACACGCCGTCCACTCCCACCCCTTTACGCTCGTTCCCGTCTCTATCTTTTCCCAGCCACCTAGTAACCCCCCCGGCCTGTTAATTATGATTAATCATGTCTCGGAAATTAAAGCGATTAATCTTCCCGTTGTGACGACCGGCGAGCGTGTTCCCGGCCCTATACAACCGCGGCGCCGCACGAAAATGCCCGTGTATCCGTGTGCTCGATGCCTCTGTTCCCCGCGGGCTGGCGGTTTTCTCAATTAGTTCGGCCGCTAATCGTTTTTCCTGACTTATGCGCGTTTTCGGGGCACGGGGCGGGGCGCACGTTCAAGCGACAATTAGGAGATTTGCGAATTTTATGGCCGCTACGAGGCGCTCTACGGTAAACCTGCGAGTTTAATGGGATCGCTATTAAGGGATGAAATGATCGAATTGGAAATCGGATATTGGAGTGAACAGATAACGTGTTCGTCTGTCTCTCTCGGTAATTACTCGCGCTCAATTATTATCTTACAAGGGAAGATCCTCAAGCCGCAAGTTCAAGAAATTATCAACCCTTGGGGACTTGTGGAGGATATGTATAGATATGTATTACAAAATTTTTGTTGCTGGACAAATTCGCTCCAAGGGGGTGAAATTGACCCTTGAAAATCCGGCTATTTTTCGGTTTTGTGTTATAGGGGAGAAGGTGTAAATATGGACCGGGGTTGTAATGCTGACCAAGTGCTCATTTCACTTTTAAATGCTGCGATCTGTCGGGAACTGAAATAAACACAATTAGTGTCCTCTAAGATCACCAGGTGGAACTGGTGTGATTGGCATGTTTACTTTAGCTAAAAAGTGAAACTGTCTTAATTAACTTTTTTCTCATGCTAATTGACAAATGTAATAGGTTAGTTATAGGGGTATAATTAGTCATAAGGTTGAGCTTCAAAATGCTATATTTATTTATTTGGAAATATCTTTCCCAAACCGTGATTTATATATTGTTCTGAAAAAAGGCAAAAGGTGGCAATATGGACCGCGATGGTCCATATAAACACCCACTTTTAGTACATCGAGTAATTCGTCCCTTTTTTGTTTGTAACTGTTCCACTACGTCACTCCTTATGCACTGGATGTGACAGTGATGTTTCTATTTGAGATTTTAGTTCAAATTTTTAAGGAACTTTCATTAAATTTCATTAATAAACCATATTTAAAAAAAAGGTTTATCCAATTATTTATTTTCTATTGTTCCCCATTTTCGAACTTATTTAATTTCATTTCTATTTTCAAATTTTTTGGGCCTAAATAATTTTGAGATTTTAGATGTAATTACTGCAAACATGAAAAAGAAATTTGATTTAATATTAAAATATAAATTCTGTAAAAAATCAACTAGGGTGACTGTACCTAATATCGCCAATTGTTATATCTCGCTAAGTAAGCACTCAAATTTATCAATTATGCACTGAATTAGTACCTAACCATATGTAAGAAAACATATTGTAATTGCAGCGTCATGTGATCAACAATTACAGAAAGGGAAATATTTTAGTGAAACTTAACAGTGTAAAAATTTATTGGACTGCCACAATTTTACTAGAAATACCTAATTAACGATGTGCTTAAGAAATTAAATCGATTCAAATATTTTTCGTAATGAAATTAATACCGGAGAGCAATGGTTTTGATGTAATGTTTGTTACAGGTGGGATCGCGAAATTTGCGGAGCAACCGAAATAAACTTTATTCGTCCAATATGTACATACGAACGTAAAAAGTAAAATATTTTAAAAATCATATTGCTATATTTTTGTAATAAAAATAAAATCAAAGCTGGATAAAAAAAACATTTACAAAGCAAGAAATAATAAAAGCACATGTGAAAATGTGCTGAAAATGAATCAATATTTCTTGAGTAGGCGATATTAGGTACACTTTTTTCAGGACCGGATTTTTGCATGTCTTGCATCTTTTAATTCCTAATTAAAATTTTATAGGTTTCAATGATTCTAACTTATGCTACATGAAAGACGAATAATTTGTCTTCGCTTTGAAACGATTTAACGTTTGCTAGGCGATAATAGGTACGTTCACCCTATTTCTTACGTGTTTTTTACCTTTTCAGCTTTGGTCCATATTACCACCCCAATTTCTGAAACGCTGCTTCACAAAAAAAGTTGTAGAATAGATATAACTCCAAAATAGTTGAATTTTCACACTAAAGAGCTGAGATACATTATCTCAGATCTATGAGTTACCATTTCCACCTATTCTTTATGCAATTCTTACATTCTTAATATATGATTTGCTCGAAATCAAAAAGAGTGGTCCATATTCACACCTTTCCCCCTAACTCGCGAGCTGTAAGAGATAGAAACGAAGTTTCCCGACAAAAGTTATTTCATTCAATTAGGACTATCATTTGATATCTTACAGTTCGCGAGTTATAACCCAAAATCGAAGAATAGCCGGATATTCAGACGCTTATTTCACCCCGTTGGAGTTAATTTGGGCAACAACAAAAATTGCACAATACATACCTATGTATATCCTCCACTTACCCCTCCACTTATAAAATTATAAGTTTTATAATTTTTTGAATTTCCGGCTTGCGGATCTTCCCTCGTTAGAAGAGGGCAGACACCCCTGTCGCGGAAATGTATTCGCACAACGAGCTTTCCTTTCGCGATTATGCAGCTTTAGAAGTTGGATCATTCGCCCTTTAGGCGTGGCTGCACTTTTTCTAGCCTCCAATTACCACGTGTGCCACTTAGCGCTTTTAAGGAGGCAGCTCCTGCCCAGTCTCTTGCGGCTCCAAGCAGGTGCAGGAATTTCTGTTTCGTTACGGTTGTGAAGAAGCATCAGAGGTTCGTGTTCCTTATCGCCGGATGCGAGGGTGGCGCCCGCCGCGGGGGCGGAGGGTGCGCGAAGAAAGGCCGTGGATATAGCGTCGTAAACCGTAGAAAGTAGGAACTATCGCGAATAAATAACCGATTGAGAGTGGCTGGGTGAGGTCTGGCGCGAAAGGGTGAGCGGGCGTTGAAGAGGGGCGAAATGAATGCGTGCCACGTAGAGGAGCCGGGCTGGCCGACGTTGAATGGAAGTGTCAGAACGGATGGAGAGACGGGGAGGCGGGAAGGAAGGGTGGAGAGCCGGGCGAGGGTGGCGGTTTGGTTCGAGGGCGTGAAAATGCGGGGGTTGCACCTCTTGTAAAAGAGAAATATATAAACTCGAAAGGCCGATAAAGTCAGTACCCGCTGTTACGACAAACTCGCTTCCTTTTACCCCGGATTCACCTCTCCTCTTTGTTTCTCTTGTTCCTCCATCCCCCAGGGGTGCGAGGTTCGAGCGGGGAGGAGAATAATGCTCGTGCCGTGACCTCTGTCACGCGCAAGACTCGGCGTTACTGGGTCGCTCTTGGATGCACGATCAACCCCTCTTTCCTGCCGCCCCCCCCCACCCCCTCGCCCCGTAGATCTCGCGCCGTGCCCCGGTGAAATCGAGCACCGTTAATTTCTACAGGGATCTTACCTCGCGTAAACATGCACCTTCCATTCCCGCTTCCAGCGAAGCCGCAAGACCTCCTATAATTCGCTAGTCCCGAGCCGGCGGAGCGGCGCGAAGCGGCAGCTTTCCCGCCGGTAGGGTGCCGCGGTACGCACGCGGAGAGACGCAGGGCTCGGCGAGTTCTTTTCATGGAGGAGTCGTAAACTTATCGCGAAATATGTTTCTTCATCGCCGAGCGTTCCCCTCGTCGGAACGGCGCGGCGTCGTACGTTCGTTTCGGGAAAGTCTGGCGACGTAGAGCCGGGGCTAGGTGGGAAGAAGGCAGGAGAGGGGAGAAAGGCACATAAGGAAAGTGGCGAAAAGGGGAGCGCGAGTGAAAGGCGTAAAAATCGCAGGAACCGCGCACGCTTGGAGGTACATAAACTCGAGAGCCCGATAAACTTCGCAGCTACCGGCTGCAACCTACCCCCTGCGCCCCACACACCCTCTCACGCCCTTTCCCCCGATTTTTTTCAACCCCCCCCCCCCTAAGCCAGCCCCCTTGTCGGCTCCCTATTTCTTCTTTCCTCTTCGCCTGGCAAAATTGGCCAGCGCTCGTTCGCGACGCGGGTCACGTGCAAATCGCTAAGTAGTAAAGTCAGACGATGGCCAGACCGGGCGGTGGAATTCAAAAGGACGCGTGCACAGCGTTCCGTCGGAACCGTTTCGTTTGTTGGACGATGAACGCGAAAAGGGGTACGAACAGGGGTTTCCTGGTTTACGCGAGGAGCGCCCACGATCCGGCGCTCCTGGCATTCTCGCGGTGGAGTAGAGATCGACCACCCTTGTTCTCCCTCTTCAATTAGGCGCTAAGGCTAGACACCCACAAGACAGGTTAAGCAACCCGGAAATTCAGAAAATTGCATATGGAGTTTTGTGTGCCAGTAGAGTACGTAAGACAAACCTGCTTTTTTGTTGGGGCCATAGTTTGGTTTTTAGCGGGGAAATCACCCTTTGAAGAATTGCAGAATTCTCTTTCTCGTGGAATAATTCAAGAACGGTGAGGAATATCGAAAAGAAGTTTAACCGAAAGTTGCATCTCTTTTTTATATTTACAAAGCTGTGTAAAAATAATTATTGAAAAATCTATACTTTTCAAATCACCCCCATCTCTAATTCTTATTTCGATAATTATTTTTACACAGTTTTGTAGATGTAAAAAATAGATGCAACTTTTGGTTCAACTTCTTTTCGATTGCCTTCACCCTTCTCGAAATATTCCACGAAAAAGAAATTTCTGCGTATCTTCAAAGGGTGATTTCACCCCCCAAAACCGCACTGTGGCGTCAACAAAAAATAGGTTTGTCTTACGCATGAACTACTATTTCCCCACAAAGTTGCATAATTTTCTAAATTTCCGGGCGGCATGGGACCCGAAGGGAGGATTAAAAATGACGGCTCGAATTCTTCGACGTACTCAACGTTAGGCTACCTTACGCTCCCCCAAATGCTTGTGTTCTATCCTCGTTTCAAGATTGAGGTAACTGCAAGGGTCTGTTGGCTTTGTAGATAAATATATTCTACTAGCAAAAGACACCTGCGCTTCGCGTCAGCACTAAGAGATATGTATTAAGGACTCCATGAAAACAGATTTCATCCCTTCTCACCACCCCATTAGAGGTTGATTAGGGGAAAATCCTGAAATTGGTTTTCAGGCATTCCTGTGGGTAACCTTTCGACGTAAAAACTAAGTTGATATCTAATCGGGCCTAAGAAATATTAAGAAATCTGAGAAAATACATTTTACCCTTTTTCACCCGCTTGGGGTTGTTTAGGGAAAAATTCTGAAATTGGTTTTTAGGCATTTGTGTGGGCAATCTTTGCGAGTAATAACCAAGTTGATATCTAATCGGGCCTAAGAGATTTTCAGGAATACGTGAAAATACATTTCCCCCTTTTTCATCCGCTTGGGGTTGTTTAGGGAAAAATTCTGAAATTGGTTTTTAGGCATTTGTGTGGGCAATCTTTGCGAGTAATAACCAAGTTGATATCTAATCGGGCCTAAGAGATTTTCAGGAATACGTGAAAATACATTTCCCCCTTTTTCACCCGCTTGGGGTTGTTTAGGGGAAAATTCTGAAATTGGTTTTTAGGCATTCCTGTGGGTAACCTTTCGAAGTAAAAACTAAGTTGATATCTAATCGGGCCCAAGAGATTTTCAGGAATACGTGAAAATACATTTCCCCCTTTTTCACCCGCTTGGGGTTGTTTAGGGGAAAATTCTGAAATTGGTTTTTAGGCATTTGTGTGGGTAATCTTTGCGAGTAATAACTAAGTTGATATCTAATCGAGCCTAAGAGATTTTCAGGAATACGTAAAAATACATTTCCCCCTTTTTCACCCGCTTGGGGTTGTTTAGGGGAAAATTCTGAAATTGGTTTTTAGGCATTTGTGTGGGCAATCTTTGCGAGTAATAACCAAGTTGATACCTAATCGAGCCTAAGAGACATTAGGCAGTCCGAGAAAATACATTTTACCTCTTTTCACCTCCTTGGGGATGGAATTTCAACAAATCCTTCCTGAGGGGGTCTAACCCAGACCTACCTTCCAAATTACACGTTCCTAGGTTAAACGGTTTGAGCTGGCCGTTGATGAGACAGTCAGTCAGTCAGTCAGGACTTATCTATACTATTACATAAAGAGAGAGCCAATTTTTAACCCTTAACTGGTATCCTGGGGTCGCTCGTGACCCCATGCACCCAAAGTTCGATGTACAATTTTCAGTTGCCTAAGTTGGTAAACTGACTTTCTAATTAATTTTATAATAATAGTTTAACTATCTACGCTTCTATTATTTTCTACATTATCTAAGAAGAAAATATTCATAGTGGTTGCTCTAGTGTCGACTTTAAAAATTTCTGTGTCCTTTTTTATTTGGGGTCTGCCACGACCCCAGTATACCAGTCACGTTTGCCAAAAACAGTACACCAGTTAAGGGTTAAGTTCGCGCAAAACTCAAGACCTATTGAACCGAACTTCCTAAAATTTTAACACGTCATTCCTGGATACTCTAGGACGGACATAGTCTATGTAGCATGTCTAAAAAATCGCGTTATTAACCTTTAGAGAGCCAGGATATTTTCATTGAAATTGTAAATTTTCTTTACTTAAAATTTATGCAATTATACCACCAAAATGGCCAGCAACGTATCCAAATTTTAAGGTGGCCACTATAGTGGCCAGCCCGACCCTCTAAAGGTTAACATGGAACGAAGAAGCGCCTGGTATGAGTTGCGCTGGAGGGAAAATAAATGTCCCAAATTTTCCGAAATAATACGAAGATAGTAAGTTTTTTTTTCAAAATACTTAATTCCCTTAAAATATATTAATTCTAATAAACATGAATCCGTCAGGCTAATATCTCGGGCGAAGCCGAGACGGGGGACACTACTTCTTTTATGAAGATAGATTAGAAAGCTTCTTTTCCTTTTCTTAAGTGCCTGTCAGTATGGAATTTCTGCAAACACCGGATTCATTTAGATTCGGTAAGAATGACGCAATGCAAATGCAGCAGGAAATGGAAACAGAGATGGGATTCAGTTTGAAACCGTATTTTTCAGTTCCGTCAGTGTTCTCGAACGTGAATAATAGGAGCACCCTGTATATCGGTCGGCCATGCGCGTGAAATATACGTAAGTAGCGGGCGCACGGTGTGGAATTTGATCGGGGCCATAACTCACACTATCAAATATTCATTCTGTATTGACTAATAGATGCAGTATCTGTCGGGCCGGTAGTGGCCCAACACGTGCAGAAAATATATACACGGACACGTACCACGATCGCTTCGGATGGACCGCTATCGGTTTAAAATGTCGGTTCGGTCGGAGAGAGATGGAATAATCATTGACATTCGCTAACTGTTTCTTCATTCGGCACGTGGATAAGAAACAATTGGTGTAAACAAGGACGAAGCCTGTCAATTTAAAAAAGCGCTGCCGCATGTCGCGGGTTAAACACAGAATGGGGTGAATCTGGGACTGTCGGTACACTTAACATAAAATGGATATTAATATTAACACTGATGCTATTTATTTTATCAGAACAAACCTAATATGTTAAAAAATTTCTACTGATTCAGAAACATCGGTGGATATTTGCTTTAAGACAATATTTGCTGAAAACCGGGTTGAAAACTGAAGTTACGTCATCTGATCATTTCTCCCGAGGTGCCGGGAGAAATGGTACGCGTGGTCCGGAGAGATGTTCCCCTCTTTTTGGGGAGAGATGGCCCGCAGAATTACTTATGGAAAAATAATAAGGAAGGAAGCAAAATTATTTACAACTACGGATTTATTGAAATTTTATTGGTTTTCCCTGAACACGTAAAGAACACAGCAAACAAAAGTGAACTAGCTAGTGACGATTAGCAAAACAAATGTATATAAAATTCGTAATTCGTAATTCAGATCTCGCATTCAATTAAAATACATCACAATTCGTAATTGCAATGTATTTGCAATTGTAATTGCATAGTACAATGTAATTGAATTATAATTACGAATTAAGAGGTAACCAAATTGAGAGGTAATAAGGGGTGGGAAAGAAATACATAGCTAAAGATTTCGAACAGAAAAAAAATATTATGAGTGCTGAATATGGTATTATTTATAAATTTATAATATATAAAGAGAAATAAACTCCTTTGTTACATTTTTTCCACTTTTTTTCTCACTTCTTCAGTGTTATGAGCTGTAATTTAATTACATTGAAGGTCAATTACATCGTAATTTAATTACATTGTATTTCAATTACATCGTAATTTAATTACATTGTATTTCAATTACATCGTAATTTAATTACACGCACCATTACAGTAATTAGGAATTTAATTGATTCAAAAGTTTGAATTATGTAATTGAGTTACAACGTAATTGAATAACTGTGCAATTGAAATACAATGTAATTAAATTACTGCTCATAACACTGAAGAAGTGAGAAAAAAAGTGGAAAAAATGTAACAAAGTAGTTTATTTCTCTTTATATATTATAAACTTATGAATAATACCATATTCAGAACTCATAATAATTTTTTTCAATGTAATTAAATTACATTGTAATTCAATTAGCACAACTGTGTCCCTCACCCACAATTTGAGAGTGCACCATTTATTCCAAAAATAACTGTACCATCTCTCCTCTCTGCAGGGAGAGGTGGTCCTCTCGTTAGCTTTGAAAGGAACAATTCATATAGCCAAATACTTTCACTGTATCGTCTCTCAATACCTCTACTCTCTTATTATCCAAAACATTAAACGAAAATTAACTAAGACGCATATTTTAAATACGATTCTGTACACCACTGTTTAACGAAACAGGTTAAATGTAACCCCAATTCACCTTTCACAGCCTATGAATCCCGAAAACACAGAAGGCTTCTACACTGCGTTCCATATAAGAGCGTACCAACGCTCCTACCGATTTGCGACCGATCTGCGCAGCTCCCACGGATCAGACACACGCGATTGGTCGTAGCACTTTCGCGATTGGTCGTAGCATTTCCCCCGCCAGTTTACTACCAACCAACAGTGTATCCCTGCACGAAACGAGTACGCTCTAATATGGAACGCAGTGTAGAGAAACAATTGGTCTGCGCTTTACCGCGCTTTAACCCCCCTTGCCGTACCAACAGCCCCGGAATTTACCCTACGCATTTGTTTACATTTTCGCGAACGTCATAAGCGTCGCGCTCCCATTAAAGCGTAACATTTTATTGCGACGGTAGAGTACACGTCGCGCTAACCGAAATGTGACCTTTACATTTGTCATGCAAATGCGGCGGGGTTGGGATCGAATCGACAGCAACCCTCGTCAAATTCTCCGCCAGAGATATTACATCACGGCGGGCATCGAATAGCGAAAAACAAGGACGGGGGTGGAAAAGTGGGCTTATCCCGTTATTTCTTTATCGGCGCCCGGGGAATACGACGCGCACTCGAGCCGTTAATACCGAGTGTCCGAGAGTAATTATTCAAATTGATTATCCGGGAGGGCATTTGCACGTTCAATTGGGACGACGATACGATCCCTATTTTTTTTTTCTTTTTTTTTTTTGCGGCCCGGCTCTTTTTCCCTCCCGCTGCAGAACGTTCTTCCCGCGTATGATGTATTCGATCGATAGGCGGCTCTGCCAAACAGCGTGATACTTTCCTATAAATCCGCCCACCGAATTTTAATACCCGCGACTCGACTGGAAATTGCAGGGCGGAAAAGATTTGCTTGTTCCCCTGCTCTCTTTTAAGCTTCGGTTCCCGGTGAATTATTCAGAGACGCGGAGAGGTTATTGATCCTGACGGTTTTCATTCATTATTCCCAAGGGGATATCCGAAGGATTCCCCAAGGAGCCAGCCGGTTGTGTTTCTCTTTTATCAATCATGAATCCTCTCGATAATCGTTTCGTTATCGGGTTCCCCTGACGTTACTGGCCCCCAAGTAGCCCCTACACCCGGCAGTTATGCTTCCCTTTTTGGGATCCTTTTTTTTTATTTTCCAAATATTCCTCGGAACCTCGGGGTAGTCATTTCCGCGGTAATCGATAACACGAGACTCCATCCCCTCGGTGGATTCCCTTTTCCTACACGTCTTCCTTGTTCCCACCACCAGCAAGCCTCGTCGAACATCAATTCGCTTCAAAAGAAGCACAAGTAGGAGTAATACCCGCGCGGAAGAAAGGGCCGTCGGTGACGGGCTCCACGGTTCCGTCGGGTAGACAGAAGTCGCGAAGGGTGTACCCGTGAAAAGGGATTGGAGGGCTTTATTTCGCGCGTGCTAACGCTGGACAACTTCTCTCCTATGAACCGTCAACAATTTATTGAACGTTGCACGAGCGTATCAGTGACGTTTATTCGGGCCGGAACCGTTTTCGTCCCCGCAGCTGGCCGGCTCGTTCTTTTTCGTCAGTCGTCGATGCAACCCTTCCCTCTTTTTCTCGCGTGTCACTCTTTTTCCCTCTGCCCGTTGCCCCTCTTCCTCCCCCCCTCTCTCTCTCCTTCCCGCTATTTTCTTTTTTCTCCTTTTTTTTTAATTTTCGGTAACCAGCGCGTTCGGTGCGGTCTGTCGGCGGCGAAATTGTCGAAATCGATCGACCGTTCTCGACGTACCAGTCCCACGAGTGTGTCCGCGCGAAATCCACTTAAATACACTGGCCCATTTCTGCTCGCGCCGTAGCACGCGAATTGAAACACGATTCTTTCGGGCCACGATGGGCGGGGAAAAAAGTCGACAGCGACGAATGAAAACCGCTCCCTGGCGTCCTGAAATATTAATAAAGTCACGCGAGTTTCCGAGTGGCAACTAATGCCTATCGAGCTTCTTTGCGAGCTAGATTCTTCCCGAACTTTTCTCGGCGATACTGTAGGTTTTTAGCGTTAATATTCGCGAGACTGACGATGAGGACGCGAAATTCTTTACCTTTTTTTTTTTTAAAATGATCGTGCGATCGAGGTGTTTTTGTGTCTAGTTGGAGTTTCTATGTATAGGTCATGGTGGGAGAGTAGGGGAGAGGTGGGATGAAAGAAAAAAAGTTTATGTTATGAAAGTGTTTGTAATATCTATTTATCTGAAAACGTGCATTTGGGTAGTAAGAAAAATAATGTATGTAGTAGGGGAGAGGTGGGATGAAAGAAAACAAAATTATGTTATGAAAGTGTTTGTAATATCTATTTATCTGAAAACGTGCATAGATAGATATTACAAACACTTTCATAACATAAATTTTTTTTCTTTCATCCCACCTCTCCCCTACCCTCCCAACATGACCTACACATAGAAACTCCAACTAGACACAAAAACACCTCGATCGCACGATCATTTAAAAAAAAAAGGTAAAGAATTTCGCGTCCCTATCGTCAGTCTATATACACGACTGTCGCACGACACGACTGTCGCACGACACGACTGTCGCACGACACGACTGTCGCACGACACGACTGTCGCACGACACGACTGTCGCACGACACGACTGTCGCACGACACGACTGTCGCACGACACGACTGTCGCACGACACGACTGTCGCACGACACGACTGTCGCACGACACGACTGTCGCACGACACGACTGTCGCACGACACGACTGTCGCACGACACGACTGTCGCACGACACGACTGTCGCACGACACGACTGTCGCACGACACGACTGTCGCACGACACGACTGTCGCACGACACGACTGTCGCACGACACGACTGTCGCACGACACGACTGTCGCACGACACGACTGTCGCACGACACGACTGTCGCACGACACGACTGTCGCACGACACGACTGTCGCACGACACGACTGTCGCACGACACGACTGTCGCACGACACGACTGTCGCACGACACGACTGTCGCACGACACGACTGTCGCACGACACGACTGTCGCACGACACGACTGTCGCACGACACGACTGTCGCACGACACGACTGTCGCACGACACGACTGTCGCACGACACGACTGTCGCACGACACGACTGTCGCACGACACGACTGTTGCACGACACGAATGTCGCACGACACGAATGTCGCACGACACGTGTAGCCTAGCCCTAAGGGAACAGTTCGCGAGGAGCGCATAGAAACAGGCGTTTTCCTAGTTTTTACCCACTTCTTTCACGAAGAGATCGTAGTATAGGGAATTTGCTCTGCATTGAAGGAGGAATCGCGCGGCACCTCTTCGTTTCTACAGTTTCCTCTTCGAATCCCTCGGTTGTGCCTCCGATCCAGTCAAAGATAACTCAACGAAACGGATTGACATTACAAGCGAAATATCGGGGCTGAGAGGGACGAGTCGCAGAGAGAATGGAAGGCAGCGCCGCGTGACGGGAACGAAATAAACACGATCGTCATGCGTAATTATGGTGAACGCCGTCAGTCGGTGGAGTCGCCTCTCTTTCTATTCCTCCCGTGTCGGCCCTCCTCTATAATGGAATTGTCTGGTCCCTTCGGCCGGCAGTAACATTTTATTCCGACAAATAACGCCCGCGTTTATCCGTGGAAACAATGCGACACCAAATATGTATACATAGCGGCGATTAAAAGATACATCCAGCCAAGTGCGGAATGAAAAGCCCGACCGTAACAGAATTATCATCGGCGAGAAAGTGTTCGTTCCGGTTCACCGAAATGTTCATTAATTTCTATTATCTGCGTTTCGATTTGATCGATCTAGCTTGTTAGTTCGCTCGTTTTTATCAGAGCGTCCCGGGTGCCGCGGGATTTCGTTCCAATATTTAAATTCCTCCGGCGTTGGTGAAAAATTTGGCGAATTCCATCGAAACGTTAATCGACGGGCTAGCGATAATTCTCGGAAGATTTAACCGAATTTTAAATCGAAATAGAACGTACCCTCCGACTGGCTGGTTATGAAAAATTAATATCGCGTTCGCCGTGTAAAACGCGGCGCCAGGATTCGCGCGGGGGGTGAGCTTCGTTCATGACAGCCACCATTATGAAAATTTGACGTGCCGGTACGTGACATACGTGTACTTTAGCTTGCTGCGTTGGTCACATATTTTGATCCCTGCACGTGCCCTTCACTCGGTGATGGTCACTATTTAAACCTCGCGCCACGGCGTCACTAGACGCTGATTTATCGATGGTACCTAAGGGGTCTCCCTACCTTGACGGACGAAAAGTGATGCGAACTTTGGGAATTATTTAAAACAAAACCATTGAATATATTCACTTCCAGCTTTGTGGCTTCATTTGTCAATCTTTGGAGAATATTAAAAAAAATATATAAAAAAAAATTTTATGTTAAACGATTTTATTACAAATGTAGTAAAAACTAAATTAAAATGCACTAAAAAATATTTCTTTTCTTGTACTGCAATTTTGATGGTGTTAATAAAATCATGGGGCGCAATGTGCAACCAGAAGTTGAAGTATTAAAGTGATTCATATTCTGTTATGAAATATCGTGCCCCACGATTTTATTTAAAGTGACATTAACACCATCAAAATTGTAGCACAAGAAAAGAATTATTTGTTAGTTTTTAGTGCATTTTAATTTAGCTTTTGTTGAAATACGGTGAATTTTTCAATCATTTTACCCTGTAAAAATTATGAAATGGTTAATCAAAAAATCAAAAGAGGTTTCCGTGGTCCCGGCCATAGCCACTGATGTGCTGAATAACGTTTAAAAATTTCAGACTGATTGGTCAAATAGTTTTTGTTGCAATCACCTGTTGAAAAAATGTTGTTTTGAGATAATCGCGTTTAAAGTTGTAAAACAAATTAAAAAATTCTTTTAAATTTATTTTGTATAACATAAGAGTACCTTAATAAATACTAACAAGATTTATTGCATGATATGTTGTTTCTACGGAGAAAAAAGTCTTCGAAATTAGCTTAATTTTTCAAACCGTCACAGTGGATTGACCCCATAAATCTGACTCGCTGTGGGGGCGAATCGATTGTGCGAAGACGTTAATATAAACTCCGCGAGCTGGATATATAACCACCCTAGGACACTATTTAAATAACCACCTACCCCAAACCTGCCTTTCCAACCCCCTTCCCTTTCAATTCGCTTCGCGGCGAGGAGGATCCTTCAGGCATCGCGAAGTCAGTGGAAAAAAGCTACCCCCCTCCCGAGAGAAGCCATCTGCGCCACATAATACCGCCATAAAATAGAAGTTATTCACGATCCTTAGAAACGGAGGATGCCTTGCGAGTAACGGTCCAAGGGAACAATAAGGGCACCTCGTGAAAGGAAGTGCCTCCCGCGCGCATAGCTATAGCGTGCAGAAACTCGCCTCGCGTGAAACTGAATTCGAAAAAGTCGTATATAGCTGACCAGTCAAAGGACTCGAGCAAACCAAAAGAGGATAAGGCAGAGCCAGCCAAGACTGGATAACTCCGGACCTGGTAAATCTCATCGCCCAACGACCTCCGGGGTGAATAAATAGTCGGCCACCCCATCTTCCCCGCCCGTCTTCGACGCGAACCACGGATTATCCGGTCGGTGGAGAGACGCCGCGAGATTGAATATTGTATTCTTTCCAGTGTGAAAGGGTGAGTGGCGCGAGGGGTGGGTGGGTTGGCTGGAGGTAGAGTCGACAACAGTACGTAACAGCTGACGCCATCAACTCCGGGCGCAGCTACCCCCCTCCCCCACGGTATTTTCTCCCCCGGAACGAGCACCATCGTCCTTCGCGGTGCTTGGATAGTACTTGAATACAGAGCTTCCGCACTTCAATCCATCTGTCTACTCCTGTTAAGAGTCCACCGTCCTATTGGTCGGCGTTCCGAACACACGCGAGGACGCGGCGTGGCGGCGGGGAGGGGCTCGGAGATTAAAACCGATGGAAAATGAAGTCTTCGGATCGGCTGGATAGAAGACGCCCCCGGGGCCGGGGCGGTAGAATTTAACGGAGGAGTGAATTCCGGATGCTTGCGGAAAGCTGCGGATTGGGTTCTTTTTTTCTTTCTTTCATTTTTCGTTGCTTTTCTTGGGAAGGGGGCGCGGGATGAGATCGGTCTGAAGTGTTTCACAGGGAGTTGTTGATGCAGGCGCAATGATGGGAATGCACTTCACGGAACCGTCGAGGGTCGCGGCTGTCGGGAGGATTTCTATATTGTCGCAGATGGCGAGTTCGTTTGGCTGATGGATCGAGGAGGCCGGGAAAGTTTCCTGTTAAGTCTCGATTATGAATTCATTGGACGGTTCGTCAGGTAGGGGAGACCGGGGCTAGTTGATGCAGGAACAGGTTGGTACAGACGAATTATCGCGACACCGTATATGAGGCAGAGCAACAACGGACTGACCTACGTTTTTTTCGAAATTGAATTAGCGGTAATACTGTATTCCAATAGGCTCTACTAATCATGTAAAATAGGAAAAAAAAATTTTTCAATGTGGGTTGGTCCGCTGTGGCTCTCACTGCCTCATATATGTAGCTCCATTTGAACGGAGTAATACTCTACGCTGGCGTATGTCCGTTACGGTATCCCGCCAAAAAAGCCCGCGTAATGTAGTACCAACAATGTACAAGCGGAGCGCTGAAGTAGAAAATCTTCAATTCTTCGCATCTTGCATAGCACGAAACTACCAAAGAATAGTATTCTATAGAGCGGAGATATCACAAGCTGAGATTCCTTACTCCACCGCAGGCGGCGCTGCAGTCGGAAATCTTCGCATTTTACACCGCAGGCGGCGCTGCAGTCGGAAATCTTCGCATCTTACACCGCAGGCGGCGCTGCAGTCGGAAATCTTCGCATCTTACACCTCTGCCGGAGTATGCGAAGAGAGTTGTTCAATTCTTTCCTACGATCCAGCGTACGTGTGTGTACTTTGACCTCGGCAATTGTTTTTTAACTGTTTTGTTTATTTGGAGGAAAAGTAAATAGTTGCGATCATTCTCCAATCTGTCTTGAGACGATATAGAGAATTTTAAAACCATATATATGGTCTACATTTTCTTATGGACATGTTTGTACATAACCCTACTTCCTGTGGGTTGATACGTTTTCTCTGGGGCATGTCGATACAGTGTATCAATTTTCCCCGACTACTTTTAATTGAATTTTTTCCTTTTATTTCTAGAAAAATCGTTCAAAACTATATCAAAAAGACCAATCGTGGCGAAATATCGCAAGATATTTTTAAAAAAGCCTGTGTCGCAATAGAAAAGCACTCAATATTATTAAGGCAATGCGCGAAAATATACAATGTTGACAAAATCAGTTTATTAAAATATAGTAACGAAAAGAAGAAGACACCTCATGTTAAACTGGGATATTTCAGGCATAAAAAATTAGAAATGTATTTCTATGTTTGTTTAAAAGTCTGTTTTGTTTTTAGAATACGTCTTTCTTCATTTTTAGTCCATATGTTTGGAAAGCTATTTGCATTAAAATTATATTTTTCAAATTTATTAGTTATTCATTAAACGGATATTTTGGAGTTGTATCAACATCTCCCAGAGCAGCATCAACTTGCCCCGCAGTGGGGTAAATTCGTACATTTTGCCTTCGTCCAAATAACATTTTTTCATTTAATTTGTTTGTAATTTTAGCACATTTCAATCTATCACGAGAAGAAGCACGTTTCAATGTTTCTGACGATAACAAGCATGTTCCCGAATATACCGCGAGAACAAGCACGATTTACATTTCGCCACGAGCAGTAGCACATTTCAAACGCAGCAGCGAGAATTAGCACGCTTTATTTTGCTTTCCGAAGAGTAGCATATTTCAGTTTCCAAACAGTTCACAGTCAACGTTGATCTTCTGTGGCTGCCAGTTGCCTGTATTGGCGTTTATTGCCCATTTAGTGGAAAAGAAAGTAATGCGGGAGGAAGCTAATTTTGTAATGTTCGGGTGGTGAGAAACAGATAAATCTTGTAAGGAACACGGGGAAGAAAGGTGGTCGCAAATAAGGTGGACGCCGTGATACACGTGTGGCTATGATACGAAAATTGAATTATCATTGAAAAAAAAAGATGATTTGTTGTCTTATACCGCAAGAATATATTCAATTTTATAATGATATTTTATCTGAATAAATTTTAACTTATTTAAGTAAAGACGTTTTTCATTCCATTAAAAAAATCTTTATCTTTTTATTTTTGCAGTAGGATCCTAGGCAATCTATGAAACCGACCCGCGTTACGAAAAGTAGCACGTTTCATTTTTTTCTACATGCAGTTGTGCGTAAGAAAAAAAAATGAAATGTGCCAATTTTCGTAACGCACGTCGATATATATTAACCTCTTAACGCTCACGCCCGTGACGTAGCTGGGCACGCTGACCCGTGCCAAACTGTACATGCCCGTGAATGTCACGAGAGGGGCCTTAAAGGCTCCCCCACACCAACCCGAGTATCCGCTCCGCGCCGCGGATCAGATAAGGCAGCAAGTTTTTACACGTGGTGGCTTATGGGCAGAGTTAAGGCTCCCCCATACCAACGGGAATTTCGCCGCGCGGAGCGGATCCGCCGCGGATCAGGTAACACTGCCCATAAACCACCCCTTATAAAAAACTGCTGCCTAATCTGATCCGCGGCGCGGAGCGGACATTCGCGTTGGTGTGGGGGAGCCTTTATCTGATCCGCGGCGCGGAGCGGACATTCGCGTTGGTGTGGAGGAGCCTTTATTTGATCCGCGGCGCGGAGCGGACATTCGCGTTGGTGCGGGGGAGCCTTTATCTGATCCGCGGCGGATCCGCTCCGCGCCGCGAAATTCGCGCTGGTCTGTGGGAGCCTTAACGGAGAATATCGCCGGGTGGTCCGCGCTGATCCGTTCGCGATACGTATCTGTATGTATTGTAAAACCGCGGCCTTTTTAACCGTGAACATTCAATTTCTGCTTTCTGCCCGCCCGGCCCCCGCACGCCGGCCGGCCGCGATCACGCAGACCCCAACGTGAATTATTAAATATCGATTATGGGAAATTGCGGTCTGTTAATGGAAAAATGCAATATTCAACCGCGACAAAGCGACGTCGCCGTCCACGAGTGAATAAATTAATTACCAATCGCGGATGACTTGACGCTGCAACCCGCGGCGAAGCAGAAAGAGACCTCCGTCTCTCCACGATTCCTTGCCTCTCTTTAATTGTACCTACGACCACCGAAATTCTAAACTCGTGATCCTCGACTTAAGGGTTCGTCCGCGCGAAACGTCACCGCGGCGTGGATGATCTGGAATTTTTTATTAAATTCTTTATCGAGTGACGTGCTTGGGACGCAGTCGCATAGATACGCGAGCTTGAAGAACTGTTAATTGGAATAATCAGGGGGTAGTAGATTTCTGACAGGGTATTTTAAACTTGCCGCAGGAAATTAACAAATTCCTGGATATCTCGCGTCCATGCAGCATCGTGTAATTTATGTTCCGCCGTTGCTGGGCGTGTGAATAATTAATTATTAAATCGGGGGGGTTGCTGCGTCGATTCCCATCGACTCTCTGTTTCGCGCGTTAAACATTGTTCCGTCAATATGGAAATACGGTCCGCGCGCGGTTGTTGAAGATGTTATAACGTTGATGAAGTATGCGTCACTCTTTCAATCATACCGGGGAAATTACTTCGACCGTGGTAATCCGAGGGTTTCGATTAAAATGGGGGTACATTTTTAATTTACCGGCCGCGCCGCTAGCTCCTTTATTCCGAGTGTTTTCGGCGGCGCAGTTTCGACGGATGTTCATATTTAATCGATTAGGACGATCAAGTAGAAGAGCCGATGGTAAAGGGGGTAAGTAGGGAGCAACCCTTCCTCGATCGTTTGACCCTCGTTGAACAACGAGTTCGCTGGCAAGTTTGATTTAGATGCTGGGGGATGGAATGTGTAGCGTGATATTCTATCGTTCCTCCACGTTCGGTGGTTTCGTCATTCTCCTCTTCGTATATTGGTTAGATGAAGTTTTAGGTGCACGGAACAGGTGCTGACTGAGAATTCAGGAGTGGACAAAGATTTGATTAAACCGACGAAGGGAATTACTTAAATTCAACGTCTTCAAATAGCGGTGGCAAATATCCTTAATTGAAAGTATTAAGACTCAAAGTGTTGGTGGAGGTAAGTTTTGGAACTGCCGGGGGATTTGCTTGAATTTCATAAAGCAGAGCAGTTGCCAGCAAAGTAAAGATAAAACAGACGCAGCAGGCACAAAAAGCTTGGTACAAAACTGCGTAGTAATTAAGAGGATAATGATGGAGCCGATGGTACCTTCAGTCTCCTTTATGAAAGTACCGGGTTTTCGACTTTCTTTGTTAAGCGTGGCACAAAGTGAGGCGCTTTAAATAAAGGAGCTGGACCACTTCAAGTCGATTAAATTCAGGTCAGTAACCTGTACTTCGTCGTGTATATAGTTCACCAGCAGCGAATAATTACAGGTAACTGGGAGACGTTCATTTGTTGGTCACAGAAAAGACTGCTGGTTAGGGTGGTCCATGGCCTCGTGGGAAATTTTTATTTTGTATTCTTTGTTGATCTCCACAAGCCTGTTTTTGTTCCTTAAGGGGTTGACCTAGTCAGGCGGCCGAAAAGAGGCGAATGTTTGTGAATTTTTTCTGAAAAAGCGGAAGCATATATTCTTACAGAACTTTTTGCAATTAAAAGGGCAACATTTAAAGAACATTTGGTAATTTTTTCGTGGAAAAATATTTACGTTTATAATAAAGTAACAACCCACACACAAGAAGCCTTTTTAAAAATTTGCTTTTGCGGCGAGCACTGCCGTTCGGAATCAGATTATCTATAATCAAAATACAAAACAGATTTCGTTTATGTATTAATGTATTCTCTGATTGACGGAGGGAATTTCGGAAATATTAATTTATAACAAAATGGCGGCTATTTAAAGTTGAAATCCTAATTTCTCCGTGCAAAAATCACGCGAAGAAAATCAGGATTTCAACTTTAAATATTTAATATTATTTTACACAATTAAGCGTATATTATTCCTTAATAGCATACAAAAAATATTGGTTCTGTGTCAGGTATAAAAATGTCTTTCACTAGTACCCCCAACTTCTTTCCCATGCCCCTAAAAACGATTAATCCCAGCGACCTCCAAACACTGTCTGATAATGCTCAAATTTTGCACAAGTGTTAGTTAGCATGTTTGGAACAAATGCAACCTTGTGGAGAGCTACAATTTATACTCGAAAAAATGGAGCACCCAACTGTAAGTAGAAACCCTCTGATGCATCCTTAATACTTGGGCTAATGGAACAACTGGAATAACCTTTCACCCGAAAATGGATCGACCGCGAGTGATTCTTTCACCCCCTCCCAATAAGCACTACCACAGACAATAATTCCACGCACCCTATCTCAATAAGCTGCCATTATTTCATCCAGGCTCATCCAGGAATAAACAACGAAGCTTCCGGAACGCGTTCCCCGAAATCAATATTCCGTTGGGGTAAAAACTTGTCGCGTGCAGGGCTGCCAACGGTTCCGCCGGCTAGCCACTGTCCCCCGACGATCTTTCCACGTGTTAAGCTCGTTCTCCACGGTGCTCAAAGGCCGAGGAATAGTTTTCTGGCGCGTCCTGGGCGGAGGGGCCGAGAGGGGGCCAGCGTGATAAATAAATAGGGGTCGATGGTGTTGTAAACGTCCGGCGTAAAGTGATTTAGCCAGTTCATTGGCTCATAGAGAGTTAAGTGCAGACGCGGGCTACATAAACGCCAGCGGAGAGATTCACCGTGCCCCATCCTGTTCGTTTCTTCGGCCACGTCTTTGCGCCACCCCTTAGCCACCGTCCGCCCCGACCCCCGGACGCCGTCACGTCCATCCTCGGGCGCGTAAATCCCGGGGTCTACACAGCTCCCAAGCATCGCCAGCGTTCCACGGTTCACTCCGCCACGAGCGTAAAATGTGCCTTTATTTTTACGTCGGATTTAACCGCGGACTTCTCGAACGATCCCCCTCGCAGGCCACCCCCCCACCGCCTCCCCGCCCCCTGTGTCAATAACTGGGATCCACTCGGGCGGCTTTGCGGATCCGCTGCTTATTTTCACGGTGGGTTACGCGGCGGGATTGTTAATTTCACTGGACGAACCACGGGGGACGGTTTACTTTTCGAGGGGAGATTTTAGAACGTCTAGGTACTGGATTATTAACCATGGACAGGGTTTCTTCGCGGAGGTTTTCCTTCGGGGATCTCGCGTGACGGACCAATTCGCAGACGTTACATTCGCCTGTTTCCTCGGGTTTGAATTGACGATCAGCGGGGGCTGAAGCTTTAACAGTTGTTCCCCGTACGATGCTCCCCTCGTTTCCATGGAATTTCCGCGCCCGGTATCGCGGAGTCGAAGGTTCGTCCGTTGCCATTTGTTTCGATCTAACGAAACGGCCGCGAGTTTATCGTAACGACAGACGATAGAATTAGAGTATTAGGGGATCCCCGTGACGCGACACCGAGATTACTGGCTCCACGGGATCGAGGAGCGTACCTTTTAATCCCCCTCGGCCCCCCCCCCCCCCGGGGCCACTTCCGGCCGATTGCAGAGCACAGTGGCGAGAAAAAAAATCGCCGGATAAGCGGTCAGATTACTGAGAAAACGGGGGCGTTATCATCGGATCGGGGTGGATGGAACAACTTGGACGGGGGTGGCCCCCTCTCTCTGTCTCTCTCTCTCTCTCTCTCTCTCTGTCCCTCCGGCTCCCATGGTCCGGAGCGAAGCGATGCCTGACTCTGATTGAGCCTGTTTTACTCGAAATGGACTCGGGCAAAAACCATCCCTGATTATGCCCCTATCGGGATCATCTAATTGGCACTAACTTTCCCCGGTGCAATGAGTAAAGACCGACGAACAATCCCTCTCGGCCTGGATTAACGGAGTCGCATCGGTCGGATCCTTATCGCGGCCGTTTCGGTACGCCCGTTCTGTGTATGGTGTTCGACTTCTGTTCATTGGAACGGTGGAGCGTTCAATCTCCGGGCGTGCATCTTTCAGGTGGTTCTTCTCTTCTCCTTTGCTGAGTGAATAAGTGTTCTTTGTGCCAGGCGATGTATGACTTTAACTGAGGTAAGTGCGGGTAGTAAATCACAGCAGGTATTACCTAAGGCCCAGCCTTCATTTTTTCCAGATAGGTCAATCTGCGCTAGGTACTGGTAGCGCTATAGAATAACAAAATGGTTTGGAAAAATAGTTTGACGAAACACCTTTTTTCTCGGTTATTTTCAGACAAAAGTTGGTAATTCAGGTACGGGTCATAGCGACGCTCACACGGATTAAGAATCTTTTAGAATTTTTTGTGTTCAGGTAGGCCTGAGTGGGGAAATCACCCGCGCCATGGATGTACCTACCACTTTTTTTAGATTACATATCGACGATACATAAAAACGATTAGTTAAAATTAAGAAAATCTTCTTAATTTGTTTTATATCTTTATTAAAAAATTAATTTAAACATGATTGTGACGTCCCGGCCCCACCACATGGGTCACGCCGGTTAGTCTCCGCCGGCGCCGCTAGAGGTCTACTCTTCTCGCAAGTCCTATCGTCCACTCTCGTTTGTATATATACAAGTTCCAAGTTCATTTCCTCTTAGTCCCCGTGTGTCTAGGGCAGGGACCGTCAGCTGTAGCCCTACTGATGAGTCCGGTTGACGGTCCCAAGACGAAAAACACGCACATCTTCTCTCCTTCTTCTTTTTCTCCTCGATCTTTAATGCCAATCCACCTGCCCCGCACAGTACTCCAAAAAGCGGGACCGACCCGAGGGATTACGACGCCGGAGGCGACGGGCCACAAGAGGTCAATAATCCCTCTTTACGTTCCGAAATCAATCACCAATCAACCATCTCGGTTTCCGACGGTAACAATGATAAATTCCAAAAACAGGTTAATTAATCTCTTTCGGCCGATCAAAGTAGAATGGTCCTTTAAGAGGACGACCGACCCGCCCCGGTTGAACTGCATAAAAAATATTGCAATCTTTATGAATTTTTTGCAAGAAGAAGTTATAACATATCCTACAGAATATTTTGACATTTAGTGATACGATAGGGTGCAAAAAAAATGTTTGCTTCATGTTTCCGGTCTTGATGCATTTTCTAGGTGGCGCTTACTGCAGTCGCTGCCAAAAACAGCAGCCGGTAACCACGAAATTTACCCACAGCACCGTCCAAAATCAAAAATTCAAACGATTTCTTAAAATTTATTTCAGTGGCTATCGCAGCTCCCCTTGTCGGGGCAAAAGGAACCAAAGCTACGATTTAAAAAAAAACCGTGTTTCAAAGAATGATGTAATAGTGGAGTTGCGATAGCGTGTCCAATTACGAATCAAATGCCACGAGGTTTTTTTTAAACGGTTCATTATTTCTCCCGAAATCGTGGTTACCGTTTCGAAATATCCTGTTTCGAGAGAAAACGCGTTCGAAGTGTTCTCGGCCCATACCTGCGTTCGGGGTTAGAATTATCCATGTGACTGTAGAATCTATATCGTTTCGAATTTTGGCGCGAAACTTTCGCAGAGTATTTTCGGGATGTTACGCTACAAATATATATAAAAAAAACAATTTCCTGCAAAATTTTAACCAGTGGGTCCTCTCAAAGTCCTACACCCTTTCGCCCCCAGAATGTAAAGCTCGTCGATATATATAGTTACATTATGCGTCATAATAACTTTCTAGTTTAATGTTAGTTAGTTTTTAGTCATTTAGTTAGTTATTTAGTTATGGTTAGTGTTAGAATATAATATTTATTTATTCAAGAAAATAAAAGTTACACAGTCGAACGTCAGTATAACAATAATAATAAGAACTGTATAAAACTTAAACTAAAAGTAATAGAAAGAATACTGTCTTTAGCGCGATACAAGTTATCCGTTCAGAGGGTTTTCTCGGACTGAGAAGCGCAGGGGTCGAGAAGACCGTTTTCCCCTCTTTTGGGTCTCCTGTAGCGAAAGAAAGGAAACTCATAAATTACCGGGTCCTTAAAGTCCCTGACACTCTAACTCTAGGAACAGTCTATCGTTGTACACATTCCAACAGTTAGGCTTCTAACAGTATTGCCCTGCAGCCTCGCCATTTACTTCGCTTGTCTTTATGTATTATTTTCTTCTCTGGACGTGTCAAGTAATAAAGACAAATAATAATAATAATAATAATAATAATAATAATAATAATAATCACTTATCCACTTCTTCCGCTCAACAACAAACCCGCCATTCCATCGTTTGCCCAAATTCGAGAAGGTACCCCTTGGTCGTTTGAAATCAGAGTGAACGAACCCTTCCAACCCCCAACAGGAATACAGATTCGGCCAACCCCCCCTGTGGATATAAAGCCGCGCGAGATTAATGCAGAGCCAAGGGTCGCTCGTGTATGAAAATACTCGCGACACGGTTCCCTCCCAATTGTGGCAGCAACAGAAATCGTCGGCTTTAGGCGAGTAGGGGGTTGAAGGAGGGTTTTGCGAGACGTCAGTGCAGAGGCTGATCCGTCGGGGGAGACGTTCTTAACGGTAAGAGGGCATGGAAATCGTACAAAGACGATGAAGACGTCAGGCCGCTTTTCCAGGAAGTACCGATGCTTAATCGAGTAGATAAATCGGGCTAAGGTACACGCCGCGAAACGATGCTCGATAGGAGTCCTCCTCTGTCGAGCCCGGCGGAGCGTAGCGCGGCGAAGAGGCTGGCGGGGGGGTAAGTGGAGAGGAAAAGCTTATGCCGCCGCAAAAATATTTGTTTGCTCGAGAGTCCCGCGGAACAACAGGAGAATTTCGTTTCGCGGGGGGGGGGGGGGGGGGGATCGCGCGGATACTGAACGCCCGCTGTCGTAAAAGTAAGGACGATGTTCGTTCCTTTGATATCGATACTTACGCCGCGAGTATTCTTATACCCCGGCCCCAGCTTTTGTCAACCGTAGCCGGAATATCGTTCCCGGCGAATGTAAATAGGATGCAGATCCCCTGCCTTCTTCCCCGTTTTTCGCTGTTCCCGTAATGTTTACGCGGGACAAAAGGGAAAAGATATTCAGAAAGGATCCGCGTGAACGACGATCCAGAGCGCGGCGGAGATTTAACGATCGCGATCGATGAGCGATGGCGTTCGGAGCAGTGCGTAGTCGTCGAGCATGGAATGGAGGTATCCTTCGACGACTTTGTTAAGGTGCGAATCCACGAGACGAAAGTATCGTGTCTCACGGCAGACTCGAGTCTCGCTAATCTCGCGAGACAATTATTTCAGTATTTTTTTAATTATTTTGTCATTAGTCTCGTGAGATTAGACTCTCGCGAGACAAGTTGCTGGATATATTTTCAAGAATCTCACCCCTCGGGACTATTTCCATTTTTTACATTTAGTTTTTGCTGAGATTTTTGTCTCATGTAAAATCTCATCGTGGATTCGCACCTTTACGAATATTCTATGGACTCGCGTAAGAGTTTCATTTGTGGTGTCCCAGGTCGCGGGTTTACGCGTCTTAAGGGGTTATGCATAGTCAGGCGGTCGAAAAGAGGCGAATATTTATGAATTTTTTTTTGAAGAAGGGGAAGCCTCTGATATGGTCCGTAAAAATTCGAGATTTTCATAAAAAAATTAAGAAGTCACCAGATTTTTTTTATGAAAGTCTCGAATTTTTATGGACCATATCAGAGGTTTGCGCCGAAATGACACATGTTCTACACATTCTGTAATTTTTTCCAAGTCGATTTGAACCTCAATTCGCTCGCAATCAAGGAAAAAATGAAGAGCAAAAAATATTCGAGAAAAACGCATTTAAAGTTTCTGGGCAAAGGCGACGTTTGACGTTTTTAGCTGCCAAATCTGCAATTTTGAAAATTTTACTATAAACCAAGCGGCATTGTATTAAAAAAAGATAGCACTTTCGGAAAAAGCAATAAAAAAATCGATTCTTCGACTGCCTAGTCCCCTTAAGGGTGACCAACACCTTGAAGCCCGGCAAAGAGTGCAATATTTTTGAATTTTTTGTTAGATATCCATACATCGTAGGAAAGTCATTGATATGGGGTTTAAATGTGCATATCCTGGACAGTATTTTAGAATTTTTGTATGACAAAATATACAGTTTTAATCGAGTTATAGAGGTCGCCGTAGAGCGCGACGCGTCGAACAGGATCTGATATGTTTTCCCACTTCATTCACGTCGCATTCATCTGAGAAAAAAAAGGAGAGTTTTTTTTAATCTATATTAACATAGTTACAGTTAACCATACGGAAATTTAATTACAATAATTTTTGGAGAAATGACGGAGCTTAAAGGATAAAGTCCTAAAAATTCGAGTCACTTTAAGTAAAAAATCAATATATTTTGGGGTGGAAAAAATAGTAAAAACAATTGATTTTTAATTTCCGTACGCTCAAATATAACCATATTAAAATAGATTAAAAAAAATGCTCTCCCTTTTTTGCTCAGATGAACGCAACATGAATAAAGTGGGAAACCATCAAATCGTGTTCGACTCGTCGCGCTCTACAGCGACCTCTATAACTCGATTAAAACTGTATATTTTGTCACACAAAAATTCTAAAACACTGTCCACTACATGCACACTTAAACCCCATATCAATGACTTTCCTGCGAAGTCTGGATACCTACCAAAAAATTAAAAAAAATTGCACTTTTTTCCGGGCTTCAAGGTGTTGTTCCCCCTTAATTTTAATTTCGCCGCAAACACCGTCGCGGAAGATTTATGTAGAAATATTCATTATCGGCGTAGGGGGCTGGTCCCGGGCCCTCTTCGAAGGGAAGTTCGAAGTATAGTTGCGCGACGATGTAATTGGAGTTCGAAAGTTTGGATTCATTAGTGCCGAAGCGGCCTTATCTTGAGATCTAATTCGTGATGCTTGGAGGATAGGCCGAGAGGCCGCCTGTTACTTTCAAGGACTTCCAAAGTATCCTTCGTTTGCCTTCGGTTCACGTACGTGGCCCCAATCCCTCGAACGGTTTCTAACGAGCGACTGCAATGCCAGCGGCGACTAAAAATTCCTCGGCTTATCGATCATCATCCTCGCCCTCTGCTCTCTTCATCGTTTACTGATCAAGCTCGCTTCGCCAACCATAGAGCGTACAATCCTCCAGAAAGCCACGCAAGTGCTTTCGAAATATTTCTCGCGTTACAACTCTCGTTTATGCTACGTAGCGTTTCACTCTCCGGGCTCCTATCGACGTAGAGTGCCCATCCAGAATGCCTGATCCCTGTTGCAGCGCGATGGATTGGACGGCGAAAAGAGTCGCTCGCCGTTTTCGCGTCGACTCCCCGCCAATTACAACTCGAACAAAGGACGTTTACGCGAATAATCGCGTTGCCGTTTAACGGACCGGACTAATTACCCGTTCCTCCCGAGCAAGGAACGCATAATTCTCCGGCGGAAACGACAGCCAGCAGATTGGAAACTCCTTGAATCCAGCTCAGCAATGATTCGCCTGGCACGCGCACCCGCTTACACGGCCAGGTGAAATGGATTAGTTTCGCAAATACACAAATACCTTGGAGGAAGCGTGTTTCGTGGCCGTTACGCCTAATTTAACCAGTGTTTCTGCGCTGCCGGAAGCCGATGGCGCCTGCTAGTCAGACGGATCGCGTCGATTCCCATCGATCCCCCGATCACCTCGCGGAGGCTGCGAACTTGGCGATTGTTTCGATTATTCTGAAACGATATTTGGCTCTTGTAGCTGCTGGTACCTGGGACAATGTTTGAGAGGGAATATGAGAATCTTTTTAGGAGGAAGTGTCTCGAAAGATAGTTTTTAAATGTGGCATGATAGCAGGGTCGAATCGGATCACTTTGCGTTTGATGGTAAAAAAATAATAATCAGACAGTAAAACACGAATTTTTTAATATATATTCGCGATTAGTACACCTTTCGCTTTAACATGAATATTTAAAAATTAAAACTGAATATAAAAATCTTTCTTTTATAAATGAAAGACGAAAAAGTGGAAATATCCGATTCGCCCTGAATAATCTTTTTGCAAAGCTGGATTAAGTTAGAAATGTAAACACAGTGCGGCTGTACTCTTGCACCTAAAAAGAGAAGAAAGAAACCCCATAAAAGAAACTTCAAAAAAGTAAAAAAATTACGCCAAGTACATGAAATAAAATAAATCAGAAAAGTAGAAGGTAATAATAATTACAAAAAAAAATGTGAAATCAAAACGAGCTGCAAGTATATAAAGGTAAAGCTGCTTTCTTTTCCGCAGCGTGCAAAGGAGATATGTATATGAAATAAATCACAAAAGAATAGAAGATAATAATAATTGGAATATAAAAAAAAGATGTGAAATCAAAATGAGCTGCAAGCACATAAAGGTGCTTTCCAACTGCGCTTAAGATGACACAACTACATATACACAGCTAAAATGCTATCGCGGACATTTTAATAATGCGAAGATAAAATGTAACATCTAGACATTTGCCTAGATGTCCGCGGCCTGGAAGTCAAATACTTGGCGTGGCCAGGTTAGCTCAAGGTGTCGACGAATAAGAATTGTTTAAAAACGGACCGGACTAATTACCGGGTCTGAACGGGTAATTGATATTTTTTATAACAGAGAATTAATTACTTCGAGAATTCATTGTTGGAAAGTATTGACTTTATTTATTTTTAAAAGACTTTGATATTATGTACACAATTTTTATAAGATTTTTTAATAATTACACACTTTTTACAAATACATCCTAAACACTGTATTGATTTTGTACGATTGATTTGTACAAAAGAATTATAAGATTCTTACAATTTATTTTTGTATGCAAGTTTAGTTGGATTTTTGGAAGAAATTATTCGCTCGAATACTTGTAGAGCACACTATATACGATATTTCAATTGCGTAACCATTTTTTAAATGAATTTCTTAGATCTGGGAGGCATGGACCTTTAATTTCAGAAGAGAATAATAATATTTTAGAAATACTTAATAATTATAAAGTAGAAGCTATCTTAGGGGGTGCTGTACAGAATTTTTACAGTCACTGAAAGTAGATATCTACTAAATAGCTTGATTATATTAGAAAAATTTACACACAAAAATTTTACCACAAACAACACGAAATGTAAATTTTCAATTAATCGTTTACACACTTTCTATATGCAATCGCAGTCAGCGACCTACTCTTTCAGGTTCTGATTTTCGTCACCAGGCAGCATATCGCAGTTTATCCAATCCCAATACCGGGACCCCATTATAATTCATATCCAATCACTTTGAGTGGATTATCGATGGCAGGAAGTGGTCCGCGCCTTCTTTCCTGACATCCTTTTGCCCCCGAGCTTGCCATCAATCTCTGATAAGTAAATGCTAGTCCACGCGTCTGTTATTCGTAAGTGAAAAAAAAAATGATTCCCCGTACAGGACCGTGTCTTCGCACGTTTTATATTTACTGTCAGGGGGAGGGAAGAGGGGTGCGATGTATTTGAAATTTTCATAAATCCCCTCGGTGCTCTCTGGCGAATTATCCGGGGGACGAGGCAGAAGCAAAGTTAAGTGAATAATCGTTAATGACAAGCCGAAGTGCCGATGGGAAGCCAGTGGAAAAACGACGCCCGAACGGGCAGTGTCGAATCGAGCCTTGAACGACGTTGATTTTCCGGGAAACTTCTTGGGAAAGAGGTCCGAGAATGTCGGTGGATTCTCAAGTACTTGGCCAGAAATCGAATGGAAGGTTCTTTTTGCGGAGGACAGAACGCGATCACGGCGGCCAGAGGCTGGTTCCTCTCTCGGCTGACCCTAATCGGACCAACCCACTGCTAAGTCTGACTAGAACTGGGCGTAACCACTGCGAGGGATCCAGTTATCCGCGACGTTCCACGATATCCTCTTTTTATTGCTCGCGCTTTGGATGTGTCGCGACAAGAGTTTCGGTTCCTCGAGGTACTTGACGGGCATTCGGCTCGACCCCCTTGCGGAAGACTCTCGAAGACGTCAAAGATTGAAACACCCCCGCGCGATGGAAACTGTAGCATTTCTTGCTTGCCGAAGGGAGTGAAATTAAAGAATTACATTTCACCAATCGAAACGCCGTGAAGTAAACACAGAAGACTTTTAACCTTTACAGGACCGGATTTTTTTCGCGAAGATAGTAGTTTTCAGTTTCCAATAATTTTTATATATATATATATAACATATGTAGGATTCTTTTTGTAATTTAAGTTAACTCACAGGGATCGCAAGATAAAGAATAAGTTTATTAATGTGATGGAAAAAAATATAATAGAATAAAGTAAAACATGCACAATGGTTCATGCTTCGGAGGCTTCATGCGCCGATCGCCTCTTGTTGCCGTTGCGATCTTCTTTTTCTTTCACCATGGGCTTCTCGATTCACTCATCTCAATCGCTCGATCCTTCACATATAGGTTGTACAGAATTTGCACAAGAGCCCCTAAAGTGGCTTTGCTTGTCCGGAACGGTAATACAATTTTTAATATTTTTTAATTTAACAAATACTGTATGTCTGGGGGATTTTGGTACTGCTGATCGCGAATCTGTAGTCGGATTGTAAAAATATTTTACCTACATGGCAGTTTTACCGATCTACAGGCGTGAACACATAACAAAATTCAAAAAACTTTCATTTAGCGTTACCCACAGCTAACGACGTATCAACATAGTATCACCTTTTCTTTTTCCTTATTTTTTTTTGCATGGTTTTAATTGTTATTTTTGGTATAAAACTATAATTCCCGTGATAACAGTAATATCAAATAATAATCTCAGAGATAGCGAAAACAGTAAATTCTAGTTTCAGAGATGGTGATAATATCATTAAATCAAATTATGCTACCCGAAATGCATATGGCAGAATTCTGCAAAGCTAAGAATGTCCAGGAACTACTCATTACATACCGTCGGTTTTATATTTCACTTGCCAGAGCCGGCGCATCCTAGCGGCAGAAACGTAACTATTATTCTGCACGACATTCGCACACATTCAACAGAACGAATTTATAGTCGCCATACGTACAAACACAGTCGAGAACTAACACACATACACATACGTATTTATACTTTAAATCATTTTTAAATAGCGCGCTTACTCAAAACCCCAAAAGGGGCTTTGCCGGTCCCCTATAGGTTAAAAGAAATTAATTAAATTACTCTATGTTAAGAGGAGGTTCCGATGTTTAGGAATTAATTAGAGGAAAACTACCACAGATAACTTAATGAGACTTTTTGCATTGTATTAAGAATGTCTTAAACTATAGAAATATATATGTTTCTTCTGTAATTAATCTTTGTAAATGGCACTGGGGATTCTTTGAAGTGGTGGTGTCAAAAAAAATTCATCCAAAACGGTGGGACTTGTAGCACCTAAGCCAGTGATCTGAAATAAGAGACAATGCCAGATTATTAAAGGGCATGAAATTCCCTAGTGGACATAGGTTTAAAAATTATTTTTCGATCGAAAAATCTGAAACTTGCACCATGTTTTTATGCATCTTTGCAAAAGTTGTATTTTTTTTATTAATTTTTAATAATCAAAAATAGGAGTTTAATATCGACCATCACGCCGCCGTTGTCCGCTGGTGTGCATGATATTTCTGAAACCACTGAACCTATTACCTTCAAATTTTAAATGACGATGACGATGACGATGACGACGATGACGACGATGACGACGATGACGACGATGACGACGATGACGACGATGACGACGATGAAGACGATGACGACGATGACGACGATGACGACGATGACGACGATGACGACGATGACGACGATGACGACGATGACGACGATGACGACGATGACGACGATGAC
The DNA here is from genome assembly GCF_050908995.1 of Andrena cerasifolii. NCBI lineage: Eukaryota > Metazoa > Arthropoda > Insecta > Hymenoptera > Andrenidae > Andrena > Andrena cerasifolii. Next base: position 5,693,399 of record NC_135123.1, read on the forward strand.
GACGATGACGACGATGACGACGATGACGACGATGACGACGATGACGACGATGACGACGATGACGATGACGACGATGACGACGATGACGACGATGACGACGATGACGACGATGACGACGATGACGATAACGATGACGATAACGATGACGATGACGATGACGATGACGATGACGATGACGATGACGATGACGATGACGATGACGATGACGATGACGATGACGATGACGATGACGATGACGATGACGATGACGATGACGATGACGACGACGATGACGACGACGATGACGACGACGATGACGACGACGATGACGACGATGACGACGATGACGACGATGACGACGATGACGACGATGACGACGATGACGACGATGACGACGATGACGACGATGACGACGATGACGACGATGACGACGATGACGACGATGACGACGATGACGACGATGACGACGATGACGACGATGACGACGATGACGACGATGACGACGATGACGACGATGACGACGATGACGACGATGACGACGATGACGACGATGACGACGATGACGACGATGACGACGATGACGACGATGACGACGATGACGACGATGACGACGATGACGACGATGACGACGATGACGATGACGATGACGATGACGATGACGATGACGATGACGATGACGATGACGATGACGATGACGATGGCGATGACGATGGCGATAATAATAATAATGATATAATAATTTGTTAATCGCTCATGTGATCGGTTACGGTAGCAATAGGTATACCTATGCATGTAAAGTGCCGATACGTTTAATGTTAATAATTGCGTAGAATTCAAAAGCACAGGAGAATTTCCATTGCACTTCCGTTCAACTTTAAACGCTTATTTCGCCAGACGACAATAAAAGGAACGACCCGAAAAGTGTACGTAAATCATTACGAAAATAAGGAAAAGGGGGATTTGAATGAAAAAGAAAGAAGCAGACACCGCAAATACCGTTTAATCCCCAGCAGCGGGGGAGACTAGCGACAGGGGCGGTGGTACCAGGGGAACCGGGCTCGCCAACCGCCGGAAATTACGAGGAGCAGAATTATTTTTCCATATTGGCGTCGTTCGAATCCGATGCACGCGGCGCACGTTATATCGCGATGGCAGGGCCGATGGTTATTTTCCATCTGGAAAGAAAACATTTGCCAGCAGCGTCTCGCCTCCACCCCGCTACGCGGGACGGATCGTTTTACAGCGGGAAATTCGAACTGCGCCCTCCTATATCGGATTGACTTCTGAGGTGGGACCGGCGGGCGGGGGAGGCGGAGACGGCGGGCTTCCGGTTACACATCAGACAAGTGATGGATCGCGAATAAATGGGGAATATCGGCTGGAAATATTAGAGATATTAAAAAGGAGAGGCCTCCTTTGCTCGTCATCCGCATCCTTTTAGAAGAGCCCGGCCGCCGCCCCTTGCTCGCCGTATCCGTCATCCTCGACAGATTGAAATCCGACGCTACCAAATTATTCTTATCGAACGACCGGCCCTCGACGGTGAGCCTCGTCGGGGCTTCGGGGTTCCTTCTTCCCTCCCGCCACTCGGCCGAAATATCTCAGCGGCACCTTTCGCCGAAAGGGGCACTGAAATCAACGTTTTTGTTTTTTTATAAAAGGTTGTTTATTAGAAGAACATGTACAGTCAACAAATTAGAGGCACCAACAGTCAAAGGGGTCTGCCGCATACCGAACGCGTAATAGATAAGAGTACTGGCACTCAGTCAGGAATTCTTATGGGATTATTCAGACTAGGGGGAGCCGCCCCGCAAACGGGCAACCTTACGGTCCCTGAGCTCTCTCAAATGAGGGCTGTCGATGGATAGCCACCAATATTTTTCCACCGAAATCAACGTTGCCTTCTAATACGAGGCATCCCAAATCAGCAGATACTTCTGCGATGGTCCGCGCAGCCACCAGCAAAGTGTTAATAAATGCCCACGCTGGTCATCGAGCACGCCCATTCCGTCCACCCTCCGCGTGCACGGAGCGGAATTTTATTACGCAAAAGCGGCGATCAAAGGGCCCGTAAAGGTCCAAGCAAACGAGTTAATTAATGGCGGGCGACCGAACAGATGCTCCAGCAGCGACAGGGCCGTAAGTTTCGGCTTAATTTCGGGCGGATTTCTAAGACCCTCGGCCGCTCCTTTTCCCTTTTATGGCATCCGCCGGAGCCTCGTTTCGCGCAACGGGAACGTTGGAGGGTGAAAGGGAAGGTGAGGGAGGAGGAGAAGAAGAAGAAGAAGGAGAGGAAAAAAGGGAAACGGGAAAACAGCCAAGCCGAGCGAGATTGCCTGTTCTCTAATTTACAACTAGGCAGGGCCTGGCCTTAACAATTTACGCTGCTTCTTACAAGGCCGCCATCCAAGGCTTTCCGCGTGTATCCTCCCGACCCTCGCTCGGCCCAGATTCCGAACGTGGGGCGGGGGGAGGGCGAAAGAGGCGTCGCGACGCCGTATTGCACCGAAGAGAACACTTTCGCCCAAGCTTCCCGCTTCCAGCGTCGCCGTTCGAGAGGAAGAATTACTACCTCGTTAACGGGGCGATTGATTCCGATTATAGCTGGCGTCCTCGATCCTCCAACGGCTGGCACCCGCGTTATTGCCTCCTGGGGAGAAATGATGTAATCTTCTTTCTGCTCGCAGTCCATCGACGACCGTCGAAAAATCCTTCGATGAGAACTTCCCGGCGCTGGTGGTTAAACGTTATTTCGCATTTAGAAGGATTACTGAGGGACGAAGCGGGGGGTAAGTGGATGGGGACGTTCGATTTTAACGCCTTTCTTTAGGTTTCTCTGTTGCTTTTTTCGAGGGAAGCGCGACGTTGTTTCGAGTACACAGGGGATGACCAGCGCGGAATATCGGCGGACATTTAGGGGGAAGGTTTTAGCGGAAGCGTGCCGAGAGCTCGCTGTCCCGCTGGCCCGCCTAACGCACCCCGACCCTTTGACCATCTCAATGAACGCAATTTGAAATGTCCGCCACGGTAGCGGCAAGTAATTTTTTAACTCTAAAGCACTGGCTTGCGCTTTGCTACAGCCTGCGAGGCTCCCCTTTGTAAAGGGAGCACGCGTGTTCGCTGCACGGAGCGCAATATACGTTTGTGTCTCGCGAAGGGCTGTTGTTGAACTTTCATCATCGTCCAGAGAAATATACGCCTGCCTTCTTTTTTTTTTTAAACGAAAAAGAAAGCCCCGCTGCCTTTCGCGAGCCGAAATTATTTTCGCCAAAGTGGAGGAGCTTATGTCAGCGAAAGGCAGCAATTGAATTCGCTTCGGGAAGAATTTTATGGTCGCGCGGGGCGGCTCGGGACCAGAGAATGAACAGTGAATTCTACGGAAATTCGACGGGGCTTATTCCTCATCCCGGATCGCTGGAAAACAGGAACGGCGCCGCCACTCCGGGCGGCGAATTTGCATTAAACGAAACGGCGCATTGTGATGAATTCGATTAAAACTTTGTTAATAGAGACCTTTGCACACTTACGGGTGGAAGTTTGAACAGTCGCTGTGCGTAAACAGCAACAGAAAGTTAGATATGAAAACCGCAAACTTGCTTAGAGTCTAATCTAGTCAGTCGAGTTTCATAAATTTTAAAAGTCAAACACGTTTCCGGATTATCTAACGCTGTAACCGGGGGAAACTTTCGCCCGGTTTCACCCTCGAAACTTGCCACCTCCCTCCCCTCTCCCTCCCCCCCACCACCTGGAATAAGCAGTCGGGTGGATTAATTTTAACGAAACGAATGAACAATATCCCCGCGTGACTCGAATTAAACGCACTTCCAGAAAAGCGGGGAAGAAAGTCTCATCGATTATCTCGATCATGTAATTTGCATGCTGCGAATCAATTAATTTCTCGTCAGGATCATTCAATAACGTTATTCCGCTTCAGTGGAGTAATCTCTTTCTGGGCGTGAAATACCGTTTGCTACAGAAGATGATGTAACGGGCACACAGATAACGAGCTTCGGATTTCCATTAAGGGGTTGCGCCTAATCAGGCGGCTGAAAAGAGGAGAATGTTTGTGAATTTTTACGAAAGTACTGTTTTACAAAGTTTTCGCGCGAAAAAAATTAGGATTTCAACTTTAAATAGCGGCTGTTTTGTTTTAAATTAATATTTCGGAAATTCCCTCCGTCAATCAGGGGATACATTAATATAGTAACGAAGTTTTTGTTTGTTTTTTATTTTAGATAATCTGGTTCCGAATGGCAATGCTCACCGCAAAAGCAAATTTTTAAAAATGCTTCTTGGATGTCGCATGTTATTTTATTATAAACGTAAATATTTTTGTACGAAAAAATTACCAAATGTTCTTTAAATGTTGCTCTTTTAAGCGCAAAAAGTTCTGTAAGAATATATGCTTCCGCTTTTTCAAAAAAAATTCACAAACATTCGCCTCTTTTCGGCCGCCTGACTACTTAGGTGCAACCCCTTAAGCAACTTACAGAGAAAGCAACTTGGTAGTTCGTAATAATCGAGGCCTTATTTTACGGCTGAGGGTTGCACGATGCGTAGACGCGAGGGGTTCTGAAACCGCGAAAAAATCATAAAACATCAACGGATGATCCACCAACCGGTTTCCCCACAATGCACTTTGTTTAAAAGCAGAAGCTTAAAGTATTCGCTGCTCGATGGAATCTTCCGAGCGTGATCAATTTTTTAAGAGCCTCTTGCAACTTGGTGGGAAAATATTCCGCGAGTCTTTAAGGGGGTAGGTGTGGATGGTAGGAAAAGAAACGATTTTTTTTCTTCATTATCTCGCAGTTTGCGGTGTGACAAATATTTCTGCAAAGCGACTTTTTGAAATTCGAAATATTAACGGAAATGTAGAGGTTCAAAGGTATTGCCTCTCGTACGGCACTATTGTCTGTAAAAACTTTTAATGCGTTTTTCTCGAAACAGGGTTTTTCAGGATGGGCGTTTGCACATCTCGAAAACTACTGTGCCGATCCAGTAGCTCTTTTGCGTACACGTTCATAACACAACTGGCTATGGTTGGAAGCTCGGGCGAGTTTCTTATAAAAGATTAATTTTACAGAAGGAAAGCAGCAAAATTTTTCGTGAAAATCGAACAGTTTTACTAAAAATTCTGCAAAGGGTTTAGCAGGGTAAGTTTGGGCAAACGGTCCCCATGCCGATTCTTGGAGTTGCTATTTTTTAAACAATTATGTAAGGTACCATTATGTAAAGTTTTAGATCGTACCTCCCCCATTTAACGGTAATACGCGGGTAAACGCCTTTAACGTTATTATTTTTTTTCTCGGTTACTACTTAAGATATTTAAATGAAAAAAAAACGAAAAAATAGCTACACACTAACTGCATTTCACATATTTTTCTCTAAATTGTACATCAATTATTAAGGGTAGAAAAAAAATTATTCTTTGGGGGTGGTTTCTGGAAACAACCTTTTGAGTGAAAACCTCCAAAAAAAAATCAAGAATAATGGATGGGGTAGCAATTTAAGAATTAATAGTAATAAAGAAAATCGATTTGTCGAGATTTCAATAATCTTTTACACCCTTAAGGGGTAATATTTAAAGATTTTTTTCTCAATAAATACAACATGTAATGAAATAACTCTTCTTGAAATTTATTAAGCTACTCTTAAGTTATACAAAAAAATTTAAAAAGATTGTTTCATGTTTTTTTATAGCGTCAATGTGACACCTTCAGAAAAGAGGTATGTTCCAGGCTTATCTGAAATAAAGAATTCGAAAAGATTCTTAATCTGTATGAATGCACTATCGCCCGCAGCTCAATCAACAATTTTCGTTGACGAATAAAACAAAGTGGCGCCGGTTTGAACGAAAAAGTTTCCCTAAAGATCATTTTCTCGAACGTACCCCGAGAAAAATCTCGGTTACTTTTCTTCAAAAATTGTTAACTGAGCTACGCGCGATAGCGACGCTCATACAGATTAAGAATCTTCTCCTTAACCCCATCTTTTGCCGTCCGCTATTGAGTCTGTCTTATAATTACACCCTCCGAAACGCGTATGTAAAATATAATACCAATCCAGCTGCATCCACTTCGTTGATACGTTTTAATCTCTGACTCGATAAACTATCGACAGAGAAGCTACCTGCCCCGTTGCTTGCTTAATCGAATGAATTGCAACTTCAACGAGGCAACGGTAAACTAAAGTTCGTTTCGCGTGACGATTATCAGACACGACGAAGCGCGTTAACAGTATCTTCGTAATAAATTTTACGTAATTACTCCACGCGCCGGGGCTTCTTTTTCCATTTCGCATCGAGTTTGTAAAGGCGATGCTGCTGATACCCGATATTCCGTTCGCTCGCGCGGTGCCTGCGGGTGGTGAGTTTATAACGACGAAACCTTAGGAATCCTCCTTAAATTGTTTAACGATAACGCGCCGCAATTAACGGCCCCGGCGAGATTTTCCGGCCGAGGCTACCCCTCGCGAAATTTCCGAAGCGAACGATTCTTCCGCGGCCTGCCGCGGCTGAACTTCCCGTCCGCGGGCGGCGCCCGCGAACGTTGCCGCGTAGCCCGGCGCGTTGTTAAACTTATTTCATTAAATTTGCCAGCCGAGTGTCTCGCAGGCCCGCGTGAACGTTGAACTCCGCGTTCCAATCCGCGGGGCACTGCTAAGAAAATGAAATTTGCAATTCAGATGGGTAGGAAAAGCTACGGCTCCCCGCCGCGGGATTGACGCCCGCCGCTTTTCCGATGAGCGAGTGGAAAATTCCTGGCTGTCGAGAATACGAGTGACTAATCCCGGCGTGCGCGGACTAGATAACATCGCGTTACGCCGCTCCGAGGGGCACAAAGTCACGGTGGTCGCTCGGAGGAGAATAACAACGGAGATTCACCGGGGTAAATCGTTGTAACGAACAACGGCGTAATTTCTGACACCGGCGGAGGGGCGGCACAAACGCGCGCATCCCGCGCGAGATTCATCTTCCTAATGGAGCGACGCGTGCGATTTCATTTTCGTTTATTAATTTCGTTAATGGCGTAATCTTCAGCCTGCAGCCGATTACTGTCGGCAAGACTGCAGCGTTCCGAATCAATTTTCCAAGGAACGGGAGAATCTGCGCATCCACCCCGCCCGCCCCCGCCCCCCCCCCCTCCTGTGCCCACGGTTTCGAGAGTGCCTGGTGAAAAATTAATTTTCTTAATGCAACACTATCTGCGAAGTGAGGTGAGCGCCGAGATTGCGAAATAATTAGTGTGGTTCCCGGGCTTGTCCGAGGAACGCGCTTAAGGAGAATTCTCCACGTCTCGGGCGTAAGTTTGTAAGTCTCTAGGCTGGGCCACCTTTCATACACCCCTCCCCGATCCACTGCCTTAAGGGGAGGTTTCGGTCTGAATGTAGATTTTTTTTTCATTTCGTTTTTCGAATGTTCAGTCTTTTAGGAATGCGTGTTTAAAAGGATTTGTTGAAATTTGTGAATTTCTCGAAGTTATAGGCATTTGAGTGGCGGCAAATACAGGGGTAACACTCGGCCACTCGGCACTCAGGTTAAACTTTAAACGCGTTCTTCTCGAAACAGTGTTCTCGAAACGGTGGGCGCTGTATCTCCAAAAATTATTATCCGATTCGAATGAAACTTTTTTATTTTGAAGAATATACTTCTGGCTAGGGAGGAAACCAGAAACAATTACAAAAATGACATTTTTTTAGAAAACAACGGCACTTGAAGTTTGAAATCACTTTGCTCCTATATTTTTCGTACTTTAAACGCCTCTGAAAATTATAAATTTTCAATTTTTTGTAATTTTTTCTGGTTCCCCCTCTAGCCAGAAGTATATTCTTCAAAATAAAAAAGGTTCCAGTCGAATCGGATAATAACTTTTGGAGATACAGCGCCCACCGAGTAATAAAGACGAATAATAATAATAATAATTTGGATCAATTTTTTGACGCCTTGACTTTAACGACTCCCTAGTGCTGTCTACACTGATTAATTATAAAACAAAAAATATATTTCTACAACTTAAGACATCCTTAATACTATGCAAAAAGTCCCATTGAATTATATATAGTAGTTTTCCTTTAATTAATTCCTAAATATCACCTATTTTTGGGGCTCTAGACCGGAACCTCCCCTTAAACGAGATGACCGTTTGGCACTGGTAAAATGGCATCCAATGAGCAGTGGTTTTAGACTGAACATCGTCGAACCGTTTCGTGGTTGAATTGTGCAAAAGATTCCGCAGTTAAAGATCTATTTACGGGGAGAGGGGGCGTTAAATATCGTCCATGAAATTTTTGCACAGTACGTGGGATGTTATACGATGGATGTTCAATCACGTAATGGCTATCGAAGCTGAAAGAAAGGTTGCGCGATTTAATCCCTACAGATGACGTCGCCTCACCACCTTTAAAATAGGTACTCTGGCACTGCTTCACCCCTTATTCTCTCCTCCACTTGCTGCGAAACCTTTCGATCCCAGCACGAGTCCATACAGCTATGTTTTATTTATAACAATCTTGGAGCGCAGCCCGCCTAGTCAGAGAGACGCGGACGGCTTGCCCGCCGGCAATAAAAGCAAAATTCGATGAATCTGTCTGGTCCGTCTCGGGAATTTCCAAGTCAATCCCTCCCTGCCCCTGTAATCCTTTCGCTACCCAAGGTTTTGAATCCACGAAGGGGACGGAAGTTAATTGACTGCGGAATTCGACAAGCATGTATTATACATGGAACATGCGACGCGGGAATTAGAGCAACTTCACTCCGGTAGAGATGGACCAGGGTTTTAAAATCGTCTCAAACTTGAATATTTTCAAAGTACTGGATGTTAGACTTATCGGTTCGTGTAGCGAGGAATCTTTTGCAGGACATGTAGCGATCGTAACGCGATATCTTTATGAATAGCTACGGAAGAAAGTAAATAAAATTTTAGAATGTGCTCCATCTCGCCCTTACTACTACTGGGGGTGTAATTACTACGACGACATATTAAATTGAGTTGTAGCAATTATTTTTATCCGAAAAATTCTTTCAGTAAACAAAAAAAGATTAATCCTATTCCTAATATTATTATAATTAGTACACACTTATTTATTTTCTGTTTTTCTCCCACAATAATCACACATGTTTTCATTCCAGTTTCCTAATCGGAATCACTTAAAAATGCATCTCCTTTGTTTCTTCTTCATCACTATCTGAAAAATCTGCAATCTAAATTCGTTTTACTTGCATTTAAGGGGAGGTTCCTGTCTAAATATCGATTTATTTTTAATACATTTTTCGAGTGTTCAACCTTTTAAGAATATGTGTTTAAACTTTTTTTATTTCGAAGAATACACTTTAGGCTCGTGAAAATTTGTAATTTTTAAAGGCGTTGAAAGGAAGAAAAACAGAGGGGGGAAATGATTTCAAACTTCAAATGTCGTTATTTTCTCAAAAATGTCATTTTTTGTAATTTTTACTGATCAGTCCACGAACGAGTTTCATGCCTTTTAATAATCTGGAATTGTTTTTTATTTCAGGTCAATGGTTTAGGTGCTACAGCAGGGCTGCACAGGGAGCTGTTTTTAGCGCCTAGCTGCGAGCAACCCGTCTGTCCCGTTGCTAAGGTTAGATTCGGTGAGGAGATCTGCAGTAGTGTATATAGCTGGGTTCAAGTCATACCAAATGCACGTACACTATTTGCAGTTCGCCGCACCGATTCTAACCTTAGCAACGGGACAGACGGGTTGCTCGCAGCTAGGCGCTAAAAACGGCTCCCTGTGCACCCCTGTGCTACAGGTTCCACCGTTTTGGGTGAATTTGTTGACCCCTCGAATTTAACGACTCCCTAGTGCTGTCTGCGCTGATTAATTATAAAACAAAAAATATATTTCTATAATTTAAGACATCCTTAATACAATGCAAAAAGTCCCATTGGATTATATACAGTAGTTTTCCTGTAATTAATTCCTAAATATCACCTATTTTTTGGGCTCTAGACCAAAACAGCCCCTGAATGAAAATTTAAGTAATGGCATTTACACGGAGACACTACGGGTGAGATGGACCAGCTAGGCGGTGCATCACTACCGAGTATACGTGGCCCATCTGTCCCGAATCGCATGGTATAGTGAGCAATCGATCGGTGCCATTAGGGGAAGTCCGGGAGACTTGACCTTGGGAGAGTTGAGCCGCTTCAAATATCTGTTTTAAATTTCGTGGTAGGCGGGCGGTTGTCAAACCACAGCGTGCGAATTCTTTACCGCTACCATGTCATGTAACAAAATGACGATCGGTAGTTCGCTTTAGCTGTGAGTTAGGAAAACGTGCTTCTTCGTGTTCAGAGTGAAATACAAAGTAAAAGCTCAATTAAAGTATATAAGATAATTATTGCAATGTCTAAAGGCTGTGGCTACTTATTATAAACTAAAGCAAATTGTTGTTTTTTTTACATTTGTTCCCGAGTCACTAGAGTATGGTCAAATCTCCCCAAATGGTGCCTCAGACGAGCCAAATCTCATTTTTTATAAAATTTAATTTAGTGCTTACATTAATTAACTTATTGAAATTATACAACCCTCAAATTATAGTCCGATAACAAGGCTTTACTGTGACATAAATATGAAATCGATGCATCTCACACCCTAGATTTCATGGACCTTCAAGTAAAAGGTGGTTCAACTCTCCCGGACTCCCCCTACAGTTTGCTTAAAAATCACCGTTTTAATTCAGCATTAGTTACAGCTATATGTCCTTACAGCTTATTTTATGCGAACGGTGTAAACATCTCTTCAGCCAACGGAGTTACACTAATCCTTAAGACTACGCAAAAAATTATCATGCTTTTCAGAAATTAAAATTTTGATTTCCGTCAAACTTTTACAAAACTGTGATGGAAAATTCTCAGACCCACTCGATCACAATTATTATAACGAAGGACTTTGGAGAGATTGCACATTCGACGAATAATTTGAAAAATACTTAACTGCTCCGTCTCTCCCGGCGGCGCATCTCTACCGGAATAACCCTACAAGAGGGGCCGCTGAAAGTCTATTTCATTTAACCACGACGATGCATCGGCGCGCCGTAAATCCCATAGTTTCCCTATCCACCCTCCCGTCGCCAATCATTTCCTTACTTACCAAGACGAAAGCATTAAAAGTCAACTCAGCCACGAGCACCCCCCCGGCTGCTATCCACGCGGCGTACAAGCAAAACCCACCCCCGCGATCGAGGCCAGATCGTCGCATTCAACAACGATCAATGGGCCTAACGAAATCGGTATGCAGCCGACGGGGGCGCGGGGGCCAAATAATTTTCTACCCTCCCTGGAAAGACTCTGCCGTTTCGTGGCGAGGGAGGGGGTGTACTGCCAGGGAGCCGTCCGCCCTCGCAAGCTCAACGATTCCGTTCCGCGTTCCGATCGAAATATGTGCGGCACGTTCCCGTAAGGTAAACTCGAAAGGGTACGGGGGTGCCGGCGGTATTTGTCAAGGCTCGAGAGACGTGCCCGTCGGTATCCCAGCGATATTATTCAAGATAGGGGACGGAGGAGCCAGCCAAGACCGAAAATGGCCACTTGGACAGTTGGACAGTCGGCGGTCGCGGGCGTAGACGTAACGTCGTCGTCGTCGTCGTGCTGCCACCCTCCCCTAGCGCGCGTCGAGCCAGGGACGGGGGTGTGACGAGCGGGAAGAGGGTGGCGCGGGAGGAGAATCGGTGCTGTCACAGGGAGTTCCTTCGGTGTCAGGCGGACGTCTCTATCGAGTTAGGGCTTTGTTTTTGGGTCGATCGACTCCATCGGCACTCTCTGGTCCCCGGACTTTCTTTGACCCCCTTTGATGTTGTTTCCTGGCGCGGGGGAGAACGGCGGGCGGAGAGAGCGGACGATAAGCATGATACCCTGCCGCCGCCGTCGAGGAAAATTGATTTCCCAAACATTTTGCGGACTGGACAGTCCATCGGGCCACAGGGGCGTCCAAGTTTCCGACCTGTGTGCAACCGGCCCCGTAATAATACTTTGTCCCGAGCAGAAATCGATTTCCGGAGTTTTACATGCCAAAGGAGCTCGGGCCGGCAAGTTTGCCCCGCGGTGATCGCTCTCCGCGGATAAATACGGCGATTTTCTGGTATTCCTGGGTGATACTCTATATGGTACCAGCAAAAATTCCAGGGTGGTTGTTAATGGAGTTCCTTAATGAGAGGCTGTACGAACTTCGGGGATGCGCGAGTCCGCGAGAGCTTGTTGCGCCTGTGGAAATTCACGAGGGTGCACGCTGAAGCACACCCCTTCGATTTCGCAATGTTTAAAACGTCCGAGAAGTCGTTAATAACGGGAGAAAGGAAACGTGACCGCCACAGCGGTGTACAGGTGGTGGCCGAGGGAGCAAGATAGCATTGGCTGAAAATCGTCCGTGATTGGAATCCTGGCCAATTCTATCCAAGTACTCCCGCAACGCCGCGCCATTCGTGTTTCTACTGAAAACAAGTATCGTTACAAAAACGCCACGCAAGGAATATCGATGCCCCGGAATGATTTCCAGAGAAAAAGCACTGTTAAACTAAATTACAGATTATCGGATTAGTATATATGTGTAGGGAACGAGGTTTCCAAAGGTTTAATTATAAAGAATAATATTTATTAATATAAGTAAAAACAGTACAAGTCACACCAAATGCTCTCTACACATACACACAACGTCTATCGTCTCGCAACCGTCTACAACCGTCTACCACCGTCTACAACCGTCTACTACCGTCTACAACCATCTACCACCGTCTACAACCATCTACCACCGTCTACAACCGTCTACCACCGTCTACAACCGTCTACCACCGTCTACAACCGTCTACAACCGTCTACCACCGTCTACAACCATCTACCACCGTCTACAACCATCTACCACCGTCTACAACCGTCTACCACCGTCTACAACCGTCTACAACCGTCTACCACCGTCTACAACCGTCTACCACCGTCTACAACCGTCTACTACCGTCTACAACCGTCTACAACCGTCTACTACCATCTACCACCGTCTACAACCATCTACCACCGTTTACAACCATCTACCACCGTCTACAACCGTCTACCACCGTCTACAACCGTCTACCACCGTCTACAACCGTCTACCACCGTCTACAACCGTCTACCACCGTCTACAACCGTCTACTACCGTCTACAACCGTCTACCACCGTCTACAACCGTCTACCACGTTTTCCTTCCTCGCACCCTCAACGCACTCTCTCGCTCCCACTTTCTCTCTCTCACCCTCGTTGCCAAGTCAAACCTCTTCGAACGTCGTCAAACGATCTTTTGTTTTCCCGCGACCCAAACCGACAAACCGGCAACCCCGCCCATGGCCTGCTCTGTGTCACCGCCGTCGTTCCGGCGTACTTGCAACTCTAGCGTCCCTACATATGTCTGTATAAGGTCAGTGGCGGATTTAACTTGCGGCCGATGAGCAGCTGCCGCCTGGGCCCCAGATCAGAAGGCCCCCGGGGCCCCATTTAAAAGAAGAAAAGAAACAAAAATTATCCATACACTGTATATTTTTTCGTACAACTACACTTGGCTCGTTTTTAGTAAACTACCTCTTCATTTTCCCGCAAAAATGGGCCCCTCAGAACGTTTGCCACCTGGGCCTTTTTTTCTTAAATCCGCCACTGATTGTAAGATAACGAATAGATTGGACTTGTATTACTTTGAATATGTACATACCTACCTCGATTTAATCCTTTACACCCTTTCAGGCATCAGAAATTCTCGTGGCAAAGGGGAACGACCTTTCTCCACCCCTGAGGGATTCGATTAGGCGCGTTCATTGTATAAAGGTTACAGCAGCGAAACCATCGTCGGCTCGTTTCAGTGCACGGACGGAATTCCTCTCTCTGGTTTGGGGAACGTGGGCCTCGAACTCTCTGGTAACCAATAACGAGGAAGAAAGCTTTCTTTATCTAGGTTGCAAAATCAAATTGTCGCCCTTTCGCCTCGCGAGCTCTTCCCAGCTCGCAGATTCTCGCGCCTTTCTTCCCGCCCGACGATGGAAGTTCGTGAAAACATTTCGTCGAAAGGCCCGACCGCCTCGTCTGCCATTCAACATCCCCGCAGGAGTTAAGGACTCGTTGATCAAGCGAATCGAATATTCCACCGAGGAAATCGTTCGACGATGCTGGCCTGAAACGTAGCTCCACCGAACGAAGGAGGAAAGCCACGGAAATATTAATTTACGCTCATATGTCTTCCCTGATGTGCGATGATACTAAAATAAAGCCTGCAATGTTTAAAGACGAAGTAATTCCACTTAGATACTGTATTATATTTAATTATATTAATTCTATTTAATTACATTAAATATGCAAAAGCAGTCATACGTATAATAAAGTAAAATAAGAAATAAAAATAAAATATGTTGGTGTTCTGCAATTTGATTCTGGTTTAGTTTTAGTTTCAGTATGATTTTACTTAGGGCGAATTCCACTTACGCCCAAGTCGTAAGTGATTTTCATTAAGATAGCTTTTCCTACACGCGACTGGACGCAACGTCAAGAATTTCGAAGTCGATTTTCCCGAAAATGAAGCGCGATATGAAAAAATTTTATTCCTTTTCCTCCATTCATTTAATTATTATAAATCGAAAAGAAGCAGTAACATTTTTTGACGTCGCGCTTCATTTTCGAGAAAATCGCCTTCGAAATTCTTGATGTTGCATCCAGTCGCGTATAGGAAAACCTACCTTAAGGGGAGGTTCCGGTCTTGAGCCCTCCAAAATAGGTGATATTTAGGAATTAATTACAGGAAAACTACTGTATATAATTTAATGGGACTTTTTGTATTGTATTAAGAATGTCTTAAATTATAGAAATATATTTTTAGTTTTATAATTAATCATTGCCGACGGCCCTGGGTAGCCGTTAAAGTCAAGGCGTCAAAAAAATGATCCAAATCGGTGGGCGCTGTATCTCCAAAAGTTATTATCCGATTCGTCTGAAACCTTTTTTATTTTGAAGATTATTCTTCTGTCTATGGGAGGGCTAGAAAAAATTACAAAAATGACATTTTTTTAGAAAATAACGACACTTCAGGTTTGAAATCACTATTCTCTGCATTTTTCGTCCTTTCAACGCCTTTGAAAATTATAAATTTTTAATTTTTGTAATTTTTTATATCCCCCCCCGTAGCCAGAAGTATATTCTTCAAAATAAAAAAAGTTTCATACAAATCGGATAATAATATTTGGAGATACAGCGCCCACCCTTTTGAGAACACTGTTTTGAGAAAAACGCGTTTAAAGTTTTACGTGAGTGCCGAGTGGCCGGGTGTTACCCCTGCATTTGCCGCCACTCAAATGCCTATAACTTCGGGAAATTCACAAATTTCAACAAATCCTTTTAAACACGCACTCCTAAAAGATTGAACATTCGAAAAATGAAATAAAAAAAAATCGACATTTAGACCGGAACCTCCCCTTAATGAAAATCACGGGCGTTGCGGGCGATTCAGGCGTAAACTGGAATTCGCCCTTTAATAGTTTGTACGTCCTTGAAGTATTTTCAACAAGTGCTTAAGAAGTTTTTAACAGTTTGTAATTTACTCCGTTCGTCACGTGACACTTACAGTGGCGAAGTTATATGAAATTCATTGGATTCAGATGAATTCAATGGAACCCCGTGTTCACGAAAAATGAATTTTACTTTCATGATGCCTCCGCAAACTGTAGGGAAACAGGGGCGAATTGTATGAAATATTTGCGTCGAACGTTCGAAAGTTTACGGAACATTTAAGAGACTTTCCATTTTTACGATATTCCTCGAGCTTGCTCGGGGGTGGGGGTTGAAGGAAAGCAAACCCCTGGGATCACGAGTTCGTTTGAGAGAAGAAACAGAAAATCCGGCCGATGGGTCAATGGCTGAATTTATTCTTCTAATTTAACTGCTCATTGTTTTCTTCGCTGGTTTAACCAACTCTGGGGCGGTAAACGATAGCCTTTGAGCGAGCCCTCGTCGGCGGCGCGCAGTTAACACAGAGAGAGGTCGAACGAGGGTCGGGCTGACTAGAATGGCGAGGAGAAAAGGGTCGAGGGTAACTTAAACAGCGGGTAACAAGAAGTAGCAAGTAATAATTGAGTCAGGCAAGTATGCCGCGGACCATGCCTCGCAAGCTGGGGAACAGCGATGTGGATGTACCTGACCGGAATTCGAAAACAGAGAGGGGTGGAGGGTAATTCTGGCGATTTCCCCGATGGGGGATGTCTTCCTGCGACCTCGGCGATCGGATAGAATTTAGACGTTTCTTGGAATATTAACGCGGCCCTGCAATCACGGTCATTGAGATTCTTTCTGCGATGAAGAAAGCGCTGAACCCCCCTTTCAAGCGTTGCGCGTGGAAAATCATCTGAAATGTCCTATTTTATATTCCTGCGGCTCTAGACTAATTAAGGGGTGAGTCCTATTTTTGTGGGCTAGCAACATAGCAACATTTAGGAATTTTTTTTTAAGAAACTAGCACTTCGATTCGTTTGAAATTTGGACCACGTTTTTATGCATCCTTGAAGAAGTTGCAGGTTTTTTTTTGTTCATTTTTAATAATAAATATAGGAGTTATACACCACGCCGCGAAAAACTCGTCGTCCGCTGGTGTGCATCAGATTTACCTTGCAGGTAATCTGAAACAGAAAAATGAAACGGCGTTTTACTTTGTACATATGTAGCTTGAATTTGATCAACCAGAATACCGCCAAATTCTATACTTCCTTTGTTACATAAGAAAATTGGCGCATAATTGGATTGCAAAAATTAAAGGTTCAGATCTTTCAGTTTGAAAACTGCTAAATACATTTTTTTGTTTCTTGCTGGTTCGTCAATTTCAAGCTACATGTGTATAGAATAAAACGCCGCTCCATGTTTCTGTTTCAGATTACATGGTGCAGTATGTACAACAAGAGCATGGTCGCGATATCTCCGGGTAAATAATTAATTAAATAAATAATTCTTTTTGAAGTCGGTTAAAAATGGCTTCATGCTTATCACTAATGGCCGTTTTTCGTTGGTAAAATCGAAACTATAAATCATCAGTAGATTTTTATATAAAAAAAATAAACCCACCAAATTTTAGAAACATTGGTGTGGTAGTTTTTGAGATATCTTGCTCGCCCTTTTTAAAAAGACTTCTTGGATGTCGTATTTTTATTACAAACGTAAATATTTCTCTACAAAAAAATTACCAAATGTTCTTTAAACGTTGCTGCTTTAAATGCAAAAAGTTCTGTAAAAACACTGTGCCCCGATGAAAAGAAGTCGGTCGAGAAACTCTAGGGTCCGCATATCAGGTCCGAATACTATATCCCTATTGGCCGGCGCGACAACCTCGACGAATACAAAGTAAGCAAACGGGACACGGGCGGCGGGAGCCAATGCGAGCGAAGAACCCCCCTTGCCCCTGTGACATTTCAGCCGTCTTCTTTCCATCGGGCCACAGTATATGCTTCCGCTATTTAAAAAAAAAAATTCACAATCATTCGCCTCTTTTCTGTCCCCTGATTAAGTATAACCCCTTAACCCGGCCAGAGGCGCACCCCATATTGTAACACAGGTTGTCGCTACCGGGTGAAAAATACCCAAAACTGAAACGTAAAAAACCACGGTTTCAGAATATATTTTTTAACTTCATAATTTTTATGTTAAAGTACAGTGTTTTAAGAATCAAACAAAATTGATGAAATATCTTAAAATCTTTATTAAAGTTCTTTAAAAAAAAAGTAACAAAAGCTCAAACAGTCTTCATATTTTCGCAACTAGCGCCTCTGTGGTAAATTTTACCCAGTAGCGCCTCCCGCCGAGTTAAGGGACTACGCACGGATGTGGAAAGTGGTCGAAAAGCGAACAAACATCAGCAGCCGTCATCCTCTTTCACCTCCAATTTTCAAGAAACCGTTCAAAATATTATATCCCACGATATACCATAAACTTTTCCTCTTCGTTCAATAAAACTCGAAGATTTCAAAACCCACAGACTGCGAGATAAAAAAGTTCCCCTTTCAATTCCCACAGAAGTAATTAATCGCTGTCCCTCGCCAATTTCCAATAAATTTCATAATCTACATAAAAATATCCACAAGCTGTTCTCCACCCTCCTCAGCTCGCGCGGAGAATTCCAAAGAAGACTTCACCAACCGTAGGATGAAAGGTTAAAAGGGCTTCCGTGTCGAATGGCACGGACCTGCGCGACCGCGTTTCCGAAATCGCCCGTTGGGCGGCGATATCCGTCGAACCGATTTGGGGACCGTCCCGAACGATTCCTCGTTAGCGATCGCTGCGAATCAGGCTGCGAGACGTCCCCGTGGTAAGTGGCTCGGTTCCGGAGGTGGCACGGTCCGCGACAAGAAATGTCCCAGAATAACCTGCTGCAAGGATACAACTGTGAGTATCATCCCGCGGAGCAGGGGAACGGATAGCCGAGCGGTCCTATCCCCGATCGTTCCTCAGCTAATTCCCCATTATTTTCGCCGATCTGCGAGCCGCGGACTCGGCTGACGTTGTCGCCGCGGCGAATAGTCCCTCGCCGATCTGTCGCGCGCGTCCCCCCGCCGTGAAAAATGAGCCATGATGATGGCGGCTTTCGTTTATTTGCCAGCCAAACAGCTGGGAAAAAGGCGAGGAACGAGGATGTCGGAGTTCTGCCGATCGCGAACCACTCTACGCGAGCCTCGTTGACTCTCCGCCGCTCTGACAGTCTTTTCTCTCGACTCCTTTCCGTTCGCTCGACGGCACCTCGCGAAACGTCATCGATCTGACGGCAATGGCTACCGGTTCTCCTCGCCGATTCCAACCGAAATAGAGCGAAATACGGTAGATTCGCCCGGGTCGATCGCGGAGTGCGCGCCCCGCGTGCTCTAGAGCCACGGGACCATGATTCATTTCCCATGGCAGAGGATCGACACGAGCTCTCCCGCACCATGGTGCGTGACTTTTACTCTTAGCGCGTCGCGTTGCGCGTCCACTGGCGAAGAGGACTCGCCATGCCGTGGTGTAAGTGGATCATTGGATGCCTGTAGGGGCTGTTTTTATATTTGCAAGACTATTTTTTTTATATTTTATGGCAGTGTCGTCGATTCTTGCGTTTTAGAGGAGAATGGTTTTGTGGTGACACTGTTTTTGGGAATATATTCGCCGGTGGGTTTGTTGGGTCGAGCTGCGTTATGGCTGACAAGGGAAGATCCTGAATTAGAAGATTCAAAGAAATTCTGACACTTTGGGAATGTGCGGGGGATTTCCTACGGATTACAATGGAATTGTTTGCTGCGAAAATTCACTCGAACCCGGTGAAATTAACCCTTGAAAATTCGGCTATTCTACGATTTTGGGGTATTAATCGCGAACTGTAGGAGCTGTAACTTAACAAATTATAGGCCTAATTGAAGAAAGTCATTTTTATCTATTTCTTACAGTTCGCGAGTTATAGCAGAAGATTGGGAAATAGCTGGATTTCTAGGGGGTAGCTTCTTACCGCTTTAGAGTGAATTTGGGCAGCAAAAGAATTTCGTAATATGTAATATCCTCTACATATTCCTAAAGTTTCATAATTTTTTTGAATTTCCGGCTGGGGATCTTCTCTTATAAAAGTTGAAATTGTGTTTCAAGACAACAGTTACTTGTTTTAATTGGATCTAGCATTTGGTGGAAAATTATTTTACAGTTCACGAGTTATAACACGAAATCGGTGGATAAGCGGATTTTCAGCGGTCAATTACACCCCCTTAGAGTGAATTTGGGCAGCAAATAAAATTTGCGTTGTAATCGGGAGGAAATTCTCTACGTATTCACAAAGTTTCAGAAATTTTCGAATTTCCGGGTTCGGGATGTTCACTTGTGAGAGTTGCAGTGCTTTCAACTGTGCATGATTGTGGACTGGTTAAATTGTAATTTTAATTCAGGATTAAGAAGTCTCGGGTGCGATATATTCTTCTGTTTTTCACAGAGTTGGGCAAAATGTAATCTAATTACAAATTACAAATTACGATTAACCCAGCAACTGCTAAATTTTGTTTTGAATTTTTTGGCCGGATAAGTTATATGTATGCACGAAGAGTTGCGTAATAGTATAATTATATTCAACTTATGTTTTGTTTTGAAAATATTCGATATTTTTTAAAAAGTCCCAGATGGGGATTGTGGCAGGTTGCATGAAAGAAAACTATAAGAAACTGTTTCTTTTATTATATGCTTTGTCCGTGCATACAAAAATAGCTGTTATTTATGCCATTTTTCCATACAGTCCACGTGTAACCCGACGCAATTCCAATTCCGTTCCGTTCAACTTACAGACGGATTTAAAATTTCTTCGCTTGTTGTAAAAAAACGAAGCACAGAATACACACTTTTTGCTACACACAATATTGACTGATTATATATATAATGTATAAAAAATATATATATATAGAATGAAACTAAACTGTCAGGCGTAACAAATATATTTTTTATATATTTTATATATATATATATATATATATATATATATATATATCAGTCAATATTGTGTGTAGCAGAAAGTTTGAATTCTATTAATATTAATATTATAATTTCTATTAATAGCGTTTGTATTATATATATAATATATATATAATATATATTAAATATTTATAATATATATATAATATATATATAATACAAATGCTATTAATAGAAATTATAATATTAATATTAACGCTATTAATAGAAATTAAAATATTAATATTAATAGAATACATATATATAGGCGTAACAAATATATTTTCGGCGCCGAGTGGTGTACGTAAAATTCCAAAATCCCCGAATGGTGATCGTGGCAGCTAATGGGTTAAAATGTAATTGTGTAATTGATCACACATTATTTTCTGTAATCGTTAATTTAGGCAGTCGACAAAATAGTGTAATTGATTGCACAATTTTAATAGTAATTTATAATTTATAATTAGATCACACTTTGCCGAAATCTGGTTTCTAATTAAATACAGTAATTCCTTACTCCAGTAATTTCTTACGTCCCCGTATGAAATCTCAGCCATTTATTGGGAAGCGTATTTGAACAGTCTTGTCGCGAGATTTATATGAATTCAATCTGTTAGTTGCGTCTGGTGATCAGTGTAGACTAAACAATTCGGTTGGACGAAATCTCCAGCGCTTCGATACGACATTGTCTCGGCACCGTCGAAGAATGCACGCGACGAGGAGGATACATTGTACGCAACGGCACCTGTGCCGCAAATTCCATCCATTTAAATCAGCGCCTCTCAGTCGATGGCACACTTTAAACGTGTCGTTTTGAAAGTGACTCGTTTATAGAGAATTCGAACATAGTTTCAGGCTGAATGAGATCTCGTACTTCCGAACGCTCATCACTGCGAGACGGGTATACAGCGTCTAAAGCACTAACAATAAGCGAAGCCACCTTATTTCTGACAAACGAATAATTCATACTTGTCCATTACCATTTTGCCCAAAGATATGCTCGATATATCCGCGCGGAGGATCGAAAAGAGGATAAACGTGTCACTTTGAATTTCGGGCTTTTAATGAATATGAAATGATTGATACAATTTATTCATTCCACCCGGTTATAAATTCTTTTGGCTGGGCACGATCGAATTTCCCAGAGAGCATAAAAAATCCGCCAAAGTAACAGCTCCAGCTGGCAATGGATTATTAAATAGAATAGTAAAAAAAAGAGGGGAAGGGATTATTTTGTCACGAGCGGTATTAGGGAACAGAAGTATCGTGCTCCCTTTCCTGGGAACCCAAAGTGCTCTCAAAATGACACTATTAAAAACACGAGACTTCTCTTTTCTCTCTGCTTCAAAGAGTTCACGGAGAAAGGTGCTGCCCTTTCGGATGTGACTGTTTAACAGTATTTCTCGTTAGGAAGTTCTCGCTTTGCACACATCCATCTTATAACAAGCCTGCAGCAGAGCTGGGCAAAATGTAATCTAATTACAATGTACGAATTACGATTAAACTGTAATTGTGTAATTAATTACACATTATTCTCTGTAATTGTTAATCTAGGTAGTTGACCATTTGGTTTTGTCAATTATCTAAATGAACGATAACTGAAAATAATGTGTAATCAATTACACAATTACAGTTTAATCGTACTTTGTAAATTGTAATTAGATTACATTTTGCCCAGCTCTGGCCTGCAGTGTTTCGATCGCTTACTTCGCCGATTCTTTGCGGAGTATCGCGCGCGTTAAGAAACTGTACGGCTAGTACGGACGTTTGAATAAATTTATTATTTTTGAGGCGAGGAATTTTCACGGAAGGCTATTGAATTTTGTAGGGGAGACCCAGTACGAAGATCCGCAGGTGCAGTTCCCTCGCCCCATTCCGGACGAGGTAATCAGGTGAGCTTAAAACATTAACATGCATCAGGGTTACACCGTAACCAGCCCCCATTCCTGACTTTAATCCCCAATTTTTTTACCATTCCGCGGAAGATGCTCCAAAAATTTAAAGATAACGGGGTAAAATGCTTCCGCGGAACAGTGTAACGATTTTCCGCACACGCGGGCCGGGTTTAGGGTTTTGTGTGTTGTGTTTAATTAAACGAACGCGCGCGGAATAATAGAAAGATTTTTGTTTCATTTTTATGCCGGCCCCGGGCTGCCGAAATTGTATAATAGGCATCTCTCAAGGCAAAACTAACACGATGAATAGCAATATTCAGAATACGAAGTTCGTTTACATGGTTTGCTTTTTCTGTCTCGATTTCGGCGAGCAAAAAAGTCGGGGGATGAACGAATGCAACATGTCCGTGCAGTTTTTGTCTGGGGTTTTTGGGAATATTCGTTTCACGAAATAAATTAATTACTACATTTTTCTGTAAATTTAATTACGACCGAGCAACTGGGAATTCCTATTTCTCCTTCGATTTATTTATTTATTTATTTATTTACTCGCGGGCGAAGGCCCTTTGGTGTCGAGTACTTGAATAAGAAATTTAAAGGAGAATTTAGTTCGAGTTACAATATACGCAGCTTAAGGGGTCATGCTCAGTCAGGAGGCCGAAAAAAGGGTGGTCTTTGGAAATTTTTTACTCAAAAGCTATAACACATTTGTCTAAAAATCTTTTTTACTTTTAAGCATTGCATCTAGTACTGTGCATCGCAATTTTTTTATTTAAAAATATTTATCAATAACTGAGTTATTGTCTATCACTCGAAGGTTCTCCAAAAAAAAAGGCTTCTGTGGTGACCACTGCTGCTCGAAAGTCGATCCTCTAAAATGAAAAATTCAAAAGAATTTACTGATTATATTATATTATCTAGTATTTGAATGAAGGATTTTTTTTATCTGATGCTTAGTTTTCTTTTAATTGACAAAAATCAGGCATGATTTATGATAAAAATTGAAACTTTTACTTTAAACATCAGCCTTTTTTTCCCAAATCAATATTTCGAAAAATCCTTCGTTCAAGTATTAGATAATATAATATAATAAGTAAATTCTTTTGAATTTTTTATTTTAGATGCTCGACTTTCGAGCGGCAGTGGTCACCGCAGAAGCCTTTATTTTTAGGGAACCTTCGAGTGATGGACAATAACTTAGTTATTGTTAAATAGTTTTAAATAATAAAATTACGATGCACGGCACTAGATGCAATCATTAAAAGGAAAAAAGATTTTTAGAGAAATGTCTTATAGCTTTAGAGTAAAAAATTTCCAAAAACCACCCTCTTTTCGGCCTCCTGACTGAGCATGACCCCTTAATATGTCTTGATACAGCTGATTTGAAGATGGTTACAGATCCATGGAAAAAGTCGACAAAGTCGTCGAAATCATTCGCAGTTGTACAAAGTCTATTTATACAATCGTTTTTTCTAAATTCGTTCGATATGGGGCAATATGAAAAAGTTCCCTAGATCTTAACCCTCGAGCGGGCGCGCTTTGTGAACTCCGTTCACCGATCTGCGTATTTCCTTCATAAGATCTCGGTAATTCAAACGTTCTCTCCGCGCGATCGTGGTGTGTTTCAAGAACCCTATGATGCTTGTAGTTGATTTTCATTTTTGATGTTAAAAATGTTTTACATATACTATTTTTGTGTTTTTAAATACATTTACTGCATTTTTGGATACATTGCTAATATTTCCCCATCACATTTAATTTAAGTTACCACTGTCAACAGAGAAACCGTTTCTGAAGTGTAACATATAAGGGGGCTAAAATGATTATTTGCAACTGATCAACTGAGTTCACCACGCGGCTGCTCGTGTACCTCTCATTGGCGCGCCCGAGGGTTAAGGGTATCCTAGAGATGAACTGATTAAGGGTTTTATAAACTAAGACCAAGTCTGCCATGGTTCTGCGATCTTCCAGAGTGCTCATATTTAAGGTATTGGGAATGCCATCGTAGTTGCGACGGGTTATAAACATCGGTTTGTTGATTTTGAAAGCGACATACCTTAGACATTTGTGTTGGACACCTTCGAGCAGTTTGATATGATTTGATTGGCGCCGGGTTTATGAATTCAAATAAGAGAAAACGGGTTTCTTCTTTTATCTTTAGCGTATATGAAGTTTACGTGAAAGAAGAGACCACAGGTGCTGAAGGAAGAAACGATGTCACTGTTGTACCTGGACTGACATCCACCAATGACCATCAGCTAATTCAAGTAATTATTAACACTATATAACTACAGAATTCATAGTTTCGATCTTTTGCTGTTCTTGCGATAGAGCTGTTCGAGTACTCGAAAAAACCGAGCGGCTCGAATAGAACCGAGTAGCTCGAAGAAATGCGAGAACTCGATTTTTTTCGAGCGGCTCGAATAGAACCGAGAACTCGAATTTTTTTCGAGCGGCTCGAATAGAACCGAGAACTCGAATTTTTTCGAGTGGCTCGAAGAAAATCTAGCGGGCCGAAAATACCGAGTGGGCTGAAAGTACCGAACAGTCCGGTGTGTGTGGGTGGAGTAGTTTGAAGCTTGAATGTTTCAAATATTTTAGAATATGTTTATATACTGGATAATGGTTCGTAATTATCATTATTATTATTTCGACTTTAATACTGATTAAACAGAAGATATAGTACATAAGGAGAAAGTAAGATACGAATAAAGGCGAGGCCGCAGTAATAATGTGAGTAATTAAAATGTAAACTGCAAATGAAAGTATTACCTAACTATTGAAAATAAAACTATATGCTCCACCCAGATCGCTCAGGGAAAAACCCTTATTCTATTATATCGTGTACAAAACGAAATATGGATCTTCTGACCCGATTAACCGGCTACTACAACAAGCAAACTTATATGCTGATGTAGTTGCTTTATTTCATGAATCTGTTGACGTATTAAAGAGTAAATTGCACAGAATGCTAAGAGCGAACGATCAAAATAGCTGGTAATCCGTTAACGCGACAAAACTAAAATTAATAGTATAGTATACACTTTTAATTCCACCCCTCACTTTTCACTTCTATTCTATTTTCTATGTATTTCTATTTTTATTTTCATTTTCTTTTTCATTTTCATTTTCATTTTCATTCTCATTCTCATTTTCATTCTTATTTTCATTTTCATTCTCATTCTCATTTCCATTCTCATCTTCATTTCCATTTTCATTGCACATTTTTCATTTCTCATTACTCATTCTTCACCTCTATTTTTTCATTTTTCTCTCCATTGTTAAGTATAATTTGATATAGTATGCATATATTTAAATTTATTTTTATTCAACACGCATCATGTTATGTATCCTTGCTATATAATGGGTTTTAACCCGTTTATGATTAATAAATAAATAAATAAATAAAATAAAGTCGAAATATTGATAATAATAATTACAAACCATTATCCAGTATATAAGCATATTCTATAATATTCGAAATATTCAAGTATCAAACAACTCGACACACCGGACTGTTCGGTACTTTCGGCCCCCTCGGTAAAAATTCGAGTTCTCGGTTCTATTCAAGCTACCTACTCGGTTCTGTTCGAGCCGCTCGCTTTTTTTCGAGTACTCGGCTCGGCTCGGTCCGAATTTCAAGTTACTCGAATATTCGAGTACTCGAACAGCCCCAACTTCCGAAAAGCCCCAGTGGCCTATCGACACGAGATTTGCGGGGAGGGGTGGGGAGGGTGTTTGGACCCTAAATCTAAAATTGTTGCTTCGGGAATTTATTAGTTTACGAGATATTAATAAAAAACTTTCATTATTTCTGTTGACTCATTCCGACATTATGCATTCCACTTTCCAACTTGTTCTGGATATTAGTATTGGTTGGGGCTAGATTAGTGCGGGGGGCGCGTAAAGCGATGTAAGTTTGGAGATTTCAACCAGAAACTTGGAGATGCGATCCATCCTATTATACAGGGTGGATACCTATTACTTTATCGCTAGGCAATACTCTAGGGGGGTGATTCCACAGGCCCAAATAAGACGAAAATATACAATACAATTTTTTAATATCGCGCTTCGTTTTCGAGAAAATTGGCTTTAAATTTCAGCTAAATACGCATGTCATTTAGTCGCCTGAGGGGCACGCGGGGGTAAGGGGAACGCGTCCAGCTGTCCGTAGGACAAATTGGGGGAGGGCGGGATAAAACCCCGTTAGGGCTACGTATATACAGTTAAAAAAAAATTAACAATAATTTTTTATTAATATTTCTGAAACTAATAAATTCCCGAAGCTACAATTTCAGATTTAGGGTCCACACCCCCTCCCGAACCATCCCCTCAAGCCTCGTGTCGATCAGCCACCATTCGGAAGTATATCCCGATCTTTCAACAAAAATTCTATATTCTACGGATGTTGAATTTAATTTTCGTTTCTTAGAACGACTGTATGAACCTGGACGTTGCCATAGATTCCGAAGTGATCAACATCGATGGCAGTATAACGAAATTTCTCGGAAAGGATGCTTTTAAGTACAAGGTACGAAACCAGGCACTCGCATCATTTTCCTTAATTCCAGAATCCCTAATGAATCAAATCACTCATCATTTCCAGATACTGGATCAGAACGTCAGCGCAACCGAGGACAACGTTATGCTGTACACGCACCCCGCTGTCGAAGGACCCTCCTCGTCCTCCACGCGCCTGATCGACAAGGACGATCCAAGGTCGAAGCTCCATTTCGTCAAGTACCTGAAACGGGACGGAAAGACGCTGAAGATCTGGGAGTGCGGGATCTGTGAGTAACTCGAAGGCGAGCACCGTTGAGAATAATATTCTTCCCCTGGAAAAACGCGCGGTAATTGTTGCTCGAAGGCTCGAAGGAGTTCCGGCACCAGTACACCCTGATGAGACACTTGCCCACCCACACCGACGAGAGGAACTTCAAATGCGAGGCTTGCGGCAAAGCATTCCGCCAGCTATCGACGCTGAGCCAGCACAAGGCGATACACAGCGACGCGCGGCCGTACGTTTGCGAATTTTGCAAGAAAACTTTCAACAGGTCAGCGCCGCGAATCGATACGCAATTTCATCGCACCCCTCTCGGCTCTGAGTCGATCCTCGTGCACCCTTTGAACGCGCACCGCGACGAAAGCAGCCTCTCCTCGTCCACGCGCACGCTCCCACGTTTAAGCCGCGTTCGCAGCGCTCCCGCGAATAATGCGCACGAAAAATTTAAATTACTATTTCCCCCGAAAAAGAACGGCGAAATAATTACTTCGCGTACGAGCACGCGCGGGTCGTTAGCCTTTTGAATCGCGGCAACAAGGAAATTTTAACGAGCACGAAATTTCCGTTAATAAGGTCTAGTCCTGTTTTTATATTCGTTTATACTCGTCGCGAAGATCAGTTGATCGGAGCGACGGGAATCGTTGCATCGGAGCAATTAAATCGATGGGGAATCGGTGCTTTTGAAATCTTAGCAGAGGGTACTTTCTATTTCATTGATCTCGTTTCAAACGAATTTCTGCCACGTCGACACGAGCGTCTTTGAAAATTGTTAAGGGGTGTTTCCACTGTGACACTCTGATAAAGTACCGCTGTTTGGATCTTTTTTTTGTCGCAAAGAGAATGTGTTTACTAGATTGAAATTTTTTCTATTTATTAATACGTGCTTTGAGAATAGAAAATTATTTTTTTCATATTTTTTTAATGCTTGCTTGCGACAAAATAAGTGGGGGTGTAATATGCGCTGTAAAGTAAAAGACGCCTCGACTGCGCGGTCGATTTTGGAGGAACCGTGTGTCTGAAACCAAAATACCAAAGAGATTTGTAACCAGCATGACTGTCGCTGTGGCAGGGAGTAAGGTTAATTAGATTAATGAGGAATTAACAAAATGACGGACGCCCGAAGTTGAACTATGGAAAGTAGCTAAATTTTTTAAACGTTCTGCGACGCAAAAGGTGAGAGAAAAGCGACGAAAATGTGTGATTCTAGTTAGGGCAATATAGATAGTCATGCTGATTACAAACCTCCCTGATTCCACCCCCCAGGTACATGGTTCCTTCAAAATCGACCACGCAGTCGAGGCGTCTTTTAGTTTACAGCGCATATTACACCCCCACTTATTTTGGCGCAAGCAAGCATTAAAAAAATATGAAAAAAATAATTTTCTATTCTCAAAGCACGTATTAATAAATAGAAAAAACTTCAATCTAGTAAACACATTCCTTTTGTGACAATAAAAAGTTGCAAACAGCGGTACTTTGTCAGAGCGTCACAGTGGAAAGATCCCTTAAACTAAATTTTGGAAAATTCATTCGTGACACAGGCTGTTTCATATTTGTACTTGCGCAGAGTGTCTACGTTGATCTCCCACCGGAAGACACACTCGGAGCACAAACCACACAAGTGTCAGGTGTGTGGGAAGGGATTCCATCAGAAAGGTGATTATCGGTTCTCAAAATTCCACCGCTAAACTCGAATGCACCTCGCAGAGGACCTTTTCGACCAATTCGAACAGAGTTCGGAGAAATTGGATAAACGCTTAACGGGTTACTCGCAGTCGAGGGGTAGAAAAAGAACAATTCTTTGGGAATTCATTTCAGAAAGTACATGCACATTTGTATGCAAAGTTTTTTGTATTCGGATGAGGGACACTTTAACGGGTTATTATATTTGTTTTGGTCTAATTAGAAGATATGATTTCGGCGCACTGGTTCGGTCTGTTAAATAATTAAATAAAAGCTATTTTGCAATTTCGAGAATTTTTACCAAATTCCAACGTTTCGGTCAATGATTATGACCATTCTCAAGGAAAGTTTGATAAAAGGGAAAAAATACTGCGTATGCTTTTATACAAAAAAATTTTCTTGCCTCGTGTCTACTGTTTACATCATTCACCAGAAATTTTTTTACTCAAAAGCTATAACACATTTCTCAAAAAATGTTTTTTCCTTTTAAGCATTGCATCTAGTACTGTGCATCGTAATTTTTTTATTTAAAAATATTTAGCAATTACTAAGTTATTGTCCATCACCCGAAGGTTCTCTAAAAGAAAAGGCTTCTGCGGTGACCACTGCTGCTTTATTTTTAGAGAACCTTCGAGTGATGGACAATAACTTAGTTATTGCTAAATATTTGTAAATAAAAAAATTACGACGCACGGTACTAGATGCAATCCTTAAAAGGAAAAAAAAATTTTTGAGAAATGTGTTATAGCTTTTGAGTAAAAAATTTTCAAAGACCACCCTATTTTCGGCCTCCTGACTGAGCATGACCCATGCGTCGCACGTTCCCAGCAATGAACGTGATATTTGTTTAAAAGAAATTTTTTTCTATAAAATCATACGCATTATTTTCTTCCTTTTATCTAACTTTCCTTGAGAATGGTCATAATCATTGACCGAAACGTTGGACTTTGGTAAAAATTCTCAAAATTGTAAAATAGCTTTTATTTAATTATTTAACAGATCGAACCAGTACGCCGAAATCATATCTTCTAATTAGAACAATTTTTCCGGTCGAAATTCAAATTATATTATTACGTTTTGGTATAAAAGTATTTAGTTAATGCAAAATTACAATTAACTTTCCGGGAGCTGTTTTTAGAAATACGTTTCGCGGTGACCAACATTATTCGGAACTGGCTTATCTGAAATCAAATAACGAAGAAGATTTAGTTAGTACAATAGTTTGTCCAGTTTTTAATCGTTCCGATTTATAAAATTTTAATCTGGGACTAAATGGCGGATGTTAATGTGAAATTATCGATTTTCGAAAAAGAAAACACTCATTTTTAATCCATAAAATAAAAACTATGCATTGGAAAAACAAATGTTTCGATTAAAGACTAGATTTGAATGTCTAGGAGAAACCTACAAAGTTTCAGAAAGATTGGTGAAGTGGTTTTTCAGAAATCGTGGTCACCACCGCAATCGCAATTATTTGCAATAAAAAAATATTTTTACACCAAAAGATAATGTAATAACCTGCTAAAGTGTTCCTCACCTGAATACAAAAACCTTTGCATAAAAATATTCATGTACACTTTCTGAAATAAATTCCTAAAGAGTCGTTCTGCTTCTACCCCCTGTCTACGAGTAATCCCTTAGGGTGGAAATTCTATTTTTTGGGCTAAAAACGTAGCAAAATTGGGGAATTTTTTTTTAAGAAATTAGCGATTCAGTTTATCTGAAATTTGGCCAAGTTTTTATGCGTCTTTAAAGAAGCTGCAGTATTTTTTTTTATTCATTTTTAATAATAAATATAGGAGTTACGTCCGCTGTTGGTCATGATATTTATTTTCCAGGTATTCCGAAACAGAAAAATGAAACGGCGTTTTACTTTGTACATATGAAGCTTCAGTTTGGTGAACCGAAATAAAACAAAAAAATTTATTGAGGAGAGTAGTGAGTTTTCAAACAGAAAGGTCTGAACCCATAATTTTCGCCATGCAGTTTTGCGCCAATTCTCTTATGTAACAAATGAAGTATATAACTTATCTGTATTCTGGTTCATCAAGCTGAAGCTACATATGTACAAAGTTAAACGCCGTTTCATTTTTCTGTTTCAGATTACCGGCAAGATAAATATCATGCACACCAGCGAACGACGAATTTTGCGCGGTGTGATGATCGATCGTGCGTAACTCCTATATTTATCATTAAAAATTGATAACAAAAAAACTGCAACTTCTGCAAAGATGCATAAAAACATGTGCCAAATTTCAGATAAATCGAATCACTAATTTCCCCAAAAGAAAATCTCAAATTTCGCTATAATTTCAGCCCCGAAAATAGGATTCCCCGCGTGAACGGGTATATTTTGAAAAATCTCTCGACTTTCTCCTCGGCGGTGATTTATATTCTGTTTAAAACTATCAGAGCCACTCTGCGAGACGCGAGCAACGGTCACAAGCGCTAATGGTTCCGTACCTGTTCCCTTGTCAGGCAATTTGAGAAACCACGTGTTTACTCATACGAACGAGAGGCCGTACAAATGCGAGCTGTGCGGCAAAGGCTTCAATCAGATGTCGAATTTGGTCTGCCACAAGGTCAAAGCGCATGCACACGCGGAGAAAATGCAGTACGTGTGCGGAATCTGTGGCAAAGAGTTTCCGCGTCGATTCTCTTTGAGATCGCACGAGGAGTACAAGCACGGCATAAAGTATCGACATCCCAGCGCCGCCTCTCAGCCAGGAATGAGCGATCCGACCGTCATAAGGAAGTAGGTAGACGTCATGGAACGAATGACGGTTAATTCGCCCCCGGACAGACAGCCTTCTCCAACGTGAACGCGGCCTGAATGTTCATCCCTCAGTCAGCGCCGAGAACAAGCATTTCACAGTTTTCCTCCGCCATTTCTGCCTGTAAACTCATTACAGCCGGCATTTGTAATTGGTAGCCCTACGTCTACGATTCGAGTAGCAATGACTCCAGTCATCCCCGTTCCTCGCGCTGACGCGATCGTTCGCGATTAGCCTATTAGGGTGGTTCTTATTTTCAACCACTTATTTCATAAAAAAATAGTCCCTGAAAAAGATTATTGCAATAGGACAATAGGAAAGGGTGCCAAACAGGACTTAAAGTTTAGAATTCATCAATGGTTTGAATTTTAAGAATTTCACAAAAATGGTAAGCCCTATCGAAATTTTGTTCAAATAATATTAAAAGATCATTAAATTTTCTACAATTAGTGTGTATATGATTTTTTCGTGCCTCCAACCATTTTTTAGATAATAGCGTTTGAATACAGAGAGGTCGGCGCCTTGCGCGCCCCACTTGTACGGCGTGACGTATTGCCTATACGCGCAAGGCGCGGACCTCTCTATGTTCAAACGCTATTATCTAAAAAATGGTTGGAGGCACGAAAAAATTATATAGACAGTAATTGTAGAAAATTGAATGATCTTTTAATTTTATTTGAGCAAAATTTCGATAGGGCTTACCATTTTTGAGAAATTCTTCAAAATCGAACCATTGATGAATTCTAAACTTTAAGGCCTGGTCGGCACCCTTTCCTTTTTTATGAAATGGTACCGCTTTAGGGGGCCAGAGCAAAAAGTTACAAAAGAAATTCAACACGTATAAACAAGGGCCGCTCCTTTAGCCTATTCCGGTCTCGATCGCTCTTGAATGATTGCAGGCGAGCT
The DNA here is from genome assembly GCF_050908995.1 of Andrena cerasifolii. Classification (NCBI taxonomy): domain Eukaryota; kingdom Metazoa; phylum Arthropoda; class Insecta; order Hymenoptera; family Andrenidae; genus Andrena; species Andrena cerasifolii. Next base: position 5,725,875 of record NC_135123.1, read on the forward strand.
CGTTCGCCTCGATGAAAAAGGGGGTGCTTATTAATCGTTCGAAATCGACTTACAGTAAGAACGTCAGGATCGTCCAGCTGCCCAGCGGTGACCGTAATCAGACTATCGAAGTGAGGGACAAGGATCCACTGATTGCGGTTAGTAACCCACCCAAGGTGATGCCACGTTTCATTATACTTTTCATACCTTTAATCTCGCAATCTTTAACATTCGTTTGATCTCCACTTGAGTGAGAGACAATAGAAGGACGATAACTGTTGCAAGAACTACCGGGAAACAAATGTAACAATAAAACTTCTAAACTGTATTTCTTGAAAGCCGGACGTGATGGAGTCTGTGGTGATAGATAAGATCGATACGAAAGCGATGGAGATGGCACTGCTCGAGGGGCAAACCCCGTTCGCCTTGTTCAAGTCAGCCAAGGGGATCCCCGTTCTCGTGAAAGTCTCGCCGACTGGGACTCACAAAAATGTAAAACCCATTTTGTACAGCTTACGTTGTAGGACCCAGCAAGCAAGGCCCTTCACACATCTAATTATCAGTCTCTGTTTACGAACACCATCGATTATTCAGATTCTTACCCCTGCGACGGCCGAAGACCTGCGAATGGCTGGAAAGATGACGCTAAGCCCAACGATCCCGGCGGATCTAGACAGGATTAAAGCTGTCCAGATCAAGGTGCCCGTTGTGGCCACTGTCATCCAGAACGTGGATCCCGATGGGAAGATCAGTTTCATCGTGGAGCCGCCTGGGCCTGAGAACGAGCACGGTGAGGGCTCCGCTGCCGTCTCAATGAGCGCTCGAAACTTCCGTCTTGCATCCCCAGTCGTATCGACAACCCCGGGTGATATGATCACTTTACGATACGCTGTTAGCTCGATAGTTCGCGTGGCAACGTTCGGACGTCGTTGCCCGGCTATAATTGGCTCGTTAACGCCGCGCAGTTTTTCACACTGTCGCGGCAATGTGGTGTTTATATGGTGCGTTGTCGACAGAGAGCCTGGTCACGGCACTGGATCCCCAGTTCACGTACAACATGCCCGCCAGGAACGAGCCGGATCGCCAGAATGGCCCCGCTGTATCCTCGGCGATGGAGGACTGCAACGAGTTGCTGGAACTGGCTGCCCAGGGTGGTATACAGTTCGTGCGTGCCACCGAGGATGGCCGTTACGAGGTGACGAACTTGATTCCATGATTCCTGGACTCGTCGCCAGTTCTAAGCGGAGTTAGGAATCGTTTACCTTGTCACGTCGAAGATCCTATGAACTGATGAAAATAGGGATACGCGTCTTCATTGGTGATTTCATTCGGCGCAGGTGATGACGAACAGCGAGGCCCGCGACCTGATGGCCCAGAACTCGCACGACGTGACGATCCTCGACGGCGAGGAAGCGGACGCGATCAACGTGGTGAACATGCGCGGCAACGGGGAGGTCATCATCGGGGATCCTGATAATCAGATCATGGTGCTTGACTCCGCGCCCGCGCAGAAATCCATGCCGATGGACAGCATCGAGATTTTGGAGGACAAAGACATCAGGATCCTCGACGGCAAGAGCCTCGACGATCGCTTCGTAGACAGCATTAGCTTCCTCTCGCAACCGAAAATCGACGACCTGATCCTGGGCCCTAAACCTTTGACCATGGACGGCGGAGTTGGTGGGAGCGAGCACGAGGACGAAGGTAGAGTTTTAATGCGCGCTCAGCTCTTTGAACCACGATGTTCATTGAATTTTACCATAGGCATGGGGCTGCCAACTAGTCAGCAAGAGTTGACGAACATTCTTAGCCATCGCAGCGATATATCCACGCTGTCGACCACGACCCAGCCCTCGATATCCCTGCTGCTGAAGAATCATCCGTCTCTGTCGCTTCTACACGAATCGCTTCCGTATCTGAAGAGCAACAACAGCTTGGCAGAGGATCTTAACATCCTCAGCTCGGCCATGGAGGATCATCATTCGGCGTATGAATCCAAGTTGAAATTGCCTTCCGTTTTTGACGACAGCGAGTCCGACGCCGGCTTAATAGCCATCAGCCAAGCGGACATGAAGATCCTTGGATCGGGCCATCCGAACACGAAGGTAGTACTTAAGAGCTTTCGTTACTTCTTGATCAAATAGAGCACGACACAATTGTGCTCCTGGCTAATAATTGTTTCACCCGCGCATTGGAACTCCCCGCGAAGATTCTGGGCAGCAAGGCGAACTGTCCACCGCAGTCGAAGCTGTTCTCTGGCCTGGGCGAAGTGAAGATCCTTGGGCCGAAGAATCATGGCCAAGAGATCATGACGCCCCAGTATCAAGACATGAAGTTGCTCAGTCCGTACGAGCAGTTCTTGAAGAGCACAGCTGCGAACACGAACGGCTGTGACACCGGCATGGTGAGCACTACCGGCGGGTGCCGGAAGGAAGTGAAGATCCTGGGGAAGAAGTTGGGAACGGGCATCATTACAAGCACGGAGGATGGAAACGTCGTGGAGGTCGTCGAAGAGAAGACCAAACTGGTGAATCAGCTTCTTCTCTGCTAATTGCATTCTTCTTTCCTATGTACTTATGTAATTGTTGCCTAAAGATGATGGACGGCGATGGAGGGTTCTGCAACAGCGCGGACAGTGCTGCGATCTCGTCGCCCCGCTTGGAAAGACAGATCACGGAGAACGGTGGGCCGGACAGCTTCTTGCTCCAAGTAAAGACACATTAGAATTAACCATTTCTCGCAGACCACTGAAACAGAATCTTTCCCCGATCTATGCAGGCCTGTAGCCCGTGCGGCTCGGACTTCCTGAATTTCGATAACCGCCTGAAAGACACCTCGCCCGGCAGCCATTTCGAGCGAGCCCAAAAGGACTCCAGAGACAGCTTTAGCTCCGCCAGTGGACTACCCGATCTCGATTGATGAAGACTCCAATTCCCGCCCCCTTTAGTCCTGCTTTCCTCCCCGACGAAAGAGTTCCGAGCGACGGGGGGAAACTTCGTCGTGGTCGTAGAAATCTTTCCACGGCCGTGAGGGATTCAATTAGAGCACTTCGTACGTGCGAACCACTCGCACGCGGAAGGACACTCCCGGTTCCAGCCCGGGCGCTACCTTCGGTTGGGTGATTCGAGGGGGGGGGACACGTGCGATTAGAAAAAAATGTTGTTTATAGTCTAGGACTCGAGCGCTACTTGGAATTCTTGTGCTCCTTGTACCGAACATCGTTGAAGATATCCGTGGGAAATTCGTTCGCTTCTCTGAACTTCGTTTTAGAATTTTTGGATGACAATAAACATAAATTTTCTCGACAGACTATCGAGATGAAGCGTGCAGCGGAGTCCTGAAGGGAGCATAGCAGTCTGCGGGCTTTCGAATCGAATTTTAATATAAATTCAGAATAGATAGGGTAGAGTTAGAACAATTTTCTCTTTTTAGCTCGCAATTTTGAATATCGAATGGGCAGTTCATTCGACATGAAGAAGGAAACGTTGATAGGATCGCCAAGGAATGTGTATCATACCATGCACCGAGAATTCAAATGTGGTTAGTAATTCGAGCGTATACTAATGATTTTATTCATCGGTGGAAAAAGTGTTTTTGCATGGCCACCGGCGATGGCTAATAAATTTCAATTATTGCGCGCAGGTGCACGCTTCCCTGTGTTCAACTAATGCATTGTTTATTTTCCGAGGTTTTATTTTAACATGGCCGATTACATTGTATAAATTCGAATAGTACAATATTTTATATTTTTGAATTCTGAGGTTGGAGAATAAATTGTATGCACAAAATTCTCTGTCCCTGCACTTTATTCATTTTGGTTACATGAACGTCATATTTTAATGTTCGTTTAATCTTCCATTCGTACTTTCGTAGTCGCTTCATTTTGTAGCCGTTCTAACAAATTAAGAACACAAGTGGTGGAGATTTCAATGCTTACCCAGCCTGTAACAAACAAGTAGAACTTCACAAGTTAATTGTTGATCTAGATGTTCTAGTATCTAACGTGACATTGGTAATATTATAAAGTTTTGAAACAATAAATTTCCCCAATAATATCATCCCCTTTGTCGACCAGTTCTTTCATTTCTCAATAAAGAGCGACAAGTAAATAAGCTATCTTGATGTTAAAAATGGATTTTAGAAAGGTTTTTTGCATAATGCCAATGATAATTTGATTTAATGGATTTTAGATAGTTTATACATTTTCGCGAGTGTAGATTCAGCCTTTAAATCAACCATAAGTGTACATATAGAAATCCATTTATCCTACTTATTAACGTTAATACGATAATTCACTTAAGAAACTGATTAATGTGAACGTGGGATAATCGATAGGAACCACAGAGTTGTGCAGAATTACAATTGAATTACTCCATGAATTATAATTCTAAAATAATTCCATTACATCGTATTTAATTACATTGTAATTCGTGATTCAGATCTCTCATTCAATTAAATTACGTCGCAACTCGTAATTGCAATTGAAGTACAATTGCAAAGTACAATGTAAATAAATTACAATTACGAATTAAGAGTTAACTAAATTGAGAGGTAATAAGAAATGAGAAACCATGGATCTAAGATTTAATTCTTAGGTCCATGTGAGAAACATAAGATTGAGTCAGGTATGAACGGGGAACGGGATACGTCGCGTCGTGTCGCATAGAAATGCACGAAAAATATAATCATTTATCTCACTTCGTCAGAGTTCAGAGCTGTAATTTAATTACATTGTATTTCAATTACATTGATTGCATGGTTGCAGTAATTAGGAATTGAATTAATTGAAAAGTTTGAATTATGTAATTCAATTACGTTGTAATTGGACTCTGTGATTTTCACTATGTAATTGAAATGCAATATAATTAAATTACGTAATTAAATTACAGTGCGATTCAATTAGCACAACTGTGACCACAAATAGATCGACGACAGGGGCCCAATAGACGTGGACCTAATTTTCAATAGAATCACTTATTAAAAATTCATAACACACTTGGAAATCGATATAATTTGCAAGCTAAGAAGGTTAATGTTCCTTTCTGTATAAATAACACACATTTCTGTTGAATAATCACTGTCCAATAATACTAATTGGCTTATTTACTTTATACAGTTTTAAATAGGCGCGCGCTTTCCTATTGCTTAGTTTGAAACTTTCGCGGCTGCGCGCGCATACGTTTTAGTCGCGGTGCACACTAGCGGCGTGCGTCATTTTGCAGCCGCGTCAATGTAACGTTGTGTGCCAGCAGTACATGTATGTATATGGAGGGAAATATAAAATATACGTATATTTTGCAGCAGTGTGGTCGTATTGACGCGACTGCAAAATGACGCATGCCGCTCATGTGCACCGGGCTTTAGGCGGGAGACGGTTTTCTCGGCGCGTCCCTCGGCCGCGGTCACCGCGAGTGTCGAAATCGGAGTGCACTTGAGTGTTTTTACCGCGATTCTGTCGATTGACCTGTAAAAATTCAGTCCAACTGTTGCGTAAATAAGTGAGTGATAGTTTGTGAATAAGAACCAGATCGACATAACCCTTGTCTTGGATGTATCAGCGAGCAAAACTTCTGCAGCTATTGGTGAGACAATAAAGCATTTTCTGTACACTTTCGTCCATCACGTGTCTTAACCTGTTAACGCGGGAGTTCTCCTGCCCTGTTAAAAGTTTCTTTGCATTGGATTGAAGAAGTCACTAAAGTTTGACAATTTCATTCGCATAAGCCAAGCAAATTTGCCTCCACTCGTGTCTACGCACACAGATGGCGCTCGTAGTCATCAAGTGACATATTTAAGAGGTTAAATGTGAAATGCTTTAAAAACTTATCAGAAGAAGCTATTTCTTGTTTGATGTTACTGATATTGCAAGTTTAATAATTTGAAAGTTTAATAAATTCGTCTCTGTAATATGATTCTATGATAGTGTGTAATAGTACAATAATATGGTGACATCAGTGGAGGATTTAGCGGACAGCCGATGAGTAGTTGCCGCCGGGGCCCCTATCCAGAAACCCCTCTAGGGCCCCATCTTAAAAAAAAACAAACATTTTTTTCTGTGGTACTACTAACTATACTTAGCTTGTTTTTTATTTAGTAAATTACTTCTTTATTTTCCCGACAAACTGGGACCGCAGAACGCTTGCCACCTGGGCCTTTTTCCTTAAGGGGGTATACCCGTTTGAACCCTCGGAAAATGTATACATTTTGTGGATTTTTTTACAAGTCAACGGTTTGATGCAGATTTCCCGTTTTTTAACTATGTTTACATAGTATCATGAACTACTTATAAAAAAAGTTTCAGTTAAAAAACTATTGTTTTTCGGAAGTTACGGATACATGTCCGAAAGTCTCTCGATTTTAGACGGCTGAACGGTGGCCCTAAAAACTCGCGCTACGTTCAACCAATTTACTTCAAATTTTGCATGCAGAATCATAATAAGATTCCACATCGTCCAACGAAGGCGATTTTGAAAATTTTGAAAAATAAAGAAATGGTGAGAGATCAAAGGTAAAGTTAAATTTTTCTAAGAGAAAAATCCACCTTTTTCCTTTATAAATAATAAACGGTGAATCGAACTAAAAAAAGCCTTCGTTGGACGATGCGGAATCTTATTATGATTCTGCATGCAAAATTGGAAGTGAATTGGTTGAACGTAGCGCGAGTTTTTAGGGCCACCGTTTAGCCGTCTAAAATCGAGAGACTTTCGGACATGTATCCGTAACTTCCGAAAAACAATAGTTTCTTAACTGAAACTTTTTTTATAAGTAGTTCATAATACTATGTAAACATAGTTAAAAAACGGGAAATCTGCATCAAACCGTTGACTTGTAAAAAAATCCACAAAATGTATACATTTTCCGAGGGTTCAAACGGGTATACCCCCTTAAGGGGTAACACCACTGCAACGGCGGAAAAACGTAGTGTACTTTTGACAATTGTTTGTGGATAAACAAAGCAATTTGTCGATAATCTGTTTAAACGCCTTAATTATATTCATCTTAAATAGTTCCAAGCTATTTTATTTTCTTTTCGTTGTTTCAAAATGGCACTTTAAACGCTTTTTTCTCGGAACCGCGTTTTTCAAATTGGCAGCACCCTTTGAACAAATTTTATTTGATTCACTTGAAATTTGTACAGTAGCTTCTAAACTACATTCTAAAATCGAAGTACGTATCGATATGGTTAAATTTGACTTTCTTAGAAATGGTAAGCATTTGAACATAAAGTTCACTCTTTAGCTCCATTCATCCACGTTCAGCACAATTTTCAGCTTAAAAATTGTACATAAATTAAAAAGTTTTGGGTAAACTTTTCCCCTGGGAAATCTTTTTTTTTCACCGAAAATTTATATGGATCGAAAGCACGTATCAAACAAATTATTATTAGGTATAGGTATCCAAACACTACTTATTTTTCGTACTACTACACTTGGCTCGTTTTTATTAAACTACCTCTTCATTATCCCGAAAAATGGGTCCCTGCCCAGGAGACTTCCCTAGGGCCCTATCTTTAAAAAAGATGATTTTAATCAAACACTACCTATATATTTTGTTTGTACTACTATGGTTAGCCCGTTTTTAGTAAACTACCCCTTCATATTCCCCCCAAAATGGGCCCCTCAGAATATTTGCCACCTGGGCCTTTTTTCTTAAATTCGCCACTGATGCAAAATTAACAATTTTGAGTTTAGGAATCTATTCAGTAAAAAGTTATTAAGTAAAAGGGACTGTGAAATTTTTACGTATATTCTAACCCGTAATGTGACCAACTATTATGCTTCAATTTGAATGGATACTTCTTTTTAACCAATATTATACAACTTATACAACAATATTATACAAAAAAAAATATTGTAGGTTATGCCTAAACTCACATCGGTTCGCTACCATGCTTTACGCGCCCCCGCACTAATTTAGCCCCAATACTAATACCCTGGACAAATTAGAAAGTGGAATGCGTTGTTTCGGAATAAGTCAACGGAAATACTGTACAGAGGGGAGGGAGTGCAGTATTTAAATATATAACATAAAAAGACAATTTTGTTCGAAATGTAAAAAAAGTATTTTAAAGTATTTACGAAACACCCTAAATATTTTATGCTGTCGAAATCCCTCAATGTAACCGTAACCGTTTCGAAAAACAAAGAAACTACATACTCCTACCCCTCCAATCTCCAACAACGAATCATATGCGACAACCACTGTAACTGTCACAACAAAGGTTAGAAAATATGTAAAAATTTTCCAACTTTTTCGCCTCATAACTTTTCAACGAATCCATTCCTAAACTCAAAATTGTTATTTTTGCATGTTATTTGATACGTGCTTTCGACCCATATAAATTTTCGGTGTAAAAAAAGGTTTCCCAGAGGAAAAGTTCACGTAAAGTTTTCAACAAATCATAAAATTGGTACGATAGTTATTTCCGATGTTAGTATAGGCATATAAATATAATAATTCGATAGTACTTGTAATACAGTAGTTTTACAATAAATCATACCGCGATACTATGATAGTAACGTGGAATGAAAAGAATGCTAGTAATTGCAGCAGATATGCAAGAGATATTCCTTAAACAATTTGTAACAATACATCTCCTGAAGATTTTTCTGCCTCAATCATTTGCAACATTTACAATTAAGTGGTAACTCCTCGATTTCAAATAATACGCGTGGTGGTCACACGTAGAACATTCTGATACACAGCTAGGGAATTCAATCCCGGGATCCCGGCAGTTTTTTTTATTCTAAAACTCCCGGGATTTGATATATCGAGTTATAACTTATCCCGGGAATTTCGAGAATTTTCCAAAACGTAAATTACTTTACGAACAACTGAAAAATATAAAGCTGGAATAAAAAAAAAAAAAAACAGCCGGGATCCCGGGATTGAATTCCCCATACAGCCCAGTTTTTCTGTCCCCGTTTCTCAAAGCTAAGGGATCACCGAATTCGATGGAATTTGCTCAACAGGAGGTAACGGGCTTGTGTTTGCCACATGAACTTCCTTCTACCTTCATTTCCTGCTGTGCGCCATTCTTTCTCCCCCGTTCTCCCGTACACGATCTACCAAGCGGGCTTGAATCAACTCGGGTCAGGCCAGGTTCATGCTTCACGCCTTTCGAGACAAAAGGAAGCGTCGCGGGCAAATTTCTCTCGCCCGGGCTTTCTTCTTTATTCCGGTTGCTCTCGTCGCTGCTGCCCCGATAAATAATCTCCAAGCATAGAGAATCCCATCTCGCTAGCCACGGTAAATCACCGTTTTATTCTAAGAATGGTACGATTATCGGCCACAATCCTCCAATGGACTTTCCCCATTCGGATTGACGCGTCAGCTAGGAGCTGCGGAGGGGTCTAACACCGCTCCGGGGACTTCATTCGAAAAACTTTTATCCACCGAAATTGCGTCAACGATTTGACGTAATGCCATTGACTTCTTCGTTTCGCCTTACTTCCCGTCGGCGAGGTACGCGGGAGACGCTCGCATCCCAGGGTGCACGGACGGAGATCGAATTTGCGAAATGGCTGTGTACGAGGGTTGAATTTCTGACGAGGTAATTCGCGGGGTTGCAGGGGGGAGGCAGAGGCCTCAGACTGACGTCCCGCGCGGGGTAAAAGGGAAAAAGTTGTAAAGGGCGAAATTCAAAGTGAATTTCCCTAAAATAGGCAGCCCACCGTTTCGCCGCGTTACGGGTGACAACTTACCAGGCCTTCTTTCCACGGACCGTCATTTTTCGTGGAATGACTTCTCGCTATTTCTTGGTACAGTTACATCCGACGTGCAGGCTGGTCTATTTTAACGCGCAACTCGGTGCAATCGAACGTTTGTACTAATTGTAATTACGACAGTAATGGTAATTGTTGTTACTGTCATGATCCTTTAACGATTGGCAGGCCACTGGAGGAACGGAGGCTCTGCTGCCGATAGGAGCGATGTTAATATCTCGCGTACCCGGAATTTTACCCGATACGAATTAAATAGAGCTGCAACGGGAACGCAATTACCGAAATTTAATTATGAAACCCAGCCCCCCCCCCCCCCCCCCGATGCAAATTGCTTTTGCACGACATTTGCGGGCGTTACGCTCGCTTTTCGAAGTCTGAACTCGTCACGGAGCCGGAGCGACGTGTATTTAACATCGCGGAATGTAATATTAATACCGGCCGCGTTTAAAAACTATACATTTCGATCCGCGAAAATAATGATGGAAGCCAATTATCCCGGTGCCTGTATTTCGGGCTCGCGCCCTGGCATTTGATCCGAGTCCGCGATGCGTGTCACTTTAATCAGGTTACGTGCATTAAGTCGCCCTCGATTATTTAAAATTCATTGGCCGATCGATTGACCTTGTTTCTGGCTCTCCGTAGTGTCACTCTCTGGTCTCATTAACAAGCTTTTGCCGGCAGTATTCATAAACAGCTCGATATCCTACTTCGCCTGAATGAAGTCAATCAAGTGGACTTTGTTTAACACTTGACCTGTTACCGTCATCTTCGATCCAAAATCACCCTCGAAATATTAATGACTAAGCTGCGGATGAAGGGTGGGGAACGATTAGATATGGGAATAGAGGTGGGAGGAAGGAGCAGGAGCATCGCGGTTTTCTTTCCGTGGGGAAAAAAAAGAAGGGAGGTGGAGTAGTGGGTAAGAAACTCGGGCGCTAATTAAGGCTGTTTCATCAGAGATTCCCTTTTTCGAGGGGCCGGGACTCCGGCTTTTAAATAAATTATACCGCGTTAAAAGCCTCTTCGCACTTCCTCGGATAATCCGTGGGTCCGTTTCGCCTCTGGAAGTTACACTCGGGGGAGAATTCCCGCGGATGGAGAACGTCGTAAGCCTTCTGGTTATAGGTACACCGTAACGCACCTTACGATGTCCCGGTGAATTACTTTCTGCGCTTCAATTAAGTGGCGAGGCTGGAATAGTCGTTCGAGGGAAAGGTTTCGTGGAGGGCATTCTTTTTCCCCCAAGATTCTGATTAAGCGACGAGGCAAACAGGGACAGGAGGTTCTAGGGCAATATTCGTTGATCAGAGATTCGTTTAAATAGTAAATGATTGCAGTTCTGTCTATTTAAAAACCGTTCCGATTAAAAATCAATATTCTCGGGGTTCGCTTAGCTGGTTAAGATCCTTCGAGAAAGCCTGTTAAGGGAATGTTTCTTAGCACGTCGGGGGGGTTTTTAAATAATTCGATGCAAAGTGGAGGAGGGAAGGCGCGAGTAATACGAATTCGCAGCGAGGAGTGGGGATAAAAATCAGGGTTCGAAAGAGTTCTGGAACTTTTTAATAGGTTCTATTTGAAACATGGACTGTGGAACTTTTTTTAAAAATGTTCTCATACTATTAGTTCCCATGAGAACTGATAAAGTGAAAATTCTTGAAAATAAAAGTTCTAGTTGGAATGGAACTTATAAAATACTAGCAAAATACCCCCGCGCTTCGCTTCGGGCTTAAGAGATATTAAGGACTCCGTGAAAACATACTTCATTCATTTTCACCACCTCCCTTGGAGTTGATTAGTGCAAAAGCCTGAAATTGATTTTTAGGGATTTGTGTGGGAAATCTTTGTATGTAAAAACCAAGTTGGTATCTAGTCGGGCCTAAGAGATATCAAGGAATACGAGAAAATACAGTTTTTACCCCTTTTCACCCCCTTGGGGACGGAATTTCCAAAAACCCTTCCTTAGTGAGAACCTACGTCCTATGTCATGAAAACAATGTACCTTCCAATTTTCACGTTCCTAAATAGGTTGAACGGTTTAAACTGGGCGTTGATGAATCAGTCAGTCAGTCAATTAGTCAATCAGTCAGTCAGTCAGTCACTCAGTCAGTCAGTCAGTCAGTCAGTCAGTCAGTCTTCTTTTATATACCTATATAGATAAGAATATAAATTTCTCTACAGCAGAAACAGATACTTTGTACATCAATATTAAAAAAGTTCTTAATCGTTGTAACAAATACTGAATACCTAATAATTAATTATTACAGTTAAATTGATATTCTGAATGTGTTATTTACTCGTAATATTTATCTACGTAGATAATTTCTAATTTTCTACGCAGACATTATGGAATTTTTGTGCATTTTGGTGCATGTAAGTTATAAAAAAATGTTATTTAGGTATTATTCTTGACAAGTTCTCTTTTCTGTTCAATACTTCTTATGAAACTATTAATTACTTATATTATGATTGTCCTACCTTTTATTAAATAACCATAAAGAATATGATATTATATTGTTAAATAAAACTATTACCTAATAGTTCAGTACTTTTCTTTATCTTATGGAACCTTTTCTAACAAATGTTCTAATATAAGTACCTGTTTCCATGGAACTTTTATTACACATATAGGTTCTAAAATATCTGTTCCATGAGAAGACTTTCAAAAGAAGTTCCTAAGGGTAACATTTCTTTCAATAAAAATTCCCCAGGAACAGATATTTGCTTAAACGAAACATATAAGGTAACAGAATTTCCCAACAGAATTTTTTTTTAAAAATAAGAGTCGCAGAACTTTTTCGATCCCCGCTAAAAATTCCGCGAGTCTTTCTTGAACGCCTAGGCGAGGGGATTATACGCTTAATCGAAATGAAATACTCAAATGCTTCCAACTCTGTTTTCTTCCTTAATACATTTACTTAATACAACTCTGTCATCGATCATTACGTTATACATTTGTACGATTACAATCGTTTGATTAAAAAGTACGCAAGGTGAGAGCCCTCGTTTCTGGCCGGATTAGAATTCATTCGTTTATGCGAATACATTTTGAGTCGGAGATAGCAGAGAACACCTCGCAGGGCAGCGTGTAGTTGAGAAAAACAAAGAGCATACAGAATGATACTGCTGCAGAATGTTCTGTAGATTTCTTTGACGATTCCCGAGCCGCTGCTGGTTACAGATACAGAGACAGTCAGGGTTACTGCCGACCGTTCTCTCCCTACATAAATATAAAGCAAGTCCTTCGTACTGCAGTCGACTATCAAGTAGTAAAGATGGATCTCCATTCGATCGGCGAAATATTGCTCCGTACACCAGATCCCGCGTTGCGAATAAATTTAAGCGCCTTGCATTCTATTATCCGAACCTCGCGATAAACACATCACCCCTTCGCCCCTCGAGCTCTCCCCTTCTTTGTGAAATGTAATTCCAACAGATGCCTCCTCGTATAAAAACTCCAAAGAAAGCAACTTCCAAATGATCAAATAGAAACAGATTCCATTGGCAAGCAATCTAAACAAAAACTAACGCAACTCGGTCACCCGTACCGAAGTGGAATATCAATCTCAAATATTCCATCCAGAGTAATCGGGCTTCGTAAACAGACCAGCCGAACGAAAATATAGAAAAAAATCGTTAGCTACCGAGCTAGCAACCACGCGCTGTTTCGCGCAATCCTTGTCAGTTACAGTGCCCCCTTCGTTACGACTCACTTTCCCACGGAATCGCTCGCTATCAATTTCGCTGCACTCTACCAATCGACAGGCGGCCGCGTTAATTCGGTGGTTCTTGATCGGAGCAAGAAAATAAAAGCTACCCACCAGCCCGCTGGGCCGCGAGTGGCGCGCAAGTAGTAAAAGTCAACGTTGCGCAACGATCGCTGGCCCCCTATTTTTCTAATAAATATGAAGATACTGTAAGTCCGCAAGGCCTCTGCGGGAAGGTTATTTAGATTTATTCGCGAATCCTCGACCCGGCGATATTTTCTCCGAGTGCATGTGCCAATACCAATAGGCGGAGTGGTTAATACCGTCTGCCCTGGCATCCATCCCCGCTACTTGATAGTCAGCTTCCATTCGAAAGCTTCGTCTTATGCCGCCGCCTATACAGTAATCCTAACTCTCATCCAATTTTTTTGCCCCTCGATCCTTCCGTCGCGCTTCGGATTCGTCTACCCACCTCGGCGAGGGGTGACAAATGTTAGCGAAATTCGAGGAATTCCCCGGGAAATCCCTTCCAACCGACATCTGAGTTGGCAACGCGAGCCGCCAGGGCGCGGGGCTTTCGCAGGTACGCAATTGTAAACGGGCGAGCGTGGGAAAGATAATTTGCTGGAAGAATATTGAGGTCGAGAGCGTCTTTCAGCCGGATTTCCAGAGACGAGGAGGCGATCATTTGCCGGGGCGCCGTGGGTTCGTTGGTAGGGAAGTCGACTGATATACGGGGCCGACAGTTTCTTTGCCGCGCTTAATATTCATATCCCGACCACGATGGAACTTCCATTCCGCGCAAAGTTTCTTCGCTGATCCCAGTTCGGCTGACCACAGGAATTTCTTGTTGCGCCGGCGAATTCGCGGCGAGCCCCCGCCGACGACAGCCAGCTCGATTTTGCGGGGTATCCGGGTATTCGGGGGTTTTATTGACGCACCCTCTTCGCGATTGCAGAAGTTAGACAATTTTCCACTACGCTAACGGCAATAATAGGAATCCGAGCTCGGGGTAACGTTCGCGTGGACCTTAGGTTATTGCAGGGAATTTGAATTCTCGTCTACCCCGGCCGCCACTTCTTACAGGCTTCCATTAGATTATTATTCGTCGAAGGATCTTGATTACTCGACTGGCCAGTTGCTCTTGAGCCGTTGGCCAGCCGGGAAGCCTGAAAAGTTTTGCACCTTTCGGCATCCTTTTGTCCGAGACACCAGATATACATCAGGGTGATGCTCCGCGAGCACGGTTTTACGAGCGGTGCAAAAAATTTATAACCCCAAGATGGAATTGAATTTCCGCTCGGTGCTGGCCGAATACTGATTACGCCGCACTTTATACACCTTGATTCCCCCTTTCTGCTGTCCTCTCTACTACCCTAATCGCGTAGTACGATGTTCTGATTACGAGTCTTGGCCAAGTCGGTTCTAAGACTTCTGGCCTCTCCTGTTTGCCCTTTCTGTTATCGAGGAGGGCCTTGGCGACAATAGTTCTGCAGATATAACACTCTACTCGTCCCTTCTCCCTTTGTACTTTGTGTAGGGGAGAGCGGGGACAAACGTAACGGCTTCTCCCACTTCTAAAAACATTTCCAAAACGTTTGTTTTACACAGTTAACCCTTAACTGGTATCCTGGGTCGCACATGACCCCAAGCACTCAAAGTTCGCTGCAAAATTTTTGGTTGTCTAAGTTTGTCAACTGAATTTCTAATTAATTTTATAGTTAATAGTTTAACTTTCTACGTTCCTATTATTTTATACATTACCTAAGAACAAAATATTCATAGAGGATGATCTAGTGTCGACTTTACAAATTTCTGTGTCCTTTTTTATTTGGGGTCTGCCACGACCCCAGTATACTAGTCACGTTTGCCAAAAACAGTATACCAGTTAAGGGTTAAATTTGTGTAGTGGTCTATTCTGTTGTACTGCTCAGCAGTGACACGAATCGTATACTGTGGGAAAGCTGAATTTGTTATTTAGATTATTCAGGTAAGTTTCTCCTATTTTGTTTTTTTTTTGTTAATATTCATAGTTAAAATATAGTTTATCAAACCAATTATTTGCTAGAGCGTTCTTAGGTAATGTCTTTATAAGTTCCTGTATTTGATTTCAACTAGTCTTGTGTAGTTTGTATGTTATAACAGTTCTATTCTGAAAAACGTGGCTGGGGACAAAAGTAACACGTCACTATGGGGACGAAAGTAACATGTTACTTGGACGAGCAAAAAGCATACAGGATAGGAATTCTTCTGATGATAATGAGTATCTGCATATTTCTGGTTTGCTTGGACCCTTTCAGCGAAAGCTGTTCGAGAGAGAAATGGATCTAATGTCTAGATCAGGACTTCCCCACTTCGAGAGCCGCACGAGTCGGGCCCTCGATCAGCCGGTTCCCCCACTTATGTTTCTCCAGGCGTTGCACGACAAGCAAAACTATACTGTGCATTCTCTAACGCGAAACAACGAGTATAACATTGACATTTTCAGGGGATACTTTCATGCAAACCCAGAGCATACTACCGATTCCTTTATCGAATAAACTATTTGGCCAACTCGACCACGAGTCGACAAGTAAGTAACAAGATGTTGAGTGAATTGACGATCAATAAAAGGTCGACTTAATTTTTTTAGGGTTTTGGTAAGTTTACAGAGGAGGAAGATTTCGACGTGATCTTTGTCAGTGGGCTTGGGATCTTGAAACAGTCAACGCCTGGAGAAACATAAGTGGGGGAACCGGCTGATCGGGGGCCCAACTCGTGCGGCTCTCGGAGTGGGGGAGTTCGACATTCCTGATCTAGACATTAGATCCATTTCTCTCTTGAACAGCTTTCGCTGAAAGAAGAATTCCTATCCTGTATGCTTTTTGCTCGTCGGCAGGGAGAGAGTGCGGCCCCCGGAGGAGAAATTCGTCAGAGTGAAGTAGGTGTGGAGGGGGCCGTTCTCCTACGGCTCTACGGAGCAGGCGAAGAGGAGAGGGAGCCACTGCAGCTCGCGAGCCGCTAGTTCGTCACCCCTGGTCTAGATCAGCGCTGTCCAACTTGCCTCTTGAGAGGCAAAAGCCGTCCCCACCATCGTCCGCCGTTGCCATGGCGCAAAGACGCCGCCGAGTCAAAGTAACAGCGACCGTCGATGTCGTGCGTGGCGTCTGAGCTTCCTTGTCTACGCAACTGTCACGGTCTCCTTTTTAGCGTCGCGCGGTTTCCTTGACAACAAGTCACGCTGCTCGAAAGAAAGGTTGGAAGGGGAAGCAGGCGCGTGAGGGGCCCCTACGCTGGACAGCGCTGGTCTAGATTCTAAGGGCTGGTCCCGCGAAGACTGCACCATGGGTGATCTTCACTAGGTATGTCATAATTGTAATTCGGCGTAGGTAAAATTTAATACCTATCATTCAACTAAATACACAAGCCCAAAGAAATCTTCGAAGCTGGTTATGCCTTCTACCTATCGTTATTTAAAATTTATTTGTTTTTATCGTTACTTAAAATATGTTTATTTAAATGTTTCTGTCTGTCGTTTTTTACAATAAAAATCCTATTTTGCGTTGGAAGAAGCGTTTGTGCTAAATTCTCCTGAAAATAATTAGTGTTACTTTTGTGCTACCCCTGCAGAACAAAAGTAACAATGACAGTCACTGCGGAAAACTGCCATAACTCTTTGACTATTTATCACGTAAGGCTGAATCTGGGGTCAAACGATAGACCAAGAAGCATACTGTCTTAAGGCATAATTTTCATTCTCATATCTATAAAATGTAATTGTAAGCTAGGCCAATTGTAAGAAATGTTACTTTTGTCCCCGCTCTCCCCTGCTTCTCTCTAATATCCCCTTACCGAGCACACCAAAGTACCGGCAGAGCTCCGTCACGCGAATCGCTTCTATCGCGAAAACTCTTCCTTTTACCTTATTAAAAACCTGTCCGTGGCCGGCAATAATTTCCTCCCCCTCGGCGGAGCGATCAACGTCGAGATAAGGGGCTGATGGACTGGTATAAAAGTGGATGTCCATTATTAAGTATCGGGCTTAACTCGGGGAATTATTCTCTAATGGGTCGCTAATGAAAAATTCCAAATTATTCCTGGACGATTATAGCCGGGCCATAATGTTCCGCCCCTATCTCTCGATTTCATCGCGATCGCAAGGAGGCTGCCTGAGCGTTACGTCGAGCGGCTGTAAAATCAGAGGGCTCCTCGGGTTCACGTCAAAAGCGAGGTTGCTCCTCTTGACTCAATTACCAATTAGTTAATGAACAAAGTATTGCATTAATTAATACCTAGCCACGGAGGCGCGAGCTGCTTAACAAGCTGGTGGCGGCCTAGGGACACATCGCTTTGCTGGAATTCAACCATCGATGATATTGTGGCCGGTGCCAATAATCGAGATCCTTGGTCGGCTATTACACGGCGAAACTGACCGATATCGGTAGTCGCATCGGCGATCCGCGGGCTCGATGGTATTTTATCGCGGGTCCTGGCCATGATGAAAATTGCGTCGCCCGCTAATGATGAATTATGGAGGCCCTCGGACCTGCTGAAAGGGTCTATACAGGGGCCGCTATTAATTGCGCGCGTGGGAAACGGCGACGTTGAAAAAGCCACGTGATATTGGCACGCAGTGGACAGACGTGGGAAACATTGATGCCAAGCGAGTACCTAATTATAGGAGTTCCATTGGTAATCCGGTCTCTGATGTTTCAAGGTGTTTAACGTTGATCCGGATACGTGATATCTGACACGGTAACGAAGAGGGGTGGATTAAGGGATCATTCTACTTTGATCGGTAGAAAAATGAAGCTGCGTTTAAAATTTTTTTCTTAATAAATACAACATGTAATGAAATAAAGCTTTTTGGAATTTATTAAGCTACACTTATATTCTACAAAAAAAAATTAAAAAGTTTGTGTTCAATTTGTTTCATATTTTTTTTATAGCTTCAATGTGATAGTTATAAAAAAGAGGTATGTACGTGGCGAAGGTGATTTCTCAGGCTTATCTGAAATACAAAATTCGAAAAGATTCTTAATCTGTATGAGTGTGGCTATCGCCCGTAGCTCAATTAACAAAATAGCGCACAAACGCGACCGAATTTTTCTTGAAATAATCGCCGTTCTTCGGCCAGCAACGTAAGAATTCTGTTTTAATTTTAGTTTTTATTGGTTCAGCGCGAAACTACGGATGTGACAAACAAGAAGCACAGCTTGAAATTGGATTACGTCACTTTTAACACCAATATTACCTGAAAACCACAGGGGAACGTTAAAATTTTTACCAGTCAGCACCGCCATTTTTAAAGCACATGTATATTTCATACCAACTTTTTTCAATCTCTGTGGTAATAATAAATATTGAGTAAAAGTGTTTTTTCACGGAAAATGACTGCCTAGTCTCGTTAAGGGGCGATTGCGCCTTGTTGGGCCGGAAAATAGATAATTCTTTGTGAATTTTTTGTACAAAAATTGTTCGACAAATTAGTTTGAGGTTTGGCAGGCTGTTCTATTGTATCTTGAACTATTGTTCTGAATTTTTGTGTGACAGTGAAAAAAAAAACATGGCAGATACAGAGAGAACGTTGAAAAATAATCGGGTGGCTCTGGCGTTGACTAAAAGTACTGTAAGGATTATCCGAAACACAAAAAGGAAAATAGATTCTTAAACTATATGGATGTGGCTGTGGGTGGTAGTAGATGCATTAAGAAAAATAAAAAAATGTTAAAATGGCAGCCTTTTGAAGAAGATGAAGCGCCCTGATTTGAGCCTGAGAAAGGTTTTGCCTCAAAATTGGGAAAACTTCTTTAAATAAAAAAGAAACGGTAACAGATACCGTAATAAATCTACTACCACCCATAGCCACATTCATATAGTTTAAGAATCTCTTTTCCTTTTTGTGTTTCGGATAACCCTTACAGTACTTTTCGTCAACGCCAGGCCCACCCGATTATTTTCCAACCCTCTCTCTGTACCTGCCATGTGTTTCTTTCACTGTCACACAAAAATTCAGAACAATAGTTCAAGATACAATAGAACCGCCTGCCAAACCTCAAATTAATTTGTCGAACCATTTTTGCACAAAAAATTCACAAAGAATTACCTATTTTTCGGCACAACAAGGCGCAATCCCTCCTTAAGTGGCATTTTGATCGAAGTCGCTTTGAAACAGGGGCGTTAAAAAGGTCCAAAGTTAATGAAAGATGCATCCAGCCGTCCAGAAAGGAATTCACATGCAGGAAGGGGACGTGCCAAACGATTTCGCAGCTGTTCCGACACCGACTCGTAGAAAATTGCTGATATAATATTCAAAATCCTCGGGCATCGCGCGAGCGGCACGGCCGCCCCTCTTAATCCAATTTAATTTGACTTATTAAACTCACCATCTGGCGGTCTACACGCGCACCCCAGATTATCGCCATTAATTATTTCCCCGAGTTTGTTTAAACGTGATGTATATATATACATTGGCGAGGGGCTTCAGCGGACTAATATTTTCTTTAGGCCAGGGAAACTTCTAACTTGCTGTACCTCAGAGATATCGGCATTAATTACGAAGCATACATGTCACAGTGAACCTACTTAATCCTGCGATTTCACAAAATCTCCGGGCACAAGTGGGATTCAAATGGCCCTCCACACATTCACTCGTGACTCTCTAAATACATAGCAAAGGTTCCAATTAGGTTGCAGTTAGTTCTAAGTCCAGCTAGGTCTATGTTGTCCATAGGTGACTGGCAGAAGTTGGTCCAGGTCTGCGTCAGGTCCCCAGAACCATCTGTTAGTCGCCAACCCAATTGCCTTTTCCTCCCTCCTCCCTCTGCCATCGCGGCTCGGTCTTCGGCTCGCTCTGATTCCGACTTGTTCAATTTCATAGCGCTTCTGTATGTTCCCACTGCTCCCCTACTTACAGTTTTAAATTCTTCGCCCATTGTGCTGGTGCCCGTCATCTGCTCCCCGATCTTCCGGCCCCGTGCACCAGCGACCATCTTCTCACCGTCGAGGATCTCTAATGCTCCCCGGAACTTCTTCATCCAGTCGCATCGCGTCCTCATCGATACCCTCCGCTCCCTCGGCTTCCCGCCTTCATCGACTTGGACATATTTCCCCCTGCGCCCGACTCCTCGACCTCCTTCCCAGGCTTCTGCTGCTTTACTTTGTTTCTAAAGCGTATCAAACTTTTGCATGGCGCCTCCCACTCGGTCGTCACACGGTTTCACATCCCAGTCGCGTTAACTTCCGCCGTTCTTGTTCCCCGATTGCCCACCTCTCGTCCTTACATCTTCGACACAGCGCCTCTCAACGCTTCTGTCCTGCTTCCAGTCTAGCAAACGGATGCTTTCAATTCGGCGTTACCAGTCTAGCATAGGCCAGGGTAATTCCCATTGAAAAATTCCACTGACGAGACAGTGAACGTCTGCACGAAATGGAGGGCCATTTTTTTCTCGCCCGAGCCGCGTCGAAATGCGGTACACGGCTGGTACGGCGAGAATAACTTGCCAGTTTATCGTTCTATCGGAGGATGGATCGCTCATCGGCCGCGTATTGAGTAGCTGAGCGAAAGAGTTATGGATCTGATCAGATTCCGCTCCATTTCGCTGGCTTCCGTGCAGTATTCTGTCTCCCCGATGCCAGCGTATGGTAATGTTATTCGTAATGCGGGCTCGGTCAGGCGAATCCTGTTATGGGCCGCAGTTCGACGCTGAGTCCCGGGCAGAAAGATTTGTAGAAGTCGTGTTTGATCCGATCTGATTTTTGTCAGGCCATACGTCCATCCCCGCATTGCCCGTTCAACGCGCGAACATTTAATCTCCCCATCTTGCGATCTCCACTCGTGGTCAACGAATGCTTCACAGAGACTTCGTATAATCGTTCGCATCGCTGCTCTTCGGTTCGGTAGCGTAGTAATAAGGAAATTCCGTTACCTCAGCGCTGGAATCGCGACACCAAAGCCGGGGATACCTCGACGAGTAATCTCGAGAGAATCTCGTCATTCCTAATTTATTGCGCGCGATATTCTTTTCATCCGCCATTAGCGCCCCTCCGGCACCCATTCGCCGTCGGGAGCGGAACTTGCGAATCCCGAATGCCACGGGAGAGGGGAAGTGGTCCCTGAATTCTTCAGGATCCGAAGCAAGTTATAACAACACCGGGGGAATAAAATATTTCTATCGCTGTCGCCTCTCGCGATCGAGAAATTATTGAGGAGTCGAACGCCGCCAGGGTAAAAAGTGAGAAGTAGGAACGACGGGGGAAAAGTAAAAATAAGAAGGACGAAGTAAAAAGGTGGATAAAGCACGACGCAGGGAGAGCGACGGGTGGGTGGCAGAAGCCAGGGAGGGTTGGGACGAGGGAACAAGGTCTGCTTGGTACACCACGCGCATCGGATAAATTTTCAATCGGACAAATTCTGAAGGAGAGGTCTACCTTTCCTCTTCCTACACGCGAGCGAACAAATTTAAAAATCGATGCTGTCTCGACGAACCTTCCTCCTCCTTTCCATCCGCCCTCCCCGCAGCCTCGCTCCCCTGGACACGGGAGGGTGGCGAGCGTGCATATTCGCGGATAACTTGCGGCGGAATCATCAACGATTCTGAAACAACGTCCGGGAGTCCTCTAGTTCGTTCGACATCTCTCTCTCTCGTCTTGAATCCCTCATCCGCCCTTCGAATTACCCATTTCACAAGGGATGCAGGTACTGTCCATGATCGGCTGCAATGGGAAAGGTAAGAAAGGGAACGCTGGAAGTAGAGACCTGGCCCGAGTAGCGTGAATGGTGGAGAACTCGCGTGCTGGATGCGCGCGGAGGGGGTTGCGACGGGGAGAACACCGAGGGGGCTTCCTGATGCGAATTGAATCATGAGGGCGTTTTAGCGTGTACGTGGGCCGAATTCGAAATTTTCAGCCGGCGAACCGTTCGAGATCGCCTCGCTTCACGGAAATAAGATTTACGCGGGAAAAAACCCGAGGCAGCTTTTAATTTAATGCTGTTACTCTGAACGACAGTAGTTGCCGGGCTTACCTCGCCCCTCCCAACTGTTCCGGCATGCAGGCGCCGCTGAGAATCGTCCTTCCGAACTATGAACTTGCGAAGGAGGCACCGAGTGCTGTTTCGAAAGAGTGGCCCAAAAATGGGGCCTTTTTCAGCCTCTTTTTGGTCCCACGATTTTGCAACTGAATTTTGTGGCAAATGATACCTTATGGGACATCAATCGCAACAAATTTTCGAGATGAGGTGACAATTAGATTCGGAGATGTGGGGGTGAAAGAAGTGAAAATTCGTTACGGACTTTTATGTCAGTCCGATAATTTAAACAATTATTTAACAACGAATTTGAACTTAGATTTTCAAAATTCACGAAAAAAAAATAAAAATCAAGAAATATAAGTGACTGTGTAGTGGGTGTTTTTTTTTAATATCGCCCACCGTATTCAATCGGCCATTGTGAGTTTTGCTGACTGCTAACAACGAATTTGAACTTAGATTTTCAAAATTCGCGAGAAAAAAAAATCAAGAAATATAAGTGACTGTGTAGTGGGTGTTTTTTTTTTAATATCGTCCACCATATTGAATCGGCCATTGTGAGTTTTTCTGACTGCTAACATTGAATTTGAACTTAGATTTTCAAAATTCACAATGGCCGATTCAACATGGTGGACGATATATTAAAAAAGCACCCACTACACAGTCATTTATATTTCATGATTTTTATTTTTTTTCGTGAATTTTGAAAATCTGAGTTCAAATTCTTTGTTAGCAGTCACCAAAACCCCTGGAAATAATTGTTTAAATTATCAGACTGACATAAAAATCCGTAACGAATTTTCACTTCTTTCACCCCCCATATCTCAGAAACTAATTGTCACCTCAACTTGAAAATTTCGCGTGATTGATGTCTCATCATAAGGTATCATTTGGCACAAAATTCCGTTCCAAAATCGCGGGACCAAAAAGAGGCTATTTTTTTATCACTCTTTCCTCCATATTTCTGAAATTGTGGTATATCGATTTCGTAACCTGATGCTAATGCGCTAAGGATGTAAAAAAATCGCTCAAGAAGCCCGCCCTCTATTCCCGTAATTGCAGCGCTTTTTTCATGGTTTTTGAAGAACCTCCTCGCAGTATTTCCATTATTTGTGGAGAGAGACCCCGGTTTTTGTCTATCAACGATCAAGCCCATTTCACTTTTGAAACGTAATTGTATAAGCTTCTTGCGTTCTTTTACTTCAGATGGAAGAAGCAAAAAAAAAGAAAGAAAGAAAAATTAACTTGAGCTTGCGATACTTTTGCATATAATTATACTTCCAATCCATTAGCACATATTAGCAGTTCAAATTAGCATAAATCGAAACTATCCGTAGTAACCTTACAAATTATAACGGAAATACAGTGGCATTTTGTGGCATTGGTTAGTAATTAAGTTTAAAAAAAAAGACCTTGTAAATTTTGCATAGTCAATGCCCCATATCTACCATTAATAAAGGTTTTTCCAAGTACCAAAATATGCTAAATTAAGAATATATATTAAATTTCTATAATATAAAAAAGTTTTTAAATATTATACTTACCTTAATGCGAAAAAAGCTCTAATTTCGAAGCAATTTCCTCAGGATTGACTTTTGCCTTCAAACATATGAACTTGAACCGATTTTCGAAAACGGTGTACATTAAAAAGATAATATGCTGGAGTTGCTCTACTTAGACATTTTTGAGCCAGCATATCGATTCTTCTAAATATTGATGACTTGAATTTATTCCACCTAAATTGGCGATTCGTCCCACTGTGCGTCTGGGTTAGGTCCGGGTTTTATTTCGACGCGCAGCGTTTAAGTAGCAATGTTGCGAGAAATATCATTCGTCACCGAGCAGTTCGTCATTCTCCTATGTATTTGCGGTACATGTACCTCCTACACATAGCTTGCACACCGTCGCGTCCCGCCCGGTATTCGAAATATCTCGCTAAATATTTGATTAAACTTGCGCCGGGTCCGAGGCAGATCCTGCTCATCGTAACTTCCAAGGAGGAAGCAATCTTTAACTGGAACTAGTTGCCCCGCAACTTTATTAACGTCAACGAAATTTACTCGCGCACTCTGTCAGCGGAAAATAAATTCGATCCCGCGTTTCAGCGGAATCGAAGCGGGGGCCTCGGAAAGTTTATCTTTTCACCTACCGGGCATGGTCCCGATGTTCCGCCGCGAGCGGACACCATCCAAGAACTGTGCCCAGGATTACGAGCTTCACGGCGGCTCTTCTTTCGAAGGCCGCCAAACAGACAGCGAAAGAGAGAGCATACACACGAAACTCCACCTTTCAGCGGCAATCGAATTCTGAAAGCTGTTTTTCCATCCGCCTCTGTCGACGCAAGCCCGCTCGCGATGGCTTCAGAAACGCGAGATACATTCAGAAAATAAGCGCGTCAACGCTGTTTAATTCTTCTGAGTCGCGACGCGAAAGGGGACCACGCAGCCGTACGGTTGGCCTTTTCAAGTATCCCGAAACTGCGATTCACGGGGGGGAAAAAGGGCTCGGAACATTGACGCAAAAGAGGTTGCCGGAGCGGGCGGCGCGAAAGGGCGAAAGGGGAGAAGGAATCGCAGCCCGAGCAGGGGCTGAAAAGTTTGCGTTTCATCCTTTTCACGGGATCCGCGGGCTTTTCACTCGCTCCGGGAATCAATTCGAATCAGCCCCCGTTGGTTCTCACCCTTTCGTCCCCGGCTGAAGCACGGAGCGGCCTGGATACTCAGCCGCAAAGCAGCAGCCTCTGTTTCTAACTGGCTCTCTTTATCGCCCTGATATTAATAACTTCATCCGCTTGTGGCCCTCCGATACGCTCGCCTCTTGTGCCCCCGTCGCCGCGATTTTCCTTGGAATAAAGGTCGTTGAAAGTATCGAAGTGCTTTCCCCAGGGCTCGAACGTTCGAGGAAGGCTTGTTACTGTGGCAAATGGAAATAACGGGGGGAATAAATACTTTGCTACTTGAGCACGATTTAAACGTAACTTGGCGGACGGGGTAACTATCGAGCAGCAAATGAAACGAACCTTAAGCTTAAATTAATTTGAGTGCAGCTACTTTAGTCTGAAGCGTGTCGGCGATTACTCGCGGCTCCGCTTCGAACACTTCTCCTCTGTGGTGACCGCAGAGAGCTCTTCTAAAAATTCGCGTAATTCCGGGGGTAACGCAGAATAGTGGGACAGACTCCTGGAATAAATCACTCTGATTTACGCTCGTCAGCTACTCGGAGATATGCAGCTACCTCCTCGGGAGTAGCAGAAAGACATCGGCGAACCAACCGTCTTGTCGCCTAAAGCCCGCCAAATAATTGATCGACGTTTACACGGTCGTGCGATTCCCTGGGAAAACAGGAACGTTTGCATGTCGCGCTCGCACGAAACAACGCCGGCAGCTGCTCATCAGCGTAGTTGATTCGGCTTTGCATAGCACAAGTGATTCGGCCCCCGTTGTCGAGGAATTTCGGTTTCGAGCCTGTGATCATTAAGGCGACGTGCACAGACAAGCTGCGTCTTTGACGGTGGCACCGCGAGGCGCCTGTAAGTCGGCACAAACGATCGTCCTAATCTTACACGGAACTTTGGGATTCTAGGATGCACAAAGATAACGCGGTCGCCCCTCAACATCTCTGTTCCGATCGAAGTTTCGGGCTGGCTGCGCGCGGGGGATCCTTCCTCGTTTGTCGAGCAGTAACTTGCGTTCGGGGATAGACAGCAATTGATACTAGAGACCATGGTATGGTACCTGTAGTAAAAAGACACGGGTACACGTGTATTAGATATGTCCGTACCTCGATCCGTGTAGCTTTTAGTACACGGGTACCCGTGCGCTATTTCACGTGTATCAACGTATTTGTGTATTTTGATCAGAATTGGGCCTTAACTACGGGAGAATGGGCAATGGCGGTCACTTAAGCAATAAGTGTAATAAAACCGAGTGATGTTTTTCAAGTTTAAGGATTATCGTTGCGTCTAAAAAGAAGCTCGCTTATTACCAGTAATGCTTTAAGTTTTTGTATCGAAATAGGTAATCGATTAAATAAATCTTGTTAATTTTATAACTGTGTTATTAGTTGCAATCTGAAAATTTGTAAAACCACACTTTCCGCATATTATTCTAGTAAATATATTTGAATACATTAATTCTTTTATGAGTTTCGCGATCCCCCAGAGTTCTGGGATATCTATAGATATTAAAAATCAGACGAATCAAAATACGGATACGTTAAGGGGGGATTCTGGTGTAGCGGATCGAAGAAATCGATTTTTTTTTTGCATAAATCAATAGGTGAACATCACGATAATATGTTCCCAAAGCCGCAAAACGAAATTCGAAAAATTAAAGCGGAGCGCCAGGCTACCACAAAACTTGAAATGTGTTTTTCTCGAAACGACAGTTTTACACTTTGCGGGCAATGTAACTAAAAAAATATTCAACCAATCGACTTGGCCTTGTGCACGGATATTTGTGAACCTTTTCTTCATAGTACTAAGTTATTAGTATAATGATATTGTTTAAATAAATAACTTGTTTTTAGACATTTAAGGCAAAATTTCGTTGGAAACAGTGAACTTTTTATTCAAGAGGCCGCCATTTGTTCATTTTGCATCATTTAAGTTTCAAATTTCTTCATTCTGTGCGTACACTCATAAACTAAAAGAAAATTGTTCGATTTTTAGTTTCAGATGAAACCAAAAGACGCTACGTTGCCCGCAGTGCAATAATTGCGTCGCGAACGGACTGGGCATAACTTTGTTATTTGCCGCTCTTTTTTAATAATTTTTTTTTGTTATATACCTTAACCTGTTAGTACAATATCCTGAAAGTTTCAGAAAGATCTATCAAATACTTTCTTTAAAAAAAATTCCCGAAAAATGCCTCGATTTTCATTTAGTTACACCAGGCTCCCCCCTTAATATACGTGTATTCATAAATACACGAGTATCTAAATTCACGTGTATTTAAATACACGAGTATCTAAATTCACGTGTATTTAAATACACGAGTATCTAAATTCACGTGTATTTATAAATACACGAGTATCTAAATTCACGTGTATTTATAAATACACGAGTATCTAAATTCACGCGTATTTATAAATACACGAGTATCTAAATTCACGTGTATTTAAATACACGAGTATCTAAATTCACGTGTATTTAAATACACGAGTATCTAAATTCACGTGTATTTATAAATACACGAGTATCTAAATTCACGTGTATTTAAATACACGAGTATCTAAATTCACGTGTATTTATAAATACACGAGTATCTAAATTCACGTGTATTTAAATACACGAGTATCTAAATTCACGTGTATTTATAAATACACGAGTATCTAAATTCACGTGTATTTAAATGCACGAGTATCTAAATTCACGTGTATTTAAATACACGAGTATCTAAATTCACGTGTATTTAAATACACGAGTATCTAAATTCACGTGTATTTAAATACACGAGTATCTAAATTCACGTGTATTTATAAATACACGAGTATCTAAATTCACGTGTATTTATAAATACACGAGTATCTAAATTCACGCGTATTTATAAATACACGAGTATCTAAATTCACGTGTATTTAAATACACGAGTATCTAAATTCACGTGTATTTAAATACACGAGTATCTAAATTCACGTGTATTTATAAATACACGAGTATCTAAATTCACGTGTATTTAAATACACGAGTATCTAAATTCACGTGTATTTATAAATACACGAGTATCTAAATTCACGTGTATTTAAATACACGAGTATCTAAATTCACGTGTATTTATAAATACACGAGTATCTAAATTCACGTGTATTTAAATGCACGAGTATCTAAATTCACGTGTATTTAAATACACGAGTATCTAAATTCACGTGTATTTAAATACACGAGTATCTAAATTCACGTGTATTTATAAATACACGAGTATCTAAATTCACGTGTATTTATAAATACACGAGTATCTAAATTCACGTGTATTTAAATACACGAGTATCTAAATTCACGTGTATTTAAATACACGAGTATCTAAATTCACGTGTATTTAAATACACGAGTATCTAAATTCACGTGTATTTAAATACACGAGTATCTAAATTCACGTGTATTTAAATACACGAGTATCTAAATTCACGTGTATTTAAATACACGAGTATTTAAATTCACGTGTATTTATAAATACACGAGTATCTAAATTCACGTGTATTTAAATACACGAGTATCTAAATTCACGTGTATTTAAATACACGAGTATCTAAATTCACGTGTATTTAAATACACGAGTATCTAAATTCACGTGTATTTAAATACACGAGTATCTAAATTCACGTGTATTTATAAATACACGAGTATCTAAATTCACGTGTATTTATAAATACACGAGTATCTAAATTCACGTGTATTTAAATACACGAGTATCTAAATTCACGTGTATTTAAATACACGAGTATCTAAATTCACGTGTATTTATAAATACACGATTATCTAAATTCGCGTGTATTTAAATACAAGTGAAATAGTGCACGGGTACCCGTGTACTAAAAGATACACGGCTTGAGGTACAGATACGTTTAATACACGTGTACACGTGTATTTAAATACACGTGAAATAGGGATCTCTAATTGATACGGCGAAAGACTGAACGATAACGTTGCAAGACTCGCGCTGGGTAGGAGCTTGAAGCGAAGGTCCGGCCAATCTTTGAGGTAGCACGGGCCGGTCGATTGGAACTTGAGATTTTAATGGGTACGCGGCCAGGTTAAATTGGATGGTCATATTTGCAAGCTTCGTGACATCGATCGGCCGATACGCATTGCTTGGCACGGCACGAAGGGACGAGATGTTACCGCGAAACAGAATGGAACACGAGCGGGCAAGTTGCACGGCGCCGTGTGATGGGTCACGATTTCGGAACAGCATTACCAGCGGAGTATATTGTATCCCGCTGTAACTAGTAATTCGAGCCGGGCTACAGTCAATCATGATCCCGTTGCGTACGGGTCACGGTAAATTGAAGCGATTCTACGGGATAGTCCGGTTGTCGGTGGTTCCATTTCTTCCTCGCTGCCGGGGCATTGGAGATCTAATCGTTCGATAGTCGCTGGGGACATAAGGCCACGCGAGGCTGCACTGAAATTACTGACAAACCTATCGCGGCCGTTGCTAATTAAATGGAGAATGAATATAGTTGGCTAAGAATAGGAGCCGACACCGAGGGACCTTTAAGGGGGTACTCCGGTGTAACTGTTGGAGTTCAACGATTCTCACCGTAAGGGTTTTTAGCCTTAAGGAGGTTCGATACCTCACTTGCGGGGCAGGCGGCGAGAGGGGTAAGCCTGTGCTTATACATGGGAGCTCTGCAGTGATACCAGTGTTAGATAAAACAATATTATGTAGACAACTCTTCTTCTTCGCAAACGCACAAACTGTTACTTGCAAGTCTGTCAGAATACTGACGTATACTACTGCAACATTTACCACCAGATGACACTGAAACTGCAACCATAGGAATCGAGAAATGCAGGGGGTGAAATTAGGCGCGGGGACGAAATTTGAACCCTTTACCCTACACTATCTGGCGTTTTGCCTGCATATTGAGATATGTTTGAAGTAATACTCAGGATTTTATTGAAATTTTTTATTCTTCCAATAATTCTTTTCCAACGGATGTTGGTGTGAGAACTGTTCTAGTCGTCCAAAATGGAAAAACTAAGGTTCATTTTCCTTAGTATGTTTGTCGCTATGGTTGGAACCTCGAACGAGTTTCTATCTTGAATAAAATTAATTCTACACAACGAAAACAGCTAAATTTACGAGCAAAAATCGAACATTTTTTTCAAAATGCTCTCATTCTGCAAATTTTTATTGTTAGGGGGCCTCTGTGGTTCCAACCATAACGAGACACATAATAAAGATAATAAACCTTAGTTTTTCCATTTTGGATGCCTAGAACCGTTCCCACACCAACGCCCGTCGGGAAAGATTTTTTTTGAAGAAGTTCACGTTTCCGACTATATCTACGTACATGTGCGATGAAAAAATTCAAAAAAATTCTGA
This sequence comes from Andrena cerasifolii, assembly GCF_050908995.1. NCBI lineage: Eukaryota > Metazoa > Arthropoda > Insecta > Hymenoptera > Andrenidae > Andrena > Andrena cerasifolii. The sequence goes on from NC_135123.1 coordinate 5,756,338, forward strand.
GTATTACTTCAAACATACCTTAATATACAGGCAAAACGCCGGATAGTATAAACTTATAGTTTTTGTTGAATAAATTGCCGAAGATGGCGTTGAAAAATGGTCAGTTACACTAGAGTACCCCTTTAAACGTTTTGAGCCTTGATGCATTTTTTCGGGTAATGAATACTCGAACGTTAGCTACTCATGGCAGTTGAATTTGTAAATTCTTTAGCTTACGATCGGTGCATCTTCAGCCGTGCTTTGCCCTTTAATTAGAGGATTCATTATCGTCCACTTGGCCTATCACGTGCGTGAACAGTTCGCGAACAGTTGCCGGCAACGCAGAGCCGCGGTAGAATGGCGGGGCGTATTTTAAACGCAACGATAACTCACGGAATGTCCCCGACATCCCTGATTTCGCGGGAACGGTGAAAGGGTAACGAGCAATGGCGGCACCGAACGAGGTTAATCGTGGTAAGTTTCCGTTAGCAACTTTATACCAGGCTCTGCTAGTCGTATAGTAGACTGTTCTCCTCTGTACTATATCGCCGCGAATAGGCTGATTTATTGGCAATTATGGATCGACGACAAATGCCAGCCGTTTGCGGCGCGGCTGCGGTAACCCTGCTACAAAGTAATAATTACTCGGAAGATCTACGAGCGCGAGCCATTCTCCTTCTTCGCGGAACGCTTCAACCTTGCTCCAGAAACTTCCTGGCACGGTGTTCTCGTTAAGATGTTAATTCGAGGGGGCGTAAAGTGGCATCGTGACGTCTGTGTCATCCGTGTCGCCTGTGGCGGGTTGTTTGCAAGCGTCTCCCCGTTAAACCATCCGCGTAGCGTTTAAAATTGCAGGATCAAGCCTCCTTTTTCATACCTCATTAAATATCTCTTTACCGAATCCTTGCGAATCTCGGCAGCCCACTTCTCCAAGTACTCGGACCAGATGTACGCGATGAAAACAGTACCTATCCTTCCACTGCCCTCGACGAGAGTGCCCCGAACGGTGTGTAGCAGTCTTTCAGCTTCTTTGGTCAGAAATCGCTCCAGCATCGTCTTTTTCAATACCACCGAGTGGACCAATGGGTCGACCGGGCAGATAGGTACGTGTGCGTCGCGGCGCACGTGCAGCGCCTGCGAACGTGAGGACGGGGCTTAATAACGGTCGGAGCTCGCGGCCTAACATTCCAACGTGACCGCCGGCATACGCGGTTAGCACACCTGAGGGATTTTGAGTTATGGCCGGAAGCGGCAGTAGGAGGTTGAGCCGGTGGCGGCGGTGAAATGGAAGGAGGCTGGTCCGGTGGGTTCGCGGCGAGGGTGCAAGGGTGCGAGGGAGAAAGGCAGCGAGGGGGAGCGTGGAGGCCGGGTCAGCTAATGTGGTAACGCGTAACGTTCGTCTCGTTCGCAAAGCCGCATTAATTATTTCATATCCAAAACTCAATTTTCCACGTGCAGCCTCTGCTAAGCCAGCTGCCCCTCAGCTCCTCCACCCGCTTTCGCCATCCTTTCCTCGCAATTACCAGGCTATTCAGCTAGTTTTCAGCGTGTATTACGAGTCAGGCCTCTGCGCGCCACTCCGATTGACGCGCGAGTATTAGGCCTCTTTCACGCTGCCGTTATCTCTCTCTCGCTGGATAGAGAGTTGGGAAACTCGGGGGTGGAATCGCTGGAGAACGATGATGGGATATTTGGTTAAATGGGAAATCGTTCTTTGTAAATAATTTGCTCGCTTATGCGTGGTATAGGTGTTGGATGAGCCGAGCTTCTGGATTTCAGTATCAGATGCGGCTGGGACTATTTGTCGATTTTTTCGGTATTCGAATACTTCAGTTGCTCAATTATTTGGCGAATATAATTCGAATATCTAAGTATTCGAATACTATTTGAATATCTAAGTATTCGAATACTATTCGAATACTATTTGAATATCCAACTATTCGAATACTATTCGAATACTATTTGTATATCCAAGTATTCGAATACTATTTGAATATTTAAGTATTCGAATACTGATGTATTCGAATAGTATGGTGTGAATTATAAATCAAATTCTTTAGGTTCATTTGTCAGGGTGAAATCTTGTAAGCTAATTTTGATCCACTTCCCACCATACTATTCGAATGCATCAGTATACTATGTAGTAATCAGTAATACTGATGTATTCGAATAGTATGGTGTGGAGTGGGTAAAAATTAGCTTTATTTTACAAGTATTCGAATGCTACGAATAAACTTCGAATATTTGAGTATTCGAATGTCATTATTCAAATAATAATATTCGAATACTCAAATATTCGAATAATAATATTCGAATACTCAAATATTCGAATAATAATATTCGAATACTCAAATATTCGAATAATAATATTCGAATACTCAAATATTCGAAGTTTATTCGTAGCATTCGAATACTTGTAAAATATTCGAATAGTCCCAGCCTTAGTATCAGAGGGTTTTGAGCTGATTCGGTGACTCTTTCGATCCTCGAAGCAATGGACTTGTTTGATCACAGACACAAGGAGAATTGGTGAATAATCTTGAGGATTTGACATATAGATTTACAGTTTGAGAGATTAATTAAATAATTGATTAGGCACACCGGTGGTTGATCAATTGAAGGGTAAGGGGGAAAACGAGGAATGTCCATTTTTCGCGGTGTTGCGATTTATAGCATATTTTGTTGGTGGCAACTGGGACTACAGAACTGTAGAATCGCAAAGGGTTATAAAGTTCAAATGCCCCCGTAAGATAACATTAAAGTTTTGGTATACCTACTGGTTAAAAGCAGGTAATGTCCACTCTGCGCTGCAGCAGAACACTTAATTTTCTCGATAAAGCTGTTTTGCGACATTCCCTATTTTTGCCCCTTACTCTTCAATTGACTTGATAAAACAGAATTGAAAAAGCTGGTGAATATTTTTCTACACTTCTCTGTCTACCATCGAACAGGGAGATCGATTACCAGTTACCCACACGGTCGTTGCATCTGTTTCTTCAATAAATACAATGTTTGACTTGGAGGAGCTTATCTGCGGCGTAGGTACATGTTGTCGCAGAATAAAATCAACGCGCATAAAACGCGGCGAATACATAATTATGCAAATAAGGCGCCGTACGGCAGTCACTACTTTGGCTTTCGCGCTCATAATTAAAACATTTACTTTGCCAACAATAATAAGCGCGAACGTAGAAAGCAGAAACGCGGCAGAAAGCGTGCACGCGCCAAGTACCTACCTGCGTCTAATAAATCAACATTAGCTCTAAGCAGCCACCGGATAAATAAAGAATGAATGCAAATAGATGTAAGTTGTGTGGACCTGCGCCTGCAATTATCAGCGTTATCACTGGCGTTTCAACATATGGTTTTTAGAAAAGGAGTCTCTAAGGAGGGTTACTGTTCTGAACATTAGCACTTCTATCTCTCCTCTGTAGGTATCAAATCCATCGTTTAGGGTTCCATTCACTATTGTCGGGGAGAGGTGCTATGAAAGGGACATTTTTATTTAGTGTCCATTTCTGATAATATCGTGATAGCTATTTAAAGCACAAGTCCATAATAGGAAGTGTTTTTACTGGCCTTCAATAAAAATACATTGCAAACTTATTAATAATAACAAAAAATAACAAAATATTCGATTTTCAAATGTCCCTTTCACGACTAGGTTGTCTTAATGGGACATTAGATGCCACGAAAGTTGATTTTTTTTTATTTCATATTTCGAATGTTCAACCTTTTAGGAATGCGTGTTTAAAAGGATTTGTTGAAATTCGTAAAATTCTCAAAGTTATAGCCATTTGAGTAGCGGCAAACGTAAAACTTTAAACGCGTTTTTCTCGAAACAGTGTTCTCAAAACGGTGGGACCTGTATTTCCAAAAGTTATTATCCGATTCGACTGAAACTTTTTTTACTTTGAAGAATATACTTCTGGCTAGGAGGGAAACCAGAAAAAAATTAGAAAAATTGAAAATTTATAATTTTCAAAGGCGTTGAAAGGACGAAAAATATAGGGGAAAAGTGATTTCAAATTTCAAGTGTTGTTATTTTCTTAAAAAATGTCATTTTTGCATTTTTTTCTGGTATCCCTCCTAGCCAGAAGTATATTCTTCAAAATAAAAAAATTTCAGTCGAATCGGATAATAACTTTTGGGGATACAGGTCCCACCGATTTGGATCAATTTTTTGACGCCTTGAGTTTAACGACGCCCCAGTGCCGTCTGTAATGATTAATTATAAAACAAAAAATATATTTCTATAACTTAAGACATCCTTAATACAATGCAAAAAGTCCCACTAAATTATACGTACTAGTTTTCCTTTAATTAATTCCTAAAGATCACCTTTTTCGGGGAGCTCTAAACCGGAACCTCCCCTTAAGCACACAATACTTAAAAGTAAAGAACAGTACCTACAAATAGCGCCCACTTACCTTAAATTTAAGAGAGCCTCAGATGTCCCTCCTTCACAAATCCACAGTCGAAACCCCAAAATTCCATCAAGCGTAACTTACAACACCATCTTCGACGTCTGTGATCTCGCACAGTGTCTGACCAGGCGCGGACTCGTTTCACTGGCACACGACTTCGTCCATGCAGAGCGATGTCGACGCCCGCGAGGGATCACGAAAGTGATGCGGCAGAACTGTATCGGTGTAATTCGCCAACTTGACGACGTTTCATTAAGAATAATTGAGAAATCTTGCGTGAAGGAGTCGCGAAAGTTTCGATAGCAAAAAGCAGGGTGTCTCTGTGTTAGCGCGGAGAGGGACACACAGGGACGGCGAAAGCTCTGCGAAGCTTTTTGCGAGTGGAGCCAATTTGTCGGACCCGATTCCGACAAGTCGCCGCAAGAAAACATTTGACAAACGTCTGGATATTCCCGCGAAAGGACCGCTGGGTCAGCTTGGTTTTCCGAGGGAACCCTCAGCCTTGTGTCCTGCTCCACTAAAGGGATCCTTGCGGAACTTTCGGGGCATCTCTAATAACCTACGTGTTATTTGCGATCGACGTCGGTTCATAACTGCTGATATATGGGAAGTTTCGCGACGAGTGTTAGAGGAATGGGCAGTGAACTTCAGAAGGAGTATTCTTCGTCATTTCTTAGTTGGAATTCATAGGTTGCTGAAGGAGAGATTGCTCTCTAGTTTTGGGCACGGAAGAGTAGGACAGAATAAATTCACTGAGCTGGTGCATTGTGATTTTTAATTCACTTGTTTGTGCACAGAAACTTTGCAGAAACCCTGAGCGAGGGTATTTTAAAGTAGTTTTATGTGCAGGGGAGACCGGGGTTAGTTGACTAATTCTCTTTAATTGTTGTATCATAGAGTAAAGTTCCCGCGTGTTTTGTCAGTGAGAATAAAAAATCTAAAAAGATCGGCGGGAAGTGAATATCTTTGTTTTCACTATTTATGTATTTTTGTCCACTAAGAACCTGCTAAATTGATATTTCTTCATGAATATTTTGTTGAAAATGTGATACTTTGCGTGGAGCTTTTGTGGATACGTATTGCCCTTAACATGTTAACAATGTGAGACGGGGTTGTTTGACTAAGCATAGGAACACCACTAAAAATTGCGCTTCCTATTTTCAAGCTGCAGTCGAGGCAAAGTGTTTAGCTGCTCAAGTTCACTTCTTCCACCAGAAACTCCCTCCAAATTCACTTACCCCTACCACTTTTACGCTCTATCCTCCCTTCAAACTCCCAGGCCTTCCAAATAGACCATAACAAATCAGTACAGAATAATTACAGCATCTAACAGCATGATAATTAATAAAAAAGATAACAGTGCGATGGAGTGAAAAAAATAAAAAAATTGATTGACCGTAAACCTAATACTACATTCATGGAACTAGCAGAGTACCTATACTCTTTCACAGTCAAAGGTATAAAACTGAAAAGTGTCAAGTCAACTAATCCTATCATATATGCCAACTAACCCCACAGCCGGGGGTTGTTGACTTACTCCTCCCACTAATCTAAATATAATAAAACTACAACCTCAGCTAAATTAAAACGATTTTAAAAATTAACCCTGTATACCTAATTAAATTTGTAATCTTTTGTTATTTCAACAAGTCAACAGAATACCAATGGGCCATTTATAAACGTTGAATATATTAAAAATTAGTCAACTAACCCCGGTCTCTTCTACTACAGGAATCCTGAATCCTCAATGGCGTTTCTTTTCAACACTGCAGAAAATCGGACAGTTATGCAAAAACGAAGCACACCGGCTAGTATATAGTATTTAATGTCCTTCGCACAAATGGCGGCCACCATCGCCGATGAATGAATTTACTACGAGGGGCTGAGAAAAAAAAAAGCGTAAACTTTTAACCCTCTCGTTTTTTCTAGTTTTCACGAAATTTGCTGTTAAATTTTGAGGAAGCACCAGTCGCGCAAGCGCTCGCTGGTTTAATCGGTGGTTACATTTTACGGGACCAGGAATGAATCAAATTTAACGATGCAGTAACGGGATTAGTCCGCGTGTAACGGCGCTTGTTCAATATTTAATCGATGTCTGATGTAATGCTTCGGGCTCTCACTAATATTTGACGACGTGGGCGGTCTTTCTGCATGTAATTCTATATCGTTGCGGTCCAATGACGCAATTACCATTGCATTAATGCCATTCCCGCGCGCCACTCGATATTAAATATAATAATACCGCCAGCCCTTCGAAGTTTCTAGCTGAAGTTCCCATCAGCGGGCAGAGAAATATAATCCCCGATCTATCTCTGCCCATTCATAAGTCCCAATTGTAAAACCACAGCAAACATTTCTCAGATAACCCTCTGCGTCTGTTTCCACCCCTTCTGAAATCCAAAATACTGCAATTACCTGGATTAATCTGTCCTAATGGATGTTTGCATCCCTACGGGAACAAAAGTTCAGTCGCCAAGCTAGGTACTACATTTTTATTAGCTTCCTCTCCGCCGTTCCCCTTTGAATTCCGGGAGCAGTTTATTTCCTTCGGCGCTGGTTGCCGTTTCGCAAGAAAAGTTGAACGATAAGAAGGAAGCGACGTGGAACGAGGAGCGCCGGATGGATATCCAGCGACCGCTGGCGAGGAAGCTTGTCGACCGGTGAAACGATTCCGTTAATTGATCGATCCCTCGATTAACACGGCGACACGTTATTCCGCGGAACGGCAGGAAGTGCCGTGTACCGGTAATTCACCGTGCCTCCCGACGAAATTGAAATCTAGAAGCACCGTCGATCTAATTACATCTGGTGTCGATATATCGGGCGCCGACGAATATTGTCGGCTAAAGCCATGGCCGCAACAATTACAGGACCGAGCCAGGGAATACCTTCGACTTCCAGGGTAATTGAATTGCCCTCGAAACATCGCCGGTGACTGGTAATTAAGAAAAAAGTCTAAGCACGAAGTTGGTCGCCAGCCTCTATGAATCTACGCCGCTTCCTTCTGCTTTGACTTTAATTCTACTTGGATCTTCCTCAGACAGTGGTAGGTCTGAGAAGAATAACCGAACTAGGAGAAGCCGCATTGCGAATATTTATCTGCTTGGACGAAATTTCGGTAGCAGTTAACAGAAGAAAAGGTTCTTCCTCCAGTTGCACCAAACGTTGCCAGTTGTAACTGGAGTGGCAGGCAGAGGCAAGTCTCAAAGGACGAGAGTGCCGGAAAATTAGCGGGAATTGCACGCGACACCTTTTCCGCGCTGAATTTCATCGGCGTTGGGTCCGTTGGCTTTCGCAGACGAAGCGCAGGATGTTGAACCCAGCGCGTTTACCTGACACTGGGACGTTTCGGTGGAACTACGGCCACCTCGGACCGAGCAATCCGCCGAGAAGTCTAACGTTTCGATCCACCTAGAACACCGTACGACCAATCAGCCAATCTAACGCCTCCATCAGCCAATACAGCAGTTCGATTCGGCCAACCTCTGCGGCCGTCCCGTCTACGACCCGTCTCTCCGACGCCGTCGACGTCGTATTTCGACTTGGAACGACGTCGCGGCGCCATTTTCGATTGTTCGCCGCGTAGCCGGGGCCAACTTAATGCTGTCTCAACTTGGCTAATCAGAGGGACGTGGATGTTACGGTCGAACGACCAACTTCCCGCGAGATACATTGGCTCCAGGTTGTACGTAGCCAATAAACGGCTGTATTGGACGATCAAAGCGCATCGGTTGGTTGGATGTAATTCATTCTACATCGAACACGTCGGTTCATTCGCGGGAAGATAGGATGTGGCTTGAACACTCAGAAACTCGACCAAGTTCCCGCGAGGATTAACCCAAGCCAGGGTCCTCATTAGGTACTCAATCAAAGGCTGTGAATTTCTTACCGATTCATTGAAGAACTTTTAAAAATCCATGATTCTGCACGCGATCCTAGGGTTCATCTGACATTTTTAGAGTGATTCAAAACAAGAACAACGGTGTTTTTCAGTTGGGCCCTATCGTCCTTTAAGCGTGTGAAAACTAACCTCAAAGTCGAATTGGCACTTCCACTTTTTCACGTATAACTCTCAAAGTACAGCAGACAGAAAAAAATGTTTCAAACAAAAGTTTAATGGTGCAATAAGTGCTACAAATTTCTGTTAACAAAATTTTGACAAGAGTTAAAAAAATATATATAACTTACGGAAAAAAACTCTTTTCAAAATTTTGTTAACGCAAGTTTGTAGCGCTTATTGCACCATTCAACTTTTGTTCGAATCATTTTTTTCTGTCTGTTGTACTTTGAGAGTTATACGTGAAAAAGTGGAAGTGCCAATTTGACTTTGAGGTTAGTTTTCACTCCCTTAAAGGGCGATAGGGCCCAAATGAAACACACCGTTGTTTTTGTTTTGAGTCACTCTAAAAATCCACAAAGTTGCGTTCCAATCGGTCAGTGGCGGATTTAAGAAGAAAGGCCCAGGTGGCAAACCTTCTGAGGGGCCCATTTTGAGGTGAACTGAACAGGTAGTTTACTAAAAACTGGCTAAGTGTAGTACGAAAAAAATTGTAATGTTTGGATACCTATACCTAATCATATTTCTTTTGGACATGGGGCCTTGCGGGGGCCTTCCGTGCAGGGGCCTAGGCGGCAACTGCTCATCAGCCGCCCTGTTAAATCCGCCGCTGGTTCATCTCATCGATAAAGGAAGCGGGACAGACTCTCGCACGATCGTCTCAACCCCTTTCCTATGTCCACGACGCGAGAGTATCCACCCCCAGCCGTTCGCCGATTTGCCCGCGTGAAATATGGAGAATGCACGGGAACAAAACGCTCGGAATAATCCCGAGGCGTCGGCGTAAACGTTTCGACGCGTCTCTGGCCAAAGGATTCATTAACGAGTGGCCACTTTTCGACGGCGGCCGCAACGGCGATCGATCTATCCGCGATCGTTCAGTACACTCGTCCCCGTGGCCGCTCGAATCGCCCCATTCGTCGCTCACATTTACCACCGATGGTTTTGCACGCAATTTGGAGTCACGCCAGGACGTGGTTTCCCACGACCATCGTGGGTGGGCAGCGGCGGGTGGCGGGGTGGAGATTGTGAGATGGAACAGAAGATAGGCAGGCCGGATCGGCTCCTGAACGAGGATGCGGCGTATTCAAGCGGATTGCCAAGTGGCCGGTGCCACATACACCCGGGGAGTCCAGCGGTTTGCCATTAAATTGGAACCGAACTCTCCCAAGTTCATGCTTTATTTAGGGTCCGCCGTTGGACTTCTCGATTCGACGCCGGGAGGAATGCTAACCGATGCTCGTTTCTTTTGCACGAGCTCTTCGGCGTGGATTTAGTGGGGGAGGCACTATTTGCCACGAGCCTGCCTGAGGCTAGGCTCTGACGGAACTCGGACTCTTTTCTAAATACTTGGACTACAGGGGTGTTAGGGTCGTCCCGCAGTACGCTTACTTCCACGTGAATTATCAAACGGATTAATGTTATTAACACCCCCGCCGCGACCACCTGATTAGTTGCCCATAGATTCCCTTCGTTGCGGGGGGACAGAAGATTGCGGTACCCAGGCGCACTGCGAATCTTGAGAAGCGTCCCCGTAGAAGGGGATTATTTCCTTTCAGTTTAACAGCCACAGGCGCGGAAAAGGGAACTTATGGTATTCATTTTCGAGAGTGAATGCGATAAAGAGTCAGAGGCTTCGAACGCGATGAATAAACCTTCAGCCCGTGGCAGGGACGAGGGATAAATCGCGGAGGCTGCAGCGGCGGGTCCAGCGCTCGCCTGGTCGTTGAAATAAATAAGTCGAGGGGGAGGGGGACAATATTAACGGCGCTGTGCGTTCTGTTTCAAGCCCCGGCCAGTTTATCAGGCCGAAAAGGAGGCTGATCGGCGCCATGATTGAATCCGTCGGGTCCGGTAACGCGAGCCTGTGCCGCGGTTGCGTTTCACGGCTGCAAACGTGCTTCCTCGTGGCCGCGAGCTCAGCGCCGCTAGCTTCGTAACGCTGCAATTCCACGGGCGAAAATTTATTGAATACCATTCGCGCGACCCCCCTCGCCGAATGTAGCGCGCTCCGCGCCAGAAAAATGATAGCTGGGAGTCTCGGAAACGAGAGACTTTTTCCCCTACCGGCGCGGCGGGGGTCGCACGTCGCGGACATCAAAAGAGCGCCACGCGTTTTCACCGTGATTTCTCTTTCATTCGATCGAATCGCCGCTCTCAAAATCGGGCAAAAGCCCTTGAAAGCCTGCCGCGCGTTTCACGCTGCTGATCCGTGCTCGGGGGCGGTTTATAATCGAGGGTTACGCGTTTGAGAGGTGAATCTAATGGACGCAAGGGGTGGAAGCGTGTTATGGCTGCTCTGCTTGTTGGGTTGTCGCGCGGCAAGGGACTAGGGAAGGACAAATGTGAGCCGATTTTCAGCGAAACGTCAAGCTCTCTTTTGGCACTGTCAGGATCAAGTGGTTTTGCAGTGGACGTCTCAGTGGCGCGGTAAAAGGTGGATAGCAGAATTGTTTGACGAAATTAGAACCGACAATTTCGCGCGACCGTGATTCAATTTAAAACTGACGCGCAGATGCCGCGCGTGTGTGTATAGGAATTCGCGATGTCGCGCTACCCGTTTCCATGGGCATTATATTATTTTCTATTGGCTCTCGCCACCCTCTGCCGGCTGGAGGGTGGGGGGCGGAACGAGAGGGAGGTAGAAAAAAAACCGGCAAGCTTGCACCACCGCGAATCCACGCTCATAAAAGCTCCATTTTACACGTTTCGATGGCGTGCTGGGGGAATAGCACGCGTCGCCCGCAATATTTCCTTTTTTCCTCTGCTGTTCACGCGCTCGCAACTGCGACCCGCGGCACGCGAAACACGAAATTAAGGGAAACAGAGGGTAACACCGGGGGAAGGGGGATCGCGGATTCGATGACTGCAATGGGAGCAGTTGATGCATGCCCAGTCTTTGAAATGTATGGAAACGATCGGGGTACCGAGCGAATTGTACTCCATTCCGAGGTATTAACCCTTATGCCATGGCATTCGAGACGAGAGTGGGGTACGGAGATGACTCGGTGTGCCAACTTTCTTTATTTGTATCACTGTCGTTCCCGGGGTGCTTAACTGTGCGCGATGTTGTGAAACGTCCTGACTTGCGCCGTTCCCGGACGAGCAGGGATGAATGATTGCTCCCTCGCCTCCGCGTAATCGTAATCCCCAGGGCCGGTTACGCTTTTTGAAGTACTGTGCGGCGCAGGTGGAGTGGTGGTTGCGGATCGGGGAGGAAAAGAAGAGGTGCGCTCCGACTTGGGCACGTCGGCCAAACTCATCAGTCGAGCTACAGCCAGGGCTGGAATAGGTTTCGAAAATAACTGTTTCAAACTGTTATATAAAGGTTCTGACTGAAAGAGTTATGAAGAATATAATAACCGTTATAAAGAACCTAAATATCAGACTATATTAGTATAAGTTACGGTTCCTATATAGCTCTGTAACTTTTATTTTTTTAGGTTCGATATAAGTTCAAAAGCGGTTATAGAACCGATTCTTGTAACGATTGTACAGAATTTCACGGTAAATGAAATCGCAACATATTACAACTATAGATTACTCTGTGTAACCAAATTGTTTAAAAATTATTATAAATAAGTAAGCAAATATATATTATGTAGGGGAAGGTGGGGTAAAACGGAACGCTCAACTTTGGAGGGTGATAACTTAAAATCGGGAGGAGAAAAAGACACGAGACTTCAACAGGAGTCTTCAGTGGACCTTAGACTATAAGAAAATCAAAGTCATTGTTAAGGAAAATCTTTGGGACCGACGGAAAATGAAATTTACCGGAGGTATTGAAATCTTCGCCTCGCTCAAATGTGCAGGGGTCTATGGTCTATCACAAAATGCTATGAGGACCCTTTGGTTCCATGTCACGCGATACCAATTCGCAGCTCTTATCTAACAAAAACATTGGTGTTCCGTTTTACCCACCCGTTCCGTTTTACCCCACTTTCCCCTACACATTTGTACATATGTATATGTATACACTCGGCGGTATGCAAGGATCGCTTGTATACATATGTACAAATGTGTACATAATATATATTTGCTGACTTATTTATAATAATTTTTAAACAATTTGGTTACACAGAGTAATCTATAGTTGTAATATGCTGTGATTTCATTTACTGTAAAATTCTGTACAATCGTTACAAGAATCGGTTCTATAACCGCTTTGGAACTTATATCGAACCTAAAATTAAAAGTTATAGAGCTATATAGGAACAGTAACTTAAAGTGATATAGTCTGATATTTAGGTTCTTTAGAACGGTTATTCCGAATAAAGGTTCCGAATAACTCTTTCAAGAACCGAAATCTTTATAATAACGGTTTCAAGCCCTGGCTACAGCTGTCGGATCCTGCCCCCTTTTTTTCTTTAAAATAAAAATGTTTTAGTCTAACTCGTGTCTATTTTAACTGAAATATTTAAGCCGCACTATGCAGTAACAGTTGCAGCGGATGCTAGTTTTACAGTTCACGGTTCGTGCTCCAAGTTGGCGTACAGCAAACAATAATTACCGCTACTTGAAATGAACATGCTAAATAATTAATAAAGCCTGACAAGTTAATTGCAATTTGCACCTGTTCAAATAAAGCGAAAGCGCTTTTTCACAATTGTCCGTCTGTTGTAACTGAAAATACTCGATATATCGTAGCAGAACTAGCAGAGTAAACTACCTCTCTATTAGAGTTTTCGTTCTTGGCTCCCCTGTTCTATGACTCGACCATTATTCCATACTACAAGCTACGGTATGTAATTATATTTTCGGACACTTGAGAGTGATGATTTTCACCACAAAGCAATAACTAGTGGTATTTTGGCAGTTGTTTGTCGAGGTCCTTGCCCTTTCAATTATTTCATAACGGTTAACGATTCCCGCTCTTGTCATCGTTTGCAACGCATTCGGTTTTGCCCTCTGGTTGTTCTTGCCTGCCGTTGGGTGTTTACTTCCAGTTTTCTTCCTGATTTAATTCTTTCCTTGACAATGGTCGCAATACCGACCGAAGCGTTGGAAATTTAATCTTAAAATTTGCACAATAGCTTTTATTTAACGTCTTAAAAATAGCCCGAACCGTTGCGCCGATAACATTTACTTTTAAGTATTAAAAACTACCATTATTCACCCATAGAATTTTCATGTTCGTCAAATTTCGAAGACTTAAAAGTCGCATACGGTGGCAATAAAAACCTCGCGTTTGCTGTATCCATTTAATTTACGTTTCGTTACTTGCGTACGCTTAAACACAATGAAATTAAGACCGTACCAAAGGAAAGGAGCGTACCCGTACCGCGCGGCCCCGGCCGTGGAGGAACAAGTGGCTGGAACTTCTGGGAACGTTTTACAGAGGGGGTGCAGGGGTTAGGATCCCCAGGACGGGGCTGGTCCTCGTGCATGAATATAAAAAAGTGGGAAAGGATTTTTCTTCGCGGCACGCAAAGCGTGCAAATTAGAGGGCCAAAAGGAGACGAGAAGGGGAGGATCCCCCGCGGGGGCGAGGTTCTCTCGAAAATTTTCGAGGCTCTGAAATATTAAATTATCGCGTGGCGTACTTTCAATTTAATTAATGCCGATAGAAGTCCGGTGACCCAAAACTTTAGCAGTTCGCCGCCGCGGCTACGAAATTGTTCGCGTTTCTTTTTTCTCCCCGCCCCGCCGCCCCCTGCCTCTTCTCGCCCTCGAGGTTTCATCCTCCGACGCCATTCAGGGGCGAGTTTTTTTTTCACAGGTGTAAATAGAGACCGAGACCGAGAGAGATAGCGGGGCGAGCCGCGAGGAAAGCGGCCACGAGTGCTTGACGATATTCCTCTGAAAGGATTAACGATTCCTGACACCCGCCGCGGCGATAATTAAACGCCGCGATACACAAAACCGCGGAATGAATGTGCGAGTGACGGTTTTATGCCGCGATGATAATGGAAGAGTAACGTGTTTGGCTGCGGACGCATAAATATTCATCCGGGGAACGGATTGTCGAGCAATTTCATTGGTTTTAGAAAGCGGGGGTGCCCGTCGGGAGCGCTGCCTATGGGGGACGTCCACGTTCCGAGAAAGCTGCGAACGAGAACGCGGAAATGACAGGTAAAATTCGGTTTGATGGACCGTGGTAATTTTATCCACGCTTGTCCCCGCGTGAAAATTGAGCGACGCAAGGGGTTGCCAAGGAAATCGGTATTGTCTTGCCGGAGGCTGCGATAGCTGTCGTTAATAATTGCTTTACGAGCGGGTTTAATAACACTTTCGAAGCGGGAATATACCGAGAGAATTATACGATAACGATACACTCGCGTGCAGCAAATATTTGTCGAATCCGTAAATATCGCGCAGTTATAATTATTATCGCTGTTAGCAAAGTAATTGAATTTTGTATCTAATTAACGGCGGTCTGATTATTTACGAATATTTTATAATAATACGGGGTTATTTGCATACATTTCGCGGACCTACACACGCTTCAATTATAACACTCATTAGCGATACCGCGTAACGCGTTACACCGCCGCGCAGCCAACGTTCCCAACAAAAGTGACGGGGATCAAAAAACACTTCGACGATGGAATTGTAGAGGGATAGAAAGTATTTAGTTTTGCCGAGAATCAGTGACGATAATTGGCATATATTTTTCCAAGCTCGTGTTTAGCAGACGCCCGATTTTTAGCGATTATTCCACTCCGTTCTACTCTGGAATTTACATATCAAAATTTCTTTCGTTGCTCGATGGATGCATATACAGTCAAGCGTCGGTGACCTCTCCGCCGCGAAATTTCATCGGAACACGCATAAATTTAAATACGAATCACTCGGCAGGACTGGCGAATATCCGAATTATTCATTCGAATTGTCTCTTCTGTGGCGGTATCAATAAACGAAAGCCAGAAAAACGTAACGCCTGCGACACTTGGCCCCAAAATACAAGTCTCATTTTCTTTTTCTCTCGCTAGGCTGAGTGTCCCAATTTCTGCTCATGTCCCTATTTCTGGTCGTTTCGTGTTTTTCTTATTATTATAAGCGTTGCGTTTGTGCATTTGATTTGATTGTATTTGAATATTTACGCGAGTGTTGCACGAGCTTGGGGCTAATCGAAGTGCAGCATCAGCAAAGAAAAACTTTTAAAATTAGGGACTCATGATTTTTCGACCGTGTTCTAGCTGGTTGTGGTAAGGAAAAGCGTTGATATTGGTATTCGATAATTGGGCAGAAAATAGCTTTTGCAGTAAAAGTTCTTATTTAATAACATAAACAGATACCGCATTGTGCTCTGGATGTAGATTCTTTTTTACCCGACTGCGGCACGCAAAGGAGGGTACTGTGTTTATCAGGCTATGTATGTATGTCCATGTTACGCTCTAGAGTCTGTACGGATACACCGATTTGGACAAATGAGGTGTCTTTAGAATTGTCTTGACGTTCCGAATGTTATAGGATATAAAAAAAAATAAAAAAACATTAAAAAAAAATTAAATAAAAATTTAAAAAATTATTACTGTATTTAATTGTTTTAAGTAGAAAACAGGTGATTAGGTTTAGGGTCAAGTGAATCACCGTCATGTCCGCATTTCTACTCACCAAAATTTTAGTAACATAATCTCACAATTCAATGCATGCTGTAGCCTCTGTTTCTATTCGAAGGCATTTTATTTTTTGTTAATCATTATTTTATGCTTCACTGTTGTGTTATAAAACATCTCCATAAAAGATGTAACTTATTTTAACCTGAAAAGGTAACATATTATGTGAGCAGAAATTGGTACAAATGGTGAGTAGAAGTATGTACTTACATCGCTATTTTTCGTGAGCAGAAATACGGACATTTAAAGCATTGTGTTTAATTACAAATTACTAATAGTTAAGCATCTTGAAATATATTTCTTAAATAGTTTTTGAAATGGTTGATTTATTATTAAAGAATTAATCAATTACTCTGCAAATTTTGATCACAAACAAATTTTTTACACCTTCTTTATGACGAGTAGGGGAGACCGGGGCTAAAAGTTCCGGGGGTAAGTTGTTCCGACGGCTGTATTTTCAAAATAAAAAGAGCGTTGTACTTTAAATTATCTTTTTCGTGTGAGTTGATCACGCCACTCTGTCGCCCACTTTAATAGCGTCCGCGACAGCGAATTGTGTGGTTGTAAGTAAGGACCTATTAGTCGCGTACCAGATATACTCGCATTAATATTCGGACACTTTTTAAAATCGCATAACTTTTTTACAATTAGTCCAAACAACTTGAGTTTTTTTGAGAAGCTAGAAGGATTAGTTTGCTAACTGACGCGTTCCGTCGTTTTGAAAAAAAATGTATTTGGTTGGAATAGCGAAAAGAATAGTAAAGGTCGATTTTTAAACTTTTTTTTGTGAGCTTGTGATGAAAATTCAAAAAAAAAAAAACTCGTTTGTAGACCAGGACAAAACCGGGGCCCTAGCAGAAAATAAAACAGAAATTGAAGATACGATTTATCATTATTAAATGGCATCAATTAAGCTTTGCTACTGGCTATTAAAAATTGTCTCATATTAAATACAAATACATTTTAGTAAGGTATACAAATGTACTGCATTAGAACAGTAATGGAGAATTTATGAATCAATATAATAATTAATCAAAGCTAGGTACCTACAAACAGTTGAATCTCAGACTGATTACTAGATTACAGTTTCTATACCAAAAGTAATGTTTATGGTTATTATATCGTTTCGGTTTTCTTTTAAAGATAATACATTTTTGTTGGCCCGAGCCTTCATAAATAAACACTATTAATAAAATTCTGTTTGATTTCATTAGAAAATGAAATATCTCATTAAAAGGCAACTCCAATATGTTAATTCCCTTTGGATGAGTTAGACTCGTTCAGGGTTTGTTAAGATTGCAAACTATTTGCCGACTATGAAGGACCACCCTTGTAGAGGGACAATGTTCAATCGATTCAAAACCATTTATTTTAACAATAAATTTAACTTAACTATATTTACTATCTAAGTGTACTTGTTCGTACGCAAGGTCTATTACTATAATAGTGAGATCTGTAGCGTTCGATAGGTTCGATGAGGTTTGTCTGAATATCTATTGCGATCTGGTCACGGCTCGTCGCTGAGCTTTCCTCCAAGTCTCTCAGCCCTCCTTCCTGGTCTGGAAAAATGGGCCTTGTCCAATCAGCGTCTCGCGACATCGCAACACCCTTCCATTGCGCCCTTTGCGTGTCTTCCGGAGTGGGATGCGTTGGCGTTAGACTCCTCCGCTTGGTGGTAACGGCTTGGCAACGCGTGGGAAAAACCCCGGGCCTTGATTTCACCAACGGCCTACTTGCTGGCGAAAACCGTTGAAATGGTCGGACCCATGGTGGGCCCTCAAGAACTTGACCTTCGAGGTCTGGGATGCGTCAAGAAAAAACTCGGCGATCCGAGGACGACAATGCAAGTCAAGGACTCCTTAGGTTTATGGAGATTTGTGTTTCCGCATCTCAATTGGGTTTGGAGATGGGACAAACTTTCTCTAAACAGAGTGACTTGACCAAGGTGGTCTGGCTAGTGTATAACTAAACACAATATCTTAGTAACAACTTACTCCAATGCGATAACAACTTGCCCCATATAGGGGCAAGCAGTTCCGCTTCGATCAGCCACAAATAAATATCTTTCTACGAAAAACCTATTACGATATATTAAACACAAGCGTAAAATCAGAAAATATAATAAATAAATTTAACAAGAAATTAGTCAACAGTGAAGAGAATAACTACATTACTTTCCAGTCATTTATTATGTTTCATCGAAATCGCAACTATTATCCGCGGTCTCCCCTAACCTCTTAAATGAGCAGAATCTCTACTAACACCAGTAACTGCAAACGAACGTAAAATAGCCCGAAAACGATGTTCCTTGTGTTGCGGGAATATCCCATCCCGATATAAGCGACCAACAGAGGATGCTCGTTTCAATCGACGACCCCCCATGAGCAGCCTCATAACCGATGCCCGAATCGAGTTACCGCGGCGAGTCCAGGTGCTAAGGGTGCAACCCCATGACCAGTCCACGCAACGACGACCAAGGTAAAGGACGACGATAAAGTTAAACGATGGTTTGGTCGCATCTCTCAGCGTGTTTCACCCCCCCCCCGTTTTTTATTATTTTTTTTTTTGCCACCTCTTGGTCGACCCGTGCACCGTCGCCACGGGTCGTTCGATTCTCGACCGAAATGGAATATCGATACCGGAACGTTCCAGGGAGGGTTGAAGTGTAGCGAATATTGAAAAGTTCTCGGCTGAAAGATGAAAAAAATGGCCGAGGGGCGGGGGGAGGGGGCGATGGCTGTCCAGGAAGAGAATGTGGGGAGGGGCAGGACAGGGGGAAGGGGGGGTGTGGTGTTTGCATTTTTCGAGGGGGTATAATCGGCTCGAATCGATCGGCCGAGAGGGAGGAAGGGACAATCGTTCGTGAAACGTTTACTTTGCGCGAATTTCGCGGCGTAACGGGCGCAGAAGAATCGGCCGGTCGGCGGATTCACGCCCCTCTCGAATTTATTCTCGCAACAGTCCGCTTGTTATCGCCGCCGGCCGCTGATAGGCAATCAACTTTTTCGGAGGGCACCGGGGGAGGTAGGTTCGCGTGATTTTTCGTGGACGATGATCGCCGTGTGACGAGCGATTCCGAGTCTGCCGTGAACAGATTTCCGGTGGAAATCGAACCAGGGTTTCGATGGTAATTGATACTCGCCGCTTCGACCGAAGCGCAGGATGAATGAATATAAGGAATTAGGTGGCTGGCTGCTGGGCTCGTAATAAATCCGTGCGTTTAAATGTCCCGGAAAATCTGGATGCTCTTATCGTTCGGATCACAATGTTTCAGCTTTCCCTTGCAAGCAGTTTACGGGCTGTTTAAATTCTGCCTAACTCGTTCAACTACCTCGCTGGATTATTCCCGTCTGTGTTGCCCTGCTCCGCGCGTGTGGGGGGTTGAAATTTTGCGTTCCGGGAGCGCTGCGGTGCTTTCAGATTTTCTTGCATTTACCCGCACCTCGCACAGTGGTTTAAACTCTTAATAACCTGAAAAAAAAATAAAAGTTGTCCCTAAATTCTATTAATGCTTCGCATTATTTTTATTCTATACCAGCTGACCCGTTGCCCGCTATCCCCCGGGAATGATTATTATTATTATTTGTTATTTTAGATAGATTTATAAATAGCCTATAATCTAATTTAGGACGTATGTAGTGTATATTCGAAATTTTATTGAAATCCTATTGAAATATTATTGGCAATGTTTCACTTTTATATATTAGTAAGGATAGGAAGATTGTATGCATTTGTTGATTTTTGCTGAAACACTTATCCGTTTATTTGTAAATTTTCTAATAAACCACGCGATTATAATCTGGAAATATTCATTTTTATCGAGAACACCTGTAGCTGTACTTACGCACTGAAGCAGGCAAAAAGTAATCAAATACAAGTAGAAATAAGGATTAAAAATAATAAATGAGTACCTAAATACTATTAAAGCATATAAATGATTCGATAAACAAACTGTGAATAGAAAAAATGTGCGTCGTGACGAGCTTTACAACGGTATATTTTTAAAAATACAGTTTAACAACATTTAATTTTCCAATATTTCTTAGCGTTTGGACAATAATTTTTCCCTTTTTCGAGCGCCAGTCCCCATATTGTATCCTACCCCTCAATTATCGACAACGTTGGAACAAAAGCTTCGGCTTGGCGTCTGTATCCACTCCGTATAATTGAAATTAAAATCGAAACCATTCTATTATCCTCAAGTGGCCATTAAAGTATGTCCATTCAGGGGCTTTTTTCACCCCTTTAGGGGTTGATTAGTGCAAAAAGTCACCCACTATTTGCGCACTCTGGGCGGAGCTTTTATACCTCGCTCGGATGCGAATGCATTTTGGGAGGCCGTGCGTCCCTCTAATTAATATGGTAACGTTTAAAAACGAAGTCAGTCGGACGTTATCGTCGACCAACCCGAAACATTTCCGAGTGAACAAGTTATCAGTCAAAAACGGCCAGCTAAACCGAGCAATCCCATCGCTGCGTCAGGCTTTCGAAATTTGTAGCTGAAAGAAGTAATTCGAGCTGGAAATATCGGATTGAATAAGCCACGACGAAATAATTATTCGCGCGAGCACGAGTGTCTATTGCCGCGCGGTGCTTATTTTCGTTTGCATTTGCTAGTCTTGACCCCTTTGATCCCATCGAAACGTTCAAAGCGATACGCTTTTCAGAAGCTCCTGGTAGCCGCTGCGATAATCATGCCGCTATTAAAGTCGTAGCCATCGACTTCCCTCGTCCATCACCCCTTCTAATGCCAGCCTAGCCCTCCTGTTACGCAAAATCCTACCCACAAAATCAATCTTCAGAATCTAAATATCCCATTCGATACATTCACTTCGACACTCGGAATGAATGAATATTTCAGCCGCCCCGGTACAAATCCGCGAGTCAGCGTGAGTCCACGCGAAACTGCCCGATCGTTGGCTTTCATCCCCCATTCTTTTCCCCCGATTTTCTCTGCCCGCTTCTCGGCAAGTGCAGGCGCACGCCAGCCAAGAGGGCGAGAGGGGCACGGAGCCAGCCTGGTTCATCCGAAATTTCGATTAAATGGGATTTCGATATGCGCGAAACATGTCCCGAAGGGAAATTTACCGAGCGTTGTAGAGCGAGGACCTCTGGAACGGAATGGGGGCGGAGGGGGAGCGAGGTAGTTTTCGCCGATAGAGTCATTGGCCGTTCGGCCGGATAATGCGAAATGAAATTGTCACAATAATCGTTGGCGAACGGTATACGTCGCGGCTGGATAAACTTGGACAGTTATACGGGGTGGTCAGTTTATCCAGAGAGCATTACCGTGGTAATTCGAGCGCACCAGGGGCGAAGCAGGAATTCCACCTGGAGGGGAATCATTTTCGTGAAACTTTGTTCGCGCAGACTTTGGGTAATCGTTGAATAACGAATTAAAGCGTTCGGCAGTTCTTAAGGGGTAACGACAGGGTGATAGGCCAAAACTGGTAGGATTACTTTGAAGGTGTAAATCTGAGTAAAAATATATTAAAAAAAAATTTATGTTAAACGATTTTATTAAAAATGTAGTAAAAACTAAGTTAAAATGCACTAAAAACTAAAAAATAATACTGTGCTTGTACTTCAATTTTTATGGTGTTAATATTTTTTTTTTATTTTGTAAATCTGAGTAAAAAATATATTAAAAAAAATTTATGTTAAACGATTTTATTAAAAATGTAAAAACTAAATTAAAATGCACTAAAAACTAAAAAATAATACTGTTCTTGTACTTCAATTTTGATGGTGTTAATATTTTTTTTTTTACTTTAAATGAAATCGTGGGGCACCATGTGCAACCAGAATTTGAAGTATTAAAGTGATTCATATCCTGTTACGAATATCGTGCCCCACGATTTTTCTTAAAGCGATATTAACACCATCAAACTTGAGGTACAAGAGAAGAATTATTTTTTAGTGTTTAGTGCATTTTAATTTAGTTTTTACTACATTTTTAATGAAATCGTTTAACATAATTTTGTTATATATTTTTTATTTTCTAGTTTTTAGTGTTTGCAGATTTACATTTCACAGCTCAGACTTCTTTACAAATATCTTTTATTGCTGTATACAGTTTAACATTTTGCTTAAACGCTATAGTGCTACAGTCACTAAAAAAATAATTCTTTTCTTGTACTAAAATTTCGATGGTGATATACTACGAACGCCTGCAAAGTTTTAGTTTTACTATTCGTACATACGTGACGGATCATTTCCCGATAAATTGTGTATTTTCGGTAATCGCGATGCGACTAGCGTCCCGAACGCAGTGGCTTTTTGTCGTTTTCGTGAAGAACGCGAGTGGCTCATTTCAAGTCGTTTGGATTTTTGGTTACATTTATTGATGACTGGGTAATTTTTCACCCACTCAGGGTTCATTTTTTTTTAAATATTGTATTGTCATCCAAACTACGCAAGCCTGCAAAGTTTCAAGACAATTGGATAGTTGGAAGTGGGTTAAATTTGAGTTGCCAGATTTCAACCATACAAACAAACAAACAAACAGAGGATCGAAGCTGAATAAAATCGTTTAATAAAAATATGTTCTTTTGTTCCTGTTTATATATATCATAAGACCGGAACAGGCCATCAGGAAAACTTTGCTATTTAGACCTTTAGACTACACCTCTAGATTTGGCAACACTGATCCTATGAACAGGATACAGTAGATCCTTGTTACGAGCCCGACGAACGGGGCTGGCGGCGGGCTGCTAACGCGTTGTGGACACTATTCCGCGCGGCCAGTGGCGCGAGTGAGAGAACCCAATGAGCTTGCGAGAGGAAACGAAAGAGTTGACACGAAGTTGCCGTCGATTCTTCCGTTTCCTCTTCGCAACTTCGTGTCGACTCTTTCGTTTCCTCTCGCTCGCTCATTGGGTTTTCTCACTCTGTCCGAAGGATTCCAAGAAATGGTGGGGATAGTCGCCGAGCTCTTAACGCATGGTAGAAACGTGCTGGTAACGAGGATTTACTGTATGTACCTTGGCTAATATCTACTGCAGGGATGTTGATTCTCTCAACGGTTCTCCTTCTACTTTTAAGCAAAGCATCTATAGAGCGATAGTTTTCCACAATAGGTCTGAGTAAACATATACTCCATTCGATCGCCGTGTTTATATACGCTTTTGTTTTCTAGTAGTAACGCGTCTCTACGATGTTGATGTATTCCTTTTTCTCGTTACAAAATGGGTTTACCCGTACGAGTGAAATAAATAAATAAATAAATAAAAAACACCCTTATGTTAAATTTCTAATAAAGTTCCTAAATTTCTTTAAAATCACCCCCAAAGTTAACGTACCACTTTTGGGCCTATCATCGTGGCGCCACCCCTTAAACACCATTA
Organism: Andrena cerasifolii; assembly: GCF_050908995.1. Taxonomy (NCBI): domain Eukaryota; kingdom Metazoa; phylum Arthropoda; class Insecta; order Hymenoptera; family Andrenidae; genus Andrena; species Andrena cerasifolii. The sequence goes on from NC_135123.1 coordinate 5,779,706, forward strand.
GACGAATTGATTTCCATGAATTGAAATGTGATTAACAGAATCTGAGTTCTAGTATTTCTTAAGAACATTAAATCTAACCGCAAGATCTGGGCATTCTATCCATTCCAGCACTAGGAATATTTCATATCACATTTCTCTACGTTCTCCTTTTAAAACGTTGCATTTTTGCAAACCCGCGCATCTGTACGCCGCTTAGCCAGTGTTTTGGTTTCGTAAATATTTAAACTTTCCCTGCGCATCCATTTTGCCTCCGTTTATCCGGCGCGTATACATTTTTTAATTATATGGCCCATCCACAGCGGATGTAGGAGGCGGAAAACGCGTTTGTTTTTCTCCCCTCCACCCTGTAGTCCGAATTCGGCGGACAGCAATGGTCGACTGGGGGAGGGGGGAGGGGGGCCGTTAAAACATTAATTTTGTTCACGACTCGGAACAGTGTTAACGCGTCGCGTTAATTATTAACGCCCCTGCTTTCAAACAATCCCTTCAGCCTGCGAAATCCACGGCTGCCGACCGATTCAATATTTCACCGTGCCACGCGTTTCTTCTTTATTACAGCCCGTAAACGGACTGCTTTCTGTTTATTTGCCAAAATATTATGAACACTGCTCCCCGCTCCGTCCATCAACGTTGAACCATTCGCAGCAGGATCTTAGAAAGCGTTGCTATTGCCTAATCGTTAGAGTTACATCATATAAACACATTTTCATCCCCTTTCGAATTGGACACTGGAAATTCGGCTCCCAATGTTCGAAGCATCTCCCGTGCGATGCATTAGTCGACATGCCGAAAAATGGCTTCGTGCGATAAATTCGTCTGTGGAAGTTAACAACCCCCGAGGTGCGGCAGGGGAATTAAATAAGACGCGAATAAGGGTCGTAATTAGTGTGGCGTTTCGCTGGATAATCGTTTTGAAATTGACTTGCTGGCTCAGCGTGTTACAATGTCGAGGGGAAATATTGTTCGGGGACGATCGGGATGGTTTTATCGAGCAATTTTGTAATTTATTCCGTCAATATACATGCAAATGAATAATATGTGGTAAATGTATGGCTCTTGTGGAGTGGCGGGTGTGTGTCCCCTGTCAGCCTGCACAAATATTAGTCACACAATGGTCCAAGCGCACGCTTTATTCGATTTTGCACATTTGTACTAGCAGCGCTCCCTTTGCGCTTGGGTTTGTTCAATGACCCGCCCCTCTGGAATGGATTTAGAGTAGGCCTTCATTTAATATGATTGTAATTCGTCACTGTTTCAAGTCGCCTATTATCGTTGACTTTTCGAGTAGGTGTGACTCACAAGGAGAGGTTTTTACGTGTCCGCCTTCGAACCTTTTCCTTTTTTGGATATGTTTTAGCTGTGGCGGATTCAGGAGCCTTTCTTGGAGGGAGCGAAATATGTAAAAGTACTTAAGTACAGTTTGGAACTGTCTTTTACAAGATTTAAAATTTGCTTGTAATTTATATTTTAATATTTCTATCTGATACTATAACCGAAATAATTAAATTCACATAATTATTTATACCGAATAGTACACAGTGTCATAATATTTTTTTAATTTTATTACTCTTGGGGGAGGCCATCGCTCCTATCGCCCCCTCTGGATCCGCCCTTGTGTTTTAGAGCACCGAAAAATAAGAAATGCGTGTCTATTTATTTTATCCCGCTTGCATGTTTAACGAGTGAAACCACCCCTCAAATATCATGACACGAGGTACATAACAAAAATTGGAAAACATTAAAACCGACTTCAAAGAAATAAAAATGCACCAAAAAGTAACAATTTTTTTTCTTATTTAATCTACGACTCTCAATATTTTTATGTCGGCACCTCATCATTTGCACTGTGTAAATCAGACGCCGACTTAAAAATATTGAGAGTCGTAGATTAAATAAGGAAAAATATTACTTTTTAACTTTTTGGTGCATTCTTTTTATTGTTTACTTTTTAGTGATTTAAGATATATAACTGCATTTATTTAAAAAAATGGATGGGCCTACGAAAAGAGCTGCTCGTAATAATAATATTGAAGTCGATTAGTGAATCAGATTTCTTATTATTGGTGCAGCTTCAAAACTACTTAACCGATTTTTGTAATTCTTTATCCATGACCTAAGTTGATTGAAGCTAAACTAAATGCAATCAGTTGCACGAAAATCGGACCAGTAGTTACGGAGAAATTCGCGGACAAACATAATACAAACTCACATACATACAGTGGCTCACAGCCATAATCGCACACTCTTTAAAATCGCATAACTTTTTTAAAATTAATCCCAACGACTTGAGTTTTTTTTAGAAGCTAGAAGGATTAGTTTGCATTAAGTGTCGTGATTCGCCGTTTTGAAAAAAAAATGCACTTGGTCGGAATAGCAAATAAAATAGAAAAGGTCGTTTCTTTAACTTTTTTTTTATGAGCCTGTAACGAAAATTCAAAAAACCCGTTTATAGATTTAAGTAAGTTATAAATGTATCTAAAATCTTATGAAAATCGGTTAACGTTGCTCTCAGCTATAAACGCTTAAAGATTGCAAATTAAGGTCGAGAATCGCGGAAATTCCCAAAATCAGCGATTCTCGACCTTAATTTGCGATCTTTAAGCGTTTATAGCTCAGAGCAACGTTAATCGATTTTCACGAAATTTTAGGCATGTATATAACTTACTTCAATCTACAAACGGTTTTTTTTTTAATTTTCCTTACAGGCTCACAAAAAAAGTTGAAAAACGACCTTTTCTATTTTTTTTTGCTACTCCGACGAAGTGCAATTTTTTCGAAACAACGAACCACCCCACATAGCAAACTAATCCTTCTAGCTCCTAAAAAAAACTCAAGTCGTTTGGATTAATTTTAAAAAAGTTATGCGATTTTAAAGAGCGCACGATTATGGCTGTGAGCCACTGTACATACATACAAACACATCGAACTGAGAATCTGTTTCTTTTTGAAGTCGGTTAAAAAGTGACTGACGAAAAGAACATCGTCCATGCAGCAAGTTACGACGACAATAAAATTTATATAAAGTATTATTCAACATTATGCTATAATATTCTTTAAACTAACAATAGGATTTTTTGTATTTCTCCTTTTTTTATAAACCTTATATATGCAAACGAGCCAAAATAAAAAGACCCCTATTTCTTCTTTTTGGTCCTCTAAAACATATCCAAAAATCAAAGCAATCGGAGACGGACACCTAAAAACCCCTCCTTGTCAGAGTATAATTCCATAATTCATTCGCTCGAGTCATTGTGCTTTCATCCTGCAGTGATAGGGCGTGGGAAACGGAGAGCGCAAGTGATAGAGGAGCGTGTATGGTCAGACGCACCATACCTCGTTTGCACCTAAGTCTGAAATACGCTTTACCAAAATTAATAGGATATTCCTCATTCAACCACGTTCTTCTTCGTGTCGATACATTTACAAAATTTCGTTTTCCTACATGTCCCTATGACATAACTTGTTTAAATTGTACACGTTGCTTTCATACGCGTGTCGAGTAGACCGTATCAAAGCTGTCGCTTAAATCATTGAGCTGGACTCCTTGATTTCGCAGATTACACCCTGTGACACACATTCCCGTCTCCAGCCTTCCGAGAAACCTTTCCATATTCAGTTCTCGCGTAAGAAGGGAGTATCGCACAAGTATCTCGCTTCGAGTGCCAAAAAAATCGCGGCAAACGATCCGGATCGCGCCGCCCTCTCCCATCGATCGAATCTGCACAATAAAATCCATCTCCCGGCGCGGAAAGAAATTTCACACCCCCTTAGGCATGTAAGTCGTACCATCGCGGTACCAGCAGCGGTTAATGAGGGGCGGTTGCTTTTTATACTTTCCATCCCCCGGTGCACGTACTCTCGCGAGGCCGAAAATTGGTCGACGGCGAAGGCGCGAATAAAGGGAAGAGGAGGGCGAGGGGTGTGGGTGGGCGGAAAGCAGAGGAATATCGATATGCGGGCGAAGTAAAACAGAATCGAAATGAGGCAGGTGGCGCTTTGAAGGGCCGCCGTTCAAAGCACACGTAAACTTTTTTTTTTCACGGCGAATTCGTCTCCGCCTTGTTCCTCTCGGTTATTGCTCGAACTTGCTAAATCGTCGCGCGGAAAACTGCTCGATCCTTGAAGGGATCGTCGCCAAATCCTCGCGTTGAGCCCACTTAAGACGACCCTCCGATCTTCCATTTGTATTTCGAGTGTATTCTGTCTTCTTTTGTATTTTGTCCCCTCTTCAACTGGATGTAGGAATTAAAATATTGTACGATTTTAGGACACTTGGTGGGTAGATTCTAGATGCCGCTACGCTGTTTATAACTCGAATCACCCTGAAAGTGAATCTCGCGGATTCCACTCGAATCCAGCTCGACTGTACGAAACCCCTTGGAATCGCAACGAACCGCGTTGCTTTGTCAAATGAGCTATGACTAATTGTAAGACGCGTTGTTGATTATTGGTCGCACCGACGCGAGTATCGGATAATTATTTAGCTCTCCTGAGGTAGTAGGGGTGGCGGAATTGCTTTGATACAGAGAAATTAATTATTAATTATCGTAGCGCGTGTGTGACGCGCAGCTCGTTAGCATACGGGTAGGTTGCGTTGCTCCCGATACGTGATCGCTTTACAAAGATTAATTAACAATGGCTACGAGTATCGATGTCTGCGGAGGGATTCTTTTTTTACGCTAACGAAAACCTCCGAGGTGTCGAGTGTCGTCGCGTTCGACGTATCACGTCGAGATTACTCGATACCCTGATATTGATGTTCGAATACAGGGTAGCGTTACTTTCCTCCTGTAATTTCCTCATTCGATGAGAAATACGGCAATGTGGAAACGATATCGCGTCGTTACCAATGCTAAAATTGTATCAACTCCGACGCGAGTGCTAATGTAAACCCGGAGCATAGAGTATCCACTGAATAATTACTGAATTAAATTATTCGCGACCTCGCATTCGAAGTGGTCTCCCGCATAACTTTTTCATTCCTCACTGGCCTAGCAAAAGGGTTTATCCAGGGTAGGTATTCTTAGGTTCCTCGTAAACGTTTCACCCTCCTGTCACTTAGAATACCTAGCGATACCAAAAAATTTAACATCCACCTTACAGAGCACCTGCGGAACATCACACTTGTGTGCGAGCTTCATTCCAACCCCCCCGAAGCCACCAAAAGCACCGGCATTCAGATCTTCGTACCTAAACGTCGAGCAACAGCGTCCCCAAGTTTCCACCCCTTCGCCACGTTCGAAAATGATCCGAGCAGGAGCCATGGAAAAGTAGCCAGGCCCAGGGAACAGGGAACTAAAGGCGGGGGTGAGATCGAGGGAGAGGAGTGGCCGTTATACTAATTCGGCGAACGCTCGTTAACGACCCCTTTGAGGTCATAACTTTTGCCGCAAGTCCGGCGTGTGTTGGTGTGTGGCTGGTAGCTGCGCTATACCTGCTCTCTCTCTCTTACCCTTACCCTATTCCACCCCACCATCGGCCGCCTTGACCGTTGCTCAGTCAGTTCGCTCCTCGAAAAGCGTCGCGACGCTTCCATCGGCGAGACGCGCTTTGCTAGCCGGGATCCAGGGCGCATGTCCAGCCGATCAGCGCGCGGACCTGTCGTGTGGCGGCTACCCCCGTGCTGGTGGGGGTGAGAAACGTGCTCGTCACCCTCGAGGAGCGCCTCGAGAGACTCAGTGAGCGCCGCGAGTTCGCCGTGGCCGGAAGCGTCTCGTGGCGTGGCCGTTAGACGTGTTCGGGCGTCGCGAATCCCTCAGCGCGCCACTTTTCGACTCTGCCTCCTTGCATCCCGGGTGTTTCACGGCGGGATCGTTCGCCAGGTCGCACGGAATAATCGTTGGACAAATAGCCGACGACCACCTGCAGACTGCTCTCCGGGGACAGAGGATCGATCGAACCCGTCAGATTTGGAAGTCTCATTCGTCCCTCGGCGGTGACGGATAAAGGGACCCTCGCCCAGTGTCCCGTGATGCGTGGACCGAGAAGCATACCTCTGGAGCCAGCCCGCTCCCCGGGACTCTTCGTCTTCCACTGGCTCCTTTGATCGTTAAAATTCGACGAACATCAGACAGCCTGGCGGAGAAAGTAATCACATTAAAAGATCCCCAGGGGTTTCCAAGGAATCCTCGAGTGGTAGGGATAGAAAGGGGATAGAAAGCGATAGAAAGGGGGGGATCCGGTCTGATCCCGGTTCTTAGGGGGAAGCAAAGGGCCGCGGGGCAGCTTCTGGCTAGCTGACGTCATCAAGAACAAACAAGCAGATCGAGGATCCGCAGGAGTGGAGATATTATATCCCAGGGCTGGAAGACGGCGGACAAAGAGGCGCGGTGGATCGTTCCTCACCGAGAGAAGGGCGGAAGGGCCAGTTCACAGAGGCGGAACCCGGCAGGAGTAGCCGGCAGACAGAGCTGGGAGGAAAGAATCGGATTTCAATCGAGCCCCTCTTCGATCGGTGCGGTGTCTCAATCAACCTAAGTCGCACTAATTAGCTGTCGTCCGTCGCCGCGTCTCTGGTGGCAGGCCAGGGCCGCTTCGGTCCTGTCCCGAGACCTGCAGGATCGAGGAAAGCCGCTGGGGATCCCGGTGTTCCTCCAGGATGATAACAAGTGTCACCGTCGGGGTCCACGTTCCTGCGCCACTGGTAGACTGATCGCTAGAGATACCTCCAGAGAGAAGCCTTTCCCCAGCGAGATAAAAGAAAACGATGTCCGACAGGGACAAGTGAGCATCACCTCTCGCGCGTGCTCCCTTTTTTTCTGTGCTCTCTCTCTCTCTCTGTCTTCGTCCCTCTCTATCTGCACGATCCCGGAGAAGATGTGCCTGTCGCGACGCTTGCTGCTCTGCCTGCTGGGCGTCATCGTCGCCGTGAACGGTGAGTTTTTGCGTATCTTCTTCGAGACCCTGATCCCTGGCTTACGCGGCTAAAGGGACCAGTGGGCTAGTTCTTTTCCCTCGCGACAGATCGACTCTCGATCCAGCACGGATGAAGTCCCTTTAGTACCTCGTACGTTCAGCTGGCGAGACGCGTCGCCAGCTCTCGGCTGGGATCTGTAGGCGCGTCTTACTCGGCTGGCTTAGTAAGAGCCGACCCATTCGCGGCTGGTTTTGTTCGACGTGATTTACCGGCGAACTTTCGCGCGGATATTTTGCGACTGTTGCACGGTTTAGGGAAATTGCGTCGCAACCACCGCCGCTCGAGCGAGCTGCTCGGGCAGAGTAATTGCGGAGGTGTTGCTTGTTTTATTGGCCCTTAAAAAATGATAGTCATAGTTCCAGCTTGTTTGTTCGCGACGCGTCCCGATCTTCCAGGGAATTGCTCGCATTGTGCGCGGTGAACTTGCCGGGGGTACCCGCGAAATGGGGTTAATTTTTTTCGTCGGAGGAACGCGAGCTGGGAAACTGCCATAACGGGCCGGGAAAGTTCGGACCGGCTTGCGAGTGAAACTTCTTAGGGGGTAGTCTTTTTTCTCGCGCTTGCTTCTAAATTACTTGATAAAGTTACAGAAAAAAAAAAAAAGAAACTTTGGTTAATCTATTTCAACGGAGTGGGAGTGCCCTTGATCCTTCAACTGGCGACACTCGAGATTTATAAAACTCAAGTGTCCGTGGCTAGGAGCCCGCTATTGATAAACTTAGCTGTAAAGTTAGGAGGGATAAAAGACAGGTTCCGAAGCAAGCAGAGGCAACTTCTGTCCTCAAACTATCAATCATCAATCACAGCCATCAGGTGTCCAGAACATCGACACGGCAGATTGACAATTGATGAACCCGGAGATACAATTAATCCCCTAATAACCCATCAACCCGTAACTCGGATTAAGGCACGTTAATCCCCGAAACAAAAGGAACCCAAGCACCCAGCGACGTCCTAAGAACGTTAAAAGTATAGCCGGAGCACAGACGTTAGGTCTTCGAATGGACGGTAAGGTGCTCGTCCCGAGGAGACTTTTCCGCGGCGCGTCGGTTTACAGCAAACAGTTACAAGGAAAATAAAAGCAGGAACAGCTTGGGCGGGGGGGTGGCTAACGGGGGGTCGTTTTTACACGCGTCGGCAGATTTTACGGCGAACCAACCCTCTCCTCGTAATCTACGCGAAAGCGTGCACCGGCGGTGAAGGAGAAAGGGGAGAGGTGAAGAAAAGGGGGATTGTAAAAAAAAAAAAACGAAGCGAAGAGGGAGAGAAGAAAAAAGCCAACGCGGATCGCGGGGCGTTAACGCGCGCATTAACGGCCCTCTCGTGCTGGGCAAATAAAAAACGATATGCATGGATGGACGGTGGATTTCCCCGTCGACCCTAAAAAAATCTGCGACCTGAAAAAGCACCCCCGTGAACCCGTGAAAGTGAATCAAAACGCGTTATTGTTCCCTTCTACCCCCGTTTTTGTTCCCCCTCCCTCGCCTCTATCCTCCCCCGACAACAGACTCTTTGTCGAGAGAGCCGCTGTCGATTCGCTTTTGGTAGCAAATGAATGAAAACGCGTGGCGTTTTCAAGAGTCCGTTTTCCAGCTGCTTTTCCGCCGTCTGTGCCGCGTTTGCCGGTTTCGTTCCTTCCTTTTTCGTTTCGTTTGTCCCCCTTTTTTTCGGTCCCGTTCCTCCGAGAGATTCGTTTAGCCCGACACTTGTACGAGGGGGATGGGGGAGGGATCGATCGTTATTCTAGGGAAATCGGGCGGACAAACGCACCCGGGGAAATTGCACTGTTTACATTCAATTACTTAAGAGTGCAGCTAGCAATAAACAAGATTACTGCGTCTGATGAAATATGCACTGGCGCCTGCCCGCTTAATTTCACTTCCCCGAGCGTTTTCCTCGCCACGATTCGTCGGCCAGTCGTTCATTTTCTGGCACCGTCTCCGTTGTTCCCGTTCTTCTATCGCCGCGCATAAATTTCCCCTTGTTTACGGGCCGGCCGGAAAGATAACAAACTTGGCTGCAAACTGCTGGAGGAATCTCCACGCCGCTCTCGTTAATGCGCGCTATGCGAAACGATCTGCTATCGTTCGGGGATGAAAAGTGTTTGGTATTCGATTATTGAACGTTTCGCCGCGGACGTGCTAACGATATCGGCATAATTCACCAGTTGGGGAAATTCGCAGCACGAAGAAAAGGATGCAAATTCACGAGTGAGTCCCGTAAGGGATGATCCCGAGCTGGAAAATTCAAAAAATTCTGAAACTTTGTGAATATGTAGGGGATTTCTTCCTGACTACGACGCAATTTTTGTTTGCTGCCTAAATTCACTCGAGGGGGGTGAAATTAACCCTCGAAAATTCGGCTACTTTCCGATTTTGTGTTATAACTCGCGAAATGTAAGAGATAGAGAAAAAGTTTCAAGACAAAAGTTACTTCTTTTAATTAGATCTAGCATGTGGCGAGAAAATTATTTTACAGTTCACGAGTTATAACAGAAAATCGGAAAATAACCGGATTTTCAGGGGTTAATTTCACCCCCTTGGAGTGAATTTGGGCGGCAAACAAAAATTGCGTTGTAATCGGGAGGAAATTCTCTACATATTCACAAAGTTTCAGAATTTTTTGAATTTCCGGCTTCGGGATCTTCCCTTGTCTTGTCAGATCTTTGTGGGCTCGGACAATTCCTGTTTGTGATAAATTTCAAAAGTTGCGAATCGCATTTGTCGACGTTGCATTTCCAGTTTCATCGAAGTCGTTGACACGACCATTCATTCCTTACCGGACGCTATCAATTCCTCCCTATTTTTCGGGCAAATTTCGTCCGCGGGGCGGAACGAGCATCGCGGTGACTAAAAGCGTCCATTTGTTTCTGGTGAAAAAAGAGGAGGGAAAAAAAAACTGATTCGTTATTGACTGAAACTGCGGAATGGCAAACAGATAACCGCGACGGAAATCAATCTAGATAGAGCGAGATGTCGGCACAGTAATCTCAGATTTATTTTTATTAATCCCGGCTGATCGACCTAGTTGCCCGCCGTGCCGCGAATACTACCCCGTGAAATTTACCGAAACATTGCGATCGTTACGGTGTTTTCGAATATTTCCCGGCGTGCAAATATTTATAGGGGCTCTAAAGCTGCACCCTGTACTCGGCCGGAACGAAGGAAGTAAATTTTTCTCCGTTTCCTAGCATCGACTTCCCCGCTCGTCTTTCCCCTTTATATCTCTTTGAAGGGCCCATGCAACTTTACGATTCGACGAGCTTGCCGATCGAGTGTGTAATTTTCGTGAAAAAAATTTCCCCGAAAATAAGGGCGGACCTGCTTTTTTTAGCCTCTCTTTGGTCCCACGATTTTGCAACCGAATTTCGTGCCAAATGATACCTTATGATGAGACATCAATCGCAACAAATTTTCGAGATGAGGTGACAATTAGATTCTGAGATATGGGAGGTGGAAGAAGTGAAAATTCGTTAACGCGTCAACCCATACGCTTGGATGTACGAACTTCTATGTCAGTCTGATAATTTAAAAAATTATTTCCAGGGGTGTTGCTGACTGCTAACAGCGAATTTAAACTCAGATTTTCAAAATTCACGAAAAAAATAAAATCAAGAAATATAAATATCTGCGTAGTGGGTGTTTTTTTTTAAATATATCGTCCACCGTATTAAATCGGCCATTGTGAGTTTTGCTGACTGCAAACAACCAATTTGACCTTAGATTTTCACAATTCACGAAAAAAGAAATATAAATGTCTGTGTAGTGGGTGTTTTTTTTTTAATATATTGTCCGCCGTATTAAATCGGCCATTGTGAATTTTGAAAATCTAAGTTCAAATTCATTTTTAGCAGTCAGAAAAACTCCCAATGGCCGACTCAATATGGTGGACGAAATTAAAAAAAAAACACCCACTACGCAGTCACTTATATATCTAGATTTTTATTTTTTTTTCGTTAATTTAGAAAATCTAAGTTCAAATTCGTTGTTAGCAGTCAGAAAAGCCCCTGCAAATAATTGTTTAAATTATCGGACTGACATATCTCAGAAACTAATTGTCACCTGAACTTAAAAATTTCGTGATTTATATCTCATCATAAAATTTAGTTGCAAAATCGTGGGACCAAAAAGAGGCTATTTTTGGGTCCCTCTTTCGCGACTACTCGAATAAGCACCCAGGCACTTGCTAAAGTACACGCAATTTTCCGTGACGAGTGTATCTTCGCCTCGAAGGCATTACGTTAAAGCAGGTTAATATTTAGGATGTGGCATTTGCGTTTAAAAAAGTCCAGCCCGCGAACGTTCTACCCGAAGTAGGTACTTAAGAAGCATTATCTGTAATCTCTTACCACTTTTCATGCCGCATAAACCGACGCCAACTTGCTCGCTAATGTGATCACAGTCTTGTATTTCACTCGTCCCGCACTTGCCTCCCTAATAAATTGCTGGGCTTCAGATTTTTAACACCCTCAAATTTCACTGCGGACGATTTGCCCGCGTATTTCCCCGAGGATCCAGAGGACACCTTAACAAACCGCCGATAGATCTTCCCTTTGTCAACAGCGGAATTTTTATCGCATGCCCGAGAAAGTACACGCCCTTCGGAAAAATCTAGCTCTCGAGGAAGTTTGCCCGTATTTCTGTTCCGTTCGTCGCGCGGCCGGAGCGTGAAAATCGAGATTCGCGAAGGAAATTTGTTTCACCTCGCGAGGGGAAAGTTCGAACGAGTTTCGCGTGGAACGTCTTCGTTCGTCCTGGAAATTTTCGGCGAACGTCGACGGGAAGATCGATCCCTCCATCCCTTGGACCAGCCGCGGCAAAGGTCGCGCCAGGGATCTTATTCTTCGGCCGCGACTACGCGAACCAAGCACCCCGTGCAATTAAAGATTCCTGATGAAATATCTTGTGCCTCGATCCAGCTGCGCGGCGCCTGATCGATGCGAATCAGCGCGGCGCAAGGAGGTAGAATAGGGAAACGAGCGAAGGCAGTAGGAGAACTTCGGTGGCGGAAAGATACCAAGCTGACGCTCGCGTTTAACTTGGGATAAAAGGCGGATACGCGTGTCTCGCGCTACTTAAAACTTGAAACCGAGCTGCAGTAGCAGGAGGTACGCTTTTCCTTAGGCGGAAGGGAACGCGCCGTCGGCTTTGTACATTGAAACGCAATCAAACAAACAACTGAACGCTGCAGCAGTCTTCCGCAACGCGGAATACCTTTGTCTCGCGCGACTTTGCCGTCGTAATCCGCGCGTTGCACGAATAAGGAGAGCATCCGAGAATTCGTCCGCGTTTCACTGGTTACCACGCGAGGGACAAAGAGGGAAAGAGAAACGGAGGGAGGGGGGAACGCGTGTAATTCATCAGTCTAATAAATTCCAGAGAGATAAGTCTCTTGACGCCGGGGCCTTTCAGGCGCCTCTGAAAAGCGATTCTGTTAATTGCAACAGCTGAGGGACGGGGATAGTTGTCGCGTGGCTGCAATTTGTTGAATAAAAAAGAGGGGGAACGAGGGATGAATTGAAACTGGTTGATCGAAATGGTTGGAGGATTATCTATTGAAATAGTTGTGTTGCGAATTCAATGTGTCGTTTCGTAAAACAGCTTGATAGTAGCGGAATACTTGCATGTAGCGTGCAAGTTACATAGGGGAGGCTTGTACGAAACAGTATACCATGCTTATTCCTGAAAATTACAGAAAGAAGCCCACGCGCGTTTGGCAATTCTTTTCTGGCATATCGAACTGTTAATCAACAGAGATTCATTGACGAAATACGTACGCTCCAGCGAATTATTTAATTTATTCTGTCTTATTTTCGACTGACTTTGAATGGACTACAGTGCCTCGCATTAATATTCGGACACTTTTTAAAATCGCATAACTTTTTTAGAATTGGTCCAAACAACTTGAGTTTTTTTGAGAAGCTAGGAGGATTAGTTTGCTAAGTGGCGCGATTCGTTCTTTCGAAAAAATGCACTTGGTCGGAGTAGCAAAGAAAAATAGAAAAGGTCGTTTTTCAACTTTTTTTGTGAGCCTGTAAGGAAAATTCAAAAAACCCGTTTGTAGATTGAAGTAAGTTGTATACGTGCCTAAAATTTCATGAAAATCGAGTAACGTTGCTCTGAGCCACAAACGTTTAAAGATCGCAGAATAAGGTCGAGAATCGCGAAAATTCCCGAAATCAGAGAGTCAAAGGTAGAAAAAAAGTTCTTCGCGAATATCTCGTTAGATATCAGTTTTACGACAAAAATAGTTATTGCGAAATTTGTAGCTTAGGAAATTCTGTACAAAAAAGGTTCTACGAGTTTTTTTCGTAGGAGTAACCATTTTCTTGTACGAAGGCTTGCAAAGTTTCAACCCTTATACTTTTTACAAGAGAAGATCCCGAACCGGAAAATTAAAAAATTTATAGAAAGAAAATTTATAAAAAATGTAGAAAAAAGTTTTCAGGAAAAAGTTACTTCTTTTAATTAGGATTATCATTTGGCAACTTACAGTTCCTTCAGTTGTTACAGTTCGCGAATAATAATACAAAATCCGAAAATTTCCAGGGGTCAATTTCACCCTCTTCGCGTGAATTTGGACAGCAAACAAAATTACTTTGTAGTACTCAGCAGGATATCGCCTATATATTCACAAAGTTTCATAAATTTTTGAATTTCCGGGTTCAGGATCTTCCCTTGTCAAAAGTATGAGGGTTGAAACTTTCTAAGCCTTCATACAAGAAAATGGTTACTCCTGCGAAAAAAACTCGTAGAACCATTTTTGTACAGAATTTCCTAAGCTACAAATTTCGCAATAACTATTTTCGGCGTAAAACTGATATCTAATCAGATATTCGGGAAAAACCGTGTTATCTACCTTTGACCCTCTGTACAATTTTTAGCGGTGGCCACATCGATGGATGGGGCCTTCTGACATATTGTTTAAACGCCGAAATAAAGGCCCACACCAAAATTTAGCTTGCTGGGAATTATTCCGGCGGACAGATCCTAATTTCACTGGACTAATACCTACAATTCGCGAATTACTGTGCGTAGATTTCCCGCAGGGTTTCGAAAAATACAGAACATTAACCGTAATCTTTAATTCGCTCTCTGGGGTGAATATTCCCGGTTGGTAATTTTCGAGATCATCCTTCCCTGTGGATTTCAAAGGCACATGGAGCACGGGCGAACGACAAGCACGATATACCGTAGCATGATACGAGTTATATCAGCTTGCAGCCGGTCGAAATGAGCGAGGGAGGATCGTTAGAGGGTAAAAGAGGACAAAGGCGAGCAGCCGCGCTGGTGTTTGTCCCGATTCATTATCAGCCGTGTCGGACGAGTACGGCTGTCAGTCATTTCGAGCAAATTGTTATTCGCTGGTGGCTCGAACCGTCAATCAGGGTGATCGACGGCGCACCGCGACGCTCGCGCTCGCGCGTGTCGCCAAAGGCGTCCAACGGGCCACTTGCCATCCCGCCCTTTTCTGCACGTCCCTCCGCGCACCCTTTATGAATTATTCAGCCAGCCGGCGTTTGCCAGCGTGTTGCAAAACAAATACACGTATATACGTACTTCTTTGGCTACGTGAATTGCTTGGGCGATGGTAATTGTTCGGCGGACGATGACCGAGAATTCGGATGCCGAAGTTCGATCGGGCGTGTTCCGCCAATAGGAGTACACGGAAATAACCGTGACTTTAGTCCCTGCCCCCGCAGATTCTTAACCCCGCTTGAGTGCAGGCAGAGACAGACCCCCGCGATACTCAGCCCGGTCCCTGGAGGCTCTAGGACGCCAGGTCGCTTCAGTCTGCGCCTAATCGCCCGCATTATCGTGTAAGCGTGCGCGCCTTCGATCGAACCTCGTCGACTGTTATCGTCGTTATTGACGGGAACCGCCTCGTAATTACGCGAGAACGTCGCTAAAACGGCCCTCCCCCGACCGAGGTGCGAAGTGCCTCCACTAAATACTTCGAGCACACGCGCTGTACGAAGATTGTCGCCGTCGCTGCTGCAGGCTCTCCGCCGTCGATCGGTGGGGAACAGCGTGGAGCAGAACGCGCATTCCTCGGGCGAAGTTAATATCGCAGCTATTGGAATGGACGTTCGATGCTGAGATAGTAAAAAACGAGGGTTCAGTCGGTCTACCGCGAAAGGGTGTTCAGATTATGGTCACGAGTCCTCTCGTCGGCTTCCAACCAACTCGAAACTGCCTCACGCAGGCCCGAACCGCTCGGCAATTTGAAATGATAATGCCCGAGGGTGGTTGGAGATAAATAGCGGTTGCATCAGCGTTCTTCGTCCCCCTTTGAAGCCCTCACGAGCCACTCGAGCCCCACTCGAGGCATCGCGTTGCCAGTCTCAGGCCTCCGCGATGCGCGGAACCTGGCGTGGATTTCTGGCTGGGATCACTGATTACGCTGATACCGCGGGGCAAAGTCGTGGCTAATGGGAGGCCCTCGAGATCGATGGGAAAGTTGTGCGTCGAACGCAATAAAGTAGAGCTAGGAAAAAGATAAAGGGGGCATCATCCCTTTGTGCAAGCGGTAGAGACCGCTCCAGCAGTTTGGAATGGAGTGCAGTGAGCCGTTGTATGGGGTGGCCTGAAGGCAATAGATTTCGTGAACAATCACGAGCCACTGGATCTCACCAGTTACCCTGATTATTTCTTGACAGCGCGATTTCTTAGTAGTTGGCCAGGGTTACTTGAAGCGTAAGGTGATCCATAGATGGGTAGTACATGCCGCGAATGCTTTTTGTAACCCATTACTTCTTGGAGGATGCTCGTCCTCTATTCCGTAGCTAATCGATCACTGTATACGCTGTTAGTAAGATTCCACGGGCAAACGAGTCATTTTAGCCGATTTATTTCCACCACTTCTGAAGGACGGACACCTTAAAGTCAGAGGTCAAGTGTACTTCCTTATTCCTCGACTTCGTTTTTACGCTGGAATCAGTGGAATTGAAATGACTACTTTTAATAGCTGTGCTTAGGGGGGAGGCCTACCTAGAACCGGCAAAACAACATGCTTCTTTGGGAATTTCTTCTAGAAAAATCGATAAACTTTTATAATGAAAGATTAGTCTGTTGGAAAGAGTACGTCTTACGGATATTGCGGTATTTTTGTGGCAAAAAGTATTGAAAGGTTTGTGAGTTATAGGGGATGCCAGAGATATCCTTTTTTTAGGCGCTTTGCGGTGACAACCGTAGTTCGGTGCAGGATCGTCCAAAATTGAAAATTCGAAATTTCTTAGATAATATATGAAATTATCTAGGCGCTATCGGGCTCGATTTTGGAAAAATCATTTTCAGACAAAATGGCGGCTGCAAAGTTGACGCATCGATATTTGGCAAAAAATCGCTCGTTTTTCGAGTGTAAAAAAATCTAGGCAAAAAGAAAGGTAGAGCTCCCGATAGTGCTTCATTAATTTTTTAGTTACGTGTGTCACCGACTTTGAAAACATGGTTTTGAGGAAAACGCGTTTAAAGTTAACCTACAAAGTAAACCTACTTACACGCGCATATATAACTTTGTCAATTTTGGTCGGATTAACATGACACTTTCAGGGAATATTTTTCTCAAGATGTTGTACTTCGAAAAAATATAAAAATCGAAAAATGGATTTTTCGAAAATTTCTAAGTAGGCCTCCCCTCTCAAGGAACTTTTACCTGTCAAATTAGTCGACAATACTCGCGGCTCAGAATTTAGAAGTACGATTCCTTTCTGTTTCTCAGAACTTCGATATTTAATCTGTGCCTACATTAATTAAATCATTGCAATGAACAACGGTTTCCTTCTCTTCAACGAAGGGCATGAAAAATTACTGCGCCGAATAGCAGCTAGCTAGAATTCGTAAAATATCACGCATTCCAATTCCTTTGTTCGATACAACGGTGCAGGAGGTCTGCGTCGCGTAAACATTCAGCAGCATCCACCTACGTAGGTATGGGTCTGCTCTTTGTCGACTTACACCGTGCATCAGTTCCTCGACATTCGTGCGCAATACCCATAGCAACGTTCGTATGATTCCCGCGAATGTCTCCCGTGGAAGCGTGAGTTTCCGCGCGGATGGACGCGCTTATAGTCCTCCGGGCGGAAGGACTCCGTCTCGACGCTACAGCGACAGCAGACGTTCCCATGACATGCGGCCCGCTTCCTGTGATTAGACAGATCGATAGATATCGTCATCTGCCACCGTTCGCCCATCTTTTCCTAGACTGCTTAAGTATTCCGGAGCAAATCGAACGGAAGAGATCCCAGCCACCAGTTTGGTTCCCGATCTTTATTAAGTTCCATCAAGACCTCTGGCGCCATCTGGCGCGCGTTCTTTATGCAATAATAGAGACCTCCGTCTCCTAAAGAAAGAGCTCGTTACGACTTGAAAAGCTCGGGGATCACTCCGATGCGATCTTGCGTCGCTCGGAATGTAAAATGGTCGTTGCTAGCCGCACGGAAGTGTTCGCGTGTAACGCGTGCGAAACAAGGATCCAGAGCGGCTCGCGCGGCGACTTTAATTCCACGGTTGAATTACGAAAGCAAGAAGGAGAACGGAAATGAGAGGAAATCTCGGTACGACGGCGGGTTTCATAAGCAACCGGGGATCAGAACGAATTCTTTGCAACGCGGCGAGACGTCTTCGCTGTAATGCGCAGCATGTAATATGCAGTGCGCAATATGCAAGCTCGGTAACCGAATAGAGTAGGAAGGACCCCCCAGCATTCGTAATTCAACGCGGCGCGATTCAAAACGGCGGCTTCGGGGACACGAGTCTACGGGATGCGAGAAGAAATAACGGTGCTCATTTTCGAATGAAAATCTACGCCGCCGGACCTGTGGATAGGGGAGACCGGGTATGGTCGTCGCATTTTCTTATTCTGATTTTTTTTGTAGGTTATGGCTGCAGGGAAGTTTCTAACTTAGTTTAATATAAACTACATACGTCCGGCTTTATAAAAAAAATTAGTCCTGTGGATTTTGTCAACCAGATTAGGAGCTAATTCACATTATTTGCTGCAACTATTTTGTGGCAACATACCCCGAGGTCGGGTTGGTTGTCACAGTGTCTGGATAGCTAAGTTTATGAATAAAAAGTCGATTCAATTAAGAAAGTAATATAATTTTTCATTGTATTTCTCACAGTATCGCGCTAGAGTGCGGTGATTTATATTATAATCCTTTGCAATCACTCTTACTGTGTAATTGCCCTTTATAACCTCTCTTGCTGCACGTAACATTAATTCCGGGGGCACCTCACCTCTGGACGTCTTCTTCTTATAAGTTCGCGGCACTATTATTGAGAACTGTTGCCAAACAAACGGGAAATTAATGTCACATGATAGATACAGCAAGTTACACTGGGATTAGTTGTCACATGCGGCAAATACCTAACCTCAAATGTTCTGCGACGACTTGTCCCAAACCGTTAAAAAATTCATCTCTCTATTCGTGTATTAAAAAGTTTTAAAAATGCAAGAAAATCATTACAGTAAGTTAGAAAGAACTTTAAACTACAAGAATAATGCAACGATGTTATAGTCAATAATAAGAAACAACCTATACTTACTTGACAGAAAATACGGCGTAATTTAGTTCGAGCACACGAAAAAAAAACAATGACACAATGTGTCTACGTGCGACTCCTCAACGACTTGTATGACGGGGGAGGAGGCGGCGATATGTTTAGGGGAGAGCGGGGACACACGTAACACTTTTTAAATTTGGCCTAGCTGCCAATTACCTCTTACAGGTATAAAAACGAAAATTATGCCTTAAGATAGTGTGTTTCTTGGTTTATCCTTTGACCACAAATTCAGCCTTCCATGATAAGTAGTCAAACAGTTATGGCAATTGTCCTGCAGGGGTAGGACGAAAGTAACATACCATGGGGACGAAAGTAATACTAATTATTTTGAGGAGAATTAAGTAAAAACACTTCTTCCAAAGCGAAATAGGATTATTTGTTATCAGAGACGATAGAAACAAACATTTAAATAAACATATTTTAAGTAGGTACCTAACGATAAAAAGCATAACCAGCTTCAAACATTTCTTTGACACTGTGTATTTGATTTAATATGGAATCTCGTGTACGGCCCCAAAAGTAACTAGTATTTATGATTTTTTTTTAAAAAAACTATTGTTAATATTGGAGTCAACTCTTTTGGGATATAACGAGGCATCTTTAAACTTATAGAAACCTGTTACTTTTGTCCCCAGCCATGTTTTTCAGAATAGAACTGTTATAACGTGCAAACTATACAAGACTTATTGAAATCAAATACAGGAACTTATAAAGACATTATCTAAGAACGCTCTAACAAATAATTGGATCAATGTCTATACTGCCCTCCTTAGTTGAACTGTCCTATCTAGCATTTTTTCATTTTTTCATTTTTTTAGATATGTTGAAATATTTGAAGTTCCACACGTCTTTTACCTTTTAAGTAAAGTTAGAAAACTCTACGTGCTTCGTAAAGATTTATAAACAGTATAATGTATTTAACCTAACTCATTTTTAAATGGTTATAATATCGTATATAAAACAATTAATTAATTGGTACATCATTAATACATCACCTACCGGTACACCTATTACACAAAATTATATTTGGCTGTTACGAAATAATGGCAACATGTTTTAATTCGAATGAAGGAAAATAAGGACGGTACAAAGGAAATGATAAAACTTAAATTTTCTCCATTGTTTCAAAATGTTAGATAGGATATTTTAACTAAAGAGGGCAGTATAGTTTCACTATGAATATTATCAAAAAACAACCAACAGAGGAGACACTTACCTGAATGATCGAAATAACGTAATCAGCTTGCCCACGGTATACGAATCGTCGTATTGCTCAGCGTAACTCCGCGAAGCAAAAGAACGTTTTGAAAACTTTTGTGGAAGGCGGGAGAAGGCCTGTTACTTTCACGACGCCGTTACGTTTGTCCCCGCTCTCCCCCTACGCATCGCCATGGATTGTTAGTACATTCCTATTGTTTACAGTTTCTTTGATATAGCGGTTGTGACAACCTACCCGTGTGACAACCATACCCGGTCTCCCCTAATTGCTGAGACATTGAACATCGAGCCTGAAAAACGAAGGAGAAAATGTATCGATCTCGCTACCCACAGCCCCGCGAAGTTTCTCTGCTTCACATAAATCGCCGTGAGATTCGCTGGCGGTTCGGGTAACCTCTCGAAAAATGCAGCGAAGCTCCCAGCGATATCTCGTATTTTTCAATTTTCCGCGCGCTCCCAAACGGTGGCTTAGCGCCCTGCCTTTTTCCCACCCTTTTTTTTTTTGGTACGAAACGTCCCTTTCGTTTTCATGCGCGCTCGCGCGCGTTAACGAGGAAAAACGAGACAGTCACGCGTGTTATCGATCCCGTTCAAACGTTTCGCCCGCCTAACATGCCCGACTGCCTGGCCAAATAACGCGATTCGCGACGCCATTCGAAAAAAGCTGGCCTCGCTTCGTTCGTTATCGCGGAACGATTCGCGCGGCGAGCTATCGAAAAAAACTTCCTTCTACCCCGCGGGGAGAACGCGTCGCAACGATTTCACATCTCCGCGATAATTTCGCTCCCTCGGACACCCCCAGCTCGATGGTTTTTAGATGCGAGACCGCGGGATTAAGTAACTGTATCGCAGTCTGTAATTCATTATCGGCGCCGTTCGTTAACCGAACGATAATTCATACCTTCAGGGTTTGCTCGGAGAGCGTGATTTCTAATTTATCGTGGATGGTGCTAATTGAAGCTCGGATAACATTCCCGATACGTGATTCCGCGCCGCGCGCGGATAATGCTGATGCGATATTTTGCGTTGGCACCGGCGCGTGCTTTTAAGTTGCACGCGTGTTTCACTACAGGTTATCGTGGATTACGTAGACCAGCGTTGCCCCGGTGGGCGGTCCGAGAGCACGAGCATCCATCGCGTTTTCGAAGGCTCGCGTGGAAGGGGGCGCTCGGAACCAATGAAGTTGCGGGCATGTAACGGATGGGGGAGACTCTAGTAGTGTGCGTGTAGGCTCGTACCCGTAGGCTTATGTAACTGGGACTCTTGGAGCCCCAGTGTTCTACGTTTTAGGAATTGAGACAGTAAACAGGAATTGACTTATGATTAAACAATAGTATTATATAATTGGACGGAATAGACTTGAACTCAGTTCCACTTACCAGGGATTGTAACCCGCTCGGAGCCGGTTACTAGTAGCATAAGACAGTCTAGTCCAGACAGCCATTAAACGGGGTACTCTGGTCATCTCGCCGAAAAATTGAGCAGGGCACAAGTAGATGAATATTATGTAAAAAGTTTTGCACGATTATATTTGTTACTCATTGAGTAAAAAATTCATAAAGATTGCTCATTTTTTCGGCCGGATGACCAGAATACGTTAAGGGGTCATGCTCTGTAAGGAGGTCGAAAAGAGACTTTTACTTTTGAGTAAAAAATTTCCAAAGACCACCCTTTTTTCGGCCTCCTCACTGAGCATGACCCCTTAAGGAGGAACACCACTGTGACGGCCGGAAAAGTAAGCCATTTTTATGAATTTTTTCAGGAAAAATATACAATTTTCATAGAAAAATTTTATTACCTACCTTTAGTACGCTGTCTTAAGAGACTATACAAAAAAATAGGAAAACATCCATAAATTTTAATATATTAATTAATCTTCTAGATCCCCCACGCGAGCTGGTCGAAAGTGTAACTATGGAACAGCAGGTCCGAAATCAAATTTAATTTTTTTTTATAAACTATATGAGTATCTTATGTTACTAGTAACCCGCTCCGAGCGGGTTACAATCCCTGCCACTTACACCTCTGATTAACAAAAAGTTTCTTATTAAACGATTCTTATTCAGCTTCAATCCTCTGTTTGTTTGTTTGTCTGTATATTTGTTTAGTTCAAATCTAGAAACTCAATTTTACATAATTATGAATACAAAATTATGAAGAAAAAGAACCCCCCCCCCCCAGGGGTTTAAAAAATTACCCAGTCATCAATAAATATATCCCATAACCACAAATCCAAACGACTTGAAACCAGCCTATAACCACAAATCGAATCAATTTAATCGACACGAAATCAGCATGTAACCGTTACATGCCCGCAACTTCATTGGTTCCGAGCGCCCCCTTCCGCGCGAGCTTTGGAAAACGCGATGGACGCTCGCGCTCTCGGACCGCCCATCGGGGCAACGCTGATGCAGACCGAGGGTAGCCTTACGAGCGTAGAAGTTCAATCGACAGTTTCGGGAGAGTAAAGGGCGGGGAATGCGGGCAAAAATGGAATGCTTTCTTTCCTCCCGTTCGTAATTTTCAGCTCGGTTCCCTCACGCGTCGTTTGATCGTCACGAGGCACCGTGTATCGCGCGCGCTTCAGCTTGGAGAAATTCGTCGAGATGCTACGTGCCGCGTGCACGCTCCTATTTACACGTTCCCACTGTTGTTTTACGGTACGTTTCGTTGCCAATATTCGTACGACGCCCCTAAATGTGTCTCGCCCAGGGTTTTCACCTGAACGCCGCCTCGTAATCCACCGTGCGGAAAAAGACCTCGCGCTACCTCGTAAAATTCGACCAAAGAGCTGTTCCCGCGGTATCTAAACGGGAGCCGCAACCTAGCGCGCGCCAAAACCCCTCCTCGCTTTCGTCGCGCTTTTTCCCGCGTTCTTTCCATTTTTCTAGATCCTAGATCCTCCATGCGATTAAAACGCGTAACTTATACAAATCATACGTGCTATTTTTTACAAACGTTCGACTGATTAATCCTCGAAATTTACGACTCGGGCGGAACCAGCGCCAGACACCCGTATAATCGCTAGAAAGGCGAGGAAGTGTGTTACTTTAAATTATAATGCGAATAACATCGTGTCTGGTACAGCATTAATTTCCTGTCACGCCGAAACGGCCAACCATTACGGTCGCAATTTGTGGTTAAAATTCGCACGCAGCCTCGGCGTTCATCTTCGTTTTGCCATTGCCGCGGCTCGGTTTCGCGTTTTGCCTGTTGTTTGTAATAGCGGCGAGCACGGTTAAACCGCAGCGCGTTCGAGTGCCGTCGCTTCGAATAAACAGTAGCAGAGAGGGCGCGCAAAAATCCTCAAGCGAGCGAGGCAGGCGAATTATTACGCGCCGTTCTGCGAACTCTCCTCGGAAACATTCTAACGTCTCGCTAGCGCGGCCGTATCGGAGAGCCTCGCCGAGAGCTCGGAGTACATCGAAATTATCCGTGGCAAGTGGATACTTCCCTTCGAGCCTGCCGTAAAAATCTTTCGAAAGTCGCGAAAGAATAAAGCCCCGAATCTCTTGCGCGGGCGACTTCACACTCGGCCCCGAGTCCCTTACCGAGGAGAGCCCCGGGTAGACTGAAAATTTTCCCGTGGAAACTCGACGTTCGACTTCCATCCGGCCGGGCCGTAAAAATCTCCCGATCTAAATTCCGCGCGGCGAAGTTGTCTAAGTCCGCAGCTCGCCCCCCGTGAAATTCATTAAATTACAGGGAATTCGTAGCGGGGGAAGGAAACCCGCTGACTCCCGCAGATTTTATATATCGCCCCGGCTCTTTCTCTTTCTCCGCTCGCCCCTTCCTTCGAGTACATATCGTTTCCACCGAGATTCCTCGCGTTGGAAACGATTAACTGGATTCCTTGGGATCGCCGCGCACGTAGCGCGGAAGTTGCAAGGACCTGCCGTATCTTTCTTTCCCCTCCGCGTCCGTTGAAAGCGGCGCCCTCGGTCCCGTTCACGCGGCCATCATCATCCTGCGGGCTAATTAATTCCCTCCCCCTCCTGGCTGGGTATCCTCGACGACGCCGGGACACCGTCGTTTATGTACGCCCTGGGCCGTCAAAGATGATGAAAACGTAAAGGCGTTATTAGGGCGATTTCATGGGACGGCCGGGGTTATCCGGCGAGCACGGGGATTATGGTCACGGATATAGGATAATAAGGATCCGAGGAGGTAAAGACGAGAACTTGGACGCACGTGACCGGAATCGCGGTCCGAAGAAAGCTCGAATTACTTTGACAAACTCTCGCCGGGCAATACCTACGTGCCCTAGCGCGTCCTACTCTTCACTCTCTGTCGCCTTCTTCATCCGCCGCGCTGGTGCGTCGGGCTCGTTGGAAATCAACGACTCCCTACGTGTCCTCGAGATGGTATTAATTTCTGTCGTTAG
This sequence comes from Andrena cerasifolii, assembly GCF_050908995.1. NCBI lineage: Eukaryota > Metazoa > Arthropoda > Insecta > Hymenoptera > Andrenidae > Andrena > Andrena cerasifolii. The sequence continues at coordinate 5,803,791 of NC_135123.1, forward strand.
AGGAGTGTTTTCCGCCGTCGTCGCTCGCCCCGCTTCGAGGGATTCTCTGCTCCGACGAGTCTCTAGAGGCGTTCATCTGGGGCTTATTGGGGTTGCAGGACGAAATACGGGGCACGTCTAGTGGGGAGCCGTGAGTGTTGTGAGAAGTATCTTATGAACAGATTGTGGATATAGAGGATGTTTAAAAATATTTCTTAGTGAAATAATGGTATAGCGCCTAACCGAGATATAGTGACTTAGGTGTAGAGTCCCTCAGCGGGGTCTTACCCGACACCCTGCTGGGTATGGGCCGCTAAACGTGCCCCCCTGCTACCTCTGGCAGGACTGTATTTATAGAAGACCAGGACAAAACCGGGGCCCTAACAGAAAATAAAACAGAAATTGAAGATACGGTTTATCATTATTGAAAGATAAAATAAAAGATATTTATTAAAAGAATACAATATAAAAGTGAATAACAATGGAAACTGATGTGTCGTCTATCACGCCGTACATGCGACTGTTTGTTCGTCACGCTCCTCGCGAATCGCGATCACTATTTTTCTGGCAACCGTGGCACGCATCGCTCTACGCATTCTCTCTCTCTCACGCATTCTCTCCACCACACACTCTCTTTCCATCAACTGATCGCCTCGCCTCGGCGACGCAAATAATTGCGCTAAAACTCTCAAACACCACATTATTAAAAGACATCAATTAAGCTTTGCTACTGGCTATTAAAAATTGTCTCTTATTAAATACAAATACATTTTAGTAAGGTATATGTACTGCATTAGAACAGTAGTGGAGAATTTATGAATCAATATAATAACTAATCAAAGCTAGGTACCTACAAACAGTTGAATGTCAGACTGATTAGTAGATTGTTCTTATACCAAAAATAATGTTTATAATTATTATATTGTTTTGGTTTTCTTTTGAAAGATAATAGATTTTCGTTGAACCTGAAAATTCTGTTTTATTCCATTAGAAAATGAAACATTTCATTAAAAGGCAACTCTTATATCCTAGTAACAACTTACCCCAATGCGATCACAACTAGCCCCATAAAGGGGTAGGAAGTTCCACTTCGACCAGCCAGAAATAAATGACTTTCCATGAAAAACCTATTACAATATATTAAATACAAGCTTAAAATCCTAAGATACAATAAATTCAACAAGAAATTAGTCAATACTGAAGAGAATAACAACATCATTTCCCAGTCATTTTCTGTTTTCTCGCAATCGAAATTTTTAGCCCCAGGGTCTTCCTTACCTTTTGTGATCCACGGCCACTCTGTATCCAATCAGCCGAATTGTTATCGAGGCCCCAAAGGAGACGCAGCCTCCACCATCCCAGCGACGAGGCAGAGGCAGGTTTCCGCGGAGGGAGAGGCCCTCCTTCTTCCTAACAATAAGTTGTAAGTCGCCAGACGAAACGCAGAAAGGTTAGAAGACTTACGAGGAATAGTAGTCGGCGCGCGAATAAAAGTAACTGGATTGAGAAAGGGGAACACTTCGAGCCTTCGAACTATCGCGCGGATGTAAACTTGCTATCGGCGGCAGACAGCCCAGCCAGGCGACGAGGCATGCTTCCCTCTGCTCTCTCCCTCTCGAGGAAGAAAAAGGCGCGCTGGGTAAGGGTGACAGAAGGCGCCGTAGTTTCTTCATTGTTTCGAGCAACTTTTCCCGCCGAAAAGTTGCTCGACGATGCAGCAACGAAGACGGTTCTTAAACGTTACATTGGTATGTACATATCCCGGAGGATTCGGGTCGCGCCGTTCCCACGAGGCAGCTTTTAATGCTACCACTGAGGGAATTATCGTCGAACGTATCGCCACGGACGTGGACGATTCCCTCAGTCACGTATTCTCGACGAGGATCAGATTCTCTGCCGGCTGTGCTGGTCTTCTTTGCCACGAATAGACCTGATAAGATATTCCAGGCTTCCGCCGACTTTGCCTTCTTAGAGTGAATGCTGTCTGAGGCTTGTAGGTGTGTACTGTACCCTTTTGGAAAGGCTTTTGTGGTGATTCGATGTTTTTACTGGCACTGAAGCTTTCCTCCTGTTTCATCAGGGGTTTGATGATAGGCCGATATTGGCGAGTGTTTTCTGCTTGTTGTGTGGATTTCAGAAGCAGCGAAGCCCTTCAGTGTTCTCAGATATATCCTACAGAATCTCTCAGATCCTTCTTCGGCTGTGCTGAATTAAAACTAACCGAGAGTGACCGATTCCAGGGCAGATTATTTCTAATAATTATTCATGATGTGTTCCGTGTTTTTCCCTGTTTCTTCTCGAGTCGAGGGAAATGGAGTTCGATAATGTTCGAGGAGAGATCGATAGGCATTAAATCACTGACCTGCGAGATTACTGGCGGAACATTGTTCCACTTTCATTCTCGCTCGTATCTTTTTCTTAACGTAGACACGCTTATGATTTACATTCTACCCGCTCGATCTCTCCCCCTCTGTTTTATGAGAAAGCAAGGAGGGTACTTCGTGTTCCTGGAACAGGGGTTCAACTTTCATCCCAGGATTTCTCACGTGACGATGAGTTGATAACTGTACCTCGGAAAAAAATTGGTTCTTAAAACATTTCACGTGTTTCGCAGTCCGTCGACATGATAAATCTGCCGAGCTAAAATCAATTATTGCCTATCAATAATTAAAATTACATAATCTTGTCTTTCATTCAGATAATTAAATAGGTACCTACGCTACTTTTCATTACAGTTACCGCTCGAATCTCAAATCTAGCTGACTTTTAGCTACTTTTATTATAGTAGAATATGATGTGTAGATCCGTGGAAATGAAAACTGTGTAAAATTCAGGAATATTGGCGAAAAATTTACAGGATAGAATTCGTCTCGATTTACGTAGGTACATAGTGTGTATACATATATACGTGTTATTACGATAAATCTCATGAGCTCCGTGAAGGTCTATAATTTCATTCCCGACCTTTTGTTGCAACTTGCACCACCCCCATGCCACTGTTACCACCCCCTTCGTTTCCCCATTCTCCGTTAGTCGACTTACGACTTATCCCCAAATCCCATTTCTCCCTATTCAGCAGGAAACAGGAAAAGCTACAGTTCCGCAGACATTCACAGCCGGATGTACCATCACAGGAAATAGACGAATAAAGTTTCAAAGCAAGATTCTGCTGACCCAACACTGAAGCGCCTCTTGCTGTCCAACTTGGACTAATTGTGATTCTTTAGCTGACTGACAGAGATGCTAGAAAGTTGTCTCCTAAAAATAAGTCCGTCAGTTTTATAAGCTTTAATCAATGCCCACTTCAGTTGGGAAATCTATACTATTATATAAAATTGAAGTTGCATACTTTGAAATGCGGTTTCTCTCAGTAAATATGAACTGTACGCATAAGTATGTTACATCACTTTGTTCGTCTTGGCGAGAGGAAGGTTATACCGTTTTTATTTTTTTGAAATACTGATTTTTAAATAATGGTAGTTCGGGACGCGACCGCTAGGCGGCGACCGGGCGAGCGCTTCTCGCTTGTAAAACAGCACCGCGGCGGGAATAAGTGGCCGAGGGCTCTCGAGTTTACTTAGTGCAGATTACGGATTACGAATCAGTCACTCTAATATTTTGGACTACAACTGGATACAATTGATAAAATTAGCAGGAGCTTCTAAAAAGCGATGTCAAGGTAAAGTAGAGGCTCGCCCACAGTACGCGATGACAAGTCTAAAGAATGGTTAAAAAAGAAGTTCGCTATCGACAGTGTGTCAGCGCGTGATTGCCAGCGGTGGCCGTTAATGGCACCAAGGAAACGAAGGTGTGGAATTAACCAAAGAACTTTTAGAATCGATGGACCTTTAAAACGAAGTTTGCGGTTATAACCCAAGTTCGCCAATAGAATTCCTGAGTTATGGCTTGTTCGCACACGCTAGAGCCTGCCTAGCGGTGAGAAGTAGGAGGAAAATGGGACGATGATCGGGGCTTTTCATCGTTTCGATTTCTCCTTCGCTATTTACACTCTACTCACCCCCTGGCTTCAACGAATTTCTACAAAAACTTTCCCCAGTCGCTCTCAAAGTAATTACCCTGTTCCCCATCGATGCTATTAAAAAAAATTCTCAGAAACATCCTAGATACCATCGAAAACGCGTGGCAAGTGTCTCGGCACCGTGGTCCAAAGGGCTAGCAGAGAATGGCACCTCTATCAAGCGGCGTAAATTGAAACGAATGGGAACTTATATGCATCACGGCGGATTCCAGGCTGTTTTACTGCCAGCTCATTTCATTCCCGGCTGTCGGTAGTACGGTTTTATTGGTGTTACGGCGTTATGGTTTTCCGCCGTTATTGTCACTCGTTCTCTTAACCCGTAGCTTCACGGCGAACGAGGGGGAACGCGACGGGACAACCGTTGTCCGTCGAGCAGCGAGCTCCCCCACCCCCGGACCCACCCCCGTTTGCTTTTCACCCCGGCGGCGGCTGTGACTCTTTCCAGCAGTCCCTTGAAATTAAACCGAACTCCTTTCAGACTCCCGATGAGTTTTTTTACGCGCCGCCAAGGTACACTTCGCGCGTACTCCGCGTTATCCGGGATCCTTCGAAGACCGACTTCCTTTTACCTCCTTCCTTTTTCTGCGGTGGGAGGCGTTCTATTTTTAGGGGAGTCATATCTTTTCACCCTTCTCCTGCTCTGTTCCTGCGCGGTGGATGGGGCCGATCGCTGGAAGCTTGAGGGAATGTCGGAAATTTGCGAAGTAATGGAATATACTTCGCTGAAGAGGATGTGTGCTTAAGGGAGGAGTGGCTCAGGGGCGGTTTTCTTAAAATTCTGTTGGACCTGGAATTATACGATATTGGATCATTTATGTCCGAAGAATTCCTGCTGGTATGCACGGCGCAATTAGTGGGGACCTTAAATGGTACTTTTAGCAGAAATTTCGTGCAGTACTCTTGACAGTGTTTTAGTGGAAATAAAATAATGAAGGTTTTTATTTAACAAATGGTTTCTTCGTATAATCGATTTTAAATCCGGCGAAGGGGTTGCAGGGCTTTGTAGAAAGTATTTGGAATTCGATCTCGATCTTACAATATCCAGAATAGGATCCCGTACGAGGGGTTGTAGACACCTTAAGGAGACGCGCTCGAAAGTGCCGTTTGAATTTAACTAGCAATATCGGGCGTATATTGGTGTCGTAGGGGCCCGTATCAAATACACGATAAATTTTTAGTACCCGATTATTCCGGGGTCGATTTGAGGGGGGCTATCCAATAAGTTTGCATTATTTATTTATTGCCCGAGTCCCGTGAAAAGCGATTTGTCGAGTATCTCGTAGACATAGTTCGTGGAAGGGACGGTATCTCAAGCAGCTCCGTTGCCACTTTTAATATGAAATTTCGAGGATGTAATTATTGAATAACCTTCTAACGTTTCCCGTGAAATGTTTCCACTAGGGCGGCTCTTATTTTCAACTTCTGAATTTTCTTCGCAGCAGTCCCAGAATAGTTCCAAATAATACAAAAAAATCTGTGTAACGATAAGGTAACCCTGGGCCCTTGAACATTTAAATAATTATTTAACAGCTCACAAAGTTGATTTTATATAATATCCTCCAAGTTATTGGTTACATAAAAAAATATGTCAAACAAAAGTTGTAGATCCAGACAAGGAACATTTTTTACGATCTATTACTTTTTCTCGTGCGACAAACGGTTTTCGAAAAAAGTCCGAAAAACTGAAAAAAAAAATTTTATTTTTCACATTTTTAAAATTTAAATCCTCGAACACTTTTTATTTATGAAGGCGAAAAAAATTGTAATTTTTATTTTCGAGGACTATTTTTTAAACATTTAAGGAGGGGGCATATACCGAGATATGCCAAAAAGATTGAATTTTTTTCCATATTTTCATTGTTCAGCTGTTAAAAAATTATTTAAATGTTTAAGGGCCCAGAGGCACTTTTCCCCGTTATCCGATCGGGCTCAAACTTTACACAGATTTTTTTGTATTACTTAGCACTATTCTGAAAAAAATTTCCACCAATTGTAAATAAGAGCCACCCTAGTTTACACGTAACCTTCGTTCTTATAATAAATCGAGCACGAGTAAATAAGAAGAATCGTAATTGCCACGCTATTAAATGGTCCCAGAAAAGAAATTCTTCTCCAAGCGATAGCAGCGAAGACCTGGACAGGTTTCGCCGGGTGTATAGCGGTCCCTGGCGAGAGACGAGTAACAAGAAAGCTTTGATTCAGCGAGTATTGTTCGTTTCGCGACCGAGGATAGGTTTCCGATTGATAGAATTATTTTCCAATTATTTTTCCTCGCTCGATCGGCCCGCGGTGCATCGTCTCGCGAACAACGCCAGTGTGAATTCATTTTTGTCCCATAAAAGAAACGACCCCTTTGTATCCGCCTCCCTCCGTGAAAATATTCTCCTCCAAATACCCTGGTCCAGACGGATCGCCTCTTCTCAATGCTTCAACGATGCTTCTGTGGCTCCTCCTGATCATTTCATACCTCTTGCTTCAATAATCAATGCAAAAGGTCCATATTCGTCGATCTTAAAACCTACTTCTCATTCTGGTGTTAGAGAGGAGAAAATTCCAAAGCGAAATCATACGATCACCATGGCACTAATCGTCGCGGAATTCTCCCGTTGGAAAGATCGCTGCACAATGAAAACCGGCAGGGAAATTCGCGATGCATGTCGTCTCCTTCGGTGCTCCGTCGCCGAGGACGCGTCCTCCGGTTATCGAGCTTGATGACATTAACGTGGCCTTCGCGACAGGGTCGACAGAAAACTGCAAAATTGGCAACTCGATGCAACCTGATGACATCAGCAGCGGTTCGTTGGTTCGTTCGGATATCGGAGTTAATGGGACAAAATATCATCCCTCTTCCCACAACCAGAACAGATAAAACGATACAGGGGTGGCTCGACGGAAGCGTACGGATGCGTCGAATCGGCAACTCTCACGAACGCGGAAGTACTTGATATTCGTGGCCGGTTCAATCACCGGCGGCTGATTGGATCGTACTTATTAAATCGCGCTCGCCTGGCGATCGATAAGGTATCGTCGGTTATTTATTTGTTTGCCCCTTTCCAATTAAAGTTTCCGCATGCTCGCTGGAGCCTGTCGTCCGGGCACCCTTGCAGAAGGCATCCTGAGCACCGATAATCGCAATATTCCGAGCTCCATAGGAGCAGTCGGCCGGAGGCTTGAGGCACCGCGAGCTGTCAGTCGTAACTTTCCGCTTTCGTCGGTTCCGGTTGCACCAATGTCGCGTGCAACCGCAACCTTTTCCTTCGATCGTACTCGGCTGGTGGTATTGCTGCTTTATCTACCGGGTGATTCGCAGTTGCCGCTGGATATTTCGGCGGGTGAATGTAAAACATTAGAGGGAAGAAGGTGCCGTAGACTGGGGGAACATTCGCAAGGCTTTTGAAACATTTTGTTATATACCGTAAACTGGGGTGACTTTGCCCACTTTTGAACTTAAAATAACTTTTTTAGCACTCCTAGTGCCTTAATTTTTTTTTTAAAAATACTATTATACGGTAGATGGCGTGTAGATCGCCAGCTTTTGAAACATTTTGTTACATACCGTAAACTGGGGTGACTTTGCCCACTTTTGAACTTGAAATAACTTTTTTAGCACTCCTAGTGCTTTAATTTTTTTTTTAAAAATACTATTATACGGTAGATGGAGTGTAGATTTAAATAGGTTTTTTTTTAAAAAAATTCTTTACTTAAATGTAAAGAATTAAAATGCCAAAAACGTGGTGGGCAAAGTTACCCGCTCAGTTGGGGTGTCTTTGCCCACGTCAAATTTCTCAGTGAAAACATGCCTAAAACTTATTGAGTTATGATTGAGCAGTCGTTCTTATTCTAATGGATACATAAGACTAGTATTATCAAAACATATATTTAAAAAAAGCCGAAATGTCGTCGTTGAATGTATGTTTGTTTCTTCTTACTATTGGCTTCTCCTCCGACGCCGAAAGACATGTCTGTGCCCCCATTTTTCAACGAATAAACCCCTTGAACTAATTTTCGAGGGTTTTCTAATTTTTCGTCGGAATAATTTCGGTATGACCGACTTCCAAGCTTAGATTCATAAACTCTGAGCATCCCCTACAAAAAAATATCAAATATTTAACATTGTGTAACAATTTTGAACGAGATTATAAGGTTTATTTTCTCTCAACAGCACAAAGTTCGGAGATTACAAAATTCAACTTGGAAAAAAAATTTTGTTCGTGTAATTTTTTACTCTGCCTGAAAAATTACCATATGCTTGAATTCGCTATTGTTTTTTTCATTTAACCTTGGAGAAATTATTGCTATCGATTACAAAACGCCATATGTTCCAATTACTTCACAATAAAATAAAGTTTTTCCGAAAAGTGGGCAATGTCACCCCGGCGGGCAAAGTCACCCCAGTTTACAGTAATTTAAAAATGAACATGTTCACATTTGCTTTAGGTATCCTATCATAACATTGCATCTTTTGTGATTGTACTACAAGTGTCAAAACGCATAAAATTTTTGTCCTGTTGAAAAAAGGAAAACTACTTTTTCGGTCCTAATCGTGTCTTGGTTAATTAAATAAATAACACTTCGTTTATATGAACTTAGGTTTTCTATAATTAAATGAAATAGATTCGTTTTGGAAAAAGATATCGCGACGGTTGTCTTTACTACAGGTTCAAAACCAGGACTGACTGTGTATCGGTTTCGTCGACGACCACAACAGTCCGGAGCATCCAAAAAAAAAATAATAATAAGGAAACCAAGCTACGCCTTGGCCCGCGCGTCGATCCACGGACTGCTCTCTAGGAGAATACATAGTTTTAAATATATACATTTCCAATATGTCCTTTTCCTTCTTTAATACATGTTAAAAACGTTACTGTACCGGGGTAACATTGGCACATCATACGATGGCTTGTAAAACAATGTAATCCCGGCGAATGCCAATGTTACCCCGTGCTGCCAATGTTCCCCCAGTTTACGGTATTTATTATACAAACAAATTTAAAAAATAAAAAGGTATTTGTTAAATAAATAAAAAATACTGGGTCCTACTATTTCCTTCAATTCAACTTCAATTCACATCTATTACGTATCGCGTTCACTAGATAGAAATCCCTATAGGTAATTTCTCGACGGTATCGCCGGTTTCATGAAACTTCGGTCAATTTTTTTCCTCGGCGTCCGGAGTGTGGGATATATTTCGCGGTAACGGAGCACCCTATATTCGAGGGAGCGTGTATCGAAGGCGAACGATCTCTCGAGTGGCCGCGGTCGAGTTTCGCAAAGCGGCGCTCTTCGGGGTTGATCGCTGATATCGGTTGACTGATTGACCGACTCTGAAGCAGGTGGCCAGCCAAAGTGGAAATCGGGAAATGAAGAAAACCCGCGGTTCTGCGGCCAATTTCAACAGCTACAGCGACCGCTAATTTAGTTACGGAGATACTCGAGGTGCGCGGAACGAGTTCCTTCGGTTCTGTTCTCTTTCCTGCTGGTTCCACCGAAAAACCACCCTTCCGCGGATAAGTCAGGGCTGCCGCAGCACCCCGGCACGTTCCACAGTCGTCCTTTTTTTTTTTCTATTACGCGACATTTACCCCGGGAAAATAATGCCCCTGCACATTTCACTCGCGTTATCTGCTCGCCGGCTCGCTTTCCATGCTCGTTCGCTGGCTCGTCGCTGGCTTGCGAGCTGGAACTCCACCAAGCAAGCACTCTGCCGTCGTCATTATCTGACGTGCTCCTTGCAAATCAGGACTCTTGACGAGCTCCCCTGGAAAACCTGTCGCGGTACATTTAGTGAGGATTCAAAATTCGTAGCGAGGGACAATTAATATCATTAAGGGCTCAGACCACATTGGGCGGGGCAAGAAATACCGCGTTTTTGGGAATTTATTTCTGAGTGACAAAAAACAGTTTTTTTTATTATTATTTTTTTTAAATAGGAACGTCTTTGAATAATATACACCATTTTTCAAGCTTTCTTTAAAAATAAATATGGCGATCGAGAGTATCAGGAGTATCATATATGGACAAGTTTCTGAAAGATAATTTTGAATAGTGGAATATTAATTAAAAGTAAATTGTCAATCGGCCGACATTCAATTTTTCCGATTGATTGAAAAATAACAAAATAGCTACGCTTTGAAGTAAAAGCCTCAGTTTCGTGTGTAAAAAAATGGACTTTTATTTACCGTCGAAGACCCAGTTCCTGATCACTTAAGAGTAACTACCGCGGGTTTTTAAACGTATAAAGGGAAAAGTTAACCAAATTTAAAAGATTTTTTGTTATTTCAGAGAATCTATGTTTTATCTTTAATTTGGTATTAAAAAAGTGCACACATGATAATAATTATTTTATAATTTAACTTTGGAAGTGAAAAATGCAAAGGGAGCAGTTTCTGATCAGCTTAACACGTTTTACTATGAGCTATCAAATTTTGCGTGTAAATTTCAAAATACTTCGTAATTATTTAGTAATTTGTTAGAATAATTATTACTTGGTTTATTCTCCTAAAATGATCAGAAATTGGGTCCTTGACGGTACGCATAAGTCAGTTAGAAATTAAAATATCGTAGAGTAAATACACAAAAATTATTATTTTAAGACTAAAAATTAAAAATTCAATATATCCATATTTTCGCTTTTGAACCGCAGTTTACATATATAAATTTACGTGAAAATTGGTTAACAAAATGCAAGAAAAATTGACACAAATGTGTTCATTTTTAATATTTTCTTTAAATAAAAGGAATTTTTTAAAGACTATTACAGGGGATGGATTCGTCTTTCAAAAAAAAATTTGTTCTGCGCCTAATTGTTCTCAAGATATTGCAGAAAATATGTTTTCGATTCCCAACTTTAGGGGCTGTTTCCACCCCTCGAACATGGACGATTGCCGATAACAAAAACATTCGAGTCAAATATTTTTCTGATAACTACTTCTTAGCAAAGCCCAATAAAATCGGCGTCTGTACGCTCGAAATTCCCAAAGATGTGGTATTTCTTGACCTGGTCAAGGTGGTCTAACCCCTTAAATCTCGTGCGAACTAGTAGCTCCATAATCTGTGTACATTAGGGTGGCTCTTATTTTCGACTCTTAAATTTTCTTCGGGGCACCCTCCAGAATAGTTCCAAATAATTAAAAAAAAAATCCGTGTAAAGTTTGAGCTCGATCGGATAACGGGAAAGGGTGCCCCTGGGCCCTTAAACATTTCAATCATTATTTAACAGCTCGCGAAGTCGATTTTATATAATATCCTCCAAGTTATTGATTAAATAAAAAAATATGTCAAACAAAAGTTGTAGATCCGGACAAGGAGCATCTTTCATGTTCTATTACTTTTTCTCGTGCGACAAACGGTTTTCGAAAAAAATCTGAACAAACTAAAAAGAAAAAAACAACTTTTTTCCCTCAAATTTTGAAAGTTTAAATGCTTCTAGAACACTTTTTATGTATGAAGGCGAACAAAAAAATGGAATTTTTATTTTCGATTACTATTTTTTAAACATTTAAGGGAGGGAGGGGGGTATATACCGAAATACGCGAAAAAGGTAACAAAATCGTTTTCTTATTTTCAGTGTTTGATATGTCACGAATGTTTCCTAAAATTTTGGGACCGAAGTTTGCAAAAATATCGAAGATATAGACTCTATATCTTCGCAAAAATATCGATAAATCGGTTATCGTTACGAATACGTAGAAACCGGCCGTATTGTGAGTAACTGTCCGAAGGTGATCTAACGACTAGCGGCGGTTGAAGATCTTATTAAGACAATCGTTGGACCTAAACGCAGACAGGCGGCGAGCCATTTAAACGGCACAAAGAAAGATCCGTACAAAACGAAACCGAACAATGAAGTAAAGGCACCAGGTCGAAAATCCCACGGACGGCGAGACCGTATAAACGTATGGAAGCCAGAGGCCGCGGCCAGTGGAAGGAGAAAGAGCAAAGAAACACTTTAATTGCGGCTTACTCCGTCTTTTGTCCCGAAAGTAACAATTAACGGTTTCTTCGGTCGAGTTTGTAGCTTTGGCAGTTGTGCAAATTCCACGGCCCTCGGAAAAGATTGTTCTCGCCGGGCAGCTGGAATCCCGTCTGTACGCGGCCCACCCCTTTAGCCCCTGGAATATCTGCCAACTGTCATTTGTCTCTGGCGCGAATGACACGCGCGGCACATGTGTGTTTCCTAATCTGTTTCTGTGACGTAATGAACGCGTGCATCCCCTAACGATTCGCGCGCGACGACAGCCCCGGGGGTGGGCTTCGAATATGAAGCTCTTCGATGACACAACTCGTGACGCTTCAGCTTGCAATTAGAATCTGTTTGCTCGTTTCGCAGATGTTAATTTATTTCGCTGACGCCACTGATGATCGAGGAGTTGTTTCATTTCGCACAATCGGTGTGTTTATTTGCGCGCCTCTTTAAATTATTAACCATCCGCGGTCACACCTTATATAATCGCAAATTCGTCACACCCCCAGCATCGTTTTTCAGTTACAATTTTCGTATTTTTTAATCTTTTAACTTTTTAGCGATACGGCGAATGTCCCAATTTCTGCTCGTTTAAGAGATAACTCGTCATAAAGAGGGTGTAAAAAAATTGTTTGCGATGAAAATTTGCAGAGTAATTGATTAATTCTTTAATAATAAATCAAGCAATTCAAAAACTGTTTAAGACAGATATTTCAAGATTGATAACTATTAGTAATTTGTAATTAAATAGATAATGCTCTAAATGTCCGTATTTCTGCTCGTGAAAAATAGCGATGTATGTATTGTCCCAAGAATTATTTTGTTGCAACTATGGTACAAACGTAACGCATGTAATAATAAGAAAAATACGAAATGGTTAGAAATGGGGACAGGAGCAAAAATTGAGACATTCGCCTTAATTGTATATTCGTAATACTCATACAATCATGCTCTAATATTTTTTTTCTCATAAATATCAATTTTGATATGATGAAATTTGTAGTTGAAAAGGAGCGATTTTCCACGGTGGTAGATAAAACGATTTTGCATTCTTTGACGATAAATCCCCTTTGGAAGTCGCAGAGGCGCGACATTTGAGGTCGAGAATTATTTTTGGGGTGCGATACACCCCGGTGACCCCGAAGGGTTAAGTATCTGGTTTCTTGTGGTCAGCTCTGAACGATACGATGGATTTCTGTGATTCCACATTTTCTCATTCTTGTATTATTCTGTTCATTGTTACACCCCTCCATTCGCGGCGGGATAGTTCTCGGAAGCAGTGAAAAATAGGAGAAAACTCTTGGTCGCACGCGCCACCCACCGCTGGTAATATCATTTCCCGAATTTTCACGAAAAAAAAACGGCGGATTGAAGCGCGCTAATTAAAAGCCCCTCGGAATCGACGCGTCCACCCTAATTAAAAATGCATCAGGACACGACTCCTTATGATTTACACGCCGGCGAAATTAGATTCCATTATCGAGACGCGGTTCAGGCTTGGCCCCTGCTCCCGAGCTTCGCCGGGATCGCTCCCGCGCCCCCTCCCTCCTCCGATTATTTATATCGAAAATTGCCCATCGCGCGGAATTAACGCGGCGAGCCCGATTTTAATTCGCGACCCGCGAGACTCGCGTGCCTCGATTAATTAATATTTTTAATTAACGCAACCTGCGACGTGGGCACGGGTCGGGGGGGGGGGGAGGGGGGAGGAAACCGCGTTTCAACGATTAGCGAATTATACGCCTGTATAGGGCGGTGTTCTCGTTAATTCGTGTGTGACAATTGGCCGGGGTTCTTTGAATTCACAGGTCAATTCACCCCATCACATCGGCGACCGGAATTCTTCTGAAACGTTACTGTTGACGCGAAACGAAACGTGTCCATTACATTCGCTCGCGTTTGCAAAAAGATTATCGCGACCGCAATTCACGGCTGGATTACGTTGTGAATTACGTCGAATTAATCGAACCGGCCCGGGCGAGATAGCGTTCTTTTTCCCTCCCGAAATTCTCGCGCAATTATCGGTCTTGTCGGGGGGTAACGAACTTGCTGGCGATTCTGTGTTTTCGCGTGCCAATTTCGATTTCACCGATACGCGAAGACGTCGATGTGGGTGGGATCGATCTCAGGATAATTATTAATCACCGCTCTGGCTGCACTGCCCCGCGAGCACCCGGAATCTCACGACCGACTGAACCGCCCTGTGTTTTGTTACGTTAAAGAGAGATTAGGAAAGCCACGTACACGCGAGCGCATTGTACTCCAGTGACAGGACGAACGCGAAGCGACAGATATTCCGAGTGTTTGCAGGGCTGTCCGGACGAATGAAACCTCTGAGGAATTACGACGGGGAGGGACAGGCCGGGAGTGCCTCTCTTTCGCGAGTCTCTTGATTGCTCTGCGAATTGTGGAATTTTCTTAATCTGCATGCAAACTTCATCTGACGACTAGCTGTCCTTAGAGACAGAAGGTGGGGGAAGGTGCGGCAAGACGGGGTAGTTAAGGTTTGATGATGAGTAAAACACAGATTTTCATAATCAGCTAATCAATTTTATGTCTGAACCATTCTTTGGTAATAAGTCTTTTAGTGTAACTGCGAATCAACCTAAGTTTTACAGGTTTCAATGGAAAGAATAAAAAAAATTCAGAAAATGTTGTTTCTCCCGTGGGGTAAGATGGGGTACCCGTGGGATAAGATGGAGTACCAATTAAAAAATAATATATTATATTATTTTATATATATATACACTTTATTTATATTATTTTTTAATTGGCACCCCATCTTATATTAAGTATATATATATATATATATATATACTTTATTTATATTATTATATATATATATATATATACACACTTTATTTATATTATTTTTTAATTGGTACCCCATCTTACCCCACCCGTGGGGCAAGATGGGGAGAAACGACTTTTTCTGAATTTATATATATATATAAAGTAATTATTTATTGGGTTGTCAGAGGAGGCACACATGTACGGTTCTTCGTCGCCCTCATCTCCTACACGAACACAGGAGAAATGAGCCCATTTGCCACATATTCGTCAGCTTATCCACCTCTCCACAAGGGAATCAGTTCTTTTCAACTAACTAATAGAAAAGAAGTATCATTTCCCTCAGCCCGTCTTCCGTATGTAGTTTTTTAACCATTCCGGAACAATGAGAAACTTTGCTTTTTACTTCTAGGTTTGTGAGTGGCATGATGGGGTAACTCTCATTTTCATTACCCCATCATGCCCCTTACGTCTCGCTGCAATCCTATGAACACTGCCCGAAACATTATTTACAAAACTATAAAATAACATACGTACCTTATAGCCAGCTAAATTCTGCCCCAGAAACACATGCATTTCCCGGAGATCTTCTATATTATTACATCACTGTCACGGGTGCTAAAAATAAGGAGAAAGCAAGGAAGTCCCAATAAATTATAAATTCTAACCCAACTTCGTCACGCGTCTACATATTTCATCGATTCGCTGCTCACTGTCGGCGCCGATAGCGACGCATCTAATTCGTATGCTCAATTTTAATTAGTGCGTTTGTATCGCGAGATACGGCGGGTGCCACCCCGTCTTGCCCCACCTTCCCCTACAGATCAGAGTGGGGGAAAATTTCTTATTTACCTTGTGCATTCACGTTGCAATTGCATCGCAAAATGCCTGCCGAATATTTTTGTTTCGTTCGCTTTTCGAAAAAGCAACCTGTCTAAAATCGACTCGCGAGAAGAGGGGCAGCGTGGGGGAGGGGGGGAGGAATGGTTCACCGATGGAAATGTTTTGAAATTCAATAACTCGTACCGGGTCGTATAAATGGCGGGTCGTAGTCGGCCGGGGTTGCGATACGATTTATCACAATAATATCTCGCATTTCGGACGATCACGGTAAATGTTCAATTGTTAGCTGTCACGCGGCGACGCTTGTTTAGCGCGCCACTGTTCCCAGCGCAAATAGAGGCGATCTCCAATTATTGTTCTCGCTTCTTCTTTTTTTTATTTTGACGTTCTGTCATATGGGCTTGCTCGTGTACACGCAACAACAGCTCTCGGCCAGAAAACTGTGAGGAAGATGGATCACAATGGTCTTCTGTTATAGATCTAACCACCCCGTAGAGCTGTTCTTGTATATCCAATTCTATTCCGTGTTACTGCATCGCTTAGAACAGTGTTTGCCAGCCTTTTTCGAGTCGCGACCGCTTTATATAATATTCAAATAACCTGCGGCCAAATGAAGGTCGGTTTATACAGCCACCGAGTCCGCGCCGTGACGAGCGCAGAGCCTGACCCGACCGGGGCTAGGACGAGTTCCGCACGGGCCCGAGAAGCAACCTGCCGTGGCGTATTCGCCTCAGCGTTGCCGGACTTCTGAGCTGATAGCGTTCTGTCATTAGCTTCAGCTCGCTCAGAAGGGAAGATCCCGAGGTGTAACTGTGACTTTTCACTGTACTTTTGCAGTCTGACAGGGCTTCGCATACCGAAGGTACCGACACACTGGTCCTCACTGGTCGAAGATTTCTTCAGAACTGATCAGTCACTCGCTTTCGACCAGCTAAAAAGGCGTAGGCAATGAAGTCACGAAGCTACACCTCGGGAGCTTCGCTTGTCAGGCATGGCTCCTCTAGGTAAATCCGGGAGACGCGGTCGTGCCGGAGAGTTGGTCGAGTCGCTTTATTTCAGACTCTGTACGTAGAAATGCGTTAAACAATTACTTCTCTAGAAGCCAAACAGTTGAATGAATAGCGTCGTTTCCCTTCCTTCTGTGTTTTTCTGGATTTATAGGCTATAAAAGGTAAATTCAGGTTACATTTAACCTATTTTCTCAACCAGCGCTGCGTAGAATTGTATTTAAAATATACTTCTAAGTTTATTTTCGTCTAATGTTTGGGATAATAAGATAGTAGAGATATTGAGGGACAATGCAGCCAAAGTATTTCGCCGTATTAACTCTTCCCCTGAAAGCTAACGAGAAGACCATCTCTCCCTGCAGAAGGGTGAGATGGTCGAGTTATGATTTTTATTATTATTTTTTCTATATTTTTTATTTTTGTTTATTTCGTTTATTTATTCACTTTTGTATTCATTTGCCTTGCTAATCGCCAGTAGGTGGTTCACTTTTTTCTTTGATGTGTTCTTTACTTGTTTAGCGTAAACAAATTAAAAATTAATGAGTCTGTAGTTGTATTCACTCATAAATGATTTTACTTTATTCTTTGTTAATTTTCCACGAATAATTACGTGAGTGGTCAGTGCCAACGACGAAAGCCAACTCTCCCGGCACCTCGAGAAATACATAATTTACCGGTAAATCTCGAGAAATACGTAATTTATCGAATCCCCGGTAAAAATTTTGCGAATCATCGGTAAAAATTGTACGTATAGCAATGTAGCGCATATATATAGCGCATAATTCCGTCGACATCTACTACGTTATCAGTGAAAAAAAAAACTTCAAACCGATTTACCGATTTACCGGTTTGCAATCCCTAATTCGCATAGAACCGCTTCAGCAACTATTCTGACGCGGTTGCCCTCCGTGGCCTGATAAAACCTGCTGTGGGGAAAGAAACAATCGTCCCCGTTAAGCGAAGACGAGATCGCTAATGTCCGCAGACAGCAGGTGAATTGAGGACAGATTTGAGCGTCCACCTTTGTCGCGCTGTGCGTAATCGCGCGGGTTAAAAATGAGATAAAAGTTTGTACGGGAGAGGTGGTTCTGCCGGGGCAGATTGCCTGGCATACGTGGCTACGGATAGGCTGTTTTAAAAAGGTCCCTTTTCAGTCGACGTAGCCGCTGATCGATTACGTTTTCATGCAAATTCTACTGGCAGCACGTTCCTTGTCGTTGAAGCACCACCTTGCTGTTAATGTACTACCGATGCCTTCCAAGAACGCGTTGCATTTTCCCCGCTCTCCCGGGGCGATTGCCTTTAAATAATGGCTCGAAGGTTCTACCGGGGGATTTCAAATCGACCAGAATACCTATACGCGCGAACGGAGGAATTCTGAAGCGCGTGACATCCACTACTTAAGGAGATCGATCCTCTGAATGCGAAAAATGAGAACGGACACTTGGGTTCCCCGATTGACGATTGCACATAAACTGTCCTGTGACGCACATCCCCTCGCATTCATTTTAACACCCGCGTCTTCGAACGCTCCCGCCCGGTGGCCGCGCATGCGCACCGAGCGCGAATGGTGGCGGCAAGGGGGCCGAGTATGAAACAGAGAGATGAACGGGCGTAAAGCGAGCGCGGGGGATGAGAAAAAGAATGGGGAAGGTGTCGGGGGAGCGAGCAGGTGGAATTTCTGAAATATTTTTGCGGAGAGAATTTGGGGAATTCGGGCGGGGAGCGGCGGCGTGCCGCGAATTCTTGGCGGAAATTTATGGATCCTCGACGAAGTCTCGGTCGCGCTTCGTTGCGAGGCGGGAGATATAATTACGACGCGGAGCAGCGTTGCAGCAGAGGCGACGGGGGCGGTACACAGGGGAGGGGTGTTTTATTATCGCATTCGTTAATAGCGGCTCGGGGTTGCGCTGGGAGTGGTTAAATTAACGAGTGTAAATCGATACAATAAACTCGGACGGGGGTGAGCGCCGTTTAACTTTTTAGCGATTGCTTAGCCGCAATTACTTCGATAATCGCGCGCTAATGGTGGCTGAGGACGACTCGTTATTCGCGTGTAATTCCCCGCTAACGCGGGTGGATATTTACATAAAGATCCCGGGAGATATCGTACCGATTAACGACTGGCTCCTCGAGCGAAATTATGCGCGGCTCTTGGCTCGAAATTGATTAGACCAGGAGGGAAGTTTGCTTCTGAGGGAAACAGCTTCCCACTTACTGGCATCTTCACGATTCAACAATTTTGCCGGGGATACTTTCTATTAGGTACTGCGAGCTGACGGAGTGGAGGACGCAGGCGACGAGTTTGTTCAATTTTACAGCTGCTTCTCGTACCACCCTATTGCATTTCCCCCACTGCAATGCGTTCTTCCATTGAAGATCAACTTTCAGTTTCATCTAAGCGTGAATTCGTTCATTGACAATTGCAGGGAGATTAGCGAGCTTCGTGGTGTTAAGGGGTCATGCTCAGTCAGGAGGCCGAAAGAAAGGGTGGTCTTTGGAAATTTTTTACTCAAAAGCTATAACACATTTCTCAAAAAATCTTTTTTCCTTTTAAGGATTGCATCTAGTACCGTGCGTCGTATTTTTTTTAATTAAAAATATTTATCAATAACTGAGTTATTGTCTATCACTCGAAGGTTCTCTAAAAATAAAGGCTTCTGCTGTGACCACTGCTGCTCGAAATTCGAGCATCTAAAATAAAAAGTTCAAAAGAATTTACTTATTATATTATGTTATCTAGTATTTGAACGAAGGCTTTTTTATCCGATGCTTAGTTTTCTTTTAATTCACGAAAATCAGGCAAGATTTATGATAAAAATTGAAACTTTTACTTTAAC
Source organism: Andrena cerasifolii (assembly GCF_050908995.1). Lineage (NCBI taxonomy): Eukaryota > Metazoa > Arthropoda > Insecta > Hymenoptera > Andrenidae > Andrena > Andrena cerasifolii. The sequence continues at coordinate 5,823,252 of NC_135123.1, forward strand.
CATCAGCCATTTTTTCCCAAATCAAGATTTCGAAAAAACCTTCGTTCAAGTACTAGATAATATAATATAATAAGTAAATTCTTTTGAATTTTTTATTTTAGATGATCGACTTCCGAGCAGCAGTGGTCACTGCAGAAGCCTTTTTTTTAGAGAACCTTCGAGTGATAGACAATAACTCAGTTATTGATAAATATTTTTAAATAAAAAAAATACGATGCACGGTACTAGATGCAATCCTTAAAAGGAAAAAAGATTTTCTGAGAAATGTGTTATAGCTTTTGAGTAAAAAATTTCCAAAGACCACCCTTTTTTCGGCCTCCTGACTGAGCATGATCCCTTAAATCCCGTGATTGAGATGAACTCGTTCAGGTTCGTTAATTTTGCACCTTGAGTGCCGACTAGAAGGACCACCCTTAAATAGGAACAATGTTCAAGTAGCTTTTCAAAACTGTTTATTTTAACGCAAACTTAATGTAGAATTTAACAATATGAGATGTTGAAAGAAAACTGTGGAATTCATCTGATACAATTTAAAGAAGAAGGTTGCGTATTCGATTGCACGAAAATGGCGTCTATGTTACAAGAGTTCTGTCCATCTCCAACGAAAACTAATTGACTTCTGCTCAACCCTCCTCCCCGGTCTGGAAAAATGTGCCTTGTCCTATCAGCGGCCTGCGACTTCACAACCCCTTCAAAGCGCCTTCTTAGGGTGGGATGCATTGGCGTTGGCCTCCTCCGCGTGATGGTCTTGACTCGGCAACGCGTGGGAAAGAACCCCGAGCCTTGACGTCCCGGCGACCCATTAACCGATGAAAACCGGTCGGACCCGTGGTGGGCCCTCAAGAACTCGATCCTCATGGTCCGGGATGCGTCAACTCGCCGTATTTCAAACCGACAGCACGAGTCAAGGACTATTTATTCTAACAGAGATATGTTTCCCGCATCTCCTTTAGAGTTGCGGATGGGGGTGGTTCTCGACTGAACAAACGATACAATCGACGTGGACTGGATAATGTACGGCTGAACACGTGGAATATACGAATAGATCGGAAAGGTCGACAATGACGCTTGATAGGTACCTACTTTGTTATGGCGCGACAAGGTATTTCTAGAGTGCCTAAAAATATCGGGGTCGGGGCGACAGAGCTACTTGATATTTAGGGGAGGCGCTCTCAGGCTCGTTGTTAATGCAAAAGAGTTGATTTTCCGCCGCAGCTGTCGATGGAAGGATTGATGGACGCTTCTTTGTATTAAATTTCATCGTCCCTTGGTACGACACAAACATGCTGGTTTCGTGATTGCATTATGCAATAACGAGTGAGATGTGTAAATTTCTTAGTGATCCCCAAGTGCTCAAGGGAAAATAGGACAGCATTGTTTGAATGTGACGTTTTACACTTGGTTTATTTAAGCTCGACCTTTCGAATATGGGAATATTAAAATCTACGGCGAATCACAGTAGTGGGGCGGAGCATTGGTAGGTCGAAGTAGTGTAGGAACGCACATAGTCAGACGCGCCAGTGCATCGAGATAAGTGCGGGAAGATTGACGTTTGGAAATGAATCAAGTCGTTATGAAAGCCATTGACACGTGGCAAGTTAACTCGATCTACAGTAGTTGACATGAATTTTAACTCAATAATCCAAAATCAGCTACATAACGCTTGTTGTGAGCTGAGCGTCGCCTTTTTCTGGACGGTGTAAATCTCCGAGGGCGCAACGTCACTTTCTTTACCGTGGTTTAAGGGGACATTCTATTCTCTCGGTCGACAAATCGGCCACTTTTCGGTGATGGTTTTTATAATGAAATGAACACTTAACGTTTTCGAATTTCGGGGGGTATATTGTACCACTCTTGGAATGCAAGAAAAAATCTTTGTTTTTTGTTTATTTTATTCGTTTGCATAAGGTGAATGTTCCAATTTCTGCTCATTTAAGTAAAAATTTGTTTGTGATCAAAATTTGCAGAGTAATTAATTACTTCTTTAATAATAAATCAACCAATTAAAAAAATTTGAGAAATATATTTCAAGATTGTTAACTATTAGTAATTTCTAATTAAATATATAATGCTCTAAATGTCCGTATTTCTGCTCATGAAAAATAGCGATGTATGTATTCCCCAAGCTCGCGCATATAATAATAAGAAAAATAAGAAATGATCAGAAATGGGGACATGAGCAGAAATTGGGACATTCACCTTAAATATTTCGCAGTGAAGTTGGTGGCTTCAGAATTGCTGGCGGTTGAAATTTCGGACGACTGGATCATCGGAAATAAAAAAACCAAACGTATTTCTAATTCGCAGGAGCATGGTTATCTCGCTTTCCACGAAAGAACAATTTTGGGGCAAAATTATTCAAATGGGAGTCGATCAAAGTTGAAAGTACCGAAAAGGGCATTTCTTTTCTGTTTAATAGATATAAAATGTGGGAAAATATTTAAAAAAAGCTTAATATATTTGTGGTTAGCGAGATAGCCATACTCCCGCAGATTAAAAATATGTTTGGTTCTTTTATTTCCAATGATCCAGTCGTCCGAAATTTCAACCGCCAGCAATTCTGAAAATGCCAACTTCACTGCGAAATATTTAAGTAAACAAGTGAAATAAACAAGCAACAAAGATTTTTTCTTGTATTTCAAGAGTGGTACAATATACCCCGAGAAATTCGAAAACGTTAAGGGTGTATTTCGTTATAAAAACCATCACCGAAAAGTGGCGGATTTTTCGACCGAGAGAGTAGAATGTCCCCTTTAGACCATCAGAATTCACTGGAGTATAATGTAGATGGAGGTTAGACTTGAATGAGTTGAGACACTGCGCATTAACATTATTAATATTAACATTAACAATGTAAACTGTATTTAACTGAAACTATAACAAACCTCGACTATGGCAATTTAGCACACAACAAATATGAGTCTGCACTGAGTTTCCTACGTCGATACAGATTTTACTGGGACTGAGTGCGTAACGAGTTGTACCGAGTCCCTCTGTGTTACTCGTGCGAGGTATGAATTTGGACTTCTCGTGGGACTCTTTCGCTGGCTGGATCGCAGACGAGACAATTTCCCTTTACGAGTGGAACTTCATTACCACAATGCTAAGAATCGTTATCCTATTGGCAGGAAACGGTTTGGGGGTAGGTTGTGAAAACCTGTAGGAGAGGGAAGTGTTAGCAGATGTGTTGGCGCGTTGGTGAGCCGGTGGTCGCGAAGACGTCTGCTTGTTTATAATTATCACGGCGACCCTGGGAGCCTTGGCCCTGCCTAGGGGTAATCGCCTGTTTACAACAGTATACACACAGACAGTCTGACAGATAAAGTTTCAAAATACCAGGCACCCTTATGCGTCCCCTTGGTGGTCCGGCGACGAGCTAACGCTCAACAGCGTTCCATACCCCTTTTGAATTTTTTCACAGGTTTCTCCGCACTTTGAAGTTCAGAGACTCCTTCCAATTAGGGTGGTTCAGTTGGTTGTAGGGTTTAAAAGAATGCTCCTATAATATCTAATTCAGTGTACCGTGCACTCTCATATACGGAAATTGGAGGGACACGCGATGCTTCGATGCTAACTGGTTGTTATGCTGGTATCTCGGCGCTGTTCGATCACTTTTATTTCTGTCTGCCCGCGGGCCGTTATTTCGGAACTTGTTTCGCTGATATCGCGTATGGACATGCTCCTATACTGAATATATTCGCCCGGGACAGAGGTATTGCCGGAATCTCGTTCATTCAGCGTCACGGCGGAGTATAAATTCTCCCGACGTTAAAAGATTCATCGACAAGAACGTCAATACTTGTACGTTAGTGTCAATGCAAACCCGTTTAAAAATAAAACTTACTAGGAAGTTTGCAGTTCTTTCCGTTGACACGACAAATGATTTTCCTTCGGTTGCCCTCGATCAACAAAATGTCACGCTTTAACTCTCCCAGTGTCTGACAGCTTAAGGGGCCTCCCCAGTGTGACAGCAGAATGAAAATCAATTTTTCGGGAATTAAAATACGAAACAAGTGTTGCATGTATCATCTTGAACATTCGTAGCTTTATTTTAATACCTTTTAAGAGTATAACAAATGAAGATGACAATATACTTCCGGATGCCAGACGTGATATCAGCAATTTCAGTTATCTCAAACTCAAAATTCAAAAAGGTTGGTGATCTATAGACGTGTGGCTATCGTCTGAACAAGCATAGTGTAAAAATATTGAGAAACAAACAAGTGGCAACGCCTTAAGACAATTTTATCAGTTTTAGCAAAAAAAATTATGGTTTGGTTGACCGTAGTAATTTAATTTTGCAACTATTTGCCAAATTCTAGTCTGAACGATAAAGTAACATCTACTGACAAGGAGAGTATCCCAGGTGTCCGCCTCCGAATGCTTTGATTTTTGGATATATTTTAGAGGACTGAAAAATAAGATATACGTGTTTTTTTTATAGCGGCCCGTTTTCATATTTAGGGGGTGAAACCAGCCCCCAATGTTATAAGATTTTCAGGTGATTGCTTTGGTTTTTGAATTTGTTTTAGAGGACAGAAAAATAAAAGACAGGTGTCCATTTATTTTGGCCTGTTTGCATGTTCAGGGGATAAAACCACCCCTCAAATTTCATGAGAATTAAATAGATGGTGCCCAAACCAAAAGTTGGCCAAAAACCAAAGCAATCAAAGACGAACAGCTGAAAATCTTATAACTTTGAAGGGTGGTTTCACCCCCAAAACATGCAAATAGATCAATATAAAAAGACACCTGTTTCTTATTTTTCGGCCCTCTAAAATATATCCAAAAACCAAAGCAAACGAAGGCGGACACCTGGGATACTTTCTTTGTGAGTGCGCCTGTTTATTTTTGCAACGGATCGGACTTTTGGTTTTTTGTCAATCAGGTCTGGCCTCCGGAAGGATATTGTTCTCTCCACGATGCTCCTATTCCGCTATAAATAAATATAAATAATTTACATACAATATTTTTTATAGCCTAAAAGTTGACAGAATAAAGCTACGAACACGCAAAATGCCACGTGCAATATATGTTTCTTTTTTTAATTCCCGGAAAATTGAGTTTTTTTCCACTAGGAAAACCCACTTACGCTCCGCTATCACGAACCTTCACGAGGCCACGAAATCATCTACGAAACATCTATTCTAATGTCCTCTAATTAAGAGGAAACTAGTGATTAACGATACAAGAATCAGAATCCATTCATAAGAATAACAGTGATAGGATCCTACTTGAGAGTCTTTCCCGGCAGTCCCTCCAACTGCCGTTTAATTTCACGAATACCGTGCACCACTGGCAGAGAAGGATTCGGGGGGTGGCGAGCGACGTGGAGAGGGTTGGAAGAGCTGAGATGACAGAATCCAGGGGGGCAAGCTTGAACGCGGGGGCAAACTGCGGGCATCGTTCACCGGGACACGCACGATAGAAAGCAAAGGGACGGTGCAAAAGAGTAGGAATGTCGAGGGGGGGTTAGAGAAATGGCCAGATGACGGTACGCGAGGGTGTAGGTTTACACTTGGCCCGTTAAAAGGTTCGTGTTCCTCCTCTTTTACGAGAGTGAAACGAGACGAAATGGAATTGTACGTTCCCTTTCACGGCAGCCCAGGGGCTGGCTTGCCAAACAAGAGGATAGAGCGGGGCCGATGGCCGGCTGAACTGCGCCAAGATTTCTTTGATCGGCTTCCCGCGCTGTAATCGATTCGCCGAGGCGTGGAGCGGGTGCGAATGATCACCGAACTTCAAGACGCTCTGCCCTGCTTCCCGGTGGCTCCTCTCCCCGTTCCGCGTGCCAGCAGAGCGCGGCGTGTGCCTGCGAACAAAAGTGTGATCGAAGACGCGCGTTTAATACCCAGCCGCGTCTACGGTCCAGCGGCCGGGAATTCCGTGTCGACGAATATTCGTGGCGGGATCTGGGAGAGTCAGCAGAATATTCTCACGGCGACAGGCAAGAGTTTATTTCTGGAGCCTCCATCAGTTTCACTTAGAGCACGGAAATTAGTTAAGGGTTCGTTCCAAAGGGAGGAACCATCGTTGTGCATTCGCTAGGAGCGCATCCCGCAAATAGTTTTCGCCGTTCGCGTCGAAATTCTCGCTCGCCAAAGGCAGGAACCTTGAACGCGTTAATGATCAAAGAGGGGTGAGCGTCATCTGCATGCACGCGCCGGGATTTTCTAATCAGCACCCCCTCCCCTCGCCTTCAGCTGCGGCGGAAAGGTTGGCTGGTAAAAATAGATGTTACCTAATTTGGTTCGCTGTCACGGTCCCGCCTCGCTGCTCGCGTAATTGCGAATGGGGAAGTGTCTTTACGTAGCGACAGGGCTGACCAAGTGGTATGAGATTGTTTGTAGTCAGACGCGGCGTTCACTAACTTTGGTTCCAGTAGTGTAGGTTAGTGTGCGGGTGGCCGCGCTGTTCAGTGGTAGATACATTGGAGGTGAAGCAATTCGTTATTAATCGTATTGAATATGGATTTGTTTATAGTGTGTTATAGAGTATTAATGTTAACAGAAGTGTTCGCAAGTAGCCACAATGAGACTCGACCTCTGAGTGTCTAGTCAGCAGAGGTTGTAAGGCTCCGTCTCGATTTGTATCGACACCGCAATTACGCGGATCCCTAATCGTTTTACCGAAGTAGGGCTAGTAAGTTGAGTGCAAGAATGTAAGGAAAACAACGAACTGATATATATATGTAAAGAGAAAATATCCTCTTTAATTGAATTTCAGCGCGCTTTGGTACTCAGCGCACGCTTCGGAGTATGATTGACAGGTGGCGCATCAATTACGACTGAGAATAAAAAATTAGAGAGAGATAGGGAAGTAGAGCACATGTGCAATCCATAATTATAATTATCCGTAATTAACTTACTATAAATTAAAATTAATAAGAAGTTAGATAAACTGAACAGAGAAGAGGTGAAAATTAACTTTTATTGCCGTTTCTCTGTTTTTCAGGTAAGACCATTGAACAAACTGTAAATATAATGTAAATAGTATAAACAAAATTCAACTCTGTTTTTCAGTGAAACAATTATTGGTTAATTTCATAACCTGTTCAAGAACAAAAATTTATAATTAATATTATATATATTTAATAGCAATAAACAGGTATAACAGATTAAAACGATGAGTTGTGAGTAACTATTTTACACTAACCGTTCCGCGCTGATGGATTGACGCTAACCGTACTGCGCTGACGGGAGATGATGGCTATCTTTTCCGGACTCCTCCGATGTATCAAAAAGAGTCCGGCGGTGAGGTGTTTTGGCTCGATTGGCCAACGTAGTCGGTATCAACCAATCGAGTAATGTCCCTAGCACAAATTTCGCGGCACCTATTCCCTGCGCCCTTGGCGCGCTTTTTCCGGAAAAGGGACTAGATTTGGCGGGAATCGTTCTGGCCGGAATTTTGACGGCAAGATATTTTCTACCTGCCTCAACGGCGCGAAAGCGCAAAGACACCCACAGTTGCCTTGCACGTGCGTTAACCAGCGACTCTTCCGAAGGTAACCACGAGGCTGCCAGGCGCGTTGGCCTACCTTGGCGTTTGTGACGGCCTTTTACTTTAATTGCCGGGTGACAAATTGGCCCTTGCAACGGTCAAGCTGTCTAATAAAGTGTGCAACGCAGATGCGAGGATTTTAGACAGGCCTGACAATGAATCCGGATCTTCCGCGTATTAATGCAACGCGGAACAGTAGGGCAAGTTGTGCAAAGGCTTTATTCGAATTACTTTTTACATCAACTCCTAATTCTCGGATCAACTTCTAACTCTCGGATCTCGTGCAGTTGATAATTGGTGAAGAATTGAAAAGTGGGATGCAGCGTGCTCGGTGCAGCTAGGAATTCTGTAAATGAAATTCATAGAACTACAGGGCGTCGCGGCGGGAACGCGGGAAATGAGACGAAGCGACTCGAAGCGCGTCTGTGAATGAGGGAATCGATGAAACTCGAGGAGACACAGGAGGACGAGAGTTAAAACGGCACGAGAGGAAGATCTTGACAAACGATTGAACGTACGCATCGATTGGCCAGGTGGTGGGTGCTGGGCAATTAATGCTCCGCTTTAACTACCGCTGAAGATGTGTTCGCGTTCGAGTGAGGTGTCGTGAATTCGTGAGAGAATATTGAATATCGATTGCGGGGAATAGAAAAACGCTTTCACGTTTCATGTAACATCTGACGTCCCTTCTCTTTCATCTTGGCAACGTCAAGGGAGTCGAGCTCCTGCCTTGAACATCGCATCGGGCACAGCGTTACGTATCTACCTGCAATTTCAAACGACCTGCAATTCTTCACGCGACCCATCCGAAGCGGTGGCAGCGAAGGTAAAAATCCTCCGCGAAGATAAGCTCGACAAATCTTTTACGGCACAATAGGCAAGTTTTTACTGCAATGGCCGGGCCGGGGAATAACACCGAGGAGCACGGTTAGTTTTAATGCGATGCTAATCTGGAAGTTTAGTGGCGTATTGTTAGCATCTGGTTCGAAGTGCGAGTCAAGTCGTATCTGTGCGAAACGAAACTTCCCGTATTTCCTTTTTACGCCAGCGTGGCGGAGGAAACCGCCGCGAAAGCAACACAAGGAACCGCCGCGTTTAACGCGAGGCTAGCTCCCGGCAAGATTGTCGAAGTTCTCGTTCAATGCTATCAGAAATTAGCGATCTCCGCGAATACTCCGTTACCTCTAAATTCATGCGCCTCCCCTAGATCACGCTGTTATTACCCGGCGCGTGGAAATTGACAAAGGGGCAAGCGCAAACGTTCCATTTCGGGCGAAACTTTCGCGCACCCCTACCAGAACCGCACGCGAGTAAATCATCGAAATGATCGGAGCAGGAAGCTCACCCCTCCCCTCCGCGGACCTCTGTTAACCGAGCATTTTTCGTTTTTATAAACCCTCTGCGCCCATAAATTCTCCGTCCTCCTTCGAAAAAAAAGGGCGGGAAAAAAACATTGCACACGTGCAGGGGGGGGGTGGAGACCGAGCAGCGCGATAAGTCCAACATCGCGAAAATTATCATGGCGACGACTCTTCCTTCCTCCCTTATTTCCACCGTTAAAATCGGGCGCCCGGCGCGCGGACCTTTCGCCATTAAATCTATCAGCGTTCGACGACGATGCCTCGTGTCAAAGCGCCGCAACTATGCGGCCGGGGAAAATAGAGAAGGGAATGATAAATAAAAGTTGCATATGTACGACCGGTGCGAAACCGCGCCGGAATATACGATCGCAAAAACGTTGAATTATTAGGTTCGCAGTTTATCTCGAGCCGGGGCGGCGCGGTCTCAAGCGGCGGCGCCGAGCGAGCCAGCGAAACCTTCGCTGCCGCGGCTGCTGATTCACGAAAAAGAGCCGGCCAATGAACGTCGTCCCTGCTTATCAGCGGAGAGTTCATTAGCCGTGAGAACGGCGTGTCATAGAGGACGTCGACGGCGGTCCCAGGGAAAACAGGAGCACCGGGAGAGGAGCTCCCGTCTAGCCGGGCAGCTAGGGAAAGCGTAGGGCGCATAATGGTAGCGGCTGGCTCGCGAAAACAAGGAAGAAAAACACGCTAACGGGACATCGGGCCGGACGGCGGGTCGAGGAGTCCAGCCGCGCAACGTTGCAAGGGGTTGCTGGGGCGTATCGCCGCTAATGCATGTACAACGGTGCCAGCAGGAAGAATTGGTAACGCCGGGCCATCGGTGGATACCAGCAAAGTAATTTAAAATCCGCTACCTCGCCCCTCGTCGAAATGGCGACTAGCTGGGATACGAAAAAAATGCGCCTCCTGCCAGTTTCCCACGGACGAACTGGGGTGGCGGTGTTGGAGGGGGGGTTGTGGAATCGGAGGCAGTTGAGGGATACTGGTTTGAAGAGGAAAGTAAGTGGAGATTGTGTGTATCGGTCACTAGAGGGGGAGAGGAGTGATTAATAATCGTAATGAGTCTTGGAAAAGATTGATCATTGAGGGGGAAGTGGAATGGCGGTTATTTTCTGCTTTTCAGGGTTGTGAATTACGGCGTGACGTTTGCATCGAAGGAATTCTGGTGGACTCTGATTTTTATGGTACTTAGGCGAGGGGAAGCTAATTTAGGTCAGTAGTACCTTAGGGAAAATTCTGTTGCGAGCAGAGCTTTTTAGGAGGAAATCTCCGCAACACAAAGTTATTCCCTCTATGGTGTTTTAAGATCACATGAGTTCAATGAAGGATGATGAGATGTGGAGGTTGTTTTAATAATCGAATCATCGCACTTGTAATCGCACTATTTTACTAAGGAAGACATTGCTGATTTAATATAGGATCGAGCGATTCTACTCGATTCTTTTTCTGAAGAATCGATTATTTTATCGATTATTCTAAGAATCGATTATTTTATCGATTATTCTAAGAACCGATTCTCGATAACTCGATTATTCTAAGAATCGATTCCTGATAACTCGATTATTCTAAGAATCGATTCCCGATAACTCAATTATTTTAAGAATCGATTCCCGATAACTCGATTATTCTAAGAATCGATTCCCGATAACTCGATTATTTTTTAACCAAGAATCGAGAAGAAAATCGGCGTTTTGTATTTTTAAGAATTTTCTAATCATAATCTTTTATTTATCAGTTTCTACAAATGAAAAAGGAATTCAAATGTCTTAAATTAAATAAACTACAACTGTACCTATATAACAAATGAAATTGGCTGTGAGTTTCACGGGTGTACATGTAGGTACGCTAGAACCTTTTAATAGGATTTTATAATATATACTTATAATTAGACTAAAGAATATTACATTTTTCAATATAATTTATTTATTTATTTATTATTAATGCTCCAAGAAAAATCCTCTTTATTTCACATTTAATTGATTCTATTTCTGATCATTTTCTCGATCACGTCTTTGATGATTCTTTTCACCGATTCATCGATTCTTTTTGAAAATAATCGGTTTCCATGTATCGATGTTTCATTAGAATCGATTCTTAAGTATCGCTTTTTTTTACTCGTAAAAAAAGGTGTTCGGAACTATTTGGTATTGGTCAAAATGAGTGGTGGGAATGGATCATGGAAACAGTACCGGAAAGGGAAATCTTGAGAACCGGTGACGGCGTAAACACGACCGGTGAAGCCATCCTGGCCACCCTGGGGAACTGTTTCCTGACTCAGGCTAATAGCCGTGATTCCCGTGCCGTAAAAGTGAATTTACAACAGTCCCAAACCTATGAGGTGCGAACTGACGGGCAAAGTGTCTGCCAGCTGAGGCAGACGACACGCAGGACACCTCTACAACCCCTCGAGTTCTATGAGGGAAGGAACGTTCCTTCCTCAACAAATTCTCTGATTCAGAATGATAGCTGGTTAATACATTTGTGGAAAAATTCATGCAAGATTAAACGTCAAAAGTTCGCATTTATGCATCGTTAGTGCCAGCAGTATCCTCGGCTTGGGAATTAATGAAAAAACTTAATGCGTTCCCGTTCAGGATTAACGTACGCGTCCCGAGAGCTTGAAGCGCTTGCAACGGCTCCATAAGTCCACAAGAATGTGTCAACCCCGTCTGCTTAATTAATCCTCCACTTTTCTGCCCCGTTGCTTCTAAGGTCTCCCGCTCTTCCCTTTTTACCCTTTACAAACTCCCTTTTGATGCTCGAGCTTGCCTCTAACTTCCTCCGCTGGCAGTCCGAGATGAATAAGATGCTCCTCTGCATCCGGACACGGGGCGCACTATTTAATTCTGCAATCCGTCGCTCCCCCAATTTATTAGAGGCCTTTCAATTATCGCCGCGGACGAACACACAAGCGAGCTGCGGAAGAGTCAGAGCAATCTACGCCGAGCATTCTTCTCAGTCGTCCCGAGGAGATAGCCTTTGTTCTGTAGCTACTTACGATTCACTAGACTGCAAGCATCCCGCAGCAGATTGAATAAAAATAGAACCAGTCTCCGGCCACTTTATCCGCGAAATTTCAATTATCATTTCAACCGCGAGACGCGGGCAAGCCCGGGACAGAAGCTCGTTGGAAAGCGAGACAATGGAAGCCGCGGGATGACTTGTTGAAGTAAGTAGACGCGTCGCGCGCGGTACCCTAACGAGCCCCCAGGCAGGAGGAACTTACACTCTGGCAGAGCTTTCGCGTGGAACATCCCGTGCCAATGGAAATCTAAATCGATTCGATCTCTCGGAAGAGTTCAAATGTCGATTCGTAAATACAAGCAGCGCGCTCGCCTGGCGAAAGAGGGGGACGCGGAAATTGAAACTGCGAGGGCGGAGGGGGGGCCGGATCGATTGCTTTTAAAACGGTCGACGGGGCGCGGGCAGTTAAAAATTGAAGCGTAGCCGGTTTTTCCGCCAAAGGAAGTCCGGAATGCGGGCCCCGGTGGAAATGGACTCCTACAAGGAAATCAGGGAATAATGAAACGGCCCCCGTGACAGGGGCGGAACGTACGTTAGCCGGATGTGTTTCCAGGTGTGCACAGAGGGTTCATCGGCATGCGCACGCATCGTGGCTGTACGCCTCGGGGAACCTGTTTGAGTCGACTAGCAAATTGAAACCGTGCTGGCGTGTCTGGCACTGCGCCTGCAAGCTCCCGTCGAACGTATTAATTCGACTGAAACAAATCAAAAGGGGAAAGATGAGGGCATCGGTGCGTGGGGCTGATTCCGTGGATCGCGATTCGGAATCCTGACGGGTACACTGTGGAATTTGATCCGCGAGATAGGCTTGACATCTGACAAGCTTTGACGCTGTCTACCAGTGGCAGCTGGAAGCGTAGTATTTTTAGATCGCAGACTGTTCCCATATCGATATTAATCTCACCCGGCGCATGCAAGTCTCTTTGAATCTGTTCGATCGTGATCGAACTGTAAGTGTCCACCTGGCGGATGGTGTTAAGCTTTAAGCTTGAGGAGGTCGACTAGTAGTGGGGGTGGGATGAAAGGGACGTTTTTGTTTAGGAACAGGTAGTAAAGGAACTAAATAACGATTCGAGTTCTAATTGGTAACAGTAGAAAAGACAGGTATCTGGATATAACAGTACAAGGTTCTATTAAGCTTCTCTGTATATTGGAATGCCTTATTTTTTGCTTTCTAAAAAAGTGTGTTTATGGGACACACATGGGTGTTTATGAATGGGACAGTGTAATAAAACAAGGTAATATTAATATTATTATTTCTGCTGGTACCGAAATCGCAGTATTGATGTCGACAAGTCTACAAGCCGACGTTTTTTTAAGTTACATAAATGCCATGGATTGGCCAAAATATTTGTAACAAACTTTACATTAAGTTTACATACTTAAATAACAAAGAAAAATCCTCGCATTAAAAAATAAAAGAAAATACTTTCATTAAAAATCCAAACACATAATCTTTAGATTAATCCAAACTATGTTAAATATAAGATCTTAATTGGCACCAAAATTAATCAAAAACATCTTGATGCGTGGTAAGTATTCTTTTATTAACAATGCTCGGTTCAGCATACTAAGATTTTGAAGGGAACACATAGGAAAGGGGTGTCCCTTTCATAAATTTTTATTGTGTCCCATTCATAAATATGACAACACAATTGAAAATCTACACTGCGTTCCACATTAGAGCGTACTCATTTCGCGCAGGGATAACACTGTTGATTGGTAGTAAACCGGCAGGGAAAGTGCTACGACCAATCGCGTGTGTCAGATCCGTGGGAGTTGCGCAGATCGGTCGCAAATTGGTAGTGGCGTTGGTACGCTCTTACATGGAACGCAGTGTAATCTCTACAGTTACACTATTAAACAAAAAATTTATCTGTACATATGTCTAATTGTTCCTGAATAAATATCAGTCCAGATGTAACAATAAAGAAATCAGTCATTGCTAACAGCACACAGCAAATCATTTCGAGAAAATATAAAAAATTTTACTTTGAAGCACGAAAAAAACTCAACCATGTATCCGCCGTCTTTGAAATGGCAGAGACTTGCAATTAGGCGTGTTTGGGCATGCATTACTGTGACGTCCCGGCCCCACCACATGGGTCACGCCGGTTAGTCTCCGCCGGCGCCGCTAGAGGTCTACTCTTCTCGCAAGTCCTATCGTCCACTCTCGTTCGTATATATACAAGTTCCAAGTTATTTCCTCTTAGTCCCCGTGTGTGTAGAGTAGAGAGATGAGAGTAGAGTCTGGCTGATGACGGTCCCAAGACGAAATACGCTACGCACAATCTTCTTTTCCTCCTCGATCTTTAATGCCAATCCACCTGGTTCGCACAGTATATTCCAAAAAGCGTGACCGGCCCGAGGAATTACGGTTACGCCGGAGGCGACGGGGCAAGAAAGAAGAATATTCCCTCCCTCTGTACTTTCCGGAATCAAAATCATCAATCAGCATCTCGGTTTCGGACGTAACAATTAGTATTGCTACAAAATGAAAATACTTTCGCCATGGGAAGATCCTTTATCTTTCATATAATTGCAATGTCCCTTTCAATATGTGCCCCTTTCATCCCCACCTCACTGCTACGTGAAAAATCCTTGGTCCTGATCGATTGTCTTTGGAAACTCGGCCGATGTGGCCCAGAAATAACTCTCGTTGGAGAAATCCGTCTTCTTGTAGACCTGGTGCCAAACTACTGAGCCCAGAGATGCATAATTCTAGGTCCAGGAACTTCTTCTTCCTACCAGCTTCTCTCCCAATCCTCTTACACGTTTCCAAAACGCCACGATAGACACCCCGCATGGAGCGCGAGAGCGAAGATTGGTACGAAGCTCTGAGGGTGTTTGATCGCGCGAGCTTCGAAAACGCTGGGGTATCGCGCGATGAGATAAAACGGCGGCAGGGGTTGTATGTCCATCAGCGGCAGCCAACCGGCAAGCGGTATCGCGAGCTAGTATCGTCTATCGGGGCCGTATTATCTCGGGCAGCGCTCGCGCAAATGGCGCGAACATCCGCGAGACGCCTTCCTAACTTATCGTCATAGGAAGTGGCCCACCCGTCCTCCTTGTCGGCGAGTCTCTCCCTTCCTCCTGCCCTCTTCCCTCCTACCCCTATCGAGGGGAGCGTTTTTCCGCTTTATCCGGCGTTGGCGCGAGGTAAAAGACCCTCCAGAGGCGCCAGAACCACCCTTTGTGAAACGCACCCTGCCCGAGTCCCTTACCCCCCGCACCAAGAAAGGAAAACCCTATTTTTCTGGCGCTCGCGCGTCCAAGACACGGAACGCGGGCGTCGCAGGGAGCGGGGGAGTTAATATTTTCTTACTCGAATCTGCTCTTCTCTGCATTACCGCGCCGCGCCGCGTGCTACTGTCATTGTCACCCCCGCGGACGGATTTCGAGGGGGGTTGTATCCTTGTCGGGCGGCGAGGTTGCTCGAGATACGGGGGCTGATTCGAGCTGAAGGAGGAAGTGGTTTTTCAGGGAAGAGTGGCGGTTCGTTGTTGATCCTTGGCGGTTCGTAAAAGTGAGGTGGAGGAAGATGGCGAAGGTAAATGTGGGTGGAATAGTGCGAAGGAAATTGACTGGTTGATGGGGAATGTTGTAGGGGGCGTGATAAAGGGGATGGTCGCAACCTTTTACGGGTGAATCTGTGTACCTATATTCGGGATGATTTCTTTTTATTCCTATGTTCGCTATTCGACGGGAGGGGGAATAGAAAGTTTGAAAGGAAACAAGGTACGCGTCGCGGGTTCTTCTGAAAAGCTTGATATATTAATTCCACCTTGCGGTTGGGCATTTAGAATTCGATCACGTTCCGCGGAAACGGGAACGAGGTTTCCTCAGTTGTGATTGCTGATCCGGTCACATATGTATTATAAAAATGCGCTTGCAGCAGCGTGTATTACAAGCCAGCGCGGAACGTTATCGGAATTCGCGTTTCCAAGAGTAACGTACTTAATACCGGTATTATGTTTTATGGGGATCGTGAGGGTATATAGGGGGTGTAAGTCTCGCGGTAGCTGCACGCGTGCGCGCCTCCCCAGTCCCTCCGTTAGCTACTCGTATTTCTCTAACTTCGTTACCGCAAAGAAGCGCGCAGCTTCTTTCGCCCTGCTGCAATATTTTCCAGATGCTTCCCAGCGCTCGAGGAAATCTCGGTGCCGCGGTGCATTTTCACACGGGAGCCTCCGCTGTACCGTCTGACAAGTCAAGAACAGAGTCTGATCAGATTAAGCGATATTAATCATGGACCCTTTCTTTCTCCCTGCGGATTCTCATTTCCTCGCTTTCCATGGACTAATTTTCTAATTCCTTAATTTCCTGGCTGTCAAGAGCCTCTCCCCCTCTGGAAGATAACAGCTTCTCCTTATTAATTCCGCGAGGCCCATCTGGAAGTATTCCTAACACTGGTCCGTCCAAATATATCCCTTTGGAGAAGGCAGAAGTAAAATATGAATTCAGTACTGGGAACTGTAGATAGGTATATCGACACCAGTGCATTTGATCTGTGATCCCAATTGAATAGCTAATTCGAGGCCGAGGAAGGAAAGCTTCGAATAGACGGCTGGCACGTATTTCGAAGAATAAATTGGTCAGAGGGTCGGTTTAAGTAGTACATTAGCTTCCGGTGAAAACTTAATTCACCGTCGCTGAAGAGATCCACTTATCCTGTCTAGCAGCCGAATATATAATCTCTCCGCTCCTCTTCTCCACGCTTTGCGATATCCTCCCTGGTCCCCCACCCGACGTCGTCCTTTGCATTCCTGACTCCTTATCCGCTTTAGCGAACAGAGAGCCTCGGGAAAGTCTTCGGGGGATTTCGAGTCCCGAGTGCCTCCTTTCCTCGCCGTCCTCCTTTCTCCTTTTTTTTTCCTCTCTCTCTCGTCGGCCCGTGTGTAATTATGAGCAACATTAATTACGGTCAATTTCGGTCCCGTGGCCATGGCAGGCGTGTTTCAGCAACGCGGCTTTATACACCCGTGGATTAAGGGAGAACTTTTCTTTGCCCCTTGACTTCTCCTAGTCGTTACCCCTTTTCTCGTGTCCCTCTTCCTTCGTTCGGTTTGTTCCACATTCTTTTCCTCGTTCTCTGGCTCAGGGTCCTGTCCGGTACTTGGACGCCTCCTGGCTCGCGCACTTTTCGGATTATCCGGCTTAACTGGAACCGGCCAAGTCACCGAAATCTTTCAGGCCATTTCGATTGTGACTGCCCCTTTTTGGCTGCTTTCTGGTGTAGTGGTGATTTCGTAGGAAACGTGGTGGTGAGTCCGTTTTGGTTAATATTAAAGGCTCCTTTCAAGCCTCTTTTAATGAGAAGTTAATAGAGCAGTTGGATAATATATAGGTACCTACGTGTAACTATTATAAAGGTCCACAGTAACATTTAGTAACACTGCTGCATTTAGCTTCGTATTTTATGCACGCCAGGAATATACAGGCCCCATTTACAAAAGTCTTTTATTCTATATCTACGTATATATAAGATCGTGCAAATATATATATATAGTTAATCAATTATATGCATGCACGAGTGCTACGTTAAATTTGTAGGAGGCAAAGGGATGATTCGAATGGGATCGAGCAATTTCTTGGCCCGCGCTATTTTATCACTGTACCGATTTAATTGCACCATAATTTAATCGCTGCTAATTTGACACATGTGTGATGATGTGAATAATTTCGCGGAATCGTGCCTATTAAAACGGATGACAAGGCATGCATAATAGACAACGAGGAATAAAACGAATTATTTTTGTAATTATCCCCCGTTAATGAGTATCGTCGGCTCTATTCGAATTCAATTAAACATTCGCGAATATCTTGTTTCATGCTTGGCGCAGTCAAATTGTACGCGATCGTATGAAATCCATGGCGCTGGAAATGGCAAGGCAAAACACGCGGGCTATCAGTGCCAAATGGCGGGAGTACCGCGAACAATATTATCCGGGCATCGGATGTTTTTAACTAGTAAGGTAACGTATTCGGTTATTTGCGGGGATTTTCCTAACTTTGCAGCCCGAAAGTTTTACCGCGCTCGCAGGTCCCCGTGATTCGGAAGTTAGCTAGCATGTACAGAGGGTGAGGAATCCGGAAACTAATTGCCCGGAACGCCGCGCACCATGAAAATGTCGAGCGGGTACTCTACGATCGTATACTTAAGAATCTGTTACATTGCTGGGCCGTTTGCTCGGATTTATCAGGAGACACGTCGAACTTCTGACACCGTTCGCGGCGCGGACCACCCGGATGCCATCGCGGCTCGGTGTCACGCTCCGAAACTTTGAAACCTCGCCTGCCACGAGTATTTTTATATCAAGATATCATCTCCCCTCGGCTAGGGGTGCTCGTCCATTATCCCCGCGGCATTCTTAACAATCTGTCAGCGTGAAAGAGGCGCGAGAGTCGTTACGAGAGAAAGGAGGGCTCGCGGGTTATAGTGGCTGAGGAATCAGAACGTATAGATGCAACGGACGGGAACGATGGATGCTGCAGAAGCGCAGAAGAAGAGGTGCAAAGCACATTATGTAACGGGGAAAGAATCTCGTCCCCGGAGGAGCCGCGGAACGTCTGTGTACTTTATTCCCGCGGCGTCTTGCTGGAAGAAATTTCGAGAGACACGAGGGGCAGGACAACCGTATCATCTTTTTTCCCAAGACTTCTTGTTCGAATTGTAAAAGATACAGTTATCTCCATTCGGAGGGAATGTGGACAAAGAATAAGAGAAAGGGAAGCACCCGGCTTCCCCGCGACCAAGGTCGATCCTCAAGAATCCTCCGAGGCGCCCAAGACTCGAGCTTCTCAACTTCGAAGGCGAATTGGCGATACGCAGTATTCTCGAACCGTTTGGTAATCTGATTAAACCGTTTCCAGAACGAATGCCGGCTGCATGTGCCTAGAATTCCCTTTCATTCCTCCCTACATTCTTTTCTCCCCTATGCTGTTCTTTCTTTACCTCTTTTTTTCCACCTCGAATTTTCTTCCTTTTCCCTTGTATCGGTATTCTTAGATGGCTTCGCCATGCATTTTATTTTTACTGTTCCTGCTCATCAGCGTCCGCAGTTTCCGCGCCCACTTCTTTCGTTCTGTCTCTCCTCGTTCCATCCCCTGTTGGTTACTGTTTCTTTCGATGATCGCCGTATAAAGCTTCCCCGTTCGATCCCCCCACAGCCCCGGCTTTCGACGCGCCCCAGCGAATAGTCGTCAGGGAGGCGAGGCTCGGGGGCTTTAGCATCCAAATGGCGGCAATTTGCAGCAGGTGATAAAGGTGATAAAGGTGACACAGTGGTTGCGAGCCTGCTACCAGCCACCCAGGCTCCGCCGGCTACAACAGCCACCCCTCCTCGACCGCCTGCCGGAGGTGCTAAGCTCCTAAATAGCTACCCCCTTCGCCGGGTACGGCGGGCGAAGGAGAGAGCGGTGGTTGGCTATAGAGGTGGTTCTCGGTCGCAGCACTCGATGAAGTAATTTCCTTGAAGACACAAAGTCATTGGGCGTTTAGTATGCAGTCGCGTAAGGGCATTGGATTCGCAGAGGGAGGCCAGTGTAAATTGCAGACTGATAGAGGGAGAAAAGAAGCGAGGAGCAAGTGGACGTTGCACAAAACTATCACGAGCCACCAAACGAAAGGAAGAAAGAAAAGGGGACCACAGAGAAGCGCCGAGTACAAGATAAGGAAACAGGACCGAAAGCGGGGAACAGATAACGTGTAAATGCGAGGACAGGGTAGCCAGTAGAAGGGGGTAGGTCGAAGGAAAGGGGGCAGAGAACGACAGGCGCAATATGGTGGCAAACGAAGCGAGGGGGAAGGTGTCCCTGTATCGGAAAGCAATTGAAATGTTCGCTGTCGCTGGTTCGGCGCGTGCGAAATCACAGTTTCTCGCTTTCGTTCCATCCCCTTTCTGTCCACCGCTGGCTCGCAGCATCGCACCAGCCCCGTGATGACGCGCAAACCTAATATCCGAGAGGGTCGGCTGGCTAATTATGGGCTAAGCCTAATGACCCCGAACGATGCCCGCGCCCATAATCTTCCCCTTAACTGATAATCAAAGTCAACTACGGAGACGCAGAGGAGGCGCCGACTTGTCTCCTCGATCGTTAATTTGCGCTCTAAACGATGCTCGCACTGGTACGCGCCGTGTCCCCGTTGCGACTGTCTTGTACGATCGCTGGCTCCTCCTTTGTGCGCGGAAGAACCGAGGAGAGGAATGCCAGAGGTGGGTTACAACGAGACGCGGGGGAGCTTTGTACGAGAGACGCCTCCAACACGCATCCCCCTTCGTTCGGTACTTCAGCGAGAGGAGAACTTGAGCCTGAGAGTGTCTGTTCGATGGAAGATTGATTCGAGGGAAATCGGAACGTCGATGGTGGAGCAGGATGAATGAAAGAGGGGTGTGGGTTAATTGAAGATCGATATCTAAAGGAGTATGATCTTTCCACGTCGTATTGTTTAGCTATTAGGCACGGTGTTGAGAGAGCACCGCTGCGAACTGAAAGCTTCGCTCTCGCGCGGTGTATTATTATCCGTTTCGAGAAAAATGGAGAACAACTTTGCTAGGCCAGCGATTACGCTGGAGGACCGGTGAGCAGAAATAGTCTGAAAGTGTCCTCGATTAACATTTACCGCCCGTTCTTTGTCACTAACTATCCCGTCCATTGCCTGGGCCGCATCTAATTACAGGCCAGCGGCTAATGAGACGCTTGTTTCCACAACGTTCTGTTTAAGCGATAACCAGACGCCACGTCCCCAAGTTGCCACGAAATTCAAGGAATTCGCATCGCCGAGATCCTTCTGAGGATGCAATTTGCACCTCGAGTAGTAGTTGCACAGATACATGCTGCCCACGCCGCAGTGCTTCTCTCGCTGACTGACGTTAATAATACTAGGCCCTAATTTAAATTCCTTTGATCGTTAACCAGTTCTGATTAATTACGCTGCACGAAGGAGGAGGGCGTCCTTTAGGCCGCCCCCAAATGAATCGATACTTTGTTCCCCGCTCGCGGAGTTTCTGCCACATTGGCAACCGAAGCTTTTATCATCCTCTAGTTCGAAGTCTCTTGTTCTCGTTCGCGCAGCTGGGGGTAGCGAACAAAGAGTCTGTATCTGATTTCTTTATGGAAATTGTTATCCGCGCAAAGATTATAAATGAAAGACGGAAACACCTCGTTCCAGAGGTGCTGACTAACCCACATTTCTTTGCGAAATTGAATTAGTAGAAATAATGTATTCCAATAGGCTTTAAGGTCGGGTGGGGTTGATTGTGACAGGGTGCACAGTATAACATCTTTATTCCGTCATTCTCTTAGAGCATATACTACTGGAGGGGCGGTATTCTCAGTCGCTACTTATTCTTAAGCAAATGCTTAAGCATGCGGCATCCTCTACTAACCTAGTAGCTAGTAAAGGATGCCGAATGCTTAAGCATTTGCTTAAGGGGTCATGCTCAGTCAGGAGGCCGAAAAAAGGGTGGTCTTTGGAAATTTTTTACTCAAAAGCTATAACACATTTCTCAGAAAATCTTTTTTCCTTTCAAGGATTGCATCTAGTACCGTGCATCGTAATTTTTTTATTTAAAAATATTTAGCAATTAATAAGTTATTGTCCATCACTGGAAGGTTCTCTAAAGAAATAGGTTTCTGCGGTGACCACTGCTGCTCGAAAGTCGATCATCTAAATTAAAAAATTCAAAAGAATTTACTTAGTATATTATATTATCTAGTACTTGAACGGAGGATTTTTCGAAATATTGATTTGGGTAAAAATGGCTGAAGTTTAAAGTAAAAGTTTCAATTTTTATCATAAATCGTGCGTGATTTTCGTCAATTAAAAGAAAATTAAGCATCGGATAAAAAAATTCTTCGTTCAAATACTAGATAATATAATATAATAAGTAAATTCTTTTGAATTTTTTATTTTAGATGATCGACTTTCGAGCAGCAGTTGTCACCGCAGAAGCCTTTATTTTTAGAGAACCTTCGAGTGATGGACAATAACTTAGTTATTGATGAATATTTTTAAATAAAAAAATTACGATGCACGGTACTAGATGCAATGCTTAAAAGGAAAAAAGATTTTTCTTATTCATTTCCAGATAATATTTTGAAAAGATACAATTTGAGTTAAAGATTTTTTTAAGGCTGTTAAACTGTACCCCAGATCTGGAGCACACTGTAACAATTATGTGATCTCGGAAAAGTATCAAATTGGTCAGCTTTCACGGATAATTGTTAACATCTGCTAATTCTGATTGGAAGGACCATGATTGATAATTGCTTAAGGTCAGTCCACTGTGAAGTCGTGAAAAATTGTAATTTTTTAAGATTTATTATTTTAGTAAACGGATTGTCCAACAGAAATAATATTTTGTCTACCTATTAATACACTTATTGACAGTATAAAAAATATATTTTAAACTTTTAACAATTTTTTTTAAATATATATCGCACTGATGTGAGCGCCTTGAGAAAGCGATACATCAGTATTCGAATATTGGATATTCGAATTATATTCGCCAAATAATTGAGCAACTGAAGTATTCGAATATTCGAATACCTTATAATTCGACAAATAATCCCAGCCCTACTCTCAATGCCTCAATTCTGCACTGCCAATTTCTACAACCTTCAACTCTAAAGTCGCTTGAAATCCAGCGTCTAGCACTGCGAAATGGATCCACTGCGAAATATAAAGCCAGCGATAGAAATATCAATCCCGATTCAATGGAACAAAATTTCTCCCCGTGTTTCGAAGAACCACGGAGGGCATCAGAATTTCGCCACATGATTAACAGCGTCATCGTTCCGAGCCGCGTGTGTCTCCTCGGCAGAGGAACGGGGGTGGAATACGAAACGCTGAGCGTCGTCGAGGGTTGTCGGTGCGCAGAGGGGGTGAGCTCGGAGCTTTTCACACGGATACCCCTGTGGGACGCGAAGTTCGCGAGGCAAGCCCCGTTCCCCACGGGCCTCGGAAGTGCAAAATGTTTTTGAGAGCGGACTAAGGTCGGCTGGTGGCGTCGCCGCGCGAAATAAAACCCGTCGAGCACGTAGGGACGCTCCTGCGAAATTTCTCCGATCCCCCTTTCTCCCCTCCCCCCCCCCTCCCTCCGGCTGTTTCATCCGCGGGTCTCGCGGCTTTCATATTCCTCGCCGCGATATGTTAATTCAGCGGAAACTGTGGAGCTGTTGCGTCACCAGCCCGAGAGGGAAAGGGGTTGGAATTGCTTGATGAGTTTATTTGGGTTGGAAATGAAAATTCCTGCGGGCTTGACGACCTTGTTAGCCGCAAGATGGTTGCGTTTTCAGCGCTCGTTCCTGCGAAAAGGAAACGCTTATTTCGCGGCGGAACGATCGTTTTCTTCGAGCTTTTTACGCGAGGATGTTGTGATTAATGGCTGTGGCGCGAAGGAGGAAAAGGAAGGGAATTGATGCTTGATTGTTGATATGTTGCAGGCTTTTAAATTCGAAGGTAGATTCTAATTGTACCGTTGGATGCAAGAGGGGCCTTAGTGCCAGAAGTCTGTTTCGAGAAAAGCATTTGTAAACATAACGAAGTTAGATATTTTTATACATAGTGAAGTTGTTGGAAAACAGTTTATAGTATTTAAAATTTTGATATAACTCCTTTGTAGTTGCATTATGATAAATTAATTTTAATTATTGCCCTCTCTGGCCCTTCGTGCATAAAATGTAAGAATATAGAAAACAATTTTGCTTTTTAACAGTATTTTTTATTGTGAATTTAGAATATTGAAAAAATGTAGTCATAAAAATTGTTGTAGATCGTGTCATGGTTAGAGCTGGGACAATTTGTCGAATTTTTCGGTATTCGAATATTCGAATACTTCAGTTGTTCAATTATTTGGCGAATACGATTCGAATATCCAAGTATTCGAATACTATTCGAATATCCAAGTATTCCAATACTATTCGAATATCCAAGTATTCCAATACTATTCGAATATCCAAGTATTCCAATACTATTCGAATATCCAAGTATTCCAATACTATTCGAATATCCAAGTATTCCAATACTATTCGAATATCCAAGTATTCCAATACTGATCTATTCGAATATTTAAGTATTCGAATACTGATCAATTCGAATATTTAAGTATTCGAATACTGATTTATTCGAATATTTAAGTATTCGAATACTGATCTATTCGAATATTTAAGTATTCGAATACTGATCTATTCGAATATTTAAGTATTCGAATACTGATCTATTCGAATATTTAAGTATTCGAATACTGATCTATTCGAATATTTAAGTATTCGAATACTGATCTATTCGAATATTTAAGTATTCGAATACTGATCTATTCGAATATTTAAGTATTCGAATACTGATCTATTCGAATATTTAAGTATTCGAATACTGATCTATTCGAATATTTAAGTATTCGAATACTGATCTATTCGAATAGTATGGTGTGAATTATAAATTCTTTAGGTTCTTTAGGTTCATTTGTCAGGGTGAAATCTTGTAAGCTAATTTTGACCCGCGTCACACCATACTATTCGAATACATCAGTATTCAAATAATATTCGAATACTCAAATATTCGAAGTTTATTCGTAGCATTCGAATACTTGTAAAATATTCGAATAGTCCCAGCCCTATTCATGATCGTGATCAAGTTATGTCACGAGTTAGGATCGGTCGGTAAACATTGGTTCACAAAATTTGCCATAGCTCCCTCAATTTTAAAGACACGGCAACGAAATTTAGAGGCCATATATGGAAAAGAATGTGGAATTTAATTAAGAATTTTATGCAAAAAGGGCCCGAATGTCCTGGGGCCGTTGTTGCATCCAACAGTATCTACAATATAGCTTTAGAATGCTAACTGCGACGTTTGTAATCCCAGATAGAAATTATTTATTTCAAGATGCTCTCTGAAGATAAATGTTCAGTCTCTATGGAAACTTCTGATCGCTAGCTATGCTTGTGTTTATGATACTTAGTTAACCCTTACACAAGCGCCGTAAGCTTATTATCAGCGGCACGGTACATGCATAATCACGTATAACAATATTGGATTTCTCCGTCAAACAAACCGGGTTCAAGCGAGCAAACATTGCGTATTTCTCTGAAACTAGTTGTCGCAGCTCGAACACTTAGAAAAAGGAATTCAGTCACTTCGAATAATAATCAGCCTCCGTTGCTTTTCATTCAAGTAACAGAGCAGGGTTTAATTGCCTCGAATGACCATGGTCCCCTGAGTGCGTTAAGCATCGTTAAAATTAAACGATCAATTTGCTGGCATGTAAAATTCACCGTAATTTAAATGAGAAATAATTCAATGGCGTAACTTCTGGGGCCCCCCAGGATTCTCTATAATTTTCCATCGATAGGAGGGCTCGAAAAATTCTTCCAACCCCCTTCCACTTGCCCTGCGATGGATTTCCTTTCTCCCCGATATTTTCTTTACAGTTGGACAATTAGAGGGTGAACTCGATCGGCTCGATTACTTGCGATCGGGCTTAAACACGGCCGAGACTCAATTGAATTGGCACAAAACGCGTAAACCGCCCCTCGATCGCTTTCATAATTTCGTGGGTTTCGTCTGGCCGCGTTAATTAACGCTCTTCGCCTCCGCCGCGGCTCGAATTTTCATTATCCGTCTGTCATGCCCGCGGGAAAAACCGAAACTCATTTCGCCGAGCGTGAATTCACGGATAAATCTCTCGACTGTTAATTCGTGACTTCATCTCGAAACGAACAACACGGTACAGTCCCGTTTGGATGCTCTTCATTTCCGACTGTCTTCTGTGTTTCTCACCAAAGCCTCTTCCATACTTCCGTGGTTCTTTCCAGTGTTGCCAACTCGGATTTTTGAAAGTCCGTAGAGAAAAGTTCAACGTTCCGTAGAATTCCGTGGATCCTCCTTTGAAAAGTCCGTTGATCTACGGATTTCCTTCATAAGTGTTAATTATTACATGTATGAAAGAAGCTAATTCCCCTGCTCATGGAAACCGTCCTTTCTAGAAATCTTATATTTCGACCTAACATCCTGAAAAAAATTATTGTCACAACAAAAATTCACAAATTGCGAAAAAGGTTCACATGCAAAGATTTTGAAATCAACTTTGCTAATTCCTATTGTACTCGTTCAAAATGCAGGGTGGTAGAACTAGGAAATAATAGCTTGAATTCCAGCGATTAAGTGTGATGAAAAGCTCTTGTAGCGAAGTGGAATTTAGCGATCTGCAGTAAATCGGCAGTTTGGATCGTAAAATCAATGGGTCAAATTAAACGGTAAATGATTTCTTTAATCAGAATCAAACCTTTTGTTTGATCAATTTCGAATTACCTTAGTTTTAAAATTGAACATATCAATAGTATTAAATAACTTAAGGTAAAAAATCCGTAGATAAAGTAGAAAAACCGTAGATCTACGGAAAAATCCGTAGGATTGGTAACACTGGTTCTTTCCTACCACCAGAGTTGGGCATTAACTAAATAAAAAAATGTTTAAATAACGGATCAAATAAAATGTACTTTAACTTTAGCTTATTCGTGGAACAAAGTTAACCTGGTTAATATTATTCGACATATGACGAATATTTTTTTAATTTTTATTCGTTATTCGAAATTTTATTTAGTTAATTACGTATACGGGAAAATCCTTTGTTATATATAGAATGGAGAGGACTAGTAGAGGACTAATAGGGTAAGGTGGGGCAGAGTGGACCAAGGGCCCGGTGACGCGTTGGGTTGTCCCCAACGGGCCTGTCTCCTCAGGGGTTCTCAATGTCTCTGACGCACAAACATTACTAAATTACGATACTAAAATATTTCGAGATCTCAATAGTCCTGTACCCCCTTAAGACCAAATAAGCTTAAAAGCTCCGGACACTTGTGGTGATTAATAATTTTCAATAAAAATTTCCCCCCTCACTGCCTACCACTACCAACTTCAAAGCTTTCTATAAATCCAATTGCTTAACACCCCTGCGCTTTCAGAATCTCATTTGAAAATCCGCTTTCCTATTTTCTGCTGCCATTTTCCCCACCTATATTTGCATAAAGTGCATCGCAGCCATTCTAATGGGAAATTCGAGTGATTAAGAAGCGTAAGCAACCACCGAAGCCGCAATTCGCCGAATTCCAGCTGCGCGTCCATGCAGACCGCTTTATATTGTAAATAGGAGCGAGTGGGCGTTATTTGCAGTAGCAAATATTGATCGATCACGAGACGAGAGTGATTGACGCGGGGGTGATCGATGGGATATCTGTTTCGAAGTCCCACGCAGGGTGACTCCGAGCCCCAGCAGAGGGACAGTCACGTTGCTTCGTGGGAAATTTCGAAAATTTCCCACGCGATATGATAATCGGCCGCGCGCGAAAGTTTTTTTTTTCGGGTGGACCGCGTCGACTCTCATTCGTCATCGTTTATTAGGAACTCGCGGGACCCCGCGATACCTGTACCTCGGCGAATTAATCGCAAACGTTGGGCGAAACTTTCGCCGGTTGAACTTTTACCATCCGGTAATGGATCGCGGATCACGCGACTGATAATGCCGCCTAATTTCCTGCAGCCTGAATAACGCTCGGCGAAAAGAACCTTAAGAGCCGAGCAGCGCTGCTCGGCCACCCCCCAGGCTCAATTCGGGGCGAGATACACTTGGAAGCGACGAGCGAAAAAGGGACGTTGCGGGGCGGGCGAAGCGTTAGCGACGCAGGCCGATGACGAACTGAAATAGTAAAACCCCCGTGCGTCCGGAGGAGATGGGCTCGCTTAAAAATGTAGGATCTTCCGGTTTTAAAACTCCGGGTATCGCGAGGAGTGGCACAACACAGCGTGCCACGGTAGAATGCGAAAAACGAGTTTAAGTAAAAGTTTTACGAGAGTTTTTTTTTCCCCAGCACTTCGGGGAGAATTCCTTCCTGGTTTTATTCGAATTCCGCGACGGTTCTTCGGTTCCCGCCGTTGCACCCTCGTCCCCACCGATTGTTCGCCAAAATTTTCTTAACAAGCCGAGCGGGACTCGACGCAACCAGCGTGGGAGAGCACGTCACGCGAGATGCAGCTTCGTTATTCAGGGAAATTGAAACGATTTTCGACGAGTTACCAGGCCCTGCTGCAAGAGTGCCGCGTTCAATTTGCAATATTTCCCCGGCATGATAATCAGGCGGGGTAAACGAGCCGGTTACTTTTCAGTTATGCAAGAGAAATATTGTGTTACGCGGTGCGCAGCGAAAACACCATTATTCGAACACAAAATTGCCCGGCATTGTTGCTTCGCGGATATTTCGGGGGAATTTGTATTACACAGCCGCGCGCTAATTACGCGATCGTTTATTAAAACGTGCCAGCTACCAGCTTTATCGGTCCCCATAAATTTTATCGTCCTCCGTCTCGCGCCGTCGAAGTGGCAACCCTCAATTAGCAGCGTAGTCTCGTCGGTATACCGTTCAAAAATTTCGTAACCTAATTGCCTTTGATCATCCCCCCTGGGGCTTGATTAAAATTCCTTTCTTCCGCCTGCTTCGTACGTAATACAAAGCGTTCCTCTCACCTGCGTTCCTCGTAGCGATGAAATTGATTCGTTCTGTGAATTATTTAGCGAACACTTAAGGGGACTAAGCAGTCGAAAAATCGATTATTTTTATTGCATTTTGCGAAAGTACTATCTTTTCTGAATAAAATGCCGCTAGGTTTATAGTAAAATTCGCAAAATTGTAGATTTGGCAGCTAAAAATGTCAAGCGGCAACCTAGAGCGTCGCCTTTGCCTAGAAACTTTAAACGCGTTTTTCTCGAATTTTTTTTCTCTTAATTTTTTCCTGCTTGCGAACGAATTGAGGTTCAGATCTACTTGGAAAAATTACAGGATGTGTAAAACATGTGGCATTACGCGGGAAACCTCTTATAAGGTCCGTAAAAATTCGAGATTTTCATAAAAAAATCCGGTGACTTCTTAATTTTTTTTTTATGACATCCGGTGACTTCTTAATTTTTTTTATGAAAATCTCGAATTTTTACAGACCCTATAAGAGGTTTGCCCCGAAATGGCACATGTTTTGCACATCCTGTAATTTTTTCCAAGTCGATCTGAACCTCAATTCGTTCGCAATCAGGAAAAAATTCGAGAAAAAAAATTCGAGAAAAACGCGTTTAAAGTTTCTGGGCAAATGCGACGTTTGACGTTTTTAGCTGCCAAATTTACAATTTTGCGAATTTTACTATAAACCAAGCAGCATTTTATTAAAAAAATATAGTACTTTCGGAAATGCAATAAACAAAAATCGATTTTTCGACTGCCTAGTCCTCTTAATGCCTTTAAAAAGACATTTACCATAAACAAAATTCGTCCCCTACCGATGCACAATTAATCCCCCCGTGCACCATCCTCTGCGTGGCAAACGCAGACGTTGCAATTCGTTCTCCGCGAATCCGAAACAGCCAATCATCGCGTGATGAGGCTAAAGCCGCGTCTCAGCCCTTGCAGCCTGCCGAACAAAGGGTAACAAGATGTAATTCTCGCGAAACTACGCAATCAGAGCCTCGAAGCAGGCCTCCGGAGTCAAAGCCTCGACATGGGAATCTCATCTCCGTCGAGTTTTCCGATGGGGCATGACCTTGGAATTGCCTGGTTATCATCGTAGGCGCAAAAGCTGCTGGGAATGGGCCTGCTATCTTTTTTTCTCCACCTGCTGGTCTTAATGTGTTTGGACGAGCCAGCCAGGGTAGGATGAAAGGGGTGTGTGTACGAGGTGGACGTATAATGGCATCGTCGAATGTTCTTTGTGCCCGGACGCGAAAGGGACGAGCGCGGCAAAGGGCCTGGGAAAGGCTCGCGTCCTTTCTGGCGTGTAGCCAGTGCTACGTATTTCAATGCAAATTCAATCGAGCTCCGCTGAATTTTGCAACATGATCTCTCACGGGGGCCAGGGGGTGGCTGGGCGCTGGCAAGTGATTAATTCAGGGAAAGATTCGCATGGCAAAGGTGGCGGCGCAAGGGGTCTTTAAAGAAAAATTAATCCCGCGGAGGCTGCACTGATGCTTCTCATTGGAGGAAAGCCGTCGTGAGTCGTGCACATGGATCTGTGGAGGCTGTTGATTAATTTGCACGTAGGTGACGCCGGGGTGTCCTTTTGCAAAGGGACAGCCTTCTTAAGCTCCCAGCAAATCCTTACGCGACCATCTGGAATGCAATGCTCTCTCTAAGTCGAAAGTGTAGTAGGCGTACTGGCATTTAGGCAACGGGGGGACCTATGGTGTGCGATGGGGCCCCATAGGTGGCGTCCATTTATGAGGAGTTCGGAAGACGGGGACCGCGGAGAGTCGGCGTAGCCGTGGTTGCAAACGCGACTGATGATCAGCACGCGGACGTCTCGGGTTCGATTCCCGGCGTCCGTGGCTCTCTTCTTCCGACTCCTACAAATGGAAACGTTGCAAGTCTCCAGGAAGGGACCACATAATTCTGAATCCATTGCCATGACTGGTAGCTCACGACCAGAAGGATCCCGACTATGCCCGTAGGCGCGGGCACGCGAACAGCCTTCTACCCGAATTTGAATATAAATTCGCAGGTTAACGAACCCGGTGTTCTCTCGAGGCTAGCCTAAGAGGTTTCGAGATGCGATCGGGCACGCTGTAATTCACGGCTCTAAACCGTGTAAGACGATAAAACCACCCCTCCCAATGGCTTTATACTCCCTCGCAAAGAAACCGACGGGAGGAATTCCAGGCCGACGCCAGGGGTTCTCCTCGGTGCAAATAGGAAAATCTGCATGAATGCGTTCCCGTCGAGTCGTTTGGGAACGGTAAGGCGAGAGCAACCGGCGCTCTCGGCCGAATAAATTCCATCGAAACCGTCACACACGTCCCCACTTTGCCGCGCTCTATTTCTCAACCGACACGCGATTATTGGCTGCCGATTAGAAAGGAGTTTGCTGTTGCTGTCGGGGACGTTTTGTAATACGATTGCTTAATGGATAATTAAGTTCCTGGCTCGGATTTACGGCTCAAGCTCAGGGGAACCTGCCGCGGCGTCGGGGCAAACAGTTCTGTTAAGGGGTTATGCCTAGTCAGGCGGTCGAAAAGGGGCGAATATTTGTGAATTTTTTTTGAAGAAGCAGAAGCGTATATTTTTACAGAACTTTTAGCGCTTAAAAGAGCAACGTTTAAAGAATATTTGGTAATTTTTTCGTAGAAAAATATTTACGTTTATAATGAAATAACAAGCGACATCCAAGAAGCATTTTTAAAAATTTAGTTTTGCGGTGAGCACTGCCATTCGGAACCAGATTATCTAAAATTAAAAAACAAAAAAGCTTTCGACATTATATTAATGTGTCCTGAGGTTAACGGAGAGAATTTTCCGAAATATTAAGTTAAAACAAAATGGCGGCTAGTTAAAGTTGAAATCTTGACTTTTCGTGCAAAAATCAACTATAAATATCCACCATTTTGTTTTAAATTAATATTTCGGAAAATTCTCTCCGTCAACCTGAGGATACATTAATATACTAACGAAATCATTTTTGTGTTTTTGATTTTAGACAATCTGGTTCCGAATGACAGTGCTCACCGCAGAAGCAAATTTTTAAAAATGCTTCTTGGATGTCGCTTCTTACTTTATTATAAACGTAAATATTTTTCTACGAAAAAATTACCAAATGTTCTTTAAATGTTACTCTTTTAATCGCACAAAGTTCTGTAAAAATATATGCTTCCGCTTCTTCAACAAAAATTCACAAATATTTGCCTCTTTTCGACCACCTGACTAGGCATAACCCCTTAATGAAGCTAATCGAGGGAATAGATAGATACCCACATGATTCAGCTGATGAAATTACGCAATCTTCTATAATCGAAGAGTCCGCGTAGAAAACACTGTAAACGCCAAAAATCAAATTCCATACTATAGTGTTACCATTGGCACGTAGAACATCTTCCAAAAAATCCTTTTCTTCAATTTTGGCACTTGCAGTATTTTCTACAAGGACACTTCAATTCTTGGCAAATTTACTAATTTTTTGGTGGCTTATTAGACATCCTATAGTAAGAGTAAAATAAACGAAATATTCTATCACGCTAAATAAATAATAGGTAATTTTATTAGAAGGTGTTGAGATAGTATAATATTTCGTTTACGTGTTGCGAGGAATAATTAGAGTAGGTATGATAAACAGAGTCTTGGTCGTGAATATTATTCACAGCTAGGTTTACAAAATTCCTCGCGCAATTGCGGGGTTCGAAGAACGTCCCCACTATCAGTTGAGCCTCGAACGCCGTGTTGATAAGTTTACATCGCGCGTCGTGTGTTTGGGTATAGCGCTCCGCAGTGCTCGCGGATTTCAAGGCTCGATTTTAACAGCAACGCTCCTGTTTCCTTCACTTTCGGTCGTTTAACGTCGTAATGAATTATTCTACACGGTGCGGTGATTTGCATTTTACATTCTATTCGCGGAGCCGCATAGTGGTTCGAGGAATATCGTGACTTCGTGTTTCGCGTTTTTTCGGCTGGATTATTCTGATTTCGTGTCGTGGCCGCTACATTTGCGAGGCGTCATCGGTAGCTGAATTTCCTGAGGACCTTTGACCGTTACTTCTGCTGCAGCAGGTAGGAAATATAACTTCCAATTTGCTGGGTAATTTGTGTACACATTTTAACTCTACTTCCGAGAGAAATTTTAATACTGTGTTTGAGAAGTTAATGAACTCTGAGCACTCGTTAAGATAATTAGGTGCCCTTTTTTCTTGATTTATAAATCGAATCACTGATTTCGGAAATTTCGCGATTTTCGACCTTATTCTGCGATCTTTAACCGTGCATAATTCAGAGCAACCGATTTTGACGAAATTTTAGGCATGTATACAAGTTACTTCAATCTACAAATGGATTTTTTTTTAATTTTCATTACAGGCTCACAAGAAAAGTTTAAAAAAGACCTTTACTATTTTTCTGCTACTCCGACCAATTGCATCTTTTTTTCAAAACAACGAATCACGTCACTTAGCAAACTAATCCTTCTAGCTTCTAAAAAAAAAACTCATGTCATTTGGACCAATTCTAAAAGAGTTATGCGATTTTAAAGAGTGTCCGAATATTTTCGTTACTCACTGTATGTATGTTAGTATGTATTATGTTTGTCCGCGAATTTCTCCGTAACTACTGGACCTATTTTTGTGAAACTTATTGCATTTAGTTTAACTTTAATCAACTTAGGTAACGGAGGAAGAATTATGAAAATCGGATAAGTAGCTTTAAAGTTACACCAAAAATAAGAAATCTGTTTCATTAA
This sequence comes from Andrena cerasifolii, assembly GCF_050908995.1. Classification (NCBI taxonomy): domain Eukaryota; kingdom Metazoa; phylum Arthropoda; class Insecta; order Hymenoptera; family Andrenidae; genus Andrena; species Andrena cerasifolii. The sequence goes on from NC_135123.1 coordinate 5,856,396, forward strand.
CCGACTTCATTATTTAAATAAGTGTAGTTATATAACTTAAATAATTAAAAAGTACAAACTAAAAAATTTAAAAAACTTAAAACCGACTTAAAAAAAATGAAATTGCGCTAAAAAGTAACAAATAATTTTGTTTCTTATTTAATCTACCACTCTCAATTTTTTTAAGTTGGCGTCAAGCGACATAAAAAATTTGAGAGTTGTAGATTAAATAAGGAACAAAATTATTTTTTACTTTTTAGCACATTTTTTTTGTTTGAAGTCGGTTTTAATTTTTTGTAAAATTTGTTCGCTTCTTTGATTGCACGGGATAATGGCACGTGGGTAAGGGTGCGTTTATGTTGGAGCTGCGATAGAAACTATAAGGGCGTCGATCAGACGGTGATAATTAACTATATCCTTAATTAAAACTCGTATTTTATTTCAGCCCACTTTACCCCAAATAGTAGCTCACTATATATGGGGTAAAGTGGTTGTTTTGGCACTTTCTTTTCAAGTTGAATTTTAATATACTTTAAGTTTATTTAAAATATTGCTATTCGTAATTTATCAATAGTAATGTTCAAATTGTATTATAAATCTATTTCCACACATTTTTATTGAAAGGGAAAAATTTTATTCGACTTCAAATTTCGCGTCACTTTGCCCCGGTTTCCCCTACATCGGAAAATGTCTACGCAGTAAGCGTAAACATTGTGTTGTATTTAATTGAACGGCTACTTCGTCTCAAAACTGATCTAAAACGAATCTCTTACGGTCACTGTTACGGTGAAAATCTGTTATGTACCAACGATGAAAACAGCGATAAAAGCGAAGGAAAAGTAATATTTGGTTCTTGACGCTTGTATCGTTGGTCATCTATTAAGCGTATCTCTCACGCTGCTTCAATGTAAACATTTCCATTATAAAACTATAAAATGCATTTCTACGCTTCACTCTCGCATAAACGTACCCTAATCGCAATAAACGATGGGAGAACCTTCATACGTAAGACACTGACTCCTGGTGCAACGCGTTTTCGCCTAACCACGTGGCTCTCCATCGTTCGGAACGAAATCGCGCGGTTCAATTTCACGGGTCAGGGGTCGCCACGCGTGTGAAATTTTCCACCGATATATCGACGCGCCCCCGGAAGACGAGGCACATCGTTCGCGGAAAAGTGCACTCCATACAGCTAGGTACTCGGATAATTTTAATAATTTCCTCCGAATTTACCGTCGACTTAGAACACGTGAAAGAGCCACTTTGAACCGTAGTAGGGTAAACGCACCAATAAATGAACACTTAAGGCTAATGAATGAACGCTTTTATATAATTATGTGCTGCAAAAATTATTTGGGTATGAAGCAAGAAATTAAAAGAAGTGTGTAATTAATTAGTTGCTTATTTTAATAAGTTATTTTACTCATTTTAATATAAAATGTCCATTAACTGGTACGTGTTCATTTACTGGTACATCCACCCTATCCGTGGTGGGAGCGACAACAAAGTTGAAAAGAGTAAAAAGCACAGAAGGTAGTCTGCTAGATGATTCTCACGCCTGAATTTTGTTTTGAATTTGAGTAGTCTCCAAACAGCTGTGAGCGTAACTTCCAAACAAAGAATCGAAAATGAAATTCTCCTACCAAAAGGAGCCTGCATTTTCGAGGAGAGTTGTCAATGTCGTACTGCTCACCACTTTCTCAACAATTAATGAATGTAAACAACCCAAAATTATAAAAATATCAAGTAAATGCGAAATGAAAAATACAAACAAAATCTATCGAGCTTCTGCCCTATTTTACGGGGGCTACAAACATTTAATAAACTCAGGTATGATTGATGGTACCTAACTTTTTACCAGTTTATTTCTTTATTTGGTATTGACACTATTTTTAGAAGAGCTGCGATTTTGGAAACCAAGGGGTACGATTTAGGAGCCCGGTTGCCTAAATCGTACCTGTCACAGTATGTCACGAAAAGATTAATAACAAATCAATTAGTTCTGAACGAAAGCTTAAACATCTAATAGCAGGTGGCTAAAAGGTGAAGCTACAATATCCAATATTAATTTGCGTACAAATTAGTGCCAAGTACGAAACATAACGTAAAATATCTTAGGGGGTTGCACCTAGTCAGGCGGCCGGAAAGAGGCGAGTATTTGTGAATTTTTTTTGAAGAAGCGGAAGCGTATATTTTTACAGAACTTCTTGCGCTTAAAAGAGCAACATTTAAAGAACATTTGGTAATTTTATCGTAGAAAAATATTTAATTTTATAATAAAATAACAAGCGACATCCAAGAAGCATTTTTAAAAATTTAGTTTTGCGGTGAGCACTGCCATTCGGAACCAGATTATCTAAAATAAAAAAACAAAAAAGATTTCTTTAGTATATTAATGTATCCTCGGGTTAACGGAGAGAATTTTCCGAAATATTAATTTAAAACAAAATGGTGGCTATTTAAAGTTGATTTTTGCACGAAATCAAGATTTCAACTTTAGATAGCCGCCATTTCGTTTTAAATTAATATTTCGGAAAATTCTCTCCGTTAACCTGAGGACACATTAATATACTAACGAAATCTTTTTTGTTTTTTGATTTTAGATAATCTGGTTCCGAATGGCAGTGCTCACCGCAAAACGAAATTTTTAAAAATGCTTCTTGGATGTCGCTTGTTATTTTATTATAAACTTAAATATTTTTCTACGAAAAAATTACCAAATATTCTTTAAATGTTGCTCTTTTAATTGCAAAAACTTCTGTAAGAATATATGCTTCCACTTTTTCAAAAAAAAATCACAAACATTCGCCTCTTTTCGGCCGCCTGACTAGGTGTAACCCCTTAAGTGGCACGATATCTCCAAGCCTCCCCTATTCGCGGACACCTTTGACACTCGAGACGCTCTCAGACCGGAGTCAGCAATGGTCGCTGTTGCGTTTCAAGTAAAGAGAATAATCGCGTGATCATTCGGCGACTAAGTAGTCCCCCCAAGCTCTCTGCGTTCCCCCGTGGATCGATGAGAATCGGGCTCTTGTGGCCAAAGGATCACAATTTACAACGGTCGAGCATTCCGTGGGCCGATTAACAACTCCTCTGACGAATCTGTGATCGCGTGGCACGGGAATCGGCGGGGTCGTAACGAGCAAGCTTGCTAGTCGAGTTCGGGGCGAAATTCGCGATCATGCGGCCCTCTGCTACCCTTCGCAACTCACCCCCGCCATACCTTTCCCTTCCGCCACCTTTCCTTATTTTCTAATTCACCATTCCGCATAGCTTTCGCGTGCACAGCAGGAATCGATCGAGCCTCCCTTTCTCCCTTTCATTTTTCTCATTCCGTTTGTTTCCCTTTTAGCCGCGGAAGGGCTTAGAGGACTCCCGGGCGCAGCTTAAAGCGTTACACGCTCGTGTCCGCTCGCTTGCGATCGAAAGCACTCGCGAGACTCCCTTCCCATTGTCTGCTTCTCCCCTGCCGGTTGCCGCACGGGGTCAATCTCTGCCGGTTATTTATTTTTCATTCTAATGAAACGAGGAGGATGCTGGAGATCGCGTGCCGGCTTTCGCCTCGCTCCGCGCGCGTTCGTTCTGTCTGGTCACCGTCCGGCAGAGCGCGATGATAGCGCGCGGAAATTAACGATAGAGCTCCGGTGAATTGTAGGTTCCAAAGATCGTACGTGGCTGTAGCCCGCGGTATATATTTCGGATGATTTATATCGGGCGAAAGGGAACTCTCGTGTTCGAGCGAGCGGATCGCGGCGCGAGCACCGCGGGAAAAACTAAATTGAAAGTGTGCAGTGCTCTCCTCGTATTGTGTAAAGCGACTGATTTACGGAATTCCCGCTGGTGATCGATGGCCAGGGAATCTGGCAAGATTTTTCATGATGTGCTTGCATAATTCAATGCAATTTAGGATCGACGTAGATTCCCTGCACCCTGCAAACAGGCAGCGTGAAATATCGCGGAAGATATGATCGAGAGGGGCGTCGAATTCGACAGGTGTGCGGGTCGCGATTCTCACCCCCGCCCGGCCCCCTCTCACCCTCTATTCTTTAACGTTCGAGTTAATCCCGCCGCCGCGCAGTTTGGCACGTCGTTAGCATAATTAGCCGCCGGGTAATTTCTGCTCGACACTTATTTCCATGAAATTCCACTCTAAGTCCCTGCATATCTGACTTTCATTTCGTTGTCAAACACCGGCCGAAATCTCGTCACCCCTTTCATCTTCGGACACTGATATAATCAATACAATACGCGTCGTAGTGAAACCATTCTAATTACTTCGATAACAGGAAGCGGAATCGCAACGATAACTTTCAGCGTCCGACAGTTTATTTGATCTGAAATTTCATCTGCAAGTATCGGTTGCTGAATTTTGCTGGCCAAACATTGCCGCAACATTGGAGAAACTTGATTCAGATTGTATCCAGTGGATTCTCGAACGCCGGGAGAGTTTATCGCCGCGGGATGAGCAGAGCTCGAAGCGACAAGGGTTGTCAGGCTGGATTTTTCAATCGGCGGGGGTTGTACACTGTAGTTCGGGATCAATCGACTCAGATCGCGATAGAAATTTGGACGGGCGGGGGGACGCATCCGCGGATATTCCGCGAAGGAGGGAACGATATCCGTGGCGCGTGTATAAAGGCAACTGTGTCGGACAGGGCGGCCCCCGTAGGATTTATGCCCGTATAGAATTGCAGTTCAGCGTCTGCCGCGACGGTGATTTACTTTGCATCGCAGGGCGAGAGAATTTACAGCCGCCCGAAATACCTATTCTCCAGATTGACCTTCAAAATCGAGCCCCGACGCGTATTGATTGATAAGCAATAACTCCGTGCCGGCGCCCCGAACCGTCGTCAAATATTTGATCGCCTGTTTGCGCAAGCGGGGGATTTCGGAAAGCGTTCGTACGAAAACAAAGCGTGGAAATCGATACACGTCCCAACGATACGAGACAATTTCGGTGGTATCTTCACGAGCTTCTGAACGATTCTCGATCCGCTCCACTCATAAATTCTCCCGCCACCTGCGCACCCCTGTGCAACTAAATTCCCCGTGATCGTAGCTCCTCCAAAGTATCGGTTTTTAAGTGCAATTCAATTGGCGGATGTTGGGTACAGAAGCGATCAGCTGCGACTCGTTAAAGAATAGATTGGCGACAGTTTCGATGTCGACCAGTTCGTGGTCGATCAAGTCCCCGCGGATTTCATTGCGAAATAACTACAAGCTCTTTAGCGGAGGGGAAGGAGGAGCTAGAACGCGCTTGCTATTCATGCAGATCCACAGGCAAGATCAAAGAGGATCTCGCCCAGATGGCGAGCAGCTCCCATCTCGTTCGCGTTTGTTTGGAAAGCCACGCTGATCAAAATGTCCCGGTTTTAAAGTGCGCTCGTGAATGAAATCTGACTAGCTGGACCATGGACACAATTGGCACGCCCCGGGGGTAGTTAACGCCGTAAAGACTGCTACGAAGTTCGGTGGAACTAAACGTTCCTGTTCAAGGAGCTTGGAAGCAGCCGGCCTGGCTAAACCGTAGGCGAAGGAGATTCTGCTTTAATTGGAAAAAAAGGGGGCGAAGTATAATTTCTCTTTTCGGTCCCAAGCCCGGCATTCTCCTTCGCTCTCTCCTCCGCGCTGCCTCCTCGCCTGTGTCTGCTAGCCACGGGTGCCTGTCGAGGAAGTATTTGCAGGCGACTGTACAGAAACCCAATTTAGTCTGCGGTCGACTAATCCTATCCTACTACATACCATCAGTCGATAGCTCCGGGGCTGAAGCTGCTCTCGCCCCCAGCTTCGCCGTTCTTTCCCGGCCCCTCCGTCTTCGTCTGCTCTGTTTGTTCCGTCTGCTCCCGGGGAACTGTCCGAAACCGGTTCGATTTGCTGCGGGGGCCACGCTTTTCGCGGAAAGGAAGTCACGGCTCCTTCTGCTCGTACCTCCGCCGCGGGGATCCTGAAGGGGCGTCGGGAAGTTTTGAGAAATCCGCGCGATAAGGGTGGGTGGCGGGGTTATTGGACCGAATAGTTTGCAAGATTTGGGAGATCGAATGTTGCGGGATTAATGGACTCCATCACTCGTGCTCCAGTAGACTCGGGGAATGGATTATTAGAAAATTCGGGGACGGGGTTGTTAGGCATTCTGCATATGGTAAATCTGGTGTTAGATATTTCTGCGTCGCTGTAATCGCTTAGGAAAGGTATGTTTAATTTTACTCTGGGGTGAAGCTAGGTAATAGGGCGGAGCGGAAAATTTAAATTTGAATTTTCAGTTGGCCTGGGGGCGGGACAGTTGTCTTTTGATTAACTAGACACAGCTGTAAAAATATTTTGGAAAAATATTCATGTCTGCAGGCTCCTTTTTCTCCTAAAAATGATCATATAATCATATAATCGTTTTTAGGAGAATAAGATGAAAATGATCATATAATCATATAATTAACCAAACATAACTGTAAAAAATTTTTGGAAAAATATTTATGTCTTCAGGTTCCTTTTTCTCCTAAAAATGATCATATAATCATATAACTGTAATAAAAATTTGGAAAAATATTCATGTCTGCAGGCTCCTTTTTCTCCTAAAAATGATCATATAATCATTTTTAGGAGAAGAAGATGAAAATGATCATATAATCATATGATTATATAATCATTTTTAGGAGAAGATGAAAATGATCATATAATCATATAATCATTTTTAGGAGAAGAAGATGAAAATGATCATATAATCATATAATTAACCAAACATAACTGTAAAAAATAATTGGAAAAATATTCATGTCTGCAGGTTCCTTTTTCTCCTAAAAATGATTATATAATCATACTATATAGGCAAAAATTTCAATTTGAATTCTCACTTGACCTGGGTGCGGGATAGTTGTCTTTTGATTAACCAAACATAACTGTAAAAAAAATTTGGAAAAATATTCATGTCTGCAGGCTCCTTTTTCTCCTAAAAATGATTATATGATTATATGATCATTTTCATTTTTTTCTCCTAAAAATGATTATAGTGTTAAAAATGGGGCGTATTGCATAGTTTCACCCTATTAAAAAATTCTGTCCCCTGGGAAAGATTCTCCCCTTCTTCGCCCTCGTGACCATTCCTATCGCGGCTCGTTTGTTAGGCGGTAAAAAGGCGCGAACTATGCTCGTACGTGGACACGCAACTAGGCGGTTGCAAGTGGCGGAAGGGTGGCAAGCATGTATCGTCATCTCAGGAATAACCCCGATGTGTGGCGCTAGTTCACCGCGGTCCCAGCTACCATGCGGACACATTGACGCGACATAGTTGGCGCAACACTCGCGAATAGTTCGGCCAACAATTTTCCAGCAGTATTTTACGCGGCGGTGCCGGGAGAATGGGCTTGTACGTGTTACCGCTAAACCGACGCGGGAACGACGGAGCCGCATTGCGTGCTTCCCTGCTCGCGGCTTTTTCCTTCTCCCCGCGGAGAAAAAGCGGCCGCTTTCGTGCGACCAGCCGCGAGCTTAATGACGCCGAAAAATGGACTCGCGGAAATTATGCGTTTGGCCGTCGAATGGAATTCGCCGGGCACCTCGCTGCTCGGGCCAGCGAAGTGTGCGGGAACGGGAGTCGGTTTCTCTGTGCAAGTTGATTTATGGGAGACTCTCTCTTAAATTTTCGCGAATTTTTCGGGCGAACGCTGCTTGGACACGGAAGACGAGCATTCGTCGCTCGTTAGACGGCGGATTTTTTTTGGGACCCGAGGCTGCCTATCCGCAGGATAAAATTGGCAGGGGCGGAGTAGGTTGCAGCCTAGGGCGACAAGTTTTGGGGAGTGGCAATTTTGGGGAGAGACAAATTTTGGGGAGCATCAAATAATTGCAGAGCGCCGAATTTTTAGCGAAAGAAATTGAAAAACTTTTAAACACAATGGCTTAGGACATTTTTATAAACATTTTTATTTCACTGTTTTTTCTCATGTACGAATTAGCAATGACTAAGAAGCGAGTTGGCATATGGAATTAATTTTGAGATTGTCTCGACACTTTTAAATTATAATATTTTATGATATTTCGCAAAAAGGGCGACAGACTAGGGGCGCAAAATCTTCAAATCCGCCCCTGAAAATTGGCGTTGGAGTGCGTAATTGAGGAGCTTGCACCAAGATGGGTGCAACTCCATTTTTGTCAGGTTTTGAGTTATGACGTGTAATATAAAAAAAAATCTACATCGTTTGGTGCACGTTTAATGCAAATCCGATATTAAATGAGGGATTCGTTGCAAATTTAGACCCTGCACCCATCACTGTTTTGTGCAATATTTTTATTCTGAGCAGCTCCAGGTTTGAAAAATGCGCCGAAAATAGGAATAAAATTATTTTTCAATTAATGTTCTTTTTTTTAATATTAAGTCAAAGCAATAATTTTATGAATAGTTTTTTTCTAATTTACTCGAAGTTGGTAAATATGAGGGTTGCACCCCTTTTGCTGCAAAGTCCTCAGTTGGAATTGTTATCGGCGATTATTAGGAGTTGAATAGTTGTGAGAAATCGGCGATTAGGAAATGCTGTAGAATCAGGTGTAACCATATACGTAATTAATGTAGACATGGGAGTTTGTTTTTTAACGGCAGCGGCATTTGGAGTTTACGTTCCACTGTGGAATGTGGAATATGTTTTGCGCCGGTGCACGTGCATTCCCGTGGACTATTATAAATCGATTAACTTATCACAGTAGGAGGTCTTGATCCCTTAACCAATTAGCGTCAATTATTCAGCCGGTTTACCGTGACTAACTAACTCCTCAACGGTTGACGCGTTATGCGCGCATGGATCGATCGGATCGTGTAATCGATGAAACCGATTAGTTTGACAGCTAATAGTTAACCGTATAAATCGATCAAGTAATAAGTACTATTGACCGAGTGATTTGACCTCGCGCACCTCTGCGACCTGTCCTGTAATTAGTTGATCTAGTTAGCAGGATCGATTGACGCGCTGATCGATCTGTTTAACTAGGCGGACTGATAATCCAACGATATTGCCTGCTGCCCCTCTATTTCTCTTCCTCATTGGATCGTTAAATTAATAGAATTTATAATTTGATAAAGGAGCACGATTATCATGTCTCTTCTAACTGTCACGCGTTTCCTATTCGCGATTAACCATCCTTCCTATTCCTTTTATTATAGCACACTTTACATAATAATGGGAAGTGAATTTATAATTTTCTAGTACCTAGCTTGCGTGATTTGGGAATGATCTGAGGTGATTGGACAATTAGTGAAGTAATTGTCTTTTAATTCGCTGAACAATTCAATATATTTTCGCTTAATACTCGGCAGTACAAAAGGCACAGCCCTGAAGCGTACTAGCTTGTGTCGCGTTGCTAACTTTCCTGTCGTTGCATTTCTTCCGTCGAAAACGCGGAAAGGCATTAAGGGGACCCACCGGTTAAAATTTTAAAATTTAAAATTTTTTTAAAATTTTAATATATATATATATATTTTTTTTAAAATTTTATATACATATATTTTTAAATTTTATATACATATATATATTTGTAGTATAACATCCCGAGAATACCCGGTGAAATTTTTACACCAAAATTCGTAACGGTATACATATGTCTAGTTTGTTTGGACCCTTTCAGCGAAAGCTATTCGAGAGAGAAATGGATCTAATGTCTAGATCAGGGGTGTCGAACTTTCGCACTCCGAGAGCCGCACGAGTCGGGCCCCCGATCAGCCGGTTCCCCCACTTATTTTTCTCCAGACGTCGCACGAGGCCCGCCAGAAATTCATCAGAGTGAAGTAGGTGTGGAGGGGGCCGTTCTCCTACGGCTCTACGGAGCAGGCGAAGAGGAGAAGAAGCCACTGCGGCTCGCGAGCCGCTAGTTCGACACCCCCGCTATAGATTCTATAGTCATACGTATAACTAATTCAAACTCCAAACGGAGGTGTGAGCCGAGAACACTTTGAACGCAGTTTTCTCGAAACACGATATTTCGAAACGGTAACCACGATTTCAAGAGAACTAATGAACCGATTAAAAAAAACCTTGAAGCATTTGATTCGTAGTTGGACTTTCTATCGCAGCTCCACTATTAACAATTTTTTGAAACACGGGTTTTTTATTTGCATATTTGTGCGGACAATTTCCCGCCTTTTTTGCACTACTTCGTTCAAATGTGCACTAACATCGTAGTTTTGGTCCTTTTCGCCCCAAAATGGGAGCTGCGATAGCCATTGAAATAAGTTTTAAGAAATTGTTAGAATTTTTTATTTTGAACGATCGTGTGAGTAAATTCCGTGGTTTACGTTTTGGCATCTCTTTTTGGCAGCGCCTGCACTAAGCGCCACCTAGAAAATGCATCAAGACCGGAAACATGAAACAATAATTTTTTTTTGCAAGCTATCGAGTGTATCAATAAATGCCAAGGATATTTTTTAGGATATGTTATAACCTCTTCTTGCAAAAAAATCATGAAGATCACCTATTTTTTTAAGGATGTTGACCGGAGGGTCCCCTTAATTGTTATTTGGATTTTTTTATTATTATTAATTCTGAAAGTGTCATCCTTTGTGAACGTTTAGAACAAAGTTTCATGAGGAAATTCGAATAATTCCGAAAATTATTAACGGCCACGCAGAGCGTATTGGGCAGGGGACTTAACTTTGATGACGTTTATCTCGAAACTACATTTATAAACACCGTGTACAACATAACTCTCGAACGAATGAATGTTTTCACTTGAAATTATAACTGGGAGTGTAGAATTCCTCTTTCTACAGTGTGGAACTTTTGCATCAACATTGGATGTTTGTAAAACATTTTGCAAATAATTAAACACGATTTTTCCCGTGAAAAGTGGGGGAAATTGATTCGTGCGTAATTTCCACTTTTGTTTAAATTGTGCAGTAAAGGTCCACGTTGTAGTTTTTAGTGTAGAAACTATTCACCCCAAAGCATTTTGCTTTTAGATGATTGGTTCACCTGGGGCTATGTACACGGACTACAGCCTCGCGCTACGCAGAACCATTTTTAGCGTTAAATAACTTCAATTATTTTCAACATTCGGACAATTTTCTTTTAAATTACTCGTAAAAGCGTGCATAAAAACTGTGAAAAGTATCGGTATGGCGATTATTTGGTATCTGAGCAATCCAACCCAAAAGAAACCCTCGACTTTGGTCGTTTAATAGTCCTGTCCCCACCCAGAAGCCACTAAAAAGTTTGGGATTTTTTTGTTCGTATAAATAAAAATATTGGGCTTGGATTTTTTACATAGTGTTAAAGCAATGTTTATTTTGATAGAAAAAATTTTTTTGTATGGAAAATTGTACAAAATGGCGGCGAAAAAAATGGCTTCCCAGAGCACTGCAAAAAAACTGGCCCACACTCCCGGGAATGACTGGATCATCTAAGAAGGAAATACAAAAAAGATATATAAACAGGAATATATTCTCTACAACCTAGCATAGGATTTTATTGATATTTCAATTATTCGATTTTTTTACAAGCATTTCAGTGCAAATTTGTATTTAAAAAATTAAAGTCAATTCTTCAAACTGCTACAATTTCCAAAATAATTCGAATTTTGAGAAAATCCTACGCTAGGTTGTAGAAAATATATTCCTGCTTACATATATTTGTTGTATTTCCTTCTCAGATGATCCAGTCATTCCCGGGAGTGTAGGCCATTTTTTTTGCAGTGCTCCGGGAAGCCATTTTGTTCGTCGCCATTTTGCACAATTTTCCATAAAAAAAAATATTCTCTATCAAAATAAAGATTGCTTTACCACTGTGTAAAATATCCAAGCCGAATATTTTTATTTATACGAACAAAAAAATGCCAAACTTTTTAGTGGCTTCTTCCCCCCTTAATACAAAAGGGAAGGTAGACAAACTAGAGAGGGTGAGAAAGTTTCCCGGCCGAGCGGCGAAGGAAAACGTCCCCAGCTGCGAAGCAACTGTTTTACTATTTTACGGCTCTTGCCACGGCCCGTTCCTTCTCTACCTGGGACTTTCATCATCCATCACAAACCCAAAGCGCATCGCTGTTACAATGCCGAGTGTATCGTTCTTTATTTTAACATTCGCCTTGCTTAACATCGCGTTGCACCGTTCCGTTCGATTTTCCGGGAGAATGTGTTCCCGAGGAACGAGTGGCAATGGGTATCCAGGGCAAAGGTCAGTTTAGAGTGAACTACGGTGCCGAGATCCCTAGGAAATTTGTGTATCGCCAGGAGCACAAGTTCCCCGTCGTATTTCCTTAGAATTCCCCCTGTATTTCACCTGTACTCGCGTCCCCTGTATCGGACGCGGTGTTCCCAGAGCTACGTTATCGCGCCAATTGCGCATAACGTACTCCATAACGCGGCACAGCCCCCGCCCCCAAGCCGGGGCAAAAGTTGCACATGTTTCATCGTTCGTCGCAAATCATTTCGCGGCATTGTAGTCCCGCATTTCCAAGTCAAATGCCCGGGGTACGTTGCGCGGCTGCTGGGAAACAGAGCCCCGAAGATCAGGACTCGGCTCCGTGGCCCCCCCGTTCGCGACTGGCCTCGAACTCGCGAGGCTTCCGTGGCAAAGCTCCAGAGGGTCCATTTTTCAGTAGTGCGGGGACACGCGAAGCCCTCTTCGAAAGCTGAGACCGTCGGTTTTTCTAGCGGCCGGAATAACTCGGCGGTGATTCTTTCCCTGGTCGCTGCTTCCCTTCCGACGCCACCCTCTCCAGCGGAGCTGCCGCTTCGTCGAACGGCTCCCCGTTCCCAAGTTTCGACAGAATGCCCTTTGAATTCGAGCGTGCGGGGGTGGGCGGGGTGTAATCTAAAGTTCGAAGTCTCGATTAGCGAGTGACGAGTAAGAAGAAGACGAGGGGCGGGGGAGCGGGTAAAGATCGAAGGGGGACGGAAGCTGCGAGTGTCGCGGAGGGTCGCGACGAGACGGAGACGGATAGGAAAGGCGACGGAAAGGTCGCCGGCAACCTGCCGCGAAATAATATTTCCCAGCCTCTCGGTCCCAGCGGGCGAAGAATTCGGCGAGGAATAACCGAGTTTCGAGTCTTCCTTGTCCCGCGAGGCTCGAGCTTTCGATTGCATTCGCGTAGCCGGCCTCGCGTCGAACCAGAGGGGGTGAGACGTCGATGGGAGGGGGATGGGGGGGTGGTTTCGAGGTGGATGGCGCAACCATTATCGTCATTATTATCGTTATTATCCTTACTAAGCAGCCCCATCGCTGAAACCCACCCTCTCGGATTCTCCGGAATCCACCAGGAATTTATTGGGCACGGAATACCGAACGGGGGACGCGGGGCGGGGAGGGGGAGGGGGGGTGACGTGGAAGGTTGCGCGAGAAAAAGGGACGAAATAACGGTACGCGACCTTATTTCGACGAGGTATTTGCATGGCTCGCAGGTATTTCTGTAGGGGAAACGAAGCTGCGCCCGGAAGCTAGGGGGTTGGAGGAAAGAAATTGCGTTTCCACGTACGCGGGGCTCTGCCTGGTCACCGTGTTGTGTGACCCTCTTCCGGCGAAGGAATTATTATCTTTTAACGTGGACGAACGACGGGCGGTTTTGTGCGTGCGTTGCTTTCTTGGCTCACTCGAAGTCGCCCATATCAAATTCCAGCGCGCGGAATTACTCGCGTAGGGGCGATCCTTGTAGGCGCGGATCCGCGATGAGATTTTACAGGAGACTTTTCCATCATGAGGCAAAAATCTCAGCGACAGGTAAATGTAAGTAATGGAAATAAAAGAATTATGATAATTAATGGAAATTAAATTTTTTTGCGAGGCACGATAGTTTTGTCTCGTCGTGGATTTGCAACTTAAGGCTGTACAAGCGTAACTAAGCTGACTGCAACTTTTTGCCATCGTGCTACTTGTCATCGGGGTTTTAAATAAATAAATAGGAAATAGGAATATGATAAAAAGATTTGCCTGTTCAAATAGTTAAGGATATGTATTATTTGAAAATATTATATAAATATTAGTATTATTATATAAATATTAGTATTATTATATAAATATTAGTATTATTATATAAATATTAGTATTATTATATAAATATTAGTATTATTATATAAATATTAGTATTATTATATAAATATTAGTATCATTTTAAAATCAACAGTCAGCAAATAACGATAAAAATGTAATTAAACACAACTTCTAATATTATAACATTTTACTTTGGTACGTGCTCTAGTGGCGCCTTCTACGCTAAGTTCTGCGTCAGTTTCCCCAATTTGCGTTACATTCGATCATTAATATCTCCATTAAACAAAGCCCAAACTCGTCAGAGTAAGAGCTACACAGAATTGCTAGAAACTTGAAAAGCATAAGTAGGGTAGACCAGGGCTAGTTGACAACTCTTTAACATTTCTAATTTTTATAACTAGACCATTGGTATTTTGTTGACTTGTTGCACACCAAAAGTTTACAAATTTCATTAGGTATACAGGCTTAATTTTTAAAATTGTTTTAATTGAGTGTAGGTCGTAGTTTTTATTATATTTAGAGTAGTGAGACGAATAAGTCAACAAACCCCGGCTGTGGGGTTAGTTGATAAATAAGATGAGGTTAGTTGACTGGAGATTTACTTCTCAGTTTTAACCCTTTGCCTGAGAAAGGCGTATATATACGCAGCCAGTTCCATCAATATAGTATACAAAAAGCGCACATATATATCCTACGACCAACAAATTTTTAAAAATTTTTTTTGCACTCCTTCACACTGTTATTTTTTTTATTAATTATCGTGGTTTTAGATACTGTAATTATTTTCTACTTGTTTGTTATGATCTATTTGGAAGGCCTGAGAGTTTGAAGGGAGGATAGGGTGTAAAACTGGTAGGGGTGAGTTTGGAGGGATTTGTGGTGAGGGAATTGGACTTGAGCAGCTAAACTCTTCGCCCCGACTACATCTCGAGGATAAAAAGTGCAATTTTTAGTGGTATTCCTATGCTTAAATAAAATGATTTATAATTTCGACCGCAAAGAATTTTTAAAACTTAAAAGTAAATGTTATCGGCGCACCGGTTCGGTCTATTTTTTATACAAATTTTTTTACAAAAATAGACCGACCGGTGCGCCGATAACATTTACATTTAAGTTTTAAAAATTCCTATGCTTGGTCAAGTAACCCCGTCCGACACTGTCAACATGTTAAGGGTCGTACGTACAAAACCTCCGCGCACCGGATAAAATAAAATACCCTAAATTACAGTGAAAGTATCACGTTTCCACAAAATATTCATGAAAAAACATCAAGCAATACTTAGTGGACAAAAATTCATAAATAGTCCAAACAAAAATATCCCCGCCGCCCTTTTTAGATTTTCCATTCTCACTAATAGAACACGCAAGTTTTTATCACGGTGACGCATTAATCGGCAAGCTGGCCATCCATATGCTTCAATATCGCGAATCGCAGCATAATTTACAACACAACACAACAATTAAAAGGGAATTAGTCAACTAACCTCCTCAGTCAACTAGCCCCGGTCTCCCCTGGAGACTCCAGGTTGAACGGAGGCACCAGGTTCGCGGTCTTAAAAATATCACCAACGCGAAACGAGAAACAATCGACCCACCCACCCTCCCCGCCGTGCCCCGGCCGGGGGGCGCGCGCAGACGGTCGAGAAATTACCGGTAGATTTATTTCGAGTATCGACGCGGAACGATCGTGGAAATCCGTGCGTCTCGTCGGCGATCCATAAAAAGGAGGCGACGGGAACAGGCAAGGAAACATTCCAGGCCCGTCCACTCGTAAATTCCCGGTTTACTCGATGCCGGGCCAACAGCCATCGGGCCGATCGTCGTATAATCCTCGGGACGACGCCGTACCCTCGCGTTTCATTGGCACGATAATAATTATCCGGGCGAATAGCTCGAAAATGTGTAGCCGCCGCGGCGAACAGTAGTTTCGTCCGTTCGAAACTGCGCCCCGTGATACGGAATTGCCTGCATTCTGCCGCGACCGCCGCGTCGGAACAGCCTGTGCGCGCGGCCCGGTGTGCTGGTGTGCGTTCGCCGCGAGACGGGGTAGACAAGGTCCCTGGCAGAAATTATCCGGCATTTCGAAACCCTTGGATTACCCTTATCGCGCGACCCAAATTCAAGCCCTTCCATTCCCGAGCGGATTACCAGCCCTACCCGCGTGTGTGCACGCTAGCATTCCGGGGGAATCCCAACCCGAAACATCCTGCGACGGTTATGGATACACGGCGGGGGGGGGGGGGGTGGCGTGCACGCGCCCGGTCGTCCGCTTTCGGGGGACACCTCGGCGGTGTACACGCGTCAAACAGAACCGAAACCGTGCGTACAGTCGGGCGCAGGAGTTTCCGCATTGTCTCGCGGCGGAGTTTAAAGAATGGAGCGGGCGATCCGCGGCGATTAGATGGGGACGATTTGAAACGGGATGGTCTAGCGACAATGGAGGCACTAGTCTGATTGCTTCTGCGAAATAGTACACTGCGGAGCGCGTTATCATTCCGAGGAGTAGGTAGCATGTCCGAAGTTTCCGTGACAGGGATGCGAGTTTAGTTTCAGGGAAGATTCTTTGCGAGGAGGGATGATAGGCCGTCTCGGAACGTTCGAATGTTCGGTTCGTGGAAATTTCGACACCCTGTATGGAGGGTTGGAAATAGAGAGGCGCTGGTGAGAACGCACACAGGCGCGGAGGGGTTTGGAGCGCGCAAACTCGCGGGCAGACGGAACCACTCGTACGCACTCGTAAGCGCCCACACGGGGGGAGAGCGTAGGGGAAACGGAAATAGGGGCATATGCAAACGTATGCCGTCAACGAGGGTATTGTCGCCGGCCCCTGTTGGCATTATTGGATTAAATACACTCGAGTATCCGAAACGGCGAGACAAACGGCCAGCCACAACGAAACCGCGCTTGTCAGTCGTAATTGGCCCGATGAGCAATGATGACTTCCGGTTTGCTCGTGGTAATTTAGTCGTGGCTACGAGCCAATGGCAGAGCTCTTCTTTCAGTGTGTATAGTCGAATGGACTTTCTCAGTTACTTATTGTTAGTATTGGTGTTATTTATTCAGATATTCGGGTTTTAAGTGGTCTAGGCCGGTCCGTGGTCAGACACTGCTAATGGAAAGATTAATTGGTTCAGATTCGAAAAGAAGCATGAAGTATTAGGGAAGTAGTTAATTGATAACATGTGTTTTGGATTCTTGATGCTGGCTGGCAGGTCAAGTGGATCTACTTAAACTGTCAAAGTCTCACCGGTGCCAACTGCACTGTGTCGCTTTTGGTATGCCATGGTTGATGTGGTAAGGGGCTCAGGAACATAACATGGCGGTTGATGATGTAATTAATAATGACATTTGTCGATGATGATCTGTATGAAAAGAGTATTGCCACAGACAGTAATTAAGGATTTCTAATGTAGTGAAATGGAATTCTTAAAGCACTAGGCATTCTAATGGCTCGAGAATCAAGTATTTTTGCGAATTTATTGCAAGGAGATAAATGCAAGCACAGACCATTCTTTTCACACAATGTTTATTAATATCACGTACAGTAAAAAAAATATTTTTTCGTGCACATATCTCTGTTACAAATGGCGCCACACGAGGTTGTTTACACAGTGGTTTAGAAAAAGTGTCTGGTTTTGACTTGATATTAAGCTTCAAAATAAAGATACAACGGTTTTCTTGGAATATGTTTCCCCTAGAAGCTGCAATTTTGGATACGGGACTTCTGGAAAAAATTGAACCAAAATGATTAAAATAGCGACTAGGAGAAGGCAATTTGTTAGATTTGTACGATAAATGTCTATTTCCGAAGTGTCCAGTTGGCTGTTTTTTTTATTTCAAAACCTAGATCTGTTGCACTTAATCCCGAGCTCCATTCTAAAAAGGACTATATTTTGAACATGCTGTAAAAATTTCAAGTCGATCCGAACCCTGATTTTTTCGCAATCAGGGCAAAACCACAGAAAAAACGCCTACACACCAATGACTATTTCCATCATACACATGTAGATATTATCAAAAAAAAAATTTTTTATAGTTTCCAGTATTAATAAATATTACTCAAAAGTATTAGTCACAATTTGTATTCATCTCCTTGCAATATATTCACAAAAAAAGTCCTTGGTCTTCGAGCGATTTGACTGCCTAGTCCCCTTAAGAGAGCCGAGTATTTTACGTGGCCATTTTTATTAATAAATCATTAATGCATAATGTACTGATAGAATATAATAGCCGAAGGGGGTAACGGCGCAAGTTAATCATCAAATATTCACTCAACTCACGCGTATATGACTTTCACCGCTGTGAGCTGTATACATACCTAGGTGATTAAGTAGTATATGGACGCATAAGCCAGACGTACTGGCAACCGCCTTAAGCTTAATTCACACATTACGTCCCTCCAGCAGCTGATAGGAAAGTTAACGAGTATGTACTATTCCTCGCCAAGTATCAACCCAAAAGTATCTTAAGTTCAATATGATTCTTACTCAAAATACAGCTTCCCCCGAAACTCCACCCCTACCATCTGCAAACTCAGAATCCACATCTTACAATTTCCACCTGGTTTTTCGATCAAAGCTTCTCCAAATTCAGCCACGAAAGAATGGAAACCAGTTAACGAAATATTCTAAGGGTAGTTTCCCCCCTGTTTCGCCACTTTCCTGTCGGCCATAGAGATTTTACTGTGAGGCGACCCTTACGAGAGCACGGTCGTCGATCCTCAAATATACACGCGCTCTTGGGGAGGCAGGTTGCCCGCGTGTACATAAACACGCGTTGAATACGTAAACTCTCATCCTCGAAACAGGTGCGCTCGTCTCAGGCGTGCTGGCAGCTCGTGCGCGCCCGTCGAACGAAAATGGATGCATACGCGTGCGATCCAGTGCACCGTTGGTCCAGTCAGTGTTATCGGATTAAACACATTCTCTAATTCCAAGGGAAGTCTAAACAGACCCGTGATCGTTGCCTGCGGTGATAGGAGCCTCCCTTGACGCGCATCACCGCGACGTGGATCTTCTTTCGCTACATTATTCGAGGAATCCTCGGGGGAAAACACTGTAACGGTCTGAAAAATAAGGGTATTTTCGGGAATTTTTCCGAACAAACAGTGCATGTAAATCAACGTATTACTTAGTATAGCTAGTATGCACATATTGGAGGGTAAACAAATTTTTTTCAGGCAAATTCGTGAATCCGTTTTCGGTATACGCTTCGTCAGAATGTACGCTGCGATCCTCTGGCGTTGACAGTGATGTAGCCATACCGTTAATCTGAATTCGAAATGACAAAAATCACTGACAAAGAGCACAGAAAACAATTTCATATCCCATGGAAAGATTGAACTGTTATGTTGGTAAAATAAAATAGAATGGGGCCTTTAATTAAGGGGTTACGCCACCCTGAGGCGCTCGAAACAGCACTAAACTAGACGATTTTTTTTTACTGATACTTTGAGGTTGAAAATCATATCTTTTCTTCTTGTGTGTAGAACATGTATTAGTGCATATATTGTATAAATACTGTACAAAAATATTAAAAAATGACCGAGTTATTTGTTGCCCCGCGGAGCTCGTCCGCCGTTACACGCGTGACTGATATAACAAATTATAACGCCCAGGCTCATCTGAAATGAAAAGCATGATGATTTTCGTGTTCCTTAATAAAATACCTACAATGCAGCATACGGATTTGAGAAACAAAAATTATTGCACAAATGAGAGCAAGGTGAAGAAAATTATTCGTTTCTCACCTGACAAAATAAACTTAAAACATTTATTATATACGAATGGGTTATCGCATGAATAAAAATGATATGCTACATTGTAGAGAATACCGTTAAGAATATGCGTACCAAGTTTGAAATCAATCGGACAAATAGTTTTGGAGATATTCGATATATCACCTTTGAAAATGTAGTTTCGAGAAAAACGCAAAAGAAGAAAAGTGGAATGGTCGCTACCTGCTGCGGAATATCGACATCCACGCCTCGTTTGAAGTCTATAACGCGGCTATTTTGGGGAATTTTTGCGTCTACCACGAGTTAAATTATTCTCAAAACTTCACGTAATAAAAAAACGCAAAGAAAAAAAAATCGGGTTTTCAAAACTTTCAGGGTGGCGTAACCCCTTAAGCAAACCCTGGCTCGAGCGTAGACCCTCCCAAACGCAGAACACTCTCGTTCGCAACACACATTTTTAGAATGTTCATCGCAAACAGCAGCGAACGTTTATTTCATCGTGGAGCATATAATTGGCAAGTCCAGGGGTTGTATTTATTCATTGCTCATGTTCATTCGTATAATTTCATATATTTTACCATTTCAGTGGAATTAACTCTCCTCTTTTATACGCCTTTCACACTCTTACCTACGAATTTAACTTTTTTCAAATTTAAATTTTTCGATGTTCTATTTCGTACGAGCAACGTGTTTTCCCCAGCCGATCTCGTCACACATTCAACGCGTCGATATTAACCTGCCTCCCTACACTTTCTTACCGCACTTATCGCTGTGCCCAATCGCGTGGCTAGGGGTGTGAATTTTTCAGCAGCGGGTTAGTTACGTCACAGTCGTCAGGAGTGTATAGAAAGAAAAAAAAATACATAAACGCATCGTATGAATAGTCACGATTCGTGAGAGGGCTGTTAAACATACGTGGAACGCGACTGGAATAGAAACTATGGCCGCGAAAGGGGGTGGTCGTGCACGTACGCGTCGTCGTCGACGGGGGAATTGTTGGTCCCGTCGGTGTCCCGTTAGTGTTATTGGATTCTGTACAGTCGAATAAGCCATCAACGGGGACAAGCATCCGCTCGAAATCGTGTTCGTTACGCAAATAGTCGCGTCTTTGTTATTACCCGCTACTTCGCCCCGTGACGTATTCACTTTGTGACCGGCGCGTGTTTCGATACAGGGAATCACCTCGAATCGGGGGGCGTTATTTTACTCGATGGACTCGGCCCTGGGTCGAATTAGCCATTCCCTCACGGAACGAGTCCTTTGACCGTTGCACGACGAGAAATCGTAACCTGCGGACCTTATGTCCACGGAACGGTCCTCTACGTTTGCTGGGAGAATTTGCGACCGATTCGCGTCGCGCCGGATATTCCAACCGTTCCGAAGTCAATTATAGGGTGTTTTTGGTAAACGGGTTGATAGTTCACGCAGGCTGGTATTAGATGCTGTGTATGTCTGATTATACACAGACTAGTCCACTTGCATTACGTACTTGTACTTTTGTTCTTCTTTCACGATGAAAACGTAGGGGAAAGGTGTGTGAAATGATCCCACGGGGTAAAATGATTCCTGGCTGTTCTGCCTGCCTATTAGTGTTGTTGTTTTTTAATATCGATGTACAAAAGTTCAGCCCGTACTAGGGTTTACATGTACAAAAATCGGCTTTTGAAAAAACTGGTGTTCAAATTTCATTATTCACAAAAAAAACGGTTAAACCGGTTTTCGAATTCTCACAAAAATTGCAATTAAAATAGAAATTAAATATTTGTACTTATTTTAAAATTTTTTAGTTTTTTTTTTAATATTTGTGGAATTACAGAAATGTATTTAAATAAAATATACTCTATCTCTACAAAACCAAATAAATAAAAAAAATTAAAATAACTAGTAGTAAATAGGTGTATAGGTGTAAGTGTTTCTGGGACTGTTAACTGAAGACTGTGCTTTCGTTTTGATTTCTTCCTTCATCTTGTTCTTCTTTTCTTCTCCTTTTTTTATCCAGTACCATACGCATCTACTCAGCTCCTTCTTCTTCTCCAGCGCACAAACAAAATGATGGTCCGCTACCAAAACCCGGTGACTTCTTAATTTTTTTATGAAAATCTTGAATTTTTACGGACCCTATAAGAGGTTTTCCTCGAAATAGCACATGTTTTACACATCCTGTAATTTTTTCCAAGTAGACCTGAACCCTCAATTCGTTCGCAATCAGGAAAAAATAAAGAGAAAAAAATATTCGAGAAAAACGCGTTTAAAGTTTCTGGGCAAAGACGACGCTATAAGTTGCCGCTTGACGTTGTTAGCTGCCAAATCTACAATTTTGCGAATTTTACTCTAAACCAAGCGGCATTTTATTCAGAAAAGATAGTACTTTCGTAAAATATAAAAAAAATCAATTTTTTTCGACTGCCTAGTCCCCTTAAGGGTATCTTTTTAGACACCTTTCCCCCACAGTCCTCGACTTACATGCGATAAAAGAAGCATCCGAGGTTCTCGAAATCGCCGAAAATTCGAGCGCTCTGTTCCTGCGTAAAAGAGCAATGACGGGCGCCGTAATTCGCGCAAATGAACCTGATCGTAGAGTTTGAAGGTTTGCGTTATGCTGACCGGCGAAAACAAAAACACCTCTCGTAATTACGTTATTTGTCGCCGGGCCGTTTCGCCCGGTGTAAATTGTATTAAATATAGGGAACGGCGGGGCAAAGCCCCTTTGTGGCCGTTGAATTTGTTTTCATGCAATTAGAAGTGCGATGTAGCAGCCTGGTTGAAATTTTGAACGGCGCGCGGTACTCGTTACAATGAGCTCACGCAACGAATGTACAAGCGCGCGATTTGCAGCTGACGCTTTGTGTGCACGCGCCGACGACGGTGCATGGGACGCGGCGCGTAATGCCGCCGCGCCGCGGAACGAACGGGTTATTGGATTAAATACACGTAACCGATCGAGTGGGTGTGAAACGCTCGGTGTCGATTATTATCCACAAATAATCGCCGGGATCCTGATTGCCACTGGCTTCGCGTCACGAAATTATGCTGTCGATCGTGGCCGCTGTACCACTATTATTTACAATGAATCGCAAATAACGCGGAACCAGGGCTTCTCGGATTAATTGGGAAAATTCAACGTGGGATGATTCGCGGTGAATGAAGACTTCGGGGGATCGCTGACGAGCACGTAATGGGCAGCCTGGAGATCTGAAGGCGTGGTAGGGTAAATTATACAATGATTTGCACCCTAAGCGAAAATCCCAATTGGAATGTCTATATTTTTTTTTGTGAAATTTTTATATCAATGTTTACGGATTTCTCGTTAAAATAGAACATATTGAGTACCTATTAAGTTTGTTATTTTAAAAATATTCAGTGAAAAACAAAAATAAGCATAGAAGTATTGGCAATTGGAGGGTATATAGAAAAACATATGTAGTTAAAAAGGAGGTTTAAAGTGTTTAAACAGACTATTTCATTCACTATTAAATACCAACAATACTTAGTAAATCTGTGTTTCAATCCATTACTTAGTTATAAAGCGACAAAATATACTTATCTACCCCTTATCAAAATTTTAAGAAGACGCCTAAAACGCAGCCCTTTGTCCCACTTTGGGGTGTTGCCAGATGTAAAATGTGTAGTTCAACTACTGGGCTTTGCAGTGTTGTAGCGAAAGAAAAATAAGAAATTGTAAAAAAGTACTTTCGTAACTTGTACTTCTTAATAATTTACTTTTTAATCAAGAGTGTCAGTGATTACTGCAGTGCCAGCATTAGTGCAGTTTACCATATACACAGAATATATTTTTCATAAGCAGGGCTTGAAACTGTTATTATAAAGATTTCGGTTCTTGAAAGAGTTATTCGGAACCTTTATTCCGAATAACCGTTATAAAGAACCTAAATATCAGACTATATCACTTTAAGTTACGGTTCCTATATAGCTCTATAACTTTTATTTTTAGGTTCGATATAAGTTCCAAAAACGGAACCGATTTATATAGTTCTATAACTTTTCTTTTTAGGTTCGATATAAGTTCCAAAACGGAACTGATTTATATAGTTCCATAACTTTTATTTTTAGGTTCTGTATAAGTTCCAAAGCGGTTATAGAATCGATTCTTGTAACGATTGTACAGAATTTTACAGTAAATGAAATCACAACATATTACAAATATATATTACTGTGTATAACCAAATTATTTAAAAATTATTATAAATAAGTAAGTAAATTTTACACATATATTTACACATCTGATGATAAAACAAATAGATGTGTACACACCTGTACATAGGTACATATACCATTATTTTGTAGTATCAAGTGTTCGTTAATATAAATGTTTGGTTGTTATACCGATGAGGGTCTAGCTTACGGATTTCAATGATTTTGTAACATGTCGTCGGAATCATGGTCCTGATGGTAAGGTGGACCCTCATTGAAAAAATGAACTTGACAAATAAAAGTTTCGATCCATGGTATTAAATATTTATTGCACTCTGTGCTATAATAATACACAGAATAGATAAACTTAATACGCATACTTAAATATATATATAATAAACTTGTTCAGAGGCATGCGAATTCTCTCATTCACCCTGCTTCTGACCCGGTCGCTTCCCAATCCCACCGAACTTATAAAGAACCTAAAAACGAAACTTATAGAACTATATAAATCAGTTCTATAACCGCTTTGGAACTTATATAGAACCTAACAAATAAAACTTACAGAGCCATATAGGAACCGTAACTTAAACTGATATAGTCTGATATTTAGATTTTTTTTTATAACGGTTATTCAGAATAAAGGTCCTTCATAACTCTTTCAGTCAGAACCTTTATATAACACTTTGAAACAGTTATTTTCGGAACCTGTTCAAGCCCTGGTCATAAGATACGGGAACCACGAGTCGCGAGGATGTAGAAATCATTAGGGGTACGAATCACAAGATACGAGGTCAATGTCTAAAGTGGGAATTACGATACGTGAGCGAGATAATGCGTGAGAATTACATAAATTGAAAATTATAAAGTGGTCGTAAGTGCCACGACATTCAGATTCAGTGAATTACTTTCCGCGTCTGTTTCGCCGCCGCGTCCTGGAATTATATCCACACACACGCACGACAGAGACACTGTTGCGTTAAGGTGTACGTCAGCTGGAGAATCATCGTTTTCCCGTCGGGATTATTGGATTTAATGCACTCGAGTAACCGATCCTGTAGACGCCAAACACCGGCGCTTCTCGTTGAAACGGGGTTTGTCATTCGCAAATAGTCACGCGACCTCGCCTGTCATTATAACTCAGACGCCGTGACAGCGTTAAGCAGACACTCTTGAGGCACTCCCGGCGAAACATTCAACGTTCACTTGTGCCTTCATTCGAACCTTCGCAATGCCGCATGGTAGATCATCACTCTTTCAGATGTGAATCTAATTGCAGAGTTCCAAACTTTCACATACCATTATTCAATAAAGAGTTTCAAAAATTTGGCAAAGGTGATCCTTAAGATTTCACGCCGTGTATTTCCAGTAGCCGGATCAACGCCAAGCGGCCCCACTAGCGGCAGATTTAATTTCCACTTGCTGCTCCTAGTAGTGCGAGTCAACGATAATTGACCCACCCCGGAGCAGGCGGTTCGCGGTGCCCACAAATCCTGCTTTAAAGAAAGAATACCCAGCACCTTTCGCGCAACAATCGGGTGGCGCGATTGCGTAAAATGTCCCAATTAAAATGCGCCCATAAAGCGCCTGAAAGCGATCGTACCGCCACATTAATTAGCAACGAGACACCCGCACTAATTAACGAATCAAAGCAATGGGGACCCACTCCGATAATTCGGTCAACACTGTCACTTTATTATGAATAAACGCAGGCAGTGCTGCAAACGGCATTGAGACTCTTTCAGGGTAGCCGGCCCCCGTTTCATATTACACCTGCTCGTCAAACGGAAGTGTGTGCGGATCGAAACCACCGATTGCCACACGCGGTCGCCATTCAATTAGCGGCCTCCTGGTTCCCTGAAAATCGAGCGACCGAAACCTGCCACGTCGCCGGGCCTAGTATTCGGGGGATTATGGCATTCTCGATTACCGTTATCCGTCGGCAAACATCGGCGCCGCTTTTTCTGCGGCGAGCCCGGCACGCGACCCGAACCTCCCCCGTTCGCGTTAATAAACATCGCGGGAGAGGGATCGACGCGTCGCGAATGTTAATTAACCAGATACGAAATGGCCCCCGACCCTTTTACGACCAGACACTTTCGTTGGATTCCACGTAAACGTTCTCAGGGAACAGATGGTCCCCGCAGCCCTTTACGTGCCCATTGTTCCCTTATCTTAATTGTTTAAAGTAAATTCGCCGCGGCGGGGGTGAATTTTGTGTTGCCAGACGTTTCGTAATTGCAGTTTTCTGGGATCCCATCGCTGCGCGCCTCGGATGGGCTTGGCCGAGGGAAGTTGTAAGCTTCTTGCAAAATTAGCGAATCGTTAAAGCGATTGGAACGGGGTGCCGTTTCTCGCAGCAACCAGGGTGTATTAATGGATTCTTTAAATTCATTACAGGACGTCCGTAGTAATTTGCGATACTTGGGTCTTTCTTTGCGATAGATTCAAGGGAAGCTTTAGCCACGTCGCACGGTGGATACAAATCTTTAAAACGCGGCAAACCCCGCAAAGTGTACTTCAATTTAGTCAGAAATCGGGGCTCGTGGGTTTCTGGGGTCGCTGATTACGAATCGGAAGTCAAAATTGCAAGAAAAACATGGCGAATCTAATATCACTGGAATGAATGTTGTTTTCAAGTTAATTTCTGTGAAGATTATTTTCCGATTTTTGACTAAAACGATACAATTAGAATGTCGAATTTAATATGACGACGTTGATTTTAAAAAATTTAAAATTATTTTGAAAATTTCAACATTTCTGCGTTTAGTAGGTCACCTAGTTCAAGTATATTGTCGAAAATAAAAGAACACTACGTTTTATTCATATTCTAAATACACTGGGCACTTTAAATTGAAATATCTGAAAAACCGCAAATGTTCTCAATCTGATATCATACTTGACATGTTACTTTAATATAAAGAAACTTGTTACAGCGTGACACTCGGTGACACTCGTCTTTGTTTTCCTTCCGTTTTATTAAAACGTGACTTAGATTCATAAATCTATATTCATAAATGTCATAGCACAATGAGAAGGGAATTACAACGGTAAATTCAAAGATATTTTACTTTGTTTCTGTGGAAAGTTTATGTTTATAACACCCACTTTAATGGTAAACCAATTCACACATGGATCTTTTCAGATAAACTTTCTCTGACACATTAAACATGCTCCCATTTTCAACGTATTAAGGAGCATGAAATTTCGTCTACTTTGACGGCCTATATCTCGATAACCAATCAATATATTTAAGAAATTCGAGCGGCATTTGATGCACTGATATATATACAATAAATCTGCTGTAATAGCAAAAAGTTCCTTTCCACTTGTACTTCACAATTAAGGATATATTAGGATTTATCTTGATTTTTTTTATTCACTTTTTAATCATTATACAATACCCATATATTTTCGGAGATCCTGATAATTTCATCTACGCTAATTCAATATCTACTCCCGTTCACATTAAACCTGAATGACACTTGCTATTTGCTTACTCAATTTTACGAGCCATCCCAAATAAATTAGGAGGTGTAATTGGATTAACTATATCAATTTTAATCTTAAAAATTTTACCATTTACCAAAATATATAATGTAATATCAAGAATATTTTATCCTACAAATCAATTTTTGTTCCGAAGATTTGTCTCACTATTTATTCTATTAACATAATCGAGAGGGAAACATCTTGAATATCCTTACAAAGAACTAAGTCAAATTTTTACAACATTATATTTCTCTTACTCTGTTATCAATCCTAATTTAAATAATTATTGAGACTCATTAATCTACAAGATTCAAGTTAATGAGTCTGATAGGCATATATTCTGAAATGCTATATACTTCGAAAATTGAATTTTGGCTAGCTTTCGGCGATTTGAGACCACCTTGCGTCGTTTCTTATCACAAGTACCTCGGAAGGGACGATTTCCTTGGGAGCAGAGGGTAGTGAAACGATCCCCGGTTTTATTAATATCGGCGCCAAACTGTTGACCACAAGATATTCCCCGCGGAATTTCGTAAAACACCAACAGCTCACTAAAAACTTCGTCTCTCGTCAGCATTGTGCTTCGCCGACCTCTAATCCCGAAGCAGCAGCTGCCCAATAAACCCTATCCTTCCATTCCGCACACACTTTGATCGTTCATGGAACAAGAAACACAGCGATTGGCCGGGTAAGAGGAACAGTTTTGCGTCAGGTCGTATCCCAGCCGTAAAATTTAAAGCCTCCCCTTTGCCAGGAAGGAAGGGTGTCATTTCGCGGAAGGTTTGCTAAAGGTTAACAGCCTAGGTACCGGGACTCGCGGGCCTGGCCGTTGCTCGTCGAAAGGCAAAGCAACGTGGCGTGCAGTTTCTTCGCAGGCGTGTGCCCACGATGCGTGCTGCGACCCGTGGGCAGAGATTGCCAGGGACGACGAGGCTAACTTCGTTCGGGTTAGCGGTGATTCGATTTACCTGGAAGGCTAGCCAGGGCCAAGTGTACAACACGTTGCAAGCCGGGACAGCAATATGTAATCCACTTTAACCACACACGCCACCCTCGTGCCTCCACCACCTCTTCCTCCTGTGTTGGACCATCGACCAGACCCTTCTTCGACTGAGGGTATCCTCTTTTCTCGTCGCATCTCGCCCCCGGACCCTTGTCGAGCTGCTTCTTCCACCTAACGCGGCTTAAGCATCGTGAGCTGTTCCCCGCGTTACCGAACAGCGGGAAATTGATTTTCATGGGGGATGGCGAAAGTTAAGGGAATTGGCAAGGTGGTGGACGATGTGATCGGCGAAGATTTGAGAGATTCTCCAGTGGCGACGGTGGCGAGGGACTCCGATCTTCTGGGTGTACCGTTACATTGGAATTTGCATCTTCCTTTTCTGAGGAACACGCCCCCGTCCTGTCAACTGTATTTCGCGGCCACTCGCATTGCAAACTTTAAATCGACGAAGTCACTGTACACGCAATTCCGCGAAAGACGCGTCACGGTGGGAGTATTTTTCGGTGGAAGAGTTCGAAGTTACATGGCAGTCACATTGCGGAATATTGCTTCTGGTGAATTGGATATTCGTTAGATTCTATCGAGCTGGTATATGCTGCGGTGTTTACAAGTCACATTCAGCTCGAATCTCGGCATAGTTCGGATTTCAGACCCTGGCATTACGAGCAATTGGTATTGCCGCAGTTGCAGGGGTAAGGCTACGTATTCCTGGGAACGCATAAGACCAGCACGTGATTGAAATTTTCATTGCCTCCTCGCATTAGCTGTTTTCGAATGCGCCCAGTGTGCTGCGGTAGGTGTTCTTTTTTTTTTTGCTGCGCGATAAAAACACACAGGGGGGAAACAAAGGGCTGAAAGAGGGGCGAGACTGGCGTTGCTGAAACGAGGTAATGTTGTGGAAAAAAGTAATTATAGCAATGAAACGATTTTGCGAAGCTTCCGCGTGCGTGTAGTTTAATTTAGGAAACGGTTATTCGCAAAATGGAAACGTTGAATTATTCTTCGCGCTCGCAGTCCGAAGTTGCAGAATACACTGGACTCTTCCACCCACTTTCGGAAGCTTGCAGTCTCCGCAAACGGTATTCCCTTTATAATACCTATCGAAAGAATCCTTCTCGTATCTCCCTCTTCTTGATCGTACACGAAGCGAATGAAATTTTCGCGAAGCACAGAGCATCCCCCCATGGATAAAGTCTCCCTTAATTCTCGAAGACCGCCGGGTCGCAGAGTATAATACCGTTTGTGTTAGGGGTGATTCGATTTATCCGGATGGCCAGCAGCAGCGGCAGGGTCAAGTGCGCGCTGTCCGTTGCAAGCTGGGACAGCAATATGTAATCCATTTTAGTCTGGTCCCCTTGCTAGCTGTAGGCTTGAAAGAACCACCTGCGAGAGGTTTCATTTATAACGCCGGATCAGCGCGCAGAGCTGGTAACCTCGAACAATTCGTCTGCTTCTTAATCCACGGCAATGGATGTAATCGCGGTGGAAAATTTCGCTCCAACGCTGCGCGGCGTTGCTCCGGAAAATTCTGACCAAGGAAATCTTGATTTCCTCAAGGTTACTTGCAAAGTATTTATCTATCATCGAAGGTTCTTTAGCCGCTCCATTTCATTTCGAATATAATTTTTTGGAAGGCGAGAAGCCAATGGTTTCTTTTATGAGCAGATGTTAGCGTCAACAGAATTTCGAAATGCTATGGAACTTATATTATTAGTATTATTGTTATTATATACGGGGAAAACCCTTTAGAGTACATAATATCTCCACAAAATTACCTTTTTTAATAAAAGGTACAAATAAGTGCGCCAAGTATACACGCGCGCGCAGAAGAAGGAAAAGAATGATAAATTTATCAGTGTGCTATATTTAGCTTCACAAAATTAATGATATATAAAAGTTGCGTCAATTATAACAATGGCTATTTATGCAAACAAAAATGTATTAGATAATATTAAGCAGATTTATTTTTATTTTATACAAATAAATATTTCAATAGCAATAAATATTTTATTCAAAATACTTGGCGCTGCGAAACCGAAAAATGTTAATTGTCTTGGTGTAAATAATAAAATAAGACAAGAAGGAGAGAAAAATATTAATGCAATTTATACATATTTATTCAGTTTAGCAACACCAATTCGGAGCGCAGCGCCAAGTATTTTGAATAAAATATTTATTGCCATTGAGATATTTATTTGTATAAAATAAAAATATATCTGCTTAATATTATTTAATACATTTTTGTTTGTATAAATAGCCATTGTTATAATTGACGCAATTTTTGTGTATCATTAATTTCGTGAAGCTAAATATAGCACATTATCTATCATTAATGAATTACCATTCATTTACTATAATGTATGTTAATATATAAAGCAGAAAGCTTCTAATATGTTTGTGTGTTTGTCTGTTGCCTAAAAACTTTCGACCGATAACCTCTGGGATCACAAAATGTTCCTCAGCTCATTACGCTTGACTAATCCAGACGAATGTGACTACTTAAAAAGAAAACTAAAATCAGAATCTAAATTTCGGACGAAGCCGAGTATTAAAGCTAGTTTTCATATAATAGAGATATGTAAATTCGAACACACAGAGTTGTCATTCTCTTTCCCTCATTTTTCTTTTTCCCCCGGTTCCACCTTTGCCGATTTTTCCAGGTCAGACTAGCTATTGGGAGCATCTTTAATTTACATTTTCGTGACCTTTGCGATATACACTTTCGATCTATATAAAGAAATCTGCGTGATTCCATCATCAATTGAATAGTGTTCCTTGTGAGTGACCTCCTCCATGGCACGGTTTATGGGGTCAGCAGTACAGTGGCGATATTCCTGTATCTTTGGCTTAAAGAGGAAAAATATTAATTTTTATTAACACGGCAAATTAGATAATACAGAGCTGCAACGAAAGAAGAGATGCGCTTCGGAATACGTTCATTCGAAGGCACACGCTTAAAAGTTGGGACGCACGGAATCGATAGTGGGTGAATCGCATGTAACACGATACTGCACAGTAGTGAACTACGCATTGGTGTCACGGCTCGTATCGGATACCCTTATCACTGGTCTTACAGATAAATCGAATTGCTGGCAACGCGAACGACGTTATCCTCTTTGTTCCCGTCAATCACCCCGCCCGAGCACATTGTATTTTACAGCTGCGATTGGAGGACAACAGATTTATGCAAATAGCGCGGGGTGAAAATACGAAACCGAGGCGTTTCGAGCCGGCGTTACTTCGCGGATGATATGTAAATACACCCGCGAGATCCGTTCGGTAATTATTTGATTCCGAGACAACGAGAGGAGATGTTTGCCGGAAGATCGATAGTTGACAGCTACTTAGAGGATACGGTGTTGTCGCGCGGGCTAGTGCCGTCTCTGAAGTTGCACCGTAAAACTTCTTACGCTTACTATTCATTATACACCGTCTTTCTTTGATTACAATTCAAATGATAATCTACCCGGCGATTCTTAATGGGATGGAAATTCATGAGGCACGGCCGCGTAGTCGCGAAGTAAAGTTCAGAGTAGAAATGAACGAGGGGGGCCGGAAGCGAGTCTCTGCTCGCTACCTAACTCGTAAATTCTAAGCAGCTTAAGTCAGGGGGCGCGCGTCTCAATCCTTTGCTACGTTTTAATGCCACTGAACTTAACGATACGATTGCCATTGACGCCGTTCCAGCCACACCCTCTCCCCACTGGTTCCTACCTCGGCTTTATTATTGACATCGCTGCTTTGAATAATTTTAATGAACGTTAAACGAGGACTGTCGGCTTTTAATGCTGCTGCATACCCGTGCCAATAATAGTTGGGGCTCAATAATTTTCGCAGGGTGATATTCACAAAAATCCTGTTATCAAGTTGAACTACAGCTGAAGTGGTTAATTTTCATTCGTAAGATTGTTCAGTGATTCAGAAGAGAATTTGCCCCAATAGATTGTTACGATTGCCTGACGGAGACCCTGCTCGAAATGAGGCTGGCAATGTCTACGGTAGACGTATGGAAATATCCTCGATTACACGCTACAGCAGCGTTCAACTAGTTATGATAGAGTTCGTCCTCGGTGTCTGTTGGAAGTTTTCAAGTGTTGGCACTTGTCACTCGATGGCTTCTGCCCTGATACCATGTAGCCCGCAAACACAGATTCCTTCGTCGGTCGTTTAGTGGCAGCTTCAAGGACGTTCCGCTGCGGTCTGAACTCCTGCAATCTGAATTCCTTGAGTAGAGATTGCTATAGGGTACATCTGCGCCCTTGATTGCAATCGATCTCTGTGTACCCCTGACTGGACTACGGCGTATCGACGCCAGCGCCACCTTAATCTTGCAAGTAGGCGGCACTTTTGGTCAGTTAAGCTTGAATAGATTAGCAAAGTAATTAGATAAATTAGAGTGGCCAATGAAATTGAACTTTTTTTCTGTTTTGTAAGATACAATAGCAGTTTCTTATAGACTTTGGTGCACTGAAAACTGATCTGCAAACCGTTTGTCGCCATCGCTCTTAGTTTTCGAGAAATTCGATTTTGAAAAAAAAAATGCAAATTTTCAAGTTTGAACATGTTTTGTGTTCAAACTGTAATAGTTATTCGGTGGCTTGTTCCGCGAAATTATTCTATGAACCCTCGCGAACACAACGGAGACATCCGAAATGCACCAATTTTCGCAGATGTATTTCTATATATTTCAAAAACTAAGGGTCTAAGAGAAAATCTGACTACCCCACGCGACGCGGCAGACATTTTTCCTTCGGAAAGCATCAACAGAAGTGGTAAAACACGTTTTGTTTTCAGTACAGAAA
Organism: Andrena cerasifolii; assembly: GCF_050908995.1. Classification (NCBI taxonomy): domain Eukaryota; kingdom Metazoa; phylum Arthropoda; class Insecta; order Hymenoptera; family Andrenidae; genus Andrena; species Andrena cerasifolii. The sequence goes on from NC_135123.1 coordinate 5,889,519, forward strand.
CGAAAGAGTTTGGCAAAACGTGCGGCGCGGACAGTGGTAGTCACGCGTGTTAAGGCTCCCCCAAACCAACGCGAATTTCGCGGCGCGCAGCGGGTCCGCCGCGGATTAGATAACACTGCCTATAAGCCGCCACGTGTAAAAAACTACAGGCTTATCTGATCCGCGGCGCGGAGCGGATATTCGCGTTGGTTTGGGGGAGCCTTTACGCGATTCTATGAAGCTAAGTGGCCCACGCGCCATTGACTACCACTGACGGCGCCGCACGTTTTGCCAAACTCTTTCGTCTCTGTATTTAAAACAAAAGGTGTTTTACCACTTCTGTTGATGCTATCCGAAGGGAAAATGTCTGCTGCGTCGCGTGAGGTAGTCAGATTTTCTCCTAGACCCTTAGTTTTTGAAATATATAGAAAAATATCTGCGAAAATTGGTGCATTTCGGATGTCTCTGTTGTGTTCACGAGGGTTCATAGAATAATTTCGCGGAACAAGCAACCGAATGACAATTACAGTTTGAACACAAAAGATGTTCAAACTTGAAAATTTGCATTTTTCTTCAAAATCGAATTTCTCGAAAACTGAGGTGATGGCGACCAACTGTTTCCGGATTTGTTTTCAGTGCACAAAAATCTTTAAAAACCGGCTATTAAACGTTACAGACCAAAATGGCTGTTGAACAGTGTTATTACGAATATCAGGGGCGAATAAATGGGCTACTGAGGGTTTAGGGTCTCTTAGGTAGTGACATGTGAAGTTACCTAGGCAAAGAACGATTGGATTAGTGGAATTGGCGAGTCGAATTTCGGGATTTAATTTTTCATAGTTGGGAAAGTGTTGTTCACTGACCAGTTGACTCCGCAGCAACGATAGTCGCGGAACAGTTGCGTGGCTCGGTTTGCCTTTACAGCACAAAGTCCTCATTGTGTCTGCACTTGTTACAGGAACTTGGAGCGAAACATAACGAAGGGAATCAGCGAGTGATTTCCTTTGTCCAAGCCTCTGTTCTTAATTCAAAGGAGAACCGTCTTTGATTAAGTCACGGTTATACCGTGGACTGCTGTCATCAGCTGCTGCCGCGCCAAACTTCCATGCACATATTCGGCGTGCTGTAGTCCCTGCGAATTCCATGCAAATGACTGAGACATTGGGTAAGGCGAAAAATATTTGTCGCGAGTAAACCGAAACCTGATAAATAATTTCACTTGGAGAGCCGAGAAAAATTCCTGACTAATCCCAATTAATTAATCTCTTCATTTGATCGTCGAATTCCATGACACACATCCAGCAACGCGAACACTCGCGAGGTTACCGGTTTGTTCGCGCGTTTTACACGTACGTACGCGTGTAATCACTCGTCTTTTCTGCCTCTAAACCGCCCTAATTTCCCCGCCAGGGAAATGGGTCGCGCATTCGCGAGACAAATGTCACTCGTAGATCATCGCGAGCAACTTGTATAAAATGCTGTCCCGCCCGAATTGCATTGCGCACGACCGGTGTCAAGTGCTGGACACTCTCGCCGCTTCGCGGGATATTTATGAAGGGCAATTGGTAATCAGATGCTGCTGAACAGAATTGAATTTTAATTTCGTCTATGCTCCGCTTCGATTTACGATTCTATTCGTCACCGACTCTCTCACCTACCCACATTTCATCCTTTCTTCTCACTGACGCGTGTCTAGCAAACGAGTTTAATCTACCTGCTGTCTGACAATTAAGAGGCTCGAAACTATCGATTTGATTTCACGGGAAATCCCGACACTCCGTGGGAAGCTGTGGAAATGGACATCGCGAAATTCGTCCGTTCGTCGAAATAAGATCATCGCGTGTGCTCTGGAGCGTAGCTCGCGAGTTCATTATACGGCTGTAATTAGGACGACGCCCAGAAAGCACTTGTCGGCGAAAGGGTGAGGCGGGACGCGATATTAGTTCATTTTCGCGTCCTAATGTCACCACACCAGCACGTGTTTACGAGGCTGTATTTACGGGTGTACACACCGCTCTGTCTGATCCTCGTTTTCTCCTCGCGCAGACCTAACTCAGTGGCGCGGAGCCTTCTCGAAATTCACCCTCGTTTTTAAAGTCGAGGGGCGAAGTTCGGGTCGACGAAAATTGTCAGACAATTCGGCCATTTATTATCACGAAGCTCGGTATCGAATATCGAAGCGTTCCAATGCGGGAATGCGATCATATTTTCTACAGTTCGGAGTAAAGAGGCTGTTACAGCACTGTCTTATTCCACTGAAACACCGGGAACAAGCTGAAGCATGTGGGCAATTATTTTTGCGCCGCACAGGTTTCGGGAAATTATGAAGGAAATAATTCACGTGGCGAGTAATTTTAATCCTATGCAATTTAATCATGGAAGCTGCCTCCGTTTATAAATTAAATGAAACCACCGGCAAACTGGCCTGATTCCCGCCGATTCTGGCTCGATTCCTGGGGTCCCTTCTCGCCAAAAAATTTTCTAATTTAAAAGTTTCCCTGGCACTTTGTTGCTACCAGCGATATGGAATGTGTACCCCTCCGAACGGTTCTTCTACTTTCGCGGAATCTTCGTGATTAATATGCGCCGCGTTGAAAGTTTCCGGATTAATTACATACGTCGAATTGTTTTGTAGCAAATCGGCGCACAGGCGCGAGAGGAAGTTTGCTGGGCACTTTGAAAATCAGCGGGCGCAGGGTTTAATCGCTGTGAAGTATAAATATCGCGCCGTGTTTGCAATAAAGCGAGATTTATTCACAACGCTCGCCGTGTCGAGGGCTTTCACGCGACTTGTTATCGCGGCGCGCAAGTTTATTGGCGGAAAGCATTTTACCAGTGCCTTCAGATATTCTCCGCGTGATTGCTTCGCCGACGAAGAAAGCGCGACGCGATTAAAATTTCACGATCAGATCCAGCGAGCGCGGGAAAGCTGGCGTTTCGCGATGGATCTCGGTATCGGCAAACACCCATCGCAGGCGCAAATTTTATTGCGAGCCTCGTCCCGAGTTCGGGTCAAACCGAGACGAATGCACGGTAAATAATGAACCGTTGGATTACACTTTAGTCATCATCCTGCCAAGCATTGAAACTGGGGATAGCCGGAGCAATCCGTAGAATAGCTCTCACCAATGTAGCTTAGGGTAAACTCGGGTAAGTCCGTGATAGTTTTAGGATTTGTCTATTAACTGCTAATATTTACATATTCTGGAAGTGAGTCTAGGATATAATGATAGGTCAGACATCAGAGAAACAAATAATAGGTTAACAGAAATTTACTAAGTATGTTTAATTGGAAATATACATAATTAAATTTTCACGACATACTCTGGGTACTCCGTGATAGCTCTGGTACTCTGTGATAGTCCTCGCTGGCTCGATATAAGTTCACCAGCTACTTATTTATATTATTTTACATTATTTTATATTATTTTATATTATTTTATATTATTTTATATTATTTTATATTATTTTATATTATTTTATATTATTTTATATTATTTTATATTATTTTATATTATTTTATACTATTTTATACTATTTTATATTATTTTATATTATTTTATATTATTTTACATTATTTCATATAGTTTTATATAGTTTTATATAGTTTTATATAGTTTTATATTATTTTATATTATTTTATATTATTTTATATTATTTTATATTATTTTATGTTATTTTATACTATTTTATATTATTTTATACTATTTTATATTATTTTATATTATTTTATATTATTTTATATTATTTTATACTATTTTATATTATTTTATATTATTTTATATTATTTTATATTATTTTATATTATTTTATATTATTTTATATTATTTTACATTATTTCATATTATTTTATATTATTTTATATTATTGTTATTTTGTGCATAATCAATCTTTCATGATCGTTAGATATCTGAGACGTAAAGAAACATTATTTCTGGTATTGACCATCAAAATTTCTCAAACAGCGCAATCAGAAACGCAGTTTCAAGCGCACGAAAAATAAGAATTTAGTCACTTTTCAGAAGCAAAAATAACACCGATGCCTTATTGTATGATAATTTCAAGAGTAAGACTTGCGAACCTGTCATTCTACCATCACTCACCTGCAGTTTGAACTTTCCATTAATCTTCTAAAGTACATATAATTCATAAACAAGCGATCGCCCACAACTAGGACGAAAAATTTCACGAATAATGCGCTGCTGGAACAAAATACTCTCTCACTCTATCACACTAACTTCAATCGACTAATTATTTTACCACAACATAAACTGGAAGATCAACGCTATCTGTTAGTATTTGTTCCATCGAAATGGAGTCGGACAATTTAGAATTACAGATAAATGAAAAAGTATCACAGAGTAACCTGTACCACGGACTCACCCGAGTCTACCCTGCACTTGTTATTGGTGAATTCCAGCTTTAATCGTGAATGTCACAGATGAACAGGATGGGAATGGTACACGGCACCGAGCAGCTTGGTGCAAGGCCACTTGCCACTGCGGTTTGGCCTCTCAAACTTCGGGTATTGCGATTCGCAGCGGTCGAATTGGAATCGTGAACACAACTATCAGCCTCGATACGCAACACGAACGGAACCGAACCATAATAAACAACAGATCTGATTCTCTAGTAATAGCATTGCTCCTGGCGAACGAGACAGTTTGCGGAACTATGCCGAAGGAATAGTTTGCCGCGCGGAATGGTGTTTGGCGACGATTACCAGCGATGATTCAAACATCGAGGATGATATCCCCGGCCGTCGTGGCAGGGCGTGTTTGCCTGGCCTCCTTCGAGGATGCATTTTAAACAGCAGTTAGTCTAAGAGCCTCTCTTTCAAGCCGGCAAGTACCTTCCCAGGCACCGTTGCGATTTGGTAGAGAATGGAAGCTGTGCTTTGTACAGCCGAACAGAATTTAGAACATTTCACGTCCCTTTTAACTGTAAGCTGACGATGCTTGGGGATATATTTTAAAAGGGCTGGAGTAAGTTTGCGTCGCAAGTTTGCAAGCTTCTTAAAGATCCAATTAAAGTAAGATCATTTGGAGTCAGAGTCCGCTAACGAAGTAGATTGGTCATGTCGTCAGATTCTATTCTTATCAAATATTGGTAGGTAATGTGTCCATACTGAAGGTTAATAGACAATCGCTTCTGACGAAAATGAATCATTTCTTTTTCAATTAATTACAAAGAAATATATTAAAGCTGAGACTTGTTAACTTACCGTGTGGTAGACGCCGATTTTGATGAGCCTTGGCAGGATGAATCTATGTTGAAAATAAGTAAATAGGTGTCCGAGCGTTTCTGCCAATGGGGCTTAATTATAGGGATATTTACAATTATTAAAAATTTCATAGTGGCCGTGGAGTTTTAGGGGGTAAAAATCCCACACTACCCTGGCGCCCACGGGGGATGCCCCTCTGAAGAAGTCGGGGTGCCTTTTGAAGATTTCCCCAAGTTAAAAAAAAACTTTATAAATTTATTTTTATAAATTACTTTTTTTATAATTATTTTCTTAACTTGAGGAAATCTTCAAAAGGCATCCCGACTCCTACAAAGGGGAATCTCCCGGGGGCGCCAGGGTAGTGTGGGATTTTGACCCATTAAAACCCCACGGCCACTATGAAATTTTTAATAATTTCCATGTATATATCTCTATTATTAAGGCCCATTGGCAGAAACGTTCGGACACCTATTTACTTATTTTCGACATAGATCCATCGTGGCAAGGCTCATCAAAATCAGTGTCTACCACATGGTGTCCTCCCCTTGTAAGGGTTAACTTGAACCTTTCAGGCATTTAATTACACATTAATACATCCTAAATCATATAAATCCTTAGTACCTAATCTAAACATAATCTTCTACCTACTGACCCCCCTTAGAACTTTCTATGGGGGACAGAGAAACCCTTGTCGGTATTATTGATCCCACATAACCGTAGTAATTCACGTATCTCATATACTTAAACCCCAATCCCTTGGGAGGACGATAAAAAAATCATTCCTACGCCTCCAACCCTCTTCCAACTAAGATCGATTAAAAGAACTGGGGCATGGTGCGCGCAAAACAATTCCTGCCCTATAAACTGCCTTCCATTCAATGTCGTCGATAAGGGGGATGCTCTTAACCCCCGACAAGAGCAACATTGGTAGTCATCCGAGAATTTACAGCCTCCTAGGAGTCTCGTTTCGGAATCCTCGTCTTCAGCGGCGCCAGTATAAACGTTTGAGCGGAACCGCTATCGCCGAGCCGTGGCAAGTAGGTGGATGGGTCGGCGAGGGGGTGTGGATCGCGAGGGGATAAAAGGTCTGAGTCGGGTTTACCCCGCGTCATCAGCGTAATTGTATGCGAGGGAATAAACAAAACTATAAAGCCCGCGGTTCGGATTACTTTTCCGCAACTTTCCATCCCCCCCTCGCCGTTCCCAGTGACCAACCCTCCTTCGGCTCTTCCCGCCATCCACTGGTCCGCCTGTATATTCCCCGTCTCGCCCTCGCTGTCTCCACCGTTTTCTCCGTGCTCCGTTTCTAAAGCTACGGGGCTCTTCTTCCCTTCTTAGCCGCTTCTTAGCCCCATCTTTCCCTCTTGTTCTCCCTCCTTTTCTACCCTCCCCGCTCCGGAGGACAGGGGATGGAGAAGTTTATGTCTGCGCCGGTGTGTGGCGAGCCGTACACACTCCAGCCAGTTTACTTTTCTTAATGCACGAACCCTGTGTACGTGGGACGAGGGTTTCGCCCGCGCGCGCGTACACACACAGCTCACCCCCTCCTCCAATGCCTTGTTGGGGTGCGCTCCGAATCTCAACCTCCTCTCGACGGTTGCTTTTTATTTACTCCATTTCCTCCTTTGTTTACTCGAGGGCTCTGCTCCCGCCGACCCCCTCGCCGTTCCCTTCTTTCAGCGCTTTCTTCCGCTTTCATCGAGCATGGCTTCGGGGAAGAGGGGCAGCACAGGGCCGAATCAAACGATCTCGACACCCCGAGCTAGAGCAGCCCCCACTCCCCGAGGGTCGAGTCAATGGGATTAAGGGGACGGAAGGGGGTGGCTGGGTGAAAATTTCGCTGCTTTAAGCGGACCGCGAGAAAGATGCTCTCGATAAGCATACCCCGTGGACGATGATCCGCTTTGAGGGTGCTCGCGGCATCTTGGCCGAGTCTGCGCGGATTGGGACACGTCTGGAGATGCGTGTTTGTCACCTGTCGGATGATTGTTAATGTAGATTACACCCAGGGTTTGGGTCTGGTTCCCTGAAATGCGCCCTGAAGAGCGGGTAGCAGACGGTAGTCCTGGAGCAAGTTTTATTTATCTCCTGGGCCTGAAAACTGTCAGTTGCTCGAGTGCCTACTGCGTGTGGCCGAGCCTGGGGCTAGGACAATAACAATGACGTTCGCCAGAACCTCGGGTCGAGCGCTGAGGACAGCGCGTCCCGTGCCTCGAAGTCGTTGGAACGCGTGGGAAATTTGTTTTCTTATTCGTAACAGCATAACGCGCGTTGCGACATTTATTGGGAGAGTTGATGTCAGCGTGCGTGTAAAAACGCGAAAGAAACGGTTTATGGCCGCGAGTCAGCGGTAGACAACGGTACATACGGGTCCGAAGTCTTTGCACGCGCTAAGGTAAATGTCCCAATACCTGGACATTTAAGGTACGGCGGAAACGCGACTGAGAATTTTGCAGTTATACAAGTCGATTTATATAAAAACGATTTTGCAATTACATGGGGCACTGTGTGTACTTTATGATTTAAAAAAACAACGTGTTATTGAATTGAATAATTTTGTAAAATATTGAAAATTCATAGTCCTTACAATGACCCAAAACCTGGACAGCTTAAGTAGTATGTCCCGGTCTCCCGATTTTACTGTCCCATTACTTGGACACATGATGAAACAACAGCAATTTGGATATTTTCTTAACATACTGCTTTTTGAATCATGTAAATATTGTTTCTTGTTTGGTTTTTATGAGCATTTTCCCAAACCCTAATAAAACCGTCAAATTCGCCGGTTATTTTCGCATAGGCAGCTCTTTTTCGCCTGGCACTAAAAGGGTTAAATAAATGAGCCTTTAGTTTTATATTTATTTTTATTTAACGGCTAGGAAAAAATGTCTTTCTACGACGGTATACCGAACAGAAGTGAGCTCTTCTCTAACAGCGGACTGTATTATCACCGTCGCCAGATATTGAAACAAAAAGACTTTCTACAGGCGTATCATTATCTTCTACTGTATTCAAATTTCCCTGAACGTTGAATAATTTTTGCCTTTTAATAATTAAAGTAATCCAACAAATCTCACATTTCATCCACCAGTATTCAAAACAGGAACCGTGCTCAGACCTTGCAGGAGCCTGGACTGGGAGCATCGCAAATGCCGAATCATTGATCCAATTAGCCGAGGATTTGGAACAGGACATCATTTGTATGATTAGAATTGACGAGGCCCCTCGAACCTCTCGAATCTCTCCAGCACTCGGTTTCCTCGCACCACCAGAAGACCTTCGCCTCCTCATCGCGTGGCACCCATCTCGTTCCGCGCCTCGAATATCACCTGCTCGAGTAACGCGGCAAGTAGTCGTGAGCAATGAAAGCTGGCGTCCCCGCACCCCTTGGATCGCACTTCGATCCGCGGGCTCGTAAAGACAAGGGGTTGCGCGGGAGGTTGACTCGCGACGCGGTGCAGGGAAATAACGCGGCGCCGGAAGCAATTCGGCTAACTTTTAGCGTCGGAACCGCCGCGCTCGGTCGGAATAGTTAGCTGGTACGATTATTCGCGTAATGAATATCGTTTAATTCATGGCGTATGCGCGCCGAGCATGGGCTGAGCCGGAGGAAATTGTATTCCGCGGCAAGATGTAATGCGCTCGAGCGATTATGTTGCCTGGGAGGCGAAGCCGACTGTGGCCTGGTTCTTCGGAGCACGATGGTAGTCGTTTCGAGGGAAAAAATTACTGGAATATGTAATTTCACTCGTTGCCATTGCCGAGATCTATTCACCTCTTCGAACTCGTTACCAAGAAGACCATTTCATCTCGAGAGGTTGCAGTTGCTTTTTTCCCATTCCTCTATTCACAGAGAACTTCATCGAGAGACAGCGAAAAATACAGCAAAATACCGCCGAATCCGGGTCCCACTGTGACAGACATCCTCGTCGATTAACCCTTCGAACATTCGACGTGCGCCGCGTGCGGGTCTCCCCTGGCCGCATCTCTTAACCATAGTCCCTGAACGCCTATAGGCGTTCCCCGCACAGGTCGCGATCACCGAATAAACGCATGTGGTGCTCCTGCAACACCGAAAGGGTTAAATCCGCGATAAGTCATCTCGCGGGGAGTAGAGAGGTGAACAGAGCTGGTCGTGCCAGATCAATGCCTCGTCGTAACGGTTGTAAATGTGGGGTGCGGGGGGTGCTGGTGAATTGGACGGTGCAGGCGCGCGTACCACGCCTAAGTTCACCGAGTCAAATAGTAGTGGTTGCGATACAGGGTAGGATGAAGGTGATAGAGGGTTAGTCGAGAGAGGGTGCGGAAGAGTTGCCCTATGCGAGCTGAATTGTAAACCAGCCTGAACTTTCCGCCTTCTTTTCTGGTCGTTGCCCGAGGATGGGGTGAAGCGGGGCTCCCAGGGCGGCGGCGGCAGAGGCTTCCTTCTTTAAATTACATTTGACCACTCGTTTGGACACACTTCTCCTTTTCTTTTCTCTCTCCGCCTCTCCGTTCTTTCCACCCCCCTCCTTTTGCGGCCGGCTCTTTCATTCCAGCCAGACTGGGGCAGGGAATTCGTTTACTACCACCTTTTCGCGCATCTTCCGGGCTAGTTTCAGCATACACTCTACGTGGATTGTTTTAGTTAAAAGTAGCTCTTGCTTTGAACAATATAGGGCTCGCGTTACCACAAAGGGATTAAAAAGGGGTTGCAAAATTACTATAGGGAGCATTAAGAAGAAAAAGATTAGGACCCTCCCGGAGGCTTTGTTCGAAATAGTTTCTTTAGCGGAGGTTCATCTGCAGCGCCAAAATAAATTCCACCCGAAAGCGAGTCGATCCGGCTCGTTTCCATAAATCCTTGCCGACAGCGTGTCTAGGAGCCGGCCACGCGAGCGATCGCCCTTATTATCGAAATGCTGCGAACACGTCCGGTAATTTCTGGTTGCAAGATCGGCCGTGTGTATCAGCCACCAATTAATATCAAGAAAATGTTTCGTGCACCGTAACTCTGGCCGCGGAACGAGCAGGCATCTCCCTGTTAGCGGATACGATCTCGCGCCCGGTTAGTTATAGACTTATTTGATATGCCCGGCTGATAAAAGAAAGAAGGTAGAACCGATAGTATCTGCGCCCCTGTTATTTGCCCAGTCTTATCTGGCGGAACGGACCAGGCCCCTCGCGGACTATGTAATTTCCAGGCAGTATAGCCGATCGATATTATGTTTAATCGGTATCAGGCGGGCCGTCTGCACTTCACTTTGGTATCGCGAGATATTTGCTTAAATTATCGAGATAGGTGGTTTTAATTCGCCCCACCTCGACGCTCTCGATCGTCATCCTCGACTTTCGATACGTGATTCAATTTCCCACCGACCACGTGTTCACTTTCCCTTCCGTTAAATTAATTCCCGAGATTCGAGGCGGTGTCTGATTCGGTTCCCGTGTTCCATCCACTGATCGCCTGTCGAGCTCTCCGGCTGCCTCCGATCGCTTTGCTTTCAATTTCGACGGTGTTTCCCTTGTCTCTGATCTCGAGCATTACTTTGGAATCCTTTCGATTGCTCCCTTATCCGCCGCTGCCCAAGAAGCCTCCCTTACCTCCCGCAGCTTTCGAAATTAAGACGTAAGGGCATTCAGAGCTGCATCCGCGTGACTTAGCAACTCTTTCTATCCTCCACCAACCTTGCACACAATACGATCAACGAACCGCGGAGCCGCAATTCATCCTCCCCGAGTCGTTTCACTCCCCCCCGCAGAAAACATTGTTACGCTGCAAATTATTAAACGGTGAAGCATCAACCCCCTTGTCGAACCGATCCTCTGCTGTCTTGGTAATCTGACACCTCGGGGCCCCCGCGTCCCATGAATTATTGAAAAGTCGCTGGGAAATTATTCCGAGCCGACCTTCGAGCAATTTGCCGGTGCGTGTGCAAAGAGGGGCGAAAAAGCGGGGCGGCGGGTGGAACACGAAGGCTTTTCCCGCTGGGAAAAGTGTTTGGAGCAGGTGGGATAATAATGGGCGACGACGACGAGATGGCCGTTTCCGTCGATTCGCCCTTTAACAGGGCTGACAATTTGCTCAACAGGCGAAGGTGCGCAGCGTCGATAATCGCGTAAGTGCACTCGTAGTTGGCGTGCACTTTCGATCCCTCGATCCATCCCGGGCGCGTGTTCACGGCTAGTCGCGATTTCCATGGCGATGCCAAGTCGTGCATAAAGTATCCAAAGCAATGACCACTTTGGATCCTCGGAAAATTCAATCGAACACCACGCCAGGATTCTCGATCCACCTCGCGGCCCCAGTTTCTTCTGAAAATACCCATCCACTTGCCGTTTCTCGGCATGCCTCAACATCCAGCTGCGTTCCTTTGTGCCTCTGCACGCGCAGCTATTCATTTCCCCCGCGGATTAGTTGGGCGAACTGTCGGTTGTTTAATTATAATACCGGCTACGTGGTAACCGCAATTCCTCTGCAAGTCGGGATCTGCCAGGAAATAGAGGGGCACCAAAATCAAGCGGCAGGGGAGGGGGAATGGCGACGGCGAGAGGGGCGGCGCGCTTCCAAGCCAACCCCAACACCCTGCGCGCTCCCGGCCGGCGTAATATGAGTTCCCTTTGCCCGCGCGCATTTTTCACGTTTCACTTAAACGAATGCCACTGAATGCTGCCCCCTCCTCCTGCCAGCCACTTAACGCGTAGCCGTTGCCTTTTTAGCGGCCGCCACAGTGGGACGGTTTTAAAATTTCCCACCTTCCGGGTCTTCTTTTAAGATATCGGAATGAAATTTACGCCTGAAAATAGGAAAAAATTATTCCCTTCTAATGATGTATAATTTAATATCTTTTGTATTTATTTATTTATTTATTTATTTAATATTTTTAACTTATTTGGGTTAAAAAAAATTTTAATTCTGTTTATTTGGTACCTTGTTTAAAGCCCTTTACAGTGGTTTAAGCAAAATGTTTGGGAAACTTTTCCAAATTCTAAGGAAAATTCGAATAATAAAGAAAAGTAGCATCAAATCGGTTTGTTTAAATTAAAGACCAGACTTTTGCGATAAATATTTTCTTTTTATATTCTATCCCACCTTTACCCTACGGACTGACCGAACGTTGATAACTTTGAACGCTATTAATTTGAGCAGTGGGACGAGGGGGGGAATGATCGTTACGTCATTATTTAGAGGAGAGTGTGCTGAAAATATTGCAATTGGTCCAAAAGTGGAACTTTTTGGCGTTCGGAAGATATTCCTAATGAAAATTAATAAATGTCGCTATTTTCGTTAATGCATATAAAAATATTTTTTAATGGGTTGTTGTTATTAGTTACTAATAAAAGAAAATATTCATCGCAAAAGTCTGGTCTTTAATTTAAACAAACCGATTTGTTGCTACTTTTCTTTATTATTCGAATTTTCCTTATAACTTGGAAACGAAAAGTTTCCCAAACATTTTGCTTAAACCACTGTAAAGGGCTTTAAATAATGTACCAAATAAACAGAATTAATTTTTTTTTAACACAAATAAGTTAAAAATATTAAAAAATAAATGTAAAAGATATTCAATTATACATCATTAGAAAGGAATAATTTTCTCCTATTTTCAGGCGTAAATTTCATTCCGATATCTTAAAAGGAAGACCCGAAAGGTGGGAAATTTTAAATCCGGCCCACTGTGGGCCGTCGTGGAAACGTAATCAAGAGGGAGCACGGGGTGAGTTCACCGTGCTCGGACCGCGGGAATTTTCGGAAAATTCTCTTCCACCCTCGGGCCTACGAGAAGCACAGGCGCGATGGGGAAAGCGCAGCTGCGCGAAAAAAAGAGACGGGGGAAATAATTTCGGGGGCTACCAGCGTCGTACATTACCGTCGCGATATCCAGGGAGGTTTTCTTAATCTGGACTTTATCTTGCCTCTGTCTCTACTGCGAATTAAACTGTACACCTTCGGGCTTTCTTCCGCCACTCTTGAACCTGGGTACCGTCGGCTGGGAGGGGATTAATTTCACTGCAGGAGGGGGTTGCCACGATTCGTTTTGTTAAATTTAATCGTTTAATAGCCGAGGGTGAATTACGACTCTACGCAGTATGGTACAGGCACCATTCTTTTCGTAAACGAATGACGAAGGGCTGCGGAAATTTATATTGCGTTGCCACGAAGGGTCTGTCGAAGGGTGTTCGATAGTCGAACACTGGCAGAGTCGTCCATTCGTTTGTAATTATTTCTGAAACCACCGACAGCGGGGGGCACTTCAGCGACTCCGTGGCGTGCGGCTTAAAACGCGGAAAAGTCACGCGATGCTGAACGTAGGAACAGCGAGTTGAATCGAATCGAATCGGTAGTTAACAGGTTCGACGCGTTTCGTCGGTTAATCTATGCGGTTGCGTGCTCTCGTTCCGCGGGGTTGCTAGTCGATTCGCGGCTACCAAAGAAGTTCCCGTTAACGCTTGCTCGTTGGACATTAGGAATATCGGAGAACTTTGATGGATCATTGAGTGATCGGATCAGCGCAACGACTATGCACGAGGTACGAGAGTAGGATCACTGCTTCGCAGATGAGAAGTGCCCTTAAGGGGTCAGGTTCCATCAGGAGGCCGAAAAAAAGGGTGCTCTTTGGAAATTTTTTACTCGAAAGCTATAACACATTTCTCGGAAAATCTTTTTTCCTTTTAAGGATTGCATCTAATACCGTGCATCGTAATTTTTTTATTTAAAAATATTTATAAATAACTAAGTTATTGTCCATCACAAGAAGGTTCTCTCTAAAAATAAAAAGCTTCTGCGGTGACCACTGCTGCTCAAAAGTCGATCATCTAAAATAAAAAATACAAAAGAATTTACTTATTATATTATATTATCTAGTATTTGAACGCAGGATTTTTTTATCCGATGCTTAGTTTTCTTTTAATTGACGAAAATCAGACCCGATTTATGATAACGATTTTAAACTTTTACTTCAAACATCAGCCATTTTTTCCCAAATCGATATTTCGAAAAATCCTACGTTCAAATACTAGATAATATAATAAAATAAGTAAATTCTTTTGAATTTTTTAATTTTGATGATCCACTTTCGAGCAGCAGTGATTACTGTAGAAGCTTTTTTTTTTAGAGAATTTTCGACTGATGGACAGTAGCTTAGTTATTGATAAATATTTTTAAACAAAAAAATTACGTTGCACAGTACTAGATGCAATCCTTAAAAGGAAAAAAGATTTTTTCAGAAATGTGTTATAGCTTTCGAGTAAAAAATTTCCAAAGACCACCCTTTTTCGGCCTCCTGACTGAGCATGACCCCTTAAAGTATCATGAACTACCAACTCCGGAGGGAGCAATAAGAGAAATGCGTTTCAAGCCCTCTTCGAGAAGCCTGTGCAGGATGTAATCAGCCGGCACAGCACCACCGCTTGCTAGTCTCGAATGAAAAGGGATTTGGGTCGGCAAAGTAGGTTCATGTGGTCGTCAAAGCGGTATGTCACACGCGAGGAAACAAGCGTCAACACGTTCGCGGTTCCGCGATCGCCAGCTTATCGCGGCGAGGCGAGTAATAGACGAATTACAATGCGAGCGCGGTAGGGACACCCGCTGCGCGCGAAAAAGCTGGCCAGCGGGTGGAAACGGATGGAAAGCGGCCGACGGAAGTTGGAAGGAGTTACGGGGCTAATAAACCTCTTTACTGCGTTACGAAGGAAGCCATCCACTTTATTTCCCGCGGCGGAATTGCCGTTTTAATAAAAACTATCGCGGTACGCCGGTTGAGGAAGGTGCGAAACGTAGCTGGGCGGGTGGGGGGTTGGCGAGGGAACTACCGCGACGGGGGTTACGTTTAATCCGACCATAATTTCGTCATTAAAGTTAACAACGTCTCCCAGGAGCCGGCAGTTACTTCGCGGCTGTCGTTGAATATAGAAATTTCGGTTAACCATAATTACACTGCTGCCAACCCTTTCTCATCCCTCAAGGCTGGCGATCCTCCGCGCGGAATTATTAATTCTCGACCTCGATTCCTCTATTACTGGGCGCTTATTCCGCGGGATATACGAGAGTCGCGGGTTCGGACCTCTTTCCGATGCGGTCGACGCTGCTCTCGGTGCCCTTTGAGAGGTGTAAGAGTAGAGTTGAGGAGCTCGAAGTGCTTCTAGTAATGATGGCAAAGGTAGGACGTATTTAAATAGTTCGGTACAACTGGATCGCTGCGTTGTCCCGTGCTGGGAAGGGTGTGTTCTTCCGTATGAAAGTGATTAACTGCAATGCATATAAGGGGTGATTTTTCAAAATGGTATATTTCCGTTTCTCATCTTGAAGCAAATTTTTATGGCATTGACTTAATAATGCAATTACATCCCCCAGTAACACCAAACACTACAAAGTAGGCTTAATTCCTTTTTGAAATATTGAAGTGAAAATACATGTTTTATACAAAAGGGCTTATTTCCAATATGAAATAATTTTTCAGTCTGAAACAGAACGGACACATTTCCTATACTCGTTTAGGAAATTGTAATAACTGCAAAAGGTAATAACTAAAGTAATAACTACTTAATTCCATAAAGTTACCCGAACATAAACTAATTTAATTTAACCCTTTCACCACGAGCGCCGACCATAATCGGCGCCCATGCGACGAGCTATGTGTACGAGCACCGACTTCAGTCGGCGTCACGGATCGAGCTGCCGATCCTAGCGTCGACTTTAGTCAGCATCTCCAGAAGTTTAAAAAAAAAATTAGAAAAAATCGCTTTCGCGAAAATGTATGCTGTAACGAAAGGGTTGAAAGTGTACCCACTGCCATGGTATCTTTACAATTAAACGTGGCAAAACAAAATAACCACAAACATTGTGTTATATTTTGAAAATGGCTTATTTTTTATAGATTCCATCAAAAGGGTTTATTTCCAAACTTTTTATTTTAAAAATGACTGTTAAAAGAATGTCGCTAAATTTAAAACATTGCCGCTATCAGATGGAAGAATAAAATGAACGCGTCCTAATAATAAAAGAAAGATTTTTACTCTAAATTTTTTTCCACGCCGAAATGTACCCTTTCGAAAAACCACTTCTGTATCTTCGCAGGTTCTATGGACCGACTGAGAAATCTCGGAAGATTCGGGGGTGTTTTCCTCGATGAATCGTAATTGCAACGAGCCTGCACAGAGTCTAAGCGTTTTAATCGTTCGTTGATCGCCCTCGAAACAATCGCAGCCCGAAGTCGATACAGGACCCACCCTTCGCTGAGAAATTCAGCCGGTTTTATTGTGTCGCAGCCCGGACGCGCGACGCGTTGTCCTCGAGCGCGCAAAATATTATTGAACAGCTGCGAGGAAGGGAATTGCAGCGAGGCGAGCAGGCTTCATCGCGATAGCCGTGAAAAGCGTAGCTGGGGTGAAATTACTGCTAGGGGAAAAAGAAGAGAAAAGGAGCTATCTCCATTCCGCTGCTTGACTCCCCTTTTCTTTTCCTCGTGCTCGTTGCCGGAGTACGCGTCGCCGCCCATCGATGCATTCGATAGGAACGCTCGCGCCCCTCGTCTCTTCTCCCGCGCCTCCTCGCCAAACAAACCTGCTGATTTCTCCGGTTCGACGTTTAACGGCGCTCGTCGCGAGGGTACGTAAACGAGCGAAAAAGTAACGTGAAAATTGCGCTCGAGAGGCTCTCGCGTCCTCCGTGGCGCGGGCTGGATTGATCGAAGGGTGCGGGTTGTGAGAAGAATTACACGAAATTTCATTAAACCTGCCAATTCTGCTTCCCGCCCTGAAAGGGACAGGAGAAGTTTCACCTTAAAATGGGAAGCAATCGCGCTGAGAGCTGCGCAGGCATCTGTGATTGACAAGAGCGGGGCATAAACTGATGAGGGTAGCGGCGAAATGATACAAGCTGCATTAAAGCGTACGAGCTCGACAATGGAGGGAGGGTAGCGCGAGGGAGAGGGGGTATCAGGATAGGCCGAGAAAGTTTTCCAATTTGAGGCAATTAGTTTGCCGTACGGGACTCTGGATGGCATGCATCCAGATAATCGAATATGGGTCACCGTCAGAAGTGGAATGGGCCGCGTGTTGGTCAGACGACCATTAGAACGGGCCAGAGAGAGAGAGAGGGAGGGAGAGAGAGAATGAGGAGAGTTTGACGTGGACGCGTGGACGAGGGTCAACTAAAGCCCAGCCTGAAGCAATAGTTGTTGGAGGGAATCTCGAACTATTCGATACGCTTAGGGCATTAAAACGTTCCTGCCATGGAACGCGGCCCTCGTGGAGAAATTTGCATACAGAAAAACGACGACGAACTCGATACTGGCCGCTACGTTCGCTGGCTTCGAGATAGAAAAAGTAATGAATATTGCAGCGCAAGTGGTAATGCGGAAGATAAAGCGCCCGGTGCAACGGGAATTCAATTTTGCCAGTGTCCAAGGGCAAGAAACGAGGCTCTGCTTGAGCGTGCCTCGACCGACTCCAAATGGAGCTTCCAGCGCAAATAACACCTCGATTCTTTCTTAAGGGGTCAGTCCGCTGTGACGGTTTGAAAAATTAAGCTATTTTTAAAGATTTTTTTTCTCAGTAGATATAACATATAATGCAATAAATCTTTTTGGTATTTATTAAGCTACTCTTAGCTATACTGTTATACAAGATTGAAGTTGCATTTTGAACAAAGTCTTCTTTGAAATGCGGTTTCTCAGTAAATATGAACTGTAGCCACAAGTTGTGTTACATCACTTTGCTCGTCGTGGCGAGAGGAAGGTTTTAACGTTTTTACTTTTTTAAAATAATGATTTTTAAATAATAGTAGTTTGCGACGCCACCGCCAGGTGGCGACCGAGCGATCGAGCGCTTCTCGCTTGCGAAATAGCGCCGCGGCGGGAATAAGTGGCCGAGGGCTCTCGAGTTTACAGATTGCAATTACAGATTGTGAATCAGTCGCGCTACTATGACGGGCGAAGCTGAGACGGGGGACGCTAGTATTATACAAAAAAAAATTTAAAGAATTTTTTTATTGGTTTTAAAACTTAAAACGCAATTTTCTCAAAACAACATTTTTTCAACTGGTGCAGGCGATTGCAAAAAAAAACTATTTGACCAATCTGTTTGAAATTTGTACACGGTATTCAGAGCTTCAGTGGCTATGGTCGGGACCACGGAAACCTTTTTGGATTAAACCATTTCATAGTTTTTACAAGGCAAAATGTTTGAAAAATTCACCGTATTTCGACACTTAAACTTCAAACCTCCGCCATTTTGTTAATTTTTTATCAGTAAAAATAATCCTGGTTCCGGCGATAACCACATTTACAATGATTACAACACACTTTGAATTTTTTGTTTCTAATATGTCGTTCTCTCGGAATCACCTGCACCAGCACTGCATCGCTTTCTCAAGACGCTCACATCAGTGCGCTATATATTTAAAAAAAACTGTAAAAAATTTAAAATAGATTTTTTTATGCTGTGAATAAGTGTATTAATCAGTAGACAAAAGATAATTTACGTTGGACATTGCGTTTACTAAAAGATAAATCTTAAAAAATGACAATTTTTCACGACTTCACAGTGGACTGCGACCCCTTTAGGGGGGTATAGGACTATTGAAATCTTGAAAAATCGATTTTTTCATTATTATTAATTCTGAAAGTGCCATGCTTTGTGAACATTTACAACAATGTTTCGTAAAGAAATTCGAATAATTACGGAAATTATAGCGGTTAACGTAATTGAGTGCACCGTCGAAACGGCCTCGCATTTGAGATATCGTGGCAACCATTTTCTAGAACGCGTTGAAAGTTTTACAAAACAGTTCTACTGAAGAAAATTCTACTTATCCTCTTCTAATTCCTCTTCCTCAAAGAAGTCTTGCTGGGCCAATTTTTCCGTCTCTGGCCATCGCAGTAAAATACCCCCTTAACCCTCGGTTGTCACACTGGGTCAAATTGACCCTGCAATTTTATAAGCAAAAAACTTTTTGTCGGAATTGCTTCAAATTTTTTTATAAGCATTATGACACTTTAAATATCAACTTTCAACGATGGGCATATATTCTACAATGTTCAAATTTTATCTCAGAATTTTTGACACTTAATTTAACAAATTATTTTCAAATAACAACTGCTTGAAAATTGGCAGGGTCAAATTGACCCAGTGTGACAACGACGTTCGAAAAAGTGAAAAGGTGCGACAACCGAGGGTTAACGCGCGATACAATTTCATTACACATACTCGCCCATCTAACATCATCACGCGGAGTTTAAATCTCGAGCTAATTTCACCGACTTCCGCCACTGTTCCATTTCGTTACAATTGATCACCCCGGCCTCGCTCGTCCTGCTCAACACGTATCTTCAAAAAATTCCGAACACTTTCCAGAGTAATCGATCGATCGGTCACTCGATACCAGCAAGTTCGATTGATCGATGCTCACGGCTGTGTGCCTCGTGATGGAGCCTCAAAGTTTCCCTCGACGTGCTGGAACTTGCCGAAGATATGCAGGTCGGGGGAGCTGGTAAATTGCTAATACCACGTGCAACGGTTCGCCGAGAAAAATGTTACCGGTGCAGGAGGCAGGAATAATACAAAGGGGATCGCCCAATGTCACGCATGGAAGGTAGAAATCACACCGGTTGATAGCAAATCGCTCCTTTCCGATGAATTTA
The DNA here is from genome assembly GCF_050908995.1 of Andrena cerasifolii. Lineage (NCBI taxonomy): Eukaryota > Metazoa > Arthropoda > Insecta > Hymenoptera > Andrenidae > Andrena > Andrena cerasifolii. Next base: position 5,909,343 of record NC_135123.1, read on the forward strand.
TTCCCTCGGTTGGGCCATTCTTCTCGTTGTTGCAACGGGCTTCGGTATCGCGAATTTTTCAGATATTGTGCCTTCGTGGAGGGGGGGATGATGACAGGGTTTCGCATTTTACTCGCGACCGTAAAGCGTTATTACGATTTCTACGATCCTTCGGACTGCCACGGTTATTTATCGGTTCCCATCAACATCAAGCCCCCTTCGTTTTAACGAGGTCACATTCTGTCTGTTAAGACTTCAATTCTCTCTCCTCCCTCCTTGGTTAGTTAAGAAGACAGGGCTGATCGTTACGGGATTTAATAACAGAAATAATCGGCGAGAGTTTGAGCAGTTATACTCTTAATCTAGCTCTTAATTAAAGCTACACAAGTTTCTTTTTGTGATGTCTTCTTAAGGGGTTGTACCTAGTCAGGCGACCGAAAAGAGGTGAATATTCGTGATTTTTTTTCGATGAAGCGGAAGCATATAATTTTACGAAACTTTTTGCGTTTAAAAGAGCAACGTTTAAAGAACTTTTGGTAATTTTTTCGTTGAAAAATATTCACGTTTATAATAAAATAACAAGCGACATCCAAGAAGCATTTTTAAAAATTTGCTTTTGCGGTGAGCACTGTTATTTGGAACCAGATTATATAAAATCAAAAAACAAAAAAGATTTCGTTAGTATACTAATGTATTCTTCCGATTAACGGAGGGAATATCCGAAATATTAATTTAAAACAAAATGGCGGTTATTTGAAGTTGAAATCATGATTTTTTCGTGCAAAAATCCGGCGAAGAAATAGGCACAACCCCCTAAGGGAATCCTCCGGTCGAAACGCTCGAAAAATAGGTGAACTTTACGAATTTTTTACAAGAAGAGATTGTAATATATCCTAAAATAAGTTTTTGGCATTTATTGATACACTCGTGAGGGAGGAAAAAAAATTTTTGTGTCATGTTTTCGGTCTTGATACATTTTCTAGGTGGCTCTTAATGCAGTGCTGCCAAAACGAGATGTCTAAACGGTAACCATGAAATTTACTCACAGAATGGTCCAAAATGAAAAATCAAAAAAAATTGTAGAATTTACAGGATATCGCAGTATCCGTTGTTGCGGCAAAAATTACCGAAACTACGATGATTGGTGCAAGCTTGAGCGAAGTAGTTCAAAAAGCGGATAATTTTACGCACAAATATGCAAATTAAAAAAAAAACCGTGTTTCAAAAAACTATATTATAGGATGCTGCGATAGCGAGTCCAATTGCGAATCAAATGCCTGAATGTTATTTTTAATCGGTTCATTAAATCCGCTGAAATCGTGGTTACCGTTTCGAAATATCGCGTTTCGAGAAAAAAGTGTTCAAAGTGTTTTCGGCTCATACCTGCGTTCGGAGTTTCAATTGGTTATGTGACTGTAGAATCTAAACCGTTACAAATTTCGGTGCGAAACTTTCACCAGGGTATTTTCGGGATGCGATATTACCAAAATACATATATATTTTAAAAAAACGTTTTTCTGACAAATTTTATCCGGAGGGCCCCTTAAAAGCTACACGAATAAATGCGGATGCGAGGTATCGATTCACCACGTTTTGACTGGTTTCTAAAAATGAAGCGCATACAAATAGCTTTGATAAATGTTACCCAACACTTCATTTATAGAACTGTGAGCGTTGTACTAAGAATTTGCTTGATTTTGTTACAGACTCCGAGGCCAGCTGGGACGAATGGTGGACCTACGACGGGATCTCAGGTAAGCGCCTTCGATCGAAATAAACGACGGCCTCCTGGATTTGCAGGATTTCGAAAAATCCAGCTAAGTAGTCGCCACGAGTTTTCTGCGCTATCAGCCAACGTAATCGTCCGTGTGATCGCGTATCGTTACCGACACGAAGCCCCTCGCTGAAAGAGCAACTTAATCGTTACGATTTAATTTCCATTAATATTCGAGGATTTCGCTATCGATTGCATTAAGTTCGCCCGAGCTTAACCCCCCCGTGTCTTTCGAAGCAAGAGCTCGCGGAATAATGAGATATCGGGGGAAGACTCCCCTTGAAAATAACTCTTTCTCCCGTTCGGCCGCGAAACGCGAAGGTTAATATTGGAAAAGTTTTATGACTGGATGATATTCCGGGACGATTACGGAATTAAAGCCGCGCCCGATGGCGATGGGACGCGTTTATCTGCTGGTACACTTGCTGGGAAAACAAGCAAACGTCGCTGGCTCTTCCCGCGAACTTTTTAACTTCTCCGTCCACCCTCTCGTCCGACTTCCGCATAAATACCTACTGAACTGCTATTTTTGCTAGCCAGGGTACAGTTAACGTAGCTCGCAACGAAGTAGACTTGTTGAAATTCTACGAACCTCGGACTGCAGTGGGTAGGTCTGGCTATGAATAGGGGAGCGTTAGACGCTAAACTTCAATGAACTTTAAATGCTGCGTTAAATATATTCAGGTCATACTTCTCTCGCGTCGAATCGTTTCGTTTGATTACTCTACGCGGGACTAGGAGGCGTAAGTCGCAAGGCGTTGATCAATTTCCATCATGCCACACCGTGCTGGCGCGTGTGGGGCCCTCCTAATTTACTTAATTTTAAGTTACGAGGCCATCGAGTGGCTCGTGGCGCCAGCACGAATTTTTTAATCTCGCCCACCCCCGCACGGGGGTCGCTGTTTTTATTAAAAATAAGACGGGCGCCGATAGGGTCGTGCTAGAGGGCTCGGGAGCGCCGAGTTTAGCGTTGTTCCGCCATGCGAGCCAGCTGCCACAAGAGAAACAGTGCAGTATACTCGGTTAAAGGGGCGTCCGTATAAACCCGCCGAAATTCTCCTCGCGCTACTCGTTCGAATTTCTTTTTATCGCGCCAACTTTCGCTACCGTCCATGGTTGGTCGATCGCCGCGTAACAAGCCTGAAATATCCGTTCGTGGCAGGCGTCGTTAAAAGTGAACACGCTTCTAAAAACAGGGGAACGACTCGGTTTGATACTTGGGTTGATTAAGACGTGCTTTAGCGAGCCCATTAGATGTAGATATTAATTTTGTAGTCTCAGTGCACGTGATAATACCCTTCAGTTTATAAATCGTGGAGCGAATCAAAGCAGAATGATTCAGTTTCTTTTAATTGCAGCTGAGATAATTGATATGCCTGTGTTTGTAACGGAACAATATCACCATGTAGGGGGAGTTCCCCTAGTGCCGGAGGCTTAAGGTTTTTCTCAAGAAGAAAGAAATAATATTAAATTAATCTCCTTAGCTGTGCACATGCGACTGGAACGCGTCGAAACTTAATTGTTGTTTTTTCCATCCCCTCTACGGTTTACGTGGAATAACCGCTCTGTAGCGTTTCAAATGTCACTGATATGGTCGATGAAAGAATCAACTTTGGAAGACCCTCCAACAGTCGTTAGGAAATGTGTTCCTCTACTACTCATTTTCGTGGCCCAAGACTTGTGTGTTTAAAGTTGGACATTGCTTGAGGGAAGGTAGTGATGGATTTGAACGTATCGCGAGTATTTTTGTTTGAACAGGTACTGGTTATGATTCGGTTTCAAGTCCGTCTGGCTATGTACGTTCCCATTTCATTTAGTTTGTCGGATTTTATTTCAGTGTGATGAAAATGAAGCATTACTTTCACAATTGATTGCAAAGAAATATATTGAAGCTGTGACTTGTTCTTTGACACAATGTTTATTAACATCATAAGCTTTAAAAAGCATGATTGTTTAGTCCAAAGTATGCATTATAGATGACGCTGCAGATGGATCGTTGAGGGGGGATTCTCGTGTAACAGCCCCCAAAATTTTTTTTTTGTTGTAAAAACTATTGTTAATAATACATTAAACTCTTTGGGGATATAAAGAAGCATCTTGGAACTTGCAGAAAATGTTTTTTTTTATGTCAATCCTTCTTATTATTTATTTATTATTGTAAACCTCTTCAACGATGTTGGCGGCAGGTGTAGCACCTGTCACAATCATCTGATTGTAGAAAGAAGAAAATATTTTTGAAGTTTAATAATTTACGCTGGGACTGGACCTAAAATTTTAATTTTAGTTTCTATTTGTAATTCTTTTTTCGTCGATTTAAAGAATAATAAGAAAAATTTGTCTAAGGAAAAAACTTACTTTTTCTTTCAAACGCTATAACTCTTTCAATTTTTCATTTTTTTTCTCTAAAGTGGACCAATCCCAGCGTAAACTATCTATCTTTAAGAAACTTCTATCTTTTTTGCAATCAGATGGCTGTGATCGATGCTACACATCCCGCCAACAGGAGTTACATCGTCGAAGAGGTGGACAAGATTCCACAATAATTAATAAATAATAATGAGGATCAACATAAAAAAAATATTTTATGCAAGTTTAAAGGTGCCTCCTTATTTTCCAAAAGAGTTTAATTCAATAAGACCAACAGTTTTTTTTTTAAAAATTGTTAAACGTCAGTTACATTCGATGCTGTTAGACGAGACTCGCCCCTAAAGAGGCTTTTTAAAAAACTTTCTTTTGTTTTGCAGCGATTTTTATGAAACGAAACGAATCGAAAACTTTTTTAAAATGCCTCTTTAATGATCCATCTGTAGCACCATATATAATGCAATTTTCTGACTAGATACACAAACATATTTTTATTAAAGCTTATGATGTTAACAAACATTGTGTCAAAGAACAAGTCTGAGCTTCAATTTATTTATTTCTAATTAATTAAAAAAGAAATGCTTCATTTCCGACAAACACGACTGACGAAGCTGTACCCTTAAGCGAACTTCCCCTCCAACCATTTTGATAGTCACCGTCGACCACCGCTTTGCATTCGGATCTCCAGAAATCTTCATCAACCCCTCTCCTTTCCGGATTTATTCGTCACTCACTAGACGCGGCAACCACCGAATTTCTCAGTGACTTATTACACCAAGTCGAAGGGGCGGGAGAGGAGGGGGTGGAGACCGGATTTTTAGGGTGCACCGACGTCTCATATCGGGGACAGATGGCTGGGCCGTTTTACAACCAATAACAGACTCCCTTCGCAGCGACATGTATCCACCACTATCCTCAACCTATGTCCGTCTAGATATATATCTGTGCCGCGTATATCCTCGAGTTCGGGGCTGGCGGGCTGCAGAGAAATATCGTTTCAGACTCCTCCATCGTTCTTTCTACACGTATGCGCCGTACAGCGCATAAAAGCGAACACGAAGGGGAGATATGAAAAGACTGTGCTCCACGCGGGGATATAATTTGTTGCAGAGTCAATGCCACCATCGCGAGGTGGGGGGCGAGGATAAATAAGCTGAGAGGGGAAGGTGATGAACACGACTGACGTTCCATACGTCCTGTAATCAGAATCAATGTATCGGTCTTCTTTCGAGCTGCTTTAATAACTTCTGCAACGTTACCTTGACAAATCACTGCCCTCGCTGATTAAAGTCAAGCGTCCCGTTGATCCTTCGAAGGAAACAGATTAAGAAGATTCATTTGAAGATTACGCTCGGCGGGAGGATGGAGAACGATAGAAATTTTTGGTGGCCGTTACAAAGGGGGCGGAAACGTAACGTTGAAAGGGCGAAGTCGGCGCGAATATTCGACGAGGTAAGAATACGCGGGAACGAAAAATGCTTCAATACCAGCGGAACTTTTCCACGAGCGGGATTAAGTCAGCTTCCTCGTTGAGCTTCTCGTCTTTCGCCTTGGTACGCAACTGGTAGCATTGCCAGCGCCCCGCTCCGCTACTTGAAGAGCACTTTTCCGGCCCCGCGGAAGTACTATTCCGAAGTGAAAATGAAATTTCTGCCGCGGCTAGAGGGCACTACTCTTTCCCCTCCGACATATCCAACGTTGGGGGACTTAATGGTACACTTGTTAAGTGTGCCAGAGACCGACCGCGAGAGCGTTGGTCTTACATAGCCTTGTAAATAAGGGAGGTAATTAAAATTTTCTCTACAAAGAGGGTTGATGGTTCCGGGGGGGAAGAATAATAATGGAATTGAACGAACGCTGTCTGGGGATCGTCTAAAAATGTCAAACCCCTGTGAAATTGTAATAGGGTAATTATGGGAGATACAGGTCCCACCGTTTTGAGAACTCTGTTTCGAGAAAAACGCGTTTAAAATGCGTTTTAGTTATGCTCGGCGCTCGGACTATAACTTTGAAAATATATTTTTGAAATGTTATAGAAGCGACTTATGGAAAAAATTTTGTTTCTATTTTTCGTTGGATTTATATGGTATTCTCTTTTTAAGGGTGATAAATATTAAAACTTTGATTTTCTTCAATCCCAAGTAGTAACACAAGATATTCAACTAATAATATGTAGATATCCTTGGAAAACCTTTCGATTGCTAAATTTAGATGCGGTGAAAATTTTGCGCAAGGTGCGGCAGCTCTCCCATCATTACCCTACTCCTAAAAAGACCCTGCGGACTTGCGTGAATTCATCAGCGTTGAGGCGCTGTAATCCCGTTACATGTAAATATCGACGGCGAAACGGAGCGAAAAACGTTTCGTCGACGATGTGCGCGACGTCATCCGCCATAATCCTGGCGCGAAGAGCACGGATGGAGGAGCCCTAATAAAATCACTCCCCGGGCCCATTATTAATATCGGAATGGACGATTAATGTCCCGTAACGGAGGGGAACAAGAACGAAACGCAGGCGAACAGTATGAAAGGGACGTGGAATAATTAAGAATAATTGCATGTAAATAAAATCGGTTGCATGTGATACCATCGCCAGGCTATTCAACGACGCGTATGCGTCCTCATCCGCAGCTTTTTGTGGCGCTTTTATGTCGCGAACGACGCGATTGATGCAACCGGCATCTATTTGCGCAACAGCTCCCCTTGCGCGGACTCCGCAGCATGGTTCTATCGTAACATATGACACTCTTCGACTCTTCGTTTATACGTATGCTTAGTTTACACCTAACCCAGATCTAACCCAGTGGGCTCACTGGGCCGAGCTCTTGCCCAGTCTGAACGCATATTCCAGTACTCGGCCGAGTAATCCGCCGGGGAAGATTTTCACTCGGCCGAGTGGCAGACCGATGACACGGCCGAGTCACTCGTGAGGTGTACACCCAACTTAAGCCTAGTTTACATTAATCAAGTAAACGGTACAGTAGAGTGGCGAGTGTGAAAAAGCATATCCAACTCGACTAGTGTAAACAGTTGGTCGAGTAAAAAGTCGGGTAAACGGGCGAGTATTAGCCGAGTCGAGTGTTAGAGCGACAGGCATAGTAGCTAGGCCGAGCATTGGGCTGAGTTCACTAGGCCGAGTTACTTGACTAATCTAAACAAGGCTAAAATGCCAAAAATTCAATATTACTTCCAACTTTAATTGTGGCGGAATTGCATCCCTCGCGTGTGTGTCCTTGTTGAGAAGAGAAAGTTAAAACGCTACACTATCGAGGCCAGGAAGGGTCGTCAGCCTATTGTCATGTTTATGTAGAGGACACGCGTCTGTTTATCGTCAGTCCAAGCGTAGGGCTGTAGCTCACAGGAGACCGCACAGGTTATGCAATCGGTTCTGGAATGAGACTGGGTGGACATTGTAGAGCACACCTAGTGTTACAAAACCGTAAAGGGTTTTTGTACAATGGGCCTTCGTTTTCGAGAAATTTGAGTTCAAAGTTTTGCGCGACAGTAGTATTTCAGTTGTGCAAACATTCTTAGGAAGCAACGGTCGTAGCTGCGATATTAACAAGGAGACCGCACAGGTTATGCAATCGGTTCTGGAATGAGACTGGGTGGACATTGTAGAGCACACCTAGTGTTACAAAACCGTAAAGGGTTTTTGTACAATGGGCCTTCGTTTTCGAGAAATTTGAGTTCAAAGTTTTGCGCGACAGTAGTATTTCAGTTGTGCAAACATTCTTAGGAAGCAACGGTCGTAGCTGCGATATTAAGATGTTTGGCTACGGTGCTGGAGGTCTTCTGTTCGATTCCTGGTGCGCGCTTGTTTTTTTTTCTTTTTCTTTTTCTTACCGTAGTAATGTAATGGCTGCACCTAAAATCGTGTAAATACCTACAGAAAAATCGAGGGCGAGTCGAGTACTGGGCCGAGCACTGGGCTCAGTTCACTAGGCCTAGTTACTTGACTAATGTGAGACTAGGCTTTAAGGCCTCTACGTCATTGCTCCGCGAAACCGAAAACTTCGAAACTGCTCGGTAACGAAATTGGACGAGCACTTCCCTCCCGGTAGATCCTCATTTTTATTGCAGTGGAAGTTCTGGAGAGTCATTGTCGCGGGTAACAATGAATCTTAACGTAATCCCGTTGCGCATTAAAGGGTGCCCGGGCTCCTTCGAGCAAAATGGAGTTTCCCCTGTCATAATGGGATTGTCTCGCACGTGTCGCTACCCTCATTCGCGCGCTGAGATCCGCGGCGCCTGAAAATTTTTTCCCCCCCAGATATTCCGAAGCGCCGAGCCGCGAAACGCGTCTGGCCCACGGAGCACCGGCCTTTTGGAAACTTATTAACCGCGTATTCTTTATGAGGCCGGGGGGCTTCGTTACCGTGTGGAAAGCCGCGGCGAAAGCGGAACCGGGGCGGTTTATTCTATAAATTTGAATGAAAAGCAACAATCGCGCGGCTCTGTTATCCCGGCGGAACAAATAAATGTGCGTTGGCCTGGTTTCTGGGAAAGGCAGGCAAGATTGGCGAGCTACCGCTTGATAATAGGTACGCTTTTCACCCCTGTTTCCTGCGATTCGCGGATCGATAATTCGCCACGCTCGCCGGGCATTGTGTTCATTTTCGCCGGGGGAAATGGTGGACGTTGAAGTCGGTAGCGAACGTCCATCTGCTTAATCTTAGGGTGTAATAGAATTCCTTAACCTCTGTGGCAGGATTTCTGTTGCGCGTATCGATAGAGATTCTATAAGTACACCGCCCAGATTTAACCCTTAACTGGTATACTGTTTTCGGCAAACGTGACTGGTATACTGGGATCGTGGCTGACCCCAAATAAAAAAGGGCACAGAAATTTGTAAAGTCGACACTAGAGCAACCACTATGAATATTTTCTTCTTAGGTAATGTGGAAAATAATAGGAGCGTAGAAAGTTAAACTATTATTATAAAATTAATTAGAAATTCAGTTTACCAACTTAGACAACCGAAAATTGTACATCGAACTTTGGGTGCTTGGGGTCACGAGCGACCCCCGGATACCAGTTAAGGGTTAAGGAGGGACTCGCCTGTAACAGCCCCCGAAATTTATGATTTTTGGGGGGAAAAGCTATGTTATTATTGCATTAAACTCTTTTGGGATATAAGGAGGCATCTTGGAACTTGCAGAAAATGTTTTTTTTATGTCGATCCTTTTTATTATTTATTAATTATTGTGAACCTCTTGGACGATGTTGGCGGCAGGTGTTGCACCTGTCACAGACATGTGATTGCAAAAAGAAGAAAATATTCTGAAAGTTAAATAATTTACGCTGAAACTGGACCTAAAATTTTAATTTTAGTTTTTATTTATAATACTGTTTTCGTCGATATAAAGAATAATATGAAAAATTTGTCTAAGGAAAAAACTTACTTTTTCTTTCAAACGCTATAACTCTTTCAATTTTTCTCTTTATTTTTTTGCGATCAGATGACTGTGATAGGTGCGAAGAGGTGGACAATATTCCACAATAATTAATAAATAATAAAAAGGATCGACGTACAAAAAATATTTTCTGCTAGTTTAAAGATGCCTCATTATATCCCAAAAGAGTTTAATCCAATTTGACAAACAGTTTCTTCAAAAAAAAAATCTTAAATACCAGTTACTTTGGGGGCAGTTAGGCAAGAATCCCTTCCGTAATTGTTACAGCCGGTACAGTGGTGTTGGAAGAAGCAGAATTCTAAAAGATTTGATCGATCCCTTTGAAATATTCGACCGTCCGGAACTTCGAAGGAAGCGGTGATCGGTTTGGGTTACATGGTGAATAAATGAACGGGGCAAGTGGAGCCCCGTTCCGGGGAGTGAAAAGTACAGGAATGTCCCTTCGACGTTAACATTTCCGTGACATTTGACAATGGTCGCGAGAGCCTCTATTTCGCTTCTACGCTGGCGGCGCGGTGATGAATATTTGATATTATATGTCCCATTGCTATGGCGACATTAGACCTTTCGCCCGAGATAGTGACCTTAAAGCAGAGGAGCGTAAAAATGTTAGACAGAAATATAGAGTCTCATATATGCGATCTTACGATCATGATTATAGTCCTGCCTTACAGACGATAAAGGCTTACCTCTCTAACGTATCGTCGAGTTTGTTCTGATCTGCTCTTCCTCTATAAGGTAATTCACGGTCATATTAATTGTCCTGAGCTTGTTGCATTGATTTGTTTTATCTTATTTTTATCTTTCTATGTAGTAATGGTAATAATTTTGTATCTCTGTACACTAAAGGGTTTCCCGTTAATAATAATAATAATAATAATAATAATAATAATAATAATAATATTCAACATCTCCGTTTTACCTTCTTCAATTATAGCTTTCAAGTCTCACGCTTAATCCCATACTTTCATTGCGTCTTATCACGAACAATTCTTATATCATCACTGTCATTTCCATTCGCTGCGTTCCTCCCCCGCATCTAGAACATTTCACGTCCGCGTCGCTCCTCTTCGCGCAGTTCACAAGATTGTTTCCAGCTTGCAAATATTTTCCCGCCAAGTCGCCTCGGAAGTACCGCTCCCCCTTTCGCTCGCGAAACGCCCGGAATGCTGCGCTACCGATTGCTCGCCAGCGTTTTAGGAAGTTACACCAGAGACCCGCTGTCCTCTAAGTAGACGGCATTAAGACGTCAGCTTAAAGAGACGCGCTTGTGTACATGGCTAATACAATGTAGCGCCCATTCCGGGAACGAGTGGCCCAGCGAACCGGTGAGCTCGAGCACGAAGAAAGTGGAAAATTCGTTGCGTCGTTGAAATTTAATTAAACGACGGGGACAATTACCGCTCTATCGAGAGGAACTGACGCGACTTCCGTTTGATTAAACCCTGAACGCGAGAGTTCATGAAGCTCCTTCGGCGAGCATTGGTGTTGCCCCGGCGATAGAGGAAACGATTCCGACGAGTGGGATATTTTGTCGATGCTTGGGAAACTGAAATTCCTGGGAATTCGGAAAATTAGATCCACGGGATCGAGGAGGTAATTGGTTTGCACGTGTCCGACGTCTCAGCGAGCCGCGCGCTCGTCATCGATTATCCGGAATCCGAAACGATCATCGTCGGATCGTGCCTTCTGGAAAACCTGATTCGATGCCCCCTTGCGCGAAATCGATCTCGCAGCGCCCCGGACAGTGGTCACCATGGCGAAATTTGCATAGTTATGCAGGCTATGCGCACCCCCGGACGCCGTTCCCGGCAGCAGAATTTCGGGAATGTCACTAATTCGCCAAACGGAGTGAGACCTGACCGCGTGGCTGCCTGCGTCAATGGCATCGCTGATAAATAATTGTATTTATCGCGGCGCATCTTAAGCGCGGTTTACTGCGATGATGAATCAAGTGTGCCCTCGGACCTGTGAGTTATCGCGGAGGAGAATTGTTATGGAGCACCCTTGGATCCATGAATTATTCCAGAAGAAGCTACGATAGGGCGAATCGGTATCCATCAATGTTGGGGTACGAAAAAATGACGACCCAGCTGCTTCTGCTTATAGGTTATCGGGGAAATTATGTACAAATGTACATCGGTTTTGTCGGGTATCATGAAGAGAGGAGGATTAAATCGAGGAGCACTTGGGTCGCCGAATTACTAGGAGGGAAATTCTTGTAGCTCCAGATGGAACGTGTGAAAGGGAAATGAACGCGTATTTTGTATAATATTATAAGTTCAAACATGGGGACTACAGTAGTATTATTGACTACTTAAATTATAGAAGTTGGGATGTTTTGCTCGCACATACTAACGTTGACGATTCTACGAAACTTTTGTACGACCTTTATTTTGCTATCGAAAACTTTATTCCTAAAATTTATTATAACCGTTCGGCTTTTCCTAAATGGTTTTCTCGCACCTTAATTGGACTGGTTCGTAAAAAGAAACAGGCTCATAGAGCCTTTAAAAAGAGCTCTCAACTGTCTGACTACTTGACTTTTGTCAACTTGCGAGCCGAATGTAAGAGAATTGCTAAACATTGTTACTACTATTACGTACGCAAAGTGAGCTATCGGTTCGGATTAATAACATTAAACCCTTTTGGAGTTTCATAAATTCTAAGCGCAAACGTCTGGCTTGCCATGTAACATGTTTTACAAAGAAAATGTGGTCTCCGAAACGCTTTAATCCAGAAATCATGCTTGAGAGAGTGCAACATAAATTTCTCAGATTTTGTTCATATAAGCTAAAGAACCCTATGTTAATATTCGATCATGATTACTCTACAATATTAAACACAGTCAACCTCGAAACATTAGCCGCACGTAGAAGAATATCCGACCATTTCTTTATTTTTAATTTAACCAATAACCATATCGGTTGTTCCTCTCTTCTTATACAAATCAATTTCTACGCACCTGAACGCGCATTGAGATCTAGAGCAGGACTACAATCACTTAAATCCAGATCTACATATGGATTAATTAATCCATTAAATTGAATTATTGCTGACTCTAGTACTCTCTATAATAGTATTGATTTCTTTAAGGGGTTATGCCTAGTCAGGCGGCCGAAAAGAGGCGAGTATTTGTGAATTTTTTTTTAAGAAGCGGAAGCGTATATTTTTATAAAACTTTTTCCGCTTAAAAGAGTAACATTTAAAGAACATTTGGTAATTTTTTCGTAGAAAAATATTTACGTTTATAATAAAATAAAAAGCGACATCCAAGAAGCATTTTTAAAAATTTGGTTTTGCGGTGAGCACTGTCATTCGGAACCAGATTATCTAAAATCAAAAAACAAAAAACATTTCGTTAGTATATTAATGTATCCTCAGGTTGACGGAGAGAATTTTCCGAAATATTAATTTAAAACAAAATGGTGGCTATTTAAAGTTGATTTTTGCACGAAAAATCAAGATTTCAACTTTAGATAGCCGCCATTTCGTTTTAAATTAATATTTCGGAAAATTCTCTCCGTTAACCTGAGGACACATTAATATACTAACGAAATCTTTTTTGTTTTTTGATTTTAGATAATCTGCTTCCGAATGGCAATGCTCACCGCAAAACCAAATTTTTAAAAATGCTTCTTGGATGTCGCTTGTTATTTTATTATAAACGTAAATATTTTTCTACGAAAAAATTACCAAATGTTCTTTAAACGTTGCTCTTTTAAACGCAAAAGGTTTTGTAAAATTATACGCTTCCGCTTCTTCAAAAAAAAATCACAAATATTCGCCTCTTTTCGGCCGCCTGACTAGGCATAACCCCTTAATGGATCTGCACACACCTTTAAAACACAGTTACGTAGGATTATCGGATAACGTCTTATCCAGTGTACCATGTAATTTAGCATGTCTATCTTTCGTTATATTAGGTAAAGTTCTTTTTCCTTTGCAAACATTTATGCAAAGAGGGCTTCGGTCCGTTTATAAATAAATAAGTAAATAAATTATGTATTATGATCCCGTTCATTGTCCAAGTACGAAGCTAGATATTACGTATACAGTTCGGAATTGCAGACGACGCATCGGTTTCCCTCGGAGGTAGGCCAGGCACTATTTTCCCTGTGCGAGATGCAACAAGGTTTTCGAAAAGTGGGGAAAGTGGGACGGATCCATGAATAATAGAAGCAAATGAATATTCGAGTAGCGGAGGAATATTCGTAGCAGGGATGCATGAAATAAGGTGAATACCTCCGAATGGTCCCGAGAATCTGCTGAACGGGGCAGGATATCTAATTCGACAGGGCACTACGTTCATCCGCCAGGGAAACTTTCCACGGAACAATAACGTTTTTGTAGCCAGCCGTATCCCTCCCCCCTGCTGCGAAATAAAAATGCATTGCTTTTACGAGGCACGTGAAATTCGTATGAACGAATTACGAAAGGAGAGGCATCGTCACTGTGCAGCTAGAAGTTCGTAGACATTTTATCCACAGTTTCTCCCTTCTGACTATGCAAATCGAGTCTTCCAGAGCTTCCAATACAGGCAGTCTTCCTCTATTTGCAGGAATCACTTGACGCTAGGCTTCGCTGCTAAAAGAAACAACAAGGGCAAGGGTGAATTTGTTCCCGCTTCAGTAGTACAGATATATATACACGGTTCAGCCAGCTTGCATTTCCTCGTCTTCCTCATAATTCGCTGCGGAAATAAAGAAATCTGCGCGTTATTGGGTCAGGTATCAAGAATACTTCGCGGGGATAATACTCTGAATTCCAGCCTCCGACTCCACCGTTCGCAGTGGCTGATCTCGGGATAATGCATCCTTAATTCTCGTCGAAAGCGGTATTTGTCGCGTCGTTATCTCCCCCGTCGCGAAATCCTTCGGGGATGCCGTGGGAGACGGTATATTTAAAAATCCACTGCTCATCCGGTTATGCTCCCTCCCGTCCGACTTAAAGGGCCTTCCTCCGCTGGGGCCGCGGCGAGCCTTAAGTCAGCACGCTCGTATTCAGCGCGAAGTGATAAAGATGGAAAGTGGCCTCGGCATTTGCATGTTTATTCCACTTCTTTAATTCTGGCCTCGGCTGGGAGAGTCGCTTGCGCCGTTTCCATCCGGAAAATATATACGAAAGCAGGGAAAGCTGGTCTCGTTCCGCGGGCCCAGGGCCACCGCGCTCTGGCGCTGTTGTTTTACCTGCTCCGCTTCTGGCGCGAGATTCCCGGCGCATTGCAGCGCTTTCTTACGCGTGAAAATTAGCAAGCAACAGCTTGCGCGAGGGTGGAGGGGGCGTGGATAATATAATGCGTCCCGAGAATGGTAACGAAGGGTGTTCCGTTGAATTGTCGCGTGTTGGCGGCTCTGGGATGGACAATTCTGAGGGATCAAAGGTGTGGGACCCTGCGGTTGATCTTGAAATCGTAGAACGTGTAGGTATTAATAGAGTTGGGAGATTTCTTATTCTATTATAAGTTAAGTGCAGGTAGTAAGGCCCACCTAAGGATCTATAATTTTTAAAAAAATTTTTTTTACATATTTTTGAAAACTTTTTTTTTATACAAATGTATGGACATTAAACTGTAATATTTGTAACAACGTATGAACGCAACAAACACGAAAATTAATAGGTTTTTAAAAACCTTGTAAACGGAATTTGTTTCGTGTAGTGCAGGTAATAAGGCCCACCTATTTCGTATGTACAATCCTTCTTTTTATGGCCGTGTGGAGTAATATGCCACATGTTTGTCGGTGTAATATGCCACTTGTGAATGAAACTCATATCTTTATAACTCTTTCTATTTAATGCCATCGAGTTGTTTTTACGTATTAGAACCATGCCCAAGAATTAGGTACGAACTTCAAACCGTGCTACTTGGTCAAAAGAAAGTTTAAAAGAAGCCATTCGAATGGCGAAGGAGGGTCGCACTACAATAGACAGGCTTCGAAAGATTGCGGCATACCATACCGTACATTCGGACGAAGAATAGCTATCGATAACGACGAGAAGATTCCTCTTGGACGTAGGCCTTGTTTTAAACATCATGAGTCAGACTTAATGCAATCCTTAAAACGTATGGAGAAGTCAGGCTACCCTTTAACACCACGATCTGTACGGCAATTAGCTTATTAGTGGCATATTACCACTTGGGTAATATGCCACTTTCTAGGACTTTTGCGTTTCTCATAGAACTATAAAAGTTACACATCTCTACTTATTAGCCAATACACAGAATTAGTTACACTTTCATACGGTGTTATCTTTTCCCCCGTATCTACTTATACCTGCGAGATATCGCGTTTCCAAGTTTACTGTGGCACATTCCCCCGAACGACCCTGCGTAATTGGAGAAATGCGTTTAGAATCGCGGTGTTACACTTATCCACTCCCCGAACCTCCGGGAAGGCTGCTCGTGCCTCCCCTCTCGCGGAACACGTACTCGAAAGCAGTGCTGGCCAAGGGAGGCGGGGAACAGACAGAATCAGAGGGATAGAACTTGTGTAGGGGGGAAATTAGAAAAGTCCTCTTGGAGCTTGTTCGAAATCCGTGCGCCGCGTATTTGCCCTCTCGAGTACGTCGCTGGTAACGTATGCACGCAATCCAGAGCAGCTGGCTGGATGAACCTGCACCAAGAGAGTTGGTTTCCCGGAAACATATTCTATGCATACATGCATGTTCAACACCTGCGAAGCACCGGCCATCGTCCGGCCGCTGGCTGTGCAGGATGTGAAATTACGGCATTTAAATAATTTCATTTAATCTTCGCGCCGACGGAGCTTCTCTCCCCCCCACCCCACCCCACCTCCACCCCCCCTGCCCCTCGACGGTGGGCCGTCATCCCAGAATCCCTTCGCGTGTCGACGCCCGTGTCCTTGCGATTCTCGTTCGACCGCCGAAATATTTCCACCCTCCAGTGTAATTTCGTGGTCGGCCGGAATAACGATGGAAACTGGCGATGCCCGGCGGAGAGAACGCCTCCGCGCGCTCGCTACCACGGCTCGTTTCGCGGGGATTAGCGGGCAAGCCGATTTCCTCGCGATTCCTGGGAAAAAATGGTTGGAATTTCGAGGCCAGTATGTAAACGGTGACGCCACTGTTCCGCCTCCCCATTTTCGAAAATCTGAGTTGGCAACACTGCCTTACGGCTCTACGGAGCAGGCGAAGAGGAGAAGGAGCCACTGCGGCTCGCGAGCCGCTAGTTGCACACCCCTGTTCTAGAAGATATCCACGGGTTCCACCATCCTCAAAGAGACTCCCCTCTTTTTTTATGCTTGTTAATAAATAAATATAGTTTAGTTAGTTATATGCGACTTAACATTACTATTCAAATAGACCATTATTATTTTTATTGCCCTTACTATTACGAAATGACTATGCCTTTGTTTATTCTGTTTATTCTTATATTTTCCAGTTGTTCACAAAGTAATTATCATTTTTAAAAAATCCCGAAATTCTCGAGATTAGCCGTATCGAATCTCGTAATTTCTTTAATCCAAAGAAAAAAAACAGCCGGGATCTCAAGATCCCGGGATTGTATTTCCTACTTAGTCCTGAGCACCATAGCGAACGCTGAGGATACCCAATCAGAATTCTAAGGTGTCTCGGGCTCGGGTATCAGATCACTGTTCTTCAATTTCCGTTTTGTTCGTGATCCAGCGTCATTTGGAAGTTGATAAAAGTTGCGCGAGAATTTCGAGGCCGAAGAATTCAATATAGAGACGGAGGCAGGCGCGAGCCGGCGCGATCCGTCGGTGGATTAATCGTCCGTGGAGTCTATTCTTCATCGAAACTCGGAGGGAACTGCATTCCCCCCCCCCTCCGGTCCGCGCCTTATATTTCCCTTTATCCCGCCAAGTTGCCGCGTTTCTTAGCATCGCTCTATTAATTAATAATTCACTCGAGCCATTTTGGTTGCCCCCACCCTCCCCCGCCGGCCACCCCATTTGACTCGATCAATATTTCCCAGCGGAACTTCCGACGCGGCCCTTGTAAATTTTCTTTCACGGCGTCTAAATTTTCCGTCGAAGCATCCCCCCCCTCCCTCCCTCCCTCCCACCCTCCCCTTCTCGATCTTGATGGGGGACAGAGATGGAAGAAAAGGCGTCGCGCAAGTTTCCAGCTGGCGGCGGAAAAAAGTACAATGCTGTTAGAACGAGACGTTCGTCTTCCCTGCGGAAGTTTCCGTAATTAATCGGACACAATGTAACCCGGATATTCCTCGAACTCGGCTAATTTCATCCATCGGATGCAACGTAGACTTTGTTAATTTCCACGGCAGACACCGGCTAGTCGGATCCTCCGCCGTGTCCCGCGGATTTAGTGATACAAGATCGGTAGACGATATTGGGAACAGGGATTTCTCAGTTATAGCCATGCGAGAGGGAAGGGAAACAACGAGCTGTTGAAGGGGAAGTCTTCGGTTCACTTTTAGTGGGGGCGTAATTTTGGTTGAGAGTAATTTGCGCTGCGTGGTTCGTCGATGGTTTCTCCTTTCTTTACTTCTGCTAGTCTCTTGTGTGGCGAGCATCTGCTTTCGCAGGGGAAAGTGGGGCAAAACCGAGTGCTTAATGTATTTTTCCTGCTAGCAAAATGCCAGACGGCAAAGTAAACTTTGGCCACCGCTAGAAATCTTAATTGGACCTTGGAGAATCAACAAATGAGGGTCCTTCTTTGAAAAAACTATTTGGCTGGTGGTAATCTCCTGAGAAATTGGCTCCTATAAGAGAAATATTTCATCAGTATAGAATAATGTGATATTAATTATGTCTTATTTAATCCATTCATTAATTTAACAACCGAGTAGGTACGCTAATTTGCGTGCTATGTGAAAATTGATGCTATTGCCGTGTTCAATTGTAAAGTACATTATGAATTATTGCAATAGTGTACAAGTTAGTTGGTTCATTCAAAACTTTTGTAAAAAATAATAACAATTTAAGTTAAACCATCACACACTTGGTTTTTCTTGGTTTCTAAATGTGTCTACAATGAGGAGTAATTGTTGTTAGTACTTAAAACCGACTGTTCGATAAAATGTTACATTATTTGCTTGTATTATAATTTATCGAACACTCTTACTATTATAAGCATCATAAAGAAGAAAATATAATATTTTCTTCCAGTGATAGGAAAAAGGAATTAAGACTAAAAGACGGGCGAGTACCTGGTTTTGCCCCAAATGAGGTAATTTACTAAACATTAAATATTTACACTTTAACACGCGATAAAGAATCGGGTGAAACGTCAAAATACTGTGTAAAGACTAGAGAATACAATGCAGCACTTACCGTAATAGATTCTTTAAATCAAAGTGGTATAGAAAAGTCAATTCACGAACACAACACTGAAACTTTTCAACTCGAAATTTTTAAACTTCTGTGGATGAAAATCTACGACGCTCTGGGATTGATCACATACCGTCGTGGGGTCCATCCGAATGTAACACCATACGTTGGCTGCAAATCGCAGCTCTTGTCGCAGAACACTGTTTCCCAACCTTTTCTGAGTCGCGATTCCTTTTTATAATATTCAAATAACCTGCGACCCCCACCCACATAAGGTGAGGTAAATATTTCCTTCCCTTCATTTATGTAAAATCAGTGTTACATCATTAACAGAATATGGCAATGTAACCGTATGCAAATAAATAAGTGCTAAAAATAACCGTGGAAATCCCCCAGAAACTATTTCCCGACTGACAAGTTGGGAATCACTGTCTTCTGAGCCGCGTACCCACTTCCCCCTGCTTAGAATTTCTTCCCCAAGCTGACAAATTGTCAGGAGATTTTGTTTTTCACAGTGGAGCAAGGGATGCAGCAGCTGCTTACATTCGAATTGAACTCTATGATGCGTGTTCCCCAACCGGTGGAGGGTCGAACGCGTTACTGGGGCTACAAGAGCAATTACCTTAGTTAATTAACGAATTTACAACTGCGACAGCGACGGTGTGTAAATCGACATGTCCCGCGAACTCGAATCGGCCCGATATCGTTATCGCGCGTGGGACGTGTAAGCTTCGAAAGCTCGTTGTTTGGGTACAGCCTTTCGAATTGCTCGTAATTCGGGCCGTTACTAATTAATTGCCTCTCTGCGCAATTTTTCCCCCTTTTCGATCGATCGCCATCTTGTTTTTTTTCGTGCACGAGACGAAACGAGTAGGGTCTTCCGAAAACGATCTATTTATACGAAAATCATGTTGAATTCTTTAGAGCAGAACCTTCAATCAGAGTTGGGCGTTATTCGAATAAATTCTGCTTCGACTAATATTCGAATCACAGTTACGAATAAAATGCATTTATTCAGAAATATCGAATAAGAATTTATTGAAATAAAAATTCATTGGAATAAATTAACCAATAAAAGATGGACGCTAAAGAGGCAATCTGTAGTCGTTCGTTATTACGACGAGGAGACTCACAGTACCGAGAAGAGAGCACCTTTTGTATGAAAATAAACTTATATGTAATCTTTAACAAGCACTGTACAAAATGCTACAAAAACGGAATCTGAAGCACACGTGTGTCGCCAGAGCTGCGGTCAGACCGTTACTTACACGTGTTCGAGGGGAAACTCGACTTTTCTTAGCGACTGTCGCGCTAGTCGAGCTCTCGCGGAACTAGTCTCTGTTTCCGTGGTCTGCGTCGACCTTCTACAGTTTCGTTGATCAGCGTTGTGGCGCTGCGAGTCAGAAATCGGAGGAGCCGAATGCGGAGCGGCCATAAATCTGCTGACATATTAATTAAAGACTATTGAATTTGTCGTCCTGGTGGTCGAATACAAATTGCTGCTGCATTATGATAAACGAAAATAAGGTTTTGTGTCGGGTACCCTTGTTTGTAACAACCAGACATAAGCAGTCTGTCATCAATGGTTGGCCCGGTCGGCTGCTATTGGCGAAGGAATCTACCACCGCTAGTGTTGGCTAGAACCATGGTTTGTGAGTCACGAGTGATTCGATCACGTTCATTCCCAATCACGGTGACTTTTCACAGTGATCCGTGATTTTCGTGATCTGATTGGTGGAAAGCATAACTGCTCTTTGCACGCGTCACATAACCCCAATTTCTAATTTCTCTTGAAACATTCTCAAGTCCTCACTGCGCTTATAGAATCTCAGTTGTATATTTTGAACCAATGTAATCGTTCTTGATCTATTTAAATTAACGAATATTTATTCACTTTAGTTAAAAAGTATAATGTATATGTGAATACTTTTAGTCAATCAAATCAGTGCGTGCACACATTGACTATTTATGAATGTATATACTAGGTATATATTCTCTGAATTAGCACGCTCTGACTGTAACACAAGCTATATTTAAGTATTTTATGAAAAATAATTCAATCAAGATCAGGAATTACGATGACAGTAAACAATTCACTCGAGTTAAAAATATCACGATCACGGTCGTGAAAGAAGTTAAATCACGACCGTGATCGTGATTCTGCGATCACTGTGATAAATCACTGTTAGTGATTTTTCACTCCATCCCTAACCACCGCGGGAACAGTGGCGCTAGTGTAACGTAACAAATAGTGATCCTCTAGGCAGTGATCGGAACCAACGTGTATCGTCGCTGATTGGTTGCCGCGATTTGAAGCAAAATCGGAAGTAGACAGAGAAAGAAACTGTAAAAAAGAAAGAGACAGAAATACTGACAGAAAGAGAGAGAGAAATACTGATAGAAAGAGATAGATAAATGTTTAGGTTATGTTATTTCCGGTTTTGCTCCGAAATGGCTGCGGTTATACCGATCACTCCCTAGAGGATCACTAATAACAAATATGGACGACGCAAGTATACCTTTTACTATATGTTTATATGGATCCAGTAGTATAAAAGTTTATTTCAAACTTACTTCTTACAGTAAAAATGTTGACAATACATTTAGACACAATTTTGGAGTATATAAAAGTATGTAATGTGAACAGTTTTAGTTGCTCCAGTTTTTGGCACTCTTTTATGAAAACTTAAATTGTTATGCAACATTTATTTCTGCATACAGTTCGTCGATGCGGTGAAAATTGGTAGACCGCAATACATTGTATACTTGCGTCGGCCATTACTACTAGTTCGCGTACCGGCCGCTAGTGTCGCATACTAATGATCTGCTTCCAATCTCGAGAAGCGTTCCCCTCACCGTCACGCCGTTTATTCATCGCATTTATTCGTCGCTGAGCTCGCTCGAATAACGAATGAATTCTTATTCGAATAAATCGGGCTGGGATAATTTTTCGTCGAATATAATCGTTATTCGAAATAAAATTTGCCTCAACTCTGCGGCTCCAATCAAACTGACATCTAATTTATCAAAACTTTCACCGCCTTTAATCGTCGAGATCTCGCTGTATTTCGAGTTACATCGGGTTACAGTAAGTTCTATAGCCAGGACACTTCGTTGAGAGACATGGCGTCTTTTACGATAACAATAAAATTACAGCATTTCTACGCGAACGTTAATTCATCGAGTCAGCGAACAAAGCGAATAGTTTACGCCAGCATTCGCGTAGCTGGTGTACAGGGCTATGGAAAATCAGCCGTTCAATGATATCGTCATTTAGGAGGGCTCCCCTCGATTGGAGCCAGCGCGATGAAACGACGTTGATTAATTAGACCGCTGTAATTAATTTGAGACTCGACAACCTAAATGGCGCGAAGACTCGAGACGTAATCCACGGGTTGCTCGCGCGAGCTTGAATAGCCCTCGATGCACCCCGTTCCATCCCCCGTTACCTGTCGTTCATAATCTCGAATCTAACCGTCGAAAGATAAGAGCCTCGGTCTCCCTTACGAGTTTCAGTAGCCGTGAAACTTTTTTATTGGCCATTCCAGAATTTTTCAAGGCTTTCCCAGTCTTTTAAGCCGGGGGGATGAATGTGACCCTCCCTTACTACTTTCCAAACTCTTCCCCCCTATTCCTATCAAGCATATTCGTGGTCGTTTCGAATTGTTACTCGCTATCGAGTATTCAGGCTATAAAACGATGATCTTCCTGTTCAATCGAGACATCTTGAATCGTCCTCAGTCTCCTCAGTTTAGAACACTGCCTGCAATTCTCATCAGGTCTGACTGGAATAGATACCTACCAAATTTCATTGACGAAAATTGATTAGAGCCTGCGTATATAAAGCTAATTTCATCGAGCACTCCGAGTAGCACAGCAGCACTTTCAGCGCTCCCAATGGAGCTCCCGGTTCTGTTACAGCGCGATAGAAGTTAGCAGAAGATTGTGAATGGTGCTTTTAAACGCGGAATGACCGTTAAAGTATTAGCGCGCCGCGCAGCGGAGCTTGCTCGCGAAATATTTCCCTCTTAAGATGGAGTTTTGTTCCAGGGACACGTTCTAAGAGGTCCTCGACAAGTTTCGCGGAAAGTTTCCGGCCGAATCCGAACAGCGCGAAGTTTAAAATTATTTCGAATGTTATCCGAACCGTGATGGGCTCGGGAGCTCGAAAGTCTCCGAGGCGCTGCAAATCTTGGAGGCTTTGAATGCGTTATCCCGAACTTCGTGGCTTGACAGTCTCAAAAATTTCGCCGGGCCCAGATGATCCTGGAACTTTTCGCGCGTCTCCGGATACGTGGGGAGAGAGGAACGGGAGGCGGGAGGGTGAAACTCGTAATCGGCCGTGCGCGTCCCTCGGCACTTGTCGTCGCCGTTACAGCAGTTACGCAAAACTGAAGCGTCCGCAGGGTGCGGACATGGATAATGTAAATGTACCGGTCAATCGGCACCGGTGAAATTAGATGCGCGTACACGAAGGAAATACGCAAACTGTGCACCGGTTGTTTCGAAATTCAGCAGACCTGTATTAAAACTTCACGAGTGCAACTTTTATCTCACTCTACTCGGTTCTGCCGGGCAAACTTCGGCCGTGTAATTGCATAATAAAATTGGAAATGGAATTAGTGCTCTCTACTTCAATACTGCTGCAACAACACTGGTGCATTTTAGAACGATAAAATTTCCCACTTTTCGGGAGGACACCCTGTTGGTAGACACCGATTTTGATGAGCCTTGGCACGATGGGTCTATGTCGAAAATAAGTGAATAGGTATCCGAGCGTTTCTGCCAATGGGCCTTAATAATAGAGATAATTACATGGAAATTATTAAAAATTTCATAGAGGCCGTGGGGTTTTAATGGGTCAAAATCCCACACTACTCTGGCGCCCCCGGGAGATTCCCCTTTGTAGGAGTCGGGGTGCCTTTTGCAGATTTCCTCAAGTTACGAAAAAAATTATAAAAAAAATAATTTATTAAAAAAAAATTATTAAGTTTTCTTTTAACGTGGAGACATCTTCAAAAGGCACCCCTACGCCTCCAGAAGGGAATCTCCCGCGGGTGCCAGGGTAGTGTGGGATTTTTACCCACTAAAACCCTAAATTTGTAATAATTTACATGTAAATATCTCTATTATAAATATTATTAAGGCCTATACAATATAGGCCTGTATAATATTATTATTAATTTTTAATCCACGCTTATAATTAGAGTACATTTTATATTGTATTAAAACACTCAGAAATACTATATATTTGTATTAAATCTATTTAACATTATTTTTTTATAATAATGAAGGAGTTTTTTTTATTGTAATAATAATTAGAATCATGTAACTAATATAACTCATTATTATAATAAATAATTTATATATATATATATATATATATATATATATATATATATATTATATATATATATAATACTATATAGGTAATCTATAGGTATATAAATTATTTATATACCTATATATATATAATACTATATAGGTAATCTATAGGTATATAAATTATTTATATACCTATATATATATAATATTATAATATTATATTGGCTGAAACGCTCGGACACCTATTTACTTATTTTCGACATAGATCCATCGTGCCAAGGCTCATCAAAATCGGTGTCTACCAACATGGTGTCCTCCCCCTTGTGAGTTCGGAACGAGCCACGAATATTTCGCGGCGTTAAACAAAATTTTTCTCATCAGACCGTGCATCTATCGCGCGCACCACCGATGCCTCCACGATTCCATTGGAAACTCTCGTTTTCACGGGGGCGAGGGAGAAGGAGATTTATCGACTCCGTGAGAACACGAAAAGTGTCGCAGCCGGCCAACGAGCTTCTGGTTCCTGGAGAGGGACTAGGAAGGGGGGTGGGAAGGGTCGAAGGACTTTCCCGAATCGTGGGACTCGTCGATCGATCGGTTATCTCTTTTTCACAGCGGGGTCTCCAACCCCCTTGAGATCGCTGTTTTGTATCAGCCGAGGCTGGCTGCCAAAACAAATTAATCGGCGGATATTAATGAGCGAAAAAAGAAAGGCAGGCGGCGAGAAATTTATTATTAGCTGGTGGGATAATTTAATTAAAGCAGCGACTGGTCGCGTGAAATTAGATCTGCCCCAGCTTCCATTTATTATTATTATAATTAAAGATACTCTACGATCGGAAATATCTGCGATTGGAAACATATCGCACGCTCTTTCCTCCCGCGGCTCTTTATTTCCAATTCGTGAAAAAATTATTTCGCGAATCATTCGCCACCCCCTTGAATTCTAGAATATTTCGCCGATCGAGGGGCGGATCTCATTCGTTTAATCGCGATCGTAGGTATCACTGGACGTGGCACGTTAAATCAGTATCGCGGAGTCAGGTTGACACACCCGTAAAACTGTTATCCCAGAAAATATTTTCCTGCCCGTGGGAGCTTTTAACCATCTTATATTCATGCTTTTGTTTCGCGTCTCGCTTTCGCCAGCCACGGCGACCTCCCCCCGCTCGTTATTTTTGTTCCGCGTCCGCTCCGATACTTCCGCCGTGCATCGCCGCCTCTTAAGCTGTAATCATTTTGTTTTTGAATATTTCATGCATATCGAGATTGATCCGGAAGGGATCGGGGGAGTTTTATGGAAATAGGTCCTCTCAGCTTTCCATGCTTTAACGTAAGTAATCCTTCCTCCATCGTATTTGCATACATTCCGCGTGCGTTTCCGGAATGCCACGGCGCATTTCCGACCTCCCCCTCTTTCGCTGTTTCCTCGTCGCCCCCGCCCCCTCCCCCGCTCGCTCGCTTTCTGCCCGACATGGCTCGATTCTGACATGTAAAAATGAGAATTACAGATAAGGGACGAATGCGCTGCATTGTGATACCTTCGAGGCACGGACCTTTGTTTCTTGTATCATACCTTCTTGCACCCTTCGCGCCAGCCTGCTTTTTATACGGATCTCTTCTGCTAGGAAAATGATAGGAGTTCGATTGCGGACTGTTATTGGTAAATCATCGGAAGTTAAGAATATCATTTATTTTGTCGTTTCGTTGTTCTTTTAAATGAAAATTAAGCGAACCAGATACGTGTTTGAATTTTGCTAAATTACACTTTGTTACCACTGTCCATTTCGAACATATGGGTTTTTGATAATGTTCCATTTTCATTCTTTGTAGCAAAAATTTTTTGGTTATACTAAGTGATCTTTCTACTCGCATTTTAAAGAATAAGGGTTTAGTTTTTGCATAAAACGAAAATTGGCTGCTACTGGGGAAGTTGAAGGGGTAAAATGGCGGATATCTGAAAAAGGCTACTCTTGGCTCACTTCTGGGAACGAAAAATTCATGCGGGATCTGTAAGAATACCTTGGAACAAATATATCCTTATTATTTACGCAAAAAACGAAGGGAAAATTGTCATAAAAGAGTGTAAATATGAGATAATAGGGGTCGAAGTTAGATTTGACCACTTTCCCAAAAATTAGCTTTTCGGGAAAGTGGTAGGGCAATTTTTCTTCCTCAGGGGCTCCTCTTGAAGGTCTAGAATGAAATTTTCCATTTCAGAAGGGGTCAGAAATAGTAATTTTCGGAAATCCTTCTTTTTGTAAAAATAACTTCGGTATTGAAAATAACTTGAAGTATTTTTGCATAGGAAAAAGAAGATAACTTCTTGTAACCTTTTGGTTGACCGAATCGCCCGTCCCAAAAACGTCCTAATCGTATAAAATGAAAAGATAAGACATACACGTAGAACAATTTGAACAGGTTTTCTTTAAATGGCTGTACCATTGTTAAGAACCATCCTTTTTCGATGAGGTTTGACTTATCTTAAAAACAATTGGTCATACTTTCCGAAACTATTCTTTGCACTCTGTAGCACTTGATAAACATTAAGAAATTTTTACACTTTGGCATCCTTCTCTTTAAGGGCGGATTTTACCCCTGGAATCCCATTTCAATAAAAGTAGTTTAAGGGGTCATGCTCAGTCAGGAGGTCGAAAAAAGGGTGGTCTTTGGAAATTTTTTACTCAAAAGCTATAACACATTTCTCAAAAAATCTTTTTTACTTTTAAGCATTGCATCTAGTACCGTGCATCGTAATTTTTTTATTTAAAAATATTTAGCAATAACTAAGTTATTTTCCATCACGCGAAGCTTCTCTAAAAGAAAAAGTTTTTGCGGTGACCACTGCTGCTCGAAAGTCGATCATCTGAAATAAAAAATTCAAAAGAATTTACTTATTATATTATATTATCTAGTACTTGAACGAAGGATTTTCCGAAATACTGATTTGGGAAAAAATGGCTGATGTTTAAAGTAAAAGTTTCAGTTTTTATCATAAATCATGCCTGATTTTCGTCAATTAAAAGAAAACTAAGCATCGGATAAAAAAATCCTTCGTTCAAATACTAGATAATATAATATAATAAGTAAATTCTTTTGAATTTGTTATTTTAGATGCTCGACTTTCGAGCAGCAGTGGTCACCGCAGAAGCCTTTATTTTTAGAGAACCTTCGAGTGATGGATAATAACTTAGTTATTACTACATATTTTTAAATGAAAAAATTACGATGCACGGTACTAGATGCATTCCTTAAAAGGAAAAAAGATTTTTTGAGTAATGTGTTATAGCTTTCGAGTAAAAAATTTCCAAAGACCACCCTTTTTTTCGGCCTCCTGACTGAGCGCGACCCCTTAAAGCATCGAAGAGTAGAAAGTTCAAACTTTCAAATGGTCTTGTTTCATCGACATTTGATGAGCTTTAGCAGTCATGGGAGTTTGTTGATTGAGCAAATTTGAAAATAGTTTTTGCTCCATAGTGCGTCGCGGGTTTTCGGTGGCTGCACGTTCGATGAATTTTCGTGTTTATTTAGGAGACTCGTACGAATCTCCCTGGCGTCGATATCGAGGGAAGAGCTCCAGCAGGTTTTATCTGCTTTAAGAAAAGTATTTTCTTTCTCGGGGGTTATTCGGTGCTGTCTCATTCACGGCGATATTGCCTGCTGTCTGGTTATCGATAGGGCTCGATTTTGAAAGCAAATAGAAAGGTTCGAGGTATTGTGTTATGGATCTATCATATTCATGTATATTATAGACGAATATACACGAAAATAGAGCTTAACCATTCCCCGTTCGCTTGGCAAACGCTGCTGTAAATTGCAGCTAAAATATTCATGGCGATCGGCGCACTAAACATACCGTACATTGGTAACTCACTAATTGGCCGTAATTTCGTTTCACATTGAACTAACTTGGCGGCGAAAGAATTCCAATTTTCTGGAATGCCCATGAATCGCGAACGAAAATAATCGCGTCGATTCGCCCTGGCAGTAATTCAAGCCCTGCTACCCCCACCCATCGCTTCCAAACTTACACGCGAGTTACGTACAAGTATCAAGGCTGTCAGCCATCGAAAGAAACAGGGTGAACGGGAACGGCGCGCTGAAAGGTTGAGGGTGATTCGAGGATTCCAGGAATATCTAATAACAGTAGGGAAGGAAAGTTTTAAACCGTACAATTACCATCTACTCGACGTGCCTCGCGAGCCAGGCATTACTCTCACGAAACTGTCTCCAATTTCACTGGACTAAGTATACCGAGAGCGTCACGAGGCCTCTCTCCCAGCGAGCGCTCCACCTATTATTCCTGCTCGACCTGCGTCATCGCCCAATCCCGACCGCACAGCGATGACACGAACGTATAAATGTTCCCATCCATCAAGGGTGTCGCACCGTCAACCACCTCCACCCAAGCCACGATGAGTGGCAACATTTCCGAGCGGCCTGAACGGGAGAGAAAAAACAGCGAGATCCCTCGGAGGAAAACCCTAATTACAGTCTGGTGGATCGAGGGTGGGGGTGGAACCTTCATTAGTGTGTAGATTTTCCAGCCTCTAAAAAACTACACCCCCATCTGCCCACGGACAAAAGATCCTCGGCTCTGGAAGGAGGATAGTTGATTGGGACGGTGCGAAATGTATTCATGTATGCATATGAATTCAGTCGTCGGTAGGCCGAGGCGTCGCGACGCCCGGGTACGTCGATGTCTGCGGGCTCGAGCCCGCCCATTGAAAAACATCTTAATTGGACTTGGCTGGGCGCTGTTGCGATGCCAGTGGACCCCTGGTCCTTCGCCTGGCGGGGGTGCACGTGACGATTTTGGCACCCCCTCGAGTCGACGTTGCGGGATGATCTAGAGGGCTCGGGGGGGGGGGGTGAGATCGCGAGATCGACGGGGAGATTCCAACTTCGCTTTACTACGATTCTTCGCGAATCAAGGAGACTCGCACTGCCTCGCGTCTTCGAGCTTCCCAGAAGCTTCCGAAGTCGCAATCTTCGCCACTCGCCCCCCATTGAGAACAGAGCCCTTCCGGATTTCTCCACTCCTCCATCCGTCGATTAATTGTTTCCACGGAGAAAAATCTCGGCAGATCTAATCCACTCTCGATTAATCCCGTCGCCGTCTCGAGAGCCCTCCTAATCGAGAGGAGCCCGGCGGGTTTGCGGAGGGAAGAGGTGGACAGAGGACGAAGCTCGCTCCTCGCGACGGAGGAGGTGAGGGGAAAAAAATCGCCGACAATTATTCCTGGCGCGAGGTAACCTGCAATTACGTCGGTTAACGAGGGCGAGTGGAGCCAGGGGAGAGGGCCCCCCCGGTGTGTATCCACTTACCCTTTATCTCCGCGCTGTCCGCTCATTACGAATTATTAGGCACCCCCTGGATGGAGTCCCGCGAGAGGAGGACAGGCGGATAATTAAAACAGGTGTCGCTGAAGCGGACCGCAGAAGGGAAACTATCAAGCGGGAAGGGTGGAAGGCGACCCGCAAGTGGGATCAACAACGACCGCCGTTGCAGCTACAAGCTCGTTGCACGAACGTTGGGTCGCGGAGGGGGTAGGGGGCGAGCAACGAAGAAGAAGAGAGGGCCGCGGCCGTGTTAGCTTCTACACTTAATCACTTTTGCTAATTGCAGAATGATTGCTCCGCGCCTGAAGTTTCAATAATGGGGTTGTTACACCCCCGCCGTTCGGGTGCTTCGTAACTGGTTATACACCGGGTAAGGCTCTCCAGTTATCACCCTTTCTCCCGTTATCTACCGACTTTCACCCTCTTACCTCGGACCCGCCCCTCTTTCTCTCCCTCTCTCTCTCTCTCTCTCGCGCGCTCTTTTCCGACTTCCTCAGGTAGCGGCTGATGAATGCCATAATAGTCTACCTGCCTTCGGGTGATAAGAAAGTAATCATTCCATCTGGCCACCGTTATTCCATTACCCTGCCACTCGCCCCCGCTCTACCGCCCTCTTTCGCGCTAGGCCGTCCACCCTCCCCCCGTGCGCAGGCTCCGACAACCCCCCGGAGAACGGCGGACGGACGGTGCTAATTATGCAATTATATCGGGGATGGTGGGCTAAGAGGGCAGACGCCGTTCGGAAATGAAATTCCCCCGTCGCGGGGGCTCCGGCGTCGTTATAAATATCGAGTTAATGTTGCGTCGCTTGATGAACAGCGACCGCCCCGAATGCGATACGCTCACGCGGTACTATAAATCGTCGAGCGTGCTGGCCACGCCGGGCGCGGATGTGCGCTCGAAAACAACCGTTTAGAAGCGCTTCTGGACTTCGCAGCGTTATTAGCGAGGCAACCCCTAAGCGACCTCCCTTATCTCGCTCGTTAAATAAGTGGACATTGGTGTCGCGTTTACTCGTGTGCAAGGGAACGCGTGTCAAAAATTGTTGCATGAACGGTATGGGAGACCGGGGCAAAGTGGAGTGGAAAAAGTTTGAAGTCGAATAAAATTTTTTCCCTTTCTATAAAAATGTTTGGAAATAGATTTATAATATAATTAAAACATTACTATTGGTAAATGACGAATGGCAATACTTAAAATAAACTTAGAGTATATTAAAATTCAACTTGAAAGAAATGATGCAAGAGGTCTGGGTTAGGTCTTGGTTAGGATAACATACATGGGGTAAAGCGAACTCCTATTCGGGGTAAAGTGAGGTGCAACAAAATAGGATCTTTAATTAAGGATACAGGTAAATATTAACCCCTTGCGCTGGAATGACGTGTGTAGCACGGCAGCTTCTGGCTTTTTGCACCGTGGTTGTCAAAAACTGTGGCAGATTTTTCATTTTTTTTAGGTTAGTTTCTGTTCCACCACGCCGCGTGGCTTTCTAGCCAGCTGACAGGTTAGGATATTGCGCACATCGCTTGCGCATTGGTTCTTAGCAGCCATTTGCAGCTCAGTTTACCCCGAATATGGTACTCAGTGGAAAATGAATTATTTAATAATGTTAGGATTAATGGTTTCTCAAACGCGTGCACATGTATGTTTATAAGCTTGTTATAAGCACGCAGAAAAAAAATGGAGTTAAAATAACACATTTAAGTCTCATTTATCCAAAAAGCTAAATTGAAAAGAAACCCAGTGGGGAAGATGTCGCAAAGCTCGGCGCAGGTGGCGCCACGAGCGCATGTACTGTGGTTTTGCACGAGTGCGCATGTGCGCAATGATTTGCGCGCGAATTTTTCATTTGCGGAATGTATGAAGTGGGTAGTTACAGAATGTTTTACACGTGCGCTGGTGGCGTCACGGGTGGGAAAAAGTTGCGGTCATCATCCCCGTTGGAAGTCTCTAAAACTTCATTTTTAATTTTTTAAATGAATTTTTCGATATCTGAATGTGCATAATTATCATTGTGGTACTACACACATTTATTACGTCACAAAAATTTGTAAATATATTCTATTGTTAAAGAATAAATTAAGAAAGCTCATTTCACCCCGAGGTTCACTTTGCCCGGGTCTCCCCTATCGAGTTCTAGAATGTGGAGGAAATTGATGGACTATTTTTCGAATGGAGTTCTTCTTTGTTTGCCTCTTTTTTTATGGCGCGAGTGTTTTAATATCGCACGCGATGCTGGTCGAGGTAGGCAATATGGCCCCCAGCTGTTTTAACGTGATAGTATTTTGAATGTATCGTTACATGTTATTGTAATCACAATAGGAGCAAATAGAAGCACGTGCAAACGTCGGGTTTATATAAAGCCGTTCGAGATTAAAGTAATTTTTAGGAATCAAGCGATCATCGTGATTCAATTACAGTCCATCTGCGACGCGGATCGAAATTGAAGATAAAACAGGGGAAATTAAGGTTTTAATCAGCAGCCGGGGACCGGGGTACATTTAAATGTAAATTCTCCGAGTAATGGTGGAAAAATGTATCTACATCGAAACAGCGTATCGGCAATATCGAATGACGGTAGAACGTCGAACATCAGATATCATTAAACGCCCGTGGAAGTTAAACGCGTAAGCGTGTTTCCTCGGCAACTGAAATTCCCTCGAATAATTGAATCGCAGGTTTACCGAATACGTAATACGTTGCCAGGTATTTTTCGAATGCCCGCGCGCCCGGCTCGGTGTTTTCGACTGTGAAACGGTTGATTGACTTTTTTTTTTCATGCGATACATTTCATATTCGAAATGTATAAACAACGGAATATCGATTAATGTGTAGAAGACATTCGTGTACGCTTCAATCAAATGTTTGCCTGCAAAAAGATATCACTCGAGGGGAAAACGATTTTTATTGAAACATGGAAATCCGCTGGAAACAGGCTGGCAACGCGCGTGTAGCAGGCTGAACGCGGAATAGTCGGGATTTCTGGCTTCGAAACTAGCCCCTAAAGCAGAGTCAACATCCCTATTGCAAATTACTTGGCTGCTCTATCGCACAATGCGTTTCGTTTCGCGCACTTGTTTACCTACATATGAATATGTACATTGCTGAGATCCCGCCGACCATAAGCACGGCATTTCATCCCCCAACTTCTAATAATTTCGCATTCGACCCTTGTAATTGTGTCCCCTGCGTCGCTGCACCGTTTGTTAGGTCACTGAAAGCACACGGACGAAGCACGCTTTATCTTCCCTCTGTACAGTAAATTGTTGCTGCATCTAGGAAGTTACACAGTTACTCTAAATTCTTAGTCGCAACAATTAGAACCACCTTTCGCAGACGTGAATATAGCCACTCGTAATCGCGAGGTACGCGTGGGCATAATTGAAGAGTCCTTGTAGAAAACACTGTGAGTGGCAAAATTAAAAAAGAATTCAGTTTTCTCTACAATAGTTGGCACATACAGGGTTTTCTACAAACACAATTCTTTTTTCATAAATTTGAACTACATTAATGCAAAAGAGTAGAAAATTTTGTGTTTCATTTTGGTCATTGTACACTTAAGCGTATTTAGCAACGAAAGTCAATGAAATTTCGTAAATAATTTAAAGTCTGGGAATTTTTTTTTACTCTCCAAACTTTGATTTTTGGCACTTGGGTACAGTGTTTTTTACTAGGACCCTTCAGTTAACCATTGCATTGCAACGGTATCGAGTTCACGTAAGCTTTCGTAAATATTTCGTTCGAACGTCTGTCTCTCTGTGATTATTCCTCCGAAATAAATATTGCACAAATATATCCAACTGTTATCCCAACGAAAGGGGTTGGTTTTCTGCCGCACCTTCAAAGGGAACGAGGGCAATAGGGAAAACCGATCACAAAGGGGGGGGGGGATGTAACAGCGTGTCGGGGGTGAGAATCGCGGGATGAATGTGTTTAATTGCGTCGATATCGCGGCAATAAAGGGTGGTTGCGCAAGAATACGTGACAGAGGTGCACGCGGGGCGCACACACGTGTGCGCTGTGTGCATCGGCATTGACCCCGTAGCCACGGTTCGTATCGGACCCTGTAATTTTTAATTACACTCGCGTGCCACGGTGTCGTTACGCCTCGACCCCCGACCAGCCCTCCACCCTTCCTGTTGACACGTGAAAGAATCGTGCACAGGCATCTGGCCGTTGTGTGCGATGCAAACGTTACCGGGGGAACAATATTCCTTTGATGAAGCGATTGTTGAACCGTGTTGAATGGATTTCGAGGGCCTATCCGCGGGGATTCGCGAGAGCGGCTAATGAGGGAATCGGGGATGTTAAAGGTGCCTAATAAAGCGAGGAATAATTGACAGTGACGGTTGGAAGCGCTGGGAATGTTAAGAAGGCTATTTGCGGGGTGGTTGCGGATAATTCGGGCGTGATTGACCACGGGATTGGGAATCTCAAGGACCATTTACGGATTGGGATTCTGAGAATTTATAAGAGGAACATTGGAATTAAGAAGCTTCTGAAAACGGAGGAGGAGAAGCTTAGAATCCAGAAGTCCCACCGGATATTTGGTGTAACCCAGAGTGAAGATAATTGAGGCCACGATTAGAAATTATATTTCTGTGAGTTTATAAGTTGTACTAAAAGTATATTTACAGTAACACAAATAGAAAATATAATACAGAAAAGATCTTAGAATTAAAAGGAACTAAAGCTATTATTACAACACTATACGACACGACGCGAGACAGCACACTTGCTTGTCGCAACCACTCTGTCTTTCCGCGCGTCCCCTCGGAAAGCGTTTTCTCCAAAAGGACGCTATCCCCTCCACCACGCACACTTTCTTTATTCGCTCTCATGACCAAATATGGTCATAGGAAAAGCCCTCGAAACCCTAGCGCGTCGCTGGGCCTCGTGCACGCCGTTGGGTTTTTCCCGGCGGGCCTGCAGCACCAGTGCTTCTCAACGTCCATTCATCCCTTAAAACTAAACGGACTATCATTCCGATACTACATTTCTGAGACTAGTGTGCCAGTAATGCAATATTTATTGGATAGACCACTGTGAAATGATCGTCACTCGGCCACTTAAGGGCGAAGGTTTAAGCTTGAGGGTATCTTGAATTATGCGAGAAATGGAGATGAGGAGGCATTATGGAATAGTTCGCCAGAAAACCACAGCGTCTATGGATCGTAGTGCAAGAGTCTCTTTGTGTAGAACGTCGCGTGCCGTCACGGTGGCAAATTTCCGTGCTGACATGCCTGGCGCGTCGGTTATACGAGTTGTTTATACGAGCAATAATTTATTACTTACCCCTGCGACGCGAGGGATCGTTAATATCATAGACGTCAGCAGGGGAAGATGGAGAATGCCACGGAATTGTGCTTCAGTGAAAAGGCGCGCGGCTGCTTTGTGTGCATCCACGAGTATTTTAATAATCTACTCCTCAATTGACTATATCGATTTTTAACCTTGTTAATCCAAAGTCAAATCTAATACATCTTTAATTGCTTGTGTCCCCAATCGCGTGGCAATCCGCCTGAAATATTTACACTCAGACATTTCTCGTTTAAATTTCGCGCTTAAAACTTCTGCTGCACATTTCAGAATCTTAATTCGACAGCTCGTTAGCTGCGATTAGAATTCTTATCGATAACAGTAAGCAATAGGGTGGAGCTTGTTTTTCAACTATGAAAATATGATCTTCTTACCATCTCAATTTGTTCGTTTTTATAGAAAATAAAATCGAGCAAAATGGGAGCACAATTATATATTTGAGGGGTAGCTGAATGATAGTGAAATTTCCAATGTACATGATAATTATACGGAGAGACATGAAAGACCCTGCAAATGCATTTATTTGTTTATTAAGAAAAATAAAAACAGAGAAAAGGTAGAGACACTGTAATAAGAGTCTGGACACGAGGAGGCCAGTTTTTGAATAGGCCGCCATTTTTGATCGAAATCCTGCGAGAGAGAAACAGATATACACCATTTCACTCGTAACCACTCTTAATAACTCTTACGTTTATGGCGGTATTTTACTATCTATTAATCTGAATATGTGCTTTTGGGTAGTAAAAAATAATGTATATATATATATTCATAACATAACCTTTTTCGGCCATTTTTGTAAAGAATATTTTTCAGCCATAAAGCTCGACGTTCGGGATATTTGGGAGAAAACTCTCAAAATATAACCCTTTTCTGAGGTGTTATTACAAAAGGGTGCTGTACATCCAATCATTTTGTATGAATCAATCGTAATTAGAATTTCTTGATATACCTATGTGTATACATATTTTCGTGAAGTAAACAGAAGTAAAATACCGCCATAAACGTAAGAGTTGTTGAGAGAGGTTAAGAGTGAAATGGTGTATGGCCGGTTTTCATAGTCACTACTTATTCTTAAGCAAATGCTTAAGCCGGCATCTTCTACTAACCTAGTAGCTGGTAAAGGATGCCGAATGCTTAAGCATTTGCTTAAGAATAAGTAGTGACTATGAATACCGGCCTATATCTCTTTCTTTCTCGTGCGATTTCGATCAAACATGGCGGACAGTGGCTCGTGTCCAGACTCTTATTATAGTGTCTCTGAGAAAAGGTATCATTGTGCGCCATCTGTCGTATAATTAGGTAAATTAGTGTGGGACAGATAAGTATCAGCAGTCCCTGACAGCAGGAAACAGACACTGTCCGATGCCTCTGCGAACAGAAAATTTAACAATTTATCAAATATAAATGTAAATCTAAATGTATAAATTAAAATACGGCCATTACATGTTGAATTTTCATAATATCCATCATCCGAGCTACCCCTAAACATAATAATCTATCGTTCAAACTTTGCATATGGTATGTGTATATCTAAAGGAACAAATCAGGGTGGTAAGACTTACAACAAACTATTTAATTTTTTTTAAACTTTTAAGGTAGTAAGCAATCAAGTCAATCTACACCTACTTAGCAAATATTC
Organism: Andrena cerasifolii; assembly: GCF_050908995.1. Lineage (NCBI taxonomy): Eukaryota > Metazoa > Arthropoda > Insecta > Hymenoptera > Andrenidae > Andrena > Andrena cerasifolii. The sequence continues at coordinate 5,945,778 of NC_135123.1, forward strand.
AAGCATATCACCCCCCAGCATTCTCCACTTCTTTTTCCCCATGCAGGATCATCAATTTCCCCTGTTGTCCCATCAGTTACCCAAGCCTGCTTCTCTTCCAAACATTTCACTTACACATCTCCGAACAGGTCCCTAGAAACGGAACTACCCGCTGAAGCCACCGACCAAGCTATCGAGCCTGCCAACGATGCTGAAAATCGCGTTACGAAGGGTCCCACGCCTATCGGGGAAACAATTTTTGATCCCGTTGTTGTCCTCCTGTTCCTGGCTCCCCTCGGCCAAGTTCCGTGAAGTTGGGGAGAAACCGCGACCGTCGGCGATCCCCAGCGGGGTCCGGCTTCTTTCCTCGCCGCGCGCGAGCCGCCTTGTCGTCTGTCAGCCGCTTGAAAATTCGAAATTTCTATAATTTCAACTTTTCCAGCCGGCCAGACCTTAGCTCGCGTCAACTCTTATTCGGCGAAAGGGGTTTCGAACTCGTTTCGCCGCGCAGTGGGCCAACAGGGACCGAGCTAGATGCCCGCGGCCTTCTCCCGTTCCGCTCGCGTTTCCTGGCGTCCCTCTGAGAAATTTAACTTTCCTCGCGTCGGCCGCAGGAATCGATACCAAGAATGCTGGGGCTAACGAGTCGTTGCTTCTTCCTCTGCGGGTCTACGGTGAATCGCTACGCTTTTGTCCTTGCGTCAGGGTCTCCCACTGTGTCGCGACTAATCTTTTCATCGAGCCCCGCACGGAATCGCTGGGAATCATTGGCTGGCGTGATTCGTCTGGTTTCAGCGAGCTCCGCGGGTTCATCGACGAAGGATCAGGGAACACTTGTCCTGTCGCCTAGGGATAGTAGGGTGTAGAGGTCTTAGGAGGATCTGAGTTTCATGACGATGATGTTTACTGCATTCGAAGCTTGGCTCTATAGAGCACACGAGGTTGATATCAATTGACCGAGAATTCTCCTTTTGTTTGCAGGTCCTTCGTTTTGGGGTCTGATAAATCCTCAGTGGTCTCTGTGCAGCAAAGGGAGGAGACAGAGCCCTATCAACATCGAGCCTAACAAGCTCCTCTTCGACCGCCACTTGAGACCGGTGTTGGTCGACAAACACAAGGTAATTGATCGAGTGTTTCTATCTTTTTTTACTCTCGTCCACGGTGCTCGGACGTCACCGTATCCCTTTACAGTCCCAGTAATGGAGGGTTGAATATCCCTGGGTTAAAACAAATAGTCGCCACATCCCGTTGTCACCATAGCGATATTTTTTACCGTCATTAACTGCTAACATGTAATTTACAACGCAAGAAGGATCTGTTAATTAGTAAATGTAATACCCGGACTGGCGTAAGGTTGTTGCTAGAGAGTGGTACCTACTCGGGGACTCACCGATGTTGCGCGATCGGAGCGACGGGGAAAAAAGGTGGGCAAAAGCATCGCCACTCCCGATGGTGAGCGGAAACGGGACGTTAAAGTGAAAATTAACATTTTTCGGATGATTTATTTCACCGGGGACTTCTATCGGGGAGGGAAAAGCGCATTCAACTCGGCACGAGTAGCTGCGCCAAGGGTATTCCCAGAGCTGTCGCCGTCTAGTAATGGATTTCGAATTCACCGTGGACCGTTCTCCACTCTCTCCCTTTCTCTCTGTCCATTTTTCACCGGCCCGGAGTTCGTTAATTCGATAATAAATCCATTAATTACCAGCCTGCCTATTTAACGTTCCTCCCCGCACCCTTCCGGACGCGGCGCTCCCCCGCCGTCCGCGGTAATACCCTTAAAGCTTCAGAAACACTAATCTTCCATTAAGTAAACATTTATTCATCCCTCCGCACCCCTCTGCCCGCCGCCCCTTCCGCCGCGCGAAAACTCCGTGATTTCGAGTTTGACAAGGGGCGAGCCATTGATCCCGAGCGATGACCGATAACGATTTCCTTTCTTCGCCTATAATTTTAACTCTTCAGAGAATGTTGTTGAATGCTCAATAGAGCTACCGTTACCAAAACACCCTTCGCGAGTGTTGTTAACGACGACGCGATCGTCCTTCGGTTTCCATTTCCTTGGCCCTTTCTCCCGCCCCCTGTTACGCGTTTCGTCGCAACTCGGTTGCGTGGAAATTAACGCGGCAGCTGATTTACGCCCGCCCATTTTCCGGCGGGCGAAATTGATGCTCGTCGACGTCCAGCAGCCGCGTAAATATCGTACATATCGCCGACTCGACTTGTAAACAGCAATGCATCGCCGATTGATTAATCGACGACGGGTAATTAATGTTTCGCGGAGGGGAGGGGCATCGGGGGGCGGGTGGGCAGGCGCGCTATAGAATTTTATATGGAATTTTAATATCGTTGACTTTCGTCTATGAGGGGGTGCAAGCTTTCGGCGTCTCTGAATATTCATCGAAGAAGATTGGAGTTCCACGTTTCCGGCTCCCTCCTCCCCTACGTGTATTCGCTGGAATTCTTGGAACGCTCCAGCCCCGTTTCGTCTACGTTCAGATGCCATTGCAATTTGTTTAACGGTTCGACAACGATCGCCGACGCTGAAAATGATAATTCGCGAACGGGGCTGCAGGGGCAGTCGACGACATTCCACTGGACGAATAAATATTTATCCCTCGCGGGAGGGGCGAGACATTTTGCGGGGGTCCGATCGACGGGTTGATATTTACTTGAAGAGTCTGGGGGTTGAGTCACTAAAGAGGGAACACCACTGTGACTGCCGGAAAAGTAAGTCATTTTTAAGAATTTTTTTCAGGAATAATTTACAGTTTTCATTGAAAAATTTTATTACCTACCTTTAGTACGCTGTCTTAAGAGACTATACAAAATAAATAGTAATATATTAATTAATCTTCTAGATCCCCCCACGCGAGCTGGTCGAAGGTGTAACTATGGAACAGCAGGTCCGAAATCAAATTTCATTTTTTTGGTATAAACTATATGAGTGTAGTTTCCGTTGCACGTACCGAATTTTTAAACAAATTATTTTGTAAAAATGTACAACGGAAACTACACTCATATAGTTTTTAACAAAAAATGAAATTTGATTTCGGACCTGCAGTTCCATAGTTACACCATCGACCAGCTCGCGTAGGGGGGTCTAGAAGATTAATTAATACATTAAAATTTATGGATGTTTTTATATTTTTTTTTGTATACTCTCTTAAGACAGCGTACTAAAGGTAGGTATTAAAATTTTTCTACGAAAACTGTAAATTATTCCTGAAAAAAATTCTTAAAACTGTCTTACTCTTCCGGCTGTCACAGTGGTGTTCCCCCTTAAGTCTCGTTCAGATTAGTCAAGTTACTTGACTTCAAGTCGCTTGAATTCAAGTATACGGTCATCAAGTTTGTGTTCAGTAGTGTGAGCTGTCTTTAAGTTCCTTTCAAGATTACTTGCAGCAAGTAGATATCTAAAATGCCGTCAAAGAAGGTGGTCTCCTTCGTTATTCCATAAAATATCATATTTGTCATACATTTCTAAGAATTTAGAAATCCTGTCACTACCCTACCCCTTTTTAGTCATTGTTTTATAATTATATCCTCACCTCGCAAAAACAATAGGCAGTCAGCTTACTTCAAGCGACTTCCAGCTCGCACTTGTACATACGTTGACACAGTTCAAGCTGTATTTCAAGGCGAGAAAAGTTGAAGGACTCTCCACTTCGCTTGAAACTTGAAAGGATATTTCAAATCAAGTGAATAGCGGGTTCGCATTGGCAAAGTAGTTTCAAGTTAGTTGAATGCAAGCGACTTGAAGGTAACTTGATTAACGCGAACGAGACTTTAGGGATCGCGCGCTATTTCAGGCACTCGTTGCCGCGAGTTTCAAGTTGAAAGGTTGAAAATTGTTATACGCGACGCGAGGCGAGAGGAATTCGATCGGCGCCGCGTCCATCTTGTACGCGATCGGGGCTGTTTCTGCGGAACGAGATTATTCGGAACGCTTTATCAGAGGATCTCACATGCGTGCTTTTATCGCGTATTCGCGTGACGTAACGCGACACGAGAATTTTACGTCTGCGCCAGTCCCCCCGGTTGGACGCGAAAGTGCACCTACGGAAATTGTTTTATGTAAATGGCACAAGTGCCGCGTGTTCTTGGCGAAATGAACGTCGATACGCTTCGACGCGGGCCTAGGAATATTCACAGACAACCGAGACGGAATCCTCTAAACGCGGATGTTTCGTTGAACCGACGGAAATGCGTCTGAAAGCGCTGTAGGGGAGACCGGGGCAAAGTGACGCGAAAAAAGTTTCAAGTCGCATCAAATTTTGCCCCTTCGATAAAAATGCGTGGAAATAGATTTATAATATAATTTCAACATTACTATTGATAAATGTCGAATAGCAATACTTAAAATGAACTTAAAGTATTTTAAAATTCAACTTGAATAGAAAATGCCGAAGCGACTACTTTACCCCATATATGGGGTAAAGTTAGGGCTGCCATCCGTAAAATCATTAATCTAGGACAGAGAGCACTAAAACACCGGACATTTCCACTTGAAACCCGGACACTATTTCTTGTATGAGATAGTGAGAGTAACAAAGGACTAACCCACATTTTTTCGAAATTGAGTTAGTAGCAATAATCATATTAAATAGGATTTTTTTTTTAATGTGGGTAACGATCGAAATTCTCTATCTTTTTCTTCTTGTAACTAATTTGCAAAAAATACTTGCTTTTCAAACGGTTTAACTGCCTATCATCCCCTTAAGGGGTTATACCAAGTCAGGCGGCCGAAAAGAGGTGAATATTTGTGATTTTTTTTTGAAGAAGCGAAAGCATATATTTTTACAAAACTTCTTGCGCTTAAAAGAGCAACATTTATAGAACATTTGGTAATTTTTTCGTAGAAAAATATTTACGTTTATAATAAAGTAACAACCGACATCCAAGAAGCCAATTTAAAAATTTGGTTTTGCGGTGAGCACTGTCATTCGGAACCAGATTACATAAAATCAAGAAACAAAAAAGATTTGATTAGCATATTAATGTATCCTCCGATTAACGAAGGGAATTTCCGAAATATTAATTTAAAACAAAATAGCGGTTATTTAAAGTTGAAATCATGATTTTTTCGTGCAAAAATCCCGCGAAAAATTTTTTCCCCCAATTTTGGGAAATCAGTTGTAATTTTCAATAAATAAATACTTTTACACCAAAACATAATATAATAACCTGTTAAAGTTAATACAAAAATCTTTGCATAAAAATATGCGCGCACACTTTCTGAAATAAATTTCCAATGAATTTCCCGCAATAAATTTCCACAGAATTTCCCACAATAATTTTCAAAAAAATTTCTTGTTCTACCCCCGACTGCGCGTAACCCTTAAATGTCCCATATTTGCGAAGATATAAATCGTAGAATCTTAAAGAAATTAAACCATATACAAACCATTACCACAGTCTTATTTAAGCATAAAGTGACTTCAATGCCTCTAAAGTCTATCAGAAATCAAAGTACCCCCGAGTATCAGCGCCGAGAGCCCAGAAACTTGATACCCGGTCTATTTCAAAGGGCTTTGTCCAACAGATTCTTTGTAAATTCGCAGCTATTGTATTATTCATTTCTATCATAAATACAAGGCCAGATGTCTGCGCGAGAAGGATAGCAAGCTACCCTCTGTGCCGCGTTACATGAACGACAGCCATTCCAGCCGCGTGAAATGGACAATCGCGGAGCAACTTCCGGTGGTTCTCTCGGTGCCTGGCGATCGAGCCTTCTGCTCACGTGCCGGCAATCAGGGGGTCAGCTGAGACGGTCACGTGACTCGTTTCCATCGGCTGCTCGCGACGCGATTCGAGTTAGCACGTCGCTCGTAACAAACGGAAACGTTCCGCCTTTGAGACGGGCGCACAGGTTCGCGCGCCTTTTACAAAGGCCGGACAAAGGCGCACGTGCAGGCCAAGCGCGAGACGCCGACGGACGATGCTTCTCAAAAGCCTTGTGCCGGGCTGTTCCGCGTGCTTTCCGCGACGAAACGTTTCCGTCTGCCGTCAACGAGGGAAGCTTTCTTTGAGCGGGCCGCGAAAAAAGGAAGACGCCAGCAGTGCCGACGGCCTGCAGAGCTTCGCGAGATTGTTGCTTCACGGCGGACCGATTTCGCTGGGTTCCGAAATGGTGACGAATCCTGGAGAGGAAATGACGAGGTTCGGACCATTGAAATCGAGAGGGTTAACAGTTCAATTTTAGCACAGCTAGGAGCATGCCTTCCCAACACTTCACGCGCCATGCTTCTGCGGTTAATTTATTCCCGGGTGGTGGCACCTTTGGTACATTTTGTTACCGGTCGATTCAATCGAATCACGTAAGTGAAAAGGGAACTAGACGGCTGTTACATAGTCGGGAAGAGAAAGGCACCGAGAAGTTTCCCGGCTAATGAAATAATGGCCCGCCTCGCGGTGCTTGTACTTCGATGATTACACAATTCCCGCGGCATTCCACTTCGCCCGCGACTTTATTGTTACGCGCTCCAGTTACACCGGGATCTGCGCGGCTTCAAACGGACCACAGGCGTGTCGTTTTGCGAGTTTATCGAATAATAACACTCGGCGAAGTAGCTTTCGTGCAAACACTCGAGCCGCGAGCGCCTTCGCTGTGGGTCGTTTACATTTCCGCCCTTTTCTTTGCCTTCCACCTCGCCGCGACCCTTTCTGCCTACCACTTCGTCGCCCCCCCCGGTTAACAATTCTTCGCCACCTAACTGCGACACAAAAGTTCCGTTTCTTCTCGTCGCCACCTCGACTCTCTTCCGAGCCGCCCACGCGGCAATTAGTTCACTCGCCTTGTGCCGCGCGATCCTCGCCGTGCAAACGGTTTTACTCTTCGAACAATTGCGATCCGTGCGCTTCAGCACCGCCAAGTTGGCCTTCCGCTGGCAATCACCTGCCGCGCGAAATTCTTTCATGTTTTCGGCGGGGGTCCGTCGCTTTCATCTTCACGCGAGGCGGTTGCAGGCGGACACAGAGGGGCAGCCGCGGCGGGAAGAAGCGCCGCTACCCGGAATTTCTCGGGCACGGCACAAAGTGCCTTCCGCGGAAATGCCCGTGGAAAGGTTTAAACGCAGACCCGCGGGGATAGTTTGCTCGTCGTCTCTTCTCTTCTTCTTTTTCAAGCGGTAGCCCCAGCGCGGCCCACCTGGGCGCGGAGTCAATCTTTCCCGGCGCAAGTAGCCGCGCTCTCGCGAGGCGGCAGCTCGTCGGATGCATTCTGCGCTTTGAAACGAGCCACGGGCCGGGACTCCTCATTGTTCGGCCCATCCCGCCGGGCACAAAGGCGCCGGAGGCTGCGCACCCACACCCTGAGTGCTCTGCGGCTCGTGTCGCGCTGGTTAGCCACCGTCACACTCGTTGTTTAAGTCGGATAATCGACTGCTCGTGAAAAAAACACTCCCCCGCGTTTTTCGTCGAGGAGGCTTCCTCCGGGGGGATTCCTTTTGGGAGAGGGATTTGAAAAGGATGAAGCGGGACTTTGAGTGGATAGGGATGGGAGCGCACGACGAAAGGGTGCATCAGGTTAATGAAATTTCAATCCGTTTGGTGATCAAACAGGAATTTTCTACAGTTTGCGTTCGGCGGATTTTTTAGGGGTCGTCGGTTGCGAGAGAGAGTATTATTAATGGGGATACAATCCCGGGGCATGTTACCACGCGATCCTGACTGTTTTTTGGATTGCGAAAATAGTTTATTCCAATTTTCTTTGAAAATGTGAATTACTTTGTGAACAACTGAAAAATATATAATTAAACAGAATAAATAAAGGCATGGTCATTTCATAATAATAATGATTTATATAAATAATAATATTAAGAGGGAGGCCTTCCTAGAACAATCAAAATAGCATGCTTCTTTGGGAATTTTTTCTAGAAAAATCGATAAACTTTTATTGTTAAACATTAGTCTACTGGAAAGAGTACGTATTACGGATATTTCGGTATTTTTTGTGGTAAAAAGTATTGAAAGGTTTATGAGTTATAGGCGATAACAACCGTAGCTCGTTGCTGGATCATCCAAAATTGAAAATTTAATTTTTTTTAGATAGTGTATGAAATTATCTAGGCGCTATCGGGCCCGATTTTGGAAGAATTAATTTGAGACAAAATGGCGGCTGTGCAAAACTGAAACATCGATATTTGTCAAAAAAAAAATCGCTCGTTTTTCGATTTTAAAACAAATCCGGGCAAAAAAGGGAAAGCTGCCGATAGCGCTTAGATTTTCAACCCTAAAATAAGCCTGCAAAGCCTCTTGTAAATCGGTTCTTTAATTTTGAGTTATGCGTGTGTCACCGACTTTGAAAACATGAATTTAAGGAAAACGCGTTTAAACTTTTGGGTCTGAGCTACACCGAGGAACACCTACCTACTTAAGCGCATATAACTTCGTCAATTTTGGTCGGATTAACTTGACGATTCCAGGGAATATTTTCAAGATCTTACATTTCAAGAAAATGTAAAAATCGAAGAATCGATATTTCGAAAATTTCTAGGTAGGCCTCCCTCCTTAAGTCTCATATAACTAACTGAACTATATTTATTTATTGACAAGCATAAAAAAAGAGTTGAGTCTCTTTGCGGGTGGTGGAACCCGTGGACATTGTTAATTTCGTAGTTATCAATTCCTCCTACAAGCGTTGAAGCAGAGTGAATTTTTTCAGCCGCTAGTTATATTGGAAACAAAAATAAGAAGTCGGTTAGGAGATGATAGGTACTTTAGATGCTTTGCTATTTCTTCGTCCGCATTTCCAAAAATCTTCATAATGCTTTACTTATCTATTACTTATCTATTCAGACTTTACTACTCCTCATTATTCTACAGTTTATATCGTTGAAAATAATTTTAGTTTATGTTCGAGACAAATGCTGAAAAGTAAATTTGTTTACTTTAAATAAAGATTTAGAATTTTAACATACAATGAATCACTATAATTATCGAAATTTTCTATTACCCGATCCCGGGATTGGTCCTGGAATCCCGAGGTAGACTTTAAAAAATCCCGGGGTAGTAAATAGTCACCGGGATTTTATTCCCTAATTATTAGTCACTCCGGAATAGTCCCAGATCCGTGCTAACTCCTAATGTCGATAGGAAGTCAGTGGAATTACTTTTCTAAGCTGAATAGGAGTGCGACAATGCTGTAAGATCGCTTGTCGGCGCGTCGCCGTGCTGAGGAACTTGCCGCGAGAGTCTCTCGAACTATTCTTTGTCCCCCGCCGTGGTATCCGTTCTAGATGGCAAATTATCCGTGGATTATTAATGCGACGAGTCTCGCGTGTCCACGGGGATTAATGTGCCGTTTCGAGTATTAATTTCTAAGGAAGTATCACGATGCGGGACCGAATGGATCCAACCTGACGCAACCCCGTAATGTAACTATTAATCTTCTGGGTATAAGCGTGCATGGTAACCGAGGAACCGCGCGACAATGGACAAAACCTTGATACCTCCAACTTGCCCCGTTGTATTTTGCCCTGTCCCACTTCCACTGCCGCGTCTCGGTCCCCGAGGTTGCAGTGATAACGAGGACAGCTTTGTTAAAGTACAGCCGAGCTTTATAAGTTCGTCGCCATTGGAGATTTCGCTTTGAAAAGTGAAACCGCAACAATGGGGAGCAATTTGTCCTGTTTCGCCCGCGTCTGACCACGCGCGGACCTACTCCACTGTGCATCAGCCCGAGGATTCAGAATTCCGTAAGGCTGCTTCCACTTACCCCGACTCGTTCGCCATGCCACCCAAGCAGCTGTTTTCACCTCTCCCAATTAAAAATCTGTATTTCGCCACCAGTGATCTATGGAATAATTATCGAGCCGGGATATTTCGCTGTAATTTAACTCCGTTTCACTTGCGCCTGATCAACAGCTGCCTCGCTCTACTTAACCCCTGTCTGAGGTTACGTAGACGTACTCTACTTGCCGTAACTCGCGTCTAAGTTCGTCGAAGTTGCGATTACGAGCGCGTTTGATAGGGTAGACCGGGGCGAATCGGATCAAAACAAGAATTTAGTCCGTAGTTCTTAGATCGCGATAGAAATGAGTATTTCGATCGTAGTACATCGTCCCTCTCACCCCGCACCTGCCGCAATACCGCGTCAATTGTTTTTAGTCATTTTTTACAGCTGGCATACGGTTTCAGTGAGATGGACGCGCGCGAACGGTACAATTTTCGTCTGAATCTAACCTACGTAATCTGCAATTTCGTGTTTAAAATAAAAAGGAAGCTTGAAAATTCAAATGTGTTTATTGTTATTGAATAATGAAGTTGGAATTTCGAACGTAATTTTTTTTTTTAAATTAAAACATGATTTCGGCGCACAGTTTCGGTTAATTAGAAGAATAAAAGCTAATTTGCTAATATAAGAAGTATCATCTTGTTCATTGTTATTGGTTCGTACGGTGTCCAAGTTTATTATTTTATGTATTTTAGACTATTATATCATAATATGTTTATGTAATCCACAACCTTTGAGATACTTATATATGGGGCTAATCGGATCACCTTATTTGGGGCGAATCGGATTACTCTTATTTTTCATTTGAGTATTTTTATTATTATAAATATGATAATTGTTTATATACAGATGGTTGGTACGTAGATAAAAAAGAACACTCATGGTGTCAAAAAAAAAAAATAATAAAGGAAGCTGTGATAAAAATTAAATCTAAAGAAATGACGAAAAAAAATAAATTAATGATCGTAAGAAGATGGCATTGTATTTGCTGTGGTGAAAAATTAATTCGTCCACTTTGAAGAGTGGTGCCACGAGAATTGTGCTGATAGAGGCGGCAAAAGGCGGCAATATCCTTCCGAACTGTGTTCTAAGTACTGTCACTTGACTTCACTGTCGTTAAATTAGATTTGTTTAAGACGAATCTAAAAATTTCGTTATGAAAATTTCAGTTTCTTCGGAGATCCCTGGGTTATCCGATTCGCCCCAAGTTTCGGGGCGAATCGGACACTTCTCGCGTTTTCGTTTTTCGTTTATAAATAAACGATTTTTGTTTAATTTCAATTGTTCTATATTAATCTTCAAGCCAAAGGTGTACTGGTCACGAATATATAACAAACTATTAGTTCTTTAATATCTGACTATTATTTTCTTACCCTCAAACACAGAGTGCTCCGATCCGCCCCGATCTACCCTACTTGAACGCGATTTACAAATCAGCAAACCAAGCTTCCATTTTGCGCTCGATCTTTAGTTAGTTATTTAGTTATGGTTAGGCTTCTAACAGTATTGTACCGCACCCTCGCCATTTACTTCGCTTGTCTTTATGTATTATTTTCTTCTCTGGATGTGTCAAGTAACAAAGACGAATAATAATAATAATAATAATAATAATAATCTTAATCTGCAAATGAGTGCGAGCAGACACCGCCTGCGTTAGTTTATTACGGCGAAGCGGGTGTGAAATTAACAATTAACTGCCGGTTGCATCGCGAGATCTAGCCAAGGGGAGAGAAGACTTCGAGGTACCTCGTGCCGGACCCAAAAGGAACTTCCTTCGTGCGAAGTCAAAGGCACGCGGACAAACATCGCGTCCGTTCTGTCGGCAAAGGGGAAGACCCGAATCTGTTCAGTCCTTCGATTCGCCGTCCATTCGGATCCCCCTTAGTCGGCAGAAGTGTCCACGAGATATCGGGGGTTGGAAAAAGCAGAGGAAACGTCGCCCAGCCTCGACTGCGGCCCGGAAACCGCAGTGACGTCACATCTGGTCCCTCGCTACTTAAACACAGCCCCTGGTCCGTTTCCCAGCCACCCTGCCCCCTCCCTCCGTACAGACGGGGGTGGCGCAGCTCGTGAATTTATACGGCGTTTAACCCGGTTTAAACTTTGGCACTTAAATTAAACAATAGAACGAACCGCGCCGCCGACTATCCGAGTCGAACGTACGTCTTCGGCTGAGCGGACCTCCCTCCGCCCTACCGCCAGCCCCCCTGCCTTTTTAACCCCTTCAATAACCCCTCTGATTCGTACCGATTCACGGGAACGTCTCTGCGGTCCTAACATCGCCGGAGCAGCGTAATTTCGCGATCGAGCCTCGCGTTTGAAAGGAATCCTAATTCTCCAACGGGCGGCAGCGATCCGTCTGGACTTCCGGCCCGTGGCTCGCCCCGTATGTGTGTCAGCGGAAAATGGAACGTTTTGAAATATCTCCTGGCCGGACTCTCCTACTGATTCTCGTTCTCGGTTTATTAACTTTCCACGTCCACTTGGGCTGGTTCGAGGGAAAATTCCCCGGCCACGGGCAAAGAGGCGCGCTGAATTCTACGTCGGGCGAGGAGAGTCTGTGATATCGCGAAGATATTCGTTAATCGAGTCGGGCGTTTTCGAGGTTTCGTTTGTTGGTAGGACAGGAGGCGATGGGGGAGACCGGGGATAGTTGTTACAATTTTCAGGTTTTTATTTTTTATTTTTGTTTGCATTGCATATTCAATACTATCAATGAATCTTACTTAAAGTAGGGGAAAGTGGGGTAAAACGGAACACCAACGTTTCTGGTAGATAAGAGCTGCGAATGAGTTGGTATCGCGTGACATGGAACCAAAGGGTCCTCGTAGCATTTTGTGGTAGACCATAGACCCCTGCACAAGTTATTTTTCCATTAAGAGAGTTGGAAAATTTTCCGGTACCGACGTTTCAATATTGCGTTGGACTTTCGGCCACTTTTCGGTACTTGGATTTGGAAAATTAATAACGGCAAGTACATCGTTGGATTCTATAGTCCTTACGCTAGATTTTGACTATATAAAAAGTTCTTTACCTCGCGCTGAAGTGTAAATATTAAATGTTTACTAAATGACTGCATGTAAAGGGTGGGCCCAAAAAGGAAGATGATACGTTTGCATGTGATTTTTGTTCATAAAATAATAAACAAACCGTATTAATCTACCCTTCTTTTACGATATTATATTTATATTTGATTATTTTCCGTAATTTTCATGTTATCTAATAAAATATTTTCTCTTATATGTATAATATATATTTTTGTTATATTTTATTTGTAACAGTTATACCTAAAACATATATTTATAGATTTTAACATAAATGAATACATTTTAAATCGTAAAAATAAAGATTTTGTACGTTTACACGGTCTTCGAGTGGGTGTGCCGTCTTACCCCACCATTTGAGCGAGGCGAAGATTTCAATACCTCCGGTAAATTTCATTTTCCGTCGTTCCCAAAGATTTTTCTTAACAATGGCTTTGATTTTCTTATAGTCTAAGGTCCACTGAAGACTCCTGTTGAAGTCTCGTGTCTTTTTCTCCTCCCGATTTTAAGTTATCACCCTCCAAAGTTAAGCGTTCCGTTTTACCCCACCTTCGCCTACGTTCTTTCCTCTACCGATGACCGCTATCGCATGTAATTAAACGAGAACCATGACTTTGAAACAAGCCATTTTGAAGGTCGAGACATGTTGTATCAACGTGCCCCGAGTAGGGGCTAGTTGTTACGCAATACGGGGCAAGTTGTTGCAGGATTAAATTTTACGAAACGAGGCTTATTATGAGTAATATAATTATATTTTCTTGGACAAAAGTAAATTTATTAGTGGTCAGAATCTATTACAATAAATATACAATAAAAAATCTATTTTAAAAATAATAAAAAACCACTTACTGAAATCAGTTGCACTAATTATCGTCGTCCGTTTCATACGGGGACTCGTGTCTATTATTTGTGGTGGTTTTATTTCTCATCTGCCTTTTCTTCACTGTATGTTTTTTTATGTCATCAGTTTCCTTTTAAAATTTTTTAATAAAATCTTTTCAGGTTTAGATTTCTACTTTTCGTTTTTTCTTTAACAGTTGAGAGGGTTAAATTAATAAATTAATTACCAAACACAATGTAACAACATGCCTCTTTCCCTCTGTAACAACTTGCCCCGGTTGACACCATCGTGTATAAAAATCTATAACTTCATACCAGTTTGGTGTATTCTCACGTTCTTGGTACGAATCTGCAGCTAAAGGAACACACATTCAAACGCGATAATATTAATTTACATACATTTATCTGTCTGTTCGGTAGAAAAGATCGAAGTACAAAGAGAAAAGTTACTATTACTACCGAAAACACAACAAAAAAACTGTAATAAACTGACAACGCGTGAACCGACTACAAACAAACAACACACACAACCCTGTACGATTAAAACACCTCAGCCACTTCATCGTCGAACTGATAGTCCAAGCGAAAAAAATTTAAACTGCTTTGCAACAACCTGCCCCTGTAACATCTATCCCCGGTCTCCCCTACTCGGCGCTGACGATGAATTGGAATTTCTATTACAGACACCAATGAGTAAGGTAGATTTTTGGACGCTTCGCTTCTCAAGGTTCACCATCTGAAGGGAACTTCCGCGCTACTTCGCCATGCTCGCTATCAAAGAATGGCTCCCATGGACGCGACTATTGTTCCCGAATAAAACGCGACGCAAATAGAGGCGAGGCAAATACAGCCGTCCATCAGGCCGGCTCTGTAATCTTCTTGCCGCGTCTCTACAGCCTCCCTGGAAATCGCCCGTATCTCTTACAATACCCGGGGAAATCCAAGTCAATTACACCATAAGCAGAGCCGCGGAAAGCTGCGGCATAAATTCTCCCCAACGTTCGCCATAATAGAAACCGCAATGAGCACGCTGGCCCCGCTCCCTCTATCCGGGGCCAATGAAATTCCGCGGGCATTCTTTATCCATCGGGGGAGGTAATTGAAGCCGTGCGTTTCGATAAGCCCGAGCGGAGGAGCCGTTGCCAGGAACTGTTGCCTGTATAAATCGCCGTAACCGTCGTCTAAACAGAAATGGTTGTTAGTTAACTCGCCTGCCCATTGTTCCACCCCGAATCCAAATGGGTTACGTCGAACTCCGCGCAACGAGACTCTCCCGCCCTCCAATTGAGCCGCGCGGAACCTGATTCGGCTGGGACTGGCGCCCTGTTACTCCACTGAAATATGAATTATCAGGCGGCGTTTAAGACAGCGGCGGTTCGAGCCGGTTCTCCGCTATTCGATCGGCCTCTCCATCCCTGGCTCCGAGCTGCTCGCTGCCCAACCGCGTTACCCTGGTTACAAAGTCGGGCGGGCTGCGTCACGTCCGATAGGAATTGCCAGTGACTACGCGACGCCACAATTTCGAACGTCTGGCGACGATTGTCACACTGTGCCGCGCGCTTCATCGAAGGAACACAGTGAAAGAAACCGCCCCGCCATGTGTTGCGCGATTGCTACAGACACACGAGTCCCCCTCGCGTTTTATTCCTCGGGAAGGCAACGTACGCGGCGCAAACAAGCACCGCGTCACCTTCGATTCCTCCTCGTAGCGAAGCCAATTCCCGAAGCCGCCAGGACGAACGATCGCGGCCGAAAGTTTCCTTTGATCGCCCAGGAACTTCCTCCGCCTCGTCCTCGGCCCGCGAAAAGAAACTTGCCAGTCGCATTAATCACCGATGCCGGGCTGAACTTGGCGAACGAAGATCCGCTGGTACCGCGGTGTCTTAGCGGGGTTCCCCTCGTGAATTTTCCAGCTGCTGCGGGAACAAAACGCGGCCAGACGCCAGAATTCGCGATGACGATTGTTCCCCGGGCAGGGTGGCCGAAGGGAGAGGGATGATCCGACCGTGGCTGAACTTTGAGCCCCCCTCGGAGGAACGACGCCCTTTGTGCGGATCCTGCCTCGCGGAACTGCCTTCGCGACTCTTCTTCCGGCGGCCTCATTGATCCGAGTTCGAAGTCGGCGGGAATGGCCCTGAAAAGGGGGGAAAAAGGACAGGGTTTCCTCGGTGGGGGGAGTTGTTGGGGAACTAAAATCGAGGGGGATGGAGAGTTATCAGGGAATAATGAATTACGTGCCACCGCTTCCTCGCGTCCTGGCACTCGCCTTTGTGTCTGCAAAGTGTCTCGATGGTTGAGGATTTATTCGGGACGACGGGTGGTGAAATGCGTCGCTTACTCGTGGAGAGGTGGTGATCATTGGAGATACTTCGACGTCAATCTAATCTCCACAAAATTTCCTTTTTTAAAAAAAGGTACAAAGAAAGTGCGCCAAGTATATGCGCCCGCGCAGATGGAGGGAAAAAATGGTAAATTTATTAGTGTGCTGTATTTAGCTTTACAAAACTAATGATGTACAAAAATTGCGGTAATTATAACAATGGCTATTTATACAAAGAAAAAATGAATTAAATATTAAGCAGATATATTTTTATTTTATACAAATAAATGTTTCAATAGCAATAAATATTTTATTCAAAATACTTGGCGCTGCGAAACCGAAAAATGTTAATTGTCTTGGTGTAAATAATAAAATAAGACAAGAAAGAAAAATATTAATGCAATTTATACATATTTATTCAGTTTAGCAACACCAATTCGGAGCGCAGCGCCAAGTATTTTGAATAAAATATTTATTGCTATTGAAATATTTATTTGTATAAAATAAAAATATATCTGCTTAATAATATTTAATACATTTTTTGTTTGTATAAATGGCCATTGTTGTAATTGGCGCAATTTTTGTATATCACTAATTTTGTAAAGCTAAATATAGCACACTAATAAATTTACGAGTTTTTTTTCGTACTTGGCGCACTTTTTTTGTTCCTTCTTTTAAAAAAGGTAATTTTGTGGAGATTTCACACATTTTGTAGTATTTATTGATGACTGTATAATTTTTACACCCCCTCGGGGGTTATTTTTTAAATATATTGTCTTGTCATCGAAACTTCGCACTGCTGCAAAGCTTCAAGACAATTGGATCGATGGAATTAGTTTAAATTTGAGTTTTCAGATATGAACCAAACATACAAGAAGCAAACAGAGAATCGAAGCTGAATAAAATCGCTTAATTAATACAATTGTTCACACGTAAACTCGATGCGACCCGAGTTTTATTTTCAAGTCGACGAAGGTTGTAAGGCTTCGTCCGAATGTCTTAATTCCGGAATCACGTGGATACCCTAGACGCGTTACCGAATGAGGGCTAATAAATTGATGCACAGTTGTTTAACAAGTAATAACAAAAAAGAACTATATTTGATTAAACTGCGAAATAGTAATTAAATCAACAAGTAAACAGTGAATTGTGAATGTTAATATGGTTCGTGTGAGTCAGGTACGAACTTCCAAGCCTGTGCATCCCCTTCATTTCTCTCGAAGCTCGCGTGTCCCTGTCGTTTTTATAAGCTCTACATAAAAAGTCTATTAAAAAATCTTGGCGACTTACCTTGTCAATTGAGACAATAATTCGATGTCCTATTTAAAAAATTTTGACAACTTACCTTATTTGACACTAGAGCTAGATTACGTTTGCCTTGACAGATGTGCTGTCTGTCTGTCACGTGACAACAATTTGTTACGCAATTTGCCAAAACCTTCATCGAATGAACGACGTACCTGGGAGACATTTCCTCACCCTTTCTGAAAATCTCTTAACATAAAATTCGCCAAATAGCAACTTTGCATCGAAATATCTCCGCTCATAAGGCACGTAGGAACAAAACGAAGACACTTTTCTTATGTAAATCGAACCCAAGCTATCCATTAAGACAATTCAAAACATAATCGGCTCAACCATTATTGAGATTCGCTAATCGAAGGGTTCTTCCAAATCCTGCTCGGCGTAACATAGGCACGGGCGTCTCGCGTTGCGCATGAACTTGGCGCGAGACACTACCCTGTCTCTTGAAGTCCCATAGTACCCCAGTTTTCCCGAGGTGATGTCTGACGGACGCGGTGACCACTTCCACCGAAGATTCGTCTGATTGTGCGTTAGCGCAGGCCACTTTTAGAGCGAAGAAGCGATTTCACGTTCGCTCGTCAAAGAATGAAAAGGAAGCGGAAGGGGTGGAGAACGAAAGAAAAGCAAGATGGCAGAATAATCTCGGCTCCTTTAAAAAGCCGGAATTCAACGTCGCCCAGGCGAAACGAGAAATACGTGTCCCCGTTTATCAGAAAACTGCTCCGCGATTTTTCGCCCCGGGGCCGATATTTCAAGCCCGCGGAGCTCCTTCGAAATTTACAAGCGGAAACGTCAGGAATTGAAAACTGTTCCGCAACGGCGGCGGCGCGGGGGTGAGGGCGCTAAACAAGCGCGATGAAACAGAAACGACGGCGCGAAGTTAATGGGAACCGGGGCGAAAGGTGGATAAAATGGCATCCGAGGGCACGCGGGCGGGGGCCGGAGCTGGCTGGATGGCGGAAATCTATTGCAAAATAATAAGTCATCTCTCCCCTTACCCTGGTCGACTTTTGCCGACGCGTCGCCCGCGGCTGGTTCCACGGCCGAGGTTACCTCATTATTTCTATCTGATGACGCCATAATTCAGCTTCACGAGACGTACAAGAAAATGGACTTCCCGGCCTCGTCTTGCGCTCGGAGCTCCGTGCCGCGACACGGCGCGCACAGTGTCTCTGCCCTTGCTATTCCGTCCAATTAAATGCCTAATCAATTATCCGCCGCGGTGGAGTTCACGCCCTTTCTTGCTCCCAGCTCCCGAAACACGCTCGCCTCGTTCCCTGACGGCCTCGTGCCTCTCCTCGAGGAATTATCCCGGGGTCGAAGAAAGAATCGACTTTGGGAGATCTTCCAGCAGTCGTTTTTAGGAAAGGTGCCCCCTAGTACTTATTTTAGTGGCCCGAGACTTGTATAGTTGGAGTTGGACATTGTTTGACAGAAGGTAGCGATGGGTTCGAACGCATCGCGAGTATTTTTGTTTGAACAGGTACTGGGTTCGGGTGCTTTGATGGAACGTGCCAAATATGTGATTCGGTTTCAACACCGTCTGACTAGGTACGGTCCAATTCCACTTAGCTGGTCTGATTTTATTTCAATGCGATGAAAATGAAGCATTCCTTTCTTAATTAATTGCAAATGAAGTAAATTGAAGCTGCGACTTGTTCTTTGACACAATGTTTACTAACATCGTAAGGTTTAAAAGAACATGTTTGGTTAGTCAAAAATATTATTAAAGAGGCTTTTTAAAAGAGTTTCTTTTGTTTTGCATAACTCGATAACGGAGGTTCCAATCGATTCGAATTAAATTCGAGCATGTTCATGAAATGTGTAGTTTCGGCCTGAACCTAAATTGTAGTTAATAAAAACTCTTATTCCTTATGAAAAGAAACTGAAACCTCATATTTGCCCAACGAAAAACACAGTTTTTAGAAAAATCCAGCTTGCAATTTTCATAAGTTTGCTTCTCTTGTAGGTTCAGTGCAGAACCAGAGGTATTGTCAAGTAAAATCTAGATACACGTCACTGAATGTCGTTTCGTTTCGTCAAAATCACTGCAAAACAAAAGAAACTTTTTGAAAAACCTCTTTAATGATCCATCAGTAGCGTCATCTATAACGCATAATTTTGGCTTAACAAACATGTTGTTTTAAAGCTTGTCATGTTAATAAACATTACGTCAAAGAACAAGCCTCTGCTTCAATTTATTTCTTTCCAATTAATTGAAAAGGAAGTGCTTCGTTTTCGGCAGAAACGACTGCCTAATACACTTAATGGAAATTCGAAAAGTGTGCATTTATTTATCAAGCCCTCGTGAAATATTCAATAATTCCCTACAAAACGATCAATTCCTTGTGGCGAAGTTTAATGAAACGTTGCACGGTGATTGCCGTATGGTAATCAACGCCCGGCTAAATAGTTAACGAAAAATTAGAGGAACATGACACCCGCGGGTAAAACCGATCGAAGAAAATTCATCGTGGATAATTTAATGACCTATTGATTTTTGGCGGGGGGGGGGGGGGGGGCTACAAGTGCGCCCGTGGAATTTTATGGGCGAGATTGTAATTTAATGGACGTGGCTATAGATTGAAATTTCTCGGGAATAACGGTGATTTAAATGAAAATGATTTGCGCGGAAAGCGTAATACGGGATAATTGCGTTCCGCGCAGGACTTAATAGAGTTACGCTATTTTAATTATATCCGGTGTATCGGTGTTTTCCTTTTTCCGCGCACCGTTCGACCGTTTACAAAACGGCTCTAAGTGGCTTCACTTCCGCAACACCGCGGTGGACTGAAGAGGCAAATAACGACTAATCGTAAGTGCGTTAGGATCAGACGAAAGGTAAAGTTTTTAAGGGGGAGGCACCACTGTGGCGGCCGGTAAATTAAGCCATTTTTTTTTCACAAAAATTTCAGCAATAATTTACAGTTTTAATAAAAAAAAAACTTTCATTACGTACATTTAGTACAATGTCTGAAGAGGCTGTAAAAGAAAAATGAATAAAAGAACATGCATAAATTTTAATACATTAATTAATCTTCTAAACCCCTCACAAAAAACGTAGGCGGATGGCGGGGTGTGTAACTATGGAACAACTCCGAAATCAATTTTTTTTCATAACTTCATGAGTGTAGTTTCCGTCGCACGTACGAGCTATTCCACGTCAAAACGAATAGGTGAAAAATTTAGTTTCGCCGATTCTCTTCAAAACTACAGCATTTGGCTATATACGGTTTGAAAAAGCATTCTTTCAGCTTCAAAATGAACCCAAGACGGTGGTATTATCTTAGGAAATAACCGAGATATTACAGTTTAAGCGATGACGCGTCAGCTGATTTTGTTTCAATTTTTGAAAATTTAACATTAAATATTTCGGAAACTATTTGACATAGGCCGTTGAAATTTAGTATACTCTGTTTTTGCAAGGTTATCGACAAATGCTGTAATTTTGAAGAGAATCGGTGAAACTAAATTTTTCACTTATTCGTTTTGACGTGAAACAAATTTTTTTAAAAACACTCGGTAAACTGTCCATCTTATTTGTGGATTTTCGAAACAATTTCTTCTAAAGGACACTATTTGTACAGAAATAATTTATTTAAAAAATCGGTACGTGGTGCGGAAACTATACTTATATAGTTTATAAAAATAGAATTAAATTTGATTTCTGTGCCACCGTTCCAAAGTTACACACCCCGCCATCCGCCTATGTTTTTCTGTGAGGGGTCTAGAAGATTAATTAATATATTAAAATTTATTCAGGTTTTTCCATTCATTTTTATTTTTTTATAATCTCTTAAGACATTGTACTAAAACTAGGTAATACAAACTTTAAATAAAACTTTAAATATAATTTTAATATACAAACTTTCATAAAAAAAAAATTAAGGCCACATTACATAGCTTTCGCGAATAAAATGCGGCAAGGCAAAAATTTTTACTAAAAAATTCCTTTAATCAGCAATTTGAAATATCAAAAACTCCTCCATAATTCTTTATACCGATTGAAATAGCCTCTCCCGTTTCTCCATGCATTCGTCCGGCCAGTAGATTTTCTGCTCTGTCCATCGAACCATCGAAACACGATCCGCAAATACCGAAAATCATTATTTCTAATTTCGGCGCCAATAATGAAACCAGACACCTGTATCCGCGAGGCTTGCTGTCGAAATTCTCGATTATATATTTCTCTCGCGATTTCACCCAATTAACGCACATTCCAATTTCCCGTCAGGGAAACGTCGTGACATGGTATCAATACTGCAAACGCATTCCATTAAGCTCAAGCCGATTTAACATTATATTCGGAATACTGCGTTATGCCTGTGTTACAATTCTCGACAGAAGCATCGTTCTCTTCGTTAAAAAATAAATCGAGGATATGAAACGAGTCTTCTTTCCTCGACTTTGTTGTAAGAGAACAGTAATTTTTAATCGTGCGATCGACTTCTCTTGGTACGAACTCGATATAAGAGAGCATATTCCGCGTCCCCTGTGTTGCGTAATTTATTTTCATAACCATGCGGCGAGCACAGGAGAAGCTTTAATGAATTTCGTTTTCAGGTTTCGGGAAATTTGCACAACACCGGTCAATTCCTGGTATTCAGAGCGGACCGAGAGGCGAAGGTGCGAGTGAATATAACGGGTGGACCGTTGGCCTATCACTATCAATTCGAAGAGATCTATATTCATTATGGGCTGGATAACGATCACGGCTCGGAGCATCGCATCAATAACTACGCTTTTCCCGCTGAAGTGAGTAGAATCTGCGAACGATTTCTAGAAAAATATCATAAGTTCTTAACGGGAAAGGTGACTGCAACCTTTCCCCACCCGTGGCGCCACTAGCGCGTGTGCCACTTGTCATCGGTGTTTTAGGTGCGGTTGAATTATATTATTTTACTTCTTAATTTCTATACCTATAACCAGTGCATTTATCTATAATTATTATTGTTACTATTATTAACTATTATTAATTATGTGGAGATAAAAAATAAATTTGCAGCTTTTAGATTAAAAGGACGCCAAACCTGGTAAAAGAAAAAAGACAGAAGTCCACTTTAGCATAAAAAATGTTCAAACATTTTCTGAATTTTATAATTTTCTCCCTTCGTTGTTTTTTTTATTCTGAAATCAACAGTCGACAAAGGTACCTGCGCTGGTGGCGCCCCCTGCGCCGAGCTTTGCGTTAGCTCTGCGTAATGGGGCGACGAAGAAGTAGAGAAGAGAATGGAAACACGGCGAGAATTAGATATTCCGGTTTTAGAACTGTTTAAAATAATTTTTCTCGCGAATCTTTGAATCTCTCATAAAACCAATACCGACCATTTGCGTTAAAAGTTTCAATCTGTAATTACGAATTAACGCGAGCTTCCGTTTCGACTGGATCGCTTTTAACCGGCGAAAGGAAAATAGGTCGCATATCCCCGCGGTCTCTATTTCATTTTCCCCTTTGAAAAGTGAATCCAATCTCCGCTTGCTTTTATTTTTAAACACGACGAATCGCTTCAAGCCTTCTTTTTATCCAGCGAGCGCCCCTAACATTATCCACCCTGCCACCGCTCTGTTCCCCTATATCTTTCAAATTACTTTCACCCCGTGCAGAGTCAACGCAATTTCAGTGCTTGAAATCCTAAAATTAATTAACGACAAGTAGCGACAATCGGATCCTCGCGATCTAACCGCGAGGGGAGCGGAAAAAGCTTGCGGGTCTCTGGCCGCTAACGAGTTAATGGCGAATAGTCGGACAAACAGTCGTTAAACCAAAAGATCGATCCTCAACGAGCTAATCACGCGCGAGGTAATCGCTGGATCCTGAAACATCTCCACCTGCGAGCCAGTCGCGAACGAAACGGGGACAGTGTTTGGATCCTGAAGATCAGCCCTGACGAGCCCCACCGATGACTCGTTGACAGCGCTCGGAGCGTAACGAGGCTCGCGCGTCCACCAGCCTGGCGACGCAGTTAATCGAAATTAATCACGAGGCCGGCTCCGTAACGAGACAAATTAAACATTCGTTAAACGCTACGCGACGATGACCCAATTAACCGCCCCCCGCACGTCCTCGCAGCGAGCAAACTCTCTCTGCGCGCGACCCAATTTCCACGAGCGCCCGCGGACCGCGGAAGACTGTCGCGCACTCTCACTTACGGTCCACCGTCTCGACCTTGATCGATTTCGCCATCACCGGCGTCGATCGTCTAATCTAATTCAGAGAGTGCTTGTGATCTATCTAGGGAATTCAAAATGGTACGAGGCTGAGGCTACAGGAACGGTATGCGCCACAATTTACAATGAAACGGCGGAGCCAACCCTCAAAAGGTCGACCTGTTTGTCGTTTTTCATTTGTCGCAAATGGGTGGCAGATACAGGGCAATTTACAGGGAAAAATTACTCCCGAATTTCCCCACAGAGACGAGATTTCGCAATATCGCAAATCCACGGGACGAAATTCGAGTTATTCGCGGCCAACATTCGTACCCGACACGTGATTAAAAAAGAAAGCCGGAGCACCCGTACACGATCAATTTCCATCGAATTAATATCAAATTCCCCGATGAATACCGGCGGAGAGCGGAAATATCGCCGCGCGATAAAATGGCTCCATGAAAATTACCCGATATTCGTACATGCAGCCGGCTTTAATAGGGTAAAGCAAAGTGGCGACCTCTCCTAACATGAGACCCCAGCTTGCCTCCGCTACAGAACTCTTGAATGGCATAGCGATGCTGTTTCTTTACTAACTAACCGTGTGTTAGATGTTTTGTCTCGCAAAGTGACATTTTTTTGCGATGGAAATTCGACACAGGTTTTTCCCTGTAAGCGACGATGTTCGTTCACTTCAGCAGTTGAATGGTGGGTTGCTCGTGAATCGTGCCTTGGCACTGGGTGGACGCTAAGCAGAGAGTGTACTCGCTTGCGAAGAGTTGTCGCGCGAAAAAGAACGAGTCGGACCGGCTTATAAACTGGGAATCATTATTTCCCTCGCTGGACTCGTCGCATTCGACGCGGATGAAATCGATTGGAGGTTAATCGAGCACATAATTCAACCGCGACGGGAGCGATCGTACGTGTCGGCGAGGCCGAAATCCGCACGCGAGCAGCTGCAATCAGCGACGCCACTCCGCGACTGCGTCCATTTCCGCTGTGTTCTTCTTTCGCGTCGCTCCCATCGTCCCCTTTTTCACGCTTGTAACAGCCTGGCTGCTGTAACTCACTCGCTTGACGAATGAACTCGCGAGCGTGTAGCTGCGGGACGATAAATCCCGAATGCTCGTTGTCCGCGCCGCTGGAAGCCTGCACGTCCCGCTGGAGGCGGTCCTCCTTGAAAGGGATGAAGGCACCGTGTCATTAATTGGCGCGGACGCTGCTGCTCGAAGAATTTCCATCGGATTACTTCTCTTTGTGGAAAACAATGCAGATACTTTGCTCGATTCTATCTTGTCGTCGGGTCGCAACTGCGTGGGGTGGCATTAACCCCTTCGGGGTGGAATAAAGTCGCGAGGGATAGAGGATAAGTGCACGATCTTGTGGTTTAACCCCTCAACGACCGACCCCTAAAACGAAAAAGTGACTGTGAGGCCCCGGGCCCTCGGAGAGAAAACCTTCACTGTTTTCTCGGTGGGTATAGGAAATGCGGCTTTAAGGTTCGTACGAGATACGGAGCCGGGCGACCAGTGGAAAACGGAGGGTCCGTACGAAATACGGAGGTGGGCGACTAGAGGAAAACTTAGGGTCCGTGCCAGATACTGAGGTGGTCGTTGAAGGGTTAAAGGGTTACGCCACCCTGAGGCGCTCGAAACAGCACTAAACTAGACAATTTTTTTTACTGATAGTATGTGGTTGAAAATTATGTATTATCTTCTTATGTGTAGAGCATGTATTAGTGCATATATTATATAAATACTGTACAAAAATATTAAAAAATGGCCGAGTTATTTGTTGTCCCGCGAAGCTCGTCCGTCGTTACACGCGTGAGTGGAGTAGTATAGTAAAGAGATTTCTAACCTAAATTTGAGTTTTGCGTTCAATACACGTTCAAAGTGGTACGATAGACGTTCGATACACGTTCAGAGTGGTACGGTAGACGTTCAATACAGGTTCAGAGTGGTACGATAGACGTTCGATACACGTTCAGAGTGGTACGATAGACGTTAAATACACGTTCAGAGTGGTACGATAGACGTTCAATACACGTTCAAAGTAGTACTATAGACGTTCCATACACCATACTACTTTTGACTGGCGCCATAGGTGTATTGAACGTCTATCGTACCACTTTGAACATGTATTTAACGTCTATCGTACCACTCTGAACGCGTATTGAACGTCTATCGTACCACTCTGAACGTGTATTGAACGCAAAACTCAAAATTGGGTTAGAACTCTCTTTACTATAGTACTGAGTGATATACCAAATTATAACACCCAGATTCATCTGAAATGAAAAACATGGTGATTTTAGTGTTCCTTAATAAAATACCTACAATGTAGCACATGGATTTGAAAATACATGATCTACACATAAGAAGTAAAGAAATAATTTTCAACCTCGTAGTAACTGCCAAACAAAATTCGTCATGTTTTGAGCGTCTCAGGGTGGCGTAACCCCTGAAGGGGTTATACCTAGTCAGGAGGCCGAAAAGAGGCGACTGTTTGTGAATTTTTTTGAAAAAGTGGAAGCAAAATGTGTACAAATCTTTTTGCATTTAAAATGGCAACTTTTAAAGAACATTTTGTATTTTTTTTTGTAGAAAAATATTTACGTTTATAATTAAATTGTAATTTTATAATTATGTAAATTGTAATTTTATAATTAAATTGTAATTTTATAATTAAATTGTAATTTTATAATTAAATTAGAATTTTATTATAAACGTAAATATTTTCTACACAAAAGTACCAAATGTTCTTTAAAATATATGCTTCCGCTTTTTTTTTTAAAAAAAATTCGCAAACATTCGCCTCTTTTCAGCCCCCTGACTAGGTATTACCCCTTAAGTTATTTCTATTCGTGATAAGCTTAGGTTGTATGTATTATATGCAAGATTTTATTGTGTTAAGGGGTTAATATCCCACTTCAGATTCTAAAAATATCAGTTATCTTTAAGATTTTTTTGTTTTAAAATGGTAAAGAAATCGAAAAATCTATAACTATTAAGCATTTATTATACAACTACACGAAATTTATTTTATTTATTAGTTTATTTATTTATTTATTTATTTATTTATTAGGTCCATGTAAGATTCCTTTTTTCGGGCGCGCCAAATTGGTGTACAAGATAACTGCAAAGCAGTTGCACCTAGAGCACTAAATCCAACATTTTCAATTTCTATATACTAATTACTAAAAAAAAATATGTAGGAATTTTTTAAAGCATGTTTTTTGTGAGAATGGTGCACATTTGAAAAAGATGTAGATAATTTTCTACCTAAGAATTGAGTATCAAAATGTCTATAGCAAGGTCAATTTTTAATACATGGCAAAACCGCTGCATATTGTAAATGCTCAGTTATAGATTTTTCATTTTCTTTATGATTTTCTTTAAAAAAATCTTAAAGGTAGGTGATATTTTATAAAATCCAAACTGCTTAAGTAAAAAGATCTTGAGACGTGCACGCGTCGAAAGAAGTGATTCTCGTAATTGATATTTATGGCAGTGCGTGTCTGGTAGGAGGAAACGTTATATCGAGTAGTACGAATCGATATTGCATGCTGCCGCTAGTACGAGTCAGTGATACGTCCAGAATACTACAGATCAATCATAAATGACTGATGCGTTTCAATTCATATGAATAAGTACCGTGTCATTAATTTTCCAATGGTACAGAGCATTGTATGGCGTTGGTCTTGTTAATATTCCAGGTATTTCAAGTCAGTAAATATTGGCTCATTAACAATTCCAATAGCTACAGGTCGATTCTGATTCCCTTCCTATTAATAGACGTGCGCGCGGGAAGCATCGCAGGAGCGTGGCGCAGCATAATCGTCCCGAGTTTATCACGCGCAACCATTTTCGCCCTTCTCCTATTTTTTCCCACGCCCCTCTCTTCTTACGCGTAATGCATCATCCATCCAGCATCGCGCGCGGAACTGATTCGGACACCTCCGCCGTTGCGTCGCTTGCTGGGGAAAGTTTTGCGCGGGTCTCTCTTGTTAATCATTCCCGTCGTTAATTTCCCAACGATCTCTGTTACATTCCGAAGACAAATGTTCGGTCGTGTCCATAACTTTTTCGGGCGTTTCGTCGGGCGGAGTATTTTTCGATAAACCGACTAATTTTTCATGGAAAGTGCAGCGATAAATTAATCCGGACGCGGGGAAAATTATTTAAACTGATTACCGCACTGTGAATGATTAATGTTTATCGTAATATGCAACCTGTTTTTTTTTTAGTTCGCTGCAGGGGAGGGGGGCGAGGCGTGGGAATACATTAACAACGTCGAAGCGATTTTTCCGTTAATCCCCTCCGTTACGATTTATTTGCAAGCGGGGTCAGTAAATTGGGAAACTTAAAAATTTGCAGCTTTTTGGGCGGTGGAAGGTGGAAATGGAGCGTGTTATTTTGGAGTTTGACATGGGGACCTCGTGACCAGCTAGATTACTCGTTGCAATGTAAACGATTGAAGTGTATCGCACGAAGCAAACTCAATTTTTAATAATCCAAATAGTTGTTGTTACGGAATATATTACGAAACAGTGATCATATCAGAAGTTAGAGGCGGATATAGTTTATAACATAGGTATGTACTATTAACACAGTAATTATTATTATTATTATTATTATTATAATCGACGGGTAAAACCCTTTAGTGCAAAGAATACATTGTATTAATATCACATTAAATAGCACACAACAGAAAGGTGTAAATTAGTACTATGTGTTGAGATGGCCACCTAATTGTCTGCATAGACTGTAGAGAATTACGGAAAGTATTAACCGAACCAGAAAAAAGGTCACTTTCCCCAAGAAAACTTGCACATTCGCTTCAAACATACAACGGTTCACCCTGTTCGTGACGCTACATTTGTGGTTATATAGTCCCGGTATGTAACGTTGATCTGCACAGCGTGTCTGTCTATAGACTGTCCTCTTCTCCTTCGCCCGACTCGCGTCGCTGCTTACTACTTGTTGTAGCCTGAAAAATATTGAGTAGAATAGTAGAAAGTCCATTTAAACTACTTATAAACAGTTTCACGTGGTTGCTTGAGAGAAAATTTTAATCGACGTTAATGTAACAGGAGCAGGTAATTCATATTAATAATGGAAGAAGGTAACGTGGTCAGCAGTTGCGATTAGTGGTCGCCTTAATTGTCTTTACTACTTTAACGTGCGTGCGCGCATAAATATTTAGGCGCATCGATTTGGCAAGTAGAACAAGGGCAGGCTAATTTCAAGATCCGTGAGAGCAGTTCCTTGTCTGTAATTATTTGTTTAGTTACACGCACGCCGCGGCCGCGGCCAATTACAATAATGGAGTCACTACTTTCGAGCACTGGATGCAACGAATTGGCCACGTGTTTCGTAATTACAACGAATGTAACGAGAACTGGGAACCGTGTACTTTCCACCCTCTTTCCATTTATCGAAACAGTAAACTGCCCTTTTTCGACGGAAGGGTAGATGATCGATGACCAAACACGGGGGGCTCCACTGTCGTTTAATTGCAAATAGAATTTTAATCCCGTGGAAAGCGTAACATTGATTCCCAGCGTAAACTATCCCTGTAATTTTCATTTTTATCCGAGTGGCGCGCGCAAATGGGGAGCCGCTTGAATTCCATAGAGAACACGGTGGAGAATGTTAACGTTTCGACGATGCGATAGACGTATAGAAAATCGAAGTTTCTAAAATCTGAACGGAATTAAAAGAGGAATTAAGATGATGGAATCTGACTATAAAAGAAACAAGAATACATTGAAAATGGTGACTACCGGAATCGATTTATTAAGCACCCACCACCCCACGGTATTATTATTATTATTATTATTATTATTATTATTATTATTATTATTATTATTTATTCACGAGTAAAGACCCTTTAGTTTACAGTGAACAATTCATAAAGTTAACAAAGAAACAATGAGAAAGGAAAGAAAAGTGAAGAAAAGCCAGTACATAAATAAACAAACAATAATACAAGAAAATAATAGAAACAGTGAACTAATAAAATTAAAATTAGAATTAGAATTACCGTGCACGGAGAAGTTACTGCGAGCGAAGTCCGCAAACGATATTTAAAGGTGGCCAATGTACCGTTAAAAAAGTCAACATGTTCGGTATAAAGATTCGCTAATTTACATATCCTGTTAATGGAGTTATTCATAACAAACGAAGTGTACTTTGACGTTAACAATCGTTTTTTAACAGTTTTCGTTTATATAGAGAAAAAGTAAATAGTTTTGATACATCCAAATTGATCGTCCGAATAACATTTTCTCATTAATTTTGTATGTATTTTCTCAAGTTTTCGCTTACTATATATTAAAGAGGAATGATCCAAGTATATTTTGGCATATTTGTTATTTAGTATTTAATTAAAATAAAAACGAAAAAAATTATAACCAGAATAAAGTCTCAACTAGCCCCGCTCTGCCTATGCTGCAAACACTGTTTTTTATGACAAAAATGTAAATGCTGTTACCATCCCCATATGTTCCTCTCTTCAACCAATAAGGCTGCCCAGCTACGCTGCCAGGGCACATGCCCCCGTTTCCAAGGCCACGGCGCAGTTGCTCGCTGGATAAGAAAAGCATATCCAATCGTACTTGCAGCCGGCAAATCGGAGCAAGGGCATCCAGGGGCCCTGAAAAGCCCACGAGGCGCCCTGTGCCTTCCCCCTTGAGCTCAGGAAGCCAATGGATAGCGAGGGGTAGAGAAGAGAAGGCAGTGGAGTAGGCGGTAGGTCACGGAGCGGCGAAGGGTCTGTTTGAAAGCCCTACGAGGAGGACAAGGGGAGGACAAGGGGATTCCCAGAGGCAGCGGCACTCGAGCGAGTCTGAACCATTACCGGCATGTTTGAGGGACGAGGCCGCTTTGATGCCGAAAGCCTACTCGAGAAGGAGCTGATGGAGTGGCTCGAGTGCCTCCTCGAATGGCCCATCCTTGTCCCCGCGCCTGAACCGGATGTCCACACAGCCCTGTCGCTGCAGTTCACAAATTTATGGGTCGCGCGGCTAAATTGGGGCTCGCCTCGCACCTCCGCGTTATTGGCCATTAATTGTTGACGGTACCACCAGTGGTTAGCCGACGTCTCAGCGGTGACGTCCGTCTCCGTGCCGATTCATCGCTGATGCATATCCCCGACGCGCCAGCTTTCCTCGTGACATTAGAATCGAAGGAGCCAGGAGGCCACCCCCTCACCCACTTCGCCTAGGAAAAGTGCATCTATAATTGTCACGTCACTTTGCTGCCAACTCCGCGTAAAGTGTAGCCTGGCTTTCTAGGTAAAGGCTACCATTACCATTGCTTGACGGTGAACGCGTTTGCGCCAGCATCTGCGCACACGATGAAGCAATTTTCGTTGCAATTGACTGTCTCGAATGCATAATTTGCTTTCTGCTGTTCTTGTTTACAGCCCCGCGCATATTGGGCCGCAACCGCGGTCGATATCCGCGCGAATCGCTGTCCTGTTTATCGGTTACACCCAGTATGGGTCGGATGAAAAGTTCCCAGATGGAAATTAAGAGGACCGTCATCCGTACCGCCGCACCGGCCGTCTCTATTGCCTGTGGCATCGAAATACAGGACGAATTGAAAATTCATTGCATTCTCAATGGCAGAAGATCGAATGGTCGCGTTCCGTGCGAGCGAATGTCATCGGGCGCAATTCTGCCGAAACGATTGAACAGCTTCCACGACATTCAATAGCGTTTCGAAACGATACCCGGATCATTCGAATGCGCATGATTTTTTTAACGTTCCGAAATGCTCGCCTGGGCGATCGCTCCTGACTCTCGAAATGTCAATCATTTGTGCCATTAAAAGCAGCGATCGTTTTCATC
This sequence comes from Andrena cerasifolii, assembly GCF_050908995.1. Lineage (NCBI taxonomy): Eukaryota > Metazoa > Arthropoda > Insecta > Hymenoptera > Andrenidae > Andrena > Andrena cerasifolii. Next base: position 5,977,007 of record NC_135123.1, read on the forward strand.
TGTACAGGGGACGATTTTTCGACCCATTCAGCGAGTGCGCGTGTCTCTGCTCAGTTCGCTGCGAGCACCATGCCTCCACCCAAAGATCGCAACCCCTTCGTTCGCGCTCTGTGTGTGGTGACTCGTTTATATTCCGAATATCACCTTCGGTCATTAAACGCAGTCACGTCCAACCGCAATTCGTTTTTGCTCCTCATCTCGACACGACATAATGGCGGATGCCGTTTCCTCGTGAACGTTATTTACATACCACAAGTTATACGGGGAGCATCGAGGCGGGCTCGTAAAAGAATACGATCGTTAAATTAGACGGAGCTATAATGCGAACGAAATTCGGTTTCGAGCTCACCCGCCGCGCATCTAATATCCGCCTGAAATTAATTTTATTCGGCTGCCATAAAACCGAGACACACGACCGATCAACCACGATTACGGGCTAAAACGGACGTTTCCACGCAGACGTGATGCAATTATCGAAAGCAGAGCGCTGTATTGGGGCTTTACGTCACGATCATTTCAATTCGAAGCTTGTGCGTCATTTTTCTGCTGCTCTAGGTAGACAGTTTGGTATTTTCTGAAGATGAAGAGGACAATTAGGTATCTTTATTCGCACGAAAATAAAATAGGTACATTCACAAAAAGTTCAAGTTCAAGATCAAGTTCAAGTTCAAGTTCAAGTTAAATTTAAAGTTCGAGTTTGAGTTAGAGTTAGAATTAGAGTTAGAGTTAGAGTTAGAGTTAGAGGTAGAGTTAGAGGTAGAGTTAGAGGTAGAGTTAGAGGTAGAGTTAGAGGTAGAGTTAGAGGTAGAGTTAGAGGTAGAGTTAGACTCAGAGTTAGAATTAGAGGTAGAGTTAGAGTTAGAGTTAGAGTTAGACTTAGAGGTAGAGTTAGAGGTAGAGTTAGAGGTAGAGTTAGAGGTAGAGTTAGAGGTAGAGTTAGAGGTAGAGTTAGAGGTAGAGTTAGACTCAGAGTTAGAATTAGAGGTAGAGTTAGAGTTAGAGTTAGACTTAGAGGTAGAGTTAGAGGTAGAGTTAGAGGTAGAGTTAGAGGTAGAGTTAGAGGTAGAGTTAGAGGTAGATTTAGAGTTAGAGGTAGAGTTAGAGGTAGAGTTAGAGTTAGAGGTAGAGTTAGAGGTAGAGTTAGACTCAGAGTTAGAATTAGAGGTAGAGTTAGAGTTAGAGTTAGAGGTTAGACTTAGAGGTAGAGTTAGAGTTAGAGTTAGAGGTAGAGTTAGAGGTAGAGGTAGAGGTAGAGGTAGAGGTAGAGTTAGAGTTATTTCTACAAAACACAGTTCATATTCGCTTTCTACATTTTAAGAAACCCCAGAATACGACTTTTGGTTTAAAAAAAAACCTTGGAGGCTGAGGTGACAGTTTTAAGGGTGGTAAAGCAATGTGGATGGTGTTTTTCAAACAAATAATAAACATTTTCACCTAACTGTTAATTTATGCACGACCTGCGACTTTGTCCCGCTAAATTGTTATTGGACAGACCACTGCGCAGCGTCTATATTTCACCAATTCGTCTCTGGCGATGTCTATAGTGCCCCGTGTGACAAGTGCAGTCTTTCCGGCGCGAACATTAGTCGCTCGAAAATATGTAGGTCCCGGTTCGAGGTTCGTCGCTGCAGTGCCTTCCGCGAAGGGAAAGACGAGCCCTCGGATCCGAAAGTCGGCCGTTTCGGGCGTCCAACTAGGTCGAAGAAGTTGAGCCAGGCCGACTGTGCGGGGTCGGGCGCGAATGAAAAGCTCCCGTGGCCATTCTCGAGGAAATTCCATCAGACACGCGAAATCCACGGCTCAAGGATGCCTCGAGGAACTCGACTTTGTCGTCGAATTCCACGGCTTTGAAGCCCCCGTGTATCGCATTTCCTTCCAGCTAAGTTCGAATTATGTAACTCGGTCTCGCGCGTGACTTTTACCCAGTCGAGTTGCCGGCGAGCCGGGGAGGCTAGTGCGCGCGTGGTAAACGCGCGATTCCTCTTTAAAAGGTAGAATAGCGTAGGATACACACCTAGTTCCTTTTATTCGCCACGGAGTCTGCGAAGTACCCACGCGGTCCGTTGAAGCAGTTCGATGTGGTAGATTGAGTTAATCGCGATTACGCGATTGTAATTAGTCGCGTTCCCGGGGACGACGGCGAAATCTAGGATATCCAATCGATCGGTTAATTCTAGCACCGGTCAAAATAGATCAATTGCTATGGAAATCGGCGCCGTGGGATCCTGAGGGCCCTTTCGATGGGCACAGGCATTCGAGGGAAGCCTGGTCGCCCTGGTATGCCCCCTAATGGTCAAACAGCGTGCGACAGGATTCGAGTGCTATTATTATGGCACCTGGGAGGACACAAATTGACAGCGGTAATTGGCTTAATCTCTGAGCGAGCTGAGGTCTGTGCAATCGTCTGTTAATCGTTAAAATATCGCTCTAACGAAAGGATGTGGCGATCGTTCCTTAATTCCATCAGAATCTAAACAGATGTACAGGTATAATTCGCGGCAGTTCCAAGAGTAAAGAAACTGTTGGCTCCATCCTGATAAATTATTATTATTATTATTATTATTCGTCTTTATTACTTGACACATCCAGAGAAGAAAATAATACATAAAGACAAGCGAAGTAAATGGCGAGGCTGCGGTACAATACTGTTAGAAGCCTAACCATAACTAAATAACTAACTAAATGACTAAAAAGTAATTAACATTAAGAAACTAGAAAGTTATTGTGACGCATAATGTAACCTTACGTATCGCCGAGCTTTACATTTAAAATCAGGAAACGAATTTAAACCTCGAATATCAGGTGGGAGGGAATTATAGTAACGAGCCGAAATATAAGCAAAGGATGATTGAAATTTAGATGTCAAGTGTGTCGGTATGGAACGGAGACTTTGGTGTCGAGTAGAACGAGAATTATGTTGGATTACTATAATTATTAAAAGGCAAAAATGACTGAATATTCAGGGAAACCTGAATATAGTAAAAGATAACGATACGGGTGTAGAGCGTCTTTTTATTTCAATATCTGGCAACGGTGATAAAACAGATCGTTGTTAGAGAAGAGCTCACTTCTGTTCGGTATACTGTCTTTGAAAGACTTTCTTTCCTAGCTGCTAGAAATAAAATTAAAATATAAATCTAGAAGGCTGATTTCTTTAATATCCAATTTCCAATAAATTAGGCCCATGCTAAGAAGGATTATTGCGAAGAATATTATAGAGATATATAAGTCCCTTGTTTATCGCCAACGGAGGAATATGCGGCGAGAAAAACACGATGCATCACGATTATACGAGCTCCAGCATGCGCCAGTAAATTTCGCGCGGAAGATCGAACGGAATTGGAGGAGGCAAACGGTCGAACACGAAATCAATGACATTCCATCCGGCTCTGCTAGCATAAATTACACGGCAATACTTTCCAATCTACTCGCGAGTAATGAGCGGCGCGTCCATGATGCCCGGGCATCGAATGGTTTGTCGAGTAATCAACGGTTTTGTAGAAAGGCATTTGGTACAGGTATAAAGGTATGGGGCGCGATTTATCATCGCAATACGCGTTATCGCACACGGACGTGTTATCGGGGGTACTCTGATTTCAATACGCTCTCTCTCTCTCTCGCCCCCGCTGTCTATAATTTAACTTTTCACGGTTTAATCTTTCCGATGGAAATCACGGTAATAACGTAAGTTATCGCGACCAAAGGGTACTCAACTATTGACACATTATTGCGGGGAAATCGTCGTCGAATCACAGTCCAGCAATGTAGCTCTGTTGCCAATCGTTTCATTGGCAAAATCCTCACGAATCAAGTAATTGCAATTTCAGGAAAACGGTTAATGTCGTGGGAGAGTTTCGAGAGCTACTTGTTCTTATAGTAACGCACAGCGATTCGTGTCGAAGATCCGACACACGGGAGACTCTCGTTCAACTGACAATAAGCGCTGCTAATCCAACATCGATGCGATCGCAAACATCGTTTCCCTCGACTGGTCCCCCCGTAATTCTTGTCAGGCGGGCAGCGGGGAACGTCGACGGGGATTTCCCATGCCCCGGCAAGTGGGGAAGAAGTTAAATCAGAAATGGTGGCGCAAATTTGCTTAATTATTCCGCGCGGAGAGCGTTAACCAGTGGAGAGAGCCAGCCGCGCGTTTCCGTAATTGTAGTGGTCGTTTATAGTTGAACGACTCTCGGCGCGTTGCAATTGTCTGTTGTGAGGAGTGCCACTCTTACTTCCGGCCGGCGTTGAAAGGCTATCAACTCGAGAACGCCATGATTTTTTCCCCCGCACGACGAACAAACCAACCTGGTAAACTTTCCACTTCCGGGGGAACGTTCGACCGAAAGTCCTTGGGAATTATTGCTCCGCTTTCTTTTTCGAAAACGCTGTCAGAGGGGGTGCCCCGTTTCTCGCGCGCCACCAACAGTCAGCGGCCGCGTATAATGCGCTGCTTGCCAGCCTTAGCAGTCACGTTGACTGTTGGTGGCGCGCGAGATTTATATATATCGTCGTATCTTCTGCAATTGTTTATTAATCAGTCTGAAAATTTGTGAAAATCTTCCTTGTATATTAAGGAAAAACTTTGTCGCTGCAAGTTGTATGTACCTCAAAATTAAGTCGATACTTTTTAACGGCGAACGTTGGAAAACATGGGATATGTCCAGTATTAATTTTTAATTAATTATTATTACATTTGTTAACATAAGGGTTTTGTCCATACACTTTACGGCTTTGCTAGAGTTCTCTGAAGTTATGTTTTAAGTTTCATAACGTTCCGTTAATATTTACTCAAGTTATCGCAATTTATGTTTAAAGAAATAATGATCTTGGACGATGAAAAATTTGTTGCTTATAATTTTTAACTGGAATAGTAATGATTGGATAAACAAACTGTAAATAGAAAAAATATGTGTCGTGGTGAGCTTCACAACACTGTATTTTTTAAAATTCAGTTTAACAACATTTAATTTTCCAATCTTTCTTAGCGTTTGAACAATAATTCTCCCCATTTTCGAGCGCTAGTGCCCTTATTGCATCCGACCCTTCAATCAATAAAGAAATAAGAGAAAATGAAGAAGCCTTTTGCCTTGTGTGCCAGTCTCTGTACTCAGTAAACCAAATCCAGAGAAATAGGTTTTCAGTGATAAAGTTATAAACTGTTTGTTAATAATGTTTCTAACTTTAACTTTGTGTTCAAGACTATATCCTTTATAATTACAATAAAAAAATGATATTACTTCCTTAATTGAATCGGCTTTTTCTGAATAAACTTAGCTATCTAAATTTATGAAAACCAACCCAATCTCGGTGTAAAATGTCACAAAATAGTTCCCGCAAATAATGTGAATTAGCTCCTAATCTGATTGACAAAATCCACCGGACCAATTTTTTTTATAAAATCAGACGTATGTAGTTTATATTAATCTAAGTCTGAGTGAACTTCCCTGCAGTTATAACCCTTAAATAAAACAAAATAAAAAAATGTGACAACCATACCTGTTCTCCCCTACTGTTTAGAAACTCTCATACCCCGCGGAATATCTAACGAAGTTCTCACAAACAATACATTTCCCATGTCCCCGAATGGTGTCTATATTCAAAGCACCATGTGGAACATTGTGCAATCTTGATATCTGAGAATCGCTGCCTTCACCGCACAGCGCGAAATCAAACGTATCTCCACCCCTGTTACAAAGCCACCCCGCGTCACGAGCCTGGACACAGGCGGAGCCGCGTGACCTTGCAGGGATAATAGGCCTCTCGGTAACTTTTTGCCAAATAAAGCCGCGCGCGGCGTGGGATCTACATATGAATGTCGAAATCCCAACGGCGCCGCGTACACGTGCATCTACATATTAATGCACGCGCGCATTGTCGCGTCCCGTCTAGATGCATAGCGTACACGAGTGCCTCGGTGCACGCAGCACTCGTGCGTTAATATAGAGAGCCCCGGGTACAGCCGCGCCGGGGGAGATAGGAGAGGGTGTGCGGGATTACAGCTGTATATCTATCACGCTGGAATACAGCATTGTGCCAGGGAAATCCTGACGGTATGCCCATAGGCCGCCCGCAGCCTCGTGTCGCGCCGCGCCGCCCCTAACGCCCGAATTATCCTTCAAACCCCAGCCGTCGCGTATTTTCCAAGGAAAGACGATGGGGGATCTTCCCGCGGAGCCTCGCGACGAAAGACGCGAAGCAATTTTCCAGTCACGTCGACACGCGCCCGTTCCTCCCTCATTTCTTTTTTTAATTCCGTGCGCTGGCAAGCTGCTAGAAAATCAGCGACGTTGCCTTCCAGCGTGTTAATGGGGGAGAGGCTTCGCGGAGGCTCTTCTTTGGAAGCTTATCAGAATATAAAGCGCGACTAACAACCACGAATAGTGTCGGAAATAGTGGCTGACACGTGCATGTATAGCAAGTGCCAAATGCCAAGGTTCGAGCTGCCCGTTTTTCCATCGGCGACGCTTGTTACATCGATCGAATTTGCCGCGATCCACTCTCCGGCTGACATCGAGATTCGTTATCGTCTCGGGACAAGATTCTGCCGGGGCCATCGGGGCAAGCAGGAGCGCGCCGGGGGTTTGTCTGAAATTCGCCACGTCCCGGAAATTCTGAATTCAGAGCGGGTACGCGGGACGCGGACCCATCTTTCGGATATCTTCGCTCGGTGAACCGTACGATCTTCTCGCGCCATCCGCACTCCGCCACTTACCCTCGACCCAGGCCCTGTTCCGCGAGCCCTTGCGCTTTAGCCCGCTACTTTGCCGCCACTACAGCATAATCGCGGGGTTGAAACACTGGCGGAAAACCGCGAACGAATCGGGCCGCTTTAAGGGGGAATCCTATTTTATGGGCTGAAAACGTAGCGAAATTTAGGATTTTTTTTTTAAGAACCTAGCGTTTCGATTCATCTGAAATTTGGACCATGTTTTTATGCATCCTTGAAGAAGTTGCAGGTTTTTTTTTATTCATTTTTAATAATAAATATTGGAGTTATGCATCACGCTGCGCAAAACTCGTTGTCCGCTGGTGTGCATATTTACCTTCCAGGTAATCTGGAACAGAAAAATGAAACGGCGTTTTAATTTGTAAACTAGAATACCGCTAAGTTCTATACTTCTTTTGTTACGTAAGAAAATTGGCGCAAAATTAGATTGCAAAAATTAAAGGTTCAGAGCTTTCAGTTTGAAAACTCTCCACGCTGCTCAGTATTTTTTTTTTGTTTTTTCTGGTTCATCAATTTCAACCTACATATGTATAAAATAAAATACTGTTTCATTTTGCTGTCTCAGATTACCTGGTAGATAAATATCACGCGCACCAACGGCCGACGAATTTTGCGCGGCGTGATGGTCGATCATGCATAACTACTATATTTATGGTTCGAAATTAATAAAAAAAAAACTGCAGCTTCCTCAAAGATGCACCAAAACATGGTCCAAATTTCAGATGAATCGAAACGCTGGTTTCTTAAAAAAAAAATCATAAATTTTGCTATGTTTTTAGTCTAAAGAATAGGATTCCCCCTTAAGGTCGTCGCACATTTTGGCGAAGCGCGGCGACAGGAAAAGAAAGGTTTATAAACAACTGATGACCGAAACGCAGTGACAATTAATTATTTATTATTAATTTCTCCGATTCCTTTCGCTTGGCCGCGCTTCGCCAAAATGCGCGACGACCGTGAAACAGTTCTGTCGATCGCTTCCGAAGGGAAGAACGCGATAATACAGTCTACCTCGGTTCTTCATCTTCGTGGAAATTCTCAGTCCTTCGGGAGACTCCTGCAGCTTTTTCGGGGTTGGAAAGGTCAGAGTCTTCGAGTTTCTTCTGGTACCTAGAGTCACCACCACTTCTCGCATATACGGCGAGAAATTGATTTTTATTCGTAATGGTTTTTCGTTGGGAATCGCAGTTTCGTTAGAATTTGATCGGTACATTATTAGCAGCGGCGCGAAAATTACACGGGTGCTCGATATCAATAAATTAACCGGGCCGCAGGACGTTCTAAATTGCATTTACTATTTCCCTGCAGGGCATTAAACATAGAACGACTTCCGTAATCGCAGTTGTACTAGGATTCGATTACACGGCTACCTAAAATTTAATTAAATCGACGAGCAACCTTCGGCCCTCCACTTTTCGGTGCCGTTTAATTGGCGATCGCAAAATTGTAAAATGCAATTTGCAACCTGGGAATATTCTATTCGTTTCCATCGTCGGTCGTCCTAATTGTTTGTTTTTTAAAATTATTTTTAATAAAACCTTGGAACGTAGGAAATGACAGGGTATGGATGAAATTTTAATAAATACCACCGCAATGAATATTAACGAACGTACATTTTCGTAAATGTCTTCTGCGCCCCAGCAAATTACTGTTTTCAATCAAGCTGGCCGCAACACCGTGCATTTACGAAACATCCCCGTACACATAATTTCCCCTGTACGACGACAGTCGCACAGTCAGCGTGCACGCAGAGAAGCACGCATTTGTATTCTTATGTTGCTCGTGAACGGCCCGCAGAAAAACGGCAGGATAATTCCGAGGGGATGTGGAAATGGCTGGAGAGCGCGCGACACGGCGGGGGGGGGGGCGAGGGGCTGCGAGAGGAATTCGTGCTGGATGCTGGGAATCTTCCCCTTTTCCAAGTAGTGCTGGTCGTACTTTGATCAGGCGCAGTGGATTTACGCTCATCCTCGGCAATCTGGCGTCTCCGGCTCTATCTCTGTCTCCTTCTGAGCCTGTCCCTTCGCAAAGTCCCGGGTTCGGCTGTATTCGTCGCACTCGCTCGCTCCGTTCCCCGTGTTGCAACAGCGACGTCTTTGAAGCACGACCCGTCGCGTCGTAGGCATCTCAACAAGCCCGAAGCACCGGCGGAAGTGCCGCGGCAATGCCATTACCGGTAGCAAGAGGCAGCACGTGAGTGGGTCGAGAGAGACGGAACGGTGGTTAAAAGTCGGTCTTTGATTTTTCTGGCCATTTGGACCATTCGAAGGATCCCTTTGACCCGCTCGAGCGACGTGTCAACGATATCATCCTCGAAGGTGAGGACGTTAAACATGCTCCTGTAATGGATCACTAGGTTTCCAAGAGATATACAAAATATGATAGCAATTTGTGGCATAAACGACGGACCTTCAGTTTCGCAAGAAAGAAACGCAGTATCGGGGATCGTTATTGGTCCGATATTCATAGGATGAATCCAAGGCACAAGGTAGCTTCCCCGTCTTGGCGAAACAAGATTCTTAATAAAGGACCGTGGCATGTCGCTGGAAAACTAACAGCGCACGGAATGTCTCGAGGAATTTTCATTACCATCGATGTAGAGGCATTGTTCCATCGGGTGGATCCTGGAATCGTAATTCGCATTAATATAGAGCACATATTTTCACAAGACTCTTCTATCGTTTTATTCCGGCAGTCAACAGTTTTCGATCCTGCTCCCCCCCTGGAAACACCATTATTCTGTTGTGCACCCGTTAGTTCACCGTGAACTATGAGGGCGCAGAGTTTGAATCGAATGTATGACATGGTTGAATGTAATAGGGGAAGGAATGAGGGTGATATTAGCGGGGGGTTGAAATGTTTGAAATTAGTTAAAGGGCGAACTTCAATATTGGGAATAAGTCAATATTTGTTACTTGGTGATGTTTGTTTAATAATCTGAATTTTACACCTCACCCCTCTCCTTGCGTGTATGAATTCATTGCCGAGGCGTTAAACACTTGTTAATTAGGAAATCGATGATAGGAAATGAATGTAAGAGCGAACGGGAATTTGTTTATAATTGAATAATTATTTTAATTGAAGTTTGGGTAACTAAGGAAGCATGTTATTAATAAAATAAATGTTTGAATGATCGTTTGAGCAATTCATTCGTTCGCTGGTTGTAATACCGAACAGGCGTGCTCTCGTGATTGGGAAAAGACTCTTGACTGTATTTAACACGTTCCGTGCGGCACCAAAAATAGTTGACCGTCCCAGTTGGTGGATATAAATTTTTGTATAAAGTGTGCTCGTTTATGCTTTTTCGACATTTTACATTTTATCCAAAAATAATTTGTTTTTGTTAGAAGAAAGGCATGCCGTGGCATCCATGTCACCCGCAATACGATAGGGTTTAATTTGGCAAATCCCTGGTTCGTTTTGATTTCGGCTCGCCTTTTTATGATGTTGTGGGATTTTCAGGATGAAAAAGCATCGATGTTTTCTGTCCACTTCCGCTTCGGCATGACTGTAAAACAAAATATTATGAAAACATACCCACAAACATAGATGACTGAAACATAATTTTGAAAAACAATTACCTTCGGCAAGGGCGAATACTTTTCACGTTCAAATGATAAAGCAAAAAGAGTTCTATCCAAAATTTGAAAAATTTGTCTAATCTGGACAAAGCATTGTACTGAAAACTAATAAATATGAGTCTTTAGGATATTTTAGACAACTCGTTCATAATTTCATTATAATAGTAATGTAAATGAGCGAAACAATTGACGAAGAAAGTGTACGAAATAAAAAAGGAATAAATAATTAGAAATTACGTTGAACATCGCGCAAGTAGTCGCAAAATCGTCCAATGCATAAGAAAAACTCCAAAATTCCGACATTTTACACTTTTTTCACAATGTTTACACCTCAAAATTGTATATTCCAAAATATTTAATAAAGAAGTTGAATAAAAATATTGACAAGAAGTAGAATTCGACAGAAAAAAGCAACTCTCCTTGCTAAGGGGTCGTCCTTAAGGGGTTATGCCTAGTCAGGCGGTCGAAAAGAGGCGAATATTTGTGATTTTTTTTTGAAGAAGCGGAAGCGTATAATTTTACAAAACTTTTTGCGTAGAAAAATATTTACGTTTATAATAAAATAACAAGCGACATCCAAGAAGCATTTTTAAAAATTTGGTTTTTGCGGTGAGCACTGCCATTCGGAACCAGATTATCTAAAATCAAAAAACAAAAAAGATTTCGTTAGTATATTAATGTATCCTCAGGTTGACGGAGAGAATTTTCCGAAATATTAAGTTAAAACAAAATGGCGGCTAGTTAAAGTTGAAATCCTGATTTTTTCCTGCAATAATCACGCGAAAAAATCAGGATTTCAACTTTAACTAGTCGCCATTTTGTTTTAACTTAATATTTCGGAAAATTCTCTCCGTCAACCTGAGGATACATTAATATACTAACGAAATCATTTTTGTTTTTTTAATTTTAGACAATCTGGTTCCGAATGGCAGTGCTCACCGCAAAACCAAATTTTTAAAAATGCTTCTTGGATGTCGCCTGTTATTTTATTATAAACGTAAATATATTTCTACGAAAAAATTACCAAATATTCTTTAAATGTTGCTCTTTTAAGCGCAAAAAGTTCTGTAAAAATATACGCTTCCGCTTCTTCAAAAAAAATTCACAAATATTCGCCTCTTTTCGACCGCCTGACTAGGCATAACCCCTTAAATTACGTAACGATTTTAGAGGGGGAGGGGATCGCGTATTTCTTACGTTTTCTTACAAGGTGGGGGGGGGGGGCAGATAGCGTCTTACGTAATATTTTTTAATCTAATTTTCAATAAATATAAATTCTACCATTAATGTTTCAGAAAAGTAGTTTTAGTTTAAATTTCCCGAAACCGAGTTAAATGAACTATATATAAGAACCTTTAACAGAATTTTAATAACTGAAGAAATGAAATGTAAAAAATATTACGTAAGTAGGTGGTTGCAGTATCAAATCTTACAGATTTTTATACTGTAGAAGGGAGGGGGTAAGAAATCGCCGAAATCACCCTTACGTAATTTAAGGACGGCCTCTAAATACTAAAAACAGCCGTAGAATGATGAAAAAATGCTTCAAATTCGTAACGACTGCACACACTGATAAAAATGTTCGTATTGAATGCTTACGCAAAAAGAGAGCACGCGACGCTTCGGTAACGTCACCCACGCGGGGCGTGTTAAAGTTCGAGTTACTGAGTTTAACTAAAGTTATCTGTTCAAGTTCCCACTTAAACGTTGCTGTCTATTTAAAATTTCCCTTATAAAACACTGAAAAAAAACTACCACGAGATCATAGTGCTTCAGCACTCGACGGGCAACAACCCTGCTCCACACGAAATTTACCGAACAGCCACGCAACAATTCCACGTGTTTGCTCCATTTCTCTATGGACAGTCGCATTCTTTTCAATCCTGCCAATATTACTAACCCCTCTGGTGCATCAGCTGTTATAAGACTGAAGTCAAGTCTGCGATCCACCCTCCCGTATAAAGCGCAGAGAAACGATTTCACCCGGTGCTTGGTGCTCGCAGCTGAAGGATTAACCCGAGTGATGTACGTGTTGTGGCGAGCCGCCTTTGAAATCTTTCGACGATTAATTCATTTGGCGGCGGGGAGCACGCACGAAACGAAGAGGCTGGGAGCACGATCTCGCGGGAGGGGGAGGGGGTGGAAGACCGTGCAATGGTATTATATATTGCCGAGCACAAAGCGGGCCTGGACGGGACCGGAATTTGTTCGTGCGAAGACGAAATTTGTCGACGTAATTACGCGGCCCGTGAAAATACGGGCAGACTGCGACGCGATTGCACGTGGAAATAATTCCCCCTTTGTCTGATATTCTGTTGCAGATACAAGTGTTCGGCTTCAACGCGGAATTGTATCACAACATGAGCGAGGCGCAGCACAAGAGTCAGGGCTTGGTCGCGATCTCGTTAATGGTCCAGGTAAGCCGACGAAATTGCTTTCCAACCCTCAAGTATTTCAGGGCTGAGCCACTTTTGTCCCTTTGAGCTGGCACGACTGCACGCGGACATCTGACTGAGCGCCTGTGCGGTCGGTCGTTTCGGAATTGGGAAGAATTGTTTGTTGAATTTTGAAGTTTCCGGGGCCGGGATAGGAATATTAGGTTGGCGCATATGAAATTGCCGTTTCGCGTGGGGAAGTTTGAATGAAATTTTTTTTTTACTTCGTAACTGCTTTAATTACTTTATTTCTTTGGCTTTGCGCGACATTTCTCGAGCCGCTTAGCAATTTTTATTGCGCCCTTTCGCAAACAAAGGAGCTTTTGTAATAAAAAAATATATAAACAAATTTGTATGCTAAACGATTTTATTAAAAATGCACTAAAAACTAAATTAAATCACACTAAAAACTAAAAATTAATTCTTTTCTTGTACTACAATTTTGAAGGTGTTAATATCACTTTGCATAATTCACTTTAAATAAAATCGTGGGGCACCATGTGCACCCAGAAGTTGAAGTATTAAAGTGATTCATATTCTGTTGTGAAATATCGTGCCCCTCGATTTAATTAAAAGTGATATTAACACCATTAAAATTGTAGTACAAGAAAATAATTATTTTTTAGTGCATTTTTAATAAAATCGTTTAACATACAATTTTTTTTAATATATTTTTTATTTTCTGGTTTTCAGTGTTTGTGGATTTACTTTTCACAGCTCAGACTTCTTTGCAAATATCTTTTATTGCTGTATACAGTTTAACAGTTTGCTTAAACACTGTAGTGCTAAAGTCAATAAAAAATAATTCTTTTCTTGTACTACAATTTCGATGGTGATATACTACGAGCGCCTGCAATGTTTCAGTTTTACTATTCGTACACACGTGACGGATCATTTTTTTTATTATTATTAAACGTCTTTATTACTCCAGTAAAAGGCGAGGCGCAGCTAGCAAGCTGTTACTATGCCTGACCTCGATAAATTGTGTCTTTTCGGTAATGAACGCAGCGACTTTTTGTTGTTTTCGTAAAGAACGCGAGTGGCTGATTTCAATTCATTTGGATTTGTGGTTAGGGGTTACATTTATAGATGACTGGGTAAATTCTTCACGCCCCCAGGTTAATTTTTTATTTAAATATTGTATTGTCATCCACATTACGCACGCCTGCAAAGTTTCAAGACAATTGAATAGTTACAATTGGGTTAAATTTGAGTTGCCATATTTGAACCATGCATTAAACGAACAGAGGATCGAAGCTGAATAAATTCGTTTAAAAATAGTGAGAATAAATGATTTAGAGCTGATATGAATAATTTCGTGGTGCCGGAGTGATTAATTCGCAAGATGCTGCAGAGTGGTTGTTAAAAGGGAGTTTAATAAGTGATTTCACTTTCGTGCGAATTTTAGTATGTCAGACATTTTATATTTCCGTCGTTGATGAAACCATCCAGGTGCTTCAATAAGTCGGTTATTCCTCGTTCCTTGTGAAATTAATGGAAGCTTCTTTGGCCTCCCTATCGCCCCCGAACAGTGTCTCGCTCCAGCGATCGTTTCCGAATCGTTAACCAAAATCGCTCGTCGCGAGCCGCGAGATTAACGACGCGAGTCGAGCGGAGCGGGCCGTAGGAAAAACGAAGCGCCTCGTGAAAAAGTGTCCCCGTCACGCGACAGAGATTTCGCCCTCATAAAACATGCAATGGGTTTTGCGCGGTGCACGGTGTTTACTTTCGGAATAAATTTCCAAGTTCCGAAGGCACCGGTCCGTCTGGCGTCGGCCCAGCCTCCTCCCTCCTCCTCCACGGTCTTTAGCGACCGGGAACCACCGAAACGCGCCACCGTGAGAGAAAAGAGGCGCGAAAAAAAAACAGCGAAAGAAGGAGGGAACGGGCATGGGTGCATTAAAGACGATACAACGCAGACTGAAAGTCACCCGCCTGGGAACTCGGGGGGTATTTTCTGCGCCAGGCCTGACAGGCAGCTCCATTGAAATCAATCTGTCGCTAATAAAGCAGTAATTAATCTCATCAGGAGCGAAAGCTGAAACTTGAAACCTTCGTGAAAGGTTAAATAGAACCACTTAAATAGAACCACTTAGCGCTCGTCCGCGAAGTAAATCGTATTCCGCGATAATCTGTACTCTGTTCCTCGAACTGGTCGCCCGTCGTGACGGGACAGCTGGGCCAACGAACGTCGGCGGGGAACGAATTAATTAACAACCCTCCGTGGCTGGGATGAATGAACGAACGAAGTTTCGCGGCCGCGGTGAATTATCGAGCCCGATGGGGCCCAGAGCGTTGCGATAAATTAACGAACGCTGGCCGGGCATTCGCGCGGGGGCGCGAACGAAGAATTTCGAGCGATCCCAAAGCGCCGCGCCGGGCAAACGCGAACCCGGTGCACCGTGCTCCTTTAACAGGTGCTCGATCTACCCCTCGGCCGAGGGGCGGGCCCGTAAAAGTGTCTTGCGGCGGGGGGGGGATGCTGTGCGTTGACGGCCGTAATTCAAACGGATTATACCCCGGGGGTGTCTGAGGGATGAGATCCAAATGAGTCGCTACTAGCGCTGGCTGTCGGTTCGCGAACAATCTAGGACGTAAATGAGCTCACGGTTATTTTCACTCGACGACTTGCAACGCCCCGCTATCGTCCTCTACCCTCTCCTGCCTCGTAATGGCCGTTCTTCTGGGGTTTTTGCAAGGGACGGATGTGGACGGTTTGCTTCGTGTTTTTTGGTGCTGAGTGTTTGCTCGCTGGTGGAATACAGGGAGACTATTGAGGTTCGAAAGCGTCAAGGAGGATATTTTTTCGGGGGGATGGAAAGGGGCAAAGGGGAAGTTGGAAACGGATGTACGGTAATGTGTTAAGTTATGTTTTCTTAAGGGGAGGTTCTGTTTTAATAATTTTTTTTGTTATTACCTTTGTGGAATGTTCAACGTTTTAGGGAGACGTGTTTAAATACACGTTCAGAGTGGTGCGATGGAGGTTCAATACACGGTCAGAGTGGTACAATAGAGGTTCCATACACGTTTTCAAAGTGGTACGATAGAGGTTCAATACACGTTTTCAGAGTGGTACGATGGACGGTCAATATACGTTCAGAGTGGTACGATAGACGTTCAATATACGTTCAGAGTGTACGATAGACGTTCAACATAGTTCAGAGTAGTAAGATAGACGTTCAATACACGTTCGGAGTGATACGATAGACGTTCAATACACGTTTAGAGTGGTACGATAGACGTTCAATACCCCATACTACTTTTGACTGGCGCCATAGATGTATTGAATGTTTATCATACCACTTTGAAAACGTGTATTGAACGTCTATCGTACCACTCTGAGCGTGTATTGGACGTCTATCGTACCACTCTGAACGTATATTGACCGTCCATCGTACCACTCTGAAAACGTGTATTGAACCTCTATCGTACCACTTTGAAAACGTGTATTGAACCTCTATCGTACCACTCTGAACGTGTATTGAACCTCCATCGCACCACTCTGAACGTGTATTTAACTTCTATCGCACCACTCTGACCGTGTATTGAACGCAAAACTCAAATTTGGGTTAGATCTCTCCTTACTATACTACTGGCTACCATAAACTATCTGAAAAAAATCGATTTTTTTACCCTGAAATACCCATGTACCCCCTTAAGTCTAGTAGATTAATTGGGGGTGCTATTTGTAAGGTGTTTTGTCAAGGGAATGCACAAGTTATTTTCTTAATATTCCTCTTGATATCTGTCAGCCGACACTCTATTTACGCACATTGTTGGTTTAAAAGATTAAGTTTAAATTAACTTGCAAGAGAGGACGCCTTCATAAATCTCGTTAGCGGAAGTAGCAGGATTCCATGGTTCATCCTCTGTTCATTAAATTATGTAACAGGAATTTCAGAACGAGTTGCGTTACAAGGACGTGCGTGGAGAGTTAAAATGTAAACACCGGTCGCGCATTTATACAGAGAATTTAAACTCACTTCCTTGATGATACATTTCGTAACTTTCATCTTAACCAAACCTCCAGCGTCGTTCCATTAACCCAGCCATCACTTAATTTTCGTGGCACCGTGGTCTAAACTTCGCGTTCCAAATTTTTCAATCTCCCCACTCGCCAATGCCCCTTTCATCCCTTTTTTTTACGGCGCGCGCTTGCGAGTGACGAGTGTCCTGCGAATCACCATGAATTCCTAGGAGCCTCGAGCAACAATGCCACTCGTCAAGTCACGGCGGAGTCAAAGTTCCAGGAACAGGGCATTCTACTCGGGAAAGAGGCTGCGTACGATCAGTTAGAGGTCCGCTCCATCACGCGAACGGCGAAACTCTTGATCCACCGCGACGGCCAGATGAGCTTTTATTATTTATCGTTACTTTAGGAGTTGCCGCGGCCGGTTTAGGTCGCTTTTACGGGTTACCTTTAATGGCGGCCAGCGTGGAAGTTTCGAAACGACTCTTCGCCTTCGCCTCTTTATGCGGTGCACTTAGCAGCGTCGAACAACCCCCCCTTTTCATGGGAAATCGATGGAAAACGTATTAGGGCATAGAAGGGGAGGGCTGGATTTTGTGCCCGAACGATACCGTCGCGTCCCGATGCTCAAAGAAATCTGCTGTCTGTTTCAGCTCGGGGAGAAACTGAACTCGGAACTGCAGATCATAACCAGCGTGTTCAACAAAGTTATCCACCGCGGTGAGTACAAGCTCCATTCGTACTTGTATAAAAGTTCAACGACCAGAACGTATGTGTGGCAGATAGCTGGTTGAAGTCAGAATGCAGACTGTGCCGCAGCTAATCATATAATAGAGACCTAATATATGCTAACCGAGATATTCAAACGCGGTGGTTTTAAATGCTACTATTTAGAGAGATTCAGTGGCTATGAAGCGCCTTTAACGTCTCCGCGGCCTCTTTGTTAGTTGACTTCAGCGAGACTACCATAAACGCGTGAGAATTTTCAAAGGGAGTGCCAGGGACGAATGGGAAAATACGAATCGTGTAAAATAAGTTTGCCCCCAAAGCGAGGCCGTGTCGCTTCATTCAGAGGCCGCACAATAGCCGCGTCGTTGAAAAAATCTCGATCCAACGAAATTTGTATCCGAAAGGACTTTTTCCACGCATTGAAGAAGCGCGCCCCATTCCCGTTTGAAAGCGACAATGAGAAACCGTGTTTAACAGCGTGCAGTTTTCCTCGCTGCGGCCAGTAGATGTTTGACTGGATGAGATATCAGATCGGCTCTCGCAAATGCACGCGTAGGGAAAACTCTGTTTGCTCCCCGTGAACCGTAATCAAAGTATCTTTCGTCTCTTCCGCCCCTCCACCCCTGCTGGCTATCGATACACATTTACGCATTAGAGCTGATTCAGAGTATCTCACCCGTTATAGGCTTTCAACTCGCTACCAGCCTCCGTTAACGTTTGCATTCCCGATGGCGCATAGTACGGTTTATCTTCCATTGTGTCTATTAGCGATTCTGAGTCGCCGTATCTAGCGCATTCGGCAAGGATTAACACCAACGCGAATTCCGGGGATACTTTGTAGCACCGGCTAAAGTGGAATTACAACAGAGTAGTCCGCGGACTGTGTGGGATAGGGACACGTTGTGATACACGGCAAAGCCATGAAGCTATTGTAAACGAACCAGCGAATTTACTATAGTAAAGAGTGGAACGAAGGGCCACAAAGAGCTTCCAACTTGGTACGTTACAGCGAACTACGTTTCATCAAGTAAATCACAGAATCGTCTACTCTGCGTGGAAGAATTGAAGATTTCTGGGACTCGGAAATATCAAAGTATCAGCCACAGCCTGGGTAATCTCAAGGCATTAGTCTCGGTGCAGCGAAATCCCAGGCATATCAGGCTCGAAAAACACGTCCCGCCAGTGCAAACATCGCGCGTGGGAATTTCACGCGAAAGCGTTCCATTCATAAGCGCATTTTCCGATTGCGGATCCTCAAACGTATTCTCGCGCGACCGTAGCCGATCCTTTGCGAGGGCAGCCCGCTCCGCGGGTCTCATTTAAGGCACGTCGAAGCTGTCCGACGGGCTGAATGCGCGCCGAGCAACGTTAACCCCCTCGTAATTCGTGGAGAACTAAAAAAATCCCTAGTGGGTCGGGGGCACGGAGGGGAAAGGATGATTCAGCGTCGCGTGTCCGTTAGCTGAAAGACGCGACCGCAATTAGTGGACCGTCAAAAGGCCTCGCCGAGGTACGCGGGATAGTCGGTTGGGCGATGGAAAAAAGGGCGAGCACGCGGCGCGGCGAGGGAGAGAAAAGACGGGGGTCCGGAGCGAGAGGAAAAGTGGGAAAGTGGCGCGCAGTTGCGATGAATACGCGGTTCACGCACCAAATACCGTGTGGGCCGGTTCAGCGAGCCGCGGTGGAAAGTTGGCCGCAGTCTGTCGCTGGGATAACCCCGGATAATAAATAAAATGGTGCCAGGAAAGGGAGTGTGCCCGACGCTCCCGGCTACGAGGCTCCGAGGGATGGAGATGGGGCGGTTGGCCGGGGAGGAGGGGAGGGATAGCGCGCGACTCGCTGACTCGAGAGGGTGAAAAGTCGAGGGAGGGGAAAAAAGAGAGGCGAAAGAAGAGGCAGGGGTCAGGGACGGGGGGAAATGACTCTCTTAAGGTAACGAGTCACTTCGCCGCGGCGAATATCCGTGCCAGGTTCCCCGAAAGGGCGAGTTTATCTCGTCGCGGGACTCGATACGGTGCAGGATATTTCGCCGGGGGATGTAAGGGAGAATGGCGAATGAGCTGGACGATATGGTTAAGTTTTTAACACGCAGGCTGTGCTGTGGGTTCTCTAAGGGAACCGCGGAACTGCGTTCTGCGACTGAAGATGGGGAATGGAGCAAACTCTGGTGATAGTACTTATATAGTGTAGGCATTTGGCGCTTGGGAAACGGCCTATGGTGGGATATTAGCACATAAGTGGCGCCCGGTTAAGTTCAGGCATTGAGCTATATAAAAATACCTGCAGAGTGAACAGAGGACTGGCGGCCGGTCCGAGGAAGAGGGAAGATAACGGGTGAACCTATCACTGTCTTGCAACAGGCTATGGATGTATAGTGCGTGTGAGTGAAGTTACCCGCGCACAACATACATACATAACACAGATAGTACAGATAGAGAGAGATAAGAGGAAAAAGAAGGATAGGTTCACCCGTTATCTTCTATTTCCCTCCGACCGCTGTCGCCCCTACTTCTTCCCACTGCTGTTCACTCTCGAGGTATTTTTATAGCTGAATGAGTTTGGGTTATGTAGAGTAGGGTGGCCCTTATTATACGTGCTGAATTTTTTTGTTCGTGTTCCTTCGCTCGCATCCCCTAATATGGTTCCATTTCATAAAAAAATAGTCCCTGAAAAAGATTATCGCAATCGGACAACAGGAAAGGGTGCCGACCAGGCCTTAAAGGTTAGAATTCATCGATAGTTTGAAGTTAAAGAATTTTTAAAAAATGGTAAGCCCTATCGAAATTTTGTTCAAATAATACTAAAAGAGCATTCAATTTGCTACAATTATTGTATATACAGTTCTTTCGTGCTGCCAACCATTTTGTAGATAATAGCGTTTGAATATACAAAGGTCCGCACCACGCGCGTCTAGACAATACGTCACGCTGGCGCTGTACAGGTGGTACGCGCAAAGCGCAGATCTCTCTATATTCAAACGCTATTATCTAAAAAATGGCTAGGAGCACGAAAAAATGATATATACAGTAATTGTAGAAAATTGAATGCTCTTTTTGTTTTATTTGAACAAAATTTCGATACGACTTACCATTTTTGAAAAATTCTTTACAGCCATACCATTGATGAATTCTAAACTTTAAGGCCTGGTCGGCACCCTTTCATGTTGTCCGATTGCAATAATCTTTTTCACGGACTATTTTTTTATGAAATGGAACCGTATTAAGGGGTGAGAGCAAAAGAAATCGGATGTTGAAAATAAGGTTAAGGTAGTGGACTATTTCAGCTTAAAAAAATCATTTTCTTCACTGATTCTGAAAGCTTAATTTATGAACATTGTAAGCAAAATTTCACGAAGAAATTGAAATAATTGTGGAAGTTATAGCAGCGAATGCAATTGAGTGCATCGTAGGGTTATAGCCTCACAGAGCAGTATTGGCATAGGGGACTTAACTTTGAAGCCGGTTTTCTCGAAACACCATTTTCAGACACGGTGTACATCATAACTCCTGAACCAATGAATATTTTCACTTGAAATTTTTACTAGACGTGTAGAATTTCTGCCTTTACAGAGTGGAATTCCCGCATCAATATTGGATGTTTCTAAAACATTTTATAACTGCTTAAAGACGATTTTTCCGTAAATGCGTTGAGAAAAAAATTGATTCGTGTGTAACTTCCACAATTTTTGCTCGAATTCATCGGCAAACTTCCACTCTGTAGATTTTGGTGTATAAAGTACTCACCCCGAAGCATTTTGCTCTGAGATGATTGGCTCACCTGAATCGATATACACCACCTGCAGCGACGCGCCGTACAGCGCTGTCTTCAATGATTAATAACTTCGACAATTTTATACATTCCGACGATTTTTTCTTCTGCAATTACTCACAAACGTGCCCACAATAGATAGTGAAAAGCAGAACTATAATGATTATTCGGTATCTAAGTAATTTAGCGCCAAAGAAACTAACGATTTTACGTATCCAATAGGCCACTACCCCCTTAAGGTCTGCGCACACATATCAGTTCCGTGTCAGTACCGTTCCGTCGTGCCAGTGGTAAGAAGAAGAGACCCTCTACGCCCCTAACCCAGACAGACCTAACCCAGACCCTCTACGCCCCTCTTCTTCTTACCACTGGCACGCCGGAACGGTACTGACATGGAACTGATATGTGTGCGCAGACCTTAAGGGGGTAGTGGACTATTTCACATATCAGTTCCGTGTCAGTACGTGCCTGTTCCGTCGTGCCAGTGGTAAGAAGAACAGGGGCGTAGAGGGTCTCTTCTTCTTACCACTGGCACGGAACGGTACTGACACGGAACTGCTATGTGTGCGCAGACCTTTAAAGGTAGATTCTCACTATCCGTCTGGCCGGCGGCAGGCTTACCGTCCGTCGAAACATTCTCCAATGGGTTTTGTATGGTGACATTCACATTGTGCCGTCCGACGACCGTCTACCGTCCCCAGACGCCGGCCAGACGTATAATGAGAATCTACCTTAAGGAGTCATGCTCAGTCAGGAGGCCGAAAAAAGGGTGCTCTTTGGAAATTTTTTACTCAAAAGCTATAACACATTTCTCGAAAAATCTTTTTTCCTTTTAAAGACTGCATCTAGTACCGTGCATCGTAATTTTTTTATTTAAAAATATTTATCAATTACTAAGTTATTGTCCGTCACTCGAAGGTTCTGTAAAAGGAAAGGCTTCTGCGGTGACCACAAGCTGCTCGAAAGTCGATCATCTAAAATAAAAAATTCAAAAGAATTTACTTATTGTATTATATTATCTAGTATTTGAACGAAGGATTTTTCGAAATATTGATTTGGGAAAAAATGGTTGATGTTTAAAATAAAAGTTTCAATTTTTATCATAAATCATGCCTGATTTTCGTCAATTAAAAGAAAAATAAGCATCGAATAAAAAAATCCTTCGTTCAAATACTGGATAATATAATATAGGTAATAAGTAAATTCTTTTGAATTTTTTATTTTAGATGATCGACTTTCGAGCAGCAGTGGTCAATAACTTAGTTATTGATAAATATTTTTAAATAAAAAAATTACGATGCACGGTACTAGACGCACTCCTTAAAAGGAAAAAAGATTTTCTGAGAAATGTGTTATAACTTTTAAGTAAAAAATTTCCAAAGACCACCCTTTTTCGGCCTCCTGACTGAGCACGACCCCTTAAGGCGGCTGGCCATCGCGCAGCGGATCCGAAGATCGTGGGTTCGAATCCCATCGCCGGAGGCTCCCTTTTCCCGTCCACACCGTGCGTTGCCCCTAGAAATCGATATTCCACGCGACACTGCGCGAAACAAGACTCGGAAGCAGGAAAAGGGTAAGAAATCATACAGGAAGACGCTGAGCAGCAGTAAACACGTCCGAGGATCTGCCGCGAAAGACATAGGGGGCGGAGGGTCGCTAAACGCGCCGAAGGAATTCAGGGGAGCGCCGATGCTCCCCGAGGGTCGCCCGCCGTAAAAGTGCTCGGCTGTCCCTTGTTGAACGAATTCGCCTTGGAAACGTGGCCGAGCGGCTTTTTACCCCGTACAACACGATCAACACGCCGGGGGTCTCGATTTACAAGGGACAACGATGTCACCATGGCCGTTCTGGCTTGTGTGCATAAATCCACGGGGCCATACGCCATTCCACGTGTGCATGCCTCCCCCCCCGTGCGCCTGTGTGTATTTTAATCAATACCCTGTTGACACCGCGACCACGGCACATAAATCATGAGACAATGGGAGAGCCGCGCGCGGAAGGGGGACACCAGGGGGATCTAAGTATTCCATTGTCGTGTACGTGCCCAGGCCACCGACGCGTGCATGTACGGGCGACTACAATGGGGCTGATGGCTCCTCGAAAAGTTGCCAGGTATTTATTGCGAAATTTCGCCCGGCGCAAGATTGTATCGCGGGCCGGGCTCTTCCAGTCGGAACGAGCCGACGACAGCTCGCCACCCCGTGATTCTGCAAGATGCGCCGCCGCCATTTTGGGGCTGCCCGATGCCTCCTGCAAGATTCGAGCGGGATGGGATCGAGTTCCGTGGTTCGAGAGACCCACGCGGGAACGCGGCAAGATTCCCAGCGAAACTCATCCGAGTCCCGCGGACAGCCAAGCGACTACCCTTTGCGGTCTTCATCGGCCCAGCCGCTGGGTTATCGCGCGAGGAAAGTCACCGAAGTAGAATCCAATTAGGGGGCGAAGATTAAACGAAAACAGAATTAAACGGTATTGTTTCAAAGTTAACCGCGATTACTTTGAATACCCACGCAGGAGGCTTTCGAGATTTCCAGCCGCGCTTTCGAAATGGTATTTAAACGCGGAACGAGGCGGCAGCGGAGCTTCTCGATCGGATAAATCGAGCGTAACGAAGTATAAAACGACGATTTTTTATAGTATCGGCGGGGATATAGTTACTCGACCAGGTAAGCTACTAACTGCGTTACAATGCGACTTGCGTCATTACCCGGAGATTATGTCGCGTGCACACGATCCACACTGCGTCGCAGATCAAATATGGGCGTCCCCCGTGTATCGTACACCGCAGTGTAAACAGCCAGTGTTAATATTTATGAATCGGTCTAATTCAAACGCTAGGACTACTGACGCGCTTGCACGCGATCAGCTCGATTCGCGGGCGCAAAATACGTATTTGAAGGTGAGGGGAAAAACAGGGAATGTCGAAAACAGCTTTATCGAGAAAATTAGGATTTAATTCTTTAGACCACCAGTAAAGAAACAAGGTTCAAGGAATTTGTCTGCATTCTTCAGAACATTAAGCTTATCCCCTAATTAGGCATGAGAAAAAATAAGTAAGAAAATAATAATTGTTTTTACTGTTTTAATATTTGCTCAAGTTTGAACAGGGCAGCAGACCGAAGCAAAATGAGAAATTTCTATTTCTTTTTATTAAAATTTACCCCTGTGTTTATTTCTATATTTTCTGTTACTGTTTTGTATTTCTTTTCAATGGTGATGAGGGTGCTCCACCAACAACCATTATAGATGGTTCGATAATAATGGGGACTCTTAACAAATTTTTCTTGCACTATTCCTTTATCATAACTTTTTGTTGTACATCCAGAACAGGAGCTTATGCTTAGGCATAGGGTGGTAGTCTAGTGAAATTAGACGGAAATATGCCCAATCCACGGAATAAATCTCAGCCAGCTAAATTTTGGTGTGGGTCTTTAGTGGTTATAAACAATATGTCAAAAGTCCCCATCGATCCGAGCGTCGTTGAAAATTTTACAGAGATTTAAAAACGGGTTTTCGCGAATGTCTCTTTATCTACCAAAATTGCGCTGCACTCAGGCGAACTCCCCCCACATATTTACAGAGTTTCATAATTTTTTGAATTTCCGGGTCCGGGATATTCCGTTGCTAAAAGTATGGGGGTTGAAACTTGGTGACCCGATATACATGAAAATGATCACTCCTACAGAATAAACTCATAGAACCTTTTTTGTAGAAAATTTCCTAAGCTACAAATTCCATAATAACTATTTTTGTCGTAAAACTGCTAGATAACGAGATATTCGCGAAAATAAAACGTTCTTTTAACCCACTGTAAAATTTTTGACATATTGATTAAAACGACTAAATGAAGGTCCGTGCCACAATCTAGCTCGCTGAAATTTATTCCGAAGACAGATCCTAATTTCACTGGACTATGGAAACATTCCGCATTTTGTTCCATTTTGCTTTTAACCAGTATACTAAACCTTTAATGTTATCTTGCGGAGGCCTTTGAACTTTATCACCCTTCGTGATTCGACAGTTCTGTAGTCTCAGTTGCCACCAACAAAACGTGCTGTAAATCTTAAAATCACTAGAAATAGACATTCCCCATTTCCCCTCACCCTTCATCCCCCTATCTAATGCCGAAGACACTTTTTATTATAATAAAAACGCGATCCAGATGAGCGTCTCGGCTTTAAACTAATTTCGGTAGAGTGTTCCTCGATCGCAGGCAGCCAGGCGAGAGGGGACCGTTGAATTGTTGAAACGCGTGTATCGTCGTGAAGTGAACGTGGGTCGAGGTAGCAGTTCCCTTCATTTGAGGAAAGAAATCAGAACGGTTTCAATAATGCAAGGCAAAAGTCGACGGTGAGTCGGGGAACGCATACGTGAGCCTCGTGACTTCTTCCTCGCGCTGGCAGGAAGGATGGGTGCAATCATGTGTATCTTTCACCGTAAACGGCCCCGTAATATATAGGAACAATAAAATATCCAGCGGGACGAAATAAGGCAAGCCGCCGGGACCGAATATGAATACGGCGCGTGTCTATGCGTACGGTTTTCCAAAGCGAAATGAAAAATGCGACGCGTTACTCCGGCGACGCTGGGAGCAAATATAAAATTCCTCGTAGCATCTTGGCTGTCTCCGCGCACTACGTGTATCCGATTCGGCGCAGTGTCGGCGTTTATATTAACTTCCGTCTCGCAGGCTAGAAAATATAAAAAAAAATATATATCAGTCACGCGATACCGAACATTTCGGAAACGTCTATTCCGCATCTGTCCGAATAAATATTAATAAACGCGTTAGAATTCTTGCTGGCCGAGCTCTCGAACCCGAGAAGCAAATTCTGAGAAGCAAACGGCGCGGTATTTAGACTAGCAAGATGGATGTGAACCAGAAAAATCCCTGCCTTCTTCCCGAGCCACTTTACGCTGAAAAGAGCCATGCCCTATTATCTCCGAACAGAGAGTCAGGGACGCCACGTATATACGGCATGCATGCGGCGTGTATTTCCACTTTGTTTCGCTCAACTAATGGCGGGCTTTTGTCCCCCGCGGGCCTTCTTTCTGCTTCTTTACACGCGCCCCTTTTCAATGGCGCTATCGTCGCGTGCGATGAATCGAGACCCACCGATTCACGCGTGTCCTGAGGCACCGGATTGGAGATCTCCAAGCTTCAGGCGATCTTCGACCGACCTGCGCCTGCAGAGCAGTCGGGGGTTGCGTGAAAGAGTTGCGAGCTTTCGTAAATTGAAAGTCCAACTTGTGGAAGACCCCGATCGAAGGCATGCGTCGCACCGGGCGATTTTTATAGCCTCCTCCGAGGCGGACGGCTTAGTATCCCCGAAAATAGCGAAGCAACCCCCATCCACGTCATAAACCCGGCACCATTGAATGCCCTGAAAGCCCTCGAAACGGCACAACCGCACCCCCTTCGTTGTCCACGCCAACAATGATCGCTCGATGCTCGGAGGAACGCTGTCACCCACCCAGCCAGTAGTACACGTCAACCATTTGCTCCCGGCTGGGGCGGCTCTATGCCTGCATCCCTATGAAATGCAGATAATAGATGAAATATTCGCCAGGTATGCCTGGTATTAAGCCGACACCCCCGACCTTGTGTTTTACAGCCACCCACCCCGCCGACAACTGTTTCTCCCCCGGCTAGGATAGGCCCTCTACGCCCACGCAGACTGTCGCCATCCATTGCTAACGAGGTCTAAGACCGTGTACACGAGGCTACAATGCTAGCGGCAGCTACCCCTCGCCGAAAGGGGTGCGCAACGTGGAGCTGGATCGCGAGCTATCCGTTCGAAGCATTTCTATCTTCCACCTCCCAACGGCACCGCGCCACCCTCTATTCTCCTTTTTCTGGCTGTTTCCCTAACGCGTCTCGAGTCGATAGAAATATTTTCCATGGTCGCTGGGGGATGGGGCGCGGAATTTATCACGGTGACATACCATTCTCGTGGACCCGAAACGATTTTTTTTCACCGGCGCCTCGTTTAACGGGGCGAGAACCTCGGAAGGGGTGCGTTCCGCGTGCCCCAGGGATGATTTTCCTTTGCGAAATATTGGAAATATTATTGAACGCTTTAGTCGGTTAATACCCTAGTAGCACAAAATATTGAATGCACATAGATCCGATATTAAAAAGAGCTTCAATCTCTTTTTGATATTTAAATATACATGCAATATTTATTCCAGATTAAGAAGCAAATATTTTTTTTCAAATATACTGGAAATATTCATTTTATATTATAAAAAAAATATTTTTTCAAATATAAAGTAAATATTTATTTAATGGTAGAAACAAATTTTTTCCGAATGTTCGGGAAATATTCGTTTTATATTAGGAAAAAAATATTTTTTCAAATATAAAGTAAATATTTATTTAATGGTAGAAACAAAATATTTTTTTCCGAATGTTCGGGAAATATTCGTTTTATATTATAAAAAAAATATTTTTTCAAATATAAAGGAAATATTTATTTAATAGTAGAAACAAAATTTTTTTCCGAATGTTCGGGAAATATTTGTTTTATATTATGATAAAAATAACACAGAGGCTCTCGATTTGGAATGTAGTTTTAATTAAATCAGTAACTTTTCGAGTCACTTGGTATAAACTAGTCTCAATTGTTAGTTCTACACTCAATTATTAGTAGTAGTATAAATTATTTCGCAGTGGTCTTGGTAAGAAATCTACAGGAGATCTGTCACTCGGTAAAGAATATTCGTACCCCCGCGACGGAGGTGAAAAGTGGCGGAATATGGGAGCATTCTCTGCCGTAAATATTTAAAAAGATTTTGTATACCGAAACGCTGGTTCCGTGATTCGAGAAATCCCATGAGCGATTCTCTCACGCGCGCCAGCGATTCCGAGTAATGAACGCGAAAAATGCTTCGTGAATCATTGCGAGCGTTCTGTTAAACATGAGTGGAAACCCGAGGCAACTTTGAAGAATCTTCCGTAACTGCAAACTTTTTGTTTCTTTCGAGAAAGTTTCACGATATTTGTAAAGTATTTATTTATTTCTACTGTAACTTGCTGGTTTTTAACTTTCTTCGGAAATTTGTTTTATGGACTTAATGAAATACTTTAATGCCGAACTGGGCACTGTATATTTATTATATCTTAAACAATGAATAAACATTTTTTTGTTGAAAATATAATGTAAAGATGGTGCCACCTCGAAAAAAAGGAACGATTTGTTGCCATGATTCCGGCCGTTGTGTTTATCTGAAACAAAAGAACCAAAAACTGCCGCAGACAGCAGAAAGACTATCACAGGTAGCAGATTTGGAAGAAGTTACAATAATTTTTAAAATAGCTGCAATTTGAAAATTAAATATCGACATTTGCGATTTTTTCTCGGGTTTTTCGGGCTACAAAATTAAAAAATAAATAGAAAAGAAGATTATTCTGACCTAATTCTGCTAGGGACGATAGCGACACATCTGTTAAAAATGTATGCGCAAGATGGGCCCAATCGCTGAAATAGAATTTGAGATATGGTGGCAATCATTTTCTAAAACACCGTTTTGAGAGAAACACGTTTATAATTTTGGCGCAAATTCTACTTGCAACTAATTTGCCACGCCTGGTCCGTAGAGGACACCTTCCTCTTCCTCAAAAAAGTCTTGCTGAGCCGATTTTTCCTCTCGTCCGTCACAGTAGAATACTCCTTAAGAGTCTGTTCCGATCTAGAGCACATAAAAATAGGTGATCTCTAGGAATTAATTAAAGGCACACTACTAAATATAATTTAATGGGACATTTTACATTGTATTAAGGATGTCTTAAACTATAGAAATAATTTTTTTGTTTCATAATTAATCATTGCAGACGGCACTGGGGGGTCGTTAAATTCGAGGCGTCAAAAAATTCATCCAAAACGGTGGAATCCGTAGCACCTAAATGATTGGTCTAAAATAAAAAAACAATACCAGATTATTAAAGAGCATGAAACTCGCTCGTGGATGGACCAGTAAAAACGACAAAACCTGACATTTTCTGAGAAAATAACGACACTTGAAGTTTGAAATCACTTTTTCCTATAATCTTCGTCTTTCACCGCCTTTAAAAAATATAAATTTTCATTTTTTTTAAATTTGACTGGTCTATCCACGAGTCAGAAGTACATTCTTCAAATTAAAAAAAGTTTCAGTCGAATCGGATAATAACTTTTGATGATACAGGTCCCACCGTTTTGAGAACACTGTTTCGAGAAAAACGCGTTTAAAGTTTTACGCGAGTACCGAGTGGCCGGGTGTTACCCCTGCATTTGCCGCTACTCAAATTCCTATAATTTTGGAAATTTTACGAATTTCAAAATATCCTTTTAAACATATATTCCTAAAAGGTTAAACATTCGAAAAAAGAAATAAAGAAAAATCGATTTTTAGACCGGATCCTCCCCTTAATCCACATACCCTAATGCTTCTCCCCCTAGTTTAGAGTATTTTTCTCAACTACTTTCCCGCGGGATCTGTTTGGTCGAACATTCGAAAATTACCTCCCAGAAATTAGAACACCTGGCGAGAGGCGAGCCCCATCTAATTATATAAAATACACAAGCTGAGGTTAATTTGGGAAATTGAATGTATTTAATGAGTGTGCAAACGAGTATCGACTGACAAACACCGCCTCTCTGCGAATCAAATTAAATGCAAGCTTAATGACAGGCGGAAAATGAGATACCCGCCCCGGACCAATTTATGTGCCACCGCTAAAGTTAAACTCGTTAATTTCAGCCTGAAAAATGATAACAACATTCCACCGCTAGCGCCGCGTATTGCTTGCACGATAATTTCCAAAGTTCGCCCAGGCATTTACGAAGGAATCGCTAAGCGCAATCACTTAAAAATCAATGTTCAGGGAGGGGGCGTTTAAATTCGTCGCTGTTAACGACATAAGTAACAAACGATTCGCCTGGCAGGGGAATTCTGCTGGATCGAACCAGAGCAGAGTTTCGAATGAAGTTCTGTATAATGGAACAACTCGTCCGACAACGTGTTTCCTTAAGCAAAGCTCGCTCTGTCGAAACTCTCACTCGAAAAACTTGCTCGTCAGGCCGTAGGCCAAATCTGATTGTTGGGGAACTTTCGAACTGTTCCTTCTGTAGTACACCGAAGAAGAACTGCTGTGATAGAGGGTGAAAGGGGAACGAGTAAATCTCGAACGGGCTAACGTTAAGTTGTGAAAACGTTCGATTTAACGTGAATTTATCGAAACTCGCCGAGGCATACAGTTAGAAGCGGTTTAAAGGGAGTTTAATATTTCTCGCGGCGGGGTTGGCAAAACCTTGGGGTACCTGTTACGCGTCTTCGTCCGCTGCAGGGGTGAAATACCGTTAAGTGCTGTTACGAATTTCGCCCCAGCGACGATGACCACTTTCATACCGAAGACGGAAACAATGCTCTCTAACCACCCCTTTGCGAAACTTACGAAATATTATTCTTCGCGTACACGCTTGCAAAGTACACGTACCTGAAGCTCCTCAGGAACTAAAAGCGAAGCAAAAGGAGCTCCCATCGGGTCTTTCTGAAGCCGTGTGACGTGGAACTCGGTTAATATACTCAACGCATTTACAGGGATGCTGCAATTCCCTTCTGGATCCACTGAATATAATCTAATAGTAGAATGGACCGCACGAAATCTTCTCGGGAATTTTCATGAAATAAAATGTTCGTCGTCGGTAATAAAACCCTTACCAGGAGCTTTATTGGTTCATAAACTTGAGGTGTAACTTTGTGGCTCGGTGTAAAGTCAACATTGTTTTGCAAGATTGCCTTCTTCTTTAGTTGCCCGCACGGGGACCTCGTAAAACTATCTGCTGGAGGTTGAGTTCGCCAGAGAGGACGAGGATCCGTGGTGGCGTATGCCTGTAAGGCTCATATATTGCGATTATCGTCGCTGTCATCATCATTATCCTAGGTGTGTGCCCGGGCCATTAGGGTCGGTCAATTTTCTTAAGAGCCCTTCGCGTTGTCCTGAACGGTGCTCGAGCGCCATGCAAACAGCCGCACGTGCGGCCCCCCCGACACGGAACCCTCGTGGCAATGGAAATATTGATGATAGTCACGAGTCAATCTGATAATAGATAAGGGAACAACCATATCTGCTTCTGGGTTTTACCCTCGCGGGATTAGTGCTCGATAGGGGTCGATGGTCCTCGGTGTCTCATTTCAATATTTCCAAAGATCCTGGAGTAAAGTGGACTTGGATTTACCCTAAGAGTTTGCTCGAGTTAAAAAGAATAGATAGCCTGTATAACAATGATGTAAAGTGATACGTCGACGTTGGGAATTACTGATGGACAGTACTTCTGATGATGTAGCTATTTTATTTATTTATTTACTGGCTTTATTTCAGTAATTTTAGTAGGGTAGGGTGGGGCTGAAAGTCACGTTTTTTCATATAAACCTATGTAAAATTTGGTAATAACAATGTAGAGATATACGGTGGCATTTTTGTATAAAATACAACTATTACGCTTTACTTTTGCAAAGTTGTTAGTTAATGGTGTTATTTTTTGTTGAGTTATGTCACAAAATGTGTGTCAATTCAAAATGGACTTTTTGCTCAATTCTGCCCTACATAGGATGGTGGAAAGGCGAGGACCAGCTAGAGCTGATATTAGGCGTAACCTCTGTCTAAGTGTAAGTGTCGGAGCATAGCATTAGAATACAAAAGTCAGAGGAAATAAAATGAAACTAAGCTAAACTAAACACTGAAAACCGAGAACCGAGAACCGACAACCGAGAACTGAAAATTAAAACTAAAACTAAAATTAATATAGAAACTAAAACTAAGTCGTAAAATAAATTTGCGGGCGTGGTAAAAGTAAACTTATATATGCGAGCGAGCTAAGTATTTAATCAGTACTTAAGAGGTCATGCTCAGTCAGGAGGCCGAAAAAAGGTTGGTCTTTGGAAATTTTTTACTCAAAAGCTATAACACCTTAAAAGGAAAAAAGATTTTTTGAGATATGTGTTATAGCTTTTGAGTAAAAAAAATTTCCAAAGACCACCCTTTTTCGACCTCCTGACTAAGCATGACCTCTTAACTTAACATCTAAAGCAGGGCTTGAATAGGTTTCGAAAATAATTGTTTCAAACTGTT
This sequence comes from Andrena cerasifolii, assembly GCF_050908995.1. Classification (NCBI taxonomy): domain Eukaryota; kingdom Metazoa; phylum Arthropoda; class Insecta; order Hymenoptera; family Andrenidae; genus Andrena; species Andrena cerasifolii. Next base: position 6,009,327 of record NC_135123.1, read on the forward strand.
ATATAAAGTTTCTGACTGAAAGAGTTATGAAGAACCTTTATTCGGAATAACCGTTATAAAGAACCTAAATATCAGACTATATAAGTATAAGTTACGGTTCCTATATAGCTCTGTAACTTTTATTTTTTAGGTTCTATATAAGTTCCAAAGCGGTTATAGAACCGATTCTTGTAACGATTGTACAGTAAAATTACGGTAAATGAAATCACAACATATTACAACTATAAATTACTGTGTGTAACCAAATTGTTTAAAAATTATTATAAATAAGTAAGCAAATATATATTATGTACACATTCGTACATATGTATATGTATACACTCGGCGGTATGCAAGGATCACTTGTATACATGTGTACAAATGTGTACATAATATATATTTGCTTACTTATTTATAATAATTTTTAAACAATTTGTTTACACAGAGTAATCTATAGTTGTAATATCTTGTGATTTCATTTACTGTAAAATTCTGTAACTTATACAGAACCTAAAAAATAAAAGTTATAGAACCTAAAAAATAAAACTTATAGAACCTAAAAAATAAAAGTTATAGAACCTAACAAATAAAAGTTATAGAACCTAAAAAATAAAAGTTATAGAACCTAACAAATAAAAGTTATAGAACCTAAAAAATAAAAGTTATAGAACCTAAAAAATAAAACTTATAGAACCTAAAACATAAAAGTTACAGAACCTAAAAAATAAAAGTTATAGAACCTAAAAAATAAAACTTATAGAGCTATATAGGAACCGTAACTTATACTTATATAGTCCGCTATTTAGGTTCTTATAACGGTCATTCCGAATAAAGGTTCTTCATAACTCTTTCAAGAACCGAAATCTTTAAAATAACAGTTTCAAGCCCTGATCCAAAGAGACCAACAGGAATCTTCCACGCCTCATTTAACTTCTTCATTCCAATAGTTCCTTCCCAATAAACAGCGGTTTCTCTATCCCTTCTCAAATCCTTCGCCCCACCGACCTACGAGCACAGAAGCTTTCCAATCAAACACAGCACCGTACATCGTGCGTGTCGATACAGAGCACCGGAGCATCTCTTCGTGGAACATCTCGAAGAGGTGGCAACTGCAGGCAAAGCGGGGGTGTGGGAGGAAAGCGTGGCGCAGTGAATGCGAGGGAAAAAGGAGGAAACCTAATGCAGCAGGTGACAAATAGTAATAAACAGGTGTCGAGGATGGGGAAGCATCAGCCGTGCAGGTGAAGCGGATTGGAATCGAGAGGGTGGCGGGAGAGGATCCCTCCGTGATTAATGAAATGCATTAACTCCCGCAGAAAATAGGGGTGCGGGGGGGGGGGGGGGGGGAGGAGGGACGAGACGGAGGGGGGAATTGAGAAACGTGTCACGGTCTGGTTCGTCCTGTTGGGCCGAGTACTCGATTTCGGCAGCGGTTCCACGGCAATGAATTTTCGAATTTCCGCTACGCGGCGCAGAAACAGGAAGCCCGCGCGCGAATTCTCGCGACATCGATCTATCGCGGCAGCGCGCGGTTTTTGTCGAGGGCCACTGTTCCTCGAATTCCCGTCCTGTCGAGATTTCCAGGCTTTCCAGGCCGTTCCCGTCGCGCGCCTGGTATCTTCTCTTTTTCCCGGTGACCGATCGCGGCGCCGAGAGAGTCACGCGTAGCTGAACAACGGTGCGAGCGAAAGGAGACGCGGTTGAAAGCCACCGACAAAAGGGGCGTTCGTCTGAGGAGGGAGCGGACGAGAAAACGCGTGCCCGAAATTAGCGGGGGTTCCGCGCAGTGGAAACGGATTTCTGACTGTGCTGCGCGAGATAGGGTCCTCGCGCTGAATACTAATAATGTGGAACGAGCTTCGAAGATAAAGCCGGCGTCGCGTAAAATAATGCTCGGGCGTAATTCTTTCGGCGTGGCAGATTTATTGTGACGTTATTTAATCCACGTTTGTGTCGTAGCTTCGGGGTGGATGGTCGAATTCGACCCGCTCCTCCCCGAGTTGCGTTCAGTCTGATCAAAAATGCCGCTGCCAGTTATCCATATCGTCCGTTCTAATCCGGCACACCCGCCGAACGTCCTACGTCAATTTATTAATCCATTAAAACGCACGTTCCGCCACGGAACTCGCAGCTTTGAATCACGATCCTGCGGCCATAGCGTCTCGTTAATCACAACACTTTCGCTCCCTTTCCCTTTGATTCGCCGGACGGTTGATGTCTCTCCGTCGTCGAGCTTTCTCCTTATTATTTATCATCCCTCCGCAGCCCCTCGCTCGGTTCTCAGCCGCGGAGAGAAGGGAATCGGGGGGCGCGATAAATAAAAATAAACGCGGGGAACACGCATTGAGGGTAACGCGAACGTGGTCTAAGATAGAGGAACGGGGATGAAAAGGAGCGTCTGAACGGGGTGTATAGCGGGACAGGGGCGAGGGGGGAGGAAGTGGTACTCGCGGATAAAAGGTTGACAGCTCTCCTGCTGCTCTGTGCCCCTCCAAGCAACCTGAATGGCGTCCTAAAAATGTTCCCCCCCGCGCTGCGAGACGAGAAAACAAGCGGGGGGCTGGGGACGGGGTGGCTGACGGGGGTCGCGCATTTATCCCCCGTGTCAGGCCACCATTTGCTGGCACGCTCGCTCCTCCTTAATGTCACGGGCTCGATACGAGAAATAGCCGGGTCGCGTCGCGACGTCGCGACGGATAGAACCTCTTGCGAGCGGAGAAGCTTTTTCAATGGCGCGGCACATTCGAAGCTCGTCCGAGTGCGGGGGATGATTTTTATTAAGGCTCGATTATAACGACGCCTTCAGCGAGGCCGCTGCCAGTCCCCAGCCTTCGTTTCACGCAGCGCGCCCTGACTTTACGATTAATCGTGCCACCGAGTGACCCATTCAGGGGGCGCGTAACGAGGAGCCTCGCCTCCGAATGGGAAAACCTATCGCGAAGTGGCGCATCGTTTAGGGGAGACCGGGGCTAGTTGTTACAATTTTCAGTTTTTTATTTTTTATTTTTTTTGCATTCCATATTCAATACTGTCAATGACTCTCACTTAAAGTACGTTCTTTCCTCTACTGATGACCGCTATCGCATGTAATTAAACGAAAACCGTGACTTTGAAACAACCCATTTTGAAGGTCGAAACGTGCCCCGAGTAGGGGCTAGTTGTTACACAATACGGGGCAAGTTGTTACAGAATTAAATTTTACGAAACGAGGCTTATTATGAGTAATATAATTATATTTTCTTGGACAAAAGTAAATTTATCAGTGGTCCGAATCTATTACAATAAATATACAATAATAAATCTATTTTAGAAATAATAAAATACTATTAAAATCAGTTGCACTAATTATCATCGTCCGTTTCATACGGGGACTCGTGCCTATTATTTGTGGTGGTTTCATTTCTCCTCTGCCTTTTTTTTTGCTGTATGTTTTTTTATTTTTATGTCATCAGTTTCCTTTTTAAATTTATTTAATAAAATCTTTTTAGGTTTTGATGTTTTACTTTTCTTTTTTCCTTTTAACAGTTGTTACTGTCGTATAAATCATTTACTAAATACAATGTAACAACATGCCCTTGTCTTGTGTAACAACTTGCCCCGGTTGACACCATTGTGTATAAAAAGCTATAACTTCAAACCAGTTTGGTGTATTCTCATGTTCTTGGTACGAATCTGTAGCTAAAGGAACACTGATTCAAACGTGGTAATATTAATTCACCAACATACCTTTATCCGATTGTTCGGTAGAAAAGATTGAAGTAGAAAGAGAAAAGTTACTATTAGTACCGAAAGCACAAAACAAAACTGTAATAAAGTGACAACGCGTGAACCGACTATGTGTATGGTTGAAACACATCAGCCACTTCGTCGTCGAAGTGATAGTGCAAGCGAAAAAAATTTAAACTGCTTTTTAACAACCTGCCCCTGTAACATCTAGCCCCGGTCTCCTCTACATTTCAACGCTAACCTCCTCAAGACTTGCCTGGATCATCCGTCCTAACAGACTGTTTCCAAACCGTGAATCGCGTTTGTTTGGGGTACCGCCGGTTTTCGCGCATCGCTTCGGGTTCAGCTCACGGGCGAGCGAGCTTCAGGGAAGAATTGCAATCGCCCCTCGCCGAGTGTATTCAATTTCTTCGACGGCTCGAACCGCCGCCCCTATCGATTATCCGTGCGAACGGAACAATAATGCACACCTCCGGGGGCTGCCTTTACGAGCTACCCCGTCACTCGAATCGTTAAGTCTCCGCGGGAATAACAGAACGCCACCCCCTCGCAACCGAACGACGAGCGGCGTCAGTTTGTTATTGGCCACGACGCGACACGCCTGGCCAAGATTTACAGTACAGGAAACATTTATCGTATCGCTGGAATATTCAGCGCGCGCTCACTTCCACCTCATTTAGTATTAGCATTCGGATAGTACTTCTGTTCTCGAAACTACTCGGTTGAAGTAAGTTGAATACCAACTACTGTTGCGAGATGAGAAGAACACCGACTACCCGCAAGCTGAAATATCACAGGGGCAAGGGGAATCGTCCGCTCGCTCCACCCAATCCCTCGCGACAAAGTCCGCCGCGTAACGCAGAACGCGAACGAAACAAATCACGACAGCCCGCGGATATTGACAGCCCCTAAAGGTACGTGTCCACTTGAGAGAATTCGCGCAAGTTACTCTCAATAGTTACTCTCAAATTGTGTGTCCACTTGGGAGCAATTTCGAAAATTTTTACTCTCAGGCAGGCGATAGAAAACTCGCCGAGAGCTTACTATCCGATAGAACTCTCAGAACCGTGTCCACTAGAAATTGGTCTGCGCCTACTCTCTGCAGTTCCTCTCAGTTTCTTTTAAGCTACGAACGAAGTGAGGCCGTGATTATGGATGTGCAAGAACTTAGCGCTTTGACTATTGCTTATAATATTTTAAAAAAGAGAAAGAAGCAACTTAGAAAGAGAAATTGCTGGGTGGATGAAATGAAATAGTTATATATTTTGAGTTGGTTACAATAAATGGCGTACATAAAATGTGTCTCACCACTTGGCTCGACGCAGACAACCTCGGCCGCGCATTTCTCCCGGCTGACCGCCTAACAACACTTCTCTGGCAACGCCGTGCCTCGCAACACCTTTCTGGCAACACCGTGTCTGCCGCGACGCGAGCCTACTACATAACCCAGAAGACCTACTCTCGCGACAGCACTCGCAGAACACGAACCTGGTTCGTATTTCGGAAGCAACTGTCGGATAGTAATATTATTATGTATCCACTCGAGAGCAAGTAGCAACGCGTACGCTGTCTGAGAGTTGACCGTCCCTCTCCGACAGTCACTCTCGGACGTATGTCCACTTGCGAGATATACTCTCGAGAGCTTCTCGCGCGAGTTTTACTCTCAAGTGGACTCGTACCTTAAGAACCTAAAAGTAGGATTTCTTGGAGGGGATAGGGTGGAGCGAGCGGGCGATTCCCCTTGCCCCTGTGACATTTCAGCTCGTGGGTAGTCGGTCTTCTTCTCATCTCGCAATAGTAGGTACTTTATCAATCAATGATTGTTTCATTAGGGTGGCCTCTATTCTCAACCTGCGATTTCTTTTACTCTCACCCCTGTTATGGTTCCATTTCATGAATAACTTCTACAATTATTTCAATTTCTTCGTGAAATTTTGGTTAAAATGTTCATAAATGATAAGCTTCCAGAATCAGTAAAAAAAATCGATTTTTTGAAGCTGAAATAGTCCACCACCTTAACCTTATTTTCAACATCCGATTTCTTTTACTCTCACCCCTGTTATGGTTCCATTTCATGTATAACTTCTACAATTGTTTCAATTTCTTCGTGAAATTTTGGTTAAAATGTTCATAAATAATAAGCTTTCAGAATCAGTAAAGAAAAATCAATTTTTTTATGCTGAAATAGTCCACCACCTTAACCTTATTTTCAACCTGCGATTTCTTTTACTCTCACCCCTGTTATGGTTCCATTTCATAAATAACTTCTACAATTATTTAAATTTCTTCGTGAAATTTTGGTTAAAATGTTCATAAATGATAAGCTTTCAGAATCAGTAAAGAAAAATCAATTTTTTTATGCTGAAATAGTCCACCACCTTAACCTTATTTTCAACCTGCGATTTCTTTTACTCTCACCCCTGTTATGGTTCCATTTCATAAATAACTTCTACAATTATTTAAATTTCTTCGTGAAATTTTGGTTAAAATGTTCATAAATGATAAGCTTCCAGAATCAGTAAAAAAAATAATCGATTTTTTGAAACTGAAATAGTCCACCACCTTAACCTTATTTTCAACATCCGATTTCTTTTACTCTCACCCCTGAATACGCTTCCATTTCATAAAAAAATAGTCCCTGATAAAGATTATTGCAATCGGACAACAGGAGAGGGTGCCAACCAGGCCTTGAAGGTTAAAATTCATCAATGGTTTGAATTTGAAGAATTTCTCAAAAATGGTAGGTCGGCACCCTTTCCGGTTGCAATAAACTTTTTCAGGGACTGTTTTCTTATCAAATGGCGCCGTGCTAGGGGGTTGAGAGCAAAGGAATAAAAAAAATCGACACGTATAAATAAGGGCCACCCTATTGTTCCGTAGCACGGGGATGCGAAAAATATTTCCAGTGACGTACGAAAAACGCAAATCACCCATAGACGTGTGGTGGCGGTAATGAACGACGCTGCATCGAGAGCAGTTGTTGCTTCGAGCGCGTCCCCCCCGGTTCTCGAGAAGCACTCGAAAAAGAGTGCTCCATTGCCGCAAACATACCGAGGCGGCTCATGATTCGTGACGTTTCTCGCCGGCAATTTGCCCCGCGAACCGTGAAACGGGCGAAAGAGGAGCGGGCTCGAGTATCGCGTCGAGACGTGACTCGCGATCGTTTGACAGTCCATTCGTGTGGAGTGATACAGAAGAAGGGAGAAGCACCTTTCGAGGTTGGCAGTCTTGTCGGGGAGCCGTTGAATCGCGCTGAACAGCGGGCGCGGAGGAAATTAAGTGTGCGTGCTTGCCGGAACGAATGAAATTCGCGGCGCGAGGAACGTGTGGCTTGAAGATCCTACGTGTTCTGACGAAGGGAATTTGTTTTTTTATGCGCAGGCGACGAAGCACCTGTACGTCACCTGTCCCTGAAGAGTCTCCTCCCGGAGACGAACGGTTACATGACTTACGAGGGTAGCACGACTCATCCTGGTTGTTGGGAAACGGCGGTATGGCTGATCCTCAACAAGCCCATCTACGTTACCGCGCGAGAAGTAAGTGCTAACCCGTTCTACCCACCCACCCCTCGATTTATTATTCAGATCCTTCTGGCTTTTATTACCTTCTTCGCCGCACCCAGCCCCCGGTCAATTTGTCGATGCTCTCGCTTCACCATCCGCGATGAAGTTGCTTGCTGTTCTTGCATAATCTCCGTACTAGCTGCTAGACCACTGGATATACCAGTAGCATCGACGAGCCACCGGTAGACAGGATTATGCAAAAAGTATTGGCGTTCTGTGCATATTTTTATGGAAATTCGGAGGTGTTGATCTTGGAATTCGATTCAATGGCCTGGGGGTGGCTTGTGGCGGAGTTATTAAGTTTATTAACGTTGCAAAGTTACGAGCGGGTGTCGGTGGTATTTCTATATTCATAAGGAGCGTACCGGCGATAAATTAAACGAGATAGCTTCTACTAAATTTGTAAGGTGCACGAGAACATTGTTAGCCTAAGTGTATTATTTTGAAATTCAGTTGCCGGCCGAGCAATTCTCGTATTTACCTCCCCGCCGTTACTTAACTGGCTCTACTTTATGGTTAAATATTGAACGAGGGGAACGGAGATCGTTGCAACGTAATCCTAATCCCATTTCCAGCTTTACGCACTAAGGAAACTAATGCAAGGTCCGGTCGCCACTCCGAAAGCCCCCTTGGGAAACAATTCGAGGCCGCTGCAGGATCTTCATTACAGGACTATACGGACGAACATCGATTTTCGCAAGGTGAATTGCCACTCTGCCTTCTTCCCTCCCCATTCCCGTGCAACGCTAATTTTTTCATCCGCTAATGCGATTAACTGCGTGAGCAGCGAGCACGTTCGACCGTATCACCGCCCAGATAGCTTCGTGCATCCCAAGGACGTCCGTTTCATGTCCAGTTTATATCCGAACGTCCTACGTCCGTTTTTGAACACACCTGGGATGTTCGCAAGACTTAAACTTCGGATGTTCTAGAAACGTCCGTCGCGAAAGGTCCGCGGATGTTCTCGGGACTTAAATTTCGAATGTTCTAGGAACGTGCGCCTCGTTAATCTTGTAAGTCTCGTGATTGCTTTGCACAACTACATTTCGAATGTCCCGAGAATATATTCGTCTGGTAAGTCTTGTGAATGTTTAGAAGAACTAAGTTTCAAGTGTTCTAAGAACAACCATCTTGTAGGCTTTACAGATGATTAAGGTTAGGTTGCAAAACAGTCTTAAGGTGGTAGGTTCTCACTACGGCTCGCGTCGCCTCGGTGTTCCTGTACCTGAAGTTATCTTGCCTCGGTTCATATGTTTGGTCAGTTGCTCAGAGAACCTCTTTCTGTGCAATCGTCAGTAGGCTCACAGTACGCCTCGCCTCTCTTCCTCAAAGTATTCTTCAGGAATCGCTGAGGCGAGGCGAGGCGCAGGGTGAGTCAAATTGTCAAACTGCATAAGAAAAGCATAGGAAGAATAAAATGAGCCAAGGCGAGGCGAGGCGTAGTGAGAGCTTGCCTTTGCGACTAACAAGGGGAGGACACCATGTGGTAGACACCGATTTTGATGAGCCTTGGCACTGTGGGTGACGGGAAAGTGAATGACTCCTGTAGTTCAGTCGTGATGGCTTTTATTGCTCGACGTTGAACAGGCACGGTGTCGTCCGTACTGTTCTCTGGTTTGGTCCTGACTGTTGCTGTGTGGGCTCTCGGCGCGGATCTTTTGGGGACCGTCGTCTCTCGCGTCGCACAGGATGTTTATCCCATAACTTATCGACGACGGTCCTCGTCGCTTTCCGAGAACCCCCAAGATGCTATTGAAACGCTACGCATCGACGCCGAAATTCGAAACGTCGCCGATAACGTTACTGTCGCCGACGACCAAACTAACAGCCTGGTCGAATTGAGGCGGCGTGCTCGTTGCACGGGCCGCCACAGCACGATGGATCTATGTCGAAAATAAGTAAATAGGTGTCCGAGCGTTTCAGCCAATAGGCCTTAATAATATTTATAATAGAGATATTTACATGTAAATTATTAAAAATTTAGGGTTTTAGTGGGCAAAAATCCCACACTACCCTGGCACCCGCAGGAGATTCCCTTCTGGAGGCGTCGGGGTGACTTTTGAAGATGTCTGCACGTTAAAAAAAAACATTATAAATTTTTTTTATAAATTTTTTTATAACTTGGGAAAATCTTCAAAAGGCACCCCGACTCCTTCAGAGGGGAATCCCCCTGGGGTGCCAGAGTAGTGTGGGGTTTTTACCCATTAAAATCCCACGGCCACTATGAAATTTTTAATAATTTCCATGTAAATATTTGTATTATCAAAGCCCATTTGCGGAAACGTTCGCACACCTATTTACTTATTTTCGACATAGATCCATCGTGCCAAGGCTCATCAAAATCGGTGTCTACCGCATGGTGTCCTCCCCTTGTAAAACTCGTCTTTGCGCTATTTTTTTTCTTTTCATCATTTCCCTTTCCTTCTTATTCCTGTTTTTGCATTGTGGAATAAAGACGCTTAATTAAAACGCTGGAATGTTCCCGGGTAGCACAGTACGTCCTAAAGACGCCTGTCTTAAGACGAATGTGAAATTATAACGAATGAGTCTAGAGGTCGAAAGCTGATATTTTGCAGAATATTTCACGCCAATGCGCATTTTTTTAAAACAATTAATTTAACTTGTATACTCAGAAATTAAAAGTTTCTACAAGGAAGTGTCTTGGGTAGTTGCGAAAAGTGGTTGCTTCGTAATCTAGAAGTCTCGGGTTCGATTCCCGTCACCGGCAAATTTATTTTTCTTAATGTCCTAACCCAGACCTGATGTAAGCGTCCTCGAGACGCCTTTAGGACGTATTTAACTTTACTTTCGGATATTCGCGAAAAGTGTTCCGAGGATGTTGACACAGCATGTCCTCAGAACGTCTCCCACTTTGTAAATAGGAGCTTCCTACGACATTTAAAGAGCTTAACGAGAGCGTACAGTGGACATGTGTGGACCTTCTCAGGACATTCTCCTAACTTGCAGTACGTCCGCAACGGACGTTCTTCGGACGTCCATAAGATGTCTGTGTGCTATTTGGGTGGCGAGAAATTTGGTGTAGAAAAGACCTTGCAGACAACATTTACTCACAGCGCGTATCAATGTAACCTTACCGTACGTAGAAAAGCAACTATCGCACAGAAACGTATAGAAAAATAAGCGCGATCACTGAAACGAAAGGATATCCCCCCGCAAATAGGCAGAATTTCAGCAGCGCGTGCAGAGGATTAATCAGACATGCATGTATCTTTCTGTCGACAGCGGCCAGACTCCAAGTGTCCGTCGATGGCGCAGGACATGCACTATAGAGGTAACCCAGGACATTACCCAGGCTCTAGGAGCCCCCGAACTTCTTACCACCTCGCGAAGGGATCGCCTCGATGAGAATCTGAAAAGATGACTTTTTCTTTCCAGCCAACACGTGGCAGGACGATGGCTCCCTCTCGCACAACATGGACTCGTACAACATAGTCTGAATCGATGCCAAGCCTCGCGGCCACGGCTAGCAGACGTTTCCCGGCTGGGGCGGAACAGTGCGATTATCTGCCATGGGAAAGGAAAAACGAGTCGAGTAGGCTTAAAACAAAAAAACAAAAAAAACGGTTCGCGGTTCGGGGTGCTCGGTTCGTCCAGTGGCACTTTAGGGACGAGCGACGGCCCGAGGTTCACACTTTCGAGGCACGATCGGCTTCCTCGCCGGTTGGCTGATTTCGGGACAGGGATGAAAACGGACATTACCGCTCGGTTCGTTCGCAGTCGTGACGGGAGTGCGTTTGCTCGGACACGGCGATTAGAACGGAGGAGCGATCGACACAGCTTCGCGTGCTTCGATAGGATAACGATTTCTGTTGGTCCGACGGACGAGGGAACTCAGGAGCAGGGAGAAAGACGGGCACGGGTTCCGACGCCGATTTCCAACGCTCCCCGGACCTCGCGGGGATGATAGGTGTATCCCCGTGCGACGGGGATTTGTATTTGCCACGCGAATACGTTTAGGAAACCGTTCCCGTCGTTCTTTCGGCGTCGCGGGAAGGACGAATGGATGTAACCGTGGCAAAATGTACCGTTCAACGAGCAGCGTTCCCCGAGACATTCTCAGGCGTCCGGGAGGTAATTAATTGTTGTAACCCTTTGCTCCCCGTAATCGTTCCTCCGTCGCGTTTCGGTGGTAATACTCGATTCGACTCGGATAAGAAATTCCAGGGGCACTGTGCAAGATGCTTCGAGAAACACCTCGGTCCGTTCCTCATCTGAGGATCTAACAGAAATCGCGTACCTGTCACCGTAGGCATAATGGAATAAGAACAACGCTCGTTCCGCTTCTATAAAGTTCATGCGAAGTAAACGAAGATCGTGTTCCTCGGAGCGCCGCGTGGGCGCGAGTCGTCGAATCACTTGACAGATTTTTGTCAATTATTCTGTAGCCGGTATACGTAAACGGGGAGGGCGGACGGAGGCATGCGAAGGTGGCGAATATGGGCGAAAGAGGGTCGCGATACAGGGACACCGGGATTTCACCTATGATTCCCTAGGCGCGACGAGCGATTCCTGCGGAAAGCAGCTCGATTGTTTAGGGGGTCAGAGCGGAGAAACGGGGAAGTGCTGGACGGGGCAAGGGGGATAGAATAAAGAGTCGTGCGCTAGACCAACCGATCGCGAAAAATATTGGGTTGTCCGTAGCTTAGCCGATGGACGAATGATCCAGCGCTTTTGTATATAAACAGAGACACACACAGAGACACAGACACAGACACGAGAAATAAAAAAAAGAAAATGGAAAAATCCCGTAAAATGGGAACTACTACCGAATAGGATTAAGCAGATTCAGAGGACATTTAGGGAGGCATGTGCAGAGTGTGTATAGAGACTAACGTTGTATCATACGAAAGTGAACGTTTAACGATTGTGGTTAATGAATAACGATAATAATAAACGCAACGTTATATTGTACGATAATAGTCTCCGCGTAATTATTCTGTCTTCTTGCTTTTCTTTTGCTGTTTCAGGGGGAACGTTTCTTCAAATATTCATTTCGTCGAACGAACCGTGCGACAGTCGTTTAAATGGAAGATTGGTGATTATTGATATTAACTGAGATTATTTTCGATTTCTAATTGCAACTGAGCTTGGATCAAGCATTTCTCTTTCAAGTTTAGTGACGATCTCACCTCTAGTGGAGCTCTACAGGGTGTCCCACTAAGGAATGGACAGCGCGATATCTCTTAAAGTATTGTCGATAAAAATATAAAAAAATAGGGAATTGCATGGTTCGAGGGGGCCCATTTATTAGCGCTAATAAATGGGCCCCCTCGAACCATGCAATTCCCTATTTTTTTATATTTTTATCGACAATACTTTAAGAGATATCGCGCTGTCCATTCCTTAGTGGGACACCCTGTATATTCTCACCGTACGAAGACCTCCAGCACCCTCTGAGCTTTTCAAATTCTTCGGTAAAAATCTTTCTTCTCAAGGATCCGTTTCATTTCTGCATTTATTCGACGATTAACCCTTAACTGGTATCCTGGGGTCGCTCGTGACCCCAAGCACCCAAAGTACGATGTACAATTTTCAGTTGCCTAAGTTGGTAAACTGAATTTCTAATTAATTTTATAATGATACTTTAACTTTCCACGCTTCTATTATTTTATACATTACCTAAGATGAAAATATTCACAGTGATTGCTCCAGTGTCGACTTTACAAATTTCTGTGTCCTTTTTTATTTGGGGTCTGCCACGACCCCAGTATACCAGTCACGTTTGCCAAAAGCAGTATACCAGTTAAGGGTTAAGACTCGAAGACTTCCATGCGTACACGCACATAGATCATATTTGCCTCCGGGATGCGGCGACCGATTCGTTCGGGTCGTTGGACGTTTAAATAATTATTCGAAGAAACGGACGACCCCCGGAGTGGTTTCTCTACCGAGGACGAAGCCCGTGGGACCAGCGACCGGCCAGGCGTGATCGAAAAATCCCGGTACATTGACAAATTGTCCGGACGAAATTGGGTCGCGCGACGGGCAAAGTTCGCGCTTCGTCCTGAGACCGCGCGCGCCTCGTCCTTCATTAATTATCCCTCCTGGTCGCAGGGACGAACTTTCGACGATACCCGCCCGGGGACCACGGTAAGTGAATTTCATTTTCCACATTTGCGTCGCGGAAATTTTCGCGCCGACAGGCGGCGCGAAAGTTTCCGCGCCCGCCCGAAGTTGGGGCCGCTTCGATACGCGCGGCCTCGGCCCTTCAATTACCCTTAAAACGCTGCGCCGCAATCCCGCGGCAGGTGTAAAACGCGGAATTGCGTAATAGCGTGTGCTTTGTGCTCTGCGCGCCTACGAGGCATTTACGGCTGCAACCGACGAACAATTTAAACCATCCAGCAACTACTTACAGCTTATCCGTTATTGGAAATGCAAGGCAGCGGGTTGATAATGCTCCGCGTGCTCGAAAATAGTCGACGCGTGTCTAAACGCGACAATTACCAGGGAGCGGAATCATCGGCTAATTGACAGGCGATAGATAAAACGTCGCTGTTCGATCGGCAGTGTCCAACGGCCCCGGGCATGTTAATGCAGCCTGTGTCAGACGTTGCCCGCGTCCCGATAAGTCCGTCTAGTTTGCCTGACGTTAACTATTCTCCGTGGATTCGTCCCAGAACACGTCGCAAATTGAATATTTGGTTGTTTCGTTTGTCACAACTGTCGAGCGAACTCGGGCGAGGCTGACGCAGCCGGCGACGACGCTCCTGCCACTTGCGGGACCACTGTCGCGTCACGGACGCTTATACCCGCGTCTCTAATGTCGATCGACTTCCTGTTTCACTTGCGGTGACACTGTTCCATTATGATTTCCTAATTTGGGACGGTTTTTCCTTGGGTATGTGTTCCACAATGAGACTGGACTGCGGAGAGTCAAGTCGACGGAGGGCGTAGGGGAGACCGGGGCAAAGTGAACCCCGGGGTGAAATGAGGTGCCGTAATTTATTCTTTAACAATCGAATATATTTACAAATTTTGGTGACGTAATAAATGTATGTAATACGACAATGATAATTATGCACATTCAGGTATCGAAAAATGGAAATTCATTTAATAATTAAAAATGAAGTTTTAGAGACTTCCAATTGTTTTTTCTTTCAATTTAGCTTTTTGGAGAAATGAGTCTTAAATGTGTTATTTTAACTCCATTTTTTTTCTGCGTGTTTATAACAAGCTTATAAACATACATGCACACGCGTTTGAGGAAACGTTAACCCTAACATTATTAAATAATTAATTTTCCACTGAGTACACATTCGGGGCAAAGTGACCGGGGTAAACTGAGCGGCAAAGAAAAGATGCGCGAGTGATGTGAGTGACGTATTTTATTAAAAATTATGTATGTATTTGTTTTATTTATAATATGTCAGACTGTTCATGTAAACAAAGTTCCTTTTAAAAACACATTTTCAGAAGAAAATGAGTTTAGGTTAGTAACACAAAGTACAAAGTATTAACATTAATCTTGTATTAATGAAATATATTTTAAAAAGAAATAGTTTAAATAGTTTAAAAGTTCTAATAAAGTTGATTTTATAATTATATCCTTAATTAAAACACGTATTTTATTTCTGCTCACTTTACCCCATATATAGGGTAAAGTGGTCGATTTTACATTTTCTTTTCAAGTTGAATTTTAATATACTTTAAGTTTATTTTAAGTATTGATATTCGTCATTTATCAATAGTAATGTTCAAATTATATTATAAATCTATTTTCACACATTTTTATTGAAAGGGAAAAATTTTATTCGACTTCAAACATTTTTCGTCCCACTTTGCCCCGGTCTCCCCTAAGTCTCCGTCTTGATGTTTATCAACACTGTGCTGCAACATGCACCCATACGACGATTTACCGTGGTAAAGGAAAATAAATCGATTGAAACAGACGTTGAGAAACGATAACAATGAAAGTATATTAATTATTATTATTATTATTAAATTAAAGGGAGAACCCTTTAGATACAAAGTATATAGCAAATTAGTACAAAGATAAAGTAAATATAACAAAAACATAAAATAACATAAAATAAAATGTAAAACAATAAAATAAAATAAAGTGAAGTAAAATAAATAAAAACTAACAAAACAGTCTGAGCCCTAAGACCTAATCACAGCACCAAAGGTGCTTAAATTAATTTAAATTAAATTAAATTACTGATTTAAGGGATCGACTGTATAGTGATAATATTCAGGGACACCCGATACAAAAAGAGGTCTCGGACGCAATGACCGTTGTGGGGCTCGGAGACGAATCAGTGCGACTAAATCCTGGCAGTTAATCTGGCCATGGATTACTTTGTACAAAAATAATAGGTCAGAACAGATACGGCGGTCACTGAGATTAGAAAGCCTCATAATTCGCAAAGCTGGAATAAGTTTCCAGCATAAGTTTCTTAGATTTGCTATGAGAGCTACTGGTAGCCCTATGCCTCAAACCGCATAGGGCTACCAGTAGCTCTCGTAGCAAATCTAAGAAACTTATGCTGGACCCTTTCAATTAAGCAGACATAATGCTTATGTTCTGGGCTCCAGATAACCGACGCGTATTCTACTAATGGCCCTACCAAAGCAGCGTACAACAATTTCAGCGTCCTGATCTGTCTGAATGTTTGGCAAATCTGGCGATAAACCCGAGGGTTTTCATCGCCCTACACGTGATGCTGCGATAATGGTTGCGGAAGTCCAAACCAGAAGTTTTATAATAAATTATATATTAATAAAAGAACATGTGTAACTGTTGTGGTAGTAGACAAGTATTATGCGAAAGGGTAACTTCGCACCGCTTGTTACAAGTTCAGATCCTTGATAGTTCGATCTGTTAGGGTTGACGCTTTTTCGTGAACTCTCTGTTCGGAAGTCGAGTGTCGTTAAAGTAAGCTCGGATTTTCGTTGATTGAGTAGACGACATAGTGGGCGGTTGCAAGTTATGATTTACTATTGGTTGTAGTTTTGAAATCAAGGAACCGCCCTTACATTTTCGAGGGAGTCGTGGTGGAGGAAAAGGTGTCTTGGCGGGGTGGTACGTGCACTTGAAATTCAGAAACATGCGATTTCGAGGATTAGGGTAGGTGGGGGTATTACTGCGGACTTTTAAGGTAGGTTAACTTTAAAACCCTCGACACGGCGTTCGAATGAATGAAAGTTTCTCCTTCTTTTTTTAAAAGAAAGGTGGAACCTTAATAATTCCATAAAAAAATATGACGCGCGCCCTCGCTCACCTGGAACCGCCTGTAGAGGCTACGTGGCCAGCGGCAGTGGCCGCGATGGAAACACCGGTTCTCGTGCGATCACCGAAGTCAAGCATCGATGGGCGCGTATCGGGGAAAGATGGGTGACCGTTTTTCTCCTGGCGCGTTGCTTGCTGCTGGCAACCTTACGGGTAGGTTTCCCCGGTTGCGAACGTTTATAATTCGTGACCGTTATGGCCTGGCAATAGCAAAAATTCCTTACGGTGATCCCATCGAGTCAAGACCTGGTCTTTCAGACCTCACTCTGCTTTCCCTCCACCCTGTGGCCTGCACGGTGGTCTCCCAGAAAGAGATTAAATGCTCACTCCATCTTGCTTGGTTTCAATGCTGCTACAGAGGAAACTCTGAGGCGCAGCGCGTCAGTTGGACCTTGAATAAGCCGACACTATCTGTAGAGGCTACGTCACGCGCATTGCATAACAAGTTTTCATCGGTAAACTATACTCAGCAATTTTACATTGCATCGCTTTTTCGCGTATTAAATAGAGTGTGGTGTAAGAGACTATCAACAATAATTTCCTTCACACCCCTCAAAGGTAATAACTGGGCGGAATACGAACCAGCTGCATAAAGAAAGTCATCGAGCAGTTGAAAAATGGCCACCCACGCGTTAGAGCCGCTGAATTTTCACTTGCCACGCACATCGGTATGCTCGAAAATCCAAAAGATCGGCTTCCGAGGATCATAGGAGCTGTCGACCGGTGCGTCAGACAGTGGAGTGTGTCACTCAGCGTATGCAAAGGAACGAGCAGTCGGATCCAGTGGGCGTCAGTAATTACGTTGACCTCGTCTAGCGGAGCAAAGAGTTTCGAAGCAGCCGAGAGGGAAGGTCGAGGATGTGCTGAGTGGCGAAGTCGCGCGCGCAAGAGGTAAGAGGATGAACGAGATATGCTTACGAAGCTTAGCAGTCTCCCGCGAGACAGAGAGGGCGGTCTAACCGAGGGGTATATCGGGCGCAGAGAGGAAGAGAAAGACGACGCGCAAGGGGAAGAAGTAAGAGGCGGCGGCGGCGGCGGTCGGTTCGAAGAGGGTGGAGAAGAGGCCCTTCGCGCTCTTTTATGGAAATTAAGGATGTGATTTCGGTTCCCGCGAGAACAAGTCTCATCCAGCTACTCTCCTCTCTCGCCTCCGCCATTCCTGGCCGCCCCTTCGAGGCCTCTTCGTGCCCCAGCGGCTGGCCATTTTTTACAAAGCACTCCGCCGACTTGTCCCGTCGATTCCCGAGAAAATTGTAAATCGATGTCTGTCTTCGACGGCGAATGCTCCCGGCTCGACGAAAGTTTCCAGCGCGGCTCGAAGCGCTTCGCCACCCACTAAAAACACCGACGTCTCCTGTACTTAGCTTTTGCTTCTATTAATTTTCAAATTAACGTGAGATTTCACGGAATGCTGTGTAGGTCATTGAAGAGTTAATTATAAATTCCCACGGATCGCGGCTCCCTCGATCGACCACTCCGCCGGAGCAACGACGCACCCGTGAGCGAACGGCATCGACGGAAAAGAGGACAGCAAAGCCTTTCAGACCCTTCCGGAGTCGAACTGTTCGAACGTGGTAAGTCTGTTATGGGGGCTCGGTCCCTTTCGGGTCTGCCGGAGAATCGTTTTCCAGGCGGCCATTGTGGCAGGTAAGCCGATTCCTCGTTGTCGAATAGAAACGACGATTTGGTATCCTGCGATGTACACGCCGGGGCATCGCGGGCTTCGTGGGGATACCGGGGATCTAAATCACGTCCCTGCATTATGCTGCCTGTATCGATAAGAGGAAGAATGGCGGTATCTTTGTTCTCCTTCGTGCTCCCGCCAGCAAAGCTGCACGAACGAGCTTCCACTTTTTCCAGCGACGATCACGGAGTCCAGCTAAATGGAAGATGGTGAACGAGAACCGTAGAGTACCCTTTCCTTCGACTAACCCCCCGGTTAAATTCAAAACATTCTCTATTAACCATTGATGCCAAACACGAGGCTAAAGTACCTCTTCGTAGTGGTCCTCTTCATCCTCATCGTCAACGAATTTACCATAACAACACCAAGGGTGCCCGAGCTCGTCGATCGATTTCCAATAAATCCGACGTCTTAATTCTCCCTAAAATCATGGCCGAGCTGGAACGGGGTAAGTGGCTAGGGGAGGAACATCCACGACAAGAAGAATATCCGGCGTCTGTACGAGCAACGCTAAAACTTATCACCCCCGTCGTCCTTTACACCCGATAGACGCGGCCTGGTCTGAGCTGGAAGACGAAGGACGATTGGTCCACCGCCGCCGGTTGAACGGAAGGGGATGGCTGATCATGACTCCACAACGCGGCGAGGAATTATGGATACCATTATACGGGGGAAAGATTAGAGGTCCTCGTAATATTTTTATTACCTCATTTCACACGTACAGAGCTGCACACGGACCTGGTCGGACACAAATTGCGCCGGAGTAGATCGTATCGGGTGGGGAGCGGGGGATGCCACCCCCCTCCGTCCGCGTTAAGAAGAAACGAAGGAGCCCCGCGAAGAAAGTGTGGTTCGGGGGCCAGACAAAAATCCAATTTCTCTCGTTTGCACCGGCAAAAACCGACTGATTAACCGCGGACCTCGTTGATCATACTGGATTAGATTCTCCTCGTTAATCGATTATCGACCAGCGTGGAAGAGGGGAGCCGGAAAAACCTTTGGCTGGAAGTTTCCGTTGTCCGTTCGCGATATTGTCGGGCGACACGATCGTAATTGTTACATCGCGAGGGCAGCCTCTCGGGAAAGCCTGCTTTGTAGGATTTTCGTTAGCGCGGAGCAGGTACTTAGGGGTTTTTGGTAGTGCTTTGATAAAACATGGACGCGGAGATTGTCGGGGGAACGAGTATGTAAATTTCGGGGGCTTAGGGTAAATTCAGGAGAGACGCCGCACTTTTTGGTTGAGAGCCAAAAATAAATTTGGTTTCGTACCAATTAAAAAGAATTATTTTTTATTACAATGACACACTTATATAATACGAAATAAGAAAAAGAATTCTACGCTTTTCCCATGGAACTGCAAGAAAAATTTAAAAACAATGGCAGGTGCCATCTTATGTCTGTGTTACCACATCCCTGAGGTAAGATGCCAATTGCACTAATTCTTGTTTCTAATATTTTTTTCTGCTATGTTTTCTCTCCCACAGTTGTTGCAGTGTGAGTACATTGTGCAAGACTCGTGCAGCTATTTTTTGCACGATGCTTTGATATTCCACATAAATAGGATTTTTAAAATATTTTACTTTTTACGTTCGGATGTACATATTGGACACTTAAAGTTTATTTCGGTTGCTCCGCACATTTCGCGACCCCACCTGTAATAAACATTACATCGAATCCATTGTTTTCCGTTTGGCGGTATTGAAAACACACATACTGCTAAAAGATAAACGCTAATTTGATTACGAAAAATATTTGAATCGATTTAATTTCTTAAGCACATCATTAATTAGGTATTTCTAGTAGAATTATTAGGGTAACCTTCTCCGAATGTGATGTAAAATTTTGGCAGTCCAATTCTATTTTTACACCATTAAGATTCTCTAAAATACTTCCCTTCCAATTACAGCATGTCTTCCTACATATGTTCAGGTACTAATTCAGTGCATAGCCGATAAATTTTAGCGCGAGTGGCGACATTAGGAACATGGTCGATATTAGG
Organism: Andrena cerasifolii; assembly: GCF_050908995.1. Taxonomy (NCBI): domain Eukaryota; kingdom Metazoa; phylum Arthropoda; class Insecta; order Hymenoptera; family Andrenidae; genus Andrena; species Andrena cerasifolii. The sequence goes on from NC_135123.1 coordinate 6,029,531, forward strand.
TACGGTCACCCTACACATTTTTTTACCTTAAGGGTACTAGGCAGTCGTTCCTGTCTAAAATTAAGCATTTCTGTTTCAATTAATTACAAAGAAACCAATTGAGACTGAGACTTGTTCTTTGGCATGAAGTTTATTAACATCATAAGTTTTAAAAAGCATGTTTTTTTAGTAAAAAATATGCATTATATACGACGCTACGGATGGATCATTAAATAGGCTTTTTTGAGAAAAAGTTTCTTTTGTTTTGCAGTGGTAACTCAAAAACGGAGGTTCCAATCGATTCAAAACAAATTCGAGCATCTTCACAAAATGCGTAGTTTCGAACCAGACCTAAATTAAAGTTAATGAAAACTCTTATTCATTACAGTATATGTAATTTTTTCCAAGTCGATTTGAACCTCAATTCGCTCGCAATCAGGAAAAAACGAAGAGAAAAAAATATTCGAGATAAACGCATTTAAATACAATTTTGCAAATTTTACTATAAACCAAGCGGCATTTTATCGAGAAAAGATAGTACTTTCGGAAAATGCAATAAAAAAAATCGATTTTCCGACTGCCTAGTCCCTTTAAGACGAGATTGCGCCTTGTTGGGTTGAGAAATAGGTACTTCTCATGAATTTTTTCTACAAAAACGGTTCGACAAATTAATTTGAGGTTTGGCAGGCCGTTGTATTGTATCTTGAACTATTGTTCTGAATTTTTGTGTGGCAGTGAAAAAAACATAGCAGATACAGAGAGAGAGCATTTAAAAATAATCGGGTGTCCTTGGCGTTGACGAAAAGTACTGTAAGCTTTATCCAAAACACAAAAAGGAAAATAGATTCTTAAGCTATATGAATATAACCATTTTTGTACAAAAAATTCATAAAGAATTACCTATTTTTCGTCCCCACAAAGCCGCAGTCTCTTAAATCTCCCAAATTTGACCATCCAGCCCAAACTACCTACCGATCACAGTTTCTTGCGAATATCTCGGAAACCAACGCCGAGCGTCGGTAACACGTGCAGGAGAAAGTTGTTCAGAATGAAGAGCTTTACAATATACTTAAATTTCGTCAAAATCGGCGAGGTGTGTCCTCTTCTATATAATTACCAAATTTTAACTTAATTTTTCGCACAGTTGTCGTTTTAATGCTTCAAGAACACAACATACACCTACAGTTTTATTTTTCCAATCGGAAGATATTAAAAATGTGACTTCTCCCCCGAATTTACCCTGCGATAGTTACGCTTCGAACGAAGGGTTGTATTCCCAGTATCGCGAAGCTTTGCTATCTCCAAACTCTCTGTCCGCGGTGTGCTAGAGGCAACCGAAGTCTTAATGCCTAAGCAACAGCGAGCTGCGCGCAGAGCTTGCGAATAAATTCGCTTTCGATCGCGAGTGGGGAAGGAGGCAGAGGCACGGAGCCAGTGTTTCGCGTTAAAAGAGAACAGCGAAGACGCGTCAACGCGGAAAAGCATTGTAAAGTTTCGGTCGTTACACAGGTCGCGCCGCTTTATTGCGCTTTATGAAAAAGCACTATCCTGCCCGCATGTTTACGGCACTTTTATTACGAGAACAACTGTTCTTCGCCAGCCGAAAGCCACCGATAGTTCCACGGTTAAGCTTCTATTAACTTTCATGAAACTCCAGTTCCAAGTGCATTAACGCGGGTCCGGAAATTTCGCGGCGCTCCCTCTGCCGAGTGACTTACCCCGTTTTGCAATAGCCACAGGGACAGAATCAGCATGATCTGCAGCGGCGAGGACCATCGATTGAGCCACTAACTGTCAACAGTGTCCATCGGAGCACTCATATCAATATAAAATTTTAAAACGCTTTCTATCGCGCCGCTGCATTGCATCGCCGGTTAATGGAACTTCCACTTGCCGCGCTAAAAGAAGCTGGGCATTTTTAACTTAAAATATTGAATTGTATTCGGTAGAATTTTAATCCACTTCCATTCGTACATCGACTAGAGCGTCCGCCGTCGCTGCCGGTGGTCGTCGAAGCAATATATAAATTGCTTCTGGGCCCCGTAACGGTATGAAAATAAAAAAAATGGCCACGCGGAAATTTCGAATAATATAATGCGTGGACGCGCGGGAATGGTTGCGGGCGTATTTTTCGACCGTGGCGAAGTAAAAGTCTTTAAATAGAGCATGAGAACGGAAAATCAATCCGCGCGGAGTCGGCCAGCACGCTTTTGTTGCCCTGTGAAAATTTGATAGTTTTCTCTGTTTTTAAAGCGACAACTCGACGGGACCCGGGCGTAGCGCGCATTGTTGCTTAAAATATTCCGTCGGAATTGAGCGGGCGTCCGCGCGGAACCTTTCTCAATCAACCTATGGAATAAAAGTGTCAGGGACCGTGCACGGTCCTTGGCGCGAGCCAACTCTCCGTTATTCACGAAAATTGAGCGATTTTATATGGGCCAGGGTCATTTCTAATTTAACGCCGCGCGTACTATTCAGACGGTCACACGCGACGAGCCACCTAGAGAAATAAAGTATTAACAGGCCTCCCCCTCCGAGCTGGCTTTTTTATTTCTGCGGGATAGAAAGTTTATAGAGCTTGTATTTCGGCAGCGTTTTGTTCGCTTTCGTAGAAATCGGTTTCCCTGTGCGAGACTTAAGGGGACTAGGCAGTCGAAAAATCGATTTTTTATTGCATTTTCCGAAAGTACTATCTTTTCTGAATACAATGCCGCTTGGTTTATAGTGAAATTCGCAAAATTGTAGATTTGGCAGCTAAAAACGTCAAGCGTCGCCTTTGCCCAGAAACTTTAAATGCGTTTTTCTTGAATATGTTATTCTCTTCCTTTTTTCCTGATTGCGAGCGAATTGAGGTTCCAATCGACTTGGAAAAATTACAGGATGTGTAGAACAGGTGTCATTTTGACGCAAACCTCTGATATGGTCCGTAAAAATTCGAGATTTTCATAAAAAAAATTAAGAAGTACCGGATTTTGGTAGCACACAAACAATGATGGTACGCTACCAAAATCCGGTGACTTCTTAATTTTTTTATGAAAATCTCGAATTTTTACGGACCATATCAGAGGTTTGCGCTGAAATGACACATGTTCTACACATCCTGTAATTTTTTCCAAGTCGATTGGAACCTCAATTCGCTCGCAATCAGGGAAAAACGAAGAGAAAAAAATATTCGAGAAAAACGCATTTAAAGTTTCTGAGCAAAGGCGACGTTTGACGTTTTTAACTGTCAAATCTACAATTTTGCGAATTTTACTATAAACCAAGCGGCATTTTATTGAGAAAAGATAGTACTTTCGGAAAATGCAATAAAAAAGTCGATTTTTCGACTGCCTAGTCCCCTTAACTTGAAATTAGTAACATGGTCGAAGGCACAGCCCACATTTTTGTATAAATTAGCTAGAGCATTATATCGCGCAGTTCGACAGCAGTTTAATTGCGTTTGAATTAGTTTTTAGTTCCATAAATAACAAAGAACACTGAGAGGAGAAAACGAATAGCAGCACAGGGGGAGAGGATTAAACAGTGGCGAGAGAGTCTCGCGGAAGGTTCTCGCGGTGGCTCCCCCGAAAATACTCGCAACTTCTGGGAAACGGAACTTCCCTGAAGGAGATGTGGAAAATGCGGGTCGAAAGGGGGTGCAAGCGGAGAGAAAGAAAAAGGAGGGGTTGAAGAAGCTTGAGGGGGGGGGGGGAAGTTTTCAATTCACTTCGCCACTTGCGATCGACAAAGGGTGTCCCCTTTTCCTTTTCCCTATCGCTGGAACTTTCGGAACTGCCGTGTTTCCGGGCGGCTTGCAGTTCCCTGAATATTTTCCAAACAACAACGATTACTGCGGACACGTGTCGTAGCGTCCTTTGTAATTCTTTCACGTGACATTTCCCGCCCGTGGATCCCCAAGGTGTAATCCCGAAGATGAAAGAAGCGCTCCGGTACTTCCCCATCTTTTTCGGCCTTCATGAGGCATATTTCGGTAAGTCGAAGTTTGCCTTGTGAGCTTGTAGAACCTCCAATTTGAGAAGAAATTCTGATCACATAGAGAGAATATAAGTTTAAACCGTTTTTAAGAGGACGAACTGCGGCGAGAGTTAAGAATCTAAAAAGCAAAGGTTGAAGTTCATATTTCTCGAGTTAAGGGGAGGTTCCGGTCTAAAAATCGATTTTTTTTATTTCATTTTTCGAATGTTCAACCTTTTAGGAATGTATGTTTAAAAGGATATTTTGAAATTCGTACAATTTACAAAGTTATAGGAATTTGAGTAGCGGCAAATGCATGGGAAACAGCCGGCCACTTGGCGCTGACGTAAAACTTTAAACGCGTTTTTCTCGAAACAGTGTTCTCAAAATCGGTGGGACCTGTGTCTCCAAAAGTTATTATCCGATTAGACTGAACCTTTTTTATTTTGAAGAATATACTTCTAGCTAGGGGGAAACTAGAAATTTTACAAAAATTGAACATTCATCAATTTTAAAGGCGTTGAAAGGACGAAAAATATAGTGAAAATGTGATTTCAAACTTCAAGTGTCGTTATTTTCTAAGAAATGTCAGTTTTGTAATTTTTTCTGCCCCCCCCCCCTAGCCAGAAGTATATTCTTCAAAATAAAAAAGTTTCAGTCGAATCGGATAATAACTTTTGAAGATACAGGTCCCACCGATTTGGATGAATTTTTTGACGCCTCGACATTAACGACTCCTCAGTACGGTCTGCAATGATTAATTATAAAACGAAAAATATATTTCTATAATTGAAAATATCCTTAATACAATGCAAAAAGTTCCATTAAATTATATATAGTAGTTTTCCTTTAATTAATTCCTAAAGAGCACCTATTCTGATGGGCTCTAGATCGGAACAGACCCTTAAGGGGTCATGTACGTTTCTCAGCGCTAAAACGTAGCCAATGTTTGCGAGTGATTCAGAGATGAACTATTAATCCGATTGGTTTAATTCTTTTTGTGTTTTATATGTTTATATACCTACGGTTATATATCTCGGGTATGAGAATTGCAAAATTTGTAAAAATGTGTGTTTTTCCTGAAACATCAGTTTCCACGCTGGGCATGACAACTGCCTCACCGTTCATCCGATTAACTTCATTATTTACACAGATATTCTACATAAGATTGATGATCCGGTGACGGTGAATTTTTTCAATTAAATTGAACCATTTTTTAATAACAAGCAACAACGTACGACTTTTATAGCGAAAATCACGACCCTTTTCTTCAAAGTGTTACCATTGCCGCAATTTTTTTTTCTCGAAAAAATAACGACGGTACTGGATAACTACGATCTGAAAGATTGTTAAAAAAATCGGAGATTTTTTATTCAGACCGCTCGTACGAGCTGAATCGTGCACACCGTTTGAGGCATCGCCAGTAAACATGTTCTACGCCACTGCGAGCAGACGCCAGATTTTTAAACATTTTCCTTTTCTCATACCTGTTTTATAATCTATAAACATGTACCTATACAACACAAAAGCAATTAAACCAATCGGACTAGTGGTGAATCCCTGAATCACTCTCAAACATTGATCACGTTTTAGTGCCGAGAAACGTATATGACCCCTTAAGGATGTATTGGAGCTATCTTCAAAATGCTAAGTCGATAAAAATTTGTGAGATTGTTCTTTCTAATCTTCCTGATGTGCTCCAAAAATTTTAAACGAATTCACTAAATGGTTGTTGAGTTATAACGATTTTAATTTTCACTGATTTTACACGTACTCTTATGGAAAGAGACGACCTCGACAGATAAAACAGCTGAAAAAATGTTAAAGAAATAGTACCAATATTTTCAATTTTTTTATACATGTAGTATATGGGTGGATGAAAATATCTGCCAAGTTTCAATTGTTTTCACTGTACCGTTTTAAAGAAATAAATTATAACTTGAGAAAATTGTGAATTCAGGGCATTTTCACTGTCAAAAGTTTAGCAAATGCTTGAGAAAGCATTTGTAAAGTGAAAAATACCTTCCTAGGAGTAAAAATAAGACTCCAACTGTCGTTCGAGTTCCTTACATCTAGATTTACTATGCGTAAGCCGTAGATATTCAAGTATTTCAAGTATATACTTTTTCTAATATTATACGTCCGATACATGCTTACCGTAAAGTGCTATTGTGTATTAGTATATGTTTATTAGCATAAAATGAGTTTCGGTACAATATATATGTCGCAATTTACTAGACGATTCGACAAAACGCGAATAATAGTACACGCGAGCTGCATTAACCTGTAAAAAAGTTTTCCAAGTAGTATAGGTTCGATTATAGTCAGACCTGCAGTGCATCCTATACCATTCCCTATTTTCCCCCGTAACTTCGTTCGCGTAGAAAATTTCGAAAATTGTTTCGTACAAAATGTACACAGATTGGTCTGAACTTTCAAAACATGAATTCCAGATTTTTCTACCTCGCTGTGCTGTATATTTTTTGTTGCATCGAACTACCGATCGACTGTGTTCGAAGATACCGGCGAATAAAACTGACCAGCCAAATGATCCAGTGCAGTGTTCGATTTTCTGCAGCACAAAGGGATCGGGGGAAATAATATTCCAGAATGTTCGGCCAGCAGCATGGAGGGCTGCATACCTTAACGAATCGGCGATCAACAATTTCACGGATTCGACAACGGTTAGGGGAAACTAATTTCCGCGGAATTTACAGATCGTTAGCGTGTACAAATGAACGTTGACGTGAAATTTTCATACACGCGACTCGAACGCTTTTGGCCAACAAATCCCGGTGAATTCGCGACGATCAACAGTCCCGCGTTCACTTCCCATAATTAAATCGCTAAACGCCAAAATCATTCGGCCGTTGCGCTGGGAAATATTCGCCGGGATTCCTTGGAACACGAAGTCCCCGCCGACACGGCACAAAGAGATAGGGGGGGACAGAAGCGCGAATGCAAAAGTGATTGGAAGTCTTTCCGTCAGCGAGTTCATAAATATTTCAGGCGGCGTCGAGGTTTTAAAATACTTCCGTTTGCACGTACCTGCGAGCTCTTCCGTGATTAGTTTTTGTCGGCGAGAAAATCCACCCGCGAAGAATCGATAAGCCTGCGCGGCTCGGGGGCCTGTACTCTCTGTCTGCTAGATTAAACACCAGGCAACCTGCGATCCTCGCGGAACTTCACCCCCTACGATGTGGTAATTGTTCATTAAGAATACAACGACGTTCTGCTTTCGCGGGGGCCGAAGAATGGGGGAAGTTTGACAAAACACGAACTCCGTTCGCGGCAAGTCCCGCAGCATTTTCGTCTGCCGATGTGTTCTGCGAAAATAACGCCAAGTTCCGCGATAGACTCGAGCTTCTCGCAAACTTCCACGTCCCTGTATTCCTACCACTGGCATATACGCGAACCCCCGTACGATCACATATTCAGATCTCATACGCGAGCAGGAATAATTATAAAAATTCTTATCCCGCGTCGCCGTATCAAAAGCCGATGGAAAATGATAGACGCACCTGCGAAGAAGCGCGACACCCCCTCGCCCGACGTTCGTTCGATGCGGCGGTTGTTTACGCTCCGCTGAATCTCGCAGCTTTCTTCCCAGCGCCCCAGGGAGACCGAGCTCCATTTACTCTTCATTACGGAGTAATAAAGGGCGAATTAATAAACAGGAAGGCAGTTGGAGAGACAAAGTTGCCGGGGCTGAGAGCGACACCGCCTGACATCCGCGAAGGAATTTCAATTACTGATCCAGAAACGTTTATTCCCATCCCGCGCCACTTGCATAATATGAACACGGGCCTTTTGAAATCGCGAACGTCCCGGAATAATCGAGTTTCGAAAGGAAAGGTCGCTGCGCGCGTTTATCTTCGTGAACCACGGGGGTGTGTTAAGAAGAGCCGTGCGGAGGCTGCGGATAGTTCGCCGAAGAGTAACGTCGACGGCTCTCGAATATCAGAAGGGAAGGGGGGGGAGAGGGGACGCATAAATTACGCAACGCGGCCCCCTTGATTCGCAGGTGTTTAAGGCGGCTAATGGAAATTTAATGCGCGCTCCCTGCGGTAATAATAAATAACCCCGAGCGATAAGGCGGCCGATAAGGGTGCCAATGAGTCGAAGCATCCAGGTTAAGGGATGAAGAGGCAGGAATGGCGGGCTCGATAGAGGGGCTTTCAGCTTTCAGCCCCGTCCGTCGGTACACACCGGTCGTCTTTCGGCCCCCGAGGCGAACGACAAACGAAGATAACTCGAATAAATGTAAAGGGGAACGGCTGACTTTTCTCTCTAAGTGAAAATCGATGGAGTTTTATTGTGTGTCGAGGCATCCGAGCGGGGCCGCCTCGGCGAAAACTTGCCGACCCGCCTACCCTCCTACTCGTCTCATTCAGTTAGGTCTCCCTTTCAGCCTCGCCGCTCTGAAAATGATCGAAATTCGATAATAGTCCGAGGGGCTGAATAATTTCGCGCTATTAGGCGCTTTTCTCGTCGCCCCTCGTCCCGGCACTCTTCGCTATCACGTGGTTGTTATTAAGTCGGCGATTCTCGCGGGCCCCGGAGGTCCTCGGCGATTGGCGAAACGTGGAAGGGTAAGCTGAGGACGGTCGGCCTAGCTAACGTAAAATGGCTATTAAAACTAACCCTGATATTGTTTATTTTGTCAGAATGAACTTGATATGTTCGGAAGTGCATGCTGATTCAGACACACTGGGCGATATTTGCTTTGAATCAATGTTTGATGAAAATACAGTTGTAAACTGAAGTCATGACTTTTGGCCATCTCTCCTAGGGTGCTAGGAGAAATGGTCCTCGTCGGTGGGAGAGATGGCCTGCGTCTTTGCTAGCGATTACCCACGTAATCAGTCGTGGAAAAATGAGAAAGGGGAAAGCAAAATTATTTGCAACTACAGGTTTATTAAAATTTTATTTGTTTACGATAAAGAAGTATAGAACACGTTAAGCAGAAAGTGAATTGCCTACTGGCGTTTAGCAAAGTAAGTGAATACAATAGTGAATAAATGAAATAAACAAACAAAAACTTTATTTTAATTTTTGAAAATAATATACAGCCGAAATACTTATTTTTGTAGTTTATTAAGGGGTCATGCTCAGTTAGGAGGACGAAAAAAGGGTGGTCTTTGGAAATTTTTTACTCAAAAGCTATGACACGTTTCTCAAAAAATCTTTTTTCCTTTTAAGGATTGTATCTAGTACCGTGCATCGTAATTTTTTTATTTAAAAATATTTATCAATAATTGTGTTATTGTCCATCAATCAAAGGTTCTGTAAAAAAGGCTTCTGCGGTGACCACTGCTGCTCGAAAGTCGATCATCTAAAATAAAAAAATCAAAAGAATTTACTTATTATATTATATTATCTAGTATTTGAACGAAGGATTTTTCGAAATAATGATTGGGGAAAAATGCCTGATTTTCGTCAATTAAAAGAAAACTAAGAATCGTATAAAAAAAACCTTCGTTCAAATACTGGATAATATAATATAGGTAATAAGTAAATTCTTTTGAATTTTTTATTTTAGATGATCGACTTTCGAGCAGCAGTGGTCAATAACTTAGTTATTGATAAATATTTTTAAATAAAAAAAATACGATGCACGGTACTAGATGCAATCCTTACAAGGAAAAAAGATTTTTCGAGAAATGTGTTATAGCTTTTGAGTAAAAAATTTCCAAAAACCACCCTTTTTCAGCCTCCTGACTGAGCATGACCCCTTAAGCCTAATTACTTTTCTTTTCTGGCCACAACTATTGCATCTATCACCATTTTAGCCAGTCGACATTTGGATTTGTTTTGAAATAATTTTCTAAACATTCTAGGCAATTTGAAGGTGGGCCATCTATCCTAAGTCGTAACTAGACCATCTCTTCTTGCAGAAAAGAGAAATGGTCCTCTTTATTAGCTTCGAAAGAAGAGTTAATATCCAAAACATTAAACGAAAATTAACTTAGAATTATATTATAAATACAATTCTGTACACTACGGTTTTATAAAAGGGGTTAAATGTAACCTCAACACAGTTTTTACGGCGTTGACAACTAAACACAGGAGGAAGCGAAATGACGCTATTCCTTCAACTGTTTGGCTTCTTGCTCTGCACTGTAACGTATTTGTACGCGTACAGTAACGACTACTCGCCTCAACTTACCCTTGTAGGAAATAAGGGTGGAGCGTATGGTCTGCAAGAATATTTAGAGGTCTGGTTTGACGAGGAGAATTCCCTCGAAAGTCGCGACGCCGTGGGACCCTATCTTTTTCAAGTTCAGGCAGAGATGTTGAAGTTCGGGGGTGAGAGACGCGCGGAATATTCATGCAACGCCCGATGTGTGAATTTTACATTTCAATCGAAGTGAACTACAGCGCGCGGGAACGCGCTCCTGCATTTCCGCGGACCAACAGACGTCGTAACTTTCGCGTAAAGCAACACCGGTTCCCTGCCGTCGCTCGAAAATAATGGTAAAACTGTTCCCCAACTGGAAACTCATTCGGAATACCGCTAACTGGCTGACCAATTAAAGCGACCGTGAATTGCTGTACCTTGGGACGATTACGAGAAAAAGATCCGCCCTGTAAATTATGCGAGATTGATAGGGTGCTGGAACCCAATTAACGAACAAACTGAAACATTTTATAAAGCACATTTAATTCAGTGTAATTCGCATTTAATACTTCGCCCCCGGCGAACGAGTGGGCGAGCCACTCGCGACATAATGTTTACTAGACACGTGAAAGCGTGCAGCTTTTACGAATTGATTTTTTCCCGAATACGGAAAATAATTTCGCGTAATGGATTGGAAGGGTAGAAAAGCTTGACGCCTCGCGGTAGTTAGCGCGAGTTATAGATCTATAAATGATTTAACGCGGGGATCGAATGGTGTTAATAACGCTAACGGTTAACGGGGTTCGCACTTGGAGGATGACGCGGGGGATGGGAACGGAAGAAGGGAAGTTTATTATCGGAAGACGATCGGCTGACCGAAACATCAGAACTGCCAGATACTTCTGGCAGAGTTTATAAAGAAAAAAGGGGCTCCTTTGGAGGCTGTAAAAATTTTACGATGGCCACGTTATTTCGTGCAGTGGTCTTTATTTACCCGTAAAAGTTTCATGGTGTTATCACACTTCGCTGCTCGTACCGCAGGGACGAATTGTTTCATTGGTAAGTGTTCGGCCATTTTTACGGGCTCCACCCCTTCTGTCATCCCCCGGAATGAAAAGAGAAAATTATTTCCTAGAAATTATTCCCCCTCCCGTTCGCCGTGCATTTAATTCTGGCAATCCAGAGAAAAGTCTGACGAGGATTCATCGAAGTAAAGTGAATCTTGAGAGCCCTTGTTTCGTCCTTAGACGGGATTTTGTATCTGGCGCCTTGAAAGAAGTGTTTAAACAACGCGCGACTTTTCCAAAGTGAGGCGCCAGTTTTCCTGGCGTGCAAGGGGATTTTGTAAATGCCTCTGAAAGGCCTCTTTGGATTCAGGCGACAAGGACCTGTAGGGCCCGATGACGGGTCAGAGGTCCTCGTTAGACGCCGGCCTCCCACGTCGCTGACTTTCCCACGACGGAATTTCCCTTTACCTAATTATTAGGGGAAGACCTTATTGACACCCTTGGTGGGAGTTATGCCGGATTGCATCAATAAAGTCACAGGATTCGGTAAGATGAACTGAACTCCATCCACACGGAGTCCACGTTGCACCATAGGGGCAAGCAAAGTCCATAATACGTAGTCAATTATTTATACTAGCGTCCCCCATCTCAGCTTCGCCCGAGATATTAGCGTGGCTAATTCATGTTTATTAGAATTAATATCTTTTAAGGAAATTAAGTGCTTTGAAGAAAAGCTTGATTTCTTCGTCATATTTCGGAGAAGATAACATTCTTGGTATAATGATTTTCTGATATTAGGATGAATTGTTGTTCCGCAACACCTGCCGCAGCAATGATGGCAAATATTATCCATCGCTCCTATTTGAACTTCTCCTAAGTTAACGTACCTAGTTAATTCCTGGATCATAATTCAATGCAAACCTTCCGGTAACATCCACTCTTATAAGTCCAGGATTTACCAGTGTATCTTAATATATAAAGCAAAAAGTGTTTGAAATTTCTCCTAGCCCATTATATCTAATAATCCAGATGAACGTGGCTATTTTCACAAAAAAAGATAAATAAATAAAAAAACAATTTTTTATTTAAAATTAGAACCTAATTTCGGGTGAAGCTGAGTAGCAAAAGCTAGTATTGCATACGTCGAGCAGGAATTTGATCGCAGCCAGGGCATAGTAACATTCACAGGAGGTTCACATAAATCTGCAACATCAATTGGTAACCGTACGATCATTCGAACATATATGTCCGCGGTAATCTACTTCTCTAGCGAGAAAGCGCGCGAAAAGCTTTGCCATCTGGTGGTGACATGGCGGTACTGCTGCGGGCGAGGCATCGCGCGGACCGAATATGCGCATGCGCGCGCGAAGTAGACTGTCGTATACACGGGTCACGTGGTCTGCAAAACAGCCGTACACATGAAAAGTTTACACATAAATTACACGTTAATAACGCGTTTATGAGACTTGCTGCATAGCCTATGTCCATCCTAGAGTGTGCAGAAATAACGTGTTAAACTTTGAGGAAGTTCGGTTCAATAAGTCTTGAGTTTTGCGCGAACACAAAAATCGGCTCTCTCTTTATACAATAGCATAGAAGAAGATAGATATCCGCGTCTTAAGTTGTTGTTTTCTGTACTCGTTATTATTAAAGTTAGTGCTAGGACATACTGTGGTTACATTTATTTCAAATGCTCCCAGCCAGTCGCAGTTCCCGTCGCCATTAGTTTGCCGCCGGGAAGCGTTGTTTGATAAGCACAAATTGTCAAACGCGCACCTACGTTCGCTATTAGTTTAGTAAACTGTGGTCGAAACAGTCCTCCTTTTACCAAAGACTGCATTACTGTAAAGATTCTATCTCTGCATAGCCTAAAAATAATATACGTCATTATTTCCAAGTCACTTCTCAAGGAAGAAATATTTCGTGTTGCTCGTCTGCGATAGAAGCAGCAGAACTGGTAGACTACTTAGCTTTTCGAGTGTTCCACGAGCTGCGTTTTACAATTTCTTCTTCGCCGAAACGTGAAATTACTTGAATGGCCGTTGTGATACGTTTCCATTCGTGCAAAGCGATCTGACTACAAGTATTCAGGCCGTTTGACGCATTCGAACCGTACTCGGTATTCACGTCCACGCTATGTCAGCGATCCCTCGATTCCGTTAGGCATCGCGCGATCGAGGCATCCGAAATCTCTGAAACATCCTGCGGTGGGACTCGCCGAACCGGGCTATAAGCTGAGATATCGTCTAAGAGAGCACAGACGCGGTGAATCGCTGCAAAATTACAGATATCTGGGTAAACTTGCTTAATTCGTATTTGCGCCTAAATCGTATTCCTGCTGTTTCTTTTAAACTAAGTGACTGGCGCTCCTAGCTGTAGCAAATGTAAGCAGCAGTTAGCCATACGTAATTAACAAGCCGAGTCATCATGCGATCACTCCAAGAAAGAAATATAAAACAGGTGCGTTTTTCGGGTACTTCGCATTAAAATTGTCGCATGATTCTTAAGGGGTCACTCTGGTTAGCGCGCCGATAAATTCAGCGATTTTCAGGAATTTATTGCGACGAAAATAATTATAGCAATGGAGTAAAACTTTTTTCTATTTATTAAACTACATTTCTACAGTAAATAAAAAATATAAAAGTAATAAAATTATTGCTTCTCAAATGCTTTTGAAAATGGTCTTGATGACATGTTTAAAAATTTATGCCGCGCTCGTGAAGTCGATTTCAGCTGTTAGATTTATGCGAACCCAGAAATCCAAACAGATTCTTGATTAGTATGACTGTGGCTATCGTTCGGACTATAATTAGTGATTTTTCTTAAAAATTAGCAAAATGGCGGGCAAAATGCAAGAAATATATTTTTTCGGCTTTTTTTTTCATATTTTTTATTTTAAAAGTAGGTTATACTCAATGCAAATAGTTGGTTGTAGTCCCTGCGAGAGTCTCAAGTGTGCAGAATACGCAGTAAAATTTATACAGCAATCGGTTCGATAGGTTTTGAGATTTTATCTTCACGATGTGGACAAATGAGGTTTCGAGGAAAACGCGTTCAAAGTTTTCATCTATAGAGAAGCTAAAATAATCGGAATTTGTCCATGAAAATTGAACAGTACATTCTTGAGGATATGTACTTTCGAAAAATGACCCTTAAGGATTTTCTATAATTACTATTTGTGAGAAGCGGCGAAATAAATTTCTGTGTGAAACTGTCTATTTGCAAGTTTATTTCTTCTTTTTACACCGATGAACAGTGTCTTACATTTTAATACGGTAAATTTTTTTATTTTCCCCCGTTTTCATATTTGGGGGGAGAAAACTGCGTTCAAAGTTAGGGTTGAAAAATCATTTTTGTGGATTTTTGAAAATCTGGCGAGTCAGTCATATTTCGCATTCAAAGACACAAAATTCGTCCATTGACACTATTCCCCTATCTCTAATAGTTCTCGAGATATTCCTCAAAACTGATTTTTCAACCCTTAACTTTGAACGCAGTTTTCACCCCCAAAATATGAAAACGGGGAAAAATAAAAAAACACGTATTTCTTATTTTTCGGTCCTCTATAACATATCCAAAAACCAAAATGATCGGAGGCGGACACCTAAAATACTCTCCTTGTAAGAAAAAAACTTGGATGAGGCTAAAAAGAAAATCTTAACCGGTACAGCAAAGAAAACTCATAGGAGGAAGAATAATGCCAAAATCGTTACACAGAAGGACAAAAAGAAGAAAACGAAAGGCGAACAAAAATGAAAGCTGGTTCTGTAAAATGAGTGATTAAATGTAAATATACGAAATAGGATAAGATAGTACGATTTAGATACATTAATCCTGAATCGTACATTTTCCAGATTAAAATCAAATCGTTTTTGTGAGTACAGGTTGATGATCTTTTATTGCTTGAGTTTATTAAACTGTTTATTCCGTAAATAAACAGTTGATTACTACTGTTAGACTTTCTATTAAAATATAGAGTAATATATTTATTAACAACAAGTGATGTCCATGTTACAATGGTAAAATACAACTTTGCTAGCTACAACTGTTGCGTGATACTATGTCTCTGCACCATGAAGGCTCTGTGCAGACTGAACGGAAAAACCGTCGCCTCCGCATCCTTCCCTGAGTCCCTAGAAACAGGTAGAAAAAGTTCGAGGAAAAACCCCAGGCGTCAAGAGGCCCAACGGTCGCCACCTGCTATCCTGCGTGTAGGTATCGTTGTATTCCAACAACTACAAACTGTGTTTCATTTTCCCTGTTATTTTCCATGCAATAAGCATTTCTTCTTAAGGGGGTATACCCGTTTGAACCCTCGGAAAATGTATACATTTTGTGGATTTTTTTACAAGTCAACGGTTTGATGCAGATTTCCCGTTTTTAACTATGTTTACATAGTATTATGAACTACTTATAAAAAAAGTTTCAGTTAAAAAACTATTGTTTTTCGGAAGTTACGGATACATGTCCGAAAGTCTTTCGATTTTAGACGGCTAAACGGTGGCCCTAAAAACTCGCGCTACGTTCAACCAATTTACTTCAAATTTTGCATGCAGAATCATAATAAGATTCCGCATCGTCCAACGAAGGCGATTTTGAAAATTTTGAAAAATAAAGAAATGGTGAGAGATCAAAGGTAAAGTTAAATTTTTCTAAGAGAAAAATCCACCTTTTTCCTTTATAAATAATAAACGGGGAATCGAAATAAAAAAAGCCTTCGTTGGACGATGCGGAATCTTATTATGATTCTGCATGCAAAATTTGAAGTAAATTGGTTGAACGTAGCGCGAGTTTTTAGGGCCACCGTTTAGCCGTCTAAAATCGAGAGACTTTCGGACATGTATCCGTAACTTCCGAAAAACAATAGTTTTTTAACTGAAACTTTTTTTATAAGTAGTTCATAATACTATGTAAACATAGTTAAAAAACGGGAAATCTGCATCAAACCGTTGACTTGTAAAAAAATCCACAAAATGTATACATTTTCCGAGGGTTCAAACGGGTATACCCCCTTAATGGCTACGATTTAGGCAAGCTTGCCCAGTAGGCGCAGTGTCACGGTGCTTTCTACGCGATTCTATTTTATTTCACAAGCACCTCGTTAATTTATTCCCCAAGCTGGATTAACATTCGGTGAACAGGCACGGTGCTCCGTTAAGTCAATCGCAATTACTTTGATCCGCTGCTCGATTTCGGAGTGCAGGCGACGAGCAACGAAAACAAGCCGCACGAAGCTCGGAACAATGAAACGCAACGCGCTTCCATTGCATCTGCCATTGTCCCCCTGCGCTACCGAAAACTCGGTGATCAATTGGACGAAAACTCTGCTTGTTCAGCTCGTTCGGCGAATTGTTTTCTCTATGCTGGGAAATAACAACCAGCGTTGCTATTGCGATGTAAAAATATAATTGATTAAAGCGAGGCTTTCGTTTCTCGATCCCGGTACGGAATACTCGCAAGCGCGACTAGACAATTTTTATTTCCTAGTCCTGGCACGCACCGAATCGTCGCAGCAGAAGATACGACGAAGTGTCCGAAAAGAAAATCGGACGCGAATCGTCAGCTGAATGGGAACGAAAAATTGAATCGCACAATCGACGCGTGAACTTCGCCAATCGTTCGGCCCTCGACCGCGCCGCGAGCGAGCGAACGCTTTGGAATCATAGAACGCCCGTGAAACTTTTTCCCCGAATCCTCGTCAGCTCCCTGGAATTTCGCGGACCTCCACGCAACAGCCGAGCGTTCGTCGTTGTTTTTGCGTTACGCGATGGCTGGTTGAAAATTTCGTTCGGACACGTAGTGCTTCCCTTAATGGGCCGCAATTTCCCTCGATGGAGAGGAGCGTTTCATAATTGACGAGTATTCGCGCTTTAACCCTCGTTACCCTTTCCCCATTGCTGCCGCGCTTCGCTCCCCGGTTCTCCCCGCGAACATACGGGGCCCGAGTTAGTGGCTTGCAGTTACGAAAATCCAAAAAGTCACGTTTCTGGATAGATAACGATGCGGCGCTTATTACCGCGACGCTTAATTGTGCCGGGAGTTTTCCTCGAAATAATTATGACGCTACTCGAAAATATCCACCCCGCCGGATGAACGAACGGCAGGGGGTCGATCCCCCTGCCGGGTTCTACGCGATTAACGGAGGGATTATGGGTGAAAGTAGCTGCGGAGTTTGCAATTGGTCGAGTTTCTTCAACCCTCGCACAGTGGGACGGGTCGCGAATCTAGGTGGGAAAAAATAAGTAATGGCCAATTTTTATACTTTTCAGGTTGAAAAAGACGAGCAATATATTTTTGATGAATACAGAAGTATATATGCATATTGTTATTGTTTCAAACGCATGTTAATAAATTTTCACGTAACAGTTTAATTAATAAATTAAAGACAGAGGGTTATAATTCGTGCGATGAGCTGGGACTAGAATCCGAGTCTTCTGAAAGTCTATTAAAAGTATCGTCATTTTGATTAGAATAGGGATCGTTTTAAAATTTCTAGTCCTTTCAGCAATTGCAATGTACCTTTTGGAATAGCTTCCTTCTTTTTATATGGTGATTCCCTGGAAGTATTAGTAAGCGGATCTGAAGAAAGTAGTGACGCGTTTAATATGTCCCTTTTTGTAAGAACCCTTGACATTTTTCTTGCGTGGCATTCTCTGTATCGCTTACAGTCTTTATTGCGGGCTTCTTGAGCCTCCTCTGATAACATCCCTATTGGCAGTAGACAAGACTTTATAATATCTACACTGTGTGTCAGTACTTTGTGTACAGTCACAGGCATAAAATACCACGAGTACAAATTTAAATATATAATTCTGCTTTCAGTTACATATTTCTGAAATTGTGGTATATCGATTTCGTAGCCTGATGCTAATGCGCTAAGGATGTAAAAAAATCGCTCAAGAAGCCCGCCATCTATTCCCGAGCGTATGAAACATGGTAATATTAAAAAGAAGCGCTGCGCGAATTAACTTGAGCTTGTGATACTTTTGCATATAATTATACTTTCAATCCATTAGCACATATTAGCAGTTCAAATTAGCATAAATCGAAACTATCCGTAGTAACCTTACAAATTATAAAGAAATTACAGTGTCATTTTGTGGCATTGGTTAGTAATTAAATTTAAAAAAAAGAGCTTGTAAATTTTGCATAGTCAATGCCCCATATCTACCATTAATAGAGGTTTTTCCAAAAATATGCTAAATTAAGAATACATATTAAATTTTTATAATATAAAAATGTTTTTAAATATTATACTTACCTTAATGCGAAAAAAGCTCTAATTTCGAAGCAATTTCCTCGGGATTGACTTTTGCCTTCAAACATATGAGCTTGAACGAACCGATTTTCGAAAACGGTGTACATTAAAAAGATAATATGCTGGATTTGCTCTGATTAGACATTTTTGAGCCAGCATATCGATTCTTATAAATATTGATGACTTGAATTTTTTCCACCTAAATTGGCGATTCGTCCCACTTTCGGTAAAGTCACGTTCGCTCAAAAAGGACCAAGAATCTTAGAGGGTGACAATGTCCAGATGCGTAGGAAAAGGGAAAGTCGCGAAGTAGGTATCTAACAGTACTTTATGATTAAAAAAAACCAACATGTTATTGAATTGAATAATTTTGTAAAATATTGAAAATTCATAGTTCTTACAATGCCCCAATACCTGGACAGCTTAACTAGTATGTCCCGGTGTCCCGATTTTACTGTCCCATTACCTGGACACATGATGAAACAACAGCAATTTGGATATTTTCTCGGGAAATTAAATAAAAAAAAAAAACAACACAATAGTTTTTCCTACTCGCATATTTTTTTCTGTATAAATAATTTATTCCAATCAGTAAACAAGCTGGAGTAAAAGCAATCTATTATTGAATGACTAATTTTAAGGCTATGTGTATTCGTGTGTGACACGTGAATTTTACACATGAATCTTGAATTGAATATTATCATTAAAACAAGACAACAAGAATGCAAAGTAATAATTGCTAAGGTGTGAAATAATGATTTTAATATTGTGTCAAGAATAACTCGTGCTTATTTCACAGTTTGCACACATGGTCAGGTTTAGGGCCGTTCCGAGATTTCACTGTACCAGTAGATAGACACGAGAACAAAAAACTAGTAAGAACTTTAATTTTAATCTTCCAATAAAAAAAGAATACTACGAGGTTCCATTTCAGCAATACTAAAATGGTGTAAACTGAAGAGTTCAAGAAAATTGATTTTTAATACGAGTATTACGAGTTTACTAAAAAACTATGTACATGAATATATTTTATTAAACATCTGAATAATTGAATAAAATAGTTCTTTTACGGATAAAGCGAATATTAAATGTAATAATCAGTATTATTTACACTAGTGTCCAGGTACTGGGACGTGTCCAGGTATTAGGACATTTACCTTAACCGGCTTCATCTCTGGCGCATGACTAAAGCTACAGTTAAATCATCCTTATTCAAACTTTGAATAACGACTACCCGTAAGTACCTTTTATCTAGATATTACTCACATATTATCTTCGCCCAAGTCTGACTGACCACTATAGTAACCACGTAAAAATTTGGATACTTTGCCGAACACGTTGGTGGTACAAACGCATAAATTTGAAGTAAATATGATTTACAATTTCAATGAAAAAATCCCGGCCCTCTAAAGGACTTAAACCAGCCACCCACAGCTAAGTGTTCGATAAGCGTTCGGTACAGAGGGTTCACGGGACCGCATTTGAATTGTACGTCGCGGAGAACAATCGTCGTCGCATTAGGAAGGCTGTCCTGCAAGCCTGTACACACATTCGTACACGATCCAGCGGCGGTCCATTCATAATTCAAAAATATCCGTCCGGCGAAACGGCCGGGATCAAGGGAACTCAGGGCCAACGGATGTTCGTGCATCTTTCACGCAAACCATCGCGAAAGGTCGGTGTATATCAGTGGGCAAACAGAAAGATCTGAAGGTTAGCCGGACTGTTTCGATTCCCTTATTTAATCAGCGGAGCTAGCTTCTTTGGGTATCGAGCTATCTGGATGAAGCAAAATTCAATCTATCTGAACTTTCAATCTACCCTACTCTTTGAATCGAATCAAGGGTAAAACTGCCTGAATTTATGAAGCCTCTCGTCTCTTTTCATCAGTTTTCTGCAATCGAATGGAACGCGCAACTTCGATCGCGAATTCCATAATGATAGCAATTACACCCAGCTACGCGATAAATGCGCAGGAAGCGCGCCCCTGTATCCCTTTCTATTTATGCCGCAAAACGAGTTGATCCCGATCCACCGATCACCCTCCGATCCTGGAAAACAGCGCGTGAAATTAAACGGCCATAACGTTGATCATTGAATCGCAGCGAACAAATCAGAGCGGATGGGATTAACCGTGTCTCTATGTTCCTCGGATGGATCGTTCAGTTCGCGGAGTTTTGCGCGATGCAACCGTAACCCGTACCGAACCGTCTCTACGGCGAATATAAAGACCTGGATATAAAGTATCCGGAGCCACGTTTTACGACGTGCTTCCTTCTTTTCCACTCGATCTTTTCCGAATGCTCGCGTCACGCGCTCACGCGAACACCGCCCGCTCCCCCTAGTTTCGTTGTGTGTGGCAGTTCCATAAATCTACATCGGGATTTTGGGTCGATGCATAAAGCGCAGGATCCGAAAACGAGGCTGTTCCAGCAAATTGAATGTCGATGAACTTGTACGTATTCGGTAATCGTATTGTACTCTGTTGTATTGCCGACGAATTCTTGGCCCGCTGACCTAAAGCTAACTGCTATCGTAGCTACAGATATCTGTATAGTTAACTTCTACTTAAGGGGTTACACCTACAGTGACTCGCATTAATATTCGGACACTTTTTAAAATCGCATAAGTTTTGTAGAATTGGTCCAAACGACTTGAGCTTTTTTTAGAAGCTAGAAGGATCAGTTTGCTAAATGAAGTATTTGGTCGTTTTGAAAAAAAATGTATTTGGTCGGAATAGCGAAAAGAATAGTAAAGGTCGATTTTTAAATTTTTTTTAAAAGAAGAACGAAATCGCTGGTTTCGGGAATTTTTGCGTTTTTCGACCTTATTCTGCGATCTTTAAACGTTTGTAGCTCGGAGCAACGTTAACCGATTGTGATGAAATTTTAGGCAGGTTTTTTTTTAATTTTCATTACAAGCTCACAAGAAAAAGTTTAAAAATCGACCTTTACTATTCTTTTCGCTATTCCAACCAAATACATTTTTTTTCAAAACGACTAAACGCGTCAGTTAGCAAACTAGTCCTTCTAGCTTCTCAAAAAAGCTCAAGTTGTTTGGATCAATTCTAAAAAAGTTATGCGATTTTAAAAAGTGTCCGAATATTAATGCGAGTCACTGTAGTCAGGCGACCGAAAAGAGGCGAATATTTGTGAATTTTTTTTGAAGAAGCGGAAGCGTATATTTTTACGAAACTTTTTGCTCTTAGAAGAGCAACGTTTAAAGAACATTTGGTAATTTTTTCGTAGAAAAATATTTACGTTTATAATAAAATAACAAGCGACATCCAAAAAGCATTTTTAAAAATTTGGTTTTGCGGTGAGCATTGCCATTCGGAACCAGATTATCTAAAATCAAAAAACAAAAAAGATTTCTTTAGTATATTAATGTATCCTCAGGTTGACGGAGAGAATTTTCCGAAATATTAATTTAAAACAAAATGGCGGCTATTTGAAGTTGAAATCCTGATTTTTTCCGCGTGATTTTTTATGTCGGTTGTTACTTTATTATAAACTTAAATATTTTTCTACGAAAAAATTACCAAATGTTCTTTAAATGTTGCTCTTTTAGGCGCAAAAAGTTTTGTAAAAATATACGCTTCCACTTCTTCAAAAAAAAATCAAATATATTCGCCTCTTTTCGGCCGCCCGACTAGGTATAACCCATTAAAGGGTGAGCCACCCTGGATACTCGAAAATAATGTGTAAGTTTCAGAATTTTTTTTGGGCGAAATTAGAAAAGTAATGAAAGAACTTTCTTGAGGACATTATTCTACATACCTTATAGTATAGGTATACCAAAAAAATTGTAACTTTTTTTTAAACAAAATGGCATTGCTGTACTCTGTCATTCTTGTATTTTTTTAAAAGACTCTCCGCGGCTAGCAGTAGATGTTCCGTCTTCTTTGACGTATCATAAAACACGAAAAATTTGCATTATTTACATGACATTTACTACAGAAGTACATAGCGATTTGTAAAAATATTGATTTTTGTGAAAATGGTGGACATTTAAAGAAAATATCAGACTTAGCCGAAAAAATTGCCCAAAATTTTAATCCTAAACTGTGTCAAAAATTACATGTAGCAAAAAACTATTTATTAAATCGTAAAATCTGTATGTACTTCTGTATATAATCTATTACAGAAGATACTACTAAAATTTCAAGTGAATCAAATAAAAATTGTTCAAGTTATGCTGCTAGCCAATTTGAAGAAAGTGTCATTTCAACCAACTCGGTCATTTTTTAATATTTCTGTACAATATTTACACAACACATTTATTAGCTAATACATGCCCTAAATATAAGAAGCACATAAATCATTCTCAATCTCAAAGTATTATAAAAAAAATCGTGGTAATTTGGCGCAGTTCTGAGCTACTTAGGGTGGCCTAACCCCTTAGCTTTCGTATTTTTGTATACGTTTAAAAAAGTTTCGAAGACAAGCAAGCTTGAAGCGTTTCCACTCGGAATTCGAAAAGTAACAGCACCGAGTATCCGCTTCTGAGTGAAGCTGCTCCAGTCGCAAAGCTTCTACCTCCAAAAGCAAGATGCCCCACGCACGATGGAACGCCCTGTACGCAACGGCCGGCCAGTCCCCTCAGGACTCAACGTCGAGAAGATCGGCGAAGAGGGAGCCAGCCGAATCCACGAATGCGGGAGAACATCCGAAGAGGTATGGAGTATCTGGCGCCAGAGTAACAGCGCTCCGCGCCTCTCCGTCTGCGTCTCGCTGTAACTGGCGCCAACCTGGCTCCCCATGGATCCGGGGCTCACAACCCCCCGCGCCCCCAGCGGGATTTCTAGCCAGAGCCCTGGATCCTCCTTTCGCCCGTTTGCTCCCTCTTTCCGTCGTCTCCGCGCCCATCTCCTTTCCTCCTTCGTCCGGCAACCCCCGCGAACCCACCCCCTCGGAAACTATGCTCCGGCTACGTTCGGCTATCCAAACACATCCAGCCAGCCAGGCGAGCAGCCATTTCCACCGAAACAAAATCTCGAACTCTGGAACTATGATCCCCCGCAACTGTGTTGCGTCTTCGTCCTCCCCCGGTCGCTCTTTCCAAACCGCCTCCCTCCAACGTCGCGTCCATCCCCCCGACCCGTCACGATCCCGATAGCTCTTTCTCCGTTGCCCGTTCTTATCACAACACAAGGCTGGCTCGTCTCCCTTCGGCATTCGAAGTGGTCGGCGGCAAAAGGAACGGGGGCGCCGCGTCGTCTATCGATCGAGGGAATTCCGCACGGAGAATCTGTTTACCCGAATTTCGCGCGCCGGGGAGAAGGAAATATTCCGTGTACGTGAGAGCGTCGTGCTGTGGTCCAACCCCTTACCCAGCCCCACCGCCCCGCGGCCCGACACATTCGAGCCCGCCGCTTCTTTTTCACCGAGTGGATGCGACCCCCCAGCCCCATCCCCCTCTTCGCCGACCGACGCCTCTTTCTCTTGCCTGGCAGTTTCTGATGCCAAGTTTCTTCCTATCGGGGGATGATGAATTCGGAGCTTTCGGGAAAATGATATTTGCGACGGGACACTGCGTCCAAGGTGGAGGGGGGTGGCTCCCATTTCTCGAGCAGGGGTGACTCCGTGGCGCCAGAGGACCGCGCGGCCGGCGATTGCTGATCGTGTGCGGCAGCCTCTCGGGCGATTGTGTTTTGAAATCGTTTCAGGGAGATTGCGAGCTGGGAGTATCTGATACCGCCACTTGTTATATCTCGCGAAGCGAGCACTGAAATTTATCGGTCGTGAACTGAGTTAGTACCTAAACATATGTAAGGAAACATAGTGTAATTACAGCGGCATGTGATCAACAATTACAGAAAGGGAATTTTAAGAGTGGGAAAATTTATTGCACTGCGACAATTTTACATCACATTCGGAGAAGGCAAATCTAATAATTCTGTGAATGCCAGAGTATCTACTAGAAATACTTAATTCATTATCTACTTCGGTAAACTTTCCTCACTTTTACCTGCTTTGGGTAAAAATTTATATCGATCGAAAGCACGTATCAAATAACTTGCAAAGATAACAATTTTGAGTTTAGAGATCTATTTGTGGAAAAGTTATTGATTAAAATGGACTGTGAAATTTTTACGTATATTCTAACCTCTAATGCGACCAACTATTACGCTTCAATTTGAATGGATACTTTTGGGTACAGTCAGTATAATCACAGACCCTCAGATGCTAAAAGCGCACCCTCTTCCTACTTTTCCTGGGAAAAAAATTATTTTAGGTTATGTTCAAACTCACATCGGTTCGCTACCATGCTTTACACTCCCCGCACTAATTTAACCCCTACCAATACTAATACCCTAGACAAGGTAGAAAGTGGATTGTGTTGTTTCGGAATAAGTCGACAGAAATACTGTAGGGGTGAGGGGTGCAGTATTTAAATATATAACACAAAAAGACAATTTTGTTCGAAATCTAAAAGAAGTATTTTTTACAAAATATATTATAGAACATACACCGTGTATATAAAATACAAACTAAATACTAAACACATACTCTCCTTGCACCCACTTTTTTAGAAACACCCTAAGTATTTTATGCTGTCGAAATCCCTCAAAATACACAAGTAAAATGTAACCGTTTCGAAAAACAAAGAAACTACATACTCCTACCCCTCCAACCTCCAAGAACGAACTATATGCGACAACCACTGTAGCTTTCACAATAAAGGTTAGAAAATATGTAAATATTTCGCAAATTTTTCGCCTCATAACTTTTTAATGAAAATATTCCTAACCTCCAAATTGGTATGGTTGAACTCTATACAACAAGTACTGTCCATAAATATAAGTTTCGACCCCAAAAAAAGGTTTCCCCTCTGGGAAACCTTCTCCTCTGAAAAGTTCACATATCTAAATCAGGACTGTAATCGATTAAAATACTTTTCGCAATAAAAATACCGCCGAGTGCCATCGCTGGTAACAAGGTTAGGTTCGGTTGGGTTTTCTTAAACCTAATCCTAATAAAAAAATTCATCAAAACACAGTTATACCTATAGCAAGAAATAATAAAAACGCATCTGAAAATAACTTTAAAAACTTATATATATACATAAATTAATGAATTTCTTGAGTAAGCAATAATAGGTTGCATTTTTCAGCACCCGATTTTTGCATGTATTAAGTTTGTCGAGTTCTAATTAAAAATTTGCAGGTTCCAACGATTCTAACTTGTCGCATACAGAAATGTCAATTATTATTCAATTAACAGCAATCTCCTTTTGCTAGGCGATGGGGATTCGGGAGAAGTGTAATTTATGTCGCCGTTTGCATCCGTTAACTTTGTTCGTGAGTTTTCCCACTACAGAGTGCAGCTCGCTGAAGAATATTAGAGCTGCCTTGTACATCTTAAACAGTTTTGCAACGCATTCGGAAACGCAGCGCGGATGCACCGTCGTGGTAAATGCATTCCCGACGCGCTCCCTCCAGCAGCATTATACAGAAATATATTTCACACTTTAATTACAATTACGAGAGAAATTTAATACGGAATTAGTTTAACCTTTGAGGCTGGGTTTGTAATTACAGCTGCGTCACTTCGTTTCGTGAAGAATTTCTATTTCTTGCAAACCGCCGGTCGCGTCCATTACCCTCCACCCTGCACTTCTTTTCAAGACCTCGCTCCTTTGCGTTCGTTAATTAAGGAGCGGCAAGTTTAATGATTCGTCGAGCGGACAGCATACCGGAGCCATCGAAGAAACATGTCTCACCCCCAAAGAATATCGTCCAACCGAGGCATCAACAGCATTAAAAAATATTCCCCGCGGTGTCGCCATCGCTAAAGACACCCCCAACCCTTCATCAGCTTCCAAAGTGTCCAACTCGTTCAAGAGCGATGAACGAAAAAAAAAAAAAAAAAAAAAAATGAGGAAGTAAAGCATCATCCATTGGTTCGCGAAAACTTTCCCACCGGATACCCCGTTTCTAGGTTAATCGCAAATCCGTGGAGCGATCGACGCCCATGGAATCAAGCCCCGTCCCATTTCACCCGACACGATGACACTGTAATCCACGTAGAGTGGCCGAACGGTCGAAAACGAGTCAGTCACGTGGCCGTACGTGCACCGAACGGAGGGGGACCCCTTTGCGTGGGAGGCTGCACAAGCACGAGGTAGAGGCTAAGTATTCGAGCGTGTTTAGTATTCCGTTGCCATTTGATTCCTCGGCTTCTGTACGTGGACCGCATTGTTTTCGAGTCCGACGTCTCACTAAGGCGAGCAACGAGGGTCGAGTTTCGCGGCAACTCGCCCGAGGAATATTATGGCAGACCCTGCTTCCACCCTTTCCATGGTTACTTTATCCCGTGGCGCTTGTTAACGGAACGGCTTCAAGGTAATTCTTTTATTCCAGCAATTTCTTTCGTTGACTCGATAAAAAAAGGGCGTTTCGGTATCGCCCTTACACGCGCAAGCTAATTTTTTGCCTGCTCGGTTGCCTAAGGGTACGTTTATGGTGGAGCTAGGAAAGGAACTAAGAGAGCGTCGATCGGACGCTTTTATCGTTGGTCATCTCTTAGAAAACGTAGATCTGTTCGTTGCTCCGATATAAACACTTCCATTGTAAAACAGTATAATGTATTTCGACGCTTCGCTCTTATCGTCGCTCTGATCGCTTATTTGTCAATCTTTAGAGACTATGGCAAAAATGTAGGTATGCAAAAATAGTGGTTATATCCGGGGTTATAGTGCTTCAAATAGAGCGCCTTACCAAAAGCTGTTCTAGTCGTTTGAAATTGAAATTTTTTAAATTCGTGTAATCTGTATGAGTGTGGCTATCGCTTGAACTAGATTAAATGAGATATACTGAAAATTTATAAAAAAAAAATGACAGTGTCTAAAATAGACATCGATTTCTGCAAAAAAAAAATCGCTAGTTTTTTAAATCGCAAAAGTCTAAGTTTGCAAAAACCGAGTTTTAATACCGGCGAGAATGGGACATCTACTGAAGATATATTCCAAGTTTGAAGTAAATCGGGTGATTAGTTTTTGAGATATCATGCTAACAAATTCGGAAAACATCGTTTTGAGAAAAACGCATTTAAAGTTTCAGGTACTGTTTTTTTTTAATTAAATTTTTTTTTAAATATTGTCTAAATATGTACAAATATAGGCATAAAGTTTTCAATTAATATAATTTCAGGGTTTCTCTTAAAAAGTCCCAAGTATCGCATTCTTTTCGGGTCGTCAAGGCAGGGAGCCCTTAATATTAACAACTTGAACACTTGCCATTTTCGTCATCGCAGGTCAAAGGAAGCGATCGAAAGAAAATAGCCAAGCTTCTAACGCCTCTTAAGCATTACCCTCTCGTTCGAGGGATGAGAAAGCCCCTTCCATTTTCTTACGTACAAGCTTCCTTACCCAGCCCGTCGCCCGGGTGCATTATACTAATTCCAGGGTCATGTAACATCAACTTGCCCGAGACATTAGTATAAACCAGCCCACGGTCGCCGCGAATACTAAATCTCGCCAGCCGTACGTACGTGCCACCCTTGTCTTCTTCTCGCCCCCTGAGCCCCTGCATCGTGGACCGCAATCCCTGCATCGTAACTATGGGCCACGTGCGCACACGCGCGCAAACGTGCTCATTGACGTGGATTCGCGGGCACGAGGGTGAAAACGCGTATGTTCTCGCTGCGACTGGCTTCCGCCCTCCCCCGAAACTTGTCGCGGCAACCTCCCGCGACGCGAGCACCCGTCCCCACTCCGCCTTGCTCGCCCCGTTGGCTCTGTTCGCCGATTAAACGCGAGATTAACCTTGCTGCAGGGCCACGCGATTCCGTGTTCCTTGATACTTTAATCTTGGCCGCGCGGGGGGGGAGGGCCTTCTCTTTTCCTAGAGAGGACGGGAGAGCTGGTGTACTCTTGGCGCCCATGGGGATGAAATCGATCGGCCACAGGGAGCAACGGGGGCTTGACTGTCGGGGCTGAATTGATGGGTGGGTCGAATGCAGAAGGATCATACGTGTACCGTGCGGTTTTCTACTCGCCGCAATGCAAGCGGGGAATAGGTATTAATTTCGTCTTGCGACTGGTTAAATTTATTAGTTCTGAGGTGGTTCCCTGAGCATGCGGGAGAAAAAAGGAACCGCCGGCGAGGGGACTTGAACCCACGATCTTCGGATCCACTGCGCGCTGGCCAGCCGCCTTAAGAGGACTAGGCAGACGGAAAATCGATTTTTTTTATTGCATTTTCCGAAAGTACTATCTTTTCTCAATAAAACGCCGCTTGGTTTATAGTAAAATTTGCAAAATTGTAGATTTGGCAGCTAAAAACGTCAAGCGGCAACCTATAGCGTCGCCTTTGCCCAGAAACTTTAAATGCGTTTTTCTCGAATATTTTTTCTCGAATATTTTCCTGATTGCGAGCGAATTGAGGTTCAAATCGACTTGGAAAAATTACAGGATGTGTAGAACATGTGTCATTTCGGCGCAAACCTCTGATGTGGTCCGTAAAAATTCGAGACTTTCATAAAAAAAATCCGGTGACAAAGATTCTAAGCATTATTAATTATATTCGCTTAAGAAAAAGTAGAAACTGTTTAGCAAATCAGATAAGAACAATACTAAAATGGTGCAAACTGGAGAGTTCAAGAAAATTTATTTTCATTTTGAGTGTTACGAGTTTACTAAAAAAATATGTACATGAATATATTTTATTAAATATTTGAATAATTGAATAAAATATTATTTTATGGATAAAGCGAATATTAAATGTAATAATCAGTATTATTAACACTAGTGTCCAGGTACTGGGACGTGTCCAGGTATTGGGACATTTACCGATAACCGAGTACCCGGGTCACCGGGTATCAAGAGCCCTACTGCGATCTGTCGTAGCTAGGAGATCCCGCCTTTAGTGCCAGGGAGAAGTATGCATCTGTTTCTCTCTTGCACTAGTGGGATTCTAGCCTGTCACTGCGACCTGTCGTAGCTAGAAGATCCCGCCTTTAACCGATTCCCCCAACGCCGACTCCCCGAGATCTCTATGTTTCGGACTAGGGATATGCGGGTAACCGAATGTGTCGGGTACCCGAGCGGTCGGGTCGGATCGGGTCAAGTCGGGCGGGCTCGGACGGGGGCCCGGGACAGAGGGGGCTGTGATGCCAGATCGGGGACGGGTTCTCTCGAGGATTTCCCCCACCTCGCGCACACTACACCGGAGCTGCGTGTCCGTGAGTTGGACTCCGAAGCGCCGAGCTCACGGAAGCGCTGCTCCGGTGTAGTGTGCGCGAGGTGGGGGAAATCCTCGAGAGAACCCGTCCCCGATCTGGCATCACAGAGAGGGGGGCCTACGGGTAGTTCGACTGTGTCGTGTAGCCCGATTACTTCGGGTAGCGCGATTATTTCGGGTAGCCGATTATTTCGGGTAATGCGGTGCTTGATAAGTTCATATACGTATTCAGCTTTTTTAAACAACCGAGTACTCGAAAAGCATGTACAAAATCTTTACCTACATGAAACTTTAGAATAAGATGATTTTCATATTCATATGCTTGCATATTTTTATTAAATACTATGAAACATCCGGAAAATATGCGTTTTTAAACATGTATTTAGTATTGCGATATTAAAAAAAGGAAGTTTAATGCATCATTAACAATATTTTCTGCATTTTTCATAGTATGCAATAAAAATATACAAGCATATGAATATGAAAATTATCTAATTCTAAAATTTCATATAGGTAAAGATTTTGCACATGCTTTTCGAGTACTCGGTTGTTTAAAAAAGCTGACTACGTATATCAACTTATCAAGCACCGCATTACCCGAAATAATCAGGCTACCCGACACAGTCGGACTACCCGTAGGCCCGTCCGTCTCGGGCCCCCGTCTGAGCTCGCCCGACTTTACCCGACCCGACCCGAGCCCGAAAAGTCGGGTACCC
Source organism: Andrena cerasifolii (assembly GCF_050908995.1). Lineage (NCBI taxonomy): Eukaryota > Metazoa > Arthropoda > Insecta > Hymenoptera > Andrenidae > Andrena > Andrena cerasifolii. The sequence goes on from NC_135123.1 coordinate 6,059,754, forward strand.
GCACACCTCTATTTCGGACTCTACTTAGAGGGCGCCACCTATGGGCCGCACTCGCACCGTATGCCATTTCCAAACGCTAAACTCCTGCAAGCTGTCGGTGATGCGGGATAATCTAACAGAGAACCCCGTGTTTTTTCCGGTTGCCCGACTTCGACCGCACTGACAGCTGATCGACCATTGTTTGATTTTGGTTACTGTCATGTTTGTCGCGCGGAACGAGCAGACGTGCTCCACGTGCTCCATTAATTCCCGTTGTGTGCGCACGCCAGCCTCTGCCTCCGGGCTTCGTCACTTGTCAGATAAAAAATGATGGATTCCCCGCCGCAGACTCGACTAATTGCGCCAGACGTGTCTTTCCCCTGTTCTTCTCCCGCGATCCGCCGTTCCCTTCTGCACGCCCCCCATTTTGTTTTTTTTCACCTACTACCAATCTCTTGTTTTCTCCGCGCTTATGATGGCCTTCTTTACGGAGCGAGCGCGATACGAAGAATGATGGATATACTTTTTACAGTGCGCTCGGGATCTTTCAGTATTTTATGCGCTTTAAATAGTTCGCTTCACGGGCAATTTATTATCATTTGAATGGCTGGTATTTTCTGCTCTCCGCGAGGCTTCGAGACGCCCTCGGAATTAGGAGCTGCTTGTCGATGTGTTTCCGTAATTCAGGCATAGAGGAGCGGGCTCCCTAGGCGCATAAAATTATCAGCTCTTTTAGCACAGCGTGTTTGAGAGCAGGAGTCGAAAAGGGGGGTGGGGAGAGCCGTGCACCAAAAGGGGAAATGAAGATGTAAAAATTGCGGCTGCCACCTTCTTCCTCCCACCCTCTGCGAGCCGCGTAGCCACTGCTCCTTTAATTAGCTCTCTGTGGGAACGGAAAGCGTTGTCTTGGAAAATGTGTGCACTCGTTACATCGCACGAATAATTTAGCTCCGCGCAACGCGCATCGGGAGAGCTGCTCGCCCAAAGAACCAGCAGTCGCGATCCGGTAAAAGGATTGCGTTACGATGTCGCTGCATCGCTGGAAACTTAATCCTCTCGCATGACTCCTCGGCCATTACGATGCTGACAAGGGAAGTTAGGCAACCAGGAATTTTAGAAAATTATGCAACTTTGCGCGCACCCGCTGGAAAAGAATTAAGAATTTTCTTTTTCGTCGAATTTCTCGAGGACGGTGAGAGATATCGAAAAGAGGCATAAACAAAAGTTGCATCTTGTTTCTATATCTACAAAACTGCGTAAAAGTAATTGTCGAATTAAGGATTGGTGGAGGGGGTCACTTGAAAAGTCTGGATTTTTCGATAATTATTTTTGCACCGTTTTGTAAGTGTAAAAAAAGATGCAACTTTTGTTTACACTTCTTTTCGATATTTCTCACTTTTCTCGAGATAATCCACTAAGAAGAAAATTCTGCATTTTTTTCAAGGGAGGATTTCACCCCCAAAACCGCACTGTGGCTTCAACAAAAATAGGTTTGTCTTGCGCATCAACAAAGTTGCAAAATTTTGTGCGATTGAAAATAACTTCAGAATAATTGCATACTCTGACAATAAAAATAAGAAGAAATCATGGTAATAATAAATTATAATAAATAATTTTGTATCCCGAGTCCCAAATTATCATTATTACCCTGCCGATCCCATTAATCCTGCTCCTTCGCCTCGTTTAGGACTCTGGTACTTAGGAGACTACCATCTCCTTAATTTGCGCTCAGTTGTTTGGCGATGTCGTCGTTTTATATTGTTATGTTTTTCTCGTTACTTTATATTTTCCGTTGTTATTTTATTTTTTCTTTTTATGTTACGTTATTTTATATATATTTATTGTACTGAATTGTTCAAGCTTTGTATACTAAAGGGTTCTCCCGTCGAAATAATAATAATAATAATAATAATAATAATAATAATAATAATAATAATAATAATAATAATAATAATAATAATAATAATAATAATAATAATAATAATAATAATAATAATAATAATAATAATAATAATAATAATAATAATAATAATAATAATAATAATAATAATAATAATAATAATAATAATAATAATAATAATAATAATAATAATAATAATAATAATAATAATAATAATAATAATAATAATAATAATAATAATAATAATAATAATAATAATAATAATAATAATAATAATAATAATAATAATAATAATAATAATAATAATAATAATAATAATAATAATAATAATAATAATAATAATAATAATAATAATAATAATAATAATAATAATAATAATAATAATAATAATAATAATAATAATAATAATAATAATAATAATAATAATAATAATAATAATAATAATAATAATAATAATAATAATAATAATAATAATAATAATAATAATAATAATAATAATAATAATAATAATAATAATAATAATAATAATAATAATAATAATAATAATAATAATAATAATAATAATAATAATAATAATAATAATAATAATAATAATAATAATAATAATAATAATAATAATAATAATAATAATAATGATTCCACCCCTAAACGAGGCATCTCCGAATTACAGGCGCAGCCACGAACGATTCAAGGAACTCCCACACGTCCGTCCACACTCCCATCCGAAAGAAAGGCCGATTTCCATTTTCGCCGATCGCGCACGTCCTCCGATCGATAATTATCGCGACAGTGGACCCACCGCTCGCATAACAATCGCCGAGCCCCGCTCACAAAAGGTATCCAGGATCGCGGGGGGGGGGGGCGGGCGACTCGTTACGAATAAATTAACCAAATCGCGAGCCAGAGTGGACGCCGGCGACATTATTATTCGCGGGGGGTGGCCACCCCACTCCGCGTCTTTCACCGTCTCCCGTGAATCCCTCGTGGCGCGACTCCTTAACAAATCTAATTCCGTTTCTCGAGACGCGTCTCGAGCCTGCTTTCGCCGCCCGGTCGCCACACCTTCAACCCCCTGCCTGTTCGAGCAACCCCGTTGCCGTGCTTAGACTCTGCTCGAAATCACCCTCCTTTCCAGGCCCCCCCTCGCCCACGGTCTTATCCATTGCCGCATCGAGATTTCAAAGCATTGATAAAGAAGATGCCATTCAGCCCGCCCCTCTCCCCCGTCTGCCCCGGTAAGACGAAGGGGTTGGTGAGTAAAGTGGAAAGGCGATCCAGGGGGTGAATTCAGCGGTGTGGCGGGGGATGAAACGGCTCGGAGACGATACAAAGAGCCGCGAGGGTACCTGGGGGTAGATTCTAATGATGCCGATGTACCCCACGGCGGATACCTTCGCCGATAGCTGGGTAGGTTGGATACGACCCCCTTCACAGAGACCTTTGTACCCTCTTACCCCGATACTTTCTCTGTCCCGTAGGCTTTCTCTGTTCTTCGCCCGGGCGAAGCTCTGTTTTATTTGTCTCTGCCCGATGGGCCTGCCCTCGCTGCCGGGGGAACCACCCGCGCCCCCTTTCCATCTTAAGAACCTCAATGGCGTCGAAGAAGTGATAATACTTTTAAGATCGCTTTATTATTGTACGTTCGCTGAATTTTTATAACACCGCTCGATTTAATGGACGACGAACGCGTCTCTGTGGCTCTATTCGGAATCTCTCATGCGCTCCAAGATAAAGCTGCAGCGTCGATGTATTTAGCGAAACAGCGCCGCCACTCCCCCACCCCGTCTCGCACGCGTGGCAAATCTCTTATAATTCCACGGATTTAAAACCTGCAATCTCTTCCAAGTAAATACAGTCCACTTTGCTGCCTCGGTTCCGCCGTTATCCCCGATGTCTTTGTGCGTTTTACATGGCCACTGGTCTAAATCCCCTGGTTGAAACGCTACTTTTCATTCTCAGCTCCTGGCACAAAGATCTTTAATCTTGCGTTCCTATACCGGCGCTGGAGAGGGGTTTAAAACAGTTGTGATATCGGTTTCTGTTCTTGAAACAGTTACGAAGAACCGATATTCTGGATAACTGTTATAAGCAACCGAAATTTCTGACTATATCGATTTCGGTTACGGTTCTAGAACCGATATTATACCGGTTATAACGGTTCTAGAACCGATATTATACCGGTTATAACGGTTCTAGAACCGATATTATACCGGTTATACCGGTTCTAGAACCGATATTAAACCGGTTATAACGGTTCTAGAACCGATATTATACCGGTTATACCGGTTCTAGAACCGATATTAAACCGGTTATAACGGTTCTAGAACCGCTATTTTTTCGGTTCTATATCTGTTCTAAAACGGTTATGGAGTCGGTTTATTTCGGTTCGTAAATTGATTCTTATATCGTTCCTACGAAATTGTTATATGTTTCAACTCTCCGATGGCTGTGCATGGATTTATTTTGTCAACGCAATTTGAACGCAGACGTCTATTCGTGCTATTGGCATTTTCTTATTTCCGCTACGCCATCTGGTGGCAAAAATTAAAGCAGTCTAATCGAACCCGAGCTAACCAGCTGTCACATGTAATTGCCAGTATTGGGAATTTCGACTGCTTGATGATCGATTTTTTAAAATTTAACAGACTATTTAACGACAAAAACATTATTGCACTGTTTCAATACTTGTGTGACACCAGTCCTGTAACGCGATTCACCCGATTACAGAGCTTACTTTAGTAGATGGCGCTCTCACAGTATTTCCCAATAGTCATCATCTCAGTAGCGTATCTAAGTACGTCAATGTTTTGATGCGTAGCTGTTTATTACTCCGTGACGGAATTCGCTTGACTGTGAAAGTGTGAAAGCTTCCGTTTGTTTCCACCTAATCATGTGGCGCGGATGCGGACGAATGCTCCTATACGATGTATAGGAAATATGCTCCGCATGCGTAACGGGCCTAACGTAAACAATTTTTCGCTTAGCCAAACATCGCGAGTTGAGATGTTTGGAGAAGCTCTTGAAAAAAGAAACCCATGCACGGCCATTCGAGAGTTGAAACAGTGTGATAAAATAGAAACATCATTTCTAATTTGGTTGTCGCAGGATACACAAGTCTCATTTGTGAAGTGCATTTTTAGAAGCAACTTAAATCAGAAATTCTAATAAAATTACTAGTCGGTAGTAATTATTTTATTAATTTATTTTATCTCCGCATCACTCGAGAATGAGCGAAAACCTGGTTAATGATATATTAGTAATACGCTTGAACCGTAACAAAATTGTAGATTATTTAATTTCTTAGAAATGTTTCTTCAAAATAAATTCTTAACATACAGTAATCTGTAAGCGTAATATCTACTTATTTCAATTCCTGTAAAATCGACGCAAGAATCAATTCCAGAACCGTTTTAGAACCGATATAGAGCCGAAAAAATAACGGTTCTAGAACCGTTATAACCGATATAATATCGGTTCTGCAGAACCGTAACCGAAATCGTATTATCTCCGTTACGGGCTCGGTTTGGTGTACACGATACGGACTTCTCGCTATCCCCACCACTTCTGTCTGACTCTTGTCCGGCGAAGGCGAGAGCGAGATGGAACGAGAGCGAGCGAGAGGCGCTAAAAGCGAGCGAGGACGGTACGAGACAGACGACGCGCTGATGTTTTGTCTCGCTCTGTCTTTCGGACGCCTGACACTCTGTCCTTTACCGTGAGCCGGGCCTGCGTCAAGATTTTGCGAACCACTTTTCGTCCTCACGGTAAGCGCTCGCGACCATCGCGCACGCTCGCCGCGCACGCAGTGTTCCATCTCGCTCCCCCTTTGGCCAGAAACAAGCGAGAAACGAACACTCGGAATTAGGACTCTGTTCGCGATACGGGCTCAACGCCGGTCCCGACCAGCGAGCCGCTAACGAGGAACTACTGTATTCAGAAACAGTTCTTCATAACTGTTTCAGTCAGAACCGATAGATAACTGTTTGAAACAGTTATTTTCGGAACCGTTTCAATCCCTGCTGGAATCTAACCAACGGAACAGGATCGCGATGATTCCGTTTATTATCCGCCGTACCCTCCGCGTGAAATGCTGAAGATCAACACGCGAGGATCGTTAACGCACCCAGCAGTCATGCTTTTGAAAGAGGCGTAAACAGTATAGGAGGATGTTGACGCTTGTGTCGAAATAACACCGTGCCGGGTGCTATAACCTTGTTCAATTTAATGGAATCTGATTTAATGGCCAGCGTGCAGCGTGTGGCGTTTTACTCCGCGATCGGCTGTCGCATTGGATGCGACGCACGGGACGACGCGCGTTTTCGTTATTGCGCGGCGCCGTCCGGGAACTTCGTTCATAATTAGAACGCCGCGATTGGTAATCGGTTTATTTAAAAAGCCTTTTAATGCGTCGCGCGCCGTAGCTTTGATTTTAACGCGCGATCGCGCATTCCCCCGTCGCGCGAGAGAGTAGCGGCGCGAAAACAGGGGTGCACGTTGGGGTGGACCTTAGTTACTCTAGTCGAAAAAGGAATTTGAGATTTTTCGCGGGACACCCCTTAGAATTGTGCCATTTGTTAATATACTTGTTTATGTATGGTTGACTTTGTCTTCTTACGCTCGGCAACAATGTAGAAACAAAATATAAGACCACTCCAGAAAAATTATCATGACTGTTCAGCGTCCTTCTCGATCGGTTTGCACTTTATCGAGCCGCGTTTATATAGAGCCACAGTTGTATGGCAGTAAAAACGACAGTAGACCCGAGTCAACTTCATTTAACACACGACGAGTAATTTTTTTCACTTTTATTCGTTATTCGAAATTTTATTTAAATAAAAATTTTGCCCACATCTGACTGTAATGCTTGGAGCAGATTTTTGAAGACTGCCCCTTCGGTCCCTAAGCTGACTCCAATTTCGTAATTATAAAGAGACACTCAAGCAGGCAATTTTGCAATTGCGGATGATAATGTCGCAGTGATAGATTATTTCAACCACGGGGAAAATGTTGGAAGTAGAACCAGCGAGATCGACGGAGTAAACAGGGAAGGGAGTGTGTTCTTCTATTTTACGAAAGGGCAGAATTTTAATTTCCAATGGGAAGATGGAAGGCCGCAAGGTGGAGCACGTATCGGAAACGATCATTTCCAATCGGCTTTTTCCAAAAGCCGATTTCTCTCTGACGGCGTCGCGTCGCTGGTGTCTAGTCTGTTCGAGAAGACATCCACGTAGGAAAGGAGGTCGAAGGAAATATCTTTCGGCGGGGGTTAAACGCGGGGCGTTTTCCGAGCTCGATCGGCTGGAAGGCGAGGAATCACGCGTCACGCCGGCTGACACATCCATGAAAATCGGCACGTGCCACGGGATTTTCGCTACCACCCCCGCGGACGAGCTCCTGTCTTTCGCTTCTCCTCGTTCCCCGCTGGGGTAGAACGTCGACGTCTCGGTAACCACGGGGAACAACACGTTCCCTCCTTTAACGATCCTGACGTTCCAGGGCAATTAATCCGTGGCGCACCGTAGTGTATTCAGAGATCTAACAAGGAGAGTATTTTAGGTGCCCGCCTCCGATCATTTTGATTTTTGGATATGTCATAGAGGACCGAAAAATAAGAAATACGTGTTTTTTTATTTCCCCCTGTTTTCATATTTCGGGGGTGAAAACTGCGTTCAAAGTTAAGGGTTGAAAAATCATTTTTGTGGAATATCTCGAGAACTATTAGAGATAGGGGAGTAGTGTCAATGGACGAATTTTGTGTCTTTGAATGCGAAATATGACTCACTCACCAGATTTTCAAAATGTCCATTTGTTTAAATAATACATTGTTATTTTTGATTTTAAAAAATTGTTATTTTTTGTGAATAATTCTTGTAAATCTTCGTCTATTTTCATGGAAATTTATTTTCTTATACTTCACAGCCGAACCGAAAATACGGATAAATCAGAATTTGTATTTCGTACAAATTAAGAAATATAATTATTATTGAAGTTTACTTATAGTAAGGTGTCCTCCTACAGGGAAATGTAGTTCTCAAGTTATCTAGAAATAAAATTCTAAACAAAACATATCTAATACGCATATAATTTCGTTTTGTATACTAGATATTACTTCTAGCGTGAAGAAAATTGCCATTCCGAGTACGAGGTGTCTGTAGCGGTACGTCCTCAAATGAATGTGTTTACATTATCGCAGACCTTATGGTTCATATTGATCACAAAAATGGTATTCATGAAAGAAGTGTTTTAAACAAAATGATTTCTGACACCACGAGCATCTAATTACAGCTGTTTGCGTATCCTGGTCAAAAGCGAAGTACACAGGGTTCTCAGAATCTCCTGCTTTCTCGTCTATATACCCACTTTTATACCAGGAATACTGAAATAAATGTGCGTATCTCGGTGAAGACAGTTGCTTGTGCACAAGCGACTGTAATTTAATAATATTATTCCTTAAATGTAGATTAATATCGGAATTGTATAACAGTACATCGTCAGAAAAGATCTATTTTCACCCATTTTTATTGAAAGGGAAAAATTTTATTTGACCTCGAACATTTTTCGCCCCACTTTGCCCCGGTCTGCCCTACTACTCCGAGTAAAGTATCGCGACGCAGCAGACGTTCGTGTGTCACGTGGACGGGAATGGATCCAGAAACAAATAGCGACTGCTCGGATGGAGTTCTCCGTTTCCCCTCGGAAAAATTCACTCGTTTTCAGCCGACGGCTAACGGGAAAATCAACGTTCGCCCTTCGTCTTCGGCGGCATTGATTGAAGTTTGCCTTCCGTCAGGGAATCAGGATCGTCGCGGCGCCCTCCGCCTCGACGGTGCCGTTATTCCATTACGCACGTCGCGTGTCAACTGTCAAATAAAAGGGCAAACAAAAAGGCGCCGGGGGCTGAAGGACGACGCGAGATGAAGCGTAGGCGATGCAGATGCGAAGGCGACGAATACGAGGCGCGACGGTGAATTTATATCTCGATGCCTTCCGCGGAGCAGTTTCGCTCTGGGCGTGGAGGAAGGTGCCACCGAGTCTGGAGCGAGGCGATTTTTACGGAGGATCGTTTGGAAGATGAAAACGGAATGGCGGTAGAAGTGCAATTTGCCGGGATCCAATGGCAAAAATAAATGGCTAATGTAAAGTTGACAGAAATCTTTAACATCGACTACGCGATAATTTTGTGTTCCATTCTCAGATTGCGCCCTGCGAGGTAGAATATTTCGCTGCGCAAAATGGTTTCCTCGGCGCCTGGCTACGAGAGTCCTGCAACTACCTCCGTCGTTTGTGATTCATTCCCCGCCGATAATCAACCCTTTGGCGAAACTTTTAATCCGATCAGCGTCTGCCCGGAAGTGACTCCCTTAAAATTGATCTGCCAACTTCTTATCTCGAAGCGGCGCGACCTTCGCGGGAAAAAACTATCCACGGGGCGGGCCGGGAGATTTATTTGACGGCTGCGGCGAGCGGAGCTCCATCTTGATAACACGAAACGGGCACCGAATTCGAAGGAATAATTACGTGTAATTAACCTAGAACGTTGGGCATCGTGGGGCCATTATACACGAGCAAGGTTCGCTGTAAATCAGATCGCTCCGCTGAGTTTAACGTCTTCAGATTTTCGCTGCAACCTTGCGAGCGGATTGAATTGTTAATTAAAAAGAGGAAGCCTCGGTTTGTCTCGCTATTTCCACCGCATCCCTCCCCGGGAGATTCGGCAAGCCGTGCACGTCGGTGGAAGAATTTTATCCAACGCGGAATCGCCATTCGTTTCGATTCGAGGGAGGGAAGTGGGAGCTGAAAGACGAAGGCGGAGGGTGAAAGAGGACGCCCGTCACCGGGAGTTCTTTGAACTCATTCAAGCCGCTCGCATATCCTCTGATACGAATTCGCGACGTTCGCTTTCAGAAACGAAGCCCGCCACCCCCGCGCGACCGCGCTTCTTACCGCGAGCATACGTGCACTCCTGTCAGGTGGAGACGCCATCGAAATGTGAAAGCGTATCCCGACGTTTCCTTTAATATTCTTTTTCCACCCCCGCCGTCCTCGGCGGATGCTGGAGCCGCGTCATCGCGAAGGCACGCGGCGAACGTGAACCTCGAAGCAGGGAGAACACCCCGGGATCGTCCGGGGAGGGACGAGAGAGTCGGGGAAATAATTGAAGAAAGGGAGAAGTTCGCGGGGCGACGAGGAAGCGTTAGGAGGACGGAGGGGGGTGGAAACACTCGCGAGTGTGCTACGGCAAGAAGGGCACGGCTGCGAGAAGAAAACGTAACAAGTGAGTGTTGTAAGAAGATTTCAGAGGAAATCTGAGGCGTCGGGTTTGAAGGAAATAATACGGGAGGAATAACGGGATACGGGCGAAGGAAACTCGGGGAAACGTGAACGGAGGGGGGGCGAATGAAAGATCCGTGCGAACGGGGCGGTACATCGGGGTAGAAATTGAAAAGTCTTACCGGGAATGATACGGTCATGAGATCTGAAACAAGCGTTAGAGGGACGAGAGAGAAAGGCGGGGTGGGACGGCGGAGAACAGCGGGGGTGGAAGCAGAGTGTACCGAACAGACAACGTCTATCATGCGCGGAATAAAACAGCCCCGGGAGGTGCGGGGGCTGCGCAACAGCGAAGGGATGAATAAAAGATTACGGGGCTAACGACAAGGTGGGAAGAGAAGAATGCCGACAGAATTTGCACGCGTTCCCGCGTCATTTTCTTCGGTTAAAAACGGGAGGGGGCGGACGCACGGATGCGTGCGAATGAAGCTAGGGGGGATGAAAGGCCGAGGAAGAATATGATATCGTTTACGCGCATCTTTGCGTCTGGCTAAACGAAAGCAGGAGAATGCTCCGAAATGCGGGGGCCACTTTAAAACGAGGAAGCCACGAAACAAGTGGACAAAAAAAAACTGGAATGAAAGGCGCTGGAAGGGAGGAATAGGAGCAGAGAGGAGCTAGCGTTAGAGGAGGACGGAATTTATTAGCCGGCAACGAAATGAAAGAAAGCACAATACGAGGACGGAGGGGGGAAAGCGAAAAGCTTAAAGATAACAAGATGGGGAAAGAACGAGAGGAACGTACGGACCAGAGGTTCCCAAACTTCTGCCACGCTCTCGGTGGCGTGCGTTCTAACTAAATAAAATGGCCCTCGACATTCGGATAGGTTCGTCTTGTAAATCGGACCAACGACTTTTGAGCGCCTCACCCTGGCACACTTAAGATCGGATATCGTCTGTTCGAATCGATCCTACCAGGCATGCTTGCGGAGTTCCCTATTTCTTTGCGGAGCGAGGATGAAAGCAGGCAAGGGAAACTTCTCCAGTTCAAGATGGCAATGCTGTTCGACGGCACAATAGTCCTGTCTGTCTTGGGGCTTCCGAAAGTGTTTCGCCCGGCAGGATTTCAATTTAACGCGACCCTCCTATCGCGGTGAACACGGCCCCGCGCGCTGGCAACCCCTGGAACAGCCGGTATCTGCATGCGTTTCTGTGTACACGTCAATTTGCGAAATAAGTAAGCCGCCACTCGGGCGCAGATGTGCTGTATCGAGGAAACGCTGCCGGAACCACGGCCCCGGAACCGCGCCGCCACCCTGGTCCTACTTAGGTTTAACGACGAGCCCGCGCTACGTCGCGGAGATAATTAGACGGCTCTCGTCGATTCGGGGGCAGATAAGGGAACCGCGGTGGGTATCAATCGGGGAGAAACAGAGGTGGTGTTGAAGGGACGGTTATCCGAAAGTACCGCGCGGAGGAGAATTTTATTTTCGGCGATTGGACCTCTTCGAAAGTGGCTTCCAACGATCAGTGTTGCGAGGGAATTGAATGGAGGGCCGGTTTCGAGGGTTCAGTTTGTAATTGTTCAGAAGCTCGGCGAACACGCTGAAAATTCTATGATTCGTCCGGGTGTTGTTGTACGAAGCTGTGATCTTTCATGCCATTCGGGGGGATAGAGAGCTCCCAAATGCCACTGGTTGCGTAATCTGATTAGAAGCTTCGGGTGCGTTGCGTTCGAAGCTTCCAGCGATAATAACGCTCTAGGTACGCTTCTCTGATACCTATTGCTATCGATTCTTGGGAGCACCAATGAGCGACTCGGGGGTTGCCCAAGGTATTATCTTCTGGTAATTAATTTCCATGGAAGCAAGGGAAATATTATAGATGGCTGGAATAATTACAGTTCCTCTCCATTCTTATTACGTGCGCACTCTTGGTTATTGTATATTCGGGTAAGTCCGGGGTTGTTGGACCACCGGGACCGGCCAGTGTTGGTATTTTAAGTAGGGCCCTACTGCCCTCCTTAGATAAAATGTCGTAGCTAGCATTTGTTCATTTTTCAAGATATGTTGAAATATTTGAAGTAACACAGGTCTTTTACCTTCTAAGTAAAGTTAGAAAACTCTACGTGCTTCGCAGAGTCTAATGTATTTAACCTAACTGCTTTCCAGATGGTTAAAATAGCCTATCTAAAACAATTAATTAATTGGTACGTTAATAATACATTAGCTGCTGGTACTGTTATTACAAAAAATTATATTAGACTGTTATGAAATAATGACATCGTGTTTTAATTTAAATGAAGGGAAATAAGGACGGTACAAAGAAATGATAGAACTTCAGTTTCCTCGGTTGTTTCAAAATGCTAGATAGGACAGTTTAACTAAGGAGGGCAGCCTGTTTGACAGTAAAAAACAAATGAATCAGCTTGTTGTTGTTCTCGCACTGACAATTATTGCAAAACCGTATCTAAATTCTGAGTCACGATTTTTAGACTTTCAAGACTGGAAGTTTTTTGACCGAGTTATAGTGTTAGTGGTGAGTTTATTTACACTATTCCGACATTGGGGGATATAATGTGCATAAAACTACTGAATTTGCCACACTCTTATGACGGGTTAAAATCACAAGAGCTCACTGAATTTTCATTGTAATTGAGGCGTAATAGATTTATTGTCAATAGTTACAAATGTACTGTGAATACTACTGAAGCGTACAATTCTTAAGGTTTTGCTGAGTTCTCGAATCGTGTGATTCTGCTTACACGTGATTGAGTTCTCGAATTGCGTGACTCTGATTAAGTGATATTGAATTCTGACACTCTGGTGTCGTGGTCGCTTCAGGGAAACTAAAATTTCCCTCTCCAAGGAATTCGGCGAAATAGTGGTGGTTCCAGGAGGAGGGTTGAAAACGACTGATTGGCGTACGCGTATCGCGAAGAACAGTGGCGAGGGTGAAAATAGCGGGAGAAAATCTAAGTCCCTCGTACGTGTCGGGGACCGGTGAAAAACAACAGGTATACGCGAAGCGGACTTTTGGGCCTTGGCGTGGTGACCGCGCGGCTGCAATAAAATGCGCATCTGCTTGCTGTCCTAATCCCTCTGAACTTTCCAAATTGGCTGCGCTAATAGCCACACTCAGTAGGCTTTACAATTGAGTTTTAATAAAAGTCCCGAGTTTATGGACGAGGACGGAAAGCCAAGTGTCCGCCAGATGACGAACGCTGCTTCAGGGAAAAACCCTGAACATCGGCTAGATTGTAACATAGCTTCTCTCAACATTCGCTTTTACTTTATGTTGAGAGGGTGGTCCATCACTCCCCTGATTCTGGTGTACTTCGACCACATTAGTTCACCATTATGAGTAGTTCAGAGAAAAGAGGATAAGGTAGAGTGGAAGCATCCCATAAGAGCCTGTGTTAAAAAGTAATATACGAGATTCAGCGCCCTCTGGTGCTTCAGGCCCACGAAATGTCGACAAAAGCGGCAATATTTAAAAATTTTAAAGTTAGAAATGTATGAATTAATATATTAATTAAAGGAGAATTAATGAAAAGAACTGTAAATTTGATATTATGTTAAAATTTATTAATGGTGAATTACATTATGAATATTACAGACATATCACATACATACATTACATTACATATTCATATATAAATAAAACATAATAAAGTTAATTAATTTTTAAAATTATACATAAAGTATAACGAAGTAATTGAAGGTGAAAAGAGATTTCTTTATTGATATTAATTTCATAAACTTCATTATTTAATAACATAGAAAGTTAGGTTATAGCTTGAAATCAGTATACTTACATCATTCAATTTGCAGGTTTTGAGAAAACGTGGTGATTTTTGTCTCTGGCTTGTGGCATCCTTTAACGTGACAACGCACCATTTTTTACACTTTCTTCACTTTTAAATCAACGAACATCCCAAGCCCACTACAAACAGCTACAAATGGCTACCAATGGCTAGTGGCTACAAACAGGTGTCAAAGTTTGGCTTGGCTTGGCTTCTTTACCTCCCACTCTGCTACCCGCAAACTGAGTAATATTGAGCCTGAACGGACAGGTGTCGCTTGCATCGCATATTTCTGCTTCTACTCTATCTTATCCTCTTTGGTTCATCAGGGCACAGAAGGACAAAGGAAATACGAGGAACAAACAAACTTTTCAATTCAGAAGAAAGTCCAGTTTTACAAGAAAGTGATATGTCATTAGAAGAGTGGGACGAAAACGAATATAATTAAACATATCAATTAATTTCCTCATTTATAATAATTTTTATTATTTTCAAGGTCAATTTTCAGGTAGTTCACCGCAGAGTATAATTTACATACACTCTAAATTACTTGGGCATTGCTGTAATTAGCCCAAAGCAACAAAAACCTGGAAAAGAACAATACTACGATTTGTTTCCCAAAAATTGATCGAACTATCCCGGACTTACTCCATCGCAACCCTACGGCAACTAGAAGTTCAACGATCAAACCCAGTGCAACCTACTCGGTGAGCATCGAGCACGTCGCCATTCGCTCTGATCATTTCTAAAAAGCTTCCCAGGGGCGAGCATTCAGAAGTGCCGTGGTATACATGGTGCAACTACGGCGTGCACATGTCCTGCGACGCTGAAGATCCGCATACCCTTCGCTAGACGAACACCATTGCCGAGGGTGGGTGTGCAGTTGTGTACAAAACACAGGAGAAAATTCAGGGGCCACGACATGGCTGCGTTTGGGGGGGGGGGGGTGAGGGTGAGAGAGGCAGAGGGTTGGCCCGGGTTAGATGGGTATTTTACGTTTGAGGGGTCGGTAAGCTCCTGATGTATTACTGGCTGAGCCTGCGGAGTCAGCGCTGCCGGTCCAACAAACTGGACAATCCGATTTTTTCCGCCTCCCTCTCGGTCTTCCTTCCTATCATCCATCCGACGCGAGAAGGGAGGAATGGGGGTGAAAAAAAAAAGAAGGACGGTGACAGGGAGGGAGGGAGACGGCTCCACCCGAGGGAAGGCGAACCTCGACAACGTGCAAACGTTTCTCTGCGCGCGAAGATTTCCCAGCAAGATACAAATTGTAATCCTCCCTCACCCCTCCCCTCCGCCGATTGGATTTCGAAATTAACGGCGCGTTAGTTGAAAGAGTGCTGCGCCAGGGAAATCGTGGATCCCTGAATCGTCGAATCCCACTGTGGACGGCGATTCCTTTCCCTGCTTTTATCCAATCAACCTGACATTATCTGATAATTGAATGTACAGGACGTCTGGCAGCGCCGCTCAGGATAATTCGCAGCGTCTCGGGGAATTCAGAGATGTGGCTTCTGATGTACCGGGCTAGGGATCCTGGGTCTCGCTGCGAGAACGCGGGGCGGATTTTTCGACGGTGCAGCTGCGCGCGAGGAAAATTTTCGGCTTATAGTTTTTTTTTTTTCTTGCCACGTCGCTGTTGGTTCACGGCTGTGCGCGGGATTTTCTCGGCGCCGTTTCGCAAACACAGCAGTTTACTTCATCAGAGGCTGCGCGACACCGGGGCACTGCTTCGGAATACGTGGCAGGTCTTGCGGTGTCTCGAAGCGATGAGAGAAGGCAAACAGGGCCGAGGATTTTATTTGAAACCACCCCATTTTAATGTAATAAAAATGTGCGGCCGTCAGCCACGCGGGAAGTAACGTATCTGTGTGCTTGATGCCAGGTGGAGGGATGGAGAAACCTAAACGTCATACGTGCTTGTAGCGTTACTCCCCGCCTGAAGAGACGCCAAAATGTCAGGTAGAAGGCCCCACCATCGACCCCAGCGACCGCGGACCAATCAACGCAAACGAAAGACAACCAACGTGTCCCGCTTTCCAAAGGGGAAGTAGTTTAGAGGGGTAATTTAGGTGCCGCAGTGACGCGACGCGTACGTTTCGAAGCGTTATTCTGTTCCGCGCATAATGTGCGCCTATACCTCTAAAAGAATATTCAGAAGATTGCTGTGGTAATGAACCAGGATCACCCACTATCACGTGAGATGAAGGATACCGTGATGAAGGCTTCACCGTGTTCACCTATCACGAAGCAAGTTCGACAGACATCCCTCGATCTCCAGGATGCTCTTCCCGGTCTCTGACAGTTGCCAGAGCGGTGCGCCGTTCTCCCCTGCTTTTCCAACAGCGACTCGTCGTGGCGGAACGGAAATCTTCGAGCGTAGAAGAGCGACGAGCTCGGCGTGAACACGCGGAAGGATGCGGATGCCGTGTAAGTGGAAAGACTCATTATGCAGTCGGACTAGGAGCTTCCCCTTCAAAGGCGGATCCCCCGGTTAGGTTGGTCCGTGAGCCACGGAAACCGGGGTCTGACATCATCCAACTGAGGCCAGCAACAACAGCAACACTCGTGGGTTACCCCAGGCTCATTGTCGAATGGCGACCCCGGGCGAGAGGTCGTCGAACTTGCTCCGCAGGAAAAGGAAGTTTGGACCGCTCTCAGCTATCCGGCGAACTTCGGCCAAAGGGTTATATCAGTTGCATCGGTCAAGTCTCGGCGGGCAAATCAACGTTGCCGCGATCCCTCCAAGGACGATTACCGGGCTCCTGTTTGCTATCACTTCGGTCAGCCAGTCGGTGGACTTAAGGAGCGACAGAGGGATATTCTGCGCGGGTGTCTATGTCGCACGACGCTGACCGAAACGCAGCTGGGGTGAGTAATCAGAACTCAATGGATATTAATCTTCGTTAGGGGAATAGCTTGTGAATGTGGTGGATCGTAGCTACCTAACACAGAACCTTTTGGCAGAAATTGTCGTGTGTTTGTTTGCCATTTGTTCAGCGGATACGTGATGCAGGGGAAATTAACGTACACGTTATTACGAAATGGAACCAGAGTGGGGCAAAATTTATTTCGAATGACGAACCAAAAGTAACGAATACAATTTCATTAGGGTAAAGAATTATTCGTTAGTCTCGAATCACTTCAGTTTATTCGAAATTTTTATTCGAAGATTATTGGAATAAAATTTGATTGATTATTGGAATAAAATTTTATTGATTATTGGAATAAAATTTTATTGATTATTGGAATAAAATTTGATTGATTATTGGAATAAAATTTGATTGATTATTGGAATAAAATTTTATTGATTATTGGAATAAAATTTTATTGATTATTGGAAAAAAGCTTTATTGATTATTGGAATAAAATTTTATTGATTATTGGAAAAAAGCTTTATTGATTATTGGAATAAAATTTTATTGATTATTGGAATAAAATTTGATTGATTATTGGAAAAAAGCTTTATTGATTATTGGAATAAAATTTTATTGATTATTAGAATTTTATTTTATTGCAATAATCCCCAATTCTGAATGGAATAAGGGATAACGAGGGAATAGAGAAATTAGCAAAATCGTAAAGCGATAGTGTACAGGGCTTTCTGTTACGATTGTTAGTAGGATTACCCTCGAAGTGGAATATGCGCGATTTTAATCTCAACAACGCGAAAGAACCAACGTCCCTCTTTCTTCTCTCGTTTATTCGCCACCGTGGTCGCGGCTCTTCGATCCCCGTCGAGCCTCCGCGCTTAATAGCCTCCCTTGATTACGCTCTTCCGTTCCCCCGTTTTGATAGACCGCCATTAAAAAGCTCGCGAGGAATATTCCCCCCGTGATAAGGGCGATCAGACGGCTCGTTCGATGGAAACGTTGTTCCCTTGAATGGCATGCGAACCGGCAGCCGGGAAAGGCAGAAAGACCGCGGCCCTCGAGGATGAGAGGAAAGGGAACGGCGGTCACAGGAAGGGACGAGGAACGTTAAAGGAACCGATGGGGCCGGGTAGGGGTGAAAGAGCGAACGTGGCCGGGCACACCGTGAGATTCTCAGATAAAATATCCAATTTAAAGTTTCATCGTAATTTTACGATTCTTGGAAGTAAATTAATAGTATTATCTGCCCGGTGCCTCCGACCGAGCCCTCCGCCCCCGAGCAGCCCCCGCCCCCGCCCCCTTCTTCGTCATCTTCCTTTCCGTGTAAATTCACCCCCTACCCCGCCGAAGGTGAACCTGAACTTTGCAAAAGGAACTTCGAAAATAAGCAGCCTATTACTCATTACCCGTCGCGTTTATCGGTACGTCTCGGTGGGCGTTTCTGGGCGATCTTTCCGGTGGCCAGGAAGTTGGGAGTTCGGCATACAGAGGCGTGCTCCGGACGAAAGCGTTCCTCGAGACTTTTAAAGCGACCCTCACTAGCCGTTTCTAGCTCCGCGAGCAGTCGATCCAGCCAGGGTTGCCCGTTCCGTTTCCAGGGTGATTTATGCACTTGTTGTTTGGCAAATTGAAGGGAGTTTTGGGTCCCCCGTTTTGTTCTGCCGGAAGTGGAGGGCGCGCAAGGTGAACGGAGGGTTTTCATTTCTTATTTATGCGTATTTGGAAGTTGCACGCTGGAGGAGAGTGCTTTCTTCCTTGGGGCTACTTGGCAAGTGGAATTTTAAGTCGCAGGAATGAAATGTTGGAATATTCTCCCTCGGCTGGTCATGGAAACTAAGGTGTCTTCTATAGGCAAAGATCACAGAAGGCAGTTTTAGTTATCGAAAGGCTTAAGGGGTTAGGCCACCTTGGACGGAGCAAAATTGCAGGCATTTTGGGATTTTTTTTTAGGAAGATAATGAAATAAACAGAAAATTTAAGGTGAAGCCTGTTATTGTACAACTCTCGTCTGGAAAAATAATTTTTTTCCTCCCGAAATGCAAGATCTTGAGGAGCGACGTTTTCCACCGTGTTCAATCTCACAGCTATACCGTTTGACCTCGAACAAAAAACCAAAAAGTTTTATTTTCTACATGACTAAATCTAGAGAAGTGCGTAGCGGTTTTGCGATATCTTGAATATATTCTTTGCAATTGACACTTTTATAAAAAAAATATGCACTTTTTCTCCCCATGGTCACCATTTCGAGACGGATTAATGTTTCTGGATTTCCCTACGTACTTCTCTAGTTTTAGGCATGCAGAATATAAAACTTTTTGGTTCTTTGTTCTAGGTCAAACGGTATAGCCGTGAAATCTCACACCGTGGAAAACGTCACTCCTCAAAATCTTGCGTATCATTTTGTACGAAAGAAATTCGATTTTTTCCGGCGAGAGTTGCACGATAACAGGCTTCATATTAAATTTTCTGCTTATTTCATTATCTTCGTAAAAAAAATGCCGAAAATGACTGCAACTTTGCTCCGTCCAAGGTGGCCTAACCCCTTAAGTGCGTGTAGCGTTTTGGGGGTCGTTTATCCGTCGCGAAATCCCTTCGGCTTTCAATGGCGGATGGTACACGCTAGCGAACACTGAGGAATATCGCGATTCCTCCGCAGACGATCCTCCCTGTTCAAAATTCAATATCGTGGAAACACGTAGCTGATATTATGATATTTCTAAACTCATAATACCCGGCCGAATAACATCCCGGTGGCATGACGCGAGAACGCCGTGGAAAGGGTGGTCGTTGGTCGGCCTGGGCTGGGGGATGAACGGGGGTCGATGGGTCAGAAGTCAGGAGATGATCCCATATTGGAGGAGCTCTAACACAAAGTCACTGCGCCGGGACCCACCCCCCAGCGCCGGTGAAAACATTCTGAATACGTTTAATATCCACATAGCTGTTATCATAACGGGTGGCTTGCGCAGAAACGATTCAATTTGCTTCATCTATCCCGTCTCTTTATTCAAAAGATTTTCGAACCCGATTTTCTCGAAAACCTCGCTGCCTTGGAGGAAACCTCGTCTCACACATTCGAGCTATTATTTCGGAGATAGCCGACTTCTCTTCCACGAATTACGTACTCAAAGAGATTTTAAATTCTTGTGTTCCAAAGGGTAGGCATAGCCGGTGAAAATCGTCAAACGTGCCCCTGAACCGAATTCGACTCGCGATGAGGCATTCGAAAGCTTGTGAAAAAAGAACCATTTGTGACGAGTTTCAACTTTGTATC
Organism: Andrena cerasifolii; assembly: GCF_050908995.1. Classification (NCBI taxonomy): domain Eukaryota; kingdom Metazoa; phylum Arthropoda; class Insecta; order Hymenoptera; family Andrenidae; genus Andrena; species Andrena cerasifolii. Next base: position 6,079,855 of record NC_135123.1, read on the forward strand.
TCGACTCGGGGGGTAGTAATGGGGAAAAATTGAAAGTCAGTTTTTTAGTGTAAAAAAAATTCAAAAAAAATCAGAGGCATTTCTGTTACCGACGCGCACATTTAGAAATTGTTTCAGATTTTTAAATTGAAAATCCAAGTTGTGAAAAATAAAAAACGCCAAAATATGCTGAAAAATGCCGGTTGGTGTATCAAAGCAGTTGCAGAACTGTAATTATATTTAACTACAATGGTATCGGCGCACTGGATCGGTCAGATAAAACAATTATTATTTTAATAAATTAAAATAATACATCAAAGCTATTTTGCAATTAATTAATTATATATATATATATATATAATAAATTAAAATAATAATTGTTTTATCTGACCGATCCAGTGCGCCGATACCATTGTAGTTCAGTTTTACGGTCGAAATTTAGTTTATTTATAATTCTTTGTAATTATATTTTTACAGTAAGTACATATCATTGTTTACTATTGTCCTGAATATTATCAGATTTTTTCAATCTGGTGCACTGCCGTTAAATTTTTAGCGATGACAATACAGTATCGGCATCACATTGTCAGCTTGACTATTTAGACGGCAAGTAATTACTCCGTTAAGCCTCCCGAGCATAGACGAAGAAGAGGGGCGCCATTAAAGAATCGAGACACGTCTCCTTTCCTTCGAACAGTTAAATTCAATTTACACGGTCGTCGTACACAGAAGAAGGCAAGAAAGGCAGTGGCTATTTCGCCTGGGGGCGCCTTTAAGCCGAAACGTGCCGCGATAATGTAACACGGCTCGGATAATGGAACTTATGATATATCATGGTGACGGTATGGATAGAATGATCCTGCATTCGCCCCGTCGCCCCCTCTGCATGCTGTAATATCTTCCTATGAAGGGGCGCGGATGGCTTTTACTCGGCGACACCGTGCAGATTAAAATGTATCTGGCAGAGGAGCGGAAGCTTCTCGTAACACATTCTGCTAGAAGTCCTGGCCCGGGATTGCTGGGGAAATTCGAATTAGTCCCTCTTCGAAAAAGGGGCCACCCTCTCGCCGTGAATATCTCGCACCCATGGAACCGACACTTTAGTCGCCGAGCATATTTAAGGGGTTATGCCTAGTCAGGCGGTCGAAAAGAGGCGAATATTTGTGAATTTTTTTTGAAGAAGCGGAAGCGTATAATTGTACAAAACTTTTTGCGTTTAAAAGAGCAACATTTAAAGAACATTTGGTAATTTTTTCGTGGAAAAATATTTACGTTTATAAGAAAATAAAACGCGACATCCAAGAAGCATTTTTAAAAATTTGGTTTTGCGGTGAGCATTGCCATTCGGAACCAGATTATCTAAAATCAAAAAACAAAAAAGATTTCGTTAGTATATTAATGTATCCTCAAGTTGACGGAGAGAATTTTCCGAAATATTAAGTTAAAACAAAATGGCGGCTATTTAAAGTTGAAATCCTGATTTTTTCCTGCAAAAATCACGCGAAAAAATCAGGATTTCATCTTTAAATAGCCGCCATTTTGTTTTAACTTAATATTTCGGAAAATTCTCTCGGTCAACCTGAGGATACATTAATATACTAACGAAACCTTTTTTGTTTTTTGATTTTAGATAATCTGGTTCCGAATGGCAGTGCTCACCGCAAAACCAAATTTTTAAAAATGCTTCTTGGATGTCGCTTGTTATTTTCTTATAAACGTAAATATTTTTCTACGAAAAAATTACCAAATATTCTTTAAATGTTGCTCTTTTAAACGCAAAAAGTTCGGTAAAAATATACGCTCCCGTTTCTTCAAAAAAAATTCACAAATATTCGCCTCTTTTCGACCGCCTGGCTAGGCATAACCCCTTAACCTGTAACGAGCAAGCGGAAGCTTAATTCCAGCAATTGTACATAGGCAGATGTTCTGTGTCGCGAATACCTTGAATGGTTTCATGGAATCAGAAAGTAAATGTCACCAATGGCTATGAAATTCAATCTACTTACACGTTACGGCGAATATGGGAAGGAAAGACATTCCCGATGACTAAGATAAATCGAGTAGGGCTCGCTTAATTATTTTCCACCCCGCACCCCGGCCTATATAATTCATCCTATGAATTCAATGAGGATCAAACTCGCTGGCGTCTGCGAAAGAAGGAAAAAGGACGAGGGACGCGGGCATGGCCGCATGGGTGATCATCGATTATCAGTGAATTAACCATTCAAATCGACGGTAACGAACGCGCTTACAAATCGCGCGGCCGCAGAGTTAAGCCCCATTCATCCGTCGTTGAACATTGGCGCAACCGCGTCCTCCTCTGCCGTGGCTACGTGAGATCCGTCGTCGCCGCAGGGCTTAAACGGCTTTAAGGATTTCTCTGAAGGCGCGAAACGTGCCCCTCGCCCCGCCGGGGATGCTCTCTTTTTATACACAATGCAAATCCCCGGCTCCATACCGGCTGCGTAATAACGAAATTTATCGGAGAAGGTAAATAGATTAGCAGAGTGGCGCGCGATAGAAAGAGAAGGGAGACGATGACGGTGAGATTTTAGAGGAATTTAAATGGGGAACCGTGTTCCGCAGATTCGTCGTGTATTATCAGTTTTGACGCGATGACACGAGCACTGTTAAAACTAATTCCCGTTATCGATTTAAAGCCTCTTTCTACTGGCAGCGACAGGAGGAGCAAAACTCCCGGCTTTCTCTGTTTGCACCCTAAAAACACAATGCGGGAACACTCGACGGGAAACGAGCGCTTAATGCCACCTAACCAATGGGAACTATCAGTCGGCCGGCTTTCATCCCTCGAAATCGTGCCGTCGAGCCCCGCTGCGCCCCTCGTCCCTCATAACAACGCTCGAATCAGACGAAGTGTAACAAGCCCGTGATGCGACGAGCATGACGAGGATCTCTCGGTTGCCAGTCCTCGAGCCATCCTCGCGTTAGTCGAACACGCCCTTCCCCCGAGGGTGGCGGCCACCCGACCACCCCCTCCTGGCCCGAAATGAACCGCAGACAGACAAGCGGGAGGCAGCGCTTTCAGGCCCTCGGCTTCTCGCGGCGCATTAACCTTAACGACCTTTTAGCGAGTTCTTTTTTTGAAGCGCGCCACCGGGGGTCGGATTTTTTCCTGCCAGTTCCTGAGATTGCCGTGTCGCCAGCTCAGCGCCTCTTAATGTTGCCTTTTTCCCTGCCCTCCCCACCCGCCCCTACCACCCACGTCCTTCGTTTTTCCACCGCCCAGCGTAACGCGTACCCGCGACTCCAGTTTTGACGTAGGTACTATTAGCGCTTCCTCTTCCCACCTTCCGTCGCTGTTGTATTACTCAACGATATTACCGGGAGTTTTGCGCGAAGGAGGGTGCACAGGGTGGGTTGGGGCTGGAACTGCACCGAGGCTCGTCGCTCCAGCAGGTCTCCGTCGCGGTGGAGCCTTCGAGGACTGGGCGCTAGGTAAGTTTCTTAAAATCGTCGTCACTCTGGGCTCCTCGACCGCGAGTAAACTTGAACGTGCAACTTCAAGCAACGCGTCAGCATCGCGATCTAATCTAACCGCTCGACGAGTCTCGATGCTAGCTAGATAGGAGCACCGGTCGCACTGAAACAAAATCCCCCGCGAAGATTTTACAGCATCGACCCTCCGCAAATTGCATCTTCCATCATGTTCCGCCTGGTCCTAGCGAGCAATGCGTGACAGACGAACGATTACACGGGCAGGGTGGAAAAACCAGCTAGAGCATACAAGGAACGTTATGCAAAGGATAATGTCCTACACCCTGCCTCCCCCCGCCGACGACGGTAGGAAGGATACAGAGTATCCTTGCTTCCGGAATGGTGGATGGAAAAAATGAGGGGAACTTGCTGGCAGCGAGCGTGGCCAAGGAACCGAGCCTAATGGGAAGTGGAGGCTTAATTACAGGTTGCGGCGGATATTAAGGGTATGCACGGCAGCTCAGTATAAACGTTGCAGCTGTCGCGTGTGTGTCTATCGGCCGAAATTGACTGAGCCACGAGCTAACACAGATAGACACAGGGGCAAGGGTGGTTAAATAAAGAGGGTGTGGGTTGAGGAGAACGCGGGGGGGGGGGAAGGGAGGAGCGTGGATAGATTGACAGATAAGTACCCAGTGATAAAAAGCTGTGGCAGCTGGCAACGAGAGACACAGGGGTAGGAATAAGGTTGGGCGAGGATGAGAGACAGCTAGGGGGATGTTTTCGTTGAAGCTGGCCACCGGTGTTTGTCGCTGCACCATCAAATGGCCATAATTCAAATCCAGTGGCAGCTCCGAAATAAACCAATTAGGGTTGCGCGCGAGCGGATATTAAGATCCCAGGGGCGGGGGAGTGGACGACGATGCTATCGTCTTTCGCAGTGGTGGCGCGTCAATGGGCTCGCGGTGCGGTTTTACACACGCGCCACGTGCCACGGTACGTACAAACAAACGGGGCGGCAAACATTATTGCGATATTGGACACATAGTTGCACGAACGGGGCGGCGGCGAGCAAACCTCTTTAGCACAAAGCGAATGGGGAGGTCTGATTCAACACGACGAGCTGCCGAAGCAAGGGTTGCCACCGTCCCTGGCGACGCGAAGGGTGACAGTAATTTTCGAGTCGTTTGGTGGTAAGCGTGGCTGGACTCTTTAAGCGACGCCTGTACTAATGATACATTCATCTGTCCAACCCTCTTGCTCGCGTTCAAGTTTGTTTCGTCGCGGGATGGTAAGTTTGTGAAAAGAAGTGCAATTAAAGGGGCGATACTGTTTTATGGGCTAAAAACATAGCAAAATTTGGGAATTTTTTTTTAAGAATCCACCATTTCGATTCGTCTGAAATTTGGACCATGTTTTTATGTATCCTTGAAGAAGTTGCAGGTTTTTTTTTATTAATCTTTAATCATAAATATAGGAGTTATGCGCCACGCCGCGCAAAACTCCTCGTCCGCTGGTGTGCATGATATTTACCTTCCAGGTGATCTGAAACAGAAAATGGAACAGCGTTTTACTTTGTGCATGTGTAGCTTGAATTTGATGAACCAGAATTAAGTTCTGTACTTCTTATTTTACGTTAGAAAATTGTCGCAAAATTGGATAGCAAAAATTAAAGGTTCAGACCTTTCAGTTTGAAAACTCTCCACACTGCTCAATAAGTTTATTTTTTGCTGGTTCATCAATTGCGCGGCGTGATGGTCGATCGTGCATAACTACTATATTTGTGATTAAATATTAATAAAAAAAAACCTACAGCTTCTTCGAGGATGCATCAAAACATGGTCCAAATTTCAGATAAATCCAAGCGCTGGTTTCTTAAAAAAAAAATCCCAAATTTTGCTGTTTTTAGCCCAAAGAATATAGGATCAATTTTTCGTGATTTTACGATTTGTAGCATAATTTGTTGATGACAGCTGGGGCTACAGAACTGTCAAATCACAAAGGGTTATAAAGATCAAATGCCTCCATAAGATAAAGTAAAAATTTTGGGTATAAACTTTACTGGCTAAAAACAGAAAATGTTCACTCTGCATTGGAGCAAAACACGGAATGTCCCCAGTCTTTGCTAAAGCGCAGGCTTCTGTCGTCAAGGTAAATCAAGAAATTATGATAAGGGACGTCTTTCCTGCGCGATAAATAATTATTTTCTTATTTATTTTTTTCTGATGCCTAATTAGGGTATAAGCTTCGTGTTACGAAGAATGTAGAGAAATTCATTCAAACTTATTTCATTACAGTGGACTAAATTGAAACTTAATTTCGATGAAGCTGTTTCGTGACATCCCCTGTGATTCCTCCTCACCCTTCAGTTGTAGACGCAGCACGGTTCTGAGGCATATTTGCCTCTGCGAGACTGGCAGTATCCATTTGGTGGTGTAGTATAGTAATGAACCTTGATGCTACTTGTACGCTATCCATGTCACTGTGGAAAAGTCTGGTGCATTTTTAAAGTGTGCTATGTGAAGCGAGGGGGACACTAGGATCTTGGTAGCAACTTGTAGCTCGTTCATGCTCGAAACTGCCGCTATTCATTCTCCTCCCTGGCTCGGCGATTCTGTCGATCGTCTAGCGGCCAGCGCATGAATGCTATCGATAAATCCCATCTGAGATCGCCGTAGTCACGCGAGATGCTCTTCCTCCATTACGCTAACGCGAGTCCGAGCTGGCAATCATATTATAGCGTCCGTTTTGCCGTGGATACAAGAAAATGGATGCATAATCGTTCCCTCCCTTCCAAGTTCATTTGAAATTCCATGCATCCGGGAAATGCGGATGAATATTCTGGCGATCGTGAAGATGCAACTAGGCGCACGAATCATGTATTCGGGAAATTATTAATTACTGGCGCCGAGCACGCGCGATATGCTTCGATCCACCGTGCCAAGGCTCATCAAAATCGATATCTACCGCATGGTGTCCTCCCCTTGTAAGTCTAAGTCTTTTTTCAAGTTTCGTTTCTTTTCTAAGGATTCGAGAATAAAATTAGTTATCATTGGAAATCGTGTTTCCTTAGCCTACTACATATTCTTCAGTGTGCAAAGTGTGCAACCTCTAAATATTACTCAATCTTCCTAAAATTTGTCAGCTATTCTTTTTATATTAATAGCAATCAGGGCATGAGCAAAGTAAAAAAAATATAATATTTAAATTTCAACCCTACAATATAAAACACCCTAAGCTACAAGTTTCGGCATCGCTCAATATAATTCTGTTATTAATCTTAATCCAGCTGCTACTTAGATCCTTTTTTCCTCAACTCCATTTTACTCGTCGTAAATATAGAAGCTATCGCGTAGATAAGGTGCTATAAAGTCGTTGCAGAAATTGTGTATGAAACGGTGATGTCGTTATAAAAGTTTTATCGGATAATATTATTTAGTGGCTTATCCAGATTTTTATCCAGAGCCCCGAGTACATTATCGGCCATGTAGCCTCGTCCTACAGTACCCTTAAAGATCGCAGCATCGTACCTACATCTTGAAATCGCTATTCATGCTTTACCATTAGATAAGTTAACTCAGCCCAATATTTTTACCTCGCAATTATCATCAAGCTTACAATGATAACTTGGCTGACTATTAAACTCTAATGCTGCGCAATTACATTTCTCTACCCGAGTGAGGAATAATACAGGGGCTGCAGAGGGGAGCGACAAAGAAAGTAGGTAGGAGAAGTGTCGGGGGATAAGAATACGGTCACGGATAAAAATTACAGATCCCGGTCGTATATTTGCCGTGAAGATGGTCTGCCACTGACTTCTCCCGCTAAGCTTGCCAACGCCTTTCGTATATAATAGCCGTATAAGTCTACCGAGCCAGCGTACAACGAACTGTCCTTATGTATGTGGCCCTGGGAGGCTCGATTGTCTTACTGTCACGCGCAGATAGCATCTGCTAAGTAACATTATCCTTTATTATACAGGACACACCGGCGAATTACGCGCAGAAACACCTACCCATTTTAACTCGCGAGAGCAAAGTATCCAGCATCCACCTCGATGAAATTTATACGATAACTCAAGCTTCAGGGATGAAATCGCCCCTCGCCTCCCCGTCCCTCTTACTACATCCCGAGAACCGTCGAAGGTGCAAAGAAGTTTTTTTAAACAAACAAAATAAAAAGACTGATACGCGCACGAGCGCAAACCACCCCTCCGGAGTGCCCCACCACCCCGATACCTCGACACCAAACACGAAACTATCGAGGAACTGGTGTAGGAATCGCCAGAGGCTCGTCCTTTAGCGGCGCCGTCGAAGCGAGCATAATCTCGCCCAGTTTCGCTTCGATACAACGGAAAAACTTCGTATAGCTCGCCCTCCTCGGCGCCTCGTGCCAACTTCACTCCAGGAGACCCGTTAATTGCGAATATTTCCAAAGGAATATCGCCCAGGAGCTGCGATAAAATTCCACGCTCGCTGGCGAGAAGAAACTCTCGCCTCTGGCCCCCGCTCTGCAAACAATTTCTTCCCCCCCCCAACCCCCGCCAACCCCCGCGCGGGGTGGATTATCCGCGGGGAATTTGATAGATCCTCGGAGCAGTCCCTCGGCCCCTTTCACCGACGCCATCGACGTCCGATTCTCGAACAGAATCCGCCTTTGAAGCGGTCGGAAAAAGTTGCTGAAAGTTGAGAGCCCCCCTCCCGTCGCGCTTCAACCCCCAGCGCCGCCACGTCGCCGCCCGCCAAAGGCTCCGGATCTTCTCCAGCCGTCGCGACGTCCGCGCGGCCAACCCCGCAGGACCGTTCGAATCAACTTTATATAAGTTGGTCGCGTGTAAATCAAAGGATGCAATTAATCGGGCCCCTGATTGCAATACTTCGCGGACTTTGAATATCCAATTTCTGCCGCGGAAAGCTCGCTGGCCCGTGCCCTCTTCGCGTCCCCGCCGTCCGGATCTGCCCCGTAGCTTCGCCTCCACCCCTTTCCCACCCGGGGCTAGCGTTATCTCCTTGCTGGACACACCGTTCGACCGGCTTCTTTGTGAGTCCCTCCATTCGAGCTCCTCGCTGAAGTTTTCAACGGAGTTTCAATTTCCGAAAGCCGGATTGAAAAATTGTTGTCGCTTTGGGACGATCGGCGGGAGCGCGCCCAAAGGCCGCGCGGCCCCTTTGAGGATTTGCTTAATGCGTCGAGTCGATGATGGTGTCCTGTTGACCGTCGCGGGGACGCGCGCTGCGGGGACTGCGAGCTTTCGGACAGTGGACGTATGTTGTTTCTGGCTAGATCCTGTGCTTGAACTTACGCACTTTATCCCTGGCAACTCCTCGGTTATTTATTCCACCTGTTAGGAGAGCCCGGATATATTCCCCAATGTTGGAAGGCAGGGAAGAGTGGCGCAGAATGTCTTCCGACGCTGTTTCTGGCGATCTAGGACACCCCGTGACCTATTTAAGGGGCCGGCCGATAATGATGCAAATCGGGCCTGCGGAAGGGGATCCGCCGACACGTCCGTTCAGAATGCCCTAAGATAGTTTGCAGTACGTGTAACGTCCGTCTTTACGACGTTTCACCAGCCAGCTGAAAATTTTTCCCCGCCTCTGGTCGGAATCTCGTTTGCGAGGTACGCGCGCGGAATATCGAGATCCGACGGGGCCAGGCGTTTTCCTCCGGGTCTCTGCCGGGTTAACTCAAAATACCTGGCGACACAGTGGAACGCGAGGCTTCGGAAATGATATTTCCATGGATTACTACGCCTCTGTGCATCGGGGACCAATGAGGAGTTCCCATCGTTTTCAGTCCCTTTCAAACGATCGCGCCCCAGGTTCGAGGGTTGAGGATTCGGGCTCGAGTCTTCATCGGGCTTGCCAGGTGTTGGGATAGGTCGCCTCTGCGAGTAGTTGTCCCGGGATTTAAGGGGTTATACCTAGTCAGGCGGCCGAAAAGAGGCGAATATTTGTGATTTTTTTTTGAAGAAGCGGAACCGTATAATTTTACAAAACTTTTTGCGTTTAAAAGAGCAACATTTAAAGAACAATTGGTATTTTTTTCGTTGAAAAATATTTACGTTTATAATAAAATAAAAAGCGACATCCAAGAAGCATTTTTAAAAATTCGGTTTTGCGGTGAGCATTGCCATTCGGAACCAGATTATCTAAAATCAAAAAACAAAAATGATTTCGTTAGTACATTAATGTATCCTCAGGTTGACGGAGAGAATTTTCCGAAATATTAAGTTAAAACAAAATGGCGGCTATTTAAAGATGAAATCCTGATTTTTTCCTGCAATAATCACGCGAAAAAATCAGGATTTCATCTTTAAATAGCCGCCATTTTGTTTTAACTTAATATTTCGGAAAATTCTCTCCGTCAACCTGAGGATACATTAATATACTAACGAAATCTTTTTTGTTTTTTGATTTTAGATAATCTGGTTCCGAATGGCAGTGCTCACCGCAAAACCAAATTTTTAAAAATGCTTCTTGGATGTCGCTTTTTATTTTATTATAAACGTAAATATTTTTCTACGAAAAAAATACCAAATGTTCTTTAAATGTTGCTCTTTTAAACGCAAAAAGTTTTGTACAATTATACGCTTCCGCTTCTTCAAAAAAAATTCACAAATATTCGCCTCTTTTCGGCCGCCTGACTAGGCATAACCCCTTAAGGGTACTACTTAGGCAGCGGTTCCTGTAAAAAATCAAGCATTTCTGTTTCAATTAATTACAAAGAAACAAATTGAATCTGAGACTTGTTATTTGGCATGGAGTTTATAAACATCGTAAGCTTTAAAAAGCATGTTTGTTTAGTCAAAAATATGAAATAAAATAACAAAAAAATCCGCCAGAAAAATAACGAAATTATTAAAACTCTTTAATGATCCATCTGTAGCGTCATATATGTACAATGCATATTTTTGACTGCACATACATGTTTTTTAAAGCTTAGGATGTTAATAATCTACATGGCAAAGAACAAGTCCCAGTTTTAATTTGTTTCTTTGTGATTATTTGAAACAGACATAAATCTACGGGTAGGTAACAATGAGAGTGGCAAAAATTGGATCGATACGCTAAAAGTGTGCTTTAGGCAATGAACTTTGCAACATCGAATCAGCTGCCACAATTTTCCAAGCTCAACGTTCGCGACAATTTTGAAATTATATAGAAACAAATGATTACCCAATGGTATCGAAATGAATAAATTTCCAACGGTCAGTTACGGATTAAATGAGCAGTATTAATTGACGTCGTTAATTTTAATGTTTCCTTTCATCATTAACAATTAATTATCGCGCTTAATAGAATTCTGAAGAAGACCGACATTCATATCCCATTAACGCTCCAACAATGGAAACTTAATTAAACCATTTTACATGATATTAATGAAATATCTCATTGTTGGGCCATCGTTACTGCGAGTGCATCTCATTGTACCCGAAATGCTATCGGTTTCACCGACGAATCCCATTACCTTGAGGGGTTTCAAGCTGCTGAATTGACTGATATGTACTCAAGCAGAAAGACTATAACGTCAGAACTACAGTTGTGGAAATTTAAATCAAGATTTGCTTATATAGTAGAAAACACCGTCTACGTAGAGCACCCTTTTTGGTCTACTATTGATCTATCCACTGTACGAATACTCTATGCATAAATTAAGCACGAACGATTAAGGGATGAATCAAGCTTCTTTTTATTTTATTTATTTATTTAAATAATTATACTGGGAATACCCATGGTTTACAAGAGACAAAGCAGAGAAATTAACTAGAGAGTCTATACAATAAATAAGCTAAGGATACACGGCTAACAAAGCCAACTAAACTGAACTAAAAGATAAACAAGAACTAAGTACACAAAACTAAATACTAAATACTAAATACCCCTATGTAAGTTAGTTACAGTCCTATAAAGAATCGTCCTTACCGACTTTTTGGGAATTTTTTGTAAGAAAACTATACATGTAATTTTTTTTAAACTTTCAGACTATATTAGCGTGTACTTCAAGAAGTAGACAAACATTTTTTTATATCAAAATAACGCGGTAATCCCAAACGGCGCAAGTGTTTCGGAACCACCAAGTTGTTCAGCTGCGTGGAATCAAGGGTATGTTGTAATGGTCTGAAACCAGAAAAGCAAATAGTATTGTGTTTTTAATAAAGTTACGCTATAGATGGAGCTCAATCCGGAGTAAATTATTAAATTTTATGGCAGAATTAGCGTGAAATTTTTTAGTTAAAAACGCCACAATTTTCTGAAACATTCACCATTATCTTAATTTTCCATTTCTGAATGCGAATTGAGGTTCCCGCATAGCGTAATTTTATTCAAAACATAAAACTATTTAGTTTCTTGGTTTCAGGCCACTACAACTTCCGCACCGAAGCCACTCCAAAACATTTGCGCCATTTGAAATTACCGCGTTATTTTTATATCAAAAAATGTTTGTTCACTTCTTGAAATACATCATAATAATATAGCCTGAAATTTTTCAAAAAGATTACGAATGATTTCTAAAAAGAACCTTGATTTGGGCCGATTACACCAGATTTCCCCTTAATGGGTCATGCCTAGTTGACAGGCGAGAAAGAACGTCATTTTCGGGAATTTTTTGTGAAAAATGTGATATATGTTTCTGTCAACTATTTTCTTATTTTAAAAGTACATATACTCAGCAACCCTCAGTAATTTTGTTATAGGAAAATATTCAAAAGTGAACGAATAACAGCCACTCTCCCGGAAGTTGTTTTTATAAAGGCGCTGCACGGCGAGCACGATTTTTCCGAGCCGGATCATGTGAAATCAGAAAGTGAAGAAGATTCTGTTAATACATGAGTTTTTCTGGTACGTGAACGAAGGGTTTCTAAAAAGAAAATGATTTCAGACAAAATGCCAGCCGTTTAACGCAAAATCCTGATTTTTCGATGTCCGAATTGTCGTTTTTCGTGAAATAAAAATAGAGTTTTCATTCAAAATAAAAATCCTTCGTTCACGCACCGGATAAACTCATATACTAACAGAATCTTCTTCACTTTTCGATTTCGGATGATCCGGCTCGGAGAAATCGTGCTCACCGTTAAAAAAATAGCTTCCGGGAGAGCGGCTGTTATTCGTTCATTTTTCAATATTTTCCAATAACAAAATTATTTAGAGTTGCTGGATATACGTACTTTTAAAATAAGCAAATAGTCGTAAAAAGTATACATTAGATTTTCCACAAAATATCCTCGAATATCCTGTTCTTTTTCGCTTGTCAAGTAGGCATGACCCCTTAAGGAGAGGCCTATCTTTCACGAATTTTTTTTTCAAAAACTAATGTACCAATTTCAATATTTTCTTTTGTCAAATGTTTATTATTCCTTGCTGTATTGAATTATATTTTTCACACTTACATACATTCCCCGGAACTTCCATAATTCCTTCAATGAAAAAGAGCCACCCCTAAGTCGCGTAACGCGAGGCCCCAGCCGATACAACAGGATCCATCAAATTGTCTCCGCAGACAAGCTTTCGTTTCGCAGATGCTTGCAGAAATTCCGCCAAAGACTGTACTTCCTTCCCCTGGTCGCAGCGTAGCCACAGAGACGCCGAACGGGGGCGAGATTAAAAGTGAAAAATCGCCCCCGACTACGGGGTGCCTTTAAAACGGCCAAACAAAGCCGCGTCGGGTTAAAAAGGACCGGAAATTCCGCGGAGTCGGCGTATTCCGGTATCTACGCGTGCCCCCCGCGCCGTTCCCCCCGCCCGGTAAATTTTCCGCGTAAACTCGCGCGCGAATAAATTCATTTGTTATGAGAGCGAGAGCGCGCCGTCAGACGTTATCGGACGAAACGCGTCGGAATTGCTTAACGAAACGGAATTGCCGTTCGCCTACGCTTAACCACCTCCTCGTTTCAGCATCGAGCTACCAAAACCGCCGCGTCTCTCGTTCCGCTGCCCCCGTGCCCGCTGTCTGCTCCCCTTCAACCCTTACTTCTTTCTCTATTATACTTTATTAGTTACCCTCCAGTCTCCTTCTGTTCATCCTAACGAAGAACAATCGAAAGGGTGCACTGTTTCTAAAGGGACGAACAAACTTCAGTTTACATTTCAACCCCTTCTTTTCCTCCCTTCAATCCTCGCCGTCGTTGCTTGTTGTCCCTCAACTTAGCTCCAGTGCTCTCCTTCGTCTTATATTTGCAGCGTCCCTTGTGTGCCCCAGATCCATCGTCGCAATGGCCGCTGGTCGATTTCAGAAAGGGGTAGTCAGCTCCAAACGGCGTGCTCGTTTCGGGGGAACGGAATGTAGCGATTGGACAAGAAATTTTAATTATCACACCGCGAGAGTGAGTCCTCGCTGGAGCGAAATTAATCGAGCCAGTCATCCAACGGGAAATCGACGCGGTCAGCAGAATTTTCGGAAATTCGATTGCGCGAAAGCCAGTTGGGAACAATTAGGCCGCGCCCGGCGATGGGATTCACGAGGAGCCGCCTTCAAAGGCGGCCTCAAAGGGTTGCCCGAAGCGCAGGCATCCAGGCAAGTCTCCAAGTCCCAGCTACGTTCTTATGAAACAAAAAGAGACGCGTGGGAGCGGATATACCATTGAGAGACCGGTGCTACAAAGCGACGATGGCAGGTACGGAATACTACCCCTTGCTACTCCATTTCTCACTGTTCCTCTCGGCTCCCAAATTACGCCGAATTAGTCAATTTCTTCCCCCCTCGATTAAATGGCCCAAAGTATTATATCGCTGTCGCCCAACTGGAACCCACTAGCTGGTAGCTGTAGCCACGATTAACATTAACAGCGCCGCCCTTGCAGATCGGGCAGGGAGGAATTACAACGTTCAGTAGCAAAACGTTTGTCCCTTCTTCAATTACGGTGCCATTAAAGAATATTACGGGCGCCGCTGTAAAAACTCGTCCCCCACGAAGCTTCGCTCAAAACGTAATGAATCGAAAAATTTAATGGCCCCGCCGCTCGTTACGAGTCCAGTAAACTCCTTGCTCGTTTGAAAATGCTCGCGAGCGGCTGTCCTCGTTCGGTTATTTTTAATATCCACCCCAGTGGCGGGGTATTTTTATCGCGACAATTAAAATCAATTCGGTCCACTTGATTCTCGTGCGCAAAAAAACAGAGCGAAATCAATTAATCCGCCCGCGGATTCGAGACCCCTTGAAACTAACTAATCCTCCATTAACGTCGACAGGGAGCTACGATCTTTTCGACTTCCCGCAGGAGCACCCGGCAAATTCGACGATACAGTTCGCCGTCTACGGCCGCGACGATGCTGTCGCGTGTGATCATTATTATTCATGACGCGGGGTGGCATCAGAGGCAGAACGTATTTCTACGTCTACCGAATCCTATCGACGAACGTGCGGACGAGGGAAAATTATTAGGCCCGAAGGGCGAGGACAGGGGGCGAAGGCAAGCTGGGGAAGAAGAAAGGGAAGGGCACAAGGAAACTCTCGGTGAATAACACCCTGCTTGGAATAAAATCAAATCACCAGCAGGCTTCCCGCCGACTGGCTGGCGCCGACATTTCGCGCGTGATTTGCAAACGCGAAATTTAATTTAGCATGTATTTATGGAGCGGCTCGCTAGCGCGATAACGCCCCGCGGTAATAAAGATGCGCCGGCGCTTTTAAAAGCTGGCTTCAGCGTCTTTGCGCTTTGTAGTACAGTTAGAAGATCCCAGCAAGTTAAATGTTTGTATGGGCCTTCATTTCGTCGGTTTAAACAACATGTCAAAGCTCCCCATCCATGTGACTGTCGCTAAAAATTTTACAGAGGGGCAGTTGCACACAATAACAGTTTTCCGCTGATAACTCGTTATCTATCAGTTTTACTACAAATATAGTTAGTATATAATTTGAAGCTTAGTAAATTCTCGACAAAAAAGGTTCTATAAGTGTTTTTTGTAGGAGTAACCGTTTTCATGTGTGACGGCTTACAAAGTTTCAGCCCTCATACTTTTAACAGGGGAAGATTCCGAAAATGGAAATGCAAAAAATTATGCAACTTTGTGCTTATTTAGGAGATGTCCTCTTGAGTACAACGCAATTCTGTTTGCTGCCCAAATTCGCTCGAAGGGGGTGAAATTAACCCCTGAAAATTCGGCTATTTTCCGATTTTGTGTTATAACTCCCGAACTGTAAGAGACAGAAAGAAAGTTCCATGACAAAAGTTACTTCTTTTAATTGGATCTAGCATTTGGTAAACAAATTCTTTTACAGTTCACGAGTTATAACAGAAAATCGGGAAATAACCGGATTTTCAGAGGTTAATTTTACCCCCTTTGAGTGAATTTGGGCAGCAAACAAAAATTGCGTTATAATCAGGAAAAGATCCCCTACATATTCACAAAGTTTCAGAATTTTTCGAACTTTCGGGTTCGGGATCTTCCCTTGTGAGTTAAACTTGCCTTAAACTTGTGAAAAAAACTATTTCGCCTTAATTCTGCTACCTGCTAGAATTATATGTTTTCCGAAGGTGTAACGAAAAAGAACGTTTTGAGAAAAACCCAGATCTCCATTAATTATTATTATATATGACTGAAGTTAATTTTACAGCTTATTGAAATGTTAGTAAATATGTGTGGATAATGTTTGTTGGTAAAAATTGCGTAGTTTTTTGTGGATCGTCTCTGAAGAGAATAGACGATCTCGTCTCTCTAGACGAGAATACCCCCTTGATTAGTGTACACTTACGGCGAGGATATCGAATTTTGGTAAGATTGCTTATTACCGTCGTCGACTATTACCAGCCACTTAATATTTACTGCTTTCGTTTCCATTCAATCTTATTGCTACTTACAAGGGAAGATCCCGAACCCGGAAATTCAAAGAATTCTGAAACTTCGTGAATATGTAGGGAATTTCCTCCTGACTATAACGCAACTATCGTTTGCTTTTTGGTAAGAAAGTTATTTTACAGTGCGCGAGTTATAGCACAAATGTGAAAATTAACCGGATTTTCAGGGGTCAATTACACCCCTTCAGAGTGAATTTGGACAGCGAACAAAAATTGCGTGCTAATCGGGAGAAAATTCCCTACATATTCACAACGTTTCAGAATTTTCTAAATTCCCGAGTTCGGGATGTTCCTCTGTTAGTTATAAAGCGACAGAATATACTTACATACCCCTTATCAAAATTTAAAAAAAACGCCTAAAACTTAGCCATCTGTCCCACTTTGTGTTGTTGCCAGACGTAATATGTGTAGTTCAACTACTGCGTTTTGCAGTGTTTTAATGAAAGAAAAATAATAAATTGTAAAAAAAGTACATTCTAAGCTTTTGCTTCTTAATATTTATCGTTTTAATCAGGACTGCCAATGATTAATTCAGTGCCAGCATTAGTGCAGTTTACCCTACCCTAATCCGCAGTCAAAACACATTCGAAAGCCATCTAAAAAGGCTGTTTATAAGGTGAGACATACTTGCGCGCACGTATTGCACAAAACAGTATTATAGGTGCAGGTTCAAAATTTGCAATAAATCGCTCATTTGTTCTCGGATTTGCATCAAACTTGCGCCAAACGATGTAGATATTTTTTGCAAATATTACACTTCATAACTGAAAGACTGTCAAAAGTGTTGTTGCACCCGCCTCGACGCAAGGTCCTCATTTAAGAGTCGACTTCCTCCAAGTCCTCAAACTCAAAAGCTGCCGTGCAAGAAGGAATCTTAAAGAGACTATTGTCCCATACCGTGGCAATAGTGAATCGTTTCTTGGTTTCCTGGCCCCGCAGGACAATTTATGGTTACCTAAGGAAAGAAGAAAAAGAGGAAGGAACAAGGAAGAATGAGCCCGGAGCAGGCTTTGACGCGTGCCCGGCAAAAGCGGTATCGCCTTCGTGTTGGGAATACCGAATAAAAAGCTCGCAATTACAATCTCCCCCAACGAGAGGTGGAAGAAGCTCGAAGGGTCGAGGAGCAAGGAGAGAAGGAAGCCAAAGGGGTCGTCACGGTCTGGTCGCCGTAGCCGCTCCTCGCTCTTTTCCTTTCCTGTTCGCAATCCCTGAATCTCCAATGCAAATAACCGACAGCCAGGGCCAGGGGAGGGGGTTGGGGCGTCGATGAGACCGAAGGAATAATCAAAGAAGTGGCAACGGGAGGAAAAACCATGGCTGGAGAAGTGGAGCCGTGATAGGAAAAGAATCGACGCGTGGCCTCCTTAGAAACTTTAATGACATTTCTTATTTCCACTCGCTCCTCGGAATCCCGTGGACGACTCGTCTTATACAACCACCCGCCCGCCCGGCCTCTTCATCATCATCGTGAAAGTAATTTTCCACATCGGGACCGTCTCGCGGCTACTTTATTTGCTCCCTAAACTTTCCGCGCTGCTCGTTGATTAACGACGTTTCCGGTGGTGGCTATTACGGGGCGGCGTGCTAGGTCGGGTCCGCGATTAGACGTCAAATTGACAAGCGATTTGAATTAGTTATGGACGTCTCTGGTTCAAATGCATCCCGCACCGCTGACTTCCAGCCCCCGGCTATTTCGCGTCGCCGCCCTGTATTATTCAGAGCTCCTGACTTCTGGCGTCGCTTGTTTAAAGGATCCATATGCCTCGGCGCAGCATATCGAAGTGCCGGCGTTGAATGAATGCGAAGGATATTGGAAGTGTCTCCGCGGACTCAGATGGGATTCAGACTGACAAGCTTCCTGCGCTTTAATGCTTCCCGCTGGATTCTTTTAAATACTCCGACACTTCGGCGGTAACAATAATTCATTATCCACCTACATCGCGGGAAACTCTTTCAAGATGGTCTGAATAAATCATGTTCGGATATCAAGTCGTCGTGGTTGGAACTTAGCTTCCGTGGTCGTACCTCGGACCCTCTTTCAGCCTTAAACAAGTCCAACATGTATCAAGCCATCGGAGCGAAAAAAACGAGAGATAGGGGAGAACGGGGTTAGTTGTTACAGGGGCAGGTTGTTACAAAGCTGTTTAAATTTTTTTTGCTTGGACTATCACTTCGACGATGAAGTGGCTGATGTGTTTCAACCATACACAGTTGTGTATGTTGTTTGTTTGTAGTCGGTTCACGCGTTGTCACTTTATTACAGTTTTTTGTGTTTTCGGTACTAATAGTAACTTTTCTCTTTGGACTTCAATCTTTTCTACCGAACAGACAGATGAATGTATGTAAATTAATATTACCATGTTTGAAGCAGTGTTCCTTTAGCTACAGATTGGCACCAAGAACATGAGAATACACCCAACTGGTATGAACTTATAGCTTTTTATACACAATGGTGTCAACCGGGGCAAGTTGTTACAGAGGGAAAGAGGCATGTTGTTACAGAGGGGAAGAGGCATGTTGTTACCGAGGGAAAGGGGCATATTGTTACATTGTATTTAATAACTAATTTATTAATTTAATCCTTTAGTTACCACGAGTCACTATAGTGGCTTTCTGTTAAGGGGTTATACCTAGTCAGGCGGCCGAAAATAGGCGAATATTTGTGATTTTTTTTTGAAGAAGCCGAAGCGTATAATTTTACAAAACTTTTTGCGTTTAAAAGAGCAACGTTTAAAGAACACTTGGTATTTTTTTCGTAGAAAAATATTTACGTTTATCATAAAATAAAATGCGACATCCAAGAAGCATTTTTAAAAATTTGGTTTTGCGGTGAGCACTGCCATTCGGAACTAGATTATCTAAAATCAAAACACAAAAAAGATTTCGTTAGTATATTAATGTATCCTCAGGTTGACGGAGAGAATTATCCGAAATATCAAGTTAAAACAAAATGGCGGCTATTTAAAGTTGAAATCCTGATTTTTTCCTGCAATAATCACGCGTTCTTACCGTCGGTAGAGGAAAGAACGTACTTTAAGCGAGAGTCATTGCTAGTATTGAGAATGGAATGCAAAAAAAAAAAATAAAAAACTGAAAAGTGTAACAACTAGCCCCGGTCTCCCCTAATCCCGGCTGGAGGCGGCACGGATTTCCCTTTCGTTTCTGAAGTACGCGAAGTTCTCGAGCGGCGAGCACTGACCGATCAAGGTTCGCCGTTTATTTCAGAAGCGTTTCACCCTCGGGTATTTACTTCCCTCGGCTCTCTTCGCGTCCAGGGAGGCGGAACAGAAGAGGCGGAGCGCGGACGATGATCCTCGAGCTACTTCCAAGCAGTCGTGCATCGACGCTCGAAACAAATTGCGTCTGTAATTATAGCGCCCTACTTCACCTGATTACGGGGCTGCCGAGCGAGGGCGAGTCACGGGGGCTGGATTTCGAAAAAGACGCCGACGAACCTAAGAAACCTAATGCTCTGCCTCGTTCTCCGGCCACTTGGAACTTCCGCGTTCTACAAAACCAATACCGTCGATTGGGAATCCTTTAAACAATATTATTCGACAAGCACTGGTCCCATTCCCAAAGATTCCTCACACATTCGTTCGGCTGTAATCCAGAGACGAGGTTGCCGAGGAGTCCTTAAAAATTGCCGTGTCTTCGAGAGGAGTTTGTCCGCTTGGAGGGAAGAATATCTGAGGCGAGGGGATGAAGACGACCCAAAGGGAGGCGGAGGAATTATTTTAATGATCCCCGCGAAGGTAGCATCGACAGGTATCCGTAATTGATTCCTTTTTTCACGAAGGAACACCCGCGATCCTTTGTCCCCTCGTCGGGTGTGTCGCGCTCGGCCGTTCTTTCTCCCCGTAAAGGACGAGACAATCTCAATCGTTCGCGCTTTCTCAAAACGTCTCCGCTCGGAGAGCCGGGGGCTGAAAGTGTCCCGCAGGAGTGCCACGGGTTCGTTTCCCCACCCCGGGGGCCGGGAGAAGGGTAAATGAATAGCGACAAGTTGCGCCGGGCTTCCTGGCGAGAATAAAGACGGAGGAAGCGCCGGGGGAGCGAAAGGAACGGGAGCTGAGAGCCGATACAGGCCATTCGACGCGCCTCGCCGTTTTTCGAGGAACAAATATACGATCGCCGTGCGAGAATTTCGGCGTGTAGAAATAGTATCGACAAACAGAACCGCGCGGGGATTCCTGGAGGATTCCGCAGGAAGCGCTTCGTTACTCGTGTGATTTCATCGAGCATCTTGATTTGATGGGAGGAAATTCATATATGCGTGGGGGGGGGAATAGGGAAGAGTGGATGGACGAGGATTCGTGAAAAGGGGTAGAAAAGGATTATATTCGGGAGGCTGAAGGCTGACATTTATGTACGAATCTGAAACGAAGGACAGAAGCTGATGAGACTGAATCGTTAAGCAACTGGCGCCTAGCTTCCAGTATTATGCAAAACAATGCTCGAAAGGGAGCGGACTTTGCTCGATCGCGAATAAAAAGGAGGAATAATTTAAGGGTAAAGGGGGAGCGGCAAGTACCTACTTGCAGGAATCTAGTGAAACAGTAAGAAATATATCAGACTATTATACCGCCGTGTTAATTCGAAAGGGCGTATCTGGAAGTTTCGCTTTAATTCAGTTATTGCTGCCAGGTAGCAGAAAAATAGTTTATCTATATATGTCTATGAAATAAGAAAGCTATATCTGTATTAAAACTGAAGATGTAACAGTTTATGTTTTGGACGTATTTGAAATCGGTGCCTGATTTTGGGCGTATCTACCAATGTTTCCTTTGGAGTTTATGAAATATTTTGCGGATTTGTCACAAATATTCAGGTACCTTTTGATCCAGATTTAATATTTAACCTAATCCGATTGATATAGCATGCCGATCATTTATCTCAGAACCACCTTTTGACTAGATACACACTTTCGAATTAAGGGGAGAAGCCCGTATAAACAGCTTATTTTTGTGTGAATTTTTAGGAATTTTTTGCAAAGGTACCAATGCGCTAATCTTTTCGTAACTTTAAAGGTACTTTACTTAACATTATAACAAGCAAAAAAAATTATAACTGCAAAATTATAATAAATACAGAAATAGGGCAGTATCTGAAGTAGGTTTTTTTCGAGATGCCAAACGGTGCCGGTTGTAGCGTCTCTGCTAGTGATGTGAAGCAGACCAATAATTTTTTTTCAATTTATGTGCCAATTGTAAGAATATGAACCACGAATGGTGTAAAATATATAATAATTACATATTTTAAAAATGTCGGAACTTCACACATTTTCACCAGAAATTCACGTTTTATTTGTTTAAAAACAGTAGTTAAAATTAATAATTTGGTTAAACATTGTGGTTCATATTCTGAGGAATATTACAAACTAAAAGTGTGCAAAATTTGAAGTTGATTGGTGAAATAGTTTTTGAGTTATCCCAGCCGCCAATTTTGAAAACGTGGTTTCGAGAAAAACGCGTTTAAAATGCGTTTTAGGTGTGCTCGGCGCTCAGAGGCGCGCAGACTCACCGGGCTATATTATCAATACGGAGTTGAATTTCGACCTATAACTTTGAGAATATATTTTTGAAAGGATTTAGAATCGGTTTATGAATTTTCTTTTTTAATTTTTCAGTTGATTTATAAAGTGTTCTCTTCTTAAAGTACGATTTAGGTGTGCTCGGCGCTCAGAGGCGCGCAGACTCACCGGGCTGTACTATCAATACGGAGTTGAGTTTCGGCCTATAATTTTGAGAATATATTTCTGAAATGTTTTAGAAGCGATTTATGGAAAAATTGTTGTTTCCATTTTTCCTTCGATTTATGCAGCCTTCTCCCCTTGTCAGGGTATTATACAGAGCAAAGTGTTATATTCTCGCTCCGCAAGAGTTTATAATCCTGATTTCGAGAACCGAGTGTTTACAGTATCAGACGGTAAAGCGTCCATCTTGTTCGCGTCGGAACATAAAATAAAACTTGTCAATTAGAGTGGAGGACAAGTCAGGAGCGCAAGCAAAAGGAAGGTGGAAAGGCAGTCGTCCGTCCAGGTGTGCTCCGAGGCTGACGCGATAGACGGAGCCGTCAATTTTAACAGAGGCACTGCCAACTGTGAAAACAGGCCGGGGCCGTCTTTCAGGTGGCACTCCACGTGTATGGTTTGCGGAGATTCCTGAACAACTACCGCGGCAAGGTCAATATTTTCCTTGGGAGTTGCGCCTACCTCGAGCCTCGCCGTGCGGCTGGAATCGTGTTTTATCTCGGCCTTCCCTGAACGGGTTCGTGTGGCGCGAAAGAGATAATGAAAAGAGAGAAACCGCGCGTATCCCCGTAGAGAACGCAACGACAGGGGAGAAATAACGGGCTGGAAAATTGGAGCGATCAATATTCGAAACGAAAAATCGAACAGCAACGAAACGAAAACTGCTTTACACCCGCGGCTTTCATGAAACCGTGACACGGCTTCTGGTATCATTGAATTCTCGAACAACCGCAGCTGTACAGTGATGGTTCCGGAAACAATGGTGCAAGCGTAAAACAATAACCACAATAATTCCTCCGAAGAAAACAGTTGGTTAAAACCCGGCGAAGCGTAATCTCTGCTTGGAGAATATAAGAACATAGGGTGGCGCGCGTATCTGTTTTAGGATTCTTCTGCGAGCATACTTCTCCCCTTCGCGCGCCGAAGAAGCTACCAAAAGATGGCTTACGGAACTTCCGGCTGCCGCCATTGAAAGTTAAAGCGTCGAATGCTGGTCAAACGCCGCAGCGAAAGTGATAACCACGAAATTCCGTGGAATCCTTTCACGAGGATCGATGGAGCGACCTTGAACTCCTCCGTAATCCTAGCCGTGGGTAGGTATAATAAGACAGCTCCACCGAAAGCCCCCTCCGCACGGGGGCAAGAAACCACGGGATTATTTTCCGATGGTATCGTCCGGCTCGGATAACTCCCCCCCGAAGGGCGGAGGGGAGGACGAAGGGCAGGAAGGGAGGACTCTATCGTCGCCAAAGTGGCCCCGAAGTCAATCGACTCGAGATTTGAATCTCGGCCGGAACGGCCGTGGAAAAGAAAGGGCATAAGACAGAAACTGGATTCTCTCTCGAGGAATCGAATTCACTTCCATCCGGCCGAGGGATCCGGCGAAAACGTTCTCGAGAACTCGAAGGGGGATCCTCGACTAACTGGCCATTAGACTGACAGGCCCCTCGGGGAGGGGGGGCACGGTTGAAATACGGCCGTCAATCGATCTGATACGATGCACGAATCTATTAAACGCGCGTGTACATGCGTGGTAGGTAAACATTGATTAGCTGTCGACTGTAATTGTAAAAGGGACGCGACGTCATTGACAATGCGGACGCACTATTACGCTGAAATGGTTGCGGAGGATAATCCATGCAGATTCGTTGCGGATTGTGCTCGGAGCTTATTTTAATATCCCAGCATGCCGTTTAGGGTTCCATAAAACTGAGGTTTAGAGGGGAAATTGAGTGAATATAGCGAGGAAGCTGTTGTCAATGTGGAATAAAGGAGCAATCTTTTCCCATCTACTTCGCCAGAAGTGTTTCATAATAATTATGCTTATTACAGTCCATTTTCGTTATAGGTTCCACGCTCGAGGCTGCCAGCGAGCTTATAACGCATAGCGTCGATTATTCCGAGACGCCAATGGGAGTGTTGCGCTGAAGATAGCTGTTGGGAATGTGGAATAACGGTGCAATATTTTCCCATCTATTTCGTCACAAGTATTTCATGATAAGTTTGCTTATTACAGCGAATTCTCGTTATAGGCTCCACGCTCGGGGCTGGCAGCGAGCTTACAACGCATAGCGTCGATTATTCCGAGACGCCAATGGGAGTGTTGCGCTGAAGATAGCTATTGGGAATGTGGAATAACGGAGCAATCTTTTCCCATCTATTTCGTCACAAGTATTTCATGATAAGTTTGCTTATTACAGCGAATTCTCGTTATAGGCTCCACGCTCGGGGCTGGCAGCGAGCTTACAACGCATAGCGTCGATTATTCCGAGACGCCAATGGGAGTGTTGCGCTGAAGATAGCTGTTGGGAATGTGGAATAACGGAGCAATCTTTTCCCATCCATTTCGTCACAAGTATTTCGTGATAAGTTTGCTTATTACAGCGAATTCTCGTTATAGGCTCCACGCTCGGGGCTGGCAGCGAGCTTACAACGCATAGCGTCGATTATTCCGAGACGCCAATGGGAGTGTTGCGCTGAAGATAGCTATTGGGAATGTGGAATAACGGAGCAATCTTTTCCCATCTATTTCGTCACAAGTATTTCATGATAAGTTTGCTTATTACAGCGAATTCTCGTTATAGGCTCCACGCTCGGGGCTGGCAGCGAGCTTACAACGCATAGCGTCGATTATTCCGAGACGCCAATGGGAGTGTTGCGCTGAAGATAGCTGTTGGGAATGTGGAATAACGGAGCAATCTTTTCCCATCCATTTCGTCACAAGTATTTCGTGATAAGTTTGCTTATTACAGCGAATTCTCGTTATAGGCTCCACGCTCGGGGCTGGCAGCGAGCTTACAACGCATAGCGTCGATTATTCCGAGACGCCAATGGGAGTGTTGCGCTGAAGATAGCTATTGGGAATGTGGAATAACGGAGCAATCTTTTCCCATCTATTTCGTCACAAGTATTTCATGATAAGTTTGCTTATTACAGCGAATTCTCGTTATAGGCTCCACGCTCGGGGCTGGCAGCGAGCTTACAACGCATAGTGTCGATTATTCCGAGACGCCAATGAGAGTGTTGCACGAGGATTCCAGGAAATGGTGGGGATATCGAGCGAGCATACAACGCATAGTCGAAATGAGCTTATAACGAGAATTTACTGAATCCTGCGATGCTCGCGATTGAAGGGACGCGATGATTGCTCGGACATCGAAATAAAGGTGTTTCGCGGATGGCTCGACTCGAGGGACACCTCTCCGTCGTCGATCCTCCGGATGCTCCTACCGCGATGGTGTGTCCTCGGCTAACCACGCTACCAGGCAGAAGAGGTCTCGACACATAATCGATATTCAATCACGTACGACGACATCTTCGCCGGTTGCCCCAGTTTGGGAACAGGCGGTGGCTGGCGACGGTGGTTTTCGTCGTTCGTAACCCGACGGGAGGGTAGGAAGGGCCACGGAAAACTCCCTATAGCTGAATTCTGGAATCCCAATATGTCTCTCATAGCTGGCTGACGGCGTCTTCTCAATTTCGTCGACGTGCTGGCCTGGACACGCAGCGACCACGGCGGTTGCAAGCTGGAAAGACTTTCCGCAGGGGCAAGAAAACAGAAACGGCAACCCTGGAGGAGCCACCGAAAGCTGCCCGCAGTTCTTAATTTGAACGGAAACAGAAGCGAACTTGGAAGGAGACGCCTGGATCGAAACGTTTTGGATTCTATTTTCAGGGGTGAATTGTACCCCGACGGTGAACTTACCCAGTGGATCCCTAGAGCTAAAAATGTTCACTTATCGTCACTGTCTAAACGCAACTTTGTGAAACCATGTCCTGGGGGAGCTCGAAAGCCTCAAAGTCTCGGTTCACGGTAGGCGGGCGGAATATAGACGGAAGTCCCTGATTGTGTCGTCTTTTGTTACAAAGGGAGTAACCATTTGCGGTGCGGAATTTTTCTATGAACGGTACGGAATCTATCGAGGGAGAGACCTTTCCATGCGAGACGTTCTACCTTTCGATCTTCTTCCCAAGATTCTGCAATCTGCGGAGTGCGTTCTATCCAGTTTCGGCATACCTCCCGCTCGCAGTTGGGAATACGGAAATAGTTGTTGTCTACGCTGACATGGTAATTCGAAATGGCGTGTCTGCAACTTTCGGTTAAATTGAGTTATTGCTGCCATGTAGCACAGATATAGTTTATCTATATGTATATTAAAGAAGAAAGCCGTATCTGCATTGCAACTGAAGATATAACAGTTTATATTTCGGACGTGGGTATCTATGTAAAATCGATGCCAGATTTTGGGCGCATCTACCACAACGTTCTTTGGAGTTTATTAAATATTTTACGGGTTTGTCACCAATGTTTAGATACTTTCTTATCCAGATTGAATATTTAACCTAATCCGCATTATATAAAATAACGATCATAACACAAAATATTTAAAGTTTTTATCTCAGAACTACCTTTTCACCAGATACGCCCTTTCGAATTAACGCGACAGTAGGTACGATACTCTGTTGCTTCTGCTCGATTCATTCGATCATACCTAGGTGCTTTAGTTACCCGTGTCGAAATTCACGTTTAACATCATCTTTTATAGGGTAAGTTCGGTGTACAGTAAATCCTCGGTATGAGTCTGACGAACGGGGCTGGCGGCGCACAGTGGTTTGAATAGAGGAAAAAAGTCATTTTTGAATGTTAAGTACACAGAATTTTTTTAGTGCAATTTCATAGTAGGATAGTTGAAGCACCAGAACCAACAAGAATTTTCTGTGAATATCAGCAATTTGTAAGGAAATTATAATATGAAAGTTAGGGGAACAGAACACCTACAATTTTACGTTACAAACGCACTACCTTTCAAATAGAATTTCGACTATCTGCAAATTAAAAAGAAAAACGAAATTTTGTAATTTGATTACGTTCATACACAACATATATATTACATGAATTAAGTCAATGACACCCTTGTTGATTTCAGGAGGACGTAAGTTGAAGAAATAGGTATTTTTAACAATTGATTCGAAGTTTAATCAGACGTAACTTTTTCGCGACAGCTAGCGTCAAGGTAAGACTTAATACTAATGGTGCATTATACCTTTGAGTACATAACCAAACTGGTTTCAGCTGCGTAAACCTGCGGCTTTGGTGTAGGGAGCATTTTTTCTATAACTTTTATTAATAAGTATTTGGAGTATTTTGTTTTCGTTTTTCATAATATCGAAAAATGTTTTAGATAAAAGTTGAATGGTTTCTAGGAGGCCATAATTTAATTAGTTTTTTTATATGTGGACGCATAAAGGGCATATGTATGAAGGTCACCGATGTTTTGTTAAACGGAACCATATATTTCTTAATAAATTACTGGATTCAGTTCATCATTTTCTATGACAAAGTATTAACCCACTTATGTAAAAAAACTATTAGTTTAGTAGATATTTTAATTGAATCATTAATATTGTTGTGGCCAAAATGTCGACTTGTTCTTTGGAGGTTGTAAGACTCCGACGACACAATGTCACACTCCTTGCGGTTTTTTCCACCGCAAGAGTTCACTAATTGAACGGTGATTGAGGTATGTGGAAGGACAGTGGTGAAATCAAACTGACACTGTAGCGCGTAACAACGTAACACTTAAAATATATTCTGATAAAATTGAATGAAAATACTTGTACACTTGAATTTTGGTAAAGTTATAATGTGCGCTGGTAGTGTCTCAGAATGCTGAATGCAATTCTGTCGATGATGATAGTACAGAGGTTTTGTTCGATCTGGTTTTCCAAGTTGCATTCAGGCTCTACCAAGCCTTTGAAAGCCCTTGCAGGGGTGTGTCTTAAAAAATAAGAGGTGGTAGACTATTGCCTATTGGCTGTAAATGATTGTGGCATTGGGCGACGAAACGCACCGGAAAGGGAAACTGAGTTCCACGAAATCGCATCGAACGGCGCGACTCCGTTTGTTTATGTCGTCTAGAGATACGCGGTCTTGACTCGGCCCAATAGCCCATATTTCACGGCACCGCTGGTAAATAGTTACGTCCCAAGATTTTAGGCCCGGACGGTCGGCTCAAGTGTTTTGCCACGTGCGGATTGACGAAGCACAGGCCCAGGAAACGCTTCGAATTCAATAATTGTATTTTTCACGCTCAACATGCCGCCCCCTCTTGAACGGCCACGTTCAATAACCTGTAGAAAACGCGTACATACAAACAATGCTTTCCAATGAACCCGAATACCCTTTCCCGGTTCTACGTGTACTAGAATTAGCCTCCACACACAATACGACTCAGTGCAAAAATCGTGCATACGTTGAACAAACCATTATATATGTGAAGCATACATTAAAGCATATATTAAAGCATATATAGAGTGATAACTAAAAACCCGATCATTCAGACCGACTAAGGATAATTGATTATCAACTACGGTTACATAATGTTCCACAGACTAGTAATCAAAGGTAATGTCTCAATCATCATTTACAGGTAAGGGACTTAATCTCTTAACGCTCCGCTTGTAATCCCCGGTTAAAGTTCTCACAGTCGCCACTCGAACAACACCATCCTCACCAGGATGAGTAGCGACAATTCGTCCCATAGGCCAACATAATGGAGGTGTGTTGTCTTCCTTCAAGACGACCAGCATTCCCTCCGTGATCTGGGTCGTTCGTCCATCATGCCATTTCTTCCTGACGATCAGCTCATTCAGGTATTCCTTATACCATCTTGACCAAAAATGCTGTCGAAGTTGCTGGATGTGTTGCCAAGATGAGAGTCGACCTGTTTTGACACTTGTAAGATCGCACTCAGGAGTGCTCGTTAACGAGTCACCTATCAGGAAATGACCAGGAGTTAGTGGACTGAGGTCGTTCGGGTCAGATGATAATGGAGTTAGCGGTCGAGAATTAAGAATTGCTTCGATTTCCGCGAGACATGTTGTGAACCCCTCGAACGTGAGCACAGCGTTTCCCACAATACGCATGAGATGATGTTTCATTGACCTGACTGCAGCTTCCCATAATCCACCGAAATGGGGAGCACGCGGAGGAATAAAGTGCCAACGAACGTTTTGCTCCGATAAATATTTTTGAAAGTGATCCTTAGGATCCTGAACAAGAATTGCATTATGTATCCTTTGCAATTCGCGGCTTGCACCAATGAAATTAGTTCCATTGTCACTATACAAATCGGTACACTTCCCTCGTCTAGCAAAAAACCGCTTCAATGCAGCAAGAAAGGCGTCCGACGTCATGTCACTAACGAGTTCTAAATGCACTGCCTTAGTGCTGAAGCACACGAACACTGCCACATAAGTTTTGACTTTCTTTGTATTTCGAAGCTTCTTTTCCTTTATGAGAAACGGACCGCAGTAATCAACCCCCGTCACCAAAAACGGTCGGTTCAATACAACTCTGTCCCTCGGAAGTTGGCCAATTGGATATTGAGGAACTATGGCCGTGAGTTTATGACACGTAATACATTTCCGAAGAACAGACTTGACCGTTATCATACCGTTAACAGGCCAATATTTCTGACGCACCGCGTGCAACGTGCCTCGCGCCCCAATGTGACCGTGTTTTACATGAATTTCCCGGATTATTAACTCCGTAAGGAAGTGGTTTTGAGGTAATAATAAGGGATGTTTAACTGAATAAGGCAGTAGTGCATGCTTCAATCTCCCACCTACTCTCAAAAGTCCATCTTCATCCAAAAATGGACCTAATGCGGTGAATCGAGTTCCGCATTTAGTAATTTCACTATTGGAAAGATCGTGAATTTCCTTCGTAAATACCAATCTCTGAAGTAACCGTATTATTCTAAAATGTGCTTGTGTTAACTCATTCGTAGTGAGAGGCCCTCCACGCTTCGGCTTATGACAGACATTGTAATAAAATCTAAGACAATACGCTATAACGCGTTGTAAAAGTATAAATGAAGAAAATTTCTCCAACAATTGAACCTCTGCATTGGTCGTTGCGTGTAACACCACAACCTTTCGTTTCTCGGGAATGTCTATCGGCTGCATGTCATAATGCGGCCAAGTGTCTTCTGACTGAGATAGCCAACGGGGTCCGGTGAACCAACTAGTGGCCATAAGAAAGTCTTGGATGTTGGACCCCCGTGATAATATATCTGCAGCGTTGTGTTCTGAAGGCACATGCAACCACTGACTTGGAGCACTATGCTGCTGTATCTGGCTAACTCTATTTGCAACAAACGTCTTGAGCGTATGCGGTGCAGTACGTATCCATTGCAGCGTGATCGTCGAATCCGACCAAAACACTACTTTTTCAAATGAAAGGTTTATGGCTTTGATAATTATGTTGTATAATTTGATCAGCAATACCGCACCGCACAATTCCAATCGCGGCAATGATTGAGTTTTTAAAGGTGCAACTTTTGATTTTGAAGAAACGAGTTGTGCGCTGTACCCTTGACCGTCACGCGTCGAGCGAATATATATGCAAGCACCGTACGCTTGTTCACTAGCATCGCAAAATCCGTGTAGCTGCAAATGTGTGTGACCATCGGAAATAACGCGCCTAGGAATATGAACGCTCTGTATTAAAGGCAATTGTGACTGAAAATTGACCCATGCCCCATAAATGTCTACTGGGACCGACTCGTCCCAGTCGAGGTTGCATTTCCAGAGATTTTGCATCAAAATCTTAGCCTGCACAATAACAGGGCCTAGTAACCCCAAAGGGTCGAAGAGTTGGGCAATGCGTGATAAAATGGTTCGTTTGGTGACCTTCTGTAAAGGTTCTACCTGCTTAATGGTGTACCCCAGAACATCCCGTTCAGCCTTCCAATACAACCCCAGCGTCTTTTTTTCATCAGACGCGTCTAACACCATGTGGTCATGGACACTAGCATCCAGGAATGATTCGAGCAAACGCGGTTCATTTGATACCCACTGCCGAAGTTGAAATCCTCCCTTCGCGGCTAACCGAATCAACTCATTTCTAAGCAACATAGCCTCGTCAAATGAATCCGCTCCCGTAAGCACGTCGTCAACATAAAAGTCTCTAAGAAACGCGCTTGCAGCTATTGGATGATTGCCAATCTCGTCGTGCGCTAATTGGTGAAGAGTTCTGACAGCTAAAAAGGGAGCTGACGCCGTCCCGTACGTCACCGTATTCAATTCGTACGTTTTTATCGGTTGGTTAGAGTTCTCACGCCATAGGATCCTTTGGTATTTCCGATCTACAGCGCGCAAATCGACTTGCCGATACATTTTTGCGATATCGGCGGTTAGCACGTATTTATGTAACCGAAACCGCGTGATTATACTGACCAGATCATCTTGGATCGTCGGTCCCACCATTAAAGTCTCATTCAACGACACACCGGATGATGAACGCGCCGATGCATCAAACACCACTCTGACCTTTGTGGTCAGGCTACTGTCTTTGACCACTGGATGATGAGGCAGATAGATACCTTCGGTGCTCTCGTCCGTAACTTCTGTCATATGTCCTAACCGTTCGTACTCCTTAAGGAATTCGACATACTGAACCTTGATAGCGTGACGTTTATTAAGAGATCGTTCTAAAGACAGAAATCGATTCACTGCTATTTGACGTGATTCACCCAGCTTCTCCTTCTGATCGTTAAAAGGAAGGCCAACTGTGTATCGACCGGTCACTGCGTCGCGAATCGTATTGGAAGTATAGTGAGTTTCACACGCTTGTTCTTCGGGAGACAACAATTTAACGGACGGGCATTCCTCAAGGTTCCAAAATTTGTGCATGTCCGATTGAAGATCGCTAAGCGTCAAATTGCAAGTAGCTGATTGAGTTGATGGTTGATCTGGTACATGCCCAACCACTATCCAACCGAGTTGAGTTTTTTGTAATTTAGTGCATTGATTCGCGAGAACTATTCGGCCAATGCACATCAAGTCCCAGAAGAATTGACCACCAAGAATTCCATCTATGTTACCGGTCATATGGAAATCTGGATCTGCTAAATGTATCCCCACCGGAATCTTCAACGTTTGTCTGTCAATCAAGTCATGAGGTAACGGTTGTGAAACTTCCCGAACTATCAAAAATGTTACATTTTCTGAATAACGAGAGTTTCGCGATTTAATTTGTGCTCGAGTGACTTTAGTGCTAGCCGACTGCATAGCGTTTGTGCCACAAAGAGGTATATTTACTGCTTCTGTGGGTAGATTGAGTTGCCTGCACATTCTTTCCGACAGAAAATGCGATTCGGCGCATGAATCTAATAGCACCCTGCATTTGTGTGTTTTCCCGAATCCGTCTACAATGTCGATGACCGCCGTACACAAAATTACCGTCGGCCGAGCATTTATTACCGAACAGGTATTGTTTACCTGTACAGCTGAAGGTACGGGGGTAGGGTCTACGTGCAATAAAGTGTGATGCCGTTTATGACATCGTCGGCAGGTACTTGCCTGACAGTCCTTCACCGAATGGTTTGGCCGTAAGCAGTTAAAACAAAGATGGTTTTCCTTCACTAATTTTGATCTTTCTGGCACAGAAAGACTTAAGAGTTTGCTGCAATTTTGCGAAAAATGTGGCTCTCGACAAAAACCGCATAATATCACGTTCTGGGTAGAATGAACTTGCCTAATTGATCGTAATTCCCTTACTGCAGGTTTATTAGAATTTTGGAAACCTTGACGGTTTCGAACCGTTCCCTGAGCTTTGGTAGCAGGTGCCACAGCAGGAGCCACGGCAGAAGCCACGGCAGAAGCCCCAGCAGCGGGTTCCCCCCCTCCGATGGGTTCGATCGTCTGATACCGATCATGCAAAAAATCAAATAACTCGTCTACACTAGGAAACGCAATGCCACGCATGCGCTCCTTCCACTTCAGGGCGGATTCTTCATCTAATTTAGACACTATCAAATGAACAAGTACGGTATCGGCACTAGGCTGCTGCAGAGCTTGCAACGCGCGGTAATGAGCCTCCATGCTGTTAAGAAACGTTCTAAAATCCTGATACGATGGCTTTTGCAACAACGGTACGTCAACGATTGCCCTCAAGTGATTAGTTACAATGGTAGCTGGTTGATTATACCGTTTCTCTAAAAGGCCCCAGGCAACCCTGTAATTGGCCGCGGAATTTCCTACAGACTCTATGGCTTTCGCTGCTTCACCCTTTAAACACGAACGAAGATATAGTAGTTTCTTGGACTCAGTAATGCGTGTGTTTTCGTGTATCGAAGAGTGAAACTGATCGGAAAATCCAGGCCACTCCCCGTATGCTCCAGCAAAGGTTGGCAAATTGATTTTCGGCAAGTATACGTCTTTATCGATAGACTCCATGGCCGATTGTGGCGACGCGCGTAAACTTAGTGACTCGACACCCAACGCACTTCCAGTCTGCTGACTATGTTTGAGTTTATTCAAAATATCCATCGCGCGTGCTTTACATGTAATGAACGCGGATTTGAGAGCTATTCTTTCGCGCATTAATTCCCCGGTGGTGTCCGCGGAATCTAACTCCGCTTGCGCCTTATTGAACGACATATACTCACTTTCGAGGTCGTCAAAATGCACCTGAATTTGACTGCCCGAATCTCCAGCTTCGGTACTGTCTATCAGTAGTTGAAAGGTTTCTAATTCTAATTTGAATGCTTCACGTTTCAACTTTAAGGTTTTCTGGCGTTCTTCCAAGCTCGGTGCCATGGCGAGATTTTACCGCGATAGATACACGGGAATGAGATAATAGGACTAGTTTGATAGGTGACTCACAAACAACAACTGAATGCGACTTACGTGGTCGCAGTCTCCGGTGGTCCACACGGCTTGTCAATGATAGGCGATGCGAATGAGGCTGGTAACAACGTCCTCGATGTTGGCTCTCGACGCTGTCCGTGCCGTAGATTCGGCACAGCTGTGATGCTGGTTCCGCCGACCCCTGGTGCTCAGGTATCGCTCCTGACGCCGATGAGTTATGCGAGGATGCAACGACCTGGTGTCGTTGTCCCTCAGCTGCTGGGTCCCTTGACGATGAGGTGATCTGCCGAGTCCCTTTCTCTGGTTGCTGGGCTCCTCAGCGATGACGTATGCTGTCCTTCCCACAGCACTGGATATGTTGTACAGATAGGCGCGAATCAAGGCTCTCCAGGCACTTGCATCCGGCTCGAAGGACCAAAATGTTGTGGCCAAAATGTCGACTTGTTCTTTGGAGGTTGTAAGACTCCGACGACACAATGTCACACTCCTTGCGGTTTTTTCCACCGCAAGAGTTCACTAATTGAACGGTGATTGAGGTATGTGGAAGGACAGTGGTGAAATCAAACTGACACTGTAGCGCGTAACAACGTAACACTTAAAATATATTCTGATAAAATTGAATGAAAATACTTGTACACTTGAATTTTGGTAAAGTTATAATGTGCGCTGGTAGTGTCTCAGAATGCTGAATGCAATTCTGTCGATGATGATAGTACAGAGGTTTTGTTCGATCTGGTTTTCCAAGTTGCATTCAGGCTCTACCAAGCCTTTGAAAGCCCTTGCAGGGGTGTGTCTTAAAAAATAAGAGGTGGTAGACTATTGCCTATTGGCTGTAAATGATTGTGGCATTGGGCGACGAAACGCACCGGAAAGGGAAACTGAGTTCCACGAAATCGCATCGAACGGCGCGACTCCGTTTGTTTATGTCGTCTAGAGATACGCGGTCTTGACTCGGCCCAATAGCCCATATTTCACGGCACCGCTGGTAAATAGTTACGTCCCAAGATTTTAGGCCCGGACGGTCGGCTCAAGTGTTTTGCCACGTGCGGATTGACGAAGCACAGGCCCAGGAAACGCTTCGAATTCAATAATTGTATTTTTCACGCTCAACAAATATTGACATACAAATATCTCCTATACTAAGAAGATATTTTGTTTTTGTGCTCCGCGCTGGGTGGACGCTCTAACCCCCACATGCGGGTGAGACCGACCAGTTGCAGTGTCAATGTTTTTGTTTGAAAATAAAAATAAATATTTTAATTTATCGCTCAGTATAGTTTATGTATCCTCTAAATTACTTGTGCTTTGCTTTAAATTATTCAAAACGTCAAAAATGTGAGAATAACAGTGCTACAATTTCTTTTCCAAAAAGTGATCGAACTCTCCCGGACTTACAATACCGATCGTACGCGGAGCGTAATTATATTCGCTGATTTGAATTTATTAATCTCCAGAAAGAACAGCGAAGCGAGCGGTACAGTTAACTAAAGCGAATTGTAGCCACCGAACGTACCGAATATTTACCTTCGGTACAACGCAGGTAATTGCAGACTCTCCGTTCCGTACACGAGATTAATTGCCACTCAATTACATATTGACCAGAACTGAACGAATAACCAGCTGCATTTTTAATTACTCAGAGAGGGAGCGATTGAAGATGGTCTGTTCGCCAGATGGACCGTTCAACTTCAGAATTTGATGCACGCGAGGCCGTGCAATTTCCTGCGTCTGTTTTGTTGGAAACAACGGAACGATTCGTTTCACGCGTCAAACATATTTCTGCGCAAAGGATCGCCTGGCGCCTACGATTTCCGTTCCCAGCTACGGTTAAGGAAAAAAAAAAGAAGGAGAGCGTCGCGCGTTTTCCGCGTCGGTTTGCCTCCCCCACCCCCGGTTTACGTTAAATCAAGCAATCAGCTAAAGTGCACCTTGCCTGCGGTTTCCACGAGAATGCCGATTCGACCGGATTAACTTTAATCCGAAGACGTCGATATCACTATTCTTCGAACGTCTCGGGAACGCTGCCCTCTAAGAGTTATAATATCCGTGAACAAAATCGAGAGAGGGTGCACGCTGCTGCTGGAAAATCTTGCGATCGTCTGTATTTCTTAGGGAGTATGCGTGCTGCATATAATTCGGCGTTCAATTCTACTTAACGCATAGGCGAAGTTTGGAAAATAATGGCTGCTGGAATTAGCGATTATTCCACCCTAACCCGATTGTTCCGTCTCGACGCGAATTATATTTTATGGAAGATACACTGAAAAATAGAGAAGTGCTGTTTTGAATTATATTACGTCATGGGGATTTCTACGGTAACGCTGGGCAGGGTTTAGCAAACTCCTGATCCGATCACGCAACTCCGTTGGGGTGGGGGACAGGTGCGCGGGGGTCGAGCAACAACCGGAAGCCCGATTCCTACCACGAGCGAGTAAAGATGGATATCAGGCCGGCGGATTTAATATATGTGGGGGTCGATTCACCCGGAATTAATTAAGACTGTTCCACGAACGTCGATTGCCGTCATTTAGAAATGCCCGATAAGGAATTACCTCGTCGGTCTCCCGGTGGCATATCAGAAGATTAACGTGCGCGTTTCTTACCGGGGACTGGGGAATGCTTCGGGCAGGGTTCAAAAGATCGAGTGTACCGATGACTTTCGCCGCAAGATAGAAAGAGACACTGGTGCAATTAATAACTTCCCTGTTGCAACGCATATATTGGTTTCCACCCTTCTGTCTGTTATGTCGGGTGCGGAGATTTAGTAATTACTTAAGGGGAGGTTCCGGTCTAAAAATCGATATTTTTTATTTCTTTCTTCGAATGTTCAACCTTTTAGGAATACGTGTTTAAAAGGATTTTTTGAAATTCGTAAGTTTCCTGGAGTTATAGGTATTTGATTAGTGGCAAATCTTTAAACGCGTTTTTTTAAAAATGGGTGGAACTTGTATCTTCTAAAGTTACTGTTCGATTCGACTGAAACTTTTTTTATTTTGAAGAATATGCTTCTGGCTCGTGGACAGACCAGTAAAATTAAAAAAAAATGAAAATTTGTAATTTTTAAAGGCGTTGAAAGAGCGAAAATATAGGGTAAAAGTCATTTCTAACTTCAAGTGTCGTTATTTTCTCAAAAAATGTCATTTTGAGTAATTTTTCTGGTTAGTCCACGAGCGAGTTTTATGCCCTTTAATAATTTGGCGTTGTTTTTTACTTCTGACCAATGGTTTGGGTGCTACAGGTTCCAACGATTTGGATGAAGTTTTTGACGCCTCGTATTTAACGACTCCTCATTTCCGTCTGCGGCGATTAATTATAAAACAAAAAAATTATTTCTGTAGCTTATAACATCCTTAATTCAATGCAAAAAGTTCTATTAAATTTTACGTAGTAGTTTTCCTTTAATCCTAAAGATCACCTATTTTATGGACTCTAGACCGAAACAGCCCCTTAAGGGGACTACTTGGGCAGTCAAATCGCTCGAAAATCAAGTATTTTGTGCGAATTAATTACGAGTTTTCCTTTTACACTATGTTTATTACTGTAACGGAGAGTAAATAATATTTTGTTTGTCTACATATCTAGTTTACAAATGGCGCCACACAAGATTGCTTATACAGTGGTTTAAAAAAAAGTGTCTTTGGTTTTGCCCTGATATTGAACTTAGAAATAAAGAAACAACGGTTTCCTAGGAATATATTTCTCCTAGAACCTGCAGCTTTGGAGGGTAGCTCTGAAAAAAGAATTGAACCAAAATTATTAAAATAAGATTTTGTACGAAAAATATCGATTTTCGGGATACACAGATGTGTATTTTTTCCATATCGGAAACCAGAGCTTTCATTAATACTGTGATACACCCCACAACGAAGAATATTTTGATCATTCTAGAAAAATTTCAAGTCGATCCGAACCTCGGTTTTTTCGCAATGAGGGCCAAATCGCAGAAAAAAAACACGTACACATTAGACGACTCTAGCGCTAACATATACATGTATATATTATCAAACAAAATTTTGTACAGTTTATGGTATTAATAAACATTACCCAAAAGTACTAGTCACAATTTGTATTCATCTCCCTATAATTAATTCGCAAAAAATACTTGATCTTCGAACGATTTGACTGCCTACTTAGCCCCCTTAAGGGGTAATGCCACTCCGTCGCCCGGAAACAGCCGGTGGCGCCGCGGTACTGCACTAAAAAATTAAAAAAAAATTGTGATCATACTTCGAAGTATTTACAACAAAGGCCTCGAAACAGATTTTGCGTTGCATTCGCTATACTCGCGTAAAAAAAATTCAAAGCCAGGCTGTTTTTCCGTGCGCCAGAGTGGCGTTACCCCTTAACCATCCCGATGGACGTCTGCTGATTCATTTCAGTTATCATTGTTAATATCGCTAGCAACGAACATCCGCACTCCTCGTAATTAAAAGTTGTGCGCCCGGTGTTTGGAAAGCTGCCGCGTATTGTCGGGAAATTTAACGATATCAGTTCGCCGAATGAAATAGCTGTTACAGGCTGGACTAGTGCTCCGAGAGTTGCGTAACACCCACGCAAGGTAATCAGTCGAAACGAAGCGTATAAATGCCCCGCACTTGCGTACCCGAGTTACGTATGTACATACATACCTGTCGATTTCGATGCACTCCAAGGCTTCGAGCAGCTTCCGATCGATCCAATTCCCGTCGCTGGGAACAATTTCTCATCGCGAAGAAAGCCTGCCCCTAATCGACTCCATTCGCGTCATCCTCCTATGAGTCCCTCCTCCCCATTTTCCCCCCAAAAAAGAGAGAGAGAGATAGAGAGAGCGAGAAAAGGAAAGAGTCGCGCGATATTTAGCGAACGCTAGAAGCATCCGGCGGAAAGGCATCGACAAAAGGGTCACGTCATCGTGAAAAGCAGCGACGGAAACAGCAATGACCCGTGGAAAGCGACGAGACATTCGTACGGCAATCAGGCTGAAGCACGAGGGACCATTCAAGTTGTGGGCTTTCATCGTCGCCTTACAAGTTCCTCCACTTTTCACCCCTCTTCGCGGCTTTCCGCCCCGTCTGTCCGCCGTTCCTTTCCGCTCGTTCTTCCAGCACGGAGCTCCCGTCCACCCCTCCCTCTCCGCCGACACCCTCGTTCGCCCCTGCTTTCTTCACCCCTTTCCCGGGTCTTTGAGATCCCTACCGAACTGTATATAAAGTGGCGCCACCTAAATTGGAAACCGCAGCTTTGTCGATGCTATTGCTACCATCCCCGTTCTCTTTGCCCCCCACCCCCACCCCCGGGCCGTTTCTTTCCTCCCCATTGAGCCTGCGGCCACCCACTCGGGCCGAGTCCTGCCGCGGTCAAGATGGATCGTTGCTAGAGTTGACACTGGGGTTGGATTTATTGGCCCGGGCTTGGTAGCCCGTCGAACTTGTGTTCGCCGCCGGAAAATTCGTCTGTCCTGACGCTTTGATAACTTCTTTCTTCGCGCCCCGCCGAGGAACTTCGGGGCGGCTACAGGCAGGGGAAGATCGTCCTCGGGAGATTCTTCCGTGGAGGCCTGGATCTACTGGGTTTTTGGTTTTTACGTCGGTAGGGGGCTCGAACGGTTGACAGTTTCCTGGCGAAGTTGTTCGTACGTCGCTGATGTTCCGTTATCCTGTTCACCTGAACTAGGTATCGATGGAAAATTCAGCGGAGCAGCCCTCTCTTAACCCGGGAGTAGGCGCATGGCGGTATTTTCGACCGACGATTTCATATGCTTTGAAACATGATCCATAGCGTTCGACTGTTTACTTTTTCCGTGGAGCTATTCCTCTTTGAAGGAGTTCTTGACTTATTTATGTTACGGAGCGACACTTAGTGCACTCGTGTAGGTTTTAAATCATACATTTTTACGCTGTATGATTCGTTCGTTTTTTAATGTTTTTCTGTAACGAAATTACTGGCAGTTGCTGCATACATGTGCTTCTAAAATAAGCGAATAGTTGTAATAAAATATACAGTAAATATTCCACAAAATATTCTTGAAAATCGCGTTCTTTTTCGAGAACTGACTGGGCATAACCCCTTAAGGGGGTATACCCGTTTGAACCCTCGGAAAATGTATACATTTTGTGGATTTTTTTACAAGTCAACG
Source organism: Andrena cerasifolii (assembly GCF_050908995.1). Lineage (NCBI taxonomy): Eukaryota > Metazoa > Arthropoda > Insecta > Hymenoptera > Andrenidae > Andrena > Andrena cerasifolii. The sequence goes on from NC_135123.1 coordinate 6,119,590, forward strand.
GTTTGATGCAGATTTCCCGTTTTTTTACTATGTTTACATAGTATTATGAACTACTTATAAAAAAAGTTTCAGTTAAAAAACTATTGTTTTTCGGAAGTTACGGATTCATGTCCGAAAGTCTCTCGATTTTAGACGGCTAAACGGTGGCCCTAAAAACTCGCGCTACGTTCAACCAATTTACTTCAAATTTTGCATGCAGAATCATAATAAGATTCCACATCGTCCAACGAAGGCTTTTTTTATTTCGATTCCCCGTTTATTATTTATAAAGGAAAAAGGTGGATTTTTCTCTTAGAAAAATTTAACTTTACCTTTGATCTCTCACCATTTCTTTATTTTTCAAAATTTTCAAAATCGCCTTCGTTGGACGATGTGGAATCTTATTATGATTCTGCATGCAAAATTTGAAGTAAATTGGTTGAACGTAGCGCGAGTTTTTAGGGCCACCGTTTAGCCGTCTAAAATCGAGAGACTTTCGGACATGTATCCGTAACTTCCGAAAAACAATAGTTTTTTAACTGAAACTTTTTTTATAAGTAGTTCATAATACTATGTAAACATAGTTAAAAAACGGGAAATCTGCATCAAACCGTTGACTTGTAAAAAAATCCACAAAATGTATACATTTTCCGAGGGTTCAAACGGGTATACCCCCTTAACCCGGGAGTAGGCGCACGTCGATCTTTTCGACCGACGATTTCATACGTTTCGAAACATGATCCATAGCGTTCGACTGTTTATTTACGCGTCGGTCTTTTCGACCATAGCGCGCCTGCTAACGTTAGCATCATTTCGTCTGTCGCGTACGACGCGTACTGTGTGGCAATCATGGCTAATGCTAATTTCCGAGATTTCTTATTTATTGAAAACATTGAAGACGAGATCAGTGATTCCGCAGAAGATTCCGATTATGTTATACAATCCGATCGCGATACAGATTCGGAAATTGATTCTGCGGATTTAGAGATGTCAGATGTAGAGGAGGCGTGTACTTTGAGCGAAGGAAACGTAAGTATTTATTCTTTATTCGAGGAAAATATAAATATTTAATACGTTTATGAAACCATAAATTTATAAGTATATTTTTTGAAAAACAAATATAAATATAAAATATATTAGATAATTGCTATTATCGAAAATTAAAAATCAAGTGATAAATTCAAATTGATAAACAGACAATGTAATTTTATATTTTGCATTCGCACAAATTTTTATGTAACATTTTATTTTTAAAATCAATTACAATGAATCATTTGTATAAAAATAAATTTTCCAGAACTCATAATATTATAATACGATTAATCATTTTATCATAAAAAATGAAGATTATTTACGTATAACGATTCTGAAGTAAGTAAAATACAATGTTATGCATTATTTATATTATTTTACTCATTTTATTAAGTTATTTCTGATTACATTACCATCGGTCGAAATGACCGACGTGCGGCTACAAACGTAAGTTATTTGGCGCGCCTACTCCCGGGGTTAATGCCGGGGGAAGGGGTAAGGTTCGTTCGTCTCTATGTGCGTAGAAATTGGAAATTAACCGAAGCAAGCTATCATAACCACCGTAGCCGAGCTTAGTTTACGGGCACCCGATACAAAGCGTAATAAATACCCTTTGCCTCCAGTCAGGAAGTTAAATATTAATTAACGCGGGTGGCTAATGGACCTTTGACTATAAGCGAGCGCGAGGCTAAGAGCCTCGAATCTGGTATCGTCACGTTACGAGCGCAGCTTCGTTTACACGACGTCAACCGCACCGCGAAAGAAGGCACCCTGTCCTCTCGCTTCGGCGAACAATCGAAATGAAAATCCGCCGCGAAACGATCCGAGGAATCGAATTGCTGTTAATTACCCTGGGAAGAGGAAGGCGCGTCGCGAAGCTGCATTTCCTTCCCCTAAATGATCGCGATAGGCTTCCTCGTTCAAAGGGGCGAGAGGGGATCTCGAAACGACGAGCCGGAGGGGGCGGGAAGTCGGTTGAAGGGAAGACGAGGGCGGAAGAAGAAGTTTGGGAGTACGCCTTTCCCGCGGGCTAACTTAATTTAAAAACACAAAGAATTCCCTCCGCTCAGGAAATCGACGAAGACGTGTTTTTCCCTGAGAAAACTCTCGCGCGCCCCCATCAGCCACGGCTCGCCCCTCTCCATCCCTTCCCGCTTTCTTCCACCGCTCTACCAGCTTCTCGATACTTTGAGTACGCTTTCACACCTCGCGACCACCGTCTCGGCTTTCCCAACCCCCTCGGAAGTCGACTCGAACCACGCGACCGAGAGAAAGGGTCCGTTGGGGATGCGACTAATTCGCTCGCGCCATCGGCCGCGTTTTAAAATGGCGAGCGGTTGGATTACAGCTCCTAAAGCCTCCCCTTCTTTACACATTCTCTATTTTCCCTAGATTGCTCGAGGACGGACTCCCTATTACAAATACAGAAGTCTTCGTGCGCCACTTGCAAGGGTTAAAACAGATGCGGGTAGAATTTTTTTTACGAAACGTGTACCCCTTTCGCAAGTCCTCGTCAATCTTAACAACTTTCGAAGGAAAGACTTTTTAAAATAACGCACGTGTGAGAAGTTACAAGAAGGACATTGTTACAGGCTCTTTAAGTGGTGCGTCTGACCATGCACCGACCTATATCACTTATTTCGATGCAGTACCTATTTGCCTTTTCTCCTACGTCGCACAGTGGTCCAAAATCGCGAAAACGTCGCCGAAATATGAAGGAGTCCTTTGAAAATACTTTAAATCAAATAAGAAACTCAACCAAACTTTTTAGAGACAATAATGCTATGATAAAATTACTTACTTTGAAACCACATTGACGTCCGCCAGTTTGTTTTTTATCATTTTGACTTCAGATCGGAGATGGACAAAATTTGTATTTAAATAGAAAATTTCGAATAAAACATAATAGTTAAAAAAATTATTCGTCATGTGTCGAGTAAAGTTAACTCGGGTTAACTTCATTCGACGAACAAAGTTAATTCTTTCATTCGACGAGAATTTATTCGACGAATAAAGTTAATTTTTTTATTCGTCGAGAGTTTCAACTTCAGCGTCGAGTAAATTTTTTATCTTCAACTGTAACTGTAACTTTAACTTTATTCGACGGTATGTATATTCAGCGTGGAATAATTTTCTGACGAGCGTTCGAGAAATCATTTTTGTGGATTTTTGAAAATCTGGTGAGTCAGTCATATTTCGCCTTCAAATACACAAAATTCGTCCATTGAGACTATTCCCCTATCTCTAATAGTTCCCGAGATATTCCACAAAAATGATTTTTCAACCCTTAACTTTGAACGCAGTTTTCACCCCCCAAATATGAAAACAGGGAAAAATAAAAAAACACGTATTTCTTAATTTTCTGTCCTCCATAACATATCCAAAAATCAAAATGATCGGAGGCGGGCACCTAAAACACTCTCCCTGTTAGTTAATGCCAACTCTGTTTTAGATTCGTTATCAGTGACTCCGACAACACATATACCAATTTCCATGCAACTCAAAGGACGCCTTCATATTTTGGCCACGTTCTCGAAATTTTGAACCACCGTTCCTCGATCGTACGGACCTATCGCGTCTGCCTACATCCTTTGCTACCACTCGACACGTGCCGCCTGAATTTTGAAAACAGCTGCGCGCAGAATTTACTCGAATGCCGCAGTTTTAACTATTCCCAAGCGAGGAAGGGTTCGCAGATTAATCTTCGGCTCGGGAGCACAGCGTACCTGGAGCTGAATTCCTCTGCTCTGCCGGCGCGAGTCGCCTCGATCCTTCCTTAAAAGGGAGGAAGAAGGGAACCAACCCTCGGCCTGCAGCAGGCGAGGGAGCGGGTGGTAAAAGGCAGAATCAGGGTAGGTAAACACGTAGAACTCGCCCGCTGCCCGCGGACCTTCAATCTCTTCGCGTTAAGTTGCCGCTTCTCGGCTGTTATCTTATCGATTGACTTTATTGCCAAAGTATACGCGGTACGTGAGTAGCTAGAGGGGAACGAATCGATTCCCCCGGCCCAATCGGTGCCAGACATTGGATCGGCCATTGGCGCGATGTCTAGTCATACCGTCCCGGCACCGCGCCAGATGAATGGCACTTTACGGGGCCGCGGCACGTTTTGTACGTTTGCGGCGCCTGGATAATGGCCCCCGCCAGCGGGAGTTTCGATTAATCGCGCCGTGGACGCGACCGCGGCGTCGTTCGCGATCACCGGCTACGCGTAAAGTTCCATGGAACGATACTTCCAACGGCTACGGGGATGTTTCGCCCGTTACGGGGAACTGAGACGTTTCGGGCAATTAAGTTACAGCGGGGCGAACTGTACAGAGCGTTTCGGAACTGTAGAACGAGCAGATGCATACGGATTCCCTGCGCAGAAAGGGATCGGTAAGTTCTGTGGCATTTTCCGAATGTAAATGACTGAGATGTGCGGGGGTATAATGACTTCGTTGAGGAGGGATGTGTCTTGTTTTTGGTGGTGGGAAGTAACTTTTGGGAACGACTTCTTTAAGGGGCCATTCCGGTTAGCGCGCCAATGAATTCAGCGATTTTCAGGAATTTATTGCGACGAAAATAATTATAGTAATGGAATAAAACTTTTTTCTATTTATTAAACTACGTTTCTACAGAAAATAAAAAATATAAAAGTAATAAAATTATTGCTTTTCAAATGCTTATGAACACGGTCTTGATGACGTGATTAACCCTTCGTTGACACTCTGGGTGTAAGCCTTCTATGTGCAAAATAAATACCTTTTTTCCAAAGTCGACTTCCAAACTATTTTTCCCCTCAAAATATTATCTCTGAACAACAACTCTGTAGATTTTTAGCTTCCAATATTGAAATTTGTAAAAGGTACAATTTTTTCAAGATTTTCTTTGTGTTTTCCCGACATATGGTAATCTAGAATTTTTTTAAGAAATTGTGATAAAATATCAATCCAAAAAATTATTGGAACACATTCTAGAAACCTTGAAATTGACCCGTGATTTTTTTCATAACGATTCGATTCTTTGGATAAGAATGGCAGTCGTTCAAAAATTGTTCTGGGTGGGAACCACCCGGGTATGTCAATGTTGATCGAAAAAGGAGGTGTGTCAGCGAAGGGTTAAAAATTCATGCCTCGCTCGTGAAGGCGATTTCAGCTTTTAGACTTATCTGAAGTCAGATACCTAAACAGATTCTTGATCAGTAAAAATTAGAAAAGTGGGCGGGCAAAATGCAAGAAAAATATATTTCGACTTTTTTCTTTTGCTATTTTCGATTTTAAAAGTAGGTTAGACTCGATGCAAATACTCGGTTATAGTCCCTGCGAGAGTCATATTGTGCAGAATAAGCAGTAAAAATTATAAAGCAATCAGTCCGACAGATTTTTAAATTTTATCTTCGTGGGGTGAAAAAATGACATTTCCAGAAAAACCCTTCAAACTTTTCATCTATAGAGGCCGAGCCACTGCGTTCCCTACAAAATGCCTCTGCAGAAGCTAAAATAATCCAAAATTTTTCCATGAAAATTTAACAGTACATTCTTGAGGACATGTACTTTCGAAAAATGTTTAGAAAAAAAAAATCGATTCCTTCAACCTGTCTAAATGGAATGACCCCTTAAAGTGGATTAAACGGTTTATTAAAGTGGCAGAGTGTGTCTGGGAAGTGGAGTAACGACGTCGTACCAATAACAACATGACCGTTCCCCTCGATCTTCCCTGAAACGTCATTCTCTTCGCTCGTCGGGCAGAAAGCCTCGCATAAGATAAAATACCAAGGAATTCCGTTCGTAACGAACCGTTAAACGGCTTCCTTCGGTCGATAAGTGACTCCTCTGATCGACTCCCTTCCGTCTCATCGCTGCCATTATCTTCGATCTTGCACGGAATTCGGCCACCCCCCGCTATTGCTCGCGTACCCAGCGTCTCGATTATCAAAGATGTCGAGATGAAATTTCCCTTTACTGGCAGCATCTTTAACGACCCTTTCGAATACTTCGATCGGGGAATGTAGAGCCCATCCCTCGAGTTTGCGTTTCGACAGGGGTCAAAGCAAATTTGTAATCTCTAAATGGGGAAATCTAGTATACCTGTAGCACTTTACAAGTGTAGGTGCTCTTGGAAACTCCAGAACAAAAGGCTACTAGTTGGAATATTAATACCAGGGAATTCTGATCTGGCAGGTGAAAAGTTAGGAGAGGTTGTTCGGCCACTTTGAAAATTTCAGATGAAGCTACTCCGAGAGCCAGGAGAAAGCACAACGATCCCTCAACTTTGTGACCCAAGTTCTGATCTTGATATTACTTCAACCACGACAATTCTCTAAACAATCGCCTTTTTGTTAAGCAATAAATTCGACCGGCGTGTCGCGCAGGTAGCTCGGCGAGCGTTTCCGAATAACTCAATTAATAGTTGAAATGAGCCAAGAATCCGGCTTCGGTACGTCAATACGTCTGCCGCGTAATTAATTACTTCCCCTCGAACTTCGCACCCTTCTCGACACTTCAAATTGATGCGGTTAATAATCCGCGGGGCGATATCTCGCGCGTTAACACTGCGCCCTGTTAAGTCGTCGTCTGATTTCGCCGTGTTAGCAGCACTTCACCCCCTCATTGACAGTATGATTTAATGCGCTCAGTGATCCAGGGAGTTGATGCCGGTGCATTAACGACACAGTGTCCCGTGTGTGCGATCCTTATCGCGGTTGTAAACTTACGCGATCTAGATGCACGGTTCCTGCAAATCCCGCGAAACTTGACAGGAACGTCTAACGCGTCGACAAATTTACTGTATCGATCCTCGGACTTTAAGGGCACACACTGCGCCCTCATCGCGGTGTAATAGACAGGTGTTCCGACTCCTGTCCGGAATGCGGGACTTTTTCGTTCTAGTTCTTCTGGCGGCCGGCAGATTTCGTGGCTGTTGCAGAGGCATTTACATGTATATATACAGGCCTGGTATGGAATTCCTACTCGTAGTGGAAGGGGAACGCGCCACGCATGCGCGTAATGACGTCAAAGCAATCGACGCCAAGGTTCGGGCAAATGACAGCGTCATCACGCGCATGCGTGGCATGTTCCCCCTCCATTACGCGCAGCACTTTTCTGGCAAGCCCAGTAATACCATTAAAATCTCTACTACCACAATCTCATTAACACATGTGTATATGTCTGCTAAGTCGCATCTCGCGGCGGCTAGGGGAACTAAACTAAAATCGGCACACAAAATCGCTGGGGTAAAAGGTACAGACTCGGAACACCTGTCTATTACACCGCCTACGTGGAATTCATTATAGAATTAAACACACAAGATTCCTCTATTTGACTGCCCAAGAGTAGAATTATTAAAGCTACAAACATGTCGAAGTGCAGAAGCTCGTGGACTGATTACAGAAAACTGAAGTCACACAATGTAGCCCTGATATCGCTAACCGAATGAGATTTAATCGCAGCCTGGTGGAAGGAAAGCTAAACGACCACGTCGTTCCACACGTTCTTCCGTCTCATCGCTGCCATTATCTGCGATCTTGCACGAAACTCGGCGAGTTGGCCGCATTTTGGGCGCCAGGCCGGGAAAATGATAGCCGATCACGCGATACAATCCGGGAATCTATCGAAATTTATGCGATCGATGAGCTGCGGCTTCACGCTGCCCTTAAATGCTCGATAACGGAATGTATCACAAAACCCTGCCAGCTGAACATTCTAAGATCCTCGCTAGATACTCGTTTGAACACCAAGGATTCGTCCCTCGTGCCCCCGTGTCGTCGTCATTTCGTGAAACACGCGGCGATGAAGAGCTGCGAGGCAACGCTCGACAGTGGTCCGTGGGGCGTGTCGGGTGACACTGGTCCGGGTGCAAGAAGAGGAGCATTGTCGAAGGGACGCCGATTGGAGCGAAACTGGACGGAATCGAATGGAACGGAGCTGTCTGCTTGGAACATGCCTTTGTCCGGACGGTTGACAGAGTTCTTTCCCTTGCCGCTTCCCTGGGACGGGCGGTGATCCTCAGGCTTTTAAACGTGCCGGGACCAACACGCAACGGAGCCCGGACATGGACTTCCTCTGAGATGCCTCTTCCTCGCCATCGCTTCGAGACGGTCAACGAATCACCCAGGGATAAATCTTCTGTGGAAGGCGGCCGGGAAAGATTAAAAAGACGCCGATGGAAAGGCCGGGCGGGCCCGTCAAAGGGAAGGAAGCAGACACCAGGTGAGACGAAAAGTCTGGGAGATACAGATTCGATTGGACGGTGGCTGAACAGGCAGCGCCACCGAGAGGATGTTGTGGTGGCGGGTTGCGAGATAGTTATTATACTTTTACGAGGCGATTGGCGACTCGGGGGCGCGGACGCTGACAGCTTGGGAAATATTAAGTTTCCGAAACCAGGATCCTAGTGAGTAATATTAGAATCGATAAATGCGGGAGACCGGGCTAGGTATTGCAGAGACTATCACTTTGAAGATGAAGTGACTGATGTGCTTTAACCATGCAAAGTTGAAGCGTCCTTGTTGAAGACACTGTGAGGACCAAAATTATTAAAAATAATATGGGAATTATTCTACATACCAGGGGTGGTATTATAGTATAGAATTTGGTGTTTGGCACTTACAGTGTTTACTACAAGGACTCTTCAGTTGTGTGTGGTGTTTTTTTTTGTAGGCGGTTCACGCGTTGCCATGTTAGGTATTACAGCGTTTGTGTTTTTGGTACTAATAGTAACTTCTTTCTTTCTACTTTATTTTTTTTTATCGAACAGACAGATATATGGGTGTAAGTTAATATTACCGCGTTTGAATTAGTGTTCCTTTAGCTACAGATCTACCTTTAAGAATTACTTAAGAATGCATCAAGCTCGTATGATCTTATAGCATTTTATACACAATGGTGTCAACTGGGGGTAGTTGTCATCAGGGATCGAAATAAATAGTTATCGTTTGTTTTTAAAAAAAATTCTATTAGAACTTATATGTTTCATTTAAGAAAGTATCTGTTTCTGGGGAATTTTTGTGGATAGAGATGTTACCCTTAGGATCTTCTTTAAAGAGTGTTCTCAAGGAACAGATATTTTGGAATTTGAATAATAAAAGTTCCATGGAAACAAGTGATTTTCGAACATTTATTAAAAAAGGCTCCATAAGATAAAGAAAAGTACCAAACTATTGGGTACTAGTTTTATTAAAAATATAATATCATATTATTCGTATGTTTTTTTAACAAAAGGTATGCAAATCATAACATAAGTAATTAATAGTTTTATTAACATAAGTAATTTTCATTTTTACTTATTATATTTGCTTCTTATTATATTTGCTTTATAAATATCGTGTTGTGTTCAGTAACGTCCTTAGCTTCCTAACTGTTCAAAGAGAAACACAAACAATTTTGAACTGTGAATTATCTACGTAAATATTACAAATAAATAACATATTGAGAATATCAATTTAACTGTAATAATTATTTAACATTGTTGTAGTACTATTCATTGAAAGTTATTACAATGATTGAGAACTTCTTTAATATTGATGAACAAAATATCTGCTCCCATTATAGAAACATTTTCATTTCTATATTTTATAAATTCTATTCAAACTAAAACTTTTATTTTCAAGAACTTTCCTTTATCTGTTCTCATCGGAACTAATAATATCAGAACGTTTTTTAAAAAATTTCCACGGTCCATGTTTTAAATAGCACCTATTAAAAAGTTCCGTAACTCTTTCGATCCCTGGTTGTTACATAAGAAAAGGGGCATGTTGTTATACTTGAGGTTGAATCTCCTCACAATATAATAGTGTCTCAGTCTATTATTGATACGTCCGTATCGTCTACAAGTTTCGCCAACTCGTGTCAACATCATATAACTCCTGAACAAATAAAAACGTATCCTGTAGCGGAAAAAAATGTCAGAATTATACGAAAAAAGAAGAGGTAATTGAAAATCTTTACAAACACCCCCGTAAAAGAAGCTGTACGAGAGGAACAGCTGTCAAAAGGAAAAAAGAAAAGTTAAAAATCAAAACCTAAAAAGATTTTTAAAACACTTTAAAAATAAAACTTGCCATATCAAAATAAAAAACACAACAAAGAAAAGGCAGATGAGAAATAAAACAACTGCAAATATTAGACAATTTTCCTCCGAACATGAAGACTGCTTTTGCTTGCACTGTCTCTCTCCTTTTTCAAAGATAAAGAAAGGCTCCACAAAGTGGATTCAGGGCATATTAGAAGTATGCAAAACGCTAAAGATCCCTTTTATGTGTGCATTAATGGTGAATCCCCGTATGAAACGGACGGCGATAATCACCTTTTTTAGTGTAATTGATTCAATGGTTTTTCATTCTTTTTAACAAAGATTATTCATAATTTTGTCTTTTATATTTAGTATAATGAATTCCTACAAGTATGAATTTATTTTTGTCCAAGAGATATTAATCATAATTAGCCTCTCTTCCAAAATTGAATCCTGTACCAACTTGCCACTTTGATACAACATGCCTGGGCCTTCAAAAGGGCTTCCTTCAAAGTATTTTCTTTAAGTGAGAGTCATTAATAGTATTGAATATTGAATGGAAAAAAATGAAAAATGTAATTAGCCCCGGTCTCCCCAAAATCTTCCGACTAAATCCTACCCCACCGTTTCGGAGAATCTGAAACGATAATATCGCTATCCCGAAATATCCTTTCATTCGGAATGACTCGACTGAATCGTTGACCTCGTCCCACACTTCAGCACTATTCTCGTTTAACTCCGATTTACACTTTCCAAAACACGCCTTGTACTTGGAAGCGTATCTGGGGTGTTTATAGCGGACGTCGTTCAAGACGTCCCCAGGGATATCTTTGGATGATCGAGCAGCTCTTCAATTAGACACCACCTTCGATCTTTCATCTAGATGTCTAAGCACGCTTATAGACCCAGGCGAAAGGAGGTCGGCCGAACGCGGCGGGAAGCTCGTTCGATCCTCGACTTTATGGAGATCGATGCTTCGGAAATAAAAGCTCCGCAGTAACCGCGATCTCGAGTGCCCCGAAGACGCCCTGGTCCGTCCGCGATGGAGTACCGGCGAAGATTTGCCTATTCCATTACGGGGTGGCGACCCACACCCCCTGCCGCGGTCCGGTATCTTCCTCGGACTGCGGAGCGTCGTCACAACTGATCCAAGAGACCCATTCCGCAATGGCGCACAATCAAACTTGCCGATGAATATAAATGCCAAGGGCAGAGCGGCCGACTTAATGCCACTTCTCGATGGTCCTGCTCGACTTTCCAGCGACCATCAATCTCACTTCTTGCCGCTCCTACTTCACGGGCCGTTACGCCGCGCGAAAAAGATCAGCTCCGGTATGGGGACGCTGTGCTTACCACTGCGGACAGCTGGATTATTATTGCGCATCTGCTTTGGAAATCTCTGCGCTTAGTCGTTTAGTGGACGGGACGAAGCTTTTAAGCGGCGGCTCGAAAGCGCGGCAGATAATTATTCGGCTTGAACATACTGGAAGTGGAAGTGGAAGTGGAAGGAGAAGTGGAAGTGGAAGTGGAGAAGTGGAGAAGTGGAGAAGTGGAGAAGTGGAGAAGTGGAGAAGTGGAGAAGTGGAGAAGTGGAGAAGTGGAGAAGTGGAGAAGTGGAGAAGTGGAGAAGTGGAGAAGTGGAGAAGTGGAGAAGTGGAGAAGTGGAGAAGTGGAGAAGTGGAGAAGTGGAGAAGTGGAGAAGTGGAGAAGTGGAGAAGTGGAGAAGTGGAGAAGTGGAGAAGTGGAGAAGTGGAGAAGTGGAGAAGTGGAGAAGTGGAGAAGTGGAGAAGTGGAGAAGTGGAGAAGTGGAGAAGTGGAGAAGTGGAGAAGTGGAGAAGTGGAGAAGTGGAGAAGTGGAGAAGTGGAGAAGTGGAGAAGTGGAGAAGTGGAGAAGTGGAGAAGTGGAGAAGTGGAGAAGTGGAGAAGTGGAGAAGTGGAGAAGTGGAGAAGTGGAGAAGTGGAGAAGTGGAGAAGTGGAGAAGTGGAGAAGTGGAGAAGTGGAGAAGTGGAGAAGTGGAGAAGTGGAGAAGTGGAGAAGTGGAGAAGTGGAAGTGGAAGTGGTAGTGGAAGTGGATGTGGAAGTGGAGGTTAAAACGCTCGACGAATAAAAAAGATAACTTTATTCGTCGATCGGGTTAACTTCATTCGACACATGGCAAATATTTTTCATCTTTTATTCGATACTCGAAATTTTATTTAAATAAAATTTTTTCCCATCTCTGCTCTCAAGTGAGTAGAAAAAGGAGGATTAGAATATGGTTCCCTTGAAACTGTATAGCTCCTCTACGCTTATTTCTTTGTCCTATTTCATTTTCTAATTATAAGTCTTTATCCATGCCTCAATTTTGCACCTTTGCAGAAGGCAGTGATGAGTAACGACCTGGAATAAGTTGTCCCGGCGGAATGTTATCTTGGAAAGGGAAATGCGCAGGTTTGAAGAACTGATTAAGAGAGCGTGAAATAGTATATTCGTATTTGGAATTAGTTGGGATTAGGGATGTTGCAGCGAAAGGTGCAGTCCCTTTCCTGTCCGATTATCACGTCTCCATTTTCCACGGAAGATCGAATACCTCAAATTTCCCCGCAGACATTGTCGGGAAGCGTGAAAGCACGCGTAAAGCACGTCGACGGAGACGCTGACGACGCCAACGAATCCGAGAACTTTGCTCCATGGCAAATCGACTTGTCACGAAATCCTATTGCCGCCTCCTGCATGTTTCCAACGTTCTTCTCGTTTTTCCCTTCGACCTCCCGCGCCTGCACCCCTCCCCCTTCGAAACCCGATAAAACCTCGTTCCACGGCGTGCTCAAATTTTCGAGACGCTTATGTCCCACGATGCTCACCCGAATCGAATTTCCAACAATGAATGCCCCTATTTTGCCGCAATCATTCCTTGGCTACGTGGAATATCAGCTGCGTGTGTCATCGAACGTGTTTCACTTTTCTGAAGCAGATGAACCTGAATGTTTGTGGCCAGACTTGCGACGTTATGGCAGTGTGTAAAATTTTTTATGCGGGTATAATATTCGAGTGGAACGGTCGTGTTTTACTGCGACAGTAAGCAAAGTATGAAAAGGATGATCGCGCGTGCAATCTGACCGATGGTCGGGAAAGTATACTGAATAGGTGGTTGAAGGGCCATTTTGTTTCTTTGTAATCTAATCTTTATTAAGGGATTACATACATTTAGCCGCGATTAAAATAAATGATTTTAGGATTTTTTTCAGGCGTTTTATTAAAAAATATATAAAACAAAATACTTATTCCACATAATGGATTAGTTCATAAAGTACACAAAAAAATTGATTTACAATCATTTTTATATTTAATTATTTAGGATTTTTTAGATTCTTTGGGCCACTGCAGAAAAGTTGGTCAGCATGGTGTATCCTTTAAACCTCGATAGGTCTGAAGAATGAAATGATATTCTTTTAAAATAAAGTTGTCATTATGGCTGACGGGCCTTTCTTAATTTCAATAAAATAAGCCATTTATGGCACTTTATAGTTAAATGATTTTTTCATGCAAAACTTTGCTCTACAATTCTGCATAAAAAATTAATTAAACAAAATATCAAGAACATGGCTCGTCAGCCCATAATGGCAACATTAATTCACAAAAATATCATTTTATTCTTCAGATTCATCGCTGTTTAAAAGAGATATCATGCTAACCATACTTTCTGGAGTAGCCTAAGAACCTCAAAAATCATAAATAATTTAATACAAAAATTATTGCAAATAAATTCCTTCGTGCACTTTACAGATTAAACAATCATGTGTAATAAGTATTTTGTTTTAATAAAACCTCTCTAAAAAAATCCTAAAATCGGTATGTAACCCCTTAAGCTTGAAGATACTAGAAATTTGAATTTACAACATGACGTAAGATTGCGTTATAATTGATTACTCGTTTGAAGTATTACGTGTACATCGATGTTAAAATCAGAGTGGAACCTGGATGTGGAAGAATGACCCAGGCTTGTGACCCCAGGGTTCCATTAATCCAAGAATACATTGTGCAGAATTCTGTGCAGATTTTCATGAGATTTGGCATTGAAAATTCATAGGGAGGTATCTGGAATCTGCGTTACACGTCTCAAGCGCGATATTACGACGTTCTGCGCGTTATTCGCGTGACAGGGGAAAAAGATTAAAGTGGAGACGCGACGTTTTTTCTTTTGTGCCGGGGCGCGTAATGCGCAGGGACGCGCTTTAAAATTCAAATTCCCGCTAGACGGTCGAAGAGGAAAAAATGTCGCGCATTGCAAATGTAACTGAATCAGTGGTAACGAGCGGTTGTAATTTTGCGAAACTCCATATTTTGCTGTGCGGTCTAAGTGACGGGCCGACAAAAAAAAAGAGAGAGGGCTTAAATCCATTGCATTTAGAATTTAATTAAGAACGACAGAATTGAACCGATTGCTGGCGGTTGAAAATGTTTCAGAGGAGGGAAGTACGTGGTAAATAATTGAACGGGTTACACAAAGACCATCTGTCCACTAAATTATCGACAGATTTTAGACGCGTCAAGGAGAATGTCCTTTGTCGAATGCTGGAACGGGGGAAGGCAGCGGGAGGGTAATTAACAACAAGGAGGAAATTAGTATCCCAGGGAGCCAATAATGAACGTTAGCTTTAATTGAATCCTTCCTCGGAAGTTCATAGAAGGCGTTAAACAAACTATCGTCATGCTGGCCACGTGGGAGAGCGCATTCCCTGGTAGATCCCTATAAATCCTTTTCTCTCCTCGCGCGGCCCGCCCTCCGTCTTCCCAGCCCTCTTCCAGCGAGGTTTTTCACTGTAGCCTTTCAAGCAACGTCTGCTGGGTTCCGGTCTGGAATTTCCGGCTTAGCTTAAGAGCTAATAGCACAGCCAGCAGTGCTACACCTCTCCCTGCAACCGATACAGCTGATCTGTCTTGGCCCTATACCCTCCCGATCCCTTGACGGATAATCGTTCACAGGGCGCGATTAATTCCCACCCTCCATCCCCAAGGTTCCCTCGGCGATATGCCTAGAAAGACATAGGCGCTATAATTGCGTGTCGCGGAGAAATCTTGCTCAATTCGTTCCTCTGCAAAGAGCCGTCCAAGGCTCCACGCTGATATAATCATGGGACTTAATTATTCGAAGCCTCTATTTCGAATCTCTAACTCTCCATAGGTGCTTCAAACAGGGGATCTCGTTTCCCTCGTCGATGTAAAATAGAAAACCGAAAGTGGGAGGTCAGGGTGTCAGAGACAAGTGACGTTTATCTTCCTTGCGTCAAGCGCGTTGAAACACCCTGTGTACCTTACAGGTCACACGCAATCGTTCGTTGCGGTGGACTGTGCGTCCCCGGAGCCGCGGTCATCGAGAGAACGGAGGCAATCGTGCTCAAAGACGGGGATAAGGGAAAGCCAGACCGTAGGTGGATGGAGGCCAAGGTTCGGCTGAATATTCCGTTGCGGCGGGCGATCAATAAATAGACGCGATTCCTAGGAAGCTATCCTGCGGAAGCTCCCTTCTGCCCGTTCCCTCCCCTATCCATTACCGTCGCTTTCCTATTCAAAGCGTCGTCCACGAATCTCCCGTCGATGACGAGCGGAATGCGCACATGCCAGCTGTGCACCTGTCACCCGCCAGCGCCGATGGCATTCTGACGTCCGTGACGACGGTGCGGGGCTAGTGGCGAGCAACGGAGGGCCGTGTGAACGCCTCCGAGATCAACAGTTACTTCGGACGTGGATAACGCGGACCGGATAGTATTTTGCTACGTTAAAGGAAGAAAGAATTGGGAGTTTATAAGGGAAGTAAGAAGGCAAGGTTAATTATTACTGAGGATTTTAAGTAATTCCGTCTGAAATGGGTCAGCCCTAATGTCATAAGTGATTTGGACTGTAAAGTGCTAACGAGCAAGCAACAACTTTCCTTTGACATGTTTTTTTATGTAATCTTTTAAGTAATTATTTAAATGCTCAAGGACCCAGAGGCTCCTTTTTCACTTGTCTGAGCGGGCTCAAACTTTATACAGATTTTTTTTTAATGATTCTAACTATTCTAGGGTGTGCCGCGAAGAAATTAAAAAAATCAAGAATATGAACCACCTCGCACACTTTTGGTACACTAACTAAATAGTAGTGGCCACAAAAAAGAGGCTTCGTACAGAACACATACACACACGCGTGCACGCACCTCATATTCATACACATGTACGGATAAGGGTACGTGAGGCAGTAATTCTTGACAGCCTTATTTTAGTGCGTTCAAAGTGATCTGACTCTGACACATGATCAACTGCAAGTTTGAGCCCACTAGCACTTTTATTCAGAGGATTAAATACTTACACACACGCACACATGATCCATGCATACATACATATTTAGAAGTGAATTTATTAGGAATTCTTGACAGCCTATTGCACTGGGTTCAAAGTGCCCTAGCACAAAAACTTGACGACTTAGAGGTTTAGCACACAGAAATTCTTGTTCGGGAGCCAATTTCACTGAAACCTTTTATAAGACAGTCATTTAACACTCATCGAGGTCTTTGAGCGTCGTTAAGGTGTTTACGAAGCTGTTGACTGTTTTATAGACTTTCTCGGGTATTTATGCTTTATTCCATCAAGAGCATTCAGAACGATGGAACTTGAAGAGGCTGTTTCGTACAATTCAATGAAATATTGTTACGTTGATTTTGAAACCGTGATGATGAAGCAGAATTGCAATCTCGATAGCATTAACTACTGATTGTAACGTTAATGCCAGCTCCGGTAATTCTCTTTGATTAATTACGACGATATTAACAATACTATTGTGCCGTTTGATGCTATTATTCCGCATAAATTTCTAAAATACCGCTGCCAAACGCAGCGCCACGGAATTTGCGCAGGTAAACCATCAACTACAGTAAAAATCTCCACGGAACATTAAATGTCTTGACCAACTATTCGACCTGTTTTATTAAACAAAACGATCCTCGTTACAAGGCTATTCCCCTGCGCCCAAGCAGCTTGCCACCACAATTTCGTTTCGAGCAATTCATCCCCACATTTCGTTAAACCAACCCCATCGCACACCTCCCTGTTAAGCTACTCAAGCCGCGCTGCCCTCAGCGAAAAAACACAAACGAACCCTCCGCACCCCCGCGAACACACTGCTAACACGTCCCTTCGCTTCTGTACAGATTGCATTTGCAAACGGGCTCGATCGTCCTCGGGAGCCTACGATTGATCGCATTCTTCTCCCGCTCGTTGCTAGCGTCCCTGACAGCATCGCCGTCTCTCTCGGGCGCATTGCGCAACGTCACCTGACAAACCACCCCCGTCTCCGTGAACCTGTTCTCCGTGAATGGCCTGACCGGTTGCCTCGTCACAAAGTGATCCAGAGGATTAAGATGCTCGACCTCCAATCTCCTCGGTGCCGCGCCGTTCGCTGCCGGCTCGCTGTCCTTCGCGAAGTCAAAGAGACCGGCCACGCTCAGGCCGACCTGTGTCTTCGAGTCGGGCAGGTTCAGCTGCATAGAGTTCAGCACCACCTCCCCGGGCGGGTACCTGGCGCCGTAGTAATCGCGCAGGCACTCCTCGAACGCTTTGTGCCTGTACGAGCTGTACGTCCGCGGGATGTCCACCGCGGGCGGCACATCGCCGGCGTTCACAAAGCTGGACGAGTGCCTGGCCTCTGGCAGCTGGGGCTCCGTCTGTTCGCCACCTAGCGTGATCGATAGCGCGCGTGGCACCGCAGGTAACGACAAAGTGGCCCTCGGATTGCCCGGCGACAGTTTGGAGTCGACCGCGGCCGGCTCCTTGGGGTAGAACTGCAGCAATCGCGGGTCAGAGACTTCGCCGGCTTCGTCCAGGCCGTTGCTCGCGTAGTAGTGGAAGATGGAGCATACTTTCTTTGGGTTCGCCTGGGCAGAGAGGATTTTCGGGGGGTTAGTAGGTTTTCCGCTGGTCGTTCCTGGCGAGTGCTGATGGATTACTGGGAGTGATTGGGGGATTAGGTAAGTTAGAGGCTTTAGTGTCCGGCTAGGTGGCTAGTACTGCGGGAGCCTGTTGTATGATTGAGATGTATCGCTTGCGCTGCCACTTAGGGGATACGAGGGATTACTTTGATTAGTTTTATGGCGGGCAGGTGCACGTTGCTCGAATGTATGAATGATCATTAGTTGGGGACGAAGGTAGATGCGCTGTATGCTCACGCGGACCATTCTTTTTATTGCTTTTCATCGACAAAGAAGTTTCTGCTTATAGGGGAGAGTTGCCTATATTGGACCGGCTCCTAGATTGGACCAACTGTGTATCACGATAAACAAATGTATTTGCAGTGTTTCTTTTGGTTACACCGATTTAAGGGGTTATGCCTAGTCAGGAGGCCGAAAAGAGGCGAATATTTGTGATTTTTTTTTGAAGAAGCTTAAGCGTATATTTTTACAAAACTTTTTGCGCTTAAAAGAGCAACATTTAAAGAACATTTGGTAATTTTTTCGGAGAATAAACAGACTATACTAATGCTGGACTGCACTACTTGCACCGTAAAATACTTGTTTCTTCCTATTTCTATTTTTTTGTTCAATGTCCCGGACATTTTTTTTTAGATTGTAGATTTACTTTCATTGGTTCTTAGGAGCGGTCCAAATTAGGAGACCGGTTGCCTAGAATAGACCGAAGTCATTAGTCTACTTAGTTTTTTACGATATTATTTTTATGACATATTTTTTAACATAATAAATACATGATAAAATCTACATACGATGCTTATCTTTTTCCCGTTTCTATTTGCTCTCCGCAATGTTTTATGCTTGTACAGGAGAGAAGAATAAAAAAGCGGTCCAAAATAGGCAAGTCTCCAGAATAAGTTTAATAGATTCACCTGTGACACATGGGTTGTTTTCCTGGTTCATCAGAGAATCATTCTCGTTGACGTTAAGGAATTTAAAAAGACCTGAGTTAATGTCAGGTATAAATACGAAGCGGTCACAGCTGGGTGCCTCCTATAACCAAACATGTGGACGCGTCGCGAATAACCTCCGAGGAGATCCAATCACCGAGCTCGGGAGCTACTGGAAGCCCGTGGAAATAATAAACACGAGGCGCCGTGTTACGTACAATTAGCATCTGCAGCTGGATGACGAGGGGGAGCATCAGGATTAAAGTGAATATTAGGGCGCAGATGCTCTCCATGATGAAAGTGACAAATCTTCTCCCTCTTATGAAAAGGCTGAGATTTTCCCCCGTTTGTCGGGCCGGTGTGTCTTCATCGCTTTTCCGCTCCCGGCGCCGATGTGACACATTTTATACTTTTATTTATAAACCCCACCAAACGTCGGCCGCCATCGGACACCCCGGGCTTTTCATCGATTTTTTTTTTTTGCGACACGATGCCGCGGCAGGACGTAGAAATCTGTCATTTGTTTATGGAAATTCGTTGCGCGCGAAACACGAGTAACGAAACGAAATTTCGTCATTTTTTTGCGCCGCGCGCGTATGCACGCTGACATCTGTCGAACGTTGCTATTCTGTTATACCTTTATGAGTGGGGAAAATACTGAAATCTCGATTAATAAAAGCTACAGCCCGACAGGCCGCGAAAGCTTCGAAATTAATAGCGAACTGACTTGCCGCGATATCACCACGAAATTTTCGCCAGTTCCGTGACGCTCGGGGGGGGATGGAAAATTGAAAAAGCAGGGGTCCCTATTTGCACTTTGCGCGCGTCGTGTTATTTGCCGCGCTTTAATATTAAAAATCGCCCTGATTGCGTAATTCCGTGCGTTACGAAAGTGAAACACCCCCCAGTGCTTTCTGCTATTCCACCGCCAAAAGCCTCCACCCCGAAGTCCACTATCGGACATAATCCGCGGAATATCATGCACCTATTAAATATCATATAATTCCCAAAGAATGCTCCCAGGTACCCCAAGCGGGGCACCTCGGAGCACGAATATCATTCTCGCCTGCCTTCTCGTTTCACGAATGCGGAGAGGAGAAGACTTTCATTGGTGTCTCGCCTTGCGCCAACCTACACGTGTCACCGTGAGGAGGGAGCAGGAACGGGGAGCGCGTCAATCAGCGCTGATGCACAGGGGGTAACAATACCGGCGGAAGGATCCCGCGGCCACCGTCTACCTGCCCCCGTAATAGGATGCAATTTAGAAACGGTCGAAACGGGCAATACCACGTGCTTCGGAGCGTAAATCATGCCGCGGCAGGCCGTGGGAGCTGTGCGAGGAGAATGGAGGGCAGGAGTGCATATCTTAATTACAATATTCCCACGGGCTGAACACAGAACTCTTGCTCCGCCGACCATCCCTGCCCCTCCCGCCCCTCTTTAGTCCTTCCAGCCAGCCTGTAGGAATTTAATTAATTTGCCAGCGGCGAGCCGGCTCGCTCCTTGTCGCCACTCTGAAATATTGTATCCTTCCCGGCCCTTTAAAACCCAACCGCTAACCCCTCGAGCACCTCGTATCGCCTTCGCCCTCTTCACTCGGGATCTGTTGCCTCGTGTCCTTGCAACGCCGGTTGCGCACACCGCGGGGCAGCTTGATTGTTCTGGCCGTATCATTGAATTCCATTCGGGGCATCGACACGCGAGAGCTAGCCTGGCACGAGCTGCACCGTCGTGCCCTTTGGCGGCTCCGTGGCGTCATTCTGGATGGTGCCTCTTCTGACATTCACTTGGTGTGTTTGTTGGTATAATCAGCTTAGTAATGACGTATTCTTTGAACCACTAAATTGGATTATTGTAGGAATAGCTTTCGTAATTCCTATATGTTCGGGAGACACGGAAAACAAGGCCTCCGGCGATGGGGACTCACAAGGGGACCTTCGGGTTTGCCAATTTCAGAAAAGCGCATGCCCCTACGATGCACGCGTGTTTGGGTGAAATTCAAAGACAATTTTCTCGAAAACGAAGCCTTTACCGCAATTTCGTCACTCTTGATCTTCGTCTTATTTTTGCCGGTTAAATCACCTCTAGAGTATTGACTATAGGAACACCCTGTAGATAAGGGAACCCAGAATTTTTCGAAATCGATTTTCTCGAATTTGGCTGAAAAGCGCGTCTTACTGCTTTGGGAAATTAATGTCAGAGTGAAGACCTTCACGTGCACTATGTATCAAATTTTTCTGAAATTACCAAACCTGAAGGTCCCCTCGTCAAACCCACGATCTTCAGGTCCTCGGCGCTACTGATCAGCCGCCTTACCAATGTCGCCAAAGACGACGCTCCGAGGTCTCCGGGCTCCGTCTTACGGGGGTTCCTGATCCCACATTATGTGTGGGGAAGAATAATGCAATGCATGGCAAAAGTAATCGCGAGGGTTGGGATTATTCCTTTCTCCGTTTTCCCTTCATTTGCCGCGAATGATTGGTTAATTTCTACGCGGAGAGATTGTCCCGGTGTAATTGTCTATTTACTTAGCCGCGCGATAACGAGAAATTTAATTCGAGGGCCATGCAAAGCAGCCGCGAGTACAGGGGCGTAATTCCGCGAATTACCAACATATTGCGTGCGAATGGGGCATAACCCTCGTCTGTGTCCGTTGCCAGCGCACGGGTGCTTTTTCTTTATTCAATCTAAACGTCTTACTGTGTTATCCAGATAATCGCCGTCCCTCCATACTCCGGCATCTGGAAAGCCGGCTCCTGGCAAATGCGGGCGATACCGGGGAACGTGGAAAAAACACTTGTACGAATGTCTTGGTTAGTGGAGGCTTTGCATCTCCTTTGTATGAAAGTCAGGGAACCCGTAACCGTATCCCCTATATAACCTAGTTGCTTATGCTGAAGTTCGAGTACACGGGATCATTGCAACTGTTTAATGAAAAAAGCAGTTAGTTGTAAACTCATAAGTTTCTATCGCTTCTCCTTCAGGTTCGCAGCATTTCCAACGACTTCGATCTTCCGAGATACCAAAGGCCAATGAACATTGCAATGGTAAGAAAGAATCCACCTTGCCCACGGTTACGGTGTAAGATAGAGAGGCGGACCGACTACGCTATCCCCACCACAAAACTGCTGTGATCTTAAAGAATAAGTTACTTGTCCCTCCCACAGAGGGTATTAGTGTAACGTGTGAACAATA
This sequence comes from Andrena cerasifolii, assembly GCF_050908995.1. NCBI lineage: Eukaryota > Metazoa > Arthropoda > Insecta > Hymenoptera > Andrenidae > Andrena > Andrena cerasifolii. The sequence goes on from NC_135123.1 coordinate 6,141,656, forward strand.
TCACGTTTACTTCCTTATGTTTCTTTTACACCGTGCCATAACCACGTGCTTAATACCAAGTGGGGCTTAAAATTTGTAACAACTTCATGCACCTCCAATAAAAAGTTTTATAAAATAAAATATTTTAACTTTTAAAATTAATTAAACTGAGAAAATGAGAGTTGGTTAACGACCAAACAAACATTTATCGGTATGTAAAATGCTTATTCTATGAGGATAAATTATACTTAGGATAATATTATAATAAACACACATCAAGACTTTGTTTCAATTATAGAAATATTTATTTGTTGTACAGTTTAGCTGTTTCCTTTTTTTCTTTGCTCCTAGAATGCTCTCTATTTTTTATTCGAGCTACTTGTCGCATCCTTAAGGTTAAATAATAATGTATGCAGTAAGCAACAGTGTATTCCTTATGCTTCATACATAGGAAATAAAATTTCTCTGAATTTTCATTTATTAGGTCATTTACCACCAATTCGTATGCGTTTGTACAATTTAAATTATTTTGAAACGAGATTTCACCGCGACCTTGCCATAACGCGTTTCAGTCTTCTGTAGTGATTCCTCCGACTCCGCCACCAGAGGGCCGCTCAACCGTTTCACTTTCTCGCAAGTTCTCCCTCAACTACCGATTTCTATATACCTGTACACGTTTCGTCCTATCTCTTAACATCCCAGCGTCTACTGTTATACTGCGTTCCACTTAAGAGTAGACTCATTCCGCGCAGGGATATACTGTTGATTGGTAGGAAACCGGCAGAGAAAGTGCTACGACCAATCGCGTTCGTCAGATCTGTCTGAGCTGCGTAAATCGGTTGTAAATCGGTAGGGGCGTAGGCCTACTTCTTAGGTGGAACACTGTATAGGGAAACCTTACCGATGACTCCACTAGTAGGCCCGGGACGAAACGCAACTTCCTTTTCCTTCCTTCGATCCTACCTATCACTGATTCTCAACCCGTCACACTTCTATTATACTTAATACAAGTACCTAGTACATATACTAACGCGAACGACGGCTTCATGACGAGGGTTCCATGTTCTATTACAGAACATTGTTATTAAACAAGAAAGCTGTTTCAGACCCTAGATTCCAGGACCTCGTCCTATTTCGTTTGGGGAGCAAGCAGGTTAGCATTGGTCGAGTAATTGCAGTATGATCTTTAACTGAGAGATCTGACGCGATATATGGCCTCGGGCAATGTATGTACCTACCACCGAGACTTGAGGAATTACTCTAATCTTCTATTCTACGCTGCCAATTGTATAAGAACCTCGTACTTCATTCTTCTCTGACAGCTTTCCTATAAACTCTCCATCCTGTATCCGCGTTTAATCACAATCCCGCAATTCCCTCCTCATTTGTGGGAGAATCTGCCAAGGTGTAGGGAGATAACTTCAACGGTCGAGCATCCATCACCGTCGCGTCAATTTCAGATTGCCGGGAAAGAAAGAACTTTCCGGTCTTCCAGAGAACAAGATGGCCTGGCGCGCTGGCGCGCGCCCGCGCGAGCACACACAATCCCGAAAAACTAGCCACTTAGTTGGTCGGAAAAAACCGAGGTCCTGAAAGGGCTCAACTCGGTAAAGCGAAGAAAGGGGGAGGATGGGTCGCGGGCGAAGGAGGGTGCGAACACCGACGAAAAGACGGATGAAGAAAAAACGACGATGAAGCGGGAACGGTCGGCCATCCGCCTCATCTGCCGCTGAAAAGGTGAGAATCTTGATTTGAGTGAGCGCTTTAGATCGGGGCCCGCCCGGAAAACCCGTAAAAAAGCTCGCCAGAACGCCAGGAAATCCTTCGGCCGAGCCATTAACGGCGATTTCTCCCTAAGCCATCGAATCCCTCTTCTTCCGACGGTGTCTTCCAGTGTCAACCCCATTCCAGCTCGTCAAGGCGCCTCGAACGGCGCGATGGCAATGAAAAAATGAACAGGACGAACGGGCCACATCGTTGGGGATGGGCGAGCACTCCGTCGAAGAGCAAAGGAGGCGGGGGAAGGGCAAAATTGCACGGAGAAATCCGAATGACTCGTAAAAAGATAGGTGCACTCGAAGCGCGGCAGACAGGGGATGATGTTTAAATTTCAAGTATGTACTACGTCGCGTCGTCGAACGCCTTGCAAGCTTTGCAATGCCCTGCGAGACGCTTGTCTCTGGGTGTCTCAAAGGTAATAGGACCCGAAGGTGTGCCTGGGAAATATAGAAACCTGCTCCGATCGCGTGCTTTTTGAGGCTGTGTAATTTTAAGCAGCAACTTGGAGGAATTTATTCCGTGTGCAGTTAGCGCGCATAATTATGTAATTATTTTGTCAGCGATAAATTTTATATATAGGTGTGTTTTGTGATCCTCTATTATGGACTAATAGATAATAGTCCGGGGGTTGTATTAAGTATAAAGAAATTATGTGTAAGTGATAGAAACCAGCTAAACCAGGACTGAAAGCCAAAGGGCTTCTTCTACATTGTTTCTATTCTTATAATGTAAAAATATTGGCTGATGCAGTGTTATTTCCGTGAAAAATTTATGGCAACTACCCTGACCCAATATCGTAGCTTTATTAAATTATAGTTACGATGTGCATTATAGGTTGAGGAATAAAACGATATCACGAACCCTTTGAATTTCTTTGAAATATTGTTGTTGTTTATTGAAAGAAAGAAAAAAACAAAAGGCCCTAATTTCTTTGAGATTCTGTGAATTAGGAAGAAGTGCCACGTGGCACCCTCGGTTGGCATGTGTCTCTAACCACAAACGAGATACAGAATATAGGTACTTACCATCGAATGAAAGCGCTCGTAGCACCACAGACAAGGTATAGAATAGACCTCTCATCCTATTGTCTTCAGTGTCTCCGGTCTAAAGTATCGGTGTTCTGAAACAACCACTGGTTTCCGAGCGCCCTCTCCGTTTTTCGAGCGGTAGGAGCGGGAAACATAATGTGTTTCTATGTAGCATTGACACAGGCACAGACGAGGTATAGAATCGATGAGATTGATGCGCGAATTGAGAAATCACGAGATAATATGCACTATGCCATGCACACACTTCACTGAACCGATGAATTTCTCAGGGCTAGACAAAATTTTATTTCACAATGCGGGTTTCTATGCACCACAAGACACTCGTGCATCACGCAACTTTCTGCGAGACTTTTAAAATTAGATTTTACTGTAATTTTCAGTGTTGGCGGTAAACTAATATTAGGAGCAAACGGAATCCAATTATTATTACTTCACTGGAATGATTAAACAGTACATTAGAAACTTGTGGGAATATCAGTAACAGCGTGAATCTTTAATAGTTTTCGGCGCACGATACGTGAATGGGTTCGCAAGGGTACGCAAAGTGCTAATAAACAATGTCATCTTGCAATTTATAGCTTGCACGGGCTTTGAAGAAATCCGCGTGAGTCGTTGACAAACCGAGCCAAAGCATAGCGTAACAAAAGCCTGCCCTCTTATGTCAAACTTTCTCTCTAAATAAGTCACACGTATGCAAGTACGCAACACCTTTCAGCATTTCAACACATTTCAGAGTAGTTGCTGAGTCGGACGCTGTTCATGAGCAGATGCCACTACGTTCAGACCTGAAATTATGAGTCGGCAATACAGTTTGGGTAGCGACACCAACATCCATAAGGTGTGATAAGTCTATCCTATACCTCGTCTATGGTCTCGTCTGCGATGTATCTCGCTCGGTGGGTAACAAAGTTCGCGAATTTTCGAAAGAAAGCACAATATTCGCGACGTTCTCGTAACCTTAAAATAGAAGTATGCGATATACGAGCGTCGAAATCGCTGGATGCCCTGCGTTTAGCGCAACAAAACTTCGGCATTCTCCGAAGAGCAATAATCTGGGCGCTCTCCAATTCCAATTATAATGCTGCCGCACGGAATATTCGGATTTCGAACGTTATTGGTAAAACAGTAGGGTAAGCTCAAGGATATTAGCGTATCCGATACATATAGCAATCGATAAAATTAGTAGTAACGTCGTGACGAGAAATTTACATTACGTTTTAATCGCTTCATTGCAGATAGGGGTCTTTGGAGCTCGTTTTACTCTGTGATATAAAAATCCCGTGGAATAAATCCGCCAGTTCCTGTAGAACATTTCTGCGAGGACGAAGGAACGGGCGACACGTTTTAACGATGTGATTGTAAACAAACGTCAGCTCGGCGCTTCGCGATGAAATTCCCATCGCGATTTACGTTGAAATGATTGATACATTGCACTTTAACAGATAGCTGCTCAATTATACCTTTTCTGTATTAGTATCGTAAGTAGCGAGCCGCTAATCAAATGAATTCGACGGGATAGCCCGCGTTGCCGTTGACCAAATGTTTTGACGCAGGTGAGTATCGCAACATATTTCTGACATCGACGAGCGCGACTTCTTCCATACTTTTCAATGTAACCTTCGTTAGCAATGCTACGAGAACGAGCGACTGTCTTCCCATCGGATCTAGGGTATTCCCGCGTCAGTTTTCATGCATTTGCTTACAGAGCTTCATCGAAACGATCATCGGCCAGAATGCCGGGGAAAATAAAGGTAAAGGTGCTGGCGGGACGTAACTTGCCAGTGATGGATCGCTCTGGCGATACAACGGATGCGTACGTGGAACTAAAATTTGGCAATGTGACGTTTAAAACGGACGTGTGCAGGAAATCACTGAATCCTCAGTGGAACTCGGAATGGTATAGATTCGAAGTCGACGACTCCGAGCTGCAGGACGAACCATTACAGATTAGGTTGATGGACCATGACACGTACTCTGCTAACGATGCGATAGGCAAGGTGTACATAAATTTAAATCCCTTACTGTTACCTGGAGTTCCTCCTACTGTTAAAAATATTTGGACATTGGAAGCAGCCATGAATACAAACGCTGGTTCCCAGGGTGGTATGTATCTACTGTTTAACCTTTCGGTGGGCACGCTCTTCAGACTCGCAGGAGTGGGCGCGTTGCGGCTTTTACACCGCAATCGGAGTACTCGTTGTTTTACCTCTAAATTTAGACAATTTTAGGTCTCACGGAAGAAAATCGAAATTGCATTAGTTGCTTAATAATATTTTATTCAATGAACATAGAATATTAATGGCGATGAAGATTATGTGACTGCGCTTCTTGCACACAATTCTAGAACATTTCTGACACGTTGTTTTTGTTCTGTTACTTTTATGACTGCCACAAACATAACAAATCCAAGTAATGAAAAGCAATCAGACGAATACCTGAAAACCTTATATCTTTGAGGGGTGGTTTCACCCCTAAATATAAAAACGGGCCGCTATAGAAAAACACGTATATCTAAGTTTTCGGTCCTATAAAACACATCCAAAAATCAAAGCAATCAGAGGCGGACACCTGGGAAACTCTTTGTGAGTACACGGGCGCTCGCCGGCAGGATATGCGGTATACTTTCGTTTTCATTCAATTAGAGACACTTTCAAACTGAATTTAAACCTGACAAGTACGTAGCATGATGCAAAAATGTCCGCTGGAAGAATCCTTAACTGGGCATGGATCTAGTTTGAACACTACGTATGGTACAATACGAAATGTAAAATTTGCGGCTAACTGCCGCGGGCGCGCCCACCGAAGAGTTAAAATAGTTGATGTTCGAACAGTCTTAATAATCTATCGATGCGTTACTCCAGGTTCAGTTTTGACTGGGTGGATACCGGTATACGATACGATGCACGGTATTCGTGGTGAAGTGAACATTATAGTTAAAGTAGAATTGTTCTCCGACTTTAACAAGTTCAGACAATCTTCGTGTGGAGTACAATTTTTTTATTGTAAATATTTGAAATATTCATCAGAAGCTGAGAGACAGCTTTCACGAGTAACGTACCGGTCGATATAATTCCAGCGCCAAATATACCTCATGGATATCATACTCAGAGTATACACGGTTTCGTGGAAGAGCTCGTCGTTAGCGACGATCCAGAGTACAAATGGATCGACAAGATAAGAACACCCAGAGCCTCGAACGAAGCGCGGCAAACATTGTTTTTTAAACTCAGCGGAGAGGTTCAGAGGAAAATTGGACTGAAAGCTCTAGATCTTGGCGGAAATGCTGTTATCGGGTATGTTCACACTGTGACGTAGAATGTTAATTACACCGGTTACACTGGAAATCATTTTTGAGATAATATTACACGGGAAGTTTTCCAAGCTGTTCCCTCATCCGCAGGTATTTACAAAATTTCGATTTGGAAGGCGAATCTGGCATTGTGGCTCGCGGTATAGGCACCGCTGTTACTCTCGTCAAATTGCAGGACACCCTGAATTTTCCATCTGACAATATCGAAGAGTAAGTACGCGCAACGGTTTTAGCTGTAACACGTTTGATTTAATCCTTCGTGACTACGTTGTGGACGAGCTGTGTTTTAACACCCTAACATCCATTTAAGTGCTTCTTGACGTAGCGCAGTCAGTAGTGGCGAAAACATACTCGAGTGTTCTGTGTTGTGAGTTGTAATGCTGATTATTGATACTTCTTGATATTTCTCGTAGAGGTATGCAATTCTTTACATTGCTTTCTATTAACAAGATGCATGCGACGAAGAGTACCAGTTTTAATCAACAGCGAACATTGAGACTTCCTGAGAATTGTTCAGATGCGTATGTCTATTAACTAGAACGAACTTCATAAAAGCTTGCAGTATGCGATGCAATAGAAACTGTTTACTGTTCAACTCATACGTTCGATTAATTTTGCTGCGCTTCGTAACATTCGTTTCTACACGCTTCATCAACGGCACTATATTTAGGCGCTTTAGATCTCGTTTCAACTTCTACGTACAAGGTGTCCTAAAACATGTTACTGTTACATGTAATACGTTGCATTATTTCCGTATCTTGCCTACGTATCATTTACTGCCGATCTTTACGAGGGAATCTAGTCTCTAACAGTCGTCGCAGAATTACACTCAACAAAAGTGTACGTAATACGTCACAGTAATGTTCTAATCAGCGTATCATTTTTCTAGGACACCCGGTATATAGAGGCTAGGTCGAGGTCTGATGCGCGTGCATAGAAACCAGGACGAAGTGTGTAGAAAATGGGGCACTACGATGTACTGGAAGTAACTAGGTACTTTGATCACTAAGATATTCAGAGATTAATGACCGATGGCTATTAGCCGCAAGGCTTTCTATTCTTTACGCGCTAGGCTTCTCTCGAGGCAGTATGTCGAACCGTCGAGAATCCTGTATTTCCAGATACTTCAGTAAAGTTCTCTCATTTAAGTTTTAGAAGACTCGTAGAAGAATTACATTTCGTAGTTCTCTTACTCCGACACATGAACTAATAGGTGTTTTTCTTTTTTACCCACCCGCATGTATTCATATAGGGCATTCTATTCACAACACAAAGCACAAAAGGAACGTACAGGACTCGATGAGAATATGCCGTTATATCCTGCTACTCCCACATCCATCTCCGATCCTTTCGCCTTCAATACGCGAGTCCCGTATCGCACGAAGCCGTTCAGAGGACCTAAGCGGGGTGTCAGAGCAGCCGAGTGCCCCTGCGAAGAAGTAGAAGGCGTGCCGACTAGTCTAAGGCCGTTAAAATTCAGCGGCTTAAAGAAATCGGCAGTTTCTAATCAAAGCATATCCGAGTCAGTAATCCAAGACGAGCGGGTAAGAATGATGCTGGCCCTTGAGGATGAACGAGGCGAGGGGAATAAAAAGATATTAGACGTTCATATAAAAGGGTGGAAGAAGCTGTTCAACTCCAGCGACACTGAGAGCAAGCTCCACAGCTCGCGCTCCAGTATGTCGGCTAGATCTTCCATCGCGAGTATAAAGAATCCGCAGAAAGTGAAGATATTGAAACGGAAGAAAGAGAAGGAAGGTATAACTGCTCTTCTAATCAAATCTATACACGCCCTACCTCTGGAGAATGTTAAGGAAGATCACGAGACACCGGCGGCGCATACTCCAACGGACACGACAGAAGATTTTGATAATTCAGAGCATCAGCGCGGTACCGAGAATCGTAGCTGTGTGGAGAAAGAGCACGAGAACGATTACGAAGACGAAGTTTATAGCGCGAAGAAGCAACACGAATCCTCGTTTGAGGAAAACACGCCTAGTTCCGATGGCCTCTCGAATGGATCGTCGATCGATAGCGCTAACTATGATATTCTGCGGGACTCGAAGCTTTCCGTTGACGGTGAGTTGAAAGTAAACGGTAAATTCATTAAGACACTTACGAGGGCTAATACTTTCCCTCCACTGAGAAGGAGGCCTTCGAAAATCAGATTGCAGAGGGTAGACAGCGACACGCTTCCCCTTCACGAGGACAGCTCATCGTTACCTATTAAATGTTTATCCTTGAACCTAATATCGTCCGATTTAGACCTCATTGCAATGCCACGATTTGATTCCGCGAAGAATTCAGACTCTGCAGTGGACGAAACGAAGAGGGAAGAAGAAAGTGTAGAACCGATGACTGCAAATGTTGCTTCCGAGGAGGCTGTAATTGAAACAGAGTCTGCTAAAAATATTGACGGTGAATTGCAGAAGCAACGGAGCAGAGAGAATTCGGAAGACTTCAGCCTCGCTCTAGCGACAAGTACGCCGGTAGAAGATCGTCCTCCTTTCTTCGCGGAAGTTCAAGTACAGGACTCTGCAGTGACCAGCAGAGGAAACGAAGCAACTGTCAATGATTACCACGAACCCGAAGCTCCGTCTGAGAATCTCGACACAGTCCCAGTTGTCGATTACTACGATCAACACACCTCAGCTGATACCGATAACATGAACGATGATTTATCTTGTGCCGATGAGTCTGAAATATCTGCTTCCGCGTACTCTCTACTGCAGAACGCAAGTGACACGGAGAGCAAAGACAAGAGAGAAACATTCAGACAGGTGCACAAGGGATTCCCTTCTCTGATCGAGGAGACGGACAATCATCCTCTTCAAGATTCTTTCAAAGAGACAGAATGCCTGGAGAAACTGGAAGACCCGACCGCCTTGAAATTTACTGCGTCGACCCAATCGCTCCCATCGTTGCAGCAGTTTCAATTCGCTACGGTAGGGACGTCGAACGTAGATGAAAATGTGGACCATAAGCTACCGGCAGAGTCTATGTCGAAGACTTCGTCCAGCATCGAGAGCTTGATACAATCGTCGTGCAATGATTTAGACGAGGTGCTGCATAATAACAGACGACGTCGTATGTTGGATTTGATTCGGATAATTGACACGAAGATGATGGAGCATTCGGAGAGATACGACGACGACGGTAACGGCCGAGTGAGAAGGAAGAAACGGGACAGAGTGTACAAGAACTTCAATCCCAGGAATTTGCGCAGAAACTTGCATAATAGATGTCTAAGGAGGCACCTCCACGGCCACGTGCATCAGGAAGTTCTGCACGCGTCACCGATGTCAACGGACTTCCCTCTACACGAATCCATGCCAGTGCCACTTACACCAGACTCCTCTTCCTACAATTCCTCTCTCGAGAGCATAATTATTAGCGACGCGTTAATTCAGTCGCGGCTACGCAAAACCGCAGAGTCGATGCGCTCGAAGCGAAGCTTCCTCACCAAAGGATCCCCGGTCGATCCGCTACCTCGTGAAACTCTTGCCAAGGAATTAACCGTAGATACTCAAAGCAGCGATTCGATTAGGAACAACAGTAGCATTATAGAAATGAAGGAACTAAAGCCCAATGATACTAACCCTTCGATACCACCGGTAGATCATGCGGTACATGAGACTCGTAGCATTTGTAATATAAGTGAAGTATCAGATCACGATGAATTTCCTGATATTACTAACACTGCTAATATGACTTACAACTCGTGTGTGTCCCGTCCTTCTCCCAATCACAGGCAACAGGACGAGGCATCTTTGAGTCCATCTTATCCACTTCCGGCCGTTCCTTCTATGGTGTCAAAAGTATGTCAGTTGCCGCCGACTAAGGCCCAACCGGCTGCATCGTTGCATCGGAGGTCCAGCGATTCTGATTTGAGCATCACCCCCAAAGGTAAGTAGCTGCAAAGCACTCACAGCGATTGTTACCGGAACAGTGGATGTCGTCTTACAAGGGGAGGACCGGGTCTGGTGGACATCGATTTTGCTGAGCCTTAGCACAATGGATCTACGTCGAAAATGAGTAAATAGGTGCCCTAGCGTTTAAGCCTATAGACCTTAGTAATAGAGATATTTACGTGTAAATTATTAAACATTTCAGGGTGGTCGTGGGGTTTGAATGGGTAAAATTCCCACACTACCCTGGCGCGCCCGGGGGATTCCTCCCTGGAGGCGTCGGGGTGCCTTTTGAAGATTTCCCCACGTTAAAAAAAATAATTAATAAAAAAGAATGTTATAAAGAAAATTTATTGGATAAGGGATAGGGGGTAGGTGTAGGAGATAGATTCCTCTCTGCATGCGTCAGGGTGCCTTTTGAAGATTTCCTAATGTTACAAAAATGTTATAAAAAAATTTATTGGATAAGGGTTAGGGGGTAGATTTCCCCACGTTAAAAAAAATGTATAAAAAAATAATTTATAAAAAAAAATTATAAATCTTCCAGGGGGTAATCCCCCGGGGGCGCTAGGGTAATGTGGAATTATTACTCACTAAAAACCCCCAGCCACCTTGAAATGTTTAATCTTAATAATCTTACCATTTACTAAAATATATAATGTAATATCAAGAAAATTTTATCCTACAAATCAATTTTTATTCTGAAGATTCGTGTCACTTTTTATTTTATTAACATAATCAGGAGGTAAACACATTGAATATCCTTACAAAGAATTAAGTCAAATTTTCACAACATTATATTTCTCTTACTTTATTATCAATCCTAATTTAAATAATTATTGAGATTCACTAATTTACAAAATTTAAGTTAATGAGTCTGATTAGACATATATTTTGAAAATATAGAATAGAAATAATATTTTCTATTAACTTGAAATAAACATCTGAATAAACAACTTAATACCAAACACAAAAAATAAATAAATTAACACACAAGAAAGAAACTTCTTTCAACATATATATATATATATTAATTCATCATACCGTATACGTGGTATAACTCCACGAATTCAAATAATAAAAATAATATGAAATATTCAAACTAATATAAATCTTAGTCTAAGTAAACTAAATCCTATAAATATTAATGAAATCAAAACATGTAAATATCTCTACTATTAAGGCCAATAAGCTTAAACGCTCCGACATCTATTTACTTATTTTCAACATAGGTTATATTGTGCCAAGGCTCATCAAAATCCATGTATACCAGACCCTGTCCTCCTCATGTTAGTGTTCAGACGTTCACTTTCTATCTCGTTCCCTAAATTTTAATCTCCTCTTGCGATTGAAGACAAATCGCACGATAGACGCACCTTATTCATAAATGCATTGCCCTTCAGGTAGTTCATTGCGGGCTGAGATACAAATTACAGGATGCCTCATAAAGTGAGTCCTATCCAGCAAAGAAGACATTCCCGAACCAAATGCAATATAATTCATGACGATTCCACGTGGTCATAGGTAATCATTTTTCTCTCCATTTAAACATAGTTTCTGTACGTAAATGCTGAAGTGTCAGAGATACTGCATTCTTGGCGAAGGAATCACTTTATGAGACATTCTTTGTTTCTAATGTTACGGGAATGTTTATCGTATCAAATAAGAACGTAGAATAATGTATGCTGTAGGTAATTCTTTCGGAGCGAACGACAGGTCGCTGACTGGATTGCTGAAGACATCCACCGCTGCTATAAGGACCATGAATCAGGATGCATTCGAGATGCTAGAGTATCCATTCATCACCATGCAAGTATATCCGCCAGGATTTATTCTACACATCGGTAAGCACTATAATCCTCGACCATTCGGCCGAATGCTTCTCAACACTGCGCTCTCTTCTAAACGTTACCCGCTTCTGTTGCATAGTTTAATCATAAAGTGTGTATATTGAGACAGGTGGTCTCGTAAGTTCAAGATCGGTCAAGTTGCTTGAGCGAATCAGTAACTTAGAAGAGCCGGAGAGTCGTGACGGATGGTGGAAAGAAGTCAGGATGGAGGTTCGGTCGCACGCCAGGGCACTAGCGTGTAACGTAGTGATTGGTTACAGAGAGGAAACCAGTATATGGTAAGGATCTCCTAGAGAGCATACTTTCCCCCTGATCTTACCATTCATTTCTCCGCAGCGATGATGTCTGCGTGTTGAACGCGTATGGCACAGCGGCAGTAATCAACTTCCACAACTCGACTCAGGATCCGGACAGCGTCTTCATCGGCACAGGGCAGTCAGGGTCTGTCACAAACCCCGCAGACATAGAGCGCGAGAAAGCTCAGCAGAAGCCGGTGCCGGTGAAAGCGGAGAAGGGCGAGACCGATATCCCTGTGCCGATCTCCGTTCAGACTGGCAAAGTGAGGCACACGTCGGAAAGCAAAGACCACGAAGTGCAATTCCAAAGCAAGTGCAGCCTCTGCCACTTGCCGTACAACGAGGCGAGCGTTCCGTTCCGCGTGAACGTCGCCAAATGCTCGATATGCAGGCGCGCCAGGGTGCCGGACGTAATGTTCACTACCGTTGAGTTGCCGGAGATCTTGACCACCACTGGCCGCGGCTGCATCATACAAGCTACAGCCTGTAAAACTAAGAAGGACCTGAGGGGCGAGCTGAACGCCAAGGAGATATCGGACTGCCTGCCGTTCCTAGAATACGAGCTGCACAGTCTGCTGCTGAACAAACTGAAAGTGAAGGGGATGAACGCGGTGTTCGGGTTGAAGCTACAGGTCTCCGTTGGGGAGCGACTGATCATAGGGATGGCTGTGGGCACGGCTGTCTTTCTGGCCGCGCTACCTGCCCCCTCTATCCCTCAAATCGCTTCCGGCAATTCTTGGCACAAGGAGGAGCAGCTAGCAGAGATTCAGAAGACCTTGGTCGCGACTGTCATTAAGAACAGAGAGTTCTATCGGCTTAAGCCTGTCGTGGTAGGTGCACCCTTAGTTGTAACTGTTCTGGAGGCTTGCAAGGTGTCGATGAACGATCTGTTTGCCGCAGGATGTCGAGAACGGACGCGTCACGACTTCCGACACCGACGAATCGGACGAAGATCTGCGCGATTTAGATTTCAGCGTCGGCACTAGGGATACTTGTATATTAGAAGTGGACGACATCGAGGACATGGATAGAATATCGTTGCTGATGGACGATAGACCGCCGGACGACTTCCACGTGGTGAACACTCAATCGATCCCAGGTCTCGATGATCTGGAGATCGTGAGGAACCTGCAGATGTTCACTCAGATCTCGAGGACCAAGATTCCCGCGGGGCAGATCGCGTCTATGCCCTCGAAATACTTTGCCAAGTTGCTTCAGGTACTGTTCGCCAGGGAAAGCAGGGTTCGTTCGAGGGCCAAGTTAACGGAGTGGTTACTTTCTTCTAGTCTGTGTACTTCAAGCTAAGGAGGATGATCCCCTGCGCACTTTGCGACATGCAGTTTAAGCTGGCGCTCCCCGAACCGGACGAGATACAGTTCACAGTGATCGGCATGGCTCTTGGACTAGGGGACCCAGTGAAAGTGAACAAGCCTAAAAAGAAACTGATGTGCCATTCCAGCAGCAAGGATCAGGTGAAGAAACCAGGTAAATAATTCAAGCACGCTGATCTCCGTTGTGCTTGGAATAATCACTACAATCCTCTTTCAGACGACAGCGACATGATATTTAACCTTGACGTGGACCACGCCGAGGTTTCCTCCGACAACGCGTCCGCCAGTATTACCCTCAACTCTGCTCTAATTAACACACCGGGATTGAAATCTAGAACTCGGTCGCCGATGCGCTCCAAGCTCCACCCGATGCATAAACACAAACATGTAAATCTCCAGTACGCAAAGAAACATTTTACAGAACGGGCGACTAAGATCAATTGCATTCTTCACAGATGCCTTTAAAGGGAAGATACGGCGTGGACATAACACCTCTGTCTTACCTGCCGGGCGGTCGCATCGAGAGGTACCTGGGGAATCTGAATTTCTTCTTTATCCGCGAGAGCACGTCTATCAGAGAGGTTCGCATAATGTCCTATATTCAATGCACAGTTAAAACCAGCTAATGCATTAACAGAGCTTTTCTCCGTTGCAGAACGGTGGCCTGAGTGGATTCACGCACAGCTTCGTGATGGAAGTTCTGGCGATCGTTCGTGCGCACATCTCGGCGCTGGGAGGCAACGCGATGGTGGCATTTTTCATGACCAAATGCGTGCTGTTTCACAGCCCTCATAAGAATCAAGTGGGTGTAACGATTACTCGTCAAGTACCGATTGCAACGAGGTGTCTCTTGATTTTAAGAATTGACAAATTTCAGGGCCAGTGTCTGATAAACGTCGGCGGAGACGTGGTGTCGGTCTCGTACTTCGCGGACGAGAAGCACTGCGCGAGCTCAAATTGCTGACCCCAACCTCCTCACTCCGCACCCCCATAGCTGCAACTGCACTCCGAGGCTCAGCGCCGCAAGTTCGACTTCTCGGCGAGCGTAGTCAGTCGTTTCGGACGGACCATGACTCATTACCCTGTGATAGGATAGGGCTTGTAAATAATCGAGTTTCTAGCATAAGTGATTCGTGGGAATCCAGTGGACGGTACATAAGCTTAAGTTTGTAACGTTTAGCGGCCCGGCTTCGCGTAGCAAACACCAATCAGGTCCACACGACGCACATACCCGGCTCTAACAGTTTTAGACAGCCGAGGAGTCCTGAGGCAGCATCGGCGACGGCGATCAGGTGCTTTCAGAGTTGTACAGAAAGTTTGCACACTGTTTTCCTATCCAACGAAGTAGGCGTTCTAATCGGAGCTCAATCTTTTCCTTTAAGTGCAACGTTAGGATAGGTGGTCTATTAGGGAATCGCCGCGGGACGTCTCAATAAAGGATTCATTTGCCGGAGGTTGCAATAATCTAATTTTCCAAAGACGCCGGGGAATAATCGACTGAATCCTTTGGCAATTCTTTAGACACTAGGGCATCGAAGGGAAGAGATACTTTACCTTTCTCCCGCTGCAATCGTTGAACGCGCTTTTGAAAATTCAACTCCGCGCGATGTACGAGCTGTGCTGCGGGATCATCGGGCGGAGTACGGCTCACGAGATATTTTGTACATTGGATTGTTACGCATGCATGTTTAACATTTTGCACTCGGTTGTTGTTTGTTGTTACGACTTAGGTCATTACGCAAGAATTAAAGCCCACGCCGTGTGATGTGCATTGTAAAACGATGGTTGCGTTTTATTTTTACACAGTCATTAATTACTCTTTCATTGTTACAATACGATCGAATAAAATTTGTCTCCAAAGCAAAACGCTCGGCTGCTTTCGTGCTCCGAGCGAAGCCTCCCGGTACGATCCAACACCTAATAAGAGGACAAGTCCGCAGCTCTCTGCGAAGTAGAACGATTATTCAACGAGGCTAGATGTTCGTCGTTCAAATAACTTTATTATATGAGCTTCCTCTTCGCTAATATCCATCTCGTTTGCTTCAAACTATATCCATAGTTAGTACAATATAGAGGAAAGAAAGTCTGACTACTGAGTTATACTCTGAAGAGTGGTTAAATGTCGGAACCGCGAGATCGCGAGAGTCTAACTGAAAAGTTGAAGTGAAAAAGCATGCCGACTAGGCTCTGACTAGAGGCGTCGCATTTTATTAATGCTCAACGATCTTCTCTTTAAAAAACAGAGTAAGTGTCAGTGGTGCAACTTGTTGCTGCTGCGACCAAGCTATTTTATTTGCAAGAAGTGGAGAGCCTTTAGCATTCCCTTGGCTAAACGAGTGGGGTGCTCGGTACACAAGTAGTTAATTGCCATTTTAATTAGATATCCGTGCCCAGTGTGTGCTCTGTTACGCTTTTATCATATCCAATTACACGACGATGGCAAACAAGGGAAGAGAAGACAAAAGTAATGGAATTTTGCGTGAGGCGAGTCGAGTGATGAGAGTTCAACTGTTGAGAATCGTCTGATGTTGAAGTGTAATTGCTCGGGGCGCCTAACGACGCCTTCCGAAGCGCAGGAAAACGTGGTCCACATCCTGTCTCTTCACGCCGCTGTCCAGCAACGGGATGCTTTCATGGAATCCTGCGAATTAAAACATAATCGTTACAAATCTGGCCCGTCTTATTTCCCTGCAATCTTTGCTCTGAGGGTTGACTTTCAGCTCTTTTTATCAGACAGTTTAATTCTTTTTTCATTCAAACTGCAAATTACTAAATGCAAGCAATTGCAACTTAAGGGGAGCACCTGGTTTAGAGCGTCGAAATTTTTCCTTTTTTTTTTTGCTTTAATCGGTAGTAATCATTGATTCGTCAATTTCCGCGCGATGATCTTGAAATTTTTCAATTAAATTTTTTTCTTGTATTGTATAAATATGTATTAAAATACCCCTAAAGTTCTGGGAAGATCTACTTTATTCAATTGTATGGAAAAAATCATTTTCGCGTCCTAAACCAGGTTCTCCCTTCAAGGGATGTTAGACCAGCAGGTCAAGAAATATCGCATCTTTGGGAATTTATTTCTAAGTGACAAAAACACTTTTATCCATAAAAATTTTTCAACGAAGATAGACGCATCTTTGAATAATATATACAAATTTTTTTTCAAATACCAAAACATCCCTTAAGCTTTAAATGCGTTTTTCTCGAAACCATCTCGATGGATTTTTACACAATTTTGCACAGATGTTCTTAAATGAATTCTCTATCGTCCGACCGACAATTTTTCGATATTTTAATTTTTACCTGACTTATGCGCATTGGCGTAACTAGTTAGGAGGCCGGGTGGGCCTGGCCCCCCTAAACTGCGGATTGGCCTCCCCAAAACGTGGAATGGGCCTTCCTAGAAACTATCAAATTAAGTAAAAATATTCGTCCGTCAAATAATCAATATTTTTTTATCCAGTTTACTCTTTGTTTTAGTGTCAAAAAAATATGTAGGTAAATGGTTTTTACAAAATTTGTACATATATAAAGATTTCCTCCACCTATAAAAAAAGAGGGAGTGAGAGGGGGTGGGGGTGGAGAGATAGGCCCTCCCCCAACAAAAATCCTAGTTACGCCAATGCTTATGCGTAAATAAAGTCCATTTTCTTACACACGAAAATGAGTATTTTCCTTCAAAGCGTACCTACTTTGTTATTTTTCAACGAATCGAAAAAATTGTCAGTCGGGCGATTGAGTTTTACTAAAATTACAGCGTACACCGTTTCGGAAAGCGTGGTTTCGAGAAAAATGCATTTAAAGTTTTGCGGGATGGTTTGATATTTGAAAAAAAAATTGTATATATTACTCAAATATGCGTTTATCTTCTCTGAAAATTTTGTACGGATGGAAGAGTGTTTTTGCCGCTTAGAAATAAATTGCCAAAGGAAGCCCGTTAACAGAAACTGTGCTGGATTTCTCTGTTGCACCTGGTATGTGGCTCTGCTTTTCTTCGACGTAGCTCTCGATTTCCGGGCCGAACTCGTACATTCTGGAGAGGGCGGCGCAGACTTTACGGATCCTCGGAGGGAGGTCGTCCAGGTAGCCAGGGTTGCACTGGGTGGGCATAGCCGCGAGGACGTTATTGCTGACCATCGACATGGCCGTCAGCGAGACGAGGATCATGATCGTCGAGCCTATCATCGTGGTCCTTGAAAAGAAAAATTATTTCTTGGTAAACAGTGTGGAGGGTTTCGCGAGGAAACTGAAAAGTGCAACGCTTGGCGGAGGAACTTAACAGAGCACCTTTCACCCCTGCGAATTCCCCACCGAAGAAATTTCGATCTCCCTATTCCTCGACTTCCCGGAATCGTTTCTCGGGTTTCGTCCAAAGTTTTCAGTTTCTCAGGGGGTGGGTTGGTGGGGAAATGTTTGGGCGAAGTTCGCGACAGGGTGGGTGCCGCTCACCCGGTCGTAAGGAAGGACCCAAAGCAATACGAAGCTCGTAAACATTTCATAAATTAATTAAGCCTGCGGTGTGTTTCAGGGGGATGGCCAACGCACGCTGAAGATTAAGAAAGAAGCGGGCAATTCTTCCACGCGACAAGAAAATTGGCTCGTTACTTATGAACACGGCTCTGCCTCGGGGAAATCAATTTTTCAACAACGGCCCTCCCTTTTAAGAGAATGCTGTCACGAGACTCGGTAGCGTGCTCCGCGTCTGTATTAAGGAACTGTCCCGCATCTCCGGAGCGTTACTCGTTTCCAAATAATTAAGTTCCACCGCGTGCTCCCACGGGGTGAGTCTCCAAATAAAAAATAAGAAAGCAGGAAAACCTTCAACCACCCCGGAGTGCCGTAAGGAACCGGATAGACCCACGCGAGAAGTGTCGGTTTTGAACGGTGGCCAATAGTTGAAGGCGACGCGTAAGGGATCGTTTAAGAGCGTCCAGCGTCTGCCAGCGAAACGAAGAAGCATCGTGTTACACAGGGCTGCGCCCGGAATACCGAGCGAGTAAGTCCCGCCGATCCGAATGTGATCTCAGGAGCCAGCTCAAAGTCGAGGAAATCGCATTACTGGACGCTGCGTGGCTGGAATGTCTAATAGTTTTCACTTTGCCTGCTGCGCGACGGGCGATCAGAGGGCTCGCAGCCTCCGTCGCATGGAAATAAGGCAGGCAAGAAACGGTTTGGTCCGCGAAGGGATCAACAGAGAACTCCACCTCTTTGGACGGCACAGAGCAACGCAGGAACGAAGGAAATTACCAACGACGCTAATAAATGGGGATTTCCAGTTCGGTTCTCAACCCTCTGGCTGGCGGTGCCTGGATCTTCTCTGCTAAATAACGAAATATCTAAAACAAAAATCTCGAGGAGAAATATCGTCATTCGAAATAAAAACAGTGGGTCTAAATTGACCCAGTCGTTAACGGTGGAAATTCAGATTTTTAGAACTACAAAAACCGATGAGAAATCTAAACTACGATATTTAATTACAGAACGATGGTAGCTGGAGACTTGTAGGAAACCCTGTAATTGCCAAAAATCAAATTCAAAAGACAGTATTACCATTGGCACGTAGAGCACTTTGCAAAAAAAAAATTGTAATTTTGGTAGTTACAGTGTTTTGCTACAAGGTCTCTTCGGTTGTACAATATTCTCCATAATCAGCTCCTTTCTGTACCGCCCTAAATTCAGAGACGCCTTTTTTCTTGGATTAAGATAAAACCTTCACCACCGGTGAATATCGCCGGCGCACGTGGCGTTAAACAGCGGCCCAGGCAATAAAGAGAGCGGCCGATAATTCGGCAGCGTATCAATCGCCGATATGGAATTGCTTTGAATTGCTCGAGCGCAGTCGGCTCCCGCGGCGGTCCGCATAAAACTCTCGCGACTCGATTAGCCCTTAATGTCGGGCTGTTACTCGGGAGATATTTGTGTCTGATCGTCTGATCCGTTAATTGCTCGTTCTCCGCAATTTACCGGGGCGAGCCAGTTCCTGGGGACCGGAAGCGGAGGACGCCCCCGCCGGGGGCCGCGCAAGCGTGACAAATACAGTTCCTTCCCCCTCCCCATCCCCCGAGCAACTCGTGTCTCCTCGTAGCACCTGTTTTTATAAATTTCAATTTGTCCGGCGCTCTTCGTTCCGCTGCACCCACCCGACCATAACTCTAATTGCAGCAGAGGAAACGGCGAAGAAAGGGGACATAAAACGGTAATCGTGTTACAGGCGAGAATTACGCGGCGGAATTTTTGCGGGCAATTTAATCTGCGAAATCGGCATTGGACGGGCACGAAATTCTTCGGGATACCGGGCTGCGAATTTAAGGGAGGAAGAACGGCCCCGAAAGTAAAGGCACCTTTAGGAATTTATTGAAAGCAAACTAGGGTTCAGACGAATGTTTTTTCAAACTTTTAGGAGTTTTTGTCGGGTAGTTAAGATATATTAACAGCTTCTTTTGAAACTTATTTGGTGCAGATTTAGAAGGTGTACCTATTGGTAGATACTGCGAGAGCGCCATCTACTAAAGTAAGCTCCGCAATCGGGTAGCTCGCGTTACAGGACTGTTGCCACAAAAGTGTTGAAATAGCGGAATAATGTTGTTGTCATTAAATAGTCTGTGAAATTTTACAAAATCGATCAGAACAGTCGAAAGTCCCAATACTGCCAATTACATGTGACAACTAACCCCGATTAGACCGCTTTAATTTTCGCCACCAGATCGCGTGGCGGAAATAAGAAAATGCCAACAGGACCAGTAAATTAGCGTCGCGCAAAATTTGCGCCGACACGGTTGGGAGGAAGGTCTCGCTCTTCCGCGGACAACGAATCGAGAAGTTCGCGCAGTGGATCGTTAGGCTTTCTGGATTGTGTAACTCCAAACGGCAATTCGCTAGGCGCAGTACCCGTAGACCGACTCCGCGTGGCCAGTGCATAACACCACTTATTTGATGGCCTCGACCAATTTTGATAACATCGGTGTAATAGTCCGATTAAGGAGAGGCTCTGGACTAAAAATTGATTTTTTTTTTAAATTTCATTCTCCGAATGCTCGTCCTTTTAGGAATACGTGCTTAAAAGTATTTGTTGAAATTCGTAGAATCCCCGAAGTTACAAGCATTTAAGTAGCGGCGAATGCATGGGTAACAACTGACCACTCGGCGCTCACGTAAAACTTTAAACGCGTTTTTCTCGAGACAGTGGGACCTGTATCTCCAAAAATTATCATCCGATTCGACTGCAACTTTTTTTATTTTTAAGAATATACTTCTGGCTAGGGTGGAAACCAGAAAAAATACAAAAGTTACATATTTTCAGAAAATATCGATATTTGAAGTTTGGAATCACTTTTTCCCAATATTTTTCGTCCTTTCAACGCCTTTAAAAATTATAAATTATCAATTTTTTGTAATTTTTTCTGGTTTCCCCCTTAGCCAGAAAAAATTACAAAAACATTGAAAATTTATAATGTTTAAAGTCGTTGAAGGGGCGAAGGATCTAGGGAAAAAGTGATTTCAAACTTCAAGTGTTGTTATTTTCTAAAAAAAAACTACTTGATGGACTCGCAGTGATATAACCGGGCCGATTTTTCAAGCGGTCCATAGTGGTCGAAATGAAGCGTCCGAAAGGGTATATTCCCTTTGGGGCCGTCCTTAAATTACGGAAGAGTAATTTTAGCGAATTCTTACCCCCTCCCTCCCCCCAGGAAAAGAATTCGTAAGATTTGAAATTCCAACCCCCTCCTTACGTAATATTCCTTACACTTAATTTTGTCAGTTTATAAAATTCTTTTAAAACGTTTATATAATTCATTGAACTCGGTTTCATTAGCGAACTGAAACTACTTTTCCGGAACATTAACGATAGAATTTCTGCTTACTGAAAATTAGGTTGAAAAATATTACGTAAGACGCTACTCTGACTCTCCCCCCACCCCGTGTAAGAAAACGTAAGAAATTCGCGACCCCCTAAAAAAGCCTTGCGCAATTTAAGGATGACCCCTTTCGACAAACCGTGAAAATATCCCCTCGCGCTTGCGACTAGTCGGCGAGAATTCAACACACTATGCCTAAGCAATTAGCAACTTACCACTTTAGTTAATCGCGAACCTTCGGAAAACGGTACACGGAACTTATGTTATCCACAACCTTGGCGATCCCCGAGTGTCCAACATCGTCATTTCCCAAGCGTTGCAGTACGCAAGACAGTAGTTTTCGGTCTTTTGTCCGGTAGACCAGTCCGTCGCGTAACTCGAAATATCTGTCTCCCTACGTTCTCCAATCGGTCTCGAATTTTTTTTATAATCTCCCCATCTTTATCCTGTTGTACCGATAAAATTCGCTGAAACACAGTACTCTCTAATATAAGTACTCCGTGGCATCTACGCCAGACATCTTCGTCCCTGATCGATGCTCAGTAACCAAATCGTAGGCTTCGATTTCCTAGGCTAGAAAAGAGCCCATCTCGAGGCACGCGGATTGATATAACTTTTTACCGAGTGTCACCCGGAAGCTGTCGCAGTCTGTGAGTATTTTAAATTTCATAGATACCAAACAGATAAATACGAAACCTGCTTAGGTAGCCCGGCTGCTGAAATAAAATACTGGTTTTAAGGGGTTGGACCACCTTGGCCAGGTCAAGAAATATCGCGTCTCTGGGAATTTATTTCTAAGCGACAAAAACACTTTTATCGAGAAAATTTTTTCAGTGGAAATGGACACACCTCGGGATAATATATACAAATTTTTTTCATCAAATATCAAAACATTCCGAAAGCTTTAAATGCGCTTTTCTCGAAACCTCGTCTTCCGAAAGGGTGAACGCTGTAATTTGGATAAAACTCCATGGATTTTTATAGAATTTTGCACGGATGTTCTTAAATGTATTCTCTATCGTCCAGCGGACAAGTTTTTCGATTCGTTGAAAAATAACGAAATAGCTACGCTTTGAAGGAAAACCCTCTTTTTCGTGTGCGAGAAAATGGACTTTATTTACGCATAAGTCAGGTAAAAATTAAAATATCGAAAAAATTGTCGGTAGGACGATAGAGAGTACGTTTAAGAACGTCTGTGCAAAATTGTATAAAAATCCACAGAGTTTTACTGAAATTACAGCGTACACCGTTTCGGAAAACGTGGTTGCGAGAAAAGTGGATATACAGTTTTCGGAGTGTTTTGATGTTTGAAAAAGGAAAATTGTATACACAGTAAATCCTCGTTTAGCCCCGATTTTACTATGCGTAGTACGCCCGGTGACTATCACCACCATTTCTTGGAATCCCTCGGTCGGGAGTGAGGGAACTAAAGAGTCGACGGCGACTTCGTGCCAACTATTTCGTTTCCTCCCGCTCGCTTTTGGGTTTTCTTACTCACAAGGGAAGGTCGCGATCCGGACGAGCGCTTTTTGAACGAGACCGGGCTCAAATTATGGGGGCCGATGAGCATTAAAAAAGTGCAAAACATTAGGGGTATCTCGCTAGCCGTTTTTATAAAAAATGGCTTTAAACATATACAGGTTACTAAATATACGAAAACAATCAAGTTCTTAACAGAAGCTGTTGTAGCTGCGAGCGTTACGCCGCAGGTTCATGTTCTAGAGGTCGTACGTTCGAGACTCGGCAATGGAAGTTTTATTTTTTTATTTTTTTCCAACTGCATTTCTATTTCTTATTCCTTTTTTTACTCACTGCTATATAAATAATATATAAGAATTATAAAGTATAGGATGTGGACTACAATTTTTAATAACACGTTTTTTATTAATCAACTTATTTTTTTAATAATAACAAGTGTGGCTAAAGCGTTTATTAAAATAAAATTCGCTTTTTAATAATTATGTATTTGGCTACTGAATATATATGTGCGCAGAAATTGCAAATAATATAGATGTGAACATAATATTATAATGAGTACATGCAATACATAATACAGCAATAGTAGAAGTAAACATACAAATGTATGGGATGTGGCGTATTTTTTCAATATATTATAATGTAAATACCACAACATATAGGACATTCCATGATACTGGAAAATAATAAAATACCGCCGACATTAGTATTAACCGATGTGCACCACGGGGAGGTTGTCGGTTGGTTTTTCACATAATATGAATAACGCCACATGTGATGCAACATGTAGTATACCAACAGTAAAAGTGCGCATAGATTGTAACGTCTGCAATAACAAATAAATTGTAATATCGTGAAATATTAGAAAATATTATACACAATTTACTTGTATTATATTATACGTGTTATTAAAAATTGTAGTCCACATCCTATACTTTATAATTCTTATACATTATTTATACAGCAGTGAGTAAAAAAAGGAATAAGAAATAGAAATGCAGTTGGAAAAAAATAAAAAAATAAAACTTCCATTGCCGAGTCTCGAACGTACGACCTCTAGAACATGAACCTGCGGCGTAACGCTCGCAGCTATAACAGCTTCTGTTAAGAACTTGATTGTTTTCTTATATCTAGTAACCTGTATATGTTTAAAGCCATTTTTTATAAAAACGGCTAGCGAGATACCCCTAATGTTTTGCACTTTTTTAATGCCCATCGGCCCCCATAATTTGAGCCCGGTCTCGTTCAAAAAGCGCTCGTCCGGATCGCGACCTTCCCTTGTCAGCTAGAAAAGATGCGCATCTATATATTAAAGGTCTTCGATCCCCACCCTTTCTCATATTTATTTTCTTTAAATCGTTAAATCCTTCTTTTTCGAGATTTAAAAAACAAACACCTCATACCTATATATCTTATTTTGTTCCGTTGCTGCTTTTATTACGAATATTAAATTTTTTATAAAATAAAAGGCTCCTGTTATTCAAGAAACACCCGCAAAAAATTTCACTCGCCGTCAAAAGTTACGTTCTAAAATAATCGTTTACAATTAAATACGAAGGGCGGCAGAAATCATTTTTGCCCAGAGCGGCGCAATTGCTATTTTTCGAGCAAATAACTTTACCCTGGTTTTGAGAGATCGCGGGAATTAGAGGCAGAGGAGAGGGCGCATTACTTGTGGCATTTTTTCCCCAGGGGGTTTTGTTTTTTAATCCCCGCTCCTGGCCACGCTTACTCTTCTCGGCGAACCGCTGTTCTCTGGGGGTGTCGCTTGCTCCCACCCCGGCGCGCGATACCAGAGGCCGTGAATTTCAGATACAGACTCGATTGAGAACTGACGTTCATTTCCTCCGACAATCCCGCCAGCGATATCTCTCTGGGATTCTTAATCGATCAGTCTGGCGGTTCGGCGAGATTTCTATGGAAGTGGGATGAAAGGCTGCGTGGCTAAACGGAATTATACCTGCTATATGTTAGATGCTAGAGGAATTTCTTTTGGAACCTAATTTTCTGGCCAAGCCACCCCATTCGAAGGTACCGTTTAAACGCTGGCAAGATAAACCGCGGTTGTTTGTCTCTGCTGCTTGAAATTTAGATGTTCCAAGAACGAAGTGGAAGGAGCACTGTGCAACAGCGCGTCTGACCATTAAGGGGTGGTTTTTAAACGTACCCTGTCGCCGTGTAAACGCTGTTAGTAGTAAGAATATTTCGTCGTTCAATGATGCATTTGATACTTAATTGAAGGGCCCTTGCATATAACGCTAAGTGGCAAAATTAAAAAGAAAATTATTTTTGGCACTTACAGTCTTTTCTGCAAGGACTTTTCAATTCCTTTTCCCCACAAATTTCGACTATATCAGTGCAAACAGTAGAAAATTCTGTGATGCATTTGGGGCACTGTATACTTATGCATATTTAGCAATCAGAAACAGATTAGATATGGTAAATAATTTAAAGTCAGGGACGTTTTTCTCTCCCCTGAAAAAAATGTGATTCCTGCACTTACAGTGTTTTCTATTGGTGCTTTTTCAATTGGTGAGGTGGGTTAGGTTCTCCTCGCGACGGAGTATAATGTATTAACGCGTTCCGTTGCACGCTGGGAATTCAAATTTCTGGTAGGGGTGTAAAACGTGCCGCGAAAACTAAACTGCGATATTCGGTAACAGAAAAACAGTGGGGGTTAATTTTGATAGTGAATTCAGAAATACCTTTTTCCTTTGAATACAACTTTCACCGCCGGTTAATATTAATAAAATATCGTACGGCATACACTTATTATAAGTACGCTATGAAAACCTTACGAGGTTTAAGGGTCGGTCACAGACGACTGTGTGAGTGAAAAGAAGCTAGAAGAATCGTTTTGTAGCATCATTCACTTTGACAAAGCAGAAACTAGGAAAAAGAAATCAGTTGAAGTCCTCGTCGTTAGTACATACTTCACTGCGAAGACAGTGGAAGAACCGAAGTATCAGTAGTATCAGCCGTAACGGGCCAGACCCAGCTCTTCCCACGCGTTCCCCTTCAGCCCGACATAACTCGGAAAGTAAAACAAACATCTCACGTTTATATAACGTTTCTTTCTCATTTTCCGCGGTAGATTTACCTTGCCCAGTGTCCCAGTAGATTCTTATAGTAGTTAGCCCTTGAAACAGCCCCTTCTACGAGCACTTAAGGGAAGACAGCAGTGTAATTTCTCGAAAATTAAAGGTGTCTTTGGAAATTTATTAAACGGAAACTATTTGATTACAGACTCTGCGCGGTGCCCTTTGAAGGCAGGGTGCCCGGGCGCTGCCCTCGGCGGCCCGCTGGAGCCCGGCGTAGGGCGCACGATCACGAAACCCATCAGTCACGCTCAGGCATTCCGAATGTCAAGATTAACAAACTATATATATATTATTCAGCCTGCAATGGGGTAGGAATAAATAAAATCACGATTAGGAACAATTTTCCATCTCCGCTTATCGACGACTACTCGGCCCGATTGCGCGATGAACGGTATTTTAGTTGTTGGGATTAAAGAGTGGGTTTCTTCGCGTGAAATTCACGTCATTTGTCACCCCGTTTGGGCAATTAGAATGCCTCGGGATGCCCTTCGGCTTGACGAACGCTCCGAAAGTATTTCAGCGTTTTATAAGTTCGATATTTTCGGAACTGACACGCAGTTATTTTATTTGCAGATGCAACCGGACGGGTTACTCAAGGGGTTGGACTACCTTGGCCGGGTCAAGAAACTTCGCATCTTTCGGAATTTATTTCTAAGTGACAGAAACACTTTTGTCGATGAAAAATTTTCAATGAAGACAGACACATCTTTGAATAATATACAGTAAAGGTATTCGTATTAAATCCGGGGCTGGCGGCGGGTGTACGACGCGTTTCGGACACTGACAAGGGAAGGTCGCGATCCGGACGAGCGCTTTTTGAACGAGACCGGGCTCAAATTATGGGGGCCGATGGGCATTAAAAAAGTGCAAAACATTAGGGGTATCTCGCTAGCCGTTTTTATAAAAAATGGCTTTAAACATATACAGGTTACTAGATATAAGAAAACAATCAAGTTCTTAACAGAAGCTGTTATAGCTGCGAGCGTTACGCCGCAGGTTCATGTTCTAGAGGTCGTACGTTCGAGACTCGGCAATGGAAGTTTTATTTTTTTATTTTTTTCCAACTGCATTTCTATTTCTTATTCCTTTTTTTACTCACTGCTGTATAAATAATGTATAAGAATTATAAAGTATAGGATGTGGACTACAATTTTTAATAACACGTATAATATAATACAAGTAAATTGTGTATAATATTTTCTAATATTTCACGATATTACAATTTATTTGTTATTGCAGACGTTACAATCTATGCGCACTTTTACTGTTGGTATACTACATGTTGCATCACATGTGGCGTTATTCATATTATGTGAAAAACCAACCGACAACCTCCCCGTGGTGCACATCGGTTAATACTAATGTCGGCGGTATTTTATTATTTTCCAGTATCATGGAATGTCCTATATGTTGTGGTATTTACATTATAATATATTGAAAAAATACGCCACATCCCATACATTTGTATCTTTACTTCTACTATTGCTGTATTATGTATTGCATGTACTCATTATAATATTATGTTCACATCTATATTATTTGCAATTTCTGCGCACATATATATTCAGTAGCCAAATACATAATTATTAAAAAGCGAATTTTATTTTAATAAACGCTTTAGCCACACTTGTTATTATTAAAAAAATAAGTTGATTAATAAAAAACGTGTTATTAAAAATTGTAGTCCACATCCTATACTTTATAATTCTTATATATTATTTATATAGCAGTGAGTAAAAAAAGGAATAAGAAATAGAAATGCAGTTGGAAAAAAATAAAAAAATAAAACTTCCATTGCCGAGTCTCGAACGTACGACCTCTAGAACATGAACCTGCGGCGTAACGCTCGCAGCTACAACAGCTTCTGTTAAGAACTTGATTGTTTTCGTATATTTAGTAACCTGTATATGTTTAAAGCCATTTTTTATAAAAACGGCTAGCGAGATACCCCTAATGTTTTGCACTTTTTTA
This sequence comes from Andrena cerasifolii, assembly GCF_050908995.1. NCBI lineage: Eukaryota > Metazoa > Arthropoda > Insecta > Hymenoptera > Andrenidae > Andrena > Andrena cerasifolii. Next base: position 6,169,559 of record NC_135123.1, read on the forward strand.
ATGCTCATCGGCCCCCATAATTTGAGCCCGGTCTCGTTCAAAAAGCGCTCGTCCGGATCGCGACCTTCCCTTGTGAGTTGAAGGGATAAAAATATTTTGAAGAGAAATTTATTTAATGCAAATTCAATAAAATTCCTAGGGTGATCATAAAGATTCATTTGAAGAATAAAATCCAGTTTTCTATTCTTTTTGCAAAGCCCCTTCTTTGGGGGTGCCACCCCCACCCCCAGCATTCTGTGTGCGCCACTTGGCTCCTGCTAGCACTGCAACAAATTTCCACAGTGTCGAACATCGGCGGCAAACAATATTACAACTATGCTCATTAAGGAAAACGTCTTCCACCCTCAGCTTTTTTCATCTCTCTCTCGGGGGCCAAATTATCTACCCTACCAATTATGTAATTCACCTTACCGAGTGGAGGATTAAAGCAGAAGCCGCTCGCCAAGGGCCAAGACACCCCCATACGACCCTTAATAAGAAATTAAACTTAAATCGCCCCGGCGGTGGAAGTTTTAATCGCAACGTTACACGAAAGTTCACAGAACGGGGACTCGCCACCACCCCTGGGGGTGGGAATTGAATTTCGAATCTAACCGATGGCGTCCGATGGGAATCCATAATTCGACCGCGCGTAAACGTGGAATAAAAATGCGCTTCACAGGGTCGTCGACGAACGATTTCTATCCGCGGAGAAATGCATCCAGGTCTCGCGACACTCACAAAGAAGGAGCGAAGGGGGGAGGGGGGGGGGTGTGTGTGGCGCGGAAGGGTGGTTGCAAATACGTAAGTATGTCGAAAGAGATTCGCTCGAAGAGAACGGCACGCACAATTCTATTGTGCGAGATTTCTAGCCCATCGGATTTCATCTGGCGTCGCGGAACAGGGAAATATCTGCAGAGGCGGGGGAGACACAGCTTCGGCGATTCAAGCTGCGATTATTAAAAGGGATATTCTAAGTCTAGTGGTTCCAGCAATTTAATTGCTTCTTAGGGAATTACGCGCACCTAGGACCGAGAAAAGAGGTGTTTTTTTATAATTTCTTTGCCTACAAGTAATTTTGTTAATCAAGAATCGTAATATGCGCGTGAAAACTTATAATTTAAAGAATATTTTGCAAAAACAAGAAATTACAAAAATATCACCTCCGGGTATCACCCGAAAGAGAAATTGAAGCTAAGTAGTCTTCCTCAGACGCTCTTTTTTAAGTTTTCTTTTTGTAAGAAAAATATGAGTGCTTGCTCTTTAATTCAACCCTGCAATGCCATTTCTCAGACAAATTTCCTGAGTTTTTTAATGATCAGTTTTTTAGCCAAACTGCGGCTATTACAAAAAAAAACGTATGATAAAGAGTAGATATTGATGTGAGAAATAATCGTGCCAAGTTCCATCCAAATCGGTACAGTGGTTTTTGAAATATCATTGGCATCCGAAAAATTAAAAAATTCGAAAAACGTGGCTTCGAGAAAGCAGCGTTTAAAGTTTAAGATACAAGTTAAAGTGGGATAATTATTTTTTTGTTGAATTTACAGAAAATCGTCGATTCCGGGGCCAGAGAATTGGCCTTCCGTTGACGTTGTAACTTCTGCGAATTCTTTATTGGAAAAATCGATTGTTTCGAGCATTCCAGGTGTATGTCACCCATTACTTAGACTTTGATAAATACCTGACACATAAAATTCTTTGAGTACACCAAGCAAGTTAACTACAAAAATTTTCAATTAACCAAAAAAAAAATCGGTGGTCTTCGAAATCGTAAATGCAGATTGCTTACATTCTGTAAATTTGACTATTCAGTTACAAGAATAGGATTGCTCAAGGTTCTAAGCTTTGAAGCATCCACGAAAAGGCAAAAATCGATGTCTGCATGTGCAGGTGCACGTTATCCCTTAATTAGAGCCGCGTTCCGCGAAGCCACGCGTGTTGTGCAAAAATTAAGGTAGTTCGTGGGAGTTTTGATTAAATACGTTGGTTTAACATTTCTGCAGAGGATCTGTCGTGTATCCGCGGGGGTGTCCGCGGCGCATTTCAATGTGTCGGAATTATCTCGATTCGTGTCGCCGCAAGACGTCACCGCGTCTGGAATACATTGGAATTTCTTTCATTCTTCCCCCCGACCTCTTGCACCGAAGACAGCTTGCGCCCCGAGGAGGAGGCCCTCGGGACGTTTCCGTCAGGATAGCCCGAGCGGTATTAATGTTTGCCTGCTCGCCAGGCAAACTCATTCTTCACCTGCCGCGTAACACGAAACTTCGCCGCCTTTCAACGTATTTCGCAATCCAACTGGACAAGAGCCGTGAAAGTTCGATTAAAAGTTACCAGTGCACGCTACAGTTTCCCTTACACAATAACGCCAAACGATGTAATAAAGCTCGACAAACAGAGGTAATAATAACAGGTACACCGTGAAACTTCGTCGGAAGCAAAGGGGCTACTAAAAATTGTTTGAAGAACGCACTTATATAAATATTAATAGCGTGCTGGGTGGAAAGTTGAATGGGGGGAATTATTAGAGAGCTCGACGGAGGGTTGATGAGGAAACGTGACAATTTTTCAGCGCTTCAGTGACGCGGTGGGTGGCCAAGGACAGTGATGAGCAACCTTTAACCAGTAGTGGGCCAAAAATTTCAAGCTAATACTCTACGCGGGCCGCAGTATTAAATACTTAAATACACTAAGCAACGAATTTTAATTTATAGGGTGAATTTGCTACTGCTGGCATAGATATACAATTGAAACAATTGCGGGTTTCTCGTCACTGGTTTAGAATAGGTTGCACCTTTCTCGTGGGCTGAGAATACAGGTAATAAGTGGCTGGAGTAAAAATACTGAGAATCGTGAGAATCAACGGTGTACCCGATCAGCTATGATAGAAGCACCAGTGTACAACGGGTAACCAGTTGCTTTGCCATAATGGCACCGCTAACCTGTTGCCGAGATCTACTGGAAGCTGCTGAAAGCAGGTGTTCGACAGTCGAGAGGGCTGCGTTGGTCGTCCTCGGTGCTCCTCGCTGCACACGTGACGTTCAAGTGGAGAGATTCGGGGAAAGCGAGCGATGGTCCGTTTTCGTCTGTAGATGGTAAGATCCAGGGATACGATGTTAGTGGCGAGATTCGCGATGGTTCAGCCCTTAAATACGGGCCGATGCCACGACATGCGCGCTCCCACCATGGCGAAATCGCACGCATATCACACCCCCTCGTCCTGCGTGGTTGACGTACATTTTCAATTTTCCCGTGACACGTCGAATAAAAATTTCATGGGGACACGGACGGTTGCGTAACCGCGTGTCCTCAGCCTTCCATTTTTTTCTTCTTCTTCTTCGCCTTATACTCCTTGCTCTTCGCGGGCCCACCCCCTGCACGCGTTCTCTCGCTTGGACGCGCAGCTTGCAAACGAGATTTTAACTGTGCAACACTCGTTGGAGAACGAGGCAAGTTCTGGGGGCTCATCAATTTTTTAGCAGCCTATCCTGCAGGTCTGTTAGGCGTTTTTTTTTTGCGGGCGCGCGTAGTTCGAGCAGGGAGTTGTTTTTTAGCATCTAGTCTCTGTGAAGTTTCGATGTCCCAAGCGAAAGGGTTTTGCATTCTGCGGCTACTTTTCAGGGATAATATGTTGCTTCTTTTTCATCGAAGATACAAGTTTGGTCACGCGCCCTCCAGACGCCAATTTTGTTGCTAAACTGCGAATGGTAATACAGCCCCATACGCCTTCTCCGAACTTGGGCCATTTCGTTCGATTTAATGTTCTCCCAAACCTTCGCTCGCTTCTCTCTTTTAAACGATTTTATTTATCTTCGTATTCCTCTTGACTGTGTACCTTTTGCTTTGTGCTCTCCGCCCCCTCCGATAAGCTCCCCTATTCTTTTAATGGTAAAGTCTTATACAAACCCGCTCTCCACGTGCATCCGCGGAAGAACGTTTGACTTAATAACTCGATTTACGATCGTTAGACCTTGGAATGTAGTAATGAGCGGTGTACTCGCTCGATACGGTTCCAGCTGCGTCGAATTTCAAGCTCGCGGGCAGCGAGTACAGAGTGCTTGGATGAAAGCGGAGGGTAAACTGTTCCTACGCTTTGCGAAAGTAACGCTGCCAGTTGGGAAACCGAGCGTCGTTTAGTAAAAAGGTTCTGGGCGCGAGGAGCCGGTTTGCTTCGAAGCATCTCGCATTGGGACACTTGCATCATTCTTGGATTTGCGCCAGATACCCAAGTATTCCCCTCGATTTTCGTCCATCTTCCGTAAATTCTGCTCGATCCCGAAACTCCTGGACCAATGCTGAGGCCGTAATCCATTTTGCTAAGGCTTTATCATTTCCCTGAATTCCCTTCCAAGAATGTAGGTCGAGTATTAGTGTATCGTTTCGGCCATCCAGCTCCAATCGAAGGAACAAACAAGAGGAGGTGTCCAAGAGATATTGAATACATATCGATTATTGACCGAGCGACACCACGTACGGTGCAATAAAACCAGGGGACGATCAAATGAGAAGACACCTAGACGTTAATTGTCCACGTCTAAGTTCCTCCATAAACCACTCATTGTTTCTAACGCGATAATTGAACGAGGAGATCGTCGATATACGAATGGATCTAGTTTCCGTCGGATCCCGAAATATTCGGTTCCTCTGCACTTCGGGGCGTACATCCTTCCCCGATTCTCTTCCTCGTATGAGACGACCAAGATAGATTCCGAATCAAACGGCCACAGACCCATCCAGCCGATAAATAGGAGATGAAAGTCCACCCACACTCTTCCAGGATGAGTGGGAATTTTCACGGGAATCCTTTCAGCTCCCAAGGTTGCATCTTATACAATCCTTGCAGCTCCTCGTCATCGCTGCCAAAATTACATCGACGAGGCGGGCGAGGAGAGGAGCGAATCCACCATCGATCACTATTTCGACGATCGATTCGGGGGAGCCGCGGAGCAAAGAACAGTAATAATAGAACAACGCACGACCAAGAGCGGCGGTTTTCGTTCGCCGGGCGACGACAATGTTCCTCTTCTTTTTTTTTTTAAATGAAATACGACGACCTGCGGATCAAGATTTATTCAGGAAGTAGATCCACCACGTGACCGATCGCCTTTGCATACCGGTGAACTTGAATCGCTGCGCGGCGCGAGGATCCCTTGATCGTGACCAGTACGGTCGCGCCCGTCGCCTTTGTAATAACCGCGACCCTGTAAAGTTGCAATAGTGATTTTACGGCGCCGCTTGATATTCGAGATCCGTCCGTGGAGAGGGTGGACCGAGCTGAACGAGAGCTCGCGCTTTAATCGTAATGGATTACCCCTGTAACAACGGGCAGAAAGTTTGGTGCTGCTCGTCTTGAACGGCTCCCTTCGTCGAATCCGCATACGGTAGAGATCAGCCTGGCCTCCTTTGCGCGCGGCGAAACGGAGGATCTGCAGGGCCGGTCGGTGAGTAACGCGATACCGATTCTCCTCTGTTGTGCCTGGAACGGAAAGGGGCCGATTAGTGGCACGGAACCGAAGAAACAGCGGATGGGAATAATTTGAGACTTTGCAAGAAAATCAGGCTGCTATTCGAGCTTGGAGTTTTGTAAGATATTTACCCGAGGCAAGTGGACTTTTGTACAATTTGTTGGGGAGGAATAGTAGCTCGAAATTTTGGAAGTCCACCCTGCCAGAACGAATAGATAATTTTTTATTTATTTATATGCGGGTGGCCACCCTTTTCGTTTGGTGATAGTGCTAAATAATGCTGTGTTAATATGTAGATTTTAAACAGTTTTCAAAAAGTTAATACGTTTCCACCTGCCCCCCAGCAGTCTTCGATTTTTCTTGTGGTTAGCAAGTTTCCAAGTCGATCGAAAGGTCTCTTCGTTAGAAGAAGTTTTTAGGTGAGATTGTGTTTTACTGATAATTTACGTCTCGAGCTAAAGAGTTTCGTTTCCCTCTAGTGCTTCAAAAAGAAAATGTTTCGGTACGTGAAATTTATTCCAACGATAAAAAACACTGTTTATTTGGACTATATTAGAGCATTGTTGGCGGACAACAGTGTGCCAAAACAGAAGAATCATTGTATCGTTAAGAAATTCGTCAAAAATCGCAGGCTTCGATTATGCGTTCAATTAAACTCGCCCGGGCACCGCTTAATTACACAAATTCGGTAGAATTAAATGCATGTGATGTGACTAGTATCGTTATTGTTATCGTTAATATGCATATCGATGTTTGCGTAGTCTTTGACATTTATTTGTCCTTTTTGCCAGTACCTGCTTCGTTTGCATATCGTACCCAGCGTTTATTATCGATTTATTCAGTCACATTTCGGAATTATCAATTTCCAAATAAAACGAGCGCTGCTCGCTACCGAATCCCTCGGTTTCTAAAACGGCACCGTCCTCTGTACCTTCGAGGGGCAATATGCTTCCTTCATTTATCTCTGACCCGTGAGAAACATTTTACAGAAAATTCTTAACGTCCGAATATTTTCCAATCTCGAAGGCAGTCAGCCAGCCGAACAAGAATATCAATATCCCCGTTCCAGCCCACACAGAGTACATTGTTAATATATTTTAATAGGCACCGCGATTGACTAACATTACCACTGTACCGCGTTGCATAAAGAACGATCGTCCGTTAACATAAAGAATACATTTTCTCTTCATTTCCGTTCCGTCGCACGAATTAATATGTTTTCGAAATATACAGAGCCTCGCCTAACCGGGGGACCCTCCGCGCGTGTGCGAGCGCGCGCGTGTGCGAGCGCGCGCGCGCGCGCGCGTACCGTTCCCTCGTCGAGGGTTCGTACCCCCGAAAGACGGGAAAGTTTCAAATCAAAAGGACTCGAGACAGCAGATAAACTCCATATTTTGGCTGGACCCTGCGAATCGACAGAATTCCATCAAAATCCGGGGGTGGAGGATTCGCCGATCAGATAAGGTATCGGGGGCCTCCAATAATGTAGCATCTTTTTCTCTACGGTGGTATTCCTCCAAGGAGAATCACGGCGAGGCATCGCGAAACTTGGTATCCGAGCTTCTCGACGGGTGTCTGCTTAGAATATTCAAACAAATACCTCGTCGAATGATTTCTCCTATTACCGTTCGAAGGTTCTGTAAAAACACCCCTAGATCGCTCTAATAATTTCCATCTTCGCCAATCGAACGAACCTTGCTCCGTTCATCCTCTAATATAGTAAAGCTACATATATCGTGGGCGTGCGAGGAGGATCCTCTGAATCCGGAAAATTAAGTTTCCAGGGGGGTCGGTGAACCCTAAAATAGGAAACAGTTGTGAATTTGATACTAGTAAAATATGAATTTTAGGAGAAAATTGCAGTTAGTGGATTACATTCTTTACAGAGCATCTTCGTCAGTATCCAGAAAACGGGAAGCATCCAGAACGCCATCGTGAATGGCCCCACCATTCGCAAGCGTGTTAGTAACGTCGAAACACCAGGATTAATATTTATTGACCATAATCACCCACCATGCTTCGCCAATTAAGCACCGATTTCTTCAAGACCCAGCCCCAAGACCCGGAAAAAACAACGTTCCAGTCGTTTATCGCTAACTCGAAGGTGGCGCAAAAGGAAGGTGGACCTGGTAAGCGTTACACCCTATTTCGTATCGATTAATTCTCCGCAACGTCCTGTAACATACCGAGAAAGAAGCGGAATTAGAAGAAGAAAAAATATGCAATGTTTAAAATAAGGGGAGGCAGGAAGAAGGGTAGATGTAATTCCGCCGGTGTCTCGTTCTCCTGTTTTCCGGACTTATGTTTGCGACGCGTTCTCGTGCGCTAACTCGATTCCCGGTACGTTTGAACGTGAACGCTAAAGGAACGAGTCTTGGCGACCGTTCCGCGAACGTTCGAAATTTCATTGTTAAGGTACACGGCTAATGTCCATTAACGTGATCAAATCTGTCTAATCGCACCTGCGATTTTCCAGACGCGCACAGCGCGCCGCGTCGGGCCATCGTAAACAATATCGTGGCCTTCGGGAAGGGAAACAGACGGTTCCTTAATCAGAAACAGTCGAACGATGTTACGGTGGCGTTTCGCAAACAGTATTATTCGTTAGCATATGCTTCCATAATGAACGACAAAGCGAGACACTTGAGCATTCAGATTGAAAAGTAGTCACATAATTGCTTGGGACGTTGAAACGGAAATTCGAAACGGAATTCCAGTATGAAATTTTTACGTTAATGTGTGTTCGAGGTTGTTTGTCAAGGGTTACACTTGCCGAGGATTAAGGGGTCAATCTGGTAATCACGCCGCAAAATTCAGCAACATTCAGGCTTTTTTTTCGCAGCGAATACAATGAATAACAATGTCGAACATTTTTTTCATTTATTAAGCTACTTGTAATGTATACGGAACAATTTTTTAAATATACTTTTAATTGTGTTCTTTCAATGTTATCTGCAGTTCAAAATCGCGCCTTTGAAAAGAAATACCTCCTTGGCGGGAGCGATTTAAGCTCACAGACGCACCTGAAATAAAATAAACAAGCTGATTCTTAATCATTATGAGTACCGCTATCGCAGGTGCCAGAATTAGCCACGCAAGTAAAAATTTAACAAAATTGCGCGCATTCGAACTTCAGGTGAGAATGGAAAATTTCGAAACTTGAAGCTTGAATGCGCGCAATTTTGTTAAATTTTTACTTACGTGGCTAATTCTGGCACCTGCGATAGCAGTTTGTTTTCTTTTGTATCAGATGAGTCTGTGAATCACTCTCGTCGTCTTTTCAATGGCGCGATTTTTAACTCCAGATAACATTGAAAAGACACAATTAAAAGTGTATTTAAACAATTGTTTCCGTATACATTATAAGGAGATTAATAAATGAAAAATAGTTTGACATTGTTATTCATTGTATTCACTGAGAAGAAAAAGCCTGAATGTTGCCGAATTTTGCGACGTGATTACCAGAATGACCTCTTAAGCTACATCGAGCATGGCCGCGCAGCGGTCTGACTCAATTCGATATACTCCACTGAAACTATCATCTTTCTTGTGTTACTAAGATAATAACGTACCAAGCAACCATAATTGTTATCTATTTTATCTAAACATACCATTAATCCAGATGGTGATGCTTTATATTATCAAGATGGCGGCCATCTTGTTGTTCCACCCTTTCCATATTACATCAAATCGTGGCACGCTCCGTGCGACCGTAGATTCTCGACCGTACTCCCTAAACACCTATAAGCCTTATTCCAAACGCAATTCACAAGAATCAGTTGCATGAAATATCGGCAATATGGCAGCCAGAATTACCTAACTTTGAGTCTATGACAGCGCACAAAGTATGCAACGAGAAAGCGATGCTTCATCGCGCATAATGGAAGGCCAAGGAAAATATGTAGTCTTACGACCGTGTCGTCGATCTATTGTCTCGCATTAGTTTGCCCTATTAAGCGGCACGAAAGTATAAAATAATCCGATTGTTTTTGGCCTGTGTGCGAAAGTATCAAGGCCTGCTTCGCGTGATACTCCTAATTGACGATACACGGAAACACAAACACGTGGGCGACACGTTAAAGGGGCGCGGGGAGCATAGGAAATTACTATGAACTTGGTACCCGTCGACTCGTAATGAATTATTCATAGACGGAGGTAAAAAAAAAAAAGAAGGAAAATATCAGTAAGACAGAGTTCCCAGCGCGGGACCTTTAAATATTCATGAAACGCGACCACATGACGCAGATTACAAAAGTGGACGTTACCTTAAATCCCAAATGCGATCTCCATCCGATTTTGGCTCGCGGGACTGTTCTGCTGCACATCCTAGGGACGCTATCTCCGCCGCACGATTTGCACTTCAATCGCGATAGAAACACTTCTTTTCACTGGCCATTCTAGAAATCTCAGCGCTGAACCACAGATTCTCGCGAGATCTGCATCAGGTTCGAGATCCACAACGAACATCTCCAGAAATTAGGTTAACGAATTCGAAACGTCATTTGTCATTCCTGTGAAAGACGCTAGAGACGCTATGATCGATGTTTTCGAGATATCACATGTACCGGTCACCATGGGTAAAATGCGCACCGATGCCATCGATAATGTCGGGATTATTGGCCCCCGATTTTCGTAACTTTCTACGTCTCTGCAATGTACGCGTGGAACACGGGTATTATCGTTACGCAAAGACAGGAGTTCGTATATATCACCATGACTTATAACGTGATTATAGGAGCTCCTCCCGCGAATTGGGATTTATTCTTCCGGTGAGTTTCTGTAAAAATGCGGGATGCGGTCGTAATGAGGGGTTAGGAGGAAAGAGGACAGTTGGGATAACGGTGACTTCGATTATATCGAAAGCTGTAGAATTTTAGTAATTAGTTTCTAGTTAAGTATTACTCGCTAATAGGCTCGAACAAGTTACGTAAACAAATCTGGGGGAATCTTTGCCGCAGCTTTCTCATTAAAGAAACTCAAATGGTAACGTTCACTTGACATTCAGCAGAAGCGAATGCGCTTTTGGGATTATTGCGGCGGTTAGAACAGAGGACAGTTGTTATTCGTGGCAGTAACTGCGTTGGAAAGAGTAAAGTGCAACGAAGTATAATAACGAAGTGACGGCGGTAAAAAGTTCGATTCCCTTATACATAAACATACAGCAACAGGTGTCGATAATCAACATTATTGCCTCGTGAAACGAGCGCGTGACACTTTTATGATGCAATCGACACTACGTCTTCTATTCAATAACGCCGTTTCGCAACTTATGTCGCAATCTGAAATTCTGCCCCTCTCTGCCCCCTTCTCAGATTACATCCTCGATCCCCATCACGCCTGCTGCCCTACCTACGAGGAAGCTCTCAAGGACTCCATAGAGAGCCCGGAGAAGTTTTGGGGAGAAGCGGCGCAGTGCGTCCATTGGAGCAAACCGTGGACCAAGGTCTTGGATAAGTCTAATCCGCCGTTTACCAAATGGTACGCGCCCGTTTGTAATTTACATTTGCATACGCTGCCACCGTTAATGCTTCGCGATTCTTTCGCGAGATATAATTATCTTACAATCTCGATTTCGATCTTCTTTGCCCGGCGAAGGGCAACGTCAGGGACCTGCGTTACCATTCGTCGGGCCACGAGGAACAAAGAACCTTTTTTCTGTAACTTGTGGAGTAAATGTTGCAGGTTCGTCGGCGGGGAATTGAACGCTTGCTACAATGCGGTGGATCGGCACGTTCACGCTGGGAACGGGAAGAAAACTGCTCTGATTTACGACAGCCCGCAAACATCGACGATCCGACGAGTGCCTTACGACGAGCTTCTTGAGAAAACGTCCCTGCTAGCCGGCGCCCTGGCTGACATGGGCGTCGGCAAGGGAGACGTGGTCATCATCTACATGCCCCTAATCCCCGAAACCATAATCGCGATCTTAGCGGTAACACGCCTCGGCGCGATTCACTCGGTAGTATTCGGCGGTAAGGATGGGTACTTCAAAGTTAATCTATTATTCTCTTATGAATGAATTACAGTGTCGCGTGTGAACTGCTTGATTTGCATTCATAAGGAAAAGTACGGCGAGGGTCTTGATTATTTATGACGCAATATAGGAAATGCGATATTACCGAGATTCAGTGCAATTATGCTGTCTTCCGACGCGTCGATATAACGATTGTTAATGATGCATTGTTTGCTGAAAGGTGTAGAACCCAAGAGTCATGAATGTCATAGGAATGATATTGCGTGTCACGGGGATTAATAAGAGCAATTGAGCGCCCCGGAATGAATGCAGGTAGTGAATATTTCTGATTGAATACCAAAGCAGAGTTACATAGTCCGTAGCCCATGAGATATGAAGAAAATTTCTCAATAATGAATCCTCGTACAAAAAACTTTAGTTTTGCGATTTCACTCTCCTTCTCTTGGGTTGTACCACTCGTAGCGGGTATAAGTACGTTTCCGATGCAGAGTTTTGACGAATCACGCGCCGCGACGACTAGATCGAAGATAACAGACCACGTTCCCGGATTTCAGGGTACGCCGCGAGAGAATTAGCCAACAGGATAGACCACGCGAAGCCGAAGGTGGTGATCGCGGCCAGCTGCGGCCTGGAGCCGTCCAAGATCGTTCAGTAGGTTCTACCTTCTCTAAAACCGTAACGCGTTTAAGACACGAGAGCTTCTAGCTACATGCACCTCTGTGATCCCCAAAACCGTAGGTACACCACAATGCTGAACGGTGCCCTGAACACCATCACAGTAAAGAAGCCCCGGTGCATCATATTCCAGAGGCGGAACATATGGGAGAGCCCGCTGCTGCAGGACCAGTACGACTGGGACGAGTTGATGAGGAAGTCCAGGCCCCATCCTTGCCAGCCGGTCGAAGCGAACGAGCCTTTGTACATACTCTATACATCGGGCACGACAGGTAGTTAGACGGGAACCACCAACGAATATAATAGACAGGGGAAAAAGAGATGAACGGAATTTACTCTGAAACTCACTTTCGTTACTAGCTGCCGATAGAACTCCGAATGCCCGCTGCCGCCGGGGTTGTTACCAGCGAAACTCATTACCTTGTAAATTCCAGCGCCGCCGGGTTCATCAATCAAGCTGCGCGGCTAACGGTTCCGGGCACCGGCGTCAAACCGCGAGTCGAAGGTGTCGAGTCGCGCGAATTGAAAAATCATGCGAAAATTGCACAGCGTGCCGATCGAAAGTCGTTAAAGCGTGCAGCAACTGTACTTTCAATAACGCGCTGCGAGAATGTTTGGCCAATACGACAGTCGTATAGAGAAAAGGGATATTTTAATGCTTGAAAGAGTCGGGACGATGAAATTCGAAACCCATCGCGAAACAGGGGCAACGGACTCAATTAACCGTTTTCCACCGTAGGTGAACCGAAGGGGATATTGAGAACGGTCGGCGGGCATCTGGTGACTGTTTGTTGGACGATGAAAGCGGTTTATGGAATGGACAAGGACTCCGTTTGGTGGGTAGCGTCGGACATGGGCTGGGTGGTCGGACACTCTTACATTTGCTACGGGCCTCTCCTCTACGGCGCGACCAGCATCATGTTCGAGGGGAAGCCTGATAGGACCCCGGATGCGGCCCAATATTTCAGGTTCGGTCTGTTTAGAAGTATAATAGGATTGAAAGGGAAGAACATAGAGACTAACTAATTTAAAGTATAAAGGGGAGGGGAGGTGGTGTTGGAGGATTCTTCTCCCGCCCGAAAACTTTAATATAGGGGTGGTGGGTGGGTAACTGTAGGAATTAGTTTCGTAATTCCTACATATTCGAGAGCTCGGAAAAAACGACCTCGAGAGATGGGGATTTGAACCGGCGATCTTCGGGTCCTCCGCATTACTGGCCAGCCGCGTTACCAACGTCGCCAAAGCCGACCCTCCGAGTTCTCTTATTCCGGGCTCTCTCTTATGGCGGTTCCTGATGCCACACGGAGTTAGGCATTAACTAAATAAAAAATGCTTTAAATAACGAATCAAATATAAATTACTTTAACTTTAGATTATTTGAAGAATGAAGTTAATTTTTTCATTCAACAATAATGTTTCTAACTATTATTCGTTATTCGAAATTTTTATTTAAATAACATTTCTGCCCATCCCTGGTCCCACAGTACCTTACACTGTTCTATCTTTTTCCAGAATAATCGAGCAGCACAGTGTAAACTCGCTGTTCTGCGTGCCCACCGCCCTCCGAATCATAAGACGCGCTGATCCCGATCTGCTGGTCGGTGGGAAATATTCAATGAAATCGTGAGTCCTCTCGATCCAGCCTCGCACGTTACCTTCTACTAGAACCCGCGCTTTTCCCAGATTAAAAACCATATTCGTGGCGGGCGAGTTCTGCGACTGGGAGACGAAGGTCTGGGCCGAGAAGGCGTTCAAAGTACCGGTGCTGAACAATTGGTGGCAATCGGAGACCGGCCACCCCATAACGGCGCTGTGTCTTGGTTATGGTCACAATCCTTGGTTGCCGAAGAACAGCACTGGTCCGCCGATTCCCGGCTACAACGGTGAGCCCTTCACTTCCACTCCTTCGCTTCCTCCCTTTACTGTATCTTCCTCTGGTTGCTAGTCGAGATCTTGCGGGAAGATGCCAGCAAGGCCGCGGCCCACGAGCTCGGTAAAATCGCCATCAAGCTGCCACTGCCACCTGGTTGCGTGTCGACGTTGTTCCAAGCTGACGAGAGATTCGTGCAAACATACTTCTCGACGTATTCGGTAGGTTTCCTTGAGTCTCCTCGAGATCGACGAACCCTCTGCCATTTTATTTCGTTGGTGGAAACGCGTTCTAGGGCTACTACGACACCAAGGACGTCGGCTACAAAGACGAGTGCGGCTACATCTACGTGATGTCGCGCGACGACGACGTGATCAACGTATCCGGGCACAGGCTGTCCACGGCAGCTCTGGAGGACATCATCATGGCGCACCCGGACGTCGTGGATACCGCCGTCGTTGGAGTGCCGGACTCCACCAAGGGGGAGGTTCCTTTGTGCCTTTATATAATGAGACCAGGTACAGTTTCGTGCCAAGTCCTCTCTGGTTTGATGGACCGAGGGTGCGAGCTCGCGTTTACTTTCATTTCTGTGTGCAGAAGCGACGAAGAACGAGGAGGAGATCAACGAGGAGCTAGTACAACGTGTGAGAAGCTTAATTGGCCCAATTGCTTCGTTTAAAACAGCCGCGGCAGTGACAGCGCTTCCGAGAACGCGATCAGGAAAAATCATCCGAAAATCTATCGCTACTTTAGCTCGCTCGAAGCTTGTCAAGGTAGATCTGAACGATACAGTGCACGAATAACAGATTACAGTAGATACGAGTTTCCGTAAGACGAATGTAATACCGTTCGTCCGTTCGCCGTCCGTGAACGAAGAATAAAATTCTGCTCTCACTTCTCCGCCAGATTTCCAGTACAATAGAGGACGCGTCCGTGTACCATGAAATAAAAGAAGTACTCCAGAAGCTGGGTTACGCCAAGCTAGCGCCCGATCCTCAATGATAAGTGTAATCGTAAGCTTTCACCATCTTCTTTTATTATAAACTTTTCAATAATTTTATATAAAATGTAATAAACCTACGTATACGACATATAGCTGACACGCATAAGGAGTGTGTGCTTGAAAGACACGCGTCGAAAGTCTGATGGTTATTATTTCGTTTAAAATTCCACTGAGAAACTATTTTTGTATCGATTTAACAACGCAATAAAGAGAAACTTTAAAGAGCATCCGGGGGGGGTGGGGGTGGGGGAGGGGGGGGGGTTCGTGATCGTGAATGGGGCTGCGTACGCACTAGCAATCTAATGCGTCTTTACTCACCATTAGACCTTTGCTTGCGACGGGTATGAAATTATTGAAAAGAAAATAACTGCCGCCGAACAATCGTGATCCCGTTCTACATTCTACACCGATCTGCGTCGGCTCTGTACAAAGCAAAGAAAATAGGGGAGAAAGGTAGAACATATCGCCATACGTTTAATGTTCCAATCTTAATAATATTATATTAACAATTCGTTTAAAAATATAACATAACCCATGGAACGAACGTTATCGAACAATTCGTAGAAATAAAATTGATCTCCGTTCTTCTTAGCAGCTGTTGCTCTGTTACGAAACGTTAGCATTATGAACGGCCCAACGAGTTAACAAGAAAAAGAAAATAGAAGGTGGACGAGAAGCGCGAACATGTGTTCAAACATCGTGTTAGAATAGGCTGATAGGCAGCGAAAGAAAAAGAAAAAGAAACGGAAAACAGAAGAAGCAGTAACAACGTGTAAAGAAAGCACTCACACAGAATCGTCTGCTTTGAAAATTCTCTATATTAAACTCTCCTCTCGGGTCAGATCTTGACATTAATTTCTTTCTTTTTTTCTCTCTTTAATCCCATCTGTATATAACGCTATAAATCATCGAAACCCTTTTCACGGTGAAGCACAGCGTGTAAGAACATCTGGTGTTATTACAGACACGTACAGTACATCGATACAATACACGAACCTTGGCGCCGTCGAACACGGATCGTAATTTTTTTTTTTTTTTTTAACAGAAACGGTACGCGCAAGAAAAAAAGAGCAACCGAACCGACCGTTGAAGCGAGAAAGCCTTGCCCATCCAAAATTAGTAGGTCAAGTTTATCGTTTTGTTGCAAATTTGTTTTTAATGACAATTGTAATAAGAAACAGTATAATAATAATAATAATAATAATATTAATAATTGTAATAATAATTTTTTTTATAATTATAAATTGTCGTGTAACACTATCTGGCTGATTTAATTAATAAATTTCTGCTTTCTTTCATTCTTTCTTTCACGTTTCTTACCACCAATTTAATAATAATTATTCAATAATCATTATAATAATATTAATAATATTTTCCTTAGTTTTTCCTCTCTTTTCTTTCTTTATCTCGGTAATCGGTAATCCTCTCCCTTAACGCTCATATTTAATGTCTCGCACCTCAGAAGAATAAAAATATCGTGTTTTACAATATCAAGGAGACACCACGCCCATCATTTGATCATCAATTAAATTCATTTGTCATTAAACTCTGCTGCGAGTGTGCTGCTGTTCGTCAGCTTACCTAATAAGAAGGAACCACGCGCTCTTGAGTTTTCATTCTTTCTTTAAGTTGTCTGTCTCCTTTTATCTATATAATCAAATCTATTTGCTTTTCTTTTTCTTTATTTCAGGTTATAAATACCCTCCCCTCCCCCTGTAATCGCCCCCAGATCCCCCCTCCCTGCCCCAGCCCAGCCCCGCCCGGCCACACCAGGCCCCGGCTCAACTGCTGTGTGCATACGATGCGTGTTATGCGTGTAATCATGTGTCTGTGTTCTGTGTGTATGCCTCTTTTCATGCAGAACGTTTATCGTCCCTCACGTGTGTAGATGAAGTGTACGTTACACATTATTTAACGGTAGTTCGCGAATAGTTCGTCATGCCAGTTCCGTTTTCTTTTTCTTTCTTATTCTCGTGCGTACTGTGTTCGGCTTGCATCTCTTGCGCATTCGTCGTTTCTCGAAGTATTTCTTGTTTTTTCTCTTAATCCCAATCCGTGGTGACCGTTGAGCAACTTTACTCTACCACTTTCAGCACCTTACCGATCGCGATAGTCTTATCTGGAAAACACAAGATAGAACCAGTTTAGCTCCGTTATCGATCGCTATATTTAGATATCTAACGTGTGTCCGTGAGGGGGGGTTTCTTTTATTCGCTGCGTAACGCAGAGACGGGAGAAACCGCGCGGACACGACGTAGCGTTATTACGTGACGGGGCACTTACTTTCATCCCTGAGGGTGAAACGTCCCATCTGTGGAAACAGCTTAAATCTTTCAAGGCATATGACACCCGCGCATTCGATTCTCATTATTGCCACTTGGTCCTGCTTGACAAACCTCGGCCTGGTTTTACTCTTGTCGCCCGTCTTCTTGTCCACCAGGCAGATCAGCGCCTTCACTCTCACCTCCTCCGCGGCGCAGTGGATGTGCATCACAGCACTGTAGCCGGCGCAGATGATGCTCTTGTGCTCCAGGATAACAACTTGCGCGTCGAACACTTTTCCCGTTTTGATCGGGTTGTTGCTGTCGCACAGAACGAACCCGGGGCTCACGTCCTCCTCTTCGATCCCCTTTAACTTAATTTTCACGTTCTCCCCGGGACCGACCGATGTCACCTCTTCGTCGTCCGACCACAGCTGATCCACCGTCACTGCCGTCTGTGAACGAAAGGCGACAAACCGTATGAGTAATCGCTTTCAACGATCTGCTGTAAAAGAAACAAAAAAAAAAGGCCTCCTTACCCTATTCGGCATGACGAGCAACGACTGTCCCTTCTTCGCCTCTCCAGCTTCAACTTTCCCCATCACCACTGTTCCCATGTCTTTGTATTTGTCAACGATTGGCATGATGAAAGGTCCGTTGTTCTTACGATTAAGCGAGGGCAGGGAATCGATGAAGGATATGAACGGCGGGCCACTGTACCACGTGCAAAGGTGTTCTGGTATCGGGTCTTTCAAACCGTAGCCAAGTTGCCCCGAGACTGGCATAAACGTAAGGTCTTTCGCGGGATTGAATCCCAGTTTACGAAGGTACGGCAGTATTTTGTCCCTGTAACGATAGTATCCTCTATCATTCCAAAGTTCGGAAGGGTATCGCCACAAGTTTGCAGGAATAAATAACTATCACACGTACCTGCATTCGTTGTACCTTCCCTCGTCCCACTCTACAGTTGGATCGTCCATTTTATTCACTAGCACAACCAGATGTTTGACACCGGCAGTCTTCGCCAGCATAGCGTGTTCCCTTGTCTGCCCGCCCCTGTCGAAGCCCGTTTCGAACTCTCCTTTTCGCGCGGATATAACTAAAACCGCGAGATCAGCTTGCGCCGCGCCGCCGATCATATTGGGTACAAAACTCTTGTGTCCGGGCGCGTCCAGGATAGTGAAATGCTTCCGTTCGGTTTCGAAGTACGCTCTACCGACTTCCACCGTCTTTCCCTTCTCCCTTTCCTCTTGGTTCGTATCTAAGGCCCAACTTAGATACCACGTTTCTCTACTTCTCTCCTTCGCCTCTCTTTCATACTTCTCTAAGGTCCTCTTATCGACCATCCCCGTCAATGCCATAATTTGACCTCCGATCGTTGATTTCCCCGCATCTGCAATAAACGCCACGCCGTTACACGCGCCCCTCTCGCAACCAAGGAGCGTTAGAACAAGAATTATCGAAAGCATCGCTTACCAACGTGTCCTATAAAAACAACATTAACGTGCTCCTTTTTACTCTTAGTGTCCTCTGTTACTTTGACAGGCTTTTTTTTAGGTACTTTAACAACCATCTCCTCGTCCTCCTCATTGTCAACCTGAAAGCGATTCGGATAAACAAAGCCAATCATAAATAATGAAGAGATTGCTGAATATTGGAGTCACCTATTCAAGCTTGGTCTCTAAACTTTTATTTTTAAAAGCCTCAATGAAAATTTAACACGGATATCAACGGATACTTTCTTCCTATCGCTCTTAGGGATAAAGTTCGGAATAAGACTATGTATGTCAGGCTATTTATAAAAGCTTGAGCATACTTCTTCGTTTTCAGGAGTTAAGAGAGGATCCCCGTCCACCGCAGCCTCCTCCCACGAGTCAGCTGGTTGATGTTCAGGGCTAGTGTTTATTTGATCGGTAACGTTCGGAGGTGGAGCCCCTCCTCCGGCAGGCGGTTCCTCCACGCGACTGCCCACTGGATCTGGTAGAACCACTGGAGTTGAATTACCTGCGACACATACAATTTGCGATAAAAACGATTACAACCTTGACAAACATTTCTCACGATTCACGGGTTACTCGTCTTTACGTATCCTCGTGTTAAGGAAGTTAAACTTCAGTTAAGCTCGCTACGTCTCTCTACGTTATCCTGCCACGACTAACTTTCTATCGTCGTCCGTACTTGTATAAAAGTTAAATTCATTACTCCAACGATCTCGGAAACCGAAAATCTTTAACTTCTTTCAATAGAACAAGGAATAAAATAACCGTGTCCTACGATACACATCTAATATACCTAATACCTAACCACAAATTCTACCTGCAGGTTCAAAAGTTTCAGTTTCGGCGCTAGTACTGGTACAAGCACGAGTACGAATATATTGCGCAATATTGAGATACCATGAAACTTCTACGCGCTACGATCGACTGCTATTCTCACGCTCGCTGCTTCTCAAAACAACAATACCCGAACCTTTGCTTCGCAACGAGAGCGAGAGCATGCCCTGAGACGCTCGCTCGGTCTCTCAGCCTCTGCTCCCTGTCTTCGTACGTTAGGCTAGAATCTACATGCTCGCAGAGCAAGAGGGGTTAGTCGCAGCATGTGTTACGGAGTACTGGGAAAAAAGAGACACCCCAAAGGCGAATTTCTGTTACGAGAATCGTTTAAATAGCTCGCGCGGACGAGACCCATCGCCCGCCAACTGTTCCCTGAAGACTAACCATGATGTATTTCAGGGGGCATAGAGGTGGTTACAGTGTTCATCATGACAGCGACATTGCAGGAACTGTCGGCCGTGTTACTGTTCGGCGGCGAGGAGTTAATGCAGAATGAAGGCACGAATTCCGCAGCGTTCACGTTTAGAGTGGAGAATTTGCTCTCGACGGACTTGTCCTGAGACGGAGCGGTGTCTCCGTTGTCCGCCTGCTGTTCCCACGAATCTGGTGCTACACTGTTCGCCATATTTATCAGAGTTCGGTAGTCGAGTCGGCCACGTATATTAATGGAACACGAGAATCACGCTACGCTACGTGCAGGAGCTCGTTTATAACCGCGATCACGATTGGGACGGGGCTTAAAAAAATAATTATTTACGGATATCCGCGCACACACCGTACACGCGTATCGGTACCCCGCGTGCGACCCCCGTGGTCTGTTTCGTTGCTCCACTTCGCCGGAACTACAAACATCAAAACACCAACTTTCAACCTCTCGAGAACGTTCCGTTGCGGCGCACTGGTGCGCCCAGATCCGACGTCCTCGCACCTGGCAAACGAGCAAATCCGCCGCGGCGAATTTTTCCTGCGCGCCCAGCAAATGACGTTCCAAAAAAATTTTCCAACCCCCCGGCACCTCCGCCAAATATCTCTAGCCGCGGCGGCGAATACGGCGATGTTGGCACCACGAGAACTCCATTCCTGCCGCAGCACCGAGAGCTATCCGGATAGCGTGCATATGTCCCAAGCAATAAAAAAAAAAAAAAAATACGTATCGGCGTGTGCAAGGAGTGACAGGCTTGCCCTCGCGACCACCGTCCCGCGACGCAGATAAGGCTTTCGGTTTTTCTGCGCTTTTTGCGCTAATCGTTTATTGAACTTTCCAATGATACGGTTGTTGTTAATTCGTCTACGTTGCGGACGACCGTGTGCACGCGTGCCTATGGTCGCGTACGCATGGATACAGGCAACAATGCAGAAATTGCCGTTAATTGCGCTTCAAGTGCGCACATGTATCATTATACCGAATAATTGGATAATTTGTTTAATCTTTTTTTTTGCGCGGCCGAAACCTTGGGGATAATAAATGTTTATGTAATACACTTTTAGTGGGATAGGAATTGTATGCAGTAGTAAGATGAAGTCATACAGTTTAAATCTCTCACGTGAAACACCTGTTTTTTTTTTTAAAATTGTATGTCTTTAATTGAAAGTATCGCTCGGTTTCTTTCTCGTACGTAAACAGGGGCAACAGATCCTTGTACACAAGCTTTACCTGCTCCTGTATTAGCTTCCAGGAAGTTTCTCGCGACGTAATTCTAGGAGTAGGGATATTTTTACAAGTTTCGGTTTCAATATTGTCTCTTTTTGTATGCGTTTCGAACGCACGACCTAAAGAAAATATAAAATTGGGCTAGTGCTGCTGCTTCTTCTTCTTCTTTTTCTTCTTCTTCTTGCTTTCTTCGGTCTTAACGGTATCGCACGTGGCTTTTTCTTCGTCCATCTTTCGCTTCGGCACTTCCTTCCTAATTTCCTCTTGCGCAATATTCGTGGGCTTTACATTCTCCGAATCCACGCTGAAGCCTGGGATCTGTCATGGTGTCGGAAGCGTTTAGAATAGATTACAACTCACGCGATTGGATAATTCATCGCGATACACTTACGTGTGGCTTGACGAGCTTGAATATTAATTTCTCGTGCTGCACATTGGACCTATCTAAGCTTATTTGTACTATAACAGGATCGAAGGTGCGGAAGACTATATCCCCGCAAGTTTGCGAATGATCCTCGCCGTTATACGTGAAAGTAACCGAGGACGTTTTGTTGTCGTTCAAGTACAACGTTCCCTCTAAACCATACTTCGGAATCAACACCTGCACTGCATTCTTTCGTACAAAAAGTATGTACCCTTCTTCGTGTTGAATACTCCCCCTGAAGAACAGCTGGGGAAACAAAGAATAGTGCCATTAGTAAACTAAGACTAAACAGCAGATTTAAAAAAGTTTAAAGGCACAAACATGTATGTTAAGCGCGACCGACGCTCGACCAGCGTACTGAGCCATCCTGTTTCGATAATTCAGGTTGTGGCAGAGCGTGTGATTCTTCTTCTTGTTCAGTAACTCGGGATAAGTCGCGTCAGCTCCTACAGAAACTGCCAGTAAACGATGCACCATCACGTCTGCGTATCTGCGTAGTAAAAAATAAAATAGATTCGATTCAACCGCAGCGTGAAAAACTTTTGGACTGGATCTTCGGACTTTTACCTTCGAATGGGCGAAGTGAAATGAGTATAAATAGGGCACGCTAAGCCGTAATGGAAGTACTCGCTTGGCTGGTGCATTCCGCTGATGAAGTACACAGCCTGCATCATGCAGCGCGTAGTTAGTATCCTTAGCATAGTGTTGAAGTAAGGGTTGTCCTCCTTATGGCACTGATCTAAAGACTGCGCCAATTCTTTGCCGCTATTAGCGTTTATATTGAAACCCTGTTGGGACAGAATTAATTACTACTGCGCGACGAATAATTTAAATGCTGTTTCGTCGAGCAAATCTCTCGTACTTGGTGCTTGCCAGCCTTTATAAGAGGCTCGAAGTTGGCGGGTGGTGGCTCAGGATGCCTCCTGAGCACTGCGCACTCCGGGAATTCCTCCACGATCTTCTTAGCAACAGAAATATTCGCGAGCAACATAAATTCTTCGACCATGGAATTAGTTTCCTTCAGTTGCTTCGCTTGCACGTCGATTGGGTCGTGTGTTTCGGAGTCGACTTGGAAACGAATCTCCGGAGAAGCTAATACTAACGCGCTGCAAAGATAACGAACGATACACCAATTATTTTTGCCTTTGACGATGAAGCGCTGCTGTTCCATTGCTAGAAATTTATATACCCATTGTCCAGGCGCCGGAACTTCAATTTCTTCGCTAATTTGTTAAGGTTCCTTAACGACTTCGTGATCGAATCCTGCTGCGCCGTGTCGTCTATCTTGAACTGAGCCTCGTCGTAAGTGAAAGCCGCCCGTGAGCGAATCACGGATTTACAAAATCTCGTATTAATCACGTTCGCGTTCTTGTCCATCTCCCATATACAAGAGAACACCAGTCTCTCCTCGTTTTCTCTCAAGGAACAGAGATTTGAACTAAGTAAGTCTGCAATCAGTTTAATGCCCTGTGTAATAGCAAGTCGAATCAGAAAACGAATGCGTACTAAACGAAGGATCTTCACCTGGAAGCATGTCAATTCGTCTATCAACTAAGTACACGGTTGTAGCTCGCAAAGCTGCCTCTTTATCCAACGCTGTCCCGGGCCTAACGAAGTGCGTTACATCTGCAATATGTACACCCACTTCGAGGCTGCCATTCGGCAATTCTCTGCAATGCAGGGCATCGTCGATATCCGTGCACCCCGGTGGATCGACTGAACATATATCCAAGTGTCTTAGATCCTCTCTCTGTGCCAAGTCCTGTAAATTCAAACGGTTCGTTCAATCCGATTTTGCAATTAGTTTTGCCCGCGTTATTCGTACGTACAACGTCCGTGATGGTCCAAGGCATCTTCGGTAGCGAGCTGAGAACAGCATCGGAAAATCGACTGTGCGGGATATCATGCTCTAAAAGTATTACTTCGTTTTCAGTTTCTTTGTCCCCTATTTTACCTAACGCGCGTACGAAATGGCCAAGCGGGTACCTAGCGTTGCGCGGCCACGAGTCAATAGCGACGATGATTCTCTGCTTGCTCAACACCTTGTATTGTCTAGTCTCGATTCTAATTTTAGGTATTTTTCGTTCAGCTGGGACGAATAGATGTCTCACATTCTGAGTAAGATAAAAAAAGAAGTTAAGGTTATGAAGCCTGTGAATTATGCAAAGATGTTTGACATAATTATGGGAACTTTGTCAACGTTTACCCCTTCGATGTTACTAGGCTGTAATATTCCACAGTACTGCCTCCAGTTTCTCCTAATTATACCAACAACCTTCCCGGTTGGCGTCTGTTGCATTTTGTCGGACGAAACGAATTTCTCCAACACTTTTTCCGTTTCTAAAACATCATCCACGTTGGCTTCTTCCTCATCTTGCAGAATAATGTCACTCGGGGACGACCACTGATCCTCTGCTAAAAGCTCTATCGCGACTGTGTCACCATCAACTGCTCTATTAAGGTTGCTCCGACCTTGGATAAATATCTGCAAACAAGCATATATAATAATTGCATACATATCGAATCGCGACAACAGAATAGAGGAAGCAAACTGTTGCTCACAGACTTCTCCATCCCCTCTACGTTCA
The DNA here is from genome assembly GCF_050908995.1 of Andrena cerasifolii. Taxonomy (NCBI): domain Eukaryota; kingdom Metazoa; phylum Arthropoda; class Insecta; order Hymenoptera; family Andrenidae; genus Andrena; species Andrena cerasifolii. The sequence goes on from NC_135123.1 coordinate 6,193,785, forward strand.
CGGACCCTTCCAAAAAGTTCTCTCTCGATGCTGCGAACGTTCCTTGCAACAGTTTCCCATTTTTTATACCCTCGTGCAGCTGAAACGGTGTGAAATGACAAGGGAAGAATTCCTGACCACCGACTTCCGCATTGTAGCTCCGTTTGCACAATTTGTCTGCTAGGAAACCTGAATTCTCTAGCGACATAACGTAATCCTCCACTGGGAAATCACATTAAACAAAATTAAAATAAAGCTCGCTATAGGAACACGAAATAGAGAATAAGCGCTATACTCGAAGCAACAGGTATCCCATCTTCCTCCGCCAGTTCTCTGTTCCGCGCGTCATCTGTTAACAGCAAAGTCTTGATGTTACAATCGCCGGCGGCTAAGTGCATGTTGTACCACTTGGATGCGACTCTAATCGCTCTGTCGTTTCTGTCGTTCGCGCTCTCCCCAGGATTACGTTCGATGTAAGTATCTCTAGAAGTAAAACACACTTAACAAACCAGTACCCTTTCCTCCGCGAATGCGATAAATACACGATACTCTTAACATACTTGTGATGTTCGTTGACAAACACGTAGAACCTCCTGTTCGTGTTACTGATTATATCCTTCAGCTTCTTGTACACATTGGAGCTTCTGTGCTTCACTTCTTCCAAAACAGTTTGCAGAATGATCACATTTGTGATAACAGCTTCCTCCAGAATGTCAATCTGAGATCATAAACTTCTCGCATAGGATAAAGAGATTCATAAGACAGTTCAGCGCAGACGATACCCACCTGATCCAAGACAACATTAGTGTCCAGCAGCAGATAATAGGGACCGGACATTATAGAAGTTTTTACACTCGAATCTTCATCGTCCAAATTAACAGTTCGATTCCTGTATAGACACTTGTCACAGGCTTTGGAACCGCAATGGATATCGTCTCTGAGATAGTGCTCTCTGACGATCTAAAGAAGAAGGCGAATAAGTTTCAGGGATTGTAAATTACCTGCATATCGTAAGTCTCGCTAAAAGAGAAGCGAAGCATATCCGCTTTGTTTACGGCACCTTAAACACATTTCCGCCTTTAGTCTTCCTAAAGAAACTCTTGGTCGCTAGCATCTTGCTTACTCCTGTTACACAGCCCAATCCCTAAACAATAATCCACAGATATTTCGATGTAAAGAAAAAGTAAGCGGTACACTGCTTCTTAAATTCAAACATCTATATACATAAACTGCTTGACACTACACGTGTATCGAGCCTCCATGATACGGCACAATCAGACCAGCCAACAGCGAGCCAACGAAAGTGAACGAAAGTCTCTGCATTCCCCAATTCACATTTCAACGAGCCTAGAAGATCCCTTCAGCCAATCGTGGGCTACGCATCGTTCATTCCCAAAGCCCACGTGACGTTAGATCCCGAAACGCACATCTTTTCCTTTGTTGTCACCCGAAGGATCAATCACCACCATAATAATTTGCCAATCAAAGAGACTTCGACCACTTGACAAACTACGCTCGACCCGGAATTTAAGTTGCCGATCGTAGGGAAGTCTTGTAACCAGGAATCGCTGAATCTTCTGTTTCACATCTGAATATTCTGTTTTAACCTGTGGAATATTCGCGTAAACGATTCGCACAGTGGATTTCCGAGTAATCGATCGATCGAGGGTACGAGTGTTACGAGGGTGAATCTCGATTTATCGATAGATTGGCTGATCGGTCGCACTCGCAAGCGGAATGACAGTTCCACGGGCGAGTGGCGTAGGAGGATGTACAAGCGTTCACTCCGCTGTCAATTAATCCACGTGACGGTCAAGGATCTACGGTTACTCCCTTGACTTTTAACTTTCGTTCTGCCAGGTGTTCCGCTCCATTCCGCCGATGTCACGGCTGCTTGCCATGGGTAACCGAGGGGGACCGACTGGCCAAGGCGCGCTTACTTACTGATACCTAACGAAACTGATTCGTAACCGCGGGATCAGATCTTCTCCGTGAGAAGCTTGTCGAAATGTCTGCTTGCTGACGTTCGATCGCCATTCGACGTCCTCTGTGCGAAATCGTCCTCAACGGGGCCGGGCGATCCTGAAACTGCGCCACAAACTGGCCCTTCACGGTCGCCGTTCATGGGATCGTGCTCTCTGCTACCTCGAATAGGAATGTTTATTAAGTCACCCTACGATTGTAGTAACTAACGCCAGCGACGCAATGGAAAAGTTTGCCGTCGATTTGGACAAAGTTCTCGACGATTTCGAATTTAACGAAGGTGAAATTCTTTTCTGCTTTTTTTTTTTCTTTTCGAATTTATGATAGTTTGCAGTGTTATGGTATTAAGGGAGCAAATGGTGATCAATAGCGCTCCGTTTTCTCAATCCGGTGTAGTTAACTTCAAGTTTCCTGTTTTTCAGATTGCGCGGAGCAAATAGCATCTGTTAATCCTTCGGCAAATAACGCGTCATCCTCTGCGATCAAATGTAATTTGGAGCCGTCGGGATTGAAGACTTATAATTACCTTCTGATAGAGTCTAGGAAGGCTAATAAGGAGTTCGATGTTTTATCGCCTGTGGAGAGGCACAAAGACTCGCAGCAGGCGAATGCGAGGGGTAAGTGCGTGAACGAGAAGAACATAACTCCCGATAGTCTTAATTATGGCAAAGAAGAGGCGGCTGTAGATAGTACGGATAGCGTGAATCATTTTTATACACAAGAGTGTGCCAGCGACAGTAAACTGATGCAAAAGCAGGCTGTTCCGCCTTACGACAGCGAGCAGGTTCCTCTGACAATATACAATGACATATCACAGAAGTTGATGCAGAAACAACAGAATGGTAGCAGTAGTCCAAAGATCGATAATAGGTACGATAAGAAATTGAATCAGTTTAATCTGAAGCCTAGCGTTAGCAATGTGTTCAGTAGCTTGAACGACTACATAAACGCTCCGCCTGGAAGCTCGGATTGCATTCACTCTGTACTGGACGAGCAGGAAATACAGTCCGACGTAGAGCACAAAGCTATTCGTTACGAAAGCGAAGCACTTCAGCTTATTCAAAGTACAGCCAAGGATGCTGATATATCTGTAATTATTAAGCAGGCGCCAGATGCGATTAGCGCGAGTAGAGAGACCTCCATTCCAGTCTATCAGAATCTCACAGTAGCGGCAACAGACCTGCCTGGTACGCTCGAAAGTAGCGTCGAAGAAGGTATTACAGAAAGTAGATACGCGACAGATTTCGAAGGTACACGAAATGAGACAGAATTGTCTAGAAATATTACTGCGATTCAGACGTACAGTGGGTTGCAGGGCAAAGCGGAAGTTGTAAATGAGATGGCGCATAATAAATACAATTTTGATAGCGTACATGAAAGTACCGATATCGCGAGTCAGGAAAATAATTTAGCAAAAGGAGAGGAATCTGCAATGCAGTTAGAAGAAAGTAATAGGAAGTTAGATATGGAAAGTTCTGGCTCGACCAATGAACATGAAAGTAGTTTAAATCCGGTGCACAAGCCTCTTGGGTTTAGTAACATTGATAATTTGTCGGAAGACGAATTGACCAGGTATTTAGCTGAATTAGAAGAGGAGGAGAAGCTAAACGAAGCGAGCAACAAGTACGAAGATGTTTCGATCTGTAAGTCGTATGAAGCTGCATTAGAAACCGCAGCGCAAAGTGCATCGCAAAATCAGAATGACAAAGATGAAGACGAAGTGCGGATGTTCAAAAATATGATTGCAGAATCTCCCAAAATGATACACAACGAGTTAAATGATGAAGCGGAAATTTCAGTGATTGATTATAAAAGCGAAGAGGCAGATAAAGGAGTACCAACTGAATTATTAGAGAAAGAAAGTGTGCAGCACGATGATTGGGAGAAAGAAGACAACCACAGTGATATTTTAGATAATACCAGTAGTAAAGAATTTATGTTATTGAATACAGATAAAGATGTTGAAGTAAAACACGAAGATACTCGTGTATTTTCAGAAAACGATGTTCCACAGCATTGTACGTACGATTTAAATATTACCCAGAGATCATTGAGTGGCGATGAAACGGAGGTACAGTTAAAGGAGCTAAAAGGGAACCCAGCGCAGTATAGCCAAGCTTGTGAATTGAAGATGCAAGGTACTACCGATAATGATTCTGATGAGAAAAATTCCGCGATGCCTGAAAGGCGAGTAGTAAACGATGAAACGAAGCATTCTGACGACACGGCGCCTCAATCTCTAGAAATCTCCACAAGATCGAATACGAGCGACACTAGCGAAGAATCAGAGAAGCCAGCACGTCCTCAGACTTTGGACATTGTTTTGCCAAACAACGAGCATCAGACGCTTGGTTCTACGAGTGATACGCTACTGGGTCCGGAACAATCAGAAATTGATGGTGCGAAAGAAGACCAAGGATCTTCCCCAGATATCGTAGACAATTCCTTGCCAGAGTCTAATTCAATTTTGGGAAAGCAACCTCCGTTCTGGGTCCCTGACAGCGATGCGCCCAGTTGTATGCTCTGCGATGTAAAGTTTACGGTACTCAAAAGACGACACCATTGTCGGGCATGCGGGAAGGTGTTGTGCAACAAATGTTGTAGTATGAAATATAAATTAGAGTATCAAGGGAATATTGACTCCCGCGTTTGCGTTTTCTGTTATCAGCTACTTACGAAAGGTACCTCTCATGATAAGATACCTTATTAATCATTAAGTATCGTATACATATATACGTAACAAAGGTTTTGCTTTTCAGCTGAAACAGAACAAGCCATAGGGGAGTGGTCTTCTCGTTATGCGACGTGCATGAGTAACAATGATATTAATTCACCCCAGGTATGTTGAACGCGAACTATTGTTACAAGACAAGAGATTGCTATTTCCTTTTTACGTATATCCCCCGTAAATTCCATTAGCAAGAATTAACATCTCACGACCTCATGTTGCTACATTGAACATGAAACGGTAGTAGTTTGTTGCATTTATTTCATTTTGATGTGGTGTTGAATTATTACTTTCAATTGCAAATTAGATACCCACCCGAGAAATTCTATTACAGTCTTATTTAATATAAAACGTTTAGTAGTTCCTCGTTTACCGAATCGTAAGTTCCTCTCGCAAGAAATACGTTTCTAACACGAGGAGAAATTTCTGTTTCTATTTTATAAGTAACAGCGACACATTTTTTATGGGATCTTCAAGCGAATGCATCATAAATTAAGCATAAGGAGAATCTGTTCCTTCTTAAATTTATTTAAATGTTAGCGTAAGTGTAACAACCACCTATAACAACTTGTTGAATACTTCTGTCCTAGTACTCCAAATTAATTTGTAGATGAACGTAGATCCGAGACATGAACATCTTTCTGAAATTACGAGGCAAAAATGATTTGCGTTACTTAAAGATTACAGCTTAAAGTTCTGAGAATGACAAATTTGTAATAGCATGTTTGATATGTTTGTATTCTGTTTGTTTCGTTTCTGTATGCGTCATAGACATTTCTTCGTTATTTTCTCTCGCATATTAATCTACGTGTTGCGAATATAAGGCATGTTTCTTTAACCGTAGCGTTATTTGCGAAAAAATGATTTGCCTGCTTTATGTTTTAATCGCAGCGAGCGTCCAGTAAACACAGAAGAGTTTCTCTCATCGTTGCGCCACATTGTAAACTTGGCATGAGGATCTGTACAATTCTATATACGCGATCTGTGTTTACTGGATAGAGAAATAAATGTGAATGTTAGGAGTATTCGACAAATGGTTATAGGGAAGACAGCCTAATCCAAATAATCCCATGGAGTACTGTTCAACTATACCACCCTTGCAACAGTTAGCTGGTGGACTGCCGCCACCACCTACAGTCATGGTACCAGTCGGAGTTCTTAAAAGGGAAGGTGGTACAAAGAACCGGCCAGAAGTTTCAAAGTCCGTTATGTTCAGCGATGGTAGGTAAAAATTCCACGCAACATTCTAACAAGCGTATCAATTTAATGTAAACAGAGTAAAAACATACGACTAGAAAGTTAATCTTAAGCAGATATATATATACTTGCAGTCAGCTGTTTCAGTTTCTGGATGTTTGACAAGCATGCGATTGATTTGGTTATAAAGCTTACTTCTGTTTAACTGTTGAAGCCTACGTTTAACGTTATTAACGGCTTCTCAAGAATGCTATATTTCTGTGAACCTATGACTCTAATATTGTACGCCACTGTGTCTCTACGCTGTGATCCTACACTACAATCTCTACCTAACACACCTTACGTTATACTCTTTGGTTGTTTGAGTTGAAGTTACATTTCCACATCTGGTGCATCGGTATCTTTTATTCTTTCGCCTCCCCGAGACGTTTAAACCTGTCACTGGCCCCGTTCCCTCCTGTTTGTTTTGGTTTTATGCACCTCTAACTAAAACACAGGAATAAGGCCTGGCTGTGACCTGACAGAGCTAGACATGTCCTGGGACTCGAAATCGCTGTACCGGAAGTCAGGGAACAAGAGGATACCGACGCCTGGTTCATCCGTGCCGAGTACTTCAGTGAAGAGGCAGAACCTGCCACGCTTGGACCCCAACACCGAATGCTTCGTGCCCCAGGATTCCAGTGCCCTGCCACCGACTGTAACGATACACAAAGGACGTGAGTAATGGATGTGTTAATTAAGCAATAGTCTCTTGCTAACGTTACATTATACAAGTTACTTAATCTCACCAAGCAGAAGTATCTTACCACGCCGTGACGGACGAGGGACTTCTCTACAAGACGTTGAGAAACGAATGCGAGCCTCCTGTCATGTTCGCAGTGAATCGGAATCTCTATGCCTACGTGAAGATACTGAATCGTAAGTAGAAGTCGGAAACAACTGGGAGTACCAGCTCGATGAAGCTTACTGACAAATTCGTTATTTAAGTGAACTGCTGCATAAATAAAACCTGTTGGAACGTCACGTCGAAGGGATTAGCCTGCGTTGGGCAAGACGAAGTTATATTGTTAGTCGAAGTGCTGCCCGATGAGTGCCGGGTGCCAAAGGACCTACTCATCTTCATTAACCAGTTATACCTTGAAGCTATCAAAGGTATTGCCTGCCAAAGCATTCTGATGCCAATTTGCAATACAATCGAATAAATATTTCAATTCAGGGAACACTGTATCCGAGTTGGGATTCTCGATATACCAGGGAGGGAATCTTTTGGGTTCCCGAGAGCACGCAGGATTTCTCTTCATACGGCAAACCTTGCAGTGCTTGCAGAAGGTCGTGTTACCCCCTGCGCCCTATCTGTTCGGTCTCCTGGTTCACAGGTTTGTGTTCGTTAAGGGTGCGACGAAGGCAGTGGTGCACTCAGGATTTAATCTTGGAGGGTGCCGAGTTGAAGGGATAATTTTAATGCAAATTCAATAAAATTCATAAGGATTCTAATGTGTGCGTTTGATCTCTTTAGGTGGGAAACCCCGTGGGCCAAGGTGTTTCCGCTGCGCCTTGTTCTCCGCCTTGGAGCCGAATACCGCTACTACCCTTGCCCGCTGTTCTCCGTTCGGTTTCGAGACGCGTTGTACTTCGAGATAGGTCACACGGTGATGAAAGTGCTGGCGGATTTCAGGAACTTCGGGTACACGTTGCCAGGCGTGAGAGGCCTGGCCATTCACCTGAGGAACAGGATGACAGACGTGATGCTCCCGAAGAACCGCTACGACCAAGTGATAAAGGGCTTGAACAATTCCAACGACCACGTGCTGGCGTACGCCTCGAATTTCAGTATATCGGCCGACTCGCATTTAGTCTGCATTCAAACGAACACGGGCGACGAGAGCAGTTATCAGACGCAGGCGATCAGTATCAACAATAAGCCCAGAACAGGTGTATAGTTGATGATTAACGTTGTAAAAGTCCTTAGGCGAATTGCAGAATGCTAATTGGTCCATCTTTCTGTCGGTTCAGTAACGGGAACGAGCTTCATCGTCATTAACGGCGCGTTGAAGTCGTCGATGGGTCTGTCAGCGAAGTCCAGCATAGTGGAGGATGGACTGATGGTTGAAATCATGCCGGAGAAGATGGAGGCATTGAAGGCAGCCCTGAAGAACATGCAGGACTTCTCCATCGGGTGCGGGCGGCAAGGAGCGCCCGAGCCGGACGAGACAGTGAACATAAAATGGGTCGATAACGATGTGCAGTTCAATTTAGGGTGAATCTGGCAATTTAAACACTAATTATTCGCGATTAATATGTAGATACTAGGATGAATTGTCTGTTTTCAGAGTTAAGAGTCCCATCGACGCGCAACCAATGGACGGCATTCCATCGATTAGAGTGCACAATGGCACTGACTACAAGGGAACAAGTAGATTCATTCGCTGGACCGAAGTGTTTATAATCAAGGTATATTGAATAACAACTGCTCCTGCTTTTGCTGTTAGCTTTACCTATCAACAGCTACGAATGATTATGACTTTAAACAAGTGCGCTGGGAATCATTTCTGTTTAAAGTCCGATGACCACCCGACCGGTGTGCACGATCCAGTGGATATAAATAAATTATCTGGCAACATAGCGAAAGCGACGTGTACAGCTCTGGTGAAGCTGCTGGATCTTCTAGCCACTGCTGGTTTAACCAAGCTTGGGGTCAGGACGACCATCCATCCTGATAATGTGAGTTAGCAATGACACGAGACTAAACGAAGAGGTGTAACATTCCTTAACAGTTTTCTCTACTAGAAAAGCTATCGAATTATGCAACTCGGATGGTCTTAGGACTGCGCCATAGGTGTTATCAGTTTAGAATAGTTCCGTAACCCCTTGCCGTACTTTGACGAGTCCAACTCGTGATAACAATTTCGGAGCAAACATGAACATCACGAGTCAGACTCGTGGAATTCAGTTATTGGTAGGGCAGGGGGTTAATTGAAAGGGAGAATCTAATGAAGTTCTGTGTAACGATACTAGGTTGGTTACGAAGCTGGTAGCGAGGGCATGAAATTGCCACCGATCTACATGAACAGCCTGGACAACGAATTGATCCAGGTTCTGCATAAAGCAGCCCAAAGCAGTCAGGATACGCATACCGTGCTTGAATTAATCTTTTACATCCTCGACGATTGAAGCTTGTCCCCATTTGCCCCTCTGCACTGTCACGGGGCGGTGTCTAGACAGAGAAAGACCCACGGCATTTCTACGCTGGAGGTGTACAATTATTAAGAAACCGGTGGGAGTTGAACACAGATGTCTCGAGACGTGGAGGAAATATTTTATATCCGTGTTACTAACCACCTACGTAAGAGAACACAGAAGCGCTTATAAAGTATATCGAATCGTGTCCATTAATGTTAGAACAACGCTACTAACACGCAAATAGGAATTAGTGATCGCTAAGTGGAAGAGCATTGTGAAACTTGGAGCCAGGCGATCGAATTTCCTTTCAGTTTACGTTAGCTTCGGTAACTTTGGGTTCTGGGGATCGAATCGAGTTCGCGATCGTCTCTTTTACTTGGCAGGTGATTTCAGACCTTTTGTATGTACCTTGTATGTGAATATGAATTTTATAACGAGGAAGGCTCGACGAGAAACACGGCGTCATTTATTAATCACATTATAATTATGTAAATACGTTCGTTCTGCTGTTATCCGTGTAATATTTGTATAATGATAGTTTATAGCACTTTTTCGAGGAGAAAGTATTACAAGCGTTAACAGAATATAAATAAACAGGCTTTTGTTAATCTCATCGTGTTTAAAAATGACGAGCTTCTCCGATGGACAACCACGGAGGATGAAGGGAACTTTCCGCGCACCGTAATCCACATAATCGACATGTAAATGTTAATACTTCTAATGGAACACCCGAGGAACGAAATGCGTGTACTTAAGGGGTGCAAAATTCTACTTCTCGTTGCTTGCACTGTAAGATATGTAAAAATAAATTCGTATATGCGCTGAGAGGCATGTAAGAGGAGCTCTGTATTTACTTCTGTGAAAGTTTCCTGGAAGGATGCAGCAGGCACGGGGAAGAAGCATAATCACAATAAACTGAATTGCTCGCAAGGGATTGTACATACTAGATGTAGAGAATTCAATTTATTAATGTAAAATTCAGCTCAAGCTATGGCGAACGCTAAGATTTGTAATTTAATGGAAATTGGAGATCTAAATAAAATTATTGTGTGGGTGAACAGGTGAACATTTACATTAGTGATCCTCTATGGAGTGACCGGAACAACGTTTATCGTCGCTGATTGGTTGCCGCGATTTTGGAGCAAAAGCGGAAGTAGAGAAAGAAACTGTAAGAAAAGAAAGAGACAGAAATACTGATAGAAAGAGACAGAGAGAGAGAGAGAAATACTGATAGAAAGAGATAGATATGTTTATTTCCTGCTTTGCTCCAAGATGGCCACGGTTATACCGATCACTCCCTAGAGGATCACTAATTTACATGAACTTATTGCGCCTTACCTGTATCTAAAAGTGAAAACAAACACATTTCATGGAAAATTTAAATCCTTTAATTTTTCTACAATGCCCGTAAGGTAAGTGGGGCCCTCGGTGCCCTGTAATACCGATATTCCGAATAAAAGCAGAAAACAGAAATGTTAATAGGGACACAGAATAATAGTGGAGGTTGACCGAGAAGCGAGTGAGAGAGAAAGGAAGGCAAGCCACTAACTTTGGTTATGCAAGCCTGATACTTTGGAGCTCCTGGTAGCAGGAGAGCGTGATGCAAGGAGGTGGCGATTAAAGCACATTAGAGGGAGAAGGCATGCTGTTTAGAAAAGGACAGAGATACACAGAATGGAAGGGACGATGAAATTTAGTTCAGCCTTCCGCCGCTACGAGCCGCTAGCATTCGCGAGTCCTGAATGAATTTTTAAAACGCTTTTTTGAGCAATAAATAAACAATTTTGTTGCTAAAAATGATTGCTTAATAACTTCCAGAGCCTCTACTTGGTAGAGTCTACTATAACCTCAAATCGCAAATAAAGAAATTGTATGTTTGCGCACATAACCTCATTTTTCCGTGCATTCGTTGAACATGGATTAATTATCTATTTTCTAGGAATGATTTATGAACTTTTAGCCCGGAGAATTCAAGTATTTTTAGGTCAATAAAAGCGTTTTGTGACTTAAACGATAGCCAGAGCAGGGGGGCCAAGCTTCCCTCTTACGAAAGTTGAAGCAGAGTTTGTAGCGCCTCCTACCAATGAGGTGCGTACTAAACTGTGAATGTGTGAATTGGTGTGAATCGGGACGTATGTGTATGTGTATACGTGTAATGTACCGTTTACTTTAAAACCTGTCCACGGATCGTCGCGCCAGCGACACGTATGCAGCAGATAGGAGGATAAACATTGAAATTGAATATTTCTTCTTTTCTTAGGAAAAGAAAATATATTCAATTGCTTTGTATATCCTTCTATCTGCTGCATACGCGTCACTGACGCGACAATCCATGGTCAGACGGCCTTAGAAAGGGTAAACCAGGGAAAGTGAGGACACTTCCTCGTGTCTGCGCCAAACATTTCTAAATGACGACGGTCGTCATGGTAACATTTCACCAACGTCGAAAGGTTGTGTGTCGTGCTCACTGATACACGTAGGTATGTGTGTGTGATGTACCTAGCGCCTCCTACCAATACGGTGCTAACTAAACGGGAAAACTTCAGCCAAACAAAGACGGCTTGGTCCCCCTGGGTGGCACAGAACCTTCCTTAAAATGTAGGCCTATCTTACCTACGCTTTGTCTAAATCTATATCTTCTTTTTGGTAAAAGAAGAATTTGGTCCCCTGCTACGGAAAGACTGTAAGAATGACGCATAACACCTCTAGGGCCGGTATGAACGTGACGCGGTAGTCAGACTGTCCATTTTCCCAATTTTTGATAACCACAAACCGAACCAACAAATTTGCTCATGAAGAATCACCACTAACATATCGAATTGACAAGCTGTGTATTTAAAAGCAGTCTAGCACACCACTTTTACCTGTCACATCGCTTATCGTTTCGACGTTGTGAAAACGAGTATTAAGATTCGAATCGTTTATTTTATTATTACGTTTAAAAAAAAAGGAAAGAAGATACAATAAACAAAAGTTCCTTAAAATAATGCAAGGAAATGTGAAAAGAATAAAATAATGTTGAGAAGGAAGTTGATGTATTCAACATCTTGTACTGATGTCGATAATTCCAATTATACTTGTTATAAAGTAATTATGTATAAGGATTGTGCAGGTGTGAAATAAAAAAATTTCATAAATTTAACCGAGAATACCTCGTCCGTGGTCGCATTCAACTTTATCGATACAGAATCGTTTACGGGAGCACAGACGAGGTATAGGATAGACCTATCAACCAATGCATTTTTCTGTCACCGGTTTGGGGGAGTCCTAGAACCACCTTACCATTTTTGTGTCGCATGCAACGTTACCGATGAAGCCTCGAAACAGATTGTAACGCTACGTGTGGTAGGAATTAGAATTCAAGAAGTCAGTCGAAACCCGCGATTTACAAATGATTCTGTTAGAGTAACAATTTAAAGATCGTTTTATAAACGTATTCCGTGCAACGACCGAGAAAGAAGGATCGCAACAAAACAAGAACACATACGCCTTTTAACCTTGCTATTCTATTCAGGTTTATTTAACGCCAAACAAATTTATTTAACATAAAAATTTATATAAACAACAACATTATTTGTGGAAGACATGTGTTCATGAGTTCAAAATCATCGAAGAAATCGACGAAATGAAATAAATCACGCAAAACCATCGAAGAAATGCATGAAATAGAATAAATCATGTAAAACCATCGAAGAAATACCTACCTGAAAGAGAATAAAATTCTGATTAGATGTCTAGACCGAACCAAACTCACTGAATGTAAGTTTCGCTCGATCTGGACCCTTAAACTAGATCGTAGGCTTTAGCTTGATATCGTTTTGCAAGTCGCAATGCTTGAGAAACGTTACCAAGGAACCGGGCACACCAACGCGGAGGTACCTACGAAAGTGACCCATCCCGAAACAAACACCGATCCCATCCACCCTCCATTTCAATAAACTCATCGCGTCCGTCATTGCTTGCAATGAGGGAAACGATGATTTGACTCTACTATTAGTGACAACCGCGAACGCGAAAGCGAAATCGAAAGAGAGATAGACTGACGATTATCGTCGATCTCTCTGCACTTATACAAGGTACTCGTATTCTACATTCTACAGCATGCATGCAAGAACATCTTAGCTAGCTACCAAGCTAGCATAATTCTAGGCCCTCTCTAGGGCCCACGAGCTAGGCCCTCTCTAGGGCCCATGACTAGGACCCTCTCTAGGGCCTATGCCGAAGGCCCTCTCTAGGGCCCATGACTAGGACCCTCTCTAGGGCCCATGATTAGGACCCTCTCTAGGGCCCACGAGCTAGGCCCTCTCTAGGGCCCATGACTAGGACCCTCTCTAGGGCCTATGCCGAAGGCCCTCTCTAGGGCCCCTGTTCTGGGCCCTCTCTAGGGCCCACAAGCTAGGTCCTTTCTAGGACCTAAAATACCAAGCAGCTGAAAATTGAAGCTAATCGAAAATTTTACTTTACTTTCGCGATGAAAAAGCAATTAGAGCACCGGTGCTCTGGACAAATTTCCGATACGCAAAAGGTTGATTTTACTTTCGCGACGAAAAATCAACACGAGCTTCCGTGCTCTGTATAAATCATAGATCCGCAAAAATTTGACTGTAAATTCGCGGTAATAAAACTCTACACAAGAGCCGCGGCGCTCTTGAAAATATATGGACGCGAAAAAAGCGTGGACTCTACGATCGCATTACCGGCGACCATAAAAGATCTTGCTGGAATGCAAGATTGCTAGGAAGACTAGTTTCATTGAGACCCATTTAAAAAAATTTCGCGGTGACTCTACTTGACTCGATCGATCCGATTATTTTACGAATTATTATTAATCGATATAAAATTGTAAGAATCGCGAGCAACAATTGTATTGGTTTATCTATTATTTTTATTTTGAGACAGACACATGCATGTCACTATCTACGAGTACCTTGTATGGTCAGCTCTATCGATGCTGCTCTTTCGAACACACATGCATAACGTTTAGTGGCGCATCTTATATAATTGGCATTTTTTTCGGGAACATTTCTATGATATTTCGTGAATATGGTTTAGAAAAGGACCACGCCATAAGGCTACTGCCTAGACGCCCTAGACCATATTCGCGAAATATTGCATAAGAGTTCCCCAAACGAATACCGACCATGTGAAAAGGGCCTCTGCATGTCGTGCATTTGTGTTGGAACGGCCAGAATCGAAAGAGCTAAGTAGCTGTACTACATGCACCCCCATTCAAAGAATTATAAAATGACTCACCGTTCGCTGTCATCATCGGTACTGCATCTCTGCAAACTCGTAACCCTCTGACCAGCATCCCTGAGACCAGCTCCCCTCTGATCACCATCCGTCTGACCAGCATCCCTCTGACCAGCAGCTCCCAGACGAGCACCCCTCAACTCAGCCCCAGCTTAGCTCTCAACGTTGCAGCTGCAGTTGGACTCGTGCATGACTCTACTTTCGCGGTGAAAAAGTTATTAGAGCACCGGTGCTCTCGACTAGCTTTACTTGCGCAAAAACACTGACTCTACGATCGCATTACGGGCGATCACAAACACTATAACTCAAACCGACAATTTATATTTAAACAGCAACTTTTAGCGCTCCTGTTTATTAAACGCGCACATTTCATCTATTTCACATTTCATCTATTTCACATTCCTTAGTTTCTGAATGTGTTTTTGTTGGGTAAGGTCTTTTTGCATGCATTATGTAGGAAGCTTATCCTACCAAATGCATTGCGTGCCTTAGGTATGATGCTTTTCCTTCCAAAATGCACGCACAAAGATTACGACCCACTTATACAAGGTACTCGTATTCTACATTCTACGGCATGCATACAAGTACATCTTAGCTAGCTACCAAGCTAGCATAATTCTAGGCCCTCTCTAGGGCCCACGAGCTAGGCCCTCTCTAGGGCCCATGACTAGGACCCTCTCTAGGGCCTATGCCGAAGGCCCTCTCTAGGGCCCATGACTAGGACCCTCTCTAGGGCCCATGATTAGGACCCTCTCTAGGGCCCACGAGCTAGGCCCTCTCTAGGGCCCATGACTAGGACCCTCTCTAGGGCCTATGCCGAAGGCCCTCTCTAGGGCCCCTGTTCTGGGCCCTCTCTAGGGCCCACAAGCTAGGTCCTTTCTAGGACCTAGAATACCAAGCAGCTGAAAATTGAAGCTAATCGAAAATTTTACTTTACTTTCGCGATGAAAAAGCAATTAGAGCACCGGTGCTCTGGACAAATTTCCGATACGCAAAAGGTTGACTTTACTTTCGCGACGAAAAATCAACACGAGCTCCCGTGCTCTGTATAAATCATAGATCCGCAAAAATTTGACTGTAAATTCGCGGTAATAGAACTCTACACAAGAGCCGCGGCGCTCTTGAAAATATATGGACGCGAAAAAAGCGTGGACTCTACGATCGCATTACCGGCGACCATAAAAGATCTTGCTAGAATGCAAGATTGTTAGGAAGACTAGTTTCATTGAGACCCATTTAAAAAAATTTCGCGGTGACTCTACTTGACTCGATCGATCCGATTATTTTACGAATTATTATTAATCGATATAAAATTGTAAGAATCGCGAGCAACAATTGTATTGATTTATTTTATTTTTTATTTTGAGACAGACACATGCATGTCACTATCTACGAGTACCTTGTATGGTCAGCTCAATCGATGCTGCTCTTTCGAACACACATGCATAACGTTTAGTGGCGCATCTTATATAATTGGCATTAGTTTCGGGAACATTTCTACGATATTTCGTGAATATGGTTTAGAAAAGGACCACGCCATAAGGCTACTGCCTAGACGCCCTAGACCATATTCGCGAAATATTGCATAAGAGTTCCCCAAACGAATACCGACCATGTGAAAAGGGCCTCTGCATGTCGTGCATTTGTGTTGGAACGGCCAGAATCGAAAGAGCTAAGTAGCTGTACTACGTGCACCCCCATTCAAAGAATGATAAAATGACTCACCGTTCGCTGTCATCATCGGTACTGCATCTCTGCAAACTCGTAACCCTCTGACCAGCATCCCTGAGACCAGCTCCCCTCTGATCACCATCCGTCTGACCAGCATCCCTCTGACCAGCAGCTCCCAGACGAGCACCCCTCAACTCAGCCCCAGCTTAGCTCTCAACGTTGCAGCTGCAGTTGGACTCGTGCATGACTCTACTTTCGCGGTGAAAAAGTTATTAGAGCACCGGTGCTCTCGACTAGCTTTACTTGCGCAAAAACACTGACTCTACGATCGCATTACGGGCGATCACAAACACTATAACTGAAACAGACAATTTGTATTTAAACAAGTTCGAAAAAATTTCCTTTAAATTGCAAGGTGTCACGCAATTCAGACTTTGAGAAAAATTTCCAGCAGCCACATTGGGCGCTCAATGAATTCTGATTCTGTCTGATAGAAAAAAGGAGTGGCCTCTTCGGGCGTTTAAGGTTTTTCAATCTTAATGTATGGAGGGAGTAGCCTTTTTGGGCGCCTAATGCTTTTTAATTCTAATGTACCATCATCAGGTCTCATCCTTTTTAATGTTAATTAAAAAATACAGCAGCCTGTTTAGGCGCATGATAATTCCGAATTGTAAAAGGAAATAGAAGCAGCCTCATCAGGCGCTAATGGCATGGAATGCCAGAAAAATTCCAATTCTACTCTAAAGTGTTAGTAAACCCTAACCCAGATCTAGTTCTTCCCTGAAACTAGCAACGAATCTCTTAGTGAATTCTTTATTAAAGAATTCACCAGAGAAAACCTCGGCGAATCCCTCGGCGAATGTTTCGATGATGCGCTTAAAACTGGACTTGCCTGGCTAAATTTTCTAAGTTTCGCAGCACACATATACACTATACTTCGTTATACTAACCCTTTGGACTGTGATTGCGGTATAAGGTAAAAAACTACTAAAATTATTTCCAAAGACTTTACTTTAAAGTCCAAAGGGTTAGCATGCGCGCGTAAGAAAGATAGACGAGAGGTTCTCGTCGATCTTTCTACACATATGCCATTACAATTTCTTTCGCATATTTTAGAGGCACACTTGCACTGGTTTCAAGTGACAAATAGACGCTAAGTATCTCATTGCAGAGATAGAAAAAGAATTGAAAAACGGACACGGATTCGCCGTCGCGAGAGATCTCGAGCTGCTCGATACACTCACGCATTGCAGTTGCACAGACAAAACGCTAATACGCGACCACCATTCATCCAGCCCCCCATTAACGGGAGTTCCCCACTAGGGGCCGCGCCTGAGGGGTCAGACTCACAGCAGCCCGCCTCACAATTAAATCACATGCAGCTGCAATACGCGCTCCCATCACAAAGCCGACAATTTGCACAGGCGAGTGTATCGTGCCCGAGCATCTTGTGCTAATTCAAGATCTCTCCCGAGAGCGAATTATATTACCGGAAAAAAAGAAAAGAGAATTGAAAGTAGGAAATAGAAAATACACTATGACAAGTCTGTAAAAGTATACTAAATGCGAAACGACACGGTGCACGGTGAAGCTAATTGTAAGCAAAAGCAAAGGTAAAAGGCGTCACTCTCAACAAGCAAGCGTACCTCTACCCTTAAATCTAGCCTATCGCACTCTTTACAATGAGCCCTAGTGGCATAATCTATTGCAAATATGCACTTGCGTAACTTTCGAGGGATATGCGAAAGCTAAGAATCTCCCGATTGAGATTGCAAAAGAGACTAAACGACTAAAGAACCGAAAGGCGCGGCGCGACGCGAACATTCACCCTCGATCCACCGAAATTTCGTTTCTACATGGCATGCTCCATATCACGACTTTACACAGCCATGGCGAGCGTGACCGAGAACGAGAACTGTCGCACATCTTCGTCTAACAATGGTCCTCTGTGTAAAGCCGTAATAAGTTGTACCCAGCACAGTCGGCCTATGAAGGGCGAGAACACCATGCGCGAAATAGAAATCAGTGATCGAAGGCGAATTGTATTTCTAGAAGGGTGTGTTTGGCACTCTTATATTTAAAAAGAACGAGGCGGAACAAAAGCTTATCGCTCGAAGTACGCAAGTGCATTTCTGAATAGATGTCCAGACCGAACCAAACTCACCGAATGTAAGTTTGGCTTGATCTGGACCCTTAAACTAGATCGTAGGCTTCAGCTTGACAACGTTTTGCAAGACGCAATGCATTGGAAAACGTTACCAAGTCCAGGCACACCAACGCGGAGGTACCTACGAAAGTGACCCATTTCTACGAAATATTTCTGGTCCATATTCGACCAATGCATTTTTGAAAATTTGGAAAAATTCTTACGACTAAAGTTCTTAAATTAAAACTTAATGGACTCTAGGACTATGGCTAGTTAAAACTAAGCACATGTGCAAGTTCTTCCGCGATGTATAAAATTTGTAGGTTTAGTGGCTTAAAGTTATTTTTATGCAAGGGAGAAAGAAATTTAAGTTCATATAGCAGCCACTTTGGCGGCAGTCATTTATTATTATACTGTTATTTTATAAAGGGACCATTTGAGGTCGAGATATCAGGTGGTAAGAGTGGCAATTTTTGATTTCTCGTAATATTACTACCAGTGTGTCTTAATATTTAGCACATGCAACGGGCAAGCAAAACTAGCGAGCATAATAACCAAGTAGTACCAAAAATTACTGTCGTTGTTTATTAAGAGAATCTAATGACTCGAATGTAATTACTGTTAAGAGAGAAGATTTGAAAGAACTCACACGAAAGAGTTCAACTTCAGAAATGTAACTCGTATTCGATACATTAAGCATCCGGAATGATTGTGAAATTAAAGAAAAGAAGTTTAGAATGTTTGAAACGCGATATTAAAACTCCTATCGCGAATTTAAAATTTATTCATTGTATTTTTCTACGTGTATTAAACATTTGGAAGTACACGCATTAAATTTTACTATTCGCGAGTACTAAGTACGTATTCGTGGTCACTATGCTCGCTACAGTAATCATTATGTTCGATAGCATACAGAAAAATTCAAAGAATGAAAAAGTATCACTCACCGTTCGTTGAAAATAGTCTCACTGACAAGCATCCCCTTTTAGCAGTAGCTATTCGATCTGCAGGCGAATGTCCAGCAGTTGCAGGGTCAGTACCCCATAGAATGTGTCACACTTCCAAATATGTCACATTACTTTCGCGATGAAAAAGCAATAGGAGCACTGGTGCTCTGAATTAATTCTAGATGCGTTAAAACACTGACTTTACGTTCGCGTTCACATTACTAATACGCAGGGCCACTGTGCACTATCGAATACTTTATCGCGAAATAAGCACTGATTCTACAATCGCATTGCACACGATTACAAAAGCAGTTCATGTTTTTAAACATATCTCAACAGTGGAAAGATGTGTTCGGACTCGAGTAAAGCGTTTCCAAAATAGTCCTCTAGGTACTGAGTGTAATGTAGTGGAATCTCGTTGAACGATCTCCCACATAGTCCAGTTATCGATGAAATTTATGCAGGAATCGAGAAATCACGAAATAATATGTACACGCACTCACTGATGCGATCACCGTCGCGAGTAAAGTCGAACTGACAGAGGTGACACCGCTTGGCAATGTTGTGACGTAGGGGTTGTTGGCGGTGTTATGGCGCTCGACCGACTCCCAGCTAACTGGAAATTCGTCAAGGCCAGAAATAATTTTATGTAGACACAGTAATTCCACGATGAAAAATCACTTAGAGCACCGGTGCTTTCACTTAAATAGTTCTGTATGCGCAAAACATTGACTCTGCACTCGCGTCCACACAGTGCTCTATGAAATACTTTATCGCGAAATATGTACTGACTCTAAAATCGCATTGCACGCGGTCACAAAAGCACATCACATTTCTAAACATCTCTCAGCAGTGGGAAGTAGTGTTCGGGCTCGCGTAAAATGTTTCCATAAAGGCATCTTGGTATTGAGTGTAATGCAGCAGAATCTTGTTAAACGGCCTCATACATAGTCCAGTAATCGATGAAATTGATGCACGAATCGAGAAATCACGAAATAATATGCAGGTACATTCACTGATCCGATCGCTGCCGCGGTTGAAGTCGAACTGTCAGCTTACACCTTTCGTGAATGTTGTCACATTGGTAGAGGTTGCTGTCGACCTCAACTGTTTCCCATGGAAGTTGAAATTTCACAAAGGCCGGAAATAATTCTATATCGCAATGTCCATTGCGAAATATGTACTTTTCGCAGCTGCAGCCATGCACCCTGCTCTTTCTATGTATACATATATGTCTTTCAAAGTTGAGGAGATGTGATCGGACTCGAGTACAGTGTTTTCAAAAAAGTCTTCCAGATACTTATTTTTAGTGTATTGCAGTAGAATCTGGACGATCGACCTCCCACATATTCCAGTAATCGATGGAAATAATACATTAAGATAGGTATACCATGGCATTTTAAATGTTCATCCGTCCGATCCGTCCTCCGACTTTGGTGAACGTCGTTATTGAACTCCATTATTTCACATATCTTGAGAATTCCACATTACTTTATTTTATATATTTATACATGTGGAAGGAAGGGAAGGAATGATTTATTCAAACATTTCGAGTTACATTTATTTTTACATTATATCAAAGTATTACTATTTAAAGAAATTCTTCTATCTATCTACTTATTTAGGATATTTGACAATCGCAGCAATCGCATCGGCTCTGTTCTCACCAATTACCAGGTCTCACTACGAGGAGGTCGCAGCGTTTCGAGGCCCGTAGAGAGACTGCCTATTTATGTTTTATTCAGAAAATCTAATGACTCGAATGTAATAACTATTAATAAGAGAAGATTCATAAAACTCATATGAAATATTTAAACTTGAGAAGCGTAACTTGCATGCAAAACATTAAGCATCTCGAATGATTGTGAAATTAAAGAAAAATTGTTTAGAATGTTTAAAACGCGATACTAAAACTTTTATCTAGAATTTAATACATATATATATATATAATCGTTTTATTCGGTAGCATGTAGAAAGATTGAACGAGTTGAAAAGTTGCACTGCTATCTCTGCAGATCGCCCCCCCCCCAAGAGTAATAAAATAGAAAATATTATGACATTGTGTATAATTCTGTATAAATAATTAATGTGAATTTAATTATTTATACAGAATTATAATTAATGTGAATTTAATTATTTATACAGAATTATAATTAATGTGAATTTAATTATTTAGGTTACAGTATCAGATTGAGATATTAAAACATAAGTTACAAGCAAATTTTAAATCTTGTGAAAGAGGGTTAAAAAATGTACTTATGTACTTTTACATATTTCGCCCCCTCCAAGAAAGGCTCCTGAATCCGCCTCTCCAGGTGGCTCGGCTGCATCGGGGGGAGGGGGATGGACCCGAGTTGAAACCCTGACCAGGTCCTCAGCAAGTCCAGGAAGTCCAGGAAGTCCAGGAAGTCCAGTAGGTCCAGGTAGCTCGGCAACTGCAGGGTCCCCGGAGGTCCTCCAGGCCCGGAAGACCGACGACGACTGAGTACATGAAGCTCTGTGAGCTCCTTATCTAGACTTCGAGGAACGATGTCTCCCGATCAAAACAAGGTCGACGGTTAATTACAATTGCGAAATCCAACGAATTCTTCGGCAAAAATGGATTTTCTGCTAAAATATACGTTCCATTGGCTATTGCTATGACAAATAATGTTAACAACATTTACCCTAACCGCCCAGTAGAAATTATTATTAACTTTGATCGATAGAACTTGAGATATCAAGCAATTAGTAACATTTGATCTTGAATTTGCAAATGATTTTCTACGCCGAATGAATTCTCTTTTATTCTCAATGTTTAATTGTTCGATACATTAATGTTAATGCTTATACATATCATCTAGTATTATTTATAATGAATAAATACATTTTAGTGGAACTTGGTGTAAATGAATAGTTGCAGGAATATTTGGAGAAATATGAGTGACATACTTGTTTCTCCCCCTTAGTTACTAAGATCGACGAAGTATACGATAGAACCACGGTACTCTATGAAACACTTTTTGGCAGGCACAGGCACTGACTCTACAATCGCATTGCACACGATTACAGAAGCACTTCCTGTTTTTAAACGTCCTTCAGTTTCTGAAAAAGTCTTCTAGGTAACGGGTATATCTAAATGGAATCCTGTTAAAAGGCCTCCCACATGGTCCAGTAATCGATGAAATTTATGCGCGAATTGAGAAATCACGAGACAATATGAACTATGACGTGCACACACTTCACTGAACCGATGAATTTCTCAGCGCTAGACAAAATTTTATTTCCCAATGCGGGTTTCAAAAGTAACTCGACTTGCAGTTGCATCCATGCACACCACGACACTCGTGCATCATGCAACCTTCTGCGAGTCTTTTAAGAATTAGATTTTACTGTAAATTTTAGTGTTGGCCATAAACTAATACTCGTAGCCAGTAATATCCAATTATTATTACTTCAAAAGTGCATTAGAATCTTGCGGGAATGTCAGTAACAGCGTGAATTTTTAATACTTTTCGGCGTACGATACGTGAAAAGGTTCTACTACACGCAAAGTACTAATAAACAATGTCATCTTGCAACTTATAGCTTGCATGGGCTTTGAAGAAATACCATTTTTGTGCTTCATAGTGTCTTGATCCCTGAAATGGATTTTCGGAGAAAAATCCGCGTGAGTCGTTGACAAACCGAGCCAAAGCATAGCGTAGCAAAAGCCTACCTGTGCCAAACTCTCTCTCTAAACGAGTCACACGTATACAAGTACGCAAACACCTTTCAGCCTTTCAACACATGTCAGAGTAGTTGCTGAGTTGAACGCTGTTCATGAGCAGATGCCACTACATTCAGACCTCAAATTATGGGTCGGTAATACAGTTTGGGTGGCGACACGAACATCTATAAGGTGATAGGTCTATGCTGTACCTCGTCTGTGTTGAAACCAATTATGGCGAGGTAAGAGATACTTTTTACCGTGGGTCGGTGATAAGGATAAAGAATGCGATCGTATTTGGATCGATTTCGTTTATTTAGTAATTGAAAAGTAATTTAGTATGCAATTCTTCATTTGCAGTGTTTTCATTTTTCTTAGCAGGGGCAGTTATTTTTCATGTCTATTAACTTTACCGACCTGTATGAATCGGTGGAATATGGTTCTCAGAGTTACCGTTTTTAAACATACAGTGCGCAACACAAGTCACAGTTCTTTCACGAAGTTGTTACTTCAGAGGTGGCACCAGGGGGGCCAAGCTTCCCTCTTACGAAAGTTGAAGCAGAGTTTGTAGCGCCTCCTACCAATGAGGTGCGTACTAAACTGTGAATGTGTGAATTGGTGTGAATCGGGACGTATGGTATGTGTATACGTGTAATGTACCGTTTACTTTAAAACCTGTCCACGGATCGTCGCGCCAGCGACACGTATGCAGCAGATAGAAGGATAAACATTGAAATTGAATATTTCTTCTTTTCTTAGGAAAAGAAAATATATTCAATTGCTTTGTATATCCTTCTATCTGCTGCATACGCGTCACTGACGCGACAATCCATGGTCAGACGGCCTTAGAAAGGGTAAACCAGGGAAAGTGAGGACACTTCCTCGTGTCTGCGCCAAACATTTCTAAATGACGACGGTCGTCATGGTAACATTTCACCAACGTCGAAAGGTTGTGTGTCGTGCTCACTGATACACGTAGGTATGTGTGTGTGATGTACCTAGCGCCTCCTACCAATACGGTGCTAACTAAACGGGAAAACTTCAGCCAAACAAAGACGGCTTGGTCCCCCTGAGCCAGAGCGGGCTGCATTGAACCTTCCTCTTTCGAATGAAACTTTATTCAACTCAAAATCTTCTCATATAAGGACGAAAAACGTAATTTCGTGACTGCATTCCCAAAGACGAGTTCAAACGACTAACGTTTCAAATCGGTAAACCTCCTGAGTTAACAGGAGCACAGAATACAGCTAGAGGTATCCGTGGGAGAGAGAAGGCAAACTATTTAGAATATTTATATAGACAGACAAAGATAGACGGGAATGTAGTTTATACCTATCACCGGTAGTTGACTGTAACCCTCCTTAGGCTCTTAAATTAAACAAATTTTTAGTGATAAATACAATCAGACACTGGACTTCAATACCTCTATAACTGACCTACATTCTGAGATTACAAATAGCGCAGATAAACGAACACCGCGATGTCCTCGAGGCCTCCACCTCGCGCGCAATACTAACAAATATCCTTCGATCCGAATACTTCTACCCGAACAGGTTTTTAGCAGAACCAACGCAATTATTTCAAATTAAATTATATACATCGAATAATATACCTATACTGCATTTGCTCCTGTAGTTACGGCGCACCAAGGATCATGAATAAGGCAGCACAGTGCGAACTGTGTCACCGTGTTGTCCCAAGTACGTAAAAATGAAGACGATCGAAGAAGTCCTGAGCGTGTCCAAGGGAAACTCTTTAGCGGGCCCGTTCTAGAAAGTGCAAAGGTTAAAGCAGAATGGAGAAACGCCCGTGGCCACTTTCTAGATAAAAACTAATCCGTACATGTTCGGGTTCGCTTTGCCGTTGACAGCTGATATGGTATGATCATGGCGGAATCCACGGAAAGGACGGAGGATGACAAAGTCAACTGCAAAATTTTAATTGTCGGCGGCGGGATGGCTGGTTTATCAGCCGCCAATCATTTACTGAAGCATCAGGAAACAGACTTTCTGATCGTCGAGGCACGGGCTCGAATCGGCGGTCGAATCGTCGCTACCAAAGTCGGTGAGGCTGCACTTAACCTGTTTGCAAATTCTTAATAATCAATAAGAGTTTGGATCCTCTTCATTTCCGTTGCATTTCGTTGCGCCAGCTTCGTAACGATTCTGTTGTACTTTGAGAAACGTTTCAAGTTCCATTCGCGATATCTAACAGCGATGCTGTCTGAGAGAGAGTCACTTACTCGCCGCAGCTTCTCGTTTAACCTCTAACTACATCATACAAAATGTCCTCGATGCAGGAGGCGAGAAGGTGGAATTAGGAGCCAACTGGATCCACGGAGTCCTAGGAAACCCGATGTTCGAGCTAGCAATGGCGAACGGACTGATCGATATCGTTCGCGTACCCAGGCCTCACCGAGTCGTAGCGGCTATGGAAGACGGGAAGCAGCTACCCTTCCCGGTTTTGCAAGAGATCTACGAAGCTTACGTGTGTTTTCTAAGACGATGCGAAGAGTATTTTTTAAGCCCCTATAGCCCTCCGGACGGGATAAACAGTGTCGGTGCGCATGTGGCATTAGAAGCGGAGATTTATTTATCGTCTCTACCAACCGAGGAGAGGAGAATTAGACAATTGTTGTTTGACTGTTTACTTAAGAGGGAAACCTGTATTACTGGCTGTGATAGCATGGAAGACGTCGATCTCCTGGAAATGGGTTCGTACGCGGAGCTACAAGGTGGAAACATTAGTCTTCCGGACGGGTACAGCGCTATATTGGAACCGGTTTATAAACACATACCCAAGGACAGTATTCTCACTAGACACGCCGTCACGAGCATTAGGTAAGAGGAATTTAATGTCAGTAGTTAGTAAAGCAGCGGCTCGTACACCAACAGGAGAGTATTAATTACAGGTGGGAGAGAAAAAGGCGCGCGGACGATTCCACAAAGCCTGATGATAACAATTGTTCCGGCACGGACGCCTGTATAGAAGTGCAGTGCGAGAATGGGAAGACGATAGTAGCGGAACACATGATTTGTACATTGCCATTAGGAGTTCTTAAGGAGAAAGCTAAGGATATGTTCGAACCGCCTCTGCCTAACTATAAACTCGAAGCCATAGATAGACTCTTGTTCGGTACGGTGGACAAGATATTCCTAGAATACGAGAGACCTTTCTTAAACCCCGGAGTGTCGGAAGTGATGCTCCTCTGGGACGACAGAGGCTTGATGGACGATGAGAAGCAGGATATGAGTAAAACGTGGTATAGGAAGATATATTCTTTCACGAAAATATCGGAGACACTGTTACTGGGTTGGATATCCGGGAAAGCTGCCGAGTATATGGAACGGTTGAGCTCGACCGAAGTGGCTGAGGTGTGCACGTCGATATTGAGAAAGTTTCTCAACGACCCGTTCGTACCGACACCAAAGAATTGTATATGCACCTCGTGGCAGTCGCAGCCGTATACGCGCGGCTCCTACACGGCGATGGCTGTCGACGCGAGTCAATTAGATATTAATCGTTTAGCCGAGCCTATAGTGCGGGAGGACGACCCGTCGAGAATCGTGATAGCGTTTGCGGGCGAGCACACGCATTCTTCCTTTTATAGTACCGTGCACGGAGCGTATTTAACCGGCCGGACCGCCGCCCAAGCGCTTCTGGAATCGAGGCAGAGCGAGAAGAACTCGCTGAGCCTCAGCTGCGAAGACACGAACGACCTTAGCTCGTGGATACAGGGGATCTCGTTGAATTGAAGGCTTTGAATCTATAAGAGACGGAAGTTGTTCTCTATATCGACGTTCTCGCACTCGTCGAGCACAATTTATTACTGAGGTATGAACGGTATTCCACACACTGCCGGGGCGACGGCAATTGTGATTCGTAGGTGTTTAGTATTATCGCGGCAACTCGCGAACTCTTTTAATTTTGTAAATACTATAGCGAATTGTTTATATTATGTACATAACGATGCCTGGTTGGAACGTTGAGACTTCTTGAGCGTACATGTCCCGATTCTACGTACCGGGACATGCTTCATTTTACGGGATCACCTAACAGCACAGAAGTTTTGTACGATTCAGTGCCGTCTGAAGTGCTTGTTATTTTAGGCAGAACTCTTTGAACGTCCGCGCGTTGTCAGTCATTGTTTGGCTTGGGTTCGTACAAGCGATGGTAGCGTGACGTTAGCTCGATCCGTACGCAATGCGACAAGGGAGAAGAGAGAATCAAAAGCTGCTGTAAATTTTCCATAGGTAATTTAGCAATATCGATTGCCATACGCGTGTGTGCACATGACGGAGGCGCGAAAGCATGCAGGAATTCCTAAGTCGCCCAGGTCTTTGTTTTGATATTACTATTCTCTTTGGTCCGTTTTTTAAAATGCTTTTACTCGAAAGTATTACACAAGTGCATTTTATCTAGTCATTGTGTTAAGCAGTTTAGTTTTTAAAATGCATAACGAGGCAGCTGTGGCCTCTTGCGGTTACTTTCCCACCACGTGCAATTACGGCAGCCTGCAATGAAACCAAACACCGATAAGGATTTACGTGTGAACAATTTTGCACGTCTTTTTCTAATTAAGGCGATAGAATAGACGACCCTTGGAGGGCCTCTTACGTTTCAAATGTGATAGAAATCTTTGCAACGTTACTGTTTTATTACACGTATGGTTAATAGATCCTGCAGTTTCTTTTTCGAATGCCCGAGGTCCCGAATGTATTTATTTTCTTCGTAACTGCCACTTAATATTAACTCGTGACAGCGCAAACCGAGAAATAAACGGCGAAACGAACGGAAATGTTATATTATGCACAGATAGTACTATAACTGAAATAAACGATTTTCAGTAATTATTTTAACGAATCATTTCACGCTCCGTGTCAACATGAATACCTCGCCCACGGCGGAGAGATAGCATAAAGTAGATTAGAATATTATAATTAATACACCCGATGTTGTTTTCAGTACACAAGTACTCCTGCTCTGTGATAAGAGTTATTGGTAATTATTTACAAAAGGGCAGTCTTCGCCGATTTCGATGACCTCGAAATATGTTGTCAAAGTTAACATTCTGAACAATTTTTTCCTACACATGTTATCGTCGCTCGGCTTTAGTTTTCGAGATATTTGCAACAAAAAAAACTGTAATCGGTAGTTGGTTTAATATGTAAATGAAAAGGAAAAAAGTTGTTCAGAGTTATGGCCCCTGACAACATATTCCAAGGTCATTGAAATCGGGACTGGCTTTTTGTAAATAACTACCGAGCTGTTTTATTAGCGCAGCCTTTCGCCCACAGTTCTCCGAGCAGAGGAGCCCAGGTTTTTTCACGTACACGTGTGACTTCGTTTATAAATAAGCGGTAACTTTATTGTCACGTCAGTTTGTACATTTATTGTACAAATAAATATTATACAGCATATTTTTAAGCAACTATGGCATTACTTAATTACGTACAGGTACATAAATTCTACTTGTAGAATTCGATTGCAATGCGTAGCTGTACATCGATCCGCGAGATTAGTATAGAAGAAATTAGTTGACAAATATGGTTTCACGTTGAACGCATCGTTAGGGCCCAATTTGTTGAGAAGCAATGCGGCATCAGCTAGCTTTCCCGAATCGCAATGTTTAAATGCCTTGCACAGCGAACCAATTAAGTTTAATTAGAAATTAGCGCGAATTAATTACAAAGATAAACGTTAAGGTAATTTAAATTATAAAAGAGAAGAAAGCTAACTTACACTACTACATTTCTCGCAACACGTTCGGTACATAAAGTTGAATACTCGATTTGCTTTTAGAACGAATGTGGCTCTTAAACGTTTGGCATTAATTTCCATTCGCGTTTGACGTTGAAGGGTGGCAGCATAGACCATACAATTTGCTAGTTGGAGAGTTAATACGTTGCTTCCTAAATGTACAGTGATATGTAGTATTCGAAACTATACTCAATGGATACAGAAAGAGGATTAACTTCCTTGATCGAATCGTTATCGGAGAAAAGATGCGAGTGTTCCTGGAAAGAAGTGAACGTAGCATAGTACTCAATCATCTTCCGGCTCGATTAACTTAAGTTATACCTACGTAAAGTGTAATACAGTGAATAAGTTAAAAGTATAAATTGACTATTCAGTTACATCCATCGCATGCACCGATGTAACTGTGTAAAAGAATACATGTTAGTAATATATCTCTGACGATTCTCATTCTGCGATAATAAAATACAATTCTTTACTTTTCTAATCAACGGTCGAACGCTTGTTGCCTAGCGTAGCAGCGAGGTATATCGAATACCGCGATACTTTAGTTACCGTTTCGCTATGGATATTGTTAATTCCAGGCAATTCATCGCGAATTCACCACATTCATAATTGCCCCGCATTCTTCGGATTCGAGTTGTACGACTAAACTGTACCATTTATATGGTAGCAATGGAAGACGTAATTAAGAGGGTGCGTATCATGATTTAGCATAGATAGTAGTACTAACACTGCCTCTAAACAGCTGTGTACAATTGGATTTTATACATCTCAACCACGTTGCTACGAAACTCGTATTATTTAAAATTACAATTGTAGTTTCTGAAGGGTGTGATAAAAGTATCAATTAAAAATGCTTTTGGAATTGAACGTTTCTCTGCTCGAAGCTTGAGAAAACAGAGTCTCTTTTTCGATGAAAATAAAACATTTTGTAGGTAAATTAGAACACTTCTGGGCAGTAATATTAAATAATTGTAGAGAGAATAGAGAGGAGCGGGACTCGGATAATACTTTAGATTACACGACACGTGATTAACAGAATTTGACAATTCAACCGAGGATCCACCGCGACTCGCGTATATCTTTGCACGCTCCTATTTTCTTGGCCAAAAACATAGTAAAATTGGGGATTTTTTTTTAATTAACTAGCAATTCGATTCATCTGAAATTTAGACCATGTTACGCATCTTTGAAGAAGTTGTAGTTATTTATATTAAGTTTTAATAATAAATATAGGAGAACTGATTATTTACCTGAAAGGTAAATATCATACACACCAGTGGATGACAAATTTTGCGCGGCGTGATGGTCTATCATGTATAACTCCTATAGTCGTTATTAAAAACGAATTTAAAAAAAACTGCAACTTCTTCAAAGATGCATAAAAACATGGTCCAAATTTCGGCTGAATCGAAGCGCTGGTTTTTTCAAAAGAAATTCCCAAATTTCGCTGTTTTTAGTCCAAAAAGTAGGATCCCCCCTCAAACTTTGAAAATCAAACCTGAACCCGTTGAGCCTTGTCCTCGGGATTGACAAACGGTTAAACGACCAGCTGGAAACGACCATTAAAACATGATCGGATCAGTTTGTGCTTAAACCGAACGTAACTGGGATCAGTGGGAATATAAAACATTGCTAGCCCTTCTAAGATTGATTGTCACGGTATAACAAGATTCCTGTAATTTCACGGAGCTATACATCTTCACGAACTACCGCGTTACTGATACCCTCAGAGGACTACTTAGTCTACGTTCAACGAATTTCAGGTTCGGTGGGAATGTGCGACACATAATGTGCAAAATGGGGAGGCGGAGCGTTTCCTGTACGCTCGCGATTTACAAGCTCGGTTTCAGCTGGTTACTCCCGACATCAGCTTCATATAGACGTCGTGGTGTGATGGTCCGCCCCGTTCTGAGGCTGCACGTGGTGTGGCAGCGAAGCCAGCTCGTTTCTGCTCAAGTGGTTCACAATTCCAGCTCCGAGGGAGTCGCCCACTACGTTCACCGTTGTCCTACAGCGATCTCTGTACAATTCAAGATCCCAATTAAGCTGTGCCATTCTTTCAGCCCCGACGGAATCGATCGGTGAACTTAGAGAAGGAACTTACAGCAACCAGTCAACCGCGATGACAAGGAAGACGTCGTCAGCGGGAAGTCGAACCGTGTCCAGGACCATTACCATCGTCACCAGGCCCGCCTGAGGAATCCCAGCCGCGCCAATGCTCGCAGCAGTCGCTGTGATGCTGAGAAGAATAAAACGAAGTAGAGAGACCGCGAAATACCAGATGCTTTGGCTAGTTTTCTTCGACTGTCACTCTGCTCACCTGATGGCCACCAGCTGCCCAAAGCTGAGGGTCACTTGGCGGACTTGTGCGATGAAGATCGCGGCCACAGCTTCGTACAGGGCAGTGCCGTCCATGTTAATGGTAGCGCCGATCGGTAACACGAATCTGGTGATCCGAGAATCGACGTTGTTTCGCTCCTCGAGGCAGTTTATCGCGATCGGGAGGGTGGCAGAACTCGAGGAGGTGCCGAACGCGGTGACCAGTGCCTGCGCCATGTTCGATATGTACACGTACGGGTTCTTCTTCGTTATTATGAAGTACAGCCCGGGCAGAAGTATGAAGCCGTGTATGAACAGGCCGATCAGGACAGTGAGGAAGTACATTCCCAGTTGGCTGACGACCTCGTCCAGAGACTGCATCTCTGTGATCTTCGAGGCGACCAGGAAGAGGACACCCACGGGAGATAACCTGAGAAGCAAGATAGCGTTAAAGCCTCCTGTCGCCTAAAACCAATTGATTTCGTCTTTGGAATGCTTGCTAATTAAATTGCGAGTTTACCAAATCACCCAGTGGGTTATCAACATCATCGCCCCGGAAAGGGACTCGAAGAAGTACAGCAGCGGCTTTCCCTGCTCCTCCATTTTCCCCAGCGTGATGCCCAGCACCGTGGCGAACACCACCAGGCCCATGATGTTGGTCCCGGAGACGCTCTTCTGCACCGGCTCCCAGTAATCCATGTTGCCGGCTGAAAAGTAGATTGCAACTGCACCCTTCACTTTTCACCGAGGGCGCGCACTGATCCTCACCAAGGGAGACGTTCTCCGGCTTCTGCATCTCGGTCCTGTGCTGGGAGATGCACGCCTCCACCAGATTCGGAGGGAACATGTTGCGAACCAAGTCCATCAGGGTGTCGATGGTGGAAACATTCTGCGGAGTCGCGTTCGTCTTCACGTCCGGGTTGTTCCCTACGCCCGGTTGGATTGTGATCACCAGTATAATACCTGGAGCACGTAGACGACGAGAGATATTTAATGTCTGCGGCGTTTCTAGTGTCGATACAGTTATTAATCTTTCAGGAATCGTTAAGGGTGTAACTGCCCGTTTTTCAACGCCATCTTCGAGAATTTATTCAACGAAAACTATAGGTTTATAGGTTCTGGCGTTTCGCTTGCTTATTAAGGTGTGTTTGAAGTAATACACAGAATTTTTTTAGCTTTTTTAGTGCACATATATGCACAAATTAATTTTACAGAACGGAAACAGCTAAATTTTTAGTAAAAATTCAACGTTTCTCTAAAAATCCTGTCATTCTGCAAATTTCTATTTCTAGAGGTCCTCCGTGGTCCGAACCGCAGCGACAACCATAGTAAAGAAAATAAACCTTAGGTTTTCCCTTTGAAGTGACTATAACAGTCCCCACACAATCGCTAGAAAAGAATTTTTTGAAGAAGCTCGCGCCCTCCACTGTAGCTACGTATATCTGCGATAAGGAAGCTAAACAAAAATCCGAGTACTACTTCAAACATACCTTAATATGCAGGCAAAACGCCAGACACTATAAACCTACAGTTTTTGTTAAATAAATTCCAGAAGATTTCGCCGAAAAAAAACGGGCAATAACACTAGACTACGCCCTTAATGCCTCCAGTATCTTCGCTCTGAATACTTTTCAGCCTCACTGACCTAGTATAACGGCACTGATGGTGGTGACCATGTAATAGACAATAGCCCGGTACCCAATCCTGCCGCTGAGGGACAGATCAAGGGACCCAATGGCCGAGACCAAGCTGGATATTATCAGAGGCAGGATCAAGCTCTTCAGCATCCTCAGAAACAAATCCCCGAAGTAATTGATGTACATGATCTCGCGAGGCGCCCATCCCTGTGCCCGCGTGTTCCTCAGGATGATGCCAAGGATAACGCCACCAACCACACCGCCAACGGTGAGGATAGTCAGGGAGTTGTGCCTGAGGCAGGATCGAATCTTCTCCTGCCTGGTCTTCGGCCTCTTGTTCGGCTCCTGCGGGTAGTACGAGGTCCTCTCCACGACCTTGCATTGCGTCTCGGGTCCGGATAGCGGGGACCTACAACGCCAAATCAATTAGCAGAGGGTTTGTTGTTACCCAGCGACAGAAGACCCCAGAGGCCTGCAATTACCATCTGCTCTGGAGGAAAACATTCCTGTTTTTCTTCAGGAGATTGTGACACGCAGGAATTGAGGCGCAAAAACCCGAAGGAGACGTTATTAATATCTACTAGTTCAGCGCGTAACGCTTAGCATACAGATGCCCTGTTACCGATATCATTTTTACACAAGGCTAGGAGGATGTATCATCGCTTCGAAAAGAACACAGTTCCAGGAAAAGAAGTTGTCGCCCCGAAACAAGCCGATCCACGACGGAGAAGGGTTAATTGCGGAGTTAATCCTCTAACGGTGTTAACAAGACGTGCCTCGTAACGCGGCCAGTTGGCTATTAGAAAAAATATAGAGCCGGATCAACGGAGACTAGACGAAGCTATGGCGATCTTGTTTCTTCCGTGGCCGTTTAATTAGCAACGCTTGCAAACCGGCACTGCTGCTGTTGCGTCCCTCGGGGGGTATTTCCCAAGATCATTTCCCTTCGCTGAAGGTCTAAGGCGTCGAATCTATTTCTTCTCCGCGGGACTCGTGTAGTCGTGTTTGCGTAACGCACGCTGGCAGGAGCGTCTCTGACGGACCATTATATTCTAGTCGCGACGGCGTGAAAGCCTGGAGTCCTTGAATATTTAATTCACCAGCGCCCATTTACGATATTTGCTCAAAAGACATGCAAAGCCACGGAGGAGGGACATCTTTTTATGGAGGTAGCGTAAAATCAAATAAACCATGAAAAGAAAAAGAAGAGAGAATATTTCTGCCGCGTTAATTCGCAAGGGCGTATCCGCAACTCTCGCTTAAGTTCAGCTTCTATCTTCGACCCTACTGGAATTGTAAAAATTAATGAACAACTTCTAATTGTTTTTCTTAGATGGAGACTTACAAAATTCGTAGGAAATTGAACTGCTTTGTTCATCGCGTTGCCATATTTCATTACGTTATCAGATACGAATGATTCTAGCAGAGGCGAAAATATAAACCATTTTTAACATGAAAATAACTTTGTCTTTCATTTCAGATGGACACGAAATGTACGGCCCAGATCGAGCTGCTGTTACTTCAAATGTATTGATTTCTTTCAACCAAATTTGGTACACACTGTATTTAAAAACTATTCAAGTTATACAGTGTTTCTTTCTATTAAAAACTAAATCACGAATATCACGGATTTTTGGGACCTTGAAATGCGAATACCCCCCCTAAAAATAAGAAAGCCATATCTGCATTGAAAATGAAGATATGTGTAACAGTTTTTGGGCGTGTCTACCTAAGTTTCTCTGGAGTTTATGAGATATTGGGTTTTATATTCAGCTACCTTTTTATCCAAATTTAATATTTAACATAATCCCATTTATATAACATACCGATGGCATGGCACAGAGTACTAAGAGTCATATTTATCTCAAGAACCACATTTTGACCAGACACGCCCTTTCGAATTAGCACGGCTGAGTTGAAGACGAGGAAATCTTGCTCGTGGACCAGCAAAGCTTCGATTCTTTTCCCGATAATCGTTAATTACCAGCCGCGATTAGTAAAACGCCGAGCGTGCTGGGGAGCAGGATGATTGACAATAACTTCGGCCAGGTTGGTGATTACATCCTCGCTGTGCTCCGTCTTAGTTCAATCGCTTCAATCCAATCGAATTAAACGATCAGTTGGCCTCCGACACAGCGGGATTGCATCTTGACTCCATTTAATTCGAGCTGCCCGTCAATTCTCAACCGACTTCCCAATCGTCGCTGCTGTTCTCGCCAGGTTCCGCGCAGCGGGGGACTTGCAACGCGACGATCAGTGGAATATCTTGGTCCCTCTTGTTACCCTCGCCGCCAAAATGCACACGCACCGTCCTTTGAGGTCCGTGATTCGAAGACACGCGGCGGAACGAGCGTAGTCGGGAAGGACGCGTCACTGCGAAGCATTTCGACAAGCTGGAGCATCGGAGAGCCTGACATTGCTCTTAACTGGCCCATCAATTATCAAATTGTGCGGTACTTTCACGGCAGGCCATCCAGCGGCGCTGGATCGTCAGGGGAGTTCGGTCGATTTCAACGTGAAACGGTGCGCAATCGTTCTTGAGGAGTCTTAATTCAATTGAGGATATTGCGGCGAGAGGGGTGCAGCTTCAGCTTTACCAAATCGGAGGAAATTAGAAAAAAAACTGTTTATAAAACTATTGCTTTGACTTAAAGATTGAAAAGAGAGCGCCAATTGAAAAATATATATTTTCATGAAATAAGTTGATAAGTTCTTATTTCTACTTTTCGCAAAGAAATATTCTATAATATTAATATCAATTGTTTCATTATTAATTATTATTTGTAGCGGAAAAATCTTCTATACTAAAAATGTTAATATTAATATTTACTTTTAGCGAAAAAATATTAATATTAATATTTACTTTTAGCGAAAAAATATTAATATTAATATTTACTTTTAGCGAAAAAATATTAATATTAATATTTACTTTTAGCGAAAAAATATTAATATTAATTAATCTAATATCTAATAATATTACTTAGAATATTTTTTCTCCAAAAGTAATAATTAACAATCAATTAATTCATATTAATATTTTTATTATAGAATATTTTTCCGCCAAAAGTAGATATAAAAACTTATCAACTCAACTACTATTTATTATGTGAAAATAATATTTCTATTTCTATTTATTTGCAATAAATCACTCACTTCTTATCAGATTTGCACGAATCATGCACCAAAGGGCGTAGAATTTTCTTTACATATATTACACGTCATAACTCAAGAACTGTCAACGCTGTAGCTGCACCCATCTCGCTGCAAGCTCCTGAATTTACCACAGGATGGGGTGGTTATGCACCTTTTAGTTCGGCGAAGTGAAGCTTTCGGATCAACGATAGATGATGTCCGAATTACGTTTGAGCTACCAGGCAGTTTCAGTGGTTAAGTAAAAGTAAGAGGAGAAGTACCTAGTTGAGGATGGTGAGCATAGTAAGTCGAGATTAAGAAAGGTGGCAATGACGGCTGGAGTGTACAGAAATAAAGCCAAGAGAGATACAAGTACGTACAGTTCAGTGGCGACTTCCATGATGCCTGGTATCCTCGTCTGGGCTACGTTTGCGCGGCGTTGGTGTCACGGCAAAAGACGTCTGTCACCCGTTCGCATAGAGTGTGACTTCCGGTTAGCCGGAAGCAGCCGGTGCGTGTCGCGGTCCCGATGAGGAAGGGAGGAGGGCTCGAGAGGCTCGATCGACGACGGCCGATGGTCCGCTGATCCTCACTGGTACAACAATCTTCTTGGATCACTGTACACGACAGCAGAGAGCGGAAGCTCGTCAACGCGAGAGGCCCGCAAAAGAGTAGGCAGAGCAAAGTGAAAAAGAGGGGAAGTTGGGTCCACCGAAATAAGCGATGCCAGGCGTGAGCCGTGCCCTCTAAGGACCCCAATCCAACGTTCCACTAGCAGGCCCCGTGATCCCCGGGGCACTATCCTCCGCAGGCCTGCCAATAACATAATCGATTTCTAATTTCTATCGTATCCTCTCCTCGCGGAAGGGCGAGGAGAGCACGGCTCAGACCCGGGATCCCAGAAGCGAACCGAAGGTGCCCAGGACTCGAGGACCTGCAGGTGCAGAGGCGGCCGGTGTAAACGGTCAGAGGAGCGACAGGCTGGGCCGTTTTAATAACGGCAACGGTATGTACGTACGCGTGCACCGGCTGGACGCTGCTGGTTGGTATTTGCTCGGCCAGGAGAGGATGTGTGCTGATAAAGCTCTCAATCTGTGCCACCTTGGGTGGTACGATTAGCTATGGTGATCCCCCTACGACGATCTCTTCCTGCCGCGCTGGCCTATCATCGCCAGATACATTACAAATACGCACAACTACGACCCCATCGGGAGCACCGGGTTACGCGTCTATTGTTTGTCGCCTGGCCTCTCTCTCTCTCTCCCTGATCACCTCTGCCCTTCCTCCGATACACACAGCGATCCCTTCCTTCCGACTTCCACTAAATTCCTCTTCCTCCGGCGTCTCCTCTGCGCGCGACCCGACGCTGCCGATCCAACCGCGCGGCCCGAGATCGCCAAGATTTTTTCTCCGCCAGTGGATCCGCTGGTCGATTTCGCTCGGGGATCTCCGTTTGCCGATCTGCGGAAAGAATCCAAGGATCAGTGGTGCCTTGTAAGGGATGCTTTCTATTTTAACGATTATGCTTTCTATTGTACTCTATTGAACGTGGTAAGTGGCGCACCCAGAGGACGGGGCCAAGGGGTTTCTTGCACCCCTCAAAGAAAGAGCGTTGTAAAAAGGAAACTGGATTTTATTCTTGAAATAAATTCTTATGATCACCTCGTGAGTTTTATTGAATTTGCATTACAAATATTTTATCGCCGCAACTCGGCTCCCCCAAGATTAAAGAAAGAAGAAGGAGTTTAATGTAAACTGGATTTTATTTTATAAATTTTTCTAATTGCCAAAAAAAATTATTGAATTTGGGTTAAGAATATTTTTGTCCCTTCAACTCGGCTCCCCCAAGATTAAAGAAAGAAGAAGGAGTTTAATGTAAACTGGATTTTATTTTATAAATAAAGTTTTCTAATTGCCAAAAAAAATTATTGAATTTGAGTTAAGAATATTTTTGTCCCTTCAACTCGGCTCCCCCAAGATTAAATCCCGAGTGCGCCACTGGTAAGAATGCTTATTTCCCTTTCGCTTTTTCGTATTTAGGCGACAGCGGTGATTTGCAAAATTATTGCTCAGCCGCCGGTGCGTCGCTGGGGGAATCGAATTTGAAGATCAGCCCGGTACGCGTGCACTTCACTACCACCCCGCTTGTACAAGCAGCAAAGTGCGCTAGCACTTGACAAACATTCAAGCTCTGCTTTACTACGAAAGGAAGTTTCTCTTCCTTCCAGTATCCGTGGAGAATGTTAACAGGTTACGGAGTATTTATATCGCTGATGCTTCTAAACCGCTCTGCAACAGTATCTACATTTTAATTGTCTTCCTTATAGTGGGACACTCTGTCAGAGTCCGACAGCGTGATAATGCTACGCTCGCCTTGCAGAGACTGCTTTTTCTCTCATTCGTTGAGAATATTGATTAATTCGCTCTTGGATCGTGGCGACCCATTTATGCAGCGTCGCGGCCTGTCCAACTGGAGCGAGATTTATTTCTCCAGGATAAGACAGTCGCTCACCCAAGTGCGTGCCGCGTGCGACCGAACCGGAGCGTAGGCAACAGAAGTGACGATTGCCAGAGCCTCGGTTCGACAGCCTTGGCGCTAATCGCCAAGGCGTTTAAGGAAAAGGACTTTCCGTCAGGATTATTTTTCTTATGCTTCTAACCGTCGAGGGAGACGCTTCGTTCAAGCGGTCTTGTACCACGAATCGTGCGTTAGCGTCAGGCCTGCTTGACTGTTCAATAAACGTTGTTATAGTTACAATCTGTGCGCAATAATATTCCATCCTCGCGATTAACTCCTCGCAACAGAGTCGGTTCATTGTTCATCTGAAGTCTTCGGTGATGGTAGCTGTCCATAGTATAGTGTCCCGAAGAACCACATCTGAAAAATGATGATGCGTGATTCTCAGCTGGAAGATGCCCACGTTTTTCGAATATGGAACGCACTCCCAGTTCCATTTGAGCTGAGCGACGAGAACGATGCTCGTTCTAATACCCCCGAATAATGTCGCCGGGGAAGTTAAGGCTTTCTTCCTCTCGACTCGCTAAAGTGACCTATTTCCACCGTTTCCTCTTCGTGGTCCTCCAACGTTCTCCGGCGAACGATTTTAGCTGAAGATCGATCCATGGCCGGCTCCCGGCACCCCCGAACTCGAGGATACCGAGCAGTGGCGGATTTAAGGAAAATGGCCCAGCTGGCGAAAGCTCTCAGGGGCCCATTTTTCGGGAAAATGAAGAGGTAGTTTTCTAGAAACGGACTCTGTGCACAAAAAAGGATAGAAAAGAAATTTAATATTTTGATAAAATCGTAATTTTTTTAAGATAGGTCCCTGGGGGGCCTTTTGTGTAGGGGCCCATTTCGGGGAAATGAAGAGGTAGTTTTCTAAAAACGAGCTCTGTGCACAAAAATGTACAGAAAAGAAATATATTTTGATAAAATCGTAATTTTTTTAAGATAGGTCCCTAGGGGGCCTTTTGTGTAGGGGCCCATTTTCTGGGAAATGAAGAGGTAGATTTCTAAAAACGAGCTCTGTGCACAAAAATGTACAGAAAAGAAATATATTTTGATAAAATCGTAATTTTTGTTTTGAAGATAGGACCCTAGGGGGGCCTTCTGGGTAGGGGCCCATTTTCGTGAAAATGAAGAGGTAGTTTTCTAAAAACGGACTTTGTACCCAAAAAAGTAGAGAAAAGAAATATAATATTTGGATAAAATCGTACTTTTTTAAGATAGGTCCCTAGGAGGGCCTTCTGGGCAGGGGCCCATTTTCGGGAAAATGACAAGATAGTTTACTAAAAGCGGCCAAGTGTACAGAAAAGTACAGAAAAGAAATAGAATATTTTGATAAAATCGTAATTTTTGTTTTGAAGATAATTTTTCTGGAAAATGACGAGGTAGTTTACAATAAATTGACTCAGTATTAGTACAGAAAGAAAAGTATAGAGTTTGGATAAAATCATAACTTTTTTTCTGAAGATGGGCCCTTCTGAGTAAGGGCCCAGGTGGTAACTGCTCATCGATCGCCCGTTAATTCCGCCACTGATACCGAGCACTTGCGAGCTCCAGCAGAAAATTCGGGTCACCCGCGAAGTCGAATCGTTGGACGCGCGGTAATCTGGTAAATGGGAGGCTGCGGTTGGGAAGCTTCGTGATTCCTCGCGTGCAGGTTCGAGGAGATCGTGGATCGTTTGGACGTCCAGCAGTCCCGGCTGTCCACAGACACCCATTCTTCATTTAATTCAGCGCGCGACCCGGTCGAAATCAATTACAAACTTGACCCATCCTCGACCCTTCCTGTCGGCGAGAATACACTTCAAAGTATTACAACTTCCTTCCTCTCTGAACAACCGCCCACCGAAAAATATCGAGGCGAGCCTTTCGTCCTCCGCTGTCCTACGTTTACTTCATTGCCTCCTCTCGCGAAAAGGGTCCTTAATAAGGAACAGCGGAGCATCTTCATACCGAAGACTAGAATTCTTTCTCTCAGGCAATCACGAGTGGGCGATTATTATTCTTTAAAGGAAGAGAAGTACCACAGAGGGCCAATTCTTCCTAGCTCCAGACGCGAATCGTAGAAGCACAAACATCAATGCCAATCCCAGCGATAAGTTAAACAATTGTTCATCTCCGCCTAACGCATCAGCTCGTAATTAGCCGTCCTCGCATAATCGTTACGCAATCATTAAGCCTCCGTTTCGAGCTGATCAATTCAAGCCCAGGAAAGTGACGAAACTGAGCCACGCGTTTCATCCTCCCAGCTCGTAAACTATTGTAATTCAGCTTCTCCAAAAATGGACCTCGGCAGCCGTTATTAAATCGCGTGACGAAGAGGTGTACGCTTGTTCCTGGTTCCCAAAAAAGGAATAGTCTCAGCCACCAGAAGCCTCTATCGAACAGTGGTTCTGCTCTTAATAGTCCAGGATCGCTGAGGATCAGCGATCTCTACTTTTCCGCGCTCAGCGGGCACGTAAATTGTCCTCAACGTGGACCAGCCTCGTACAGTTGCGCGGTGTATAATGTTCATTCATTTATACTACATAAAATAGCCCCACAACCACGAATTACCGGCAATTTAATGAACTATTATAGAAGCGAACCGTGACGCAATCAGCTGATGATACACAAGCGGCGATGGGATCGACAACGTGGGCGGAAACTTTGGAATGTCCTTTGTGGACGTTCCTTCAATTAACGTAAACACGCCTGGCTGCCGTTCGATCGTCCTTTGCCAATGGAATTTGACAATTTAACGAGCCCGTCGGCCGCAGATATTTCTTTGGGCATCAAAGACGGTAAGTACAACAGATGTAGGGGGGACTACGGCTGATCGTTAAATATTGGACGTCTGCGATTAATGTAACGAGGATATTCTATATTCGTGATTGAATTAAGCGAGTTGAATGGTTTATTGTAAGGCTTAATCGGGTAAATGGGCTATTTCTACTGGCACGTTTAATCGAACGGGGCCATGCTACCCTTCATTCATCGCGGGTAATTATATTGCTAAATTGCTCGCCCTACATGACGTATGTAAACTTTTAGATCGGCCTGGAAGAAGCTCGAAATGTGCACGCAGGGAAGTTCAATGGGTTTCGTGGAACTGGATGAAGGAGCGCTTGATTTCTGATGCTTGCGTGGCGGCGGTAAGAGGAAGGAAGTGTTCTTGAGCAGATCCTGGAAAAAGTTGGAGAATTTTTATTAATTTCAGAGGCACTGGAGCGTCGAAGTCGAACAACTGCGTACTAGAGTTAATTTTCGCGCGCTCAGGGCTCAGGAGACGGTCGTCCTTAAGCGCATGCGCGGTGGACTCCCTTTCAGGGCCCTGCGCTACGTAATACTTTTTCGCAAAACGCGAATTAACCAATTCTATTCAATTATAACGCATCTATGCTGGGAAATGGTGTAATC
This sequence comes from Andrena cerasifolii, assembly GCF_050908995.1. Classification (NCBI taxonomy): domain Eukaryota; kingdom Metazoa; phylum Arthropoda; class Insecta; order Hymenoptera; family Andrenidae; genus Andrena; species Andrena cerasifolii. The sequence continues at coordinate 6,235,313 of NC_135123.1, forward strand.
TTCAATTTTGCACGGATCTCGTTACCAATTTCATGGTCGTAATTGCAAATTTCACGAACCTCGATATTATATCCTTCGATTAACAAAGTGGACAGATGTTATTTAATCTATAACCTGCTTGAACAACTATTTTACATTTTTCTTTAACATCGTTTTCGGCAAACAATAAGTAAATATAAAGCAGCAGGCCAGTTTCGCGGGCACGCAGTATTTTTAACCTAACAGTCACGGTTACGAAGATATAATGTGCCGAGTAGGATTCTGCGCCAGGCTTGTTATTCAAAACAGCCACATTAATAAGAGAACCAAATGGCACGAGGAAATATTCTAATATTTATGAGAGAATGACTCGTCCCGGCGATAAAATGAACAGGCGTCAAGAGCGTGCACATTCAAATGTGCGACACGTAAACAGGTTCTAAACAACAACCCGCACGTTTTCCTTCCTCGACCTCGCGAATAAATAGATCTTGGAAATCACATCGTGTCAAAGCGACACGGACGTGTCCGCACCTCATAACTCGATCGTTGGCATCGCAAAAGGCTGATGCGATTGTTACGTAATTATCATTAATCCGATACTGAATTTACCGTAGTAACGTCGCAGGTACCCTGTCCCGATTTCTTACAGGAAAGCGTTTAATCCCGCGTCTTACGATTACTCAATCGGCCCCTAGAAACCGTGGATGTACAAACGACCTGAAACGACCACACATGCCCCATCGCGTTTCGGTTGTAATTGGCAGTTATTTAACCTCGAAGTCTCTGCGTAAAGCTTGCAATTGTTTTACGTAAAACTCGAGAAGGCAGTGATCAATGAAATCGCTCATAACGCTCGCGTTATGTAATCCGTGTACGAAGGTTTGTAAATAATACAGTGGATGGTAATCCTCGATGCATGTAAACGTACTTTAACGTACATATGTTTAATAGATTAGTAACCGTACCTAGCATCGCGCCGGTAATACAGCTGTTCAGGCACGCACAATTAACCGCAGATTGCATATCGAGGCACGGGGTACGATGGCACCGACCAGAATCGCGAATAATAAACGCTGTGCTGTATCTGCAGATCCGTAGATCTATACCAACGCTTCCTTTACCGCGAGAAGAATAACAATGCAGCTTTCGTCGCAGGTTATGATCACGTAGATCCGATTCAACGCGCTGCTTTTAAGTACGGTCGATAATTAGCGATGATCTTCCGATATAAAATACCGACGGAACCGCGCTGCTAATGGAAATCAGACTTTAGGGTATCCCGTCTCGATTTACTCGCCGATTGGCGCCTTGATATCTCTGCGTGTAATTGGATACCTGGCAAGAACTGTAGCTTCTCATTCAGGGCTTCCAATTACAAAGCGGCCTCCGCAAATAAACCAACCCGAACTTTACCATCTGTGTTCCTAATGGTTATACTTTCGAGCATCGTTCGAAAGTCTTACGGCACGATTCGTTAATCCTTAACTGGACGTTAATTCCCCCAACGTCAATTGAGATGTTTAGAACTAATCTTAATCCCTCCGATGCAACCCCGTGGGTGTGACAGTACACAATCGGCGTGGATAAAGCTAGGTTCGCGAAATATCGTTGAGAATTAAGTTCCTTACCTGCAGCAACTCTGTCGAATAGCCGTCGCCTTTTACGCGCGGAAGTAGACACCCCGTGTGCACAGTAAGTACGCACCGTAACCGATCGCGGCAAGATGCTTGCGCGAAGATAATCGTCGGCTGCTGGTCGAGTGGAAATTATAACAGACTCGCTGTTGATCGAGAAACAGGGAAACGGGACGTGCAAACACTGGGATTTGCTCGTTTTCTATCGCGCTATCGTGTATGCCGTGCGATGACAGTCGCGGGACTGTGCTACTCGGAAGATCGCGTAATTCGAGCCAAGCGTTCGAAAAGCGCGCGGGTGGTGGGGAAGATGAATCGGGAGAGAAAGGAACGAGTTTCATGAATCGCCGGGCGCGATTGGGAGGCAGCTAGACGTTGCTCGCGGCGTCGACCAATCGCGTGGCTCTACTTGAGCAGAGGCTCCGCCGATCGACGACGCGCATCCTCTGCGCAGAGGCGGCAAATCCTCGGCGAGTCTATCGAAATTTTAATTGCTCTTATCCGACTAAAATTGGGGGACTAAAGGGGACGCGAAACTATATTAAATTAGATCCTTTCCCTGGTCACGTTTTGGGAAACTCTGATCAAAGCTGCCCTCTTTACAACAATTAGCATGTGTCTATTTATAGACGGCTTAAATACTATTTTCATGGAGTAATTGATTACATATAAATGGTCCTCTTACGCCACATGAGATCTGTATTTAAATGCGAAAGTATGTACAAGCGATTACAAAGAGCCTTTAGTATGTATAGCAGAGTTTGTAAGGTATTTAAGGGGAGGTTCCGGTCTAGAGCCCATAAAAATAGATGTTCTTTAGGAATTAATTAAAGTAAAACTACTATATACAATTTAATGGGATTTTTTGCATTGTATTAAGGATACCTTAGATTATAGAAATATATTTTTTGTTTTATAATTAATCATTGCAGACGGCACTGGGGAGTCGTTAAATTCGAGGTATCAAAAAATCCATCCAAATCGGTGGGACCTGTATCTCCAAAAGTTATTATCCGATTCGGCTGGAACTTTTTTTATTTTGAAGAATATACTTCTGGCTAGGGGGAACCAGAAAAATTACAAAAATCACATTTTTTTAGAAAATAACGACACTTGAAGTTTGAAATCACTTTTCCCCTATATTTCAACGCCTTTAAAAATTATAAATTATCAATATTTTGTAATTTTTTAAAGTTTTGCGTGAGCGCCGAGCGGCTGGTTGTTACCCATGCATTTGCCGCTACTCAAATGCCTATAACTTCGGGAATTTTACGAATTTCAACAAACCCTTATAAACACGTATTCCTAAAAGGTTGAACATTCGAAAAATTATATAAAAAAAATCGATTTTTAGACTGGAACCTCCCCTTAAGAGAAATCGCTGTCCTATAAAGTCAGTTCGCAGTATTCGGGCTGTAGTTTGAGGCCAAGTGCAGCGGGAGCGACAGTGCTCAACCAACTCACCAGCTTGTTCTTGCTGGAATATAAAACAGCCGTTCATTTATACCTCAGCGTGTTCTCCATTGATTAGTACTTCTATTTCTCCACTGACCTTTTGCTCGTAACTTGTAGAAGTTCATGGGACGCGCAAGGATGTAAATGTAAGAACGGTGTGCCTAGTATAGGATGTATCGCTTGTGATAATTCCATGTACTTTAATTGCCCGCCAGGAACAAGCGACTGAGCCTCCTCCGGGGTCACCAGATTGATGCCAGGAAAGTCTGTGGAAATTAATCGACGTTATTAGAATTAAACACAGGAACACAATAATATTAAGTCTGAAAAAATTGGCAACTAAATATATGCGCTATAGCGAAAAGAAAGTGGTCCCAATGCATGCATTGTTGTAAAACGTAGATTTCCTTTGTTTCTCGTATCTTTCTCCTTCAGTCACTCTTGCTCCCTTTGCTGGCTTCTTAGCCTACTTCGGGACAGGCCACAATCGAAGGAACAATCAGCATTATGTCGCCCGACACTTCCAACAGTCGGTACATACCAGATTAAGGTCTAGTGGTGATCAGGGGCCGATTGTAATAGACGTTTCGTGTTTTCATGAATAGACGTTATGAAATTAACGACATTCACGAATATATCGTTAAAAATGGATCACGGTCCCGGAAGATGTGATACAGGAGGATTCTCCGCTGTTTACGATGTTTCGCCGATTTTTTAATAACCCTGTTCTCACCTGACTTCCATCCATTAAAATATATTACGGGAACACTGTAACTCATCGACCACAGCACGTGGTGTTCCGTAACTAATGGTTTCTCGATTACGGAAGCAGCCTCGAATGGGTCTAGCCGTAGCTCGAAATTCAAATCGTCGTTGCGATCGTTGCTTTCGAGCATGGAGTGATGCGTTAACTCGCTACCGGCAGAGATGAAACGTTTCTTTTGACGGGCAACATATGCCTGTCCAGGTAAATCCTGCAAATCGTGTATTTATTATTTAATACGAAATGATAAATTGGAAATACGTTCCTCCGCGGAAATAATTTCTTAGTCCGTGTTTCTTCTTTATCTGTAAACATTCACCTGGTTACCCCGAAGTTCCCATCCATCGGAAATCTTACACGACATTTCGACGAAATTCTTGGCGTTCTCGATGAATTCCTCCCATGTAATTGTCCCTGCGCCGTCCATTGGTATTTACCAGTATTTACGCAACGGAATTATTGCTTTCGGCGCAACGACGAGCCTCCCCTAAAAAATCATATCATAGTACGTAATCTTAGCGCTGGAAGCTTTGGAATCGTTTACAGATATCTTTTCAAGACACTCCGTACACAGAACTGTCGACCAAAACTTTATGCGCTATTAGACGTGCCAGGACACGAAATAAGTATACAGGAAGCATGTATATAAGTATGCACCTATACACCTGTGTAAGTTTAGTAAACTATGGTCATCGGTAACTTAAGCAGCTACAATGATAATGGAGAGCAACGAGAATTTAATTGTCCATTAATTTCTCATTACTGTACTGTACACAGTACGCCATACAAGTATTCGATTGATTCGACCAAAAAGTGACTGAAATAAAACGCGAATTATTCCTGATTTTCCTTAGCCTTGGTCGACAAGAGCACGAAAGAAGGAACATCGATTTTTCATTATCAAACAATGCTTTATCGTAATCGTGTTAATCAGCCGGGGAACTTAGGATCGAATCTACAGCATATAAACGTGGGCAAAGTCATTTTAATCATGATCGGTTTCCCCCTTTTCCTGTGAGAAAGATCATTGTGGAGCGATCGCTGACTTTTAATCGTTGGTGGCGAAAAAAATCAGTGACATGTTAATTCCACGACAGAATTGAGAAAGGGGAAGCTGTACACCCACAGGAATGGCTTGTCTCTTTTCTGCCCGACCCCTCGACGCTCAGTCAATTGTCGGCTATTTTGCATCGGCAATGTTCGGCGGTGTTCGGTCGTGTTCGGTTATCCCCGCTATCGGTATACATGCGCCGATAGCTTGTATAACGTATGCGTGCTATGTATATACAGGTATACCTCGCCGTGCAGCGATCGGCATCCAATAGTACGTAGAGTTGCAATCAGGGTTGTAGCACCGCTAGGCGCTTCTGTCCCAGCCGTATCTACTTTTCCCAGTACCGTTTTATCCACTATTCCTCAGGAATTTTCCACTGTTGGAATTCTCATACAACAAAACTCCAATTTGCCAATGACAAGAAACAGGCACACAGATTTTCTGACGAAAAGGTATACATAAATATAATATCTTTGTCAACAGTATTCGGTCAACGTCGCACGGAAATGGTAGCACACCAAAATACAGTATTTTAGAAAATATAGCGTACTCGAGGAATTGATCGTGACTGCAATAATAATTCATCCAACCGAACGAAAGCAGAAATCCTCGAAGCCGGGGAAAGAGAGGAGGCGAATAATCTCCGAACTTACGTACAGCCCTGGCGTGAAAAGCGGCGGTTGCGCGCGCAGCTGTTGCTCACATACGTGGAAGAGGGAGAGACGGCGAGGAGTAGAGGAGGAAGCGAATAAGAGACAGCCGGTGCCTGTGGCGTCTGTGTTGCCCGTGCATTTGTGTGTCGCGTGCAGGACTGCGCGTACGCGGGTTTACGGTACGTGCGAGACAAAGCGAGACAGAGGATTCCGCGCTGGTGCGTGTTTACACGAAAATAAGTTCACTCGTGTCGCGCGCGCGCGAGACCGTGTGTAAAAGCAACACCGCGCCTCGTCCTCGTTCACTACCGGATAGGTAGCCGCGGATAGGGAAAAAAAAGAGAGAAGAGAAACAGACGTCCGAGCGAGAGAGAGGTGGCGGAAGAGCGGTAGACGAGTAGACAAACGCGCCGTGCCACTACGATAGAAGGACGCGCGTCAGGCCGGCTACGTTCGCGTTGCCGTCAAGGATTTTTGGAGATCCCGATCGCGGCGTGTCGCCCGCGGTGAACTTGGACGCGCCAGTGTGTGTTCGCCCGTCTGCCTCTACCTGTATCGTTAATGAGGAGGCAGGGCAGCGAGGTAAGGTGAGCGGCGAGCGAGAGCCGAGGGAGCGAGGAGAGTGAAGTGACCGAGAGAGCGCAACACTTTGGCGAGAGGAAGCGCCGCCGACCGTCGTCGTTTGCCGTACGGAATCAGAGTAAAACGCGAGGTGGTGTCGCGGGGGCCGGGGTCCTCTGGCTGGTAGAACCCCGAGCGCAGAGCGAAGGAACTGTACGGGAGGAGAAAAATACGGCGGACAGTGTGATATCTATAGCGAGCGGGAGGAGGGGGGGGGGAGGTGGAGAAAGAAGAGCGCGAAGTCTGCGAGCGCGATGACGACGCGCGTTCGTTCCGCGGTCATGCGTCCGCGATTCCCCGAGCCATGATGCAGAGTACTGTATCTAGTATAGGCTGCTGGCCGCGGCTGTGGCGCGACGTGCTCGTGACGTGTGTGTGACCGAAAGGAAACGATTCACGCTTCTCTCGCCTCGTCTCTCCTTCGCCCCTTTTTTTCCCCGTTTTCCCCGTTTAAACGAGTGCGCGCGCTCGACCGCTGGCGGGCGTGTGTCTGTGCGCGTGCTACGTGCGTGCGTCGTGTGTGTGCGTGCGGTGCGCGTGTCCACGTTCACCACCTGCATCGTTCTTACGGAGCTGAAGGAAACACGTCGACGGGTTACAAAATTCGGGTCCCTCCTTGTTGCCCCGTCGGTGCGGGATCCACGGTGTCGGACATTGCTGGCTGGGACGGTGGGAACGGTGCGTCTGTTTACACTGGAACAATTGACAGGCTTGGAGGATGTACGCGAAGGGGAAGGGGTCCACGGTCCCTTCGGACTCACAAGCGAGAGAAAAGTATGTATCCCGCTCGTACCATCCGATTCTATGTATGTAATTGCCTGTGCAGGAAGGACGGAGAGAGGAAAAAAAATTTGCCGATTGATCGACCAGTGACTCCATTTTTTTTTTTCTTTCTTTTCTTTACGCCGAGCGTGCGTACCAGGTATCTATCGGTCGGTCGGTCCAAAACCGGGGAATCCGATTCGTCGGATAATTCCACCCCCTCCCCCCCCCCCTCGATGATTATTGTAATATTCATGGACTTTGTCGGTTCTGTCTAGAGTCGGGAAAAGTTTGCGATTCAGGTGTCGTTGGAACGTCCGATGCGCGTATTCACCGCTAGACCCCTTGTCATTCTTAGGAAAAACTCTAGATACGATGCTTTGATCTAGTTTCGAGGCACTTTCGAAGCACCGTCTCGGTAGTAGACTTCTCGAAGCTCGTCTCCGGGGGGAACGTTCGCGAGTCGGGTTGTTTACCTGACAGCCTTCCCCTGCAACCTGCTTTCTCATAAATTCGACTGAACTTGCACGCTATGACTCACTAGAGTCACTTGTCTTTCGCGAGCCAGGCCGATTGGGCGCCATGTTTTTATCGTTTGCAAACCGAAGTAGCATACGCAAAATATTGGTTGGATGACACTTGTCGAGGCAGCGATCTTTCACTCGTGCGGCATAACGAGTCATCCGAGCGCTTCGATTTTTTTTTAGTAAGACTTAACGACGAATACCTTCATTTTCTGTTACAAATATACAATCCACCGAGAATGATCTCGAGCGTTCTTTTTTTAAATTATCGACGCGACGGTAAAACGCCAGTCGCGTTCATATTTTATCGGAAACTCTTATATTAATGAATTAAATGATGCAACTAATTTTAAGGATCAATATAAGACTTCTTCGTCTTACATTAACGTTATTTCTGATATTTCAGATTAGCCTTGTACGTGTATGAATATTTATTGCATGTTGGCGCACAAAAAGCAGCACAGACATTTTTATCAGAGGTACCACTTTAACTTACTTCGTGAACGTAGCAGAAGCTATAGGGAAAAGAGAGTGGTGCGCCACATTAATTATTTCTTACTTTTCTGCACAGATACGATGGGAAAAGAACATCACACTCGGCGAACCACCTGGGTTCCTGCATTCTTGGTGGTGGTAAGCATTATCTTATACCACTATACGCAAAAGTATTTGCAAAAAGAAGGCGTCAGTTATTTGATACTCGTATTCGCAATGAAATGTTTCAGTGTATTCTGGGACCTATACTCGGCGGCGCCAGAACGGCGGGATTCTTGCGAACACAGCAGCGAGGCCAAAGCTTTCCATGACTATGTTAGTATATATATATATATATATATCTACGCGAGCGCATAGATAACATGCAAATTATCTTATAAAAATTCGTTACGTTTCCAGGGCTTCGTGAACTGTGGCTACGGCGTCAATGGTATTGCTCATGTAAGTTGTATTGCTACGACGAATCGTTTGTTGTCGATTCGACTGCTAGTTAACGATAAGCCTGATTGCAGAATGCCGGTCCAGCGCCTTCCCCCATAGGACAGATGCCGCCCAACGACGGCATGCCTGGCGGTCCGATGCCTTCTGCTTTCTTTCCAGTAAGTTTTTACATTCCTTCGCACTATCGTCTCTACCTCGTTTAGTTTCCTTCGATCAATTAACTTGTACTCCGGAGGGTTAAAAAGTAATTAAATTATGGTTAAGCTTTTGAGAAAGTGTTTAAGAGGAGAGCGAGGAAATGAAAGAATATTTAAAATCAAACACTTTGAAATCGTAATATATATATACGGGATATAATAGTTTCTAATCGCAAATGTTTAACAATACAGATCCTTTGTATAATTCTTACAGAAGAATGAATGGAAACAATTAAGCATATTGACTGTATATAGACACATCACTAGTATTTATATGTATATACATACATATGTACAAATATCTGTTATCATTGTTATGTCTAGTGACAGTTTTCATTCATTACAACTCTACACTTGATTCAAAGCTCGTAATTTTCTCAACGGTAAACGTTTGCTTTAGGGGAGGATTCCCCGATGACTTTGAGCTTCACATATGTTGTCAAGGCCATCATTCTGAACAACATTTCCCTCTGAACTTTTTGGCGCTCGGCTTTGGTTCACGAGATATTCGCGAAAAACTTGGCATAGTTGTGCATTGAAAACTGCCTATACAGACGTTACTAACACAACCATCTTCTCGTCGCCGTCGATTGTTTCACAGCCGACGCTGTTAGTATTGGTTGCATGGTAGCGAACCGATTTGAGTATGTGTTAAATTCGGGAGTTCTAGCGTTAACTAAAGTTTTTTGCGAACATCTCGTAAACCAAAGCCGACCGCCAAAAAGTTTAAAGGGAAATGTTGTTCAGAATGATGACCTTGACAACATACGTCAAGGTCATTGAAATCGGAGAATCCTCCCTTAAAGTAAACATTTGCCATCTTTCGAATTAACAATACTTTATTAACTTCTTACTGCAGCGCTATGTCCAGAATTCATAAATGCAATTAGTTTACACGATTAGAACGAATTAAATGAAACTCCTCCCGCAAACAGTACATCAGTTTTGAAACAAGTGTACGTTCAAATAAGATTCTCATTGCCATGCTTGTCTACACTGTATCTATGTACTTATTTTCTCTCTGCTATGTATCTAACACTTGTATGTGCGTTCCTCTACCATTTTCACTCTCTGATCTCCTCTGCATAAATCAGGTCTCGGAGATATACCGGTGAAGATTTCTATAGATGTTAGAAAATAGTTTTAGCTTTAATATATTTGTACCGTAGGCATACGATTCATAGTGTCCTACCTTGTGCCGACTTAATTTCCATTGCAAGAACTCTACAACAATCGTGAATGGCATTATTCATCCGGACATACTCGCAAACTGTTTGTTGTTACATTTAGATCGTTGCGTTCCCTCTTATCAAAAAATCTTTCGGTCCTCTTTTATACTTAATAGATATGCGATGGATGTGACTGTTTTGGATTGTAAGTCTTACAAACGAAAGCATGTACCAATTTTCAGAATAATCTAATTCTCCCTTCAATCACGTATTCGTACTTCGCGGATATGATATTCTCAAAGAGATACGGATAGTTCTTGTAAACGTAATGCGCCACAAAAGTAGTGAATGTCAGCTGAGGTCGCATTTCTTAAAATATTCCGATACTTGTAACATAAAAGCCTGCTTAGACAGTAGCTTAGCATTCGGTGCAAGCAGTTCGGCAACTTTTAATGGTAACATTTGTAGCGAGAACAAAATGCCGGAAATAATGTAATTGCTCGAACTAACGATACACTGAAGCGAGAGAGAAAAGAAAACAAGAATCTCTATTCCGAACATCTACCACTCTGGTACATCCAAGAATAAATCAAGGTAAAAATAATGCGGTTTCACTCTGAAACGTCTGCATATACTTGAGAAAGAAGAAAGGACGAAGCACCACGAAGTGTGCGCCCACTTTCTTTTTGTATTTCTCGTGAAAGTTTCGTTTCGACACAAACTGGGATGTCCCCGGGCGGTTCAGTAGCAAATCTCAATTTCATGTATAAAGTCGATAATTACGAAATGCCTCAGTTTCAACGCGACTGGTTGTAAATGGCGTGATTATGTACAGTCTTATTTGGGGAGCGATTTGTAACGTTGTATAACTTTCGTAATTGTAACTTTTAGATTTTCAAGGTGCCGACGAACATAGTATTAACACAATCATACCCGAGCCTTCTAGTCTAGCTGTTGCCTGGATCGCAGTGTTGCTACATGTCTGTCGTTTGCGTTGCTTGTTGCAGAACAACTCGACAATGCGACCATCTCCGCCCACACACCCCTCATCACAGCCATCCCCCCAGCACCCCCAGCCACCCCCGCCCCCACACTCGCAGATGATGTCCACTCAGGTAAGCCTCATTCGACACGTACACAGTCACTCACGGAGAATCACTCAATCCACTTTCATTACACCGTATCATTGCGTACCTATGACTGTTCGCTCGAAGTTTGCTTATTCCCTATCAAAGTTACTTCTACCCTACAAACTTTCAGCCTGTGTTCTTCTCATATTCGATAGAACAATCAAATAGGATTAATCGAAGGGTGCTTCGATGGACACAGCAAATAAATATCTCTGGTCTGTGTCCCCGTAAACTCTTGCACACTCGGAAACATTGACAATGATTGAAAGTAAACCGATTCGCTGTAATGTATTGTGTATTAAAACTTCGTATTACTGTGCACAAGTAGTCTTAATGATTGCACGACGATAGCGTAACGTCAGAATTGTAAGGTAAGGCGAGGACCGTTTAATGCTGTGCAAAAAGTATCGGTACTTGTCGTTCCTTTCGAGAAGGTAAGATCCGCTGCGAAACTACGTTTCGATTCACTTGGATCCATTGCTTCGTTGAACGTATGGATCCTCGGTTGTAATCCTATTTGTACATTAATACGTCACACGTTCGTACAGCGCACTGTGATCGTTCCCATCGAGGCGCAGATACATAGCCTAACGTGTGATTAATTGCTTCTTGCGGCTGCCTGGTGTGTCAGTTCTGTGGTGTATATACGATAGCTGTGACTTGTGACTCTGCGTTTCTACCGATGAGTGGTTCGAGTGGCTATTTGTTTTAACCACGTGTACATTTTCAACTTGTTACAGTTCATGGGCCCTCGGTATCCCCCTGGACCAAGACCCGGTGTACGCATGCCGCAAATGGGGAATGACTTCAGCGGGGTATGTATAATCATTGCGTATGCATCGCGGTGGATGCGATCTTTGTAACTGTGCGTTAATGGCGCTGTCTCTGTTTAGCCACCGGGACAGCCAATGATGCCAAATAGTATGGATCCAACCAGGCAAGGTAAGAGCTCCCTTACGTGCTAGATTCACATTGATTTTTTTTCTGGCATTGACAATAATTGCGAGAGGAGAATGGCATAGACGCATGCATACCAAAAACCACACAGCAATAAATAAATCAGTAATTATTAAAAGTGGATTGGATTGCTGTGATGTGGAGTGGATTGGTTTTTGAATTGTCTAGTTACATGCAGTGGTGTAGTTCTCGAATTAAACGATCGTCGTTCATATTTTCCAGAGCTTCCGATCAATTTAATTGTTTTTCTTTTCTTTTTTTATTTTTGTTGTTTTACATAAGAGATACTATACAATGCTTCGTCTTCGGAGAATGTTTGCCTTTCGAAAGACCAGTTCGATTCTGTTCCTTTCTGTGCTGTAAGAAATCGAAATATTTGGTGTATACCAAGATTTTCTAGATTTCCGTTGTTTTACTGTATTTTACGAACAAGCATGCTAGCAGAGAATCTGATGTGAATATGATTTCCGACGACAAAAATTCTAGAAGTTAGTTTCGTTGGAGCTAGTATTTGTATGTAAGATTTGGTTTGTCAGTATACGCTGTAATAATATATTTTCACAGTTAAAGTGTATTTACAAGTATATTGACTACGCGACCGCAAAGTAACTAGACCTTACCGCCATCAACCTGACCTTACCTACCTGCCGTACTAATGTGTGCTCTTGTGTTCCTCAGGCGAAGCTGGAGAATTTGTAGGGTGGCAAGGTAGGAAGCAACCCAGCAACCAAATCACACTCACATGACTTAGTCAAGCCTAACTTTTATTTTTTCTCCTGCTCGTTTTTATATATATATATATATATAAAAAAAATATATATTTTTTGTTCTTCACTCTCACGAATAATCGCACTAGCTTCGTTTCTTTGTAAAATACTTGCTCACCCGATCTTACATCCAGTATGCCAGTCGCAATTTAATACATATCACGAGATGTGTTCAGCTTCCTTTACGAGAAGAGCTCTTCTCTATTGTCGCAAAGGGATATATGCAAATAGTGTGAATGTGTACATTCATGTATGTTATATCTTAAATTCGACGTTTCCGAATTCATCGACGCAAATGACTAACATACATATCGAATGAAAGCGTGGAGAGTATAATATGTGAAGTATACGTAACGTGTTATCTTTAATAGCAATGTTTCTTTACATAGTATGTGGCTAACAAAATTTGTCAACCTGTTACTGCAATTGTGAATCATTCTGGTGCATACTCAGTGTTTACTAAACGAGTGTCAGCGCTTTAGATTTCATGTATAGATATAGATGTTCAACTTTGCGTTAGACAGACTTACTTTCATTAACAATTCTAAATCATCGGCAAATAGGGATTCTTTGTAGGGCGAGTACGTAAAGAGAAACGTGACATTCTTAGTGAAAATATCAAATCTATGTGAAGATAATCTTGCAGTGCTGTCTGTTTCATTTAAATACGTATCAGCTGAACGATGGTCTTGTTTGTGATGTATTCTGCACATATCGCACCGTTGCCCCTCCATTATCGATTGCGAAGCTCAAAAGACTAGCAAGAGTTACTCCGTAGACGCTGTTTTCATCCTTCGCATGAGCTTGTTACTTCATTAATTTGTGTAGACGCAATTACCAATTTAGCATGCCATCCACTCGCTTTTACTATGTACCCGACTTCGGCAAAGCATGACTTCACTTCTGAATCTTTCCAAACGAAGCCATGAATAACGCTGAGATATACCTTCCCCTCTGTATCGAGCGATGCTCGAGATTCACATGATTTGCCGTTAGTCCAGAGATTCACGATTAGCATTTAGTATTAACATGAAATTAGAACAGTATTAACATTTGTGTGTCGAGAAGCAAGTGTATCAAAGGCTGTCTTTATTACTAGCTCCTCCAGGCATGAATCCGATGAACCCGAGGATGAATCCTCCGAGAGGGCCTGGGATGGGCCCGATGGGACCAGGAAGTTATGGCCCGGGGATAAGGGGACCACCACCTAACAGTAGTTTAGGCCCGGGAGGTCCGGGAGGCCCTGGAATGCCACCGATGAGTATGGCTGGACCAGGAGGTAGACAACAGTGGCAACCAAACACGTCCACGGTCAGCATATGATTATTAAATTAATTACTTCCTGTGTCTCGCGTAGTACTTGTAGTTTTACAGTTCAGTAGCGTTTATAATGTTCCACGTGTAAAGTTTGAAATTTGAAAGGGAAACGGTATTTACTTTTAGCCGATGAATTATTCATCATCATCGCCGGGTAATTACGGAGGACCACCCGGTTCAACGGGTCCTCCGGGACCAGGTACACCAATTATGCCCAGCCCACAAGATAGTAGTAATAGCGGTGGCGAGAATATGTATACCATGATGAAACCTGTACCTGGAGGAAACATGCCTGGCGTAAGTTTTATTTTCTTTTTCTTGTTGCTTTTTGGTAGGGGTGGGTTCGAACCTAATTCTTAAATTCTCTAAACTTTCGGAACTCGAGAATTTTGGAACTCGAAACTTTCGGGACGCGGAACTTGTGGAACTCGGAACTCCCGAGACTTGAAGTGCTGATTCTGTTTTGCAAGTGGAATATTTTGTTATAAGAACTGAAGTTCACAAAATTTTTGCATACATCTCTATCGACCATAGTTAAACAAAATATAACAATATACAAATTCTCAAGGCACGCTGCGAAAGATTCGTTGTTCATTGCAGTTATATTTTTTCTTATCTGTGTTTCGGGAGTTCGAATTACGAGAAAAGTGCAAAGTATCAATTTCTCGAAACTTGAAACTTTCGTGGGTTAAACACTTCGAGAAACCCATCCCTACTTTTCAGGACGTATAGAATAAAAGTAAGATGTTTCTTTATCCATTGTTCCCACTTAACATCATCGGTCGTCGTTTCTTTTCCTTTGCTTATTTCTCCGAGAGGAAATTGAGAGAACGTTCGCGTTACAATATCATTTATCTAAGGAATTGATCGATAACAGGACTTTCCAATGAGTGGCGGACCGGAAGGTGGCCCTATGGGTCCTATGGGCCCAAACACGATGGGTCCTGTTTTAAACGGTGATGGTCTTGACGGAATGAAAAACAGTCCAGCTAACGGCGGACCTGGAACACCACGGGAAGACAGTGGAAGCGGAATGGGTGACTATAATCTGGGTAGTTTTGGAGGTCCTGGAGAAAATGTAAGTATTAGTAGGTTCTGTAACAATTTCCTACGATAGTTACTCGACGTGTTAGTATGGACTTATATGTAATGATTATTTCGGTAGTACGTGCTTTGTATTTTGACTCGTCCAAGCTGGCAATTAAAGGTTTCACAGGAATGTTTATTCCACATCGTTTTTGAGGAGCTGATTTGTTACGATATCACGCGTGATAAAACATTGGCAATCTAAAGAGGAAGATATTTATTAGAGAGAATTCTTTCGTTTATTCAACACTGTTCATCACCTTGCAATAATCTCCATTGACAAGTCTCCTGTCGCATAACATCTTAATATTAAAGGATCGAATGAAACTCAGGCGACATATAAGTCCATATGGTAACTGATCTTTCTTCTAATTATTCAGCAATTAACAGATTCAGGTGCTTTCGTCAATACGACAATTACTTATTTATTCCATTAAAATAATTTGGGTGTTACTACGTTTAGAGAGCTTATCCTCAGGCTTACTCCAACCAACCTGGTTAATGCTTATATAAAGATACGAATATTTTATCAGATTTCGAAGTGTTCTATTTAATCACATAGGCTTCTTGGGAAATTTACTTTAAATTATCTACTCGCATCTAATATCGTTATAACTGTTTGGCTCGAATTGTGTCTAACTTATCATACTAACAGTACGGCTATGCAGATATGAAGTGGGCATAAAGGTCACGAGAATTTGCTCAAAAAAAAAAAAAAATCTTATTGAAAAGTCGCATTGCTCAAAAATATTCAATCTCGTGAAACATCCCGCGACTTTCTTACCCACTTCGTATAAAAGAGAAAAGAGTATGAAGCAACTTTCGTATGATAGTATGCAAGATATTCCATAAGGTGTATCGTACACAATGATGAAGGAATTCTCGCGTCAAAAAGATGACTTGATGTTCTAATACGAGCATTAGTTAGAAACTTCCTATAGTCGAATCTAATTGTGTACTAATATTCCTCTAAAGAAAACTATGTGAAATTCTTCTGTCGGGCCATTCTGTGTTGTATTATTCTCTACTTTAACGCTGACGAGAATTTGCAAAGAGCGTGAACAAAGAATGTAACAGCGAAGTATTAAAATGATACTCCATTATCTAAATTCGAGAAGCAATCCTTTCTTCTCCGTGGAGGTGCGCCGGTGCCCGCCTCGACGCGGGCCAGCCTAGCAGATAACTAATGATTGTGCTGAATCAAAAGTCGACTCGCTTTTGGCCGCATGATCCTCCTCTTTGTTCGTATACGATACGCTTTGCGGGATCATCCTATTTACGTAATATAAATCCACTTCTTTACCGACCGCGGTATATATATATATATATATTTTTTTTTCAATTCTTCATTTGTTCTTCCTCTACTCTTACGTTGTTACATTTTCGGATTGCGAGTAGGATTCTGAATGAAAGAAAAGAGTATAATGAGTAATCTCGCACGTGCGCCTTCTGTTCATTCCCGACAGTTTTTTTAAAAAGTCTCAAGTCGCCGTGGATCCAGCCCCCCGAGTTCGTAGATGCCGTAGATTTCCCGGTTAATCGGAGAGTGTTGGGAAAAAGAGGATCACACGAAAAATGAGCACGCTGCGGTTTTAGCGTGCACGGTGCACGGGCTTTCCGTCGCCGTTCCGTCGAAAATGGCTCAAGCACGATTCTCTGCTCGTGGCAAGATATAGAACGAAAAGACCGGATACTGCTCGCGACAACGGCACAGCCATTGACCGGCCGTGCCTTTTGTTTGATCAATCGCTGGTAATCGACTAGGCTTTAGCATTTAAGCGATCATAACGCTGTTACTACGAGAGAACTATGATACTCGAAATCGTCATAAAAAAAAAAACTATGCGCGCGCGCGCAACAATACACTATATGAATTTTAAAAGTGTATATATATTTACATATATATGCTTTGCTGAATACTCACAAGGTTGCAGACTAGGATTTTTATTGTTCTTTTCACATTTCCCCCGCCCGCTCTTCTATTATTTTTTTTTTTCTCTTCTTTTTATACATACGATCGTTTCTATACAACTTTTATTATCGATAGTGTTTCATTTCACTTTTATTTCTCTTTTACCGACTCGCGACAACGCCAGCTACGTTTACTATTTATATTTATTTGAAACATTAGCTTGTAAGCAAAGGTGCCTGAACGGAAACATGAACTACTGTGATTATCAATCGCATAATTGTTAATCAGTTTCTAATACTTTTTTCTCTGTCCTCTCATCTGTCTGTTTCCTTCTCGTCTTCTTTCGCCGTACTTTTCGTTCTCCCTTAATTGCACCAGCTGGCTTGGCCAGCTAGCGACCATGCGGCTTATTTCTCATCCCATTATAGAGTTAGGCCTCCGGGCAGTATCAGGCCGGGAAGCAAAATAGGTTCTGCAGGACCACGGTGTAATAGACAGTTGTTCCGACTTAGCACCTTCACTCCAGCGGCTTTTTGTGACCATTTCTGTGTGGTTCGTCTAGCCGCCGCGAGAGGCGTTGTGGTAAGGAAACCATGAACGTACGCGTTAATGAGATTTTAGTGGTTATGCGCAAAAATATTCAGCCATGTATGTATGGCTTCTCTCATTGAGCGTCCCCATCTAGAGACCGCCAGAAGAACTACGACGAAATAATCACAGATTCTCCAAGGGAGTCGGATGTTCCGACTCGGAACGCCTGGCTATTACACCGTCTGCCGAGTGGAGCTCTGTCGAGAGTCACCTCGGATTCCTACGTAGCACTTGCTTGCCTCTGTTCGTCAAACATTTCCAGGTGTCTAGCTCTCCACGCCATTGGAGACGTTCGCCATGCCCGTCTAATTTCTCGGGCGAAATCTCGTTTTCAATTAACTGATAAACTCTGTAATGAGGTGATCAAATCAGCCGAGCTCAGACCGAGTCCCTCCAACTGTTTACTCACGATTCACTATTTCATAGGAGCAAGTTTCGCGCGCCTATCTACTCGCAGCCATTGGCGTCGCAATATCTCGCGCGTACTTCTGATCACGTTAACGATAATTCAGACACTTGCCGTGGCTTTTCGCTAGTGCCTTCTTAGAAACGATCCCTGTGCATTCGCATGGCAATAGAAAGTGTTATTTTGCGAAGCGTCTATCCAAGAGTTTTGACTGGTACGCATGGGCGTAGCACGATGAAATAATTCTTTATTCATAGTCTGTGGCTGAACGCTCACCCCTGTGACACAGATTACGATCGTTGTGTATTTAAAGCAGGGTTGCCAGGAAAATCCTACCAGAGGTGGCCTGGAATTCCTAAATAAATCCTACTCGTGGTGGAGGGGGAACGCCTACACGAGTGGCGTTAATGCGTGCGTGAACTGACGGCAGTGCCAACGCGAAGGCAACCACGGCCAATCAGCGTCGCCGGAAAATAGGTTGTCGACGCTGGTTGGTCGCGGCTCGCTTCGCGTTGGCGCTGGCGTCGGCTGGCTTAGCGCTGGCGTCAGTTCATGCACACATTAACGCCACTCCTGTAGGTGTTCCTCCTCCACTACGAGTAGGATTTTGCTAGCAACCCTGTTTTAAAGTAGCGGCGCTGTGGACTTGAGAACGCATTGACGGCGATAACAGTGGCGGATCGAACTCGGGATTACTTATTTTCGCGAAGCAAGTTCCTATTAGAAATTAGCTTGGACACGGATCTAGACGCAGAGCCGTCGTACGGAGATGAAATCGCACCGAAGGTGTTTCTTTACAGCGCACGGTCGCTCGTTTAGACCGTCGCTACCCTTGATCGGTTCTCTTCTAACGGAAGTACTCGCCGATACCACCCGAGTATTGCGAAGCCGAATGGTTCTGCGAATTTAACTTAAAAAAACGAGAAAGAGTACTTGGACGAGGAGTAAGGAAAGGTGGAGATATATGTTATATATATAACGTGCACGCGTAGCCTACATACGCTATATATATAACGATAATTATTTTTGTATGGGATAAGAGTCGTAGACGGTGTAAGTACTGGACCTAAACGAACGAGTGCGACGAGGCAAAGGGAAAGGATAAATAAATATATATTATAGACGGGCCGATAGTGGAGAAAATATCGTGCGAACCTCCCGGAATCCATCCGTCCGTAAAAATATGGTTATAGGTCAGTACCGGACTATGCTGTGCTGCTGTTAGTTGTGTTTAAATTAACTTAAACTATTAAACTATCGATCGAGTATATATATACACACACACACACATACACAAATATGAATATAAATATATATGTGTAAAACGATATAAGAGAAGAGAGAGAGTGAGAGAGAGAGAAAGTGGGAGGGAAAGGGAGAGCGCCAATTGCGAGTGCATGCTCTGAGAGCACCGGCAAGATCGAATCATTAATAATCTCGAGGACGATCAAGATCAAGTAGCTAGCTCTTTTTGGTTCTAAGTGACACGTGTAGTTGCCACCCTTTTTTATTATTTTCTTTTTTAGTTTACCGTGCGGCCGCCCACCCCTTTTATACAGTAGCGCACTCAGGATTTAATCTTGGGGGGAGCCGAGTTGAAGGGATAAAAATATTTCTAACGCAAATTCAATAAAATCCATTAGGTGATCATAAAAATTTATTTAAAGAATAAAAATCAATTTTTACAAAGTCCCTTCTTTGGGGAAGGGGGTGCATTGCCCTCCCCCTCTGGGTGCGCCACTGCTTATATATATAATCTTAGAAATACAGTTCTCTTTAATATTTATGACACTATGACTCAATGAAATGGTATAGTAGCGTGGCGCGAGATATACTCCTGACCGAGGTGTCAGGGTGGCACGCGGAGCTCGCGATACCTTTGTACGTAACTGAAGTCACCAGAAATCTTTTGGACACGTTGCGCGGGGTCAACTAGTCGGAACGGTATTACTATTCTGCCACTTTCTTTCGCCTCGAGTTGAAACCGCGAAAGAACAACACTCCCTCTGCCGTGAAAAATTTAAGACTGTTTTAGTTGACGCCAATACCATGTACACTCGCGTCACATTGTAGAGAAAAGTGAATGCTTGCCGTTGTTCCGGAGTATTCGCCGTGCCACTAGATGCGTACATATATACGTCTAGATCGGGTAGAGGAAGCACACGTACACACACCACACGCCATCCAACCCCACCCCCACCCCAAATACACCACGCGAGAAAGGAAGAGAGTGAGAGCGAGAGAGAAAGAGAGAGAGAGAGAGACAAAGTTTATGCCTTCGCTTGTATCAACATAACGAATCAATAATCGGTTGCGTGATATCGACACGATGCTGTCTTAATCGAAGTGAGAGGACACACGCTATATAGATATATATATATATATAAAAATATATAAATATACATATATAAATATATATATATAAATATATATGTGTGTGTGACGATGATAAAATGGGATCCATGTAACTTCTCTCTCGAACGAGCGCGCGAGGAGTAGGAAAAAGTTTCTCTGCCCGGAGGAGGATTAAAAGTCGTCGCGACCGGGTGCTCGATGCTCGAACGAAGAGGATGTTTTGTTAAACGATAAGGAGGAGTTCAAGTAGACCCAGTTTCGTTGTCGCTTTGTAAGACGATCCTCGTCACCGCGGTCCGCCTCCCTCGGCTGCTGTTTCCACACGGTGAAGTACGATTTCCGGAGTACTGATCCCGAGAGCAAAGCGATGCCTCGCGATCGAGTGAGAGAGAGAGAGCCTACCGCGTAGCACGCGCGAGAAGCGCAACCAATGGGCAGCCCCCTCTTAACGACGAACTTTTTTTACTTTTAACCGACACACAGCCCCCCACGTTGTAAGCCGCACACGTACACACGAGTGAATGGCGACGAACATTTTAAGTATATTTAAAGAAAACAAACGAAAAAGAAAAAACATAAGGAAGGAAGAAGAGTAATAATAATCAGTAATGATAAAAGTAACAAGAATATATATGCCTAAGCCAGGGGAGAATCGAGACAATAAATGTAAACCTGTTTACACTGAGAATACTGCGTTTTTCTTTTTTTATTTGCTGCGTTCAATTCCGCAGGGTGCTGGCTACTAGAACGTTTTATATATGACTATCTGTTTCCCCGTGCACAATTGTTTTGGCGCGACAGTTCCGTGGTCGTTCAACCTTTACGCCCTCTGGGTAATCACATGTCACTTGTGTTTCACATTCCGATAGCTCCATGCCTCGGCGATCTCGGAAAGCCAGAGCGCTACTCACCTTGAAACCGCGGGCCTCGGAGGGCGCTTTCGTAAAGAAAACTCTCTCGCTGGCCCGGCGATGGGAGGGGAGGGAGGGGGGGGGGACCTCGACTCTCGAGACAGTACGCGGTTCTATCGTTCATTCCGTTTCTCCCGGCGTTCGAATCTTGCTCTTTCGTTCCCTTTTTTGTGTTTTTATTTTCTAATCGCAAGAAATATGTGTGTCTTAACACGGTACACCGCATAGTCGCATCACGCTGTGCAGATCTTTGTTCTCTAATCGTCCGCCGACAGGAAGGGCCGCGTAACTTTCGTTTGCTTCCGAGGCAAGTCCTATGTGTATATCTGTCCACATCTTAACTTCGCTTACATACAAAGGGTGTACGTACACGAGTTTCGCCACTAACACCGAAGCACGTACTAAGATAGCTAGGGTCCCGTTGGAATCGAACACCCCCCTCTCCCCTTCGTTTCTCGGTACCAGATATATCGTTACGGCGGTGACGTACGGAACTAGCCTAGTAGTAAACGATGCACATGGAATACTGTGGAACACAATGTTTGTGATGTACTTGACGGCCGTGGATCGGCGACTCGTCGCTGGGGAAGGAAGGTGCCTGTAGTAGAAACGCGGCTGGAAAGGCGAAACAGTGAAATCTGATAGCTGTATATAGTACTTAGCCTGTACTGACCTGTAGCACATGGATGCGTGAGCGCAAAATGCGAATTGGTGGATTGCGAGATCGTATCGAGACACGATTCAAAAATAATAAAAAAAAAAAAAAAAAACGATAATGAAAAAAAAAGTATTTCGATCTGCAGAGGGATAAAAAAAAAAGTATTTCTAAAAAGACTCATGAGGGATGACACGTCGAGTTTCTCTGTTATATCATTTTTTCTTTAACTCATAAATAAATGTTCTCATTCTGATGTCCGCTCGGTGAGGTGTGCGTGAGTTGGGGGGCAGGCGGCGCGCACGGTAGCGCGATGGAAAAAAAAGAATTTTTGTTTTCTGTTTTTTTTTCTCTGTTTTTTATTTACATATTAATATATATATATATTTTTTTGCTCGATACGGGCTTCACTTTTTTACGTAACGTCCATGTGTTGTGGGTCAGAGCGCCCTTGGAAATGTGGAACCACAATTCTCTTCGCATCGCGGTTCCCGAAATCAACACCGTTTCTCTCTCCTTGTTCTTTCATATCCTCTCTTTAAGTTTTGTGTTTCACGAGCCCAGCCCCTTCACAACGCACCGTCACCGCTGCGCTATTAGTTTACGCAGCATGTCAGCGTTTTCTTGCTCGAGGACACTTGGGGAGCCAGCGAGCTGCGAGGAATTTCCTTGGCCACCGTGAATTGCCTCCCTCGAGCATACACTGGTAGCACTGGCTTTTCGACCAGTCTTGCCCGCGTCCGCCTAGTGGCGCGCGATAGAGAACGGACGTTTATAACTGAGTTTCACGGGATACACTTGCGCAGCTACTGGAACAGAGCTTGTCGCGGAGTTAACAGTAACCGGGACGTCCGAGCTCGGGTCCTCGTGGCCAATTTCTTTTCGAGAATTTCATACGCCTCTTAGAAGAACCTACGCTTCGCGTGCACCAATTCTTCAAGTCCGAACGAATCGAGGATGCTTGCGTGATGTCGCGAAGGAAATTGTCTCAGCTCGCTGGTGAAAACGCTGAGAGCAGAACACACACAAAAAAAAAAAAAATCAAATCAAATGAAAGAAAGAAAGAATAGGCAAGGTACCACCTGCGAGATGGTGGACTTGCCTGACCTTTTACGTGTAACCGGCCTGGTGTTGGTTGATTCGCAGGATCAGAACGAGTCAGCGGCCATACTCAAGATCAAGGAGAGCATGCAGGAAGAGGCGAAGAGGTTTGAAAAGGATACAGATCACCCCGAGTATTTCATACAATAATTCGTCGGGAGTCGTTGGGCTCCGAGACCAAACTAACGTTTTAAGAAAGCGAAATCGCAAAACGATCATCTCCTCTCTTCCTTTATCCAGTTACCCCTCACTGCACTTGTACTCCACGACGAATACCCCACCCCCCCCCCCCCTCGGATCTCCCCTTACTTCGAGCCGAGGCATTGAAAAGGACGCGCGAGAGAAAGGAAAAAACGGAACGATAATAAATAACATACTGGGAAAAAGAAACGAAGGATGCGTGTAGAACTCCCCCCACCCCCCCTCTCTCCCCCACCCCACCCACGGAGAAACGTGCGCGACAGAGGCACGTAGAAATCAGCCGAGTCTTTTCTCCCTCTGCGAAGTGAGGGGGCCTTTGTCCATGATCTTTCGTCCTCGCCGGGTACGGGGAGGACGTACCATTAAACTGTAAGACTTAAGTAATTCTCCGAGAGCACCGTTTCATGCAAACCTTTCGTATTGTTTCGCGTTGACGTACACTCTTAGACGGCTGTACATACATCACGATCATCCCGAATCGTCGATCGATGATCTTCGTTTATAAGTAGCGATAGGCAGAGCTTCGAGTCGTTTGGAATCTGCTCGAGGAGGGCCGCAAACGGTAGGACATGTTTTCTATCGCTGCCGAGGCTCCTCTCGCCCCCTACGAATTCGGAATAATTTAAGAATTTTAAATGCTCGCCTCTCCGGTCGAGTGCGCTTTCGAAACGATTCGAATCCTTTGTACGATACCGTAAACCGGCTGAGAAATGTTCAGTACCCGTCGCTATTTGCAACTAACGTGAGTGAATCCGTTTCGACGTCGTTCCTCATTTTCTTCTCTTTACCGTAGAATGGTAATTCAGCTGACTCCCGCATTCTTTCCTCCTCTCCTACTCTCTTAGGGATTCCGAGTTTCTTTCCTACGCGAGCAAGTGCTTCCTTATTGGACCTAAGTTCGGAAGAAAAACTATATTTTTTGTACATGTTCCGGGGAACGTTTCAGCAGTATAACGTGTGTAATGTTTTATACGAGAGTAGTAGGTGTCTCATACACACACACACACACGCCCTCTAGCCACCACCCCCCCCCCCCACCTTCCTACCTTCGAACTTAATTTCAATGGGTGACGATTCCAACTGCACCATGGGTGTCCAGTGCGATTGCATCGTGACGTTTCATCGGTTTCCTCGTTCGTCCGAGTGCGAGAAAGGGAAACGTAACTGTGATAAAACGAGCCCAGCGTGGCGTACTTCTGGGGCGTCGTGAATTCATTGTGTTCGAGAAATCGACGAACGGCACTCTCGATCTTGGCGAAAGAAAAAAAGATAAACAACACCGTTCCCAAACTTCTTACTTAAATACCATCGATCCTAAAACGTCGACGAAACGAGATCTCCAATGTTTCCGTTGAAACGGTCGAGACCTTTCCTCGGTACCGCTCCTCCGAATCGAGATCGATGGATAACGATGGATTCCATTCGGGACGAAAATCCATGGGCTCCGTTAGAATAATGTGTATTCGCTTCGTTTCTGGTGACTCGTGAACCGAGGGGAGCCCGACAGGATGTTCATGAGTCACTTGAACGATCGATCGACCGATCGACCGATCGATCGATCTCCTGCGCAAGATTGTACGTCAGCGCAACGAATTCCACGAGCATCGGTTTCTGCGTGCGAAACAAGCTTACGCTCGCGTGCTCATCGCGGGCATCGTTGTTCTACGGTGTCTTTCGTCCGCGGCCGTTCCTTCCGAGACGAGAAACGTGCGTCGATATCTTCCACGAAAGCTATAACCGACGATCCACATGGGGGGGGGGGGACGCGACGCGCCTTCGTGCTTCCCCCTCCCGTCGGCGCGAGGAGCTGCGATTTTAAAGGGGGTCCCGATGGATCGGCCAACGGTACCATCGATATTATCGCGTGCGAGGGGAAAAAGCGAGTTGTTAATTTATTTACGAGATGGAGCAAGGAACAGGGTGTATACACACGAAACAGAGACACGCATGCACACACTGTGCGGAGGCCAAGTAGCTATACAGACGAATAGGAAACCAAAACAGGATGAGTAAAGTATAGCGACGATATGATCGATTGACAACGTTATCCTGCGTCGATACATTTATTTACGGAGAGTCTCACGGGCATTGTTACACGTAGCGACGGGCGAAACGTTGCGATCTCCCCCCCCCCCCCCCAGAAATCGTTCTGCACACGCGGCTCGGTTTCTTTAGCCCGAGAAGCGCACAGCACTCGAAGGACCGCGGCGTGTGACATAATAACTTCGTTGTTGTGAAAGTTACGCCGGTGTTATTGATCGGCGTCTCGCGGGTGTATAGACGAGGAGCAAGAGGAACCCGACGAAACGGTTCTCGACACATCTTATCCCCTAGGGTTTAATCCGCCGTGGCGGAGGTCCGGCCAGTGCGATAAACAAAAAAAAAATACACGTTAGACGGATTCTCGTCCGAGGCCATCGACGAATTGCGCAACTGCCAAGCGTTCGAGCGAGCCTATTCTTTCTCCTCTATAATTCGTCTTCTTTCCTCTATAATTACGTTCGCGTTACGTTCGACGGCCGCGAGAGACGCGCGTAGGAATTTCACCCGGCGAGATCCGTTACCGGGATTTTTCCGCTGTCGAGTTTGGTAGCCCGTCGGTCGGTCCCCCGCGCGTCCTCGAACGTACCGAGGAGCGTAATTCGCGGGGCAGGGTGGAACGGGACCCAGTTTGTAACGAGTCAGCCACGTGAACGGGAGATTCGGTGAATTTGTAATCTCTTTCATGGCCCCGCTGCTTATTCCCCTGGCCACTGTGCCCTCGGGAATGGCGGCGTGCGTGTATTATATTTCGGCGTACCGTGTAAATGTGTAAGTTGTACAAACTGTCGAGTGCAATTCGGATTAGATAACCTATGAAAAGAAAACGCGTCCGGTTCCTGGATTAATCGCGGGGAGTATTCGCGTTCTGTCTCTAAATTGGGATGCTTTCGATTTCGGGGCACACCGTTCGACGGCCATCGAACGTCTAATCGGGAGAGATATTCCGGTTCGTTTGGAACGGAACGTAGACGGATGTTTGGGGTTATGATCGGTATATTGATTCTCCATTCCATATATAGTTTCTCGCTTGAGTGTTCCGTTCGCAAACGATATATACGGAGAATTATGTGTATATATATATATCCGAATTTGAAGGCATTTTCAGTACACTTCCGAATGTCGATACTTTCAGAGGCGTTGCTTAATTTTTAACCTAGCGTATGTAACACTCCACTTCACCGTGATTCTCTGTTATTCCCATCCGAGTTTCTTAACCCGCGCGAGAAGCTGAAAGGAAGGATGCGTTAAGGATAGACCAAAAAAAAAATAAAAAAAACACGTAGCGTATTTCGACCGTTCTCGAGCGAGGGTAACGAGAAGAAATGTTTGTATATTGTTTAAATGCGACAGTTTAACTCGTCGCGAATAGAGGGAGAGGTTAAGTAAGGGAGTAATATGCGGTAAGATAATTAGATATCGTAATAATTAAGGGTTAGGTTGGCAGGAGAGTATAGTGGTGTTCGATGGGAACGAAGGAACTGTTTTGAATCGAGGAACGGAAGGAAACGAAAGAGGAATAATTCTATCGAAATCGAGACGTGTATAAATAAGATCGATCGGCGTGGAGAACAGATTGGAAATCGAAGGAAATCGATGAGCCGCCATCACCTCCCCCCCCCCCAAAAAAAAAAATAACCGCCAACCCTCGACGAGTGTTCGCAATTGTGCATCGGAAGAGTAAAAAAAAAAGGACAAAAACGTAATTTCGTTCTGTAAGTATTTACTTGTACGAATCCATTGTAACACTGACACGGGCTGTACATCTTGCGGCTGACCTCACGTATTCTTTAAATTCACGCATAATTATCGACATAATTATAGATACCTATACGAGTATAGCATTCAAGTAGCAAGTAATAACGATAAAAAAAAAATAATGAAATAAATGTCATCTATCCTACTAAAAGAAGCATCGACGCCTGTGTTTCTCTCAGTTGTACACCTTCCGCCCTCGTTCACGATAACTCCTCGACCGTAATTCTTTCCTTCTCGTTCGCGAGAGAAGATACGCCACGAGTCCAACGCTCGAAGAAACGACGGATACCACTCGTTGCTCGCCTGCAGCTTTATCCACCGGTAAGTCAAGCGTCCCTTTTTTTTTTCACGTTTATTTTAACGAACCCCGGTGGGAAAGTAACGTCGCTCCAGTGGCTTTATTTAGCGTCCAGGCTTTTCTGTTCAAGTAGAACAGCCGGCGGTGTCGCCAGTAATCTTTCAACCGTAGAAAGCCGCGACCGGTTCAATTCCGCTGTGACGTAAAGTTTAAGTGCACTGGGCGGTCGTGCGGGAAATACGGGTTTTCTAGATTGCTGTTTAAGTTTCTAGAACGAATGCGATATTAGGTCGCCGATTGCTGGTGGGCTTGGAACAACGAGGGGAAATGTGTCATCCCTTTACGAATCGGTGACCCGATACGTGCGCTCTTTCAACAGTGGCGTAAGCACTCGCCTCTGAACTCCGATCTAACGATCCAACGTTTCTCGGGTGTGTACGACACTGGGATTTAGACAGAAGGCTCTTAAATTGGGCAACATCCATTTTTCATTATAGGTATTTTATTCTCGGCTCTTAAGTACATTCGTTGAAAGTCGAGTAGAATTTAG
The DNA here is from genome assembly GCF_050908995.1 of Andrena cerasifolii. NCBI lineage: Eukaryota > Metazoa > Arthropoda > Insecta > Hymenoptera > Andrenidae > Andrena > Andrena cerasifolii. Next base: position 6,263,098 of record NC_135123.1, read on the forward strand.
TGGAGACGTGAAAAGTCATCGTTCCGATTTTCTTAGTGTATAAATTTGGTTTTAAATTAAACAACGTGGCGTTTTTTTTTGTGGTACGATTTATTGAGACTTATAAATTTTATGACAATCGAGTTTCAAAGATAATATGCAACAAATGACCGCCATTCGAGTTGATACAAAGTTGGGCTTTTTTATTGCACTTTCCATGGTATTGTTAAAGAAAAAAAATTGTCCTACTCATCTTTATGGACAACTAGCTTTACTACTCGTCTTCGCCGGGAATTTAGATTCTGATTTTATAAAAAAAAAACAATTTCTAGTATTTTTGTGAAAATAGTCGCATTCGTTTGGATTAGCCAGGCGCAATGAGGTAAGGCACAGTTCGCGATCCAAGAGTTTACCGTTCGAAAACTTTTAGGCGACAGACAAACGTAAAGCGTATAAACTTTCCGCTTTATATATTAAGATAAATTTCGCGAGTCTCTTCTATTAAAATGTCAAAACATCATGTACCTGAAATTGAGAAAATTAGGAGCTGTTAAAATCGAATGACTTTTGCGCCACCTGTTACATAGTGAATGTAATCCTTCGTTTATGTGCAGATAGGCGATTCGCGCGCGTTCTTTGAGCATTTCAATAGATTGGAAGAACGAAAGAATTAGGGCTCGTACGCCAATGCGTAGAGCGAACAGGTTGCTGTTCCACATTCTTCTTTGTACTCGCCGTGGAAGGATGTTCAATGAGTCGATGGCCTTGACCAACTCCTATAAGCGGCGCGCATTTCCGGAAGTGCCCTGATCTCGCTTCACGAGATTCTTCCTCCACGCCGAAGGGTCATCTAGTTGCCTGAAAACTCACGAAGCTGGGTAACAATGCTCTGATTCAGAGGATAATTAATCAAGACAGATACTAAACTCTAATTTCTAATTGGTCACTCAAGCATCACTTTTTACAACGTCACGATTCTTTCAAATTTTTAACTACTTGTTTTAATAATAATAATAGTAATAATATATTTATTTTACGGGACAAGCCCATTACTTTTATTTGTTATTCTGAATTTTTAAATTAAGAATACGACTTAGCTTTAAAAATAATTTTCCATTAAAAACTAAAAAGCGATGCAGTTGTCTTTAAAAAAAAAGGTGGAACAGAGTAAACGACCACTACTTAAAAATAAGTATTGGTTCATTCACTTCCACTGCTCTGGTGACACTCTTCGCACAATAGTTCCACTTTCGAATCTGTTTTGCCAATGAACTGTTACAGTGAAAAGATAACTACCAGTGGCGGATTTAGAAGGGGGAGGCGCCCCTCCCTCGAGGGAAAAATACTTATTTTAATTTGCACGATACTTATTTTAACTTAGCAATATGAGAGAAAATATGATAAATTGATAATAAAAAAAAACAGTTTTTCATTTAGCAGGAAAATATCGGAAAGGTCCCTGGTTTATTTCTCAAGCCTGCGCCCCCTCTTCCGAAAATCCCTAATCCGCCCCTGATAGCTATGCGTAATTACAAGGGAAAGGGCAAGTTTTAATAGTCTTTTCTAGCATGCTTGCATTTTGTATTCTCATACAGAGGGCAAGGCACTATATTATTTCGTTAGGACGTGCGAGTACAATGCATCTACGTCCGTGTCAGCGGTGTCAGTAACCGTGCACCCCCTTTCCCTTCACCCACGTCGAAGAGAACCCGTTCGAGGATTTGTATTGCATCTGGAAAGTGACGATTATGTTGGAATGCAACGACAGTTACAATCGTGACCAGCGGCCTGCTCGCCCGAAGAGGAGGATGCGAGCTCTTCGCGTCCTCGTCGACGGCGATCGCTTCCCGCTGTCAGTCCGTCGCGTGCGCGCATGCGCAGCAGTTCGCCGCGCGCAGCACCGATAAACGCTGCTTCCTTTATTTCTCTCCGTACTTCCAAAATCTCCTGCTAGAGTAATGCGCTTCTAAATGCTAAATTATTACTATTATTAAATAACTTTAAATTACTATTAAATATTTTTGCGCACAATAATAATAATAATAATAATACGGTAACTTAGCTAAATTATTACTACTATTATTAAATTACTATTAAATATTTTTGTGCTCCATAATAATAATAATAATACGGTAGTCTAGTAAAATTATTACTACCATTATTAAATAACTTTAAATTACTATTAAATATTTTTGCGCACAATAATAATAATAATAATACGGTAACCTAGCTAAATTATTACTACTATTATTAAATTACTATTAAATATTTTTGTGCACCATAATAATAATACGGTAGCCTAGTTAAATTATTACTACCATTATTAAATAACTTTAAATTACTATTAAATATTTTTGCGCACAATAATAATAATAATAATAATACGGTAACTTAGCTAAATTATTACTACTATTATTAAATTACTATTAAATATTTTTGTGCTCCATAATAATAATAATAATAATACGGTAGTCTAGTTAAATTATTACTACTGTTATTAAATAACTTTAAATTATTATTAAGTATTTTTGCGCACAATAATAATAATAATAATAATACGGTAACTTAGCTAAATTATTACTACTATTATTAAATTACTATTAAATATTTTTGTGCACTATAATAATAATAATAATACGGTAGGCGTCCCTTAAAAAAATTCGATTACAGCTGAGAAGTTAACTTAAATTCCCTATACATTTCTTCCAAAAGCTTCGATTTCATTTGACTTCTACCGCGTGTAAAACTCGCGCTCTTACCGATTCTTCTAAATTTTAAACCCAAAGATCCCTGGGGAGCCCTTCGAATCGAAATTCTGGAACTCGGTAGGCGTTAGTGTTCCGTGGTAATCGGTATGCGTCGAGGAAGATCGACTGGAAAGGTAAACACGCGGATTTGACGTGGGATGGGTCGCCCTCGGCGATGACGACTACCTGACCGAAGACAGGTGGCTCCTTATACCATAGCGCGGGTTCAATGTGTTCAGTTTTGCTATGACCGCCGACTGGTCACGAGACATCCCTGAAACAGGTCTCCGGTTTTGAGGATCCTACACACGCTTTTTCGCCTCTTCGCCCCAGCGATAACACAAGGATACCGCGATGGAGTTCCGCACCTTTGTCGTAAGTACGATCCATCTGTTTTTTTTTTTTTTTTTATTCAACTAACGTCGCTGCGGAAATTTTCCTTTCAATTCTAACACATTCAAATACCAGATAGGGGCACTAGGAACTGTTACGTTTCCTGGAGTCGCTGGTGAATTGAAATAAAAGTCAGGTGACAGAAGTTCCGAAAGAGTTTCTACCGGAAGCTTCGCTCGACATTTTAATAGAATTATAAAAGCTTTATATATTTCCCCAATAGAAGCTCAAGCCTGTCTATCTACTGACAGGCAGATAGACGTTTGTCTGAATTTCTATCGAAGAGGACTGGGCGAATATTTCGTTAGGACTGGACGGATGATTGATGCGGAGGTGCCCGCGCGCCTCGTCAATCAAAAGTAGCGGGAAAAGCCCGATAAATTCATTACGCCGGCCCCTGGTCGAAGCTTATTATAGAACTGTCCCGTATTCAGTAATCGCTGGGAACCGGTATGAAGTAATACCGTTACGCAAATGCGTAATAAACGTTACTACGGGAAAAGCGGCCTTTTTGGTCCTCTTGAATTATGCTCTCGCGTCGACCAGACGTCCAAGGATTACCCGAGCAGTAATAAAGGTTGCGAATCCACGAGGAGATTTTACGCTAGGCAAAAGTCAACTAAATGTAAATAATATAGATATACGCAGGAGATGATAAGATTTTTGAAAATACATCGCGAACCTTCTCTCGCGAGAGTCTGATTTCGTGAAGAAATTAAAATTTGCCCATTAGTGGAAACGCCTCGTGAAATAATTGAGGTTAAAGTCTCGCGCGAGACGCGATGTTTTTCTTTGTCTAATCGTTGATCTGCACCTTAGAGAAATGTGAATCCATGGAATAGTTGAGACGATCCCTCCGCGGTGGCCCGTGCAGGGTCTAGGACACCTCTGAAAAACGAGTAAAACCGTCCCGGTTCGCACGAGCCGCTGGGTAATCCTGTAAGCAACAAGCATCATTAGTGGCAAGATTCTCGGCGATTACGCCGGGTCGTTACGTTTTACTAATTACAGTTAGAATTAACCGATGCACGGGCTCGAACACCTGCTCCTTTAATTCCGGGGCAGTCATTGAATCGACGGTAGTTGCTGGCGGGCGATAAGATCGCCGAGCGAGGCTTGCGCACGCTTGTAAACGGAATCGGGCGAACGTGGATCGTGCTGTTAGTGCTGAAAAGGATCCATGATGGCGCTGATAAATCGTGCGCGATTTTTAACCTCGAAATTCCTGAACGTTAAAGAGCCGAAAGAATGTAACGGCCCGCGGAGCGACGTGTTAGTGGGGCAAGCCCAGCGCGCAAGACTATGGTCCGCCGGAGTATTAATAGTCCGCGGAGCGTGGACCGAGTACCGTTAAGGCCGAATACGATACGATGTATCCTCGCTAACGGGGAATGCCGCGCGAGACCGAAACCGCGTAGAGATGGATCATCGACTGACGGCCGTTGGATCGAATAAGCCATAAAACCCCGTCTAAAGCCTCGTTCGGATTAGTCAAGTTACTTGAAACTTGAAACTACCTTACCGATTGTGAACCTGTTATTCGCTTCACTTCAAATAACCTCTCAAGTTTCTTTAAAGTTTCAAGCGAAGTAAAGAGTCGTTCAACTTTTATTCGCCATGCGATACAACTCGAACACTGCGAACGTACGTACGAGTGTGAAGTTCGAGTCACTTGAAGTAAGCTGAGAATAATCGTAAGAGTAACTCGAAGCCAACGGACACTACTGAACCACAAACTCGAAATCAGATTAATCGATTTCAACTTGACTAATGAGAACGAGGCTCCAGCATCCATTGCTCGACGATCCTACATTCTATACTTCCTCCACTAGCGTTTCAGCATAAAATTCATCGGCATTTTGTCTCAAATCGCGATGCAGATTAAAGTAACAGCGTGTTAACCCTTTGCGGACGGAGGTTGAGAAATTTTGCACATGTCGCGTGCGGGCATCCTCCGGTCTCGTATGTTCCCTGTACTCGGCGAACGCCCGTCGGCGTTCCCCGCAGGGGGTATGCAATAGGATAAAGTGACCAGACGTCCCGCATTGTACGGGACACAGTCCCGCATTGAAAAGCGTCCCGCAAAGTGTCCCGGATTGGACATGTAACCTTTCACATTTTCGCAGTGGCATAAAGTTACTGTAACCTCTACTTTCTTTGTTGTGAAAAAAGGAAATATTTTGAATCTCGTTTCAATGCATCACTTTATAATCACAAGTACGTATTTTTTTAAATATATTGCAAAATCTTTAATAAACTACGGAAAAGATCTCCTCACGGATCTGTTAACCCTTTTTTCTTTTCGCTTGCTTGCCCCGCATTGGAACAGGAAATATCTGGTCGCTTTACATTAGGGGAATTTCTATGTAGCGTTGTAACGGGGAGAACTGACTTTCCAGCTGATACTTTTGAGCGTGTCGTCGTATGCTGACGAGTACCAGGATACCAAGCCGTCTAAGCCCAGTGACAACGAATTGTCGACGGAGTCTAACGAGCCGCAGGAGGGATACTACGCCTTCGTGAAGTCGCCAAACGCTGAGCCGCCTAAAGTTAGGCCGCCGCCATATATAGACAGCGATAAAGAGTGCTATGGTGCGCATTTCGAGCCTGTGCCACTTACCCGTCGTCGGTGTAAGAGTATCTTAAATATGAAATCACGGTTTTAGATACCGGCAAGCAGGGGAAGGGCTACGTTTCCGTGCACAATATCTGCGGGGACCTGAACAAGGGCTTTATCCCGAGGAATCCTATGAATCAGTACTTCAACGGATCCTCTTATCCTTTGTAAGTTGGAGAAAGGTGTTATCAGGAAACCAAGTAGACACGATCTTTCAGTCGCCTGCTACGTTTACGACAGAAGGTACCTCTGTTTATAGCTCCCTGTTAAAGAACCACACGCTCAAGTTCCTGAGCAAGGCTCTGCCCATACTGAAGGCTGACGACTCCTTGCCGAAAGTGGCCACCGTCCAGTCCTACTCCCAGAATTCGTGAGTAGACGTTTGCCAGCTAGTTGGATAGGCGCGTTTCGCTACGCTCGCACGAATCGTTCACTCTCTTTATCGCCGCAGCGTGGACACCGACGAGAAGCGCAGCAGGAGCAAACGGTCCTCCGAGCCAGAGGGCGCTTTAGACTCCATTCGAAACGGACGGAAGTTCTGCGAGAATGGCGCAGGAGTGTAAGTGATCGAACCGGGGGATATATATATATATATGTATATACTCGCAGAGATGCTCATAGGCATGTACAGACCGAGCGTAAGCTGGGACTACGGGCGAGGGAAAAGTAGGATTGGAGGGGGAAAGGCAGCGTACGGGCGCGTCGGTTAGCTTCGGATGCGTTCGGCTCGCGTCGACTCGATGTTAATGGCTGTGTGCTGAACATAACCACCTGAGTTACGCGATTTACCCGTATCGCTACGTTACCGCAAATCTTACCGCACCTTTCAGCTTGCGCTCCGTCTGTACTATGTATCTATGCTTGAGACTTCGAAGTTTTCCATTCCGTCATTATCTCCCCCTTTTCTCTCGGTCCGTATCAAAGGGTCTGCATGCTGTACAAGGCCATCCAAGGGGAGCCACTGGCCACGTCGGCCGCGGAGCGTCGCGACGAGCCATCTACCCCCGAGTACCGTCAACGAACACCGCCGCAGGAGAAAGCAGAGTACACTGGCCCGCCCACTCCCTGTCCAGCCAAAGTGGAGTACGCCACTCCCGTGTTCGCCAAGAACTACCAGGGCATTTGGCGCTACGTGGTGCAGATACCCTACGAGGGCTACTTCACGCAAACCATCGAGGTCACCAGATGCATGTAAGCATCCCGCGACTCGGCAGAGAGGATTCGGCGACTCTCCCATCGCACACCTTTTAATTTAGCAGGCATCCATTCCGTTGAAACGCCGGCGCACGTGCGGCGCTTTTATTTTTAGTATAAGTCGCTCGACCTGGATGAGGAAATAAGATAATTGTACGAGTGAATAATGGAATTATTCATGCTCAGTTTTAATGCTTTTGAGAGCGATCTAGGCTATGATTCTCGTTACAATTATGGGTTTCTGTCGCGCAATGCTTGTGCTTCTCACCGGAGATGGGCATACAATTATTTTAAACGAGAATCTGCATTCGAATAGAGGATACAAATTTTATTCGTGACTCGTTGAGTAAAGGTGACTGGGGTTAATCTTTATTCGTACGACGGAGTTATACCGGCTTTGTACAAAGTGACCGTTGACACGCGACCATAGTTCGCACGTTACGTTCATCCACCGGCAATTCGATATTACTTGCATCACTTTTAACCCGGCTTACCTATTTCTCGCAGGCAATCCAGGTGCCATTACCTAGACGGCGGCTGCCTGTCCTCGCCGCGGTGGACCAGCCTGCTGGTCGCGGAGATCTTCTACCCGGACACGATCCTGGAGGAGAACCAGAACTCCAGGTTCAGCGGGCTCAGGGACACGGCCGGCTCGCCGCCACCGGTACACGACTTCCAGAACTACCAGCAGTACCTGCAGAAACGCGCCGGCGAGAACGAGGCCCGCACCAGCGCGGCCTCCCAGCAGCACCACTGCGACGGCGTCGATGAGATGGGGTGCTTCCAGGTAATTCGGCGGGGCCATTAATGCGCACGGGCAATAATCGAATTTCTATCTGAACAACGCTAATCGAGATGATCGCGAAACCACGCGTGCAGCTGAACGGGTAAAAGGATTCTTAAGAAAAAGAGTGACCCAAGAAATAGCCCCTTTTTTGGGTCCCACGATTTTGGAACTGAACTTTGTGCCAAATGATAGCTTATGGCGCAGACATCAATCCCGATAAATTTTCAAGTTGAGGTGACAATTAGTTTCTGAGATATGAGAGGTGGAAAAAGCGAAAATTCGAATTTGAACTTAGATTTTCGAAATTCACGAAAAAAATCAAGAAATATAAATGTCTGTGTAGTAGGTGCGTTTTTAATATAATAGATTTTTTTTCGTGAATTTTGAAAATCTAAGTTCAAATTCGTTATTAGCAGCCAGCAAAACCCCTGGAAATAATTATTTAAATTATCGGACTGACATAGAAGTTCGTACATCGAAGCATATGGGTTGACGCGTTAATGAATTTTCACTTCTTTGACCTTCCATATCTCAGAAACTAATTGTCACCTCAACAAATTCATCGGGGTTGATGTCTCGTCATAAGCTATCATTTGGCACAAAATTCAGTTGCAAAATCGTGGGACCAAAAAGGGGCCAAAAAGGGCCTCATTTTGGGGTCACTCTTTATTTAACGCAATTTCATTTAACGGGTCGCGAATTTCCTACGTTCCCTTGCGAGGAGAAGGAGCGCGAAGTAGCGTCTTCTGTAATATTTTTTCAACCTAATTTTCAATATGACACTTTAAAAAAAAATTTAATAACTAAAAAAAATGCGATGCAAAAAATATTACGCAAGAAAGGGAGAGTGGGGGAGGGGGGAGGCAGTTGCAATATAAAATCTTACAAATTGAGGAGGGAGGGGGTAAGAAATCGCAACGATTACCCTTGCGTAATTTAAAAATGGCCTCTAATGCAAATTCAACGAAATTTATTAGACGATTATAAAGATCGATTTGGAGAATAAAATCCAGTTTTCTTTTCTTTTTACAAAGTCCTTTCTTTTGGGGATACAATGGTCCCTTGCCTCCCTCCCCACCGGTTCTCGTTCGATCACCGAAGTTAAGCATCGTGGGGCGCGTATCGGGGAAAGGATGGGTGACCGTTTTTCTCCTGGTGCGTTGCTTGCTGCTGGCAACCTTACGGGTAGGTTTCCCCGGTTGCGAACGTTTATAATTCGTCACCGTTATGGCCTACCCAATAGCAAAATTCCTTACGGTGATCCCATCGAGTCAAGACGTGGTCTTTCGGAACCCACTATGCTTTCCGCCCACCCTGTGGCTTCCTAGGGAGGAACGATGCTCACTCCATCTTGCTTGGTTTAAATGCTGCTATAGAGGAGACTCTGAGGCGCAGCGCGTCAGTTGGACCTTTCAAAAATCGACACTATCTGCCTCCCCCCCCCCTTCTGGGTCCGCTGCTGATAAATTTACAAGTGATCGGTGCTTCCGTTTCAGGTGAGACTGTATTACGACTGGTTCCTGGTACCGGGCAGCTGCAAGTGCTGGCGCCCGGATTACTTCAACCGGTACGTTCGTCGTAGCGGGTCCAACGTCGAACTGTGATGGAAACCGTCCTGGATTGCACGACACGGATCGAGGATGAGCGAAAAGGTTTAGTGGCAGGAGCGAGACACTTTCGGGTCAAGGCGGGGACGTTGTTATCGTTTGGTATCAGCGCGAGATACTGCGCCGGAACGGTGACACCTCGTCCCGATTTAATGCACTAGCTTTAATACGCGATGCGATTTCTGTCGCATCGAATCTGCAACACTGTGCGCACCTTAAGACTGAAGAGATACCGTTCGCTCTTTACGCGGAACGCCTGGCGCAATGCATCCGAGCGCGTTCCACGTCCGAGCGCGTTCGTTACTAGGCATCTCCTTCCCTTCTTTTTTATTTCGGTAATTAACGCCCGATACATTCCTGTTCCGCGCTGCACACCCGCGGAGCGCGTAATTTTCGTCGGCGAGAAACGCTGATTCATTAATAGAGTAGAGTGACGCGTCTCTGTATCGGTACGATCATTTATTCTGATAAGATTCACGGTAAATGCGGCGCGATGGGAAATAGAATTATCTCGCAAGAACGGCGATCGAGAATAGCGCGTAGAGATTATTTATATTGTACTTTAAATAATGTCGAGTGGCATCGGGCACGCGAGCCCGCTGTCCGCTTGTTGAACAGTGGGAAACGTCACTCGTTACGCCGCCGCGGGCTCCTCAGTGTGCCTTTCTCGTTTACGAACGCCTTTCTGCGTGGATACGTTATTTCTTTGATCTAACAGCTTCTATCTATTCCTCCGAATTTAACGGCACTCGTAACTCTTTATGGTCGAAGATGGTGTGCTGGCAGGGCACCGCTACTAAAACTCATTTCTCAGGGCAATTTGAATGATTCGCTTTTAAAATAGCATACGCCAACTTCGAGCCTGCACAAATAATTAGTGTATGAAAACTGTACTTCTCCCTCTGATTATTTACCACGATTAATGTTATTTTCTACCCCAGTTGACATTGTGCAGTACATTTATAGCGAGTCTAGACAACTGTCAACCTCTGTTCACGAAGTAACATGGACGAATAAATTATTACGAAACCAGGTAATAAGGCAACGAGCACATCGATTATCCAGAAACTATAAATATCGTATTTGGTTACTCCTCCGCCCACCTCCCTGGAAGCAGGGAGCTTTATAAAACAACGAGGTCCATTTTGCCCAGTGACGGATTTAAGGCAAACGGCCCGGGTGGCAAAGGTTCTTGGATATACTGTATAATAACGGAATAATTCGAGCGAATTAAAACAGGAAAAAAAATAAAAAAATTCAATTTCTGAATCTGCACCCTTCCAGATTTCAAGAATTTGCCGCAAATAGAAATAAAAACTTATCGATTCGATAACTACTGCTTATTGCGTGAAAATATATATTTTTCAATCCGTATTCTCTTTTTAATTTTAAGTCGAAGCAATAATTTCATAAACAGTTTTTTCTAATTTACTTGAAGTGGTAAAGATCGAGTGGTGTACAAATTATGGGAAAGAAAAAAAATATAATATCCGGATAAAACCGTATTTTTTTTTTTGAAGATGGCACCTTGGGGGCCCATGTGGCAACTGCTCCGTCACTGATTTGCCCCATAATTTAATTCGACTTGGAATTCCTATTTTCCTAAAAAATGCTGCCAACCCCATTTTCAAAAAAAAATTTATGATTTTATCCAAACACTATATTTCTTTCTGTACTACCACAATTAGTCTGTCTTTAATAAACTACCTCTTCATTTTCCCGAAAAATGGGCCACTCAAAATGTTTGCCACCTGGGCCATTTTCCTTAAATCCGCCACTGGATCCCAATAATAACTAAAGCGTCCTTTAATATTTAATACGGGTCAAGACGAACCCCGCCCCCCCCCCCCAGCCAAGGGCGAAGCAGCATATAACTCAATCCACGTTTGCACTTCCAAAAATGCCAGCAGTCTAGGTCAGGTCACTCTTCCTCATTCTACGTCTCAAGTTCTCGTTGCACTGGATCGGCGCATACGAAACCAACCTCTCCACCCGTGTGCCGAGAAAAAAAGAAACGACCTACCTACCTACTACGACCTTCGCGCTACCGCCAAGGAACGGCACGCGTCTCCCCTTCAAACCGCTGCGCAAAACATTCGGAAACGACTAGCCGGAATTTCGGATAACGTGGTTTACGGTCGCCCCGCGAGATTCGACGAGAGCCGTGCTCGTTTGCAACGCTATACCCAGCGTGTGTAGGTATCGCAAAGCTGGATCAATACCCGGGGGCGCGGATAGACGAGGCGAGAGTGTAACGGCGACCGCGCTGGAGCGAGAGAGACGGAGGAGTCGCGTGGCGTCTGGCCGAGAGAGCGTGCTTTTAATTCGCCGTGGTGTGTGCGTGGCTAATTTGCAATTCCGTGCGTGAGTACGCAGCCGGCAGCGGAATCGATAGCCTGTTAATCGAAGCCCCTATTACATGACTCGAATGGTAACTTATTCTTCGGGCTGCAAGCGGTTGAATGAGATCGCGGGACAAGGCCTGGTGGCGTATCATGAATCGCGCGACTCTACCAGTGACACTTCGCTGCGTATCAATTACAACATCCATTAACACTGTTGATTCAATCTAATCGAAGGACTGGAAGCGGTGCACCTGTTTTCAGAGATTGATCAGTAACGCCTACCTCTGCGTCAAGCACATTCTCCCACGTGATTCCGTGGAGCGCGCGTGCACAGCGAGGCGCACACACAAGCACGGGGCTTGCTTGCCACACGCACGGAAGCGGTGGTGACAGCGTCGGCTGCTGCGCCAGCTGAAACGAAATCCTGGTGGGGGGTCGCGCTATGCGAATGTACGTGCATGCATATAGCGCTACGGCAGGATATCGCGAGGGGCCTGCGACGGGAAGCTAGTTCAGTGTCGACCGGCGGCGGGTAACTGTCGCGTCGGATCGCGTCGTCGTTCTAGCGCGATCGTGTTTCCGTCGGTCCTCGGCGACAGAAGCGGCGGGACACGCGACCCAGCCTAACGATCCGGCCGACTCGATACCGGGAAGCTTCCCACGGCCCCGTCTAACCAGAAACAGAGAACGGAGTTTCGATAGGCGAAACCGCTCGCTAAAAATACGTTCCACGAACGATCGGTGGCGCTGCGGGGGTCGGCGATACCGACGATCAGTGATGCCGAGCCGCAGAGCAGAATCGTCCCAGCCGATGCCAGTGAGAACGTGCCTCCGTCGTCCGTCATTTAGGACGCGCTCGTGATACCATGGAACATCGTGAAGTCGAAACGGCGAATGCTCGGTCCTCGACTGATACCGCGTCGCGGGGTGCCCCCCTCTCGTCCCTCGAGACCGTCCACGGGGATTGTCGCGCGGACCCTGCGAGAGAAATCCGAGGGTGGTGAGATCGGCCGCTGAGGGGATCATGGAGAAACGGCAGGATTTGCGTTGCGCGTTTCGTCGGCCGCGATAACTCGCACGGAGGAGAACAGTCGCCAAGCGTCGAGCGGAGATTCAGCGCGGTCGTTAATCACGCGAAATGACCGTGATACCTTGACGGACGTAGATTCGTTTCCCGTGGCACGCGCGCGATCCTGCCGCGAGCTACGTAAACGAGGCAGAACACGATCGTGGCTGGAGAGTGGAGCATGAACGCCGATTATCAGGTGCGTACTAATTGTGTTGTGCTAACGGCGGGCAGGGGAGGGGGGGGCTTCTCGCTGCGCGACGTTATTTGTTGGTTCGATACGAGCACCGAAATCGCGGGATATATCGATCCCGCGAGGTTATACGGAATCGCTGACGAGAAGAGAATCGCCGGCGTTTTTTCCTTGCTAAATATACGCGTAGCTGAAAGACATCTCTGTTTATTTTCTTTTATCGACCATGCTTCTGTGTGGTTCGTTAACCGTCGACGGGGGATGTAGGCGAACCGTTAAGGAAACGTGCGCGAGCATCGGCTCTGAAAGAGATGGGGTTTAAAATTATTTCTCGAGTGTTTTAGAGACGGATACTGGGTCGTTAGATTTTCGCCTCGCCGAGAGCAAACCTGTGCCAAGATAATTGCGAATATTATCGTATCTATGACGCGAAGCGCCTCGCGGGAGGTGCTGGTTGAGAGCGACGGGACGGAAATAGTTGCGAAATAGGTTATGATCGTTGAAGTGGCCCGGTCACGGTGGATGGTGGCAATCTTTTGCTAGTGCAGCTGAAAGGGAGGGAAGAGTGTCTGAGGGACGCTTGAAGCGTTCTTTGGAGAGTTCTTTTAAGGGGACAATAGATAAAGGTTCGCTGAACCTAAATGGAAATTCGCCGGCACTCGGTGGCGCCACCGGATTCAAAGGGTTAACAAAGGGTCGGAGAATTGCAGGTTTTCGTGACCTACATTAACGATGGAACGAGCTGATACTGCGGCAATTGAGGCGAGTGGCTTATCACGTCTGATCGGTAATTGATCCTCGGCGATACTAATCAGTATGGGAACGTCTTATCGCTCTCCTGTAGTACATATGCTTACCCGTTTTTCAGCGGTTTTTCGCCGTTTCTTCTCGTTACCCCAACCCCTCGAGATTATCGCCTCCGTTCGAATAACCGATCAAGCACGAGCGGGTTTGCTCTCGCAGTGTCACGCGCGGAAGTAGTCGATACGCGGCTTAATTAAATAAGGTGAGGCACGATTCATTTCCCGAGCATTATTTCTCATTGATTAGCGCGTTCGTGACGACCACGTTGCTCAGGGAAGCCACTTCGCGATGTACGCGGTAACTTGTTTCCATAGTTCTCGCCTCTTTACACGGCAAGCGAGATATACTTAAAGACTTCAACGTTTCAATCGATGCTTAAAATTTAAACAGTGACGCGGTATAGTGCGAACCATCAATTCCTTCGACTCCAGCTGTAAATAAGATTGCAGAGAGTCTGATATTTGTAAAAAAAAAAAAGAAACACGTTTATTCTGAAAAAGTCTGCGACAGCCGTGCATCGTGGCTGAGCGAAGATTTCCCGCGGCAATCGCGCTGTAAAATTATACTTCTGTCGCCACCACAAATTCGCGGTTTTCTTTAGCCCGGCAGACACGCGTTTCCGTTAGAAGCTACGTTTCACCTTGCCTGGTTGAGCGATGCCTGCGCGTCTGAATTTATTCGAATTCGAGTGCCTTACAGTACGGCACTTGAATGGGGATTTGGGACGAAAATAATGGAATACGTACGATGTGGTAATAATTCACATTGCTGTATTAAAAGTTGTGCTAACAAGGGATCACCGCGAACCCGGACCGACCGATTGGAACGCAACTTTGTGGGTTCCTAGAGCGGCTCAAAATAAGAACAACGGCGTGTTCCACTTGTGCCCCATCGCCCCCCAAGGGGGCGAAAACCAACCCCAAAGTCAAATTGGCACCCCCCCCCCTCCGCGCACAACTCTCAAAGTACAACAGACAGAAAAAAATGTTTCGGAGCGGGCAAAGCCCCAAATGTTTCAATAAGCGCCACGGAACAACCCCCAACAAATTATTATTATTATTATTATTATTATTATTATTATTATTATTATTATTATTATTATTATTATTATTATATTTAACGGGAAATCCCTTAATATACAAGATATATACATAAAACAGAGCATATACCATCTAGAACATAAGTAAATATTAATTAATTAATTAATATTTAAATTGACTGTTCGAGTACTCGGAAAAAGTGAGCCGAGCCGAGCCAAGCACCCGTAAAAACCGAGTAGCTCGAAAGAATCGAGAAGCTTGAATTTTTTCGAGCGGCTCGAATATACTTGGAGCAGTTCGAAATTTTCGAGCAACCAACTCTGTCGAGTACCTTTTAAGTTACGTTCATCTACGGGAATGTAAATAATGGTTCTCAATAAGTAACGTGAATAATTAAAATGTAAGCTGTAAATGGAAATATTCTGTAACTTTTGAAAATAAATACTAAATTAAAATCTTTCTTTTTTTTCATTTTTTTTTCTGTATTTGTTAACGTATTCGTACACTTCTCTTTACGTTATCTTTCTTTTCTTCTCACTGTTTTCTTCGTGACCTAAAATATTCGAAACATTCGTATTGTCCGAAACCGTTCAAGCTACTCGACACAGTCTGCTCGAAGATTTCGATCTGCTCCAAGTATATTCGAGCCGCTTAAAAAAAATCGAGTTTCTCGGTTCTTTCGAGCGGCTCGAAAAAATTCGAGCTACTCGGGTTTTACGGGTACTCGGCTCGGCGCGGTCCGAACTTCAAGCTACTCGAATATTCGAGAACTCGAGGCAGCCTTACAACAAAATAAATGAAAAACTTGTTTTTAAAAAAAAAAATAATAATTTTACCTCACGTTATCTTTCATAATTTTTCCATTCACATAACAAAAAATATAGGGTGTTCTTTTTTTGTGAATTCAACCGTGCACATGAATCGCACAACGCACCGTCGGCCCATGGAGCCACACGGCGCGCACGGCCGCGCGCCCCAAACGCATAGCAAGCCGCATGACAAGACTCGCCTCCGTTTGCCGCCAGGCCCCAATACATGACGGTGACAAATATGATAATATTCGAAGATGCTAAAGTGTATTATGTATAATTTATTACTCGTAAAATAAAGGAGCTTATCCAGCTATTTTCAATGGTATTCATATTTGTTTGCAGAAGGTACATTTAATCGTTTGATAAAAGTGTTGATACAATTATCATATCTATTTTGCACGAGATACATTTAGCACGAGATGCTTTCAGGTGTATGGTTAATTATTGATAATTTCGCTTCACTGTTTGTAAAGTTCCCTTTGTTAATGCATTAGATAAGATTAACTAGTCATGCGGTTTTTTGATGAAACGAACTTATCGTGCACGAGACATCCTTGTATCCATATCTTTCTGTCTCATTATAAATACCAAGTTTTCGCAGCTCAACTTCATACTCGTTGCCACTGGCATTCTTTTAACTGAAAGCAGTAGGTACAAGTTATAAAATGGTGCGCGGAAATCCGGGTAATTAATTTACTGATAACTGATCTGAATACCGCCGTCTCCGAATTATCAGAGATTACACGTACCATAATAGTTGATAATAAGAATTAGTGTTTTCCTCTCGAGAAATTTTATAATTGCTTATTTCTTATTTCTCCAGAAATACTATAATTTCTCGAGAAACTTAAGCTTAGGGGAAATATTATAAGTCTCATTTATTTTCGTAAATGAATGTATTACTAGTTAATCGCGAACGTATAAACACATCTGCCATTTATAATACATCTTGTTAATAACATTAGAACCTATATGAATTCCAATAGAAAATCACAGTACAGAAGATTCGACATTATTAAGTGCCGAAGGTGCTCTTAAATTCTTATTTAAAAATTTAGAAAAATTGTATACCGAATTGAGTACCTAATGAGTTTCCTGTGGCTATTAAAGAAGAAATATAGAAAAGAGGAGATAAGACTATTGTATCCCGTATAAAATTTTTGCACGATCCAGAATTTCTTCCAAAAGGGTCAAAAGACGCATTTTTTCATTTAACAGCCAAGATAAGATATATATAACGTCAAAATATAAAAGTAACAGATTTTGCCACAAAAAAGAAACAGATTCGCTGAAGCTGCATTAGGCGCATTGTGCTATTTAAAAATAAATTTTAAAACCAAAAAGTAATGTTTCGGTTTGTACAAATTTTGTATTAAGTAAATAAATTTACCAATTATATTTAATATCTATTTTTTCATTTACACAAGTTTTGTATAAATTAGACAGGAATAATCATTTAGTTAAAGTTTTCTTGTGTGTTTTCATAAATATTATCAAAATTATTCCAAAAATATAATTTTTCCAATATTTTTTTCAATTTCTAGAGAATTCTCAAGAAATGTGATCTCATTTCTGATTACCAGCGGCCGTAGCCGTGATGAATACATCGGTTCTCGTTAGATCACCGAAGTTAAACGTCACGGGGCGGTGTGCTGGGGAAAGATGGGTGAACGCGGGGGGACCACTTTTTCTCCCGGTGCGCTGCTGCTGCTGGGATCCGAAGGAGAGAGGAGGGAAAAATGGAATGACTAATGGTTCGTTGGACAATATAAGCAAAATGCTTGAAACACGCCATCCTGTGTAAATAACACAGGAAATACAAATACAAATTCATTTCTGATTTCTCGAGAAACAAAAAGATATGGAGAAATCAGGAACACTAGTAAGAATGACGTTTCATTCACAACCGACTATGTTACGACCCTAGAATTTGAAGATCTAGCGCGACCCCAAGAATGTGAGTTTGTTCAAGACAATAATATCCAGGAAGACGAAGAATTTACTGTCAATGAATTTGTTGATGTGTGTCCCAGGTGAAAGTGGTAACGTAGATTTGAATGATAAAATTCGAGCTGCTGAGTTACGGAGAAGCGGCTCAAAAGATGGAAAACCTCGCGGCAGTGTGCAACACATCAACTCAGGAAAGTTAATAAATCAGCTCAGCAATAATTGTATCGCTGGGAATCAGTGTTGGCGAATGTTGGTACACGCAGAGAACAGCTGTTATCTACCGTGCAATATGTGTTTGGCAAATTTCAAGCTGCTATCGATCAGGGCTCGTTGATACATGGACATTGATATAAGAAGATGGGCGCTAGAAGCAAAAGAGAGGAGGTCAATCTTCCCACATTCAAAGCTGGCCATGCCTGGATCACGAGTTTCAAAAAAGTACACAACGTCGTTTCGAGAAAAGTTACGAAATCCGTCAGCCGTTCCGCGCAGCGAGACAAGCAACATTTACATTTAACTTTCTCCGAATTCGTAAATCAGGTAAAGCCATACGTCGCTACGCACAGTCCAAGTAATGTATACAACGCAGATAAGAGTGGATTTAATTTATATATCCATTCCAGTCGTACGTTGACACACCGTGCTGGAAAGACTGCAGAAGCATCCGTGCAATCCTCAAGTGTCCTCAGTCACTAGAGGTGTGCGGGTACCCGACTTTTCGGGCCCCGGTTGGATCGGGTACAGTCGGGCGGGCTCGAACGGGGGCCCGGGACCGACGGGCCCACGGGTACTCCGACTGTGTCGTGTAGCCCGATTACTTCGGGTAGCGCGGTCGTGTCAGGTAGCTCGATTATTTCAGGTATTGCGGTGCTTGATAAGTTCATATACGTATTCAGCTTTTTTAAACAACGGAGTAGTCGACAAGCGTGTACAAAATCTTTACCTATATGCAACATCAGAATAAGATAATTTTCACGTGAAAAAATAATGCTTCTAACGGGTTTATTCAAAACGAACCTCATTTGATACAGCCTGTATATTAATTTTGTATAAGGTGCATAAGTTAAATTCTTACTTAAGCAGGGTTTTCGCGTAACTGTCCCCAAAATTTTGAATAAATCCGATAGAAGCATTATTTTTTCACGTGAAAATTATCGTATTCTGAAGTTACATATAGGTAAAGATTTTGTATATGCTTGCCGAGTAGCAGTTTTTTTTTTTGTATTATATTTTAACATTCATATTCCTTATTTACGGGCTAATAATTACATAAGATAACTGGATTAGAATTGAATATTGATTATTTCGCTTTCGTCCATTTAATGCCGCACTATCCGCTCTAACAGTGGACGCAGGTTCTCGCGACGGAAAAACCTAGTCGCCTCTATCCTTAGAGCGTATAAACGCGGAGGAAGCATGCAATGGGCGAAAATGTAGACGGCGGTAGAAAGAGAAAGGTACACATTGGGGACAGCCTCTCTCTTTCTAACACCAAAAGAAAAACACTGCCGTCCCTGGCACTATATAGAAAGAGAGAGGCTGTCCCCAATGTGTATCTTTCTCTTTCTACCGCCGTCTACATTTTCGCCCATTGCATGGTTCCTGCATGCTTATATGCTCTAAGTCTCTATCACAAACAGTCTATTGGTTCTCTTATCGCCTCTGCATATCGCAGTTCCTTTTCGTTAATGTTAAACTCATCGTGGAAAACGTTTCGCTTTATTTGGCGAACGTTACCGCCACTGACGCCTCTCCCCCCTCCGCTCCCTTTCAAACGCCCCTGCAGCCGTGCCACAAATCTTTCGGTAGAAGTAATTCCCTAGGAATTCACGCAGCTCCATGAGCCGCTAGAATATTTCGCGTGCTCTTGTTTAATATATTTCGAAGGGATCGTCAAAATTTAATTCGCGGTGTCATCGCGACGCGAGACGTTACACAACTGTCGGTAAATTATTTTCACTGCTCGCGATATGTCCGTTCTTGATAGCGCATCGATCGGTAACACTAAAATTCTGTATAATCCACGGGGTATGGAAGAATCCTACTAATCCTACTAATATAATAAATGCGAAAGCGTGTTTGGATGTTTGTCATTCAATCACGTCGTAACTACGCAACGGATCTTACTGAAATTTGGTATACATGTAGTCTAGAACCGGGAATAACGCACAGGATAGTTTTTATCCCGATTCACTGCGCAGTTCCTGTAGGAGAAGAAGTATGCAGTATACATGTACTCGCCAAAACCCGGCCAGACCTACGCGGCCGCTATCCCCACTACATGTGTCTCACTCCCGTCCCGCGAAGACGGTGGCGAGGTGGGACGAAAGCGCGTCAGAGGGAGTGAGAAAGCGAGCGGCGAACTGTACGAGACAGACGACGCGTTGATACTTTGTCTCGCTCCGTCTCTCGGACGCCTGATATTCCGTCCCTCGTGTGCGCGACGTACGTGAGCGTTTCCACGAACTCCGACCCACTATCGCTCCATCTCACCGCACTCTCGGCAAGAAAGAAGCGAGAAATACTGTACACATTACTAAACGCCTGAACTACGTTAAAGGGTCATAACGTTTTGTATGAAAACAGTATATGACCACAAATACTGCTAATTCTACTAATATAATAAATGCGAAAGTGTGTGTTGGGATGTTTTGATGTATGTCACTCAATCACATCGTAACTACCCAACGGATCTTTCTGAATTTTTGTACACACGTAGTCTAGGATCGGGATTAGCATATAGGATACTTTTTATCCGGATTTTTTTAACCGATCTGAATCAAATATTGCGTAATTACTCTTTAAACACTGTGGAACATATAGGCTACCATGAAAATCTGGACATCCCTCCCCCTATTTCACCCCCTTGATACTATGTGGCAGGTAATGAAAGTTTTATCTGGGCAACGCCGGATACGTTTTAAGCTAGTATTCGATCAAGCCACTTCAGATTAATATTTGGATAGGTGTAAAAGTACAATTTACCGTTGTAGATTACGGAGAAAGTACTTGGGTTTCTATTTTATTCCGCTATTGAACGAGATTCCCACTATATGTTTTCTCGATTCTTATTACCGAGCAGGGAGGAAGACTTTTTTATTCGCGCTTCCTCAAACCACGTTGGCGGTCAACCGCTTGCGAAACGTGTGCCCGTGTTTTTGGATTCTCGGTGGTACAACAGCAACGTTTACGTTTCAGCAGCCTTCGAAGGAAGAGAAAATATCACGTACTCTTTTTGTTTAAGAGTTAACAACGTCAACACCCCCCACTATCGTCACAAAGGAGTATCGCCGGAAGCGCGTATCTCTTATCGTTTCCCTTTACAACTTTGGTCCAAACGCTTCCCAATTTCAGCCGTTCGCGTTCATTAAGCTCCGTCCAGCGAGCGTAATTAACGCGTTATCTTTCGGGGTCGGCTGTTATTTTTATAGCAAGGTATCCCCCTGAAGAATTTAATTTCTTTTCTTGTTAGCGGTGGAATATAATTAATCACTTTAAACGTGCACACAGCAGCCCCGCGTGCAGCGATTCTACCCCGGTTTGGCGGGGGTTGAGAGTGAGTGAAAGGTAAGGGAACGAGAAAGAAGTTAGTTGCGTTTCATCATGGGCCTGCTAGTGGGACTCATCGGTAAAGACTGCTTTAGACGCTGGGATGTTAGGCGATTTGACGAAACCTGTATATATACGAAAGTGTAGACGAGGGAGCACTAGCGAGAGAGCGCGACAGTCGAGAGGCCATCTGGCGGCGGACTCTGAGGTATCGCTACACCCGGGACTGACTATCCGTTTGATTCACAGGTGCTGGTAGTATGATGAAGCCATCCATGAAGATGGGGGTGATAGCGTTGATAGGTGTGCTCGTGGTGTTCTACCAATATCATCTGTCCACCGGGGTCCGTTTCGATCAGCTGACCGACTTCAACACCGGCGGGTCCGCGGAAGAGGCCCGCGCGCTGTCGCAGGACGAAGTGGAGAGCTACGCGAGGACGTCCACGTTCACGGAGGAGATGGTAAGCAGAGTTGGGTTTTATTTGAATAACTTCATTTTTAACCGACTTCAAAAAGGAGGAGGTTATAGATTCGACCAGTAATGTACTTTTTTTTTAATGTTTCTTCGTGCATAACTCCTCAGCATATGGACCGATTTTGATGATTTTTTTTTTATTCAAAAGACGGCTATGCCCCGGTGGTCCCATCCTACACTGCATCAATATTGGCTCAATACTTTGCCAGTACTGGTTAATTCAAACTTCACCTAATTACATAATTTGTATTTCATGTATTCTCGCATTTTAGAGTATTCCCACGCGTTCAGTTGTAGACCCCATATAACGAACTTAAGACATCCTTATTCTCACTTTTTCAAGTCGCTTATTTCTGGACTCTTCCGAATTCTTCCATTTCTATTAAATGGTTCTTTTTATACCAGCAGCTCTTTTTGTAGGCCTACTCGTATTTTTTTTAAATAAATGTAATTATGTAACTTAAATAATTAAAAAGTAAAAAATCAAACAAAATTAAAACAGACTTCTAAAATATAAAAATGGTCTAAAAAGTAAAAAATAATTTTTTCCTGTAATTAATCTACGACCATGAATTTTTTTAAGTCGACGCCAAATTTACACTGCAAATAATGAGGCGCCGACATAAAAAATTCATAATCGTAGATTAAATAAAGGACAAAATTATTTTTTATTCTTTAGTTATTTAGAAATCGGTTTTAATTTTTTAGTCGCAATTCTTATTCGAAATTATTCTAATAAAAGTTCATTCGGATAATGCCCAATTCTGGCGGCAAGCCTCCGGAGGCCCGCGTGTAACCGGGTTCTCAGAACGCCTTCTCTATTTGTAGATCAAGAGCGCGGTGCGCAGGGTTCAAGAAACAAACGGGCTGAGTCCAGACGTGGCGGCGTTGCTGGTCCAGGAGCTGCTGAATCACTTGAACAAGAATACCTTCTACGTCTCCGAGAACGGCTCCAAGATCCAGCGACCACCACCCACGGTCCAGAGCGTGGCGGCGGCGCAGCAGCCTTCGAATAAGTCCGCGGGCACCGCGGAGCCGCTGTACATAATCACGCCCACTTATCGCAGGCCGGAGCAGATCCCGGAGCTGACCAGGATGTCGCACACCCTCATGCTGGTGAGGAACGTCCACTGGCTGGTGATCGAGGACGCGACTGTGGCCACCAAACAGGTCACCGCGTTGTTGGCGCGGACGGGGTTGAAGTTCGAGCACCTCACTGGTAATTCTTTTAGTCCGATAAGCGAGATGCTGCAGATTAGTCTCCCGCGTGGTTGACCCTTTCTCCTTGCATCACTCGCAGCTCCCATGCCCGAGAAGTACAAGCAGAAGAAAGGCGCCAAGCCGAGGGGCGTGTCGAACAGGAACCGAGGATTGCAGTGGATCAGGGCGAACGCGACCACCGGTGTCTTCTACTTCGCCGACGACGATAATACGTACGACATAGCCCTCTTCGACGAGGTAGGCCGAATGCCTGCTCCATGCGCGCGCTAAGCTGCTTGCGTCGATACATATGCACGTACATGTGCATTAGAATGGCCCTTCTTCAG
Source organism: Andrena cerasifolii (assembly GCF_050908995.1). Taxonomy (NCBI): domain Eukaryota; kingdom Metazoa; phylum Arthropoda; class Insecta; order Hymenoptera; family Andrenidae; genus Andrena; species Andrena cerasifolii. Next base: position 6,286,203 of record NC_135123.1, read on the forward strand.
GGGTAGTTTTTAAATTACATAAGCAGGGACGAGTATTCTGTTTTAAAGGGTCTTCCAATACTTCTGTCCGGCACCATAGGTCTTCCCAACGCGTAGGGAATCGCCTGGCAACTCTGCTAAGCACCCGAAGACTCGTAGTCCAGTGAAATTAGGATCTGTCTTTGGAATAATTCCCACGAAGCTAAGTTTTGGTGTAGGCATTTACTTGGTCGTTTTAAATAACATGCCAAAAGTCCCCATCGATCTGACCGCCGCTAAAAATTGTATAGAGGGTTGAAGAAACAACTGTTTTTCGCGGATATCTCGTTATCTAGCAGTTTTGCGGCAAAAATAGTTATTATACAATTTATAGCTTAGGAAATTCTCTACAAGAAAGGTCGTATGAGTTTTTTTCGTAGGAGTAACCATTTTTACGTATGTCCAGTTACCAAGTTTCAACCCCCATACTTTTCACAAGGGAAGATCTCTCGAACCCGGAAGTTCAAAAAATTATGAATCTTTGTAAATATGTGGGGGATGTCTTCCTGAGTACAACGCAATTTCGTTTGCACCCAAAATTCACCCCAAGAGGGTGCAATTGACCCCTGAATTTTTTTTTATTTTGTATTATTACTCGCGAACTGTAGGAGATAGAAAAAAAGTGTTCAGGAAAAAGTTACTTCTTTTAATTAGGACTATCATTTGGCAAATTATCGAGAAACGAAAAGAAAGGATTTTCAGGGATCAATTGCACCCTCTTGGGGTGAATTTTGGGAGCAAACGAAATTGCGTTGTACTCAGGAGGACTTCCTCTACATATTTACAGAGTTTCATAATTTTTTGAATTTCCGGGTTCGGAATCTTCCCTTGTCAAAAGTATGGGGGTTGAAACTTGGTAACTCGACATACGTAAAAATGGTTACTCCTACGAAAAAAACTCATACGACCTTTTTTATAGACAATTTCCTAAGCTATAAATTGTATAATAACTATTTTAGTCGCAAAGTTGCTAGATAACGAGATATTCGCGAAAAACAGTTGTTGTCTTTTCAACCCTCTGTACAAATTTTAGCGGCGGTTGGATCGACGGGGACTTTGGACATATTGTTTAAAACGACCAAGTAAATTATTCCGTAGATTGGGCAGACTTCCGTCTAATTTCACTGGACAAACCGGGCGTCTTCGTTCGAATCTTAGATTCAAGAAGTTTGTAAACATTTCAGATCCGCAAGACGAGGAGCGTGTCGATGTTCCCCGTGGGCCTGTGCACGAAGTTCGGCCTGAGCTCGCCCATCATCAAGGACGGGAAGTTCGTCGGGTTCTACGACGGCTGGATCGCCGGGCGGAAGTTCCCGGTCGACATGGCCGGGTTCGCCGTCAGCGTCAAGTTCCTGCTGCAGAGGCCGAACGCGACGATGCCGTTCAAGGCCGGCTACGAGGAGGACGGCTTCCTGAAGAGCCTCGCGCCGCTCGAGCCGAAGGACATCGAATTCCTCGCCGAGAACTGCACCAGGGTGCTGGCCTGGCACACGCAGACGAAGAAGAACGAGCCCAGCGTGGGGCTGGATTTGAAGCTCTACGGCGAGACGAACCTCGTTAAATTGAAACAGCAAATAGTATGATGTTCGCGGGACTGCACCAAGGAGGGAACCCCCGGCTCGATCTGGCCGCCCGAGCGGCATCGAGGCGGGATGCATTAAGGAGTAATGTGACAAAGTGATTCAGTGCCTGAAGTATTGTAAAGTACGGTCAGCGTAGCGATGACTTTTCTTTTCTATCGGTTAAGGAGAAGGTAAAAACGCTGGTCTTCTCTAGTAGCGGTCGGAGGGAGGAGTGCGCACGGCCAGCTTTGTTGCAAAGGTATGGCTCTGTGTGGCAGGACATTAATAGTTATTTTATATTGTATATATTGATATTTAGGTTTTAGTTGTTACGACAATTAGTACGTACCCTGGAGGCCAATGACCAATTAGCCGAATTAGCGCGACAAAGATAGTTCAGTTGGAAGTCAGTTGAGAGACGTTATGGCAAGAGGTAAGAGGATCGTGATGGGAAGAGTACAATGTCCCGCGTATTCTTCCGTTTCGCTCTACTGAACGTTTGCTTTCCGTGCGTGCCTGAGGGTAAGTCTGATACATGAGCGATGGATATGCATTTTTAAACGATGTAACGTGACTCAGGCTCGCCACAAATCATCAACGGAGTTTGCTTTTATATCCGCCGTTGCGTAAATGCCACGTTTAAATACCGTGCTATGCGAGATCGAGACATTTGAGGATCTTGCAGCGAGAGGGGTGCAACTCCATTTTTGTGTGCAAAAAAATCTACATCGTTGGGTGCAAAATTAGAAATATTAATACTCTATTATATATTATTAATATTAGTATTTTTATTATTTTCAATTATTTTTTATTTAATATTCTTTTTATAGAATATATTCACGCCAGAAGTAGAAATAAAAACTTATCAACTGGCTAAGTAGATACTCAATAATACTTATTACGTGAAAATAGATATTTTTCAATTAGTATTCCTTTTTTTTAACATTAAGTCGAAGCAATAATTTTATAAGCAGTTTTTTCTTATTCACTCGAAGTCGGTGAAGATGGCCCCTCTTACTGCAAGGTCCTCACTTTTACGGTAGAATGCTTCCACCATGTATCAGGCGATCAATCTCTCTGTAAGCTTCTCGACAGAACAGCGTTTATGCGAATGTACAGCAACTTAATATTTATATCGCGGAGAGCTCTTAATTCTGATCCATTGGATTTCTGTCTCGAACCGTTTCCGTTCAATCGTTCGTTCATTTCGAGTTACTTGCTCGTGATACGAATCGCCTATATATGTATATCGTGGTAATAATAAGGATTATTGTACAGCACGCGGCGGAAGGTGTTTTCAGTCGTGGAATGCGAATATTCATATCGAATGCATGCGTAGGTAGGGAAAGGAAAAGAGACGCGGTGTAAATGTTTCGAGGGATTCGCGACAACGCTGCGTCGAGTAATCTTTAATTTTACTTTTACTCGAGAGCGGAGCAGCTCGTCGCACGGTTGTTGCGGATCCCTCGAGCCAGCATCTTAACGCGTAACATCGGTTACCAAAGTAATACGAGTGATATAGGATATCTCTGAGCCGTAGAGGCTTACCGTCAGTTTTTAATGATTGAAAGTCAATCAAAGATTTAATCTCCGCCCCAGTTGCTCGAGAGAAAGTAGTTTAGATGCCGCGAGCATCGCGCCTGTTATCTAGTCCAGCAACAACCAAACCAGAACGTCAGAAATGTGTCGCGGTGTCGGCTGTGTCTTCTTTAAATCCGTAGAACTGATAATCCCCCAGATGCTAATTAACATCGACGATCGTCGAGCAGCTGGACACCGCTCGGCGACACATTTGTGGCCGCGATATATAAATTGTTAAGTAGACTGCGCGCGACAGGTCTGCTGTCCGCCCAGAATCTACTCGAGCGGAGATGTCGTGAAAGCAATAACTCGTTGTTAGGTGAGATTGGCTTCGCGCGTGAATGCTAATGCCTCCGGCGCGACGATACAGGCGGCCGGCGCTACGTTTAATCCTTATCGTATAAAATGAGAATGCCGTCTTGAGGATTGTCACGTTTAGGGGTGCTCGAACGGCGTGTAGTGTTGCCGCTCTCGAACGGAACGCGTGCACTTCTGGTAGCATGTCTCGCACAGAGCGTCGCACGTGCGTGTCCCAAGCGCGAGGTTTACTCCTGGCTCCATCAGTTTCGTCGTCTTTGCAGGGCACTAATAGTCAACATTGACAATAAATGCGATACCTTTACTTATCTCGATCCTTCTTCAATCCTCCGCTACTTGCCGTTTATTATTTGTAAACTCGAGCAGAGGCGTTGGACAATGTAGCGTGGAAATAGTCGTACGGTAGATATCACTTCTTACTCGTTTAATCGCACGCTGGACCACGCTCGTGTGCAGTCGTAGCCTTAGACGCTTAGGCATGCACGCCTGAAGGAACCATGTAATGGGCGACAATGCAGATGACGGTAGAAAGGTGAAGATATAGTTTGGGTACTCTCTGTCTCTCTCTCGGGATTGGTTGACGGAATGCTCGCGTAGATTGTCAAACTATATCTTTATCTTTCTACCGCACCAGCGGCGGTGGCCGCGATGGAAAACACCGGTTTCGTTAGATCACCGAAGTTAAGCATCGCGGGCGGTGTACTGGGGAAAGATGGGTGACCACTTTTCTCGCGGTGCGCTGCTGCTGCTGGGACCCGGAGGAGAGAGAGAGGAGGGCAAAAAAGGTGGGGCTATGTTCCCTTGGGCAATATAAGCGATAAGCTTTGAAACGCCATCCTGTTTAAACACACAGGAAAAACAATAATGAACGAGAATGAATCTTTCTATCGCCATCAACATATTTTCGCCCATTGCGTGCTTCCTTCAGGTGTACATGCTCCAGTCGTAGCATAGAAATGATGATATTTCTTTGTACGATTTCTCGATTTCCTTTATCGTTTCTTCCAAAATTTCGGAAACAACTAGGGGAATAAGGGATCCCCGAACGGGCTCGAATCTGTTACGTGGATGGCACTTACCGTTTGAAATTAACTTCCGCGAGTTTTCGTGCGACAATGATTGCGTCTGACAATGGAGCACGGCGACGATACTCGTGACAGAGCGGAAGGCGAAAGAGAGAGAGAGTAGGGTGTAACTGTGTGAACGTGCGCGGCCGCACACTTATAAGACTGAGATTACCGAGCAAGGTTTTTTAACGAAATTTTTAAAAGCGCGAAACACGACGGTCGAGTGTTAATTATTAATCGCAGAGCCGTAGGAACTTAGTAATTGTCCAAACAGTTGAAGTCCATCCGTTTCTCCACGCGCTTTACGAGTATCGTTGCTCCGACCGAAACATATCCTAACTATGGCATTAACGACGTCTCGATTATGTAACCGAGTGACGCGGATAAGAGAACGCTGCGACGTGCGCGGAATTTTTCTGTTGCTGCTTGCTCCCCCGAGCGGACTTTTTACCAATTCACGCGGCTCAGTACAAAACTGTCGATGGATTTCAGTCGAGCCAGTTACTACGTAGTTGCGTTACGTTGTTAAAGTTACGTAGAAGTGGAATAGATGAAATAGAAACGGAGATTACCGCGTGTCACCGACAATTCACGCTTAGTTAGTTACTTACTGTTCCTTATAGACGAATGTAACAAGAGTAATAAACAATGATGTGATATTCTAAGCTACGTGTTTGAGTATGTAGATTGTAGAGTATAGATCCAGAGCGTTGGAGCGGAGCTCGGAACTGAAACGCAGAGCAGTGGAGTTTTTAGTTTTAGAATTTGTACTGCTCCACTGCTCCAAAATTTTTTTTTTTCATTATTTGAATTTTCTTTCATTTTATAAGAGCAGCTGAATGAAATGTTTTTAATAAATAACAATGCTCAATCTTTCATCATTGAAAAAATATTATATCGTAGGGCCTCGCAGCCCCGTAGTACTTTCTTTGCCCGAAAATTAATCATTCTTTATGATTTTTTTTCTATATGAAAATGAAAAGCTAGAAAGATGGGGTTTGTTGCAAATGCAAGATCACTGTTTGAAAGTATTAAAAGAATTTTTGTTTTAAATAAAAAAGAAGCTGGAGCGGAGCAGGAGCGGAGCAAATAAAAGATTGATCTGCTCCAATCCCCTGTATAGATCAGTGATTCCCAACCCGTGGGCCGCGAAGTATTTCCTGCAGCGGCGCACTCAGAATTTAATCTTGGGGGAGTCTAGTTGAAGGGGTAAAAATATTTCTAATGCAAATTCAATAAGATTCATTAGGTGATTAGAAAAAATTATTTAAGAATATAAATTATTTAAAGAATAAAATCCAGCTTTCTTTTCTTTTTACAAAACTCTTGAATTACTTTCAGTCGCGGTTACATTAATCTCCTTTTTCCTTTTTCTTTCGGGGGTGCCAGGGCCCCTTGGGCGTCCAGGGGGTGCACCACTGGTTTTCTTAGGGGTCGCCACAGTTATTTTTAGTTGGCGATTTTTAGCACTTATTTATTTTAATTAACTTAGAATTATATTCTGAGTTTATGTGTTTTCTTTACCTTATTAAATTTACCTTGCCCTATACGAGAGGTGGGGGGGGAGGGGCGGATTATTTGAGTATTATAAAAGGGGATCACGACTAAAAGATGATTGGGAAACACTGATATAGATTATAGAACACGTCGTTGGGTCTTTCTTTTTTCAGGAAAGAAATAGAACATTGTTAAAAGTCTGACGATTTATTAACGAAATCATACATTTGTTACGTGATACTTTTAATTTACCAAGAAATCCTTTGAGGATGGGGTTGATCGCTCCAATAACATGTCTTATTAACGAAAATATAGAATTGTGCAAAGTTCACTGTTAACATAGTAACCGATTCCATGATTATTTGCCAGTCTCTTGGTTTCTCAATGAGTAAGCGGTAAAGAATGTATGGAATGATAAAGTAGCGAGGCTCTATGAGCAGCTGAGGGACGAGGACTACGGAAACCATTAGAAAATAATTAATCTGCGTCGTAAACCTCAAATGCTTGATCCCGCACAGCATTGTGTACAAAGTAAACGAGTAGACAGGTGTTAACAGATATTTAAAGAACTCGTATCTGCCCATGAATCTATTCCAAAAGTAAAACACGTAATGCCTATTGTCAGCCAGTACGTACGGATGAACGAGAGTATTGGTATGAACTATCACGGTGAGAAGCGCTAAGAGCAAACTTCCGAAGACCCAATGCGTCTGAAGGAAATTGAAATAACTCTTCCAGTGAACAATCATGTACGGCCACAAGAAACAAAAGAGAAAAGCAGAGAAATATAACAGTTGAGGGACATGAACAGTAGGAACGTGGGCAGCGCGATCTCCAATTACAATACCTTTGTTCCAAATAACAAATGCAAGGAAGGTTGAACCAACCGTTGCGTATGGGAGCAGTCCTATGCACGTTGGTATAATAAATTTTACAAACGAAGTCCGTCCATGACTCCATTCTTCTATTATCTTTCTCCATAGTAACTAAAAACGATATTATATCAAGCACAAGCGAAGTCGCTACGCAACTTCTGAATATATCAATTAAATATACTTCGTCTAATCTACTCACTCTCAAATAACTTAGCGAGCTATACTCCTCGAGTGAAACGGATTTATGCGCCTCGCGATCTAGCAAATCAAACGCACGCTCTACTGCGACGAATGCAACCCAAATAATGTTTGTTTGCCGAATTAACACGGACAAGAAACCTGCGCAATAGTAATTACGATTTCCCTTTAAGATCATAGACACCAACGAATCGTGACTCGTCAGTTTCCATACATACCTATGAGAGCTGCACTTTTAAACTGTCTACGCAGATGCAACAGTAACATTAGCAGTGTTACGTTAACAGAGACGACGTCTGTGTAGTACAGAAAGTGCCAGAAGAACAAGGGTGGGAAAAACGCGACGTTATGAGCCACCAAGAGTCCCGTCCAACTGCTCCATCGCTGCGCGCGACGAGTTATTGCAATTTGCTTTACTATGTTGTACGCAAGGTAGAGGTTCAGGAATGTCGCGAGCAGGTTTAAGCATCTCATGTGAAATGTGTTACAGAGCTCTAAAGGCGACAAGAGCAGGGTTGCGATTACGTACAACCCGGGTAAAGTGGTAATCTTGGGATCCCACTGAAAGTAATATATCCCTCGAACGTAACTTGCCTCCGTCTCTTTTAAAACACTTTCTTTAATGACAATATCAGCGTCGCATCAGCGGTGCTCTTTTAATTTTAATATCCTCTGATTCTCCGGTAAATCGAGTAGGATCGTTCTGAAAAGAGAAATGGAACTTAAAAGCAGAAACGTACCTGTGTGAAATTCCCAGCGCAATACTGCAACGTCTGAGGCACGTGGAAGGCCTCGTCAATGAAATAATGCGGCTGCACGTGGTTCAGATAAATAAACAATGCTGTGACACTCGAGCAGGACAGAAGTACAGAGAACTTCTGCGCGCGTTGGAGGCTACCATCGGTTAAGGGTCCCATCGCTTCTCTAACGAGAAGAGGAAACGATGAATGCTAAATTCTACAATACGGTTTAGTTATTTTCTTTAAAAGTCTTTCAAACATTTCTTCGGCTGACAAAGCGCAAAACTTAACGGCCATCTGGCGGCGAAGCGTTGGACTAATCGTTCAAGTACTTCCGGATCAAGAAATTCGCATTCCAAAGTCCAAACTTACGCGCGCCTGCAAAGTTTAGACACAATTAGATAGTTGGAAGTTGGTCGAATTTGAGTTGCCAGATTTGAACCATACATACATCAAACATACAGAGGATCGAAGCTGAATAAAATCGTTTAAAAATGTCTGCTCCATCGCGTGGAGTAGTCAATTTTCCCCTAGACCCTTAGTTTTTGATATATATAAGAAAGATATCTGCAAAAATTGGTGCATTTCGGATGTCCTTTTCCCTTTGATCGTTGTTTAAATATATTTAAATGCTAATAATGCAATAATAACTTGTATCGTTGTATTCCGGAAAGTTCATAGAATAATTGGACGAAAGCAACCGAATAACTATTACTGTTTCAACACAAATAATGTTCAAAGTTGAAAATTTACATTTTTGTTTTTCAGAATTGAATTTCCCGAAAACTGAAGGTGATGGCGAAAAACGGTATGCGAATTCGTATTCAGCGCACAAAAATCTATAAGAAACGGGTACTGAATGTTACAAGTCCAGATGACTGTTGAATAGTGTTACAATTAAACTCTTGCGTGAGTTTGACTCCTCGTTCGGCCGAATCGTTTACTGCTAAATTATTTACTATATTTAATGCAATATTATAATTGGGATCATTTTCCCATTCTGGAGGATCCATATTCATAAAATCTGCTGCAACAGTGTAATCTTGACGAAAGTATCAGTTATTTCATTAAAATTTTGAAATCTGTCATTTATAAATATTTGAAAAAATTTCTTAGACAAAAGTTGTACTGTTTGACAAGGTAAAAATAATGCCAGCCAAAAAAGTTTTTTCTGACGGTCAATTTTTGCGATTTCAAGGTCATGATTTTTTTTTTAGAAGTAATCTTATACTTTGATTCTATATTGTTGCAGAGCGTAAAAATACAAATTCAACGAAATATAAACATGTATATTAACGATATACTACAATGGAGCGAAACGAGTTACAAAAATAAAACGTTTTCAAATTCGATGTGGCACGGTTTCCCGCTGTCCGATCGACTTCAAATTTTGCACAGAGTATTTTTTCGACCAGCGGCATAATTCTAGGGGGGAGTAATAAGATCCACTCTAACAATAGTGGTCGATCGAGGGATGAGCGAGAGAGAAAGAGAAGTGTGTGCGACAAGGATCGAGATGGCCATATTTAGTGAATACATACTCAGTTTATTAATCAAATTATAGCTTCTCTACAAAGAATTTGTGTATTTTTAGTTACATGTCGAAGTATAGACCCTTAACTACTTTCCTACGTAATGTTTGTATTAATTTTGATTATAATTGCGTAATTACTAACTAAATCATATATTTTCTATGAATAATTTATGCACTTTTAGAGTTCTATCGCTAAATATAGGCCCGTGTTAGGCTCGAGCAGTGATTTTCCCATAAGTTTTGTTCGTTATCAGCTGATCGCAATGAATTTTCAGGTGGGAGGGAGGATGGATGGCGTGAGAATGCAAGGCCACAAACGTTTCAAACAGACGGTTACTTAAACGTATATATTTTCGAACATATTTTCCTTTTTACGCTCATATTATAATCACATAAGATCAAGTAATCATATTATAAATATGCAACACCTCCAAATAACACGGAGCCACATCTGAACTATTCTTATGTACACGAAATAGTAGCTAGATCGAAAAATGTATGTCAGCATATCAAGATCATATAGAATAAGTGTATGTATGTATTAGTATATTAGTATCTACTAAATTCAATCCTGTTCTTACATTAACAGGAATGTGTGCCTAGTTTTACACAAAGATATATTCGTGATACTGGTGTTGCTTCTCATTTCGTCTCTTAAGAAGGTGACGGACAAATGTACAAATCCCTTGGTTGCGGTGTCGCGAAGTGTATCTATCTATCGAGAGAGAAAAAGAAATGGTTGTTCAGCGAGCTTTATATTTGTAGTCTTCCTTCCTGATTCCTCTGTTTCTTGCTTCTTTTTTTTTTCATTTTTTCATTCCTTTTACATGTGATGTGCACGAGTAAGCACGTGAATTCTTATACGAAGAAAAATGATTGAGCATAAACGTTGATGACAATTCATTTTATCTCTTCCGATCGTTGGACCCACTGCGACGAGAACGTGAACGACGGTTACGGCTACTGCTGCGCGAACGTTTCGATCTGAAACAAAATGACACCATTAATCATGAATCAACCGCTGAGAGAGGTGATTAATATCTGGAGCATCGCCCGTTGCATTCAGTGGACCGAACCTTTTGCCGCGACTGCGACTCCGGGATCTAGACTTTCTCCTGTCCCTGTCTCTGCGCTCGCGGTCTCGGTCCCTCTCGCGATCCCTCTCGCGGTCACGGTCGCGGTCACGGTCCCTGTCGCGGTCCCGCTCGCGTTCACGGTCCTTCTCCCTGTAACCCAATCCGCCGCGCCTGCTGTCCGATCTGTCGCGATCCCTGTCGCGATCGTCCCTTTCCCTGTCCCTACGCCTGTCGAGCAACGACTCCCGCTTCTCTTTGCGTCTCTCCTCCACGGTCTTCTGTAGCTCCGCCAGCTTCTCGCGGATCTTGATGAAACCCAGATGCAGCTTCCCGCCGAAGTGATCGGCCAGCCGTCTGTCGTTGTCGTGAATGCCCAAGTACGCGCTGCACACTTCGCAGACTCTCAGTTTCTGTTGCTGATAGCTAGATGCCGGCATGCTGTTCCGATACTCTTGCTCAGCCTCGTTCTTCTTCTTCCGTAACTCGTCGATCTCACCCATCAGCTTCATCGACTCCTCCACGAAGCCTTCCTCGCCGAGCTGCTCCGCCTTGGCCAGCTTCTTGCCGATCTCCTCGGCAAGGACGTGAACATTGTTCGCCTTCGCAGCCACCTCGGCGCTCAGCTCTTCCTGGGTCTCCGCGAGCCGTTGCTTCGCTTGTTCTGTACGGCGATCGCAGTCGGCGATAAAATTCTGCAGATGTTCCATGGCCTGTAAACGAAGTGAAAAGTCGTTTTTAGCAATTTCGAAGCTTGATAACCCGTGGTAACTCTGCTCAGCTTAGTAGGATGCGTATCTGATACTCACGTCGATGTCGTAAAAGTGGTCCTTCTTCTTTTGAGCAGCCTCGTAGTCGGCCCGTAGGGCCAAGTCGTGAATCTGGGGGCATTCTCCCAGGTCCATGCGCTGCGATTTACAAATCATTTTGTATTAGCTTGTATTCGCCTAATCGCTCGGAACCTTATTTCGTTTTATTTTACATAAATCCCTCCCAACTTGTTCTAGAAAATCTCATTCGACAAGAACAAGGATCTCTTAAGTCGCTGCTCTTAACAGGAAATTGAATTGACAGTCAATAGTTAGGTAAACAATTTAGACTATGGACGGCAACAATGACAGAAGTTAATAACCCTAATTGTCCAGGAAGATACGGTCCAAAGATGCTTCGAATAGAAAAAAAAAAACTTACAAACGGTTGCTCTTCTGGTATGCGCTTTAAGGACAAACGTACATGGAAATACACGTGTGCACATATATTTCCATATACATGTAAGTACACATTATGTATGCATATATATATCGACCAACATGTATCATTCTGTTCTTGGACAAAGTAGTAATTGCAATTTTACAGATAAATATTTTGTTATGTTCACTTACAGAGTGGCAACACCTCTCCGCCTGACACGACAATGCGATGGCAATGAAGCTACAATCAGCACACACCTTAATTTCAAATGTTCAATGTCTATGAAACAACTTACAGCCTAATAGTTTATTATACTATTCACGTAGGGCACAAGTGGCCTTAGATGAATCAATTTCTAGACGATTTAGAAAACGGGATTGAATACGTACATCCAATGCTGAAGGAAATTTTTCTAACAGAACTGGCACGCTGTACTGTATTGCCGGCCTAATACTGTCTCTCCCTCTCTCTCTCCCCCTGCTTCATGCCACTTCTCACGCTTTCTCGTGGACATTTTGTCGTTTTGCAAATTGCCAAAATCATAAGCTTCCCTCGCCAGGTTATCAAAGACATTCTCTTCATTCAAATAAAACGGAGATTTAAAGTTTGCATACAAGGCCCGATGGAGTAATTTGAAATTGGAGTCTGGGTGAGACCGGAAGGTATCTACCGCGCGTTACAATAGTACAAGGTAGAACTATGTTCATCTCTACGCGAGTCCCCCTAATATTGAACGTTTCAACCGAGTGAATGGAAAGAAGGAGTAGAATTCCTCTATTACGGAGCAAAGCTGGTGTCATATTCGATCTTGAACATCGTACAGGCTGACGCAGTGAAAACTCGACTGTTTCATCAGGAGTGATATGATGAAAAACTAATATAGCTTTTTAAATTCCCAGTCGAAGTTTCACCTCGTCACCGGGTTCCATCGAAGGACCAGCTTGGACCATTTAGAAGAACGATTGGCAAGGATTTTTACTATTCCGAGACTCGAAGATCACATTAATTTGTACGGTTCTTGGCAATTCGCATGGTCTTACTTACAGATATCACTGCTTCATTTTCCTGTACCCATTACCATCTCCCGAGGATGACATACATTTTTCACACATACTTTCAATGTAAACTTGAGACCTCTACCTGCCGTAAACGGCGTTATTAGTAAGAAGCGACAATAGGAAGATCGTCTCATGAATCAGCAATGTGGCGCTACTCACCAACTTAAACACTGGCCGTTCGGGGTCTCGGAATTAATATTCGGCACTCAGCCTCGCCACCGTGCTGTACCGGTAGAGGGGCTGAGGATACCGTCCGCCTCTACCTCAATCGAATTAATACCTAGTACTTGTGAATTATGTTAAAGTAATCAAATTGTAGAGTATAATACGTACGTCCTCTTCGATTTTCAGTACTTACAGTAACGCGCGTGTGAGAGCGACAAGTACAACACGACATATGAGCGGACAATACTCGCAACAATATTGTACAATGGATCTGATTGGAATTGCTTTTTCCAGAGACTCTGGAAATAGAACTGTAGGTACATTGACATTAGTGAACCTGTGTATCGGTCATTCTCGCGAGTATTTGCCAGAAGTATTTTCTGTGTTTTTTTTTTTTTCTTTAAATACGTTTCTCTATTTATTCCTTTTCCTTCTCTTCTGTCTGATTAATATTTAAACGCTTGGTTTTATTTTGTCAGAACTTAGCTAGTCTCGACTCTCTATCGCGGAAATCCTACATGAGAAATGTGGAAGGGTGCTTGCTAACTCTGATGAGGGATGTCCTGCTATGCACTGAACGCAAGGCTCCAACTCTCCTTTAAATTCTACTCCGTTGTCGAGGAGAATTTAACAGCTCCCTACCACATCAGGCAACGCAGTTCAATTCTCATTGGGCCAGGCGAGCCAATGGAAACTTTTTTCTTATTCGCATGCTAAGACGCTCTTTAATGCCTCGCCTTTTTTCTGCAGTTTTCCGTATCTATTACAGCTCTTTTGACGTGCTTATGCAAGACTCTGCGCATTGGCTGCGCCGCTTCTGGCGATAAATCGGCAAAGAGAAAGTCAAACGAAAGCTTCCGCGATCCTTTAATTTAACAAACACCCTTTAGACCAATTCGCACGAGATGACAAAGAAATGCGCGAAGCAGTACTAACGCGAACGGTATGCTATCATCTGGGAGTCGCGTGTTTGCTTCGATCGTTGTACATTCTTTCTAATCAAACCTCACGGTTCTGTTGCTTACGTTCCCTGGTTACTATTGTTTCGCAAGCGTCGTTTAAGATTCGCTACCTTCCCGAGCATCGTACGAGGGATCATCGTAACAGATTAAACGCTACGCTTATAGAATAAGCAAATACGCAAGTGATATTATTCTACAGTTTCCCTATCTTATTAGAATCTAATGGGCCATTCCCTGTTGTTATAGTTTGCTGCCCCGTGTTGCACTTCGACGCCTATCTAGTGTGAATTGATCGGAATCAATTCTTGAAGTACATTACGCAAGTATCATCCTACTGCATACACAACGCAAAATTAATTATTATTTAGTTGGCTTATGCGATCTATAGGATTGATCAGACCGATTGGCACCGATGAAGAAGGCAACACGTCTTCTGTTACTCCAAATTATAAGTAAAGGGTACGCGGACATCGCGAAACATTTCTTTTTTATTTATCCAATCGGACTTACTTCTCTCGTTAAGCTTATGTACGATTATGGTTACACGATGCTAGATTCATAGTGAACTGCGTGTACGGCAAAAAACTACCATTCAACTTTAAGCTTATTTTATATTCCACGATACTCGTTGTACAAGTTTCTCGGCGCAAATATCTCTAGTTAGCATCCTATTCTCAAGTTGCGAACTTCGAGCGAAATACGATGCTAGTCGATTGAGAGTTTCCTTGCGAAAGAAAATCCAAACTATAATTATCTTACATTCAGCGCCGCGTTAAAGAATGGTTTGAAAAAGCAAGAAGGTGGTACGCCAACAAAATGGTGGTGACTGAATCGTGTAACCAGAGTGAAAATCCAAGAAAAGGAAAGTCGATGCGACGCCAGGCACGACGACGTTGCCAGCATCGCTTTCGAGTGAACGCGAGCAAGTACCGAGGGGGTAAATAAAAAATGCTCTACAGCAGCGCATAAGTGCCAATGGTATGTCATCAATATTCCAATATGCAATGACTGAAATACACTCACTGTTGATGACAGGATTTCATGTGGACAGCACGCCAGCAAAAAACTCTTGCAGACCTTTGGATCGGAGTACTTCACTTGAAATTTGTTATTCTCACCTAGCAACGTGAAATATGCATGAGAAACGATGTCCCTTAATTGGATGGACGTATACATGCAATGGCAAGAGGTGCGGGCCACCATCTTGTATTTTCGTGCGAGATCTCAACCAATTGTGAGTAGCAGGGAGCGCGAGGATTAATCGGGATCCTCTCGGTTAGCGAAAAAAACGTACCATTCCGTCCTGTGCCCATCAGCTGGTCAAGCATAGCTCGCATTTGGTCGTGAGCGGTCATTTTTCCGAGAAATTGCAATGTTTCCGATGCACTGTCAAAAATGGGGGACAGCGATCAGCCACGCCGCCAGCCTTCGAGTTTCGAGTTATTGTTCAACTCTCGTATCTATCGATCAATATATCGCCCGACGCTGCGATCGTGTGCGCGTGAGTCGCAAAGGTCACTCCGGCGCAACGTCCCGGCCAATCGCGTCGCAGATCTAATGCGCCAGTTCGAAGCTGAGATTCCATTGGTCGGTTTATTTTTCTAGACTAAATTGCAATTAAAATCAAACTACGCGCTGAAAATCAAAAGTATCCTCCCCTACTTAAGCTCTACCTTCGAACTACCAAAAACACTCGAAAGCAATTATAAAAGCGTAGCCTTTTTCCGTGAAAGAATCGTCACTGGGCGAATTCCACTTACGCCCAAATCGCCGGTGATTTTTATTAAGGTAGGTTTTCCTACACGCGACTGAACGCAACGTCAAGAATTTCCGAGTCGATTTTCTCAGAAATGAAGCGCGGTATCAAAAAAAGTTTTTGATTTTTTTTTACTTAATTACTTGTTATAAGTCGAGAAGAAAGAGTAACTTTTTTTGATATCGCACTTAATTTTTGAGAAAATCGGCTTTGAAATTCTCGACGTTGCGTCCAGGAAAACCTACCTTAATGAAAGTCACGGGCGATTTGGACCCTATTGATCGTAGGGCAAATGATACTTTATAAGTTGGCAATGGAATCGGTTTTGTCTCTAGATTCCCTGCACTTCCTCCGGGGGATTATTAGGAAAAAGCGCGCGTAAAGAGCGAATATAAACGATGTCAGTTATTCGAGGTGTCGTTCGACGCTTAATAAATTCAGCAGTTTAACTTGATTCCAGTGGAGAGCGTAGAATGCAGGTTCCAAAGAGGAAACCCGATGGACGCAGTTGGATTCGAATTGAAACGGTCCTCCGTGGTATCGCGAATCTAGGGAGTTGAATTAGGTATATATTCAGCGCGCTGGTGGGCCCAGTGCGCGTGTGTAATACGCGCCGGGGGTGGTTAGTCAATGGTTCAGTGTCCGAACGCGAAAAATTGCGATTATTGTCGTGTTCCCTTCGGCATCCCTTGCGCAATTTCCACACGGAGGGGCGGCACCGCGTGTAGTTTTATTTCGGCTGACAATTGACCGGGGAACGAGGTTGCCACAGGAGGGAGGCGGGAGAAAGCCCGATCGCGGAACTGCAGGCGTACGATACGCACGCGGTGTCTAAAAATGGCGAAGGTGTTTCGCGCGGTGACAGTATCGACTTTGTCAAACAATGGACAGTCAACGGCTAAATACAACAAGCCGGTCACGCTTAATATCAACTACGATCCGCAAGGTCTTAGCGTCGAGTTCGTTACAGGTACCCATTTATCGATAGATCGCCCCCAATCGCCGAATCTCGTTTAGCGTCGTCCCGCAATGGACAACATAACCATACTTTAATCCACCGTTCCACGGGTTTTCTTTGTTGAGCACGTAACGCGCGCGATCTCTGCCTTGCAATCATCAGATTTTCTTCAGGGAGATTTTTAACATTTCGCGCAGAGAAATCCAAAGGGACGAGATGCTAATTGTTAATTGTCGAACTAATAGTTCGGTGCGTTTTTGCCGTAGACTTTGCAGAACCGCGATCCCTTTGATGTTACGTACTTCATTCCTCATTTTCGCGCTTCTTTTTTCGTAACAAATAGATTCCGATTCTGGCTTGTTTCTCGATTAAGAGCGCGCGTTTGAAATGTCTGTCTTTTCTGCTATTTCTCGAATCGGGCGGGGGGAGGAGGGGGGGGGGGCAGGCGGTTTGCGATTGTTATGATCGTTTCTCGTGCCGAGGGAGACGCTTGTATTTGCTTCCGAATTGTGGAGAATTACTAACGTATTTGTATTAATTTGATTATAATAGGAGAGGGAAATGGTAGAGATAAAACAACATTGCTGGAATTCCCGGTAACTCCCAGCACCGAGTGTTCCAGAGTATCATCTCGAAGCTACGTTTTCACTTTGGACGCAGATAGTTTACTCGTAACGTTTGCCAATGAAATAGGTGAGCGAATTAAAAGTCAAGAACCGTTCGAGCGTAATATGTCGACGACTAACGCTCGTACTTCTTTTACGCAGACTTTAGACACTTCCATTCGCAAGTATTGAAACTTAAAAATGGCAAAGGGGTGTCTGCATTTAACGAGAGGACCGAGGAATCGTCGGCCATGCAATACTTCCAGTTCTACGGCTATCTCTCTCAGCAGCAAAACATGATGCAAGATTATATTAGGACCAGTACATACCAACGAGCGATTCTGGGAAATCTGTCCGACTTTAAAGACAAAGTGGTACTTGACGTAGGCGCCGGTTCCGGGATATTATCTTTCTTCGCGGTCCAGGCGGGTGCTAAGAAAGTGTACGCCGTGGAAGCGAGTAACATGGCCAATCACGCGGAGCTGTTAGTCGCCGCGAATAGTTTATCGGATAAGATTATTGTTATAGCTGGTAAAATAGAGGAAATCGAGTTACCTGAAAGAGTAGACTGCATAGTGAGCGAACCCATGGGTTACATGTTGTATAATGAGAGAATGCTTGAAACTTATCTTCACGCGAAGAAGTGGCTAGTCCCGGGTAAATACTTACGATTTGCTTTCGGTATTATTCCGTTTCCCTCGTGTTGTTCTAACGGAGATTAAATTACTTTTACACAGGTGGAAGGATGTTCCCGTCGCGAGGGGACCTTCACATCGCGCCATTCTCGGATGAGAACCTTTACATGGAGCAATTCAACAAAGCTAATTTTTGGTATCAAACGTGTTTCCATGGCGTAGACCTATCGGCGATGAGGAACAATGCAATTAAAGAGTACTTTAGACAACCAATCGTCGATACCTTTGATATAAGAATTTGTACGGCTAAATCTATCAGACATGTAGTAGACTTCCAAACTGCTAACGAGACTGATTTACATAAAATAGGTGAAAATTTGCGCTCAACGTAGTCTCGAAGAGCGTTAATTGACGCGGTGCTTGATTTACATATCTTTTTAGAAATTGACGTCGACTTTCATATATTGGAGAGCGGCACCTGCCACGGCCTGGCATTTTGGTTCGACGTTGCGTTCATCGGCTCGACGCAGCAGGTTTGGCTGAGCACAGCTCCCACGGAACCTCTGACGCACTGGTACCAAGTTCGTTGCCTCTTGGAGAATCCTTTATTCTGCAAAAGTGGCCAGCTGTTATCCGGGAAAGTGATTCTTATCGCGAACAAAAGGTGAAATTACGGTGGTCGTTCGTAAAGCTTGGAGAGATTTTTGCCTGGCGCGTGGAAATGTAGCATCGTGTAACCTGCACGTTTCAGACAATCCTACGACGTGACAATAGACTTGAAGCTGGAGGGGACGAATATGGAAAGCAGCAGTAACACTTTGGATCTGAAGAATCCATACTTCAGATATACAGGTGCAGCAGCGCAACCTCCTCCAGGTTTAAATAATACCTCTCCCAGTGAATCTTATTGGACTACCTTGGATGCGCAGGGTGCGAGGCAAGCGGTGAATATGGTCAATGGAATGTCGGTTAATGGTCTCGGGGAAGTTTCCATGGACGCGACTGCTGCAGTGAACCCTAGCAATCTGCTAGCGATAGGTGAGAGGCTAATCAAATAGAGCTGCCTATGTAGCTCGATATTGCTCGCGACGAGTGTCTCTTTAATACACCAGTTTTTATTTTAGGGCTAATGTGTAAATTTAGATAATTAGCAGTAGCGATTTCCCTCGGTCGGATGTCTAACGTAGTATAAGTGTATTATCCATGTAAATACATCCATCCGAATAGCCGGAGCTTTCAGTTCCCCCCTCCGCTCACTGGTCGCGCGTGTTTCGCAGGAGGGCAGCCGAACATCCATCCGGGCTCGATTTCAAGCACGGGACGGGGGCGCGTGGGTGGTACAGCGACTAGTACGCAAGCAGCTCAATTAATAGGGGGTGGTATCACCCCCAACATGTTCACGTCACCCGCCACGGTAAGTGTGTAACGACCTAGAATTTAGATTTTCAGCGAGCTACTCCCTATCTCGGACCGATGTGCTGCCGCATCGCATCCGTGCCCCGTTGCGTGACCATCGACGCAATACTGATAGCTCGCTAGACAAAAATTCGATGTTATAACCTGCGAGAGGATACTAAAGTGTACGCCTGCCTGCGTGTCTTTCGCGCTACAGCTTGGTGTTACTTTCCAGCAATCGCTGGTCCTTGGCAATACCTCGCATTACCCAGTGAATCCCAGTTTGATGATCGGCGATTACGTGACACCTGGTAACGGCATGTCATCTCAGGCGTATCGGCAATGATCGATAGCGGGATCACTTTGTATCGAGTACACCCGCATAGGGAAACGGTCGAGCGTTCGTCATAACGCTAGCGGTAACGGGGACACTGTCAGTGGCAGCGGCGGTAACAGCAACAGCGAGAAGCAAAGCCGCAGATCGGTGTTCAGCTCTCCAGCGAGCAAATTCCGACTCTCGCCCGCCGTTCGTATTTTACACGCGGCCAGCCTGGCCAATCTGAACCCGTGCGTTGGCCGCGCCAGTAACGGCGACAGCGGAAACGATTCCGCTTGCTGCAACAAAGTCATCGTTGCTTCTGGATTCGGATGGACCGCTAGAAGAAATAAGTCACAATGGGAGGCACGTTGGAGAAGAGTGCGAACCGTCCTCTCGTAGTTGTCGTTAATTTTTAATATTCCCCCATCGCCCGCCCACCCCCTCTTCCCCTCCTCCCCCCGTTATATTGCCCCCCTTTATTTAATTGTCCCGCGAAGACATTCGATCTTCCAGATCTAGGAGCGCATGCTTGCCAAATGTACCCGTGAGAAATGATATTTTTTAACGACAATACAGTTCACTCTGTGCGTAATGTTCCACGCGACGCTCTGTTTTACGGGGTCCTGACATCGTTTTTTGTACGTCGAGGCTCGATTAACGAGAGCGGCCGAGAAGTAAATCACGTCGCAGCTCCCTTCCTTTTCGCCGTTTTATTCGATGTACGTACTCGGGAATGTTTCTAGGTAGGCTACGATGTTATCGCCCGGCTTGGTTGATTCTCAATCATGAACGATTTTTACACGAGTTTTTAGGATAACGTACAACGTTCCGAATATTCTTGAGAAAACGCGGAGAAAGCAATAATTCGTTAGGGATACGATATACGGAGCACTCTGTGGCATTGCCTGTTAATTGTCCGTTCGATTTCCAAGGTGGTTCGCAATTTATCGCATCTTTTCTACAATCTCGCTTTATCTTCTTTTCTTTATTATTATTTTATCAAGGAACAATAGTAAATTCCTCTGCGAAAAGACACGTTATAGTACAGCCGCCTTAATTCCGTTCAATCTCTGTACTGTTGTTTCTAAGTGAGTGACGTCCTTCGTTAATTATTTATCATCCGTAGGAGAAAAGAATATACTGTATATAATCGACAATTGGATGATATAATTTACGCTGAAAATATAAAAAAAAATTGTGGTGTATACCAGTAAAGTTACGATAAATTAAGTTGCGATTCTTTTTTTATTCTAGCCGATTCGATTTGTTGTATCATCGCAATGTACAGACGTTAGAGTAGCATGTACAGGCACAACTTCATATTTGTGACGATTGTATTACATATCGGCCTTCGATCAGTAGGATTAATTCTATATTTTTAATGTACTTCGACTATCGTATTAGAAGCCTACCGCCTATATGTATCCCTTACCGATTAACGATTTCATTGGGTAACAAAATTTTACCGTCGAGAGCGACTGGAATCGGATCTGGATTCGTTGCGTTTAATCAGTTCGTTTGCCGGCCATCAAGAAATTTCGTTACGCGATGAAATAGGATTAAGGTCTTTCATAGCCTCGAGGTAATCGCAGACTTATTTAATTCTATCGAGCGACTAAGAGTGTATTCCTAAATTAACGATACAGGTACTCTTCTGATAACGAAGTACCGCGACAATTATTCATAGAGGCGCAGCAAGCATGTGTCAACACGAATTCTTTTTACCAAAACGGACAAGCTGCACAATCCGCGAAGATAAAGCAATTTCGAATTCAAGTTGTACAATCGACAGTGCTTCGGAACGAAGGAGAGCGAACCAGAGGACTGTTCTGCTTCCCTCCCTCGTCGCGTCGTTTAGAACCGAGACCAAGGTTTCTTGATTTTCTTTTTATAAAAAAAATAATAATAATAAAATCACTGAAAATCTCCAGATTCTTCTTTTTGTGCGATCGCGATTTTACGCGACTCGTGGCCCTCGTTTTGACACACTCGTTGCTTTGCATCATGTTTTTCATTAGTTGAATACTCCCTCCGTTATCGGAGGTTTACCTGTGATCATAAAATATTGTACATACAACGTGCTTACTCATTATAAGTTGATCACACGTTCAGATCTCGGTATAACGCTTAAGTCTCGTTAGTTCCTAAGGAGTGCTCTTTATTTGTAATCTGCACAAACTTGCTTTTCGTTCTAAGACGCTTTTACGTAAGTTACCCCGTCTCGCGTACCTTAACCGACACTTTGAAGCTGGCGAAACCGGTAGATATACATTACTTCCACGACAGAGCGAATCATTTACATTTACTATATAATATCTAGTATTACAGTTTATACTTTTAGGGATCAAGGGTGTATTATATTTCTTACTCGAGCCGACAGCTTCGCTGAATCCGTAGGAGGTGGCTCGGCCGCTTCCTTTTTTTAACAGCAGGCGCATTTATTTTCAACGGAGTTATACGAGAAGTGTAAATAATCCACAATAATGTTCTTCGATGTTTACTTAGAGAGTGATTATAGTTCTGCGAAAGGGAGGTTTAGTAATCGAAATCACTTTGACCGCAGGCATTCCACAAGTGCTGATAACATTGTACGATTCGTTACGGTAACAAGAATTTGCTTCTTCCAGTGTGTATCGTTCTCTCTCTTGTTCAAGGAAATGGAGACATTAAAAGCAATATTTAGAATCGAGCACGCCTATGTAAAAGTATTACCTACAGCGTTTCTTTTCCCTTTTTTTTTACGTTCAATAGGAGAGACAAAAGATTGAGTAAAACTAAGCATACCTTTCGATAGTTCTCTAGATATTGCTTTCAGTGTTCGACGCGCGTACTTCCGACCAGTACCGTCGTTCGTTTCTTTCATTAGCGATTCTTAACGACTGAAAGATACAAAATATCTCAGGTAGTCAGATGAGTTGGGAGGGATGAAGTTCACGCATTATTCGCCGCGTTTTTGTTCCCTCGTTCTTTCTTTTAATTCGTGCGCCCAATTGTCGAGAATTGCGATTACACGTAAAAATAAGTTACTCCCGTTTTAGGACTCCATAGTACCATTCATAGTATTGAGCTTAACGAATATCGTATCGTTCTTTACCGAGACAAGATACGTTCGCAGTGAGAGACAAGAGCATATACGTATTAGTTCGAATGATAATTTTTAAACGTTTGTGTGCCGAACAATTGATTGTTACTTGATAATGACTTTTTCTGATGTATTTACAACAACGCAACACGTTTGATACCGCATTCGTTTCAATACCGTTGCCAGCATACTCATTTTATTGCAATAAATCAAAATTGTTTCATTCGTTATCCATTCCGTATGTAAGAGCTTTGTACTTACAACTGTTTGTCCAAAATCCTACAAATTCTCATTCGAAACTTCAGAGATCTCTTCTCCGTTGAGTTTCTACTTTACGAGATCGTTCGAAACGCGATAATGGTTGTGCGCTGTTTAAGTTACAATTGGGACGACATTGCGAATGGAAACATGCGACGTAGTACCAGTCTCTTCTTGATTAAAAATGACAATAGTTTCTACTATTTACGTATATATTTAAAACTTATGGTAGTTTCTTAAGAATAAGTGAACAGTACTTGTATATAAGCTCAAATAATTGGATTGCTTTCGAAGGGTGATCTTTTACTTCGGGTTCGATGGGAAAGAAATGGCACTGGATGTCGCTCGGTTAAGGGCAAGTAGAGAACGCTAGGATCCCAAAACAAGAAAATGCTCAGCTTCGTACGATGCATACGTAAATTGTCGACTCGTGTGTGCATACTCGCTCGTGATATATACAGTCTGCCTACGTCTTTTTTATGTGTGATGTCTACGACGGAGAGATCATGATTTACATGTACGCAACAGTGGCCGCTTATACACACTTGTGCATTGTACTTCGACGGAACTTCATTTACTTTATATTTTAGTGCATTGACAATTATCCTGTAATTATTCTCAGGTGAAAAATGCCATAAAGTTCGATATACGATGGGGATATCCCAATACGCCAGGGAGAGATCAGGTAGAATAGAATGAAACTAAACATTAACAAGCGTTATATTGATACACCATAGCATTTATAAACTCCATCTAACAGCACATCTAGGAGGAATTGTACGCAAAGTATAGAACTGAGAATCCTTTGATGCGCAACCTAAATAAAATGAGTACTCAACAGCCAAAATCAGCCAAATCCGAGAACATAATTTGTCACGATCAATTTCTATTAATGTACTAAATAGGGGAGTTCAGTTTCGGTTTCGTTTTTAAGAAACGTTTGGTACGCTCCTAAAAATTTGTATGGGTATTTTGCGCTGCGACGATAGCTTGAGATTTTTATCAACTATTGTGTGCGTCACTGTAATTTAACATTGGAGCAAGATTGTTTGTATTTTAGTGTATTAATTAGTCGTTTCTTAATCCGTGCATTGCATACTCGTAAGGAATGTAAGAGGAATGTAGGGAGGCACGCTCCCGTCGAGGTTTTAGTTGAAAGAGGCAGGAGTCGAGCACAATGTTTAAGTATAAGCGTAATGCGTTAACACAAGTTTGCATAGCGATCGCAATCTACTAATTTGTAAAGTATTAAAATTTGTATTCTGCCAACGTTTTTACACACAAAGGGAAAACAAAATTACTCAGATTGTTTCAACCCGAGTCTGAGACTAAGTTATAATAAACTTATTTATCTCGACATTCAAGTGGAAGTTTACTAATTTACCCCATGTGATTTGGAATGCCCAAAAATGATTAATTACTATTTATTTTCACAAGCAAAGCTAGTTGCAGAAACTAGCTACAGCTGGATATTCTCATTTGTAACTGCGAAAATGTATAAATTATTCCCAGTAAAGTCATCATCAACTGGGAAAGCTGGTTAGCTACTAAACGATGTTTAGGTTGTTCCAACCGAGACAAAGAAATCTTAATAACGAATTAATGAAACAAACTAGTTGCGATAATGGCACAAAACAATAATCAAAGGCCTGTACTTTGAATTGTAACCGTGAAAGTGCATAAGTTATTCCTACAAAACGCATAATTAACTAAAAAGCAAGAGCAGTTAATAAATACGGTAGCACGTTGTTCACACCGTACCGAAATCTGTTAATAACTAATTAATTATACAACTAATAATCGCAGGTATCATACGGAAAGGTAGCCAAGGATCTATATTTTAAAAGAAAACCCTAAAAGTTCATAAATCATTCCTAGAAACTGCATAATTTATTAATTCTCCGGGGCCGATCAATGCAGGGAAAAATGAGGTTATGTGAATATACAATTTATTTAATTGTTCTTTCGCAAGCTGAGGTTAAGGGGTGTATTAGCGGTTCTGAAGATCATTCCGCGACCATTTTTAACACAAAAATTGTTTATTTAATACTCGAAAAAGCGTTTTAAAAATTTATTCTGCTCATGGATACGCAAATGCCAGCGGCTCGTAGCAGCGGAAGAGCGAACTAAATTTCGTAAACCCCCCTTTCCGAGTATCTCTGTCTTTTTCTAAACAGTATGCTCTCTCACTCTAATCGCCACCTCTTTGAATTATGCGCTCCTGCTGCCAGGAGCTCTAAAATATCAGGTTTGCATAACCAAAGTTAAGCCGGGAATTCACCTGAAAGCTAAGCTATGCTATGCGATGCTATGTTTTACCTTAGCTTTTGGTGGAAACGGTTTCATAAGAATGTAATATTTATTTTTTTATGCACTACTGTACACCCCCACCCCCCTGTGAAAGTCCACTCTCCCTCCTCGCCCCCCTCTATATTTCCATTCATTATTTCCCATCCCCTTACCTTTAGCATCCGCACAACCTCCTCCCTTCCCCATTTACTTCCTTATCCTTGGATCTCCTACTCCCCCCACCCTCTCTTCCAACCACTCCCCTAGATCCTTTAGCTTCTCTTTCAAGTCCCTATTAACGTAAACACCAACTACCTTCCACCCCCTCCCCAATCTTTACTTTCTTCGCAATTATCCCTTTCCTCCCTCCTCCTCCCCCCTCTCCCATTTAAAATCCCTTTCTCACCCTTATTATTATTCCCCCTATCGCTATTCCCCTCCTTGCCCATTACTTTCCCCATACGTACCCCCTAGGCATCCTCCATTCCACGTACTCCCATTTTTTCTTCTCCACCCAGGTCTCGCCATAACAGTACCATAACATCCCACTCCTCCAGCCCCCTCCAGAAATCTTCATCCTTCCTCCTAACTCCTGCCACGTTCCAAAAATCCACTCTCCAGGTCCACACCTCTTCCTTTCCTTCCGCCCTCCTCTTTCCCACTTCCTTTCCCCCTTCAATCGTTTCCCTGCTCCGCACACCATTCCTCCCTTATCTCGTCCCACCTTTTTACCTTTCCCTCCACCCACATTTTCCTGAAAGATCCTAATCCTTTTACAGTCCGGACAGGCGGAGGAAGGAAATGCATTTAAAGAGAACAGTAAGCAATGCAAAGAAGAATCGAGCCAAGAAGAAATAAAATTAAAGATACAAAAAGTCAAATCTTCGAACGAAGACTTGTTTTATTCGTAGAGTTCGAAACTAGTACCAAAGGATGAAAAATAAACATAAATAACAGTAGCAGAGTCTCTCTCGCTAATTTACAAGGATAAGAAATAAAACAGAGTTTGATTAAGATATAATATAAAATCGTTCTCTCAGATTTACATATACTTCTTTTTTTAAGTTAATCCATTTAATAGTCGCATTAGAAAATTAATACATGCGAGTAATACTGTTATAAGAAGGGATATATTTATTTCAATAGGCATATACGTAATAATCGTCGCAGAGCTACTTTGTACATAGAAAAGTTCAGCCTAAATTTCTATCGAGGGAGAGAAACAGAACTTTGAATATATATACTCGAAACAGAATATATATACTCGTATTAAGATTATTTACATTTTATTAATTTTAATAATCCTTGCATTTTATAAGAAGTTAATGATTTCTACACATATTCACGAGCTTACGGTTAAACAAACCTCAATCTACATTGTCCTGGAAAATCAGTTTCACGTATCCTGGGGTTCCTTCGAGGGGGGCCGCGCAAAACGGGCAAATCGCAATGTAACCATTCGTACCGTGCGGTATCGCGACTTTCTCCCAATACCTAAAACGCAAACAATACACTGGCTTAAGAAATATCCCGGGTCCGCGGTCACCATTCGCGTTAGGCGCGCTGGATACTAACTTAACGGTTTTTTCCGTGGCCATGTGTCCGCAAGGCCTAAATGCGTAAGTAGGTGGGCCACAATCAACGTAAAACGCAGGCTCTATTCCCATGGAGAGTTTGACTACCGAGCCAGCTATCAGACACATCGGGCATCTCCTCGTGGACTTGTCTTTCTCCTGTCCCCAGTCGTGGTGGCCTTGCACGTGCCCACACTTCAAATATACATATGGTTGCTGCTGAGTCGAGTCTGCAGCTGCTTTTCGCGGTATGACTAACGTGTTCAGACCTACTGGGCACTGCGGTCTCCCAGCGTTTATAGCGTCCACTAATTCCTCTAAATCGTGTTTCGTCTGTAAAAACAATAGAGGGTTCACTCGAGCGGTCGCCCGGGAGCGACACGAATCTCAATTGTAATCGGACGCCCTTTATTTACCGGGGATTTAGAGAGGCCTTCGGCGGATCTCCACAGTAACGTAGCACCGCACAGGTCGATCAGCGTACCGTCCTGTAAGATGTTACTTTCGTCCTCGACGACGTTCCCCTTCTGCTGGGCGCTTCGACTCTCTCTCAGCGAGAACACTCCGCCGCCAACGCTGACTTCCCGCCAGAAGCCGCACTGCGCCTCACCGCCGCAGAAGTGTCCCCGAGGATGCATTATTAGAACTCCGTTCGTCGTGAGCCCGTCGATCTCGCGGTTCTCCTGCCACTTGGTCGCCTTTTCCTAAAGCAATTGGCTTTCGTCGCATGGATGTTTCTAAAGTAATTCGTGTCTCTCTGTAGGAGGATGGCAGGTTATCCAGCCTCGTCAACGGGACTTACTCCTAAGAAGATATTCCTTGAACTATCGAAACCAGCGGCGTATATTCTCGCGATTTTCGGGTCCGACCGATCGGCAAGAATTCGGCAGGCAAACCTGCTGATTGTACTTTGAGCAACGCGGCCCTCGTTCGATCCGTCGCTGCCGCCTGCACACGTGTCCATGACGACGAAGTCGATCGGAGATTCGGAGGAACGCCCGACCTGAAATGTTATTTATGAGCAAGGCAGGTACGCGAGCGGGCGTGGATGCTCTAAAAGAGAAGTACAAACTTGGAACATATCGGTTCCATCGTCTTCTGTGTATTCCACGATAACAGCCTGCGTTCGAGATAGGGTGTACGAAATAGAATGTTGCTTCGTGTTCAGAATAGCTTGCGAGCTGTGAGGCGTTTTGACAATGTAATGTTTACTGCGCTTTACGCCGTTCGGTACAGGCCTCTTAAAGAGAACGAACTTACTCCTCCGTCTTCCTCGATCCCCTTGAGGGAGGAATCCATTGTATCTGAGGGGATGGTCATTCCAGATCACTGTGCGCTAATATTTGCGCCGAGCTACTATTGGCATGCATTTAGGAACTGATCTCTTACCCAAGAATAACTAGCTCTCCATATTTTACTAACTGTTTTGGTTTCTCATGACGATAACTGTGGGACCTATGAGGATTGGCGTGCGAATGACTATGATTAGGTTTACTGCGTGGACTATGAGGCGCGCCAACTGTCTCTCCTTCTTCCACGAGTAATGGACTTTCACTGCTACCACCGTCGGATCTGGAAGAAATGTACAGGACTGTATGGGATAGCATAGTGGTGTATATCGCACAAGCAGTTTCTTTGATAAATATTTCAATTATCGTAACTGATCTCTACTTTTATCATGACCTCTTCGTCAAAATAAAAGAACAAGATAGTATTTCTGCCACCCTTTCCTTTTCTTATATCTTTCTACATCTCTTACGCACTGAAATTAAAATTCATATATTCCCTGCAATGAAAAATATAGCTATTTTATCAGAAGTTAGTTGGAAGTTGATCGACACTGTTAATATTCGAGAGGAAAGGGTGCAGAGAAATCTGATTACAGTATTTGTTGTTATAGGATCATAAAGGAAACAAGATCTTTGGAAATATCCTCATATGGTGGAAGTATCTACAATTACGCTCATTTAATTCTTGATAATTTAAAAATTATTTTATATAAATGTATACCAGTGGTGTGCCCAAAGAAAAAGGAGATTAATGTAACTAGGACCAAAGTAGTTTGAGCTTTGTAAAAAGAAAAGCAAACTGGATTTTTAATTCTCTAAATAAAATTCCATAATCATCTAATGAACTCTAGTGAATTTCAATTAAAAATATTTTTATCCATTCAACTCGGTTCCCCCAAGATTAAATTCTAAGTGCGCCACTGATATACACCATAAAATAAAGGTACATTCGAGGATGCTAGATAAGTTGTCCGATTTATTTCAATACTGAGAAGGTGGATGTCAGTAACACAGTTGTTGCGAACCAGAAAATATAGTTGTAGTACATTAAAGCGAAAGAAACGATGGAACAGTTTGTCATTCAATTCGAAGATAAATAAAATGAAATGTTCTCTCATCGATCGTGGCTCCTAGTTTGTTTAAGTGTACAAATGGAGTTGCCGCTGTTGTACGATAAAATATATGCATACACAATACATAATGCTAAGCGATCTATCTATCTCCTTCTCGACCTAGAGTACTTAATGCGTAAACCACTTACTTACCGCGAAGGGCATGGAATACGTTTAGTTACTGGCATCCTCCTCTGAGTAAAACTTATAGATTACTACTTCCACCGTACTTCAAAAGGTACTCATAAGGGCAAACAGTCTTAAGTGTCTTCGCGTGGCCGAGCAAACGTGAACAAGTGCAATGCGGCGAGTAGCAAATTGGTAATTACAATCTGCAATAAGAAAGATTGAGTGTAACGATTGTTGCTAAACCACTGTGTGCTATCTGCCTAAACATAGAGAAATCTCTAGTTCGTGTTTTCATTATTCCGTCGAAAGAAGTAGCGAGTTCGGATAAAAGGAATATTTCGCAGTAACGATGATACAGGCACGTAACATTGGGCATTGATCCTCTCGTCGAGAAAGCGGACACTGTCTGGCCCAAACGCGTAGAAGCTCCGTCATTAAGCAATCTGTAAACGCATATTTAATACTGATGGAATAGCAGTTTCATTATCTTATCCAGGCAGTCGTTCTTATCAAAATGTTGCACCGATTGATCGTATCAAATGTTTGTCTACGAGGTAGAGATTATGCTAAAAATAACTACACAATGAAACAGTCGCATGCAAAATTTCTTGAACAACCTTTACTTCAATGACGCATGCCTTCCATTAGCGTCGGCGTAAATTATGCTCCGATACGTCCAATTAGCTTTGCGCTAATGATTCTCGCTGATAAACAACTCTACTTATACCAAATGAATGTGAATTTTAAACTCAACACTGCAAGCACTCAGGGCCAAAAAAATGTTGTTTCTTGGAAGAAAAATAAGGCACTTTTTACAAAGCATAAAAGTATTTATTCCGCAGCATCAGATTTCGAAAAAAAAATATATTCGTCCATTTGTTTACTCCGTTAATCCCTACCTCTTTAAAACCTCAAGCATTCCCCTCCCAACAACTGACGCACGAATTCGAAATAAACAATAAACAAATGAAATCCTGGTAGCCTCTGCAGCCCGCCAACGTCATAATCTATCGAGAGAGCTATATGTGGTTTCGAAACAGCATTATTTCAAGTTACATATCGTTTTACAATTCTGTTACGTCGCTTTTGAAATGCAATTGGACCAGCTCCGATTGCGAGCGAGGTTCCACAGCAGATAGCTGAACGCTGCCGAAGTAATCCACCCCTCGAGCGGCTATTATTCATGTGGTATCGTAAATAAAAACGGAGAATCTATATGCGCGTATCGTTCGGTGTAAATAGCGCGAATCGTCGGCAAGTCGACCGGCTCGGCGGCGGAGAGGAAAGAGACGAGCGTGAGCCGATAGGAGAAAGAGGGATCGCGAGAGAGCCGCGCTGCACAAACAACGATCATTAACCTAGGCATTCAGAAAGGATGAGCTATTTACCGTATCACCATGCTGAGCTGTCTGCGTATCGAGAGCGACTTTTCACTGCACCGTCCGGGCTCACGCGACAACGGCCACCCGTTCGATCGTTTCCACCAGCTAACGGTGTATAAAAATCATCTGTCCACTCTATGATCCCCTTAATTTAATTTTCCACTTCTAAATTACACTGTTACTATGTTCATATGATATTCCATCAGTTTCACGCTGACGATCCTATTATTCATGATTACGGCGCACACCGGGGGGAACCGCGGCTGATAACGACGGCGACGGCCACGGAACGGAGGAAAAATCGGCCCGCCGCAAATAGTGCGTGGCACCAGAGAATCCTACGGATCAGCTAAAAGGGACCGACTTTGTCCCTTCGATAATCGCTCCAGACACACCGATCATTTGTGTGTATCTCACATATAAACTCATAAACTACACCTATCCAGACGATACGCGGGCGACCGAATCATAGAATGAGCGGAGTGGAAGCCTCTACAGAGCTGGGGCAAAAAAAATGTCCCTGTTGCGTCGTCTCTTGGAGCTGCAACCAGATGGCTACGGAATGTGGTGTGGGAGGACGCGCAACGATGGAATGGGCACAATGTTCGAGGAGGCAAGGTTCAACGACGCAGGACTCTGGGAGAGCAGCACGATTTTGACTCCTGATTAGTAAAGTCACAAACTGTTCCCTGTTGTAAATGATCTTTTCAAACTGTCGAGAAATGTATTGAAGTTTTACCAGCATTTAATTCTATTTAATTTCAAACCACCCGCGCATTTCGCGAGCAGAGTGCTCAGCGCTCCATGGGCACCAACCCGCGTTAGCATCTGAAAATTCCCTAGGAACCACGCAACAGTGGTCGGTTCTCACTAGTACTCTGTTAGGAGCAGACTCGCTGGCAGCCTGCTTATTTCGAATGTTTAAATAAATTCATCGTCATTCGTACTCTTCTGAATGCACGCGATGTCTATGATATTTCCATAATGGTCCTGCATCGCTGCTATGATATATACATACCTTTTTTACTCTATATCTGTGTTATTCCTGGCCCAAACCAATATGGTTAATCGTCACGCATGTATACAATCGAATATGCGCGCGCGGTAACCTCGGTAACCGTTTTACAAGAATATGCTCGAGAGTGTTTCGGCGTTAGGACTAATACAAGAACTGATCCTTGGTCAAGGGAGACAAGCTTATATATCATCGAGATAGGTAAGGACGAGCCTGCCCTTTGGACATGACTCAAAGTTATGAATTCTGCGTGGTGACGCGACAGTTCGGGATGACCCGTTGTTGTTTTGGGAGAAAGACACTGTGTACTCTTACTCATTACAACGTCACGTAGTAAACTAATGCTTCTAGCTTCTCGAAAAAATTCAAGTCGTTTGGACCAATTTTAAAAATGTTATGCAATTTTAAACAGTGTACGCATACTGGTGTGAGCCACTGTAGGTACTGGAACTTTGTTATCGCCCGTTGGAAAGTAACCCGACGCTGGACAACATTACAGGGTTAACGTTACTAAAGGGTTGCATTGCAGTTATCAACATCATGATTCGTGATAAGTGTAGGATAATTACCATCAATCAACATGAACGTAGTATACACAGCACGGCGTTATAATAAAAATTTACCCTCCGTTCGATAGATTCACGATCATTCTTTAATTTAGGATCTAAAGACGTCACGTTTCTCGGGGCTCGCATTGTAGATACAATTTTAAATAAAAATTATTAGAATAATTTCGCTTACCCCTATTTTTCCCTGGCTTTCCAATTCTTTCGCTGGTATGTCTGCCCGTATGTTCATATATACTTACCAACGTATGTACTAACGGTAGGGCTGCCATCTGTCCGGGATTCCCCGGATTTGTCCTCTTTTTTTAGGGCGCCCGGGGAGATTTTCTGTAGTGATCCGGTTTTTTAGATGCTGTTTGCTCAAAAATTCATAAATATTTTATCCTTATTCCTTGATTGCGGTTACAGTCTATAATTTTTACAGAAATTTTTATCTTAGGATATCGTACCTAATATAAGAAATAGTTGTTAAAAATGTCCGGGGTTTTGGTTTTATAGTGTTCTCTTCTCTGTCCTAGGTTAGTGGATTTTACGATTGGCAGAGAGAGCCCTAAACTAACGGGGATACAACAACCTGTGATGCCAGATCGGGGACGGGTTCCCTCGAGAATTTTCTCCACCTTGCGCACACTACGCCGGAGCTGCGTGTCCGTGAGTTGGACTCCGAAGCGCCGAGGTCACGGACGCGCTGCTCCAGCGTAGTATGCGTGAGGTGGGGGAAAATTTTTCGAGGGAATCGGTCCCCGATTTGGAATATCACAGGACACAAACCCACCTGACCAACACCGGAAGAGAGAATTTTATTTCATCGCAGCTTTCGACCCATTTCCTCTCCTGCATTTCCACTTTCGCTGTAGTTAGTTGGCGCATCAGATCAAGTACAGGACAACGATCAGATCACTGTGTCACACGTCACACAAAGTGACCAATTCCATCTTCAAGTCTACTATGTTGGAATTGTAAGAGGCTGAGAGAAATTGATCTGAAAAGTCTGCCGAAATGAATTCTAACGAGAGCAAAGTGAAACAACAACACGGTTTGAGAGGAAGTCACGACGTGCCATGGAGGGAGAGAGAAAGAGAGAGGGGAGTAGGACCGTTTAAGGGGAAGATCTGCCTTGGTTGTTGTCTGAAAATTTACAATCTAAAGTTAATTTTATTTATTAACTGTAGGAATAAGGTTTCGTAATTCCTGTATGTTCGGGAGCCACGGAAAAAACGGACCTCGGGGGCGAGGGGGCTTGAACCCACAATCTTCGGGAGTCCTCCGTGCTACTTGGCAGCCGCCTTACCAACGTCGCCAAAGCTGACTCTCCGAGGTCTCTTATTCTTGATCCTACAATATGAACTCATGTTCGGAACTGCTTTATATAACTTTCTAACAATAACTCCTGTTTTTTTTTTTAACTAAAACTAAGTCACTAAGTCCTGAAAGAATCACAATATCGTCTCCTATCGATGCTCGAAGATGATTTGGCATGGAGCTCTGCTTATCAAGATCGTTAAATAAATCTGTTGGAATAATCTACGATTCGCTTTGCAACCTGTTGTTTTCACGTTAGAAGTGAAAAATCGTTGACGTCTCGGCTACGGGAGTCGCAGAAAATGAACAGTTTCGCCAGTAGTTACCTCGACCACCAACACGGTGATACACATGCCCATCACGAAGCTCTGCAGCAGAATTTTAACGCGGGTGTTCTGGAAGGGCCACACACCGACCGAGCTCAAAAGTCGTTTGTTCCACTCGTACGCCGGCTGCTCGAAGAAATCCATCCTTTCTTCGGTTCTTCCCTCGGCGGTCGGTTGGGAGCGATTATCGTCGGCCGTCGGGGCGCCTCCATGGCTGCGACGAAAATCGCTGATTAATCATTGATGAAGGGGTCTATACTCTTTTCTTTCAAGTCCACGTAAATTGGCTAGCTAATTGACTATCAGTCAAGGGAGACTTTCGTCATAGGCTTATTAGAGGACGTTTCACGTAATAAGTGGGACGATCGATTGTGATTAGACGACGCGAGGTGCCCGAAGAAAAGCGACGACGGAATGGAGAGTTATTATCAGTCGAGACAGCTCCTCGACTATGCACTTTGTGTCGTAACTTCAAAGTGGAATTGAACGATTGAAAGTAGAGCCGTGACGGACAAGTTGCATGTTTTATATATTTACAGCGAATTCGGTGTCTGGTACTGACTCTGTGCGGGTGCCAGAAAATGAGTTGGATTAGTTGTTTCTGATAGAGGCGAAGATAGCTCTATAAGAATCAACCAATTCAAGTCATTTTCTGGCGCAGCTTAGAGTCAGTGCGAGATTCCGAATTTACTATTGCACGCTGCGTGTAACCACGCGTTCGAAAGCGCATGGTGTATTACTAATGGCTGTCCCCGCGCAAGCGAATGGGTGAAACGCAATCTATATTTCAGCCACTAGTTGTTATCTACTAATACTCTTAATCCTAAATCCTAACGAAGATAAGGCTATTGACGGATGTGACTTCACAGAATCGCTATTGTTTTTAAGTGGAAGTTATACGGAAGAAATTGTGACTGACGATTGTATTAGAAATTAGTTATTTAATAAAAGTAGTCTAGGAATTGAGGCACTTCAATGATTTGGCATGGAACAGAAATCTGTTAGCTTCAGAAACGATCGAAATTTCCTTCCTTCTTCAATTTCGTAGCTTCGACGTCTGTTAATTCAGCCCCTGTGCTTTGCATAATTTTCAGATCAGAGGATTGTACGATGTGTGGGGGGTTGATTCCGATACAGTTATGGAGATCTTACCAACGATAACAACCCAAATCCTTGCCACCACGATATACGCGAATGGAATTATCAACCTAGACAAGGTATTCACCCCCTTCGTGTTTCATTAACGCGCAACAATTTCCCCCCACGAATAACGGCGTCCATAGACTTTGGGAAAAACAATCCTAGCGATGACATCGACGAATCAGATCATAAAACGCGCGGTGCGAATGGAGTAGCCCTCTTACTTTTTGGAACCCATTTTGTACGGCCAATTTAATTAAAATTTTAAAACCGAAATTTAAAAATATTCTCTTCTTAATGTAAACTTAACGCAGATCAGTTTTTAAAAATAAGCTTTTGCTTTCTCAAAAGCCAGGGGGGGAGGGCAACTGCCTCTTTTGCCCCCAAATGTATTTCGCCTAAATGGAATCGCTAAGCCAATTCTTCTTTCCCTTAGAAAGTGTCCTCTTCGGTTCTATTAAAACGATATGCTACTTGTCCCAGATCAGGGCTGTGCTTCTGTCCATTGAGAAAGACTGCAACCGCTACACGAGTCGTCCAGAAAGCATGATTCTTCATGGCTACAAAGTACAAGGGAGAAGGATTGTAATCAACTATTCGTGTAAGCGCCATCCTTCGCTTCTCTGTAATTAAACTTACGGTTCGACCCGCAGAGGAGATTAATTACAACGAAGCAGTAAGCATTTACAGCCCTTCAATCTGAGCTTTCATTACAGTATACACTTACATGACGCTGTTCAGTTACTTGGCGGTACCATCGATGCCACTTGTACTTGATGTTGTTATGCCACTGAATCAGTCTCGAGAGAAGCAATACATATTCGTAGCTAACTACAGCGTAGACAACGAGGAATATTACTATTATTTATGCATCCACATGTACATAGGAGCTATTGCAGTAGGTCACTTGTTCGCTGTCTGCGAGAGCATGTATATGCTGTACGTGCGCCATGCCGATGCCCTGTTTGCGATTGT
This sequence comes from Andrena cerasifolii, assembly GCF_050908995.1. Lineage (NCBI taxonomy): Eukaryota > Metazoa > Arthropoda > Insecta > Hymenoptera > Andrenidae > Andrena > Andrena cerasifolii. The sequence goes on from NC_135123.1 coordinate 6,322,149, forward strand.
GGGGTAAGGATTGAAGAAGAATTAGTGTGTAAATTGGACGAAATTGCTGAGACGTTAGCGCGTTATCTTTCCTAGTCACCAGCTGAAAACGGTACACGTTCTGCATCCAAAAGGTTCGATAGACGTGAAAGATGAGTGGAGCCTTGATAGTAGAGAGTTCATGCCAGACGAGCAGGAGCAGCTGTACAAGAAGTTGTGTGTCTGTATACAAGGCCATCAGAATGCTATCAAGTTGGTTTTATATTTTAATAATTCAAATAATTCTTCTTATTGCCGAGGTGGAGGTATATACAGGGTGTTCCAAAATTCAGGGATGTCCCGGGACATGCAGTATTCTGATGAAAAAAAGACGTCGAAAAGTCCTTTACCGTTTTGGGATCGGAGGCTTCGTTCTCGAGATATTAACAGTTGAAAATTAGCGGTCCAAGTTCCAGGCCGCGCAGTTTGAAGTCGAGTCAGCTGATTTTAATATAATCTATCATATTACTTAATTTTCAATTAAAATAAGTAGAGCCGACCGCGCTGATTCAAACCGTGAAAATGGGTTAGCGCGGTCGGCTCTACTATGCGCGTCCGGGCACTGCTCCGCGTACAGCTGACTCGGCTTTAAACTGCGCGGCCCGGAACTTGGACCGCTAATACTCCAATGTTAATATCTCGAAAACGAAGCCTCCGATCCCAAAATGGTAAAGGGCTTTTCGACGTCTTTTTGCATCAGGATACTGCATGTCCCGCGACGTCCCTGAATTTCGGGACACCCTGTGCGCATTCGTCTACTTTTTTCTATTAGGTATACAGAGCTGGTCGAATCAATATTCACGAAATCCCTATTCTTTGAACTGTTCTGTACTCTAATACGTCTGAGTATCACAGGAGCTCAAGTAAGTACTCGCAAAGAAATGACTTTCAAACTATTTTAATATTATATAACTAAACTCAATGCTAGTAAATTGAAATCTGAGGGAATATATAATTGTATTTTTAATGAGAAAGCTCTTTAAGAGCGTGTTTGTGAAATTTGTGACTTTTCCACGCTTTTGTATTTGTAGACTGTACTGAATCTAGATAATCTAGAAGCTGTGATAAGATTTGGGTCGTTCTCATTATCGCAATCATTTTACATATTGCTGCTTTGCCTTCCTGGACAGAACCTATTAAATCACAGCGAAAACGTGTACACTGCTCTGTAAGAATATAAACCATTGCCCTAATATTTCACACTTTTGCACTTGTGTGGAAAGTTTAATGATTTCACGTGTGCTTAGATGCGAGTCAATGTGGTACACATTTCCCAAAAAGTCTCAGAATTTGTACATGTTCCTGGTTCAAAGAAGTTTGAAGCCTAGCAAAATAACAGCTTTAAATATCGTACCAATGACGATGGAAACATATCTCTCGGTAAACAAAAAGAATTCAAATCAAAAGAAAGAATTGTAAAATCAAATTTGTGCCCTGTATACTTGTATACAGTACATAAGATAAGAATGAATATATCGCGATGTTAAACATTCATTAATAACAAACATTGTATCTTTAGATTATGAAGACGGCAATGAGTTACTTCACTGTGTTATTATCGGCACAGGAAGCTGTTGAATGAAGCATTCAATTGACTCTACTACGTTCAGTGTAATTTCAAAATATAATCGCAATATTGAATTAGAATCCTTCTGAATATTTAATCATATTTCCTTGCCTGTGCACAAGTGTAAAAAACTCTTTTTCCTCCTCAAATTGCCAATAAATGTTTATTGCAAATCGTCATTCGAATAGGCACATTGGCTCAAACGTTCAAGAAAAATTATTAATACAGCCTTATTCTTCAAGAACTTTTATTTACATCGCATTTCATTCGATTACGGGCCGACATCGTTCATTCAACAATGCTGGTGATTCGTCCAACATTAAAGTCCAAAGAAAATTTACTCAAGGCAGGATAAATATATCGATATTTACACCAAAATGAAATAAACTTGGACACAAGAAACAACCATAAACATTTACACATACCGTTACATCGTATGTCACGTGAGAATGAAAACATTTTAGCGTTTCATTTTAATACAATATAAAATTCCTTTCCCCGGTTATAAACTCGTAGTAATGCACAGTTATGAAGAATCATAACTTGTTCATCCAATGATCGTTGAAAATATATGATAAAGGAATATCAAATAAAATGGGTTACCGTGACGAAGGCCGTTCACGCTCTTAAGGAGACGAACTGATGGAACACGTCTAAAATGTGAGGGTCCAGATCTGGCGTGAAGAGTAAAGTCTCTAAAGTCGACGAATACTTTTGGACTTGCTCGTGATGCTGTAAAAGAAAAGGAAACGCAGGAACAATTAGTGTTATCTACAGCAAAGGGAATCCTGTCGCTCGAGAGATCTCGCGTGACTTACAGTGAGAAACACCTGCTGCAATCTTCCTACAGTCCATTTGTACCAGTGAGTATTGTAGTCTATGCCATCGGTATCGCAGCGTACGAGATGTTCCGACAGAATCATTATAAAACGCTAAAGGGAAATAAGCCTGTAGTTAGCTCCATTGCTTCTAAACAATTTTAATTTTATAACAGCAGCAATGATTTCATTCGTACCTGGAAGATGATAAGAAACAGATTCTTCTGGTCCGCCTGCGCGGCCTCCAGCTTCTCCTCCATCCTTTCCACAACATCCTCCGATGGTTTCTCTCTATTTCTCTCCTTGTTATTATCCTCGTCCTCCGACGACGAGCCCGATCTACTCTCCGCCCTCCTCAGTTTCTCTCGCGCCTCCGTCAACTCGGTGCTTAATTTCGTCACGTGTTTGTTCTTCTTTCGAATCGTTAAATGTAGTATCTCCCAAATGTACAGCTTCGTGAACTCCGAGGCCATCTCTTTGGAAAATATCCAATTGGCGATAGCGCTGCACTCGATGATACCGGTTTTCAGGAGCTTGTCCGTTATGACCACTATCATCTGATAATGATTCTTCCACAATGCATACGTATTTCTTAAAATACATATCTGCGCCTCTTCCGTCTCAGCCAGGACCTTGAAGACGTAATGGAATTTCCCTATCGCCGCGAAGCTGTGACTGAAGCTCTTAGAGCCTAGGTTCAATAAAGTTTGTACAAAAACGTCGATCTTCAAAGGATTGAAGTTATTGGTCTCTTCGTTTTCTCTGGGGCCCGGAAGCGTGTTCAGCACGTTCAGCACCTCTTCCGGCGTGCACTTACGTCTGATGGAGACGACCAGTTCGTGAGCCGCTGCTGTGCCGGGCAGGGAGCTGGCTCCTTCAGACGTGTACTTGTAAATAGGCTCCGGATGCGGCGGAATCAATTCGGCGTAGGATTCCGGCATCATATCCCGTATTCTTTGGTAATAGGACAATCGCAAAGCTTTGAGGAGCACCTCCCGAATGAACTTCGGGCGAGGATGCTCGGGGTCACGTTGCAGGCAGGAATCCCAGTCTTCCCAAGACCAACGGAACTGGAAGTTACTCAGATGATACGCGAACCACCAGACGAAACGGTCGAAAGCGGTTGCGGCCATGCTGTCTATGCGACGGAACAGAATCTCCGTCGCTTGGGCCAGAACCTATAATAAATAGAAGATTAAAATCTATATTACAAGCTTCGTTACATTCACCGTTTAAATTTAAATCTTTAAAGAAAGTCGTACCTGTGGCATTGTCGATGGTTGCAACTTGCAAAGCTCGATTAAAATAGACCCGTAGCATATTTCCAAGTGCTTCGGCGCTGGTAGTCTGAACAATTCGCCGAAGACTACTTCCACGATGCAATAGTCTAAAGGTATCTTCGCCTTGTACGGGAAGTTCAATAACTGGGCTGCGCAATCTTTCCGTTCGTAGAAGTAATTATTGATGATCTGCCTCAAGTGCTCCTCTATGAGGAATCGTTCAATAGCATGGCTTCCAGGTAACAGAGGTCCTTCGGCTGGGCAATCCGTGTAGTCGAACATACGGAACACCACCGTAGGCAACGGATAAGAATAAGATTCATGATGAGGCGGCGCCATGATGGTCGGTAGATTATGCTGCAACGCTTCGCACAGTATCGAATCGAACGCGAGATACGGTCTTGGAATATGTTTCTCCGCCCAATTGTCCTGTCTAAGCTTCCGTACTTGGGCCCATAAACAATCTAAGTATTCTTCTTGCGGATGCGGCGTATCGCTCGACCACACCCTCAGAGCTGGCTGATGCTTTTTACTTCGCTTATTTAAAAATATCTCTATTGTCACCATCAGATGATCCAACTCTTGTTCCTTCTTCTCGTACAACTCTCTTCCAACCCAGGGCAATGTCGACAGCACAGCGTACACGTACCTACAAGACGAAGCAGTAAAGTTCCCGATCTTATAATACATTTCTTAATAACTACTTATATTACCTACCAGTCGCGTCTAACTTGCGGTACACCGTCTTCGTTAGCAGCGTCTAACATATTGTCAAATAGTTGCATCAAGGATCCGCACGACAGAACATGGCAGTTCACTAAGTCAGCAAGAAATCTTAACGAGTATCTGGCTACGTTCCATTCGCAAGCTTTCAGCGAGTCCTTAAACTTCTTCACCATGTAATCAACAAATTCACCGCCGAAATTGAAGTTCTTTGCGTTCAGCAATCCGACCAAAGTAGTATAGATCGTGCATTTCTCGGGCATCTTGATAGCACATTCGGTCAAAATGCGCAGTATCTTACTGCGAAATAGTCCGAGATCAGCTTCCAATACGGAAGCCAATCCCTCAAGATTACTTTCCAAAGAGGATGTAGATTTCTCTCCGACTCGTAGAATAAGAGACTCAAGCCGATCTTCGATTTCTTGGTTCTCGGATACCCTCCTACGCTTTTTATAGGCGCGTTCTAAAAGGATCATACAATCAGAAATTAATTGCAATTCGAAGTTCTAAATTGGAATCCACCCAGCAATACAGCACTCAGCAAGAATTGTACAACCAGTCCAAGTAATTGAAATCGATCGTTATATATAATTGCCATATATAAGAAAACATATTTTACGATCACGATGAATCTATTATCCGGAAAGATTGCATGGGTAACTGGTAATTTAAGAAACATGAATTTACCGTATCCATCTTCTTCTTCGTGTACCCTCCTTCGACTCATTTTCGGAAAATTGAATGCACCTTGTTGGCCAGTCGTAAATATCACAACGTGATTTCTGCTGTCACTTTTATACTTTTGTGAGTCTGCACATCAGAAAGCAATTAATTGCGAAAGCATTGCAGGAAATTCTAACCCTTCGAACGTCCATCACCAGTTACAACTTGTTGGCCGTAAGTCACGGGGTGGAAGCTCTAGCAAGAGTTACGGATCACTATTTGGGCGCCCTCTGAGCTATGAAAGATTGAGTTTGAAACTAAAATTCAATATGGCGACGGATGCCGGGAAAATTAAATAGCGTAACGAACACAACACGGTGTAATCTTAGAGCATATACCTAGACATGGAGGTTTCGTTAAAAGCTCGAAACTATCGCCAACATCGTGCGAGAGAGAAGGCATCGTCCGAACGAGAGAAGTATAGAATCACAATCGTATATATGCTCTAAGGGTGTAATAGACAGGTGTTCCGACTCCTCTTCAGTACTTATGTGTGACTTTTTCGTCCTAGTTCTTCTAGCGGCTGCTAGATTAGCGCTCAAGGAGAAAAGCCATACATATAAGTCGGACTTTTTGCGCATAATACCACTAAAATCTCTACCACTACAATCACATAAATGCATCCATATGTATGTCGGAGGTGGATAGCGTATTCTTCACCGTGTCGTAAATGCATTTACGGCATGTCGTAAAAGTATAATATGCCGTTTTTGAGACCAATTCATACGTGTCAATAGTCACAAATGTAGTAAATAGAAATTTTAATTATTTCAACGTTTGAACAATAAAGTAATAAAGTTTTTTTTACAAAGACGTAAAAGAAATATCTCTTTCATGTATGCGAGTCAAAAATATGTCATTAAAGATGTAATATTAAACACAAAACATAACTTCGAATTAACTTTGATCACATAAATAGGTGTGCCGCAAGTTGTAAACCAAAAAATGGGTGGTATATAGGTATTCAAACGCTACATTTATTTCTGGTACTACTACACTTGGCCGGTTTTTAGTAAACTATCTCTTCATTTTCCCGAAGAAACGGGCCCCTCAGAACGTTTGGCATCTGGGCCTTTTTTCTTAAATCCGCCACTGGCAAGAGCAGAAGTTGGACGGGCCTGTTTTATGGGTTAGTTATTTTCATTCCTAATATACGACATTTCTGACACTTTACGACATTTACGACATTTAAGAGACGTGTCGTGAATAAAATAAAAAAAAATCGCGTCTTACCCACCTCTGCTACGATCACATAAATGCATCCGTATGTACACACATGGCTTTCTTGTCACGACGCCTCTCGCGACAGCCAGAGGACCACGCAGAAATCAGCACGCAAAATCGCTGGGGTAAATGTGCTGAGGCGGATCACCTGTCTATTAATTGATAGTTATAAGAGTGTGCACTGTAAAAGGAGATCTAGATAAGCGGCGTAGAGGAGGTCGGGAAAGGGGGTAAGTAAAGGGAAGTTCGGTTACCCGACCGAACATTCCGATTTTTTTTTAAACTGTGCAGATTTGTAGAGGACCTAAATAGACCCTGAAGAACCGAAAATATGCACAAACGAAAAATTGCCTGATACTTCTATCGAGGTTCTATACAATCTTGCACAGTTTAAAGAGAAATCGGAATGTTCGGGTAACCGAACTTCCTTTGTGAGTGAATTTCGCGCACTTCGTTGACGCCAAATTTACACAGTGCAAATGATGAGACGCTGACTTAAAAAATGAGAGTCGTGGATTAAATAGGGGATTAAATTATTTTTCACTTTTTAGTGCAATTTTATTTTTTTTAAGTCAGTTTTAGTTCCGAGTACCCGGGACCGCAGGTCCTCGCTCGCAGCGAGGAAGCAATACTGTGGGGTGGGTAGGTCTTTCCCGATAATCCGGGGCCGAAAGCATTCCAATAATCCGAGGAAGACTGTATATAGAATCGACGCAGCATACGCAACTTGTTGTATCAACAGCCATCACCGTCTGCTCGCAACACGGGAGCCGCAAATTCGATAACGATTGTTACAGTGTTTGCTGGTTATCAAAAAGGATGGAGGCCATTGATAGACAGGCCGCGCTTAGGGCAGCAATAGCACACGTCCCAAAACTGAGCTTCGTGGTGTTGCTGCACGCGGCGGTCTTATTGCACAGGCCCGACATAGTCGATCGTGAGAACAGAGTAACGCCAATACCGCCAGCAAGTATTCAAAGTAATTACGATTACGTGGTAATCGGGGCTGGATCGGCTGGAGCTGTGATCGCCAATCGTTTGTCGGAGAACGGAAACTGGTCGGTGCTGTTATTGGAGGCTGGTGCGGACGAACCACTGGAAACTGACGTGCCCATAACGTTCACGGACCTTCAACGAGGCCCCTACGACTGGAAATTCAAAACGGAACCGTCGGACAACTACTGTATGGCGATGAACAATCACCAATGCAACTGGCCGCGCGGCAAGGTAGGGATCGAGGAATACAGTTCATTCGTTTCTTGGGCGCACGATTTAGGACTACTTGAATTTCATAAAATAATAATGGTAGATTAGCCGATTATCTGCAGCAAATTAAATTTATCAATGAAGCTTGGAAAACTATGAGGTATTCCTGAAAAGGTACTATACATCAGTTATAAAGCCATTGATTTTACAAACATCTTCCAAATTTTCCTTCCTGCAACTCCTTTCCATTTCCTGCACCTACACATATTGTTCCATACAAACAGGTCAATTAATTCAATTAACTCTGCAGTCCCAATAAATAGCATGCTCCCAAAGAGCCCTTATATTATCCAACTCCAGAGACGTCACACTTCATCGTGCACTTTAATTGACATTCTAGGATTCTTAATTATCTTCCAACCCATAAGTAGCTATCCCTGTTCAATCCAAGCATCTCCTTGCAAACTGTCAATTTGAAAACCTGCGCGGAACCGTCAGGAATTACTTCCCCAACGATCGCCATAGAACGGAAGAACCGATTTTCTGTATTGAAATGTTTAAGGCCCTCGGTGGCAGCAGCGTATTGAACGCCATGCTGTACATCCGTGGTAACAAGAGAGACTATGACGGCTGGGAAGAGATGGGCAATCCGGGATGGAGCTACGAGAGCGTGTTGCCCTACTTCAAGAAGTCCGAGGACATGAGGACCCCCGAGTACCAGGACTCGCCGTATCACCAAACAGGTGGATACTTGACCGTCGAATATTTCCGGTATCGTTCACCGATCGTGGACCACTTGGTGAATGCAAACATCGATATGGGGTACGAGTTGAAGGACCTGAACGGGGCGAATCAAACAGGGATTATGTTCACCCAAGGAACGCTGAGGGATGGGCTGCGGTGCAGCACAGCAAAAGCCTTCCTTCGGTCGGCTTCCAAGAGGAAGAATCTGCACGTCAGCACGGAGACGATTGTGGAGAAGATTTTGACGTGCCAAGGTGAGTCGCTCGTTGCTTTCGTTTTTCGTTAATTGGAGTTTGTTAGATAAATGGAGCGATAGGTACATTTAAGGGGACAGGCCTACCTACAACGGTCAAAACAACATGCGTCTTTGGGAATTTTTTCTAGAAAAACCGATAAACCTTTATTATTAAACATCAGTCTATTGGAAAGAGTACATCATACGGACATTTCACTATTTTTTGTGGTAAAAAGTATTGAAAGGTTTGCGAGTTATAGACGATGCCCGAGACGTCCTTTTTTTAGGCACTTTGCGGCGACAACCGTAGCTCGGTGCAGGATCATCCAAAATTGAAAATTTCTTAGACAATATATGAAATTATAAAGGCGCTATCGAGCCCGATAGTTGAAGCATCGATATTTGGCAAAAATCGGTCGTTTTTCGAGTGTAAAAAAGAATCTAGGCCAAAAGAGGAAGAAACTCCTGATAGCGCTTAGATTTTTAACCCTAAAATAAGTCCGCAAAGCCTCGAGTAAATCGGTTCATTAATCTTTTAATTATACGTGTCACCGACTTAGAAAACATGATTTTGAGGAAAACGCGTTTAAAGTTTTGGGTCTGAGCGCTACACTGAGGAACACCTACCTACTTACACGCGTATAACTTTGTCAATTTTGGTCGAATTCACTTGACACGTTCAGGGAATATTTTCAAGATGTTGTACTTCAAGAAACTATAAAAATCGAAAAACAGACTTTTCGAAAATTTCTAGGTGGGCCTCTCCTTTTAAGGCCATTATTTTCTGTCAATTCGCAGATTCACACTCCACGACCGCCTACGGCGTGGAATTTCGCGCGAAGGGGGTACCGCTCAAGGTGAAGGCCAATCGCGAGATTATTTTGTCAGCTGGCTCGATACAATCGCCACAGCTGTTGATGTTGTCTGGTATCGGCCCCAAGGACCACCTGGAGGAATTGGGTATTCCTGTGGTCCATGACTCCCCCGGCGTGGGCCAGAATCTTCACGATCATACAGCGATAGGTGGTCAGGCGTACGTGATAGACCCACCAGCGGACTACAAGGGCAGTAAACCCTTCACCTTTAATATAACAGACCCTAGCGGAACAGAGTCTTTAAAAGAATTCTCCTTGAACCATACTGGAATCTACTACTCATTACCATTGGCTGAGGCTGTGAGCTTCATTAACACCAAGTAAGTACTGTGGGATCAAATTCATTCATTCTTTATTGTTTTCCTCTGTTTAAACAGGATAGCGTTTCAAGCTTATCGCTTATATTGCCCAACGAACTAAATTAGTCCCATCTTTTTCCCTCCTCTCTCTCTCCTTTGGGTCCCAGCAGCAGCAACGCACCGGGAGAAAAGGTGGTGGTCTTCCATCTTTCCCCAGTACACCGCCCCGTGATGCCTTAACTTCGGTGATCTAACGAGAACCGGTGTTTTCCATCACGGCCACCGCCGCTGGTCGGGATCAAATTGAAACGAATATTTGAAGAGGGCTTTGCGTTTCTATATACTTTTGTTTTGGGTGCGTTCAAATAAAAAATTGTACACAGTTGGTTTAAAAAAGTATTATTATCCGTGGTAGTACAAAACATATATCACCCAAAGGCTTTATAGCAATGCCATTATAATGGGTAATTCTGATTTTAACATTACTTACATAAATAATTCAACGCATTTACTTATTACTCTTATTTATAAATAATACAGAGTAGATTGTAAATTTACAAATAAATAATAAAAAAAACTTATATAAATAAAATATATTGTATACATAGGGTAGTATATTGAGGTAGAAGGTCCTTTTCTTCAAACTGTTTTCCTGACCCCGTTTCAGGTGTCTACGAACGGCGCAGCTTGTCAAAATTACTCACTAATCCTACGGATAAATCCTGCTTCCAGATACGCAAACGAGTCGGCGGATTACCCGGACATACAGATTTTCTTTGGCACCGTGTCCGAAGTCGGAGACGGTGGCGCTTATACTAAGGGGGATGCCAACTTGCAGGACGCCGTCTACGCAAATTTGTACGCGAACGTCGGGCGCCTGAACCACACGTACCAGGCATACCCATTGCTGCTGAGACCTCGAAGCAGAGGATACGTCAAGTTGCGGTCAAAAGACCCGTATCAGCATCCGATCATCATTCCTAATTACTTCAACGACACTAGTGACCTGGATGTGATTGTAAGGAAGCCTAACTGAATCTAATTATTTAAAACAAAGCGGCAACTGTAATATCGATGGCTTACTGCACAAATATTGCATGTCCAATTTTTGTGAAAAAACATCCTGAGAGATAGACAAAAAGTTTCAAGACAAAAGTTACTTCTTTTAATTAGATCTATCATTTAGTAAAAAAAAAGTACAGTTCACGAGTTATAACACAAAATCAGAAACTAACCGGATTTTTAAGGGTCAATTCTACCTCCTTGGAGTGAATTTGCGCAGCAAACAAAAATTGCGTTCTAATCAAGAGGAAATTCCCTACATGTTCACAAAGTTTCAGAATCCTTTGAATTTTAGGGTGAATTTTTCCCCACAATTTCACTCGTCTACAGATCGGAATAAACTTTTATATAAGAATCAAATCTCGTTGCAGTTTTAAAATCCTTGTATTCTCCACGAAGTAATATCAGTAGTACGTAAAACAAGTAGTTTGTTATTTAGGACGGGTCAAGATAGACCCTGCATCCGCCAAGCGAGGGTTAAACTTTCTTTTCGCCATTACTGTAATTAACGTCATACTAACACCCATCTTCTTTTGTTTCGCACAGGCAGAAGGGGCTAAGTATCTCTACGACCTGATAAATACTCCAACGCTGAAGAAGCTGAATGCTCGACCAAACCCAAACAAACTTCCGGGATGCTCGTCGCTACCGTTTCCATCGCTTGAATACTGGAAATGTTTCGCCCGCCAGTACACGTTCACGATCTACCACCCAGTGGGCACGTGCAAAATGGGGCCAGAGGACGACCCGATGTCCGTGGTCGATCACAGATTAAGGGTCCGCGGTGTCAGTGGTCTGCGAGTGGCCGATAGCTCGATCATGCCCCGTATCGTTAGCGGAAACACGAATGCACCGACCATAATGATTGCTGAAAAAGCTGCTGACATGATTAAGGAGGACAACAAGTCGTAGGTGGCTAAATATTGTCGCGGCTTTTTGTCGTTTTCATAAAGTACACGAGTGGCATGATGCCACTTCAAGGAAAATCAGGGAATCATTCAAGTGTCCACGTTTTTTGCGAGTTAAGACTACCCGTAAACAATGTGCAAAATTTTTTTGGCCTGTGCATACACGTCCAAACTAGGCAAAAATTTCTGAAACTTCGTTTTCTACGCTTCATATTAATAAAACAGTATCATAGTGGACGAAGAAAAAAAATGGAGTCATTGTTTCAAAAACTAGAGACTTCAAGCGTTGAAATGTTTTCTTTTTAATATTTTTTGCGACTATTTTTCGCGGAGATACAGCCATTTGAAAATGACCAAAATTTGTCATATACCAAACCTGTAACGTTATCTTACGGGGATATTTGTGATTCGATAGTTCTACATAATAAATAGTTTTGTATAGTACCAGTTGCGACGAACAAAATATGCTATAAACTGCAAAATCAAGAAAAATGGAGATTCTCTGTCTTTCCCGTTACCCTTCGAATAGGATTTGACGAAATAAAAAATGCAAAGAAACATCCTCCAAAGTTCTCCATTTCGCGATTAATCCCGCAAAGATCGAGCACACTCGGATTCAAATTCCCATTCCAAGGACCGCAGACGCACGTAAGTATGTACGCTGGGCAAATATTAGTTGCAGCGTGATCTTTGATCTTATTAATTATTAATCTCGCCCATTACGTAAGCACCGCAGTAATTATTCCGACTAATTGAATAATTGATTAAGGATATTCAGGATTTACTGGCCGGAAGGAATAACATGAAAATAATTTAGTGCATATTTAATAAAATCGTTTAGCATAAAATTATTTTCTTTATATACTTTTGTATATTCTAGCTTTTAGTGTTTATGGATTTACATTTCACAACTCAGACTTCTTTACGAGTATCTTTTATTTAATTTTAAATCGCGATGCGACTAGCGACCGGAACGCAGCGGCTTCTTGTCGGTTTCGTTAGTGATCCTCCAAGGAGTGATCGGTATAACCGCAGCCATTTGTGGCAGAACCGGAAATAACATAACCTAAACACATTCACTAAATCGTCTGCTTTCCAAGCTGATTATTAATCTATCTCTTTCTATCCGTATTTCTGTCACTTTCTTTTTTACAGTTTCTTTCTCTGTTTACTTACGCTTTCGCTACAAATGGTGGCAAACAATCAGCGCCGATACAGGTTGTTCCGATCACTCCCTAAAGGATCACTAGTTTTCATAAAGAACGCAAGTGGCTGATTTCAAGTCGTTTGGATTTGTGGTTATGTGTTATATTTATTGATGACTGGGTAATTTTTTCACCCACTCGTGGCTGATCTTTTTTAAAACTTTGTACTGTCATTCAAACTACGCACGGCTGCACGGTTTCAAGACAATTGGATAATTGGAAGTGGGTTAAAATCGAGTTCCTAGATTCGAACCATACATACATACAAGAAAGTGGTATCAGCGAAAGCTAAATCCATACAAACACTATATATATACATACAAGAAACAAACAAACAGAGGATCGAAGCTGAATAAAATAGTTTAATAAAATTAAAAAATGCGACTGTGAATACCTATAAGAGATACTTATCTACAGTTATCTATGGCGTTGCGTAGCGTTACACGAAATCACACGAAATGTCCCACGTCACTCCTATGGCTTATGAACTTCTATAGACACCCACGCGACGCAGTAAAACGGCAGAAACCTAATCTAACCTACGCTAACCTCTCGAAGCGCGCACACCAGAGGGCTCCGACTACCAGTCGCTTCATGCGAATTGCTTTAATGTAATTCGCATTAAATGGAAGAACGAGCATCCATGTAACAGTTCTACCATTTTTATGGTTCATGATAAATAGCGGTGACTCGCAAATAGGCTCTACGATTATTGTAACCTAAAATAGAGTAACAGTTCCTGAAGGGGACGAGGTATCAGCTTTTTTATTGGTTTTATGAAATAATCGTGGCAAAATGCCGGAGAGCGTAAAAACAGAGCCGAAAGTGAGTAAGGAAGTGAAGCCCGGAAAAGAGGAAGAAAAAAATGAACTGGTGAGTTGTTTTTGTAGTGTCTTTTAACGAAAGACATTTTTGGAGCGAGGCCTTTGTTTGAATAATGGAGAAATATTGTACAGGAGCAGTGTATCAAAGACAAGGCTGTATCACTGCCAGCGTACAATCATCGCATTTGTTAACATTAACTTGTTTCAGTCCGAGGAAGATAAGCTGTTGCAAGAGGAGCTGACTCACCTCGTCGAACGTCTGCAAGATCCCAGCTCCGATCTACATTACTCCGCCTTGGAATCGCTGCGTTCTCAGATCCGTGCGTCGACCACTTCCATGACCAGTGTTCCGAAGCCGCTCAAGTTCATGAGACCCCATTACGACACCATGAAAGCTATTTACAGAGACATGACAGACCCAAAAGCTAAAGAACTGTGCTCCGATATCATTTCCGTTCTTGCCATGACAATGGGCGAAGGCAGAGAATGCTTAAAGTACAGGCTCACCGGGTCTGCGCTAGCTATCGGAGAGTGGGGGCACGAATACGTCAGACACCTTTCAGGAGAGTTAGCTGGTGAATGGGACGAACTCACGGACGATGCGGAAGCTACGCGTAAGAAGCTAATCGCTCTGGTACACAACATCGTACCTTATAACATGGCTCACAATGCGGAGACCGAAGCCTGTGATCTGCTCATGGAAATCGAAAGATTAGACTTATTAGAGCAATACGTCGATGAGAGCGCTTATCAGCGGGTTTGTTTGTATCTAACAAGCTGCGTAGCTTATGTAGCAGATCCAGAAAACAGTACTCTTCTTCATGCTACTGCCAGGTTGTATAGGAAGTGCGGTCAGTATCCTCAAGCCGTGAGACTGGCGATGCAGCTGAACCACTTGCCCCTTATCGAATATACATTCACCACGTGCCCAGACGTGTAAGTTGGACTCTTCGATTAGTTCCCCCCTAGAAAATATGAATTAACAAATAAGATGGTTCTTTTTTCAGGTCGGTGCAGAAGCAACTAGCATTTATGCTGGGCCGGCAGCAAATCTTCTTGGAGCTATCAGAAACGTCTACTCCGGAGTACGACGACATGGTAGAAATAATGTCGAACTCTTTGCTAAACTATCACTTCCTTAATCTGGCGCGCGAGCTGGATATAATGGAGCCGAAAACGCCCGAGGACGTGTACAAGTCGCACTTAGAAAACTCCAGACCTCCGTTCGGCGGCGGCCAAGTGGATTCGGCGAGGCAGAACCTTGCTGCTAGCTTCGTCAATGGCTTCGTGAACGCAGCTTTCGGTCAAGACAAATTATTAATCGAGGACGGTAACAAATGGTTGTACAAAAATAAAGAGCATGGAATGCTGAGCGCGACAGCGTCTCTTGGTCTTGTGTTGTTGTGGGACGTTGACGGCGGTTTAACGCCGATAGACAAGTATCTTTACTCCTCCGAGGATTACATAAAGTCCGGTGCACTGTTAGCCTGCGGCCTCGTCAATTGTCGCGTACGGATCGAGTGCGATCCTGCTCTGGCTCTTCTCTCCGACTATGTTTTACACAACAGCAACACCATGCGCATCGGCGCGATTGTTGGCCTCGGATTAGCGTACGCAGGTTCGAATCGGGAGGCCGTCGTGAGCCTCTTGATCCCCGTGCTCAGCAATCGTAAGTCCAGCTGGGAAGTGATAGGCGTAGCAGGTCTCGCGTTAGGAATGGTGGCCGTGGGCTCTTGCAACTCTCACGTTACCACAGCCATCATGCACACTCTCATGGACCAGTCGGAGGCGGACCTCCAGGACACGTACGCACGATTCCTACCTCTGGGCCTGGGACTGTGCTTCCTGGGGAAGCAGGAAGCTGCCGAGGCTATAATAGCTGCGCTAGAGATAGTACCTGAGCCGTTCAAGTCGATGTCCACGACGTTGGTAGAGGTGTGCGCTTACGCCGGCACCGGGAACGTTCTTAAGATCCAACACCTGCTGCACATCTGCTCCGAGCACTACGAGCCGTCCAACGAGAAGGAGGATAAGAGCGATCGCAAGGATAAAGAGAAGAAGGAAGAGAGGAAGGAGGACAAGGAGAAGGACCTGAGCTCGAGGCAAGCTATCGCCGTGCTTGGCATTGCGTTGATCGCGATGGGGGAGGAGATCGGTGCTGAGATGGCGTACAGAACGTTTGGCCATTTGTTGCGTTATTGCGAGCCCGTGATACGGCGGTCCGTTCCTCTCGCTCTTGGCCTCATATCGGTCTCCAATCCGAAGCTGAATATACTGGACACATTGTCCAAGTTCTCCCACGACAGTGATCCTGAGGTGGCGCATAACGCGATCTTCGCGATGGGCTTGGTTGGAGCAGGGACAAACAACGCCCGTCTGGCCGCAATGTTGAGGCAGCTTGCTCAGTTCCACGCGAAGGATCCAAACAATTTGTTCATGGTACGCATCGCGCAAGGCCTGACGCATCTTGGCAAAGGAACGTTGACGTTGTCGCCTTATCACAGTGATAGACAAGTACTAAGCCCTGTGGCGCTGGCGGGTCTTCTAGCTACGCTCATCGGTTTCCTTGATGTGAAGAACAGTATGTATATCTCAGTAGCTACCGAAGTATACCAGATGTTTTAAAGAAACTCGTACCAATGCCCCTTTTGCTTTTAGTTATTCTTGGTCGCTCGCATTACCTGCTGTACATGCTAGCAGTCGCGATGCAACCCCGGATGCTGGTGACGTTCGATGAGAAGCTGAATCCTCTCGCCGTGCCCGTCAGAGTTGGTCTAGCGGTGGACGTGGTTGGCCAGGCAGGGAAGCCGAAAACGATCACTGGTTTCCAAACGCACACAACGCCGGTTCTATTGGCGTACGGTGAAAGAGCGGAGCTCGCGACGGAGGAATATATCCCTTTAACGCCGATCATGGAGGGTTTTGTAATTTTAAGGAAAAACCCAGACTTCACACCTTAATCAAAGAACTAACTGCTAAGTGGAAGAACGTATTTCGTATTATATCGGTTCTAGTATAAAATATAAAATGAAAGTTACTGCGTGTATACAGATGATTCTCTGACATACACACATAATTTACACGCCGTGCTCCGCAGCTCTTTATGGCGACCAGGCGGCACGTGAATTTATTTTCTACAAGCCGTCGAAACATCTGAAAATCGAATAAACCAGTTCCCACGAATTTTGTACTTTATTTATGGTGACAATAAAACCACAGTTTAACGGCAGTCATATTTTAATAATTAAAATACTGATACAACGTGTAAAATGTTCGAAAAGTAATTACTCTAAATTTACAAGTCAAGAAAATAGTGGTATCTCCGTTTACAATAAACTCTCATTTCGTTCGCAATAAGTAGCAAAATATTGGCAAGATATAATTACAAGTAGTCAGTCAGATACGCGTGTAGAATGTAAATCCAACAGATCGACTCTTGGTCCGTAAATACGTTTCAAAAACTCGCTGTACACCATTATCAAAAAGTATTTCGATGTATAAAAAGTGATTAGAAGTAATCGATCATCTTTGATTTCATTGTTCCATTAGGTAAGGTACTAATTAGTAAAGTACCATTGTTCATTCATGATCGTTAAATGTAGCTTAAACAATTAAAATAATACTTACGGACGTGCATATCTATATACTACTAGCCCCTCTACAAAAGCAAGAACTTATAAACAACGTCATAAAAATGATAAAACACTTCTACGAATCGAACAGAAATATCCTTTACATTAAGCTTCGTAATGTAAGTCTAACCGAATTTTCATTCTGTTTCGAAGGAACGAGACCTAGGTAAGAATTTCTTTCGCTCATAACAGCTGCTTCTCAACGTTAGCAATAATTTGCCTCCATGTTACAATGAACCGTGACTGGCGCCAGAACATGATGCGGAGATCCTAAGTGAGTCGTTGGAGAAGGGAGGCAAGCGGACCGTCTTCTTAGGTCCGGCTCGGTATTACTACCGACTACTAACAGCGGCTCAGCGAATGTCTGCTGTTCGGAATCGTCATGTGGAGTCATGGTACTGTACCCATGATCACTGTCGCCACCAGGTGGTTTCCTATAGTTCGTGGAAACTCTGTACGGCGATATAGGAGCTATACCTTCCCTCATGAGAGAGTCTAAATTATTCTTCGTCTGGTCCAACTCCATAGGCTCCGCATCACCTTCCAAGTGGGTCATGCGTAACATATCTGGGGACGTATGAATATGCAAGCACTGATGTTCCAAACCTGACTGGACAGAGCGAAGCCTGTAACAGAACAGCATAACTCCCAGTATCATTAGGAACGTTAGTATCCCACCGGCTACAGGTCCGACCGGTGGCCAGTCTCGTACAGCAATCTCTTCGGTTGACTGGGAATCTGTATAAACAAGCAAGAATTGTAAGTGTAAGAGGAAGGGACACCCAACGAAATCAATAGCAAAAAACTCGCTCACTATATGTTCCATCGCTAAGGGGCATAGAGGAACCTAGGATACCTCTAAAGCATCGAGACATGTCGTTACAGAACGGAGTCTGCAAAGGCGTTTCACCGTCGCTGTTTACATGGCACCATTGACAACCCACAATTCCCAAGCACTCATTTTCTGTCTTAAATATCCTGCAATTAATGGACGGACATGGTTTCAAGCTCGCAGACTGCGCGCAAGACATCTGCGAATTCCCTCCTTGCTCGTACGGTACCGGGCAAGGTTCTAAGTCGTGCATATCGTGTATGTTGTACTCTGCGCAGTTCGAGAAGTACAGGGCGCACTCGCACGGACATTCGCACTCGGTTTGCTCCATTCGTTTGCAGTTTAAACACGAATGATCCATCTGTAACAGTAACGGGGATGCGTTTTAACTTGTTCCGCCGAACCCGCTGGGTATTAGTATTTGTACGGAGTAACTGGATTGTTACTTACTGTGCTACACGGACAGAAAGCTCTTAATAAATTACAAGTCACATTAACTATACCTAAAAATACATTAGTTCCTGGTACAGCTGCTACTTGATATTTAACACAGTGCTCCCCGTGAACTATATTCGTGAGAACTTCGTTCAACGACGTATTAAACTGATAGTACCTTTGCACGGTACCGTCTAAATAGTTCGCGCAGGATTTCTTTTTAACGAAAAGCTCGTGGTTTAGTATATCGTTCGCAACCAGCAGCTCTTTATGAGTCAAATGCTGCTGCTCAATTTTACCATTCGGTTCTAAGAGAGCCGGATGTGATACCAAGTACCCTTTGTCATCCATTAAAAAACATTTCACCGTAGAATTGTTACAAAAAGGGAACATCTCGTTTAGAAGTCGTGAAATAAAGCCTATGGTCACGTCCATAGACAGAACTGCCACAGCGTCGTCGCGCGTAGTTGACTTAGAATTACGGTGAACCGTGTGGCTCAGGGTAACGACGTATCCTGAGCCACCAGCACCTAAATACGGAGGCGTGAAAACTAGCTTCCCAGGATGCTCCAGTGCTTTTCCATACCACATTCGTCTTTTAGGATCGAAGCCAGAGTCGAACATGATCCCTGGATAGATCTCCAAAACTCCGCTCACAGTTCCGACGATGTATCTTCTTATTATAAACTTATTTAAAGCGCTTTCTATATGTCTACCTTTAAAGTATCCCAAGATCTGAGTCAACATGGCAACGTCCGGTTTAACGGATTGACGTAAGCCAGGATTAGCCAGGATACCAGTTAAGTCTTTTAAGTACGCCATGTAGCTTTGCATAGTCACGACGGATCCAGTTTCTAGTAACTGCAGTTGTTCCACCGGAGATTGGAAAGACCACGGAGAGAGATAGACCACTCCCATCGACAAAGTCGAGAGTTTATTATTGTAAGTACACAGAATGCCTTTGTCAGCGATATTGTGCATTAGTAGGTCCAGGCGATGGTGCAAAATATTTGTCGATAATGTCGGTACCAGTTTCGCGACAGGCGAGATGCTGTCGTTCGTCGCCGATACCAAGCACACTATCAAGTCCTCGTACATCAAATGCTTCCATCGATACCACTTCTGTTCCCCCAATCGATTCTTTACATTTATAACGCCCTCGTGCTGTTCGATCATCATCCTTACAGTTTCAAGATTAATGTTTTCTATGTGCTGCAAGTTAACTTTGAGTGGTTGATCCATCATTGTCTCCAATCGTGGGAAATCCTTATGAATCCAAACTATACCTTTACTGTCAAACAAAATAGAATATACACGTGGACCGACGTTAAAGTACGTTATATCGTCGAGAAAGTTCCTTAAATGAATATCCAAAGATATCAACGCTTTATCCGTAATTTTCCCGATGGACAAAGTCATCGTTTTACTGAACAAGTCAAAGTATGGATCGGACAAATAATAATCTCTTTTATGTTCCTCCGAACACTTCAGACCAGAAAATAATTTTGATATTTCGTATCCTAGTATATTCTGCGTCGGCCGAACTATAACGCTGTCGTTGTATTTCATAACATTTATATGTGCTTCCTGATCAGAGAGAATTAGTACTGTCGTCAAATAGCCGTTCAACTTCCCCGTGGAAATCATGTTGAGAATTTCTTTTACGGGCGAGGTGACCTTAAGCGTATTTGTCAAGTGTATGAACACCACCTCCCCCTTTACGTTTTGGAGCAATTTATTGAAATTAAGCTCGACTGTCTCGTTTGTGTCCGTCCTGGACAAACTATGAATATAACGTGCCAATTGGAACTTATTAACGTCCGTCGCTTTGAGCAAGCCCTCCTTACAGTGTATGGAGGAGTTGCTGGAGAGACCAATAACATTAATGCGATCTGTCTGCGACAGCACGTCTATTATGGTTTCAGCAGTTATTTGGGCCAACGTGACGTCTCCTTCGGACATAAATACACCATGCTCTAGTAGCAGAAGTACGTTCTTCTTCGGGCAATATTGAGACAGTAAAAGAGGCCCGATGTTGTGACCCGAACTGGGCGTGCCACACATGGTAGCGGGGTACATAAAAGGCAATAGGTGTACGTTCTTCCATTCCTGATTCCTCAGATTAATCGCCAACGCTTGAGCGATCTGCGAGCAAAACTCGGAGAGCCTACTTGAAACTACATCAAATCCGCTCGTAGACCCAAGCTGTGCGAATTGGTCTTCGGTCTTTACTAAGACCGGCTGCACAGCTTTGTAACTTTGCTTGAGGAGCTCTGCGTAGGAGGACAACTTGTTGTTCAGTTTATCCACCAGCAAGCTCAGCCTCATGCTCAGGCTGCTCGACACGTTCACGAACTCCATTTCGTCGAGCATGTTCTGAAAGGATGTCGAGCCGAGCTCCGCGTCCGTAATCGAGCGGAACTCGTTTGACAGCCGGGCCACGATGTCCCGCAGACATGTCCCGTTCAGCGGTTCCGCGTTCACTTGTTTACGCAGCGTTTTACCGAACTGACACCTGGCGTCAATGCTCGGGTCCTCCTCGGCTGAGCTGTGCAGAGTCACGAGCACCGTCACAACAAGTCCCAAACGCAGGATCCTCTCGGGAACCATCCCGTTTCTTAACGTTTCACGTCTGTTGCCTCGCGTAACCTTAAAAATTCGTTATGGCGCCATACCGACGCAGCTACCACAAAACAAGGTCGACAAGTGCAGAGCCGGGCAATAATAGGGCAAACCAGCCCTATCACTTTCTAATTGAAATGCGATCGATGTGTCCTCATTACTACTACGGAAATATATACGCGTGTGTTGCGGTTATAAAAGCTCACGATCTTTCCTCGCTGTAATGCAGCCTCCGAGCAGTGTCTAATCTAAATTCCTTTCGCGGGACAGTCATAATTCTGCGATTCACTCGGATCTTCGTTGACGAGGAACCGTTTACTTAAGGAAGATTATTTTTACATTTACACGAATGTTAATCGCCAGGAGTACTAATCAATTACGATATATATACATATATATATATATGCACGAACGCGACACTTTTCACTTCGCTCATTTGAATATTCAAATGATGGAATATGCCCGCCCTCGAGGCGCGGGAGTATTTCAACGCGAGAAGGGATCCGTTATTGTTAAACTTGTTTCGTTGGAAATGAACCTTGAAGTAGAGCGCCAATTCAAAATTGAGGGTTATGAGATGCAAAGTCGTCTTCCATTTATTTGTCCATTACTATGAAAAAAATATATAAAAAAAAAATTATGTTAAACGATTTTATTAAAAATGTAGTAAAAACTAAATTAAAATGCAATAAAAACTAAAAAATAATTCTTTTCTTGTACTTCAATTTTGATGGTGTTAATATTACTTTAAATAAAATCGTGGGGCACGATTTTTCAAAACAGATTGATGAAACCTTTTTTAGCCTCTTTTTGGTTCCACGATTTTGGAACGGAATTTTGTGCCAAATGATACCTTATGACGAGACATCAATTGCAACAAATTTTCAAGTTGAGGTGACAATTAGTTTCTGAGATATGGAAAGTCGAAGAAGTGAAAATTCATTAAGGCGTCAACCCATATGCTTCGATGTACGAACTTCTATGTCAGTCCGATAATTTAAACAATTATTTCCAGGGGTTTTGCTGACTGCTAATAACGAATTTGAACTTTGATTTTCAAAATTCACGAAAAAAAAATAAAAATCAAGAAATATAAATGTCTGTGTAGTGGGTGCTTTTTTTAATATATCGCCCACCATATTGAATCGGCAATTTTTAGCGCCTTCTTCGGCTGGCGCCTTTAAGGCCGTCGCGCATTTTGGCGAAGCGCGACGAAGCAAATCGAAGAAATTAATAATCATTAATTGTTGCTGCGCTTCGGTTATCAATTATTTATAAACTTTTCTCCTCGTATCGCCACGCTTCGCCAAAATGCGCGACAGGCCTTTATGTGGCGCAAAAATTGGGTACCATCTGGATAAAATGACACCGTGGCGATGACCATGTGCTTCGTTGCCAATTCGAAACAATTAACAATGGCAGTTGTCACGGTGCCACGAAAGGAATCGTGCTAACCTGAAGCTGAGAATTACATGTAACGGTGATGTTTGGAAACGAGGACATTTTTATTATTATGATGCACCGGTGAAGCTTGACAACAACGAATAAAGAAAATTTCATAACTAACGAATGAATTCCTGACTCGTTCAGAGGTTATTTCTCCAATTTCTCTCACCTCTAGAAAAGCGGGATTAAACGCTACAACGTATTGACAGTATGACGGACGAAAAGGTAACGACGCCGGAACGAGGGAGGTTGAATTACGAAAACAAACTTATATTGGCACCTATGGTGCGCATCGGCACGCTTCCTATGCGCCTGCTTGCGCTTGATTATGGCGCTGATATAGTGTATACAGAGGAACTTATAGACTGGAAGCTACTACGATCTCTCCGTCGTGAGAACAGTAAGAATGCGACATTGCAGCTTTAAAACAGCTGAAGAATTTTCTGTGACCAGTTTGTTTTCAGGTGTCCTAGGAACCATCGATTACGTAGACAAAACAGACGGCACCATAACTTTCCGAACCTGTCGTAGAGAGAGAGATAAAGTGGTCCTGCAAATCGGCACTTGCGACCCGACGAGAGCGCTGAAAGTTGCTAAAATGGTAGAGCAGGACATTGCCGGGATAGATCTTAATATGGGCTGCCCGAAGCTGTTTTCTATGCTGGGGAAAATGGGAGCTGCTCTTTTAAAGGAACCAGAGACAGCAGTAAACATTTTGAAAACATTAGTCAATAATTTGAGCATCCCAGTCTCCTGTAAAATTCGGATGTTGTCGAACACAGAAGAAACATTAGAACTGTGCGAACGTCTAGCATCTACTGGTATTTCAGCCATAGCTGTTCACGGGCGGACTGTCCACGAGAGGCCACAGCATGCAAATCGCAATGAGGCTTTGAAAGAAATCTCTGCTAGACTTACAGTACCAGTTATAGCAAACGGAGGCTCGAAAGAGATACAGAAACATTCTGACATTTTTAAGTAATATATTTTCACTTCCTTCGCTTGCCCTGTTGTAACGTTCCGTGTACTGCTGTTTATACAGTTTAAAAGTAATTGTAGTTACTTACAGGTTCAAAGAAGCGACGGGGTGTAGCAGTGTAATGCTCGCCCGTGTAGCGCAATGGAATTGTTCTATATTTTGTAAAGAAGGTTTGCTTCCCATGGAAGATGTAATAAAGTCGTACGTTAAATATGCCATAAACTGTGACAATTCGCCTTCCAATACCAAGTACTGTGTACAGAACATCCTGCGTGAGCAGCAGGAATCGGCACTAGGCAGGAAGTTCCTTAATTCTCAGACTCTCGAACAAATATGGTAAGACTCGCATCGTTCGAGCGATTTATTTACTTATTCGTCGCTGAATGCTTGACGATTGTTATTTCAGCGATGTGTGGGGATTAAGCGACTATTGCCGGTCGAAGAGAAAAGAGTTCGAAGAGAAAGGTTTGCTAGGCAGATCTCAAGTTTCACCTATGAGAGAGGATGAAGAACAGTCGTCGAATAAAAGGAAAATCTCGGAGGAAGAAGATGTGGTTGTAATGCATTGCGCGTTCTTAAGGAACAGCTATGTTTCGGACCTTGAATTGCCGAAGTCAATATTGCATAAATGGACGCAAAGCCAGAGAAAGAAGATGCCGCACTACGATACGCGACAGAAAGGAAAGCTCTTCCGTTCTATCGTGACGCTGGATGGACGGAAGTTTGGATCGTCCTTCTGGTAAATAGATGGTACCTGACATTCTTTAATAGACGTAATTATTTTGGGAAACACTTGCAGGGAGAAGAATAAAAAGTGGGCAGAACAGGGAGCTGCCTTAGTTTGCCTTTTCTCTTTAGGACTAGTCAGCGAGAAAGCTTTCGCTGCGAGTGGCAATGTCCCTTGCTGATGTCGGACGACTGGATTTAGAGAATATTCGTTCGAATGCAACGAAGCCGAATGGTATTTGCGAGGAGATTTTATATCAGCTTATGGAACTGATGCTTATATTTTTTTTATTGATTTTTGCTGTCAATAAAAGCACTTCTCTGTTACATAATAGTGCGATATTTATGTAATTCCAATTTATCGAGGAACTCGCAGTTAAAAATACATGTTTGAATTTGGCGGCATTTTTTACGACGGGCAGAGGGCGCATGGCGGCATTTCAGGATTTTTGAAATGCCTCCGTGGATGTACCCGAATAGCATTAGGTTTTCACAAAGTTGATCGCCCGAGAATATAAACAATAACTCGTGGTCATTTATGCGATTGATATTACGAGATCCAAATGGAAATGTTCAGGGATATGTTAAATATCCTTTCGATTCTGACTGCACGCTGCATTTCTCTTCGCCCCCTAACGTCGAACCAACGAAACTGGCAGTATGTGCGACAGCACCTGAGCGTGCAGTTGTTACAAACGGATGAGGTGGTTAACTTCACATTGAATTTTAAATAAAGTTGATGAAATTAGATACAGTTACTTAAATAACAGTCGAGCGACTTCACTAAACTTTAATGATAATAAAAAAAGACTTATCACGGTCTACCAAGTAAACGATTAATGAGAAATGGGTCCTCCAAAACGTTTCAAAAAGGACAATGGTACGAAATTCTTATTTCTTACGAAAAGTTCAACAGTTTTTAAGGAAGACCTTTTTATACCAATTGTAACAGTCCCCATAAATAAAAACTTGTAGTATAGTATAAGGTTATCTTGCGCAAGTGTTAGCAAAGATAAAAGTGGGTTACCTTGCGAGTCCAGTTGTTATTCGCTTTTACAGACAGAGGTAAATGGAAAAAGCGTAAAGAGGACCCTGAAGAGTTCAACGACGACGATCCTTTGGACGATAACGAAGCGGAAGGTGTACCAGACGCGGCGAAGAATGATGTCGAGAAGCAGGATGAAACAGCATTGGAAGACGAATTCGGAGCGAAGGATTATCGTTCGCAAATGATACTCAAGCCTGATTTTGGTTCGAGACCACTTTGGGTGGTAAGGCAATCGCACTGTATTACCTCTTCTAGCCTTATTATTTAAAGATTGACTTCGATTTATTGTTTAAGGGGTAATGCCCCTCTGGAGCCCGGAAAAGCAGCCTGATTTTCAGAATTTTTTAAGCGAGTATAGTGAATGGAATTCAAAATTTGTCTGCAGGCCTGTATTGTACATACCTTGAAGTGTGATCACAATTTTTTAAAAATTTTTTAATACAGAATGGTGGCGCTACAGCTCAACAAAAGAAGCTTCTTCTGAAAAACAGTGTTCCGCGGCTGGAAAGATTTCTCCTTCAATTCTTGACCTAGAACAAAAAACCAAAAATCTTTAAGTTCTATATAACACTATCTCGGGAAGTACAGGAGGAAACTAAAAAATACTGCTTTTTGTAAGAATGGTGCGTGATTGAACAAAACGTTTCAACAATTTCGAGGTTGTGGCAGTTCAATGTTTTGTTCAATCACGCACCATTCTTACAAAAATCAGAATTTTTTCATTTCCTCGTGTACTTCCCGGGATAATCTTATATAGAACTCAAAAATTTTCGGTTTTTTGTTCTAGGTCAAAAATTGAAGGAGAAATCTTTATGGCCGCGGAACACTGTTTTTCAGAAGAAGCCTCTTTTGTTGAGCTCTGGCGTCGCCATTTGGTATTAAAAAAATTTAAAAAACATTGTGATCATACTTCAAGTTATGTACAATAAAGGCCTTCGAATAAATTTTGTATTCCATTCACTACACTCGCACAAAATATTCTGAAAATCAGGCTGCCTTTCCGAGCTCTATAGTGGCATTACCCCTTAAGCAAGAATCATTTTTCAGGCACCGAACGGACATATCTTCCTGGAATCCTTCTCGCCTGTGTACAAGCATGCTCACGACTTCTTAATCGCCATCTCCGAACCTGTATGTTGTCCGGAACACATTCACGAGGTAAAAGTATCGTTGGGAATCTTCGGTTGTAGGTAATGCTCGGAAAGAATGCTAACGATCTAAATTTTGCTTCGCAGTACAAACTGACAGCTTATTCTTTGTACGCCGCTGTCAGTGTTGGCCTCCAAACCCATGATATTATTGAGTATTTGAAAAGACTCAGTAAAACTAGTGTTCCTGATGGAATCATAGAGTTTATAAAATTATGTACGCTGTCGTACGGCAAGGTAAACAATACTAATTGCAAATTGCGAATTATTTTACATCCCATGTAGCGAATTAAACTTGCACGTTTCCTTCGAATTGCAGGTGAAGCTTGTGTTGAAGCATAATAAGTATTTCGTTGAGTCTCCTTTTCCTGACGTATTACAAAAGTTATTGAAGGATCCTGTAATTCAAGAGTGTAGGCTGAGGAAGACTGTGGGAGAAGAGAAGGAGGAAATAATTACGAATATTCAAAGCAAGACGAAAACTCCACAGGTGCTGACTTGAACGTGAAGACTACTTTGATAAGACGCGGTATCAACTGTTGCTTTTCCTTACAGTTTGGGGCGAAAGCAATGACCAATGTCCCAGCTGGAACCACGAAGGTAACTGAGATATCTAACGACCAAGTCCCAGCGGAAGCGGCCACTGTTCCGGAAGATATAACCACCTTCTACGATAAAATGGATAAAGAGGACGAAGACGAAGAAGAGGAGCAAGAATTGAAAACTGTTAGTTTCGAAGTAAATCAGGTATGTGCTTTCTGCTGTGCCTGACGAAGTACGCGTATAATCGCCGCGGAATATTTATGGCAAATGTGATTGCAGGAAAAAATTGAAGTGATTCAAAAGAGGTGCATAGAATTGGAGCATCCGCTGTTGGCAGAATACGACTTCCGCCACGACAGTGTAAATCCAGATATAAAGTAAGATTGCTGTAATTCTGCGCGTTTCAAATAAGAAAAGACCATATCGCAGCGAATGTATTGTATTTTAGCATTGATTTAAAACCGTCGGCTGTGTTGAGGCCTTACCAGGAGAAAAGTTTAAGAAAGATGTTTGGAAATGGGCGTGCCAGATCGGGCGTTATAGTTCTACCTTGCGGTAAACAATAATCTTATTACCCAGAGCGTATCGAATGACAATTATTCCGATGCTTCTGCTGCCCACAGGTGCTGGTAAAAGTTTAGTTGGCGTGACAGCTTGTTGCACGGTACGGAAGCGTGCATTAGTATTATGCAACTCCGGAGTGTCGGTGGAACAGTGGAAACAGCAATTTAAGATGTGGTCAACCGCGGACGACTCGATGATCTGCAGATTCACGAGCGAGGCCAAAGATAAACCTATGGGTTGCGGAATTTTAGTCACCACCTATTCCATGATCACGCATACGCAGAAGCGGTCGTGGGAAGCCGAGCAGACTATGCGATGGCTTCAGGAACAGGAATGGGGAATCATGGTGTTGGATGGTAATCTATTTTAGCAACGAGTTATCGATTAAGGGGTTCAGTTGACACTTACCGTATTTCCAGAGGTGCACACGATCCCCGCGAAAATGTTCCGAAGAGTCTTAACCATCGTTCAGTCTCATTGCAAGCTGGGTTTGACTGCGACGTTGTTGCGAGAGGACGACAAAATCGCCGATCTGAATTTCCTGATTGGGCCCAAACTGTACGAAGCCAACTGGCTGGAATTGCAAAAAAGGGGCTTCATTGCTAGGGTACAATGCGCCGAGGTTTGGTGCCCTATGACGCCAGAATTTTACAGGGAATATCTTGGTTGCAAAATGAGCAAGAAGTTGGTAAGTATTACTTCCACATTAAGGCCGTCGCGCATTTTGGCGATAACACGAGAAACAGCAACAATTAATTATTAATTTCTTCGATTCACTTCTCTAAAATGCGCGACGACTTCTAGTATGCTATAATATCCAGCAATTCTTTAGCGATCTTCTACTTGCAGCTGCTCTATGTAATGAATCCTAATAAATTTCGTTGTTGCCAATATTTGATACGATATCACGAAAGGCGTGGCGACAAAACCATAGTTTTCTCTGATAACGTTTTCGCTTTGAAGCACTACGCCATTAAAATGAATAAGCCGTACATCTACGGGCCTACTAGTCAAGTGAGTACATAAGCTTCTGTTTATAATAACAAGTACACTATATAATACTAATTTTAGAGCGAACGAATACAAATCTTGCAAAACTTCAAATTCAATTCCAAAGTGAACACGATCTTCGTGAGCAAAGTGGCGGATACGTCTTTCGATTTGCCGGAAGCTAATGTATTGATTCAGATATCCTCGCATGGTGGCTCGCGGCGGCAGGAAGCGCAGCGTCTGGGACGTATTCTAAGAGCTAAAAAAGGTACACACTAAGAGAACCTATGCTACTTCGAGTAATACAAGTTTAAAACCCCAGAGACTGAAATTAATGTTTATTTGCAGGGGCCATTGCAGAGGAATATAATGCGTTTTTCTATACATTGGTGTCGCAGGACACGATGGAGATGAATTACTCAAGAAAGCGTCAGCGGTTCCTCGTAAACCAGGGATATGCTTACAAAGTTATTACGAAGCTTGCAGGGATGGATGAAGTATGTATAACGAGTTAGAAATCTACGAAAATTTGTCTGAAACTATTCTAAATCCTGTTCTGTTAATTTGTGAAACAGGAGCCAGATTTGATGTACTCGTCACGGGAGGAGCAGGGTCATTTGTTGCAACAAGTTTTGTCTGCTAGTGATATGGACGCGGATGAAGAAAGAATTCCTGGAGAGGGGCCAAGACCAGTAAGTTCTATATCGAGAATAGACTACTGCGGAAAATATGTTTCTTTTCATCCTACTTTCTGATCGAATTATTATTTCAGATCATACGTAAGGTCGGCAATATGACATCGATGTCCGGCGCAGACGATGCAGTTTATTACGAATACAGGAAAGCCCCCGGCTCGTCTACCGCCAATAAGCATCCTTTGTTCAAGAAATTTAGAGCGTAGACAGTTCCCACCACATGTGTGTATATAATTATTTCCGTAGCTTAATTGAGAAGTAATTTTTTATATTGTAAATGCAACGTCGTCGATCGGTATCTAGATTTAATTACAGAATTTTTTAATATATAAATGGCATGCGTTTGAAATTTCGGGTTCTATACTGTTCCCCTGGTATCGTCATTAAAAACTTATTTTCAGATCATTCGTATCGAAAGCGACAATCAATAATCCGCGCGTTCAACGTTTACGTACCCCGTGCCTCATAGCTCTCGGTAAACCCGATACGATTTACGAGGCTGTAATGCAATTTACGCAAATGTAAACTGGCTTGTCGGTCGACTCCCGGTAATGCGATAAAGATTATCCCCGATAAATTTGTTAGTTCAAAGCTATATAGCGATAAGTACGTGCACCTACACTGAAGTCTGCACTCATTATTTACACAATGGAAGCACCTTGAACGAGCACGAAATTGTTTCGCACTGAGCAAATTTGCCAAGTGCCCGAATGATTAATCAGCGCGAAAATACCTGGAATGAATAAGTGCAAAATCGTTGGGCTATCGGTTTCCCCTTTCATTTACTCAGCACACTGATACAGTGCGTAAACATTGCTGAAACAATCACTCTACTAACATTAACTCCGTTCCCATTTCGCAAGTCGAGCTCCGTACGAAGTGTGAATAGCGATAGGGGGGAACAGATAACTGTCTTGGGCCACGTATTTCAGATAATGGGAGGCCTAGTTTCTCGCCATATCAGGTGACAGATTTTTTGCCGATTAGAATATGAAGCGCAGCGAACCAGAAAGTGGGAAGCGGTGTTCAACCTTTAGAGGTCTTTTTCCGTTTTTTTTTTTTTTTTCATTGAAATTGTAAATTTTATTTACTTCAAATTTATGCATATATACCACCAAAATAGTCGGCAAAGTATCAAAATTCTTTGGTGGCCACTATAGTGACCAGCCCGGCCTTCTAAAGGTTAAACCTGCACTCTCCTTTTTCATAAAAGCAGCGCGCTGCGCGCGCCTCACGCTGATTAGCCGCGGCGCCCGATGTGGCGTTCGCGTGGACCAGAGGTCGCTGCCGATTCGCGCGGCGCGAGCCAATGCACGGCGACGCTCGCCTCGGGACGGACGCATTTCTTGCCCGCGCTTCTGTGTGTTCGTTTGGAGCGAATCATCGGTAGCCGGTGAATGTAGTCGCGAGCTGTCCGTACGTGAAACCGCCGGCTGTCACATGCAGCCAGTTATCCCCATTCGACGCTTGGCGGTGGGTCGTATCGCGCAAGAGACGTGTTCGCGTTCCGTTCGCCCTCGTCCACAGTTTCCTCCCTTCGCGATCGACCATTTTTCCCAGCCGGGGACGCGTCGTTTCGCAGCGTTCGTCTGGCCGACGGGAGCGCGGCCTTCGATATGACATGCATCGACACGCGACGCCAGTGCCGTAGCCGCGGCCGAAGCAGAACGAGGCGAGTCCGCGTAGGCGTATCGTCGTTATGAAAGGAGAAGCAACGTCCTGCCTGACCGTGCCGCACCGTGGTACAACGTCCAGCCAACGTCAGATCGCGGAGCACATTAGCAACGTCCCGATCGGGAGAGCAGAGTCCGGGCCATAGCCTCTGGTGCTGGTGAAACGATTATTCCTGAGAGAGGACAAGAGGCGTCGAGGGGAGAGAAGCAGCGAGCGGCGAGGGTTCACCGCGTAGAGGGACGAAAGTTCAATGCATCGGTGAAAATCGGGGGAGGAATCACCGTTCCCTCGGGTGGCTGCGTCGCCAGACAGAGAAGAGGAGGGTGCCTATCCCCGCGAAGTGCGCGCGTGCATATATGTCAGTGATCGGCGAGCAGAGGCGATCCTTGTCTGTCAGCGGTCGAAAGTTGCGCGAGAGAGAGCGAGAAGAAAGAAGCGAGCAGCTCTCGGGAGGAGAGGCGAGAGTGCGCCGGCAAAAGTTCCTCGGACGAGTGTCTAGTGGCGAGCGGCCCGAGCAAAGGCCGTGGACGGCCAGGCCTAACCTCGACGGGGGGGAAGCTAGCGCGTGAATGTGTTGGAAGCGGTGGCCGCGACTCCGTCGTCGTCGTCGTCGTTGCGATCGTCGCGAGAACGGTGCCACGCCGTGGAAGTCGCCGAGGAAACGCTGCACCGATGGCTCGCGGTCGGATGCCACGGCGGTTGTGATCGCGGCGCGACGGGAACGTCCGGGATGCCGCGGACGGGTATCGTATTCGCCGCGGGGCTGGTTGGCGCGTTTCGAGATCGCCCCTCGGATCGATAGTTGTGCGAAAAGGATCGAACAATAATCGTCGCGACGGCACGGTGAGAGAGCAGAGGTGTCCCTACCCCCTCCCTTCCCCCTGCCCTGTCCGCCTCTCACCGGCTCCCCGTCCCCCCAACCACACCCCCTCCTCCTGCCGCCTCCCCCCCCCACACACACACAGCCCTTGTCGGAGGTTAGTCCTCCGCGACACACGAGGATCCTCGCTCGAAGATGAACTCCATGATATATACGCTGTACGGGTTCGCGGTAGTCTTCATAATATTCTGGACTGTGATGTGGATCGTGCATGTGCTAGCTCTGATCAGCGGCCGTTGGAAGCTGCACCGTAAAGTCACCCAAGTACCAACCTATGAGATACCGTTGCCCGGCGTGTCGATTATTAAGCCCCTGATGGGCGTCGATCCGAATCTGTTCGGCAACCTGGAGACGTTCTTCGCCATAGAGTATCCCCGGTACGAGCTGCTGTTCTGCGTGGAGGACGACTCGGACCCGGTGCTGATGCTCGTTCGCAAGCTGATGGAGAAGTACCCGGGGGTGGACGCGAGGCTGTTCATCGGCGGCCGTAACGTGGGCGTGAATCCGAAGATCAACAATATGCAGCCGGCGTACGAGGCGGCCAAGCACGAGCTGGTGTTGATCAGTGACAGTGGCATTAAGATGAAGGAGGACACGCTGCTGGACATGGTGAACTACATGACCGACAACGTGGCGCTGGTGCATCAGATGCCGTTCACGTGCGACCGGGAGGGTTTCGCCGCCGCGTACGAGAAGATATTCTTCGGCACCGTACAGTCGCGCATGTACCTCGCTGCCGATCTCCTCAGGATAAACTGTCACACCGGGATGTCCGCGTTGCTCAGGAGAGCGCCCCTCGACGAGGTCGGGGGACTGAAGGCGTTCGGCGTGTACCTGGCCGAGGACTTTTTCTACGCAAAGTCGCTGACCGACCGAGGCTGGCGTATCACCGTGTCCTCGCAGCCGGCGTTGCAGAACAGCGGCCACTGCGAGCTGCATTCCTTCCAGGCCCGGCTGCGAAGGTGGGCGAAGCTACGGGTGGCCATGCTGCCCACCACGATCGTCCTGGAGCCGTTGAGCGAGTGCTTAGTGTTAGGTGCCTGTGCTTCCTGGGCAGCGAGCGTGCTCTTCGAATGGGACTCCCTTGTTTTCTACTTGGTACACATACTGCTGTGGTTTATGCTCGATTGGACGCTGCTGTGCGTGGTGCAGAACGGCCCGCTGCCGTTCAACAAATTAGAGTTCGTGTGCGGATGGTTGCTCAGCGAGATCACCAGGCCCTATCTATTCCTCCAGGCGGTCCTAGATCCTCTGATACAGTGGCGGTCGCGCGTTTACAAGCTCAGATGGGGCGGCGTCGCGGAAGAGGTTAAGGCGAAAGTCAAATACTAAACGGGACGTGAAGGAACCTTATTCTTCCTTTTTCCTCGGTATCGTGTCCTTTCTTTAACTTCTCTACTATCATTTTCTCTATTCTCTCTCTCTCTCTCTCTCTTTCTCTTTCATTCGTCCTCTTTCGATGCTACTCGTACGCCCAGCCGCGTCGAGCAGTGTACATACAATACCGCGTGCGGTGAACGCTCATCGTTCCGCACGCAGTTTTCGTTTTCGCTGAGCGTTCGAGTCTTAGCATCGAAAGGGTTACGTTCAACGCATTATGGATCGGGCTGTGTTTTTCCCGAAAGTGAACGTGTGCGGTACCATTGCGTGAATGGAGTGGGACGCCGTTATACTTCTGTTACTGATGACGTACTTTATATAAATTAATAACGGGGATGATCCATAATGTGTCGCGACTAATGCGATCAGACTCGCGACGCGTTGCGGCTGAATCAACGAAACGATTCCCCGCGAAAATAATTCCTGACGAGTGGATACGTAAAATTCGTGGCTGCGGCGTGTAAAGTCTGATCGGATTAATCGCTGTCAACATTCACTAGACGCCGTGCAACAGTGCGAAGGTTATATATTTTTTTTTTTTTTTTTACCGATACATCGCTGTTACACGTAAGCAGTACTTATATTTTGTGTTACGTTAGAACGCGAGAAATATACACGCCGTGTACGCACGGCACACACACACACACACACTAAACAATATAAGCATACACGCACGCGCCTTACGTAAATACGATGACCTTGCGCGCGCGAGCGTGATTTTCGATTATTCGGCATATTATCTCTCCGCTGGCTCGCAACAACACGCTCATTACTCGTGCAATGTCCATTTAGACTTAGGCCTACCTATATCTCTCTCTTATTGATGATAGGTTATGTTAGCTGGTAACGAGAAATGATCGATGTTTTCTAAACCTTTCCTTCTCGAAGCGTCTCGGCTGAAACGAGAGAGACCTTCAGCCTTCTAGCCGAGTGTATACACGCGCCGTGAAATATTTAAAGTGCCCTAATCGAAACGATCCCCGCGATAAAATACAGTCCCAATTGTACCGCGATCGACTCTGGTAGCTCGTTCAGATTCAGCACCGCATTGTTCTCGAAATGCGGGCTTCTTAATCTTGTCGTTGCAACAAGTAGAACGATGTTACCGACGCCTCAGCCTTGTCTAACCTATCGCGGTTGAAGTTGCTTTAACAAATTTGTCGATAGGAAAATCGTAGAGAAAACAGTGAGAGCCAACGAACGGGCAGTAGTGGTTGTCGATAAGATCAGGAGAAAGTGGGATCTGTAATGTATACGCGGTAGCGGAATTAGGTATTTGGCACCGCACAGATGGCGCGCGCGTAGCGATTGAAAATCACGGAGTCGCATTGACAGGGATTATTACTACAATTTCAGCCATCTCTAACTAATGTTTTGAATCAAAGGTCGAGGAATTCGACTCGACAATATAGCGGGAAGTCCAATGACCTATCGATAACGTATCCCGTCGGCATTAGTTTGAAATACCATTCCGCCATTAGGGCGACCGTTTATCGGTCATTACCGCCTTCATTGTTTACTCTGTCTAACATCAGTTAAACATAGCTTTCCATAATTACACATGTCTGTCCCTCTCTCGACTCTCACTCCTTTATCTGCAGTTCTTTCTCGTCTACATTCGCGTGCATCCTCCGCGATTAGGTTAGGGAATTTCGCTCGAATCTATCGCAGTCGGTATAATTCGATGCGACGTGCCTTCACTTTCCCCATTGTTTTGTTACATTCCTTGTCCGCCGCGGCGCGTTCGGACGAAACCACGGACTCTTTGTTCCTCGTCCTTAAACGGGCGAGGACGAGTTATCGCTCGGCAACTGTTAATTGCGCGGCGCTTTAGCCTGTCGCGAGCTTTTTTCCCCCCCGATGAAATTGCATCGCGCCAGGAACACGACCGGCGTTCGGAATAATTACATTTCGAGCCACGTGATTGGAGCACGCGCGGCATAATTCTTATTCAAGGTTCTCCGCCATTATCCCATCTCTCCGTGTTGCTATACTTTCGTGTGCCGCGAATTAGTCATATCGCCGGGCGACAAAAAAAAACGGTCGGGAAGTGGCCGTTGAGAGAAAAACATGTTGACCACCTTTCTTTGTCCTGTTCCTCGGTTGTTTATTCATCACTTCAGTGATCACTGCAGGAATATTCCGCTTATATCGTTAGAAGCTTCGCATTCGTGGATTCAATTAAGCGAACTAAAATTTTTTTTCATATTCGCGGAACAATACGAAAGGCCAATTTGAAATTGAATCGAAATTAATTTATTCCGTCGAACGAGCGTGCAGCTCAACTCTGTTTTTCTTCCCTAAATTCGTTTTGCCACAGATAGAGCGGGGTCGGGGTGGGGGAGGTTGCCGATTCAGCGAGTTTCGTACAGCGAGCGAAGTGGAGCCGCTTAACGACAAAAGTGAATCTAAAGCTTTTGAACCCTGACACTTTCGTGAGTCTAGTGGTCAATTAATCGTGATATTTACACTATGCCGC
Source organism: Andrena cerasifolii (assembly GCF_050908995.1). Lineage (NCBI taxonomy): Eukaryota > Metazoa > Arthropoda > Insecta > Hymenoptera > Andrenidae > Andrena > Andrena cerasifolii. The sequence goes on from NC_135123.1 coordinate 6,357,933, forward strand.
TGCACCGCGTGGCCACGGGCAACTGTTTAACACTCAAATCGTTGCCTCTGATTATTGATAGTAGCATTTAATTCGAGGCTTTCTTCGTAAGGATGTTGCGCGCGCGCGCTCGCTCGCAGTACAATCCCCTTTCATTCTCGGTGGAGTGTAAAACTGTAAAGAGCAGATTGAATCTCAACAATGCGTTGCTCGATCGAATTGGAATTAATCGTTGGTGCTCCCCCGGCGATCACGGGTGGGTGGGGGGAGGGGGGGTCGTTTCGCGATACGATGCAGAAAGGCACCCTTATTTCGCCAATATTTCCGACCTTCCCGCTCGCGGTCAAAATTCCCCGAGTCACTCGCGATCGATGAGACGTTTAATCATCCGCAGCGAATCCTCGTCGCTTCAATAATTGCGCCGCGGATTGAAAGAAAGGAGGGGGGGGGGGGCGTGGGAAATTGTTTGCCTCGGTAACTCGATTTGAAAATAATATTCCGTGGTCGGGGAGGAGGCGATGAAATGTCGGATTGAAGTTGAGGGGATTTTACGAGGGGGTGTGACAATCTCGTCGAGGGAATCTCAGGGAAATTACTTGGCCACGGTCAAAGGGATTTCTCTTCGGTGCATCCTGCGACGTTACTAGATGGAATTAAAATTTACTAGATCTCAGGCGGGCTTTTGTATTTCTTATTTGGGGGCGCTTTAGCGATTCAGTGCCGTGGCGCTAGCGCGCAATGGCCCCCGGCATGGCTGTACGAATTAGACGTTTAGCAAGAGCGTTAAATACACGGTGTTCATTCCAGAACTTCGGTTCATTCCCCTTAATTGCTCGGTAACGCGATCCCATAACCGCCGCCGGCCACCGTGTCATTTACGTTGCGAAGTGCAAGTGAAATGCTTATGGGCAACGCTCCCCCCGGATATCTTTATCCTAGACCTTCGAGTTTTAGTTCTTTCTGTGGAAGAAGAGTTATCGACGATACCTCTATCGCACTTATATCTAACGGGGCTTCTTCGTAATCAGCTGGCGATTGAAATGTTCACGTTTACCCGGTATCGATCGGTTTACCTTGGATCGGAACGTGTGCGCCCTACTCCGAGGCGGAAGGGGATCGATCGGAACCCTCGGTCGCTATCGTGCCCGCGCGTCTCCCGTCAGAATTCTACGACTCGAGTCTCCGAATTATAACACAGATTCGACGGTAATCAGTCTCCTCTTTGTCAATGTCAGACCTATCAGTGGCCGAGACGGTGTGCCACTCGAATTCGACGAGTTTCTGACATACTTCTCGTTAAGGATAATTTCCAGTTGACCACGATTCTTACGTCAGGGGACGGGTAATATATTTTTTTATCGTGGTCGAATAAGCGATGAGCAGTCAGTGAGATATCAGCGCGAGTCAGCATTCCGCGGTGAATCACGAGTTTCTCTCGCCGCGTACATTTTGCCCGGCGATACAACGGACGCGCGTCTGTGAATGAATTATTCACCCTCGCGCGTTCGGTTACTTTCCAGAACTATATTCGGAATTTCTGTGATCGCTTTTGCGCACTGATAAGCATACGTTTAAGGAATAATTTTTCCCTTGTATCTCGTTGTATTTAATTATAAATGAGAAGTTGAAGATCGGTTACTCCTGGACACTATTTCCATGCTTCGGTGATTCACGGAGATAAGGTAATACGGTAAATCGATAGGAATCGGACTAATCGGAAAAGGTTGCTCACTGATACTGATAACAATATTTGCAGATGATTGCAGAATCGATTACGCGAATAACGTGTAAAAAATAAAGATAGTTGCGTGAGAAGATCGAGTGGGCAAGCGGCTAACGCGCTAGGCTGCGACCACTGAGGTCCTGCGTTCGAATCCCCTGATAGCCACGTACTACAAGTGAAGAGGAGTGGGTAGAGTTTTTATTCCGCCAATCTTCATTTTTCCGAGTACTTTATAATATGAGAAAGAATGCAAGACGCCGCACTCGTACTCCGATACTCGGCGATGATAATGCGCCCGTATTAAAAAAACTATCGGAAAAGATTATACTACATATATATCATTCGTAAAAAAAAGAGCCGATAAAAAGGAAAAAATCTGGCGACGAAAAAGATTGCAAATATGGTGACGGCGCCATTGATGATAACATATTGAATGTTGAAATGAGAGAATAACTCGGAGTAAATAAAAGTAACTTATTAATACAAACGATATTGGAAATCTGCTTTCGCGGATACAAGATGTGTGTGTGCCTGAGCGCAAACGAAATCAAATCATCTAGAGGGTGATAATAAAACCTGATCCCATGATGATATTAATTCAGCCATTTAATCCATGGGCGAGTGCGTGGCTTCTGGTAAAATTCGTTGTGTTTCGTTACAATGTGCACACACCCAGTGTGTTTGCCCCGAACATTTTTGAAATGTCTCCTTGACGTACCAGATTCGTCCTATCTTCCGATTATTCGACTCTGGACTGTGTCTAAATTAACGCGATGCAGCAAATAATTACAAGCATGATAACGATCAGCGTGAGTCAAGCGAGTGGGGTGGTATCAGCGATAAGAGGGGGATACGAGATGATTCTTCTTCCACTCTCTGCATCGTTAGCAGGATGACTAAGAGATTGGACTAGCGCTCGTGATTCGCGGGTATCTTTCCTGAGCCCTCGTTAGCGTTACACTAATGTTCCTAATTCGAGCTCCCTTCGATTCGAATCGCTTCCCATTGGGAACTTCGCTGACCTAGTAGCCATATGCTCGATACTTTCGGTGGTGTTAATACGTTTCGGGCGATTCGAAATAAAAGCCGGGGGATCGAAACGGAGGGAACCCGGCGTATTGTTTCGTCGGGCATAATTTATCAGTGGTGTGTATGTATGCGACGCCCGTCGTCCAGCTATACCATACGTGTCCGCAATTATATACACGCTCGCGGACACGTTGCCAGTACAATAGGCGCGGGCGAAGTAAGAACGAATCGAACCGCGAGTTCCTCGTTCACTGTCATTACATAATTGAATGTCGTCCTCGAGCCGCGGCTCGGTTCGGCCTTACGAGCCACCTGAACGAACGCAGAAACCGAAAGTGCCAAGCGTCGGCCGCTTTCGTGGACGTAATTCGACAGGAAATATCCGATTTAACGAACAATCCCAGTTTCCCCGTGCGGATATTCGATAGAGCAATTAACCGGCGACAGCTTCGATAAGGAGTGACAACTATATATCATGACGTTTGCTTTATTCTTTCCGTGATACGGCCGCTAATAAACGTCGCATTCGAGCGCCGAGCCTCCCTGGCTCATGGGCGTCCGTAGCAGGTGGTTGTCAAGCCCCAGGCCTCCCAAGATTCTCTCCGAGACTTCGGTACATTCCCCATTTCGAATACCATTCCAGCCGATTGAAATTCTTCCGGTGTGTATCCATCTTCAACGGTCCCCAGTGGCTCCCTGTTCCGCTATAACACAGAGGCTATTAACAAAGCAAGCAAACACGTCCGATCCGCCACGAGTCATCGGAAGAGACCACGCACAGTGACGTATATACGTACCAGCCTTCGATCTCACGCATCCAAAGAATTCCCAAACGCGGCTGACCCACGCCGATCGAGGCGACACTCGGCGGGGAGTCGTTGAACTAGCACCGAGCTTGTTCGTCGCGCAGCCCGCGCGATCTCCATTCGAGCCCCTCGCTAGAGGACGTTGCCTGCGATCGAGGCGATTACGCGATACGCGGCAATAACGGCGATCTCGTGGCCCCGAGATAATTTTACTATTATGATTCATTCGCGACGGTCGATTCATTCCCGCTAATATAACCGCGACGATTGAGGCGAGGCATTGATCCCCGGCGTCCCTTGTATCGGCGCAACCTCAGCCGCTTCCGCGAACTAGCTAACATATTCGTGATACCAGTGCGCCTCTCATTGCTTACCTTGCTTGCCGTCTGTTTCGCTGGCTGCCCCGGCGTTTGCGTACCGGCGGTTATTAACGAGCGAGTCTCGTCTATCATGCTTTACTTAACTGCGTGCAATTACGCGCTTAAGGACGCTGGTTAATGAGACAGGAGCGAAATAATAGGATGCCGCCAGCCAGTGGATGGGTAGTAGCGTTCTAGTTACGGCGGGAATCTAGGCACGGTGATTGTATACGGTTTTCTACAGAGGTTATGTTAAGTGATTCTTTAGGCTGTCGTAATGTTAGCCCGTACCGTGGATCGGTGAGTCACTCTGGTATGCGGAAAGTAGCGAAATTCGTAATTCGCCGTGTGTACGTCCGGCGCCCGGTCGATGGAGCTTACAGGGTGACTGTTTATTAAGGCCACGTCTTTCCGTGATGTTTCGCAATAAAGTTCTATGATTATTGCCTTGGAGAGTTAGGCAGTAACGGTGACCCTAGATGTATAACAGGTGATGAGCTCGCGGAGAATCGCGTGCGTGCGCGCATGGGCGAACAGACACACACACACACATACACAGCCACAGAAGCGAGTATATAAGGGGAGAGAGGACTAGCTTGTTTGTTTTTAATCGGTCTCCACGAATTTTACCCGCGACACCGACGGTTGCATACGCACAAGGGGGTCCAGAACATTCGTGATCCTTCGCAGGCTTGAACACAGTTGAAGGGGCCGAGATTCGGAGAGGTGTGAGTCACTCGCATGGCGTTTCCTGGAAAATGTTTTGCGTTTACTGTTATAAGGAACTGTACACACACATTGCAGTTGCGAGAACGCATCTAAAGGCTCAAAATGGCAGCGTATTAAATATGTGTATATTTAATTTAAAAAAGAAAATTTCACTTGCAGCACAGCGCATGAACAGCATCCAATCAGTGTTAGCAAAATCGTTATATTAAGTTATACTGTTCCTGCATTGTGCTGATAAGAGCGACGACTTGTTACTACTGTTAGTTGGACTTACGCCAGTATTCGAAACGCTTTGCTCTTGTTAGTTTAGTCCTAAAGAAAAATGTTCTTACTCGAGGCCTTGAGAACAAAAACGGACTATCCACATTGAAAAAAAACATTAATTCTTTCCTATTTTATATTAGTAGCCTATTGGAATACATTATTGGTTTTAGCTGAATTTCGCAAAAAATGTGGGTTAGTCCGTTTCTATTCTCAATGCCCCGTTTCTCGGTGAAGAACGAAGTTCTAATTGAATTCACTATGAAAGTAAACAGACAGAGCCTTTAAGACTTAAAAACCGTTGTTAACTGGAATTCTCCAAATTTGGACTTACACCGCTATGATTCTCGGCCTGTGCTTCTTCTCTCCAGCCTTTTCAACCGCGAAGCGTGACGATTTCGATCGTCACCTTCGACGCACTACTTCGTCCCGATTATCGTTTCATTCTCGCGTACCCGCGAACGCATTGGCCACCCGCTGCTGCCCCGGTCGCCTTATTCGTTCGCGGACACGGTGGTCCTGCTGAATCTGTTCGATGCACTCGGACTGCGCCGCGAATCGAACGGACCTGAAAGAGCAAAATGGTCGCTTCGATTTGCGGCGGGGCCCTTCGACAGTGGCGGCTGGGCCTAAACTCTTCGACTCTCATCTGGCATCTGTCCGTTTCCTCCTTCTTCTTCTTCTTCTCCTCTTGCGAAACGACCAGTAGTCCGTAAGCATGCCGGGGGTAAACTTAAGAGTGATCTGAAACGTGGCCAAGCGGAAGCAGCTGTGATCTGCTCTTAGATAGGATTTCCGCGCCTTATGTAATATATGTCATCGCGACACGTCGCCGCGTCCACGGGCATGCATTCATTAAACCTCTAATCCGTTCGTTCTATGCGGTGGTGCGAAGGAGCAGAGTAGCTACCGTGCTGCTGGCGATTTTAGCGGCCTTCTTCTGGCAAGCATTCACATTCTATACATATCCGATTCACGCTGTTTCTTTTTTGTTGATCAATTATACATATGTGTATATATATAGATATATATACACATTGTACATGTTATATAATAATTAATATAACACTGGTATCGATGCTACTAACCGTTTCTATTAGCAGCATCGATATCGTCCAATGATAATATTATATAAGTGTATATAAGCGTGAATATCAAAAGACTTGTCCGTTGCTTTTACTCGATTTTACTTCTTCTCTCTTTCCTTTATGTACATATGCAGTGCAGGAAATATTTATTGCATCGTTCGAGTATTTAGTATTAACGCAATATACAATTAGTATTAACCTCGTTTAGTATTAGCGTCCGGAAAGTACTTCTGCGCGATCGTCGAGTAGGAATATACAGTGCGCGTTGGCTTGGTTAAAATAAGTTGGATACCAACCGCTTTATGAATCAAAGAGGCACGAACATGCGATGGAATATGTATTTCCGATACTGTACATAGCTGGGACATTTCCTCTGCGCCACCCGATGTATACGTAGGTGTACGAACCTATTAGTCTACTAGTCATTTGTTGGAGGTATCGTTTGCGTATTGTAGGTTATGTCTCCCGACGAACGATTTGACCGTCGCCCGGTGGCGCCCAAGTCGATTCGGCTTTGGCCGACGTTTCCGGTGCGCGTATCTTCTCGCAGTTCCCACCGCGATCTCCAAGCCGCCGCTCCGAGGGTGAAATGTTCGCCTCGTCGACCACGGAGCTGGCGTTCCTGGCGAGATTTAGATGTCCCGAGGGACACGGTTCGCCCGCGACGCCCGCGCAGTTACCGTTTGCGAACAATTTAGACCCTGTTCGCAATTGAGAGCGCGCCCTAGTCGCGTAGGATTCAGACACTTAACACGTTTCCTGCCCGCGAGCGATTTCTGCCTTGTCTTCTCTGCCGGTCAGAATCCGCAGCGATTCCCTTTACCGGCCACGCACCATCGCCGCTCGGTAAGGGGCTCGCGGGGCAGCGAGCGTGTTAAGACTGGCGAGCGCTCGATCCGCCAGCGTCTCGATGCGGAGGGAAAGCGCGCTCCCATCCTCCGCTTCACGAACGGAGCTTCCAATAGCCCCGCATCGACCGCGAGAGCTAGCCAACAGCCGAAGCATAATTTCCAATTAATCCGCGATTTAGTTGCGAACTGGCGCGCCCAGGTACCGAGCCCCCGCGAGCCCTGCCAAATCGGGTCAAGGTACTCGGTTATCTAATATTTTAACGCTCGCCGTGTACCGATATCGATGGAGGATAATGGATGGCATATAGCCGTCGAGGCTATTAACGAGGGTAGTTTAGTCGAAGTTGCGCGGCGCGATACAATTCCTGTGATTAATCCCCCGATTTGGCAAAAGGTTTCCTCCGGGACTTGTGTCTGCTCGCCTCGATCTAGCTAGCCGACTTCCAGCTTCGATCCCATTACCGTCATTGTCAATAAATCGCGTTAAGGGGATTTGAAGTCGCGTTATTGCGCGCGTGGGCGCCCAGTATTATCGAGCATTCGCATCGGAAGAATCTTCCCTTCGAGCTTAACGCAACCGAAGCTGCTGCCCCCTCTCGCCGCACTGCCACCGCTTTGTGCATTCTCCTCCGCGAACCTAACCTACAGCTTTTCACTGCGGCTACGTTATTTAATATGCTCCCTTGTACGTGAACCGGCTATTTATCATCTGTAACGGCCCCGTCGCGGGCCTAGGCGACCGACGCACCGACTGCTTTCGATCGGTTGCCAATCGGCCGTCGGTAAATCTGGATTCCGGTAGCGTGCGAGGTGGACAAATTGTCGGCTGAACGCCAATCGGATCCGGTTTGTTGGTACAATAAGATTACACTTCTGCTTGAGAGAGTTTAACTTTGACGCGGCTACTAGCGGTCGAATATTCCGAGATTAAGAATTATTTTTTAGTTCCTTCTAATGCTGTGATACGAATGAATAATGTGGCCAGACTTTCCGCGCGCCGCTTTTACGCGTGCAGAACGGCCGCGCTGTGTTTGTAAACAATGCAGGAAGGTGAGACGCGCGCCGCGCGCCCTGTCTCCGAACAGAAGCAACGTAATGCGTGGCCGTGTCAGATTTCCTCAGTCAGAATCGTCACGTACGATCGAGGAAGCGAGCTTGCGTGGTTAAGATCTTTCTCCTTATCTGATCTACCTTAAACGGAGCGTGGATCGTTGACAGGAGTGTATCAAAGCTTGGACGTCCGGTCACGTTACGAGAGAAGGTATACATAATCCATTTTATCTCGCCCGCTCGGACTTTTACTCGAGGCATATGCGAGCGCGACGAATCGAATTCGTTACGCTACACTTTTTTACGAGGGAATGCACAAAGGGTGGTTGGCGGTTGCGTCGATTAACACGTACGCGGGCCAGGTGGCTCTTACTGTAATTTTTCACTTTTAACGCGCGCCGTCTGGAGCCACGGCCTGACTTTATCGCTTAAGATGGAGATACGGCTTCTGCCGCGGGAGCAACGGAACGCCCGCGGGCATGTTATCGAGGCACCAAAAGGGAACGCGTCCCAGTCGAACGCTGGCGCAGCGGAGGATACAGGTACAGCTAGGTCGTAAACTCGGAGCGTTGAAAGTAAACACGTTCCGAGCGTGGATACAAACATAAGTCAAGGGGTTGAGAAGCTACTCGAACCTTGCTACATTAGTCGGCGGTTTAATTTACGACCTCGCTATACCTTTTTCAACCGTACTATAGGAGCCTGCGCGACGGCGCATGCTTGGAAAGAGACAGACGATACGCCAACTGTGACCATGAGGATCGACTAGGGGCGCGTGCACGTAGTCGCGTGTCCCTTGTAACGCGAATCAACTCGAAGCGTAAACGGAAATACGAAGCTCAAACGTCGGGTAACGGTCAGCTCGTGCGAACCGCGCGGGAGGGGGGGGGGAGGAAGGAGCGATAAAGGGGTTGTAAAGATTCTTGTCGCTAATGAAAGCAACACTTGTTATTTATACGTAGGTCCTACGCTATTCTCAGTCAACGAAGCCACGAAGTCGTTTCGTTCTCATGGCAATATGGAGGTCCGATCGCGCCCTGTCTGAGTTACCCGCGGCACCCCCAAACTTCATTTCCAAATAAATGTTCTTTAGAGCGCTGCTCCGCGCGTGCATAAAAGCTAGAACGAAATGCTGCGTCGCCGTAGAGGCGTGATTCCGCGATATTAATTGAATTAATTGCTTCGTTTCTTTACTGCCAAATGGGAAGGGGGTCGGGACCGCTACGATCGAATGTTGTGCGCTCTATCGAGGGGGATCGATAGCCTGTAATATTCGATAGCAATATTGTGTATCCTACCGTTCGTTGGTGGAGCCTGAAACGTGGATATAATAAGTGCGACTTGCGCGTGAGTGATGTATGCCCGATGTGTGTGCGTGTGTAGTGTGTGTGTACGCGACGCGTGTCGAACGACACGCGGTGGAAACGGAGGGACGACGGTGTGATTTAAGAGGACTGTCCGGAAACAGGCTGTTCCGAGGATCGACCATTTTCCTCGATGCGAAATGACGGACAATCTACTTCGATTTAAGATTGTACATTTGTTTCTTTTGTTTACGATATTTATGACGTCTGTACATACATCTATGTATTTATAAATTGTACTGTTTCCTTTTTTTAACAGTCGAAATGATTTTGGGAAGAATTCTCTTTTCTTTTAAGCCTCTGCCGTACGTTTACGTTTCTCAACCGTAAGGTGAATGTCCCAATTTCTGCTCGTGTCCCAATTTCTGCTCATTTCGTGTTTTTCTTATTAATATATGCGTCACGTTTGTACTGTAGTTGCAACAAAATAATTCTAATTCTTGCATCGCTATTTTTCGTGAGCAGACATACGGACATTTAGAGCATTATATGTTTAATTACAAAATTACTAACAGTTAAACATCTTGAAATATCTTTCTTAAATAATTTTTCCATCGGTTGATTTATTATTAAATAATTAATCAATTACGCTGCAAATTTTGATGACAAACAAATTTTTTACACCTTATGACGAGTTACCTCTTAAATCAGCAGAAATTGGGACGTTCAGCTTAGAGACTTTTAAGTTTAAGCAGCGTCGGCGCAGCGAATTGAGATTCGTCCGTGCCTAATAGAGTCGGATAGTGAGGCGCAGTTTTTATTCTGGAGAATTCGCCGCAGGACGAAGGGAGAGGGGGCAGGGTGGCAAAGGGCCGAGTACTCGACACAACTTTTCACCGACTTTTCTATGAAATTATAATTCACCCACTGCTGCAGTCGCGCGAATCTTTTTTATTAGCGTCAATTGCCGAGGGGGTAGCGATTGAAGAGGGATTCTCGCCTCGCGCAGGAACATTGCCAATTACAGCTCGTATTAATTTAATCCAGAGGCGCGTACTTAGGCGGGGTCGTTATTAACCGTTTCGTTGTTTCTCGCGAGACGACTACTGACTATGCAGTCCGCCCCGTGTTCAAACCGTGATATATACATCATCAATTAATGGGTGACACGTTCGACAGATTTGCGTTCAACTGTACATGTTTATTAAAGTACCTGAATGGAAAACCACCAAGCCTGTGTTTTCTCTTCGACGCCAACGGTCGCGTCTGGTCTTCTCGCGTCGCGTAAACGACACTCTTCTACCGTTATTTCGTTCTCCTCCCTCCTGCGTCTCCGCGCAAGCGGCGCAGTCTCGAGGCTGCCCCGCCGTCGTCACTTTCTTCTCCCGCTTCTATCCGCGAACGTACTTACTTCCTCACGCGTAGCCACTGTTTTCTGTCTCTCTCGCTCGTCCCCCCCCCCCCTCCCCCGTTCCTCCTCCATCCCCGCGTATCGGCAGCCTAGCGTCGAGCGGCTGTCGTCACAATGGGCAGCTAATTCTTTCGAGGAAAACGAGGACTAGACGCTGCAAAAGGGTCGAGTGAAAGGAACAGGTCGTTACGCGGAATCCGCGGCTCGCGTCTCCGCTCTTCTCCTCGGCGATCCTGCAGATCGCGAGAATCGTTTCGCGAGATATCGAAGCCGGTTGAATGGCTTCGAGTAGATCGAAGCCGGCGACGTTACCGACCTGCGAAATCGCAGCGGTTCGGGCGTCCGTTAGCGTGGCGGAGTGGGACGTCGATCAGAAAGCGTTTCCCTCTTTTATTTATTTGCTAGGCGGGCGTCCTGGTTACGCGGTGGAAACGACTCGATTCGAACGCGATACGCATTGATCGGCGGACACCGCGAGAAAATGCATTGCACCGCCTATCGCCGCTCGTTGGGCACTGATATGCCAGGTAGATTCTACGCACACCGCCGGGGAGATAGGCTGGCCCGCGTGTCGCTTTACCCGCTTCATATTTCGCTGCCAAAGGAAACAGTTGCTACAAATTTTTGCAGTGCAGCAACTCAGCGGTACGCGGTATTTCGTATCGACTGCTATTAATTTTAACCCTCTGCGATCTACGTCAGCATGCTTTCGTCAAATTCAGGGCCGGCTATTCCTACAAAGGGGCCCGGAGGGGAGAAATATTTGGGGGCCCCGAAGAATTTCTGAACGGTACAACAGCGTAACATCTTTTCGCGAAAACGGATAATAAAAATGAAAATACAGAAATCAAAGAAATAAACATTGGCGTATTTAAATATGTGACTTCTTCATTGCCGCGTGATTAATACTATTAGATTATTATATTAGAAATTATATTCCAATTTGAAGTTCAAGTCGGTTTATAAAATTAAATTTATTTTAATCAAATAAAAAAAAATTCCCTCTCACTTTTTTCTTAATTTCTTTTCTCCGTTTACTGGAGCCCGTGTGCTACGCACCCAGTACACACCCCCTGTGCCAAATTAAATAAATAATTAAATTCTACACCAACGTGGTACTTCCATTTTTAATTAGTATTATTACGTTCCGTGGACGTCTGCGTTTCTCGTAATCAGTAAGTGACATCTCCGCGCGATCTCATTGGCCGGTCGTGGATTTCCACCGGATTTAATCTCCAACGAACCGGTCGCGTGACTTTTTAATTTATCGCGCGTGTATCTGCGCGGCTCTCATTGTTCCTCTTCCTCCTTTTGCTGGCAAGGTCGCGCGGAGCTATTCAAAGTAGCGTTTTACGAGCGGATCCATTCATTTCGACAAATTATTTACGTAAATTCGCCGGGAAATTCGCGGCGAGCTCGGGCCACCAAGGTCAAGGGGCTTTATTTAAAGGAAGCGTTCCGCGATTCTTGAACGCGATACCGACCGAGGATCATTTAAACGTCGCTTTTGATACTCCTCCAGGGAACGTGCGCCTCGGCTCGCTAGGAAACGCGGTGACGAAGTTGAAGTTGAGCTGCGCCAAGGTGCCAAGAGATATTCGGAGGGAAATAAATTTGTAACGCTGCTAGGCAACTTCCGGGAGAAGTTTCCCCCCCGATTTCCCTGGGTTTTCCACGAGCTCGTTGAACCTAACATTAGTCGACGGAGGTAACGATTTCACGTCACATTTAACAGAGGAAAGCGGAATTCATTAAGCCTTCCCCGCGATTGTTTCATTAGCGGACCTAACGAAGTTCCCGGAGGACAAAAGAAGCGGCGAGAATTCTGCCATTTGAATTGGAAGGAATGACGTTGGCGCGACAGCTTTCTAAGGTGGAAGCAAATTGGGAATAGGCAAAAAATGGAACTTGAACGACAACGTCGCTTCGTGGGAATTTAAGGCAGCCACTGTTTTATTCAGTCGTTTCCTTCGCCCTGCAAGGGTATTCGACGTGCATGGAACAAAAGTGAGATAGCTCTATCAGAGAGAGAGAGTTACGTCTTGTAGAATGCCACCATAAAGCGGGAGGACGTTGGCATATTTTAGTAACATTTTGTTATGTGATATGAGAATTAAGATTTTTACGATTGCTTTAAGGATCCTATTACCAGCGGCGGATTTAACAGGGCGGCTGATGAGCAGTTGCCGCCTGGGCCCCTACCCAGATGGCCCCATCTCCAAAAACAAATTATGATTACGTATAGGAATCATTTGAATCTGCACCCATCCAGATTTGAAAAATTTACCACAAATAGGAATAAAAACTTGTCAACTCGCTAACTACTGCTTATTGCGTGGAAAAAAATATATTTTTCAATTCGTGTTCTCTTTTTAATTTTAAGTCGAGAAATTAAATTTCATGGACGTTTTTTTTTAATTTACTTCAAGTGGTAAAGATCGAGCTGCGCCCCTCTTGTTGCAAGCTCCTCAAGTACAAATAAATTTAGGCACGTGTGGTATAAAAATTATGCGAAACGAAAAGAATACAGTGTCTGGATAAAATCTTATTTTTTTTAAGATGGGACCTTGGGGCCCAGGTGGCAACTGCTCCGCCACTGATTTTGCCCCATAATTTAATTCGACTTGGAATTCTCATTTTCATAAAAAATGATGCCACCAGGCCCCATTTTTTTTTTAAAAATTATGATTTTATCCAAACGCTATATTTCTTCGTACTACTACACTTGGCCCATTTTTAGTAAACTACCTCTTCGTTTTCCCGCAAAAATGGACCCGTCAGAACGTTTGCCACCTGGGCCTTACTTCTTAAACCGGCCACTGTCTATTACCTGTAATAAAATACATAACATTTTCTGTCATAACGCCAAAGTTTTACCAATCTGAAGTTACATTGACACTTAAATTTTTTTTTTAATTTTTACATTCGCTTTAAGTTAAGTATCCTATTACGAAAATACATAACGTTTGTATCGTTTTCCTTCTTTAATACATGTTAAGTAACTGCCAATGTCTACCCAGGCCCGGATTAAGATTTTTGGGGCCCGGGGTTATCAAATCTTCGAAGGCCCCGCCCCAACCTAACCCCATCGCCTAAAAAGTTGTGGGGGAGGGTAAAAATAGTAATAAAACAATAAAATACATAAATCTTCAAAAAATGAAATTTATTCTAATTAAAATTTAATCATAACGAAGAGGAATGATTTACAAATGGATAATATTAAAAGACAAATATCGGAAAGATATTTTAAACGAAACTTTTAGCGCGATTACTAATTATTTCAAAAGGGGCGCTGTAAACAGAATTTCATTCAATTATTTTTGTTTACATAAATGGAATTATCGATGTTATCGTTTACGGCACTAACGTAATACTCAAAGTCTAGCATCGAGTCAATTGCGCGGCCGTAAAAATGGCTTAAACCGTCGCCGTTGGTACATAAGCAGGCGTCGTGAATCATTCCGCTGTCAAAACAAGACCACGTAGCAAGAACGTCGCATAACATCCGCCGTGGATGAGACGAATGCGCGACGATGACTGCCTATATAGAAGGCAGAAGCAGCGCTGCATGATCCCGCGGAACAGCGTATCAATGATCGATAGCAGTCTGGCCCGTGTCCCCTTTTTTTAATACCACAAATGGCACAATGCCCCAGGTGCCCACGTGGGACCTCGAGATTCGTCCGACCCTCTTTCTCCGCGACATCTCTCTCTCTCTCTCTACCTCGTTACACGTGCATTGTACCTCCCGTCATCATCCACTAAATCGCTAACGAAGGGGACACTCGGAGGCGCGCCTCTTTAACCGAAACGTAACGGCCACGGTACGTCTTCAGCCACGCTAAACCGATCCTCAGAAATGAATCGCTCCTCGCCTAGCAATTAGCATTCAAAAGAAGATTAAGTTGTTTAAAAAATTCCAGCTTGAAAGAAGCAAAAAATAATCATAAATAAGCAGAAATAATATTATAAAGAATAAATTAGTAAGTACTAGTAATATATATATATATATATATATATATATATATATATATATATATATATATATATATACGTGCAGGAAAAAATAATGACGAAGATATTTTTGCTCAGCTAGAATCGCATTTTAAACCGCTGTGGATCGTTGGCGCGAAGCTGAATATTAATCGGCGCCGGAAAGGTCGAGGGACTTTCTTTTACGCTAGCACTGTGACACGCCGTCAAGTAAACAGTGGGTCACGGTATATTCCTTATCGTTTATGGACTGGGCGATGGGAGTCATCCGGGCGAGCACGCAGCAGGTAAAAACCCAGATAGATATCATGGGACATTGATAAGCGAATACAACGCCGCGGCGTGTTTTTCCCCGTCACGTAACTTAATTGCAACAGCATTGTAAGTTTCAGCGTGACGCGCGGGGCAATGAGTAATCTCTGGCGGAACGGAGGTGGCAGAAAAAAAGGCAGGATTTCAGCGTAGCGTTAAGGACCGTGACCGAGGTGAAAACAATATTTACTCCAGCGTGGAATTAAACCCCGATCGAAGCAGCCGTTACGTAAGGAAGTTCGGAACCGTTGGGAGAATTCGTTATCCCTAGAGGTGCTAACGAAGAAGAGACTTCCCAGTAACGCCCTTCGATTAATCACGGCTGACCGTCGGTCAGCTTTTCAAGGGCTCGTTAATTTGGAATCTGTTCGCCGCGCGCCAAGCGGTTACATATTAAAATAGCGTTTCTGGCGCCTAATGTAAAAATGTCGCAAATTTCTATTCCTGGCTTCCATATATATATAGGCGGGCAAAGCTTATTTAGCAACCTGCTTTTAAACATACACAGCGCAAGTGGATCCGTTTCGGGCGGGTGCCTAATATTTGAGATGTAACGCAACGCAAATATGTTCCCCGCGAAGACGCCCTTACGTAAATAAGGACGAAGCGATAACGGGGCACGCGATTTCGGATTCCCGGATCGGTAATCCGTGATAAGACAAAACGCGTATGAAAATTGTGCCAGAAGCGACGTGAAACGATTAAGATTAATCGTCGGAATTCTACGCTCGACTAAAGATAAACGAGTCTTAAATGATACCGCTACGCTTTTAAATTCGAAGTAGCGACGGCCGTTTCGTGAATGGGATTTTCACTGACTCGTTATTTATTCAGAGTTCACAGAGTGGAGTGGTGTTCCTTTGAATATTAGGGACGCCAGGTGGCAGCACTTGCCGGGCGACTCGACCAGCTCGTATGTGCACTGACGTTTAAATCCAGGAAATGTACAAAGCCGTTATTTAACAGTCACTGTTACTGTTGCACTGTTCGTTATCCCTACACGAGTACTTAATCCGTATTATCTGCAATTTCAACTTCAACTATTTTTATCGGCTATCCCGATTCTTCGAATTAGCGATAGAAATGTCCCTTATCGTGGACATTTCTATGACGTGAAATCGAGCCGGTTGGTAATCATTAAAACCAAATCACCTCTCAGGAAACTTGATTCGCGTTGAATTTGGGATATCTGTCTCTATTTTATTAAAAACACGACGAAAGTACAGTATATGATAGAGCATGCCTCGCGTCCCTTTTGAGAGGCTAGGTTCGACAACCACTGCGACAAACGAAATCCGAATTTCCAATGCAGTGAAGTTCGTGCAGGGTTTAGGTTGGTGTAACGATTTCACGTCGAGCGCGCACGAACGTTTACCACGATTACACGACAAGTTGTCAAGGGTAAAAATACTGCAGTACAGCCGCAAAACTTTCAGCGGAACTGAACGGAACCATCAACGCGCATCGACGATGCATGTATTAGTCACGCTGCCGCTTTCAAACGAAAGTAAAGACGTTCAACTCTGCGGCTTGTCCTTGATTTCTTCTGTTCTTCTCATGCAAAACTCTTGCCACGAACCCTCTGCCTACCCTTGCCAGAACTTGCTTGCCAAATCACCCCCTTGTTCCCCCTTTATACGCTAATAATATATATATATATTCTATTATATCGATCATTGGCTCGCTGATTTCTGTCATCCGATCTATATGCAATCTGCACATTTTTCAATATTTTCATTTCATCGTTTCACATACTTCCTAACTCGTCGATCGGTAGAGAGCTAATTTTCTTTCCAAGCATTCAAACATTAAATTAATTTGAACGCATACGAAGGACTTGAAAATAACTAGAAGTTACTTATCACAATATGGAATATGGATGCCGGTTAAGAAAAAATAGATGCTCCGTGGGGTGAATTTCTTTGTGCCATAAAAGGACATTTTTCTTATTTATTGGGTGGACTTAATATCTGCACGTAGGATGAGTATCAAACACGTCTGCAGTATCTAGTGAATCGTACTGGATTCACGGCTGATAACCGTTATGAATTGATGCCTACGTTACTATCTAGGTTAACGTTTGTGGTTTATCTGACGGGAACAGGTCTAGATCAGGGGGGACAAGCTTCCCTCTTACGAAAGTTGAAGCAGAGTTTGTAGCGCCTCCTACCAATGAGGTGCGTACTAAACTGTGAATGTGTGAATTGGTGTGAATCGGGACGTATGTGTATGTGTATACGTGTAATGCACCGTTTACTTTAAAACCTGTCCACGGATCGTCGCGCCAGCGACACGTATGCAGCAGATAGAAGGATAAACATTGAAATTGAATATTTCTTCTTTTCTTAGGAAAAGAAAATATATTCAATTTCTTTGTATATCCTTCTATCTGCTGCATACGCGTCACTGACGCGACAATCCATGGTCAGACGGCCTTAGAAAGAGTAAACCAGGGAAAGTGAGGACACTTCCTCGTGTCTGCGCCAAATATTTCTAAATGACGACGGTCGTCATGGTAACATTTCACCAAAGTCGAAAGGTTGTGTGTCGTGCTTACTGATACACGTAGGTATGTGTGTGTGATGTACCTAGCGCCTCCTACCAATGCGGTGCTAACTAAACGGGAAAACTTCAGCCAAACAAAGACGGCTTGGTCCCCCTGATCTAGATTAAATAGATAGGGATCGTAGAGTCACGTAGAGTGAAAGATAGTGGTAGCTGGTGTCGATATAATCGGACATAACCTAGCTGGACACTGAGCGAACCGTAGAAGAAGTTACTTCACCGATAAGACAAAGGCACTTCCTCGTATCTACGTTCGTTTATCGTGATCGCATGGAAATTTTCATCGAGTCGAACAGATCTCCCGACACGAGATTAATCGAGTCAGGAAACAAGGTATCTGTGAAGAAAAGGTGACCATGGTTTGCCCGAGCAGCGTCCTAGCGCATCTAGCGAAATTTCTTGTGACGATCGGTTGCATGGTAATTCTTCGCGACCCCTATGGTAAAGCAAGCCCTTGGTCTTCCCGTGCCTTCCAAATTCTACTCTCGCACTCCATCCTGGGGATGCTCAGGTTCGGTAAGGAAGTACCCTTTGATGCTTGGGTATCTTGCATCTTGGTATTCGCCTAGTTGTATTGTTAAAGCAACGTTGTCTGTACAGGGCCCCCTAAAAGTACAGTTTATAAATTATTGGGGGTCACGCGGAGGATTAGTTGGTATGAAACTACGTGAAGGATATTGTACTTTCGAGCGCAGAGCTCTGAAGGTGGAAGGCTTCTTTTTAGTTGGCCTTTTGTAGCGTTTCGATTTTCGTTGGAACAGGTGAGAAATAATATTGAAACTTCAGCGCACTGGATCCAATGAGATATCCAACAGAAAAGACCTATCGCTTTGGAGTAGATCGTAGTACGCTTATTCTGGAGCAGATTTTTATTCGGCACTAGCTTGTAGAGGTAGCTTTACTTATATACGTCGCATTGCTTCATTTTTGCTTTCCTGTTATGGCTTCTGTCGCTAATAATATCCATTCGCATGCAATAATCCTCATTCATGTGGTATTGTAATGTGACGCAATAGTTTAGAGGTGTCCGCCTCTGATTGCTTTGAATTTTGGATATGTTTTAGAGGACCAAAAAAATAAGATATACGTGTTTTTTTATAGCGGCCCGGTTTCATATTTAGGGGGTGAAACCACCCCTCAAAGTTATAAGGTGTTCAGGTATTTGTCTCCGATTGCTTTGCTTTTTAGATAATTATGAAGCAAGTGAAATTTATATGAAGTTTTACTCAACACAATTTTGTAACTCTTATGAACTTTCAGGGGTGCTTTCACCCCCTAAACATACAAACGAGTCGAAATAAAAAGACACGTACTTCTTATTTTTTGGTTCTCTAAAACATATCCAAAAATCAAAGCGATCGGAGGCGGACTCCTGGGAGACTCTCCTTGTTAGTGTCTTTCATACTTATGAGTACATATACATAACACGTACATACCTATAACATTTATCTAATCCAGTTGCATTGCCTGTTGTGTTAAAACACACAACCTCCTTATTAAACATTATAAATTCATTTTTATGTGTTTTAACCCAAATTTTAATAGTTAGGAATTATATATAACGATAGCATAAGTATCTAAATACATATCGTTCGTATTATTTCTCGCAAGTTCCAACTGTACGTGCACTCTCGAATTAATCATAAAACTATAGTTCCATGTATCGCATTCGAAGATTAGAAATGAACAGCATCGCCGTTGCATTCTCTTCTCTTGCTATCAGATTCTGTTAAGTGGGTATAGGTGAATATTCCAAAGACTTAATACTCTTGCAACACTTCACAAATCAGAAACACGTTTCCTGCTTTGTTGTTTGCGAGCAATTAAGTCACGCCGTAATACTTAGCAATGCAATAGCACCTATGTTTCACTAAGCGCGTAGAGTACTGTGCCCATTATTTGTAGCAATATTACTTCCAGGAGCACCACTTATTACACCGGCAACCAACGTAGCAAAGTACTTAAGGATCTGCTACGATTGGTACTCCAAGATTGTTGATGTTGTGCCCCTGGCATTGTTTACCGCTGGTATCCTAAACGGATATGGGATTAATGAAACAGTTTGGCTCATAGTACTTTCTTTTGGCATTTTGCCAATATTTTTCCAGCTGCAATCGAAACGGAAGGAGAGCCAAATAAGGAGGCATCAGTTGCTATTAAACATCGCATCCACGTTACAGCTGTTGATGATTACATTGGTAGGCTTACGGAACACTAATTACAATGTTATCAGCTTAGTCGCCTCGTGCATATTCGAACGGTTTTTCATCGACGAGTTTTGCTACTATTACGATATCCCGAGTACCGACTTGACTCAGTACTCTCTGTGCTTCATAGAAATTTTCATGGTCCTGACTATAAACGAATTGTGAATAATATTTATTATAAATATACAGTTACTGCAGTTTTACATCTTTACGAAAATAAACTGAGTTTTCCTCTATATACGCTCGTTAATTCAAATCTCGCGGCATTCCGCACTTGCGAGGAATTCCCTAGAAAGAGTGAACGAAGAAATCTCCCTACGTGACGGGAAGGATCGCATTCAAAAGTAACTAGCTCCTAAAGACCAAAGAACCGTTCAATCTTCTCCAACCAACATCAAAAGAATCGCACTCTTTCGTAAACTCTTTTGCGTCGCCAAAAAATCTTTGAATCTTTAATCATTGAGGAGGAAAAGCAAAGGTCGATCTAGTTCCTTTTCAGACGTCATATCCGTCAGTATTCCATCTCATAACCCCCATCTGTATTCCGCGCAGATCCAATGATAATACTTAAATTCCTATAACATTCTCGGAAAGTTAATTTTCAATTGAACGTTAAAACGTCCGCCGCGATGTGTCTCTCGGCGATCACTCCTCCCTTGGATCGTTACGTACCTTGACTTCCATCCACTCGACATTCGAATCGGTACGATCAGACTTTTAATAGTACATTCGAGCGATATTATAAAAAATGAATTAACCATAAGTGTGGATCTTCATGAGCGCAGACACCCGGACGAACTAGGTCAGCGGAGAATCGTATTGCGCGAGCCGTGACAATATCGTTGGATTCCTCTCGATTCCTCTGCACGGTAACAAATTCGCCTCGCATCGGAACGCAGTAAATGATAATCGTTCCCGTGCACGTGACGAAACCAGCGGACGGAAGAATCAGCCAGCGGTAACAGCATAAACCGCGCAGCTTTCGTAGCAGCTGTTACTGGAAGATGCGAGTGCGCGTCTCTGCCATATTTTGGCAGGCCAGCGAGTAAAACGTGCCGCGGGTGATCCTAGTTCCCCGTGAATCGCGAGTGCCCCTGGGCACGGTGCTCGCGCACGTCCCCGAAAGGCGACCCGATATAAATCGGTCGCTTCTGCCCCCGAAACGAACTTCCAAGGTATCGGGCGTGACATGGCAGAGCGGCTCGGTTTGGGCCCCGAAATTCGGGAGCTCAAGCTGGGTCCGACCTTTACCAACAACAGATCCACGGCTTTTCACACCCTGAAATGTTAGTACCAGGGAATCGTTAAGTTTAGGGGATGAATCTTTCTGGGTGCTCCGCGAGCAATGTCGCGTTTCTAAAGTTTTTGCTTTCCTTGGCATACGAAACGTCATTACTCGTGGAAGAATGGCATGTAGATATGATTGACGTAGATCGGTCGAATGTGAGAGATGTCAGTGGTTGACTCGCATAGCTGGCGTTTGTTTCATACTTGCTATAGATAGGATAGCGCAGCTTCTAGTCTAATAGGAAGGTATGCACCTTAACGTTGCTTTCGTAATTGCAGATGATTTCAAGCCAGCGAGCGTGGACGTTTCCAAAGTGGCCAGGGTCGATGTTGGTGCGAATAACACAATGACAGTTACAGTCCCACATTTGGACGGCGCTGGAATCCCTCACACGGTGTTTAAAGGTTCTCAGAGACCTCACCATAAGGAGTGCGTTTTGATAATAGATAGAGTGACCGGGGAAATTACTTTGGAAAAGCTGACGGCGAACATACAAGTTAAAAAGACTCGGTACAGCTATGATACATTCGTTCTTATACATTACATTTCGACGTGCGTTAGGAAAACTAGCACATTTCATTTTTCTTGCGAAGAATAGCATGTTTGGATCATTCCACGCCAACTCGATCATTATTTTCTCTCGGTGTCTCGGATTTCTTTTAAACTTGAATATGTTGTAGTCCTCGTGGAATTAGGGGGGGTTTAAGTCATCATTTTGTCGACTTGGAGTTTGTTTAAAAAATACAGGGCCTTGAATTTTGCGATTTTTGCCTATTTTCGTGAAAATGGGTTGTACTTATGAATTTTTATCTCAAAAACTATTTGTCGGATTTAGTTGATTCTATTTTAATGTGGAAGGATCGACCTTCCCGAATAATTTTTTTTCTAGATCGGCAAATTAATTTTGCAACATTGAAAATTATAAAGAAATTTTTATTTTGCAAATTCGGTCGCGATTTTAAAAATCCGAAAAAATGCTACCATATTCCTTGAGGTTCTTTCTACAAAATAAGCCTATCCCCAGGGTGGTGCGGCTCCTATTAACGTCGCAGTGGGGTGGTAAATACGGTGGTTCGCGCCGAATCGGGTAAATGGACCGGACGTCGCGCGGACGCTTCACTATTACGGTCGATTGACCGTACCGCTACCATGCCATATTACTTCAATGAGGTCTAAAAACAATATCGATGGATCCCATACTCATTTGAATGGTGCCATTTATGCTTGCAGAACAATTTCTTGGATCCTCTGCATATGAATTCAAACAAGGGTTTTACCCCAAAATTCCTACAGGTACCATATAATGTTATACCTGAACACAAATATATTTTATGCTCAGTAAAATGGTCATAAAAGCCGCCGTTTTCACGGCGGAAGACCGAACGTGCTAATACTCTTCAAAAACCCTGCAATGTGCTTATTTACATGGCAAATTGAAACGAGCTGTTGTTTGTAAGAAAAATGAAACATGCTATTTTTTGTAACGCACGTGATTTAACACTGTCGGTCCATGCATTACTGATATATATCTTATCATTTTCCAGAACAGAATCGAAGCCTCAATCACATTTAACTGTTCCTGGGGGGAATAGCAGCAATAGACCTATAACCCCGGTGGAAACTAGGAGAAGTCCTACACATGGCAGGGCAACTGGCAGAACGAAAGTGACGAGTGGAAAGAAAAGAGAACCCAGCGTTCAGTTACACCCGAAACAGTACAGTCCCCTCCGAGTTTCTCCTTACCACGGCAAGAGTCCACCTTCTATATCAGTCAATAGGTATTTAAGTATTCTTTAACGTTAAAGGTAAACGGTTGCCGGGTTCAGTACGTTATTTTAATGATCGTGAAAAGAAGTACGGAGAGTCGAAATGCTTTGGAAATAGTTAACGTTACTGTTATATGTTAAGATCTTTTTCTAAACGTACTAAAAACACACAGAACTTTAGTTCACCAGTGCAACCTTCAATGGCACCATCGACTTTGGCTAGTTTACCTATGATCGGCCTCGATAACGACGACTGCCCTTTACCGCCATCCGCGCCGTTCCCAACGATCAACTCCTCTGCTCCTCCGAAATCGTCTCCCGCGGTAAATGCTCAACCGACTACGAAACCCGTGACCATGGACAGCGACCAAGGAGCCCTCAGCGACTCTACTTCAAGTAGTTCGAGCTCGGATAGCTCAGACAGCGATTCCGACACTGGATATGCTTCGGTGCTGCCGAAAACTAATGGTACATCTTCGGGATATTTCCTATTTTTCTTAGCCCCTCCTTTCAGTATATTTTAATACTACTACGGAATTCTTTTTTAGGACACTTAAACAGCACAGCTTCGTCCCCTACGCTAGTGATGCCAGATAATCTGCTAACCGAAGATCTGCAATTATCAGAATCGGAATCCGACAGTGATTAATGGTAACGTATGTGTATACAGCGTGCAATGTTTTTTTTTTAACTTCTCGAATGATTACGTTCCTGTTAAAACAGTATTTTTCAGAGGCTACGGAAAGATCTTCGAAAGATCGTGTTGCCAAGCAATTGCGCGTTCTCTTTTTGGCGTATCGTTTGCGGTATCGAAGGATTCAGGAAGATGCTATAGAAAAATGTTGATTTCATTTCACGTCGCAGCGGGAAAGTCTGTATAGCGAGTGCGAGATCATGCTCCTCCACGTACTACCTATGTATTGCAGTAAGCTACGCTATATACAAGTACAGAAACCTTTGCCTTTCGAAAGCAGTGAATATATGGAGAAAAAAAGGAGCGCAGGTGGTAATGTAGCGTATGTACATTTACGTATAAGGTATTAGGGATTGTACAATTACTATTGACTAATATTTAGTGTAATTATATGATCTTTACTTTCTTACATCGAAGGTAGAAATCTTGCCAAAATCCTCTACGTACTTCCTAATGGCGAAATTGCATTGTTTTTTTTTTAAATCTCTATTTGATCCTTGGTGGTCTCGGTAAAAATCAAAAAAAGCTTCGATCTTTATATGCCGCACGCGGCACATCCAATTGTTTTCCCTCGCGGTCTCTTTGTAACACAAGGTGTCGTATGTGATGTGTATGCGAAACGATTAAACGACTGTATTACTTACAAAATATTTATTTAAATGAATTGTATAAATTTAATAAAGTATTCATTATAGTATGGATATCGTTATGTACATGCATAGAAAATAGGGTATGCAATATCGAATCTCGTGTCGAACATTTATACATTAACAGCTCATTACTTAACATTACGTAATCTTTAATATTTGGTGGTACCTTTCACTGCGAGCGCAGCTTACGCTGGTAAATTGTTTTTGTAAGTCTGGTAATCCAAGACTAATCTGGCGAGCTGACTGCGCCGACCCAGGTAGAAGTTCTTCGATCGGACACAGGTCTTGTGGATATATTCGTTGTACGTGGCAGAG
The DNA here is from genome assembly GCF_050908995.1 of Andrena cerasifolii. Classification (NCBI taxonomy): domain Eukaryota; kingdom Metazoa; phylum Arthropoda; class Insecta; order Hymenoptera; family Andrenidae; genus Andrena; species Andrena cerasifolii. Next base: position 6,382,313 of record NC_135123.1, read on the forward strand.
CAATTGACGTTCTTGTATTTCACTTTAAGGGCCGGCTCTATCGCGCGCAGCATGTGCACGTTACTAAAAGAGACGAACATCTCGAACAACGATGTGACGGGTATGTCTTGAGAGAGCTTCAGGAGAGAGGGAATGTCTCGGTCGGAGCGCGTTATAGGAATGCTAGCTTCGACGGTGCGTCGCACTGAAACATACGTGGAAAAGTACTTGCGGGAATGATTACCTAATGAAAGTGCACAGAGAGCCACGTACTTGCGTTGTAATCCTTCACGTAGAAAGCAATATTATTGTAATTGTATTCGTCGTATCTCCCGTGGTTGCGGTTGATATCTGTCTCGACTTGCTTCGCGTCGTTTATGTGAACTATATCGGGCTGGAATTCCGCGAAAGGAATCGGGCTGAATATTTGATTCTGGCTGATGGTATTCATACGAATCTGGATAATGAAATATCAATTACAAAGTATGTATGTTCCACGCGACAAATAAGAAACGTACTCTGTTTAAATAATCCAATCGAAGCTGTATCCCAGTTTCGACAAAGAGTATCAAGCTTTCAGGGGAGAATTTCCTGATGCATAAGTCTGTAATAGCAATGTTCAGCATTGGATCCAATTCGATGGAGATTACGTTGTTTGGCAGGCGTATGGAGAGCCAAGTGATTTTCAGCTGGTTCTTTTTATACTTCTCCGCCAACATCAGAGCATATTGTTTGATATCGTAGAATACATCCCTCTTGCCTTTTGAAGTGGAGTCGAAGTTGTAGAGAAGAGCCTACGTAAGAGTCGGTATTCAAAGAAACGTACAGGAAGCTTTCTTACAAGGGCAGATCCCGAACCCAAAAATTCTAAAACTTTGTGGATATGTAAGGGATTTTCTTCTGATTACTGTTGCAACTTGGTAACCCGACATACATGAAAATGGTTACTCCTACGAAAAAAACTCATAGGTCCTTTTTTGTAGAGAATTTCCTAAGCTATAAATTGTATAATAACTATTTTTGTCGCAAAGTTGCTAGATAACGAGATATTCGCGAAAAATAGTTGTTTTTTTTTTCAACCCTCTGTAAAATATTTAGCAGCGGTCGATGGGGACTTTTGACATATTGTTTAAAACGACCAAATAAAGGCCCATACCAAAATTTAGCTTGCTGGGAATTATTCCGAATACAGATCTTAATTTCACTGGACTATAGAGTGGATTTGTGCAGAAAAAAATTGCGTTGTAATCAGGAGAAAATCCCCTGCATATCCAGTTTCAGAATTTTTTGAATTTTCGGGTGCGGGATCTTCCCTTGTAGATATAATTGGAGTACCGACCACCATGAGGAAAGTTTTATAATTCTTCTCCATGCAATCTAAAGCGTATTGCTCCAAAAAGCTCAACGCAGCTTCCTTTTTGCTAAAGTCGACGGTCAATATTATATTCACTCTTGTATTCTCCGTTACGTAAGGAACTGGTAAAATCTCAACTTTCCCAAGCGGCTTGCACACTTCGATTCTCTTTCTGACTTCTTTACCAGTAACTACATCGACGAACGCTAAATCCAATATGTAATCCATTCCTCGCGAGGCGTCAAACTTCTCATAGCCGTTCAATAATCTTTTAAATTTTAATTTCTGCTCGGAGCCAGCAATTACTTTGGAAGCTGTCACGTTGATTATCCTTTCAATGTCTAGTTTCATGTCTGTCTTTAATTCCTGCACACTTGAGAAGTCCGTGCTGAAAAATGTATGCGTCTCGTTGAAATACGTCCATCGTAACATGTCGAAGCGTCCAGAGGCTTTGTTCCCTCGTTGGTTGCCAACCGGCCAGGAGACGTTCCCTTCCTGCGGCGGGCCCAAATGTGCCATATCCACGACTGCTTTCCGAATATCAGAAATCTTTTCTTGAATTTTCATCGACTCCATCTGAAATCAGCGAGCAACATTGTCAGACGCATCGTGGACCGCTTTTAAAGCTGTATATAACGAACTCACCGCTGTAAAGTAAGTGTTGAATTTGTAAATAAGAAGGTGATCGTAGATTGGGTAAATCACAAGGGAGTCTGTAAATTCTTCGTTCCTGGCTAGACTCTTAAAGTCCCGTTCGAACAGAAACGTGGGTTTCAACGCGGCAAATGAGAAGCTCTGTCCTTGTATACGATTGGAGCAAGGTGTCGACGAAGAGTGAACGATGCATCGTCCGAGGTTCACGTCGTCCGAGTCGGAATAAGCGTTCCTTACGCACCAGTCTAAATTGTTCTTCAATTCCTGTATTATAGAGTTACTCAAGAGAATCCCCGAGTCTGAAAATGAATAACGAGACGTTAGTTGCAGCAGCTAGATTCTTTGATACGCTCAACTTATTTTACCTAAGGAACAATAACTTGGAATATCTCCGAGAACACCCATGTGAATACTCTGACTTACGCTAATCTTGGCAACAGATTCAACTAATTTTCTAGCATTGACATAGCTCACATCTTTGATCAACAAATAGTAATCATAATTCTCCAAGTAGTTGTCGATTATGTATTTCAGGGTGTGGAATGGCTTTAATATGCTTCTGGTATCCGTGAACCCGACTATGCCAGGGAGAGTGACGTTAGGTTTAGTTCCTTCTGGTATGGAAATAAAGTAGCGTACTTTGTCCACGATGTGAGCAATTGTCTTATTAATCGCTATGTCTCTACTGTGCAAATACTGCTGGCTTGTGATCACGCCAACGAAAAGCTTCTCTCTGATACCAAGTTCTGTGGAATAGTATCTCGGGCGCACCAGAGTTTTCGGAACTTTCTGTGCCTGTTGCGGTTTACTGTTGATGTTTATTTTCGGCTCATACTCGTCCAAGTCTTCTTGGTCATTCGAGTAATGTATTAACTGATCCGCTTTGCTGTCATAATCGTTCGTGCTGATTGGTATTGATATCATACTGAGACTTAGCCCAATGCTCACTCCAATTATCAAGTATATATTTGCCCAACAATGGGACAGAAATATCTTCAGTAGGGGATTCATTCTGACGGAGTATTCAACAATGTTTTAATACTGTTTAATATTTAATATCGTTATAGCTTCTTCTATAAAAAAAAATATACTTCTGTGGCTTTCAATAACCTTTAATACAAGCTGCAAATGCACAAAATCGAAGAACTCTGTTTAAAACCTTCATTTGCTACTTGTCTGATCGTTAACACAGTGAAATGAGAAAACTTACCTCGTGTTGTAATTATTTCTATGTTGAATATTTTGAGTATTATCAAAAGAAATTCCTGCCTCCCAATCCTTAATTACCCTTTTGTCCATCCAAGAATCTTAAATAAATGCTGATTAGTCAATCAATTTCCAGTACTCGATAAGTTCTTTGTTTCGTCATATATACCACTGAGTTCACTGATTCAAAATTGAAACATTTCCACCTCCATAGAAAATATAATACTGTATATAATTTACAACTGTTCTATTTACATCCTCTTTTATAGCAGAGGTTCTCAACAGTGCCTATTGTATTTGCTTAAGGGGGTAGACACGTCACGTGACCTCGCCGATTTGGCAGGTCGGTATTACAGCAGTTTTTTTTTCTGCAAATGGTAATACCGATAGATACGCGGCTGCCTTGTGAACGCGAGAGAGAGCTGTTTGCTACTTGCATATTCTATTTTGAATGTGGAAAGAAATTTTCAGCTGTAGAAAATTCATTGCGGGTACATTTTAATTACTTGAAATGTGCTTATGCTACAATATTCTACGTTGGCAGTAAGAAATCATCCACTATCTCAACTAAATTTGTCACGTGACTTGCTCTGTATTATATGATCTTATATGATCAGATTTTGGGCTGAATAAAGGTTCATTCGAAAGAGAAAGGTTCAATGCAGCCAGCTCTGGTCATCATTTGGGTCACAAAACTCTTTTAGTGACGTTTAGTAACCTACAAATACTTGGAATCTGCGAGTGTATTTTGTCGATTTTTTCTCTACTTTGAATACTCATATTATTAGACATCAACACAATCTCGTTGAACCATGACCAGAGCGGGCTGCATTGAACCTTCCTCTTCCGAATGAGAGACCTCACCCAGCCCAAAATCTGCTCATATAAGGACGATAACTGTATTCTCCCAAACCCACGTTTCGGGCCAGATTGTGTCGGTGTACAGCGCGCTGCATTACCCGTGTCTACCCTTAATTTTCTTACGTCAGAGTCAAACGTGTTCCAATAGAGATGGCACTTGCCATCACTTGCCATGTTTACTCGAAGCACGATCAGTGGCATGTTTTCCGATTAATTTAAGTTTAAATAATTGCCATAACAGAAGATGCATCATAGCGCGATGCTAAATGAAAGACTAATGTGAACAGTTATGGCACAAGTACCATTTCGAGAATGTTAAGTCTCCGTGCTACGTATCGAAGTGTTTATTTAACTCGAAACTCAGAGGTTATACACCCCAAGGATAGTGTATAAATCGCAATGAACTTAAATATAATCGTATGATCTAAAGAGGCAGCTAGTATGAATTTACTAATAAGAACATCTTCCAACTTACTAAAGAAGGCTCCATTACCCAAAGAATGGACAATCACGCCACTACCGGTTGTCAAGTATTTTCATAGAAGTCACGAAGTTTCGAGCGATAAAAAGCATGTTCCTGCCAAATTCGTACACGCGCCGTTCCACGAGATGGAAATGAAGGAGAAGGAAACATTTCTAGACGTTATACGCTTGTACCTCAGAGAAAACACTTTACGAAGGGGACACGTGGAGTTTATTACGATCGCTTTAAAGTACATGGACGAATTCGGCGTGAACAAAGACTTGGAAGTGTACAAGGCCTTACTTGACATATTTCCAAAAGGGCCCTTCATACCAACCAACATTTACCAAGTCATGATGTACCATTATCCGAAGCAGCAGGACACAGCTTTGATGTTACTCATGAAAATGGAAGAGAATCACGTGCAGCCCGACTACGAGATGCAGCAAATGATCATAAACATTTTCGGCGAGAGAAGTTACGCGATGAAAAGGTTGGGCCGGATGATATATTGGTTACCAAAGTTCTCCAGGCTGAATCCTTGGCCAGTTCCGCAGCCCACACCCAAGGACCCGAAAGAACTTGCTTGCTACGCCTTGAGAAAGGTATCCAGCATAGACGCGCAAGCCAAAATTACAGAATATCGAACGAAAGATGTACCAGACTCCATCGAAGATACATGGATTATATCGTCTATGAGCAGATCGCAGCAGGAACTGCTCGCTGTACAGCCGACCGATAAAGCTCTGTTCATAGAAGGGCCGTTTATAATTTGGGTCGCCGATCAATGTCTAGATTATTTTGTATTGAAGGGTGATCCAATAAAGAGAGAGGTCATTTATGATAGTTTCGACGGTGAGGAAACTGAGACTCCTTGTATTTTGTACAGGGCGTATAAAAATTTGCGTTATAAAAATATTCGCAAAAATATCGGATATAAAGTCTCATATTTCGATATTTTTGCGAATTTCGATCTCAAATTTTCAGGAAACATTCATGACATCAAACACTGAAAATAAGAACAAAAAATTATTTATCTTTTTCGCATATTTCGGTATATGCCCCCCCTTAAATGTTTAAAAAGCATTTAAGCTTTCAAAATTTGAGGAAAAAGTTTTTTTTAGTTTTTCGGACTTTTTTCAAAAACCGTTTGTCGCACGAGAAAAAGTAATAGAATATAAAAGATGCTCCTTGTCCGGATCTACAACTTTTGTTTGACATATTTTTTTATTTAATCAATAACTTGGAGGATATTATATAAAATCGACTTCGCGAACTGTTAAATAATTATTTAAATGTTTAAAGGCTCAGGGGCAGCACCTTTTCCCGTTATCCGATCGGGCTCAAACTTTACACGGATTTTTTTTTTTTAATTATTTGGAACTATTCTGGAGGGTGTCCCGGAGAAAATCTTGAAAAAGTTTTTTACCAAGAGTAAATAAGAGCCACCCTATTACACACCCATCCTGCACGGTGGTCGTGACATATAATTTGTATGCACCCTGTATATTGATTGCTCTGTACTTGGTAATCATTAGATTTTGCTGTTTCATTTTCAGATGTTTCTAAGTTGCAAATCCCATTTTGGGAGAAGCTCAACATCGACGTACCTGTTACCATTCACGAACAAGACGACGGCGTGTATTACGCGATGTGCGCCACTGGTACTTCCTCGAAAGACTCCCTGTTGTCTTGGATAAGGTGCCTGCAGAAAATGAATCCTGTTCTAGAACACATACCGATAGTTTTCAAATTGAAATCGTTAGTGGAGGAACCATCATATGTAGAAGGTGGAGATGCAGAGAATGCAGAAGTACCCGAGGACATGAAAGTGTTAAAGGATAAAAATTAGTCTATGCGAGTGAATAATTTAAAGGATATAAATAAAGTTGTTTTTATTATTCGATACAGTTTCGCCTGCTCCAACACCGTGTCGAAGTCCTCCTTCAGAAATAGAATCGGCACGATTATCCGCCGTGAATATTCGATGCGAAACGATAATGCGTATCAATATTCGCCAAGAAGTCCCTTGACTTCCTTTACGTAATTTCAATTCGACGGACGTGCGTTTAAACACGAATACGCTTACCTTTTAAATCCGTGTTACAAAATCGCGTTGTACCTCCAGTGAGTAATCGTGCTGAGAACAATTGAAGCTTTCTTCGGAGCGAGCGTCGCGTAAACAGGGCTCTGAGTATCAAGAATTTCTAATAAAATGGATTACGGAGTTGTATGTTAATCCGTATTTGGAATTTGGTAATTGAAAGCTAGCGTTTCTGGAAGCATGTCGGTAAATAGCTTGGCGAGAATGGGCGCGAATACGTTCCACGTTGTGAAGTCAAAATGTATGTATCTGTTTATTAAATCAAAGCACAGTCGTTTATAGTCATTCATCGGAGATTAATTGAAATTCAGCTTTTAATTAATAAAAGTATATACGATTCTAGGGGTAACTATTCAACGGAGATCTCTTGCGATCGATGCAGTGGCCCTTCTGAAAATGCCTGACTGCAAGCACGTACCTTCTACTTACACAGTAAGATCTTTCATTCATTTACAGAGAGATTGCAAAGAAATCTATACCTACTTACCGGCTGAGCTTTCTCTACTTACGTAATCTCGTGGCTTCCGCTGAAGTCTAATTGTTTGAATTCAAAGTTTCCCTCTGTTTCAGGGCGCGAATTACGAAGACGTGGTAGGAGCATACGGATCGATTGTCTCTCCTTCATTGAAACCATTTTACAAAGAGCCATTGATAATACACGAAGGTCGGGGCCAGTGGCTGTGGGACCATCGTGGGACGCGATATCTGGACATGTTCGGAGGTGTTGCTACTGTCTCCGTCGGTCATTCTCATCCGTGAGTGCATTAGAGAGCAAGCTTAGTAAGGGGGGATCCTATTTTACAGACTAAAAACATAGCAAAATTTAGGATGATTTTTTTAAGAGACTAGCATTTCTATTCATCTGGAATGTGGACCATATTTTTATGCATCCTTCAAGATGTTGTAGTTTTTTTTTATTTATTTTTAATAATAAATATAGGAATTATGCATTACGCCGCGCAAAACTCTCGAGATTGTTGGCGCAAAATTGAATCGCAAAAATTAAAGGCTCAGACCTTTCAGTTTGAAAACTCTCCACACCGCTCAATAATTTTTTTTGTTTTTTTGCTGGTTCATCAATTTCAAGCTACATATGTATAAAATAAAACCCGGTTCATTTTTCTGTTTTGGAGTACCTGGTAGATAAATATCATGCACACTAACGGACGACGAATTTTGCGCGACGTGATGGTCGATCATGCATAACTACTATATTTATGGTTAAAAATTAGTAAAAAAAAATCTACAGTTTTTTCAAAGATGCATCAAAACATAGCCCAAATTTCAAATGAATCGAATCGCTGGATTCTTAAAAAAAAATCCCAAATTTTGTTATGTTTTTAGCCCAAAGAATAGGATTCCCCCTTAACTGGCAGCAGATCGTTACAGACGATCGCTTTTCAAATCAAACTGAAGCATATGGAAATGCAATTATCTCTGTTGCCCAGAAAAATAGTGGCTGCTCTAACCGAACAGGCATCGAAGTTAAACCACGTGTCATCTATCTATATGCAACCCCGGCTACACGAGTACGCGAGCAAGTTGCTCAGCAAGTTCTCCGGGAAGCTGAAGGTAGTCTACTTGACCAATAGCGGGTCGGAGGCGAATGAATTGGCGTTCCTGATGGCCAGGCTTCACACGCGTAGCCACAATATAATATCTTTGAAGAACTGCTATCATGGAGCAACTTACGGGACTTCGGCGTCCACCGCGATGGGCACCTGGACGTACCCATTCGTTGCACGGCCGCCTGGATACGTGCACGTAATGATTCTCCTTCCACCAGATCCTCCGTTGTTGCAATAGAGATATAATTACCACTCCTCTGCTTGTACTAGAGTATTATTAATGATTCCATAGCTAACGGTCGGTCGTTTTAGGCAGCACACCCGGACGTATATGGCGGCGCGTGGGGCGGTTCGAAATGCAGAGATTCCCCTGTACAAGTCTCCAGAAGAGATTGCAGCTGCGACGAGGGAGAATGCATAGCGTCAGAGAGGTACCTTCGTGACTTCAAGGAAGTATTTAGTTTCAGCCTGCCCTGCACGCAGAGCGTAGCCGCGTTCGTTGCCGAAAGTATACAGGTATACACTTTGCGAATTCGTGCCACAGGCTTCCTTTAAGGAGCATTGCGTAATTGACAGGGGGTGGGAGGAGCGGTGCAGTACCCCAAACACTTCCTCAAGAACGTGTACGACTATGTCCATGAGAAGGGCGGGCTGTGCATAGCAGACGAAGTACAGACAGGCTTCGGCAGAACCGGAGAACATTATTGGGGTTTCGAGAGCCACGAGGTGGTGCCTGATATAGTGACCATGGCGAAGGGTATAGGAAATGGATTTCCTCTTGGTGCAGTTGTTACCACCACCGAAATTGCTACCAGCTTGAACACTGCTTTACATTTCAACACCTTTGGAGGCAATCCGCTCGCATGCGCTGTGGGGATAACGGTTCTCCAAGCAAGTATATTTCTCCGACATTGCATATTTACGGGGAAGTGTAGTATTATTAAGGTATTGCTGTGGCGCACCCAGACAGGGGCCAAGGGGCCCTGGCACTCCCCAAAGAAGAGGCTTTATACAGAGAAATTTTTTTTTTTTTAAATTAAGGCCGACTTCAAAAAAATAAAAATGTACTGAAAAGTGAAAAATAAGTACTTTCCTCATTTAATCTATTACAATTTTTTTTATGTCGGCGCCTCATCATTCGCACTGTGTAAATCTGGCGCCGATTTAAAAAAATTGAGAGTCGTAGATTAAATAAGGAAAGTACTTTTCACTTTTCAGTATATTTTTTATTTTTCTTAAGTCGGCTTTCATTTTTTTTTAATTTTTTACTTTTTACAGTTATTTAAGTTGAATAACTACATTTATTTTTAAAAAATATGGGAAGGCCTACAAAAGGAGCTGCTCGTAAAAAAAAGAACCTGAGTGCGCCACTGAGCTATTGAATTATTTCGTTCTTCCTACTTTAAGATTGGATATACGGGGGTACGGGGTTAATACAGAAATACTTATTCTTTTAGATTATAGAGGACGAAAAGCTTCAAGAGAACGCACGCGTAGTTGGTACTCACCTGATCAATCGCTTAAGTACTTTGCTATCAGATTTTCCTGACGTCGTGGGCGACGTTAGAGGGAAGGGACTGATGATCGGAGTCGAATTAATTACAAATTCGAAGGTACAGGGGCCTTTGGAAAGCGAACGCATGCTCGAGATATTCGAAAATATTAAGAACATGGGCGTCCTCCTTGGCAAAGGGGGATTGCATGCAAATGTAAGCCAACCGCTGTTTATAAATATTTATAACGGTTCATTGTTTGGATATTTATAACAGCTGATGTGCATAGGTGCTAAGGGTAAAGCCACCTCTATGCGTGACGAAACAGGATGCAGATTTCACGTTTGCGGTTATTAAAACTGCATTAGAGAGTCACCGGGAGAAATATTGCTAGCCAGGCGTGAGTGTAAGTGGATGCGACCCTTTTATTTGGTACAGTCAATTACGATTTACATAATTTATATTACATTTTGTACAATGCAGTTGTCCCGTTTGCCACTATTACGCTTATATTTAGCATGCAGATCGCGTGACTACAGTATTCTGTACAAGAACTAATCATTCACAATGCAAACACATTTCTGTTCCTGTGTCTCCATGACACTCGTTTGCTTAATTCGGGGAAAGATTATCTTGTATTTTGTAGACTTGGATTTCTCAAACTTCTCGAGGGCTTAGTGCGAGAAATTAAACTTCAAGAGTATAATACAATAACGGTGAAGATTACCATCCTAGCGACGCTATTTTGTCACTATACGAAGAAATTTCTTTACAATCTCGACCATTATAGTTTCAGCCTTCCCGATCAAATGCGTATCGAGATTTCCACCTTCACGCAGATACAATCAACGATTGTGCACGTTTCACGAACATAAATACTATTAACATGCTATATCTTAAGCACGCGAGCTAAAATGTTATCTACGATCACATATGCGTAAAGCGAAGCAATAATTAAATTCGACACTTCTTTCAAACTGAGAAGTCTCAATTTCACATTGCATAGAGATTGTTTCCTTGAGATTACGAGAGCAAATTATCGATTGTATTACCTCGAGGAGAATATTAATACAATTCTGAGAGCTTTCGAAATTCAGTTATTTAACTTTCTGGAAGACTTATTCGTAAATATGTTATACAAAGAAAAATGCAAGAAAAAAATATAAAGCTAAGTAGTTGATAACAACGAATATACATATTAATAAATATAAATGCAGTAAAATTGTTTTGATTGAACGAAGACATAACAACTTCTGGAGGCTTTTAATATTTGGAAACGACATTTGGCACAAAACATATAAACTATTGTTCCCAGAAAAATGTATATAAACGTGAAACCCTATTTGCTTCAATTATTGCCTACAGATCTTCATTACGTTATATTTAATTAAACAGTTATTCACTAATTATTGTTTGTATCACAAAATATTCAGTTCTTTTACAGTAATATTATACGTGGAGGAAATGGCTGTGCAATTGTCTAGTAATTTTTATACTAAATTATATAGCTTCGGAGAATCATTTGAAAAAGTACTAAACCAGAACTATTGTCGTAGAAGCTAAACTGATAAAGTACCCGTTCGTAATTTCTGGTCGAAGAAGTCTTCAATTTGAATAAATATATCGAACTAAAGAATATTTTAACAGGCAAATTATATGCATACGATCGATCGGTAGTAAGTGCATACCAAACCTTGTTTCTTTAGCCACGAACAGCTTGAATAACATTACTAGGTATGAAACATGCAGGTACCCATTGAAGAAGTAAAACTTTCGTACGAGTCCTAGGCAATTAGGGTCGTTAAAACTATTTTAGAGTCCGGTAACGTGTCAAGTAGATAATGAGACGACTCTGCCATCGAGGCGAGATCAGCTTCCAATAATGCCAGCTGAAGTTCTCTTCGTGCCTTCTGTACGACGTACACCATTAACGATATCCCTATTAAAATCTGTAAACAGAGCAATGGTAAATTTCTTATGCTGGAATAAAATTAAAAGCGGAAGATCAGTACGAGCAGAAACTTACCTGGAAACAGAAGACGACGTAGCCAGTTGCTGCCGTTGATCTGTCCTCGAGAACATCTTGCATCGATCGCAAGCTACTACCCAAATAAATATTAATGATTTGAGCAGGCAGTAAGCCCAATGCGCTAGCTACGTGATACTGAATGCCACCCATGTTGCTCACCTAAACATTTGTACATATTATTGTTCTTACTGTACTTCCCGATGTACGAATCAAGTTTAAAACTGAACATACCGCAAAAATAGTGTTTTGCAGACCGAAAGGGATAGGAGTTAATCTCGCGAACAGGACGACTTTGAAAGCTTGTGGCCCAGAAATGACTCTGAGTATCGCTCGCGCGGTGTCGTTTTGCAAAAGTGCTCCTATGGGTAATTTTGATGATAACGCGCTAAGGGTGACGTGTGCTATGGCTATTCCTAGATTGGCAGACAATACTACCATCATGATGCCTCTTAATATACCAAAGAGGTAGCCGCTAGCGATAATGAGGAATAGATAGCCGATTACAATAGGGAACGATACCACTGTGAACAGAGCGATAAATATTACAGTGACGATCCATAAGTTCTGATGCTCGATCCAATATAGCAGAATTTTTATGTAGTCTCTGCAGATGAAGACGATCGCTCCCAGAAGAGCCAGGGTGGCGATCGTTACGACGACGTAGCATATAGAATTTGAGTTTATGCAGTTGCATTGTATCAGTGTGGAGTTTTTAGATGGACGAACGTCAGCTTCCACGTCCTCAATGTTTATTATATCCATGTCCAATGAACTTATCCCTCATTATGTACAAGGAAACAATCGCTTAATTGTCATCCTTCTGCTAAGACCTGTTTAGAAAAAAGTAGACAAGATTATTCAGTTTCGAGTAGATTACTGTCCACTAAAGACGAGTCACGTACTATGGCTGCTGTATACAAGGGAAGGTTAACAGAACTTTGAGCAGATTTAAGTAGAAGGTAACAGAAGTGACATAAAGCTACAATTGTGAACTGCACCAGTCCATAGATTATCTGAAGTAACTTCTATGGGTGGACTTCTTTAAGAGCATGTATAGTACAGGAACGAAGGAAGTGGATTTTACTTGATAGTAAAATAGTGCGTAGTTGCTTTGAATTACCGTAATTAGTAAAGCAAATGGAAGCACGCGAATATGAAGAAATATGCAATAAAACTATTTTTACCTTATGACACTGTCATAATAAAGAATCTCGTAAACTATTGTCTTCTGTTTCTCCATCACCACGATGAGAAAAGAACGTATCAATTCGTGGTCTGCATCTCGACACTGGCATGCATCTTTGCACGGAAGAACGTAAAGCTTCGCAGTAAAAAAGCGCGGATCGTGTAAGCGCGTTAAACGATAAGGAAAATCCGTTTACAATTCCCGTTTGCGTCAAACGGTATAGGTCGGTGTCAAAGTAGAAACATCTCACAGGTTCATCGCTAGATGGCTACGAACGATAGCCAATTCTCGCAAGTTCTAAGCGCAGGCTAGATTTTAGAAACGACCAACCCATCCCCACTTTCAAATATTCCCGCGGTTTGTGGGCGGTTTTTGATCATTTTAAGGAAAAATTTTAAAAAGTTGAAAATAAGTATAATTTAATTATTTATAGGCTGTGGAATAATAAGGTAATTGGGAACTAATTTTTAATGAGGTAAGCAGCTAATTTTTGCACACATATTTTCGAATTGTCAATTTTTAGTTTAAAAGTTATTTCAAACAATTATTTGTTGACATAAACTTAAGAGAACGATTTATTTCATGGACTGATCGGAAATTAGCAGGGCTGGGGAAAATAGATTGTTGAATTAGATAAATAGAAATAAATATCTTTATTTCTTCGAGTGATACAGGATTTCACAAATTATCTTTTCTTTGAAATAGTAGCTATATAAAGAAATAGTATTTTAACTATATATTTTAATACTAACTCATACAAATACTATTGTGAAATGAGTATTTCATTGAAATATTAGAAAATAGTATTTCGAATAATAATATTTCAAACAATACCCAGTATTTCAAATAATGACTGACTGACACACAAAACATATGTGTAAACACACATACCTCGTCTGTGGTAAACATACATACCTGCGGTCAGAAATACTTGCAAAAAATACTTACCTGGAGATGTCACCTCTGTACACCTTCTTTTTATCGACCGTAATAGTTTTATAGGGTCCGTTTGTTTACTGGGGACGCTTCGATCGATTCGGACCATAACAAAAATGAGACGGCAGCCTTGAATCTACGAAAAAATCCGTAGAGGACATCTACTAAGGTGGCAACACGGGTTACACCTGTCAGTTTGGCGGGATTCAGGGTTTAAAAGAAGAACACTTTTCTAATAAAAATATGTGAAGTAGCCTCTCTGATGTTCACGAAAATGATACAATACGTAACGTATTCGCGTCGTTCGTTCAAAGAACATGTATCATAAATCGAGAAGAAAATAAAAATATACATTCAAGAAAGCAATAAAGCGAATGAAGTGAAAAGATAACAAAGCATATATAGAAGGTTAACTTTCACGATTCTAACAAGCCGAATGATTATCGATGTACAAATATTGAGTAAAGCGGAGCATCGCTGAACCCAGGAATAAAACGCTGGTTAAATTAGAAAATGGCATCGTTTGACGAGGAATTTGACAGTGACGATGATTTCGAAGACGATCCAAAAGAGCTTTATGGTATACGAGATGGAATACTTTTTGTGATTGACGCAACACCTCCGATGTTTGAAAATGACCCAAAGGAGGGAGTTCCATATTTCTTACAATGCATAAGGGTACTTATAGTTTAACTTATTCGATTTCGCTGCTTTCAACAAATAAAATAAAACTACGTTTATTTTCGCCTTAGCACTACAAAGAGATTCTTAAGCAGAAATTGGGGTGGAATAGAACCGACTGGATGGGTTTAACGCTGTTCGGTACCGATAAATGGGACACAGATTCAGAAACAAAACATGTATTGACTCTTCAAAAGATAAGCCTTATTTCTGTGGATAATTTGAAAGAAATAATTAAAATAGGTAATTTACTAATGCCGTCCTTATTATTGCAAATAATGAGAAGGAAAAGTAATTTTAAAGGGAATGTTTTTACAGAACTAAGAATTCTATGTTAAGTAAATGCAGAGGGCAGCCATCTTTAAGCATGTTAGATAAGAAATGCTCCGAAATTTTGAAGTGAAAATTTAATAAATACTATAGTAGAATATTGCTTTTAGCATATTAATATTAAGGTTTCTTGATTGTTTCAATACCTCTTGTTATGTCTTGTGCACAGATACAGGATCAAAGTGGAAATACTACAGAGGCATTGCCTCTTCTACGGCTTATCCACTGCACGACGTGCTGTGGCACGCGGCTCGAGCATTTTCTGCCATTGAAATAACTATGCCGATGCGAAGAGTGATTCTCTTTACGTGTAGGGATGACCCTCCATTAACGCATAATGAAAAGCATAAAATACGAATACAAGTGGCCAGCTACGGCGATATAGAATTACAATTATGCGTCATTGGACTAGGAGAAAGTTGGCAGCATGATTTATTTTACCAGGACTTGGAGATGTTATCGGAGAAAATTGATACCATCGATTATCAAAGAACGTCTCTACAAGATTCTGTAAAACAAATAAAATTACCATCCAGAAATATGGCAAAACTCCCTTGGAGACTCGGAGGGAACATAATTATAGACGTGTCCATTCGCAATTTGTCTGTGTATGAAACAGTAATTATTTAAATTCTGCAAAGGATTCTCTTTCTTTCTCTGTTATCTGATTTAGACTTCTGTTAATATTAGAACAAGTTTAAGAAATAATTTCGTTTACAGTAAAACACAATATTTAAAGAAGGAATACATAAGCAAAGAAACCAATGCTCCTTTGACTTCGTATACATACTTGGAGCTGGCTGATGATGATAATAACAGGGTATGAATTTTCCTAATTTATATAATACTTCGCATATACTCTCTTCTTTGTATGTATCTTACAAGAGAAGATCCCGAACCGGGAAATTCAAAAAAATCTGAAACTTTGTGAATATGTAGGAGATTTCCTCCTGATTACAACGCAATTTTTGTTTGCTGCTCAAATTCACTCTAGGGATCATCCTTAAATTACGTAAGACTTTATGGGGGGGGTCGCGAATTTCTTACGCTTTCTTACACGGGGGGGGGGGGGGAGTCAACGTAAAATCGTGATTTTTCGGTGTCTGAATTGTTCGTTTTTGGTGAATTAAAAATAGTTTTGACTATCATTTGGTAACTTACAGTTCTTACAGTTCGCGAGTTATAACAGAAAATCGGACAATAGCTGGAATTTAAGGGATCAATTTCAACCCCCTAGAGTGAATTTGGGTAGCAAACAAAAATTTCGTTGTAATCAGGAGGAAATCCCCTATATATGTTCCTTGTTAGTTATGTTCGATATTTCTCATTCTATATTTTAGAACAATGGAGAGGATGAAGAAAACGATCACTTTCCAACACCCGTTTTACAAACTGAAATTAAAAAATACCTAGAATTTGGTGGTAGGAAAATATGTTTTCAACCAGCAGAAGTGAGATCTTTGGGAACAACACGAATGCCGGGCATTGATTTAATTTGCATAAAACCTATTTTTTATCAGCCTCTGTACCATTTTGGAGCACCCTACTTTATTATACCCAGTAAAAGTAATCGTACAGGTAACGTTAATTGCAACTTTAATAAGTCACAGATATCTGTAGGAAAATGGTGTATAAAATTATGCTGGAATGTTTGTGACAACTGTTTCTTTCAGATAACAAATTAGTGTTCGGTGGATTACTTAATAAATGTGACTCAAGAAATTTAATGATAGTATGCGCAGTAACGTTAAGAAAACGTTCTGCACCAAATTTGTATACTATGATACCAAATCCAAAACACGGAGGCTTTTATTTATATAAAATGTCATTCAAAGGTGCGTTCTTTAAATATCGCAACACGATTGCATAGAAAGTCTTCTTTTACATTTAAATATTATTACCGGCCAGAGTTTGGCAAATTTTATTTCGAATAACGAATAAATCCCCAAGATGTATTCGTGAATAACGAATAAATCTATAGCGTTATTCGAGCCAGATTTATTCGAAGAATTTATTCGTTATTCGAGAGAACTCAGCGAGGAATAAATGTGAAGAATAAGCGGCCTGCCGATGAGGGGGACGCTTCTCGAGATTGATGAAAAACTGTTTATGTCTGGTTGTTACAAATAAGGGTACCCGACACAAAACGTTATTTTCGGTTATCAGAATGCAACAACAATTTGTACTCGACAACCAGGATGATAATTTCAATAGATTTTTAGTTAATATATTAGCAGATTGCATGTTTAGCGTTCATCTTTTACTCGTCGATTTATTATTCGAATAAATTTTTATTTGGTATTCTCGAATAGCTTCATTTTATTCGTAACTTTCATTCGAAGTAGAATTTATTAAAAAAAAATGTGTTTGGCACTTCATCCGAATAACGCCCAACTCTGTTACTGACAATGCAGCTATTGTTAAGCTAAATTTAATATTTAATCTTCAGTTCAATTTTTAATTACTGCAATATCCTAATGTACATCGTTTTGCAGAAAATATTCGAAATCTGAGTATATATTATCCAGAACACATATACGACGATAATGAGAATAAACCTCCGAGTGATCCAAATGGAATTGAATTACTAGAGAAGATAATTCAGAAAATACAAGTTCAGTATGATCCAGAACTGTTCTCAAATCCTAAACTTCAAGTTCAACTTCAAACTGTAGAAACCTTGGCTTTAGATTTGGAGCAGGGTGAGCTTCCACCCGATCCTACTAGTAAGTGCAATTTGAAAATAATGAACTATAAAAATTTGTGTGAAATACATCCATAATGTGATGATAAATATTGTTCCAAGTACTATTGACCGATCAAATGCGTAACAGAGTAGAAGATTTATTAAAGAAGTATGATGAAATATTTAATGAAGAAGTGGAGTGTACAAATGATGCGCCACTAAAAAAGAGAGTTAAGAAAGTTACAGAAGCAACCATAGAATCCGTGGCCTTTGACGATGACGAAAAAATTAGAAAAATTGTAGCACAGGGAAAGGTATATTAATAAACAAATATTAGTTGAAATAGCTAAACAAAATCCATAAATTCACTTACGTTTCTTTTCAACAGCTGGCAAGTTGTACCGTATTACAGTTGAAAGAAATGTTAAAAACCTTGGGTTTAAAAACAACTGGTAAGAAAAACGATTTACTCGATAGGATCGTAGAATACTGTACATAAAGGATCTGGGTTAGGTCTGGAATCGTTGGATTTCCTAAAGATGAATAATTTATTCATAAATCATGTGTCCGATTTTTACAGTTTAAATATTTGTGATGAATTGTTGTACTTATATATTTGCATAAAATAAATGCGGTATTTAATAAAATATATATATAGTATAACATTAGTTTTACTTATAAAGATAGAAATGTATACAACCAATAATGCTTTACCGTCATCTGTAGACAAAAATTTATAACTCATCCTTTTTTGGAGTAACATTTATACAGTAAGACGACCCCGCTTACCGCTGTTTCAGTGTAACGCGGTAGTACTGGAGTTCCCCGAAATTGCGCACGATTTTTTTGCTTTGATACTCCCATGCAGTCTAAAAAAATTGATAAATTTTCTTATTCCCTGTTCTGTTTCACTTATACCCATTTTTTACGTGTTAAGTTGACCTCGTCTAACGCTGTTTCGTTTAGCGCTGGAACTTATTTAAACGTAGTGATTATCTAGGCAGTGATCGGAATAACGTGTATTGTCGCTGATTGGTTGACGCGATTTAGGGCAAAAGCGGAAGTAGACAGAGAAAGAAACTGTAAAAAAGAAAGAGACAGAAATACTGATAGAAAGAGACAGAAATACTGACAGAAAGAGATAGATAAATGTTTAGGTTATGTTTATTCCGGTTTTGCCCCAAATGGCTGCGGTTATGCCGATCACTCTCTGGAGGATCATTATTGAAACGTATCCCCCGCGATAAGCGGGATGTTACTCTACACGACATTAATTAATCTATGCATGAACTGCTCGGTTCTCGTGAAAACGCGCCTTTCCGTTTCAAGCGTGCATTCTTTAAAAAACCATTCTGATATGGACTTTTTCTCTAGGAAACCTTTTTTTGGGGTCGAATTTATATTTATGGAAAGTACTTGGTGTATAGAGTTTAATGATTCCAATTTGGAGTTTAGAAATGTTATTGTTGAAAAGTTATGAGGCGAAAAAGGTTACGAATTCTGACTGTTTGAGGGAATTTCAAAAGGGTTCTGCTCGCGCATTGTGCGAAGTTGATTGAACAAAACAATATGTAACGAATAACTTTGAACGAAATAAAGATTATTGAACTGAACAATAATTAATTAAATTTAATTATTGAATATTAACCAGAACTATTAAGAAACGAACAAAGATATTTAAAGATTGATCAAAGGTTGGGCTTTATTATAACACGTCCGTGTTTTTACAACGTCGGTGATGAATTGCGAGCCGAAAAAACAGGCTTCTTTGTACGTTCGTTCCTCTTTTTTTTTAAATTAATACATTGTTTTCGAGCGATAAGGAAGGAGGCGAAGACAAATATCAAATGTAATAAACTTCATCCTTAACTCTTTAAAGTTCGAACTTCGCGCTCCAAGAGCTTGCTCTAAACGCCGCTAGAGCGAGAATCGCAACTCGCAACAGCCTATTGGTTAATCCAGCACTGTGCACGTCAGTGTGTTCGAAAAGCTCGCCGAGCTCGCCAGCAAGGATAATACACTTAGTTCCCGATCTATTTAGGTTAATTTGTTCCGAGGAGGAAAAGTAACGTGGGCAGCGTGACTCCTTTCCGTCGAGGCAATTATCCGCGAACATGGCGCTGAACTTAACCGTGAAGGTCCATCCTGTCGTTCTCTTCCAAGTCGTCGATGCCTTCGAGCGTCGCAAAGCCGATTCCCATCGCGTCATCGGGACGTTGTTGGGTAACTTGCAAGCTTGCGTTTGTGCTTAGAAAACTATGCGACAGCAATTCAATTGGAAACTTACTACCTTAGGTGCTTTGACAGCGGCTGGGCTTTGCACAAGATTTACCTAATGAACTGATATTCACAGGAACCGTGGAGAAGGGGATCGTGGAAGTTACGAACTGTTTCTGCGTGCCACATAAAGAGTCCGAGAGCCAGGTGGAAGCTGACTTGACGTACGGCATTGATCTGTACGACTTGAACCACAGGGTGAACGCACAGGAGAACATAGTTGGATGGTGGGCGACTGGGACTGAGGTAGTTTACGTTGCGTCGTGTACACGATGAAGTTGGAGCGTTAACGAGACTCCGATTCAAACGAACGTTACAGGTTACCACTCATTCCTCGGTCATACACGAATACTATGTACGCGAGTGCAATAATCCTGTTCACTTGACCGTCGACACTACGTTAGCGAACACCACTAGGATGGCGATTAAAGCTTACGTGTGCGTTCCACTGGGAGTGCCGAACGGGAAACAAGGTTCCATGTTCACTCCTGTTAAAGTACAAGTATGTTACTTGGTGGATGCTTTATCATATTGATAAGGAATGTAAGGTACTAATAATCAGTGCATCCGCGTAGATTACATGTTACGAGCCAGAGGTCGTTGGACTACAGCTATGTTCCAAGACTCAGTTACCGCCACACTCGCAGCTGGGTAGCTTGAAAACAGGCGGCGGTATAGAACCAATGATGGACCTCGCGCAGATAGCGCAGGCCAGCGTCAAGCTCTCCTCGATGTTGGAGCAAGTGCTGGCGTACGTCGACGATGTATTGAATTCGAAGCAGCCTCCAGACAATCAAGTATGTACTCAGCCTTAGCTTATAAGAATCTTCTCTACGATGCGAATGTTACTGTACGATTAACGTCGTTTCAGGTCGGCCGTGCACTTCTGGACATGGTGCATTCTGTTCCCAAAATGTCCAGCGATCAATTCGACGAGATGTTCAACAGTAATGTGAAGGATCTACTGATGGTCGTTGCGCTCTCGCAATTAATAAAGACACAGCTCCAACTGAACGAGAAACTTACACTTCTGACGACTCTGTAATACCGATCCGGCGAGCGGAAGTCTGTAATATAAATTCCATAATTCTGTAATACAATTTCTACGGGTAAAAACTATTTGGAATTCTCGCCACACTGTGTATTTCACTTATCTTAAGCCTTAATATATCTTACATTCACTAAAATTAGACTTCTAAGCGTATGAGATACAAAAGGAAGAAATACAAAATAAATAAGATTATGCTTTTCCATATGTACATATACAGTGGCGTGCAAAAGTATTCGGCCGCCCTTTAAAATCGCATAACTTTTTTAAAATTAATCCAAACAACTTGTGTTTTTTTCTGTGAAGATAGAAGGATTAGTTTGCTAAGTGACGTGATTCAAACGGGTTTTTTGAATTTTCGTTGCAGGTTCATAAAAAAAAGTTTAAAAAACGACCTTCTTCTATTTTTTTGCTATTCCGACCAAGTGCATTTTCTTTTCAAAACGACGAATCACGTCACTTAGCAAACTAATCCTTTTATCTTCTAAAAAAAAAACTCAAGTCGTTTGGATTAATTTTAAAAAAGTTATGCGATTTTAAAGAGCGGCCGAATACTTTTGTACGCCACTGTAAATAGAGCGATCCATACATGTTACGTTCTCTTAGAAAAATATTACATTACTCTGTTGAATTAGATGACGTTTCACACATCGCAAGCCACTAGTTCATCTCTTTGATTATCTATTAAACTAGCCCAGTCGGGGACTCTGTTAGATTTCAAGTAATTCTCTTTCGTCACGCATCTTGACGGTAAGTCTATGGTTCCGAAAATGGCACCTCCTAGCCAGGCAGTGTAATTCGGCTTGCTAGGCGCAGTGTGGAACTTGAATGTATCGATCTTTAGTTTATCGCTATAGAGGCTACTTTTAACCAGAGCTAGCAGCTCAGATTTCAAACGTCCTATAAAACCTTTGGCCATGGTTGTACCGCCAATTAACAGGATATTTTCAGCCAGTAGTCGCCTGGTGTCTATCGGGCACTGTAACAGGGATTGCAATTAAAGTATCGAAAAGAAACATTGGAATAACAAGACTCGTGTTCGAATCATACTTGAAGAATGGCATCTAGGATCATCGTGGGTATACTAAGATTATCGTTATCTCGTTCCCACAATGCTTCGAACGCTTTCTCCCTAACTTCACCGGGTATGTTGATATTTTTGATTCCAGGATATTTAACCGAGGGAGGGGGAGCAGGAGCTTCTGTTGTGCCTAATTTACTGGACCGTTCCAGCGTGGTAACAAAGCATGTCCTCACTTTCATATCTTCGACAAGCTTCTCTGTTATATCTATGTTAGGAGATGCCTCTTTCAAAGCCTTCATCAGATACCTATCGAATAAATACACATGTTTTAATGTTGGAATATCATCCGTTGCCGACTACATGGTCATCCACTTAATTCAGAACCCGCGCATACGAGGACAGATGCCTTGTGTGGCCTTCTTCAGACAATCACCACGACATTTGACCTCAGGCCCAAGGGAAAACGACGCAAAAACTCTGAGCAAAGCGTTGATATATCCTAAATCCTATTTCTTGTTTAGAACAGCGATTTGACCATTCAAGTGTTCTCATGCGTGTGAGTTAGGGGGGGATTGCGCCTTGTTGGGCCGAAAAATAGGTAATTCTTTGTGAATTTTTTGTACGAAAACGGTTCGACAAATTAATCTGAGGTTTGGCAGGCTGTTTTATTGTATCTTGAACTATTGTTCTGAATTTTTGTGCGACAGTGAAAAAAAAAATAATCGGTTGGCCCTGGCGATGATGAAAAGTACTGTAAGGGTTATCGTTTTTGTACCAAAAAATCACAATTACCTATTTTTCGGCCCAACAAAGCGCATTATCCTTAAGTGGATAACCCTATTTGTACCATGAGATTTAAAACTCACTCGTGTACGATCTGACTTCCCAATGGAAGAGCCTGCCAGGCCTTTAAAATCGGCACAGTCTCAAAAATTGGGATCAAAGTAGCCTCTTTATATCCGACGTCCAGAACTAAAGCTGTATTGGTACCCAAGGTGCTGATGGTTGCCAGATGAGTAGGCAGTAACATCAGAGAGCCGATTTCGAAGTGCTGGAACATTACTTTAGCCAGGGTATCTTTGAATTGCAGTGGAGCAAGCGCCGACTCCAAAACAACAATTCTGGCATCCTTCGGGCTTATGACGACGTGTCTGCCAGAAAGAGCGGAGAATCAGTATGTAGCTCGAAGTAGAAATTATACTACAAGTTGAACTATGATCGCTACTTGAAGAATAGAGCTTGCAAGAAGTCAACGAGTAACTGATACAAATCTTCCGTATCCTTGTAATCGTAAATCCTCCGGATCTCTTTGGTTTCCGAGCACTTGACCTCTGTCCTTATTATGCTCCTTGGTGCAGCTTCGCCGGCGTAGCCGAATCTATAAACAAATCGCATACAATATACTTGCCAAGGAAATAATAATATTGTAAATGCAGTCGTACTTTGTATATGCGCTTCCGATATCTAAAATCACCATTTGCTTATCCGTAAGAAATCTGATGGTGTCGTAACCGCGAAGCATCTTGACGAATTCTTTTCCTCTTGACTACCAAAAAGGATCCTCTAACGTACAGGACACGTCCTACCGTCGACGAAGTATATGACAGACCTGATTGGACACTCCCCGGGACACTTCGGGACTACATGAACTCCTAAGCGATATGTCAATCTTATACTTCGTCGATGCAAGAAGAGCGGCAGCGGTTTAAATTATCGACGGAGGAGAACTTCTCGGATGCCGGTAATAAATACTGACAGTCGGTGGGCTACACTAATAAATAATCGGTCATTACCTTACCGACGGTCTGTAACACACCTAATAAATAATCGGTCGTTGTGTTGCCGACCATCGGTAAGGTAATGACCGATTATTTATTAGTGCATTGTATTATTTATTATTTCTTTATCTATTGGAGCCCCTGTGCAGATAATCAAAACATTGCGTCTGGAGGTCTCCCATAAAGCCGAGCAAGTTCAGGTGGTGTGGAATAAGAATTATGAAAGACTTCTTATAAATCAATTACTCCGCCGTCTCTAGCACAATTAATTCGAATAATCGAGTTAGTAATGTGATTTAATTCTCAGTTACAAGTTGGTCTTATTTTTCTTTTCTTTTTTTAATCTCCAGTTGCGATGCTACACAGTATGAAACCACTCTTCTACGTGGTACTTGTATACAATTCAACGTTAAACGTAAGTTGCCTCATGGTTTGCCTTGAATATCTCCTCGTCTCTTGCATCAAACCTAATCGCTTCTTCTTTTAGGCACCAGGATCGTCTAACGAGGGAGAAATGTGGGCGCGGTTGCGAAAGAGGCACATAAAGGAGAGCAGCGAGCAGATTGTGGTTTCGTAAACAATTTTTGCATCAGTCCCAGGCTACCGAACCTTGGGAACAAGCGTGCATCTACATAATCTCTGCGTAATGTGCCATCACAGTGTCATCAAGTTTGAAGGATTACGACGGGTCGCCATTGTACTTGGAGCATTAGCTTCTTATTACGCAACGGACGAGAATTTATGTAAATGACGTATGTAGACGTGGCAAGGGAATATATTTCCATAGCTGCTTCTACCCTTGTCACTTCGATTCAAGTAAAACTTACAGGGCGAAAATGGAAGTAACTATAGGCGAATAATTAATAGAAATTCTTGAATTATTTAAGAGGGTATTCTCGTTTGGAAGGCAAATTTTTTGCCCTTCTTTAGGGGCGATGCACAAAAAAAACTACACAGTTTTCACCGATGAGCATCGTAGTAGAAAAAATATGGTGAACAAAATTTCAGTCATAATAATTATGAATAAGTGAAATATCTTAAAACCTTTATTAAAGTTCTTTAAAAATATTGTGACAAAAACTCAAACAGTCTTCATATTTTCGCAACTAGCGCCTCTGTGGTAAATTTTACCCAGTAGCGCCTCTCGCTGCCAAGGGAACATCCCGAATCCGGAAATTCAAAAAATTCTGAAACTTTGTGAATGTGTAGGGGATTTCCTCCTGATTACAGCGCAATTCTTGTTTGCTGTCCAAATCGAGGGTCATCCTTAAACTACGTAAGGCTTTTTGGGGAGGGAGGGGATCGCGAAATTCTTAAGTTTTCTTACAAGGGAGGGAGGGAGTCACGTAGCGTCTTACGTAATATTTTTTAACCTAATTTTCAATAAATAGTAGTCCAGAGTAAATGTAAAAATAAATGTAAAAATATATTACGCAAGGAAGGGGTTGGAATACAAAATCTCACGAATTCTTATACTGGGGGAGGGGGTGAGAATTCGCCAAAAAGCGTCTTACGTAATATTTTTTAACTAATTTTCAATAAATAGTAGTCCAGAGTAAATGTAATAATAAATGTAAAAATATATTACGCAAGGAAGGGGTTGGAATACAAAATCTTACGAATTCTTATACTGGGGGAGGGGGTAAGAATTCGCCAAAAAGCGTCTTACGTAATATTTTTTAACCTAATTTTCAATAAATAGTAGTCCAGAGTAAATGTAAAAATAAATGTAAAAATATATTACGCAAGGAAGGGGTTGGAATACAAAATCTCACGAATTCTTATACTGGGGGAGGGGGTAAGAATTCGCCAAGAAGCGTCTTACGTAATATTTTTTAACCTAATTTTCAATTAATAGTAGTCCAGAGTAAATGTAAAAATAAATGTAAAAATATATTACGCAAGGAAGGGGTTGGAATACAAAATCTCACGAATTCTTATACCGGGGGAGGGGGTAAGAATTCGCCAAAATTACCCTTGCGCAATTTAAGGACGGCCCCTATCCGCGCGACGAGGAAGAGTGCCGGAGGAAGTACGCGTGTAAGAACTTACGTACAGACTTCCGTTATTAGTTCTAAACAACGGGTGAAAGCGCGCGCGTGTATACGTTTAATTACGATAGGACAAAAAGCGATTCAGCGAGACACGAGGATGCTCGATAAATGCATTGTTTCAGCACGGTAATGTCGCAACGATATCGCGGCTGTAACTATTACGTTAAATCGAAAGAAAACGCGGGTGTTTATAGAAAACAGCGTGGACAGGGGTGTCGTTATTTTTGCAGAGGTAATAAAAGGTGGCGCAGTATGTAATCGGGTAAGAAACGATGATAAAATCGTACTGGATGCTGATAAAATTAATATAAAAAGAAATTATATTAAACGATTTTATTACAACTGCACTAAAAAAATAAAAAATAAATATTTTCCTGTAATAAAATTTCGATGGTGTTTTCTCAGTTTAAATAAAATCGTGGCGCGGGGAGTTTCATAACAGAATACGCATCAATTGAGCATCGCGATTTTATTTAAAGTGAGAAAACACTATCGCAATTGCAGTACAAGAAAATAATTATTTTTTAGTTTTTAGTGCACTTTTAGTAAAATCGTTTAGCATATTTTTTTATATATTTTTTATTTTCTAGTTTTTAGTGTTTGTGGATTTTTTTATATTTCTCCATTTTTTTTTACTTTTTTTCTTTTCATTTTTACTTCTTTTTTTTATAAAAAATTTCAAGACAATTGGACTGGTGGAAGTGGGCGAAAATTGAGCTGCCAGATTTGAGCCAAACATACAGAGGATCGAAGCTAAGTAGAATCACTTAATAAAGCAGTTTAATAATATGTAGGTATCAGAAATTAACAATTAATACGTAGTTATTATATTACTGTCTTTATCATCGTCATTTATCGCCCCTCTGGAAAGAATTACATTCATAGCTGCCACTATCAATTATCAAATAAATAAAACATTAAGTGGAAAATAAGAACGCATATACATCCACGCGTGAGCGTATTGTTAGAAGACTTCGCTCCTTCGTATTATTCAAATGAGAATATTTAAAGGTTTAGACGGGAAAATTTCATTCCTTTTCATGCGCAGACATTTTTTGTGAATCACCAATTCTAAACTTGTCTTTAATTCAAGCGCTGAAAAATACCAATTTGCTGCTGATATTGCATTAAATTAGTGAATACAACAAGACTCGTCACAATTACAAAATTGACTGCAGGAATTGGGTGATTTGCATTCCGAATTCTTGTTTCCATTGTGCTCCGCATGTGTGCAATTAAAATTCACATATTTTTCATTAAACTTTTCTGCGGTTCCCAGTTACCTCGGTGGAGTGATTTTCCATTTATTTTCCCGCCCGTTGCGCGCCGCGCGAGATACTATTAAAGGATCACGGTCAGGAAGACAGAAACACGTCCGCAAATTATCTGGGCAATTACCCTGGCACACAGTGCCATCGAGAGGGGGCGCCAGGGAATCGAAAAAAAAATTCAATTGGGGAGGAAAACGACGATGCCCCGTGTCCGGCGAAATTACATTGTTTTATGTAAATTACGTCACACTGCACTCCTGCGAGGCACCGACATCCATTCGAAAACCTTTCACTCACATTCAATCGTTCGTTCTTACGAAATTGGTCGCCTCGTGAAAGTCTGATCTGCATTCTTCCATGAAGATTCGACGAAGGTTCGATCGAATGAAAAGCAAGCTGTCTTTAATTAAACGTACAATCTCCCTTGCTTCTGGATCATTTAATTACATTCACACGCGTGTCGACTGTTCTTCTCTTTTCTGTATCCAGCTGCCACTGCAGGCGATGTTCCTCGTTTATTTAGAAGCCCACGCGTAAATTGTTACTAACTCTTAATTTACACATTATAATTATCGATTTACTTAATTTACACAGTAGAGAATTATTATTATTATTATTGTAGATATGGAACACTGGTCGAAAGAAAGTTCAAAACGATATCCTTACATACTTGTATAAATAAATAAACATTGGTGTTACGGCATATTAACTTTCAGGCATACAGTAGCGGACAAGAAAGTTACCACTTCCTCGAACCACCCTGCATTCCATTACTTTTCAATATCAACTAAACACTGCAGTATGTGCCTAATATACGTATTCCGAAAGGGAATTAAAAGCTGCGTAAAACCCAGTTGCAGTTGAATTTATTTAACTAACAAGCAAAACCCAACGTAACATTAAACAATACAACACACTTTAAACTTAATAAATTTAACTTTAGAAATTTTACTTTCGAACATTAATAAAAAAAATCTAATATTTTGTGGGAGGACTACCTTTTGCTTTTAGGACAGCCTGACAAGTTACTAAACGTGGTAACTTCAATGCTCAGCCCAAAAATGTGTTACCCCGTTCAATGTCGTGTAACATTTCTCTTTGCCAGGTGAATAAATTCAACTTCAACTGGGTTTATACAGCTCTAAATTCTCCACGAGAACACGCGTATTAAACATACAACAGTTACGAATGTATGCTAAAAAAAAAAATAAGAAAGATAGAACAAATCGAGAAAGTGGTAACTTTTTTCGCCTTTATTAAATTACTTACTAAGGTGAATGTCCCCATTTCTGCTCGTTTCGTATTTTTCTTATAATAATAAGATAAATATAATAATACGCGTTACGTTTGCACTATAATTGCAAGAAAATAATTCTAAATTATTTAAACACGGCAATTGAAATACGGACATTCAGAGGATTATATATTTAATTACAAATTACTAACAGCTAAACATCTCGAAATATCTTTCTTAAATAGTTTTCGAATCGCTTGATTTACTATCAAAGAAGTAATCAATTACTCTGCAAATTTTCAGCGCAAATAAATCTTTTGCACCTTCTTTACGACGAGTCACCTCTTAAATCAGCAGAAATTGGGACATTCACCTTACTAGGTAGTAAGAGCCACTTACTTAGCAAAGTATTACTACTGGTACTTCGTCTTACTACCTTTCCAGCGTTGTTCATTATTTATTTATTCAGCGCTCTTCTTCCTGCTCGCGTTTCAAGCTTCCTTTCGACCGGGGAGATGAAATATTAAGCCAAGATTTACCACCGATCACCACCGGGGAAACCTCGATGTAACAATACGATTGCGTAAAAGGAGATTAATCAGGCTCCCCCCGGAGGAGAATTTAAATTGCCGCGATATTTTCGTTAAAATTCACTTCCGCTCCCTTTCGTATATGGACAGGTGAAACGCTTTTTAATGAGATTCACGCGGGCGCGCGAAGGAAATACTTCTTCTCTTTTTTTTCCCATCCGCGTGGCTCGTACACACAATACTTTTCGTCAGCGGCGAGATGTCTCGTTCCTGATAGCCGCGCGTACATTGCGCCCTCTTACGTAATAAACCTTTCTTAATCTTTGAACCGGCGTTGTTCGATCGAGAAATTTCACCAGCGCTCAGAACGCCGGTGCACGCGTGTGCGCGAGTTACGTGGCCGCCCCTCGCTCCTTCCCCGTCCTCTTCCACAGATTGTGCAATCACAGACGTGTCAATTAATCCCCATCCATCGCGGTTTAATTGCGAATAATCCCCTTAATTCCGCTAATTGTTAGTTTCATAGCCGCGATGCCTATTTAGTACATAGTGTGCGTGGTGCATTGTAATGAAAGGCGATGTGACGCGACGGGGGTAGGAAAGTGGTCGAAGTAAAGTGGGGAAGTTTATTGGGGAAATTGCAAGAGTAAATTACACATGGAATTGTATAATTATAATATACGTACATTATTGCGATATAATTCTTTTTTTAATTTAACTTTAATTACAATAGACGGGTTAGATTAAACTACCCTTTGGTGGAATTAATTACAAACTGAGGTAGAGAAACGGACGCGTATTAAGAAAGAAAGACAGAGAGAAAGGAAGGAAAAGAAAAGGAAAAAAGAGAGGCATGAATATAGAATATGAGATATACAACGCAACAGACGTAACAGCTTCGAACGGATTTTACCTGTCTATTGAATCGGAGAAAGAATCAACTTACAAGGGAAGATACCGAAGCCGAAAATTCAAAAAATTCTGAGACTTTGTGAATATGTAGGGGATTTCCTCCTGATTACGACGCAATTTTTCTTTGCTGCCCAAATTCACTCGCGGCGGGTGAAATTAACCCCTGAAATATTCGGGTATTTTCCGATTTTGCGTTATAACTCGCTAACTGTGAGAGATGGAAAAAAAGTTTCGAGACAAAAGTTACTTCTTTTAATTAGATCTAGCATATGGTAGAAAAAATTATTTTACAGTTCACGAGTTATAACAGAAAATCGGAAAATAACCGGATTTGCAGGGGTCAATTACACCCCCTTAGAGTGGATTTGGGCAGCAAACAAGAATCGTGTTATAATCGGGAGGAAATTTCCTACGTATTCACAAAGTTTCAGAATTTTGTTGAATATCTAGGTTCGGGATGTTCCCTTGTTAGTCGTGATAAGAATTGGCAATGCTACTTACATATGAGATCGATGCGATTATGTGTGCCATGAAGGGTTCGATGAGGTTTTAC
This sequence comes from Andrena cerasifolii, assembly GCF_050908995.1. Taxonomy (NCBI): domain Eukaryota; kingdom Metazoa; phylum Arthropoda; class Insecta; order Hymenoptera; family Andrenidae; genus Andrena; species Andrena cerasifolii. The sequence continues at coordinate 6,412,524 of NC_135123.1, forward strand.
GTTAAAAAGATTCCGATGCCTCAGGCCTAAAGCTTAGGCGCCTCAGGCTCTTAGCGATTGCATTGAAATTGAGTTGTTTTAGTTATTTCATAATCAATACTTCTCGTACAGAGGAGGGTATTTGAGAATTACTTTGGCAACCTCTTGGCAGTAAGAAATTCGCGATAAAATAAAGTCGCGGATAATGGATTGGAGGTACTGGGAGATAGGGTGCGTCGTCAGTAGCAGAGTAAAGGGGTCGTCCTTAAATTACGCAAGGCTTTCTGGGGAGAGGATGGGGGTCGCGAATTTCTTACGTTTTCTTACAAGGGAGGGGGAGTCAGGTAGGGTCTTACGTAACATTTTTTTTTCAACAAGTAATTTTAGTTTAAATTTCCCGAAAGCGAGTTAAACGAATTATATAAACCTTTAAAAGAATTTTAATAACTGAAAAAATTAAATGTAAAACATATTACGCAAGGAGGGGGTTGGAATATTAAATCTTACGAATTCTTATACCGGGGGAGGGAGGGGGTAAGAAATCGCCGAAATTACCCTTACGTAATTTAGGGACGACCCCAAAAGGGAAGCAATGGACCACGATGGTGCAAGGGGCACGTAAAATCTTGAAGATAAACCTTGCAATCGGACCATGCCATGTAAATCCTTGTCACACAATTAAGGGGGCTCGTGAGCCTTTTACATGCTTGTGTAAAATCTGATGCTATCGGTTCGGAATGGAATAAGATTACCAAAGCTATTAGCAGCAAAATGTGGAGCTGGATATTTGGGAAAGAATGCAATCGTGTCTTTATCCACTGATACAAAGATTCATGAAAACACAGATAAGCTATGCGATAGACGGAATTGTGTTGTGGGAGCTGATTTACCATAAATGAGGACAAGGATGGATTTAACGTCTAATCACGGACGAAGTACATTCAGACGGTGTGGAATAAAAATTATGAAAGAGGTCTTATAAATATTATTATTACTGGATATTATTACAGGATATTAAATAATATCTTACTGGAGTTCGCGTCAACGCGAACTGACGTATCGACTACGACAAACTGCAATGGCTTTGTCGCGCATTCTTTAAACACTAAACTATCACATATTACGCGCATCACAAGTTTGCAAACTGGTGTTAAGTTTCCTTGGCGGGCCGCAGCGCAGCGGGCCGGATTTAAAATTCGTCGCCTTTCGGGTCGTTTTTTAAGATATTGAAATAAAATTTGCGCCAAAAAATAGGGAAAAAATTAGTCCTTTCTAACGATGTATAATTTAATATTTTTTGCATTCATTTATTTATTTATCTTTCAACTTCTTTAACTTATTTGCGACAAGAAATAATTTAATACAGTTTAGTATTGGTACTTTGTTCAATGCCCTTTACAGTGGTTTAAGTAAAGTGTTTGGGAAACCTTTCGTTTCCAAGTTGTAAGGAGAAGTCGAAGAATAAAGGAAAGTAGCAACAAATCGGTTTGTTCAAATTAAAGGCCAGGTTTTTGCGACAAATTTTAAATCCGGCCCACTGTGCGCAGTAAGTACTGCGCGATAGGAGCAGAGTAATCCAAATCTTTTTTTGTAATACAGCAAATCTTTAGACTATTCGTAACCGAGGCATTTATTAGGGCCAGCAAAACCCGCTGGCATATATTCCTGCCAATTCTACGATAATTCCACAACTTCCCAACTTCTAAATAATTATCTTAATGCCGCGGTTTTACAGTAGCCATTGCATTGCATTTTATAGTTTTCACTTTTATGCCGTCATTAGCGGAGCACGTGCACCGCCAGTAATAATTAGAATAATTACTTAGATACGTTCGAAGCATTTCGATAACGTTTAGATAACGAAGCCTCTGCCGAATTATTTATACCTATCCGAAGGTTTAACGATACGTTGCGATGTGCCGACTTTTCACTATCAGAAAAACTAAATGGAACAGAGCAAGGAGTATGTATGCAGGTACTTAGAAAAGCATTAGTGATGGGCCACTGAAGCACGACCATATTTTGCTCAAGCTTCTGAAAGAACGGTCCACGTATTTTAATGCATGCATTAAACCACGCCTGTATTCCCCCCAATAAAAAATTCAGAGGGACCTTAGCCACTGTCTCCTAAAATCTCCATCGATCCTTTTCCAATTGCATATAAATCTACTGCAAGACGAAGCAGGTGAGCAGGCTGAATCGAAGCTGCTTCTCCTAGTCTGGAGATTGATTGTAACGTACCTGTTCGTTTCAGATAGGAATACTTCCGTGGCCGTAATAAAGGGCAGCTAAGGGCGATTTATTATCGGAAGTAAGTGCCAAAAGTGTCCATAAAACGGTAGGATGCGCTTTTACGCGTTCAGTGGAACGTTGGGCCGGAACTGGAATAACTCGATGCTCGTTGGAGCGTTTCCATTCATCTTAAGTGGTGTTAAGTAACATTGCTGGATGTCGATTTACCATTCCGCCTTCCTAAGAACGGTCATATAATCTTTCTTGCCGGCATTTCTCCAGATAAATCGTAATAACAGGGTTATTTGATTTGATCATAGAATCGACGTGCTTGTTACCTTTTTAGCTTTCTACTTGGAAAAGCACAGATGCTTTAATTCCGCTGTACTGATAGAATTCTAATTACAAATTGTATAAGTTGCTCGATTAATTTCTGTTCGAGGAAGTGCAAATGTTTTGCGCTAGGTACAGTGGACAGTGGATAGTAAATAAAAGTGGACGTACGTATGTTTAGAAGAATTGCTCCTGCAACATCACTAACGTTTATTCATTGTAAATGGATAATTAGTTACATAGGTATATTCGGTAAATATCCGCGGAAATATCTCTGAAACATTTCTACTTTAGAATGCATCGAATAAGTATCTAAGTACCTGATGATATTTCTTACTGCAACGAAGGAATTTAATAATTGCTGAATTATTACCGAACACTTCGTCGCCGGAATAATTTTGAAATAGACAGGCACGGTAACCCTGCGCAATAAAAAAATTCTAACAGAGATCTATTCCTATTCAAGATAACAGATTCGCGGAAAGTATCGCGGTCAATTCGGGAAAAAAGGAGTCTATTAAGGGGTAACACCACTGTAACGGCAGAAAAACGTAGTTTATCTTTGACAATTGTTTGTGGGTAAACAAAGAAATAAGTAGAAAGTCTGTTTAAACCCCCTTTATTATAGACATCTTAAGTAGTTTCAAGCTATTTTGTAATTTTTTCGTTCAAAAATCACGCGAAAAAATCAGGATTTCAACTTTAAATAGCCGCCGTTTTGTTTTAAATTAATATTTCGGAAATTCCCTCCGCCAATCAGAGGATACGTTAATGTATTAACGAAATCTTTTTTGTATTTTGATTTCAGATAATTTGGATCCGAATGGCAGTGCTCGCCGCAAAAGCAAATTTTTAAAAAGGCTTCTTGGATGTGGGTTGTTACTTTATTATAAACTTAAATATTTTTCTACGAAAAATTACCAAATGTTCTTTAAATGTTGCTCTTTTACGTGGGAAAAGTTCTGTAAGAATATATGCTTCCGATTTTTCAAAAAAAATTCACAAACATTCGCCTCTTTTCGGCCGCCTGACTAGCTATAACCCCTTAATGTGTGCACTTTGTGGATTTTTTTACAAGTCAACGGCTAGATGAAGATTTCCCAGTTTTTTACTATCATTGCATAGTATTATAAACTACTTAAAAAAAAAATTTCAGGTAAAGAACTATTGTTTTTCGGAAGTTATGCATACATATCCGAAAGTCTCCCGATTTTAGACGGCTAAACGGTCGGCCTGAAAACAGCTGTACGTCGTGTCTGAAATAAAAAACAATAAAATCTGCTTATAAAGTATGTCAATAGCTATCGTCCAACGGGGCCGATTTTGAAAATTTTGGAAAATAAAGAAATGGTGAGAGATCAAAGGTGAAGTTACATTTTTCTAAGAGAAGAGGCCACCTTTTTCCTTTATAAATAATAAACGGGCAATCGGAATAAAAAAAGCCCTCGTTGGACGATGTGGAATCTTATTACGATCCTGCATGCAAAATTGGTAGCGAATTGGTTGAACGTATCGCGAGTTTTTAGGCCCACCGTTTAGCCGTCTAAAATCGAGAGACTTTCAGATCTGTATGCATAACTTCCAAAATACAATAGTTTCTTAACTGAAACTTTTTTTCTAAGTAGTTCGCAATACTATGCAAAGATAGTAAAAAACCGGGAAATCTTCATCGAGCCGTTGACTTGTAAAAAAATCCACAAAAATGTACACATTTCCCGAGGGTTCAAACGGGTGTACCCCCTTAATCCTTAATATCTGATAGCCAAATGTCCGCGTTAAAAGTGTCCAGGAGGTGTTCCGAGCGCAAGCTACCATGGAAATGTTTGCTCGGCGGCGGAGCAGCAGCGACAAGCAGCAAGAGCAGCCCAGTGGTGGGCCCGTTCTTCACCGACGTTCACCGTCCTACCTGTTCGTCTCCCACCTGGTCCTTGGCGGAGGAACTCTTCCCCAGCTGGAGAAGTAAAACTCTCAGACGTTTTCCGATCTCCAACAGTTCCGAACTCGTCCTCGTCAACGTGTGAACTTGTCAGCCAGCAGTCGCTGGCAGGCTACCCGCCGCTGTCCTCCCGTCTTCCAAGCCACCTCCAAACCCCTTCCTCCACCTCCGCGAGGCGCGCAATCGAAGCAACCACTTCGCCCTCGAAGGGACCGGCACCCACTCCCCGCTAGAACCCTTCGAAAACACTCGGCCGCAAGTACCAGGGAACAGTGCGATTATTCGTCTCGACCGAGCGAGCTGAAACGTAAGTTCACGCCGATACCGAGAAGCACAGTGGGGTTCGATGTCCCGGTGGTGAAGTTCATTGAGTAAGGCAAGAAGGTGGTCGAGTGCCAGCGTCGAGCGAGGAACGGGGAACGAAGATCGCCGTCGCGATGAGACGGGAGGATCTTCTGCGCGTCCTGTGGGCCGCCCTGGTCCTGAGGATCGAGACTTTTGCGGCTGCCGAGGTCGACCCGGCTATTCCGCCAGGGACTGATTTAACGCATTTCCAGCAGGTAAGGGGAATGCTGCTTTCTTTTCAGACATTCACACCATTGTTGTGGCAGGATAGCGTGGAGTTAATACAGGCGCGAGAGTTAATACACGCTGGTACAGAAATTTAAAGATGAGGCTTCGCTGCTTATGGGTTTCCTTTGGGATGTAATTCGTTTAATCGGCGGGCTGCTGGTTCCGCGATGTCGGGCCGCTGTTAAAGTAGAGGGATTAAAGTTGGGGGATAAAGGTTTGGTTTGCCGAGCGATCGGTGGCAACGGAGGAAGTAAACGTTCCTTTTCCACGACCGTGTAAAGTTCCCTTCCAGCGAGGACAATGTACGGGAGAGTCGCTCTCGAGTCGGACACGCAAGAATCCCAAATACAAATGTATCTAGATGCGGGGAATCGTGGAGACCGTTCGGGAAAGGAGTGACTCCCCTAATGATTCGAACGTGATTCCACCAGAAGCTAGCGTGTGAACTGGAATCGGGATATCGCTGGCGCATCTCTCGTTAGCTCTTCAAGCGAGTTTCCTTGAAGCGGTCGAATGTTGGAGAAAATGATTTCAATCTCTCACCCTTTCGAGGAAACGCTGCAGACTTGTTCCCTCGTGACTTTTGCAAGCGCAAAGGCACGCCGGTTTCGCGGGGACTCAGCTACGACGCGTGGAAGTGTTAGAAAGGAATTCAAAATTTAATAGAAAAGGTGGAGCATTCGTAAAATCGACGAGATGAAAAATAGCGGCTCAACGTTTCTTAATTCTCTCCACTTAAGGCCGATAAAAAGGGTGGTCTTTGGAAATTTTTTACTCAAAAGCTATAACACATTTCTCAAAAAATCTTTTTCCCTTTTCAGCATTGCATCTAGTACCCTGCATCGTAAATTTTTTATTTAAAAATATTTATCAGTAACTAAGTTATTGTCCATCACTCGAAGGTTCTCTAAAAAAAGGGCTTCTGCGGTGACCACTGCTGCTCGAAAGTCGATCGTCTAAAATAAAAAATTCAAAGGAATTTACTTATTATAGTATATTAGCTAGTATTTGAACGAAGGATTTTTTTATCCGATGCTTAGTTTTCTTTTAATCGACGAAAATCAGGCACGATTTATGCTAAAAATGGAAACTTTTACTTTAAACATCAGCCATTTTTTCCCAAATCAATATTTCGAAAAATCCTTCGTTCAAATACTAGATAATATAATATAATAAGTAAATTCTTTTGAATTTTTTATTTTAGACGGTCGATTTTCGAGCAGCAGCGGTCACCGCAGAAGCCCTTTTATTTAGAGAGCCTTCGAGTGATGGACAATAACTTAGTTATTGATAAATATTTTTAAACAAAAAAATTACGATGCACAGTACTAGATGCAATCCTTAAAAGGAAAACAGATTTTTTGAGAAATGTGTTCTAGCTTTCGAGTAAAAAATTTCCAAACACCACCCTTTTTACCGGCCTCCTGACTGAGCATGACCCCTTAACTCGATCAATCAGCGTCAGTTATAATTTATTTGCCACGTAAATTAAGTATTATTCTTTTAAATTCTGACTCGACTTTACTCTCGCTTCGACCAGTAAACAAATCCGCCCCTTGAATTTTCAAATTAAATTTCCCAGAACAGTAATTCGTTCCACACTTTCAATTTGTTTTTACCGACTCGGATCGCTCGTTTCTTAATTACACCACTCGCTATACACCCCGGTAATGAGTAATTTCCGCGGCTTATTTCCTGGGAGTGAAAATACTCGTGTCAATTACAAGCAATTTAAGCAGAACGCATCTCGTGCCAGCAGCTCCAGAAAGAAGCGTCGCTTTGGGAGAGATTTGCACGCGGCGCGTTCCGTCCGTGCAATTAGATCTGTTTCCAGATTTCTCCAGCGGCGCAGAGAAATGCGGCGGCGGCAGCGGCGGTGGCGGGCGCGCTTGCAATCGGTATGCAGATTCGATGAAATTACTCGGGCTGCTCTCGCGCCTGACGTAATCAGGCCATAGTGTACAGCTAGTATTCGCTATCTTTCCCGACGATCGTGCGCAAGTTTCACTGGCAAAAGTGTGTAAAACCAGCCGAATAAAAAAGCAGCACGGCTCACGCTTAATTGTGCTCGCTCTGTTAACGCGCCACTTCCTCGCAACAGCCATCTGCAGCGATCCTCTCTGTTTTCGATTTCACTCGCGCGGTTCCACCGGATTTCAATATAAATAGTAATCTCTATTTAATTAAATCTTTGAATTTCATTTACCAACCACTCAATGGTATTTTTACCAGCTATCTTCACAATGAGAAGTCTAAACCCTTCGTTGACACACCTCCTTTTTCGATCAACTTTGACATACCTGGGTGGCTCACACCCAGAGCAATTTTTGAACAATTGCCATTATTATCTAAAGAATCCAATCGTCATAAAAAAAAATCACGGGTCAGTTTTAAGGTCTCTAGAATATATGCCAATAGTTTTTTTTATTTAAATTCAATCACAGTTTTTGTAAAAAAATCTAGATTGCCACATGTCGAGAAAAAAAGGGGAAAATCTTTAAAAAATTGTAACTTTTACAAATTTCAATATTAGAAGCTGAAAATCTACAGAGTTGTTGCTCGGACATCGTATTTTCACAGAAAAAAAAACAGTTTGTAAGTCAGCTTTGGGGAAAGGGTATTCATTTTGCAAATAGAAGGTACAGAGCGTCAAAATCAGCTTATGGATGGCTCGCACGTACAGCAATTTTTGAACAACTGCCATTATCATCTAAAGAATCCAATCGTCATAAAAAAAATCACGTATCAGTTTTAAGGTCTCTAGAATATATGCCAATAGTTTTTTTTATTTAAATTCAATCACAGTTTTTGTAAAAAAATCTAGATTGCCACATGTCGAGAAAAAACGAGGAAAATCTTTAAAAAATTGTAACTTTTACAAATTTCAATATTAGAAGCTGAAACTCTACAGAGTTGTTGCTCGGACATTGTATTTTCAGAGAAAAAAAAAACAGTTTTTAAGCCAGCTTTGGGGAAAAGGTATTCATTTTGCAAATAGAAGGTACAGAGCGTCAAAATCAGCTTATGGGTGTCAACGAAGGGTTAAAAACCCTGCATTTTTCGCCCGTCTGCCTTTTTGTACTAAATTTTATCGAACTCTTAGCTAAACCCTGCGCGACACCTATATAATTATTTCTTCGCATTACAAGACACCTTCCAAAGTTCCGTTAAAATTAATATACTTTAAGTACACTTTTTAAAATTAGACAAAAGTTTAAAGGTCTGTGGTACAGTGTTCTGCTTAATTTCTCGTAAATCTGCAGTTCCGCAAACAGTTCTCCGCGGGTCTCAGGTTGGAAATATTCGTTTGACGATGATTGATTGCGATTCGAAGCATTTCGATGGCCGAGCTCTGCATACAGAGCTTACAGTATCGTCGAGTTCTCAATGCAGCGGTGATTCTCGAGAGAAATCTAGCGATTAGACGGAGACGCTTGCTAAGGAAACATGGGGGACTGATATTGAACGGGACGAAGATAGGGAAACGCGACACCGTGGCAGAAATTTGCGGGTGAAGGTAGCGGAGGGAGGTCAGGAGTCACTCTGTTAGTGGGTGAACATGGTCCTACTTTCATATGCTGCTGTAATTCACCTTGTGGCATGATTCCCCTGCACAAAGTAGGGCAAACTTCGATTCCGACGAATAACAAATTATTTGCCGCAAACAAAATTCCAACAGGTGTTCCTGACGGAATAAGGAATTCGTGCCTTGTATTATTAATACAATACTTTGCACGTATGCGTAATAAACTTCGTGCGAATGTAGAGCACAGCACGCTGGCGTTTTGCAAGCAGCAATTTTTATTTCCCGCGGAAACTCACTCTGAAGGGGTGAGGTCAACCCTTAAAGTCATCGCGTTTTTTCATGTTTTAGTATAATCTTATTTTTCTTTCGGTAGCGTAATAGAGCACAAAGAACTGGACAATTTATTCTTGTGTTAAAAGTAAGTTATATTGAAAAATGAAGAAAAAGAAACGCGATAAGTTTAAGGGCTGATTTACGCCCCTTCAGAATTAATTCTCGCGGAAAGGCAAGTGTTGGAAATCAGTGGCGGATTTAACAGGGCGGCCGTTGAGCAGTTGCCACCTGGGCCCCATCTTTAGAGAAACAAATTCTGATTTTATGCAAAGTATATTTTTTTCTGTATTATTAGTGAGCCCAGTTTTAGTAAACCGCCGCTTTATTTCCCCGAAAAATGGGCCCCTGCTGAGAAGCCCCCCTAAGGCCCTGTCTTCAAAAAGAAATTATGATTTTATCCAGCATTATTTTCGTCTAGACTTTTCTGTACACTTGCCCCCTTTTAGTAAACTACCTCTACATCTTCCCCTCCAAAAATGCGCCCCTCAGAACGTTTGCCACCTGGGCCTTTTTTCCCAAATCCGCCACTGTTGGAAATGTTTCCTTGTTAGATAAATATTTACTCGAAAGAATTTGAATTCCAAGACGCTTGATTTCAACTTGAACCTACTTTACCAACGTGAACCTGGTAAGTATTTACTTGATTGGAAGCATCCTCTCAACTTCCTTTCAAGTTCCAAGTGAAATAAATACTCTTTCAACTTTACCTTGGAATACAACTTGACTAAAGTGAATCGGGGCTTTGCAGGTGGCAATCATTCAAAGTAATAAATGAATCAAAAAGTATCACATATCGCTTCGAGGGAGGGGGTTGCATCTGGTGCTCGTAATCTGGTGGATGATTAATAATAATAACGACAATAAAACGTCTTTGTTACACCGTTAAAACAAAAAAAAAAATAGAAATGTAAATGGCGGAATGGGGGAGGCTCAGCGTATCTGCTTTTGACTTGAAATGATTAAATTAGGAAACATTATTTAGGAGGGAACTTCGCGATCCAGCCTTAAGGGGGTCTTCTAGTGTAACGAAGCATATTATTTGCGTTTTTTCGGAATTTTTTATGAGGAGCTTGTAAAAGTTATCGCTACCCGGTTGATTTCTACATACTTATCTATATTTCGATTACATTTTCCATTTTTTTTAGCACGAAAAGACTAAAATCAACTCAAGTGGACCACTTTTTAGTTGCTTTTGAAAAAAAGGGGGGCCATACGGTGTCCACTATTCGACGGTGTCTGATCATCTGAAACAAAAGATTCAAGAGGATTCCTTATTTGTATGTCCTTGGTTATAGCCGGTACCAGAATGAAAGAAAGATATTGAAAATTTAAAAAATGACAGCACTTTAAGGGTTCGCACATTTTGGGGCTGTCAGAATGAGAAAAAAAATTAAATAATTTGCTATGTCTTTCTTCCAATCTGGTACCGGCTATAGCCAAGGACATGCAAATAAGGAATCCTCTTGAACTTTTTGTTTCAGATGATCAGAAACCGTCCAACAGTGGACACCGTATGGGCCCCGCTTTTTTTTCCAAAGCAACTACAAAGTGGTCCACTTGAGTTGATTTTAATCTTTTCGCGCTAAGAAAAATTGGAAATGTAATCGAAACATAGACAAGCATGTAGAAATAAACCGGATAGCGATAACTTTTACAAGCTCCTCATAAAAAATTCCGAAAAAAACGCAAAGAAAATGCTTCGTTACACTAGAAGACCCCCGTAAGTCCCCAGGCTGTGATAAATGTCCTCGAGCAATTGGCGATCGGGGATCGAGAAGAAGCCGGTAGCGGCGATTGGAAAACACCGAATGCAAGTCAATCGACGATCCTTTCACTCTCGTTTACCTGCGACGCTGGAAAAAAAGACAGTTATTCCGCGCGTGGAAACGGAAGTGTTAGTGACATCCTACCTTCCGGTTTCTCCTTCCTCCAACGGTCGCGTGCGTCTGTCTGTCTACTTTCGATTTCACGGATGCTCACGTGCTGGATTAGAAAAACATCCTCGGGAGAAATTGTTTGAAAAGGCGATCCATGTTTCGCGATGCCACGCGCCAGAGGAATGGCCATAAACAACGTTTCGATTGGGACGTTTATCGTCACGTTTGTGAAAGTATTCTCTTATGGTTTGGGTGTCTGTATAGCGACGGTGTGTCGCCCCCTTACGCCGACATCAGGCTCCACAATTTTTGGAAATTGTAAATGCAAATGTGGAATATAATCAGCAGTGTGGGATTTAACGGGCGGCCGATGAGTAGTCGCCGCTTGGGACCCCGCCCAGAAGGCCCCCCAAGCCCTACCTTAAAGAAAAAAAATTATAATTTCATCCAAAAACTATATTTTACACTTGGCCCGTTTTTAGAAAACTAGCTCCTCATTTTCCCGCAAAAAGGGCTCACGTTTGCCCACTGGGCCTTTTTCCTTAAATACCGCCACTGGTAATCAGATACTTCTGGAGGTGAAGATTTTTTCAATTTTAGTCTAATCACCGTCTTTGTTGATACACACATTCATCGTTTTGGTATAAAGTTCGGAACAAAAGTGATGTTCAGCGCGCTTCTTTACTCGAAAAGTGAAGATCTGCACTTTCTTATGTCTGATTTTGAATTTGACTTTTTTAGAAAATTTTGGACAGTGCGTTCTGTGGATTAGATATTGGGGTGGTTTAAATTTTTTTTAACGTGGTATGTCGCTTGCAGTATTTAAACGAATTAATTCGAATGAAGAAAGCCGACTTGGAGGAATTGGGAGATTCTTAAAATGTCACAATGCTGATTTAAGAGTTAACTCGTCACGAAGAAGGTGTAAAAGATACGTTTGCGATGAAAATTTGCAGAGTAATTGATTAATTCTTTAATAACAAATCAACCGATTGATAAACTATTTAAGAAAGATATTTCGAGATGTTTAACTGTTAGTAATTTGTAATTAAATATATAATGCTCTAAATATCCGTATTTCTGCTCTATTATAATCTATGAATAATTTAGAATTATTTTGTTGCAACTGTAGTGCAAACGTAACGCATATAGTAATAAGAAAAATAGGAAATGAGCAGAAATGGGGAGACGAGCAGAAATTGGGACGTTCACCTTTATGTCGATAGTTTTGGTTTCACGAAATCGATATAGCTCGCCGTGCCTCGTAGCAGATATAAAATAATTCGAATAAGGAGCAGTCCGCTTTGCAGTCGTTCACGACACGCTCTGAATAATGCATCTGGGCGAATGAAAAACGGCACACAACCCACGAACAACGAGCGCCGTTTACATCGATGAACAACGAGGGGAAATTTCTTTCACGCCTTCTTCGGAATACGAAAGACTCGCGTAATTGCATAATTAGTGCAGCGTAAAATCCTGTCGGGCAGGCACACGTTCGTGTTCCACTGTGGAGTGGGAGATTCCGTTCCCAGCGTGAGCACTTTTTACAATTTATCGTTTACAAACGATTGCACGTTAACACCTCTCCTATTATTTCTTTGATTTTAGAAAATGGAAATTGGCGTAGGGTAAAGGACCCAATTACTGTCACCTTAAGCTATTTCACTTAAAATTACGAATAAATAAAATATAGTGTGTAATCTATAGTATAGATTATAGGTTGAATTACATAATTCTTTTTGCGTATGACTTTACAACGTTTGTTTATTCGTTGTTTTAAGTAAAATAGCTTAAGGCGACAGTAATTGGTTAGGTGTCAGTAATTGGGTCCTTTACCCTAGGCAGATTTAATCGGAAGAGTTGTAAATACCAAGTTTCGGGTAGAAAAATATAATTCGTACGGGATAAATGACTCTACGTGATAAATACTTGGGAATAATAATAAACTTTGCTGGCGACGGGAATTTAGTTATTGGGAATGAAGAGGTTTCTGAGTAACTTCGTGAAGTAATATATCTTTCGAATTGTACATATTATTCGCGATAAGAAACTTTCATCGAGGAACAAAGCATGTTCAATGGAAATATGTAAATTACTTCTATCCATGCGTTATTAAAATTCTCTTACGCTTGGTCGTACCAGTTCAACATTTTCAGATGTTTAGAAAAACGTAGTAAATTATTCTTGCTTCCCTAAACTTAATTAAGAAGCTACAAAGGTAATTAGAAATTTAATAAATGAAAAATAATTGGGACAGCAACTTTGAGAAGCATTTTAAAACAGTCGTTAATTTTTACACCTATGATTTGCATTAAGTTTCATATTTCTGTTATAATAATTATTATTATTATTATTATTCGTCTTTATTACTTGACCCATCCAGAGAAGAAAATAATGCATAAAGACAAGCGAAGTAAATGGCGAGGCTGCAGTACAATACTGTTAGAAGCCTAACCATAACTAAACAACTAACAAAATGACTAAAAACTAACTAACATTAAGAAACTAGAAAGTTATTGCGACGCATAATGTAACCTTATGTATCGCCGAGCTTTACATTTAAAATCAGGAAACGAATTTAAACGAATTTTAATTCAGCGAAGCGTTCTTGGGCCCGCATTTACGCGACACTTTCTTCAATTTTTTTTTCTCATAAAACGTACCGACACAGTTGCGCCGAAAAATCCCGGGACACTGAATAATCTTTGTTCGAAAGTTAAAGAATTCTTTTTGAATCGGGTAGACGAATCGATACACCGATTCGATTCACCAGTCTCGAGGACGCGGCGGGAGATCAAGGGGAATACATATACAGGACAATAGGTGAAGGTGAAGAATACTCCGTGCTCTCTCACTTTCTCCAGACACCTTCCGGATTAACGCATCTTCACCATAAACGGACCGAAGATGGCTCACGGCTAGAAAGAAGTGCCCCACTCACGAGCTAAGCACAGTTAGAACCCTATATAGATAAGCTAACTTAAGCTTTTAGGCTCATACCTTAACTATAAAAATTCAACTTTTTTCTATATAATTAATAGAATCTAAAATAATATTATTAAACAATATTTATATTAAATTACAATTATTAATAATATTATATTTATTAATATTCTTAATACTCTAAAGTTCAAAACTTTATATGCCTTTACATTAAAATATATAAATATAATTTAATAAATTTAACTAATAAAATCGTTCTACAAATCATCATTATTACCATCATAATAACTATCAATTTTATTCTAACTAATAAAATCCTTATATGAATATCTCTAGAAATTTAGAAAGTTAGAACCCTCATTATCCAAATTAAACATTTTTTTATCAGATTAATTCAAGAATTTTCAAACGACAGATCCATCATTTTTTTTCAACTTTCTTTCTTTTATTTATAGAATGTTCCTTGCGAAACGTACCGCTTAATTATAAATAGTCGCTGTGTAAAATATTTCATACAGAATTTGAATGGTTCTCAAGGACGAATAATTTCCTAGATCTTTTGAATCGAATTAGAAACTGTAAATTAACGACGTTATGGGGAACTGCTGTTCCTCTGCGAAATTTATAATCGAAGGTGTAGGAAACTTTCGGATTTCGTTTCTTAAGAAGAAAGTATGTATATCTATCACGAAAGAAGAAGCTTGGCGAGAGTGAAACGGAAAGTGTGACTTCTGCGCGACCCTGCGGTGAAATTTCTCTCTCGGTGATAAAGCCGAGGAAGAGACTCGACCTCCGCAACCGAGCAAAACTTTGCCGCCGCTATGTAAATTAACGAAAGCTAGCTTCCTTGCGGAGCAAGCAATTCCAGCCATGCAAAGTTCGCGCTGCTTTCTCGACGCCCTTAATTTCGCGCACTTCTGCAACTAGCCGGAGTTGCAAAAGTTCACATTCCTTGCAAGCTAGTGTTTACACTATTAAAATTCTAATCGAATTTCTCGGTCCCCTGCGGTAGCGTAACTATTTAAAATACACTCTTCGACTATTTAACATTTTCAAACGGGTACCAACCGCGCTATAAAAATTAGATGCGACTGCGAAAAATGATTTGCCACATTTTCGCTTCCACCTGTGTCAAAATAGGAAATTATATTCGCTATGTGTCGAATAAACGAATCCATTGCCAGAGAAACTGTGCTAAACATTTAATAAAAACCCTGCACAATTATTATTTTCAATTATTATTATTATTATTATTGACGGGAACCCCTTTAGTGTACAGAGATACAAAAATATAACCATTGTTACATAAAAAGATAAAAAATGAGAGAAAGTTATAAAATACATATATAAAATAATAACATAAAATAAAATAAAATAATATAATATAAAATAAAATAACAAAGATAAAAATGCCTAATGCCAGAGCAAGAGAAAATTTACAATAGGAGAAGAAGTCGCTAAGAAACTCTCTCGAATGATGAATTTCTATAATCAACTTTCTCGAGGCGCGTAATAATTGATCAAAGTACTTGGTCTTGTTGCAAGGGCATTAATCCACTACGAAGAAAAAAAGAAACGTCGAATGAATGGAAGAGAAGAGACAGAAGCAATCTATCAATATGCAAGGACCAAGAAATAAATCAGTGGATAGTATCACTTACGTGCATACAACTTGTCGTTTACGTATCAGCTTATAAAACAAACACGCAAGAACTGCGACAGTTTCTTCCCGTTTCTCCCTTCAGACATGTTCGACGACTTGCCAGTTTTCTTATCGCTACGCACCTTTCTCCCTGAGATCCTCCAATTACGGCTGCACCGTACACGTATTATACGAAGTTCGCTAAACAGCTGTATCGCGTAACACTTAATTACGTATTAGCTCACGTATGGCATTGATTTTGTTGCGCCACGGATATCGCCAATTTACAGCGCAGCCACCTTCAATTTTAACGGCACAAATCGAGGGCAAGCATCTAACTTTTGCTTGGCAAACGCAGCGATCGAACAATTAATTGCATGCATCGCGCGAAGAGAATCGAGTATTGAAAAAGTATCGCAATGAAAAGTTTCTCTGAAAATTTGTGAACCGAGTCATTGACTTTGGGGATATTTAACTATTTTCTGACTGGGTTCTGTACACTTCAATTTTTGCCGAATACGAAAACTGCTCTTAGTTGAAAATTGCTCCCTTTTTTGTAGCAATGTTATCTATCGCGTGGATAAGTGTTTCACGTGATAAAGTATCTTCTTATTTTGTAAATTGAAAACACTTGAGAAGATTTTATAGAGAAATTGGGAACGCGATGAATTTCAATTCTACTTGTCCTCCGTCTACACTCATTATTACATCATTAATTACTTATCTCCCATCTACTCGCATTGTAGTGCAAAACATCGATCGCGAAATTTCGTTGAAATTTATTATTATTATTATTATTATTGTTATTATTATTATTATTATTATTGTTATTATTATTATTCCTCTTTTTTCTCAGACTTGTGTCTGGTTGATCATAGACAGCACGCGAACCTCGGTCAAGCGTGCTTTCTTTATATCTGTTGAGTTACGGTGCATTTAAGAATTTCCGGGCGATCGTACATGTATCGATAATTATTAACTTTTGTAACTGTATGTATATGTTTGCAGGGAGTTGTAACACGCGGGTGTATTGGTGAATGTTGTGCGGTATGATTCCTGTACTTGACAGTATTATTGGTACTATTTCTACTTTGTCTTGATGCCACGTGTCTTTAATTTCCTCAGCTAGGTTGATGTATTTCTCAATTTTCTCTCCTGTCTTTTTTTTTGTATGTTTGTCGTGTTGAGTATGGATATTTCGATTAATTGTGTTATTTTATTTTGTTTGTGGATAATCGTGATGTCTGGTTTATAATGCGGTATGGTTTTGTCCGTTGTGATTCTTCTATTCCAATATAGTTTGTGCTTGTCGTTCTCTAATACACTCTGTGGTATGTATTTATATGTGGGTGTGTGATGTTGTACAAGTTTGTATTGTATGGCTAGTTGTTGATGAATGATCTTTGCAACGAATTTCAATTCTACTTGTCTCCCATATACACTCATTATTACATCATTAATTACTTATCTCCCATCGCGAAATTTCGTTGAAATTTATTATTATTATTATTATTATTATTATTATTATTATTATTATTATTATATACGGGAAAACCCTTTAGAGTACATAATATACAGGTGAATACAAGTAAGATTAAAACCATCCGCGAACTACAAAACAATAAAACGCTACAGCGAGGTTGAAAGATTATACTAAGAGTTGGTGAAACAATTGATTCCGAAAAGAATTTTGAGAAGTAGAGAACAAATCTATATCCTCAAGGCACTGATTGACCTCCTCCATGGCGCGGTTTATGGGGTCAGCAGTGTAGAAGTGATATTCCGCTATCTTTGGCTTAAAGAGGAGTTTATAATAAATAATTCTCCTTATCCTCATCGATATTATTCCTCGCGCACGTTTATGTTAGCATATAAACATACACTTGTTTGAATTAGGAAATGGAATATTACGCCTACGGTGGCATTATAATAGTTGCCATATTTTCATTTCCATATCGCTCGTTACACGCATTTCCCTCCGAGGAAGATAACCAACGAATTACGAAAGTCATTGTACACCCTATGGTGCAACACATAATACGCGAGATACGGAGAAGAATCTAGTTGAGAAGGCTTACGTTGCAGGTCGTCCTTTCACCATAACCGAACGATCTTGCGTACGGTGGAAAGTAAAGGCGATTAACCGGCGGGATACTTTCTACAGAAAAAAAGAAATGAAAAATGAAGCATAAAAGTGGGAAGACACTTTCGACTCGGGGATCATCGCCGCGAGGCATTACATCTCGATTCGTAATTAACTGCCGAGAGCCAACGGCACTTCACATTCCCCGATTACCTCCGCACTATTTGGAAACGTTTAGAAATACCGTTGTGCCTCGCGAGTAGCGATTTCATCTTGGCTTCATCGCGGTAATATCGGCCGCCAGAGATATCAGATCGTTTCGAAAGCCTTTGTGTATCTGGTGGAAGCACCTTGCAACGCGCTAAATGATGCCTCCTCTTGTTCGCTCTAGGTTTATGTATGCAGAGCATTGCACGGTGGGAAGAAGTTATTGAAAATCATGGAAATTACATTAATATTTTAATTTATTTCTCTGCATGTTTGTTTTCGTAATGAAGCTTACAGAAATATCCACGGAGGCTTTCGAAATGACCTGGTAATATACGGGGTGCTAGGAGAAAGGGGTTAGTGACTTATAGTGAGTTTAAGGGGTCCTCCCACTGTGACGCCCTGATAAAGTACCGCTGTTTAGAACATTTTTTTTGTCACAAAAAGAATGTGTTTACTAAATTGAAGATTTTTCTATTTATTAATACGTGTTTTGGGAATACAGCAAAATTTTTTCCCTATTTTTTTAATGCCTGCGTGCCCCAAAATAAGGGGGTGTAATGTGCGCTGTGAAAAAAGACGCCTCGACTGTGTCGTCGATTTTGGGGGAACCATGTATCTGGCTAGACTGTGGCCAGTTTAGCGAATTCGTATGAAATTTTCGGAGCAGATCAGGAAGATTAAAAAGAACAATCTCACAAATTTTCATTAGTTTGGTACCAATTTGAAGATAGGTCCGATACATCCTTAAGGGGGTATACCCGTTTGAAACCTCGTAAATGTGTACATTTTGTGGATTTTTTTACAAGTCAACAGCTCGATGAAGATTTTCCGTTTTTTTACTATCTTTGCATAGTATTGTAAACTACTTAAAAAAAAAATTTCAGTTAAGAAACTATTGTTTTCCGGAAGTTATGCACACATATCCGAAAGTCTCTCGATTTTAGACGGATAGTAACTATGTACCATCAATAGTAGCTAGAAACTCTCCTAGTACTTAAAATACCAACAGCTGAATACTAACTAGCTGAACGCCCACTAATGAAACGAATCCCCACAACTACCCTCTTTATAACAGTTGTAACTCCCGCGCCAGTTTCGCGTGGCACTCGTTAAACCTACGCGGGCAAATAATTGAAAGAAATGACACCACGGTGACAATTTGATTATAACCCTCCGATCCACCGCGTGAGAAGCGGTTCGAAATTAATCAGGAAGCAATGTTGGTTTCGAAAGTCGTGGGAAGAGGAACAGATGGTTCGGTTTAAAAGTATTATAGCCGACTTTCTCTGCGCTTTAATAGACCCTCCTTACTCTTAGTGTCATCGAAGCAACATCGATCCTGCATAATTGGTGGATTATGAATTTTATAAAAGAAAACGGGTGTTCCAGACGGAAATGGTCACCTGGAAATAGGAGCATTCCCAACTTTCCAACGCGTTCGTCGACATTCTTATATGTGTACCACGATGAAACACGGATCGACTGGTTTTTCTTCAGAATTACGTGTATCGGATAGAGCTTATAGTTTATATGTAATTCATCCTCCGAAATGGAACGCTGCTATTTATACAATCGACCAGTTCTCCTTTTACATCGCTACCTTAATTAGGTCTGCTCAAGAGAATGTACGACGGATTTGCAATGAAAGAAAGTATCGATTCGATGGCACAGTAGTTTTCAATTTAGTTGGCAGAAATTAGATACGAAGTTGATTGAAAAGCACGGAACTTTGCTCGATCCTACTTACAAGGGTAGGACACCATGGGGTAGACACCGATTTTGATGAGCCTTGGCACGCTGGATCTACGCCGAAAATAAACAAATAGGTGTCCGCGCGTTTCTGTCAATGGGCCTTAATAATAAAGATATTTACACGTAAATTATTAAAAATTTCATAGTGGTCGTGGGGTTTTAATGGGTGAAAATTCCATACTACCCTGGCGCCCCGGGGGATTCCCCTCTGAAGGAGTCGGGGTGCTTTTTGACGATTTTTCCAAGTTAAAAATAAATTTATAAAAAAAGTAATGTATAAACAAAATTTATAAAGTTCTTTTTTTAACGTGGAGACATCTACAAAAGGCACCCCGACGCCTCCAGAAGGGAATCCCCCGGGGACGCCAGGGATTAAAAGCATTAAAGCAGGCATTAAAACCCCCACGGCCACTATGAAATTTTTAATAATTTACATGTAAATATCTTTATTATTAAGGCCCGTTGGCAGAAACGCTCGGACACCCATTTACTTATTTTCGACATAGATCCAGCGTGCCAAAACTCATAAAAATCGGTGTCTATCTCATGGTGTCCTCCCCTTGTTGGTTTGTTACTTGCGCGCGTTCCCAAGTTCATTTTGGGATGGTAATGCCAGTCGAAATTTAAGTTCATTAGTCGACTTAAAGGTGGATAGAAATCGACATTATATTCAACTATGAAAGATCGAATCTGGAATTAAGTACCGTAAAGTCATTTGCCTTGAGTGACGGAGAAACGACAGATTAAGTACGAACGGACGCAAGGAGCGAGAAAATGGAACTGGAATCCTTCATCTAATGGATAAATTAATTTGGAAATATTTAGAAATTGAGCCGTTACTTTTTAAAGCGATATAAGTCCATTTTTTCGTGTATCGAGATATTTAAGGGTTCGCGTTTGAATTAATTTAAAAATATTGGCAAACGTTAATCAATTTGGATGATGTTTTTAACACTATAAACTTGTTCAATTTTATTATGCAATAATAATTGTTAATATTGTTAAAAAAAATAAACGAGTTTTCAAAACAAGAGTCAGGTTTAAGTCCATATTTTTATAAACTTTGGATTTACTGAAATGGATGTTTCAATGTAAAAAGTAATGATCAAAAGGAAGACATGTAAGTAGGTACACGAATAATCAAGTTTATTAAGAATTAATTTCAGTTATATTGAAAAAGAAAATATAAATAAACAAGTGTAAAAAGTAAATTACTTCGTTAAGATAATTAAAAATAGAAAAACTGTTTTAAATTTTAAACTTATTCCTCCTTCACACTTAGCATAGTGAAGTATTCGTGGTAAATAGGTGAAAATCGTGCTCCATTGATAATATGATTATAAATAACAAGAGGATATTTATGTCTCACTAAAACTACCATTAACTCATTTCTTTCCAAAAGTGGACTTATAGCACTTAAAAAAAAACAGCTCAATTATCGTAAACGCGCAATGAAAAAAGTAAGGTAAAAGGTATAGAAATGGCAGGTGTGCAAATATGTTTAGTACTGAAAAAGTAAAGTCTCCCTAAAACGTAAGTATGGTAAATTAATCGCTGTGATGGTATTAAAACACACAACCACACCCTGATTCCATAAGAGAATTAGAAAAACACTTGAACTGTAAGTACAAGGGACGATAACAGCCACAGTGCTTCGAATGATAAATTCGCGATTGCGTCAAATACGTGGGACGGTCTTAAGATTCGAAACTCCGCATTTACCAGAATTAGTAGATTACAAAATCCAACATCTGGTAAAATTTCTCGTTCCCTCAATGTCTCATTTTAAAAACAAACGAATGGTACCCAAAGAACTCCGTTTAAATTTCTTCTCCCCCAATCTGTTGCATTTAAAATTTGTAACTCTCCCCTCACCCCCCCCAAAAAAAACTCTTTCCTTCATACACCTGGACGTCTAAAAGGGAAAAGGGTTGTAACGTCGACAAGAAAGGAGTTCAGGACCGAGCGAAACACCATCGAACGGATTCCATTGAGCGTGGCCGTAATGCTTTCGCAGAAGTATCCTGCGAAATGGAAAGGAAGCGAAAGGTGGCAAAATTCATCTGTCCAGCTGAATGCCAGGAACTCGATACTCTGCTTTGCGAGCGTAAAAGTGAAGGAGCACCCGTTATATAACGGGAACAGTGAATGCACGCGTTTGATCGTGCAGGTTGGTCAATTATGCAACAGCAGGTATAATAAGGGTGGCGCGATGGCCGCATGCTGCGCGCGGATATATAAGAATTCGTTACCACAGAAAAAAAGGCGTAACATGCGGAAGAGCTTGTTTGCAAGTAAAATTGGAAAGTCCGCACAGTTTTCGAGCGATCAGAGCAACTCGCTAAGGTCTTGTCGCGTTAAGCCTCTCCGCTGGAAATTACATCGACTTGATCCTGCGCTTATTAAATACAGAACATTTGGATAAAGTTCAATTGAATTTACAGTTTCGCGTGCTGTAGTTGGAACGCGAAGAGCAGAAGAATAATTTACAAAATATAAATACGGAATGATATTGGTAAACATTTCTAAGGGATGCTATTGGGCTCGTTCGATCTCCCAATTATGCTGCGTGTCTCGTTCTCGAGATCACAATGTAGATGTTCAGAGCTGTACGTGAGATACTATTTAATACAAGAAACTTGTAACAAATTGTAAACACCCTCCACTGACAAGTAGGAACTAATTATTTAATACTGCCTTCGCAAACGACGCCTTATTACTAATTATTGGTCTATTGTAAAAACTATCGAAGACTTTCGACGTCTCTGACCATCCTGCTGGGTTTCTGATTATTTTAATATCAACCTCCTTTTTCCAAGCTAGCGAAGTTGCTGCATGGCGAATGCTATGAGGCGCGTATTCTTTCCCAATACTACAGTTAACCAGAGAGGCACGTATCCACCGACTTATCGTGTCCTTTGATGCTGGCTTACATGGCCGCCTTGTTTTTCAATAGTTAGGAATAGGTGTTTTAAAAATTGAAATTAGTGCTTTAACTTTAGTCTAACAGATGCAGGGCCTACATTGACCTAACCCAGACCTTTTCTACGTTCTTTAAACTTCCAGGTCCTACTTAAACCAGACATACCCAAAGCACCATGCTTACGTCACAGAAGCGTCTCCCATGAAATGCCCATTGAAGACAAAGCTTGTTACAGTAACTAGACATTCTTTTTACCATCCAACAATTTCCCTTACGTCACGTTCCGCCAAGCGTATTCGTATTTTCCCTTCGCTTCTTCCCTGCAATTCTACCCAAGACTTTCTCGTTCCTGATCACACGCAACGTAACGTTCATCGAGTGTTGGCCACTCGGCTTTATCGTTCCAGCGATCTGTTACACCCGCTTGTCATGAGTCGACGCCAACGGCACGACCGCTTAAAGGTAGCCTCTCACTGCGCCTCGCCTCGGCTCGTTTTATTCTTCCTACGTTTCCCCCCGCGCATTTTGGCAACTCGCCTCGCACTTATTTTCGGAGAATTCACTGCCCGCGCGAGTGGTAATTGTTAAAAGATAATTAATTAATTGTTAATTGCCTGTTGCTCGTTATATTTGGGGGAGATCGTCGGAAGCGTTGGTATTGACGTCCTCGGAGTATCCTGAGGGGAAGATCCGGCGATCGGAGGCGGAATAAAATGATAGGGAGAATAAAATGAGCCGAGGAGCAGCGAGAGTGTACCTTAAGGCCTTGTCAGACGAAGGAAATCCACCGTCCAGCTCATGGAATCTGTCTGGACGCGGGATACGTTCTTGCGCGTATCGCCGATCGTTAAATGGAGAGAGATAGGATGCCGCGCCTAGAATAAACGGCGAGTTTTTCGCGTCAGCTGTGGGAAAACTGCGGCCACCGATCTGGCGAGCTGCAATCGTTACACGTGGCTTAATTATGTCGTGGAATGCGACCTGAGGAATTACTGCGCCCCGAGTCAACGCTTACCCCCTTTCGGTTTCCATTTCCTGGTCGCTTCTGACGAAACAATAAGTGATAATATTTCTGTAGCTTGATGGCATTAAATTGCACGTGTCCAAACATACCGGGGACTTTCGCGTTGCATTATTCTTGCTAATTCCCGCGTGGCGAATACGGGGTCCATTTTCACCCATCGTAGAGAGCGGTGGATGTAGAAAAATTGGATGCAGACAATCTAATTTTAATCGATGACTCTTTGTCAGCAGTAAAAGGGTCGAGCCACCCCTGAAGCCCTAAAATCACAGCTAACTTTGACCATTTATTGCGGGTAAATAAATTGCTTTATAAAAAATCTGTTTACAGGATTTTATTATGCGTGTATCGAAGAGCGCAGAAATATTTTTGCTTTTCTAGTTATGGTATACCCAATTGCCAAAATCATACTTCTATAAATTAACGATTTAAGCAAAAAATAAACTATTCTTTCAAACCTCAGGGGTGGCTTAACCCCTTGATGCTGGAATTATCCTAATGCACTAGACGTCTGTCAATGTGACGGAGACACTGGCGCTAGTGTTCCTTCTCGAGAATTTTATAAATGCTTATTTCTTATTTCTCAAGAAATACTATTTTTCTGGAGAAACTTAAGTCTACGAAAATTATTATAAATCTCATTTATAATAATTCGGGATTGAATTTTTAGTTAGGTAGTTATTAGTAGCATTAGAACCTATATGAATTACAATAGAAAATCCCAGTAGAGAAGATTCGACATTATTGACTGGTGAAAGTGCTATTAAATTCTTATTTAACAATTTAGAAAAATGGTATACCTACTGAATTAAGTAATGAGTTTCTTGTGGCTATTAAAGGAGAAATATCGAAAAGGAGAGACAAAACTATTGTATCCCTTATAAAATTGTTGCATAGTTAATGAAGAATCTCTTCAAAAAGATTCAAAACACGCGTTTGTCATTTAATATCCGCGACAGATATGTATATAGCGCCAAAACAATTTTTAAGTAGCTAGACTTTTCGGAAAGTATAACAGCAACCATAATTCTCCTGAAAATACTGGAAAATTTACGGGCCCTCAAAATGAAGAATTACCATTAAGAAAACAATTAGAGATAGCAATCGCAGAGAGCCTCCAAGAAATTAGTATCAACCAAGAAGACGATAAATTCTGGACTTTAATAAAGGAATTTCATATTTTTCAGTCCACTGGAATGACACCCAATTTACCATAACTTTTGGATATGCTACATAGGATTAAGTCAACATCCACTCAAAACGAAAGAAAGTTTTTCACAGCTACAGATTTTATCACAAAAAAAACAGATGAATAACCATTTTCAAATAAAAAAGTAATGTTTCGCTTTGCACAAATTTTGTATTAAATAAATAAACATATCAATTATATTTAATATCTGTTTTTTTTTCATTTATACAAGGTTTGTGCAAATTAGACAGGAATGAACAATTAGTTAAAGGTTCCTTGTGTTTTTGATAAATATTATGAACGTTATTCGAAAAATATAAATTTTGTAATATTTCTTTCAATTTCTCGAGAATCCTCGAGAAGTATGATCTGATTTCTGAATTCTCGAGAAACAAGAGATATCGAGAAATCAGGAACACTAACTGGCACTATATGACCCAATGTGCCTGACCAATAGTTATGATAAACTACTGTACGAACTAACAGAGTCTGAAAAATGCCACAATTTTCTTCGCCCGCCTTGCTTATCTTTCTCCAGGCACCATACGACTGATTGTGCTTAAGTTGCACTTACCGTGCACGTGTTTACGGTCATTATTACCAGAGAGAGTGAAACGACGTGGCGCGTTAATTATTTACTTGCAGGCGGACACGACCAGCGGCAGTAGTCTAAACTGCGATACAGTTGACACTTCTATAGTTGACTGTATCCGCAAAACGTTTCCTTTCAAAGCCAGCGACTCGTGTCCGCCGTTTAACGCCCCTTTATAAAACGAGATGAGGCAAAACGAGCAAAGCCAGTGCAGATTCATTAATTCGTAATACATGCTAATGAATCTGCTGCAATCTTTATCTACATAATCCATCGCATTGCGATTTCAGTGCAGCTTTTTGTTGCGGATATTATTACCAACGTGAAAGTGAGATTCCAATGAGATTTAAACGGAAGAAAAAAAATGGGTTCGGATTAATGGCGCTGGCTGCGGACAGTGGAAGATATTTTACATTTAAATTCGAGACCGTCGAACGAGTTATTACGCGAAGCCGCTGCGAAATGAAAACCACGACGAGTTGTACTTTCTCAAAGCCGGGGAGATTGTCTCACAGCCTCGGCGAGCTCGCGCTGTGGCGGGAAAAGAGAACAATGCCTCGGTTAATTACGACGATCTTAATTGCCTCGGGCTCTCTTTCCTTCTCGGGCACAGCCAATCGTTAATTTCTGATGGCAACCGAAGCACTCGATTTTCTTGCGGCAATTACCCCAATCTGTAACTATCGACTATTGGACGCGTGATTTATATTTTGCCCCTATCGCAATTAAATTAAACTCGCTCTTTCACTATTTATCACTCGTCAAAGACAGCTGAACGGGTGTCTTCTTCTGACATCGCGGCTCAGTTTTGCCGATAAGGCACCTCGGTACCATTACTTTCTAATTCACCCATACTTGTTGGATTATGTTGCAATTCTTTCATATTTACTAATACTTGAATTTCAAATTGAATTATAGTGATACAGTCGAGCCTCGATTACTCGAATCTCTAGGGAAGGGAAAAAATTCTTCGAATTATAGAGGTTTCGGCTTATCGGGTTTTCAAGTAAGAGAGGCTCAACAAACGAAAATTCGGCTTATAGAGGCTTTGCACGACTGTTAATTTTTCGACTTGTGAAGCTGTAGAGCAAGACAAATTCAAGTTTTAACGATCAATTGTTTATTGTATACCTATAATCAAGTATACCACAACTTATGTACTACATATATATATATCATTTTATGCTTGAAATATTACTCTCTATTACATATTCAAAAAATTTGTGATTTTGCTTTGTGCTAGTCTTTGAGTGTATTGTAAATCAATAGCATTTTCAATCGTGAATAATGCAGAGAAAACATTTTCCTCAATATTTTGAAATCTTTCTACGAAATTTCGTAATACATATGTAGAAGTAAACTTCGACTTGTAGAGGTCGGAGTTCTTCTAAATTCGAGTTGTAGAGGTGAACTACATAATTTAACATGTAAAATATAGTTCGAGTTATAGAAGTGTTTACAGCGGAGCGAAAGGGAATGAAGAAAATTTTCGAGTTATCGAGGTTCGAGTTATCGAGGTTCGAATTATCGAGGTTCGAGTTATCGAGGTTCGAGTTATCGAGGTTCGAGTTATCGAGGTTCGGGTTATCGAAGTTCGAGTTATAGAGGGTCGAGTTATCGAGGTTCGACTTGTCGAGGTTCGAATTATCGATGGTCGAGTTATCGAGGTTCGAGTTATCGAGGTTCGAGATATCGAGGTTCGAATTATCGAGGTTCGACTGTACTAATATAAATAAAGCCTAGTATCGAAGTTACTTATATCAAAATTAGAGGGGCGGGGGACTTTCCCTTTTTTCCGTTATTACATATGTAAATACAGCTTGATCAAGCGATTCCATACCATAATTACGTAAACACTTGTCCAGGGTCGGCCACCCCACGATCCACGGCCTCGTCTCTCGGCCTCCCAGCAGGCCCAGATACTGAGCGACGTCCAGCAGCATCAGCAACGTTACCGAAGGCCTCAGCAGGATTCCCCCAACTCGCGCGGATCCCCCATCGCGAATTACGAGCAAGCCAGCTCGAAGCAGCAAACGGACGGCTCGTACCCCGCTCTGGCAAAGTACAAAGTAGATCGCGCCAAGCAGCAACAGATCCAGCAGCTGCTGCAACAGCAGCAGCAGGTGCAGCAGCTAATCCAACAGCAACAGCAGAAGATAGCCCAGCAGCTGGGCAACTCCAATTACCTCGGGAACGTTCAGACCCAGTTCCCGGCGCAGTCGCCCAAGCAGCAGTTCCAGCAACAGTACGCCGGCCAGTATCAGAACCCCGGCAGCCAGTTCCAAAATCTTCAGCAAGACCTCTCGCAACCTCTGTTCAGCGATCGACAGACGCTGCAGCTGCAGGAGTACTTGGAGAAGCAGCGGGAGTTGGAGCTGGTGCAGAAGCAGAGGCAACAGCTGTTGCTGGAGCAACAGGAGCTGAGGAGGCAGCAGGAGAACCTCAGGCTCCAACAGCTCCAGAAGCTCACGTCGACAACCCCCGCGCCTGTTCCCCTCACTTCTGCTAGCACGGTCTCTGTTAGCACCGCTTCTCCCCCCGTTCTCGTGTCGCTGCCCACGGCACGGAAGATCACCCCATCGGAAACAGAGCTGTTCCTCAAAGCAATCGCCACTCATCAGAAGAAGTATTCCACGACCACGCCTATTCCAAGCACGATTGCAGCGACGACTACGAGCAAGCCCTCCATCGCCACCACCGCATCTTCCAAAAGCTACCACGAGAAGGTAACAGTCACCTCCAGCATCCCGGAGAACCTCTTGAGCCTGATTCAGGATCAGGAGAATCAGTTCATTCGACAAGGGAAACCTAAGCCCCAGATCAAGGTCATATACCAGACTGAGAAGCCACCAACGGAGAAAGGCTCCAGCACCAAAAACAGATCAGCCTCCCTGGGCTCCGAAAGGGATGTTCTGCTGAAGCAGCTCAAGCTGGCTTTAGCTCAGTCTGTCGACGACGATGTTAGAAACGTCAGCACAAGAGATATCGTCCTTCCGAATGGGAAGAAGATTCAGTTCATCGACGCTCCAAGTGGCCTGTCCTCCATTGTGCCCACGGATAGTTCCAGTCTATCCACGTCCACTTCGACGCTCGCTACTTCCACGACTACCATCAAACCTCCAAAAGCCATCTTCGAGGAACTGACGAAGGGTGTGCTACCCCCTGGCGCGGACTTCGAGATTATCAGACAGAAGAGCGACGGGAAGCTGGAAGAGATTGGTAAAACACCGATTCAAAGCCTACCAGCTAAGAAGGTGACGTTCGTCGTGTTGGAGGAGCAACCAGATGGTAGCTACAAAGTCCAAGGGGTCAAGGGAAACGCGGATAAAGAAGGGACCGACGTGGACTCCATCGTGGAGAAGATTAAGAAAGGGGAACTGAAATTACCACCCAGATCTTCGAGCCCAACTACCCCTGCTACGCTTCAGACTGTTGGGTCCAGCCTTGATCCTAATTTAATTGTAACCAGACAGAGCACATCGATCTCGTCGCAAAGCCCCACCACCTTTCGACCGACCACTGTCAGGGCCACCATTTCGTCGAGATACACCGAGAGGTATGCTTAATGATAAATCGAAAATAGACAGTGTCTGGGAAAAGGGTAGTCAGAGCTGGGGAATAAAAAATTCTTGGTAGATCTCGTCGAAGGGAAAAGCTTTGCAGGGTAAATACTTTAGTGAGATACTCTGATCGTTCAGCTTCCTCTGTATCCCCAGTTCCTCCCAACGCCTGCTGCATAACATGTATTCCTCCTGGGATATACTTTCACCCCTCAAAAATGGGATCGGTCACGAAAACAGAAATACATATTTCCTATGTGCAGTGCTCAGCACGATATTTGAAGGGGAAACAAGTCGATATTCAAGACGATCACCCAGAAAAAGTTATTCCCCATCTGCTATTTATTTTTGCCCAAGGAACCACCCTCCCCAATTGTCTTACCCAGCTCATCCCGGCCCTCTGTAAAGACTACTCTCAGACATACTGCCTAAAGCATTCTGTGGAGCGATCCAAGCATGCATTCGGCGTAACGTACTCTGTCCATTCGCAGCAAACCCACAGAATACTTCTCCCACGTCACGATCTCCCCGAACTCGGTCTCCACGACCGACAAGTACTTGTCGTCGGCGTCAAGTGTCTCCGGCCACGTGTTCAACTCCTTGGGCACTGTCACCACCCCCAAGTTGGCCACGCTGGAACAGGACGCTCGCGTGACTACGAAATACCCAGCCGTGAACAGGAGCCACTTCATCCCAACCATGGCCCCGGTCAACGAGATCATCACAACAACACCTGCGCCGGTGCCGACCACTTTCTCGCATCACTCGACCAATCCTTATGTTCACTTCAACCCAGCCAGCGAGGCTTCCCCGGCGCTCAGGACGATTTCTACGACTGCTAGGCCAGCCACCACCTTACATAACGAGAATATCATATACCAGGAGAGCTTCGAGAGGTCCACCATCTCCCCCCAAACAGAATTACCGTCCACAAAGAGCCTGGTCCAGGAAACTCTGACCGCGTTGCTGAGGAGGGAAGGGCTGTTCGCGATGGCCAAGTATTTGAGGCAGTCGGGCCTCGATAACGTGTTGAACGAAACTGGTAAGTATCACGCTGAACCTTACCAGCTTTTATGATGGGACTAAAATTCCGATGGTATACCACGTGCGGAATTCCTTCAGACGTATATGTTAGCTATGCTCGCTGCACGCCTATAGGCGGTTCCCGCACGCGGCTGCGTGTACCGACCGAGCGCGTGGATCCAAAGGGATTATCTGTAATAATTGGATATTGATTTCTAATTTGATTGTGTGGGTAATCAAGGGCTAAGGAATTCTACCTGTCAAAATTTACACAGTTCGTTCGCAAGCGGCTTTTAGCAACGCAACAGTCGCTGGAAAAAATGTTCTCACGGATAGCTGAAGGTTTCGACACGTTTGCCTCTTGCTAAGAACAATGATGCCCAGTTCGCGTTACTCGAATCTTTGAATTACAAAGGCGACCTAGTTGCGCCTTATAATCATCGATGGGCGATACTTCGAGTGTTACCGTAATTGACCTATATAACTCAGCGACTCGATGGGGCATTGTAGTGCCTTCTTTAATTTACGAATCAGTCGGTAACCTAGCGACAATTAATTCAAGTCTATCGGGGACAACGCAAGTGGTTTCTCACCACTTTTTATAGTCCTGCCAGAAATCTAAATTTCCATTCTTTATCTATCCATTTAAATGAAAAATGTTTATATTTCTTGTAATGAGAAAAATGGGACATTTCATATGCTTATGAGCGAACTTCTCGCCTTCTTGCACAATCTACTTAGCTGCATGTGCACACGTTTCGCAACGTTTAAACGCAGCAACGATGTCCAGCTCGCTTTTGAAATGCCGTTACTGTGTAACGCGTGCAACTGCATGACTGCAGCTATCGTTAAAGAAATACAGGAGCGAAGATCGTGCAACTCTAATTACCAACGCGTTAGCTGAGCGGAAAAATCCTCCACTTCCGTCGATTAAAAGTCAAAGAAGCGTAACGGTGCCCCTTCGCGTCTAACGCCGTCTGACGGGGATTGGCCGGACAGTAATTACCATCCCGATTGAGAAACGTGCACTGGTTCTAATTGCAATAATTCTTCTTACTCTTTTATGCGTCCTCTTCGTCCAACGTTACTGCTCATTTAACACTTTCCGCACTTAGGGCCTAATCGCGCGAGTTTCCGTTCACGCGTACCATCGGTGGCCCAGGCTGTGGCGGCAAATGCGATAATTATGCGTTAATTCACGATAGTATACCCTGACCCTTCGACGATGAGCGACTTTCGACTACGTTTCGAGCTATTTTAATAAACAATTTTTCAGTGATTTCACTGGCGTTCATAAGTTTTGGCAGGAAATGTGATAATTGGTGGCGATTGAATGCTTTCCACTGCTTCTAATCTAAAATACCAAATAAATAGTTGGTTAGAGTCCTGCAATAAATTTGCAAAGTTTCGTCAACGCGTCCTGACAAAATTAATGTAACTCACGCGACAAATAGTCTCGCTGCATCGAGGCAGAACCGAAGTGTCCACTGTCGTCGGGGGGAGGGGAATTCCAATCGAAGAGAAATCCTCGTACAAAAACACGTGGGAAATAAATTAGGAAGTGCATCAGTGAAAGTTTCGACGCGACACAATGTCCACAAATAGATTTGAAAGTAAACATTTAAATACAGACACGCCACGCTTCAACGAGCTATAATTATATTAACCCAAGTGTAATTATCAGACTCGTTTTGTACTTTGTTGCACCTCCGTCTCTCAACGGAGTATTATAATTGGTAGACAATAAGCAGGTTGTAATCTGCCCGTTACAGGTCCGTACACAATATTCGTCCCGACTGACAAAGCGTTTCGAACACTACTGGTGCAACTGGGCGGTCCCGAAAAAGCTGAACAGAAATTCAGAGATAACCCAAGGCTTCTTAGCGGGGTATGTAAAAAGGATTATCTCTTTGCCAATCGCCGTTTCGTTAGTTCAGCTAAATAGTCTTTCAATTAATTCACTGCTGTTCTTACTGCGAAGGGAAACAGTCTCCACGAGTCTACAGTTAAGGGGGGACAACAGGGTAACGGCCCCAGAAACAAAGGTATCTTTAGAAATTTATCGAAAGCAAGCTACTTGAATTTTTCTTGAAATCTTTTATTAGATCTTTAAGCTGTACGAATATCTTTTCTGAAATTTATTTAAAGCAGATTTATAAGCTGCAGGGGGTCAGTAAGTTTGCGCTCCAATCAGACAGTTTTTCGACGAAACAGTTCTTCTGAAATGAAAAAACCAAAAAGTTTTAGGAACTATATGCGAGTGGCTATCCAATAAAAAGTGCCGAAAGTTTCAAAAAGATTCATCAAGTAATTTGCTTTTAATACATTTCCAAAGAGACCTGTAATTTTCTTCTGAAAGAATTAAAAGCAATCGAAATTTAGAGTAATATCTGACGAGCCCAGACATGGTTGAGTGGAGGGCAGCAGGCGTATTTGACAAATATTCAGGGGCATTTTTCTCGAAAACGAACGTTGAATCATACGAAAAAGTTTCCTCGAAAGCAAAGCTTGATATCAAGAGAGTTCGTCTAAAACGAAGTCCCATATCAAAGCGAAGAGTTAATAGATAATTCCACATAATTAGTAACGTCGTGTGTTTTTGTTACACAGCTTCTCCTGCACCACGTGATACCAGGATCCTTTAGAATCGATTCCCTGCAAGACGAAATGACTGGCGTTAGCTTAGCTGGGACTCAGCTAAGAGTAAACGAATACCCGATGCATGACCACGAGTGGAACGACATAAAGGTATGCTCTTGTTGCACAAAGGCCCGACGACTATTCATTCCATTACACTGTTCGACAAAGCTTAACTTTTTTCGGACTTCTAACATTCAATAGCCGTTTCTTATAGGTTTTCGTGCCCTGAAAACGAATCCGCAAACCGCTTGTCGCCATCACCCTCAGTTTTTGAGAAATTCTGCTGCATCACGTGGAGTAGTCAGATTTTCTCCTAGACCCTTAGTTTTGGAAATAAATTGAAAGATATCTTCAAAAATGGGTGCATTTCGGGTGTCCTTTTCCCTTTGATCGATGTTAAAACATATGTAAATGTTCATAATGCAATAATAACTTATATCGTTGTATTCGGGAGGGTTCGTAGAATAATTTGACGCAAGGAGCAACCGAATAAGTATTACCGTTTCGACAGAAAAGGTGTTCAAAGTTGAAAATTTGCAGTTATTTTTTCAAAATCGAATTTCTCAAAAACTGAGGGTGATGGCGACAAACGGTTTGCGGATTCGTTTTCAGGGCACGAAAGCCTATAAGAAACGGCTATTGCATGTCACAAGTCCAGATGGCTGTCGAACTGTGCTATTAACCAGCGCACTGACCTCTCCAACTATTTCCTTCAATTCATCAATCCGCGTTTTAGGATCGATGAGTCACCGACGCTGTGCGTCGAACATATTTATCGACAAGTTGTTTCTTGTTGATCCAGTTTATTGGCCTTCTAGACCGCGATAGAAACATTCCATTCACTTGTAAATAATGCATGATATCGTACGTTCTCGAGGAAACCATCGTTTACTTTTCCTTGTGCACCAAAACGGAGCAAACTTCGAAGGTGATGAGAAGATTCGACGTTGGGGTAGCTTCGGTGGCATTTTTCAACCGGTGTTCCTTGAATATTTATTTTTCAGATATTATTCAAATGCGGATTATGAGATTTGGCGCCCCTAGGCTGAGAAGCGTCTGCCGCCCCGCTTCCGCGAAAGATCAACAAATATTTTAATTGAAGGGTCGAGGCAATTTAAAAATTAATTCGATATGGCTACTCATATATGAGCTTTTAAAGTTTTCTCAAGCCCCTGTGTTTAAACATTTTCCAAAATTTGCCGCCCTAGACTGCAGGCCCAATTAGCTTATACACAAATCCACCCCCGGTTCATCCGCTTGTTCTCTTTGCTCGATAAAATTAGTTTGGAATTTAAAATTGAAATAGGAGTTAAATATATTAATAAGAATCGAGTGTATTTTTATATAAATTGTGATAAGAGGCACTGATGTATGTATTGTTCTTCATCCCCACAAGCAGGTGACCACGATAAATGGAGCAAAAGTTGCGCCAAATAAACGCGACATCGAGATCCCACAAGGTATCGCCCATGCAGTAGACAAGGTGATGTTCCCGCTTCCGGTTGGCGATTTGGTGCAAACATTGCAAGCTGACCGCGAGAGAAGGTTCACCACTTTCTTAAAAATGCTTTACATCTCCGGCCTGCAAGATACTCTAGCAGGTAAAATTGAGGAGACACTATTTAATCCTAAGAATCTTCCAACATTAAATTAAAAGTAATACACATAAAGCAATAATAGAATAATCATAAAGCGCGTATTTCTTCGGAATTAAGCTATTTGAGTACATTTCTAATGTTGTAATTGATATAAACATGTAGTGAAAAGAAGCCAAGGTGCGTGTGTGTGTGTGACAAGTCTTCTTTGTCACTTAATAAAATAACAACGCAAGAACGCAACTAAACGCAGCTGTGCTATTTAGCAGCAAAGGTAATTAAAGTAATTACGTTTCCAGGGCCTAAAACTTTCACCGTCTTTGCCCCAACGGACTCCGCTTTCGATGCAGCAACCTCGAAAGACGGAGCGTCAATTTGGACCGAAGAGGACGGGCCCGAAGCTGCGAAAACGATCATTTCGAGGCACGTTTTGCCGTCGAGCCTCTACACGTCGGGGATGAGGTATTATCTGCAGAAGGACACCCTACGTCCTCAGTCGCCAGTCCATATTCACAAAAACGGCGGTGAGTACTTCGCGGCAAAGACTAGTAATTCTTTATATTCCTTATGATTTTAATTCATCAAAAAAAGAGAGAACGATAGCTAACAGTATCATTTAGAAATCATTCTCTTCGGATCTGAATATCGAATCCACTGATTCTCGTGCAGGGTGTTTTAGAAGCGCAGGCAAAGACTTGACTGGTTAATAGAACTCGTGAAAAGTAATACAGAATTTTTATTGAACTTAGGTTCGTCTATTACATTCTGTTCTCTTTTTTTTAACAGAAATAAATTCTGAACTAAATAATTTTAGGGGCGAAAATTTGTGTAAAATTGAAAGTAATCGAGGCGAAGAAGTTACGTGTAGAAATGTAATCATTTCATATTTAATTTGAGTTTAACCATTTTGTGAGGAATATAAAATTATCACGATCAGCATACATTAACAAGCAGACGAACAAATTAACAAATTCGTTAAGTGAAAGATACATAGTATGCGTTTGGAAAGTTTACGAGCGGGGGAGAAGTTGAAACAATTTCCTTTTCGCAAGAACTGCCAATTAACACGCGAGTCTTGAAAAATCAACGTCCTAATGACCTATTTGCTCGTTAAGCAGTGCTTTCCCCCCCGTTGTAATTAACGCTCCCTTTCTTGTCACTCCGCGTCAAATCGCGCAACATTCGATACCATGATCCCCGTTTTTTTTTTTTGCAAACCTTTGTGGTTTACTAAACATCTTAATATATATAAATGAACGCATTCTATTGTAGTCACTGTAATAATTATATATAATTATCTTACAATTGCACAAAATTCCAGTTAAAATATTAGTAGATATAGAAAATAATATTCCAAGTAAAAAAAGAACATTTGGAGGGAATTGTCTCGTTTTTTAAATGAATTGGAATTTATTCGAGAGTATACTTTGAATTATATTCAAATTTTGCCCCCCTCTTTTTCATACTTCCTTTTCAATCTTTCCTAGTAATTGTTACGAGATCGTAGAAAAAGGTTTTGCAACGCAAAAACGTAAAATATTTCCTATCGTGTTCCAGGTCGAGTACGAGTGAACGAGGCGCATGTCGTAACGCATAATATACCAGCAACAAATGGGGTTTTACACGCAATTGACGGTATACTATAAACGTGCAACAGCCGTTAGATCATGTTTTGAAAAATTACGTTCTCCGACGAACAAATACCCCAGTCGCAGACCAACGATAATAATTAGCGCGTTGCGATTCTCTGCGACGTTTAATATATCTTTAATATAAAATAGCTTCCCTAAATTTACATTCACGACTAAAACAGAACCGTGGTTACGACGATAATTACAAAATTATTTTCAGTCCAAGTTACACTAGATTGCAAAAAATTGGAAACTTTCTCAAGCGCGAATGTCTCTTACGGATAGATAAATTGTATAAATAAATTTGTAAACGCCTTCTTTTAAAAGCAAAAAGACATTCTCGTGCGTATGTATATACATTACGAAGTGAATCATTGATTCGTTAATTGTAATAAGTTATTACCTTATAATCCTCAAGGATTCTGCAAAATTGTGTGTTTCACATGATATTAGAAATTTTCAAATGGTGACTGAACTCTATGATGTTTGAAAATAGATACAGAAAAATCTCTGCGACTATGGTGACCTCCTCAATTAATAAATCAAGACGATTTGCCATAGATGTTGCGAAATTTATACGAGGAAAAGCTAATGGGACCTTCTTTGAGCTGGATACATAGAAACACTAATTTATATAACATAGGTGTATGTTGCCCGCTCATGTGTTACAGGCACGCAGGTGCAAAGAAGTATAATTACTATTGTATAGGATGGTAACGTAATACCATGGCTATATAGTATTATTGTAGCGTGTATTATTTTATAAATAAATGTACAGTATGTTTTTCATAAATTATTATTGTTTGGCATTACCTTCGCTACTTCGCTAACAAGGAACATCTGCGATGTGTCCAACACCAGGTGTGGCCTACCTACTCTTCAGATCGCAAATCACTTAATTAATACCCACAAAACGTGAGTTTCCCTATGCCATCTAATAGAACTTTGTATGGAAAAAGAGACATCATTTAATATAATGCTTTCTTAAAAAAATTATCTACAATTCATCTCGACGGATAATTTATAATTAAAATTTTATTTTCGTAGTAATGACGATTAGAAATTAAATTTATCAATTCTTTACTATCAGTATAGTGCTTTGCATATACCTTTTAGGATAAAGTTCTAATAGTTCGCCTTGTATTTCTTAATTTCCACCATTATGTGATGTATATTGGTTAGCTGTGCTCGTGCATTTGGCGGTAGAATTTTATGAAGTCTGTGGTAATATTGCACCAATTGTGTCATTGAACGTTGCACCAATGCTGTGCCGAGCACCAGACTAGGGAAGGATTTTAATACTTCCCGATTAATTTCTTCTAATGCCCGTTTCCAATTATTCGTAAAAGATTGCACAAGAGCTAACGCTTTCCCCTCTTGCCTTTTCAAATCATCTGTTTGACCTTTCTCGATTAAAACCTCTGACTCCTTCACTAACTGTATTATGCCACCGAAATATGGGCTTAAAACTTCTTCGACATATTCCGCGGAACGGGCATTCAATTGATCTCGAAAGCTTTCAGCTTCCTTTGAATTATCTCGTGTTCGTTCCTGAAAAAAGATCTTTCTATTAGAAAATATGAAATATATCATTAGCTTCTGTAATAACCGACTTCTCGTAATAAATCGAGAAGACCATATGAAATTTATAAAAGTTCTTCATGAAACGAACTCTTTTATAATAATTCTAATTTACTTTCTTACCATTAGTACTCCAAGAACTAAATCATAATTATTGATGAGGAAAACCAATTGCTCGATTCTATTAGGGAATATCGTTGCCATTCTTAATAAGAAGCACTGGACAGCTTCTCTCAGCTCTGCTAACAATTGCGTTGCTCCTTCGCAAGGGAATCCTTCGACTACACTGACCATTGCAGCGCTGAATTCAGCATATCTTCGTGTGATCTGCAGATGAATATTACAATTTACGTCTTACAACATTCTTTCAGATTTATTATTCTCAACTTACGTAATGCGGTCCAGTTTCTTTACTAAGTTTCAACGGGTCGCAGTCCTTTATACTTTGAATATTCAATTGGAAGACACATTCGAACCTGAAACGCGCATATATTAAATTGTCGAAGTGATTATTAAACTATTAACATTGCCCTTGTATCGATGTACACACCTGGGCCAAATTACTGTGTTCAAAGTGTCCCAGTATTTATCTAAAGCTGGTACCGCCCTTTTATGACAAGTCAGCTGATAACGCATGACTAAATGTAAACAAAGGAATAAAGCAATCGTGTCATAGCAATCGTCCACAAAAGATTGCAGGTTTTTCACCATCAAATTCAACGTCTTTCCCATTACCTGTAAAAGATACACATATTTACGGCCGTTCTTTCTACTCTCTCCATTAAAATTACATAGAAGAATGTTGTTCTATCTTACCTGATTAAAAATATCCATTGCTTGTATACCGCGTACTTTAAAAAATTCAGTTAAAAATAAATATTCGCGACAAGCATTATCTACAAGAGCGTACTGTTCGCTTCTGAAGAGAGCTTCATAATGGTACTGTGGAAACGAAAGTGCGTACAATTAAATTTGTATTTTATATAATAAAAGGAATTTATATTACATTTTATTCTCTATTTTCACAATAACTGTTGCGCTCACCCTTGTTTTAGACGCTGTATGAGGCACAATGATAGGTGCTTCCAACTGGGACGCTAAAACATCCCCTCTATTGCCTATAGAAAACAC
Source organism: Andrena cerasifolii (assembly GCF_050908995.1). Taxonomy (NCBI): domain Eukaryota; kingdom Metazoa; phylum Arthropoda; class Insecta; order Hymenoptera; family Andrenidae; genus Andrena; species Andrena cerasifolii. Next base: position 6,450,832 of record NC_135123.1, read on the forward strand.
AGTACCCCTGTGCTTTAACGTGGTTTTATGAAAAATCCCTCTTCCCACATTATCTTCGACTCCCATTAAATCATCTTTAGTAGCTCCTTCCTCGAACTATAGAATTTGAGAAGCTTTAAATAATATCCAAGGCCATTCTCACGAGTTTCTAAATTATTCTTACGTTACCTGCAATTTCATCAATCTCGAGGAGTACGATTTAAAATAAGAGTAATATATTTTACTCATCGTGCTGACGTACTCTCCACAAATTTCTTCGGCTACATTTCGCTCGTTCGCTAAAATGAACTCGAAGAAGAACTTATACTTCAACATATTATTCTGGGGCACTTGATAATTGGTCATTGGCTTTCTAAACTTATAAATCTGCTCCAGAAGATACGTTCTGATTTTAGCCATCGCTTTCACTTTCAATTTCTCTAGTATATCCTTCACATCTAAGCACGACTTTGCTTCTTTAAAAGTTTGCTCTTTTACGAAGTTTATTTTGTGATTTAGCGTTTGTAGTTGCGTCAGAAATTCTTTCTCTGTTACCGGACAATCCATGATGCCTCTATAAGTATTAGTAAAGTATGCATCAAGTTACTAAGGGTTAAATAGAAATTTAATTCTTACGCGATAAGAGCTTCGGATACAGTCATATCTTCGATAAATTGGCTAAGGGGACCTCTAATTAATTGCCTATTCAACAGTTGTTGGCTCATCGCTACAGATTTACGTTGGAGGTAAAGTATTTCCGAGCTTATACTCCCTAAATCTAACTGGAAACTCATCAACATCGATTCCATTTTCTGCAACAGAATATGCTCCTAAGTCACTTTTTTAAAATACATATACTGCATTACGATCAGCCACGAGAGAATAATTGAATTCTGATATTCCACAGAACACCGAAGTCTAACCTCTAAGATATTATCGCAGTCAGCGATTTGGTTGTGAAGGCTCGCTATATTCTCGCTCTCTTTAATGTAATCCTGAATAGACTTATTTTCGACTTCCTTCAATTCTTTCTCGATTTGTCTGGAATATTGGCGCAAATCTGTACCAGTCTTTAGAACCTCCTGAACAACATCGTCTCCGAGGTTTTGAGGTAGTTGTACCTCGTTATCATCGAAGATATCAATTTCACCTGACATGTTACGAACTTGTTTCGTTTACTTTCTTAAAATAAATTCAATTACTTAAATTTACATATATTATACAGTAGCAAACACTATTTCTTGTCACATCGTACACGCGATTCACGTTCCAACACTTGCAGCTGTCACGACTGTCATCAACTGTCATTGACAGCATTTACTCCAAACTGCTCCGCACATCGATTTTCATTAAAAATTTTAGATGCTCTATCTGATCTGATCTAGGGAACCTGAGGCTTGGCAGCAGTGGTGGGTAAATACACGAATTTTTTATTTTATACACGACACGTGACTTAAATGTCGTAAATGTCATAAATGTCGTAAATGTGTCATAAATGTCGTAGGTATATCTGGAATGAAAATAACTAGGAAGATTAGACCTCTAGTGGCGCTGGCGGATACTACGTCGCGATTCCGTGGTGGGGCCGGGACGCACAAACCTATAAAACATTTTTCGTATATATTGCTTTATTCTAAAGCAAACGCTTAAGCATTCGGCATCCTTTACTAGCTACTAGGTTAGTAGAGGATACCGCATGCTTAAGCACTTGCTTAAGAATAAGTAGCGACTAAGAATACCGTTCATAGTGGAAAGCTTCCACTGTGAAACGAGATCGGTAAAGCCCGTACTTTTCATTCCACATAGCGACCGATTTTTAATCGTCTACGATCAATTTCGATAATGCGTGACCAGTAAAGTATTGTTTACTTTTATTTATGTTCATAAATGTTGCAAGTTTTAAATAATAATGTTGATTGGTTTACGCACGGCGTCATCACCGCTAATCCAAGCTAGCCAAGGCAAATAAGGCCGCAGCCAACCAGCGTTGACATCCGATTCCGCGACTACGCTGATTGGCCTGGCTTGGTTTGGCTTGACGGTGGCGCCGTTCGTTTCCCACCTTGGCGTTGATTGGTTATTCCCCCTCCGCGAAATAGTTTGATCATTCCTGTAATTTCCGCTTCTCACTGACCACCCTCCAAACTTTGGTCGCCGCGGGGGCTAAGGCGCGCGGCGGGAGAAAAAGGGCGTTGCTTCTGAAACTCGGCGGAAAAGATCACTTTTCCCAAGCCTGAGCTATACTCTGCTATGTTTTAGCTTAGCTTTTGATGGAAACGGTTCCATAAGAATGTAATGAAGTTAATTTTTTTAAAACGTAGCATGGCATAGTATAGCATAGCTTAGCTTCTAGATGGATTCCCGGCTTTAAAACTCTTTCCTACAACCAAACTTCCTTGTGAAATCTTTCTCGTTATATATAGCTTCATCAATTTATCTTCTATATATACTGACAGCAGCTGGCAGACTGTTATATATCAATAATATCCACGCTCAAAGTCAATGTACTGAGTGATAACAACACAATAAAGTCATACAATGGTTTAATTCATAGAGCACAGGCATTGTGCTTAAACGCTTTATAGTGAAAATGTCAGGAAAAACTCCTGCTACGGATATTCTACAGCCTGTATGTTTTAAGAAATGGCACCTTCTTCAAAACAAAACGAAATATAATTGGCCAAATTTTGCTTATGTAAGTTTAAATTTAAAATAATTTTAAATAACGTATCGTGTTGTTTAAAAAACTTTTGGACTTATATTTCAAAATTGCCTTTAAATAAAAATGTAAATATCTATGTATATCTAAATTTCTCAGAAGAAAAATGCTCTGTTTGGTGAAACAAAGTTTCTTCCAGTCTGTTTTCCATGTTTAAAAAGAAAGTATAGCAATGCTTTTGATTAGCTCCTTTATCATTGCAAAATACGAAAATATTACTAATGAATGAAACATGAAAGTGTTTTATTTATAGTATTATTACTGGATTGAGAATGCCATAAAGTGGCGGGAAAAAAATCCCAACATTGCCATTGAAATCTATTCTCCATATGGGAATATCGAGCAAGGTACTTTTATTGGGATATGTAATGTGAGTATTTTGTGCGCGTAACATATAAATATATAATAATTATATTACTAATTTACAATCTGTCCAGTCCTCTTTGTATTTAGCGATAATATTCACATCGGAGCCGAACGATGAAACTTTGTATAAAGCGCTAACAGAAACTAAAGTTATAGATTGGAGTCGTCGGATATATTTAGGTGCTATCCACGAGTCTATCGTACCTACTGTATTCTCTGCAGTAGAATTCCTTAAAAGCGTACAAATTGTGGAAACAAGTATAAGCGTACTAGCTAACTTTTATTTTAAAACTGCAGAAGAATGTGCAAATGTCGAAATTTGGTACTATTTTTATTTGTTTTTATATTTGTTTGAAATTTTTATCATTTTTATATCAACATTATTTCATACGATTGATACAATTGGTGTGTTTTATTTCTTCTCAGTGTACCAAATGAATGCTACATAAAATCTTTGGAAAACTCGGATGTGGCTAAAATACATTTTGAATGGCCACACAAAGAAGTGGAGCATCCTGAATTATCCACGAGATATATAGGAACAATGGTAGAAATGAATGGAGGATTAGGATTATATTTAAAGAAAGATGACTGCCTAGTTTCTTGGGCTATACACAACGACTTCCATGGGATAGGAATGCTACAAACTTTGGAGGAACATAAGAGGAAGGGTTACGCGAAGGTTGTTATAAATGCGCTAGCAAAGAATCTTGGGGAGCAAGGAATTTCCCCAACTCTGTTCATCGTCAACGGGAATGTAACGTCTGAAACATTATTTAAACATCTCGATTGGAAAAGAATTTCACCACTTAGGTGGGTATTAATCACCAGGAAAGAATAAACACAGTTGAATACGAATAACCATGTAATAAATGCATTGTAAAAACAACAGAAACATGAAATAAATTTTCCATAAGTAATAACACGTAAGATTCCAATCATGTCTTATTATTCTTATAAATAAAGAGCAACCTTTTTATGCCATCTTTTCTCATTTACTCTTTCAAATTGAAGGGGGGACCCCAACCTGAATTCGATATTTATCTACGGACCTACGGATTTTTTACCTTAAATTATTTAATACTATTAATAATTTTAAAACTAAGGTAATTCGAAATTGATAAAACAATAGATTCTGATTCTGATTAAAGAAATTATTTACTGTTTAATTTGACCCACAGATTTTACGATCCAAATCGTCGATTTACTGCGGATCGCTAAATTCCACTTGAAAGTAAGAGCTTTTCATCACACTTAATCGCTGGAATTCAAGCTATTATTTTCTAGTTCTACTACCCTGCATTTTGAACGAGTACAATATATATATATATCCTATAGGAATTAGCAAAGTTAATTTCAGAATTATTGCATGTGAACTTTTTTAATTTCTTTTCGTGAATTTACGTCGATACGAAAGTCTGGCGAAAACGACTTTCAGGGAAACATTATTTTCGGGAAAAGCTCTTGTACTGAAGTGGAATTAGTAAAAGTCGACTTCACAACTTTTGCATGTGAACTTTTTTCGTAATTTGTGAATTTTTGTTGTGACAATAATTTTTTTTGAGGATATTAGGGGAGGGTCGAAATATAAGATTTCTAGAAAGGATTTGGGAAAGGGCGATTTCCCTGAGCAAGGGAATTAGCTTCTTTCATCCATGTAATAATTAACATTTCTGAAGAAAATCCGTAGATCAACGGATTTTTCAAAGGGGGATCTACGGAATTCTACGGAATGTTGAACTTTTCTCTACGCATTTTCAAAAATCTGAGTTGGTAACACTGGTATATAGATCACTGCCCTAACCACAATCTTAACGACTGGCTGTCATTCTTTAGGATGACAAATTTTTCTATTTCAGGTGCTGTAGAATAAATAGTTGACAAATCTTGATTTTCTCAAACAGTTATATAGGCAATAGTAAGTATTCTACTTTCAATAAGAACCAAATGACAGTGACAGCCACAGAGTTATTAGCACAGTTGGGGACTCAATAAACAAGTTCGAAGTGAAAAGTTAACAGAGCCTTAATACCATGTAACAATGTAATTTCACTTTCATGTTTTACCAAGGCTTACGATGCAAAGAGAGGAAAAGCAATTGGATTCCGCCTTGGAGGCTATTATTATGAGAGTGAATGATTTGAAAGCATCTATTGCTGCGATGATATTCAAATTGGAGCACGAATACGAAACACTAAATTGGCCTAATTTTCTTGACAACTTTGCGCTTATTTCAGGACATGTAAGTAATATTATAAAGGCTTGTAAACTTGTTGAGAATTGTTCAATTGTTGAATTTAGGAAAGAGTGGATGGATTAGATTCATTAAGGGGGAACGACACTTTGCAGCCCGGAAAAAAGTGCAATTTTTTTGAATTTTTTGTTAGATATCCATACTTCATAGGAAAGTCATTGATATGGGGTTCAAATGTGCATGTAGTGGACAGTATTTTAGAATTTTTGTGTGACAAAATATAAAGTTTTATTCAAGTTATAGAGGTCGCCATAGAGCGCGACATGTCGAACACGATCTGATGGTTTCCCACTTTATTCACGTCGCGTTCATCTGAGAAAAAAAAGGAGAGCATTTTTTTAATCTATATTAATATAGTTACAGTTAAACATACGGAAATTTTGTATTCGACACGTCGCGCTCTAATGGCGACCTTTATAACTTGATTAAAACTGTATATTTTGTCACACAAAAATTCTAAAATACTGTCCACTACATGCACATTTAAACCCCATATCAACAACTTTCCTACGAAGTATGGATATCCAACAAAAATTTTTTAAAAAATTGCAATTTCTTCCAGGCTTCAAGGTGTCGTTCCCCCTTAAATAAGCCCATCTATGTATTACAACATCCGATTCCATGTAATAGTAAAACTTTTTCTAGTTAACTAGTCTTTCAAAAATCCTTGGACATGATAAAGCTCCGAATTTAAGAAACCTGACTGTCCTACCACTAAGATTATGTCCAGAGAAAGACGAAGAATTACTTCGATTAACAGAAGGTAGAATTTCTACGTTCGCTCACGATTTAGTACCAGATTATCTGCGAACTAAAGTGGAGCCTCAAGCCGAACAGAAAATGATGCAGCTCGAAGCAAAAGCGGCAAATTTAAATTACGAAACATCGCACGTAAGGCATCATATTTCTTACTTAGTTTTGTAAAAGAATAACACGTTTTTTCATATATCTCGTTTCTCTTCGCTAATAATGCAACTACATATATTAAAATCCTGCTAAATTCATTTCTTAAAAATACTTTAACACACAGATAGAATTGTATGTCTGTACTGTCTTATTATAGAAGTTTAAAGTAACTTAAGATGTTCTATTTCTCTGTTAATGTGCTAACTAATCAACAACTAGGACTGCAATGTAAGCTACTATCAGCTAGCTTTCGGCTTCTTAGTTCCATTCGCTTTGGACTGAAATTGAAATAGTTTCAACTTATTTATAATATAATTTCAATACTTCAAAACTACTGAATAAAAATATGCTCTATGTTCTACGAATCTACATTTAAAAAGATCTACACTTTCTTAAAACGAAATATCTCTTTAATACATCTTAATATGTCTTCTAAACTGTCGTAAATTTTAAATTGTTTTGCAAATTTATTTCTGGCTACGTGAGTATAATGTAGTGTTTTGCAGTATCTATTTCACCAACTAATGTTAAACTGTTAAAGGGAATCATTGGTACCTTAACGTGTTTTATTTAATCACGTATTTCTAAGGGATTCTATATTTGTGCCAATTACTCGTTTCGTACAAGCTATTGTAGATAATTATATATATAACATAATTATGCATATATATATGTGTATATGTATATATATGTGTATATGTATATATACAAGTCTATATGTAACGTATTATTTACAGAAGATGATTTTCCTCTAATGGTTTAAAGCGTTATGAAAGCGAAACTTTATAATCGGTCCATTTAGCGAGTGGAACGGCTAGTGTCTCTCGTCTTCTAAAATATGTATGGATTTTATACTTTTCAGAAACAAGTGACACAATATACAAAAATCATTGGTCATATATGGGATATAGCAAACAAAGCACGCGAAGAGTGGGAAAGCGAAGCTGGATCTAGAGCGACCCAGGCTCAGACGAGTAGTACAGCAGATACTCACGCCCTCGTAGCTGCTGTAGGTATGGGTAAAGGTTTAAAGGTAATTAATCTATGGTATACATATAACTACTATATTATTTAAACGCATATACATAATAATAAGTTTATAATTGTACATTTTTAGTCCGATGCTGTCCAAATGGTACAGTCTGGTGTGAATTCAGTATCCAGTGGAATGATGGTAGGTAGGCCTGGAAGTCAGCAACAAACTCCAGGCCAAGGATCTTTAGGAAATCCATCTAGTAAGATATCAATTTCAATTTACTCCATTTTCTGTTAATAATACGCTACGAGCGAAATCTTAAGTACGATATTAATAGAAATGTTTTCTGTATTTATAGTGGGACAAATGAGTAAAGCTCCCAGTGCCATCAAAACTAATATTAAAGCAGCATCGCAAATTCATACGTACAGATAAAGTATGCGTATTTATCTATTCTTAACAATCTTAGATATTATTAACCCTTCGTTGACACCTCCTTTTTCGATCAACTTTGACATACCTGGGTGGCTCACACCTAGAGCAATTTTTGAACAACTGCCATTATCATCTAAAGAATCCAATCGTCATAAAAAAAATCATGGATTAGTTTTAAGGTCTCTAGAATATATTCCAATAGTTTTTTTATTGAGATTTAATCACAGTTTTTGTAAAAAAAAATCTAGATTACCACGAGAAAAAACGAAGAAAATCTTGAAATAGTTGTAACTTTTACAAATTTTAATATTATAAGCTAAAAATCTGCAGAGTTGTTGCTCGGATATAATATTTTGAGAGAGACAATAGTTTGTAAGTCAGCTTTGGAGAAAAGGTATTAATTTTGCACATAGAAGGTACAGAGCGTCAGTATCAGCTTATGGGTGGCTCACACCCAGACTGTCAACGAAGGGTTAAAAATATCTTTCAAGTCCATAAATACCATTTTTGTTCATTAAACAGGAACGGCTCGTAAAAGTATTATTTTGCTATATTTGCTATTTTTTTCGAGACACAACTGCACACGACCGTGGAGATAATTGTCTGTTCATAACTGGGACAATTTGTGCTTCCAAGCCCTGTTCTTGCATCCAACATAATCGATCTTGCAAAACAAGCGATTCTGCTGGCGCTTGTAACATCAATTGTAAACCGGAGTAAATCTCTACAGTGTTCAATTTGTCAGAATGACTGCTCCATAGTTCTATTATATTCTTCTCGTGTATATCAATACTAGATCGTAGACCTGAAACAGGACAATCTGTAGTCTTCATATTATTTATTAACTTTCGTAATGGAATGTTAACTTCACTTTTACTGTGTAAATCAATAAGACACTTTGTAAACGTATAATACTGAAGACTTGGTACACTTGTACAAAATATGTACTTATAATATAATTATAATGTTTATGTTACATAACATTACCTCGCTGTTCGATTGTTTCCTCTTTTTGCGGTTGTAAAGTATATCTCTTCAGTGAATCCTTAACGTAAGTTTCGAAATTCAAACACTGTGATTTTCTCGTACTTTTCTGGGCGTGTTTCTTAAGGAAAAAGCCATCTGAAATATTTTTTTATTCGTGAACATCAATGTTAAATAACTGCTGCGAAAAATGCGTGAAACATACACACTTTTAGTTGCATATAATTGAAGGAGGGCTCTTGCAAGAACGTAGAAAGCATGTTCACTGTGAGCTTCGATAGACGTATTATTCCATCTATCCGCTGATTCTTGGCATGCTAATCGCAGAAATGGTCGCCTTAGGAACAAACTAATGTCAAAGTTATTGTTAACGATCACAGCTTTCAGACTATCAGATAATGGAAAGTTATTAAAACATTGCTTCTCAGTTGATGCAGCTATTTTAGTACTTTTCGATATGGAAAGTTTGTGGTAACAGCAAGGAATCATGACAAAGAGCCGTGCTGCTTTCATGTTACAAAATATTTTTGACGCATATATACTAAGATCTCCGCAAGCATGTAAACCGATTAAACAGATATCTGAGTGCTCCTTAAATTCATCGTGTAAAATAGCCTCTATTACTTCGACCGAGTTACACGTTAAATCACAGCAGCTGTATTTAACGTGTCCTAATGAATCTGAATACATTTTTCTCTGTCTACTCCGAGCATTATTTACGTTTGTTTGATTTCTTTCTAATCCAAGAACTTGATAGCCATACAAATGATATAGTAATTGACAAACGTATCCCTGGAATGAGAAAGTATTACGCGACAAGTTATATAAAATACAAATAGCACTTCTTAATTATTGGTATTGCCTTTAATTAATAATGGGTATATATCTCTTACCAAACCTGCGCCCAGATCAACAATAACTTTAATATTCTCTGGCGCGCATTGCGTATGTACCAAATGGGCCAAGTGCACTATTTCGTGCTGTTTCTTGTAACTAAGTCCCACTTTGAACTTTTTGGGTAATTTCGTGGGTAATACATTATATATGCTTGGTAATCGATCGATGTATCTACATTTTTTAACAAAGCTCTTCAAAGTCTCCGACCATTGCGGCTAAAAATAAAATCGTGCACTATGTATCATCAGAATATATTTGTGTTTTTATGTATATTTCTTCTCCAACCTTTGTTAACTTTTGTACAACGAAGTCATTGAGTTCTTGATTTTCTAAAGTCTGTAATGCATTCAACCATTCTGTTGGAAATAAATCGAGTGATCCACTGGTTAATAGATTTGTGACCGGAGAATTATAAAGCCACTGTGTTTCAAGAAATAGATTCAACGCGTCCAAGAAATAATTATTTTCTATACATTCGCTTATACACGCCATCTAATACAAGATAAAGAAAGAAATATATTTTGGTACTAACTTCCATTCATTAATTTTACTACTTCGTTCAGGAACCATGTATAAATATATAACTCGCAAAGTTGTAGATTTTATATTTATTGTACGAAAACTACATACATTATTTACATGTTTCTCTTAATATAACATTAACTTGTAAGATATATCAATTTTATAGTCCTAAACAATTTCATCGAACATTCGTTTTAACAGAAAATTTATTCAACAGCTCTTGCTTGAGTTTCTTCTTCTTGATTCTGGACTATCCAATTTTCTGAATGCCTGTTTAATAAATCATCGTTAACCGGTCCAATTAACGCACGGCCCACTCTAATGTCCCTCTGACCGGGTTGCAAATATTTCGCGGCGACGTACATAAGTTGGTCTTTAGTTACAGCTTTCAACTGCTCCCTTTGTTCTTGAATGTTATCGTCGGTGATATTTTGTAAGAACTTAGTTAGCCCACGATTACATGGAGGAACTGGGGCATCGAGACGTTGAAATATGCCCAATTTTGCTTCATCGATATCGCTTTGAGGTAGCGAATACTTTAATAGAAAGTCATATGCTTTCTCGAATACATCTAAAGTCCGGGTAGAATTAGGATCTCTATAAGAGTAAAACGTGAAAATGCCGTCTGACGAGATTTTTGCGCCACCACCGTACGCTCCGCCTTTCTCGCGAATTTCTGAATGTAAATAAATAGATGTGATTAGCTTAGAAAGTACTTGTAATGGGGCGTAATCTGAATCCGTGTACGGCACTGTGAATATTGCTTTCGCCACATAATTTACTGTATACGGCAATACGTAATGCACGGCGCTATCTCCTGTCTCAATAATTTCCTCGTGCGTAGAACTATGTGGATCTGTAGCTGTGCCTTTCAGCGATTTGTAAAATTCAGTAACGCTGTCTAATATGGTGTCTTTATTGTCCTCGGATAAATTTATTGCTGAGCGCAAGTGCGCTTTATTCAAAACATGATTGGATATCTCCTGCATTTGATTTAATACAGGGCTTAGATCTTGCATCTGTGCTATTTTCTTCATTCTTGAAACAAATTGTAATCCGGACAAAATCTCTTTGAATTTAGTGACTGGGGAAACTAGACTAGCCGCGCTGCTCATCGCGTATACATGTCCTAAGTCTGCGATCCCATTGACTAAGTCCGCGGCATTTGTCTTGACAAGTGTCTCAAATCTTTGGACGTCGGATAGCTCAACATTATTAAACAACTCTAGCCACAACTTATACATGTCTGTGACATTACGATCTAAACAATAAGACTCCATTAGTATCCCTTCTTCGTATTGTAATAAATCGCTTTTAGTTTCAACGACATGACTCCTGAAATTCAGGCCCCCCGTTTTCAATCGTGTCATCTGATCGAAGTTTCTATAATCGTAATTTTTTGTACCCATTCTCGCGATAATGTTGTTGAATAATGGTAGCAAACTCTTCAATTCTGAGCTTAATCTTTGTGTGTTGAGAATTCCTCTGTAGTAACAAACATTATTCGTTGGTTCGATAGCTATTTGTAGCGGAACATTATCTACTTTTACATCCGCAAGCTTGTACCGTTCTACGTCTGGATTTATATCTTCTATTTTCAAAGTAGGAAGAACATTCACATCATCCTTCTTCTGTTGCTCTTCTTGTAAAATTTTTCCATCTATATAAATTTGATCTAACTCTTCGGCGGAAAGCTGCTTCAATTTCGATTCTAACAATTCGCGTTCAGCGATCATTTTTAAATGATCGTAATGCTCGTGTGGCAGCATCGATAATGTTAATCTGTGAGTGTTATCCAATAAATATGTTTTCACTAATTCTTGGAGGTACTTAGGATTTCTTGTCATTTCTTCCCGAAGTTTCTTAATCGCATCATTAATTCTCATTGATTGTACAAGGTTCCCATTATGATTCCACAGTGGTGATAAATTAAAAAGTAATTGCAATCCAAAGTTAGAGGTTTGATGTTTTATTTGAAGCTCGATAGTATGTAAAACAGCTTCGATATGATCTTTCGCGAAGCCTTCCTGAATGATTCTCTGTACAGTTTCGTTAAAGATTTTCTCTACCTTCTCGAAATCTTCTGCCTTAACACCGAGTAAACTTACAACAAACATCGTATCTTTACAATGAGCATCGTACCCAGTCATTGGACCGAACGCAACTCCCACGTTTGTCTCTACCAAGGATTTATAGAATGCTGAATTTGGACCTTGTAGAAGAAGCTGAGATAAGACATGCATCTCGAATGTCTTTTGTATATCGTTTATATCGTTACACAAATAGCCAATAGCGATACTGCCTTGTCGATTAGGATCTGCAGCCATAGGATCCGGTCTACACGTGATGTGCTCCCTCTTCGGCTTCTCCCAGCGTTTCTCCGCGGGAACTTCCGACATAGATGCATCGATTCTGTCTGCCGAAACTAGGTATTGATCGTTAACAAATTTTAAATGATTTTCCAAAGGAAAGTTGCCGTACGAATAAAATCGACTGTTAGAGGGATGGTAATAAGTTCGATGAAAATTGACCAGATCTTTATGCTTCAACTTAGGAATAACAAGAGGATCTCCTCCGGAAATTACTGAATATGTATGGCTAGGTAGAATGGAGTTCAATAACTTTTCGGCTAATATGGCCTGATTTTCATTGAAAACGCCTTTCATCTCGTTAAAAACTACTCCCTTGAAAACGATAGGTGAATTTTTATCGTTAACATCTTCGTGCTCCAATCTCCAACCCTCTTGCCTAAAGTCAAGCTTCCGCAGATTCGGCGCGAACACTGAATCCAAATAAACCGATTGCAGATTCTGGTAATCTTTTATGTTCTGCGTCGAGAACGGATATATAGTGTAATCAGGCCCCGTCATAGCATTCATAAAAGTAGCCAAAGACCTTCTCAGCATTCTGAAGAACGGATCTCTGCACGGATATCTCTCGCTACCGCAAAGGGCAATATGTTCCAGAATATGGGGTAAGCCCGTAGAATCTTTCGGAGTTGTACGAAATCCAATCGAGAAGACATTGTTGCTATCGTCTCTGGCTAAATGCAAATACTGCGCCCCGCTGCCCATGTGAGTCAATCTCACGGCGGTCAGATGTATTTCATTTACTTTAGCAACCTCGTCCACTACGAAGCCATGAACGACCTGTCCTTTCTGAAATTTTTTCGATTCATCTTCAACTAAATCCGTTTCATATTTCACAGCTTTAAACGTCGTATTTCTTTGAACATGAAAGCTACATGATTTCAAATATCGTTGCAATCCAAGCGAGGATAAGCCAGGCTTCTGGGATAAGTTCCATAGTCTCAACATCGTTCCCGTATTATTCTGATATCTGCAAAACACCGAAACGCACGGTTTAAATACAAGATCTCACCATTCGCGTAAATATACGATAGAAGACTTCTAGAATACAACATTTGTACCTTTTTATGCAAATATCACTTACCAATTCTCAAATGTTGAATATGTAGATAAAAGTTAATGTTGTATACATCACAAAGCACTCGAAAAATATTCACTATTTAAATTTTTGATAGAACTACACCACGTAGGTTTTTATTGCAATGAATACAGCTAAGCTCTTATAATAGTAGCACGGTGCACTGAACTATAACCAAATAGTCAACACGTCGATACTAATTATGCTCGAGAATTCGCGAAATACGATAATTTATTGAGAAACTCGACTTATCATAATCTACGATTACGTACTATCGTTTGTCCCCAAAGTAGCAAATATAATAACAGTTAAACATGAAAGTATGTGTCGCTTAAAACAAACGTAACGATCTAATATGATGAAATCATTAAATGAACTTCATATTTTACGTAGTCTTACCTTTAAACACGTTCATACACTACGTAAATTTTAGTTACTGTCAATGACAATTTTATATTAAAAAAGCCGGCACGTCCCTTGAGTTTCTTGCGAACACTTTTAAAGCATCATTCATTTACTTATATGCCTATACCAGGGCTCTCCAAGGTCGCTCACGAGTGAGTTTGGGGTTCTCCTACTCTCATCCGCGTTGTCAGGGATACCGCGCGACGCTAACCGCGAAAACGCTAGCTGGGCTAGCCCATCATGGCTGCCTTCGTAGCGTCGCGCGGTCTCCTTGACAACGGAAAGAAAGATTGGAAGGGGAAGCAGACGCGTGAGGGGCCCCTACGCTGGAGAGCCCTGGCCTATACAAAAAGTATCTGAAAGTATTATTCTTCTACACAAATGCATGGCGGAGTGTAGATCAACTTCACACGATTAGCATCTGCTTTACGAACACTTCTACAATATTTCATGAACGTGATCTAGACGAGAGCCAATTGCGAGTCTTGCCTATCACCATATTCACGAAACATTGTAGAAGGGATAGTCGCGAAGCAGGTGCCAAACAAAGAGGAGATATAATAAGAGGTGTCACTCCGGGCGGAACCATTGAAGTTCTTACTTGACCTTGGCATTTAAATTGGTTGTCTATTCGAGCGGATATTCAAATCGACTAAATGTTACCGCAATTTGCTGATTATTGCCGAAGTTTACCGTGGTTTACCGATCATTGCCGAATGGGCATTTAAATTGGTTGTTTAGTGATTTCCCTAGTTTATGTCTGTCCCTTGTCGAGTGACGCCTTTTATTATATTTCCTCTTTGGTGCCAACCATGTCAACTTATAAGTGAATTCGGTACCTCGCGCTGACTCTGCACTGGTGCCAAAAAATTGCTTGGATTGGTTGATTCTTATAGAGCTATCTTCTTTTCTATCAGAAACAACCAATCCAAGTTATTTGTTGGCATCAGTGCAGAGTCAGTGCGAATTACCGAATTCGCTATTAGTTCAGTATTCGCTGTGCATTTGCAATACCTAATGGAAATCACGGGTGTTGCAGAGCGGTCCTGTGGAAAGTGAAGATTATTGAGTACCCGCCTTTTTGGGTATTGTAAGATTCACATTATAAACAAAATATGCGTGGTTGATATTGATGCATAGTAGCACGACACATCATTAGAGTATTTTATTACATTTAAGTTTATACTTGTTTTATAAAGCGAATTTGACAATACTCAGAAAGGCGGGTACTCAATAATCTTCTCTCTCCAGAGGTGAAAGGACCCAATATGGCGAATGCGCATACTCACCTCTTTAGTGCTCTAGCGTAGGGAAAATCTACTTAGAAAGGGGTTGAGAGAAGGGGAGGACGTGTTGGAAAGGATTAGTGGAAAGGACCCAACGAACCCCTTCAAGAACCCTTCTTGAAGAAGATAGGAAGGGAAATATGAGAGAGAGAGAAGGAAAAATGATTAGCGAGATTGAGAAGCTAATTCAGGTGTGCATGAAATGTTAAAAAGCGTAAAAACCTGAAAATCGAAGATGAGGACGGGGGTGGAGGTAAGACGGAGACCTCAGTGATAGATGGCTGTGATGCGGTAACAGTATCTGATTGGTCGCACTGTAAAGCGGTGCTCGAGGCGTAGATCATATGTATTGAGCTTAAGCAAAGTCCAAAGAGAGAGCAGAATGAATAGAGTATGGGAAGAGAGTGAGATGCAGTTTAAGATATTGTAAGAGAGGATGGAAGTATGACGAGGAAAGGATGAATAATCTAGGGAATGGAAAGGGCAGGGGTATCCTGCCCCGAAAGAGGGGGAAGAATAAAGGCTATAGTGATATAACGTTCGTTGGGCAATATAAGACAGTGTCTTGCAGCGCCGTTTCTATTGTATACAGTATACAAGGAATAAATAAAAAACCTAAACCTAGTGCTCTAGCGTAAGTGGAATTCGCTCATATTAACAATTCCAGGAATTTCATTATATCAGAGTACAGAAAATATTAATATTAATTCCGCGAAAGAAGCTCGCCAATGAGCGTTCTTTTTTGTTTTTTTGAACGAACCGCGCGGTTAATGGAAACGCGACCATGACACGTCAGAGAAAGCGATACGAAGTGATGTTCCCATAAGACAAAGCGCAAGATCTATGACGATCGAAGAACGCGCAAAGTTCTCGGATTTTCGTGCCTAGTGAGACCGTCCACTAATCCTGGCTTTTAAATTGATGATGGGCCGCCCGTAAGTGCACTCCGTCGAATCGGTTATGCCCAAAGACACGGGCGAAAGGTTTCGCGCGGAATCGGTATGACGGATTCGCGGTTATTCTCATATTGTATGCGCTTCGGCGAGTTGTCGGTCTGCGCGAGTGGAGGGTCTCGAATGGCGCTCATGTATAATCACCGGGAGTGCAATGCTAACAAGTAGTCCAGCTGACTCTGACAAAATGGTAGGGTACTCGCGTCCTGCGGGAGGTGATAAATTTTTACGCACATAATTGGGGCGCCTCCGGTGACGGGGTACGATGAGTACTGATAACCATGATCAAACGAAGCCCTGCGTCAGCAAACCATCCGCGAGGATCGAGCTTAACGCCGACGAAAGCGCGTTCGACGGCAGGCGAATTAAGAAGGAGCGAACTGACGTTTCCCTCGAGAATGGTGACGGCGGTAACAATGCCGGTATCGGCGATAATAACA
Source organism: Andrena cerasifolii (assembly GCF_050908995.1). NCBI lineage: Eukaryota > Metazoa > Arthropoda > Insecta > Hymenoptera > Andrenidae > Andrena > Andrena cerasifolii. The sequence continues at coordinate 6,467,401 of NC_135123.1, forward strand.
AGCAAGTGCAGCCGAGCCAACGACCGGCTGCCGGCAGATTTTCGAACGGCTTCCACGACGGCGACCTACTTCAAGATATCATCGCGGCCAAGTTCACGGCCCTGGCGAATCATGGCACAACTGCTAAGCATGAGAAGATTCGCCTCATGATCGAAGATAGCATCAGGTTATTTCAATTTCTACCCTTCTCTCTCTCTCTCTCTCCCTCCCTCTCTCTCTCTCTCCCTCTCCCTCTCCCTCTTTTTCTTTCTTCCCTTCCTAATCTAGCTTCGTCTCTTACTGTTCTTTGGAAAATTTAGTTTCCAAATATTTGGAGCATTTCACTGCGCGGGGCATTCAGAAAGAAGCCATCAATGTTCTGGTTGATAGATTGCGAGCGAAGCAAAGTTCATTTATTTTAGAGAAATAAAGTACCACGCAATTTTATTCCTGAAAGTTTTAAGTATACGCGGAGATGAGGAGGATACTTTTAAGTACTTAAGATACCCACCTTTACCCCTTACTTCACGCAGCTTCTAATCTTCTCCTTTAGCCAGCGTTCTGTAAATTTTATACCAATGCGTTTGAAAAAGAAACATTAACAAACGAGAGTAGAGTCTCTTCGATGCTTCTATCAGTTAAGTGGCAGATAAGCAGTGGCTTAAGTCCAATTTCATTGCTCCTTGAACTCCTTAAATGTAAAGTACAGGACGATTGCAAAATATGCGTTTAAGAAGTGAAGCTTAATTTGATAGATGCTAAATTAAGATGTTATTTTTCCAGACTTATTTATTTAGTAACGGTCAATCAAAATCATCGACTTCAAAATATGTATCAGCTGAGGGTAGCTAAATACACATTGAGTTAAGGGATTGTAAGGAGTATTCATACATTGTTTCTGTAACCGTCGTCTGGTAGATACAGGGTCCATTTGAACCCATCCTAAATATCAAGCTACACGCGTCGCTTGTTGATGAGAATTTTAGATAACAAGATGAGAACCTAGAAAATTATGGGGCTAAATGGACCCTGCATCCAACGCGTAGTCAGACTATCCACCGCTCGAGGGTTAAAGCAATAATGTATATATAAAAAGTTTCTTTAATATAATTTATTACAACTTTAATTACAAGGTGCTTATCTAACTTCACGAGCTAACACGTTTCTTTATTTTTAGAATCGCGAAGAGCATTTCTATAGAAATTATATAGATTTAGTCGAGCAAACAATAATGCGATATTTTCATTTATTACGATTTTATATTCTTCTCCCGTCAATATCTAATAATGTATTTTCAAATGACTTCACATACAATTTAAAGTGCTCCCGAGGTCTCTGTTCCACGAAATTTAAAGTAAGGATGGAATGCGATATTCTGTCCTGCTAATTTTATCTTACTTTTCATACATAGAGAAGAATCGAAAATACGCATTCAGGAAATCTTTTCGCAAATTGAACAACTGAAAATAGAAGAAAAATTATTATTGTACCTGAAACTTCCATTATCATTGACTAATACTGGAGGAACTGTTGATCCTTTGAGGCAACCATTAAATCCATTAGGCAATCGCTATGAAATTCATCAAACCATCATGTGGATTAAGACACACTTGGAGGAAGATCCCGATGTCTCTTTACCGAAACAAGAGGTTTATGATGAATACAAGTAAATGTTTTACACTCGCATGCTTTAACAGTTGTCATATAAATTAATAAAGCTATTGTATATTACGCGATAACATATCTTATCACGGAACAAGTTACTTGTAGTTTTATGTTTTCTTCTTGCTTTATTCGCAGCATGTATTGTATGCGAAATTCTATGAAACCCTTGTCGACTGCTGATTTTGGAAAAGTAATGAAGCAAGTGTATCCACGAGTTCGGCCACGCAGACTAGGCACGCGAGGCAATTCACGTTATTGTTATGCTGGAATGCGCAAAAGGGTCAAATTGGATCCTCCGACGTTGCCTAATATAAGCGGCACTCAAACTGTGAGATATAAAATTAAAATTGAAATCTTTTGAATAATTCTTGCAGTTACAGACATTAGCACTTATCACTGTATTGTTCTTGCCTATTGGAAAAGACCTATTTAATTATGTTTATACGTCAGATCCTTACAGATATGTCCTACATTGGAATTCAGTGTGACTAAATGGTTTATATATCTGAAAGATAATATGCCGTAAAATCAGTTCCCGCGGTAACATTGTCTTTATCTCAGAATTTAAATTTTCAGGGCGACGATGTAGATGAGAATATTACCGAAGAGATGTTAGGAGCTGCGTCTACGTTGATCAGAGAATGGGCAGAAAGTCTGTTGGGCTTGAAATTTGCAACTTTGAGTGCCTTAGCCCGTCATCTTGTCGATAATCTTTGTGTGGATACTCGGTCTTTGGCTGCTATATGTATATTATGTGCCACAGGAGATTCTAATACCTCGGCAAATAAAGGTTTGTTAATACTCGCGATACGGAAACAATTGAATTGGTCTTACAAGATTCATTTTTATATTTAGTGTCGACTACGGATCTGCGTGTAACACCTGTAAGTGGAAAATCTGGAAAGCTTCGAGAAGCACAGTTACAGTTGCAACGAAAATTGCAGCAGCGAGAACATATAAGGGATCAAAAACATCGTCATCTTGATGCTGTAACGCAGGTAAGAAGTTAGAATGAATTAAATAGAATATTCTTTAAACACGAGAGAGAAACTAACAAGGAAAGATCCTGAACCCGAAAATTAAAAAATTCTAAAACTATGCGAATGTATAGGGGATATCCTCTTGATTACAACGCAATTTTCGTTTGCTGCCCAAATTCACTCGAAGGGGGTGAAATTAACCCCTAAAAATTCGGCTATTTTCCGATTTTGTGTTATAACGCGCGAACTGTAAGAGATAGAAAAAAAGTTTCAAGACAAAAGTTACTTCTTAGAATTAGATCTATCATTTGGTAAAATAAATATTTTACAGTTCACGAGTTGTAACAGAAAATCGGAAAATCATCGGATTTTCAGGGGTCAATTACACCCCCTTAGAGTGAATTTGGGCAGCAAACAAAAATTGCGTTGGAATCAGGAGGAAATTCCCTACATATTTACAAAGTTTCAGAATTTTTTAATTTCCGGGTTCGGGATGTTCCCTTGTAAGATATAAGGAAGCGTCCTGTGTTGATATTAGGCGTTATAATAATTTATTGAATGTTTCAGAGTCAGAACAAAGAGAAGACTGTTGATAATAAAACTGGGGCAAACAAGGGGAATAAGAAAACTAAGCCCAATCAGTCATCTCAAGGTACAAATGTATCGAGCGGGCAGAATACATTAACTAAGTTCAGTTTATCTGCTGTAGTAACCAATCGGCAGAAGAAAGTTCTTAAAGCTAGTAGTCAGCCATGTAACATCTCCCTGGAATCCAACTGTGATAATATAGTGGTACAATCGATTGAAGACGTACAGAGTAATAGCAATCCTAGTGTAGTGATGACCAACTGCGTAAACACACAGCGAGACATCAAACCGAAAAATTCCAGAAAGCGTGCCAACCCAATTGTATCGAATCAGCCATCAGAGACCAGCCCTGAGAAGCAGACGAAGCTCACAGAACAACAGTTGCAAGAGAATGTAGAGCATTCCAACATATTGTTGCCCAAGCTTACATCTATACAACGTCCCAGCAAAATTTCGGTGATACTAGCTGGTAATTTGAAGCCTACTAAGTGCAAAACGAACGAGGCTGTTAGTACCCAGCCTACTAAAAACTGTGATATCGAACCATCAACATGTTCCAAAAGTTGCGTTAAAGTAAACGGTTGCCCTAGCAATTTCGATCCTAGCTCGAACACAGCGAAGGAATCTACAATTTTATCTAAAGACCAGATACGATTGCTGCAAGAGAACTCGAATCTGATAAGTAAAACTGAGAAGCTCTGTTCGATCGATTCGGATGCTTTAGACGATTATTTGAACGGCGGTAACAATTCCCAGGAGCAAGAGGAGGAATTATTACAGTATTTCCAGCAAAGTAGCTCGTCGAGCTCGGACGTGGAAGCCAATGCTATTGCCATTGACGAACAAATATCAAGATCTGATAAAGTATCACAGCTACGATTAATATTACAACAGAATCTGAAAGCGGGAACGTTGCATACGCCCGTCGACGGAGTGCCCGCGGCAATTATCCGACAGAACGTTGAGAAACGCGAGATCACTCAGAAGCACAACTTGATATTACCAACATTGCTGAACCATTCGAGCCAGAGTAACACCAGACGTAGAGTCAGCTTCGAGACGAACGTTGTGGAGCATGTACAAGATTCATCTGTCGTTACTAACACAGTACCGCAAAGTCCAAACACGCGTCGTAGAATATTTAATTTTACACCGATATCGCCCGGCCCGCATTCGCCCATTAATGGCCGCGCCTCGAAATCCAATTCGGCAAACGCCAGTCCATTTGTCTCGCCGCGAAATACGCCTGTGCCACGCTCGAGGAGCAATTTACAAGCAAGTAGTTCCAGAGCTCGCGCTCACAAGTCGTTATCACGCTCGATATCCTGCAGCATGCCTTACACCAGTAAGAACGATACATTCGTTGTTCCCACCAGTGGTCCAGAATTAGTTAGGCAAGTATCCACGCCGCAGTTGCCGTTGATTTCTACCAAATCGTCGGAGGTGCAGGTTGGTGGCAGTACAACGCAAATCTCTGTTACCCCGAAACGAGAAGGGCAGGGATCTCAGTGCACCGCATTCTTGTCGTCTGATTTAGCGCCGCAGAAACAGTTACTTATTAATTACCCGAGTCAGGAGAATTTACAAGAAATTAAAAACGTCTACCAGAAAAGCCAGCCAGATCAAGAAATCAGCGAGCTGTTTCACGGGAATAAACAATTTACTAACGAACTCTACAGATCGCAGTCGGTCCCGTTGCACAGAATGGTGAATCCCGCTTTGATGTCGCCCATCTCAACGCAACACTGCTTGTCAACATTTCAGAGCCAGAGTTTTAATCCGTCTACAAGCAGTTCTATAGCGCCTACGCCAGTACCTAGCGAATTTAATGATTTCGGATCTATCGGTCAGCCAGAAGGGACGTCGGCGTATCTGCTGGACGACGTTGATCCGAATTTCATGTCGGACGATCAACATTTCCTCATGAGCGACAAAGAAATTACACCTGAGAATATAACGAATATATTGAATATTTTGGACGAGGAAGGGACACAGAGCTTGCAAATTCTACCGGAGCAACCTACCGAAGAAGGCTTAATAGAAAATAACTCGATAGTGTTAGATGCTTTACCAAATTCAAACTTAAACTTATCGGAAGAGGATATGTTGGACCCGTCGAATGTACTTGATATTCCAGTGGGCGGAGCCTTACAGAAAATAATACAATCGCGCTCTTACCCGAATACACCGCTACCTGTGCCAGTATCCACGTATACGCCATCGTATACAGAAGATAGCAATGGATCAAGATCGTATCCTTCGACGCCGCTGCATACAGTCCAGTCGCAGGAAACCTATCAGGAGACTAACGAGCCGATGCTATCGAGTCCCACCTTAAACTCTTTGAACTTACATAATGAAACTGCGAACGAGTCCGCGTCCAGCAGTTTGTGCAGAAACGTTGTGGACTTGCTCGAGGGTAATTTCCTGGGAGAGACGGACCCAGAAACGAATGATTTGGATCCGCTTGACAATTTTGATGGATTACAAGACGTCGATTCATTAACGCCGTTGTTCAATGAAGTGACAGAGCCTAATCGTTGAAAGCGTACAGAGAAATAATTTTGTGGATCTTGTGATTTTACATAGTGATCTACCAAAGGTTGGAAAACTAATTCTTAAGTTTTATGTCCGTACGACTCCATTCAACAGTGATAATACTTTGCATAAATATTCTACTTTGATATGCAAAACATTATAGTGGCAGTATAAAAGATTGATAAATAAGTCTTAGTTCCTTGTGCTAACAATATGAATTAATGGAAGGTTTAATGTCACAGTGATTAAATAAGGTTGCATTTGAACTTTATCTTTGTTTCTTGAACAACTGACGTCTATTTTCGTTGCATAGAACTGTAATGGGAAACTTTTACTTTCTCACTTTTACATTTCTTCCTCGTCGCGTTACGACCCACGTGATTTCGAAATTTCGAGCTGTATTAGGATGTTAAAGATTCTACTGCCTACGTAATATATAATAAGGGAAGTATTATCAAACGGAACTAATGTTATCAATCTATCTTCTTAGTTGCAGTACCGTACCGTAAACGATATAATGGCAAGAGCAGCTGATAATGGGAAAATCAGATACAAAAGAAAATTATTGAGAAAATTTCATTAGTATCAATCTGTATAGAGCAGAAATGAAAATGAGTAACTGCCAATTATATTCACCTTAGACTTGTGTGTCGCTTATTTTGTAAAGTAAGTAAAGGGAAAAAGAAAAACACTGTGATGCAAATGTAAATCTCTGAAGATTGTATATTTCTTGAATTTGTCACTAGTGAAGCTAAAAGGTAAATGCCTCCGGAGGTGTCTTTGGTGGAGATCAATGGGATTTCAAGTGTGAGAGATGACGAAGAAGTTGCTCAAATGGAGCGATTGTCGCTGTGACGCATTTGAGATTCGAATAAGTGGAAGTTGATTTTATATAAATACTTTATATTCGTCGTTTTGAAACGTTTGTTTCTAAGTCATTTAAGAACGCGTTATTGCGACTTTGTTACTCAAGCGTTTCTAAGAAATATTTACAATCACCTGCTGGACATTGGTGAGCTTCTTTTTACATAACAATCGGTACTGAACCCAGTACGTAATACTCTCGGGCCAAGAGAGGTCGAAGAGCGAGCATGTGTAAATGTTTTCATTATTCCTAATATTTTTATAGATTATAAAACTTGCGTTTAGTCGACAGTATTCTTATACTTTAAACTTTTACTTAATTCCTCTTCTCCCGCTTCTCTCGATGTTTCTGATCTACTACCCACCACAGCTGTCACGCTTAGAACTCGTAAGCTCTTTCTCGAACGACGTTCGAAGCTCTTGTTCCGCATATAGTGTTTAAAAATGTCGCTTGAATCTCTTAGACGCCGATCAAAATTTAGGCAATTGAATTGATAGTCCGAGCACTTCTGCTTCTGTTTTAAACAAAGAAATATGCTTTTAAAGGCACAGTCGCATATTTAAACATCGTACTGGATTCTGCATCGATAATAGTGCTAAATAATTATTGCTATGGCGGGTCTTCCTGGTATGTCGTTCTGTTCGTCAAAGGAATCCGAATTACCATAAGTACACCGCCAGTTTATATTTTTCTATGGCGCTCCCGATCGAGAATTAAATGAATTGGATAGCCGTTTAACCGATTTTTATTCCTACGCGTCGTGGTTACTTAGCTTCCAAAGCAGACAAAGTTAGATCTTTTATGGAAATCCGCACAGCGCGCTCGACGTTGCCCGCAGCCAATGGATTCCATCACTTAAAATTATTTCACACGTCGGAGTCTTAATGATGCGCTTCACATCGTAAAGTATTAGATTTTTATAAAATATGGAATAAACGTAATTTACTCGCAAATGATCACAGACGTACGACATTTGCAAACATTCTGTATTATCATTCTGTAAAGAATTATATGGCGTTACAGAGTTAACACCATGTAAAATGTTGTATAGTATGATTTTTGTGAAATCTTATCTTTGAGAGTTACTATTGACGGACAAATAACATGAACCAAATCTCGTGATCTCGAGTCGATTATCCCGTTAATGATGGAATAAACAATTATCGTGACAATAAACGCTAAAGTAACAGTTTCATTTCTATTTGCATTTTTATGCAGCGTTGCAGTCGAATGAAATATTTTGGAAGCGTTATTTGGTTCATGCTATTGCCATATAAGGCACTACATCGCTAATACCGGTTTTTAATCGCCATTTCGCATACCGTAATTCAATAATCACACGTGGGAACCCGAAGGATTTCTAATCCCGTGAATTTAGGAAACGCTAAGCATGTACGAAATTCTTGAATTTGTAACATACACAACTGTATTGACCTTTTGAAGTAAGCGATAAGTAAACGATCCAGCTATTCGAAACGTACTTTTTAAACATGTGAAACCTTTGCGAGCGAAAGTAAATTCTGAGCATATCACGGTGTTATCGGGACAAGTATGAGAAAGAAGAGTTGGATGAGATTGAAGTTTTTACGATGCCAGTAAAGTATATTTTTCTATGGTAATCTTGGTTGAATATTCTTAAAAATGAAAATGAAACCGGTGGACGTGTTGATAATACTTCAAAGGGTTAATAAGCATTCCCCATAACTATATCACGCATTCGAATGCAAATGAAACGTTGGTTTTCCCGCACAGCCTGAAATACAGTCAACGCATTGTATGCGTGAAATGAGTTAAGCATAGTTCGAATATTCTAAACTGTTAAACAACCATAAGACGGTAATCTTATTGTAAGGCGAGTTGTGCATTGTACAAACATAAAACAACCGATGAACCAAGTAGTGATTTGGAGCTAGCGATTAATTAACGGATAACAAAAGAAAATGGAAACTCGACCTCTTAGGTTGTGAAAAGATGAAAACGATGAAAAAAAGAGAGAGCGAGAGAGAGAGAGAGAGAGAGAGCGAGAGAAAGAACACAATCAAGCGTGCAAAGTTATTAGGCAAAGTAAATAACTTTCATTAACTTGACCAAATGATCGAAGATCTTGGAAATTTCTATAATAGTACTGCTATTTGTAACTCATAAGTAAAAGCATGTATTACGATATTACTTGTTGTTATACGCACAAAGACTTTAGGTAGGAGCTATTCGATACTATCCGTGTATAATCAGGGTTCGTCTGTGCTGTTTGACTAATAATTTAAATCTATCTAGATACAGATATCGGTGCATACAATTTGCTGGAAAACAGGCGTCCTGTCGCGACCTAGTGCAATATGTTTTCTCCTTCGTTTGTCTAAAAGAGTATTTATTTATATATTACTACGAGTATTGGACATTTGCTCATGCAATTAAGAACAGGTGGACAAACACAGATGGTCGAAATTGATACTGGTATCTAGGAATGTAATATAACAGCACCGATCTATAAACAACCGAACAGAAAGAAATTATATCGAAGCATGTATACAGTCATATTTACACGAACAGTCAATAGTTATAGTTAAATCTGTCTTGTCTGTATAAAATCATGGGCATCATTCTGAATACAGTGGGATTTAAAGAAGGAAAAAAAAATGAGGATATGCTGATGAGACCAGATTGTTTAAATGGGCATAGTATAACTAAATTACAATGCAATCTATCCTTGCACTGTATTTGTTGTCTCCGTCGGAAGTTGATGCATTTGTGGATTATTATCTGTTATCGTTCACATGTTTCCTATCCCCTGCTATACGAGTACGGAATCTTAAAACGTTACGAAGTATCCCATTACAGCAGTAAGTCCCGTTAAAACGTTATCTATATTTCAGAGCTTACTTTGGTTTATAATAACAATTTCGAAGGAGAAAGAAATAGAGTACAGAATGGATTAATTGGTATTAATAATATTGCATGGATAGGACGATGTCATAGAACAGTAAAGTATATGTCGTAATTGTAGTATGCAATAATTTACCGATTACCATAATTAGGAATACGACGAATGAGATAATTTTCAGAAAACAAGATCCATCGATCATTATTTTGAAATATTGTTAAAATTTTATTGCTTTGATTCTGTTGAAATTCTATTTTCCAGTGTGATTATATTCGAAGTGTATTCTGCACATGAAATAATGAGGAATATACTAGTAAAAGTTCGAATCCCGTAGATCGCTTGCAAAACTAATTTTACAATAATTAGTGATAAAGAAACTCGCCTTGCTTATTTTCCGTCAAAATATTCGTAATATAAATAATCTTGCTATATTTAAACGACCTGCGTTCTGTTTTTTGTCAACAATCTGTATTAATTTCAACACAAGAAAAGGTGAACCTGGCGATATTACGCAGTTACTGCTGCTCCAGAGGCTTATCGATCTTCGAAGAATCGTTTTTTTGGATTCTTCAAGATCCTTTCGCTTCGTTAACAAAAATTCCTCTACCAATTTTGTATGGTCAAATGCCAGGCGAACTAAATCAAGTAATAGGAAAGCGGTATTCCTATTTCCTGTGCTAGCGTCACTGGCAATTTATTTTGCTTTGTAAATAAAAATTCTTTTTTAGAAAAAAGAAAGGATTGTTATAAAGAAACGAGAAAAGATTGTTCCCCTTTTATTCCTTATGGGATAACGATAAGTCACCATTACTACATTCTCACATTTTAGTATTATAAAACTCGTGCGAACGTAAAATCCTATGTTCACACATTAATTTTAATATCATACATCGTTTTATCCTTATAATAATTACGAATTGTAGATAATTTTTTATTCAAAACACTAATGTAATATTTGTACAAATCGAGATTGAATGAAGGACTTTTATACAGGCAGTTTTAATTTTGTTTATCAAATATTGCACACACATTTACAAAGAAAGAATTTATTTATTAATTGGTTTGATATTCCGATGTAATACATTCATACTATAAAATTTATAGGATGAAATTGGCATTATATATACACCGTATGACAAGAGTATGTTTTATGCTTTAACAGAAAATTTCTAATTTATCGAGACTTAAAATTTATATTCGTATTACTCGCGTTGCGCCATCGAAACAGCAACGACATCTACGATAGATATTTTTGAATATAAACATTTATGCATTCCCTTAGGCTGAGGGCACTCGAGCATTTTTTTCCGAGGTCCGTCGCGACGGACGTACGTATACATCGCACAGTAGCGTAAGTCTGATACACTGCAAAGTATTGTCACGATGTCCGTAAAAAAAAACGCTTGTGTGTCCGCAGCCTTAGTTTGAATGAAAGTAAATGTTTTAATCAAGTTGAAAGAGTACTTGAAATTAATATACTATTTACGCATTATGGGTTAAAGTTTTTGGGGAATAGTTTGTTACTGGGTTTTTTTTCTGGCGCCTGTTGAAGCGTCCTCAATAAATGATTTTCTCATCAAATTTAAAATACAGGGACACAAGTTCCAGTGCATTCGTATCAATGTTTAATAATTCTGCATGTACGTAAAATTGTAAATGATGATAGTATGCCAAATAACTTATTTTCGGTCACTATTTTAAATTTAATTCTGGCATGCTAATTATAATACATGTTTAGATGGATCTACAATTGCCGGTTGATTGTTTAAAGTTTCAATTCGACTTTGCTTTCCATTCAGTATAGCTTTTACATCTTCAGCGTCTAATGTTTCGTATTTAAATAAAGCATCTGCCAATTGCTTGTGTTCTTTAGCGTGGGCCTTTAAGATTGATTTTGCGCGATCATATGATTCCTGAACAGAATGAAAACAATTAATTTATTATCGAAAATTTCGGTAGCGATGCGTGAATTATCATTTAGCGAAAAAGATTTACTTGTAAAAGGCGCTTCACTTCGTTGTCAATAAGTTCGTTTGTACTAGGGCCAAATTCATTACCACTAGAAGCAAACTCTAGTCGCTTAAGCTCTCCATGTGCCCTAAAGCCAACTTTATCAGACATACCAAAAGATGTCACCATCCCTTCAGCAATTTGAGTCGCATTCTGGAAAAGATCATTATTAATACGACTACTGATATTTCAACGCGATGCAGTAACTTTAAAACCCATCACGAATTTCAACTTCCAGATTTCATTCACTTGTAAATATAAGTATATATACATATAACAGTTACTGTATAAATTCTCATAAATGAATAATAAACAAAAAATATAAATATAATATAAATATAATATATCAAAATACTTCGAAATCGTTGGCTGCGCCTGTCGTTACTTTATCAGGTCCAAAAATTAATTCTTCCGCAGCACGGCCACCCATCATTGAATCCATAGTGGCTAACAATTGAGATTTTGTTCGAAGATATACATCTTTCTCTGGCAGAAATGATGTCTGAAACATACAGGAGTTACATTTATAAGAGCAAGTGGATTAAACTTATAACAGTTTAACTGGCTTTAATATCTTATTATAACTTTATAACAATATCGATGTATTGTTAACATTTAATACTTACGTGTCCTAAAGAGGGCCCGCGAGGTATAATAGTAACTTTATGTATCGGCGTAGAATCTTTAGTGTAATATCCAACTATCGCGTGTCCCGCTTCATGATATGCTGTGATAAGATTGGTTTCCTCGTTATTCGTTCTACGTTTCCCTTCTGGGCCCATTACTACTTTATCTCTGGCATGTTCCAAGTCTTTGATGGTTACATAATCTGCACTATTCACAGCTGCCTTTAAAGCTGCTTGATTCACCTTTTAAAATTAAGCACACAAGTGAGATCGATTTGATTACGAATTATTATCCTAATTATATATAGTTGAAAACTCTGCAGAACAAGTGGATAATGGAGCATAAAGGAATACCATCGTCTCTATGTCAGCGCCAGTGAATCCAACAGTGCAGCGCGCTAAATATTCCACATCAACGTCTCGTGTCGATATTCGCGATAAGTACAAATCTAAGATATCTTTCCGACCAAGGTAGTCTGGCTTTTGTACAAAGATCTCAACGTCGAAACGTCCGGGCCGCATCAACGCTTTATCTAAATCATCGCGTCTATTTGTTGCACCGAGTACTATAACGCCTTCGTTCTGAAGGAATCTACAATTAAACCGAAGAAATTAGATATTCAACGAATCATCGATGCATGAGAATTGTAATATATTTTATTGAAAAAAGCGAGGTAAAATGTTTACTTTACCCATCCATTTCTGATAACAACTGATTTATAGTTTGATTCGCGTAGGGATGAAGAACTGAATTCGTTCGCCTTGCCCCGACCGAATCAATTTCGTCTATAAATATTACAGATGGTGCTCTTTCTTTTGCCGCTTCTAAAAACAGTAGTTCATCTTCAATAAGCTGCGAAGCAATACGTGCTATACAAAGGTGGCTTAATACGAATAACTTACTGAACAAGTCTCTCACTCTACGTGCACCTTGCCCTACTAAAATCTCATCGAATTCTGGTCCAGCTGCGTGGAAGAATGGTACACCAGCTTCGCCAGCCACTGCACGAGCTAACAATGTTTTCCCTGTTCCAGGTGGTCCTACTAATAATACACCCTTGGGCAATTTTCCACCGAGCGCGGAGAACTTCTCTGGGTTCTTTAGAAATTCAACGACATCTCTTAACTCTTGCTTAGCTTCTTCGACCTAACATTTTAAACGACAAATAATTGTATAATATTCTCGGCAAGGCGAACCGACATTAGCAATTTCATTGTTATTTACAATGTTTTACTCACTCCTTTGACATCGTTGAAAGTTACGTGAATTGCTTCTGGATTGACTTCAGCTTTTTGGCCCATTGAAAATCGAAATATGCTTCCTGGATTGCTAACTGCAGCAACAGAAATTTAGACGATTGAACTTAAAACATCGTGCGACACTAAAACGTATTTACGAAAATATTTATGAAACATTAAAGCTACTTACCTCCATACCAAAGTATTAACGCAAGTAGACTCGCGAATAATAGATTAAATATTGCTTTATGCCATGAACGTGTACGTATCTGACGCTGAAGCCCTGCGGCGTACCCTTCTATGAAAGCTTTTCTTACTTTTGTATTCTCTTCGGATAAAATGTCATTTACTATGAAGTTAATTTTGTCGATATCTGATTCTTTCGTACCACGCGGCTCCTGCGTAGTAAGAAGGTAGTTATTATTTATACGATTGGATTAATAATTAAATGGTAATTTAAAATAAAGAATGTAAAATAACATTAATAAATATAAGTTAAATAATACATTGTCTTACTGTTGTTGAGTAATCAGTGAAGAATTTTTTAAACCTGCTTATAAATGATGGCTTTCTTTCCAATTCCACATTTATACTACGCTTTGTTTTAAAATTACGAATTTGTATATGATAATTAAATGGATTTTTAATGCAAAGAGTGCACAATGTTCTGTGATGCTGCTTTGATTGCGAATATATAGTGGGCAAAATAATTGGCTCTGTTAATTGTGCGCAAGGAAATCTTTGTTTGCTTTCTGTAAAATTTGATCCCGATACGTACGATACATTCCACTTATCATTTTCCACTAATTTCTTTTTAAAAGCTTTCATGGAAAGCTGGTCTAACATTAAACAAACATTATTCTTTTTTACATTAAGTATTGTAATCACATCACGCCTATTCAGTTTATTTATCGACATTGTCATATAGCTTCTCGCTGCCTGAAAATAGATCAGACATGTAATGCACATAGTTATTACAAACTTTCGCTAAGCATAACATATGGTAGATTTACTTCTGTCGAGCTATTAGACAAAGTATCATCCCTAGCCTTTCTGAACTCATTCTGTCTTTTTACTTTAGTCGAAAACGGTGTGGATTTTGAATTAACTGTCGAAGTTAACTGTGTCAGATGATACAACACCTAGAAACATTAAACAATTATAATCACATTTATCGCTGTAATTGAATTTTTTCATATACTTTTTGAAGATAGCGTAAGAATTACATAAACAGAGCCTAGCTTACGTTACATTTAAAGAAAATTAATGCCCACCGTATCGTCGAGTTAAGAAAAATAATAATTTTATGTAATAAACATCTCGTACCATAAATTTCGTCAGCTTGAGCAAATATGACGAAATAAGGTTATGACACAAAGATTTATAAAAAGATCTGAATGGAAGGCTTTCGATACGGACTTGGTGCGTGTATTTAAGGAAAGCACGTAAAACTGTATCACAGGTTATCTATTAAAATTCAAAGGACAATCGTACGCGATCGTAATTTATATTCGCACAACGACGATACGAACCTGATTATGGTATTGAAAAGAAAACATTGAAAACCAATTCCTTTTAACAGATGCAACAAATTAGATAGTACTACCACTTTTTTAAGCAACAATGAACTCGATTGCTCGCACTTTCTTTCGCCGTACGTGCAAAAAGATTAAGTTACATGGCACCAATATTTCGTACAAGAAACATAATTTCGATGCTAGGTATAAGGCCTATAAGGCAACGGAAACGGCTGCAGTCTCCGTGTAACTTCCGAACGTTTAAAATCAGTTGTGACACGATCTATAATTAAATGAGATATCGTTTTGAAATCTGCACTTGAAACGCATGCTTGTTTTAAACTCGAGATTTTATTGTGCATAGAAAAGGCAGATTTTATTATACAATTGAACTTTTGGCGTAATAATCACATTTCAAAACAGTTGGCTTGTGATTGGTCTATGACTACTACTTCTCACTGTACTTCATTTATTTAATTTTAAATAAAATTACATAGAATTTCATAGCTATGTGACAGTCCACTCTCATAAGAATTTCTATTATTTGTACAAGTTACATCTAATAAAAATATTCAATTTCAAATAAATATTTATTTACTATTGGCATAGTTTATATTTGATGTTGTAGATTGGAGTAGAAATTTAGATTGTTAAATAAAGAAATATCGATTAAAACAATTTTATTTCACTGTTTAAAATTACAGTACAACTACAGTCCCATAAAAAGATTTCAAACATAGTCACTAGTTTCCTATATGTTTCAACATATACCTACTTTTGTAAGTTTGTTTAATATATTACAAGGGTATTTGAATATGACATTAAAATAAATGTACCCAGATACATGAACACGTTTATTAGAATAACATTAATGGTTACTCAAAAGCTGTACAGATGTTTATCCTGCTTCCCTTTTACTTTTAAGGAAGGATAAGAAAGTATCAAGCAAAGTAAATGAACATAAGCGTGGTAAAAATAATCGATTACAAATTATACGGAATAAGATACATACGCGCTTTTGACCTATTAAAAAATGAAATTAATCAAATCCTACTATTCATTTCGTCTTCTTTCAATATACAACGTAGAAACGTGTTTAGGAACAAAGAAAAAATAAAATAAATCAAAGGTGCAAATAGTTAATCCGATTCTGATATTGAAAAGGCAGTAAAATTTAAATTGTAGAATTATAAAAGCAATATCAAATCAAGGGTATGAAAATATAAAAGCGTTCCGTGAAATACCTACGCTTCCATAATAATTTATCTCTTATATATAAATTGAAACTGAGCTTTTCGTCCAAATACTTGGATCACACAATTTTCCAACGCATCTTGCGATCACGTGCTATGTAGCTTTTCGATACAAACACTGAGCTGTTGTAGACGATGCAATAAATGATGCATGTTGGCGCTAGAATGTCGAAGACCCGATTGTTCCCCGCCGATTTCTTGTTTTTGACCTAGCTCGAAATGGAGTCTAGCTAGTCGTTCCTGTTGCTCTCTTATTTCTGTCATTTGTTCCATGCTACAGTCTTTTCCTAAATCAAAATCGTATTATTTACTTCAATGCTTCGTCGTCGTTATAACGTTACATATACATATATCTTACGCTCGACAATATGATTAACATACCGAATGCTCGTAAATTACCACTATGAAAATCTTCCAGAAGCTGTAATAAAGCTTGCTCCATGCGTCGAACATCGGGAACCTCTGACAAAAAGCAATGATGTTTGCATGGCGCCATACCTTTATTTTATAACAGCAAAAGGCAACCAAAAAACAACGTAATGTGAACATATAAAGAAACTTAAAGGAAAAGTGTGCGAGTAAAATTAAAAATTTTATTCGAATATATAATTCATAATAACATAATACTTAGTAACTACATCGTGAAAATGGCGTTGTACTTTGTGAAATTACCTTTGTGCTGACGGTTAATTTTCGATGGTTCGGGTCGATTTGGCTTTTGCTTTTCTTTCTCGTTCAAATAGACTAGGCGAGACTGATTGCCATGATTGGAAACGTTCACAGCCCTGCTGGAAACCATGGATCCTTGACTCGTTGCTTGCCCAGAACTTCCTTTACTAATGATCGGCGATGTTTGTGTATTACTTCCCCATAATACTTGTTGCTGAAATAATGCATTTCACGATTAGAGATTATGTACACGTCCGCCTGTATGTACGAATAAGCATTTATGATTATTTATTCAGAGAAAGAATTCTACCTAATTTCTACAACTATAGCTACAGTAAGATTACTTAAGGTTTAATAAAGAAATAACAAAGATATGAAATTCATACCGATACGTGAGAACTATGGGTATCATTTCTACTTTGATGCTGCGATCTTGCTGGCGTCGAAGGTGGTGTGGCCTCTCCGCCGTGACTCAATGGTTCTTCGCATTCTTCTTCTTGAACTAATTGCTGCAGTTCACCGCAGCCAGACTCTTCGGCCATTCTAATAATATATGCTATTACCAAACTTTCTAACAAACCCTTTCTTACTCCCCGCTATCATGATTCAAACATGATAGAGCATCTCCCTGTCATTTAAGAAGGAACCCGTTTCGCGCATGTAGAATGAGCTCATTGGCTCCGAAAAAGCGTTGGTGGGGATACAGCCAATAGTGGCTTCTCCCGGCACCAATCAGCGTCAACCTGCGCAGAACCGGTCTAAACTCGTCGGTCGGCAGGTTCCTTCTTAAATGACATTTCATACATTTTTTACATGATTAACCTACATTAATTATAAAAACCTTCATTTATACACTTTCACAGATATGTTATTGAGATTTGTAATCATTGAACTGTAACAAGCTAACAACTATCAGTTCTTCGTGTTCTTGGTAACGTTATCTTTTATAGTTATACATTCCTATTTCTCTTTAAATCGAAAACGTGACGATTAAAGAAGAAACTTTGTTAGGAGAGTAACTTTTTATGACATTGATTTTTAATGGTTATAATCAACTTCGTTATCGTGTATGTATAGGCCTGGATACATAATATATATATGAAAACAAATTTCATCTGATCATCTGCAGTTTCTATTGCTTTACGTTTGTGTGCGTTGCGTGTACATCACGTAAGTATGCACATGCATGCTAGTGCTGTAGAAAATAAATATGTACATACACAGACGTTGTGGCATGATAGCACGTCACACGAACGAAACGATAAGGCAACTGTTAGTGGTTTTTAAGAAAAAGTTGACAAACGTATTGCAAAAGCCATTTTGCATGCGATATATTTCAACAATAGTTGTTTCGTTTATTACATTCAACCGAATGACCTTTTTAGAAATGTTCCTGTGATTTGAGATTAACTTTTATTCTCATGTATGAAAAATTGATGTAATTCAAAAGAAATTCGAATTGAGTACCTTGTCAGCCAGTTTTTTTATACTTAAGGCAAGATTATTTCTTGTTTTGTGAAATGGATTATTTAGAGGAGTTTATTAGCAACGTAGAAGGCAAGATTGAATGTATTAGTTTAAGGGGGTAGGTTACCCTCAACAGCCCAAAATCAGGCACTCCTTCATAAGCACATTCTGAAGTAATAAATGAATATAGAGATAATTTTTATTTTACTCTATTAAGCGCCATTTCGTTGATTTTAATGCGCAAAAAGAAAATTTTAAATATATTTATAGGAAAAAGAGTTATAAATATAAATGTGAGAGCGTGTACGCGATGCACCGTTTGATGGTGAACACAATTCCGGACAGGTGAATCACCTAAAACACAAAGTAAAGGCATTTTTATAATCTGTAAAACAGTATCCATCTTGTGCAGGAAGCAAAATTTTGTTAAACAAATTAATATAATTTTTATGTTGATGCTTCTGAAATTTTTCCTTTTTTTTTGTAAGAAAAATATTTTTTATATTTTTCTTTTAAGAATTTATATTGAAAATGTGCTCTCAATACATGGAGGGGAATAGTTTTCTGCAGCTTCCTGTAAATTTTCATTTAAATCGTTCGAACGGTTTTCGAGATTTTATGTTCACCGTTTTGGGAAACGTAGTTTCTGGGAAATCGCGTTTAAAGTTGGACTTTGTTATCCGATCTCACGTGCAGGCTCTTACATTTTTTACTGTAATTCCTTCATTTTTTAGAATTTCAGGGCCCGGTTGCGCTTAAAATACGTAGAAAAGATGTAGCTAGCGGAATATGCAAACATCCTAAAAAACAATTTTCGAAAGTTTTGAGAGTAACTTACCCCCTTAAGCTTTGAAGAAATCTGTATCCGATGACTGAGCATTTTAATTAATGACGCGACTTGTATCATTTCATTGTGATTATGATAATTGTTATTGAGACGATTTGATGATATTTTAATATTGCAGACATATTTAATGTTTCCATGGATGCGAGGACATTTAGTAGATGCCTGGTATAACAGAAAAAGCTCGACGAGGACAGCCAAAATGAGCAATCCTGAAAGCAGTAGTACAATGCTTATGCCAGTTGCAACGCCTTCGGAAAGTTTCTCAATAAATGTTATAAGGTATAATGTTTTCGGCTACCACGAATATTCATTGGTAGCTGTTAATAAATCTTTTTATCTTGTACAGCCTCCAAGGTAATGTTGCGGACATTACTGTAACGCCGGATTTGACCATAGAGAAAATTAAAGCAATTGTAATGAAACATTTCTATGATCATGATACAACAAAAATGCTGTCACAGTTTCGCTTAGTTCATCCATCTAAGTTCAGACAGCTTGTAGATGGCAATAGCGTGAACGACGAGGGAATTAGAGAACATGGTAATATCAACTTGGCGTCCTATCTTATTAGCAATATACACGTGCGCAGAAATAGTATAAAGTAATCCTCTATTGTTACAGACAAGTTAATATTAACAGAAATTCGCACTGCACCTGCAAAAGAAAATTTGTCCGAAGAAGTTTTAAAAGGTCCAACCAAAGAAGCAATATTACGAGCGACTAGTAAATTACCTATACGTAATCCACCTCGACCTGTTTCGTCCGTCGGATGCCCCGCAGATGTTAGTGTGTAGACAAGAGTCGTATTCTTTCGGTGTAGAAATCTCTTCACATTTCACATTATAGTTTCAGAATGAAATGCAAAAGATTTTAACAACCCTTGTGAAAGCCTCGGCAAAGATTTTAACATATAGCCCAGAGGCACAAAAGTTTTATGATATTTTAGAGCAAAAATTAAAAGAAAAGTGTAAGCCAAATATTGATCCGAATACTGTGAAAATTCTTATGGAAATGGGCTATTCCCATGAAAGTGTTCTAAAAGTTCTTCGTTTACGAAAGTATAAGCATTTCTCTATCATTTAATTCGGTAGTTGCCAATAGAAATACATTAATGATAATGTTACACAGAAACATTTAATCTACTGTAGATCAAATATCACCGAAGCGTTGGAATGGCTAATAGATAATCAAGATAATCTGGATGACAATGAGGAAGACGACGATTTATCTCCGGTAGCTATCGAAAACAATAATGACAATGATACCGCAGGTCCCAGTTTACCTGGTAATCAAAGAAAGAAGTCTTTAAAGGAGGCATGTATTGAATTATTTAAAGGAGGTAATTGTCCCGATATTACGTATTAGTTTCCATTTTATGCAAATCTTTTAATTATGTACAAACAACAATATCACTTACCAATGAAATTATAAATTAGAATTCAGGATTTAACTTCTTTTGGTATCTATATCTAAGTAAAGTGGCGATTATATAGATAGTCAAAGTTCGAAGAAAGAGGGGAACTTGATCAGCATAGTAGATCTTCTAGTAGAAAGTATTCAAAGCTACAAGAAAATGGACTTCAAACCAAATTCTACAGCAGTGCAGACGCTGCTGGAAATGGGATTCGAAGAGAAGAGCATCGTCAGTGCACTGAAAGTTACGGGAAACAATCAGGCTAATGCTGTGAGTAGTGTAACACGAACTTAATTGAATTTTGTCTAATGCATTCCTTTTACAGTGCGAATGGTTGCTTGGAGATCGAAGGCCGAGTTTGCAGGATTTAGGCACAGGACTTGATTCCAACAGTCCCATTTACAAAGCAATTATGAACAATGCACATATTCAACTTAGCCTCACGAATCCTAAAATGCTGTTAGGTAAGATTACTTATGTTTATTGGCACGTATTATAAATATTGCCCAATTTCGGATGGTTAAAATAATTATATTTGAATGTTTAATAAAATGTTGTATTTTCAGTATATTTGTCTATGCTAGAAACCCCAAATTCTACAAACGTGTGGATCAATGATCCTGATGTATTCCCTGTAGTCAATCAAATTATTAATACATACCACCTTGAGAAAGATGCAATTCAGATGAATCGATATACAAACAATTAGGTGGTATTAAGGTGAAAAATAAAAAAAAGTATTCTGTTACAAATTTACAGCTGCAGATTTTACAAATGTTTATAATGATGCAATTGTTCATTAATTATATTAATAAAAGTTATTTATTATAATAATCGGTATTTATTATACATTTATCTGTATAGGGTACGTGTCCCGATTCCGGTGCCTTTATACTCGCATAAATAAATAGGGAAAGAAGTTTTCTTAAGGGGCTGTTCCGGTCTAGAGCCCACAAATATAGGTGATATTTAGGAATTAATTAAAGGAAAACTACTACATATAATTTAATGGGACTTTCTGCATTGTATTAAGGAATTCCATATTCAAATATGGAATTAAACGGACATAATCTCGTATACTCGGCTTACGAATATCGCTAAAAAATAGTTGTAGCTCAGCGTAGGGGCCCTTCAAGCATAGACATATATAGACGGAGCAGAAGCTGGGACTATCGGCGAGGGGAACGGTAGGCTTGTAGGGGAAAAGGCAGAGGTCAGATACAGGCACGTCGGGTTAGCTTCGGAAGCATTCGGCATGCATATCCACTGCGTTACCCGATTTGCCTGTATCGCTCCCCTTACCGCGAATCTTACACCCCCCTCAGCTTACGCTCCGTCTATATATGTCATTGCCTTCAAGCGCCTACTTCGCCTTTCAATCTTTCTTTTCCGCAGTGTGCCTTCCGTTGTCAAGGAGACCGCACAACGCTACGAATGCTCCGATTACCATGACGGGCTAGCGGCTGGACCATTGGTCGCTTCTTTAGTGTCGCGCGGTATCTCTGACAACGCGGACGAGAGTAGGAGAACCCCGAGCTTGCGCGTAAGCGGCTTTGGACAGCGCTGTTGTAGTCGCGGTGTAATAGACACCGTGGTTGTAACAGAAGGGAAACTGTGTATCTTTCGAAAACGGTAAGAATGAACTCGATTGATACGAATGGAAAAATGTCTATGAATGCTGCTATAAAAGCATTCACAAACATTATGGATTCCTTAAATACGCGTGACCGACAAGCCTTTTTATCATTTATCGCGGATAATTGGAAGGCAGAAGAGGCGACATTGAAATCCCTGTCACGGAATTATATAGGTAGGTAAGTGACATTTCAATTTTGTACAATAAATTGTAGAATAAGAAGTTAATAGAATCATCCCTGTTTGCAGATGATCACCACAAAGAAAGCAATTCAGAAAAGGAGCAAATGAGAAATATAAAGAAAATAATTATCGATATTAGAAGCAGAGTACCATTCGATGGTATACTTCCATCGGAGCATATTGTTCCGCCAACAGTTGGAGAGGTCTGCTATTCGATGTTATAAACAACTTTCAGACCTGTTTACCAGTACGGAGAAATATTATTAGTTTGATAACTCTGCAGAATTCAGATTGCAATGATACATCAACCAAGCATGTTGATGCATTTCTTTATGATAGTAATGAAGTTATTGACCTTATAGAAGAAGGAGGATTGAACCATTTATACTGCGCTAATTGTGGGTCCAAGAATGTAAAAGAATATAGTAAGGGATTATTAAAAGTGTGTCTGTCTTAACTCTACAACTAGCCGTTTAAACTAAGCTTTGTTTCAGACATCATATCGCATTCCATGTCAGTATCTACCATGCTGTATATATTTCATAGCGTCTTACCATCCTTGGAAGGAAAAACTTTACTCGACATAGGATCCAGACTGGGCGCTGTTTTATTCGGGGTATTTCTTTTCACTCTCTTCAGGTTTACATTTCATCCAACAGCATGTATTGTTACTTAGAAATACATTTCTAGGCACACATCTTCACGTCCGCTCGGAGAATCATTGGAGTTGAAATGAACAAGGAACTCTGCGCGTTACAATGCGAGATAACACAGAAATACAAGATGAACGATCGTGTTGAGATAGTAAATAAGAGAATCGAGGAATGCCCCGAGATTGTACAGAACAGCAACGTTATTATTATGAACAATCCATTTGAATTTTATGTCTCACAATCCGTACACGCTGACATATGGAAATATCTGAGGTGTAATATTGAAAAGGGAACGATTGTAGTCACCAGACCATCTATCGAAAGAATCTTCGCGGATTTGAAAACGGGGATATCGATCAAGGACTGGGTCAAACCTTATGGGACAGAAAAGAATCTAAAGGATCCTCGAGCGCTTGGATCGCAACCTGTAGATCCTGACGATCATTCCGACATTAATTTCTATGTAGTTCTATAAAGGACTGATTAAGGAGGAAGAAGACATCGACGTACATAGATGGGGTGTAAAGAAATTGAAATTTTTTTTTATGCGAATAGGAAAAATAAATATCTTTTTTAAGATCATATTCGTCTTTTTTATATCGTCTAATCGATGCTATGTAACAGTTTGCCGCTCCGATACATTCGAATGGAAAGTATGAAGTTCGCGGTAACTCATCAAATTTCCAGGGTCAAAACAGGAATCAAAACATCGGGTTTGTGGCGTCACGCGAAACCCATCGGTACAGGTGTTATCGTAACCGCAACTCTCTTGCGTCAATCGTAGGTGGAAAGCTTCCCTACTAGGAGAGCCAATTTCAATGCAATCGATCCCCTCCTTTTATACAGGATCCCTTGTATAGGTAGTCACCGCGCAGTGGTCAAGTTCAAATCTCGAGTTCAGTCAGCCATCAGCCACGATTGACGTACAATCATCGCATACATAGCTTCTTTCAGTTAGCGCGATTGAAAATTAACACTCGCGGATAGCGAGCAACGATGAACGTCGAGGACGCCCGGCCGAATTGCTTCGATCCCACTAACGAAAATCAGATTCTATCGCGTCGTAAACGTGCCACGCGTTAACAATGACTATTTCCCTGCCATTCTGTTTCTGCTCAAACTTCTTAATCCCCATCGAAATTGCTGGTAACTATCTATGCGCTACCGATCGAGAATGAAATACAGAACACGACATCGAGATGGACAGGTAAGAGTTACAACGTGAATTTGAAAATCTAACAATAACATGTTTTGTTACTTTGTCTCGAACGTAATGTGAACCGCGCTGTGTTTTATGCTAAGTGGATATTGTTGCTGAGCTGACGCGATTATAAAAGAATTGATTGTTTACGATGGATGGTTTGAGAAAGTTCTTTCAAGTTATTTGCTAAACATCGTCCACGTAGATTTTAATATAAGCATGTTGCTTAGCATCACTTATCTGGAACATGAACGAGTCATTAGCCTTGGGCCGACATTGACCCGATTTCGTCAGAAATATGAGCCCGGTTAGTCGTCTAGCCTTCCTTTGCTTGTCTCTTCTTCGAATTCTCAAACAGAAGCGCTACGAATTTGTTGAATTAAAAGTATCTGCTTCTTCCTCGCGCATTGTCAATGCATCAGAGGAGATGTTGGTAAATACCCTTATCTGCGTTTGCGTAATAGAAGATAACGTAAGGAAACAATATGAAAACTCGTTCGTCATTAGTACTGCAGGGCTAGGGGTTCCCAATTGCCTCCGGCGCTGTCGCGGTTTGCACATGAATTTTATTTAGACACAGTTCTCGGTCGATACAGGCGATAAATAAATTACAAGTACTTTATCATACATTATCACGCGTATAATACTTTTACGTACATATAACGAGCACAAGCGTGCCCACGTATCTCCGCAACAACGTCCAAAGATGAGTCGGCCGTGACTGGATTGAGAGCCTCTGTCCTAGGCTTCTGTCGAATTCGCGTTGGTGTGTTCTATTTACCGCGTTGCGTTCCGTTCCCTCTGCGAAAACGGCAGACCGGGGATCCAACCGTCGGCAATCTCGTCTCCCCGCTGGCGTGATGTTCCGCCGCGTGCGATCAGGGGCACTAGGTGGCTGCCGATGAAAAGTAACGCGTGGGCGACGCGAAAAAGAGGAGGAAAAAAGAAAGAGGAGAATTCGCAATTCCGCTTGCTGCGCCGCCACGGGTTATTTCGCTAATGAAACAGTGGAGCGAACGGTCGCAGGCACAGATAGGCTCAAGTGGCCAAGGGGCACTTGAACTGACGAGATAATGGACCGATTGTCGAGAAAGAGAAAGAATCAATGGTGCACAGGACGAGAACGGCGGGTACATACACATATGTACGTGGCCGCTGCAACCGCCGCGCCGTGCCGATCATTCAATCGCACTTTCTTGTTTCTTTGCCTCTGACAGCCTCCGCTGACGCACTTGTGACGTCAATCGAAGAAGCAAGAAGCAACCCTGGCATACCTTCCATGCATCTCTCCCTCCGCATTTCTTCGACCCGGATACACGGTTCTTGACTCGTTCCTCCCACCGTTTCGCGAGAGACGGTCCCAAAAATTACAAAGGGGCCCGAAGGGAAGCAACTTCAAGCGGGATAAATCGAAGAAGCATCGATTTAGTGTACCATTATCTCGTCAGGCGAGGGAAGATCGAAATAATATCGCGGTGACTGGGTCGCATGGGGAACGTGGCGCACAATTATACAGTCCCAAGATTAGATAAGAGCCGGTATCGAAAACGTTGATATTAGAAAAATTTGTGTCGCCAGTAGAGCAGTTCAGCATTGTACTTTACATTACGAGCGTGTATATATATATGTTATATAAGGAAAGGACACTTATACATAGCGTTGTTTTGAATTTCGATATTGCCTGCACAAAAAAGTGGGACGCAATCGTAGAAATTCAGGAAATATCACGTCACGCCATTAACTTTCGTCAGAATCCAGATCTGGAGTCGTTTTCTCTTTCTTGTGTTTCAGTCGAGCGTCTCCGTCGAACGACATCACTGCGGCGAGTCGGTCCCGAAGCAGCATCGAGGGAGCTACGGGAAAGGATCCGCCGAAGCAGAGGGTGAATTCCATCAGGGCCGTTAGCGTGACGTCCACATTAACGTCGAGCGCGGAAGAGTCGCGGCACCATCCCAGCCGAAACGACTGGAAAAGCAAAATCGCCGATGATAAAGCCAAGGATCGTAACGGAAATCCTTTCGAATGGAACGGTGCCCGATGGTCGAAAGCGGGTCAGGCTTACGGGCCGCGTTTCCCGTCTAGTTCCCGCGTGGTCCACGGAATTCAAGATGGCGGCGTCCTCTACTACCACCGCGGTCGCGATTGGTTCAGGCTCGGTGCGCGATGCGTGGCCCGTATTTCAAATCGAACGGCAGCCGAGGCAGCGTCCAGAGGACGATGCGCGTCCTCTCGGAGAGCTCGCGGTCGACGTGACAACGGTCGTCGCTCTATCTTGAAGCGCGGAGGAAGGCAGCCGCGGCCGAGGGAACAGCTGTTGCGACGACGCCGCGCGGCCAACCAGCAACTGGTGGCGGTCGTCGCGGAGGAGCCGTCGCGGAAGCAGAACGCCGACGGGCCGCCCTCGAGCGTGCAGAGCTCGCGGAAGCGGCGCGTCGGTATCGTGGAGAATCAGTACGTCGCCGAGAGCGACGGCGGTTCGTCTTCGGTATGCGAGCTGGTGCGCGGCCTAGAGCGGCTATTCGGCGATAGAGAGAACGGCAACGTGGTAGCCGCGATGAGGTCGAAGAAGCAGCAGAGCGCCGAAGAGGAAGCCGCCGTCGATCCGATAGAGGCGAACGAGACCTACGACGAGTTCGACACGGTCAGGATGCCGGTGGTCCGATCCCTGAGCAAGAGCCCGCAGAGCGACGAGGGCATCGAGACGGATCCCGAGCGGAGGAGGGGCCCCGTCGCCCGTTGCTGGAGCCTCGATTCAGCCGCGGCCAGCGACGAGGACGCCTCGCTCACCACGCACCAGCTTAAACGGCACAAACTACGGGTCACTAGATGCTGTAGCTCCGACAGCGCGGTGCTGAGCGACGAGGATCAAATAAAAGGTGAGGGGGATGGAGTTACGTGTCTGACCACCGGTTGCTCCCGCCGCGGAGTGGGGGCGAGCTCGTCGAGTACGCGATTCCCTGACCCACGCGTGCTGTGTCACTGACATCATCGTTCCCTTTGTTTTCTCTTTCTTTTTTTTTCCGCATGTCATTGTTCCGCTGACCCGACTTCTTTTGCCCCTGTGGCGGCACGATTGAAATTTCTACGTGCGCACTATGCCGCCACGGAATTCGGCAGATTCTCAGGGATAATGGGTCGCTTCGCGGGACGCGTCCGCTGTAATAGCTTCGCGTGCTGATTAATCGTCGTTATGCCTAGATGATACATCGAGGAAGATTAGTCTTAGAAGTAGGTAAGAGGTTGGAGACATCAAATTCGTTCAGTTGCGACTAGAAGCTTCGATGGAATCAGAAACGCTCTCTGTAGATATTTGAAAATTAACGAATGCTGTGTAAGGCTTAACGGTGTGTTTACTGTTGTTGTACAATCGTGATTGAAACCGTTTGCAGGATGGGATAACTCAAACATGGTGGAAGGTAGCGAGTCCGAGCACAACGAGGGGAGGCCCAGATACTGGAGAACCCCGAGCGTGGTTGTCAGCGACTATTCGGATTACTCTTATCTGGACGAGAAGCTCGAGAGGAACGACCTAGACCTTGAGAAGTACGATGGAACCAGTGGAACCCCGAGCCAAGCGAGCAGTTGCTCCTGCCTGGATTGCGACGAGATACGAGAATCATTAGATAACCAGTTCCTACAGGTCTGTCGAAGCAGGCGACATTCTGACTCCTGCTGCCTGTGCCTCGATTCTATGAATGCCGCTGCGACGAGGTAGTTACTTATTTACAGAGGCGCGGCAACTTTGCATCGTCTAAGAATATCTGAAGCCCTGCTTCGCTCTCTTTTAGAACCTTCAACGAGGCTGGAACTCGGAGGAATTCCTGCTTGGACACTACCAATTCCTACTACTCGAAGCTCGACTCGCAGTTTCTGCAATACAGCCAGGACAACTCTGCGGATGTACAGGAGAAAACTAAGGTCGAGCTGCTGGACATTCCACCAGCTAGGAAGATCTCCGACTGCTCCACCTCCAGCCTCAGCGGAGATGAATCCGACATCACTGAACTTCAGCAAGTTAAACCGTCTAGGGTGAGTCCTAAGTTAACATTCTTCGCCTGTTGTACCAAAATCGTGGAAAGCGGGGATTAGCGATCCTCGGTTGATCATCGAGCGCTTAAGACTAATTTCTTTCAAGCAAACGTGTTTACTAATACAGATAGCCGGATCAATCTTAACCAGGAGGTACTGTAAAAAAGAAAGAAAAAAAAGAAGGGGCGAATAGATTTTACGTGGAAATATCGAATGGCTTGCGCGATATTCTGACGCACTTCCATTCGAGGTGTATAAATATTTCAATGTTACCAGCACATTGCTGCTGCCGATCAACACGCGCGTAATCTATCTTACGCAACGTCACCCTTCTGCTCCAGTTTGCGGACAAATGAACTGTTCATTCGTCGAAAATGGAATTCGCCTGGCTATCTAGGGATGCTTAATGGAAACGAGAGCATGCCTGCGCGCGGATAAGCTCCAGGCTTACGCTCCGCTGCGAGAAATCTTGTATTTTCGTCTATCCGTCCGTTTCGTAAGCCTGCACGTTTATAGAAACGATCAACCGGTTTCTCGGAAGCCATCAACCATTCAGGTCCAAAGAAACAGTGGACGCTGGCCGAAAGAAGGCTGGTAACTTCAGACGGGGTCAGAGCTGCGTTGCATATGGTGGAAACCCGCGAACTCTGCACCATTTGCAGCTTGTTATTCCTATTCAACGAGCTTCGCGTAAGAATGCAGCAGACGGGGGACAAGGTGTCTTACGCGGCTCGTGGAATCTGTTATGCATGCCTTTCTTTTGTACGTACAAACGCGCATACCTGTCTCTTTATCTGCATACTCGTTTACCATACGGATGTCAACGTGTTTACGAACCCGTCCCGCACGTGCGCATTCTTCGCGTGGGTTCAGCAGATGAGACGCTGCAGCGCATGTGAATCGGATGCGCCCCTCGCGTCGCTCTCAAGTCGACCGACAGTGCGTAAAAACTAAATAGGCATCTCTCAGGACCGAGGTTGAAAAGGCCGACGCGTGGATCGATTGCCGCGACGTCCTGCGATCTTACAAACACTAACTCTGACGTGGACTATCGTCCGAACAAAAAGGCGCTTCATAAACACAGCCGTGAATTCCACAATTCCTTGACGTCATCAGTTGCTTCTCTTCCTTTTTCTCTGCTCTCGACCGCAGCCTGGTCGCCGCGAGCTCGCTCTGCCCGTTGTATTTATAGGAGTCCGATAACAATAAGCGAGCGTGCTCGGCTGAGAGTTCGATGGGGAACGCGGTGGATTTAACACCTGTTAGAGAGTTCCTAAGTCTTAGAAACTGTAGGGCATAGGAGCTCGAACGAAACCGTAGGGAACATCGAACACAGGCGCGACGAAGAATCGCAGACCCGTAGAGTCTCTAGCCTTCGGAGAGGGGCGGCGACTTTTACTTTCAAATGTTGCTCTATTATTCCACGCGAAGGAGTTCTAGAAGTTCAAGCAGAGGAGCTCCAGATGTGGAGCCAGCGAGTGGCTGGTTGGCAGCGTGGTAGCGGTTAAGGTAGGGTCTCCTATACGCGACTGGACGCAGCGTCGAGAAAACTTCAAAGTCGATTTTCTCGAGAATGAAGCGCAATATCACAAAAATTGTACTCCTTTTCCTCGACTTATTTGCTTGTTATAAGTTAAAACGAAAGAGTAACTTTTTTTGATATCGCGCTTCATTTCGGAGAAAATCGACTTCGAAGTCCTTGACGGTGCGCCCAGTCGCTTATACGAGAATCTACCTTTAGTCGGCATAGTATCAGTGATAGTGGTGGTCGAATTAGTCAGCGTGGCCAGTCTCCGTTCGTAACACCTTTCAGGGGATCTGGTCAGCCACTGCCAGCCTCGCTGCTCTCTCGCGTTATCCACCGTGTGGCTCATTGTCATTGCCAGTAGTGCGCGGCGCGTCGTTTCATCCGGGGGGCTGAAACCTCCGCAGACTTATCTCGACCAATCGGGGCTCGGCGAACCGTTCAAAACGTTTCTAATTGCAGAGAGAAGAAGCGTTTAAACGCCCGACGATCGTCGGTGAAACGCGATCCGGTGGATTGCTGAAAAGTGACGTCGATACTCTCTCTAAATTCTACCACTCCCCCAGCTCCTCGCCTGTGGCTATCGGCACGAGGGAAAATAGAATTCCAGTGAGAAGGGAGAGGATGTTTGTAGTCCTGGGTGAGTGCAAGAGGCGCCGTGGACCGCGCGGGGTTTAAATAAGCCCAGGACCAGTTTGTCCCGCCTTCGAATGTATTTCCAACGCGCGGATATTTTCGTCGAAGCCTGGCGAGCCATCTGTGGCTAGCGCGCGCCGTCGAATTAGGGGATGGCCCTATGCGCCGCGAGGAAACGAGGATCAATTTCTGCGTAGGCTCTCCCGAAACTACAGGAGATCCTCGAGGTCTCCGTGAAAAGTAACGTGCCTCGATCCTATCCACCTGCTAGACTCGCGTGCGTGCTCAGGGATCAATATACAGTCTTCTTATTTAAATTTCAGAGGAGGTGCGATTGATTTAAGACCGCTCGGACGGGGCGCGCGCTAGGGATTCCGCGAGCAGCTCCGATATAAGCAAGATAAGTTCGCCTATGCACGATAAGGAACTACTCGAGAAAGATGCCCGAGTGGAGAACGCCTCTCATTCACCGGCGATCGGCAGTGCGCAGTTGGCGTTCTGCTCGTACGGGACGATAAGGATCGCGTGCGATTTCCGAGAAGGCGTACTGTCGCGTGCCCGACGACCGTCCCCGTGGCCGGAGCGTTTATCAAACTGTATTGCCAGGCGATAATATGCATTCGCGGCGAGGCGATCGCGATTTCGGCCAGTGCCTCGTTCCGAACGTTCGCGACCAGGTATGCGAGAGGGTAAGGTGGCCGGCGACGCGTTACGAGCCACGATCCCGAGCACCAGCCGCGAGGCCTCGCAGAGAAGTGCAAGAAGCTCCCCGCCGAGCCATGAAGCGTTCGTTGGGCCTGCTGGCGATCGACCTGGTCGCGGACAGGGACCTCGATCTGCAGGGGATATTGGATAGGGATATCGAGAGCGACGCGTTCCTCTACAAGGTACTATTTAAATATCCAAACGCTTCCAGGAGCCTGAGCCAAGGCGGAGGGCCGCGAGGTCCGCCCCGAAACTTTCCAGACCCTCGAGCAAAGTGTTATTGATCGAGGCGATTGCCGAAATCCGCGCGCGACAACCTCTATCAGCCAGCGATATCGAGATAAGGCGCGCGCCAGAGAGATTCCACGAAAGTTCGCCTAGTCTCCGCGGGCATGTGTCAGCGTATATCGGACGCGTTATGAATAAATCATTGTAGCGGCGTGTTTGTAAATAGTGTAGCGACACGCACGTTGGCTGAGCGTCGAGAATTCCAGAGTTCGCTTTCGAAATTCGCTCGGGGTGGCGTGGAGAAGGCGATCTCTGCTCTTTGATGCTCTGTGTCCTTCTTGCGTTTGACGACGCCTACTCTTTTCAAGGGAAGCGAATTCGCTGATACGGGGTTCTAAGACTCTCTGGATTCACGTTGCTCGATCCACTCACTTCACATCCCTCGGGGAATTGTATTTCTAACAGCTTTCATCCGTAACTTCTACTTGCCGCTTGTTCCCCTCTGGGCGTACCAAAGCCCTCGCGACTCCGTCGGAAATTTACGACACAGAAACCTAGAACAGCCGAGGTGTTGTTGTTGACAATAATAAATCCTCCGCTCGATAGGCAGCGATACGCCTAACGAAGGCTGATAGCGAGCGTACTGATAAGGGCAGATCGTTGTTATTCCGATGAAGATCGTGTATCGCCGATCGAAGCAGTCGTCTCCTTCTTACCCGCCAAGCCATTATAACGTTCCGAATTCGCTGGAAACGCCAGATAGGGCATGTCATCTTGATTAATCCCGCGCCCGTTAAATGGCGGCGGGCTTCCTTTAACGGCTTGGCCACGTTTCGAGCGTTTCTTTCGCGGTGCCTGGTCCGTCTCAGGCCCGTTCGCGACGTTAAGCGAGAGGACTGGACAGGAATATTTATCGGGCGCCCGTTTCGTTCCTTATCCGTCGCCGGGCCCCGCCGAATGCGAAAGATCACGGGTCGATAAATGGAGGAAAATTGTTTACCCAGCGGCGACGAGGACGCTCGACGTCGCGTTATTGATTGCCCCGAACCGGTCGGATCGCCGATAGCGATTATTCCGCGGTAGGATTATCGACAGCGCGTCCTGCTCTTTCTCGCTCGTCCGCGCTGGGAGAGCATCGTCCCGTCCAGGAGCCGCGATCCAAAGAGTAGAAAAGAGACAATGCGCTCCTGTAATTGAATTCCTCGCAGACGGCACGTTAAACGTGTCCCTCTGGTTTATTTGTCATTCCCAGTTCGGGTATGCAAATCCGCCGGCAAGGGTTGTGAAATCGAAGTGACCGCGAGGCTAGCGGGAAGCGGAGCTAAGGAGCTCTGCAAGGCACGCCGTTCGCTGCGTCGTAATCAGTAAATACGTTACGTCAATCAGCGGGGATCAAGTACTGGTCCATTATGCAAGCGGATGTAACCGGGCACCTTTTGTTCCCTGCGCCGACTAGCGATCCGCGGGATCGAAACCGCGGATTCTATAGGGAAGCGTCTCAAGTCAAAGCGATCAGGCGCCGGTCCACAGGCCCCGAAGGTCGAGCTTCTTCTTAGCCTTTTCCGGCGAGACTAGCGCCAGGCACGAACCGGACAAACGCCGAATAGCCGGCAGAGGCCAGGATTGTCACCTGCTGCATGCGCGTTAGGTATGCACGCGTAGCGCGCCGCATACGCGATAGATCGCCGAGTAATACGCGGCTGACTGGTAACAGGAAGCTCTCAATTCGGGTCAGTAGAGGAAAAGTGTGCAACCGGGCCTGCTGGAACGGCGCTGGCCCCGACGCGCCATGTCCTCGTGGACGTTTCGCTGTTTCCTTGCCAAGGGCACCGGAATTAATCGGCGAAGGGAGCCGGCTCTGGCGACTAAACGCGGGATTAGCTCGACTCTATAGCTGCTGCGGGTGCTTCTAGCGCGAGGCACCACGCGACTGAGATCCAAACGATATCGTAGCCTGCATTTGTACTCCCACGAAACGAATTCCAAGACGTAGGCTGCTGCTTTCCCGATGTCCCGAGCCGACAAAGTATTCCGGCGACTCGGAACTCCGCAGAAATTGATCCTCGCGGCTCCCGGCAATGTCGTAACCACGCTTGAACTTGTTCGCGTGGGTGGTAAAGAGAACAATGATGTCACCGGTAGTGCTTGAAACGGTGGGAGGAAATTAGCGAGCAGCGCAAACCGAGAGTGGAGCCGCTCGCCTGAAATGTGGCGATTCCAAGAGCTGGCCTGCCATCGAAGGAGATCTCTGATAAGACCAGCTGCTCTCTTCGTTATCGAGGTAGCTCCGGAGGTATCTCCTCGACAAACAATTCTCCCTAACTGCAGATAACCAACGGTCCACTGCGACGCTCCATCGAGACGCTCTATCGGCTGCCGCCAGGAACCAGAGGAGTTTCAGGACGAGAAGCTGAGAGCTCAGGCGACCAGGGAGGCCGCCGATCTGTCTAACAAGAGTTACCTAACACTGTCCCGATCGCTCGGAGGCACCGAGAACAATGGAGCAGGAAGGGAAAACTGTAAACTCGTCGGCGACGCTGCCAACGCCGCCGACGCTGAACCTGATGGAGCAGCTGCTGCTCGCGAAGATGGAGAAGCAGAGCCTGCGCGAGGACG
The DNA here is from genome assembly GCF_050908995.1 of Andrena cerasifolii. Taxonomy (NCBI): domain Eukaryota; kingdom Metazoa; phylum Arthropoda; class Insecta; order Hymenoptera; family Andrenidae; genus Andrena; species Andrena cerasifolii. The sequence continues at coordinate 6,501,350 of NC_135123.1, forward strand.
AAGGCGATAGTCGCGGCGGAAGGTCGTCGAGGAGTCTTCCTCTGAGGAGGGCCGACTCGATGGACAGCCAGGCGAGCGCCAGCACGTGCAACTCGCTGTGGTCGAGCGACTCCGCGTCCAGCAGCAATCTGTACTGCAAGTGCGACGATTGCCTGCTGGGGATCGTCGACGAGCACCAGCGGGCCCCGCCGTCGCTTGGTCGGATAAAGGTAACCCTATCAACACTCCGTTTATCCAGACAAAGAACCACCGATCTCTTTTAAGCAATACCCACTGTGCAGGTTTAAATTGCCGAGGGGATTAGATAGCGTTGCTAAATCCCGACGACGGAATGCAATAGCCACGAGTTACCTGGAGGGACTAACCGCTTCTCGATCGGATCTTCATGCTGCGTTTAGACTTTAGAGGAATATTGCCGTACGCTGACAGCCGCGGGACACCCGTCCATTATCGAGGAGCGTTTCGAAAGCCGTCGATACGTTTCACTTTCGTTCGGCGCGGCGCGTGACAGTCGGACGGGCGCGTAATTAAATGCGCGGATGTCGACGGGCCGATGATTGATTAGAAACTTATAGTGGACGATTGCGCAAACGGCTAGGAGTCCTAAATTCTTCGACGGCTCGTGCAGTCCCACGGTCGGCGGCTTTTTCTCTCGGTTCTGCGACTTCAATGGCCCGCCGTGGTGAAAAAGCCACGGCTCCCAGGAACGCCGTCTAGGAACTGCGTTTGTGCAATTCCAGAGGCCTGTCGGTGCGCCGGCCGGGGCGCTGCGGGCTCAATTAGAGGCTGTTTCTTTTTAGTTACGATTTCGCTGGCTAATCAGCCCGCTCGGCCCCAATTAGCTGAGTCGTTCTAGATTCTTTCAAAAGCGGAATGCCGCGGCAGAGAACGTCGGGTTCCTCTGTGAAAACGCTCCAGTGTCGCGTTAACAAGTGCGCTCCGAGTTAGGGTATGTTTACGTTGCAGCTGCCGTCGAAACTATAAGAGCCTCGATCTGCTTCAATTTAAACGGGTGCGTTGCAAAACTATAGAACGTAGTATTTCTACGCTTGGCTCTCATCCTCGCGCGGTGAGGCAAACTGCACTTTTTTATGTCAAAGTCGTAGAACTTTTGATAGAAATAAGGTAGAGGGATGAATCTTTTTGGAGGTTTAAGCTGACAAGGGGAGGACACTATGTCGTAGACACCGATTTTGATTAGTCTTGGCACGATGTATCTATGTCGAAAATAAGTAAATAGGTGTCGGAGCGTTTCTACCAATGGGAAATTCTAAGATGGAAATTATTAAAAATTTCATAGTGGTCGTGCGGTTTTAATGGGTAAAAATCCCACACTACTCTGGCGCCCCCGGGAATTCCCCTCTGATGGAGTCGAGGTGCCTTTTGAAGATTTCCCCGAGTTAAAAAAAATTTATAAAGTTTTTTTTAACGTGGAGACATCTTCAAAAGGCACCCCGACGCCTCCAGAAGTAGGGATGGAGTGCAAAATCACTGACAGTGATTTATCACAGTGATCGCAGAATCACAATCACGGCGGTGATTGACGTTAAATCACGACCGTGATTGTGATTTTTTTAACTTGAGTGAATTGTTTACTGTGATCGTAATTCTTGATCTTGATTGAATTATTTTTCATAAAATACTTCAATATAGCTTGTGTTACAGTCAAAGCGTGCTAATTCGGCGAATATATAGAATGTACATTCATAAATAGTAAATGTATGCACGCACTGATTTGATTGGCTAAAGTATTCACATTACACTTTTTAACTAAAGTGAGGAAATATTCGGTAATTTAAATAGATCAAGAACGATTGCATTGGTTCAAAATATACAACTGAGATTCTATAAGAACAGTGAGGACTTGCGAATGTTTCAAAAGTAGAAATTAGGGTTGTGTGGCGCGTGCAAAGAGCAGTTATGCTCTCCACCAGTCAGAAGCGATCACGTAAATCGCGAATCACTGTCAAAAATCACCGTGATTGGGAACGAACGTGATCGGATCACTCGTGATTCACAAATCACGGTTCTAGCCAACATTATCCAGAAGGGTATCTCCCACGGGCGCCAGGGTAGTGTAGGATTTTTACCCACTAAAACCTCACGGCCACTATGAAATTTTTAATAATTTCCATGTAAATATCTCTATTATTAAAGTCCATTGGTAGAATAAGAAACGCTCGAACACCTATTTACTTATTTTCGACATAGATCCATCGTGCCAAGGCTCATCAAAATCGGTGTCTACCACATGATGTCCTCCCCCTGTGAGATGTTACAGGATAAGGGAAAATTATTGAAAAATTATGACGAAAAACTTTTGACTTTGAAAATCTATGTCAAAGATTCCCGAAGGGTAAGGCAAATTCTGCGGATGCAAATTTATATTTAAATTTATATTGCGAAAAAGCGCAATTTTCTTCCAAAAATTTCAACTGTGTCAAAATGTCAATCTTCACCGTCAAAACTTGTTCGTCATGCTGTCTCAATATTTTTCCCTTATTCTGCTACATCTTAGCTGTAACCTCGAGACAGATTCATCTCTCCATCTTATTTCTATCAAAAGCTGCACGATTTTGCCAGAAGAGAGTGTAGCTTGCCCCACTCTGCGCGCCGCTCTGATCGTTTCTCGCAGCTCCAACGTAAACTCACCCTAAGACTCGAGCCGCAGCAGCGAGTGAACTGAAATTCATTGAATCCAACGTCACTCCGTTTGCCCATCCAATTGTCCACGCGGCGTGCACGCGCGTCCACCGTGACGGCTCTCGATTTTTACCAGCCCGAGTGTTTTTCGCGGCGCACCAGCCTTGGCGAGCATTATCGAATATTCCCTGGCCGAAAGGCATCTGGGTCAAGGGATTTCGCCACCGTCGCGCGTCCTCTCTCCCTTTTCCTCGGCGCTGTCCCTCCGGCCGAGTCCTCTTGACACTTGATTTAAATCGGAGACAGAAGCGAGCGTTAATCGCGACATCCACGCGCAGAGCTGGCCGCGTTGCCGGCGGACGGAGAAAGTATTAAATAGCACTTAACCCTGATAATGTAACCGCGCGCGGATTTATGGATATCGTAAATGTTCCATAAACGACAAGCGCGAGACCGCGGGCCCAATTTCGCGCGGCTGTTGCGCAACGGACCGAGCCTACTAACGCTCCGGTCCGCCGGCATTACCGTCCAGTGCGTGAAATTAAATAATTAAACGGCCCCGTCGATGTTATTCGTAGGCGTTTAATGCGATTGTAATGCGCGCCACGCGCGCGCGGGGGGACGCGCCGAATGGCCATGAGTCCGCGCGTATAGCGTACCTGTCCGCGTCACTGCGCACTTTTACGAGCCACCGCGTGAATGAGGATTGACATCAGGGACAGATTGCCCCGCCGGGACGGCTCGTCTCTTTTAAGCGTGCTCCCGAGAACGTCTCTCTCGGCGCGAGGATTCCAGGCGCGTTCGCTCTTCCCGACAATTCGAGCAATTGCGCCGCGGACAGGTGGCCGCGAGTGACGCGGAGGAATTCCGCTCCTAAGCTATTCCGTCGACTTGTACTCTCTCTACTCGATGTTGGGTTTCTATCATGTAGCGTAGAGTTCGAGAGGAAGCGAGTTAATGGTACCTTCTGCTTCTCGCACGGCTCTAGGGTTAGTAGGTTGATTCGAAGGCGCTTTAAGGCGGGTACCTATGCGTGCGGATCGACGGAATTTGCGACGGGACTCGAAGACTGTCCACGTGCCTAGACCAAGTGTACACAAGTGTCTTATGTTATCAGTGGACTGCAACTGGTCAGAGAGAAATCGAAAGCTTCCAACGCCATGGGAGTGCGTCCCAGGCGTGGAGCAAGCTCCGATCGCCCCCCAACGTTTCGTCCACTCCTGATAATTCCGCTAATGACGGTCGGCGAGCGCTAGTTAATTAGTCGATGACGCAGTTCGATCGTCGACGCGACGGGTCGGTTCCCGCCTGGTGTGCCCGCTAGCTCGGTGAGTTCGCGTGTCGAGGCGCGGCTAGAGCGGACGAAAAGTGGCGTTCGAGGATCTTGGATTCTCTATCCGAACCTAAGGATCGCGGACAAGAAAAGGAGCCTCTACGCGACTGCGGAGAAGATCGTCAGTGGACAACAGGCGACGGATCCGAGTTCACTGGCTAGCTACGGGGCGAAAGGCACTCCTGGAATCGGCGGATAGCGACCGCCGCGTCGCAACAACGTTATCAGCCGCGCGTCCCGCAGGAGGAAGTATATCCCGCGGATAATATGCGAGCGGACGCCAGCGATAACTGGCCTCTCGCTTCGGTAATCCTGTCCAGAGGTGGCTCCGCGGCGTTACGTAAGCCGGAGGATCGTAGGAGAGGAGCGCGACGGCTCGCGAGTCCACCGTCAACTACGAGCTGGATCCTAACGGCCCCCGCGACGTCCAGCCGGAACGATTGATGAACGCGGCGCTGGCCGAGGAATCGCCGGTCGCGTCGACGCAAACCGGTCAACAGGTGACAAACAAATGTATCGCGGCTGGAGATCGTCACGTTCGGGCGGCCCTCGCGATTGCGTAACCGAGCGCGCAACGGGCGCGAGCTAAGCGCCGGTTACTCGAAAGCCCGATAACCCGGCGGACAGGTGGATCCTGCGGGGCCACGATCGATCTCGCCCCAGCCACGATCCACGTTCGCGCTGGCTGTCGAAAATATAAACAGGTCCCTCGTGGGCCCCGCGGCAGTCGAGCCGCAGCGAGCGCATCCTTGCAGCGGAATGCAATGAGTCGCGCGATCGACGCCGCGCGGCGGAGCTGCTCGACGCGCTTGTAGAGGAGTGGAGAGAAAACGGGGCTGCGAAGGAGTCGAGGCGTTAAAGACGTAACGAGCACTGCCGGGGGAAACTGGCTGATGCAAATGCAAGGTGGAAAGTAGCGCGCGAATACGTGGAGAGATCGGGGCTGCTCGAGGCGGAAGCGGGGACAATGAAGACGGGCAACCGTGGCCTATGACGGGCTGAAGCGTCCGCGTGACCAGCATTAAAGGAACCCGAGCGAACCAGCGTCATCGGGGGCTGACGTCATTCAAGTCGAGGGAGCGGAGACCGACGATACAAAAGGTATTTGGAGAAAGCGCGCAGGTGAATTCCAGATCGGCGAGAAGCCTGGGAATCGCGTCGAGGTTCACCCGGGGAGGCGTTCAATTGCAGAGCAAACAGAATTCTGCGTAACGCGAAACCCCCCTCCGGTGGAGCCGCGTCGGGCGTCGCGGGACATCGTCGAACGAGAAGTGGCACGCCAACGGTTTCCACGGCCGAGGCAGGCCCCCGAGGAAGAAGCTCGACGTGGGTGGAGGCGTCCAGTAGATCCAGGTGTCTCGGCTCGCTCGCACCTCGGCCGTTAAGCTAATTGCAAACGTCGCCGGACGATTATTAATTGATTTCCCTTGTTCGTAGGAACTTGAGCGCCGAGCGAGCCATGATCGCGTCCGCCGTCGCTGCCAGTCGACCACGGCGATCCAGGGACCATTATTCTCGCCGTCGTTTTCGTCCAGCTGAAATCGCCGAGTGCTCCTCGCCGCCCGAAGCGAGACTGAAGGTTCGAGAGCGGTATCTCCAAGTTTAGAGGGATCTCGGGTCGCGCGGAGGTCGAAGGCGTTTCGTCAGAGCTGATAAAGCACGAGCCCGCGATAGCTACCGGCGAATTTCAAGAATCTCCATTGACTCCGAGCCTCGACTCGCGAAAGTGGGACGCGGTCACCTGCTGCCGTTCCAAAGGCCGCCGCTGCGAACTTGTTGTCCTGATAATGTGTCAGAGGTCGCGGAGGCCAGCCGTGACCGATTCGGAGGTAGAAAGTCAGAGTGGAGGCGCGCTGGTCGTGAGTCGAGAATTACCGGCGCAACTGGCAATGGCCATTAGCGGTGTCTGAAAGTAAAGATAGAACTGGTGTATGCTAATTCAAGTTACGTCGATTATAAACGCGGTTCAAGCTCATCCAGATCGAAGATGCAGCAGAGGACTTACGAGAGGATAACGATACCAAAGATAGTGGTCTGTACTAAGTCGACGGTGGACGATTGCGCGGACGCGGAGGATTGCGACAAGAGGTCACCGGGCCACAGGAAGATGGTCAGGTCTCGGAGCAGAAGGCACTCGAGGCGATTCTCCACGAACATCATCGATCGCAGGTCGCCGTCTTCTTCGAGGAGCCCCTCGCCCTCTTTCCTCAGGTCTCAGGACCAGGATCGCGAGGCTCCGGTAGAAGCCAACGATGAGGAGAACAGCGACGATCGGGACGGTAACAGTGAAAAGGGTAAAGAGAGTTGCTCGAGCGAAGCGAAGGAGCCTGACGAGGCGAACTCGAAACCCGAGAAAGATGACACGGTGGAGAGGTTGCAGAATGGCTTCCTCGAAGGCGAGACCAAGAAAGAGAGCACCGCGAAACCGGAGGATAACGTGGACGAAGTGAAGTCCAACGATAACATGGAATCTTGCAAGAGCAAGCACCCGCGGTGCAGCAAGTGCACCAGAGCCCAGAACAGTAAGGAGGAAGCTTGTTTGAATAATTGCTCGGGGTATCAGCAGTACCTCCGTCTGCTCGAGGTACCGCAGGCGAATCTAGAATGGGGGGAAGGTAGCGGTGACGATCTGAGCTCCGAGTGGGACTCCGACTACACGGATCGAACGAGCGAGCGAACCGCCGCGAAGGTAACGATCTGGTGGGAGGAGACGGAAGAATTCCGGTCCTAATGTCTTTCTGCTAATAAATGCTACTTAACACCCACTTGTTCCACGGTTTTCTTCATCATGAAAGAGACTCGACGCAAGCCGATAGGCGTGAATGTGTTGCTCTATGGTTTTCTGTTTTGTTTCAGTCCTCGGGGTGGAGGAAGCTCAGGAATATCGTCCACTGGACGCCGTTCTTCCAGACGTACAAGAAACAGCGATACCCATGGGTGAGCGTGTTGCTTTAATTCAGTGTTTCCCAACTTTTCTTCACTCGCGATCCCCTTTTATAATATTCAAATAACCCGCGACCCTCTCCCATACGAGGTAAGGTAAACTTGAGAAAATATTAAGAAATAGGTATTTCAGAATGTAATTCTAATTTAATAATATTTTAATAAAACCGTGGCGACCCCCCCAGAAAACGCTTTGCGACCCACTCGGTTGGGGATCACTGCTTTAATCTCTAAAGCTGCGAATCCACGATGAGATTTCACGAGACTTTCCTATCACGAGACAAAAATCTCGGCAACTAAGTGTAAATAATGGAAATAATCGCGAGAGATGGGATTTCTGAGAATATATCACGAAACTTCTCATGAGAATCTGGTTTCGCGTAATTAATGACAGAGTAATTAAAAACTAATAAAATAATTGTCTCAGGAGGGACACGATATTTTTGTCTCGTCGTGGATTTGCACCTTAAAAATTCGTATACGTAGTTCTGTCAAACTTGTCGCATCACAAAGTCTACTCACGCATTCAGGTGCAACTAGCAGGACACCAAGGGAACTTCCGAGCAGGCCCCACCCCAGGGACGATCCTGAAGAAACTCTGTCCCCAGGAGGAGGCCTGCTTTCGCTTACTAATGAACGACGTCTTGAGGCCGTACGTGCCGGAGTTCGAAGGCGTGTTGGACGTGAATGAAGCGGAGGAAGGGAACGCCGAAGACGGTGACGCGCGCGAAACGGCGCAGAAAGACGCGAGCGGAGACGCTGTGGGCAAGAGGACCGTGGTATCCTCTTACTTGCAGCTGCAGGATCTTCTCGGTGACTTCGAGCACCCGTGCGTGATGGACTGCAAGGTCGGCGTCCGGACGTACTTGGAGTCTGAGCTCGCCAAGGCCAAGGAGAGACCTAAGGTACAGATAGCTACAGTTTCTACGCTATGATCGAAAGTACAGATAGAGCTAGAGGATAGGACGGTAACCAAGAGGTTCTTGTGATTTGCCCCTACAGCTAAGGAAAGACATGTACGAGAAGATGGTGCAGGTTGACCCGAGTGCACCGAGCGCCGAGGAACGTCGAGTGCAGGGAATCACGAAGCCAAGGTACATGGTCTGGCGCGAAACGATATCCAGCACCGCCACCCTGGGCTTTCGCGTGGAAGGTATCAAGCTGGCTCACGGAGGCTCGTCTAAGGACTTCAAAACGACCAGGACTCGCGAACAGGTACGGGATTACCTTGGCGGTCGAGGCAGCCTACGTGTCCCCGAGTAGCGTAAATTAATGGCACGCTTTGATTTCGACTTCAGGTCACGGAGGCGCTGAGACGCTTCGTGGAAGGCTACCCACACGCGGTGCCTAAGTACATACAACGTCTGAAGGCAATCAGAGCCACGCTGAAAGCGTCCCCGTTCTTCGCCTCGCACGAGGTCGTCGGGTCCAGCTTATTATTCGTTCACGATGCGAAGAACGCCGGCATCTGGATGATAGACTTCGCGAAGACGCTACCTCTGCCGCAACACTTGCCGCGAATCCGCCACGACGCCGAGTGGCAAGTGGGGAACCACGAGGACGGATACTTGATAGGCGTGAACAATCTGATAGACATATTCAAAGACATACGGAACTCTGAAGCAACGTAAACTCTGTGTCGTTCACCCTCCGAGGAGGGATCGTTTCACGTGCACGTGGCGAAGAGGATAACGGGCGAGGGTCACAAACTCGCGTAGTTCGCGGCAGTATCGTGGATGGAAGGGATCCGGCGCAGAGAGTGACCGTAGAGATTAGAGACGCGCTTTGTACAGTACTTGCACATTAACAGGGGATTGGAGACAGCGTGATCCTGCGATGAACGGCGAGAATGGTATTCGATCGCTTGTACTCTCGGTTATATGACTCAGGCGCCTCGAGTGCCTTAATCCTTCCACCCACGATACGCGGACCTTTCTGGCTCGTGTAACCTTCGTTTTACTAGCGACGCCACACGATATTATAATTTTGTACATAGATTGTACAAAAGACACGGACACTATTCTCTTAAGATGTTTCCACGACGATATCCTCGCAAGAAACGGACCAAAGACGCGGCAGCGGCTCCGCTGCCTAGGTATATATTCATAGTAACGTTCGCTCCCTGCGACGCACAACCGCGGAGATAAAACCTTGTAAAAATAATTTAACGTTCTACCGTAATTACGTAAGATTTTATTTATACGTTATATGCGACGCTGCAGAATCTTCTTGATACAAGAGAGAAAGAGAGAACGGTGTTTTGTATTTAAAATCGTACCATGCATTTGTAAATAACTCGACACTTAATACAAAAAGAAGGTCAACGACCACCTGCATTTTCATCTCACCAGCCGAACGCATCGTATATACCGCACGGTGTCTCAGAACGATGGTCCTAGCTGGTTAATAGAACTCCTAGAAAGGAACAGTAGCAACCATTCTCTTTAATCGATTCAATCAAACAAACCAACTTGGCCACCCGTAGCTCTGAAACATCCTGTATGTACATTGATCCCGATCAGCGTGCCAACGGTTACAGACGATCTCCCTTCGCTTGCTGCGGTGAACATACACGCAACCATTCCGCCTATTTTTACACGCGAACCACGTCCTAGCCATTCACGAAATCCCAGAATCCTCCTACTCGCGATTAAATTAAACATAGAACGGACAATGGAAACGAAAATATAACGTACATCAATTCTGTCAGGGCGTGCTGTAAGGACTGTTTCTCGGCGGTTGAGTCTGAATCGTTTGCTGCTGGTTCGCTGTCGACTGTGCCGACGAGGTTATCGTCGTCGGTGCAATTACTCGCGCGTAGACCGCGGCCCCGGTGGTCTTCAATCCAGCGGGAGTCGGTATCACCTTCAAGCCGTGCAGCGTTTTAATATTAAGCAACTGGCTCGGTAGGATAATAGGCTGCTGCTGCGCTTGCTGTTGCTGTTGCGACGTCTGCTGCTTGCCTAGTATCACGCTCCCGGCGCTGCTCACTCCGACCCCGACATTCTTGTTCCCACTGGCTAGAACGATCGGCTTCCCAGCTAGCTGAGCCGTTACCATCCGCACGGTTTGCGTCTGCTGCGGTTGAGACTGCTGCTGCGTGCTGACGATGATCTTCGACTGGCCCGATGAAGACTGCGCCTGCGACACCACCTGCGAATTGTATAGAAATTCAAAGAGTCAGAGGTAAATCCAATTTTACGCGGTTATACGAGAGCTTGAGGAAATAAATTTAGAACCTGATATTGTGCCTGGATGCCTAGTTTCCCTTGTCGGTTAAGCTGAGCGGCGTGACCAGCCGTGGTAGCCAATTTCAAACCCTTCTGGGCAAGCAAACTCTCCACAGATATCAATTGACCACCACCCGAACTGGTCAACACTTTCGCAAGTATCTTCTGCTGCTGTTGCTGTTGTTGGTGCGGTGATTGCTGTATTTGCACCGCAATCGGTTTCCCGCCGATCTGCGCGATTATACGCTGCATACCGGACGTCTGTATAGATTGCTGCTGATTAGCTACGACGCGTTGCTGCAGCTGCTGTTGTTGCTGCTGCTGTTGCTGTAATAAAACAGACATCTTGAGTCACGTTAACAGGAGACTACGATGGGAAGACCGCTTAACGAGGCTTCATACTTTCAACTGTTGTTGCTGCAACTGCTGCGGCTGGTTACCGGATGGCGAGGATTGTTTGATAAATATCGTCTGGCCTTGAAGGCCGTGGCCAGTGAGCAGCGATTTAATTTGCCCCGAGCTGACCAATTTTATTTGCGAAGCTAGCAAAGTCTTTCCTGGCAGCACGTGTTGCTGTTGAGACTGCTGCTGCTTTATATTAGTCGTCTGTAAAATGCTCTTTCCCCCTTGGTTCGTCACTATCGTTTGCTGCTGCTGCTGCTGTGGCTGCTGTTGTTGCTGCTGTTGACTCTGGACTTTAGTAGGAGGGAATATCGTCGCCAGATTGGTGGTCACGTTCGCCGTGTTGCTTGACGCGCTACTGGTTGCAACGGACTGGGCGGAGTGCAGCACAGAGTGCCCCGACAATCGAATAGTTTGCAGGCCCGCGGACGTCGATACTTGAATCTGATGATGAGGGAAATGCTGCTGATTCGATTGCAACAAGCTCTGAGCGTTCGTCTTCACGACGGCGACTGGCTTTCCGCCGATGTTTGCCACTTTCTTCGCTGGGGCCGTCGCGGTGATGTGCGGCTTTACTTCGCTGGATGTTACATCCTTCTCTGCGGTCACTGTACTGAGAGACGCAGAAGAGGTCGCGAGAGTCGTAACGGGAACAGTAGTGCCTGTTACAGCGAGGGCTGAAGTGGTCGCTGGGCTGATCGTGGTCACTACGTTCGTGACAGCAGCAGGCTGCTCGGTCGACATGGAATGATCGTTAATGACAACCTTCTCCTCGGTCTTCTTCTGCTCTTTCCTGCGACCATTACGTGAAATCTTAATGCACCGTTCTAAGATTTCGTTTAACCCTTCGTTGACACACCTAATTTTTCGATCAACTTTGACTCACACCCAAAGCAATTTCTGAACGCGACTACCATTCTCATCTAAAGAATGCAATTGTTATGAAAAAAATCATAGGTCAATGTTAAGGTCTCTAGAATGTATTCCAATAGTGTTTTGATTGAAATTTTATCACAGTTTATGTAAAAAAAATCCTAGACTACCATATGCCAAGAAAAGACGAAAAAATCTTCAAAAAATTGTAACTCTTACAAATTTCAATATTAGAAGCTAAAAATCTACAGAGTTGATTTCAGATATAATATTTTGAAGGAAAAATAGTTTTAAGTCGGCTTTGGAAAAATATATATTTTGCGCATATGTAGAAGGCAGGCTATTTCGGTAATTGAAAAAACAGAGATGTTCCACGAATATCCAGGATATTCTACGTAGTGAAAAAGGTACAGAGCGTCAAAATCAGATTATGGGTGGCTCACACCCAGAGTGTCAACGAAGAATTAAAGAAAGAGGAAGCTCGAGACGTACCTCGATATAACCGGCTGTGAGACAGCCGCGGTCTTCCTTTCCTTCTTAGGCGTAGTTTCCTTGCTGCTGTTTGGAGACTGTTCCTTATTAACGCCCGAAGGCTTCATGACTGGCGGCAACGCTTTGTTTCGCGACATGCTGCCGACATTCTTTTTGTTCTTCGCGACACCTTGCAGCTGCTGGTGGTACATTTCTATGAAAAGGGAGAGGCGATGTGATTCACTGAAACACAGAATGAAAACCAAACGACAGAATGAAATACAAACCAAACTCAGACTCGGAGCGAGCTCGATGAAGGTACAGCCACTCTTTGCGACGCGGGTAATATCGAACGCAAGGGTCTGTCTCGTAGTGCAGTCTATCTAAAGCGCCAGAGACGACCGAGTGCAAGTATCCTTCCTTGTCGTCGCTGTCCGTTTGCTCTCGGATGTATTGGGAATCCTTCAGTAGCTGGCAAATATCTGCGCGAGTCCCTTCGCCGTTTGGTAGTCTCGCTGTAGCGTCTCTGACTAATGCTAAGATCGTTACGAAGTTCGGTCGATCTGCCACCAACAAAGAGTGTCCGCGAGCCTTGGTCAATCCTGAAGCTGTTACAAAAGAATTCAATACAGAATGAGATTAACGCTGTTCTGTATCGTTACCCTGCCTTGGCAAGTGAATTGTACAAACGTACGCACCGACATTATGCTGGTAAATTCCTTTTACTGGTCCCACTACTGACGTGTAACCGTGCATTCTATAAGTGAATGCTTTATGAGGTGCAGCGTAACGCATACGCTCTTGTCTCCTGAACTCCTCGCGTTCGTCCGCCGTCGACGGTCGAACTTTCCATTCGGTTGGGCACAGAGCACGAGGCGGCTCCCATTCCGCGACGGTATTCACCGCTCCGCCATCAACGCTGATCGATTCCACCGGGGGACTCACTCTACCACTTGAATTCGTGTTCCCATTCCCGGAATTGCTAGTAACACTATTAGCATTCGGCTGAACTACTTGGGATTGTTGCTTTACAGCCACTACGGCGCACGAACCTGGGGACGTCGTCGGTGGGCCTAACGAATCTCTGAAACGCAATTTATCAAGTTTCATCCGATGCAGGAAGAACTTCACTCGGCGTGCTATGTTCCGTTACATACTTGCGCGTCAAGAATTTCTCGCACAAATCCGAGAGGCGCGAGTCCGAGTCTCGTCCTGCGCCGATCCACGCGTAAACTCCACTTCCCTTATTTTCTAAATAGGGAACGAGATCTGGTTCGCGTTCCAGCCGCTCACCCAATTCCTGAGAATAAGTGAGCTCCCCAGCAAGGAACCCCAAAGCCAACGGAACCAACGCGGTCCAAGAAGACGTCATAGAGTACCTAGCGTAACAATAATACAAGATCACGAACACGTATTTGATACGAAGCCAACTTTCACACGATATACTGACCAATCGTTCAACGGCGAGATAGGATTCCCTTGCCACTGCGTGACAGCGTCCTTCATTTCCACAGCACTCATTCGGTACTCTCCTTTCGAGGTGAAGGCATCTCTCAATAGTGAGAAAAAGCAGGCGTGTGTCTCCTGCATTAGTTCCGCTCCGCTATTTATGTCGATAGCATCATCGCTCGCAGGAATATTCAATTCCTTATCCGGTATCGATATAACTCCTTCGTCTTCGCACCTAAACCAACGTTGCAAATATAAATACCAATTCGACCAGTGTATTAAGAGGACATCGAAGGGGAAAAGAACGTACTTCACGTCGTCCAATATGTCGATCCCATCGTCGAGCTGAATCGGTAGTTGCATCATATCGATGCTGTCTAGGTCAAGCTCTTTCTTCACGGTCTCCTCGTCTTCTTCCGCCTCTGGAGGAACGTCCTCGTTTACTCCACTACTGAGCTCCGTTTTGATTTCGTCGTACTCCATGTCCTCCACTTCTTTCTTAATCTCCGGCATAGTTAACACGGCAGGTTTGCCAGCTTTCGGCGCAGCAGGACTCCTATAACAGAGAAGGACACGAAGAGATAGGTACACCAATGCGAAGTTTCCTTGTAGAACTTTCGTATAGTGAAAAGTATATTTACAATTTCTTCTTCGACAGTTGATGCATTTCGTATGTGTCCACAGGCTCCGTCTTGATCGGCGTCAGCATCCTCTGGTCCATGTCCAACGCACTGGAATGTCTATTGTCATCCGTCGTATGGGAATAATCGCTATTATCGCTCTCGTGTTTTATCGAATTGGCATTCATCAGTCTCGGGGCTGGTGGACACAGCGGCGACTGTTCTAGCTTGATTCGTTTCTTAGCGGGTGTGGCACGCATCAGGGGACCGAACGACAGCTTGTGCTTCTGACCGACTTGCGCTCTCTGAGTGAGATCGGCAAGGGCTATACCTTGGGTGTTCAGTTCCGGGTGAATCTGAAGGAGTGCAATTATTAATGAAACAGATATCTTTACGCGAATTATAGGAAATAAGCATATTACGCACATCGCGGCGCGCTCTCCGTTTCTTATGCTGGAGTAGCATCTCGCGGTACGTGTCTTCCGTTTGCTCGCGAATGAACAACGACCTGTGCGCCGGGTATTCCGCTCGCTGCAGCGTGGAGAAAACGGGCCGTATCGTCTCGTCCTCGTGGTCCATTTGCAAACCTCTGATGGATAAGCCCTGCAAGCCCATGAGGGAACGCTTCTTCTTCTTTTGCGCCGCCCCGGATAGCTGGTAATGCGGATAGTTCTCCTCGTTCTCGGACGTCGTGTCCACCGCGAACTTGGCGCTCGCTCCGAGCTCTGTCCTCAGGGCATTCAGTTCCTCCAAATAGCGGAGTTGCGTTTTCTCTTCAACTGTCGGTGGATTGCTTGTTAGTATTGCCCCTCGGAAGTTACTACATACTTCTCTGCCAAACGGCTGGAGCGTGGGGGGAAGTATAAACAGCCAGAAGATTTTTTTACAGCGGTTCACAGCAGTCGCTTGACTTACCCATAGCAGGCTTCGGTTTCCTCCACTGGACCTTAGACATCATTCTCTGCGCCGGCTGACAGAAACCTTGCTTGTACGCGTTCGACAATAAGCTCTCCCTGGATTTCAGTAACTGACTGGCTAGCCCGTAAGATCGCTTTCGCTCTTCGAATAGTAATCGCCTCTGTTGTGCCTTGCGCACTAAGCTACACATCCTTCTAATATCTGGTCGATAGTGACCAGAGGACAGGTGACTGTGAAACGTGTCTAGAGGTGCTACACCGAATCTAAGATAAATGAGAACGAATGTAAAATGTACACGATCGAATCCATTGTCTCGTTTCCAGACACCGGAGCACCCACCTGTGATTTTCAGAATTAAATAACATACGCAGAGTCTTCTCCGTTTCTGCTTCGACGTCGCAATCTTTTGGGAAAGCTGGTAAGAAGCTGCACAGCGTGTCCCTTTGATTCTCCGTCAAGCATTCGTTCCAAATGTAAGGATAGTCTAGAAACTCTTTGAAAACTTCAGAATGCTCGCAGAGATCTTGCGGCAGTTTCAATTTGGTGTTCGCGACAATAACAGTTTCCCATTTCTGGAAACAGATATTCCAACAGTAAAGATCCGATCTTGCGATCGTCCAATAAATAGAACAGTACATCGTACCAAGGTGTTTGGACTCTCCGCTTTAAGAGAATATTCCATATTCTCGTTCTCATCCTCATCTTCCTCCCCGGAACTATGAGTCTCGCTGCCGCTCGTGCCATGTTCCTCCCCGCTTTCGTCCCCGCTATCAGTGGAAGTGCTGCTTCCGCTAATACTGCTGCTACTGCTATTACTTCTAGACCCACGAGAAGACGCATCCTCTTCGTCTTCTTCTGCCCCGCTGTCTCCACCAGCTGAGCATTCGTCTACCTGTAAACGTAGCATGTACACCCTCGGTTATATAATATACAATTGTACTAGGAGTAAAGACACAAAGGCATGCCAGTGTCTGGATAAACAAGTAAAACGCCCTTAATTATCAGAGCGCATGGAGCGCGGATATCAACAACATTTAGTTACCCGACGCAGAGCGGACTCCACTAGATCCTGCGCGAAAAGTCAGAGATACATGTGCGTACTCCGCAAGTACACATCCAATTTGCTAATTATCCAATTACAGTAACGAAAGTAGCGGATGCGCGAGTAACGAGAATCGACGTGATCGCTTTCCGTGGTATCGTGACACGGGGTATGCACGATGCGCTTCTATCGTGCACAACGTTATCGATCGTGCGGGCATTTATTTCGAAATAATTAATCACGACCAACCTCCATTCTTCTCAGTTTCCCTGCGCTTGCTCTCCTCTCGTGCCGTGGGCTCCGCTGTCCCGACCAGAACGGCGGACCGTCGCCAGCTAACGTTAATTCACGAAAGTGGGAAAAGCCGAGGGACCGTGGAGATCTATCACGGTGTTTTACCGATACGCGAAACCCTTCTCCCGTATCGGGCGAATATTAAGTAATCTCGCCGTTCACCGTTTGACCTGTCACAGCTACTGCACTCCTACTCTTCCGACAAACTTTAGTCATGGCGTGGAACACAGCGAAACAGAACCACGGTGTTTGTATATTGAAGGATCTCGAGAGCGCGCACCTCCTTCACCGGTTTACAGCCGCGGCTGTTCAATGGCGGAGAGTTTAGGGCTGGTTCAAACACTGGTTAAAGCGTGGACGATCGGCGCGATTGATGCCAGCCAACCGAGGGCGAATCGTAAATTTTTCCGTCTTAACATGATTATACATTTGTCGCGGCTGATTTTATGGGAAATATGGGTGCGAGTATTTCTTTAACCACGCGAAAACGTTTCTAGTGACATTTGTCCGACGTCCATGTTTGTTGGCAGCCGGGAGGGAGGGAAATTTCATTCGAATCAAGCATCAGACAAGTGAATCTAATCTCGTTTGTTCTCACCATTTACCGATGTATAAATTAATTTTTGGAATTTCAATTCGGTAGGAAAGGAGGTTCTATGTCGCATCGATACAGTTCTTGTTTCCAGATTTCCACTTAGTACGGATGTTTGGTAAAAATAGATTCTCTTGTGTTTATTGAGTTCGTTGCATTGTTTCGAAATAAAGTTCTATAGCAGATGCTGCAAAACTAAAGTGACCAGACGTCCCGCAAAGTGTCCCGGATTGGACGTGTAACCTTTTACATTTTCGCAGTGGTATAAGGTTACTGTTTCCTATACTTTTTTTGTTGCGAAGAAAGAAATATTTTTAATTTCGTTTCAATGTATCACTTTACAATCACATCTATTTTTAAATATATTGTAAATGCTTTAATAAACTACGGAAAAAATCTCCTCACGGATCTGTTAACCCTTTTTTTTTGCTTGCTTGTCCCGCATTGGAGCAGAAAATATCTGGTCACTTTATCCTAAACCCACATGATGTACGTCCCCGTTTTATATTGCTTAGTTCTTTATTTGCAAAAGTGTTTTAACAAACAAAATATAGAAATATAAATGTCGAAGTATGTTAATAAACTGAAAAGTCACCTGTATAAAACTTCAGAAAACTGCTGTTTTCCCTTTGGGTAATGCGCGTACAGCGATCAAGCTGTATCGAATAAACTATCTACTGAATTATACAGGTATTTTAGTTACTAATACTTTAGTATAGTAGTTTGTACTATTATCGCTTAAGATATAAAGTATGACAGAAATATCCCTCGAATGCTGAACGTCGAACTTTCAAGTTAGAATATTTTGTATGCGAGACCTTTAACGCGGTTCGAATATATCCCCGATATTCCTTCGAAAAATATCAATCTTAGATATTAAGATTCTTCGGATAACCAGCCTTTCCGCGTCATGTGTCTTCATACTTTTAAATACCAATGGTGCCAAAACGTATCACTGGATAATACTGTCGGTAACAACTTCAGTCTTACAATAAACCAAGGCATCCTTGTGAACGGATCTACGCTAACGTAGAATTGACTAATTAAACGTAGATTGCTGCACAAACACGTGGAACGCTCTCCTAAGTATACCTCTGTGGATGAGATCATAGCTGCAGAATCGCGCGTCCCTTAAGACGACGGATTCTGACCGGGATTTTGCGCTATACCATTGCAAGATGTTTCTGCAGGCACGGGCAGCACGGGTGCGTACTGCATGTAATGCGGTTGTCCAGCAACTGCATACCAGTGCTCCTGTATATTCTGAGGTGGTATATTATATGGGGCTGGCTGAGGACACACATATGGCGGGTACAAGCCGGGATAAGCTTGCGCGTAATCTACGCCGGGGCACAGATGAGGTGCGAATGGTTGCACGTTGTTGCTATCGGGTATATCGGAATGCGGCAAACAAGGGACTGGGAAGAATCCTGGATTCGGAGGATAGTACGGATTCGCGAACGCCTCTGCTTCGTTCCCGTAATATGATAATCCGGGGTACAAGCCTTGTTGCACGTAAGGTGCCTGATACGTGTTCACTGCGCCCATAGGAGCATGGACTTGATGAGGCACGGAGCGCGACTGGTGATAGTTCGCGCCGTCATTTTTCGCCTCTTGCGATCTGGAAGCTTTGGAATTCGATCCAGAATGTGGGTACTGATTATTTGGCTGCGCGAATTGTTGAGCAGAACGATGTCGGTCTGCAAGAAGAAGATACTCGTTAGTAACGCATTTATATCAACGACTATACTCGATAAGACGTTAGTGGTACATACAATCGGTGTTCTTTTTAAATCGGGGCCCCATGCTGTTCCTATTTATACGAGGAGAGTCTCTGCTATTAAACGACTCCTGTTCTTTTACTCTCTCGCGCGGTGGATGCAACAATCCTTTTCCATCCTCGACTTTTGCAACCTCCGTTTGTTGAACATGCGCGTCTTTTACCCCGTTCGCGTATTTATCAGCGTTTTCTTGGTAAAGCGATTGAGTGCCAATTTCTTTATAATCATTCATATGCTCCACCCTTTCTTGCGTTATTACGCAATTCTGCATCACGCCATTCGTAATGTTTGTAATTTCCTCCTCGTTTTGAGGCGTACCCTGGTACCACTGTTCGAAACCAGGCGGTTGTCCATTTGTCAAATAGTTCCAATTATTGTTTCCGCGGAAGTACTGCGACAGAATTCAAAGTAAACTGTCTGCTTGTAAAGTACTATGTAATTAAGTGTTAGTTACTGTAATTAAGCGAGTCATACCTCTAATCCTAAATTATAAAAAAATCTCAATGTGAACGGATCTATAAAGAAATAAGTATTATTTGTAGATATAATTCATACGTCGGGAGTACGTGTGAAAAACAATCCGCATTGTTACCTGATAGTGGCAGGTCACTACCATTTACGTCGACACTCTTCTGTACAGAACAGTTGATAGAACGTAGCATGTTGTCCATTTGATTGGTAGGAACAGGGTTTCCTAAATTTTTGGTTATCGAATTATTGACATTAAAAAAAACTATTTTTCTTATTACATACCAGAATAAGGTGAATAATAAGTCTCCTTCTGCATTCCTTGCTTGGAGTATGAATTATACTCGGCATTGTTATCTGTGTTCATTGTACCATCAGATTTCGAACCGTTCATCAAGCTGTTCTCAGAATTTTTATTCATATATGAATTTTTCTCCTTACGTCCTTTACCATTCTCCTGCCTAATAATGTCTACCGTGGTAGACCGAGTGTTATCGAGAATCGCTTTCGTAGCAAACATTTCGGCAGAATTCTGCGAATTAAATTTTTTTTATAATATCCGATGCGCCCTTCACTTTTATAATCGTTAAATGATTTAACTCACATTAACCGTATATTTCGGACACTTCTCCATTGTATAATTTTCGTATGCCTGTTGATGTTCCGTTTTTCTATAATAGTGAATTACAATCAATTACAAAGTAAAGTACCGGTTCTACTTAAAGCTACAGTGGCGTGTGAAAGTATTCGGCCACCCTTTAAAATCGCATAACCTTTTTAAAATTAATCCAAACGATTTGAGTTTTTTTGGAGAAACTAGAAGGATTAGTTTGCCGGTCGAAAATCGCTGATTTCGGGAATTTCGCGATTTTCGACCTTATCGCTCAGAGCAACGTTAACCGATTTTGATGAAATTTTAGGCATGCATATAACTTACTTAAACCTACAAATGTTTTTTTTTTAATTTTCATTACAGGCTCATAAAAAATAGTTTAAAAAACGACTTTTACTATTTTTTTTTGCTATTCCGACCAAGTGCGTTTTTTTTCAAAACGACGAATCACGTCACTTAGCAAAATTAGTTAATCTTTCTAGCTTCTCAAAAAAACTCAAGTCGTTTGGATTTATTTAAAAAAAGTTATGCAATGTTATAGGGTGGCCGAATACTTTTGCACGCCACTGTAAGTATATATTCGAAAGTAATCAATTAGTAGGAACAAAAGACTTACAGCGGTTCTTCCTTCCATTGATAATTATTTTTGTTAACATCATTAACGCTGTTGTCATTGTTACCATTTTTATCAATATTGTTGGATAAAATATTCATGTTAGTAAGCGACTGCTTAATCTTACGCGCAGGCGGACCACTTTGTTTCTTCCATTTTTGATCTATTGGAATATGAAATAAAATTTTTATAACGAAATATATGGACGCGATAGGAATATAGCGCGGATGTGTGCTTTCAACTAACTTGAATCTAAAAGTACGTTCCTCTTACACATTGGTAGCCAATTGTTCTGTTTACTTTTCCTTAGAGGTAATGGTTTAAGAGCGAAATATGGTACAACTCTCTTCTCCCCTAATTCTTCTATAAAGACCAACACCGGACCATGATTCTTGCTCATTTCTTGTATGTGACCATAGTAAAACGCAGGGTCTTGCTTGGTTTTCTTCTGTAATGTCCTTGTATCATTGCCGTTAGCGTCTTTTTCAAAGGAAGACACGTAGACACTATTATTATTAGCTTTGTCAAATTCGTCCTCATTAAAGTCCATTTGCACCAAACATTTGCCACCGACTTGAAGTTCGTGGCTATTGTGCCTAGTCCATCCTGCATTTTTCACCTCTGAAATATTTAAGCCCTCAGTGTTTTCTACGACGCTCGAACTTTTAAAGCAGTCAGATTTTACCTCTCCTAATTTCATGCCATATATCGAAATCAGTGTTACGATAAATATTCGGATCAAGAGCCTTCGCAACGCGGTAAGGAAAAGGTGGCGTGTTCTTCACTACAGTCTGTGCGTCGTCAAGCTCGTCGTTTCCATTGTCAACTCTACTATAAATTTCTGCAGCCAACTGACTAAACAAATATGGGTTGAACTTGCAGCCTCTTATTCGATACCAATGATACAAGTAGCGATCGACTTACTCTCGTATTTCTAGATTGCCTTTAAGGAAGAACTTGTCGTGCCTGAACGTGGCAGTGCGGTCGTGTAACATCTTATGGACGGTAGATTCTATATTAACCATTTGAAAGACATCCTTGTACAATGTTTGGTAAACAATAGCTGCAAACCAATTTGTAAGGCACTATATATCTATAATAACGGACAACTCAAAGAAAGAAATGGAAGAAAGATACGTAAACATCAGGGAGCTCCTACATTGACAATAAGCAGCTGTTGCGACAAAATCTCTCGTGTAAATAGTCTCGTATTGTTTTTGCGAGGTGTGACATAAATACACTGCATCATTGAAGCCATTATCGGTAACAGAGCGGTGCACTTGCTTCTGGCCATTAAATATAATAAATTCTCTCTTATAAAGCAACGACATGGCCTGAATTTCATTCAAGCCGCCCCATTCAGTAAAGCAGGCCATTTGCTCGAGATAATCGTCAAATGGAATCGTAGTATTCTGAGGGAAGATAATTTAATTTAAACAAAAAACGAGACCGTGAGAAATTATCCTCAACGTTTCCTACGCTGGCGTTAACCCGAAGAATATCGTACGAAATCCATGAAATCTACCTCTACGAACAAATGCTTCATCTTTCTCATAAATTCCACGCATTCCTGCCTAACTCTTATATGGTAGTGTTGCGTCATATAAACTTGCTCGCTGACTGCCCTAAACAAGCAGGTCGGATCTCTAGGTGCATGTTTCCTAAAATATCCTTCTGTCTGCAACCACTCGTCAACAGGTTCCTGTGCACGCTTCGACGGCTTTCTAGGAGATATTTCCATCTTTCTTGGGCTGAAATGAACAACGAGAACATGCCTTGGTATTAATGCGGCTACCGATCGAGTTACATGTATGAAAGCATATTTCTGTAATTGTAGTTATTGCCGATTCAATGAATTATCGCATACCGAAATTCAATATTTCCTGCAGAATCTAACATTTTGTCGGAGAATGTAGGGCCTGCCGTAATAATGTGATTTTCGCGAGTCTGCCAACTCATTCACGTTTACCAAGGATTCGAGGCGCACGCAGGAACAACTTTCTTACGTTCGAAACACGTGAAGGTCATTGTTGTCTAGCTAGTTGCGAACAGTCAACTTGAAAGTAGAGAAAATAATAGAAATCACATTAGTACCTGTTTAGCGAGAAGTTCGTTCGAGCAGAGATTGTCAGTGATAAAGGGAAGGTTTGAGACCGTAGAAATTAACAATTACTTTGCACTCGTGGTAGGTAGCATGGCTATCAAAGGACTAGCAACAGGTCCTTCTTCGTGAAGCTGTTAGTAGAATCGACTTACACAACACCATTGGACGAAAACAACTCATCGACCAATCGTAATTCATCGTTCTGTTTACGTCCGAGAAGGACCTTTCCACTACAGATAGTCAGATAGAGCACTAAAGAGGTGAGTGCGCATCAGCCATATTGGGTCCTCTGGAGAGAGAAGATTATTGAGTACCCGCCTTTTTGGGCATTGTCAAATTCACTTTATAAAGAAAATATGCGTTGTTGATATTGATGCACAGTAGCACGACACATTATTAGAGTATTTTATTACATTTAAGTTTATACTTGATTTATAAAGCAAATTTGACAATACTCAAAAAGACGGGTACTCAATAATCTTCTCTCTCCACTCTCTCCAGAGGACCCAATATGGCAGATGCGCATACTCACCTCTTTAGTGCTCTGCTACAGACTGACAATATTCTGGCTATTGATGTTTCCTTTGTTTGTTTTCGCGCGCCAATTCGAACGACACTCGTTCCCTTATAGAGCCGAGAAGGAAAGAGAGCCTCCATTCAAGAGAGATAACTTAGATTAATTAAACTGCCCGTCTGAAAGATATTATACAAACCGTTGTATTGTTATTACATGGACCGCACAATGGATGAAACGGAAGTTTCGCGTGCGTGAACGTGAAGTGGAAAGGGGTTTTGGTAAAACACTGAGTATGCGCATCCACCATATTAGGTCCTCAGGAGAGAGAAAATTATTGAGTACTCGTCTTTTTGGGTATTGTCAGATTCACTTTATAAACAAAATTTGCGTTGTTGATATTGATGCATAGTAGCACGACACATTATTAGAGTATTTTATTACATTTATAATAACAATACTCAAAAAGGCGGGTACTCAATAATCTTCTTTCTCCAGACGCCCCAATATGGCGGATGCGCATACTCACCTCTTTAGTGCTCTAGTTTTGGGCATCACAAGACCTTCTTACAAATTACTTTTTTATTCGTCGTAATTTTTATCGGAATGACAATGCGATGTGTACGAAATATTAAAAAAGTACAATAGCCCGTTATATAAAATATGATTTTTACAGAAATATAAGATCAACCGCTGTACCATTGCGATATATCTGTAACGCATGCAATGCTACCAATTTTGTTTGCTATCGAAAATAACGTTTGCCTGCGTGCAGAGCTTTCTTAGTATAAAAATTACATCCATTGGCGAGTTAGTGTTCGGCAGCGACAGATGCTGGACGCACGCCCAAAGTTATTAAACGTGGTTAACGTTAGGAATCGAGCGTGCCCGCTCATCTAGTTCTTTATTTTATTGCGTCTTAATTAAGTTTGGGCCCGAATCCCCATCGTCGTCCCGTTGTTAATAGTATCGTGTAAAAGTCGACTTATGCGTCTCGCCGAAAGGAACGCTCATGGCGATAGGATAAGTATAATCATAAGATTACATTAACACAGTGTTTCGCATTCTCTCCTTGTTTTTTCATGTCGGCAATGTATGAATAAT
This sequence comes from Andrena cerasifolii, assembly GCF_050908995.1. Taxonomy (NCBI): domain Eukaryota; kingdom Metazoa; phylum Arthropoda; class Insecta; order Hymenoptera; family Andrenidae; genus Andrena; species Andrena cerasifolii. The sequence continues at coordinate 6,525,357 of NC_135123.1, forward strand.
TGTTATAAAATGTCATGATATAGAAAATGGAAGAAATGACGAGTCGCTGCTCCCTTTCTTTTTCGCTCTTTTTTTCCCCGTTCTCGAAAGCTTCGTTTAAGCAGCTACTTTCTCAGCATCGATCGCTGAAATATAAAAACAATTATTCCACTTAGGATCCCCCCGTTTCTCGGTGGCCGGGCGACGATAGCTCCGAGCTCTGCTCACCTTCTTTGGTTGGCAAGGGATTCTTCTCGAGCGTTTCCGCGTGTTTCAGTTTCGCAGGATCGAAATTTTCAATGCCAGAGATTAGCTGTTGCTTACCCTTTTCCTGCTGGATCGCTGCGCGAAACAATTCAAATTCTTATTAACGTTCTCGTGTTCGCGTTTAGCACGTAGTAGCCTTTGTAGGGAGAAAAGTGCATGGCAGGCACGAAATACGATACTGTACCATCCTTGTCAGGTAGCGGATTCTTTTCTTGGGTCTCGGTATGCTTCAGGCTACTCGGGTCGAATTTCTCGATGCCGGCGATTAACGTTTGTTGATTCTTTTCCGCTGCTACGTCTACAATTCAATAAATCGGGGTCAAAGAACGACGAGGCGAGCGCGAAGAAAGCCATGAGAATAGACCATAGAATCCCATGTGCCCGCGACCATAAACTGCTTCGAGAACAGCGCAGTCGCGTCACGTTTGTGTTCGGATTACAAACGCGAGAGAAACAAGCTGTACGCATATTACTCAAGCGATAAACGTACGCACACGTGTCTTTTATGCGCTCCCTCCTAATAAAAGAAAGTCGAAGCTGTAACGTGTTGTTATTGCAATATCTCTGAAACGTTTATCATCGAAGCGGCTCGTAACATCGTGTTATTATCGGCAATAGTACGGAGTACGTGAACCATCGCGCATGCAAAATAATCCCTCCTATGTTACTGTGGAAAAGCGAAAGAAGATTGCCTTTGCAGGTCTGTGACTGTGCCACCTCGGAAATACCAGAAGCAACAGAGTGCCCTGCGATTGCCGGCAAAGGCGGATAGCCCGGCAATGCCTTCCCAGCGATCGATAAATTACTGTGATACCTTTGGCGTTGGGTAAAATAATCTTCTCTTTTGTGTCGGCATGTTTCAACTGATCTGGCTTAAATGATTCCACATCGTGGATTAGTTCAGAGTGCCGTCTCTCTTGTCGTACGTCTACATTATCAATAAACGAGTTATTCTTTGCGTGGAAATTCTGCTAGTGTTATACCTAACGTTCGGAACGCGAGGGGCGCTTCGGGCGGCGACAACGGCTATTAGTAACGAGTTAAGCTATCTAACGGGTAACGTAATCTGCGGCGTACCTTCGGCGGAAGGTAAAACGTTCTTTTCAGCGGTCGCCGCTTTCTTCATGCAGCCATGGTTAAATCCCTCCAGCTCGCTTTTCAAGTCTAAGGCTACTTTTGGCAGGTCTTTCAACGACGGACTCGACATGGTGCTGTGTTGTACTGCTTAATCTACAACAGAAAACCAATCCTTATCGTTAGCGCAATTATCCCCATCGAATTATTCCAATTTACTTCGCTCCTCGTAGTTCCATCGCGATCCTGAATAACGACGAACCGTTATAACCTCAACAAAATTATTCGGTAAGAATCAAGCGAACCACAACTGAACCTGCTAGGCCTTACGCTCTACGAGATATTGTAACAAACTATGGATTCTGATGTCGACTCGAAGGTAACCCATGATTTCTTTATCCTTATACTTTGCAACCCGTGATTCTTCCGTTTTGGCCACCGGGATCGCAGAGAACGAGATCCTGACGCGAGGCAATTTCCAATTACAGAAGTGACATCAACAACTTGAACCAAGCGATCTGAAATTCACCGTCGAGTTTTTTTTTCGCACGAACGCGATACGTCCCTATTTATCGCGTGGAATGTAACAAAGGAGTTGCGGTGCCTGTAATACGATAAGATTCTATTCTTTCTAAACAATGCTGCCTAGAATTGAGCCGAATATTTCGTCGCTCTTTCGTTTTAAACGGCTATATCGGAAATAGCAAAAGACAGGAATCTGTCGGTGTCAGCGAACGCGTCGGTGCATTATTATCGCGTTACAGAAGCTGAAACAAGGTTGCGTGTCAACGTAAAGCGCTTATGTGCGCACCTATCAGACACGTACACCGATAGAGCAGCCCTCGCCACGCTTTTCAATCATATTGGCAGAAACGTCGGGACATTATCGTTCAGCACAGTGCAAACTGTTCGAGACGCGTCCGTTCCGGGTTTCCGCATTCAAATAATATATATAAAATTCTGCTCGACTATTTCGCTGTTCTATTTTTTCTTTACTACTGCATCGACCCAAACGAGCGAAAAATTACAACGAAGAATCCTTCCTTAATCTTGATGCGAAATGCACGCGGCAGAAACGTAAGTGCCATAAATTCCAGACGAATAACGGTACCCGTTTCTGGCAAATGCAAAGGCAGGCAAGCATTGCTCGTGTGTTTCCGGTCTCCTCGGTTTTTTGCAAGCAAAAATAACGGATTTGCCATAATTACGCCTACATATGCTCGCACACGGTGAACCTCCTTAATACATGTACTTTTTGTAGCCATTCCAATTAATGAACGTAGTCCAGCGAAGGAAAAATTCATCTTAGCGATTTACGTACTACGGGGACACAATACTGTCGTTAAATTATGGTAAGAATTCTTTTTCTGGTTTATCTCTAAATTTCACCGACAGAGACTGCCAAGTAACGCGTTACGAAGCGGAAGTAGCAAGAACCCGGCGCTTCCGGCCCGCGCCTCCTTGCATTTCGTTTCTTGTCACATATCCATCTCGTATAATTTCCAAGTGAAACGTCGGCGTTTTTATGAAGCAGGATTCTGTTCGCGGTTAAGCTCCGCGGGCTCTACTTCCCCAGACAGGAATTATTATAGAGAAATCCCTCCGACATAGTGCATTAAGAGAAATAACAAAACATGGTCGAATAAAGCTCCAAGGAAAATAATGGAAACTATTACTAAATCCCAGATAGGAATTCCAGGCACTCGTCATATGTCCCGGTGCATACATACAAGAATCCAGCATGTATTCGCAGCGCTTTTACGCTCCGTACGGTTGTCACGCCAGTGACGCGCAATCGACCACTTTTTTTCGCATTTACGAAATCTCGACGAACTCGCGAGGCAAAGTTTAACACGCTTTCGCGGGGAGAATCGATTGCACCCGATGTGTGCGGGAGAGAAGTCGATTGAACTGCAGCCGCGTATAAGTCGAAAAGTCCGAACATCGAAGGGACACGTAATTAAAAAAGTTTGTGCACCACTGTGCCCAGAGTGACTCATGCCTGTCGGGCTCTCCCTTCCATTTCTTCCTCTGTTTTCCTTACTCCGTTTTTTTCCTCCACTTACATCGTTTATATTCGTTACTCTCGACGTCTAGATGACTATTTTTAAAGAGGAAGGGAGGCGGACGAAAGAAGTCCCCGGCATTCCACGGGAACTGAATCACTGGTTGAAAATCGTATAACGCTTTATCAGGCTGACTGTGTCACACCTTCCACAAACTCGTTTTATCGTTCTATAGCAAACGGAAACCAATATTATCGCGATACTAATTGCCACTGCGGGCTGAATTATTCGAGACGCGGCGAACTGTTCTCGAAACCACATACCGCTGTCGGAATCTTGTACGCCTGCCTGTAGTTCTGGCTCGGTGCGTCAAGAAGACTGGAGGAATGTATAAATGTCGCGTAGATTTAAAATGGAAACTGGCTAGCATCGAAGAAATTGCGGGCTCGAAGCCGAGAGGCGGGCGAGCGAGCGTGCAGCGGCGGCTCCAGGAGAGCGTTCCGAGGGATACGTGTTCCAACGGTGGGTCAGCATCGACAAGGCTGTGTATAGGTCCTTATATGGTAGCCGGTCGTATGGCTGTATATAGAGAGAGCTCGAAAGAGGCCGAATACGCAACCGCGGAGCACACTCGCGTCCTTTACGTATCCACCTCGCTGAATATTTCTTCTCTCCCTATCCCGGGCACGTGTGTAGGAGGTCCCCTGCACCGAGTGCTCGCTCGCACGTAATGCAAGCGCAGCAATACGCTGGCAAAGTGCGCGTAACGGTAACAAAACCAAGACGGGATGCCTCGATTAGTTTGTGTACGGTTAGCACGGCCGGGCGAGAGACGCGTGGTACACGCGAGCCGAACGGATACGCGCGTTTCGATTGGTCTCTTTTAAGGCTACCGTGCGTGGTCTCGGCCTCCATCATCGCCATGCGACGTATTCAAATTCGAGGCGTTATGTACAGCAGCTAACCTTGATCGGGTCGGTTAAGGAGGATGGTCCGGCGTCGGCAATAAAGCCGACTGCAAATTCGACGGATTCCTCGCCACGGCGCAGCCTCCGCTCGTACAGTCCCAGGCGCGGAATGTCGCGCGGCGCGCCACAGCGTTAAGTCGGTCGATTTCACAGGAGCCAGGAAACCGAGCGGCGGCTTCGCCGGAACGTTATATCTCGCCCGATTATCGCGATGACGGCGGAGAAATGAAAATGCCCGGCACGGCGCGGCGCCTGGAGAAATCACGATAAATCCTACTTTGATCTCGCAAGGAGAAAAGGGGCCCGCCGAGTTAATAAGGAAACTAGGTTGCCGGCACCGACGCGCTAGCCGGTTTGCGGGACGCGTCGGTGTATGCCACGCTTCGCACAGTCATACTCATCGCGGCGGATTGGACGTCGCGCGCGATTCGCGCCTAACTGCCTACCCTGCGGTTTCACGGCAGTCGTCCGGCAGAACAGCCTGAGAAACATAGAAACCATATGGCGAGTCCATCGGCGCGGAACAATGCGAAATACTATTAGACATGGAATTTTTCAACGTACGGCTTCCAGCGACTGCCGTCTGTCTATCGAATGGATAAGAATAACGAATTTCCTGCCAATCTCTTCGGTGCAACTACAATGCCTATTGTGCGAGCAATATACGCGATCACCTGAAAACATAACAAGTCAATCGCGCATTACTTCCACGTATTCCGTCAAGTGGCTGGAGCCGACCGACTGTGAGTACATCCGGTCGTTCGATAACATCGGTCGGTAATCGTCCAGGGGTGTTCGCGTCATACATTGTCGCGGGCTATTGGCTAAGGAGAGATGATCTTGCGGCCGGCGGCTAACGAGTTCGCGCGGGCTGCCAATTAACTCGGGGCAATCGCGTTTAATGGAGGAGCCTCGGCGGCGTATGCAGGCGGCTCGGTTCGGCGTGGAATGGCCGTTTTGTATTGACCGGTGGGCTGCACTTGGCCACCTACGTGCGCGCGGTAATGCCCACGTAAAACTGTGCCGGCGCGCGAGCTTGGGAAATGCGTGCTGCCAGTGCTGCGACGATTCGGTGTCGCACTCGTGCCCGAGGCGAATGCGATATAGGTGCCCTCCCCCTCCTTGTCACTCGCTTGTGAGCGACCGTGACGGCTAACGAACCCTGGACGCGCGCGTATCGTATCGTATCGAGCGGTGGCGCGTACGCTCAGGGGCGTATTACGTGTTACTAAGCGGCCCGCGTCCGGGCCATGGACCGGAGGCTACGCTCTTTTTCCCTCTTCCATCCTGCCGCAGTCACAATCCCACCTAGTTCGCGGATATATCGAGCGTTACTGCACAGAGCCCTCCAAAATACGCAACGCGATCTAGTCATGATTTTGTAAAAAAAAAAAAAAAAAAAATACACCGAGGACGTGGAATGCAGTATTGCCTGACAGTACGATCGAACGACGAATATCTAACGCCTTGAAATAATCAGACAGCGAATACGATCTAGAAGATTGCAGCAAGGGGTTGACGGGACAGATTTCGTGAGAGAGTAAGCCAATGTACACACCGTGAATGAAGGGAGCCCTAAAACGAACCCTGTGACCCAATCTCTTAGATCATAGATTGCTTTCGTCATTACGGGGCTACGCGACGAGCCGACATCCTGACCGCTGCACTTGACGGCGAGCAGGGTTGCGGTATAGTCGCCCGCAAAAGTTCGGCCGAGATAAAGGGCTGGAGAAAGTGTCCCAACATCGAATTTTCATTCGGGGCTATGTCGAGAGACCGGACATGCGAGGCTTGTGAATTTTTAAACCCGTTGTTAATAACGTCTGAACGAATTTGTAGAGCAATCGAGCATTTAGTAAGCCGTGTCCTAGTTGCGGGTCGACCTTGAAGATGTTCCATGTATCAAGATATTCCTTTCGCGGAAGCTGAATGAAATACGCGCGCGCGTCGCGCGTGTGTGTGTGTGCTCGTCCACAAGGGGTTGCACCAGGGGAGAGGTCGACTGGTAGCAGACGGTTTCATCGATTGGCAATGCGGGGGTCGAAGAGTGGGGTTCCTGAACTCCACCGCTATCTATATATACCGCATAACGTATCGACGACCTCGGCTTTCATGGTCACGGGTAAAACGGCGATTTTTAGTGCCCTGCGTAGGATCGATATCGATCCGCGTTTTATTCTCCCAGATGTACATCGTCGCCGAGACGATCGAAGGATAAAGATTAATGTCTGCCAATCAACTAACCCACGTCACAGTGTTTGCAGAATCGATAGAATCCTCAGCTCCCTGCCAACATATATCCGCCTATATACATTCCCATTGCTAATTTCAACGTATACAGACAGTCCGATATAATTCTCTGCGTGTAGTTTTCTCGATGTATCGCGAATCGATAAACAGAATTCTCGGTGTACTTATTCGAAAAGCCTTCTCGCTTGCCTTGAAGCCAGCCAACTCGTCCCGGGACATGATAAGATGCAAATACTTTTGGATCTTCCCTTATAGAGGATAGAGCGTATAAAAATGCCCGAGTTTAATTACAGAAATACGCCACTCGCGTCCTAACCTAGTTTAGAGTAAGTTTCCTCGAACTTACCGAGCGGGTGCCGATGGGTAATTCTAACTGCACAGGTTTCTGCGAAAATTAGCCACGAGGAGGGTCAAGGATCGTGCCGAACGTTCAAAGCGAACGGGGAGCACGACGACAGAAGGTTAACGTTTCCAGTAATCTGCGTCGCGTCGAAAGGCAGGAAACTCGCGCGACCATAAGGGAGATGAGTGTGCTCGCCACTCGGCAACGAGAAACGCATTTGCGTGCCCGATGCGCAACGGAGTGCATCTGTCAAAACCACGCCCTTGTCCCATCCTATCGTACCCTAATGTCGTACACATGGAAGCTCGGCCGGTAAGTACGTGGCTTCCGAAACTTCACTGAGTCAGGCTTGTTTGTTCGGCCGCCCCTACTCCGATTTCCGTTTCGGAGTTTAACTGCGATATTTAATACGCCGAAAGAACCACGGCAGGACGTAGCGAAATGTACAAATCGAGGCAGCACAGCTGAAGCTATCCGCGTTTCATCGATGCCCTCGACATAATGAAATTATCGTTCGTGCTACGGGTAGTTAAGAATTAGGTGGCTCTTAGGGTAAAATAGATACAACAAAGGTATACTCTTAAAGGCCTTTCTACGTCGACTCGAATATCTACTCTGTCGGTTGCAACTCGATTTTCGCTTCCACCATGTACGTTAAATTTACCACGACACAAAGAGCAGCACCCAGGACACCGATTATTGCTAACGCGATTATTCTCCATAGGAATTAAATATCACGAACGGCTACCCCGAGGAAATGTAATAACGAGGGGATCCGTTGATACCGAGGCGAGATTCGTGATTCATAGAACGCGTACATACAAACATTTGACCACACCCCTCCATTTTCGATCGTCGAATAAAGAAGCCGATCAATATCGAGAGGACAACGCGTGGTTAAGCCTGCGACCAGTCTGCACACCGAAAACGGAGAGGACAATGGGCTGGGTATCGATAACGATCATCTACGTATAAACTTTTTGCAACGTTAAGGACACATACGCAAACACACACACACACACACACACACGTATACACACACACACACACGCCATGCTACTGCCTTTCTTCGAGAGGACGAAGAGAGCCGGTCTCGTGCACTGGCGGTAAAACATTCACTCGAAGAGAAATGCAATTGGAATGGAATTTAAACGTCCAGATAGAATGTATATCGCGGCAAAGATCACTGACCTGTCAGTTGTCACTGCGAAGCGGTAGGCAAGCGCAAACGTACACCGTCCAGCCGAGCGTTCAAGGGCAGCAGGGAGACAGTACACTGACTGACCGGCTAGTGATGCCGCGGCACGTAACACCAGGTAACACCGGCGAGCCACTCTTCCACTCTTCCCTCTGTCGATCCTACGCTCGGCACGGCTCGACAGCCCCACCACCGTCCTCCGACCCCGAGCGTTGGCCAATCGCGAGCCACCGCGAGCCTCGTCCCCCACCGTCAAATTCCTCCTTCCATCCTTCGAACGCTTCCTCCAATCGTCTCCTTGACCGTCATCGGAGGGTGGCTGACTCACCCTCCGCGGCCAGCATGATTTCTCATTCGAGGCACGAAAAAGAAGTCTCGCGTTCTCTTCACCAACGAATACGCTTTTTCGTGCTTTATTATTTAGGTATCGGACCACATTTCTCTAATTATACGTCTCGCGTAGATACATGCGCGTAGACCGTCTCGAGTGGATTTTAGTCGAGTCTACATTTAGGAATTATAGTTTTCGGGCAGGAAATGCCACTGCTATTTCGGGCGCAACGGGGAGAGGGTGGGCTCGAAGGACTTTGAGGGGTTGACGAGCTTCAATGACTCATCGCGGAGTTATCCCAGCTGCGCGTCATATGGCCGGTCCTGTTGGGTGTTTCCAAGGTCTGGGAATTGTACGATTCACTGGGATAAATCGGTTCGCTTGCAAAATGCATTGCAATCTTTAATATAGACCGATGTACTAATTATAGAAGCGTATAGAGTGGGACGTTTTCCTTCTAATAGATATAATTTGCCCGAAGTTATTCGAGGCGTTCAGTAACTTTGAAATCCGTGGCTGGTAGAAAATAGAAGCCCTTGTGAAATAAAATTACGAAGGCAGTGCTGCAGCTTGCTTACTGAATTATGCGAAATTGTTTTAATTACAGAGCTAAGTCATGGAATTCGCAACAGTTGGTTGTGCGAAATTCTGGAGAGATATTTGGAAAGAACGATTTTTAGAAACGTTGCATAAATCGTGGAATGTAAAACGCATTATTCTGGTAATTCTCAGTGAATGTTTGAGCTGAGGAAACAAAAGGAACAAAGTATAGAAATAAAGAGGAACAAAAGAAGCAATTACAACCCGGCTGCATCGACTGTGCGGGTGGAAATCAGTAGAAACGACACGAGGAGCGTCTGCGACAAATTAGGCTACATGCCTCCTTTCCTAAGCATACCATCAATGCACACGCGCAGTGGTACAAGTCGCCTATGCAGTCAACTCTAGCGTACTCTGCTGGAACATGGTCAACTGTTTCGCAATATCATATTTAATACGTTATGTTCCTAAATTTATAAAAAATCTTTATTTTCCTTATACTAGGCATATTATAGTTAAGAGTTTATTTCTGTACAAAGTATCGGATATTTGAATGTTTCGATTCACCTTAATCGTTATCACTGAAAGGACTGTTGTTCCTCTTCTGGACTCAGCGAGCACTCGACGCTTTGCTGAGCGACGAAAACGCTCTGAGTTTTTGCTGATATGTTTCCCTGCGAGAACACGATTATGATTATTAATCCTGTATTACTAGATACATCGCTACGTTATACACACCTGAGTTACCGTGGTAGTACCGTGGCTACTACTGGACATACAAACGACTACTAATTTCGGCGCGCCGCTTTGTATGTGGCTTTTCTGCTGACCGACATTGCTCTGGGATATTTTAACTTGCTGCTGCTGCGACTGTTGTTGCGGCTGTTGTTGGGTTTGTTGCTGTTGCTGCTGTATCGCGCTATTGTTGATATTAGTAGCGGTCGGTGTCTGCGATCGCGATTGCAGAATGACGAATTTCTGCCCGCCAACAGAGGGAGTAGGTCCGCCGGCGGCTCTACTCGTACCCAGCATTATTGTACGCCCGGCTTGTTGTCCAGGACTGGAACTTGTCACTTGAACGAGAAATAAGAAAAGAGATAAGTGAAAATCTAAAGAGATAAGTGACAGAAACAAATGTATGCTACAGGAATAAAAGTACCGGCTTGCACGATAGTCTTTCCAGTGCACGTGGGACCTTGTTGACTCGTTGTCAGAGCCGTTGTTGTTGACGCAGTTGTAGCTAACGTTGCCGGCTGCGTGCGAGCTTTTGCGACTGCCGCGCATAACGCGGGTCCTATGTAACCGTAATCTTGTTTGTAGTCTTCTACGTAATCTGGCGGTGATCGTAATGTCTTTAAAACCGGAGCCACGGCTTTCTGTAAAGTATTTTACAGTTTTGCAACAAATTCTATAGTGAGACGCAATAAAACACGAACTCGTAGGATGCATTGTTTACCACAAGTAGAGTCTTTATATGACCCGCTCCATTTTTATCCACGCTCGACAAACCTGGTCCTTCGATGCACGATTCCATACGCTCGGAAATGGATTTGATTTTCGGGATAACTAGCGCTTTGATTACCTCGGTACCTAACTCGCATAATCCTTCGATTGCGCCATAAAGAGACGCCAATGGAGTCTGAAAAATATCTTGCATATTACCGTGCCGCGGGTTTATTATATCTTGTACTTGTCACTACTATACCTGACTATTTTTGGCCAAAGCTTGACTAAACATTCTGGTCACTCTGGTCTGCACATTGTTCGTAGAGGTGTTGAAATTCTTACAAATTTGAGCCATCAGCCGTGAAGCGAAATCGCGAAGAGCCCAGTGATTGTCTACCTCCGGTCTCATACACAACTGCCGTGAAACTATGCACGTCGCGATAGACGGTATCAATTCGTGCAGCTACAAGGTAAAGTATAATATTAATCCAGAGAACTGAAATGTTTATTGGACGCTACGCACGACGAGAATACATACGTATTTTTCTAAGTAAAGACTGGGATTGTCCAAAAGAGCTTTAACCATACGCATAAGATAAATGAGGAGCGCGAGATTATTTTGGACCACGTTCACGCGTACACCCTCCGCGATGAACGTGCACATACGCGCCAGCATTTCGTGTAGACCGGGATCGGCGGAGAGTGATTGAAGCGCCTCTGCTCTACGTGCTTCGTCCGATCCGACGCAAGCTTCGGTGATCTCCTTGTAATATAACTGCTGTTCAACGCTCAATTCGTGCGTCGCTAATTGTTTAACATGAACGGTTTCGACGTTACGTAATTTCTGACTCTTCCCTCCGCCGCCCGGCTTCCCGACACCGGTATTCTGACTCTTGCTGGAGAGTTTGCTCGTTGGATCGACACTTTCCAGCTTCTGAACATCTGTCGTGCAATTCAGAGTAAGATTAGCATAGTGGAATAAAAGCGCTCGTGCTGCGGTTGATATCGATACCTTTAGAAACTGGAGGTGGGTTCTCTGGGATCGTAGGTTGAACGCCGTCTATACAAAGCCAATGGGCGCGCAATGTAATTTCTAAAGGCAGCTTGGGCCACGTTTGTCCACCAGACATAGATATAACTTCGTTGAGATCGATCTCCTTTTCTTCTACAAAGTGTAATTCCCTACCACCCCCGGAAGCAAAGCGGAAAGGTACATGATCTTTGGCAAAGAATCCGTACGTCGGTTCAATATTCTTTATTTTCAACGCGTGATCTATGTCGTGGGTTGTCATGCGCTGACGTTTACCGTGTCTCATGAACTTGGCAGCATCCTGGGAATCAAAGATTGGAATTAGAAATAGACACAAAAGGACCCTCCAGGTGGATGAAACGTAATTACGACATAGTCTCGATGGAAGGATATGCGAACCTGTATGATTTCTTTAAGCCTATAGCTAACATCCTCGGCAAGATCTTTAGCAGCTTCGTCGGGAAAATTTCCAACGCCTATACTTTCCGCAATCACTTTTATTGATTCCTGGGATAACGTAGTCCCATATACGGACTCGCTTTCATTCATCCTTAGAGTATTTTGGTCATCGCATTCCATATGATAAGCGTCGAATATTTGTCCTCTGTAAACGTACTTCTAGGTTTATTAGAATAGTACGCCTCGCGATTTGCGATTACAAATCATGAAGAATTGCGTCCACGTTATACTTAAGTTAAAGCTCTCATCGCTGTTAGTATTAGAAGCCTAGACACTGACCTCAGCAAGGAAACCTTTGCGCACAATTATGTATTCTCGTACACAGCTATGATTTCCAGCAGCTGCGTGAGACGCGCATCAAATTTCTTTATATTTGAAATCTAACGATGTCAACTACTTAGTTGAAAAATGTAATATTACTTGCAAACTTCAATTAGCCCGTTCGAGATGCTAACCTCAACTCGAACGGTTGCAACGGCAGTCGTTCGGTAACTGTGCGTGATTAGATATTGGATACATCATTTCGTTTATGCGATCCCAGTGCGCTCTGTTGGCTTACTTACTAAAACCTCAACAGAATGAACGGTGATGAACGGCAAGGTAGCAAAGGACAATATTGTCATCCGATAATTTGTTTCACCACAGACGAGGTACAGGCACAGACCAGGTATAGGGGCGATATTCACAAACGTTTCTTAAGCAAATGCTTAAGTTCATCTTCTAGAAGACGATCCTATTTCACTTAAGACATCAGGAATTCATAGGGCGGTATTCTCAGTCGCTACTTATTCTTAAGCAAATGCATTCGGCATCCTCTACTAGCTACTAGGTTAGTAGAGGATGCCGCATGCTTAAACATTTGCTTAAGGGGGTAGACACGTCACGTGACCTGGCCGATTCGGAAGATCGGTATTACAGCATTTTTTTCTGCACAGAAATGGTAATACCGGTAGATCGACGATTACCCGGTGAACGCGAGAGGCAGCTGTTTGCTATTTCTGTATTCTATTCTGAATAAGGAAAGAAATTCTCAGCTGTTCCGTTATACTTATAAAAATTTAAACGCAAAGTCGGCTGGTACTGTAAACGTAGAAAATTCATTGTACATTTTAATTACTTGAAATGTGCTTATGCTACAATATTCTACGTTAGCAGTAAGGAATTCTAAGTAAAAAGGGAAAATAGATGAGGGAATGTCCCCAGAAAATGAAATTTGTTAGGTTAGACATTTTTTTACTAGCAAAGCACCGAAACAGAACATGAAATACACTTATTACAACGTCCTCTGCAGAAAGCAGTTATCAACAAACATTATATATACAAAATTGTATCGAATGTTGAATTGGGCTAGTGAAAATGCGCAGACTGGATGCGCGTGATTATTATGTGGTCGGCTCCTCGAAGTGACAGAAAATATAACCTAAATATATGCTATATGACAACAAATGTTTAGTGGCTATTTCAGCTTCAAAGGCATCGCCTTAAACTTGCAAATAACAGGCGCAGGCCTTTCAAGAGGCGTTCGAAAATTCTGCGCCACTTCTCGCTGTTTGATTCTCTCTCCGAAGACGTTACTTAGTGCCACCTCTTTCGACATCATGTTCTCCTGTTACAATGCCCAATTTTGAGCATTCTGAAAATTTTTGCCAGATTTTGGCCCAGGTATCAGGAGAACATGAAGCGAAAAGAGGTATTCTGAATTTCAGCTTCGAAGGCATCCTCGATTCTCTCTCCGAAGACGTTACTTAGTGCCACCTCTTTCGACATCATGTTCTCCTGTTACAATGCCCAATTTTGAGCATTCTGAAAATTTTTGCCAGATTTTGGCCCAGGTATCAGGAGAACATGAAGCGAAAAGAGGTATTCTGAATTTCAGCTTCGAAGGCATCCTCGATTCTCTCTCCGAAGACGTTACTTAGTGCCACCTCTTTCGACATCATGTTCTCCTGTTACAATGCCCAATTTTGAGCATTCTGAAAATTTTTGCCAGATTTTGGCCCAGGTATCAGGAGAACATGAAGCGAAAAGAGGTATTCTGAATTTCAGCTTCGAAGGCATCCTCGATTCTCTCTCCGAAGACGTTACTTAGTGCCACCTCTTTCGACATCATGTTCTCCTGTTACAATGCCCAATTTTGAGCATTCTGAAAATTTTTGCCAGATTTTGGCCCAGGTATCAGGAGAACATGAAGCGAAAAGAGGTATTCTGAATTTCAGCTTCGAAGGCATCCTCGATTCTCTCTCCGAAGACGTTACTTAGTGCCACCTCTTTCGACATCATGTTCTCCTGTTACAATGCCCAATTTTGAGCATTCTGAAAATTTTTGCCAGATTTTGGCCCAGGTATCAGGAGAACATGAAGCGAAAAGAGGTATTCTGAATTTCAGCTTCGAAGGCATCCTCGATTCTCTCTCCGAAGACGTTACTTAGTGCCACCTCTTTCGACATCATGTTCTCCTGTTACAAAGCCCAATTTTGTGCATTCTGAAAATTTTTGCCAGATTTTGGCGCAGGTATCAGGAGAACATGAAACGAAAAGAGGTATTCTGAATTTCAGCTTCGAAGGCATCCTCGATTCTCTCTCCGAAGACGTTACTTAGTGCCACCTCTTTCGACATCATGTTCTCCTGTTACAAAGCCCAATTTTGTGCATTCTGAAAATTTTTGCCAGATTTTGGCCATTATATCAGGAGAACATGAAGTGGAAAGAGGTATACTAAAGGGTATAGCCGGTTAAGATGGTCAAATGTGCCCTTGAACCGAATTCGACTCACGATGAATCATTCGAAAGCTTATTAAAAAAGAAACATTTGTGGCAATTTTCAACTTCGTGTCTCCACCCGGAGGGTAGTAAAGGGCAAAAATAGGAAATCAGGTTTTTGCCGAATTTCTCCTATACTAGGGGATGAAAAATTTTGAAAAAAATCAGAGACATTTCTGTTATCGGGGCACATATTAGAGAATTGTTTCAAATTTTTAAATTGAAAAACCAAGTCGTGAAAACTAAAAAACGCCAAAAAATGCTGAAAAATGCCGATTGTGCATCGAAGCAGTCTTGGCACTATAATTATATTTTTACTGTAAGTACGTATCTTTGTTACTATTGTCCTGAATTTTTTTCAGATTTTTCAATTCGGTGCGCCGCAGTTAAAAAAATTAAAAACCGATTTTTTCGTCGTTTTTTCCGTGTCAGAGTAACTTATACGTCGAATTGCTTCATGAAATAAGTGTTTTATGCGATCTTCTATGTTTATGCGTACAGCAAAACATCATAGGAATTAAAGAAACTGAAAAAACCGAATCATTTGAAACTGTTATGCCCCTGACATTACTCCGACACGGAAAAAACGACGAAAAAATAGGTTTTTAATTTTTTTAACTGCGGCGCAACAAATTGAAAAATCTGAAAAAAATTCAGGACAATACTAACAATCATACGTACTTACAGTAAAAATATAATTATAGTGCCAAGCCTGCTTCGATACACAATCGGCATTTTTCCGCATTTTTTGGCGTTTTTTATTTTTCACAGCTTGGTTTTTCAATTTAAAAATCTGAAAAAAATTCAGGACAATAGTAACAATCATACGTACTTAAAGTAAAAATATAATTATAGTGCCAAGCCTGCTTCGATACACAATCGGCATTTTTCAGCATTTTTTGGCGTTTTTTATTTTTCACAGCTTGGTTTTTCAATTTAAAAATCTGAAAAAAATTCAGGACAATAGTAACAATCATACGTACTTACAGTAAAAATATAATTATAGTGCCAAGCCTGCTTCGATACACAATCGGTATTTTTCAGCATTTTTTGGCGTTTTTTATTTTTCACAGCTTGGTTTTTCAATTTAAAAATCTGAAACAATTCTATAATATGTGCCCCGATAACAGAAATGCCTCTGATTTTTTTCAAAATTTTTCATCCCCTAGTATATGAGAAATTCGGCAAAAACCTGATTTCCTATTTTTGCCACCTCTTTCGACATCATGTTCTCCTGTTACAAAGCCCAATTTGTGCATTCTGAAAATTTTTGCCAGATTTTGGCGCAGGTATCAGGAGAACATGAAGCGAAAAGAGGTATTCTGAATTTCAGCTTCGAAGGCATCCTCGATTCTCTCTCCGAAGACGTTACTTAGTGCCACCTCTTTCGACATCATGTTCTCCTGTTACAAAGCCCAATTTTGTGCATTCTGAAAATTTTTGCCAGATTTTGGCCCAGGTATCAGGAGAACATGAAGCGAAAAGAGGTATTCTGAATTTCAGCTTCGAAGGCATCCTCGATTCTCTCTCCGAAGACGTTACTTAGTGCCACCTCTTTCGACATCATGTTCTCCTGTTACAAAGCCCAATTTTGTGCATTCTGAAAATATTTGCCAGATTTTGGCCCAGGTATCAGGAGAACATGAAGCGAAAAGAGGTATTCTGAATTTCAGCTTCGAAGGCATCCTCGATTCTCTCTCCGAAGACGTTACTTAGTGCCACCTCTTTCGACATCATGTTCTCCTGTTACAAAGCCCAATTTTGTGCATTCTGAAAATATTTGCCAGATTTTGGCCCAGGTATCAGGAGAACATAAAGCGAAAAGAGGTATTCTGAATTTCAGCTTCGAAGGCATCCTCGATTGTTTCTCCGAAGACGTTACTTTGTGCCATCTCTTTCGACGGCATGTTCTCCTGTTACAAAGCCCAATTTTGTGCATTCTAAAAATTTTTGCCAGATTTTGGCCAATATATCAGGAGAACATGAAGTGGAAAGAGGTATACTAAATTTCAGCTTCAAAGGCATCGCCTTAAAGTTGCAAATAAAAGGTGCAGGCCTTTCAAGAGGTGTTCGAAAATTCTGCATCTCTTCGTTAAACAGTCACTGTCTCGAAACATCTACGCCACTTCTCGCTCTTTGATTTGCTCTCCGGAGACGTTACTGGATGAAAATGGTCTTGGAAAAATGTAACAATAAATAAACAAAATTTAAAGTCTTCCTATATCTATTGCGAATTACTTTTTTATTCCTGTTACTTTAAAAATAAATATAATATTGAAGTGAGATTATTTCCAGTATTATTCCTTTCATTCATTTTTATATAATATCATTCAGTATAGTATGTCCTCCTCTGTACTTGGTTACAATAGCATGTCCAACTTTCAAGCATTATTGTCGAGTTATTATTATAATTTTGCAGATTCTAACTTATACTACTAAATACATACTTTCAGTGATACCTATATTACAATAATGCAAAAAGTATTTATGTAATTATAAAGTACCATTGAATGTTTGAACCTGTTTTTCTCAAAAACGCTAAAAGTGGACATACAATATGTGTGCACTAATTGTAAGCCATCGATATACAATAGGAAATTTTTTTTTAATGTAGGTTAGTCCGTTGTTGTTCTAACTGCCTGAATTACTATGACATAAATACGACAGCGATTTCAAGTGATGTATATGTAACGATAAAAGCATTAATTTAGTAAATGTATACAATTCCCAGCAGTTCCTACGTCAATGTATGTCTAAAATGCATATAACCTAACCTCTAATCGTACGAAAATGCATACATTGACTGCATCACGCTTTTACTGTGGCATATTTATCCACTGAACGCTCCAGTTTTGCTATGATTCCACGTTGGCAGTCCTCCCGAGTAGGCGCCATATCGTATTCACTATGTGAACTAAATTTGTCACGTGACTTGCTCTATATTATCGCCAATACGGCGGAACTCGTATTTGGGAATGCAATCACGGGCTTACGTTGTTTGTCGTTATATGAGCAAATTTTGAGCTGGGTGAGGTCTCATTCGAAAGAGGAAGGTTCAGTACAACCCGCTCTGCTCATCGTTTGAGTCACAAAACACTTTTAGTGACGTACAAATGCTTGGAATCTGCGAGTGAATTTCGCCCACTTTTTCTCTACTTTGGACACTCATATTATTACATATCAACACAATCTCTTTGAACCATGAGCAGAGCGGGCTGCATTCAACCTTCATCTTTCGAATGAGACCTCGCCCAGCCCAAAATTTGCTCATATATGGACAAACAATGTCAGCGCGCAAACCCATGTTTCGGGCCAGATTATGTCGGTATACAGAGCGCTGCATTACCCGTGTCTACCCCCTTAAGAATAAGTAGCGACTGAGAATACCGCCCCTAGTTTTACACGTGTTGAATTCTAATTGCTACTACGCGAGCGTTACAATTTGTTTCGAGACTTCACCGGTAACGTTGCATGCGACACTAAAATGGTAAGGAGGTCCTGGGACCCCCCAAATCGGTGACAGAAAAATGCATTGGTTGATAGGTCTATCATATACCTCGTCTGTGATTTTACAATTATCGTGTAAAAAAAGATGAAAACGAAAATTGAGATGTGCGCATATGAAGCGGAACCATAACTTGGATCTTTAAGATGGACATTTCAAAGAGTTTAATGAACTGGCCAATCTTAAATATGCTAGAGCCAGAATTTATTTCACGCATCCGTATGGTTGTTGTACATGGTAAAATTTATTTTTTAACTGCTGTTTTTTCTATTATTTCTGAGCAGAAGTTAAGTTATATTTGTGTAGATGGGAAAAGAGTATTTCAAAATTTAAACAATACATTCTAACGTTGGACTTTACTTCATAGGCAGTTCGGGTAAAGAAGCTTTAATGGTGACGCATGATGATATGGTGTATGCTCTAGGAAGTAACAACGAAGGGTGTTCTGGAACTGGGACTACTAGCAGTTCACTGACTCCAATAAAAGTTATTGGATTATGCAAAAAGAATATTAAAACTTTTGCACATGGCAGCAGCTCGCATGTTTTGGCTCTCACATATGATGGACAGGTATTTGAAGATTACGCGCAACAACATATATTAAATTAGTGTCATAATGTTTTATAGAATTCTTAATATTACACCAATTAATAAACTGAATTATACAAAAGGTATATTCTTGGGGAAACAATAATAAATTTCAATTAGGAAATAATCATAACAGTACATATCCTACTGTGACGCCTACTCATGTGCTAGAGCTGCTAAGTACGACAGTTGTTGATATAGCTTGTGGAAAATTTCACTCTGTGGCACTCACAGCCAATGGTGAGGTAAAGAGGTAAAAACTTGGACTTAAGAGCGGTGTAATTCTCCGTAATGATCTGAAATAACATGTTTAGGTATATCAATGGGGTGAAAATAAGCATGGAACACCAGAATACCCGAATAACATTTACATGACTAATATACCAACACCCAGGAAAGTGGAGTCTGATTTAATGGGTGGGAAAAAAATTGCTTGTATTAGCTGTGGAGACTCATTCAGCATGGCTGTCACTGTTGATGGACAGGTTTATGGTTGGGGTGATAACAGCCTTGGCCAATTAGGAATTGGAAATTATGATTATCAAGGAAAGCCTTGTAAAATCATTGAACTTCCTGGAATTGCGATAAGTAATATTGAATTTTTGTTGAAGAAAGTTAAGTACTACAAAAGTAGTGATAATATTTACTTGTATTCACAGAGAAAGTTGTCTGTGGTTATATGCATACTCTAGCACTAAGCAAGCAGGGGATACTGTATACTTGGGGAGTAAACACTTATGGACAACTGGGTCATAGTGAAGACACCACAGTTTGCAGTCCAGTACAGGTAACTTTTGTACTGCACGCATCTTGATAATTTGCCCGATAATTAAGCAACGGAAATGTTTCCAGTTAAATATCCCCTCAATAAGGAGAGTATTGGATGTGGCAGCTACTCATTATAACAACATAAGCGTAGCTATGGGGGATGACAATCTTGTATTTATCTGGGGCCACTGTCTAGGACAATGTATTGCAGTCCCAACGCTTACACCGCACAGATGCTTGTACGATGCTCTCGCATGTTATGCAACACCCAATGTCATGCATAAACCATTCGAACTTTGTAATACAGATACGACAAATCTAACAGTTCGTATCGGTGAAGCATTTGACGATGCAGTAGGTAGTCTTTGTACATAACAATAATCATTAATTGAAGAGTTCTTGTAGAAAACACACTTGAAAAAAATTTTATCGGAAAATGTTCTATGTGCCAATGGTAATACCATAGTATAGAACTTGATTTTTGTCCTTGATGTTTTCTACAAGGACTCTTCAATCTTTTGTTATTCTATGGAATTACATATATTATATATTATAGAATACAAGTGATCTCACTATTCAAGTGGAAGAAAAGCCTATTCATGTTCACAAGGCTATTTTGAAGATACGTTCTCAGTACTTCAGAACAATGTTTCAAGAACACTGGGCAGAGAATAATCAAAGGTAGGTCGGTGAATCAGATATATATATATATATATATATATGAAGTTGCTAATCAAGTATTGCTTCTAGAGTCATAAAACATGACCAATTTTCCTACAACGTATATAGAGCATTTTTGAAATATTTGTACACAGATCAGATCGATCTACCTGTAGAAGATGCAGATGGTAAATATTTAAGTGCATTTGTTATGATGTTCTGTAAGTATCATTATGCAAACTATAATTTGTGTTTTCGGAAAGAATTCTTAAATTTAACGAACGCCTACTGTGAGAGCAAACTGCGGAGTTGCTGGATACGATTGATAAAGAAAGATGTTACTGTTAACAACGTGATATTTTTATATAGCATAGCTATGCGATACAACGCTAAAGTAAGTAACATTTTAAAGTTCGAGTATTACTTAGTGCCTGTGATATTATGCGTTTCTAGGAATTGGAGGTGTACTGCATTCTGTACGCTTTAAAGCACATGACTGTGGTGGTGAATACGCCGTATTTTTCCGAACTAGATCAACTCACGATGAAGTCTTTCATAATTAAAGCTGCTAACGCGGGTGCCTTTAAGACATAATTTATGATAATTATGGTGTAAATATCGATACATTTTAGAGGAGAATCTACAAGAGTATTTGAATAATATGTAAGATTAGGCAAACGTTGTAAGGATATTTTTTTACTATAATTGTAATGTGTTCGGTTCCTTGCTGGGACACTTGTGATTAAAGAAACCTACTTGTTCCGCATTCTAACTTTTCCTAAGCAACACGCCCCCTCATTTCAATGGCCACTTCCTCGCGTCGTGCGCTTCTGCTACTAGGAGCTCCAAAGTATCAGGTTTGCATGATCAACCAATGGTAAATTACTCGCTACTCGACTAAATTACTGTTCCAGCCTTTATTGTGTACGCCATTGATATGCATTGCATGGCATTTGTCCACGTCGTCAATCGTTGTCGTCGGTCGTCGTCGTCGTCGGCGATATGAACTATTCCTATAACCTCTCTTGCGATAATTAATGAATGGTTCATAAATAACTTCTGTGGCTATTATTCTCTCACAACAGAACTTTAAGATGACTACGCGCAATTTGATGAAATGGAGAATTATAAGATCGCTAGAGCCAAAGTTCATTTCGAAAATCCATATGGTTATTGTACATGGTAAGTGATGTCACTTTGTTAATTCTTCTTATTTCCTAGTTATCTTATTACGTTGTCCCTACTATAGTCTGATTTTCGAGAGTTGAGACCTGAGGCGGGTCCCACGGACTGAGCGTGGTTAAGGAGGAACCAATGGTACGCAATGCCGCACGCAATCCGTAGCGTACCATTGTTTCCTCCTTAACCACGCTCTGTCCGAGAGACCCGCCTCAGGTCTAAACTCTCGAGAGTCAGACTATAGCGAAAGAACTGTTCATTCTAATGCCAATTACTCTGTATCACGAAACAGGCTATTTAGGCTGTTCAGCTCTAATTGTAACGAAGGATGGAATAGTGTATGCATTAGGAAATAATGAATCTGGCTGCTCCGGAACTGGTGATACTTGTAGCACTCTTTGTCCAACAGAAGTTAAAGCATTATCCAGAAAGGATATCAAAAGCTTGGCGTGCGCAACAGATGAAGT
This sequence comes from Andrena cerasifolii, assembly GCF_050908995.1. Taxonomy (NCBI): domain Eukaryota; kingdom Metazoa; phylum Arthropoda; class Insecta; order Hymenoptera; family Andrenidae; genus Andrena; species Andrena cerasifolii. The sequence continues at coordinate 6,547,175 of NC_135123.1, forward strand.
TTCGGCCCTTACAGAGAAAGGAGAGGTATAATGTATATGTAATTAGTGGAAAAGTTCTCAAAGTACTTTTAGACACTACCATAATTAATAAGGCGAATTGTGTGAAAGATATATTCATGGGGAAAACGCAATAGTACGTTACAAGAATATACACCAACTTGTCAAGATTTCACATCGACTGTTGTAGGAGGGAATCTAAGTCACACATTCGTTGATGTAGCCTGTGGAAAATTTCACTCTGCAGCGCTCACAAACGATGGGAAGGTAAAGAGAATACTCCAAATTAAGAGGAGTATAATTCTCGGTAACAATCGGAGACTACATGTTTAGGTATATGCATGGGGTCAGAATATTTATAGACAAGTAAATGGTAACGATTCCATGGACAGATGTGTTGGTATATTGGGCATGAAATTTGTTAATGTCCGTTGCTGTTCTGCATCGACTATGGCAGTCACAGACAAGGGAGAGGTTTATGGTTGGGGTAGTAACACCAAGGGTGAATTGGGACATGGAAGTTATACCAATGAGATAGGTGTGCATAAAGTCAAAATACCTACAGAAGTTGTAATAGGTATTGCTGAATTTCTGTTTTGCCACACGCGTTCCAAACTTATTTCAAATACTAATAATGTACGCTTGCAGAGAAAATAGCCTGTGGCCAGTCGCACACTCTTGCACTGAGCAAAGAGGGAGTCCTCTATGTCTGGGGTGACAACACTCACGGACAACTGGGCCTTGGCCATAAAAACATGGTCTCCATTCCAGTGAAGGTAAAATAACGCGTTGCAATTATAATAGTAGCAATTCGAAGTAATGAATATGTTTTCAGCTAGAAGTGGAAGAAATGGGAAAGGTATTGGATGTGGCGGCTACCCCTTTCGATGACATAAGTGTCGCTATGTGCGAATGCAATCAGATATTTATCTGGGGCTTGTGCCTAGAACAAAGCCTTGTAGTACCAAGACGTAGTCAGTTCGACAATTTGCACGATGCTTTTGCGTATGCCTCATCGTATACTGTCATGCATCAGCCGTTAATTGTTTCCGACGAAGAACAAGAAATGAGCTTAACGGATCACCTGAGACAAGCATTTGACGATGTGGTATGTATTTCTCGCGTATGATGGTATACGTATGTTTAACTATTTTTGTAGTTCATTTTGTTCATCTGTTCCAGACAAGTAGTGATCTGACTATATGTGTGAGAGGCAAGTCTATTCATGTTCATAAGGCTATTTTGATGATAAGTTCCTCGTACTTTAGAACCATGTTTAAGGAACACTGTGCAGAGACTGATCAGAGGTATGTCGGTTAATTAAATATATGTATACAGAGTGTTACTCTACTGATAGTCAATACTCTAGAGTAGGGCTCTCCAAGGTCGCTCACGCGTGAGCTTGGGGTTCTCCCACTCTCGTCCGCGTTGTCAGGGATACCGCGCGACACGGACGAGGAATGGGAGAATCCCGAGCTTACGCGTAAGCGACCTTTGAGAGCCTTGCTCTAAAGCAGTGATGACTCATCACTGATGAGCCACCCGCAGCCCACATTTGGCCCTCCAGTCACTGACCTGCGGCCCGCCGAGACCTGTGGGCCGCTATTGTTTCAATTTCAATTGTAAATCTATATCAGTATTTAAGTATTTAATATTGCGGCTCGCGTAGAGTATTAGGTTTCCACTTTTGGCCCACTACTAGCCAAAGTTTGCTCGTCGGTAGGTGTGATTATACAAGCGAAAATAAGACGAAATTGCGGTAAAGGCTCCATTTTCGAGAAATTCAAAGCCAATTTTCTGGAAAATGAAGCCTTTACCGCAATTTCGTCACTTTTGATTTTATAGTCACCCCCTAGAGTATTGACTACCAGTAGAGTAACACCCTGCGCATAGAGTTTGCTGATCAAGTATTATTTGCAGTGTCATAGAACATGAACAATTTTCCTACGACGTGTATAGAGCATTTCTTAAATACTTGTACACAGACCACATCGATGTACCTGCAGAGAATATCCCAGGTACTTATTTAATGGCATTTTTCACCGTGTTATGAAACATGTGTTATAAACTGCCATTTGTTTTTTTTCAATAAGAACTTTTAGACTTGGCGATCACGTATTCTGACCGTGGACTTTGCGATTCTTGCGTAGAGTTGATAAAAAGGGAGATGAATGTTGCAAACGTGTCTTTATTTTACAGTTTTAGTATTCAACGTAAACTTAAAGTAAGTAACACTCCGTTTGATGTCTCCCAAAGTTCGAGGATTGTTAAAATATCTGCAATGTTATACGTTTCTAGGCGTTGGAGGACTTTTGCTTCAAGTTTATCGTGAATAACCTGACCGCAGTGGTGGAGACACCTGATTTTTCCAAACTAGATGAATTCACGATAAAGTCTTTCATAGTTAAAGCTGGCCAAGCGAGTGCTTTTAAAACATAAGTTGTAATATAAAACGTATAGAGTAACTGATTCGTAACAGCTCTAAATATTCTCCAGTGTTCACCGGAGAGAAAGAGAATTCCAATCGTTAAAATAGAGACGATACTCGACTCTATTTTCTCGCTAGTCGCGTCTTCAAGGTTCCTTCAAGTTTCTTATTCTCATTACAGTGCATTTATTCGTTAACGTATTACATTAAGTTAGACATAGTATGTAAAAACTTACTCATCCGTTTGATTCGACGACGAAGTTAAATTTCGTACCCGTTGCTTATCGCCCGATACGTCGCGTTTCCTTTTTTTTTTTTTTTTTTATACACAGTTTCGAATAAAATTCTTTTAAACGCCTATGACTGCCTACTTCCGTTCACCTACCGACTGCTTCCTTGCCGTGGGGATATACGCTCAACAGACTTTATAGCGCTATCGTTCGTACATTATTTTTATTACGATATTCTCAATATATACAAGCAGTAAATTTTTCTTGTTCGTATAATATGTCCGTAACTACTGATTAATAATAGTCAATAATGGTATTTAATAAATAATCATTATGCTTTATATTTATATTCATATGTATAGGTAATATTAAAGTATTCGGTTTGCCGTTTGGAAAGTTGTTATGTGTCTTAATTCCGCGCGTCGTTCGCGACTGCGGTGCCCGTTGCATTTCTTTCATCCCCTTAGATTCTCCTTTCTGCGGAATAATTCCTATCGAGATCGTAGCCTGGCGGCCGCTGTGTCCGACACGTAATAACGGCCAAATATCATTTACAGTTTACACCATTCCCTTTTACGAGGAGAGAATTTCAACGAACGAAACAGGCCGGACTCGAATCTCATTAAAGTTTCCGCGCCGCTGCGAATTTCTGGCCGATACCATCCGAGGCTTCCGTCTGCGCGTCGTCAGTGCTTCTCGGAAATATGTCTCGATCTTTCGGCAACACTGCTACCTCCGTCGGAAGCCTCGGATAGTAATATTCATGGAGTATCATAAGACACGGGCAGGGAAAGTAAAAGTACATCGACTGCATACCGGGCAGACGCAGCCCTTTGGCGACCGATTGCATCGAGAGTCGCTATCCAATACGACAGTGAACGAGAAAATGCGAGATGATGCCCCTTAGAGGATGTCGTATTGAATTCGATCAGCTATTCGGCTAGGATAATTAATTAGTTTTTCTCTCTATCTCTCTCTCACGCACGCACACACGCACTCTCTCTCTCTCTCTCTCTCTCTCGTAGTTAATTAGAGCGTATTTAGGCCTGCGGGCTACTTTTCCAGCGACTCGCTGTGAATCCCATTGACAGAAGTGAGATTTCTCTCGTCTCGACGAAGGAAGGAAAAAAGAAAACAATAATCTCGTCTCTCCGTTGCTTCTCTCGCAATCGGTAGCCGTCGGCCCTCCATCCTCCACTTTCAATCGTACCAGCGACCTTCGCACCGCTCCCCCCCCCCCCCCCACCGGGTACGGTGAGATCCTCTCTCCAATTCTCTATGCGTATGTCATTCCTTGAAACAAGATACTTATGTACACGTGTTCGGGGCGCATGATATTTACACGAGTTCGCTGCACGCTGGGATATATCGATCGCTTCGAGCTTCCAACGATCCACGGGACAGCGTCCTGTGTTGTCGTCACGGCTCCAAGCGTTACGATTATCCTGTCCAACGACCGAGGGGGGGGGGAGGGATTGAAAAACGACAATGGCCGCAAAGCGCCGACAAGATTCCCTTTCGCCTCGATGGAGTTCGACGTTCCCTCGTCGTCGTCGTCGTTTACAGATGAGCTACGGACGCAACGTGCACAGCTGCGCGCATTGCAGGTACAGTGATCGGGGCCGTTTCTCGCGATGGTCGAGGGAGGACCGGCGTCAAACGCTTCGCCAGGTTATTGTACATTACGTTACACGTGTTACATATAGGGCCGCAGTTTGTATACTCGTGACGTGACCGCGGGTGTTCCCCTTCGCCCCGCAACCTTCAACCCGCTCCACCGTCGCGCCTCGTCGCTCTCGCCCCGTAGACTCCGCGAACGAGAAAGCATATCGACGACGATTCGTTCTTCTCTTTTTCTTCCCCTTCTCTCCCGTTTTGCTCTTCTGCTCGAATTCACCCCGGCGCCTGGCGCCTGGCGCCGAGCTGGACGACCGTTTAGAGTCCTTTATACAGACTTCTAATAAATCGTTCTGGAACCTCTGCCTGCTACTCAGCGTCGATCCCTCTCTCCGCAGCTGGCTTTATAGTTTTGATTCGCTGGTTTGATGATTCTAGAACCTAACCCAACTTTCCACGAGCCTCCCGGACCGCGCGCGGACCTTCCGAACGTTCTCGGTCGCCCGTGGCGCCGTCGCGGCTGTAGGCGAGCGGGATCGGAAGCTCGGAAGGAACCGCGGACAGAAGCCTCGCGCTCGTTAACCGAGACGTTCGTTATCTAAATAAAAAGTTACTTAAATAACGAATCGAGTAAAAGATACTTTATCTTTATCCGTGGTCGAATAAAGATAACGCGAGTTATCTTCAGAGTAGCGAATAAAATTTTTATCTTTTATTCGAACTCGGCTTTTATTTAAATAAAATGTCGCCCGTCTCCGGGCTCTGGTGTCGGTGACTAGGGGGGCAGGGGAAATCGGGAAGCCGATCGTTTTACAGAGTATTATAGATCGCAGACCGTTCCCTTGCCTGACAGCACAGCAGGGAAGGAAACGATCGGGAGGCGGACGAAGAAGAAAAGAGAACGGCGGGATCCTGCGGCAAAGGGCAGTCGCCTATAGCGACGTTCGCTCGGCTGCATCGAGGCGGCCCCAAGGATATGGACTAAAAATCAATAAGAGACTTCCTGGAAACGTTCCAGCCGACGCGATTCTTCGAGTTCCTCCTCTGTTACCACCTATCCGGATAAATCTATCGAAGTTACTTCGGCGTGGACTCGCTTGGAACTCGAGCGATCGCTGCTAAGCGAAATCGATGACAACGAGGGAGGGGGGCGTCGATGGCGTCGTAAAAAAGAATTCTCGAGACACGTTGCTGTGTTTGCCAACGACCGAGATAACCTCTCTACTGTACCCCGTCACTTTCCCTATTACCGAGGTAGCAAGAATCCTATCGACGGTCCCGACGCGCTTCGGTAGCTTTTGGTCGTCGAGGCAACATTCGAGTCGAAAAAGGCCGCAGCGAAGTCGGTCGCGCATTTTGCCGAAGCGCGGTGAATCGGAGAAATGAATAATAATTAATTAATTCTCGCCGCGCAATCGCTCGTGAACTGTTCTCCTCGCACGCTTCGCCGAAACGCGCGACAGCCATTAAGCGACGAACGTTTTCAGAACGCACTGCCACCTGTCCGTCCCTCTGAGCACTTTTAATCGCTCCTCGTCCCGAGTCCACGCTCTCGACGAAAAGAGAGGCGACAGTCGATAGCTCAAAGAGTTTCCGGAATTCGTCTCGCTTCCGATCGGTTTGGATCGCCTGACGCGACCCGTTTGTCGCGGAGAAAGAGGGCACGCGCCTCTGTGCTGTCCCGTGAATCCGGGTCGCGTCAGGATAACCCAAGAGTCCGCCGAATCTCGACGGACAGGCTCGCGTTGTCGCTCCGTTCCCCTTCGTTTCGCGAGCCGCGATACTCGCGCCTGACAAAGTATGTACAAACATACGACGGTACCGTCCCTAAAGTATATATATATATATATATCTATACACGCTACATATGTATATATTTATATGTATATATGCACGTATTTATATATGTATAGTATGTATAATGTTATTATACATAATGCATTGAAATCATCGCAGTGAGTTTTAACGCGGGCAAGGTGGACACACGTACACGCACGCACACGGCCCCCCATGCGTGGTCAGTGCATCGCGCGCCAACCAGATGGCCGATCGATCCAATTACCATCGGCCGATCGTCGAGAAGCAACGCTTTACCAGCAAAGCGACGGTAACCCATCCGACGCTTTGAACATCCACCGTGTGCGGAGATCGTTCGCCGCGGGCTGTTAACCGTGCGCACCGAACGCCCATGGGCGTCCTCCGCGCGGAGCACCGCCGACCGAGTGCTCGGAAGCGTTCCCGCGGTACCGAGAGGGTTAACGGAGCTGGTCGGCGGCCGAGAGTAATAAAAACCGAACCAAGAAGCGCTGCTGGCGCGAGGCCAGGAGGTGCGAAGGGGGAGGTGGGGAGCGGGGAGACGATTTGGACGATTGGGCGAGAACCAGCAGTCTGCCCCTTATCATCTGCAATCCTCTCAGGAGACGGCTCTCCTTTCGTACGGAGTGGCCGTAGCCGAGTCAATCCCGGCTGGATGTTCCCTTAAGAAAGAGGGCAGCGAAAGAAAGAGATGTTCGCGAGCGTAAATGCAGGGGCAATATCCTGAGTATTAAACGGGTACAGATGGAAATCCTTTCAATCGAACGACCTACTTTAACGCCATCATCCGCCACGATTCGCGCCAAGTCTCCCCCGACAACGTTTCCCCAGAGCGCCCGGGGTTAAACGAATTTTGAACGCGGACTCGCTATCTGGCACGCTCCGCCGTCCTCAACGATCGATCTCGATCTCTCTGGGAACGCGGAGGAACGCGGCGCGAGCATCCCCCTTCTCGTTACAAGTAGATGGAACTGGTTGGTTTCTACGATCTTTAGCCGGGAGCGTCTCGATTCAAGCGCAACGGAGTGGCGCGAACGGTTGTATCGAAAATACCCTCCCCATCGAGCGTTGTACATACGTGCGCGCAAAGGGGAAGTGCACGCGTGTACGTGCGCGCACGCGGTGTCATTCTACTTACAGTAATAGTTCCTATAAATCGTTAGCTTTTAGATTAATCCTAATTAACTTAGCCTGCGTTCGTGCACCCTTCCTTCCCGATCCTCGCGAGGAGAAGGGCAGAGGCAGCGGCAGGGAGAGAGGAGCATGGAGTCCCGTGATCCCTTCGCCTCCTCTCTGGCCCTCCAGCGTGCACATCCAGCGTCCTCCTCGTCGATCGTGGCCCGAGAAGGGATCGACAACCGCGTCGTGGACCGTTCGTCCCGCTGGATCACGTGTCTTTCTTCAAATGCGCTGTTTCGCTCTGCGACGACGCTGGTCCGGTGGCCAGTCACGCCCTGACGGAGCCTCTGGTACCTTCGCTCTTCAGCTTCTTCGATTGCAGAGTCACGAGAGGGCCCGGCGCTTAATATCGCTACCGACGTTCTTTTATACAATGGGCTGCTCCTTCGACCGTAACTGCCTCGCGTCAAACTCGCGTGTTCACGCGGGAGGAAAGCGTCCGATAAGGAAAACCGTCGTCAACTGTTGGAAGAATGGATACCACAACGCGTCCCTCGGTTCTGGGCACCGCGGGCCCAAAGGGGAGCGACTGCTCGGGGCGCGGAGGCCGAGTCGGGCATTATTCGAATAAATCTTTACTTTCCTGTTTGCATTTCTATTTCAATCGGAGATCCAAATTATACAGTTTATATTCAAATATGTCCGAAGAAATCATTGAATGTTAATTTTTTATTCGAATGGAAGGCAAGTAAATTCTGCAGAAAATTTTCGAAAAATGAAGTGATTGAAAAATATTATGATTTACCTGTTTTGGTTATGAATAACCATTATTGTCAGTAGAAATGTTTTTTGGTCGCTAATAACGATTATTGACAAAGGGAAATATTTTTTGGTCTCTATTAACCATCTTTGACGACGACTGGATTTCTTTTTGTTACAAATAACCATTATCGATGACGAGAATTTGTTTTGGTTACGTTGCAACCAATATGAATTACGAGAATTTTGTTTTTGGTTATACCTAACGTAAATTAAAATTAAATATAAATTAAATATAAAGAAAATTCAATAGCCGAAAATAAGAGCCACCCTACTATTTATCCTTTATTATACACTATCTAGTAGTAAATTTGGGTATAGGCTAGGGCTGGGACTATTCGAATAATTTAATATTCGAATATTTTACAAGTATTCGCATGCTACGAATAAACTTCGAATATTTCAGTATTCGAATGTTATTATTCGAATACTATTCGAATACTAATGTATTTGAATACTAATGTAGTCGAATTCTAATGTATTCGAATTCTAATGTATTCGAATACATTAGTATAAGCTAATGTATTGGAATACTAATGTATTCGAATAGTATGGTGTGAAGTGGGTCAAAATTAGCTTACAAGATTTCACCCTGACAAATAAACCTAAATAACTTGATTTATAATTCACACCACACTATTCGAATACATCAGTATTCGAATACTTGACTATTCGAATAGTATTCGAATACTTGACTATTCGAATAGTATTCGAATACTTGACTATTCGAATAGTATTCGAATACTTGACTATTCGAATAGTATTCGAATACTTGACTATTCGAATAGTATTCGAATACTTGACTATTCGAATAGTATTCGAATACTTAAATATTCCAATAGTATTCGAATACTAGAATATTCGAATAGTATTCGAATACTTGGACATTCAAATTATCTTCGCCAAATAATTGAGCAACTGAAGTATTCGAATATTCGAATACCGAAAAATTCGACAAACAGTCCCAGCCCTAGTATAGCCAGGTATAGACGCGTATGTATGAGTGAAACAGCATCCCACGCAATGCAATTATCTCTTCTCAGCAGCGCGGCGCGGCTCCTAATACCCACAGTTCGTATTTCACATATTCTATACTTCAATGGTTCTTACCGTAACCAAAAAAAATTCTCATAATTCACACTGGTTATACCGTAACCAAAAGAAATTCCTGCTATAAATATTGGTTAGACCTTAACCAAAGCATTGGTTATTCGCAACCGAAAACAATTTCCGTCGTCAATAATGATTATTAGTGACCACAGAATATTTCCGTCGACTACAATGTTCATTCATAACCAAAATCATTTAAAGAAAGATATTAATTCTCGTGTCGTCACTTTTAAAATTCACGTTACAACAGTTACGGCCTCTGATTTTAATAATTTTTTCCGCGAACAAATTTTCATCCGAAAGATCTCGAACAAGTATTGCGAATACAATGAAGTTACTCGCGAATGACGAATACTTTTTTTATTCGAATAATGCGCAACTCTGCGCGGAGGGCTCGCGGTCGAAAGGTCTGAGGCGCGACCTTCAACGACCAGGCTTGAAGAACGGACGCGTGTTCCGTGTGCAAAATCGATGAGGGCGCCGCGCGGAAGAACAGAGCGCACGGGAATGAGGGAGGGCAGGTAGGAATGCGCCTCCTGAACGGATCCATGGCGGTCGTTTCGTTTCGATCGAGCGGAACGTTTAGCACAGCTTCGGCCGGGCCTGCATTCGCCGTCGCGCCGTAAAACTTTACGGCCACCGCTGCGACTTTGCGGACCGTTATCGCCGCGTGCACACAGGCGGAACCAACGTAACTGACCCATCGACGCGATCGATCAACGCTATCCGGCGAAACCAGACGCGCCACGGAGCTGTCGTAACATAACTCCGTCGCCGATAAGTTTCGCGCGCTTCGACGAGGGAAAGGGCACTCGAGCGACACGCCAGGTGTCGCGAGATAAGTAAGCGCGGCGGACTTCGGGGAGTCGCAGATTTTCTCCCACCAGCGGAATCATCCGCGCGACCTGGCCGAGCGCGATTTGCAATTCTATCGGAGCTGGATTCGCGAGGTCTCGAACTGTAAATTAATCCCCGAATCGGGTCAGCGTTTTCATATTTCAGCAGCGGCGATTTAACAGCTGGACGGCCGAGCGGCGCGCAGGTGTACAATAAATCCGATCGTCCGCGCGACTGGCCCTTCCGCGGACGACGCCGCGGGTCCCGACTACCCGATGGTCGCCGCCGAGACTCCCCCGCAATGACGATATCGGTAGGGCCGGATGGCCTAGCCCTCGGGCCGCTCCACGGCGTTTAAGTCTCCGCAATTTCTACGAATCCGATCGACGCTGCAGTGGCTGCACCGCATTACAAACATGCGCGCGTACAAGCGGCCGCAGAGCATATAGATCGAATTGCGGCTCGCGTTACTCTGCCTCCGTGCGTACAGGCAGCCGCGGCTCCGGTAACCACGCGGCTCGATTAAGGGGACCTTCCGGTTAAAGTTCTTCAGAAAATCGATTTCCTTTTATATGTACGTATATTTTTCTTTTGTAGCATAACATCCCGAGAATACTCTGTGAAAGTTGCACACCAAAATTCCTAACGGTATAGATTCTACGGTCACGTAACTAATTCAAGCTCCGCACGCAGGTGAGCCGAGAACACTTTGAACGCGTTTCTCTCGAGACACGATATTTCGAAACGGTAACCACGATTGCAGGAGAACTAACGAACCGATTCGAACAAGCTTTGGGGCGTTTGATTCGTAATTGGACTCGCTATCGAAGCACCGTGTAGTATAATTTTTCGGAACGCAGAGTTTTTTTTTATCTGCATATTTGTGCGGAGAATTACTCGCTTTTTTTACACCACTTCGTTCGAATGTGCTGCGACATTGTAGCTTTGGTCCTTTTTGCCCCAACAAGGGGTGATTGAGAGCTATTGAGACGAGTTTTAAGAAATTGTTTGAATTTTTGATTCTGGAAGATCCTGCGAGTGAATCTCGTGGTTACCGTTTTGGCATCTGTTTTTTGGCAGCGCGTGCACTAAGCGCCACCTAGATAATGCATCGAGACCGAAAACATGAAAGAATTTTGTTTTTCTGCATCCTAACGAGTGCGTCGATGAATGCCGAAAGTATTTCTTAGGATATGTTACAGCTCGGTGTTACAAAAAATTCATAAAGAGCACCTGCTTTTTGACCGGAGGGTCGCCTTAAAACGGGGATCTCCGTAGTCTCGAAAGAAAGGGAGAAATAGCATCGCACTGTTCACGATCGACTTCGGAACTGCCGAAATTTCGCAGCGACGGGTCGCTCGTGGAGGAACGTAAAGCGGGCCGCGCTGCGGCCGCCGTGCAGGCGAGCCCGTGCCTCAGGAACAGAGGATAACGGACAAGCGGATAATGGCCGTCCGTTTTATCAAATTTTCCAACGGCCGGGCCGAATTATCTTGTCGGGTATATCCAGGGGAGGAGTGCGTCCGGCGATAACGTCCGGGTCGACAGCGACCTCGCTCATAAAATAAAAGCTCCGATCCGGTGTGACCCACATTGCTCCGCGTTGCTAGTAAAAGGCCAGGGATGCTCGTGGCGAACGGGCAGCTCGCGAACCCTTCTCCTCGGCTCTCCCGGCGCGGACAAAAAACTTCCTCCTACGAAATCTCCCTCGCGAACGGACGACTGTCCACCTCTGCGTCCATCGGATTCAAATCCACTGCGAAAGAGTTCGGGACACGGATGACAAAGCGCGACGAGCTTCGGGGGGGAAATTCCCCGGGGCGGGATTTCTCGGCCGATCGTTATCGCCGGCCGATTCGTTCCAATTAAGGGCTGAGCGGAGGGGAGAGGATGCGATAAGTGAAATTACAAACCGCGGCGGAAAGTGGAGTATTTACGGCGACGGTATTACATCGGTCGCGTGAGTAGTCGCGGTCGGAGTAGGTCAGACGGTTTACGACGTCCATTCGATCGCGCTCGGATGATTGCGTTCCAGGGCGTCTTCGGGCGAGACGCGTCGGGGGCCCGTGTCCCTCGGAGGGACACCTGGGCGATCCATCAGCGACACCCTCTTCTCTCGAGCGTGTATATATATAATATATATTATAATATAACAATAATATATAATATATAAATATTCTTGTAATACGTTTCCTCACCACGTGACTCTGCAAAAGTTACCGATCATTCTCGTGCCCGTGCAGCCCGCTCCCAGGTGCGGAGGCTCCGTGAGAGGCTCGCCAGGACCCGGATCCGTCGGTGGCCACCCTCGTGAATCCCAGAACGGGAAGGAAAGAAATATGAAGAGGGAAGAAAAGAGGGGAAAATAAAAGAGCACTTCTCGCTGACACGTCGGTCCAAGGGGATCCTCGAGTCGTCCACCTGTGCTGCACAGTTTCTACAGTCCCCCCCCCTCGAAGAGGTTCCCGTAGATCTGTCGGTTCCAACGAAATCTCCCCCTCCCCTTTCTCTCTCTCTCTTTCTCACCACCGTAAGCAGAGGCTCGACGACCGCGCGTGGTCGATCGAGCGCGCTCGTCTGCATTGATATGTCTGTTTTGCTTCTCGCCTCGTCGTCAGCGGTACCGTCGCCACCCTTTGCAAGACCGTCGCGTCGACCGTTCCGCTCCTCCGTGCACGATCGTCCCCGCGTTTCGCTCGGCCGATCCTGGCTTCCTCAACGATCGAGGACGGTCCGAACAGCCGGCCGCAGGAGCTAGACGAAGCCTCTGGCGTCGAAGATCGGCGGCACGCCGTCGGCCCACCCGACCACGATCCTCTGGTTGAACAGGGCGCCGAGCAGCACCAGGCCCACCACCAGCAGCAGACGACCGCCGCCGTCCACGCTGCTTCCGCTGCACGTCTCCTTCGAGGCCAACTCCAGTTTCGCTGCAACAGAAATCGCGGGCACGTTTGGTCTTTCCGTTCACGAAGACGTCCGCGAGACTCGTGTCTCGTTCTGCTTTTCTTTTTTTTCTTCTGTGTCTTAAGCTGGAGCCGACAGAAGCGCCTCTGCGTCGCGAATATTTAATGGGCTCTCGCTCGCAGCCGTGGGGCCGTTTCGACGCGGACGTTTGGCAAAGCGCGCGGAACAATGGGAACGGCCAGGCTGACGCGGAACAATCAGCGCGAAAACCCGCTCCTTTGACGCAGCGGCCGGATTAATCGGGCGGATATGAAAGTAATAAAAGGTGGATCCTGTTGTTCGACGGCCCGTGAGCACGCGGCCGCGGCGAGTAATTCGGAGCGGCGGAGAGAGGCGTGCCCCGATGACGCGGATTACGGGCGGCAAAGAATTAATCTGGCTTTGTGCGGAATGGCCGGTGCGTCGCGCGAGACCGGTCGCGGCCGGGGGAATTCAATTAAAATTCACGGGATAATCGGTGATTACGACAGCTCTCGTCGAAATTGCCCGCCGAGTAATTAATACCCGCGGTCAAAGGATCGCACCGACCTCTGCGCTCTTTGTAACATATTCGAGGGGTTCCCGCAGCTTCCTGGAGTTCGATATTAACCGTAGAAGTGTCTCGCGGCAGGACTCGAACCCCCGGTCGGCTACCGAGCACCGGCAGCTGGCGACCCTTAAGTAGAGCCCGAACACAGAGATCTTGGGAGTCGGCTTTGGCGGAACCGGTTAAGGGGCAATGCTGTGACGGCCGGAAAAGTAAGCCATTTTTACGAATTTTTTTCGGGAATAATTTACAGTTTTCATAGAGAAATTTTATTACCTACCTTTAGTACGCTGTCTTAAGAGACTATACAAAAAAATAAATAGAAAATACATGTATAAATTTGGATATATTAATTAATCTTCTAAACCCCCCAATAACTAAATAACTAAATATTTTTATATCAAAACATAATATAATAACCTGTTAAAGTGTCCTTCGTCCGAATACAAAAGCCATTGCATAAAAATATGCATATACTTTCTGAAATAAATTCCCACAGATTCGATTCTTTTTCTACCTCCTCACGGTAGGTAACCCCTTAAGGGGAGGTTCTGGTCTAGAGCCCAAAAAACTAGGTGATATTTAGGAATTAATTAAAGGAAAACTACTATATATAATTTAGTGGGACTTGTTGCATTGTATTAAGGATGTCTTAGATTATAGAAATATATTTTTTGTTTTATAATTAATCATTGCAGACAGCCTTGGGGAGTCGTTAAAGTCAAGGCGTCAAAAAATTGATCCAAATCGGTGGGACCTCTATCTCCAAAAGTTATTATCCGATTCGACGGAAACCTTATTTATTTTGAAGATTAATCTTTTGGCTAGGGGGGAACTAAAAAAATTACAAAAATTACATTCTTTTTAGAAAATAACGACACTTCAAGTTTGAAATCACTTTTCCCTGTATTCTTCGTCCTTTCATCGCCTTTGAAAATTATAAATTTTCAACTATTTGTAATTTTGTTTAGTCCTCCCCTAGCCAAAAGAATAATCTTCAAAATAAAAAAAGTTTCAGTCGAATCGGATAATAACTTTTGAAGATACAGGTCCCACCGTTTTGAGAACACTGTTTCGAGAAAAACGCATTTGAAGTTTTACGTGAGCGCCGGAGTGGACGGTTGTTGCCCATGCATTTGCCGCTACTCAAACGCCTATAACTTGGGGAATTTTACGAATTTCAACAAATCCTTCTAAACACGTATTCCTAAAAGATTGAACATTCGAAAAACGAAATAAAAAAAAAATCGACATTTAGACCAGAACCTCCCCTTAACCCTTAACTGATATCCTGGGGTCGCTCGTGACCCGAAGCACCCACAGTTCGATGTACAATTTTCCGTTGTCTAAGTTGGTAAACTGAATTTCTAATTAATTTTAAAACAACAGTTTAACTTTCTACGCTTCTATTATTTTCTACATTACCTAAGAACAAAATATTCACAGTGGTTGCTCTACTATCCACTTTACAAATTTCTATGTCCTTTTTTATTTGGGGTCTGCCACGACCCCAGTATACCAGTCACGTTTGCCAAACACAGTATACCAGTTAAGAGTTAAGGCGGCTGGCCAGCCGGCAGTGGATGCAAAGATCATACGTTCGAGTCCCATTGCCCTATGATCCCCTTTCGCTCCTACAATTCGGTGGAACAAATCGCGAGCAACATCCCCGCGGGGACTCTGAGCGGACTTTGCTCGCGAGCAAATGACGCGTCGCGACGCAACGACCCGCCAGGGTGCATCGCGATTGCCCGGCGACGCTTAAAGGGAAACGACACAGTCGCTGCTCTAATTGCGAGTAACTGCCGCTCGCAAACTTTCCACGAGCCTGGCGCGCACGTGACTCGCACAATGCGGACGTCCCTGCGCGGCTGGCCGGTCCGTTCCGCGTCTCCCGGCCGGCGATCCAAGACAAACACCATCCCCGATTCCTCCGCGATCCAGATCGATCGTCCCGCGGATACGTACAAACGGCAGCGGATCGTTGGCGGAGCCCCGGAGAGAATCCCGGCGCGCGGTCCGGCGATCACCGCGTCCACGCGTGTTGCCGCGGCTGCACACGTGTACAGGTGCACGCACACGTGCAGGCGTGCGCACGTTTGCGCGCGCGGACGTGTCGCGGCGGCATCGATCCACCCTGCCGAGCGGCCAGTTCCAGCCCCGCACCCTCGTTTGCCCTGCTGGTCCGTTCGTTTCGTTCCTGGGTGCCGCGATCAAAACCTACTCCCCTACGAGCCGTGCCCACCCCTCCACCGAGCAGCCTGGGCTTTATCAGTGTTTTGTTCCGGAGGCGCGAGCGCCGATAAAGCTTGCCCGCCTAAACGAGCCACCCGCTTCTCCGCCCTCGCCCCTTCCTTCCCCACGTTTTCTCAGGGGCCTCGAGTTCGTTTTTCCTCCGCGACGATAAGACGGGTAGGAGGACAGTTGGACAGTTAGACAGGAGGGTGTTTCACTCTCCAGATATTGGTCGTTCAAGGTCGCGGAATGCCGTTCCACCCGGGTTTAACCCTCGGCTATATACCCCTGTCCAATTAAGTCGGGACCCTCCTCGGATCCAGGATAGTGGAGGTCATGCCCGGTGCGATTCGTACGAATCCTTTCGAGCGTCGAGCGCGTCGACCACGATGGAGTATCCCGCGAACATGGTGCATGGTTGAGGACCGAGGGGGTGGCCTCCCCCTGGCGAAAGGACGGAGAAGTTAGTATAACAAGGTCCTTTCTCGTTAGCATTAAGGTCTGCGCACACATATCCGTTCCGTGGCAGTTCCGTGGTCGTGGCAGGTATCGGTGGCTTGTTTTGGAATGGAGCAGCGCACACCTGTCAGTTCCGTGAAATTCGACGGTCTCTCTGTGCCTGGCTGTTCAGGGCCGTGAGGGTCAGTGGTGAAAAATATCGTTCGCGTGCTTTACAACGGAACAGCGCACACTTGTCCGTAGTCACGGCTGTCGGCAGATGTCAGTGTAGGACCCCTGTTTTAGTGTGAGACTGAGATTTGGTTGCCAACGATATTTTGAGAATTTGGACTGACGGAGCACTGAAATCACGGATAGGTGAAAGGGACGACCTTTTTCTATGACCGTGAGAGGTTCTCGGGTCGAAGCACCGCGCGCTTCGGGGGTCCTAGACCCTGGAGTCATAAAGACGAGGACAGCGATAGGCCATAAGGAGAGTATTTTAGGTGCCCGTCTCCGATCATTTTGATTTTTGGATATGTTATAGAGGACCGAAAAATAAGAAGTACGTGTTTTTTTATTTTTCCCAGTTTTCATATCTGGGGGGTGAAAACTGCGTTCAAAGTTAGGGTTGAAAATCATTTTTGTGGATTTTTGAAAATCTGGTAAGTCAGTCATATTTAGCATTCAAAGACACAAAATTCGTCCATTTACACTATTCCCCTATCTCTAATAGTTCTCGAGATATTCCACAAAACTGATTTTTCAACCCTTAACTTTGAACGCAGCTTTCACCCCGCAAATATGAAAACAGGGAAAAATAAAAAAACACGTATTTCTTATTTTTCGGTCCTCTATAACATATCCAAAATTCAAAATGATCGGAGGCGGGCACCTAAAATACTCTCCTTGTCAGTAATGAAAATGGGAAGTTCTATAATTAATATTAGGTCTCCATACAAATACCACTTCTAGCTTCTAAAAAAAAATCACGTCGTTTGGACCAATTTTAGAAATGTTACTCTGTTTTGAGGGGTGTACGAATACTTTCGTCGCCTACTGGCTGAGAGAACGGTACAGCAGGCTCGCAGAAACGACTGAACTGGGACTGATCGAGCCAGAGCAGGCCTCCTACACAGTTGTCAAGCAGGGCCGGCGCGAGGAAGGTTGGCGCCCGTTGTGCGAGAAAATTTTTGCAGCTGTTTTTTATTCAATACGTTCTGTCTTCACGAGGTACAATAAAAAAATATATTTACATTTTGTTTATGTAGGAGTTTGATCCCTTTATTACGAAGTGCGCGATATAGTTTTTTAGCGCCCCCTTGTGCGGCGCATAACTTGCACAATGTGTTCCGCCGGCTCTGGTTGTCAGTGAAATTAGGAACACCGCACGGACACGAAACGGATGCGGAACTGACGCGGAACGGATATTCGCAGTGCGCAGACTTTTCCTCCTAGGGCTCGCGGCAGACCGCCTTTTTCCGTTCGCCTTCCTTTGCGGAGGACGTTAACAAGGGGAGCACGCCTTGTTGGATTGTTGGTAACACAAAAATGAATTTGGTTACGTATGAGAACCGCTGACAAAAGCAATAAACCAGAGGCCAGCGGGCCCATGGGTCTGTTAGGGAATCCTTATTCCAACTGCAAGGGTAAGAGACAGAACGCAGGCCTGTCCCTTTTCAAGTGGACAACGGACTTTTCGAATTGCCTTTGCGTTTCCTCTTCGCTTCGAGGCTTGCCTTCAGCACGATACGACGTCCTTCCGAGCTGAGTAAAATAAACTAGAGTTTACAAAGAATATACTGTTTTACAGTTTATTTCATAACCCATTTCCAATACGCCTCCCTCGCGCGAGATTTAAGGAACTCTCTGCACGTCCTCGGGCGAAAGGGGAACGCTGCCTTTAACGACATTATCGCTGCCAGTAGAAACAGTCCCTAGCTGGGGGGGTGCCTGAAGAAACGCGCAGGAGATATCGGGGCCTGGCCTGTCGTCGATATCGCGAGGAGAGGACCGCCAAAGTGTTCCCCGGGGGTGCGCTCGATTTCACGATCGATTGGAAAAGTTGGCCGGGAAGCTGTAAGAGGAGCCCGTAATCAAACTCGAGCCGTCTCCCTCGCAGCCGGGCGAACTTCTCTGCCGACATATTTTCACTTAATTACTTTCCCGGGGCGGCTGTCGCCGGGTATCGCCGGGTTTCTCCGCAACTTTCTCGGCGAAAGGAAGCTCGCGGACGTGGATAATCGCGGCGAGGACACTTTGCAACTCACGCCTCGCGGAATGATCGACGACTCCACCTTCCCAGCGCGGGCAACAGATCTTTAGAACAGGTAGCCTGACCCAAATAAGCGTCGCGCTACATTATCCTTATTGCCGACGGTTTATAATTATCCAACCTGCCCGCAAACCCCCCGGCATTTCTCCGCCGCGCGCGAGTTCGGAGGAAACCTCCCCCGCGACATCAGCCCCCGAGGTGAACGCGGAATAATTCACTCCGGGCTGCTGGAACCGAACCAAACAATTATCGCCGCGAACCGTATTGCAGCACGTCGAAGCGAATTCAACCGGGAGTTAATTAAAAGAACGCCCGAGATCGCCGGTCTTTTTTGGGAAGCAAGCGTTATCGGCGCGGGAGGCTAAGCTCCGTTCTGTAGGCACTAGGCGTTTGGGAACGGCCTGCGGTGCGAAAGGCACATAGGTGGCGCCCCAATAAGGGTTATGCTTAGGAGGCCGAAAAGAGGCGAATGTGTATGATTTTTTTTTGAAAAAGCGGAAGCATATATTTTTACAGAATTTTTTGCAATTAAAGGAGCAACGTTTAGAGAACATTTGGTAATTTTTTTGTAGAAAAATATTCACCAAATATACCTCCGTTTTTTTCGCAATCACTGCAAAACGAAAGAGGAATTATTAGTCTACCTGCGCGCAGAAAAGGTTTATGACGCGCTCTACCTTTTCGGCTGTAAAATCCTTAATTTCGCGAATTTTGCCATAAACCAAACGGCATTTTACTGGGGAAGGGTGGTACTTTCGGAAAATGCAATAAAAAATCGATTTTTCGACTGCCTAGTCCCCTTGAGGGGGTATTTTACCCAAAAATTCTATTTTTTTTTGTTTGATTTTCAAATATTTTAGGGTTTCGAAAATATGTCTCTGAAATATTAAGGTGAAATTCGAAAAACTCCCAGAGTTATAGGGGCTTAAGGCCGCAGCGTGGCCGGCAGTCGTTCCCTCGACCCTTGTATCTAAAGAGGCTATGACTGCCAGCAGAGAAGAGAGAGCTGCTAAACATGATTTTTTTGAAGTTCAGGAAGGTTTCCTCTACGGTCCTGGTATACCAGATCAGGGATAAGTTACAGAAATTAGTTGTTATCTGCCGCAACTTCAGTCCTACAGGTCGTACTGCATGAAAAACTTTAAACGCGTTTTTCTCGAAACAATTTTTTTAGATCTGGCGTACATTTTTCTCAAAAACTACTGGACCGATTGAGCTAAAATTTCACACACATTCAGAGTGAACCTGTACCTATAGCCGGAACTAGAATTATATCAATAGTTTTAATACAACCTCCCCCACACCGTGTTTTAGCTCAAGAAAAGTCGAAAAATCAAATATAAATTTTCAAACAGCTGCGATTTCGGTAACAATGTCCGGACTTGGTTACATCTAGTTCAGGCGATAACTACACTCATATAGATTAAAAAAATCTTTGGTACTTTCGCTTCAGATGACCAGGACGGTCGCAATTCGTGCGCCCGACGGGGCCGGTTTTCGATGACATAACCTTCACTTCGGCGTGTAACTTGTACAAATTTCAAAATAACGCATTCCAAAAATTTGTGTCGATAGTTCAAACGCTACTAAATACGTGTGCAAAACCTCTGCGCTGTAGGTGCGGTAGGTTTTCCAGAATTAATTTCCAAATATCACCTTCAGAAACGAGTGTCTAGACTACCCCCTTAAGGCGGCTGGCCAGCACGCTGTGAATCCGAAGATCCTGGGGGTTCGAGTCCCATCGCCCGAGGTTCCATTTTTCGCTTACACTTTCTTGGCCTCGATTATTTCCTCACGAAGAGCAGACGCATTGCATGGAACTATTTCGCTACAAACGAATGTTCGCCCACGGTGTGACTTGTACGTTAACCCAGGACAATAAGGGCGGAAAGTTTGACGCGTGCAGGCCGCAATTAGTTTCCGCGAGAATTCGCGCATCGATGGTCGAGAGTCAATAACGACGTCACAGCCGGTCGTCGGCAGTAACCATTATCAGCGACGCCCCGTTTCCTCCTCGCCGTAGCGGGCAATCAATCAGTATACATATTTAGAGAGGGTACGCGTGACATTGTTCCCGCGATCGAGCTTCGTGTGCAGTAATTAATCGCGTGTCGCGCGCCGCCGACCGCGCTTCTTCAAACATTCAAGGCAACTTCTCCGAACAGGTACGTCTGGATCCCATTTCGAGCCGCGCACCGAACAACTGCCCCGGCACGGAAATGGAATACAGTTATTAGCGTTAGAACTCGGCAGCTCGATACGTCCCAGAGAGCCGAGGAGATCCACGGGGAAGAGGAAGGAGCGCATCGGAGGCGGAAGCGCGCTGGGGAGGGCACGGATCAATCAATCTCATCGACGCTCGACCGAGAACTGCCAGCTGGTCGCAGTGTAAATGATCATTAATTCGATTGACCCGACGAAAACGAGTTCGAGGCCCGAATGAAAAGGTTACTCGGCGCGTTGCCTCGCGTATACCCAGGTGGGTATGTAAGCGTCCGCCCGCGCCAACACAGGCGCACCCCTTGACATGGATTTCGCTTGATTGATTGCGAGTGGCTGTTCTTTATCGCTCTACCGCGCACAGTGGGGAAAATCTCGCGATTTTATGGCCAAAGCCACAAAAATAAATTTTTCAACTCGACGAAATAAATGCATACGTCAGCTGAAGAACTAATGTCAGTGTCGAATTTATGTTCGCGCGAGGTTAGACCGATCGCAAAGAATTAATGCAGATTTTTAAATTGTTTCGAACACTTATATTGCGTTATCCAAAGATCTGAAAATAATTTCAAGGCATGGATTGGATTTCTGGTGGTGCGTGAGATATCTTTTTGTCCTCGAAATAATTATGTTTCGGGTTTTAACACGCAATTTATGCAATTTTTAAAGTAGCGTTTTAGAAATAAACTTTTCATATAAGAATCAATTTTCAATACATAAAATATACTCCCTCTCATTTAAGAAGGAACCTGCCGACCGATGAGTTTAGACCGGTTTTGCGCAGGTTGACGCTGATTGGTGCCGGGAGAAGCCACTATTGGCTGTACCCCCACCAACGCTTTTCCGGAGCCAATGAGCTCACTCCACGTGCGCGGAACGGGTTCCTTCTTAAATGATACGGAGAATAGTTATCAATCCCGTAACACCCTGCAATGATTTTCATTCCTATTTTATGTTCGACTATTTTCATTCTATAAGTACAATTATTAATTGCTAATAGTTGCTAATCTTGTAATTATATGCATTTTTTTAAACGCGATCCAGTGTGTCTTGTCTAACGTACGACTTAACTGTGACCGAGACTGGTTCACACATTATACACTACAAACCTTTTTATTCTTTTTTAAACGATTTTGTTCAGCTTCGATCCTCTGTTTGATTGTTTGTATTATGTATGTTTGTTAACCCTTCTGCTATGCCCTGCTGCACTGTAGCAGAGGCATGCTCTAACAAAGAAAGAACTGTATAAATATAAATAATAATAAAATCATTATCGTTCGCAATTTTTGTAACTGCTGTTTCTCGGATAATATAGTTTCTCATACATCAGAACGTAAAACAGCCGAATTTTATATATTAAAAATAAGTTTTGCGGTTTCGACCACGAAAATGGATATATAGTTCTTCAATTCACATTTGCATTAAATTTGTAAAATTCGAAATTTTCATTTCTGCACTTTTGGCCGTAAAATCGCAAATCTTCCCCACCGCGCGACTGGCGGTGAATCCCGCGGTTCCTCCCGGAAAGTGTGTTCCACCCGCGAACCGTCAGCTGCCGTTTTCTCGCGAAATCTACCGCGAGACCGACGGATGCCACGTGACGCTTCGAAACGTCCGAAACGCGGCATCCGTCAGTGTCTGAGCTGACGCTGGTGGGCTGCGGGACGCTAACGAGATCGCCCTTAGGCTAAAGACATCGCCATTAGCAGCGCGGTGATTGTTATTAGGGGTGCGCTCGATCGGCTAGGGCGCAGGGCTAGGAGGGTTGGGGCGAGAGCGGGCGGGATTTTGGACGGCAGTCAAATGGAAGGGTGGCGGCATAAATACAGTTTTATGGAGGGATCGTTAGCGAGGGATAACGGCGTTATCGCGAGCGTAATCGCAGTGACGGGCCGGCTTGCGAGCGCTCGCGTTGGATCCCGGCGCTGGCGCCGTGTCAACGGTAGGCTCCGTTCCGCCTAGATTGCGCGGAGCACGTCCGATGCAAGGGTGCATTTAGCTGGGGGTGACGTCACCGCTGCGATAGACACCGGTATCGGTCTCACGGTTGCCACAGCCGCCGTTACGCCAATGCCTCGAATTCGGATCGTTAGCGACGATGAAAATGACACCTCCGTCCGCTCTCGTGCGCCCATCGTCCGCACGCTGCCAGCCGGCTCTCGCCTCAAAGCTCCCCTTGATTTTATCAACCCATAAATCCTTGTTAACGGACCGTCTGGAGCGTCACCAGATATCTCAGCCTGCTGATCCCGTCCGCCCTTCCCGCGTCCACCTACGGCGAGGATCCCGCGAAAGGGGGACCTGACTCGGGAGCGTGCGTCGCTGAGGATCCGATTAGCGCGACGGATCCACCGGGTGGCTCCGGTTCGGGGGAAAATCCTTGGGAATCGTGGCGCGCGGTATCCGGCGGCTTATCGAACGAGGTAAAACGTTCGACGGAGTGTATCTGCGGTTACGCCAATGGCTCACCGTGTAAACGGGCCATTAGTGCTCGTGACAACGACACGTCCCCGCGGCTCCGCCGTCTACCTTAACCGCCGTGCGGTTAACCTTTCCAAGCCCACCGGCGTAATTATAAAGCAATGCCGCGACATCGTTGTTCTATTTAGAGGGTCGCTGCGCCAGATCAGGGAATCGCATCTGCCGCATACGCGGGCATACTTTATTTAACAATGCGCTCGTCCCAACTCCGTCGGGTCCACCAAGGCATCTCTGTTCGTCGGTTGCGACCGGTCGCTTCGAAACCGTCCATGCGATCTTCGGCTTCGAGAATTTCCCTTCCACCGTCCGGAGGACGAAGCTTCCACGCAGAGGCGATTGGGCGAGGCAGAACAGTGAAGCAGGAAGAAAGAGTCTCCCACGCGACAAAGAGCGAAACGCGGAGACTGTCGTCCTCGGTGACGTGGCTGACGAATCGGCCGAGAGTTCGGCTGGGAATGGCGTCGTTCCCTGGCAAACCGAAGGTAACACGCGACGCGTGCCCATAGGGGTAGATCTCCGATGGCTGCGCGAACAGAGACCGAGATACCCGCTGCGGGCACGACGGATATCCACTTGAAAGAGGAAAAGGAAGGCGGTTGGAGAGGGTGGGCAGGGGAGGCAGCTCCGCAATTTTCCGCTGCATCGCCGTTTTTATTCCGCCGTGACATCGTCCCTCCACCCACCCCCTCCGTCGAATCATCCACTGGCTGCTCCGCGGCCACCTTTCTCCCTTCTCCGCCGCCTCGCCTGGTCCCTTTTGCGCCGCGCGAGCATCTTCGACTGGTTGATGGATCGTTTCTGAATCAATCTTCCCCCACAGAGGGAGTAAATCTGCCCCTGAATGCGGCCTCCAGCGCGACACCTCGTTGGAAAAACGCGGTTGCCTCCCCTCGCGTTTGTCACAGTATTTCTCCGTGCGAATTTGTCCCGGCTCGCTGGGAAGCCTCGCGGACCATCTCGTTCTCCATGTCGCGAGCTGACGCCGCTGGAACGTCCTGGCCTTTGTCGACGATTAAATTATTCAGTAGGCGACAAACCCGGGGACCATAGTCGCGAAGCAGTCTTGGTAACGCGATGATAGATCGGGAATCGCACTGTTCGCGCTAGCAGGCGATCTTGGAAGTCTCGATGACCCAGTAATCTTTACCGGCTCGAGCGCCTCCGAAATTGAAGAGTCGAGCGGAAAGTTCGGAGCGGATGGATCAGCAGGGGTTTAAGGAAAGTTCCCGGGAAGCGGTTGAACGTCGTTGCCAATAAAAATTGGCCGCCTTTGGTGCTCCCAAGGCTTTCATGCCGCGGAAGGAAGCTGGGTCTCGGAGGAGCGGCGTTGTTGCATCGGAGAAGCGTTATTGTTCGAATAGATATCCGGCTGGTTGGCTAGTAGCCATTTCTTCTCCGCGGGCTGGCTGGGGAGCGCGAGGAGGGTAAGCACCCTCGATTAATGGCCCACCTCCGAGTCAATGGGATGCGAAATTGCTTCCCGACGGAGAGGACTCGGTCGTCTCCAGGTCGCCGCAATCATCGCAGATTCAACTACAACTAGATCGCCTGATCGCGCGGAATTAATCGGTAAATAACTGGAGGGTTGAGCGGGCTCGCGGTGAATGCGAGAAGACCGTTCGTTTCGCTCGCTCGGTATCGAGGAAGAGGAGGAAGAACGCCGAGGTAAAGACAGCCCCCGACTGAGAAAATCGTTGGTGCGGAGCGCGTTTGAGGACTCGACGCGGCGGGGCGATTAACGCTTGTCTCTCGCGGAGGAAAGAAGCTGGAACACCGCAGCGGTATTGTGGAGCTGCTCGCGTCCCTCTCGAGTTTACATCATTTATTCAGAGGCTCGTATCAAGTGCGCCGTGCTCGGGAAGCGTTCCACTTGACGCTCGGAAACGGCTCCTTGATGACGAGGAATCCGTGAAGAAAGCCGCGCTCCGGTCCAACTGGAAGAGCTGCGCTCAAAGGGAGAGAAGCGCGCCGCAGAATCGGCGAGCAGCACGGCGCGGAGATGGAATTCGAAGGAGACCAGCTGTCCCGGTTTCAGCGGACCCGTCGGACGACTACGGCATTACGTTGGAAGGGGTTGCCTCGGGAGATATTTGAGGCGCGACGGGCCAAATCTTTCGTCGTAGCGGCCACCGAGGATCCCGGCCAATAATCGGATCTGCATAATGGACGAATTGGATCCGAAGAAAGCGGATTAAGTCGACCCCCGGGCAGCGGACGGTGGTTGGCGGAATGGCGCGGGGCCAGCCGAGCCTCTCCCTCCGTCAGGAAGTCACGACTATCTCTATTAAATTCCTGCCGCGCATAATAACGCGCCCGCGATAGAATAATTTCATTCCACCGAACTCGCGAAGAAAGTTCCGGCCAGCGAGCCCAACGGAAAGGGGATTAAAACGGGGATCCTTGCAGAACTAGGAAAAACACTCCTCTGATAGAGTTTGCCTGCTCGATGACCCACCGTCGATTGGGTTACCCTCACCTTGTTCCTTTTACGAAAACCTTCTCCAGGAACACTCCCTCCGACAGAGGACCAAGGAGCAATTGCGCGTTCGGGACGTGGCTGGAACGGAAACGTCGAGGCAGCCAAGCGCCCAGGCACCTGTCGATCGCGGTTAGGCTCGATTAGCTTGAAACACAGTCGAGCTCTCGACTGGGGCTTCGAAACGCGGGACAGGGCCAGCGGGACTGCATTATGCGACTCGCTTCTGGCCTGACGTCAACCAGTGCTGTGCTTCTTGCTTGCAAGCGGGTGGGACAGCGACGAAAAGCTCGGGCGAAAAGTGAATTGTCAACGGTCTGGATGAAGCGAGACAGGCGAGAACACGCCTGCTAAACCCGTGCCTTCGGAAGGACGTTCCGGCACGTCCGCCAGCGAAATGGCCATTCGGAGACGGGCTCCATCGATCATCGCTGAGACACGAGCGCAAGTTCTATCCTCTGGGAGGAATTGAAACGCTCCGGGGCCCGGTGGAGTGGAGAGCAAACGACGGGCAGAGGCACGGTCGATGTTCCATCGAGACGATAGAGATCGTCGGGGGGCAAACGGTCCGAAAGAGGGGTAGGAAGAAACTGCAGGACGAAAAGTTGCAGGAGTTTTATTGGCCGCGTTTCCTCCCTCGCCTCTTTCCTTGGACCAAGTTCAACAGTGGCTGGAAAGAGGGGAGCAGTCGAGCAGCTGACGGGTTAACGCAGTTCATTTGGGAGCTTCCAGGAAACTCGACCTTCGAAATTTTCTACCGTTCCTTCCTCCACCGCGGCTCCCTTTTAGCCGCTGCTCTGGATCCTCGGGTCCCAGCGCTACCACCCTTGCAACTCCGGCTCGATTCTCTCAACAGCGAAGCAGCCAATTAAGGTGCCTCCATCAGGCAAAGTAATCCCATCGATTGATTTCGCCTTCGTCTCCCAGCGACCGCCTCGATAACGAAACGTACTTTCTACTCAACAGGTGTCACAGAAGACGATCCGAGTGCCGCCCAAAGGATTGGAACTTTCGCTGCGACGCGCGTTGGGCTCGCGATTGAAAGAGGTTCAGGAGACGTGCTCGCGATGAAATTCGGTTCAGTCGCGTGGCTCGCGCGTCCATCCCAGTGGCGGTGAGTAACGGCGTAGGACTCCGCCCGATCGATCAGATCGCGGAGAATTTATAGCGAGGGAAAATAAAAAGGGTACGACTATTTCAGCACGGGAGGATAGGCGCGATGTCTTGGTTCTTCCCGCAAAACAGATACCGTTACTAATAATAGGCTGGGGCACTCGCGCGACGCGGTGCATACGGAAACGCAGCTGTGGGAATGGCGGAGGAAGATCACTCACATGTAGCGGCGAGAAGCTGCGGTAGGTACTTCTTCCAGAACGTGCACTGCCTCACTCTAGGCCCGCTGCCGATTTCGGAGCTGTTCGTGTCCAGGGTCAGGTACTCCTTCTTCGCGGCGGTGTGCGGCGGCCAGTAAGGTGGTTCCCGCGCCCCAGGGTCGCCCACGTTCGGGTCCCTAACGTCAACGGTAGCTGGTTAACTATTTCGACCACCCCTTCTTCCTCCGTGACCGGTGGCTAAGTGCTAACCGACGGCACAGAGGAAGCGTTTCACCTTCGCTTCAGAGACTTACCCTGATTTGGCAAAGTTCGCCCAGTATCTCATCATCCTCTTAGACAGATTCACCTCCTCCTCTGTGTAGCCCCTCGACGGGTCCAGCGGCTCGCCGAAGATGTAGCTGATCTCGTCCGCGTGCATCACGCCCGTCCACCTTGGCCAGGGATTGTTCGCGGACCTGCGTGGGACAGGCGGCGTGAGAAGGCAGAGTTCGTTAGGCGAGCAAGAGCCTTCGAACCAGGAGACAGGGGCTTTAAGGGGTTATACCTAGCGCTCCTTCTCGAGAATGCTTTCTCGAGAAATTTTGTAATTGCTTATTTCTTATTTCTCGGGAAACGCTGTAATTTCTCGAGGAACTTAAGTCTAGGAAAAATATTGTAAATCTCATTTATTTTCGTAAATGAATGCATTACTAGTTAATCGCGAACGTATGAACATATCTATAATTTATAATGCATCTTATTAATAATATTAGAACCTATATGAATTCCAATAGAAAATCACAGTACAGAAGATTCGATATTATTAACTGCTGAAGGTGCTCTTAAATTCGTATTTAAAAATTTAGAAAAATTGTATACTGAATTGAGTACCTAATGAGTTTCTTGTGGCTATTAAAGATGAAATATAGAAAAGAGGAGATAAGACTACTGTATCCTGTATAAAATTTTTGCACGATCCAGAATTTCTTCCAAAAGGATCAAAAGACGTATTTTTTCATTTTACAGCCAAGTCAAAATATAAGAGTAACAGATTTTGCCACAAAAAAGAAATAAATTCGCTGACGCTACATTAGACGCATTGTGC
This sequence comes from Andrena cerasifolii, assembly GCF_050908995.1. Lineage (NCBI taxonomy): Eukaryota > Metazoa > Arthropoda > Insecta > Hymenoptera > Andrenidae > Andrena > Andrena cerasifolii. The sequence goes on from NC_135123.1 coordinate 6,575,180, forward strand.
TGTTTAAAAATAAATTTTAAAACCAAAAAGTAACGTTGCGTTTTGTAAAAATTTTGTATTAAATAAATAAATTTACCAATTATATTTAATATCTATTTTTTCATTTACACAAGTTTCGCATAAATTAGACAGGAATAATCATTTAGTTAAAGTTTTCTTGTGTTTTTGATAAATATTATCAACATTGTACCAAAAATATAATTTTTGCAATATTTTCTTCAATTTCTCGAGAATTCTCAAGAAATATCATCTCATTTCTGATTTCTCGAGAAACAAAAAATATCGAGAAATCAGGAACACTAGTTATACCTAGTCACGAGGCCGAGAAAATGCGAATGTTTGTGAATTTCTGTTGAAAAAGCGGAAGCTTGTATTTCCACAGAACTCTTTGCACTTAAAACAGCAACATTTAAAGAACATTCGGTAATTTCTTTGTAGAAAAATACGTTCATAATAAAATTGCAACAGACATCCAAGAATTTTCCTAGACTTTCCGCGCAAAAATCAGGACTTCAACTTTAAATAGCCGCCATATTGTTTTAAATGAATATTTCGGAAATTCCCTTCGCGAATCACGGGATACATTAATATACTAACGAAATCTTTTTTGTTTCTTGATTTTAGAGAATCCGGTTCCGAATGGCAGTGCTCAACCGCAATGCCACTTTTTAAAAAGACATCTTGGATTGTCGCTTGTAATTTTATTATAAACGTAAATATTTTCGTACCAAAAAATTACCAAATGTTCTTTAAACGTTGCTCTATTAAGCGCAAAAAGTTCTGCGAAAATATATACTTCCACGATTTAAAAAAAAAATTCATATACATTCGCCTCTTTTCGGCCTCCTGATTACTTAGGTACAACCCCTTAAAGGTCGTCGCGCATTTTGGCGAAGCGCGGCAATCCGAAGAGAAAAGTCAATAAGCAATTGATGACCAAAGCGGAGCGACCATTAATTAATTACTACCAATTTCTTCGATTCGCCTCGCTTGGGTGCAAGCAGTCTGCGTCTATTTTTCCATAAGAAAACGACTTATCGCGAGTGGATGGAGTGTAACGAAGTTACAAAGACAACAGAGAGAGCAGTGAGCTGCGGACCAGGGTGCGATGAATCTGGGGATTCTCACCTGTGCTTGTAATAGTACATGTAGACGGTGTTGTTGCCCGTGTCGGCGTACCGCCCGGCGAACTCGTTCACGTTGCAAGTGAACTGGTAGTCGCCGACGATCTTGTCCAGGGCGTTTCGATTCACGTGTGGGTCGTCCGGGTGCATCCAGTCGGTGTACTCGTAGATGATCGCGTGCCTGCCGATCTGGCTGACGTACGGGTTCAGCTCGGAAATGGCGCTGATGTATTGCTCGCGGCTGACCTTCACGTCCTCGGTGCCGTCGATGCGGAACAGCTCGGTGAGGTAGTAGATAATGAAGTAGAATCCCTCCTCGGTGTTGGAGCCCATCAGGATGTTGGCCTTCTTAAAGGACGTGGTGGCCAGCGAGCGCTGCGGCGTTTCGTCGAGGAACGCACCGTCGATCACGGGGACGAACGGGAACTCGCAGATGCCCAGCGTGCCCCACTCGTTCTTCACCAGCTCGACCGGGTCCTTGAGCAGCAGGCAATCGGTCACCTCCTGGAGGTTGTTGGGGTCGTGCGGGCAGCCGACCGACTCCGCGAGCCTGATGCCGCGCACGATCGACTCCTCGCGCGAGATGATCGCCCAGGGTGCCGTCGGCGAGCCGGACTGCATGATGGCTTGGCTGAAGAGGTGCCTGAAACGCAGACGAGCGGCGTTGGGGTGGCTCTGCGAGCAGCGGCGCGCGTGCTTGCCTCGGAATGTAAAAAGCTCCATAGTTTTTTTTTTATTTATTTTTTTTGCGAGCGGTAGCGTAGTAGATAGCGTCAGACACGATAATGCCAAAGCAGATTATGACAAAAGGAGAAAAGGTATGCACCTTGACAGAGGCGAAAGTAGGTGCATAGAAACGGATACGGCGCCCGCGCTCTCTCCGAACAGGGTCACGTTCTCAGGATTTCCGCCGAACGCAGCGATATTGTCGCGGACCCACTGTAGGGCCATCATCTGATCGAACAGACCGGCGTTCCCAGGTACGTCCGACGTCCCGAAGTAGAGGAAACCCAGGCTGGCCACTCGATATTGCATCGAGACCAGAATCACGTTCTCCTCCGACACCAGGGTTTTGTGATCGTAAACGTCGAGGGTCGCCGATCCGGAGTAAAAGCCACCTACAAGGATGTCGCGCGATTCCATCTCTCTTCTCTCTCTATTTCTCTCTCGTTCTCCCTCGAACGGAAAACCACCGCCACCCAAACAAGACTACACCGGGACAACCAACTACACACACAATGCCCCACCCCACCCCGGCACTTTCGGTTCTCGTTTTATGCTTTAATCAGCTCGCTTCGAAGGTGGATGTTTTAGCTCCTTTTCGAATCACGCTTATTTCGCGAACCTTCTCAAAGGAGTTGCACGGGTTCCTTGCGAATTGCCGACGGGAAACCAGAAGGCCAGGCGTGTCCAAGCTTTTGCTCTCGGAGCAAACCAAGCCAAGTGGTATCTCTTCTATCCTTAGACACTCGCGCTATGACGCACAGTGGTTTAATTCGCCAAACAGCTGGCCAGAATGCAATTTTCGAAGTATAAAACAGCGTTTTGCTACTGTGGCACGTTTGTTGTATACATTGCAATGTAACAAATACTGTTTGAAAAATTAAAATACAGTAAGCAGTTATTATTATATAAACCTTCAAAGTTGGCTTAATTTCTTGGTCCTTAATGTCTTGATGTTTCTATCATTTTTAATGTATCGCACAAAGTTTCATTGAAGGAATTCATTTGTGAAATGTTTTACCATTAAAATGTGTGTTATAAACATTAAATTTGCATAGCAGCGGCCGAAAATATTTGTACATTTACCCGTGTATTTCCCTTCCCAATATATCGTGCATCTTAGTCCTCCCTTAATAAGGAACGAGGAAAAAAGTAGTGTTATACGCTTTTATACGCAAAGAGAAGAAATTCTTCGTTTCAAGTACACTGTCTAGAAGGATATGCAACTGAAAAATTTTGCTATAATTTGCTACCCTATAAGATATTTACATTTAAACTGGTTAAGAGGGTCTTCTACAGTTATAGACAATCTTTTGCATTCTCCGGAATTTTTTTATAACGAAACTCTGAAATTTCTTCCGTGACGTTTTTCTTTACATGTATTTGTTCCTTTTTCAACAATACTTACAAATTTTTACAGTGAGAAATAATCGAAATTGGTGGCAGTACAGAGCCTCGTATGAAAAGGGTGTACCGAAAGGATATTCTCATTGCTCTCATAAAATCTCAAGATCTACTTAACCGATTTCATTCAAATTTGGTGCGTATCTTCGATACACATGTTGCTATAGCCCGCACTAGAATGAAGTCAAGATTATTATTTTTTTCTACTTTTCTTCACTCTGGAAATGTTAACAAAAATTTCGAAAATTGGTATTTCAACTTCAAAATACCACTTTTTCTACGAAAAAAATACGTGAAAGACAATATTTATGCAAGCGGTATTACATCATCCATTATGAATTTTATATTTTCGATGACACATTTGATATCAGCGACCACGAAAACTCTGAAGTACTAAGTGTCTGTTAAATTTGATATTTTTTTCAGGTACTCGACCACCATTTGTTTTCTTTTCGCAATTTTGACTGCAGCTTCTGAATCAGCGACCTCGAGAACCTTTGTACACCAATTTTTGTACAAATCGGAAGATGCCTTCATATTTTGGCCAGCTTTTTGGCGAATTAGACCATTGTGCGCCACTATCTCCAGCATTTCACGGCTGCTGCTCTCGCCTTCGCTCGCAAGCACCGGGGTTGGACACGCCTGCGGGAGATGCAGGCGTCTGTGACGCTTCGAACTGACCCGACGCTGCGTCGACCACCTGCTCGAGATCTCGCGACCAAAATCACTCGATTGAAATGACAAAGCATCAGTTTTCTCGGGCGTTTCGGAAACATATCGAACCCGAAAATTCTGATTGTAATGAAGCTCCGTACGATTGTAGAGCATGTCGGAGTATGTAAAAAACGATTTTTTTTTCTGCGGAAAAACACTCCGAGGGGGTGAAATCAGCCCTCAAATTTTCAGCGATTTTTCGTCGTTCGAGTATAACTTTGTAACGGTGCGAGGTAGAAGAAAACCGTAAATGGACAAAATGTTCAGTGTTTGATGCCGTATAAAGGGCTACAAAAGAAATGTTTGTACGTCCAAGAATTTATAAATAAATTAAAATTTTCGTTATTTTAAATACAATTTCTAACCGTGAGGGTTGGGGACGATCTTTTTCCGTGTAAAAGTTATAATTCGCAATGGTTTACTAAAATGTAAAAGGAAAAAATTTTGGTTCATTTGTTTACAAAAATTCTCCGCCTTTGTCCATATTACTACCATCTGCCACTTGACAATCGAGGATTTAATTTATTTATAAATTCTTGGACGTACAAACATTTCTTTTGCAGCGCGTTATACGACATCAAACACTGAACATTTTATCCATTTACGGTTTTCTTCTACCTCGCACCGTTACAAAGTTACACTCGAAAGACGAAAAATCGCTGAAAAATTCGGGGGCTGATTTATTTCACCCCCTCGGAGTGTTTTTCCGCAGAAAAAAAATCGTTTCTTACATACTCCGACATGCTCTACAATCGTACGGAGTTTCATCACAATCAGAATGTTCGGGTTCGATACGTTTCCTTGCAAGAAGAGCAGTGCGCGCGACAGAGCGTCGAGCGGTTTCCGACCGGGGAGCCGCGTCTGAGAACATCCGAAAGTAGCACACCCCGCGGCGAAACGAAGCGTTCCTCGCTACCAACAAGTGAGGGAGCATCTGCGAAAGAGCCGTAGTCCCGTGGTGACAAAGGGCTCCGCTCCCGATTGCCACGGTAGTCCGCCTAGTCTAAGGATCGAAGGGAACAGGTGTCAGCTGGAACTCACCACCGAATATCCATACCATAACAGCGGCACTGGTAGGCCTAGGCCGTGGCGCGACCACGTTCACGTAAAGGCAATCCTCGCTGAGCGGCGTGTTCGGATTCCACATAGTCGCGCCGGCGAAATCCCCGAACACCGTGTCCAGAATCTGCACGCAGCTATTCGGCAGCGCGGTGGCGTTCAGTATCCCCGACCACCGTTCCGCCGGCCTCGGGTGCCGGAACCTCAGGGGTCCTGCAACAGAATCCCGCGTCCCGTTCGTCTCCTCCGCATGTACGCCACTTCCAAACGATTCCAGCTCTACCGGATAGCCTCACCACCGCCGAATCTGAGCGGCCGATGCTACCGAGCATCCAGCGATTCCCGTCGAGAGACGGGAGCATGGGCCGCGAACAAAGAGAGAGAGAGAGAGACGCTCTACGGGGAGGGTGGATAAGAGAGTGGACGGCGAACTAGGTACTAAACACGTCTCTCCGGTGAGGAGGTTAATCGCCGGGTCTGCGAAAGCGGGTATAGACCGAGTAGGTGGAACCTACCGAGAGGTTTCTGCGCGTAAGGGATCCCGAACCAGGCGTCGACCTCCTTTCCCGTGGTGGCAGTCATGGTCTTACCCCTGACCTTGCCCTTCCTGGTGTGAACCACCAGCGGATCGTCGTTGGAATTGAGGGCGGCCGGTCTTGGCAGCTCCTCGCTGGTTCTGAAAGCCTTCGCGTCCTCGCGCGACATGTCCGCGTGGTGCCTGCTCCGATGGGACGGCGAGCACCAGCAGGCCTGCAGCTGCAGCAACACCGTCAGGCTCAGCACCACCAGGGCCTCGATTTTCGTCAAGGAACTTCGCTTTCTTGGCATCGTGTCCTCGCCTGAAACACCGTCACCCTAGCTGGGTCCTTGCGCTAGCCTCCTCCGCGTCGAGAGGCTCGCGGGAGCGTAGACCGGCGGCCCAAGGGGCTCGGAGATTCTACGGGTCTACCGATCCACTCGAGCCGTGCAAATTGACGGTAACTAGTGATTCCGTGCTTAAAAGCAAGCGTAATTATCCGAGCGCCTTCAGAGGCGAAATGCACTCGGAGAATAGAGCCGACGTTCCCGAGCAAGAGGAGAGCACTTTAATGCCTCCCGCGTTAAACGGTCTCGTCGGCTCGTTCCGATGGAAACGAGCCCTTTGTGCGGAGCAGATCGCTCGGAAACGATTGTTACTTTCTTGAGGCGAGGCTCGCCGGGGACTGGATTCGGTCTGCGATCGATTCGCGCCGCCATTCGACTAATTGGAAACGGCGTTGGCCTTTGTTCGGGCGCGTGTACCGCGACGCGTTCACCTATCCCATTCAACCGTCGCGTTTCCACCGTTTGCTCGGCTAATTAAGCTCGTCTATCGCGGAATCGATTCTCGCCTGGAATTTTCGCCACGCTCGCGTACCGCTCAACGATTCTTCGCCGCGATTCAGAGGCTCCTGCCCTCCGCCGTCGGTTCTCCCCGATCCCGCGAATCCTCTCGAAACCCGACCGTCCGTCGAAGGATCTTTCTCTCCGGAGGAGAGGGACAGAGCATCGCCGGTGCGCTTCCCCATCCCCCACGCATTAGAAGGAAATATATCGCACAGTTCTACACGAAGGTCCGCGTTGATTGGTCATTTCCTTCTACGTGTTCCGTCTGTGTGGAGCGGTGGTCACGCGCGATCACGCGCAGCGTCGAGGTGTTACACGCGGAAGCGCTCGTGAGAGAACACAGAGCGTATTAGTGTCATCAGGAATGACAATTTATTGCCCAGCGCTGGCTGCCCCCGCTAATTAACTCCGTGGGGAAGGAAATCACCTGGTCGTCACGAGCCCGCTGCTAACTCCGCAGCCACCGCGCGCCGCGAGACAATAGGTAACCGAGACGCATCCGCAGCTTCTTCCCGCGGCTCCTCCGTCTCGAAAGGAGCATTAACAGAAACCCCGACGCGGTCGTTTACCGTCGGTTTTGCTCCATCGAGACACGTCACTCACCGGAACTCTCGGGTGGACGGAAAGTCGCCAGCGGCGCCTCGCAGAATCCCCGTTTCCAGTCTCGAGTACCCTAAGGCTCCGGTTCTCGCACGATCACTGCGTCGCACTTGCCGCGGTCCCAGCGTAGGGAGCCAGGAAGGAGCTCGACGATACTACGCGAGCTGCCTTTGCGTCGAGGCATAGGCAGACACAGAGGCCGCGACGCGGAACCGTCGTAAAAAGTTAGTTGCCCCCCTTGTCGCGGTGGCAGCATCATGCAACAACGCACGATAACCCACGAGAGTTTCGATGACCGTCGCTCGGCAGCTCGTTAACGGAGTTGCCCGCTCTCCGTCCATCCACCTCCATCGAATTTTCCTTCGGACTCCGCTCCGCTCCGCCGCCATTTCCTCGGTCCCTAATCGAGAGATATAAAAAGACAACTGGGTCAGCCGTGTTTCGCGCGAGTCCCGCGAGCCGACTGGAAACCAGGCTCGCGATGACGACGAGCGCCGAGAGCGAACAGAAGGGACGATAATTGCACGGCGAAAATTAGCGCGGACGTAGGGCGCGGGGAATCGGGAGTGGCCGATGGAGGAAGACGACGCTGGACAGACTCGTTTCTGCCTCGAAATTCAATTAGCCCGCGGGTACTTTGACGAAGAAAATAGGGTGGAGGTTGCAGAGAGAGGCGGTGGGACGGGCTGCTCTTCCCCTTTGCGGCTGGCTCTATCTCCTTTCCTTTTTTCCTTCGAGCTGCGCGCTCCTTCGGGACAACTGGACATCGAAGCTGGCAGCGACTACTCGCCCCAGAGACCCGCGGTTTATCCTGGCTCTGATCGATACAGCCGTACCCCTCTCTCTCTCTCCTTTATTTATGCTCTTTTGCCAGCCTCTTGCTGTGTTCCTGGGGATTCCCGTTCCGCTACTCGCGCGACCGTGTTCGGTTTGCGATACACTCGTCGGGAGTTCTTCGAGCACCCTCCACGCTGCTGTATCACGGCAATCGAGGCCTCCTCTGGACCAGTCGGATCGAAGGAAAAGCGCTCGGATGTAGAGGCTCTGCCTCCGAACGGCACGATTGTTTTCCATTTCGAATGGCGGTTTCGAGGAGTTGTTCCGAGGGACGCTGGGCTATTTCCGATGGTTCCGGATGACTTGGAACGGTAGCGGGCGATTGGAGTCGACCAGCGATCGCGGGGCACGGCCGCAGGCTGCCGCCGGCATCCAGGTGAATCGGAGGCGAATCCAGAGCGAGGCAATAACGCGGCGTGCGGCGTACGTCGGTCAATAAACAGGGGCCCACTCGATTACGAACGCGCGCCGTGTAACGAGTAATTCCCTGGAGCGTCCCGGAAAATGCAGCCACCGTGTGCTGGCCCAGGCGCGTGCAAATCGAGTCGGTCGATTCAGCTTTGTCGCGCTACCCTAGCGACCTGACAGATACCCGGCTCGAAATTACCGATCCGTCGGATCGAACGCCGCGGGAGACGGCGAAACGAGGGGAATCGAAAAAGAACGCCGATGGTTACCTCTGTTGCATCGACGTGGAAAGCGGGAGGAAGTGACGGAACAACGGTAAAGTTAGAACGTAAGAGCAGAAGAAAGGCGAAGAGAAAGATTGATAGATTAAGAATTAAAGTCGTATTTAACTCTAGCGCATGAATTATTCGTTTTGAAAAAATTGCAGTTGGTCGGAATAGCGAAGAGAATAGTGAAAGGTAGTTTTTTCAACTGTTTTGTTTAAGCCTGCGATGCAAATTTAAAAATCCCGTTTGTAGATTTAAGGGGTAATGTCGCGGTAGAGCTCGGAAAGGCAGAATGATTTTGAGAATTTTTTATGCGAGTATGGCGAATGGGATACGAAATTTGTTTTAATGCCTTTATTGTACATATCTTGAAGTATGATCACGATTTTTTAAAACAAATTTTAATACCAAATGGCGGCGCCATGGCTCGACAAAAGAAGCTTCTTCTGAAAAACAGTGTTCCGCGGCTGGAAAGATTTTTTTATCCGATGCTTAGTTTTCTTTTAATTGACGAAAATCAGGCAAGATTTATGATAAAAATTGAAACTTTTACTTTAAACATCAGCCATTTTTTCCCAAATCAATATTTCGAAAAATCCTTCGTTCAAATACTAGATAATATAATACAATAAGTAAATTCTTTTGAATTTCTTATTTTAGACGGTCGACTTTCGAGCAGCAGTTTTCACCGCAGAAGCCTTTTTTGATAGAACCTTCGAGTGACGGACAATAACTTAGTTATTGATAAATATTTTTAAACAAAAAAATTACGATGCACGGTACTAGATGCAATCCTTAAAAGGGAAAAAGATTTTTTGAGAAATGTGTTATAGCATTTGAGTAAAAAATTTCCAAAGACCACTCTTTTTTCGACCTCCTGACTGAGTATGACCCCTCCTTAAGGGAGTATACTCGTTTGAACCCTCGGCAAATGTGTACATTTTGCGGATTTTTTTACAAATCAACGGCATGATGAAGATTTTTCGTGTTTTTGCTATCTTTACAATAGTATTATGAACTGTTTAAAAAAAAAGTTTGAGATAAAAAGCTATTATTTTTCGGAAGTTATGCATACATATCCGAAAGTCTCGATTTTAGACGGCTAAACGGTGGGCCTAAAATCTCGCGCTACGTTCAACCGATTCACTTCCAATTTTGCATGCAGGATCGTAATAAGATTCCACATCGTCCAACGAGGGCTTTTTTTATTCCGATTCCCCGTTTATTATTTATAAAGAAAAAAGGTGGCCTTCTCTCTTAGAAAAATGTAACTTTACCTTTGATCTCTCACCATTCCTTTATTTTCCAAAATTTTCAAAATCGGCCCCGTTGGACGATAGCTATTAACATACTTTATAAGAAGATTTTATGGTTTTCGATTTCAGACACGACATACAGCTGTTGTCAGGCTCACCGTTTACACATCTAAAATCGAGAGACTTTCGGATATGTATGCATAACTTCCAAAAAACAATAGTTTTTTAACTGAAACTTTTTTTTTAAGTAGTTCACAATACCATGCAAAGATAGTAAAAAACCGGTAAATCTCCATCAAGCCGTTGACTTGTAAAAAAATCCCCAAAACGTACACATTTTCAGAGGGTTGCAACGGGTATACCCCCTCAACTGAGTTGTATGCATGCTGAAAATTTCATCGACTTCGATGAAATCATTCTCTATCGCATTCTCTAATGGCGCTCAATGGGAACGGAGTGGGGCGATACTCACCCCGTACGACCCTAAGCGATTATTGTCGCCCGTTTACCCCTCAGCGTTCTTCTCACCCAAGGCGATCGTCCCGTCTCTAATGTTTACGTTACCGCGTTGGCTAAGTCCGCGACGTCTCAGCTTCCACTAACGACGCACGCGAACCGAGTGGAAGCGCAATAGCGAACTGTGTCACACCCGTCCAGTTTATCCAGGCAAACAGCTTTCGAGCGTCGAGATAAAATTCGTGGGAAAAGAAGCTTGGAGCCGTGTGCCGCGTAGTATCGCCGCTCATTCAAGCTCCTACCGATGCCATTGAAGAGCGCAGCGGAGCATTCAATTAAGAGATCGCGGATGATCCCCCAGCTGTTTCTTGCACGGACCAGCGCAGTCGCTTAATTAAAACCGTACAATTTACAGGCGACTTCGCTGCACTCTCCGCGCGGCGAGTATAAATAAAGATGGAGGGGGGCCAGCGACGTTTGCAAAGCGATTATTTAAATTAACGTTAAGGATGAAGAAACGCGAGTGAATAAATCACGGGCTCGGGCAGCCCGCGCCGAGCGGCTCGGCTCGATAATTAATTACGCGCGCGCTGCGTCGACAGCGGGGGAAAAGAAACCTCGTCCAACCGACGGAGGAAAACCGTCTCTCGCGTTTATGGTAATCGCGAAACGAACGCCGTAATTCTTCCCACGTAACGCGCGAGCGACTTTTCCGTGCGATCGCGCCCGCCGCGGGGCTAATCTGAGCCGTCACGACACCCCGCGCGAACCTGTAATCGCGTTATCCCGATCGTCGTAGTGCGCATTTCCCTTCCGCCCGGAATCAACGGTCTGGCTGAGAAACCGAAAAGCGGGCCCCCGATACGAGACTACATTCGATTCTCGGGCATCAACCGCAATCACGCGCGGGCATCTGCGCCCCGGAATGGAATGCACTCGGTGTAAGGTAAATGTACCGGCCACGCTCCGCACCTGAACAGCAACGCGAATTTGATTTATTTTTAAGCTTGGTGTTTAATGTAAATTAAAAGAAAAATAGTAGCATAATGCATAAGTATTCAGCAATATTAATTAAAATCGTTAGTATAGAAAATTGAAAATCGTTAGGTAGAAGTAATTTTTTTTTGTAACTTAAGCTTAAGCTTCTGTTAAGAAAATTCAGCTCGTTTGTTAAGAAAATATTCACTGCTTTTTTATATATTATGCTAATACAGTAGTATAATAGTAAGTAGATTTGAATTTAGTTTGAAATGATTAAGCTCGCAAGAGACTCGATTCCTTTTCTAACAAGAGTATTTTAGGTGTCCGCCTCCGATTATTTTGATTTTTGGATATGTTATAGAGGACCGAAAAATAAGAAATACGTGTTTTTTTATTTTTCCTCGTTTTCATATTTGGGGCGTGAAAACTGCGTTCAAAGTTAGGGGTGAAAAATCATTTTTGTGGATTTTTGAAAATCTGGTGACTCAGTCATATTTCGCATTCAAAGACACAAAATTCGTCCATTGACACTATTCCCCTATCTCTGATAGTTCTCGAGATATTCCACAAAACTGATTTTTCAACCCTTAACTTTGAACACAGTTTTCACCCCGCAAATATGAAAACAGGAAAAAATAAAAAAACACGTATTTCTTATTTTTCGGTCCTCTATAACATATCCAAAAATCAAAACGATCGGAGGCGGACACCTAAAATACCCTCCTTATAACAAGTACATCCGTATATTTTCGTATTTTCATTAATAAATACCTACGTCTATTATAATACATAGACTGTATTTTTAGTTTCCGATGGTATAATACTGTGTTATCTTCCACACTGCAAGCTCCCTTTATTTCACGCCGGTTTGCAAATTGAATTAGGAGAAAAGTGTGCCACTATTCCTACCACCCCTCGAGCGCCCAGGCATTGGTACATTTACCTTGCCTACTGCATCAATGGAGGAAGCGTCGCGGGTATTTCCGTCGAGAGGTCAGCGAAGGATCGCGTCAAAACAGAGAGCTCCTATCGTCTTGCCGACGACCCACGCAAGGAGACGCGAGATTAATTGACTCCATCCCCTTGGCGGCGTGATGAATGGCCAACGGAGCGCAGCAATTAGACCGTCGGCCCGTGCAAGAGGCGAGCTTTGATTCGGAGCTGTTCGATTCGCTTGCTTGCCCCCCGGACCAATTAGTTACCCCGCTTCCGCGGCTCTCGTCTCCCCGATGAATGCTAATTCGTTGCCAGGCGGCGTTTCCGCGAGGCCGGGGGAAACTCGGAGGAGACTCGCCGGCGGGAAGAGCGATCGCCTAGAATCGGCCGCCGCCTGAGCACCACCCGGGAGCGTCGCGAGTTCCAGACGTATCGGCGAGTCGGAGGCGAACTGGAGCGAATCGAGGCGAATCGTCCTCGGGGCGTCGTGGAGAACTGGTAGCGGGTTCGTTACGGAAGCTGTTCGTTACTCACAGTGTCCAAGCCGGCGCGGAGGTTGAAGGTGTTCGAGGGTGAGGTTACGGCGAAGATGATGACGGAGGTGGAGGGAATGGCCCTTCCTTCGATGCTGCGAGGGGCAGATCCGCTTTCCCGGCCCTCTCCGTCTACATTCCCAGTTCACGGATCATCGCGCGGCTGAAACAGCGGGAGTGGAAAATTGAGTCGGGAAGCGGCGGCAATGATGGGTGAAAAATTCGATAGGTCGAGAGATCAGGACGGGCCGGCGTGCCCCGGAGAATCAAGCCACGTCCCACATCGTTCATCTCGGAGGGGAGTTTTTCCGAACTTCTCGAATTCGATCGTTTCTCTGGGACAGAGTCAGCTACGTACTTAGTACGTGGCCCGAATTCCGGGGGCGATCCACGGGGGTAGGGAAGAATCGAATCTGGGATCGTGGTCGGGGATGCTCGAAGCGTCCGGGGGAAGCAAACGACGATAAAGAGGGGTGGTTTCCTCGGATGGAGTCTGCTCGAGAGACAAGACCATTTCTATCCGTGTCGCCTTCGAGCCATTAGGAGGACTGTTATCCCCCGTTCCCGGGAAACCGCTCGTTCCCACAGAATATTCCTCCAGAGATGTTTCCTGGGTATACATCGCCGCGTCTCGACTCTCTAAGAAATTGAAAGGCTGCTCTCGTTTCGACTGTACCTCGGATATCGCCTACGAAACGGGAACAAACTTTTATGGATGCTGCGGACAATTATTTTCTTATTTATAGACGGTCCTTTTGCAACGCGCGGGAGGGGATGAAAGGGAGCCGGCTTCCGGTTGGAGCCGAATAGCTTGAGAAGCCTCTATTGGCCCCGCTACTCAAGGGACGTTCGGCAATCCGGAGATTCAGAAAATTATGAAGCTCCGTGTGCACGTAGAGCAGCTCATCCGTAACACAACCCTATTTTTTTGTCGGTGCCATGATGCAATTTTTAGGGGCGACATCACCCCTTCAAAAAATTGCAGAATTTTATTTTCTCTGGAATATCTCGAGAACGGTGAGAGATATCGAAGAGAAGTTTAAACAGATGTTGCATCCTTCCTTTATATCTACAAAACCGCGTGAAAATAATTGTCGAAAAATCCATGTTCTTCGAGTTACCCCCGCCAACAACCCTTAAAATTAATTTTTTGTATTTTGTAAATATACGCTGAAATACCTATGGATAATCTCTTTTCGTACATGTAAATAGTTTATGCGTTATATTTTCTTTGCAAACTAGTGAAACCTCTATTACCGAATTCGAAGTGCATTTTGGCAATTTCCATTAATAACGTGGTTTCTTAAAACCATATTTAAATTATTATCTATGTAAAGTTCAGGCAGCTTTCAATTATTTAATCAAGGCAGCTCGTACTTAACATTGCATCCAGATTAAAACAATTACTATTTTAATAAATTAAAATAATACTTCAAAGCTATTTTGCAATTAATTAATTTATATATATTAGTTTCCGACGTTTCGATCTTGGTTTAGATCATCTTCAAGGAAAGTTAAAAACATATATAAAATACTGCGTGTGCTATTGAAAACAAGTCACCGTGCTTCTGCTTTTGGAAGGTGTTGTTCACGGTTTACCTTAGTCTTATTCCAACCGACTCGCGAGTCACGCGTTGTGCCAGAGCACGGTGGCTTATTTTCACTAGCATACGCAGTATTTTACATATATTTTTAACTATCCTTAAAGATGATCTAAACCAAGATCGAAACGTCGAAAACTAATATACACAATTAATTAATTGCAAAATAGCTTTGATGTATTATTTTAATATATTAAAATAATAACTGTTTTAATCTGACCGATCCAGCGCGCCGATACCATTGCAGTTAAGTTTCACCGTGGAAATTTAGTTTATTTATAATTCATTGCATCCAAGGTAAAGCGCGTCGAAGCTAAACCACGCGATAAATAAATAATGCGTGAAGATTTACAGCGACTTTGCATCGTTTTAATTGTAACTGATAACAATCTCGTGGCGCATTCACTTTTCGGTAAGCATGTTTAGGAGAATCGGGAGAATCTCTCCCCGAGTCGGACATTAAATTCTTCCGAGATGCGAATCTTAAGGAGAACGAACGACCTCGTAAACCGTGGGGACGCAGAATTTGGCCGGCCTCTAATGAAATCATACATCTGGTTCTTAAGCCGTTCGAGGGCAGCCCCTCGTTATCCGCCGCCCACCCTTTGGTATTTCAGCCCCCAGCCTCCCGCGCTGGTCCGTCGGCCAGAGGCTCTCTCTGGCCGAGAATTCCGCAGCCGGTCGACTTACAACCGTGCAAATAGAGCCGGGGGTACACACGTACGGCCGGGAGTAATCCAGGAATTTCTAATAAGCGTACGTCCCACTTTCGGAATTCATTTCGAGGCTGCCTCGCCTCGCCGGAACGCGGATAATGAATTTGGATCGCACAGGCAAGAGATATTCGGTCCAAGCCTCTCGTCCCGGCTTCTTCTGCCTGGAAGCTTGCTCGCTCGATAATTATTTCGTCGCTTCCGTTCCGCGTCAGATCGGCCAGAAACAGGCAGGGGAGGCTCCGAGTCGCGACAGGCCCCTGGGGGTTTCTCCGCTACCACCCGCGCTTGTTATTCCTGGAGGTGGAGGCAGCGAGATGTAGATAGAAGGGGGACATTTTCCTTTGATTCCTTTACCTTCGAGGGGAACCGTTGTTCCGTGTATTACGTAGCGAAGTTGAAGAGGAAATCTTTGCGGAGTGGGTTAGAGTCGAACGTGGAACTGCGAGGGGAAAAGGAAAGTGCACGCGTCGTCCTGGGCCTGCTACTAATTGTAAAACGAAACAAGGAATTATGTATACTAATAAAATACCCCCGGCACTTCGCTTCGGACCTAACAGACATTAAGGACTCCATGAAAACACATTTTACTCCTTTTCACCACCACCTTAGGGGTTGATTAAAGGAAAATCATGAAACTGATTTTTAGGTATTTATGTGGGTAACCTTTTAAAGTAAAAACCAAGTTGATATCCAATCGGGTCTAAGAGATTTTGAGGAATTCGTGGAAACACATTTCTGTCGTTTTTCACCCTCTTAGGGGTTGGTTAGGGCAAAATCCTGAAATTCGTTTTTAGGCAGGTGTGTGGGCAATTTTTGCGAGTGAGAACCAAGTTGATATCTAATCGGGCCTAGGAGATATTAGGGAGTTGGAGAAAATACATTTTACCCCTTTTCACCCCCTTGGGGATAGATAGATAGATAGATTTGCCTTGGAAGAATAGGCTTTGTAGCGATAACAAGTTCTCTCCATCAACTACCGATTCCTGTATGAGGGATTGAGAGCAAAAGAGGACCCAGTTTAACCCAGTTTGTTTTTTTTGCGAAATTGATTTAGTAGCAATAATATATTCCACTAGGTTGTACTAATATAAAATAAAACAAATTAAATTTTTTCAATGTGGGTTAGTCCTTTTTTGCTCTAAATGCCTCGTATAGGAATCAGTAGTTGAGAGAACTTCTGCCCTCTTTAGTTAAAATGTCCTATCTAACATTTTGAAGCAGCCGAGGAAACTGAAGCTTAATTATTTACTTTGTACCGGCCTTATTTTCCTTCGTTCGAATTAAAACATGTTGCCATTATTTCGTAACAGCCTGATATAATTTTTTTTAATAGATGTACCGATAGGTGATGTGTTATTAACGTACCAATTAATTAATTGTTTTACATAGGATATTATAACCATTTGGAAGGAAGTTGGGTTAAATACATTAGACTGTTTATAAATCTTTACGAAGCACGCAGAGTTTTCTAACTTTGCTTAAAAGGTAAAAGACGCGTGGAACTTGAAATATTTCAACATATCTCAAAAAATGCAAAAATGCTAGATAGAACAGTTTAACTAAGGAGGGCAGACTTGTTGTCGCTACAAAGTCTATTCTTCAAGGATCATACTAGGCAATCCATCCACGGTTAAAGCTACCCTCTCCTCCACCCCGTCGCGTATTTCCAGTGACAAAAATCCTCGAGTGTTCCCATCGAACGCGAACTCGCGAGAATTAGCCTCGACTCAGTTACCGATCTCGAGCACGCGTTAATATTAACCCTCAACTGGGATACTGTTTTTGGCAAACGCGACTGGTATACTGGGGTCGTGGCAGACCCCAAATAAAAAAGGACATAGAAATTTGTAGAGTGGATAGTAGAGCAACCACTGTGAATATTTTGTTCTTAGGTAATGTATAAAATAATAGAAGCGTAGAAAGTTAAACTATTATCATAAAATTAATTAGAAATTCAGTTTACCAACTTAGACAACCGAAAATTGTACATCGAACTTTGAGTGCTTGGGGTCGCTCGTGACCCCAGGATACCAGTTAAGTGTTAATCAGCTGGCTGAAGTCGTTTGATCCGCCAGTCAGCATCGAAGCACCCCTCGGTTCCACCATCGGCGAAGACACTCGGCGCGGCGTATCCGGCTGAAAGCGAAGCGGAGAGCAAGGGGCGGGTTGCAGTGCTGTATAGAAAGAGCGCAGAATTCCTCTCGTACGCGGAATTATCGACTCCGTGCACCCAATTTGCCTGCCCCCTCGTCGGAATCTGCTTACAGGGTTTGTTTGCCCGCGAACAGAATTGATCCTCGGGAGTTTCTGACGGTCCATCCCGCTCGCTATCCAACCCCCTGCCGGGCTCGGTCCTCGTCAACGTTACCAGGCAAATTAACACTGTTGACCAGGGAAACAGCGGGCGCGCTCGTGCTCCCAGCGTTTCCCAGCCCTCCGTCAGTTCCCATCCCGGCGATTCTTCTCGCCCGCGGAAAGCAGCGGCGCGATATTATCAGCGAGACCCACGCGCCGAGGAACGCGGGCGCGTCTCGTTTAAAAAACCGTCTCGGAAGCGACGCTCGACGGCCCGACGAAACGACCACGCGTCTCGGTGCCAAGGATCACCCCGCAAAGATTTCCCCAGGGGCGCGATCCATTCTCGCGGCTGCGAAGTGAATAGCTGCTCTCGCGGCCCGTCTCGTCCTCGCGGAAACCGTGCTGCGCCGCGGCGCGGAACAGAGGAGACAGGCAACGAAGAGGGAAGAGACTCTCTCTCCCCGACAATTACAATCTTGCCGCGGCACCTCGCTCCGGCGCGCTCTCCACAGCCGTCGGATAATAGCGGGCGCCTCGGATTTCCAGAGGGAGAACGGCTGGCGGAGGAACAACGTTCGTAGGTCGAGTTGTTTTCGTGCCTCTCGTTATCGAGCCGCTCGTCGCGTACGTGTGATCAATCCGATGCGCTTCGATAAGGCTCGCAAAAATAGCGATCCACTTGGCCGTTATCGCGCCGGAGTTTTATTACCGACGACAGACAATCGTGATTACGGCCGGCTCGAACCCTCGAGAAATGCTTTCCATTAATTGCGCGACTGTTTCGTCAGCGAGGCGCTGATTGGAGCCGCGATTACTTGCTGGCGCGCTCCGGTCTATTGTTCTCCCTGCGTGCCGACAATATCGAGATGGTAGCGTACATTACAGCGTCGATGGCGAACGATTGAAAGTGGACGGGAGCACTGTTAGTGTTTCTCTTTAAGACGGAGTTGCAAGTGACTCGGCCGCGTCAGAGATCGAGGAGCTTGTCGATGGGAGTAGCGGCGCTCCTCGGCGTCGATACTTCCAAGAGGAAGGCTTTTCATCGCTGGAACAATGCTGGTAAGGAGCGTTTGAACGGGGAACGGGCCACGACTCCGCGGCGTCCGCCGGCACAAAAGCGGGCAGCGTCGAAAAACGCGACGAAATTCGCGGTCCGCCGCGTCTGCCCGGTGGGAAACAATGCCGGCCGACCGAGCTGGCCAGCTTTTAAATAAAACTGCAACCAGTAATGGGAATCATTGTCCCTGCCCCCGACGGCGGAACGCTGGTTATTGTGCGGCCCCGTTTCTCGTCGAAAAAAAAAAAGAAAAAAAAACGTTTAAACGATACTGTTCCTCGTTCGACGTGCCCCTGTCGGGCTCGAATAAATTTCCCTATTGCGCAAACCGATATTCAATGCGTCGCGACCTGCTGCGGTATTATTATTATTATTATTATAATGTATACGGGATAAAGTCCCATTAGTGTACAAAAGCAAAAACAGAGAAGAGACAAAAAGAAAAAAGAAATAGCAATACACAGCGCATACAAAAAAGCATGCAATATTTAAATTGGTAAATGGTTCGCACGTTATAAACTCACGCACAACGAGGTTACACAAGTTTATATTAGTTTATCAAGAGCCTTGTTAAAGGAATAGGTTGATTTCGTGAGAAAATCAAGAGAATCATTTATTAGAGGGGCAGAGGCCACAAAGCAGGTAGAATACTGTACGAATAAACAGCATTTATTCCATATCAGAGTTATTCCGGGTGAGATGGCTCGGTCACGTTTGTGTTCTAGAACGTTGCGATTTTCAGTGGTTTTTAGTGGTATATTGCGCGTCGCTCGCACGCCGCATTAATCGTGCTTAATGTTTACTTTCAACTGTGAGATCAGGTAAGTTATTTGTAATGTAAACATTGACTATTCTCGAAATTTTTCTACGTGTTCTTTAAATTATTATTTACTCGCATTTTACGAAAAAGTAGTGAATTTTCTTTAATGCAATGCGTTGATATAATGTTTGGGGGTTATATCTACGTTCTTATGATGAGATATTGTCGCAGTATTATTCAGAAAACAAGCGAGTCAGCGCCTCTCGACTCTCGGGTTAGTTGGCCCGATTTTTTCGAGGATAGTTGGCCCGTCATAAAATCATGCGTAACAGCTGCTTAGTAAATGGCATCGTAGAACATGCCAACGGAATACAAACGAAGATATAATCAGCGTAGGAAGTTATGGACAAACGAGGCATTGTTGAAAGCGCTAGAAGCAGTCCAAAGTGGCAAAAGCGGTGGGTTGATGACTGGGTTTGCTGTATGAGCTGTGAAAAATTGTTTCACGAAGGATGCTCAAATCTTTTTTCAACTTATGCAATAAGCGAGGATTTGTGGAAAAGTTCTGTGCAAAAAAAAAAATATATTTCGTCTTATTAACCTCGTAACATGTATTTTTTATATGGGTTATCTTGTCCGGGTGAGATGGCCTTTCGCATAGACTGCAATTTTATTTTATTCTTTTTAAATGTACGATTATTTTTTTAATTCAATTTTATATTATTTATCCAACTGTATTTCCTCTTGCAAATATACTTTTGTCCTTCATAAAACCACTAAATTCACGGTGTACTGATTGTTTTAAAAAAAGTGGGCCATCTCCCCGACTTACCCTATATAAATTTGAAGTTGCGTACTTTGAAATGCGTTTCCTCGATAAATACCAACTCTGCCCACAACTGTGCTACGTCACTTTGTTCGCCTTGGCAAGAGGAAGGGTTTCAGCGGTTTTACTTTCTTTAAATAATTTGTTCAGCACCGCTAAACATATTTGATCACTGATCGTAGGACCGTAATCAGATTCCTCTTAGCACCTAGGTGCTCGGTAGGAAATCTTTTTAAAAACTCCCTTCCCTTCACCGAAGGAATCTAATCCGGGCAACGCCGGGAACTTTAAGCTAGTGGTTTATTAATACGCTGAGTTTCGTCGCGAGAAAAAAATTCTAAGAGCAGGAAATATAATAGAAAGAAAATAAAGTAAAAAGATAATAAAGACTCGTCGAATTTGATGCAGAAAAGAGAAACCTGGTCGAACTACCCAGCCACACTAAGCACAAAACGCTCCACGGTCTGAATCTCAACAGATCTGACAGTTTACAGTTACAATGCCCGATCTCTTCCACCCGGACAGCTTGATCGTTCGCAGCAGGATTAATATAACACGAGGCTCGAGGCCTCGCGCGCGAATCGCCATGGGAGAAGCTTTGAAATCGGAGGCCGTCGGCCATTCTTCGTAACCCTGCACGCGCTGGCCGCGTAATTAGAGGGGGTGTCGCGTCACGGCTGCTCGAAATACGACAAAGCCGCGAGACACGAGCCGGGGAAATTCAATTTTTCAGTGAAAGAGTCGGGAGAAAGTCGAACCGGCAGCGCGACCTCCCCGCCTCTAATTAGTTTCCCGCTATCTGTGGCGGCGACTGAAAAAGCTCGAAGGATTCGACCTTCTTTCCTGCGCTGAATTCGTCGAAAGGGGGCCAGTGGAGGGACGGGAAAAGGGGACGCACTCGGCGGAGTCTGGAGAGCCGGGAGCCTATGCGATTCGAGGGGCAGCTTCGAGGTCTAATAACGCGGGGCGAGGGCTGTTGCGCGCCGCTGGACCATCGCGCAGATATAGCCCGGGGTGCGCGCCGCTGTTCCGCAAACTTTCGTTGCGGAACTCTGCGGAACGAACGTCGTAAAGCCGTTTATGGACGCGGCTGTTTCGTTTACGTGCGCCCCCAGCCCTGATCCTGTGCACGCGTCTTCCCTCTGCAACAAGCATCGACCTACTTTCGCCCCTCGATTCCCCTGCCTCTTCCAACGGCTTCTTATTTATCATCCGGTTCCTTTGCAGCCCTCGGGTGCTCCTTGCTACCTTGTCTCTGCAATCTGCCCGATTCAAGGACCTCCAGGCGAGGAGTTCGATGGTCGGATGGAAATGACGACGAATTCGCTCCACTCGTCCACGGTTTTTAAGAACTGCTGCGAGTAATGCGGGTAACTGTGACGACGGTGATAACGCGGCCCACGCGAAAGCAGGGGACGATGGGGGCGGTTGGGGTGGTGGCGGTGACCTAGAGATGTCACTGGGTTAGCGTGCCCATGGGCCATCCATAACCCTGATACCAGTGATACACACTCGGTTTCGGCCTGTCATAGGCTGGCATGCGGCCCTGCAGATACACGGGCGCATCTACATACGAACGGCTCGCGTTCCACTTAACCGTTCTTCTGCATCCTAGGCCTGCACGCGAAGCTTGAACCCCTTCCAATTCACAACAAACCATCCGAGGCTATACAGAGGCTTGTTCGCGGATTCAGGCTTCGACTTTCCGATGGAGATGAATTTTTAGGCTAACGATCACGCGAGGCAACGCTGTCGCGTCTGACCATGGACGACCCGTTTCCCCTTGAGTCTTGCTCTCTGCCATACTCGATTCTAATTAAGGAGGAACACCACTGTGACGACTAGTAAGTCATTTTTATGATTTTTTTTCTGGAATAGTATATAATTTTCATAGAACAATTTTATTGCCTACCTTTAGTGCGCTGTCTTAAGAGATTATACAAAAAAATAAATTAGAAGAGATCCATAAATTTTAATATAGGTATTAATTAATCTTCTAGATCCCCCCACGCGAGCTGGTCGAAAGTGGAACTATGGAACAGCAGGTCCGAAATATAATTTCATTTTTTTTTATAAACTATGTGAGTGTAGTTTCCGTTGTACGTGCCGATTTCTTAAACAAATTATTTTTGTAAAAATGGGGCGCTTTACAAGAAAAGTTTCAAAGATCCTCGAATAAGATGGACAGTTTTTCGAGCGTATTTCAAAATATTTTTGTTTTCAATCGAAGAAGATGTACGTACAACGGAAACTACACTCATATAGTTTATAACAAAAAATTGAAAATTGATTTCGGACCTGCTATTCCATAGTTACACCTTCGACCAGCTCGCATGTGGGGGTCTAGAAGATTAATTAATATATTAAAACTTATGGATCTTTTTCTATTTATTTTTTTTCTATAGTCTCTTAAGAAAATAATTTTTTCTTAAAACTTCAATGTCTCCTCTATAAGCACCGTAAAGCTCATCTCCATCCGTTTACTACTTCCATAGCTATAATATTTTGAAAAAAAAGTTAGCACTTAACTTCAAACAGCTGTAAAATCGGCATTTTTCAAACTTTCGAAAAATCCTTTGAGGTATGTTTAAATATCACTAAAGACTACAACATATTCAAATTTCAGCAATCCACAAAAACTTACTCCGCAATCTGTCCGAGTTCGCGTGGAATGTCCCTAACTTGTCTACCGCCTCGGTCACTCGAAAGGACAAAGATTCGATCGCCGGACAAATGAATTAGGAGTAACGCTAAACGGGAAGAGCTCTGTCCTCCGATTAGTCTCCGTCGCGGAGTAATCTCCCCGGTTGGCTCCACTCTACCCCCAGGACATTCGTTAGCCTCCCGATAGGCACTGGCAGGTGAAAGAACGAGCTTGGTCACCGACGAGGGAAAAAAAACCACGGCTCCTCGCCGTCGCCCAAGACCAGGCCGGGGCAAGATCGATGAAGGAGCGACCGAGAACCGTGGACTCTGGAAATCTCGTTCGACGCCGAGGCAGCGGGGACGTCAAAGCATCCCATTTCGCGGGATTACGAAGGGTTTCGAGGATCATCGGATCTCGGTCTCCCGCGACGTTTCGATGGCTTTCTTTCCTCCGTATCCTCGCTTCTTTGCGATCTCCCTACCGGGTGATGTGTTTATAGAATAGCAGCTCGGAATCCCAATGAGATACACCTGGGAGAAGCGAGAACTTTTGCTCGGAGCGACGCGGGAACAGAATAACCTCCCCTGCTTCTTCCCTTCCACCAGGATATCCCGCGGCAGAAATTAATGGTCGATCACGCGACGATTTAATCCTCCCCATTCAGCGGACAAAATCCACCCACCCCCATCGTCGTTATTACGTCGCCGACACACTAAACGTTATACGCCCGAGCTTTAATCCCCTCGAAACGATATTAACGCAACCACCGGCGGAACCGGCCTGCCCAAATTCAATTTAGAATTCGGGCAACCTCCGCCCAGATCTGCAGTCATATTTTATCGATTAATACCGAGGGTGGCCGGTTGAAAAGGGGTATCAAAGTCGAGCGCGGTGATTGAAGCCGGGGCGAGGCGGAACGGCGAGGAGGAAAATAGGGAAACAGCGGAGCAGTTCATTATCTTAAGAGCGGCGGGGGAGGGGGCGGCGCGGTAATGAGAGAGGCAGGGAGGCCGGTTGGATGGGCACGCCGAAATCCATTCATTCATATTCAGCGGGAAGTTTTATTAGCGGGACCGCGAGCGTGGCCCGCGTTTTTCCGCGCCCTGATGTTTCCCGTCATTTTAATCCCTCCACCCGTCCGGCCTCGTCACCACGATCCGCAGGCCCCGCAGAATGGAAACGGTGTCGCGTGCTCGCCCGCTGAATACGCCTCGCGCGGCTACGCGCTGCGGAATATGAACTTGTCAGCGGAATTTCGAGCCCCGCCGTGGACAACGGCGTAATGAGAAAATCGACCGCGATAAAGCCTCGCGACAAACAGCCGGGCGGGATTAATTTTCAATCTGCTGCCTCGAAAAATCAACGCTGCTCTCTCTCTCTCTCTGTATCGCCCAGCTCTTCTTTGTCCCCTGTCCTTCTTTCGCTGTTAAGCGCCTCGCATCGCAGCCAGAGCCGGTCTCAGGACCAAGTTCGCTCGTTCCGCGGCCGAGAAAGTTTCCGATCGACGGTCCCGCAGCAGACAACGGCGAGACGTCGTTGATCGCATGCTCCCGAAAAGTGACTCGGTTAATCGAGTTTGCGGGGCGACGGCTGCGGAGTAGAGGCGCGTCTAGGATGGATCGCCGGAAATAGATATCCGGCGGACGAAAACGGCACGAGCCGCGGGGTTATTTATGAGCCGGAGGGGAAAATAGGGATTTCGAAAATCGTTTAAAATTCGATATCGGGACACGGGGGTATTTCCAGCCGCGCGGAGGGCTCATGAATAACTCCGGACCCGTGCGCGCGCTTTTGGTCCGACGGGGGATCGTTGCTTTGGGAATGCTCCGCGATCTAAGTGGGTCCTCTGTGCTTCTGGGGATGAAGGCTGGGAATGATACGGGTTTCAAGTGACGCGGAGCGGGAGTGTGACGATAATCGAGGGAACGAAATGGTAAACGGTGCAAGTAGGTACTAGGAAAAGAAATAAAAAATTATTCTTCCAGTGGAAAAGAGTAGGGGAGACCGATGGTAGTTGATACGTTATTCTGTTTTCAATTTTTTGTATTTTTATTCGAATTAATTACTTGATTAGAAATGTGACAAAATATACTTTGGTCCTTCCTGTTTAATATATAGAAAGCGAAAACTTGAGAAAATACGTACAAAGGGAATGAGAAAATGTTATTTGGACTAAGGCAAATGTATATTGATTTACCCCACTGCGGGACTAGTTGATACGTTTTCTGTTTTCCATTTTTTAAATATAGAAGAAATTTTGAGAACGTAGATATTCTTTATGACAATTCGAGTGATGCAGAAAAGGTGCAACTACTGTGCAATATGTGACCTATATTATTGCGATAAAATAAGGACCTAAATCTGACTGGGTAAAAACTACTTGTTGCAAAAAGTGGGTCCATGAAGACTGCGTAGAGATTGGGGACTGTTTAGTTTGTTAGAAATAGGTATTTTCTTCAAATATATTTTACGTTTCATTGAGTTGAAATGTTTGTTATTAGTTACTAATAGCTTGGATAGTTTAAAATATTGTTGATTCTGAAAAATTTGAGTGATCAGTTCGCACTTCATAGCTTGTGGCATATTAGCTCAGACCTTGTGGCATATTTACCCACCACTTGGGTAATATGCCACTTTCGAGGACTTTTGTATTTGTACCTTTCTCATTAAACTCTAAAAGTTACATAACTTTACTTATTAGTCAATATACAGAATTAGTTACACTTTCATTTGGTTTTATCTATTTTCCTGTATATACTAATACTTGTGAGATATCGCGTTTCAAAGTTGACTGTGGCATACTACCCCGAGTTACCCCAAGCGAAATCTCGAGAAAATACATACAAAATGAATGGAAAAAAAATGTTATTTCGACGATCAATTTGGATATATCAAAATTGAGGTGAATGTCCCAATTTCTGCTCATGTCCCCATTTCTGCTCATTTCGTATTTTTCTTATTATTATAAGCGTCATGTTTGTACTATAGTTACAATAAAATAATTCTAAATTATTTGAAAGTGGCGTAAGTCCATTCACAGCCATCAAACACATATTATTCCTTAAATAATGTTAATTACGCTAATTGGGATGATAAATCTGACACCCTTGGAACCCCAAAAACATTATCTACCATGTTATCTGTTACCTGTATTTTTAAATTTAATCCAACGCAAACCCTTCAATATCTCGATTCGAACATAAATGGACTTTCAAAATAAACGGCTCAATTCGTCTGTATCAACCCGCCCCTGTACGAACAAGCCCCGGTCTCCCCTAGGCACTCGAATAATTTTGAAAATTCTCACCACTGCCACTTACGTAATTTACCATTCCAACTCCCGAATTAGGCAATCGCATCCCACGACAAGAGCGCTCCAAGCAATCCTCTACAATCTGTTACAACACCCTCCAAAGATTCCTAAAAGCGCACACCCCCGCCCCTTTCAACGAGCAGCCAAAGAAAATTCCTCGAAGCGACTGGCACGAAGGGGATGAAACAAAGGCCTGGAACGTTCGGGTATCATCTCGATTCCGAGCGATTGCCGCGAAAGTGGAGCGACGCTGCGCGAGGTGGGGGTCCGCGAAGAAACGCGGGGCAACGGCGTAGCAGCCTAGCATATCCCGTGTCACGTGTCGGAATAATCGGACAGCCGGGCGGGTGGGCGGTCCGGCCGTTGTTTCCCTCACAATGCCGAGGAAATTTTCGGTCGTTGCATGAATTTGGCAGGGACAATGTATCACGTTCGCCCCGGCGAGCGGGTAATAGGCAGAGGCCAGAACCGCAACGTATCTGCAGTACAAGCCACATTCGTAGCACCGTGTACGCGGCGCACACATTTATGGGTTGGCGCGCGCACAAAGGCACACAGACGGCGGACAGGCCGCGTGCGTGTGGGTGGACGGACGGGTACGCGTGTGTGCCAGCGCGAACGTGTGCACGTAAGGGCAGGAGAGAAGCACGTGCAAATATACGCTCGCAAACACGGCTTGCCAGGCCAGCCGAGGACCGACGCGATTATCCCCGTGACGTCGATCCACTCTCCTGCGCCTGGATAACTTATAACCCTCTAATTTCGGACGGGACAATCGACGCCTGCGAGCGCTTCGTGGCGAGTCAAACGGTGCCCCCATTGGAGCCGTATTACGGGGGATTTTATGTAAGTAAATACAGAGAGGCTGCTAGGGGGTGGTCGTGGGGTGTATTATATCTCTATCGTTCTTACTACTCGGGACGGTGCAAGATAGAATTAATATAAGTGACTTTTATCGAAGTGGCTCGTCTCAGATGTAGTAGTACGGGAGAGATGAACCACATCCCCAATTTTATTTACTCATTTCCACAGCTGTTTAGAAAGATATCGTGTTACGATGATTACGAGGCCTAGAAAAGATAGTTTACTATAAGAACTGATGAGTCTAATTTATTTATTTATTTATTTATTTAACGGGAAGCACCCTTTAGTTGCAGTAAAGCGGACAGCTAACGAGGGAACACCGCGAACCTGGACTCACCGATTGGAACGCAACTTTGTGGGTTTATAGAGTGACTTGAAAGTAGAACAACGGTGTCTTTCGTTTGGGCCCTATCACCCTTTAAGGGGGTGAAAACTAACCTCGACGAAGTCCAGTTGGCACTTCCACTTTTTCGCGTGTAACTCTCGAAGCACAACAGACAGAGAAAAATGTTTCGAACGTAAGTTTAATGGCGCAATGAGCGCTACAAACTTGCGTTAACGAAATTTTGAAAAGAGTTTTTTTCGTCAGTTATATATTTTTTTTTCAACTCTTTTCAAAGTTTTGTTGACGGCAGTTTGTAGCGCTTGTTGCACCATTAAACTTTTGTTGGAAACATTTCTTTCTGTCTGCTGAACTTTGAGAGTTACACGCGAAAAAGTGGAAGTGCCAATTTGACTTTGAGGGTAGTTTTCACCCGCTTAAAGGGCGATAGGGCCCAGATGAAAGACACCGTTGTTCTTGTTTCCAGTCACTCTAAAAACCCACAAAGTTCCATTCCAATCGGTGAGTCCAGGTTCGCGGTGTTCCCTTGTAAGTAAGTAAGAGACAGTCTGTAATAATTAACCTATATGACGGAAGGGAAAAATATACAAATTCGTTTCACGGCATGGAAACAGGAGTAGAGCATAGAATAAGATACGTAGAAAATATAAGAATTCGGCAGAAAAAGGAAGGAAAAATAATAGGAAAAATAAAATCCAGAGTGTAATATTCAGTAGGCGCTGTTAAAATATTTAAGTTCGAGGCGATTTTAAAAACGTGGTCCATCTCTACCGGAATCACCCCACTGGATTCGTACTTCACAGAGTGCACGTAGATAGGATCCTGCGGTCCAGGGGTGGCGTATCTCTATCTCGGTCTCTACCCGAATCGATAAAGAAGTACATTATCCTCCTCGAGCTAAGGGTTAACGCATCTACCGAAGCTATCCCGTGAGATCGTGCGGGCTGCGTTTCTGGGGGGTTGCACATCGTTCTCTTGGAGTACGAGATACACAGGCGGATCTACCTCTACCGAGCACTTAACTGGATGAAATGCAGGCTCGCCGGCGTCCTTCGATCGCGGTGCAGGGCTTATCGCTGCCAGCTACGAAATGGAGCTTGCTCCTCCGTCAAGCGTCCGTCCGTCTCCTTTGGCAGTCCTTTTCTGGGGCGACGTCTGGCCGGGTTCGGATAGAAAAAAATTCCACGCGCAAGGATCAGGACGACGCGGAGGGCTCGGTGATCCTTGACCCGGTTACGGAGACCGCGCCGAATGTCAAGCTAACCTGGTGGCCAGGTCCGAAACCTGTCTTTAGGAAGTCGTTAAAACGAAAGGTCCCCTCTTCTTAAACCGCGACACCGTTTCGCGGCTCGTTACTGTCACGGCTCGGGCCACCTCTGGCATACATTAAAATAATAACGAGCCGGCAGGGTGTCTGCAGCCCCGTCCACCACCGAGCGTCCTATCGAGCCCGGGGGGAATTCGGGGTGGAGAGGAGCAAGCGGATCGAGAGGCGAAGTCGATCAGTCGGCTTTATTGTTCTTGGACTATCAACCGATGCCCAGCGATCCGAGGAAGACACCTGCGGAATAACTGGCAGCTAGAAGCTAAAGATCGGCGGAGTGGCTACTGCAGCTTGAACCCGAGTGCATGCACCGTATGCGCGCGCTGTGTGCAGTTGCATTCGCAGCGTAGATGCTCTTGTCGGGTCTGTTTGCTCCGCGGTCGCAGCGGGGCTCCAATTTGTCCGCGGCGGGTAAATAAATCATTTCGACCACGGGGAATTGCGCGCCGTTGCGAAAGGGATGCAGAGCTAACGGTCTAATGCAATCTCTCCTAAGGGGGTTACTGTATGGAGTAACTAGGCTCTCGCGTCCAGCCTACGCTGTCGATTCGACCCAACATTTGCATCCACTTCGTTAAAAAAAAAATGGGAATACTGTAATTGAAATATTACTACACCCTCTCACCTAGAATGGAGTAGAGACGTGCCAATTACTACCACTTTATTTACTTTGCTAAATAAAACCGTAGCGTAGAGAGAACGGTGTATAAAAAAATTCTTATTAAATTGGGACTATTCTTAAAATAAAGTGGTGGTAATAGGGACACTGACAGTAATTGGGACGTCCACCCTACTGCGCCAAACTTTCCAAAGGCTTCGTTAAAAAATTGCACGTTCGCTACCCCCGGAGCAGTACGCGGGAATTCGAGCGCTCCGTGGTAAACAGTTCGAGGGGGAGGCAGAAGGGGGTGGGGTTACGTCGAAGCGACTGGCAGCGTCGACACGGTGTATTGGATTCTTTGGAAAATGGAGTCGACAGGTAAACGAAGAACGAAACCTCCGGCAACGGCCCCGGGGCGCTTCTCCTCGCGGCTGAATTTGCATCTGCTTCTTGACGCGACGTAATAGCGAGTCCTTCCACCCCCGTCTAGCCTCCCGTGCACTTTCCACGCGCAAATATTTAGACTCCATTTAGGAGGAGTGCTCGCGCCCCCCAGCAGCTGGATTCGCGCGTTACGCGCCACGCTGCAACCTCCAAACGATCGGCCGTTCCTCGCCTGACGTCTGTCGCGACTGCCCCGATCGACGACATCCCCTCGTAAAAAGGCCGAACGGAGAATGCACCCCCCGAGAGCGTCCCCGGATACTTGACCCAATGTTATTTACCGACTTCCGCGAGATATCGATTCAACCTCCGCAACCACTAATCTCGAGTTGTCTATTCTAAGGCCGAAGCGAGAAGAGGCCTGTCGAGCGAGACTTTTCGACACGGCACTGCGTCGCTTGTTTACGGGAGGAATATTAACGGCAGGCAGAGTGGGGGTCGGGCAGATTCTGCGTTAAAGGGGACTCTTAAGAATTAATTATATATAACCGAGATTGAAAGTAACACGATAAAGATCTTCAAAGATAACGCGTTATCGTAGAATCTTATCGGTTCCACATCACCTTCTTTCGCGCGGAGATAGATGCTATGCTTCTTGGGACTCGGGAATGGCTGCGCCAAGAAGGTGAAAGTGATCAGGCATTTTAAACTTCTCTGTCAATTATTATCAATGCTCGCGGCGAATGTTTTTGGCTACCGCAAGGAGACAAGTATCCTGCTAGAGTCACTGGTATTAGAATTTTTTCCTAGTAGCGTAAAACGCCAATAGTTTCGCGTATATTAAGCAGACGTAGCTATTTAAAAAGGCCAACGAAAAAATTAATAGGATATTTTTTTTCCCTATTTATTTGATAATTATTTGCCGAAGAATTCATTTTCTTGCTCCAGCCGTTTTCGAGAAACAATGGCTTTGCTACCGTAATATTAAGCTGGCGTAGCCACTTATTGTATCTCTGTACTTAAGATATCAATCCCATTCTTGCAGCTGATTTTTCGCTAATTATTTGCTCTTAATCCACCGAATACTAATTTGTTCGCTGCAGTTATATTCGAGAAGCGATGACCGCGCTAGAACAGCGTTAATCTAGCATAGCCACGTGTCGCGCCTTTGTGCCTAACAAAGCTATCGATACCATTCTTGCGGCATAGTTTTTTGCTAATTATTTGCTCGCGATCCACCGAATATTAATTTTTTTGCTGCGGTCTGTTTCGAGAAGCGATGACCGCGCTAGAGCCACGTTTGTACCGCGATTACTCGTGTGTGTAAAGGAAATAAAATGATACGAAATCTTTCATTCTTTTTTCTGCACTTACCTGCAACCAGCATCGTACAGCCTTTAGGCTATGCTGGATTAACGCTGTTCTAGCGCGGTCATCGCTTCTCCAAAATGACTGCGGCAAAGAAATTAATATTCGGTGGATTAAGAGCAAATAATTGGCAAAAAATATGCCGCAACAACGGCTTCGATATCTTTGTTGTGCACTGTGATACAGCATGTGGCTACGTTAGCTTAATATTAAGGGTCAGGAGGTAGAAAAGAATCGATTCTTTGGGAAATTATTTCAGAAAGTACATGCATATTTTTATGCAATGGTTTTTGTATTCAGACGAGGGACACTTTAACAGGTTATTATATTATGTTTTGGTATAAAAATATATAGTTATTGCAAAATTACAACTGATTTCCTGGAAGCTGTTTTTAGACCGGTGACCACGATTTCTTCAAAACCGCTTCACCGATCTTTCTGAAACTTTGTAGGCTTCTTCTAGACATTCAACTCTAGTCTTTAATCGAAGCATTTGTTTTTCCAATGCACAGTTTTTATTTTATGCATGAAAGATAAGTGTTATTTTCCACGAAAGTCGATCGCTTCACTTTAAACATCTGCCATTTTGTCCCAGATTAATATTTTATAAAACGGAACGATTAAAGACTAGCTAAACTATCGCACTAACTGAATCTTCTTCGTTTTTTTAATTCAGATAACCCAGTTCCGAATAATGTTGGTCACAGCAAAACGTGTTTCTAAAAACAGCTTCAGGGAAATCAGTTGTAATTGAGCAATAACTAAATATTTTTATACCAAAACATAATATAACAACCTGTTAAAGTGTCCCTCATCTGAATACAAAAGCAATTGCACAAAAATATGCATGTACTTTCTCAAATAAATTCCCAAAGAATCCATTCTTTTTCTACCCCCTGACTGCAGGTAACCTCTTAATCTAGAGCAGCCACAGTTTTTCGAGAACGGCTGGGGCAGAAAAATTAATATTCAGTGGATTAAGAGCAACGAATTAGTAAAAAAATATGCTGCAAGAATGGGATCGATATCTTTCTTAGGTACAGAGATACAATAAGTAGCTACGCCAGCTTAATATTACAGTAGCGTAGCCATTGTTTCTCGAAAACGGCTGGAGCAAAAAAATGAATTCTTCGGCAAGTAATTATCAAATAAATAGGGGAAAAAACTATCCTATTAATTCTTTCGTTGGCCTTTTGAAATGGCTACGCCAGCTTAATATACGTAAAAGTTCCGAGCTGCAGCGCGGATAGCAAAGTTCACGCGAGCCGCAGCCGAAAGCTGGCAATGGAAGCAAGTGCCAACCCGAGCCAGACACGGAGACCTATTTTCCCATTCGACCACCTCGTCGTTACCTTCCCTCCGCTTTTTACGATCCTCCCTTCGGCTGACCTCGAGGAAAGGACACGACAGCCAGTGTTTAATGGCTCGGAGGACCCGGAGGCCTCGGCGATACGCCCCCGAGCAGAAGAAGCATCCCCGGCGAAAAGAGAAGCAGATTTCGATAAGAAAATCAAGGCTCGTCGACTTTTCCTCCCTCCGTTGGCGCGTTCCCCGCCGAGTCTAGACGGTATCGATGGTTCTCGTTCGAATTAAGCCCTCGCCGAAGTAACCTCGCGACATCAAAGCGCCTCGCGGAAACCTCGAGCCCCTCTACAGATTGAAAAGCTGTTGGAACACCGCGACTCGCGTAAGTTAAGTGTTAATCGCCGGTCTCAAAGGAGCCCCCCGCCTGGCCTCCTCTTCCTCTACCCGCGGAGTGCTTTTCGAGGACCGAGAAAGCTCGGTGGCTCGGGACGTTAACGCGCTTGAAAAATATATTTCCCGCCCCTCGGCCGGAGAACGCGCGACGCGGAGTCCTCCCTTGGACTCGCGAGCATCAAACGCAGGGAACAACGGGAGGGAGAATTGCCCGTCGATCGAGTCCACGGGGCTTCTCCACGCTCCGCCGGACGTTCCCTCTTCTGCTCGAGACGTCTCGAGATTCGAAATATTCCCGGCTACCGTTGCGCCCGTCGCGGAATGCTAAGCGGGCCGACCTATTTCTTATTTCTCGTTCCATTCCAGACGTTTACCGGCGGGCAGCCGCTCGACGTTCGCTTTGGTAAACAGGCAGGGCGTCCTTCTGTCTTTTTTTAACAATCCCCCGCAACTGCAGTTTGCGGGATCGATTCCGCGGAGCATCGGGCGGCGGATCGCGTTCTGTTGCGTTTCGGGCGATCGGTGCACGGGGGGGAAGTTTCTCGCAATTGGCTGCGGGGCGGACGATTCCCGAGGCCGAAAAAGTTGCCCGATCTGCTGTGGCCGATAATAAATTCATGGGGCGGGTTTAACGTGGAATTTTTATGCGGGAACCGGTGGGGATTCGGTTGGTTCGGTCGGTTCAGCCCCATCGGGCTCGACGCAGCCTTTCGACGCGAGTGCACGGTGGCAATGCGTCGGGAACTGCTGCAGCCGCAATGCAGCTCCGGGTGCAAGGAAAAATCGTTCGCGGCCGGATGCACTGGCTTCCTTTCTTCCTCGATTATTTCGTCCGGCCGGTGGGTCCGTTGGATCTGGTTCGACGGACGAGGCGAGGTCGCTAAGCTCCCAACCGTTGGCCAACTTCGACACTGTCGATTGGTCGATCTCGGCTTCCTACGGAGGGATCGTTTCTACCCCTCGCGTCCGAAGGCAGCTCGGCGGGGGAAGCGTGAAACACTTTTTACGGGCACAGAACACTCGGTCAATTGGAGCGTAGTTCCGAGTCCTTGCCGCTTAAGGAAGTCACGTGACGAGTAAGTCGTGCATAAAAAATTAGTAGCCAGTCAGATCGACCCGATTAGATAGGCATCTGCGGCGGGAGCTGACGTAATGAGCGTAACGGGCGTTGCCGTAACAAATTGAGGGAAAGCTGGGCCGGCTATAGTCCCTCGTTCTACTTGCCGGCTGACTCCTCGTCCTCACCTTCCACTAGACCCCTCTGCGAACCTTACACGCGGCCGGGGGAGGCCGTAAGCACTCCCTGGGGAGCGGAGATCGTTGACGGAAATGGAAAAGAGGCATCGAGCAAGGTGGAATGTCACCACAATGGAAGGCCCTCGTCGAACGCTCGAAAGATGTAACAAAAGGGAGCTTCTGTCTCCACTCGAATGGAATAATGGACAATCCTGCTGCGGAGTAGATATTCTCGGGCGTGCTTCTAAATGTGTAAAGTCGTCTTCGGGGAGCCTAGTCCCGAAATGGAGGCTCGGCTTCTGGGTTCCGAGAGCCGAGCGCACCCCGCGGGCACCGCTAACGGGGAGTGGTGATCGGACCGATACCGATACTATTAATGATATTCAATCAATTCGATACTAAAGTACTCAATGGACAGTATCCATACGTATTGAAATTTTAGGTACTTGGTAGCAATTTTCGGTACTGATGCTACTTGAATCGATATTAATTCCAAGAGCGCTTACATAGAAACGATACCCGTTTGGTACCTCGTAAAAGTATCGGTATCCTCGTTTGATACCTCACGAAAGTACCGGTACCCGCTCGATACTTTACGGAAGTAACGATACATGATTGATACCTTATGAAAGTACAGATATACATGTCATATTTTTACAAATGTTTGGTACTAGCTTGATATTTTACGAACGCATCGATACCTGTAGATATTAAACTTTTGAAATTATGGATGTTCATTTGATACTTCGCCGAAATATATTGATAAAAGAAATGACGTTTTATCAATTAAGCAGGTGACGTCAAGATGATTACGGTGAGATGAAGTTGCATTGATTCCCCAGTTATTCGTATCATGCTCAACGATCTCTCTGTTTTACTTAAGAACTTACGATTAGATTTCTTCTTTCGATATAATCATTAATTAAATTTCTTGGTCCAGCTACGAAGTGACAAGCTCTCTGTACCCTGCATTGCAACCGCGACCGTCTCAACGGCGCAAAGGTTATTACTTGTAGTAATGCTTTGTATTTATAGTGCCTCTACGAGCTACAGTGACTTAGGTGTGAGGTACCCAGCGGGGTCTTAACCGATATCCTGCTGGGTATGGGCCGCTAAACGTGGCCCCCTGCTACCTCTTGTAGTACTGTGTTTAGGGAAGATCAGTGGCCCAGAAACTGCGGCCCTATAGATGAAGCGTTACATCTTCGATTTTAATAAAATAAAATAGAAATTGAAGATACTGTTTATCGTTATTAAACGCCACCAATTAAGCTTTGCTACTGGCTATTAAAAATTGTCTCACTGTCAGCACATATTAAATACAAATCCATTTCAGTAAGGCATATATACTGCATTAGAACAGTAGCAATGTAAATTATTTTATATCAATAACTCATTTTACCCTTTAGGGCCCAGGTTTTGTCCTGAACCTCCCTAAACACAGTTCTGCAAGAGGCAGTAGTGGGGGCACGTTTAGCGGCCCGTACCCAGCAGGGTATGGGTTAAGACCCCGCTGGGTACCTCACACCTAAGTCACTATAGCTCGTAGAGGCACTATACCTGTGCCGTCAACACGTGACGCCGTGTATATCAAATGGGTATCACTACTTTCGGATCGAACGGGTGAATCGATCGCTTCGTAGAGTTACCAAAAAGGTATCGATGCTTTCGCGTGGTATCGCAAACAGGTACCGATACCTTCGCAGAGTGGGTATCAAACGGATATCTATACTTTCATAGAAGTATCAAACGGGTATCAATATTTCTGATACCTACGTCTTGTAGCCACTATTCGATACCGCATCCTAATTTCCGGGCTGGTATCGATAGTATTGATTTGGTATCGGCCCGATCGCTGACGGGTAGGATCGTTTAATCCGGCAGAAGGAGGCTCTATCGGTGCGCAGATTTTCGCGGGGGAGCCCGATGCACCCGTCACGCGATGCGCGGGCCGGAATGGTATAAACAGTCGCTCGTGTCGGCTGACACAAAGGCCTAGAAAAGGGGCCGTAGATCGCCGGCAGGGAGGAGCGCGAGGGAGGCGAGGGACGGGCGAGTAAGTCGTAGGGGGATAGGAAAGGATAGATTAACCTGGTTAGATAGGGATCTGGGGAGAATGTGGCGGCATAATAGGGCCGCGAGGGTTAGGTACAGAGGTGAGGGCGAGGGCGACGGGAGATTGCAGTTGCAGGTGCTTTCTCTTCGAGCTGCACGGCCCCCTAATATCCTCGGGCCATTTCTGAAGTTACGCCTGCGTGCAGATAGCGACACGGCTATTCAATTTTCCCTCTCTCTCCCTCCCTCTCTCTCTCTCTGCCTCTCTATCCGGACGTATATTTCGAATACCGTGGCTTTCGAGAATCTTCACGTGCCCCTGCGCCCTCCATCGAAAGCGGCCTGGACTTTTGGCTCGGGCGATTAGCTCCACCCCCACCCCGCTCCGTTTCGCCTTCTTTTCCGCGCCGTCCAATTTCTGGCCTGGCCTAGAAGGCTTATGAATATTGCACCGTGCCACGACCTTTTCGCTCCTCGTCGCCGCACCATCGTCCGCCACCTTTTCATTATTGACGACCGCTTTCTTTATACGCTTACGGCGAATTCCAGACGCCGCCCCAATCCCACCCGGAAATTACTTTTTTCCCAGCCTTCTCCCTCCGTCCTTAGCGTCCCCCGCCGACCGCAGCGCGATCCTCCTTCCCTAGGAATCTACTCGACGGACTCTCTTCCCCCTTTGAAAGCGCGGCGAGCCATTAACATCAGGAGCATAAATTTCGCTCCTCTTCCTCGCCGAGTGCGAACGGCGGGAACCGTCGAACGGAGTGCTTAAAAGCGAGACCGGAACCTTCGTCGTCTCTTATTATCGCGCGGCGTTTCGATTCCGCCAGGAGTCCAGTTCGTCCATTCTGCTCTACGTTCGCCTGGCAGAGCAGCAACTGCGGCCTTTCTCCGCGGTACGAGCTACAGAGGAGCAGCGCGGGCTGTGCAAAGAGGAGTCTCTGCTGGAGCCAGGCCGCTGGACAATTTGTCGCGACGTCCGCTGACAGAGGGATGGAAGAAGGTCGATTCCGAGGGAAAGAAGCGGAGAAACGGGCAAGCACTTTCGAGCCTCGTGCCTCCGCGGCTCCCGGGATTGCAGACGCGCGCAGATACGCTGCGCGATAACTGTGCCGTGCGAATAAAGGCCAGCGTCCTTATCGGGCCGTTGATCTCGGGGCCACTTATCGGTATCGAGATGTGCTTCTTTTTTTTTTTTCGAGGGACCTTCGACAATCAGACTCCTATTCAGCCTCGGAACTACGCCTCATCCCGTGTCGCGTGCCCTCTACTACTCGATCCTCTCCCTCGGTCTCTGGGTCGAACCGTGATTCTCGCTCGATAAAGCCGATACTTGATCCACAGCCTGTGATAAATTATCCTTATCGAGCGGATCGACGTGCGCCGTGCAAACAACCGATTCCGAATCTGCTAATCGTTTGCTAAAGTTCGGCCAGATGAACCAGCGATATTTCAACGTGGTTTAACGTCGAGTCAATTAGCAAAAACTGCTTATAAAATTATTGCTCTGACTTGTCGTTATAAGGAGAGCTCTGATCGAAGAACATATAATTTCACGTAGTGTTCCTTCTCGAGAAATTTTATAATTGCGCATTTCTTATTTCTCGAGAAATACTATGATTTCTCGAGAAACTTAAGCTCAGGGGAAATATTATAAATCTCATTTATTTTCGTAAATGAATGTATTACTAGTTAATCGCGAACGTATGAACACATCTACAATTTATAATGCATCTTATTAATAACATTAGAACCTATATGAATTCCAATAGAAAATCACAGTACAGAAGATTCGATATTATTAATTGTTGAAGGTGCTCTTAAATTCTTATTTCAAAATTTAGAAAAATTGTATACTGAATTAAGTACCTAATGAGGTTCTTGTGGCTATTAAAGAAGAAATATTGAAAACAAGAGATAAGACTATTGTACTCCGTATAAAATTTTTACACGATCCAGAATTTCTTCCAAAAGGGTCAAGACGCATTTCTTCATTTAACAGCCGAGATAGATATTTCTAAAACGTCAAAATATAGCAATAACAGATTTTGCTATAAAAAAAAATAGATTCGCTGACGCTACATTAGACGCATTGTGCTATTTAAAAATAAATTTTAAAAGCAAAAAGGAATGTTTCGCTTTGTACAAATTTTGTATTAAATAAATAAATTTACCAATTATATTTAATATCTATTTTTCATTTACACAAGTTTTGTACAAATTAGACCGGAATAATTAGTTAGTTAAAGTTTTTTGTGTTTTTGATAAATATTATCAACATTATTCCAAAAATATAAGTTTTGCAATATTTTTTTCAATTTCTCGAGAAACAAAAAATATCGAGAAATCAGGAACACTATTTTCACGCAATAAATAACAGTTATCGAGCCGCTAAATTTTGATTTCTATTTCTTGCGAATTCTTCAAATCTGTATCTGCCGAAACAAAAATGTAGCACAAAACAGTAATAGGTGCAGCTTGAAAATTTACAATAAATCGCTAGTCTTCTTTACATATGTTAAACGTCAGAACAAAAAAATTAGTAAAAACGTAGTTGCACGCCTCTCGCTGCAATTTCCTCGATTCGATCTACTATTACCTCCAGTTTTTAGCAGTCAGCCGCGACTTACGACTCGAGAGAATGTCACAGAAGCTCAAAGGAACAAAATAAGTAAAACACACATAAGATAATTAACTATCAAACAAAAGAATTTTCAGAGCAAACTAAAAAATTGTTTCCCTATAAAGATAGTTTATTTTCTTTATTAAATTATATTGCAACGCTCATTTACAATATGTACGATCTTACCTGTAAAGAGAGAAACGACATTTAAAGTTTATTCTCTATCGCTTCTTCCGTTTACATCTTTATTATTTTCTTTCGTGTTAATAATACTCTATTAATTCTTATCCCACTTTCTCAATCTACGCACATGTGCTCTGTTACGCAATCATCCATCAGTCATCTGTTAGTCGTTCTCTCTATACAGTAGGATTTGAATTTAACCCTTAACTGGTATACTGTCTTTTCAAACGTAACTGTTATCTTGGGGTCGTGGCAGACCCCAAATAAAAAAGGACACAGAAATTTGTAAAGTCGACATTAGATCAACCTCTATGAATACCAATTTTGTTCGTAGGTAATGTATAAAATAATAGAAACCTCGAAAGTTAAACTATTATGATCAAATTAATTAGAAATTCAGTTTACAAACTTAGACAACCAAATATTTTGCAGCGAACCTTGCGTGCTTGGGGTCACGACTGACCCCAGGATACCAGTTAAGGGTTAAGAAATACCATTTCCTTGCACATTTAAAAACGCAAGAGACACTCTGATTCAAGCTTCCCTAAGCGAGCAGCAATTGTCCCACGCACCAATCTAACAGACCCCACGTTCCGTCGCGCGATACTGTCTAAGGGAGCGTTAACAAATGCCGCGTCCACCCCCGTTTAGCCTCGTCGCGGGAAATCAGAGGGCCCGGCCTGCCGGCGAGCTCCGCGAGCATTAACCGGAATCGTTAAGAGTTAATTAGCGCGCGAGCGTGACTTCGCAGCCGCGGCGACGCATTAGAGAGTGACGGTGGTCCAGGGCGCGGGAAACACAGCAGCCCTGGCGTTTATACGGGGCAAACGGGTCGTGCTCGCGAGGCCACGCGATAAATGTTTAAGCGCGAACGCGACCCGAGATATTTTGCCCGCCAAGCTGCGGCGCCGGTAAATACGCTTAAAAATTCCGGCGGAGTTAGCGCGCTGGCTGGCCGGGGGGTAAACAGGGTGGCACGCACGGGGGGTGGCGGGTAATAAACCGAGGATAAGTCGGGCTTGGATATTCAGTTTCCTCAGCGCTGATTTATTCCAGCTACGGGAGACAGAGCCGAGAGCGACTTCTCGAAAAAAAGAAAAAGCGTATCGACTCGACCCTGTTTCCCCCTCCCCCCCCCCGGTGGCCGTCGGAATCTCATCTCACTTTCACGTGCACGCGCAGGAGCACGCAGCCACACGCAGGGGGTGGATACGCGGCTCTCTCGATCGACGCCGCGCCGCCGACGTCGCGGGCACACGCCGCACAGACGGGCGGCGTATCAACGGTCGCATTGATTCGCCCGCGGGGGAGCGAAAAATAGTCGGACAACGGGAGGAAATGCATAATTGTGGAATCGAGCGTAGTTAGGTCACGGCTTCTATTTTTAGTCACCGGCGCTGATTGTGAGTTCAAACGAAAGCAAAGGCCACCTGTGTGTGTCCAGCGTTTACTTTACGCCATCGCTCCCACCGTCTGCCGCCTCTTCTCGCCCTCTCTCAGCTTTCCCCTCGGAGGAGCCACACGGACGGGCACGCACACCGGCGTGCCCCGGGTTGCGGAGCTTTCGACACGATCCTTGATCCGACAAAGCTGCGGCGTGCGAAGCCGCGCACCGGGATAGGAGGAAAAAGCGGAGGCTCCAACGCGAGCGCCACCGGCGCGCGTCAATTTTCCTTTCGTCACCTGTATATAACCTTGTCATTGTTTTTTTTTTAATCGGCCCTCGACGACCATGAGAGGCTGCTGCACTTGCCCGAGTGCGCTAAATACGTTATGGGTCGCGACGCGCGTTAAACCGTGCTCCGCGGAGATAGAAGAGGCGGACGGGGGATCGCGGCTGGGGGCGAAATTCAATTCTCTCCGAGGCTGTTCTCCCCGGACATTAGGCAAGATTGATACCACGCTCGCGATACTATCCTCGGGCGATAAACTGTATCTCCAGGCTCGCGTTCGCGTCGCCCCGAGTTACTCGGCTAGATACACCCCCGTTGCGCGTTTTCTACGGGATTCAAGATCCCTCCCCGAAAGGTGAATAAGCACGTACGCTATAGCGACGCTCGGCTGATTCAACCTCCGCGCGAAAGCTTAGGTGCCCCGAACGATAAAAGACCGGCTCTCCCCACGAGCGAGGAGCGATCGATGAATTTGCTACTCGAATCTTTTCAAGGACCCCGTCCTTCCATGAGCTGCCATGCAAGTGCCGCGTCCCTTCCTCTCGGCCCCTGCACCCTTCCCCCGTCGCCCTGGGCTGGTATCGCGACGCCAGTGGCAACTGCGCGGAATATTAAAAGCCGCCTTTATAGCAGCGCGCCAGGAGAGAAGGCTCTCGGCGGGCCACGGGAAACGAACAAAGGGGATTGGTCTTGCCGTGCTGGCAATAAATATAATAAATCGTCTCGAAATCGATCGGAGGGTACGCGGCTCCAAGAGCGACGGCCTTCACCGTGCGCAGCGGGGATTTATCGGTGACCTCGGCTGAGAAAATCCGATCCTCGATCTCGGGAGCAGCCAGCATCGGCTTAAGCCTATCGAAATTTATCGTCGCCGCTCGCAGGCCTAGCTGCCGTTAATCCGCGCCACATATTCCTCGATATCCGTTCGCCGATCTTATCGCTGATCCGCTAGCTTTGTCGTCGTAACTCTCGCCGACTAATAGGACTACCGCCAGCCAATCTTTGCGCGAAATCGATCCCGCGCCTCTCTGGCCCTAGCCAGGCACAGAGAAATCTCTTTCAAACCCTTCAAATGGGGGACTATTCAAAGAACTCTAACGTAGCCTTGGGGTTTCAAGATTAATAGCTAATCAGAGGTGGATATGTGTAATACTGTTTAATACGTCTCGCCTAGTGTTACTGATTTCTCTTCTTTTTTTTTGTTTCTCGAGACATCAGAAATGAGATCGTATTTCTTGAGAATTCTCGAGAAATTCAACAGGAATATTATAAAAATTATATTTATGGAATAATGCTGATAATATCTATCAAAAACACAAGAAAATTTTAACTAAATTATTCATGTCTAATTTATACGAAATTTGTGTAAATGAAAAAATAAATATTAAATAATTGGTGAATTTATTTATTTAATACAAAATTTGTACAAAGCGAAACGTTACTTTTTGGTTTTAAAATTTATTTTTAAATAGCATAATGCGTCTAATGTAGCGTTAGCGAATCTATTTTTTTTTATAGCAAAATCTGTTATTGCTATATTTTGACATTTTAGAAATATCTATCTTGGATGTTAAGTGAAGAAATGCGTCTTGACCCTTTTGGAAGAAATTCTGGATCGTGCAAAAATTTTATACGGGATACAATAGTCTTATCTCCTCTTTTCTATATTTCTTCTTTAAGGGGGAACACCACTGTGACGGCCGGAAAAGTAAGTCACTTTTAAGAATTTTTTTCAGGAACAATTTACAGTTTTCATAAAAAATTGTTATTACCTACCTTTAGTACGCTGTCTTAAGAGACTATAGAAAAAAAAATTAATAGAAAAACATTCATAAATTTTAATATATTAATTAATCTTCTAGACTTCCCCACGCGAGCTGATCGAAGGTGTAACTATGGAACAGTAGGTCCAAAATTAAATTTCTTTTTTTTTTATAAACTATATGAGTGTAGTTTCCGTTGTACGTATGGATTCTTTGATTGCAAACAAATTTTTGTTTAAATACGCGCGAAGAGCTGTCTATCTTATTCGCGGATTTTCGAAACTTTTCTTCTAAGGCGCACCATTTTAACAAAAATAATTTGTTTAAGAAATCGGTACGTACAACGGAAACTACACTCATATAGTTTATAAAAAAAAAAGAAATTTGATTTCGGACCTGTCGTTCCATAGTTACACATTCGACCAGCTTGCGTGGAGGGTCTAGAAGATTAATTAATATATTAAAATCTATGGATGTTTTCCTAATTATTTTTTTCTGTATAGTCTCTTAAGACAACGTACTAAATGCAGGCAATCACAATTTTCTATGAAAATTGTATATTATTCCTGAAAAAAATTCTTAAGAATGTCTTACTTTTCCGGCCGTCACAGTGGTGTTTCCCCTTAATAGCCACAAGAAACTCATTAGGTACTCAATTCAGTATACAATTTTTCTAAATATTTAAATAAGAATTTAAGAGCACCTTCAGCAGTTAATAATATCGAATCTTCTGTACTGTGCTTTTCTATTGGAATTCATTTAGGTTCTAATGCTATTAATAAGATGTATTATAAATTGTAGATGTGTTCATACGTTCGCGATTAACTAGTAATACATTCATTTAAGAAAATAAATGAGATACATAATATTCTTCCTAGATCTAAGTTTCTCGAGAAATTGTAGTATTTCTCGACAAATGTAATAAGCAATTACAAAATTTCTCTAGAAAGCATTCTCGAGAAGGAACACTAGTTTCGCCACGTGGGCCACCGGTGGCCCACGATACTTATCGGTGGTGCCACTTTTATTCAGAAGGAAAAGATATTTTTCAATTAAAAATATTCTATATTTTCTAATCTGAAAATATTCTATATTCAATAGCCTATATTGTTATTTAAAATAATGAGGAATATTACGCAACTACCTACTATTTTTTTGCAATTGCATATCGCAATTAACTTTCTCATCTGAAAATCTGAATATCCATCTAGGCACGGAACGCGTGAACTGCCAAATCTTGGCGCTATGCCGTCTCCAGCGTGACTAATTGTAAGTAGTACTAAGAGATTACTGTAGAAAGAGGGCCAAGACACGGCCAAAAATTGCGTTCCGGCGAGAAATTGCCGGCGCGACAGTGACACCGTCTCATTCGAAAATAATTGCCCGACGATCGTCCCTATTAACCCCCTTTCCACAACCACCCCCACCGACGCGGCGTAACCGCACGCTGAAGCAACACTAAACCGTGTCCGCAGCAGATTCTGCTGCATGACGGCCAGGCGCCACCGTCATGGACCTTCGCTGCGATTCTTCCACAAGCGTCCACGAGGAGAACGGTATCGCTAAACTCATCGGGAACGACTCTAACCAAGTAACCTCCGCGTTTCCAAACAGAAAGACGCGTGAGAGGAAGGCAGGACCTCATCGATCGGACGCTGCACGGCAGAAAAGCGCGTAGCGATCGATCTCTTTGAAGCGGAAGCTTCGCAACCGATCCTCCAGCGAGCGTTTCCACGAGGAAACATCCACCTGGGAATTCACGCCGGCCGGAATTGACGCGTGCCGCAGTGTGCGATTCCCTGCGATCTCTCACGGCATCCCGAACGTGTCCCAATTTCCACGCCACCGAAAACCGTGGACAGCGGTCCGGCCGCGGCCTGTCCACCTGGGGGACGCTCGGGTTCGACGAATCGGGGGCTCGCGTGTACGCGAGAGACGCATTCGATCGCGGAGAGTCAGAGCGATGGGGATCGATCCCCCGAATAATGGGCCGCAAAGGGACACTTACGAATTTCCAAGAGAACGAGCACCGTCGCCACCTCTCGCGCCCCTGTGTCCAGCTCGGCGAGCACCGCCGCGACGACCACCAGCAGCGGGAGCTTCAGCGGGAAGCGTGCTCTTCTCCGGGCGCAGGGAGCTGACGATAACGTTCCTCCTGTGGCCTTCCCTCGAGCCTGCCTGCCTGCCTCTGTCCTGGCCCTGTACCCTGGGCTCCGTTGTCCACCTCCGTTGTTCAACGGCTCCTCATCGGCGGTATCGGCGGTTCGAGGAGCTGGCTTGTCGAGCAGGTCGAGGAGTACGACCACCGACGGAGGGCTTCCTCTCCGCCAGCAGGCTCCGCGGCTCGGCTGTTCTGGCGCGATGCCGAGCGACCGCGACGACAAAGGCGACGACAAAGACCTCGGCGGCGGATGTCGCGAGAACGAGTGGACTCGAGGCGAGGCGTGCGAAATAGAAGTAGGCCGGTTAACCGTTCAGGCCGCACTGACGAGTCGAGCCGCGGCTAGTAAGGGTGAACTGGCCTGGCATCCCCTCTCGGCTTCGCCCCACTACACCCTCCACTGAACCCCCCGTGGCGCGAGCGCCCCCCACGGCCCTGCCCTCCTCTCACCTTCTGTCGCTCCATCTTCCTTTTCGCGCTATCATCTGCCAACGCTCGCCTCCTTTATCCTCCGACTTCTTTCCACCCCGACCACCCCCCGTTTCTTCTTGCGCCACGACCAAAGCCCTGGCTAGAGTCGACGGACCCCTTTTCCCTCGTCCTGCCTGTCTTCCAACCCCGACCCCTCCCCGAAGTGTCCTCGCGACAGATATTTGCAAGTATTCTCGAGGGGAGGGGGTGCAGCAGCG
Source organism: Andrena cerasifolii (assembly GCF_050908995.1). Taxonomy (NCBI): domain Eukaryota; kingdom Metazoa; phylum Arthropoda; class Insecta; order Hymenoptera; family Andrenidae; genus Andrena; species Andrena cerasifolii. The sequence goes on from NC_135123.1 coordinate 6,620,025, forward strand.
GCGACGGTGCTTTTGAGAAAAAAAAATCCAATTTCCGATATCCCAGAGGTACGCGGACTTATTTTCATGCGGCTTCCTTTCGCGTCCCGACGGTCGCGAAATTGTTTCTTTTCGGCCAAGTTTTACGAGGATGCATCTGGCTGCGGTTTGATTGGGTTCAACGGGGAGGACGCGGGGATTTACTCCGCCGTCTTTCGATATTTCTACGCGGCTCTGCCCGATTGGACAGCGTCGAGTTTCTTCCGGGTTTTATGCCCGATTACGCGGCCGCTCGTCCGCGCGGCGGGGGAATTTTGCGATTTTATGGGCGAAACTGCAGAAATGAAGATTTTGAATCTTACAAATTTAATACCAATGTGAATTGGCAGAAGTATATGCATTCTCGTGGTCAAAACCTGAAGACTTATTTTTAATATATAAAATTCGGCACTTTTACGTTCTGATATTAAGGAAATAAATTATCCGGGAAACAGCAATGACAAAAATTACGAACGATAAAGATTTTTTTATTATTTACATTTACACACTTTTTTCTTTGGTAGAACATGCCTCTGCTGCACTGCAGCAGGACATAGCGGAAGGTTTATCGCTGCTGCCGAGCAACTATTAGCAATTAATAATTGCATTTATAGAATGAAAATAGTCGAACGTAAAATAGGAATGAAAATCATTGCAGGATATTACGGGCTTGATAACTGTTTTATGTATTGAAAATTGATTCTCATACGAAAAGGTTATTTCTAAAACGCTATTTCAAAAATTGTACAAATAACGTATTAAAAACCGAAACAAAATTATTTTGAGGACACAAAGATATCTCGCGCACCACCAGGAATTCAATCCACGCCTTGAAATTATTTTCAGATCTTTCGATAACGCAATATAAGTGTTCGAAGCAACTTGAAAATCTGGATTAATTCTTTGCGATCGGTCTAACCTTGCGTGAACATAATTGCTCTTCTTTCCGAGTCTTCAAAAATATCACTACTATGCAGTAGACCCAATTAATAGAGCGATGATCGTAGCCAACGAAATCTTTAGCTGCGTTGACCCTTTTTTGGGGTCCCTAAATTCGTTAAGGACCTCGTTACATATGCAAACAGAGTAACAAAACTGGGTATCAACAGCAGCTATTTTCCCTGTGATGCCTAGGTGTTCCTCAAATGCTTACTGCCTAATCCTATTCACACTCAATACTGTATTAATATTAGTGCTCGGACTCTGCAATTTCACTGTATAGAAATTTGTAAACTATGGGTTTTCCCGTATATTAATAATAATAATAATAATAAGCATTTGCAAGTCTACACGAGCTTCGTATTAAAACACACGAGACAGTAAAATTGGTGGCATTGGATAATCATATTAGTTCTTCAATCGACACTTGCATTTATTTTGTCGAATTGAAAAATTTATTTTTGTGGCTCCGGCCATAAAAATCGCGAGATTTCCCCACCGTGGCCCGGGGCAAATCTCCCGGGCGTTTTTCTTCGTTCCCCCCGGCCCCGATCCTGCCGCGATTTACTACGTATCGATAGTTTATTCGCCGGCTCACCGGCTCCGCCGTACCTTCGTCCTCGTTGCTCCGATTTCAGGCTTCCAATAACCGAGTATTTACGCCGCCGCGATCGATACCCGCCGCGAATTTCATGGCCACCTAAAATAGCCTTTTCGGATTTATGGAAATTCACGGCCCGCTCGTGCCTGGCTAATTAGGCGGGCGTCTTCCACGGTAGCGAGCTTCTCCGGGGGCGCTCCTCTCGCGCGGGTGTATCGCGGAGCTATCGGGCGGATTCCGGGTGAGATAATCGGGCAACGAAATCTGTTGTAGGCGCAAGAGGAGCCACGCGACGCGAGACCCGTGTCAGACACCGGGATGGGAGCGACCAGCAGCGTTTTCATCAATTATCTCCCCGCGCAGCAATTAACGGCGCGGCCGTAATTTCAGGTCCATTTCGCGGCAACGGCTGCGACTACGTTCGAGTATTGTTATTCCTCGCCCAACCGATTAACCACCGCACGGCGAAACGCGTCGTCGCGGGAGTCCTCGAGCGGGTGGCGCAGCCGATTAGACGAAGATTCGCGGGTGCGAAGAGCAATTACGGACGGAACGGCAGCGTAACTCCGCGGCCTTGGCTACCGATGATACTTTGTTCCGTCCATCGGACGATCGAGTGTTCCAGATAACGGAAGAACCAATGACAGATCATCAAGCACAGGTGAACGATACCAGCAGCTCTGCTATATAAGAGAGGATTATCAGCGTAAGCCAGTACTCAGGGGAACATTGCACGCGTTGCCTATCGAAATCGTGAGTACCTATCGCCACCGATCCTCCATTCAGGTATCGCGATCTCGCGTCTCTAGTGAATCCGTTCGTCCACCGCTGTGAAGGCCGAAGTATAACGTTCGCAGAAGAAGCTCCACTTCGGAATGAAGTCTGCTCTCGGCTCTTTTATCCGCGACGATCACGCAAGTGATAAGTCGAAGCCTACAACGCGATCTGATCGGTTGCTTGTCGCGGTGAATACGTTTCCGAAGACAGCAGGGGAGTAATTACGTCTGAAGCTCGCGAAAGAGTGAGGATGATCGCGCACGGTGCGTCTCTGCGCGCTATTTAACCGCGACGCGCTCGTTGAAACGCTACTTTTCCTCGCGAAAAAGCTGGCTCGCGGGCTCCAAGGATTTTTCATTAAATAACGAGCGAATCGGGATCCATCGTAGCTTTAGCGTGGTTCAGAGGCGATCGCCGTTTTTCGCGGGACCGATCCAGAGGCCCAGCTGGTCGGGAAAAGGAGGCGGGTAGCTGGCTAAATTAACGCCCCCCGTTTCATTGCGAGCGGGTCCGAGGAAATTACAAGATCTCGAGTGCCCAGACGCCGAGTGTTTTGCTCGTGGCGACGCGAAAATAACGCGACCGGGTGGAAAAAAGAGGAGCCAACCGTCAGCGACGCGGCCTAGTAATGAAATAAATGTAGAGCTCCCGTGACGGCTAGCCGATATCGCGGCGTATCGACCTGACGACACGCTAGCTTAAAAAAGAGAATCGCGCGGTGCGTAACGAGGATTCGTGTTCAAGGGGAACGGATTTTCATGCTCGGATCGCGAGTGATATAGATGGATCTTCGAGATCGATGCAAAGAGTTCCTCATTGCAGTGCCCCTCCACCCTTTTGCTTTCAGAAAGATGCATCTGTCCGTAGCGGTGATAGCCGCGATCCTGGTGGCCTGCCATGCCGCTGCGACTCCCATGCACGTGGGACGTAAGTGATATTTTTCTATCGAACGTTCACATCGATATATTGCGGGGACATTCGGATGCTTTTGGAACGCTTTGCTATTTAATATAAAAATCAACATTTACATTCGATTTAAGGGGTTATATACCTAGTCAGGAGACCGAAAAGAAGCGAATATTTGTGAATTTTTATTGAAAAAGCGGAAGCATATGTATTTACAGAACTCTTTGCAACTTAAAAAAGCAACATCGGGGAAAATAAAAACGGTGAGCAAGATATCTCGAAAACTACTGCACCGATCTCTCTGAAATTTTGTGGGCTTAGTTTTTGTATAAAAATCTACTGAATGGCGGAGGGACTTTTTTTTCCACTGTGTAGTTTCGATTTTATCAACGAAAAATGGCTATTAGTGATAACCATACCAAAATGGTGATAACCATACTAAATTCCTACGTCATTCGGTAGACTTTTGTATAGAAAATAAGCCCACAAATTTTCAGAAAGATTGGTGCAGTAGTTTTTGACATATCTTGCTAAACGTTTTTAAAAAGGCGTCTCGGATGTCGTTTTATTTTTATTGAAATCGTAAATATTTTTCTGCAAAAAAATTACCAAATGCTCTTTGAATGATGCGCTTTTAAGTGGAAAAGTTTTGTAAAAATATATGCTTCCGCTTTGTCAAAAAAAAATCGTCTCTTCTCGGCCTGCTGACTAGGTGTAATCCCTTAAGTTATCTGAATATATAAAGCAGAAAGCTTCTATACGTTTGCGTTTGTCTGTCGCCTAAAGACTTCCCAACGATAAACTCTAGGATCACGAAATGTCCCTCAGCTCATTATGCCCGACTAATCCAGATGAATGTAACAATTTTCACGAGAAAAAAACATTTTTTTTTTATTAAATCAGAATCTAAATTTCGGGCGAAGCCGAGTAGTAAAGCTAGTCCTATCGTAGCATTGCATTTTTTTTTAATGTACTACAAGTGTAAGAATGCATAAAATTGTTATCCCCTTCCTTCTTTAGTGCATGTTACCCCGTAGTGCCCAGTTTACGGTAGCAGTTCTAGTAAGAATAACGCGTGTGTCTTCCCTCTATTGCAGAGCCCATGGAGATTGCGGAGGTCCTTGCCAAAGATGGCATGTTGGTGAAAGTGCTGGAGAAGTTCAGGGCGATAATCAAAAACGGAAACGCCACTCTAGGTATTCCCGCCCTCGACCCGTTAAAATTGGAGCACGTCGACTTGAACGTGAAGGAGGGAGGATTCGTCGAGTATGCACGTGGAAAGCTAAACGTTAATGACCCAAGTTGCGAGAGATTAACGATGATTTTTCTTTCGGTTGGCAGGCTCCACGGCGCCCTGGACAATCTAAGAGCTCATGGTCTGTCCACGTACGTCATAAACAAGGGGGATCTAGCGATCGTTGGACTCCTCGCGAATGTGAGTCTCACGTGGGACGAGATCGACCTTATGACCAACTATAAGGTCACGAGTGGGAAGATCGCCGATATGGATGTCTACGGATCTGGAACTCTCATGTGAGTTTCTTTAAATCACTATTTCCCAAAGCTTTTTTTAAGATAAATTTAATAAGTAAAATAATTTGAATTTCGACCGCACAAATCGTTGCAATTAAAAGAGTGTTGCTTCGGCGCACTGGTTCGGTCCTTCGAATATTCAAACAAAAACTAATCGCAATTTCGAAACATTTCTTTAACAGTTTCCAACGTTTCGGTCAATAATTCCTACCATTTTCAAGGAAAGTTGAAATTTATTTTTTAAAAAGGGCAAATAAAAATTGATGTTTAATGAACTATTAAATTAAAAAGATTGTGGAAATGTCGATTTAATAAGGCAAAGAAAACACATTAAAAATAGGTATTTCAGAATGTAATTCTAACTTAACAATATTAAAAGAGAAAACTCAGAAGACAGTTGGATCGGTTGGGAATCACTGGTTTCATTACTTATCTACTCAGAGTCGGGAATAATATCGAGTATGATATGGAGACGGGAAGAAATGCAGGGTCAGTTTTTCGAAATCGGGTTGCTCGATATATTCCCGCGAAAAATTCGAGCCCTTTGAAGGAGCAGCGTTCCGCAGAGGTAGCTTCATCTCTGAACGAAACGGCGAAGCCTGGTTGCGCGACAGAATCAGAAGGGAACTCTTCGATCCACCGAGAACGCGTTCGCGGTCGGTTCTGTAGTTCTCTGGCGCCAGTAAAGCAGCGTTACCGAAACCCAGTATTATCGTTCTCTGCCTTAGACCCGCCTTAAATCGCGCGGTTACCACTGAAACCGCGAGTATTACAGGAACTTGATTACAAATAACATTTAGACAAAGAGGGAAGGGGCTTCGAGGTAATAGCAGGCGGAATAGATAATATTTCCTTTGATTCCCAGGGCTGTGATTAAGGGCCTGACCGTGACGGTGGACATGAAAATCGGCATAAAGGACGGCGGGCTGTACGCGAAGGAATTAGTCCTGCACGCCCATCTCAAGGGGCTGGTCGTAAGTCCTCAAAAATGCTCCCTTAACCTTTAGAGGGCCGGGATTTTTTCACTGAAACTGTAAATTATTATTCACTTAAAATTTATGCACATACACCACCAAAATGGGCGGCAAAGTATGCAAATTCTTAGGTGGCCACTGTACTGGCCAGCCCAGCCCTCTAAAAGTTAATCACTGTACAGCAGTGCCTACTCAAATATTTCGAAGCTAAATAAGAGTGTTTTTTTCCCCTATTTCTATTATCACAGTTCAAAATCACTGGGCTGTACGACGACGCAGAAATGTCCAAGCTGGTGAGCAGTATCGTCAGCGACATAACTCCTGGACTGCTCGACGATTACCAGGAGAAACTGTCCGAGATCGGTAGCCCCATCGTTCTGAAGCTCTTGAACAAGGTGTTGAAAAACATATCCCTCTCGTCCATTTTGGGCTGAGTGAACTTTACTGCGCAAAGGACTAGAAGCACGATTAAAGGAATACAATCGAACATCGCATATATACTTTCCTCCCTACTACCTCCTACTCCGTGATTTAAGGGGGTATACCCGTTTGAACCCTCGGAAAATGTATACATTTTGTGGATTTTTTTACAAGTCAACGGTTTGATGCAGATATCCCGTTTTTTTTGCTATTTTTACATAGTATTATGAACTACTTAAAAAAAAAGTTTCACTTCAAAAACTATTGTTTTTCGGAAGTTATGCATACATATCTGGGAGTCTCTCGATTTTAGACGGCTAAACGGTGGGCCTGAAAACAGCTGAATGTCGTGTCGGAAATCAAAAACAATAAAATCTTCTTATAAAGCATGTCAATAGCTATCGTCTAATGGAGCCGATTTTGAAAATTTTATAAAATAAAGAAATGGTAAGAGATCAAAGGAGAAGTTACACTTTTCTAAGAGAAAAGGCCAACTTTTTCCTTTATAAATAATAAACGGGGAATCGGAATAATAAAAAACCCTCGTGGGACGATGTGGAATCTTATTACGATCCTGCGTGCAAAATTAGAAGCGAATCGGTTGAACGTAGCGCGAGTTTTTAGGCCCACCGTTTAGCCGTCTAAAATCGAGAGACTTTCGGACATGTATCCGTAACTTCCGAAAAACAATAGTTTTTTAACTGAAACTTTTTTTATAAGTAGTTCATAATACTATGTAAACATAGTTAAAAAACGGGAAATCTGCATCAAACCGTTGACTTGTAAAAAAATCCACAAAATGTATACATTTTCCGAGGGTTCAAACGGGTATACCCCCTTAAGCACCCCCCAAAATTTAAAGAGGCAACCGAAGCCACGCGCGTCAACTCCCACCCCCTTTGTCGGTGTTTGTTTCCAAGCCTGATGGGGAACGAATGAAGTTTAGAGCGCTCGAGCGGAAGGAAGGCTTCTCCCCAAGCGATCGCTATTTTGCCGGGGAGACGTCGCCGGGCCCCGCGGAGCGAGGGGGTGGAAGAGCAGCGATTCGAAATTCCGGATAAGCGACCGATAAATTCCCGGATTTTCTTGTCCGCCATTCCGGTCCATCTGTTACGCTATCCCGTTGCTTTCCTCGACTAATTCACCCGGGGATCCTCTAAATCCGCGGGCCACTTTTAGCCGGCGTAATTAGTGGGAAATCGATGGGGAACCGATTCACTAGCGGAGACAGGATCGTTACTCAGGGACCGAGGCCGCGATAAATTCTTATCTCGCCGCCTTATCTCCCCTGTATCTAACCGCATTAAACGCGACGAAATTGCCTGAAAAATGGCGAGGGCAAGCTTTGCGAGAACCCGCGGGGGCGTGGGGCCGCGAAGAAGTCGGGGTGGTACTCGTCGAGCTTGTGGAGAAGTCAAAGCAATCGCGCGGATGACGGAGAAGACCTGGCTACGGGATAATTGGCTCGGGGGACTCAATTAGCTCGTTCTTTGACAAACAAACTACATCTGGCTTCCTGGCGGTTTGCACGATCGCTTTGATATCAAGCCAGAGGAGCTTGCGGTATTAAAATGAGATGCGCCGGCTGAAGGGGGCGGTGCGTCGGGGAATTTTCGGTTTGGCAAGCGTAAATATGTGATCGCGGAGCGCTGTTTGAACATTAGACGGCGAACCGTGTCCACTGGCTGTGTTCCACGTGCTTTGACAAGAGCAACAAGTGTCTGCGTGCTGAACACCGTTTTCGAACGATCGGCGAGCCTTCGGATGTTGGATAATATCGTTCTTCCGATGCTTCGAACGATCTAATGCGCTCTGAATAGCAGAGGCGTCGTTAAATCTGTCCGTTCCGCGATTTCCCAGCGGCGACGAGGTCGTTCCGGACTCGAATCGTATTCGCGATCAATTTTTCCGAGAAACGCGATGATGTAACGCGATTAGCGTAACGCCGCGCTATCAGTGCCAGCGTGCACGCCCGCAATATCGCGGCGGAGCGGCACACGCACGATTCGCACGGTGGTAAACGATTCCCAGTGGCGAGCGATTTTCTTCCAGGTCGCGAGACCACCGGCGGGTTTAAATAAATAAACGAGCAGCGGAGCTTTGTAACGCTCCCAGGAAACACGTGCTCTCCAAGTTAAAGCTTCGTAGGCAGAGTTAATAATAGAGAAATTTCAGCGCACACGCGAACCAGCTCGCATCCTTATTCACCTTGGCAGGCACTTTAAAATTCACGGGACTTAACCAGGTCTGAGCTCCGCGGATTCAAAGCAAAACAACTTCCGCGTCACATAAACAATTTGATTCTAGCGAAGAGGAGCGAAATAATATTCAGACTATCCCAGAAGCTTGCTCTGCTCTGGATTTCTATAGGCACGTTGCGAGCTGATATTTCCTACAGGGCATCGAAAGTACTGGCAGACAATCCCCGCACGCTCGCTTTGTAAACAAACCAAGCAAGGAGCGGACTTTCTACGGTCCGTACAAAACTTTCACTACAAAGGGGCCTGCTTAGAAAGTCCTGACCAACTGAAACCTGGAATGACACTGTGGGGTGAAATAATTTTAATGATCCACTTCGATTTTATTATGAAAAGAGGGTAAGCGAGAATCGTGGGCTGTAATTAATGAGAAACTTGCTCCGTTCTAAGTGCCGGCGTCCCAGCAGTGAATTTGGAGATCTGGCGCCAGTAGGAGTAACAAGTGTCTACCGCCCTTCCCGTGAAATATCATCAAATATTTTAATTTAAAAGAGCTGAGAGAAATTAGGATTAATTCAGTATGATAACTCACATATGAGTTATTGCTAATTTGTTATATGAGAAAGAGGGGAATTGTTTTTCAAAGTGGTCCCAAGCCTCTGTTCAAACCTTTCCCAATTTCTTTCGTTCAAAATTTGTCGCTCCCCAGAATTTGTCGCCTCCCAAATTTGCCGCTCCCCAAAAATGTATCGCTCCCCAAAATTTGCAGCTTCCCAAAATTTGGTGGTCTCCCAAATTTTCCGCACCCCAAAATATGTCGCTCCCAAATATGTATCACCTCCTAAATTTGCCGCTCCCCAAAATTCATCGCTCCCCAAATTTATCACTCTCCAAAATTTCCCGCTCCCAAAAACTTGTTGCGGCCCAAATTTACCGCTCCTCAAAATTTGTCGCTCCCCAAAATTTATCACTTCCCAAAATTTGTCGCTCCCAAAAATTTGTCGCCTCCCAAATTTGCCGCTCCCCAAAAAATGTATCGCTCCCCAAAATTTGCAGCTTCCCAAAATTTGGTGCTCTCCCAAATTATCCGCACCCCAAAATATGTCGCTCCCAAAAATGTATCACCTCCTAAATTTGCCGCTCCCCAAAATTCATCGCTCCCCAAATTTATCACTCTCCAAAATTTCCCGCTCCCAAAAACTTGTTACGGCCCAAATTTACCGCTCCTCAAAATTCGTCGCTCCCCAAAATTTATCACTTCCCAAAATTTGTCGCTCCCAAAAATTTGTCGCCTCCCAAATTTGTCGCTTCTCAAAATTTTTTGCTCTCCCAAATTTATCACTCTCCAAAATTTGCCGCTCCCAAAAATGTATCACCTCCTAAATTTGCCGCTCCCCAAAATTCATCGCTCTCCAAATTTATCACTCTCCAAAATTTCCCGCTCCCAAAAACTTGTTGCGGCCCAAATTTACCGCTCCTCAAAATTTGTCGCCTCCCAAATTTGCCGCTCCCAAAAATTTGCAGCTTCTCAAAATTTTTTGCTCTCCCAAATTTTCCGCACCCCAAAATATGTCGCTCCCCAAAATTTCCCGCTCCCAAAAATGTATCACCTCCTAAATTTGCCGCTCTCCAAATTTTAACGCTCCCCCAAATTTATCACTCTCCAAAATTTGCCGCTCCCAAAAACTTGTTGCGGCCCAAATTTACCGCTACCCAAAATTTATCACTCCCCAAAATTTGTCGCTCCCAAAGATTTGTCGCCTCCCAAATTTGCCGCTCCCTAAAATTTGCAGCTTCCCAAACTTTGTTGCTCTCCCAAATTTGCCGCTCCCCAAAATTTTCCGCCCTCGGCTGCAGCCTACTTAACCTACCCACAAATCTGCCCCTTCGTACCAAGATCGGGGACCAATGCGTTGCCAAAAAACATCTCTCTGTGGGAACATGAGGCATCCTAGAAAAATGGCGCGGTTCTCCGTGGAACCGGTCGAGTAGGAGCGCGAAATAAACGGCGGGGCTGACGATTACAGCGGTGGAATAAGCGTAAACAGCTTCCTCCGAGGGACACCTGTGAATCCCGCGAAAGTAAAAACGACCCGCGCCGTCTAAGGACTAATCTCGTAACGGCGGCCTGTTTTTTCAGCGGCGTTCGGGCCGCTTGACACCCGGTATGTGCAGGCCGGGTGAACGCTTGTAAGTGGCGAGTGTTTGCCGTGTAATTACGGATTCTCGGTAAAGCGAGGAAAACGGCCGGCATACCGCCCAGGCGTTTCTCATTTCCGTTGAAACGTCGATATCGCCGCTGACGGAGATAGGTACAGAGGGAAGGGTGCTCGTCGGCCTACCTCCAGCGAAAAATGGCAAGTTCTCGCGTTGCTGCAACACGGAACTTGGAAACCTTTCAGCGACAGCCGGGTGGTTAAATATGGAGGGCAGAATGTATAATTGACGTGGATGGGCGGTGAAACAAAGTTGGGTATAAATATCGCGGAAAAACAGGGGAGGTGTATTTGGAGGCGAAGGGTTCACATTGCTGCGCAAACTTTGATATAGGAAACAGGTAGGTACTTTTGGAGTGGCGGAAGTTGGACTCGCATATTAAACGCGGAACCTATAGGTACGTTGAATGGTGGAACAATTAAATAACATATGGAGTTTACGAGAGGAAAGAAGAGACACAGCCTCTATGTTGTTAATTGCAGAAGATTTCAATAAAGTGTTGCCGGTCATACGCTCCTTTCCCGGCTGTTTCGACGCTTCTTCTAAGAACGCGTATCGTCGTCTTAATCAGGAAACTCGTACTGCCTCCGCGGCTGGATGCGCCTTAACGCCGTTAATTAAGGGGAGATTAATTTCGTTACGTGCACCGTGATCTCGGAAGTCTAATTGATAACAGGACCGTTCTGTGAAGCCCGTGCCGAGGGATGACTCGGCGATAAGTCTGCGCGAATTCTCCAACCGTTCCGTTCACTCGCCCATCGAAGGAATATCGTAACGGTGCGTGTCGCGGTTCGACGGTTCGGACGACGTAGTAACTAAAAGGGAAGACAATCGGGCGGCGTCGAGAATTTCAGTAACGAGGTGGCCGAGGGAGATGGCGATCAATCAATCTGGCCGGATTGATTTCTGGGGACGACAGGGAGCAAGACACGCGACTCACGTAGAAAATAGCTGCGCAGAAACTGCTCGGATAAAGCGCGATAGAATTTACTGGAGTTTATAAATAAACGCAGCGAAGTTAAAAAGTTCCGTCTTTTTAAATAGAAACTTCGATTTTCCTTCAGCTTTGCGGGGAGACGTAAAAGATGCAGCTAAACGTCGAGGTAACGAACGCGGTAGCGATAAGCCGTTATTACGATTCAATTTACTCAAAACTCGGCGACGGCGGCGCTGCTAATTAACACCGGCGCGGTGGATTTTATCGGGATAATGCCGGTCGCGTGGAAATAAATAAACGATAGGTGAGCTCGCATGGGAGAAGCTGAGGCTCGTCATCGACTGGCATAAACCTCGCCTCCGCCATGCATCGCGACGGCGTGCACGTAAATAAGGTCCCAGGCTACGATCATCCGGCGTAATCGTTGCCACACGACACGAAACGACTGACCGCATACTCGAATTCCCAGAATGCGAGTCAGCGTCGGGCTGTGTGCGAGCCGGCAGCGAATGCGCGAAAGAACGCCGTGCCTCTTTGGCGCCGAATCACGGACGGTGGTCGAGCGAACGCGGCCGAGGAACGCTCGAAACTGGATAACGAGAGCGGCATGATTTCCGAGGAATCGAGCTCTGATAACTCGAAATAACATCGCGGGAAGGGAGCGAGGCAAGCGTTGCTCCACGAGGAGGAGGAGAGAGAAGCAAACGTTCCGCCTCGAGGCAGAGAGGGAAAGGCAATACGGGGAACAAGAGAGAAAGAAAGCAAAAGGAAAAGAACTTCCCGCGGACGATTACAAGGGCAGTAAAACCACAGAGGCGAAAATAGAGAGTCTGGCTAATACCGTCAAGGAAATTAGCGCGAGATAGAAATACTAATTTTAGGCGCTGGTCGAGGTAAACTCGTTCGTTTTAAGCACCATGGGGATCTCCTTTATCGCGGATAATCTCCTCCCCCGAGTCGAGTAACAAGCTTGAACGGAACACGTTACTATAAACCATCGAGATACCTACTCTCTTTATCCGTGCTAATTATCCATAGTTGATCAAGAGATGCCCGCTGTGATTTATTATTCTTGCAGCTTGACGCTTAATCGATTTTTATCCAGCGAAATTCTAACTTTTCCTAACATTCGACGGATCGTTATAGCCAGGGGCGAGAAACGCCCATGGGCGTCGAGTGTACATGGCAACGGAATACGGCTACAACCGTTCAGCACGCGGCGCGCGCTCAAGGTCTAAACGTGTAAATATCGCGAGACTCCGCGAACTGTATCTCTGTTTTACTTTACAAAACGATGCAGCTTTTATCTAAAGCAACGAATTCCGTGAATAATGCTGGGCGATTACTGTAGCCTTGAACGCGGCCTTATCCGTCAAAGTTATCTGTCCGCGGCGTCGTCGAACACAAGCCCGAAAATTTATCGCGTTCACAGAAATGTACACAGGGCTTAATCGGATTTCTTCCGAAGTCTAGTCTGTATCGCAGCGACGGTTTGGACGAGCCGAAGGGGAAACAACGGTCACGCGTCGGCTTGGTCAATACGTGTTCCCAAGCATCTCGTTATGTTACGTCCGAAAAACACGGATATTCCTCGGCTATTTGTTTTCCTTCGTGTACACGCGCTCGCCGCTCGAATTGTTTACCTTGGAGCGTCGAGTAAAAGCAAAGCCAATAACGCGAGCCGCCTCGCTCGCTATTCCCTTACGAAAATTCCACTCGCGCGAGGACAAAGGGGAACACAATAAACCCACGGCTCCAAGCACCTTCGAGAAACAATGCTTAGCATGCTACTCGGACACATAGGGGTCATTCGAATCTTCCGCCATTTTCAAGTTTCGCGTCAGAGCAGATGCGCCATTTGTGCCCACTTCTTAAAAGATGTAATATTTTTTCGTGTAAGCAATAAATATAACCCTATATTTCTGGCGGTGTACTAAACAAAATATTTATCACGCGAAATTCTCGAGATAATAATGATCTGCGAGCAGTTTAGAAATAAGATAATTTTGCACATGGCTACAAACGGTATTTATACCTAACCTATACGTGAAATTTTCTGCTTAACGAGTAATAAAGTCGAAATAAAATATAAAATGAATATTTAAGGGCCGACTCACCAACAGACGACTTCAGGGCCCACATGGCGAATGCTTTCCCTCGTTCTGGTTTACCCTAAGACATTCACAATGTCGTTAAAATAAATAATAGTAATTACGTATCCATTACATTTCCATCTGCGCACAATTAACACAAATAGAAACAGTGCCAGAGCGACATGAGCCTAATTGTACGATGAGATGTAATGGGCGAGATTCAGCCACTTTGCTGCTATTAAATCTAACCGAGTTTATCGCTTACACACGTCCAGTTTGCATCGTTTTCGAAAGCATTAACGCGAACCTTTCCTCTGCGAAACCTTTTCTTCACAGAAAATTTATATGGATCGAAAGCGCGTATCAAATGCAAAAATAACAATTCCGAGTTTAGGAATCTATTCGTTGAAAACTTTTGAGGCGAAAATATTGCAAACTTTTCACATATTTTCTAACCTTTATTGTGACAGTTACAGTTGTTATCGCGTATGATTCGTTGTTGGAGGTTGGAGGGGTAGGAGTATGTAGTTTCCTTGTTTTTCGAAACGGTTACATTGAGGGATTTCGACAGCATAAAATACTTAGGGTGTTTCGAAAGCACTTTAAAATACTGTTTTTACATTTCGAAGAAAATTGTCTTTTTACGTTATATATTTAAATACTGCACTCCCTCTCGTCTGTACAGTATTTCCGTTGACTTATTCCGAAACAACGCTTCCACTTTCTAATTTATCCAGGGTATTAGTATTGGTTGTGGCTAGATTAGTGCGAGGGCGCGTAAAGCATGGTAGCGAACCGATGTGACTTTGGGCATAACCTAAAATAATTCTTTGCCCAGGAAAAGTAGGAAGCGAGTGCGTTTTTTACTATCCGAGGATCTGTGTTTATACTCGCCAATGCGACCGTGCCAGGCCCGTGGCCTACGTTCTATAGTATTGGTTAAAAAGAGCATAATAGTTGGTCACATTACGGGTTAGAATATACGTGAAAATTTCATAGTCTCTTTTACTTAATAACCTTTGACTGAATAGATTCCTAAACTCAAGATTGTTATTTCTGCATGCTGTTTGATACGTGCTTTCGATCCATATAAATTTCCGGCGAAAAAATGGTTTCCCGGAGGAAAAGTGTTACCCAAGTATTAAACTAGACACTGCTTTGCTTCGTGTGTATTTCGGACGATAATCGCCGGAGCAGTGAGTCTCGAAGGTTACGGCACACGTACCCTAGTAATCGTCGATTTCGACGCACCGCTTTGTTCCAGCGACGTCTCTCGTCGCGACGAAGGGCACGTCGTTCGCGCAACATCTGCGTGGCACATAGTCGCAGAAATTCACTGAACGATCCGGCGAAAAGCGAAGGAAAAAAGGGACGGGTGTCCTTTGGGACGTTGCACGAAAAGTCGCGAGCACACGCGTGACTGCGCCAGGAGCGTCGTCGCCCCGGCGTGGAACGGCGAGCGCGGCCGAAGGCAGCCGAGCGCGCACGAGGCAACAGGCGGCTCGTTTCAAACCCGTGGCCTACGGACGAGTCCTGGAAGCGTTCGGCTGACAGTAAGCTGCCGGCCTTCGTAGCGCGCGCGTTCGGTGTAATTGTCGAGCATACGGTCACGGTTTCTCGCGCTCGACCCGATTGTTCCCTCGAGTGTGATGTTCGTTCGTCTCTGGGAGAAGCGACGTTCAATTTTTCCGAGCCGTTGCCCAGTGCGATTCGCGAGCCAGCATTGTGCGGCGCGAGTGGCGCTGACACGTTTCAGTACTAAAAGTCGCCGGTGCTGTACGTTCAGAGAAATATCGTTCAAGGTGATTCTTTAGGAGGGCGACTTTGGACGAAGGTGACTGGACGATCGTGTTAAACGGCTCGCGCGAAAAAGGCCACGCCGTAAGCGAGAACCGTTCGAAATCGCCGAGTAAACAGGCAGTCCTCCTAGTCGGGACAAAGTCGTCGGTGTTTGTCGACAAATATCACCTACACGGTGCCCGCGTGTCTGTTGGCAAGTGAACAGCCGAGGAGCGTTTGAGATTGGCTTGTGTTTGCGGAAAGTTGGGCGCACGATCTCTATCGTGAGGAGGACACGGTCATGGGGGTGCTAGGATCCGAAAAGCGCGTGGTTTGAAAGGGTTCCCCGTGGTCCTGTTGAATCGAGGCTTCCGATGAAATCCGAGAAGATGATACCGGTGGAAGGTGGCCTGCTGGTGGTGTTCCTGGCTGCGATCTGCCAGGCCAACGAACTCAAGGACTACTGTTCGATGCACAAGTTCGACAATTTACCGGGCGGCCTGAGGTTCACGAAGGAGGTGGTTACGACGGAATACGCGAACATCGGGGCGTTCAAAGCAGTGCACTGCTGTCTCAGGGGCTACAGGAGCATCGAATGGTAAGTTCACAAGCTTTTCCTACATCGCGACGCGAGCTTACCTTGACCCGTCCCTTGGACCGTAATGCCGCGTCCGTTCGAGCTTTTTTTGCACCAACTTTTGCCGATTGAAACGCACGCGCTCGTTCTCCAAGGGACACGAGCGAAGGTTGGCTCCTTCGCGGATGAACTTTAGCTTTACACAGGGGATGAATTTTTTTTCTGTACAATCTTTAATCCTGTCTACTGCTCGATTATATAAAATGGTCCAACCTTCCTCCATCATTATTCGAAGAGAAAAATGTATCGAGTGTTATGTGTCGCGTTAGAAAATTCGGCTGGAAATATATTTGCCCGAAAGTTGCGCACGCGAATGTGTCGGGTGCGTTAGCCGTTCGAGGACAGTGTTTTGACTGCTAAGATCTTTAGACGCGTCGCCGTCTCGTCGACGGGGCGTCGCGTCCGCGGAATTTCCCCCGGTTTTATTTCGATCTCGTGACTCACGATCGCTTCGAGGACCGATTCGAACGGCTTGCCCGACATTCGCCCAGGCTGATGCAATTTCACGCCACATTTTTTTGCGAATACCTGGAAACCTACGTCCGCGCTGCCACGGAACTAATCCGTTTACGGAACAGTCTTTCCCCCCCCCCCCCCTCCCCCGGCGTAGCCGGAGGAATACGTTAAACCGGTTATTAGTCCGCCATACGACGCTCCTCGACACTAGCGAGAGGAGCACGCTTTCCAGCAAAGTATGCGCGGCCGGCGGAAAGTTAGCAGAACTCGGCGAGGAAACGCGCGGGGCCGGGTCGTCGGAAACTAATTGTAAGGAATTTCCACGGTCCGGCTCGAGGAAAGGTCGCCGAGTCTGTAAATTGTCGCGAGCAGGGTTTTTTTCTCCACGCTTTCCAAGAGAACGAAAAAACGGTTGACGGTCGGAGGAGCGTAGCGAACGAGGGAAGGCGATGGTCAGCCGATATTCCAGAAAGATGCCTCCGAGTAGCGCGCACGCTCGTTTTTCGCTGTTCGGACGATCTCGTCTATCCTCCAGGCCTGGCTGCCTCTAGAAATGTTTACAGGAAGCCCAGATAACGGAAGCAGGATTCTTCTATCACGTCCCCTGAATTCCAGAGGCATTGTGCGCGTCCCCCAAGTGCATCGCCTTGAGAGTGTTCGCTCGGTACGTCACGATCTGTCTCCCCGCGTAGAATTCTTCTGGAAACCTCGAAGCAGCGCGTTATACACCTCGAGCTCCGGTCCGCGACTCGGTCCGCGCTTTCTACAGCATCCCGGTAAATCTAGAATCGAACCCCTTCCGATCTGTGGCCGCAGCCGTGCCAGCCCATTTTCCCCCCTCCTCGTCCACGGACGTTTCCGCGAAACGCTTGTTTATTCCGCGATAAATCTCGAAGGTAGCGCGCGGCAAGTGAAGCACGAGAGATGGAAATCGCAGTAGGGGGTCGCATTTCGTTAAGACGCTTGTTCGGTTGCCCCTCCGCGACCGCAGGCCGCGCCAGCCAACAAAGAGGCTCTTCTGGGAAGCGCGTTCTCGAGGGCCCCACGGCCCATGCCGATTCCCTTCCGCGCCCTGCCACTTTATTATTCGTGGGACAAAGTGGGACCTCGTCGTCGGCCCCCCCCTCCCCCCCTCTCCCCGGCCCACATTGTGCTTGTCCAGGTGTCAAACGGTATATTTGTTCCGCGCATTCGCCGGTCGAGAGGCTAGCAGGCCCGTGCCTGCTTCTCGAAAACTCCGAGGGTAACGGACTTTCGGCCCGTCCACACCTGTTACGTCTCTATCGAGCGTGTCCATCTTCGGGGAACGCGAAATTATGCGCTCGGCGCGGCTAACTTTAGGATCCCCCCGTCGATACCAAGCGTGTTGTCCCCGTTTCGAAAATCCGCTCGGCCTCTGTTTCGTTTTGCGAACCCGGCCGGGGGGGGGGGGGGAGGTGATCCAATGGCGCGCCTTGAAATATCGGAGGGGGGAATTCCGCGGCCGTCGGAGCGCGGTTAGCTCAGCTTTGGATTTCGGAGCTGTACGAACACGAGCGCGGAAAAGTTACTGCGAATATTTATAAGTGTATTTCGAGTTTGGAGATAGGTCGTTTCTCGCGTCGAGCATCTAGTGGCTGGAGTAGCGAACTTACGAGCTGTTTCGAGATGCATATTTGAAAGAACCAGCTGGATGCGTTCGATATGTATTTTTAAACGCTCCAGGGCTACCTGGTCCTCTACCTGGGATTTCCCGGCGCCCAGGCCACGCCGTGCAGCCATTCGAATGCCGCGGAGCGTAAAAAGTGTCGAAGGATGCCGGGTTCGGTGTTGCGCACGCGGTTCTGGCGAAAACGGTAGCACGCTCTGTTAAGTGTGGAATTTTTATTCCGCGACAACACGTGACAGCGCGTAATGCACTCCTCCCCGTTCAGAGTCCGCGAAATGGAGCCCGAAAGCTATCGTTTCCCGCCCGGCTGCTCAAACGCGACGCAATAATATTCTCGTTTCCAGTATTTAGTAGAGCCAAGGCAGAAATGGCTTCGACCGAGTCGCGCGAGGTCTTTTCAACGGACGCCAAAGCAATCGTCGTCGAGTCCTCTCCCCCCCTTTTTTTTTTTCGAGCCTCTATCGCGTTCACCTCGGCTTGCCCGTTGAATAAATGACTCGTATCCGCGCGCGGACATTTTTTTTTGCCACCCAACGTTTTTCCCCGTAAGCGATTTTTCCCCACTCTCTCTCTCTCTCTCTCTCTTCCGGCGCGCGGCCCGACGATGACGGTTCCGAGAAAAAGTAGCGCGAGGGTTCGGCCGGAGAAAACAAAGGGCGGAACCGTCGATGCGCGAAACGTCCGAGAGAGCGATGCTTTTTATTAGCGGCCGAATTCATCCGCGGAACAAAGGGTACGCGGAAGGCATAAATTAAACGGCGATCCGTAGCTTTTCTCGTTACTCGTTAACCGCTCCTCGCTCGCCGTCCCGATTCACTGATAACGTTCCCCCACCTCCCCCCCCCTCCCCCTCCTTCGTTTCCACCACCCACTAGCTATTTCGCGATCATTGTGCTCGAACGTACAGGCTTTGAATGTTCCGTGCTTCAATGCGAGCGCACATCGCGTCGTACTTATGTCAGAGTGTAAATCCTCGGTTTTTAGAAAATCATGTATTCTGGGAAGGGTCGTGCACTCTGCAGAATCGATAGACGTGCACGAAGTTCGTTCGTACTAGCCACGATTCCACGAAAGTGAAAGGCGGCTGCAGGTATATGCACGCGTTTCTTCTGCGCGACGTCCCGTCATTGTCATCGGCTATTTATATATCATACGGGCGAGCAATGATGTAACGATAATGGCGCGAGTGGACACGGACAGCGGCGGTGGCGGTTGTAAGGCGCGACGCGCGGAAGGAGAGTCGAAGGAGAGCGGTTGGCAAAGGGGTGGAACTGTAGGGTTGCCAACTCTTTTCGGGACAATGTAGTACTTTACGCGTCGATTGCACAGTGTGACGCGTAATGGACGAAAGTATCACACCGAAGTCTAAAACTCGTAGCTTATTCTGTCTTAAAATACTGATAGAGGAACGTAGATTTTAATACAACCCCAGATTTTTACCGAAGTTTCTGATTTGTTGTAATAAATCAGGCTTGAAGTTTAGTTGAATTTTTGGTGCATTTTTTAAACACGCGATATTTGGTCGAATGTTCATCTGATTAATTTGATTTTTGTAAGTTATGTTTAGTATTATAAGACCTTCCAAGATGCCGAAAAATTGTTTGGTAGTATTAACAATTTTTCTGAATTTTGTATGTTAAATGTTTATTATCTTTGACGGCAGTTTTTAAAAAATGTACCAAAAAGTATCTTCGTCATTTTCTGTACATTAATTGGGGGCATATTAAACTTCAAATTCGCGGCAAATTTAATTGCTCAAAATGGAGGAAATAGTCGAAATCATTATTAAGACGCTCAACGTTCAGGCCTTAGTCTCCGAGTCTTCATGTTCCGATTCAAATAGCATATAATTGATTTAGAAAATATATTGAAACAATTTTCGAATAAATGTTAATTTTCTATCCTTTATCCCGAAAATCCATGTGTTCAAAACTCCAAATAATCGTTTCAATTTTTCACCCGTCCCGATTAAAATGTTTCTTAAACAAAACTTAGTCAGTAATCATGTGGCAACAAACTATAACTGAAAAAATGGCAGAAACCTTCTTATTTAATAAAAAAAGTAAGATCACTTTAATTTCTTAACTGTAATTTCATTTTATATTTTTCTCAATCGATGCATCTTCGTATATTAAAAAAAGTATTGTGGTACTTAGGTCGAAAACTGATTAGTTCAGGAGCTATGAGTTTCGTCCCGAGCGCCCAGATACGCTTTTTCGTCACATTGTGGAATGTAACAAAAAATATCGTACATTTCAGCGGCGAATTTAAGAAAAAAGGCCCAGGTGGCAAACATTTTGAGGGGCCCATTTTGGGGGGGGGGGGGGGGAAATGAAGAGGTAATTTACTAAACACAGGTCAAGTGTAGTAGTACGAAAAACTGTAGCGTTTGGATACCTGCACCCAATCATAATTTCATTTTAAATGCAACTGCTCATCAGCTGCCCCGTTAAATCCACCATTGGCACATTGTGTAGAAATATTATACTCCTCAGAGGAAAATACTACCTTAAAACATTTTATTTTTTAAATATGTATTTTTCACGCATTTTGCACTATTAATTAATCTATTCTCCTTAACAAATATGTCAACGACTTGATTGCATCGAACATGCAAATTAATATTTTGAAAATTGTAGAATTTCATCGATGTGTCAAAAACATAGTATTTTCACGTACTATATCTTTTTCTACGGTATATAGTACCTACACTAGAAAGAAATGTAGTACAATACTATATATTATTTTACGGTTGGCAACCCGGGGTGGAAGCGTGGTCGAGGCAGATAGAAGAGTAACAAGCTACCCAGCAAGTCGTCGGGCAAACTTCGGAATTATACCGAATTATTCTTTGCTTACGAAGTTGCGAACCGGTCCGATTTCGTTCGCGTCGTTCGGTAACCCAGTTCGCCAGGCAGCAAGGTTATCGAAAACAATGAGGGGTTGGGGGCGGTCCAGAGACAGGGTTGCAGCGGCGCGCACGCCTCGACGGGCGGTACCGTAAAGAACAAAGGATGAAATTCGAGCGAAATCGTTGACACGCGAACGCCAGCTCTCGCCCGAACGATGCACGTTCGCTCGTGGAAAGTGGCGCTGCAACATCCGGGACCTCCATTGTGCGCCTCTGGAGCGTGCCTGGATCGTACAGGACGTTCCAAAGCACGCGACGTCCCAGCCGGCCAGAAAATGGCCCCTCGAAAAGTCCAAAGAGATCCGCTCGAAAGCGCGCGCCACACGCTACATTTGATTGTAGAGCTGCCGTTCCGGGAAAGTCGACGGACAGCTGGAAACGCGGCGCGTTAACCCGCCGCTTTTTTCGCCCAACGAACGCAATTACACACGCCGCGGCTCGTCGAGCGTAGAAATGTTCCCGCGGATTGTTTATCCGCGAGGGTTGCCGAACCACGTAACAATCTTCCATGAAACGTCGAGGAGGTGGCTGGGACAGGGGGTATGCGAAATTCAGCGTTTGCTTTTTAACAGTGTTCTCTTGTACCGCGGGTAAGTGAAACCCTTGTGACCGATTTCTTTCCCAGGTCTCTTAATGAGGCAACATTTGCCAGAGAATGAAACTCTGGCTCCGTTGGTTCATACTCGGTGCGTTACGCGTACAATTTCACTCGGAACGCTCGATTTGCTTGGTTTACTTTAAGGGGGTAGGTTACCCTCGACAGCCCAGAATCAGGTCCCTCTTCAAACGCACATTCTGAAGTAATAAATGAATATAGAGATAAATTCTGTTTTACTCTATTAAGCGCCGTTTCGTTGACTTTAATGCGCAAAAAGAAAACTTCGAATATATTTACAGGGGGGAAAGTTATAAACATAAATGCGAGGGCGTGTGCGCGACGCACCGTTTGATGGCGAACACGATTCCGGACAGGTGAATTACCTAAAGCACAAAGTCAAGGCATTTTTACAATCTGCAGGACTGTACCCATCCTGTGCAGGAAGCAGAATTTTGTTAAACAAATTAATACAATTTTTATATTGATATTTCTGATTTTATCCTGTCTTTGCAGGAAATTTTTTTTATCTTTTTTTAAAGAATTTATATTGAAATTCTGCTGCCAATACACGGAGGGGATCAGTTTCCTGCAGCTCCCTGTGAATTTTCGTTCAAATCGTTCGAGCGGTTTTCGAGATTTTACGTTCACCGTTTTGGGAAACGTAGTTTCGGGGAAATCGCGTTTAACCCTTAGCTGGTATACTGTCTTTTCAAACGTAACTGTTATCTTGGGGTCGTGGCAGACCCCAAATAAAAAAGGACACAGAAATTTGTAAAGTCGACATTAGATCAACCCCTATGAATACCTATTTTGTTCGTAGGTAATGTATAAAATAATAGAAACCTCGAAAGTTAAACTATTATGATCAAATTAATTAGAAATTCCGTTTACAAACTTCGACAACCAAACATTTTGCAGCGAACCTTGCGTGCTTGGGGTCATGACTGACCCCAGGATACCAGTTAAGGGTTAAAGTTGAACGTACATTTTTCACTGTGATTCCTCCATTTTTTAAAATTTCGGGGCCCGGTTGGGCTTAAAATACGCAGAGAAGACGCGACTAGCGGAATATGCAAACAGCCTAAACTCAATTTTCGAAAGTTTCGAGGGTAACCTACCCCGTTAAGAGTTTTCTTAGAACGATCCTAGGATCGTTGAAACGCCAGTGTGTCTAGTGGTATCGGTGGGTTTGCGAAACGAAGGAGTCGGCGCGCGAAGCGAGCCAGGTAACGATGATCGCTCGGCCAGTCGAGGCAGAAGTCTGGCGTAACGAAAAATCGTCCGGAGGCTGGCGTCGTGAGCGCGGTTTTTAGCGCCGGTCGTTTTGTTCCGTTCGAACGACACGCCTGCCGCGCGTCGTTAGAGATAATGATGCTGGCGTGTGGAACGCGAACGGGGATCGGGACAACGCTTTCTATGCGCCGGAAGTCGGTAATCGTTTTGCGGAAAGTCGTTTCCCAGTCGTCGATGACGCTCCCCCTGCCGCGTTTTCCGTCACGCCACCGTTTTGTCATTCGCCGATCCATCCGAGCCGCACTCGTTCCGCGCGACAGAAGACGAAACGGTTGCGAGGGACAGCCAGCGCGAAGGAAACTCTGCCGCGGCACCGCTGATGGATCGCGATTGATACGAGTTGCAGTCGGTTTGCCGGTTTAAAAACACTGGAATATTCATCTTCCACCTTGCGCGCGCTATCTATTCTTTCGGAAATAAGGATTCCGCATGAAACTCTCCAGGCTTGAAATTAATGCGCAGATATTTCAATGGGCCATTCTAAAGTGCTCTTGGAGACGAAGACACCTTGCGATTACGGTTTGATTAGAATGTCAGTCTTCCTCGGAAGTTCCAACACGTTCGTTTGAAACATGCGGCTTGGCATCGCACAGTGGGACGAGACGACCCGACGGCGATCAAAAATCTGTAACTTTGGTTCTGGTCTAGATATTTTAATGAAATTCGGCTCAATTTAACCGCAAATTTATGGGGTTTAAGTTGTATTAATATAAGTGATGTTAACACTCGGAAGCCCGTGCTAGGCCCGTATATATAGACCCAGGTTTTCGAAAAGTGGGGCTACTGGCCATTTACAATTCACATTTTATTAACATCCTTACTAGTTACTGTATTATATTCTGGTAAATCCTGTTCTTTTAATATTTGCTATTGTTTTCACGTGATTGGTGCACAAATTTTGCCGAAATCGTAAATGTTAAGAGCTTATTAAAAACCTTAATTTCCCATAGTTTTTATTCACGATTATGAAAAATTTTTCTTTCAGAGGTGCAATTTAAGTTAGTTACAAAGTTAATTACATAGCCGTATATTCTATTAAGGCCATACATTCGGGTAAAATGTTAGCAAAGTTTTTATACAATTTTAAAAAATTGCAACCATTTGCAATGGGTGTAATTGATATCATGCGAAAGAATGAACCCTTGTCTCTTAGAAACAAAAAGAATTAGGTGCAATTTTGTGCTACGTTCCAGGAAAATGTTAATTGAAGTAGAATCTACCTTACCTGCCCATTAGAGTTTTCTGTGCTGTCTCATGACTCCGGCTATACAAGATATTTGCGTCACACATCTAACAAGTTAATCATTTCTTCCGGATATATCTTAATTGGGGGAGAGTCGCGCAGTACAGACCGCTCTAAGTTTTTTTGTTATATCTTGGGGTAGAGTCGATGAAAATCAGAAATTCAAAAACGTGTTTGTAGTATAGATGAAACTTAATAAGAGGAGAGAAATTATTTTTGTGAAATTTAATAATAAGAATTGATAATTCGCAAAAGTAAAAAAGTTGAAATTTCTAGGAAACGAAAAATTGTCGTCCAGTACCGACCAACTATTAAATTAGTAGATTTTTAGGTCTAAATGATTAACAATGTTAATAAAAAGGCATTTAATTGGTACAATACAAGATTCTTTTCAAATTTTATTTGTACAAATGGAATAATACTTAATTAATATTCTCCTGATTTGTGCATTCGACGTGTGCTCAACCTTTACATTCGGTACACTGCACCCAATTTTTGTCAAATGATTCCTTGCAAACAGAAACGGGCAAAATTTTTATTTAAATAAAATTTCGAATAACGAATAAAAAAATTAACTTTATACCAAGAGCATATTCATCAGGTCTTGATTCTGTGCACTTCGACAAAATTTTTCGACTGTTATGCTAACGGTAACATTAAAGTTTTTGATAAGCTCTTAACTTTTGCGATTTTGACAAAACTTCCCAGCACCGATCACATGAAAACAATAGCAAATATTAAAAAACGGGGTTTACCACAACATATAGCCCCACTTTTCGAAAACATGGGTCTAAATATACGGGCCTGGCATGGGCCTCCAAGGGTTAATATCACTTATATTAATATCCTTTCAATATTGTATCTATAGGTACCAAAAAGAATTGGTTTAGTAAATATCTGTTGATTTGAAAAGAATTTTTTTACTTATTTAGTTTAATATTACACGAAAAGACATTAGGTACTTCTTTCTAGGGACAAACATTCTGTGGTATAACTCAACAGAAAATAACAATATCAAAAAACGAACTTCGTGAACGTAAAGTATAATAGTTATAGTTTAACAGTTATATTTGTTGATTTAAGAAGAGTTTTTTACTTATTTAGTTTCATATTACACGAAAAGACATTAGGTACTTCTTTCTAGGGACAAACATTCTGTGGTATAACTCAACAGAAAATAACAATATCAAAAAACGAACTTCGTGAACGTAAAGTATAATAGTTATAGTTTAATAGTTATATTTGTCGATTTAAAAACAGTTTTTTACTTATTTAATTTAATATTACTCGAAAAGACATTAGGGACTTCTTTCTAGGGACAAACATTCTGTGGTATAACTCAACAGAAAATAACAATATCAACAAACGAACTTCTTGAACGTAAAGTATAACAATTATACTTTATACAAAATATAACACCAGAGATCTCTAGATTGTTATTACTAAATGTCGCCCAGGTTTATATGAAAAACGGGACTTTTAGCCCCACCCTACCCTATAACATTTCAAAAGTCTGCGCCGCGACTGTGCGAGCTGAAGAAGAAAATAGGAGAAAAGGGAGGAAGCAAAGGTACCAGTGGCATAGGGCGCGAAGGGAACTTTGAAACGAAAGGAGTCGCGCTCGCCGTCGTCGCGCCCCTCTGGAAAGTTGCGGGACACGTAGAGACGCGTGTCTGCGCTCGCGGAGGGCCCGGGGGCTTGGATAATGACAAGTCAGAGAAACAGAACCGTAATTTCGCGCCGGGAAAAGGACGTGCCACTCCGACTGGCTTCTCGGCTCCTCCGTCCGTTCGCGGAACGCGTTAGGACGATTTTCAAAGGGGGAGCGATTCCTAGGACGGCCCTGGCCTCGATGCATCACGGCGAAATTGACGACCACACTCCGTCTTCCCTTGATTAGGGTTCTCCGGAGAATTGAATGCAAACGCGCCGAGCGGCTCGGATGCCTCTTCGCCTGGGCGTCTCGCGCGTCTTCGCTTCGCGTATGTGCAACCAGCTCGCATCGTGCGTAACAATCTTGAATAGAAACGGTCCGCGGAGAGGAAAATTGCGCGCCGTGCGTGTCGAGCGCGATTCGAAGTATCCTCCTATCCCTTATCACCTTATCCGCGATTCTTCGAGTGTTGCCGCAAAAAAAAATTCCACAATTGCACACACTTCGCTGTATCAGATCTCGTTCCACGAAAACTGCCTTCGTTACCTTCCACGAATCCACGCATAAAACATCGCTCGAGGTTCCCAACGGCCCGCGAGCACGCGTCGCCGACCATCCCTCCGATCCCCCGAGGCTGCTTTCCCCAGCGGGAGGCCTAAATTTCCCTCGAATAGCACCGGTGCGGGCAAAAGTTTCTCCATCCCGCGACCACGCGCCTCCCTTCTCCGTTCGCCACCGGCGGCTTTCCACCGCGATTTCCACGGAATCGCGAGTCAGCCTCCGCGACGAATTCGCTCCCTCGCCTTCTCTGGCTCGTTCCGTTACGCGATACGTGCACGTGCGCGTCGCGGCGGCACGTGAACGCGGTAGCAATGCGATTGAATTTAAAGAAAAGTGCGACGGAAAAACTGGGGTGGTGGGGGGTGGGCATCGGGGGAGCACGCTGGGGCGCGGTTTTCCGAGCGTTGTCGATGCAAATGCGATTCGCGGAGCGGAGCCGCGGGAGGAAAGGTCGTCTTTATTTTCCCAATGCCAGCCGGTGGGAAAAACTTTCCGATGGAAAAGCGAGGCGCGGAGAAGCCGAGCGCCGCGCGGCGCCTTCCTTCTCGCTCGTTTTCGCGGTTCGGGGCAACGACTCGGTCGCGCGTGAAACTCTCTGCGGTTCGGCGAACAATGGGGAACGGTTGCGAAACACCCTGTCCTTTTCAGCGCGCCGGCTTTCTTGCGAAACGCCGCCCGCTAAAAAAAAAAAATTGAAAACCTTGCGAAACGCCGTCGATTCGCCGAGGAATTGAAATTCTTGCGAAACCGCGTATCTAAACCGCTGGGCGTTAATTTCCCGCGTCCTATTGGGAAATACTGTGAGAGCGACGCACAGTGGTCCGAAATCCCCGTATCAAGGAAAAAATGTGATAGCATCAATGTGAAACCTTCAATTTATACAAGACTTGGTATCCCGGGGTTTTTGAGGTCGCTGATTACAAATCTGAAGTGAAAATTAATAAAACAAATTATCTCCTTAGTATAGGAGATATTTGTATGTCGATGTTAGTGATTAAACTAAAATATCTCCTAAACTAATAGTTTGTCGATAGAAGTAGGTTAATACTTTGTCATAGAAAATGATGAACTCTGAATCCAGTAATGTATTCAAAAATATATGGTTCCGTTTAACAAAACATCGGTGACCTTCATACATATGCCCTTTATGCGTATAATAAACTAATTACATTAAATTATGGCCTCCTAGAAACTATTCAACTTTTATCTAAAACATTTTTCGATATTATGAAAAACCAAAACAAGATACTCGAAATACTTATTGATAAAGGTTATAGAAAAAATGCTCCCTACACCAAAGCCGCAGGTTTACGCAGCTGAAACCTATTTGGTTATGTACTCAAAGGTATAATGCACCACTAGTAGTAAGTCTCACCTTGACGCTAGCTGTCGCGAAAAAGTTATGTCTAATTAAACTTCGATTCTATCGTTAAAAATACCTATTTGTTCAACTTACGTCCTACTGAAATCAACGAGGGTGTCATTGACTTAATTCGTGTAATATATATGTTTAGTATGAACATAATCAAATTACAAAATTGCGTTTTTCTTTTCAATCTGCAGATAGTTGAAATTCTACTTGAAAGATAGTGCGTTTGTAACTCCAAATTGCAGGTGTTCTGTTCCCCAATTTTCATATTATAATTTCCTTCAAATTACTGGTATTTACAGAAAAATCTTGTTGGTTCGGGTGCTTCAACTATCCTACTATGAAATTGTACTAAAAAAATTCTGTGTACTTAATATTCAAAAAATGACTTTTTTCCTTTATTCAAACCACTGTGCGCCGTCCACTAAAGTAAGCTCTCTGTAATCGGGTGAATCGCGTTACAGGACTAGTGTCGCACAAATATTGAAACAGTGCAACAATGCTTTCGTCATTAAATAGTCTGTTAAATTTTACAAAATCGATCGTCAAACAGTCGAAATTCCCATTACTGCCAATCACTCGCGACAGCCAACCCGATTAGACCGCTTTAATTTTCGCCAGCAGATCGCGGGGCGGAAATAAGAAAATGCCAATGGCGAAGCAGTGAACTCGTTCCCTCGCGATCAGAGGCTTCGCGGAATAATTCCTCACCTCGGCGGGCATCCGTCGCGATTTACGGCCGCGTTCCGTCTCCGTTACGGGGAAACGCGCGTCGAATGTTACGGTGCAGCTTCTCGGAAGGCGTGGGCGCGAGCCCTCGTAGCCTCGAATTTCATTCCCGCCCGGTGAGAATCGCCCGGCTCGGTGTCTCAGGCCCCTTCGAGAATCTCGTTACACGGCTTCGTTTACGACCTTTCCCATTCAGATTTTCCCGCGCGCGTACGATTAAATCGGCGTGCCAGCTGTGCTGCCCCCTCCCCCCTCCATCGACTGGGTCGATCATCGAAACAACTGTTCCACTTGCGTCGCGAGACGGCAGCTCTTGAATGGCCAGAAGTTGCCATTTCTTTACGAGCTCTCGACTGCGTCGCACGCAGTGAACTGTGCATCGACGTGCGTTACGAAAACTAGCGTTTCCATCTATCGCGAGAAGAAGCACGTTTCAATTGTTTTGGACGGTAACAAGCGTGTTTCGAATATACCGCGGGAACAAGCGCGATTTACATTTCGCCACGAGCAGTGGCGCATTTCAAACGCTGCAGCGAAAATATGATTTAAGCGAAAACAGCTTCGAAATAAACATTTTGATACTATGTGATTCAAAACAGGATATTAAGTAATATACAGTACAACATTCATATGATACGAAAATTCAATTATCATTGAAAAAAAGAAGATTTGTCGGCAGTGCTGTCTAAAGGTCTTGTACCGAAAGAATATATTCAGTTTTATAGTGATCTTTTAACTGAATAAAGTTTAACTTATTTAAGTAAAGACGTTTTTCATTTAATTGAAAAAAACGTTTTCATTTGTTTTATTTTTACAGTAGGATCCGACGCGCGTTGCGAAATGTAGCACGTTTCGTTTTTTCTACGTGCAGTTGTCCGTGAGAAAAAAAATGAAACGTGCACAATGTTTACTGCACAATGACGTAACGCGCCGTGATTGGCGTTTGAGATCACATGACTCAGAACTTGAAAACGTCAATTTTATTTATTAAATTTTGCTAAAACGAATAAGTGTTTTATTAATATTTCTATCATTTCAGGCTTTTCATTAATAAATCTGTAGATTTCACTACTTTCCCCTTTTTTCAAATACTGGCAGCTCCCCAATTCAAAAACTATTTAAGAAAGATATTTCGAGATGTTTAACTACTAGCAATTTCTACTTAAATATACAATCCTCTGAACGTCCGTATTTCTGCTCGTGAAAAATAGCGATGCAGCCCCAAGCTCGTGCAACACTCGCGTGAATGTTTAAATAATTTAGAATTATTTTCCTGCAACTGTACTACAAACGTAACGCATATAATAACAAGAAAACTACGAAATCAGCAGAAACGGGGACATAAGCAGAAATTGAGACATTCACCTTACCGAAAACATACTTCTTTTCCAGAACAGAATCGAGACACTCTGTTTTTCGTGGTCAAAACGAGCAGAGTGCTGTTCTTCATAACACAAATGAAACGTGCTGATTTTCATAACGCGCGTCGATGATACGCGTTAGAGAGCATCGCGGAGGGAGAAGGGAAGAAGTCTGTGCCCGACGTAAATTAATTACGTCCAGGCATCCCCGTTTCGTAACGCGAGGCCGCGCGTATATTTTTACCTCAGCGTCCAACTGTCTCCACCTCCCGTTCATAAGCATCTCCTATATTTACCGGTTGCGTGTGCCTGCGGCCTATTACACAAATTTCTATCGGGTAGCATCATTTCCCAGGCGCGGTGTAATCGCCGGTTTTTCCAGCGGCGAGGACGCGCCGCTCTCGCGCAACACGCGTGAATCATTTTCTCGCAACCACGTCGGATTCAGCCGTCGATACAATCCTCTCCTTGCCTCCTGGCAGGCCGCGATCAACCTTGGGCTGGAGAACGCCTGCGGTCTCTTCTTTTTACACGAATCGCCGTCGCGGTACACGAATCTGATAACGCGTCCGCGGAACATCCGAGGAGGGGATGCACCCTCGACGAGAAACGACTGTTCCCCAGTTTCGGCGAACGTTAGCGCGACGGTACGGGATCGTACGAAATGCTAGGGAACGGAGCGGAGGAAGTTCGGGTCTCGAGGCTCGCATGGAACAGTTAAAACGGCGTAGTTCTGGGAAAGCACGAACTCACCGAGAATTTGCGTTCGAGGCAGCTTGTCGCGGCCGCGTTCCCTGCCCCCGCCCGGAAATCCAGCGGAGAAACCGTGAGAAAGTCTCGGATGGCACGGCGATGACGAGTACAATGATGCTCGTGACGGGGGCAGGAACACGCGGTCGGGGCTCCGCAAAGATAAACGAGCGGGTTAGAGAATGTAGTGGCTGGCTCGTACGAGCTGGAAGAGACTGCGGAAGACTGATAGGTAGAAATCGCGAGAACGGAGATACATTTTCATCCGGCTGACTTCCATTTCGGGGAATCGTTCCTTTTCCCGGGAAGAAGTCGTGGAAGTCTCGCCCCGGGGCGCGGCTCGGAGCCCTCCCGGCCTCGCTGCAGGAGGGAATCCCGCGAATTTATCGCTGGAACGGTTTGCATTTCGAGGGAAGCTGGGTGGGTTCCCATCGAATTCGAAGGAACGGAGCAGGGACGGGGCTCGCGCTCTGACGATAGCGGGGAGGAAAGCCTCGGGAGCGATTTGAAGAACGTGGACAGACAGATGATTAGGCGTGTGTTTGGTTAGGACCTCGGGAAACGCGGTTTCTAAATAACGAGATATACCTATTGCCGCAAATATTTGATGGAGCCGCGCTGTGTTTTTCCCTGTCGGGGATACACTTCCCTGTTTGCGGTCGGCCGAGTCCGCGAGCCTCGATTCACCGTTAAGGTAGGTTTACACCTGACGAGTGACTCGGCCGAGTCATCGGT
Source organism: Andrena cerasifolii (assembly GCF_050908995.1). Lineage (NCBI taxonomy): Eukaryota > Metazoa > Arthropoda > Insecta > Hymenoptera > Andrenidae > Andrena > Andrena cerasifolii. The sequence continues at coordinate 6,651,362 of NC_135123.1, forward strand.
CTGCTACTCGGCCGAGGGAAAATCTTCCCCGCCGGATTACTCGGCCGAGTACTAGAATGTGCGATCTGACTGGGCGAGTTGCTCGGCCCGGTGGGCTCGCTCGGACGAGCGCTCGTCGGGTATGAAACTGAGCATTACGTCTCGCAAGGAGAGTATTTTAGGCTTTATTTTTAAGCTTGATGTTTAATGTAAATTAAAAAAAATATATTATCATAATTGTTGGAAATTACTCCGCAGAGGTTGAAAATAAATGTCACACAATAAACACAACTATGGTTTATTGTATAGATAGACAATACACAGTGTGTCCACGTATTAATGTTAGTTGGTTATATATAAAAGTATACAAGAAAAAAGAAACTTTAAGAGACGGAACGCGATCTGCACGGTTTGGTCAGAATTTTCAGACTGGCTACGGTCGTCACCTTATGCCCCGGTCAAGACCCTTCGCCCCTCTTCTCCAGAAAAAGAGAAACGCAGCCCCTTAGTCCTAACACTGAGAATCGTTGAACTCCAGCAATAATGCATAAGTATTCAGCAATGTTAATTAAAATCGTTGTTATAGAAAATTGAAAATCGTTAGGTAGAAGTCATTTTTTTTTGTAACTTAAGCTTAAGCTTCTCTTAAGAAAATTCAGCTCGTTTGTTAAGAAAATATTCACTGCTTATTTATATATTATGCTGATACATTAGTATAATAGTAAGTAGATTTGAATTTAGTTTGAAATGATTAAGCTCGCAAGAGACTCGATTCCTTTTCTAACAAGGAGAGTATTTTAGGTGCCCGCCTCCGATCAGTTTGATTTTTGGATATGTTATAGAGGACCGAAAAATAAGAAATACGTGTTTTTTTATTTTTCCCCGTTTTCATATTTGGGGAGTGAAAACTGCGTTCAAAGTTAGGGTTGAAAAATCGTTTTTGTGGATTTTTGAAAATCTGGTGAGTCAGTTATATTTCGCATTCGAAGACACAAAATTTGTCTATTTACACTATTCCCCTATCTCTGATAGTTTTCGAGATATTCCACAGAAATGATTTTTCAACCCTTAACTTTGAACGCAGCTTTCACCCCCCAAATATGAAAACGGGGGGAAATAAAAAAACACGTATTTCTTATTTTTCGGTCCTCTATGACATATCCAAAAATCAAAATGATCGGAGGCGGACACGTAAAATATACTCTCCTTGTCAGTGAAACACTCGACTGTGCGTCACGGTTTAGTAATTACATCGGATCGCCCTCTGGACGAGTCGCGAAACCGCTGGAGGAGAGGAACCGATCGCGACGGAAGAACTCGTCGAATCGATAGGAATCTGGCCTCGATTAAATTCATCGAAGAGGAAATTGCGCGCCCGCCGGTTCTCGAATACGTTTCGAGTCGTCCGAACGAAGAATATCGTTCCGTCTTTTGAAAGCAACCGATGAAGCAACCAGCACGAAGAACAACGATTCTTGTGTATAACGATTCTCACAAATACAGTTGTATAGTGCTTGCAATGGAGTTTAAGACTTACCAGTTGTATATCATTAATTAATGAAGAGTTAACTTCGAAGCTACTTAGTAGTTATCATGTTATTGTTTCCAAATACGAGACCCGTGAAAGTTCTGCCGATGAGAGTGAAGAAGAAATTATTCTGAATGATGAAAGTGATTAAGGATGTATCGGACGTACAATATTAGACAAAAGTACATGGAACTTGAAATACTTCAATATCTACGTCTTACGCATAGTAAATCTAGATGTAAGGAACTCGAACGACAGTTGGAGTCTTATTTTTACTCCTAGGAAGGTATTTCTCACTTTACAAATGCTTCCTCAAGCATTACTTGCCAATGTTTTGGCAGTGAAAATGCCCTGAATTCACAATTTTCTCAAGTTATAATTTATTTCTTTAAAACGGTGTTGTGAAAGCAATTGAAACTTGGCAGATATTTCCATCTACCCATATACTACATGTAAAAAAAAAATGAGTCCATTGGTACTATTTCTTCAACATTTTTTCAGCTGTTTTATCCGTCGAGGTCGCCTCTTTCCATAAGACTACGTGTAAGATCAGTGAAAATTAAAATCGTTATAACTCGGCAACCATTTAGTGAATTTGTTTAAAAAAATTGGAGCACATCAGGAAGATTAGAAAGAACAATCTCGCAAATTTTCATCGACTTGGCAGCATTTTGAAGATAGGTCCAATACATCCTTAAGAAAGAAAATTATGATATAGAATGCTTGTTTTGCACAGGTCTTTATTCTTCAGACGTGCTAGGTGAACAATGGGTTAAGTGTACGTATAAAGTGTTACGATGGGCGCGGTGGGCCCACGAAGACTGCGATACTAAAGAAATAGATTTCACATGGCTACTTTATAAAAAAGAAAGAAAAAATAAGTTTCAGGAAAAAACAAACTGGGTCTCGTATTAGGAACCGATTTTTTGTATCTACGTATTTGAATGACTTTCGTTTATATTTTATCACGAAGAAGCCTAATTGTTGTTACAGTACTTTCCAAATACGTTCCTAAAGACTACATATTCTACTTTTATAACGCGCATCGAATTTTAATAAAATTGTTCTCAGTGAAGAGTTCTACTGTTTTTAAGAAATCGGTCTCATATTCGGCTACTTTACCCTACGTGCTCTCAGCCCTGGAATCTCGCCTCCACGCGACAAATCCAATGACCACTCCCTTGGTCGGCAGATTTTTCGCGTCCCAGCGGGGCTCCGTTTCAAAACTGGCGTCGATGTATTTGCATAGCAGGCCAGGAGGTGTATACTTGGTCGGGTGGCGCAATTTGCATCGGGAACGTTTCACGGAGGGGGAAGGTAGCATCTTCCGAGAAGCCGATAATGCGGCCTCCTCCCCTGGGTGCAGCGTCTGCTCTCGATACGTCGCGAATTTGATCGCGCGCCCTTTCAGCGTCCCCGTCGTTCCTGCGCGCGTAATTTGTCTGTCTCGGGGGTAACACCGCGGCCGGGGGGTGAAGAGGGAGGAGGAGGAGGGCTCTGGCGTATGGAGAACGCGCGCGGTGTGTTCGTTTACAGGGGCCACGCACGCAGGGGCGCAGGTGCAGCCGAGGACATGTGCGCAACTGCCGGTCGAACCACTTTCTTCCTTCCATACGCGATAAATTTCCATCCCGGCCCGCGTCGCCATTCTTCTGCCCTCTTTCGTTCCATTTCCCTCGACTTCCGCGGTCCTGCCTCCCCTCGCGCTCGCCTCCCCTTCCGTCCGCGGAATGCCCGGTGAAATTTCATTCGCGGGGTGGAGACACTCCGCGGGGTGGAGGAATTGGCGTGACGCATCTCTGAGAGGATCCGGGGATGCTTTTAGAGGCCATCATCGTTTCGAATGTCGTCGCCCGGCTGTTGGATAATCTTCTCCTTCTTTTTGGGAGCTACCGACGGGGAGGAGTGTCAGGTTCGGCTGCTTCTTTCATTTCGCCGGTGGATTTCCTACGCAATCGGCACTTTGCTGGCAACCAGTGCGAGCAGGGGGAACCGGTTGATCGCGACGCGTTCGAGGTATGCGCGTTACTCGCGAGCCTGTGCGATCTATAAATAGTGGCCGCGAATAGCCGCCGACGCGAATCGACTCTAATGACGCGATCCTCTTGGGCGCCTCGCCTGCCGGACGCGATCGATTTTCCCCTCACCCCTGGTCGATCCTCTCGGCCGAGAAAGTCAGCAGGGATTTCCAGCTGCGCCGCGTTGCTTTCGCTCGAAAGAGCCTCGGAGGAGCTGGCGGGGAGTTAGAGGGCGGAACAGGGAGGACGATGGTTAGATTAACGCTTCGTAAGATGGGTCGTCGAGAGTACTCGCGAAACGGATAGTCGCGAGCACGCAGAGCTTGTCCCTTTTGCGTGAGTCATCCTTTGTTTCACTTAGCGTGTGCCCATTGTTTGCACGTTGCGTATTCCGCGAGCGCGTTCATGGAAATTCCCCTCGCCCCAGGAGGCGGAGTTGCCGGTGGATTGTTATTGTAATTAGCGTTGATTCCGCTATCTCGGCCGGGTCGACAGCGTTCTGGCGCGTCGTGGCCCTTCCGGCCCCCACCTGCGATACCACCTCTGCGACGAATATTTGCCAAGAGGGTAGGGAAAAGCTTCTGCGGACGCTGGAGTGAATAACAGTAGAACTGAATCAAAACGTGTCTTCGCCGTTTTTTCTTCGCTCCAGCTGGCTCAATGTCAGACAGCGGTGGATCCTCCACCTATGCTGCATCGTACACAAGGCTCTGGCTATTCAATTGACGATGGAATCGCGCAGATTTCTTTATATAGATCGAAAGTATATGTCGCAAAGGTTCGCAAAAATGTAGATTAAAGGTGCTCCGACTAACAGGTGGTCTGACCTTGAAAAATGAACAGAGGTGGAACAGGGGAGAAAAGAAGAATGGGGGAAAGAGAATGACAAGTCTGTCTGTTCAAATTTAAATACCTCTATTACATGGAAATACATTATAGTAAATGAATGATAATTTGTTACTGATAGATAATAATTAGAAAAATTAATGATAATAAATGACAATACTAATGATGTCAGTGACATGTTTAGACTGTCTCGTTGATCAAAGTATGAAAGAAACAGTGTTTGCTCGTTGCAGTCATTGTGAAATTTATTATTGCTTCGATCACTGTTTTAAACCTTCTTGTCGACAAGATTATCATAAACGTAATGGTTAATATTACCCACTGCTGTGATTTCATTAATATTATCATTTCTTATCATTAATTTTTTCTAATTACTATCTATTATTAATCTATTATCATTCATTTATTATAATGTATTTTCATATAATAGAGACAATTAAATTTCAACACACGGATTTGTCATTCTCATTCCCTCATTTTTCTTCTCTCCCCGGTTCCACGTTTGTCGATTTTTCAAGGTCTGACCAACTTTAGGGAGCATCTTTGGTTTACATTTTTCTGACCTTTGTGACATATACTTTCGATCTGTATAAAAGAATCTGCGCCATTCTATCATCGATTGAATAGTGTAAGTGAATTACTATGCAGTAACTTTTCTCAGCACTCTGCTTATGCACCATCTACTAGGCGTGGCACTGAGCTGTCTGTGCCCGTTCATCGTACGGTCAAATTTACGGCATCTTTCCCCTATTTATCCCGCTGTTACTATAATTCTCTTCCTTTGGAAATTCGTTCTCTGTCCTCTGTCCCCGCTTTTAAATGTGCTGTCCGTTCTTTTATTCCCGTCCACTATCCGTAACTCCCCTTGTCTTGTGGTTCTCTCTCCTCTCTCTCTCTCTCTCTCTCTCGCTCTCCTGTTGTTTCATTAGCTTTATTTTCTGATAGATAATGTTTCGGGGGTGAGGTTGCAAAACAGCAGGTACGCTGAACTTCGCCCGTTTATCACATAATTTCTGTAATTTCTGGTGAATAAAGTCGATTTATTATTATTATTATTACTACCGCGCCAGAGGAATTCCACGGCGCGATCGTCGCGCGCAATAAAAACTCAGCGCGCCGAATAACGACGGGCGAGAGTACACGCCGTTAACGAAATGCAAAGAATCATCCTCCCTCCTTTCCCTTCCACTTGCCGTCACAAAAAGACGCGAGTCCCTTTGTGCCCGTGTCTCCGCGCCCGCCAACCCCCGGGCCGGATTTCGCGGCGGCCCGGGCGCGTATTAATTCGAGCCCCCGTTAATGGAGCTTTCTTTTTAAACAAAGTGCCGCCCGGTAATTAAAGGGCGTCCCGCGGTAAGAGGATATTTTTTCAACCGCCCCTCTCCGGCCGCCCTTCGGACGGCTCCACCGCGCGGGGGTCGTTTGGAGAATTAAAACTGCAGCGAATTCGCCGGCCGTTCTCGAACGGACTCCTCTCCACCGGGATGCCTGTTAGCGGTGGAATTCCACGGTTACTTGCGGGGTAAATAAGAAAATCGGGCGATACCGATTGTGGAAGGAGGGGGTGGAATTCTCGGGTGCGCGATATACACCGTCGCTCCGAGAATGGAGCGCGCTACTTGGCGAGCCGTGCTCGCCCGATGGCGGTTGCATTCCGGGGGTTCGATGGAGGGCTGGTGCGGAATAATTGGGACTGGAGGTCCGGTTAATCGGCCCGTGGCGATTTCCAGCGCGTGTATCGGGAAAAAGGGGTGGCTGGGGAGGGAGGAATTTGGAAATTCCGCTGGCGGAGTTGGGGCTTCGGATACCCTTCGCCGGGGGGGAGGGAGGTGGAGATCTAATCAGGGGCATTCGACGGAGCGAGTAAGCTCGCGGAAATCGACCGAGCCGTTGTCTAGATAGCCGCGATTCGGGGAAAGGGATCCCGCATTCTTCCGGTAGTCTGGCTGGAACATCGGCTTTGTGCCTCGGCCGAGAAGCACTCGGGCGAGTTGGGGCTGCAAATGCCTGGCCCCGTCTTCCCTGCCGAACCTCAGCCAGTCGATGTTCCTTGTAAATTGCTTCGGGCTGGCGCTCATCCCTTGGACGGCCAGAGAGACCGCGCGATTATTTCACTGGCCAGTGAAATCGTGCTTGCTTGGGATAAGCGGAGCGTTCAGACATCAATCGAGACGTATATGAAATTCTGTTAACCAGTCGTGCTGGGAATAATCCCCTTGGAAAACGCTCTTTTCATTCGAGACGTTAATGTGGGCGAAAAAAAAAGCAGAATTCAGGCGGTGGAATTCAAAGCCAAGATCTGCGGAGATCCTCCGCGTAGGTATCTGCTAGCATTTTTTTTTTACCGATTCCTCCAACGCCGACTCTCCGATTTTATTACTCTTTTCCGAAGTCTACTAATACATTCAGGGTTTTGCCGAAGTCTACTAATACATGATTGGTTTGCCCGCGAATTTGTAATTTATGCAATTAAATTCGCTACCGATCTGCCCGGCCGAAATTTTGAATTTCGTTGCTGATTTTTTTATATTTAACAAATTATGCAGCAGTTTTCGAGGATCAGTATCTGCGGCCTTTTTTGGCCGTCTGTTCCGAATTTAAAGCCAGATTTTCGAAATCGAAGGTGGTGAATCCAATATGCCGAATATAATTGACTTTTCTGACTCAATATTGATGAGCAGGATTTTTAATGTTCGATAGTTTTCAACACGTACATAAACAAGAAATCAGAGATTTGCTTGCAGAAGCACAAATCCTGCTCCTCAAACAAGATTGCACGTAATAAAATCGGATTTCTCAAGGCAACTGGGATAAAACGTTAAGTGAATCAGGCCTTCTAGAAATATCGAACATTAAAAATCTTGCTCGTCACTATTGAATCCGAAAAGTCAACTATAAGAGCGCGTATGAACACAGACGAATTAGCTTAAATATGCAAAATCACGTAGGGGAGACCGGGGCTAAAAGTTCCGGGGGTAAGTTGTTCCGACGGCTCTATCTTCAAAATAAAAAGAGCGTTGTACTTTAAATTATTTTTTCCGTGTGAGTTGATCACTCCACTCTGTCCCCCACTTTAATAGCGTCCGCGACAGCGAATTGTGTGGTTGTAAGCAAGGACCTATTAGTCGCGTACCAGATAAGTAAAAATTTTTCTATCATTACTTTTTGGTCTATTTCAATTATTTAACGTAGATATTATAGATTGAATCGTTCTTATGGATCAAATGACATTTAAGAACATGGTGTAATAGTGTTTATCGTTTGAATACATGTATAAGCAGAATAATCTTTGAAATTGCTACATGTGTCGGTAGGGGCTAGTTGTTACCGTGACTTGGGGCACGTTGGTACCGTAAAAACTTGCCCCGCCGCAAATAGGTCTGTGAAGATAGCACCCCCAAATTCGATTTTTTACAAAAACTCAACGGCATTCGTTTGTCCTTCGTTTGCCCACGTTTGCCCATAAAATTTTTTTTTTGCCCACCCTACAAAAAAAGTTATGAATAAAATAAAAAATTTGTCTTCATCACCCACGATGAATGCATTTCAATTTTTTAAAAGAAGGATACGAATATACCCGACCTGGCCACGTTTGCCCACTCTCAGATTTCATTTGCCCACCCTCCAGAATTTAAATAAAAAATAAAAACCTCGAAAAGAAGGGTACAGGTGAAGCGATCGCGTTAAAGTTCGATTTTTCTAGAAAATATTATCAAAATCGTTCTTTCAACGATGCAGTCCGTTAGTTTAGATATAGAAGAGATTTGCCCATGCATTAATTTCGTATGCCCACCCTCCAGAATCGAATTATTAACAAAGATAGCCAAGAAGTGCGTCGTTGGAAATAATTCGAGAGTATCGCCAGACATCTGTTTACGTTTCGGCAGTGGCACTCGGCGCTGCGCCCCTTTAGTTAGGGTAGCAGCGCTGCGTGTCGTCATCGAACGTGCCGAAACGTAAACAGATGTCTGCGACACTCTCGAATTGTTTCCAACGACGCACGAAAGTCAGTCGGTCTACAGAGTTCGGGCGCAACTCTTGCGAAATCGTGTGTTCATTTACGGTTTGTGAAGTAACTGTGACATTATATTATTTTCCGTTGTGCGATATCATTGCGGTAATTAGTGAAAAATGACTAGAAAACCACTCTGGTATTATTCTGCACATGCTGCAGATGTGTGAAAAGTGTGAAGTATTCGATGAGCGATACAAATTGAAGTGGATAACATGTCACCAAACACCTTTAACCTTTACGGTAAGAACAATCCATTTTGATAATTCATTCGGAAAAAAAACGAACGGAAATGTATTCGGTTTAACGGGTACCGCACTTCTTGGCTATCTTTATTAATAATTCGATTCTGGAGGGTGGGCATACGAAATTAATGCATGGGCAAATCTCTTCTACATCTAAACTAACGGACTGCATCGTTGAAAGAACGATTTCGATATTATTTTCCAGAAAAATCGAACTTTAACGCGCGATCGCTTCAACGGGCACCGCACTTCTTGGCTATCTTTATTAATAATTCAATTCTGGAGGGTGAACATACGAAATTAATGCATGGGCAAATCTCTTCTATGTCTAAACTAACGGACTGCATCGTTGAAAGAACGATTTTGATATTATTTTCCAGAAAAATCGAACTTTAACGCGATCGCTTCAACGGGCACCGCACTTCTTGGCTATCTTCATTAATAATTCGATTCTGAAGGGTGGGCATACGAAATTAATGGATGGGCAAATCTCTTCTACATCTAAACTAACGAACTGGACCGTTGAAAGAACGATTTTGATAATATTTTCGAGAATAATCGAACTTTAACGCGATCGCTTCATCTATACCCATTTTTTCGCGGTTTTTATTTTTTATTTAAATTCTGGAGGGTGGGCAAATGAAATCTGAGAGTGAGCAAACGTGGTCAGGTCGGGTACATTCGTATCCTTCTATTAAAAAATTGAAATGCATTCATGATGGGTGATGAAGACAATTTTTTTATTTTGTTCATAACTCTTTTTTGGAGGGTGGTCAAACGAAAATTTTTGATGGGCAAACGTGGGCAAACGATGGACAAACGAATGCCGTTGAGTTTTTCCAAAATTTCGAATTTGGGGGTGCTATCTTCACAGACCTGCCGCAAATGTATAAATTGTTTCCGCTGTGCTTTAAGATGCGAACATATGAATGAAAGGCGGAAAGGGACACGACTTCGATCGAAGATATGCGTAAAGATAAATAAAAACTGTCGCTTTTGGTTTTCTTTTAAAGATAATACATTTTTGTTGGTCCGAACCTTCATAAATAACCATTATTATTAAAATTCTGCTTTATTTCATTAGAAGGCAACTCTTATATCATAGTAACAACTTACCCCAATGCGATAACAACTTGCCCCATATAGGGGTAAGAAGTTCCGCTTCGATCAGCCACAAATAAATTACTTTCTATGGGAAACCTATTACAATATATTAAACACAAGCTTAAAATCAGAAGATATAATAAATTTAACAAGAAATTAGTCAATAGTGAAGAGAATAACTACATTATTTTCCAGTCATTTTTTATGTTTTATCGAAATCGGAACTTTTAGCCCCGGCCTCCCCTACACATTTATGAGATGCGTAGAAATTTGTCGAAATACGATTGTCCATCCGGCATTTTAAATTTTACAATTTGACCTACAGTATTAGATTTGTGGTACAAATAAAAAAATTTGATCTTTATAATAATTACCTCACATTCTTAATCAGCGTCCCCGAAAATCTAGGCGCACTATGTTTCTTCCGAATAAGCCCATTTTCTGAAATTTTGCTTCAACATATTAGCTTCGCCACATTCAATTTCGAAAATCTGACTTTAAATTCGGAACAGGCGGCCAGAAAGCCCGCAGATACTGATCTTTGAAAAGTGCTGTATAATTCGCTAAATATAAAAAAATCAGCAACGAAATTCAAAATTTCGGCCAGACAGATCGATAGAGAATTGAGTTGCGAAGAATTTAAAAAAAGAATCGTCAAGTTTTCTGAAAAATTACGACCTGCAGGGTGAGTTGAACAAATAATGTCATTATGTACCACTGTGCGCCGCCTGAACGACTGATCGTTGTCCAGTCGCCTCTGTTATGCAGGCCCTGGCATAAACGACACGACTGTCGTATGCGTAGCCTAGCCCTTAAAAGTAACCATCATTCTACCGAAACCAACGGGGCCAATCGAACCATAGAGCCTGCCCAAACGCTGAATCTGCACTAAGGAAATCGAGGATTTGTCGTGGATACTTGGAGGGGTGTATAACAAGGTGTCTACCAGCTCGATCCCTATGCAAACAGTGACCGTCTCCGTCTGCGAATTCGAGCCAGCTAGGTTGCCCGTGGCATTGTCATCGTTAATAGTTGGCTTGCGGAAAGCTATACAGCATCTCGCCATGCCGCGTACACGTTTTAACCGGATTAACAGACCTTGCCCCGAGTCCCTTTACGCTTCCAGGCAGAGCTCGGTCGCCTCGCGAGTTTCGGGGTCAGTTCCGCGGGGACACCTGGGAGACCTGCCGCTAAAAATCTGCGCGAAATGATTCCAGAGCCCGGGGCCACGCTCCCTTTTCCCGGGGGACCACAGACTCCGAGACGTTTAAATATTGGAGTCCGCCACCTAGTCTTCGCCGTGGATCAAATCGTCCGTTCAGATTCATTTCCCTCGCTGTGACGCGGCGCAGCTGAAAGCGCAGGGCGTGCAATTACTCCGCGCATTTTGAACGCGTTATTTAGTTTCCGCATTACGAGGCTCGACTAATGGATTTTCGATTGCCCGTGGATGTCGCGGCCGTTGCCTCCACCCCGCCTCGAAATGCGTAAAGGAATTTCGGCTCGCTTGCACCGTTGCGGATGCCAAACAATAGTTGCGGTTGATAGCTCGAGGCTCTGCGATATCACGCGAGCGGTCGCGAAGGGTTGAAGGTGGCAAGTAGATTTGTGTTGGGGGAGCTCCGTAAGAATTAGCTCGCGCTCTATGAGAAATAATATTAAGGGCGGATGCCTACCTAGAAATTTTCGAAAAATCGATTTTTCGATTTTCATATTCTCTCGAAGGACATCTTGAAAATATTCCCTGAAAGCGTCAAGTTAATCCGACGAAAATTGACAAAGTTATACGCGCGTAAGTAGGTAGGTGTTCCTCGGTGTAGCGCACAGACTCGAAATCATGTTTCCCAAGTCAGTGACACGCATAACTAAAAGATTAATGAACTGATTTACTGGAGGCTTTGCAGGCGTATTTTAGGGTTAAAAATCTAAGCGCTATCGGGAGCTTTTCCTTTTTTTTTGCTTACATTTTTTAACACGCGAAAAACGAGCGATTTTTTGCCAAATGTCGATGCTTGAACTTTGCACAGCCGCCATTTTGTCTGAAGATAATTTTTCCAAAAATCAGGCCCGATAGCGCCTAGATAATTTCATATATTATCTAAAAAAGAGAGAACAATTTTCAATTTTGGGTGTCCCTGCACCGAGCTACGGTTGTCACCGCAAAATGCCTAAAAAAAGGACGTCCAGGGCATTGCCTATAACTCACAAACCTTTCGATACTTTTTACCACAAAAAATACTGAAATATCCGTAATACGTACTCCTTCCAGTAGACCGATGATGAATAATAAAAGTTTATCGGTTGTTCTAGGAAAAATTCCCAAAGAAGCATGTTGTTTTGACCGTTCTAGGTAGGCCTCTCCCCTTAAATCAAGCTCCTTAGCTGTGCAGTGTGCACACGCAACTGGAAAAGATTCATACATAGTGGTCTGTAAGTCACTTGCACGGTGTTTCTTGTAAAATAATGTTTTGCGTTTAATGTCATAAAAAAGCTTACATACATGTATATATATTTCAGTTGTGGAAGCACTTTTGAAGGCTCAAAATACTACCATAATAAACATGTGTTTTTTTTTTTAATTTTTTCACTTGTCACAACAACGCATGACCAGCATCCAATCAGCACCCACACATTCGTTACATTAATTTATGCTGTTCATGCGTTGCGCTGATAAGAGCGACACCACTATGATTCTCAGCCCTCCAATTGTCGTTTTCTTCCATAAGTTAACATAATTAAAACCCGGAGGAAACCTCCGTGTGCGCCCGTTCGCGTTCGGTTAGTCACGCGCCTTCTCACGGGTTAAGCGAATGCTTAAGCATACGGCATCTTCTACTAACCTAGTAGCTAGTAAAGGATGCCGAATGCTTAAGGGGAGGTTCTGGTCTAAATGTCGATTTTTTTTTATATCATTTTTCGAATGTTCAATCTTTTAGGAATACGGGTTTAAAAGGATTTGTTGAAATTCGTAAAATTCCCCAAGTTGTAGGCATTTGAGTCGCGGCAAATACATGGGTCACAACCGGCTACTCGGCGCTCACGTAAAACTTCAAACGCGTTTTTCTCGAAACAGTGTTCTCAAAACGGTGGGACCTGTATCTTCAAAAGTTATTATCCGATTCGACTGAAACTTGTTTTATTTTGAAGATTATTCTTTTGGCTAGGGGGGGGGGGGACTAAAAAAAATTACATAAAGTTGAAAATTTATAATTTTTAAAGGCGTTGAAAGGACGAAAAATACAGGGAAAAGTGATTTCAAACGTGAAGTGTCGTTATTTTCTAAAAAAAATGTAATTTTTGTAATTTTTTTTTAGTTCCCCCCCTAGAAAAAAGAATAATCTTCAAAATAAAAAAGGTTTCAGTCGAATCGGATAATAACTTTTAGAGATACAGGTCCCACCGATTTGGATCAATTTTTTGACGCCTTAACTTTAACGACTCCCCAGGGCTGTTTGCACTGATTAATTATAAAACAAAAAATATATTTCTATAACATAAGACATCCTTAATACAATGCAACAAGTCCCATTAAATTATATGTAGTAGTTTTCCTTTAATTAATTCCTAAATATCACCTATTTTTTGGGGCTCTAGACCAGAACCTCCCCTTAAGTATTTGCTTAAGAAGAATAAGTAGCGACTACGAATATCGGCCTACGGGGGCATTTGTAAAAGTGTCCACCGTCACCCCGTGTCCAAACTATCCCCAGTCTCCCCTACAGCTAACGTGCGGCATTAGTTGCCTTCCGACGGTAAGAGGACTACCCCTACAGCTACCAAAGAATTCTTATCTCTGCCCTACTCTTCATTCTCCCTCCCTACATCGATGCCCTGCAATTAACTTCACCTTCGCAAATTCGATTCACTGAAACTAGTTACCCCTAAGGATCCACGTACGACAGAAGTCGACCATACCCTAATAGATTCCTTGGACTCCGCGCGTGTAGGTACCGCAACTGGCGGTTAATCATCAGCGACAGGCCAGCGAAAACGCGCGAGTGCAGAGTAAAAGTGTGGATCGATCGCCCCGGGGGGAGGGGGCGCAGATAATTGATAAGGCTGCCGGCTACTAAGACTAATTACATCGAAGCCTCTGAAAATTTATGGCGGTCGTTGCCAGTGCGCCAACTGCTTTACGTGGAAGCGGCGGGCAACAGGGTGGCTGGCCGGCGCATACGCGACCGAGGCGTGTGTTCCTCGGTTGCAGCTGCACAGGCTGCAGCCGATGTATGCACGATACTGCACCCGGCCCCAGAATCAGCAGTTTTAGGCGGGCAGCCTTATTGGCTAGGCACGAGTTACGATACTGGCGGGTAGTTAGCGGAACTACCTGCTCCCAGCGATTGGCCCGCCGTCATTGGCGGTCTTCCCTGCAGGCTGGCGTTTTTCAAATCGCTATTCCAGCTAGCGAACTGGCGGGCCTGGCCGGGAATATCGCTTTTGGGAAACGTTTAATAGAAACCGTTTCTGGCCGCGAGTTACGCTGGAAAGCGACTGCAGTGCCGCGTTTCGGGGCTGCGGAAATTTTAGGAATTCCCGGCCGAATATCCAGGTCCAGTGCGCTCGTTGCTGCAACACGGTGATTTCGAACGTTCGGGATTTGTAGGGGCCGCTGATTCCGGGCTGATTATTAGACGGCCACGGCTGGGGAGGATTAGGGGCACAGATGCAACGTTCTCACGGGGGTGTATTAGAGAGAGGGAGGCTTCTGGGAGGCGTCGGGTATCTGGGTGGATTTCTTTCTTTCGAAGGGTGGGTTCATTTGGGCCTTGGGATTTGGATAGGAAGGTGTTGGATGTTTAAAATGTTCTTGATATCCGGAAGGAACCGTTAACTACTTAGGGGAACATTGGCAGTTACTTGAAATGAATCAAAGAAGGGAATGGACAAATATTTTATTCATTTTCACAGTAGCAGTAGAATCAGAAACGATGCGATTTTATAATTGTATAAGGTAAATCTGGGGGGTGTAGGTACGGCGGGAGAGTTGAATTGCTTCTCTAGAAGCCAAACAGTTGAGCGAATAGCGTAATTTAGCCTCTCTCTTTTATCAAACAGCATAGAATTCTGAACATATTAGGTTTATTCTGATAAAATACATTGTAACAGTGTTAGCTTTATTAGCCATTCTGTGTTGGGTGTTCCGACAGATCCAGGTGTACCCTACTTAAGGGACTATTCTACCCAAAAATTCTATTTTTTTTTGTTTGATTTTCAAATATTTTAGGGTTTCTAAAATATGTCTCTAAAATATTAAGAGAAATTCGAAAAACTCCCAGAGTTATAGGGGCTTAAGGCCGCAGCGTGGCCGGCAGTCGTTCCCTCAACCCTTGTATCTAAAGAGGCTATGACTGCCAGCAGAGAAGAGAGAGCTGCCCAACATGATTGCATGAAAAACTTTAAACGCGTTTTTCTCGAAACAATTTTTTTAGATCGGGCGCACATTTTTCTCAAAAACTACTGGACCGATTGAGCTGAAATTTCACACACATTCAAAGTGAACCTGTACCTATAGCCGGAACTAGAATTATATCGATAGTTTTAATACAACCTCCCCCACACCTTGTTTTAGCTCAAGAAAAGTCGAGAAAATCAAATATAAATTTTTAAACAGCTGCGATTTCGGTAACAATGTCCAGACTTGGTTACATCTAGTTCGGGCGATAACTACCCTTGTATAGATTAAAGAAATCTTTGGTGCTTTCGTTTCAAATGACTAGGACGGCCGCAATTCGTGCGCCCGATGGGGCCGGTTTTCGATGACATGACCTGCGCTTCGGCGTGTAACTTGTACAAATTTTAATATAACGCATTCCAAAAATTTGTGTCGATACTTCAAACACTACTAAATATGTATGCAAAACCCCTGCCCTGTAGGTGCGATAAGTTTTCCAGAATTAATTTCCAAATATCACCTTCAAAAACGAGTGTCTAGAATACCCCCTTAAAGCAAACGCAAAAATGTTAACTTTTATATTATACATATAAAAGAACGTTACAGAAACGCGTCAATGTTGCCCCAGTTTACGATATCTCCGGAGCTCCAAATTATCGATAGCAAACCTGCGCACAGAGCCATGAACCACGAAGTTTCGTCAATCCACTCTTCGAATTTGCAACTATTGCATGAATAAATTTTAAACAGAATCCGCCCGGTTCCACATAAATTGGACCTACCGTTCCCTATTCACGCTCGAGGATTGCAGTCGCGAGAGTTTCATCGACTAGCCGAAATCGATTACGCGAAATAGAATGAGCGAGCATTCATGATTCAAATGGTGATCAATCACAGTCAATCTTAGCCGCGGTTAATTCCCGGGGGCCGGTCGAAACGCGGGCCAGATTTATGCAGCGGGGTTATGAGCTGCTGGAAACCAGTGGATGGCAAACGCCGCGGGAAATCCGAGTTGACGCTGGCGAGATTGAAAAAGCAAAGGCGCAATAACCGCGGGGATGTCTTGGGCTTAGGCTGCTTCGGGATCGTAATATCCTGCCCGGTGAATTCGAGTCTTCTGCGCGAGCATTAATCATTCCCCATTTCGGGGGAGAACGAGCCTCGACCGGTAATGGCCACCGAACCCGAGCATAATCTCAGGAAACTTGGATCTTAGTATATGTACAACTATTTCCACTAATCCCCTCGAGGAGCTGACTGGCTTCCCGGATGGAAGCGTTGCTAAGCATCCGCCAGGACAGTTTGCGCCTGGAAGCATCCATTTCCTGTGCTAGGGATACTTTCTCCCGCCGAGGTTACTGGACACGCGTAAACACTGTAAACAGTTCACCGGCTGGATTTATGGAGACAGTAGGATTCCTCTCTGTTTGCAACTCTGTTCGCCGGTGGTCTACGGCTGAAGAGCTTACAAAACGAGTGGCCTGATTGCACGAAGACAGACGAATGTGAGTTTCAGGCAAGATCCCCCGATATGCTGTTGACACTCGCCGCTTAGGAACTGCCTACGGTGCGATTGGCGCAGAGGTGGCGCACCGCTAAGTAGAGTTCGAAAGAGAGCAACTTCGAGGCCTACTGGCTTTGGCGTAATCGGTTAAGGCGCTGCCCAGCGCGCACAGTGGATCCGAAGATCGCGGGTTCGAGTCCCACCGCCCCGAGTCTCCGTTTTTCTCTTACAATATTCAGCGATATTGGGGATCTGAAAGCCAGCAGGATTCAGAGGGTCGTTAGCCCCGGGACGGGGGGGAGTTTGTCAGCGGTGGAGATCTCTCGAAGAAAAGCTGGTGGAACAGGGAGACGCGGCCGAGCGAAACAATAAAGCTGGAACGATCTCTCTGCGGTTTCAGACGTGCCAGAAGACGCCTCTCGTGGGGTCCCGTCGTAATCTCGCGTGACACGCCACGAACCCAGCGGTAAATGGCCTCTCTGGCCCCTCTCCGTCAGAAGGGGAGAACCTTTATCTCGATGCTGGAAGCTGCCGCGAGAAGGAGCCCGTACGTACAGCACGAGAACCGATCTTCTCGCTGGAACGTCTGATGGCGCGCCAGCAGAGCCAGCTTCTTCAGCCTTCCTCGAGCGCTCTGGCCGACAAATAGGAGGGCCAGTCCCCTAACCAGCCACGGATCCTCGTACTTTACGCGCAGCCCGACGACAGGCTCGTTAAAAAGGCGAAATCGGTGGCCCCGTGTCTGGGAGCTTGTAGGACAAGTGGAAACAATTGGACGTTCCACGCGAGCCGAGAGAGACTCTCACGGGGGAACAGAGGAGGGAACTGGTTCGTGTCCGTCGGCGGACTCGTTCGGAGGTTACGAAGATCCTGTTGGACGTTAAAGCCCGTTAATTGGCGCGTATTTGGCCCCGTGCGCATCGCGATCGCGCTCGGGTCTCGGGGTCCGGTGAGCTGGACGGCGCGAGGGCGGGTGCGTGTTCCGTGACTCGATCGCGTGCAACGGGGATAATAAAAGCTCGCTACCTCCGCGGAACATAAATATATCGTTAGCCCAGATTGATAGAGGATGGGGGTCACGAGCGTCAAGTTCCTTGTGTCGAAGGTTCACCGGCGGAGAAACTGACACGCAGGGAACTGGCTCCTCGATTGGGGTTACGAGGCGATGTGCTCTTTATGATACTATGTAGATAAAGGGTCTTTCACTAAGGGCGTTCGGCCTTTAAAATTGAACAAAAAAAGGTGTACCGTGAGGTATGGCGGAAATATCTTCATTACGGATTAAAGTACATTCAATGCCATTATGTTCAGGGCCGCCCAGGTGCAAAAGCAATATTGCCGCCCTTATTAATTAAATATTTTTTAATTAGGAATTTCATATGCAGTGTTTACTTTTATATATCTATATGTACATCATTTTAAACAGTAATCATGCAAAAGACTTCCGATTATTATTCTTATTAGTCAAAACTTTACATATAATAAACGGCCTGCGGACACCCTTAAGGGGAGGTTCCGGTCTAGAGCCCCGAAAAATAGGTGATCTTCAGGAATTAATTAAAGGAAAACTACTATATATAATTTATTGGGACTTTTTGCATTGTATTAAGGATGTCTTAAGTTATAGAAATATATTTTTTGTTTTATAATTAATCATTACAGACGGCATTGGGAAGTCGTTAAAGTCAAGGCGTAAAAAAATTTATCAAAAATGGTGGGACCTATATCCCTAAAAGTTATTATCCGATTCGACTGAAACTTTTTTTATTTTGAAGAATATACTTCTGGCTGGGGAGGAAACCAGGAAAAATGCAAAAATGACATTTTTAAAGAAAATAACGACACTTGAAGGTTGAAATCACTTTTCCCCTATATTTTTCGTCCTTTCAACGCCTTTGAAAATTACAAATTTTCAATTTTTTATATTTTTTTCTGGTTTCCCTCCTAGCCAGAAGTATATTCTTCAATGTAAAAAAAGTTTCAGTCGAATCGGATAATAACTTTTGGAGATACAGGTCCCACCGTTTTGAGAAGACTGTTTCGAGAAAAACGCATTTAAAGTTCTACGTGAGTGCCGAGTGGCCGGGTGTTACCCACGCATTTGCCGCTACTCGAATGCCTATAACTTCGGAAATTTTACGATTTTCAACAAATCCGTTTAAACACGTATTCTGAAAAGGTTGAAAATTCGAAAAATGAAATAAAAAGAATCGACTTTTAGACCGGAACCTCCCCTTAAGTTTGGCTGCACGGGTGCGGGAGCACCTTCTGCACCCCCGCCAGGAACGGCCCTGATTATGATTTAAAAATAACATTGTTCAAATGCCCTCCGCGGCTTCGATTGCGGGAGGCGATCCGAGAGAGCCAATTTTGGACGACGCTGTTCTCTAAGTCGTAAATTGGTACTGGCTTATTGGCATACGCCAGAGACTTAATGTCGCACTATCCTGCGGTCAATTGACACTACCTCTTCTCGAAATAGCGCCGAAATAAAAATCGGGTGGTTAAAAATAAAAATGTTATTTTGGCAGGCTGTGATTCCTTATGCAGAAATAAATAAGTAATGTAGGTACCTATCAGGGTTGCGAGGCGGTTCAGTACGCCGTACTGGCATATATGACGTCACTTGGCTTGGATTGGCTTAGCGTTGGTATGACGTCACGGCCTCACCAACCAAATATAAGTGTTCCCCTTCTCCTACGGCGTACGACCAAAGAGAAGGTATGCACGACGTCATAAATATACGCCAGCGCGCCGCCATTTATGCAGTAGGGTAAACCATCCGGTAATTGACCCCATACCAGTGAATGACCATTACTCAAAGAAATGTCAATTATAAATTTAAACACTATTATATATTTATAAATCGAGTGTAGCTGCACTTTTAATATCCTATATTTTCAGTTGCGCGTATTAAGCAAGCATTAACGAGTACAATTATTATTAAAAGAATGGCAGTGATTTACTGGGCTTCTAAACGTTTTGCATTTTACATTTTTTTCTTTCAAATTGCGACAAGAATAAGTAATTATTTCTATAGAAATTTCAAGAAAAATAAATTCAAATGCAATTCCAACAGCTGTTTTGCTGTTACACATAAATATATTCAAGTATTAATCTCAAAGGTCCATAGATTCAACAATTCGGTGATTCACTGGTTGGTTTACCCTACGCCTGGCAACCCTGGTACCTATCTAGAATAATTTTCTTTCATCGCTCGTTCCACCCTTTCTCCCGCACCGTGTAAAACAACTTTGCCACTGTATAACAGCAAGCCACTTTGAGAAAAGCGATCAGAATTCTCGGCCGCTGGACGAGGCTGCGCTTCAAAAGTGAATGAGTTGGCGATCGCTCCGGCTACCGTCCATCAATGGGCTAGCCAACGAAGCCAGGCGTCGGTGAAAGAGCCTCGAAGACGCTCGAAATCTTGCCCGGCGATTGCCCCCTATTCCTGCATGCTCGCCGGCCAAGTTGGCGCCCCAAGATTATTAAGCAAAAGCACGGGAAACTGCCGCGGCGAGTGAACGCAATTAAACGATCCGTGGAAACTCGCGCAATCACCGGCAGATAGATGCTGTACACCGCGGCCGAACTTCCCGAAGGCTGATTGCACGTACGCGTGCGCGTGCAAGTTATCCAACTTCTCTCGCCTGGGAGAGCCAGCCTGTGTGTTTAGCTGTCGCGTACGCGAGAAAGCCTGCGATTCGATAAACACTGGCCGCCGAAAGGATCGGCAAACAGTGCTGATCAATCGCCGGGGAACGCTGAATTATCTTCCCACGAGTTTGCAGTCGAGGATCGATCGGTGGTTCGCTGGTTTTCCCCGATTTAGAGAGTTCTCCAAGTCTCTCGGCTCCGGCGACCGAGGCTCTGGGAGCTGTGCGCCCAAGGAAGCTTATCGAATCCGAATGAAACTAGGTCCGCGACTCCGGGCCGCTTGCCAGATTGCGAATTTCGCAAGTGTATCGTCGCGATTATGAACCCGAAGGAGGTAAAAATCGGCTGGAATGGACGGGACGAATGGGGGCAGGCCGCTTTGCAAGCGCTGCCGCTGAGGATGAAGATCGAGGGACGTTGATTTTCATGCGCCGAAACGCCCGTCGGGACGTTTCTGCGTCGCGAGCGGACAAAGGGGATCGCGATTATGCACTCGTCACGTACTCTCCTCCGCGCTTGTCTCTCGGGAATGATAAATCCCCCGCGCCATTGTCCCGTACCTGGAAGCTCGTTTCTTTTTCTTCCGCGAACGCCTCAAAGGAGCCGAATCGAGGTGTTGGCCGATGGGGCGATCCTCCGGCCGAGATAATTAATAGTCCTTTCGGCGACGAGGATAAAATTCTGCACGCCTGTCCTCCCCGAGACGCGGGACACCTTTTGATAGGGAGACAGCTCGAGCGCTGCCCTCGAACGAGGAAGGATATCGACGCCTACGGGCCGCGGAATCGATCACCCCGCGCGGCCCGATGAAAAATTCATTTCACGGCTCTGGCTTCCTTTGTAAATGCGCTGCGAAACACTGGCAGCTGACAAGCTTCGAATTACGCGACTCTAGCTCCGATGGAAACGCTCGAGCCGGTGGAGAAGTGCTTGTAAATCGCTTGGCTAACGAGGCGCCCCTCGTTTCCCAACGTTTCCAAACAGACGGCGCGTTTGTCTCTGCATAAACTCACCCCGGAGGGAGCGAAATTGAGAGCGGAACTGGAGAGGGTCCAGTTTCCTATTCGACTTTCCAATCTGCCCCCTTGGAGATTACAGGGCTCCTCGCGGCGAAGATCCGAGGAACAATAACGCGCTCCTCGCGTCGCGCGTTAATTAAAAACACTCTGCCGGAGGCTGCGCCGTAAGTGGAGGCCGCTGCTGTCTGCGGACGAGTGGCAATAAGCTCGCAGTTGACGCGCAAAGATCCTCCCCGGAGCCCGCCGAAATCCCGGGGGAACGTCGCTCGATATCCCGCGAATCTCTGCTCGCATTGGCCGCGTCTGGCTGGCGATTGCCGGGGGCCTGGTTAATTAAGCCGTTGCTGATTAGTAGCTGGCGGAAGTAAACCGTGACAAGCGACAGTTAGGTGGACGGCGCGGCTATTATTAGCACCTGTTGTCTGCGCCGTATCGCGGCTCAGCCGGCTCGGGCTGAGCCGCCTCGCGATATTAATCCAGCCGCAAACGCGGATCGACGGCGCTATCAGTTTTGCTGGGGCTGAGACAGCGGTTCGAGTCGAGCGCGCCGACCGATGAAAAGGAATCGCGGGGGCGCAGAGTTATGAGCGTGGCCCCTCGATTCTACCAGCAGCTTCTCAAAGCCGTCCCGCTACTTCGCGAAGCTCCTTGACGGATAATTCAACCCGCTTTGAGGCATTCGGGGCTTTCACGCAGCTGGTTGACACAGCCGAGGGTTCAAGGTGTAAGCCCTTTTGGAAGAGCGTTTGAAGGCGCGCCTGGACTAGATTCACCCCTTTTTCCCGGGGGAAGGGAAAGCCACTTGGCGACTTCAAGGTGGTTGTGTCTAGCCTCGCCTAGTTCGTCACGTTTCTGACCCCCCGCAGCCGCGAATCGCGCCGCTGAAGGGCACCCTGCCAGACGAGGGATTCAGAAGCAATAGAGAGAAGCCTCTGGGCCTGAGGGCCAGCTAGGATTTGGTGAATTGGTCTGAGAAAACTAGCGAGGTTGAGAAAGGAACGGCATCGGAGGACCAGCCGTTCTCCAGCGAGAATCTCCTTTGGTTGCTGATCGCCAGCTTCGGGCCCCCCTCTGGCCGCCACTGGGCCCCGAAAGGTAATTCGTGCTCGGAGATCGGAGCCACTTATTCCGTCGATTCTTTCGCTTTTTCGAGGGGAGGCCGGGCCGTACGAATATCGGGCTGGAAGTGGCTCGGCTGGTTCTTCGAGGGGGACGCAGAAAAACCGAGCGGGTCCGGAGCTGCGCGTCGAATTCGTGAAAGTACGGCGGCGCGACGCGGCTCTGGTAACACAGGGTGGTACTTTTAAACGATACCGCAGCCACGCTTAGGCGCGTATCGACGACATCGTTTCCAAGAAGCCCCGGCTACGGCTCCTCGGAGATCTGGATATCTCGGAGCTTTTCGGCTCGTGAGTCCCACACCCCCGCAGCGTTTCTCGAGCGAAGTTCACACGTGTCGAGCGCGCTCTCACGCAGAGCTTGAAACGGAATGGCGCGCGAGCCGCTTATTATCCTCCGCTCGCCTTCTCCAGCGCTCCTTCCTCGCTCCTCTTTAATCTTCTCATCCGTGCCTCGTGCTTCGTCTCCCCCTTGCCTCTCATCCTTTTTTCGTCGCCGACGATTCTCCCTGCCGGCCGTACTCCCGAAACGCGACCCGCCACGAGCATGTTTCGAGAGTCAGGTAAAACGCGCTCCAGGAATGTCCCGAGCTTGAATGGGACGAGGCAAGGGGGGACGGAGGGGAGAAAAAGGAGAGCGCCAGAGGGACCGAAAGGGCCTGACCACCGCGGTCCTCCATTCCGTTTCGATTTCTTCTGCCCCGCGATCGTGAGAACCTGCACTTGAGCGGAACTTCGGAAGCTCCTGCGCCTTTTCTGCAGCTATCGATCCGATTCAACTGGCTACCTATGATAATTGCCGCGGAAACTTCGCTTAAGTAGGTACAACTTATCGTCGGGTGGAAAGGCGTCCGGTGAAGAAGTACTGTAAAGTTTCTCAGTAGCAGAAGAATAATAAAGAGTAGGTTAGCATGGGAGGAGGAAGCGTAGCGAGGCACCTATATACAAGGCAAGGGCGAGGATTCCACGAAAAGAGGTTCGCTTTCAGCTCGTGACTCGGATCGATCGGCAGGGAGGTGTTTCGCGAAATTTTTCCCACCTCGTAACACGCGCGCGGCCGTTTCCCGCTAACTCGTTTACATCGATCAAAGTTTTACGGGGAATATGGCCCAGGGGCTGGGTAGATGCATCGGGGGTGGAGCACAATCGGGATGTTGCAGCTGAAGGCGTCTTTACGAGATGAACGCCGGATAAGGGTGCTCGTAAAAATACCGAGGCGGTCCACAGTGCGGCCGGGGTCGTTACGCAAAAACCCTCGAAGTCTTCCCTCGGCGTAAGCGTCGAAGGATCGTGCACTCGATTATTTCGAGGGAAAGGTAGGTCGCCCAGGGTAGGCTTCGTTGTTAGGTATCAATTCCTCGAAAGGGGAGGACTGTTTGGAATCCGAAATGGCCAAATCCGTCTGTTCAAAGGATTAATAACCCCGCGGCCTGCGGGGGTGGGGCGGTTCATTAGCGAAATAAAATCCCGGGCCACGAAATAATCCAATTTCCGTCGCGAAGGGAAACTTCCACGCCGTAAACATCGTTACTGGAGGAGCCTTAAACACGATCCTGGAGGGGTGGCAGGGCCCCCTAAGTCGTTTGCATCGAGAGCAAACTTTTACGCGGAGCAGCGGCGACCTGGCAGGTTTAACCTGGTTATATCCGTGACGCTTTTATCGGGCAGCCTCTGGAAGAAATATTGCGTTTCAAGTGCTCGACCACAGGCAGCCGGAAGAATGGCAGCGAGCTGGCCAGCCGAGTCGAGGGTGAAACGTTTCTGGTTTCGGCTTACCACGCCTACGGTGCTGATCCATCTCGCGACGTAGAATTCACGCGTCCTACTTGCTCTGTACTTGTAGAAAACCTATACGCGACGTCAAACGGACGTAGAATCATCTGAGGGATGCTCAGTGGAAGCTAGTTGCAAGTTTAGAGTAGGTGCAGATGTCTTCTTGCGATGGGAAAGTAAGCTATGCCTGTGTAGGTCTCGGAAGAAAATTTTCAGTATTTTCTTTCCAACCGCAGCGACGTTGGTAGATACTTACGATCACAGCCCTGGGAGCTGAAATAAATTATTCTACCACTTACAGTGTTTTCTAAGTTTTCCAGTAAAGGAATAATTTTTTATTCCTTTCCCTCTGCCATCCTTTGGCATTGCAACTCTTCAGTTCGGTTCTGCTGCGTTAAGGAGGTCCTTTGATTCACGTGCAGTTATTTATTACGCGCACCATGGATTCCTGAAAATATCGACGAGCCGGCCGTGCCACCGTCTGCTTTCGCAGAGGCCGCAGGTCGTTGAGCCAGCGAAAAAGAAAACAGACCGAGAATGTCCGGTTTTAATGGACTCGCGTTATCGGTCCGCTGGCCACCCTCGCTCAGTACCCGCGTATCTCGATCTATGACGACCATCGTCGCTCACAGGGCGCAGCCTCGTCTTCAGAGGCTCGCAGCCTCGGGAGCCGCGATAAGCTTTGGCCCACAGCCTTTGGGAATCGTGCACACTCCTTTCAGAGGGATCGGAAATGTTGGTGGCCGACCCGGAGCTGAATACTCGATACAATATTGTAAAATTCGTGAGACTAGGCTCGCTCCTTCGCACAGAGAGTACATTAACCCTACCGCAGCTCACTTTCGGGGCACACGAGCATTTTGGCGAAGCGCCGCGCGGCAAAGCGGATTGGAGAAATTAATAATAATTAATTAATTTAATTGGCGAAGCGCTCGAAAATGGGAAAAATGTCCAAACGCTTAGAAGGATTGGAAAATTAAATGTTGCTAAACTGAATTTTAAAAAATATAGGGATGTAAAGCTAGTCCGGACACATATTCTTTCTATTTGCAGTTTGTTTATCCAATCATTAATATCCGAGCTAAAAATTATAAACAATAAATTTTTCATCGTCCAGAATCATTATTTTTTTAAATATAAATCGCGATAACTCGAGTAAATATTAACGGATCGTTATGAGACTTGAAGCATAACTTCAGAGAACTCTAGTGAAGCCTTAAAATGTATGCGCAAAACCCTTGTGTTAACAAATGTAATAATATTTAATTAAAAAGTAGTACTGGACATAACCCATGTTTTTCAACGTTCGCCGGTAAAATGTATCGAGGCAATTTTGAGGTACATATAACTTGCAGTGACAAAGTGTTTCCTTAATATACAAGGAAGATTTTTACCAATTTTCACACTGATTAATAAATAATTGTAGAAGATATGACGATATATATAAATCGCGCGCCAGCAACAGTCAACGTGAGTGCTAAGACTGCCAAGCAGCGCATTATACGCGACCGCTGACTGTTGGTGGTGCGCGAGATTTATATATATCGTCATATCTTCTACATATTATTTATTAATCTGTGTGAAAATTGGTGAAAATCTTCCTTGTATATTAAGGAAAAATTGCCTCGATACTTTTTAACTGCGAACGTTGGAAAACATGGGTAATATCCAGTATTACTTTTTAATTAAATATTATTACATTTGTTAACGTAAGGCTTTTGCGCATACATTTTACAGCTTCGCTAGAGTTATCTGCAGTTATGTTTTAAGTTTCATAACGTTCCGTTAATATTTACTCATGTTATCGCAATTTATGTTTAAAGAAATAATAATTTTGGACGATGAAAATTCGTTGTTTCTAATTTTTAACTCGAATAATAATGATCGTATAAAAAAACTGCAAATAGAACAAATGTGCGTCGCGACGAGCTTTGCAACACCATATTTTTTAAATTTCAGTTTAACAACATTTAATTTTCCAATCTTAGCGTTTGAACAATAATTTTTCCCATTTTCGAGCGCTAGTCCCCTTATTACAACCGAACCTTCAATTGTCGCTGCGCTTCGGAGGGCAAAGGGCCCTGGCGCCCTCCAAAGAAGCGTCTTCGTAAAACGAGAAGAAAACTATAATTTCTTTAAATTAATTTCCTTACTTTTTCTTTAAATTAATTACATAATCACCTAACGAACTTTATTGAATTCGCATTAAAAGTACTTGTACCCCTGAACTCTGCTCCCCAAAGATTAAGTCCTGCGTGCGCCACCGAATACTATTAAACAAGTCGCAAGTGGAAGCAAGCTGCTCCCCAGTCAGCCATCAACGTGGACCGAAAATTCTGATTCCTGGAGGCCCTTTTTGGCTTGGCAAGTGCCCGCGCGCGTGTCCCAGGGAGACGAACTAGCCGGAGTAACGTCGCGGAAGGAGGTTAAAGCGGCGCTGTTGGTGGACATTATACTTAAGACAAGCGGAGCCCTGGCGATGCCGATGAACCGGTCTAGCCGGGGAGTTTTTGCGGAAGCTGGCAGGTTCAGGGCTGCTGGCTGGCGATCCTTGCAGCCAGGATCCGCGCGAATCTCCCCGATCCTCTGGAAACTTTTCTCCCCGTTGATAGCGAGTCTAAGTTAAACTCGACGGGGGATTCTTTGTCTCGCGCGAAACGAGGAAAGTTAAGCCTGCCTGAGCGTTTCTCCTCGATACAAGTTCCCCGACGTTTCCTCCACGCGCTATACGGTCGCCGTAATCCTAGCAGGCGGCGGACACCCGGCAATGCCATCTTGCTCGGTGGGGATATGCCGGGTGATATTCACGCCGCGACGCGAGCTTCTCGCGGAGACGCGCGCGTGTTCTCGCATTCGAGTGCAAACAGCGAGAGGCGCTGCGGGGTGGGTACCTGTTGTTTGGAAAGCACTCGATTTACACCCCGTTACCTCCGAACAGACGCGCCCCCGAGATTCCAGCGGATCGTCCCAGTCGAGGCTGCACGGTGTTCCGCAACTTGTCGCGAGACCGGCGGCGCAACGTTCTCCGAGATGAAGAACCAGCTCGCGGTGTCATCGAGGGAGAAGGATCGAAGGGAGATCCCCGTCCCGGGCGCTCGTTTATTTCGAGAGGGAGCCTCCCCTCCCCAAGCCTCGTCGATTTACGGCGTACTTCCGATTCTCGAAAGCTTTTCCCCCGGCAAGTCCAGCTCGAACTTGCCCGAGCGATCCGAATACAATGGCACGCCGTTCACAATGCTCCCTCGTTTCCACTCGGACGGGCCTCGAAGCGCTCAACATCTCTTGTAGCGAACTTACCGGGGATAAAGACGGATCGTTTGACTGGCGCGAGGAGGCGGGGGAGGGCAGATAGAGAGTGGAAGAAGAAAACGGTCCAATCGAGAATTTGTAATGCGTCTCGCGTTTTCCAGCCGCTCTCTCTCTCTCTCTCTGTTTCTTCGCCTCCGTTTTACTCTTACGAACCCTAGGTCACGAATCGACGGCGCGCTCCTCCTCTTGATATTTGCGAACGCCGCGTTGCGAGATCCTCGTGCAAATAAATCATCGCGCCGTCGATTTCTCGCTGCTCCTTTCCAGCAGGAACTGGGGTCTCCACTCGTCCTCCCATTTTCTCGGGCGAAGGAACCGCTCCTTCGTTTCAGGCAGCGTCCGGACACCTTCCACTCGAAGTAAAGCTCGCGAGGAGAGGCCGGAGGAAGCCTGCCGGACGCTCAGCGTTTCTAGGTAGGAAGCGACTTGGAACGATCAACGAACGACTGGGCGAGATCGCGGAAAGAGGTACCTTCTGCTGCGAGTTAATCGCTGGATTACTCGAGGGTGTAATCGAGCTCTTTATTAATTTACACGCTTCGGTTTATCTGGAAGATGCTGGCTAAATGGAATACCCTTGAGGGGGAAGGTATCGGCTGTGTGGTTGCCTGTGGCGTGGAATGAAATTGTACAGACACTCGCAAGCTTGTTCGCTGGGAGTATAAATGTAACGCAGTAATTTTCGCAATTAATTATTCCTTTTATTTACGCGAAGCAGTGGCACACCCGGGCGAGGCCAGGGGCACTAGCTACCCTCAAAGAAGGGGCTTTGTTTAAAGAAAAGAAAACTAGATTCTATTCTTTAAATAAATTTTTACGATCGCCTAATAAATTTTATTGAATTTGCACTAAAAAAATTTGGCCTTTCAACCCTGCTCCCCCCAAAATTAAATCCCGAGTGCGCCACTGTTGCGAAGGGACCAGTGGTCGAGTTGAAAATCAGGGAGATGTCGTTGGAAGTTGTTTCACAGGAGATTGCACGAGCTAGCTGTTGACGCGCAAAATTCGTGTAGGTAGACTGAGCATCGTGGTGCTGAAGGGTTGGAGAACGGTTGCCGAAAATTCTAGTGGTGGACCAACCAGCAGCGTCGCAGCTGCCTGTTGCTTCCGCGAGGTGACAAATTTTTCCACGTTCGCAGGGGTCCAGCTGACTCGTGACAGGCCTTGCTGCTGACGTTTTCGCGACACCGCCGATTTGTACGTTAAAATGGCGCGCACGTGGAGCGAATGCATCGCGCGAAACGCAGGCCGGTCCGCGTCGAGGCCTGCGATGGACGTTGTCTTATTAGGGGAGACCGGGGCTGGTTGTTAGAATTTTCAGTTTTTTATTTTTTATTTTTTTTGCATTCCATGTTCAATACTATCAGTGACTCTCGCTTAAAGTACGTTCTTTCCTCTACCGATGACCGCTATCGCATGTAATTAAACGAGAACCATGACTTTGAAACAAGCCATTTTGAAAGTCGAGTAGGGGCTAGTTGTTACGCAATACGGGGCAAGTTGTTGCAGGATTAAATTTTACGAAACGAGGCTTATTGTGAGTAATATAATTATATTTTCTTGGACAAAAGTAAATTCATTAATGGTAAGAATCTAATACAATAAATATACAATAAAAAATCCATTTTAAAAATAATAAGAAACTACTGAAATCAGTTGCACTAATTATCGTCGTCCGTTTCATACGGGGACTCGTGTCTATTATTTGTGGTGGTTTTATTTCTCGTCTGCCTTTTCTTTACTGTATGTTTGTTTTTATTTTTATGTCATCAGTTTCCTTTTTAAAATTTTTTAATAAAATCTTTTTAGCTTTTGATTTTTACTTTTCGTTTTTTCTTTTAACAGTTGAAATGGTTAAATTAATAAATTAATTACTAAATACAATGTAACAACATGCCTCTTTCCCTCTGTAACAACACGCCCCTTGTCTTGTGTAACAACTTGCCCCGGTTGACACCATTGTGTATAAAAAGCTATAAGTTCACACCAGTCTGGTGTATTCTCACGTTCTTGGTACGAATCTGCAGCTAAAGGAACACTGATTCAAACGCGGTAATATTAATTTACATACATTTATCTGTCTGTTCGGTAGAAAAGATTGAAGTACAAAGAGAAAAGTTACCATTAGTACCGAAAACACAAAAAAACTGTAATAAACTGACAACGCGTGAACCGACTACAAACAAACAACATACACAACCGTGTATGGTCGAAACACATCAGCCACTTCATCGTCGAAGCGATAGTGCCCCTGTAACATCTAGCCCCGGTCTCCCCCACTCGCGGCAATTTCTACGGGGATGTTTGTCGCGTTTCATTCTCCGCGTTCCCTTTGAAAAAAATTTATCATCCACTCTCCTCAACAGACACCTCGATGCTCAGCGAGGAGTTCCACGAACTTGTATTATTTTCTTCTCGAACGTCGGATCCTCGATTGGTCGACCAAGGAACCAGCCCCAGCTACGAGTCGCAGGAAATTGTTCCGCTGTGTTATGGAGCGTTGATTTAACGCCGGCCGTGGAAAATGGTGGGAAAAGCGTTAGTAGGGCTTCGAATGAAACCATTAAATTACGTTGACCGGTGATCCTGTTTGTTACGAGCGGCTGGTTGCCCCGCAAATTCGATGATATTGTTTAACGCGCGTAATACGCTCGGCTCATTTGCGCTCCGCCCCTCTACCTGCGCAAATACACCGGTCAAAGCGAGCTTATCGGCAATTTGCGATATTTATCGCGGTCATATTATGTTCCATCGTTGGCGATTTTACCCCTCCGCCCCTCCCCCCCACCCCTCTCCAGCCGGCTGATTGTCAATGGAACTCGAATTAAACGTTTAAATATTCCTGTTTCGCTTTGATCGACCGCCGATGGCCGCCTGGATGGAGGCTTGTTTTCCAGGCCCAGGATAAATTCGAGTTGCTCGGTGCTACATTGGCAATTCGATTTGGCTAATTAGAGACTGGACCGTGTGCTCTCGTGTTCAAGTATCATTTTAAATCACGTTCGCGTTACTTCGATGCGTAACTGCGCTTAATTGTCAGATACAGTCGGCGCACGACGGCTCAGGTAACTGGATCATTCTGATAATAGGAGTCCACGGATTCTTCCGTCACTTACTCGAAATCGATATCTTTCTTCTTACTGATCGGTTAAAAGGAAACACGTGTATTCTATTCGGATAACGAGGGCTCAGCAGCCAGCGGGAGCACTGAGGATTTAATCTTGAGGGAAACCGAATTGAACGGATAGAAATATCTTGAAGAAAAATTTACTTAGTGCAATCTCGTTTAATTGAAATTTAATCAAATTCGTTAGGTGATTCTAAAGTCCTATTTAAAGACTGAAATCAAGTTTTCTACTCCTTCTATAAAGACCCTTCTACTGTAGGGGAAAGGTGGGATAGTTGATCAGCGGGGATACGCGATCACATCAGTTTTTTAATTAATGTATCGGCAATTTGTGCCTGCTGCCGCGCTATCGTGGCAATGTTTGCGTTATCGCGACACTTCACGTTGCAGTTTTCTTTTGGGAGCGTAGAGTAAATGGTGCATTTTCAACGATTTGAAATATATTATCGATTGATCTAAATATTTAAGGTAATTCGGCAAATCGAGCGCATTTAGGGATACTTGATCAGTGTGCGAGGGGGGATACTTGGACAGGTGAAAATGACCCAAAAAGAACCATAGAACGGCTAATGAAACAGAAAAATACGGCAAAGAAAGTGAGAAGGAAAATCTTTTCTTCATCATCATCATTTTAATCAGATGATATCTAACTGAAATGTCTTTTAAGAATGCATTTATGATGTCTTACGTCACAGAGTTTAATTCCTCGGTTTTATTTTTTCAGTAATTCTTTCAAGTTTGTTATAGTTTACTTTCTTTTTTATGATATTCCCTTTATTTCATATTATCGACGAAGAGAATAAATATTTTCAGAAATTTAACGCGTTATTTATTCTTATAGTTCACTGATCAAGTCTCCCTAAACTTTTGATCGAGTCTCCTCTTCAGTGGGGGATACTTGTGCCTAACGTCACTGCCAGAAAATCTTGAAATTCAGTCATTAAAATTAGTTTTCAGCTCTCAAATTTGTACAAGCATATCGAGACTACTCTAAGAATTACAACAAAGCAAACCATTAGATTATTATTTTAATAAAAAATAGCAAAACTGCGACCAACTATCCCAGCTCTCTATTTCAAATCGTGTCCCCGATGTTCGACTATTAGTAATGATTATTTCGGGCGATTGCGTAAGACCCGTAACCAGAGAATCCCGCGCTGACGAAGATCGAGAGGTGACAGTTCTCGATCCAGAAGCGTCGATTCGAGAGGCCTGAGACGTGGGCGTAGGTGTCGGCGACGAGGGGGGAGCGTAACCACCTGTCTATAAAAAGCGTGACCGGACGTCGTCCCGGACGGAATATGCCGTTTCCTGTAGGAGGAGAGGCCGTAGGCCGTAGGTGGGCACCGGTTCGCGTCCACGAGCTTACACGTGTTGCACGGCCAAGTGCGCTTTGGAAAAACACCAACGAATCGGTGTTATCTTCTCCGCCGCGTCCTGTGCGCGGCTCGCCGACAGATTTTCAAGTGCGCGACGCGGAATCAGCTTTCAAAGCCAGTCGGCATCACGAACCGCAACTCGACCAGGCAGCC
The DNA here is from genome assembly GCF_050908995.1 of Andrena cerasifolii. Classification (NCBI taxonomy): domain Eukaryota; kingdom Metazoa; phylum Arthropoda; class Insecta; order Hymenoptera; family Andrenidae; genus Andrena; species Andrena cerasifolii. The sequence continues at coordinate 6,683,528 of NC_135123.1, forward strand.
TTTGACAAACGATACACTTAAATTCATTTACAATATCACGCGGGAACATGAAAGGGAGCGATTCATCCTGTCGCACAGTTTCTGGTAGTGGTTTCGATGGTCGTGGAAGAGACGGTAGAATCGAAGAGTCCTTGCAAAAAGCACGAGAGTATTTTAGGTGTCCGCCTCCGATCATTTTGATTTTTGGGTATGTCATAGAGGACCGAAAAATAAGAAATACGTATTTTTTTATTTTCCCCTGTTTTCATATTTGGGGGGAGAAAACTGCGTTCAAAGTTAGGGTTGAAAATCATTTCTGTGGATTTTTGAAAATCTGGTGAGTCAGTCATATTTCGCATTCAAAGACACAAAATTCGTCCATTGGCACTATTTCCCTATCTCTGATAGTTCTCGAGATATTCCACAAAACAGATTTTTCAACCCTTAACTTTGACCGCAGCTTTCACCCCGCAAATATGAAAGCAGGGAAAAATAAAAAAACACGTATTTCTTATTTTTCGTTCCTCTATAACATATCCAAAAATCAGAATGATCGGAGGGCGGCCACCTAAAATACTCTCCTTGTAAGTGTCAAAATTTCAAATAAAAGGTTCACTTTCATTGGAAAATGTTTCCTTCGATTTTCAGCAATTACAGCGTCTTCTACAAGGACTCTTCGATCGACCTAACCGAAAGTTTCGAGTTGCCCGAAGCCACGTTGCGCAGGAAAAATCGCATGCTCTGAGAAATATCGTTACAAGATCGTCCCTTATCGCGAACTCGACCGGATTCGACGTCCGTAACGAAGTCCGCGGATAATCGGATACCTAGCCTGGGCCAGGAATCACCTGGCCGGCCGATTTCTGTTCCGCGCGTTGCCCGAACGGTCGAGCTGTGTGCTCCTCGCGGCCAGGGGGAAAAAGGAGAATGGCAGAACGGCAGGCGGGGAAGGTGGGGAGGGAACAGGAGGAAAGGAGAGAGGCAGAGGCTAGCTGGGGAGAGTGGATCGGCGAGTTGGAACAAAGGGAACTCATAACCGCTATTCACCGGCTGCTCCTCGGCCCTCTGCGATCTGCCTCGGCTGATTATTCCGCGAACGGAGAACGGCAATTGGTCGGGGGCCAGCCGGGGGAGAGAGCGATGCTCTCGCTGCTCGAGGGCCACGGGCCTGACTTTTCGATAATAATTGTTGCATCGGCTTGCCCCGGTGGGCGTGTGCACCGATTACAAGCGCCGGTATCGATTTCACCCTCTTTCTTCTCTCCCCTTTCGATTGATCCACCGTGGCTGCCTGGCGTATTATACCCAGGCCTCCTCTGCGCGCCGAGCCCTCGTAAGTTTTCCTACTCGTTTGGTAGTCGCGCTACGAACGGCTTCAACAGCCGCGTCACTTGCCACTCCTTGGCTCAATTACCGTGAAATCCACGTCGCCGGGACTCGTCGAACGTTTCCGCCAGCAATCCGGCCGCTTTGATCCGCCTCTATTTCTCGGCGCGCGCAGACAGGGCTCCCCGAGCCGGGAGAATGAAAATTCTCCCCGCGGCCTGGCCCTCCAGCTTTCTTATCCTTATTGCGTTTCCTCGTCGAGGCTCCCCGGAACGTCCTCTGCTCGATATCCGGCCCGCTGGCCGCGCTGAAATGGACCGTCGGCGGTTGGTTCACGGCGAGTCGGACGGAGGATCTCCCCCTGCAGCCTCTGGAGAATCGTGCAGGCGTGAGTCCGCCAGATCCGCTCTCGCCCCTCCTCTCTCCACTCTGGCAGCCACCAGCGGGCTCGGGAGCGCGCATTAGTCATCGTCAGAGAAAGCGAGCCAGCGACCTGGCAGCGCGGGGGCAAAAAGGAGGATAACGGGGCAAGCCTCTTATCGTCATCGACGGAAAACGAACGAACAGGATCCCCCGGGTCGATAAATCGTCGGGAATCAAAAGCGACGCCTTCGGAACCTGCTCTCTCCCATTAAACGAACCAGAAAACTCGAGAAAAAAACCGTGAAAAACGGCTGGCCAGCGGGACGAGGCCGTGAAAGGAGTCAGCGACGATCGTGTTTCAGAGCTGGGGGTCTCGTCTGCTCCAGCGATATTAGTTTCAGGGAGGGTAGGCTGGATGCGTTTTTCAAGATCCTTATCCCGATGAGATCACCGCGTTCACCCGTCCGCCTTTAAAAGCGAACCTGGCCGTCCACCGGGCCGGACGAGTTCCTATTAAAATCAGATGTCTGGAGTTCCGTATCTCTATCTGCGGCCACCACGGACAGGTATAAATCTCCCGGCGACCGAGATCACTCGTTTCCCGTGGAAAGGATAACCTCCTCCCCGGCACCCTGTCTTCATTGCGCGTCAGCTGTTTAGTGAGAAGTAACCGCACCGACGCGGCTTCAAGAGAAATCGGTGGAAGCTTGATAGCTGGTGGATTCCTTGGCTGTTTCCAAGTCCTTTTGTTAGTCTAGCTCCGCTCTCGGCGAGCCATTGTCTCGGTACTTTCCAGTATGCGCTCTCAGTAGCTTTTGGCTGTTTTGAGGTGGCTCGAAACACTTGGTACCGCCACGTTCGAGTTGGAAAATACGGAACACGTGGTTTCGCGAGGGGTGGAACACAATTGGCTGGCTGGTTCGAGGGGGTCGACTCTCCGCAGCTGGATTTTCCTTGCGCCGTCGAGTGGTTCGAGCTCAGGCTTTGTCTCCGCACCGAGGAGCGCTCGCTCTCCCGCTTATTTTCGCTGGCCCTCGCATTTCCTTCTCCGCTTTCTCGCGAACGGTTTCGCGCCAAGCCGACAATGCGCCGCGAAGCAACAAGTACTCGAACCGCTTTAACGAAACGGGCGGGGAGAGCAGTTCGAGGCGGGATGCTTGCGCTGGGTGTTTGTTGTTCCCTGGCCTTTGGGCGAGCCCGGTGGATTCGAATACCGCCCAAGAACACCGGGCGAGGTGGATGGAAGATCGAAAGGGTCAATGCTATTTCGACGGGGAAGCAGAGAAGATGGGACGCCCGAGCGTGTAGAACAGGGCAGCTTAGACGGGAACTGACGTAACCCGCGTTCGATCCGGAGTTCCCGTTAAATTACACCTCCTGCCGGTCGAGTACACGGGTAGCTACATACGCGGAGGACTCGTCGACACGAGAGGTACGAGTACCGATAGTCTGGGCCCCGGGAATCGCCCTATAAGTAATCTTGTCCGGGAGTAACAGTCCGTTCCGCGGACACGCGCGCCTTTAACAGCGCCTGTCCTGATGGATTATTCAAGAAGAATGCGCGACTAGTGGCGTATCACTGGGACGGAAATAGAGCAAGATGATTGCGCGATATTTCCCGGGGCAGACTGAATCCTCAGCAGGCTCGGGGCAGCCAAAGTAGGGCAGAGCGAATCCTCGCCAGGCGAATCGAAGGTGGCCCAAGGTGTTCGTCGAGCGGAAGGTGACCTTGACTAGGCGGAGAAGCGGTAAATCGAACTTGGAAATGGAAAGTGAAGACTCTTTATTTACGGAGGGTTAGCCAGAAGACTGTTCCAATTGCGAGGACGCAATCGAGCTGCAGTGGACGTGCCGTAAATCCAATTTCCCCGATAGTATCGAGGCTGACCTCGAAGAGAGACGGTCTCTCTCGAATCGCGTTAACCCTGGCGGCGCGAACGAACCGGCCTTTGCCTTCGTCGGGTTTCTTCCCAGCGGCTCGTCGAAGATTGATCGCCGTCCTCCGCGTACGCGGACGGTTCTTGCGACCTCGCCACGTCCGTTCGGGACATTTATTGGCCGTTCTTGCGCCGCTCCAGCCCTGGGCGTAGGTGTTGCTGGACACGCGGCAATGCCGCGATAAATTTCGCATTTTCACCACGTCGATTCTCTTCCAAGCGTCCCCCGCCCTCTACCTATATCGCGAAGGTCCACTTCCAACACCTTTCGCCCCACATACAAGGAGAGTATTTTAGGTGTCCGCCTCCGATCATTTTGATTTTTGGATATGTCATAGAGGACCGAGAAATAAGAAATACGTGTTTTTTTATTTTCCCCTGTTTTCATATTTGGGGGGAGAAAACTGCGTTCAAAGTTAGGGTTGAAAAATCATTTCTGTGGATTTTTGAAAATCTGGTGAGTCAGTCATATTTCGCATTCAAAGACACAAAATTCGCCCCTTGACACTATTCCCCTATCTCTAATAGTTCTCGAGATATTCCACAAAACTGATTTTTCAACCCTTAACTTTGAACGCAGCTTTCACCCCGCAAATATGAAAACAGGGAAAAATAAAAAAACACGTATTTCTTATTTTTCGGTCCCCTATAACATATCCAAAATTCAAAATGATCGGAGGGCGGACACCTGAAATACTCTTGTGAGTAGAGCGGATTAGAATAAAAATAATTGGATCTTGAATTCCGAGGTGAAGATGAATTTCGGCGGCCACTTTTCTCCACCCGTGTGAATTATGGCGTACAATTCTGTTTGCACTCTGCGCGTCGAACGCTCGACGGTCGGATTTATGTCGCGAGCCCCGCACCGTTGCTGAACATTTTCCTCGAGTCCTGCCGGATTCAAGGAGGCTGCGCTGTATGGAATCGCGATTCGTCTTCCAGCTATCTTCGCCCGTGATCTATTCAACTTGCACACCGCGAGGTAGGAGCGCGCGCGTTAGTCATCGCACGGTCGCGAGAGGTCGAGCGAGAGAGGACACGGAATTGAATGTTCGCATAGCACGCGTGGACGTGGAAGTTTCCTCGAAGGATAACGCGGGCCCCGCGGCTCGACCCCCTGGCCCGCCCCGCGCGAATAACTCGATCGAGAATTCCGCGGAACTTTCTTCGAGAGCCTCTCGCCCGCAGTCCCAGCGAATTCTGTCCGGAACGGCTGTCGGAGGACTGTTAGCAGCGGCTCGATTAGTTAACGGGCTCCGTAACGGATTAGCAAGTTCGCGGGACTATTAAGGATCAACGAGTTTTCCGGCTGGATTCCAGTCCGGGCGGGAAAATCTGCTAATGTCGCGGCCACCAGCTGCTGAGCTTTCGTTTCAGAATTCTTGGAGTTCGCCGCGTAACGTCGCTCGGGATATTCGAGGAATCCTCGAGCCCCCACGTCGCCCTGCTCGCTCTCTCCGCTTTGCGTAATTGCGTGCTTTGCGAATTGGATCGATATTTCTGTAATTACACGGCGGTTGGACCGCGCGAGGCGACTTTCCCTCCCCCCTGGCACGAGGAAGTTGGAAGAAACAGTGGATCCGGAATTGAAGTGGGAATTGCACGCCCGTTGGATAGACAATCGCGCGGGGTTTTTGGTGTTTGAGGAGTGTTAGGTCTCTCGGATCCGGCGCGCTGTACAAAGAGCATTTCCACTCGCCGCGCAATATCGCGATCTAGGCTGCTCCGGGCCGAAACGATTCATCTCTCGGAGGCAAAGGGCTCTGCCTATCCCTTCGCTCCTCCCTCGGGTAAACGAGAAAGCGCCGCCAGGAAAATACCATGCAAATCCTGTAGCTATTTTATCAAGCCCGCTCGTATCCAGAGGCAAAGAAGAATGCGGTCTCGCGCTCCTTCTCCACCCGCCCCGAGTTTCTTTTATTTTCCCATGCAGCCCACCCCCTCGCGCGGCTCCTTCCCACCGCAGCCTGACCCGTAAATGCAAATTTCCCATCGCATTTGTTCGAACTGCAGACCTTTCGCCCTTCCCTCGCGGTTCCTGCTCTTTGTTCCCTATTTGCCCTCGCTCCCCAACCTTAAACACCCACGCGACCCCCTTTCCCCCTACCTCCGGCTCGCTGCACCCGATCTCAGCGCTCCCCTCCAGTCTCCTCGGGCGAGGGTTAAGCGATCACTTTCGGGCTTCTGGGTGAATTCTCGATCGTCGCGAGGTCGCGCCGAGAGACACCGCCGAGAGGCAGTTAACTTTATGAGCAACGGGGCCAGGCTTCGGGTACCTGCTCCGAGTGCCTGGATGTAATTAATTCTTTAGGGACGCAGCTTTCCGAGTGGGAGGAGTCCCCTTCTAGGTACCCGAGTGGATGCAAATGTTCCCCAGGTTACGAGCACGGTTTACGAGCCTCGTCGAAATGATCGTGACTCTGGAGCAGGATCAACTGGACGAGCAAAAGGGAGGCGGTACTCCTGGCGCCGGTGGAGAGCGCTGCAACTTCGCGGATAGATCGCGAGAATACTAGGTGTTGCTTATCGCTACTGATTTATTACCAGTCTTCCTTCCTCGAAGACGGAGCGAAAAATCTTATCCCGCTTCCTAACCGCGGTTGGATAAAAATTGCTGGATGATCGATCCAGGCATCCATCCGAAAACCAAGGCACGCGCCCCCGAGGGCTCTGTATCGCGATTTACGGGACACGTTCCCCCTCGATCCGTAGCTCCTCCGACAGCGCGTTGCCCCGTAATCCACTTTATCAGCGTTTTCGAGGATCGCGGAGCCGCTTTCCTCGCCACGTACGCGCTGGTAGGCCAATTAATAGCGATTAGGTACTGATGAGGATAAGTGGCTGAGCCTCTCGCGCACGTGGCGCAGGAGGATCGATCATGTTTACCCGAAACATGGGGGCCCTTTCTAGAAACCCCCGCCGGGATAATTTACCATCGTCTGGTCCCGTATTCTCTTTGTTGCGACTCTGGAGACGCGACGCACGCCCGGGCAATGACACGCAGGTGGATGTGTAAAGGACCAGCGATGCATCGATTGGGTATTTAGATGCTGAGTGCTACCCAGTGGAGTATTTACTTGTTTATTGTTTTTAAGGTTTTTTACGCGGTTTTGCGTGTAAGTAAAAGTACAGGTGTTCTCGGTAAAAGTTAATATTTTCAGATTATGGTTATTTCCTTAAAAAATCAATTTCTCAGTAAGCTGCAAACACCAGCAAAGCTGTCCTTTAGGGGGTGATTCTATGTTGATCCGCCGAAAATGAAGCTGTTTTTAAAGATTTTTTTTTTAATAAATACTGCGTGTAATGAAATAAATCTTTTTGTAATTTATTAAGCTACTCTTATATTACACAAGCAAAAATTAAAAAGATTTTTCTTAATTTGTTTCATATGTTTTTTTACAGCGTTAATGCAACACGTACAAGAATGAGGTATATTCGTGGCGTGGGAGATTTCCCGACTCAGGCTTATCTGAAAGAAAAAATTTGGAAAGATTCTTAACCTGCACGAGTGTCGCTAAAGCTCGTAGCTCAATTCACAATTTTGATCGAAAAATAACCGAGATTTTTCTAACATTCGTGAAAACACTCTTCTCCGGAACTTTTCTTTCAAACCGGCGCCACTTTGTTGCTCCTCGACAAAAATTGTTAACTGAGCTACGGGCGATAGCCACACTCGCACAGATTAAGAATCTTTTCGAATCTTTTACTTCAGATCAGCCTGAGCCGGGAAATAACCTACCCCACGAGAACATACCTCTTTTTCGTAGGTGTCGCATCGGCGCTATAAAAAAACATATGAAACGAATTCAAAACAATCTGTTTAAATTTTTTTCGTATAATATAAGGGCAGCTTAATAACTTCCAGAAAGATTTATTTCGTTACATGTTGTATTTGTTGAGAAAAAAATCTTCAAATATAGCTTCAATTTTCTGTCGATCTAAGTAGAACGACCACTTAAATTTGATTAATATATTTATCAAAGTAGCAGAGAAACTAAATATCACTGCACTTCCAGATGCTTCGCACTATTTTTATTCTATATAAATTTTTGATTTTGCTGAAACACTTATCTGTTTATTATCTGTAATCTCGAAGGCTCGAGTCCCGAGGATATGCCGCTTTCTTGGCCCACGCTAATCTATTTCAAATCTCCCCTCCACTTTCTAACGAATTTCGCGTACGTTCGCCACCGTCGAAGCAGCCCCTAAATTCCAAGCCTCTCCCTTCGCTTCTCGCCTCTTGTTTGCACGGTACCCCAAGAAGAATCGCCCTGCAATTCGGCGTTTGGTTTGCACCAGACGTCTCGCTGCCTCGTTTTCGCGCGGGGCTGCTTCGAGGAACACTGGGAGCAACGAAGCGCTGGCAAACAATTCCGCGCTGCAATTACGCCTCCGTCACGATCCTCGCGCCGTCTGTCTGGTCCCCCGCGATCCTTGCTCCTCGACCACTTCGTCTCGCGCGTCCCCGACGTCGTCGAGGATCCAATCCCCAGGGACGGAGGGCGTCGCTGCCCTCCGGCATTTCCCGAGGGCTGGTGGGCGCAGGGGGCAAAAAGGGGGACGCCAGGAAAGTCGTGGAAAGTCGTTGCAGCCGGGCCTGATGGCTGCAATCGTTTTCTTATGCGTCGCGACGTGTCGCGGAATTGCCTCGTCCCTCTTCCTCCCGGCACACCCCCTTGGGTCGCACGGCATATTTCACGGGCGTAATGAAAATTTGCTCGCGTTTCGCGCCGCTGCTGCTTACCTCCGGACCTTTGGAATATTGCGGAGGTGTATGATTCCGAGCTCTGAGAACGCAGTCGGGAGCCAGCCTCCAGTACGATGGACTCTGAATTCCAATTACAATGGATAGTATCGAAGATGGCTCTGATTTGCATTGATAGGTGAGATCCCCAGGTGTGATCCACTTAGAAGCGATCGAGACAGAGGAATCAGGTGGGGCTGTATCGAGAATTGGAACTGAACTGCGTTATCCCGAATTTCCATAAATTATTCCTTAATCTTGGTGGCCAAATGACCGTTGTCCGTTCTGGGGATTCGTGGCGGCGCACATTGGGAGGGATCGACACTTAAGTAGGCATTCAATTCATTTTTTTTTACATATTTCATCGTTTAGCGATTACTAGCTTTAGATTGCAGAATTTAGATACTGATTTTATAAAGGAAAAATTATTTTTTTGTGAAAGTTGACATATTCATCTGGATTTCCCAGGCATAATGAGCTGGGGGACTTTTCGTGACCCCAGATTTTACCGCTGCAAAGTTTTTAGGCGATAGGCAAGCAGAAAAATATATTAACTTTCTGCTTTATTATAGATTATATTATACTTAAGTCAATCTAAGATTACAGGTAACATATTGTACAATAAATACAAAAGTCACTTAAATCTCTGATAAGAAACTTAAATCAAATTCAGAACTTGATTATGTACCCGAATCTTCTAACAAAGATAATGTCTCCGGCCACATTTGCTTTCTCCGCTCTGTTCTTATTAATGGGATTCTTGATGTTCAAATATAGGGATAGTCAGTTGTTGAATTCAGGAGCGGATTGTCATGGGTCATTATTAGAACTTGCTTGCTTCCTTTTTATTTGTTTCCCCGAAACTCGATTCCAATCACGATTCATTCTTATTTATCTAGCGTTTCGTTCATACTTTTGCACGTCTCACTTCCATTAGAGTATTTTGAAGTTAAAAACATTCATTTTGCACCATTATTATTGAAAATCAAGAATTGAAGCAAAATTGTATACTTTTCCTGACTAGCACCCGCTTTTGTGCAAAAAAATATAAATACTTGAATTTTGTGAAACTTAATCTATCCAGAATTATGAGGTATGCTTGAATTTGCGAGCAAATACGAACAATTCTTTTAATTCAGAAAAATACGAAAATGGTAACAAAAAATCTTAATTTGGCAATAGAATATAAGTACTTATATTTTTCATTACAAGGAAAAGACTAACTAAAACTATTCCAATGTAAAAGGCTGATCATTTTCTAGAAATGGAAATCTAAAAATTTTTTTAGAATATTTAACAGAGGAAGGCCAGAAAGCCTGAAATAAAGATTTCAAAAACTACTGCGAGTTACACGCGAAAAAGAGCAGCCGAAAAATGACAAATCAAGATGTTCTAAATAATTTATTAATAAGCCCCGATCCATATAAATACATGGAAATCAACATCAAGAGGCTCAAATTGTTAAAAAGAGTGACGAGAAAAAAAAAATTATTGTATTTATTATATAATATATACTTGTAATATATAATATATATGAGCCGTTTATTTTGAAAGTGACCTAAGTCCATTTTATATTTAAAAATTTTTCATATATAAATTTTTAATACTAACTTCAAGTTGTACACGTTACTACAATGAACAAAACATAATTGACAAATGGACTTAGGCCACTTTCAAAATAAACAGCTCATATTACCTGTAACTTTAGATTATAATCTATAAATGTCGAAATATGTAAAAGATGAAGTGAATGCCTACTTAAGTGTCGATCAGTCCCACTGTGCGGCGCGTCCCAATGGGGTTCCGCGTGCGAATCGTCCGTTGGAGTGGATCCGCGAGGGAGAAGACGAGAGGGCGGAATTACGGCAAGCCTGAACACGGGCAATTCCCCGTGTGACGTACAAGAAAAGTCAGTTTAGCGATGGTAACGGGGTGCACAGTCTCTCCCGCTCACTGTCTCCGAGCAGTCTCTCCTGGCAAACGACTGTTTACGGCTCGGCGAGATCGCGCCGGTCCAGTCATAAAGCGATTTATAGTTGGCGCGCGAGCCGGCCAACTTTCCTCGCGCGGACAGCCTCGCGTCGCGACATTGTTTGCAAGTTACCTTCAGCTGGACAACGAATACGGTAGGTATTTATTAGAGCGTGCACAGCTTGGGATTAGAGTTTATTAGCTGACGTCCGGCTGGGATTGAAATTTATCGCGTCGTTAAGACTTTCACCATTGCTGTCCTCGAAGCAGATCGCGTGTACTCGAATCCTGGAGCGGATCTTCCATTGGACCTTCGGATGCGACACCGTGGCTAATTGTTTCTATTCATCCCCCTTCGAGTCACCGTTTCTCACGGAGAAGCGAGAGAACCGTCGCGCCCAGTTATCGAATTTCGCGAGCGGGCGAAACTGGTGAAACGGATGAAACCGGGGAACGATGGGATTCTATGGGCTAGCGCAACGTCCCGTTTTCACCGCTCCAAATAAATTGCCCGACCGCGCCAATGAAATTCCCGCATACGATAAATTCGCCAGCCGCGGTAATTGCGGCTCGGCCGCGTCGCAGAAATTGCGCGGATAATCCTGCTCGTCGGCTGAAAGAACGATCATTGCGCGTTATGAAATTGTCGCTGAACCAACAGCGCCGGGGTGGGTTTGTTTAAACCACCCACGCGCCTCCACCAAAACAACCCAGTAGTCCAGTGAAATTAGACGGAAATCTACCCAATCTACGGAATAATTCCCACCGAGCTAAATTTTGGTGCGGGCCTTTACATTTGGTCGTTTTAAACAATATGTCAAAAGTCCCCGTCGATCCGACCGCCGCTAAATATTTTACAGAGGGTTGAAGAAAAACTACTGTTTTTCGAGAATATCTCGTTATCTAGCAGTTTTGCGACAAAAATAGTTATTATACAATTTATAGCTTAGGAAATTCTCTACAAAAAAGGTCCTATGAGTTTTTTCGTAGGAGTAACCATTTTCATGTACGTCGGGTTACCAAGTTTCAACCCCCATACTTTTGACAAGGGAAGATCCCGAACCCTGAAATTCAAAAAATTATGAAACTCTGTAAATATGTAGGGGAAGTCCTCCTGAGTACGACGCAATTTCGTTTGCTGCCCAAATTCACTCCAAGAGGGTGCAATTGACCCCTGAACATTTTTTTATTTTGTATTATTACTCGCGAACTGTAGGAGATAGAAAAAAAGTGTTCAGGAAAAAGTTACTTCTTTTAATTAGGACTATCATTTGGTAAGTTATAGTTCGTACAGTTCATACAGTTCGCGAGTTATAACACAAAATCGAGAAAAAAAAGAATTTTCAGGGGTTAATTTCACCTCCTTAGAATGAAGTTGGGCAGCAAGCAAAAAAATTGCGTAATACATACCTATATTAATTCTCCACATATCCCCAAAGTTTAAAAAAAAATTTAATTCTCGAGGGGGTGGATCTTCGCTCGCGAGAAATAATACACTTGGTCCAGTGAAATTAGGATCTGTCTTCGGAATAAATTCCAGCAAGCTAAATTTTGGTATGGGCCCTTATTTGGTCGTTTTAAACAATATGTGAAAAGTCCTCATCGATCCGATCGCCGCTAAAAACTTTACAGAGGGTTGAAAAAAAACTGTTTTTCACGAATATCTCGTTATCTAGCAGTTTTGCGACAAAAATAGTTATTATACAATTTATAGCTTAGGAAATTCTCTACAAAAAGGTGCTATGAGTTTTTTTCGTAGGAGTAATGAGAACGTCAGCACCGTCTTGAGCGTGTTTCACGTTGATGTTGGCAGCTTCCAATCTTTGAGACAGCATAGCAATAAACCTACTCTAGTTCTTTCTAAGCTACAAATTACATAACAACTATTTTTGTCGCAAAGTTGCTGGATAACGAGATATTCGCGAAAAACAGTCGTTTTTTCAACCCTCTGTAAAATTTTTAGCGGCGGCCGTTCGTTGGGGACAAAAATTTAGCTCAGTGGAATTTAATCCGAAGACAGATCCTAATTTCACTGGACTACAGTCCCCGATCGCGATTCCAGCCTGACTGCATCAGGACGAGGGACCGCGTAACGTCGAGTTCGCGCTTTTCCCGCGTCCTGGAGGGCTAGTGGAATCGACTGGATGTAGCCCAGCCACGAAAACTCGAGATTAGAGGAGCACGGGAAACTTTTTCCATTCCCTGGCTCGAATTCGATCTCGCGCTCGCAATATCCGGCCGCAGGCGCGGGGCGAGGGCGCGGGCTTTTGCATAACGAACGGCGACGTCGATGTAACCGCGAGTCCTTGGTCGCCGTGCATTCCGATCGGCGTTCGGCATCCGTAGAACGCAGAGCGGGCATTCCGGAAACGCCGACGAGCTCTGACCGCGTCTAGTCGACGGTGAAAGCGGTCTTTCGCGATTTATCTGCCAACTTTCCGCGTCCGTCAAACGCCACGCGCGGTATTCGCTGGAAGAGGGAAGGATCCACCTTGCCGATCATCCGGGGGATATTCCACGGCACAGGGGAGGCCGAGGGACTGTCCCTGGACCAGCCGGACCACATCCCGCCGTTTACGACTATCGTCCGATGCAAATGAGCCGATCGACAAATGCCGCGTCCGGTTGGCGCGACAGCAGCCCCCGGGCGGCTTTAATCCGCGACAGTTGTAGGACAGCTTGTCGAACGCCACTGTGGCGTATTAGCATCGTGTAATCACGCGCCGCCTTGGATCCCCGGCCCGGCAGAAAGGCGGCGACTATTTCGTGGCGGGACGCGCGTCGTCGCGACGCTCCTCGCCGCGGCGGGGCTCGATCTAATTGGATCGATCGACCGCGTGTAAACGGTATCCGATAATTTGACGCCGGTAATCCGTTTACGCCGGCGCTATCTCGGCGACGGGCGTAACTCGATATAATCAGCCGACGAGGTAATTAACCGGGCGTCGATTAATAGCGACGACAACCGCCGTCGTTGTCTTTTTTCCCCTCCCGCGGAAGCTGCGGACCGCGACGCCTGTAAACACACCCTCGCGTTTCTGCCAGCCATTTGCATAATTGCACGCGCGCGCTCCTTGCCCATAACCGGCGCCCACGCTCGCGATAACTGTATCTCGCGGCAAACTGCCACGGTTCGTTGTAGCTGGCAGGCCGCGGCTGGGCCCCTCCACCCTTCCACGATTTCGGTATTTCACCGGGAAATTGGCCTGTCCTCGATTTCGACATCGATTCGATCCTTCCGTCGATTTTACTGCAAAGCAGGGATCTCTGGGTCCGATTTGCGCAAGTGTGATCGCTCGTGATTCTTTTTTTTTTTATAGAAATTTGCAGGGGATTCTTTAGAAGGGATGGAATTTTATTATTATTTTTATTTCCAATATTTCACGAGCTCAGCTCGGTATTTTGAAGGTATACAGCGGACTTATTATCAAGCTTGTGATCTTCGACTGTGATCCTTATTATTGTTGTTATTATTAACGAGGAAACGCCCCGGTGCAATATTAGGGGAAAGGTGGGATAGTTGATCACAGTTTTGCTTTTTTATTAAGATAATGATAATGGTTTGCTTTGTTTGTATTTAAATATGTTCGTTGTGATTCCAGGAGTATTCTCAATATACTTGTTGAGAACTGAAAACTAATTTTGATGACTGAATTTCAATATTTTCTGGCAGTGACGTTATGCACAAGTATCCACCACTGAAGGGGAGACTTGATCAGTGAACTATAAGAATAAATAACACATTAAATTTCTAAAAAATATTTATTCTCTTCGTCGATAATATGAAATAAAGGGAATATCATAAAAAGAAAGTAAACTACAACAAACTTGAAAGAATTACTGAAAAAATAAAACCGAAGAATTAAACTCTATGATATAAGACAACATAAATGCATTCTTAAAAGACATTTAATTAATATTTTCCTTCTCACTTGCTGTATTTTTCTGTTTCATTAGCCGTCCTATGGTTCTTTTTGGGGCATTTTCAGCTGTTCCAGTATCCCACCTCGCACACTGATCAAGTATCCCTCAATCCACTAGATTTGCGAAATATGAAAAATAACACTTACCGTAAATATTGAGATCAATCAATAAATAGCATTAGCAGACCAGAAATTGCTGTTTTCACTTAATATATTTCAAATCGTTGAAAGTGCCACACTTACTCGAAAAGAAGGAAGAACAAGCAGACCGAAATATTCACTTTTTGGCTGCAAATCAGATTAAAGCTTCTAACACCATTGTTCTATGCCCCCAAAACTAAACCGCAACGCGAAGTGTTGCGATAATACAAACATTTTACCAGAAATTACCAGTATATTAATTAAAAAGCTGTTGCGATCATTTTATTCCCGCTGATCAACTATCCCACCTTTCCCCTGTTATTATCGACGGGAAATCCTTTAGAATACATTTTTAAATGTAAAAAGAAAATAACAAAGGCAGAATAATTCGGTCGGAGGAACAACCGTGCGGCAAATCGACGGTGCAATAAATTTCAGAAGGTACTGAGAGCGACAGAGAGAACACGCGAATGTCAGCCGAGAGAGTCTCGCCCAGGAAGTATTTTTCAATGGGTTAGTCGAAAGGGCCAACCAGCCAGCATTGATTATTTGCAGCGAGCGATGACGCGCCATCAAATGTCTCCCGCCTGTATTCCAGGGATTTCGTTTCTCCCCTGTCCCAGCTAGCGCTCGCTATCCCGTTTGTAATCGAGTTTCAATTAAACGGGAATTTAATTTTCCGTCCGGCAACATCGAACGTTCCACGGTTAAATAGTTCGGTCTGTTTGCCTGGGAAATCACGGACGTCGAGATTCCCATTTCGATCTTCTCCCTTTGCTGGCCACCCATTCCGCGGACCCAGCCAGCCCTGGCACTTGCGACGCAGCATCCCGATGTGCATCTGTTCGTCCGTAATTGAGTACATTTCATAACGAGGGGGAGAAAGGTTGCCCCAGGATCGCAGCGGAGCGAAATCGGTCCACGGTTGGTCCTTCTGGGGATGTCAGAAAGTTTCGGAAAACTCTGCTCCGATGACGACCCCTCTAAGAAGACCCTCTCCCCCGGCGCGATCCACTGTAACGACCCCGCAAACCGCCACCACGCCGGGTATTAGATATGCGGAAACAGTGCAGCGAGAGCACCCTGGCATTACGAGCCGCCGGGTGAATTAATGGATTAATAAATCGCAAGGGACACGGGCGAACGGAAGTATTAACGGTTCGAAGCGACCCCTTGGCGAACGGCAATAAAATCCGTCGCGGTCTCGCGCGGGGGTGCAAAACACTGTACGCAGTGGTCCCGTAATCCAGGACACATGCGGCCCGTTATTTACGCCTCTGTCCCCCCGAATTCACGGAATTCTCGGGATTCCTCAAGCAGCGTTAAATCGCTGGCCCGGTGAATAATAGACAGCTCGGTTCTCCGTGCTCGATCGCCAAAAAAAAACTGTTTTCACGGCTGTTGGCGGGCCAGGTTGGATTGTTTCGCGGGGAAAAGCAGAGCAGGAAGAGCGGCGTCCCGCCTCGGGAAACTTTCCCTCGACAGGAACGCGCGGAAGGGCGAGGAACTCGACGGGCGAAGCCCGGCTCTCCGGGTGATTTCGGTTTCGCGAGATTGCCAGAGGTCGAGGCTGTCCCCGAGGGAGTCGGACGCGCGCGCCTCCAAACAACTCTGACAGATCGTTGAATCGTTGCTCGGCCGCGGCTCGCAATGCTCGACCACTGTCGGTCCCCTGCTGTTCGTTTGCAAGAAAAGGGGCCGGAATAACCGGTTGCCCGGCGTTCTGCTCCGAGCCGGAGATTGACGGAAACGGGTCTCTCGATTCGAGAACAACGAAACACGGTGAATGAAGGAGCGAAAAGGCTCGGGGGTGGGGAACGTGACGCGCGGCCTGGGCCCGGTGACGCGGGTGTGTGTGTGCGCGCGCGTCTGTGTACGTGGAGGAAACGTTTCGGCGAAGAGTATTTAACAAACGAATCGTTTCCATTCGCGGCACTCCGGGAAGCTTTGTAATCCTCGGTCGGAAGGCGAGCGAGATAATGTCGAGCGCGTCTCTCCAGCTCTGCACGCGCTCTCCTCTTAATTAATTAAAACGAACGAGTCGCTTTGTTGCCTCTCCGTGGGCCCGTTTACTATTCTAAAACGATTATTAAACAGACGGGCAAACAATTACATATTCCTCGCGACCCGCGCTGTCGCGAGGGTCCCGCGCCCGGCGCTTATAATGTTGCTCGCGTGTGTCGCGCGAGGGAATTTGAATTTTAAAAGCTCCAGAGAGGGGGATGGCGGGAAGGGTAGCGCGAGAGTAAGAGGGAGTACGATGCTGGACGATTATAGAAAAAGTGTGCGAGGTGAGAAGAGGTGTTTCAATAAAATAAGCTAGATCAAAATTTTAAAAGCCCCCGACACAAGAGGAGCGGTTTATTGACTGAAAAAGTAAGTTGCAGCAATTTTAAAAAGTATGAAATTACCTATTTATTTCATATTTATTTCTCTGCTGTAGATAGTGTCTATTGTCCCGATATATTATGTTTAGTTTTCTGATTTCATATACCTAAGTGTAATGGACTTCTACGATTGTAACTCAGCTGTTTTATTATCTTTATTTCAAGTTCTTATAATATTAAGTTGTTCTTAGATATTCTCATGTTTGCAATAATGTATCAATACCTAGAGTTATATCACGTTAATAATAATAATAATAATAATAATAATAATAATAATAATAATAATAATAATAATAATAATAATAATAATAATAATAATAATAATAATAATAATAATAATAATAATAATAATAATAAAATATATACGAATCCTCCTGTTTGCGTCGGGGTTTAAAAAATTAACTCTTAAGTTGATTAGTAAAGTAAATTGAGTTTTTGGATTTTCTTTCGAAATCCCAGTTTCTCCGTTTAATTACCCTAGTTTCCCGTTGGCCAGAGGCGACGCGGAGAGAGCAGAATGCCCCAGAGGGAGAGACGATCGAAGACGCGTGTCGCCTCTGTCCGATAGCATCGAGCAGCGTGTCCTCCGTTCTGTAAAGCAACGAAATTAGCGAGGAAAAGGGGAGCCGGGCCGCCTCGACAACTTCATCGGACACAGAAACAACTTGTAACGTTCCGCGAACGCAGGTAACAGGCCGTAAAAAAACGGGGAACAGCGGGCAAAAGGAACGGTGGAAGGAACGGGGCCCTCTCCGGGTACAAATCTATGGAATCTGTCGAAAGAGAGCCGCTACCTGAAGAACCCGGGGCCCGTGGCTACGGCGACGGGACCAAGGGCGGACACGAGGGCCGCTCGGGCCCAGAACAAGTGGAGTATTCGTGTGGATTTCTGGGTTTTATACTCGGATTGAAAATTCGCGACGTCTCTCGTTTCCATTTAGGGGGAACTACACCTTGAAGCCCGGAAGAAGTGGAATTTTTTGGAATTTTTTGTTAGACATCCATACTTCGTTTTCCACTTTATTCGCGTCGCGTTCATTTAAGAAAAAAAGGAGAGCATTTTTTAAATATATATTAATATAATTACAGTTAAGCGTACGGAAATTAAAAATACATTATTTTTACTATTCTTTCCACCCCAAAATTTCGAGTCAGTTTAAGGAAAAATTCAATATATTTATATATTTATATCGATTTTTTCCTTAAACTGACTCGAAATTTTAGAACTTTCTCCTTTAAGCTCCGCTATTTCTTCAAAAATTATTGTAATTAAATTTCCGCATGCTTAACTGTAACTGTATTAATATAGATTAAAAAACGCTCTCCTTTTTTAAGATTCATGCGATTCAAATGCGACCCTTTTTTGAGTGAGATCGCGTTCGACGCGTCGCGTTCTACGGCGACCTCTACAACTCGATTAAAACTGTACATTTTGTCACGCAAGAATTCTAAAACACTGTCCACTACATGCGCATTTAAACCCCATATCAACGACTTTCCTACGAAGTATGTCTATCTAACATAAAATTTAAAAAAATTGCGCTTTAAGCAGTGGCTATTAATATCTTATCCCGATCAATAAACCGCAGCTCTTTAAACATTTTTATCTTCGTTATTTTATTTTATATTATATTATTTTATTTTATTTTGTTATTATTTTATATATATATTTTATAACTCTCTCATTTTTTATCTTTCTATGTAATAATGGTAACATTTTCGTATCCCTGTACACTAAAGGGTTTCCCGTTAATAATATTAACAACATGGTACGATTGTCGAACGATATATAGTACCCAATGTCTATAGTTCCGCGAGGAGACTAGGAAGAACCCCGTCACGATCCCAGACAGGCAACGTCAAGCTCCGAATAGCTGGCATTGCCGAAACGATTATTCGTTAGCGTCCATTCAAACGAAAAGCCACGAGCTGGGGCTTGCCAGGCGACCGCCGTGCAGAATCGCGCGTTAAATTGCTCGAAAACTCGCGAGGGGCAGGGAATCGAGTGGGCATCGACTCGACCTAGGGAAAGAAAGGGAAAGGAACGGAAAGAAAGGGTCGAGCTGGGCAGGAGGAAAAAGGAAGCAAAAGGAGAGCGTAGGAGAGACGGTAGGCGGATCCTGTCTGGGCCTGCCGAAATTCCAGCATGTACCGGGTGCTCGGGAACAGAGGCACCGAGGGCGCGCGAAACGCTATGCAAATTAGAGGGCCTACCGTCCGCGTTAATTAATCCCGCGGCCTGCGCACGGCAACGTTTCCCTCGCGCTTTCTATGCTAAGTGGATCTCCGAGATGACGAATGAAACGGGACTCGGCTCGGCTCCTGAAGTCGCCGGGAGACCAACTTTCCTCCGTCGCGATAAATCCACTTCGCAGCGGGGACTGGCTTCTACGCGGAACACCTTTTCCTCGCGCGTCGTGTCGGCGTAATCGCGCGGGCATTACGCACCACCGGAGACCCGTAAAACGGCCGCGGGAAGAGTTCACCACCGTGGGAGTCTGCGGTGGAGGGCCTGGACCGCGGCAGTGACGTTTCAGGCTGCTGGGTCCCTGATGGTTTCGGAGAAGGATTTTAGGCGCTGCTCGGTGGAGATCCGCAGGTCTTAAGAGACCCTTGCATCGCGGTTAAGATGGAACTCCTCGATGCTGCAATTTAATCGTTCCTCGTGGGAAGGGCCAGCGTTCCTCTCTCCAAGTTGCGCAATCTTCTCCGCTGCCTGTTCATTTTTCCACTCGACTCTCCCCCGTTCCCTGGCCGTTCGAGGGTCTACAGCAAGCGGTCGTCTTGCTAGCAAGTCGAAGCCACGACAAAGAGTCCTCTCCTCCCAGCTGGTGCGCCGCGGTCCTCTTTACTTCAGTGGCCCTCGACCGCTCGAGAGCTCGAATGCGCGTGCGGATGCACGGCGATCCGCTCGCGGGCGGAATAGCGCTAGCGATCTTCCCTCCTCGGGATTCATATTCGTGGCAGGCATCTCGATTCCTTTGGATATTCCCTCGTTGAAGAGTGCAAGCTCGTGTAAGAACGTGGCGCACGTGCTGGCGGCTGATGGCCGTGGCGTATCGACCCGTCGAGGCTCCGCTCGAAAAACTTGCCTCGTAGCGCGGCGCGAACGAATGAAACTTCCGTAACGAGCTAATAATTACAATTTAACAGGCCACAGGGCCCCCCCGATGGAAGTTTAATAAAGTTCCACGGCGCAGCGGAGTTCTCAGCGACTCATTTACACTTTCTTAGCGTAACCGAGTCTCTTGCGATTCCCCGCTCGCAGTTTCCTCCCCTACAGATCGATAGGTGATTCCGTCCGGGCCCCATTATCGTTCGAGAGACGCGATTTAAAAGACGAGGCCCGGGGCTGGATATGGATCTGGATCGTCGCTGGGCAGAGGCGAAGGGAAAGCTAGCACGTCTCAGGGGTTCCCCTTGCTGCCCACGCGACGCCAGGTAATTTCCGTCCCCGAAATAGCTCGCAGGGCCACGCAGGGAAGCCGGAAGCAGCTGTTCCTGGGGACGCGAGCCGCCTTTCAATTGCCCCGGCCGGCTCGAAAAGTATGCAGGGATGCAAATGCAATTAAATTAACTCGTTGGCCGACTTGACCCAATTCCGGCCTAGCGACCCTCGCCCCCCCCCCGTCTTGTTTCTCGTCTCGTCCGCGAAAATCCTACGGTAAATACGTACCGGCGGGGGAGTTCCAAGCCCTCCGTCTGCGCGGTCGAAAGAATCCCTCTGTGCGAGCCCTAACTTCTTGGGACGCGATTAACTTGCTGGAATAGCGTCGCGAGCGACGAGTTTCGGTTCTGCTGCGCCGGCACGCGGTGTGCGATTTTGGGTAAAGATCGCTAGACAGCGCAAATCTTGACCGATTTGAATAT
This sequence comes from Andrena cerasifolii, assembly GCF_050908995.1. Taxonomy (NCBI): domain Eukaryota; kingdom Metazoa; phylum Arthropoda; class Insecta; order Hymenoptera; family Andrenidae; genus Andrena; species Andrena cerasifolii. The sequence goes on from NC_135123.1 coordinate 6,704,169, forward strand.
ATTTTTTTTTAAATACTCGTAAAGGGATCAGCAATAACGGAGGGGTGCGGTAAATCCTGTGTTTTTTAGTCTAATCTATAAAAAATATTATTTAGCATAACATAAAAACGTAAACTTTGGAAATTGACGATATTAAAAATGAATAATGAATTTTTTGTAAATTTAATAATAGCTATAAAATAAAAAATTCAATTCAAATTTATAAAATTTATGTTTTAAATAAACTGTAAGTGTAGCTGATTTAAATCTAATACTTTTAAATTATATTTTATTTTTATTAGTTTTGATTTTATTTCTAACATATATATATATAAATTCACATCAAATTCTATTTATTCCTAAAAAAAAATTAAATATATATGTAAAAAATTTAAATATATATATAAATTTTTTTTACAAAAACTCCGTTATTGCCGAGCCCTTTACGAGTATTAAAAAAAAAATTATTGAACTCGGTGAAGATTTGCGCTGTCTAGCGATTTTTGTCCAAAATCGCACCCTGTGCGTCAGACCGAGGAAACGTATTCAAAGGGAGACTGGAGAGCCTTTAGACGGGCTCCGTGGATTGTTGCCCCAACTGCGAGGCTTAATCCTTTAATCTAACTGGGGTGGTAGCGCGGGGAAGTGTTCCTCGAGCACGATGGAACGTGAAAGGTGGTGGTTCGAGTTTTGCGCGGGGCTGTGCTTCTTTGTTTTATGAAAATAGTTCCGAGGAGGGAGAGGCAGGTCGTGTAGTAGACAAGCTATCGATAATCCGCTGTCTGTCGCGTGGAAATCCTGTTAGATAGTTGGTTAAGGAGGTGGAGCAGGAGGCAAAGAGGATGCGGGTGGATCGGCGTGACGAGGGGCAGCGCGTTTCCCACTTTCCTCGCGACGGCTGTCAGAACGACGGCGACGTAGCCGCGCGTCGATGCTTTCCGTCCCGTGGTCGTTCCGCTGACGTAAAAGGCCGTGGATCCCCGACCGCCTTCAGGAAATTTCATCACGTGTGCCGGGTGTCGGAACGACCGGTGTCGTCTGCATACAAACCATCCTCGACGCTCCGTGTCGGCTCGCTCTCTGCCCGTCAGGCCCATTATTACCTGTCCTTTGAAAACAAACTGCTCGACCTCTTTCCCCATGGTCCTTCGCCCCGCCAGACCCCTCCCCTGCCTCCGCTTTCTCATTTGCTGATAATAATCCACGCCTACGACCCCGAGCACACCTTCCTCCAACCGTTCCACCTGCCGTTCCCCTCAGTCCCCTTATTTAATTCTTGGCTTACTCTCTTGGCTTATCTGCCCCTCTCCTCTCCTCGCGGAACCCCGATGGTCGTCGATACGACCGACCCCTTTCCCGATCCCGCGTCCAACATTCAATTAGACTCGGAGCAATTCGCTTCGCCGACTTGGGAGAGCTACGATCTGTCCCAGTTTCTGGAAGCCGCCGCTGTAGCTAAATATTCCATCATCCTCTTACCGCTGACCGAGTTAATGGCTGTTCTTTCGGGACAGCTTTGAATCAGCGCACATGCACTCGCTGCAGAGGAGAGCGGCGCAATTTTTAATTAACTCAAAGGACGGGCTCCTCGTCGCCAACGTCGAAAGCAGTCAGCTGACATAGCCAGGGGGTGGGCTTGCGTTTGAAAGATTGCTTTGACGAGGAACGGCTCGCGGAAGGAGCGACGGCCTAATTTCGCGAAGCGCTCGCTGAGGCGGCGCGAGCGAACGATCGCGTTGCGCAAACTTTCCTTCGCTCCCGATAACGCATTCTGTTTTTCTGTTGCAGGTGAGTGATAACGTAGTCTTCTAGAGGTGCTCGTGGAACGGGCTCGCGTAGGTGAGTCTCTCCGTTTCACCCCCATTCATGAATCAATGGATCGCACATTTCGTCTGTACCAACACAGCCGCCCGACATCCCCCGTGTACGCAGGAGTGGAGGGAGGGGAACCGAACAGCGTAATCTAGCGAAAGAAACGTAAATGTTTGCGCACCCCCATCGAACTCCATCTCCGGTTAATCCGCGTAGCGCGGCAATTCGACGAAGCAACGGGATCTCGTTTACTCCGGCTCGAGATTTCCCCGCGAATTAATTACCATCGCGTTATCAGGAACGTTTGTCCTTCGGACACGGTGAATTCGGAGGCGAAGCTGGCTTTTTCCAGCGCCGGGAACGACTAGCACCCCGGACTCTGTGAAACGGATGGAAGACGAAAGAAAGATGGATCGCTGTCGTCCGACTGCGCGACGGTGCGAAGGGGATGGGGGGTGAAATGTGTTCCCTGTCCCGAAAGGAACACCATTTGTCCGTCCCGCGGTTAGGAATCGAAGGGACATGAGAAACGACGCAGCCGCCTGGACGAATGGCGGGGACACTTCCTAATTTCGAATTCCCGGCGACCGTGTTCTTCATCCTCCCCTCGTGGCAGGGGTTAGACGCGTCCCAGGGACTCGTTCGGGGGTTGAAGGAGGGGAGATTCGTGCGGACGTGTTGGGACGCCGCGGAGGAAGGCGCTGGAATCATTTAGCACGCGATTCTTTGGACCGGTTGCGGTCTATCCACGAGAGATGAAAAGCTCGTCAGGGTGTAGAGGAGAGTCGTGCAGCACCGACCGCTTTAAGGTTTTTTGTTATATCTTTGGGTAGAGTCGATAAAAATCAGGAATTCAAAAACGTGATTGTAGTGTAGATGGAACTTAATGAGAGGGGGGAAATTATTTTTGTGAAATTTAATAGTAAGAATTGATAAAATTAACTTTATTCGTCGAATAATCTAAAGTTAAAGTAACTTTTGTTTGGTCCTTATTTAAATAATTTTGTATTTAGTTAATTCCCAAGTAGAAGAAAATTATTTACTCACATGAGAAACAAAAGATTAGCTTTAAAAAATAACTTTTAACCCACTGAATATCAACGTATACGTTTAAGGGGTCATGCTCAGTTGGGAGACCGAAAAAAGGGTGGTCTTTGGAAATTTTTTACTCACAACCTATAACACATTTCTCAAAAAATCTTTTTTCCTTTTGAGGATTGCATCTAGTACCGTGCATCGTAATTTTTTTATTTAAAAATATTTATCAATAACTAAGTTACTGTCCATCACTCGAAGGTTCTCTAAAAATAAAGGCTTCTGCGGTGACCACTGCTGCTCGAAAGTCGATCTAAAATAAAAAATTCAAAAGAATTTATTTATTGTATTATATTATCTAGTATTTGAACGAAGGATTTTTCGAAATATTGATTTGGGAAAAAATGGCTGATGTTTAAAGTAAAAGTTTCAATTTTTATCATAAATCTTGCCTGATTTTCGTCAATTAAAAGAAAACTAAGCTTCGGATAAAAAAATCCTTCGTTCAAATACTAGATAATATAATATAATAAGTAAATTCTTTTGAATTTTTTATTTTAGATGACCGCAGAAGCCTTTTTTGAGAACCTTCCGAGTGATGGACAATAACTTAGTTATTAATAAATATTTTTAAATAAAAAAATTACGATGCACGGTACTAGATGCAATCCTTAAAAGGAAAAAAGATTTTTTGAGAAATGTGGTACAGCTTTTGAGTAAAAAATTTCCAAAGACCACCCTTTAGTAAACAATATGACCCCGAAATAGCTTATAAAGAATTGTAATTTTCATTTGTTTTAATACATATAAAGTGCTAATATCTGGTCGAAGAAGCGAGAACTAGCTTTGGTCGGTACTGTAAGCTGGTCGGCTACTGTGCGACCCCCTCCCCTATGTATCACGTATCGCAGAGCACGTAGAGGATTCGGGCGAAGTCTCAGCCCCTGACTACGCAGCTGTCGGCTTTTAATACACAACTTCTCCGAGAAATTCCTCTCGGAACCGAACACCCGTGGTAGATTTGCCGAAAGATGCAGGAGCGCCACGGGATGGAAAGCGTCGGTTGGAAGGAGCTCGATATTGTCGGAAACTGGTATAAAGCCAGCATTGTGCGTCGCAGATCGAAAGGAAATAAGTATGGCGACGCGTCCTCCGTGGCTCGAGATCAAAATTGGCTTCGAACTCCCCTCGGACGGCGGACAATCCGCGAGAAGGAGGAACCTGGCGGGGGTGGGTGTGTGGAGTTACGGTACATTCAGCCGTCTGATTTTTCAGCTCGTCCCGGCTCTCGGAGGAAACGTATCGTTCTGCTTCTCAGCAGAACGGAAATCCTTCTTTCGAGCAACTGCAACGACGGTGAAGAATGGCGCGGAGCTTTCGAGGCTCACAGCCGCCGTCCTTCGGACCCTCTTTCCCCGAGGATTTCCCTTCGCCCTCCTCCCTGTGGATTTAAAAAACTCGTAGTCTCGGAAACCCTGCGCACGATCTTTCCACGCAGCGGTGATCTCTTCGTCGCGCAGCAGCGCAATAACCATGCTCCGGCCGCGGGACCTATCGTCATTTCAACGATTTCCCAGCAAGCCTGGAAGCCCGCCGCTCGCGGAACGAAAGAGAATGGCGCCAACTGGCCGGGGGAAATAAATGAGGAGGACGGCTCGTCGAGAATATCCTCGGTTCGTTTGGCGCGAAACGAGGCGCGGGCTCGGACGCGAAAACCGCGTGGCGAACGAGGAGCCCCCGTGTTTCCAGCCCCTGTTTCTGTGTCCCGGTTGCGCCAGCCGTTTCTATCGCTGCTCATAAATTCACGGGAGGAGGAACTGCCTTTCCCCAGGCCGCGTTGGCGCTCGTCGTGGTCGGCCCCCTCGGTTTCGACGCCGCGTAAACGACACCGAGCCACTTGTAAACGATCCTTTAACGAGCGAGTAACCGAGTTTCCTGAATCGCTCGTAAACCCAGCTGCCCGATTCTCTTTTCCCTCCCCCTCTGCTGAATTATTGGGATCCCCGCGGCCTCGTGAATAATAATCGACCGGCTTTCCTGGCAACGCGTTTCGGCCACCCGAGTCGTTCTTCGGTAGTCTCTCCCGAGCTTCTGCTCGACGCGCTTTTGGCTTCCATCCTACTCCGGGATGAAAGTGAAAGCACCTCCTGAAAAGGATGTCCAGCTGGACACTCGAAAGGCCTCCCAAGCAACGACTTATTTCCCCACTCGATCACAGCAGAGTGGAAAGTGTCGACGGCGACGGAGCGCGCGTGTATCCTCGTACGACGGCCAGTCGATTAATCCGAGCCCCGGGCGATCTCTCCAGGAGGCTCAGCCGCGGTTAGGAAGAAACGAGCCGCCCCCAAGGACTCTTACATCCCCAGCAACTTATCATTTCGAGGAACGGAGTATCAGCGAGCCAGTTGAGGCGAGGAGAACGGCGCTGAGCGCGACTGGTAGCCGCGGAATGGGGGCGAACGATAGATCGGGCTGGTAGGTGAAAGCGCGCGAAGGCCTAGGCGCGTCTAACATCGATTTCCCATAAGGACTTCCGTGAAATGGCGTGACGGAGCCGAGTTCCTCGGAAACGCTCGGCCACGTGGCCTGCCGGGGCAATCGATCGCTTTATCGTCCACTCCGCCGCGAATTTATCGCGCGGCCACCTCGAAACTCTATAAGCCTGGCTCCCTGGAAGCGATTACGCTGTCGATTAGCGCGACGGTCGAAGGTACGAAAAAATCCGCTCCTCCAGTTACGGCGATTCCCTTCTGCGAATGTAAATACGCACGCGAGTGTATACCCGGGCTAGAGAGCACCTCGTGTCCCATTTCTCGCCGAACAGTGGAACGCGTCGCGACGGAATTCCACGCGCGACGACACCTACGGTTCCCTCCTGCGCGAGCATTCTCCTCCCGGCCGATATTCGCCCCGCTGCACCGAGTTTCCCGTGGAAACGATCCCCCCAGCAGTAACGAAAAACGACTTCTCTCCCTCGCCCCCGCTGCGCCCGGAACAACGACAGTCGCGCGAGCGAGGAGAGCCTGCACGTTTCGATGGAAAAACGTCGTCCTCGCCCCCGTCCGCGGGGAATATTCGACGGCGACGAAGTAAAAACGATAAGGAACCCGATTAAATCGCCCCCTGGTCTGCAGCGCAAAACGGAGCCGTCCTGTTTACAGAGAGCTCGCGCTGCACGGGAAACTTCCACCCCCCAATTTCCCGGGGCCGGCTAATTTGTTTCCGCGAACAAAAGTTCGGGCAAACGGAATAAATTACCGCGCCAGGGGCCTCTCCTTCGTCGCTGTTTTCCTTCCGTCGGCTCCCTCGGCGAAATTGCTTTTTTGGGGGAGTTACGGGACCCTCGATCGGCAGGGAGGACGAGATTGCTTCGCCTCTGGCACCGTTTCCAAAGCAACTGCTCCCGGCGGGGCCAGCCAGCGGACGCACCATTAACGCACGCGTTCCCAGCTTTTTCCCTCCTCGCTGGAAGACCAGCCGCGATCAGCGCGGCAGCCTCGTCGACCTGCCAACCCAATGATCGACGCTGACCTACCGCAGGCGTCGCGTGCTCGCGGCCTATAGACTGGAAAGTTCGCCGCGACCCCTATCGCTCCGAGGAATTTATCATACTTTCGACAACTTTCCGGGGAGTCGTGTCTCAGCTTTCTTATCGAGTTCAGCGACCTGAAACACTTTGGGGGCTCGCGAGGAACTCGTGGAGCCGGGAGGAAGTATCGATCGAAGTGGGGTAGTGGGTACGGTGAAACCGAGGGAAGATACCGCGGGATGGAAAGGCGGTTCGCGTTATCGAAGCACTTTCCCGCCAATTACACGGCTCATTCGATTAGTGTAAGTAAGTTACGCCGCGGATTTCACAGCTGTAACGGCTGGAAGGCCGGGCTCGTGGCCGTAAACGAATTCACCGGCGAAAGTTGGAACGCCAGCCGCTGCCGTGTTTGGCACCGTGGCACAGTGGGCAAATTTTGCGATTTTATGGCCAAAATAAATTTTTGAATTTGACAAAATAAATGCAAGTGTCTATTGAAGAACTAATATGAGCATCAAATGCCTCCAATTTTACTGTTAAATGTTCTAATACAAAGCTCGCGTTGACTCGCAAATATTGAGGTTCGTGTAAGGTTAGAACAATCGCAAAGAATTAATCTGGATTTTCGAGTTACTTCAAATATTTATATTGTATTATCCAAAGTTCCGAAAATAATTTGAAGGCATGGATTCAGTTCCTGATAGTACGTAAGATATCTTTTTGTCCTCAAAATAATTATGTTTCCGTTTTTAATACGTGATTTATACAATTTTTAAAGTATTGTTTTAGAAATAACCTTTTCATGTAAGAATCAATTTTCATTACATAAAATACTTATAAATCCCATAATATCCTGCAATGACTTTCATTCCTATTTTACGTTCAAATATTCTGATTCTATAAATGCAATTATTAATTGCTAATAGTTGAATATACGACATAACTGTGACCGGGACTGGTTTACACGTTACGCATTACAAAACCTTTTTATTCTTTTTAAAACGATTTCATTCATCTTTGATCCTCTGTTTGATTGTTTATATTAATAGATTTCATGTTATTTTACAAGTAATATCAAGTGGTTACGCAGGAGATGTTAAAAAATTTGCATTGAAATATGTTATATACCCCTAAATAATTTTATATACCCCTAAAGACTACAACATATCCAAGTTGCAACAATATCCAAACTGTTATTCCGAAAAGTGTCCGACTTCGCGTGGAATGACCCTATAGTTCTTCAATTGACATTTGCATTAATTTTGTGAAATTCAAAAATTTCATTTTCGCGATTTTGGCCATAAAATCGCAAAATTTCCGCGCCGTGCGTGGGCCCCGACAAAGGGAAGTTCGGCTGAAAAATGGGAGGCGTTGATAAGGCCGAAAAACAGTGTGTTCCGCGTACGACGAAAATTTTTCCCTCCTCTGTGCAATTAGAGGGTTATTTAGTTGCCAGTGCGTGGGTGGCTAACGCGGATTTGTTCGTCCCACGGGGGCGAAAGTTTGCTCGTTAAAAAGGCACACGTCCGTGCTTCTCCGGGGGACATTCTTTCGCGGAGGGAGAGAGAGAGAGAGAGGGTCCCGGAGAAATCCATTTACGTCGCGTATTCAGCGAGCTGGAAGGATGAAATAAAACTAGGGGGGCCGGTGACGAGTGGCCGAGAGCCTAAAGCGTCCATCGGAGGGTGCATTGTCCTCCGGGAGTGGTGTTTTTTGCCAAAGGACTGGGACGACCCGGTCGGCAGAATCTTGTGTAGTTTTATTGGGGATGCTGGGCGGCATCCGTGGACGGGGCCAAATGGAGCAAAACACTGGCGGAAAGTAGTGGGCGCGATGGCGAATTAGCAGCTGGTATCGCGGTGTCGGTTAAATGCGACTCTTTCGTGTGGCCCGGCAAAGAGAGCCGGCCCCCTCTTATCGAGGGAACAGAGTTCGTACATCAGCTCCTCAGGTCGCGGCTGTTGTCTCTTTCGTGCTGGCCCGGACGACGTGTCCTCGCCGTTGTTCCTCGGCCACGCAATTAGCACGGGCCGTGACGATAGCGTCGCGGAGGCCAATGGATGGACGGTCATTAGGACCGATTCCCAGCTCCCTTCTCTCTCGCTTTCTATCCTCGCTCCGACGGGAGTTTCTCCGCGGGGAGCCGAAAGAATGCGCGCCACTTAACGGCGAGGGATCAGCTGGCCGCCCCCGATCGTGTGGGAAGACGCTTTTAATACTCCGGACCAGAGTGGCTCGATCGAACGGGCGAGGGACGAGCCTGTCTTCGATCATAATGCACGCATAATTGGCCAAGCTAACCGCAGACCTGATCGTCCAGTTAAGAATCCCAGGCCCGGCTGCCTAATAAAGCAGAGTCTATCGTATCATTACCGCTGCATCGATCTGGGATCGAATAATGACGCGGTAATGGTCGGCGGAGAGTATCGTGCCTCGGAGGGGTTGATTTTCGGGGGCGAGGGAGATTAGGCGGAAGAGCTGGGCGGGATGGCTATTGATGGTCGAGTCGCGTGTCCCTCGGAAAGTAAAGCGTGTCACGGGCGAGTTTTACGGCGCAGGCGGGCAGAAGACGCGAATTGCAGCTGGTGCAAAGGTGGCATCGGTATTCGTGGCCGGGTCTCCTTTTCAAGCCTCTGGGATAATTGGATCGGCGCAATCTCGCCAGGCCCTGAGGATGATCCGTTCCTTTTCTCCCGTCGAATTGCTCCGAGACGGGATCAAATTGCTAGCCAGCGGACCGCCTCTAATTGCGTCTAGCTTGTCCGCGGGGATATCGGGCTAGACGACCGGGCCGGATATCTGTCTGCTCTCTTTTTTTCGCCGTCTCTGGCGTTGAAATCGAGAGTCCTCGAGGTTCTCCCCGTGCCTCGTTAATATTCCCTCTGCTGTTTGTTCGACGGACCTAGGCGAGCCTGGCTCGCCAACGGGTAGACGTTTGGCCCCGCTCGTTCTGCAGGGACAAGTTGGCGTCGACGTCCCAACAACGAACGATAATAAAACGCGGGAGTCATCCAGGCCCGGGACGTGTCCCTGGCAATTCCGCTTTTAATATTCTCCCGCTCTCTCCAGCGGCGAGATGAAGAAAGTTGGAAGCCACGGCGAAGTTGCCGCTGGCCCGTGACACGTTCCTGTTGCTCCATTCCCGCGGGAGCCTCGTCGACCGAGGCGAGAAATAATAATCCCCGGGGACCGCTCGAAGGAACGGTGAATCGCTAATGCGGTCGGAACTCGCGCGACGAACGGCCCCAGCTGCAGCGGAACCAGCGTGTATCAAGAGACACGGTAGCGTCTCGCGCCAAGTACATGCGCAGCGCGGCGAGAGGCACGGAGTGTCTATATTACGCCACCACCCGCTATCAAGAACCCTTCGATTATCGAGTCTCAATAATGGTTGATCCGATTAGATTTTGAACGGTCTTGATGGATAGCTTGGGTTTGATTTACATAAGAGAAGTGTCTTCGTTTTGTTCCTACGTGCTTGATCAGCTGAGATATTTCGATGCAAAGTTGCAATTTGGCGAATTTTGATGTTGTTGAGATTAAGCATCGTCGTCGTCAAGTGTGGGCAAGACGGGGACATGAAAGGGTGAGGAAATGTAAAGCCAATTCACGCAGCACGAAAAAGACGAAAAGCAGCTACGTTCAGGTCGCTAGTAACGTAACCTAGCTAGTGTCAATCAATTCAATCGTAACCTGCCAAGTGTCAAATAAGGTAAGTTGTCAATAGTTTGAAATGTCACGAGTTTTTACATCATGTAGGACACTGAATTATTGTCTCAATTAACAAGGTAAGTCGCTAACATTTTTTAATACAGTTTTTATGTAAAGCTTGTTGTTTTATGTAAATCAAGGGGACGCACAGATTTGGATAGAAATGCAGTGGATGCACAGGCTTAGAGTTTGTCTGGAGAAGGTTACGTAGGCAGAGAAGCATTTTGTTTCGCACTAGTTTCTGGAAATTTGTCGAATAAGGTAAAAATTGTAACAAATTACAACGACGATTATTTGTACAAACAATCGGATTTAATTTGAATAAAAGATTCGTAATTGGAAGAAACAAAGAAGATAATAATATTAAGCAGATATATTTTTATAGAAATAAATATTACAATACCAATAAATATTTTATTCAAAATACTTGGCGCTGCGAAACCAAAAAAAATGTTAATTGTCTTGGTGTAAATAATAAAATAAGACAAGACACCATCGGGACAAGAAAGAATATTTATTCAGTTTAGCAACATCAATTTGGAGCGCAGCGCCAAGTATTTTGAATAAAGTATTTATCGGTATTGGAATATTTATTTCTATAAAAATATATCTGCTTACTATTATTATCCTCTTTGTTTCTTCCAATGATGAATCTTTTATTCAATTTAAATCCGATTGTTTGTACAAATAGTCGTTGTCATAATTGGCGCATTTTTTGTATATCATTAGTTTTGTAAAGCTAAATATAGCACATTAATAAATTTACGACAGTTTTTTTCCGTTCGTCTGCGCGCGCGTATACTTGGCACACTTTTTTTGTCTACCTTTTTTAAAAACGATAATTGCGTGGAGATTTTAGAACACGTCACTGCGAATCTCGCGGTCGAGGGCCACGGACACTTCCAAATTGCTTGATTACAGCCAACGGTATAAACGGGAACTCAGGAGTAACCGTACTCGGGGCCATTCTTGTCTTTGAACTCTGGAAGGAGTTGCTTTCTGGAGCACTCGACGTCATCTGAGATCGTAGAAGATTTTACGTGGAAAGATAGGCCCATAGGGCTCCTTGTAAAAAGTTGTCGCGGATCGAGCAACCGAGACGGCGAAAGAAGCGTTCCTCAGGGACTGGACCGGCCAGCAAGGGGCGCCGCTTTAAATAATAACGAGGTCGAGTTAATTGCACTCGCGAGCGAAAGGCTGGCCGTCCCTCGGATTGAATTTCCAGGAGCCGATTTCTTTAATCGGCCCGCTGCCGATTATTCGACGAAATTACGCCCCGCGTCCCTCGGCAATTTCGTCCTCGCTTTACGTACACTCTGCAATTACTCTGGCTCTCCCCTCGAAGCGCAGCGAGTGGACGGAGGAAGACGGAGTAGGAAGAATACAGAGCACGGGGCGTCATTATTTCGATCCTCTCGCTGGATTTGGCCCGCCATTACGGTCGAGACGCCGGGGACCAGCAGGATTTCCAGATCCACCCCAGGGCGCGCGGCTTATTCCACCGACACGTGACTCGAATCCTCCCCCCTGTCCTTCGAATTAATCGGTCCCTCGGTCATTTAGCCGAGCTTTCTCGTCCCTCTCGCGCGACGCGGTCTCGGTGACACTTTTGTGGCCGCACCTCCCGCATTCGCCACCAACAGACCTCCGTCACAAGTCCCCCGTTGCCCACAGCCTCCAGCCATCGATCCTCCCGAACAGGTCGCCTGCTCCAATAGTGTCCCAGCCCTGATTCCACGCGTGCAGAAGCACGAGGTCTCAAGGGCTACCCGCGAAACAGATTTTAGCTGCATCGTCCACCATCGGTGGTTGTAGGAGGCTCGAAGGGTCGTTGCCCGAGCGACGAGATGTATCGGATTCAGAAGGTGCTGATTAAAATGCTGGCGCTGGAATAGGCGAGGGTCTTGAACCGTGTTAATTTCCGTGCTCGTCTGAATCGACGATAGGTCTCCAGCCACCGTTCATTTGGACGCCCCCGGTTTTCCTATCGATTCGACCTTAATTCATGGCCCGACAGACGGAGATGGACGATCCACCTGGCTCTTTATCTGCTGCCGAATACCTCGGGGTCTCTCTGTCTCGCGGCCAGCGGCCCTGTCGATCAGCGACTCCTCCGCCGCCGCGCGTACCCGTTTTCCAAATCCCCGATAATTGACTCGTTCTCGGGCGTCGTTGAAACGCCATCGACGTTTCCTGTCTCGTAAAACACGTTGATAGACGAGTCTCCCGGCGCCCATCGATCTCCCCCCCCGCCCGGGAAATAACTCGACAGAACGTTGCTTCTATTTCGCACCCCCGGAGCGCGATCAACTCGACCTACCTTCCTTAATTATGAATCTAAAGGTTGCATCACCCACTGCGGCCCCGTGCAGCTAGTTCAAACTTCAAACTGTATACGTATAAAGTTTCCACCGCCGAGAGAGGAGGACTTTGCTCGATTTCGCCCATTAACACCCTCTCGCAGGCAGCGAGGGGAAGAACTTGCCAGAAGGTAATCCAGCGAGCTGCGAGTAGTCCCCGCGTGCACGCGACAGAATCGCGCGTTCTCGCCCGCGGAGAGGTTCGTTGCCTAACGAAAACGAGTCTCTGTTATCGATCGGAGCGCGGATGCAGGCCGCCCGCGAAACAGGGGCGCCCTTTGAGCACGGCGGGGCTTCCGGGTCGGCCTTTGATCACCGCGCGAGTCGCGGAGATAGTGGATTTACGTGGCTGAGGGAAATCGAGTCGCGGGAAAGATTTCCTTTCTTTACACAGGGGAGATTCCTCGCGGCGATCGTGGCTTTGGCGCGGCAGGACACCAGTGACCAGCCAGCCTAGAAAAAGCGCCAGAGATGATCCTGCGCGCGGGGGGTTCGATGGGACCCCTTTGATCCGCGCCGAGGGGGTGGAGGACTGCCAGGCCGGCCACCAGAAAGCCTGCCCTTACAGAAACTCTCTTATCCCCTGTATCACGGATTACTTTATTCCGCCTTGGCGCAGGGATGCACGACAGGCGGAGAGGACAGCTTCGCCCCGACGCATGCAACGGGGGGTGTCTTGGACACGGATCGATGGATCTGATAATCTAGCCGAGGCGTGGGTCGAAGTTCGGCTATTCGAGGGAGAATCGAGTAGTGGCTCGAAGACACTTGTTCCGTTTTCGCGCCAAGTGAAATTCACTTGTGTGCTCGAGCAGCCATAGATAAGAGGGATGATTGTTCGTGTCGGTTGATTTTCTCGAGGCTGCGAGAGGTTCGCGTTGAGTTCCACGAAGGTGCAGGCGTCGACTTCCGTTCACCCATCGCCTCGACCACCGGCGTGCTCGCCGCAAGAAAGCGATCGTTTGCCTCCTATCAGGAATTCCTTTATTAAAGCCCCGCACGCGGCCACCCTGTTTTACGAGCTTCTGTTACGGCCAGACTTTGAATAAGAATTTTTAATAAAGACGGAACGCCGACTGTTCGGGCGCTTTCCTCCGTGGAACATCATTCAAACGTGGCGTCGAGGAAACGATAACCGAGACTGAATTCACCCCTCGAAAAAACGGTTACTCTCCACCGAAACTCGAGGCTCTGAATTTTCCTCGATCATAGAGTCGCACCGAACTTCGCCCCCAGCGTGCAAGCGGGGCGAGGAAGAGGAGCAAGGTCGAGAGACTGCATTTTGTGCAAAGTTTAAGGGGTCATGCTCAGTCAGGAGGCCGAAAAAAAGGGTGATCTTTGGAAATTTTTTACTCAAAAGCTGTACTACATTTCTCAAAAAATCTTTCTTCCTTTTAAGGATTGCATCTAGTACCGTGCATCGTATTTTTTTTTATTTAAAAATATTTATCAGTAACTAAGTTATTGTCCATCACTCGAAAGGTTCTCTAAAAAAAAGGCTACTGCGGTGACCACTGCTGCTCGAAAGTCGATCATGTGAAATAAAAAATTCAAAAGAATTTACTTATTATATTATATTATCTAGTATTTGAACGAAGGATTTTTTATCCGATGCTTAGTTTTCTTTTAATTGACGAAAATCAGGCAAGATTTATGATAAAAATTGAAACTTTTACTTTAAACATCCCCCATTTTTTCCCAAATCAATATTTCGAAAAAAACCTTCGTTCAAATACTAGATAAAATAATATTATTAATAATATAACTTATTAGTAAATTCTTTTGAATTTTTTATTTTAGATGATCGACTTTCGAGCAGCAGTGGTCACCGCAGAAGCCTTGCTTTTTAGAGAAGCTTCGAGTGATAAACAATAACTCAGTTATTGATAAATATTTTTAAATAAAAAAATTACGATGCACGGTACTAGATGCAATCCTTAAAAGGAAACAAGATTTTTTGAGAAATGTGTTATAGCTTTTGTGTAAAAAATTTCCAAAGACCACCCTTTTTTCGGCCTCCTGACTGAGCATGACCCCTTAAGGGATGGAAATTTGCGAAACAGTGTATGCAAAACGAGACAGACAAAGCCAGCTGTTCGATTACTGGGCTTCTCGCGTGTCCATTAATTTCTACACTCCCCGGGCATTTTAATTACCGACAGCGGTTTTAATTACCTTGGTCCGCGTTGCTCGAGCCACGCGCAATCTCCATCCGCGATTTTGTGTTTCGCTGGGCGTTATCCGATCAACTTTCGCCGGCATAATTGCCAGCTTAGCCCCCTCCAATTGCGTCCCCCCCTGCTCCCCTGTCAGACGTCGTTTCAAGTCCCCCTGGATATAATTATAAGCCTGGTGGGTCGTAAATCCTCGACCCAACGACCAGGGAAGAGGAGCGACGACAATAATAGCCCGTCAAGGGTATTTTTTCCGCGATTCCAGTGAACGCTGCTCGTTTATTCATTGAGTTTCGGTAATTCCCCTCGTCACTTTTGCCCCTCCGCGTAGAAAGGAAGTTATTTCTCCGATTCCCTCGATCGCCCGTAAAGTTTAATCGGGACCCGGGGGTCCCCTGGCTGCACCGCTGCTATCGATTCTCGATGCGGCGTGCTCCGGACAGATTAACGAGACGCTTATTTGGCTCGGCATGGTTATGGGAATTGCGAAAGATGAGGCGTAGCTCGAGACTGGAATTAAGTTGGCTGAACCCTATCGCGACGAAGCACCCCGGAGGAATTAGAATCGATCTGCAGTCGATGCGTCTTTACACCCTCTGGACTTACGTCGCGCTTGCCGGTGTTTAAACGAAACGATTCGCAATTAAATCTATTGCGAGAATCTATGCATGGATATTTATTATTAGAAAATTTAGAAGCAGGTACATATATTTATTTATTTATTTATTCATTTATTTACTTACTTATTTATTTATTTATTTATTAATTTAACGGGACGTACCCTTTAGATACAAAGAAGCATATAACTAAGTAAGAGACAGTCACCTATAGTTAGCCTGTATGTGAAAAAGAGAAAACAAAAATAATAGTAATCACAAAAGTAAAGATAACAATAACACTATGGTATTCTACGCTCTAGCTCAGAAATAACTTGCGCCTTGAGTCGTTGAGGCGACCCATTAAAAAGGTCTAAACAAGAGAAGACAGAGTTCGCCGTTTCGCAGCATCTATGAATGGGATCACGCGCACCGTAATGAGACTTGGGGCAACCTATCCGAAAATAAAACTTACGACGTATGTTACGCGACATCGCACACAAATTGATAGTCCCCAATAAATCCTTACAATCGATTCGGCAATTTAAGATGTATAGAAAGCAGATGTCAGCTAACTTAAAACGATCAGAAATGTTAAGCAACCCAAGCTCAGTGCGTATAGCCCCGTAGTAGAGCCTATTCGGCTTGCTTTGATTCCTCCTCGAGCGCTCGAGTGGTATGGGGCGACGATTTATTTTTTCATTCGGCGTTCGGCTTCTTCGGGCTTTTCTTTGATATGCGATACCCAAATTCTGTCGCTCAGTCGAAAAAAATTAATTGATTTTCGGTACTTCGACTGTGCGGCGACTACAGAAAAAGAAGCGGGGATAGCTTCACGCGTATACAGAATCTGAAAACGCGTGCAATTTGAGAGACGTCACTGTATATGTAAATGCTTTTTCTTTGGCATGGCACAATTTTGGAATCCCGCCCTAAAAGTTCACACCAGTCTTGATCGCAAGTCGGAGCCTGAGGAAAACTATTTTCCACGATCAGTACTACCTCATTCACCCCTCCGGCGCACCAGTTCCTCAGCCTTTTAACCCGATTTTACCCAATGCCACGAGCAACGTAGGCTTCGGGGCCTGCCTTCGATACCCTGGAGCCCGAAGTCCCCATAAATTCGCGGTCCCCCCGTGCGTCCGACGATAGATACAGCAAGGGGTGAAGTTACAGGAGACGACAACCGTAGTCCCCAGCGAAGCTGTTGCTCGAAAGGGGTGGCTCGCGGCTGTTCCAGCTCGAGCCGCGTGTTAACCGTGAAATAATGTCGTTCCGCGAACTCCCTCTCCCAACATCCACGATTCGGGGAACCGTTTCGAGCCGTTGGAGCGGATCCATCGATCGCACCTGCCTCCCACGCCTTATTATGCTCGTACGGGAACTCATCCAGGTCTCCAGGCACCCCCTTTCGTTGCCTGCCCGTGGGTGAGTTCGAGATTAATTGGAAATTCGGCGACCGCTCGGTGGATCAAACCCCTCCGGGATGAACAGACTTACTTTAATTCCACTACACAGGTCGGATGTGCCGGTGGCAGCTCGAAGCATTGTGATTAAAGGGATGAAGAGAGGGTCAAATGTTACCCCTGCAGAGAACGAGAGCCCCTCCGAGGAATTCCTCTTCGGAAGGGTGAAACTGCAGCGGGATTCCACGAACGTAAATATTATTTCGAGGCGAACAGGGGCGGTAACCCAGTTATCCGGTTACCTTCGTTCTACCAGAAAAGAGGGCGAATAGTAAAAAGAGAAAGGAGGGTGGAAGAGGGGTCGATTCGCCAAGAGAATCTCTGGAATTATTGACAAGCCTTGCCGGTAGCTTGGATCCAGAGCAAATTTACGGCCGGGCCGTCGAACGAGCCGCGTGCAACCAGGAAAGTCCTCTTTATATCTATCGACCCCTCGGTACTCGGCGTTTTTCAGGCTGTTTGCCGTTTCGTTACCGCTCCACTTCCTTCCGCACCATCTCGACTGCACGCCCCAGAGCAAGAGGCGCTCCGACGAAATTCCAGGAGTAGCTGGACCCGAAGATTACTTCCTCCTTCGACGACGCAATTTATTGTATCCGAAACGGGAGGAGGCCGGTGGATCGATCTCGATCGAACAAAAGGAACCGGATCCCAGTGGAATCCTGATTAATATTGGTATTCCCCGGGCTATAAACTAACGATTCCTTTCGGGACCAGTCAGATCTCTCAATTCCACGCTCCCAATCCGGAGGTCTCGCTACGTCTGCCACGTCCTCGACGGATCGTTTCGAGGGTCTCGGAATAATAGGGCACGATTCCTCCCCGTCCCAATCGAGCGTCGAGGAAACGAATCGCGGCGAAGCACCGTCGATCGTAAATTCCAAGTGGAACGAAGCAACTGTTCCAGCCGAAATGGAAGGAACTCGCGACATTCCAGCCATACAGCGCGAGGATCCCGGACCCTCTGGGAACGTAACGAGGCAACAGACCCTCCCATCGATTTCCCGCGTCAGAAGGAATGCCTCCCGTTGCGGCAAATAGCCAGATCGCGGATCGAAATTACACGTGCAGGCTCCGCGCGTTGCCGGCGACCCGCGAGAATCGCGAAGCCACTCGCCAACGGACAGATTACACCGGAGAACACAAGAAACGCGCGCTAGGAGTGGTACGTACACTCGGATCGGGCGGCTCGATGATTTCCATAATCAGGAGATAAATTCTAAGGGTAATGACGGGCCGTTGGAGCCGTCAGAAGTATTTCCATGGGTAGCCACTCTGTCGATCGGCCGTACCGTGTAATTTCCTCTGTCCCGGGTGGAAATCCCGTCCTCGTAATATCGTAGGCGCTGGCGCGCTCCAGTGGGATCCCAGCGGAGATTTAATATCCCAGCGCGTTCACCTGACAGGCCTCTGACACGCGCTCTCTCCGCGGCGCTGGTTCACGCGAGGATCGAGCGTGCCGCGCGTTTAAGTAGAGTTTAACTACCTGGCTGCGTCACAATTCTCCAACCTCCCGCTGGAAGTCGGTCGCGCCGTTTCCAGGAACGACGCGACGCCACGGTTGCGTCACGCCGAGGATTGCCGTCATCTCGTGGTCTTTCTGGGAAAATTGCCCCGCCGCGTGTCCAAAAGCGAGGCTGATACGCCGCGCCAGGAACGCGCGCCGATTGCCCGCGGATGTTTGCACTCGACTCGATCCGTCCGGGAACATCTAGCGAGGAATCGGACGCGCGGCTTCCGAGAACGGCGCTCGTTGCGTCATCGGTTATCAAGGAGCTCGCGTTACTCGCGGGAGAACTCTCTGGCTCGCTCCCCGCGAATTTAACGCGTCTGCGGTGCATCTTTGGCTGGCGCGCCTGGTCGCCTTGTTGATTGAAACTAGCTGATCGGTAAACAATGCAGTTTCGTGGTTTCAACGTGGAACGTCGGGCGGCTCTCTGCCGGACGGTAAAACGCACCACTAATTCAGGAAAGTTTGAACGTGGCTACGAAAGTTTGGATTAAAAGGTTTCGATTGCAAACGAAATTGCTGGGAAACGCGGGTCGTCTGAAGGGGAGGCTCGCGTTACGCCCGTGGCTCGTTTTATTCTTCTCGAGAATTATGTATTTTGAGGAAGATAGGCGAGGCGTTACGAGTGGATGCAATGTCATGAAACAAAAATCTCGAAATGACAAATATTAGTTAAGCACAGTAGGGGAGACCGGGGCTAGTTGACTAATTTTTAACATTTCTAAGTTTTATACATAGACCATTGGTATTTTGTTGACTTGTTGCACAGCAAACGTTTACAAATTTCATTAGGTATACAGGCTTAATTTTTTAAATTCTTTTAATTGAGTCTAGGTCGTAGTTTTTATTATATTTAGAGTAGTGAGACGAATAAGTCAACAAACCCCGGCTGTGGGGTTAGTTGACAAATATGATGGGGTTAGTTGACTTGACATTTACTTTTCAGTTTTAACCCTTTGCCTGCGAAATTACTTTTCATTACTTTTTATTTTATTTTTTTATTAGTTTCGTATATATTGATGGAATTGTGACAGGGTATTATGTTATATTATATATATATATTTTAATATATTAAATTATATATTATATTATATATTATATTATATATATATATATATATATATATATATATATATATACCCTGTTACAATTCCATCAATATATACGAGAGTAATAAAAAGTAAAATAAAAAGTAAAAAGTAATGAAAAGTAATAATGAAAAATATAATATACGAAAGGTGTACATATATATCCTACGACCAACACATTTTTTTATTTTTTTTTCACTCCTTCACACTGTTATTTTTTTTATTAAGTATCATGGTGTTAGATACTGTAATTATTTTCTACTTGTTTGTTATGGTCTATTTGGAAGGCCTGAGATTTTGAGGGCAGGACAGGGTGTAAACTGGTAGGGGTGAGTTTGGAGGTATTTATGGTGGGGAAAGTGGATTTGAGCAGCTAAACTCTTTGCCTCGACAAAATTGAATCAACACTCTAAGAGGAGATACTGCGTTATGCTTTATTGTTTAAAGAAGGAAAGATGTTCCTTTTCTGATTAAACCGAGTGGGCACCGATATTCTTTCTCTCGGCTCTCGTTGGAGCCATTCGTTCTTAGCGACCTGTCTGTTACAGACGTATATTCCAACTTCTTTCTAATTAAAGTTTTAGATTGTACTTACAAAAAGAGTTGTCCCGACGTGATCACATACCCAATCAACGCACAATTATTAAAACTACCAAAACTACAGAAAATTGAAACTGATATTATTCACACTACTTATTATTAAATCACCCAAGACATTGCACAGCAATAACAAGAAATAAAACATACCCAATAGAAATAAAACTAAGTAGTTTTCTTTAACAATTAAAATCCTCAAACTAAAACTCAATTTCAGATCATCGAAGGTTGGTAAATAATTTTCCGCATAACTGGCTCGATTCTCACGCCCACTGGCGAGCCAAAAACTTCAGACAGAGCAAAACATGCGCTGAAAAAAAAAATCTCTAAGCTAGATCTTTACGGTGCCCCCAATTTTGACTTCGAATCGAAATCAGAGTGGAATCGGGGATGAAGAGGGCACAGGGTTCTCTGTCGACCGAGTCGCCAGAAGAATCGGCCGGGAAGAGCGGCGAACGGGGTCACGGCACGGGATCGTGGACGGTCGTTCGTTACAACGAGAAACGAAATCGCGTTGGTCAGCTCTGCTCGTCCCCCCGTCGGCCCTGTTCTCCATGGAAACGGTTTTTCCAGGTAGTCGGCGAATAATTTCCCGCTCGCTATTGATCTCGCGGGGAATGAAAGTCGCGGAATCGACGGGGGGAACGGGTAATTTCATTCGGTCGGCGTGGAATCGACGTTGAAACGGGGGTTATTAAAATCGCCGACCGCCGGTGTGTCCGATATCGAGCCACGCCTAACTACGGCGAACGGAGCACATACATCAGTGCAGAGAAAGAAAACCGTGGAGGGTGAGACCGAGGAGAACTATTCGCATTTGTGGGCTGGATTTTCGCGCGACTCCGCGTCGCCTGGATTAATTTCCTCAGCCAGGTCGGTGTCCAGTTCCGGCGCTGGCTCGCGGTGGTTCCCCCGAGGGAAACCTCGAATTCCGTCAGACGGGAAATTACGCGGCCGCCAGCCGCGAAAATTCGGGGCCCGCAAATTTTCGGCGCTGTCCCGTGGCCCATAAACCAGGCCACCACTGGCTGTGGACCGTCGATCGCGCAATTCCTGGCCCGCCGTTTGTCCCGGTTGACGCAAACCCGCCCCCAATCTGCCACGGATGGCCATCGCGATAAATACGCAGCTAGCACCCAGTGCCAGCGGAGGTCCGGCGGATTTATTCCCGTTTCGAGCTGGCTTCATGGCCCAGGACCGAAGATCCTCGCGTGGCTGGCGCCCGCGACGATGCTCCCCGCGATTTTCCTCGAGCGGACGCCTCGCTCCGACCAGAAGAAAGTAATTAAAAGCAATGAAAAGTCGGCTGGATGTTTACAAGCTGCCAGAGGGGGGCCGAGGCGATCGTCTATTTGCTCGTAGCAGCCGTTCCAGGTGCTCGGCGTTAATTAAAGCCGATAAGCAATCAAGGCGCTAGCTCGCTCGCTCGCTTGCTTGCTTGCTAGCGAAAATCTCTCGCGCCGCTGGAGCAGCTGGCACGTTACAAAACCGTCGAGAGAGACCCGTCGTTTTTCTCGTCCTCGGCCGTTGTCAATGAACGCCCCCGCGGCCGCCGCGCCGCTATCTAAATGGTCGTCATTAAGGCTCATTCTCCTCGGCTGCCTCGAGAGCCACGCTTTTCCTGGAATTCCTTCTTTTCCTCGGCAGTTGGCCAGAATTTCGCGGCCGTAACAATAGCGGTAACAATTATTATTATTAGGGATTCAACGGCGGCCGGGAACGACGCCCGCGATAACGCGAGCAACGTGTGGGAGGGAGGAGTTTTCCCCCGTTCAGCGTCGGAATCGATGCCCGTTCGAGGGGGGAAAAAGGTTTCTGGGACGACGCCGCGTTTTCCCAGAAGCGACCGCGGCACGAGATGCAGTTGCAACACGCACGACCGTCCTTCGAATCGCCTCTCTCCTGGAATCGTGTCCATTCGTCGAAATCCAACCAGCGAAAGTGCCCCGGATCGGTGAATTTCCGTTCTCCGTGCCCCAGTTTACCATCCCCCGTGTCCTCTGCCTCGAGGATCCGTGCCGCGCTGCGCCCGAGTCCCTCGAGTCCCAAGTTCGAACGGAAGACCCTGCGATCGCCAGTGGTCGGGGAAAATCGAGGAACCGGGGGACTCGCCGAAAATCGAGGAACGCTCAGGGAAGTGGAAGCCCCTTCTTCCGTCGAAAGAAATTTTCAAAGGCTTCGGCAAACCGTGGCGCGGGACGTCGAGCCCGGTGAAAGCAGCCCGGCCCCGGAAAGTGGAACGCGGCTTGCACGAGGAAAGCCTGCGGAGACGGAAAAAACCGGGGAGGTATTATCCTTGCTCCGTCTTTTTAATATCCTCCGGGACGAATAGCTGCGACGGGGGAGGATGAAGGAGAAAGAGGGGCAGAGCAGCGGAAAAGAAGCACCAGTCAGCGCTGGTCTTCCAGCAGCGAAAGGATTTGCTCCTCTCTGCCTCCTCTCATCCCTGCTGATCATGTTTTCAGCGAGGAATCGAGTCTACGGGCTGGATCTTCCGCGATCAGCTGATTTCTCTTCCCTCTGAGTTCTTAAAGGACCTTAGTCTCTTCTTAAAATTCCTCGGCTCTCCCCTCTGAGTTCTTCTACCGGCAGCGACGGCACGAATGTTAGCGCGATGCACGTCACGTTTGTCGACGACACCGCTGCGAAATCGAATAGTCGCAGTCCATTAATTCCCGGCGATTAATTTTCCCAGGGAACGCGATATCCCGCGCCGCCCCAGAGGGCAACGACGCGGGGGGCGGAGCGTAATTAATTCCCAGTCGCAGTCGATTAAGGAAACGCTGGCTGCGAAGGCAGCCCAGCGGCGCCAGTAATCAGCTGGAACAAATGTAAACCATTAAGCACGACACCCTGCCGGCGATGATTTTCGCAAATTGTTTAGCGAAGGCGGCGGGTGCGTTCCATCAGAGACGTGGAATTATCTCTGTGCTCGCTGCGCTGCTACACAAGCCGGGTCTGTTCGAAGCCGAAACAGAGCGATCCAGGGTCATTCCACGCGAAGTCGGACACTCTTCGGAGTAACATTTCGGATTTTGGCGCAACTCGGATATGTTGTAGTCTTTAGGGGTATATAAACATATCTCGGGGGTTTTTCGAAGTGTCAAAAATTGTGGATGTTACAGCTCTTCGAAATATAGTGTTTACTATTTTTCCCAAAATTATAACTGTTGAACTAATAAACTGATAAGAATTACCTTTTGGGTGCTTACAGTGCAGATATGAGAGTACCTAATAAAAATTATTTCGCTTAATAAAAGCGAATATTTGACCATTTATATAAACAAATGCAATTTTATAGTTGAAGGCACCTTGTTAAAAATTTGGAAAAAATAGGAGGATAAAGCCCTGTTTTTCCTCTTTATGGATATGTTTTGAAAAACGCGGACGTTTTAAAATTGGCCAAATGAAAATTAATCGAATGTAACGCTGCGTGAAATCACACCGGCTCGACTGGTCGCTCGCAGCGGCCAAGCGGCTATACCTGCCACTTTTATATAGGGTATTAATGAGGACCGCTGCAAGGTTTAATACCGTTAATAGTTACTGGAAACTCACTCTCTGTCGATGGCACTTATTGTTTGAAACATTAAGTTGCATAATGGCATTAAGTTGCCATTGTTTAATGGAAACCACGAGAAGGTGGTGAGTACTCTTCCATCGGGATAGGATGGAATGTGATGGCATTGTGTTAAAGGATAAATATTTTGTCGCATTTTTGAGCGACTTTTGGAATACATGACCGGTTATGGAATTACTTATTTGATAATTGCTACAACTTTTGATTTGTCACTGTATGAATAGACTTTAGCTTTTAAATGAGACACTGTATCCGCTGGTATAAATGAATGAAAGTTTCGCGTTCCAGAAATAATATCAAAAACATTCACGATTATTACTAGAGAGACGTGGACTTGCAAAAACAATTTCTGGAACGCGAAACTTTCATGCATTTATACATCTCATATAAAAGCTAAAGTCTATTCATACAGTGACAAATCAAAAGTTGTAGCAATTATCAAATAAGTAATTCCGCAGCGTTACATTCGATTAATTTTCATTTGGCCAATTTTAAAACGTCCACCTTTTTCAAAACATGTCCATAAAGAGGAAACACAGGGCTTAATCCCCCTATTTTTCCAAATTTTTAAAAAGGTGCCTTCAACTATAAAATTGCATTTGTTTAGAACAATTACTAAATAAATGGTGAAATATTCGTTTTTATTAAGCGAAATAATTTTTATTAGGTACTCTTATATCTGCACTGTAAGCACCCAAAAGGTGATTTTTATCCGTTCATTAGTTCAACAGTTATAATTTTTGGAAAAATAGTAAACACTATATTTCAAAGAGCTGTAACATCCACAATTTTTGCCATTTCGAAAAATCCTTCGAGATACGTTTATATACCCCTAAAGACTACAACATATCCAAGTTGCGCCAACATCCGAAATGTTATTCCGAAGAGTGTCCGACTTCGCGTGGAATGACCCTCGATCGATATATTCTGACTAGCTGGATCCTCCGCGATCCCGACTTTTCAGTTTACCGATCCTGCAAGGCCGACGCCGGGGACCCGAGCGCATCAATCCCGGCAGCAGGCGTCTCGATAAAGGAAAATGGAAATCCCCCTCGTACTGGAATTCCCGTTGATTCCAGAAGCATTTTCGTTGAAAAATCAAGGGAGGATTTGCAAAGGGCACTCGAGACGCGGGAGTTTATTTGCTTGATAGGGATGAACGATGCAGGAGAGTGGAATCGAGTAGCGAGCGTAGGATTTGAAAAGAGGAGACAAAGCGCGGAGGATCGATCGCGGGCGGCGGGCGGGCGGCGAGCGTTCCAAGAAGAGACGACGGTACGCGTCGCGACGCCCCGCGGTGCACGCAGCCGACGTCCGTGGAAATGTCGCACGTACTGTATTTTCCCCGTGTAATTGGTTCCGCGAACAGGGAAAAGTGGAAGATTGCTCGGCTGGAAATCGATCCGAGTCCCCTGCGTAATCGCCGTATCCTGTCTGCCGTTTCCCACCCCGCAATTTGCCAGGTAAAGCCGCCAGTTCCCGTGGGCTGCGCTGAAAAATAGCTCGCGCTCCTCGACCGTGACGAACTGTCGCGGAACAGGTACTCCGTTAGCGTCGTTTCGACATCTCCAATCACTGTCATTTCGAATGGAGAAGAGGGTGGTGGCCTTTCGGTAGAGCAGGGCGAAGAATCTCCTTCGCCTCTGATTCCCTCTGAATCAGAAAGGATTCACGAAGAATGACAGAAGACCAGCGGCAGCAGGATCTAATGAAAGCCCCTTGTTTCGAATAAAAATATTGCCACGAACGAGCCGTCCTCTCGGGGGTTGGTTTCTCAGAAAACAGAGTTAAACGACGGAATCACCGTGGGGCAATAGAAATCGATGAAAGCGAGAAACTGGCTGGCTCCTCCTCCGGGCAAACAGTGGCTGCATTTCTTTCCTGCCGAATGTCGTTAACGTTTAATTATTGCAACGAGAAGTAAAGATCGAGCGAAAGATTTTGGAACGGAGATTCCTCTGGTGCGCGAATCTAGTTTCCGTTGTAAGACACCGGAGAATTGGAAGTTTTCTTTCGCCCAAGCTGGGATTGTCTATTGCGAGCGGGAATCGAGGAAAATGAAGGTAAATGAGAGAACGGCGCGCTTGGAATTGGAAGAGCGTATACCCAGCACGCGCGCTCGGCGATGCTATCGCACCTGGCAGCCAAAGAATCAGATCCATTCAATTAACAATCACAGGCGTTAAGAGCCTCGTTCTCGTCGCGAGCGTCGATTAAGGGGGCGCGGAACCTTGGCCGTTTTTCCGTCCAAGGAACTCCGCGGGAAACTCGATTAAACTTGGCTGAAACGTCGGGGCGAAGGAAACGCGGGGGGCTCGATTATCGGCGCGTTTTTCCTTTTCTCCTGCTCATTGCCAGCCTTTTAAAAGCTGGTTGGTTGAAAGGGGGGCTTCTCGAATGCAATCGTCGTTGCCAGAAATGAGATGCGTCCAGAGCGCGCACCGAGACGGTGCCGCGAAACAAGAATGGCCACTGCAATTTGCCACCACGGGCGGCGCGCTTTATTAAATTCTTTCAACGACTTGACGAGGCTCCGCGTTCTCGTAGCCCGTCCGCGAGAGAATCCCTTTCGTGGATCGCGGGGATTTCAATCGCATTTCTTCGAGAGCCGTTCGGTTAAAGTCTGGGACTACACATTTGTACATAGGTGTACAAGTGATCCTTGCGTACCGCCGAGTGGATACATATACATATGTACAAATGTGTACGTAATATATATTTGCTTACTTATTTATAATAATTTTTAAACAATTTGGTTACACAGAGTAATCTGTAGTTGTAATATGCTGTGATTTCATTTACTGTAAAATTCTGTACAATCGTTACAAGAATCGGTTCTATAACCGCTTTGTAATTTATATAGAAGCTAAAAAATAAAAGTTATAGTACTTAAAAAATAAAAGTTATAGAAACTAAAAAATAAAACTTATAGAACCTAAAAATAAAAGTTATGGTAGCTAAAAAATAAAAGTTATAGAACCTAAAAAATAAAAGTTGTAGAATCTAAAAAATAAAAGTTATAGAGCCTAAAAAATAAAAGTTATAGAGCCTAAAAAATAAAAGTTATAGAGCCTAAAAAATAAAAGGTATAGAACCTAAAAAATAAAACTTATAGAACCTAAAAAATAAAACTTATAGAACCTAAAAAATAAAACATAGAACCTAAAAAATAAAAGTTATAGAGCCTAAAAAATAAAACTTATAGAACCTAAAAAATAAAACTTATAGAACCTAAAAAATGAAAGTTATAGAGCCTAAAAAATAAAACTTATAGAACCTAAAAAATAAAGTTATAGAACCTAAAAAATAAAAGTTATAGAGCTATATAGGAACCGTAACTTATACTTATATAGTCCGATATTTAGGTTCTTTATAAAAATTATTCCGAATAAAGGTTCTTCATAACTCTTTCAATCAGAACCTTTATATAACAGTTTGAAACAGTTATTATCGAAACCTACTGAAGCCCTGGTTAAAGTCGAACGTCGTCGAAAACAATTGGACGGTTATGGAGCCCCGTGGAGGAGATGGGCCGCATCGAGCCCGGGTATCAAGGAAAGTCGCTCGACTTCGAGAAATCTCTGCTCGACGGGGCGGTTGAGAGAGGAAGAGGAACGAAGCGTGACGGATGCAACGGGGAGTATGGCAGATGTCGAAGACGCCACGGGACGTGACTGGCCGTTGGATGGCGGCGGACAAAAGCGCGGACGGAGACAATGCTGTCGGTTTGTAATCTGTTCCGCGTAATATACGTGTACGGTCGCGGCGGGTCGCCGTGCTGTTGAACGCAAATAAAGGTTTCTCGGAAGACAGGTGAAGGAGCCGCGAGGCAAACGAACGCCGCGCCGTGCCGCGTCCTCGTGGAACAGGGAGCGGCCCAAGAAAAGGGGGGCCCTTTCTGTTGCTGGCGGACGAGAAAAGCAAACGCGAAGCAGAGGAAAGCAACGGGAACGCAACGAGAGAGAGGAGAGTCGCGTTTGAAAAGTGCTTTTCGATTGCGAGTCGTGAAATACGGACGCCCCTTTGTGTCTCGGACGAGCTGCAAGAAGACATCCATCGAGTGGAAAGAAGCGGACGCGAGCTGCTGCTACCTTCTTCTCCCTTCTCCTCTCTTCTGCATGGAAAACTCCCGCGAGTGGCTGTCGGCGAGAATAAATCACGAGGATGCCGTGCTCGCCGCGGAGAGGGATCGCGGTAACCGCATCGTTCAGCGCTCTTATTTGTTTGTTTCTTGTTCGACCAGGGATATTAGGTTTTTGGCTGACGGGGACGAACGGGTTCTCCGGATCGAGCGCGAACCTCGGGAAATTAATAGGTAGAAAGCTGTTGCTTCGATATGAAGGAGTTTTAAGTCGGTACCTATTATAAATCGTAGAGAAGGTGCTGAAGAAATGCTGCGAATGAAACTTACCCGCCATTAGTTGATCCCTATCCCATTTGTGAGCGCTTGGCGTCTAGGAAAGGTGTATGGCGCGATAGGCGTATAGCTGGCGCTATCGATTGGCGTATATTGTTATTATTATTACTATTGCTATTACACAGATCTCGGGGAGTCCGCTTTGGGGGAGTCGGTTAAGGGGGTATATCCGTTTGAATCCTCGGAAAATGTGTACATTTTGTGGATTTTTTTACAAGTCAACGGCTTGATGAAGATTTCCTGTTTTTTTTACTATCTTTGCATAGTATTGTAAACTACTTAAAAAAAAAATTTCAGTTAAGAAACTATTGTTTTTCGGAAGTTATGCATACATATCCGAGAGTCTCTCGATTTTAGACGGCTAAACGGTGGGCCTGAAAACTCGCGCTACGTTCAACCGATTCACTTCCAATTTTGCATGCAGGGTCGTAATAAGATTCCACATGGTCCGACGAGGGCTTTTTTTATTCCGATTCCCCGTTTATTATTTATAAAGGAAAAAGGTGGCCTTTTCTCTTAGAAAAATGTAACTTCTCCTTTGATCTCTTACCATTTCTTTATTTTTCAAAATTTTCAAAATCGGCCCCGTTGGACGATAGTTATTGACATGCTCTATAAGAAGATTTTATTGTTTTTTATTTCAGACACCACATACAGCTGTTTTCAGGCCCACCGTTTAGCCGTCTAAAATCGAGAGACTTTCGGAAATGTATGCATAACTTCCGAAAAACAATAGTTTTTGAAGTGAAACTTTTTTTTTAAGTAGTTCATAATGCTATGTAAAGATAGTAAAAAAAGGGGAATTCTTCATCTAGCCGTTGACTTGTAAAAAAATCCACAAAGCGTACACATTAAGGGGTTATACCTAGTCAGGCGGCCGAAAAGAGGCGAATGTTTGTGAATTTTTTTTGCAAAAGTGAAAGCATATATTTTCACAGCACTTTTTACACTTAAAAGAGCAACATTTAAAGAACATTTGGTATTTTTTTCGTTGAAGAAATATTTACCTTTGTGGAAAATTTGATTTTGCGGTGAGCACTGCCATTCGGAACCAGATTATCTAAAATGAAAAAACAAAAAAGATTTCGTTAGTATATTAATGTATCCTCTGATTAACGTAGGGAATTTCCGAAATAGGGTAAACTGCACTAATGCTGGCACTGCAGTAATCATTGGCACTCCTGATTAAAAAGTAAAATATTAAGAAGTACAAGGAACTTAGAAAGTATTTTTTTACAATTTCTTATTTTTCTTTCACTACAACACTGCAAAGTCCAGTAGTTGAACTGCACATTTTACATCTAGCAACACCACAAAGCGGGACGAAGGGCTGAGTTTTAGGTGGTTTCTTAAAATTTTGATAAGAGGTAGGTAAGTACATTTTGTCGCTTTATAACTAAGTAATTAATTGAAATACAGACTTACTAAGTGTTGTAGGTATTTAATAGCGAACGAAATAGTCTCTTTAAACACTTCAAACCTCGTTTTTAACTACATATGTCTTTTCTATATAACCACAAATTTCAGGGTGCCAATGATTGTATTTATATGCCTACTTTGTTTTTCATTGAATATTTTAAAAATAAAAGACTTAATAGGTACTCAAGATGTTTTATTTCAATAAGAACTCCATAACCATTGATAATAACCGAAAATGAAGCCCATATAAAAACTTCACAGAAAAATATAGACATTCCAATTCGGATTTCTTCTTAGGGTGTCAATCATTGTATAGTTTACCCTATTAATTCAAAGCAAAATGGCGGCTATTTAAATTTGCAACCCTGATTTTTCCTTGCCAAAATCACCTGAAAAAACTCAGAACCTAAAGCGGCCGGCCAGCACGAAGTGGATCCGAAGATCATGGGTTCGAGTCCCATCGCCTCGGGTTCGGTTTTTCGCCTACACTTTGTAACTCTATTCTTCTTCCCAGTATACGCGTGATTAGCAGACCGAGACGAAAGACGTAAGAAGCTTTTTAGCTGACAGTTGGTTTTCCTGCGTGGTGTTGCAGGTACAAGGACAACAGGGCTTATCCTTGGCCAGGTGGCGAGAGCCACTTCATCCTGTACCCGGAGAGCGCGAACCAGACGATCTACGCGCAAAAGGTGAGGGCCTCGGACGCGGGACGGTATTCCTGTCGTGCCAGGAACGACACCACCATCCTCGAAGGGGACATCACACTGGCCGTGCTCGGTGAGTCGAGTTTCCTTCATCCCCTCGAGCGGAAAACCGTTTCCACGGGATTAGAGAAAACGTTGCTACAGATCCGAGGGGCGTCGAATAATTCCGATTCGGGGGCAATCGCCAGGATACGCAAACAGATCCGCTGGCGCAGTGTTTGCGCGAATTCGGTAATCGGGCAGATTAATGGTGCGAGTCGTTGGCACCCCGCGTCGGTGCGCTAGTGGCTACTAACTCGTTCGCAAACAAATAAATAGGGAGCAGAGTCACGGTGCGCGCGCGTGACGTTTAGAGCGAATAGAGGAGTTCATCCAAGCCGTAAGACACCCGTCCACTGATCCACATGACGCGACAGGCGAGTCGGAGGTAAGCAGGAGCGCGATTGTCATTTCCACCTGACAATACCGTTGTCGATACGGTTTCTTGCACCGCGCTGCGGAGATGGCTCGATTTATTCCAGCTCTCGCAATCTCTTATTGTTTGCTTCGCTCCGGGCCTGGATTGGATCTCTCGTAGACGAGTCTCGGCGATAGATCGGAAGGCAGAAAAGAGGAAAGAGGGAGAAAGGCGCTCTTGTACCTTCGGAGAAGGAGAGTTTGGATTTCTCGACACGAGGCGGGGAAGAAGGAGCGCAAATTTTAATACCACCCCGACTAAAGCTTTCCCTCCGCGATCCGCGAACCCTAACGTCTCGTTAACAATACACCCCGCGTTCGTCGACCCGCCGGGCATTTGCACGAGCCGCCAAGCCGCTCGCTGGATGTCGGGCAACAAGGTGTTCGTTCTGGCCGAGTATTTTCGCGTGTCGGAGCGTGCCGCGGCGGATCGATAGGCGGGCGAAAATTGGCTTCGTCCTCGGTTATTTACGCTCGTCTTTCCGTTCACGGGCCGCCACGGTTCCAGGGATGATTTACGTTCAGCCAGCGGAGAGGAGGCGATCGGTTCGAGGGAACGAGCGCGCCGAGTCGATCGATGCGTCACGGCTCGCGTAGGTGGTGCTTCCAGGAGGCACGAATCGATTCTTTTTCCTGGAAATTAGAGCCCCGTCGCGACTACGGGGGCGGCGAAGAAAGACAGCCGTGGTACGGGCCGGCCGGAGGGAGAGAGAGAGAGAGAGGGGACAGTTTGCGGAGGCGCCATATAATAGTTATCGGTCGGATGCGCCAAGCTCGGGGACGATAAGTCGACGCAGGGGTACGCGGCCTGGCCTATCTCGACGCCTTAGTTTCGAGGAATCTCGATTAGACGTTTTCCTCGAACGAGTTCCCGCCGACGAGCCGCAACGGTATCTCGCGTGTTCTTCCGTGCAACGACTAATTGCGGTCTCACGCTCGTCCCACTTTCCACCGACCACTCCCCTCGCGACGCAACTTTTCCACGATCGCGCCACGGCTTTGTAATTTCCGACGATTCCCAACAGCCACTGCATACGTACGTATATACGTACCTGTCTCGAATCGCGTTCGAAACTTTCTCCGCCTCCCACGGACGGATTCCACCCCAATCACCCCCCAGTCTTTCCGTCACCTCCGCTCCAATTACAGAAATAGCTCGGCTTTAAATCGATTACTATGGATCAGCACAGCGAGTCGGTTCTAAATCACTCGTGCCTCACGACCTTCGCAGTGGCGAGCGAAAAGTTTACTTTCACGAGACGCTCGTCCGTCGCGGATGGCTCTCTCCTTCTCTGCCGTTCTGCGCAATAACCAGGATGAAAAGCTATCAGCGTTCAGCCGCGAAGCCGCAGATTCCGCCGACAAAATCGCCCGAGGGTTCCGCGCGATCAGCTTAGTCCGCTTAATGTCAGCGACGGTCCGCCCAGGCTCGGTCTGTTCCCTGCAGTTTTCATCCGTCCCGATTTCTATCCTCGTTCGCTGGCTCTTCTCGCCTCTCGTTACCGGCATCTGTCTCTGTCGCCGAGCGACAGCAGCCTCGTTTCCCCGCAATTTCCATCGGCTTCCGGGGCAGGCTTCATCCGCGGGAGGGGCGCATTATTCTTGCCGGCGTTTACCAGCGGGATAGCTTTTTTCGGCTTAACGAAAATGGCTGCACGCGTTGCGAGACGCGAGGAAACGTGCTCCGCGATGCTCGCGCGGGCTACCGAGGACCTTTTGAACGCATAACGAGGCGAGTTTGCTAATTGATAGCGGGCTCCGCGTTGAATGGACCAAACAAGACGTCCACCGTGTCTCCATTAACGTCTGCGTCGCTTTCAGGTGTCCCAGGTACATCGAATCAAAGGAAGCGATGTCAGTCGTTGCATTCGCAGCCCCCGGGAATAATTCCACCGTAATTTCCCCTGGAAATCGCCGAAGGGGCAGGCTTGCTCGTCGAGCTACTGGCAGTCACCGCTTTAAGGGGGTACACCCGTTCGAACCCTCGGAAAATGTGTACATTTGGTAGATTTTTTTACATGTCAACGGCTCGATGAAGATTTCCCGTTTTTTTGCTATTTTTACATAGTATTATGAACTACTTACAAAAAAAGTTTCACTTCAAAAACTATTGTTTTTCGGAAGTTATGCATACATATCTGAGAGTCTCTCGATTTTAGACGGCTAAACGGTGGGCCTGAAAACAGCTGTACGTCGTGACGGAAATCAAAAACAATAAAATCTGCTTATAAAGTATGTCAATGGCTATCGTCCAACGGAGCCGATTTTGAAAATTTTGTAAAATAAAGAAATGGTGAGAGATCAAAGGTAAAGTTACATTTTTCTAAGAGAGAAGGCTACCTTTTTTCTTTATAAATAATAAACGGGCAATCGGAATAAAAAAGGCCCTCGTTGGACGATGTGGAATCTTATTACGATCCTGCATGCAAAATTGGAAGTGAATCGGTTGAACATAGCGCGAGTTTTTAGGCCCACCGTTTAACCGTCTCAAATAGAGAGACTCTCGGATATATATGCATAACTTCCGAAAAACAATAGTTTTTTAACTGAAATTTTTTTTTAAAGTAGTTCATAATACTATGTAATGATAGTAAAAGCCGGGAAATCTTCATCGAGCCGTTGTGTAGAGAGAACTCAAAAATGTTAAGAATAGTGCGGTTTATTGAGATCTAGAGATAGATAATGAGGTGATACAGTTAATAGAGAGGTAACAGTTCGCGATACGAGAGATTACACTGTAGAGATACAAGAGACTACAGCTCTATATACCCGAGCACTCGGGTCGGTCACGAGAGCGAGAGTGTGTGTGTGTGAGTGTAGGCAAGGTGTTGTGTGGAAAAGTATGTATGTATGATCGCGAAAAGTAAATGCGAAGTCGATCAGCTGTTTGAGAATGTTCGTGGTTTCTTGCGGCTGATGTGAAACGTGAGAGAGAGAGAGAGAGAGAGAGAGAGAGAGAGAGAGAGAGAAAGAGAGATGATTTTGCCAAAACAGGCGTTGACTTGTAAACAATCCACAAAATGTACACATTTTTCGAGGCTCCAAACTGGTATTCCCCCTTAAACCGTTTACATCGAAGGGGTTGAGGCCACGGCACTGTAAGCCGGGTGCTTTACCCCGAGCCCATATTACGTCGTAAAAAAAGGGAGCCTAGCTGTGGGGTAAATGGATAAATAAATCGCATCGGTTGCATACGGGGTAATGTATGCTCTCCCTCGCTAGTGGAACCGATTTCGGAGTTTACGAGGGGCCGCGAAGGGGTTTCGCGGGTGTAAAGCTTGGAGGGAAAGAGGGGGACCCTCTAGAGCACGAGCGGCTCGTAAATCGAGCGACAAAGGGGGGCTCGGTGGCATAGATCGAGCGTGAAATCGCGGCGACAACTGTGCAGGCCTAGGGGGAGGCCCCAGCTTCCTAGCCTCCGTCGGCCCTGTGAACAGGTGAACCAAAGGTTTTCGGCTGCGTAACGATTCCATTAGCACGAGAGTCATTCCAAGCGAAGTCGGACACTTTTCGGAGTAACATTTCGGATTTTGGTGCAATTTGGATATGTTGTAGTAAAAAATTGTGGATGTTACAGCTGTTTGAAATATAGTGTTTACTATTTTTCCAAAAATTATAATTGTTGAACTAATAAACTGATAAAAATCACCTTTTGGGTGCTTACAGTGCAGATATAAGAGTACCTAATAAAAATTATTTCACTTAATAAAAACGAATATTTGTCCATTTATTTAGTAATTCTTCTAAACAAATGCAATTTTATAGTTGAAGGCACCTTTTTAAAATTTGGGAAAAATAGGAGGATAAAGTCCTGTTTTTCCTCTTTGTGGACATGCTTTGAAAAAGGTGGACGTTTTAAAAGTGGCCAAATGAAAATTAATTGAATGTAACTCTGCGTGAAATCACACCGGCTCGACTGGTCGCTTACTAAATAAATGGTCAAATATTCGTTCTTATTAAGTGAAATAATTTTTATTAGGTACTCTTATACCTGCACTGTAAGCACCGAAAAGGTGATTTTTATCAGTTTATTAGTTCAACAGTTATAATTTTTGGAAAAATAGTAAACACTATATTTCGAAGAGCTGTAACATCCACAATCTTTAACATTTCAAAAAATCCTTCGAGATATGTTTACATACCCCTAAACACTACAACATATCCAAGTTGCACCAAAATCCGAAATGTTACTCCGAAAAGTGTCCGACTTCGCGTGGAATAACTCAGAAGAGAGGGTACAGAACCACCGATCGTACTCAATAGCCCCGCGACACGTTTCTTCCTCGTCCGTCGACAATCAACGGGCAAAGTGAACACGGAAGGAAAAACAGAGGAGGGCAGGGGAAAGGGGGTCGGCCCTGGCGGAACGAAATTAATTTCCGAGCGAGTAACCCCTTGAAACTCGGCCCGTATAAATATGCATACACATTTAGCGGGAACGGGGCGGCGGCGCAGGAGGAGAGAGAATTATGAGCCAATACCTCAGGGCTAAGTGCACCGAGTGGTTGTGTGCCACGTACATTAAGTAAATGCGTATGATCTCGCAACGCGAGAGCGGCAGAGAACGAGAGAGACGGGGGGAGGACCTCGCCGATGATGCTGCTGCCGGTAATGCAATTAGCTGCTGCACCGTGCGCTATCTCTCCCAGCTATTTCTGCTCGTCGAACCAGCCTCTCTGGCCCACTCTCTCTCTCTCCCTCTCTCTCTCGTCTCGCGTTTTACGGGAAGTCGAAACGGTGAAAAAACGAGTCGTCCTCCAATAACGCGTACCGCTGGCAGAGCCAATGGATCCTGAGCTCGGAGCTGCGCTCTGCCTCAGAGAAGACCCCCGTCGTGGGAGCGGAATTTACGCGTGCTGTCAGCCACCTTCCGCTCGATCGAGCCGCTGAAAACTGGAGACGAACGACGCGACGTCGCCCTTCCTCCTCCCGCAGCCACGATCTTTGGCCGCCGACGCTTATCTGTATTTACAGCGACGTAGCTCACAGGGGAGGCGCATAACGCCTTATCGGGCGGCCCCGCGCATCCTGGAATGCATATGCATGCTCATGAACCCCGAGGATTATCCGCGCAGCTGCGCTGCCTCCGAGCACGCCGGGGAACTCGAGGAAGCCTCGACGATTTCGGCACTTCCTTCGACGCCCGCGATAAGAGGGCTGCGTTTCTCCTCCGCTGTACATACGTGCCGGAAGGTAGATCCGTGCGCGCGTTCCACGGGCTCCGGAACGTAATTTTCAACCACCGAGGGATTTTTTCACCGTTCGGGAATGCGGCAGCGACGAGAGAGGCTAGACTGCCTCGCGGGGAATGGTGGAATCGAGGGCGAGGGGCGAACTTTCCTCGACGTCCGTAATACCGAGGCGAGAACGGCCATTAGCGAGCCGATGGGGTCGCTCGGAAACAGAGGAAATGATTTTCCCTGGGATTAATGGAATTCTTGAAACGCCCGGCTAGAGCCGCGGATCTCCGCCTTTCCATCGGAGACGGAGAAAATGAGCGTGGTATCCGAAGTTATTACATCCCGAAGGCCGCTGTCCCCTCCCCGGCTCCTCGAGGATGCTGCCTCGAGATATCGAGCGCCGTATCCATCGATTCCTCTCGACCGCCACGGTAAACAGAGGGAGAAGGAGCGAGTATTTGAATAAAGCTGCCCACGCTCGCTTCCGAGAAGCCCTCTTAAAACCGCGAGTGGAATCGTGCGCGCCCTTTCTTCGCAGCGGTAACCGGGATTCTTGGAAGTGTTTCTCCAACCTCTTCGCGCTGGTATCTCGTGGTTGGCTAAGCTCTGGCTCGTAGCCTCGCAAACGGTACAGTAAGCTTCGCCTTCGAGCGCTGCCTTCGGGACTGTACCCATAAATGGCTTAACTTATCAGTCGACTCGAACACCGAACGCTTCGCCGCTCGAGTTCAGCTTGCCGAGGTGTGAAGTTTCGATTGGATGTCCCCCGGATTCGAATCTCGACACAGATTCCGTGGAAAATAAGCGCCGAGCCAGCCGGCTGGGTATACGTGCACGCTCTCGCAGGATTCCACGTTCGCCTCGCTTGTTCCGCCAGTTTCCTGCAGCAGAAATCCTCCGCGGGGTCCACGGAGCAGTTCTATCGCGAAAAGACAAGATCCTGGGAGACGTTAAGCGCGACAGGAGAAGATGGGCGACGCCAGCAGTGTCAACAAAGGGCGGGGGCAGAGAGCGTGAAGCACGACGAGGATCCGTCCCGTCGAGCAGACGCCGCGAAACGAAGTGGCTTTTCCCCGCGCGGCACCGAGGTCTCTTCCAGGGCTGGATCGAAAACTTTTCCCCCCGGCTGTTCCGCTTAACGGCTTCGCAGCCCCGGCTCTGGCCAACCCACGTTCGACGTGGGACCACGTAAACTGTCCAACAAAACGACGAACAATCTGGAGTTTCGAGAAGTAAAACCGTGAAGCAGCGTCCACAGGCGTAACCACGTCTCATTACAGGGGCGGCAAACTTGCTCTACTACCCCCAAAAGATTCAGCGGCTGGAGACTCGGCGTTCTTCCCCTCCGCGCTCTCTTTCCGTTTGTCTTTTCTTTCGAGTCTTGTTCCTCGATGTTGGTTCAAGTTGCTCGAATAGATTCTCCAATGGTTTATCAGGAAGGTTGAAGCGGGTAAAAGATATCATAGCTGTCATTAAAGGTAAAAGATATCATAGCGGTAGGGCAAGCCTTACTTGTGAGAGTCCACTAGTGCCCAACGACGAAACGCACCTTGCTTCTCTCTCCTGTTCTACCTACAACCGTACTTCAACGCGCGTCAAACAGTTACTGACGCTGAAAGACAGACACCGGCACCGAACCCGTCACGGAGCTGATGCGTGTGAATGCGCCCTTAGCGATCTGTTCCCGAGCGCAGCGGCAAGAGGATTTTTACGAGCGGAACGCGTGTGTCGCGGTGAACTACGCCAGCCGCCCCGACCAACCGCAAAATTTCGATACGTATGCAGGATGCGAGGCGGTGCACGCGCGTCGCGACACGTGAGCCACGCGTGCCTCCGCTGTGTCAAGGAACAGGCTGGTATTTCTTTCGGAGCTGTTGGAGCGTGGGACGAGCAGTTTTGCGAGCCGTGAGTTGCGTCATGAATACGCGCGGAGGGATCGATGAATGGAACAGTGGAAGAGGAGGCTGCTACTACACCTCCCAAGGTCCACGATTCCCAAATGTGGACGATATGAAAGCTCGCGAAGAAGAAAAGCCCATAGACGCTGTAAGCTTGTTTAATCGAAGTTGATTGAATCGATCGAAGCCAGGACACCGCATATTCGGCGCGATTGTCATTAGCAGGGCGCGCCGGGCGAGACCCCTCGATCCTCTGTTACAAGTCGGGCGCACAGGATCTGTGGATGACGTGCACACATCCGTGTACCAGCGTCAATTCCATGGCTGGGCGAGCGTGTGCACATAGCTAAGGCGTATACACCCGCGGTACACGTGACGCTACGCTGCACACGTACGCGGCTGTATGCGCACCTGGTCTTGCGACCCCGTCCAGCGGTGCACCCTGGATATTGCGCGTGCACGTGGACGTGTAATATGCGGCGAGAATCCTCCCGAGAAGCCCAGCCAGGCCCCTGCAGCAACGGAGACAATTTGGGAGACCGATCGCCTCTGGATCTCCACGCTGATCCCGATCGATTCGATGCTTATGGCAACGAGCTGACACGGGATACGTTCCGGCAGCCATCCACTGAATGGAGTGGGCTAATGAAACAGTAACCTCTAATTGGGAGGGCCGTTGTTGCTCCGCGCAGGATATTCATGCGAAATCCCGGCTCAAGTAGCTTGTGTTTTTGATCTACCGAGATTGAGCCCGAGCCAAAATTGCGACGGAGGTATCGGTAGCTGCTTACAGTTGAGGGGGATGCGTGGAGTATTGGATGTCCGGTAGCCTGTTCCATTCCATTCGCTAGAAATAGTTGGGAAGCATAGTTTCCACAGGGAATCGATCGCTCGATCGAAGGCTAGAGCCGGTGAATCGAGGCTACTTTAGGGAGACAGACACTTGGACCGGTGATCTCGACCTGCCGTTTCGAGTCGGCGAGATGAATTCCTCCGGCAGCGAAAAGACAAAGCGGTCTGGCACTCGGTGTGGACACTCCAATTAATCTCGTTACGCGGCTCGCATCGATCCTTGATCATCTAAGAGGCTCGCTGGGTCGTAACAGGCGCAACGGGGGAAAATTAATGCGCGGCGAGCTGCGTTGCTGCAGCAGCCACAGCTACGGAGTAACGATCCTCCCTTGCGCGCCTGCAGCCCGCGATTCGATGCACCCAGCCAAATTAAATCCCTTCGCGGGGTCCGATGAACCGTGCCTCTGCATTTACGACTCGCGGCCGGCCCTCCGTGATCATTCGTGGAAACTGCCGGCGAAACGGGGTGTTGCGAGTGCGCTTGGAGCTGCTACGCGGGTATTCAGAGGGTTGCGGGTTCTCTGATGGCTTTTAAGTAGTAGGAAATTCGAAGACCGTCACTTTCTCCCCACAGTTCCAAAGGGAAATACATAGCAGCGCCCGGTGCACCGCGATCCTCGAGTTTTATTCCCGAAATTGAACTTTCTCCATCCGTCTTGCAGCGCGTCGCGACTTTGTCCGGGTTGGAACAGTGAGTTAGCGAGCCCCGAGGTCGTTTCTTTGTCTGTCGACGAGGGAAAGGAGAAGTTCGGCGGTGACCGTGCGCGCAGATAATTTGCGGGATCCCGCGAGGGGAATGAAATTTCGTAATTATTCCCACGAACGCGCGATGACGGGCTTTAGTGGCCACCGGGTGGAGGCGGGTTAGGGGGAGCGACCGTGAGCGAGAATGAATCGCCGGGGAAATGAAAATCACTTTAATAACGCCACTTTCGTGTAAGCGTAATTCACCGCCATTATGAATAGTCGGCATTTCCATGAAATACAGCGGGTTATGAAAAGCTCTCCGGTGTCTTCGCCGGACGATTACGAGTCGCGAAACGGGGACGAGGCGCACCGCCGTCGATTAAGGACGAAGGATGGAAGGGAACGGTTGAAACGAAAGTTCCGCGGCTCCCGTTCCCCCCCGGGGAGAAATCCGCTGCTTCGAAAGCTTCTTCAACTTCAAAGCTGAGTCTGCCGCCGCTCCCACGGAGTTCTTTGTTTAGGCCGCCAACCCGTAGCACGCGCTTTTAATAAATAACAGCACTGTACTAGATTAGGTGCCTCGAGGAAATCCAGCGACGCCGAGTCGAGCTTCCGCGATCCCCGACTTCCTCCAGCCGTGGAACCTTTGCCTCTCGGCTCCGCGGATCCCGAAACTGATCTAATCCGCCAGCACGAGTGCCGTGGACCATGAAGATCCGCGCTTCGCGTCAGATTCTTAACAGGATCCCCCTCGCCCCGCCTCTAGCGCAACGACTCGGGCGAACTCGTCGAATATCCCCGAAAGATTCTTGCCGCCCTTAGCGAGCAATAAAGCGCCGAACAAGGCGCGCCGCTTTGAAAAGTTGCGTCGCTGAGGGAGCGAAACAGAGGCGATGGAATCCCCGCGCGCCCTTTACGGGCTCGCTTTGAACGTCTGCGCGTTTCCCAGACGCATTCCTGACGGCTTTCTCGAGGACGGATGAACGTGGACGCGGCGGAAACGCTCGCTCGGAAAGTTGCGCCCGCGCCGGGCGATGGAGCCGCGCGCGGAGCTAGCGACGCGGAACGCAGATGGGAAACAGGAAACGGATAATGCAACGTAAACGGATTTGCGCGAGGAGGTTCGTTCGGGGTAAATATCAGTCTGCCAGGAGGGCTCGGGAACGCGTAGGAACGCGCGGAATTCCCGTATCCTCGCCGCGATTAAACGTACACAGGCATGTATTTTTCCTGGCCGCGGTTTTGTTGTTATTACCATTGTTGATCCACGAACGGCGGCCGTACGTGCGCGCTACAGCAATTGGCGGCGTTTCTGCCCCGATGCCGCCGGTGGAAGCTGCCAGTCGCGAAACGCGATCCACCCTCCGCGATTCCCTCTAGTATTCGATCTGGAAAATATTTTATAACCCGGCC
The DNA here is from genome assembly GCF_050908995.1 of Andrena cerasifolii. Lineage (NCBI taxonomy): Eukaryota > Metazoa > Arthropoda > Insecta > Hymenoptera > Andrenidae > Andrena > Andrena cerasifolii. The sequence goes on from NC_135123.1 coordinate 6,744,632, forward strand.
ATTACGCTTTCAGGGGAGAAATCCGGCGGATACACGGGCAAGCCTCTGCCAACGTACAGGCCGGCCTCGCAATTGGTACCCCTGGGAGGAGCGGCCAGATTGTTTTGCGAAGCTTATCTGGGAAAGGTCGAGCTGCCCGACGCGAAAAACTCGGTGACGTGGTCGAAGAGCGACAGCAACGTCACGCTGCCGAATCACGGCAGGATAGCACAGCACAGAGTGTCCAGGTGAGTTCTCCCTTCGCCCAACCCCCCCGGGGGGTCGACTTGAAACCAATACCGTGTCGCTTTACCGGAGAAAAAAGGGCGTGCAGGCGCGCGCTACCAGTTCCAGATCCGCGATTTTTTATTAAACGCGAACAATCGCTGAGCAACGGGCGAACGGCGGATTATTTTTAACGAGTCGGGGAGAAGGGTGCAGGTAGCCTACGAAAGGGGAGCGTTTGCCTTTTGACCGAGGATCCTCTTTGCAAAGGTCCGGTCCGTTCTATGAGTAGCTGGGTCTGTCCAGCGAAACACTGGGACGAAACAGACCCATCGAAATCAAACGGTCCACGGGGGAAATTAGAGGGATGGATAGCTACTCCCGCATAGCGAGGGCGTATAGTATCAAGCCGTTAATTAAGGGACACGCTCGCTCCCTTAATGGCATCGGAATTTCTCTTTGATCCGAAGTCGCGCATATCCTGCTTCCGAGGCGGTCGGAAGGCGCAGAATGCTGCGTGCATCCCCGAATCGATTGATAGGCGCGCGGGTAACTAGGGATACCTAATGAAATCCTCACGCGCTCATTATCACCGGGACATTCCGTGCGAACTCGGACAGATTTCGGAGTAAGTTTTCGTAGATTACTGAAATTTGAATACGTTGTGGTTTTTAGTGATATTTAAACGCACCTCGAAGGATTTTTCGAAATTTTGAAATATGTCGATTTTACAGCTGTTTCAAGTTAAGTGCTAACTTTTTTTCAATACATTATAGCTATGGAAGTAGTAAACGGATGGAGATTAACTTTATGGTGCTTATAGAGAAGACATTGAAGTTTTAAAAAAAAATTATTTCAGTTTAAAAAAAAGAATTTTATCCATTTTTTTGCAATTATTTTAAACAAATGCAGGTTTTTAACATCGGGCGCGATTTTAAAAATCTAAAAAAGGAGAATATAGTTCTATCCTTCCCCTTGATGGACAAATTTTCGAAAATATGGACATTTTAAAATTGGCCCTGTAAAAATTGCCGAAAGTTGACGAAAGTTTTAAACTGAAATAATTTTTTCTTAAAACTTCTTAAAATGTCTTCTCTATAAGCACTGTAAAGCTCATCTCCACCCTTTACTACTTCTTCCATAGCTATAATGTATTGAAAAAAAATTAGCACTTAACTTCAAACAGCTGTAAAATCGACATTATTCAAAATTTCGAAAAATCCTTCGACGTACGTTTAAATATCACTAAAGACTACAACATATTCAAATTTTCAGCAATCTACGAAACATAACTTCGAAATCTGTCCGAGTTCGCATGGAATGTCCCCATCGGAACCTGGGATTTCCTGCTTCAAGACGAAAGAGGTCCTACGTTCGATGTGTACGTATGTATTATGTTAGTCCGTGATTTTTTCCGTAACTACTGGACCGATTCGTGAAACTTATCGCATTTAGTTTAGCTTTAATCAACTTAGGACATGGAGAGAGAATGATCAAAATCGATTAAGTAGTTTTGAAGTTACACCAAAAATAAGAAATCTGATTCATTAACCGACTTCATCATTTAAATAAATCTAGTTATATAACTTAAATAACTAAAAAGTACAAAATAAAAAAAATTGAAAAAAAACCGACTTCAAAGAAATAAAAATGCGCGAAAAAGTGAAAAATAATTTTGTTCCTTAATTAATCTACAGCTCTCGGTGCAAATGATCAGGCGCCGACATAATTGAATCGAGAGTCGTAGATTAAATAAGGGGCAAAAATATTTTTTACTTTTTACCGCAGTTTTCTTTGAAGTTGGTTTTAATCTCTTTTTAAAATTTTCTTCATTTCGCCCCCATGGATGGTTAAACTGGCGAGCTTCGTCGCGGTTGAACAGCGATTTCGAGGAAGCTGGCTTCCCGTCGGTAAACAGAGTTGGGAATTAATGCAATCGACGGAGGTATCGGATCTAAGAGGAACGTCCTCGTGTACGCGCGTAACGCTGGGAGCGCGCAAACGATGGGATTAATTCCGTAAACTATGGTCCGTACGAGCAGCGGCGGGGAGGGTGGGCGCCGTTGCATAATCGGAGGAGACCTCCCTCTTGTTGTCCGTGGTTTCCGCGAATGCAAATGCTTTCGCGTTCAACCGTGTGTCTCGCGGGTAAATTTCGAAATTGTGCTGCAAACCTGTCCTCCAATTAGTGACCGCATCCGCCGCCACGGTAATGGGACCGCACACTGTGCGGGGCGAGGCGGGAAGCTGGGCTGCACCGTTTTCCACGCTCGTGCCGCTCTACCCCGGAGACGAACTCGCGCATTAATTCTCCGAACGCATACCTGCTCGGTTTCCTTCTCCCCGTGGCCAGGGAAAAGTTATCGCGACTCGATCGACCGTCGATCTCCGAGAATCTGACACCAGCCGTGCGCTAAAAAAGGGTGCAGTTTTCTTGAGAACAATTCCAGTCGCTGGATCGTTGCCGGCCGTCGATTGCGAGGCTCGTCCGCGGAAAGCGGAGTTACGTAAAGGATTTCTGCGAACGGGCTTTCTCCTCGCGGTCTCGGAGGAGAGGAGCGCGCGTGCAGTCTCGCCTGGCGATTCTGATCCTGGACAAAAGCTGCGCGCAATTTCGCGCTGGAATCGGCCGTGGTTCCGCGAACGCGAGCCGCTCTCCGCGGAGCGAGGAGAGGAGGCGAGGCTTTGGTCAGGGTCGACGAGCGCGATCGCAGGTCCAGTGATTAGGGTTTTTGCGGCGAGCCTCTCGGGGCATTATAGACGTAATAACGTCGGGACAAACGTCGACGGAGTACGAGGAACGGGCACGAAATCCGTTCTTCCACGGAAGGAGTCGTGGGGAGGGATAGGGCGAGGGAGAGAGAGAGAGAGAGGTGGGTAAGAAATTCCAAGGAATCTCTGGCTTTCTTCTCTCCCTCTCGCAGCGTGCTCCGCGGTCCCCCTCCGTCTGCTCCGAGCTCCGTCATTACACTAATGATACCCTGGTCTCTTTCCTCGGTGAATCGCCCCCTTTTTCGTGTGTGTCCCCCTCCGTTGCACCGGTTGCCGATTCCACTCGCCTCCTGGCAGGGCCGATCTTGCTCGAAACTCGGCGACCAGACGGAGAGGAAGCAGAAAAATGTCGGCTGGTAATCGTCCGTCTGTCCGTGAGCATCCGCTGCCACGATGCGTGCCGTCTGGTCTCGATTTCTTGCGACCTTCCCGAGCGAATCGGCCGTCCCAGGGCTGGCTCTGGCTCACCTCGCGCGCACCGTCCAGCGAAAGATCGCACGGCTCCGAGGCGAATTAACTCCGGGTGGCTTCCAAATCGAGAGCGGAGCAGGCAGACGTTGAAGCGGAGACCTTTCCATCTGTCAATCACGGTCTAATTCCTATACAGGGCTGCTATCCCTTCGGCTGGAGTCCCGTTCTCCCGCGGTGGAATTATCTTTCACGATCCCGTGCACCGAGTTGCCTGTCGATTCGAGGCTTGTCCGCATCGGTTCGCCCGTCCCTCCTTCAAATTTCAATGGGCCGAGAAGTCGATCATACCGTTCCGACGTGTATTCGTGGATCCGTGAATCCTGTTCGCGACTCGGTATCTTTGTAGATATCTGCCTATCACTCTTGAATGCCCGATGCTCCAGCTTTAGAGACATGATTGACAGAGCCCGTGGAAGCGGAGCTAGCCGACTACCAGCTCATCGAATATCCACCGAACAACCGCTTGCCAGCAAACTGCATCGAGATCAAAGGGAACTGAAGACACAGAGACGCGGATGAAGGAGCGCGATGCTCGGGGGTACACGCAACGACTCGAGGGTCCAATTAAACGGAAGAGGCACGGGGCACGGCGCGTCGGCATCGATAGGCAGAAGTGGAGCTTGAGCTTCTCAGGGAGACGAAAGTGCGAGGTCAAGTTGGGACGGAAGAGAGGAAGAACCGGGTCGAGGAGACCGGAATGAAACGGAGCCAGGGTCACAGGCCCCTGGCCGGTTCCCCCGGCTTTTGCCTGTCGTTTTGTCGCCGAGCTCTCGATCATCGTGGCGAGATAGCGAGCTCTCTGGGCCGGGCCATGGGTGGTCCCCGTCGGGCTTCTCATATTCTAAGCGTCGCGTCGCCAGCCTCTCGGTCAGGATTAAACGAGATCGTCGATACCCGGAGCGGCCGCTCACGAGCTACCCCCGCCAGCCTTCAATTTATATCCCCTTCGCTTTTAATCGAGCCTCCATTACGTGCACGGGGATCCAGTTAATACGATCCGCGGCTCGTTGAACGCACGGCCAGCCATGTCCCTTCGCGATCACCACCTCGCGATTAGAAGTGACGTTCAAACAGCCGTGGCGCCTCCGCTTCCGGCATCTCCTCCGCTTTCGAATAGGTCATCCCTCGCCGGCCATCTCCGTTCCGCGTCTCCGTCGCGTGACTCGCCGCCTCTGCGCGCCCCTCTGTTCCTCCTCGCGGGGCTCGAGCCGTCCACGGGCAACTTCTGTCGGTCGAATCAGCCGCCAGTCGAGAAATCGGATAGCGTCTTTCCACGTGACGAGATTCCCGACGCGGAGACCATCTTCTCATTGCGACAAATGCGGTGGCTCGAGACTACTACCCCCCTCGACGGACCCGTTTTCACAGGGCGGAAATTCGCTGACGCGCTCGCGGAATTGCAAGCTCTCGCGATCTCGCGCTCCCTGGGAAAGGAAACGGCGCTCCCAGCTGGCCTGGAAAGAGTCGGTCATCTGTCTCCGAGGCTCTCGCAGGGAACGACCCCCCCCGACTGTAAGCTCGCCGGCGTAATGAAACCGTACGAGCTGGGCCGTGCCAAGAGGGCAGTTTTGAAAAATAACCCGACACTGATTGCGAGGGGGGAGACTTGAGCAGCCGGGCAGGGGCAGGCGCGAGGACTGTTGTTTCGGGGGGAATGGCCTATGAAATCTTGGCCCCACGTGTCGGAGGGGGCATCGGGAAACTTTCGGGAGACCGAGACGGGGCATCTTCGCGGACGAGGTGGGAAACTTTGGCACTCGGCGCGGCAGAAGTCGCTGGCGAGAAGTTTCAACCAAGAGTAATGAAATATGTGAGAAGGAGGGAGTTCTACTTCGTTTCTCCGCTTCTACTCGCTCGAGGGTCTACGGTGGAGGTGTGATAGGCCAAGATGGAGGTTCCCTCGACAGCGAACTGCGCGCACAGATGTTAGAATTGAAGACGGTACGGAGGAATTGCGCGTTAAGAGGAGAAACCCGTATAAACGACTTATTTTTGTATTTTTATTATTATTATTATTATTATTATAATATATACGGGATAAAGTCCCATTAGTGTACAAGAGCAAAAACAGAGAAAAAGACAAAAAGAAAAAAGAAATAGCAATACACAGCGCATACAAAAATGCATACAATACTTAAAATAGGTAAATGGTTCACACTCTATAAACTCACACACAACGAGGTTACATAAGTTTATATTAGTTTATCAAGAGCCTTGTTAAAGGAATAGGTTGATTCCGTGAAAGAATCAAGAGAATCGCCAAAAGCGTTTGCAGCATTACAAATACGATTTATTTTCTCGAATCTTTTTTTCTCTTGGTTTTCGCCTAGTTGCGAAAGAATGGCGGTCCAGTTCGACTTGAAAAGATTACAGGATGTGTAAAACACGTGCCATTTCCAGCCAAACCTCTGATAAAGTCCGTAATAAATCGAGATTTTCATAAAAAAATTAAAAAGTCGCGGATTTTTAGTAGCGCACAAACACGACCGAAATTTTCTTGAAATAATCGCTGTTTCTCGGCCACCGATTTAATAATTCTGTTTTAATTTTAGTTTTGATTGGTTCAGCGGGAAGCTACCGACGTACCTAACAAATAGAAATTACACCTTGAAATTGGATTACGTCACTTTCTAAGACCAATATTACCTGAAAACTACAGAAGAACGTTGAACTGTTTATCGGTCAGCAGCGCCCATGTTTAAAGCACATGTACATTTCACACCAACTTTTTTTTAATCTCTATGATAATAATAAGCATTGGGTAAAAGGATATATCTGGGTTTGCTTTCAATTTTTTTACACGTACATTGAAAAGATAGCGTTTCTTTCACGGGAATCGACTGCCTAAGTAGTCCTCTTAATTCTCGAGATTGACCGTTCCACGAGCCTCCCACTATTTTCGACCACTGGAGAGCTCGAAAGCCCTCGCGATGCGTCGACCTGGAACGCGGGCGGCGATCGATCCACCGAATCACCAGGTGTAACGAACGGATCCGGGCCGATCGAGGGGCGACTCGTCCTCGTAAATCTTGAGCGACCGAGGGACTAATAGAGACGAATTACACGCGTCGGCCACCACCGACGCGGATCTATTAACGTTCATTACGTTCGAATGCAAATCGCGCCAGTCCCTCGCGAAACTCCGCTCCGTCCACTTTTGCTCGCCTCGATCGCCGGTAATTGCCCCTGGACACGGAGAGAAAGCGACTCCCCGCGCTCGTCCCAGGATTATAGCGCCGATTGCCGTGCCGGAGCATGAAGCTCTCTAAATAGTGGAACGAAGGGTTTCCCTGTTCCCCGGCTGGAGCCCAGACCGCTCTTCCTATCCGCCGGGCGAGTTATCGGCCTCCAGACGTGCCGCGAGCTTCTAATGGGCGGTCCCCTCGCATCCAGAATTTTCGCAGAGGGCACGGATTCGTATCAGGGGGCGAATGCACGCGTGGGCAGCTCTGGCGAATAGAAGAAATCGCCGAAAGTATCGAGGCGACGAGTCGAGATAGCAAAGGGAAGCAAAGGAGTCGAATAAATGGATTCGAGGCGAGTCGGGGGTGGAAAGGGGTTGGGAGCGCGGCAGAGAGGGTGAAGGACAAAGACCGCTGAAATATTGAAAAGAGTCGACGCGGAGGGAAGAGAGGAGGCAAAAGGATCGGTGCACGCGGCGGAACGGGCAAGCGAGGGGTGGAAAATGAAGAGGACGAGGGGACACGGTGGAAAGTAGGAAAAAGTAGAGAGAAAAAAAAAGTGGACGTCGGCCGGAGACAAGGATGTAGCCGGGCAAAAAGGGCCGGGGGCAAAAACGATATTCGATGAAGCCGAGTCGACAGTGTCGTCGATGAATGCGATGCAATTACCCGGAGGTCGAGACCCACTTTCCTGCGACGCATTAATTGTAATGCCCTGGCGAGAAGGGGTAATTTTCCGGGGCAAAAAAGAGGCAGCGCGGACCTCCGGCGAATGGTGAGAGGGGGGCGGGAAAAATGCCGGGGGGTAGGAACGCAGCATGGGGATGAACAAGAGACGAGGACGACGTCGACGTTTCCATCCCTCCAATTTAATTTCATTTTCGTAACAATTTCTTGCGGAATTACCTCGGCTTGCCGGGGCACTCCCTTGGAAACGAAACCCGCCCCCATTAAGGAGATCTCAAGCTCAACCTCGTTTCCCGTTTCCTCCCCCTCTTCTTTTTGCGACAGACTACATTCGTTCCGTCGCGGGGGTGGCTGTCGCGTTTCTGAGGCATCCCGTAGAATATGTGACGCGTAAGTCGGCCTCGCGAGACGCTAAAGCTCTGGATACTTGGAACACGCTGACTCGCGGAAACCGTAGGGAGAGTGTCTAGTAAAAACTATAGACCTGTAAGCATTATTAGTGTTATCCCTAAAATCTTCGAAGAAATTGCAACAAATAAGCTACGCTGTACGGTTTCTTTTTCAATATGTGAAGAGCAACATGGTTTCGTAAATAAGCGATCAACAACCGCTAACCTAGCGGTATATTGCAATTATGTCGCATCTTCTTTAGAAGCTGAACTACAGGTTGACACAATATTTACTGATTTTCAAAAATATTTTGACACTGTAAATCATTCTCTTTTAATTGAGAAGCTGTTTAATTGTCTTGCTCTTTTAATTGTCAGCTTTGGGCTGCAAGGGTAATCTATTGGCATGGCTGGGGAGTTACCTTACTGATCGTTCTCAAATTATACGTATACGTAGTGACCTATCATCTCCGATTCGCGTTTTATCTGGTGTACCTCATGGCTCCCACCTAGGTCCTCTGCTATTTATAATTTTCATAAATGACTCAACTACCATTTTCCAATATTGTAAGTTCCTCCTATTCGCTGATAATTTAAAAATCTTCAGAAGCATCTCATCCACTGATGATGCTTCCAGATTACAGGCAGACCTAGATCGTTTTTGCGACTGGTATCACACGAATGGTATGGATTTCAATATTGAAAAATGCCATGTTACGCGGTCCTCCCGTCGTTCTGAACCCTTCTTATATCCTTACCGTCTCAATTACGATATTCTCTCCTCAATAAGCGAAGTTAAGGACTTAGGTATTCATTTCTCCTCAACTTTCGACTTTTCCAACCATATTTCTTATATCGTTAACTCGGCTTCGAGAACACTTGGTTTCGTACTACGTTGTTCCAATGATTTTCATTCAACTCACACACTAAGATCGCTATATATTACCCTTGTTCGTCCCTTGTTAGAATACGCTTCGATTATACGGTCTCCGAAACGCTTTAATCACGAAATCATGCTTGAGAGAGTGCAACATAAATTTCTCAGATTTTCTGCATATAAGCTAAAGAACCCTGTGTCAATATTCGATCGTGATTACTCTGCAATATTAAACACAGTCAACCTCGAAACATTAGCTGCACGTAGAAGAATATCCGACCATTTCTTTATTTTTAATTAACCAATAACCATATCGATTGTCCCTCTCTTCTTATGCAAATCAATTTCTACGCACCTGAACGCGCATTGAGATCTAGAGCAGGACCAAAACCACTTAAATCCAGATCTACATATGGATTAATTAATCCAATAAATCGAATTATTGCTGACTCTAGTACTCTCTATAACAGTATTGATTTCTTTAATGGATTATCGGATAATGTCTTATCCGGTGTACCATATAATTTAGCATGTCTATCTTTTGTTATATCAGGTAAAGTTCTTTTTCCTTTGTAAACATTTATATAAAGAGGGCTTCGGTCCGTTTATAAATAAATAAATAAATAAATAAATAAATAAATAAATAAATAAATAAATAAATAAATAAATAAATAAAAACATTTCCGAGTTAACTCCGCCGCACGATCCGTGAAATTCCCCTCGACTCGGCGAATTAATCGGCACCCATGACGCCGAATTAATATTAACGTCCGCGCGATATAATGGCCGGTCGGGTAACTTAATTCCGACCCGTTTCGCTCGAACAATACCCAGCCCGTTCGCCCGGGGGTGAAACGGGGAGGGAACCTAACTCCGCGATCGATTAACGCTCCGCGTACATACCAACCACCCCGAAGGGCTGGAGCAATCATTTTTTCATAGCCTTGCATGGGAAATTCTTTAGCTCGGCGAGAGTTGGCGGGGGTGGAGGGCCGTTTTAACCGAGCTCGCTGCGAAATTCCATCACGCGTAATCCCGTTCGCGGACAAACCCCCCCCCCCCCGTCCTTTCACGAAGCTAAGTTCGCGGGTGCTGAAGTCCATTGAAAGGACCAGAACGCGACCGTGTAGCCAATCGGCTTTTGTTCAACGCTGCCCCATTGTCCAGCGTCGCGCGCGGTGTAATACAGTCTACTCTGGATATCGATAGCCTTATCGGGCGGTGTTCGCCGGCTTGTCCTCTGTCGTTCCCACCCCCAAACCCCCGCCCGATTATAATGGAGCTCCGAGAAGGAGGAAGCCCGGCTGGAAACGGAAACGCGAACGTTTCGCGAGAGAAGAAGCAGAGAGCGGACGATGAAGTTTGGACGCCAGAAGGGAGGGTAATGAAAATGGGGTGGAAACGGTCGTGAAGGGGGTGAGGCACGAAGGGACACCGGACGAGGTATGAGAAAGGTGGACCTTGTAATTTGGGAACGGAAATGGGACGTGACAGTGACGGCGGGTTAATGGGGTGGGGAGGAGGGGAGAACGGCGGAACGAATGCGCAATAGAGTGTAATAAATGCTGGACATTGGAAAACGTTCTGCTGTGCTTTCTCCGGGGTAATATCCTGGCCAGTAACTTGACCACGTAAATTCGACCGATGGCTGGTGGATTTGAAATGGCCCAAAACCTGGAAACGGAGGCCAGGTTGGTTCGAAGAATTCAAGGATCGTGCCGCGCGAAATGTATCGACCGCGAGAGGGGGACGGGCGGAATTCGCCAATCGTTACGATAGCCCCGCGACAAACTGATTAATTAACATTTGACCGTATCGCTAATTCGATTTCGCGATCGATGGAAGCGCGAGGGCGCGTGCCGCGTCCAATTTGCTCGATTAAATTAGCGTATTATCGGCCGTTCCAATCGGTTCCGGCACGCAGTCGTATTTCGACCTCCTGGCTTGTGGGATTCGAGCCATTGTCGTGAAATTGCCATCGACCCCGGAAAAAAACGACCAACCGTTACAGTACACCCTTCGCATTCTTCATTTCGAATTGCATATGTAGGTAGAGCGCACCGAAAGTCTAGCTACTTTCTCTCTAAGTAAACTTTTCTGCCAGTGGTGGGAAAGAATGGGAATCGGTATTTGGGAGTCAGGCACCCCTCGTTGCACGGGAAACGGGGAGAAATCGCAGTCGCGGACACTTAATCCCGCCTGACCCGTGCCTACGCACGCGAAACTGTCTCTCCTCGGTGGAAACTTAATCTGGCCTGATTCAGCCGGCTGGAATTTGACAGACGAGTCCCGTCTGCCGGGACAACGGGGACTGTCATCGCGGATTACAATGTGCCGTTTAATTATTCCGACCCGCCACGGCCAGGACCGACAGGAAATTACGTCACGCGCATTGTCCTCTCCATCGCGTACGAGCTCCGTCCTTGATTCGAGAGAAGCTCGACCCACTTCCCAAACAGGGAACCACCATTTTTCCCTGTCGACACCCCGACGTTTCCCACATTTTCAAATGCTTCTGGGGTTCCCTCACCGAAGATAAAAAGTTCGGGACCGAATATTACCTTTTTTCCGGCGTTCCTTTATTACCTCGTCGCTCAGAACGAGGGGGACTCGTTCCCTGTCTAGTTCGTCGCGGCAATAACAGAATCAGTGGGGGAGATACCGATCTTGTTTCGAGACAGAAGCCCCGCCCTTCTTTCAATGCTGTAGGGAAAAAGGTGGCATGATGGGGAAGCTGAGCAAACATGCAAAAATATTGATGATTATACCTTTTATTTAAGTTTTTATCAATCGATATATAATTGTAAGTTGATGCTTTAACATTTGGTACATAGTTTCAGCAACATTTAAATAAAAATTCGAAGTTATTACAATTTTAAAAGAAGTAATGAAATATCATCTTGCGACGGTTCCCATAAATATTTCCACAATCGATGCAAATATGAATTTCTTCTAAATTGGTTTCTTCCTACCCCTCGTACAGGAGTTGGGGGACCATATCCTTTAAATATTCGACAAGTTCTTCCTCTTCTGTTCGCGAAAATACACTCTTAATTGGACCTAACCCAGACCACTTCACTTCCCTGTTTCAATTTTTGGACATAGCCATTCCAATGTTGTTTGTGGAAGGCAATATTCTCGAGCAGCTTTCTTGTACCCCATTTTGTGTGGTTAAAACTTCATCTGCGGATTTCTTCGTAACTTCTTTTCACCATTTTCGTCGTCTAGTTTTTTCTTGCATGTTCTTGCCATTTTAAAATCCGAATTAAAAGTAACGAAAATTCGACTGAAATTATAAAAGAGAACGATGGCGTTGTTCAACCTCGCGTGAACAACCATAGTACCGGGTTACCCCATCATTCCCCGTATCAAGACCCCATCTTGCCTCAAACCATCGCTTTCCAGAGACTGATGTTTTTTTGTATAACAAATAAAAAACATTGAAATTTGTAATACTGTACATTAAAGTAAATAGAACGGAGATTATAATGTAACAAAAATAATTGGCTTACCGTTTTTAAATATATATATCTGTATAAATAAAAATGTAAATGTTCGTTTATTCAAAATCTTAAATCTCCGAAAGTTCTTCACCGATTGCTTTGAATTTTTTACACAACGTTGCATTCGAATACGCGCGTGTTTTTATATACCTACTATTATAGAGATGTCACACCTGGGACAGGTAAAAATACTATTGTATAAAGAGAGAGCCGATTTTTATGTTTGCGCAAAACTCAAGACCCATTGAACCGATCTTCCTGAAATTTTAACACGTTATTCCTGGATATTAACATGGAACGGTGAAGCGCCTGGTATGTGTTGCGCTGGAGGGAAAATAAATCTTCGAAAAAAGAGAATGTTATCTTTCCCGAAATATTTTGAAGAAATTGATCTTTCTTTCAAAATCCTTTATTTCCTTAAAAGATATTAATTCTAATAAACATGAATCAGTCACGCTAATATCTCGGGCGAAACCGAGATGGGGGACGCTAGTTTATCTTTTTACTACGCAAAATAAGATCCACGCAGCACGTGGACGACTTCACAGCTCTAAACCAAAGACGCGCGCTCCTCCACTCATTTTTATCAACGACCTAACTGTTACAACACAATAGCTTCCTTTTGGTACTTTCATCAAATGTCTAGCATTTTCCGATTACGTTTTTTTCCGATACCCCATCTTACCTCGCTACCCCTTCCCCTTTATATCGCGCCGCAACCGCGAGTTCCCTCGCGCTGCCGCCGTGCAAACAAATGAGAAACGGCACAGAGCGCGCCCTGGAACCGGAAGCCGTTGGACGTGCTCCAAGAAATCCCGAACCCTCAACGACGACAGAGTGAATTCCGCGGGTCGTGCTGTTGAACAATGCATAGGGGCGTGTCTGTATCGCGCCAGGTATCGATTCCACTCGCTGTTTCTTGCCGCCTCGCAAATTCCCCGCGCGGACCATAGAGGCCAGCTGATAATTCTCAGAAAATCTTCCGAGGCGGACCTCCGCGCTGAACTTCACCGAGCGCTGGTCCGCGTCGCGAAGAGTCCGCATAATCGCGGCGGGAACCGTTTCCACGGATCGCCGCTTGATATTTGCGATTGCACGCCTCCCTGTTGCACGAAAGATTAAAGGGGTGCCGCGAACGTGACGTCGGCGGATTCCCGGCGGCGGCCCCGGGAAATCCGTCGATTTCCAAGCGAGTTCGACGTCGAGTTTTATCGGTGTCGGACGTTAACGCCGATTCCATCTGCGGGGCGAATGCGATTTGCATCGAGCGCGAGATGCATATGCGTCAGAGATTCGAGGAGCTAACGGCATCGATGGATCGTTCATTGGCTCGATTTCAGCGGCTAGGCCGAAGATGGCGAACGAAGGGGAAAAGGTGGAGATCGTCGAGGTTTAATTAAGACTCGACGGACAACTGCGCTCGAATCCAGACCAGTGTTACGACCGGGAGTAGCAAGTTTATTGGTTTCTCTTAATTAAGCAGGATCGAGCGGACGAGATGTTGATGCGCCCCGAGAGCAATCGATTTTCCGTCAGCTTTAACGAGATTAAGGTCTATCCGGAGCCGCGATCGTAACGCGTTTCTGCGAACACTCTATAAATTCCGAGCCGTTAAGTCGATTTAAACTATTTCAATTGATGGGATACTTCGAAGCTTTACAGCCTGTTCTATGAACTCCCGTTAGAGGCGACCCATCAATCTTCATTCCTGTCGATTGATCCCGAAGATGCGCGCGATCACGGGCCGTCGAGCGGTTAATGGAAAAAAATCTGTTGGTAAATCGTTCCCAGGAATCGATTGGCCCCTCTGTCAGCGAAAATTCGAGCGTTCGGCGACGCGGACAAGCCGCACTCTGTGCCCGGCGCCGTCAAACCGTGCTCTCGAAACTCGCCTCTATAATTCACTGATCGATACGGGCCTCTCTTAACGACGAATTTCAACGGGGCCTCTATCGGAGCTTGCCGAACAGAGACGCCGGGCTGCGGCTATCGATTCGCGCGGGAGGAGTGGAGTGATTTAAAATTCCCCGGTTTGTTGCTTGCGGCAACTTTTCTACAACGAACAGGCCCCGGTGTATTGTAGTTTCAGCAGGTTGGATCGCGTGGAATTACATCGACGATCAAATTAAATGCAGCCCCCCTGGGGAAGCGAGGTATTGTAATCGAACACGTGCGCTTTCGAAACGAAAGCACGCCGAATTTCGCTGGAACTCGTTTAGCGATAGGGGGAGTAATCCAGCCGGTCGAAAAAAATATCAATGATAGGATCCGATTTCAAGCAGTGGCGCGTTGGACGAGTGTGGTCTCGAGTGGAGAGCGGTTTACAGTTTCCAAGTTCGCCGCACTCGAAACGCGGTCGTCGTTATTACTTGGAGACGCCCCGAGATCTTATTTATAATGTCCCTTTCCGCTGAGTCTCCGCTCTCAATTGTAATCTCCGGCGTTTCCCTCTTGCCTCGCGAGGCCGAGCGGGCGAACTCGTAGGCAAGCGACCCAGTTCAGGGGGACTGGAAATCTTGGATGGAACGGGGACGCACGCTAGGTGCGCTGAAAATCGCGGGTGGCGATAAGAAGCGATAAGCGGCGGTTCGGGTCGCGTCGCGGATAGAGGTTCCGCGAAAAAAGGGACGGCTGGCCTCGATCGGGCCGAGCGATTAGTTTACCGCGAGGGGGACGCGTCCAGGAACGATACCCGGCTGAAGTAGCAGACGCGGCAGGCGTAGCAGACGTCCGTGGACAGCTGACGGCTCTATAAGCTTAATAAGCCGCGATACTCTGGCCCGAGATCGCGAGAGCCCGATGAAAGAAGCACGGGGGAACGCGGACGCTCGACTCCGACTGATTTATGGCCGTTCACGTCCCTCGATCGCCGATCCTTTCGCTCTCCACGAGAAATCTTCGATCGAGGGAACGCGAAACTCCATCCGCTAGGCGATGTCCCCCGATGTTTTGCGACTCCTCGGCCGCGGCTTTCCAGGCTGGACGGAAGTTAATAAAAGGGAGGGCGCTGAGGGGTGAACTCAGCTTCAACGACAGGGTGTGTAATTGTTTCGAGGATGCGCGAGCAGATTTCCAAGGCTCGGGAAAATTGCAAAATCACCAGGTGATTTGCTCGAAATTACGCGATGGCTCAGCTGGCAGATTTACATCGCTGAGGCACTCTCCAAATTCCCGTTTCAGTTTTTGTCAAGGAACTCCTCTGTCGCGACGCGAATATTTCGAGCTAGTGGTAGGGGAGACAGGGGCTACTTGACTAACGAGGTTAGTTGACTAATTCCCTTTAATTGTTGCGGTACATATGAATGACCAGCTTGCTATTTAATGCGTCACCGTGACAAAAACTTGCGTGTTCTATAAGTGAGAATGAAAAATCTACAAAGGTCGGCGGGAGGTAAATATTTCTGTTTCGACTATTTATGAATTTTTGTTCATTAAGTATCGCTTGATGTTTTTTCATGAATATTTTGTGGAAACGTGATACATCGACTATAATTTAGGGTATTTTATTTTATCCGTTGCGTGGAGGTTTTCTACGCACGACCCTTAACATGTTGACAATGTCGGACGGGGTTACTTGACTAAGCATGGGAATATCATTAAAAATTGCACTTTTTATCCTCGAGATGCAGTCGAGACAAAGAGTTTAGCTGGTGAAATCCACTTTCCCCACCACAAATCCCTCCAAACACGCCCCTACCAGTTTTACACCCTATCCTCCCTTCAAACTCTCAGGCCTTCCAAATAGACCATAACAACTAGAAAATAATTACAGTATCTAACACCATGATACTTAATAAAAAAAATAACAGTGTGAAGGAGTGAAAAAAAAAATTATTGGTCGTAGGATATATGTATATGTACACCTTTCGTATACTATATTTTTCATTATTACTTTTTATTACTTTTTATTTATTACTTATTAATATATTATATTATATATTATATTATAAATATATACCTATTTTTTTCTGTATTTATTTACCTATTTTTTCTCTATTTATTTACCTATTTTTTCCTCCATTTATTTACCTGTTTTTCCTTATTTATTTATCTATTTTTTCTGTATTTATTTACCTTTTATGGCAAATAAATAGAGAAAAAAATAGATAAATAAATAAGGAAAAATAATCCAGACCTTTTATGGTAAATAAATAGAGAAAAAATATACCCTGTCACAATTCCATCAATATATACAAAAGTAATAAAAAGTATATATATAATATAATATAATACCCTGTCACAATTCCATCAATATATACGAAAGTAATAAAAAATAAAATAAAAAGTAAAAAGTAACGCACAGCCGGAGTTTGTTGACTTATTCGTCTCACTAATCTAAATATAATAAAAACTACGACTTCGACTCACTTAAAACAATTTTAAAAATTAAGCCTGTGTACCTAATGAAATTCATAAGCTTTTGGTGTGCAGCGAGTCAACAAAATACCAACGGCCCGTTTATAAAAATGACCTACCTATCCATTTATCGAACCTCCACTTTTACTTGACCAACGATTAAACTGGTTTCAGGGAGAACAATCAGATCGTCGGCTCTTATTTGGAGATCGAGGACATCACGCTGGAAGATTACGGGGAGTACAAGTGCGAAGTTAGCAACGGCGTGGACGAGGAGATCACGTTACCCGCTCACGTTTATCGACAAGGTGAGTAACCAGGCCTTCTAATCTGTCTCGCTGTTCAGGACCGTACCGCGCCAAGTGTTTTATCTCCCGCTGGACCACCTCTCTTCTCCGCCCCGTGTTCGCGGAAAGCGAGAAAGCGTCTATACCGAAGTCTTCGTTTCAGCTCGCCGCGCGGTGAAAAAGGGGAGGTGAAGCTCGCGTACCAGCGGCCAGAAGTTGCCGCGAGGGCGGAGGGGGGCTAATTAACGGGTCCGATGCGCTTTAAATCGACGCGTCTCGTGCCGATTTCAATCGGATCCGATTTAATTCGCCGCTCGTTATTGTCCCGGACAGCGTGGCCCAATTAATTCCAGCCAATTAACCGAAATTCATACGCTCGCCGCGCCGTCGATCGTTGCTTGAACGCGAGGGGGGCGGGACCGCTTCGATCGCGGTTCTCGTTTCGCGATTTACGACCCAGACATTTCTTTTCCAGCGCGGAGCTGCCGCGCGTGCTCCCTCGAGAAGTACGCCCGCGAGCTTCGCAGCGACTTACCGCGAATTATTCGATGTTCCTGGTGTTGCAGAGCCGCAGTTCGCGCTGGGACTGCAGAACGGATCCTGGAGGAAGTCGTTCCTGGTGGGCATGCTGGTCCTGGTGCTGCTGATCTCCGCTGGCGCCTTTTACGCGCGCTGTTGGTTACCCATGGTGCTCCTCTGTCGCGATAAATTCGCACCCCTCGAGGAGAATGGTAATTAAGTAAACTTCAGCAAAGGAAGCATCTTCCTCGATCGCCGATGAATATTCTCATGCCTCCACTTCTCCCTCGCCGACTCCTCGCTGTTCCTCGGAACGCGGCATTCGCTCCAAGCCACTTTAACCTGCACCTTTACCCAACGCGACCTCGACATATCGAACTCCCATTCCGTGCGCCTTCGCGTATTCTTTGGACGGCGGGTCGGTGCTCGGTGGGTGCTCGAAGCCAGCCCGCCGGCACGTTCTCCCATTGAATCACCGCTAATATCCCCGAGTCTGCGAGAAAATCGGGTGCTTGGAGTCGATGGCCACGCCACTAGTTTACTTAATCTTCGTTTAATCCCGCCCGGGAAAAAGGGCTGCACGGCGCGCGTTAACGACTTGCCCGTTCAAGCTTTTTCGTCGCGGAAGCCGGGGGACGGGCGGGCTTAACGTCCTCGGTCCGTACGAAATAATTGGGGGATCGCTCTTTGCGAGCGAAGCCAGAAAATGAGGCCATCTCTGAGGATTCGAGGGCCGACAGTGAAATTACAAGGCTCCCGCAAGAGCGATCTGATTCCAACGAGCTGCCCGAAGCGGCAACAGATCTTCCGCCGCTCGGGAGCCACGCGGAGGGCACGGAGGAGGATCACGAGGAATGGCGGAATCGTTGGAACCGGTGACGATAAATCGCCGCCGTGTGGCCGCGGCTCGCGAATGCTCGCGAGTTACACGTGTAAGCCGCAGCCTGTTACAGAAGGAGATCCCGTCTCGCGGACGAGATCGCGTTCCCGTGGAGAACGGGGGTTGGGACACCGAGTGCCGCCGCGCCGCGAGTGGATCCCGTATACGGAAAGTAGAAAATTACCGCGATTACGGTGCTTCTCGGAACCACTGCGGCGACATCGTCTCCCATTAACGTTTCACGGAGATCGTTTTCTCTTTGTTAACCGGGCTGGGAACTGTCGCTGCCCGGTCGCCCGCGAATTAGACGATTGTTAGCGCAGCCACTCTCCCACCGTGCTTGGCCGCTGGAGGAACGTCGAGAGATGCCCTCCTCAGAGCGTAATAATTACACGTTACTCCGCCGCGAAAGACTTTCCTCGCCCATCGGCCGGGGCTCGAACATCGAGGCTAGGGTAGACCGGGGCGGTAGTAACACTGCGTGGAGTCGATAGTAGCACAAAGAGCGAACCAAAAATGTGGACTGTTTTAGCCTCGGTTTGGTCCCACGATTTTGAAATTGAATTTCGTGCCAAATTATACAGTATGATGAGACATCATTCGCAACATATTTTCAAGTGGAGGTGACAGTTAGTTTCTAAGATATGGGAGGGTCGAAGAAGTGAAAATTCATTAGTGGCCGAAAATTAAGAAATTGGTCCCAGGGATTCTGCCGACTACTAATAACGAATTTGAACTTAGATTTTTAAACTTCATAATTTATATTGCGAGAATGTCGCTGATACAGAGTCACTCAGCCACCACGAGCGCGAGTAAACTGTATGTATATTAAAATTGTGTCAAAGAGAATATATGGCTTCCACAAAATTCGAACTAATTATTGTTGAAACCATAAATATTACATTAGTTTCGAAAATTCATTTTGAATTTTGAACATCTAAGTTCAAATTCGTTGTTAGCAGTCAGGAAAATCCCTGGGAACGATTCTTTAAATTATCGGACTGACATAGAAGTCCGTACATCGAAGCGCATCGGCTGCTGCGTTAATGAATTTTCACTTCTTTGGCCTTCCATGTCTTAAAATCTAATTGTCACCTCAACTTGAAAATTTCTTGCGATTGATAAGGTATCATTTGGTACAAAATTCAGTTTCAAAATCGTGGGACCAAAAAGAGGCTATTTCTTGGGTCACTTTTTAACTTCACAAAATTAAAACGTTTATCGATGTAAATTATAATAATAAATGAAAAATGTAAAATTTATATCCAATAACGTGGTATCGCAATTGTGGCAGAAATAAAACACGTTTTGGCTGGTGCATTCTTCACCTGCTCAATCCTCACATTCGATACATTGCACCCATTTTTCATTTGGTTTGCTTCTGCTGTGCTATAGGATTCCACGCGAACAAGACAATATTATTCGCCTTCTCTGTCACTAGGGTAGATGCACCGTTTGTGGCCATTGCACTGTATTTGGCCATGTGCTTAATTATCTCGTTTTTAAATTGCTTGCGGATCATTATTACGTGGAGAAATTCATATCATAAATATTTTGTTTAGTATACCGCCAGAAATATAAGGTTACATTTATTGCTTACACGGAAAAATATTATATTTTTTAAGAAGTGGCCAAAACTGGTACAATATCTTAAAGTGGCCACAAATGGTGCATCCACTCTATTCGGTTCTGACGTTACAATCGCCCTAGACCGCGCTTTTGAACTTAAATTATACATTTCCACTAACGAGACTCTTAACAGTGCTAACTAACAATCAGTACTACTTTAAAAAAGGTCCAATTACAGTTTAAAAAATCTAACAAGCACATACTTGGAAAGGGAGTGTTTACATTACAATTTCAAGTCAATAAGAAAAAGTAAGTTACTTTAGGGTATTAAAAAGTTTTTTGTTCACTATCCATGTCTATTGCGTATCCGTGCTATCAGGGCATGGATGCGTGCGTGTATTCCAAATGTCATTCTTCATCATATATCCAAAATTGGTGTTAATATCTATTATATAAGATATTTAACTCGTTACATTCGCCCCCCTGTTACTACCACCCCCGGTCTCTACCCTACCTGAAGCGCAATGTCGATCCACGTACCATTCTCCCAGCGTTTGATTTTCGGATCACCCGGCGCGCGAGGTAACGCTTTTCTCGCCGGCAAAGAGAAGGGAGCCGGTGAAAATCGCGCGCATTATCAATACGTGGTCAAAGGTTTCGCATCGATCGCGAAGGGATTTATCGAGATTTTTAGCCCGTCCCGGAGAGCGTCGTTTATATGCGAAATACGTGCACGCACGCCTCGTGGATCCTTGCATACTATCATCGCAGCGGAGCGCAGTCCGCCGCGCCGCAATTTTATCGCCGCTTATTGCCCATTGTTCGAACCTGTCGCGTTCTGAGACATCGTTCCGCGTCTCCCCGCCCGGGGAATACAGAATACGCTCTTACCTCCTGCGAGGGGATTCAGCGGGAAGATCGGTAGTCGCTTAGGCTCGCAAAGACCGCGAAGTAACGACGCAAACCGCGGCCCGTTGAATTTTTGAAACTTTAAAGGCTCGTGGGTGGCTGGAAGCCGGCGCGACATCGTTTTGCTCGTGACTGACTCTCCTTATTCGCGCTGCGGGCGGATCGTTCCATAAACAGTCCAGCCACTTTCACTCGCGCTCCTGTTCGCCACAGAATTCGCGATAGGTATCGTTTAAGCGCTGTCGTAAACACGGCTGCAAGGAGAGAGACCGCCGGGCGGCCGAGAAGCGGGGATAAAATTCGCGATCTAGGCTGCGCAGGATTTTTACCACTCCGGACTAGATAGTGTATACTTGAACATTTCGTAAATAGGAAGCCTGCTGTTTATCAGTTGTTAACGATGACTCGCCTCCTCTTATCGCGTGTTTGCCACTTCCCCGTGCCCACAGACGCGGTTATCGTCTGTTCTACGAATCCTTATTCCTTTCACCCGCCCGCGCAACCTGCCTTCCAATTTCTAAAAATAATTCTCGGCCTGGATCCGTGTGACTGATCCTGTGCACGAGGAAGCCAGAGGTTTGCCACCCTCGTTTACATTCCCATGGAATCCTACGATTTTCCTGCGCGGGGAAAGCTTCTCCCTCGGGCGTGTCCGCCTCGTCCGAGCGAGAAGCGGTTCGAGAACGCAGCGAGTCGACGGTGTGTGCTGGGTCGTCTATCGCGATCAGAAGGTGCGCGGGGACGGCGCTCTTGCCGGAAGCGAAATTTTCTTAGACACCGGTACACCTTCTGATTGCAAAGCGACGTTACCGTGCACGAGGCGAGCTGCCCACGTACTCACCACGGTCACGAACACGAATTGCAGACGGCAAGGAATGCGACGCTCTGGTCTGCTACCACGAGAAGGACTCGAGCCTGGTCATCGGTATCGTGATGCCCACCCTCGAGTCGAGGCATCGGTACAAGTGCACGCCGCTGGAGCTCACCCACCTCAATCAGAATTGTAAGTATCGGCCTTTAATTAAACTCGAGAGCCACTTCCTCTGCGGCGGGGCCCTGGTTAATAGCGTAACTAAGCTTGCCTTGATACGGGGGTATTCGGAGTGGACCGTTTCGCGCGAACATTCCACGAAATTAGAGTCCAGGCGCGTAATAATACTTCGGTCGAGCCGAAGGAAGAGATAGAAGCCCCAGAGGGGTGTAATCTCTGATAGAGAAAGGGGCGGGACGTAAATCATTACCTACGTCGACGGGATCCAGCGTACGAAGAGCCTCCGCCGAGCAGTCATCGCGATCACCGCCAACAAAGTCGGCGAAAAGTTGCCGGGGTGTTTATAAACGGGGTGGGTCTAGCTTCGCCCCCTCCCGCCCCGGCATCTCATGAATATCAACGCGGCCAGCCGCGCAGGGCGCAGCGCGATAACGGCCGCTGGGCGAAAAATATTCAGGCACTAATTTCCTTCTAATTGGCAGGGCAGAATTGGGCCGTGTAGGTGAACGGCGCGCGCCTGCGCCCTAGAACCGCGATTTTATTCATGCAAATTGTTGCACGCTGCCCGTCCTCGGAACCACTGATGCAAAGTAACCTATACATAAATTCCATTCCGCCGCGTCTCCTTTTTCGCCCTTTTGCACCACCCTCCCTCAGCTTTTTTTCGCTGCCGGGGAACCGCGCACCTGGGCTGGCCGCGAATTTTTACCGGATCCCCGTAGGTATGTATATTTGCCAGCATCCAAATCCTACTTTACTCTCGCGTTACTCTGTATCGCCGCGAGCACCCTCTCCGCGATGCGTTTCCTACCAGTCGTCTATTCGAATTATCACGGGGAGCGTTTAGTTTGCCCCACGGACCTGGGGCTCGCGGGACCGTGGCCGTGTTCAAAGGCAGCCACGGGAATCTCGTCTCGCATGCGCGCGGGAGATAACTGGAAGATAACTGGGGATCCTTGAGGATCACGGAATCGCGGCGTTGAACTTGGCAAATTGAATTAGAAAGTTGGCCGCTTTCTCGGACGTCGAGTGTGTCTCGTTTGTTTCGCGGAGACAGACCCGCGGTTTCGAATTAGCCGTGCGCCAGGCTGATTCTCCGGCCTGCCTGCCGACGCCGCGTTTTCACTCCGGCAACTCCTGATAACCCCCGGAACCGAGAAACTGTTCACCGCGTCCCGACTACCACGGCGATATTTCCCGCGTCGCGGACGTACGTACTTCCTCCCTAATTCTCGAAGTTGCCGGCTGCGGGCGGATTTCCCGCTCGCTGCTCCGGCATCGAGGTATTCGGGAGGTTTATTGAAAGAAAGAGCGATACAAGGGGCTATATCGACGTGCGTTACGAAAAGTAGCACGTTTCAAACGCCGCGGCGAAAATGTGATTTAAGTGAAAACAGCTTCGAAATAAAATTTTTGAAACTATATTATTCAAAACAGGATATTAAGGAATATACATTACAGCATTCATATGATACGAAAATTCAATTATCATTGAAAAAAAAGATTTGTCGGCAGTGCTGTCTAAAGGTCTTATACCGAAAGAATATATTCAATTTTATAACGATATTTTAACCGAATAAAGTTTAACTTATTTAAATAAACACGTTTTTCATTGCATTAAAAAACCTTTATCTTTTTATTTTTGCAGTAGGATCCTAGGCAATCTATGAAACCGACGCGCGTTACGAAAAGTAGCACTTTTCATTTTTTCTGCGTGCAGTTGTGCATAAGAAAAAAATAAAACGCGCTACCCTTCGTAACGCGCGTCGAAACATAATATGTTTCGCGGCTAAATGCAAACCGTGCTATTTTTTGCAGCAAAGTACCGAAATGTGCTAGCTTTTGTCGCGAAAGAGCGTAACATGCCAAAGCATACTACTTTTCGAGAACAAAATCGAAACATTCTGTTTTTCGTGGTCAGAATGAGCAGAGTGGTGCTGGTCTTCGTAAGACAAATGAAATGTGCTACTTTCCGTAACGCGCGTCGATATGGTCGATAACCGGTACGCGAATTCTTATCGCTGCATGGCTAAATTTCCTAATGTCGGCAACAGGCGAAATAAGCACGTGTAACGTAATTACCCACAGTAAAAGACAGCTGTAAAGTTTACAGCAAAGAGAGCCCTCTCACCAAGAGTTTCAGATCAGTTTTTGCTTAGCATTACCTGCATGACATTTATTTAGTAATACATAATATATAAAACAAAATTCATGTAAAACGACTTTGTTAAAAATGTAGTAAAAACTAAATTAAAATGCACTAAAAGACTACAAAATAATTATTTTCTTGTACTTCAATTTTGATGGTGTTAAAATGGTGTTTGATCGCTTTGAATAAAATCGTGGGGCGCCATGTGCAACCAGAAGGTGAAGTATTAAAATGATTCATATGCTGTTTTGAAATATCGTGCCAACAATTTTATTTAAAGTGATCAAACACCATTTTAACCAGGGCTTGAATAGGTTTCGAAAATAACTGTTTCAAACTGTTATGTAAAGGTTCTGACTGAAAGGGTTATTCGGAACCTTTATTCGGAATAACCGTTATAAAGAACCTAAATATCAGACTATATTAGTATAAGTTACGGTTCCTATATAGCTCTATAACTTTTATTTTTTAGGTTCTGTAACTTTTATTTTTTAGGGTCTGTATAAGTTACAGAATTTTACAGTAAATGAAATCACAACATATTACAACTATAGATTACTCTGTGTAACCAAATTGTTTAAAAATTATTATAAATAAGTAAGCAAATATATATTATGTACACATTTGTACATATGTATACAAGTGATCCTTGCGTACCGCCGAGTGTATACATATACATAATATATATTTGCTTACTTATTTATAATAATTTTTAAACAATTTGGTTACACAGAGTAATCTATATCTGTAATATGTTGTGATTTCATTCTTTATAACGGTTATTCCGAATAAAGGTTCTTCATAACTCTTTCAAGAACCGAAATCTTTATAATAACAGTTTCAAGCCCTGATTTTAACACCATCAAAATTGAAGTACATGAAAAGATGAAACAAACAGAGGCTCGAAGCTGAATAAAATCGTTCAAAAATGAGTGACAGAAGGATTCCTGTAAAAAAGTAGCAAACAATAGATCGGTATATAGGCTACAGCGCGACTAAAAAGCTGCGAGAATAGGTTCAAGCGAACGGCCATCTGGTGGCCGATGCACGAACTACCGCGATGTAGATACTGACAACACCAACGACGACGAATGAATTAATTGGATTTTAATAAAACAAAATGATCATTTACCATTGCAGGGAGCCTGG
Organism: Andrena cerasifolii; assembly: GCF_050908995.1. NCBI lineage: Eukaryota > Metazoa > Arthropoda > Insecta > Hymenoptera > Andrenidae > Andrena > Andrena cerasifolii. Next base: position 6,769,526 of record NC_135123.1, read on the forward strand.
AGATAGGTGCACACGCAGCTTCCAGCCGAAGGGTGATCGTGGTGCTGAGTCCCGAGGCTCTAGGGAACATCTGGAACGAGACCAGCGTGGGAGCTGTGCTGAAGCAGTTGTCCTCGCTGGCCACAAGGATTATAGTGATCGCCACGAAGGATATGCCGAGCGTGATGACGATCGCGAAACGATCGAGTCGAGGCTGCAACGACGCCGGCGATCTCTCCCTCGACCGTTTGAAAATCTTAACCTGGGAGGGGGCCGGTGGCAATACTGGCAAATCCGCTAACAAGAAGTTCTGGTATCAGCTTCGCCTGGCCATGCCTCCTGTCCGACCGATTGGCAACGAGACCGGCTGCCAGTCGGTCGCTATGATAGTCCAGGCGAACGGGAAATGCGGACAGCAGAAGGCACGGTCGCGCGAAAGTCTCGAGGTTCTCGTTTAAACTAGCGAAAGAACGAGCCGACTTCTTTGCCTCCGCCACTGCCACGGCCCCTCCTCCCCCCGCACCCGTTCTCCTTTGCCACGCTTGTGCGCCGACAAAACCACGCGAGAACGCGGCGATCGAACGCGCGCGAGACTGAGGAACTCGCCACCGACAACTAAGCTCGTGATTTCAACGAATTTCCCAACGTGTCGGCGTGGATGGCGGGAAACAGAGGACTGAGAGCTCCCGGTCGAGAATCGCAAGCATAGCCGATCGAGAATTTCGAGAATCGCAAGCAACAGTTAGAGAGCGATGGCGGCGCGACGTATACCGTCTTTCGATGTCGTCGTCGCACCGTTACGCGAAATTTTAACGGTTAAGTCGACTTGCACCGCGATAAAACATAGTGGGCGATCGAGAGAGGGAGGCGCAGAGTCACCACTGAGAACCGGCACTCGCGGTTTTCTTGACTTTTCGCAATGTTTGCATGAAAACGCGAGCTCGCTCACTCACGCGCGATCGTTTTACCAGACTGATGACGTCACAGCCGTGGGCTTCGCGGTCGCTGGGATATCGTTCGAGAATCGAAAGCATAGTTGATTGGACATTTCGAGAATCGCAAGCAACAGTGACGAAGCGATGGCCAACCGTCGCGTTACCCCCGTTTCGAAGCCCTCGAGTCGTGTCGCGAAGTACCCTTAAGTAAGTCGACATTAATCGCGGAAAGTGCCACGCGTGTGTTCTGTTGGTGTTGTGTGACAGCTTAGCGACCGTGTATGAAACTTTCCTGCTTCGAAATGGATATAGTCGGGACGAAACGGTCGACGGGCCCGACGAGGTATTGCGACTCGAAGCCCACTTGTTTGAGAACCGAATCCCGCGCGAGAGTCGACAGTCCGAGCATCGATGTAAGTGTTCAAACCAAGCGAGATTCCATTTCCTAATTACGTTCGGGAGACGCCCTCTCTTGACGACGACAGAAAGAATATATGCTCGTTGAATATTCGACACGAATGCCTTGGAATCGTTCGTGGCGAGCCCAGCTTCTTGGGTACTTACAGTAGGAAAATTGACGTTATTCGAATCGGACAGCTGGTTGGGGCTTTAAGGTCCGTGGAAAGTCTCGAGGTTTCCTTTCAATCGCCGTCGAAATTCACGGTATCGTGTCGAATCGCAAACGTACCGGCTCAGGTGCGTGCGCATCGCGTTTCATTTGAACATTGACGAACCGCCTTTGCGCGACGAACACGTTAAGACTCGTCCGTTGTAGCATAATAAACAGGCGCGACACAGGTCGTTTCCTCCTCGAATCTCGCAGGATCTTTCTCTCACGCGCGATTTCTGGCGGGTGACGACCTTTCTTCTCAAATTTCAAGTACAGTCTGTCTAGAAGCTTTCGCCTGGTAATCGTTTGGTGCTCGAGAAATCAGTGCCACATTTTAATACGTATATTTTCTTAATTAGATAGGTATTGGGGGATACTTTTGACGCTCCTCGGTGCTCGTACACGGGGGAAAGGTATTATACGTTACAGAAATTACGAAATTAGTTTTATTCGCGGAGAGATCTACTTTTCGGACAGCCTGTACTCTCTGTCGGTAACCATGGGAACGGTTGGTTACCGTATCGGGTTACATTTTTATCGCGATAGCCCGCCAGATGCATGCATGTGATATTGTTCGACGTGCATTGCCTTTGTCGCGCGTATGCAGGTAATATTCCCTCTCATTTGCTCGTTAAACGCGCGAGATTCGAAGGCGAAACGATGAAATGCGCAGTCTTCCTTCCCGCGGGCACAACGTTTTAAAACACGAGTCCACAGGTGGCGCCACCCGCTCTGCTGTAGCTCCCTCTGATCGCCATATTTTGTACTAGGCTCGTGTACGGGGTGTCGGAAAATTCTTGATGCCGAAAGATGGTGGGGAATTCACAGTTCCTAGAATGATCCTGCAAGAGCGTTCGCACGCGTTATACAAAAGTGAGTGCAGGAGCGACGGGAAGCTTTGCGGGACTGTTTTAAAGCGCGGCGAACCAAAGGGGAAAGATAAGACAAGAAGACAGAGCGAATCTCGTTGCTCGCATTGCGTAATCGCCACTAAGCACTAAACAAAGCTGGAGAATGAACAAAGCAATGGCGGCCGGTCCTAGAAAGAGGGTAGATAACGGGTGAACCTATCTCTGTTTTACAACAGGCTATGGATGTATAGTGCATATGAGTGAAGTTACCCGCGCACATCATACATAACAGAGATAGTACAGAGTGAGAGGGATAATAGGAAGAAGGATAGGTTCGCCGCTTATCTTCTATTTCCCTCGTACTTCTTCCCACTGGTTGTCACTCTCCAGGTATGTTTAGAGCTCAATGGTAATCGCTCACGTCGCGTACACCTCATACTTATTTTCTGTGTTTGTATATATTGGATACGTCGGTGCTCCTTTATTTATTTAGCTAGCCGCATTTTATTTATATCCGTAAAGACTTTAGTGGGCGCCTCAGTTTTCGAAATACGCCGGGACAGCACGCGCCCGCGTATATATCTGGGCACACTTTTCTAAACGGATTTCGCGCGATAGAGTAACGAGAACGCATCGAGTATTTTATACTGTTTTGTATATACATGTACAAGGGGCAGAGGATATATAAATATTATACATAAACATACAGATATATATATATATACATACATATATATATATAGGTCAGTTTTTATACTGTTCTCTGATGAATTATTATACTGTCGTCGTGCGACTACGGAAGACTTAGAAATCTGTTAACGATAATCCCGTAATTCTAATCCTAGAGTAATCATTACCTGTAAAACTATACAGAGTGGTCTGTTTTAATCCACGAGTTCGTTTATCTTGGAAAGCGTATTGAACGTGAAAGTATCAAGAATACTTAATTTCTTTATTTCTCGCTTTATTATTATACAGAACGTTGACGGTGCCCGTTATTACTATACCATTCCGTGACGCGTTCCGTCGAAATTCTTTAAACCGCGCCGTCGGTTGTTTGTTTACCTTCCAAGTTAAAAGAACTCGTTTTGCGGAGCGAAACCGCTCAGCCCCATATATCATAGCGTGTAGCTGTCGTTCGCGTAATTGTGTATTTTAGGCGTCGCAGAGACCGATCCGCGGGAGGTGTGTGTGAGCTTAATTTTAAACGTCGCACTGTAATCTCTTTACTGTCAGTATTACGATACACTAGTGTACTTGTCTCGCGGGGAGACGCTCGAGCGGATTCCGCGACGTGGGCGATCATTGCGAGCCGAGTACGAGCAGAGTATAGACGTAGCAGTTATTACACTCGTTTGTTCGTTTAGCGATAGAAGAACAGACACGAAGATGAGCGCGTGCACGCCCCCCCTATAAGGGATGACGCGCGCTTCTCTCGTCCATTCTGATCGCATTTCTTTCTTTGTTTTTATACTATACCAATACCTGGTCACGCAACCGTGACACCCCTCCACCCCGCTCTCTTAGGATTTCTTAGGGTTCAGAACGAGAGGGGAAACTGCTCTGTATCTACACGTTCGCTTTACTTTTCCGTTGCATCGCGTACGAGTAGCGTCGACGATGTAGTAACGATAGGATATTCGTACCAAAAAACGCAAGGGTCTGTTTCTCTTCGAACCAGAGATTTATTGTTCGTGAATGCCGATAAATAAACAAGAATATTTATATTTCCAGAAACCTTCGGGTTGTTACTCTATTTCTTCGCTGAAACCACTACTGTTTTTATTTTCCAATAATATGGAAATATCGTTATGAGACTGTAGGCACTTGCAGGCCTAAGTTTGGGACACCATTGAAAAATAGACGTATGGTTTAAATAAATAATTCTCTCCACCTATATTTCGCACTTGTTCTACTTAAATTACATAGGCACTTGCACGTAAAGCAACTACCTTCGCTGAATAGTACAATATACGCTTAGTCGTACGACGGACGAGAATACTAGCGCGTTTTAAAGTAATAGGTATACTTTTTAGTTTTTCGATTTTTTTTTGAAAACCGTTTATCGCACGAGAAAAAGTAACAGCACATAAAAGATACTCCTTGTCCGGATCTACAACTTTTGTTTGACATATTTTTTTATTTAATCAATAACTTGGAGGATATTATATAAAATCGACTTCACGAGCTGTTAAATAATGATTTAAATGTTTAAGGGCCCAGGGGCTCCCTTTTTCGTTATCCGATCGAGCTCAACCTTTACACGGATTTTTTTTTAATTATTTCAAAATAATTTATTATTTCTAGAGGGTGCGCCGAAAAAAATCTTGAAAAAAAATTTACCAAGAATAAATAAGACCCATCCTAGTATACACGGATAGCCTAGGATACGTGATAGAAAGGACCTACACTTTTCTTCGGCACATCGCAAAGTAGCCGAGTTTAGTTTAGTTACACCGATAACGACACGATTGTCGTCAGTAATTATTCGCGTTTTGAACTTGCGATACGATGGCAAGGACATCGTGGAGGTGACCTCGATGAACGCTGACTCTCTACATACAGTAGGTATAATCCAGTTACGCATAACTTCAGGGTTTCGATAAAAAAAAGGACGAACTGTTTCATAATACATGTATCGCTGAACGTATATTCTATCTTCCATCGCGCATATTCTATGCTAGAAAGTAAAGTCACACGCCTCCGTCTCGACAAGCACAGCATTTGTACTTGGCTAGCACCATCGTCAGGGCGAAAGAAAACGAATGTTCCATGTAAACTTCTTCGGAGACAGAGGTAGAGAGAAAGAGGGGGGGGGGGGGGGAGAATGTGCTATGCTTTGTAACATGTACAGCAACGATGATACACCGCGAGTGTTTAAGTACGTACATCATTGGTCTCGTGTAACGGCCCTGTTTTCCGCTGTAAAAGGACAGCAAGCTGTTTACAAAAAAGTTTTATGCAATAATACTGTATCCAGGAACGCGACTGTATCGGCCATAGAGGAATTCCAAAAACAGTGGATCATGATATCGTTTCGCCCCAAAGATCCTAGCAGTCGGTCACAGCACCGTGTGGAAAGTTGCTTCGGTAACTAAAGGATTCTCAGAGGGGGATATTCGTACAAAAAGTCTATCCATTAAAGACATCAAGTATAGCATTAATTAATATAATAACGGCCCAGACATTATCAAAGGGCAGTCGTAGTACGATTCTGGTAACTCTCCCTTGCTACTTCCTTCAAGGCTTCGGCCATTGCTGGCCCAGTTTCGTTCACCATGCTACTTAACGCCCCCGTGGTGTTTTGCAGCAACACGTAAGGAGCGTCAAACTCCTGCGATCGGGAAAATGTCGATTAATTTGCATGATACACTAATTCATCGTGACGCAGTGAGATGGAAAAATGGACTTACCACGGCGTTGCCGGCGTCCATCAGCAGGATACGATCGCTGTCCATGACGGTGTTAAGTCGATGCGCGATAGTCAGCACCGTGCACTTCTCGAATTTCCTGCGAATCGTCAACTGAATGAGTTCGTCTGTTCGTGGGTCGACGTTCGCCGTGGCCTCGTCGAGCACCAGGATAGGGTTGTTCTTGACGATGGCGCGCGCCAGACAGACAAGCTGCCGTTGCCCTACGCTCAGATTCGAGCCTCCTCCGTTGATGTGAGCCTCCAGACCCATCTCCTTCAATTCAACTTCCTCCAGCGCCTGCCACAGCACGTTGTCGTCGTAACTGTCGAATGGGTCCAGATTCTTTCTCAACGAACCCGAGAACAGGAACGGTTCCTGGGGGATTATGCTAATTTTGGATCTTAAGTCGTGGAGGCCAATCTCAGTGGTATTCACGCCATCTATTTCGATAGCGCCCTCGAGGTTTGCCAAACGGAAGAGAGCGGAGATCAGGGACGATTTTCCAGCACCTGTTCTTCCCACGATTCCAACCTTCTCGTGAGGGTAAATTACGAAGTTCAGATTCCTGAGTACTGGTGGCTCCGCAGGGTCGTATCTCATCATCACGTTTTTGAATTCGACCCTCCCCTCTTCTGGCCAGCTTTCCCTGGGCTTCTTCTCCGGCGTACTTTCCAGCGGTGGTTCGCTCTCCACACGGCTGAAACCAAGAGATTCGTTTGAACACACGACAGAGACGGATACTCCATAGTTATACTCGATTATATTCGATGCCAACACTCACCTGTATTCCAGTACACGCTCAACAGAAGTCATTTGATTCTCCAGCTCGGCGCTCTGCCGCATTCCCCACTGTAATAACCCCAGTAAACCTATACTCTGCGTGATGGCCAGGCCAACGCTGCCGCCAAGCATAGAGCCAGCAGTATTGTCAAACAGCAGCAAGAAGCTGTACGTGACCAGGATGATATATACAACGCAGAAGATGTCCAGCCAGAAACTAAATGCCCTTGAGATTCCTATGAATAGGAACCACGCCGACGAGTGCAGGTCTTGGTGTTGATCGAACTCCTTTGTCAGGATTTCCCCGACTTCGAACGCTCGTATGGTAGGCAACCCTTGCAAAGTCGCGCACAGATGGCCAAACACCGGGGATCGGGCTGTGGATCGTTTCCTATTAAAATTAAACGTCGGAAAGTCCCACCTCTCGCGGATCAGAAACGATAGAATCTACTTCCTCGCGCATCAAAAAGGAATATGAGGAAACTAATGGCATTGAAGAGAAGTACTCACTGATTCCTTCGAGGCGTTTGACGCTGCGACTAGTTTCCAAGTAGTAGACGCGAATGTAGAACAAAAGTACCCCGATAACCGCTGTGGGTATGAGCAGCCACGGGTTGGCTATTGCGACTACCACAATGATACCAAGAAGAGCTAGACCTATTTGTATGCAGTCTATTAGCGCAGTGGGCAGCAGCTCGTCTGTGGCGCCCATGTCCTTCGAGAACCTATTGAGGATACGTCCCGACATGTTTGTGTTGAAGAAACGCATCGTCGCGCGACTGATGCTCTGGAACATGCGATCGTGCAGTCGAACGGAAGCTTTCATGCAGGTCGTGAAGAAGGCGAATGAACGTGTCAGAGTGACCACTATCGTGAGCACGGTAATCACACTGTAAATGTACACGCAGTTATTCCGACTTATTGGACCCTGCCAGTTCTCCACCAAACCTTCTGGTGTTTCAGTCACCTTTAAACGAAAAGATCGAGGGGTTACGGTGGATCCCCAAAAGTTTCAGAAGGAACAAGACCGTGGGACCTGTACTTACGTATTTCTCTTCCATGTTCACCCACTGGGATATGAGGACATCACCACCACTGGCCAACGCTTGCGCTAAAACACATAGCATAAAAACTGTGATCACGACATACAAAGGTCCAGCTGCGCGGAAGTATCCTGTGTACACTGCACCGGAAAGCTTGCCTCTGGTGCGCGCCTCAGCCACCTAAAGGTTTCGTCATCGCATAGATTCGTGCAGTTTACGTTGAAGTCTGTACCTTATGGTCTATGGTATACCTACCTCCACGGGCTCTTGCGTCTCAGTAACAGTGCTCATGAATGAACTTAAGGACGTAATACTGGCGGCCCTGGAGTTGCTCCTGCTCGGAGGAGCAGAAGCCGATTTCGTCTCCTCCGCGGGCGGTTGGCTCTCCAACAGCCTTCCAAAATCTACTCCCATTGTAGCCAACTCGTCGTAAGCGCTGTAATACAAGGTTGTTGATAGGCGATAAGTCCCCTGGCTAAGTAAATAGTCTGTGAATGAAAGATCTTTCGAGCGTACCCCTCGGCTTGGATTTCCCCATCTTTCAACACGATTATCCTGTCTACGTTTCTTAAATACTGTAATTGATGAGTGACGAGGATTCTAGTCTTCCCTCTCAAGTACTTCTCGATACATTCCTCGAACATGTGCTTGCCGACATGAACGTCGACGGCGCTCAGAGGATCATCCAGTAAGTACATGTCCGACTCGGAGTACACCGCTCTGGCCAGGTTGATCCTAGACAGTAGGTGAATCGTTCATGATTATTATGACACGGAAAGAGCAAGCACTGACGATTATAATCACTGACCTAGCACGCTGGCCGCCCGACAAACTGATACCCCTTTCACCCACGATCGTTTTGTCGCCATATGGCAACAGGGTGAAGTCCCTCTTCAATTGGCACACTTTCGTCACGCGATCGTAACGGAACTGATCCATCTTCCTGCCGAATAGAATATTTTGCCTGACAGAGCCGGCGAACAGCCACGGTTCTTGGCTGGCGTACGCCAAGCTCGCATTTACCTGTAGAAGAGAACGATCACATTAGGACTATAGAATATTCGTAACAGGATAACGTAGTTGCGCGAAAGACAATGCAAACCTGTATGGAACCAGTCTGCAAGGGTAATTCCTTGAGTATCACATTAAGTAAACTACTTTTACCCGCACCAACTTGGCCAACGACGGCGACCAGTTCGCCTGGCTTCACTTTAATGTTTATGTTCTTTAAAGTCTCTTCTTTATCGTAAGGCAGCCATTTTGCGCAAGCGTTTTTTAAGCTAAGTGGGCTGTCGTCTTTACAGTCATTCGTCTCGATTTTATCATACTTGACATCGTTCGTCTCCTTCGTTATGCTGTTGATATCGGTCTTGTTGTTCTCGGCATCCATTGGTTTCACTTTCTCGTCTTTGTCCTTCTCTTTCATCTCGTCTATTTCCTCGTACAACATGAATCGTTGCAAACGTTTTATAGAAACGAATGCCTCGGCCACTTGCGTTATCCCTGTAAGGTATGTCCTTCCGTTAACTCTTTAATCAATTCTCATGAATATACACCGGATCGAATGGTACTTGCCAAGTGCGAAGTAGATAGTGATATTCTGGCATAGTATAATATAGTACGCCGATAACATATATACTTTCTCGGCGGTTATCTTGTGACCGTATAAAATATACGCTAATATGGTGAGGAACAGACACATCCTCGTGCTGAATATAATGAAAGACATGGTGACACCTCTGATTAAAGACGTGGCTCGGAGAACATTGATTTCCCTCCTGCATCAAAAGAAAATACATTACGTATTTAATAACGTGCACCTGGAGGAATTCTAATCGCGTGATGAGAACTTTACTTTCTAGCTCTTTCGACTAGAGCGCTAAACGGTTTCTCCCATGTGTACATCTTAATTGCCTGAATGCCGCTAATGATTTCGTTTGTCAATCGAACCCTCTCGTCCGTTCTCATGGCAGTTTTCAGTCTGAATATCGAGGACTTCTTCCCCAAGTACCCTGCACAGTTTCAAAGTAGTTGTGACACAGACAGTTCCTTGTAACGTAACTCCTCTATTGTAACATACAGTTTTCGATACCTTGTAAGGGAATGAACATTAGAAGCGTCGTGACTCCAATGATAGCAGATATTTGCACCTCTTGGTACAGGAAATATATGATGATGATGGTCCCGAGCGGGCCAATCCACATGTAATGTAAAAACATAATTGCCATGTCGAATCTATTGACGTCGTTGGACAAGAGATTGATCGCCTGCCCAACTGTTGTTTCGCCCAGAGCTGTTCTTGAGAGTCTCAGTGATTTCTTGTATATTAAGGAACAACATGCCACACGCATCTTCATCCCTATGTGGAGTATAGCCATCATGCTTGGATTGTAAACCAAAACATCCAGGACCGAGCATAATACTATACCAGCTGCATGTAAATAGGCATCTCCCTTCGATACTTCATCAGTGTTGAAGTATTTTAATAGTTTACCAAGGAATATTGGTTGCGCTACCCTGTATGTGGAAAATTGAAAAGTAAGCATGGGTATTTAACTGCAAGCCACAAGAACAGCATGCCCAAAATTCAACTACGTTCATTAGCACTGTCATCTAAATTAACATAGCATACACTACAGTCTAACTAGAAAATCCTACATGAATACTGAATAAAACGTAAAATATACGCCCAGCACTGTTAGATTTCTAAAATGTAAACGTTATAAGAATCAAGCTCTTGAGAAATCAAGTTGATAAGAATATTAGTAGATACAGGATACAAGGGGCTTAGGGACTTAACGATCTCGTCACGTCTTTATTTTCATGAACTTGCGAGTCGGAAGAATTGTGTGATCTGGGCAGTGATACGTTATGTACTGGTACACGTGGAAATTTTATATGATCGTAGTAACGAATCAGAAGTCCAAGAAACTGGGGCTGTAGTGATCTGAACATGTAATAGAGAAACTTTAAGAACTTATACACGGTGCCTTAAGATCTTCCATTGCAATAGTAATCATTTATGACATAGAGAAACGCATCATACTCCTGTTACATACCTGAGTACAATCTCCCCAATAGCTAGAAATATTCCATACAGCCCTAACTTTAAGCCGAAACATCTTAGAAGAGCTTTCGTTAAACTGGGCCCCTTAACTTTCTTCTTCACATCATATTTGTTCCTACCACTATGTTCTTGTTCGCTAAGTAATTTGCGCTTTTCGTATGCTTGGCATTCCTTCACCCACGCACTCGCTAGCTTTGTACCCAATATGCTGCTTGTGTGCTCTTTGAGGGGCCTGCATAAATCGCTCAGTTCTAAGTCTTTCTTATAACCGACCGAAAACGTAGGCAGGACCCATCTATTAACAGAAGTCAACAATGACGATTACCACATATAATTCAGTTACATTTATTTTTAGTAGCAGATATGTTATTTTAGTCATCAATTCTATGTACTATTATCTTTGAATCACTGATTGCAACAAGTATTCCAAGGCAGAGCGCTTATCTCTTTTGTTAAGCATTTAGTATCAATGGTATTTGATCCAAGGTAACTGAAAACTTCTACCCAGGACTACTAATCGATAACAATAAACAAATCAAAAAGTCCACTTATTTGTGGAGCAAAGGAGTTGAAGATAATTCCTACCTTGTTTGCACAAGGCTTATTTGTACACTAGCTTCTCAGCCTGTCTTTGCCAGGCATTACTCACTCTCCTATATAATAAAACGTCTAAGGAAACCACCATTTTTGTTGGAAACCCCCCTAGAAACAATTTTCGCTGCAAAATACGAAATTTTACAACTTTTGGGTACCAGAAGGGTACCTGTAAAGCATACAGTGTAAGGCATTTCATATGGTCATATACATGACCTTGAATCAAAGAAATTTGTGGAGCATATTCACTCCTACGCAGCGCTTTTCCGTTTGCCTCCACGAGATCCCAAATAAAAGGCCATAAAAGTCATAAAAGGCGCATTTCGACTCTGTGTTAATGCGTTTGCGTTAGGGATGTTGATGATATATCGATGTATCGAATATACGATATTTTTGTCGCGAACTATCGGTATTTCCGGTCGATATTTTTTAATCAGATATACCGGTAGTTCGATATTAAAATCTCAGTATCGCATCGATATATTTTTGCCATGACTCCACCCAGCGCTGTCCAGCATAGGGGCCCCTCACGCGCCCACTTTCCCTTCCAACCTTCCTTTCGAGCAGCGTGACTTGTCGTCAAGGAAACCTCGCGACGCTAAAAGCAGCCGTGACAGTTCCGAAGAGAAGGAAGCTCAGACGCCATGCGCGACGCCAAATTACTCAATAGACGTAATTAAAATAACATATAATTTGTATAAATTCTACCCCAATAATTAAAAAAAAAACGATATATCGATATTTATTTTCGATATAGCGAAATGCGATATTGACATATTTGAAAAATGTCGATACCATATAGGTATATCGATACTTCTGAAAATACCAACATCCCTATGCAGAATCTGAACCTTGTAGGTTTCGAGAAGTACGAAAAAAAGCCTTTGGATAGATTTTGTTAACAAACGAACATCCACCTTAAGCATCTTATTATATAGGATTATATAGGATGATAAGGGTATACTTTTATCCCACTGCCCATTTACCTTGATTTTACCTTGGTTCTGTGACAAGGAGAAAAAATGCTGAGAGTCATTGTATTTTGTACAACTTACATGAACGTTGCAGCACTAAGAGGATTTACCCCCTCCCGTGGATTCTTCTTTCTTTCGGCCTTTACTTTCCCATCCATGATAATTTTGCATTTATGCACTTATCTTTCCTGTAAAATTTTATTTAAACCTAACGTGATGCCTCGCAGCGATGATGTAATCATGATTATTAAACTTCAGACAATCTGACGAACAAATACGTAAATGCACATAAAATTCAAACGAATAATATTGAAAACAAAATGAGGAAATACAAATATCATTATTTGATATATCTTGCAATACACAGTTCGACAAATATTAACATTTTTCGGACTTGTAACATTCAATAGCCATTTCTTATAGGTTTGCGTGCGCTAAAAACGAGTCTGCAAACCGTTTGTCGCCATCACCCTCACTTTTTGAGAATTTCGATTTTGAAAAAAGCTGCAAATTTTCAACTGTGAACATCTTTTGTGTCGAAATAGTAATAGTTATTCGGTTGCTAGTTCCGTCAAATTATTCTATGGGCGCATCGCTGTCTTCGATGGTTCATTGCGACGTTAATTTTAAACATACCATCCTAGGAAAAACCTTATTTTGTAGACAGTAGGCTATAAAATGGTCATATTTATTTCGAATTTAAAAACCTATGATCTTGCAGGCAAAATTGGCAAAATAAGTATTTGCTTATATTTTTCGATGTTACAAAAATGTTTTTTCGAGTGATCGAGTTTCACGTGGGATGACCTTTCTGCTATGTTAGGCTTAGTCATTCCAAAAATAAAAACACATAGTACCTACTATACGTATTGTATTGGAAATATTGAAAACATCATAAATGTTTGCAATTTCATCTCGAATTTCGGTCGAGAGAAAACTCCTGACCGCTCGTCGCTCACCAGTTTCGGTCGATCGGTCGTCTCACTGACCGCGACCGCGACCATAACCGAAATTATATCGATCCCGACTCCCTGCTTTTCGTCGATGATGTAGTAACAATAGTATATACGTACCAAAAAACAAGGGCCTGTTTCTGTTCGAAGCAGAGACCTGTTGTTCGTGAATGCCGATAAATAAGCAATAAGACTATTGCAGAAACCTTCGGGTTGTTACTGTATTTCTTCGCTGAAACCACTGCTGTTTTTATTTTCTAACCATATGGGAATATCGTTAAGAGACTATAGGCACTTGCAGGCCTAAGTTTGGGACACCATTCAAAAATAGACGTACGGTTTAAACAAATAATTCTCTCCACCTATATTTCGCACTTGTACTTACATTACAGAGGCACTTGCACGTAAAGCCACTACCTTCGCCGAATAGTACAATATACGCTTAGTCGTTCGACGAACAAGAATAGTAGCGCGTTATAAAGAAATAGGTAGGAAGGACTTGCAGTTTTGTTCGGCACATCACAAAGTGGCTGCGTTTAGTTTAATTGCACCGAATAACGACACGATTGTCGTCAGTAAATATTCGCGTTTTGAATTTGCGATACGATGGCAATTACATCGTAGCGGTGACCTTGATGAACGCTGAATCTCTACGGTTCTTCTTTCGACAATTACATACAGTAGGTATAATCCAGTTACGCATAACTTCAGGGTTTCGATAAAAAAAGGACGAACTGTTTCATAATACATGTATCGCTGAACGTATATTCTATCTTCTATCGCGCATATTCTATCTTAGAAAGTAAAGTCACACGCCTCCGTCTCGACAAGCACAGCATTTGTACTTGGCTAGCACCATCGTCAGGGCGAAAGAAAACGAATGTTCCATGTAAACTTCTTCGGAGACAGAGGTAGAGAGAAAGAGGGGGGGGGGGGGGGAGAATGTGCTATGCTTTGTAACATGTACAGCAACGATGATACACCGCGAGTGTTTAAGTACATACATCATTGGTCTCGTGTAACGGCCCTGTTTTCCGCTGTAAAAGGACAGCAAGCTGTTTACAATAAAAGTTTTATGCAATAATACTGTATCCAGGAACGCGACTGTATCGGCCATAGAGGAATTCCAAAAACAGTGGATCATGATATCGTTTCGCCCCAAAGATCCTAGCAGTCGGTCACAGCACCGTGTGGAAAGTTGCTTCGGTAACTAAAGGATTCTCAGAGGGGCATATTCGTACAAAAAGTCTATCCATTAAAGACATCAAGTATAGCATCAATTAATATAATAACGGCCCAGACATTATCAAAGGGCAGTCGTAGTACGATTCTGGTAACTCTCCCTTGCTACTTCCTTCAAGGCTTCGGCCATTGCTGGCCCAGTTTCGTTCACCATGCTACTTAACGCCCCCGTGGTGTTTTGCAGCAATACGTAAGGAGCGTCAAACTCCTGCGATCGGGAAAATGTCGATTAATTTGCATGATACACTAATTCATCGTGACGCAGTGAGATGGAAAAATGGACTTACCACGGCGTTGCCGGCGTCCATCAGCAGGATACGATCGCTGTCCATGACGGTGTTAAGTCGATGCGCGATAGTCAGCACCGTGCACTTCTCGAATTTCCTGCGAATCGTCAACTGAATGAGTTCGTCTGTTCGTGGGTCGACGTTCGCCGTGGCCTCGTCGAGCACCAGGATAGGGTTGTTCTTGACGATGGCGCGCGCCAGACAGACCAGCTGCCGTTGCCCTACGCTCAGATTCGAGCCTCCTTCGTTGATGTGAGCCTCCAGACCCATCTCCTTCAGTTCAACTTCCTCCAGCGCCTGCCACAGCACGTTGTCGTCGTAACTGTCGAATGGGTCCAGATTCTGTCTCAACGAACCCGAGAACAGGAACGGTTCCTGGGGGATTATGCTAATCTTGGATCTTAAGTCGTGGAGGCCAATCTCAGTGCTATTCACGCCATCTATTTCGATAGCGCCCTCGAGGTTTGCCAAACGGAAGAGAGCAGAGATCAGGGACGATTTTCCAGCACCTGTTCTTCCCACGATTCCAACCTTCTCGTGAGGGTAAATTACGAAGTTCAGATTCCTGAGTACTGGTGGCTCCGCAGGGTCGTATCTCATCATCACGTTTTTGAATTCGACCCTCCCCTCTTCTGGCCAGCTTTCCCTGGGCTTCTTTTCCGGCGTACTTTCCAGCGGTGGTTCGCTCTCCACACGGCTGAAACCAAGAGATTCGTTTGAACACATGACAGAGACGGATACTCCATAATTATACTCGATTAGATTCGATGCCAACGCTCACCTGTATTCCAGTACACGCTCAACAGAAGTCATTTGATTCTCCAGCTCGGCGCTCTGCCGCATTCCCCACTGGAACATCCCCGTTAAACCAATACTCTGCGTGATGGCCAGGCCAACGCTGCCGCCAAGCATAGAGCCAGCAGTATTGTCAAACAGCAGCAAGAAGCTGTACGTGACCAAGATTATATATACGACGCAGAAGATGTCCAGCCAGAAGCCAAATGCCCTTGAGGTTCCTATGAATAGGAACCACGCTGACGAGTGCAGGTCTTGGTGTTGATCGAACTCCTTCGTCAGGATTTCCCCGGCTTCGAACGCTCGTATGGTAGGCAACCCTTGCAAAGTCGCGCTCAGATGGCCAAACACCGGGGATCGGGCTGTGGATCGTTTCCCATTAAAATCGATCGTCCGAAAGTCCCACCTCTCGCGCATCAGAAACGACAGAATGTACTTCCTCGCGTTTCAAATAGGAATATGAGGAAACTAATGGCATTGAAGAGAAGTACTCACTGATTCCTTCGAGGCGTTTGACGCTGCGACTAGTTTCCAGGTAGTAGACGCGAATGTAGAAGAAAAGTACCCCGATAACCGCTGTGGGTATGAGCAGCCACGGGTTGGCTATTGCGACTACCACAATGATACCAAGAAGAGTTAGACCTATTTGTATGCAGTCGATTAGCGCAGCGGGCAGCAGCTCGTCTGTGGCGCCCATGTCCTTCGAGAACCTATTGAGGATACGTCCCGACATGTTCGTGTTGAAGAAAAGCATCGTCGCGCGACTGATGCTTCGGAACATGCGATCGTGCAGTCGAACGGAAGCTTTCATACAGGTCGTGAAGAAGGCGAATGAACGTGTCAGAGTGACCACTATCGTGAGAACGGTAATCACACTGTAAATGTACACGCAGACATTCCGACTTATTGGACCCTGCCAGTCCACCACCAAACCATCTTGTGTTTCAGTCACCTTTAAAGGAACAGATCAAACGGTTACAATGGACTCCCAAACACTTTCAGAAGGAATAAGACCGCGAAACCTGTACTTACGTATTTCTCTTCCATGTTCACCCACTGGGATATGAAGAAATCACCGCCACTAGCCAACCCTTGCGCCAAAACGCACAGTAGAAAAACTGTGATCGCGACACACAATGGTCCAGCCGCGCGGAAGTACCCTGAGTACACTGCACCGGAAAGCTTGCCTCTGCTGCGCGCCTCAGCCACCTAAAGGTTTCATCGTCGTATAGATTCGTGCAGTTTACGTTGAAGTCTGTACCTTATGGTCTATGGTATACCTACCTCCACGGGCTCTTGCGTCTCAGTAACAGTGCTCATGAATGAACTTAAGGACGTAATACTGGCGGCCCTGGAGTTGCTCCTGCTCGGAGGAGCAGAAGTCGATTTCGTCTCCTCCGCGGGCGGTTGGCTCTCCAACAGCCTTCCAAAATCTACTCCCATTGTAGCCAACTCGTCGTAAGCGCTGTAATACAAGGTTGTTGATAGACGATAAGTCCCCTGGCTAAGTAAATATTCTGCGAATGAAAGATCTTTCGAGCGTACCCCTCGGCTTGGATTTCCCCATCTTTCAACACGATTATCCTGTCTACGTTTCTTAAGTACTGTAATTGATGAGTGACGAGGATTCTAGTCTTCCCTCTCAAGTACTTCTCGATACATTCCTCGAACATGTGCTTGCCGACATGAGCGTCCACGGCGCTCAGAGGATCATCCAGTAAGTACATGTCCGACTCGGAGTACACCGCTCTGGCCAGGTTGATCCTAGACAGTAGGTGAATCGTTCATGATTATTATGACACGGAAAGAGCAAGCACTGACGATTATAATCACTGACCTAGCACGCTGGCCGCCCGACAAACTGATACCCCTTTCACCCACGATCGTTTTGTCGCCATATGGCAACAGGGTGAAGTCCCTCTTCAATTGGCACACTTTCGTCACGCGATCGTAACGGAACTGATCCATCTTCCTGCCGAATAGAATATTTTGCCTGACAGAGCCGGCGAACAGCCACGGTTCTTGGCTGGCGTACGCCAAGCTCGCGTTTACCTGTAGAAGAGAACGCTCACATTAGGACTATAGAATATTCGTAACAGGATAACGTAGTTGCGCGAAAGACAATGCAAACCTGTATGGAACCAGTCTGCAAGGGTAATTCCTTGAGTATCACATTAAGTAAACTACTTTTACCCGCACCAACTTGGCCAACGACGGCGACCAGTTCGCCTGGCTTCACTTTAATGTTTATGTTCTTTAAAGTCTCTTCTTTATCGTAAGGCAGCCATTTTGCGCAAGCGTTTTTTAAGCTAAGTGGGCTGTCGTCTTTACAGTCATTCGTCTCGATTTTATCATACTTGACATCGTTCGTCTCCTTCGTTATGCTGTTGATATCGGTCTTGTTGTTCTCGGCATCCATTGGTTTCACTTTCTCGTCTTTGTCCTTCTCTTTCATCTCGTCCATTTCCTCGTACAACATGAATCGTTGCAAACGATTTATAGAAACGAGTGCCTCGGCCACTTGCGTTATCCCTGTAAGGTATGTCCTTCCGTTAACTCTTTAATCAATTCTCATGAATATACACCGGATCGAATGGTACTTGCCTTGTGGGAAGTAGACAGTCATAGTCTGCCGTAGTATATTGTAGTACGCCGTTAACATAAATACTTTCTCGGCGGTTATCTTGTGACCGTATAAAATATACGCTAATATGGTGATGAACAGGGACATCCTCGTGCTGAATATAATGAAAGACATGGTGACACCTCTGATTAAAGACGTGGCTCGGAGAACATTGATTTCCCTCCTGCATCAAAAGAAAATACATTACGTATTTAATAACGTGCACCTGGAGGAATTCTAATCGCGTGATGAGAACTTTACTTTCTCGCTCTTTCGACTAGAGCGCTAAACGGTTTCTCCCATGTGTACATCTTAATTGCCTGAATGCCGCTAATGATTTCGTTCGTCAATCGAACCCTCTCGTCCGTTCTCATGGCAGTTTTCAATCTGAATATCGAGGACTTCTTCCCCAAGTACCCTGCACAGTTTCAAAATAGTTGTGACACAGACAGTTCCTTGTAACGTGACTCCTCTATTGTAACATACAGTTTTCAGTACCTTGCAAGGGAATGAACATTAGAAGCGTTGCGACTCCAATGATAGCAGATATTTCCACCTCTTGGTACATGAAATATATGATGATGATGGTCTCGAGCGGGCCAATCCACAAGTAATGTAAAAATATAATTGCCATGTCGAATCTATTGACGTCGTTGGACAAGAGATTGACCGCCTGCCCTACTGTTGTTTCGCCCAGAGCTGTTCTCGAGAGTCTGAGCGATTTTCTGTATATTAAGGAACAACACGCCACGCGCATCTTCATCCCCATGTGGAGTATAGCCATCATGTATGGATGGAAAAAGAAAATTACCAGGGCTGAGCATAATACTACACCGGTTGCGTATAAATAGGCATCTCCCTTCGATACTTCATCAGTGTTGAAGTATTTTAATAGTTTACCAAGGAATATTGGTTGCGCTACCCTGTATGTGGAAAATTGATAAGTAAGCGTGGGTATTTAACTGCAAGCCACAAGAACAGCATGCCCAAAATTCAACTACGTTCATTAGCACTGTCATCTAAATTAACATAGCATACACTACAGTCTAACTAGAAAATCCTACATGAATACTGAATAAAACGTAAAATATACGCCTAGCACTGTTAGATTTCTAAAACGTAAACGTTATAAGAGTCAAGCTCTTGAGAAATCAAGTTGATAAGAGTATTAGTAGATACAGAATATAAGGGGCTTAGGGACTTAACGATCTCGTCACGTCTTTATTTTCATGAACTTGCGAGTCGGAAGAATTGTGTGATCTGGGCAGTGATACGTTATGTACTGGTACATGTGGAAATTTTGTATGATCGTAGTAACGAATCAGAAGTCCAAGAAACTGGGGCTGTAGTGATCTGAACATGTAATAGAGAAACTTTAAGAACTTATACACGGTGCCTTAAGATCTTCCATTGCAATAGTAATCATTCATGACATAGAGAAACGCATCATACTCCTGTTACATACCTGAGTACAATCTCCCCAATAGCTAGAAATATTCCATACAGCCCTAACTTTAAGCCGAAACATCTTAGAAGAGCTTTCGTTAAACTGGGCCCCTTCACTTTCTTCTTCACATCATATTTCTTTCTACCGCTATCTTTTTCTTCGCTAAGTAATTTGCGTTTTTCGTACGCTTGGCATTCCTTCTCCCACGCACCCGCTAGCTTTGTGCCCAAAATACTGCTTGTGTGCTCTTTGAGGGGCCTGTATAAATCGGTCAGTTCTAAATCTTTCTTATAACCGATCCAGAACGTAGGCAGGACCCATCTGTTAATGGAAATCAACAATGGCGATTACCACGTATAATTCAGTTACATTTATTTTTAGTTTGAGATATAAATTATTTTAATCATCAATTCTATGTACTATTATCTTTGAATCACTGATTGCAACAGGTATTCCAAGGCAGAGCGATTATCTCTGTTGTTAAGCATTTAATATCAATGGTAATTGATCGAAGGTAACAGAAAACGTCTACCCAGGACTACTAATAATTGATAACAATAAACAGATCAAAAAGTCCACTTATTTGCGGAGTGAAGGAATTCAAGATAGTTCCTACCTTGTTTGCACAAGGCTTATTTGTACATGATAAGGGTATACTTTTATGCCAATGCTCATTTACCTTGATTTTACCTTGGTTCTGTGCTTTTATTAGTAGACCATGACAAGGAGAAAAACAGGTAAGAGTCATTGTATTTTGTAATACTTACGTAAATGTTAAAGCACTAAGAGGATTTACCCCCTCCCGTGGATTCTTCTTTCTTTCGGCCTTTACTTTCCCATCCATGATAATTTTGCATTTATGCACTTATCTTCCCTGTAAAATATTGTTTAAACATATTTTATTTAAACAGATTAAGCTCCAGACAATGTAGTCAACAAATACGTAAAAGCACATAAAATTCAAACAAATAATACTGAAAACAAAATGATGAATGATATATATCCTTTGTTAAGCTGATAATAATAATGATTGCGCGATATATCTTGCATTATTCATGATCAAGACAGATTTAGATATCTTTCATTGATAGCCTTTGTACGGACATTCGTTCGCAATGTACAACTATTCAGGAAGAAAATTTAGAAATAATTAACTATTACAAGAATTTCCAGAGGAGCAAGGTGTCATTGACACCTGCAAAAATACAATTACCATTGTTTTGTAGAGCATCAAGTAAACACATGTGTGTTAACTTGAATGGAAGTTCTTATCATGAAAAATAATGTGGAAACAGATAAGTTGTCTAGGTAAACATAGAATGTATTCTAGAATCATCAATATAATGATGTTTGCTAATGAATTTCAATGTAGTATCAATTTAATTTTCTATTCGCACGTAGAGGAACATGACCTTGCATATTTTTTTATTCAGGTTTCTCGTATCTACATGTGATGTCCACAAACAGCAACATTGCGTAGTAATACAGGGTAGTTGCGATACAATGGAAAGCAGAAATTAAACGTATTATACTGCTTTCTGATAATTATACGCATGTTAATTGCACGCGACTATTAATTAAGGTACATTGTCTTGCTGAACTTTACTCATTACTTAACTTCCTCAAAGCGTGTTGACACAAGTGATATGTAATCACACTGTGACTAGTAAGGCAAAGACCTAATACAAAGGCACTACAAATTCCTTGATATCAAACACTACAGATAAATCTTTAACACCAAATAAAACTTTCTGTGATTTTTTATAACTTTCCCTTATACAGACTTGCTCGCAAAACAGATCCCTTTCTTACAGACTAAAAAAAGGCAGAATATTGCAGGTATAAACTCTTGCTTCGACCTTTTCAAGAGAAAGCCTCTTCTAGCATTCCATCAAAATGTACAGGGTGTTTCAGAACTACAGGTATAGGCTCAAAATAGAATTGTGTAAAGTTTAAGTAAACAAAAACCCGTAGTATGATCCTATTCAATGTAGTCAGTGTCTCGAATCATGAATAAAGAGCACATTGTACGTACAACTACACATGCCAGAGAATGATAACATTGACTTCCAAGTACAAAGTCGAGTTTCGCGAGAACTAAACGCAATTTAATTGAAGCAGGTTTTGAAATTACGGACTGTAATGATACTAGTGATTCATAAAAGCTGTACATTCTATTATATTCTTCCGGAATTACAGGGGCTGTTGCGAAGTATAATAATATTCGTGCGCCGACGCTTCAGAAGTGTTAAAAATAAAATCACGCTAGAACTTTTCGTAAGATTACATTTCCTGTTATCGAATTATCTCCAAAAATGATGTCTTGATTTCGAGCTGCCTTACTTATAATTGTCGGTACTATCAGGAGCCTACTTAATCCCCCTTTATCTAATTAGTAAAATACATATATAAGCATTGCCTACCATCGAAATCGATCGAACCTTTCCCCTTTTCACCGATACGTGCTTGATCTAATCTAGCCATTATCCCGACGATACTCATCATTTCGCAAAAACGAGTCGGACTGTGCACGCGTGATTCCCGCAAAAGCCCGTGAAGAAAATCTTCCACGAAGAAAGCGAAGTTTGATCGTGCTCGGATTACATAATGATAAAAGCCAATTTAAAGCATCGAAATTTTGCAGCCTCGACCTCATGACGCCTGTCCCTACACCGTTAACCATTCGTTTAATATTCGTTGAAGCGCGCCTCGATCAAAAGCTGCCCTATCCTAAGTACTTATGTGTTTCTCTCGTACGGTGGTTTCGAGTGGTTTCGACCGAATGCAGCGATCCGTGTCGCGACTGAAAATGAAAATGCAGCGAAAGGCGGCGAAACGATGGGGGAGACGATCCGCTATTCGGCGTTTCATGGTGCACTTACGATCAACGGGAATTAATCCTGTCTAGTTGCCAGCACGTGAATGTCCTATTACTTTTCGATTGACTAACGATTTGTCGGATGACAATCGACGACATCCACCGAGTTCCGCTTAAGTAAAAGGCCGTTACTCGACTAACGTTCGAGTGGCCGACGCTCGCATGTGTCATTCGTTAACCTTAAACTGACACGTGATCAGAAGCGGCGGCCGTGAGTGGATATCTCTGGTGGGCCAGAGCATTTCTGCTTCGCGCTTCCCGACTCTTTAAGTATTCCCATGCCGTCGCCGTGATCAACATGGCATCTCTCGCTAAGGCGACGAAAACGGGGGACTTATCGGACGGTACATCACGGGTAACATACGAGTAAATAACATCGTCATCCAGATAACGTAATCGGCAAATACGGTGCTACGAGTTACGACAGATCAAATACGTGACAGGTAACGGATGATGATACGGATAAAAAAAGAAGGCTTCGGTTTTCGATACTTTTGGTGCGGAATTTCCATTTAACGGCGACTCGAGCGCCATCTAGGGACCACGCTATCAAGTAACGAACGCATAGGAGTAATTTGATGCGTATATTCGATTTCTGCGATTCATCCTTATCATATGACCAATCGTTTATCATCCGTGGATATTCTGTCGATTCATTGTAGGTAAAACAGTGGAGGTGTTTGCGAATAAGACGAATCGGAAATAGGTTTAAGATTTTATTTCATGGAATCCATCGGAACTCTCGGTAACATCTTTTTGTACAACGTGTGTGTATATAAGTACATCTCGACGCGTTAAAAAACGGTAAGAATGGGAAATCAAGTAGGGCAGCGTTAGAATACAGTTTTAAGTACACATCGCGCACGCATACAAAGAAGAACTTTCATCGGTTGGCAGAGGGATCGTTTCGCTTTTGAAAGATCTGGTTTTGTATAAGTGTGTATATATATATATGTGCGTTGAGGGCCTGTTTCGGCGACAAGCACCTTCAGGCGTCTTTCATCCTCGGTTTCTCTTAAAACTTACAAAAGAACAGTCTTGAGCATTTTTGATATATCGTTATTCCCATCGGTATCGCGAAACGTTACAGCAAACGGCTAAGTTTCTTCTTCGAATTCCAACTAAAATCTGCCCAATGCCTGTTTAAGTACCGCAGATGATTACTGCTTCCCGCAAAAATCACTTAAGAAAAATGTTGGCGAAAAGATCGTACAAATATTAGGAACTAAATAGTGCCTCGTTTCTCTGGCCCTTAAACCGCTTCGTTCTTTCACTTCCCTTTACACCGTTCATCCCGTCTTCGTCCAGCTTCCGTTTCCGCGTATAGCGCACGCTCAACGAGAAACTGGGAGCCTCACGTTCGAGCCTCGAAACGAGCCGATCGCGTTCGGCACCCCTTTCCGCAAGAACGCACGGTGCTTCGTTAGATTCTTAATCGAAACAAGTACGCACCCTCCCCCTCTGTTTAAACAGAGAAACGGAACGGCAGAAACAAAACAAAAACGGCAAGATCTGTTGCCACGAACGGAGAAGTAACGTAGACTTGTCTCTCATTAAATACAAATAAATACGACAATAATTAATACATATATGTATGTATACACGTGTATATGTATATATATGTTAGCATATATATCTACAACATAGTTTCGCTTAACGTAAAAAGAGAGAGGAATAGCGAGCCCTCGCGTCGACTGAAATTCCATCGGATCTAATCGGAACGCGAGGATCGTTTGGCCAACATACCGCGAACATTCGTGCGGGTTCAATCGACGACGCTCGCGCGATTATAATACGACAAGAATGGCGCGAGCTTGAAATTGGCTAGATTACGTGTGTGGGTGACGAAGTAAAACGGATATCGGGGGCCCTCGGTTTCATCGACCGCGAGCCTGCATCGAGGATCGAGCTCGCTGATCACCGATGAACCCAGCGCCACGATCGTAGCCAGAAGTCGCGGGGATTATTCTCAGTGGACACAGATATTTGGCCGCAATTTTATTTAACATCGATGCTCTCCTCGTCCTTCTTCCTCCTGCTCTCGCGTCGCATCCTGTGGAACGTCGAGGTTCCGCGAAGTCTTCTAGAAATTCGCCGGAAACAAGCCTGCTTTGCGCCTGGAAATATAACACACCATCAGGCAACTAACTCTCGGCGAGCTCGCGAAGCTTCTGCATAAGTAGTCCAGTAAAATTAGAAGGGACTGTGGCCAATCACCGGAATAATTCCCAGCAACCTACATTTCTGCAGGGGCCTTCATTTCGTCGATTTAATCAATACTTCAAAAGTCCCCGTCGATGCCAGAGCCAGCAAAAGGGTCAAAGGTATACCAAAAAACAGTTCTTCTCGAATATCTCGTTAGCGGTCAGTTTTACAATAGAAATAGTTATAAAATTTGTAGCGAATTTCACTGGACTGAAGACACTTTAGCGATAGCACCGCAGTGGACAAAGAAGACCTAATCTACCTTGCAAATCGTACCTGATACTGTACCTGACGATCCACCTGGACCAGGCAACGCCGCTGGATCGCTCAGGTGTTCTCCGGCCGGCTGAGATTGCTGTTGAGCAGCTCGGTGTTCGCGTTGTTGGCGTTCAGCCGCTGCTCCTCCTTCAGCTTCTTCTTCCGCCGCTTGTTCCGCTTGTGCACGCAGAACAGGCCGACGAACAGGCAGAAGAGGAACACAGAGATGCAGCAGGCAACTAGTATCCACGTGGTCCTCGCCTTCTCAGTCTCGATCCGCAGCTGAAGGATGTTCGTGCAGCGCTCGTAGAGCTCGGAGGTACGGTTGCTGACCTCGAGCTTCGGGGAGCAGCCCTTCTCGAGCTCCTCGGTGCAGTTGAACAGTGGCAGAGCACGGATCCCGCGAGCGTCGAACCAGGCGTTCAACGCGTGGCACTCGCAGGCATCCGAGTTGAA
Source organism: Andrena cerasifolii (assembly GCF_050908995.1). Lineage (NCBI taxonomy): Eukaryota > Metazoa > Arthropoda > Insecta > Hymenoptera > Andrenidae > Andrena > Andrena cerasifolii. Next base: position 6,794,916 of record NC_135123.1, read on the forward strand.
CTTGATGGGATTCCTGGAGAGGTCCAGGGTCTTGAGAGAGCAGAACGGTGCCAGCTCCTCCGGCGAGACCGCGGCGATGACGTTGTCGGAGAGGTTGAGGTGCGCGAGATTGGGCACCGGGTCCAGCCGGGGGATCTTTAAGAGCCGGTTCTTGGCCAGCTGAAGGAAGTTCAGGGGGGACTTGACGTCTAGGCGGCCGAAGAGGTCGTCGGTGAGCTTGTTGCCGCAGAGGTACAGCTTGCGCAAGTAGGGCAGCTGGAAGAGGCTCCTGGGCAGGTCGTCGCAGCCGTTCGTCGAGAGGTCCAGCACCTCCAGGTAGCGCAGGCCCGTGAACGCTGCCTCCTCGATGTACTGGATGAAATTGTCGCCTAGGTAGAGGAACGCGAGGTTCTTGTACAGGGACAAGCTGTCGTTCCTCAGCTCCCGTAGTCTGTTCACCGACACGTCCAGGATCTACGGGAAGGGGACGATGGTTAATCGAGTGAACCGAGGATCCTTCTCCTATACAGCATTGCCAGCAAGCCCACCTGAATGTCGGTCTTCAAAGTGGTGGGGATCTCTCTCAGGTCCAGATTCGAGCAGCGAACTTGAAGCATCGAGTACGACCTGCTGTAGCGGCAGGTCCTCGAGGGGATGTCCTGCTCCATGACCAGCGTTGGACCAGAAGAGCCGAGCACCATCGCGCCGGGCACAGTGGCCACGACGAGGCCCAGCATCAGCAGCCCGTTCACGAACAACACGCCCATGCCTGCAACAAAGAAAAGGAATTGTTCACGCGGAGACTGGAGGTTGAATGGTATCTCGAGAGATCGTCGACCATGTCCCGAGGATCGTCGACTTCTCTCGACCATCCGGGGAGCAACGTCAGAACGATGGTTCGATCGCGAGAAGCTGGCTGCCGCGTTTACTTTGTTTCTGCCCGCTAAAGCCAACCTCGTTAACTCGCGCGGGGGACAACTTTCGCCCTTTAATCTTCCCCATCGCTTAGGAAGTTCCCCGGAGTTCGCAGCGCGCAGTTCCGTTCAAGGAAACACCGTGACGGGCTGTTCCACCGTCGATGCTCGTCGATCATCGCGCTCCAGGCTCTACTGAAGCAACAATCCGCGCGAGTGGATGGAGCAACGGAAGAGGGTTATCGCGAGGGCAGCTAGGAATTCGCGGATACGCGCGTGGCCCCCGAAGAAATCGGTTTACCCATTCGGACTACCGAACGAAGACCCCGAGAGCTTCGGTGTTTATTATCCCAGGTTCTGATGAACCGCAGAGGCAGCGGCAGCCTATAGCGCGAGCCAACTTCGCTCTGGTCCGAGCCAGAGGGCTTTACACACTTTCCGCGCGTGGCCACTAAAAATTCTAATCTCCCAGCCGCGCTGCCCAGCCTTCCCTCTGTCGCGAGACTCGCTCGCCCGGCGTTAATTCAGATCGAATCGAACGGAGCGAATGATTCCGCTGAATAACGGCTGGGGCTGTTGATGCGCCGGCAAATCTTTAGTCGCGATCGGGGTGGCTCCTGGATCGGATCCCGGCTGGATCGAGCCTGCACCGGTGAAACCATCCGAATCTCTCGGCAGAGGAGATACGTCGATAGCCGTTTCAGAGGCCCTGCTGGCTGAACAGGCGAACCGAAATAGACTGTGTTATCGCGAAGGTGCATGCGTTACGCAGCAACAGGTCTGCGAAATGTAACAGAGGAGCTTGGCAGCGCGATTGCTGTTTATTGTGCGCGGCCACGTGTGCCGAGCGAGCCTCCCCCGTGTCTTCCTATCGATCCCCCGTCCGGATTCATCTCCTTCTTCGGGGATCTTCGCAATTTCCCATCCACCGACCGCGACTTTCCTTCCTCGCAGCTACCACGCCTGGATATTCCAGCTGCGAGGGTTCAAACAACTCGTCAATTAAACCCACCGAGTCCACGCAGCCGCGCTCCTTCGCCGACTGCTCGGAAAGCCTCGCTGCTGTTCACTTGTTTTCACCCCCGTCACGTTTTTCAGCTTCAATTTGCGGCGCGTGCGTTTTACGAGAACAGCCAGGCGCAATCACACGTAACAGTACAGACCCAGTGCAGCGAAAAAAATATACACGGCCAGGGCAGGCAAGCGTTCGGGTGGTAGCAATTTTTTTCCGCGAACGGGAGTCGATCAAGCTTTCGGAAACCCCTTAATGCTCCGCCTCGAAGACGTATCGTTACAATCGAGCGCCTCTCAAAGCACATTTCAGTCGGAACGTTTACAAGTTCGGTAAATATTCCCCCGGCGCTGCTTCTCGACGAGCAAGCGATTATATCTTAAGCAAAGGCGGTCAGAGGGACTTCAGGTTCCACGACCGATCGCGAGTCTTTTCGCCCAGGATTTCGCGCTCGCTTTCTCCTTTCTCTTCCGTTCGCCACGGAGAACAGTAAGCGCATGTTGCACTTCTTTCACTTATTTCGCTCCCCGCTTTTCCCATCGTACGATCCCGCGAAAATTCGGGGTTTTCGCCGAGCCCCTCTGCGAGGAGTCCAGCCGGGTCTCCGTGAAAACGGAATATCGAGGGGCGCGTGTTCGTTTCTCGGCTAGTATGCACGCCTCGAACACCGCGAATCATCCGACGAGCCATTGAATGGGTCACGTCCGTTGGAAGCGCGTTTGTCGCTGGCATTTTGTCTCCTCTTTCCCGTGGAAACTACACGCGAATGCCTATCGCGTGCGCGCGAGATGATTGGATGATCGCGAGTCGGGCATTACGGGGTCCTTTGTCTCGCGTGGAAAGTGCGTCCGAACCGACTGGCCCAAGTTGAAGAGGAGGATCTCGCGGCGACGCGGGCCGCTCTTTGACAGCGGATTTCGTCGAATCGTAGCCGATACAATGGAATCAAAGGGGGGGCGAAATGAGGAAAGTTCTAGTCACCCTCGTGGAAGAATCTCTCGTCGCACAGATTACAAGTGTATCGTCGAGACTGTACACTCGGTTCCTCCTTTGATAACGCGCTATCTGCAGCTTGTTTGCCTCCAGTTTCAACATAATCTCGAGTCCGGGCTGAGACGTCTCGGGGGTTTCGCGGGGTACAATCATCCGTCGCGACACGTCACTCGTAAATCACCATTCAAAGCTGTTGATACACTTCTGCCGGCAGCCTGCTTATGCATAAGGCCCCGGCGACACGCAATCGTGTTTGGAATCAATGTTTGCGCTGTCTCTTTGCGCCAGGCAACCCGCAATTACCGCTAATGGCTGATAAGGAGGCATCTGAAATCGCTGGCGCTCGACGAGACGTCGCGAGTCAGCTGACCGGACTGTTTAAATAAGTATTCAGGGATCCCGGTGAACCTGCCAGAGCCCCGAGTCAATATTAATATCCAGCTTATCGGGCGGCCGATACCTGTCGTCGGTTCGCTTCAAAAGAACAAGCTTGCCGGTTATTAGGGATTAGGAAGCATAATCGAAAATGGTATCGAGCCCGGCGAACGAAATCAGCCTCTTTGACTCGCTCCTCGGCCATAGAATATCCGATCCCCAGCGTATTAAGATCCTCTCGGAGAGGAGCCCCCTCCCATCCGCGAAAGCACGGCTATAGTAATAATACTAATGATTCAATTACCAAGGAGCTTGCCGCGCGACGGAAAAACTCCAAGGGATTTGCGTGCGAACGTAACGAACTCGAGCTCTCGTTACAACTAGACGAACTCGAGAGCAGGGGAGTATCGATTTTCCACGGGAAACACCCGCGATATTTCGCCACTACTAATAATAGATCCAACTACACCGGCTATTGGCAATGTAAACAAGATTCCTGACAGCGGGGTTCCCTCTGATACTCGCGGCGAATTAATTTCGATAGATCCCCGACGAAAAATCGAGCGCGACAGGCGTGCAATTTCAGCGCGCGACCAAGTGCACGCTCCCGTGGCTGCATCTGGAAATAAAGCGGCCCGTCCCGAGGAGAAAACCGCCGAAAATAACGGCGCAACGAGGCGTCCCGCGACGGAAACGAAAACAGCCGGGCGAAGGAGGACGCCCCTTGAACGAGCCCTTTGTCGCCGCCAGGGAATTCCGCGGGGCGAGGCGTGTCGCGGAAACCGCCGCTGGCTTTCCGCGCGCGCGACCGGAGATTCGCGACCCCATTGAAATATAACGCCGCGAGGATCAGTTTCCATGATATTTGTTTAATAATCGTGCTGGATACCGCTACCAAACAGCACAGCAATTTCCATTAGCAAACAGCGCGCTGCGCGCCGCGAGATTCGATCCGAAAGAACCGAGGTGGCGCACAGCGGTCTCTGCAGTAACAATCTGGCGGGGCAAAAGACGCGGGGCGTGCATAAATCATCAGTTAGGTGGAAATGTTTATTATTTCTTTTGTAAAACACCATTCGTATCGCTTTACCACCCTTAAAGGTTAAAAGTCAGCCTCCTAGGGCTTTTTTCAAGCCAAAATTCGTATTCAAGGGTTGCTTCGAATGTAGAAAGCGAATATGAACTGTGTTTTGTAAAGAAACATTGTTTAAAACCACGTTGTTTAGAATGAATTGCACATATTAGCTCCTAACATCACCATTTTTGAAGACAGAATTATTTTAATTATTGTCATGAACCCGGGGTAGAACAAATTCGAATATTTGCATAAAACGAAACATGTCTTTATTATACAATATGTTGGAGTATGACTTCACAGAACCAAGAGTCAAAGCTTTCTGAACCTAGAGACGTACTCAGGGATGAACGTCGACAAGTTGGAGAATCCTATTGGTTGTTCTATTGCGAGGGTGTGGGAAATGGAACTGGTAAGGGTAGAAGTGGTAGTCTGGAGAAAGTTCGGTTGTAACGGTTTGAAAAAGAAGGGCCTTGGGGCCTACGGCCTATTCCGCCTGTTCACCGTTAAGTTAAGGACGCTCGAAACGGACTAAGGGTTTTAAAAGAGTGACAATGACCAGATGTGCTTAAAAGAGAAAGTCGCGAAGCTAGGTATCTAACATTATGTATAAAAATTATGTAGAGCTGCAAATATTTGCAGCTATAGCTTGTGAATGTTTAGGGGAGAGAACGGGGCTAGTTGACTAATTTTTAACATTTCTAATTTTTATAAATAGACCATTGGTATTTTGTTAACTTGTTGCACAGCAAACGTTTACAAATTTCATTTCGTTATTCGTTCGTTCCTTAATGTTTTTCTACAACAAAATTACCGAGAGTTGCTACATATATGTAATTTTAAATTAAGCGAATAGTTGTAAAAAAATATGCAGTAGATATTCCACAAAAAATTCCCGAGAATCGCGTTCGTTTTCGAAAGCTGACTAGGCATAACCCCTTAAGGGTCGTACGTACAACACCTCCACGCCCCGGATAAAATGAAATACCATAAATTATAGCGAATGTATCAGGTTTCCACAAAATATTCATGAAAAAACATCAAGCAATACTTAGTGGACAAGAATTCATAAATGAGCCGTTTATTTTGAAAGTGACCTAAGTCCATTTTATATTTAAAAATTTCTCATATATAAATTTTTAATACTAACTTCAAGTTGTGCACGTTACTACAATGAACAAAAAATAATTGACAAATGGACTTAGGCCACTTTCAAAATAAACAGCTCAAATAGTCGAAAGAAAAATATTTACTTCCCGCCGTCCTTTTTAGATTTTTCATTCTCACTGATGGAACACGCAAGTTTTTGTCACGGTGCCGCATTAAATGGCAAGCTGGTCATTCGTATGCTTCGATATCGCGAATCGCAGCATAATTTATAACATAATACAACAATTAAAGGGAATTAGTCAACTAACCTCGTTAGTCAACTACCCCCGGGCTCCCCTACTCTATAAAACAAACAGAACAAAGCAGCAGAAACATTTTCAGGTTCCACGAGGTTCCTGGATATCTAAAGCTTTTCCAACGAAAGCTACTGAAAAATTTCACCATTTTTATGATTATATTTTAATTTTGTTCGTTGGAAATTAAACCACTCACGGCTGAAGCTTGATTTACTACTTGTACCCCTGCGATCCATTATTAAAAATACCAACAATTTAAATCGCGATACAATTGAGCACTTCTGACATAACAGCTGATACTGAACGCATTCTGGCAGTCGGTTCCTAAGGGGCCGAGTCGCGTACATTTCGCCGATCATTATTTTAATGAAATACGCAAAAGTTGCATACCATGTCATCCGGACATCTCTGACCCAGTAGCTCGTGGTATGACCAAGACTCGTTCATTTTCAATGGTCATGATACTAGATTTTTCTCCCGCTAAACCATCAATACAGACCACTGTGCGGCGGGGGAAAAAGCTCTGGAGTTTGTTTATTAGCGCGGCGCCCTATTGATTCGGTATTTCGTTGATACCTCATTTCCCAGCCGATGGACCGTTCAATTCCCCGTGAAATTCATTTCGGCCAGCGTTGATTCGCTCCGCCCGCGGAACACCGCGCTGTTTTTGTTTAACGACTTTCCAAGCGCCCACCTGGTTGCCCGAATTTTTCGCGATTCTCCCGGATGGTGCACCCTCCGCTCGCGTGTTCCATTCGATTCAGTCGCGCGCATTGAATTATTATCTCGGGGGCATTGAACGGCCCGTCTCGCGAACAGGATCGAGATCTCGTTGACTATGCACTCGCCAGAGCGGCGGGGCTGGGGATGGAACTGGGCCCCCGGGGTCAGCGACGCGGCAAGGGACATAAACAATGGGGAGAAATCACAAAGACACCGAGGCACTCGGACAGGAATTAAAAGCTCGCCGGCCGGATGTCTCTGTCGCCGAAAAATCGCGAATCAAAGCGGAAGAGTCGCGGAGGGTAAACGTCCGCGGGACGTTTGAATCGCGCGTTCCGTAAAAAATTCAGCCCCCTGGACTCGTCGTCGTTGCGAGCAAACATCGGGAGCTGATATTTCCCGAGCAAACAGTCGTAGCTCTCGCGACTCCCATTAACGGCGGCCCCTAGCCCACCGGTTCCCGGGGAAAATAAATTAAACGAGGGCGAGCAGGCTGTCGCGTGACGTTGATGCTCGGAGAGGCCGGACTTACACCGGCCCAGAACCGTGCGCACCCCTTGAATTTCCGCGATCCTCGGGTCCCACGTAACTCGAATATTTTCGCCGGTTCACGGCCGTCACGTACCGTCGTTTATTGCGTGCTGAGCGGCTGGGAACTGGTTGGCTAGGGTCGCAATTCGCGTGGCCCTCTGTCAGGTGTTACCCGTGTTCCCCGGCCACGGACACCTGGAATGCTCGCGTGACGCTCGTTTCCTGCTTCCCCCGTGGCCGAGCATCGATTTCCGTTAACGAACGGTCAGCCGGTGGATCGTCCCTCGGGAGCGTCGCCTCCGCGACGAAAACGCTGCCGTGGGCTCCGCCACCCGCCTCCGCAGCCTTGGACGCGAGGAGTGGGCGACGGAGGGGCGCTAATAGAGTTCGAAACGAGCGAATAATTATGAGGCGCGACGAGAGGCGCTCCCGGATTAAAGGGCGATCGAGGAGCGGAAAATAACGAGTCTCGCAATCGCCGTCAGGAGGGAAAATACCAGCCGCGGCAACTTGCCGCGCAGCGATAATTAAGAGGCGGGATTCCTCCACCCCCCGTTCATCGAAATTTCTGCGAATCGGTCGCGCGGATCAAACCGGCCGCCAAGTTTCTCCCCGCCGTCGAAGCAACGGCTGAACTTTCACCTCGCTCGAGATTGTTCGATCCCGGCTCGCTTCCCCGCCTCGTTATCCCGCGAACGAGGAAAAACTCCGGCGAGAAAGCAGCCCGGCCTGATAAACAGTCAAACTTGCCGGCGCGCTCCCCCGGATATCTTGCGAGCGCCAGCTACCACGAGCCGGGGCGCGTCGATTAAATCGCGCTTCCCCCGAGCAAACAAGCGCCAGCGCGCGCGGCCAAACTTCTCCTGCCCGCCGACGATACCCAGGGCGAATATCTTACTCCCGCCGTGGGCGAGTAAACCAGATCCAATTGCCTCCGCGGGGCGATTGGGAGCGGAGCTGGAACCGTCCGCGGAAACGCTGGGGAAGAAACTCGAAGAAGCTTGGAGGGAAGAAGCGCGCTGCTCGACGGGGATCACCGCCCTAAAAACACCGGAACCGTCAGCTAGCGAACTAATTATATGGACGGAGACGCGATCAACACCCGAGGCAACGACGTTAGCAACCTTCCGCGAGCAGCTTTGTCCCGTAGCCTCGCCCTCCAGGATGCAGCGAGAGCGGCGCGCAACTCCGGGCGATGACTTACGGATAATTTAATTTGCGAGAGTAGAATGGCTGAAAACGGAACAATGCCAGTGCCGGTTGATGGCGGGGGTAGTGCCTATCCAGTGGAGAGAGGCGTTCGTCGCGTGGCCTGGAATTCGCTAGGCTTTTCAAGCGAAAAGAGAAGACTTGCATCGAGGGAACAATGACGATTTTCGAGTTCCGAAAAACGTGGGAGGAATATCATCTTTCCGGGCGATCTGAATAGTTCGGTAGATGGAGAACCGAGGAAGGGGTAGCGAGTGAAGCGACTTGCTCTCGGTTCCTGCGTGCTCGTCGTTCATCACGAGACATCGCTACCCTTTCGGCTTCGCCGCCGCGACGCACGTCCTGGTCGTACGTTCTCGAACGGTCGCGATAAACAGCCCGAAAACGTCCTCCAATAAGACGTATGCGCCAGCTGTCCGGCGCAGATTTAATATCCGCGTACTTTATTGCACCGCGATCGCTGCTGGACCGATCGAAACCGACTGTTCATCATCCACGGGCTGGAGTGCTCCCGACCCACAGATAATCTCGAGGAAATTGCTCGCGTTAATCGGCTGCGTCCATGGAGAAGACGATGAGGGCGATGAAGCCAACTCGTGCCCGTTCAACAGGTTAAATTCACGGTGCCTCTCGAACAGGGGAGGGAAACACAGGCGTCCCTCGAATTCCGCGGCTCATCCACCACGCGTTTCGGATCCGTTCCGCCTCGCGAGACGCTCGAGGAACCCGCCGCGCGGACGATAAATCGTGAGCGGATTAAGGGGTGTTCTAGTCTAGACGCTCGTTTTTTGAAGGTGATACTTGGAAATTAATTCTGGAAAACCTATCGCACCTACAGGGCAGAGGTTTTGCACAGGTATTTAGTAGTGTTTGAACTGTCGACACAAATTTTTGGAATGCGTTATATTGAAATTTGTACAAGTTACGCGTCGAAGCGTAGGTGATGTCATCGAAAACCGGCCCCATCGGGCGCACGAATTGCGGCCGTCCTAGTCGTCTGAAGCGAAAGTACCAAAGATTTTTTTAATCTATGTGAGGGTAGTTATCGCCCGAACTAGATGTAACCAAGTCCGGACATTGTTACCGAAATCACAGCTGTTTAAAAATTTATATTTGATTTTTCGACTTTTCTTTAGCTAAAACAAGGGGTGGGGGAGGTTGTATTAAAACTATTAATATAATTCTAGTTCCGGCTATAGGTATAGATTCACTTTAAATGTGTGTCAAATTTTAGCTCAATCGGTCCAGTAGTTTTTAAGAAAAATGTGCGCCCGATCTAAAAAAATTGTTTCGAGAAAAACGCGTTTAAAGTTTCTCATGCAGTACGACCTATACGGCTGAAGTTGCGGTAGATAACAACTGATATCTGTAACTTATCCCTAATCATGTTGGGCAGCTCTCTCTTCTCTGTTGGCAGTCATAGCCTCTTTAGATACAAGGGTCGAGGGAACGACTGCCGGCCACGCTGCGGCCTTAAACCCCTGTAACTCTGGGAGTTTTTCGAATTTCACCTTAATATTTTAGAGACATATTTTCGAAACCCTAAAATATTTGAAAATCAAACAAAATTTTTTTGGGTAGAATACCCCCTTAACGCGACTGCTACCTCGAAAGCAGGCCGATCAGTCTGTTTGCTCCTAATCCGTCGCGCGTTCCGTTGAATTATTTATGAAGCCGATCGATGGAGCGTCGAGCGCCGATGCCCACGCGACTGGTCGCGTTTACGCAACTTTCGAGCCTCGCTTAATAATTTCCTCGCGCTATTGGCACAGAGTCGCGCGCGAATTCCAATTGAACGCCTCGCGCTGATCGACTGGAGCTCTTCGATTTAATATCGCCGCCGCGGACGATGAGTCGGGGGTCGATTTTCTGGGAGGGTGCGAGCGGGGGAGGCGTTTATCGAGGAGGAACGAGCGCGGCGGAATTTCGAGGCGGTGCATAATAGGGCGCAGGGACAAAGGGGGCCCGGCTCCTTTTTCTCAGAGAGTTGCGAACGGCAGCGCGAAGCTGGTGGGGGGCGTGGGAGCGCGGGAACGGAGGAAAACGCAGCCGCTCCTTCTGCAGCCGAAGCAAACGAGTTAATGGGCAGTTATAAACTTTCTTCATCTAAGTTTCGAGGAGTTTTTTGCGTATAAATTGAAATTTTTATCGGGCATTCCGGGCCCCTTAACGAGCGTCCCTTGCCGCCTTCCTTCGGCGAAGTTTCGCGATCCGCGCAATCTCCGGGCCCCGTAACGCGCGAATTTTCGCCGGCAGGAAGGCGGAAATTTGACGCGACCACGCGCTTCTGCCCGCTTTTACAACTCGTCCTGCTCCAGCGTCGGATTCGTGAGGGAGATAGAGACTCTCGGACACCAGAATCTGCGAGTCAAAGACGCCTCGAGGCTGATTTTATATTTTATTTATTTATTTATTTATTTGTAAACGGACCGAAGCTCTCTTTACATAAATGTTTACGGAGGAAAAAGAACTTTACCTAATATAATTAATGCGCGGTCAGGTGCGTAGAAATTGATTTGCATAAGAAGAGAATGACAATCGATATGGTTATTGGTTAAATTAAATATAAGAAATGGTCGGATATTCTTCTACGTGCAGCTAATGTTTCGAGGTTGACTGTGTTTAATATCGTAGAGTAATCATGATCGAATATTGACATAGGGTTCTTTAGCTTATATGAAGAAAATCTGAGAAATTTATGTTGCACTCTCTCAAGCACGATTTCGTGATTAAAGCGTTTCGGAGACCGTATAATCGAAGCGTATTCTAACAAGGGATGAACAAGGGTAATATATAGCGATCTTAGTGTGTGAATTGAATGAAAAATCATTGGAAGAACGTAGTACGAAACCAAGTGTTCTTGAAGCCGAGTTAACGATATAAGAAATATAATATTTTTTTGAAGATGCGGCCCTGTAGGCGCCTTCTGGCCAGGGGCATCGGCGGCTACTACTCAGGTAACAGTCGAATTTCACAACCACTACAGTTCCCTCTTGTTCGCCCCGCTTCAAAGTCCCGCGTCCTTTTTTTCCGCCGATCGAAGCCACCCACGCGAGACAGCTCCCCGGAAACGAAACACACGCCCGAGGAGCGTGCTCGCTCCCCGCGTATCTCTCACTAAAAATAACAACCACTTCTGCCGTTCCTCGCTCGACGCGGGATTTCGATTTTATTTATTCGATGCGCGAGACACCCGAACGTCGATGGGCTTCATCCTCGAAATTACTGAAAACCCCGCTGGCAACTCGATTCCCCCCCAGCATCCACTATTCCACCCCAGTGACCTCGCCTTTACCTCCGCCTCCGCTTGCGATTTTTAACTCGACTGCGTCGATTGTTCGCCGGGCGCTCGTTTCCTCGTCGCTCCGCAGTCAGCTACGTGCCTTTTCTTCGCGGCATCGATACCGAGCGTCTGCTGTTTCCTAAATCGCAACAATTCCCCATTGCGAGAGTCTGCTGGCGCGCGAAGAAAAACCTCGTGTCACGGGAGAAATGGCGGGAATAATGGGCTCGCGCTTTTCAGGCGGGTGGATCGCGGTGGTTGGGGAGGGGGTGGTCAGAGGCCTGGCAAGGATTACGCGCGATTAATCACCGCGACTGTCGAGAAACAGATGGACGAGAGGCGGGGGATAAAAAGAGGAGCACCACCGCGCCCTCGGTGATTCCAGCGGAGGAGCGCAGCCTCGACCTGTCCCGGAATCGTTAGGCGGAATTTATGGACCACCTAGCTGCTGGCCCAGAAAACAACGCCGACCCGCGAAAATAGAGGAGGCGCTCCCACTCTTTTACCTCTCTTTTTTTATTCCACTGTCGCGTAATTTCGTAAGACAGCCGCGCGATAGGGGCCACCTCCGCCTTGCCTCCTCCCTTCCTTCGGGTAGGTTATTAGAGAACCAGGGGAACGGGCTGGTATTTCAAGAGTGGGTCAAGTTTACCGGGTTCACGCACCCACGACCGCGTGACTCCGTAAATTCGTGAATCTGTCCTCGACTCCCTTCCCTCGTTTTATTCTATCGTATTATTGGAGGGGCCGCGACGGGCTTTGGGATCCAAGTGGGTGTCCGAGGATCGCGGACCTTCCTGGAATAAAGTATCACCTTGCGCAAGGTTTCCCAGCAGGGCTCGGAGGTCGTCGAATAGGAGCAAGGTTTAGAAAAGATTAGATTTCTTTTTAATGCATTACTTGAGGGATCTTATGAAGCTATTTTTAATGATTTTTTCTCCGAATAAATACGACATATAATGAAATAAATCTTGTTGGAATTTATTAAGCTACTTTTTATATTATAGAAAAAATATTAAACGTAATTTTTTTAATTCGTTTTAATTGCTTTTACAGCGTCAATGTGGCACCTGAAGAAATAGGTAAGTTCGTTGCGCAGGTGATTTCCCGACTCAGGTTTATGTGAAACGGAAATTTCGAAAATATTCTTAATCTGAATGAGCTATCGCCAGCAGCTCAATTAACAACTTTTGTCGAGAAATAACTGAATTCTTTCTCGGGGAATATTCGAGAAAACACCCTTTCGGGTGTTTTGTCAAAGTTTATCTTTCAGAACGGCACCGTTTTCCCAACAAAAATTGTTAATTGAGCTACGAGCGGTAGCAACGCTCGCACAGATTAAGAATCTTTTCGAAGTCTTTGTTTCAGATAAGCCTCGTTTTTGTAGGTGTCGCATTGACGCTGTAAAAAAACATTTGAAACAAATTAAAAAAAAACTTTTAAATTTTTTTCGTATAATATAAAAGTAGCTTAATAAATTCCAAGAAGATTTACTTCATTATATGCTGTACTTAGTGAGAAAAATTTAAAAGAATTCTCGAATTTAGAAGAATGTTCAGGCACTACCTTAAACAAACCGAATCTTTCTACAGAATATTGCCATTTCCACCGTTCTCCCAAGTCTAGTAGTTTCCAAGATATCCGACCAAACATGTTTCTCACCCTCAACTTTCAGGGCTGCTTTCATTCCTTAAGGGGTTACGCCACCCTGAGGCGCTCGAAACAGCACTAAACTGGACGAATTTTTTTTACCGATACTATGAGGTTGAAAATTATTTTTTTTCTTCTTATGGGTAGAGCATGTATTAGTGCATATATTGTATAAATACTGCACAAAAATATTAAAAAATGACCGAGTTATTCGTTCTCCCGCGAAGCTCGTCCGCCGTTACACGCGTGACTAACCTAACAAATTATAACGAACATGTTCGTCTGAAATCGAAAACCCGATGATTTTCGTGTTCCTTAATAAAATACCTACGACGTAGCATAGGGATTTGAGAAAAAAAAAATTTATTGCACAAATGAGAGCAAAGTGAAAAAAATATACGTTTTTCACATGAAAAAACGAAATTAAACCATTAATTATATACGAATGGGGTATAGGATGGAGAAACTGATATGCCACATCGTAGACAATACCATTAAGAACATGCGTGCCAAGTTTCAACTCAATCGGACAAGTAGTTTTGGAGATATTTGATATATCACCTTTGAAAATATAGTTTCGAGAAAAACGCAAAAGAAGAAAAGTAGAATGGTCGCTACCTGCTGCTAAATATCGACATCCGCGCCTCGTTGAAAGCCTATAACTCGGCTATTCTGCTAAATTTTTGCGTCTACAACGACTTAAATTATTCTTAAAACTTCGCGTAATAAGAAAATGCGAAGAAAAAAAAATCGTGTTTTCAAAACTTTCGGGGTGGCGTAACCCCTTACACACGAATGTCAGCCGATAAATAAAAGATAAGTCTCAAATATCTTTCCAAATAAAATCGGCGATCGTCGCTTCGATATCATCCCTTACAAGCAAGCTTCGTGACCCTGGAGCGGGAAGCTCGGCGCAATTTAATTGCCGCCAGGGTGTCCGCCCGCGAAATTCCTAGCTGAATTCCGGCCGCACCTGGAAAGACATCTCCGTTTCCTAAAAGTTGGCGGGAGAGCTGGTTCACTCAAAGGCGTGCCCCCCTGGGGAGCAGACGGGAGAGCAAACGCTGCGCGAGGGCTCGTCAAGAAGGGATTTAATTCCGTCAAAGTGTTGCCGAACGCGGTGATTCCTCGAGCAGCGAAATCTTCCACGTGCCGAACGCGCTCGCAGAATGCTGCCGCGCGCTTGGGATTCATCGTTCCTCAAAGCCGAGCCGGGGAAGCCGACTGCACCGGCTCCATATTGCTCGCTCCCTTAAACCAGACAATATAGCTGCGTGCACGGGTTGTCCCAGGTCGAGGCAGCGTTAACGCGCTATGAAAAATGTACTCGCTTGTAAGGGAAGTTTGCTGAAAGAACAGATAACTCCGGCCGGGAAGTTTGAAAGAATCCAGCTACGTAACAGCGAGGCATCAGGTCGCGCGCAAGAAGATGGAAGACGTTCTCGGCAAGTTTCCGCTGGGGGGTGGAGGGTCGGACAAACTCCTATTGTTTCGAATCAACCCGTGACCCAGATCGGCCACGACCGCCTCCGATAAACGGCGTTCAATTGTCCCTCGGCCCATGTACCCGTTCTTACCAGAAATCGAGATTTGGAACCCGCCTGTTTATCAACGTTTAAACTTATCGAGCGGAAAGCATCGCGGAGATCTCGCTGGCCGGCCTTCCTCGAGCAGCGGAACGCTCCGAGGGCAGCTTTCCGAGGGCAGCTTTTCGATCATACCTTTCCAAAGGACTAGGTACATACGCGCACGGTTTCGCGGGGATTCGAAGAACTGGACACGATCGTTCCCTCTGCGCAGCGCGAATCCCCTCGGCTCGAAGCACCTTGCTATCGTCTCGATGCACCTAGTACAAAGGTCGCGGGGCGGTGCGCCCTGCGAATATACGCGTCGTATATCGCGCGTAATATCGCAGGCCGCGCAATATTCGCCCGTGGATCGAATTTCCACCGGCGAAACGTTGGCGCACAATGGCGAGAGCCGCAGCCGTCTGGATCTCCCGCCATAGGGGCTGGAATTTGCGGAGCAGCTTGCCGGATATTTAGTTGCAGCCAGCGTAACCCTCGCGGAATTCCCTGGTACATTCGCGATTTCCCGTGGAATGCGGGACGCGCCGACACCATCGCACCAGGCATCTCTGCTACTCGCGGTCCCCGGGTGTGCTAGCCGCAGCGAGTCGCCCCAAGTTTTCAGTCGACGCGGCAGAGGAACGGCTCGCGCGGACGGCGGGGAGAGTGCTCTCTTCGCCCCAGTTATCGAGAAGACGAGCCGTTTCATCGGCCGGCTTTCGTGACCTGGAACCGCTGGCCGCGCGATACCCGCGGCCCTCCTTCGCGCGCCCCGATACACCCACCCGAAACGACACCGTCCTCGCGGGGAAAGTTACGACGCAGCTCCTCGAAACTCTCCGCAGCGCGCCGGTGCTCCTCAATTTTAACTAATTTGGGGTAATTGAATCTGCCCGGCTAGTTTCGCGGGCTTCGCAGCCGAACCTGGGGGGCGTAATGCATTCTCCGGCGTACGGGGTCAATGGGATAGCTAATCCATCCTGGTCATCTCGCGAACTTTGGTACCGTCGTAGCGGAGAGCAGCCGTCCCGCAAATAATGACAAAATGCGAATCCTGCCGCGCGAGATAGGGTAACGAACGGCGAATAAATCAGAGGAGCGCCGCCCGCGATGCGTTTCCCCGGGACTCGCGCAACCCCTCCGGAGTGAATAAAGGTCGCGTCGGGACGACGTTGATCCTACCGGGATTTATACCGTCGGTGGCTGCGAACGAATCGTGGATGCGTCGACCCTCCGCGCCCTTTTCCTGCAGCATTGTTCCGCCGTCGAGGTCCGCGTAATCGCTAGTGATAACGGGCATCGTTACAGGGAGACGACGCGGGCAAGTGTCGGTGTAATCGTCGACGGGGATCGTTGGGGTTGCCGCGAAAAAATTCTATCGAGCCGCGATAAATTAATGATTCCAGCACCGCGCAGCCGGAGTTGTCCTCGGATCGGACATTTGTATTGTGCTCTTCTGCGCGGCGGGCGTCGTTAGTCGCGCGCAGGGTAGGACAAAGGATCGGCCGGGGGATCTGCAGCGTTCCCCGGTAGGAACCAGCGTGACTAAATAGCTTAGGGTTTACTGGGAGGAAAATCGAAGACCTAAATTTTCCTCCGCGAGTCCCTTCGCGGCGCGGCGAAGTACAGAGGTACAGGCAGTGTTACCAACCCTACGGATTTTTCAGTAGATCTACGGATTTCTTATTTTATCTACGGATCTACGGATTGTAAACTGAAATCTACGGATTTTTCACCTTAAATTATTTAATACTATTAATATGTATATAAGACAAAGGATAATGTTGAGGATTTTTCCAGGAAAATAACCAAAATGTGTTGCTCTAAAAGAAAGGGGTTATAATTTACGTATGATGTATATACAGTATTTACAAATATACAAGATGGTTTGTTAATTACCTAAAAGAAAGAGAAACGACAATTAAAGTCTATTCGCCTCAATTCCTCCTAGGTCTACTATTTTATTTTATTTTATTACTTTAATCCTTGCACGTGTGTTCTCTTACGTCCTCTCTCTCTATATTTTGCTGTCTCTCGTTGAGCATCGATATATATCGATTAGAGGACATGCTGAGCTAGTCAAGCGCGGCCAATTTGATATGAAGAAAGTATCCTTTCTTTACATGTATAATTCTAAAACTAAGGTAATTCGAAGTTGGTGAAACAAGAGATTCTGATTCTGATTAAAGAAATCATTTACCGTCTAATTTGACCCGTTGATCTTACGATCCAAACAAGAGCTTTTCGTCACACTTAATCGAGTACAATAGGAATTAGCAAAATTGATTTCAGAATCTTTGCATATGAACTTTTTTAATTCCTTTTCTTGAATTTAAAACGACTTTCAGGGAAGCATTATTTTTGGGAAAAGCTCTTGTACCGAAGTGGAATTAGTAAAAGTGGATTTCACAACTGTTGCACGTGAACTTTTTTCGTAACTTGTGAATTTTCGTGGTGACAATAATTCTTTTTGAGGATGTTAGGGGAGGGTCGAGATATAATATTTCCAGAAAGGATTTAGGAAAGGACGGTTTCCACGAACAAGAGAATTAGCTTCTATCATACATGTAATAATTAACACTTACGAAGCAAATCCGTAGATCAACGAATTTTTCAGAGGGGGATCTACGGAGTTCTACGAAATTGTTGAACTTTTCTCTACGGATTTTCGAAAATCTGAGTTGGCAACACTGGGTACAGGTTCTTTTACGAGGCCACCGGGGCCACGTCCCCGTTTCCACCGAAGCAGGCGAGTCGATGCTCCGGTAGATCGCGTATTGGCTGGAGGATTGAACGCGCTATTTACTCCGCGCTGGTGAGTTATCGCGCGATCGGTATCCTCGGTGCCTCAGCGAAATCCATGTACGAGGAAGTGGGTGGTAGCCTGTAACGAGATCGGCAGCCGATTCCTCGAGGCGCAGGGGCACACGTGTACTTATCTCGGTCTCTGTGACACTGACTTTCATATCGATTACGTAACAATTAGCTGTGGATTCTGCGGCGAACGAGGCTCCTGGCGCGGCTAACGAGAACAGGCTGGCTGTCCTCGAGCAGAGAAATCCAAGACGCGCGATACGATCTCGCTCCGGAGCCGCCTTCCCTCCGCCTAGCGAGCTTCGAAAGCTGATCGATCGTTCTATCTTATCTAACTCTCGGAGCTCTATCTACGCCGCTCTCACAATTCCCTGTGCGCGCCCGCGTCGTATTACGCTCCTATTATTTCTACTTAAGCGAGCCTATCGCGCTACGTGTTGCGTTCCCCCGGAAGACTGCGAATTTTTGCGGTTTGCGGCCGGCAGGCTGAGCTGTTACGCGGATAGAATGAATCACAGCTTCGATCATGGCTGGAACTTAATGCATCAGCTATTCAGGGTCGCTCGTCGATGCTCCTCGACTACTGGTTATTCTCAGACCGATAGACTTTGATTCCTCATTGTTCGATCTGATATAAGGTGGCTCTATTTAATTAGTCACGGGAACTCCCGCCTCGCGAATGAGTAGATCCAAGTCCGCTTGTCCAAGGGATATCTTATCGCTCTGTAATCTCTCGTAATAGCTGCGCCCTTCCAAGGCAGCCGAGCTTCTAAAATCCAGCGTGAAGTCTCCCACGGTTCCTCGAGTTTCCAGTTGGCCGCCGCGCCCCACCCCCGGATCAGGCTTCATTTCCTCGACGATTTTCCAGCGGGTTCTCGCGCGGGAACGCCGCCGACAGCGACTCTATCCCGCGAGACTCCCCTTATCGCGGTACAGAAAATCCCATTATCAGAGAAGGCTGCTGGCAAGCAGCTGCGGGAGGAGGGAAGCGAGTCGACGCGCCATCCAGAGGCGAGCTACTTGGACGGAAATAATGTGGAAACGGCAAATATTATTTCAAGCGTCGATTTATAGAGTGGGCCCGTCACTCTGACGAGAACCAAGCATTGTTACTCCCAGCTATTCCGCGCCCGCCGCGACTACTCACTCGCGCCCGCGCTTTCCCCGCCGAGGCCCCGGTGGCCTCTTCCCGAACCCGCTAATTATAAACTCAGGGGTTGAAAACGGTTATGATACCGGTCTCGGTTCTCGAAACCACTGTAACAATTATTCTAGCATATATTGGTTTCGGTTCTACAGGATCGATATTACATCGGTTCCGTAACGGCTATTTATCGGTTGTAAGTAGAGGAAACTCTAGGAACCGATATATACAGCGTTGTTATAAAACTGATATAGGGTTGATCAGGGGCGGTAGTAAGACTTCGACTTTGGAATGCGATTACGCAAAAACTAGTAAAGTTACAATCACAGTTTTTTTTATCGAAAATGTTACTTACTTATCTGACATTATTTCAGCCACAGCGGTTTCGCTGTGTGTCAATTAATATTCCGGTTATTAATAAAAAATGAGAAGCGCAGAAAGTGTTACAATCGTCCCTGACCTCGGGTCGGGTGTAACACTGCATGGAGTCGATAGTAGCACGAATTTAACTGTACAAAATTAAAATATTGATTGTTTTTAATTATAATAATAGATGAAAAAAGTAAAGTTTAGAAGCAATTACGCGGTGTCGCCATTGTGGCAGAAATAGAAAACGTTTTGGCTGCTGCATTCTTCGTGCGATCAATCCTTACATTCATTACGTTGCACCCATTTTTCATTTGGTTTGCTAGTGCTGTGCTATAGGATTCCATGCGAACAAGACAATATTATTAATCTTCTTTGTCACTATTCGGTTCTGTCCCGGTACAACCGACCCCGACTGCCGATGTTACAATCGCCCCCGACCAGGTTTTGTGAACTTAAATTATAAATTTTTATTCGCGAGAAACTTAAAAGTGATCAGTAACGATCAGTATTACTTTAAAATTCGCCCGATTAAATATTAAAAAATAGAGAAAACACGTACTTGAAAAGGGAGTGTATTTATATTACAATTTTAAATCAGTAAGGAAAAGTTACTTTAGGGTATCGAAAAGTTATTTTCTTCACTATGGTATTCCAAATGTCATTCTTCATCATATACCTATCCAAAATTTGTGCTAATAAGGCGAATGTCCCAATTTCTGCAGATTTAAGAAGTAACTCGTCACGAAGAAGTAAAAAAAAAAAGAAAAATACGAAATAAGCAGAAATGGAGACACGAGCAGAAATTGGGACATTCGCCTTATCTATCATATGTTTTGAGATATTTAACGTGCTACAATCGTCCCCCTGATACAATCCCCTGATGCAATCAGAAATTTCGGTTCCTTACAACAGTTATTCGGAATATCGGTTCTCCATAACTGTTTCAATCGGAACCGTTGTATAACAGTTTGAACCAGTTATTTTCGGAACCGTTTCAACCCCTGTTATAAACACCACCGCCGTCACGGCGTTCCCGTGAAATCTGCCCGGGCCACCGTCGCCGATCCCCTTTCCCGCGGATGACCGTTCCAATTTCGAGGCACGTACCCTCCGCGCGGGATACACGGTTATTTTTTCCCAAAAGGGAGTTCCACCTCGCGCGAAAATAACGCCGCGAGCAGAGGCCGGGGAAAGAGGGCGGCGATCGAATCCTTTAACGAAACGGGTCGCATAAAATCTGCATAAAGCACGCGCGCTTTGTAACGGTTGTAATTCATCGGTGTACACGGAAGACGAATAATAATTCATTCCATCTCGTAAATTTCGCGGTGTCGTTTCCCCGATTTCCATTCAGCGGCTCGGCGCCGGTGGACAGAGGATTTTATCCGGCTCCTCGATGCTTCAATTAAATAAAACTTCCAACGGGGGATATCGCAGGCTTTCCGATCGCCGGTCCGCGAGAGGGCAAGAAGTGGCCCCCGAGTCGCGCGGGGAATTAATAAGAATCACCGAGGGGAGCTGAATAAGGCTACAAACTTGGATCCTCGAAAGTTCGAAAGCCACGCGGAAGAAAAAGAGCGCGCGGAGGAGTAGTTCCGAGGAGCTGGAGGAAGTTTGCCGGTGGCGGGTCCTCGCTGCCGCTGCGGGGGTGTCTCGGTCCTACGTGGAGGATCCCGAGAGTGATCGAGGATCGAGCGCATCCACCGGGATGGAGTGGATGGCCACCCTCTCAGCCAGCAGGCATTCTCGCGGATTAATAAGCCGTCCAGGCGGAATGGAATAACGAGCAATTATTATTATTATTAGATTTATTTAACGGGCCAGAGGTCAGCATGTAGGAACATAAATGGGAGTAAACATTATTAGCAGGTATTGCAATGACGGTGCAGACAGTGGAGTTGTTGCGAGATATTCCTGAATTTTTACTTCCAACGCTCGTTATCGTATCCAATGGTACAATAATTTATGTCGCGAATTGCTTGAAGGAGGGTAGCGAACCGGTGGAAAATCCAAAATCATCGGAGTGCCTATACTTACCGGTTGGCAAGAGAAACAAATACGATTCGTGGGATCGCGAACGCCGTAATTGCTCCTGCGCATAGAACAATACAATTATCCTAAGGGGTCGTCCTTAAATTACGTAAGGCTTGGGGAGGGGAGGGTCACGAATTTCTTACATTCTCTTACAAGGAGAGGGAGTCACGTAAGGTAGCGTCTTACGTAGTGTCTTTTCGATTGTGCACACGAAACCGAGCTAAATAGATTATATAAATCTTTAAGAGAATCGTAATAATTGGAGAAATTTCGTAAGGAAGGGGTGTGGAATATAAAATCGCCAAAATTACCAGCGCGTAACTTAAGGGGCTATGTCTACCTGCAAGGTCTGAAAACGCAAGTATATTCGGGATTTTTTTTCTTCAATTTGAAGACTTTTTTTAAATTAACGGTAGTATATTCGAAAGTATATCTTTTAAAGTTCTTGTAGTTTTTTTTGCAATGCGATAACTAAATAAATAATGGAATTATAAGCGATCTCCCGACAGCGCTTTTTTTATTACGGTGATCACTGTAGCTACGACCTGGTGCATCAGAAATAAAAAATTCGACCAAATTTAGTCAGTATATTAGATTAGCTTGTCCTTAATCGTGGCTTTTTCATTTCCGTTGGGTAGTTGTTATTTTACAGATGGAAAATGATGAAACATGAGCGCGATTCTGTGGTGAAAATCGATACTTTCGCTACGAGAAGTTGCCATTTTGTAGCAAATTAATATCTTGGGATAATAAACGATCAAGGACAAGATAATCCAATATACTAACTAAATCCCCGCGAATTTTTTATTTCAGATGAACCAGGTCAGAATTAGAACGTTCACCGCAAACTACTGACAAAAAAATCGCTGCCGAGAGATCGCTAATATTCTTTTTTATTTATGTATATTTTCCATCGCAAAAATTACCACGAGTAGTTTAACATGTACACTTTCGAATACATAAAGGTTTATTTAAAAAAAAAGTGTCCGAGGGTTTTAAAAAAATCCCGAAAATACTTGTGTTTTCAGACCTTGCAGGTAGGCACAACCCCTTAAGAACAGCCCCTGAGTCGGTCTCTCGACGATCTATGAATCCTCTTACCGAACGCAAACAGGGGAACACGACCGAGGATAATTTGGAAAGTACGGGAGCACGAAGGGCCAGCAAGTATTCAAGAAACTGCCCGTTTAATTGGCGGATTATCGAAACGTTTTTCCTCCCAGCGCTGGGTGGAGGGAATAAAAATCTTTACGCGATTCGAACGTGCCCGTACGCGGTACCTGTCTCTCGTTTACGTTTCGAAACTGCCGGCCGCCGAACGATCTAATAAGCGCCTCTTCTTTACTGCTCTCATTCCGCCTGCAGAATTGCTCCTGACGGCGGCTGCGACGCTGTCCGAGTAGCGATTTAATTTTTCTTACGAGCGTTTCCATTCCCCGGGGGGGGAAAAACTGCGACACGCTCGCCTGTGTGTCGGCCGTAATAATTGCGATATTACGGCGCGGCGGGGCTCGAGAGCCCGGGGACAAGGATAAACGATGGTAAGAAACGTTTCTCCTGCTGGATGGCCCCCTTTTCCGCGCGGTTCTTCACCGCTGTACCGAGCAATTGCGCGCCCATCGAGCTGTCCGCGGTTTTTACCCGCCCCGTGTAACACGTTTCGGGGCGCGCGCTCTCGCGATTACGTGTACGAATGCGAGATAAGGCTGAATTCCTAGGCCTGCCGCGGCCGCGGGCGAACATCGCGCGAAGGCGAGAAGGAAACCCGAGAGCTTTCGCTGAGCCATAGGTGTCCAGTTTCGAGAAACCCGCTCCATTTGCTTTTCCCGCCCGCGGACAGCTCGAAACAGTTTACCAGGGTGGTCTGAAAAGTTTTCAGCCTCTCGGCACGAAGGTGATCGTTGCTCGTCTAAACCATTTTGGTACTGCAATCGTAAATGCGTGGCAAGATAGCTGTGAAAATTTCAGTCAGCTTAGACGCTCAGTTGTTATTTGACAGTGATTTGTGTCGGTCGGTGTCAGTGTTTTGGGGAAAAAATGGAAAAGATCGAATATTGTGTCGTGATTAAATTCTTGTGTTTGAAGGGCAATACGTCTGCACAAATTACAGCCGAGTTGGACGCTGTTTAAGGGGACTCTGCCCCATCGTTTGCCACCTTGAAAAGATGGGCAGCAGAATTTAAACGTGGTCGTACCAGCTTGGATGATGATGAGCGTTCGGGACGACCACCAACTGCGACCACCACCGATAACAGCGAAAAAGTTCACCAAATGGTACTGGGCAACCGTTGAATTGAGATTAGAGCATATCGAAAGAACGCGTTTGTCATATATTGAGTGAAGAATTGGGCACGCGTAAGCTATCCGCGCGGTGGGTGCCGCGCTTGCTCACTTTGGACCAAAAAACTAGTGCAATTTTTTGAGTCGATTCATAACCACTGATGAAACTTGGATTCATCACTATACTCCTGAGACGAAGGAACAGTCGAAACAGTGGACTAAGAAGGGTAAATCAGTTCCAAAGAAAGCGAAGACGGTTTCACGACCTGCGGTTCGAATTAGTTCACCACCCAGCGCATTCGCCAGGTCTGGCCTCCCCCAGTGACTTTTTCCTCTTTCCTAAGCTCGAAATTTGCTCGGAGGACAGAGCTTTTCATCGAGCGAGGAGATCATCGCATCCGTAGACGCCTATTCGCAGAGCAAGACGCTAGCTACTATTTGGAAGGTTTAAAAATGTTGGAGCATCGCTGGGAAAGGTGTATCGACTTAAAAGGAGACTATGTAGAAAAATAAACCTGCATTCGCCCGGAAAAAAATATTTGTTACTACCTTAAGTTGAAAACTTCTCAGACCACCCTCGCATACGCGTGAAGACAGGGCGGATGGATCGTCGGTCCTGGCGAAGAGCGCCGAGCCCCTGGCACTTACTCGAGCAGGTTCGGCTCGCGAGGAGTACATAAATAGAGCCGTCGGCTCGTCCGGAAGTGTATATACACACCCCTCTTGCACGGAAGCGTTTCTTTCGGCGAGCGAAGGGAAACGGTCGGAGCCGAAGCTTCGATCGGGGCAGTAATTTCGGGCGAGCCTGGCGGACGCGTCGCCGATGCTTCAAAGAGGGGAGATATCTGTGCCGCGAAGCGGGTTACAAGCCTCCTCCCCGGGCCCGTTTCCCGTTCCTGGCGGCAGACTCTCTTCTTGACCCTGCACGTCGGAATCGCGCAGCATCCAGCGGATACGTAGCCCGGGGCGAGGTACATCATTACGGCATGACGAAACAACGTCCCTGAGGAGCGTTTGACGTGTTCCCGATGAACCGCGGCTCCGCCTCACAGAGGATCACAAAGCTCTCCGCGAGCGGTTTCTCGTTCATCCTCGGTGAAGCCTTCATAAATATTCGCGAGCTCCCCGTGGATATTGTGCGCGGTGTATCCATTACCGTGGCTCCGCCGACTTGGACAAATGAACCCGCTGAATATCCGCCGCGACAGAAGCCCCCTCTTCTAGCGCCCCGTTCTCCTCTGCCCTCCTTGCGCGCATCAGCCGATAGGAAAAACCACCCCTTTCCAAATTCATTCGACGCGTCACCGTCGACGATCCGTGGGACATCGGGGGGGGGCCGCGTATCGATATGCCTCCGGGATTCGAATCCGCTGCCGCTTGCCGGCGAAAGCCGCAGCCTCCGCGAGAGGAATCTCAAGCGTCCCGGGGTACGTACTATGTAAATTTAAATAGTTTCGATGCGCGCGACAAAACTCTGCCCTGGTTGGCTCTGAATTACGGAAGAGGGCCTGGGGAGTTGGGTACTCGCGGTTCGTTCGGGGAAAACGCGTGGAAAATTGATCCGCGCGACACGGGGCGGCGGGATTTATGGGAGCAGAGGAGACTAGGCGCGGCCACTTCTAATTACGCTGAATTATAGACGAGGTGTTACCGCTTCCTCGGCTTCTCCCCCCGTGTCCCCGGCCGCCGAGGATTCGTAGCTTAATGTAACGGCCCGAGGAAGCGGAGAGCTGCCTGGGATAATCAGCTGGATTGTAATCGAAGATGTAAAAGTGTAAGATCGTTCCTCGAACTATCCGGGTAACCCGGATCGGGCGGAACGAAAATGGGGCTGCGATCGGGGGTCTTTCCTCCACGGCGCTAATAATAACGCCGGCGTTAATAGAGGACTCCCCTAATTTCCGCGAGAAATCTCATTTAAACCCCGAGACCCGGGGATGCTCGAGTAGAAAAAAGGAAAGGGACCGCATCAAAGCGTAATATATTTCGTGGCTGGTGGAACGCCGGCGAGAGCAGTCTCCTCCAGAGGCCGCGAAAAGTGGCGTCGCTCCTCGCCCCCCGGAGGAATCTCATCAAATTCCTTTGAAGCCTTTCCTTCCCTCCTCTCTTCGGGAATCGTTGCGCGCGATATTCCATGTGACAAATAAAGTACGCATCGCCGCTGGGAAGCTCGCGGGACGGGGAGAACTCGACGAGCGACGCCGGAGACACGCGACACCCCGACATTCGATATTAATAATGTAACGTATTCCGCGGAGGAGTAGAATCAATCGGATCGGCTGGACGAAGATGGAAGGCGAGGCAGGCTCTACGCGTCGCCTCCCCCTGGCCAGGCCGTGCGCAATCGATATTTCTTCGAAATTCCATGGAGCGGACCGTGGCGGTGCCGTTTTTCGCTATCAGATACCGTTAACGATTAATAGGCGGATCTCTATCGCCCTGGGAGCGCGCGGAATTGCTTCGCTGCGCCGAACAGACGGTACTCGGAGATATACGCGCGGGCATAAAGATATTTCCCAACAACATTCACCAGCAGCCATTGAATACGCTCCCCGAGGAAGCGCGGCTCCACCGATACAGGCCCTAAAACACATAGCCCAAAGCGCGCAATATTGGTTAAGTACTCAAACATTTCCTACCCCCGGCCCGGCCGGCGCACCGGCCCTCCCTGTCCCCCCCGCTCCGTCGAAAACTTGCGAATTCATGGACCGTATTAAATATTCCGCCATCCCCTGTCTCTGCGCCGGCGGTAACTCTGCCGTGGAATTACGGCGGGAGGCGTAGGAAAACTCTTGGATCCCGTATTCTTATGCGAAACGAGGCGGCGAGCCGGGGAAAGTGGCGTGGAACTCGATCGACCACAATAGGGCCAGCCTTTCGAGCGTTGGTTTCCGTGAGAGGACAAGCCTCGGAAGGGAGTGTAACGAGATTGCCTCGTCTTTTTCAACGGGCCATTAATAATTGCCCCGCGCCGCGGCGCGAGGATGGAGACGCTTTTGGGTCAAGAAGAAGGAATTAAATTGAAGGACGCTCATAGGCTAAATTTAGGCAAGCGGGAAGAAATCGGGGTGCTTGTTCTTCCGCTTACATTGCCGGCCCAGCCCGGCCACTTCGTGAAACACGGATTTCTTTCGATTTGATTTATACCCCGGCTCGCGCTCGTCCAGCCGCGCGGTGAGCCGGAGTTAAAATTTCCTACCTTTCGGGTCCTCCTTTTAAGATATCGGAATGAAATTTACGCTTAGAAATAGGAGAAAATTATTCCTTTCTAATGATGTGTAATTTAATATATTTTACATTTGTTTATTTATTTATATTTTTAACTTATTTGTGTTAAAACAAAATTTAATTCTGTTTATTTGGTACCTTATTTAAAGCCCTTTACAGTGGTTTAAGCAAAATGTTTGGGAAACTTTTCGTTTACAAGTTATAAGGAAAATTCGAATAATAAAGGAAAGTAGCAACAAATCGGTTTGGTTAAATTAAAGACCAGACTTTTGCGAACAACAACCCATTAACAAATATTTTTATATGCATTAACGAAAATAGCGACATTTTTCAATTTTCATTAGGAATATCTTTCGAACGCCAAAAAGTTCCACTTTCGGACCAATTGCGATATTTTCAGCACACTCTCCTCTAAATAATGACGTAACGATCATTTCCCCCCTCGTCCCACTGCTCAGATTATTAGCGTTTAAAGTTATCAACGTTCGGTCAGTCCGTAGGGTGGGATAGTTAAACAGAAGGGACACATGGTCGCAGAGGTGTTATTATTAATATATTTGCAATATGCCCCTATTGTCGGGTTGTTATTTTAGTGTGTGCAATATTAATTCCTCAGCTTCAAGGTCTAAACTCTGAATTGTTTTGGTACATGATCTCATTCGCAGAAAATAACGCAAAGAACATAACAAATAGAATTTTTTCTTAACACAAATAAGTTAAAAATATTAAATAAATAAATAAATAAATAAATAAATATAAAATATATTAAATTACACATCATTAGAAAGGAATAATTTTTTCCCATTTCTAGGCGTAAATTTCATTCCGATATCTTAAAAGGAAGACCCGACATGTGGGAAATTTAAAATCCGGCCCACTGCGAGCCGTCTCGCCTCTATTCTCGAGCGTGTAAACGATTTAAATCGAAAAGTTTGCTACCGAGCCGCACCGCGAGTCGGTCCCAGCGATCAGGCACGCCGGAGGTGGCGTGGTTATCGGAGTTACGACCCCGCGGTGCAAAAAAGAGGTGCGCGTTGCGCGGATTATGGCCATCGATTACAAGAGTCTAGCAAACACCGCGGCACGAGTGTATTCCAGGGTTTTCCTGGCCGTAACCGTGGGCGGCGGAGCTCGGCGGAGCTGAATCCGCCGAACTTTCGAAGCGCAGAGGGGATTTCTGACACTTCCTCTCAGCTTTTCCGATGATAAACCCCGGTAACAGAGCTCGCGGTTGGAATTAAAATCTGACATCACGCTCGCGGAATTACCCTCGGGCTGCGCGAAATCTGAAATCACAGTCCCAGAATTACCGCGCGGAAGCCAGCGAGTAACCCGCGGGCCGACCGAGACGATCGCCGATCCAATCTGATAACGATTCGCGGCGAAACTTCATTACTTTCGTGAAAGGGGCGATAATCCTCAAAAAAAAGAAAAAAATTAAGCGGAGAAAGGGGCCCTCGAGTCGTCGGCCTGGGAAAAAGGAAACGGAGGACATTTCGAGAGCCGAGGAGGAGTTCCCTTCTCCGCGAACTCCGGGCTAAGTCCCTATCTTAATAAATCGAAGGAGATTACAGCGAACGAATATTTCGCGATTCCCCAGCGAAGCCACTCGGTGACTCGGCTCGGCAGCCAACCGTCTACCTTCTTGCCGATAATTAGACAGCTGGCGAAAATGACCGGCAGGTGCGAGGCGGTTCCTCTTTCGCTGTCGACGGATCGACTTACTTCCACGTTTCATCAGCGAATACGTGGGCGCGCCGCCGGTAGCCTTGAAACGCGCAATCAGGTATTCATCGGGCGAGGATGTAGTCTACCGTAGACGCAGTTATGCGAATCGAAAGAAACGATCATTTCCCTGACGGAAGTCACCGCGCGCTCGTTCGTCCGATCGGGCCCTGATTGGCAGCCGCTCTCGTTCATCTTTCCCCGATCCCAGAGCTTCGCCGCGCCGGCTTTCCAGCGAGAGAGAGAGAGCCGGCGGAAAATCCATTTCCGCCGCGGGGCTTGATATTTATGCCGATAAAATAATATCGCGCGCCGCATTCGTGTCTCGCGTTCGCCAGACACCGTAGGATTCCTTGTTGAAACAGGCGACTCGAGCCCCATCCGAGCGCTATCGACGGCGCGGATCAAAAGAAATTGTATCGGCGGGGACGTGGAAACGCGGTTACATGCCTCGCGTTGCTTCCAGGCATCCGAGCACGTCGAAGCGACGGGGAATCGCCATCCAGTAACGCTGCAACGTACAATAATCTTACAAGCCGGTACAGTCCTCGGACAGAGGTTCGTTAAGCGCTCTTGCAAGGCCGCGGGAAGGACACCGTTCCCGATGAAAGGTTTCATGAAATTCACAATTCTTTCGCAGCGCACGAATACATCTCCTCCCGGCACTCGATCGCCGAGCCCCGGTGGTATCCCCAGCTCGGTCCGATAAAGCCACTTCCCCTCGTTCGAAATTTCGAGCAGTCGGGTGGTTGCGAGTGCTCGAGCGTCGCTGGGAGCATCGTCGGAGCCGTTTTGTTCGCGGCGTATCACGGCCAATCAGCGTCACGTTCGATCGCGACGCGAATAAAAATCGCCGCACCCCCGAGGACAGCGCGAACCGGCGCCCCCGATCCGATCGAAGGAAATCTGTAACGATCCGCGTGTCCCCGTTCCGCCTCGGCTAACTCGATACAGGGCTTGTTACCTGCAGCGCCCGTGCACACAACTTCCCCGACGATATTCCCTACTAATTTCAGGAAGAACACAGCGCCGGTGCCCGCCGAGGGGGGGGACTGGGTAATTATTCCTTCGGCCGTGTCCGACTTTCCAGCCACGCTCTCCTCTATTTTTCCGCTCTTTTCGCCCTTGTTTGCCCCGCGCCCCCTCGTCGCGCATTAACGCTCATTAACATGCCGTGTGCAGTTTTAACTGGAACATCGATTCCGCGCCAGCTACGACGCCTTCCTATCGCGATGCTCCTAAACGGGGAACGACTAGCGGAATGGTCGCCGCATCGGGCTTAATCCCTGGACTCATCCCCTGCGAGTCTTATCGGCGGACATTTTCGCGGGGCTTTTTGCAGGGGAGCTTCGGAGATAGACCTTCTCCCCGATGCTGTGGCAAATTCGGACAGAGATACGTTCTCCTTCCGACCAGCTCCAAATCGTACCGAGAGCGTGGATCATTAAATTCATCGGGGCGCTAGCTAGACTCTGCGAATGTCTTAAAAATCTAGAAGGGAACAGATACTCGCCTGCTCGTAATCCCTCGGTGGTAGAGACAAAGGCGGCTCGTTCGAGGAACGCGGTTACGTACCATCAATGCCGGCAACATCGGGCCGTAAAGATACACTCGAGCTGGCAGATTTCTGACCGTTGTTAAGACCGTTAAGCTCCCCTCCCCGTAAAGGGGTTCCCTAACGATAAACAATGGCCGCGCGCGGCGCGCACCGTGCCAGCAACAGCTTAATTCTAGCGCGTTCGAGCATTCGGGACTGTCGAATTTACGGCTTTTCCGAAATCCTCGCGCGCCCGCCTCGCGAGGCCAGCCCTCATTACAGGTTGCCCGGTTTAACGACACGGGCCGGTTATAATGACGGCAAACTCGTTTATCGCCTAAATATACGCCCTTGTACCCTGGCCTGACGGAATTAACGCTGCGAGCTAACGTCCCTGTGATAAGTGGAACGCGCTTTACCGTCCACCGTGGAGCCGGTCGTGATTGTGAAATAATAACGCTGCTCGATTTCAATTCCGACCGGTTAATCGCGATAATTAATCAAATCGAAAGGGCGGCCCGCCGTTACCAAATTAATGGCCGGTAATTATCGGAACGGTCCATCGTCTGGATGCTATAACCAAGCGCCCCCGTAAACAAATATTTCTCCGTTTATCCGAAGGGACGGGACTCGGGAGCGGGTGTAAAGCGGGGATGAAAGGAGAGGAATTAGGTATCCGGGGATTTCCGAAATAACGATCGCCCAATGAATTCTATAAATTTCACGTCGATATGCCCGCGATAATGTATGTACGTACCTTCCAATGCTGCTGGGTAAAAGTCATTTCTGTTTGACGAACCGAATGCATTTCCGAGCTGAAACCATAGCTCTCGCCGGTTCTGTAATCGAATTTTAATGGGCCGAACATATTGTCGGCAGTTAATCTGAATATTTTTACCCGACGCTATTGTGTTGCTCTGGATTAATGGTACCTACGGGGTGTCTCGTTTCAATTTCACTTTGCCTTGGCGATTGTTCGATTCACTTTGGGGACATTCCACGCGAAGTCGGACACTTTTCGCAGTAACATTTCGGATTTTGGTGCAAATTGGATATGTTGTAGTCTTTAGGGGTATATAAACGTATCTCGAAGGATTTTTCGAAGTGTCAAAAATTGTTGATGTTACAGCTCTTTGAAATACAGTGTTTACTATTTTTCCAAAAATTATAACTGTTGAACTAATAAACTGATAAAAATCACCTTTTGGGCGCTTACAGTGCAGATATAAGAGTACCTAGTAAAAATTATTTCACTTAATAAAAACGAATATTTGACCATTTGTTTAGTAATTGTTCTAAACAAATGCAATTTTATAGTTGAAGGCACCTTTTTTAAAATTTGGAAAAAATAGGAGGATAAAGCCCTGTTTTTCCTCTCTATGGACATGTATTGAAAAAGGTGGACGTTTTAAAAGTGGCCAAATGAAAATTAATTGAATGTAACGCTGCGTGAAATCACACCGGCTCGACTGGTCGCTCGGGCCGTGCGGTACTCGCAGCGGCCAAGCGGCTATACCTGATATTCTTATACAGGATTCTCAAAAATGGTATTTGAAAAAAAACTGAAGGAGGAAAACTCTTTTTTATATCCGACATAATGCGGTATTTGAATTTTTGGTGTTCGCAATATTTTCCTTGAAACGAGGGTGACTTTCAGTTTTTTAAATGGAATCCTACATATTTGATTACCCAATATGAAAGCGACTGCCAAGACAAATTCAACCATATGGTACACTACGACCTTCAAGGCCACACAAGGTTAGGAATAAAATAAAGAAACCCTATCTACTAGATAGATAGTTCAATACATTTACTTCAAAGCTTGCAGCGGTCCTCATTAATACCCTATATAAAAGTGGCAGGTATAGCCACTTGGCCGCTGCGAGTACCGCACGGCCCGAGCGACCACTCGAGCCGGTGTGATTTGACGCAGCGTTACATTGAATTAATTTTCATTTGACCAATTTTAAAACGTCCACCGTTTTCAAAACATGTCCATAAAGAGGAAAAGCAGGGCTTTATCCTCCTATTTTTTCCAAATTTTTAAAAAGGTGCCTTCAGCTATAAAATTGTAGACAGTTGAGTGAGAAAAACGGCAGCCTTCGAATTCCGACGAAGTTAATGAGCCTCTTGGAACAGCGAACGTGATCGAAAGATTAGATTAAATATGGACACCCTGTAGGTGGTTGGCGACCTTAATCCGAGAGAAGGGAATTTGAACGTTAAAACGTATCCGCCAATATTTAAATAATCTACGCTCCCGATTCGATGATCCCCCCTGCACCTCACGTTCAATATTTGAACGTTAAATATCGACGATAAAAGAGCGATCAAAGACTGGATTTTACGGCAACAATGGCACGGACTGCGGCAAATTGTACGGGACCCTGTCGTATCGATTGCTCGTCGACGAACGCAGCGACCTGCTAGCGATACGCAATTATCAAAAATAATCTTCAACAGACGACAAGCCGGGCGGGCAGAAAACGCGGGGACAGGTGACTTTCCGCCTGTTCCCTCCGAACAAAGTCGCTGATCGTTCCTGTTTCTCTCCAGATACGATACAATTTAACGACGGCCTCTGACGCGAGAGAGAACTCGCCCGGACAGGGCAACCGAGTTCCGCGACTCCTCGCGGTAGATAGAACCGTTGAAATTCAGTTATTTATTTGCTCACGGGCCTCACGGTCGCGGAGAGGACGTGCCCTTTCGTTGCGACGTCCCCACTCCCTTCCCTCCCTAAAAGACGGTCTCTAACGATTCCAACTTGCGCTCGTCGAAATGCCAAGATGCCCACTGAAGCCTCGTTAGTAACCGCGTCAACGGATTCCAACGACATCCACGAAAAAAAAAAAAAAAAACGTGGCGTTATATAAACCCTGGTATGGTTAAAAGACTACTGCGTCGGCTCTGAGAACACCTGGTTAAACCTGACCCTAATGCAGACAGATTCATCACGTTTCGCAAGGGGACACCGTGAAGGCATCGACTTCGACCGCGGAGAATGGACTCCGAAGGCTTCTCCGAATGACCGACCGGCGGCTCGGATCGCGGCGCTCGGTTTAAGCCAGAAACGGTATTCCAAGTAGAAAAGTATGCCTTCCGGTAGTTGGGCGCGAGGAGACAAAGGGAGGAGGCCCTCCGATTCGAGAGCGCGCCGCGCCGATCGCGTTGCACAATGAAACAAAAGCATGTAATTATTCCCTGGCGCTCTCCGCGAAGGGGAGAGCCACCGATGCCCAAGGATCGTTGCATTTATCCGTGATGCAACGTTGTTTAATTATGCATTTTGAATACGTGAACAAGGACTGCCCGCGGTGCGTGCCGCGCGTGGCGATCGCCTGATGATCCGCGGTCCAAAGTAACCGAAGCGATCGAGTGGTTACTCGGAAACACGTTCTTGCCAGGCTCCACAAATATTGCAACAGATGCTGTTGAACTTCGCCCATTGTGATCTATATATTCGGAATGGGTCTGCAGTAGCTAAAAGAAGAAAGCCAAACAAGGCGAGGGACCGTCTTCTGCCTGGAAAGAAGATTAGCATACCAGCGCGCTGCTGTCCCTCAACTGGAACGCCCGAAAGGGGCCAGCGACTAAGAGAAACGAGGAAAACTTTTGCCTCGTTATACCGCGTAAACAGCGTGAAAAAAAACCGGTCCTCGTTTTTGTCGCGAAACCGAAACATAAATCGTGTCATTTTCGGAACGCGGTGCCCAGCGTTGCTTTTAAAATTCTAGCGCTGCCAGGCTCTCGTCCCCGTGCGGACGCAACGAGGCGGGAGTGGGCCCAGGACGGATAAAACTTAACGAATTCCCCTGGCCAGCGCCGCGACTTTAATATTTAATACGCGGAAAAGGGATGCTCACGGTTCGGCCGGATTCAAAGCGATGGAGATTTTAATTTGCGCGAATGAATAAATGGATTGGTATGGGGACGCGAGCGCATCGCTCTCCAACAAGATTAACGGGGAATATTATTTTAATTAAACGTTTAACCGGTGTTCCCTACCGCCGCAGGAGCGGACAGGAGTCGCTAGGAGATTTGAGAAGACGAATGCCAGAGCTTCCTCGACGGCTGGCCACGAGTTTTATCGCAGCCGGTTTATATTCGCCTCTGAAGCCTGTCCACGGAACAACCGTGTGTTTATATAACAAACGGCTGTAAGACCAACGGTTGTCGCGCGCTCGCGACGCTTAGAAAAAAAAGCGTCGGCGAGAGCGCGATTTATCAACAGTCACGACCCAGCAAAGATTAGCTCTCATCAGGCGGCGATAACACGGGAACGCTCGCTCCGCTGTCCCCGTTCCCAAGGAAAGGTAATTCAAAGCCGCGCTTAATTCGATACCGCGCGACGCTGGCCGTGCAAAAATCCATTCCGCGAAACGGTTCCGCTGCAACGAGCGGGCGATGGCTGCCCGTTCTGCGATGGGCCTGGAACGTTTGGTCCGAAGCAACCGCGCACCTCCGCCGACTGATGGAAAGCATGAGTAACTTTTCATCGAGCGGAATAGGCGATGCTTAATTGCGCGCTCCTGGCTGAAACGCTGGAAGAACTGGGCGTCCTTGGGCCGAAAATATCGGCTGACATTTGCACGTCCACGCGCTGAAACGAGTTTTTATCGAAGTCGGAGGAGGACTCGATCGAGAATGAAAGAAATCGTGCGTGGAAGCAGGAGACACTCGGAGGACAGGCGGTTGCTAACGATTGCGAAACACGCCGCATCTTCGCGGGAAGACAGGCGACGGAGGACGCGCGATCGATTTTACTCGAAACGAGTCGCAATTCCTTTTGCGTCGTCGAAACGCTTCGTCCCGAGCCGAGCGGTAACGCGGCCGTGGATCCTTACCACGAGACGGCTGAATACGAAATGGCGAGATCTTAATCGCGACAGCCTTCTAGCACGGTCGAAAAGACAGGAAATCATTTTTGCGTCTCACTTACCGATCCTGTTACGGTGGCATACTTCGGAGACGGCCCAAAAGCGCCGCATGGTCCGTGGAGCGCTCTGCTTCGGCCACGATCGAGCAACTTTTTTTTCTCTCTCTTGTCAGTCCGGTATAATCGCCTTACAGAGACGCCTCGCTGGCGGAATCACGAAACCGTCGAATCTTCGAGCACTCTCTCGTGCCGCGCCGTTCGCAGAATCGGCAAATGCACATCGTACCGTAAACGAGAGACCGAAGGGACGATCGTCGGCGCGTCACTCGTGCCCTTACTCGCAGCCAGGAGCAGGTCTCGCTACATCGTTATTACCATTTCCGAGAAACCGCTGTTCCAGAGTTCCCCTGTCGGTGCGGTTTTTACCGTTCCCACATGACTAACAGGTTGACCGTGAACGCTAACCGATGCTTTCGTCGATGCACTGTATGTATAACACGCGCCCCGTGTGCACTGGACGCTACTCTCTTTCTCCGTGCCGGGAAAGGGTAACGGAGGGAAAACAGCGTGGCTACGTAGACTCCAAGGACTTGTTGCGGTGTGTAGCCGCCGCGCGTTTTTTTTTTTCAATAACTTGGAAGAGACGGAATTCGAGGGAATCCTGCTGCCTCGTTGCCCGTCCTCTGGCTCGCCAAGATGCTCGCTGCGTGTCCTTTTGCAGCCGAAGCAACGGTGCCGAGACACAGACGCGCTCGCGAAGCGGCCCCTCGGGCCTTCCGCGCGACGAACTCCCGCGTAAATACGCGTACCTCGATTTTCCCGTGGATTTCGACCGTTACGCACGTCTGTGGATTGTTTCGAGTGGGGCCGTCGTTGGGGGTCCGAAGGGAAAGGCGTAGAACGGGAAAGATTCGACGAGAAATTAGAAACGAAAGGATCGCGACGCGGAAACGCGATGCTACTGCGGCGACGTCTCGCGCTCGACTGCGAGGTCGCTTCGTCCGGACCGAAGACCGATTTAAAGCTCCACCATGGAGTGTCGAGACGGTATCTCGGCCTAGGCCGATTTTCCTGCCAGTTTCCCCCGTGATTGGGGCTGAAATTGAAGGGACACGTCCTAGACCACGGATAAGAGCTGACAGGTAATTAACCTGCCGGGCAACGGTGCGCCGGAGCTCGTCGAATTGCGGTCTAAATTAAAATCGGAGATGACGATTTCGAACCGCCACTTCGAGCCTTTAAACGTCTTTATTGGCCGACGAATACGCGGACACGCACTTGTCACAATATAAAAAGGCAAAATACAACCACAGTATTACCGTGCAGCGACACTCTGCATTTAAACAGAAGCGAAATGAGGATAATTTAGGAAAGCGTCCACATTTAGATCGCGGTAGATAACTGTCCACGTCACCGGCAGAGTCAATTGCTGATTCTAATGGAGCAACAAGATCGTATTTCGAAAACTGTGGTTACCGTGAAACGAAGTTGCCGTTCTATTTGAAGTAACGCTTCGAGCAACGTCATTTTGAAGTGCTCTGCTCTGCCGTACAGTCCGAGACAAAAGATGGCCGTTGTCCCCGCGAGGGATCATCGTTAGGATCCCCCGGCCGGCGGATAACTTTTGAAAGCGAAGGATCGGCGCCGGGATTGGTCGGAAGGACCCTCAGGTATAAGCATGGGGAGCGGAGATGAATAGCAGAATCGATAAATTCTGCTTTCGTTCGACCGGATCTGCCGTACCGGCGCGGCGGTACGGGAAACGTTTTAAGATCCGTTAGCGGTTCGAGTGCCTGCCCTCCTAAGTGCTCCTATCTGCAGAGAACAGAGATTATACCTATGTCCTTCCGTGTTTAGTGATCGATAACTCATCGGTCTCGCAACGGCAATTATTTCCAGCGATATCTAGCTTTCTTTTACATCCACGGTCCGACCTTCGAGCCACGTAACCGTCTCGGTTTTACAAAGAAACGTCGGCCGACCATTTTATCGGAAGAGAACGGTCATTTCGATACGCTATCTCGTCTTCTATGAAAGTTTCGAACGGCTATCTAGAAACGCCGAGCTTAATCGCAGCTTTGCGTTTCGGACTGTGACGCTCGCTCGAAATTTATATTCGGAGGGATTGCTCCCAATCTAGCTGAACCGACGCGGTTTCAAAATTTCCACGGGATTTAGAGAAAACATTCGTCAGTGCATCGACGCGGAATCCCTCTCTCCGTCTCTCTCGCGCCTATGCGTGCGCTGATACCGACTTAGAATCTACCTCTGTCCCGTTTCATCCTTCCCTCTAGAAAGGGGATAAAAACACCCGCGCGATTTTCGCGCGACGTTTTAATTAATCCCGTGATAATCGCTTAACTCCGCCTCTTTTTTTTATCAGCGTTTCTGATGACAAAAAAAAAAGCACGTATGTGTATACCTGTGCCGCCCTTTATGCTCCACGGTTCAAAGGCCTGCTGTCCCCCTCGGCAGCCTATTGTTCGTTATCTCCGTCTACGCATAGGGGACGATCTTATATATTTTCGAGGGGTTCAGAGGTATAATGGCGTGAAAACAAAGAGCATCGCGCCCGTCCGGAACACCTGGAACTCCTTCTCCTTTTAAATGGCTCTCTTTCTCTCTCCCCCCCCCTCGCCGTTGCGCGGGCGTTACGCGCGGAATTTACCTGACACAGTGAGAATTTCGGTCCGCGGAGGCGCATGCCGGGAATATTGGAAGTGCCGAGGAAAATGAATAGCGGAAATACGTTTCCCGCGAGGAGAGAGAATAAGAATTCCC
The DNA here is from genome assembly GCF_050908995.1 of Andrena cerasifolii. Classification (NCBI taxonomy): domain Eukaryota; kingdom Metazoa; phylum Arthropoda; class Insecta; order Hymenoptera; family Andrenidae; genus Andrena; species Andrena cerasifolii. Next base: position 6,832,425 of record NC_135123.1, read on the forward strand.
GCGTAGCGCGCGGATATTTCTTTTTCTACGGATGAACACTGACAGCCAAAGAACCTCGGCCCGTTTCGCTTTGGCCGTCTACGGACGCGAAATAATATTCTTCCCGACAGAACTACTTCGCAGTTATTAATTTTTCATTCTGCCAGCCGTTTTGTTCCGAATATCCGCCTACCGGAAGTGCACGGACCTCCTAGCGTAGCCGGGCGCTCTCAAAGGACGATCCTCATCGCAATAACGGATTATGAGATATATGAGACACGAGGTACCCTTTGAAACGGTCCGCGCAACGCTCGCGAGCCGTTTATTTCCTTCGACGAAAGCACGAGATATATTCATATGTTGTTAGGGTACTAAAGGATGGTAAAAAATGTATTCTCGCTCGCTTTAATTCCTCCGCGTCGGCATCGTAATAGATGAATTATAAGTATAGCTGATAGAAGCGGTGTAACGTACATGGAAAAACATATATTCAATTTGAGAGCTCGGCACGCGCCTTTCCAACATCTACAATTCTATTAAGGATGCGCGATTAGAAAGTGCTCGCTGCAGCGACGGCGCATTAAAGATACAGCGTTGAAACAATTATGGAACTGTGTATTTTATATATTATTTACATGTATATACCGAATTTCCTACAATGATACACTGTATTTTATGAGAATTATAGTTTAGCTGTCAGGAATGTTCTCCAAACCCTGCAAAAATGCAAGAACCTTATCGAATGCATCTCTTTGAGAAGCGACCAGAGTTTTAAACAGCACGGTACAGCGTGCTGCTTGAAAACTACAATCACTTACCGCCGTCTTCCAAACTGCACCAGATAGTCTGGAGTCCCTCTCCAGCATCACGCAATCCCAATCCTCCTGCAGCTTCCTACGCATTGGCTGCAAAATTAAAGGCATGAGGGAACTTGCTTTGGGCGCGAGAAGCTTTGCTTCGAAGCAACTTCAAAACGTGCAACGAAATTGCAGTAACGCTGCACCGTGTGATCTCAGAAATTTATTCGAACTGGATATAGTTTTATGCGACAAGGAAAAGAGTACTGAAGTAGCAGATCGTGTACACTGTGTACTATACACTTGTGAAGTTATTACGCAAACAGACGAGCGTATAGGTTAGGATATGAAAACTACTTACGTTTCCGAAGACAGACTTATTTATGTAGTACACAATATGCTGTGGTAACATTAAACATGTTCCCATTATAGCCACGCAGGGAACTATTTCGTACCACATTTCGAACGAACTTCTTTTCTCTTTCAAATTCGCGAATACCGTCCTCTTCTTAAAGATGGCGACGCGACCGATTTACTGTATATATGAAGTTTCTATCGCGCGTTTACAAGTTTCTTCCCAGAGTCTCTCGTTTTTAAACGCATTATTTTTCGCTTATACCTGAGCGCGTCGGGGTATTTAATTACAATAAAGGTATGGAATGTAAGAGAACATCGAAGTAAGCCTTTTTCGTCGGCAGCAATTATTTAATTTTGAGCATCTTTTGCAATAATTAAAGCGATTAATACTGTAGCTTTTTGCGACGCGCTGTGCGTTGACAGTTGACGGTACAATAGAGTGGAATGTCAGGAATTCTCGAGAATTATTAAATGTCGACAATTTTTAATTCGTATTTATAAAATACCTAATTCGTCTGTAACAGAAAGATTTCGTCCGATTTTTAAACGTGCGTGTCGAGAGCAAAGTGAATGAACTTAAATAGTGATACGCGACGAAGGGCGACGTCCTTCGTTCAAATATTTTCGCAATGTCACACATGTGCAGAAAGAACAACAAAGGCAGTTGGTTTTGAAAATCGTTGCTTGATCGTGTGGTACGTGTTGAACGATTTAACGATATCTTTTATATTTGTACAATACATTCGCGCTCGTTGATTTCGACGCAAGACATCGGTCCGACGGGATAGAAATTTTGAATAACTTCCCCCGCTGTGGCGTGATACGTTATCATAAAGTTCACGACGTTACTTGATACAAGGTATATATATGTCGATTAAATAACAGTCCCTCTCACGCGCTTAATTGATTCAAATTGCCTCGTACCACGATCGGGTTTGCATTTACATCTAATTACTTTGTTCCGAAAAATGGTGAGTGTTGTGTAGCAGATATTTACGTTTCATAAGAAACGCAGGTCCTTAGCGAATCGAAAAGTATTCTATATCGGCGTTGGATCGGATCTCCGTCGCGAAATTAGAGATTAGATTACCACGAATCTGCGAGTCCGTGACACGTGCCTTTGTGGACACCGAAGATCAGTTTGGCATTTTGAAAGTAAACGCGAATTTGAATTTCAGGAGAGCCTGAAAAGGAGTTTCCGGCCACCAAAAATGCTAATAAAATTGTATTCCATTTTCATTCTGACGCTGGACGTGGTGACACTTCTAATCGGAATTTTCTTTGCTATACTGATCGCGTTGTACAGAACATTTAGGCCTCCGCCTTTGAAGAGTCTTCGTGGAGAAGTCGCAATGGTAAGGGAGTGATTTAATATGATTTGAGAATAACTTGTTCTGTTTAAAAGATATTTCTACCCGGGCCTAGGTGGTCGGCGCAGGACGGGGAATAGGCAGAGAGTTAGCTATTCACTTGTGTCAGTTAGGCGTTAGCGTTGCATGCGTGGACATTAACATTAGAGATTGCGATGCTACTGTGCGAAGGGCATCGCAATCGGTGGGAATAGCTAAAATGTTCATCTGCAATGTAACAGATAAAGAAGAAGTAAGTATAATATCACTCGTAAACGTTGCATTTAGAATGTGTAAGAGGTACAATGGCTATTTAATCGCGAACCATACGAAACAGGTAGCTCGTACAGTGAATATTATTCGATCAGAGCTGGGAGAGGTGACGATGCTTCTCCATTGCTGCAGTATACCTAGTCCTAGGGCGCTGATCGACGACGCGCCCAAAATAAGGCATACAATTGACTTGACAGTTATTAGTCATTTCTGGGTAGGTATTTATTTCGTAAGTATTTATAAATTTATATAATAAGACCTGGCTTTTAGCTGTTGGAAACAGTTTTACCCTCGATGGAGCGCGCTGGTAGAGGGCACATAGTGGTGCTGTCGTCTGTAGCTGGCCTATCTGGTGGTGCTACCGGAGCGAGCAGAGTTCCTCTGTCTACAGCACAGTTTGCGGTTCAAGGATTAGCTGAATCGTTGCACACCGAATTAAGGCATACTAATAGTAATATTATGATTACCTTGGTCCACGTTTATCCATTCATTGTAGGCGCTGAGGTCCAGAGAGATATCCGTTTGCGGTGAGTAGTGAAAGCGCACCTCATTCCTATGGAAACTTATTCATCTACGTTTCGTGCAGAATACCGAGTTATTTCGGCACGATGCCCGCCGCGGAGGCGGCTAAGCAGATTTTGAATGGTGTTCGTCGAAATTACACGGAGTTCAGTGTACCTGGATACTTACTTTATCTAGGGCACGTTCTCAGGTAGTTGCAACTTCGCTAGGTACGTAAAGGGAACAGTCCGCTGTAACTAATACTTTACACTTTCAGGATACTTCCGAAGAAGGCGTCGTTTATGCTGCGCGATCTATTAGACACAGGCGTTGATTTCGGATGATATTTATAGTTTCTCTAATCGAGCACAAAGGAATGATATTTCTGCGTCGCTCGATCCTGCAAGTGCCTTCCAAATGTCTTCCAACAATGATTAACATTTTGTAACTTCTGTTTAGTGTAATTACAAGTAATCTACTGAATAATTTGTGACTTGATGCAGCAAGCAAGACGCATTCATGCACATCTTCGTAAAACATGGCAAATGCATTTCCCTCACTTAACATTTAGGTAGAAGGTATTTTCAATACTTACTGTTCAAAGTTCATTACTTCTGTAAGGATGAAACTGAACATTCGTGTATGCAATATATCTCATATGTATTTCGTGAAACAAATAGAAAATATTATCACATTTCACATTGAAGAATGGACTATGTACAGGATATCGTGATAGTCTAACGTGGCAAAATACCTATGTCGCGAGTTCGATAAACTATACTTTGGACTCGATCTTCAATATCGTGTACAATACATGTATGTACAAATCTGTGATTGCGTATCATGTTCCGGTCTTCTCATCAACAATTCTTGTGTACACGTCACGAAAGGTGCAAAGTATTAATAAATATATTTTTTATAAACATAGACCTTTGTTATGAATGGTAATCTTGTTTGATCTGTCTTGAAGTAAAGTAAGCACACGCAGATCGACGTCCACTGTTTTGAACAGCGTTTCTCGATCAGCGTCGTTGTGTATTAAGGATTATGTATACTGTGACACGTAAGTTGGCATCCGCGTGTATGTACATTCAACCCTGAGTAAACTTCTATTTACAAAACCAGAGATAGATGGACTTGTCAGAAGTGTAAAATCGATCGAGTCTTTCGGCGAGATTGTAAATAAAAGATATCTACAGTCTGCGGGGGACTCGATGAATACGTGAATCTAAGGTTTCAGATTCTCGCAGAAGATAAGCGAGAGAATAGATTTGTCATTTACAATGTGAATTCGTTAAAGTTGGGGCAATTTGTAGATGATGATTCAGATCCCAACACCGGAATAAGTTTATGCTAATCTAAACCAGGCGGAGCTGGCTCTGAAACATCAATTTCCATTGTATCTGGTTTTTGTTCAATCGGATAATCACCGGGCGGTGCCTGCAAGAAATTCAAGGAAAAGCTGTTTGGATCAGTTCATATATTTATTTAATTTTTACGATAATATAAAAAATCGACTCTTTATATACAAGTATTTTTACTCACAATATCAAATTCATCATGCATGTCGCAAGGCGATTTACCCTGAATAACATCCATTATCGATTGCGGAATGTGTGCTTTCTGAAACGCAGCACCGCGATGTTTCGCATAAATAGTTTCCCTTCATCGTTAGTAAAGTGATTGCCGACGTTATTATTTTATGTGAATAAAGTTACCTGATTCTCGGCGAAGGCTTCGACGTGCGCCAGCAAAGGGCCTCGTAGATTGCTGGCCATTTTTAACGCTTCGGCCAGTTGCGCTGGGGGAAGCTGTAGAATAACTGCGAAACTCTGTGGCTGCGTGCGTTCGCAGCATTTTACAAAGCCCTCCCAGACTTTCGGCTGTTTCCACACTTGCTTGAGGATCAACCGTTGAAGTATATTCATGACGAATCCGCTTAACCTCGGATACAGAGCCAGACTTTGTATTACTGTACGCATTAGCAATGTGGGTAGCGGCGTCATCTCCATGAGATGCTGCATCACCACGGCCACGGTTTCCTGGGTGTACACTTGCTTCTCCGCGAAACACAGAGACGTGGCTACGAATCAATATAATTAACAAAACACCGTATAAAGAAACACCACAGATGCGTTCCATAAGCTCGTGTACCATACCTTTTATAATTGTCTTCAGTTCTGCTTTACTTGGATCTATATTATGTAAGGCTATTAACAACTCAGCAGGTGTAATAGGAGACGTGTGAGGTACACCACTTTCGTTATTATGGGTACCTAGTAGCCTATTGAATACCTACGAGGGAATCATTGAAATGAGTACTGAACTTGTCACAAGACCGACCAGTCCTTAGGGTGCACTTACTTCTTTAACAACGATAGGATTTAATTTTATAAGTTTTGGGAGGGCGGCTATGACTTCCTTCTTCGTTAAACCGTTTAGAACGGGTATTAAGAATCGAACATCGGAGACTCTGGTTTGATAAAGTTCTCGTACACGTGCTACCAATTCTGCACTCGGTGCAGCTAAGTATGAAACATTATGTTAGATGTGGCGAAAATAGTAAGAGTATCGAATAGAAAATGGCAGGTTTGCGTACATTTCTCTGTAAGAATATGAATAATTCTCGTAACCAGCGTCTCCGCTCCTTTTGGACAATTTTCAACCAGGGCTAGTAGCTGCGGGCTACCCATTCCTAGAGACCTTACAGGCCCTTCTACTAATCTAAGAACCATACGTTTCACATCGGCCCCCATCGATGTGTACACCCTCGCCAATCTGGGAAAAGATCGTGAATATCAGCTCGCCCTTCATTTCCAATGCATCTACTAAAAAGAACAACTCACTCATGGATTAGATCTTGGTGCTCGCTCAAGAGAGCGAGGTACAACCCGAGACAAGCTCTCGTCGTAGACTCATTCCACAGAGTTTCTGCTTGTGGTCTGCCTCGATCTTGTCCAAAGACGATCTCGGGCGGAATATGGAGTCGTAAGAAGCCTAAATAAAGAATCGCGTACTCCTCTATGAGTTTACTTAACTCCGGACGACTATATAGCTGGCAAACCAACTGTATGGCAGCTTCCCTGATCTATATTTAAACAGACAATTAGCATGCAAGTATAGGCGAACGAAAGACTTGTCTTTCGATGTGTTGCGGATATTAATATGACGTTGTTGCTTACCGTGTTGTTCTCGTGACCAGTGTGACACAATAACACGTTTAGGAAAACTAGCTGTTTCGTCGGCCTGCGAATGACCATCTCTTTTAACAATTGTAGCGGTGCTAACCCTCTTGTCTCGTCAGAAGACACCATTTTTAATGCCTCGACGGCATCTTCCGTGATTAAAGGGGCTTCCAAGTATAGTCTACTCCATAGTACGTACACGGTTAATACTGTTTCTCTCAACATAGAGAACTTTATTGAATCTAATTGTTACCTAGACAGTAGAGTGTCGCGATCTTTGCCTTGGACCAGATCTATTGCCGATACTAAAGTACATAGTAAGAAATTGTAAGCTTGGTGCGGAGCTTCCTGAGGCTTTGTGCACAACGTGGTTCGCCTCTGGAAACCCTGAAGCAACGCGTACTCTTCGTACAACCAGCCCAAAGCCAAGTCCAAACGATTCCTCATATCGTCAGTAATGTAGCGTAACACTGCCTCTTTAATGTACGGGTTGAACGTCGCGGCTAGTGTCGTTAAAATTTTCGACCTAAAAGAGAACGACGAGGAAGTAAGTCACAGATAATGATACTCTCGATCGAATTAGGGATTGTCGAGTTCAATCACCTGATGGCTGCCACGCCACCAAACACAGCCGTTTTCTCGGCAAGCAAGATTCTATTAACCGCCATCAGTAACATTTTCTCCTTCACTTCTTTCGCTAGCGGTTTCGTAACTTCGGACAATTTCAGAGCCTTCAAACGATTCCTTGCTTTCGCAAGTGATTTCTCATGAGCCTCCAACGACGCCTTCGCTTCTTTCTCTTTCTCTCTGTCCTTCTCACGTTTTCGTTCGCGCTTCGCCTCGGCCACGCTGATGGTCGGATTCTTCACCAAATCCTCCATCACAGCGTCTTCATCTTTAGCATCTTTTTTCTTCTTCGCTTTAGCTTGCTTTATTTGTATCGCCAACAGTTTGGAAATTGTTTGCCGTTGAACGTTGATATCTGTCGTAGAACTCGGCTGATATTCCCTTTGAAAGATCGTCGTCATTGTGTCCGGGACCCATGCCTATCAACGGAATACATTTAATAGGAGAGTTTGGAGTAATAGTTATAAAAATCTATTGCGCTATCGTGTACCATGCTATCCATTACTAAATCAGTCGCGATCTCCACGCTTAATCTCTCAGAGATGAAGCTTTCCGAGAGTTCAAGTAGCTCCGGCAATTTCGGAGGAGGTACTGGACTAGGTACAATTTCTGGTTCTTCCGGTATTAAAGGAGTATCGATTTTAAGGCGTTTCGCAGCAGAAGCAGCAGCTGCTTCCTAAAAATTATACGAATTGCTAATAAATAATGTTATCGTCGATATTTATAATTCATAATAATTACACATTTACTTGTTGGCGCTTCTTCATACGCCGAATATCTTCCGGCTTTGGATAAGCCTTAATTATTTCTTGCTCTTTTGCTCCAAGCTGCGTCAGCTGCTTAGCTATGGTGGACGCGAATTCTATGCTAGCTGGATGTTTCATGAGTCCTAGTAGAGTAAGTTTCAGTTGCTTTTGCACGCTAGTTACTTGGGAGTCTGACAATGTCGGCGGCAAATCGTGCTGTAGCCTTTGCAGAGCTGCAAATTCAGATCTTTCAGTTACAAGTTCAGCAGAAGTAAGCTCCCGTAAGTTTTACGCACCTTGTATTACACCTGGCATAAACTGAGGCCTTGTTTTAGCGATCAATGCCAGTGACCCCATGCATGTCATTAAATTCACGCTGCTAACGTGCGGGGATCCGTGGAATTTAATCAGCAAATCCATCACGTCGTTAGCTTCTTCTTCCAGTTTCCGTCTGCGAGCTATTTTTAACGTTAAGGGGATATCTTCCAACGAAAAGTCGTCCGGCTTTTTTGGAGTATCTGGGTCGGGGTACGTTTGTATCAAGACTACACCCTCTAGAAATTTAACAGCTTGCGTCCGAATCCTGAAACACAGAAGCGTTCGGTAACTCGAAGATGACTTATGCTCGCAACAAAGAGCAATTAGGATAACTTCGTTACCCGTCATTATCGCTGTCGATCATATTAATGATTTGAATTTTCAGTGTACTGAGTTGGCCCCATGCCACTTCCATCTCTGGAGTGACTGTGGTGGCACTGGCTATCCATTTTAACGCCGATCGCAGTATCCTGCCACTAGCTCTCAGCGCTCTTTTAGCCACAGCTGATGATTCATCAGAAACTAATCTTAAGAGTACTTGGACTATGCGTGGAATTATTTCTGGTTGTTTTACTCTGCAAGTAAAGTACAACTGATAAGTTTATAACAGAAGAACTAGTACAACGCGTGGCGCGCTACGTTTTACAAGGATCATTACCCTGCTTCTTCTATAAAACCTGTAACAGTTTTCTTAACTTCTGCATTTCTATCTAAAGAGAACTGCAATGCCTCGTCTAAATACAGTGGAAGCAATTGCGGCTCTTTGTTTACCAAGATCTCCTGTACTTTACATAAATTCGTGACTTTCACGTCTTCCGCTTGACTCAAGGAAGCCTCGTTCAACCATTCGACTACCTGTAAGATTCGATACAAGGGAAAATGCCTAATTATTCTCAGTTCCTCTGATTTCTATGAAATTTTTAGTTAACCGGCTGTTTCTTTTACGAGTCGATTGTAAGTAATCGAGTAAGAATCATAGCTTCGCGAAATCAAGTTGTGTTTGCCAAGTTACTGATCTCTATTTTTAATCAGAAAATACGTCGGAAATATTATAATCCGAAATCATGAAGGTAATAACACTGACCAAATCGCCCGGTCCCTTTTCCGGTTCTGCCCTCCTATGTATTCGAGGATCCATTGTTATACTTTATAATAAAGGAGCCACCGCTAAGCGCAATTGAATATTATTGAAAAAAAGGCGGCCGGACAATCGTGCGTCGGAGGCTCCGATATGCTAGATCACGCATATATGTCGCATAGGCTTGGCGTGCGTAAATAATTAAGAATTCTCCCTATAAGTCTCTAAAAATCTGTATGTCTCCCATACGACAATTCTCTCGGTATCGTGTTTAGAAATTCTAGTCAACCAACAATAAAATATATCTCAACATTCGACGGAATCGTTTGCGTTGCCATCTTGGCATTCTTCAGCATTCTTCGCTATCCGTTAAGCGCTGCGATCGTTTCATTTTTAAGTAGCGGCAACTTTGACGCCGTTTAATCTCTTCTATTAGCATTCCCACTAAAAGTATTATCATATAATCGCTAATTAATTCTTAGACTCGAATAGTAGAGCAAGTTACAAGGCTTTGTGTTCGGGAACGCGTTCTATGCCACAGTAACATCTTCAAACTGATTCATTCTTTTTTATTTATTCACTTCGTTTTGTAAGTCGATGTAACTTTCGCTGTTTATAGTGGAACGATGAAGTAATAGCGAAACGCGTGCAGCGTAAGGTGCCTCGCTTTAAGCTTTAAGTCGTTATCCCGCTGCTGATAAGTTGGATTATCGCTATTTTTGGCAGAAATGGTACAAAGTGGGTTTAAAAGTTATCAATGTAATTCTATCCTAAGTGTTAAAGGTCGAGTTGACAGCTGAAAAAAATATATGGACATTAATGTAATCTAGCTGATAAAAGGGGAGAAGATTTATAAACGAAACGGAGTTACGCGATTTGTTATCGGAACTTGAAATTTCCACGGTACGTTTAAACACTGATCGATTAGAAGCCCGCTGTCCGTCGCGTCGGCCAGGAGAAACGTAATGTGACTTGCGCGACGAGCCAACAAGTGATATGATTTCAAGTTTCTACGAAAAGATTGTCGGTGCTTCTTCCACAACCGAGCCGAACCAGCGAACGATCCTTTGCGTGGGGCTGACTTGCTTGGACATCGTGCAAACCTGCAGGAAATATCCCGCGGAGGATTCTGACCAAAGGTGAAACCATTGTCTGCGATTGCGCAATGTCATCGTTCGTGCACTGTTTACGTTGATCAGCTGATAAGCACGAGCAAAGCAGACGTAAACAGAATGCTCGGTATTAACAACCATCCGCAGATCGCCCTTTGACCTGTTTGATAAATGTAGAAAGTAATTCGTAGATCTTCGTGCATCTTTAACCACTTGTATCACTTGTTTGATTGACATACAGATCCGTGGAACAGAGATGGCAAAGAGGAGGCAATGCGTCAAATACCTGCACCGTCCTGTCCCTCCTTGGCAACCCCTGCGAGTTCCTTGGCACCTTGAGCACAGAGGAGCACCTGAACTTTCTGCAAAGCGACATGAGAAAATACAATATCAATTTCTCTCACTGCCCCATGGTAGATGGCATCGGCTGCCCGATATCTACCGTCATTTTAAGCCTGAGCACCGGGTCTCGTACGATCCTACATCACAATCCATGCCTGCCTGAATTGACGTTGAAGGACTTCGAACAACTGCGTCTGGGGGATTACAGTTGGATTCACTTCGAGGGCAGGAATTTCAGCGAAGTATTGTCCATGATGCAGTGCGTGGAGAACTACAATAACATGCTTGACTACAGCCAGGATTCTAGCAACAAGGAAGTCAATATGCATCAGATGCCGATCACGATCAGCGTCGAGCTCGAGCGCCCGAGACAAGAACTGCTGGACTTGCTCCCTTACGTCGACGTGGCGTTTATATCCAAGGACTTCGCTCAAAGCAGGGGATACGACAATATGAGCGAGACATTGAAGAATATTAGCGACGACGCTAAATCTGGGTATGGACGCGAATGACGAGGGGCTTCTGAATTACACGCGTTATGTAAATGTTTTATGAAATTTCTTTCTCTCCAGAGCAACTCTCATCTGCGCGTGGGGAGATCGAGGTGCGATGGCACGAACTCCGGACAACGTGACGGTACAGTCACCTGCGTTCCCACCGCAGAGGGTCGTGGACACGCTGGGTGCGGGGGATACTTTTAACGCAGCGGTGTTGTATATTTTGAATAAAGCAAAGTTAGATCGCATCGAACTGAGGAGGTCAGAGTCGGCGGAAGGGAATGTTTTCCTCAAAGACGAGGAACACAAACGCAATGTAAAAAAGAATTACAATATCGAAAGCGTGGAATGCAGCCACACGGAATTTATTACTCAGAACATTTTACACACGGCTGTGACTTTTGGCTGCCAGGTGGCTGGCGGCAAAGTTGGCTTGAAGGGCTATGATAAATTGGATGAAATGTTTAAAAATACTTTGGGAAGTTAGTACAGGAAAACTATCTCTCACGATTTGTAAATATTCCATTGTTTAAAACGTTTCTGATACTTATAGAGATAGAATTTTTATATAAATCTTATTTGTACGTTTGTGGATCCGAGTAAGGTAGAATAAAGTTTAAAACATCTTGTAAAATACAATCAAACATCCGTTTATTATCGATGATCAAACGAAAGCACGCTGGTACATAAAAATTCTTTACTTACACATCAACGGACACCTTTTTAATTTACAATTCGAACATTGCACGAGTAGCTATTGTTTTCATTATTGCGCAACTTCTCACGAGGTATCAGCGACAAATAATAGAAAACTGTGAATGACAAAATTATCTACTGTACTTGCACCAATTATAAACACATGACGAATGAGCAGAAGCATCCCCTTCGACATTCCCGTTTGTGGATCGTAGGAAACATCAGGCGTTCGTTAACTATCCGCCTCAACGCCGGAGTCTAGGAAGTCTGCTGTGGCACGTGTAGCTGCTTCGGGGATACATCTGTAACGGGCAAGAAAGATTCGTACCGCATACTCGAGATATTGTCAACTGGTGGGTTCCGCGTCACGCATACCTCAGAAAAGCGTTGATGTAAGACCAGCACACGGGAATGGACATATCCTTGATGTTCCGTCTCTGCGCCTTGATTATTTGGACAACCGCTGCTTGCGGTGGAACCAGCCCCATGAGATTTGGGAATCTGAATAAAACGGACAAAGGATTACCAATGATTCGCGTAACAATCTCTTCTTCGCTTTCAGCTCGATCTTTCATCATTTACTATTTCTTTCTGTATTCTACTTTATTAGGTCTCATCCGACAGTGTCCTCACCTTTGGTCCTATAGTCAAGTCTGCATGCAAGCACAAGCGAATGGTATTACTATTTAGCGATTAATCCCTCGTATTTTGCCAAGGCAACAACAAGAATACTCATTTAACAGCTGTACACCTGCCTCGATCATCTACCAACGCAAGCCAATCTGAATTGATTTTACCTCATCTTCGGCTTCTTGCAGAGACCCGTATCCACCATGTACGGGTAGATGGTGGTGAAGTGGATGTTCGATGCCTTGTCTTTGGTCATTGCCCGGACCTCCTCGTTCAAAGCCTCCATCAATCCTGCAATTATAAAACGGAATCTTTATGCATACAGGTACATAGAAGAAGCCTGCGTGGTAGTCAAGTGAAAGAAGCGCGACGTTTACCTCTCACCGCAAACTTCGACGCACAGTAGGGGACCAAGTTAGCAAGACCGATGAATCCAGCCATCGACGAAAGGGCGACTATGTGGCCGTGATTCCTCTGGATCATGCTGGGCAGGAAAGCCTGCGTAGTCTGCAGGGAAATTAATCTTAAGCAGCCGAGCAGGAGAAGTGAAACGAAAGGAGTCTCGGTAGAACGGCTAGCTTTTCAAAGAAGCTCACCCAAAAGTGCGCCAACACGTTGATGTCGAATATTCGTATAATTTCCTCAGGTGTATGGTCCATGATAGCGCGGCAGGGCATTATGCCTGCATTGTTGATCAAGATCGTCACGTGGCCCACCTCCTCCCTGACCTTCTCAGCCACCTTGAACACCTCTTCCCTGTTGGACACGTCGCACCTGCGAAACGCCACAGATTGGAACACACACCCCCAAAGCGCGGGGCATCGCATGCTTAAACGTACTTGTAACCGTGCGCTTTCGCGGTGCCCATTTGTTTAATCTCCTCCACGGTCTCATCGTTGCCCTGCTGATTCAAGTCCCAGCAGACAACGGTGGCACCCAGCGATGCATACTTCAACGCCAACTCTTTGCCGATACCGTGACCCGCGCCTGTGACCTGAGCGGACAAAGTGTCGTAAAATTTGATCGCCACGACGCGCCGTGATTGTTCTGCGAGCCTTTGTGTCAGGGGTAATCGCGAACGAGCCGAATCGATGGTCGTGAATAGTAATTATACCAAGGTCCCGTGAGAGGTAATTTGTACAATCAGGAAATTCACAATTCACGCTCATTTTTCGGATTAAGTATGGACTCTTGCACCGGTGCCATGATATCAGAGACGGGCAAAGAATTGTTTCAAATAAAAGTTTGTGTACGAAATTTTTATTCCAAATAATTCTTTGCCCGTCTCTGCGTGAAATGTACGTGTGCTGAGAAAGTTACTCTTCATACCAGGACAATCTCCCCAGCGACGCTCTTCTCCTCGACCGGGACGAACAGCCTGTATATTCCCTCGCCGATGTAATAAAGGACCTTGACGAGGAGCAGCAGGAAATCAGCTAGGATCAGCACACCCCCGTACGCCTTAACCATGATTTCTTTCACTACTGCCCTGAAAGGTGAAAGTTTCCGTTTCAATTCCTCTATTACCGTCTCGCTGGAGCCCATTCTAGTAACCCACAATAATTGTTGCGCACTGAAATGCTCGGACGTTTATAAACGCTCGTTTAAGGTTGCGAGCAGTTGATACAAAGTTGTATCTATGAATAATAATATTTAAGTTTGCATACTTAGTCTAAAGATATCCTACTTCGAATTACATTTCGATTACACTTGTTGGTGTTTCGCAGGAAAGTATGGTAGTGTTCGCTTGGCAATTAAACGGCCGAAGAGATCGACGGCGATAGTGCGAGGCATTTCCGGAGAACCTGGAAGTAACGTGCAAACGCGACGGCCGGATTGATTGTTTTCCTACTAAACCCGACGTGGGGTGCATCCGAATTGGCGCACGAGACCAGCCGCGCGAAGAAAGGCGATTATGTAAAATTTTCGACGGGAGTAGCGAGCAACAAGTCGCCAGCCTTTCAATTTCACCGTTTGCGAAATGATGCGCAGCTCGTCGTCAAGAGCCGATAAATTGCAGCGACCCAATTCCCGCTTTTAAACTTGCATCGACGGTTTTTCGCGTCGAAGGAAACCGAGAGCGTCTCGGGGTCTCAGGTTACCCTGGCGAACAGTCGGGACTGCGTGGAACTTGTGGTAAAAAAGATTAACTTTTTAAGATCACCTCTGCCGTGTTTACTACATATCTCTGACGATGGATGAAATGCGGCGACGCAAAAAATATTGTCCGATAAGTAAATTTCTGCTGCAGTTTTCCTCGGGCGATTTCTTTCTTATTGCGGTCGTTATAATTCACGTATCAAGCGTTGCAGGCATTTGCGTAGTGAATACTGCAGTCAGTAACGTTTCGAGAAAACAATCCTTCTTTCAGCGCGTTTGCAGCACCAAGATGCCAATTCCGAAAGGTGTTAGCCTGACACGCAGTCGCGACCCGCAATTAACTGCCGTGGCTGGGACGATTGACCCAGCGTGGTCAGATTCAATTTGTGATCAATCGTCGTCAATTATAGCTAATCTTGACGTGGGGTCGAAAATATCGCCACTCGCGCGTGACGTTAATTTCCGACTAATTGCTGCGCCCCGGCTGGAAAATAATTGCCGGTTTTCGTGGAACGCGAATAAGGAAAACATGCGCTTGGGCGCAGGATATTTTTTAACATGAGTGACCAATTTGAGGAAAGCTTAACGACCGCTATTATAAATATCTACAGTGATATTCCACTGTCGTCGGAATGCGACGCAATTAATCATTCCCCAAGAGAATGCTCGTTAAGAATAACAAGCGATGGGGAGTAGACGAGCGTGCAAGTGCGAAAGAAAACGGCGAAACGTCACCGCAGCAGCGTATTAAACGAAAAAGACGTGCGAGCTGAGATAATTGAACGATGCTGCTGCCAATTAGTACCGTTGATAATGCGCTGCCGCGTTCGGCAAGCAGACCAGCCGCATTCTCCGTGCGACGATAAGAAATTTCTCATTTATCCGCGCGTACGTAGCATTCCGTCAAGTTCGGAGGAATCGTTGCCATCTTACCGTTCAGCTTCTCAAATTTTCAGAAACGAAGACGAAAGCGAAATCCACTGGAGCAAGATCACGGATTCATCCGAAGAAGACCACCGAGCTCCCCCCGATCGATCAGGCGGAAAAGCGTTGCGGCGGTGCGAACCGTTTCTATTCGTGTTCGGATCGCGACTAAACCGTCTGGCTATAACGCTTCTCCAACCGCTACCAGGGAGTATCTTCGCACCGCCGTCCACTGACTGTTCGACCATAGGAGGATCCCGAGTATCGGCTGAAATAGCAGCCGGTAGCGCGAGTGGAGGTGCCGCAGCCGCTTCCAGAGCCGCGCACCAATTTCCAGAGGAAATCGTTGCGAAAACCAATGGGCATTAAGGTGGCGATTCTTTCGGAATAAACTAGCAGGCCTCCAGGAAGAACTACTGAGAAGCACCTTCTCCAATTGCTTTGATCCCGCAGCGTGTCGCCTTTCAATGACCGCGGAAGGACGTCGGAGGGGACGAGGCGCATAAAAACAAGTCCCCGCTGTGTTTACGAAGACGCGTTGCACGCGGGTCGTTGTTTCCAGGCAGCAGCTCCTCTCTTCACCGGGCGCCGGTCGATTTCGGCGCCTAGGTCATCGCCGTTCTTCGGTGGATTCATCGGTTAGCCGCGCGAGCGTTCGCGATGACCTTAGTCCCAGGACCCAGATTAGAATCCACGACGCGAGCCGACCACTGTGCACCGATCGAGGAAAGGGGGACCGGCGTACGAAAATATAACGACGACACATGCGTCACTTTCGCCCTGGTGACAGCAGCATCTCTCGCGTGAAACTGCGCACGGTTCTCTCTCTTTTAAACGCTGCAACTCGCTCGCGATACCGGCTTTCATCCGTCGTCTTATGTAATCACTTTCGTTTCGCAATATATTCTGCCAGCCCGGCCGGCATCGATAGACGGTAGACGCCTTCGCTTCACCGTAAAACGTTCCACCGAGCGGCTCGCCGAATAATGCGTCTGCCCTTCGGGACGGCGAGTCTCTTCTGTACGCATTGTCAGCTGCTAGTACTACTGCTTCCCTGATATCCAGTTTCTCTGTTGTCAGCGTTCTTCCGACGATGTTGCGTGTCACTCAGCGAATCGTGTTTGTTTTGAAGGCAGAATCCGGAAAGAATGTGATTGAGGCTGTTCCCCGTTGCGTGTGCATTCAATCGAGAATCTCGATACAGGTTACGACGGTTACGTGCTCGATGCAAGTGTAGCAGTAACAATAGACGTTAGTCACGCAATTATCGGTGTACCTAGTATTTATCTGCATATTGTACCTATGTACAGTAAAGGTCATACGTACCATGTAACTGATCCGTCCATCACGGCGAACTGTTGTTGACGATAGGCAGCGGTATCGCGGGGTTTGCCAAGTTATATAAAACGAATCCAGCTTTGCGAGCAGCGATAAGAGGAAAGCATTCGATGTGGATGATAAAAGTAAAGAGGGGGAAGAAGATATTGGCGTAGAATTAAGGGGCAGTCCACTGTGACGGTTTGAAAAATTAAGCTATTTTTAAAGAATTTTTTCTCCGTAGATACAACATATAATGCAATAAATCTTTTGGGTATTTATTAAGCTACTCTTATATTATACAACAAAAAAATTAAAAGATTTTTTTTAATTTGTTTTAATACTTAAAACGCAATTATCTCAAAACAACATTTTTTTTCAACTGGTGCAGGTGATTGCAAAAAAATTATTAGCCCAATCAGTCTGAAATTTTTACACGCCATTCAGAACATCAGTGGCTATGGTCGGGACCACGGAAACCTTTTTGGATTAACCATTTCATACTTCTTGCAAGGCAAAACGATTAAAAAATTCACCGTATTGCGACACTTAAAATTCAAACCTCCGCCATTTTGTGAATTTTTTATCAGTAAAAATAATCCTGGTTCCGGCGATAATTACACTCATAATGATTACAACAGACTTTGAATTTTTTGTTGCAAATGCGTCGTTTTCTCGGAACAGTGCGACATATGTTTAAAAAAAAACTGTTTAAAATGTAAAATAGATTTTTTTATACTGTCAATAAGTGTGTCGATAAGTAGACAAAGCATTATTTACGTTGGACATTCCGTTTACTAAAAAATAAATCCTGAAAAATGACAATTTTTCACGACCTCACAGTGGACTGACCCCTTAAGCGTGTGCATCTAACAATAAGTACTGTTCGAGATCCGTCTGGCTCTGGTCAACGAGCGCGCTTTCGAGCACTTCACCTTGTCTCTTTAGATAGCTATTCGAAAGCGTGGAACTGACCTTGACCTTCGTTACCCTCGCCCAAAGCGAGCCGATGGGGGCGCGAAGCGTTGCCCCGGGTTTTCGGCAAGGGCTGCCTGCCTGTAGGGCCCTAGGGGTCAGTTGAATTTTAGCTGGAGTCAGAAACAGAGCGTCTAAGCAGTTAGAAAGCTCGTATACCTTCTCTGTAAGACTCCGTGCACCGGAATTAAGAGTTATTCATTTTTTAATAAAGTTATCGTGTAAGTTTGACGAGTGTCTAAATTCTCGGTACACAACACTGCTACGTGAGCTGAAAAGCTTTTGTTATGTGACAACGGGGAAAACAGGTTTAGACATAAGACGTTATATATTACCTCGGGCGTTTGTAATAAATAGAGAATAATTCTCTGCTTCGAGCACGGCTTTTCGCTCTGAAGCTTCGATCTTGCAATCGAGAGCCTGCCGTTCGAGAGACTATAGACGGTCGTGGGTCAATGCACCAATTTATCGATTGTCCATCTGTACACGGGACATCTGTCCGGCGAACATGTGAAGATTCATTTCTGCTTAACGTTTCAGACGGGCGGCGTGCGGCGTGCCACGATTCGCGACTGCTCGCGGCGGAGAACCCCTGGGACCTATTTTGACGGTCGCGGGTAACCCGATCGACCATCTTTACAGCGTTTTTCAAGGAAGACCCCGACGGAAACGCTTCACAGTTCGGCCTGTTGTTGCCTTATCTCGAAGGATCGCACCTTCACACCAGTAATTACACTCCGTTCACTGGGTACAAGATTTTCCTCCGGGACGATAATGATCCAGATAATTCTCGTCGTTAATTCTAGTTCTAGAGCAGACGAGTAAAACTCAGCCTCGCCGCTGACACTGATTGTGAGTAAGGCGGCAGGTCAGGGGTCGGATGTTGGTAAACACAGCCGCAGTGCATAATTAAAGGGCATATTCTCCAAGGATCAGACTGGTAACGTATGCGTAGTGTTAGATACCTCATCATATATTTTTAACCGACTTCCAAAAGGTGGAAGTTATAGATTCGACCCGGAAGTACTTTTTTTTCGTCCCCGCATAACTCCTCGGCATGTGGACCGATTTTGATGATCTTTTTTTTATTCGAAAGAGGGCGTGGTCTCATCCTAGACTGCATCAATATAGACTCAATATTTTGCTAGTTCTGGTTAATAATGAAGACTATTGTCACCTAATTATTATTATTTTGTGCATGTTGTGTCAATATATATAAAACTAAAAAGTTAAAAACTACCGACTTCAAAATAATAAAAGTGCACTAAAAAGTAGAAAATAATTGTTTCCCTTATTTAATCTACGACTCTCATTTTTTAAATCGGCGCCTCATCATTTGCACTGCGTAAATCTAGCGCCGACTTAAAAAATGTGAGTCGTAGATTAAATAAGGGAAAAAATTATTTTTTACTTTATAGTCCATTTTTATTACTTTGAAGTCGGTTTTCATTTTTTTTAAATTTTTTTAAACCTAGGGTAGGCTGTAACTTTCACTTCTTTATTTTCGTAGGTACCTACGTAACGTACGGAGGAACGATCAATTTAGTTATGCTCCTCCAGGACCTACCTCAGTTTTTCCCACACCCCTGCAGTTAGGACTTTCCTCAACGGTAGCGAGAGGATCACTTCTCATTCCGACTAGTAAGCGAAAACATTTCCTTGATACTATATACTGTGTATAATATGCAACGAGTTAATTTTGTACAATAAAACAGTGTTTAAGCAAATTCGAAGAGTCGTTATTTTGCGGGGTTTGTTTGGTCAGAGCGCACGGAGTGCTCTGACGTGGATCCGCCGACGCATTGCTCGAAATTTTCAAGCCTCCTTCACATTCCAGGCACGTTCGCTCGTTGAGGACTTCACAAAGTTCATGGCTTTACGCAAGCGGCAAACGCGGGGAGCATACGGAACGATTAATTCAAGTGGCCCTCAGGAGGGAAAAGAACTCTTGCGAGTCCCGTGAAATTCGCTCGTGGCTCTTCAGATCTCTGCCCGTTTCGCCAGCGGACCTTTCAACCGCGATATATACCACTATTGTTAGATCGCCCGATGTATACGCGTAAAAGACGGCAGTCCATTGACCGTTCCTCATTGCCTCTAGGAATAGTGAGATCGATAGAGGGTTCACGAACTTGCCTCCGCGAAGAAAAGAACGCTAGGAATAACGAAGAATGCAACCGCGGGGAAAGAGGAGGGCCGCATAAGTGGAGAGGCTTTTACGGGAATGTCACTTTTATTTAAAAGCACTCTGGTCGGTGGTGCACGATAGGATCTACCCTTTCAAGAAAATATTGAGGATAACAGTTTTTAATATGCTGACGTTAAAGCTTTTGTTTAACGGCGATTAATTATTTTTTAGGAAACAAACTCCATTAAGGTTTATGGAATGAATGGAAGAATGTGTATAAAGAAGCAGGATTCAGCGTGGCCCATTAGCTCAGTTGGTTAGAGCGTCGTGCTGTAGAGCCCGAAAATCCTTCCATACGCACAGTAGAATGTTTTATTCCAATTATCTAAACAATAGGATAAAAATTATTTGTTACATGCTTTTGGTTAGACCGATCCTCACCTATGGTTGTCCCATCTGGTAAAAAATATTGGTGGCTGGGAGAGGAAACCCCACCATGATTGTACTAGGTTTAATATCCGAATAAGCAGGAGGATGTATAGTTAAGGGATACGGAATTACTTAAGACAGTATACGTGGTAAACCAGTTTTTATTGTTTTCTTCTACACCTTTGTAAATATGTACATAGATAGCTATAAGGTTTAGTATATAGGCGGTTTGAATGTGTGCGTGTGTTGGTATGAATGTTATTTGTATTCCAATGAGTGAGACAAAAAATATCGTTTCGGTTTTAACAAACAGATATCTATTTTTGTTTCCGAAAAATAGTACCTGACTATGTTACTGTTACCCGTCACAATCGGGAAGCCGCGAAATAATAACGCGAAGGTCGCGGGTTCGATCCCCCATGGGCCACTCTTTTTTGTTTTTTTATTAATTTTAGAAAGTATTTTCACAGACTCATGTCTTTCAAACACTTCTTCTATCAATAATACAAATGAATGCAGTTTGCAAATTCAGTTGTAATATCGCTTTAAATTGAATCAATAACATACACACAATGGATTATAAATTTTGTGAAAATAATTTATGTACTTTCACAATTTTGTCTGAAAATACAGTAGCAACTTTTACTAAACTTCTGTGTGCATTTCATTCAAAGAATTTCATTCATAATTCATCTATTATGCAACAATTCGTGGATAGTACAAACAAATTCGATCTGACGCGATTTGTTTATTTATTATATGCAAAGGTATCAAAACATGTTTATGTTTTTGTTTATATAGATTCTGGATTTCAGAGAAATATCATTAGACAACCATGATACAACGACAACATTCTTAATTTATTGCTTAGAAGCATTTCAAACAGTTATTGCACTTACCGACCGCATTGGTAACTAGACGGTTCGCGTCGGTTTTGATTTGGATAGATATAAGAGATAGACGGCAGATGGAGTGTGCGAGACGGAGAGGGAGAGGGAGCTAGTGTGTGCGACAAAGATGGAGGTAGTTGGCGTGCCACTAACTGATACTAACTTTGGTTATGTGATCCTGCTCCTGTATCAGGGACGCATAACCAAAGTTAGTGACATGCCACCTATCTCTGTCCTTATCGCACACACTGCCACGTTCTGTGTCGTGCAACCTCCGCCTACATCGTATGTTCCTATTAACTCGGGCGAATTCCGGATCCAAAACTACTTACGTGAAACGTCCAGTTACTGGTCGGCATAGGATAGATGTCCCTATTATTGTGCTTTGACGCGGACTTACTCATGAATGAATTAATTACTGACTTCCCTTCCTTTAATTTTTGCTGTGTGAAAATTTATATTGGCTTTTTGAACTTTTCTCTTTATTAAGGCATTATTTGCGAGATAAAAATGCTAATTTTTCAAATCTTTTTATTCAAATAAAAATACATGTTTCTGATTCAATTATGGTGTTCAGAAAAGTGTGTTCTCCGTATTACCGTGTTCTTTCTGTCATAGCGTTCTCGCAATGAGGTTATGTCTTTGGACTTCGAACTGTTCGAATTTTCATTACAAAAGCAGAATGGGCAAATATAAATTTCTGTTCACACGTTCTGAGAACAAATTCGAAACTAGCAAAATTATAAATTACTTATGTACCTATTTCCTTCCTTCGAATTTCAAGTAGAACAATTTGATTAAAATGCTTGGTGTTTTCTTGAGAAACGCTGCCTACGTTTTCAGCCGGCACCATAGACAAGCACAGACACGCATAGACAAGCACAGACACGCATAGACAAGCACAGACACGCATAGACAAGCATAGACACGCATAGACAAGCACAGACACGCATAGACAAGCACAGACACGCATAGACACGCATAGACAAGCATAGACACGCATAGACAAGCATAGACACGCATAGACACGCATAGACAAGCATAGACAAGCACAGACACGCATAGACAAGCACAGACACGCACAGACAAGCATAGACACGCACAGACAAGCATAGCAAGCATAGACACGCATAGACAAGCACAGACACGCATAGACAAGCACAGACACGCATAGACAAGCACAGACACGCATAGACAAGCACAGACACGCATAGACAAGCACAGACACGCATAGACAAGCACAGACACGCATAGACAAGCACAGACACGCATAGACAAGCACAGACACGCATAGACAAGCACAGACACGCATAGCAAGCACAGACACGCATAGACACGCATAGACAAGCACAGACACGCATAGCAAGCACAGACACGCATAGACAAGCACAGACACGCATAGACAAGCACAGACACGCATAGACAAGCACAGACACGCATAGACAAGCACAGACACGCATAGACAAGCACAGACACGCATAGCAAGCACAGACACGCATAGACACGCATAGACAAGCACAGACACGCATAGCAAGCACAGACACGCATAGACAAGCACAGACACGCATAGACACGCACAGACAAGCATAGACACGCATAGACAAGCACAGACCCGCATAGACACGCATAGACAAGCACAGACACGCATAGACCCGCATAGACAAGCATAGACACGCATAGACAAGTCACATGCATTTCCACACACACACACACACTTTCCCTTTGCCTCCAATGCTACTTCGCGGAATAGTTATTCAAGCGACCACCGTTCATGAACAGAGGACACTACGATCAGTCTCGAATTTCTAGATCGGTAAGGTAGTCCAAGTTGGGCCGCGAAACTCCATAGGATGTCAGGTGTATTGATTTATTCAAATTTATTGTATACCTGGTCTGTGGTAATATCTTCATTCCCGATTACTTTACTTATCATTTGTAGTGTTGCAATTCGCGTATCGAATGTCGATCACGCAGAACATTTATCTTCTGTGCATTCATTAACCGACTACTATATCGATTCTTTTAGTAATTTGCAGTGGACACAGAGGGTCACCACTGCAAGTTCTGGAAAGCAGAACGAGTAAATTCCTCACCAGGTCCTTGACTGTATTATTACCACGAGGTACTTTATAAATAACTCCATACAATAAAGTCTTTCCGCGTCAAATATTTATACATAAAACTGACAAATGGAAAAATAATTCATGCGTTCAAAATGGTGAGTTTGTTGCTACAGTAATCTGTAATGCGAGGCAATAATTATGTAAAAAAGAAGGCAACAGATACGCCATAATTTGTGACCCTTCCTAGCCACAGCAATGTCGTAGATTTTACGAAGCATTTTTTTTTATATATCCTAGTGCCTATCGTTCGTCTATCTTAAGTAACAAGGCTATCGATACGGTTAGCACGGGTCAAGCGATAAGGGTCCACAGCGTTAGTCCATAGATTATCTATTTTACAGGACACTAAATCTAGATACGTACATGTTTAATATCCATATATATATATATATATATATCCTTAACATTATACCCTCCTCATATTTATTTTTCAACACTATAAAATTCCAGATACTCTTCTAAAACATCGCACGTCTACCACGGATGGTATCGCAATTCGTGAATTGAAACCGCTTGTCAGGTTCGATTACCGACCCCGTCCCCTCGCGGAACAATCTTACTAGAGACAAAGATGATCGCCAGACACCTGTGTGTCGCAATTAAAATGGAAACGTCCAGATGGAGTTCGCTTCGGACAGCGTGGTCGATGGGGCTGGTTACCAGGCAGCGTTTCTCTGCCGATGTTGCCTTTCGACTCGAAGCGTTTCCTCGAACGGAAATCGAGCGCACATAAACGCTTGCAAATCGGCATGCGAATGTGGTGTAAAGTTCGGCGGGGTCATCGGGTCGCCGCGACGTCAGCGGATACGGGGACCCTCGACGTGGTGAACTGTGACAATATTTACATGTACAGAGCGATATATTCATGGTCGGCGTATCAGCTCGACGGGACTTTCTCCTCGTTTGCTACTGGGACCGTTCTAGGAACGAGCTTACGCGAATAAGAAGCGATTAGTCGTTCTTGCAACCTCTTTAGCTTCTTGTTAAATGTTGGTGGCGCATATACGGATTAGGAGACGTAACAGAAGTTTAATTTATGATTCTCTCGGGGCTTAGGATCTCTGGAAATTTTGTGGGTACGTAGAGTGGCGTTCAGAGTTTTGTGTTTCGGTTAGTTGAGCGGATAGAGGGAGCGAAGGTGGAGCGACATAAATGTGGATGTCTGCCGGTTCTTTCGATGACCCGTGGTCCACTCTGATCCTGTTCAGTTAGCACTCCCCTTCGGTTGACTCGGGAACGAAAGAAAAAAGAAACGATAACCCCAGATACCGTGGCGGACACATATGTACATACATGCGTGTCCGTTATCATTCTCGTAATAGTCGAACGATCGTGTTGCTAACCGAGTGCTCGGGTTATCTGGCCTGTCCGTGCTTCGTATAATTTTGTAACGTTCCCTCGCGTTTTTCCTCGTTCGGCTTCCTCGACGCCAGGATCGGTTATTAATTTCACCGGTTACAACTATAATTTAACGACGATTGCAGTAACCTTACTCATTCCCCGGCGGATTAACGAAATGAAGAGACTGGCACAGCTGTATCACGACACTATGCATTTATTTATTAAACAGATTCAAACACACCTTGAATGCTCGTACACTTCTCCGTGAAGTTTAACCGTTTCACGCGAGATTTCGCTCGGAGCATGTTTGCAGGAAAGAGTCTCTTAATTAGGGTGCAGACGAAGCCCCACGCGAGGTGAATAACGATCATACATACAAAAAACTATTTCGGTACACCTTGAGCCGCGTGTATTCGTTGAAACGGGAGTTCGTATATATTTTTAATGCGCCCATCATGTCTGCGCCACTGCCAATGACAAATAACTGGCAACACGTTGAACCCGCCACGTGGATATTCTATTCCATTTGCTACTTAACGACACCTTCAACCTCCGTCTCGTCAATTTGCAAAAACTTCCCTTAACCCTGCAATAATGTTAATAAAAATTCACAGGCCCATATCTCCAAATCTAGAAATGCATGGAACTTTTGAGAAAAATGTATTTCTAAACTGCTCGTAATTTATTGCACTGAATTTTTATTAAGAAAAATACTCAATAACGATTTGAAATACTGAACAAATATCTCTTTAACAATACGAGGCATCGCTATTTAATCTTTTTAAATGGTTTCACTTCGCTTCTATCTTCTTTACGTTTGGTGTACGGTGCCAAATCTGACAACTCAATTTTCACCCACTCACCCCAAACCAACTGTTTTGAAAATTTGCATGCGTGCGTAGGTTGGAAGACAATACAATTGTTAAACAAAGGTAAAAAATAAAATATATAAAGAAATGTATAAAAAAATCCACAAACACTAAAAACTAGAAAATAAAAATATATATATAAAAAAATGCAATGTGTTTTGTCACTTTAAATAAAATCGTGGTGCTGTATCAAATTGAATCATATTCTGTTCCTCTCTTATGCCGCGCCACGATTTTATTTAAAGTGAGAAAACACCATGGAAATTGTAGCACAAGAAAAGAATTACTTTTAAGTTTTTAGTGCATCTTTAGTAAAATCGTTTGACGTAACATATTTTTTACATTTTTTCTCAGTATCACGAGAACTGTTGTGCACTGTAGAGCCAAGCGATCATTATTCATACTCCCAACTACCCACGCTTCACGAACGATGAATTCAATTTGCTAATCGCGAATCAATTCCCCGAGAGTTGCTCGGGACACGATAGCGCAACGGAGGGCCATTTTAATTACCGTTAATAAGGGCTCCGTGCTATCGAGAGGACTTCCGTCACAGTTCAGGAAAACGCGTCTGGACGAGCATACAGCTAGTACCGATGCCTGTAAAACAGACGTTTATTGGTCGCAGAGGCATGCCTGGGCTGTAGTATCTTCGGCGGTCTGAACGGTTTCGATCGTTTCCGTGGCGAGCACGGTTACAGAGGAGCAGCGTAACAATGGGAGCGTATGTGGTTGACAAACATGGGAGCGGCGTATATCGGGTCGATGGTGAAAAAAAAGGAAAGGACAGGAGACCGTGGATAGAAGAGAGCATACCCTGACTCGACCTTTCCTACCCATAGCAGTTATTGCATGTGTACCTCGCTCTCCGTGTTTGTACCTAGGCGTGGCCTATGTGTTCCTTCGCCTCCGAACTATATCGCGCTTCCGGTATAATCCATCCAGGAAACGATCGCGCGGGGACGAATTACTAATTGGATTACAATACACGAAACGCTTTACCGTATACCGTGGAATCTCCATCGTCAGAGCTAACAGGGAGGAGACAAGCTTGCGTCGGTCGATGGAGCATGCTAAGGAGGAACTTTGGAAGCAACATGGTCGAAGCGGA
The DNA here is from genome assembly GCF_050908995.1 of Andrena cerasifolii. NCBI lineage: Eukaryota > Metazoa > Arthropoda > Insecta > Hymenoptera > Andrenidae > Andrena > Andrena cerasifolii. Next base: position 6,859,119 of record NC_135123.1, read on the forward strand.
ATATCCTGTGCAAACAAGGGACGAACTCTGCCGAACACCCAGGCGCGCGGTATTTTCTGAATGACCGATCGGTTCGCGGCCATTTAGAAGATATTCGACTTTCTCTCGATAGCGATCGGTAAAAGCTTTTGCGTGCCTCTTAACGAGCTCGGGACAGGCAGGAATGCGACGCAGCCTGTTGGCGAAGACTGTGACGAAAGCCAGGAAGTTCGGAACACGCTGCCGTGGGACATTGGGTAATTCGTGGATCCTCTGTGTTTCACAAATCGGCGTAGCCTGCGCCCGAATCTGTTGGAAATATCAGTGGGTGAGTCAGGCGAGTCGAGCGAGTCCGAAAAGGCAGAGCCCGAAAGGTGGTAGGTGGTCGGTTGAGCGTGACTCCCTCCCCGGGATGGGTCGCCCGTTTTCGCGGCCGTTGGGCGAAAGAATTCGAGGCAGCGCGCGCGCTGTGTCGCACCAGCGGGCTTCCTAAATGCGTCTCTGAAATGCGTGCCGGCCTAAGACCATCCTCTAAATGCGACTTTAACGAGCGTCGCGCGGAACGAGGAGAACGGGGAACGAGCGGCGCGGATTCGGGCGCGGTCAATGCCGTCTAGATACTCGCTATTACTATCCGGACTGCCCGGTATTTTCGTCATGGCCTACTAATACACTCCGCAAATTCTCGCCCCTACCACGGGCAACCGTTCGCCGATGACGTGGCCGGGGAAATATGCCGATCAGGGGCCTGTGTCCACTGGCCGTGATGGCCAATTTCTTCGGCCTTTTCCCCTTTTTCTTCTCCTGCCCGTTGAGAGCGAGCCAAGCCGAGCACGCCGAGTCCCCGCCGCCGCAGTGGGACAAACTGCTCCTTTTTGCGTCAAAATCGCAGAGCTCTTGATAGGAATAGGATAGACGGATGATTCTTTTTCGAGGTTCAAGCTAAGATGTTGCTGAATAAGGGGAAGATATTGGAAATGTATGGCAAGCAAATTTTGATCTTGAAAATCTACGTCAAACTCGATGTTTTCGAAGAAAATTTTGGTTCTTCCCGGTATAATGTGTAGTTGAGGTTTTTTCTTGACTTGTTATCATTTTGTATAAATTTTGACGCGGTGAATTCAAATCTGGTCGCAGAATTTGTTTAGGACTTTAGTATTCGAAGAAAAATGCGATTTAAGGGGTTGCGCTCACCAGGGACGTTCGGCAACCCGGAAATTCAGAAAATTATGAAACTCGGAGTGCAAATAGAGTAGTTCATCCGTAACGCAATCCTATATTTTGTTGGTTGCCTCAATGCAACTTTTGCAACTTTTGCAATGCAACTGAAAAAATGCAGAATTTTCTTTTCCTTGGAATATCTCGAGAACAGTATGAGATATCGAAAAGAAGTTTAAACAGAAGGTACATCGATTTCTTGTATCTGCAAAATCGCGTAAAAATAATTTTCAAAAAATCCATATTTTTCAAGTTACCCCCACCACCAAACCTTAAAATGAAGTTTTTGTGTTCTGTAAATATATGCTGAAATCAAACAATACAGCATGTACAAAAAGCGACGAGTCTTGCTAAATTAATTGGAAGCTGTCTAAACTTCATATAAATAATAATTTAAATATGGCTTTCAGAAACCACTTTATTAATGGAAACTGTTAAAATGGACTTCAAACAAAATATAACACATCAACTATTTATATGTATGAAAAGAGATTATCCACAGGTATTTCAGCATATATTTACAAAATACAAAAACTTAATTTTAAGGCTTGGTGGTGGGGGCAACTTGAAAAATGTGGATTTTTTGAAAATTATTTTTACGCGGTTTTGTAGATATAAGAAAACGATGTATCTTTTGTCTAAACTTCATTTCGATATCTCTCAACATTCTCGAAATATTTTGCATGGAAAATAAAATTCTGCATTTTTTTCAAGGAATAATTTCACCCCCAAAACTTGCATTATGAGACCAACAAAAATAGGGTTGCATCACGGATGAACTACTCTACTCGCACACAGAGTTTCATAAGCAACATCTTAGCTTTAACCTCGAAAAAGAATCACCCCTCCATCTTATTCCTACCAAAAGCTCTACGATTTTGCCACAAAAAGGAGCAGTTTGTCCCACTGTGCGCCGATCGGAACGGAGGATTGGCAAAAGGGAAAACGAGAATCGGCAAAGTTTCTACTCGATTTAGGTTGCCCGTTTAGAATTCCTCCTCTTTTTTTTTCCTCTTACGCGCATAGTTACATCTTTTAGAAATTCAGTGGTGAAACCGCGCGGAATAAATTCCTAGCTAAAAAGATGCAGGCTCGCCGGTTCGGCTAGGCAGACGTGAAAGTGTCCTTTATTTGTTCTCTCCGCGAAGGACCTCGAATTTTCTACGACGGCGCGTAACGAGGAAACCGGCATACTAATGCCCGTTTAGCGTATGCTCGGGAAAGAGGAAGAAGGGAGAGGACAATGGACGCGGGTAAATATATTCAAGGAGCTCGGGCTTCCATATATTCATGACGTACGTCTTAGGAGAAGAAGAAAAGGAAAATGAATTAGCATATACTACACACCGAATATGCCACACGTAGAATTGAAATGTCCTGCTTCTAAAACAGCGGGTCGAGTAATTAATCGGAGCTTTTCCGCCGGGATAAAGTTATCCAGGTAGCCCGGGCGAGCGGCGCGGGTAAGGAGGCTTCGTTGCCCAGCCGGCAACGAAAGTAAGTTTTTCGTTGCCGGCTGGACGCGTCGCGTCGCCCGCGGTGAACGAGAGCGAAGACGAAACGGGACGGGTGATGCAATGTCCAACGTACCCGTCCAGTCTCAACGGCGGATCGCGGCATTATCTGCTCGACTTATTTATCGGCAGAGCGACGCTCGGCCTATTTCGTAAGCGGGGATCGGGAGCGACGGCTATTCGACGCGATAACGTTTTTTGAATTTGGGACACGAGAAAACACGGGGTCGTCGGGTCGTTCCAGACCGATAAGATACTACCGACGAGGCGTGCTGGTGCACTGGTTACGTAAACGGCGAACGGGGTGAGATTTCATCGAGACGACGAGCGTACGTTACAGGGCGATCGTAAATCATCGTCGCAGAGAGCCCGAGCGCCTCGTTTCCAGGCACGCATTTCAATGGGCAATCGATACAGATAAAGCTCGGTGTCGCAATCCCGGCGATACGACCGATAATTAAGCCTCCCGCGACTCGCTGCTCATTTTCCGTCCGAGAATACCGAATGCGACGGGGAGTTCAGAAGGTACATAGATAAATAACCGAAGACACACGCGCACGCACTGTGTAACGAAACGTTTATCAACGCGCGCGCCTTGAACTCGGTGACGAAGCATTCCGCCTGGGTATATAAGTACATTTGCAACTGTTACGCTGCCTTTGAATGTATAATAAATTCGATAGATTCGTGCCAGTTAGCGGGCGCATTATATTTTTCGAGAGGCAGAAGTCTGCGTGAAATGATAAGAAAAAGATTCTGTTAACGAGGTGAAGATACTATTGAGCGTCGAGCCGTTATAGGGATATTAAACTATTGTTCCAAGTTTCAATTACGATGGAATATTTTAAACCGGCAATGGAGGTGCAGCAGCGGCTAAAGAGTTAATTAAGAGGACGGTAGCGACGCGCTGGCGCAGTGATCTGGTCCGTAGCCACCACCGCCGCCACCTGCGTCATTCACGGGGTGCGTTCGGCCACATCCCCGCTCCTGGTATCGCACGAACCCCAACCGTAACCCCACCGCGCCGCGTTTCCGTCGCCCGGTGGAACGAACGCACTCTCACGCGCGTCGCGTCGCTCCGCTCCCTCCACCGTCGGCCGGCGCGCTCGAAACGCGCACTCATGACTGGCCGAGCTTCTCGCCAGCCTCCGCGCAGCTCAGTTCGCGTCGTTAGTTCCTTCGGTTCGGAGTTCCTTCGATCGTGCCTAATGTGGTTCCGAGCGGGCACCGGCGATCATTACGCTCTTACCACTGAACGTGGCTCGCCGCGCGCTCCGCGGCCAGTCGAATTCTCGTGGCAAAGCGAAGGTTTCTGTTACGCGATCGATGCTTCGCCGGGAAGCGTAAAGCAATCACGCTCCGCGACGATGGAACGCCGGCTCGCGGCGCACGTTAAGCCGTTAAGCAGAATAGGAAGGAAGTCTTCCGTCGTGCCCCCTCCCCCTCGGGTTTCCTCGCTTCTTTTTTGTTCGCCTGCCCTCGGAGGCTATTCTATCCAGCGTCCTCCTCGCCGCCTCAACGCGCCGTTTCGCGAACCGTCCGAATCGTGTGCCACGCTACCGGCTGACAGTGCGGTTCTCTCCGGGCAACGCGACTCTTTCGGGGGGGTCACATCCTTCCTTCTCTCCTTGTGCGATTCGAGAGTGATCCGCGAACCTGCTGCTTCTCCCCGTCAGCGGTTTCTCGAGGCACGCGGAAGGCAAAAGGCGGCGCCGAGTCATCGTGCACTTTGCTCGAGAGAGTGCGTCACGTTTGGTATCTGGAGTGGTGCACTGGTTCTTCCTCGCCGCCCTCTTGGCTGCCTCCTTGCCCAGGAATCGATCGACCGGAGGGGCCCGCAGGACTTGCTCGGTTAGCCGCAATGCCGACACGTCCGACGATGCTACGAGACCCCGTCCAGACCCATCTTCCGATCGGTGAGTGGGAATTTTCAGTATCCTTTTTTCGCTTCTTGCTTTGATTCTCGCGCTTCGAGCGTAGGTAGAGTCTCTTGCGCGAGATTCCAAGGGGCTGGATATATGCTCCGTTAGATTCGTTTCACGTGTAATCTGGTGTCGAGAAGGGCGATAAAGGAGTACTCGGGAGGTTGATTTATCGATGGCGACGCCATGCGATCGAAACGTTCGGTCCGTTACGTAACCGCGCGTAATTTGAACATGGACGCCACGTGTTCTAGCCTCGCTATTTTTGTATTTCATGTTTCCTTTTTCCCGAGCAAGTCGCGTGTAGTATAATAGCGTCCACGTGTTGAGTTGAGGTCGAAGTATCGAGCGAGATCTCGCGGTGACGCATCGTAGTCTATCTTTTTCCGAGGATTTCTCGAAAACATAGTCGTCCCGGGCGTCGACTTTAGCCGCGTACACGAGGGAACGCTGGAAACGGGTAGGCGGGTGTCGTTGGACACGCCCATTGGTCGAGCCTGATCGTCGTCGGTGCGTTTCGCGAGGGCTAATTAAATTAACCGCTTTGTGTAGTGGTTTTCTAAGGTCGTGCCCGGTGTCGCGCCATATTTGGCCGCCCAACGAGCACGTTTCGACCTCCGGTTGTTCGGATCCCTCGGGTCCTCCATATTCTTCCCGCTGTTTCCTTCTTTCTCTCTCAATTACTCGAGGATTATCTGGTCCGGCTATTATTAGATTCGCTTCCGGAAGAGGGGGGCGGCATTATCGAGAGGACACACTGTGGTGCGAATTTAATCGCATGCGTGGCGCGCAGTGGCCAACTCTCGCGAGAAATATTCAACCACGACAAATTTTCGCGTTTCGAGAAAGAATTTAGAGGAGTTAACAAAGGAAATTCTCTAACTTTCGATATCTCGAACATATTAAGATTTGGAAACGTTACAAAACATTGAAATATATTCTGGTGAGAGTAGGTTGCTCGAAAATTAGCAAGATAGAGAAAAGAAGGTGGGAGAGATGTTGAGGGGAGACAGGAAAAGAGAGAGAGAAAGAGAGAGAGAGAGGGGGCCGTTGCTAGTTGCTCTCTCGCGCGCTTGTCGAATGAAGCGGACGTTCGACGCCAGAGCGCGTTGCGTCTTGTATAGCAACGCGTGTAATATGCAACGGTGCATGCGAACGCGTGTGCGAATAGTCTGGCGCCAGCAGGTGCAGTTAAATATAGCTTATGCAACGGGTATCCTCCTCCTTTCTCTCTCTCTCTCTCTCTCTATCTCTCTCTCACTGCCTCTCCCTCTCTCCCTCGCTCTCCTTCTTTCTTTCTCCCTCGCTCTCCTTCTTTCTTTCTCCCTCGCTCTCCTTCTTCCTCTTCCCTCCCACCGACCCGTCCTCCTCCCCTCTTTCTCGAAAATACCGCGTAAACAAATACAGAGGGCAGGGAAAGAAATATATTTTTCTCCCGCGATGGAATTCCGCGACGCTTCTAGACAAATATGTCAGCCGCGTGCGCAGCAGATTAATGCGACCGTCTTGTTGACACTCGTCCGCGTAAAGATACCACGTTACACGGGCCTTCATAATAAGTCGCCGCATCACTCTGTTTTCTGCGATTCCCGCGACCAGCGGAATCGAAGTTTCTCGAGAGGGAAACCAGGAGAATTCAACAGTCGTGTGTGCTCTCTCTGCGCGCGCGCGCGCTCGCGTTCGCGTTCATGTCCTACGGAGCCGAGACGGGGGCTTCATTTCTTTAAACCTCTTCGAGTAACTCGCCACGCAACGACCGCGTCCTTCTTCGTTCATTTCTCGACGATTTCAAAACCCTTTAGCCAGTGTGCTTTATATTTATTTATTTAACGACGTCTCGAGTACAAATCCAATGGAACCAAGTAGAATTTACGGGGGAGAATTTGCATTCCTGGCAGCACTAATTAAATTTTACGCCGCTCCGCGGAAATTACTCCCCGGTACCTGGTTCGAGTAGCGTGTATCGAGAATCTTCCGTCCTCCCGTCCTTTTCTGCGCGTCGGGATACGAGACGCGTCGTGTTTCCTAGTGGACGTCGGGACTGGAGATGTCGGCCATCTTTGAAGGCAAAAAAAGCAGATTAATGCTCATTATGGATATTAGCCTTCGGCCATTTGCATAAAGGCGGAGACGTTGATACAACTGGTCGGTGCGATAACGAGCGACGGATGGCATGACTGGTTGCGAGAACCTTTCTTTCGTACGTTTCTTTTTTTCCATGCCAATTCGTTCGCGCGCGCGCGCGTGCTCGGCGAACAGGATCGTCACGAATTCTTCTATGTTTCACCACAACTTGAAACTGTTCCTTTCCAAGACTCCACATATCTTTCCCTCAATTTTCCAACGAAGAAAGTCACTCCTGCTTTCATTTTTAGCAATTCCATCATTTTCTATGTCACGCGAGTTCTTTATTCACGAGTCGAGCGCCGTTAGTCGTGCACCGAAACTATCGTCAGGTCGCTTCGCATCTTCCCGCACCGAAAGGGGAGGGGACGGTATCTCGTAGAAGAAAAAGAGCTCCTACTTAAATTGCAAGCCGCGAGTCGCTTCATAAAACCGGTTGGCCGATACACGGAAATGTAAATTCATCGGAGAAGGCTCCTTATACCGTGAAAAAAAAAAGAAACTCCTTGCCTACGTCGGAGTGCCGCAGCCCCTGCGCGCGCGAACCCGGGCGATAATTGTCGGGACTAGTTTCTGAACTGCAAGGGAAACACGTCTGTTTCGCTTCGTCTCGCCAATGGCGCATCGAGGGCATACAGAGCCAGCGACACTGGACGTGCGAACATTCGACCTCGGTTTGGCGGACCTCCACGCTGTAGTATTTATAAGAATCGACATAGTATCTAATCGAGAGAGCGCAGGATGGATGGAGAGAGTAAGAGGGAGGGGGTAAAGAGCCGCAGCGAAGAATAGAAGAAAAATAGAAGCGTGCGCATGGGCGTCGCCGGTTGCAAATAAGCCAGACTTGTCGCAGTTTAACTTTCAACTCTATCAGCTTCAATCTTCCTGCTGATATTCCAAGAAGCACCGCCACGAGCGGCTGTAAATTCTTTTCACAAAAAATCACAGTTCGAAGCTCGGAAATTTCGGTTAGCGCGGCGAGCAAGGAGCGCGCGCGACGCCAATGCGAGAGGGTGGAGAGCCATGGAGGGGGAGGGTAAGAGGCAGACGAAGGCACACAGCGAGATGCCTCAGGATCGAGTCTCTCCCTGACGGCGTTTATTTATTGCCAGTATTAATACCGAGCCCCGCAGAGTCGGTTGGTGATTACATAAAACTTGCTTTGCCCCTCCCACCATCGGGGGCAACCCCCTCGTCTCCACCCTGCTCGCCTTCTATACGAACGATGCTATCTGCCGTGGTAATGGGGCCCGGCGAACGAATCTATTCGGAAAAAAAAAAGGAAAGGAGGAACCCGTTTCCTCGACGGCGTATCTCCGGTCGTTTCTTCTCGCTCGTAGAAAAAAAGGCGCGACCGGGATCGCGTAGTTGGAATTCTTTTAATCAGCGGCGGCCGGGCTTGACCCGTCGTTGAAACGCAATTAGAAGGTTGCGCGGGTTAATCGCGCAGGTACGCTTCGCGGATGTTGCGCAGCCGTCGCGGTCCTGTCGCTTCTCTCGGATTCCCATTGTGCGCATGCTTCCTTAAAACCTCGCTCTTCGATCACCCATTTGTCCCGTCTGCTTTCGCTAATTCATCCTCGCCAAAAAATCCCTACGAATCCGCGAGCGCTGTATCCTGAACGCCCCCTGAAAGTTGCCTTTGTGCGTCACCGAGTCCCCTCGAGTCGCTGAAAGATAAGCCACTCGGAGGATGCCGGCAAATTACTCCACGTCGAACGCGACGTGTCCAGCAAATTGCGCAGGCTCGCTGTACCACCCTCATTGTGTACCCCGTCCTTTTTCCACCTGCACTCGCCGATACCTCCGCTCTGCCATCCCGTGTGACTAATCGACTGCACGCGAACAAACGCGCTTGCGCCTTTTTCTGTCGCCCGTGCCCTCTCCTCTTTCTATCCCGCAGTCACCACCTGCATCTTGTCCTCCGCTGTCTACACTAGCCTTCGCGCATCGGGCGCGCATTCTTTCCAAGCTCGATGGGCACCGTTCCGGGAACCAACATTCGCGACGGTCGCTTTTTTTTATCGAAAGACCCGAACGGATCGTTGGGAGGCTTCGAAAAGGGGGGTACGGCCCGCTTGGTAACGGGAAACGGAACCGTTTCCCGAGAAAGAGAAACGAGGCGCGTGGATGCAGAGAGAGGGAGAGCGAGAGAGAGTGAAGACTGAGAGAGAGAGAAGGAGGGCGCGCGCGCGCGGAGGCCGAAGCGAGTGGACAACCGAGATATGGAAAAGGATCACGGGACGAGCGAGGCTGTTGGATTAAAGGTGACAATCATCGGACGGAGTATCTGTTCACATCTTACCGGGCAGCATTGGATTGAAGTTGGACCTTCTAATACTGTCAGGTAAAGATGTCGTCAGGATTCCGAAATCAACGACCATTACATGGCCTGGGAGAAGCGCTTCGGTGTACGGTCCCCGACCGAGGGGGGCCCGGAGACCTGTGCCGTACGAATGTGCAGTGGCTCGAGCGATTATAGGCTCCCAGTGACTACGTTCGATATCGGCGCAGACGGTCCCCTTCGTCGAGTGGAACCTCTAGAATACGATACAGGATCAAGGACACTTGTGTCCCGTATGCGCGCCGAGTGTATTCGCGAAACGGGAGGACCGTTCAAATTTATTCTCGATCCCCTGGGAGCTCCTAGGTGACGGTCGATACTATTTTAAGATCGTGATTCTATTTCGCGAACTTCTAAAAACTTTCCAGCGGCTGATCGACGTTTGAACGCTTCTCGTGTTTCGCCGGGTGTGAAAGTATGAGTTATGAAGCTTGTGTGGGGTTAATGAAATTAATGAATAAGCAGTGACGGATTTAAGGAAATTGGCCCAGGTGGCGCGCGTAACATTCTTGGACACCCTGTGTACACGACTCGTTATCCTTCGTAGAGCATATTCGCCATGTTTCTGCTGGGGCGAATGAAATGCTGGGTTTTATTCGCAGAGCGTGTTTCGAGTTCAAGAATCCTAAAACCCTGCTGTATTTGTATAACACGCTAGTTCTTCTGCCTCATTTGGAATATGGGTCCCGTTATTTGCTCTCCCCACATGGCTAAATACAAGAAGGAATTGGAGAGGGTTCAGCGGAGCTTTTCGCGATTCTTGGCGTAACAAAGTGGGGCGCAACCCGTTCGATTGTGCGCATATTTGGCATTCAGTCACTGGAGCGTAGGCGGATTGCTAACCACCTGACTTTTTTTGTTCGAAATTATTAATGGCTTGGTGCGCAGCCCGCGTGTGCATTAGTTTACTTAATTTTAATGTTCCGGAGCGTGCTATCAGGCATATTCTGCTTTTTAGACCTCGCGTCTACACCTCCAGATGCGGTCTTACCGACCCCACAAGCGGAATTTGTAATCTGGCTAGCAAGTATACGGACACTGATTTTTTTCACGGCTCTCCTTCCACTTTTAAGACTAGTGTCTATAGAGCAGTGGCACATACGGCTATGTCCTGATAGTTACGCGCATTTCTCGGGTTCTATGATCACCGTATCTACATATTTCGTTTGTTTTTCTTCTTCTTTTCTGTGTAATGTCCGTCTCTACTAGGTATAGTTATTACCAATTTTGTTTATTTTTTAAATAAATAAATAAACGACAGGGTTGCAAATAAATTTACGCGCCTGTATGAGAATTACAGGAGATTAAAAAAATGTAGGGTTTGCATGAAATTATATATTTTTTGGAAAATGCGGACCTACGGGGCCTCCTGGGCAGGGGCCCAGGCGGCAACTGTTCATCGGCCGCCCGTTAAATCCGCCACTGCGAATAAGGATTCCACGATATAGAAATCAGTGGTTGGGATGTACATTTATATAATTGTAAGTTAATCGTGTAATTATTGCGACGCGCGAGTGGCTGAAACTCGTCAGGGATGAGTGAAAATATGAATAGATTCGAATGGCCGAGTGAATGGATATCGTGCCGAAATACTTTCTGGGCTGTGCCTCGTCCAGAGCGCTGGAATTCCGAGATCCGTCCAGCCGACGTGTATTTTCGTGGCTTGCGTGATTCGTAGACGAGTAGTGGGAGGATTTCGACTTCGCGGCGATTCGAAGAGAGACGATAAACAACACGCGTCCACGTATTTCGTATTTGCGACTCCGCAATAAGGTAGACTATCCCAAAATTCCACTTCGACTATCCACCTCCTCCAAAGTCGCTCGTCCATTACCCATTTTCGTTTCGACGTTCCACGCAGCATCGCGTCCCATGGTGTTCTCCTAGCGAACCGCGCATCGTTCCTGGGGCGAAAAATTACCGACTTGCTCCGCGCGGTCGGTAAGAATATCGCCTCGGAGTCACGTGAGGCGAGCCGAGGGGGTTTAATAATTTTCCATCGGTGAAATTATGCGGTGCGTGCGGCACATACATAAATCGAATGCACGTGCACACGTGACGCGAGGTATATGCATGTCGCGCGCGTGTGCGTGTGTGGGAGACAGCATCGACTCGGACCAACGCGTGTACCGCGAGAGAGAGAGAGAGAGCAGTCGTTGCGTAGTGTCGGTAGGAGGTAGAAAACGAAGCTTCTAAAAGTCGCGGACCACGGTGCCCCGGAGCGAGAGAGTGTGTAGGCGCGTCAGGAATGTAATGCCTCGAAAACGGTGCCGTGATCGTAAAGCATCGCGTGGGTCTTTTCGTGGACCGTGCGGCCGCGAGGGGTTGCGAGAGGCTCTGGGAGGAAATAAATCCGTTCGCTTGGAAACGCTCCTTACCCCCGCCGATCCTCGAACAAGACATCCGCAGAGCCTCGCAAGCCTGTGATCTTATGAGTCACTGTAGGCGGCTGACAATGAGCGTGACGAGTAGTGATCGTTTCTTGGCCTTTGGAGTCTCTGAGCAATCGCGATATCTGCTTTAATAATGGATCTAGGCTGCGAATTGGTAGTACCGTCGAATGGGGTAACTTTGACCACAAATTTTAGGTTTAAACCACATTTTAGGACCACAGTTTTGAACCACTTAAGCAGACTTTCAAACAAAAGATATTACTCTGAGATAAGGTGCATTTTAAAGTAGGCAATGATTGAGGCTATGCAAGAAATGTTGTCTGAGAATATACAACACCTGTTCTACAGTAGATGCCAGAGGAGTTTCTTTTAAAATCTAGTTTTACGGTGAAAGTCACTGCGTTCAACGGTATTGTTGTTTTCGAGCGGCGCGGTGTCTCCTCCGCTTTGCGCGTCGCAGTTTTTTTTAACAGACCGTTAGAAAGAAAAGGCGATCAGTCATGAACCTTGGTATACCTCGCGCGCAAAGTAGAGTCGCCGATGATTGGACGACGGCCCGAGAGCCGGACTTTATCCAGCCCGTTCGGTTTCAAGTCGATATTCATTATTCCCCGGCTGGCGTGCGGGTTATTTCGCGCGAAAAGCAAGAAATCCGGTTCTTGATGGTCGAACGGGATCGTAATAGCGCGCATGACTGGCAATTCGTGCGCGTTTTACATAGAGCCGACGATAAAAAAAAAGGAGCCTGTCCTTGTGGAGCGAGCCGAGGCATAGGAAAAGCATAAGTAATTGAAATAATCGCGCAACGAATGCGCATCTTAAGTAGCTGTCGCAATACCGGCGCGCAAAGAGCCCTGCCATAACTGCGAGCCCGTCGCGCGAGCCTCTTTATTCATGTACATGCGCTCTCGGTCGAGGATCATCCATTGTTTACACGTACGGTGCGCGACGATTGGCTATTAGTCATAAAAGACCGAGGCAGTAAGACGATCCGAAGCACGAGCGCGCGTTCCTTACGAAAACACGAGCTGAAAAGTCCTTAGCGGTTCATCGATGCGTCGCCTCGTTCCCAAGATACAGGCGTTTAGAATTTTGGTCCGCCACGGCGCATGCGCGACGCAAATTTGCGCGGCAAAACTTTGCAGGCTCGTATCTTGGAAACGGAGCCTCGTATCGGAAAACTGTAAAGGACTTTTCGGTTCATTTTCTCGCGCAGACTTTCCCTGTCTCGTCTCCGCTGTGAATTTTGAGGAACGCGAAGAATTTTTAATTTTTCCTCGTCGAGTTAGTTCTTTGTCTTTGATGGCTTCTATTTAATAAACGGAAAGCGAAGTACCGTCGAGGACCCAGCTCCTGATCAGAACCCGATTCCTGATCAGTTTAGGAAAATAAACGAAATAATAAGCTTAATGTGATACAAATTTGTTCTAATAAATTCCTAAATAATTATCAAGTATTTTGAAATTTATACGTAAAATTAGATAGCTCGTAGTAAAACGCGCGAAGGTGGTCAGAAACTGCTGCCTTTGCATCTTTCACTTTCAAAGCTAAATGATAACATGATTATCAATACGTGTGCAGTTTTTTAAATACCAAATTAAAAATAAAACATAGATTTACTGGAATAACAATGAATCTTTAAAATTTGCTTAAGTTTTCCCGTTGCACGTTTAAAAACCCGCGGTAGTTACTCTTAACCCTTAACTGGTATCTTGGGGTCGCTCATGACCCCAGGCACGCAAAGTTCGCTGCAAAATTTTTGGTCGCCTAAGCTTGTAAACTGTTTTTCTAATTAATTTTATAATAATAGTTTAACTTTCTAGGTTTCTATTATTTTACCTAAGAACAAAATATTCATAGAGGTTGATTCAGGGTCGACTTTACAAAATTCTGTCTCCTTTTTTATTTGGGGTCTGCCACGACCCCGGTATACCAGCCACGTTTGCCAAAAACAGTATACCAGTTAAGGGTTAAGTGATCAGGAACTGGGCCCTTGGCGGTGTAGGGACAGGGAAGACCAGCGAGACTTTTCGCCAGAATCGTGCTCCACGCGCCCCTCGGATACCGTTTGACGCGCTCGAAGCATTTTGGCCGCGGGCCAGATCCGTTTTAGAAAGATATCCGACGAGATCGCCGTGCAGGAGGCGTTGCCACCGATGCCTCTCGAAACAACGGCTGGCTGTCTCGCCGCGGATCATTCTGGGAAGCAACAATATCAGTCAATAGCGTGTATTGTGTTGCGCGAGGGTCGCGATAAAATTACAGGCACCGAGGCGCGGTAATTAATACGACGGTACTGCAGAAAGAAGGCATGGCTCCATAAATATGTAAATGCCTGCCGATCGATATTAATCCGAGATCCTTACGTAATTGCGCGCATAAATCGCTCGTAAATCGGCGTCCGTCGAATGGCACTTGCTGTGGGTGCAGTATTCGTAATAATTCTAGGAACAAGCGACGAGCGCAAAGATTGCGCATGAAATTCGTCGGGGACATGTGTCGCAAAGCAACGATCCCCCAAATTCCTGTTACTCAAACTTCATCACGTATCCGCAACGTCGCGAGTCAATTTTCGCAATTAAAATCTCAGCCTGATAAGATTGCTTCGGTTTCATGGAAGCCCGGACTCACGTGGTCGCGCGGCACGGCTGCGCGAATCGATAACGGATAGAATTTACGTCGAACGATCGAGGGATTTTCAGTGTGGGAATCGTGACCGAGCAGTTTATTCCGTCTTTTTGGTTCGTGTTGTAATTACGACTCTCTCTCACATCGATTGGTCTCGCGAGTAGAGGCATTGCGTACTAATCGGGGACAAGAGGTATCCTCTTACAAATTTCATCCCCCATCGTTTTATTGAGCTAGCCAGTACACGATAAAATAACAATACAGCAGACTGCCTGTAATTAATAATCGGCTATTTTCTTTCATCTCCTTCGACACAGTTTGCCGGTTCTCTGCTGATCCTCCCTTTGCGAAAATTCGCAATATTTCGAGTTGGAATTGCTGTGTAAAAAAAGCGCTGGAGCAGCAGGTTTTATGGACGTTCGAGGCCTCTCTTCCCGTCGTAAACGCTTCCCACATCGTCGCGCCATCATCTGGTTAGCCCGACGCATTAATAATTGCCCGATTGTGTAATAATCAAAGGCGAGAGGGACGGCATCATCCTCAATCGAGGATGATATAACGATCGTTCGAGGAACAAGCCTCGATCCCTCGTGTCGCTGCGACGTCTCTTTCGCGATCTCCTGCCGGCGCGCGCTGAAGCGGGGGAAGCTCGCAGGAATTCGAATTAAATTTCATCTCCGCGGGGAGGACTTTCTATAAGAAACACTTGTCGCGAGGCTTTCACGCGGCTCGGGCCACTTTCGAGGCAAGAAAACCGACTGCGTCCGTAAGAAAAATAAATTGACGGGGCTGGCGTGCAGCGGCACGCGGGGAACCAGACGCGAAAGTAGTCTGGAAAACACTAATATTTTCGCGCGGGAGCCGGGCTTCTGGTAGACGGTACGAGTTGCAGAAAAACGATGTGTAAAAATAGAAGATCGGGAGCTGGGAAATATTTGGGGGAGACATAATTCTTCCCCCGGGCGGGGGGTGTTTCTTTTATTTTACAATGAACATCGCGAGGTATTTCGGAGAGAAATATTATCAATCAAGAGGGGGCGAATTTATGTCCACCATGTGTTCGTTGCGAGAGAAATCGCGATTATTTATTATTCACCTTCGTTTTTCCACCTCGGAGAACACGTGGCGCGATTCGTTTCTCGACAAAATAAATAAAATATACGCGTGCTAACTTTTCCTGCGCGTGCCTTTGTCTGCGGGGTAGGTAATGGCACCCCTTTGCAGTTAATTATCAGGAGAGCTTCTCACCCCGCTAGATTTCATCTCGAATTTCCTTGTAAGAATCGAAGCTGAAGCTCAGCCGTCCATCGTTTCACACGGTGTAACGAAGCGGACATTGCGATATTGGTAACAAGCGATATCGTAGTTATCTAGTTGAAGAAAGGAGTTACGGCGGCAGGGGGGGCAGCTATTTTGACATTTTTCGGCGCCACAGCGTCGAGTCGTGGCCCCCGCCATTCGTTTATCACCAGGATCCATCGGCACGCCGAGCCGCAGGTCCAATCACGCCTCTGATAAGATAAGGGACCGCGCGACGCGGCCGAAACGGTCTCCGAGCCGTGTACGTACACGCGCGGACAGTAAGCAATCTCGCTTTATCTACGAACTACCGTCGGCCACCATAACGCGAGCCCACCTACCGCTTATCGCTCCTCGTCACACGGACGTGAAAATTTTCGAGCAAACAGGGAAGTGATTCCCTCCAGGCTTAATTCCTCTTCAGGATCCTTCACGCAGCGTCGTGCTAATCAGCGTCTTTCGGCGGTCAAGATAGGGCATGATTCCATTGACGCGGTTTTACATGGCAGATCACTTTTGGAGAATTAAGTACATAGTTTGAGTGGCTTCGATATTGGAAAGGAAATTCGAACCGATCTGTTCTTAATCGTTCGATCGTTTTGATCAATTGGATATTTCGAGTATACCGAGTTTATTTTAAATTAGCTCGAACGCTCGAGCTATTCCTAGCGAAGTGGTGCCGCTCCGCTCCGAATTTCATTATCGCGTCGATGAGGGATACACGCGCTCGAGGCGTCGTGCTCCTTATCAGCCGTTATCTCGGCCAGCTCGACGAATCCGTTGAAAAAGACGTCGCCTCCCCCCGTCAAGGAACAATTGGGGACCCGGAGTCAACGATGTTTGTTAGAATCTACGAAAGCACACCCAATAAAGAGATCATACTGGAGATAGTGGGCGATAAAGGTGTGCGTATTCATTTTCTCGCGGCGATGGGAATATGCGCAGTGTATTTCGAAGGGGAACTGCGGCCCTGAAGTTCGTTCCTTCGGCTTGTTTCGCGTCCCTGAGCGAGGCAGACGCATCATGCCACGACGACGTAGACGTTAAGTTACACGCCACGAATGTTAATCCCCCCTCATCGTGTCTCCTCCATCCCCCTTTCCCGTCGTAGATCCGCACCACGATCTCTCCGTGTCGAATATTCCACCGTATACCGGGTGACGAATACCACCCAGCACATTTCCTCCTTCAAAACGGAGGATTCGGTAGGAGGAAGAAATAAAACCATTCGATTCTGCTGCTGTAGGAATAAAAATCGTTTAAAAAAGCACGATTTATTTCTGCTAAGAAACGCGTGGACAGCAGTGGGCTCGGTAGATGGAAGAATATACCGGGTGAATTAAATATTTCCCGGGGTATTTCCTACTGTAAGTTTGAGTTTCGCTTTCCCAAAATTGCTCGCCGAGATTAGCGATCGTAAATCTTGGTGGATTCGTTCGGGCCTCGGGGTGAGCCTTCCCTGAAGTTTGAGTATCGGAATTGGGGGGAATTGGAGGCCGTGCGATATTAGTACCCTTCGATCGGCTATTAATGATCAGGGTAATCAATTATGTTTTCGGTCTTGTCTTCGATTCATCCACAAAGTTGAGAAAAAATTCCCCAGTATCTGAAAGGAGGACGAGCAGAGAACTAAGCTCGGGAAATACTCCGAGAGGCATTTCGATCAGCGACTATTGAACTTATAGATGAGTCTGTGGAGGACGAGAGTTCGAGGCTCAGAATTGATGGAGTAAATGGAGGCTCTATTCCTGTATCGAGTTGCCAGCGTGTCCGGGCGGCTGAAAGGAGCGCCACGCGATAAATCCGCCTAGGTATTCTCATTAATTTCGAGGGTTAATTCGGCCGAGGATCCAGCGCCGTCGCGTTTCTCATCGAATCCCGGGCTCCGTCCAGCGTAAAGTCCTGAAAATAACGAGGCAGCTGCTCTCGTATCCTGCCGAGCCTCGTCCTGCGGGCTATATCACATGTTTCTGCTCTTTCCCTCCTCCCTTTCCCCCCCTTTATAACAGGTCTTTTCTTTTTCTTGCCCTTCTTGTTCCCTCTGTCCCTCTGCCTGTTCCTCCACGGCCACTCTCTTTGTTGTCCTCTTTTTTTATTTTTCCCCCCGCCTCGAAACTTCTTGCAGCTTCCCCTGTCGCTTCGTCGCCCTTCCTCCTCTCTCCGCGATCTCTCTCTCGGATCGCTCTTTCCCTTCGGCCTTCCTCTTCCTGCCGGTCCCTGCCCTTTTCATCCGTCCCTCTCGGACATTTTCTGCATCTAATTTCGCGAAGATAGATCCCTTGATCTCCCCGTTTTTCCATCTTCCGCTCGGGCTTGCTTTTCTTCCTCTTCGCATCCTGTGCCCTTCGAGGGCCACCTCGCTTCGCTTCCCTCGGCAACGCGCGCCCTTTTCCCTTCTCGCCGGTGTATTCCCTGCCGAACCCACCTGATCGTGCTCCCTCTCCCCTGGATTTTCTCCTCGGACTGCCCGAGCGACTTTCGAGGCGAGTAATTATGCTAACGAGTTTATTAAAATTATATTACCGGCCCCCGGTGTAATCGGACGTCTCGATCGGAATCGACGATCCGGGGGCTTGCCTCCCCCCCCCCTCCTTCTCGCTCTTCCTGTGCACGGTGGCTCCGAAAACCAGCAGGTTGCTGGCAGATACGCTTTCGAAGATTGCGCAACGCGCGCGAGGCACTTTCGAAAAGCGTCGCCCCGCGCTTGCTTCGCCGTCGAAATTTATCTCCGTGGAATAAAAAAGAGGAAAAAAATGGCGGGGAGGCAGGAACGTCGCGTTTATTCCGAATCAAAGGGGATTTTCGTAAGAGGAGGACAGATTTATGAGGGAATTTTTGCGGTCGGTGTTGCAACCGCCTCTCTTTCGTCGCTACTTTACGCGCTTCCCGGACTTTTACGAGGGAAATAGTACAAGAGCCCGCGAGCGGACGGCGAGTATAAAAAGTGAAACGAAAAGCGTGGTCGACGGGAGACGCGTTTGGGGACACCGCGATCTTTACGATCGCCTCGTTAATCTCGGGATCGCCTCTGTGACTGCGCGGGCAGCGGGTTGATTTAAGGGACACGACGGGAGCGAGAAGTCGCGGGGAATAAAACACTTTGTAGAAAATGGGACTTTCATTCGGTGTCCGTTTCGAAAACAGAGAGCGCGAGGTCAGCCGGGAAACTAGGCCTCTCGGCTAGTAATCCAATGACGGTTGTGAAATCCTCGGTAACCGACGTATCGTAATTGGACTCTGATGCGCGAAAGGTACACCTATATTTGTGGCTCGTCTGTGACTAACGGGCCCGTCGGGCGGTCGCTAGGGTTATCCCGCGTGGTCGCGCTCCGTTCCGAGCGAATTTAGTCGGTCGAGTTCGGTTGCGACCAGACGAAACACTTCTCGGTGGCCGCAACCGTTTCTCAAGTCTCCCGAGTCCCTTTCGAGCCTTGAAAAACTCGCGTACTCGCAGCTCTGCTCGAGCAAAGCTGCCGGTTCGATCGTCCCCGGAGTTATTTTACAGAAGACTTGTTCGCGGTCTCGTTGGAGCCTGAGTCGAGAAGCTGCGAAGCAGAAGCGTATCGCGCGCTCCGATCGAGCGCACGCAGCGTTCCCTATCGCGAATTCCAGAGGATGGAACGTCGAATCCGAACGATTCCGCCTGATAATCGAGCACTCGAGGCGGAATCGCTGGCGAACGATCGGGGCGGTCTCGAGCTCTGGAGTGGGTTGGTTTGACAAGGGAGAAGACGGTGGGGCGCCAGAACGGGGGCCCTGCTTCCGTTATCGCGAGATCGCCCGATAAATTATTGCTAATTAAAGAAAAAGCGTAATGATCTCGCCTCGATTTACACCGGTTCGCGGCGCTCGCGCACGTGCAAACCTTGCCTCGCCTCGGTTTAATTAGCACCTGCCGTTGTTCGCTCGCGGCTTGTCCTTCTCCTAGCACCTTGTCCTTCCTCCGGCGTTACCAGGGACCCTCCTCGCGGCCGCGGAGAACCACGCGCATGGGCCGGCCCAAAGGATTTCTCGAATCATTTCTAAACGAAGACGTATTATCGACCGCCGCCCATCGAAGCCGCCCGAGCGTTAATTAAATCAGCGGCCACGGGGCGCGCACAAGTGCGTCCAGAGGAGCAGCGCGAGCTGGGAGCTTAAAACGACGGAGGAACCCGCGCGGGATGAGAGATCGCGACTTCTCCGTTACGCGCAGTCGAATATAATTACAGGCTTTCGCGCTCGTCGCCGGCTAATGGCCCGCTCGGCCCAAGTACCGCGAAACGACGGACTTAATGGCGCTAGACGAAAATCACGGTGTTCCCGAACGAGTCGTAAAGGTGTCGGGGACGCGCTAGCACTTTAACAAGCGCCTTCTCCGTAAGGGCAGACGGCGAGGAGGAGGAAAAAGGGCGAGGTTGAAGCTCTTACGCGGTCATCTCCGGCGGTATCGGGCGAATCGCGCGCGACCAAGCAATTTATATACAACGGGCCAGAGTCGCGAGAGCTGGTGTGCCTAAAGGTCGTTCCACACGACAGATCGCGATACCGCGCGCACGTAAGCGAGCCGCAACTCCACCCCCGCCCCAGATCCGGCTGATATACATTTAGACAGCAATAATATTAATCGTCCCCGAGCGCGAGCACGTGGAAAAATCCAGCCGAACAACGAATACTCGGCGAAGTCACTCCGTAAATCATTCGCCTTCGTCTTCCGAAGTCTGGCCAGTTGTACGCGTACCAGCGCTAAAATTGATCGTCGCAGGCTCTGAATCGCTCCTCTGTACTCGCTCGAGAGATTCACTATCGCCTCGGTGAGCTGCTCGCCCGAGCTCGCGATTAAAAAGCTAGCAAGACTGGGATTACTGGGGTCCCTGGTCCCCCTCGAACACGGGGACCTAATGGCACCGATGGTGACTCGTTGGGATATGATTGTTGCTTGGAGATTCGGAGACGCGCCCGTCGGGTGGTGTGGACTCTGCTTAAGAGACTCACGGCGGTCCCCGGGGCTGGAATATTGCCTCTTGTACGTTATGTAGGTACCAGCGCGCAACCTGCGGTGCAACTTGTCAGCCAACATCATTATCGATGCCGGCTCGGCTCGGTGCAGGCCCGCGCGTTTATTGCGACTTCGTTATTTATATCTCGCTCCGCTTGGCAATAACTAATAGAGATCCTTCGGCCTCCTCTTCTCTCCGTGCTAGTCAATATCACGGTTCGATTGCGCTTCGGCAGCCATCTTGCCTCGCCGCGTGCTGCGCTTCCTCCGTGGCCAGCTCCGTGTCCAGTTTTCCACCCGAGTCGTGCAAGGAGCTGCTGGAATCTTTTCCCCGCCGCTTCTCGCCTCGCCACTCTTTTCGGTCACGGTTAACAGCGTGGTCACGCCGAATGGGGGAAATCGGAGGGTTGTAATCCGACGAGGCAGCCGACACGCCTGCGACTGGCTCTCTACGCTATCTCATGCGTCTTCCTTTCCTCTCTCGCGTAACAGCCCTCCGCTCTCGCAAGCTGCGTCTTAAGGGGGTATACCCGTTTGAACCCTCGGAAAATGTATACATTTTGTGGATTTTTTTACAAGTCAACGGTTTGATGCAGATTTCCCGTTTTTTTGACTATGTTTACATAGTATTATGAACTACTTATAAAAAAAGTTTCAGTTAAAAAACTATTGTTTTTCGGAAGTTACGGATACATGTCCGAAAGTCTCTCGATTTTAGACGGCTAAACGGTGGCCCTAAAAACTCGCGCTACGTTCAACCAATTCACTTCCAATTTTGCATGCAGAATCGTAATAAGATTCCGCATCGTCCAACGAAGGCTTTTTTTATTTCGATTCCCCGTTTATTATTTATAAAGGAAAAAGGTGGATTTTTCTCTTAGAAAAATTTAACTTTACCTTTGATCTCTCACCATTTCTTTATTTTTCAAAATTTTCAAAATCGCCTTCGTTGGACGATGCGGAATCTTATTATGATTCTGCATGCAAAATTTGAAGTAAATTGGTTGAACGTAGCGCGAGTTTTTAGGGCCACCGTTTAGCCGTCTAAAATCGAGAGACTTTCGGACATGTATCCGTAACTTCCGAAAAACAATAGTTTTTTAACTGAAACTTTTTTTATAAGTAGTTCATAATACTATGTAAACATAGTCAAAAAACGGGAAATCTGCATCAAACCGTTGACTTGTAAAAAAATCCACAAAATGTATACATTTTCCGAGGGTTCAAACGGGTATACCCCCTTAAAGGACGCAGCGTAGTTCGCGGATCAAGTGGGAATCTAATCCTCGATCAGAATTGTTCCAAATCTATCCCCTCTGAACCTCCGCAGAGAGGAACACCGTAATGGTACGGTGGAGGCCACCGAGTAGACGCTCGGGAGTAGGTGGCTGCATACCTAGAGGACTTGCAGTAGAAGCGAAGGGAGAGGAGGCGGCAGAGGGTAGAGACCCCCGGAGCGAGTACACATGTGGTTCGCACGTGTTCCTTGGCCGCGCATCCTCTCCCCTCACCCTCTGGCGTGTGCGGGGCAAAAAACGCGAAACGTGCCTCCTCCCCGGTGCATCGTGGCGCGCACACCCTGGACGCAGCGCCATATGCAACGACCACAGGGCACCAGACAATGTTCTCTAATTGCACGTTCCGAGACACCGTATATCCAGCCAGGGATTTTTCGTGTGGCTGGCACAAGCTCTCCACGGTCCCCGCAAAAACGTTGTTCCGTCTCCTGCCAGCGGCCGTCCCTTTCGAGCCGGTCGACTGGCCACTTCCTCTTCCTTTTCGGGAGCCAGACACGCCTTCTCGATCGAGTCTCCTCTCCAGCGCTACCAGCTTCGACCGCAAACCGGGCTTTTTATATTTCAATATTTCTCTGCGCCTCGGTTCTCCGATTTTCCAGCGACCTAGCTGACTAACCGAGACTTCTTCGCGCTTTGGTAGAAAGAGGGGGTAATCTCTTCCGGACGAAGCAGGCTTATTTAGAAATCATTGTCCCTGAGGTGAGGGACGTGAGGGTGGTAATAAGGTACACTGCTTAATAAACTCAACAAATAATATGGTTTATTTTAAGACGAAAAAGAAACTACTTTAAGGGGGGAGCCTGGTGTAACTAAATGAAAATCGAGGCATTTTTCGGGAATTTTTTTTAAAGAAAGTATTTGATAGATCTTTCTGAAACTTCCAGGATATTGTATTAACAGGTTAAGGTATATAACAAAAAAATTTTATTAAAAAAAAGCGGCAAATAACAAAGTTATGCCCAGTCCGTTGGCGACGCAATTATTGCACTGCGGGCAACGTAGCGTCTTTTGGTTTCATCTGAAACCAAAAATCGAACAATTTTCTTTTAGTTTATGAGAGTGTACGCACAGAACGAAGAAATTTGAAACTTAAAAGATGCAAAATGAACAAATGGCGGCCTCTTGAATAAAAAGTTCACTGTTTCCAACGAAATTTTGCCTTAAATGTCTAAAAAAAAGTTATTTATTTAAACAATATCATTATACTAATAACTTAGTACTATGAAGAAAATGTTCACAAATATCCGTGCACAAGGCCAAGTCGATTGGTTGAATATTTTTGGAGTAATATTGCCCGCAACGTGTGAAACTGTCGTTTCGAGAAAAACGCATTTAAAATTTTGAGGTAGCCTGGCGCTCCGTAGCAAAACCGGCTATATCCGCTGTAATTTTTCGAATTTCGTTTTGCGGCTTTGGGAACATATTGTTCAACTATTGATTTATGCAAAAAAAAAATCGATTTCTTCGATCCGCTACACCAGGCTGCCCCCTTAAAGAAGATATCGAGCGGACGAAAAACAACCGCTCTACTCGAGTCCTCCTAGCCGAATGCCCAACGGTCGCGTTCCTTTCAGAATCGCGGCCAACGCGTGCCACGTGCACAACTTTTGGAAAAAACCCAGGCCCTGAGAACAAGGGAGGTTTCGTCGCCAGGCAAATCCAACAGTCACGAAAGCTTCACTTGAACTTTACGACCTCACCTGGTCGCCTTCTACTCCGCTCGAAAATTCGATGCTACGCACGCTACATCCCGAAGAGATCTTCCAGCGTTCTGGTGCCCTAGGAGCTCGCAGTTCGTAGCGCAAGGGCAACCTTACTTGATCATGCATTCTAATGTCCTGTCTGTTTATCTCCTCGAGTGATTCTCAGAGGTTCCATCGATCGAGAAGAGTCAGCAACGCTGGAAGTAGCTCGATGGGTGGTGTCTGTCGTCTCAGAGGGAAGATAATGGATACGCGGACGAGGCCAGGCCACCGCCGGTGCCTGGGACGGGTTCCGCTGGTTCTTTTTGGCGCGGAAATTGGGTTGCGCTTGCGGTCTGCGGTAGCGGTGAAAAAGGTCGTTGCACAGGCCCGCGATATACCTGTGCACGCGTGCACATTCGGGGAGGCGTGTGCAGGCGAGTCGCGTGTGATACGGGTGACGAGAGCGGGAAAGAGGTCGATCAGTCTGCATCAGAAGCGAAGTCCGATGAATCATCCTCCTCCGTGGTGCTTGCTTTCGCACGAGCTCTCCGCTGCGTTGAACAAACGTAGCCTTCGGACTGATGCACTTGGAGAGCTTATTCGTTACTGAAAAGGTAGCGATTAAGTGTCTACAAATAGTTAAGCGATCAGTCATCTGGCTCTATCGAAGTCCACTTACTCTCGCTGATTATAGAAGCAGCAGGCCACTTCAGCGATTAGAACCTGGAAAATTAGAGAATCTAAAAATTCTTCTAATAATTTCGTAAATAATATTCCTAATTGAAATCGCGCGGTGCGAACACGATCCCCTCGGCTCATTTCTTTCCCTGACAGCGCAAAATGCTTCCCCATGAACGAGACTTTATACGGCATTGACCTCGCGCGTTAACTCCCAGGTAGCGATGGGTTCGAATCGATTTGCTCGCGTACAAGTTTCCAGCATAGTCGTTGGAAACTTATGTGACTTGATTCTATTTTAGAATTACCTGGAATCTTTAATTTCTCCTAGATTTTTGGCTGATTTAAATGTCACGCAATATTCAGTGAAGCTGCGCAGGGCAAAGTTGCTCGAGAGCTCGCGCAGGAGGATATCCATCGCTGCCCCGAGGCTCGCGTGTGCACTTGTTTCTTGTTGCCCCTGTTCTTCTTTCTCCCGCTGTTCCACCGATCCGTCTTAATATTCGATCCAACGTTTCGTATCCCAGGGGCTGGCGGTTTTCACCCGCGCGGCTGCGGGACTCGGGCGCCTCGCGAAATTTATACGGGCAGACTGTTAATTAACGTCACCGGCACGGTCGCGTCGCGGCAGCGCGATAAAAAAGCGGCGAACAGCCGCGGGCTACGGGGATCGCGAGATGTATCGATAACGTCACGGGCCGTTTCGCCAATCTGCGTCGGCTCATCTCGAGGATACGTTCGATTTCTACGCCCCCGAGATCAAGTTTCTTTGCGCGCGATGACGAAGCGGGACTGGGGATGTCGGGCTACCAGGGAACGGCTGAGAATCGAAGACTTTGCTGCACAAAGGAAGCAGCTCCATAATTTGCTGGAACCGAGTTATATGTTGGTTATTAACCTTTAGAGGACCGGCTTTTGTTTTGAAAAAATAGTGGTTTTCAGTTTACAAAAGTTTATATATAATTAACGTATATTTTGTGCGGAATTAGTGGACTTGCACGGAGCCCAAAAACGGGCTTTGCCGGTCTCGAATTTTTAACATTTTTTAATTTAAAAATATTCTATGGCTGGGGTTGTTTTGGTACTGCTGGTTACGAATCTGTAGTCGGATTGTAAAAATATTTGACGTACCTACGTGGCGGTTTTACTGGCCTAAACGAATGCACACATACTAAAATTCGGAGAACTTTCTTTTAGCGTTTCTCTTTTCCTCCATGTTTTTATTTATTATTTTTGGTACTTTTGTGCTGCTTCAGGAATTATTTTATTTTGTCGTAATTTTTTGAGTTCTTTTGAACGCGACGAATTTATAATCGAACATACATACCAACACAATCGAGCACTAAAACACACATATGTATTTATACTTTAAACCATTTTTAAGTAGCGTGCTTACGCAAAGCCCCGAAAGGGGCTTTGCCGTTCCCCTAAAGGTTAATAGTCTCAATAGATCGGTTATTAATTTATTCATTTGGAGCTGCCCCCTTCAATTGATAGCGGATAGCTACAGTTCTGTAGTCCCAGTAGCCACCAGCAAAATAACCTACTTATAAATCGCAAAATCACGAAAAACGGACACTCCTCGTTTCCCCACCCTTACTCGTCATATTCGTTTTCCGTCGTTGGGAGAGATTATTGAATGTTGAAGAGTAGGACGTTGATCGAGGGGCAGGGTGTGCCGGCGGCTGTAAGCGCGAGCGCGGCGAGATGTCTGATTATTTGCGCCACGGAGGAATCAGTTGGTCGGGACACGTATTAGCCGCGCGTACGTAGCGACATCCGCTAATCAAATACAAGTGTTCGCCAGCCGCGGCATTATAGAGACGTAGACGTGGCTGAGACTCTTGGACCCCTGATACTCCGATAAATACGCATTAAACGCTCTATAATTGTCGTCGCGTGCGTGGCATCGTCGAGCAACCGGGGCCTCTGCTGGAAAACGCGAAAGTAATCTTCCCGATCTTCGCGGGGTAATTGAGCGTTTGGTAATCGAATAACGAAGAGCCTGGGCGAGTGACAACTTCCCAAAGCCATCAACCCTGGAAACATACCCACTAATACGACCTACCCAAAATCAACCCGCGTTTTTTATTACAAATTTATAGACACTAGGGGTAACGAAGTACTAAAGGTAACACGGATGCCGGGGACCGTTGAAATTGGGCCAGATCGACTTCCACAAAGATCGGTCCCCGTATATGATCCGGACGGATCACTTCTCCTAGTCAGGTGCACGCGCATCGGCCTAGTTGCATCACTAGTGGCTACCATCCCGAGCGACTGATTGCAACCAAGTGGATTTTTCACGCTCAGCCGGTTATGGGGTCCCCATGGCATGTGAGGTACTGTTACAACGGGCCGTCGAGCCGTCCCGACGACCATCCATGGGCCCACGATCGGCCGGCTCGCGAGCAGTGCCGTATGCAGACGGTGTTCCTCAGGGTCCCGTGAACAGCCTCCCCGGAGACAGGCTCTGTGACGCAACCGTCGATCGCGACGGTCGATTTCACACGTGCCGTGCCATGGATACCTACTTACCACCCGATCTAGGCGAAGCAGAACTTGTAAATAGAGGCTGGCTCACCTGGGCATTTGAATATCTTAATTAAGCGGAGCGATTGTCGAGCCAGCCGACCGTGTATAATTCATCACGTGCCAGGCATCGATCGGGCCGAGTGTTTGAACTGGTCTCTGGTATTGCTTTCATCGCGCGGCACCGTGTTCCTGAGACATTATCGAGAGCGCTGCCCCTGTTTGGCTATCAGTGGCTGTCGAGTCGAATGTTGGCCCAAGTGTTTGAATAGTAGCCTGAGCGTTTGAACGGCGCTGCAGGTTTTTCGGGATGGTACAGTTGGAGTTCGATGGTTGGAAAAGTTGGAGCGGAGGACGGGGCCTGTCGGGCCCGAGGAAACCGAATTGGGAAAGCGTTGCTAAGGAGGCAAGGAAAGGAGGACGCGTGGAGAGGGTTTCTTCCTTCGTAGCAGCTGGTCAAACAACTCCCAAGCCTGTTCGGGTATTCGGGGCCGGATCCTCTACAGATCTAAAGGCTGGTTGGCACGTACGAGGCCCCTGGAATCGCCTCAGCCCCTTCTCGCCGCCGATCTCGAAGTTTTAATTACTCCGCGGGGTATCATCCCCCTGCTCGACGAGCTCCTGGGGTCATCGTACCGATTTGCTGCGAGAAACCGGCAAGGAGATCTTGAAAAAGGTCTCTGGTTCTGTAGAAGAGCGCGTCGAAGTGTATCGGTGCTATTGGTCTACTAGATCCTGAATTCATTAGCTGTTAGACTATTACTTAGGCTTCGAATTCTCCCTCTGTGAATCTAACTTTACACCTTCGTTCGCACATTTTCAAGCAAGATCTCTACCTTCCTCGTACTCACCTTTCCACTCATTGCAAGAGGATTCTCTAACCCTCCGAATTAGGATCAGAAGTCGGTTTTGTTGCTACCTCCAGGACCCTTCGGAATTCCTGCACTCGAAGGGATCTACCTGCGACCGGGACCTCCCATTATCCACCCGAGGTGACTAGCTCACCTACGAGAACGCTTTGCCCCGCAATTACGCAGCTTTTACAGCGGGAAAGCCAGGGAAGTGTAGGCGAGGGGGCAAGGTAGCGTTAAAGATGAGTCAACAGCCGAGGTGCTAACGAGCCCCCATGGCCATTCACAAATTAAACACGCCCACGACCGTCTCGCGCGAGCATCTGGCTCACGGTCGATCTAGGTGATCCAGTGAATCACCTGGACGCCTTTGGGGACTGCGCGACGAGCAAAGACTCGTAAACAATCGGGACTAAGCAAGATCTTCTCAACGCTAACATCTTGGATCCCCATTTATGCTCTCCGCGGAACGTGTGCACTGGAAATGAACTTCGATCCTCTGTCGAGGTTAGATTTCACGATCCGG
The DNA here is from genome assembly GCF_050908995.1 of Andrena cerasifolii. Classification (NCBI taxonomy): domain Eukaryota; kingdom Metazoa; phylum Arthropoda; class Insecta; order Hymenoptera; family Andrenidae; genus Andrena; species Andrena cerasifolii. Next base: position 6,887,088 of record NC_135123.1, read on the forward strand.
ACTTGATCGCCTGGCTAGCTAGCCCCCGACAGTTGCATTATTAATACACGATTTTACAAGAAGTTCGCGTTCCCCGGCCCTCAATCTCGATCTTGGATCAGCCAGTTTCGCCACTTCTCGGCTGGCTCTCCCTCGTTGGCCGAGGCTCGTAGGCTGGGCCAAGGGTGCCAGGCGGGGGTTGGTCGTTTAATGCGCCGCTATCACACTATGTGGCGTGACGGTCCACCACCACCCTCGCATCCACCTATAACGTCGCCATCGCCACCACCACCCTTTCGTTCAAGCTGGTCTGGCTATCGCTGCCACCCTTCTGGCCTCTGGCTGGCGGAGTGTACGTAGGAGTCTAACGACGCTCTCTCCTGTAGGTCGCCAGTTTTGCCTTGGTCTGGCGATTTCTACGAAAGGGTGCGCGCCAGGAGCGAGATCGAACAAATTCACAGTTTCCCCTATTTCGCGATGGAAGGTAGCTTTTAATTCTGAGTACAGGGAAGGTCTCGACGAATTAAATAGCTCAGTCACCCTCGATTTGCGTGAATGAATGAGAAACAGAGTAGTGGACGTAGCCAGGCAATATGAATCTTGATCTTGCTCGGTGTAATAGTCCAAGAGTGGATTTAAATCTCGAGTACGTCGCTACCGCGCGCTAACACTCTCGCAGGGCGCGGCTCAATCAATTACTACGACCAGGGCGCGGTCGTTGCTGCGCCAGTACCACCCCCTCGCGGCAACAACCCTCGACTGCCCCGCAGAAAGCACCGCTCTCTTCGCGTGTGCTCTTTTTTTTCCACCCTTCGACAGTCGTCGCGCGAACAGACGGTCCTTTCGAAAGACGACTGCTTCTTCCGATTCCACGCGCGGAGTGAAAAATGGGCATTAAGATCAGCCCCGAGTCTCGAGTAAGTACGAGGGTGATAATTGAAAGAGCAGATGCTACTTCTTGGCGTTTAAGTTTGGGTGTGAATCGGACCAATTCGGCTTGTTCGTCGAATGCACCCCTTAACGGTTGAAAAAAGGGGGCCCAAAAAAAAAGGTGGTTCCTTTTGGATGCTCTCTCGCATGATACACTGGCAAGGGACAACGGAATCGGACCCTGACGACGCCACGTCTAAATATACCCAGCCGTGACACTTGTTTCGTGTAAATCAAGCCCGCGGTCGACGAAAAAGCGAGGAAACGCGGGCGACGCTGGAAGAAACCAGCGGACCAGCTCCGAGAACCGAGCCGATCGGCTTCTGGAACGTTTAAACGATCTCGGTTCCCTTTTTAACGTCGCCTTCCCATCGTCCCGCCACTTCCAACTCGTTGCGCCCAAAGTTCTTTGAATTCTGCTGATTCCCTTTTCCCCGAGGGACATTTCTCGGCGCTTCCTGCAATTCTTGCATTTCCTGCGACATTATCCGTGGGATCTTTTGACTGTTGTCTGCTTAACCCTAGAACGACGATCCCAAATGGGAATTTCAATATCTGATGATTCACTTAACATTTCCAACAAATTTCTTCTACGCTTCTCTGTAGCTGTCTTTAGAGAAGACATTTACAGGGTGGGTTTTAACGGTAAGAAAATTGGAAAGGGAGTGAAAGCTTGGTTTTCCAGGGCCAAGATCGCTGAGTTGAAAATTGCACTGTGCGACTGATTTCGCGAAGTTGCGCTGCGTCGGGGAGATTACGCCCGTACACGGGCAGGACTTTTGCAGACCGAGGGCAAGGTGGAAGGGAAACTAAGAGAACGGACGTAAGAAGCCCGCGAAGAGGCGTGGAACCCGCCGATAAATTATATTTGTCGCGTGAATCACTTCGCCACGGGGACACTCACCTATATATCTCTCCTGTCCCCGAGCCTCGCTGAGACTTCACCTCGCTACGTGCACCCTTTGCAGGGACACCTTTGCGCGACCCCAGGGTGGGCTAATGGCGAATTATCGCTGCTTTCTGCTGTCCAGCTCGCATCTTGCGAGCTGCTTGCCTAGTCGAACTTGGAGCCTACGTTCTTCCTTTTCAAACACCGATGCCAGCCAAGCTGCAGCTATCTCCATCGTTATTATCGTGACGCGCGAAACAAACACTTGCTATCTAGTCGCCAAGGGGAATCCTTCTTTTGCTGTTAAAGCAAACCGATGGATCCCATTCTAAAGGTAATGCACACTGTCCTCCGAACCCTGAGACCTTCCAATCTCATGTTCCACAAACAGGCATGTTTGCTATTTGCCTGGCGACTGGTTAGCCCTGGGATATTTGTGTCCACCGTTGCTTAAGAATATTGGACACGCTTCGTGGAAAGGAATTTCCGAGGAATAGACAAAGGGGCAGAAGGAGGGGTAGGAAGAGGGCAGAGTCTCCGGAGTTGCTTTCCTTCGAAGCGCTTATCTTCCCAGAGCTGTTTCGCAAATACCAGTGGATGGGACTGTGATAGCCGCTCGGACAAGATACCGGGAAGGTCGACCGTGAGTTTAGGGCCCTGATTGATGATCCAGGTCCTCGAGAGTCAACAGACGATCGACGCTGAGCCACGCAGTTTTCGCCTGCAGATAACACCGCAGAAACTCGGTACGTGGGAAAGCGTCGACGCGTTTCCTCCGTCTTCCCGTTCCTCTATCTTGTTTGCCGTTCGATACTCGCCCTTGAAGTAGACCGTAGGATCTCCTCGATCCACGGAGCCCGGTCAGCCAACGAAACCGTGCGTCATTTGTTGCGCGGTCTCGCTGAAATTCGTCCGAACAAACGGGGAGCACATGTTTGAGCGGGGGGACACTTGGCCTAACGCCTTGGCTCGTCGGACGGCCGATAAGCTTCTTTAGATTACTGAATACCAAGCAGAAGAATTAATTATACACTCGGTGGATCGTTCGTTCCAAAGTCGTTCGTTAAATCCATCATCCCCCTATTTTTAGCCGTCCCCTTTTACGAATCCTCTCTTCCAATATTCCACGCATAACCGTCCCCGAAGGCATCAGTCGCGCATAATTTCGTAACTGGATGAATCTGTCGCAACAGTCCCTCCTCCTTCCTTACCCTTCATTTATTTTTGGACGACCAAGTTATCGGCGATCGGGTCGAAGGATCGGCGGTCGAAAGGCGCGCGCGTCTCCCCGATATATCTTGATCGCAGATGCTGGCTTCGGTATTCATGAAAACCGGAGGCTGCTGCAGCCCCCGATGGCCACGAAGACAAGTTACATAATGTATCAGAGGCAACGGAACCGTCTAACCGATCGCTTATGTATCACGCGGGACCAGTTGATCGATTATAGATCGATTATGGATCCTGTCGAGATGCACGTAGCCGCCGACGGTCGCCGACCGTAATTTCGAAACCGTTTCCTGCTACGCGAAGCCGACGGAACGCGACTCCCCTCGTTTCTTTCTCGATTTCGAGTCAGCGTTAAAAAATCGAGAAGATCGCGCGCCTTCTGCGCCACCCGTCGAAAGTCCGGCCGGTAGGAAAGCGCTCGATAGTCGCGTCCGCCGTATGGATATGGAAATGCGACACCGGCAGGCACCGGAATGATTTATGGGCCACGATACGAGACGGAGGAGCGCGGCGAGCGGATCGAGGAACTGTAAGCCGAAGAAGCGCGTAGCGATGGCCTCGAGACGTCGCGGGCGAGCCGCGAACGTAGCTGCAAACCGTGCCAATCGATTCCACGCGAAAAAACACGTGGGAAATGTAGAAAGAATTTTCTTCCTACGATCTTCCGTTGCCGAGATAATCGACTCCAAAGAAACGGCCTCGCAGCCTAGCCCTCGCACTTGCCGCGCACTGGAAGGCGATTAACGTGTAGCGAATTCGGCACCCCGCACCGGTGCGCACTTTTTCGGTGGCCAAGATCACTAGCGCATTCGGCAGGCATGCACGGAGTCAGTGCTGCTCTGGTGCTGCCTTTGTTGCACGATCTCGTGGGGATTTTTATTGGAACGCGAGTATTTTTTGAACTTTTCTCCATTGTGGATTTTTAAAATCTAAGTTCAAATTCGTTGTTAGCAGTCAACAAATTTTGACTTCTTTGTCAAAGAAACTTTTGAATTTTCACTTCTTTGACCTCCCATATCTCAGAAACTAATTGTCGCCTCAACTTGAAATTTTTTTCTGATTGATGTCTCAGCATAAGGTAGCATTTGGCCCAAAATTCCGTTCCAAAATCGTGGGACCAAAAAGAGGCTATTTTTTGGTTCACTGTTTTCTGTGTCGTCATTGCTACTACTCGTTTCCAATAATTCCATAACGAATAAATTACGGTCTATATTGAAAAGTGATCGGGAGGTTATTCGGTACCACCGACCTGCACTGACCGCACTGCCACGAAACCTCAGTGCCATAAAGGTTGCACTCGTGCAGTCCATTCCGTTGATCCGAATGCGAAGTTTGCACTACACCAGGGCAGTTGATGGTCGCCGAATAGGATACAGGATTAGGTCGTATGTAATCCATTGCTAATCGATGCTAGGGAATCTCTCGAATTCGCTTATAGAAACGAAGGGTCGTGTGGGAAATATTCCCTCCACCTTTTCGATGTACTTTCTATTGCAGAATCGTTCGGGCTCGTTAGGTTTCCTCGATTGCCCGAAGTTTTCATGGAAAGCAGAGAGAAGATAGGAAATTTAAGCTCGATTGTTTGGAGCCCCTCGAAATTCCTACCGAAGTTTCGCGCGATTAGAGCCGTTCGGGCCGAACGGCCATCGCCACCGAAAGCGCAGGGACCGTTCCCTCCCTTCGAAGATGCACAAGTGCCTGTTGCAGCGTGTCCCGGTGCTTTTTTGCCTACCGTAATGAAGTGCACGGACTGTCCGGGACCCTCTTCTCTCATCGAATCGGCTTGTTCCCTCGCGTTCCCTCTGTCGCTCTCGCGCGACACGCACAGCTTTTACGACCCACCATTTATAACCAGCTGTCCGCGGGAGAAAGGGCGCGAGAGGGCCTCGGGGTAACGAGCCACGGCCCTGGGCCCTCTCGATACGTCTTTCCAGGGTAATTACACCGAGGATCGACCTGAAATTCTAGTCCACTTGCCCCCTGCCTCGACGGCAAACTCGCAAATTGTAGTCCTTAAGGGGGTATATCCGTTTGAATCCTCGAAAAATGTGTACATTTTGTGGATTTTTTTACAAGTCAACGGCTTGATGAAGATTTCCCGTTTTTTTACTATCTTTACATGGTATTATGAACTACTTAAAAAAAAAAGTTTCAGTTAAATAACTATTGTTTTTCGGAAGTTATGCATACATATCCGAAAGTCTCCCGATTTTAGACGGCTAAACGGTGGGCCTGAAAACAGCGGTATGTCGTGTCTGAAATTAAAAACAATAAAATCTTCTTATAAAGTATGTCAATAGTTATCGTCCAACGGGGCCGATTTTGAAAATTATGAAAAATAAGGAAATGGTGAGAGATCAAAGGTAAAGTTACATTTTTCTAAGAGAAAAGGCCACCTTATTTCTTTATAAATAATAAACGGGGAATCGGAATAAAAAAAGCCCTTGTTGGACGATGTGGAATCTTATTACGATCCTGCATACAAAATTGGAAGTGAATTGGTTGAACGTAGCGCGAGTTTTTAGGCCCACCGTTTCGCCGTCTAAAATCGAGAGACTTTTGGATATGTATGCATAACTTCCGAAAAATAATAGTTATTTAACTGAAACTTTTTTTTTAAGTAGTTCATAATACTATGTAAAGATAGTAAAAAAACGGGAAATCTTCATCAAGCCGTTGACTTGTAAAAAAATCCACAAAATGTACACATTTTGCGAAGGTTCAAACGGGTATACCCCCTTAAAACAAAGTCCTCACAGGCTTACTCAATGGCAATAAAGGACAGCTTGAAAGGGGAGTTAAAACCGAACTGCATCTCTGTTTAAGTCGAAGGGAATCAGGGGTTCCTCGGAATAGATCTGTGATACCAATTCGATGAATACTGTGCCGCCGATACTTATACACGGAGTGTCCCACAGCAGGGCCCTCGCGGCGCAGCTATGCGCCGCTTGAACGATCCAGAAGCCTATCTTGTAACTCTTACGTAGGCACACCAGCGATTTATCGTTCCAGGAGCCTCGGCAATTCCTACCGTCCTCCGTGGCGAATGGAAAGCCATGGGAATAATTGGAAGCTCTCAGTCCGGCTGCCGCAATCGTTACCGTTACGATCGCCCGTTAATATAACGTGTCCGCGAGCAATTAAACGGAGGGACGGGCAATTAGCGACGCCCTTATCGTCCATCGACTCGCTGCGATCGAAGCCTCGATCGCTGGCCATCGAGATAACGCCGCTCGCTTATCGACGCCGATCTCGAGCGCAGCTCGTGGAAAATTGATCGAGGTCGACGAACAATTTTGCTGCCGCGAAACTGTTACAGCAGCTAAGCTCCCTGCAGACCTAGCGCTCGGTAGATCCTCTATCGCGCTCTGTTAGACAGCTTTATCTAACCACAAGGTTGCCGGATTCGCCCGCCGCGGCCGTTTCCACTGGGTTTCGGCTGGGCTCGCGGCAAACAAGCAGCTAGATCGTGGACGATAAATAACTGGGATAGCGCGAAGAGGCCCGAAGTGGTCATGGGCACGACATAGAAGGTCCCACCGGCGTCCACTTCTTCGGAGGGCTCCTTATCGCGGATCTCCGGCTAGCAGAGCCTCGCTGACGATCGTATCTCGCGCTGCCCGTCTTTGGGACATCGATTTTCCATAAATACAGACGCGATGCTAATTAGCTGCCAGTTGCACTTGACGCGCTCGTTTCTTAGGCCCCGGGTCTCTCGCTGCGAGGTCCAGTTTTCAGAATGAACGCCAGTGGTGTCGAGCTACGGACTCTGGACCCTGGCAATCGGCTTCCGCGTGCCGCGATAGCGCGGAGCCTCTCGAAATTCTGCGGCGATACGCTGAAGGCGGGGGCTATTTTTATAGTAATATAAAAATCATTTGGATCATTCTGTAGGCTCTCTTTGGTTCAGCGAAGGTGACATAGTCTGGAGGTTTTTTTTTTTTAGAATTACTGTAGGTTCGAAGGTTGCGTTACAAGCTTGAGCGGGGGCTATGCAAATCAGTTTGACCTTTCGTAGGGCCTCGAGTGCGGTGTGCACGGGCCGCAAGGATCGATAAGTCGCCACCTCGACGTGGCGACGATTCCTGGCTATCTCCCCCGGAAAACTTGCTTATCTATTCCAGAAGAGTTAACAACGGAGTCCAGGATACGCATCTATCTCCCGGCGAAGTGATTTTTATCTATCCAGGTCCTCCGGGAGCCAGCTCCGCGAAAACGGTCCCTCGGGAAGCCTCGCAGTCGCGGGAGAGATCTCGCAGATAGACCCGGGTTCGGGAAGAGAGTCGCAGGGCCAGCAGGGGAAAATCCATGGAAATTCGATCCTAGAGAGCGTGACAAATGTGGAGGAGAGTCCTTCGGAGAAATCCTGATCCGGTCTATCGACCCTGAGCCGCCCGAACTGGCTCGTAAATATCGGTAGAATTAATTATTTATGTCCCCAGGCTTTCTCCGGAGAAACCAAAACAGAGAGGGCAGAGCAACGGGGCCAAAAGGCCAGGGAAACTCGAGACGAAGCGCGTCCAGTAGCTGGGTAAAACCGATGGAACCCATTGGAATAAATCAAGGCTTTTCCATGGGTTCTTCCAGGGAACGGCTGAAACTCGAGCTCGGGAAATGGCACCCCTATGGGACCAAGGGAAATGCTCCAAGGGAGCTGCTCCCGACTTCGTAGCTTCTTATTCAAAGTCGCTTTGCAGGGAGGCAATTGTCAATCCCCCGTTCGAATGCTTGAATGAATGACTATCGTGGGATATTGATACGCGACGATATCGCGCGTCCACCACGCGACTCGTCTATTTATAGAGGAAACGTGCGAGGTCAACGGAAAGCGTGTGCACAGGTCGACCTGGAGGAAGCGCCGCGCGCGCTTCCAACGTAGATCCCACCGTAGGTGAAAAATCACAGAAACAGTGGCGCAGGTCGGGCTTTCTTCTCGCCTATTTATAGCCGCGGACGTATCGCAACCATGACTGGTACGCTTGGTGATAGCGAGCGGCTAGCAATAGTGTACCAAGCGCGATGCTTTCCCGAGATCGAATTCCCTTGAAGGCTACTTTAGGTGATCGAAGACTGCCGAGAGGCAATGGAGACTATTGAAGGCTGTTACGAGCTATTCGGGGCTATTGAAGTCCGCTGCGGACTCGGGGGCGGCTGTGAAGAGTACCGAGGAGTAGCGAAGACCTGGTGCGGGCCAGGCCGAGGTCGCAGCAGGCCGTGGAAGTGCGCGGTGTGCCGAAAAAGAGCAGCGCGTCGGCGGATTAAGCGGTCGATGGGATCCCGTGCACTTAGGGCTACAAGGGATAAAGCTCCGGCACTGTCAGTGGGCAGGGTGGGACGAAGGGTGGACCAACCGGTCCTTGGTCCGAGGTTGCCTCGGCTTATTCAGTCAACGAACTCTGCGGGCCCACGGCGTGACACTGACCCCTCCAGGGTAAACGTCCCTGGCCGCTCGGTTTATCAATGTAAACGCGACGATCGCTGGTGGAAATAAATGGAAAAGTGCGCGAGCCGACGGGCACCGAGACGTCGTCGGGCCCCTCCCGATCAAGGCCGCCATTCTGGTGGAAACGATTCGTACTCCGGAGGATATCGACTGATAACCGGCCACTTAACTCTGCATCTGGAGGCAGGCTGATGGTCCTCAGCGCGACCGGTAGCCTCGAGGCATTCCCTGGGCAGATCGCGAGGCTGATTCTCGTTCTTCGGGAAGGAGAGTTAATTCCCCGCGAATCGTATTTATCCCCCTACTGTTCCTCCGAGGGCTCGCGTGGGTGTGCAGGAATGTAGGATTCCTTAGAGCGTACAGCGAGGGGGGAATAGAACCGAGGGAGCTTCCGTGGGCCGTGTCGCTTCGACGGGATGAAATCTTTATTCATTTCGTGAAATTAGTAAAACGGCTGGGACCGCGGGAGAACTGGTCGAGGCTGTGGGCAGTTTAAGCGGCGAAAAATGGAGGTAGAAAATAAAGTGGACTCGGCTCACGCGAGGATAGCTGCGCGCGTGGAAACCAGGAACCGGCGGACTCTCCGCTTATCGTTTATACACTCATCCAGAGAACATGGCTGGGTTAGCGTTGTCGCTGGTGTACCTACTTCCTCGTACGACGCTGATAAACGGCGTAGAACAGGGGGGGGGACGGCAATAAACAGGATAATGGTTGCAAAGGGGAGGCAATGGGAATAGTCAGTTGTCGGAAAGAATAAAATTTCTCGAGCGAGACTCTCGGGTAAGTGTGCTTTAAAATTAGAATAGCCTTGCAACTGAATCTTGACCAAGCACCAATTAGGAATCTAATATATATCTCGTGTTCCCTGACCTCTGAGCTGATCTCCAGCCTACCTCCATCCCAATTCACAGCGCGCTCTTTTAACCGCAGCCTCGTAGAACGATCGCCGCACAGTGGGGAAATTTTGCGATTTTATGGACAAAACCATAATGAAAATTTTGAATTAAGGCAAATGTCAATTGAAGAACTGTATCCATTTTCGTGGTCAAAACCTGAAAACTTATTTTTAATATATAAAATTCGGCACTTTTGCGTTCTGATATGTGAGAAAATAAATTATCCGAAAAACAGCACTTACAAAAATTACGAGCGATAAAGATTTTTTTATTATTTACGTTTGTACACTTGAGCCTATGAAATTATATGCCCTTAAAACTAATTCTCCCAGTCGGACTCTCTCAATCGCTTCTGGTAACAAGCTTTTTAATTCCTAATCGGGAAGTTTTCTTAGATTACTAATTAGTGGATCTGACGATAATAGAAGCCAATTGAAAACATCCTCCTTAGTTTTTCCCTTGAGCATTTTCGAGAAAATTTTTGTCGGTGCTTTTTAATATAGTGACTCCGTGCTTCTTGAGCTTCCTTCGAAAGCTGTCCAATTGGAAGGACAGCATTTTCGATTATGCGAGGACCATGAATTAAAATTTTCTGTACAGTAGTAGGCATCATGTACCAAGGATATAATGCCACAAATAATTTTGCCGTTTTTACAGCATACATTTGAAATTTTTAACATCTCCTGCGTAACCACTTGATATTACTTGTAAAATAACATGAAATCTATTAATAAAAACAATCAAACAGAGGATCGAAGCTGAATAAAATCGTTTAAAAATGAATAAAAAAGTGTTAAAAATGAATAATAAAAGTGTTTAAAAAAATTCATATAATTACAAGATTAGCAACTATTAGCAATTAATAATTGCATTGATAGAATGAAAATAGTTCAACGTAAAATAGGAATGAAAATCATTGCAGGATATTATGGGATTTATAAGTATTTTATGCAATGAAAATTGATTCTTATATGAAAAGGTTATTTCTAAAAATAATTATTTCTATAAATTGCGTGTTAAAACCCGAAACATAATTATTTTGAGGACAAAAAGATATCTTCCGCTCCAACAGGAATTGGATCCATGCCTTGAAATTATTTTCGGAACTTTGGATAATACAATATAAATGTTTGAAGTAACTCGAAAATCTAGATTAATCCTTTGCGATCGTTCGAATATTTGAGAGTCTACACGAGCTTTGTATTGAAACATTTAACAGTAAAATTGGAGGCATTTGATGCTCATATTAGTTCTTCAATTGACATTTACGTTTATTTTGTGAAATTAAAATTTTTATTCTTGTGGTATTGGCCATGAAATCGCAAAATTTCCACACCGTGCCGCGTCGCAGGAAGCGCAACGAGGAAATCACAGCGATCAATTTGCATCTGACCGGATAGGTAGCCGCGGTGTCGCGGCGAATCGTCGCGCACAGATATCCCTGACGAGGAAGATTCAAGCGTAGGAGGACCGTGATCGCGGGGAGCAAGGTTGCCCGTCGCTGATTCATTAATTCGTCGAGCTGTGCCGCGAGCAACGGCGCAAAAAACGTTGCGACGAGGCAGAAAGCTGCAGGAAGTGGCTGGTAATCGCCGATTCCTCGCAACGGAGGCCCCGTACCTTTTATTCCCGCGACGTCCAATCCAATTCTGTCGCCATTCGTACCTGATGCGCCACTCTTCCTCGCCTCCTCTTCGGCGCGATTTCACCATCCGGGGGCTGGGTACTGGCTCGGCTGCAGCTACACCTCGCCCGCGGTGAATTCAGCAGGGCGTGCGGGGTAATTTGCGACGATAAACGATCGAGTTGCCCGCCGTGGTTGCGAGGAACGTCGGTGTACAGAGAAAACCGTCTAACGTCTAATTCGTCGCGGTTAATGGCAAGCTTTTAGTCGCGATCATGGGAGGAAGACGACCTCGGGCTACTTCGTTCAATGGCGGTCGGTTGATTCAATCCTCTCCCGGCTACCGAGGATAAACGGCTCCTATTTAGTGGGACTTAATTGGACGGCGGGCAAATTAAAAGAAACCACCGCGTCTCGAGAACCGTGCGCTACAAATTGGACTCTCGGTACTGCGGACGCGTTCCCTGGTACAATAAGACGTATCGCGCACTGCATCCGGAAGGAGTAGCGCTTTAAGTTGCGCGAGCTTCGCCCTGAGGAACTAGCTGAACTGTATTTCTACGGGACCAGTCGCGCAATGTCCGCCACCATTTGTCGAGAAGATCGAAGGAATCGGGTCCCTAGCGAGTAAATCGGCGGAAGGCTGACGAAGACACCGGGAGAGGATGAGAGAATTGAATGGTCATCGGTGGTAGTCGCACCTATGGCCCCGTGCTCGATTAAGTCGATTGGATAAAGACCCAGTTAGAGGTAGAAAGAGGGCTAACCTCTCTTTAGGTGATCTCGTTGCTCATGGTGGCCCCGATGGGCCTGCACATAACCGCGCTCCACGGTCATAGGCGCGAGTATCGCTGCAAATGAGGGCCGAGGCGTCGCTGACTCGCTGGAACGACTTTGCCCCGCCGTCTCTGCATTCCTTTCTAAGCCTGTCCCGGTCCTGTCTCCGTCGACGGCTGCAGCCTTGATCCAGGAATCTCCCCCTTTTCCCCCAGCTTCGTAATTCATCGAAGCCACCTCTGGTCCGTGTCCAGGGCGACGGGAATACCTGCAGCATCGACGGTGGCGTGGGGAAGCGGAGGATGTGGAGATGTTGGGAGCGTTTCCAGGGTTCCGATGGAGCAGCTTCTCGCCGAGCGGCTCAGTGGATCTCAGTTTCGGATGGAATTAGCCGCGCGCAGCGCTGGGGTGGTTCCGTGGTCCCATAAACGACGCTGTGACGGATGGAGGCTAGCGGGCGCTTAGGCAGCAGAGCGATGCGGTTTGGGGTTCGCAATGAAAGTGAGGAATAGCTTGTAAGCCAACACTCCGGGCTGCGAGCGGCGTGGAAAGTCGAAGGAGACGGAACTTGGCACGCGGTCCGATCCCGGCGTCACGCGGCAACACGTGTCGCATCGAAAGGCGCTCTCTCTGCGCAGCATTGGCGCATTCTGAGTGCAGGAATCTGGCGGCGCTATTGGTATCTCAGGCGTCAGGCCGCCACCTATCTCCGGCCGGGTCAAGGCACCGCGATATTCGACGCGAAGCGCGTTCGCTACGCCCGATCGACGATCTTGCGCGGCGGACGGAGCCGGGACACGCGGAGCGACCGCGGCAGGTAGCAGGATCTAACGAAATCGCGCGCAAGTGACGGGCAAACGGTGAAAAATACGGCCCGCTATTAATACACCCCGACTGGCCGAGCAACATTCTAAGCGGGCAGAGCGCGTTGTTTCGCGCCCGACGACGCCCGCTCGCCGAGCAGAACGAGGAATTTTAACGCTCCTCCGTCCCCTTTTCCCGCACCTGCCGCTCAGGCATTCAGGCAGGGACACGCAATTACCCGGCATTTTTCTCGCCGGGCGATTAATAACGCGACACACTCTGCAATTACGGACTGGGGTAGCGCGGGCCCGGCGATTAAACGGTCGCTTCTAGTGATCGAGCCGAGGATCGTCGCCTCGCCGATCCTCCGGCAAGAATACGGGCACCTGGACAGCTGGGCTCGTCTCTCCCTCGCGCTGCTGTCAGCTTTTGCAGTGGCTGGTCGGAGGAGCCGATGGGTGTGGTTCGCAGGGCTCGCGAACAAGGTATTTCTCCACGCTGCTCAACGAAAGGAAGACACTTGGGCGTAGCATCGATCCGTCGTTGATCCTGAACAGTTTCCCGATACGCGTCGTGTGATCCGTGGAACAGAATCCACTGCCGCGACGTCGAGGACATTGCGCAACGGAGGCAGCGGCTCCTGCGGCACGCGGCCCCGCCAGCAAGAAATCTGAAACAGCGGGTCGAAGGTTCCGATAGGTTCGCACTTTGCTTCGTGATCGTAAACACGTAACGACGCGTGTTATGTCCTCGTCGGCATCTCGCGTTCACGCGCACCACGTCGGATCTCACGTCTATTATTAGCCCCCATCGCTGTATGCATTCGCGAGTAATCTTATATCGACAGCTGGCGTGTCCTTTGTGCCTTTGCACCTCGCCGTACCTATCCGATCAGCGATTCCCGACGTTTCCTCGACGGACAGGCGGAGCTGTTACCCTCGGAGATCAAAGTCTCGGACGCTCGCGATCTAGCCTCCCCTCGGATTCTGTCGTAAGCGATCCCGGAGCAATTACCTTGACAGTCGCGACTATTTTGTCAGCCGTTGCAAAGTGTTTCGGGATTACACGGTGCTAGAGCGACGTTGCTGGGCTTAGCTGATAGCCGGTCGGCCGTGTACTTTGTCGTCTAACAGCAAACGCTACGAGCCACGTCCTCCTGCCCGTGTCTATCTTTAAACTCCTCCGCGTTGAAAATAACCCGACGACTTTTGCCCAGCATCGCCGTATCCGCGAGCGACGCGGTTCCTCCTCCTCGTGGGCGTAAGCGGGCCGAAGGAATGCGCATAAAATTACGGTAAAATCTTCTTTTCCCGCGCACGCTTCCGTTGGACCATCCCGCCGCTATGCCCGACGCGTGCTACGCTTCTCAAGCGTCCTGTGCTCGCACCAGGTTGCGAGGGACTTTGGTCCTAGGTAGATGTACATTCTAGAGGACCCAGGATCTATCAGGAGCAGGATACCACCGCATTCCTCTGCATTGCCAAAACCATTCAGCCGCCATTAACCCTCTCATCCTGCGCGCGAACTTCCCAAGGAAGCGACTGAATTAAATCCTCCGCTTGACCAGGACCGCGACGGTCCCCAGAGGCCGAGGACGAACACTCGCATTGTGCCGGGCCGCTATTTTCGCTCGTTGGCCACGTACGAGGCATCCAGCGAGTCTGCTTCATAACTATCTCCTCCGGAGGGATATATCGACGCGATAAGTTGCCCCGCCGTATGCATTATTCAGGGAAGAAATTCGCATTTAAATGTCCGCCGCTTAAAAACGCTTAGTGACCGCTTTATCGCATTCTACAGCCTCGAGCGCTGAGACCACCGTTAAATCAGCTCGCGCTACGTTTGCCCCGGCCTCGGCTCGCTCCGAGCGATGCCTAGCTTGAAGTTCATTACGGCGTTAATTAATCTCCCTACGGAATTTCATTCTGTTGCCTACCCGCCGGGGAGCGCGAAGGAAGGATCGAAGGAGCGCGCGCGCGCGATGCCGCGCTAGATAAAAGGTTAATCGGGATCCGCGTTATCGATCCATCTGTGTGCGCGCTCATTGAACGGCGATGTGCACGCGCCCGCGTCGGAGGATACGCGTATGGAGACACGAGGTCGAGGGCCAACCTACATATTCATTGACAGCGAGCCACTTGCTTCCGCCGTCGTCGTCGTACGCTTCTTACTTTCAAATCGCATTTAATGGCTAGCCGCCGTGGCCGCGCGGCGACGTTTTCCTTGGCTCGTATTCAATTACGGAGCCGACAACTTCGTCGCGGAGGTGACCAGAGGTGATTTCCTCCGGGACCTTTACGGATCCCATCGACTGCCGTTACCGCTTCCGGTTAGACGCAATCGAGCGCTCGATGGCTGGGGAGTGCGGGCTGTTCCTTGGCAAGCTTTGCGCAACATTTCTGGTGGATTAAACGGAGGCGGAGGAGGAAAGCGACGGGGCCTGGTGGCACCGTGCTTTCCTTTATCTTAAGGCTACCGGAGCTCGAGATTAACAGGGCTTAGCGCTGCCGGAGCCAGCCGCTGGGGTGAATAGAATAGTCCACGACACTCTGGAACCAACAAAGCTCGGATTTCAAGTAAGGCGCGTAGTGGATGCTCACTGAGCCGCTCGCTGCTAATCGCGAGATATGTACGTACATGCGTCAACAACTGGACTCCCCCAGTGTGCAATCGTCTTTCTGGCATAGCAACCAGAGCTCGACACATTCAAAGGAAGTGGCCGAGCGGAGAAGTGGATAAATGAATCAGGCTTATAAATACACGAGCAGAAATTCCGTAGGATCGGGGAGACGATTCGCAGGGGTTATCACTGGCTCTCCGGCGATCCAAGCGGAGCCAGGGTGTCACGGTTCGCCGCGAAACACCGCGTAAACACCCTATCTCCCTGGCATTAACGGCTCGATAACACGTGGAAAGCTTTGCCCAAGTGCTGCTGCTCGACCGTGGCGGATTGAAATTACATTTGAATTTATTTTTCTTGAAATTTTTATAAAAAAAATTGCTTATTCTTATCGTAATTTAAAAAAAAAACAATTATAAAATGCAAAACTCGTAGGAGCCTAGTAAATGATCGCATACTTTTAATAAGAATTGTACTTATTAATGTTTGCTTAATACGCGTAACTAAAAATATAGGATATTAAAAGTGCAACTATGCTCCATTTATGAACATATAATAATGTTTAAATTTATAATTGAGATTTCTTTGCCTAATGGTCATTTTTCTTGAAATTTCTATAAAAAAAAATTACTTATTATTATCGTAATTTAAAAAAAAATTATAAAATGCAAAACGTGTAGACCGCATACTTTTAATAAGAATTGTACTTATTAATGTTTGCTTAATACGCGTAACTAAAAATATAGGATATTAAAAGTGCAACTATGCTCCATTTATGAACATATAATAATGTTTAAATTTATAATTGAGATTTCTTTGCCTAATGGTCATTTTTCTTGAAATTTCTATAAAAAAAATTACTTATACTTATCGTAATTTAAAAAAGAAAACAATTATAAAATGCAACACGTGTAGAAGCCCAGTAAATGACCGCATACTTTTAATAAGAATTGTACTTATTAATGTTTGCTTAATACGCGTAACTAAAAATATAGGATATTAAAAGTGCAACTATGCTCCATTTATGAACATATAATAATGTTTAAATTTATAATTGAGATTTCTTTGCCTAATGGTCATTTTTCTTGAAATTTCTATAAAAAAAAATTACTTATTATTATCGTAATTTAAAAAAAAATTATAAAATGCAAAACGTGTAGACCGCATACTTTTAATAAGAATTGTACTTATTAATGTTTGCTTAATACGCGTAACTAAAAATATAGGATATTAAAAGTGCAACTACGCTCCATTTATAAACGTATAATAATGTTTAAATTTATAATTGAGATTTCTTTGCCTAATGGTCGTTTTTCTTGAAATTTCTATTAAAAAAATTACTTATTATTATCGTAATTTAAAAAAAAAAATTCTAAAATGCAAAACACGTAGAAGCCTACTAAATGATCGCATACTTTTAATAAGAATTGTACTTATTAATGTTTGCTTAATACGCGTAACTAAAAATATAGGATATTAAAAGTGCAACTATGCTCCATTTATAAACATATAATAATGTTTAAATTTATAATTGAGATTTCTTTGCCTAATGGTCATTGACTGTTACGCGGTCAATTACTGGTTGGTTTACCCTAAAATTTCTTTTCGCGGCAGCAACTAGGTACAGTGGTCCCCGGATTATCGAGAAAGATTCGGGACCAGGAATTCTCCATATACCGGGGCAGGGGAAGTAGTTTGCGCCTAATAAACTGACCCTTGTCAGGACTCTCGCTCGAACCGTCTGACAAGGAGACCAAACGACGTAAACCGAGAGTGAGTGAAATAGCACACCAGCGGGAGACCCTCGGTCGACGGCGAATTGAGATTCAGTATTGAATATGAAAATTTTCATATTACTGATTACACTTTGATGGGAGCGTTACCGATGGATTGGTGAGTTTATGTCGGCGAAAATGAGGCTGCATTTAAGCAATCTTCAGCAAACACTTTACAATTTGGCGAAGTCGTTGATGTTCTCCATTTAAATTCTCTTCTGCATTATTACATAGTGTGTAATAATTTTAAAAAGGAGACACTTCCCAGTGTGTGAATTACAACATTTAGTGAACGTAGTGACGTTCACTAAAAATGGACCGAATCTCTCCATATTTGAACTCATTTCTATTGGGAAATCCTAAAAAATCCATCAGTAATACTTTCATGAACATTCATCAAAAACATGAACATTTTATTTTTCTCTACTGGGTATTTTACCTGACCCAACGGTTTTATTGCTCTCGGCAGTCAACGGGCGGTCTACCCGGGTCCGAAGGCCCTCGCTCGCGCCGAGGAAGCAAAACTGTGGGGTGGGTAGGTCTTTCCCGATGATCCGGGGAAAAAAGCATGTCAATAATCCGGGGAGCACTGTAGGGGAGACCGGGGCTAGTTGTTACAATTTACAATTTTTGATTTTTTATTTCTTTTGCATTCCATATTCAATACTATCAATGACTCTCACTTAAAGTACGTTCTTTCCTCTACCGATGACCGCTATCGCGTGTAATTAAACGAGAACCATGGCTTTGAAACAAGCCATTTTGAAAGTCGAGACATGTTGTATCAACGTGCCCCGAGTAGGGGCTAGTTGTTACGCAATACGGGGCAAGTTGTTACAGGATTAAATTTTACGAAACGAGGCTTATTATGAGTAATATAATTATATTTTCTTGGACAAAAGTAAATTTATTAATGGTAAGAATCCATTACAATAAATATACAATAAAAATTCCACTTTAAAAATAATAAGAAACTACTGAAATCAGTTGCACTAATTATCGTCGTCCGTTTCATACGGGGACTCGTGTCTATTATTTGTGGTGGTTTTATTTCTCATCTGCCTTTTCTTTACTGTATGTTTTTTTTTTATGTCATCAGTTTCCTTTTTAAAATTTTTTAACAAAATCTTTTTAGGTTTCGATTTATACTTTTCGTTTTTTCTTTTAACAGTTGAAAGGGTTAAATTAATAAATTAATTACTAAATACAATGTAACAACATGCCTCTTTACCGCTGTAACATCTAGCCCCGGTCTCCCCTACTCCTCCTCGCGCCTCAGCGAACTGAAATTGCTGTTGATAGAGAGCTGCAGCTAGATATCCATCTCCAACGCGGCATATCCCAAAGTCTCGAAGTAATTTCAATGAAACCTTACTCCCCTGGCGCGCTCTTCGAGCGATTCCCGAGCCCCGAGGACCGTAAATCAACGCTCCGTGGCGCGTGTTCATTTCCTGCTCCCCGTTGTCTTCGTGATTCACGTGGTTCGGCCTGCCACGCTCAAAAACGGCGCATCTGGGTCGCCGCGAAGGGCACGGCGAGGCCTTAAAGTCAGGTGCAATGAGAAAATCGAAGTGCCGCCGAGCAACGACCAGCACGTGGCGAATTGCCTGATACGAAGGACAAAGGGAAAAACTGGGGATGTCCATTTTCCGTGGTCTTCAGACTTATGGCATATTTTGTTGGCGACAACTGGGACTACAGAATCGTCGTATCACAAAGGGTGATACAGTTCAAACACCCTCGTATGACAACGTTAAAGATCCGTTACACTGGGTAAAAACAGGAAATGTCCACTCTGCACTAGAAGGAAACACAGAATGTCCCCACTCTTTGCCAAAGCAAGAAATCATTTAAGAAGAGAATTATACAAGAAAATTAAATTC
Organism: Andrena cerasifolii; assembly: GCF_050908995.1. NCBI lineage: Eukaryota > Metazoa > Arthropoda > Insecta > Hymenoptera > Andrenidae > Andrena > Andrena cerasifolii. Next base: position 6,905,941 of record NC_135123.1, read on the forward strand.
ATTGAACATTACCTCTTCACCGGTGGACTAAACTATTAAATCTTAATTATCTTAATATATAAAGTAGAAAGTGTTTGCGTGTTTGTCTGTCGCCTAAAAACTTTCGGACGATAAACTCCGGGGTCACCAAATGTATCCCAGCTCGTTGCACACAGCTAATCCAGATGAATGTGACTATGTTCGCAAGAAAAATATATAAAAATTTTCCTTTTATAAAATCAGAATCTAAATTTCGAGTAGCGAAGCCGAGTATATAAAGCTGGTTCTCGATGAAGCTGTTTCGTGACATTCCCGGTTTCTCCCTTACCCTTCGCGTAGAGGCCAGGGTGATGTGGCGAATGGTGAGATGGGGAGCAGGGGCTGGTAGCTGGAAGTGTCAGCTCGGTGCAAGTGTTCGTTCGCTTTATCGAAGCAGACTTTTTATTAAAAGTACAAATACGATGAAAGTGTCTATGACCATTCGCCAGTCCTCCGGTAAAGGTACAAAAGACATGTCCCTGGACCTAAAATCACCCAGCAGTGAGCGAGCGAACATTCGCAACGATTCCTCGCGAGGTTTCGACGCAGGAACAGGTGCAGTCAGGTTTTTGCAGCCAGTTTCCTGGCAGAAATTTCCGCCCCGTCCGAAATTACGCCCTCCCTTCAGCCGGGGGAGCCGGAATTTGCATGAGCTTCCTTGGAGACGCGACAGAGAAAACGAGTCCGCGGGAATGATGAACGGTCCCGGTTCGCGTTAATCATCGCTAGGGAAGTGCAACAGGTTCCAGAGGCACCGCGATTACGATCAATTTATATACGAGCAGCTCCGCTCGAGCGTATAATGAACAGTGTCGTCCGATCGCCCTGCGCCAGAGATCACTTTGCGAATTTTCTGGGAATCGCCGCGACCGACAGATTCCATGGCCAAGCTCGTCCGCCATTCGAGTCCCGCAGCGATCCTCTGGGCTCTATTTAGAAGCTTCGCTCTACTCGCCTAGCTGTTAATCCCCCGATTTCACGCTCCACCTTTCTGCCAGGTGGAGGAGGTCTCGATCGGAGTGGCGACTTGGCGGCGATCGGTAGGCTAGCCGAGAGTTCTGAAGCAGGCTGTATCGGCCCGCAGAAGCATTCGTGGAGCTACCTACACTCGCAGGCCCCGAGGGACCGACCGGTCTGGCCATATTAGTCCACGGAGGCCACGAGGAGGCTGACGTCAGCAAGGGTTGCGCTCTCCTGCCGCGGCGACTGAACGTCCTAGACAGGTTCCTCGTCTATGGAACGCCGTCGCGCTGGCCTATCCCTCGATTATCGGCGCGGTTTAGCGGCGATGGGAAACGCGTCGCCTTCCATTAATCGGTTAAATTGCTCGTCGAGGATCCTCCCTAGGTGGAGGGTTCTTCGGGCGACTCCAGCAATGTTGCGCATTCATCGTGGCGTTGTAACAGCCCTTACCGCGACGCAGTTGATAAGGGGAGTACTTAGCAAGGTCGATGACAGAAAAATCGAACAGAAGACCCAAACGGTGTAGCAAGGGAACGAGCCTCGGCGCGAGGAATTCCTCGCCGACTTCCGGCTGCCTTGCAACAAAGTTACGCAGACGTGACCGGCCGATTAAATCTACACCGACCCTCGGACTTCCTACGGCGAAGGGTTCTACGCGTCTTCCCTCTAACGAGCCACATTGTTGCGCACTATTGACTCCAAGCTTCACACGTGCGCCTCTTCAGGTACGGGGGAATCGAAGGGCACCGCGCAAGATGTTTAGCAACCTCTCGAACAGTCGTATCATTCAGCTTCCCCCGGTTAGACGTTCGTTACAGCAGAGTGGAATGCCAACTAAGTAGTTCTCGGCTAAATGGCGGCTAACTTCTTCTAATCCCAGCGGAGCTAAACAGAGACGCAGCAGCGGCCTCTGAATCTCGTTTCCCCACTCGGGATGCCTGGCGGATTAGATGTCAGCCTTCAGCGATACCGAACAGCCACTTTTGCGCGCGCCCGCTGCAAGGCTGCCGCAGCGGCGCGCACGTGCAGCTGGCCCTGGATGAAATGCCGCGGGGAGTCGCGTACGGATTAATTGTTTAAAGAACCGTGTCGCGCGGAGGTGTCGTAAAGCCCGGCGTTCCCTTGAACCGCCCGCGCGGAGAGGGAGCAGCGGCGGGCACCGGTGTTGGCTCATAGAGAACCTCTTGACCTTTGGGAAGGTGTCGCGTAACCTGGCCGCGCATTGAAACGCACCGGTACGAATCTAATTTCCATTCGGTCGGGCGGCGCAACGAGGCTTGCGTTACGCTGCAAAAACAGACACGGTCTTTATTATATTCCAGCGGAATACGGTCGTCCAGAGGAATTTCCATTTCCTTTGTCACGCGTCCCGTCATTTTTTTTCCTTCCGATTTAAATTTTCCTCGCGCCCGCGCTGCCTGGCAACCGCGCCGCGCCGCTGTGTATTGTCTTTTCAGAAGGGAAGAGGACAGAGCGGCGCGGCGGAGAGAGGAAGGCATAACAGGAACGGAACCGATGGAAATAAAAGTGAGCGACGCCGAGGGAGAACGATATCATTAATATTAATGGGCAGACCGTACGCGCCAATCAAATTATGTATACGAGCTGTATGGACTTGTTTACTCTCGGACGTGTCTAACGAATCGATTCGTTAGCTCTCGGAGCGTACCGTTCCCCGTGAAAGACGGGCTAAACGATACTCGGTGGACAGGCGAGCCTTCGCGATACTCTACCGGGCGTGTCAGTTACCTGCATGGGGTATTGATCTTGTTGGTGTCTCGGAGCTTTTGCTTTTGGAGAACACTTCTTTCGCAGCTGGATTCTAATGTTCTGTGGATTCTAGTTAGGTTCCATTTACCCCTAGAGGGTTCAGCATACTCAGTAATTCCTATATCCAGTCTTCAGCTTCTTGATCTACTGGGCCGAGCTTAATTCGATAAAGCTGATCAGCCGCACGCTTCCCTGAAACAGAGGCCAGGGCTCTTAAGCGGTTAGGACACAGTAAAATTTTAGTAAAATTAATTTTTTTTTTGCTTAAACAGTAGTTGGACGCCTTGAAAATAGAATGAAAAAGGTTTCAGCTTTAAATTCGGATTATTTCTCAAAGTATAGAGCCGTGAGCGGGTACTTACGCGCGGACATCCTCGGTAAGATGGAGGTAAGTGGAGCAACAGAAATGTTTGCAAGATCTGAAACATTACATGGTGTAAAGTATTTGTCATATATTTAATTACTAAAAAGGAGTGTGTCGGACACGTACAAAAACGCATGGCTGCTCGACTTCGTAGAGTCAAAAAAGACACAAAGAGGCTCGGCGGAAAAGGAAAGCTGACAGCGAAATTAATAAATAAATTAAGCGCGTATTATGGCTTAGCTATAAGAAGAAACAAAAATTGTATGAGTGACATGGAAAAGTCGATTTGATCTACACTGAAACATAAGTGCTCTACCGATGCCAAACCACAGCACGGGGATTGCCCGCCTGGGGTAGACAGTTGGTGCAAATATCAGGTCGCGAAGGCCAACAATAAACTCCACGAATATAAACATAAGCCGGCATTGCGTGCAGATGTTGTGAAAGCAATTGCTCCGATTTACACAGATTTAAGTAATGATGGTTTGCTGGAACGCTGCGTGGGCGGTTTCGCACAAAACCAGAATGAGAGCCTGAATAATTTAATTTGCTGTTTCGGTCCGAAGAAAACATTTAGTGGAATTACGACAGTGAAAATAGCTGCTAATATTGCCACATGCATTTTCAATAATGGCTATTCGAGTATCCTATCAATGATGGCTGCAATAAATGTAATAATAGGCCCAGCAGCAGTTACGACTCGCAAAATGCTCGACGAGGAGCGAATAAAAATCGCCGAGAAGCGAACGTTTGATTCGTCGAAAGAAGGCCGAATTGCTCGTAGATCTTCCAGATCGGCCTTAGAAGAAGCTGCACTTGAAGCTGAAGGTCTCGTGTACGAAGCAGGAATGACTGATTAACTGTAAGTCAATGAAAATGCATGATATAATAAAATATTTACGTTTCAAAACATTAGACGCGTTTATCTCAAAACCGCATTTCTTAAAACGCTGGGCGAGATTTCTCAAGTTCCACTTTACCAATCGCTTTGAAACTTTATAGCTATCTTTGTTATAACGCTTATTAGCCATTGACGATCCAACATTTAAATTGTTTTTGATTATTATACAAAATATAAACAAAAAGGTCACGCACTTTTGTCGAAATTTCACCACTATTTTTAAAACATCTGCCATTTTGTCAATTTTCGCAAAAATTGAAATGTTGGATCGTCAATGCCTAGGAAATATATTATAGTTCATAACATTTTTAAGGTTTTTGATACAGCTCATCCGATTTCCCAGAATCCGGCCCACCGGTTGACCATCCCGAAAAAATATAAATATTACACGGTTTTCTTATAGTTCATAATACAGTGAACTAAAATACAAAACCTTATATTAATCGATTGTTTACTTTTCTTATTATCGTCGTCTAAAAATCGTCTGCATTCTCGGCCCGTTACTGTGTCCTAACCCCTTAAAAGAGTGGCGGCCAGGCCAGTCGTAACTTCGCGTATCGCTGTTATTAATTCCTTAGAAACGTTCATATCTCATGTCAATGAAAGTGGATCGAAAAAAAGGAAGGAAAACGAAGGCGTTCGCTGGCCAAACTACCGGTTCAACGAGTCGAAGAAGCCGCTGCAGAACGAGGGCCCCGAGGCTTCTGGAACGCATCGGCGCGACCACCTATCTCCGGCTGCGAAATCATCCTGCGAACGTGGACCTGCCGATAACGTGGCCGAGACCATCAATTCGGTACACTCTTGGTAGCCGAATCCTCCGTGTCGCAATTCGGTACTCGAGCAAATAGAGGCTTGAGCGAGCCAAAGAAATTCCGCCATTTTCCGCGGCAGGGGGTTGGTCCATGGGGGATGCTGCGCGGGATACATGCAATCTGTACAGAGGGAGAACGGCGCCCCGATTGGAGCAGCATCCCCTACGAAGAGGGCTGGCTGCGTCCCTTCTCACATCTCCCCGCTGGAATATGGCTAACTCTCCATTTTCCAAAGCTGCAGGGTAACGCGGACTGTTTACAGCTAACTCTGTCAATCTCTTCTATTCTGAAGGATTCCACACCCCTTTGAAGGGAGATTAAATGGAGTTCCTTCTCATCGCCCAAGTTTCTCCGTTGGAACAGTAGAACCCGCTGCAGTGGCGAAAGAAGTGCTCGCAAGCAACCCCTCCCACGTAAGGAATGCCCGGGGACGCAGGATAGATCGCGAGGGTAGGAATTGATCGCCGGAGCCTGACTGGGGCTCGAGTCGGTAGACGCATAGAGATCCAGCGACGACTGCGCAGGATTCCTCTCTCGCTGCGGTGTGTCGCGGTGGTTGGCGTGGGCCAACCCCCAGTCGGGGGGTGGTCGAGGGTGGCCGAGGGTGCGGCCTTCCTGCTTGTAATCAATACCTGCGCCGGCTGGCTCGCCTCCTCCACGCGAAATCCTGCAGACACAGGTGCCACCGCCGCCGCGAATTTTTCCTCTTGTCGTCACCCTTATCGGCTTTCGTCGTCGCGCCGCCTGGCGTGACCGCCTCGCCCCCTCCCCTGCAAATTTCGAATCGTCGCCCGTGAACGGGCCGTCTACGATCCACTGGATAAGCCGCCTGGTTTCGCTAACCACGCGCTGCGTCGGACGTCCCTCGCGACGTGGTCGTTGCCTCGAATGAGCACGAGACGGAAGATGGAAGACAAGCCTCCGTCGGTGATTGTTTCATTTTCGTCGAGGCTTCCGCAACCGAGCGCAGCGCGGAGGCCTATCTCCGATCAAGTGAGATTGTTCGACCGTCCATACTGTTAGGCACGCTGCGAGACAGACAGCCGCAACGGTGCATCGTTGCCCCTCGAAGACACGCTTCCTGAAAGCAGGGCCCCCGGTAATTGCATAAATGATTCTCACGGGATGATTGTAATTACGCGCTGCGCATTCCTTGGCCGCGGCTCGGGGCGGCCGGCGTAAACGTAGATGCGTGAGAGTCGCGTACACGCGAAACTCGGCCGCGTGTTGCTTAAATCATTAATTAGTGCCGCACGCGCTACGCCGCGCCGCTGGAAACTAGGGTTTCGCACGGGCGCCGTATAAATATATCCGCGGTGATTAATAGCTGAATAATCGCGCGATTCCGCGGCCCGTTGCGAGAGCCCGCTTGGAAACCGTGCGCTTTTATGGAGACCGTAGTCTACGTTGCATCTCTAGTTTCTGGTCTGCACGCGAAGCTTTCGTCGATTCACGGGAACAGTCTCGAGCCGAGGCGACTGGTCCCTTGGACGTGTGAAACGATTTATCGCAGGTCTTTGCAGTAAGGTGAACAGAAGGTCTAAAGCCTAGTTCTCATTAGTCGAGTTTGTGTTCAGTAGTGTCAGCTGAGTTCAAGTTACTTTTAAGGTTACCTGATGTAAGTAGATTTTAGTAGATACCTAAAATGCTGTGAAAGGAGGCGGTCTCCTGCGTTATTCCCTAAAATATCATGTTTCGCATACATTTCTAAGAATTTAGTAATCTTATCCTTACTCCGCCAATTCTTAGACACTGTTTTATGATTATAACCTCACTTTCCGAAAACAATAGACAGTCAGCTTGTCTCCGGTGACTTCAACTTCACACTTGTACCTAAGTTCACACTACTCGAGCTGTATCTGAAAGCAAGTAAACGTTGAAAGACTCTCTACTTCGCTTGAAACGTGAAAGAAACTTGAAGGGATATCTCAAGTGAAGTGAATAAACAGGTGTAAGTTGGTCTGCACTCGACAGACTTCTTTTTTTTTCTGCCGCTGAACACGTATTCCGTTTATTCCTTGCGAGTAGGAGTTAATTTTATTGTAAACTGGCTGACAGTGAAATATGCGGCCCTCGGCGTTGGCAAATAAACGGCAGCGCCCACGAAAACGCTCGAAATCCGCGCCAAACCGTTCGGTCAGGAGTGAAAGAAACGACACGTCGCGACGCCGGGGCCCAGCGTCTGGGTATTTTCGATGTAGCCTCGGGGGGAACGCCGCTCTCCAAAGTTTCGGAATATTCGCGGCGGCGGTGGTGTCTTGCCAGAGGCGGCAAGTAACGCGAAACTACGCTGCTTACTTTGTTGCCAACGGCGCGATGAGTGGTTTAGCCGTTCCCGTGAATCATGCTATGTAGATAGTGCAGCGTTCTTAGCCTGCGCTGCGTTAAGTAGCAACGGTTTCCTCCTTTTATCCCGTGTAATTTTAGAATTTTCTCTCGTCAGTTTGCATTGATGACGCTTTCAAGGCGTCCCGTGTTGACATTCTAATGCACCTCGCATCGCGTGCGACGCATCTCCGCTGCTATTTCGACGCAGCGGATCCATCGGGCTCGGTTGACATTGTGCAATCTACTGGCGCCTACCGTCAACAGAATACCGGGACGATGAGAGTGCAGCCCTGCAATTTTATTCACTGTCCGAGCTGATTGCGGAGAAGCTTTCCATTCTCGAACCTTCGATTTCGTTTCTGACAGTCCAACGGTAACGTAAGAAATCAGCAACTCGGTTAACATGCGCGGATAAAATCGCCCCGAGATTCCTGCAGTTTCGACGCTGGGTAAAAGGTGTGAAATTGATGGGGGAAAATCGATAGATGGCGGGCAGGTTCAAATGATTCTCGCGGCACTTGGGATCCATTGAAAGAGTTTTTATCTCGCGTGTTCTGCGATCGAACGAGCAGAGGAATCGAAATGTCAGGTCTTGGACGAGGATTTTCGATCGTGTGTAATGTTAGCCGCAAGTGACCAGTCTGCGCTTCTCGCAGCGCGTTCTACACGCCGAACGATGCCAAGGGGATAAATTATGCCTCGAAAGGAGAACACGTAAGTGTCCACCAGTTACCATTCTAACCTCCCGGTCAAGGGGAAGGATTTACCTTCCCGTGGATGAGAATGAGCGTGCTCGCTGTCGCGTCGAGTTCCCCTCGACCAGGAGCACAGCCGTGGCTAACGTGAACGTATTCCCAGCAAAGCGAAAACATGGGAGCGAGACAGAAGAAAACGTATGAACACATACTTCAAAACCCTGGCGGATCTGCTGCCGCCCACGCAAGAGGGCCGCAAGCGCAACAAAGTCGACATCCTGGTCCATGCCTCGAAGTACGTCAAAGACCTCCATAGCCGTATGGAGGAGTTGTTCTCCACGCATGCTTCGGAAGCGCACAGTAAGAAAGCTCGTACAACACTGTCTTTAAGAAGAACGCAAGCCATTCCGCCTCTTCACCTTTCCGTTTTTGCTTGCATGCAGAGGAAGAATTAACTCGTCTGAAAAAACTTGTAACTCAGCTCTTCTCGCGCACGCAGTTGCTATCCACGCTACTGCGAGAGGCTGGAATCACTGTGCCAGCGGAGCCGGCTCTTGAAAAGATATCTCCCTTAAAGTGGTCGAATAAGATTAACGGAGACAATACGGAGCCGTATTTCAGCTCGACGGAAGAAAGTAAGGGTGCCGGGGAGTCGTGCGATAGAGGGAGGAGATTTTTTTCTATATTTAAAGGGTGCTTGGTTTCAGTAAAAAGTTCTGAGAACAAGAGGGAAAAGTCTGTGGAACGTAAAGTGCCTTCTAAGAGGAAATCCGTAGCTTCTCCTCAGTTGTCCACCAAAAAGTTCGTAGAGAATAATGAGATTCCTAAAGATGTGGACAGCTTGATCGAGAATCAGGAGAATCAAGCGAACTGTGCGAATAGCAAGGATGATAATTCAGATGCGATAAGCAATACCTCAGAAACTGGGTCGAAAGAAGCAGAAAGTCACCAAACAGACACGAGTAAATATTTCTTCCGAGTTACTGTCCTGCTTCGTACGTATAACAAGGATTCGGTATTTGACTTGCAATTCTGTTAATTAGGTCCTGAGGTGGCAGTCACGTGCCCATTAAATAGCAAAACAAATAATGGTAGGTATTTGTAAGCCTTAAATAAGATTTTTGGACTGGTGTAGGCCCAGTCTTTGCATTTAATATCTTAATTTTAGCATTACAGAAATTGGATTCTCAGAAAAAGGTAAAGAAAAAAGTAAAGAAAAGGGATGGGAAAAAGGATGGGAAAAAGTCGGCGACACCATGTATAAATAATTCTGTGCCTAATCTGACTCCGAGCACTCTGATACTGTCTGGTGGTAAATTAATGCCTCTGGTAACTCCTATGACATCGAATATAATTGTAAATGCCCAACAGCAACCAGCGAATCCCATAATTCTTAGCAACTCCCAGCAGAATCAAATGATCGTCATGCAACCCTTAACGAACCGTGTACAAAACTCTGTCGTCTCCATCTGCAATCAGGCTTTAATTAACACGGTACAAAAAGTCACGCTGAACACGGTCCCGAGTATCCGCGCGAACGTGGTCATGGATTCGCAAAATTGGGCGTCGAACGTGAAGAATATAATTAACGCGACGAAAATCGGTGGTCACAAGAGTATTCTACCCAAAGGTAAAGAGGTCACGAAAACTACGATGACGTACAAAGTTCCTATCCCGGCGGTTCACAAGGAGAAGCTAGAAAAGACTAAAGAACAGGCGTGTAAAAAGGACGCGGAAGTTAAGTCCAAAGTTAGCAAAAATCAGGCAAAGAGTAGCAAAACTCAACAACCCGTGGAAGCAGTAGAGGAGAAAAATGAGAAAGAGAGAAGCGTGGAAAGTGTCGAAGATGCGAGTTCACCTCAGAAGGGATCGCTCAAGCGTTCTTCAAGTGCAGAAGCTAGATCTGCCGACAAACCTGCTGATAAGAAACGGAAGATAAACGAAAGTAACGAAAATACCGTTAAGGTAACTTCGGTACCTGTCTCGAGCGCGGACTTTGCTGCGACTTACAAGTCCATTGAAAATTTGAAGCACGTGATTGAGAAGATAGGGGAGGGTGAGGACGAAGATCAAGACGGAGGTGACACTCTTACTCGATCAAACGACAAGGAACCCTGCGCTGAATCAAATGTAGAAACTTCAGCCCCATTGTATACCACTAATGTTAATCACGAGGATGTCTCCGGTTCTTCGAAGTTAATTGAAACTTCAGTCTTGAAATCGGACACCGTGCAGTGCGAAACGAAAAAAGATCAGGACCCCCCGATTTCAGATACGGTATCGCCAGTCACCTTTTCAGAGGAGCATCTAAAACCTGTTGACGAAGTGGTGACAGTTTCTCCGGAAGCCGAGTTCGATATTCCTGTAGACAATGCGCTAGAAAAGCCGGGTAACGATTTAGACCGTCCCGCTTCAAAATCACCTCTGACGGAAGTCGAAGAAGCTGTTCAAGAGTCTGTGGGGTCTAAGAAGAGAAAAGAAGTATGTAACCTAGGCGCGGAATTCGACAACCTGCTACAAGTGACTTCCAAAGAGCCAGAAGCCATTGAAAGCACTGCGAACTTAGAAAGCAATAAGATCATTCTGAATCTTGACACAAACACCACGACTACGTTGAGGCCAGACTCTAGCAGGGTAGCTCAGGCATCAGAAAGTACAGCACAATCGTCGTCATCGTTGCTTCCAGTCAGCATAGTCGAGGACGAGTCGAAGTTAACGAAGACGCCGAAGGACGAGATTTCCAAAGCACCGTTGTCGTACAACACGGAGAACTCCTTCGTACCCATTGGTAATCGAGCCGATGGCCTTCACTCGGACCTCTCGAACGACATATTCGCTTCCCTTCAAGTTCCCTCTAGCTCGCACAACCCCGAGTCGATCTCCCCTACCGCGGCTTTCCTAATGGCGTTTCCGCTGGTGTCCTCGCTGAACGGCAAAACCGAAGTCCTGGATGAGGAGATGAAGGAGGACTTCAAGTATCATAGTCAGACACCGCCCATGCTTTTGCAGATTGGAGCACTGGAGCCCAACAGTTTCAAAATAAAGACATCATCCCCTTCGCATATAATTGCAGAAAAACGTTTGAAAGTAGCCTGCGAGGAGAAGAAGACCATAAATCCGCCCGTAAGCGAGTCAGCGACCTCGGAGATCATCGTTCCCGTGGAATGCAGCTCGACTGCCAAAGCTCTGCCCAAGGTGGTGAACGAGGAACCTTTAAGGGAGCCTTACAAAATAGTGCAAGGTGTGTTGACGTCCTCTTTGGAAAAGACCACTCCTTCGAACTCCTTCACACATGCAGCTTTATACTCTGTGGCAAGTGTGTCGGATACCGCTTCCATCAGTACTAACACAGAAGCAGCAGAAAATCGCCAAAGTCTCGCTAGTTTGCGAAACGCGATCACCAATACTACCAGTGAAAACGTGATCGCCTCCCAAATTGGGACCGTTTCTATCTCGAATAAGACAAGCCAGAACAGCTGTCCAATTCAGTCTTCGAGCTGTGATACCAGCGTCCGTTACTCTACGTCTCAGGACTTTCTGTCCAATTACTCGACCGTTGTCGATAACAGTCTCACCACTTTGCAACAGAGCTCGGCGGTTTGTAATAGTGGAACGATCCAGGAGACGAGTGCGCCTGTATTAGCGCAGAATGTAGCATCCAATGCGTCTCAGGCATCTTTGGCTTCTCACTTAGGTAACACTACGACGACTACGAACACTTCGCCGTTGCCTCTGCAGTCCATGCAGATGGATTACACGCCGCAGATGAAGGATAAAGACTCTCATAACTCTCGTGTTGCTTATGGGGTTCATGGTAAAGATCCTCTAGTTGATTCCAACATTGTACCTAACAATCGACTCAATTATACTGGACACGTAGACAGGGTTCTTCCTACATCGTCTCAAAGCATACAGCAGGATTACTCCATGCAGTCTAAGGATGTATCTCTTCCTATTCTTTCTTCCCAAGCTATGCAGACCGCTTACGATTCGCAGCCCAAAGACGCCCATGTTCTGTCTACGCAACAGAACAGTCATCAGACTTACACGGTCCACGAGAAAGAACACATTGTTCAAAACTCCCACAATGACTACTCTGTTGATCAGAGTAAGAGCTTGCCTCGAAAAGACGCTGTGTCATATCCGACGGGAACTGGGAACGCTTCCAACAGAAATCAAAGTTATCCTTCGAAGGACCCAATTGCGAACTCGTCTGAGAATCACTTCCAACGAAGCTACCCAAAGATGAACAAGGATAACGACTCTACTACCAGCAACATCGTAGATCCGGATGGGAAATTGAGCGATGGTTTGAGAGCGAAGCCTCAGGAAGCGCAGGATCACAGGCGAGACACGAGTTACGCGACAACGAAGAAGATCGATGTGGATCCATTCGCTCAGACGTTCTCGTATGAAGTGAAGGAGTCCATGAACACGCAAGTTGAGCAGAATGTACTGAGCCAGAGCGCTGATAATATGTTTCAAGGGAAGCGAAATGATACTCAGAATTATAGTTCATATTCTAACAAGGACATGAAGAAGATTAACGCGAGCTCCTCGACTAGTATGAACAGTAAACCTTTGATTCAAAGTGCCCCTGTTTCGCGTTACACCCAGCAGCCAACGTCTTTCGTTGCCACATCCAACTACGAGCAGAGCACCGTCACTGACAATCACGCGAAGTCAACGACCACCGTTGCTCACAACTCTTCCAACTTCAGTATTTTATCCTGGACTACGTTTTCACCCGTCGGCGGCAGTGGGAATAACAATGTGGTACAGTTTGAGCAAGGGCCCAATCAGACGGACAATACGGAGACAAAAACCATCTGCGAGAATTACAGCTACGTTCCTCTGCACAAGGAGAATGCAAACTTCTCCAACGTGTTAACGAACGACGTCTATTCGGCGAATTCGACAGTGGCTAATATTGATAAATCGAGGATGAAATCTGGAATGGAGCAGAAGCAAGCCTTCGTTGATCCCTCCAAAGCAAGAACCATTCAGGCAAATGTGCCTCCGTCTGGTAAGCAGAGTCGCATGCAAAGTCAGAGTCAAGCTTCGTCCGGCACTAATGACTACAACAAGTTTAGCACGGAGAATAAAAACAAATCCAAGTACGGAATGGAGTCAGAGTACATTCAAAACGAGTACCCGGCAATGGACCCGCAGCAGCAGCACGCGGCAAAGAGTCATCAGCCCATGCCCACGAAACAGGACAAGGCTGTCTACCCAATGTCCACGTACGATTCCCAAGTGAACTTCGATCTGCCCGAAGTTAGTAGCCAAATGAAGTACTCCGTAGAGACCTATGCCAGCTCGAACTTCAAGTATCCAGACAAGTCGCAGCAGCAGAATCAAAACAAGTATCAACCGTTGGTTCAGGGGCAGGTTCCTCCTCTCCAACACGACAGTGTTACGTATAACAACGACGGGAAGCACGGGCATCAGCATAATACAGCAAAGTCGAAGGTCAATCAGCAACAACATGCTATCAGGGCACCCGTGAACTGGATGATGACGCCCGAGATCAAGCATAACGCAAACATTGCCGACATCATTCTACCGCCTATTGGTAAGGAGCATGAATTTTGCCAGAACAACTTATTCACTCAGACCCCATCGTACAACCAAGGAACGCCGAATCAATTTTACAACAACTACGACGTCGCCGCTCACACTTTCCCTAATTTACCAGTTCTGCAAAGCGACCCGAAGAGGACTTCAGAGGTGTTTTACTCCGAGGAACAGCCGTTCCCCTGGTCCCCCACGAAAACCAGCGCTCATGTCGAGCAAACCCAGGCGGTTAAGGGTATAGATCAGCACATCGTTCCCTCCAGTCTTCCAACTCTGGTCGGTGACCTAGATCTAGGCACTAATATACCGGAGAAACAGAATTTCTTGTTCGGTCAGGTACCGGCCAGAGTTCCATCCGATCCGAGCAAAGATCCTATCAAGGACAAAGAAGGAACTGTTACGGGGCGTGATTTCCACACTGTGCTGAATAACCAGACTGTTCAGCATCCGGGGGCAGGGCCCTCGTTCCTCTCTGTGAGTCAGCTGGTGGAGCACGAGAAGGCTGAGAAGTCACATCAACAGCACCATCAGCAACATCATCACCATCACCACCACCACCATCATGCTCATCAGCATCAACAGCAGCAACAACAGCAACAGCAGCAGGCTAGGAAACACCAAAGGAAGAGTAATACTAGCCCTAGAGGAAACAGCAAACGGCAGATGGATATTCGAAAGCAAGCTTCAGGCAATGATCAGTTGCACCAGAGGCACGAAGAACAGAAATCATCTGCACACAGTTTCCCAGAACAGGGTTACCAGCAGCAGCAGCAGCAGCAACAGCAGCAACAGAAGTATCAACAGAATAATGTCCATTGGAGGAGCAGGAATTGCAAGAGCAATTACACCGCGGAAGCATTGATAGGAACTAATAACAGTGTCCATGATACGAATCAGGACAAGCACGCCTCTATAAAGTTTACCACCACTAATTATCCTCAGAACAAATTTCAGACTAGCTTGCCCACCGCAGACCCGGTCATGCCCATCAATTACTTCTCGAATACGGATGATGGAAGCGGCTATGGGCAAATGGTCAATCAGAACTTCAACTCGTATACGTATTCTTCCAACACAAACATCTATCCTACTTCTAACTTTATAACTAGCATATCAAACACTCCAACCAGCTATATGATGCCGCTACATGATAATACCGATTACATGGAAGCAAACGCCTTCCTCTTATCAAACGTGGCAGCCTCCTCAGCTGCCACTTCGTCGACCACGTCCACAGTGACAACTTCAACTTCCAATGTAAATACTAACACGAAGAATCATCAGCACTATGGGAAGCACCAGAATTGCGATAAGAGGACTTACTCCACGAACGCAAAGAAAGGGAAGAGAAAGGGTCTGGATGGAGCAATGCAGAATCTAGAGTTTCCTCTTTCGGGTATTAATTCACCCTTGGAGGATTACCATCATTCTACATTTTTGCCACCGCCCCCGCCACCGCACGCCAGCCCCCTTTATCAGAATCACCCTCAGGCAAACGTGTATACGAAAGCTGTGAATGGCTTACCACCGCCGCCACCGCCAGTGGCTGGCCCTCAGAGTATACCCACTGTAGCAACGGCTGGTTTCCCCATGAATCCTAACATGCCAAGAGGGGGAATAGTTTCGAGCAACCCTATGACCATGAGTCATCATCCCTCGGGCACTAGTCTCACCAATTTCAACTTGAGTACTATATTTCCCGAGATGAACGATAAAGTACGTAGATCCTCTGATTACTCTACCTCTCCTGTACTCGTATCATCTGTAATGTAGATCGCTAGGTAATCATTGGACCTGTTCATTAGGTTACGGGATACAAACCGCCGAATGGTATACCCCCTGGCTTATCACAGCCAACGAACCAGACCACGGCTTATGCACAGAGAACCAATTATCCGACGAACCCTCTCTGCCATTTGCCACAGGTTTGTTTCACGGAGAAAGAAATTAATGTCGACCTTAAGTTGATATTAAAGAACAAATACCATCTTCAGGTGTCGGAAGGAAGTCAATTTGGCAATAGCGTTCCTCCTCCCCCTCCGCCTCCTCCTGGCGTAATACATTACAAGAATGTATGATAAAGTAAGTACAAATGAGGGAACGCCTCATTGGCCAATCGACAATTGTACATATGTAAATAGCCTGTGTAATTGATTAAATTAAAGGAGACGTTGGAAGTGAATTAACGGTAACGCATGGCAATGTATATCCTAGTCTTTATTGTGTACTTTCGTTATAAATTTAAGACAACTTCATTAAGTTCTATATAAAACAGAAACATAGATAACTATATTATTATTTATCGTCACTAGATCTGGTGAGATTTATCTTAATTCGTAGCATGCACGAGGAGCACGTATATCACAGCATATATTTTCTATTGAACATCTCTGGAGACCGAGTTACCTCAATTCTTTGATAGGCGGTTTCAACGGAATCTTACCAAAGATGAACCTCTCCGACAAATACATGCTCTTTTCATCCTGTGTTAGTTGACCCTCTATCGAGTAAACACTGTCATCGATTACAGCCACTGTCATAATGGAACTGAACGGCGATTTTCCAAACGGTCCGCCCGAGGACACTGTGACTGTACTGGCCACCTGGGTTTGCGCGAAATTGCCAAACGGCGAGGTAGTGTGCTGAGCCCTGGGCGCGAACGGGTTCGCAGTTGTGGTCGTAGCCGTGGTGCTCGTGGCAGCGAACGGTGCTCCTTTTGTGTCGCTGAACGTAGATGTCGCGAACGGGGTTGTCGTAGCGGTAGGTGTCCCAAAAGTCATTCCTGCACTCGTGGTGCCGAATGGCATACTAGAAGATGTGACAGTAGTACCAAACGTTTCGCCGCTGGTCCCCGTCGTTATTCCAAAGGTGGGTCTCGAGAACGGACCGGCAGTCGAGGGGGTGGCTTCAAACTGTGATGTTGCAGTGGCGAACGAACTGCTAGTCGTAGGCGTGGCTGTACCAAATAGAGGTGCGTTGGACGTTGATATAGTAGGTGCGGTGCTCTGGGCAGTTCCAAATATGTTCACATTGGGCGCGGGTACGTTAACGCCGAATGCATTTGCGGGTTGGACAGCAGCGGAACTAAAAGTGGGTGTCGTGGTGTTGGGTCCGCCAAAGATGTTGTTGCCGGGGCCTCCGAACGTCGGTTGTTCGCCGAATATCGATCCCTGCGCGTTTCCAAAGTTCGCTCCGCCGCCGAAAACGGGCGCTCCTCCAAAAGCAGGTACTGTCTTGGACTGCGAGAATATCCCCGAACTGAACGTTCCCGGTGCCGGAGTTGTTCCAAAGATGGGATTCGTAGTCTGTAAAGTCGTGGAACCACCGAACGGATTAGCGGTGGACGTTTTAGCTCCCCCGAATAAGGATGTATTAGATTGAGTAGTAGAACCGCCGCTAAATAATGAAGGAGCGGGTGTCGCCCCGCTACTAAATACTGATGTCGTCGATTGTGATGTTTGAGGCCTGGCGAACACATTATTCACTTGGGCGTTTGTCGCAAACACGCTGGGCTGGCCGAACACGGATTGCGGCGATCCTCCTCCGAAAATCGAGCTACTCGTTCCGAAAGTCTGTGCACTTTGCCCTGTATTGAATGTAGAAGTATTAGAATTAGTGCCACCAAATATAGAGCTAGTGCTCGTCGCGCTGCCAAAGCTCCCTAAATTGCTGGCAAAATTGGGGGTCCCACCAAATACAGGATTGGAACCGGTGGCGGGCCTTCCAAATATCGAAGCGTTACTCTGAGATGCGAAACCTCCACTGAATGGGTTGCTTTGGTTTCCGAATGTTTTATTCCCGAACACATTGGAGGCCGAGGTACTGACAGGGTGCCCTAGTTGAGGAGTTGCAAATGAAAAATTGGATGTTTTCCGAGTTGTATTTCCACCCGTAGTTATTTTACCTTTCTGACTCGCTCCCTGAAGTTCTTTCTGAAAAAAAAGATAATCAATACGCGACCAGGTTCTTGAAAAGCTGAACGAACAATCATCGGTATATTTCACTCACAAGCATCGCTATCGTTTCGTGAGTAGGGTTCTTCAAGGCATCGCGTTTCGCCTTCATATCTTGACACAGCTGTTGGAAATGTAGTTTCTGGACAGAAGGGAATAGGATAGAGTAGTTTACACGCGTTCATGATTTAGTATATATATAAAGTAAGAGTTAAGTATACAGACTGCTTGCTCAACCATCCCATTCTTCTGAGCTTGATACATCTCCCATCGTACTTCCTCTGGAGATAGATCGTCCATGCCAGGGATGCATGGCCTCTGCTTGAGCGGAGCGAAACACGACAACAACCACTGACCACCTCTTTCGGCGCTGAGTACTTCCTTTGCCACAGCAACCCTTGTTTCCATAGACAAAAATTAAGTACTCTAAAATCCAAAGGAAAACAGTTTCACAGTGTCACTATACTCACGCCGTGTATTCCTCCTCATTGTAAGACTCAACCTTAGCACTGGGTCCTACGAATTGAACAGTATTAATGTAAAGAATAAACGTAACATTCAAAATTTTTTGACACCATAGATTTTTATCTAACCGAAAGTATTTATATGCTCGAGTTGGCAATATTGTCCAAAGCGGCAATTGCCTTGTCGATAGTATTTACAAATAACCATCGCATCCGCAATCAATCACGTTCGCGCGTGTTGCCAAACTGCACAAAACTGCATTTCCTGGTAAATGACCGTACGAAGAAATACTGACTTCGCTTAGAAATACTGAATACGCTTCCCGTGAGTCGCACCAGAGTGCGCGGTAATGTAGAACATTTTCAAATTACGCGCTACAACTCGATAGAAGACGGTTGCTTTCGACAGAGTGAATAGAGAGTGTGAAATTAAAGTTCCTTATAAAAGGTCTCAGGGAGTCGACTTAAAACGTGCGCAAATACAGCCCATTTGTACTTAGCAGGGCTGAGACTTCACGAATTTCGCTGCAAGTTCTTATTACCAACAAAACCAGTTATAAGTGAAAGCCTTTTGAGACACTTTAGTCTATATTCTTGAATATTACTCCCGAATATCGATTCTACTTCTTCTTCAACATCTTTCATAAAGTATTTCGCATTTTTCTTTGGCAAACAGTAGGAGTTCTCCTTTTATAATGCAATTCATGAATTCTTGCGATAAATGGCGCAAATTATATTTAAAAGGAGCATTCCTTTTTGGTCTAGTGCCTCGGGCAAGCATCACGTGATAGTTCAGCACATTTCAATTTGCAAATTTATATCTGCGGTAGAAAGGAACGATAGGCGGTAATTAATAAAGAGTGGAAATTTCCGTGGGAATTAAACGGTAATACCGTTTCTCGTGGTTAGTTAGCGAAGATTTCTCCTCGCTCGCGTAGAACGGAATTTGCCAATCGCGGCGGTTTAATTCATTTCGTTACGCACGCTGCTGGAATGCAGACGTAAAGGGACAGATCGTGATCATTTTATCGCAGGATGCGTTCTGATTTCGTTCAGATCCGTTGACGATCGTTGTCCGTTCCTATCAGTTGCTGTGCATCGAAAAGAGAGAGGAAAGAACGATCCTCGTTATCAGTGAACTCCGGAACACGCCCCACGCCGTTGAAATTAAACCGGCCGAACCCAACCCCCCTTTGATATGCACAGAACGTAATGTGTCATTCCTCACGTGTCCTCGTGAACATTTCGTAGAGAGATCGAACCGTCGGAAGGAGCACGACGCTGCTAGGTTTCGACAGGGACGAGAGATTTTTCGTAGCATCCTCGCAAAATGGTAAAGTACCTATTATCGTTCCGCGAGATATAGGTTATGGTGAGTCGTTTCCTTCGAGACGAACGAATTCCTTATCAGTCAGACAGGATGTCCGTGTAACGAGTCTCTGTCTACCATTTCGTATTTCGTGTGCTTCTACAATTTGAGTGGTGGCGAAATAATGATCGTTTGGAACCAATTGTGAGTTTGAACCGTTCTTGTTTCAGTCGGGCACGTTGAAGCCTTACCTGACAGCAGTAAGGCGAACGCTTACCGCCGCGTTGTGCCTGGAGAACTTCTGGTCCCAGATCGTCGAGAAGCACAACAAGCCCGAGGTGGAAGTGACAGCCAGTAAGGAGCTCCTTTTGACGCCGATATTGATAAGTAGGAACGACAAGGAGAAGGTGCTGATCGAGTCCAGTATAAACAGTATAAGAATAAGCATCGCCGTCAAACAGGCGGACGATCTGGAGAAAATTCTGTGTCACAATTTCACGAGATTCATGACCGTGAGAGCGGAGCACTTCATCATTCTCAGGAGGAAGCCAGTGGAGGTATATGCCGTTTAAGTTCATAGGAGTATCGTCGGGAGAGAAGGTGAACGCGAACGGGATCATTGATATTAGAATTCTTTTACAGGGTTATGATATTAGTTTCCTAATCACAAACATCCATGTAGAACAAATGTACAAACACAAAATCGTAGACTTTATCATCCACTTCATGGAAGAGATCGACAGAGAGATCAGCGAGATGAAACTGTCGGTGAACGCCAGGGCTCGCATATGCGCGGAAGAGTTTTTGAAAAGGGTTAGTATACAGAATGTATTGTATTAATGTTAACGCTGCGCTAGATGGTTAAAGAAGACTTATCCTTTCAGTTTTAATTCCTGGGACACAGCGTGTTACCAACATAGCAATAATTGCAAACGCCAGGTCGCTAAAAGTAACAGTGCCCGTAAACTAAGCTGGTTAACGCAGTTAGAATTATTTTACGGATAACATCCTACCCTAACCGAAACCGGCCCTCTATCCGAACGCCAATCCCTGCTGTTCTCCGGCTACGAAATCCATTAAATAAAGTTCTCCATTAATCGGTGTTACCTCCAGCTGTCTAATGAATAACAAGTCTGACGTACAAGTAAGTACCATATGGTATTCATTTAACTGATCGCCGCGAACCATTGTCGATGCTAGGGTCGGAAGGTCCTTCCCTTTCTCGTAAAGGAGGAAACGAGTCGCGAACTGGCATCCACTCAAAAAGCGTCGTTCTAAAACTAATTTTAATGTTCCGAAGTCTGGGGTATAAATATCGAATATTACGAAACTGTGAAAACCACTTTATAAACTTTACACGCGACGAAGTTAGTTCTCTGGTAGGGATATCGTTATCGAGGTAGACCTTTTTCGAGTCTAAACAGACTTTTTCGATCATGCAATCGTACGAATTTTACATAATCTGCCCATAGTGTACCTTTTTTACGATCACACCACTAACGATACAGATTTTTGTAAGCGAAGGTACTTCACTGATTCGTTGAACGATACTTATAATTTAACAATACCATCGCGCACCGTCGCAACTAAGCTCAGCGGAATAGCTGAGCGACGATGCGGTACGAGGCGGGGTAATAGGAAAGATTATTTTGTCGGGTACTGGGGATTTTTGAGGGACATTCCTAATCGTGAAGCCATCGGTTACATTGTGCATTGTTATCAACACTAGTAACTACACCGCAATTGACGTCCACCGACACTGGTATATATTCTAATGTGTTGAACAACTGCCAAACACTATTTAGCGTAGCGGAGCGATCGAGGGACTGTAATTACAATTGTCTTAATCACTACGGTTAGCGCTAAGAAGTTCTGAGGTACTCTTTATTGTAGTTACGAGGGAAGTTGTATCTTTATTGCGGTATCGTATATTTATGGTGGACAGCGCGTCAGGCGTGGACACTTTGTTCGAATCTTTTCAATGACTCCCATCGAGGCTCAGGTTTTTAGAACACGGCGGGATGGTTTTGCACCGCGATTTCTCTGGTTTACAGTTTCGACAGGTAACGTTGTGTTCGCGTGTTCTCCTTTTAACACGGTCGTTTTGGCAGACGCTTAACTCGATACTCCGTGGCGTCGCGCGCTTAGACCAGCCGCGGGCAGCGAGAGAGGGTGGTGTGTATGCGCGAAGCGTGCAATTTCATTTGCATTTACTAAAGTTCTATTTATCTTACGAATCATTGTAACCATATGATTTAATACTAATGTAAATATAAATAAACAAGAAGAATCATCGACAGGGCACAGCTGCACCTTTGGAATCCTCAAGGTGGCGTATACTATGGAGTGTTTGATCGAAGAATGCTTTTAGTTGTGCGTGATAGTTTTAAGTTCTTAGATACTACGTCATCAGAGTAGACATCATTAGAGGAGAACTCATTTTCCTTCGAAGGTGTTTTCAAGTTTTAGTTTAGCTTTCTCAAAGAAACCTGTTATTATTTCACGAATGCGTTGCCCAAGTATGGCGACACTTCTCAGCCAGCTGCTGCAAATCCGAATTCAGATCTCGAGGGTCCAAGATTCCCCCGTTTCCTTGTAACCCACTCTCTGGAGCGCCTTTACGCCTGCAACACGCAGAGCGCAAAGGCCGCCTCGAGTCACGGGTATCCGTCACGTTCATGATTCCTCTTTCCATCGGAGAAGGGTAGCCCGACAGAGGCCAGTCGCTCAGCGATTCGCGATGCCATTCACCAGTGGCAGTTCGCGAGTTTTCCAGCCACGAGGCATCGCGACGGCTCCTCGCGTGCTGCGATCGGTTCGCTCGTGTCCCGGTGCAGTTTCCACCAAGAGCAGTGAGACTCCCCGTCGCGCAAAGTGGATCTACATACTCTAGACGTTAACGAATATACACGTCCAACCATCGTCAGTGATCGATGGATCCCTCCCGTAGAAATAGTTCAAGTAATCTGTAACTCCGGTAGATCATTGAATCCTAGGGATTCCGCGTCCGGGATCGCCAAAAGCCTCGCGAGGAATCGCCCGGCAAAAGGGTTACCCGCGAAGAACGGGGGGAGCAGGAGGCAGAGAAACTGCGAGCGGAATCCTCGCAGAGAAAGTTTTAAGCTCGTCGTCTCGCGGCCAGTTACCAACTTTCCCCGGTTGAGCCCCACCACAGAGGGGTAGTTTCAAGGGGTCCGCGTAATCTCGTTTGCGGCGCTCGCGATTTCGAGATTACCGCGACCCGGCGCGCGCCATTTTCCAGGGAAAAGCTCGCGAGGAAGATTGTTGACAAACTTCGGCGGCGAGGGGGTGCCGTTTCTCCACCCTCCCCTCGGAGGCTGCTCGTAACGGGGATTTTAGCGTCGCTGATCCGCCGAGAAACGTCATCCTCCGCCGGTGGAAAGGGAGAAACTCGGTTGTTAGCGCAGACCTTTGGAGGCCCATAGAGCTAATTCCTAACGAGCGACCAAAAATACACGGGCAGAGAGGGACTGGCTGTAGATAGCCGACGAGGAAGTGGCAGGTAGACGGCAACGAGCCGGATAAATGGAAGCTTACGATTAGCGCGCGAGTTTTCCTCGCTTCGACTGCTCTTTCTTCTCTACCACCCCTCCCCGCTCTGCATTCACCCTTACCCGTGACTTTATCTAGAGACGCGGTAGCGTCTCGACGCCAAGTACATGTTTCGACACCCTGTATATGTCGCACGGCTAATCCAACCTTACCTGAAACTTATTTCATTGATATCTAATCACGCCTGCAATATTTTCTAAATTTAAAGGCACTTTTCTTATGTAAACCGCATATGAGCTTTCGAATAAGACCAATTTCAATAACATCGGTCCGCGCATGACAGAGATATCGTAATGTAGTCTCATAGATCAGTCGGAAACGGTAAGATTTTTCTCCTGATTCTTCTTCTTCTTCTTCTCCAGTCAAAATTTTCGTCAATATGATACGTATACACGTTACACGCACACTTTCAGCCAAAAAGAAACTAACACATGTTTCGTTCGTCAATCGCTATCTTCGGTATGCAATCCACTCCAAATTTTGACTGCTTACCGTCAAGTTATAACCAATTTATAAACGTGTTTTTACAAATATGTATCGTTGTACCATTGAATTGCAACGAAAATGCAGTCTCAGATACAAGGTAATTTGCCGAAATTTGAATCGCGACATGTTTGAATATCATCAAACTGTTTTTTATTTGTAACTAAACTGAGGATTTTATTTACATAAATAAAAATACTCGGCGTGCCCAGGCAAGGTCAAGGTGTCGATGAATAAGAATTATTTAAAAACGCAATATAATGAAAGTGTACTCATATTGGCAGAGTTTTAAATTGACAAATTATGCGAAAGCCTACGAGAGGGAAGGTATGCGTATTGATGATCTGAGAATACCTTGCCTGGCCACGCCAAGTATTTGACTTCCAGGCCGCGGACATCAAGACAAATGTCTAGATGTTACATTTTATCTTCGCATTATTAAAGTGTCTCGTGCAGCTCATTTTGATTTCACATTTTTTTTTATATTCTAATAATTATTATCGTCTATTCTGTGGTGATTTATTTGATTCCATGTACTTGGCGTATTTTTTTACTTTTGTTAAAGTTTTATTTATGGGGTAACATTTGCTCTGGCTCTGAATTTATTGCGAATTTGAAAATCAGCTTCGATTGTTTCTTCATTTTATTTCCTCGAAGAATCACTAGGGGTTGCAATTCGATCGCCCCCATCGCGTTCTCCTCGATTCCTCGATCCTCTTCCCTCCCCTGTTTCTTTCTCTACTTTCTCGCCCCTCTTCCGTTTCTCTTTCTATTTATCTCAGCGCGCTCTAATTGCTCTTGTTTTATTCTTTCGCTACTCTCCTCCGTAGCGACGTCCTCGTCCCTCTCGCAGAAACCTTCCCGCTTCTCTCGATCTCTGCCCTTGTCCCTCTCGAGGGGAAAGCTTCACACTCCACCCTTCCATACCCCGTGTCGCTCGGTCCTCGTCGATCTTTCTCAGCCGTCGCTTCCTCCCTCTCTGTGCCTCCCACCGCCGCCATCCGCGGGTCGTGGCGTCCTCGCGGCGCGCTCCCGCGGCGGGCTTGCGCGACGCCGCGTGCTTTTTACGCCGACGCCGACGCCGACGCAGCGGCCGTCGCTCGGAGTCGGCGTAGTCTGGGGCCTGGCGTCTCCCGATCAGGAACGGGAAAGCAGCTACGGTGAGAACCGAGAGGCAGCAAGCACCCGGTGCGTGTTCTCGCGCTCTCGACGCCGTGCTGGTCGTCGTCGCCGTTGTCGTCGTCGCTTTCAATCGGGACGCAACCCGTTTCCGCCTGAGAACGGAGCCGCTGTTCTCCCTGTCGCGGCGAGAATCGTCGTCGGGGCACGCTTTCGTGGGGGTAAAAAAACAAAAGGGGGCTAGTGAGACGGAGAACTCGAGGGAGAATAGAATTGAGAGAGAGAGAGAGAGAGAGAGAGGCGAGGAGCAGAGCGGGACAGGGAGATTTAAAGCGCGCAGAGGGACGAAAGGGAGAGAGTAAGAGAGACACTGGGAACTCGTGTGCAAGGGTTAGCCGGTCGCGAGGGAAGGGAGAGGAGAGAGAGAGAGAGAGGGAGCGAGGCTGCGAGCAGAGGGAGAAGGGGCTGGGCGGAGGAGGTAGAAAGAGGGGCAGGGAGGCCCGAAGGGGAAGAGATAGAGAGAGAGTGCGAGCGAGAGGGGGAGAGAGATAGACAGCGAGCAAAAGCCGTCTTGCGTGCCACGAGAGAGCACCAGAGAGGGCCTAAAGTCGAGAGTTAGGAGTTGTGGCTCGTGGTTGTTAGATAGGATGCGTGTGCCTGGGTGCGGTGTTCCGCCACCACCCGACAGCCGACGGTTCACCAGCCAGACCAGCGCCAGCAGCATCGTCAGCGACGGCCGTTACGCGGAAAGCAGCGAGCGACCTTACACGGCAACCCCGAGGAACGGCTACGCGGTAGGGTGCGTGATCGCGCGCGATCAGGGGAGGAGAACACCTCGTGGTGGTTGCTGGACACTTGGGCGACCGGCCTCTACCAGCCGCCCGGAGGAGCCCCGTCCCCTCGAAACCAGAGCGACGTCGAACAGGCGTTTTGTGCGCGAGCAACGAAGGTACAGCAGGAGGTCTCACGAGGACACCGTAGCCTGGACCGGCCCCCTGATCGCCGGTTCCGAGCCCGCGTCGAGATCGTCCCTGACCCGCTGGTCCAGCTGCTGGTCCGCTCGGTGCAGCGCGTAGTCGTGCCAGGAGGCCTGCCGATCGCTGGTCCGCCACCAGCTGGAGCGGCGTTCTCCAATCCCGTCGTGAACACGGGCGTCCAAGGACGTCAAGACGACGCTGTCGGCGGGCACACGCTCGCTGGAGGACCGTCAGCGCGGTGCAAGCCGGCTTCAGCCTGTACCACGGCCGACGTCCCAGCTACTCATGTTCATCCCGGACACCCTGAGGAGCTGTATGGTGGAACCGGATGTCTCGACTTACCTGCAGGCCCCTTCCGTAGGACAGGTGCCGCTCCATCATAGTTCCCTTTTCATTTTTCTTTTTTTTTTTTTTTGTTGTCGCGACGAACGTCTTTTCTGTTCTTCTTCCTTCCTTTACGCATCTCGCAGAGCAGTGCTTCGTAGTTTAACCGGCAGCTTCGCTAGACGCTTTTTAGCACGCTAACCGATCAGAGTGGTGTTGTTGTTTCTGTGCGCCGCGCCACGCCGTCGCATTCCGGAGCGCTTCCACGCGCCACGCTTGCCGCTTCTGACGGACGATTATCACGGCTTGGGGTAGACGTTAGGGGTGTTTCTTCGGGGATCTGTCGCGTTAGGAAACTGTTGCTTCGACTTCGCGAGTATTCCTACAGGAAATTGAATCGCGTCATGTGGTCAATCTTTGGTGGAACTTTCACGCGGAGTTCTCAGACTCTTTCCTCGCAAATCTACCACCTCCCTTCTCTCGAACCTCGTGTTTCCCTTCCCCCGAAGATTACGTGCTTCGCTGTCCTCTAGCTTCCGCCCTAAAACACTTTGGTGTCGACTTCGCCGAGCGTCTCGCCGCCAAGGGGATGAATTAGACATCAGGGGGTTGCAATCTCGTCCGTCGCTTCGTCCCCGTTTTGAGAGACTTCTGAGCCGACTTTCCCCGCGTTTCTCGCAAATTCGGGTGGAACTGTGAATCAGGGAGGACGAAGACGTCGCGGGAGCACGTGCGACTCGCGTGCACCGAGCGTCTTCGAAGCTCCCCAGCCGGCGATTATCGCGACGCATCCGGTAAACACCGTTGTTTTGAAGCCGAGTGTTCGCGGATGGGAACGGAACCGTTTGCAGCGGTGATTTTCGTGGAAGCTTGTCCAGCCAGTGATTCACCGTGCACTGTGCTCTTTCTTTTACGCAGCTGGAGATCGAGTTTCCCATTGCGCGGCATTTCGAACATTCTCCGCGAAGCACTACCCCTCGTCCCTGTCGAATTTTCAAAACGCTGAGAATCGCCTGTTCGACGCGGCTGATCAGAAAATTACGTAATCGTCCGAGAGCTGGGAGCCAATTGCTAGCTGCGGGGTTACCTGTGCTACCCTCCGCCTAAAAATGCGACCGTACATTGAAAGAACAATTCACCCACCTTGCAAATGCATTTGGGGCGTCGCTACTCCATAAGCCACCAATCACAAGCAACGGAAAGAAAATACAATCGGAAACAAGGAAGAAAGAATTAGAGTCCAGTCGACAGAGGCTCAGCGAACGCGGGGTGCGATTATTACGCGACGGGAGGGTGTCGGCTGTCGGTGGAGGGGGGGTGGAGGGTGGTGCGAATGCAACGCGATCAGTAACGTTGCACTTGGAGGCGGTGCAGCGGCGCGCCGTGTGTAAATACCGATGCACGTATAAACACTGTGCCCGGTTGTATATTGGCGGGCTGCACGCGAACCTGTCCGGGATTGTTCCGCGTGCTTGTCATATCCCGATCGTCCGAGTTCCATTCTCCGATCCCCCGCTCGTCAGCTGATTTCCAGCAATGCAGCTCTAGTTTACGCGCGCCCGCGCGCGCTCCGACCGTTCGCGGGCCCTCGCGCGTGTGTGCGACGCGTGCATGCACGTAATTATGTAAGGAAACACGACTATTTATATCGATAATCATGAATGTTACGTAAGGAGCGTCGCGGGGCCGCGTCACATGCCTCAATCTAATTTTTTATATTTAGATCGCACTTGTTCCCGCGTTCGCCGGCTCCACAATCGCGCCCTTCGATATCGACTTGTAGTTAGTCGACGGCTCCCTCGGGCTGTCCTTCGATCGGTGGGGGTCCACAGCGGCGACGTGACGTCAGGTTCGCTTGTTCAGACCGCGCTGTTTGCTTTTCCATAGGTGCCCGATGAATTGGGCAGGAGCTAGATGGGAATTCGACAGATTTCATTCGGGGTGACATTTCTTAACTGGGTTACTTGGTTTCTTGCGAGTTCCTTTACTTGTCCCCAGCTCCTTGCTCGAATTTCAATAGGGAAGATACCTTAATTTTTAAGGGATTAGAATTGGACAGCAGGCTACTTAGGGTCTATGCACTTGCTCACTCGTGGGAAGCTTTTCTCCTGCTGTCGTCCCGTCGCTGTTGGGAGCAGCTCGTGGAACAACACGGTGAAGGAGTACCGGGGACATTTCGCCGCGACAATCGGAATTTCGTAGCCCACTTAGACGGCGAAATGTCGCGTGGATATAGCCGGGGAAGGTTCGTTGTCCTCGGGGAAACGGCGTCCTCGCCTCCAGCAAACTTAGAACAGTCATTAGCGCGGCGAATACGGTATTTACTCTGGGCGGTGTGCCCCGATACGTCGGACGCGTGCATTACCACCGTGATTCCCGTGTGTGTCCCTGGGATCCTCGATCACCGACGGTGGCGGAATTGCTCGTCACGCGACGAACGTTCAGACTCCCTCCTCCGCGATCCTTCCGAAAATTAACGTCGCGCATGGAAGGCTGAAAGAACCACCGGCTCCGCTAACGCGCGAGATCCTCCGGGTCCTCAGCTCCTCGGGATTTCGGTGCATTAACAATATTAATGTCGATGAAACTTGTAACGACCCTGGCTCCCAGTCCACCTTACTAACTCCCGCAAACTCCGGCTCTAATGCGCAGAAAGTTCCCTCGGCCCTCCCTAACAGAGACTTAGGCAACGCGTCAGAAGCTCTCCCCTGCTTCCTGTCACCAAAAACCCTTAAACGAACGACCAATAATCCACTTGAACCCGTCACCAGCTTCCTTCCAAGTTCCTCAATGATCCCACCTCTGCCCTCATCCACGAGCAGCCTCTTTTTCATATTGCAGCGAAACTGCCACAGCCAATCTGTCTTATCTCCCCTGTATAAAATATCGGGTGCCGGTCCAGGGGTGGGCGAGGGAGCGGCGGGGAGCTCGTATCAAAAATTGCGAGCGTATCTGCACGCCAGGGCCCCCCATGCATAACGCGCCTCTATCTAGCAGTCTATGTCAGTGTCTATCTTAGGGCAGACGTAGAGGAGTTTGGCTATCGATCGTCTTCGCCAGCGGCGGCCGCGTGCTCGCCACCCTCGCTCCTCGTCTTTTTCTTCGTGTTCCATCGCCGCCGCTGCTTCTTCTCGCCCTCTTCTTCCTCTTCCTCCTCGACGTCGTCGGTCCAGCGACGGAACACGCGGACCGTCCCGCAAAACACGCTTCCACGGCCGTCCGACATTCGCCCGTCCGCTTCTTACTGCGGACTCCGTCGTTGCTCCTCCTCCGCTCCCCGTCTCCCCCGTTTCCTCGTCGCTGTCCACTTTGTTTCCCGGGGGCAGAGCCGGGTCTTTGGAACGCTTAACCCCGCGACACAGGATCGCGAACATCCCCGAGAATTTATGGAGGCAGTTGAGTTTTGGGCTCGCGGGTTTTCTCGCCCTTGTTAGCAGGCAGGGGTGTCCTTTTGTTACGCGAACGATGCTTCAGGCTGGTGGCAAGTTCGCGACGCAGTGAGGTTGTAATTCGCAGATGTAAGATCGCTTTTCCTATTTTGTTCGGATCAGTGACGAACGAGTGTCGTTGCCAAGCCGATGCATTCGTGTCGAGGTGTCTCTCCGCCCTTTGAACGCATAAAGGGGATGTTTTTCCCGTTTATCGGTCCTCCAACGATCCGACTGGTTTCCCGGTATTCGCACGCTCAAACGCAGACACAACGGCCGTGTTTTTCAGCCTCTATAGAATCAACCGTTGATTCACGGTGCAAGCCTATTTTTAGCGTTTCGAAAAGTCGCTTCCATTGCTTTTTTCCGCGGGTTTATTGACGCGGAACGAGGCGTGCAGGACAGCAGCCTCCGCGGGGAATTAAAACGTGGGAAGAATCAATTGTACCCCCGGTCCTCCTTCGTCGAGGTTCGCGCAATTTGCTGATCGCCCCCTGGGGCGGGGGTGAAATGTCGCAGCGCGTGAACTTCGCACACAGCCACCGTCCAGCGACTCTTAGAAGCGCTTCGGAAACACTGAAGTAGAAACTCTATTCAAAACGAATTCAACGGACTCGTCCACTCACCCCTTGAATCTCAAAACACTCAGAAAGAACAATTTTCAAAATTCTTCCATGCAAAGTAGTGTTGTATAAAGCTCGAGTCTGCAAAGCTTTAAGCCTTAACCTTAATGATTCAGCCTTTAAGGCTAATATCATATGAAGCTCGAGCTCTCGAAGCTGAAGGCTCTTGTGTTTAATAGTAATGAAGTTAACTCCAAGTCCTTGATATTATATTTTATTTTGTGGAATCACTATTGTAAAACGTTAAAATTAAACACAGAGAAAGGTGCTTTTTTATGGTTCCATCAATTGGTTGGTTCCGTGTTTTAATAATACAAGAAAAATGCAAAACTATACAATACTATTTTTTTGTAAGTGTAGTCATTTGTAACAAAACTCTTTGATAAAATCTTGATAAAACGCAAAAAGAACAACGCAATCACTATAATATATAAATTTCAGTACATTATCTGGTCTTCTTATAACATTTGTAGCGTTCCTGCCCACTACATTCTTGGTTCGAACGTTTCTCAACATAAAATTAATTGATCATTGTCGTACAACAGCAGTGTACCGCCTGAGCTAACCGAGCAGAGCATAAAGGCGATTTAACCGATTCTGTTTCAATCGTCAAGGGAACCGAAGTACATTGCGCTGACGATAACGGTCATTTTCATATAGTTTTGTGTTGAGGAACGTTTAAAGAAAGAATATAGTGAGACAGGCATTATAAATGTTATAAAAAAAGCTCATAATAAACTGAAATTAATATAATAGTGGCTACCAAAACTCGAGCTTTGTACATATTCACTTCACTACGTACAATTTATACGACTCGAGCTTTAAAGGCTAGATCTCTCACGGCTACAGGGTTCGAGCCTTAAAGGTTCGAGCCTTTAGAGTTTGAACCGCGAGTCGAGCTCTTGAAGCTCGCGGCTCGAAGCTCATTTTAACAACACCAATACAAAGGTATTTAAATCCCTCCCGCACCTTTGAAGTCGATTCGAAGTTTCTTGAAGACCCATCGCTACTCGCGGATCCACGAGGAAGGACCGGCGAAGCTGCGGATTTATATCGTCGCGGGAGGAGCGTCGGAGGGAGGGCAGAGCGCGTAGGGGAGGGTCGCGAGGCGGAGAAGTCGAAGTGGAAGAAGTCGAAGGAGCCGAAGAAGCAGGGTGTAGAGAGAAAGAGAGAGAGAGAGACAAGTTGCGTCGGTTCGAGGGCAAATCTAGTAAGCTAGGACAGGGGCTATTAATAACTGTTTGGGGTGCCGTACCTGGCCGCAGCGCGGTGCCTTCGCCGCGCGTCTAGCTACGCGCGTCTCGTCGGCCGGCGTCTCAGTGTCGTCGCGACGACCGACGTCGTACCCGTCGCTCCGACGTCGACGGTCCTTCTGCCGGGCTTTCTCTGCCTCGCACCGCGTTCCTCGGTTCCGCCATTCGCGCTACCCTTCAGCCTCTGCTCTATTGCCTCCATTCTTCGTGGAACAGAGAGATCGAGGCGGGAGCTCGAGCTGCGTAACGGCATCCAGCGCGCTCGATCGCGAACCAATTGCCGTCAGGCTCTCGGGATCCAGTGGATCAGTGTCGAGGCTCGCCTCTGTGAATCGTCGGATCAGTGACCGAGGACACGCCGTCGGACAGACGAGCCTGAGGGGAGCAAGCTGAGCCCGACCCTTGGAGGGACTCTCGCGGGTTGCAGGCCCGCCTGGGCCTGGAGCATCAGCTGATTGCGCGAGTCGGAGTGCTCGATCGTCGCGGCTTCTTTCTGGGGAATTTGCAACCCTTCTGATAGCTTTGCCGTTGGGATATACGTTAGTCGCGATTAAACTGATAGTAAGTAGTTGGAGGGTTAGACAGAGATCGGTGGTCGAGTAATTTCCCGATTATTTCGCCGAGAGGAAGTTTGATCGTGGCTGGCGAGTAATTATGTAATTGGTCGAAGGATCGCGAAAGAGTGTCTTCTGGGGAAGGAGAGGTTGGCGGTTTCGATGTTTCATCGGATCCAAGGGAACTCGAGGTGCTCTCTGTCGAGGCAAAGCGATAAACAAGCTCCATCGCGCAGAATCCGCGTCGATTTATCGCCGCACAACTACGCACCAAAAATCCGCTTTGCAAATAGAAGCGACACGTGCGCTCGGTGGTGGCCCTCTACACCCTTCAAACCTCCTCCCTAGTCTCCTTTAACGATTGAAATGTTCGTTGCACTAAGTGGTGCAACAGCAATAATTCTAATTCCCAATATAAACCTCCGATGGTTTATCTACTCCCGGATTATAATTCACTTCTAGAAGCTTCTCTGGTTTCAAAAGCTACTCTATACCGCACGTTCTTCGAGCACCTCCCACACCAGCAGGGAAACACTGTGTCTAAATACAAAATCTCCATCCGCTCCAAGCGCGTTTTCCTAAATCAATATTCACCGCTAGGGTAGATCGTCCTTCGACGATCTCGCGCTCCAAAGAGCATTCTTTCAAGGACCAAGGCGAATGTTCTGGATCGAAATGCTCCCCGAAAATTTATTTCTGCGGCCAGCCATGTGCCGGTTCATCCACCCCGGGAATATCGAGAGGAACCTGGCGGAATCGTCCCTGGAGCCCCCGTCCCCCCGCGTCCTTGCCTTCACCCTGGTCTTTTCCGCGATGACGACGGTCGCGGCGTCACCGTGCTCCTTAATGCCTTTGATTTTCGTTGGCCGTCCGAAAATAACGGCGTGCCGTATAGACACATGCGCACACGACGGCACGACTCGCGCGTACGCGCAAAGCGGAGCGGACCGCGGTGACAAAGCGAGCGATCGAGCGGCTCGACTCGCGGCCTGAAAATCATCCTCTTCTGCTCGCCCGGTCAACACTTTCGGATAATCCCAGGGCAGCTTCCTCTCTCCCAGTCGCGTGGACCCGGTGCGTAGTTGCCTGGCGAGATCGCGTCGCGCTCTGCCTCGAGGGATGCCGATCGAGTTCAGCGGAGGGGGGCATCGGTGCTGAAAAAGCTCGCGGCGCGCAATCTGTGCAAAAGCAGACCCGCGATCTGGATAAAGAACTCCCGAACCAGCCAGCGGAAGAGTCCACGATCAAATTTCCCCATTGTTCGCGGCGACCACCACCTCGGGATTCTCGCGCGCGTAGTCCGAGTCGATCAGCAAACAGACAACGTCCGTTTTTCTCGCAACAGAAGCCACAGCATCGGAAGATCTGGCCACAGTCGTCGCATCTCAGAGCGCTTCGACCGTCGCAGTGTTTTCTGGAGAACTCGAGGAAATTCAGGGAAAGCCTGTGTTACTCTCTCCGCCTCCCACGCTTGTTGTCCGAACCGTGCTGAGAAGAAACGAGGATAGAGCGAGCTCGGACAGGGGGGATCGGAGAGAATTTACACTGGGAACAGAGGCTCCCGGACCGAGCGCGGTCGGCTCGTTGGTTCTTAGTGGAATAAAAGGGCGAAGGAAGGGAGGAGGATAGCCGGAGGTGGTGCAGATGAGGCCACGATCAATCTGCGACAGGGTGGCGGAGGAGTATTGCGACCCTGACGGTTGTTACTGCGAGAATCGGTGCTTCTGACAACCGGACGACAGGAGGGACAGACAGACGGTAGTGTGCCACAGCAGCCGCAGTGCTTGCGAATACTCGATGGTTCGTGTCGTTTGACGCTTGTTCACAGGCCACCCTCGTGTTCTTCCACCGTACCCCCTCGCACACCTTCGCTCATCCTGCTCCTTGTTCTCACCGCTCCATGAAATCGTAATTGGTGATTGGGGTAATTGGGCAGGGCTCGAGGAGGTTTTCGGGAACACGTCGTAGATTGCTAAGGACTCTGGTCGATGCTCTAGGATCGAATGCTCTTGATATCTTTGCGGTCTCACTTTCCGTTTGGAAACTGGGAAATGGTTGTCGGTAATGCTCGGCTCTCACCCCCTCGACGTGTCCTGATCGCGGGTCATTGCCATGCACCTCGTCCACTCGAAGCTCCGCCGATCAAAAGCGCATCGCGTCGCGACTCGATGGTTTCTCTCGCGGGCCGAACGGGGCGAGTGAAAGGGGGATGATACTGCGCGTTCGTTATTGTTCCGCCGATGAATATTCCTCGAGCAGGGAGCTGAGGGTTGATTTTGATGGGGCAGAGAGAGAGAGAGCGCTCCCATAGAGAAAGTCCCCCTAAAATTGATCCCCCGTGAAATGGTGTTTACATCCCCCGGTTCCGTCTTCCGTGACGGCCGGTATTTGCCTCACAAAGGGACGATCGCTGCGGAAGCTCGATCCTCCGCGTACCCTTTCGCTCTCCTCACCCTCTGCTCGCGCTGCGACCGGAAAGAGAGATTCATCGACGTTTCGATCCGCCGGAAGAGTTCGACGCTGCGATAAGGATGAAGTTTCCTTTTCCCCGACGTCTGCGACCTTTTTTCTCCCCCTGGTCCACTCGGGGGAAATCGACTCTCTCGTTGGAAACGAGATTTCGACTCGTTTCACCCTCCACGTTGAGAGAGACTCGATATCGTGCCGGTTCAACCCTCGTAAACGGAGATTGACTTCCTGCATTGTGCGCCAGTGGTTTGCTTTCGGTTCGAGCCGCTCATTTCGCCGGAATTAAATCAATTAAGACAAAGCATCGGGCTGAGCTGCCGGGGTTAGATCGCGGTGCTAGCTGTGCTTCGAGTCGGGGGACGGGGATCTTGCATAATGATGGCTCGAGGGATGAATCGTTTGTGTATATTAGTAGATATTATCCAATAGAGTGTACTGTGATTTTTGCGATGGTTTTCTTAGGGTTTCTCTGGGGTTTTGGGAACTTGTAAATCTAGGACGCTTCCTCCGGTCCATCTCCAAATAATCGAATAAAAATCCACACATTATCCAATAGAGTGTACTGTAATTTTTGCGATGGTTTTCTTAGGGTTTCTCTGGGGTTTTAGGAACTTGTAAATTTAGGACGCTTCCTCCGGTCTATCTCCAAATAATCGAATAAAAATCCACACATTATCCAACACAGTGTACTGTAATTTTTGCGATGGTTTTCTTAGGGTTTCTCTGGGGTTTTGGGAACTTGTAAGTCTAGAACGCTTCCTCCGGTCCATCTCCAAATAATCGAATAAAAATCCACACATTATCCAACACAGTGTACTATAATTTTTGCAATGGTTTTCTTAGGGTTTCTCTGGGGTTTTGGGAACTTGTAAATCTAGGACGCTTCCTCCGATCCATCTCCAAATAATCAAATCAAAATCCACACATTATCCAACACAGTGTACTATAATTTTTGCAATGGTTTTCTTAGGGTTTCTCTGGGGTTTTGGGAACTTGTAAATCTAGGACGCTTCCTCCGATCCATCTCCAAATAATCGAATAAAAATCCACATTCGCACGGTGAACCTAATCGAACTGCACGAAGCTAACCGGTAGACTTGCACAGTTAACGCATGCTAATATTGGAGAAATAAGATGGGACATTTCATCCCTTCGAGGACGAGAAGATCATATATTCAACCCTGCCTTTAACCTTCTTACTGCTGGAATTCTAGATCCCTATCCTGCATTAAAAAGAGATCATAAAATTCGAGGCAACCCTCGGTCGAGTCTGCGAGTTGTGAAGAAATCGTTAAACGCCCCCTCGCCTAAATTCAGGGAGCAGGGTAATTTTCCTCTATCGAAATAACGTTCCATCGTCCCGACAGCGGGCGACGGAAACGTTGGCCGGGGCTTTCGACGGGGATGGTTGATAGTGGGCAGGGTTGCGTCTCGTTCTCGACGGGTGCGAATCGGCCGTTGACCGCGACCTCTAATCAGCTTGCGTTATCGTGTGCTCGCAGGATGAGTTCCACCCATTCATTGAGGCCCTCCTACCATTCGTGAAGTCTTTTTCGTACACGTGGTTCAACCTACAAGCCGCCAAGAGGCGTTACTACAAGAAGCACGAGAAGCGGATGAGTCTCGAAGAGGAACGTCAGTGCAAGGAGGAGCTCCAGGTGAGTGACCATTCGCTATTATATTATTTTCAATGATCCCCGCGAGTCTCACAGACGCGGGGGAAAATATTCCTCAACACACACTTTGAGTTTAAAAGAACTACAAAGGAAAGGAAGTGAACCTGAGCTTAATTACATTTTTCTGGGTACCAGTAATATTTAATTTAATATTTATTTAGGTCTACGAAGCAAATGAATCTTTACAAACTTAACAGTTTATAATTGCGATGAGAATACTTTTTTTTTATAATTATCAGGCACCCTAAAGGGTTTGAAATTTATACTCAGTCGCGCGTGGTAGGGCTCGATACTTTTAATCAAGATCAATACTTTAATGGCGAGGTTCCGCGAAGCGAGGCAGCCGCGTTTCGTTAGCCACGGCGGAGTAAATGCCAGACGATTGCACGAAATTCGAAGCCGAGGCTCGCTCGCTAATTTCATGGTTAGGAATAAAAATAATGAGGTTTGAGACTATTTCGGGCGCAAAGCGTCCCGGTGACGTGCGCTATCGCTCAGCCTCAAAGCCAGCAGTTCTCAATCGTCCTATAACGATCGCACATCGGCTCGTTTTTATTAATAGAACAATCCGCGCGAAACCGAGGATATCAGCGAGGCTGCGTGGAATTTGAAAAATCGTCGAGCCGGACCGAGTCACCCGTGCTGCTTAATTTGTGGGACCGTGGAATTTCTTGCGAAATACGCGACTAATGGGACTCGTGACAGAGTCGTTAATGACATGGGTCTCGAGGATCCATATCTCTACTTTTATTTCTGAAGATAGGGCCAGGAGTAACGAAACGTGCCTTTGCTAGAATTTCTCGAGAATTTCCTTCGTTTTCGCAAGAAGCCCAGTAGTCGTTAAATAGTTCGCATCGTTGGATCGAGCTTTTGAAAAATTCTCTCGCGAAAAAGAGCTGCGATCGAGGAAGGTGGAGGGATCTGAAGTTTACCAGCAATTCCCAGGGAGCTTGCTCTTCTAATAAAGTGTCGCCGGTAAGAGGAAACTGTGCTCCTCGAAGGGTAACCGGAAGTCGCGGGGGAAGTAAGAAAACAGTCGGTCTAGTGTAATCGAAACTTGAGGGTAACTTTTCCTGAAAGCTCGGCGGAGACTTATGCTCGCGATTAAAGTCCCCGCGGAAAGTTTCCCTGGTGTCTTCGAGCCCACAGCTTCCGGTCCCGGCGTTGCACGTTAATCGGTTTAAGTTTCAATTAAGCGAAATGTTCCACCGTTACGTCGCCTCGCGATCAGTTCGCCCGTTCGTCGAGATTAACCCCCCGACGATCGCTTGCGAAAGTTGAGCCATTCTTTATTAATTGAACGCTACGGAGGAATTAAAATTAAATAAAATAATTTCATGCTTATTTGCCAAGAGGCTCGGAAAGGGGAATAGAATCCAGAGACGCGAATCGCAAGCTTGATACTCGTTTCAGGGACGTTCCACGCGAACTAGGACAGATTTCGGAGTAACTTTATGTAGACTGCTGATATTTTAATATGGTGTAGTACTTTAGTGATATTTAAACGTACCTCGAAGGATTTTTCAAAATTTTGAAACATGTCGATTTTACAGCAGTTTCGAGTTAAGTGCTAACTTTTTTTCAATACATTATAGCTATGGAAGTAGTAATAGGATGGAGATGAACTTTACGGTGCTTATAGAGAAGACGTTGAAATTTTAAGAAAAAATTATTTCAGTTTAAAAAAAAGAATTTAATCATTTTTTTGCAATTATTTTAAACAAATGCAGGTTTTTAACATCGAGCGCGATTTTAAAAATCTGAACAAAAGGAGAATATAGTTCTATCCTTCCCCTTGATGGACAAACTTTGAAAAATATGGACATTTTAAAATTGGCCCTGTAAAAATTGCCCTGACTGGTCGGGCCGGGCGGTACTCGCAGCGGCCAAGCGGCTATACCTGATATTCTTATACAGGATTCTCGAAAATGGTAAGTATTTGAAAAAAACTGAAGGAAGAAAACTCTTACTGTTTTTTATATCCGACATAATACGGTATCTCAATTTTTGTTTTTTAAATGGAATGCTATATCTTTGATTACCCAATATGAAAGCGACTGTCAAGACAAATTCAACTATATGGTACACTATGACCTTGTGTGGCCTTGAAGGTCATAGTATAAAATATATCAAATATATAGCATTCCATTTAAAAAACTAAGTCACCCTCGTTTCAAGGAAAATATTGCGAACACCAAAAGTTGAGATACCGTATTATCTTGAATATAAAAAATAGTAAGAGTTTTCCTACTTCAGTTTTTTTTTCAAATACTTTGAGAGAATCTTAATATTTAAAACAGAAAGCTTTTATATGTTTGTGTGTTTGTCTATCGCCTAAAAACTTTTGAACGATAAACTCTAGGATCACGAAACGAGCCTCAGCTCATTATGTCTTACTAATCCAGACAAACGTGACTATGTTCACAAAAAAATAAAAATTTCTTTTTTTATAAAATCAGAATGTAAATTTTGGGCGAAGCTGAGTAGTAAAGCTAGTCCTGTATAAGAATATCAGGTATAGCCGCTTGGCCGCTGCGAGTACCGCACGGTCCGACCAGTCGAGCCGGTGCTGGGCGGCGCAGCGTCAACTTTTGGCAATTTTTACAGGGCCAATTTTAAAATATCCATATTTTTAAAAGTTTGTCCATCGAGGGGAAGAATAGAACTACATTCTCCTTTTTTAGATCCTTAAAATCGCGCTCGATGTTAAAAACCTGCATTTGTTTAAAATAATTGCACAAAAATGTTTCAAATTTTGTTTGACACTGAAATAATTTTTTCTTAAAACTTCAATGTCTCCTCTATAAGCACCGTAAAGCTGATCTCCATCCGCTTACTACTTCCATAGCTATAATGTATTGAAAAAAAGTTAGCACTTAACTTCAAACAACTGTAAAATCGACATTTTTCAAAATTTCGAAAAATCCTTCGAGGTACGTTTAATATCACTAAAGACCACAACATATTCAAATTTCAGCAATCTACGAAATCTTACTCCGAAATCTATCCGAGTTCGCGTGGAATGTCCCTTCAATCAAGTCCCATCCCTCTCGAATCTTCCACCCTTCGCAGAGACTGGATGAAAAATCGAGGGAGGGAAAGGCTAACAAAAGTCGACGAACTCTCGATATCGAACTAAGTTGGCCTCGGCTCGGTTCGACCAGTCATTGACATTCGAATTTTCGACTGGACCGCAATCTTTTTCCTTCCCTTTCTTTTTTCTTTCCCATCGGTGGCCCCCGTCCACCCGTCCCTCCCTGTCGGTTCAGGCTCGTCCGCAGGAAACATGCAGGGGGTGGTTTCTCTGCTCTCCACCGCAATTCGTATTCTCCCCCGCGACGCCGTTCGATCAATATTTTAATTTCGCGATGCTGCGGTATTTAGCGGGCGAAAGAACGGACGGACGTACGCGGATGGAGCCGATGCGGCCGTGAAAGGGTTCCTTCCAGGATCGATGTATCGCGGAGTTTAGAGAAAATCGTCGGCCACTGGGATATTTTTTTCCGCTGCCTCGGTCGTCCCCCCGGCTCCTCGTTTATCCAGCGGCCAGTGAAAGGGCTGCAAATCGAGGGAAAACGTTGCCTCGACCGTGCCGAGGGGCCCCGCTCCTCCCTCTGCTTCTTGGCTCTGTTCTCCTCG
Organism: Andrena cerasifolii; assembly: GCF_050908995.1. Lineage (NCBI taxonomy): Eukaryota > Metazoa > Arthropoda > Insecta > Hymenoptera > Andrenidae > Andrena > Andrena cerasifolii. Next base: position 6,945,216 of record NC_135123.1, read on the forward strand.
ATTAGATTTTATAGTAACAGCCCGCTGTTAAAAGTCTCTTATTGAAACCTCGCATGTAAATTGAAACGGCCCTCTAATCCCGTAACTCTCCGCGAGCATCTTTGCTCCCATACCTCCGAGTCCATTACGGACGCTCGAAGGAAATAGGAATCGGTCGCAGGGGGGCCGTGGGGCTGATGGAACTTTTCTAAAAACGCAAGTATCCTCGGGGCAGCGGCGCGGGTCACGTTGAATTTTACATGAAGTGCATTTAATCTGCGTCGCACGAAGCCCTGCAGGGTCGGTCGAGCCCTCCGCCATTTATAGACGGGCTTTATGAAATTGCGAGCGCGGAGCACAGGCCGCTTACCATCGTCGACAATTCCATTTGCAAGCTTGATCGAAGCTGCCGCTTGTTAACAACAATTCCGACGGAATTAAAATTGCAATTAAAATCACGGAACGGTGGCAGAGCGCCCCGCCGTCGACACCCGATATCGATCGCTTCGGATCTCCATATGTAAAGCGTTTTCCAATTTTTTAATCGAGCGAACCATTGCCACCGGACACAAGATCAGCGCCAGCGAAATAACAGCGCGAAGCAAACGCTCTTGTTCGATAAACCTTTCGAGGCCGCTCGATGGGAGATACATCGGCGGCGGGCGGTGGAAAGCTCGTTGAATTTTCACCGGCCCCGACCTATCGTTCTTTTTTCTTTTTTCTTTTTCCACGCAAACGAATCGATCTTCCGTTGTCGTCCGCGAGGTGCGTCGACCCGAACCAACGTTTGTCCACTTTCTCGTCGTTCGACACGCCGTCCACGTACGTGCATATACGCGGATGCTTTCCAGAAAGAGCCAGAAAAAACGATACACTTTATGCCGCGTTTACACGAAACGGGCGAAGCACCGGGCGGGGAGGGAAAACAGGAGGGACGAAAACAGGCTCGTTGACATGCGACGCTCGTCCTGGAAAATTGGAATGGACGGTTCTCGAACTGGACGTCGACAGGCCTTCTTTCTAATCGCGATCTTTGAAAGCCGCGCGACGCGATCGCTTGAATGGGTGCGCTTCGAACTCGAGCCACTTTCTCGAGCTCTTTGCTCGACTTTTGTGGATTTCCAGTATTCCTTGTTCGACGTGAACCGTTTCCAAATGATCGGCGGGGGGAGATCTGTCGCGTGGGAAATTCGTCGAATTTATTTTAGAATATCGATTGTCTCGTTGCACGTTTCGTTGACCATTAAAAGTGGGTATTTCTGAAAAAGATCGACATGGTATCAGGAGCGTATCAGTGGGAAAGAGAGGTTTTGTAAGACAGTCTATCACGTAACAGGGGAGGTAAACAGGGGCAGTTTGTAGTCTAGGAACAATATGGTTAAGAGGGGAATGCGATTTGTACTTTGGGATCTTTCATATAGCTAGCAAAATGGCAATTTGCAGTCTAAGGTCTGTCACGTTAAGGGAAGAAGGTACTCTGTAGTCCAGAGTCCCTCGTGCAGTTAGGAAAGAGGTACTGTATGGTTCAGACTCTCGCGTACAATCATGGAAATGGGATATGTGCTGTAGAGTCTATCACATAACTAGGGGAACGGCAGTTTGTTACCCAAAGCCTATCGCATAACAAAGAACGAGGCAGTTTGCAGCCCAGTGACTATTAAATAAGTGGAAGCAGGTGATTCGTAGTCGAGAGTCTATCATACCGCTAGGGAAACGGCAATTCGTAGTCCAAACTCTGTCACACAATTAGGACAAACTGCCATAAAACGAAAAGGCCACTTTGTAGTCCGAAGTCTGTCGCATAAGGAAAAAGGCGATTCGCAGTCCGCCGTCCGAACAATGGCGTCAAGACTCATACTTCATTCGAACGAGGATTCCTTCGTGCGCCTTAAAGTCTGTTTTCCGCTATTCTGATTCCTGGAAGTCTATTTCTAACGCCCTAGACTCGGGAGTCAGTTATCTGTCCGCCACAATCCCTTTCCCCCATGCTTAATTTATCTTACGATCTAACGAGATTTATCGCGCGAAATAATGGTTCGGTATCCAGAAACTCCTACTTCTAAGTAGGACAGCGTAGAAACTTGCGGGGGGGGGGGGGGGGGGCGAAAAGAGAAATTGGGAAATTTGATAAAAGTTTCCTCGACCCTCTGGCAATTAAAGAGGGCTGTGTAATATTGCGGATCCCCAAGCGGATCGCGAAAAGAACGCGTCATATATAGCTGCAACTCGCGTGGCGCGAAACAATTTCGCATCCCACCAGAATTAAGGCCTGCCAGTCCTCGAATCGAATTTTGTTCGATACCTACTCTGCCACCCTCCAGTAATTGCTTGCAAATCCACAGTTTGCCATTCTCAAAAAAACAACGATTCACCCATTCCCATTTATCATTACTACAAGCCCTACGTGTTCCATCGATCACTGGCAAATTAGCGTCCAAATCAGCCCCTAGGTCAAAACCCACCCCCGCTGTGTTCACGTTCCCAAAACGGCCAATAATCGGTCCCCCGTTGGAACCCGATTAACTCCTTCCGCGAAGGGTCTCGTTGCGCGGAAAAGCACCCTCGAAAAAGTCCAGCCCCCCCCCCCCTCCGGAGGGGGAGGATTCAACGTCCGCTGGGAGAAGGGAAAGCGAGAAAGCCCGTGGAGCCAACACCACCTATATAATAAAGCCAAACAGCTTCGTCGTGACGTCACCGCTGAGCGGCATTCACGAATTAGGCGGAATAATAAGGTCCCCTCAAATAATGTATTTACAAGCGAAAAGTTTATTTGGTTTAATTACATCCTGCACATCCGCGCAAGAAGTTCACACAATCGTTTGTTAATTCTCTTAAAAGCTGAAAGGAAGCCAGTTCAAAGTTGTACTTTTTGTATATGTGGAAAAACTAAGAACAAATTACTTTATTTAGAAAACTTTATTCAGTTTTTCATAACATACAAATAAAATATACTGCCTTTGAAAACACACAAAAATAAAATATTCCGTTTCTGATAACATTTAAAAATAAGATATTCAGTTTTTCATAACATACAAAAATAAAATATTCAGTTTTTGACAACTATTATAAAAAGTAATATAAACTTTGCATGTGTTTTTTTTTATAATATCATGTATCAAGTACCTACACAAGAAATTATAAATCATAATTCCCGTCATTCTTAAGAATCTATATGCATGTGGAGATATAAAAAAAAGCATTGAAGAAACTATCATTGTCTCAGGCTGGAAGCGATATCACTGTTTGGGCTGTGTATAAAGCTGAATTTGTGATCTACAAAATGAGAGGATCTTATTATTTTCCTTATTAATAATTTTTAGTGATTCCAATAAATTTAGAACTACATCCGCTATCACATTTTCATCACCTGTATTGATATTCTCTAAAACATCTGTTATTTTTTCAATATCCATCACACTATTTACAAATTTGGGAATGCCTTTAACTGATATTTTCGAGCCTTTCACAAAAATGGTTACTTTCAAGTTCAAATCAATCAAGATATACATTATATCAATTTGATTATTTTCCAAGTTTAAATGAAGGTAAATAATATATTCTTTTTTAACCATAATATTCCACTTTTCACCTATGCTAACCAATTTGGCTGTGCAGCTAAATTCTTCCAAAAGTTTTGAGGAAGAACCGTTTCTCACGTTCTGCAGCAGTTTTTTCACTTTCAATAATAGCACTTTGGATAGCTAGAGCTTCTCGTCTGGTCTTCTTCTCAAGCGGAGATTCTCTGTAATTTATATCGTTACTGAAATAAGAGGCATACTGTGGAAAAATACAGGGCACTGCGCCACTTTTCACCCTGGGTTTCTCTAAAGAAACTGTTATTGTTTTTCCTGTTTTCTAATCTACTGCCGTTATAGTAAATTCAATGTCAGATTTCGCAAAGTGTCGATGGCACACTGCTGAATGCTTCGAGCTAACAAAATTGTTAGTTGGAAATTTAAAAACATGCACTTTGGATGTATCGTTAGCAGAATAATTGCCATTACGCCCAGGTACAGGACACTTGTTAACCATTTTGAACTAATTATTACTTTAAACGACTACGAATATCACTTAAAACAACCACACGTGGTGGACATACATAAGTACATCCGTGACTTCGAACACGGACTGGTCGCTCTATGCCTCTTGTATATGACGTCACAGGGTCACGTGGTACAGAGCAGTTTGGCTTTATTATATAGGTGGTGTTGGTCGAGCGCGGCGCTCGACGGCAGTATGGAACCGGGTGAAAAAAAGGAGCGCGGCAAGCAGGGGGTAGAAATTGCCGGAGCAACGGTGGAGTGGCGGCGGGGAGGGTGGAAGGGAAAGAGAGACAGAAAGGGAGCAAGAAAAATTCTTGCCTCGGCCCGTTTCGGTGGGGGTGTCCGAGTCGGTCGTTTTCTCTTAATTTCGAGACAGGCCGCAGGACGATATCGACTACTTCAATTCCGTTGCACGGGCCACGGGAGAGGGCGAGGGAGAGCGAAAGGGGTGAGCGCTGTAGGAGGATGGGTGGCGAGAGAGGATCAGAAGGAAGAGGGAACGCTACGAGCTGGCGAGAGGGAGACGGAGGACCGGGACGAGGAGACAAAACCAGACGCACGGAATTCGAGAAACAGAGACAGTGACCGGCGGGGGGGGGGGGGTGTGGAGGGATTTCGAAGGGGGGAAAAGGCGGAAGATGTGGCCAGACGGAGACAGGGACATTGTAGGACGCGGAGGAACGTGTACGAGCGCTATCACGCGAGAAGAGGGCGGCAGACGACGAAGGGCGGACGTGGGGGTGCAAAGTGCGCGGGGTGTGTGTGCAGACAGTGCACCCACCAACACCCGCAAGAAGTATCCGAGTACACGGGTATACACACGAGGTTTTCGGGCACGTCGAAAGGGTCGGTGGAGGGCGGGGGGGGGGGGTCGGGGCATGGCCGGTCGGTGAGAGGGTTGGCGCGAGGGGAGCGGGGCTGTGGAACGGGGGTAGCAGAGAGCGTAGACATGTAGCGCATACGCCGTCGCGACGGAGGCTGCGGCTACGCGGCGCCTACCAACCACCATCTATAATCTCTATGCGGATATCGATTTTCCACCCTGTATTTCCTAAATTTATGCAAACTAGCAGCCCCGTCCTCCGCCGCTCCGCGGACCACCCCCCTCGGTCTGCCCTTCGGCCCGACCACCACAACCCTCGTGTTCTGTCCTACACCCGCCCATCCACCTATAAACCCTCCCCCTTTGTTCCTGTGTCGTTGTTTCCCTCTCTGTCCTCCTTGCGCTCGACCGTTGTCTCCTCTTTCTCTCTCGATCCTCCACCTCCTCCCCCCGTGTCGGTCGGTTCCAGTGTTGTGCCCGGTATGTGTGTCGGCCCCATTCATCTAACGAGCTCAAGCGGGCTATCGCATCACGATGCACCTCGCACTAGTGGTGGAGAATTATCGATAGTATATCGATAATTATCGATAGTTTTCAATATCGAGAGCTATCGATATTTTTATGTGACTGTCGATGGTGATCGATAGTCTTCTCCCCTCCACTTCCACTCTGTTCATGTCACGACGCTATCCACGTTGCTCGACACTCTAGACAGCGACAGCCATGTTTTAAAATAATAATTGTTATAATGTTTTTAAGTAAATGAAGCACTTCAACCGTTGCACAGCGGGGAAATTTTGCGATTTTATGGCCAAAACCATAAAAATGAAAATTTTGAATTTCAGCTCAACGTAAAATAGGAATGAAAATCATTGCGGGATATTATGGGATTTATAAGTATTTTATGTAATGAAAATTGATTCTTATATGAAAAGGTTATTTCTAAAACACTACTTTAAAAATTGTATAAATTGCGTGTTAAAACCCGAAACATAATTATCTTGAGGACAAAAAGATATCACGCACCATCAGGAACTGAATCCATGCCTTCAAATTATTTTCGGAACTTTGGATAATACAATATAAATGTTTAAAGTAACTCGAAAATCTAGATTAATTCTTTGCGATCGTTCTAACCTCGCATGAACATAAGTATTTGAGAGTCTACACGAGCTGTGTATTAAAACATTTAACAGTAAAATTGGAGGCATTTGATGCTCATATTAGTTCTTCAATTGACATTTGCATTTATTTTGTCAAATTAAAATTTTTATTTCTGTGGTTTTGGCGATAAAATCGCAAAATTTCCCCGCTGTGCGTTGTCAGAGTTATGCAAGATATACTTCTGTATTCCGGCTACTTTCCTAGAGTATAAAAGAATCTTTAGTAAAACTCAACAAATAATTTCCGAGAGAGGGTCCAGACTTAATCGTTTTTTTAAATAAAAATCAATGGCTATTTTCGTACACTACTCTTTTTTTTAAACTTCTATATTCTTCAATTTGAATTCTTTTCTATTTGGCATTGAACGTCAATTATATTCAACTGTTGCTAATTTTTTCCAATAAAAATGACGATTATTATACGCTTGTAATATAGGTTTAGGTTTATTTTTTTATCGCTTGTAACATGTAGTTACATACATGATAGTGGATTTATGTTACGGAAACAATCGATAATTATCGATAGTACGAATCACCACCATCTATAATTCTCCACCACTACCTCGCACCTCCTCGTCACCGAGGAGGTGGTATATCCCGGTTTACGCCGAGCTCGAACCAGCGGGGGTGGGGGTTGGAGGACGAGAACCGGTGCGTGCCGAGGGGGCAGGTTGTTAATGTTGGATTATGTTTCGGCTTTCGGGGGTTATTAATTATCGATGCAGCCGGCCACCCTGGATTACGCGGTTCTTCGGCCGGGGCGGCCTTTTTTCCTGTCGCGCCGCGGCGGACGGGAGTGGGTAACAGGGGTTTAACGAGGCCGATTTATCGCGCGGCGCGATGCGAATCGATGAGTGGGTAAACAGGCCGGGCGAGCTTCGAGGAGCTGCGGGGGTGGTTTTCATAGCGCTGCTCGACGAAGAATGGGGGGGTACCGTGTAGGTTACACGACAGATTCAACCCTCCGTATGGAATCAGACTTTCTCGTCCTGCCCCTGGTAGCAGTCGAATGCTAACGGCAGATAACAGCGACAACGGAACCACGTATATACATACGTTCCATCATGCTAGCTAACGCAGCACGAAGAAAAGAAACGGTCGGACACAGTGGGGGCCGATGTTCCATTGAATCGCCAGGGAGCCGGAAGTCGCGATGCTCGTGCAGATTCCTGGCCCATAAAACTAGGAGAGAGGAACATCGGCGATGCCACGGCGGTAGGGATATGTGGACGATAGCGCGGAGCGAGAAAGCAGGCCGTTCCGAAAATTTTATTGCCATTGTTTCCGGCGTTTCCGCGGAGGAGCGGGCCGCGCTCGTTTCTTCCGCAGGAATATTCACGCGATACCGAAACACGGCCGGGAGGGGCGAAGGGGAACACGCGCGAAAGGGTTTCTCCTCGAGACATATGCGATATGCCTCTCCTTGGCAATAAAACGCGAATAGAGGGCGAGAGAGGGGGTGAGAGCGAGGGTGAGACACGGAAGCAGATTATTTCGCGTCTGAACGATACGGCCGTCGTCTCACGGGTCTCTGCTTCTTGGGAGGCGGGGAGGTTCCGTCGAGGATTCGTCTTTCCAGAATCGTTTATTTTCGGAGCTTCTCACTTCCGGGACCGAGGGCCGCTGCAGGGGGGTATATGGCGTAAAAAGTCTTACGCGCGATCGAGCTCGTTTCATTGAATCGACGGGGAAAAATTGGAGGATGTTGCACGGTTCGTTGAGAACTCTTTCCTTCGCGCTTCCCCGGCGCGCGGTTCCACATCTTTCTATGCAATTGTGCTTTTTTTGGGTCGACCGTGGAATCAGAGGGAGGGGGCTAAAAACTGTTTGAAGTTTCATCAACCTGGCTGGAAGTAATTATTATTATTATATGGGACAAAAAATCCCATAGTTATAACAGTACATGTTCGACGGCGCTAACAATGATTAGCACTTATTCCACTAAATTATCATCATAGATTTCACCTGACAGTCTATATAACAAAGACCGGAACGAACTTCGAGAGAGACAAAAAGGGTCCATGCCATTAAAACGTTGATGAGCCACACTCGTGGCGCGGTTGAAGGGGTTATACCTAGTCAGGCGGCCGAAAAGAGGCGAATGTTTGCGAATTTTTTGTGAAAAAGCGGAAGCATATATTCTTACAGAACTTTTTGCACTTGAAAGTGCAACATTTAAAGAACATTTAGTATTTTTTTCGTAGAAAAATATTTACGTTTATAGTAAAGTAACAACCGATATCCAAGAAGCGTTTTTAAAAATTTGCTTTTGCGGTGAGCACTGCCATTCGGAACCAGATTGTCTAAAATCAAAAAAACAAAAATGATTTCGTTAGTATATTAATGTATCCTCAGGTTGACGGAGAGAATTTTCCGAAATATTAATCTATAACAAAATGGCGGCTATTTAAATTTTAAATCCTGATTTTTTCGCGTGATTTTTGCACGAAAAAATCAGCAGTTCAACCTTAAATAGCCGCTATATTGTTTTAAATCAATATTCTTTAAATTCTTTAAAAATGTTCTTTAAATGTTGCTCTTTTAAGCGCAAAAAGTTTTGTAAAAATATACGCTTCCGCTTGTTCAAAAAAAATTCACAAACATTCGCCTCTTTTCGGCCGCCTGACTACTTAGGTATAACCCCTTAAGGGGTGAACCGAGTAGCGGCGATACTGAGGTAGTCTCGGAACGAATAGAGGCCTGGATCGCAGTTTTTCTGAACTGTCTTCTGACTTGGGAAAGAAAGTTGACTTAGAAATTTTGTCCCAGTTACATACATCGCCAGACCGCGCTGTATAGTGATTAATGTTTCAAAAGATTCCGTGCACAATTCTTTTCCTCACGATCGACCCTTTTCTACTATTCCCCCGGAGTCGAAGGAATTTCGAGGTCGCCCTCGATTGGCCGCGGCCTCGAGTGCGCGAACAAGCAATTTGATTTGGCGAATTGATTGTTGGGTACACGAGGAACGCCTGGATTAAGGACCGAAGGCGAGGGTGGCGAGGAACTGCGAAATTCATCGCGGCTCGATAAGTCGATTGGATTCGTTAGGTCCCCCACTTTGGCCCAATTCCGGCAGTTTAACTTTTAAACGGGGGTTTAATCGATATCTCGGGTGCCACCGCGTTGTTTCTAGCGGAATAAGTAAGTAGACTCTTTTGTAATCGAGCCTGCTGAATTCCCGAGCAACCAGTTTGCAATGCTCTTTTGCACGATTAACGTTTACACGTTCGTTTCTTGCTTCCATCGCGAGCACCATACAGCTGGAATATAATCGAGAACTATGCGTCTCGTTTACCGCAAACATGGCCCGCCATATAATTAAAGTACCAGCTCTGAATCACCATTGTCACGGTATAACGGTGGAAAATGGTGGAAATATCGCCGCGGAACGATCGTTCCTCGGTAAATAAATCTGTCCACGGAATTCCATTCCATAGCGAAAGAAAGAGACTGGCGCAAATAAAAAGGGTTGGAGGGGCGCGCTTGGATTGAAGCAACCCCCCCAAGGAGACACGAATGAATTATGCTTCTCCTACCACTCTGGCCTATCATCTCGCAGCACGAGCTCTCAGATTAGAAAACTCGCGAGCCCCTCATCCTGACGCATATCAGACTCTGGGATCGTCCTGGTCTCGCGGTTTCCACTCGATCTTTCTTTCCGAGGAGAATCTCTCTCGGTAATCTCGTTAGAGGGATTACTTTTTTTCTCTGAAAAATGGAACCTGCTCATTTTCATTTATCCTCGCCGGATCCTCGCTACCTGGACAACTCAGCTAGGAACCTTTAACTTCGTTTCCCTTAACGCTGGTCGTGCTTGAGGCAACGCGAGGGTTCCCGCGAAAGCCGTCATTCGAAAATCGGGATTCCCCGAGGGCCACAACAATCCGCGAAGCTTCGAGTGTACCCGACCTGTCAAAGCGAAAGAATCGAGAGAGTCGAGTCGCGTTCAAGGAGTCGAGACCCGAGGAAACCGTATAACGCGAAACCCGCGGCGTTTCTCGATAATTTCGCCTGGAAAGGCGGTTTCAGCCCCCCGAAGACGAGGCTCAAAGGGCGCGGAATGAAGCGCCCAAGGGGGGTCGTACGAAGCAGCGAGGGTAACGCACCCCCGCGGGGTTGGGCGGCAGGGTGTGTGAGGTTAAACGGGGGTGGCTGGTGATAGCCGAGCCTTGGGAGGGGTCGGGCGATATTTACAACGCTCTATGCAGAGGCCGGAATTGCCTATAAAGAAATCGCGGAGTCGCTTTGTTCGCGTCATAACGTAGTAACGTAAGGGGCCAGCAGCTATACAGTCGGGAAGCATGCCAAATTAATAAATATATTCCAGTCTATCCCAGCTACGAGCCTCTTCCTACCGAGGATGTGCCCGAGCCATCGTCGTCCAGCGATGGGGGTGTGCGGGCCAACCCCCTTGGAACCAGAGCCCGCCGCACAGTGGGGAAATTTTGCGATTTTATGGTCAAAACCACATAATTTTGAAGTTGACAAAATAAATGCAAATGTCAATTGATGAACTAATATGAGCATCAAATGCCTCCAATTGCACTGTTAAATGTTTTAATACACAGCTCGTGTAGACTCTCAAATATTTATGTTCATGCGAGGTTAGAACGATCGCAAAGAATTAATCTAGATTTTCGAGTTACTTTAAACTTTTATATTGTATTATCCAAAGTTCCGAAAATAATTTCAAGGCATGGATTCAATACCAGACGGTGCGTAACATATCTTTTTGTCCTCAAAATAATTATGTTTCGGGTTTTAACACGCAGTTTATTGAAATAATTATTTTTAGAAATAACCTTGTCATATAAGTATCAATTTTCATTACATAAAATACTTATAAATTCCATAATATCCTGCAATGATTTTCATTCCTATTTTACGTTCAACTATTTTCATTCTATAAATGCAATTATTAATTGCTAATAGTTGCTAATCTTGTAATTATATGAATTTTTTTAAACACGACACAGTGTGTCTTGTATTGCATACGACATAACTGTGACCGAGTTTCTATTCTTTTTTAAACGATTTAATTCAGCTTTGATCCTCTGTTTGATTGTCTGTATTAATGGATTTCGTGTTATTTTACAAATAATATCAAGTGATTACGCAGTAGATGTTAAAAAATTTCAAATATCAGTTGTAGAAACGGCAAAATTATTTGTTGCATTATATCCTTGGTACATGAAGCCTACTACTGTACACAAAATTTTAATTCATGGTCCTCGCATAATCGAAAATGCTGTCCTTCTTTTCTTCTCAGGTTTTGTCCACGAAGATGGATATAGTTCTTCAATCGACATTTGCATTAATTTTGTCAAATTGAAAATTTTCATTTTTATGATTTTGGCCATAAAATCGCAGAATTTCCCCACTGTGCGCCTCGACCACCTATGGGCTTCCCATAAATTTTCCATCGCCGCAGAACCCACCCCTTCGCCCGCCGCTCCACCTTTTTCCCTTGGCGTACATGTTTAAAGGAGGAATCTAGTCCTCGGGGGCTCTCGAGGACGCGGCTCCGGATTTATGGAGGAGCTTCCGAGGCTTCTTTCCGCGGCTAATTTATGTAACCTAGTCGCAGACTGGGTTTTCTTCGGTTGAAGATTCCCTCGATGCTTGATGTGTGCCAATGCGTATGTACAAAAATCTTTGGGAGAATATTTGTGAAAAGCAAGAAAGGCATGGATAAATCATACGGCGTAGAAGGAGAGCTTCGAGGGCAGGGGGCGATGGAATTGTTCGGGAAGAAGGTTCCTAGCGATGCCGAGGATTCTCATGGCTCGCTGGTACCCAGCGAGTGTTTCCTGCAGCGGACATGTGAGATTCTCCAGGAGGGTCCTCCGAAACTTTTTCCAAAGCGTCACAGATCGCTGCCCCCGCAGGCGAGGGCTCTCAACCCCCTCGCTGGGCGGTGGAAAATTTCCGCGTCACGGAGGCTCATTTCCCTGGCTAATTCCCGTGACACGCGTTACACCGCGTGTGCACGATTTTGATAGGATAAGCGCGCGTAAACACGGGGCCAAACAGAGTCGCGACAGGAGGAGAGCGGCGAAACGAGGCGGCCTGGCAGCCGAAAAACCGAATCGATAGGCGCATAGCCCCCGATGCACACACGTGTGCACGGGACCATCCTCCTCCGGTGCACGTGCACAGCGTTGTACGTGTCTGCGAGGGAAATCGCTATAGATCACACATACAGCCTCTGTACACTTACGGGGTTGGCCTGAATTTAACCTCTCCGCCGCCCCTGCCCCGCCGACCGCCTCCAACCCCTTTGAATGCTAGAAGCAGGGAAGAGGGAACGTTCTATCAAAGACATTTTTCCGAGCGCAATCTGTCTTCGACGGGGAGGGAACAGACGACGAAGAGTCTGGGGCCAATTGTCGATTACGTAGCGCGCGCGCGGAATTGCGTTTCATTCTCTTTATCGTTCTCTCGGTGCTCCCCGAACGGTCTGCCGTTATTTTATCGTAATCCAGCGAGGGTCTGAGGATGAGCTGCATAGGCGTGTCTTGAGGTGTGTATGGTTTGCGCTGGATTTTGTTGGCGGTGTCCGGAGCTTGGGGTAGCAGCCCTTTCGGTGGGATTTAGGGAGGTCGAGTTTTCGATTCGCGGGATTTCGGGGCGTCCAGGGTTTTAGAGTGTCTAGGGTTTCGGCGGGTAGACTTTTCAACTGCCGTCTCTTAAGTCTCGTTGAATTTCCCGCGGTCGGTATAAGGCTAAAGGCTCGCGAACTGAAAGTTTTTCAATATTTCGACACTTTCCACTCGGACGAACGCTCGATTTCGTCCCCTTTCCGTATCGGAAATTACCGCGATTTTAGATCGACGCACCCGGTTCCAGGATGCTGGGTGCGATCTCCGGTTGTTTATAATATTCGGGCGCGCTCCGGTTCGGTGGGCGAAATGCTGGCGATTCTACGCGAAACAGCACGTGGCACGGGAAGTCGCGTGCACATGGCCGACCCAACCTTGGTTCGTCGGCTGCCAAAGATTCGTAAACCCGTAATTCGGTACGTAGGGGGCTAACCTTGTTGATTTGGCGTACGCCAAGAAGCCTGGCCACGTGCTCACTCTCTCTCTCTCTCTTTCTCTCTCTCCGTATCCTAACACAAACGCGCCTCCTTTTGCTCGCCGTCTTCGAGTACCATGCGCCAGGAATCTTCGACGCGGAGAACAATTTATCGGAGCGCCTCGCGTACGTACGCGTATTTTCCGGCGATTCGCGAAATTATTCGCTGCTCTGGCGATCCCTTTCTTTGTCCGCGGAGCAATTCCGTTAAGAGCTCGTGAGTCGATGCTATTTTACATGGGTCTTCCACCATGAATGAAGATATTTCAGGGAGAAGTCACGTATAAAGGATTTCCTATAAGGTGAATGTCCCAATTTCTGCTCATTTAAGGGGTTACGCCTAGTTAGCTTTCGAAAACGAACGCGATTTTCGAGAATTTTTTGTGGAATATCTACTGTATCTTTTATTACAACTATTCGTTTATGTTAAAAGTACATGTATGCAGCAACTCTCAGTAATTTTTTTTATAGAAAACATTAAAAAATGAACGAATAACAGACATTCTTGCGAAAGCTGTGTTGATATCGGTGAGCAAGATATTTCGGAAACCACTGTATCGATTGGCTTAAACTTTTGCAGACTTCTTTTATATACCAAAGACTAGTAGATGAACGAAGGATTTTTTATTTTAACAAAAACTGTATTTTTAATTAACGAAAAGCGAATAATTCAGACATCGGAAAAGTGCGGTTTTGCGTCAAACGGCCACCATTTCCGCGAGAATGGCTGTTATTCGTTCATTTTTTAATGTTTCTCTATAACAAAATTACTGAGAGTTGCTACATATATGTACTTTTAAAATAAGCGAATAGTTGTAAAAAAATATACAGTAGATAATCCACAAAAAATTCCCGAATATCGCGTTCTTTTTCGAAAGCTGACTAGCCATAACCCCTTAAGAGGTTACTCGTCAGAAAGAAGGTCTACAAACTTTGTTTGTGTTCGAAATTTGCAGAGTAATTGATTAATTCTTTAATAATAAATCTACCAGTCGAAAACTATCTAAGAAAGATATTTCAAGATGTTTAACTACTAGTAATTTGTAATTAAATATAATGTTTTAAATGTCCGTAATTCTGCTTACATAACATGTTGCCTTTTCGGTTTAAAATAATTTACATCATACAGTAAACCATAAAATAATGATAAACAAAAAATAAAATGCCTTCGAATCGGAATAGAGGTTACAGCATATATTGAATTGTGAGGTTGTATTGCTAAAATTTTGGTGAGTAGAAATGCGGACACGATGGTGATTAACTTGACCCTAAACCTAATCACCTGTTTTCTACTTAAAATAATCAAAAATAGTGCAAAACCTACATCCAGAGCATAATACGTTATCTGTTTTTGTTATTAAATAAGAACTTTTACTGCAAAAACTATTCTCAGCCCAATTATTGAATACGAATAGTGACCCTGTTCCTTACCACAACCAGCTAAAACACGGTCGAAAAATAATGAGTCTCTCATTGCTTATGCTGCACTTTGATTAGCCCCAAGCTCGCGCAACACTCGCGTAAATGTTCAAGTAATTTAGAATTATTTTGTTGTAACTATAGCACAAACGTAACGCTTATAATAATAAGAAAAATACGAAACGAGCAGAAATTGTGACATTCACCTTATCACTGTATCGGGCTGTCGATTATTGCACAGACCGTAAAGCTTTTTAATTCTCACATCCCGATTCTTTTCGCTTCACAAAGTGAAGGTAGTCGCACCAATCAGAAATTCTTTCCACGGACCTGAAGCAATTGAATTCGAAGGCACGACCAAGAAATTCATTAAGCCCCTCCGCGGAAGGTCCGTTAGAGTTAGTTGCACGGCGCCCCTCTAATTGTCAATTTCAAGGGTGCAACAGACACTCTCACCCCTCCGGGGAAAAGTCGCCCCCACGCAAATCGTTGCTCGTGTCTCCAATAACAATAACTTTCGCGAAGTAAGCACCCCGAAAAACGGCTCTCGAGGCGTCCATTAGGTCGCGATATAACGCGTCTCACCCTCGCGGCCTTTCTTTCACCCTCCGCCACCCGCGTCCGCACCCCCCGCGTTCCCTTCGCGGTCCAGCAGGCTGCGACAATTTGCCGCATAACGATGCCTTCTTTCTTTTCGTAATTGAATCTAAATATTAAAACTCCCCCGGCCGGCTTTGGCGCCGGCATCCTTGATTTTTAGTTCCTTAACGCACCCCCGGCACCTCCTCTCCGCCTCCTTCCTCACCCCCCCGGAGCAGTGTCTGCCCCACACCACCGCGGAAAAGTTTCGAGACTCGACGGCCAGCGTCCTCGTTGCCCCTGGAATATCGTTTAGAGCCGAAATTACACCGTAATGCGTGTTAAAGGGCTGAGCTCGTTCAAAAACTTCCCCGCGGACTCGCCCCCTTCGTTTTTATGACCTCTGCGTCGTTACGGGAGAAGGGGAATTGTTGGAATTGTTGGACGACCGCTGGACACACCCTGGTCTGTGTGTTGGTATAAAAAATTCTTCGCAGACTTTTGGATAATAAAGTGATTTTCAAGGGTAGTTTCTACTCTTTAAATGGATCTCCTCGGTAGAAGGGATTCCTTTCTTAGACACTTTAAAGGGTTAGGCCCTCTTGGACGGAGCTAAATTGCAGTCATTTTCGGATTTTTTTTTAGGAAGCTAATGAAATAAACAGAAAATTTAAGATGAAGACTGTTATTGTACAACTCTCGCCTGGAAAAATCATTTTTTTCCCCCAAAAAATGGCGGCGATAGAGCCGTGATACGCAAGATCTTGAGGAGCGACGTTTTCCACGGTGTTCAATTTCACAGCTATACCGTTTGACCTCGAACAAAAAACCAAAAAGTTTTATTTTCTACGTGACTAAATCTATAGAAGTACGTAGCGGTTTTGCGACATCTTGAATATATTCTTTGCAATTGACACTTTTATAAAAAAAAATATGCACTTTTTCTCCCCATGGTCACCATTCCGAGACAAATTAATATTTCCCGATTTCCCTACGTACTTCACTAGATTCAGGCATGCAGAAAATAAAACTTTTTGGTTTTTTGTTCTGGGTCAAACGGTATAGCCGTGAGATTGAACACCGTAAAAAACGTCGCTCTTCAAGATCTTGCGTATCACGGCTCTACCGCCGCCATTTTGTAGGGGAAAATAATACAATTTTTTCCGGCGAGAGTTGTACAATAACAGGCTTCGTATTAAATTTTCTGCTTATTTCATTATCTTCCTAAAAAAAAATTCCTAAAATGACTGCAATTTTGCTCCGTCCAAGGTGGCTTAACCCCTTAATGTGCTTCTGAATCCTTTGGAAGTGACGTATATGCACGAACCAAAGGGTTGTTATTAATTTATCAAACAAAATGGAAGCTTCACGCGTCCACTTCCATCTAGATCCAAACCGAAAGCACCCACTGAAAGGAGAATCGAAGGAAAAGCCCACACCCCGCGTCGATCGCTGGGCTCTCAATTACGCAACCCCAATTAACCCCCTCTGAGCTTAGACACGGAGTCTGCCCCCTTCGTCCATCCCACCCCCGCTGGTGGATAGGCGAAAACGAGCTGACCGTAGGCCGTTAGGCTAAAAATGCGGTCTGCGCTTTATTTCCCGCGCTTGAAAATAGCCCGTGAGCCTCTTGCTGCGGCGTCGGGAGGGGTGGTGGGTGGCAGAGTAGGGGCCGGCAGACGATGGTGGGGCGACAGGAGAGACGGTGCCGAGCATTTTCGGAGTGGGGTCAGACCCCCACCTCTCGCGCGGGGGTGGCGAGGGTGGAGTGCATTTACGGTCGACACAGTCGCGCATAGAGACACGTACACACAGGTGCGCGCGTGTGTAGGAGAATGCACGCGGGGATTTTATACAGGGTGGCTCGATTCCATGTCTGCGTGATCGAGTTTTACCGTGGTCGTTGATTGGGGACGCTTTTAGGCTTCGAGAGGGTTCACAGTGAATCGTTAGAGGGGTAAATTGTTTCGCGATTGGTATCGAATGTGTTTTGGCTTGTTAAGGGGTATTACCGAGTCTTTCGCAAAGCCGAGGCTGGGGATCTTTGATGTAGGCACTGTCGAGCCCTTTCTATTTGCCTCGGACGTGATATCGTTATTCCTTTTAGCATATAAGCAGTTTGGGTAACAGTTAATTCCTTTCTTGTTCTTTAAATAGAAGAGGTATTTTCAAGAAATTCTCTTTACCCAAAAGCTTTCTACTCTGCCCCCGATTTCTTGAACTCACCGTCGTCTGGCCTTTTAGCCCACTTCCTCAATGAACAGTGATTGTCCGGGATAAAGGGTGGAGGGTGGTAATTAGATGAGTGGAGGTTGTAGAAGTTGGAGGACTGCTCGGAGGCTGGGTCTGAGTTATCAGTGAATCTGAATTGCGATAGGGCCAAGAATTTAGATAAAGAGATATGTCTCTGGCTCGCAAGAAGTTTCAAAGACTATTCGGATGCTCGAGAATTTGGGGATAAATTTGTGGCCTCTTTTATCTAAATAGTGATGGCTTTTGTTAAATCATTAAGGGAAGGTATTTAGAAGTACCGTTAAGATTCTCAACTCGAGTGATAATCACCCAAATAGCGAGGAAAACTGGACCACCTTGTATACACGGCGCATGCACGCGTTCGCTAAATTCATTCGCGAGAAGAACGACCGTAATACGTAATTTCGGTGTGCGCGAATTCGAGGATGCGTTTAATGCAGCGGGCACACGTACGAGCACGAACACGCGCCCCGCTGCAGGTGGAATTTTAAAAGGGCGCGCAAGCAAGGAAATGAAAAAGGAAACAGATGGAGAGAAATTGCGGAATAATATTCAGGTTGGGTCTCGAGCGCACAGAGGAGTCTTTGACGCGGCAGCAATTAACCCTCTAGTGCATAGATTTTTAATTCAGTTGGAAAAATTAGACTAGTCTAATTCGAGGATGAAAAGACCGAATCCGATGTCTGTTTTCAATTTGGAGGAAGTCTGGACTCCCCAGGGTAGCCTTCTGGGTCACCGCCTTAAGGCGGTATCATGTAGCAAGTACAAAAATGTAGTGTTTTTTAATAAAATAAATACTTTATTTTTAATGAAAAACTATGAAAAAATATTCAAAAAAAATATAAATTTATGATATAATAGCGAATTATTTTATCGTGCATTGTGAAATTTAACAAAGCACAGAAGAAGCGCGAGCAGCCATCGCGAGCCGGCCTAAGGTCGGTATCAGATATATTGGCCAGTGAGTTCATTTTCGCGAGCAGCGATCGAGGAGAAATCAGCCACCACCATCTGACGATCGTGGATTTGTCAATTGGAGTTGCGTAGTCCCCGAAGGATCCGTATAGCTGTTATTTATTCTGAGCGTAATAGTTGTGTGCCTTACGAAGGTATGCGTAAAATATATCGAGAAAGAATCAATCTGCTGACCAATAAAACTCCTGAATTTTTTCGGAGCTTACGCACACCTATTCTGACGTATGTATTTCTACGCTAAGAACTCGGTGTGTCCTACACGTCAGGAGCTTGGCGCTATCCCCACCACTTCTGATTCACTCTTGTTCCGCGAAGACGAGAGCGAGATGCGCCGAGAGCGAGTCAGAAAACGTTGAGAAAAGGAGCACCGAGGTAGGTAAGCGGTATGGTGGGAGAATACCCCTCGCGAAACGCACCGGCCAATATATCTGATACCGATCTTAATCATGACTTCTTTATGTACATACCTTTTCTTATACAGATTAATTATATTTTACATCAGAAAACATAGCCTATATCCCTTCTTGTTGTTGAAGGATACTGTAGTTAAAATTTTGTAATAATTTGTTCAGTACATTTTGAGATTTTTGTTAGCATACAAACAAATGCTGTGGCTTTATTATAATAGTATGATATGATATATGTGTGTATATAGGTACCAAATTTCATGAACAAAGAGCTAAAACGTGCACAAGTAAAATTTTCACGCATCAACTATTAGGGCGATAAACTAACACCCTAACTATAACTTAGGATGATCCGCTAACGTGATACCGCCTTAAGGCGGCTACCGGCCAAGCCTCACTTCACAGGTGTAAATTATTTTTTGCTTTCAAATCTTTATTCCATCCGATAGATCACTACACAAACTACTTACCAATAATTTTCCTTTAGCTGTACGGTGTCGGGAAGTATTTTATATGATTTTTTTACTTTCACAAATAACTTTCGCAGCATGCTTAGCTAAAAAATGCCAAACTAGATTTCTGTGAAATCGAAACGTCAGATTGGCATGTTTCTTAGGCGAATATATGTGGTGTGGCAATACTTTTAAGGCTGGCAACTGAGAATTCTGAAAAAAAAAATTATAGGCGCCCAACTCCTGGATTAAACAGGTGCCCGCCTTAAGGCAGGCGTACGCGCTAGAGGGTTAAGTCGTCCAGGTCGATCGTCTATTCCAAGCGACTGATTGCCGCGAGCTCGTGGATGTAGCCGATGCACGTTGAGGCGAGGCCGCGAATAAACATTTCGCGGGACTCGCTGGCGATGGAGAGGGATTGGGAAACCCTGAGTTCGATTTCACTGAGATCTATGCTCTTCCAAAAGTATCTTAACGCTCTGCTTGCGTGGCCCCTCTTCCATATCCCGCGTCAGGTATGCGTCGTGTCACACGGCGTGTCATATATTCGCGGCACCCAAGCAAATCCGAAATAAATCGGCCGGCAGCTGTTGCCTCGGTGTTTCGGTCGCGCAGAGGTGTGCTTCCTCTCTCAGTCACTCCTCTGGATACGAAACGCACGCGTTTCGGGGGGGGGGGGCGGGGGTTGAAACTAAGCGGGGAATCGGACATCAAAGGTCTGGCTTGAAATGTGAGGCACTCTCAGCTCTCGATTCTTTCTTCTATTGATAGCTTAATACGCAAAAGTCGAGGCGCGCCGTTCAGCTCTGCGAGCAGTTGCGAGCGCGAAAGTTGGAGATGCTGAGTCTCGAAGTATTCGAGGAAATTCGGGGGCTAAAGCTCTCCACCCCTCTGTAACACCGTTGACTACGAGCCCAGAACCAGCGTCAGAAGCGATCTCAAAGCGATTGTTCCGCGGGCGGAGGAGGCATCCAAGCAGGGGCTCTGGAAATAAAAGTTTCCTTCGAGAGCAGGCGACAACCTGTTTCGCTTTGTTTCGGCCCCCGGTTTCCCTAGCTCCTCTGGCCCTGCCGTCCCGCAGGCGGATGGCAAGGGCTCGGCAGCTAGATGCAAAACGGAAATAGAAACGGCCGAGGCATCGATGCTCTTCCGCGTTCCAACAATCGCCCCGCGGGAGGACCAACTTTTCTTCCCCTTTTCTTTCTCCTCTCGCTCGTCCAGGACCGCGACGGAGGAGCGCCGGCTTTGTTTCTCGCGGATATTGCGATTGAGGACTCCCCCTTTACTTCCTCGGGATTACCCACGGGCCGGTGGCCCCCTTTTTAAGCCACTCTGCGCGCCACTTCCGTTTCGACGTCGTCCCCGCATTCTCGGAATGTTTGTGCCCGAAATAGCTGCAGCTTTTGTGAATCTGCTTCTCCTGGATCTCCACCCACGATCCACCTTCTGTCTCCCTTTCCTGGATCTTTCAAGGCTCCGATATTGTCGGGCGGCGTTTCTGGAAAATCTACCTTGCGCGCTACTTTTCCTGGTGACGGGGCTCCGTCGAGGAATCGATTCGGGGCTTACCCGAGAGGACTCCGAGGGATTGACGAGCGGTTCAGAAAAATATTTGCTGGTTGGATTTAGCGATGGAGTCCTATCGAGGAGTTGCTGAAGGGGATTTAGGATTTAGGGAGAATCTAGAGACGCGGCAGCGTCTCGACGCCAAGTACATGAAAAGGCACCCTGTATATGTCGACTGTCGCTATCGCTATCATTTACCCGTTGCACGGCTAATTCAACCTAACCTGAAACTTATTTCATTAATATCTCATCACGCCTGCAATATTTTCTAAATTTAAAGGCATTTCTCTTATGTAAATCGCATATAAACTTTCGAATAAGACCAAATTCAATTAAATCGGTCCACGCATAACAGAGATATCGTAATATCGTCTCATTTTTCTCCTGATTCTTCTTCTTCTTCTCCAGTAAAAATTTTCGTCAACATAATACGTATACGCGTTACACGCACACCTTAAGCCAAAAAGAAACTAACACGTGTTTCGTTCGTCAATCGCTATCTTCAGTATGCAATCCACTCCAAATTTTGACAGCTTACCGTCAAGTTATAACCAAGTGATAAACGTGTTTTTACAAATATGTATCGTTGTACCATTGAATTGCAACCAAAATGCAGTCTCAAACACAAGGTAAGTTGCCGAAATTTGAATTGCGACATATTTGAATATCATCAAACTGTTTTTTATTTGTAACTAATCTGAGGATTTTATGTATATATATATATATAAGCACCTTCATATATATATGTTGGAAAGCACCTTCATGTACTTGCAGCTCATTTTGATTTCACATCTTTCTTTACATTCTAATTATTATTAACTTTTATTCCTTTGTGATTTATATGATTTCACGTACTTGGCGTAATTTGTTTTTACTTTTTTGAAGTTTTTTATGGGGACAGAGATATACTCATACTTCGCGTCTTATCATTCCACAAGTGCCCGCGAATTCCCTTCCGGCACGATTATTTTAAGGGGCGTTCGGGAGAGTGGGTCGACTATTTGTCGCATAATCACGCGGGGCGCGACAAATTGTCAAGGGCCAGCGCCTTTCCTCCACGGTATTTACGTTCAATTTCACCGACCGTGTGTAACGAGAGCTCGTTGGCTCGAAGTGAGACGAATTCGATTACTCTGCCCTCCCGGAGAACTCCGAGAGAGGGAGGAGACGATCGGACGGCCTGTACGTGGATGTCGTACAGAAAGAAAAGCATAAAAATGAAGTGCTCCCCGAGATTTATTTACCTGGAGAAACTTACGGCTTTTATTCAATACCCGACTGCGAGCCGGGGCTCGGTGAATTCTTCGCTGATGGTAATCGGCGATCCAGGGTGAACGGAAACGGCGTCGTCCATCCATTTGTCTTTAAGCAGGTCGCTTGCCTCGCGCAACAAATATATGTATATTCCAATCGAATTTAGCCCAGCCTCATACTCGAACGCTCGGGCGTCTGAATCCCCGAATCTTCGTAACAGCCAGCTCGGCTGCTCAAATTCATAACCATACGGATACTGTTCCTGAGACGTGCGCCAGTTCTCCGGCACGTTCCTAGCAACGTTGTTCTCAGGGGAGCTCTGGGCATGATTCTGATCCTAGAAAAGGTTCACCGGGAGCACGTAGCCGCGCCGAGGCGCGAATAGCATCGCGAGAAATCGTCGGCGTGAACGAGGTAAACTGCCGCGCCTAGGTGTACACTGTACATACGCATGTCACGATACACGGTGGGCCGGTGCGTTCGCGGGGGCCCTCCTTCACACTCGGCATACTTGATCGGGTTTATGCAGGATGCACCGTAACTGTAGAACTCGGGTCTCTCCCACAGTATGGGTCGCGTGACATTTCTGTGCGTGAGAGAGTGTACGTACGTGCCTGAAATTCCCCCGCACGCGAAAAACGCGCGCGCGGTGCACCGCGCGAGACAGTAGCCGGAGCGCTCGGTATCGTTAGCGGGCACCATTGTCAGGGGAACAATAGGAAGAAACAGGGGAATCTCCCGAGGATCTCCTAACAGCTCTGAGCTCATTGTCAGTAAATCAATCGGCGCGCAGGTAGCTGCTTGAACTAAAAATTTCAAGCCCCCAATCGCTTATTCCGACTCATCAGGGCGACGAGAATCTGCTTTCAGATCCGCAGGATTTGTCGGTAGGAATGGGTGGAGCATTCGCCTGGGTCGGAGCTCCTAGAATCGCGGGCGATTCGCGCGGGTCGCTCGCGTGCACGCGCGTGATTCCTGCTCCGTGGTCTCGCGCGCAGAGTTTCGCGGAGCAGTCGCACGTGCGTGTCAGAAAGGGGCTAGGCGGGATAGATCGGCCGGTGTCGCGTCGTGTCGCGTCGCGTCGCGGCCGATGCATTCCGCGCGCTTTCGATGCATTTCTCAGGGACCTTATGCACCCGTGCATTTGCTATTCCACGGGTGACGAGGGCCGCGGTCGTGCGCTGCATAACCCGCCTCCTGATGCGCTCCACTGAGGTCGTCGTCTTCGTCTTCGTCGGTGCTCCAACCGAGCTGCTTCGCGAGATTTCCACGCTGACAGGAAGAACTAGCGCTCGTCGGTTTCTGTGACTTCGCGATGGGCATTCGGGATGCAGTTGATTTTCGTTTAGATACTTTAGACCGAAGCAAAGCAATTGACGATTAATAGCTTAAGGGGGTATTCTACCCAAAAATTCTATTTTATTTTGTTTGATTTTCAAATATTTTAGGGTTTCGAAAATATGTATCTATAATATTAAGGTGGAATTCGAAAAACTCCCAGAGTTACAGGGGTTTAAGGCCGCAGCGTGGCCGGCAGTCGTTCCCTCGACCCTTGTATCTAAAGAGGCTTTTTTGAAGCTCAGGAAGGTTTCCTCTACGGTCTTGATATACCAGATTAGGCATAAGTTACAGAAATTAGTTGTTATCTGCCGCAACTTCAGTCGTATAGGTCGTACTGCGTGAAAAACTTTAAACGCGTTTTTCTCGAAACAATTTTTTTAGATCGGGCGCACATTTTTCTCAAAAACTACTGGACCGATTGAGATAAAATTTGACACACATTCAAAGTGAACCTGTACCTATAGCCGGAACTAGAATTATATCGATAGTTTTGATACAACCTCCCCCACACCTTGTTTTAGCTCAAGAAAAGTCGAGAAAATCAAATATAAATTTTTAAACAGCTGCGATTTCGGTAACAATGTCCGGACTTGGTTACATCTAGTTCGGGCGATAACTACACTCGTATAGATTAAAGAAATTTTTGGTGCTTTCGTTTCAAATGACTAGGACGGCCGCAATTCGTGCGCCCGATGGGGCCGGTTTTCGATGACATGACCTGCGCTTCGGCGCGTAACTTGTACAAATTTCAATATAACGCATTCCAAAAATTTGTGTTGATAGTTCAAACACTACTAAATATGTGTGCAAAACCGCTGCCCTGTAGGTGCGATAGGTTTTCCAGAATTAATTTCCAAATATCACCTTCAAAAACGAGTGTCTAGACTAGAACACCCCCTTAATTTACTATGACCTTTATTACATTGCGAATGACATATTTTGCGGAACTAGATGTTCCACGGTGGTTTTTAAAGTTTCGTTGTTCAAAAGTTGCCCACTTTCTCCAGCGAAACTGCCCCCTCTTGCCGTCGTTAATTCGCCAAGACCGCCGCACCAGATATAGGAAATTTCGAAAGCGGGTCGCTCCACTTCCGCCGAGCCGGAGTATCGGTTATGCAGACGCGCGCGGTTCTGATTAAAAAGCGCGAGGGGACACGTAGAACGCGCGAGGGAAGGTCAAGATATCAGGCAGAAGACGCGGAGGGAGGGGGACGGGGGGTGGGACACGTTGTCGCGCATCGTCGGGGACGTGATCCCGCATATCGTTTCGAATAGTTTGAGGTCGTCGGTTGCTTTGGTCCCGAGCCATCGACTAGGGAGTTTGTAAACTCGACGGGAACTTTCTGGATCAACAGCTGCCGCGGGACATCGATATGGGAAACTTGGGAATATGCTTTCTGTACCATTTATGATGCATCGTGTAGTTTGCTTCCCTCTCCGTTCGGTTCTTCTTTCCCCCCCCCAAGACGAAGTTACGCCCCGCGAAGTTCCCTGGTTTGACTCTTGAACTATGCGAGCCACCGAAAGGGAATTCCTGCGACTTTTTCCCCGCATAGTTCTTCGCAGGAATCCGTCGAACAGTTATCACATAGACGCGAACGATTTCTCTGTTGCAGAACGAGAAGCTGGAGGTGAAACAGAAATGGGCCTCGCGGCTTCTAGGGAAATTACGAAAGGATATCACGCAGGAGTACCGGGAGGACTTCGTGCTGAGTATCACGGGGAAGAGGCCAGCGATGTGCGTCCTTAGTAACCCTGATCAGAAGGGTAAAATGCGACGGATCGATTGCCTGCGTCAGGCTGACAAGGTACGTCTGACCAATCGCATTCCTAATCTACTGGCGCACACCTATCGCCTTCTTTCTTACCTTAGAGAAACTTCGCACTCGTACTTCCTAGCCACAGAGAAACACTGCGCAATCATTACCAAAGAAACACCCCTTATGCAATCATACTCCACGAGCATCGACCCCCCCGTGAAATTAGTTAGATTTCCGTAGGTTCGACCTGGCTGGCCAATAAACGGCAGTTCCATCGTTTGTGTCGGCAGGTATGGAGGCTGGACCTGGTAATGGTGATCCTGTTCAAGGCAATTCCGTTGGAGTCGACGGACGGGGAACGGCTGGAGAAGACTGCGGAATGTGCTCAGCCGGGCCTCTGCGTCAACCCCTATCACATCAACGTCTCCGTCCGGGAACTCGATCTCTACCTCGCCAATTTTATCACCAGCCACGGTAAGCGATAACGACGATAACCATTCGATCCATCGTAACCGGCAGCTTTCGCCCCCCGAATTCCTCCCTTGCTCTCTTCTCCGAGTGATTACCGTGCTCCTGAGCTCCGCAGCTATATTCCCGTTGAATCTCTGAAGAATTGGGGGACCTGTAGCTGTCGCGGTGTTAATTAAAGGAGGAAGCTGTTATAAATAACTGGAGTAGCCTTCGTTCGTGGATCTGAAATCGTATAGTACTAGCAGAGCACTTAATCGACCTCCCAAATGACCACTTGGATCCTATTATCGCGATCCCCACTTGGTCAGAGACCGTTCCCCAGCTGACTGCTCGGCTCGACCAAAGCAGAGGCTATCCAAGCAGGTCGACGTCTCGCATCAGTTTCGCCCGACAGAAGCGACGGACGCGCGTTCATTCACTCGCACATCCGTCCATTCAAAGTGTCCACGCCGCTCGGCTTCGATTCAAAGTTTCTCGGAACGCTCTGCCAATTTCACCCGGCCGGCCCCCATACAACGGGGCTGGTGCGCCGTGCCTCATGGCGCTGGTTCCCGCGCGCGTCCACCATTCATCGCTGGCACCGCCAACAGGGGACAAAGGCCCCGAACCAAGGAGCCCAGCCGTTTCGCGAGCGGCTCGATCTATAACGATCGCGGCTCCCGATTGGCAACACCTTCGCGACCGCTCCAAGGATCGGCATCGATAATAGTGGATCTTGTCCACCGTCCAAGGCACTCGACCTCTTCGCGTTCCATCAGCCGCGGCGAATTTAAACCCCCATTGAGGATTTCGCGATCGATTCTAGCTGTATAAACCGTAAAGAGGGACACGTTTTACTGCCATAGGACCTAAATCGGTTGAAGATAAAAAGCGGGTTGCTTTGACACCTTGAAGTAGTACTCGGAACTTTGGAGATCCTTTTGGAGCCGCAAGTAGAGTCCTCGGGTTCTCCGAGTCACCCAAAAACCTAGCCGAAAGGAGACTCCACAGAAGCAGAGGTGGTTCCGCGAGGAAGCCAGCTGAGAATGAAAGAAGGAGCCGGAGCACGTGTCCCAGCGACGGTTCATCGACGGTCCGATCGATCAGCTGCCAGAAAAGCCCGCGACTGGCAACCTGGCTGGTTCTTTCATTCGGGGTTTCATCGAACTCACTGACTCAGTCGGGGAACACGTAATTTCCGTGCAGCGCGTCCTGGCACAACCCGTGTCCGCTGCGCGTTGTTCCGCTGGCTCGCAGGCTACGAACCCGTAGCACGCCTTGGCAGCCGGCTTTCTAATGTTTACAGCCGGTTGACGCAAAAATTGGCGAGGCCTGCCGCGGCCACCTACGAGAAAGAGAAAAAAACGCGCGGCTGCCAAGACATGGGGTAGGTTAGGAACTCTCCAGACCGTGCGTCGCCTCGCCGTGCCTCTCTCGTTCTTCATCCCGCTCGATGACACCCTCGATCCGCTCCATCGGGTGCGCGATCAACTTTCCTTGAATTCTCGTTGAAGCTGGTCTTGGTAAATGGGGATGCCGAGCGGAGTAACGACGGCAGAGAGTCGCCGAGGCAGTTCTGGACGCACGAGGAGCCGAGGTGGTCCTGTTACCGAGGGAACTAATTTTCAGAAGAAGATTCACTCCTTGCTACAATTAATTCTTGCGTGATCGTGACGCGTGACAAGGACTCGGAGCTTAGCGAATTTTGCGAAGCGACTTTTCGTGGTCGATTTCCTTTTAAATTGTTAGTCCGGAAATTTGGTGGCTAGAGTAGTCAGGGACAGCTCGTTCGGTTAATTCGCAGGCTAAGTTGCAAGGAGGAAGACCGTCCATCTTGCGAGTGAGGAAGCGCGGAGACGAACGATCAACATCATAAAAATTCCTGGCCCTCTGTAAATATACACAGGCACCACAATAATATAAACTCGGTGGCTGCCAAGGCGTGCCGGATAGTCGAAGGCTTCGCTACTTGGGACCCTTTCGGATTATCCGCCGCGTCGACGTATGCTAAAAGTAGACACTTGCTCCGTTCGTTTCGACTGACCTAATAGACGGTATTATTATAGAAGGGAAGTACCACCGAGACACGGACCAGGGATGCCTAATATTTCAATCCAGCTTCCGACCGGGTTATTCCTTCCCTTCTAACAGCGCTATCGCGTCTAACAACTAATCGAGACAACGTCTTCCACATCTGTTCAACCACCTCCCTCTAAAACAGCCGAACAAATCCCTCCGTCGTTTGTCGAGATGATTTTCTGGGTCAATATTGCATCTTTGACACCATTCTCCTGACTTCGCCTTTGGGATTTCTAGCCTCCCTCTGCAGCCGTGCTGGGTTCTAATAAGCACAGGTGGACTTGCTCCAATTAGTATTCTCGATACCTAGATGACTTTCTTCCCCACGGTTCTGATAATAAAAGAGAGGATGCCGTTCGTTTCGGTCGGTAACATGCATGGACCCTCCGATCTCTGTAGTTAAATGGAGAGGATTATTTCTTTACGAGAATCGAAGAGAGAGAAGTGGGAATAGTCGTTAGTGTTTAGCAGCGAGGAACGGGGCTCTGCGTATTCGCCCTAAGAGCTAAATATCGCCCGGTTGCGTAAGTATCATCGTCTCTTATGAAAGTGTTAGAGAGAGGACAGGTGCCTGCACGCGTGTCGTTCTCGGACACATCGCATTTTCGCGATGCCACCGCTCGCCTGCGAACCGGCGGAGCTCCGTTTTAGTCGGCCGCTTCGAAAACTCGTCGAGAAAAGCCGCCTCGGATAATCCGGCCCTAGCCGGAATAGAACTGTGGGGAGACGTTAGGCCGCGTTTCCAACGCGTCGACAGGCCACGTGGGCTCCTCCACTTCTGTTCCTTCCCTTTTTCGTGAAACCGTTCGGTCATGTTTTCTGACTGGCTGTTCGTTAATGAAAGCGGAGGTCTCTCAGATCTGGGAGCAATGAAAGCCCCGCAGATTTCTTCGGTTTCTTTCCGCTTCTCCGCTCGGCATGCCGTATTTCATCCCCCGCGCCACTATTATATTATTTCACCAAACAATAGAAGTGCCGCCGTATAAATAAATAAATAAACTTGGTCCGAAGGCTCGCGCAGAACGATACGAGCGGGCTTTTCGTGGACGGCCGAGGAAAACGCGCGCGTCCTCGTCGGTGTGGCGTGCACGCGAGCATGTGACCATGCGTGCCGATGTGTGCTCGCTCTATAAATAAATAGTCGACGGACATCTTGTACCGAAGCCTCTCTCTCTCTCTCTCTTCTCTCGTTCAGACACCGTGCTCGCTCGCTTGTATGCTCGATTTTCATTCGTGCCATCGCGAATACCTGAAATGAATATTCTTGTACCTGCGATTAATCCTCCTGCCCTTCTTTTTTCACCCCCAGGATCGTTCGCCCCGTTAAAAAGAGCACCTAGGTTCCCCGAGCGCGAGGCTCTTCCGTTCGGGCAGAGGAGCCTCGGCAGAACTTTTCATTCCTTCCTTCGACCACTCGAGCGGAGTCTCGCGGAACGAGTCAGCGGGTTCGGCAGAGTTTCGTCGGTTGTTCATTCCGCCTTCAGGTATCAGCAATCTTCGCGGATGCTCCCACCTCCTACCGCTCTCGAAACGTTCTATTTACAAGGGGTAGTGAGATCTGTTTAAGATTCCCGTTTTACGAGAGCCAGTTAGAGCAGAGGAGCATTTCCGAAATGGCTGTAAAATGCCCGCGGTAAAGCTGCAGATCACCGTCCTTGACGATCCTCCCCGTGGCGTCGCGGAACTCGCGCGCCGCCCATGGATCACAAAGCGTCAACAGATCCCGCGCTCTATTATTGTTCCAAGATCGTGCCTGCGGTATCTATCGGCCTCCGAAAATTTCTGCGTCGCACGCACACCTGTCGACCACCGGCCAGACTAATTTTGCTGCCCGACCAGCGATCCTTCGGCTCTCGGTGTCGCAATTAAGGGGAAACACCACTGTGACGGCCGGAAAAGTAAGCCAATTTTAAGAATTTTTTTCAGAAATAATTTACAGTTTTCATAGAAAATTTTTATTACCTAATTTTAGTACGGTGTCTTAAGAGACTATACAAAAAAATATAAATAGGAAAACATCCATAAATTATAATATATTAATAAATCTTCTACGCCTCCCCACGCGAGCTGGTCGAAGGTGTAACTATGGAACAGCAGGTCCGAAATCAAATTTAATTTTTTTCCTATAAACTATATGAGTGCAGTTTCCGTTGTACATACCGATTTCTTAAACAAATTATTTTTGTAAAAATGGTGCGCTTTAGAAGAAAAGTTTCGAAAATCCACGAATAAGATGGAGAGTTTTTCGAGTGTATTTAAAAAAATTTCCTCTCAATCAAAGAATCCGTACGTACAACGGGAACTACACTCGTATAGTTTATAAAAAAAAAATGAAATTTGATTTCGGACCTGCTGGTCCATAGTTACACCTTCGATCAGCTCGCGTGGGGGGAGTCTAGAAGATTAATTAATATATTAAAATTGATGGATGTTTTTCTATTTATTTCTTTTTGTATAGGCTCTTAAGACAGTGCACTAAAAGTAGGTAATAAAATTTTTCTATAAAAACCGTAAATTATTCCAGAAAAAAATCTTAAAAAATGGCTTACTTTTCCGGCCGTCACAGTGGTGTTGCCCCTTAAACTCGCGAGTGCGATCTCGGCGACCGGTCGATCTCGCGAGCATCCGAGGCTCCCCTGTCGCCGCGTTGCGCATCTTCTATCGCTGGATCAAGGCGAAGACGAACCGTCTTCGCGCCGAAGGGGACCGCGTAGCGTGAACGGCGACATAAGCCCGAGTCGCAATTAAAAATAACTGCCGCGAGTGAACGTGCATGTTTGTTAACGCCTATTTATAGAGGGACGGTTGGTGTTTGCGACGGGACTCGCAGGTTGCTGTTTAACAGTCGGGGCAGGGGAGGGTCGAGAGCGATTGCGAAAACGAATCTCCTACGAATTTCCATCCGCGTCGAATAAATCCCGTCATCCCTCCGCTTCTCCGCCCCTCTGCCGGTGGACCGTGCGAGCGCGCGCAACCCTCGAGAGGAACTCGAGCACACCGTTCCGGGCTCCCGTGTATTTCGGTGATATGTTGCGTAATGAGATTTGCGTAAGGTGCCCGCGATATAAAACACCGTGTGACAGCGAAGGTGAGATGGGATGCGTCGAGGATGCCGTTTCCCAAATTCGAGGCTCTCGGCTGGTCTAGAGGCTCCCGGAATCTCGAGCTGGGAAACTCTGATCTTCGTAGAACCGGGCTGTGTTTCCCGGGGGAAGCTTTCGCTCGGGCTTGTCTATGGGGGTGAGGTGCTGTATGGTCGAAGCTCTAAACAGGGGCCATTAGATAATTATTTCATAGCGGGGGATGCTTGTGCGCGGGCAGTGGAAACGAAGGTTTTGATCGAAGGGAACACGTGGCTTTCCTATAAATTATACTGTATCCGTTGGCTATCCCACCGTCTGATTCGTGTATCACCCTTTATTGTTACAGAGGTCCTAAACGGCATCTGCAACGCGAGCAAGGAGGAAGAAAGGCGGCGAAAAGGTAACAAAGTTTCCTTAACTCTTCTCCGAGAGCTCTCGTTCGAACGAAGCCGAATAGTAATCGAGAGAATACCGACGCCAGTAACTTTAGACAGACCTAACGAGCCCTTGCGCGCCATTTCATGAACGTACTTACCTCCCGTTGGAATTCGAGGAGCGACACTCTCGAGTTCACCACGAACATGCACGATTAAACATGGTCGACTGGGTTCTGTTCCCAGGCACAGGCTACCACGAACTATATAACGGTGTTGTCTGCAATGACACGATCCTTGCGACAGGTGTCTTCAGCTCCAAGGAGCTCTGGATGCTTTCAAAAGGTACGACGATCTATTTATCTCAATCACGTTCGGGCGATCGTTGCTTCTTGCATGGACGCGACTCGCGGATGATTCCAGGATATCGAAAGTCTCCAGTCTCTCTTTCTCTCTCTCTCTCTCTGTCTCTCTCTCTCTCTCGCTCTCTCTCTCTATCTATCTATCTGTCTATCTATCATCCACTAAAGAACAGAGAATTGTTCGCATTTTGGAAATTCTTTCACGGATGCTTTCGAA
Source organism: Andrena cerasifolii (assembly GCF_050908995.1). Classification (NCBI taxonomy): domain Eukaryota; kingdom Metazoa; phylum Arthropoda; class Insecta; order Hymenoptera; family Andrenidae; genus Andrena; species Andrena cerasifolii. Next base: position 6,976,875 of record NC_135123.1, read on the forward strand.
AGGTAATCAGTAAATCGACATCTAGAAAACCTTTTGAAAGCATCCTTTCACTAATAACGTTCCACGACGGCGATGCTTGCGGATAGAGGGGTGCCCGAACGACGAGGCTCGCCGCCCACGGAAGCGGGAGAATTGTTTCCGTTATCGAGGGCGTTGTTGCTCCGGTTATCGATAGTATTTTATCGCCAGGAATGTCGACGGTAAACGAACCGAGTGTTATTTTTAGTGGCGGAATGCGATTCGCGGCTTCCACTTGACGGTCAATCCTTTCGACGTGCCTGAGACCACTTCACTGCCTCTTTCAGTATCAAGGACCCGACGAACGTTTCGACGCGCTCCGCCCGTCGCAGTCTCGTAGGGAACTCGCTCGTTCCTACGATCCTTGTCTCCGAAAGGATACCATTTTCAAATGGGTATGATTAATTCCGCACTCTTCTGGCTTCTCCCAGCCACAGTTCAACTATTCGGTTCCTCTGCTCTTCTGGACCACTCGCCAGCCATAGCCACGATAGACAGCTCGACGACTAGCCAAAACTTTGTCATTAGTTTCGCAGGCTCTTCGAGGAAATTTCCCTACGTCCGATCTTCAGCTCCAAAGGGGTGAACCACTTCTTTCCGATCACTCCCTAATAAGGGACAACGGCCTGGATTGCGACCTGCCCCGAGGTCTTCATTTTAGTGTATCGAAGGTTCCTCGCGGTGTATCCGTGTATAGGTAAAGAGGAATGAGATTTGAAAGCCGTTCTGCGACGAAAGGAGCATCGTGGCACGCGTGCATCGCCACTAAATGGAATAATAGGGCAGGGGAGCGCGTATCGAGAAGCGGCGCAAGCCTCGAAACGCCTCGGCGTATGCATCTGCACGCTCTTCCCCTTTCCCCCACCCCCGTCCCTCCGGCTCCTTTTGCAGTTCCCCTCCCGCCTTTCTCCTCCGCGCGTCACCGTGGCAGGAGATTAGTATGCAACCCGGTGTATTAATAGACGGGGAACAATGCTCACGGCCTCAGAGGCTCTGCTGAGAGTGCCTCCGTTGCCTCTCTTTCTCTCGGCCCTCTTGCTGTCTCTCCGCCTCTCGTCCCTCTGCCCTCCTCTCGCTCGCGGGGTGACTGAATCCTCCCGGTGGCTTCTGTCGATCTTCCCGACTCGATCGACCGTCATTTTTCCCCCTAAAAAACTCCAGGCATCACCCGTAATTGTTTCTAATAACGATGACTCTCCGTCTCTCTCGCGACCGACACATTTCCAAAGTCCTTCGGCCCCGTTCGCCATTCACCGACTCCGATATCACGATCTCTCCTGCGAGCAACGAGAACCCGCCCTATAGAGGGTTAACCATCCGACCGGCGCTCGCCCCCCTCCCCGACCCTCGGCAGCCGTGTCTCCGGGAGATTTTTTCAAAGTTCGCCCGCTGCTGGCGAAAAAAACGCCAGTGAATCACGGCCCCGGCGCCGTGCGCGATTTTCGACGAATTTTTTCCGACCACCGTCCCCGCGCCCCCTCGCCCGGATACGTCGCTCCTTTTTCGTCAACAATGCGCCCCTGCACGTACGCGGGCGCATGTGTGCCGGTGGAATCGACGGAAAAGGGTAGGCCCGCAGGGTGGTGACGGTATTTTCCAGGGGCTTTTTTTTCCGCCGATGTCGGGGAGATAGAAAGGGGCGCAATTTCCGCGGCGGGGGTGAGACGGTCGGGTGGATGATGTGAAATAGAGAAGAATATCCTGTCGGTGGTGTGTGACGGGACGTGTAAGACGGGGGTATAATAGAAACACGCTACCTACCGGCGGAGAGGTGGCGATTGTCGCGGCGGATTTTAGTTACGGAATTCGAGGGGCTTGAAGAACGGCTAAACACGGGGGAGTATTGGAATACAGGGGATACGAGTATCCGGGGGAGGAGGAGGAGGTTGAAATTGGACGTTAGTCTACTCGCTGCTGGTTTAAAAGCTGGCGATAATGTGCCGCTGGGACGTTTCTTCGGCGAGGCGTTATTTTAGCAGAGGAATGAAATTCTGGGACTGTCTCTCTTGAAAGACAAATTAACTCGTTTCGCCCGTTCCTGGGGCTAACAGGGTAATAAAGCTTGCTGACGATACGCCACCCCTGCACGTGCACCTGGAACCGTGCAGAGGGTGTTTGTAATTGGTGTCTGAATATTCGGGGCTGTTCTCCGGTGTATCAGAATAACGAGAGAGGAAACACGGAACTGTGTATTCGCGGGCAGCCCTTTTTGTTCAGGGACGCAATTCCATTTGTATAGGGACAGCGGACGGGAGAGCTTAATATTCTTCTGCGCCCTTAAAGAAGCCAATTGATCAACCATTTCGAAACGCCAGCCTCGTCGGGAGGAATAGCAATCGGGGAGTCCTGTCAGGGCCGTTTTCAATGTACGGAGGGTGGATCCGTTGGAGCGGAAGCGGAAAAGCGGAGGACGCGTTACAGGGACGGGAGAGAAGAAGGAAAACAAAACGCGAATGGTTCGGGGCGCACCTGTACCGCGATAGATCCACGTCAGCACACAGTTAGAAATCTGCCGAGCCGAATAAATATCCACTCTTCGAGGCTCTGCTTTTGAACTAATTCTGCGATTAGTAGGTATCCTCTTTAGAAGCGCCAGGTCATTGGGACCGTTGCGGCCTAGTCTCGAGGACAGAACTCCTCTAGCAATCTTTCAACGATACCCGTCGTCTCGTTTATTCTACACGGAAGCTTTCGAACATTTGAGGATAAGGGATCTCGATAGATACTTTATTCTCCGAAGGTACTCGTTGTCTTAGTTCCTGTTAGTTCATTTTACTTACAAATTACCAACAGAGAGCAGCTCTCTGAGTCTTGCTCTCAGTCCGCAGTTCTCAGACTTCCCCGAATCCTCGGAAGGAAGAACTGCTGCCCGAGAATTTCCAAGTTTTTCCCTTCGGTAGCCGTTGGCGCAACCCTTTATTCACAGCGCGGCGCGCCTCATAGAATTTAAATCGCGCGTCACAGGGGCGCAATGACCTGCCCCATTCCTGGCAATAAAATTACTAGACCCAGAAGAGATACAATCGCCGGTGTCGCGTAAATTACGCGGGCCAAAGAAGTCCGGAAGATATTCCCTCGCGGCCCGATGGCGGCGGTGGCGGCAGTGGCGTTGGCCACGGGCGGATGGGTGGTGGACACCCCCGTTGAAGTCGCGATCCGGAGTGTCTCTAGCAGAGAGGGACGCAGCTTTACGAGCGAGTTGCTTACACGGGATGCAAATTCCAGCGGCACTAGCTCAACCTAATTGGTCGTTGACCGTCGTGCACGGGGATCCCTATATTTACGCGTCGCCAACTGCGACAAACCGGAATCCTATTATTTTACGGTCCCGCTGATTCAGCGCAACGTGTAACTGGAGCGTATTCTAATGGCCGGGCGACGATTAATTAACCAACCCCCATCCCCCGGTTCGAGACCAGCCTGTTCGCGCCGCCGTTTTCCCCGAGACTGGAGTCTGCTTTCGATTTCTTGGGACGCGATGCGACTGATCGTTCGTCGAAGGAATTCCGTTCCCGGCGAGGGACTGCGATGGATGATAAAACTTCGAATGGTTCACTTGTTTCGTCCGAGCACTGCGCGTTGAGATGCGTAATGACCTAACGAAGCGGATCAGTCGCGTCGCGTGCAACTTCGTACTTAAGCGTAGTCAGTAACGCATGTGTTGTGCACCATGGAGGATCGATTCTCCCGCCTGCTTCGATGCATCGACACAGCGAAGAGACGCTATTTTATTCTCCGGCCAAACAATTCACGGAACGCCGGGCCGCCTGAATTTTCCAAGATCATTGTCGATGCATCGAATCGAAATTCCGCGAACTGCGCTCCCGAGAGACCCACATTCCTCCCCCGCGGCTCGAGCGGTGCTGAAAGACGCGGGCGGCGGGGAGGGAAGTGGGGAAGCTTCTCGAAGGAAAACGCGCGGAAGTGCGGTTTCCTCGCGGGAATCGGGAGCGCGAGAAGACGACGAAGACGACGACGAAGACGACGACGACGGCGACGACTACGACGACGACCGCGAAGGGGACGGCGAGGAGGAGCGGATGACGTACGAACGCGCGAGGATCCGTAACCGCTAATGTGTGTCTGGTTTCAGCGTCCATACTGCATGACCTCAGCGACATGCAGCCTCAAATAAACGCGATCAAAATAGAGCACCCGCCGTACTACTGCAGCAGCTACACCCCTCCGTCCGCAGCCACGGCCGCGGATCATGCTCAGCCAGCGGCTAGCTTCAGTGAGTTTCAAAACCTCTACGTTTCGCCCTTATTTTTAGTGGACGCGCGCTGTCACGCGGTTCCGCGCGAATCTCCGAGGCGTCGCGACCAGTCGCGGTCCGAGGATCGAGGTGGCGCATCGCGATGCATCCGTGACACGGCGGGCGCACCGTTGGACGAACCGCTCCTTTTTGTGTCAAAATCGTAGAGCTTTTGATAGGAGCCGGATAGAGGGATGATTATTTTTCGAGGCTAAAGCTGAGATGTTGCAGAATAAGGGGAGAATATTGAGAATGTATGGCAAACAAGTTTTGACCTTGAAAATCTACGTCAAACTTGACATTTTCGAAGAAAATTTGGTTTTTTAGGTGTAACGTGTAGTTGATGTTTTTTCTTGACTTGTTGTATATCATTTTGTTTAGATTTTGACGCGGTGAATTCATATCTGTTCGTAGAATTTGTTTAGGACTTTAGTATTCGAAGAAAAATGCGATTTAAGGGGTTGCACTCACCAAGGACGTTTTCGGCAACATGCAAATTCAGCAAAATTATGAAACTCGGAGTGCAAGTAGAGTAGTTCATCCGTAACGCAACCCTATCTTTTGTTGATGCCTTAATGCAACTTTTCGGGGTGAAATCACTCCTTGGAAAAAAATGTAGAATTTTCTTTTCCCTGGAATATCTCGAGAAGAGTAAGAGATATCGAAAAGAAGTCTAAACAGAAGGTACATCGATTTCTTGTATCTGCAAAACCGCGTAAAAATAATTTAAAAAAAATACATATTTTTCGAGTCACCCCCACCACTAACCCTTAAAATTAAGTGTTTGTATTTTGTAAATATGTGCTGAAATTAAACAATACAGCATGTACAAAAAGCGACGAGTCTTGCTAAATTAATTGAAAGCTGTCTAAACTTTATATAAATAATAATTTAAATATGGCTTTTAGAAACCACTTTATTAATGGAAACTACTAAAATGAACTTCAAATTCGATAATAGAGGTTTTATTTGTTTGCCAAACAAAATGTAACACATCAACTATTTATATGTACGAAAATAGATTATCCACAGGTATTTCAGCATATATTTACAAAATACAAAAACTTAATTTTAAGGCTTGGTGGTGGGGGCAACTTGAAAAATATATTTTGAAAATTATTTTTACGCGGTTTTGTAGATATAAGAAAACGGTCTATCTTTTGTCTAAACTTCATTTCGATATCTCTCACCATTCTCGAAATATTCCACGGAGAATAAAATTCTGCTTTTTCTTCAAGGTATATTTTCACCCCCAAAAATTGCATTATGACACCGACAAAAGTAGGGATAACCCCTTAAATCGCATGTTTCTTCGAATTTTGAGGGCCTAGACAAATTCTGCGAACAGATTCGAATTCAGCGCGTCAAAATCTATACGAAATGATAACAAGTCAAAAAAAAACTTCAACTACACGTTATACCTGAAAAACCAACATTTTCTTCAAATATATCAAGTTTGACGTAGCTTTTCAAGGTCAAAACTTGTTTCTCATATATTCTCAATATTTTCTCCTTATTCTGCAACATCTTAGCTTGAACCTAAAAAAAGGTTCATCCCCCTATCTTATTCCTACCAAAAGTCCTACGATTTTGACACAAAAGGGAGCAGTTTGCCCCACTGTGCGGCGCGTTGAGAAACCGCGCGGCTATACTATCATAATAGATGCAGACGTGCGCGGCGACGCTAAGCGCCGTGAATTCGTGCAACGCGATTCGAAGCGCCACGAGCTAACGCGTTTATTCGCTCGAGATATAGCCACGCGAAATGCACTGCAGACCGTTGCGGAGCGAGGCGTCACGGCGCGATGCACCTCGACGCGATACTCGCCCACTGTCGTTGCGCGCAGACCTTGTTTACCGGCCGCCGTTTGCGAAACCGTGATTTTACGATATTTTTATCGTTTTTCCGCGCGCCCACTAAAATTAAACCGTTCGAGGACGCTGGGCTACTATGCGGAATCGGCGGTCTACGACAGTGGCGCGTCGTTCTGCGCGCACCGGAGGAGCACCGCACGGCTCTCCCGCAGTCGACTTTATTAGCCGACGATAGCTTGCTTTCATACTTTCTCGACGTTCGCCTCTCAGCCTTCCTTTCACGCTCCGTGCTCCCTGGAACCCGTGCTTTGTTACCAGCCTCATCCTTCGCGATTGAGCGGACGGTTCATTGATTTCGCTCGATGAGAAACCGCGACAATGGGATCGGCGCGACACGCGTAGCTCGGAATAATTTGTCAAGCAGATAGGCGGAGGCTGCCAGGATCGAATTGGGCGCAGCGGTCGGAGTTTAAGTAACAAATTTGCGGCGGTCAGGGGTCGGGCGTTTTTTTTGCTACCCCCGGTTCAATCTCATCCGGCGGCTTATCGGAGCGTCCTTTTGTTATCGGGATCTACTTTGCTCAGCGTTCTATAGATCATTTTCCCTATATTTCTCCCTTTCCGTTCTCTATTTTCTTTCTATTCTCCGTCGGCCTCCCTTTATCACTCCCACCCCAGCACGCGCCTCCCCCGCCGCTCTTTCCCTCCGCCGCGCCGCTCGCCCCCTCTTAACTCTTTCATCGATCAAACGATAACCCCCCTCCGGAACGGAAGTCCGTGGATGGAGATGAAAAAGAGGAATAACTTCCGGGCGGAGGGTTTTTTTTTTCAGAAAATAAAAAAAAATAGAGACCGCCCGAAGAATAGGGAGCCACGAATATCTCGCAAAGTGTTTCTCGCGCTAATTTCGCGATGGTAAAAAAGTCAGCCCCCTTTCGGGGAAATTCCCTTTGTCCAGCTCCGCTGACAGAACTCTTCGCCCCAACGTTCTCTTTCTCGCGCGCCCATCGATTGCGAGTACGGAACCGCGAATGCTCGATAATCTCTTCCCCCGAGATTGTTGGACACGGAGCTGGGTGTTTCGTAAAGGGGTGCTCGTCCACTTGTCAAACGTCGAGGAACGATCGCGGGATTCCGGCGGGCAAATATTCGCGAGGCAAACAGCGCCGCGTAAGAAGATAAACAGACGGCCGGGGGTTGGTCGAAGGGGTTGAAGTAAGTCGAAAGTTTGGACTTTTACGCAACGAGGGGGAGGGGCTCGCCGGGATAGAGGGAATTTACGGACGGGATAAAATGACCACTTTCTCAGGCAAAATATACACACAGCGGAGAAAAATTCCGGCAATAAGCATACCTGGACCGTGGCCAACCGCATTCTACGGCTCTGCTCCCTTTTTATCATACATACGTTGCCTTTACGGCGGCGACGCCGGGACACTTGATTGACTGTATTGTCGTTAAATTAACGGCCGCGCGTAAATATCCCTCGCCGCTCAACTGAACCTAATTTTATTGCCGCGAAACGGGCGATTTCCAGCTTCCTCACCAGCTTCGCGCGCATGTAAATCCGTGGTCCAGGACCCTGGGCGGTTTCTTGCGCGCCCCTAGCTCTGGGACGAACCCGCCCGAAAACGCCTGGCTGTCCGGGCGTCTCCTCGGCCGCAGGATTGTAATAACTTTGGCCGTTGTTCCTCGCAGGCCCACCGCCGGTGCACCAGCTCATCAGGAACGACAAGACTGAAAAGCCCCCGACGGTTTCCGTTTCCAGCGCGCCAACCTTCTCGCCGGTCCTCAGGCCCGAGGATGGTCATCGTGGAATGGACTCTCCACATTCACAGACGGGTATGTGCCGATGGGAAGCGTTACCGTATCGAACTTTTATCATACAGAAGCTCGCGATAACCTTTCAGACCGTAACGTCGCTGTTTGGGAACCACCGCGGTGAATGGTCCCCGCGAAACGCCTTTCAATGGAGGATCTCGTTGCTCTTTCACAGGCTTAAGATCTTCTAATTTTTAATGTCGCATTTCGCGCAGTCTGAGTTTAATCGAGATGTATGGGCGTGCAATTGTAGCGGTGCTGTAATCGTATATTCAGAAAGTCAGCTTGAATCTGCGAATCTCTCCGCGATGAGGAACGAGATCCTTCATCAAGCAGCGTTAACTGGCAGTGTCTTGACACCTGGACGTCTCTTGGGGAGTGCAAGGGGTAGAAGAGCGATCGGAATAATGATCCCATTTGATCCTACTCTCGAGTTACAATCACTTCGCGTCGAGCCGAGCTCTGACACTTTCTCCGTGGAAAAGGACTGAAAGTGGAAGATTGTGCGGTGCCGTGCTTTGGATAAGAGGACTTAATTATTTATTGGAAGTAGTTCAAGAACACGTAGGATTACTCGACGCGAAGGCGACCACGGTGACTCGAAAACAAGGCCAAACGGGACGCTCGTTCGTACGAGCTCTCTTTATCGTCCTTCTGCCCTGGTTTCGCCCCCGAAGCGACTCCCACGCGTCACGATACACCCTCCACGGCCACCTCGAATTAAACCCACAAATCAAAAGGAACCCTGCCATCCCCTAAAGAAAAAAGAAAGTGACGGAGGCGTGTTTTCTTTCGACTTAGCGATTTAATTATTTGGAGAACTGTAAGTACTCTGCGTATCGGAACGCGCTCTCGCTAGCATACCAGAGACGGAAATCTTCACAGTGATCACAGGCGACGTGTCCGCCGACGAGGATCGCGTCCATGATTCCAGCGATCCCCCAGTTAATCATCTCCCCCTTCGACCCCTTCTTTCTGCTCTCTTTGCTCGTGAATCCCGAGAAAGATCCCTCGACAAAAAAAAGCAGCAGGTGTCGAAGTTGAGGTCGAGCTTGAACTCGCGACAGTGCCGTGCGCTTCACCGTTGTCCGCTTTTGCCTGACGATTTTCACTAACAAACCGCTTAACGTCCGACGCCAGCGAGAAAACGCGCGACGCTGCTGGCCCCCCCCTGGAAGTGGCGTCCGCCCGATAGATCGACGAAACGCCGATAGACTCCGTGGACCAGACGTTGCTCCCCTTCCACCGTTTCTCCCTCGTTCTCGCTGGCTCGCGTCGACGGTCACCGACGACTGATCGATCACCTTTCGTCGATCACCCACGCTGAAGCGTTGTCCCTCGACGATCGAACTCGATGGCACGGGGAACGAGGCACTCCGGGCACTCGATTTCAAATCCACACCATCCGTGGAGGACTTGTTGGACTTCTCACGGATGCTGTGCGCAATTCCTCATCCACGTCTCGGAGAAGTTCGGTGTTGCGAAGCCACCGGGTGCTCCTGCAACGTGGAGCATTAAGCAGCGATCGTGGTCCTTTTGCCCGGGCGCGAGGGGATGATGCGTTTTTAACGCGCGGCCTCGTTGCACCGTGGACCGAGTTCGAGCGCGTCGTCGGCGATCCGGCGCCTCGAATGTGTCCAGTGTGCGATAGACCCAAACTGAGCTCAGCCAGGCATTCATGTAAGTAAATCGATCCTGGATCTCGATCTCTCCGAAGCCGCGAATCGAGCGAAGAGACGCGTAGTGTAAAGCCTGGCGTCTTAACCCGCGCCATGGCTCGCTGACCCACTTCCGCGGACCAACTTACGGATATCTCAAAAATAGAAAGTTCAAGTGAAATTCAGAGGCTGGCGATATGTACTAGAAATTCCTGGAGACTGGCTAGAGCGTCCGAGACGCGTAGGACTGCGGTGCTTGGGTAGTAAGATCGTGGACGAAGCTGAGTAACCAGTTCAATGCGAATGCGTTAAATTAACGATGGCCCGCGGCTGGAAGCAGGTCAGTGGGGCTTGCCGCGATTTTTCGAAACGAAACCGAAGGACGTCCGGGAAATTAACCGCTGCCCTTCAAGGACGAGCATCCTTCAGGCTGCGAGCAACTATCCCAAAGTTTCGTTCGGAGGTCCACTGTTTTTGCGGCGGTGTAGATTCCCGAAGTTCGTCTCTGGCTCGATTCAAGGCGATTCCACGTAGAGGAAACACTGTTTGAAGCTCGATAACAGTGCGGGGATCGGGACCAGGGGATCCGTATCACCAACGTGCGGGGTAGGCTTCGTGCGATCTACGGGATCGATGGTCGTTGGCTGCGCGCAGCTGCAACCGCGATCAACCCCTGATGTCGCGTGAAAATGACGCCGTGATGATCTCTGTTTCAGTCTGAGCCCGAGCGTAGAGAGAAGCTCGCTAACTCGACTTAAAAGGTACTTTGTGACTGGTTATTGACTGTTCTATATATATATACATATTCTATATATATATCCACCTCTATATATATATATATTTATTATACGTATATATACATACGTACGAATTGTACATACGTGTATACGTCTACACGCGGCGGACGCGTGCCGTGCGCGCGGGATTCCGTTTCTACGCGAACGTGTTCCTCGCACCTGCGTACGTGGATCATTTGATGGATCGCGGCAGATCCGAGGTTGCAAGCTCTCAACTACCCCCACCTCACTCCACTCGCTTCACCCTTCTCGGCAGAAAAACAATCACTATGTCGTTACCACATTTGTACAAATAGAAATGGTAGAATAGGAAACCATGGGCGATCGAAAACGAATGAAACAGAGTAAATAAGTATCAGAAGAATTGAAGAGTCCTTGTAGAAAACATTAAGGGACAGAATTTAAAAAAAAATTGTCGGAAGATGTTCTACGGGCCAATGGTAATACTATATTATAGAATTTGATTTTTGGCACTTAGGGTAACTCGGGATAATATGCCACTTCTAAATAATTTTTTAAATAACGCGCAGATGCCGTTACCATCTGCACTAATTCCGTTCAATTTAGTGTAACTGCTGAGGCGACAATAGATTTTGGCTTTTACCTTCTTTTATTTTCAGTCAATTCTGGTTAGTTATAAAAGTATCGTCTTGATCTAATTTCACACTGTAACTAGAGTGCAGATTATACATTTGCGTGAACAGTTATACGAAAAATCAATAGATTATGACAAAGTAGACTAACAAACGAATATTACAACCACTCGCACATCCGTTTACACTATATACTTTTTCAATCCTTTCTTTTATGACCGTGTGGGGTAATATGCCACATGTTTGTCGGTATAATATGCCACAAACTAATATTTTTATAACTCTTTCTATTTAATGCCAGCGAGTTGTTTTTTCGTATTAGCACCATGCCTAAGAAGTATGTACGAACTTCAAACCGTGCTGTTTGGTCAGACGAAAGTTTAAAGGAAGCCCAAGGAATGGCGAAGGAGGCTCGTACTACAATATAGAACAAATTTTGAGAATGTAGATATTTTTTGTGACAATTCCACTGATGCAGAAAATGTGCAACTACTGTGCAATATGTGACCTATATTATTACGATAAAAAAGGACCTAAATGTGACTGGGTAAAAACTACTTGTTGCAAAAAGTGGGTCCATGAAGACTGCGTAGAGATTGGGGACTGTTTAGTTGGTTAGAAATAGCTATTTTTCAAATATATTTTACGTTTCATTGTGTTGAAATATTTCTTATTATTTACTAACAGCTTGAATAGTTTAAAATATTGTTGATTCTGAAAAATTTGAGTGATTAGTTCGCACTTCAGATCTTGTGGCATATTTACCCACCACTTGGGTAATACGCCACTTTCAAGGACTTTTGTATTTGTACATTTCTGATTGAACTATAAAAGTTACATATCTTTAGTTACTAGTCAATATACAGAACTAGTTACACTTTCGTATGGTTTAATCTATTTCCCTGTATCTACTTATACTTCTGAGATATCGCGTTTCAAAGTTAACCGTGACATATTACCCCGAGTTACCCTACAGTGTTTTCTACAAGTCTTCAATTCAGACTCAACGATTCTATGGGAAATTTCAAAACTTGTGCTCTGTCCACGCGAAACAAGGCTTCCTAAACACATATCACTCACAAGAAAGTCCAAGAAGGTCTAATTCTTGACCAACCAGGGTTACCCTGATCAGATACTATAGATCGTAGATAAATCAATTGGAACACGTACGCAGGTGAATGCACACGATCGCGAAGATCGTTGCCTGAGTGACGCGACGAACGCTATTGAGTGTCGGTGGCTCGGTCCTCCGACGGGAACCACCCTCTTGTCGAGGCAGAACACCCCGAAGCTCGTGCCACGTGTCCGTGCACGCGTGTACGTATACACCATGCATCACGATGTCGTATACGCTCGAATATTTTCCTCTATTGCTGTCACGTTTGTCAATTTTCTTTTCCTCCTTTCCAAATCGTTACTTTCTCTCACTCTTATACGTGTCTCTCCTTCTCCTTTCTCTCTTCTTTCTCTCTGTTACAGCGGAGACACGTGCAATCACACGCGCGCGCACCCTCACACACACAGACACACATCGTGCACAAGCCACTTTGCAGAAGTATTCAATTTTTATATCACGAAACACACCGGCCCCGTAGAATATGCTCGATTTCTCTGTCTCTTTCTCCTTTTTATTGTACATTGTCCACCGTTTGGGAGTCGAGGCCCGACGATTCGCGTCTCGAAGCTCCATTGCGATCGATTTCCGCGAGTCTCGCGAGAAAATTGCGCGAGTTTTAGAAGGGCAGGCTTTAGATGGGGTGATTTAGTAGGCCGGCGGAGAGGGGAAACGTCTTAGAGAGGATTTCTCGGAGACTCGGAAGTTTCAAGTACCGTTCCGATTTAGGGACTGCTCGATTTCAAAGCTTCGAGGGGGGCGGGCGGCTGTGGGATTGATGTGTTTTTCTATTTTCGGAGTTTGGAAATTCGGGCTTTCTTGGAAGCGGAGCCCTGTAACTTGAAATTTCGAAATTTCGTACGCTTGGAAGTCGAGGGGATTGATAGCGAATTGAAGATTCCTCCATTCGCGAACTCCGAGGAACTCGAAGGAGAGCATTTCCTTTAGCGAGAGGCAATCGAACTTGCGACTTACTTTGCGAGAAGCGCGGAGAGGGATCGCGGTAGGGGAGGGAAGATAAAATAAAGATCGTCTTGCGAAATCGCGAGCGACGAGGACGCGAATCGTCAATGCGGCTCGAAATTGCACAATCAGCCCCCGCTCTACTCCACCCCCTCGTAGCAGCACTTTATATATTTCTCCGAGTGTGTATTGGTGTCTCCGCAAGCGTCACAGCACACTGGCTTTTTCTGCGCGAGAGGCCAGCCTCTGCACACGAACACACGTACACGGCCGCGCACGTTCGAATTTTAAGGGTATCTTCGACGCAGCTGGGAAACAAATTTTCCTCTGCCCCTCTCCCGAAGCGCCACGAAATCTTCCCTTTATCGTTCGGTTATTTATGAGAGGAGAGCCTCGATCTCGGGATCGAGCTCGGAGAGGGGCGGGTGGAGGCTCCGCCAGCGAGGAAAGTCGAAGATACCTGGCTGGCCGAGGGGAATCACGGCGAAAGGAAAAGGGACACGCTTGGAACGGTGAGAAAACGGAGAGAAACGCAGGAGGTTGTTCGTTTCTTCGCGGCATGCACCGTCGAAGCAATCCTCTCGAATGCCTTCGCTATCGATCTCCACGATGTTTCGGTTCTTCTCCGACCCTTATCTGTTATGTTCCCCTCGATTCAAATAGATCTATTCCCAATCGCGCTAAGTGCAGTGCTTAATTTACAGAGAGTCCGCCCCGCGGAACCTTCAAAACAATCGCGAGCGACTGATTTATCGCCGGCTGGATCTCGACGGGGCATTCCGCCCGTGGAAATTCGATGATCGACGAGTCCCCGCGGGGAATTCCCAGTGGAAAAAATAAAGCGCGAATTAAGCACTGTCCTTTACGCCGATCGAATGCAATGTATTAACAAAAGTGGCACTCTGTTTGTTCCTTGTTTCTGTTTTCCATTTTGTTCGCGAGCTCTCTAGTCTCGACGCTCTTGTTATGGTAGTTGTTGCACCGTGTTGACTTCATCATTGATATATAGGCACATACATATATATATATATCGGTTTGATGGCAGTCCGTTGGAAGTGCTTGCGATGTTCACTGGCGATAAACGTTGCTGCATTCCTTGCATACATAGAGAATTGTACCTGGATGTCAGTACCTCCGGAGCGCGTACTCGTCGATTCCCTCGTCTCGCGTTCACCGCATTTCTTTCGCTTTGTCCTCCTTTTCTTTCTTAAACGTCGCGCGAACCAGCCGCCTTCTCGCGACCGCAGGAGCCTATCGAGCTCCCAAAATTTCAGACTGCCTGCACTCGAAGTTCCCAGAGCCTCGAGAAGTCGAGCGCTCTCGGATCCTTTCCTGCACTCAACGCGGCCACTCGTCGGAATATAAAATTTCCTATTCCACTGGTGCCGCAAGAAATCTCGAAACATCCGTTCAAAGTCAGAACTCGGAGCTAAAGTATCCGCGACGCATCAACCGATAGAGCTGGAACTAGAGCAAAGATAAATCTCCGGAGCCACTAAAGTGATCAATGAATTACAGTAGAATTTAATAGAGGGAATTCTTTGGAATAGAGGGCTATTGTTCGTCGGAGTAACGAAGAACGTCGCCTGGATCTCCCTCGGCAACAGGGCGACCTAAATCTCAGGATCACTCGGGCAATTCAACTTCGTCTCTCGAAGTCAAGCTAATAATCTCGCGTGACGCGTGGGAGTCGATGCGTGGATCCGAGGCGATAGAAATCTGTTCCAAAGAATCTCCGTGCCCTCTCGCGGGTCTGATCCTCTGTCTCTCGATCCCAGAGATCCGCGGATCTCGAGGCGAGAGAGAGAGAGAGAGGGGCGTGAGAGAAAGGGAGGAGAGGGACGAAAGGGGCGGCAGAAGGAAGTGGATTAATCCGACGGTCGTTTTGTCCACCACAGGGGGATCACCGAGAAATCCGCCTGACGTCTGATTGCGATACGGTAAACCGCTACGAGTCACGAGCAACTCGAAGAAAGCAAGGGTGCTCTATACATACGTATACACGTATATGTGTTAGCCCTTAATGAGACGTTTGTGTGTTAGCTCGGTGTTGCATCTCTGTATGTACACATAACACGCGTGCGTGACGATCATTGTAAATAGCCGCGCGCGCGTATATTTGCCGGTAATTACGTCGGTGATAATTATAACGATTAAATAGACGCGCGCGTGGGTGTTTATGATAATCGTTGCTGGTTTTGTGTAGCCGCCTGCAGCTGTGTGCACGATTGTTGGCGCAATGCTGTCGTTGGTAGGCGAGCCGAGATTTTCTTTTTCTGTCCCAGCCTTCCGCCCAATTTCCTCCACCGTCTCTTCGTTTTTGGTTCCCGGACTTCTCTCACGGAGATCGAGGCGAAAGGGCTGCCTTTTCGTTGCGCTCCTGATGGATACAGGTGATTCAATTCCTGATCCCCGAAAGCGGAGTATTGAAACGGGGGCGACGACGCCGACCGTTAATTTTGCGGGGACAGATTTACCGCGCGCGAAGGGTTCGAGGAATTGAACCAACCGACTGTCCGCGCCGTAGTTTCGAACAAGGGGCTCGAAAGACATAGACACCTGTGCTCCATTCCCCTCGCATCTTTTACCTTTTCGTTATCGTCGCTCATGTACTTTGGACGATCGACGAAGCTTGCGCTTTCAGGCATACGATACACATAGTCGAGATCGATTTAGTGAGCGAGAAGTTGCTCGTAGGATCGCGACTTTTCTTTACCCTGCTCCCTTGGCGATCAAAGGCTTATAGATTCCCTGGGTGTTTTTTTTTGGGGAACACCCCGACGAAGAAATTGTGGAAAGTCTTCCAGTCCCCTCTTGGAAAGCTTTCTCACCTTCGCTCGTTAACTGGAACCAACGATTAAAGATGCATCCAACGGATTGAATATCGAGCCACTCGAGGGATATGCCGATCAATAAATACATTTGTGCATTAGAGTCACGGAAGTAGAGGCGGACGACCAGAGTCAGACCGACGCGGGAGTACAATGCGTCCTGTGTCTGACTATCGACTCGTTTGTTCTACTTACCCCGCGGTGCCCCAATAATCGAATTCCCCACCTGTCCTACGGTGGCGTCCGCTCAGCAAATTAACCTCTGCCCCAACTTACGCTACGGTTTCACCTCTTTTAAAAGAATTCTACACCGAGAAGGGCTGCGGAAGCTTCCTCCCGAGCAGGGATTGAAACGGTTCCGAAAATAAATACTAAAACAGTTATGAAGAACCGATATTCTGAATCGTAAAGTCTCAGCCTTCGTGCAAAATTTCTAGCCCTTTAACAAGAAGCTTTTGTAACGAGACCCATTTTATCTCAAGTAAGCGTGGAGCGTTTATTTTCGGCATTGAAATTTATTTTATTTAACGGAAACCTAGTTAATGATATATTAGTAATTCGCTTAAGCCGTAACAAAATTATAGATAATTGAATTTCTTAGCAATATTTCTTGAAGATAAATTCTTAATATGCAGTAATCTGTAAGCGTAATATCTACTTATTTCAATTCCTATAAAACCGATGCGAGAATCAATTCCAGAACCGTTTTAGAACCGATATATAACCGAAAAAATAACTGTTCTAGAACCGTTATAACCGATATAATATCGGTTATAGAACCGTAACCGAAATCGATATACTCAGAAATTTCGGTTCCTTATAACAGTTATCCAGAATATCGGTTCTTCGTAACTGTTTCAAGAACCGAGACCGATATCATAACTGTTTTAAACCCCTGCTCCCGAGGCTTGTCACTCCGAACCGATAAGTGCCTCGAGGATGAAACGATCGTCGACACATCGCGCTACTTCATCCCCATGTCGAATCGCGTACCCGTAGACACCGGAGAGTTAAACGCCAAACAGGACGCTTGTAGAATTTTTTTCAAGGGCCGATAAGTGCCGGGCGCGAAGCTTAAACGCCGCCCCGCGACGAAACCAGCCGAACGAACCACTAATCTCACCGAAATCGTGTCTTTGTACGCCTCTGTATGGAAATAAGTATACTCTGCGAACCATTCCTGTTCACCTGTGTATGTATAGTACTATATGTGTATATCTATATATATATATTTTTCTAACGCCCCCGTTTGCCTGTCCGTCTGACTGACCTGTCTGTTGCCCAACGAAAAGAACGAAAAAAAAAAAAAAAATGAGAGAAACGAAAAAAGAAAGGGAAAGAGACTGACAACGTTCGAAAGTTAGTCGGCCAGAGCCCTGTCCCCCGACAGTCGAAGCGATTCGAACGGGGATTGTCGAGAGATCAGTGGAGAACAAGCACCCCCGTAACGGTAACGAATATATTCGTTCGGGGCTTGGGAACGGACAGACAGACAGACGGACGGCATTTCTTGCTAACTGCGTAGTACCGGTCTACCTGGTAAGCTAGCTGTCGCTGTCTATCTGTCTGTCTGTTCGTCTGTCTGTTTGTCTGTCTGTCTGTCTGTCTGTCTGCCCACCCTGTTACACCCACCTGTTCACGTATTACTATTTTTAAGGGTACGGCCTCGCGTCGGAGGGTGGCCCCGACGGTTCCACGGGGTTGCAGTGGAAAAACCCGAGAAATTCGAGTCGCGTTAGCAGCCGCTTCGCGGTTCCAAGAACTCGGTGCTCCGTTTTCGGGGGGATTCGTGGACTGTGAAATCGAGGGTTGGAGTAGAGTGCTAACGGTGAACTTTAGAAAGCTCCGCGAAGAATTCGGGGAACTCGATAAATTTCGAGTGAACCCTAATTTCCACGAACACCCTGGATCCACGGGGATCGGAGGATCGAGACCGTACCCTCGTCTGAACCGTGCACACCAATAACTATCTCTGTCTCTCACTCACTGTCACACGGCCAATGCTCTGGGTATGTCGTATGCTGGATGAATATATATTAATTACATTGACTTAATTGATACCTTGATTGATTGATTGATTGATTCGATTAATTTGGATACCTTGATTGAACTCTTGTTTAATGCTAATACACACAGTCTGTCTGTCTGTCTGTCTATCTATCTACTCTATCTCTCTTTCTCTCTGTCTCTCTCCGTACGATACTACCTTACTATATTATTACTCTATTGTTGTTGCGATGTTGGTGTTGTTGTTTATACCATATACATATATATATATACATGCATACATGCGTACATATATATATCACGTATATATGTATATCATTGTATTATTGATGTTGATGTTGTTGTTATCCTTGATGTTTCTTGATGTGTTGTTTAATCGTTGTTATCTTGCTGTTTGATGTTTGTTGTTGCACTATATATATCTATATATATATCTCTATCTGTCTACATACCATATATATATACATAATCTATATGTATATATACATACATGTATATATCCACATGCGCGTGATATACGTGCACTCGCGCGCGCGCGCGCGCACCTACCCCTTGCGGTAGCGATCAGCAACGCTGCCTGTTTGACAGTGCAAATTGTTCGCTCGTTCGCGTAGCTCACACAAGTTTAATAACCTTAAAGATTTAACAACGCATCTCTGGCGCATCTGCGCGCGCGCTCGCGCACACACGCGTATATAAATACATGTACATTTCAGCCAGCCAGCCTCACGCTTGGAGTGCCTTATATATATATATACTTAACACGATCGTTATAGTTGGTCGCCCCCCCCCCTGCCCCAACCCCTGAAACACCACTAAAACCACCCCCTAACAGACTTACAGCGGCAATCGTTACCTCTGTTTGCTCCCTCTTCTGCTAAAACTCTCTCGCGACGAGATTCGAGCGGCTAACTTTCCAGCTTCGTTAACGTTCCTCGTCTTAACAATTATTAACATTATCCGCGGGCCGTGCTCTCGCAAAAGTTGCCAACTCTCGATCGATCCGGACGCCTACGTAATCCAGGAGAAATGTACGTAGATATTATCACCGGCGGCGTGTGTGCCTTGCAAACATTTGGGAGTCGAGGTGCGTAGGAGGAGGATCGTTTTGATGGGATTTCTTTCATCCACGCAATTAAAGAGATTCGTCGGAGAGGTTTTATGACGTTGTAGAGGCGAGAGGGGATTGGTCTGCGAAGGGGGTGCGATACGGAGCCGATTTCCAGGAGGATCGTCGGGCTTAGGGGGTGGTTATACGTGGCACCCCGGGCGAACGGCGGACAGTCGATGACAGTGGTGAATTGTGTTTCAGGATTGCACTCGCCTCACGAAGGACTGGCCGGTGGTTCTGGTCAGAGTATGTCCGGCCTCGCCTACTACCAACCGGAGCACCCTGTGTCCGCGGGGGTGGTGAAATACCCCGAGAACGGTCACGACACCCTCTCGGATTTCGTGACGTTCGTCTGCCAGGAGGCCGAGAATACCCAGCAGCTGCCTCAGGTAGCTCCCGGATCCTTTAAAGCCGCCACGTTGCTGTCCTTCGTTAAAGAAACCCTCGCTCTGTTGTACCTTCGTTGACGATTGGTTTTGAAACATTTCCTTTGGGGCGGAACACCGCTGTGACGGCCGGAAAAGTAAGCCATTTTTAAGAATTTTTTTCTGGAATAATTTACAGTTTTCTTATCAAATTTTGATTACCTACCTTTAGTACAATGTCCTGAATTTATATACATAAACTTTAATATATTAGTTAATCTTCTAGACCCCCCACGCGCGCTGGTTGAACGTGTATCTGTGGAACAGCAGGTCCAAAATAAAATTACATTTCTTTTTATAAACTATACGAGTGTAATTTCCGTTAAACGCACGGATTCTTTGATTGAAAACAAATTTTTATAAATATAAAATTTGATTTCGGACCTGCTGTTCCATAGTTACACGTTCGACCAGCGCGCGTGGAAGATTAATTCTAGAAGATTAATTAACATATTAAAATTTATACATGTTTCTCTATTTATTTTTTGTATAGTCCCTTAAAACATTGTACTTAAAGGTAGGTAATAAAAATTCTCTATGAAAACTGTAAATTAATCCTGAAAAAGAATCTTAAAAACGGCTTACTTTTCCGGCCGTCGCAGTGGTGTTCCCCCTTAAATAGCCGCTAGATGTAACTACATATCGCGAAGAAGCCGAGCGAAGCTTTCAGTATACGAACGGAAACAACGGAGGCGGTTCAATCCGACCTGTGGTCATCCGTGTTCCAATCGCCCTGGATTTTTCCCTCCATTTAAGGATGAGAATAATTGACGTCAAAATTCAGACAGCAACCCCTCGTTTGCGATGTAAATTATCTGTAGAAGTAGCAGTCATTCCACTCAGCCTGCCCTACGTATCCGTTCTTGCAAGCGAAGGGTTGCAGGTAAAAATTAAATTAAATTAACCCCGGCACAGAGGGAAGAAAATAGTAGAATGAACGAACTAGAAATCAGTGAAAGTATTTAGAAAACAGGGTGAATGGATCACGCACGGGTCGACGACGTTGATCGGTGGGTGTGTGGTATTTCCAGGCGCAGCTAGCCGGACCCCGCACTGGCATACAAAAGTTCTCACAGTATTATCCGAGTTCGATGCTTCCACCGCCGCCGCCAGCCCCTATGGCCAGGCCCGTCGCCATCATCAGGTCAACGGGTGAACTGACGGCAGCGAGCGCGAACTCGCCCCCAACATCGTCCACCTCGCCCACGGACCCAGCGGAGATGGCGTCGAATCAGGACCAAATGGCAGCCGCGGCTGCCGTGGGCCTGGTCGGCTCTGGATGCCAGAGCTCCGTTGATCCTGCTGGAAGGAAAAGCCCTGCCAGGATCCTCGTCACCGCGCCTCACACCAGCCGGGAGTACACCTTCGCCCATTTCCACTCCCAACCTGGACAGGTGGGTTCGAGAGCTAATGCCAGATTGGGCACTAGATGGATTGTTAGATAATACTATTTGGGGTAATAGAGGTCTTTTTCTGAACGGTTTGAACCTTGAGGTACCACAGGACAGCTATTAAAGAACGTTGCTAGAGAATGTTATGTATAGTATTTACAGCTGCAATTTCTAAGTATTCTGTTTTGCATAATGACACTATTAATAACGAGTTGAAATCTATTTTCTGTTCCATACAGCAAATATTCACGTATCCCACCATCAGCTCAATGTCAGGAGTCATCTCCCCGACGAACCTATCCCTGTTTTCATCCCCCGTTTCGGTGACAAGGCCAGTGGCCACTCAGAGATCAGTCTCCAACGTGCCTCCCCGCTGGAACACAGCACCTTTCATCAATTTGGAAGACGATTACAACATGATCGCGCCGATCATCACTGGGACCGCCAGTGAACCACCTTCTGCCATGGATGAAGGTTTGTAATATTATTAGACCGAAAAGAAGAATCAGATCGGCGTGACAAATTCTTCCTCGCCGCGTCATTCATCCCTGGAACACCGTGCAGCTAACTGGAACTCCTCTTAAATATCTCCAGATCGATACTTTCACCCGGTGCACACGAGCAGCGTGGTCGACAAGAGCGGCCCCGGGAGCCTGATGGGCGCCGACCTGGGCGTAGGGACGGACCCGACGTCGCACCATCACCAGCAGCAACAATCCCAGCAAGCACCCCAACCTCCCCAGCAAGCGACCCAGCAGCAGCAAGCCTCGCAACAGCAGCAAGTAATGCAGGACAAGAGCGGCCGACCGAAGTCTCCCCCGTGACACTGGAGCCAACGACCGGAAAGTCTCGAGAAGCTCGCATGTTCCACGGGGTCGTTGATCACCACCGCGTACGATAATTGCCCCGAAGCGGATGGGAATCGCCAGGATTGCTCGTGCCGTGTTCAGCTTCGCGACCACAGCCCGCGGAGAATCGAGTGCCTGAGAGTCTGATCGTAGTTTAAGCGGACGCGCCGAGGAAACGGGGGACTTCCGGCGGACAGGGGGCCCGGGGGAGCCTCCGGGCCGTTTCACGGACGAAACTGAAGTCGGTCGATCGCAGGCGAAGTCCCGTGGTGCCGCGGGGCAATTCTTTACCCTCTGAGGATCACCTAGGGACGTTCCTGGCTCTCGATACTCTCCGCTCGGAAAACACGGGGCCGTCGAGCTTCGCTTCCTGCAACGCAGGCCCGCGATACGTTCGAGAGAGTTTGGCGCTTGGTTTCAGTTAAGGGTTCAGGAGGTCCTGCATCGGGCGAACGGAAGCGAGGCGCGACCCCCGCGAGGGATCTGCTCCGTCCTCAGAGGGTCAACGTTTCGGTCAATTATTACTCTGCTCGCGTTTGGGTCGGCGCAAGGGCCTCCCAGCCACACCGGAAGCTTTCTTCTCCTCTTTCGGCGCAGTACAATTCGTAATTCTCATTCTCTCTTTCTCTCTCCCTGTCACTTAAGCGTCCTCGAAGGACGCTACTAAGGGCCCCTCGTTTCGTCTCCTATGCATAAACGTCCGTCGATCGTCGTCGATCGGCTCCCGTCCACCGGGACGCAACGAAAGCTGGGGGACAAACTTTACGGGTTCGTCGATCGTTCTTTCGTCGTTTTCGCAACGGGACTTCCGGTTCTTCCTGCTTCGGGAGCCCTTCCGGGAGCGTTTTTGTACATACACCAGGCGACTCCGGCGAAAGCAGGTCCGTTGCATCGAGACGGCGGGCGTCGCCGCGGTATTTTGTAAAATTTTAGAAGACTTTAGAGTAGAGAGGAGCGTACTCGCGGATTCTGTACTCTTCGTGGAAAGGGTTAACGACGGAAGCGGAACACAAGGACAAAAAAAAAGGAGGAGGGAAGAAGAGGGAAAATTTCTAGTGCCAATCGAGTAGCTTATAAATATTATAACGAAATTATAATTTTCTATTATATTTTTTTATAATATTTATGAAGGAACACACACATACACGCTTGTTTAGACGCGACACAGTGGCGGGAGAGTGCTTCCATTCGACAACGAAGCGTTTCTACAAAAACCGTAACAGGAGTCAGAAATAGAATACACGGGGGTGGGGTGTGAAAGGTCGGGGGGATCCGATCGACGACGATTCGGATAGAAGCCAGTCCACGAAACACGGATAATAATAATGATAACTAATGATTAATAAGTTTATAAATTGTATCGTTAATAATCACCCAGATGCTCTGGCTAGTGCTGACGCTAGTGAAACACAGAGAGAAACACAGAGAAGAAAAGACTAGTGCGGGCTAGTCCACCAGAGGCTGCTAGTTAGAAACAAAGTGAATATTTAAATATTGATTACTTGGTAAATTAAGCGGTTAACTGATTGCGAACCCGTTATTCGGTAATGCACGTTGAGCGGAGGATGAAGAGGACGCTGGCGAAGGGGAGACGGAGGAGGAAGAGGAGGAGGAAGCGAAAGGGGGATACTTGGCAAGCGATGGAGAGACGCGAAGAAGAATTCGAGATAGTGAGAGATCTATATAGTTATTAATTAATTAGGGAAACACTAGTGTACGTCGCGCGGAGGAGGATTACATACGTTAACGCATCGAACTCGACGACAACGAACGAACGTGTTCCAAACTATTGTCCAAAGTGCTTTCCGTCGACTGTGTACATTGAAGAGAGGTGTCCGACGATGAGGGACGAGCTACAATTTCGGATCGAACGCTTCCGCTGCCAGGCTCCAATACAGCCCAGGAGAATATTAGGAAAGACTACTAATTAATCCCTTAATGTAGTTCCCTTGGAGCGCCAAGATAGCCTTCGAGCTGGTATATACCAAAGGAAGTACCCACGCGGCTCCAGAGATCGAAGATCCAGTTTCACGGAATTAATGGAGTCAAGGGGATGTCGCGTCGAATGGCTGGCAGCCGAAGGGGTGAGAGCAAGCACGAGGGGCGACCTGTCCAGTTTGTAACTCCTAAGATACCCAAGCTCTCGAGGAACCCCCGATTAAAATGCGCTTAATGTACTCGCTAGACGACCAGGTAGTTTTCGAGGTGGTTCTTATTGGGTTTGTAAAGTCACTTCCCTGTTATTTCTCTCTTCGAGTGATGTTGAAAGGGTGCGATCACCCCTCTCGCCCATTATCGCTGAATATATATGGTAGAGGTATTAGCTGACTCGCTCCCCTATCTGGACCAATGCCTCTTTCGTCACTCGGCACTTTCAAGATCGGTTTCTGTAGCTTCGGTTCGGTCCGCCTCATTTACAGCAAATTCGTCGAGTCCTCTGATCCCGGGAACTTCTACCTTTCGTCTGAATTTTCATTTAGAATCGAAGAATCGAGAAGATTCTTGAAGAAATAGCAGAGAAGAGTGCGCAAAGGGGTCCGTGGTCCAGGGTGGAAGTAGCAAGCCATAATGGGAGGACGGGTGGCACCCCGTCAATCAGTTCGTAGTGATAGTACAAAGATCGAGACTAGCAATATTGGTAATAGCAATAACGAGGTCGGATAAGGGTTGATATGGCGATACGACGCCACTATTCCTATAAAAGAAGAGACGAAAATGCTTGTTCCGCTATTAAACGCCACGCGAGGCGACGTAACGCTGCAACTAATGTTAATACTAT
Organism: Andrena cerasifolii; assembly: GCF_050908995.1. Classification (NCBI taxonomy): domain Eukaryota; kingdom Metazoa; phylum Arthropoda; class Insecta; order Hymenoptera; family Andrenidae; genus Andrena; species Andrena cerasifolii. The sequence goes on from NC_135123.1 coordinate 7,001,301, forward strand.
GAGGTGACTACTACTATTATTTACTACTGTACCACCACCACCATCACCACCATCACCATCAGCACCGCCACTGAAAAAAGAAACCACTCACCACCACTCTACTACCACTACTACCACTACTACCACTACTACTACTACTACTACTACTACTACTACTACTAATTAACTACCAGCGCTATTATAAACTACTACTACTACTACTACTACTACTACTACTACTACTACTACTACTACTACTACTATTACTACTACTACTACTACTACTACTATTATTACCGCTACTCTACTATTAATTGTAAAAGGGAGACACTGCAGCATACAGTTGTTACTATTACACCGCCTATTCACTATTAAAACGAGTACACCGATTACTACGGAGGAGGAGGAGGAGGAGGGACGCTATTATCGCTGACTACTACTACTAATACTAATACTAATTAACTACTAATCGCTTTGCGACACTACGGTTACTACGGGAGAGAATGATTATTATCTGTAAATATTCTTATGCGAGGCGTTAGGGTATATTGACTCGTGTACGGGGGCGAGCCACCCTTGGCGCTCCAATAACAAGTATTTCTATCTCTCTACAGTGAGACCTAGCTCAAATCCATCATCTACAGGATACCGGTTATTCTTTTTAATTGAACTTTACCGATAGTTTAATAGATTTGCCATACAAAGTGACTAAAGTGGCTCACCCCCATTTATAGTTATTATTACGCACAGGGGCAGAGAGACACGCGAACGAACCTAGATCCCAGATCCGGCGATCTGGGGAGGGGCCTAGATGCCCATAGATCCAGCATTTCCACCCTTTGACCGTCCACTGTCGTCGGACTTTCGTTTCCTAGAGGAAGGATCGATCTCTGGAATGCCTAAGCGATTCTCTTTCTTCTACCCTGAGTTCAAGGATTAGGTCGTAGGGGAGCATTGGATTCCGTGAGGGAGGGATGAAAGTGGAGGTCGATGGGGTGGAGAAGCGATCGTGATAGATGCGTAAGGAATTTTAATATACTTTCCTCGATGCCAATAGGGATTGCCACGAGGCACCTCGTGCTGTTATTTTGTTAAAGGCGCCGACAGAATTCACGGGCGAACCGTGACGAAACGAAACCAGGGTGGTTCGGGATACGCACTTACTGCGAACGTTCATTTATCACCGATATCCGTTGGCTCGTCGCACGGCGCAGAGTGAAAATCAAACTACGATTATATCGGCGTACGATTCTAATAAGGGTAGGGATATAGGGTAGAGTGCCAATTAGGGTAGAGACGGTTAGGCTAAACTAGCTTTAGGTCTTCCTCGCGGGGAATTCGACAAGGTGCTTTTAGGAAGGGGACTCGTAGATGGAAATCGTTCCTTCGACCGCTTCGCGATCGTGTATCTCCGATTTATTTGGCGGCGAGGCCGCTTGGGCCCACCCTGCCACCAGGTTTCTGCTCAAGGCGAAATTCCATTCGCGATTGTCACGTTCGAATTTCGCGTCACGGTGTCTTCTCCTCGGGGCATCCACGGAGCAAACGTTTTGTACACAGCGTCTCGAGCTGCCTTGAACCGAAAGTGCATTAAAAAATCGTCCGCACAAGGGCTGAGCCGCTGGGAGCCGCGCGGCTGGGATCTCTTTCCGAATAACCCGGTCTCGATCTAAATTACCCACCGCTAGGCCTCGACAACTAAATATGGCTTCAACATTTAGAACAGCACTTTTATAATTCCACCTACCTGTAGATTCTGCAAACAGCGATTCGCAATTGGCTGGCGGTCGAGTTGTTGAAATAATCATCTGATTTCTTTGCGATCGAATGAGTTCTTAGGTGGTAGGAAGGTGCGTTTGAAAGGAGTAGCGCGAGGAAAGCGATCCCGAGCCGCTCGCGGAAGTTCCCGCGGTCGCGGCGGTGCGCGCGAGGACTTTTTCTACGTAAGATAGATTCTTCTGTAGTAGACTCGTGGAGTGGCAAGGGCGTGGGGCAATTACAGGGGGGGTGGGTGGGAAGGGGAGCGACTTAATTACGCGATGGTCGCGCGTCTCGATCGGGTACGAGGGTGAAACACTCGATATCCCGGGCCACCCGCGCTAAAACGGGGCAGGTGATCGAATCACTGAGAACAAACAGCCGGTTCTCCCTTCGTGAGAAATTCCGCGTGCGAGCTGTAGACCCCCAGCCGACCCGAACCGAGGGTGGGGGTTGAAAATCGAGACGTCGGTGAGCGTGCAATTAAGTAGAAAGGAAATAGTAGATAGGAGGAAGAGGCGAGAGAAACTTGCTAGGAATTAAGCTTGCCAGGGACTGAACGATTTACAATTGTAAATCGACTCATACACACACGTAGCCAACGAACGATTAGTTAATAAAGGAGGGAGTTTGAAAATTATAAGGGGGGGGGAGGGGTTAAACACGCATTAAGCGTTCTCGTCTTTTTGTTTCGGAGGCGTTTGCGCGAGGGTTAAATAGGGATATAGTGTGCACGAGCATGCGTGGCGCAAGTTCAGCTACGAGAATAACGATAATAATAATTATATAAATATAATGTTATTTAATGATACTGATAATTGTAATGGTTAAAACGAGAGCGACTACGGCGATGATAATATAGTGCGATTATTATTACTATTACTACGGCAATACGATGATATACATATATATATATATATATATATATATTATTATAATGAAATACAATGAATATATTTATCGAATATTTATTGAGCAAACGAAATAGCACACTCTGTGTAGTTATGGTTGTACAAAGTAGGCGACGAGGCGAAACGGCGCGAGCGATTGTTCATTCTTTTTTGTCTTCGTTTCTCAACGTGAAGTTTGAGGGCGCCGTCGGGTGCCGTTGGGGGTTGCGCCTCTCAGTGGTACCTTGTAAAAATTCGCTGCAAAGTTTCTTCGCTTTCATCACATTCTCCTTCGTTGCTACTGTCGGCATTCGTTTCACTAGAATTATCGAGTCTCCCCCTTGCATTCGCTGTTACCCATTTTCTAGTGCCTTCTGCATCGCGGTCTACAAATTTCTTCCAAAAAAGAAACGCACAATGCCCCTCTAGACTCTAGAAAACACTGTTCTCGTCGGCGCGGAGCTTCGCTCCCGCTCCTGCTTTCGCGCGCAGAAAGAAAAGACAAAACGAACCCCCAAATTGCGCGAGACACCCTGACGCAACCCGCAACGTCCCTCGGCGGCGCATCCCCAAGACGAAGAGACCGACGAGCGATCGCGTGGACGAAAAAGGCGATCAGAGAGCACGAAAGACACGGCGAAGTAGAGAAGCTGAGGTGTATTTTCGTCTCACGATCCTTTTTTTACGATTGTGAACGAGGTTCATGTAATATATCAGGGATTAGACTAAATAGTATAATATATATGAATATATTAACGCTGCGAGGGGAGGTGGCAAGAAAAGAAAAAACGAGAAATAAGGAGGAGGAAAGGAACATCGAGGGTGTGGTTGGCCTTTTTGGGGAGAGGGAGGCGGGGTCGAGAGGGTAGAGAGCTGTGACAAAGGTGGTGATAGTGGTAACCGGAGGGGGGTGAGACGCGCAACGGGCGTCCCTGTAGAAAGAGCGGCGAGATTGAAGGCAGCCGGACGAAAGTAGAATTTGTCCCTCTCCAGAAAAAATGAGAGACCGTTACTGAAACCGAACCAGCGGACACTTACCAGTTACAGCTGCGTAATTGTGCACGGTTATCTGCTGAATCGGGACACTCTTTCTACGGGGGTGCGTGATTGCCGATCGTCGAGACTTAATGCTTAAGGGAAACTTCTTGTGATAAGCGTGGAAAGGGGCTCCGCCCGCTGTTCGGGGCTGTAGAAAACCAAATAACGAAGAGGAGAGGAGAGACCGCGCGAGGAAGAAGGGGGAGAGAAAGGGGAGAAAGGAAAGAAGGAGATCCGAGGGTGTAAATCGACGACGTTGATATCCGCGTATGGAGCTGGGCAACCCTCCGACGAAGGGACGCTGACAAGGGAGAGGCTTCTTTGTCACCTTACCGCGCCAATTATACGTTGTGTCCATACTGTCTCAATTAATATAATGTATTATATTATATATATAATATATATATTATATATATATATATATCCGACAATATTGATTATTAAAAATTCTTAATATATAAAAGGAAAGAAAAGCGAAACGACCTTGGCCACGACTGTGTTTCCCTCCCTGATCACACCGGTGTCCATTTTACAGATAAAGGTAGGAAGTCAAAGTTACCCTTCTTCCAGACGTTTCATTTGCTTCGTTGTTTATATTTAGGCTCGGTATCGATTTCACACTATTCCAGGGCTGCTGTTCAATTTAAGCGAATGCGACTCGGTTTGGGGACGGTCGAGGGAGTGAGGTCGGGGGCTTTCAACGAGACACTCGGTGAAAAAGTGAAGTACAATTTATTATTCATGCGCAGCCACGTTGACATTCGGTGCACCATTGTGAAAATAATTCGAAATACAATCGATACGCTACGACCACGCCGGAAGTAACGTCCCTCCCATTCTCTCTTTTCCTCTATAAATACGTCGTAATTAAAATATAGATGTATATATATACACACACATATATATATATACATATTTATATGCACGTGGTGTGTAATCTGTACAACCTGGACATACGCGTCGCTACAAAATAATCTCTACCTAAACGCTAATTTCGTCGAGTCTGTCGGTCGGTTAAACAAACAGAGGGTACGGTCGTCGGACCTCCAACGAGCTAGCCGGGTGTAAAAAAAAAAGAAACGGACGTACAAGAAATGCTATTGGACGAAATTCTGGGGACACAGCGGCTCGCCTGATTATTATTCTTCCCCTGTGATATGTCAGCCGTTGAATGCCGGAAGCGCAAAGTGGGTCGCAGCGAAACAGCCCAACACGCGATCATCGAAGAGAAAATCAATCGCGAGGAAGCAAAGAAAAATCTGTGATTCTAACGAAAACTTCTCGTCTCCATTGCAAATGCACGCTCGCTCTCGATTATTTTCTATCGACGCGTCCACTTCGTGCCTGTCGATGAAGGGGCGCGCTCGCCCTCCGCAGGGCTACAGGGGCGCAAGAAAGCGGAAACCAAGGACGGAAACTGCTCGAGGCTCTTCTCGACGCGAACGCAACAGACTAGGAACGGAGACTTGCTCGCGAGCGTTGCTGCTCCGAGAATCTCCGTTCATCGTTCGCGTCTTCTCTCTCAAATGAATCATTCGACGGGAAAGAATCTTCGCGACAACTATCGAGCCTCCTTTTCCAAGCAGGAAGCGAGGGACGCAGAGGCGTCGCGCACGGAACGATCGCTTCTCGCGGAACCGAAGCTCCAAGGAAGATGAATAAATAGCCGGAAACACTCGTGGTAAAGTAAATGCCGTTCGGTTCATCCCTCGCCATCCTCGCGATACTTCGTTTAATCTAAATTTAAGCTCTTGCTGCCACTTCTCTGGTGCGTTTAAAAATCAGCTCGTTTCGCGAAAATACTTGTTTTCTTTTTACGCGCAGCTGGGCCGTCTTAGGCGCCCTAAGGAAAATATCTCTAGTCTAGTGCTAGCGAAGACGAAACGTTCGCTTGCCCTCCGTGCCACCAGGGTGGTCGGTATGTTTCTCAACGCGTTCCTAATTTAGCCATTCCAACCAACCGGGAATTGGATAATTAAGAATCCTTGCTTTACGTCTCAATATTTCTTCAAGTTCAAACTCGTCTGTAAGCTCATCGGCCACTCTGATGCATCGAGGGACTTAAAGCAACACTTAGCTACTCTCTCCTCGCAACCTCGTTCTTCGTTTACATAATTAAGCTACGATCGTCCCGATCGCGTTTCATAAATTTCCATCGTTTGTCCGTCGGATCGAACTGCACGTTCTATCGATTGTAACTCAAGTGCCCTAATGGTAATGTCCTCGGGAAACGTCGTACAAGAAAGGGTCCGCCTGTGCACCGAACCTACAGCAATCGAGTGTTTAATATTAAGTACGAAAAAGGCGCGATTAGTGCGGCAAACGCTGGAAACGGGAGCGCGGAAAAAGCCGCTCGCATTTGTACAAAATTACGTAAGTACGTACCCTCTAGCAGCCGAGCCGCGAGTTTCAAGCATTCGCGGCGGAATGTCGGACGATTGTTGGCCACAATCTGCGTTGCAAACGTATGAGCGAACGAAAAGGGTGGGGGGGGGGTCCACTGGTATCAGCGAAACGATCCGGGACACGCTGAAAGTGGTGTTCGAGGGGCAACGGGGTTTCGGGATTCGTGGCGCTCCGAAGTGGAAATGTTCCAAGTTCGCGCTTATTCAGAATTCCAAGCTTCTGAATTTCCATCTGCGGAGGCTCGCGAGCTCTCGAGCCTCTAACAAGTGAATCAGCATCTTTAGGGAACACCATCGTGCACGAATCCCAAGGTACAATTGCCGCGCGAACAATAGCATTGTTCGCGATTTGCCACGTGGCACGCGGTGATATCACGTTAATGAATAAAGTGGGGCAAGTCGAAGGAACTATGAGATTATCGATGCCATCGTGTCCCTGTGGAAACGCGCGGTAGTCGTTCTCTGTTGTTCGACATGGGTGCGTCGATCGCCTCGCAACTAGCATACACAGGTCCGCTCGTGAACCGGCTCTTGACACCGTCTCGTGAACACGTTCAGTAGCTGGCAGTGCACCCTGTGAACCAATTGCATCGCCTGAACTTACACAATTCATTCGGATATAACAAGATTATGAGGCAGATTCTAAAGACTACGTAGGAGGCGATATTATCTCAAATAGCCCCTCTGCCAAGTTTTAGGGCCACCCTTCCATTCGCACTCCAGAATTTGATCAGGGTTAAGGGGACCGTCCGGTATAAAAGTCGATTTTTCTTTTATTTCATTTTTCGCATGTTCAACCGTTTACGAATACGGGAAAGGATTTGTTAAAATTCGTAAAATTCCTGAAGTTATAGGCATTTGAGTAGCGGCAAATACATGGGTCACAACCGGCCACTCGGCGCTCACGTAAAACTTTAAACGCGTTTTACAGGTCCCATCGATTTGGATGAATTTTTTGACACCTTGACTTTCACGACTCCCGAGTGCCGTCTGCAATGATTAATTATAAAACAAAAAACATATTTCTATAATCTAAGACATCCTTAATAAAATGCAAAAAGGCCCGTTAAATTATATTTAGTAGTTTCCCTTTAATTAATTCCTAAAGGCCACCTATTTTTTTGGGCTCTCGGTCGGAAGGTCCCCTTAAGGTAGGCTCTCACTACTCCTCGCCTCGCGTCACCACGGCGCAACTTTTCTCTCACTTTCTTCCCAAATTGTCATACTGCATGAGAATAAAATATGGAGAATAAAATGAGCCGAGACGAGGCGTGGCGTAGTGAGAGTGTACCTTCACGTCATTTACGTTGGTCAAGGATCAGAGCACACGTAGACGCGTTTTAACTGGAAAGAGAGAAAGAAGGAATGGCTATCAGGGAGAAACTGTTTACCTGATTTTCACGTTGGAGGTATCGATCACTTCGCCGTCGCAGTTCCACACGCTCAAGCTGGAGTTATAGCGCCTGCTGTTGATCTCGTTCTCGGAGTGCATGTGCAATGTGGGCATGGCCCGGAATGTGAACTCCCTCGCTCTGTACACCTCGACGAACGGTAGGTCGTACTTTGGAAGACAAACAGAGGTTATGAACCGTCTTCGTTACGGAGGTAATCGCAAAGGGAATGCTGTTCAGCAGCCCTGCGATTCCCTAGAGGGCTGCTGCAAGTGTATCACTGCCAGAACTCTCCAACATTCCCAATTTCAGACACTCTCCTATACCTATCTCTAGTGGACGGGCAAAGGAGCATAAGTCAAATTTGTCCTCAAGCTTAAGGGGGTAGACACGGGTAATGCAGCGCGCTGTATACCGACACAATCTAGCCCGAAACATGGGTTCGAGATTTTTCGTTTTTCGTCCTTATATGAGCAGATTTGGGGCTGGGCGAGGTCTCATTCGAAAGAGATTATTTGCAACTTTAAGGCGATGCCTTTGAACCTGAAATTTAGTATACCTCTTTCCACTTCATGTTCTCCTGATATATTGGCCAAAATCTGGCGAAAATTTTCAGAATGCACAAAATTGGGCTATGTACTAGGAGAACATGATGTCGAAAGAGGTGGCACTAAGTAAAGTCTTCAGAGAGAGAATCGAGGATGCCTTCGAAGCTGAAATTCAGAATACCTCTCTTCGCTTCATGTTCTCCTGATACCTGGGCCAAAATCTGGCAAAAATTTTCAGAATGCACAAAATTGGGCTTTGTAACAGGAGAACATGATGTCGAAAGAGGTGGCACTAAGTAAAGTCTTCGGAGAGAGAATCGAGGATGCCTTCGAAGCTGAAATGCAGAATACCTCTCTTCGCTTCATGTTCTCCTGATACCTGGGCCAAAATCTGGCAAAAATTTTCAGAATGCACAAAATTGGGCTTTGTAACAGGAGAACATGATGTCGAAAGAGGTGGCACTAAGTAAAGTCTTCGGAGAGAGAATCGAGGATGCCTTCGAAGCTGAAATGCAGAATACCTCTCTTCGCTTCATGTTCTCCTGATACCTGGGCCAAAATCTGGCAAAAATTTTCAGAATGCACAAAATTGGGCTTTGTAACAGGAGAACATGATGTCGAAAGAGGTGGCACTAAGTAAAGTCTTCGGAGAGAGAATCGAGGATGCCTTCGAAGCTGAAATGCAGAATACCTCTCTTCGCTTCATGTTCTCCTGATACCTGGGCCAAAATCTGGCAAAAATTTTCAGAATGCACAAAATTGGGCTTTGTAACAGGAGAACATGATGTCGAAAGAGGTGGCACTAAGTAAAGTCTTCGGAGAGAGAATCGAGGATGCCTTCGAAGCTGAAATTCAGAATACCTCTCTTCGCTTCATGTTCTCCTGATACCTGGGCCAAAATCTGGCAAAAATTTTCAGAATGCACAAAATTGGGCTTTGTAACAGGAGAACATGATGTCGAAAGAGGTGGCACTAAGTAAAGTCTTCGGAGAGAGAATCGAGGATGCCTTCGAAGCTGAAATTCAGAATACCTCTCTTCGCTTCATGTTCTCCTGATACCTGGGCCAAAATCTGGCAAAAATTTTCAGAATGCACAAAATTGGGCTTTGTAACAGGAGAACATGATGTCGAAAGAGGTGGCACTAAGTAAAGTCTTCGGAGAGAGAATCGAGGATGCCTTCGAAGCTGAAATGCAGAATACCTCTCTTCGCTTCATGTTCTCCTGATACCTGGGCCAAAATCTGGCAAAAATTTTCAGAATGCACAAAATTGGGCTTTGTAACAGGAGAACATGATGTCGAAAGAGGTGGCACTAAGTAAAGTCTTCGGAGAGAGAATCGAGGATGCCTTCGAAGCTGAAATGCAGAATACCTCTCTTCGCTTCATGTTCTCCTGATACCTGGGCCAAAATCTGGCAAAAATTTTCAGAATGCACAAAATTGGGCTTTGTAACAGGAGAACATGATGTCGAAAGAGGTGGCACTAAGTAAAGTCTTCGGAGAGAGAATCGAGGATGCCTTCGAAGCTGAAATGCAGAATACCTCTCTTCGCTTCATGTTCTCCTGATACCTGGGCCAAAATCTGGCAAAAATTTTCAGAATGCACAAAATTGGGCTTTGTAACAGGAGAACATGATGTCGAAAGAGGTGGCACTAAGTAAAGTCTTCGGAGAGAGAATCGAGGATGCCTTCGAAGCTGAAATGCAGAATACCTCTCTTCGCTTCATGTTCTCCTGATACCTGGGCCAAAATCTGGCAAAAATTTTCAGAATGCACAAAATTGGGCTTTGTAACAGGAGAACATGATGTCGAAAGAGGTGGCACTAAGTAAAGTCTTCGGAGAGAGAATCGAGGATGCCTTCGAAGCTGAAATTCAGAATACCTCTCTTCGCTTCATGTTCTCCTGATACCTGGGCCAAAATCTGGCAAAAATTTTCAGAATGCACAAAATTGGGCTTTGTAACAGGAGAACATGATGTCGAAAGAGGTGGCACTAAGTAAAGTCTTCGGAGAGAGAATCGAGGATGCCTTCGAAGCTGAAATTCAGAATACCTCTCTTCGCTTCATGTTCTCCTGATACCTGGGCCAAAATCTGGCAAAAATTTTCAGAATGCACAAAATTGGGCTTTGTAACAGGAGAACATGATGTCGAAAGAGGTGGCACTAAGTAAAGTCTTCGGAGAGAGAATCGAGGATGCCTTCGAAGCTGAAATGCAGAATACCTCTCTTCGCTTCATGTTCTCCTGATACCTGGGCCAAAATCTGGCAAAAATTTTCAGAATGCACAAAATTGGGCTTTGTAACAGGAGAACATGATGTCGAAAGAGGTGGCACTAAGTAAAGTCTTCGGAGAGAGAATCGAGGATGCCTTCGAAGCTGAAATTCAGAATACCTCCCTTCGCTTCATGTTCTCCTGATACCTGGGCCAAAATCTGGCAAAAATTTTCAGAATGCACAAAATTGGGCTTTGTAACAGGAGAACATGCCGTCGAAAGAGATGGCAAAAATAGGAAATCAGGTTTTTGCCGAATTTCTCCTATACTAGGGGATGAAAAATTTTGAAAAAAATCAGAGGCATTTCTATTATCGGAGCACATATTACAGAATTGTTTCAGATTTTTAAATTGAAAAACCAAGCTGTGAAAAATAAAAAATGCCAAAAACTGCTGAAAAATGCCGATTGTGTATCGAAGCAGGCTTTGCATTATAATTATATTTTTACTGTAGGTACGTATGATTGTTACTATTGTCCTGAATTTTTTTCAGATTTTTAAATTGAAAAACCAAGCTGTGAAAAATAAAAAATGCCAAAAACTGCTGAAAAATGCCGATTGTGTATCGAAGCAGGCTTTGCATTATAATTATATTTTTACTGTAGGTACGTATGATTGTTACTATTGTCCTGAATTTTTTTCAGATTTTTAAATTGAAAAACCAAGCTGTGAAAAATAAAAAACGCCAAAAAATGCTGAAAAATGCCGATTGTGTATCGAAGCAGGCTTGGCAATATAATTATATTTTTACTGTAAGTACGTATGATTGTTACTATTGTCCTGAATTTTTTTCAGATTTTTAAATTGAAAAACCAAGCTGTGAAAAATAAAAAACGCCAAAAAATGCTGAAAAATGCCGATTGTGTATCGAAGCAGGCTTGGTAATATAATTATATTTTTACTGTAAGTACGTATGATTGTTACTATTGTCCTGAATTTTTTTCAGATTTTTCACTTTGGTGCGCCGCAGTTAAAAAAATTAAAAACCGATTTTTTCGTCGTTTTTTCCGTGTCAGAGTAATGTCAGGGGCATAACAGTTTGAAATGATTCGGTTTTTTTCAGTTTCTTTAATTCCTATGATGTTTTGCTGTACGCATAAACATTGAAGATCGCATAAAACACTTATTTCATGAAGCAGTTCGACGTATAAGTTTACAGTACCAGCCGACTTTCCGTTTAAATTTTTATAAGTATAACGGAACAGCTGAGAATTTCTTTCCTTATTCAGAATAGAATACAGAAATAGCAAACAGCTCCCTCTCGCATTCACCGGGTAATCGTCGATCTATCGGTATTACCATTTATGTGCAGAAAAAAATGCTGTAATACCGACCTGCCGAATCGGCCAGGTCACGTGACGTGTCTACCCCCTTAAACAGCTTCTTTTTTGTTCATTTTTCTGAATCGAAGTTGAAAATAAAAGTCTTTTAACGCATCGATGGCTTAGTGCATAAATATTGTACGCCCCTCTTTTTGTGAAATTCTGATTTTTATGTGCAACGAATAATTCTTGTGACTGTTTTTTTATGCTGTAAAAAAATCACATTTATACCTACAGTGGCGTGTGATGGAAAGTTTACAACTTTTAAAATCGCATAACTTTTTTAGAATTGGTGCAAACGACATGAGCTTTTCTTGAGAAGCTAGAAGGATTAGTTTGCTAAGCGATTTGTTTCGTCGTTTTGAAAAAAAAAACAAAATGCAATTGAAAAAAAATCCCGAAATTCCCGAAATCAACGATTTTCGACCTTATTCTGCGATCTTTAAGCGTTTATAGCTCAGAGCAACGTTAACCAATTTTGATGAAATTGTAGGCATGTGTGCAACTTACTTCAATCTACAAACGGGTTTTCTGAATTTTCATTACAAGCTCACAAAAAAATTTTAAAAGCCACCTCTACTGTTTTTTTTTCTATTCCGACCAATTGACCTTTTTTTCAAAATAACGAAACACGTCACTTAGCAAACTAATCTTTCTAGCTTCTCAAAAAAACTCATATCGTTTAGACCAATTCTAAAAAAGTTATGCGATTTTAAAATTTGTATACTTTCTTTCGTCCGCCACTGTATTTCACAAATTTGTCAAAAATAATGTACTTAGGTACCATTACACGTTTAAATCTGTTTTTTTTTCTAAAAAACACTAAAAGCGGATATATAATATCTGCACACTAAGCCACCGATATATGTTAACAACTTTCGCGTCCAAAATTTAACACCCGATCTTACATAGCACTTTAAATATTCTACGTAAGTGTCTTCTTGCAAAGATAATAATTCTGTCTCACGCTCGTTTGCCCGCCCCGCCAGAGATATCCCCAATCTTTTAAGTTTGGAAATTTCCCAATGCCCAGCAGGTTCCTGAACTCTCGCCGCGGGAGCTTCCACTTCTAGAATCTTCATTCTCTACCATTAGCAGCAGTAACTTAATTCCAATTGCCCTCCAGATATTAAAAGTGTGCAAAGGCTCGCACGTACCACGTTCTTCTCTTTGCTGGATAACCTGAGCAGCATCCTGATGTTGTTGAGTAGCGACGTGTGCCGAACCAGAATCACGTCGACGCAACCATCCCCGACGTGACAGTGGGGGCTGAAGCCCATGGGACTCCTGGAGCACGCGCAGGCCAAATTAGCGCCGTTCACCATGAAGAATTTCCCTCTGACGGTCACCCATCCTGGAAGGAGCGCATCGCGTGGAAAATTGAAGCTACAGGGGCCAAGCGTAATCAGTTGGAAGCGTAGTGGAAGACTCACTGGAGATCTCCTTGTCAGGCACGCTGTTGTGCATGTGCTGCAAGCACCTGGTGCAGTTTTTCGTGCACCTCGTGCTCGTTGCTGGATTGCACGGATCGGACAGAAGTTGTATCTCCCCCTCGTAGCCTTTGTTCGCGATGATCTTCTTGAAACCTGCGGCAGGGTAAGAGTCTCACTGCACCCATTTTCTGGGGTATTTCGTATCGTTTTGTGTAGGTAATTGTTTCAATTAGTTTAGTGTGGTTTAAGTGGATTAATGATGTGGTCTTAGATTGTGTAGGTGTAAGTGAATGGGAAACGTTGGTGGAGCGAAGGACATCGATGGAGAAGAGAGTGTGAAGTGTGCACAAATAAATGCGATAAAATTAAGCGTGTGTTTGAGCTTTTGAGTATTTTTAATTACGTTTTACAACAGTGGGGGTAAGTACTGCTTAGACTGTAACTCGTTGAGTATATATTTGTCCAAGGTACTTGATGTTACTTTTGCGAAATGTACACTTGCCATCGTTTGTGATAAGGTGATTCGAAAGGATTCGAGGTATTCTGACGAGAGAACGGAAAGGGAGAGATGCAAGTGAAATGAAACAGGGTAGACCGGGGGCGGTAGTAACACTTTGACTTTGGAATATGCTTACGCAAAAACTATTACAGTTACAACAGCTTTTTTTTACTTTCAACAATTGTTGTGCGGACTAGAGAAGACAAAATATGTGCATTTGCATTGATTTGCGACTTCATTTGGCGGGTATAAGCGATTCGAACCTTTGTTCGTGGTACCTAAATAGTGTGGAGAGGTATAGTGGTGTTATGGGAGAGATGTAGAAGTGTTTGTGGGAGGGGTGTTGAAATGCTGTTCAAGTGGTGTTGGAGAGGAGTTGAAGTGGTGTAGGAATAGTGTGAGGGAGGTGTGGAAGTGTAATTTAGGAGTAGTGTGGGAGAGGTTTAGGATTTAGCAACAATATAGGAATGTCGAATTATTTTAAGGCACAGAAATGATGTGCAGAAAATTATTTTAATACAGACCAATAAATTTATTAAAGTCCTGTAAACAATTATAACAAATACATATCTATTATATGGAAATATACATTGACACTGCATCGTTAAATTTGTCACTGCACTGCATTCCACTTGCACAATTCGTCCTGCTAAGAGAAATACAAGAATTCATTAAAAACTCAAGAAATAAACATAAACCTGACCACGACTGTCCTACATATTCCATCGTTTCAAGTCTACACTCGTTTCTAACTTCACCACTGTGGTGGCCAATGCAATCGGAACAATTTTCATCACATACCTGAGAAAATGCATTTCCCAAAACTCAAAACAGATTGGGACACAACCAGAAACATAATTCACCACACTTACCTGCCCAAGCCATCCAATTCCCTCGAGTCTCTTAAGAGTCCATAAACTCAATAATCCTCGCACAAGAAAACACTTCAAACCTCCCTCAAAATTCCTCCACGATCACTTTCTTCAAACCCGACTCTCCTCGCCACTTTGATCTACTTAAAAAAATGACGAACATTCAGCTCATTCACGATCCATGGATCGACGATTTAATGCACCCTAAGGAAAGATAAAGGAACACCATCACTTCAATTCAAAATTAAGCTACTTTTAAAGTATACGGAACAATTTTTTAAATACACTTTTAATTGTCTTTTTTTCAATGTTATCTGCAGTTAAAAACCGCGCCTTTATTTAAGCTCAAGGACAGGTGCCAGAATTAGCCAAGTAAGTCAAAACTTAACAAAATTGCGCGCACTCAAACTTCAAGTTTCGAAAATTTTCCATTCTTACTCGAAGTTTGGATGCGCGCTATTTTGTGAAATTTTGACTTACGTGGCTAATTCTGTCACCTGCGATAGCGGTACTCATATCGATTAAGAATCAGCTTGGTTTTTTTGTTTCAGCTGAGTCTGTGAGCAGAAATCACTCCCGCCGTCTTTTCAAAGGCGCGATTTTGAACTGCAGATAACATTGAAAAAAGCACAATTAAAAGTGTATTTAAAAAATTGTTCCGTACACATTACAAGTAGCTTAATCAATGAAAAGAAAAGTTTGACATCGTTATTCATTGTACTCACTGAGAAAAAAGAACCCGAATGTTGCCGACTTTTGCGGCGTGATTATCAGAATGACCCCTTAATCCGCTCGCAAAACTAGTCTACGAAAAAATGCACTCATAAAACTACTTGACCGAGCAACCTACTCAATCTACTCGCGACGATAAATAATCTGACACCCGATCTACTGAGTATACTCAACAGAATAGCTCGTCCACTACTCTGCTCGCTGGAGTCATCAGCTTAGTCCAAACTTAAATCGCTCAGCCTACTTACTACGTCATAATCCACTGAACAATCTACTTAGTCGACTCACCAGAGTACTCGTATCGCTGTGGCCCCATCCACCTGAACCTCTCGCTGTCCCTGATCACGTCCCCCAGGTACCCGTAGCTGAGAGCGCTGGCGTAGAGCCTGAGCAGCCTGCGCTCGGTGTGCACGGACGAGATATCGAGGCCCGTGCTGTCCCCGAAGATGATATGTATCGCGGCTGTCTGTACGTCGGTCGTCCCGTGAAGACTGTACGCGACAGTGTCGGTGCTCCCGCTGGGTATCACGCCAATGGGCAACGGGGGGGTTGGCAGACTGACATCGGGGTCGTTCGGATCGATCTGTCTGTCCTTCGAGGTCCTCAAGACGAGGCCGTTGATCACTTCCGCCAGGGTCCCGTCTCCGCCGATGCACACGATCGCCTGAATAAAATATATTCATAAAAGATAGCGAAAAACCTGCCGGGTGGTGTCTTGACATCGAAACATCGGGAGAATAGGATAACCCTCGAGTTCTTCCAATGTAGCGATAATAAAAAACGACAACACGAAGAAGGTGTTTTATTCAAATCAGTGGGGCACTCAGGATTTAATCTTGGGGGAGGCGAATCGAAGGGATACAAGTATTTCAATGCAAATTCAATGAATTTCTTTAGGTGATTACGCGAATTTATTTAGAGAATAAAATCCAGTAGGGTAAACCAACCAGTGAATGACCGAATCGTTGTATCTATGGACCTGTGAGATTAATACTTGAATATATTTATGTATAAAAAATAGAAGATAATAATAATTGTAAAATAAAAAAAGATGTGAAATCAAAATGAGCTGCACGTACATAAAGGTAATGATAAATACAAATAAATATTTTAATACTGAATAGATATATATAAATTGCATTAATCTTTTTCTTTCTTTCTTGTGTGCGCGTTCATGAATGTGTGTATGCGTGCGTGCGCATATGCTACGTATGACATTAGAATTAAATGTATGTAGAATAAATCTGACTGCGTTTCTAATATGTATATGTTTATGTATTTTAGATTATAAGGTAGTCATTTTAAATTATTAATACGAGGACAATTAATATTTTTTCTGTTTCGCAGCGCCAAGTATTTTGAATAAAATGTTTATTCGTATTAAAATATTTATTTGTATTTATCTTTACCTTTATGTACGTGCAGCTCATTTTGATTTCACATCTTTTTTATTTTATAATTATTATTATCTTCTATTTTCTGCGATTTATTTGATTTCACGTACTTGGTGTATTTTTTTTACTTAAACATATAATAATGCTTAACTTTATAATTGACATTTCTTTGCCAAACGATCATTCACTGATATGCGGTCAGATTACTGGATGGTTCACCCTATTCTTTTCATTTGACAAAGCTCCTTCTTTGGAGGCGCCGGGGCCCCTTGGCCCCTCTCTGGGTGCGCCACTGATTCAGCTGAATTATTAAGATTCAATTACGCCCCCTACGATTGTACTATAAGTATAGCTCTTACATGGAAATCGCTTAGATCGGCGGTGAAAAGCGTGTCGCGAGCATGACCCACCCTTTCCGTGACCAGCATCTTCGTCTCGATGCCAGCGATGGTCATCAGAGGCTGCACGTCCTTCTCCCAGATCTTCAAGCCCCTCTTCTTACCTCCGAAGGGGTTCACGAACAACAGTATTTTCCTGGGGCGATGGGACAGGCCTGGGTAATTAAAAGAAACCTTATGGCAACGGCGAAGGGACTTTCCCAAGGGAGCGGCGCAGCGTGGCTTTAGTTAGCGCGTTAACTCGAGGCAACGGTGGAAAAGTAGGTCGAGATGGGTGTTTCATAGGGAATGGAAGCACTTCCCCGCAGGAAGGTACGGTTTTTCGAAGAAATTCAACGCGACGAGCGTGAACCCAGATCAATACTCTAACCAGCAGCTCGGCCAACGGGGTAGTTTAGAAGGCGATCGTGTTACATCCACGCCGAGCAGCCACCCCCGCTGTTTTCCCGCTCGACAACGCTTCCCTCGAGGCGAAAATCATTGAACGACGGCGGCGGCGGCGATTAGACTCGCTCAGGAGATCGATAAGTTCCCTCGGTGGCGCTTAGAAATATTGCGAACCGAAGACTCGCGGGGACGTCCTTAGACTCCTACGAACATCCAAGAGTCCCGGAAGTTCCTTGGACTTCTAGAAATTCTAGCGCCACCAGTTCGCCAACTTGCTCCAAGTCAGAACAAGCCCCAGAGTGGCTTTTACTCGCTCCCCGCGTTCGCCGAACTTTCCGCGGCTTTCCAAACGTTTCGCGTGACACGGTACAGCTGACCCGCGGTGAAAGTGTCCTCGCCGCCTGGTAATCCATTTCGGGACTGCAACGAGGCCTATTTTTATACCCTCCAGCACCCCAAGCTGCTCGCACATACTTGCGGCACCCGGTGCCGAAGCAGCGTGGCAGAAGAGACGTGACGTCAATTTCAACGCCCGCAGATTTCTGCGACGAACGGGGAGCTTGATTCGAAAGTTTCCTCCGGAAGATTCCACGATGCTCCGGGATACTTGGAGCGTGTAGAACCTGGAGGATCGCACAGTGTTCGAGCGAATCGACAGCGCTGCGAGCTGGTCTTTAATGTCGAGGCCTGACAATAAGGCGGAAACTTTGAGGAATCGACCCGCGACCTTGGCTTTGGAACGCTTGAATCGTGAAGAATTCATCGACGCGACGCGACGCCGGGGACCGATTCGCCGGGGAGTGATCCTGGTATTCGAGTAAATGCTTTCGGAAGTAATTACAGGCATTACGTCGTCGCTATTGCGTGGAACGCGTGTTTACTTAGCAGAACTGTATTGCGTTGGGACACTTTAATGTTGTTCAAATAGTGGACGAAAGTTATGCATTGAATAATCTTCAGGTTCGCAGGTATTTTTCACAGAACCGCGGCGAGTGGCAAAAAGGCAGCGCTGAAAGGTGCTACACCGGGAAAACACCTTATTTGGGCAACAGGAACTGCAAGTGTGCAGAAGCACGAGCGCTTTCGAGGGCCTTTCCTCTCCGTGGTGAATGCCGATGACGCAAAGCCGCTCGCCTCAGGTGCACAACGAAAGAAAGAGCCTTCGCGCGGATAAAGAAGTTCTGCAAGGCAAACCGGTGCTCCCTACTTGCGGGCCGCTGATCGATACAGTATGTAAATTCGCGTCTCGAGTTCCTAATCGCAGCCGCGGCTTCGTATTCGCTTAACGCGCCGATTAGTTGTGAATATTTCGCGCGTCACAGTTGCGCTGAAGAGCTCGAAGTGTAAATTCGTTGCAAGCCACAGAGGTGTCGATACTGCGAGGGCGATAAGAGTTGCCTGTGCGTCGATAACATTGTTATAAACGTCCCACAATGTCCCCATTTTTAGTGGAAAATATATAGCAACTGCAAAGTCGTATTGCTTTGCAATCTTTCAGAACACTAGCGGTTCTTTAACGGGGTATTCTACCCAAAAAATCGATTTTCTTTTTTTGATTTTCTAATAGTTTAGAGTTTCGAAAGTATGTCCCTGAAATATTCAGGTGAAATTCGAAAAACACCCAGAGTTATAGGGGCTTAAGGGGACTAGGCAGTGGAAAAATTTTTCTCAATAAAATGCCGCTTGGTTTATAGTAAAATTTGCAAAATTGTAGATTTGGCAGCTAAAAACGTCAAGCGTTTTTCTCTTAATTTTTTCCTGATTGCGAGCGAATTGTGGTTCAAATCGACTTGGAAAAAATCACAGGATGCGTAGAACATGTGTCGTTTCGGCGCAAACCTCTGATATGGTCTGTAAAAATTCGAGATTTTCATAAAAAAAATCCGGTGACTTAATTTCTTTTATGAAAGTCACGAATTTTTACGGATCTTTACGGAATTTTTCGCTCTGCTTTTTTATTCGCAGCTTAAAACATTTGCAGTGCAACTTGCAATATCTCATTTAAAAGAATATTTTAAGGAATGCTCACAATGAAAAGACCATGCCGCGCCCGTCGTCAACTTTATCTGATCGCAAGTGATAATCGCACGTTACCCGAAATTCTGAATCAACACCGGGGGATTGTAAAGTAATAGAAGAATTTAACGACTCCACCTTCGCTGTAACGAGATTCCTTTGTTTCTCTATTCCATTTTTTACGAGGCATTAAAAACGTATCTCAAGTTAAACAGCCTTGATCCGTAACCAACGACCTAGTTCCACCATGCGCTATGATTAATCCTTTCCACTCGTTCCCGTGAAACAGCAGACAGTTAATAAAGCAAGCATTAAATAACAGAATGAGAAGCCAAGTAGCGAGAAAGTAGTGTGTTTCAGTTGGCTAAAATTAGCGAGCTCTTTTCGTACTGTTTCGCCAGCTGCTCGTGCGACTAATGAGAATCGTTAAACTTGGTCGATTGTACCGGGTATAGATTGGCTTTGTAACGGGAGACTTCAATGGTCGATGCACGGTCAATTATTCAAGCAACCGCCATTATTCCGTCGCAAATGGAAGGGAAAATAGTAGCGTGTGTACTACAGATTCAACTTTCACCTACTTCTCCCTTATCGCGCACATTTACCAGCGCTATTTTTAGACACCAACTCTGCCTTACACCTTCTCGCCATTGATTTGGCTTCATTCCGGTGTAAATGGCAGGGAAATGGGGGAACATTAAAAGCCAACGATTTTTCCGTAAATGCAATTTCATTCCACCGAGTGCAATATGTAGATACCTAGGTGTCTACCTATGTACCTGTCTTGTATCTGCGAGGAGAGAGCAAATATGTACCGCCCTGTTGCTTAGAAGGAAATAGCGCGCTGTGGTGCTAGTAAAAAGGAGCACTGCTTTTAATCGGTAAAAGTGAAACTGTTTTCGGTAGAAGAACAGATTACGCGAATACTGACTCTGAGAGGTGCGGAAGAAAATATTATTTCAATCTTGCATTCGAGGAAATAAAATACAAACTTCAGCTCTCCCCTTTTTATTATATTTCGCTAAAACTGTTCACAGCTCGTTTAAGGAGTTGTACCTTGTAATTCACAAATATTCGCCTCTTTTCGGTCGCCTGACTAGGTATAACCCCTTAAGGGGACTAGGCAGTCAGAAACTCGATTATTTTGTTGTAGTTTTCGAAAGTACCACCCTTCCCGCACAAAATGCCGTTTGGTTTATGTTAAAATTCGCAAAACTAAGGATTTTACAGCCGAAAAGGTCGAGCGCGTCATAAACCGTTTCTGCGCGCACGCAGATAGACTAATTCCTCTTTCGAAACTTTAAACGCGTTTTTCTCTAAATCACATTTCCTCTTCGTTTTGCAGTGATTGCGAAAAAATGGAGGTACAAGTCGATTTGAAAAAAATTCAGCATATGGGAAACATGTCTAACAAAAAAAAAATAAAATGGCTCTTTTCTCTGGCGAAAAATCAAGTTCCTTTAAAATTTGCCGTTTTACAGCCGCCATTTTTATAATATTTTTTTTCTTTTTCAATAGGTTCAGGGCAGAATGGGGGTCAGGGCAAAGTATCAATCTCAGAGGTTACTTCACAATTCAATTTCTTACGGCCAGAATCACTGCCTAATATCAGCGGCTCCAGAACAAAACACCTATATATATCAGGCAACCGTAGCGCTGTCATACATATGTATATATTATTGAAATAATTATTTTTTTACTGTTTATAGTATTAACGAACATTACCCAAAAGTACTAGTCACAATTTGTATTCGTCACCTTGTAATTAATTCGCAAAAAACCGTTGATTTTCGAGGGATCTGACTGCCTAGTCCCCTTAATGGAAGTTCTCCCTGAATCCATTAACCGGCAGAATGGATTTCCACAGTTGAATTGTGGCGTGTGAATAGTGTTATGGATTGCTGGACGTCCAGCAGGCAATCAGAAGAGACAAATACACTCACCCATGAGGTAATTGCGAATGGTCTTGACCCAGGAGGCCACCTGCCTCGGGTCCGTGTGGCTCATGGTCACGCTGTGATGGCTCCATTTGTTCTTTGGTCCACGAACAGCGTAGTGCAGAATGAAATTCGTCGGGCAGACAGTGGGCGACGTCGGCGACGTCGGTGGCTGTTTCTCCTTAACGTTCACCCCTGGTATCCAATCGTCCCCGTAGCGCACGGCGAGCACGTCCGTCATGGGCAGCGTCCATCTTGCTGGAAATTAATATTTCTTTCGATAATCGTGAAAGAGCCTACAGAAGCTTATTACAAAAGCTTACAAAAGCCTTTCTTCTCGTTGAACGCGGCTTTGTCGCGTCTTTCTTTTCGATAACGGTAAGATAACAGAAAGAAACGGGACCAAGAGATCGATCGATTATCCACGAGACCGATAAGAAACTGCGGCTGCAAACGTCACGAACGATAAGACAGACATTCGTCACTTCGATCGCTGGAGTCTTTGCAGAAATTAATACAAACTCGAGTTCCTACGGTGAGAGCCATTTTTGGGGAAGCTTCGAGTAATCAGAAATTTATTAGACACTGGAATAAGTCTTCTTAAATCTCTAGAAGATTTAACGGTTGCCATTTCGAGCCGTGGTGAAGCAATTTCTGCGCGAGTTCTAGGAATAGGGTAAAGGCAGGTAATATGGAACAGCTGATTTCAAAAGCTTGTTAAAAGTGAGGGAATTTGTTTGTTTTTTTAATAAAACTGACATGAAGGGACGAAGGAACTAATGCATAATCATATTTCCATCGTCAAATGTAAAAAAATCCAATTGTTTTGCAATTATAGTAAAAAAACTGAAGAGTGAAAATCGGCCGTTCGAAAAAATGGGTCCCAATATGGAACACCTAGGAAATTTATAAGGAAAACTAAAAAATCTTTACTTTGTTTTTACTAAAAATAATGATATATTAAGTAGAAGATGCAAATAAATAAATATACATGATTTTTGGAATTCATTTCTGCTTTCTGCGTCTTCTACACTTTGTACACATGAATAATACGTCGGATGCCCCACATTCCTCGATTGCCCACTGAAAGCAGCGAATACATTGGGTCTACTTTTCATTGTCATTATTTTTATAATTACCATCGCAAAATAAGCATTTCGGAAGCTCTTCAGACTATCGTGCCAGGAAAATCCTATCGCGTCGTTGTAACTGTGCTTTGTATTGGGCAATGCCCGTTTAATTTTCAATAATAATAATAATAATATTACGTGCCGTTCCACATTGCCTGCCTTTACCGTACCTATTCGGTGTACTGAGCGATAAAAATTTTGCTGTCGCTGTATGAAAACGAAATACCCACGCGTGACACGGGACGTTTAAGACAGAGACCGATTGAGAACGAGAGAGATAGCAGCCTTAGATCAGCACGAGGCAGGCAGATAAGGCTGTTACGTAATAGATAAGGAAGGAATTGCCGATGCAGCTGTCCCCAGGTAAGTTTTCACAGAGGCGAGGAGGTGTTTACACAGCTCGGTCTTGCGCACGCACATTCGCAGTGCGACTGTCCGAAACTGGCCACGCTGGTGCCTGCGAGAGGTCTCCGGGATCGCGTGTCACGATCGTGTAGCTACACCTCACGCATCCGCGGCACGTGACCGAAATAACGAGCATCCCGAGCCAGGTGCGCGTCCAATTCGTCTGCGGAGGCGGGCGATTCTGCATGCCGGCGGTCAAATCGATGCTTTTCCTTCCCGATGTCGCCTTAATTGCCCCGCACTCGCTTCGGGCCCAGCCAGGATGGACTATCGCGTGCTTGTACGGCGAACGACACAGGCTCCAGCCGAGGCAAATCGCATTGTCAACAGCGACGTTAAACCCCCAGGCGACCGTCGAGATTGAGAAACATTTGATGTCACGGTACGGAATTGGAAGCAGCTTTTCAGCTGGCCCCCTTCGCGGCTCTATCGGCGATGCGAGTCGTGACGATCGTTAATCGTTGTCGCGAGCCCGCACACGCGCTTGCAAACACGAATCGCTGCTAAATATTTATATTGCGCGCACATGGCCTGGGCGCGGAACGATTGGTCGCGTAGCTTTACTCGCTTACGATTACAGCTATTTGAATTTCTGATTAAAACGCGGTGACGCTTTACAATGCATACTTATAAGTAGAGTGAGCTCTAGGATTTCCCTCCTATTCAAAGAGTCAGAGAAATCTACTGGTGGACTTCCTTCGTGGTATCACATATTATTGTATTATTATTTTGCCGGAGTTTCAACGATCTTCAGCTCGGTGTTTTGAATGATATACAAGCGAACTTATTTGATTAAGCTGTGATATCTTCGGATATTATCCGTCGTTGGGGGTGGGGTATCGCTGAGAAATTTTCTCGTCAGTAAGCAGGTGTTGTTGTCTACGATAACTGACTTTTGCAATTTATTATTATTATTATAATATTATTATTATATATATTATATATATTATTATTATATATATAATAATAACATTATTATAATTATTATTACATATTGTAATAATAATATTATTATATATAATAATAATAATATTATCCCTATTGTAGGAATAAATTTAGTAATTCCTATATATTCGAGAACCACGGAAAAAGAGGGCTTCGGGTGACGGGATTCGAACCCACGATCTTCGGGGTCCTCTGCGGTACTAGCCAGCCACCTTACCAGTGTCGCCAAAGTCGACCCTCCACCTG
Source organism: Andrena cerasifolii (assembly GCF_050908995.1). Taxonomy (NCBI): domain Eukaryota; kingdom Metazoa; phylum Arthropoda; class Insecta; order Hymenoptera; family Andrenidae; genus Andrena; species Andrena cerasifolii. Next base: position 7,025,298 of record NC_135123.1, read on the forward strand.
GGTTCCAAATCCCACATTATAATTACTATTATTAGAAACCGGAGTCCCCGTAGTATACAAAGTTATATAAAACAATGAAAAGCAATACAAAGCTTACAGAGTCTGAGACTTAGTAATTAATTGTCTACGTCTATCTAAGTAGATGATTAACCTTATCAGAAATTATCGTCCTCCTTTAGATTTCCTCTTTTTAACGAACTGCAATTTCAGCATTCACTTCGCTACTTTGCGAGAGACAGACTCACAAGTGAAGAAAATCCCGAGTGCGAAATTTAAAAAAAAATTGAAACTTTGTGGATTTGTATGGGATTTTCTCCTGATTACAACGCAATTTTTCTTTGCTGCCCAAATTCACTCGAACGGGGTGAAATTAACCCCTGAAAATTCGGCGATTTTCCGATTTTCTGTTATAACTCGCGAACTGTAAGAGATAGGAGAAAAGTTTCAAGACAAAAGTTACTTCTTTTAATTAAATCTATCATTTGGTAAAAAAACTATTTTACAGTTGACGAGTTATGACACAAAATCGGAAAATAATCGGATTCTCAGGGGTCAATTACACCCCCTTATAGTAAATTAGGGGGACAAACAAAAATTGCGTTATAATCGGGAGGAAATTCCCTACGTATTCACATTTTCCAATTTTTTGATTTTCCGGGTTCGGGATGTTCACTTGTCAGCTGGCTCGCAATGCTCCACGAGCGAACAAAGCCAGCTTCGAGGAGAAAGGACGAGTGCCATCGCTAAGATCCATTGTAGGTTCGCAGCGAGGAAATGGATTGAGCGAACACGATCGCAAATTACGATTACGAAAGGCGAGATCTCCGACGCTGCAACTATCGGCGTCGCAATTTGTCGCGAAGCCTGCATTTCGTAACGCAGCGCGGATCGAAAGACATCAACTCGCGCTTCCATCTGCGTCATCACATGCACGCGAGATCCCGGTCTCGATTTCGCATGCGACGTCGTCTCGTGTCCCGCGATTTTGGGGTCACGTTTCTCGACGTCGACTCGTATCCCCTACCACGTGTCCACGTGCCGTGGAAATTTCGCTCAGAGCGGAGGAGCCGGGCGTTAAGTTTCTGGGACGCAGCTGCACTCGCGAAACCAATAATCCCCCGAACGGCTGGATCCTCTCGCCAGACGTGGGCGGGAATGCAAATTTCGAGGCTCTGCGGGGGCAGCAGGTCGTGTATTCGTTTCGCAACTTTCTTTCACCACGGCGAACACGACTCTTCCGACAGCTCCGATATCGCTCCGAAGCGACGCAGTAAGACAATTAATGAGCCGGCGGGACAATTAACACGTCCGCAAAATGTTTCCCAGCCCGCTGATCGTCCTAATATGGCCTGGCCACTGTGCTTGAACGGACCGTTTAACCACGGAACATTTGACCACGGGATTGCCTCGGAAAGTCAAGCGAACGGCAGTGGACGTTCACGAAAATAAATGTGACCAAGTCGAAGGCCGACCAGTGGCCAGGTTTCGAGGCGGAGCGCTAATAGCCGAAGCCACCTTGTTATTTGCATTTCGCATGCATTCGCTTCTTCCACCAGTCCCAACCAGGCAAAAGCCCAGGGACAGGACAGGACTCCAGCAAAGAGAACACTCCGATCTCTCGGTAAAAGGAACGATTGTCCGTTCAGACGCTACCGTCGCGCTCAGGAATCCTCCCGTTAGCATTGAACGGCGAAAAAAAGAGGAAAAAGCGGAAGACAAGGCGAACTGTAATCGCGACGCATAAAGAGTGAACGGAGGACCGAAGGTGAGCCCGTTCGTGAAATCCCAGTGGCCTTGTTCAGCGTCTAGCTGCCTCCGTCTATCCGCGAAGGCCCGCCGGAGATCGGCTGGTGTGAACGACCTGGCCGCGGCACGGCGACGTCCGCTAAGTTTACCTGAAGAGATTCAGGCTGCAGTTAGTGGACGGGCCAGAGAGCAGGAATCACGGACGCGCGACTGCAATCGAGGCTCGAGAGCGTGAGGTAAGCGGCTTCGAACTGGTGTCGTGCCGGTAATACGAATGCTGACCCTCGCCTTGGCCCGTGCCGAGTAATTTTCTTTTGTGACTGGATCTTCCTGCGTCTCCGCTCTCCTGCCTCCGCCGCTCGTGTCGCTATATTGAATGATTGCGCGCTGGGATTCAGCGGGACCCATTAAAGAATAGAAGTTAAACGGCGATGGGAACTCGAAGGTCCCGTAAGGGTCGAATTCAGCTGCGGAGCGCAAGTGCTGCTGTTTCGGAATGCTGTCCGAATGGTTCGTTAAGGGGAGCTTCCGATCGAGAGCCCAAGAAAATAGGTGGCCTTTAGGAATTAATTAAAGGGGAACTACTAAATATAATTTAATGGGCCTTTTTGCATTTTATTAAGGATGTCTTAGATTATAGAAATGTGTTTTTTGTTTTATAATTAATCATTGCAGACGGCACTGCGGAGTCGTTAAAGTCAAGGCGTCAAAAAATTCATCCAAATCGGTGGGACTTGTGTCTCCAAAAGTTATTATCCGATTCGACTGAAACTTTTTTTTTATTTTGAAGAATGTACTTCTAGCTAGGGGAGAAACCAGAAGAAATTACAAAAATAAGATTTTTCTTTATAAAATAACGACATTTGAAGTTTGAAATCACTTTTTCCCTATATTTTTCACCCCTTCAACGCCTTCGAAAATTATAAATTTTCAATTTTTTGTATTTTTATTCGAAGTATATTCTTCAAAATAAAAAAAGTTTCAGTCGAATCGGATAATAACTTTTGGAGATACAGGTCCCACCGTTTTGAGAACACTGTTTCGAGAAAAACGCGTTTAAAGTTTTGCGTGAGCGCCGAGTGGCCGGTTGTTGCCCATGGATTTGCCGCTACTCAAATGCCTATAACTTCGGGAATTTTACGAATTTCGACAGATCCTTTTAAACGCGTATTCCTAAAATGTTGGATATATCGGAAAATGAAATAAAATAAATCGACTTTTAGACCGGAACCTCCCCTTAAGGGGACTAGGCAGTCGAAAAATCGATTTTTTATTGCATTTTCCGAAAGTACTATCTTTTCACAATAAAATGCCGCTTGGTTTATAGTAATATTTGCAAAATTGTAGCTTTGGCAGCTAAAAACGTCAAGCAAGAAACTTTAAATGCGTTTTTCTCGAATATTTTTTTCTCTTCATTTTTTCCTGATTGCGAGCGAATTGAGGTTCAAATCGACTTGAAAAAATTACAGGATGCGTAGAACATGTGTCATTTCGACGCAAACTTCTGATATGGTCCATAAAAATTCGAGACTTTCATAAAAGAAATTAAGAAGTCACCGGATTTTTTTCGCGTAATTTTTGCAGGAAAAAATCAGGATTTCAACTTTAAACAGCTGCCATGTTGTTTTAACTTAATATTTCGGAAAATTCTCTCCGTCAACCTGAAGATACATTAATATACTAACGAAATCTTTATTGTTTTTTAATTTTAAATAATCTAGTTCCGAATGGCAATGCTCACCGCAAAACCAAATTTTTAAAAATGCTTCTTGGATGTCGCTTGTTATTTTATTATAAACATAAATATTTTTCCACGAAAAAATTACCAAATGTTCTTTAAACGTTGCTCTTTTAAGCGCAAAAAGTTCTGTAAAAATATACGCTTCCGCTTCTTCAAAAAAAATCACAAATATTCGCCTCTTTTCGACCGCCTGACTATGCATAACCCCTTAAAGTGCGTTTAGACAGGAGCGTACACTCGTAGATGCGAATTCGGTATAAATGAGCAGGGATTTTGTAGAAGCGGAGGGGCGAACCAGAATCAAGGCGCATAATACCTGATGTCAGGCAATTAGCGGCGCAAAAGGGGATTGGTGGAACTGGTACCACATATTGCCGTCGCGTAATTATACATGAACGTCGGCGGAACGTGAGAAAAAATGGCACCAAAGTACGGTCCACTGCACGATCTTTTAATTAAAGTGTTTCGCAATCAACGTGGGCTACCTGTGTCGGCAGGGTGCACTTGTACTCCCCGCGGTTTACGTAAGCGACAGCGCGGGACTAACGTCAATGTAGGAAACGTGACGGACGCTTTTTTATCCCACGCTGTTTCTGTCGCGACGGGAGGCAGCAAGCTCCGTGGGACTCGGGGATATATCTCTACAGACGCGTTACTCGTTCGATAAACGCTCCATGGAGGCCCGTTTAGATATCATGCACCGTTCATTTTCTAAATGAGCGTGACCTACAATTGGCCCGGCCTAGCTCCTCCTTGGCGCCGCGCGCTTTGCCCTCTCAATGATCAATAGCGCGGGGAAGAACGAAGAGAAGCGGGCACACGGAAGGAAGCGGCGACGATCAGTCGAGCGTTGCAGGTACGCGACACGGTATGCGCAGCCACGTCATCGAGATAATCGGGACGCGTGCCAAAGTGTCGTTGCTTCTCCGATAAGGCTCACAGGACACCGAAACAACGGGCCCGCGAGGCAATCACAATGGAGGAGGTCGACCTCGTAGCTCTGGCTTCTCCCCCGCCTGGAAAGGTGCCCTGATCGGCCGAGGGGAATTACGTAAGGGGGGCAGCGCACGAACCACGATAAACTGTATATAGAATATGCAGCTACTTGCAGGTTTCAATTCTGCGTGCGCTCGCTTTACGTAATCGTCAGTGCGTAACTCCGCGATGCGGGCGAACACCGAGCGCACCACGAAGGGATCGCGCTTAACGGCGAGCGCGGGAACAGGAATCCTGACGATCGAAGCAGCGTCGGCGAAGAAGGAGAAAGAACGAGGAAGGAAGAACAAAAGAACCACGTGGTAGACATTGCTCTCTCTGGTTCTCCGTTACGTAACGCGGCCTGAAAGCGAGGCTGGATCGAGGTGCGTGGTTTACGACGGCGGTGATTAAAATCCAATTGGCAAGGGTCGACCCCGCGCTATCAAGCCATGCTTTAATGCGCGACTGGGTGCTCGAGCTGGTCGTGGAAACTAGGGACGGCGTCAGGTTCGGTATGTAATCACGAGTGCGAGTCAATTCTAATAGGGTGCACCGCGTCGAATCGGATCGCAGGGCGTATCGGATCAAAATAAGAATTTAGTACGTATTTCTTACATCGCGATAGAAATCAGCATTCCGATCGTTCGCAGTACCTCGTCCCTCTCCCCCGCACCTACCGCAAAAGCCAGTTAATTGTTTTAAGTCGTTGTTTAGAGCTGGCATACGTTTTCAGTGAGATGAACGCGTGCGAACGTTGCAGTTTTGGTCCGAATCTAACCTACGTAATGTGCAATTTAGTGTTTAAAATAAGAAAATAAGCTTGGAAATTCCAATGGGTTTGTTGTTATCATGTATTTTAGACTATTAGAGGAAGTGCGGCATAGTTGGAATACTATTGGTAATTTGGAATACAGAAGTATCTATTAAACTACTAACGCTATTTAATTTGCAACACCGTAGATAATAGGGGCTAATGACCTGTTAACTAATGACATTTATGGATGACCCGCCATTTTCACATTTTCGACTTATATTGTGATTTTTCAGCCTGGCTAAATCACAAAAGCAAATGACTTTATTATCTACATGGTCTTTTAAGTTTATAAAGTAAAGGTAAATTGTAGCACCGGTATTCAAAATTACCTGCACCTTATCGAAATCGATACTTACTGTCATTTTTCATTTAGGCCAAAGTTTCAGTTACCTTTTCGTTTTTATTAATAGAGTTTGAAATATAAAAGTTTATTAGTTTCCCTGTGATATTATGCATGTTTTATTTGTTCCCACCAGCTTTCGTGATTTTTAATTCGTCTTAAACAAACTGGTATTCGAAATATACTGCACTTTCTCTGTATCATATGTTTATGTAAACTACACGCTTTTGAAATAGATACTTATATATGGGGCTAATCGGATCACGTTATTTGGGGTGAATCGGATCACTCTTTATATTCATTTCAGTATTTTTATGATTATAAATATGATAATTGTTTATGTACAGATGGTTAATACGTGCATAAAAAAAGAGCAATCAGGGATCGTGGTTTCCCCCCCCCCCCAAAAAAATAAAGGAATCTGGTATAAAAATTAAATTTAGAGAAATGGCGGGAAAAAATGAATAAATTAATGGTCTTAAGAAGATGGCATGGTATTTACTCTGCTGAAAAATGAATTCGTCCACTTTCAGAAGATTATCTGAGAAGAGTGATGCCACGAGAATTGTGCCGATAGAGGCGGCAAAAAGCGGCAATATCCTTCCGATCTGTGTGCTGAGTAGTGTCACTTGACTTCGCTGTCATTAAATTAAATTTGTTTAAGTTGATTCTAAAAATTTTTTTAATGAAAATTACTTCAGAAAATCGTCCGATTCGCCCCGAAACTTGGAGCGAATCAGATATTTCTCACTCTTTCATTTTTTGTTCGCAGAAGAAACATTTTTAAGTGTGATTTAATTTTCTATTATTAATCTTAAAGCCAAAGATGTACGAATACATAATAAAAAAATTAGTTTTTTAATGTTTGACTAGTATTTTTTTTACCGTCAACACACAAAGTGATCCGCTTTGCCCCGGTCTACCCTACGAATGTCTCTCTTCAAGGGATTCGAATACTACTCGTTCGACGTTTCATTCTATGTGCTCGCAAACTACCTGCAGGATTCGAGGACGTTGTTCGAAAATTTCGAAAGACAGAAGACAAATCTCACAACTGCACAGAACAGAACGCTCCTGATTAATTATACTCGAAGATTATACTAATGGAGACTTCGAATCTACTCAAAAGTATCGTTCTTCTTTTTCGAAGTACCTACTCATGAACCGCTCAAAAACTATCCAGTCAGATTCCAACCTACTTCCAATATACTTCATCCCATCGCTAGATTGGAAACAGAGGGGGTGGGTACCGTGGAGACGTTCGATCGGTCCTTTTTCCACTTCGCCGAGCAGGCGAAGATGACAGCGACAGACAGCAGTGGGAAGGAGCCTGCCGCGCTTCGAGGGCAAGTAGAATAAGGGCGGTGTTTGGTCAGGCGCGGACGGGTGACTGACGGAATTAGAACAGGCTGGATGAGATTCTGAGCGGTGCGACTCGGGATTGCGAGTCGGATGGGTGAAAAGGACTAATTGCTGGATCAGTGGGGTCTCGAGGGAGCTGGGAGCAGCTAAATTGGGGATAATTAAGCCGCGGGCGACTGAATTAAACGGGACTGGATCGAAAGGGAATTGAACTGGCACCCGGCTGAATCGAGACGGGAGCGAACAGCGTCGGAGCGAAGACGGACCGTAGGAAGAGGTAATAGTCATCGTATGCAAATGAGAAGCGCTCCGCGAAGCTAGCATACAGATGTAAAAACCACCGCGGAGGGTACGTAATGGAAATGTATTCCTTCTTCGTCCCGTTCTCTTGAGTTCAACGCGACCACACGCAGGCTCGACCGAACTCCATCACTTATCTTCCTTCAATTAGATTCATTCCTCGAAATAATCGATACATCCACTCGCCAACTCTGCGTTTTTAGAATACAAAACATTCGAGCGTCCAAGAAGCAATTGCGTAACGGGGGGGGGGGGGGAAACGGCACTGTTTAATCGTCCGGCAGGATAAAAAGCGCAATAATTATACCCAGCGAAGTGACCAAGGCTCTCGGGTTTGCTAAGTTCAAGTGTGCCGCGGTTGACAGAGCGTAAGAAGGAAGAAAACGGAACGCGATATGCTAACGAAGCTCAAGGACGAGCCCGGCTACGTAGGTTCCCACCTTCGCGTCACCCGATCGCCGAAAACTCGTCGGTATTCCAAACAGGCACAGCGAACATCGGCGCACATAGTGAACGGTGCCCTAGGCTTCTCTGATCTTTTGTCTGTCCTGAACGGGGGTGATTCTACTCGGACTCTGTTTCCTCGCGCGCCGTTCTTTGTCCGTGCGTTACAAACTCGCAGATCGAGCCTTTACGAAGCAACTGCGCCTGATTTAATTCCACCTATCGATCTCCTGCATATCGCCGCGGGAATTTCGGGGGAGAAGAAGCGCGGGGACCCTCTGAGCCATGTCGTCGGCGCCGTGGTGGAATTTAGAAACCAGAGTCCAGAATTAGAAAGCGAAATTAACCCCGCAGGAATTCACTAAAGCTCACGGGCGACTAATCTTCCCCCGAGCCGTCGACGTTGTCCCCGCTTCCGAAATAGTTGGAACGAAGTCGCCCCGGGCGACCAGAGGCCCCCGGAAGACGATGTCGAAAGGAGCAGGAAATAGGCGTGTTAACCGCGATATCGATTCCTTTCCGCAAACATCGGCGGACGGTCGACAGCTTAGAACGACGGTATCTGCTGAATCTGCGGACACTTTGAACCGCTTATCGCGACAACAATGGCAACCGCGATATTTCATCCCGATAGCAATAAGAGGCGCGCGCGCAACGTTTATTCGGAAATAATTATTGCACGCGCGCTGAGCAACGATAACGCTACGGGAGTGTTTAAGTGCGCTAATCCGGAGGAGATAGACACTACTTCTGCCGGGGATTAAGTTAAAGGAAGGAAGTTCGGTGAGATAAAATTTACGACGAAGGAAACCAAGGACAATCCGCCCGAGCGAAAGTAAATAGACGGAGGCGATGAGGAGGTTCGGGCGCGAAGATTCTACGGGAACTAACGAGCACTTCTTTTGGAACGTAGAACAAATAACGAAGACGGAAAGGGGAAGGTTTGACAAAGAGACAGTAAGTCCTTGGACCTTATGTACCCTTTGCTTTTAATTACAGTTGAAAAGAGAATGAGAATAGTACCACAGAAGGGGACCAGCTTCGTATCCCAAATAACGCCACTTTGCTTGCCTATTTCTCGACCTAAATAGGTGTAAAGAATGACGAAAGGAGAAGACTCCGCGAAGGCAACTGGGAATAAAGAAAGCACCAAGAAACGATAATAAAGAAATCCTCGGTAGGTACGTGCCGTTCGTGCCGATAGCAAGAGACACAAGAGTCTCGGTCCGATAGTGATAACATTGAAACGCCCCTTGATAAAATATTCTATCGACGATAGATGCACTTGTCCCCAGGTCGAGAATAATTCAATGATCCTCCCGTTGCGCTCTAGGGTCCCAGTCGAATGCATGCTCTCCCAAAATAAGTGCGATGGCCCCGATTTTGGAGCACCTGGTTCTTTGACACTGCAGCTCTCCGACGTTGCTTGGCTGCGAGCAGCGCTTCTACTTTTCGTACAGAGTGCAATTCCAGAAGCGTGCCTCTGCACCCGCTGATACGTATCTTTAGTGGTTCGATTGGAACGGTCGTGAAAGTCGTGCCTTTTCAACGACCTGCCAGGAAAGTCCGACTATTTATACATTCCGAAGCGCGTTCGATAAGAGACGCTTCCACCGACAGGAAAATCCTTGGAATAATAACGGACCGGTAATTTCCAAGTAAGTGATTACCTAACTCCGCCTTTCCACGTGTGCGACGCGCGACACGAATGTATTTAATTGCTTAATAACATCATAAGCGCTCTGCCTTCGAAACGTCGCTTTTTTATACGCCTCGAATAAGCTCCTCGGCCCACGAGATGGACACGTGGAAGCGTGGCTTAAGTGGTTACGCCTAGTCGGGCGGCCGAAAGAGGCGAATATTTGTGAATTTTTTTTGAAGAGGCGGGAGCATATATTTTTACAAAACTTTTTGCGCTTAAGAGAGCAACGTTTAAAGAATATTTGGTAATTTTTTCGTAGAAATATGTTTACGTTTATAGTAAAGTAACAACCGACATCCAAGAAGCATTTTTAGAAATTTGCTTTTGCTGTGAGCACTGCCATTCGGAACCAGATCATCTAAAATCAAACAACAAACAAGATTTCGTTGGATTAATGTATCTTCCGATTCACGGAGAGAATTTGCGAAATATTAATTTAAAACAATATGGCGGCTGTTTAAGGTTGAAATGCTGAATTTTTTGTGGAAAAATCCCGCGAAAAAATTCAGGATTTCGACTTTAAATAACCGCCGTTTTGTTTTAAATTAATATTTCGGAAATTCGCTCCGTTAATCGGAAGATACATTAATATACTAACGATTTTTTTTTGTTGTTTTGATTTTAGATGATCTGTTTCCGAATAGCAGTGCTCACCGCAAAAGCAAATTATTAAAAATGCTTCTTGGATGTCGCTTGTTATTTTATTATAAACATAAATATTCTTGCATAAAAAAATTACCAAATGTTCTTTAAACGTTGCTCTTTAAAGCGCAAAAAGTTTTGTAAAAATATACGCTTCCGCTTGTTCAAAAAAAATTCGCAAATATTCGCCGCTTAACTAGGTATAACCCCTTAAATCGCGAGGTATACAATACGGCGCGTAGTAACTTCCGCAAAGATCCCATGAGCCTGCGGTGACGGAAGCCTGGCAATTTCCTGCGTCGTCCGCAGGAATCGCCAGACGATATAACGACGCGTTCCGTTCAATCAACGACAATCGCATTAGAGTACGCGGAAATGATTGTCGGGTCGCGGCGGACAGTCTGTTGGTCCTGGACGTCGAAGGGTGAAGGATGAATGACTGCTGCTTATTATATTTGCGGAGAGTCCTGTCTGCTGGAACCTTAAAGGCTAGGGAAACAGTCCGGTTTGGTAATCGAGGCACGCTACGCGAGCAGCCTGGGTAACTTCGTAAATTGAATTTCTTGGCAGAGCCGGAGGAAAGCTTTTGCATAAGATTCTAGCGGCAAGAGCGAGCCTCAAACTTTGTAATAAATGCGATTTAGCGGGCCACCGAAGCTGAGGCATCGCCGCGGTGATCGTTGGACTTACGCGTCTCATTGTTATTCTCTAGGATCGAATCGATAAGTCGAGCTTAGAGATCCTACTTAGATACTCGTGCTAATCTACTGTCAACAAAGTGAATTCCGAGGCTGTTAATATTCATGGAAGAAGGATATATCGGCGGTGCATGCAACTTATAATCCCTTCATGCGAGGAACAGTAGCTTTTCGAGAGGAATCGTGCAGATAGTAAACAATAACAGCACTCCCGATTCGAGGCAACATATATATATGATGCTCGAACTCCCTGATCACGTCGATAATTAATCGTAAAGTTCAACCACAGAAATGGTGCATAAAGGTCTCGCACGTAACCTCAATGAAGCTAACTGTGTTTACGCTCAAGTTCCTAATTTCCTCTTCTTTCAGTTTATAGAAGAGAGAATGAAACGCAAACAGACCAGCAACCCGTGCCCAGTCAACCTAAAAACTAAGTATGCACACCAGACGCTACCGTTACTAAGAGTGTCGAGATGCTCCTTTGTTTGCAATCGGCGAGAAACGCGGAAGTCGCGATTGATCTTCGTCGCGAACGTTCTAACACACCCTAATCAAACCCTTTCCATTCACCTGGCGACAATGCAAAACGATGTCTGTGGTACTTACTGTACGGCGGTTTCTCCGTTTCCCATATTAACGTGCCGCGATGAAAGTAGACCCTGCACCGTTTCTTCTTCACCACGAACGTATTCAGGAGCACCGTCCTGGAGGATTGGTCCGTGATCTCCTGCATCATCCTGCCGGTCCACTGGTTTCCAACGGGAGTTGATAATCCTTCAATGCGGAGGCCACTGGCACGTCATCTCAGTGCCGATCGATCGGCGATATGCGGGAAAATCGTCACGGGGATCGGGAAACAACGGTCGCGAAACTTAAAACGTACTCCCGCCACAACGTTACACGCTCTCTGACTCGCGCACGACTGCAGTACGCGATCGACTCACGAGGCAATCGTGTCAAACCGTGGCCGCTCGGCTCTCCATACGATTCCCTCCGAACTTTCCCGACAGAGGGCGACGAACGTCAGTCGATTCTCCTAAACCCTAAGCCATTTGTATTCGCAGCATTTCATTTACTTTTAATAGATCGATAATCATGTTATTTAGACAATTATGAATAATTGGTAATGCGAATCGACGGAGGTTATTAGAAATAAAGCACTCCGTGGGATTATTAAAGAAATTAATTAAATGCAAATCTAGTTGGAATTTGGATCAGCCTGACGGTTGCGATTTTTGGTTTCGAATTTCGAAACTTCGAATTCTTGTATTTTCAGTTCGTCAGCCCTTCTGTGTTATATAAATAATTTCAAACGCCTATGCTAATTTCACGGTGGAAAGAGCTTCGGTAAGGTGCTCCGTCAAGCGTGGAAACAAAGTGCTAGGTCGTCGACTCCTTTCCCTTTCCAAGACCATGCGAATAGCGCTGCATTCTCGCTGCAACGAAAGCTGGGTTTTTGTAGTTCGGAGCTAGGACCGGAGTGTTGCATCATTTCTACTTGAATATCTTCCAGAGTTCGAAGTTCCCGGAGTTTGAGTAAATTCTGTACCTTTCTGATTACTGAGTTTATTGGTTGGTGATTGTTCATTCAGAAATGAATGATTGAGAGCACTATGGGGAAAGTTGGAGAGAATCGTTCAAAGATCTATATTATCTACCACTGTTACAGAAACGCAAAGGGATCTTTTTATTTGGATAATTCAGAGCTGCGATTTTATCGACATCTGGCTGACGACGCCTGCCACCTGGGGACTATCTGATCAGCCCGTATATACGATAACATAGTTACATGGGTAACTGGAAACGCGTTTTCAGAAGATTAAAAACATTTCCACGTAACTCTACTTCACGATACTCTATCTGAAATAGTTTTACTTCCGAGACAAACTAACTAAACGTTAAATTGCTTCCTCGAACGCTCTACAAAGAATTCCAATACTTGTCAAACGCAGAATTATTAAGATTTGCGCGGGAAACGAGCAGAGGTGCTCACGGTCGTTCCAAAAACGTATATCGCAAAATCATCTCGTATTTTATAACATTAAGTGTCTGCACTGTCTAATCCAGCTTAAACCCGTCGAAAACGTCTCCTCTTTAATTCTAAATCCAGAATAACATTTCCCAAACTCCAAATTAATTAGTACTAATCACAGAAAAGCATCATTTATCCAAATTGCCCCCACCATCGCCACTCATCTTCGCCGCTCCATTACACTTGCTAACATACGAATCAAATTTTTAATTTATAATACAAAATATTATTCAATCACCGATTCGATCTGAAGTGAAACAGACACGAGATGATATCTAACCCCTCCAACGATTACAAAGCGTCGCGAATGAACCGCGAAACGGAGAAGTATTGCCGGTCCTCGCTAGAACTTATCGGGAGCAAAGCGTATGTGCGGCACAAAGGCACACTTGTAGCGTCGGCTTCCTGGCGACAAGGCTACAGGGACGCCAATATACAACGCGGGCGAAACGGTGCCGTAACGACGTACCTGAGGGGCAGGCTTGAGGTGCGCGTGCGTGGATTCGAAAGGACCAATCAGAGGGGAACAGCGCCACGGTAGGGACATCGGGGGGGCTCTTGGTGGCCTTGCGCGTTCTTCCGATTCTGTAAAAGCTGGAGGCGCGGCCATTTTGTCAGCTCATACGATCCCGGGCAGTCGACGCCGGTGCAAAGTATAATTCCCGTTTGCGACGAGTTCGTGTACCGTGCCCAGTGGCTGTCTGTCGGCGGCGTTCGCGGTTACGGTATCACGGTCGCCAGTGTGAGAACCTGCTACGCTCGTGGATATCGCGCAGGAATCGTCGGGAAGCCGTCGTAGGAGAGCCGTTGTCGCCAGGGCCGCGAGACGCGCCGCGTACCCGCGTCGTCAGTTTTTGTGTCGGGTCCCGTAATAATAGTTTAGCTTTTAGCGAGACATGGCGGAGCTACAGGGAACCCCAGTCAACCAGGACGCCCTGGCCGTGGCCCAGCTAGAGCTCGGTGGGAATCCGAACGCCTTGGCGTTGCGTAGGCCATTCGACCCCGTGGCACATGATCTAGACGCGACCTTCCGTCTTACGCGGTTCGCCGACTTAAAAGGATGAGGGTGTAAAGTCCCTCAGGAGGTTCTTGGGAAACTCCTCGAGGGACTACAGGCAGACGATGGTAGCGCACAAGATCATGAGCATGCCCACTTTATGCACATGGCCATACCACGTATCGGTGAGTATACACGCTGGACATTATCGCGCGCGTACCCTTAATATGCGCCGACATGTTTGATTTTTATACCGCGTCTCGGCGCTCTTCACGTGTTCATCGGATTTTATCGACGATGCAGATATGAACATTCAAATTTTTTTCCGCCGCTGCTCTTTCGACGTGCAACGCGAGAAACACGGCTCGAAATTATATTACCCGATTGTAAAATATTGCTTGTTATAATTTCTCGTGGCCAATGATACTTTATAGTATTTCTGCATGAGTAATGGGAAGAACTATCGCTTACTGCGAACATTTTTCGGTTGAAATGATTAATTTCGTGCGGCACGAGGGTCCCGGGCGCGATCATCACGGTAGACGGCCCTGCCGTGCTAACCGCCATATTGTCTCCCGCCTGATTTCTCCCACGCCACCGGAAATGTGAGTGTTCTCAACTTCTTGAAATCCAATTGAAGTTTATCGTACCACGCGATTTCATATGATACATCAAAGTGAATTTCTCGGGAATAAGACTTCGGAGAACATGTTGCGAAATATGAAATGTTGAATTTTAAATAGTAATTAAAAAAATCTCCTTTTGTTTCAGGCATTGGCATGGATTCCTCCGTGACTCCGCTAAGGCATGGCGGGCTCAGTTTGGTGCAGACTACAGACTTCTTCTACCCGCTAGTCGATGACCCTTACATGATGGGTAAGATACAAGATAGTATCGTGCGTAAATAAAAGCATTTTGTTGTATCAGTTGCGGCGTTCCTCTTAAGTTTGCAAAAAAGTTCTGCCACCTAAGTAGTGGCTACAATCTCATTTGTTAAGGATAAAAATTTCTTGTATGGCATCCTGTTTGACCACTGCTATTGGAGTACTTTTCCAGGTAAAATTGCGTGCGCGAATGTTATCAGCGATTTGTATGCGATGGGTGTCACAGAGTGTGACAATATGTTAATGTTGCTGGGAGTCAGTACAAAAATGACCGAAAAGGAGCGGGACGTTGTTGTTCCTTTGATCATGAGAGGGTTCAAAGATTCTGCCTTGGAAGCTGGCACAACAGTGACAGGAGGTCAAACAGTTGTTAATCCTTGGTGCACAATAGGTGGTGTTGCTTCTACTGTCTGCCAGCCGAACGAGTACATTGTGTATGCGTCTTTGTACGAGTTGTATCACACGTGTGTCCACGTACACCAGGGTAACAATAGCTTTTTAATGCAGGCCAGACAATGCAGTGGTCGGCGACGTTCTTGTTCTGACGAAGCCTCTCGGAACCCAAGTCGCCGTTAACGCCCATCAGTGGTTAGACCAACCAGACCGCTGGAACAGAATAAAGCTCGTCGTTAGCGAGGATGATGTGAGAAAAGCCTATCAAAGAGCGATGGACAGCATGGCCAGGCTTAACAGAATAGGCAGGTGTTTAAATACTGTACGAAGTAGACGAAAGGTAAAAGGGGTAAAGTAAAATCTGATTTTCCGTTCTTTTTATAGCGGCCAGATTAATGCATAAATACAATGCGCACGGAGCGACAGACGTCACTGGTTTCGGCCTGCTGGGACACGCACAAAATCTGGCCAAGCACCAGAAGAATGAAGTTTCCTTCGTTATTCATAATTTACCTGTTATCGCTAAAATGGCAGCTGTTGCGAAGGCGTGTGGTAATATGTTCCAACTCCTCCAAGGTCACTCGGCAGAAACCAGCGGAGGATTGCTTATTTGCCTACCAAGGGAACAGGTGTGTAATGATCTATGCATCAACTTGTCGCATAAGCCCCTGCTAATACAGTAGAGTATACTGCTTATTATAGAATACTCTAAAGAATGGCAGGGAGAGAAACAGAGACTTCCATGCCGATTTGCAGTTTTTAGCATTTTGGTGCCGTCAAATCTCTTACACTTCATTACGTCGCTTCTAATGTCCTCTGCTGGCGAAGTTCTTCGTCGTTCATCAAATACTCTTGTCTTCCAGGCCGCAGCATATTGTAAGGACATCGAGAAGCAGGAAGGATATCAGGCGTGGATTATCGGTATCGTAGAAAAAGGGAATCGCACAGCAAGAATAATCGATAAGCCACGAGTTATAGAAGTTCCAGCTAAAGAGAAAGATGGAGAGCTCTGGTAAAAAGGCGTGGAAGATTTTCTTTTGCTCTTTGATTTACATTCATGTATCTAGAAAGTACCACACGCAACACAGGCAACACGCATTTACACATGCAGATTCAGGGCACCTACATGTGCACGTTATAATGCCAAGAGCTAAGGGAGTTTTAAGTCTGGCTCGCTAGATGAAACATCGATAAATACAGTTCACAGCAGTTTCGATTATATTTTTGTTCCATAGGTTAAAGACGTGATGTATGACGATAACAGCTCGTATTATATGTTATCTTTACTGAAGTTTAATCTCGAGTTTAAGCCTAGGAAGGTAAAAAAAAAACGGTCTCTTTTATTCTTATCTGTGGCAAAAATAGAGACTGTTACGATGACACGTCTGTAAAATGTTCTTAGTAGTCTTCCTGACAGCTATGAACTCTGATTCGGAACTATTTGACGGAAAAGTATGGGGGAGCAATGAAGATGAGTTTAGGTATAGTCTTTCTAAGGAATAAGACTTAAAAAAAAAGTACGTGTAAGTGTAGCCTCTGGTAGCACTAGGCTCGGGCTAAGCTTTTCAACTGCATTTGATCAAACTTGCAATACGTTGGGAGACATTTGGGGTGCTTAGTGTTAATGAAGATTGTTAAGGAACAGAAATGGATAGCTCGTGATCACAAAGAATCTATAAATATATTTTAAGGGGGGTATAGCAACTTCACGAAAGGTTTTAAACGATATAATGTACATTACATTAGTCCGCGGATTTATTAAAGAAAAAGTCATACGAGTCCTAGTTCTATAGATGAAAATTTGTAAACAGAAAAATTACTACCCCGTAGTAATGCGATGATTAAGCCGTTCGACAGGCCGACGAGGATTTTCACGAATTTGTAATTCTGATCTACTGTTACATAGAACGCGTAAGATGTCCAAATGAGAAAGATAAAGGCCTTCTCTAGTTCTCTCGTTACATACGCTTTTGACAAGTGATGATAAAAAAAAAAAAGAAAATACAAGAAAACGAGCACAGGCCCTAACGTTGTATTACTTTTTCATATAAATAAAGTGCTACTTTGTCAATAAAATTACAGTACCGTTGTTGTCACTATATACCCTTCCTTACGCTTTTCTTGGAACGAACTTGTTTACGCGAAATATTTCGAGCAAACAAGCGTTTGGCGGCGGTTCATCAAATTGCGAAATGCAACGGCCGGCTTGCGTCATTGGTGTATGCATATCCGGTTCTTGAAGCTTAACCCAAGGCAGCCAACAGATTAATGACTAAAATAACTAGACCCTTTCATGCATTGGTCGATCGCTTGTCGGGCGACTCGGTAACTGGTCGTGCAATCGCGGTTCACAGGTCACCCACTATAGATCGGCCGATATATTTTCCCTCCCCGGTCATAGTCGTCACGGCATTCCCGCGTTAAAGCTTGTCGTCGGAGGGAAAAGTATCGGGAGAGAAGAGTCTGCCGAGTTCGACCTGACCGTCTCGCATAGTGGTTTCTCCATTCGGGTTTTCAAAGTGACGATTTAATGGTAGCGCTGTCCACGTGGTGTGCCAAGGCTGCGGCCTTCAGGGCCGTGATGCTGGGTGCCCCTGCATCCGGCAAGGGCACCATGTCATCTCGAATTGTCGAACATTTTAAAGTGACTCACATATCTAGCGGTGACAAGTTGCGTCTTCATATGACCAGTGGCACCGGTACGTGCATCAACCATAAACCATTATTCTGTTCGTTATCGACACTACTCGAATGTCCCTTATCTCTTCGAACTGGACTTTAGACCACCATTGTCCCCCTCCACCTCCCTTTCCGTGAAACCAACATTGTCAAACACAGTTTTGGGTTTTAGGTGTATCGATGGTACATAAAATGCGCTTCTGAGCCCGAATACCATCTTCGGGATGCTTTGTTTCCCGAAACACAAAATGAAGAACGCTCCTTTCTTCGAAGTCCCTTAACCAGGTTACGGCTGTCCTTGTTTCCTGACTTGTCTTGCACGTTTTAGAATTGAATTCCACAAGCCACGCTCGTTTCTCGATCCTCTCTGTTTCTCTCGGCCTTTGTTGTCGCTTCGAGTTACGCACACATGCGCGATACGTTGTCGATATATGTACGCATGAGGAATTAATTTGACGCACTTAATAATTTCCCTTCGACACTTTAATTGAGGCAATATGCATGTGACTACTATCGAAGACGGCTCGAATAATACACGCGCCCCAGTTATCTGCATCAGTTCGTCCAGCAACGTGTAACGATTTCTTGACTTAAAAGTATCGCACAGACACGTGTTCTTTGTAAGAATAAAACCTACGTAGATCACCTTGAAAGTTAAACGAAGAAGGCGTGGACGAATTTCGTTTAGTCCGCTGATAAATTAAAATATCCTTTATAGAAGCCTTCCCATTGTGGAGACGGCTAACTGGACGCGATTAGATTGTCCCCTACTCTCGCAATTCTGATATAATTGCGAAGGATATCCTTATCAATTCATTCGGCCGACTACCCTATTTATAAACAATGCAAAAACGTCCGTTACGCGAAACGAGTAAACAAACTTCGTCCAATTACGAGGCACGATTTCGATTGGAATTTTCATACAAATCTTAAGCGTACTTGTCACGACGGATTTAATAACTCTCAAAGACAAATACGTCCCCGCGCTACTTTTGATTTATGGACGAAATTATTAACCCGTTTCAAAGTCCGTCGCAATATTAATTGGCAGAGAAACAATTACGCCATAAACGGACCGACGGACGTTCACGACAGAAATTTAAAAGGTTGTTTCAACAATATAGAACTGGGCAAAGCTGTAGCGAGTTACGTGCTGTCCGGCAAATTCGTTCCCGATGACGTGATGATCTCGATGATCAATAAAGAGATCGAGACGGTCGGGGATAGAAATTGGCTGTTGGACGGTGAGTGATGGTACAAAATAGAAACTCTAATATTCCTAGCGTTGGCCGTGAACGTGTGACGACGACGACGACGCGCTCGCGACTAAATTCGACTAAAAAGTTGGCATCGGTACAGGATTCCCGAGAACATTGCAGCAGGCGGAAAAGTTGCAGAAAGCCCACTCCGTGAACCTCGTCCTCTACCTCGACGTGCCCGTTTCCGTGATCTTGAACCGCGTGAAGAACAGGTGGGTTCATCTGCCCAGCGGGAGAGTTTACAACATCGGGTTCAACAGTCCGAAAGTGCCGGTAAGCCGAAGCTGAAAGCTCGATTCTCGTTAAAACGTATCCCGTCAGCATTCTGCCAACCAAGTAGAATCTCTGAATTAGATTTCGGTCTTCCTTTACACTTGCTGACACGAAGTATTGATCTGTGCCTTTTCAACAGGGCAAAGACGATGTGACTGGAGAACCTCTGAGCAAAAGGGACGACGACAAGGTTGAGATCGTGCAGAAGAGGCTGGACAGGTATAGCAAGGAAAATGAGCCCATTTTAGAGTTCTACCAGAAGCTGGGGATACTGGAGTCTTTCCAGGGTGACACTACCAACGAGTTGTGGCCTCGTGTGCAGGGCACTATAGGAAAATTCTTGTCGTCGTAGCTTGTAAATTGCTAGGTGAATTAGTTGAAACTTCGGACGGTCCATAGTGATCGCATGCTTCCAATAGTTTTAGTGTTACTTTCTGTACGCACACATATTGACGAATTGAACGAATGTATATGAAATCTGAGAGAGGTTTATAATATATTTTTCTGTAATTTTTATACGCGCGATGATTGCAACCTAATTTTACATTGGTATAGTACAAAGCTTTTTAATCTGTAAATATGTACAATTCCCGCTTGTTTCGTGAAAGTTTCATTGAATTTGATACTGTATCTTAACTTTTGTATCTAGAGGTGCCCTGTATGATAATGTCGTCATATCAGATTTGGTGGAAAGGATTATTTCCTAATCAGAAGGAAGCACATATTTGTACAATAATCCACCGAGAAGTTTCTAATTGTAGATACACTGATTTAGATATTTTGGCAAGTTCGATTTATCATCGTTTTATATGAGATCCTTTATAAGAGCAGAGTATTGTATAGCACTATACAGAGAGGCATCAGAGAAGCTGATACTGATTCTAAGGTGGTGGGAAATGTTTGTAGGGCTTATGTAACTTCGATACACGAAAACACGTTATATATTCCGTTAAATTGTTATTGATCGAATGAGATGTACTCGCAACCATAAACGGGAAATAAAGAGAGTATTGAAACGGTAATTTTTATAGCTCTCACCATGTTTATTTTTAACTGTACCGATATACGCTTTAACAATTTTCAGTTGTGTACAGACTTTTAACAATATGAGTATAATATACATTATATATATATATATATATGTATATATACCATGCTCGCATCTTCTTGAAAAATTAAGTCGTTCTTCGGTAATAACAGTAGCTTAGTAATATATACGTCTGTTAATAGCATGTTTCATTTCCATAACATAAAACGTTATGTCGAACGCAGTGATATGGCGCGCTGACGCGCGGAAACTTAGCATAAGTTCAGTATAGTCGTCTGTGGCGAGAAATTAGCACATGAAATAAATAAATAACTTAGGGTCTCATTGCTAAAAGCTTAATGTAACTCAGGCTTAGATGTTATAAGGTAGATATGGTTCGATTAGACGACAAAATGAAATCTGGTCATGTTACGCCTCGCAAGGAATATCTAACGTTGCTGCATTAAAAAATAAGTTACGTCAGGAACATTTCCACAAGGAATTCAGAAATGTTTATAAAAATTACTCTTCGTAGCAAAATCGTCAGCTTACGGTCTACGCAAGTCTCGACGCGTATCATCGATGGGAACGCATCGAATGAAGAATACACATCCTCGAAACGATAATTATATCACTACGATGTACGCTAAATTAATACCTAGGGATTACTAAAAGCAAGAATTTTTTGAGATCAAGAAACAAGGTAAGAGATGTTGTGCAATAACGTACTCGAATATAAAAGCCGCATTAAATTATGATCACAGAATTACGTATTGACGATAACGCTTTTAAAGTCTATAGTCTGTTTTTATCGCGATTGGAAAATATTTGACATGCTAATCCATGCCATTTAGCGGGCACGCTTGAGATCTTGAAAGTTCGCTTCGCGGCAGAAAATCCGTCTGGTAAAATAATATTCAACTGGTCTAACATAATGCAAAGTTGCATCTACTATAGTCATAAATTGGTTTTCTTCCTTGTACGTGTGTGGACGAATGAGCGGAGAATTATGATGAACGTAATATTAGTCACCATTCTCCAAAGACTATCGATGAATGTCTTTAAGTACGCTATATTTAAATGTCCGTGGTAGACGTCTCACTGAACCAGTTCGAACTCTTCGCACTCGTCAAGATCATCATCATAGGTTTCATTACCTGCGAAAGAGGTAGCAGAAGGAATTATGCTTTCCACAATTTCAATCTTCTGGTGGAGATCCTTTCCGCTCCCGTCGCAGAATAAAAACATCGGATAGTCGACCTTTTCATCCTCCGGCACCAAGTACTGCAACAGAAAAGAGATACTCGTTAGAAGTCTGATCCCCTTAAACTGCACGTCCCCGTTTTGGGGTACAGCGATACATACAGAGGGAGCGACCTCCATAAAATTCGTGAACTGCGTTTTGTTGTGAAAATAGAACCCGACGCAACAGCTGGGATCCATTTTCGAAATCAACATCTTTCTCGGCGAGGTACAGTGAAAACTCGTCAGAGGGAAAGTGTCTTTTAATACGTCGACGGTCTCTTGGCAATAATGCGGATCTAGATTGATCAATTTGTCTTCCTGGAAACCGATGAAATAAAGCGAATGTCTAGGTCGACCGCCGATAACACCGATGCAAGTGTCTAACGTAAGTAAATGTGTCAAGCAGGATGCATAGACAGGATTTAACTTGTCAGCACCGAGTCTTAAAGGTACAAAAAGTATAAGAGATTTCCATTTGCCGTCGGGCAGCTGACACACGTGTTCTACATCCTGCAGATAAACTGTAAGAATGCGTTAGGAATTAAAACCGGAGAACATAATTCTATTTAGCTAAGATATAAGTAGCTTAGCTATCGTATCACCTGCGCAGTCCTGAGCAACATAAACAGCCAAGTTACTGAATACTGGATGATGTTCCGCCGCGCGCTCTACCGCTTGGCATAAGAGATGAGCAACGGAGGAAGGCCCGTACCAATCTCCGGCGCGCTTTCCCCAGAGCGCTCCTAAAGATACAAGTGCGTGTATAGAGAACGGGGATATACGTTCGGGTAGATCGCCAAACGACTTTATAATTAATCTGTGATTATATTCGTCCAGTTTCTGCTGCTCCGTTTTCATCGGTTGGTCCGGCTGCCACCGCCATTCTGCAGGGGAAAGTCTTGTTGTAGGAGAATACAACTGTAGGTACATGATAATCGATACTAAGGTACCGATGAACCATGGTAAATATAATAACTATGTACTCGGCACATTTATTTACAGTTATTATATTAGAATTTACTGCTAAAGTCTGTAAAGAAAATATATGCCTCGCCCAAGGAAATGGCAGACCAGTGCCTGCGCCAACATCATCTGACCACTGCGCAGCATACAGCCCCAGCCGCAGTCAGTGGTGAACGTCGATCCGTTTAAACTAGGAAACTCTCTTCTATATGTCAGCCAAAGACGAGACGCGAAATCTTTCTTAAATTCTTCTATACTATCTTCGAAACTAATAGCATCCATCGCCAAAGATATCTCGCTTCCAGTGTCTAAAGTTTTATCCGCTTCGGAAGCCTTTTCTAGAAACTCCTCTGGCTTCTTACGATACATCTTGCCGAGCAGGCAGACCGGAGATTCTTTGGAGAAGTTCGGTTTCACCATCTTAATGGTCCAGCCTTGGAATAAATTAAAAGCCGATAAAACTTGCTGCAGCGCGAACAGCTGTACGTACTGCTATTACACTAACCATATTTGACGTTGTTCCACATAGACAATAGCTTTGTCTTCACTTTACTGTCGACCTCTGTGGCAACATTAGAATCATCCATGGGTAATCCATTGTTCAGCTGTATGCTGGGAACACGATCTGTGGCAATCATTCCGGAGAACAATCCTATCGTGCTGTTACTAAAACCCCCTGGGAATCAAAGCGACCATTAATACGCCGAGCTAAGTGGTGCTTCCGAAGACCCATAAGCCTAAAACCGGAAACGCGAGGGAGTATATCTTTCGCGTAACCGAGCCGAGCACAAAGAGCCGAATACGATCGCGGTACGATGACTTAAACTCGAGCATCGAGGTCGGTATGACTAATAGAAACGATTCATTGGCCGTTATACGCGATCCTAAGCAGCGGAATTCGGGGAAAGAAGGGAAGCAGTTTCTCGGTAATCCTCGTGGGCGGATTTGGCTTCGCGTTAGGTCCGACACTCACCTAACCTCTCCCTGGAGGGCTGCACCTGCCCATTCATGCCCAACAAGTAAATCTTAGACAGCATGCACTCCGAGACATTTAAGTACCGCCAACGGGGACGGCAATCACATTTCACGCCCGCGTACGCGCACGGTTACGATGGCATCGCAGCTGGTCGCGTCCTATCGCATCCCGCCCCAGCGAACGATTTCCTATTCACGTAGAACGATCCAACACGATTATGCATCGGCCCCGCACGAGCCACCACCATCAGCAGACCCGCTGTCAACAGTCAACGCTTCATTTTACGCACTGCCAAGTGAAATACCAGCTCCGTAAGACACTCTAAATATGGTTTGTCGCCGTGAGGACGCGGGACAGCTCGGTAACCGGAGGACAGGCGACGCGACGACTGGAGAGCAAACGATCGAAAATAGGTTTAAGAGTGGACGCGTAGACGCTCGAGCCGCCGACACGAAAGGACGCGTGTTTACAATGAGGCGTCGCGTGAAATTTAAAGCGCTCGCTCGACGCCGCCACCGCCGCGCCGCGGCGAAGCGGCGAAACGCGCGAGTGCACGCCAGCCAGCCGGACTGGCATGCACGGATTGCGCTGATCAGATCTGATTTCGAAACGATCTTATCTTATCGATGTTTGCACGCTCTCGAACAGCTTTTAATTGCACGGATAAATTAGCGGAAAAGAATAATCAACTCTCTTCCCTTTTCCTCTTCGGTCGACGCGCGATAATTCCGTTGCATTTTTCCGTGTCGCCTTTTGTTCGCGTTCCCGATACACTCTCTCGACGTGCATACGTTCCTCCCGCGAGTTGGTGCCCCGATAAGAGAGACACTCGCAAGAAGCCTCTTTCGCGATACTCTTTATCTGCGGGAAGGGAATGCTTTCAGGAATTTTTCAGATTAAACTAATGCAATCGTCGACAGATCGAGGAGTATAACGCGTCACGGGTATTACGAACGGCACTCGAACGCTTCCCAAAGCGGCGGCACGCCATTCCGTTAATTAACACTCCACCTGCCGAGAGGCTGACAAACGCTGCGCCGCTTTCATCCGGAATTAAAACTCCCAATGAGCGGTTTCGCTCCGCGGGCAAGCGAGCGAGCGTCAGCCGCGTTTAACTTATTCGAAGTTATTAATTAAAAAGTTCGCCCCGGTTGAAGTCGTCCAAGCGACGGCACCCGTATCCTTGCAAGTAGAAATTCAGCCGGCACCGTCGCGCGGAGGTGGACCCGCGATTCCCCACCCCGACTGTCCGGTCCTAATTGATTATTATCCGGGACGGAATAAAAATTCACGGGGGAACCGGATTAACGGGTGGGACAAGAGGCCGCGACCGGGTGCTACATTATCCCCCTTTGTCGCGGCGTAATAATGCAGTTTTATCGCGGCGAGGGCGGGGAGTCAGGGAAACGGTCCGAATGGGAAAAGGCTCGGGACCAGATGGAACGGAGATGGGCAACGGGGAGAGCTCTCGGGCACGAAAAAGAGGGGCGCACAGAGGGACTGTCATGCGCGTCTCGCCGCGGAATAACCAATGAGGTACGCGTATCCCGGCTTACCTCATTGATTACCACGTTCGCGCTCCGTTCTAAATTTCCCATTGTGCCCGTTGTCGTCGTCGTGGTCGTCGCTGGGAAATATGAATCGGCGGTGGCGTGGCGTCGTCGTGCCCCGACGGAGGAAGATTGATGGAAAGGAAATGGAACGGCCTGCCTGTCAGGACAATAATCTCTCTCCTGGCCGTGTTGCATTAACAATACCCCCCGGGCAGGTGCATTGAAAAGCTTCGGGGTAAATCTCTGAGGGGGCGAGAGGCGCAGAGGGCGGAGGGCAGAAGGGGCAGAAGGGTAGGGGGTGCCTGATAGGGAGCTGGGGCGAGGATATTTCCCTGTGTATACACCTGTGCGCGTCGTTAGTAAAACGCAACGATAGCTGGAAAGTCAAGAAAGGGACACGCACAGCCTAGGATAATTATTTCCCTCCAATAAGTATAACTCGCTGCTGTGCCCACGGGCGGAGGCAGCGGGTGGTAGGTGGCGTAGGACGGAAATTAGGTCATGCAAGAGTATCGACGGACCGACGTAATCACAGTGCACGAATAAGGATATTAACGAGTCACGGTTGTTCCTCGAGATCCTTCTTCTGCCCCCGGCGCGTTGGCAACCGGAGGGGTTGCCGTCGCTCGGGCAATCGACGCGCCATCTTCTGACGTCATCGTCAAACCGACGAGATTGGCATAATGCGAAAGATTAGCGGAAATTGGCCCATTAACCCTCGGTATCCTTTCGAGAACGCATTACGGTGCATTGCAATGTTTTAGACCGTTCGATATCCCGGGGCTTTCGGGCCGTAGATGCTTCAGACACCAGCGACGCCTGTTCAGGGAACGAGTAGGAAGTCGAACGCAAAAGCTGGCCGAAATCAAACGGCTCCCGGATCGCCATTCCGCGGGTACAGCGTTCGCGCGAGGATCGTTATTGCGCGGCTGATAATTCCTATCAGGAGGAGACTCATTAGCCGGAGCGCGGCTTGAGCAACCGTGCAAATATGCACGGCTCGCCAAACGCGGAAACGCCTGGCAGCTTTGCGCGATATTAGCCCGCGGGATCGATAAATCGACCCGACATCCGGCCGCGAGCGCGCTCACGCGGGACCGCGAATTAAAAGTCTATCGCGTACCGCGATATCTCTCGGGGCTCGATCCAATCAGTTCAATCGGAAGGGGGATAAAGCGTCTATTCCGACGTGACCCAGTTGGCTGCTTCTTCTCGATCCCACTAATTATTCAAAATCGCCGGGTCTCACGAGCGAGCGGCGATATTCCCGGCCCCAGTGACCAGCCACCGTCCGTCGCAAACGGAGAGGGAATAAATCGTCGGCGAGACACGCGGCCGCACAGTGGGCCGGATTTAAAATTTGGCGCCCTTTGGGTCTTCTTTTTAAGATATCGGAATGAAATTTGCGCCGAAAAATGGGAAAGAATTATTCCTTTCTAAGGATGTATAATTTAATATTTCTTACATTTATTTAGTTATTTATTTTTCAATTTTTTTGACTTATTTGTGGTAGAAAGAAAATTAGTTCCGTTTATTTGGTACCTTATTTAATGCCATTTTCAGTAGTTTAAATGGAATGTTCGGGATACTTTTCGTTTCCAAGTTATAAGCAAAAGTTGAATAATAATTGAGTGCAGCCAAATATCGTTTTGTTTAAATTAAAGACCAATTTTTTGCGCTAAACATCATCTTCTATTAGTAATTAATGTAAATGATGTGTTTGAAAATAATTCTGAATATAGTAAGAAAATTTACGATATTTTTTAAAATTGACAAGGAATATCTTTCAAGTCCCAATGAGTCCCAACTTCGAATCAATTGGAATATTTTCAGTACACCCTCCTCTACGCGATTATGTAAAAACCACATCCTACTTCGTCCTACTTTACTAATTATTACTGTTTAAAGCGATATCGGGACTCCGCGAGACACTCTTCTAAGGATTTGTTTATATTTTAGACATATGGAATTGTTTATGCTATGGTGCAGATAAGCCTTCGGCTAAAATTGTATTCTCACTCTCAATAGGTACTATTAAATATAAAAAGATAGTTGAGTTTCTTGATTTTATTTCAGTATCAGCTCTGCAGCTTCAGGATCTAGTGGTTTAATTTTAAGGTCGATATGTATGGGTCGGACGTTAATAACAATCTATGAAATACGTCTTCATTTGTGGCAATTCTGAAATGTTTTCGAGTATTGTTTTCACGTGCCTACAATGTAAACAGATCCTTAGAAGAGTCTCTGAGTTTCTCGCGGAGTCCCGATATCGGACGCGAGTGCGTCGCACGACGCGCTTTAAACAGTGATAATTTGTAAAGTAGGACGAATTAGGCTGTGGTTTTTAAATAATCATGTAGAGGAGGGTGTACTGAAAATATTTAAAATTGGTTAGAAGTTGGGACTTGAAAGATATTCTTTGTCAATTTTAAAAAATATCGGAAATTTCCTCACTGTATTCAGAATTATTTTTCAACATATCATTTACATTAATTACTAATATTAGTATATATATATTTATTAATTTAAACAAAACGATATTTGGCTGCATTCAACTATTATTCGACTTTTGCTTATAACTTGGAAACGAAAAGTTTCCCGAGCATTCCATTTAAACTACTGAAAAGGGCATTAAATAAGGTACTAAACAAAAAGAATTGATTTTTTTCTATCACAAATAAGTTAAAAAAATTAAAAAATAAATAAATAAATAAATTTAAGAAATATTAAATTATACATCGTTAGAAAGGACTAATTTTTTCCTATCTTTTGGCGCCAATTTTATTCCGATATCTTAAAAAAAAATCAAAAGGCGCCAAATTTTAAATCCGGCCCACTGTGGGCCGGGGATCTCGAGCGGAGGGCTGGAGGCTTCGGTACGTGCGGACAAGTGCGGCTAAGTTAAAACAAACTCGCGAAACTCGCGGAGTTAGTAGGGAGAAAGGGGGACGGAGCGGGACGATTGATTAATGCCCGGCCGCAGCTGTTCGAGCGCTGAAAAAGCGCGGCCGCGAAAGAAGCAGAGAAGAGATTGGCAAAGTTCGCGGTGGCGAAATGAGATCTCGAAAAGGGAAACTCCCAGGCGGCTTGCGGCCAGAGTTGCGCGGCGCGGCAGCGAGAATGAGAATTTAATATCCGCGCGGAACTGTAGGTTGCCGAGGTAGGTCGACTGGCGCCGAATTCTTGCCAATCCGCGCGTACCCGGTGATTGAATTTCAGCTGGTGTATCGGCCCTGCTCTGGGACGCCGCTGCGCTTCGTTATTGCGCGGGCACTGGGCCCACGGGCACGCTGGATTCTTCCCTTCCCGTTTCTTGGACCCCTTGACGTTGGATTCTGAAATGCCTCGCGACAAGGTGACGCGCAGATCTGGATGATGGAGAGGCAATTCTGGGCGGGTGTTCTGGTAATCGTTGGGGAGGCTCCTCTAAAACGTGAGCCAGCTTCTCCGAGCTAGATGAACTGGATGCTCGTGGACGTCGTATATAAATTGGTCATTTCTGGATAGTTTGAAAAGTCCATTCTCGCCGGTGATTTTTACATAATTCAGAGGCAGACATTCGGCGGCCGTTGGACAACGGGGCCGGTAGATCCGTGGAATTAGAGTCCCGTCCCGAGGATTTCGTTTTAATTAATGCGCGCCGTCGCCCGGACTTTCTGATGGCCCGTGGAAACTGTGCCGCGTTTAAGGATATTATTTCCCTAGCTGAGTATATTCCCGGGCAGAGTAAATCCTGCAGGGCAGGCCGCTCACAGTGCGACGTGTAACGTTGTTTAGCTTATCGCACGTGCAAACGCGCGAGACCCGCCAGCAGGCACGAGCGAGGACAGAATCCTAGATGGCCCCTTTTGTGCACCGTGTCCCTCTTGAGAAAGGAACGAGCGCCGCCGAGTGTTACAAATATACCGGTAACATTTGTCACTCCGCGTCCCTGAGACGGGACGGCGCTATCAATCAGACCGACGCCCCTCTCGGGGGCATGTTCCTCTTCATCAACGACGACCCATGCGGTTCAGTCACGAGTCTACCCATTAGGGAGGAAAAGAATCGGTCCACCAGGCATCTGGACCAGGCTTCGAAGCCTAATCCTTCGTCCGCTGGAAGGTTGTTCTAATTAATTGAGCTATCTGGGTCGCCCCACGAATTCTGTCTCCCTGAATTTAATATTCGAGGTAGTTGCTGTCTGCAACTCCATTTGTTCGACCCGTGTTTGAACAGTACTTCTTGTGGCAAACGGAAGGGATAGGGAAATCCTGTTATTTGGTCTGTAGAATCTCTGGGTTTCGGTCCTCTAGACTTCTGATACCGTGTTCTGGATCTCCGACTACGAAAACGCACAAGAGATAAAATAATTTAAGGATATTTTCTTAATAAGGTTCGCGTGGTAGGTCGTTTTGGCGCGAGCTAACCCATACAGCACACTCCATTGCAACATTGCTGGAATGTTCCAGGAAGGTTCGTATATCCGCGCCTGTGAACGTTCCGGACATTCTCTAGCAATGGTCACGGAACGTTTCGGAAATTTTCTAGCCATGGTTCCGTAACTGTTTTCAGATTTTACGGCGATGTTGTTTCAGCAAAATTTGTGTGACATTACAGAAAGGATAGAAAATGTAAGGGAAATTGATTAAATTACAATAAATATTGACAATTAAATATTCATATATTTTAATAAAAATAATAGTATTGGCACTGTACAATAAATATTGACAATTAAATATTCATATATTTTAATAAAAATAATAGTATTGGCACTGGTGGGAATTCCCAAGTCCACGTATGTGAAGTTCCAGTCTCTTCTGCCCTCTTTTCTGAAAATGTACAGCGCTGCAGCGTGTAATGAACCGGGAATAATACATGCATTCATTTTACAATTTTACAATTTTAAGTACTGAAATGTGATAAATAATAATTTTTTTTACTAAATATTATATATATATTGTCCAATATAATATTATATTGTCCAAATATAGTAGGGATGCTTCTGGGAAACAGTGTTTTTCAAAATGATTATAACACAATAAGGCGATCTTTGAATGTACGAAATGTTCTGGCTCAGACCCATGTTCTATAACCCACGGAAATCTATACGAAGCAAACAAAAATATTTATTTTTAAGAAGTTCGACTTAATCTACAAATAGTATATACATGGGTTCTACTACATATTACCCGTGATATGTCAAACCTTCATCCAATTCACTCAGGTCTCCTGCGCCACAAAATACACACGTTCTAACCATTTTTATTACTTAAAAGCAATTAAGAAATAATCACGCTCTAACTATTTGCGCTTGTGCTTTCTTACGTGCTTTGGCTCTGCAACCTGTCACGTCGCACGTGAGTGACGTCACACAACGCCTGGAGCTTCACCACACGGGCTTGGGAAGTTCCACCAGAGCCAATACTATTATTTTTATTATTATTATTACTATTATTATTATTATTATTATTATTATAAACGGGAATAGTCCCATAGTTGACATAAAGCATACAACAATATTGAGCTTACATCGTCTACACAAAGCGTAACCTAATATACAGGAGAAAATTTTAACTTCCTACTCTGAATAATATAGTGTGTGTGAATGTAAAAAATGTGTAGCTGATTTATTTAAGAAATCAATGGTGTGTATAAATGTTTCTCCTTTTCCATAAGGATTCTGTGAAAAATATACACATATACAGTAATCTGCACCTACAATAATTATTATCGATATCAATTAGGGAAAAGTCGATACAAGAATCGATTCTGGAACCGTTTCGGAACCGATATAGTACCGAAAAAATAACGGTTATGCATACGATATGAGGAGGGAAATAGGAAACGTAACCGAAACATATAATAGTTGGAAATTTCAATTCTTCATAGCAGTTATTCAAAATAAAGGTTCTTTATAACCGTTTGGAGAACCGAAATCGATATTATAACAGTTTTCGAGCCCCGCTTAGTGCGGGACCTTTGTTGTAAAATGTCCGAAAAGTTCCATGTGCAATGTTCCACCGCAACATTGCTGGAATGTTCCAGGAAGCTTCCTATGTCCGCACCGGGGGAACATTCCACGGCAACGCTCATGGAACCTTCCTGCAAGCTTCGGGCAACGGAGCGTGCTGTATGGGAAATAACGAAACGGTACGCGGAAAAGGTGATTTAGCCTTGCAGGTGGGGGAGCAATTAACCTTCCAGGCCATGGCGATTAATCGATCCCGCTGTTTGCTCGTGATCGAGGCATAAATTCCAAGCGGCCCCGTGAATTACGATGCCGCCACAATTTACAAGGTAGCCGGCGCACGTGACGCCATCGTGTCACCGGCGATTGTTGTAATATTGTTACAACGGCGAGTTAACACGGTCTCCAAACACGCGGCACCGCCGGCGACAGGTGTTTAATTTGCAGAATTAATTATGATCTCCGGCGCGGTGGGCGTGTGCGCAGCGCGAACGTGTTCTCAAGGTAAACGCGACGTTCTTTTCGTTTGAAGCGCTGTGCAAAGTCGATTCTACGAAGGATCATCGCGGAGCTGTGCGCGGAACGGAGAACATTTAGCGCACCCCGCAAAGCGGCTGAATCGTTAGGACGGTTGAAGGAACTTCTATGAAACAGCCATCCCAGCTCCTTCAATCCCTTTGAATCCCTCAAATTTTCTCGGGGCAGTGCTCAGGATTTTAAGAAAACAGCGAGGAGATAGAAGAGACTGTTAGCTTAATAAGTATCCCCGATATCATACCTGCAATTTAGGAACTCCCTCAGACCACAATCCCCTTTACCACCACGTATCAATCACACCCGACGCGCGCCGAGCTCCCTCGCACTGCACTCGCCCTCCCTTCCGCGCGACTCACACCTAACTAAATTCACGCATCGAAGCCGGCCAAGCTCCGCCAAGAAAACCCTCCCCTCCCACTAATCACAAGCATGCCCATGGCCAATGATATTAAAATTCCTCCCGCGGGTATCCGAAAATTCGCGGGAAAATCGGGACGCAGGACGACGAGCGCGACGCGAGGAGCGAGGAGGACAGAGACGAAGCGTAGCGTCGCGGGGGTGGTGGGAGTCGGACGGCAGTGGTGGGAGCCGCGGCGTCGGGGAGGGTGGAAGCAGGAGGCGAGGGAGGGAGACGCACGCAAGAGTGAAAGAGGAGAGAGATACAGGGCGAACAGCAGAGAGGGTGGATTCGGCCGGCCGGCCAGTCGTGCTGTGGCGGCAACCACGACGCGTAGTCGTTTCACGTTCACCGCGATGTTGTCAAACAACCCCTCAAGCGTCCGTTCGGGGACCGGTCCGCGAAAGGGATGAACTGAGGTGGACGTAGATCGGCTTGGACTGGGTCGATCGTGTCGCGATGCACGCGGACCTATCGAGCTCGAGCTCCTCGTCCTTGGGCCCGCTTCCTGCGGTCCACGCCTAATATCTGCCCGTTGCTCTGATCCGTCGCGAATCAGTGGGATCGTCCTGGAACTATCCGGTCGCTGGATGTCCCGAGGAGTCCTCGAGGCATCCCACCGTCGACGGTAAACAAAGGAGGATCCACAACAGAGAGGGGCTGGCCAGGGGTGGGTAGGGGGGTGGGTGACTTTCGAAACGCTTCGGGAGCACGTGCAAGGGGGTGGCCTTTGGTTCGCGAATCGATTCCGCGGGCACAAGTGGTTTTTCCGTGCGGCTCGTGTCCTGAGAACGGGAGATCGCGGCGCAGCCGACCACGGGCGATCGCAGAGATCCCCCCCGGGCCGAGGATCATCCGAAGGTGGTAAGTACGAGGGGATCACCGTGGCGGAAGAGGAGCTTCCGTAACGTCCATCAAGGACAAGACGTTCGATCGTCGGCGTTCTACACCCAGCTGATCCTTGCCCGTTGCTAGAGATAACCTTGGTCTATCTAAATCTCTAGGTCAGACGCGAACTATCGCCAGCTCGTAATTAACGAGGACCTTCCCTACGCTCCGCGTTTATCCCCCTCTTTCTCACTTCCTGGCGCTTCTGATATTCATCGCGAGACGCTCCTTTAGCGCGATTTAGGGTAGCGTAGCTGCGCGAGCGCGGATCCACGAGTTGCCGAGCCGACTGGGATCGATCAATCTTCGATATCGATCTGTTTCAATGATTCTCCCGAGGTACCTGTTAGAGAAGTCGGGGCGGAGTGGTGATCCAGCGATAAACGATCGTCCAACGCGCTGATCGAGCGGTAGCTCGGCCTAGGGGATGATCGGGGATTGAGGCGGCGATTTAGGGGTGGCGAACGCGTCGACCGTTCCCGCCAGCGGGTGCTATCGATTCGATACGCATCATATTCGTACGCGACCAGCGCTCCGGGGCTAATTATCTTGCACGGAGAGGGAAAGGTGGGCCCCACTGGGCGTCGTGGTCGTCGGGCTGGCAGCCGTTTTTCCCGCGACGGTCGCGATGAATGAAGCACGGAGATCGTTATTTAGGTCAGCCGGCAATTTTCGTACCCGGGGCTTTTAAGCGTCCATCCTCTAAAGGGTTTTCAGACCGAGGTGAAAGAGAGGAGAGAGGACGCGATAACGCTAACCCCCTAGTTTAACCCTAGAACGACTTTTGGGATGGTCTCCACTGACCTCGCGAATTTCTCGATTATTCCTCACTCATTTAGCTTTCGTCGACCCCACCGCGGCGAATCCCACGGACAGCAGAGATTCCCGTCTTCCCACGGGGATAATCGCAGCCGCAGAAAGCAGATAGAATGTACAGGTTGATAGGGGAGCTCGAGCCGCGTCGGAAGCTGAACCGAATTGTATACTTGCGAGTTAAAAAGCGTCTGGTTGCGGTAACTAGTGCGCCAGGGCAGTACAGGGTCGCTTGAATTTTAGCGCGTGGTTAGGTTGGCGAGGTCGAGCCCTCGAGAGTTCCTTGGAGGATAGGTGTAAGCGGTGATTGCTCCTCCAAGCCGAGATCCGAAGAATTCGATTCTCAGAGGGGTTCCGTCGCGAACCAAGGAGGTACGGGGAAAAAGTGCTCGAGGGGCGACGGTTCGCGCTGCTCGGTGGAACTGGCCCGACGGCAACTTTCTTCGGGCGTAATTAACGCGAAGGGGTGCCTCTGAAAGTGCATCGAACGCGGCCGATCCCTAAAAGTTAGCTGACTTTCGAGCTTTCGGATTAATTAGAGCATGAATAGTAATTGCATTCCGCGTGCTTTCGCTGGCTTTCCGTTCGGCTGATTGTGAGCAAGGACGATCCTCCGGCAACCGAAGGGGGCAGGTGCTGGCGAGAATCGAGTGCTCCTTCGTGTTCATCTCACGCTTTACTTAACAGAATATACACCGCTTCGCGTTGTACGTGCTGTAGGTATACCGATCGTCACACAAAATAGGGAGTAGTCGGTAGAGAAAGGGAAATAGTAGACAAAGAGCTGCGAAACTGTATCACTTTCGGTGCAAACCGTTCCCTCGACAGATAAGAGGGGCAAGTAGAAAAGCCCGATACGCGGTCAGACGTGGGTCAACGATACGCTGCGTTCAGACATCCAACGTTCCACTGTGGATTCGGTTCCTATTCAACCATATCAGTGCTTAAGGAGACCCCCCGGTCAAAACCATTAAAAAATTGGCGATCTTTATGAATTTCTTACAAGAAGAGGTTATAACATATCATAAAAAATATTTTTGGCAATTATTGGTGCACTCGTTAGGGTGCAAAAAATTGTTTCTTTCATGTTTTCGGTCTTGATGCATTTACTAGGCGGCGCTTAGCGTAGGTGCTGCCAAAAAGAGATGCCAAAACGGTAACCACGAAATTTACTCTGGTTATTCCACGTCAAAATGGGTAGGTGAAAAATTTAGTTTCACCGATTCTCTTCGAAATTACAGCATTTGTCGATAAGCTTGCAAAAACAAAGTATACTAAATTTCAACGGCCTATGTCAAATAGTTTTTGAAATATTTAATCTTAAAGTTTCGAAAATTCAAACAAAATCGGCTGACGCGTCATCACTTAAACTGTAATATCTCGGTCAATTTTAAAGATAATGCCACCGTCTTGGGCTCATTTTAAAACTGAAGGAATGCTTTCTCAACATGTGTATAACATATTTTGTTTATTGTTAATTATCTTAACAGTAATCGATGTCAAAGTTTCAAATCGCGATTTCACGTCGTTCCCACCCACGGTCCGGCTTGAAAAAAATACCATTCGATTCGTTAAGTCTTCAACTAATAAATGCCTTTTTAAAAAAAGTGGAGAGATTTTGGGAACAGTTAATAAAAAATATAAAACTTACGATAGTGCACACCGCTTGGAACTGCACGGATCCCATGGTCAGTCCGCACGCACGCGTTTTCAAAACAATAGCCTAGCGTAGGAAAGTATTTATATACGATGGGTTAAAACAAATTTTCTTTCAGTGTTTTCGGTATTCTCGAGAAAAACAGTAGGAATATCTGCTCACCATATAAAAGATTAGCAATAGTAAGTAACAGATATAAGGTAGCAAGGTTATCGACAAATGCTGTAATTTTGAAGAGAATCGGTGAAACTAAATTTTTCACCTATTCGTTTTGACGTGGAATAGCTCTCACAGGATCGTCCAGAACAAACGATTCAAACAATTTCCTAAAATTTATTTCAATGGCTCTCGCAGCATCCCTTCTCGGGGCAAAAAGGATCAAAACTGCGATGTTGGTGCACATTTGAACGGAGTAGTGTAAAAAGCGAGTAATTTTCCGCACAAATATGCAGGTAAAAAAACAATGTTTCAAAAAATTATGTTATAGGGTGCTGCAATAGCGAATCCAATTACGAATGAAATGCCTCAAGGATTTTTTGAATCGGTTCATTAGTTCTGAAATCGTGGTTATCGTTTCGAAATATCGTGAATCGAGAAAAACCCTTTCAAAGTGTTCTCGGCTCGTACCTGCGTGCGGAGCTAGAATTAGTTACGTGACTGTAGAATCTACACTGTTACGAATTTTGGTGTGAAACTTTGACAGGGTATTCTCGAGATTTTATATATATATAAAAATCAATTTTTTGAAAAATTTTAACCGGAGGATCCCCTTAATACAACACAGAATATCTATTCCTCCGGAAAATTAACGAAACAGTGGAAATAATTGACATTTAGGACATAACTGCCGATAAATAAAATAAAAGAAGCAACTGCTCCGGAGTGGGAATAACTCCTGACAATACACCAAGAGGAACCACCCGACGGAATATTCCTCAGCATCCCCGACCATAGACACCCCCACGTGCCACGTGCTCGATGCAGAAATAGCACCCAGCGTCGTCTATTTCTCTACAGCCTGTTTCTTCAGGAATCAGATCGATCACTGGCCAGCCTAATGAGCGCCTCCCGAGGACAATAAGAGACGTCCACCCGGGCCCGCCGATGCGAGAAATCATAGGAAACAGAGGGACCAGGGAAGGAGAAGGATAGAGGCACAAAGACGGGCATAGAGGAGAGGGAAATAGAAGGACTGCCCGGATGACGCACATCGGGGCGAACCATTAAAACGGCGACCATAGTCGACGACAGAGGGAACGGGACTCGAAGACACGGAATCGTTTTCAAGGGTGGCAAACAGAGAGATCGTGGAGCGTTAGAGGACCGCGGTAACAAGTGGCGTGACGGAGTGGAGCGCAATTTCGAGGGGCACAGGAGGACTCCGAGCGTCGGCGGAAAAATAATCTCGGGCGTGCGTACACAAGAGGGGAGGAAAAATAAGTAACCAGAGCGGGACAACATCGGTGGCGGAGCAGGCTAGAAAGGGGGGTGGGTATATTGATTTGTTTTTCTTGCTGGCGGACACGCGATAGCCGAATGTGTGTCAGAAGCCAGCCAGCGCACGAAATTTCCCCGGGGCGATCCTGATAGCGCGACAGGAGCAACGGGGAAGTAGACACAACAGGGGCAAAAGAGCAAGGGCCATCGCTGTCCCTGGGACAATTATCAGCGGTGAAACGGCAACGGGGTCGCCCGTGTCGAAGACACGGCTGGCCGAATATAATGAGAACCGGAGGGAGAGGGGGGTGGATATCGTCGCTATTGATTCGCTATCGTAAAGCAAACAGACGGGACGGGGGATGATCCGTCTGTGGACCGTTGCGACCTTTCCAGCTGCACACCGCCCGGAATCTCGTCGGCTGGATTAACCGCGTTCCAGGAATCGCGATTCTAACGATGTTACCGGGTAGCGGGCGCAGCCTGGATCCCCGTCGCCGCGGCTGAGATCGCGGCTTCCGGCCCCTGGACGGGCTTTTAATATCGACGAGCCCCGCGCATCCAACAGGGATTCGTCCCCTTTCCTGTTCCACTTCGCCGCCTGGCGACGTCCCGAGATTGAAATAACCCGCGACGAGTCTAACCGCGTCACGGAAATCGGTCGCCGCGGTATCGATCGGCTGCGAGGGCGGCCGTCTCGATCGGAAGACGCGAAACACCGGTCGGGGAGGAAGGACGTCTTGGTCAACGTTTCCACGCTCGCCTCTCCCCGCAGTCGTTACGTGGACGATGGCTTCGGCGACTATCGGGGGACAGGGTGGGCGCGGAACGAACGGCAGGAAGCGAGTGAAGCGAGGTAGCTCGGAGACGGTCCCCCAGGTCCCCCGTCGGCGATCCCCGAGCACTGGAAACGCCGCTCCGTGCAATTACACGAGGCGGTACGCTGCTTTTCCAAGCAATTCTCCTTTTCAGAGGGAGCTCCTCGGGCTGAAAGGAGATCCGATTCGTTCGAAGGCAGGGGGGGTCAATGTCGTTCAGCTGCACAGTGCGGAAATTTTGCGATTTTATGGCCAAAACTACAGACGTGAAATTTTGGAATTTTACAAATTTAATACTAATGTGAATCGAAGATCCATTTTCGTGGTCAAAACCGCAAAACTTATTTTTACAATATAAAATTCTGCAGTTTTACGTTCTAATATATGAGAAACTAAATTATCCAAAAACAGCACTTACAAAAATTACGAACGATAAAATTTGTTTTATTATTTATATTTATACACTTTTTTCTTTGTTAGAGCATGCCTCTGCTACAGTGCAGCAGGGTATAGCGGAAAGGTTATCGCTTCTGACGACAAACAATCAAACAGAGGATCGAAGCTGAATAAAATCGTTTAAAAAAGTAAAGTAAAGTTCCTTCCTACTTATAATGATTTACAATTTTTTGAATTGTGGAATGGGATTTACTCACAATTTTACCCACTTCGCGCAAAGATTTACGTTGGCAATATGATTTTATAATTAATTGACGAGTAGAAATGTCTGTTTCTTTCCTCCTGCTAGCCATTTCGCTAATACGCAATAAACAGATAACAAGTAGTCATTTGGTTTTAGTTTCTTAGCAACCGTATGTCGAGAACCATTTCGCGGGACTTTCCCTTCAATAATACCATCATTCAACCTATGCATACCGCGTAATTTGTAAAATTAGTTATGTGTACGCTGAATTTTGTGTCAGTAAAATAATTGCATCTTTACGTTTTCAGTTAAATATACACGAATACTAACAAAATTCATCAATCATTCACTAAACCATACAAATAAATATATATCGCGTTTTTTACACACAAATATGTACGTTTTTATTCATTCTCCTGTTAATTTTCACTACCAACATAAGTGTACGCACAATTTTGTGAGTAATTGTATGTTAGACAAGACACACTGGATCGTGTTTAAAAAAAATATATAATAAAAGCAATTAATAATTGCATTTATAGAATGAAAATAGTCGAATGTAAAATAGGAATGAAAATCATTGCAGGATATTACGGAATTGATAACTATTTTATGTATTGAAAATTGATTCTTATATGAAAAGTTTATTTCTAAAGCGCTACTTTCAAAATTCTATAAATTACGTATTAAAAACCGAAACATAATTATTTTGAGGACAAAAAGATATCTCACGCACCACCAGGAATTCAATCCACGCCTTGAAATTATTTTCAGATCTTTAGATAACGCAATATAAATGTTCGAAGCAACTTGAAAATCTGGATTAATTCTTTGCGATCAGTCTAACTTCACATGAACATAAACATTTGCGAGTCTATACGAGCTTTGTATCAAAACATTTAACAGTAAAATTGGTGGCATGTGATACTCATACTAGTTCTTCAATCGACACTTGCATTTATTTCGTCGAATTCAAAAAATCTTTTCTCGTGGTTTTGGCCATAAAATCGCGAAATTTCCCCGCGGTGCGCTGTGAGAATTCGGTGGACGCGGAGAAACGACGGGGTGGAGATCGAGGGGGAACGATTGCAGACAGGAGAAAGGCATCTTGCTCGAATTGGACGAGCGCGAAGAGAGGTACCCGGCGAGGACGATTCGATAGACGCGCCAGCGAGGACGAGGAGCGCCGGGAGCGCGAAAGAAAGGTGTGCTGGCTTGGCGGACGTTGCAGAGCCACTAAATGAACAACAGCGGCGGCGCGTTCACCGAGAAGCGGAGGAAACGGCGAGTTGAGTAGCGGAGCGACTTCAAAGGAGGGCGAGCGAGGCGCGGGCGGGTTTGGGGCGAAGGACTGGCGAGGGGGTCGGGGGCAAGGAACGTGGCATGAATTAGAACTCATTTGGTAAAGTGTTGCGCGTGTAGCGAGTTTTGAAGAGGTCGTCGGGGGTGGTTCGACGTCGAGCCGTGGAGGCAGAGAAAGGGAGGGGCGCGAAGGGCTGAGTGTAGCGGAACTAAAAGCGAAAACGAGGATGGGCGAGGAACGGCGAGCGCGATATGAGAAAAAGAGGAGGCTGCTGGCCGACGCCCGAGGAGGTGAGAGAGCCAGACCGAGGCGATGGACCGTATCGTGGGAACTCGAATCCTCTGGCAACTTGAGGAGAGGAAAGAAAGAGCGAGAGGGTGACGCGGTCGAGGGAGAAGGGGAGGAGGCAAGGGCGAAGGGGTTGTCGATGAAACGGAGGAACACCACTTTGACGGTTCTCGCTTCGTTCAAAGAAAACGGGTCGACCTGTCGACGTTGTACCGCCGCCAGGGTGAGTAACACCCTTTAATCAACGCACGGAAGAAGGAACGGGGAATAGTTTACGCTTAGGATCGGCTAACGGTCGCGAATCTGCGAGGAGGGCGCGGGGGAGAGCGTCCGAGGTGGTTGCCTGTCGAAAGGGCGAGGAAAGGTCTTTGAAAGGGGAGCGCGATCCAGCCGGGGTGGTTCTCGACGACGTCATTGACTAGATGTATCTGTCTCATCATTATCGAGCAATGACTCGGCGGCTCCGGTTCGCACGCGCCCTACCGTGACGCGGCGTGAATCGCAAGTGGGGAATCGAGAGGGTGGTGGCGAACGAGAGGAACTTTTGAGTGTATTTACCCTCCGCTATCGAATTTCTGAGTCACGTAATCTTCTCCGAGTGACAGATGATCCTATGGGCGCTGGAGGCGCCGGTTTCATCGGACCTAATGAATGGACACCCGCGGGAACGATGCCGTCTTTCGGAAGATCTCCGCTCGCCTCGATATCTCTGAGAAACTATTTCACGCAGCTTGTAGCTACATAAAAATAAATTGTATTCCGGTGGACTGAATATCCGTGCTCTCTGCGAGCGACGTCAGGTGAAAGCGGAGCTCGACGGCACGATCGAAAATCGCGCAGCGTCCCGTCGGAAAATCGAAAAAACGCGTTTTAAGTACGACGAATCCGCAGGAAAAATACGGGCCGGAGGTGGAGGGAAGCTTTTTTCCGCGCAAAGGGAGTTCCTGAAAGCGGCGACGCTCGAGCTGCAACGAATTGCGTAACCGCCATCGAGATTCCGACAGGGAAATTTATTCAAGAATATATGTATACATCACTGCCCGCGAAATCGTCGCGATGGAGAGGCACGGGGAATATTTTCAATCCGCAAGAACAAAGAGCCGGCGCACCGCCTTTCACGCGATGATGCTTCGATCTTCAGCTGGGCCGTCCATCAGCAACGACAAGCCGCGGCACGGCAATTTACCGAAAGGGATGCGACTCCATGAATCGACGGGGAATAAAAGCGGAGGTGAACTCCTCTCGGGCGAGTTAACAGGTGTTCTCCTCGAAGCACCGAAAGCGAGGGAGCTGGAAACGATGGGAAAGGAAACTATTTCGTCCGGTATTCTTCTCGCGGAACATCGTCGAAACTTCCCCCGTTCGAGCGTCCATGGTTGAAAAGTCGGCGGGAATACACTCGAGTCGATCTAAAATTGAACGCAGAATTTCCGCGGGGTGAGGTCTGGTCTTCTTGGTGCCTGGAACTTGTTGAACGCCACTCTGAGAGCTGCTAGGCGATCGTTCGCTATGTCACGAGATGTTCCAGGCCGTGTTCTACGCTTGAAAACCGAGGGGCTGCGAACCATTTGCCCCGGAAGCACACTTTGCGCGGCAGACTTGCTAATTTTTCCTCGCCGTTTGGGCGCACGGAGCGCACCTCGTAAAGTTCGCGACACCCACTTAGAGGCGCTCCGTATACGGTATCGGCTCCGTGTGTATCCGGTCTTTCGGGCTAATAATTTTGCGGGCAACTTCCGGCCCGTGATTGCCCAGGAAACTGCTAATGCGCGCACGTCCTACATACGAGGGGGCGGCAGGGTGAATCGGACGTTTCCAAAGTCGAGACGGGGGAAGATACACGCGCGGCACCATCGAGATTGCTTCCCGCGGCGGATCCTCCTCCGGACGCCATTCCCACCGTGGAAAAGAACAGCTGCTCTTCTCCGATAGGAACGGGGGATCGCTGGGAAATTCGCGAGGGAAAATAATGGACAGTGTGAGTGGCTGATGGAAGGAGCGAGTCACGAAACGGCATTCGCAGTTAATTGAATACCTCTGACGTTCCCCATGGACCCTGATGATCTTTCATAATGGAACGAACGGTAAAGGGTTCCCTCTGAAGAAACGAGCGAGCAACATCCAACAAATTTTCCTGGCACGGCTGCTCGTTCGCGAGGAAATCGTGCTTGAAGTACACGCAGCCCGCGTGGGAACGCTCGAGGCTCGAACTTCTCGCAAACGAAGCATTGTACCACAAAAAAAAACCATCATACTCCGCAGGTTCGACTGAGTTTTTGCACGTGGAATTGGAATCCTGAATTTCGTTGGCGCAGCTTGAACAGGTAGCCGTAAGGAAGCATCGGGAGTGGAGTGACCGTGGTCAATCTCGTGGCGGAGGAAGGCCCGTCGGATTCGAGCGGGACGGGAAATGGATGTATCCAAATTGAAAGGACCGATTATCGGAGGCTGCCGGAATCGCTGGAAAAGCTCCGGGTAAATATCCAGAGTGGTTGCGAGCTGCACCTGGGCACGGTCGATACGAGCGCGGAAAACAGCAAGATACCCCTTTCTATTTAAAGCAAGAGAGGCGCGGAGAGAAAGAGAGAGAGAGAGAGAGATGCACAGGTTCCGCGCGAAGGGAAAGTACATCGAGCGAGCTGGCTGCGAAAACACGCGTGTGAATATTCAGCCCGCCCCCGGGGGAATATTCAGCGGTGGCCCTGGAAAACGAGAGGGTGTACTTCGATCGACGGGGGTTGAAAATTCGCGAGAGCTAGCCTGGATCCATCTCGATTGAAGCTCGGCTCGCGGCGCCCGGAATGGGCCAGAATTCAGCGCGCGAGTAGAAAAAAAGGACGGATCCTCTTTGTTCGGCTAAATTGAAACGGGCCAGCGAAGGAAATCACTCTGAAAATTGATTGAATCGAAGTCAGCCCGACGGGGATGGAGGAGCGGCACGCGAGAGCCGGCTCTGCAGGCGGCCCGTTTCACCGTCAAACAAATGGCCCAGGTTGTAGCAGTCGGTCCCCGAATGAAAATTCTGGACAAATTCTTCTAAACGTCGCGCGTTTGTCGCGGACGCGTGACAGAAGTGGGCCGAGGGGGTGGACGGCTAACAAAAGAGCGTGCCTCGAAGGAAACTGGGGGGTGGCAAACGGCCGGGGGCTGGAGGCACGTTTGCATAAAACCCCCATTTGCTTTGTGGGATTTCGTAACGCCCGCTCGCGACGTGACAAATTTTCGATACGCTGCCCTCCATTTCCACGTCCATCTCTCTCGGGGCTGAGAGTCTATTTTCCCGCGTTTTTTGCGACCGGGGGACACTGTACATTGCTACCTATCGGATATCTCTGTCCGCGGGTTACGCGAAACTCGAATAGCGATGGGATCGGCGACAGGGATCAGAACGACAGGAACGGCCAGGGCGACGCGTAGAGGATGA
Source organism: Andrena cerasifolii (assembly GCF_050908995.1). Lineage (NCBI taxonomy): Eukaryota > Metazoa > Arthropoda > Insecta > Hymenoptera > Andrenidae > Andrena > Andrena cerasifolii. The sequence goes on from NC_135123.1 coordinate 7,068,501, forward strand.
TCCCCATAAAAAAACTTCAAAAAAGTAAAAAAAAATTGGCCAAGTACATGAAATCAAATAAATCACTAAATAATAGAAGATAATGATAATTAGAATATAAAAATAGATGTGAAATCAAAATGAGCTGCAAGTACATAAAGGTGCTTTCCAACTGCGCTTAAGATGACACAAGTACATATACACAGCTAAAATGCTGTGCTCATACATTCCATTATCGCGGACATTTTAATGATGAGAAGATAAAATGTAACATCTAGACATTTGCCTAGATGTCCGCGGCCTGGAAGGCAAATACTTGACGTGGCCAGGCAAGGTATTCTCAGATCATCAATACGCATACCTTCCCTGTCGCAGGCTTTCAAATAATTTGCCAATTTAAAACTCTGATAATATGAGTACATTTTCATTATATTGCGTTTTAAAATAATTCTAAGATCATTCATCGACACCGATACCTTTCCTCTCACAAGCTTTCAGATAATTTGTATGAACACAGTATTTTAGCTGTGTATATGTAGTTGTGTCATCTTAAGCGCAGTTGGAAAGCACCTTTATGTACTTGCAGCTCATTTTGATTTCACATCTTTTTTTTATATTCTAATTATTATTATCTTCTATTCTGTTGTGATTTATTTGATTTCATGTACTTGGCGTATTTTTTTTACATTTTTGAAGTATTTTGGGGGGAGCTCACTCCTTTTTACAAAGATAATTTGCATAGGAAATGACTTCAGATAATTTTTAATATTATATTTATTATTGTCTTCTATTTCTTTGTGATTTATTTGATAATACTCTTTTTCGTCCTCGACTTTTTTATGTATGTACTTGGCTTATTTCTTTACTCAAATTTCGGTAACTTACCTTGTGTTTGAGACTGCATTTTGGTTTGCTATTCAATGGTACAACGATACATATTTGTAAAAACACGTTTATAACTTGGTTATAACTTGACGATAAACTGTCAAAATTTGGAGTAGATTGCATAGTGAAGATAGCGATTGACGAACGAAACATGTGATAGTTTCTGTTGGCTGAAGGTGTGCGTGTAACGCGTATACGTATTATGTTGACGAAAAAATTTCTTGGAGAAGACGAAGAAAAATCTTAAAATTTCCGACTGATCCATGAGACGATATTATGATACCTCTGTTATGCACGGAACGATTTTATTGAAATTGGTCTTATTCGAAAGCTTATATGCGGTTTACATAAGAAAAGTGCCTTTAAATTTAGGAAATATTGCAGGCGTGATGAGATATTAACGAAATAAGTTTCAGGTTAGTAAATGATAGCGGTAGCGACAGTCGACATATACAGGGTGTCTTTTCTGTACTCTCTTTCCTGTACTTGGCGTCGAGACGCTACCGCGTCTCTAGATAATAATTCGTGAACGAGATTCGAAGGATCGCGAGGACAGACGGACAATTTGGCGAGCGAGTTGAAACAATTGCCAAACCGTGCCGTCAGACGGCGATCTAAGGCCTCGAGGACGAAGACGAGGGGAGAAAAAAAGGCGGAGTACCCTCGAATTCGAAGCTGGAGCCGCGGTGCGACGGTTGTTAGAGTTCCGTGAAATTAAGTCCGCTTAACGAGTACGAGCCGGGAAATTTAACGAGCCCACCGAGTGGGCAACCGTCGAGGATTTCTCCGTCGTTTAGACGCCCACGACTGCGCCCCGACCTGGTGCCGCGGTCGCGGCTCTCTTTTCCCTTCTGGCTTGCAGAAAAAAGCAAAAGTGATATCGTCCTAGATAGCGGCCGAGTCGGTCGCGCCGAGTTAAATCGGACGGAACGGGGCGCGGGGAGCCGGAGGTGGTGAAAAAATCGTTGAGCGGAAAAGAAACGCTGAGCGTGTCGGCGGTCGGCTCGTTCTTTTTCCAGCTACCCAGGGACAGTTTCGCGTGGCCGTGTAATCGAATTTCGAATTACAGGGCGACGGGGATCGATGCCGGGGCTCCGGCAGAACGTCGAGCACGATATTGTCGAGTTTATCGTCGAGGTTTCCGCGTTTTTTTTTTTTTGTCGTCCACCCTCCAGCCGCGTATCGAGTTATTAATACTTTTATCGTCTACCCCGCTCGCGAATTCGACGGGAGATTGAGGGAGAAGTTGGTGGGAAGAAGCTCGGGGCTCCTTCGAAACTTGCCATCTTCCCGAAACTCCTTCGTCTGCTCCGTCGACTTTCCTCGCTTTGTTCCACGCGTTTAGTGCTCGTTGCGACGAAGGGGGTGGTTTGGAGGGACGAAGGTCGTCGCGAAAAATTCCAGTGGAATTGCGGGTGGCTTTTAGAGTGCGAGCTGGCAGAGAGGCTGTGCATTGAGTGACCGCAGAATGATTATTTAACGGACAGCTAGGCTTGTTACACAATAATAGAATATAACCACTCTGTTTGCACTTTCAGTCACGTAGGTTTCGCAGGCGCTGGCGAGTCCACATCTTCCATTGTTCCACTTGAGATATCTGAAGCTACGATCAGCTTATAGGCCCTAGGCTTGTCAAGACTCCCTCATTTCCGTTTTCAAACTTCTGTCCTACAGAGAAGTTTGAAGCTGCAATTCTGAAACACCCTTTATAATCTGAAACTTCAGATCAAACCCAACAACTTTTGCTCCAGCAACTGTTGGAGATAACGCGTCCGCCGGAAGTTACGACTCGTCGAAATAGCTGGAGATAACGTCCCGGATAGCCCTCCATAAAGGATGGAACTTGGACCGGTCGTAATTCTTAACGGACGCTTTAAAAAATCTCGCGAGCAAAGTTTGTTCGATTTGCTACGAGCTCTCGGATTCTTCGCTCGACGCTGCCGCATCGGCCTCCACAAATCACCTTCCCCGGAATTGCCGGGTTCCCTTTCGCGGGCACCACGCGTCCCTCAAGTTCACCAGAAAGTAATCGTTTCCTTTTTACGGGCGGTACGCGAGTTCCCTTTCGCGCGCGAGACCGGGAGCGGCGCTTGGAGACGGAAATCGCGGAAGTCGTGGAAATGCTGGCAGCGGGCGCGAAGGGATCGACGAGGGGGGTACTTTTCCAGGTCGGCTGGCGAGGAAATAACGCGCTTCCGGTCGCGGTGGCGACTTTCTTTCGCGTCTCGATCGATAAAACACTCGAGACGGTAATCCTCTCCGCCTTCCTCCTGCATCCTGACGCATTAATATATCGGGATTGCTCGCACGAGCGGGCTGCGGGCGAGATCTAGAACGATAAACTCGCTTTTCTACCAGATACGTCGGGGAGCGGCTCGAAAACTCGATGACCGGAGAGCAGCGGCGGGGACGAGGGTCCCAGCTGAGACACGGAGGACTTTGGTCGTCGGAAATCCACTGGATGGACACGTGGAGACGGAGAGATAACTTTCGACTCGTCTGCTCCAGTGTGCTGGCTGGCTGGATACCCGAGGACTGCGGTTGGAAATGGCAGAACCTGGCTCCGGTGAATTATTACTGACTCCACCGATGGCCAGGCCTCGCCGGGGACTTTGAAACGAATGGAAATCGAAGCGGCCGAAGTATGTAGTCGAATGAAATAATACAGAGGGCTTAACCATCGGCGACCTGACGCAGGTGGCGCGAGCTTCTGTACGATCCTGCAATCTATCCTCGCTAAATCTCCAGCGACGTCCTTAAGGTCTATCACGGATTAGCTCGGGCCAGCGCAGTCGACTTTAAACGGACCCCGGCTGTACTAGATACTCGCCTAATTGAAGGACGGTCTAAGCGAAGGGACTGTGAAAATCGAAGGCAGGATCGCAGCTGGGTGCGAAGAGGCATAAAATGCGATCTTCGTGGCTGACCAACTCGCGAAGCTAGGCAGCTCCCAACTGGCTAAAATGAGCCACCCTCTCGCCTGGATGCTGGTCCTCCTGGTAACGCTCCGTCAGCTGCCGATCGCCAGCCAGTCGAAGGCGAACACCGAGCGGGAGGCAGTCCTGATACCCGGCGACATCGTTCTGGGCGGCCTGTTCCCTGTGCACGAGAAGGGTGGCGCCTCCTGCGGGCCCAACGTCTACAATCGTGGCGTGCAGCGGCTGGAGGCGATGCTGTTCGCCGTCGATCAGATCAACAGGGACAAGAGGATACTCCCGGGGATCACCATCGGCGTGCACATCCTCGACACGTGCGGCAGGGACACCTACGCGCTAAATCAGAGCCTGCACTTCGTGAGAGCGTCGCTGTCCAACTTGGACATCAGCGTGCTGGAATGCGGGGACAAATCGGTGCCCAGGGTGAAGAAGACAGCCACCGCTGGCCCGATCTTCGGTGTGATCGGTGGTTCCTACAGCTCCGTGTCCCTCCAGGTGGCCAACCTGTTGAGGCTCTTTCACATACCGCAGATTTCGCCAGCGTCCACCGCCAAGGCCCTTAGCGACAAGACCAGGTTCCCTTGAATTCTTCGGTGTCTATTTTTCTGCGGTGTGTCCGGGACACGGGTGGTTAAATTATTTATCAGAGGTTTCTAGATCCTCACCACCCGTTTCTAGAACACCCCACGCTATTCCCAAGGGTCAATATTTCTCACTAACATCTCGGTAAGTCTGCAGGGTGTCCGCGGATCTCCTAATGTATTGGAGATAGAAAAATTAAAATAATATGGCGTTGCGTGGTTCGAGGGGGCCAATTTATTAGCGCGGACGAATTTTTTTCCGATTATTATTTTTAAAGATACGATGGTCAAGTTCGGTTTTTTAAATGGAACTATTTTTTTTTGAAGAGGTGAGTTGATAGTGCGTTCCAAGACAAATTCAATAAGCATTAATGTATACACTTGATTTCCACTGGTTTTTGAGATATTGCGCTTGCAAATTTACTGATTTTCACTGGAAGAAAACCCGCTGAAGTAGCAAGGACCGGGGACGGTCTTGCTGGCGTCACGGGTGGCCTTGCCTGTTGAAACAGATACCTACCTGCCAAAGGTCTGGGTTAGGGTTTCAAAACGTCATAACATTTACTCAATTTCCTCATTCAGACTCAATTTCCAACTTCAATAGTCTTTTATTTCGCACTTGCTTCTACGCTCGGATGGCCGGTTCTTTTGGGAGGGATGCAAATCCGATTGGTCCGAATACAATCTGCTCCCTATAGTTTAGAAATTTGGTCTAGCAACTTTCACACCTCCTAACAAAACAAACCGGCCATCCGAGCGTAGAAGCAAGTGCGAAATAAAAGTAACGGTGCGCTTCTCGATACCGCAGATGTACCTACCTAAGTAGCATTTCTGACGGAAAAGAATTGTTCAGCCTTTGGGCCTGCCATTCCTAACCCAGACCTTTGGCAGGTAGGTATCTGTTTCAACAGGCAAGGCCACCCGTGACGCCAGCAAGACCGTCCCGGGTCCTTGCTATTTTAGCGGGTTTTCTTTCAGTGAAAATCAGTAAATTTGCAAGAGCAATATCTCAAAAATCAGTGGAAATAAAGTGCTCACACGAATGCTTATTGAATTTGTCTTGGAACGCGCTATCAACTCAGGTCTTCAAAAAAAATAGTTCCATTTGAAAAACCGAATTTGACCATCGTATCTTTTAAAATAATAATCGAAAAGAAAAAATCGTCTGCGCTAATAAATTGGCCTCCTCGAATCATGCAACGCCATATTATTTAAATTTTTTTATCTCCAATACATTAGAAGATATCCAGCTGTTCAGTCTTCCTGCGGACACCCTGTAGATGGATGGAAAGTGAAGGTAGTAAGAGGATTGGTCCCGAGTAGCCAGAATATTTTTGAAATATTCTACCGTAGCCTTGGAACACCACCCAATTACCCTTCCGAGACCAACAATCTGAACCCTCCTCCCCCATCAGGTTCGACTACTTCGCGAGAACGGTGCCCCCAGACACGTTCCAATCGATCGCCCTGGTGGACGTGGTGAAGAGCGCCAACTGGTCCTACGTCTCGACCGTGTACTCGGAGGGCAGCTACGGCGAGTACGGGATAGAGGTGTTCACTCGAGAGGCGACCGAGAGGAACGTGTGCATCGCGGCAGCGGTGAAGGTGCCTGGCGCGGCGGACGACCGGGTGTTCGACGACATCATCCAGAGGCTGAGCAAGAAATCGAACGCTAGGGCGGTGGTGCTGTTCACCAGAGCGGAGGACGCCAGGGGCATCCTCGAGGCGGCCAGCAGGTTCAACCTGAGCCAGCCGTTCCAGTGGCTGGCCAGCGACGGCTGGGGCCGCCAGGGCAAGCTGGTCGAGGGCCTGGAGGAAGAGGCCGAGGGCGCCATCACCGTCGAGCTACAATCCGAGAACATACCAGACTTCGACGAGTACATGGCCTCCCTCACGCCGGACAGCAATCGACGCGACCCCTGGTTCAGCGAGTACTGGGAGGAGGTGTTCGGCTGCGTCCTGAGGAAGACCACGCCCGGTACGGTGATCCAGAACGCGACGGTGTGCTCCCCGAAGCTCAGATTGACCACCGCGACCGGCTACGAGCAGGAGTCGAAGGTCCAGTTTGTGGTGGACGCCGTGTACGCGTTCGCGCTCGCCCTACACAATCTCCAGCGGGATGCGTGCACGAAAACGGAGGGCCTGTGCTCCTCGATGGCCAACTACGACCGCGGGGCCTTCTACAGGAATTATCTGCTGAACGTGTCCTTTACAGGTGAGTCGAATTACTCGCGGCGTATGGAGATTGGAAGGCTGCGCCCCTAAAAGCGGAATTCAATACTCCCCAGTGGCTCGTCGCCCATTCCGCGGGCATTGAATGGGCGCTGCGGATATTCGGGAATCGACTGGCTCCCCTATGAAATTTTTATCCACCCTCCCCCGGGACCGTGGCCTGGCATGCAATAAACGCGCGTTATGACGCGGACGATAGTATCGTCGGGGGGTGACGATAAACGCCATGAAACGGAGACATTCGCCGAGGATCGACGGCCTGGTAGGGTGATATGAAATTTTACAAGCCCGTCGGATGTAGGTATCGGGGACGCTTTAAACGCGGGGATAATTCACGGATAACGCTGCCTCGAAGTTTTTCTCCACGGTGATACGCGATAGGTACCTACTTTAGTGTCCGTTGGGTTTCTGCCACTAAGGTTCGTGGTGGGTGTTTTATGTAATAGAAGTAGCAGGATATTTTTGCCACTCCTTAACAAGGAACACTATTCAATTGATGATGGAATGGCGCAGATTTTTTTATACAGATCGAAAGTATATGTCACACAGGTCACAAAAATGTAAATAAAAGATGCTCCCAAAAGCTGGTCTGACCTTGAAAAATCGACAAAGGTGGAACCGGGAGAGGAAGAAAAATGAGGGAAAGAGAATGACAAATCCGTGTGTTCAAATTTAATTATCTCTATTATATGAAAATACGTTATAGTAAATGAATGATGATAGATTAATAATAGATAGTAATTAGAAAAAATTAATGATAAGAAATGATAGTACTAATGAAATCACAACAGTGGGTAATAGTAACCATTACATTTATGATAATCTTGTCGACAAGAAAGTTTAAAAAAGTGATCGAAGCAATAATAAATTTCAGAATGACTGTAACGAGCGAACACTGTTTCTTTCATATCTTTATCAACGAGACAGTCTAAACATGTCACTGACATCATTAGTATTATCATTTATTATCATTAATTTTTTCTAATTATTATCTATCATTAAAGAGTTATCATTCATTTACTATAATGTATTTTCATATAATAGAGATATTTAAATTTGAACAGGCAGATTTGTCATTCTCTTTCCCTCGTTTCTCTTCTTTCCCCTGTTCCACCTTCGTTGATTTTTCAAGGTAAGACCAGCTGTTCGGAGCATCTTTTATTTACATTTTTGTGACCCGTGTGACATATACTTTCGATCTATATAAAGAAATCTGCGTGACTCCATCATCAATTGAATAGTGTTCCTTGTAAGGGGACTGGGCAGTCAGATCGCTCGAAGATCAAGCATTCCTTTGGGAATTAATTACAAGGAGAATTATTCTGCGCTTTTGCCCTGACTACGAAAAAAACGGAAGTTCCGATCAACTTGAAATTTGTACAGCACGTTCAAACTATATATTCCTTTCTGGATTGTGCCTCAGCATAAAGTGCAGAATCTCTAGTTTCCGAGATAAAAAAAAACAGCCATCTGTGTACCGCGAAAATCGACATTTATCGTACAAATCGCCTTCTCCTAGTCGCTATTTTAATAATTCGGGTTCTGGGAGAAACATATTCCAAAGAAACATGGCAATATAAGGGCATCTCCCTGTGGCGCCATTCGTAAAATAGATATGTAGAGAAAGAAAATATTTGTTACTCTACACGGTAGTAATAAACATTGCGTAAAAGGAGAAGTATGTGCTTGCTTTCATCTCCTCGTAATTAATGCGCAAAAAATAGGTACTTGATTTTCCAGCGATTTGACTGCTTAAGGGGTCATGCTCAGTCAGGAGGCCGAAAAAAGGGTGGCCTTTGGAAATTTTTTACTCAAAAGCTATAACACATTTCTCAAAAAATCTTTTAAGGATTGCATCTAGTACCGTGCATCGGAATTTTTTTAATTAAAACTATTTATCAATAACTAAGTTATTGTCCATCACTCGAAGCTTCTCTAAAAAGGAAAAAAGATTTTTTGAGAAATGTGTTATAGCTTTTGAGTAAAGAATTTCCAAAGACCACCCATTTTTCGGCCTCCTGACTGAGCACGACCCCTTAAATGGTCCCTTTAACAAGATACTCGGCAGTTCAGAGAAGCTTGACTTCCCGGCCATCAAGTAACCTAATCACCAGGTTAAACATTTAGAAGCGGGTAGATGACGTGCCAGCGAATGCCTGCAAATGAAAAGCTTCCGAAAACCAGCGTAAAGCCCCCGCCTGAAACAGATAGGAGCGTTCCTACCCGCTTCACCGGAGATCCCTCGAGCCCGGGCGGAAAACGAATTTTCGTCTGTCGGCTGAAAAACGCCGAGAGATGTAGAGTCCGGTTCTCCAGTTGAAAAAGCAACGATCCCTCTGGCCGGTCGAGCCTGAAACGAACGAGCGAGCGAAACACAGACGGCGGTGCGCGTTTTTATCCGCGTACTCCAGCGCGATAAAGGCAGACCCGTTAAAAAGGGTTGAGGTAGAACTACTCGTCCGAGGCCAGGCCAGGCACTCCGTCACTCCTGCGGAGGAGGGTGGAGATCGCTGGAGGGTGTGGGATCGCTGGGAGAACGTGGAAAATGCGAGAAAAGAGACAGAGGGGGGGGGGGGGGCGGTAGGGTGTATCGCAGGGGGGATCGTGCTGTATCGATCCAAAATGCGTGCAGTCCGATGTCATTGTTTTTTACACTCTGCTGATGCGTCAGGACACGTGAGACATAACGCGAGAATTATCAGCGGAAAGCGAGCCACCCCTTTCCCGCTCCCCTACGTTCCACACCTCCCGCCTTTCTTTCGTGGCGACCGGACGACCTTCCAACTTGTATCACAGGATCGAATCGGACGTGTCCGCCGTTATCGATTGCGTTCGGTTGACGCGCGTCGGCGGGGTGATTTCCACGAAATGACCGGGAAATAATGGGGCTGGTTTCGGTGACTCGGCGGGCTTAGATCGATGCCTGGGGTCGAGCTTCCGCGCGACCGTAAAACGGATCGAACGGGACTCCTCGGCGATTTCAGCCCTCCCTCCCCCTCGGGAATCGTCACCGTCGCGCCGATTCATCTGCTCGATGAAGCGCCGGACGCAGCATTGTTTTTAACGCCGATTGTTCGCTGCTGGATCCGCGGGGCTAACGCGAATTGTTGCACGAACGCGGCACGCTCGGGGCTGATTTTTTATGCCACGAAGAAGGATGCGTGCGGCGAGCATTATGCCGCGCTCTGACCTAATCAGATACGCGCTTATATTACCGCTCCCCACTGGCAACCAGGGAAAGTATTAAGCATTGTGCAACTGGTTACCGTGTATTACTTCCACCCGAGTGGAGCAAACGGCGAAATGGCCGAGTGCGCCTGCACTGGAACGAAGGACACGGATGCATGTAGGTAATGCGCACCGTGGCGACCGTTCCCTTTTAACTCGTCACTCCGAGGATTCCAGCTTGATTTTCCTTTAAGAGAGACTCGTTCGACGATCCGCCCGAATACTAGCTGAAGTAATATCCACCTCCGAATTGCGAAGCGCCTGGACACCGAGGACTCAATCGAACTGGACGGCGAACGTTGCTCGCGTGCACGCGTAATATCGCGGGAGGAAATGCGGGGAGCAGAAATCGCGCCAGCGTGTATCTGCCCGCTCGATATCGAGCAGCTAAATCGAGAGTTATCGAAACGGTTTCGGGAATCCGCCTCTCGCCTATCTCCCCAGACACTTGGCTGGTGGCGAGGGGCGCGTGTTGTCGATCGCATTAAAAACAAAGTGGAATATAATTTTCGCCGGCGATCGGGTTATTCCGCAGCAGGAATCGCGGCCGTCCCCGGGGCACAATCGCGTGTCAATTACGCCCGGGCGGAAGAGCGATAATTAAAAGCTATATTGCCCGGGATCGGACGCCCTCGGACGTGTATCTATTAAAACCGAAGCTCGCGCGTGTAATAAGTAAACGCGGGAGCCTCGAGCCGGCGGGCATAAATTCGCCGTGTAAATTTAACGAATCGCCTCCCTCGCTTCCCCGAAATGAAGCGCGGGCTCTCCTGTAATTGAATACGGCGAAAAATTTTGGGAGCGGCCGGCAAGCGACGCGGATCTCTCAAAGCTGCAGGTGCATTATCACGGTAACGAGGCAAAATTGATTTGCACAGCGGTGAAAGGGCAGGGACACCTTCTGCGCGCAGAATTTCGCGCGCGAGAGCAATTACGTTTCGTAACCTGAGTGCACGCCCAGCTGCCTTTAACTCAAATTATGCAGCGTAAAAATTCTAACGATCAAAGTGGCGTTGCCTGCGGAAGCATCGTGCTCGAAGATGCTGCGCCACCGGGTGATCTAATAGCAGCTGGGTTGTGGGATTCATTGGACGTCAGTGACAAGCAGTAGAATAGGCGGTCGTTGGTCAGACGCCTCGACTTTAGGGAATCAATTCAATCAATGGGGCTGGCCGATCGTGAATGGTGTTGAATACACGAATATTCGACGCCTTTGCCGAATCGTAAGCGTACTAATAACACGAGAACTTATATCGCGTTACTGTAATTAATTAATGACTCTGTACATGTGAATTAAGTAACTAATGGTATATTTAAAAATGTAGTTAATACAGAGCAGTGGTCGATTCAGCTGTTGCTAGCTTGACTATTTTCTTCGATCTGACATTTTGCTTTCGCTGAGGCCTTGCGAAGCCTTCAAACCCCTGCAGGGGTGTGTCTAAGCAAAAGATGCTAAATATCCTATTCGTTGAAGATGGTAGAGAAAACGGAAAGGGAAAGTACTCTTTCCAAGAAACCGATCGGACGGTTTATTGTCGTCCAGATAGCTCTCGACTCGGCCCAACGGGCCCTATTTTATGGAGACAGTTGTAAATAATCGGGTCCCAAGCGTTAGGCCCGGACAGGCAAACCAAGTGCCAGCCACGTGCGGTGTGACGAAGCTCGAAGCTCGATAATAAACTGTCCGCGCTCAACAAATGGTGTTATTTTGCTCGATGGTGTCGGCTTCGTTAGCTTCTGGAACGAGCGTGGCAAGGATTAAAGAATACAAGCGATCTTTCAGACGCTGCTGGCAGCGAGGTGAAGTTCGACGAGCACGGTGACGGCCTGGCGCGGTACGAGATCCTCAACTTCCGGAAATCGGACCAGAACGGGACTAATGGATACCACTATCGGGCAAGTGAAAGTACTTTCGACTTATCCCCATCCTCCCCGATTAATTAGAACTTTTTCAAATACGGCCTTTCTTCTCTATTTTCCCACCACCCTCGGTCAGCCGAACTTTTAACGGGGCGCTGCTTTCGGCACTTTTAACCGCTCGCTCCGGTGAATTAATATCGAAATTCGAGTTATCTGCTATTGAAGTCGGCGGGTTTGAACGGCCGGGAGAGATAATTAATCCTTTCGGGTAACTCGGAGCAAGCGTGACTCTTTGAACGCGTCTCCGCTGACAAACTCGAACGAGTCCCTTCATTTTTTAATTAAAGAGTCGTAGATATAGATATATTCCTCCATGGGAATATTAACGCGAGGTAATCTTCTCCCACGTGTGGAAGTGTAAATAGAGAAGCAGAGAGGAGGAAACGAGGCTACTTTCCTTACCCCGTACGCTCGCGTATCCAATTAACGATTGTTTTTCGATAACAATCGTAAATCAAGGGAGGGTCGAGTGAAGTGCTACATTCCGAATGATAAAGTAGCCAGGGGAGGACATAAATTGCAACGTGACCTTCGTTGCGTCCGCCATCCTACGTTACGTGCAACTTACACGATGAAATATAACTTTCGCTTCCCGGAGCAGGTAACGTTAAATCGTCAAAACGCGCGGGTTTTATAGCCCCCGACTGAGCCATTAATAAAAAAAAAAAAAAGTGCCGCCGTACGTTCGCTGATAACGGATAGAATAAAATCCTCTTCGACTCTGCGCCGCTCGTATCTCAGTTTCCACGCGGGGAGCGTATACATCTCGTTATCGGAATGGACTATCTAAGGAACGATGAATTTCAAGAGGTGGAATATTCGTGAAAATAATTCATCCCGGATGGGAACAGCGGGGACAGGGGCGAGCAGCGTTGAAACGGGGCGAATAATTCAATTCTCCCCTGTTCGATAGCAGACGTTTCAATTTTACAAGTATTCCTATCGAAAACTAATTCAGAGGAGAGGGTGCGTGTAGCGGATATCGAGTGCCGCCTAAAAGTGGAGCAGAGTATCGTGCCGACGGGTTCTCGCCCGAATATTCGACCAATCGCATTCGAACGTTTCAACGTCAATCAATGCAGCTCTGAAATGTTGCGTTTCCACTCAGCTTTTATTTCTATAAAAAATTTCTGTCGCGACACGTCGGCGCGAGAGCGCCCCGGGCCGCCTACACGCTCTCTCCTGCCTCGACGAATATAATAAAACAGAAAGTCCCCCGGGGAGAAAGCAATGGATGCTGAGAAAAGGAACGACGGTTAACGATGCGAAATCCCGCGCCAGGTGGTGGGCAAGTGGTTCAACTCGCTGGACATCCGGACGGAGGAGATGGTCTGGGCGAGGGGCACGAAGGACATACCGATGTCCGCGTGCTCCCTGCCCTGCAAGCCAGGTATGATAAAGAAGCAACAGGGTGACACTTGTTGCTGGGTGTGCGACCAGTGCGAGGAGTACGAGTTCGTCTACGACGAGTACACCTGCGTGGACTGCGGCCCGGGTCACTGGCCGCACGAGGACAAGCGGGGCTGCTACCAGCTGCCGATCAACCACATCAGGTGGAGCAGCGCGTTCGCGATCGTTCCAGCGGTGATTTCGTGCCTTGGCATCGCGGCCACCCTCGCGGTCGCCTGCCTACTCTTCCATCACCGGAACACGCCGGTGGTGAGGGCGTCCGGTCGCGAGCTCACGATCATTCTGCTGGCCGGGGTGCTCGTCTGCTACCTCAACACCTTCCTCCTGCTCGCCACGCCCACCACTGTCACCTGCATCCTGCAGAGGTTCGGCGTGGGGGTGAGCTTCAGCGCGGTGTACGGCGCCCTGCTGACCAAGACCAACAGGATCGCCAGGATCTTCGACTCCGCCTCGAGATCAGCTGTCAGGCCCAGGTACATCAGCCCCGCTTCGCAGGTCTGCATCGCTGCCGCCCTGATCGCGCTGCAGGTAAGATGCTGGTAGAATTAAGAAGTACCTAAGCGTGAACTGTACAGTCTGGTGTCATCTTCCGCTGCCTGGGTATAATCTTGCAAGGGTGATTGTATTTCTGCCCCGCCAGGTGGTCCTAACTCTGGTGTGGATGATCATCGAGCCTCCGGGCACTCGCTTCTCGTATCCAGATCGCAAGCAAGTGATCCTCAAGTGTAATATACAGGACATGAGCTTCCTGTTCTCTCAGCTGTACAACGCGCTGCTGATCCTCATCTCCACGCTCTACGCGGTGAAGACGCGCAAGATACCGGAGAACTTCAACGAGAGCAAGTTCATCGGTTTCACCATGTACACGACGTGCATCATTTGGCTGGCGTTCGTGCCGATCTACTTCGGTACCGGAAACGCCCACGAGACCCAAATTACCACGCTCTGCGTGGCGATCAGCCTGAGCGCCTCGGTGACCCTGGTCTGCCTCTACTCGCCCAAGATCTACATCATCGTCTTCCAGCCGGACAAGAACATCCGCAGGAAGGTGACAATGGGCGACAAGTTCAAGAAGCAGGGCAGCAGCGCGGGCACCTCTTCCATCACCAAGTGTAAGTAATCGGCCTCGTGCGAGCGATTTATTCCGCGCCAGAAGACCCCAGCTCCTCCCGTCCGTCTGCAAATCTCCTATCAGTCGCTCGACGATCTCACTTTCCTCCCACGTCTGACAAAAATCGGCCCGCACTGGCAACATCCCCGCAGCCTGATCCCTTTATTAAACGACCACCGGGCAACCGCCTCGCGTCTCATCGAGTCGAACGCGAGAAGAAGTTTAAAGACCCTCGCCAACGAGAAGGAGCCCCAGCGCGACGTTCCATTTTAAAAAGAAGACGCTTCCTCGCCTCCCTCGGCAATCCGCGGGGATGAGGATGGCGCGGGGAACGGTGTTTAATAATGCCCCCGGAATACGCTGACTCGGTCGCAAATTATGAAGCCCCCCCGCCGCCCGAAACACGCCGGTGAACTCGGCTCGCTGCCAAACACTTTGTATCGCGCGACTCCACTTCCCGCGCTCCTGTATTTTCTTCGCGGTGCCCGCACTTCACCGCGACACGAAGCCAACCAATTTGCACGTCATTAACGTGGGGAACAAGGGGAGACAAACTTTCCATCCGCCTCCAAATTGATTCGCTAGGGTTGCCAGTGAGGACGGCTGCCACGCTACCCCTTTAACCGAGACAAAAGCCGGCGAGGAACGAATTAGGAACTTCATAATCTCGAATTCCTATGTTGCACCCTGTAGTTTCTTATTCTTATCCTCATTACGGGTCTCCTTAGTCTCGACCTCCCCGCTCCCTCTCGCCCCAGGCACACTTGGAACACTGGGAGTTGTTCTGCGCGAGACAAAAGCTCGCTGAGCACGGGCAAAGGGACTCGCAAACGATCGGTACTCGATACTAATTGCCCTCATTTCTTGTTATTCTTCTCGTTCTACCGCCCTCTCTCCTGAAATGCTTGAGCCTTCGACGGGAGGGGTGCAAATTTGAGGAACGCGCTGAGTACACAGTCGCCCTTTACCAATTTCTTTGGCCCCGGAGTCTCTGAAAATTCGTAATTAATTCACGAGCACTGTCTACACTGCGAATGAACTTTCGGAAAATTTCACGGTCGATTCTTCCCGGAAGGAACAGTCTCTCTGCCTTGGGCTGTTCGAAATTACGCGGGCCGCGTAACGCGGTTATATTTTCCCGGGGATAATACTTAATGTGGATTCGATTGTTGCCAGAGGCATCGGCACCCGTCCAATTTCCGTATGGAAATCGATTCCCGCCCATTTACCACTGTCTATTGTAATTACGGGGCCGGTTACACGGCTGGGTACCGTGCAATCACCGAGGATTACGCTGCGAACGATAATGGCCAGAATTGTTCTTGCCGGGGCTAAATTATTAAGTTAATTCTTGGATCTGCTGGGTCGCGTCCATTTATCTCTCCACCCGCCGGCGACGAGAGCTTTAGGGCCCTCGACAGAGCCAGCCCGTATTCCCCGCGGGCATTTTCGCAGGGCAGATATGAAAGTTTCGCAGGGACTGGCCTTAGTAGCTGGACAGCCATCGGTTGATCTTCGAAAGTTAAATAGGAGCCTCCTTTAATCTCCCGGAATCAAGCGAAGAGATTCATCCTGCGTCGCGTAATAATATCACCATAAAGAAACTTCAAAAAAGTAAAAAAAAATTACGCCAAGTATTTGACTTCCAGGCCGCGGACATCTAGGCAAATGTCTAGATGTTACATTTTATCTTCGCACTATTAAAATTTCCGCGTTAATGGAATGTATGAACACAGCATTTTAGCTGTGTATATGTAGTTGTGTCGTCTTAAGCGCAGTTGGAAAGCACCTTTATGTACTTGCAGCTCATTTTGATTTCACATTTTTTTTTTATATTCTAATTATTATTATCGTCTATTCTGTTGTGATTTATTTGATAATACTCTTTTTCGTCCTCGACTTTTTTATGTATGTACTTCGCTTATTATTTTACTTTTTTGAAGGTTTTTTGCGGGAGCTCACTTCTTTTTGCAAAGATAATTTGCGTAGGGAATGATTTTAGATAATTTTTAATATTATAAATTACAAATTATCACGGGACAGAATTAAGGATAAATCCAGTCACAGCATCATTTTACGCTTCGATTATATACACATATATATACATAAAATCCTCAGATTAGTTAAGAATAAAAAACAGTTTGATGATATTCAAACATGTCGCAATTCAAATTTCTGCAACTTACCTTGTGTTTGAGACTGCATTTTGGTTGCAATTCAATGGTATTATGTTGACGAAAAAATTTTTGGAGAAGACGAAGAAAAATCTTAAAATTTCCGACTGATCCATGAGACGATATTACGATATCTCTGTTATGCGCGGACCGATTTTATTGAAATTGGTCTTATTCGAAAGCTTATACGCGGTTTACATAAGAAAAATGCCTTTAAATTTAGGAAATATTGCAGGCGCGATAAGATATTAACGAAATAAGTATCAGGTTAGTTTGGAATAGCCCGGCGACGAGTAAATGATAGCAGTCGACATATACAGGGTGTCTTTTCTGTACTTTCTTTCCTGTACTCGGCGTCGAGACGCTACCGCGTCTCTAGATTGATCTATCGTTTGAATGAAATCAATGTTGAAATTGTCAGAGGACTCTAGAGTAGAGCGAGTTAAAAATTCACGGAGCTCGATTTTCCAAGGGAGACATATCTCACAGGGCAGTCTGATATCCGTATCCTTAGAGAACGACGGACACGCGAGTTTTCTCTGGCTCTGGTAACCCAAAATCAAGGTTGCCTGCCGGCGATCGATCGGCCGGAATGTATTATTAACCGCGTACTAATTATCCGTTCGTTATCAGAGGAGCCGAAACACGCAGTTAATATTGCACGAGAGGAAATACGCCATTGGCGCGATCGAACCTCTTAACGCTAATTACAATCGACATTTTTCAACCCCGGGGGAGGGCCGTGAGAACTCGTCCTTGTTCGCGCCGTCGACTGGCATCAGCCACCAGAATAACTACGTTTTTTTTCTCGCACCTCGGGCCTTTCTTAACCCTTTTACCAGGGGACAATCGATACGTCGACGACGCCTCGCTGAAATGATTGCGCGTCAAGATGTCCTTCATTCTAGCAGCATTCTTTTTCCCCTGCCTTTCTCAACCATTCTCCCCTTTGACGTCGCATCAATTCGTCAAAGTTTCAGCCGCGATCCCACGTTCTCCTATCGCACTTGGTCGCGCCTTGTCGCGCGCCCAGGTTCCCTACCAATCTCACTGTCCCACGAGTATGATTTTAGGGGCGGAAAGACGAACGTCGTATGGCCAATGCTTGCACGTTTCAGACACCGGCGGCGAGCTGACCAGCGAGAGCATGCCGCTGCAGAGCGCGCTGACGGCCGCGGTCCAGACGTCCGTGGGCGTGACGGAGATCTCCCTGACGTCCAACACATCGGCCAAAACTAATAACGAGCAAGTGGCCCAACTATAGAGGCTACTTTCGCGGCCCGTAATTCAGATCTCAGAGCGGGCTGGTGTCCTGGCGGCCGGCCAGCCGATAAGACAGGCCGGAGGGGCCGCGAGTGAATAGTGCGAATGTGTGCTAATAAAATAAAAAAAGAAAGAAAAGAAACGGGAAAGCAAAGGATTCTGCGGCCTTGCTAGGCCCCCGAAAGGAACGTTGTGCGTATAATCTGGGGGGGAGGCGTGGGAGGTGTGTGAACGGGGGCGAACGACGCTGATAAGGGAGCGGTTGCTCGCGAACCGTGTCAGGCGGGTAAACGGAGCGCCGTCTTTCGCGTGGCGTTTCCTACGCGACCACTTTGAATCCCCCCGACGGACGGAGGCGGTGGGCAAGCTCGGGCTATTTACGTGGACTCGATAGATGGCTAAACTCCCCCGAGGAGAGTCCGCGGTGCGCGTGGACGGGAATGTGGACGCGTTTAGGCGCTTCGCTAAGCGTGAACGATGGAGATCGGTCGGGGGGGGGGATTAGAGAGCACGAAATAAGAGAAGATATACGAGTCGCATCGACGAATGCGAAGATGCCTACGTTGCCTATTGTCTACTAACGACGCCGATTACATCTCCATTGACGTCTGCGTTCACTCATCGCGCCGGTATAATCGAGACCACTCGTATCGCGATCTCATTGTTGTCGTTATTGTTACTGTTAACGTTACCTTCGTAAATTATATATGAATGATATACACGCATATTCACGCATATATATATACACACATGTATCTATATATATATATATTGGTATTGTACACGAGAACTGGCGGTGGCACGAGCCCGAGGGGCCGTTTCGGCACCCGGCTGCCGAATAATTCGCCAAGGTGCGCAACGGAGGAGTGGAGGACGATCTGGGGGGGGGCAAATGAATTTTTCCAACGTTTGTATCGTTTATTGGCTTAACGAACCGACTAATTGGCAGAGATTAAAGTCGCGCGTCGGGAGTTGAATTCGATCGGGATTTAATAACAACGCCCGATAGGCGTTTACTCTCGGCGCTCGATTCGAGACGCGCCGCGATTTGGCCGGGAACGGTTCGCTCGCGCGAATGTAATTAGCCCGCTGGAGTGATTCGACGTGTTCCCATTGTCCATTCCTCCCGCGCGGACCGTTCGCGGGGCGAGCGGAGAAAATACTCCCGTTCCGGAGTGTCGCGCGGACGACAGATGCCCGCGTACCGTGCACAGGCACTGTGCGTCGTCGCGCGATTACTCAATTTCATTCCCGAGTCCCCGGGCGAATTAATTGCAGATAAATATCTGTTATTCCATTCGCGGGACGGGCCTCGGCTTGGATATCTGAATCGATTCCCCGACGAAGTCACTTTGCAATTCCACGGCTCCGGCTTGAAAGAGTGGCCCCGTCGATATCGTTACGTTCTTCCCATCCTCGCGAACGTTTCAGCGGGATGTTACCGGGTCTGGCAGGCGAGAGATCCTCGCCCGAAAAGCCACGGATACGTACTCCTGGAAGGCTCCGTTCCGGCGCTACCTGAACCGTCCCCTGACTGATCGCCGTGTTGTTCTCGCGAGTAATTAGAGTCTTTAAAGTCTGAGAGATTTATTTGCGTCGTTTTTAGCTCAGATGTTTATCGTACGTTAACGGGGGGGCGGCGATTCCGAGCGCAAATACCGGCGGCGTATTTTCGTTCTCGACGGAAATCTCGTCCGCGACTGCGTTAGTCGCCGGCAGCCGATCGAGGCAGAGGGAAGAGACGTCGCGCTCGAGAACAATGACCGAAACTCCGGAGCACGGGCGCAGAGAGCGAGATGGGGTGGCGAGATTGCAGAGGGAAGAAAATTTGAAACTAGGCCGACGGCGGGCAACGTGCAAATTCGATACACTTCTTCCCCCACGAACGGTAGACAATAAATAAATCGCTTTGAAAGGCGAACTCCAACCCGGCCCGACCAATATCACGATTCACACTCGACCTGTTCAATTACGTCACTCCGATTCCGTTGTCCGAGGCGGCTGACGATATTTAGCTTTTAGTTGAGGACACGTGAAAGGGACGATCGCGACGTCAAATATGTTTGTAGAGCGTTGAATTGCTAGCTAATCGAGGTAAGTTCCGACGCGGGAACAATGGTGCGCTTCGAAGATTGCAATTCCGAAGGCAGGCGACCGAGAGGCCTCCTTTGCCGCTCCGCTCGGTGGAAAGGGAAGCTAGATTAGATTAGGGTATATCGAATTATAAATTGATAGGAAAGAATTGCGATCTTCGACGAAGATTCGCGGACTATGCGGGAGAATGACTCGGGGTAGCTGTCGCGAGTGCCTCGCAGAATTCTGTGTTTCTCGAGAGCGAGTGTGTGATGACTGTTAACGCGATAGGGGGACGAGCATGCATATTTCGACGCGAAGCCGTGAATCCGAAGCATCGTACAAAAGATAACTTTGTATCTTTTATTATAACACTGAGCATTGAAATAGATCTGCCCCGTCAAAACGAACGTTTGCATTTAATAAATTAACCTTCCTGCCTTCGTCCTTTCCTGCAGCCACCGGGGTCGGTAAAAAATTCAGAGCATCGCGTTTCAAATGTACTATAAATCCAGTGCACGATGAACATATACACCATGAATAAAATACTGAGCGTTAATTAAATATGCAGCCTGTCTCGACTCCATTCCCTGCAGCCTTACGATTAATTTATCCCTCGTTCAAGTTTCTAACGCCGCGAAAAGGTGGATATGCATCGGGAACACCATCTCAGAGATCGCAGCTCGAAGCATTATCTGGAAATATCCCGTGTAAATAATTCTTGTGGTCCGAGAACGCGCAGGATCCATATATAGGATCCGATGACGCAAGCGTCACATTTGCTTCATGACTTATGGAAATGTAACCCGATTTCGGCGGCCGATAAATTAGCAGCGGGACGAGAATCAAATTATCCGGAGCTTTCGGCTCCGCGTCCTCGGATAGAACCGATTGCATATCGAGAGTAAGCCTGCTTTTAATACCCTCCGATATAGGCTCGCAAAGGGACCGTCTGGAAAAGCGCGTAATAGAAGAAAAAAATTAGCAAAATTATGCACGAGATCTTGCTTCTGTCATAGGACAGACCTAACATCGTTTCGCATCTGACTTCGTGGGAACTCAATGACTATAATGAACTGCGCGTTCAGGAACAACGATGCCGAGTGCATTCGACTCGATGATGGAAGATGGTAAAGTTAGCGAAGTGGTCTTTTTCAGGACTTCTTGCGTCATTCCAGCCAGAGGCGAGAACCAGAGACACTGAAGGTGAGTCGGAGTTAGAGAAACGGTATGCGACGCGGAAAGTATAATACAGATAAATTACAAGGTATAAATTATGAGAAACTGTAACTGTAATATCTAGAAGAATCACAAATTCAAAATTTCAGTCAGTTCGACTTCAACCGTGAAATCAGCGAATCTGTGTGCATGTCACAGTGTATATTATACTAGCTTTACTAGGCTTCGCTCGAAATTTAGATTCTGATGTTATAACAAAAATATTTATTAGTTTCTTTTTGTGAAAATAGTCACATTCATCTGGATTAGTCAGGCGTAATGAGCTGAGGCACGTTTCGTGATTCCAGAGCTTATCGTTCGAAAGTTTTTAAGAGACAGACAAACGCACAAACATATAGAAGCTTTCTGCTTTATATATTAAGATATAGCGTTTAACAGGAGTTCACTAGAATGTAGCCATTATCTAGAACACTTTCTGAGAAATTCTTTCCTAGTGTCCGATCACATATCTCAGTGATACAGATGCGTGTAGAAAGTGCAGGGTGCATGGTTGCATCGCTACATAAAGAGTGACCCAAAAATAAGGCCTTCTTTAGCCTCTTTTTGGTCCCACGATTTTCGAACGGAATTTTGTGCCAAATGATACCTTACGAGACATCGATCAAAAGAAATTTTCAAGTCCAGGTGACAATTAATTTCTGAGATATGGCAGGTCAAAGAAGTGAAAATTCGTTAACGCATCAACCGCACGATAAAAAAAAACACCCACTACACAGACATTTATATTTTTTTCCGTGAATCAAAGTTCAAATTCGTTGATAGCAGTAAGCAAAACCCCTGGAAGTAATTGTTTAAATTATCGGACTGACATAAAAGTCCGTACATCGAAGCGTATGAGTTGACGCGTTAACGAATTTTCACTTCTTTGATCTCGCATATCTCAGAAACTAATTGTCATCTGAACTTGAAATTTTCGTGTGACTGATGTCTCATCATAAGGGGATCGTTTAATTCAAGCCTTGAACAGATTTAACTTGGGAAACGATCGGGCTAAAAAATTATCTCCAGCAACGTTAAAACATCGAAGGACGGTGGACCCTCGCATTGAGTTCCTAACCGCGAGAGTAATCGGTCGGATAAACGGGTTAGGATGCTACGGTGCATCCTAATTCTCGATATCTCGACTCCTTCAATCCCTTCGATTCGACTATGTGGAATATTTAACAAGCTTCCACTGCAGTACAAGTATCTATCATATAGGAGGCTTTTTGAGAAGCGCTTAGATGTTTAGAATGCACGGAGTACATGGCTGCAGTTGCGAATCGAGTAAATTTAGCAATCTGCATTGCTACGTAAAATCACTTAAGGCCTTGGGAGATTCTAGCTTGTCTGGGGAACGATCGAGCCCGACAACAGCCTCTGTCAAAGTCAAAACATTGAAATACGTTTCGACCTCGCAGTCAGTTCCCAAAAGCGATCGTGATCGGACGTGAACTAGTTAAAGTGCCACGGTGCATCTTAACTGGCGACATCTCGCTTCGTGCATTAATTCCATCGGTGACTGAATTATGTGGGAGGCCTTTAAACAGAAGTTCACTGTGATATACCCTTCACCTAGAAGACTTTCGGGAAAACTCTTTCCACGAGTCTGGACCAATCCTCCCACTACTCAAACGCCTGAAGAATAAACGGGGTGCGTGGCTGCAACTGCGACAAGAGCGAGCTGTGCAACCTGCATTGCGAAATAAAATTCTTTCGGGCCTTGAGGAATTTGAACATCGCAGGGAAACAATCGAGCTCGGCTACATCCTCTAACAATGTCGCAACAATGGAATACAGTGTGACCTGTCAGTTAGACTTTAACCGCGACAGCGTACGGATCCGTGAAGCGTGTGCGTGCTGCAGTGCATGCTATTTCGTGATTTCTCAATTCGTGCATCAATTTCATGGATTACTGGACTACAGTGGCTCGCATTAATGTTCGGACACTTTTTAAAATCGCATAACTTTTTTAGAATTGGTCCAAACGACTTGAGTTTTTTTGAGAAGCTAGAAGGATTAGTTTGCTAAATGACGTATTTGGTCGTTTTGAAAAAAAATGTATTTGGTTGGAATAGCGAAAAAAATAGTAAAGGTCGATTTTTAAACTTTTTTTGTGAGCTTGTAATGAAAATTAAAAAAAACCGTTTGTATGTTAACCGATTTTGATGAAATTTTAGGCACGTATACAACTTACTACAATCTACAAACGGGTGTTTTTTTAATTTTCATTACAAGCTCACAAAAAAAGTTTAAAAATCCACCTTTACTATTCTTTTCGCTATTCCAACCAAATACATTTTTTTTCAAAACGACGAAACGCGTTAGTTAGCAAACTAATCCTTCTAGCTTCTCAAAAAACTCAAGTTGTTTGGACCAATTCTAAAAAAATTATGCGATTTTAAAAAGTGTTCGAATATTAATGCGAGTCACTGTAAATAGAAGGCTGTTTAACAAGATTTCACTGGAATATACCTATCATCTAGAAGACTTTTTGGCAAACAGTTGCCTAGGGTTTGTTCGCATCTCGCAGTGATAAAGATACGAGTAAAAGATGCGGGGCGCACGGCTGCAGTTGTGAGAAGTGCAAATTTGTAATGGACATTGCTATATAAAATTATTTCTGGCCTTGACGAAGTTCAAGTTAGCTGGGAGTCGGCCGAGCGCGACAACAACTCGACAACCCCTACCAAAGTCACTACATTGCCGAACGGTGTGCCCTATCAGTTCGAATTTATCCGCGACGGTAATCGGATCACTGAATATCTGTGCAGTCACAGTGGATATTATTTCGTGATTTCACGATTCCTGCATCGATTCCATCGATTACTGGACTATGTGGACGGCCCTTTAACAAGATTCTACCGCATTACACTCAGTAACTAGAGGACCATTTTGGAAACACTTTACTCGAGACCGAACGCTGTTGAGAGATGTTTAAAAAGCGGCAAGTGCCTTTTGTAATCGTTGCAATGCACCGTTTGATGGTGAACATAAAATCTCGAAAACCGCTCCAACGATTTGGATGAGAATTTAATGTGAGATGCAGAAAACCATTCCCTACGATGTGTAGGGAGCAGATTTTCCAGATAAATTCTTTAAAAAAAGATAAAAAATATTTTTCATACAAGAAATCGATAAAATCGTATTTTTCAGTATAAAAATTGTATTATTTTTTTTCGAAAATCTGCTCGCGACACATCGTAGGGAATGGTTTTCTGCATCTCTCATTAAATTTCCATCGAAATCGTTTGAGCGGTTTTCGAGATTTTATGTTCACCATCGAACGGTGCACCGGGTAACGCCTTTACGATTCTACTCACAACTTTTATGTTCATAGAGATATTTAGACTTTTCTTTTTTGGCGTTAAATCTTATAGAATAACGATTAAAACTAGACAAAAACGTTCATTCTACTGTTATTTATCACTTTACAATTTGCGTTTGAGAAAAGGCCTTTTTTAGGGCTATCGAGGGTAACCTACCCCCTTAAGGGCCCAGATCGAGCCGAACTTACATTCAGTGAGCTTGGTTCGGTCTCGGCAGCTAATCAGAATTTGATTCTGTTTCAGGTAGGTACTTCTACGATGGTGTTGCATGATTTATTTCTTTTCATGGATTTCTTCGATGGTTTTGCATCATTTATTTCGTTTTTCGATTTCTCCGATGGTTTTGTATGACTTCTGTCACTCTGTCATGCATCTCGTCGATGGGTCTACGTTCCCTGCTCTCATTCGTGTATCTCTACGATGGTCGAAAATAAGTAAATAGGTGTCCGAGCGTTTCTGCCAATGGGCCTTAATAATAGAGATATTTACATGGGAATTATTAAAATTTTCATAGTGGCCGTGGGGTTTTAATGGGAAAAAATCCCACAATACCCTGGCGCCCCGGGGGATTCCCCTCTGAAGGAGTCGGGGTGCCTTTTGAAGATTTCCCCAAGTTAAAAAAAAAGAATTTATAAAAAGAAAAATTTAACGTGCAGATATCATCAAAAGGTTAAGCTTTCCCCGAGTTAAAAAAAAGAATTTATAAATTTTTTTCTTAACATGAAGATATCATTAAAAGGTTAAGATTTCCCCAAATTAAAAAAAAGAATTTATAAAAAAGAATTGTTAACGTGAAGATATCATCAAAAGGCACCCTGAGGCATTTAGAGCATCCCAGCCGTGTGACAAAAATCTATATAAGAAGTTAAGTTTATCCTTAAGTCAGCCGTCTCGAAATAGAGAGGCGCGTGCTCCTAATTGGATCTCAATTTAACGACAGGCTGCAATAATATAGCGAAGAATACGGAGCTCCGTCGCGACACGTCCAATCTTAATTAACTTGTCCAACTACATCGGTCTGAAGTGGAGTCTTCCTTTTTTACACTCTACTCGGTAAATTAGAACGTAGGATTTTCTACGTTTTAACCGAAAGAATATTGAATCCGTAATAGACCGTTATCGGCTATCTTTTTGGAGCAAATGGTGGGAACATTACTCGTTCAGTGACGCACGAAACGCGTGCGAAAAAGAATTACGAGCGCGCGACAAAAACAGGGGGTTTCAAATCGCTGATTCCGGCGCACCGAGGTCCCCCGATTGAGACCCTCCTTCCACCGAAGTTGGTTCTACATTCAAGCGCGATCTTATTAGCAGACGACCTGTATAAAAATATTCATGACCCGTATGCCGCGCGTAGCCTAATTTTCGCGGACGCTGGGGAAGCTTGGAAAATATTCTGGGTCGACCCGTAAACCCGATGTTCCGTTTTAGGGTTAACAAACGCCAGCGAAAGAGCGCGAGAACGCGAGCACCGCCCGACCGAGTGCACAGCTCCGTTTAACAATAATCGTTGCCTACGGCTGTCTTCTCCAATTTATATGGAAATTCAATGTGCATTAAATTTAAATACAATTACGTTCGCGTGCTGGGGCACAGACAAACGTTGTTCCACGGTTACGGCCGGCTTCAGCGATACAGCCAGAAAAGACGTTGTCGAATTCTCGTCTGGAAAGAAACTTGTAATTAGCCAACGGTTGGTAATCATTCAGAACATTGATCGGTATCCGGCGTTCCGTGGATGCGCGAGATCGCCAGCGTTTAATGTTTTCAATGAGTGCCACTGATAAGTTGCATAACCCCTGACACGCAAATAAGCAAGTATTTCGATAACAGTGAACGCGTATGGTAACGAAACGAGCTTCGTTAAAAGTTGTACGCTATCCGCTACGGTCACCGCGATCATCTGTTATTTCGCAGAAGTTTCGTCGTTAGAAAGGAAAGTCGGGAAAACGATTCATCTATGGCATTGACCTGGCGACTCACGGCCCTGGCGCATCTGGTAAGGGTACAACGTGAAAGAGCGATCGCATTTCGAGAAATATGTATCATCGTGCCCCATAGAATTGACAGCGGAGCGTGTCGTACGATCTCGGCTACCATCGGACATCTTCGCCGCACTGTTTACCCATACGATACTCGGGCGCACGCGATTGTAGCTGGTTAAAGAATCGGCGGCGTGTTTATTACGTTCCGTAACGAGCAAGCAAATACCAGCTACCGAGAATGTGTGCAGGGAACGCAGCAAAGTGCAAATATTCCGTGCGGCCACTTGCTGTTCGGCTCTGTTTAATCGCCGTGACATGGGATTGGCCGGCAGCCTTGTTATATTCCGTTTATATCGAGAGTCTGGTTAACCTTTACGGTGGCAATACGCTTTGCGAGCAAGTGCGAGGCTCTTGCGATACCGGTCCATTTTGCGGTGGCAAGCAAATTATACGGCAGAGAAACTACCGAAGCTATAAATACCTACGTGTCGCGGCGCAGAAATGAAATTAACACGCGACGTGCTCGACCGATCAAAGCTCGATAAAAGCGTGCACGTTTTACACGTGACACTTGATGGCTGTCGAATTAACGTCGATTCTACTTCGACGTCGGGTGATTAGACACTGTACCGCGTTAACCGTTTCGTCTCGATTGTAGGTATCGTAGAATCGCTCGTAGAAGAAGCATACGCGGTGAAATAAAGAGGTAGATGGATACGTAAGACGCGTTCCCATTGGATAATCCAACTGAATAAAAAGTTCATTGGATAATCTCTAAAGACGCTTACGGGGAGTAGAAGAATCTATGCGACAACCGATTGTATCATCTGATTGCTTGTATAATTTATAGAGATCGATGCACTCGAACCTATTGCACGCGTCGTGATATTATTTTTCGAGTGTGGTATCGTAAAAAAATGTGGATTAGTTGTTTGTTAGTCGCTTACCGATGCACCATTGCGATTAGCGTCTGCCTTGTAACCTGAGAAGTTACCGATGAATGAGCGACTTCGTCGGTTTAGATTGTCGGAACGCAGTTTCGATTACACTGATCCCTGCTTTTTTGATGATCATTCTTGGGTATTTATGCACTGAACCACTGTTTACCACTGCACTCGCGACGCGCCCACATAAGTCAAATTCTAAATCAAACATGGCCGTCAGCTGCACCAGTCGTATCGAACCTACTATCGAATGATACATCGTTGCAATTGTTACGTTTATTCTAATAATTTTAAATGGTTAATTGCTTCTCCTATCGCGATATACGTTCGTCGTAGTTCAGATAAATGAATATATTCGAATTCGAAGCGTAAAAGAATATCTGCTGGTAATTCGACCGCGATCGATTGCAAATCGCTAGCCATTCTACGTGCACGTTGCAAACCTCGACGCGCCAGATTTAAAATGCTCAACGGTTTAAAGCTCATTTTCAATTAGAACACTCGAGATGTGGTTTACTAACTCCGATGCGTTGGACGCAAAATTCAGAATAAAAAAATGCGCAAAATTACTCAAATAAGAGCGAGGATACCAAGATACATTGCTGACGAGTACACAAAGAAATGTATGTTTATTTAGGGTAGGAACGTACGCGATCAAAAACGTCGATTCCTCTACGTAAGCTGCTTTCGGTGCGGAACCGTCGTCCCCTTCAAACTATCGGATATCGGAGAAGGAATTCGAGATGTCACGATAAAAGAATGGTGAGCAAAGCAACGAATTGTTTCGTTAAACCGTCGTATCCCACGCGTTAGCCTCGCGATTACGAAGAAAGGTTAAAGAGGCGTGGCCTGATATTATCCGCGAAGTGAGCTGAATTGTGCTCGATGTATCTAAATTCACAGGTTCGTGAAGCCAGGCGAGCGAGTGTCTCAATTCGATAACATTTGCGAGGTCCAGAGCGACAAAGCGTCCGTGACGATTACCAGCCGTTACGATGGATTAATTAAAGCCTTGCACTACAAGGTGGACGACGTGGCTCTGATAGGAGACTCGCTGCTGGACATCGAACTAGATGATGACAATGGGAAAGCACGTGCCGAAACAGCGGACGCTAAGCCCGAGGCGGTGGCGAGAACCGACCACGAAAACGACTCCGCGGAGGATAGCGTAAAGCACGTGGCGGAGAGTGGCGCAGAAAAAGCGCTGGCGACACCAGCGGTCAGGCGGATCGCCATGGAGAAGAATGTTAACCTAAAGGACGTCCCTCCTACAGGAAAAGGCGGGAGGGTGCTCAAAGAGGATATATTAGCCCACTTGGACAGAATTTCAGCTGGTTCCGCGGAAAAGAGGCCGGAGGAAAAACCAGCAGCAGGGAAACCGGTGCCCGTAAAAGGCTACGCCAAGCATATGTGGAAAACGATGACGCGATCCCTGGTACGTGCCGTAACGAGAGAAACGTAACTTTCTTAACTCGCAGCGTACACTTTGCAGCTTCAACTCCCTCGAAAACGGAAGGCTGCTCGGCCGCGAACGTAACGGCGTGCGTCGAGGTATTAATAAACCGTGAGCGGCTTAAAACGCGGACCGCGCGTGAATTGCGAGATTAGCGGAATTTCGCGTATCGCGTCCCACGTGGTCGCTGAATAAACGGCCGGTTAATCGTTATAAAACAATGCGCGGCGAGGCGCGAGCTAATGACGCGACGGTGAAACCCGTTACGGCGATTAAACGACCGTGGCGTAATGGGCATTTCAGCTTGCGGCGAGCCCACCGCCAGGGGCGAGAAGAAATTCGTGATTTAATATCGCGCGGCCGGTCACGGTAGGCTTACTACGGGAATTTTCCGTGCCCGTTGGCGCTCGGAACGGGCCAGAGTCACGACAAACCGATAATAGAAGTGCCTTGTCTAAAACTGACGTTGACACACGGGATTGATAGCGATCGATTCGCCAGCCGAGCACTCGGCCGAATTTCCTGTCGACGTTGACAGACCAGATACGATTAAAGCGCTGCTGAAAATACCAGCGGTTTCGTTCCCGTTTGTCCCTTTTTTTTCTTTTTTCAATGCTCAAATATCTCGCGTATTTTCTCTCGTTAATTGCGCGCTTTGAATAACAGCCGATCCTCATGGAACATGTACATACGAAAATTTTTGCAGGCTATACCGCACTTCGTGTACAGCGACGAGTGTACCGTCAGCAAATTGATGGATTACAGGAACGAAGTGAAGGACTCCCTCAAAGAGCAAGGTATCTCTTTGAGTCTGATGCCTTTCCTTATCAAAGCGGCTTCGAGGGCGCTGGAGAAAGTGCCACAATTGAACGCGTGGCTCGATGAAGAGAATCAAACGATACGGATCGTAGAGGACCATAACATTGGCATCGCTATGGACACCGCGGAGGGGTTGGTGGTGCCGTGTATTAAGAACGTTCAAGCCTTGAGCGTCGTGGAGATCGCGAAAGAATTGAATAGGCTTCAGGAGCTGGGAAAGAGAGCTGCGATACCACTGAACGACCTGACGGATACTACGTTCTCGTTATCAAACATCGGCGTTGTAGGTTCCACTTTTCTTTAAACAATATAATAGTCACACCGCGACTGTAAATTGCCGATGTCGGAAGGTTTCGAAGGGAATAAACGGTTGTCGAAATATACATCGATAATTATCGCTGTTTAACTTAGGGATGGTAATTCCTACCCCCCGCTTTCAATGAGAGCTTTCAATCGAAAACTGAATTAAGTGATTTAAATTTGGTAAGCTGTCGAAATGAATCCCGAAACCACTTCAATTTTAATTCGAACTTAATGAAAACGGTCGTTAATTCACTGTTGCCAGCGTTATCGATATCGAGCTGGTTAGTACCGATTTATTGGCCACGCGCCGTCGGTCAGCCTCGTCATTTGAACTGCCTAACTGCTGAATTGTTCGTAGGTCGGTGGTACTTATACGAAACCAGTGATCCTGCCACCGCAAATTGTGATCGGCGCGTTTGGAAGAGTGCAGAAGGTGCCGCGGTTCGACGAGATGGGGAATGTAGTAGCCGCGAACGTGGTGTCGATCAGCTGGGCCGCTGATCATCGAGTAGTGGACGGCGTCACCATGGCAAAGTACTCGAATCTCTGGAAGCACTACGTCGAGAATCCTGCGTACCTTTTGATAGGGGCGTGAACACGTCGACGTGCCCAACGAGGTATCTCAGAGATATCTCAACGAGCTCGTTTCTCCAATGCGATGTTTCTCTGTAAACGAACCTAATTTGTCGCGAACTCCGCGGACTTTAATCGGAGGCTGCCTGAAATTGTGGACGGTAATAAAGCTGTAATCGCACTTGTTACGTAAATATTAATTTATTTATTGCTGCACAACCAACTAGGACTTTTCAATAAAGGTAAAATATCTTCTTCCTAACATATTCAAAGTATTACTATACGGTAGTTATTATATGGTGACCAGTCGGAAAACTGTGAGCATTTTTGTACATTAATCTGTTACACATTGCCTTATAAATTATTCGAACGGATGATATACCAAAAAAAAATATCTTAAAAAAGTGGTTGCACGTATCAATGCCTTTTGTGCAGTGACGCGATCGTTGCGGGAGATCGCCGTCTCTCTAAAATTATAGAGAAATAAACGTTACTGAGATACTCACAACTAAAATGGAAACCCTCGCGAGTACAACCACTTGTACATTTATGTATCTGTAATTTGTATGTACACAGTTCAATGCTTCGCACTCTCAAGCACGCATCCTCCCACGCAGTCATTCCATTCCCTTAAATGCCACTTAAATATTTACTCGAAAAGTAGTCAGTCTGTTTAGTAGTAGAGTAGTAGAAAAGATTGTATATGTGTGCTCATGGTCCAAAATTTTCGTGATAATCAAACTGTCGGCTTGCCTTTCTAGAGGCTACAACGCAACATCGTAGACGACGGCTTAAGGTAATGTTTCGAAAGGAGAAATCCGAACCTGTTAAGAAACTTAACGCACGCGAGGAGCTCGGGTTGCCCGCTTACTATTAGTAAATGCATAAAAATATCTGTTTAAACGTAAGTGCATACATAAATATACCATTCTTTTTTTTTCGGTCATAGCTCTTATAGGTAAAACTCAGAGAAAAGAAGAAGATGCACGGAATACTAATACAAATACAGAAGTAATTAAGTGAAAGCTCATGCTCAACCATGCTCCCTATTTTCCAATATGACTAGGTATACAGATTATTCCTGGTAATGTAGTTAGAGTGTAAATACGAAGCTGCTTTTTATATAATAGAACTACGTACATTTGCGAAGATGATGAAAATAACATCATGCTTGTTATAATATCAGTGTTTTTTTTTTTGTTGTCGATATAGCTTAAATTAGAAGTACTCGAATCACGTACAAGTTTCGCAAAGAATACTTCGCGATCAAGTATATAGTCGTCCAAAATTACTTTCGCGAAGTACACAAGTAAAAGCGAGGATAAAAAATAATCTGTTCTTTTCTCAGTTCGCTTTGAAAATACATCGAACTGTGAGTTCTACATATTTCCCATAGAAAGAGCAACTTTTACTTCACTGAATAAGTTTTTACTTGAAGGAAATATTTCTGAAAATATACACTTTCTCTCGCGAGCTTCAATTCTGGAGGTTCTAAGCTTCGTCGCACTTTTGAATAACACATCCATCGATCCGAAGCTCAGACAGTTATAGAGTAGAGTAGTCTATGTACATTTGAAATCCTGCTCGACACATACATTCGTACATAAATGTCCATTGATAGCTACCACGGTGTAACTGTAACCGTAACAATGTTAGTATAATGAAATCGTTAATGAAATAAAGCACAGGGGGTCTGTGCTCGAATCAATGTTAACAATCGCTTCGAATCTACTTTGAAAGACAATCGGAAAAACAAATGTCATTCAAATGCATTCCTCGTGAAATGCATTCTCTGTGCGTTCTTATAGTTAGCAAAGCTAATTAAAAGTGAAATTACATTCGCGAAAAGGAAAAGACACGTAGATAAAGTGAATGTGCATTGTGATTGTTCTGTATGCGAGGTAAAGTGAAGTACAATATTGTTATCTTGCTGTAAAAGTTCTGGGATACAAATAGTGTGTACCGGTTAAAGCTCGTATCTTGACACGAACAGTTCGCTTGTGCTATACATCATTGTACAACCTTTCTAAACATTTATCTCACAGCTCTACTCCATTTACATGAATAACTTTCATTTTCCAATATAGCTCCACTAACATAGAAAAGTAGTGTTCTTTATCTTACGTTTCGGCAACGGTATGCCGTATTAATAACTGCTGTTAATAACAGTTTCTACAAGGTACATACATCTGTTCCTTTAGCATAGAATGAATCAAATATCGTAATAACTCACAACCACAACAATAACGCTTCCATTTTCTCGAAGATCTGTCATAAGAATTTACGATTAATAATATTAAAAAAAAAGGGGGATTACTAAAATATATTTTAGTCTTTCACGAAGTAAACGTATCACGAATCAATGGCAAGCAAAAACATATAAAATTGCCCTAAACGAGACGTTCGGTGAATTAATATAATTCTTACAAGTAACGTGTTGTACGAAAAATACATATAAAAATTCGAAAAAGCTTCAACTCCCGATTAATCGTAGTTTTCAGGGCCAATAACGATAAGACAATTATAAACGTTAGGAATAAAATTACGGCACATAGAAGAATATCCTTTTTCTCTCTTGCTACTGCAACAAGATTCTCACAGATATGTTTTTAAACAAAATCGAAATGTGCCATATATAATACACAGACCGGTAAAAATCACAGAATACTGCGTGCTTTTGAAGTCTGTATATTATAAATTTATTAATATTACAAGAAAATAATAATAAAAAACCGTCTGTAAGAATCCCGTTCAACTGTTAGAGATAATTTTCATATATAATATATATGCATAATATATATAATTCATTTTGTATGTATAGGAGTAATAAATAGTATTTTGTTTCTGGCACGTTTTCAGCTCTCTGCGAAAAGAGCGAGTGAGTCGACACAAATACAACCAACACCATAAAACAACGTAAGCATATGTGTTGGGCATAGAAATTTCGAGAACGAACTTATCGTCCTTAATTGTTCGCTGAACAGTAACCAGCTTATGCTACTTACGTGGGCAAATAATACAAATGAGCTGCGAATTGGCCCGTGAAGAAATTCACCTTAAAAATAATTCTCTTGTATATCACATTTCAAACTTCTTTTTCTTCCGTAATTGTGCAAGGGAACATGTTTTCTAATCTACGATACAACCTAACGATCGAGTCTCTGCCGTACGAGTCTCTTACTATTTCTGTCGAATGAGAGGCATAGTGTTTACGGGTCGCGACCACTGGAAGCCAGAATGCTCTTGTTTCGCTCGGATAAGTGCCCCCGCTCTCACCTTTGGTAACGCTGCTTCAGTCGTATAAGTCGCTCGGTAGCGTCGGAGAGAGTACGATCTACTACCGCGAAAACAAGCGTTCGAAGCACACAAAATCGAATCCCTACGTTCTCGTGGGTCTTAGTCAGTGCTCGTCAACGTCGATTACAAAGGAAATATACCACTAACAAAACTTACGTAAAATGTAGTCAGTCTGAGTCGCTTAAATCGATCTTGCGTTATAAGAGAAGGTGTTTCCGTCAACTTGATGTCATTGATGTCGACTAATCATCATGGATACCACTGCGCCGGTAGCACGAAGAACAGCCACAGCATTGTTGTGGTCGGACTTGGTGAAATCTATACCATCCACCTCCAGAATCTTATCCCCTGGCCGAAGCGTACCTTGAGCTGGACCGTCTGGATTCACTTTTGTTACAATTATTCCCTGAGGTGAGACGCTCCGTTAACAAACGACAAAATTCATTCTTCTCCTCTCGCGATTTGATAACTTACTGTTTCTGCACCCGCAACTCCGCCAGCTATACTGAAACCGAGGCCTGGGTTCTTTCTAATTTGAACGGGCAACTGTAACGCAACAGTTAACAATTAATAATACTAGAATATACGACAGAAGCGTTGAGTAAATCTTCGTGGTAAAAAGAAACGTACTACGTTAGCATTTTTGTGTGGACCAAACATCCATTTGAATCTCGGCTTTCTTTCCAGGTTGAACGATTCATTCATTGCAGCAGCTTTGTACTTGTCAATATTCGAATTGTTCAGCTCGTTCGAAGATTTATTGTTAATCAAAACTGGCGTGCTCCGACCAGAATTAGCTTCGTTCTTTATATTGACAGGGCTGTTCGTGTTCGTCGTCGTGTCGTTCGACGTGCTGTTCGAAGTTGTATCTTGACATTCCGTGTTCAAATTTGCAACTAGATTCGAATTCGCTGTGTTTAATGACGTCAAACTATCGAACGAAGTGTTATTGTTCGAAACGGATCCATTCATCACTTTCTTCGATCGATCCGAGAGTTTCGACTGCATGGAAAGCGGACTTCGATACTTCTTTCCGGTTATCGGCGACGTTGGTATAGATGACGTATTTAACGCTTTTAAACCCTCATAATCCTCAACAGAAGAATTGGTACATTTACTCGATAGATCATTATTGGAAATGGAATTTGTGGCCTCCAAGTGCTTCGTCTTTAAAATCGGAATTCGGCTTGGCTTTAACGAGCGATCCCCTTCAAACGATTGTTCCGAATCGTTAGGTTCCGTTGATACATTAGTCTGATCCGGAGTATTCGAAGAACTCGTTTTTCCATTGTCAATAGAGACATTTGTTGAGTCGGTGTTAACTGATGAAATTTTCTCGTTGCACAGACGCACGTACTCTTCGGCTTTAAATGACTCGCCATTCTCGTCGAAATTTGGTACTCGAATCTCCTCAGCCATTCTCGTATTCGGTGTTTTAATATCGGTTTGCGGGGTAACGATCGCTGACGAGTCCAACTGGCCTGCTAAAGTAATAGAACATACACTTTGAATATATCATACGTGGATTGAGTTAAAAATAATTACAGAGAACAGTGGCGTACGTGGGTTTAATTGTTGAAAAAGCGCAGCTTTCTTCGAGAACGCTGCAGCGATGTGATACGGTGGCGGCACGGGTGGGACTTCATTTATTTTTGGCGGGTGAATGTGCACTTGATCCGTAGTACTATTGCCCACCGTGAACTTCTCGGATTCTACGATTTTCGCGGTGTTCGCCTTGGAATATTCGTCTGGCTTCCAAGTGGAATTCACGTAATCCGCCACTGTCGGCGACTTGGAAAGATACTCGGATGTGGGATTACGAATATATTTTGCTTCTCGGATATCTGGACTCTTTTCCTTCGCTAGCACTGTCTTATTTGCTTCGTCAGAAGATTCTTCTGACACGGACTGCTCTGTCCCAACATCCGTGGAGCTACCGTTCTTGTACGCGTTTGATGCGTGACGTTCGGTAGACGATAGCGGAGAATGTGAATCCTAAAGAACAGAACGTCTTAATTATTCGTAATTTTGACATCATAGTAACGGATGGCAATTTCCTGTTAAATTCTGTCCTACACTGTCGAAAGTTTATGTTGCTCCTGACTTCACGCGTAATCATTTATATTTTAGAATATCTGATCGACACGGTTTTTTTAAGCTTTTAGTGCGGTCAGTAGTTACCCTGGATATCTAATGAACTGCCCTATCGTTTTCATAATTCTCT
Source organism: Andrena cerasifolii (assembly GCF_050908995.1). Taxonomy (NCBI): domain Eukaryota; kingdom Metazoa; phylum Arthropoda; class Insecta; order Hymenoptera; family Andrenidae; genus Andrena; species Andrena cerasifolii. The sequence goes on from NC_135123.1 coordinate 7,104,438, forward strand.
TATTAATACCTTATTAAACAAAGTTTGCGGAATACAGGTCCCAGTTTTTGAGGCAAGGTCCAGAGTAGCAGTAGCTTTTGCAATAATAGCTTCTTTGATCATAGTCTCCTGTTCTAAATGCATCTGCAAGTTTCAATTAGCAATCTTCCTGTATTCTCGATTTTCACAAAAATAGAAAGACACGCGGGAGAAAGAATATAAAAAAGTATCGATAACACTTAATTGCGTCGCTTCTTATTCTGAAGTTTTCCAATTGTGTTTTATCGTTCAATATAATTATATACGAGCACAGTAAGCGACGTATGGAGGATAGTGAGAGGCGTATAAGCTATTAAACGATACTTACTCTTTGATCGTGGGCTGTTTGATGCTGTAAATTACGGGCATGCCTAGCAAGGTTGCGCAGCTCTTTAGGGTAAGGAGTTGGTGCTCGATGAAGTTGTCTAGGGATTTCGGATTCTACCTCGGCAGCGAAACATATTCTTTTCCCAGTACCAACAATTGAACTCGATATCAGTCCTACAGCCGGCGTTATTTCTATATGTAACAAACACAAAGTTCTAAATGTGCATTTGCTCGCGTAGGAGCTACGTAATATCGTATCATCAACGTCTTTTTTCTAGTTTCCACTTTACCACTTTACCATTTCATTCCTCCTCTTCCTCCTCATCCACTAGCAGCATTAATGTATCACACACAAATTATTGCATATTTGTAAAATTTAATACGATCTGCAGTACCACAAGATGCCAGACACGCAGATATATAAAAGTACTTACGCTCCAGTTCCTGCCGCGGCTTCTGCGGGAGCATGAAACAGCTCAACACCATCATCTCCTCTTCGCAATTGAATTCCTGTTGCAGTGGCACTAACGGTTGACTTTGATTGTCGCTCAGCCATAATGCTTTCAAGTTGTTCAAGTTCAGCATAGAGACGGGCAAAAATTTAATGCAATTGTTCACGAGATTGAGTACCGTTAGCGAGGATAGGTGACCCAGTTCGGGCGGTACCCGAGTCAGATTGTTCGACCGCAATGAGAGCAATGATAATGCAGTGCAGCTTCCAATTTCCGGTGGAAGGCATCTCAAATAGTTATTGTCGGCATTCAAGCAGTGCAGCTTCCGCAGAAGTCCTATCGACGGTGGTAAATACTCAAGGAAGTTCTTAGTAACTATAAGCTCCTCCAAGCTTGACATCTGACCAATGTCGTTTGGCAGTGCGTTCAATTGATTGTCATCGACTTTTAGGGTCACGATTGTACGTAGATAGCAAAGGGAGTCCGGCAACTGATAGATCTCGTTCGAAGAAAGATGCATGATCGAAATGTCTCTCCAACCGTCTACTTCCGACGGTATAATGTGAATAGCGTTCATCGTGCAGTCGAAATGATTTAAACGATAAAGCTGATTGATGTTGATCGGTATACGTCTAATATCGTTACCGTCTATCCACAACTCGGTGAGATTAATGAGATCCCCAACAACCTCGGGCTAGAAGAATCCAGCGAATCAGCACACGGTTTAATAAATCGCGACGCTGCGACGAAGGAGAACCTACCAATTCAGTGAAATCATTATTACCAATATCGAGTCTCTGCAAATTTACTAAACGGCTCATACTCTTTGGTAATGTCATCATATTATTCTCCCTGAGCTCTAACGTCCTCAGAGCTGAGAGTCTTCCAAAGTTTGCTGGTAGATACTCTATGTACGCATCATTTATGTATAACTCTTGTAACCCAACAATATGTGTAATAGCATCAGGGAAACGTTCAAAGGGATTAACACTGATATCTATAGAACGAAGGTTTTTACACTCCTTTATACTGTCTGGTAATTCTTTAATACCTATGGAAAGTGAAATGGCGACGTTAATAGGAATTAAGGTATCATCTAAGTGTTTAACAGAAACAACTTTCTGTACGCACTATTTTTACTCAGGTTTAAATATTCCAGATTGATTAACGACGCTATGGCGGGTGGTAACGTGGCGACTTCATTATCACTAAGGGAGAGTACTCGCAATTCATGGCACTGAAACAGTGGCCTCGGAAGATCTTTTATCTGTAACAAAATAGATTATCAACACCCGTGGTAGTTAGAAGTACAAACTTGCGACGTTCGTGCTTACTCTATTGGCATCTAGATAGAGCTTCTCCAATGTTCTTTCGTAAATGAACACGTCGGGTGGTACATCGTATAGATTACAATGATTCAACTGCAGCTCGCAAATGTCTTCTTCTTGTGCTCTCAAACATGCGGCGCACTGCCACCAAGCACTACCCATTTCATGTATAACTGTAAGCAGAGTGTCTTCCTAAAAATGTTCTCAGGAACGCGCAGCATAAAAGCTATATTAATCCGCATCGATATTAATGGTAATCGCAGCTGAAGCGGCTTGGATAATTACTGATCGTCGCCTATGATACTTCAAGAATGATCCCCCAAGAACATCTATGTGTATCTATGGCAAGCAGATAAATCCGTGGACAGTACGAAACTCGCTAAAAGACTACTGTTCGATGGGACTCTTGCAAAATCATTCGGCAATCGGCGCGTCGACGTCCCGTTTCTTTCGTGCCGGTTTCGCCAGGTTTATTTCCTGCCGTATCATCGCGAATGCTACGATACGCGACGCACTATCGGTGAAGCTGTTCCCTCGGGCAGCACGGCAGTAACGCACCGATCGTAACGATACGCCGATATCGACACAGAGTAGATGTCAAGAGATGCAGGTTATTCGATAGGTTTCTTCAAGGGTTTCTCTCATCACAATATCTCACTGTTCACTCGTCGCGCATTCTAATCCCTTGCAGTGTCGGTGGACCGGTGATAGATCACGATCCATCGAGTAGCAGAGGCTGTCCCGACGACGGTGCGACGATTCGACACATTTACCAGAATCGAACGAACTTACGGGCCCACTTATTCATTGAAAGGAGAACCTTGAACCAGTTGTAATGGTTTGTTCATAACTTTCTGGCACATTGTTCATTGTACTCTACTCTCCAGGCGATCATTCGTAGACTCAACGATTGCCGTGCATCGAGACGTGCCGATTTCAGCGCAGTATATCGCGGGACGAGCAGCGAAAAAGTTTACGGCGTAACGGACCGTTATTGAGTGTCAGTCTGCGTGTAATGGACTGAATCGATTATAGCGTGACTTTTATCATGGGAAAAAACGAGCGAATTCTAAATGAGCGATGGTTCTTATGGCGTCGGGCGTGAGGATGCGCCTTTGGGGGCGCATAATCGACGACAGCCAGTGACGTTTGTAGTCGTACACGTGCGCAGAAGTTAATTAATGGATTGAACGTGACGGGAACGGTGGAAGGACCCGAACGTTGTGATGCGTTGCGATCAGGATTTAATTTCTGGTATGTAGATGTAAAGAGATTTAGACGCGTCACAGCGTTCGCGTGCATCGAGTCGGTTGGAGCGGGGGAATCGATAAATGGTGAAGTATCGGGCTTAGAAGATAATCGAGATCGCAAACGGTAGGAAAATGAATTCCGGGGAGCATAAGGGTTGCGAGATCGAGGATATCGAGAACTCGGACGAGAGCGACAGACCCTCTGGCGAAAGATGGGCGCCAGTCGGGGCGAACGACGGTGACAATGATTTCGCCGATGAATATAAATATGTAGATAATATGGAGAAGTGAGTGAGCTTTCATAAATTTCCAAATATATTCCTTACTTTTTACCTGCGTTGTAATATCATTTCTGTACTGTATCAGCTTGTCGCACGATATGGAGAGGCTGAAGGTGCTCGAAGAGGAGCAGGAGATGCTTAACTCGTCCCTCATAGCATTAACCACTCATTTCGCCCAGGTACTGCTTAGGTTTATCGAAGTTCGCGGAGCACGAGGATACATGATTTGTAATGTGAATATTTCACTGCAGGTTCAGTTTCGCTTACGACAAATTGTGGACGCGCCGACTAATGAAAAGGAAGCGTTGCTCAAAGAGTTAGAAGAGTTTGCTTTTAGGGGGATACCTGATGTTTCAAATAACATGTCATTCGATAGTAGATCAATCACTCCCACTTCTCCAATGTCCTGCAAGCAAAGTGTAAGCCATGTAAAAATTTACAGTGCTAGTGTTTCATTAATGCTTTGGTATTATATTATTTTTTTATCCTTTCCTCCTTTGTTCCCCTTCCTTTTCATTCCTTCCACTTGTTTGGCTTATGTTTATCCGCTTTGCTTGTAAAATCTGTAATATAATTTTTTATTTCCTGACGATCTTATATAGATAATATTTATGTTGTACTTTTAGAACATATGTTTAGTATTCTTACGCCATGGGCTTTCATTTTATTCTTGAGCATTTGCTAGTACCTGGCAGAAATAATGAGGAAGAAAATAGCTGAATGTTTTGTCTATGCGATTTGACAGATATCTGGGGTAATTAACGATGTCGATGTTGAATCTAAAATGGCATTGCAAAGAACGAAACAGAAAGAACTGATATGTCAGTTAAAGTGTCAGTTAGAGGACCTAGAGAAATATGCCTATGAAACTGGTGACGCAGATTTACCTCAAAGTATGATGCTAGAACGGCAGAACATCATAATCAGTAAGTATTTTTAAAGAGGTATTTCCTTTTATAGAACCTATGCTGATTATACTATTCTTCCCAGGTCATTTAAAAGAGAAGTTAAATTTTAATGTCGACGATCTCTGCAAACTACCGGTTGACGATTTAAGATGGCAAGTAGATTATGCTATAAGTCAGGTAAATTGTTTTACTTCGCAGTACGAATCAGTAAAGGAATCGCGATGATGGATCGGCGAATAATAATTTGTTCCGTTTACAGATCGTTAGTCCTTTGAAAATGAAAGAGCAACTAGTGTCTCAGTTGAAAACACAGATCGCGGATTTAGAGCGTTTTATAAATTATCTGCAAGGGGAAGTCAGCTTGGACACTTTAGCATGTACTTGTGCCTGTCCGGTGCACACTAGCGGCTCTGGTTCTTCCACCTCGTACGCGAAGAGATCATTCAAGAGAAAACCGATAGAGGAGGAAAGTAAAACTAAGACGCTTAACACCGTCAAGAAAGTCGTGGCTCTGTTGCATATGTTCCTAGTGTCCCAATTAGGATGCGGTAGCGAACGGGTGCGAAGGAACTTTAAGAAGAATTCGGCACACAATTGGCGTGACGTGCGTACAAGATTAGATATCGCGGTGGAGCACGTCATAGAGACCATTGCCGAAACCGAGCGTCATCCAGACGACGATGACGACGTTAACGATAACGATTATGCCTCGGATTCAGATTCCACGTCGCACAGTAATGCCAGAGTAACGTCTGCCGTGAGAAAGCACCTAGCAACCTCCATACGTGACCTGATGCAACACGGGTTATTGTCCGATGTGCGCTCTAACAGTGTAGTACCGTTCGTGGGATGTTTCCCCCAAAGACACCCTACTACCGCTAATCTCATGCACGCGTGGGAGCTAGTGTTAAAGTACTACGAAATTAAGAACGGTCACCGTTACAATTGTAGTCCGGCACAAAAGTTATCTCAAAGTTTCAACCTGGAGCTCGCGGGTGGACGGGTTCTTTCTTCCAAGCAGGTACATCGCGTACTTTGAGAATGAATTGTATCGCGATATACATATTGTAACAGAGTATTAAAATTTTCAGAGTTTATTGACCACTATCGGGAACATTATTGCTTCGCACAGTCCATACAAACGGAGTTACGATTCTCACTTTAAAGCATTCATCTGCGCATCCCTGAAGTGAGTAAATACTTCTTCAATATCTCTTCTAGTAATTAGAGTGTAAGATTCATTGCCGTTCTTATTCCAGTGCTAAAAAACTTGTCGTGTGGCTGAAACTTATTTTACAATGCCAGTATCTTCTCGAGAGCCATTACACGTCCTGGAGTTACGTTGTAAAGACAGGTGCGTTAAAATGTCGATACGCAAATTATTATTCTCATTGTCAAGGTATGCCTCCGCAATTGTAACATTTACTGATTCTCAAACAGGTTTCCAAGACGCATTTCATACTCTCGACCGTCTTACGAGTTACAGATTCGACTTGCCAGTTGACCTGGCAGTAAAACAATTCCAAAACATAAAGGATGCATTTTGATTGCAGAACGGGTCAGCGTTCGCACTGATGCGAGCATGTAGGTAGTCACTTTTAGCGAGCAAAGTACACGCGGTATCGAACATTGCAGCCACGTAAAGAGCAGTGTATTTTATCCTTATTTTATGAACGTTGCGATAAGGTACGACTTTTTCTATTGTTTTAAAATATCATTTTGTAAAGTGCATTCCTTTCTCATTCCCTGAGTGTTCGTTAGTAGATGAAATTGTTATGATGCAATAACGTAGCTATAATAATTGAAAGTATCAGTATTTTAGAGTTGAATTCTCAGGGTCTGGGTTTCTACTTATTTTATTCTGAAAGCGCGAAATGTTGTTGCCACTCTATGAGCTCTGAGAGGAGATAATCTGTTACGTGTGGAGATTTAACGATGATGCTACGATACATATACATATATATATATATATATATATATATATATATATATATATATATATATACACTTAATATACAGCACAGGTATAAATGCAACGCTGCCTGATATAATATGGACTGAAACATATTAGCTAGTTATTTCGAAGACATTGCGTCTTCAGATATATTGCACGTTCTCAATAAACTAATAAATCTGCGATATTAGAAGCTTTAGTTATACCGTTTAAAGAATAATCTCGTAAACTAATAGAACTGGGGGGAGGGGGGGCGCAGTTTTTACTGTAATCGAAATCAACAAGAGTTTAATACTGAATTTTTCCACGGGGAGGGTAAAGAAAGTGATGTCTTAAGTAGAAGCCAGTTAAAACCAAAGAATAAACTAAATGTTCATTCTTTTTTAAGTACTCGATAATCGAAATAAAGAGATTAGTTTTTAGTTTTAGTAATAGAGACATATAATTTCGCGGTAACATATCATTGAAACAGTAGTTAAATCTAGTAACATATACCGGTGTATGCCATATGTAAACTTTGATGTTGTAATATATTGTCAACATTTTATCGTCGTTATGCCTTATGAAATTTTACGATTTATTTGCTGTATGTATTTATTTGCAGATTTATGTGCGTGCAACGTATACGTGCTCGTATAAATCTGTATTATAAATCGTCGGTTAGCCGTAATCGGTGAAAGAGTTTGAAAGGAGTAGGCGTTCGATCTCATTTTAGTGTGCAGTTAATCGGGCATATTTGTATAAAGTGTTCATACCACGCAGCCCCACAAGTATAAATTTCATTAACATTTCTTTTAGCGGCACAATAACTGTTCCTAATTTTATGACCGCTAACTGGTGCATCGTAAGAAAAACACACAGCCTCCAAAGAATATATACTAGTAGAGTATATGTATTATTTTCAGCAGTTAACAGTCTATTAGATATACATATATAGTTATTCGCAACTGCTGTATCACGGGCATGGTACTTGACGTGTAAGATAGCATTAAGGTAAAGTCAAATGTATCATATAATATAAATATCCGCTTTTTATATATACATAATAATTTGACATTAGTTGATTGGAGAAAAATGTGCAGAAATATATTTATGGAGCAATGTACTGGGTTTTGTAATGTACCGTTCTGGCAGTCCACCCCCTCCGCAAGTAAAGACAGAAGAAACAGAGTAGATGATATTGGTTGTTTATTTCTTGTAAAAGTTGTACATCAGTAAAAGTTTTATAGCAGTTCTTTCAACACGTTTGTAGTATACCATTGATAATTCCTCGATATTCGTAGTAAAAAGGTACATGATTTTCACGAAGCTTTATTTAAATACGATCCTCTACAGCGAAATAAGACGCGACGTTTAAATTAGACCGTTGTTTCTTCGGCGTTCTTTTGAAACCTTACTTCAATATTTATGAATTTCACTTCGGGTACAAAATAGAGTATCGAGGAATCTCGATGTTCATACAGATTATAGTCTGTTGTACATAAAATTCAGAATAGAGTCTACATTGTCGTCAATAACGTATATTTGAACTCAACGAAGTATATAATACCAGAAGTTTCTTTCTTGGTCGTGGACAATACGTTTCATGTACGTATTATCGTTATATGATATATCACGTACAATACTACCTATGAAGGATACAAGTACACAGACGTAAGAGCAGAAAACTTTGTAAAAGTTCTTCTCCTCTTTCGCGAATATAAAAGTTGTGTATAAAAGAGTTTATGGAAGAGCATTTGGATATTGCATTCACATTTCTTTTCTTTTTGCACGTAGTATATAGTACTTGTTAATGCTCAACCGAGAACACAAGACATTCATGTACCTATTGTAATGTATGCTCGAAAAATCAAATGGCTGATGGCATACACTAGCTACGCTTATCTATGTACTTAAATAGAGAATACAACATTCACAACAGAATATATTGCTTGCGAAGCACAAAGGTTGCTAGGAAATTACTAGTGAATGATGCAGTTTTTGGAATGCAATGTATCACAAAATTCGAGCAAATCTACTTATTAGAAAGAAGAAACTAAAATCTCTTTTTTTATATGGCAATTTTATCGAAAGACCTAAAGGTATATCATATAGCCATATATGCTACAAAACAAATAATAGTATAAATCAATCCTATGTTATAGTGAAAACATTCATTTAAATATTGTTTACAGCATGATAATGATTTACTTTCAAACCTTATGTATAACAGTTGCACAGTATACACTCACTTATATGTTTTTTTTTTACCATAACATTCGTCATAATAGCTTTCATTGATATTCTTCGTACATTAAATAGGCTATGTTTTTGGTACAGCAACGATCTAACATCTAACAATTAAGGACAGTTTACGTATAACGTCACTAAATATAAACCCATTTTTTTTTATAGCCAAATCATTTGCATAGTTATATAAATTCAGTTATTATCTGTCTTAGGCTTTAGAGAAACATTATCATTTGTTGTTTTATATTTATATATCTATATATATATAGGAAAGTTTGTCTGCCTTCTGCAATATAGTATGTGTCTCTTTAAAGATTTCCGTTTTAGAAGAGGACATGTATCCGCCAATATATTTGTCGCAAATATATTTGCTAATACATACGATTTTATGCATATAAATATATAGATACACGCATACGGTTATAATCTGGTCAACTAGTCCACAACTAAACATTGCTCCAGCCTTGTACAGAAAATATCAAGAAAGTAATGAGAGAACACTTCATTTGAAACTTATAAAATCATACGACACGATTACAAAAGTTAATACTTACTTCCATTATGAAATGCGTTATCAGTCTTTATAGTTATAACTGTACGAATAACAAGCTTGTAGAATTTGTGCAAATGCAAATGCGTTATTCGCTAGAGAGAACTAAAGAAATTCATTATCACGTATATAAGCATACTTGTATCGATCTACAAGTATAGACAAGCTGATATTTAATATCCATAGCAGCACACAAATTAATATAGTGTTTGCTTTGCACACTGTATTCTTATTACTAATACAATAGACATTCTATCGGTACTATGTTACCACTGAAACCTCTGTATCATGTTCTGTTCTCAGGATCGCACGGTTCGGGCTATTATAAATACTTAATTCATTCCTCAGTGGCAGTTAAGAATATGCTGTATTGTTGTAAAGTTCGTTGACGGAATGTGCGAAATCACAATAGAGAAATAATAAACACAAAGGTTTATGTTTGTGTAAAATTGCTCTAAAAAAAACAGCCATACAACATCTTAATCACACACACGTTGTCCAGAACTGTGATATTATACACCAGTCTTCAATTTTTTAGTTTCAACGTAAATAATAAACGTTAAAGTAAGCCGTTAGCAAAGTGGAATTTTGGAATCCAGGGGAACAAAAAAGTTGGAAACACAAAGGGTTTCCCTCCCTCTGCAATTGTATACAAGAATCATTAACATTTTGTGTGATTTACTCGTTATTGTGAACATAATACTTGCCAATACTAAAACGTTCTTCATAAATACTTTGATCGATTCGCTTAATGAGGCTACGTAACAAACATAACAAAGGCAATTACATGTAACACGTAGGTACAGTTTACCATTCACTTACCTAAATCTCCGCATAAATATCACTTAGTTCCTAGTTGTATGAATAGTCCAGTTCCCTTCTAGTAGAAATTATTATCAGGCTCAAACGTGAATGCGCAAAGGTACGCTGTCTGACTTGTTCTCCGCCTCCAAATTGTGTTTTATAGTGTCTAGGGTATTGTGGATCGTTCTGAAGGTGGGTCTATCGGATGGTCTCCTGTTCCAGCAGAGTTTCATTAGATCGTATATCGCTTGCGGCGTGTTCTCTGGACACTGAAGCACGTTGCCCTCTTTGATGTATTTCACAACCTCCTCGTGCGTCATCCCGTAATAAGGCTGATGCGCGAAGCTGAATATCTCCCACAAGCACACCGCGAACGCCCACACGTCGGACTCGACGGTGTACTTGTTGTACAGTATGCTCTCCAACGGCATCCATCTAACTGGGATCGCGTCTTGCTCGTCACCTTTGTAATAATCCTGCAGGTAGATCTTCTGCGACAAACCGAAGTCGGCTATTTTCACGATCATCTGGTCATTGATCAAACAATTCCTCGTCGCGAGGTCTCGATGAACGAACTTTCGATCCGACAGGTACACCATCCCGGATGCTACTTGTAACGCGATATTAATCAGATCCATGTGGGACAAACGGGAGTCCGTAAAGTGTTCGTCCCTCTCCAAACTTCGAATTATGTAGTTACCCGGCGAACAGGATCGTAGGAATTCGTTCAAGTCACCGCGACCCATGTACTCGAAGAGGAGGCACATTGGTCGACCTAAGGCGCACACGCCTAACAGCTTCACGATGTTCGGATGATCGAACTCAGCGAGTAAGCAAGCCTCGCGTTCGAAATCTTTGAGTAGATCCTCCGAGGCTTCTTCTTTCAGCATTTTAACGGCAACATTGGTGAACTCCTCGCCTGGAATCAGGCCAGGAGCTTTTGCTTGGAATACTCTGCCGAAGGCACCCTGACCTAAGTCTCGCACGTAAATCACGTTGTTCCTTGGGAACTCGAGTTTCTCTAACTTGGGATTAAGCTGGGCGCTTGTCTTGTGGTACGCGTCATTGCTCGGCAGTTTGTTCAGATCGATATTGACGTACTGGAAATTATACACGAACATATAACACATGCATCTTTACCGCTGAAACATGCAATAATCCATTTCTAACTACAATGACCAGACTCAGCATTATATTTCTGGGCAAGTTCGTTGAATCGCATAATTTGCCGATGGCAGTTGCCTTCTGTACCTGATTTTCTGTCGGGTTGTATCCTTGATGACGTTTGTGGAGTCTGTGACTTAAAATGATGGATAGTACTGTACCAGCTATAATTATAAATCCCAGGGAGGATAATATCAGTATAAACATCGGCGTGAACAATGTGTCCATGACTAAGTCTTTCGAATTGATCTCCACTACCTTAGTCGTTACATTATCTGTGGCGAAAATGAGGAAATGAAAGAAACGGAATGATCAACGCAATCAGCCGAATCAGCACAGTATCGGTCACATACCGCATATAGGAATATCACAATGCTGCCATCGTATCCTAGAGTCCATGGTGAAGCACCATGGCACAGGTTCCTCTCCACCCGCGTTTCGACAATAATTCTCCCCATAACGAATTTGAGGGAAGACGTCTGGCGGTCTGTCGTGGCTATGCGGTATTTGTGCATTCCATGACTGACAGTCCAAGCCAAACTTTGTTTTGTTCACCTTGCCCATGTAAAATCTACCGTTGCCTTTGACACAGTCATCTGCAATATCTTAAGATTAAGAACTGAAGGACAGTGTTAGAGGCCATCCTTAAATTACGTAAGGGTAATTTTGGCGATCTCTTACCCCCTCCCTCCCCCAGTATAAGAATTCGTAAGATTTAATATTGCAAGCCCCTTCTTACGTAATATTTTTTACATTTAATTTTTTCAGTTATTAAAATTCTTTTAAAGGTTTATTTAATTCATTTAACTCGGTTTCGGGAAATTTAAACTGAAACTACTTTTCTGGAACATTAATGATAGAATTTGTATTTATTGAAAATTAGATTAAAAAATATTAGTAAGCGCTACCTGACCCCCACTTATAAGAAAACGTAAGAAATTCGCGACCCCCTCCCCCCTAGAAGCCTTACGTAATTTAAGGGCAACCCCTTACACGAATTACGATTAAAATCATCTCAAGTTCGCTTTACATGTAACAAGATCTTCGTTCATATCAGTCAAATGAATATGCGAGCAGGTCACTTTTCCTGTAACTATCTTTGGCAGCGATTCGCAGTCTGGCAACGTGAAGTGTCCCCGCGATCTGATATAAATTTCCCTTTGCTTGTTGTCTTCTATCATGGCCCAATCGTTAAAACAGAATTGATGGCGCACCGCCATACAGTCTTCGTAGCATAATGGTAGGCCGACCGAGTTATGGCATTGAGGGAAGGCGTACATGCACAGCATTTTCTAAAACAACAGAATGTCGTGTTTCTCTTGCATTTGTCTCCTGTTAACTTAGAATATTCTATACGATACATCGATAAGTTATACCTCTGCAGCTGAACGACATGGCTCGACGAGTCGTTGTATTAATTCTTCCCATAAGTTAGTGGTGATCTGTTCGTTCAACAATCCCACAGGGTTACTGTTAGAATCATTGAACCAAACTTTCCCGATGCCAGCCAAATACTTTTTACAGATCTTCTCGCTGTATGGCGCGCAATAGCCCTGTGATTCTGGCTCTGCGAAGATAAAGAGGTAAATATCGTAGATTTTCTTTCGTAATCCTGAGGGTTTCTTTCTTGCGGGATACGTACTGGTGTCGGCAGAACTGAAGTGCAAAATGATTGCTGCCAGAGAAACAATCCAGAGCACCATCATTCAAATGTGTTGCTCGAAGGAATGTCAAGAAAGAGATATTACATGTTTAAAAGGAAAGTCGCTGCGCGAGAAGTACGTCGACACCGGTGTTCGTTTAATTTACATTGAACTGCATCAAACTCATGGTGTGAATTAAATGTTTTTTAACGCACAATCGACCATGATGCTCCATTCTACGCGCTACGCGAACTTTCACGCGTTTTCTCTTCTACGCGACGATCCGCTGAATGAATATTACAATTATCGATTGTAATTTTTCAAACTGTTTTCAATGGGAGGCGGTAGTACGATAATTCAACAAAAATAAGGCTAATGAACTGAGCTATAGCATCGAGCACATAATTCACCGTTCCTGGTGGGCGCAATCAAACTGTCTTGAGAGAGAATTCCTGTTTTCTCTCTTATCATGCGCGAAATCAACTTATTACACGGTCAAGCATTTTCCTTTATTTACAATACCGATACGATGAGCAAATGGTAAATTTGCTCGTTTTGTAACGAACGTAAGTAGCTGCTAATCTAACAAAAATTTAGAACTAGGGCAATATGCGAACTCGATATTTTCGATAATCGAGAGATCGTTCTATCTTTTGGATATATTTCCAGTAAGGTGTAGAAATTAATCATAAGGTTGAAATCGTAAGTATTTATTGGAAATTAGTAGTAATTACAATCATAATCGAAAGCAACTTCAAATCTTTAATGCGTATGAAAGTAGTTTTTTGTAGAAAATTTTGCTGGGAAGATTGGCATGATTGAAGTTCGAAGTAAAATGCGCGGGAAATGGAATGTTTAGTGTACCTTTAAAAGTAATAAATTAACAATATTGTTGCTTCGGACAATTGAACAATGAATTACAATGTCTCTATGAGAGGCTTAGATCCTCAAACTTCGAATGAATAATTAAATTAATTGTTGCATCCTTGCCTGCTCTTGAATGCGACGCCATATTTGTCGCCATTAAATGGCAATAGCAATACCTCTCCCCTAAATTGATAACTTTTCAAAAGCGTTTTTAGCTGAAACTTAATTATTTGGAGAAGTTCGAAGTAGGAAACGTGATGCAGGCTTTTTTGAAGACAGGGAAATTAGGACCAGGAGAGAGTAAAAAGCCCTCGAGTTCGCGGGCGAAGGAGGAACGCAGCGGGCCAGCACCACCATGGGTTGAAAAATAGTGAGCACCACGTGTAGCTTGAACTGTTAAAACTTTCCATCCGTTTATCAACGAACTTTCAGATTTCTCTGTTCTTATAGCCGCCCCAGAACTGTGGAGGACGTAGTTGAACAAGGGGAAGTGGTCGAGGTATTGAGGCAATGTTTGAAAGGTGGCGACTTTCCGAATTTGCTGTTTTACGGCCCACCGGGGACAGGCAAAACGAGTACTATTCTAGCAGCAGCCAGACAGTTGTTCGGTAGCCTCTACAAAGAAAGGATATTGGAGCTGAATGCCTCTGACGAAAGAGGCATTCAAGTTGTCAGAGATAAGATTAAGTCGTTCGCTCAGCTTACGGCGGGTGGTACGAGAAACGAGTACGTTTACTCTTATATCAATGTTGTTCTACGTCGAGCCAATGATGCTTAAGTAAAAGGTCTGAGAGTTACGAATCGAGCTCTGCGCATGGATCGCTTAGTGAATGTAGTTGTTATCAGGAGTTGTAACGAAGGGCTTTGGCAACTCTTATTGCCAACTAGAAAGCAAACTGCTTTCGGCAGGTTGTCCCAAGAGGTTTCTGAAGAGTTAAACTTTTGGTCCTGCATTAAGAGCAGACAAATAGCATTAAGTATTATTCTTTAGCAATCTTGCGCAGAGCTCTAGTAATTTCTGTGATAAAGGCACGATCTGAGGCACTGCCTGTACATTACTTATGACTCGATAGTAAGCGAACAGTTATTACAACAGTATTATCTTCGCTTCAGTGGGAAAAGCTGTCCGCCTTTCAAAATCATCATCCTGGACGAAGCGGATAGTATGACCAGTGCCGCGCAAGCTGCCCTTCGGCGTACCATGGAGAAAGAATCTCACAGCACCCGCTTCTGTTTAATTTGCAACTATGTCTCGAGAATCATACAACCACTGACTTCTCGCTGTACAAAGTTCCGTTTCAAGCCACTGGGAGAAGACAGGATCATCGATAGGTTGGAATACATATGTACGAAAGAGGACTTGAAGGCAGAAAAGCCTGTTTTGGTAAAAATTGTTGAAGCGTCCGGTGGGGACTTGCGGCGCGCTATAACGTGCTTGCAATCTATCACGAGGTTGAAGGGTAAAGGCATTGAAATCACTGTCAATGACGTCCTTGAAATTATTGGGGTAGGGTATTATTTTTGTTCTCTCAAGTAATGGATAAATAATGACGAGATTCTATGATCGTAACGCAACGAAACGATTACAGATTGTCCCTGACAAATGGCTGGTTGAATTGATGGAAGTATGCAGAACAAAAGACTACAGTAAAGCCGAGGCGTTTGTTGATCAGTTCATGTTAGAAGCATACGCTACGGCTCAAGTGAGTTCTTATATTTTTATTAGAGCTCTGATCGATTGTTACAGTGCTTCTAATTGTGATTATTTCTGCAGGTCATCGAGCAGCTTAGCGAAAGCGTTATATACTCTAATGAACTATCAGATAAACAAAAGGCCTTGATCGCGGATAGACTCGGGGTAAAGGCTCTTGATCGTTTAAATAATGCAAACAGTATTCCTTATTCATTTGTATATCTTTTATTTCAGGAATGCAATTACAGATTGCTAGACGGCGGAAGTGAATATATACAGCTGATAAATCTCTGCTGCGGTATTATACAGGCTTACGAATTAGTATAGGGTACCTATCATTTAATTATAACACTGTACATTGCCATTCTCTATTTTTCTACGTCAATAAATATTTATTATATTTTCCATAAACTCTGAAGCATTTAGATCATCGTTTCTTTGGAACCGAGGAAGGAAATAGTACCACGAGCTCCGTGTTCTCCGCGTACGTCCTATTTCCCTAGTACTCGTTTCGTAGTCACCGTTCCCCAGGGAATTTTACCTCGAGTGCCAGCTGTTACTGTAAAGAACTACCTTGACGAACAATTTAGCATTTGAAACGCGGCTGCCAAACAAATAACACCCTCGAAGGAATAGCAAACTCGTAATTACGCCGAGATGTGTAACGACAGAAATGCACCCTAGGCAAGAATCGATGTTCGATACCTCGATAACCGAGGCGCCGCAGCGCGCCCTGTCGACGAGCAACGGAGGGCGAACGCCGCAGTTTGAGAGCCGCTGGAATCGGCGTGTAGGGGCGTCGTTGCTGCGTGCAATGTGTATCGTGTAGGCGTTGGCGAGGAGGAGACGAAGTCGGGGATGTGTCCGTAAAAAAGCTTGCGGTTTCTGCGTACTCTGCCGCACGTGCACTCTGTAAATCGGTGCTCCGCGGATTGGGCGGTAATTACCGGCGCGCGCGTTATCATTCGGCGACGATACCGTCGATCGTGGCTGTTCCGGGAACGGGCCTAACAATTACGGGGCCAGGAGGAAAAAAAGTGCGGCCAGTGCAGAGGTCCCGTGTTCTCTCGTTTCACGCCAAAGGCCGCGTACCGTGCGTGTGTGTATAATCGTCGCGGGGGCCCCCTTGTCAGAGGGGGGGACAGGGCAGTGCCGTCGGGAACTCGCCTGTTCCAGGTTCCAGGTTCCAGGGGACAGTGGC
Source organism: Andrena cerasifolii (assembly GCF_050908995.1). Taxonomy (NCBI): domain Eukaryota; kingdom Metazoa; phylum Arthropoda; class Insecta; order Hymenoptera; family Andrenidae; genus Andrena; species Andrena cerasifolii. Next base: position 7,121,107 of record NC_135123.1, read on the forward strand.
ACGGAGAAGCGACGCCCGTGACCAGGATGCCAGGACGTCCCCATCGAAGGGCCATTGAGACGGTCAGTGTTGCTCGAGCGACTTAATCCCGACCGGAGCCGCAGGGGACGACCGTAGTACGCGCACCTTGGAAAACCGTACGGGATAGTAGCGCGCTTCTCGGTGGACAGAGGCGAGAGGAGGGGACCGACGGTGCGGCTGGCGCGCGTGTGTGTGCACGGGAGATGTACGGAATCTCGAGGCGAGATCCTGGTGCGGGAGGATTCGACTATCAGCGGCTACGATCGACCGTATTATCGCACGCACGGCTCCTCGCCGTATGAGACTGTCGACCCGAGCACGCTTGTCAGTGTGAACGCGGCTGTTGACTGTGTGCCCGTGCGTGTGTGTGTGTTGCTTGTGTTGCCCGTGTTGCTCTCGTATCTCGGCCCCAGCGGTGCTGTCCACTGGCACGAGATTTTATTGTCGCTCAGTCGGCGCACGTCACCGGACTATACGCGCCGCGATTCCTTGGCCGCGTGAGTCAGTGCCCGTTCCCTTTTGTGCGCGCGAGGAAACACTTGGACCGGCGACAAAGGATACGTCTCGAGCGGATTCCCAGTGGCTCTCTCTCTCGCCCCTACGTGTACGCGTTGGGTGCTCGATGATAGCGGCGCGGTTGACAGTGCGACTCGGACTGCCGCCCGCGTAACCGTGTGCATCGTTTTGCTCGGCGAAGGATCGCCCCCCCGTGTATCGCGGAGAGACACGTCGGGCAGGGTGGATGTGAAAACCGACTCGCTGCTCCGTCGCGCGTCAACGCGTCTTGGAATGTGACGGGCGACTCACGGCGTGGGAAATATCGTAAAAAAAGGTGAGATACGTCGGAGTCGTAAGCGAGGCGGTCCGCGGCAGCGTCGCGCCCGATTCCACTGCTATTCAATGACGCGACACGAGCTGTCACAACCGCCACGGTGCTTAACGGTACTCCGTTTCTAACCTGCAAACGTGGCTGGAAATAGTGGCGGCGGTACGTGGTAGTAGGATTCGTGACGGGGGAGCGTAAATGCACGAGCACGCGACTGTTCCGAGAAGACAGAGAGTTCCGAGAACCGGCGAGGGCCATGTGTCTGAAGTGCGCCTTGAAAGTTCGTCGCGTGATTTCTGGAACGGGTCACGGTAAACAAAGCGATCGTACTATATCGCGTCGTCGATTAGCAGTTGCTGGGGTTACTCGAGACGCTCCGATCGGGGCCTACTACAATGGAATTGTTTCTCCATTTTTTTTTTCACCGTTTCTTCGACTACCGATTCGCTTGATGTTCTATTGTTAGCTATCGAAGTCGACGCTAATGATCCACCACTTGACAGTTAACGAATAGAGACAGTTATTCGATCGATAGTCGAAAATTCGTGCACTGGCTGGTCCTTAAAGTCGACTACGCAATTTATCAAGGCGTGGAAGGTGACGCATCTCCGAGCCCTGTAATTGAGAAATAATATTATCTTTACGACATTATCCGTTACGTCTGATGTGGCAGAGTTATCGATAAGTAAACAGCACTCGTACAATAGCGCAGCGCGAGCAGTCGCGTGGTTTATTTTTGTTTTGGAGCTTACCGTGAGCATTAAGTCGACCCTTTGAATTCCGATCGTTCGAGTATCGACGCCTCGCGTGTCGATCTCCCGAGTACCGATTCTCGAACCCACGGCGCGAGAGTAACGTTTCTTTAAATAGAGAATGAATGGACAATAGGGAATACGGTTGAAAGTGCCCGGCAGTCGATGCAGTTGTAAGAAAAGCAGGAGTGCGCTCGCGCTGGAGGTATCGAAGGGGGCGGGGCCAGCACACGTGAACGCTTAATAATTAATAACGTATATACGAGCCGCAACTTGGGTAGTAAGAAGAGCCGTAACGAGAGCTTATAAAACAAGATGCATCGCGTGAGTTGTTTCTGCCCGTGTGGTTGCACTCAGGATGCATCTCGCCCGCCGACGCCCTACCCCTCGCTCTTTATATCCGGCCAGATAAGGAGCAACTTATGCCATTCTGGGATAGATGTACCAGGGCCAGACTACGCGGGCACTTTTAGCCGCGGATAAAATTAACAAACAGCAGACTTTCCCCAACTGCCGTAATGAAACCGGAGAATTACCTTTCCGGAGAGCAGCACGAAATTAGCAAGGGAAAAGGGACAGTAACAGTAAAATCCACCAGTCGTCTGATCGAGCATCGGCAGCTTTCGAAGTGACTCACGACCGGTGAATCGGTCACGGTAGCAAAATAGGATAATCTTTCAGCAGCTACCGATGCCGACAAACCGCAAGCTTGCTTAGTATAGAGTCGCGCGGCCATTAATACCTGGACGCGAATAGTTTTCCGTTTCCCCGGATAATAGCGCGACAAGGGACAGTCCCATGCGTCCGCAGCGAATAGCTGCGCCTGCAGAGTGATCTGTGCCGACAGATTCTGTTTCTTTCTCATTAAGATACGCTCGGCCATTTAGCTTCGGGACTCGTTTGATCCTAGAAGTGGCCAGACAACGGGGCTACCCACCCGCGTGGATCAAAGACTCATCCAATCAAAGCTCTGCCTATACAAAGCTCAGCTTACGACGAGTCTGTAAACCGAGAGTCAGAAGTGCTGGCAGCATCTGCGCGTACCTTGGGCTTCTTTTGGAAACCGATTCCGCCGGCACGTCAGCGCCTCCAGTTCTGATCAATTTTCGCAAAGGAGCCCCGGTTGACGGGCGGGAGCGCTTAGCGCGATCCTCGAGCGCGTCAAAGGGATACCTTATCCCGTTCTCAGATCAATTTGCAGCAGTGTTACTTGCCATTGCATACCCCCACTACCCTGTATGTAAACGCAACCCGTGGTTGACGAGATGGAATTTCTCCTCTGTTTCAAAGAGTATAAACAGACGATATGTTCAGCGTCAGATTTAACGGGCGGCCGAGGAGCAGCTGTTGCCTGGGCCCTTGCCCAGAAGAAGGTCCCCTAGGGCCCATTTTCAAAAAAGATCATGATTTTATCCGAACACTAGGGTAATTGCGGGAGAGATGCCGCATCTTCGGTATTTCAGGGTTATCGGTAATAAAATACAACACTGTCGATTTTATTTGCTTCAGGCTGTTCGTTTGGGTTAGATTAATAAGCGAGAACGTGTTTCCATTGTTACTTTTAAAGATTTTGCTATTTTTCGAGGTAAGCCTACCGCACTTTGTCTCGCAATAGTTTTACGTTGAGTTTATTTTTGCTATCGTAGTGGTTAAGAATTCATAGTTTTTCGGGATATAACTTTTGTAATGCGTTAAAGGAACTCTGTGGAATATTTCTCGGCCAGAATAGGTCGTATTCGACACAGCACTTGGAAATAAGAAAGTGCGGCGTCTCTTCCGGGTATTTGGGATAGATGCCGCACTTTTGTGCGCACTGTATCGGAAGGTACCTAACAAGGGATCATCCCGAACCCGGAAATTCAGAAAACTCTGAAACTTTGTGAATACGTAGGGAATTTCTTTTTGATTATAACGAAATTTTTGTTCGCTGCCCAAATCCACTCTAGGGGGTGTAATTGGCCCCTGAAAATCCGGTTATCTTACGATTTTGTGTTGTAACTCGTGAATAGTAAAATATTTTTGTTTACCAAATGATGAGTCTAATTAAAAGAAGTACCTTTTGTCTTGAAACTTCTTTTTCAAAATCGGAAAATAGCCGAATTTTCCGGGGTTAATTTCACCCCCTTCGAATGAATTTGGGCAGCAAACAGAAATTGCGTTCTAATCAGTAGGGAATCCCCTACGTATTCACAAAGTTTCAGAATTATTTGAATTCCCGGGTTCGGGATCTTCCCTTGTAAGTCGACTAAACGATGCTTTTAATGTTAAAAATACAAAAAAAGTGTCTCAAAATAGACACCGCGATATCTCAAGGCAAATTATTTATTTTTCGATGACAAATCTGATAACCCAAACATATTTCTGGGCTTTCTACTCTTTCTTCGCATTCCATTTTTATTTCGTGTGTAACGAACGCGGAAGGAAGAAGAGAAGACAATTAAATTTAGAAAATCAGAAATAATATCTGCACCTATTTATTTCTCCAATTTTATTGCATTTTATAACTGTATAAATTAAAAGGGATATTTCCTTTTACTTTACCTTTACTATTTTTATTAAATAAAAAGTTAAGATTAACAAGTTCAAATGGAAGCTTAAACATTTTTCCGAAATGCGGCACCGCTCCCGCACGTGCGGCGTCTCTCCCAAAAAATTCATGCTCTTAGTTTCAACGTTTTAAGGGTGACAAATATTAAAATTTTCATTTCCTAATAATATGTATCCTTGGAACAAATTTATCATTGCAAAATTCAGACACGGTGACAATTTTGCGTAAGGTGCGGCTACTGCCCCACAATTACCCTATATATTTAATTTCTGCACCACTACACTTAGCCCCTTTTTAGTAAACTACCTCTCTCATTTCCCCGAACAAAAATGGGTCCCACAGAACGTTCGCCAGCTGAGCCGTTTCCCTTAAATCCGCCGCTGTCCGATAGCTCCGCAGGATGAAACGTTCTCCGTCTTTCTCCAAACTTTAATCGATGCCCCGCGTATGTACAACCGGGCACGGTGAACAAATAGCCGAGGGTGGGGTGGAAGAGTGAAAAGTATCGGGGGTAGAACGGTCGTTTCACAGGCCAGAGTCCCATTTGATTCGTAATCGAACGGTCTCGCGGTTCGACAATGCTTTGAATCGGCGCTCGCGCGACGCTGTCCCCTTTGGCCTCTCGATAGATAGACCTCGCGCTCCCGCCCCCCCGGTTCTATATTCACCGCCCGGAGTGACCGAAACCGGTGACACGCGGGTGAACCGGCGATTGTTCACCGCGGAAATGACGTTGTCAGTGTCACGTGTCCCGGCGATTGTCCGCCCCGGCTGCGCTGAACGGCCGCTCGAACGGCAGTCATTAAATCGACGAGTTATATCGCACCTCGAGGTCGCGCGATAACGCCTCATTACACGCCTTTCAGTGATGAAGGATTGTTTGGGTCACTGACGCGGGCGTGTCGAGGAACTTGGACGATTGAAAGAGGTCCGCGGGCGTTGATAGGAGTGTCAAAGGTCCGATGGAAAATCTGCGATCCAACTGGAAGATACTCGCAGCATTGGGTAGGCTAGGGTTCCCTCGGCTTTCCTCGGTACCGCTTCAGTTTTCGCGCATTCGCACCACCGGCGGGATTCAACCTCGGCGAGATCCCAGTTGAAGGGATACAAATACTTCTCGCTGCGAAGCTCATTTAAAAGAATGAAGTTGAGCTTCCTTTTCTTCTCGCAAAGCTGTTGAATTACTCCAGCAGTGGTTACATTAATCTCCTCCTTCCTTTTGTGGGTGCGCCACTGATTCGGACAACAGTGATTTAGATAGCAAACGGCTGGAAGCGGCAATGTACGTTTAAGAATCAAGGTTGCAGCTCGCGGAGGAGAAGGCGAAGAAAAAAGTGACGATATTGGTCCGCGGACCGAGCCTCTGAATCGGAGCGGTATGCAATTTTCCATCCAATCGGTGCTCGGAGCTGCCGGGACCCCGGGTCGATTTGACGATGATGAAATTGTTTCGATGATAAAAGGGCGGCCCCGGGGGGCGGCGGGGATGGACGCAGCTACGCGTCGGGGTAATTCATAACTCGAGAGGAATGCGCCCGGCGAAGATATAAAGTCTCCCGGTGCAGCCTGACACAGAGAGCCGCGAGTTCCCGCGGTTATCGTTTCTTTTTTCTTATCTCCCGCGGGAGCGTTTCCCGCAGCCCGTATTCCAGCGTTTACGCCGACAATTTCCTCGAGGAATCGATAAGCCGCGCGCGGACCTTATCTCCCCGCCTCCGGAGGGGATTACCCATCGAGAAAAATCGAGCGTGTATATCGGGCGGTGATTAGGGCTCGCGAGAGTAATGCGCCGCGGATCCGGCTCTCGCGATTGATAAGTGGGAGATAATGGACGCGGCTGTTGCCCACAGAGGCACGGTTACGTTAAACGTACGATCGAGTCGATATCATAGAATTTCGCGTTGTTTCTCGCTTGCCGCAGGGGAAGAAGGAACGAGGCCCGAGATTAGCGGAGAGAAAGGTTGAATTCACGCGCCAGGCTTTCCCGCCCAGAAAATTCCTCGTTCGTCGCGACTCCCGGGTTCGTCTCTGTACGACTCCGCCCCGCGAGTTCCATTGTGGTGGTCCCTTGCAACGAGGAGAACGATTAATCGTCTGCCGATTAAATCTCGATCGAGGGTGCGTCGCGAAGGAGCTCGTACGCGCGTCTCTTGGTGTTTGCCCGCTAGTAATGACGGAGTGTATAATTTACGAAAAGAAGCACGCGGAGCAGAGCTCGACCGGCTGTTGGGGCCATTCAGGTGAATAAAAGTGGTCCCCAGGGGCACCGGGAGGGGAGCAGGAAACGAATTCCATAAATTCTTCAACGGCTCTGTCTTTCTCTCTCTGTCTGTTGTAGAAAGAGAGAGAGAGAGAGAGAGAGCGGGAGAATGGGACGCGATTATCTTCTTCCGTCCACCGGGGACAATGAGGCTCGTTATTGTTTTAAATCTCGACGCGCCAGTTCGCCTCGTATAAAACGAGAGTTTTATACATACCAGGCGTTTATGTCGCGTTGCTTATCGGCGTCTCCAAGTTGGCTGGAACCGGGAGGGACCGAGGACCAAGCCGAGGAGCGTAAACAAAATTTTATACTTCGCAGTGCTAGCTATACGCTACTGATTAGCATTTCAGACGGCTCTCGGAACAGGGATCGTCCAGCAGACACCTATATCGTTAAGGATGTAGTTGACTCATGGATGCTCAGCATATTCGGTAATTATTAAACTTCGACGAGTTTATACACTCGTCCACGTCCTCTGCAGAGGCCAGAGAGGCGTGCTCGAGCTGGAACACGCTCTATCGCTGCTCCGTCTCTAGAAACTCGCCTTCGACTCGCTCAATACTCGGTCTCTCCATCAAAAACCGACACTCACCAGTGCCTGGCCGCCCCTAAGAACTTTCCCACCCTCCCATAAACACACGAATGCACTTGCAACCGCCGACCCGACCCGACCCCTCCGACGCACGGGAGCACGCGTTCCCCAAACGCCCCGGCCACCCTAAACGCCCGGGAAAAAAGAAGAGTCCTCCTCCTCCCGCGTTGCCACGGCATCGCGAGTAGACGCTCGCTGGAAAGAGCCGGGTGTGTAAACGCGGCCGCATGGATATTAGCATTTCGGCCAAGCGGGCCGCGAGCGCGTTTCATCGCGGGCTTTGATCCGCGGCGCGGCATCGGAACCTGAGGCCCAGGCGTGTCGCGACAACTCCCGCTCGTCTTCTCGGCGCATGGAAAGACGGCGAGGACGGGGCAGGTGGTGGAGGCCGGCAGCTGGGAAACTTAAATTAGGCGTCTCGAGGCAGCGTAACGCGCGACGCTAATTAGACGCCTCGGATTTACCGCGACGCGGCCCATCCGCTACCGAGCTACTGGTTGAACTACTTTCGGAGAGGCCTAAAAAATGGCCGAGTTCCGTTCGGTCGCGTCCCGCCGCCGCGAGGGACCGTTTAACGCGCTTCCGCTCGCTGCGAATCGCTTTTCACCCTCGATTCGGCTCGTCAGAAATGGAGGACGCTGGCAAACGTCTTGAGAGGCCCATTTGTCGGGAAAATGAAGGGGTGGTTTGCTAAAAACGGACTAGTCTAGTGGTACAGAGAAAAATATAGTGTTCGAATAGAATGATCATTTTTCTGCTGAAGATGGGGCCCATTAACCCGAGAGTAGGCGCGATAAATAATTTACGTTAGTAGGCGCACGTCGGTCATTTCGAGCGATGGTAATGTAATCAGAAATAACTTAATAAAATTACTAAAATAATATAAATAATGCGTAACATTGTATTTTACTTACTTCAGAATCGTCACGCGTAAATAATTTTCATTTTTTATGATGAAATGATTAATCGTATTATAATATTATGTGTTCTGGAAAATTTATTTTAATACAAATCATGCATTGCAATTGATTTTAAAAATAAAATGTTATATACAAATTTGTGATAATGCAAAATATAAAATTACATTGTCATTTATCAATTTGAATTTATCACTTGATTTTTAATTTTCAATAACAGCAATTATCTAATATATTTATATTTATATTTGTTTTTCAAAAAATATACTTATAAATTTATGCTTTCATAAACGTATTAAATATTTATATTTTCCTCGGATTAGAAACTGCATCTTGAGAATAAAGAATAAATACTTACGTTTCCTTCGCTCAAAGTACGCGCCTCCTCTACATCTGACATCTCTATATCCGCAGAATCAATTTCCGAATCTGTATCGTGATCGGATTGTATAACATAATCGGAATCTTCTGCGGAATCACTGATCTCGTCTTCAATGTTTTCAATCAATAAGAAATCTCGGAAATTAGTATTAGCCATGATTGCCACACAGGCGCGCTGTGGTCGAAAAGACCGACGCGTAAAAATGTTTGATTTAAAACCTACACGAGTGCACCAAGTGTCGCTCCGTAACATAAATAAGTCAAGAACTCCTTCAAAGAGGAATAGCTCCACGGAAAAAGTAAAGAGTCGAACGCTATGGATCATGTTTCAAAATATATGAAATCGTCGGTCGAAAAGACCGACTTGCGCCTACTCCCGGGTTAAATCCGCCACTGTGTATAATTACGTACCTGTTCAGCGTGTACAATGCACTGCTGGAATATTTCGCGACGGAGTCGGGGTCAAAATTCTGTCGCTTCTAGGGAATCGTATTAATCACTGATCCCAGTGGATGATCTATTTCGAAAACGTGTTGGTGGCTCCCGAGCGGACTTTGGTATTCTATCGATCGAGCCTAGAGCTGTAATCGAGGCTCCGTTCGATCTCAGATACCAGATGCCTCGCGATCATTTCTCTGGTAATCTCCCTCGACTCGTCTTCCTTTTTCTTATCGGACGACTCGGCTAATAAATCGAACGAACCCGAAAGGTAATTCGTTCAACTTTATTATTTTTTTTCTTCAGTTTCTCTTGCCATTTTCTCGACGGCTTCTCTTTTTAACCTCTCCGTCGAAGCGTGCTCCGCTTTCCAGGATCCCGGTATTCGAGAGATTTTAAAGCAGATTACTCAGGGGAAACTTCGAGGACAATTTAGAACCACTGTTTTCTATTAAATTCTACAATTAGTCCTCTTTACGTGGCTCGGGGCATTCCGAAGTATCCAGAGAAAGACGTAGTTGCGTAAGCGTTAAGAACGCTCGAGTCCCATCATCCTTCTGCATCGTATTCCCGCGAATTAATTGAGCCTGATTTATCGCACACGAGTCCCACGGGGCTAATGGTGAATTAGCGCGCCGATAAATTCGCAGCGTTGCGCGCTCCTGGTTAACGAATCGTGCTGCCGGAATCCGGCGAGCTGGTTACACTGTTGGTCCGCGAAATTCCACCGCGTACCGATTTTAACAGAGATCCTATTAACTCTTCTTTCCTCGCAGGCGTCGCGCAGAGTGCACGGATTACGATTGAGCGCTGCAAAAAGTTCGCTGCCCCCTTCCAAGACCGCAACGAACACTTAGGGGCAAAAGGTATCGCGGCAACAATTTTTTAATTGCGAACATTACGATTCGTTTCGCGGTGCTGCGATACGAGACGCAAAGAACGTTGCTCAAGAATGGATTCATTGCGAAACGATCCAGCGCGCCGCGTGATTAACACTTTTCGAGTCATCTTAACGCGATACTTTCACCGCAGACAACTTCTTTCGTACTGCCGGCCGTAATTATGCAACGCTTGCATTCCGTTGCAATCGCCGTTGAACGAAAATCGCGTTACGAATCGCAAGCACGCCTCTGACTCACTCTGCCATTGGGTATTGCGTACTTTTTAGAGCGAACCTCGGCGAAATTTGTGCGTCAAATTCTCTCGTTGCTTCGGCGGTAAATGGTATCGGATTCGACGGTCGAAGGATTCAAGGATGCGCGAGTTTTATCGAAGCAGAGGCTCTCGATTCTTTCGCGTCTCCGAGACACGATTTTAACGAATTCGAAATTTATTTTCCCACAGCGAATTGCTAATATCCGCGAGCAGCTTTCCGCTCAATTTACCGGACGCGAGATTTTATTTCATTATCGCACTGGGGCGTCATGATTTTTCCGCGGGCGCCGATGGGAGGAACGGGAAAAATATTAAAATACATGCAACGCGGGCGCGCAATAAATATTTCACTGCCACGCCGTGCCTCGGCAGGACGCTGCGCTTTAGACACATTCGTTTCCAATGGGATCAGCAGGAATTTCGATAAAAAAAAAGTGTAAAAAAAATGGAATGAAGATACGCACTGATTTTCCGGGCGCAGCTGTGTTTTTCTCTTTTCTCGTGGCCTGTTGTTATTTTTTTCACCCCCGTCCGCGTACTCGTTTCCATCACCGATGCAGATCGAATAATGAAGTATCATTAAAACTCTGGGCCAACAATTTTCAAGCATCATCGGTTTCGTAATAAAATTTCCGCGCAGGATGCATTACGATGCGATTTACAATGAAGAGGGGCAACGAGAATCGAGCATTTTATTGGAGAATTTACCACCCAAAGGCGCACTCAGGATTTAATCTGGGAGGGGCGAGTTGATCGGATAAAAATATTTTCAATGCAAATTCAATAAAATCCATTAGGTATTTATAAAAATTTATTTAAAGAATAAAATCCAGTTTTCTTTTCTTCTTACGAAGCTCTTGAATTACTTCAGTCGAAATTACAATAATCTCCTTTTTCCTTTTTCTTTGGGAGGTGCTTCTCCCGTCTGTACGCGCCACTGCTACCGCCACTTCTAACTTTTCGAAAATTTCTTAACCCCTAACTGGTATACTGTCTTTTCAAACGTAACTGTTATCTTGGGGTCGTGGCAGACCCCAAATAAAAAAGGACACAGAAATTTGTAAAGTCGACATTAGATCAACCTCTATGAACACCTATTTTGTTCGTAGGTAATGTATAAAATAATAGAAACCTCGAAAGTTAAACTATTATGATCAAATTAATTAGAAATTCAGTTTACAAACTTAGACAACCAAATATTTTGCAGCGAACCTTGCGTGCTTGGGGTCATGACTGAGCCCAGGATACCAGTTAAGGGTTAACTTACCCTCCGAAACGGGGCCCTAAAGCCACATTAACATCATTAAAAAAAAAAAGGTAAACGCTGCAGCGGGGACAAAGGGAAGACGTAATAAGTGACAAACAATAAAAACGCTACTATAAAAAAAAGAAGGATTAAAAAAAAAAGAAACAAAGGAAGCAGGGTATCGCGTGATCGGTTGGCGGAGGACGCTCGTACAGAAATGTCCGCCGAGGAGGTGGTGGTGGTGGAGGAGGGTAGCGATAGTAGAGAGAGAGACTTGTAAGCCTCGTACTATCGTACGTCGTTTGACATGCGCGCGTATGCGTGTCCCTACTCCCTCTCCCCACTCGAGCGCCCCACGCGTTCATTCATTCAAACACGCGTCGGCCGCGGATGCGTTCGCACGACCCAGCCATCGAGAGCAGACGCGAGGGGCGCCGCTGCTAGGAGTGGGGCCGGGGGTGGTCGCCGGAGGGGGGAGGGACAGCTTTTCAACGCGTCAGCCGGAAAGGAGAATGAGGTTGCGGTGAGTTCTCATTCTCTTGTGATATATCGCCCCCCGCCCCCACCTCGCGCCTGCCTACCTCCCTCCCCGCTCTCTTTCCCTCGGCCCTCGATACATAGAATCCTCCCCGGCGGTGTCTCTTTCCCGGTTTCGTCGTAAAATAGAGCATTAACTTCCCTTCCGTCGACGCGCGACGGGAAAATTCGATTCGTCACTCCCGCCGGGTCTCCTGGCGATTTTCCGCGTCGGAGCTCACAGCTTGTGACTCGCGAGTGAAAACCGGGAGGTCGACCGGCCATGGGGTTTAACGTTCCCGTGGGATTCAGAGCGTCGAAAGTGAAAATTGTCGATTGTGAAACGGAGCGCGTCGGTCAGAATCGCGGTGGGTAGGATCATTCCCACGTTCGATCGTAAACAAGTCTCGTCTTCTTTGCTGATACAGCTCTGAGATATTTCTTAGCCAGACTCGGGGTGTCGAGTAGTTCACTCTCCGCCGCGACGCGCGGCGGACAATTTGCGATTCTCTGGAAGCGATCGCGTATCCTACTCTTTAACCTATTAACTAGGGAGGACGGCTCGTTGATCGGCGAGGCTTTGACTAATCGCGCTGAGTATCACCGCGTGATATTCGCAGGATGCTAATTCGATAGGAGGCTGTGGAAATTAAGGTATGCTTGCCTGTACTTGCGCGTCCGGACGCGGCGCGAAGAAGTTCGAAGTCGATTTTCTCGAAAACGAAGCGCGATACGAGAAAAAGTTACTCTTTCTTTTTTACTTATAACAAGTAGATAGGTCGATGAGAAGGAGTGGAATTTTTTGATATCGCGCTTCGTTTTCGAGAAAATCGACTCTGAAGAGTTCGGCGACGCTGCGTCCAGTCGCGCGTAGGAAAGGGTTGCGATTCGAAGCGTTCGGCCGAGGTGAGCGTTGACGCAAATCGTTGCCGTGCACAATCGAAGGTGCGGTCGAGGTTCGTAGCTACCTGTCGCTCGCCCTGACGAGCCAATAAAGTGGGCCTCGAGGCCTCGAGCGGCGTCACGAACCGGAGATGGAGGGACAAGCAGACAGGAAGAGCAGGGAGAACGAGGAGACAAAAATTAAGTCACGCTACCGGTTCTCCGCGGCGGCACGAATAGCGCGTCCCACAGAGGAACAGGGAGGAGGAGGAGGACACGGTCCTGAACACGCGACAACGGGACAACAGAAAGTTTGCCCGGGAATAATACCTCCAGGACAAATCCGAGCAATTTTTCCCTAGCGGGGTGGAGAGAAATAATCCCCCGGTTCCAACGAGTCCTTCTCCATACCCCGCCGTTCCCCCTCTATTTTTTTTAATTACAATTTACGCCGGTCTCCGGAGACGCGAGCAATTTCCGCGTACGTCCCTCGTCGCGCTGTTCTCTGCATCGACCGAAAACACGACGCCGGAGAGAGAGAGAGAGGGAGGGAGGAAGAGAGAGAACAAGGGATGATGCGAGGAGAGAAAGGGAGAGAGACGAAGGGTGAGTCATTCGACTGTGGCCCCTAACGTTGGAACTTGGAATGTTTCCGTTCTTTCCGGCGGCACGAGAAAACGTTCGATGGAAATGAATATACATACACTTTCGGCTGCAGGAAATTTGTCGGGGATTGGGCCTGGAAATTTAGCGGGAAATGTTGAAAGTCCCGCGTTCGTACTTGTAATTCCTCGCGGTACCTTCCAGTCAAGTGCGTCGGAAGATTATTCCGATCGCATCATTGATCTATCCTGGCAGCTACATACCCTCGCCTCTGTGCTCCGTTCCATCGTTCCGTTTGACTGATAGATATCTTAAGCCCGTGGCTAGCCAGTCTCTAGCGTCTCGAACAAAGAACCAGACCGCCGTGACGTGAAAAGGGGGCTACGTAGCCATTAAATTTGCTCGGGACGCAGCGAAAGATCCACCGTCCAGGGAAGCAGCCACGTAGTCGATTCTTTCTCTCTGCGGAGACATGGACCGAAACAATGTGACGTCGACAAAGGGGACAATAGGGAGCGATAGGTCGAAGAGAAAATGGTTTGGTAATGGGCTGGTAAAGGGTCTGCTAATGGATTCATCGGCAGAGTTACCCAGCGGAGTACCCCGGACATTCGGTGTCAAGGGTCTGATCTATTTGAAGAGATCAGTGACGAGACGCGTTGCTCGAGAGGGAGCCGGGAACCCTATCGGGACATTCCATGCGAAGTCGGACAGATTTCGGAGTAAGTTTTCGTAGATTGCTGAAATTTGAATATGTCGTGGTCTTTAGTGATATTTAAACGTACCTCGAAGGATTTTTCGAAATTTTGACAAATGCCGATTTTACAGCTGTTTGAAGTTAAGCGCTAACTTTATTTTCAATACACTATAGCTATGGAAGTGGTAAACGGATGGAGATGAGCTTTACGGTGCTTATAGAGAAGACACTGAAGTTTTATGAAAAAATTATTTCAGTTTAAAAGAAAAAATTGAACCATTTTTGTGCAGTTATTTTAAACAAATCCAGGTTTTTAACATCGGACGCGATTTTAAAAGTTTGAAAAAAGGAGAATATAGTTCTATCCTTCCCCTTGATGGACAAATTTTCTAAAATATGAACATTTTAAAATTGGCCCCGTAAAAATTGCCGAAAGTTGACGCTGCACCGCGGTACTCGCAGCGGCCAAGCGGCTATACCTGATATTCTTATACAGGATTCTCGAAAATGGTAAGTATTTGAAAAAAAAATACCGAAGGAGGAAAACTCTTACTGTTTTTTATATCCAACATAATACGGTATCTGAATTTTTGGTGTTCGCAATATTTTCCTTGAAACGAGGGTGACTTTCAGTTTTTTAAATGGAATGCTATTTGAACTATCTATCTAGTAGATTGATTTTCTTTCTTTCATTCCTAAGAACTATATTCTCCTTTTTTCAGATTTTTAAAATCGCGCCCGATGTTAAAAGCCTGCATTTGTTTAAAATAATTGCACAAAAATGGATACAAATTTTTTTTTTAAACTGAAATAATTTTTTCTTAAAACTTCAAAGTCTTCTCTATAAGCACCGTAAAGCTGATCTCCCTCCGTTTACTACTTCCATAGCTATAATGAATTGAAAAAAAGTTAGCACTTAACTTCAAACAGCTGTAAAATCGCCATATTTTCAAATTTTTGAAAATAATCCTTTGAGGTACGTTTAAATATCACTAAAAATCACAACATATTCAAATGTCAGCAATCTACGAAAACATGCTCCGAAATCAGTCCGAGTTCGCGTTTCCATGTGCCTATCGCGACAACAGAGGCCACCTACGCCTTCGATACATCATTTCCACGCGAAGCACGACTCAGCGCTCCGCTGCACTCGAACTCCCAATTTCGCAAAATTCTATCAATCCTCTCGAAACACTCAGGTCTTCGTAGATGCGGGGGAAGAAGAAGGGGGGGACTACCCTGAAGGGGATCCCTTGGAATCCAATTAAATGAAATTTAGCTAAAACCCCGCCACGGTGAATGAGCCGGGCCTCGTATCGAGCCTGGCGACCTTCGGGTCGCCTAGTCACGGCACCGATTCGATCGCATTGTTCGCTTTACAAACGTGTCCCCGTTCGAATGCGCCTCTTTATCGAGTGGAAGTTAGCGAGCCCCGTCGATTGATTCGCGTGCCTATTAAAACGCCACGAAATCGTGAACGCCGGATGGCGAGCGTCGCCTATCTTCGGCCCACCAATCACCGCCTCCCCGCGATCGCCGTGGTATCGAGGAATACGTCCAACTGCCGAAGCTCCATCGATCCAGGAATAGTTTGCGGGACGTGGGATTGATTGATGGTATCGCCTACTACGGGGCTCAATCTCGCCTCGAGGGAGCTGCAAACTGTTCCCCCGATCGTTTTTCCTGCCGCCGGGAAAAAGTGGCCGTTCCTTGAGCCCAGTCATCGCCGATTGTTCCCATTTCACCCCCCACCCCCGCTGCTTCTTATCTAATAATTCTGGCTAGGCAGCTTCGCGCGCGGGGGGAGGTTTGCCGCGGAAACAGGTGCGCGAAAAACGCCACACGCAGTTGCCTCGCAGGAGGCTTCGCTTTTGAGGAAATCGAACTCGAAGGGAGCACGGTTCTCTTATCGAAAGGAGCCTTTTATATTTTTTATTCACCTTTCATTCGTCCTCGCCATGGCGATACGCGATTAATAAAGCCAGTTGAGGAGCAGCGATCCCCGGCAGGAGCTAAGATACGGAACGTCTGTAGCCCGTAACAAATAGCCAGGAAAGTCGATAACTGGAGGCTGCTGCGCGAAGCCTGTTATCCAGAACGAATCCTTAAAGCGTCGCTGAAGCGTGGCCGGAAGAATTTCGCGGGAAAGCAGGGAGCGGAGACGAATGACCCCGTGGAAAAGTTGCTAGAAGTTGGTAGGAGCTGCGCGTGACGAATGGCCAGGGAAGGATTACCTTTGGCAAATAATTTCGCCCCGATATCGCTGGCATAATCGCCGCCATCGTTCTCTGTCCGTCTTCGAGCGCCACTTGGGCTTTCGTGGCCGATTTGATCGATGCCGCGCGCTCCCATACTCTTTTCAAACCTTCCGCGCCGGCCCACTTTTCCTCCTCGCGAATTAATTACCTTCTAATGGGAGCTTTCGCGGCGGAACGAGCGTGCGTGGAGTCTCGACTATATCGATAGCGCTCCGGTACGTGACGTCCCTGATAATTGCCTGTCGCTGCACCTGGTATCGCTTAATTAAAAACTATACGGCAGGACTTTAAAGATAAAGGGACAGCATAAACGTCACTGGACTTCGGATAAGATCGGCGAAGCTTCGTTGTACGATTACTCCGAGCTCTGCTAGACACCCAGCAGACGGAGGCATCTTTCATCCGCGGCGCTCGTAGCCGAAGCCGGACGAAGATATCCGCGCGCGGACTCCGGCAGAGACCACTTAACGATTCTCTACTGCGGAGCACCTGTGGCGGCGGCTCGGAGATCGTTTCCTCCAGCGAGGTTGCCTCGGGAAGTCGGGAGCCTGCTTAATGCCGGCTCCATCGTCGCCGAGCACCGGGCCAACTGTACTACGGGTGTTTAGAAATCCTCCGGCGCGGGCTAAACTTCTTTAATGAATATGTATACGCGCCACTGTACGCCCGGCGTTCTACTCTCGGTTTCGCCGCAGATGGCGCCGGGCGATAACCGGGAACGAACGACTTCCTAAAAAAAGGTAGACACCTAAAACTGTGCCGCGGTAGGCGGCGGGTAGATCCGCTAATTACGGCTCCTTTGTCACGTGTGCCGCGAACACGACTGGTGGCGGGAGAGACGAGCCAATTAAAACGAAATCCTGGGTAAAGAGGATTTAATATCACGCCCCGCGGGACAAAGACACACCGACGTCCCGGCGCGCGGAGCAGGAAAATTGATCGTTAAATTTTCGCGAGCCCCACGTGGGCACACCTCCGGCCACGTGATCGGCGGATTGCTCCGAGTTGCGCGGGTCAACGATCGACGGAACGTTGGTCCAGTTCGCGTAGGATCTCTGGAAAAGATCGGCGCTGCGCGTCTGTGCTCCAGTTTTGAGCCTGGCTCGGTGTAGCCACTGGTGGCGGCGTGGTGTGCGCCGCATTTTAAATTAATTTTCACACGCGCGCGTTCCCATAACGCTAAGCAGACCCTCTTGAAACTAATTAAGACTGCGGCCACTTTAGGCTGAAGAGCACGCCAGACTAAACTTATTTCTGTAGGATAACGCGTCTTAAATCCTCCTTCCTTGGCTTCCGAGCTTTCGAAACTTGGCTTCTTCGCTGGACTTTTTTTTAAGATATCGAATTACTGTGCTCTCGCTTTTAGATCTTTCATCTGCTCGTAGATAGACTCACTTGGGACAAATTTTTCGTACTATTCTTTATATCTACGCGAAATAGTATTAAAAATAAAAAATAAAATTAAAATCTTAAGTCCAGTCTCAGCGGAAATTATTTAACTTTGAGAAAATTTAATTCGGTTTGCAATCAGGTGCTACACCGTCGAAGAGGTTAACAAGATTCCACAATAATTAATAAATAATAAGGATCGACATAAAAAAATTCTACGAGTTTAAAGTTGCCTCCTTATATGTCAAAAGAGTTTAATGCAATATTAACAATAGTTTATTTTAAAAAAATTCATAAATTTCAGGGGCTATTGCACGGGAGTCCCCTCTTAAGCTGCGAATCCACGATGAGATTTCACAACAGACTTCTATCGCGAGACAAAAATCTCAGCAACAACTGAATTTAAACTACCTAATCAAAAAATACATCACGAAACGTGTCTCATGAAAGTTTAAGTAGTTCCATGAAATCAGTGACATAATAATTAAAAAGTAATAAAATAATGAAATAATTGTCTCGTCAGATTAAAGTCACGCGAGACACGAAATTTTTTCCTCATTGTGGACTCGCACCGTTAGCCTCCGCTACCATCGAAGCACACTTTGAGAATTTTGCTAACCCCCCCAGCCTGATCCCCGTGGACAAAGCATCGCGGGCGAAAATTCGAAGTTCCAAAGTTTCGAAAGGTCGATAGCTATCGCGAACCCACCGCTGCCCCGCGACGCAGTGTTCCGAACCAGCCAGCGCGAAGTTTGACGGCGCCAGCGGTGCGAGGCCAATTGGAAACCGCGTTGCTGATTTTGCATCGGCCTGCGAGCGGGCTCGATTAATTATTCGCGGGAAAATATCCGCGGAGGAGTTTGATCGCTGACGGCGGCAGCGGCGGTGCGCTCGACAGATGGGAGATGGAAAGATAAACAATACAGCGTAGTCGGTGCACGCGGTTCTCACGCGTCGGCCATTCGCACCGGCGCGGCGCGTAATTTATGCACTTGCGTAAATGCAGTCGTTGCACCGGCCGCGCGCAAATCTGGTCACGCGTTGCCCTGTGATTTGGAGCAGCGAGAGAGGGTAACGACTCCTGCGAGAGACTTCTAGTCGGCTGCGACGGTAGAAGCGAGCCGAACCTTGGCATTAATTCTTGGGAGCACCCGGGGGAGGCTTTCCCCAGCCGTTTCCTCTCCCGTGCGAAATTTCGGGCGAGTCGTCGACGACGCGAAGTGGAGGAAGTTGAATCCTGCTTTCAATCCTTGCCAGCGCCGAGAAGGGAATACCCGTCCCCTTTGTACCGCTCTTCAGAGGGATCTAGAGATCGATATCAAAAGATTCGGACAGTTCAGGGATCGCGGTATTTCCCCTACGTATCGGCGCTCACGTCACCCTAGGGGCGATTCCGAACGATTAAAATGGGCGAAATCTCGGCGAGACTCGGGGAAGAAAAATCAGCATGGCGATTGTAGGCCAGCGGAGAGCCATGGCCCAAGGGGGCACCCGCCCCGAAAAGGGATCCCGCTCGCGAATTCGTTCTGACGTTTAAAAAAATCTAATATGCCAGAGACAGCTACGGGACAGGGCTTCGGGCGGTGCTGCCCTACATTTTCGGCTGCTTCTACAGTAGAACGGGTTCGAAAAGGTCGCGAGCTCCAGCCTCTTCCCGGAAGCTGAATTTCAAATTAGGAGCGATTGTTTATTAATACAGCCGCGTGACTTGCAAGCGCGCCTAATTTCCCAGATCCTAAGAAGTCTCCCGAATTTCCGGCAACAGACACCGCAGGCAAACTCTCGCACAGTTTACCGTGGTTCTTAGCAATCCGGTAGAAAGATCCTCGCGGAACTTGGACAGTGTCGAATCAGGACTTCGCGATACCAGTTGGTCCCTTTGGAAGAAAGAGGTTCGCGCAAACCCGGCCCTCTTTCGCGATAGGGATTTCGCCAATTAAGGGATCGTGCTCTGTCAGGAGGCCGAAAAAAGGGTGGTCTTTGGAAATTTTTTACTCAAAAGCTGTAACACATTTCTCAAGACATCGTTTTTCCTTTTAAGGATTGCATCTAGTACCGTGCATCGTATTTTTTTTATTTAAAAATATTTGTCAATAACTAAGTTATTGTTCATCACTCGAAGGGTCTCTGAAAAAGGCTACCGCGGTGACCACTGCTGCTCGAAAGTCGATTATTTAAAATAAAAAATTCAAAAGAATTTACTTAGTATATTATATTATCTAGTATTTGAAGGAAGGATTTTTCGAAATAATGATTTGGGAAAAATGGCTGATGTTTAAAGTAAACGTTTGAATTTTTATCATAAATCGTACCTGATTTTCGTGAATTAAAAGAAAACTAAGCATCGGTTAAAAAAAGCCTTCGTTCAAATACTAGATAATATAATATAATAAGTAAATTCTTTTGAATTTTTTATTTTAGATGATCGACTTTCGAGCAGCAGTGGTCACTGCAGTAGCCTTTTTTTGAGAGAACCTTCGAGTGATGGACAATAACTTAGTTATTCATAAGTATTTTTAAATGAAAAAATTACGATGCACGGTACTAGATGCAATCCTTAAAAGGAAGAAAGATTTTTTGAGAAATGTGTTATAGGTTTTGAGTAAAAAATTTCCAAAGACCACCCTTTTTTTCGGCCTCCTGACTGAGCATGACCCCTTAAGGGGGAACACCACTGTGATCGCCGGAAAAGTAAGCCATTTTTAAGTTTTTTTTCAGGCATAATTTACAGTTTTCATAGAAAATTGTATTACCTACCTTTAATACGCTGTCTTAAGAGTCTATAGAAAATAATAAATAGAAAAACATCCATAAGTTTTAATATATTAATTAATCTTCTAGACCCCCACACGCGAGCTGGTCGAAGGTGTAACTACGGAACAGCAGGTCCGAAATCAAAATTCATTTTTTTGTTATAAACTATATGAGTGTAGTTTCCGTTGTACGTACGGATTCTTTGATTGAAAACAAATGTTTTGAAATACGCTCGAAAAACTGTCCATCTTATTCGAGGATTTTCGAAACTTTTCTTCTAAAGCGCAGCATTTTTACAAAAATAATTTGTTTAAGAAATCGGTACGTACAACGGAAACTACACTCACATAGTTTATAAAAAAAAAATGAAATTTGATTTCGGACCTGCTGTTCCATAGTTACACTTTCGACCAGCTCGCGTGGAGGGGTCTAGAAGATTAATTAATATATTAAAATTTATGGATGTTTTCCCATTTATTTTTTTTATATAGTCTCTTAAGACAGCGTACTAAAGGTAAGTAATAAAATTTTTCTATGAAAACTGTATATTATTCCTGAAAAAAATCATAAAAATGGCTTACTTTTCCTACCGTCACAGTGGTGTTCCTCCTTAAGCTGGCAGTCTGGCGAGTCTGACGACGGCCCTCTGAGTTCGAGTTCGGTCGCAGTTATGATTCCGGTAGGGAACTTCAGCTTCCGTTCCTTCTACCCAGAATTTTCCGAAATGTCACCCACCGTTCACCTCGCCGGGCTGTTTGGTTCCCGCGAATTCTGCCGTCATCGTCCCGAAACTTTTCCAGCCTGATCGTCTGATGGGCTGACAAGTTTGACAATTTTCGCGCGTCGAGTGCTCGACGGAAAATTCTCCCGGGGAAAATGTCACCGTCTCTGTTCAGCGTTTCGAAAATCGGAGCCAGTGGCTCGTTCCGAGGGAGGACACTTGAGACGCGGCACAGTGGCTTTTATAGTTTGCGCCGCGTAGAAGTTATTATTTTTTTTTTGAGATCGCGCTGGCTTGCAGTCACGGCGCAGGAATGTCTTTTATAGACGAGCACGAAAACTCGCATAAATCGACGCGCGCGGCGCATTGTGCTCGTCCTCTTTCTCCCTCCCCGCTTCGCTCTCTGGAAAATTATGCATTCAAAGCAGGTATGTTGAACGCGTGCCCTGGAACGCACCGCGCCCTCCTACCCCCCACCGTCCCCGCCCTTTTGCCTCCCTCTCGCTCCGATCGCGCGGAAATCTCATTGTCGATAATGCGATCTCGTCGAATTTTTATTCCCCCGCGGCGTACGTGTCTCCCCCTGCTTCGTCGAATTTTTATGGGTCACGTATGCCCGTAGCGGACTGTGTTCGACGCGCATTAAAGTAAGACCGCTGGGCGGGGGAACTTTCGTCGACTTAGCGATGCGGTAAATACGCTTAAATTTAACATAACCGCGGCTCCTCGAGGGGAATGCATCGATCAGGCCTGGGGCGGGGTTCGCACCAGCGCGAGGCTTACTGTTTTATCATCTTCATTGTGATATCGCATAGCCGGAATTAACGCGAAGCATCAGAGAAACAAGTGGGCGAAAAAAGTCGCGTCGCTAATCTACCAGGACTGCAATGTTTCCTTTAGAAAAAAGCTGGCAGGAAAAACACGAGCGGCAGGGGGGGAGGGTGGCGGGGTTAATTACAGCGTTATCCCCAGCGACGAGGATCTGCGATACGTTGGCCAAAACAGCATTGCCTGCGGGTGAATTAAGCCCCCGTGGCCACGTGTTCTGCTTTCAGCGACGTATCCGCGGGGCGCAAGAAAGGAAAGCGGGAGAGAAAAGGGCTCGTTAGTGGAGCGCAATTTCGGGCAAATGGACGCTTCGCGGTCTCCAATGTCGCGATTACAACGAGGCGAATCGCGCGCTTCGTTAGTTGCACGGCAATTAGTTTCTTCGGGTCTTAATTACTCGGGGGAGGGGGGGGGGTGAGATTTCGCGTGGCGCTCGAAGAATCATCGATCGGGCCATTCAGCCTCTCGCCCCGAGAGCCTGACAACAATTCCTACTGCATCGCCCGCGAAATTTATGCAGATTCGTGCTTTTCAAAATTTACTCCTCGACGGTTCGACCTCTGCTACCTTTGTAGTTGGAGTCTTAGTTCGGGCGGGGGTCGCGTAGATCTACTCAATCCCTCATTGGGATGATTAAGAGGATTGTACGAGCCTGCGCGCGGTTGGATTCGCACGGGCGGTTTAAAAGATCGCGACAATGGCAAACACTGAGCAGAGCGCAAAGCTCCACTCCGCGGAAACTGGGGGAGATGGGGAGAAGGGATCGGGCAGAGGAAGGGTGTTTGTTCAAGTTCTGGTTCTCTTATTGCGCCTTCGACCTGGATTCAGCTGGCCCGAGGACGGAAATCGATGTCACTGGTACCCAGCCGGCGTTCCTAATCGACGTTAACGCAATTATTACTCGAAAAAGGAACACGCGTGGACGGCTCTCGCTTGGACAGCAAGTTCCTCTTGTCGTTCTTCGATATTCCGCGTTGAATCTGCGAGCTACGAGTCCGCTAGCAGACCGCTGTTTTTGCTTTCAGCTGTCCTCCACCTTGCAATCGTAAATAATCGACGAGGGAACCACGAGTTTGATTCAGGGGGTCGTTCTACTTTGATCGGCCGAAAAATGAAGATATCTTTAAAGATTTTTTTCTCTCAATAAATACAACATATGATGGAATAAATCTTTTTGGAATTTATTAAGCTACTCTTATATTATACAAAATAAATTAAAAAGATTGTTTTTTATTTGTTTCATAGGTTTTTTATAGCGTCAATGTGACACCTACAAAAAAGAAGTGTGTTTAGGCTTATCTGAAATAAAAAATTCGGAAAGATTCTTAATCTCTGCGAATGTCGCTATCACCCGTAGCTCAATTAACAATTAAAATATTTGCAAATCTTTTTTTTGTATAATATAAGAGTACCTTAATAGATTCCAAAAAGATTTATTTCATTATATGTTGTATTTATTCAGAAAAAAATCTTTAAAAATAGCTTCATTTTTCGGCGTGTCCATTCTACTTTGCCGGTCAACAAAGAGGGCCTAGATACTTTCACGATTTTTTTACGAGAACTAATATTCGGATTTTAATGATTTCTTTTTGTTAAATGTTATTAGCGAGAACGCAGGCCCTCTGGCAAAGTAGAACGAGCCCTTATTCCATGCCTCGTAGAAGATCGACTCGCGCGAAACACGCTAATTGCCCGGGAAATATAATCGCCGTTCAGATAACGATAATAATTTCACCCTGTGTCAACCAGTTTGCGAAGTTCGAGCGCGATAATTTGCCGAAACGCTGCGCGCCGCCTCCGAGATCTTGGGTAACAGTGTTCGAACAAAAAGCAGGGCAATTAGGCCGCGGCGAAAAAGGAGAATCCCGGCGATAAGAGGAAACGGGGCACAAGCCCGAATCCTTGTAGGGGGCCGCTGTCGTCGGGAAACTCTGGGCCCGTAGTCGCGTTACATGAATTCGTTAGCGAACTTTCTACCCAGGAATCTGTGTGCGCTTGTGCGTGCGCCAGCGTGGGGCGGTAATCGAAACGCGCGATAAAAGAGCGTCGGGGCGACAAATTAATTAAACTCTTCTGCTCGTTTTATATTTTAATGCCGTGATTACGCGCCCTGTATACCTGGCACGCGCGCTAACTGCGTCCCGCGAGTTACGCGAAAGTGATAAAATTAATTAACGCCTTGGAGAGCGGGGGTGGACCGAGAGGAGGTCGAGACCGTTAATCAAACCCGTGGATCCGCCGCTGGGGCTCGGCCGGAATGGATCCACCGTTTCACGAGGATTCGAGGCGGATTAAGCTGCGCGAAAATTTGCGAAAAAGTTGGTGGAAAAACTGCTGGCAGTAATCGATTCGAGCGTTTCAGGTTTCTGGTTGAAAGCTAGGCTCCGAGATGGATGGTTAAAGTTTGTGGCTGAAGTATCTTCTTCGCGGGCTGTAGGTAGTTATTGTTCGGAACAGTTTCCCTGTTGAGGAAGGGATATCTGATAGTTGGAGAAGTCTTGATTTCGAATAATCATGGACGAGAGTCGTGCACAATTGCAACTGATAGGTGGTATCCTCTTCTCCCCAGTCATCAGCCACGCTGTAGTCGCTGTTAGCGAATCTGATGGCCTTCCTAGGAAATCCTTATTAGATCTGGACTTGTTAGCAAAGTTGCGAGCAGCTCTGCTAATTCGCGAACTCTCTGTTCCCCTGGTAGCTTATGTACACCGATCGGGCAATCTTGCGAACCTGTATTATAATCAAACTCCACTGCAAATAGAAGCCACGCTACTTTCGCGCCGGTATCCATAGAGCTCCTCCCTAATCAACACTAGACAACGTTGATCACCGTCGTTGCTCGCCCTCTCTTCGCAATCCTCCATCAACTTCTTTCTCTTTGTGTGATTTCAGGGGACGCCATCGACTGCTGAGCGGCAAGAGACCTAGAATCAGCTGGTATGTCAAATAATCAGCTGGTTGACTCCTGTCTGTAAGTGTCTTTCTCTCCTCGAGCAATCGGGAGACTCGTAACCATATCTCCGTTCTCTCTATTCTGTCCGTAAGAGCGTTCGCTGATCCGTGCCAAGCAAAATTGCCGCTTCTCTCTTGAACCGGTCTATTTAGCAGAAACTGCACCAATTGGCGAGAACCCCGAAAGGAATTCTGTCTACTCCCTGTCGCCCGTTTCTCTCGTTCCAGCCCAGCCATCCGTCCCCGCGCCGGTCCCCACTGTGGGCGAGCGGGCGCGGGGATCGATGGGGGGGGGGGGGGGTGCTAATCCCGTGAAAAAGACAGTTACAACATCTCTCCCTTCACGCCGCGCCGGGGAACGCGTAGCCTTGGCCACGTTTAATGATAAGAACGATATTGTTGGTGCCAGGCTGGTGAACCGCCGGATCGAGAAGAGGCAGGAGCACAGCATAACGCGCACTGAGATCACGCAGAGGTGACTAACATGAGCTAATCGACGAGGTTAGTCATTCTGAAGGCGAGTGTACAATTAACGCAGTCACCCACGATCATCACTTAATCAGCAGCTCCTCTTCGCTCCATCGTAGCCGAGGTCGATTCGCTGTCGATATCCCTCGAGAGATCCACGGTTCCGCTTACCACCGAGAGACCTTCGGCTCGAACGACAAGGGCCCTTTTCTTAAAGAGTCTCTCCGTGGTGAGTTTATAAAGGATCTCCCGAGAGGATGGCGCGCAGCGCCTCGAGATCATCCATCGATCATTATCACCGCGTAAAAGAGCGTACACGTAACACTCAGAATGAATAACTTCAGCCGCACTAACCATCAACCTGTGCCCGCGTTCATTTAGCATGCTTTCAACACTTTGAAGTGGCGTGTGCCTGTGTGTGCCGGTGTGTGCGAGACGAGGAGAACAGGAGGCGAGTAGTTTAGCGTAATTAGAAGTATTTCTGGATGCTCCACTTTGTTCTCCCTGCCCGTAGACCTTTCTTCGGCGAGTCGCTTAATTTCGCTGTTTGTTTTGCCATCTCGCTGCACGACGCGACGACGCAGCGGTCGGCTGCATTATCCACCCACAGCCGCTCTTCTCTATTCCTCTCCGTTCGACCGTTCCGTCGTCTTACGCGACGTCGTTGAGAATCTCGCGAGCGATCGTAGCTCGTTGCCCACGGAGCTCCGTCGGGTAGCCCGTCTCTAAGTCTTCTTCTGTCCTTTCAGACGCGTTCTCCAGGAAAAAGGTCCCGACATGCCGCAATACACGTAAGCTATCCGTCTACCCCACGATCCAATCGTCGCTCCTCGCACAAGCCCACGGGACGTGGCTCTTTAATCGTTATCACGTTTCCAGCGGACAGAGTGATGCAGATTACCACGGAAGCAACGGTCAGGCGGACACCCACTCGTTGCACTCGTCCCACCTGTCCGTCCAGGAGGACCCGTTGCTCCTGCGGACGCACAAGCAGCAGAGTACACAACAAGTGAGAGAGACAGATCAATCCTTTCCCCAGCCGCCTCTCCCCCGCTTCGAGAAGCCCCTCTTCAAGCACCGCGTCCACTGTTTCGCTTAGGTGACGAACGTGTCGAAGGTGGTGCGCGAGGTGTCCCACATGGAGCCGGACCCGGGCGCGGTGAGCTACATGTCGGTGCCGCTGATGTCTCAGGACTACCAGCACGCGGACCCGCGGTACCCTGCGGACGCGTACATGGTCGGCTTCGAGCACTACGAGCCATACCTGGGCTATCCGCCGCAGCCTGGGTACCCAGGTTCCCATGGGATCTACATGCCACGCTCGCATTCCCCCCACAGTCCTCATAGTCCTTCGGAGCACAGTCGCGCCTCGCCTCCTCACGGTGAGTAGCCGTCGCCTCTGTCCGTCGACGTGGACGAAGGGAGCCAGGGTGTCTAACGGCCACTGTCCTCGTTCTTTTCTCAAGACTACCTGCGTAAAGGAGCGGCCCCGTACGTGGAAAGCGGCTACAACGACATCGATCCAGGTCTGAATCCCGCCCTGCAGGATCACTACCGCATCACCCCTAGTCCTGGCGGTCCTGGAGATCAATATGGTATGTGCGGCCCAAGCGGACCGATGGTAAAAATCGACTGTGAAATCGTCTAGGTCCCACCCACACACGGCATTCAAAATAGTTCTTTCGGTTGAACGAGGTCAGAGGGGTGAGCCAGACTAGGCTACGTAACGAGACGCGCTCAGCTATCACGTTGCAGCGGCTATTTGTCTGGCCCGTGCACGGCATAATTCACTTTAATTATCTCCATGCCTGACGTCCGTTGTTATTTTGTGTTTCCCTCTAGATCAAATCAGCAACTCTTGGAATATGGATGACTCCGGCGAACCCTCTCAGCATCCTCATGGTAGGGTCACATGGATTATTTTATATGCCCACGAATATATCTCTCTCTGTCTCTCTCTGTCTATCTCTTTCTTTGCTCTTCTATTTTCTATTTCTTTCGTTTTCTCACGTCGAGCTTCACGCCCTCCACTATCGCTGTTCACGCTTCACCCTCGGCGAGTCCATATTCCACTAAACGCCCACGGATAATGCGAGTGAATTATGCGTTTCACGAGTCTATACTCGGGATGGAAGGAGTATAGGGGTGTGAGCTAGTGGAGTTAACCGGGAGCCGATAAGCTTAGGAACGAGACTCTCTATGATCTTGTGCGACGAAGCAAATCATCTGTACTCTGTCCTTCTTATTATCTCTTCACCGCTGTGCCCCCGAACTATCACACCACATTTATTCCGCCCTCACGCTTCGATCTAACGCTACCTACGAATCTCCCCCAGATTATAACCGCCTCGTTTCCAATGCGACCGCAGATGAGAGCAAAGTGGCCTACGGTTACGTGTCTCCGTCCCCTTATGGACCCGTTGGGTACGGCCCTGGCGTAGGGGTAGGTTCGGTCGCGGTTCCCAACGATGTGCCCGGCTACGACGAGGGCCACCCCGTCCCCCTGTCCTCCGGCGTGCCGCCGGGGATGTTCGAGGACGACGTGCACCTGCAGCGGCTGCAGTCTCGGCACCCGGTGGTGCCCGGCATGGCGAGTCCGCTGGACGACGATCAGAAGTCGATGAGATGGCGGGATCCGAACCTGTCCGAGGTGATCGGCTTCCTGAGCAACCCGAACAATATCATCAAGGCGAACGCCGCTGCCTATCTACAGCATCTCTGCTACATGGACGATCCCAACAAGCAGAAGACGCGAAACATGGGCGGCATACCGCCGCT
The DNA here is from genome assembly GCF_050908995.1 of Andrena cerasifolii. Lineage (NCBI taxonomy): Eukaryota > Metazoa > Arthropoda > Insecta > Hymenoptera > Andrenidae > Andrena > Andrena cerasifolii. Next base: position 7,149,092 of record NC_135123.1, read on the forward strand.
GGTGCAGCTACTCGACCACGATAATCCTGACGTCTACAGGAACGCCTGCGGCGCGCTGAGAAACTTGTCCTACGGCAGGCAGAACGACGAGAACAAGAGGGCCATCAAGAACGCCGGCGGAGTGCCCGCTCTGATCAATTTGCTGCGCAGGACGTCCGACGCGGACGTGAAGGAGCTGGTCACCGGGGTGCTGTGGAATCTATCTTCCTGCGAGGTGAGTCGACGGGGTAATCTCTCTACTCCACCGGGTAGATCCGCTTGCTCGCCTGTTGTTAGTCGTATGCGCGCTGCAACGGGAGAGAGGACCGGCTGGTTGGCATAATTGGATGCATTGCTTGCAGGACCTGAAGAAGTCCATCATCGACGACGGCGTGACGATGGTGGTGAACAACATAATCATCCCGCACAGCGGCTGGGACCCGAGCTCCTCCAGCGGCGAGACATGCTGGTCGACCGTGTTCAGGAACGCCTCCGGCGTGCTGAGAAACGTCTCCAGCGCCGGCGAGTACGCGAGGAAGAAATTGCGCGAATGCGAGGGCCTGGTGGACGCGCTGCTCTACGTCGTACGGTCGGCCATCGAGAAGTCCAACATCGGCAACAAGATCGTGGAGAATTGCGTGTGCATCCTGAGAAATCTGAGCTATCGGTGTCAGGAGGTCGAGGATCCCAACTACGACAAGCATCCCATACAGTCGACGGTGCAGAACAGGGTGGCTGCGCCAGCCAAAGGTGAGGCGAAACACGATTCCATCTATGCTGCATACCGAGAATGAGACGAGCGTATGTACGTACCTTCCCTCTGCCGTGGTAAACACACCGGTTCCCCTCGCAATCACCGGGCATGCGGTGAACACGCATGCGGCCGAATTGTGTGTGCGCTGATGATAAGCGGTTTACCTTCCCACCAGGCGGCGATAAGATAAGGCAGGAAACGCGTATTAACATTGAGGGTTCTTTCGAATGGGTGTCTTCGGTGGGTGTAACTTTGAATCTTCTCGCTCGAGTTTTCAGTGAAGAGCTTGATAATATGGACGCTGAATTACTGGTGTCTTTTAAGCGTCTTCTAGGCGTCTTTTGCTCGATAAACTGATCGGATCGATACAAATCGGAGGTTCCAGGGGTGGGTTCGACACGTAGCGGTAGAAATAGCTCAATGATTGGACAAACAGAACACCTCGAGATTGAAATATGTAATTGACACCTGCTTCGCGGCAATGGTACTGTAATCAGTCGCGTACCGGCGATTCGTTAGTGATACGTACATATCCCCAGCGTGAATTGTGTAAAGTAGAAATTAGAACCAGTAGACAGCCCCGTACACCCCGTCGAATTAATGAAAACGATGCCACACCTGCGTACACTTTACATTCGTTGCGATGCTTACGTCTGCGCGGAGTTATCGCTGAGGCCACTTGAACGTTATGTGGAAAGATTTGGGTATGATTGTGGTATGTAATGTCGAAACACGTACAATGTTTCGATACGACGTAGGAGAGCAATGATTATCTAGTAATTAGCACACGATAACGAAAATCACTACACTGATTCTTGTTCCCTTACGAGGTATATTAATTGGCTTCGGTGTCTTCATTATTGTTTCCACTTGTTTCATCTGTCGATGTGGCCTGATTTGATGTTTTGGGTAGATCGGTGATTCTGTCTCGTGTTTTGAAATTATGTTTTATCGAGGAGGAGGAGGAGATGTGTGTAAAAATTTAGAAAGAAAGTAATACGTTATATCCGTTCTAGTTCAGCATGGATTAAAGTGTGTTTCAATCTTTTTAGCATACAGTTTATGTCAAGGTAAGACATTCTTGTAATTCCAAAGCTAATTTAGCTTCTTTTCTTTGAAACAGACAGATTAGCCAGTGCATGCTCCGCTTCTTGACAATTATTCAGCAAATTACTCATCAACTTTACCGAGAACTCGCCGATAATTCTCTGATTGAAATCGATACTTCACTCGAACTTACAGACACGTACGCCTATTTTATCATAAGAAAACAAGTCGCGTCATGGTCGTAGTAATCATTATTCCAATATTACTTTCACTGACTCACTTTGATCGCCATCTCAATCTCTGGGAAATGAAAACTTACGTTACAACGCATCCCTTAAAAGCATTAAGCAATTGCATCTTACAGTTACACTATTCAAGCACTAAAAGGCACTAGTGCCCCCAAAGAGTCCACAGATACAGGGCATTACACTTGTTCATATTACTTAAACTCCAGTAGCATTGACCTAGTGCATCCTTTCTACTGCATTTTGCATCTGCCTGCTCCTATTGGCCTATTGTACCGTAACATTGCATCTAAAGTGTACTGTGCATTGCATTTCAGAGATGAACATAAACAGAATCCCCTGACACCCGAGAAACACTATCCAGATCCTATAAGAATCCAACGCCTCCGTAGGAAAGAGGTTCATCGAGTAATATCACAAAGAACGTGTCCGCAAAGCTCCTTCGCGTAAACGCATACTTTTAGTTCCCCTTCAAGTGCATGCCACGCGTTATCGTTAGCTTGTACTCACTCGTATCAACTTACTTCCCGTTCCCGGAGTTGAAACTTGGAGCGAAACTCGCCGAGCGGGTCGCTCGCGTTAGGGAGCGCCGATTGCAAAGCGATGTAACGCGACACACGCAATGCCCACTAGACAAAACGGGTTGGGCCAGCTTCTAGAATAATGCCAGCCTCGAATCGCTATGCCTTAGGTGAGAATTTGGGTTGCTTCGGTGGCAGCAAGAAGAAGAAAGACGGCCAGCCGGTGCAGAAGGAGACGACAGCCTCTCGCACGACCAGCCAAAGAACAGAGCCCGTCAGAGGTATGGAGCTGCTCTGGCAGCCAGAGGTGGTCCAGTCCTACCTCAAGCTTCTGCAGACTTGCTCGAACCCGGAGACCCTGGAGGCGGCTGCTGGGGCCCTTCAGAATTTGGCAGCCTGCTACTGGCAGCCTAGCATCGAGATTCGCGCCGCTGTGAGGAAAGAGAAAGGCCTTCCAATCTTGGTGGAGCTACTGCGAATGGAGGTATGCTCATTTGTCGAATTTAGCAATCCCATGGATTACGATCAAGGGAACTTAGAGGAATGGAAGACTACCATTGTATCAGAGTTGGCCGTTAACTGAATAAAAGATTATTTAAATAACGGATCAAATAGGAGCTACTTTAACGGATAAAATTAATTTTTGCTCATTTCTGCGTTGGATTAATGTGCCGTGTTTCTTTTTCTGTTATCCAGGTGGATCGTGTGGTCTGCGCAGTGGCCACAGCACTCAGGAACCTCGCGATAGACCAGCGCAATAAGGAGCTGATAGGAAAGTACGCTATGCGCGATCTCATCCAGAAGCTACCCTCAGGGAATAACCAGCACGACCAGGGGACCAGCGACGACACCATAGCCGCTGTTCTGGCTACCTTGAACGAAGTTATTAAAAAGAACGCAGAGTTCTCACGGTCACTGTTGGATGCTGGCGGTGTCGATAGATTAATGAACATCACCAGGCAACGCCAGAAGTATACACCTCGCGTTCTTAAGTTTGCAGGCAAGTAATGGAACGAGGACTTTGGTCTAGTCCTACAGAGCCTAGATGGTGTTGCTCAAGTCTGGTAATTCTTTTAGGGCAAGTCTTGTTCACGATGTGGCAGCATCAAGAGTTGAGAGACGTGTACAAGAAGCATGGGTGGAAGGAGCAAGACTTCGTCACGAAAACTGTGGCAGCTAGAAACTCAGGGCCTAATTCACCCAACAATGCAAATAGGTAAAGAGTCTTTAAATCGTGTTTAATAATTTTCTTTGCCCTCCACATTAGTTCTTCGTTTCCACTGGTATTAGCATTTCACTTTGGTTCTTTACCTTTATTTTCGGACTCTGCGTTTCATTCTTTGATATATGATTTACACCTCCACTTCTAATTCGTTCGATAGTTTGAGTTGAGCAGAGTTCAGTTTTAGTGTCTAGTGGTTCGACTCTACGTTGAATGTAGCTATGATTGCAGCACTCTGAACCGGCCGATGGCGAGCCAAGGTAGCACCAGATACGAGGACCGAACGATTCAGAGAGCGAATATGAATTCGAATAACGTCGGTCGACCCACTATATATCAGTCTGTAAGTAACAACAACTAATGGTACTCTCGGGGAGCGTTCTCGCCTAGGCCCCATTAGTGACGTAGGTTAGGCGCACTGTTTCCTGGCGACGAAGTGAAAGTATAGAAAAGTAGTTACGATAAGCGTATAAAAGCAGAGGGAGAGTAGAGCACGGGTCCTGTTCAGAGTAATCTTTCGCGACGCTTCCATTCGGTTGTCGTGTCTCTTTAATTCTCAGTTCAGAATCGAGCGAACGCGAGGCTCCGAGCACAGCAATCAAGCCACGCAATGAGATTTTTCCTTTTGAAATTATGTCTTCCCATTACCGGTAAAGCCGCCGCCACGTTATCGATCGTAATAGATTTAATTTAGACGGGGATTTATATTTGCGTTAGAAGCCCACACACAGCGCGTGTAGAAAATCAATTGGACTCCACGTGTACACATATTGATTTCGTTGTTTTCCCGTTCTTGTTAATCTTTTGTGTTATATTCGCGACAGAGATGCCGCATTCCCGCACGCGGAATGCGGGGAGGTTACTTAGAGAAGAGATATATCGTATATGTACGACATGTATGGAAATATGTATGGTCATAATGGTCGTTGTGACGCTATAATAATCACGATACTTTATTTATAATATTTATCCGCTTGCACGAGACGAACAGAACCGAGCGCCGTTGCACGAGGCGTGTAAAGAAGCTAGGGGCAAATTAAGGGGGAACCGCGAGGGGTGCGTACACCGCATAGTTGTGATACCGGAGGAAAGCAGTTACTTAAACGGAAAACATTATAAGTGTATAAACTAAGTCAATTAACGAGTACCAATTATTATTACCTGGTTTTATGCTACCGGTGGTCAGCAGCCGCTGGTGCAGTATTACTGTAGATTTCTACGCGGTATGCATAAAACAGTCCATGGAATTATCAAGTATCCGAAGAATTTTTACACGATAATCTACACTTGCGAAACCGGGGCGAGGTAAAGACACATTGTTGTTGGGTGACAGAGAGAATTTATATCATGTACAAGGGATACGGTGCAACAATATTGCCGGACAGTGTAGAAATTACAGAATTTATAGATTAACAGAGTACCCGTTGTCGAGATGCGTAATTTATTTCTCCGACGCGTACGATGCGAATCTTCTCGATTATCCGATGCGCCTAATTGTTCGTTAAGGCAACACCTTTTGTTCCAACGAGTTTCGGTAAGCATTCAGACTTTTATACGAGAAACAACGCAGGAATTGTGCTGCAACGAGCGAACACTTGCTTGCCCGTGCAAGCAGAGTGTATTCTTTCGTTTGTTAGACGAGTTCTTGCTCTCAGTTCTGTCAACAAAATTGTTATAGTCGTAGCTGTGAAGGCGCATCGATCAGTGCTCGATGCGCGTAGAATCGACACACTTGGAAATTAGTTTTCTTAACCGAGGATACGTTTCAGTGGGCTAAGGTTTATTTGACGGGCACTTTACGGTTCGTCCTATTCAGTAGCGAGAGGAGTCTCTGTACGAGTAACATGTACTAAAAGTTGAAGCGTCAGATTGTTAACGTAACGTTGAAGCGTGTCTTGCATAATTCTACGATCGTGTAAGGAACTAGGCATTACAGGACCAAATACTTGACATTTTTTACGATTGGGGAGCAGATTCAGCCGACCACGCATAGGGAATCGTTAATGTTTCAGTTATCCCTTCGATTAGCTGGGACTTTTAGTTCTAAACGAATCAGAGAAAGCCACGATGCATTCCGCGGCAGAGTTACGCGCTCTGTCTTTCCAAATTCCGATCGGAGAACAGTCGCGAAAGCGTCACAGAAATTGCTGGAGACCAGTTCGGTTTCGGGGAACGCACAAACCTCCTGTAACGAAGGCTGATGTTTGCTACCTGATTGACAGTAATCGATACAATTAAACGTAGACGTAGCGACAGTGTAATCACTCGTTTTGGCAACACTTCCATCGCGAGGGCTCTGTTTGTTCAAGCGCGCAGAGAGAATTTAGAGGACTTAATTTCGACTCGTTACCCAAGTGATCATAGTCTATCTACGAAGTACAGTAAGAGTAATGTTAAACGGCGAATTCGAAGCGTAATCCGTAGCACGTTCGATTCCGACTAATATGTAGCTGTATGAGTTTCAACAAGCAGGGTAATATACAAGCACAAAAGGAGGAGTCTCTACGTCGATATCACGCGAGCAGGTTCGTTTGCAGGCGGTAACTCGGAGATCATTATCGTAGAATCGCGACGCAATTAACAGCCACGAGGAACAGCTAACGACACGAGTTTCATTTTATACACACTCATTCAAGCCGACCTTAATTGTACGGAAGAGAAGCTAGACGCACCTCGAAGCATGGTTTATAATGACACGTTGACTATTGCACGAACTTATTTATAATCTATTTATATCCAAATTAATCGAGCATAATAAAAGAGTATCTGACAGTACCTACCGCACTTGGAGTCCTGCTTCTTGTCACAAGCAAAAGCAAGAAACAGTTAGCTGAAAGCTCCGCATTTCTTTTCCAATCGACGATCATCTAATTTCGCAGATCTATCCAAGCGTGGTCCATGAATTGGCCTTTCCTGATCACCATTCACTCCGTTATCCAGCGAAGCCGTTGTTACAGGTTCTCTTTACTTAAACATGTGATTGTATTCTTCAGTGCAATTCATTTCCCTCGTCGGAACTAGAGTAGCAACCATTCTACACCCCCGTCCCAATCGAGTCTCTTGCAACCCCTAAAGCTTCAGAGGAGATTGGAAGAAGAAGCGACAAGAGAATAGAAACGTAAAGCGTCGCGAAGCATGTACCTCGGTCCTCGGGGATCGAGGCGTCGGGCCCTGTCCCCTGCACCCCCACGAGTACAGCCCACCCCCCGAGACGCGTCCACCCCCCGCCCGACGATCAGTCGGTCAGGGCTCTAAACTAACCGTTGGCTTGTGTGTGTTGCAGCAACCGAAACCCGGTGAGCCGCTGTACGCGCAAGTTAACTTGGAGAAGAAAAAGAAGCGGCAGTATGAGCTGGGGGTGGGCCAGGGTCAGGGTCAGGGCCCAGTGGGTCCGGGGATCGGCGCGGGGGTCGGCGCACCGACCGCCGGCCAGTGGGTGGCCGACGGGGTAGGTGTCCCCGACGGTTCGGCCGCCACGTCCACGGTAAACGTGCCCCCGAACTCGAACGCGGCCTCAGCTGGCGACTCCTGGGTATAACAGGGTCCAGAGGGTGCACGTGGAGCCCCGGAGGCTCGTATCCTAAGCCTTCCCCCGAGCCTGTACGCCTAGAGTCGCGTGCCCACTGGAACAAGAGGAACGGAGGAGGCGGAGGAGGAGTGCAAGAGGAGACTTTAGAGAATAGTAGGTGTGGAGACGTAGAGGAGGACGAGGAGTAGTAGATGTCCACTGGTTCTCTCCGGTAGATCTGACGGATGGCGCGCTAGGTCCGCGAGACCTAGTACAGGGCATTGATAACGGCGAGCCGAACGATCGTAGGGTTTCCTTGAGTTTCTTTTGTCGTACCCCGCTGGAGAACGATATCCAGGTTGTTGAAAGAGTATACATATATATGAGGGAGCGTAGGTCAAGGAGAGGCCAGCCAGCGTGGACGTAGGGAGCGGCTGAACAGAGGGAAAAGGAAGACTGAGAAACTAAGAAGGGTATAGAGGTGTTAGTCGGGGCCACGCAGCCCCTCAGGCGTCGACTTCCCCTCGGAGGGCTTTCCCCGAGGGGGAGCCTCGGACATCACCGTCCCGGCAACGCGGTGATGTCGCGAGAGCATGGGTCGCAAACTCCGCACCCCCGCGTTTGTTCGTGTACATTAAGTGGAAGCGACTTGTCCGACCACATCCGCAGCAGTAGTCGCACTAATGGCTCTAAAACCTTCATTGCACAATTCTAAATTAACCGTACGGGGTGGGACACCCAAGAGTGCACGCTTGGACGTATCTGTGTTCGATGAGGGGGAAGTACAAGTGATGGAATGATAAAGGATGCTGTTCCAGGGTTCTATTCGCGAAGGAAACAACCGAGAACCCGGAAGACTCTTTCCGCTATCCTACTTCTTCCCTTAGAAACGAGCAACTTTAATTCTCGTATGTTGAAGCGCGACTGTGTTCACGAGGTCACTTTTAGGTGGCCCACTCTGTATATAAATACTATATATATATTATAAATATTATATATACATGTATATGTATATTTTAAGGCGGTACCCCAAGGAGGAGTCGAGCGTACCGTAGAAGTACTACTAAGGATAAGTAGACGGTGTTACAATTGCTAATTACGTACGGCGAGCAGGTCGCGATTATAAATACAGGAGGGTATAAATGAATGAATATACATATTATATAGATATATTATAAACACCATCGTACACAGACACCGACACACGAACACACGCGTAGGAATATCGATCAACTACGATATATTGTATTATGTAAAACTTCTGAGGCTGTGGGTGTGGCATGTAACGAGGATGCCGATTATTTGCGAGCTGCACTTTGTTTTTTCTTCATCGAGAGCGCGTTATAGAGTGCCTGGGTCCCGTGTGAACGTGATGCATTTGCCTGTCTGCTCCGTGAAACTGTCCATTCGCCACTTAGAGACGCAAGGAGGAGCACCTTTCGGGGTGGCCCGAAAATTACGGTCCGTTCATCGAATTCACGACGAGAAGGAGAGGAATCGGGGGATACAACCGACGCGACGCGTTGTCGCGATCCTAGCTAATATTCTTCGTCACATTTACAGAGTATTATCGTCAGAGAAACGAGGGAGACCGATGCGAAAGGTGCGCGAGAATGATGAAGAATGTGATGATGTTCAATGTTATCGAATGTTCGACAGAGAGATATGACACTATTGATAGCCGATATACATATTATATATATATATACATATATATTATATATATATACAGAATAAAGTATATCCTTGTTCTATTTCTTAAAAAAAAAAAAAAAAATATTATTACGACAGTTGAATCGAGTGTGTTCCGCGAATGATTTAGCCAGGTGAAAGTAATAGCACGAGAAGCGCGGGAATGGCGTCTGTTATCAATCGTCCCGTTCCCGTCGTGATCGGGGATTATAATAAACGTGTTGTGGCGTGCACGTCGCGATCGAGGAAGGATCGATCTCGTCGATCGTCTCGCGCAGACCCACCCCTCAAGTCCGATTTTCTCCGTCTGTCATTCTCGTAGCTGTCCATACACCGCCCCCGTTTTTGTACATACTCATCCTCGAGGCGATCGACTCCACAATCTCATTCGAACGAGCGACGAGATCGACGATGTTCCCCCACGGTGGCGATCGTCGACGAGCCGCTAAAAGAAGCTATTATCGTTACTCTGTCAGGTGTTGACCCCTTCAGGATCGAAGCTTCTCGAGGAGGCGAGCTCTCGAGACTCGCGCGATCGTTTCTCATGTAACTTCGAGCTTTTTCGCGGTGGAATACCCGCGAGATGATCGTCCACGATACCGGTGAGTCTGGCGTCAGCGATCTGTGAATATCGTAGCGATGTAACGTTGTTATTAGTACTGTAACAGTATGCCCGCGTCGCTGGAGAACGCGGGATTGATCGCGGACCAACGGCGCGAGCTCCGAGGACCGAGAAATTTCGTAGTCGATTACGATCGACAGGTGGCGCGGTGCCGAGCCACACGAGAGGATACTGTTACAGCACTATCGCCTCGGATATAATATTATGTTCACTACGGAGCGCGCAAAGGGGCGGGTTAGCTGGAGCGACCGTGCGCTATCAAGATTGCGTTTCGCGAGCCGATAACGGGCCACCCACCACACTCGCCTCTCCGGGAACCGAGAGGCGTCTTTCGAGCTTATCGTTCTGGACTGCTAGCAGATCCTCTGCGCTCGTGATATAGCGTGATAAAGAATGCCGTGCGCGACAAGTGGCGCGAATCCTCGAGGCGAGGACCTTGGACCATTACGCTCGAACTGACACGCCGCGGCTCTGACACCCTCGGCGCCCCTCTCGATCCGAGAGCTCTTTCGGCTTTGGTCGCCTTTAGAATCCAGGGGTTTTCTACTTGGGAGTAATCGCGACCGGGTTCAGGATCGACTTATGGATGGCGTGCGGAAAGTGTAAGACGGCTTGGAGCACAGGGGGTGATCCTGTTCTTGGAACTTGAGATCCTGGGGGCGAATGCAATGTTTCCGGCTCCCTTCTTTACGAGGGAAACTGTTCACGAGACCACTTTCAGAATTTTCTAAATTAGCACTGCTCTTTAAATACATTTAAAAGACTCGAGCAAGGCTCGCAATATTCCTCGCAAAAGGGAGGACTCAGAGTTGCATTCGCAGCCTGAAGTAAGAGTACCGAGGGCGACGATCGAGTAGATAGATCACGATTGCTTCGACGATCGAGGAGATCCCCATCGATTTGATAAATACGTATACAGTGTGAAATCATCGGAGTAGCGTAATAGTCGTAAGTGCGTTTGGATCTTCGATTCCGGATCGTCGGAGGATCGACAGGGCCGCCACGATCGACACGAACGAACCGAGATTTTGATACCCGCTTTTTATCGTTTGTGTGAACCGGCGTTTCTAATTTTCTACGGTGATCGACGAGAAACGAGAGACGCGGAGGGGGAAGAGGAGAGGAGTATCCTCGGACGAGGATCGTTCGATCAAGCGAAGCGAAATGAAAATCATGTCTTTCTATTTCTTAAAGAGAAAGCACCGCGACAGGTGCTTAGACGCAATATATTTCCCTTGCAATTAATTTCGATGTTTCTTTCTCTTCGGATTGAACATTATATTTGAAAGAGTCTCTTTATCGTTTAGTGGGTGAATTGCAATGAAACTTTCGAGTCTGCGTCGACCTCTGTGACGTCGGACGTAATCGAGTCTCCTCTGAATTGAATTCGAATTAGAACCGCGATGGATTTTGGTTTCGCAGTGATCTGTTTCCGAAGGCTTCGCGTGAGTCGAACGAAAATCTCGAGCACCTTGCGACCCGATCCCCCCTGGACGATCTTCTTTCGATACTCGATGTTTTAGGACACCCCGCAATAACACGTCAGACACTTTTCGGTCTATCTTAGAAACCTCGCGCTCGTCCAGGGAGGATTCGGCGAGCGTCGCTTAGTGTCTCTTTGGAACAGCGAGTTCCGCCACGCGCGACTCAGTCTGCAGTTTCTACGGGGGATGGAAGCATCGACGAAGCGACGCGTCCGTCTTTTTTTTAAAACGGTGTCGTGTTTTGCTAGCGATTTTTACGCTGTTTTTTACACGTTTCTCACCGGCCTAAGGGAGTGTGCTGTCTTTTACCGCGAGCGGCCAGCTGTCCGCGCTGCTGCTCTCTCGCGAAAGGGGTCGCGAACGGGGCTCGATGATGTCAATCGTGCAATTTCTAACACAGCGTGTCGTGGTCCAAATTCGTCTCGTTGGGAGCAGCCTTTGGGACTCTCGGCCCCCTTCAGAATCGGGATACGGACGTATTTTACAATGGAACTAACAACGCGAAGCATTGATCGTCAATTTTAGGATGTTGCAGTCACACAAGTACCTACTTTGATACTTTTTTAATTGGGTTGAAGTATCCGATGTTCCGCGAACATCGCGGTTGCCTGAAATTCCCAAGAACTCGATATCAGCTCTCTGTTAACTCACCACGAGACGACCAATAATATTTGCCATCGAGCGTAGTTCCGACCCCTCCGATCGAGGATCGAGTTCACCCTTCACCGCGATCATCGTCACCGACAAAACCGAGAAGACTGATAGCGTTAAAGCCGAGTGACTCCGTCAGACCACTCCATCATCCGAGCTGGAAGAGCGAGACGAAGGAAATCGTACAACACAGAATACCAGGAACCGAGGAGAGAACCTATCGAACTCCCCCGCGACAGTGACCAGGCTCACTTCTAAGGGAGATCTGCCAAATTCGATCGCAACAGAAGAAGAGAAGAAGAAGGAGACGAAGACGTAGCGTGGCGAGCAAGGAGACAAAGAACGAAAACGGGAGTAGGGAAAACGTCAAGAAAACTCTCACGTATCTCTCACAAGTGCATACGTACGCGTATACATACACACGTAAGAACACAGACACACGCATAAAGAATAGAGAGAGAAATAAAAATAAATGATAGGCTACAGTGCTGCATACGTATTTAAAATTAAAGGAGCATTAAATAAGCATGGATGTGCATTTTAGATGTATTAGAGGAGTTTCACCACACATTTAACGTTAATTAATACAAGAGTTGTAGTCCGACGTGGGGGAGTGGTGCAAGGGTGGAGGTTTTCCAGTGACCTGATTTCGCCAGAGATCCATGGATCATCCAACCTTTCTGTCCTTTTTATCAGCAGATTGGAGGAGAAAGCAGATTCTGTGCTCTTGGGATTTTTAGGAATGAATTTCACAGGGATTTCTCTCGTTCAGATTAGCGGCAATGCTCTCGAGTATCGTTACTGGAGAACTACCCCTTGCACGCCACCCTTGGCAGAAGCGCGGCGGGGATTTATCATCGTCACGATCATTATCATCATCGTCATCGTCGTTTGTTTTTTTTCTTAGTTCACTCGTACGTGTTTTAACGCTGTTTATCGACGACGCGAGAACTTTCGAAATGAAGTAGGTATATATATATATATATATAAATAAATTTTGTTAAGACAGGGCGGGAGGGGGGGGGATGAAGAACAGACATATTGTCATTATTTTATTGACGTCGTATTATTTATATCGGAGGAGTACCACGTATTATACAATAATTATTAAACGATAAATCGATCGACTAGTGTATTTCGAACCCGACTGACAACAATTAAAGAATTTAATTGCGCTGAACATTGAGGGATGTCTCTTCTTATTATTACGCCCACCACCCCAGGATCACCGTCTTGAAATTCCGAAGCGACAGAAGAGGACGGATCGGGGAAGAATTCTTGGAACTGTGAAGGTATTTGTGATATTAATATTTCCACTTGCGGACAGATGGACATTGGAATCTGTCACCTTCTATCGCTTTATGCATTTGAACACAGTTTTCGACTCTCATCACCCCACCTCCATCGTGTCTTCCCGTTCGTTCGCCGGCGCAATTGAATCTGGACATCGTTTTCGCCCGCAAAAGGTGCCGTTACTCCGGCAAACATTCAAGAAGGTACTCGGAAAATATATCCCCCGATCGAAAACGCCGCGCCCCGGGATCCATTCGGCATCGATTTTCCACGGGGCGGATTGTTAATTAAGAAACAGATTGCCGCGCAGATTGTCAATTTGCAGTCGTAAAAGGTGGGCCCCTTCTGGTCGTCGGACCGAGCAACCCCTTCCGCTTCGGCAATTCCACGAGAATCGTTTCGCAACCTCGCCTCCCCCGCGTGTGCGCGCAGCTACGGTTTTTAAACATTTTATTTCACGCGAGGACGTGGAGCGTTACGTTAATCTTCCCGCGAAATTTTAAGAGCCACTAGCAGGGCTACAAAATTGATACCGAATCGATCGGTTCGACGCGGGAAAGAGGCGCGTCGAAGAAATGGGGACGCGCGATAAGGGTTGGCTCGATGATTGTATTTTAACAAGAAAATCCTCGCGGCTCGGTGAGCACTGGCACCTGCACTCTGTGATAAGAAACCAACACACAAGTTCCCATCGAGGGAGACGTGCTCGAGCACCCCAGCTCCAATGTTATTCCCTTCATCCAGCCGAAGGTTTTGCAAAATGGAAATAGTCGAAAACAATTGGAAGCTTTAGAGACAAAGATGCTTCTTAAGTAGAATTCACTTGGGATCTACTCAAGCCTCCTTCGGCGATATTAAACGTTCCGTTCAGCAAGCAGGAATCGAAGGAGCGATCTTCCACGAGTGGGCTTAAATCTACGCGTACACTTTATCGGACTCCCCATCGAAGCTATTCGTCAGCATTCAGCAGCTCGAAGAGAAATCGTTTCAGTTTCCACGCGCCCGAGCAGATTTCGTTTCAATCAATCGGTAGCCCAGATACTTGTTCATTTCACACCCCCGTGAACGGGTCGCAGCATCCCCATGCGCAACAGAGTCCTTTGCTTCTCTGGAACCCTGTGGAAACATCTTGCCGCAGTTCCACGTCGACCAGCAGGTTTACCGGAGGTCCCAGAAGCCGTGGGACATCCCCAAATCGACGACTCGTGGTTCAGTTTCCCGTGGTAATTAAACAACATCAGGAGTTCCCAGTCAGAATCCAGGTAGACCACCGATCGCGACTGATGCCTCGAGAACAAGTTCTACGAACAAAGTACTTCGCCTCGCTGATAAAAAGAAGCTGAATCCTTCCTTGAGCGGAAACTCGCGGGTCCTTTAAGCCTCCCTACGCCATGGCAAACGCGAACAGTGGCAAAGTGTCCTCGGAGGCCTCGAAGAGGCCCTTCGACATCGCGAAGAAGGAGATACACTCGATAGTAGGGAAGATCGAGGGAACGGGACTTCGGAACAGGACTCTGAAACTGTTCCGCGCGCATTCCGTGCTCAGACCAGGGGGATCGAAGGTCCGCAGGAGACACCTGTGGATCCTGTTGATCCTCGCGTGGATTCTCGGACGGTTCCTCTGGAATTACGCGCACGCCGTTCGCAACGACAAGGTGAGCAACTTGGGCGTTGGTTCTTGCTTCAGGAGTAACGTAATTCAAATCACTGTTCAGAGAATCAGCTTCCAGCTAGTTTATTAATCTGCTTTGACTGCGATTAGCTGATACGTCAATTGAAAGATTTTGCTCGAGGCTTCGGGCGGATCTTTGAAAGTAGAATGCTGTTTAAGTGTCTGGCAGAGCTACCCTCGTTCACGCAGAAAGTTTTCCGACCAGCTGAGGACTGTTCGATCTGTCGGGACGTTCAACAGGTTGACAGGATATCGAACGTGGTCCCTGGGACTTTCGAGGAACGGTATAGCTCGCTCAATTTAGCGCACTTTTTTTTGTTATAATTACAATTCAGTGCGATTGATGGAATTTTTTTAAAAACTGTAAACAGTTACGCGTATTCTGGAAGACCAGTCGTGGTGACGGACGCGATGACGAACTGGACAGCCCCGGAGGTGCTCTCGTTCTCGTTCTTCAAGTCGCTGTACGACGGCGAGGACGGCAACTGCCAGTTCTTCCCCTACAACACCGAGTTCCAGAGCCTTCAGGATGTGTTCGACATGAGCACCAGTCGCTCCATGCTGGAGAAGGGAACAGAACCGTGGTACGTCGGCTGGTAAGTGTACCTACAACCTTCCAATCCGATTCGATGTACTTTCTTCGTGCTAAGCAAGTCGTATGCACCGTGCAAGTTTGACGATCTCTGTGGGATAGCCATGAT
This sequence comes from Andrena cerasifolii, assembly GCF_050908995.1. NCBI lineage: Eukaryota > Metazoa > Arthropoda > Insecta > Hymenoptera > Andrenidae > Andrena > Andrena cerasifolii. The sequence continues at coordinate 7,164,483 of NC_135123.1, forward strand.
CCAGGGAAACCGCGGGATCTTCGGGAATTGCGGAAGTTGGTCAAGCAGTGCCCGTGAACGGCACAGTTCTGGGGCTTCGGCAACCACCCCAAAGCTCGCACGTATGCGCACAATCCGTCTAACCAGCTTACGCGCAACTATATAGGTTTATATTTATACTGCGAGACAATTACCTAGAAACTCACATTCGGACAGGCGAACGTGTCCTTTTTGCTCCATATTCTTTAGCCGTGGAGCAAAGAAGTGTACACTGTTTCATTGGTCTTTGATTAAACCCACCTGAAAGCTAAGCCATGCGATGCTAAGCTTTAAATAAATTAGCTTCAATATATCCTTTTGGAACCGTTTCCACCGAAAGCTAAGCCAAGCTGTGCTATGTACTTTATGTTTTATAGCGCAGCACAGTTTAGCTTAGCTTTCAGGTGGATTTTCGGTTTAATCCTGCAGAATCCAATTGCGAGTCTAGTCGAATCTCAGAAAGTTAAGTCTGACGTACGAGGATCGGGATGATTGATTCTCGAAGCATCCTTTCTCTATGCAACTCTGTAGAATAATTATTGAACAGTAGATTAATTATTTATCTACTTTTAATATGAATCTGAGGGTTGTCTATATGAGGCTACAGTTTGGGCTTCGTTAAAGGAGCAACTGCGACGAAAAGATCGGCAGCATCTTGAGGCAGCACTACCACAGACCTTACTTCCTCCCAGCCACCGCGGAGAGCGAAAAAACTGATTGGATTTTCATGGGGAGCCATGGTTATGGAGCTCCTATGCACGTGAGACCTTGTTTAATCAGTCTTCCGTCGAATTTTCTCTTAATTTTTACTCGCGCAGCCTTAGTTTATTAGTTGTAAGAAATTTTATGCTACTTAAAATACAAGTTGCAAGCGCCTGTAGCACAGCAACCGTCTTACAACCTTGCAGCCGTGCGCGTCAGGTGGCTTTTCTTTAAGGTTGAAGGACCAATTATTTCAATCCTGTTACCTAGGGGGCGTTCTTAAATTACGTAAGGGTAATTTTGACGATTTCCTACCCCCTCCCTCCCTCGGTATCCGAATTTATAAGATTTCATATTCCATTTTTTTTCAGTTAATAAAATTCTTTTCAACATTTACATAATTCATTTAACTCGGTTTTGTGTGTGCGATGAAATATCGTTTTTTAGCCTACTCGTATCGAAAATTAGGTTCCAAAATATTACGTAAAACGCTACCTGACTCACTCTCCCCTCCTTCTAAGTAAACGCAAGAAATTCCTGCCCTCCTCTCCCCTAAAAAAGCCTTGCGTAATTTAAGGACGACCCCCATCGATACTACAGTTTATCATTAGTATCGTCTTCGGGCCATTTAGGCGACTATTTAAGGGAACGCAGAACATAACTAAACAACGAAGCTTCTTTCGTTATTTGAAAAAAGCCTTCCACGTGTTCATTAACGCTGTGTATATTCAGGCACTTGCACGTATCGATCTTTTTTCAGGTGGACGACGTGGAGCACCCTTCGTGGCAGGCGCAGGTAAAGGGCGAGAAATTGTGGATTCTAGAGCCACCCAGGGAATGCTATTACACTTGCAACAGGCTCGAGGTTGTGGTGCATTCTGGCGAAATCAGTAAGTACATCCACTTAGATGTAATATGATTAATAAGAGTAGATTACGCGTGAATGGCAAGTGACTGTAAGTGCAGAGAGAAGGTTCGACCGATTTATTATATGAATTTACATTCTCCTATTAACCGTCCTGATTTCTCTCTGATGGAACAGTCGTTCTGGACACCAATCGCTGGTACCATCAGACGAAGATAGTCTCTACAGGACTCAGCATCACTATCGGCGCCGAATACGACTGAAGATACCAAGCAGCACGTGCAACTCGCTCAGAATACTTTGCTCGCGGTCTTTAGATGGTATAAAAGCTCCCAATTCAAAAGTTCCCAAGAGGATCACCAACATTAAACATATTTTCTCTTGATTTTCACAGATTTTATTTAAACCAATCATTTACAATAGATCGTATGGCACAATGGATCACTACTACTTAACAACAGACGGATTAAGGGGTCGTGCTCAGTCAGGCGGCCGAAAAAAAGGGTGGTCTTTGGAAATTTTTTACTCAAAAGCTGTACCACATTTCTCAAAAAATCTTTTTTCCTTGCAAGGATTACATCTAGTACCGTGCATCGTAATTTTTTTATTTAAAAATATTTATCAATAACTAAGTTATTGTCCATCACTCGAAGCTTCTCTCTAAAAAAAGGCTTCTGCGGTGACCGCTGCTGTTCGAAAGTCGATCATCTAAAATAAAAAATTCAAAAGAATTTACTTATTATATTATATTATCTAGTATTTGAACGAAGGGTTTTTCGAAACATTGATTTGGGAAAAAATGGCTGATGTTTAAAGTAAAAGTTTCAATTTTTATCATATATCTTGCCTGATTTTCGTGAATTAAAAGAAAACTAAGCATCGGATAAAAAAGTCTTCGTTCAAATACTAGATAATATAATATAATAAGTAAACTCTTTTGAATTTTTTATTTTAGATGCTCCACTTTCGAGCAGCAGTGGTCACCGCAGAAGCCTTTTTTTAGAGAACCTTAGAGTAATTGACAATAACTTAGTCATTGCTAAATATTTTTAAATAAAAAAATTACGATGCACGGTACTAGATGCAATCCTTAAAAGGGAAAAAGATTTTTTGAGAAACGTGCTACAGCTTTTGAGTAAAAAATTTCCAAAGACCACCCTTTTTTCGACCTCCTGACTGAGCATGACCCCTTAATCCCGATCCAACCAAACCGATCCCCACCAGCCCGTCCTCTGTGTCTCCACCGAGGAACAGACGAAGGTGCTCCTTGAGCGCGCCCCGTCCGTCATTCGTAGATCGCGAACCGTTGGGGGACGACTAGCAGCGACCCGGTTTCTATGCCCGGGAGTTCAGACGGAGCAGTTGATCGGTTTCCTCGAGGTAGGCGGCTAAACACGCGCCAGGTAACACATGATCGTGGGCACACGCGTGGATCCAGTGGCTCTGAAGGGGAACCCCCGCGGCAAGGACCACCTGCCGCCAGGTGCGACTGCCTACTACATCAGACATCTGCATGAGGGTCCCGTGCCCCGTTTCCTTTTCACTGTCCCCCCACAATCCCCGCGATTACTCGAACCCCCGCGTGCTCCGATATTAGGTGTTTCTCTGAGACGGGGTTCGCCCATTACCTTAGGATAATTGGTCAAGCCGATCGTGGACACTGGAACATTTCTGTTGTCCCCATTCGGACACGGAATCGTCCTGTCACCCGAGCAGGAAGCAAAGGCCTTTCCTCTCCGTCGGACATTCGTCGGAAAACATTTTCCACAGCACCGCGTCTATTCAATAATTTATTTAACGGAGCCCTTACCCACGTCGTGCAAAAAGGAAAAATAGAGAATCGCCTGCAATTCCTCAGTTATCGATCATACAACTGCGCGCGGAGGATTTTAATTTCGCAGGGGCAAAAAGACCGTCGTGAAGCGAGCGGAGAATTTTTATGAATTAACGAGATTTTGTTGTGTCCACCCTACTTCGCCCCTCCCCCTTCCTTCCTATTGTGTGCTGCGTGGAATGCAATTAGGTTGGAACAGGAAGCCCTCAGGTCCCTGTCGATACTTCTACTCTGTTTCTTCTAGGGAAAATGGTTTCAGGAACATTTTTAAAACGGCTACGTATCTGCGATCTGTTGAACGTTCTATGCACGGCAGATTGTGGACTACTGGTCTCAGGAACATCTTTAAAACGGCTAAATATCTGCGATCTGTTGATCGTTCTGTGCACGGTAAATTGTCGACTATTTCGCTGCTAGGTTTTAAGGGATTCTGTTGCGGCAAATCTGCCTTTCTCGCAGGTGCAGCAACTCCGAAACGGGCTGTGCCGATTTACGTTCCGCGATTCTTGCACCTGCAAGAGGCAGAATTTCGCGCTGCACCTGCAAAAAACGAAAATGTCTGACTCGCGAATTCTGATTTTCCCTGAAAAAGTCGAAATTCGAAAATCTATATTTTTCCCACAAAGAGCACTATTTCAGCGGCGCAACTTCTCTTGCAGGTGCAGCGCGGAGATGCGCATTAAAACATACTTAGCTGGTCCACACAATCGTTGGCGGTAGTGGAATAACATTTACCACCGACTAATTAATTACAACCGCAATACTTCACCGAAAAGTGGCTTACCTGCTTGGAATTAGGTGTGGATAGCGAGGGACACGTACGCTGCGTCAGGTATGCGAAGAATCCGCTGTATTTGGGTTGTGTGGGATACGGGGGATGCGACGAGACGTGGAATATGGGGGGCATGTGAGACGAATATATGGGATGTGCAGAAACGTGGTACATACACGCGAAATGCACAAAGACTGAGAGCTACCTAAAACGCGCTGGCCGATCTCGATCCGCTCGATTCACCCGCTTCTTCATTCCTCTGTTACACTCTACTCGTCCTTCGAACTCCGCCGAACCCCGTGCCACCTCGCTCTTACCCCTAAAAGACGTACGCAAATTTCACGCACAGAGATACGGTTCCCTGTCACCGTGTTTTGCTTCCCCTCCGCTGACAGCACCTACGCACTTCTCTTCTTCGCATTACTGTCTCCTCCTTCGATCCCTCTACCCACCCCTCCCCGAAAACCCGCGTCCCGTATACACGGGATGTTCAAACGAACAGCCTTTCGGCACCGACGCCGCAGCCTTACGTTACCACGAACGATTAGACGCATCGATTAACGTATTAAAAAATATACGGTTTAATCCAAGAAGATTATGCCTTCCCCGGAAGCCATTCAGCTTTCGCCTGAACCATTTATCGATATCACCAATGGCTTCGAAGATAGTCGCGTGGATCGATTTAAATGGGACACCCTGTAACCTAGGCCGTACATACCCGCCCTGTATGTGTCGGTCCCTCTGTCCGTTTCACTTTGGAGGGACACGTATGTACGGTTTCACACAGCCGAGTCGACCCTGCCGCGTCGTCTTTGTGACTGTAGACAAATTTTTGTCTTCCCTTCCACCCTCTACCTTCGCCCTACCTTCCCTTTCGCTCCGCGTTTATATGGAGAGTTTATATGGGCACGTCACGCTCCATTCTGCGTCTCGTGGACGTATATAAATGTTATTTTCATGCGTTTCGTCACCCTCTTTCTGCCCCTCAGCCCCTGTATCTCCACCCGCCTAGCGTGCGCCGTATCACTTTCACGCACACATCGTTACATTGTACCGAGGGAAGATTTCAACATAATCTAATTCGTCGTTCGATAGTTAGGCGCGTATCGAGTTCGCTCTCACCTGTTCCCTTTTCCTTCCCACCTCCACCGAGTCTTCTTTCCGCGTTCCAAAGGAAAATCCCGTCGAGCGACGAGATTGTCAGCCGCCCCCTTGTCCCCAGCAACAATACAGTGGATGTTCAGCCGCGCTATCACCGTGCCCTTATCTCTGAGCATCTACTACTCCTTCGGATACGCGAGCCGCCTAATCTATTACTATTTGCCCGCTATATTAACGCCCTTATCCGTTCTAGCCCGTGGCCGTATGCAAATTTCACGTACACGCTCGCCTCTTTATCACTCCTCGCTCCGCTCCCTTTCTTTCACCGTGTTTGTACATAGAATTTGCGCAACCGTAGTAATGGGCACGGTACCAGCGTCCCCTTTCCCGCGGCGCACAGTGGGCACATTTTGCGATTTTATGGCCAAAACCACAGAAATGAGAATTTCGAATTTTACAAATTTAATACAAATGTCAGTCGAAGAACTGTATCCATTCTCGTGGTCGAAACCTCGAAACTTATTTTTAATATATAAAATTCGACACTTTTACGTTCTAATATGTGAGAAACTAATTATCCGAGAAACAGCACTTACAACAATTACGAAGGATAAAGATTTTTTTATTATTCACATTTATACACTTTTTTCTTTGTTAGAGCATGCCTCTGCTACAGTGCAGCAGGGCATAGCAGAAGGATTATCACTTCTAATACAAACAATCAAACAGAGGATCGAAGCTGAATAAAATCGTTTGAATAAAAAAAATAAAAAGGTTTGTAATGTATAACATGTGAACCAGTCTCGGTCACAGTTATGTCGTGTGTTAGACAAGACACAGTGGATCGTGTTTAAAAAAAATGCATATAATTACAAGATTAGCAACTATTAGCAATTAATAATTGCATTTATAGAATGGAAAATAGGAATGAAAATCATTGCAGAATATTATGGGATTGATAACTATTTTATGTATTGAAAATTGATTCTTATACGAAAAGGTTATTTCTAAAACACTAATTTAAAAATTCTATTAAAAACCGAAACACAATTATTTTGAGGACAAAAAGATATCTCACGCACCACCAGGAATTCAATCCATGCCTTGAAATTATTTTCAGATCTTTGGATAACGCAATATAAGTGTTCGAAGCTACTTGAAAATCTGGATTAATTCTTTGCGATCGGTCTAACTTCACGTGAACATAAACATTTGCGAGTCTATACGAGCTTTGTATCAAAACATTTGACAGTAAAATTGGTGGCATTTGCTACTCATATCAGTTCTTCAATCGACATTCGCATTTATTTTGTCGAATGGAAAAATTTATTTTCGTGGTTTTGGCCATAAAATCGCGAAATTTCCCCACTGTGAACCGTAGTAATGGGCACGGTACCAGCGTCCCCTTTCCCGCAGCGGCGGACGAATTTCAATTTTACGTCGCCTGCCGTTTACCCGCTCCTCCTTACGGCCATTCCCCGCCCTCGTCTATTCGCAAACTCGAATTTCAGATCTACAACCCCGCTGCTGGGTCCACGCGCAAATTATCTCGCGGAGTCGCGCGCGAGACCCCTAAGTCCAACTTCCCCCGCACCCTCGGCTCAGCCTCGTTTCCGTGTTTATGGCAGCACGCGCATTTATGTGCACGGACTGACCGCTCTTCCCTCCTTTGCCCTCTGTCGTCCCCTAGACCACCCCCGATCGCTCTGTCTCCGTCCCGCTAGCCCTCCCCCGCCGCGCCGCTCGCGTGTAACCACACACGCGACGTACATAGAGAGTGGCCGGCAGTGTTCGTGGCTCTCGTATGTACACGCCTCTCGGTACATACATATCGGTCGCGCTATCGATTATTTTACCCATGTGGAACTTTCCCCTATACCCCTGGCGCCCCACTCGGCGTCGCGACGCCTAGTATAGAGCGTGATATCGACGTTACATCGCCGACCTCCCCTCCCCGCGGTCCCCACCACCGTTGTCCTCCGACTACCCCTTCAGGAGCGGCGAAATCGGGCGCCACTGTGCCACCCCTTTCGAATGGCTGCGTCCGACTCGAAGCCCTTCGTTGGCAACAGCAGCTACAGTCTTCCTCGTGATTCCTCGCCGCCGAGGGAACATGCTACCGATTATGGGCGCAGCGCGTTTCATCGGCACGCTGCGCTGTGGATGAGTCCCCGCGGTTTGGGCTATCGATCTCGCTACGATGGTAGATTCCACGGATTTTCGCGATTAGCACTGTGATCCGGATTGGCGCGAGAGATCCAGGATCGAGGGATAATTGATACTTCTGTCGAAATGGACTGTTCTGGGGTGTCATTATTGTTATTTTATTTTACGAGATAAGGTGAATGTCCCAATTTCTGGTCATGGCCCCATTTCTGCTCGTTTCGTATTTTTCTTATTATTATATGCGTTACGTTTGTACTATAGTTGCAACGAAATAATTCTAAAATATTCAAACATTTACGCGAGTGTTGCACGAGCTTAGGGCAATACATACATCGCTATTTTTCATGAGCAGAAATACGGACATTTAGAGCATTATATTTAATTACGAATTACTAATTTGGGTCGTTCCACGCGAAGTCGGACACTTTTCGGAGTAACATTTCGGATTTTACAGCTCTTTGAAATATAGTGTTTACTATTTTTCCAAAAATTATAACTGTTGAACTAATAAACTGATAAAAATCACCTTTTGGGTGCTTACAGTGCAGATACAAGATTACCTAATAAAAATTATTTCGCTTAATAAAAGCGGATATTTGACCATTTATATAAACAAATGCAATTTTATAGTTGAAGGCACCTTTTTAAAAATTTGGAAAAAAATAGGAGGATAAAGCCCTGTTTTTCCTCTCTATGGACATGTTTTGAAAAACGTGGACGTTTTAAAATTGGCCAAATGAAAATTAATTGAATGTAACGCTGCGTGAAATCACACAGGCTCGACTGGTCGCTCAGGCCGTGCGGTACTCGCAGCGGTCAAGCGGCTATACCTGCCACTTTTATATAGGGTATTAATGAGGACCGCTGCAAGGTTTGAAGTAAATGTATTGAACTATCTATCTAATAGATAGGGTTTCTTTATTTCATTCCTAACCTTGTGTGGCCTTGAAGGTCATAGTATACCATATGGTTGAATTTGTCTTGGCAGTCGCTTTCATATTGGGTAATCAAATATATAACATTCCATTTAAAAAACTAAAAGTCACCCTCGTTTCAAGGAAAATATTGCGAACACGAAAAACTGAGATATCGTATTATGTCGGATATAAAAAACAGTAAGAGTTTTCCACCTTCAGTTTTTTTCAAATACTTACCATTTCGGAAATCCTGTATAAGAATATCAGGTATAGCCGCTTGGCCGCTGCGAGTACCGCACGGCCCGAGCGACCAGTCGAGCCGGTGTGATTTGACGCAGCGTTACATTCGATTAATTTTCATTTGGCCAATTTTAAAACGTCCACGTTTTTCAAAACATGTCCATAGAGAGGAAAAACAGGGCTTTATCCTCCTATTTTTTCCAAATTTTTCAAAAGGTGCCTTCAACTATAAAATTGCATTTGTTTAGAACAATTACTAAATTCTTATTAAGTGAAATAATTTTTAATAGGTACTCTTATATCTGCACCGTAAGCATCCAAAAGGTGATTTTTATCAGTTTATTAGTTGAACAGTTATAATTTTTGGAAAAATAGTAAACACTATATTTCAAACAGCTGTAACATCCACAATTTTTAACATTTCGAAAAATCCTTCGAGATATGTTTATATACCCCTAAAGACTACAACATATCCAAGTTGCACCAAAATCCGAAATGTTACTCCGGAAATTGTCCGACTTCGCGTGGAATGACCCAATATTTAAACATCTTGAAATATCTTTCTTAAATAGTTTTTGAATCGGTTGATTTATTATTAAAGAATTAATCAATTACTCTGCAACCAAACAAATTTTTTACACCTTCTTTATGAGGAGTTACCTCTTAAATGAGCAGAAATTGGGACATTCACCTTAATCCCTTTAAATACGAGAATATCTAAAACTTAATAAGCGCCTGAACCCACTTACAACCCAGCCTGTACGTTCATACATGGTGTTCCTTTGAAAATATTAACTTCACGGAGGGATGTTTCAGGGAAGGTGTGGATGGTTTAGAGGAGGGATGACAATTTTATGGCGAATGGTAGTAACCAGTAATGTGAGTTAGAAAGAAGCACGAAGGTATGGATCCGTGGATCGTACCTCGACGATTAGAAAGGGAAGCTTTTCCGGAAAATCGCCGAGCTGTTTCGAGGGAAATCGAGCAGGGACTCTGAAATCTCGCGAGTTACGTCTCTCTTCGGTCGGTTCGCTGGGGCGCGACGCGTTTTTATTTCTTCCTGCTCGACTTCGCCGGCCGATGTACACCCGATATCGATTTTATTTCCTCGCGAGCACCGATGGATTTCGTCTGGGAAACGTTCCACTGTTCCCCTATCGTTCCTCGATAAAGCTAACTACGCGTAAGCCAAGAATTCGCTGCGAATTTTCGGGCAGCGCGGAGCACGGATCGCGATCGATGGCATCCTCGCGATTACCCGAGAGTTGTTCGAGGGATCGAGGGGTTGCGATTTCTCGCGCGGGAAAATATTTCGCACGATGCGGATCGAAGGCGTCGCGCGTTTTCGGAAACGATTTAAGGATCCGTCCTTAAATTACGTAAGGGTAATTTTGTCGAATTCTTACCTCCTCCATCCCCCAGTATAAGAATTCGTAAGATTTGATATTCCAACCCCCTCCTTACGTAATATCTTTTACACTTAATTTTCTTAGTTATTAAAATTCTCTTAAAGGTTTATATAATCCATTTAACTCGGTTGCGGGAAATTTAAACTAAAATTACTTTTCTGGAACATTAATGATAGAATTTGTATTTATTTAAAATTAGGTTAAACAATATTACGCAAGACGCTACCTAATTCCCCCCTTGTAAGAAAAACACCTTACGTAATTTAAGGATGACCCCTAAGGCCGTCGGGCAGAAAAAGAATGATAAACAATTGCTTCGAATGATGATTGAAAAGAATGATAAGACAATCGATTAATTATTATTAATTTTTTGGATTCCTTTTCCGGTTAGCTTTCCTCTTCCTCGGATGTTTGTTTTACGTGCAGCGTTGGACGTGTCTGAGTTATCGAAGGTCCAAGCTAATGCTGCTGACGTCAGCCTACTACTCGTTGCTTGGGTTTCTTACTAGCAGGTCCTGATATCCCTTCATCCCCGCTGAACTGCGCATCAGCGTGACACGCATTCACCCTTCGCGAGCAAACAGTTTTCGTTGACGACGAAGCCCGTGAGTGGTAGAATTGTTAGCTGGTCGAATAACACGCTTCGAGTGGGAGGAAATGAAAGAGGATACCGTTACCATTCTACATCATCAGCCTGGAGATACAGAAATAGACGGGAGCACTATTTCATGGCGAAAAAAAAATTGAAATCGAGCTGATCCCGCGGGCTAAGCGCGCGACGCGACGCACAGTGGTTCCAAAGTGCCTTTTTGTGGACAAAATGCCGTATCTCCGTCAATTCTCAACCGATTTTTGATTTTTTTTGCTCGTTTCGTCGGGGATTAAATTTGCTAAAATGTCAAACAGTAGTTTTCCAAAATTTTCTTTAGGGATTAAAAAGAAAAAATTCTGAACTCTTGGTTCCGAAACGAGTTTATTAACCAGTTTTTTTTTCATTTAGTTAGTCTTCTTCCATATATTCTACATCTTCTTTATAATTAAACAAAAGATATCTTGCGTCTTTTTCAAGTGCAACGGACGGAGTTGGCCATTGGGACCTCAAAATCGAAATTAAAGGATCCGATGATATTAATAAATGATGCATTATACCAAGTTATACAATAATAGCAACGTAAAAAAATAAATCACGGTTTTGACTTTCTGCAATATTTCTGAACGCTATTAGGTTCTATAATCATACATTAAATTGATATTTCAGACGGTTCTGGTTGTAGTAAACTCGGTAGACATTCCAAATTTTCAGCCATTGTAAAGTTGTATTTCAAACATTCTGACACCTGTTTTACGTTTCCGCTATTGCCAAGTACCAATTAAAGATTTTACGTAAAAAAAACTACTTGGATAAGCAAAATCTTATAAAATTAGCCCCGAAGATTGTTCTACTAAAGTTTTCATCCAACTTTGTCAGAAAAAAGATAGAAAAAGCATGTTTTGGTCGCAATTCAGATATTTGATATTGTAGCAAATTTAATCCCCGACAAAACGAGCAAAAAAAAAATAAAAAATCGTTTGAGAATTGTCGGAGATACGGAATTTTGTCCAGAAAAAGGCACTTTGGAACCACTGTGCGTCGGTCCGTTGGATTTCGAACTATTGCGCTCGATATCGCAATTTCTCGCTCGGCGGTGGAACTGCGCAACCGAGAACCGGAATCCAGCAGACCCTTCGCCCTCCTCTGGAGCCAACCCCTAAGGCCGGGGTTCTGAAAGCCGTCAGCCGGTCCCTGAGCTACCCCTCGCGGCGCTGCTCGCCTGTCCTCCGCCCCTCCACGGCCGTCTCCTCTCGACCCCTGCGTATCGAGTTCGTTACAGATCCCTGTGGCAAGATCTCCACCCCTCTGGTCCCCCCACCCCGCGCTCCGTCGCTCCGTTCCCCGCTGGCCCGCCAGGAAGCACGAAGGACGAGGCAGCGAAGCTACCCTCGCAGCGACGTAGTCGCGTTCGCGATTTGCGCAACTCCGTGGTCGCTTCCTCTCTAGCGCTCAGCCCCTCTCCACCCTCGTTCTCGTTGCAGGGGAAATCGAGCGCCCGCCCGCGCGCACTGGGGGCGGTCTTTGAGCGCGCGTTCTTCGGAAAACGCGTCCTACGCGACGAGCAAAGGACGCGAGGAAAAAGAGGCAGAGGACGAGAAAGGGAGGCAGTTTGCGTAGCGGCGGAGAATCTTGCAAGATACGCTCTACTTGCACGACGCTACCCGCTGGCTCCCTCGCCCCGCCGAGAGGGGTGGTGGTGCTCGAGGAGAGGGTGACAGGTTTGAAGGGTGCGCGCGCGCGTGCGCAATAGCGGTCGCAAGGGCCTGGGATCGCGAGTCGAAGAAGATCGCCGAGGGTGACGCGTGCTGGAATCCTCTTGCGATTCGTCGATTCGACCATTCGAAGGCTCGAGGCTGGAAACTAACCCGACCAGCGAGCGTATCGAACGTGGAGCTGAGGCTCGACCCGCGATATCGATCGGCGTGCCGTAGTAGTCGTCGCAGTCGTCGGAGGTTGTCGCAGTCGTCGCAGTCGTCGTTGCCGATTCCAACCCCTATTTATTGATCGAGCCTATCGACGTCGCTTCGACCATCCCACGGACTCGATCGCGCCGCCCGGGGACGAGGGAAGACCCCCGGTGGAGGACATCTTGTGCAACTGGCCCCTGCTCCCCTCTATCCCTGCCAAGTGGATGAGGATGCGCGTTTCGATCGTGGAATTGCGTGGGACGAGCGGAGGCTCGAGCGCGTCTCGCGTCGCAAACGCTTCGGGACACGTGGAGGGACGCTGATCGATTCGTCGACTCGACACCCAACTGCGATTCGATTCCGTATTGATCACCGGGACTCCGTTCCTCGGGTCGTGCCGGCGCGCGTCCGCCCGGGGAATCATCCGCAAGTTGCTGTGCTACGCCAAGTCCGACGAGAAGTCGTTGGCTTCCATCCCGGCAACTATTTCGACGTTCGAGTTTGTGTTCAACGGAGTAAAATAGAGGAGGCTCAAAGACATCGTGGTGAAAATCTTCGGTCAGGCGGGACGCGGAGAAGAAGTGGAAGAACTGGTCCTCTGCCATACCAGCGAGACCAAGCGCGTAGAAGATTCCTCTGCGAAGGAAAGCCAAAGAACTGCGCGAAGCCTCGGCAAGGCAGGAGCCAGAGAAGCAAAGGAGAAGCTGGTGGTACGCTACTCGGAGCATCGAAGGAACCCGTTACAAATCTAGAAAGAATCGAGGATCGCTGGACAATTACAGGGACTCGAGTAGCTCGGTAAGGAAATCGGCGCGAGACGCGAGCACGGGCAGAGCTGCGATCGGGGAGAGAAAGAAAAGAGGATCGCAAAAGCGGACACTCGATAATCGGATCGAGGTGGCAAGGCCGTCTCGCGAGCTCGCGGAAGGTGGCTACGAGGACAGGCAGCGGCAGCGGCGGCGGATAGCCAGTCGATGTTTATGCTCGAAGTATCGGCGCATCGAGCAACGTTGGTCACGAGGTATCGGAAAATCGATAGAAAGCTGACTGACGCGAGAGTGGTGGTGGCTACGGTGTCGGCGGCGCGCACGTAGTGGTTCCTCGCAGCCACGACGACGACGATATACCGTCGCTGGCGACTTAGACACCGCTGGGGGTGGTTCTGGCCGCGGGTCGGGGGCCTCGAGGATCGCGCCAACTCGCAACTCGCTGCGTTCCTCTCTGTCCTGCACGTACGGCACGGGAGGAGAATAAACGAACGACGATAGAGAGTCTCGAGGCGTGCTCGGTGATGCGGCCGCGTTCAGTTCGCTCACGACTCGACGGGATCCGAGCGAAGCGGGGTTAGCTTTTTCACGTGGACCGTTGCGGTAAGAGAGAGAGAGAGAGAGAGAGAGGGAGAGCTAAAAGAGGTATCTCGCGCAGGTACGACATATCCGTGTGCTCCGGTGATACGATGGTGGTAGTGGTGGTGGTGGACGAGGGGTGCATCGCTGTGGCGCGGAGTCGCTCGTAACCCCTAAGAAGCCACGGGCACGCAGGAGGACAGAGTAACGTAGAGACGAAGGAAGGAGAGAGTGAGAGAGGGGTTCCGCACGTGCATGTGTGTATACGCGCACGCGAGTGCGTGAGCTCGTGTGGAGCGGTAGTTGTTGGCCAGGGGAAGAAAGGAGGACGGTAGGAGTCGCACCTGGACCGGTGGTTGGGAAGCGTAGCTGGAGCGTAGCACGCGTCAGAGGGTGTCGCGCACCGAACGGTGAAACGAACACACAGGGACGAGGAGTACGAGGAGAACGAGAGAGCGCGAACGGTTAGTTGTAGGGTGGACCAGGTGGTGACGGTGGTGGTAGTGGTTGTGACGACGACGGTGCTGGTGGTGGTGACTCGCGCGGCTCGGCTCGGCTCGGCTTGGTGCGGCTTGGCGCGACGCTGGCCGAGGGGCAAGGGGGCGGAGTGAAACGGAACGGAAGGGTCCTCTGGACAGCTCTCGGGGTACCGTCACACGGAAACAGAGAGTGAGGGAGTGAGAGAGAGTGGAAAGAGAGAGGAGAGAGACGGACAAAGAGAGAGAGGGAGAGAGAGATAGAGATTGTGGCGTTCTCCCTTCTCTCGCTCTTGCACTCTCTCTCTTGCTCTTTCTCCCTGGTGCTGGTGCTCTCTCCCTGTCCGTCGCGCTTCGACACGAACTAACGTATTCACTCGAGCGCAGTGTGTGCGTTCTCACTCGCCCCGCGTGTGTCATGGGCGCACGGTGGTCGCCGCCGCTGTGGTACCGGATCTCTATGCCGATCCGACGTGCTGGATGGGCTGTAGCAGCAACGGCAACGGTAACGTCTGAGCAAGGATCGTCGGTGGCGGCAGCAGCAGCAGCAGCAGCAGCAGCAGCAGCAGTAGTAGCAGCAACGGTAGCCAAGGGACTGTCGTCCGTGTCCTGGACCACGAGCGACGTCCTCGGTCGCGATCACGGTGTCGTGGCGATTATCATTCTGATTCTGTTTCTGATTCGTGGTTCGAGGTTGCCGGTGACGAGGCGGTGCTGGTGGTGGTCGTGGCGGTGGTTGTCGTCAGCATCCTCGTCCTCGTGCTCGTGCTCGTCGCGACGCGTACCGAGCGACGACTGGTCCGCTGAGTGACGGGGCCCGGACCAGTGACGACGCGTAATCGAGCAAACGACGGGAACAGGGGGGTTTGTATACGGAGAAGAAGAGTGGAGGCGGTGAGTGAGTGGACGAGATAAACGCGAATCGTGTTACTTGTGCGCGCGCGGTCACGCGGGACAACGAGAATACGAGGAATCGTGACCGGTGTGCGAGTTTCTACCCGCGTGATAACGATAGAGAGAGGTGTGTAGGGAGACGTGGTGCGTGGCGTAGCGCGCTTTCCAAGCGAAGAAGACGGTGTGTGCACGCGGTGTGTCCGAGCACGGAGGAGCGAGTGCGCGGCCACCCGAACTAGATGTGCGTAAATGGAAGGTATAGGGGACATAGCCGATCATCAATCGCATAGCGAGCAATTACTGGACTCGGTCGATTCCCCGGCGGCGGTCTCTACGCATGGCCGGGGAACCGGTGGGGGTGGCTCGAATGGGAACTGTGCAGGTAGTGGAGGAACCGGTGGAGGAGGAGGTGGTGGCAGTAGCAGCGGTGGTAGAGGGACGGTGGTCGGTGGGGGTAGACATCACCATCATCATCACCATCACCACCATCACCATCACCAACAACAACAACAACAGCAATTACAACACCCCCATCAACAGGCGCATCATCATCCTCATCATCACCATAATCAACAGCCGCAACAACAACATCAACAACATCACCAGCATCAACAGCATCAGCACGAGGTCGGAGGAGAAGGTAGTGGAGGCAGAAGCGTCGGTGGAAGTGGAAACGGTGGAGGTGGTAGCGGGGAGGGTATGTCGTCCTCCGCCTCGCAGAGTCCCGACATCGCGTGCGCGAGCTTGCCGCTGGAACTACTGGCGGCTGGCGCGCTCGGCGTCAAGGAGGAGCGAGAGCTCACCGCCGCGGAGGATCTGTCGTCGTCCCAGGAGCCGCCGAGCAACGGTAACGGAGGCGGTGGTGGCGACGACGGCAGCGGCAGCGGTGTCGGCGCTGGAGGTGCTGGTGGTGGCGCGAGTAGCAATAGCAGCAGCAGCAGCAGCAGCAGCAGCAGCGGTAGCAGCAGTGGCGGCAGCGGCGGTGGTGGCAACGGCAACGGAAACGGTGACGGTGGCAGTGGTGGAGGTGGTAGTGCCGGTGATGGTGGTGGTGGTAGACAGAACGCGAGGGAGTCCCTGTCGGTGATCGTGCCGCCTCAGGACGTGGACGTGGACTCGCGGGACGCCGACTCGGAGCTGCTCAGTCCGGGCAAGCTAACGCCGACCTCGGGGATAAGCGTGTCGGTCGCGAGCATGATCGACGCGACGGACTTCAGGGCGATGCAGCCGGAGCCGACCTATCAGACGCTGACCTCGGTCGCTGAGAGGATGTCGCCGCCCGGCTTCAGTCCTGGCTCCTCGTACGCGACCCTCACGCCGTTGCAGCCGTTACCGCCGATCTCCACGATGAGCGACAAGTTCGTGTACAGTGCACACGCGGCGGGCGGTGTAACCGGCAGTTTCGCGGTCATGCAGAACAACGGCCTCGGTAACATCGGCCTCGGGATGGGCAGCTCACCGTACGCGTACGACAAACTGCCTTCGATGGGCATGTCGCCACCGCACAATTACCCGTCGCCGGGCGCGGGCCTTCAGCCGAGTCCCCTGTCGCCGCAGAGCGCCTACAGCCAGAGCGGTCTCAATTCGCCGCACAAGTCCGCCAGCCCTCACTACGATCCGGCCTTTTTGCCGCGGTTACAGCAGAGTCCAGCTGCTCTTAGTCCCTCGTCGCCGCCTGCCGTCTCCGCGACGGCCAGTTTCGCGCCCTCGCATCATTCCCCGCCAACGCACTCGGTGCCCGCTGCCTCGCCGCCTCCTATGCAGACGCAGCTGCAGCAACAACAGCAGCAGCAACAACAACAGCAGCAGCAGCAGTCGATGCCGCAACAGCAGTCGATGCCGCAACAGACGATATCGCACACGCAGCACGTGCAGCACACCTCCGTCGTCATGAAGACCGTGTCGTCGGCGGGGAACGGGGCCGGCGAGGTCGAGGAGATCAACACCAAGGAGCTGGCGCAGAGGATCAGCGCGGAGCTCAAGAGGTACAGCATACCGCAGGCGATATTCGCCCAGAGGGTTCTGTGCCGTAGCCAGGGCACGCTCAGCGATCTACTACGCAACCCGAAGCCCTGGTCCAAGCTCAAGAGCGGGCGGGAGACCTTCCGACGGATGTGGAAGTGGCTACAGGAGCCCGAGTTTCAGAGAATGTCCGCCTTGCGGCTAGCAGGTTAGTCCTCCGTTCGCAATCTCCCACGACGATACATACGTATATCTCTACGTGCTCCTGTTTTGTCGCCTTTACTTTTCTTAAATCGCGTCACACGAGCGCGAGAGCCGTTTAAAATCTACGCTCGGTTCCTCTTCACAATCGCGCGTATCGTTGTCCAGCGTGTCGCTCGATTCTATGATCCGTTTGCTTCGTCCGCTTCGTCCGCGTCTAGTAGAACCATCCCAGACCAACGGCAATACGCGCGCTTTCAACCACCGTCTCTTTGCCAGATTCTATCGCTCCACGCCAGGTCGCTCTTTCCTCGGCCACTTATAAGCTACCTGAACCTCTTATCTCACGACCAAAACTGCAAACTCAGTCGTTATCTAACCCAGCTCCATTAGCCTCGGATGTACACCACGCACCTCTTCAAGTACTATTACGATCTCTCAACCGTATCGTAGACAGCTACTCCGAAACCACCAACAACCCTCTTGCGAACTCCGATCCCCTCGTCGACGTCGTCCCTCCTCATCCCTCTCGCTCGATGAAAACAAACCGATCCGCCAGGGGAATCACCGAGCTCGGCGAAGCCAGTCGGGCACCGCGGCACCCTCGAAGTGCTGTCGCAGCGGTGCCCGATCGGTAGGGAAAAAAGCATAATCCGCGAAAGAAGGTTGGAGAACGGTCACGGTCACCGTTTCGGAGCCGTGACGAACGAAATCGGGCGCGTGCACGCGCGTAAGAGACGCGGGCGGAAGCGCACACGTGGCACCCACGTGGAGAGGCGTTCCCTTCCATATCATTCAGAGATAGACGCGCGGAATAACACTTTTCGAATTCAACATCCTTTGCCCCGGCACAACAGCGCGTACAGTTATTGATCGTGGTCACGCGGTGTTGGCGTCGCGGCGCAGACGCGACCTCGACGACGCCATGTTCGCCATGCCGCCGCCACGCTGTCGTCATCCCCTCTTCCCACGACGAGGGCTGCCCTGTCCGTCCAGGAAAACGTGTTATCTGGCCTGCGCGAATTCGCGCCCAACTCCGCACCAGAGTTCCAAACCGGCCATGTGTCCGTGGAACCGACGTCGTTACCTTTTATAAACCATCGTCTTCGGATCCTGATCCAAAAAGTCGAATCGCACAGTCTCCGGTTGGTATTCTATTGGGGGATGAAGTCTCTAGCATCCCTGGACGTTATCAGTGATCTTAATCTTCGATCGGTTTAGATTACTAAATTTTCAAATGGTCCTCTTTCTAGCTTGCAATTCTCAGCAGGTTTCTGTCGTTTCCCGAGTTCTCTTCCTCGTACAGATTGTCCTCGCACTGTAGAAGCAACTCTCTGGTGATCCAGAGATCCTGGACGGTACCCAGTTCCCGCCATTTTAAGCGACCCATTCCTAACGTTGCTCCTTTGAGTACAGTTCTGACTTTTAGGTGACGTTTAGCGACACTGATTCCCTTCGAAAATGACAAACTCTCTGTATCATCTTCTCGGGGGTACCGCTGACTTTGCTGTTACGCAGTACCTAAGAAGGTCAGGACAGATCGCGCGGAGGGAGCCAGATGGGGGGTAGAAATAAGAAAAGCAAACTCGCAGTTGAGCGAGGACAAACATTTCTCCCAGGCCAGCGGTCTTCTCTCACCCCTTCCAGCCTTTCGTCGCTCCTTTTGTACGACGGCAAAGGCGTAAAGATAATGTCGAGGAGGGGCCAGTAACTATTCTGTAGCCAGTCGGACCTCTCTTTCTCTTTCTCACCTTCTCTCTGCTACTTGGAGCTTCGCGAAGGGTCTGGGTGGAAAGGCCGAGGGAGACTGAAGAAAAGGTGGTGGTAGTGGTAAAAGGGTTCGTCAAGGTAGACAATGCTGCTGAAGAAGAAGGGTTCGATCCAGTGCCCTTCAGATTAGAAACCTCGCTATTGTTTCCCACGTTTCTTTCTCGCTCGTTTCAAAGTGTCGTCTCATTAAAACACGTTCGAGAGTGTCGCCGCGGCGAGCACAGGTGCCGCCTGGCAACCGTTTACCCCAAAATTGCCGACGAAATTGTTGCTGATCTTAATTGTCTGCATCTAAACTCGACTGTGTCAAGTCCAGAACAATAAGAGTAAAGAATTATAAAGAAACTAAATTTCCACCGTAAAACTTAACTACAATGGTATCGGGGCACTGGATCGGTCAGATTAAAACAATTATTATTTTAATTTATTAAAATTAAATTATTATTATTAAAAAATTATTACAAAATTATTTTAATAAATTAAAATAATAATTTTAATAAATTGAAATAATACATCAAAGCTATTTTGCAATTCTTTAATTATATATATATTAGTTTCCGACGTTTCGATCTTGGTTTAGATCGACTTCAAGGAAAGTTAAAAACATATATAAAATACTGCGTATGCTATTGAAAATAAGTCACCGTGTGACTCGCGAGTCGGTTGGAATAAGACTAAGGTAAACCGTGAACAACACATCTGCTTTTAGAAGGTGAAAAAGGGGTGAATACCGTTGATAGTTATAAACATATCTAAAACCCCCGAAATTCAAAATTAAAGGATATACAGTCTCTACAGTAACCAAACATTCTTGCTCATATGGTGTGTTATATACACTCTTAAAGGTGTTAACAAACACTTACATACCAGTAAACTGATATGTAGGAATTAGTTAGATCATATGTAATTCTATGGAGCAAAAACATCATAAGACATTACTTCTTTAGTAACGTTGCGTAATATTCCTGTACTTTAGGTGTTTCATACCTAAGATTTACGTTAGGCTGTTTGATCATGTGAATTGTCTCCAAAAGAATTCTCTGATTTAAATTAGTTCCTTTATCATATATTCATTTATTATCATATATAGTATTCACCCCTTTTTCACCTTCTAAAGGCAGATGTGTTGTTCACGGTTTACCTTCGTCTTATTCCAACCGACTCGCGAGTCACGCGTTGTAACACAACACGGTGACTTATTTTCAATAGCATACGCAGTATTTTATATATGTTTTTAACTTTCCTTGAAGACGATCTAAACCAAGATCGAAACGTCGGAAACTAATATACATATATAATTAATTAATTGCAAAATAGCTTTGATGTATTATTTAAATTTATTAAAATAATAATTCTTTTAATCTGACCGATCCAGTGCGCCGATACCATTGCAGATAAGAGTAACCCCTAGAAAACTAATCTGCTGTGATTCTGCAGAAAATGATCCAATTTCACAGCAGATTTCTAGACTTCGATCGGTAGTTTCGTTGAAAACCGCAATCGCCGAAATGGAGGATAGTAATTTCTGGAAAGGAAAGGGGAGTTTTGCGCCCAGGTTGGTAGAATCGCCGTGGGCACGAGGTCTAAGAATGCACCCTGCCCACCGCGAGTTGCATACGTCCTCGTAAATGATTCAGAGGGAGGATCGATGGAAAAGCGGCGCTAATTCCACTCCCTCTATCTCGGGCTTGTACGTTCACGATAATGGACACGCGTTGCAGTAATAGTCGCATCGATCGAGCTCTGTAACTCTGACCGAAGAAACAAGCTTCGTGTGTTGTACACTTTCCACGAAAAAAAAGAAGGGGAAAATCAAGCAACTGCCGTCGAGCGACGCGTCGCATATTTCTGAACGGTGGAGTCTTGCGTTTCGGGGGAAGTAGTACGAGCGAAATTGGTCAGACGTCGGTTAATCTACTCGAGGATAAATAGGCCTAGAGAAGGAATAACGAATCGAAACGATATTCCCTTAATTCGTGCCTCTGTGATCCGTAACAGGGGTGCGAAGTTTCCATTGAATTAGAATTTACGCAAGGTAGAATAACGAAGAGGAGGATGGATCTGCGAGCATTTTCAAGCATCCGTCTGCTTCTATGATCGTAACGGGATGTTCAGGGTCTCTCTTTCATTTTTACCTACCCCCGGATCGCTGGAACGTCATCAATGACCTCGTCATCGTCGTACGCGTAACCTCGAAGGCAGGCTTTCTTTCGCGGCGACAGGAGCGGGGAGGATTAATTCAAGTACCATTTCCCTTGGTTGGATTTCGCTTGGAGCGCCCGCGATTAGCTTAAAGTGCCCGCTCGTGTGAATGGGGCGCGGGCAGGTGAATGAAGCGGAAACGCTGTTTGTATCTCTTCTGATTCGTCTTTATTATTACCGCATTACCAGCGGCCGAATGAAATTCATCCGGCAGCGACTGCCCCGTTTCTGGCTGTCATTTGCGCTTAATCGCGTTCGCCGCTCTGCTTATCGATCCTCGAAACAGGTCAGGTACATTAGTTACAGAGCCACCAGGCCTCTCCTGTCCGCTTATTTACTTTCCCCCCGCCAAGATGCGTCATCAAACGCGACCGAAATTACGGTTTCCGTGATTGTTTGAGTTGTCGCGCTCGCGTGCCGCGCGAGACGAGCCGTGTTCCGTCTCGCATTTCGAGCGATCCGATTTTAAGGGGGTGTTCTAGTCTAGGTACTCGTTTTTCAAGGTGATATTTGGAAATTAATTCTGGAAAACCTATCGCACCTACAGGGCAGGGGTTTCGCACACGTATTTAGTAGTGTTTGAACTATCAACGCAAATTTTTGGAATGCATTATATTGAAATTTGTACAAGTTACGCGCCGAAGCGCAGGCCATGTCATCAAAAACCGACCCCATCGGGCGCACGAATTGCGGCCGTTCTAGTCATCTGAAACGAAAGCACCAAAGATTTATTTGATCTATATGAGTGTAGTTATCGCCCGAACTAGAAGTAACCAAGTCCGGACATTGTTACCGAAATCGCAGCTGTTTAAAAATTTGTATTTGATTTTTTCGACTTTGCTTGGGCTAAAACAAGGCGTGGGGGAGGTTGTATTAAAACTATTGATATGATTCTAGTTCGGGATATAGGTACACATTCACTTTGAATGTGTGTGAAATTTTAGCTCAATCGGTCCAGTAGTTTTTGAGAAAAATGTGCGCCAGATCTAAAAATATTGTTTCGAGAAAAACGCGTTTAAAGTTTTTCATACAGTTAAGACCTATACGACTGAAGTTACGGTAGGAATCAACTAATTTTTGTAACTTATCTCTAATCCGGTATATCAGGACCGTAGAGGAAACCTTCCTCAGCTTCAAAAAAATCATGTTGGACAGCTGTCTCTTCTCTGCTGGCAGTCATAGCCTCTTAAGCCCCTATAACTCTGGGAGTTTTTCGAATTTCACCTTAATATTTTAGAGACATATTTTCGAAACCCTAAACTATTAGAAAATCAAAAAAAAAAGAAAATCGAATTTTTGGGGAGAATACCCCCTTAAGGGTTACCGCAGTCAGTAAGGTCAGAAAAAGAACGATTCTTTGGGAATTTATTTCTGAAAGCATATGCATAGTTTTAGGCAAAGGTTTTTTTATTCAGATGAGGGGCACTTTAACAGATTATTATATTATGTTTTGGTGTAAAAATATTTATTTATTGAAAGATTACAACTGATTTCCCGGAAGCTGTTTTTAGAAATACGTTTCGCGGTGACCAACATTATTCGGAACTGGGCTATCTAAAATCAAAAAACCAAGAAGATTTAGGTAGTACAATAGTTTATTTAGTCTTTAATCGTTCCGTTTTATAGAATATTAATCCGGGATAAAATAGTGGATGTTAAAGTGGAATGATCGAGTTTCGTTGAAAAAACACTAATTTTTAATCCACAAAATAAAAACTATGCATTGGAATAACAAATGCTTCGATTAAAGACTAAATCTGAATGTCTAGAAGAAACCTACAAAGTTTCAGAAAGATTGGTGAAACGGTTCTTAAGAAATCGTGGTCACCGGAATCCAAAAACCATTTCGGTAAATCAGTTGCAATTTTGGAACAAATAAATACTTTTACACCGAAACATAATATAATAACCTGTTAAAGCGTTCCTCAACTGAATACAAAAACCTTTGCATACAAATATGCATGTACTTTCCGAAATAAATTCCCAAAGAATCGTTCTTTTTCTGACCCCACTGACTGCGGTAACCCGTTAAGGGCTCGAAGCCGCGATATGTCTCAATTTCGAAAGCATAAACTCCAATTTCTCCTCTCTAAGCAACGAGTAGGTACATCCCCGGCATTCCCAAGTTCCGACCTAGCTGCTTGAATATTTCAAAGGTTCCCCCGTCAAACGGTGCCATTATTCCTCCATTTCTAATCCTCGCCGTGCGTCCGTGTCGCGTCA
The DNA here is from genome assembly GCF_050908995.1 of Andrena cerasifolii. Lineage (NCBI taxonomy): Eukaryota > Metazoa > Arthropoda > Insecta > Hymenoptera > Andrenidae > Andrena > Andrena cerasifolii. Next base: position 7,188,080 of record NC_135123.1, read on the forward strand.
AAGAAATTACAGACGCGAGGGACAGCTGCTCGCGAAAGGTGTCGTCCGCAGAAACGCAAGGTATAAAGAAACGCGGGGGAAAGGAAAGAAAAGGCGTGTAACCGGCGAGGACGGTGCTTCGCGTGACGTCACGCGTACCCTCGTGGTACCCACATCATCTGCCGTCGTTACACAGAGGCGCCCCGAAAAGAGAAACAAGGAGAGAGAGAGAGTAGACAGTTGAAGAGGTTTCGGTGGGATCGGCGGCGGGGTTCGAGGACGCGTACCTCTGTATGCGTACAGCCTTGCACTTCCTGGGGATCTTCTTCCTGTCTTCCCCCTGCCTCCACCCCTTCGTGATCTGCATCATAAAATCGTGCAAGGATCCCCCCGGGGCCGTTTCCACTCCATTGTGACCCCAATTTTCGTTGCTTTCGACGACGTTACGGCGGTCTCGGATCGCAGGGCGCACGCAGCTGTTATTCCACTGTTCTCATTCGAGCAATCATTGCGAATTCATCAGCGATGAAGTGAAACGTCTTCATTCGCCGATGCATTATGTACAGCAGGGCCGTGCGTTCCCGCTGGCGGGAGCGATCGCTACAAATTTGCGGCCGGTTTACGGTCACGGCGACCAGCGAGACGCACAGTGGTCGACCGGCAAGGTGCTCGGCTTCGCGGCATAAAATATGCAGGGAAACGTACCAACGAATGTGTTCCCGGTTCTCAAGGTTTCCCAATGAAGGGAACACATGCTCCAACGGCAAACAGCCTTCTTCCGCCCCCCTTGGTCTGCCTTCTCCGACCTATCCGCCGCGAGCTTCTGCTTTCCGATTACGAGCAACCGTCCAGGTTGCGGTGCACCGATGGCCGTCAAGTTTCGCCGGTTCGATCTCGAGCGTCCGGCGCCGTTTAAAAGTATGGTTTTCTCGGGCACGGTGTTTGCGCTCGCCCAAAGTTCCCCTTTGACGGTGAAAAGTTTCCTTTCCAGCCCGTGTGTCGCTCCTCCAAGCACGTCTCCTCGGACACTCTCTGGCCGCGGGCGATAAAGAGCAATCGATGCGGGCCTTTATGCGAGAGAACGGGCAGCAGGAGGACGTGTACGGTGGTGACCGCCGCGGTTTCCGGCCCGTAGTCACAGGACAATTATTTTCAACGTGCTGGCTCCCCTGTCCGTGGCAACATTCCTTCTTCTTCTTTTTTTTTTCCAAGTATAGAACGCGCCCTCTGCGCATGACGTCCCCGCTGCCGTTATTAATAACAATTGAAGACGTCGAAACCTGCCGGCTCCGGGCGCCGCAACTTCACGGAGAAATCGAGCTTTCCCCTGGTTCCCTTCCCTTCGTTTCAACTGTTCAAACGGTCGGCACTTAGGCGACTCGACCTTCGCTTCTGTCGCGCGTGGGCGCGAAACTTTCTGCCGTAATTTGCTCTTGAGGATAGGTGGAAGAGTTTGAGCTCCAATGAGGCGAACCTCGAGGCACAGGGATTGCTCCTCACCTCGTGGATGTCTTAGCGTTTATAATCCTTCTGACGAGGAACATCGTTCGAGAGCATCGTATTGGTTTTTTTTTTCGGTAGCAATTATCGCGCGAGGAACACGACGGACGTGAGAAAGCGGCCAGGCGGTTTTGGTTTCCAGGCGGTTGTCACAGCACGCGCCGAAACGCGACACCGTTCGCGCGAGGAAGCCATACATGCGCCGCTCGCATGTGCGAATTACGCGCTGACGCACCGCCTGCGAATTCCGCGCGCGACTTACCGCTTCCACGGGACATCCTGCCGGCTTCGCCTAGGTTCCGTTCCCAGCCGCTTCCGCGGCAGTCGTTGCCAGAGGGACGTTCGTCGATCGAGGAGCTAGGGTTCTCCTGTGCAGCGGCTTCTCCGAGCCTCGATGCCGAGCCACCCTGCGCACGGCGCTGTTTAAATTCGACAAAGCTAAAGGTGATCGTTCCACGCGATCTAGAATCGATGACCCTCCCCCGGGGAAATCATTTTTTTCCAGGAGCCAGGCCATATTTGGCTCGGGGAAGTTTGTTTTCTGGATCCTCGGTGCTAGTAGCGGAGAGGCTATTCGGTAAATAGCGGTGAATAGCCGGAGGGGGAACGGAGAGATCAAGGTGCAGATGTCACGTCGACGTGCACCTTTCGTCCAACAGCTGTTACGGCAGTCGATCTAGGAGGATCGTGACCTTCGGGCCCCGTCGCTGTTCTTTTCGTCCACCGTAGCTTATGGAACTTAACGGGACTCGCAGGATCGGGAATTCCTTTTGTGAGGATAAAGGGCGGATCGACTTTTCGGATTTTGATGTAGGATGTTTCTTCAGAGGCAGGGGTCTTCCCTGGAAGTTATACACGACGCTTGATTCAAGGATCGTCAGCAATATCTAGCTAATTAAATTTCGATAGATCTCCCGAATTAACTGGCTTTTAATCCGGCGTGGTTACAGCCGAAACTGCGAACTACCAGTTTTATCGTTCCCAATGAGGATCGAAGGGATCGGTGGCCCATTCTCGTTGCAACAATAACGACAATGTTCCCAGTCCCCCCCCGCGGTGTGGATTAAAAAAAGAAATCGATCGCGTTCCCCTGAACGCATTGTCGCCGGCCGCTGAAAGCGCGTCGAGCCGCTCGTTCGGCTCGAATTAAACTTCACTCAGGTCGTTGATAAACGAAAGGTGACACTGGTATGTTTTACGATAAGCCTGCTCTCTCCTCGAACGACGCTCCGCGCGGCTCGGTAAACGCTTAACAAGAACAACGTTCGCGACCGATGGAAAGGAATCGTCGCGAACGCCGCCCTGCTCTTCCTTTTCCTCGAATCGCAATCGCTTGCGCAACTTCGCCAGCAGTCGACCGACAGCTGTCAATGATTCCGATCGTCCGCTGAGCACGCGCCGAAAATCAACGAGTCCAGTTATCGATTCAGAGGGCCAGGGAAAAATTCGAAATGACTAAATAGAGACACGTCCTCGTCAACGATACTCAACTAACTCCAAAGAAGAATGAAAGAAAGAAAGAAGAAGGCAAGGGGGAAGATCGTTATCGCGGCAAGTTCAAAACTTCGTCAGAAGAGTGCTCGCCGGTTGGGTGGGGTGGGATTCGACGAAGAGAGAAAAAAAAAGGACAAATATTTCCGGAAAGTTTCGTGATGAATTCTCCCTAGAACAGCCTTTCCATGAGCTGACTCATCCTTCGCGTCATGCATGCGGTTCTATGCCTACGTACACCGCGCACGGAACACACGTATTACACAAAGTCTCGCTTTTACTCTCTCTGACAACCCCCCGGTCCCTCTTTCTCTCTCTCCCCGGCGCGCGCCAGCGCGCTTTCTACCCTCTTTTCCACCACGTAGACGCGCAGTAACAGGGTTCTCAGTGGGAACCGGCTTACTGTTACGAGGCATACATGTCAGTCTGCTACTGTTACGTACGTGACTCGCGTATGTACAGGCTGGTACCGACGTGGAAGGGGATGATTCTTCGCGAGGGGAGAGAAAGAAAAGGAGCTCGCGTCGACCCTCAACCCTTTGCGGTCTGGCCTCGTTCCGTTTCTTTTTCGCGTTAACGCGAGCGAGTCGTATCCTTAATGATTATTTTCGATGCTCCGGGGGAGAGATCTCGCCGACGCTCCGGCGGACGCTTTACGGGGGTTGAAGAGGACCTTGAACGCTGTTTCAATCGTTTGTGGAACGTGTCGCCAGAGAGATTCTTCCTTTCCCCACTGTTAGACCGCGCGCTGCGTTTAATGGGCATTTTCTCTGTGTAGAGGAAATTCGTGAACGTGGTTGGTAACTTTCGACGGCTGAGGGAAGACCTTGAGGAATTCCACCCCCCCCGGTGAAGCGAGTCACGTTGTTCATTTTCTCTGCTGAATTGCGTATCGAGGTTAACGACTGTATCCTACGTTCGGGAGGTTGAAGGGAATCTCGAGCGACGGTTCAACCCTTTGTAGATGTAACTCTCGACGTCCCTCCCTGTGGTCCGGCGAGATCTTTCTTTCGTTTCCTGTCGTAGTAACCGCTGCCAACGTTTCCGTAGGCTCGACGAATGTTTTATAGAGATTTTCAGTCACAAGTACAAGCAGACTTTTCGGGTCAAGGATCCCCCTTAAGTGTCCTCCCCCCCCCTGGCGGGGAGGGTTTCTTCGCCCTTCTTCAGCATTGGCCGGAGGTTCGGCATAATTTACAACTTTACATAATCGTTTTACCCCGAATATCCGAACGATTATTCAAAACCGGCTCGCGAAATTATTCGGAACGCTCGTCGGAGACGCGCGAGGGGATGACGGAGTACCTTTCAATTCACTCGATGTCAAGGGGGTTGGGGGTTCGGGAAGAAGTAATTTACAACCCGGTCGCTCCTAGAATGGGGATTTAAAAACTTTTCCCGCGGATCTTTCGCTTAAAAATCGTTCGGCTTTTCCGACAAAGGAGCCAATAAGATCGCAGCCCCAATAACAAGCAGTCGCGCCTTGGCCCTCCGACAAATTTACTTCCTCGCCCCGCAAACCAGGCCTGCAAAAAATGAGAGCTACAGAGATGAGAGCAAGTAGAGCACACCGAAAAATGTGTTCTAAATAAAATTCTACAGAGATCAACCCCCTGTCGGTCGGAGAACTACGTAATACAGCCACCCTTCCTTAGAAGTTAAAAGCTTCGCGTTCTTCGATACGTTCATAATTCAACTTCTTACCACCCCTTTGGTTTTTCACCCGCACCCCTGCCCCCAAGGGAGGGTTAATTGATGCTCGATGGTGTTCACCCCGCCATCACCCGAAGACGAACAACCGAGCGGAAGTCTACATGGAAGATCGCAGAGGAGCAGGCCTCGAGGAGACCACGTCCACGCGCAAAGGCGCTGTCGAGCCGGAAATCGATATCTCGCGTGGTCCACAGAATCGCAAAACAACCCGAGACACGCTCTCCTGTTAGACGCCTGTAGGCCTCGACCAGCCAAACGGATAGACAAAGACACGCACCTCGGGCAAAATCTGTCGAAAATTCGCTTCTCGCGACGTCCAATGGTTTCGTTCCGCGTTTCTTTCAGTTCGTCGCGATATTCTTCCGCCTTTAACCTCCTTCATCCCCAGTGTGCATTCGTCCCCCCACCCCAGCCTCCCGCGTACTTTGATTTCTACCTGCTCTTTCGTTTCTTTTGCTTCACTTTGGTTTTGTTTTTTTTTTCAGCGTAGATTGTATTGGCTGCTCTAGCGAGGCAGCGTCTTCGAATCTGTATTCGAAATTGCCGCGTGGATCGACGATCGATCTTGGTTGAAGAGGTGGTTGTGGAAACGACGGTCCCGTCGAGATTTTTTCCCCTTCGTTTCTAGAACGAAGCGATCGTTTCTTAGTTGCTCCCTTCTTTTTTTTTTTCTATACTTGCGCTTGGAGTACCTTTTCGCACCAGACGTTCACCCCACGTCGGTGGCAGACACTCGGCGAGAGAGCTGCGCTTCTCTCCCAATACTTCGCTCCTGCTTAAATTTCATAGTTCCTAATCGGGCCGATGGGAACGCTATTTAATGGCGATTAAATGAACGTAGCAGACCTCTGCCAAGCTCTCGTCGTTTGCAAAGACAAACTCGATCCGAGTCCGCGCTGACAAACGCTCGGGATTGGCAGCCTGTCGAAAGAATCGTTTTCAGACGTTTCCTCGGCAAAGGATCGTCTCCCCCGGGCCGCGATCGTTTTTGCAACCACCTCTTCGATGACGTACGTGCTCGCCATTTGGAAACGGCCCCGGTAGACACTCGAAGACGCTGCCGATCGCCGGCGATTGGCCAGTTTAGTTACGTACGGAATTTTGCATAAGTTACTGTGTATGTACCTTTTAAGTGAACGTGTGACATACCCCTGCTTTGTGTTTTATGATTTCTTTCACGGCACGTTTCCCCTCGTTCCCCGATTATGTTCAGTTTGTGTTCGAACGAGGAAACGGAGAACGAAGTCACGTACACGCGCCTCGGTTCAATTCTAAAATGGGGGAAAGATGGAGAGAGAGAGAGAGAGAGAGAGAGAGAGAGAGTGAAAGAGAAAGAGAGAGAGAAAGAGAGAGAATTGAAACGGTCGCGTTGTTTCCGATGATTTTCGTCGTCACCCTTCCTTTCCCGGACGCGGAATAATTTCGGATCGATCTCTCGGCGTCTCATCAGTTCTGGAAACGTGACTTTTTCTGTCTTTTTACGAGTTACCGCTCGAGAATTGCTTGTTTGATTGCTTCAACCCTTGACGTAGCTTCTTGTTTATTTTAAATCGCGATGAGAAATTTCAGACGTTAAATTCTCCTTTAGCTTGAACTATAAGTGTCGAAGACTGTAAGATTGATAACGTAGATATTTAAATCTGAGGAAATTTGAACATTTAATCGCTGGTACTTAGAATCCCCGGTATCTAATGAACTAACTTCAGTAAGATTCGCTTCGATTTGCAAATGAAACACCAGCCCAACGGGGGAGAGCGTCTAAATTAGTGACGAAAAGTGACGTTTCCTTTCCGAGACCCTCCGGCCGGGGGCCTTCGAATGGAAAGCAAAGAGAAAGGAAGGGGCGGTGGCGCGAAAGTCGGAAGACGAGCCGGAGAAACGCGAAAGAAATTATAAGCGAGGGTATTCCGCGGAATGACGGACCGCCGCCATGAAAACTGATTTGAAGTTTAAACGCAAGGTGTGTGTCTATCGGTTTGGTTTTAGCCCTGAGCAACTGCTCTGAGAGCGGAGGCGAGCCGGAAGCCATGCTGGATATCCACCACCCAGGAACCGGTCTCGAGTCTCATCACCAACAGTTTCACAACTCATATGGTAATATCAAAATACATCACTTTTAATATTTTACTTAAAATTACACGGGCGCCTTCTCCGGAAAGAATGCGCGCGCAAAAAGACACCCCGGGCGTTCCCTTTCAGCGTCGACAGGGAGACGTTTAAAATTACATCAGGCTCCTCCCTTTGCCGGGAGAAATAACAAAGGACCTGATGCCTAGCTGGCATGGACGTCTTCGTGCGTTGCTAGATTTCCCACTCAGTCGCGATACAATCTACGCCCCCTAAAGAACTCTATGCCAAAGATCGATGAACGAAGGAGACCGCGATTCTTTTAATCACCCAGCTCTTAGAAATTTGCGCAAACTTTCGTAGCTGTTTTTAACGGTTCCCCTGGTAAGAGGGAATAATCGATTGCCCCTCCCTCCCTGTTCGGTAGAAATTAAGTCGCTTATGCCCTTCTTAGCTCTCCCTAACGAGCCCTAAAAGCGGAGGAACGATCTTTCCCTTAATCCGGCCATTCCGAACCCTTCCAGGCGGCCGTTCAACCATCACGGAAGTAAATTCTTGTAAATGTTTGATCGAGCGTTTCCCCGAGGTGGGGCTCGGGGGTGGACAGCCCCCCCTGTGTGCGTGCGAGTCGATCGCGAGCGGCGGGGGGTGGAGATTTTCGGGGAACCAAGGCATATCGTTCTCACTCGTATCCTTTCATTTTTAATTTGCCACTCTTTTCGGTGATTCCTGCCCCGTAGGTGGGGGTTGGTCGATTTACTCGAGGGACTTGGTACGAAAATTCCCCGATAAAACTGAATTCTGGGGCACCTTGCATACGGAAAAAAGTTGTAATAATAAGCGCGTCCCCGGTCGCTCGTTCAATAATTCGCACGGGGATGAATTGGGTCGCGAATTTCCGACAGTTCGGGAATTAAATGGACATGCTTTCATTGGAAATTGAGCAGCCTTATTTAGTCCCCGAGGATCGGGAGATTTGGTGGCCGGTTGCTTTCTTCTCGATGGCTATGGTTGCTTAAAATAAGTCGCGGGGCGAATAAGCTAAATTCATATTCGCGACGGTCGAGCGTTCTCGGGGGAGGCAGAGGAAGATGAACAGCGCTCGGTTTCGGGAAGTGCGCGCGGCAATTTGAATCGGAATGGAAGTCGAGTCACGATCGCGCGGTTTTCGAGCGGGCAGTCCGTGCCACGTATACGGGGCCTTTTCCCGTTACCCGGGACAATTGAATTAAGTAATCGATCCCAACTTTATATCGATTCGTACGTTATCGAAGAGTTTTGAATAATGCGAAGCTCTATCGGGCACCGTGCAAGCAGTATTTTGACCGAAAGAATCGCTCGGGTTCGTCGAATCCGACATGAATTTTGCAGTCGTTTAAACTCGTCGAACTTTCCGATCGGACACGTTAATAGAAAATGATCGGTCGGTCGCTGCTTCGCGCTTTACCTCTGGTCACACCGTGAACTTCCCAGTTAGGAGAAGATCAATCTTCTAAACAACTAATCAGATCCATTGGGAAGATTCGATTTTCCAGTCTTCTCCTAAATATCACGCGACTACATTTCAAAAACAGGGAGAATTAAGGGGTCATGCTCAATCAGGAGGCCGAAAAGAAGGTGGTCTTTGAAATTTTTTTACACAAAAGCTACAACACATTTCTCAAAAAAATCTTTTTTCCTTTTAAGGGGTTAGGCCACCTTGGACGGAGCAAAATTGCAGACATTTTGGGAATTTTTTTTAGGAGGATAATGAAATAAACAGAAAATTTAAGATGAAGCCTGTTATTGTACAACTCTCGAATGGGAAAATCATTTTTTTCACTAACAAGCTTCATATTAAATTTTCTACTTATTTCGTTATCTTCGTAAAAAAAATGCCGAATATGACTGCAATTTTGCTCCGTCCAAGGTGGCCTAACCCCTTAAGGATTGTATTTAGTACCGTGCGTCGTAGTTTTTTTATTTAAAAATATTTACCAATAACTAAGTTATTGTCCATCACTCGAAGGTTCTCTAAAAAAAGGCTTCTGCGGTGACCACTGCTGCTCGAAAGTGGAGCATCTAAAATAAAAAATTCAAAAGAATTTACTTATTATATTATATTATCTAGTATTTGAACGAAGGATTTTTTTATCCGATGCATAGTTTTCTTTTAATTCACGAAAATCAGGCAAGATTTATGATAAAAATTGAAACTTTTACTTTAAACATCAGCCATTTTTTCCCAAATCAATATTTCGAGAAAAAAAACCTTCGTTCATTATAGCTTTTGAGTAAAAAATTTCCAAAGACCACCCTTTTTTCGGTCTCCTGACTGAGCATGACCCCTTAAATGAATTAATTGAAGGGTCGGATGCAATAAGGAGATTAGCGCTCGAAAATGCAAAAAAATTATTGTCCAAACGGTAAGAAATATTGAAAAATTGAATGTTGTTAAACTGAATTTTAAAAAATATAGTGTTGTAAAGCGCGCCACGGCACACATTTCATCTATTTACAGTTTGTTTCTCCAATCATTACTCTTCGAGCAAATAATTATAAACCAAAAATTTTCAACCCCCAAATTCATTATTTCTGTAAACATATATTGCGATAACTTGAGTCAATATTAACGGATCGTTATGAAACTTAAAACATAACATCAGAAAACTCTATCGAAGCCGTAAAATGTATGCACAAAATCCTTACGTTAACAAATGTAATAATATTTAATTAAAAAGTAATACTGGATATAACCCATGTTTTTCAACGTTCGCCGTTAAAAAGTATCGAGGCAATTTTGAGGTACATATAACTCGCAGCGACAAAGTTTTTGCTCAATATACAAGGAAGATTTTCACCAATTTTCACACTGATTAATAAATAATTGTAGACGATATGACGATATATATAGTTCTCGCACGGCGCCAACTGTCAACGCGAGTGCTAAAACTGTTAAATAGACTATTGGTGGCGCGCGAGATTTATATATATATCGTCATATCTGCTACAATTATTTATTAATCACCGTGAAAACTAATGAAAATAAACACATTTGAATTTTCAAGCTCACTTTTTATTTCAAATACGAAATTGCAGATTACGTAGGTTAGATTTCGATCAAAATTGTACCGTTCGCACGCGTTCATCTCACTGAAAATGTATGCCAGCTTTAAACAATGACTTAAAACAATTGCCGGGCTATTGCGGTAGGTGCGGGGGAGAGGGACGAGGTACTAAGAACCATCGGAATGCTCATTTCCATCGCGATGTAAGAAATATAGGCTAAATTCTTATTTTGATCCGATTCACCCCAGTCTACCCTACAGAATACGTATTAGCGGCGTATGACTAGAGAGAGAGAGAGAGAGAGAGAGCAAGGGAATCTCTGCACAAATAGTTAATACCAAATTCATCCCCGATCGCAACATAGGCATCATTACAAACATTCTACCCCTTCTTCTATGCATCATCCATTACACTCTGCCACTATATTCAATGATACTTGTAATACGTACTCACTGATTCAGTGACAATGATGCCTCTCCCAAGTATCACCCTCCCTCCACCCTCCCAAAGAAAAATGCAATTCCTCGCAAGTCCAACGCGGCCCGAAGTAGAGGGCTCGAAATTCAAATAAGTCTCGCAATCATTTCCCAAAGAGACTCGCGGAAAAAGGATTTCCTCGTTGAAAACGCGCCCTCGACGAGTTCGAACTTTCATTTTTCCCCGGCATTCTCGTCGTCCTAATAGAAAACGACGCAGAAAAGCTCGAGGACGACGACAGGGAGGAGGCAGAGGGAACGGTGGGGGAGGAGGTGGGAGAGGGGTGGGATGGAATAAAATCAGTCGCCCGGATACGGGCTCAAAAATCCGCCCCCCCCCCCCCCGCCCCGGCGCAATTCGCGGAAGAAGCCTGGAAGCTGGTTCGATTCGAGGGTGGATCGGCAAGAAAGCCGAACGAATGAAAGTCTAACGTGCTCGGGCCGTGCGCTGGTGAAGTTTAATTAGGTGCGCCTCGACGCTGTGCGCCGCGACGCTGCTCTGTGTATACACGCGAGCCGATACACCACGGATTGCCTAGGCTGCTGTATCGGGGGCGGGGAGGTAGGAAATGGACGCTCTCGGGGTATGGATACCGCCGTCGGAAGGGGGTGGCTTGGCTTAAAAGGACTCCGCCAGCCAAGGGGGTGGCTCTGCCACACGTACGCACCGCTACACGTACACTATCGGCCAAAAGTTGCGGTTACCCGGGGCCTAGAACTCGTCTTGACCTCTCCTCGACCGTTTCCAGTATAGCAGTCGCGGTGCTCCTCGTTCCTCCGCCAGGAGTTGTCCAGGATCCGGTTCGACCGAGGCTCGAGGGTCGGGGTACCAAAATCCCGTTGTCCGATGCATCTTTATATCTGCGTTTCCACTTAGACTCCTAGTTAAACGGCTAATTTAGGACCGAGGGTCGTTTAGGGTTGCTCTCGGTGCACCCCCTGTTCTCCGTCATCGCGAAATCGTAATTAATTGCCCTTTATATAATTAATTAATTAACCTTCTCTAAGTCTCGCCGCGTCCTTGCCCAGAGTGTCCTAATACCAACCCTCTTAACTTCCACGGAACCGTGATTAAGCAACATCAATCTCACCCCTTTGAAGTCCCTCCGAAAAATCTTGCTTAAGAAGACCCACATTCGCTTCAACGGGCGCCCTCCCGCCGCGCTTCCCTCCCTGTTGAAATTACATCATCCCTCGTGCCACCCGATCGCCCCTCCCCCCCGCGGATCTTTGCATGGCCAATCGCGCGAAACTTTTGCCCGGCAATGTACTAGCGCGCGTTCGAGTGGCTAGATTCAAATGGACCGGTGCACACGTGTGCAGCGAGGACGTACGTAGGTGGTCGGGAGGATTGGGAGGGTGGAGGGGGTAGGACGGAGGATCGCAGAAATGGACCGTTGCCTCGAGCACGAGTCGTTCCTATGTCACGAGGAAGCGAACGGAGAGGGGCGGCGGGGACGGAAGGGCTCGACTTTTGTACACGTCAGATTGAAATTTAGCGTGGGATTCGAATGAGCGGCCGAAGAGTAGCGAGATTACCTCCCTCGTCGCGCTTTCCCGCTACTTTCGACGTGCCTCCGACGTTTTTCGTCCGACTTGCCCGTGGAACGGGTACGCTTCGACGCCGATCGATCCCTTCCTCCAGCCCCCTGTCAACCCTTCCACTATCGCGGTTTTGTATTCCTTTTCTTTTTTGGTGAGCCACTCTTGTACTTTCCTCCTTTCCCGTCGTTTTTTTTTTCTTTCTCCATTTTGAAGGGTAGCGGTTCGGGGAGGAGCGTATCATCGGGATCAGGGGTTGCTTTCTTTCGATCGCCGTTGTTCTTCTTCGCTCGACGGTTAGCCGGGGAATATCGTCGAAGGGACATCGGTCGATCTTAGACTTCGTCCACTGGACCTCCCTGATGCTGAGGATTCTTTTTTTTTTTAAAAGTTTCTAGTCTAGTGTTCGCAGAGATGAGGGTTGATTGGACGGTGGCGGGAGTTAGGCGGGCTTTCCTTTGGAAATTCGAAAGCCTGTAAAGCTGTACGTTTGAACAATTGAAACCATCACTCGGATTCTTGCATTTGCGGATGGCAGGGCTCCATCGGGAAGGTATCAGGCTTGTCAAGCCGGCGAGCAGAGATTTCCAGAGTCAACATATTCAGCTATTCGAAGGGCATGCCTATCGAGCAAAACGATACACCGTCGCTCAAACTAATTACCTCGTTACTGATGAAATTAATTGCTATCGCACGCGTGCTCCTCGATGCGAGCTGGTTTCGAGATATCGCGGGAATTCAAGCCGCGGCTCGTCGGGCTCTTGTCAAGCGCACGCCGCGAGCAACAATATCCCACTGCCGCGATGTTCGCCGGTGTTTTCACGCGCAACCGCGAAAATCCCAGGATCATCCACCCCCTGCCACCACCGGTGCTCGATAAACCTAGGGGATGCCTTTTGCTCGTACGTTCGCCACCGCCAAATGAACAGGCGTCGCGGTTCCATTCGACTTCGTAACGCTTCTAAGAAAGAAGCCCGGAACGTTGTAAATTTTCGGATTTTCAGCGAGAGACATTAGAGCAGAAAGATTTGAAGATGGCGAAGTCAGGAAGGTGGAGAGTAAAAACTCGTCTAAAAACTCCAGCGGCGAACCCCCTGAAAACGTGATAATCAGAAATTTTGCAAGTCTTGGAAACTTCGCAGCGCAGAATTTCACAAGTGTCGCGACTCTTTCGGCGAGGCAATTAACGCGGCATGTCCTGAATGAAAGTTCCTACCATCGACGAGCGCCTCGACCACCGGCGGTCCAGAAGAGTAAAGAGTTTAAGTGTCCCTTAATTCGCAAGGCCGATTCTCGCGAGACGTGGGAACCGAGAGGGATGTCCGGTGAAAAGTTTCGAGGAAAGGGCCACCGCCTAATCAGATCAATTTTTCGATAATGAACCGTTGTTCCCTGCCGTACGGGGGAGGGATGGACACTTTCGTCGCAGGGGTGGACGACGAGAAACCGAGGGTTGGTGTGAGGGTGGCTGGTCGCAGGCGCTCCGTGTTTTAAAATGTTCCTGGAAAGTCGTTAATGCCTTTAGAGCGTCTTCGTGTTTCCTAGATATCCGATGACTGAGAGGATAGACTCGGGGGATGGGGTTCTCGGGAGTGGTTATATCCTGCGAGAAATTGGGAATTTTCTAGAGGAATTAAAAGACTCCGACCTGCTAGGGTGTTCCGCTGAAATTTCTATCTTTTTCTTTCGATTCTAATGAAACTTTCAAATCTTACCATTCTGCAAGTCCCTGGCATTCCTATTTCACTCAGTGTCCACTGAAACTCACCCTCGGAAAGACACCCTTTCCGCGCAACTTTTCCAGCCAAGTCCGAAGAATTACACGCGATCAGCGACAGAGCCTCGCTACTTTCGCAGCTCCAGGCGTCGAAGCGAGCAGGACTCGTCCCCGACCGAACTTTCGAGGCCAAAGAAATGGCAGGGGGTGGCTTCACCCTCCGGGGGACGTGTGTATAATGCGAGGAGCAAACGTCTCGGGTAGATATCAGTGATTTTTCACGCGAAAGGGGAGCGACTTCTCTCGCAGCCCGCTAAATAAATGCGCTGGAAGCTCGTCGAATCAATCTTAAACCGTGCTCGCGGTCCGCTTCGACGATGTTCGAGGATTTAAGTGAGTTTGAACGACGCCGTCGCCGACCACCCACCCCCGCGTCCCTGTAACGACGGCGGTGTGTGAAATATTATTGCCACATTTATCTCGCGAACACGGAGGAGGCATTTTCACAGATTCCATGGACGTACAATTTCCTAGCCGGAATTTAACCAATTTTCCCACCATCTTCGATTAACTTTTTGGGCTTTGAGATTCCTCCGTACCACGCTAAAACGTGGGAGTAGATTAGACGAATATATAACCGCGAATTCGCAAGATTTCTCGGAAATTAAATCTACGTAGATTGTCTTTCTTCCGTTGGCTATGCGTGGCTGATCAAGCATAGGGTTCTTCTACTTCGAACGGTTCAGAATCTGTACAATGAATCCCCGTTTTAGCAAACATTCTGGATTGAATAATCTAGAGAATATATATATATATACATGCTGTGACTTGATTTATCCTTAATTCTGTCCCGTGATAATTTGCAAGTTATAATATTAAAAATTATCTGAAGTCATTCCCTATGCAAATTATCTTTGTAAAACGAAGTGAGATCCCCACAAAAAAATTCAAAAAAGTAAAAAAATTATGCCAAGTACATAAAAGCAAATAAATCACCAAAGAATAGAAGATAATAATAATTAGAATATAAAAAAAAGATGTGAAATCAAAATGAGCTGCAAGTACATAAAGGTGCTTTCCATCTGCGCTTAAGATGACACAACTACATATACACAGCTAAAATTCTGTGTTCATACATTTCATTACCCATATCGCGGACATTTTAATAGCGTGAAGATAAAATGTAACATCTAGATATTCGCCTAGATGTCCGCGGCCTGGAAGTCAAATACTTGGCGTGGCCAGGCAAGGCCAAGGTGTCGATGATTAAAAATTATTTAAAAACGCAAAATAATGAAAGTGTACTCATACTGTCAGAGTTTTAAATTAACAAATTATGTGAAAGTCTGCGAGAGGGAAGGTATGTGTACTGATGATCTGAGAATACCTTCCATATTCTATACCTTCTTCTATTCTTTGGTGATTTATTTGATTTCATGTACTTGGCGAAATTCTTTTACTTTTTTGAAGTTTTTTGTGGGAATTTAGGTCCGACTTGTGTGTTGCTCCACTTGCCACTGCCACTTTCGGTTCCCGCGCTTTTTCGTTACCCAATTGTCCAGACACAGGGGTCCAACGAAAGTTCCCCTGGATGCCATCTGCATCCCACTTCTGTTCAGCATCCTGCAGTTCTTTTTGCGGCTATGAAACACAGGTTAATCCGGGCGTCGCTGGCCAATTGGCTTTTTTACCACGTTATTGAAAATTGACAGCCGCTGTTGGCCATCGGGACACTCGAATTATTTAGTTTCGTTGATTACAGAATGGCCGTTTATTATCGACGTTTCGATCGTTACATTAACCCGCGCTTCGTCGCCGAAAAGTCGGTCTCTTGAAATTTACATGACCACTGCTTCGCGGATACTTTTAAACAGTCATGTATCTATGCAGACTCTTCTTTATTCCGCCCCCCCCCTTTCCAGTTTGCAACCCCCCTTTTTCGTCTGGTTTCGGTTGTTCCGACTAATCGGTTTCTCGTCTGAAAGCAAACGACAGATTCGATTTATTGATCGGATTATCTGGTCGTTGAGTCGAGATCAATTCACCCCCCGTCCATTTAGTCGTTGCCTCGAAATGAACCCCGTTAAATCCGTCCGACCCCCTTTTCCGTGTCTTCATTGCGAATCGGCGAGTTTGATTGACAGCCCGTTTGACGGGTTACTCCCGCGATCTATGTTCGTCCCGATTTCTCTGCGGTAATAGAAAAATTTGAAGAATTCCACCATCGATTTTAGCAAGGTGCATGTTCTCCGCGGAAGCAAATCTCGCAATCAGATGTGCGAAAGAATTTCTCGCCAATGAAAATAGTAATGCGCTCAAAGCTATCCTCGAGCGCATAAACAGATTCGATGAAGAGGCGCGGCAGCAGGATAAGGAATTCTGCGTAAGTAGGTAGAACCGAATAAGACCAAGTTCCCGGAGGGGTGCGATGGGGGTGGACACCGGCGGAGAGGGTGGCACGAGGCGGGGGTGCGATCTAACGACGACGACGACGACGTAGTTGCTTCTGCCCTGTACTTGTGTAACAGAGGCCGCAGGGATGGTGAGGCGCGGCAGGTCGGAAGGGGTTGGTCGGGGGTGGCGTGCCTTTGTAACGGCGTGGGGCACCGTGCATGTAACGAGTTTCCAATAATGGCTCAGCTGCGTTACGCCATTGGCCGCCAGTTTCGTTGCCGCCACAAAAGTCGAACCAAGAAACCCTAGCACCCCTCCATCTACCCTCTATGTTTCGATTTTCCAAGATTTCCCATGATTTCGACGATTTCTAAGTGATTCCTAAGTTTCGTTCGAACAGAATACAACCCGTGACTTTTCAAAGGGACATTCCACGCGAACTCCGACAGATTTCGGAGTAAGTTTTCGTAGATTGCTGAAATTTGAATATGTTGTGGTCTTTAGTGATATTTAAAGCTGTTTGAAGTGAAGTGCTACCTTTTTTTCAATACACTATAGCTATGGAAGTAGTAAACGGGTGGAGATGAGCTTTACGGTGCTTATAGAGAAGACATTGAAATTTTAAGCAAAAATTATTTCAGTTTAAAAACCTGCATTTGTTTAAAATAATTGCATAAAAATGGTTCAAATTATTTTATTAAACTGAAATAATTTTTTCTTAAAACTTCAATGTCTTCTCTATAAGCACCGTAAAGCTCATCTCCCTCCGTTTACTACTTCCATAGCTATAATGTATTGAAGAAAAGTTAGCACTTAACTTCAATCTGCTGTAAAATCGACATTTTTCAAAATTTTGAAAAATCCTTTGTGGTACGTTTAAATATCACTAAAGACTACAACATATTCAAATTTCAGCAATCTACGAAAACTTACTTCGAAATCTGTCCGAGTTCGCATGGAATGTCCCAAAACCCTAATTAACACCGAGAATTTATAGCGTCGCTGCAGGTTTCAAGAATTTGACCCATCAGCCTCTTCCAACCTCCTCTTTCACCTTCCCAGCCTCCGACCGACCCCTGTTTCTTTCACCCGTCCTATTAGGCGACAGCCTTTTCTTTACCCAAACCATTCTTTGCCCAGCCGCTGGATCCAACCACCAATTCTGCTTCTCGATCTTTCAACCCCCTCGACGCAACTTCAGCATCGATAGATCTTCCGTTTCCTTTGACCAACAATTCCGTCCTCTTCTTCCCTGGAATTCCACGCTCCGATTCAATCCACCATTTTTGTTCCTCGATCCTTCAACCCCCTCCCATCCGCCTCATCTCAAGTTTTCTTTTGAAACTGTCCTTCCTCGTCTTCCCCTCCCTCTGTTCCCGATTCTGATACGTTCCACGACTCCCCTGAATAGGTTGTTTCGTATCACGGTCTTAATTACCCCTTTTTCACGCTCCCCCTCTCTCAGCGCCCCTTCTGGGTCGACGATTTTTCGCGTCTCGACCGGCTGCCTGTCGTCAGACGCTTTGATCCTTTGATCCTTCCTCCTGGTCGTTTTCTTTCCCGCGACTTCCGAGTTCCACCCCTGCTAAGAGTCCTCCCAACCCACGCCCAGGATACACGAAAACGTTATCTCCGGCAGGGCGAGGAAGGTGCACGCGCGTCTAAACGCTTCTAACGCTCACCTCGATCGATTTCGTGGCTCCAGTGCAAGGCGCACAACAGGAGGCCTTCGGAACCTCGAGGAGAACTGGACCCGAGGACGCAACTACGTCTAGGATTTCCGCTTTCCCGCAGTAACCGCGTTATTAATCGCTAGTACATAGGCCGACTTATCGGGGGCGGGATTCTGAAGTTTAGAACCAAAAGAGACGCGCGCCGAGTTCGTTCGCTCCGCGCCATTCCACGCGCCGCCGATACTCGAGCAACGAGAAACCGGAGGAACGCAGCAACAATGAAGGCTCCTAAGTAGAAATCGTTTTCCCCCTCCCTCCCGCGACGAGAATGCCTCCTTACAGGGAATAATACCTCATCAAGCCGCAATTACCAGCAATTACCACCCCCTGATCCGCCCCGTTCCGAAATCACGAATAAACAAATAGAAAGGAAAGAAAGTAATTCCTCCGATAGGCAGCGAAACAATTCGCCAAGGTAGCCAGGGGAACAGGGGGGGGGGAGGCGGGGAGCAGATAATCGACGCGGGTACTTCTCGCATAAAGGCAACAACAACAACCGTCGTCGAGCAGGAGACGAGAAATTCATGCATCCCAGCTAACGAGTTCCGAGTGGCGCACCGATCGTACAGGATTTCTTGGCCGACTTTCACGGCTATTATAAGCTCGAGTATTTTCATTATACATTTTTTTTTCCTTCTTTCCACGGCCACTTCGCATTGATACGCCGCCCTCCCCCTCAACCTCCTCCTCTCGCTCGGGATCCGTTCTCCGCCCCGCCGATATAACGTCGCGGATCGACGTAACGATCCACTTATGGAAAATGCAGCGACAGAAGAAGAAAGGCTCTTGTCGCTTCTCTACTCGGACATCAGACCCACCCACCATCCCTCCTTCAACCACCTACCACCCACAGCCCCTCTCCATTCTGCTTTTTTTTTTTCGGAGGGAATCCTCTTAGTACTCTAGTGGCTGGCCGTACTCCGCTTCGAGAATATGCTTTCGGGTTTATAAAATCGTCCTGCGCCGACACACGGCTCCTCCGACCACCCTCGGGTCTCCGGCGAGCCCACCACCCCGTTGTGCCTTATCGCGGAGACGCTGGCTTATCGATTCGGTTGTGCGAGTAACGCTCGGAGAATGAGAGATCTCTTCTGCTCCTCGCTGGAACGTTTCGGGTGTTCGATGAAATTTTAGGGGGGTGGCGGGGTGGAGTAAGTCGGGGCGGTCTAATTGAGGTAGATGAAAGTAGATGAGCGACCGAGGGGAGGAGGAATATTACTTCATCCATTATCGGCAGCCATCGACACTGTCTAACCGAGAAGTCTAGTTTCCACGTTTCCGACGACTGTATTTGCCGCTGCTCCCGGGGTAACAAAATACACCAGCGATTGCAGTTTGGAATCAACTCCAAGACCGCGATGTGAATCGACACGCGTGGTGCGACTGGCACTCTTTGGATGAACTTTCAGTAGAGTTTGCTTCGATTTTATACGCGCTCATTTTCTGGAGTTACAGTCGTTAATGTCGCGTTAGAACACATTACCATACAGGCTTCCGGGCGAAACGTCGAGCAGCAAAAGCAGGCTAAAGAAACCGAGAAGTTACATTAACTTCTGCGCTACCTCTTTCGTCCGAAGATCAACTGTTTCGCGTTTCGAGGTTTCTGGAATTAGGTTCACCAAGAACAAGACGAATGCACAACGTCGGTGCGTCAAGAGAGGAGGCCAAAGTGAGAGAGAGAGAGAGAGACTAGGGGGTAGGACGAGAACCACCCATTGTAACGGGAGCATCCGGCCGCCAATTAATTAACCAGTTAATTAAACATTTAGACGCCGCTGGCGGTCGCCTAAAATTTAATTCACCCATTAATTAATGCTCTCGCGGTGCGCGGACGGCGTCGGTCGGCGGGGGCGAGCGCGGGGGTTGGAAAATGCATTATTACCGGGCTCGCTTCTCAGGTATTCATATTCGGACAAAACCGATAGAGGAGCGCGTATCGGTGAATTTTTATAGTCTCGACGAGGAGGAGAGAGGCGAGGCAAAAAGAGAGCGGCCAGTTATCCAGGGAAGCATGGATAAAGACGCTGGTGGGAGAGAAGGCTTGGAAAGCTTGCGCAACTCGGAAGATAAAAAGGGAGACACGGAGAGGGGGTGGAGAGGAGGAGGAAGAGAAGAAAGTGATTAACGGGTCCTGGAGGGATTCGTTTTGGGCCACGACAGGCACATGTGCGCATAATGATGTTGCCAGGTATGGCCGGGGTTTATGTCGGCTACGGGCCGAAAGGTTGCCTTTAATTAGCATAACTACTGCGTACCAACGTTAGCCGGAACGTAGCCGGCCTGGCCGGCTGGTATGGTGGTAATATGCGAGCCGACTAGTCCTTGAGTTATTGCCTGATCAATAATCTATATGTGGCAACGGCAACACAGTACACCGTAGGGCGAGCTGCTGTCCACGTAAACCCCAACCATCCCTCCGTGCGGCACCAACGGCGAGCTCTAAGCTTCCAGCGCTGAATATTGCAGCTGGGTATCGCTCCGCGCCGATAAATCTTCCGCTTCTTCGTGCAAAACAAACGCAAACCAAGGAAAGAAAAAAAAAAGAGGGAGAGAGCCGAGTGCACGCGCGGCGTTCGCGGGGTTCCAGGGGGGTTCGAAGAGGGGTTGGAATGGCGGAACGAAAGCAGAACTGGGCTAACTTCCGGTCCGCGACTGGAATAAGCATTAAGAGGTATTAGGGGTGAGGCTGCGCCGCTCGCGTGTATACATTATTTCTCCGTCGTTTTGTTCCTCCGACGGCGGATATAACAATGGAATGGAAAAATGCTTCCGGCCCGGTCAGCGGATGTATCCGCGATTCGCTAGATACGTTCTTTCCACCGACTGTTTCGCGGCTTCGCGTTCCCCTACGATCCATGAATTTTCTGTTGTTCTCCGGGGGAGGTGGCTGCTGATTGCTTTATACCGGGAACTCTGATGACGTTGGATCGGTTGGTGTTCTTCGTAGGGGATGGTAGAAACAGTCGAGGAAGAGGAAGGGTTTTTTTAGTGGCTGCGATAGCTGTGATCGCCCGTGATCGTTGACCCAAGCCGACGTTGATTGATCACTGATGAGAGTTAGTAATTTCTGATCCTCCCCCTTCGGCGCCATCTTGAATATTTGCTACACATGTTGTGATTACCAAGCCTTCCCTAGCTTACCTTACGTTCAATTTGGGCAAGCAGAATATGTTTATCTTCTTGCGCAACAGTGATCGAAATCCTGATAGTGTGACACGGAGCACGGTCTGACCTATATCGACTCGTTCTACTTCCACTTAGACCAATAGTTCCGATATTCGGGACACCTAACTCGAAACGAAATACTGCTCCGACCGTACCGCCCCGCGAATTATCGTCATTATACAATTACATCCTGCAGCGTTGTTAATGCGCCTCGGGCGGGAAAGTCGAAAGGAAAATCGATAGTGAAACTTTCGGACGCCGGCGGTATTTCCGCGTGGAATTCACGCATCAATTTCCAGAACGAATTGGAACTGAACTGCAGAAATGATTCCACGTCGATGTGGAACCCTTGGACGCCTAAGAGGAAGAGAGAGAGAGAGAGACGTGCATTTTAAAGAACGAAGAAGGTTCCAAGAAGCCGAAGGAAACGCGACAAGCGAAGCAGCTCGTGTCCAAGATCCGAGACAAAGTAGAATCCCTAAACGACGTGGACTTTTGCGTCGACCCGACCCCCCACGCTGTCGAGATCGATCCCATCTCGAACCGTTTCACGAACCAACGCGTCAATCCCTCGTTCGATGTCACTCGAACGCGTCAATTCACGTCACCGTTCAATGAAATCTCCCCAAAATCGATGCCGACAATCGCGCCGGCCTCCTAATCGCAAATGATTTCGGTGGCCGCTGGCTTCGATCTACGGGCCCGGTGCACAGCTGTGGCAAGCGGAATCCGTTGCTGCGAGAACGGAGGGAGATCGTGACGGAAAATTGGGAAAACTAGGCCGCGACGCGGTGCTCCCCCGCGGACGGACGTGAAATGACCCCGAAACGTCACGGTAAATCTGATTACCGGCTAATTACTCGTTACACCGTTAAACTTATCATTGGATTTACGTGACGGAGCCGCGGTCAAAGCACGGTGCTTGAATATTTAACGACGGACAGGTTCGTCGTAACGCGGTGAGATCGAGTTCCCGTGGCGATCGATCGATTCTCGGCGGTTTCGCCGTCGGTCGAACGCACCCCCATTAAATAGGAAAATTTCGCGTTCCGTTCCCGAAATCGATCGGCGGGCACCGTCTGGCTGGAATCCGGCTAATGTAAGTATTAATTCGATTCGCCAGCGATTCATTACGACGGAATTAGAATCGGGCAGCGGCAAAGATGTGGGTTCTAAGATCGTTGCAATTAAATGCCAGCTGCGGAAGACGGGTGGAATCGTCATTAATCGTGTCGATCAGCGTGTTACAATTGGCAGGGCCGCGGTTCGCTCCGCGGCGGAATAGCTGGCCGGAAGGATAAGCTCGCGAAATGGAGATTTCTGAAACGCATCCCTGGGTCGGAGGGTCCGAGAGAGCCGCGGGAAATAAAAACAGAGGGTGTTCGATGACGGGACGAACGAAAATTGGTGCGTTCGAGGGGTTCAATCACCCCGGATCGACGCGTTATCGTCATCCCTCGATTTCTCACGTGCGCGTCGAGCCGCCCGCTCGGGGGTGAATCGGGGGTGCGGAAGAAACGGGAGCAAAATAGAGACGGCGAAAGAGCGAGCGGGGCGGGAAGAAGCGTCGAGCGGGAGACAACGAGGAGGACGGAAAGCGATCAGAAGAAAAAGGGGGTCGCGCCAGTGGGTGGGGGGTGGTTGGTGGGGGACAGGTTGAGGGGGTGGTCGGTATCGAAAATTCCTTGCATTTCGTAGCCGCGTATCGGTGGCTACTAATTTCGAAAACGGCCAGGTACGAGAGAGGAGCGTAGACGCGCTCGGGAGGGGGGGGGGGGGCGATTGAAAGAAAAAGGGAAACGCGGGAATGGGAGGAAAAACGAGCGACAGCGATCGCGGGAAAATAAGAGGAGGACGGAGATGCGCGTTTGGGGAGAAAGAGGTAGAGCGATGGCCAGAGGTGGTGCAGGAGGGAGAGAGAAAGCCACGGAACGACCAGTCCGGTTCTGGTTCGACGCAGTTCGGTTCGGTTCCTAGCCAGTAAGCGGTAGATTAAAGAGAAATGGCTACACGTTCATATTGATTTTTGTCCTCAGTTCGCGGGTGGATACGAGGGTGAGGGTGGCTGGTCGAGGCTGACGGTGAGGCGAGCTCACTCAGGAGGAGGAGAGCGACGGAGGTGGTCTGCACGCGAGAAAGACAGCCTATCTTGCCCGTCCCTCTCGCCTCGCGTCTCTCGCCCCTCAGCTCCGTTCCACCCTCTACTCGGTCCTCTTTCTCTTCCTGCCTCTGTCTCTGGCCTCTTTCTCTTCCCACGTCCTTCCCCCACGTTTCCACCGCACTCTATCGTCCCTCTCTTACCCACCCCCACAAGCGTTGAGCGCGCGCGTGTGTCTCCTTCTCCTCTCGCTCTCCACCCTTCCCGCGGCTCTCTCCGGCTTCCTCCCTGGCCTCTTCCTCCTCCCAGCGGCTTCTCATCCTACGCTCGCCGCTCTCCAACCCCCGACACCCACGCCCCGTCCCACTCCGACCCCCTCTGTTCCACCTCTGCCACCGCTGCTCCCCTGCCCGTCATACCGAGCCCTCTTCTTCTTTCTCGCCGCATTCACTGCTCCCGCGGACTCCATCCTTGTCCTCGTTCCATCCGACGCGGCGGTCTGTCAGCCTGCGGAGGGCTGTGCCACCCCCCAACGTCCCTCCTACCCATCGCCGGGCTGAAAACTCGTCAAAAAATATACATTCCACGACGGACGGCGCACAGTGGGAAAAAATCGGTGCGTCACCGGCCAAAAATCTATAACTTTTGAACGGATGAAGATAAAGTAATAATTCGTTTTGCTTTAATGAATGTTGATGTGGCCTTCATTAGTTAGGTAGCATTACGTTACTTATATTAAGTAATGCTTAATTACATTAAGTAATACAGTAACATTACTTACATTATTTCTATTTAATATTCAAAAATATTTCTTCTGGCCACTCTTCTTGAATATCCTTCCGCTTTTGCTGCAGCCTTAAAGATGATATTAAAGGATCCGATGAAAGTAACGTAATACGGAAGAGATCTTGATTAACTCTTTGCCTTGATATTTTGAAATATTTTTGTTTTCTTTTTTTTTGTTAAATAATTAAACTCTGAGTGTTTTAGGATAGAATGATCCAAGTATAGACAGGAACATTTATTTCTAGCTGCAAGCATTCGCCTACAATGTCTTCGAGTTACTTACATTGTTTGAAACAAAAGAATCACCACGTTTCACCGTTCGACTGTTAATGTAGTATAATTTTACCATATGTCCCTGGCGAGTAAGAATGATACCCGTCTCTAACCGTTTACGCATAATATAGAAGTTTAAGGAAAAGTATACAGCTTTGGTGATCGATAAAGCGTGATTTTACTGCGGTGAATTATTCTGAAATAAGTTTAATTGAGTTCAGTCCGGTGTTCGCATAATAGTTATAAAAATGGAGTATACATATAAATTTTTATTTAATATCTTTATAGAAGAAACTAGTATTAGTGAAAAAAAATTGTTAATAAGATAGCGGAGAAGTGTGGAGTTAAATATGAAGGTGTACCACGATTCTTTAGTATCAACCTTGCTGGAATTTACAATAAAGTAAAAAGTAAATACAAATCTTCATACTGTAATAAAGGAATGTTTTTGACGAAGAATTCCCGATGGCTGGAAACAACTTTCTCCATAAAGGGTCTAAATGAAATAGACAGTGTACCGATACCGAGCACCTCAAAAGGTCGACCAAAGAAATCGTACGAAAAGAGTTCTGACAGGTCAAAAAGACGAAAAAGGAGTGAAATAAACCAAAATTTATCCACTTTAGAAATAGATATGCCAGAAATTATCATCTCCAATTATTTTAGAGCAAAAATATTAATATTAATATTAATATTAAAATATTAATTTATCAGCAAAAATTTTAGAGGCTATCGAAAAAAGCAGAGAAATCAGAGATAGATCGGATATACGATGCCATATTTTCACCGACAGAATTAGATACCTTTTCTCCTCAAGAAGCTTCGCAAATTTTCCTTGATTTAGGTTTATCTAAGGCAAAATATCAGGAACTAACTCAACATCTACAAAGAAAAAAGAGTAAAGCATGTGTTCCCTCCTTACTCTGTAATTACGGAAACAAAGAAGAATTCAATGCCAGACAATTGGAAAGCCACGGAAATATCGGCAGAATGTAATCTTCAAGATTTGTTGGATCACGCTGCTAAAAGAATTCTGCAAACTAAGCTACCAGAAGAAATAGCTGAATTAAATTCTGCTGATTTGATATTGTATTCTAAGTATGGTTTTGATAGATCCTCAGGTCAGAATCAATATAAACAAGCATTTTCCGTAAATGCTAATGACATTTCCGATACAAATTTATTTATAACTTCATTACTTCTGCTGAGGTTAAATTTTGCTGCAGATAGTGAAGAAAATGCCACCGAAGTATGGAAAAATCCCATACCATCATCCACACATTTTTGCCGACCACTCAGGTTTAAATATATAAAAGATACCGAGGAGTTAATTCAATTGGAAGATACAAATCTTAAAAACGAGATTCGCGCGTTAAAGGAAAAACACAAGAATACACGGAAAAAATATAAAAATTAAACACAAGCTTTTTTCTGAAGTATGCGGGAACTACCCTAAATTTATTTTAAAGAAACGTATCCAGACAGAAATTTAACACCAACAGTTCACAAAATTCTGAGCCATGGTGAATATGTTATTGGTTGACATATTTTACCAATCGGAGAATTGTCTGAGGAAGCTCAGGAGGCTAATCACAAAGAATATCGAAGGTTAAGACTTAGCAACACTTGCAAAATATCAAGGTAGAGAATTAAGATCTCTTCTGTATGATGTTACTTTCATCGGATCCTTTAATATCATCCTTAAGGCTGCAACGAAAAGGGAAGGATATTCAAGAAGAGTGGCCAGAAGAGATTAAGGATATTTTCATATTTTAAATAGTAACATTTTAAGTAACATTATCGTATTAGTTAATATAATTAAGTATTACGTAACCCTCGGGCCTCGGTTGTCACACCTATTTTTTCGAACATTGTTGTCACACTGGGTCGATTCGATCCAAGCCAATTTTCAATCAGCTGTTGTTTTAAGTCGCAAATTTTTTTACATCAAGTTTGAACATTGTAGTATATATATCCGTCATTGAAAATTAATATTTAAAGTATCATCATGTTTAAAAAAAACTTGAAAGAAAAAGTTCCTGACAATTTTTTTGCTTAAAAAAATCACTGTCCAATTTTTTGCTTAAAAAATTAAAGTCCAATTGTTGGTCATTTTGACCCAGTGTGGCAACCGATGGTTAATATAAGTAACGTAATATTACTGAAGTAATGAAAGACACATCAACTTCATTAAAGCAGAAAGTATTATTACTTTATCTTCATCCGTTCAAAAGTTATAGATTTTTGGCCGCTGATGCACCGATTTTTTCCCACTGTGCGGCGATACGTCGATGCTCGTAACTGCGCCGAACGCAGAGGTAGAGGAGGAACAGAGATACAGGCACTGAGCAAGAGAAAGAGGACGGGGATGGGTGGTTGGATGGAGAGGCGTAGAGGCGGAGGAGAAAGAAAGAAAGAGGAGTAGATCGGAGGGTAGGGGGCCAGAGAGCCCCGGAAGGATTGATAAAAAGAGAAACAGAGAGCGGCCTGATAACGATGCAAATTTTCCAGGTATCTGCCTCCTAGGGAACACCGAGCTCGCGGTTATTCCGGCCGAGGGATGCGGCAAATGAAGTTGAGAACGTTCCAGGGCGAGGGAGGGGTGGCCGCGGAAGGGAAGGGGGCTGCCCGAACGAAATACCTGATTAGCCGTGTTCGCCGTATCGTTCGACGTGCACGGCTGTTTCGTGGACGACGATTACGATCGTCCACGGCGACCGGGTTGGGGGTGTCGTTACGGGGGTGTTAGGTAACGAGACGGGAACGTAAATTTGCGACGGAGGATTGTTAAGAGCGGGCTTTCTCGACAACGGATGATTTACGGGCGACCGTGTCCAAGGTTTTCTAAAGGCCCAGCTGCTCTCTCGGGGAACTTGCGTTTCGCAAATTGTTCGAGGAGTCTGCGTCCGAATCGAGATTCTAAATTTCTCTTTGAATAATTAATAAACATGACAGACCTCACCTGCTCATCAAGCTCGCTATTTCATCACTCTCTTCCATTTCGGTGGGTGATCGAAACCCCCTGTTGCACCGTTGCACCCTTCTCCGACGCATCTCGACTTCCCTCGCCCGTGTCTTTTTTCTTTCCGAAGCACTACACGCGAACAGAACGAGGGGAAGATGCGAAACGAACGTATTACACTAATTTTCGACGAGTAATCCCGTCTCGAAGGACGCGCCTCGTAT
Organism: Andrena cerasifolii; assembly: GCF_050908995.1. Classification (NCBI taxonomy): domain Eukaryota; kingdom Metazoa; phylum Arthropoda; class Insecta; order Hymenoptera; family Andrenidae; genus Andrena; species Andrena cerasifolii. The sequence continues at coordinate 7,215,248 of NC_135123.1, forward strand.
CGCGGTGCATCTCGTGGTCGACTGCGATCGATTTGCGTCGCGGAGCCCGCTCCAGCACCAGTTCCGTCCCCCATAAACACAATTCGACCGACCTTGCGGTTCGCATTCTAATTCCTGTCGCGACCGCCGCGGCAAACGCAATTATCGCGCGGCCACGGAAATTGCGCGTATGGAAAATCTGGTTTAGATTGCGCCCTCCCACAACTTACTGTCGTCCGGCCAACGAAATCATCCTGCGCTCCTTTTCCACTGCCGCGAACCTTCCACCCGCGAGCTAGCGAAAGCGGGGACAGTCGAAAAATTCCTTTAACCCACTCGTCGAGCCGCGAATTCAAAAGGTTCCCCGCCTATACAGTACACTCCATTGCAGGAAGGTTACAGGAAGGTTCCTATGTCCGCCCCGGTGGAACATTCCACGGCAACGCACATGGAACCTTCCTGCAAGCTTCATGCAACGTTCCGGATATTTTCTAGCAATCGTCCTGTAACTGTTCGCAGATTTTACAGAGTTGTTGTTTCGGCAACATTTGTGTGAAATTACAGAAAGGACAGAAAATGTAAAGGAAATTGATTAAATTACAGTAAATATTGACAATTAAATATTCATATATTTTAATAAAAATAATAGTATTGGCACTGCTGGAACTTCCCAAGTCCGCGTATGTGGAGTTCCAGGCTCTTCTGCCCTCTTTACTTAAATTGAACTGCATGCAGCGTGTAATGAACCTCGAATAATACATGCATTTATTTTAAAATTTTACAATTTGAAGTACTGAAATGTGATAAATAATAAACTTACTTACTCATTGCTAATTTTACTATATGTTTGAATGTGCTGAATGATTGCTTTTGCTATTTTCCGTACCAACTATATTTCTTTGGCACAGAATCCTCTATTAATTTATTTAATAACATCAACGCCATTATCGCGATATTGCTTCCGCAGCTTCTCTTCAGTAAATGAATCTATAAAAGGTCATTAATGAATTATTTTAGTCATGAAAAATGGCTTCATTAACAGCAGCATTCATGTAACGCCAATCACTGTGTGCATTCAAGCGAAGCAAATAAAAATAACAATCACCGTTCCTTTAAATAATTGAACAGAAAGTGAAATGAAAGTTATACAGTATATGGATGTTTACAAGGAAACTGTGTGAAAAGTAAAAGCTTGTAGCACGGAAAGCAAATAAATATAAGTAAATAATTAAACAATAGCGGTTGGTTAACAAGCATAAAATATTTTATATTAGTTACTTTAAATTAAAAATAAGCTCCTTAATTTGAATAAATCATATCCATTACTTGCTAAACGATCTGTTTTTATCCTGTCCTTATATATCGTGACAGGAAACACTAGAACATTTATATTGTCCAAATATAGTAGGGATGCTTCTGGGAAACAGTCCGGAACGTTCCGTGAAGCTTGCAGGAAGGTTCCATGTGCAATGTTCCACCGCAACGTTGCTGTAATGTTCCAGGAAGGTTCCTATGTCCGCACCGGGGGAACATTCCACGGCAACGCTCGTGGAACCTTCCTGCAAGCTTCGGGCAACGGAGTGCGCTGTATGGGCGGTGGAGAAATGGGCTCGCGAGCCGGTCGTCATCGAGATCCTGGCGAAAGGGAGCAGGCGGGCGGGATGGAGGCAGAAAGAGGGAGAACGGAGAAAAGAGTGAAAAAAAGAGAAACTATCGCGCGAATATAATTCCGCCGGGCTGAATGGTGGGGCCCCTGGGGGTGGCGCGAGGGGGTGGTTGGTGAAATAATTTCTTCCTTGGGCGAAACTTGGACGGTGGCTCGAATGGACGCCGGGGAGAGTCTTCCTCCGGCGGAACTTGACAAATTTTCAATAAGATCGCTAATTGGCCGGTTATTTCATCCCCCGCGAAAAAGAATCCAGTGACGCCGGACTTGGTCTCCGTCCCCCGTGCCCCCGCCTCGCCGATCGTCCCCCCCTACCTCTCTGTTCCGTTCTGTTCGCCCGATATTCCCGCTCATATCCCCTGGCTATCAATGTATAGCCGCGTTATCGATCGGGTCCGGCTTTCATTTTTTGCTTATTTGACTTTTCGGCCCGGGCTTTCGCTCGTTCGTTCGTTCGTTAGCTCTTCTTCGAGGGCCATCGAACGACGCCCCACCCCAAATAATTTTCCAGATAACCCAGCTGCGATGCGCGAGCCACCGGCGAATTTCGAACGTTCCCGCGCCCCCTTGCCTGTCTGTCCGCCTGTCGGTGGTCGGGATCAGCCGTCTCCGAGGTCCTTGGCGCTCACCCTGGCGCGAGATCACCCCCTTCCTGCCATTTTATTTTCGAATCTCGTTCTTCGAAAATCAGCCGCGCTCGTCGAGTTTCAAGATCCGTGGCCACCCATCGTCCACCCTTAAACATCATCATCCCCTGCTCGGCTTGGAAAGTCCAGGACGGAAAAAAAAAATTTTCCCCGGGGAAAATCACGCCGTTCCTCGAACCTAGCTCGGACCATCCCCTGCGCCGGAGGCGTTGGTCCATTGATTCCTCGATCGCGGCTTACAATTACCCCAACCCCCGTCCCCACTGTTCCAGGTCGTTCTCCCGTTACAAGCCGCGCAACCAGAGCACCGCAGCCTTCGAAACTCCGCCGGTATTCCGGCGTATTATTAATAAAATATTATAGAACGCTTTATATAAAAAAAAGTGGTCGGCCGGTAGGAAGAAAGACAGAAAGAGCGAGAGAGAGAGGAGAGGGGTGCGGTTTGAGGCAGAGGCTCGAATAAACCGCAGATACCTCGGCTGTAGAGAGCTCGCTTTCGTACGGCCTCGGAGGGGAGAGGGAGGGACAGCTAGGTGGTGGACCAGCGGGGGTTGGGAGTGGGGCGGAGGAGTTCTGGAGTTCGAGCGATATATTGCGACTAAACCAAACTGACGGAATGCCAAAACTTTTTTGTAATTAAATTTTTCACCGCGATAGAAAAGCCCGGTGGCGGGGCTGCAGGAGGAGGGTGGGTGGTTGGGCTGCGCGCGAGGGGGTGGCTCGCGCCCAGTATGCACGGTGTACGGCTTTTTCGCCGGCCCCGCCGTACGACGTTCAATTTTTTCCTTCTGTTTTTCATCGCTCATCAATCCACCCCTCGACCAGGCACGCCAGGCCTTCGTTAATGGGTTACAGACGCTACGAAGTCCCGTCCCAGAGGGTAGAAATAATGATAGTTTTCCGGGGGCCGCGGGTGCGTTCTCTCGTACATGAATTCGCCGGCGTAACGGCTGCAGAATGCAGCCAGCTGATAAACGCTGGCGAAGGGTAGAGCGCGCGTTTCGGATGTCAGATCCTCGCGAGAACTTCAGTCTCCAATTCAAGATCCTCGCTCCTGGGTCCGAGCGAGGAATAGACCACTATTTCTGGTGAATTACAGCGAGGAATCCAATGGAAATTTGCAATTGAAGGGTCCTCGTTGAGACTTGAATGTAGCTAAAATTTCGCAATCTTCTCTGCTCGCTCGGTGGAAAAATATCAACCCGCCAATCCCGATCCTCGAAATTCCGCCTTAACGAAGGTGCTCGCGCCCGGCCTCCAACTTCGACTTCGCTTTGTAATCGAGTTTCTTAAGCTCCTTTGGCTCGCAGTGGCAAACAGTTCGCTTTCCGCTTGCCCGCGTTTCTACACGCCTCCGGTAGCTGGGGGATTCAGGCACACTCGGTCGAAATTAATAAAAGAGAGGGGCCCGGATCGGGGACAAAAATTCTCCGGAGCCGGTGAAATTTACACGGCGAGCACGTGCGCGCATTCCTAGGCGGGCGACCCAAGTAAATTACACACGGCGAGTAATTACGTTGTCAGAATTTTCTGCCCGGCTGCTACGGCCGAGTTCCTCGAACAAACGATTCCCTGACAGCGCGAGAAATGCCTCCGCGACCGCGTAAATAATCCACGAAAGAACGAAAATTAACTGTGCTCTGGGGGACGGGAAGCCGGCCTTTTCCAACCCCTTTGCGGGCCACGCGCTCCCGGCTTGTTCACGTGAAACGGATAAGTTCGTGAAAGCCTGCTAGCATGGAAACGTTTGACTCAGGCTGGGAGAATTATCGACTTGTCAGGGCAAACGGGCATCCTGAACTTGAGAATGTTATTACTACGATTCGCGCGGGTAGCTTGAAGAAAATTAACCCTCTAGTGCATAGATTTTTAATTCAGTTGGGCAAATTAGAGTAGTCTAATTCGGGGATCACAAAGTTTCAGAATTTTTGGAATTTTCGGGCTCGGGATCTTGTTAGTCATGACTTCTTTATGTACGTACGATTTTTTATACAGATTAATTATATTTTACATCATAAAACAAAAGCTATATCCCTTCTTGCTGTTCAAGGATACTGTAGTTAAAATTTCGTAATGATTTGTTCAGTACTTTTTGAGATTTTTGTGAGCATACAAACAAATGTTATGGCTTTATTATAATAGTATGATATGATATATGTGTGTATATAGATACGAAATTTCATGAACAAAGAGCTAAAAGGTGCACAAGTAAATTTTTCACGCATCAACTATTAGGGTGATAAACTAACACCCTAACTATAACTTAGAATGATCCACTAACATTTTCACGCATCAATTATTTTTGCTTTCAAATCTTTATTCTATCCGATAGATCACTACACAAACTACTTACCAATAATTTTTTTTAGCTCTACGGTGTCGCGAAGTATTTTATTTGATTTTTTTATTTTCACAAATAACTTTCGCAGCATGCTTAGCTCAAAAATGCACTTCAAACTAGATTTCTCTCAAATCGAAACGCCAGATTGACATGTTTCTTAGGCTAATATGTGCGGCGTGGCAATACTTTTAAGGCTGGCAACTGAGAATTCTGAAAAGAAAAATTATAAGCGCCCAACTCCTGGATTAAACAGGTGCCCGCCTTAATTCAGACGTACGCACTAGAGGGTCAATGCGCGTGATTGTAAATATATTAGACAAGCGTAGGTATGGATTATTAATGAAATTATGAATAAAATTCAGGCGATGGCGCGAAGACGGAGAGGTCTCGAAACTAGAAGGCTAAATGCGTCACAGATCCTATTCCCATCTAGGATTCTACCAATATTACCACTTCCCGAGATGTCTGTCTCTAACTTATTTAAGTCCCGGGTGCAGGATCTCAGAATAGAATACTCGAATCAGTTGAATGATCCTTTACCTCTACTCCTACCCCTCTGCTTCCGTCTCGAACGAAACTTCACCGAACAAACAACATTCCAAATTCAAAGAAAACAGAAGCAAATTCCGTGCTGGGCTCTTGGAAGCCCGAGTCCCCCCGTGAAAAAAGAACGCGAAAGCTGAGCGCTAAATTCTCCGAAGTAGCCTGGGAACCGGTGTCTCGCCGATACCGATCTCGCGTTTCGCGGGATCGATCGATGGGAGGAAAGGGAAGGAAAATTTCGCCCGCGCGAGCCAGCGAGGGAAAAAAACTAGAACGAAACGAAACGAGCTGAAACAGAGGTGCAGTAGCGGGAGAGGGTTGGGGGAGTAGTTCCTGCGGGCACGATCGTTCGCCAGGCCAGGGAGCCAGCCTTTCCGCCGATGGATGAAAAATGTGTAATTTTTATTAATTGTACCTTTATTAATTTTCACCGGCCGACTCCTCGGTCGGTCTATCGGGAGGGTTGGAAGGAGGCGGCTGGTGGGCGTGGGGGTTGCGGAACGCGGTTATGTGCATGTACGACACGTGTGCACGTACGCGCCCTCCGCAACCGGTACAGTCAGCTGCAATAATGGCCTCCGTTCGACTCCATTTTCCTCGGCACGATATACTCTTGTGTTCCGTCTCGATGCCTCTGATAAAAACTGTTTCGTCCCGATGCCCCTGATAAAGCAGGCCAGCTGCTCCGTGCACCCGGTTGCAAACCTGCAACGCCTCCGACGTTCGTTGGTGCATCTACCTTTGCCCATACTTCGCCAGTTTCACGATGAGACTATAAGGTAGCCGGAAAAAATTCCCAGCCGAGCCAGCCACCCGAGAATCCCCCGGTTCCTGCCTCGAGGACATACCTCCCGAGAATCAGCCGCGAGACAAGCGAGCGTTTCTTCATCTGGATCAACGGTGGCCACGTCCACGTGCAATTACCTCTGCCGCGTCGCCGTTTCGAAAACAGAGGCAGCTTCAAAGCAAGGAATTCCTAACAGCCGCGAATTCGGTTAAGAAATTTCACCCGAGGATTCAGGGGCGCGCTGATATAGGGGGTGGTGGTCGAGTGAATTCGAAAACGTGGACCGTCCGTTCGCTCCGCTATCGAATTAACCCGAGAGCTCGCCCTCGTCCTTTGTCGCAGCCGGCGCGCGTCCGCTTTGCCAATTATTCTCCTCTCTTTTGTCTCCCTCTCTGCCCCCATCTATGCCCACCGCCTACGCCCGACGGGCCGGACGCCTGGCTGGAAGTAGCTGTATAACGTTACCGGGTAACTCAATAACGATCGAAAGGGCCTCCCCGCCAGTAACCGAAACCGGAAGCGCACGCAAATGAGGAAACCCCGTGCAGCCGTGGCCAGAAGTCCTCAGGGTTCGATGCTCGCCACGCGACCGTCTTTCGGCTCCTCTTTCCCTGCTCTACTTCTCTGCTCCTTCATTGAACTCGATACAGTGGCAAGGGTGAGAGGGTGACCGCGAACGCTGAGCTGTCCAGGTAGCGGAAGCTTGTGAGATTTGGGAGGTTTGGTTGCAATCGCCAGGCTGATTGTTAATGGTAAGAAGAGTAGGTGGGAACCACCTTGCTGCGCTCCCTTCCAGCTGGATTAGAGAGCCAAGTATTCCGACACCCACGTACGAATTAAACGCAGAACTTGCGTCTAATCCAAACACGCTTTTGCTTTTGGCTAGTCATTTGCTCAATCCGTACGCGGCACAGTGGGGAAATTTCGCGATTTTATGGCCAAAACCACGAAAATAAATTTTTCAATTCGACAAAATCAATGCGAATGTCGATTGAAGAACTAATGTGAGTATTAAATGCCACCAATTTTACTGTCAAATGTTTTGATACAAAGCTCGTATAGACTCGCAAATGTTTATGTTCACGTGAAGTTAGACTGATCGCAAAGAATTAATCCAGATTTTCAAGTTGCTTCGAACACTTATATTGTGTTATCCAAAGATTTTTAATAAGTAGTTTATACAAATTTGAATGTACTGTTTTTCGGGTAATTTATTTTCTCATATATTAGAACGCAAAAGTGGCGAATTTTATATATTAAAAATAAGTTTTCAGGTTTTGACCACGAAAATTGATATAGTTCTTCAATTCACATTTGTATTAAATTTGTAAAATTCAAAATTTTCATTTCTGTAGCTTTGGCCATAAAATCGCAAAATTTCCCCACTGTGCGCGGGTCAGTTAGTTTCTCAGCCGCGTTCAATGCCTCTGGAAATTGGACTTTGGGGTCCTCTGCGATAGAGATAGCCGAATTGATTCTTCGCAAAGAATTGTTCCTTCAAGATTTTTGGAGGCACGGCCCCTTGCCACGAAGGTTGAGCAGGACACTAGTCCAAGGTCCTTGCCAAGTCGGAATTTATCGACGTTTCACTTTCCTTAGGATGACCCGGATATTTCGCGTACCTGTGCCTGTGACGTGCGCGATCCACACCCCCTCCATCGATAAGATCTTCCTCTTGGGGCTCGACCAGCGGAAGTAACGCGTTAACGCTGAGTAATCGCCGATTCCCTTCTACCCCGAAACGCTGCACCCGGGGCTCGGGTGTATCCCCGAATTGCCCCGCCGTTTCCTCGATTTCAAGAACTTCGTTCCATTACTTTTTAAGCAGAATCCCGTGCCGGCAGGATTCTTCTCTGCGAGGGAAAAATTAGAGGGCCAACGAGCCCGGTTGCGAGGCAGAAATCGACGGGTCGCTGGTTCCGTTGGATCACGGACGGCCGATCGAGACGCTTCAAGTCGATCCCCGTGCCAGCCTCCACGTCAGCCGGCGCTCGTTTTCAATGCATATTAATCACGGGGGCGAGCTGGCTCCGCGATCGCGGCCATTCATCAAATCGCCGCGATTCCGAAATCTGCTACGCAGCAAACTGAAAACCCGCCTCCTAGGCGTTGCTCCACGCATCCGGGGACGAAACGCGCCCGCAGGGGGAAAAATTCCACCGCGCCACCCCCGCAGCTTCCTCTCCTCTCCTTTCCTCTCGTATGATGGAGGAGGCGCCAGGAGAGCTTTCGCCAAGCTTAATCTATCGACTGGGGGTCATTATCGTTGATATTCCGCGTTCATCTCCGCTGCTGGAAATCGATCCGTCTTGTTCCTTCCTCCATACAGCGTCGTTTACGATTTCTACGCGAGAACTCAACTGGAAGGACACGATTTTACCAAGCCCAACTGCAGGGGATACACGCTCCTGCAGTTCTTACGTTGGGGACATCCCGTGCGAACTCGGACAGATTCGGAGTAAGTTTTCGTGGATTGCTGAAATTTGATTATGTTGTAGTCTTTAGTGATATTTAAACGTGCCTCAAAGGATTTTTCGAAATTTTGAGAAATGTCGATTTTACAGCTGTTTGAAGTTAAGTGCTAACTTTTCTTCAATACATTATAGCTATAGAAGTAGTAAACGGATGGAGATGAGCTTTACGGTGCTTATAGAGAAGACATTGAAGTTTTAAGAAAAAATTATTTCAGTTAAAAACAACAAAAATTTGAACCATTTTTGTGCAATTATTTTAAACAAATGCAGGTTTTTAACATCGGGCGCGGATTTTAAGAATCTGAAAAAGAAGAATATCGTTCTATCCTTCCCCTTGATGGATAAATTTTCAAAAATATGGACATTTTAAAATTGGCCCCGTAAAAATTGCCGAAAGTTGACGCTGCACCGCGGTGTTCGCAGCGGATAAGCGGCTATACCTGATATTCTTATACAGGATTGTCGAAAATGGCAAGTATTTGAAAAAAAAAAACTGAAGGAGGAAATCTGTTACTGTTTTTTATGTCCAACATAATACGGTATAATTTTCTTCCTTTTATTCCTAACCTTGTGTGGCCTTGAAGGTCATAGTATACAATACGGTTGAATTTATCTTGACAGTCGCTTTCATATTTGGTAATCAAATATATAGCATTCCATTTAAAAAACTAAAAGTCACCCACGTTTCAAGGAAAATATTGCGAACACCAAAAATTTAGATACCGTATTATGTCGGATATAAAAAACAGTAAGAGTTTTCCTCCTTTAGTTTTTTTCAAATACTTACCAATTTCCAGAATCCCCTATAAGAATATCAGGTAAACTTTCGGCAATTTTTACAGGGCCAATTCTAGAATGTCCATATTTTTGAAAAATTCTCCATCAAGGGGAAAGATAGAACTATATTCTCCATTTTTTCAGACTTTTAAAATCGCTCCCGATGTTAAAAACCTGCATTTGTTTAAAATAATTGCACAAAAATGGTAGAAATTTTTTTTCTTTTTAACTGAAATAATTTTTCCGCAAAACTTCGATGTCTCCTCTATAAGCACTGTAAAGTTCACCTCCAAAATTTCGAAAAATCCTTTGAGGTACATTTAAATATAACTAAAGACTACAACATATTCAAATTTCAGCAATCTACGAAAACTTACTCCGAAATCTGTCCGAGTTCGCATGGAACGTCCCGTCTGGATAACGTGGCGCAGACCTTGCCAGAGCTCTGTGACATCGTTTCCCTCCACTCTTACCCCTGCGTGCTTTATTCACTCTTAAACAGCAATTCCACCAATAATCAACGCGAGACGCGAGCCCTCTACTCGACGACCCCGTGCCTCGGCGTGTCAAAGAAGAAGCCCACCACTCGGAGGGTTAATTATCTCCGCGCGTGGCGTAGAAAAAAAAAATAATTTCTCCCGATTAACATCCGAGAGCTGCCACTTGATCGAACCACGATGGCTGTCGCATTAATTACAAAGTCTACACTCGTGGCACCGTCCACTTCCCTGGATCCAGGCAGTCGGCCAGGAAAATTCCGAAATTTCCCTCTCCGCTTGTAGATCGCCCGCCCGAGCAGTATGCGCGTGTGCTTAATTATACGCCGACACACATACCCGCGCGCACACAGGCCTGCTTATCGGCCAGATTCACCGCGGACGGTGTATTTTTATTCGCATAATTAGATACCCATCAATCCTGCCGATGGCAGTCCGCCCCGTCTGCCACCCCTGCATTTATAATATATTTGAGACAGACCGTGGAGGTGAAAAATTGCGAGAAGAAACGGGGGTGGAGGAACGGTGGACACCCGGGGCGAAGAGGTGGAAGGGCTCGATTATCCGTGGCAGGTTTTTCTGGACCGCGAGAAAATTATAAATTATAAATGCGCATCGAGAGCGAGGCAATCGCTCCCTGGGGCTACTCGATTCTGGTTTTGTCGTCCCCCCTCTCTGATCACTCGATTCTGGCCCGACGGGGGTGCAAGTGAAACGACGGTAGATTCGACGCGTAGTTCTTCGGTGGTTCTTCGCACGCAGCACCAGCGATTTTCCAGGCGGAAACGATTTGTGCCCTTTTTTGGAATATCTTAATCACCCAGGGAATTGTATTAAACCTCAACTCGCCGTTGCAAGAGCGAAACGCAGAAGAACGTATAAGTTCTGGGGCAGGAGGCGAGGGGTATGGTCGTGGAACGGCTTAATTTCGCCTTAATAAAAGTCCAGCGACCGGGCAGCCGGTTTTTGGATTACCCGTTGTCGATGGAGATACGCTGCTAGACTCCGCCGCCGCCACCCCTCGAAACCACCCCCCGCTAGCCGAATATAAAATATACACGTCGCTAGATATCCTGACTAGTTGGAATATATGTGCATCGGCATATTAAGAGCGTTTCGCGGTGCACGTGTGTGCGCGCCCAGTCGGTCGCGTACCAGCCCCGAAAACCAGCGGCCAGGGGGTAGGTATTGTGTTTATATGCATATCGGGGGAAGCCTCCGAGTCTCCCTTGTACTCGAACTCGGCGTTTTCCAATATTCGAGCCGAAACTCTCCACCGAAAAGCCCGGCCTTCGAATCCGTGCGCCGCCCCAGCCCTTTCGACCGCCACCCCCTCGGCCACCCCCTTCTGGCCAGTGTACATCGAACCGTCATATTTGGACAAAATCGAACGTATCCTATCTAAACGTTTCCCTCGCTCCCTGGCCTCTCCGTCTGTTCTTTCCATACGTTTTCCAGCCGACTCTTCTCTTCGAGCTAGAGCGAACCTGACGGCTTTCTCCCTCCCCTGCACCACCTGGTTGCCAGGATAACTTCTCCGCGTATCGCGCGCCGTCGAAATGGTTAAAAATGACTTTCGTGGGTGACACTTTCGTGGGAGGGGCTCAGCCGATTGTTTCACGGAAGCTCTGGTATTTTGTCGGGGCTGATTATGATCTGGGGGTGACTTCTTGTATCGAAATAGGTAGAAATTCTTCTTTAACGAACGATAGTAATTTCGTGGGATGCAGGGAACGCGAGGAAATAGTGTTCTCGAACCTCTCTGAACGCCTTGTTGTAGCAATGCTCCTTTCTGATTAGAAGATGCGAAATCTCGTTTGGAACTCCGTTTCATTCCGCCGTCTATCCAGTTTCTCGAGCTTGATCAACTTCAGCTCTTTCTCCGCGGCGCGTTCGCGATCGCTGTCGAAACTGTTAAAGTTTATTCTTATTTTATTTTAATATTTTTACTAGTAGAACTCGCGAAGCTTTATTATTGGGATCAGGAGGATTCTACAGGATTAGTTTTAATGACCACGTGTTTTCTTAGAGAAAAAATATAAAGGATACATATACTTTGTACGTGTTAACGCTTCTTCTGTACATACAAAGTTTAATACTAAAAATAACTGTTATACTTTAAGATATATCAGAGACTTTGTTTTGTATATTAATTAACTATCAAACGCTTTATCTTTCTACCTAACCGGTGAGCTCAGCTCTGTATCGTACGACAGTCGCAGCTAAAAGAGACCGAGTCTCTCTACTCTCGACTGCGTCCCCTATCTTACTCTATGTTCCGTCTCGCGAACTAAAAAATATAGGCGCGCAGTTTAGCCTCGACTGCATAGGTGAAGAACTGACTAGGATTATCTATTAGAGAGTCTATTCTTAACGGAAACAAGCCGCCAGCTTTCCAACAAAGGGCACCGAAAAGCTAGCCAAATCTGGGTGGAAAGGGGTTGCGAAGCGGCAGGCGAGCGCGGAGCAGGGGCGCGCGGGGGTGGCACGGAGATCAATCGACAATCGTTAGAGCTTGGAAAGCGGTCGGTGTCCGGTCCGCGACACTGTCGCTGAAATCCAAAGATATTCGGGGGTCGTGGGGGGAGGAGAGCGCGACGAGAGAGGCTGGGCGATATGTCGACGGACGGCGGAGGGTGGGTGGGTTGTGCGTGGAAAAAAATAGCGGATTCCCGAGTCGAAGCTGGAAAGACAGACGGACAGGCGCGTGCAGTGGAAACAGGGGCGAAAGAGGGAGACGGTGAGAGGAGAATCAGCTCGGAGCGGCGCAAAGCCCGCGCCCGCCCGCGCGCGAGCGAGCGAGCGGGAGCACCAAAGGATTTATCCGCGGCCTCTCGACTAGGATTGAAATAGTAATATGTTATTGGTAAGCTCTTCTTTTACATCGCCAGCGCCAATAAACACTGCAGACAGGTTAACGAACCGTCCATCGTCACGTGGGCGAGGGGTAAAGAGAGAGAGAGAGAGAGAGAGAGAGGAACAGGGAGGGATGTGTATAGAGAGAGAAGGCGATAGGAACCGTCAGAGAGAGACTAGATCCGGGGCGAACAAGAGGAAAAGATAGACAGCTGGACGAACAGACGTATGGCCGTAGCGGGACGGAGGGAAAGAGAGAGGAAAAAAAGAAAGTGGACTGAAAAGAGCTGGCAGATATGTAGATCGAGTGGCAGGAGGGGGCGGAGGGTGGTCGGGCCGGGGTGGTGGAGGCTGTAGAGAGGTGGCATCGCTAAACTGTCGACTTTCAAGCTTTTAATTCGCGATCAAAGGCCCGTAACGATCCGTCGGGAACCCTTTCGCGGCGCTCTTGCCGACGTCAAAATTACTTTTAAATTCGCCGGGGCCCTGCTCCCACCCTCTGCCTCCCCACCTGCGAACCAGGGGCCTCCAACGGCCGGAGCCTCTTCCCCCCTGACCTCCACCCCTGCCCCAACGTCACCCTATGCAGCCTGCGACGTCCACTTTGGCCGCTTTTTATAGAGTGCGCCGGATACGAGCGAATTCGGGCGTCGCTAGTGGAAAAAAGAGAAAAGGTCGAACAGGTGGTTCCGTCAAAGGTAATCGACTCTCTGCGGTGGATCGAATTCGCCTGGCGGAGTTCCTGTCGAGATCCAGGCGACCGGAGGCCTCGACCAGCCCTGGCCTCGCGATAATAAAGCGATTCGGTCTCTTTTTCGCGCCCGCTTCCGCAGCTGGACTGCTCTTTTCGAGGGGGTTCTCGATGGAAATCGGCTGCAAGTTGTGGCCTAAGTAGCTCCTCGGTCTGACGCCAAGTAGAGTTGTGGTGTCCATTCAACTGCTTAGCGGTCAGGCGCCTACTGTTAACGGCTTGCAACGGGGACTTTCTTCGTACTCGCTGTGGAAAGCTGAACGGTTCGTTTGGGGAAACTTTCTGAGGGAAACAGGCTGTCCGAATTGATTTAAATTAGAGGTCCCTGTTTCACGTGTATTTACATACACTTGTAGTAAACGTATCCGAACTTCAATCCGTGCAATTTTTAATACACGGATACCCGTGTATTTCTGTTACACGTGTGCACTTATATTTAAATTGGTTTGTCACGATTCATTTTGCGATTGCTTAGTTCGTATATCTCTTTTGTCTGCTTAGCATTGCACGAATGGTCTCACAGATCTAAATATGAGACACTGCAGTCTGCGCGCACGCAAATACTTACATACCTCCATCGCATCACACTGAAATTTTATTTTATTAAAATAATTTAATCTTTTACTCTATTACCTGAAAGTGTCGGTACTTTAGTTTTCAATAGAAAATTAATAGATTAAATTTTCTTATGAAATTTTATTATGCGTTGATTATTTTTAACTGTAACTTGAAGATTAGTTTGCTTTCGCAAAAGCGGGCCAATATATTTAGATACTCAGATATTCGCACGTCGAAAATTACAGAAATCGAATAATTATTTAAAAATTAATATACGCGTACGTATAGTTGCGCAGAGAAATAGCATGGTGGCCAAATACCGCGTCGAACTCAGGACCGCGCGCATCTTTCAGTGTGATGCGATGGAGGTATCTAAGTATTTGGGCGCGTGCAGACTGCAGTGTCTCATATTTAGATCTGTGAGACCATTCGTACAATAATGCTAAACAGACAAACAGAGATAGGGTAAACCAACCAGTGAATGCCCGAATTTTTGAATCTATGGACCTTTGAGATTAATACTTGAATATATTTATGTATAACAACAAAACCACTGTTGAAATTGCATTTAAATTTATATTTCTTGAAATTTCTATAAAAATAATTTAGCATTCTTATCGTAATTAAAAAAAAAAATTATAAAATGCAAAACGTGTAGAATCCGTGAACAGAACTACACGTGTACTTATAATCCGTGTGCCTACACGTGTATTAAGAACACGGACTTTTAATTCCTTGATACACGTTACAAGGGACACGCGTACACGTGTATTTAAATACATGCGAAAAGCCACGACCTCTAATTTAAACTGATTGTAGAGCCTACTGGGCCATTCGAGGATTGCCTACTGTAACTGATACTCCTAGTATGCTGCGTTTAGACGGTGCTTGAGTTGCCGCGAGAGAAGTTGGCGAGTGGCGTGGAGCTGCAATTTGTTCACCCCCCTATCGACCCTTACTAAACTCGAATCTCTTCTTTATTTCGTTCAGTAGATACTAAATATTTTTTTTCAATGTTCCATAGTCATCTGAGCGACACGACAACGATAACGATATGCCTCTTTGTCCCCTTGCAGGAGCGTACTAACTTTCTTTGCAGGTGCCGGGAACCTCGGCGACTGTACGGCGAATTTCTCTCAATCGTGCACTCAACGTCCAGGTAGTCTATAATTAAAAATAATAATTACCCCAAGTTGCGAAAGGAATTCCGTATCGCGCCGAGGTTTCCCAAAGGCTTTCACCAATAATCGAGCACCTGGGTCGCCCGACCTGCCGGCGAAAGACGATCGAGCAGCACCAGAAGAGAGCAAGCGAACGTGGAGCGAAATCGCTCGGACGTAGAATCCTCCCTTTCGATCGGGGGAGCGTGCCCCTCGCTTTCGGAAAAGATCCGCCGGTCCACCGTCGAAAACGCGTTCGCTCCCCTCCGTTTTCGACCACCGCTCCCCTCACAGTCGAGGCGGGAGGAGAATTCCTTCGCGGGGAGGAGACAGGCAGAGAGATAGACAGAGATAGAGAGAGGGAGAAGAAGAGAAGGAGAAGTACGGAATAAAGTGAACGGATGATCCAAGTCGAGACAAGTGCAAAAAGAGTTACAAGAGTACGAGTAGAGGGGCGATCGGTGTGCCCGGGGATCCAACGTTCCCTCGTCTGTCATTTTGCCCGCGCAAATTCATCCCGCTCGTTCCGTTTCGAATTTAGAGTGGACTTCTGCCCGTAGTCGGCACCCTCTCGTAAGAGAGCGACAGGCCGCGACTACTCAATTCCCGTCAAACCGCCGGTGAAAAGGAGGGAAATCGAACCCTTTTCCGCTGGCGAAACGGATCTTCGACCCCCCTCTCGCGTGTCCCCCGTTTTTCTGTTCCTTTAATTTCGCAGCGAGTTTCGCCGGACAGCCTCGCGAGAATCGGGGAGGACGGGGACTTCACTGTCGAATTCACTCTGTTTTCGACGCGATCAATTTTCCCTCTTTCCAAAGTGTACAAGCATCGTGGTATATTTTATTTACGCAAAGAGTGATCCCAGAATCTGTGACTTTGTGATCGAGCATTCGGATTAGCGGATGGCACCGGAGGGTTGCCGTTGCCGTTACCGTTTCGAAAGTTTTCCAATCGATTGCCGGAGAGTCCCCAGCCTCCCTCGACGACGATATTCCGGGACGATCGAGATCGCGCCGATCGTTTCTACCACAGGCGACAGCAGAACGAACTCCCGAGGAGGCGTTTCAATCGTCGAGGAATATCGGGGTGGATCCCGCGCCCGGCGTCCGAATCCGTCGGCGTTCCCGTGGAGATTCCAGGGGTTGGAGTCGGTCGAAGTCGCAGGACGCCCGCGTCCAGACCCCGCGAGCGCCCCCAGGGAAACCGGGGGACGGAGAACGAACCCCGGCAGCTCTGTAACTCGAAGCTTAGCGAAGAAACGAACATCCGGGGGCGAGCGTCCGAAAGAGGGGTCGCTTTCGAGGGTCTGGACCCGACGACCGGTTCCACCCCCGCCCGGCCGAGGAAGGCAACACGGAAAGCACAGACGACGGCTTGCGACGGGGGTGCAAACTCGTCCGTTGCTAGACGGTTTCAGCGAGAAAAGAGGGGGGTAGTACCGCGCACCGCCCCTGACCTAAGAGACAGAGATGATAGCGTGAGAGATAGAGACAAACCTCGATCAGCCGACGCAAGAGAGAACGAGAGAAAAAAGCGATCGTATAGCGAGCGTGAGCCGACCATCTGGCGAACGAAGTTTTTTAGAAAAAAAAATTAATAATAAATAAAAATGAAAAAAAGTTTCTTTTCGTTTCTCGTCACCTCGAAAGGCCGTCGTCCGTCCCTGACCCTACCAAAGTGTGTTTTGCATTGCAGACTACCAGATGCGCAATGTTAACGTGAGATCGGTCAACTCTAAACGAAGGAAAACACCCTCCTCTTCCTGCTTGTGAGTCTCTCAGTTTCGGTGTTTCGTAACTAATTCCACCTATGATAAACTACACTGTTCTCAACCAGATATACTACATATATTATATTATATATGACGTTGTTGTAATGGATCGAGACGTACGTTGACCTTTGACCTTGCCTTTATATATATATCCATATATATATTCTCTATACGTTACATACATATATTATATATATATATATACACACACAGCTTGTGTATTACATGATACATGAACATTATATCTCGTGTCTCGCATCTTCCGCCCGCAACGCGACTGGTTGACACAAAGCTCAATGGGAATCATTAGCTCGAGAAGCGAAACGCTTGGAAATAGAGTTCTTCCGTTGGGAGAGGATCGATCATTCTTCGGGTTTCTGTATAATTTGCGAATTCGATGGTGCAACGACGGTATTCCTGGAGGACGTGGGATTGCAACGGATTGAAAGGTTCGACGAGATATCTTGCAAGCAACGCAGAAGCTTAATCAGCCCGTGAAAGCTGAAGGGAGGATTCTTCTTCTCGTTACTGGTATCTTGTCTAATTTCTCTCTCAATTGCCATCTTTGCTCTATCGAATACCTACTCGTCGCGCCAATCAGTTCAATTAGCTACCATCCACCGGGACTGGTAATACTCCAGCGAGAAAATCATCCGCAGCAGGAATTCGCGACGCGTTTGTAAATTCTGGAGGAAGTCGGGCGGAGAGATTTCAAGTAGACCCAACGACTCGATGGAAGAAGCTTATTTTTATCAATGTTTTGTGCCAGCCAAGTGGAGGTTCCAGTGAAAACCGTGTCAACTGGAAGCAGCGCGACACTTCTTGCCTTTTCTTCTTTTCGTTCAGCCCCGATCAGCCTCGATCTTGATTTTTTGATTCGACGAACGACGGATGGATCGATCGATCGACCCCTCGCGGCTACGGTTCCTCAGTTATTTACGTTCGTTGCGTCGCCAAAGGCTAATGCAGGCTTTTTCTTCCTCTTTTCACCCCAGTTTTTAACCCCGCGCAGCAATCATTCTCTTTCGTTTTGCCCAATCGGAGATCCATGCAGTCGCCGTTCGAGCGAGCCACGATCGATTTGGTATCTCGTTCAAGTGTTACTGGCGGATTCGTGCAGCTCCCGCGAGCATCTCCCTGTCCCCCCGACGCGGAAATCGGTAGAAATTTCCTTCCAAACTCCTCGAATCCCAGAATCGAAAGGGTAGCTTGGTTTTCAGTAAGCAATCCCTAAGAAAATTCCATCCCAAATCCCAGTGGAACGGCTAGAAATATACCTGCACATATTTTGTACGCTCCGAGACCAAAGAGCCCAGATCGATCTAAATCAATCCCCATCGTCCACACCATCCTCAAACCCTGCTCCGCCCCAGCGAACCCTCGAATCGCGGGACTTGCACGAAAGATTCCAAGTTGACCCTTTGTAGATCGCCTTCTTCCAGACGATCCTCCACGGATGAAAAATCGCCGCTGCTGCGCCCTGCAAAGGGTTGACCGCGAGAAACAGTCAGCGCGGTTCGTCGTAGCCAGTTTTCCGCGGCTTTATCGGTCTCGTTGGTTTCACGTCGAGAGCGTCGATTTCGTCGCTCCGAAGGAATTCGAGTTTGTTTCTTTTTTTTTTTTGTTCGGGGCGAAAGGGTAACGAGAGGAGCGGCCGCGAGGCGACGCAGACGTACGCTGCGTCACCCCGTTCGACGAGTCCTTCTCGTTTCCCCCCTCGAGATCTCGCGATGATCGATCGAGATCTCCTCTCGGTGGCAAGGACAACGGCGGTTGCTCGCGCCCAAAGCCACGGATGTCCTGCGATTGCAGGCCTCGGTCGCAGGACATCTTGGTTTCGGCGCGTCGCGACGCCTACCGCACCTTGTCGTCGATTGCGCGAGACGTTCGAGCTCGATAATCGGTATCGCTGATAGGACGCGCGAAATCGACGCTTCGATTCGGTGAAAGGAGCCATATTATTTCGCGAATATATATATATTCCGGAGCTTAGAAAGAACGGGACTTTGCCTTCCGCGGGTCTCGGTTGTTACACGAAGAAATTTCGTAAAAGTTTCTCGATCGGACAAAGGTTATCGATTTCTTTTCTCCCGCTGTTTTCGTTCATACGACGACGCTGGATCTCTCTGGAATCTCAACCCTCCCCCCAGCCTTTTAAATATTCCACCGAGATGTAGGATAGAACCCAGACATCCAGATTTCCAAAAGAAATTCCAGAACGGTCTCGTGGGAGGATTCCCGTGTCCCTCGGGAGAGATCCAGCGGAAACCGCGCTGCCTCGAAACCACAGCTCCGAGCAGATCTCGCCCGCGTATGAAAGAAGGAAATATTTGCTAGCGAGGGCCCCGACTGCAGCATCCGTTAGCATTGACTTTTCGTTTCCTTGATTTCGCCGCCAGACAGCCGACAGAGCTCGGGAAACAGACATTGGAGGAACACAGAGAGACAGTACCAATCCCACAAAGTAATAGAGATCATTTAACACAGAACAGAACAAGTACAGTACAATAATTCCATGCACGTTCGCTGTACCTGTATGAACCGTAATATTATTTATAATCTCCGTACACACGTAAACGTGACTATGGCCTCTGCATACCCACCACACGTACACACACACACAAAGAGAGAGAGAGAGAGAGAGAGAGAGAGAGACACACACACGTGTCTGTACAAACGTATTTTTGCTGCTGCTTCTTTGAACGTAAGCTTTAGATTGGAAAGAGAAAAACAGCGACCAGACAACGCGAACAAAAGACAGCCCCACGTACACCAGTTCACACCGCAGACACGCACACACACACACAAACACGCGCGCACTGAACAGAAACAGAAAAAAAAAATATATATATATATGAAGAAAGAAAACGACACAATCACCATTCTCATGTACGTACACTTCTCGAAAGCGAAAGAGAAAACGAGAAGGTACAAAGCCTGACAAGTGACACGTACGGAGGCATTTTATTGAGAAGCCGCTCGAGTCGCGGTTGTGTCGAGGTGATAATACCACCGGAGAAGAGAGATATCGAGACAAAAAACCAAGTGAGGGAGAGAGTGAGAGTGAGAGAGAAAGAGGGAGAGAGAGAGAAAGAGAGAGAAAGAGAGTGAAAGAGAGAGAGGGAGAGAGAGAGAGAGAAAGGGAGAGAGAGAGTGAGAAAGAGCGAAAGGGGAAAAAAAGGACAGTGCAAAGAAGAGACGAAAAGACGAAAAAAAAAGAACGTACGAACGGAGGGTGGGTGGGGGGACACGAAGGAGAATCGAGGCGGGAAAAACGTGACGACAGTGATGGGATTCGCAGAAACACGCGGAGACGAGGTCGACGATGAAAGTTTCGTGATCGAATTGATGAGGAAACGGGGCCGAAATGGCTGCTCGAGAGAAGCGAGAGATTCCAGGGTAGATTCGCCTATCTGGATGTAGATTTTCGTTGCGGATCGATATCTTGTATCTGTGCCGCG
The DNA here is from genome assembly GCF_050908995.1 of Andrena cerasifolii. Taxonomy (NCBI): domain Eukaryota; kingdom Metazoa; phylum Arthropoda; class Insecta; order Hymenoptera; family Andrenidae; genus Andrena; species Andrena cerasifolii. The sequence continues at coordinate 7,235,516 of NC_135123.1, forward strand.
TCTGAATATGCATCAACCGCAGAGTTGAGTCTGCTAATCCGCTTGATTCCTTCTATGAATCCGAAGTGGCCGCGAGGCGGAAGCCGGACGGTTGCCGGAAATTCCGTTCGCACAGCGTAGGCGCGATCGATCGATTAAGCGGCGCTAAAATGCCCCGACCTTGACCCCGTTGCGATCAAAATGGAGGACAAGCTCGGCGGCGCGAATCTCTGCGAGTCTCTCTCCTCGAGTTGCTTCCTGTTTCGCAGCGATTCCCTTGCCGCGCTACGCTCGAGCATTCTCTCGGACGTACGGGCATTCAGAGAGTTTCAATGGAGTCTCGTGACTCGAGATATCAATTGATAACGGGGCGGGTGGGGGGGGGGGGAATTATCGAGGGCGACGCGGTGCCGTTTTTCGCTCGCCTCGGCGCTGCCCCTGTTTCCACGGCCGACGGAGAGCCGACTAAATCCCCGCGCGGCGGAGGCTTCCAGTCGCGCGTAGAATTTCGATCGATAACGGAAGTTGAAGCGCGCCAACGGCCCTCGACAAGTTTCGGGGAAGGATGCTCGAGAGAGCCTGGTACACGGTGAATCGCAGAATCGGGAATCAACGAGGCCCCGTCTATTCTAATTGGCTCCGAATATTACCTCCAAGTCGAGGGACGAACGATCGACCACCACCCGCCGGCAGCTAACGCGACTCTCGCACGCGAAAAAGTACACGCTACGCCAATGACCCAGAAACCGTGCGCGACCCTGGGTGCAGAGAAGGTGTTCGCTTCATGTGGGGAACCATCGTTACCGATCAGTCCGTAATTGGGAGCCTGCTCTCGGCGTTGCAGAGATTCCGAAGGGAAAGTCGGGAACCTAGGATTAATACTCTGGGAAGAACGAAGGGAATAGCAGCGCGACCCGAGGAAATATTACGCGCACGAATTGCCAGTAAATGCGTCGTTTTATCCGAGTACATCTTACTGGAAAGGATTTCGAAAATAAACCACGTAGAAGAAGCTACAGGGCGATAGACGCTTGCTATGCTGGGAGCAGAGGCGTGTCTGACCAAAGGCTGGCCGCTACTACTCGCGCGCCGGTTTCCCCTTCGTTACTCACTCCTTCTCCTCGTTCTAACACATCAGTTATCGCATTGCTGACTGTACTTTCCTACATCTTCCTGTAACTTTTACGTCACGGCTTGATAGAGAAGTCACCTGAGGCGAAAGTTCGCGGAATTAATAGCGACGTTAGAAGCATCAGCGCATTTACTGGCATTTCTATTTCGAATTCCTAAGTCGCATAGTTGTTCGCTCGTTCGAGGGTGGTTTTAAACGTTCCGCAGTAAAAAAAGAAAAGGGAGGTTCGATGAAACGGAATGATCGATCCACTTTTTCGCTAGCGAGAGTCCGGAAAATAGAAGGCAGAGTCTAGCGACTCGATCTCCCCGTGCTTCTGTCGGAATCGTTCGTTCTACTTACATCGGGGTACCGAGATCACTACCAAGTAGCCACACTCTAAATTCGAAACCAGCTGCCAATCGGCTAACAAAATTACACTCGACGAATTCGGCAGGCAGATTAACCGGATTTATAACCGAGAGGGTCGGTGGAAAGCTCGATCGCCGCTGCCGGGGCTCCCTGCGTTCACCCTGAAATCTGCTCAAGGGATCCCGCAATTATTTTTAACGAATCAAACTTTCCCAGCCGGTTCTTCTATTCGATCGAAAGCTTCTATTGAAAATACCTCGAGACTGGAGCGAATCCAACCGAAAGGTTTCGGTAGATTCGTAAAATTCTAACGGCAGAATTCCGAGATCGGAGAATGAAAGGCCGCAAAACTCGGGCGATTAAAAACGACTGAGCAGTTCAGAGATTTTTACATGAAAATTTGAACAAGGGAGCCCTGAACCGTGCCGAGTCGAACAAAAGGGTGTCGATGGGCCGGCCAACGAAATTATTTTCAAAATCCAGCGCGCCACGGAAGGGGTGACTTTTCTTTTCACCAGGGAAACTGTCCCTTTCGCAATTTTCTGCCCTGGCCACGGTTTCGGTGAATTTAAGCCGACGTATTGTCCGCTGGCCTCACTGATGACACGAGTCACCCTCTCGACCGCCACTCTAGTGTACGAGCCACCCTTTTCGGAGCCACGCTGCCAAGGGAGTGGGCTTTTTTTAACGCAGCTATCTTCCATTCTGCAAGAGAGCCTCGCTTCGTCTTTAGCGCCAGACTCGCGCCGTAAAAATCTTCCTCTTTCTATTTCAAACATAATTGTTGCCTTTTACTCCTGATTGAATTTAATTACTTCCCCAAACACTCGACTTTCACCGCGGATGACTAAAAATCTCGACAGCCTTTTCTTTGCATTTACTCCAAGTCACTTCTACTTCCGTTCCGGCTGGATTTGCTCCCGAAAATTTGTCTCAACTTCAACCGAGCGGTTCGCCAGAGCAGGGCTTCGGAATGATTTTCAGCTCGAAGAAGAGCCTTCGCCCTCGCGGTTAAGTAAATCTCGCCACGCCTGAATGAAATACAAATTCAATTGCGGCTCGAGGGTTGATTAACCACCGTAGCCGGTTTTTCCTCGATTGTACTTTTCCCGATCGTTTCGAGGCTAACGAAGGAGGCCGCGACAGGGTTGAAAGTCGCTTTTCAACCCCGGCGCAGAGTGGAAGATACGAGTATCGCGTTCGAAATTGTACGACGCATTTCGAGTTGCGGAGCGTCGACGGTGCTCGACTAACTTTTTTTTCCCCCTCTTCGACGGGAGCGGAGCACACTTGCTTTCGGTTTTCATCGCGAATCTTCGCGCTCGCTCCGTCCCCGTCGCCAGCGCTGGTGGAATTCAATGAGCTTCTCCCGCGTGTTCGCGCACAACGAAGTAGAACAATGGTGCGGCGGTGATCGAACACGCGAGGAGCGGCTGGTCGTTTCGATTACCCCGGACGAAATATAATATGCAGTTTGATCATTCCGAGGGGCCGAGAACGACACGAAAGGGAGGCATTTCGGTATTAGAAACGAATCTGAATTCGAAACTCTGATTTTCACGTTGAATTTCTTGTATCACTGGTCGCAGGAAACATACGGAAACGAAGCGGAAACTTTTCCCACGCAGTGTTTCTTAACCCCTCGATACCCACGCTGTCGTCACGCCGTCAAAGGGTTACGAAGATCACGATCGATCCCTTCATTGATACCTTCGACTCACAATTGGTACAGAAATGATCACAAGTCCCATCGGTGGTTCCCTCTTTACAAGAATCTTCGCGTTTGATTCGAGAGAAATTTATCAACCCTTTGCACTTGTTAAGCGAAGTAGAAATTTTAATATACTTACCTCTATCTACCAAGACAGAGGGGGTCAAAATATTCAGGCTCCAACGTTCACTTTGAAGCTATATCGAGTACTGCTTTCTCAAGCCCGAGCTTGGCAGCAGCTAGACGCAGCGGCGGAGCAGGCGCAAAGGGTTCCCTGTATATCTGTACATCGCGATCCCTGAAACTTATAAAGAGAGAACCACCGAAACAACCCTTACCCTCGACATTGACGCAACAACAAAAAAAAAAGGACGAAATGGGGTTACACAAAAGAAAAAGACTCGTGAAATTCCAAGCATACGTAATCGAGACAAGAGGGAAAGACGAACGAGATGAAACGAAAAGGAGTGGAAAGAACGTGGAAGAACAATGCGAGAGGAACGAGTAGATAAAGAGAGATTAAAGCAAAAAGAGGGGGGATGATGCACGGTGCGCCGGTAAATCGTTGAGGAAGAGACAAATTTCTCAATAAAACGCCACCGGGCTATCTCAAGTCTCTATATATGTACAGTAGCATATTGCATGGCCAACATATATATATCCATATATATATATATACGTTATTATGTAAACCGAGTGACTTTAACGAAGCATTTCCCCTCCGTTCTGCGTCTTCGAGTCTGTTCTCCGACGCGGTCGAGGAACGTCCAGGGCGTTCCGATCGAACGACGTCGTTCGGAGCGCAAAACTTCGAGGCACAGGGGTAGTCGAGAATGGTGCGAGATTATTTGGGAAAACGGTGCTGGGTGGAAACGTTCGACGTTCGGACCACGCGCTTCTCTTCCCTTGCAAATTGTCACCCGTCTCAACTACGAGTCGCTTTTTTTTTTCTCTCGACAAAACTTCAAAGAAACGTCTGTTTGGAAAATGATTGCTCACGAGATCCCCCAGCATCGTTGCAAAAAGAGAGAGAAAAAACCATGGCAAACCAGAGAAATCTCGCCGCATGGGTCACACATAGGGTGTCCCCCAATTCTTTCATGTTTCTCACCCTCCGGGCAAATTGAGCGGCGCGTGGCTAAAGGGATAAGAAGGGACGATTGGAAGTCGATTTTCACGAGAGATCGATGTACCTGGAGCAAAATTCGTTCGCGATATCCTGGCGAAAGGAACCAGAGAGAACAGACGAAAAGAGAATACAGGACACCCTAGTTACACGGCGATCCTTTCGTACAAATTCGACGACGACAGACGAAAGTTTGCTTGCTTGCTTGCTTGCTGAATTCCTCGGCGTGGAAACGGGGACGAGGAACACCGTAACACGCCCTCGTTTCCGGTGCCCCTCTCTGTCTCTCGCGTCTTTGTCCTTAGAATACGACACGAAGACGTACACGGGGAAAGAAAAAAAAAAAAAGAAAAAAAAAGAGCGATGTTTAGACGACTTGTAACCCCTGGAGGCCGGCGAAATTTTTCCGTCCCCGTCGATCGATCGCCGATACAGGCGTCCCTGTTGGAGAAGGGATCGAACGCACCGAGTCTCAGCTTGGACAGCGACTGGAAATTCGAGATTCTGTCATAGGGGCCCGCGAGAGACGATTGTCTTTTACTTCGCTCAGAGACCGCTCGACTCCTTAACGCCTCTTTCCGCGAGGCACCGAGAGTTCCTAATCTTCTTTCGCAGACGCTACTGAATGTTCCATCCGGGTTCCATTTTCGGCAATCTATTCAGCCGGCCGAAGTTCGCGAATTATCAGATCTTGGAGTGTCTAAATCTAGCGGAACGGAGCACAGTCGCGCGGCGCTAGAGTTTCGCGAGAAGGGTTCGGGATGATCCGTGACAGGTATCGACGGAATCTCGATCGAACCGGGGAAAAGTTTCGCCGACGTCTGGGCTCGAATGCTGTCTTATTGAACGCGAGCATTTTGCTGCGAGCCGACCATCCCCCGCCAGATAAATCCCAATTTTAGAACTCCACTTGTAATACAGAGAGTGCCGTTTTTTACTTAGCTGTTGATTTGAGGTCCTTACGCAGGTAGTATTTGCCCCCCTCGCCCTTACTCAACCAGATACCAGTATTGTTAGTCGACACCTTGTAAGACAAAGCATGAATGTTCAGCCCGTTGGAAAGAAGTCGCACATTTTTACAGGCGTCAATCACATATCGTCGGTGACCCTCGGCGGTGTAACAGAAATCGGACTCGTCTCCCTTTCACCCGGATCCAAGAAACTTCGAACAATAATTAGCAAAACAGCGACGACAGCTGAGCGCGCGTTTTCTCGCTGTAAAACGTCGGGTCCAAGCGCCGTCGCTTAGGAGAAAACGCGTCGAGGGTCACCAGCTCAGAAACATCAGGGGGGTACACGAAACAAACGATCCGAGATTCGATCGTCCCCCGCATCGCGACGCAATCGACCGAAATCGCGAAGCAAACAACGAGCCGCAGAGGGTTTCGAGAATGTTATACTTTTTATATTCACCGAGCAGCGTCCATCCCCTTCCTCTCTGTCCTCCTCTTTTCCGGAATATCTTTCCAGGGAGGGGAGGGGGAAAAAAAGGACAGTCGGTTCTCGCGATTCAGGCATGTAACCGGCGCTCGTTAAAAATGCCCGATACCCGTGACGCTCTAATTAACTTTCTCGAAATTGAATCGTGCAGCTGTCGACTTGCCACGGCGGAACGTCCGTCAAAACGCGAAGAATTCCGGGGGATCCGATGAATCGATAATGAGGGCTCTGGCCCGTTATTGTTGCCATCGCCGCGGTTTGTTTTCCCCGTGTGCCGTCTGCGAGCCATCGGCGACGGTAATTAAATTATTAACGTGGCCGATCGTTAATTACGCGTTGGGGAAAAAAAAATTCCACGAGAATCCGGGGATGGGGTGGATCGAAACGTCCGGCCTCGAACGGGAATATATCGCGTCCGAATTTAGAGGGGCGGCGCTCCGGATCGAAGCTTCATCTTCTTCCTGCTTCCTGGCGATGGAAATCTCGGGTTCGAGATATTTCTGAAAGGCTGGCCCCGAGCCCTGCTGCCGCGTTAATTTCGACCAGTTGTCGGTCTAAATTCATCGAATTAGCATTTAAAGCAGCTCCCGGATCGAAGGAAACGACGGAAACGGCCACTTTGGATGCCAGAAGCGGAGCTACTTAGCCTTGCCGAAAGGGAATAAGATCGAAGGTGAGCAATTATGAATATGAATGACGGATCGGAGGCAGCGGAGGGGAGTGCAGCCGGAGGAATTCGAAGAAGCGGTGTCGTTGAGTGAAAAGCGGGCGAGCTTCCGGTGGGCGGCGAATATATCGGTGAGTTCGGCCAATAAGCAATAAAATCGAATCGCCCTCATAAATCTGCGCCAAGCGAGAAAATCCAAGGCGAACCGGGCCGTCCCGACTCCGACGGAATGCGAGCCTATCAGGCAAAAAAGGGGGCCGCTGGGGGAGGCCTATCGGAGACGAGGTTCACCCTTGCACCGACCACCCGCCACCCCGTCTACAGGGTGTGCTTGCAAGCCATCCGAATCCGCTCGAAATTTCCAGCTGCGCTACTCCGAGGAAACGTCTCGAGGTCTTTTTGAGAAACCGTTCGTTAAATAAATCATCTCTCCTCCATTCCGGAGATATCTGGGGGGAAGTTGCGCAAGCTACCAGGTGATGAATGAAGGAGAACGTTGACGCAGAGTCGGCGGAGAAATTAATGGAAGGGACAGTGCGAGTAGCTGGGAATTTTTTTATTCAAGATTCTTCCCCATCACACCTGCACGGACGATTGTACTAAAAATGGAGAGGACGGAGCGTCCAGCGTTCAATCGCGTTAGACAAAACTCCGAAATCGCGATAATACGCGCAATTGCCGCCGGTGGATTAACGGAAATGAAGCGGAATTCAATTTCCTGGCGGCTGGGTGTTTTCCTAAAAACGGCGCGATCGAGTCTCGCTATCAATAATATATACGGAGAGAGAGAGGGGGAGGGAAAAAAGCTGGAAATTGTTAACCCGCGAAAAGTCGAGCGCGCTGGGGCAGACTTTGTCGATTCATTACACAGCTCGTCCGCAAAAATTTGAAACGGGATCTCGCGAGTTACAGACCGTGTTAGCTGCTTTCCCAGAAAGCCGGTCCAGGGAAACGTAGGTAATATCGAAAGAAATGGAGGCAGAAATAAACTGGAACTATTGGGGAACGTTACTGGGGAAACGGCGATGCCGGAAGCGACTCTTCTTCCCCTATTAAACCAGCCGAGCGAAACCGTTTCTCACTTTAAGGAGGTGGGACGATAAAGAGGAGCTGGATGAGAGGAGTCGAGGAATTAAGCACGTATCAAGAACACGCGGAAAATGAACCGAACCGAGGGTGAACGTAGAAGTCGCCATTGAGCGAATACGAATAAATCAAGGAAGAACATTAGAAGCCTCTAAAAGAAGGAGGAACGAGAATCATTGTGGAGAGAGCTGTCTCGAGGACACATACACCCGATGTGTATCGGGGAGGCGAGCGGAGGAGGCGAGGGTGGTTGGAAAAGGTTGGAGAACAGAGTATCGGGATCACGTGGCCCATGTAAATGCACGGTCGCCATCTCTGCGTGTATTATTTTATTATATAGCAGAAGCTATTGGGGCCACGTGACGCCAGGCGAGTTCCTCGGCCGAAACGCAATCATTCTTGAGTTATTCGAGGAGGGTGGCGGCTGCAACGGATACACGGGCCGCGCGTCTCTTCTCCAGGACCCGGCTATATGAAGAAGACGTCTACGTGCCGCGCTTGCAACCCTGACAAACTTCCTTTTGATTGGCCCTGGCCGACGGTTGCGGGGACGGATACCCCACGTACGGCGGATCTCAGCCGAGGGTTAATGGAGTTTCCAGTTTCATGGTCTCCAGATCTGCAGCTGCAACTCCTGCGACTCTCATTTTAATTCATAGACGCTTCTTTGGCTATCCTCCGTGGTCCAGGCTTCGGATCGTTTCGTTCTGAAGTAGGGGAAGATGTGGTCGGTCGATTTTGGGGCAGGTCTGAGGAATTCTCCGAGGATCAGCTATTAGAAGCTTGCGAACTAGAGTTCCTCCGTTTCCTTCGATGGAAAAGTGTGCTCGTTTATGCGACCCTTGGATCTCGATTGTATCGTGGAGAATCGACGATTCACAGGAAAGGGACGTGGTCCCCTGAAGTCACATTGCTGTTCGCTCGTTGTCTCCTCTGATACGAGGACAGGTGTTCGATAGACCACCCCCGATAGCCCGTGAAATTTTTCCGGGCGACCTGATCTTCTCGTCAAAGTGACCCCCGGCCGGCTTTTCAGGCCGCGACACAAAGTGTCAACCGGATTATTTCGAAAAGCCACCTACCGACCGCACGTCAGAGATTTTCTGCACGTTAGGAGAACTGGGGGAGAGGGAGAGAGAGAGAGAGTAGCTCGTTAATGCTTTATCGCGCGGTGCGCTCGAGTGGATTTGGCCCACTTAGCCGTTTCTGGAATCCTTCGATCGATCCGCGTTGACATCCGGTTCTTGCTTGCATCCATTTCGAGTTCTGCCCGCCGATGGATACACGCCTGACAACCCGACCGTCTTTCCGCTTGACAATTTTAAAGTCAATTTTGGCCCCCCTTCTCGGCAGCCCGCGCGGAGACAACTGTCATCGGTGTGTCCTCCCGTCTGACACGGGGCAAGAATAGATTTTTATGCCTCGGAGGATATGCAAATGGTGCGCGAAAGCAGGTGTGTATCTCTTCTGCTGTAAGTTGGAAAGTTGCTGCTAGTACCTAGTTATCTTCAACTGTATGGATTCAGCTGTTATCTCCTTCTCGATTAAGGGCTCGAGGGGTTAACGAGAGTAAATTTCAGGTGGTCGAGAGTACTTCAGCTTCTTCTTCTTCTTCTTCTTCTTCTCTTGTGGACACTGCGAGGGCAGAGTCGTCGAGTCTGTTCGTTCGCAGATATAATCGATCGTTGAATTATTAGATAGGGAGGCATACGGAGACATCGTTTAGGTGTTTTAGTCGCGGCAGCTCCGTCTGATCGAGGAATAGAGGGATAGGAGGAAGCGGAGGGCGCTTCGAGCTCGCCCGCAAGTCGACGGTCGCCACGATCGAGCTTCCCCCGCTGCAAAGTCCCGGGGGTAATAATGAACGCGTCAATTTTCCGTCTCTGCCGGCCTGTCCACCCCCAAAGGCAACCCCCTGCGCCGGTATCCCCGTGTCCCTGTTCCCGGGTGCCATTTTTTTCGCGAGCTTCCTTTCATTCGTTATCGGCCGCTTGCTAATGGCACGCGATTGCCTTTTCAACCGCCACCCCCGCCCCCCCTCCCGAGTCCCCCGACAGTGTGTCTTCGTCCCTTTGCCGCCCCTCCGACTACGCGATGGCATTCCATTTTCGTGGATCGACGCCGCCATCGCCACGTGATCGCGGTCCCTCCGATGGAAATTTTAATTGGCAACGATTTTACGGGGCTAGATTCTTTCATTAGGAGCGAGGTTTTTAAGATCATTCCAGGGGCTGGCCACTCCTCGTGACAGCTTAATGGAGAATTCCTAACGCGATTCGACGCGATTGAAATATTCGGATGTCCAGCGATCGACATTCCGGCTTCGACGTTCCTCGGGGAGAGGATCGAGCGCAGTCGATGTTTTAAACGTTTCCTTGGGCCGATAGGGGGTGCCATTGGCAGATCCGAGAATTGGGACATTCATATGTTTCCGGGGCTGTGGCAGGACGATCGTGAGGCTTCGAAACGAGTTCTTCTAATTTCTGTTCAAGTACTTCTAAGCGCAGAGGAGCATCGTCTCTCGCCGTGCATAATCGATTTCGCCGAACTGCCAGCAGTAAGCGCGAGTTTTTCTCCGTCGCGCGAGCGATTCCATCCCGCCGGCCGAATGGGCAACGCATCGCCGAGGAATTTAAACGATTTCCAAGTTTTGAGGGACCGATCGACGCCGGACAAAGGGAAAATTGACGAGTTATTTAATCTAATATCGATCGGGGCCGCTGGGAAATTCCAGCCGGCTAGAGAGCGACGCACGCAGCGCAAATGTTATTTCTTCCCTTTCTTTTTCTGCTCCTCTTCTCCGTAATTATGCGCCATAACGTTACAACGGGCGGCACAAAGGGCCCGGGCAGTGATTACGTTCCAATTGCCAGCTAATATCGCGATCGAATCGAATTCGACGCGCGGGATCGTTATTATTTCAAAGAGCAGTCTGTCCGCGGGCGCGCGGCGATAAAATCGGCGCGGCGCGATTCGCTGAAAAATTAACCGATGGGGAAAACGCCCGCTCCGTCGCGGCGCGTTACGGTAACTCCTAATTGGGAGGAGCGGAGGGCTCGAGTGATTCCTAATTACGAAAATGGAGAGCCGAGGATCGCCTGGCCGGGGAGATGGAAGATCAAGAAACGCCTAATTACGAAATTCGAAAGCGGAGAGGCCATCTAATTAAACTACTTCCTATTAGGAAATTGCAAGATTGGCAGCTTCCCAATCAAGAAATCGGGATTTCTGAATTAGAATATGGAAAAGCCGGGGAGCGCGCCACGGTAGCTTCTAAGCTCGGGTGTCCGAGGCTCGATCGAAATCCGTGGCCGGTGCAAAGATTTTCCGGCTCGCGACGGGGGATGGGAGAATTAGCTGTCGCGTCCGCGTTGGATACGTTCCAACGAGGGGGAGAAGAATAACGGGGTAAACGTACACTCGACCAGACATAAATACCACTCAGATTCGAAACAAGGCATCCACACCCACTCACTCGAGAACACGAAACGAAAAAACACACCGAATACCACTCGCTTTCTCCAAGGAAATGCATCTACCGACACTCTTGCATCGTCACACGTCCGTCCCCCTAACGCCCCTTGCCCTGTTGGTACCCTTTAGTGACATGTTTATCAGCTGTAGCATTAATTATAAGTTTGAGATATTCGTGGTATGCAATATGAACCCGCCCCCTTTTTTATATCCAGTGACTTGTATACATGTTACTTATATATATATATATACATATTACATTGCCATTAGGCAAAATTTTCTTGAATATGCGCATCTGTATATCGAGGCATCACCTTTTTCGTTTCGCTCGATGAACGGCACGAGAGGGAGTGTGGCATTGTTTGGCAAAACGAAAAAGTGGCATACGCGATAACAGACAAGAAAACAAAAAAAAAAAAATTCATAGAAACTGAAGAAGACGAGCCCCGAGACGGAGGCCCGTCCGACCGAATAACTTCGTCGTTCATTCACGTTCGTTTCTTTTTTCTGCTTTCAGCTGCACAGATTCCACAACGCGCAAGTAAGTACGATTAAATTACATCGAAAAAACGACCCGTCCACCCCCTTTCCCAGTTCCGCGTCTACCACGTAATTGGTGGCAAGAATCTCTCCCTTCCGATCCTCTTTTCTTCGCGTTTCGAAAAAAAAAAACTTCGCGTTTAATGGCTACTTGCGAGTCCGTTTCGAGTAGAAGACGTCGCGTTTGAGCTGGCCTTCTTTCCATTCCCGTCGGGACGCTATTCATCGGCTAATTACCAATTAGTTCCCGTCCTCTCGCGACAGCGAAACGTCTCCGGCGGCGCGGTCTTTGCGAGAACCAGAACTTTTAATCCGTTCCTGGTCGAAACCGACAACCAAAACAATTTGCCAGTGCTCGGGCGTTCGGTACATTGTGCCGGGGTAAAGGAGGGTTCCCTGCTTCCTTGTCGCGATTCGGAGCAGGAACGGATCGAGCGCGACTCTTCGAAAGTTCTTGGAAAAAGTGCCGCGTCAAAGTGACCGAAGTGGTCGTTTCGCAATTATAAATCTCTTACCTCCTATCCGTCCCTCCACCTATCTCCCGTCGAGTGTTACTCCCGTTCTATGGCGAATCCTCCAACGATTCTTTCCAACGTCGGTTGTTCGAGGGCGATCCACTAAAGGATGGTTTGAATTTTAGCATGCAAGAGGAAAGACGAGATGGCGAGCCAGGCAGAACACCAACAGCCCGCCCCCAAGAAACCGCGGCTGGTTTTCACAGACCTTCAGCGCCGTACTCTACAGGCTATTTTTAAAGTAAGTCTTGTATAACTTAACTCGCGTTTTGATCGATAGCGCCCACTCTTCCACCTTCGGTCTCGCGATTGTCCCGGGGTGGAGGAAGCAGCAACACGCTGGGGCAATCGAATCGGGACCTCCCTTCTTTTCCCCCACTCTGCGTGGAGCATAATTTTCCTAACGCGTGATTCTTAATCAACCTTGCGGGAGAGAAAGGGTAGTCCGTTCCACCCTGCCGCGAGCAAAGCATTCGGGGAATCAACCGACGAAACCTCCACCGGTTCCTGGCGGCCGTCGAGGGCAATAGGCATCGTTAAAAGTGGAAGGCGCGTACCGCGCGGCGCGGCAGGCGAGGGGGTGGATTTTTGTCCCGTCGCGACGGGAACGCTAATGAGGAAACGGACAATATCGATGGCCATTCTTGAGAGTGGTCGCGATCGTAGTCGCAATCGAAGCGCGCGGGGAGAGCGCGACGGAGGAATCGGCCGCGAAATTATTCAAGACGGATCGATAGGGAACGGTGGCGGTCGACGCGGGAGGGTGAACTCACCCCCTGGGGTAGATACGCGCCGTTTTTCTCCACGTGCACGCGAAAAATCAGGGTTACGACACGCCACCTGTCTCATCGCCTCTACCCTCGAGGATTCAAGATTCTTCGTCGCTCTTAAAGGTTAACTTCGGCTTGGGACAGCGATTCGGTTCTGCTGGCATATATCGCTCCACCCCCAATTGCTGATTCTCTGAATCTTTGTCCACGGTTGAAAGCGCAGTACGAATGGGGAGAAGAATTCGAGTCTTCTCGAATGTTACGAGCTAAGGTTGGAAGTGGAGGCAGAATACGCTCGGTAATGTCGTTGGGAACTATGCCAAATAGTTAGCAAACCGAGCCTACGGCAACTGCGACGAGCTTGTCATTAAAGGAGGCATTAAAAGACAACGAAAGAACACGGGAATGACAGAGGGGAATTTACGCGGCCGTGCACTCGATACCTTCTCGGTGGGCCATCGATACCGCGGCCATTCTACTCTTCGCGTAAAATTCTGCAATCCTTGGAACACGGTTTTAGTAACGACATGCCGCTAATTGAGGACTTGCACCGAGAGAGGTGCAACTTCGTTTCTTACAGTTTTTCAGTTATAACGTGTAATATATGTAGATAAAAAAATCTATATCGTTGATGCAAATCCGATAACAAATGAGCGATTTATTGCAAAATTTTGTGCAATGTTTTTGTTTCGGGGCGGCTCCAGATTCGAAAAATTCGCCAAAAATAGAAACGAAGACATATCAACTCAATAAATACTATCTACTGTGCGAAAATGTACATTATTCGATTAGTGTTCTCTTTTCAATGTTAAGTGAAAGAAATAATTTTATGAACAGATTTTTCGAACTTTTTCGAAGTTGATAAAGGTGGAATGCACTCCTCTCGCTGCAAGGTCCTCAGTTGCCGTTTAACTGCGTCTTATATTGTGCCTGCCTTTCGTCGAAGACTACAGACTCTTCGAGTAGGAAGCTGATGTTCTATTAAATGGGAAATGAACTTTAAATTTAGAAGAAATTTATTCAAAGAGTAAATCTAGCTTAAATATAGGATGATCTGAATTAGGACTAGTGGTTCTCTGTTAGGTTTCAAGTAGATGTAGCTTTAATCGAGAATAAGTATCGACTATATCTGGATTAAGCTAACGCGCAATTGTATAGTGTGACTTCAGTTTAAATTATTAACTTTTAATCTCTTTATTGGACCTCGATTAAGTTTCACTTAGAAGTGAGTTAGATGTTTGTCAGCTGCGTCCCGAAGAGCTTCTCCCTCTCCAGAGAACAGCGCGGGAGTTCTTTTCGTTCCTATATCTTTCTTCCAACTTCGTATCGATTAGTCTCCGCGGGACGCAAGGAGAGTCAGATTTATCGAGGCAATTGGAATGCAGCAGAGCCGGGGCGAGATCGGATCGACTCTGTCGGCTAGATTGCGGGATAAATATGGAAATAACGCGGACGTTCCCTAGGAAAAGGGAAAATGGACTCGCAGCGTATTCGCCAGTTCTTTGGAAGTATGCCAAATAGTTCGCGAATTGACCTTAGCCCAGTTAACGCCACCGCTCGATCTTTCTCGCGTTCCGCTTCTATTTCCCGCTCGATTATTCGGGCCCCAAACTTTCCCCGACTCTTATATTAATTCCTCAATTTGTAAAAATGAAAACAGGAAGGCCGTTCTTTGGATTATCCGCTCGGACGAAGTAGCCGCCGAAGAAATACATTGAAAGTGCGAGAGATCGATTGTCAAGCAGCGACGAACGAGTTCGCGCGGGGTAGGTGCGAAGCCAGCGACGGAAAGAAATTAAATTAAGCCAGTAGAACCGCGCTATTACGAGAGATTTAATTACTCGAAGTGCCGCGGGCGTTAGCTGGCAGCGTAATTCGCTAAATACTTGAAGCGACACCCGCGCGAAAGCAGGATACTCGCAAGAGACGTTTAAGCGACCGTTTCGGCCCGACCCGACGCAAAATTCCGAGCCGATCGAATTGCGACGTCGTTGCGATTAATTTCACCTGGCTCGCTGTTGCTGGCCGAAATTTCATCCGGAATTCTGAATAAACGAGTGGATCTGAATGAAATCCGCGCGATCGATCGATCTCATTGATGGCGGCTCGCCGCGAGTGTCTCCAGTCACTGGAATTTCCTGCAATCTGCCGGAATCACGAATTTTCTCCAATCTATTATGCGTCTTAATTGCGCGAGTTCTCTTAGCTCGCTTCGGCGGCTATATTTACGGGCGTTCCTTAATTGAGCAGGTTCTCCTGCCACCTAAAGCACTCGCAACTTTTCTAAGCCTTTCCATCCGAATGTTTCACCCCCCACTGTTGCGTTGAAAAGTTCGATGGCGGCAGGAATATCTAAAAGCTACGGTACTCGAAGAGCAGGTGTCGTTCGTGGTTTTTGAAGTTGCACGCGCATCTTTCAAGCCGTGACACGTATGCAAGCCACCCCTCCTTTCCCTCCGTATGCCTTCAGGCACGGTGCACAGTGGCTGTCAAGGAATAATCACGATCCTTGTGCCGATAGTGTCCCGCATTTCCAACAATTGATACGCCTCTCTGTAGGTATATAGAAATCGGTATCCCGTAGACAGAGGAGGCTACCTTCGTTTCGTTGCGTTACACGCGGTGAATTACACCTAGACAGGATATCAATACGGCTGCGGCTCCTTGAACGTCACCTCGGTGCATCCTCCAAGTGAATTAAGTGAAACTAGGTTCCTATTCGAATTTTCTTAAACTCTCTTAAACGGTGTATCGCGACTTCTCTCAATTACTTATGCCTTAGAATGTTCTGTAATTTTCTAACACCTTTCTGGTATCTATATCTCGAAACTGTCTGATATTTATCAAGTCCTTCTAAATTCATTGTTTCGAGTTCTTTTAAATTCATTCCTCGGAGCTGTGTTCTCCAGCTCTTAAAACTAATAACCGGGGGAAAGGATAATTCGCGGGACTAGGCCATGCGAATCGTTCGTTCTAGCGCAATTGCGTACAAAAGCCTAAACGTTCGCGTTTCATACGTGGAGCGCGTTAATTATCCCGTTCAGCTGCACGCGTAATCGAAGTATCGGTTTGTAATAATTGTTGCTTCGACCAATCGATACGCTCTACCCCGTCCGTTTATTGATCGACCGACGTCGAGTAAGAAACGTCGCGTGGGAAGGAAGCGTGCCAGCTCGTTCGCCACATGCAGAGAAATGTTTGCCGTGTATAACACTGACGGCGATTTTTCCCTTTCGCCGCTTCCGTGTAGGGTAGAACGAATCTCAAAGAAGATCTAGATTCCCCGAGGGCGCGAGTCTCTGTCGCAGAAACTTCCCCATGCTTGTGTCTGCAAAAAGTGAATCGTAAATTTTCTAATTCATTGGCGAAGCGCTTATCACTCGGGTGTTTGAACAAGGACGAGAGTTGGCTAGAGAGCGGGTCACTTGTCGAAAGAACACAGGACTTAGAGTAATCGCAAGCTTTCGATGACCTCCGAATTGTTTCTGTAAATTCTCCACCCTGCACAGTGGTTCGAGTATACTACATGCTAGCTGGAGAAAATTATTTTTTCGCGGTATTGGGTTTATATGGGGTTCAAATTGTATCACAGTTTATTATTTCACCAAAAATATCAATGAAATAAAAATATGACTAAGTCAGTAAAGGAGAAAGGACAAAACGACAGTACACATTGTACTTTAACTATATATTTAACATATTGTACTATGATTATCAGTTATAACGTTATGATTATTCCTGTAATTTCTGAACTGTTTTCGAGTACGAGGCTCGGCAGGAGAGATAGCACAGTTGTTATATTTCAGACTCTATACGTATTATAGATTAACTACAACTATAAGTGTGCCTTATAACAATTAATTTCTTGTTAATTACATTACAGTACATAATAGAGTCTGAAATATAGCAACAGTGCTATCTCTTCTGCCGAGTGTCGCACTCGAAAAAAATTCACAAAATATAGTTTTGCAAATTTTTGCAGATCGATCGTGTGATTAAAAAAAACTAGAAAGTCTATACTTCCCATACATTCAACCCTTGTTGCGTGGAACGACGTGGAACATATAGTAAAACACTGTTTTAATAGCCATCTTATATTAGGTGAGTCAACTGTGGCTCGAATTTTTTTTAAAACTCCACGGAAAACTCAGAAGTTACAGGAATAAACATAATCTTGCAACTGATAATTATAGTTAAAGTACAATACTGTCATTTTGTTCTTTTTCCTTTATTGAATTAGTCATATTTTTATTTCATTGATATTTTCAGTGAAATAATAAACTGTGGTACGAATCAGGTTTCTTTCTAACAATTTCAACCCCATATAAACCCAATACCGCGAAAAAATACTTTGTCCAGCTAGCATGTAGTATGCTCGAACCACTGTGCCCTGCTTCGATTGTCAAAGGAGCGATCAGAAGTCTGCTTAGAAACTCTGCAAACGCTGCTCGAGTAGCCAAAAACTGAACGTCCACCCCTAAGCAATTCCTCTCCAGCGTAAGAAACTGTCAAGGTACCGCATATTTCTAGACATCTACTGGAGGAGGTCTGGGTTAGGTAGATCTCCACCCAAGTAGGCTAGTACTCTAATAAATACTGATGAATATGAAGGTTCACTGACCGACTGGTGTCTTACAGGAGACCAAGAGGCCGTCGAAGGAGATGCAGGTGACAATCGCCAGGCAGCTGGGCCTGGAGCCGACGACGGTCGGCAACTTCTTCATGAACGCTCGACGCCGCTCCATGGACAAGTGGAAGGACGAGGACCCGAAGACGGTGGCCGTCGAGGAGGGACAGCTATCACCCACAATAGGTATCGGGCAACGGCAGCCCAGCGACGTTTTGTGACACACGTCCGACCACGAGGAGTACCACGACGAGTCGCCCGAGGAAGATCTGCCCTTCTCGTAAGGGCCGCACGTAAACCCTCGACGCAACACTCACGACTGCCCGATCACGACCGGTAGCATTCGCCAGCCAGTCGACCTGGAACGATAGTTTTTTTACCACCGCTAGCAAGTCTTCACGATCGCTCGTAGAGTCTTGTTTCGGCCAGGTAGCGAGGACCCCGAAGCGCGCGTTGATAACAGGGCTGCTCGCGTTAACTGGATTATACACAGTGGCTGAACTTTCGGTATGGATGTTTCTCAGATTCTAGAGATGAAGATTCTGCAGGGATTTGAATGGCATCGATGTTATTTGCTGATAAGGGTTCCTGGGCAGACTGGGAGGTTTTTTTGTTCTCGCGGTTTAATTTCCGAAGGGGATTTCAATGGGAATGGAGGCATTTTCAGGTCGGGGAGTATCGTTTGACATATCGCAGGATGGCGTGATTATCTTATAGCCACTGTGATAATTTTTTAACCGCAACCATTCGCGACGCGTGGCAGCCTCTGTTCGTGAATATTGCAATCGGGCCTCGCTGTGACCTGCTAAACAACACGCCTATCGCTGTTTCTAACATTCCTAAGTGCAGTTTAACAACAGAATTTCAAGCTAGTGTGCCGTTGCCGCTGTGGAAGGGGATAGAACTCGCGAGTATAGCAATAATTCTGTGAAAGTAGACAGCAGAGATCCTCGGCTTAAATGAGAGTGGCTTCGCTCTCGATAATATTTCACGATCGTTTCCTTTCTCATGCAGGAGCTTTCCACGAGCGCGACGGCGGTAGAATTCGTTTGAAAAACAGCCGGGCGTAGGATGATGATCGAACGCCACGTTCCAGGAGTCGGGGTCGGTGTATCGTTGAGTGGCGTCGAAAGAAATCGTGCTGGCCATCGGCTTCCGGTCGCGAGAATTCTCACTGCCCCCGCCAACAGGGTTCGAGCGATCCTCGAAGGGTTGCTGGTCGACGGGAAGCTCGACTTCCAAAGCACCGTTCGAGCTGAAGGTCGAACTGCTCCGAGGAACATGGTGCCATAATTTGCCATATTAGAGTAAGCTACCTTTCTCCGCGGAGAGGTCTCCTTCGCCCCCTCGATTTAGAACACATTTCTAGTCTACGCGTGTCGTCGGTGGTTCCTCGAGGACCGCCTTTTTTATCTAGTCAAAATTATTTGAAGACGCGCTGTAAGTTTCCTAGAAGATACACGTTCGAGGCTCGCGGTCTTCCTGGGGCGAGGAAAGGATTATATTTGCGTTCAAACCTACGAGAGACGGAGAGGGTTATTTTCCTGGATATTAAACGGGTCCACCCTTTGCGATTTGCGCTTTCCTCCGGCGAGCAGCCTGGGGTAGTTTACCAGAAAATCCTTGAGATTGAACAAGCGCAAGTGTTTGTTTGTTTTTTATTATTATTCTAACGAGTACTTTGAAGGATAGAGGGTTTAGTGCCATGCGGATGATATCCTGTGCCATGTTTTACTTAATTTAACGTAGGAGAGAAGGACTTGCGAAGTAGAGGCTGACTTGCTGTGAAATCGCGGGGGGTTCCAAAGCTGTGAGAATTTTGTTAACGTACCCCGACGTTTCTTTTATGAAATACACCTTTCCAACGACCCGGGGAGACCGTCGTTGTCAGTGATCAACGTCGCCACTTTGAGCTAAACTGTTCATACACAAATATCCTCGATTTCGATTGAAAATTAGCCCACCTGGCCTTGCGAGCAATACCAAAGAATTCCTGCAGCAGAGCGACATAAAATTCCTTCTTAATCACGGTCAACTAAACGCGCAAAGTGGCAGCGCCTCGATCATCAACCAAAGTGCCGAAAAGAATCGATCGAACATCGAGGGGGTGAAGGTGGAAGGTGGCAAAGGGGGTGAGAAAGCTCAGTCCAGGAGGTGGGTGGTCGAAGGGGGTGTTCAGGACTCGTCGTGTCCTCGTTGGTCGCTAAAGGAACAACAACGGAGAAACCCGTAAAAAAAAACTGAACAAGGACGCGAACAAGAACAGCTTCGTTTCTTAAAAAGACAGACAAACACACACCCACCCACACACACACACACACACACACACAGATGAAGAGAAATAGAGAGGCAAACATTCACACATTAACACAGAGACCACGAAGAGATGAATAAAGATACAAACAAAAGTGGCATCGTGTCGGGGGTGCACGTGCCAAGTGATATATATATTCTATGTATGTAATGAACATTGTATATCAGAGTGGACGCTGTTTTGTGCGAAGCGACGGAGAAGAGGAGGAGACGGGACACGGGAGGTGCGGAGGGGTGATCGTTCGCGAGAATTAGTGGTTTTCAGTGTTCACCGGGATGCGAGGGGGAGAGCTGATTGAATGCATGGGAGGGAGAGAGTGAGAGAAACAGAGAGAAAGAGAGACTTTGCGAACCGCACTCGATACCGTACCGCAATTGTGCTGTGCTATTGTACATATTAAAGAGAAAGAGAGAGAGAGCGAGAGAAAGGTAGAGAGAGAGAGAGAGAGAGTGAGAGAGAGAGGGAAAGAAAGAGAGAGAGAGCGAGAGAGAGAGAGAGAGAGTGAGCCTGTGTGAGAGAGATAGAAACAAAGAGGAGAGAGACACATACATACACACACGCGCGCGCGTGGAGGTACTTTCGATTGCGTGGAAGAGCGGTGATCGAAGAGACTGAAGGGAAAAGCACCGATTTCCAATGGCGGAGGAAGCTTCTTTTCGCGTTTCCCGCCTGCTCGCGAGCCGTTCCTCGTTGGGAAACTTCGTTTTTGCGTTCGATGAGGATTATTTTTAAGCGGACACGCGACCCTCCCCCCCCCCCGTCGGGATACACTTGCGAGCGACGTTACCCCCTGCCCCTTACCGGTTTCGAGGCGAGAAACGTGGAGAAAACCCCTCTAAAAATCATCAGCACCGCCCTCCCTGCGCATCGGAATATTGGCAAAATAGGATCGTAGAAGTGTATCTGAGACCCGCTCGGCTACTTTCAGCCCACAGCTTGAATACCGCGAAGGGCTCCCGACCCTTCGGCAATCGAAGTTTGATTCGGTTATGACAGTGTGAAACCGGAGCGGGCAGGGTGGGAGGGGGTGGGGTGGGGCAAGGGCGCGTTCGCAGGTTGGCCCGCTGGAAGGATCGTTTGAACAAGAATCTTCTGTACTAGTCTGTATATTGTACCGTTACGTTGAAACGTCCGAGCGGCGGATACTTTCAAGCTTCTCCGGCCCGCGGGCACTCGAATCCTGCGTTCGTTCGATTTTTCGCGCTCGACGTTCCGTTTCCCGATCGAGCACCGACCTGGCGCGCAACGAGGCGACGGGCGGAGCGCGAGGGTGCCGGAATAGTCACCGCGTCCGTGTGGAAGGGAATGGCTAGACTCGTCGTACCAAAGGCTTAGGACAGCGGAAACGGATGCGGCCCTGCGCGGCCGTCGATTATAAGATCATATATAGTACAAAGTAAACATATATTATTGTAATAACGATTACGAGTAAATGTAAGTGAGGGAGCGTCGCTGTTTCAACGGGGTGTTACAATGGTGATACGCGGACAGGAACGTTGACGTTTAAGGGGGGCTGGGTGGAAGAGTGCTGTCGATGGCGTGTGTCGAAGTACGAGGGTAGGGGGGGGGGAGAGAGAGAGATGAAAAAACGACTCTGAAAGAGGTGACGGCGCGAAGCGTGGAGTTCTCACGCGAGTTTCCTCGCCCGGCGTGGTTCCGCCTCGTTGTCGGACGCGATCACCTGCGCGAGGACGTTGTACCGGAGGGTTGTATCGGGATGGAACCGAGGGAGGAGAGAGGGTGTTCGCGTTAACGATGCGTCGACTTCGTCTGCCTTCGTTTCAGATGATCCGATGAAGACGAGTTCGATATTTCTGGAGAGAGAGAGAGAGAGCAAAAGATATTCTATTCCAATTATGTAACCGAGAATCGTGCGGAGGGTAGTCGCAAGGGACCCGGAGCAGTCGTCGCATCGTTAGAAAGGGAGAAGCGGCGTGTAGAAGGTTGGAAAGAACGGGAGTCGGTGGAAGAACGATGAGGAATCGAACGGGACGGACGAGAGAGCGAGAATCTCGAGACCATAAGAGGAGAAACTAGAGGAAGACCGCGATGGGAGAACTCTATCTGTACGATAAACTTGTAAATACACTATTAATTGCGCTCGCGTTCGCGGACGATTCTATTTATTATTACTACGATCAGCGTCGATCATCGCCATTTGCCATCGATCACCTTTGTCACTATTCTTCTTCTCCTTGATACGATTATTTATATTGCCATTCCTATTATGATTATCGTCATTGTTGCGATTTTTATTATTGTAACTGGAGAGCGGGAGAGAACGGAGGAGAGAGAGAGAGGTGGATGGAGACAGAGAGACAGAGAGAGAGAGAGAGAGAGAGAAATTGATTGATTATTATATAAATATACCGTCTACACGTTCTTTGTTGATGAAGGAGAGGGATGAAACGGGGTTGCGGAGGGGTGAAAGGAAAGTTTAACTAGAGCAATTATTCGAGAAACGTTGAACGGAGACGAAGGGATGGCGCATCGTTAAGGGGCAGGGGGAGTATAAAAAAGCAACAACGTCGCGTTTGAGTTGTGTGGTGTTTAAAACGGGATTCATCATAGGGGGTGGGGGCAGGGTTGCTGGAGGATTATCACAAAGAGGAAAGGGGGGTACCGAAGGACACACGCACGCTAGGTACACGCGAAACAGAACCCGCTAAGCGTCATGCAAGAACATAGTATATAATTATATATATACTATATATATATATAAATATATATAAATATAAATATGAATATAAATATAAATATAAATGAATGATATATTATATATATAAATATATAAATATAATTGCCATTTTCAGGCAGCCCTGGGGTAGTTAGGGGGAGGGTGGGAAGTCGGGATTCGGGTGGGTGGGGATATAATTTAGTACATAGCGAGAACCCCAGCGATCGATGGGGTTGCGATTGTCGATCGATCCCGGTGCCGATCGATCGACGATACGCGAACACACGTTAATTAGTAGACACCGGCTACGAGAGGACCGCAACGGATGAACAGAGAAGAGAGTATTCGATGATCTATTTATGTATATTTGCGGTGCACGGTGCCTCGTCTCGAAACGACGATCTACGGGGGTTGAAGCGATTAGAGAAAAAGAGAGCGAAGAGACACGAGGGTGGAAATGGTGGCCGTGAATCCGACGGAGAGTGGTTGTTCCGCGACGACGCGGGGGTTGGGATTTCACGGGGGAGGGGACCTCGAGACGACGGTGAATGAACATATATAAATATAAATATATAAATAATATATATTAAAGAAGCAGAAGTAATAATAACGATAAAGGTGGGAATAAAAGCGTAGAGATTAAGAGAATCTATTTCGGGTCCGTGTGTGTATACGCGTTTTTTTATATTGCAACGATGCAAGTCGCGCGCGCGAGTTTTAAATCGATAGAAACGAAAGAAACGCGGCGGGAGATGGACAGGGGGGGTGGTTAGGGGAGAAGCCAGGCGTAGCTGTAAAAGTTAGTCCTTGGAGGGTGTGGAGAGGAGTTCGGGGTGGACGTTGGACGAATGTTGAATAATATATTACACGAATATATTATATTATCGTATAGCGCGCGTAAAGATCGTGGATGGCTTAAGGGAGGACTGGTTTCTGTGCTCGACTTGGCTACTCGCTTCGTAGGCTAAGGCTCGCTTTTGTAATTAGAGTGATTTCACTGTCGATCCTGTATCGTGCAATAGCGTTCGATAGAATTCCGTGGTTGAAGCCTGAGGTTGCTCCGAAAAGGTTCAAACCTTGTTTCACGGCCACTTTCGCGGATGATTTTAAGTACTCGATTATGAAACTGCTACTTCGTCGGATCAGTGAATCTGTTGAATTGTTTTTAAACACATATCCAGTGGATGAGATAGGGGCGCGACGATGTGTAATTCAGTTTTATCGGAACTTCGTCGTGCGCAACAGCTAGCATACACCGAATCTGTATCAAAGAAAAAGACCAAGCCGCGCTAATTTTGAGATGATTGACTATAACGTGGACCTACAACAAAGCTATCGGCAATTGAATCGCAGGAATCGTCGCGACGCCCCATTTCCAATCCACTCGAGCCAGTGGCGAGCGAGTGAAATAGAGATCAGAAACCTTTCGGAATCCCAGAGATAAGTCCGAGGACCTGTGGCCGCGTTTCGCGGTCGTTGATTAACTAATTATCTGTTAATTGGAGCGATTGAAGATCAGGAAACGACACTTTTGTGGTAACCAGAACGGTGGGGGGGGGGGGAGGGGGAGGGGGTTCGGGAAGAGAAAGAGAGAACGAGGCGAGAGCGGGTGAACGGTTCGTACGACAATAAGGTATCGATTAGTTAATCAGAGATGAAATAATGTAAAATACAAGTGCAAAAGCAAGTATACATTATTATATTTATTATAATACGAGGGTTCGTCGTGTCGGCATCCAGTGAAGGGAGGTTCGAAGTATAGGGGATTAGAAAATCTTCGACGGGAGGGCACGATCTCTTTCTCTAACAGCGGAAAGGGGGAAAGGATCGGGAGAGACGGAGCAGAGGGGCGGATGATTTTCACGCTGGGAGAGGCGACGTCGAGGCTCCTTTTTAGAATTTTAAAACGCGCGAGGCGCCGCGCCGCGAGAATCGATGCACAGCTTAGGTTTGCGGGACGTTTTAGTAAACGGGATTGCGAAACGAAGCGGAGGACGGGCGAAACAAAAGAGAGAAGAGAGAGAAGGTGGGCAAAAGTGAGAAAACGGGGGAGGATATCGAGAGTTCGGGAGCGAGAGGATCGCGGAAACGTATCGATCCCTCGCCTCCGGCGGTGTCGTTTTCGACGACCGCGCTGATCGATGACGCGGATCGACGGATCTCCGCGAGGACATACCAAAGGATCGTAGATTAACGCGAGTAAAAGATGAGAAAAAAAAAACATTATTTATTGTTTACACTTACGTATTCATTAGCGAATGACACAGACACACATACACGGAACACGCAGACACACACGTACAGAGAGTGATTGAGAGAGAATGAGAGGCAGAGGGGGAGGCTCGAAGAGCCTGAAACTTAGTCGCGGAAGCGGCGCGCCGTTGACTTTGCGAGGCGACGGTGAGAATCGAGCGCAAGTCCGAGTGTTAGGGGATAATTGTAAATGATGGAGTCGAACTTTCCCCCGTCGTCGGGGTATAGGAGATCGATCCAGCCAGGATGATCGACGAGAGGCTAGTTTTTTTCTTGTAAGTGACCACTTTGTTAGCGTCCGCTCGTCGATCCACCGGCAGCGATCGAGGAAGGGATCCAGGATCCGTGGAGCGTCGACTCGGGCTTCTCGTGTCGTCGAGATTTCGAATCTTTTTGGTTGCGTTGATCGAAACTGAATAGGGTAAAACGGTTGTCGAGGGGGAGTAGAGGGGGAGCTGGAAATTAGATAATTAAGGTGGGAAATTCGATTCCAGCATGGCGGACGTGTAACTATGTAATAGAGACACACACAGACAGACACACACAGAGTTCTGGGTGAGATGCAGGTGAGCATGGAGGCGGGGCGATTGTAAACTACTGTAAACTACGATGTTACTACGTTTTACCAAGAGCTTATTGTAGTCGAGAACCATTAAAAGAAGAACACACACAAACAAACAAACCAAAAAAAAAAATGGTAACTTACGTCGTAAAACCAACAAAAAAAAAAATAAGATGGTAATTGAGTGTAGCACGAACAAAAAAAAAAAAGAAAACTTCTTTACACTTTTGCACGAGACGTGTGTTGTACTTAAATTAATTATCGATTGACATATGTAATTAACGTTTTATTACTTAGCAATTAAACTTAATTTATTTATGATTAAATCGGAGTCGCTTGTGTTGTTGTGGACACGCCCTTGTTGACGATTAAGTCTTTGAATGATACGGGGCTCTGGAGGATCTCGCGTGTCCCCGCGCTCCTTTTGCGGCGCGGACGAGATGAGAGAGAAAAACTGTGCAATTCGACGGTGTCGAAATAAAAAAAAAAAGTGAGATAAAATGAGAAAAGAAAGAGACTTCTGGCACGATTCCTGATGGCATCTGGATTGTTCTTTGATTCTTCTTCACCGACACAGCGATCGTTCTTGTTCTTTTCTTCTTTCGTTTCTCTTCCTTTCGACGATCACATGTAAATCAATGGTACGAACGCACTTCCCTTTCGAATCGTTCACTGACACTCACGGTACCGTGCGACCCGATCTGACAGCGACCTGTTGCTTATTACCTTATTACCGGTGGCCTTTCTTTCAAGCTATTCGTTCGGTCGCGCCTGACCACTGGTTCCTGAGACTCGGTTCCGGCGACTTGTAAACACGATGGTTTCTGTACGACACGGTGACACGTTAGAGGGAAATTTAATTTTAAGCTTAGGATGGATTATAGAGCGACGGATGGTCAGCAATCGGGGTAGAGACGCCTTCGTTGTAACGACCGAATCTAGTCAAATAAAGCATTAACCCATGGGAGATTCACACAGTTAAGTTAAATAAACTCGAGAAAGAGCGAGTGGCCGTTTTGTCATTTATTCGACTGCTTTGTCTTTCGTTTCTCACTGCTTTTAGCCTTGTACTCAGCTACCAGAATTAACTGATTGTCCTTGGACGAACGAAAAGCGATTTCGAAAGCTGGATAATAAACAATTACGAATCAGACAGCGAGAGGGTTGCTTTGGGATTTTTGTAACATGGCATGTATCGATGATTCGCAAAAGGGGGATGACTTTCATTTGCACGGACAACTTCATTATTACAACAACTTCAGTATTTCACCGAAACGTGTTTAATTTGTATAAAAGCGTGTACAAAATAGTTTGATTATATACAGTATATAACTGCATAAAAAATATGCTGCTCTTACTTAGGAACGGAAGGCCTGTATGCCAGTAATAACTCTGCCAAGTATCAGAGCGTGAATATCGTTTGTACCTGTGGAGAACAATGATAGATAGAACTACCCAGCGATATCTTGCTCGCGAAGGAGCGTGTACGTACCTTCGTAGGTAACTACGCTCTCTAAATTCATCATGTGCCTGATGACATGGTACTCGTCCGATATCCCGTTACCACCTAACATTTCTCTGGCCGTTCTCGCGATTTCTAGAGCCTTCGTTGCTGAATTCCTCTTGATCATGGAGATCATCTCTGGTGTTTCCCTAACGAAAGACAAGTTTCATGACAAAGTAATAATTCAGAAAAGTAAGGGAATCGAAGAAAACAAGAGGACAACGAAAGTTTGAGAAAACGTGACCAAGAAGAGGAAGAAGAAGAGGAGGAAAGAGAGGACCCAAGAGGAAGAACTTTCAACGTGGCCAGCGTTGCTTCAGCTACCTCCAGCACTGAGGCACAGAGGCTGACGTTGCAAAGATTCACCGAAAGCCAGCGCTAACACTAAAAGCAAGCAAAATGCTCCCCTTACTTGCCCTCGTCCTTCAGCCTGCCCACCCTCAGGCAAGCCTGAAGACCGAACGCGATGTCGCACATCATGTCGGCCAGCTTCTTCTGCACTAACTGATTCGCCGCCAGCGGCCTGTTAAACTGCTTCCTCTCCAGAACGTACGACCTGACCAGCTTCAGACAGGTTTCCGCTGCGCCCAATGCACCCCACGCGATCCCGTACCGAGCGTTGTTCAAACCGCTGAACGGGCCCTGTTTCAACGTCGCTCAATTTACACTTTACACCCTTCGCTTTTACCACTGTTCCTTTTCTAAGCTCTCCACGGAGACTCACTCTCAGGCCCTGAACGTTCGGCAGGAGGTTCTCCGAGGGCACCTCCACGTTGTCCATCAGGATCATGCCCGTGATGGAAGTCCTCAGCGAGAACTTGCCCTCGATCTTCGGGGTGGACAGGCGGTTCTCGTTGCCCTTCCTCTCCACGATGAACCCCCGAATCTGACCGTCCTCGCACTTGGCCCAGACGATCAATACGTCCGCGATCGGGGCGTTCGTGATCCTGATTCAGAGTGGCTGTGTAACTAATTAGATGTTTCGTAATGGAAGATGAGACGAGTCTTTGAATCTACTGGCGGTGGTTGTTAGTGGTGCTAGTGTCTGCGGAGGATTTCTGGAGTCTCGCTTAGTGGATTATGTGTCGTTTACGATGCAACGATCTCGACTGACCATGTTTTGCTCCCGTTCAGTCTGTAAAGCTTTTTCTGCGAGTCGTAAGTAGCCCTAGTCTCCATGGACCCTGCGTCGCTGCCGTGATTCGGTTCGGTCAGCCCAAAGCACCCGATGGTCTCGCCGGAAACTGTAAATGATCGGTACATTGAATGGTGTCAGTGTACCAAACAATGCCATCGTCCAGTTTTTCGAAAACGTACCCAGTTTGGGCAAGAATCGCTGCTTCTGCGACTCGTCCCCATGGGAGTTGATGGAACCTATCGCAAGGGAGGATTGCACGGACAGGGCAGACCTGTACCCACTGTCTACAGACTCGATCTCCTTGGCCAGGAGCCCATAAGCC
Organism: Andrena cerasifolii; assembly: GCF_050908995.1. NCBI lineage: Eukaryota > Metazoa > Arthropoda > Insecta > Hymenoptera > Andrenidae > Andrena > Andrena cerasifolii. Next base: position 7,263,704 of record NC_135123.1, read on the forward strand.
ACCGAGGAAATCCCCGCAGCACCGTAGCCCTTCATCGTGCAACCCAGGGCGCCTAGCTCCCCCAACTCCCTCATGATTTCCTTGTGGAACAGCTCCTTACGGTTCGCCTCGATCACTCGTGGCAGCAGTTTCTCCTGGCAGTAGGAGCGAAACTGGTCCCTGACCAGGATCTCGTCCTGGGTCAGTTGGGACTCCAGGTCGAACGGGTCCTCCCAATTGAAGGTAGCTAGTGTTTGCAATCAGCGTCAAAATCTGCCCTTCGAATGCTCCAAATAATTGGGGCCATTAAGATTAGGGAAAGATGCTGAGCGGATTTCAAAGTTGCATCTTCAATTTTTTTTTTTAAATTTCGTACTGTGTTGCAGTGACGAGCAACCCGCGGCCCGCAATTATTTCCATTGCAAATCTATGTCAGAATTAACAAATTCACTGATAAATTAAAATTCTTTGAGTAGCGTATTTCTGTATTTAATCTTGCGGTCCACGTAGCGTATCAGCTTTCCACTTTTGGCCCGCTACGGGCTAAAGGTTGCTCATCAGTGCTGTACTGGGTGCATTAACTCCCATTCGAACGAAATATGAACCACTGCTGACATCTGACTGCAGAAGCCGCAGCTATCAACTGGACAGAGTCACAGCTGATTACGAGACGGCTGTTTCCACGAGAAACAACAGCAAAACAGTGTAGAAGCGTAAAGAGCACTTACATTGTCCTCCCAGCGAGGATGAAACGGAGATCTCTGATTTGGAGCACCGATTAAGAATAATAAAAGACTCGCAGCAGAATAATGTGGAATGGAGATGAAAGTTTGTCAGCGAAAGAAAATTGTTTACACGTGTTTCCTTTTATATGGTAACTGATTTTACATGTCTCGACGAAAGGATACGCCTGGATGGAGCTCCTTGGCAGAATCGACCGCATCGTAGAAGAAACTTGTGCGCGAGGGCTGCCATATTGATCGAAAACCAGCAGAGAACTGACTTGTTGGCCCAACGAGGAGCTCCTTATCAACTTCGCCCCACTTAGAGATTGATGATAAAAGCAACCGAGCTCTGTCTGTTTTTTTTTTAAATTTCATGCTAATAATTTTTATCTACTGTACACAGATTGTTCGTGAAATCTGAAGCGACAACCTTGCATCGGTCGACAAATATGTCCGCGCTAGTGAGTACAAGGCGGGAGGTTTGAATTCATCACTGTTCTCAGCCAACGCGCTCTTAAACTGTAATTAACTTCGTGCCTCCAATTCGATATTTATTAAAAGCTTCTCAAAGCTACTGCGCGCTCGAGGTTCTAGCGCCGAAAGTTCTCACGAACGGAAGGGATACCGAAACCCCAAAGAGCACACTCCCACACATTTTATTTACAAACCATTATAACAATATATATATATATAGACGTGGTTCTCCTGCACGATCGAGAATTGACTATGTTTGCCCAGGTTGTCTGTAATAATTAGAACTGCGGTATGGGAAATGGCGGTGGAAAACGAGGAACTTCGTGTCGCTCGAAGACAAGGAGATGCGACGGGACAGTGCTCGTCGTTGAATGTTTCGTACTATTTTTCGGCTCGTCGATGCGAAAGGCACTTGAATGATTCAGAAACGCGAAGGCTGGTCGATCTCCTGGCGGGAGCTTACACCACTAGAACGTCGTCCTTGTGAGCAGGACCATCTGGTAGCTTCTGACTAGTGACGCGAATGTTGTGGAGCAGGTAGCCAAGGGAATCCATGACTGGCCGCACGACCGCCTGCGTCACGGCTGTGAGGAAATTCCTCGTAGCAGCGCAGGTTATTTTCCAGACGCGGAGACAGGGCGCCAGGCACCATATATGCTGGAAAGATCGATCTCTTAATTCCCCTCGCCGTGACTGGACAACGCTTCGCTGCTGGGCGATAATAATCCAGGCTTTCCTAATTGCAAGCCTTCTGGAAAAGCTTGGCAGAGGACGTTCCAAGAACGTTGCTGCGAAGTTCCCCAAGGCCTGAGGGTGCTCTGCTTTTCAAGTCTAAGCCTCGGAGGAAGCGCAAGAAAGTTCCTCGAAGTTTGGACGCGGCTTACACTCGACAGCCTTCTATCAGTGCTAACTGGTGGAGCCGAGTGCGACGTCTTCGAGGGTCCGACACCGCCGCCTAAGCTTTCGCTATGACGCGCGGAATGCAAGTATCTTTGCGCAGCGGTGCAAATCCAATATACTATTCTTTTTTTACCACTTCGCGCTGTGCCGATGGAACGAGCTGCTCCGGGGGAGCGTGGAGAGCAAAAATAAACGCACCGATCGCGGCGCAGATAGCGCACCTGGCCGTGATCGATCCAGCAGAGGAGCGAGAAAAAGGGTTGTCGACTCACCTGAAACGCGAGGCAAGCGAAGGTGAAGCCCAGGCAAAGGGCGAGCAAAGGGGCGACGAGAACGGAGAGGAACACGTAGCAGCATCCCCTGGACAGACGGAAGCAGTGGCCGCTCAGGCGCCACGCGCACTCGGGGCTGCGTATTCCTTCCGGTTCCCCGATCACGTCGTCCCACATCACCTGACATAACAATTCGTGACACAGGAATTCTCCTAGCCAAACGAGAAACCAAAGGCAAGAAAAAGAAGATGACGCAAACAAAATTGCAACGTGCCTCTGTAAATTCGTAGTGTCAATGAATCTGGTGCCTTCCAATTGAAACAGAGATAGACGAATGGAAAAGATAGAGAAGCGCGAGCCCAAGGTTGGCCTTACGGTAATCAGAGGTACCTGGAGGTGTTGGTTCAGGCTGTTCGGATCCCTGTCCTCCAGCTCGGTGTTGCTGTCGTCCCCCGTGGAGGACCCGGCCTTCTCCATCCCTGGAAACGTGAAAGACTCGCATGTCGGCAAGGAACACTTGAACGAGTTCTTGAAACGCCCGAGCATCCTTCCGTTCCGGCGCGATGCCTGAGCAACACCGTGTTAATCGAGTACGCTGGTCGAGAGACTACAGGTCAAGTGCGTCGCCATCGCGGAACTATAACGCGCTACACTGTCTAACACTCGAGCCTCCGCCGATCCATAAGACTTCCCATTGATTGTCGGGTCTTGAATAATGAATGCCTCTCTAGCAACCGGTGCACCGGTGCCAATGCCAGGATCAGACGGCCCGCTGCAGCGGACTTGTTGCCGCCTTCGAGCTGTTCTCCAAGGGAAACGCTACCGCGAGCTTACGTGTACACCTGGACTTCAACCTCGCGATATTCGGATCGATTCGGCTGCGACCCTGCGTTGTCGCGAACTGGCGGTCTGCGTGACGAAGAGCGTCTTTAAAGGTTCAGATTTTTACTGCTGTCGCGGGGTGAAGGTGTCTCATTGGTGGTGAGAACTTTGAAGAGGGTAGAGGAGGGTGTGACTGAAAGTGGACCTTAATTGGCGTAATGCGGGCCAGAGGGATAATCTTTGGAAGGCATCGTGCTAGATTGTACTCTATGGATAGTTATGATGCAATCGCAGTTCGAAGTACTTCTGCACTGTACGTGGAACCACGGCACATTGAGAGATGAATTTTTAACGGGACTTAAGAGCGTCAGAGAGTTGTTTGGAGATTATCGATTCGTAACTTCCGATTGCCAAGAAGATCGCCGCGAGTCCCTCATTAACAATGTACCTAAGAAGTTTCTAATCCCTCGCGAACACCTGCTGGGTGTTTCTATTTATATACAGCAGCAAGTGTAGCTTGCAACTTTGTCTTCTGTAGTACCTAACGCTATATTCACAGGGAATAGTGAGCCAGTAAACTTCGACGAAGTTTGTTGAAAGAATTAAATTTATTCCCAAAGAGACTTAGAGTCCACACTCACCCCCTTGGCTAACTACGATTAACCCCTAGAGAAACGTAAGAAAAAGACTTTCAGGAAGGTTGAAGAAGAAGCGAGACTGATCTAGCTGACACGAAGCTTTAAAACTCTAAACGGTTGAACTCCTTTCTTCCCCTTTCCTCGTGGAAATGTCTGTCCCCGTCCATTGACCTCTCTATTTTGACTGCTACTCGACGAAAGCAGGAACTCCCTCGAGGGGGCGTATACTCACTGGACTCCCCGTTCGCGACTCGTGATCCCCTTATTTTGCCTGCGGTTTTTCGCGACGGTTCAGCGACTTCAGCCTCGTTCGCGGCACCTTTTTCTCGTTTGTTGCTCGTCCAGGTGCGAGCAGGTGGCGGATAATCCGCGATCTAGCCAGGTGGACAGCGGTCAGCGCGGCTGCGCGACCCTCCCCGACCCTCTCATAACTTAGCGACCACCGCGGTACAACCACCCCGGCGAAACGAAAGTGAATGGCCCGATTCCTTTCGACGCGAGCAATCAAAGCGTATCGCGCTCGATAAAACGTCGAACACCGTCGAGTTAAGGGTAGAATCGCCTGGTGACTTGCCTAACTGCTTGCTTCGTGGTCTGAGTTAGGTAGGCTTAGCCCCTTCTCGATTTCAATTCTTGAAGGAACTTAGAGAATCAAAGAGAGCTGAATATTTTCGCTTGAAACGGGAATGGGATTTTATATGTACGTAGGAGCTGAAGGAAAAATGAACGCGAATATATATATATATAGCACGCTTAAAAGTGGTTTGATCGCTGCATTCTATCTGAACGGTTATGTAATGTTTGCGAAAAACAAGTTTGTGGCAATACGTCGTCTTCGGCGATAAATATTGTGCAAACATTGTTACCTAACGCCAAGTGTACTTTGGTCTCGAGGTCTTTGATCGCGGTTGGCTTCCTGGGTCGAAGCAAGTCGCGGCCGAGTCGACAGATGGAGCGAGAATGAACTCGGCCCGAGCCGAGGGAACGCTTTACCGATCGTGCACAGCGGTTCATTCAATTGCCAGCCGATGACGAACTTGGTGCGTCTGATAGCTAGACATTTTCGCTGGAAACCGAAGAAAATTCAATGTGAATTCCCACGAGTCGATTATTCTCAAAATACCACCCCGAGAACGTGATTAACTACCTAGACTGCTAGAGTACAATCATTGCTGTGTATCTTCAGCCTCGTTCTATAAAGCACTCTACCAGAAATCTTCCAGGAAAGTCAAATTTCAAGTGCAACGTGCCACGTGCGCGCAGTGAATATTCCGAGTATCAAGAGGCAGGGGAGTGGAGAGGAAAGAAGCTGGTCGAGGAAAGACGTAGGAAAAGGGTCGAAAAGAAGTGATGACGTCAAGAAGGAGGAAGGAACGAAGGGAACGAAGGGCCTGCTGGAAGCTGCGACCGGATGCAAGCATCTCCGTCGAGATAAAGATAGCCCGCGGGGCCTTCTTGTTGCGTTAGCTGGCTCATAAACGTCATCTTCCTATTACGGAGTTCCACGTAAGCGCATAGAAAGTCCTTTGATGCCCCGTGGAATCTCGAGGGACTCGCTCGAAGAAGAATCCACACCGCGGCGGATCCATCAGCTCGGACCTTAAACAACTGCCCCCGGAAAGAATGGCCCTGCGATTCCAGACAAGCTTCCACTCGCTTCTAAAATCCGTAATCACGCGCGATGCACCGAGGGAACGCGCCACCCCCTCCCGGTCCCTGTGCCCCGGCTCGTTAGAACACTTGGCCGTAGTGTTTCGCCATCGGTTTCGCTACGTCGCGATACGGTCGCCGGCGTATCGATCCGCGGAGCCCTGTGTCTCTGTGAACCGAACCGTGAATTTGTCCCAACTAAACGAGCCCCGGGGAACGGGGATCGACACGATCGAGCGTCGACTTGCGCAACCTTCGCCGAGGGTTATGACACCCCGGTTATGGCACCAATACGCCGGGCCCCGGTGGTTATTGTCGAGAGCGAGTTGCACGTGTCGTTGATCGAAAGGTCCGACGGTCTCTTCGTGTCCCGCTGGCGCAATCCCCAGGCTGCACCTACGCGCTTATTCATTTAGGATTACACAAGGCTTCTGGTGGAGCGCGCATGGGACATTCCGCCGTCGAATCGGTTTACCTTCTGGGTAGGGAGCAAGGGAATACGACGATAGGAGCTCGAAAATGGCGCTAGGAAAGAACGAGGATGGAGCTGATGAGTGACACTTAATTCGGGGACTCATTGGCAAGGTCGTTGCACAGGGCTACCTCCCTTCCACCCCTCTTGGAATGAAAACGGGATACCGAGACCCGGAAAACGTAGCCGGTGGCCGCCGAACAGGTACAATGGAATTAGCAGGGGCGGATTAACGGGACAATGGGAATATACGATGGACTGCCGCATTGTCGCATCGATCTTCGATCTGTCACGGCGAGTCCCATCGCGTCGAAACGTGAAACAAAGCGATCGCGGCTCTGCGGATGACAGGACAGATCTGGTCGCATGAATGGGCGACGTTGTAGTATTAATAATGGACATTCCGGGGGCAATGGTGGCGCGAAGCTGCGTGCCTGGAGCTGTGGTTGCATAAGCCTGACCCCTCGTCGTTCGTTAATGGGACTCGCCACCCTTCGATCTGCCGATAAGTGGCCCTTGGAAATTTCAGTAAGATTGGGCCCGCGAGGGGTGTGGTTCACTTCCGTCTCTGCTTCAATCTTCCAACCGATCAGTGACTTCGGCTGGTTTCGTTTAGAGTGGAATGTAGTTACTGTGGGTGTGTCTACGCTGAGATTCTTCGCGATAGATCTAGTTTAAATTGATGGGAAGTGGACCAGTCAGTGAAATAGTCCGATCTGGCTTGATTTCTTTTATTTGTTTAACACGCGTGGGACAGGGGATATCGCCGGGATTTGCCAGAGCAAGAGGAATACCGTCTGCCAGCAAATTGCTCTCTGGCAGAGGGTACAGCCCCTAATCGCAGCGTACACACGAGCAGAACTGGAAATAGTTGGGGGTTTTAAGGATATGCGGTTAAGCCACTCTCCCTTTATTCCTCCTACGGACCCCTGTTTCCTTACGTCAGCCCCATCGCTGAGTCACGTCGCACCCTCCCCACGGGGTCCCATAAACCTCCGCCTCCCTCGTTCACGCGCCTTAAAGAAGGTCGAGCGCACCCCTGGGCGACGCAGAGGGGGTGGGAGTCCCTTTACTACTCGCGATGGGATTATCCAACTTTACACCTTGTTTGCTCGGCGTTCATTTGCTTTCGACCGACGATTCGGAAGATCTCGAAGAGCTCCAGAGAAAAAATGAAAATTCGCGGGCCAGCAGGGCCAGGCTGCGCTCTGCTATCCTAATCGAGGGGAAGGCGGAGATCAACGTAAGCAACAGTCGCCCTTTCAATTCCCTCCGCTGCATCGGTGCGCATACAAAACGTGTAACTCAAGATTTCCCAGGGATCGGTTATGCGCCGCGCGATCCGATCAGAATTGCGTCAATGTTCGGGATTGCATAACGATTTGCAACGCGATTGCGCGCGATACCAGTCGCGACTCGCGTCGCCACGAACAATTAAACAGCCGCTTTCAGTTATTACACGGTGCCTATCCATTCCGTGGAATATCGAAAGTTTCCAGCGCGAAAATTGGAATTTTGCGGGATTCATTCAAGTAGAAATAGAACGGAGGTGATTCTTCTGCAAAAGGTAAGGTTAATGGGATAATCGTTTCGAATCTACCGCTGCTGCGGTCTTCTCTAAATGTACACAAGCGGCAGGAACGGTTACCGAGGAACGTGACTACCGTGTGCATAAAAACCTATGGTGTTCGTCACGGGATACACTCGAATGTGTGAACGTGGGGCGCAAACATCGTGCTGGTTTCGGTGGAATCCCTCTCTAATTGAATCTTCCAAATCGTTCGCGATACATTCCGATTCTAAGCTGCCTGTTTAATGGAAAAGTGTACGACGCTATTGCTCTTAAAGGGAAGTAACTGTGTTTGATGAAGGAATAATATTTGGAGACTGGAGGAAATATTGCGCTAGAGAGTCAGGACTAAAGAAGATCGGACTTGACGGAGCAAGGGTTGCAGGGTTTAAACGTCTACGAAATGAGGTAAGCAAGATTCGAGTGAGCGTATAAAAGTTTCAAGAAACAACAGGTATGACCGTTTTGCAGTCTTGCTAGCTCGTCCTTCTGTCTACCAAGGTTCTATCAACAAACAGAGGAGAGCGACGGTTAGCGATTTGAAAAAGTTCCATTTCATTTGTGTCTCTATTCGATGTACGAGGAAATATTAGAGTTAGAATCGAAATCGTTTACTGCCTAAAGTGTAAAGAATATTCCCAAAAATAGTTGCAGGGTACGTGCTCCGAAGAAGTCGGCCAGGAAGTCCACTTCTTCGTGCTGCAACCGTTCGGACAGCACGGATAGTTCGGACTCTTTCTCGGATTGCTCGGACAGCACTGGTAGTTCCTCCTACTCTTCAGACTCCTCTGATTATTCGGACAGCTGTGATTGCTCCGACTGCGACTGTGGGGGCTGGGACAGTGCTCCCCAGAGAAGGAAGGGCAAAGGGAAGTCGAAGGGAAAGACTTCTCAATCTTCGAAGGGAAAGACTTCGCGACCATTGAAGGGAAAGGCTTCTCGAGCGTCCAAGACGACGAAATCAAGCAGACCGTCTTGCGGCCCAAAAGCGTCGAAGAAGAAGCCGTCTCGGCCGTCGAGTGAGTTCTTCTTTAAAGCTACCTCTGGATGCACTCGAAACGCAAAGGGTGCAGCATCGCGTCATTTAGTTTTAACGAGATAGAGGATTCTTGCGAAATGTGGATTAGCCTCCCAGAGAAACTGATCAGGATAGTTTAGAAGACTGAAACTGAGCACATACTTGACTCTGTCGTTGTGAAACGTTCACCCAGATGTTTCGAAATTAATCGATTGCAAAACTGACACTGTTTCAGAGCGTTCGGCGATCATGCGCGACTACAATTCCGCGGATTCATCGATGAGCAGCGAGGGAGGTTGTGGCTGTTCGCGAGGCAAACCGCGTCGCAAAACTAGAGGCTGATGGCCTCGAATCTAATTAATCCCCGACATCGTTCCTCATTTACCTATTTATTTCTACACCAGCTACCCTAAGTCACTTGCTTCTTACCATTTCACTGTCTATTTATTTTATTTATATATTTATATATTTACCAGCTGTGCGTTGAAACGATTTTATGTACCATAACTTGTATCTTCGAAGTGTCTCATAGTTTTATATAAGCCTGCGTGGACGGGAGTAGCGTTAAGATAAAGAGCGCTGCCGTGTATTTCGAGGGAGAAATTGTAACGCGTTACGCGAACCCAATAAAGGTGTCCATTCGGAGCTAAACAGACGAAGCTTCTTGCTCAACTTTCCGCGCCGTTTGAGTCATACGCGCCCAACGCTGCGCTAATTGCGCGCACGTGCGCTTTTGCCTGTAATTCGGCGTGTCCCCCGAACCATGAACAATTTTCTGACTTCGGAGAGCGGGAGTCGATTTCCAAACCTCGCCGGCTAGCCTCGGTCACGAAAATTGCTACTAGGATTAAGCGCGAGTCTGTATCGAAGCTGCGACTTAAAAGAACCGAGGTAGAAGCCGAAGATCGGACGAAGAGCAGGGGACATCTGTTCTAATTGTCATAAGAAGACAGATAAAATTCTCGAAATTAACACAGCCTTTTAATTTCACTGACGGAGGAGGCACGATTCGACTCGGAGCCAGCTCGCGTTTAATCCTCGAGGGAGGGTGTTGACCGCGATTATTTATCGTCCCAGTCGGGCACAGCCCCGAACGAGAGGGTAGGACCGCTCTTAATTGGATTTGAGGGTGGAGGATTTCACGGTTCCTCGAGGGTGGCCGGGATCAGGCGATTTTCTCGTTTCCTCGTTAAATTCCCTCGGTTTGTATGGCTTAATCGATCTGCTCGATGTATCGTTGCTCCAGAGCCGCGCAGGGAACTCGGTTACGTAACCCCGGGGAGATTGAAACGAGAATCTGATCCGCCTTTCGTGGATCACGACATCCGCGACGACACGTTGGAATTTAGATAAGATTGTCTGCTGGCGTAACAGGTGGGCGCGGGGGAGGGGTGTCTGTTATCGAGCATCCATCAGATTTTATTGGCACTGCGCGGTGGTCTGTTAAAATGATAGGGACTTGCTCGGGTGAGATTCTTCTTAGTTGAAGCGTGTCTTCGTTTCAGGAATACAGAGAGGAGAGAAAACGGCTGGCGGGTAAGTTTGAATGAACGAGTAAGGTGGAGACTATTATAATACAGCGTGGAGAGAAAGAAAGCAGAAAAGGCTGCACTGCGGAGCCAGTCACGTGCGACCATGCAACGTGCTAGCTGCACTTAGGTTCACGGCCTGCCTCTACCTTGCCACTGCAGCTAGGAGTTGTGACATAATAGTCTCTCACCACTTCGCCCAGCCTCTTTATACGCTGCGTCGATCTTACGACGAGGAAAATCGCGACGGCTGCTGAATTCGTTTGACCCTTATCGTCTCTATCTCTCCGCCGATGCAAGAGGAACCGCGATTAGCCAGCGTTTCGGCAGACGGGATCCCCGTAGATATTTCCACGAGCTTCTTCTAATGCGGAATAGAACAGATTTAAGTATTCGTTCGCTATTCGTATCCGTCGATGATTATCGTCTGGAATGGTTAATCGAGAGTAGCTCAGCAGAGTTTTCTAAGTAAACGGCAATCGCCGGATAATTTACTGGCGGATTAAATGTCACGCGCACGTCTACGGTCTCGCTTCGCATCCAGGCGGCGGATGCATCGGGGACAAGCGAATTAATTCTAGATCCGAGGCACACGGCCGAACGCTTCTCGTCTTGTAATTCACCGTTAACGACAATTTAGCTCGTTGCACCGGGTTGCAACACGCTGCCGAGGCCCGAGCAGCTGCGTTGGCCAAGATAACTCTGTTAAAGGTCTCCGTCCAGCCGTATTGTCTGGAATCTAGGTGGGAGTAGTTATGGTTAGATAATGGCAATGCCTCCAGCATATAATTAGCGTCTTGGTTACGCTATGATATATCATTCCCGTGGCCGCGCACGCCGCAATCCTGCCCCAGCATCTCGCCCGGCCGGATCCCCTTTCGATATATTTCCACTACGACATCACCCCTTTAACGAGCGTCCAGCGTCTCTAAAAATGGACGCCCATCGCGGCAACAGAAAAAGCAGCGATCGCCGGACTATTTGCGATCCCGCGAGCCGGCCCTTTTGTCCCCGGCAGCCGGCGAGCGAGCAAAATAGACCGGGATAGGTGAACGTGACGATTTACGAGTCAAGTGGGAACAGAATAGACGTCGATGCGAATAGTATCGGATCGTTGGAAAAATGGGAGCCGAGGGAGAGAAAGAAAAGAGTCGCTCGTCCGTGGTGAATGGAGCGGATCCAAAAGCGATCTTCACGTGCCAGTCATCGTGGCCTCCGTGGCCGGCCAGGTTTTGTCGTTACGAGGTTACACGGCTACGTAAGAGTAATTCCATTTTCAGAGATCTCTACGAGCAGAACGTGACCGGTGTCCACGTGGTGGCGAGCACGTGTACGGGGCGCGGGACTGTTACGTAACCGCGCGGGCCGAGCCGAGCCGAGCCGAGAGGACCCGTAACCGTACGCCTCGGCAAACCACCCACGTCCCTACTTTCCTCGCGAATCTCACCGTCGAACCTTGCATCTCTTTATTTATTAATTTATTTATGTAAGTCCCATTTCTTAAGAAAATTGGTAATAACAATACCCAGTAGAGACGGACATAACGCAGAAAAGGAAAATAAGAAAACAAAACGAAATATGTAAATACAATGATCACGAGACCCGAGAAATGCGCACAACTATCAAGGCATAGCCGTAGGTGCCACTGCTCTATAGACACCAGTCTTAAAAGTGGAAGGAGAGCCATGAAAATCTCTTGTTTCTGTTGCGAAATGATTCGTCGACCTACGCCGACTGCGAGGCTTCCCAGCGAACCGCTGAATCGCGGAGGGATTTGAAGCGAGAAGTTCGGGACAGGAGCGCCCGTCAGGAGGCGATTTTCTTATTAGCCGCGCGGGCTGTCTCGACATTCGCACGGTTAACGGCGAGGGAATATTACGCTAGATAGGTTGCACAACGCTGAAACGAGCCGCCGATACGCCGCGAAACGGGACCTCGCGTAATGAATCTTCATTCCTATAAATAGTCATGTATCAAACCGTCCCTCGACACACTTCGGCCAGAGACTCTCTCTCTCGCAACTCTCTCCAACAATGCAAACACTTTTTAAGCGCGTCCCCTCGCGGAGCCTCGAGTTGTTTTGCAAATCGGCGAGGGGCTGCTGCGAACTTTGAACGGCTACGTCGAAATCAGAAGAGGAACGTTTCCATTCGGGGGAGGGGTGGGGCAGCGATTACGGGACCAGAGATCTCGGGATGGCTTCGCGAACGAAGATACGAGCTCCTCGATCTTTCCTCTCGCTAAACGGCTCCGACGAGCGAGCTGCGGGAGGATATCTTCGAACTAAGATTGACAAGAAGTTCGTCGGCGATATTTAGAAGAGCGCGTCGAGATTGGAGCGCGGAGCGACTGCAGTTCCATGGAATGGCGCCGAGCTGTAATGGTACCGTTCCGTGTACCACATTCCCCTCCCCGGCGTTAAAGAGACGAATCAGTTGACACTGTTGGGTTGGTCCAAATAACGGTACGCCGGTGTCGTTACATCGCTTACACGTTACACGAAAGGGGCTGGACGCTTGGACGTCGAGGACCGTTTGCGTAACACGATCGAGCACTCGAATCCAACTGTCATCCTCGTTTCGCAGAACCCCGGCCGGGAATATCGAACGCAGGTCCGCGCAGGTGACGCATCCTTCGTCGTTAAAGCGAGATTATTCATCGGTAATCATGATTCTCTACAGCGACGCACTCGATTATCCCGCGAGTGGATATTTTCCTCGGCTGTGATTCGTTTTCTCAGAACAGGATTGCATCTGGGATTACATAACTCCGATAGACTCCCGTCACGGATCGACGCAAGTCGTTTCGCGGCCTCTCGGAGCCCGGTGTATCTCGGTCGAGCCGAACAGATTCGTCTGAGAAGGAAGGACGAAAAAGCTCCGGAGACCCGTCGCTGGATCCTCGCCCTCCCCTCCCGAATTGGCCTATTTTTCCAGGGCAACGCGGCCGCCTTAGCACCTTAGCTCGCCTCCGCGCGTTTCTGGGGTGCGAACACGATCGCGTGGGGTTGTCGGAGGGGCCTATGTAAAAAGGAGAGGAATAAACAAAAAGCCTGCTTTCGGTCCAGAAATAGCGAGACTCGAAAGAGAGCAGCGACGACGGTGGGGACAAAAGCGGCGCAAGATTTGCGGTGCACGCGCGGACTGGCCTACTTGCTTTTAGCAACGGCAGCGAGGCGCCTGAAAAATTTCGCTGGGCGCCTCGAGGAAGCTTGAAGGGGACCGCTGGCTGATTCGTTCCTCCTTGGCGAGCACGGAGGTTTAACGAGGCTCGCGAGAAGAAGATCGCACGCTCCTCGAGAATTTCAACTTGCCGAGCCGGCGAGGCATTCGACGATTCAGTGATATTTCAGCGGAGGCTCTATAGTCAGCGGTGTAAACGGCTCGGCTGGTGGAAGCGAGCGGATCGTAGCGCGGAGGCGCGAAAGGTCGATAGTGCTCGGTTTCCCTTGGCCGATTTCGCTGGAGGTTCGAACCGCGACGCTGCCCTTGCGAAATTCTCGCGGATTCGCGTTACAGTTCGCGCGCGAGCGGAGTTTCGCGGGCCTTCGGCGCGGCGCTCGTGGTATCGTGGCGGACGGTGCTCGGGCTGCTCCAGAAACCTACTTTTCCGAGTCACCGGTGGCAATGCCAGCCTCCTCTGGTTTTCTCGGCTATCCTCTCGCGCCGCGCGTTACGTCAACGGCTGCGGGCTGCTCCGCGCGTTTACACGGGCAGGACGAGCCACGGTGGACCTTTCGCCTTGCTCGTAGACTTCGAATTCGAATCTCATTTCGAGAGTTCGGGCACTGCGAACGCGCGGCAGTTCGTTCAGGGAATTGAATCTCGCCTGCAAGTTGTCCACGGCACTTAGACGTTTAGGTGGTTTAATTAAAGCGGGAACTTATTTATTTGGAACTGAAAGCCACGGGGAACCGTCTGAATAGTTACTCAGCGGCGATTCAGCGGTGTCAAGGTGCAATGGATTCGATACGCCGATTTCCCAACGTTTCTCGCTTATGTAATCGCATAACCGACTCGATTGCAGCGATTGCGGCGACTTACCTTGCGCCGCTTATGAATATTATTTGTACCGCATGTTAAGTGCTCGCGTGCGGAACACGAACGGCGGTTTATTTATTGGCCGTTGGGAGAGCGTGGAGAACGCGGTGTCCGTTAGAGCCGATTAAAGGAGAAATGATACGGACGAGGTGGGAACACCTTCCTAACACAATGATGCGGGAAAGCGAGGAAAATAATCAGCGAACGTTTTATAAGGAGCCTTGCGACTCCGTCTATCGTTCATTTGCATACGGAGACACGAGAAAACAGTGTATCGCTATTTTTGCAATGAAACCTCGCACCCATGCGCGCGTGGTGCCCGCGTGATATTTCAGGCGTGTTCATTTATTAGCGTCTTCGCTATCGTCGCGTTTAACAACGACTTCCTTGGATAATAACGCTCGTCATCGGGTAACCTCGATTGCGCCGGCCTCGATTTCGCGATGAAAACATCCCAGCGGAACGCTGGATCGTGCTCCTCTCCCGTTTCTTCTCGCCGTATCAAGAGCAAACCGGCCGAAAAATTCGAGCCAAGCGACGGCGGGTGGCTTCGCAGTGACAGACATACGGATCGCTTTCGTGGCTACCGGAGGCTTTGCTGTCGCTTTCCCAGAGCCGCGATTCGGGAACTCGTGTCTTCCGCGGATTGCCACCGAATCTCGAGCGCGTTCCAGCGGGAACGCATCGCTCCGCCGTGGCGCAATCTCCGTCGAATTGGACCGATCGAACGGGGCCCAGCGAGCGAGATAATGAAACGGCGAAACACGACGGCGGGCAGGATCATTTTTCTTCCACGATCTAATTAACCGAGGCTGCGAATGGCTCTAGGATTTCCTAAGCGGCGCGGCCGTGACTGAACAGTAAAAGTTCCCGCGTGTGCACGTGGTAAGTCGTATTATGTCAGATTTCAAGCTTGTTACGTAACCTTTACCGTAAGCGAGTTAACGAGCGAGTGGTACCTTTGCTCTCCAGTGCCGTGCCTGTCGGGCCTCGCGCCCGACCCTTTGCTAACGCTGGCACGAGGCAACCGACGAGAAGCAGCCGGCGATGTCGGGAGGACTGCGGACTGCACGCGTCGAGGAAACAGGAGATCTCGGCGCAGGTTAACCAATTCTAGAGGAGTCTGGTTCGCTGAAATGGTACGCCGAGGAGCAGAAAAATTCGCCGCGTCCGCGGGAAAGGGGAGCCTCGACGTGGCTGACATCACGTCGAAGAAATCGCGAAACGGCTGGCCGATAAACAGAATCGGCCGACTGTTTGCACACTCCGTTAAGCGCGGGAGACTCCGTCTTGTTTTGACCGCGGGAGAGGACGGAACGATGTTAATAAGATTTTTCGGTGCCGTCATCGTGTTTTCGACGGGCGTGCTTAGGTCAGGCTAGAGCTACGACGCGGACCACTGTGCCGGGGAGAAAGTTGAAAGCCTGCGAATCCTTCGGAATCGTTCTATGTTGGAAATTATTATTATTATTATTATAATATATACGGGATAAAGTCCTATTAATGTAGAAGAGCATAAACAGAGAGAAAGACAAAAAGAAAAAAGAAATAGCAATACACAGCGCATACAAAAAAGTATACGATACTTAAAGTAGGTAAATGGTTCGCAAACTATAAACTCACACGCAACGAGGTTACGTAAGTTTATATTAGTTTATCAAGAGCCTTGTGAAAGGAATAGGTTGATTCCGTGAAAGAATCAAGAGAATCGCCAAAAGCGTTTGCAGCATTGCAAATGCGATTGAAACGACACACAGGAGCAACTAACGAGAGCTTCGAGTTCCCTTTGCCTGATTCCCTTTCTTCTTTCGATCATTAAACGTTCCCAGCTCCGAGCATCGATTCCTCCGGAACGCGGACAGGGCAGAAGTTTACTCGAACCTGATTGTTTCTCTGCGGCGACGTAGACGTCAGTCCCAAGCGAGAATTATCGCAGAAAACTGACTACCGTCGAGCGCTGCGTCGTTCGCAATCACGCCGGGATGACATCACGCCGGAGGAACAACGAAACGATAAAAGTGCGCGAAAATGTTTGCTGTGTGACTCCTCCGCGAGCCCCGTTGCTCGGCGCGAAATCACTTTTGCGCGTCGGTTTTCGCAGCCTTCGCTCCCCGGTGCGGTAGGTCGGGGATTTTTAGGATGTTATTTGACGCGACCTGCGGCGCATAACAAGCGCGCCAGACGGGCGTCTGATAAAAGAATCGACTTTAACGTGGGACGCGGCGGTGAGCAGAGAACGACTCAATGAATGTTAACGATCGGCCGTTCTCCTCTTCCGGTTCACATCGCGACGACGAGCACCGAAATTGCTCCATCACCGCCACTGGACGCTTGTTTTCTACCATTCCACCAGGTTTCGCCTCCGGACGAAACACTGGAGAGAGACTAAGCCGGTGTTGACGCCGACGCCAGAACATCTCCGATCGAAATCGATGGTTCCATTCGAGATTGAGAGAAAAATAAGAATTGTTGGAAATTACTCCGCAGAGGTTGAAAATTAATGTCGCGCTATAAACATGACTATGGTTTATTATATGAACAATGCACAGTGTATCCACGTAATAGTGTTATTTTTATTTATTTATTTATTTTTTATTTTTTATTTATTTATTAATTTAACGGGACGTACCCTTTAGATACAAAGAAGCATATAACTAAGTAAGAGACAGTCAGCTATAGTTAGCCTGTATGTGAAAAAGAAAAAGCAAAAATAATAGTAATCGCAAAGGTAAAGATAACAATAACACTATGGTATTCTACGCTCTAGCTCAGAAATAACTTGCGCCTTGAGTTGTTGAGGCGACCCATTAAAAAGGTCTAAACAAGAGAAGAAAGAGTTCGCCGTTTCGCAGCATCTATGAATGGGATCACGCGCACCGTAATGAGACTTGGGGCAACCTATCCGAAAATGTAACTTACGAAGTATGTTACGCGACATCGCACACAAATTGATAGACCCCAATAAATCCTTACAATCGATTCGGCAATTTAAGATGTTGCATAGAAAACACATATCTTATAAAGTATAAAGGTATACAAGAAATAAGAACTTAAATTGACGAGTCGGCCAAGACCCTTCGCCCTCCACCCTTTTTCCTAGTTTGGGGAAACGCAGCCACTTAAGGCTAAAAACCCTTACGGTGAGAATCGTTGAACTCCAACAAGAATTATACTCAGGTAGATATTAAAGCGATGTTTAAGAAATTAATTGTGTCGCCAATCTCTCCACCGATACTTGCATTCTGAGATACCGCAACGTGTCGAGTCCGTTGAGGAATTACTCATTAAAACACCTGCGTCGATTCCCACATTTCGGCTAATTGAGACAGGTGCTTTGGTAGCCTTTATACGAGATCTTTTTCATGAGAAAACATATTCGTCTGACACTCGATTTTCACGGCTGCAGATCGAACGTTCCGCGAGCCAATTGGGCGGGATCAGGTTGTAGGATATTCCTGTTAAGGGCTCAGTCCATGCTCAGTCAGGAGGCCGAAAAAAGGGTGGTCTTTGGAAATTTTTTACTCAAAAACTATAGCACATTTCTCAAAAAATCTTTTTTCCTTTTAAGGATTGCATTTAGTACCGTGCATCGTAATTTTTTTTACTTAAAAATATTTATCAATAACTGAGTTATTGTCTATCACTCGAAGGTTCTGTAAAAAAAAGGCTTCTGCGGTGACCACGATAAAATTTGAAACTTTTACTTTAAACATCAGCCATTTTTTCCCAAATCAATATTTCGAAAAATCCTTCGCTCAAGTACTAGATAATATAATATAATAAGTAAATTCTTTTGAATTTTTTATTTTAGATGATCGACTTTCAATAACTCAGTTATGGATAAATATTTTTAAATAAAAAAAATACGATGCGCGGTACAAGATGCGATCCTTAAAAGGAAAAAAGATTTTTCGAGAAATGTGTTATAGCTTCTGAGTAAAAAATTTCCAAACACCACCCTTTTTTCCGGCCTCCTAACTGAGCATGACCCCTTAACGTCCGAGCGGATTCGCCCGCGCTTTTCACATCTGGAAAAAGTCGCCGCGAATTAATTCGAAAGAGGCACACGATTCTTGATTCTAGAAAACACGGCGCGTCTTTTTCTCGGAACGCGTTGCCAGTCGAAGCCAACAGATGAATCACTCTCTCGAAAACATTTACTCGCAACTTCGCCCAGCGTCCCGACATCCTGTTCGAGAGTCCTTCGTGAACTGATTCTTCGCGCAACCATCCGTTCGCCCAGAGAGCGATTTCTGGAACGGAAATAGAGTTCCACCGAGAGAGCAGCTTTCGGTGTACAGCCTGCGGAGCAACAACCAGCGGAACAATGACGCCGACACGCGATCACTAAAGCCGGAAATGCGCCAGTTTCGAGCCCACTTCCTCCGTTTCTTCGTCTCTATCGATCACTACTGTGTAGCAGAAAAAAAACCACCCTCCACTGTGCACGTAGGAGGACCGGATAGCCCGAGGTTCGACGTTGAGTTAGGTCTGGTCTGCGAATTTAGATCGCTGGATCGAGAAAAGGAGGCAAATCATAGCTGAAGAAATCCGTCGAGGTTTGGTTACAGTCAGGCCGAGCTGGGGAGCTACGTCGGACGCTTGACCATCGGGAAATTAACACCGCTCACGCGTTGTGACTTTACAACCGGAAACGCGGTCGTTTCGGCAGCGAAACCTCCATTGTTTTTCACGCGACGTTGTTTTCTGATCGTTTGGACGACTACAGCGATAACTGATCACGCGATGCCCACGACGAACAAATGCAGCCATTATCGACGTGGATTTGCTTTCGATGTACCAAGTGCGTCTGACTTTCGCGAGTGGCTATGCCGCGAGATAAACGAGCGAACTTTCTTTGTTTAGCATCTGCAGATGGAAACAATCAACCCTTCCCTTCTGGATTTTCAGCCGCCATTTCGGTGCCGAGTAGCGTGATCGAGGATAATCGACGCTGCGAGAGAAGCGGAACAAAGAGATATTCGACACCGAGGCACACTGTTTCACGGCGGATGAAAGAGATCGTTGTCTATTGTTCCATGGAAGAATTGAAATGAAAAACAAGATGCCGCGGAGAGTTACGCAACGAATATCGCGACGCAAGGTCAGTTACATCGGGTCGGATGAAAAAAATGTGGAAACAAGTAAAAAGACGCAGCGTCACCCGGCACATTGTAAACAATAAACGAGTTGCGCAACCAGGGTCGATCGAATTTTTACGCAGATAACAGAAAGCAATGACACGTGCTCGCCGGCTTGCAAACATCCTCCAGGAGTGTTTTTTCCCCGCCCCGTTGGTGGCAGGTTCCGCAGCCAGCTGGGTGGCACCCTTCGTAGGATTCACTGTTTCCTAGCGAAGGGAGGACTCTTTTAAAGAGCTGAGGCATACGCGCCAGGTCGGATTAGTCGCGAGCCATCGATTAAATGCTAATCTCGAGGCGGACACTGCTAACGCCGATCGTCGGTCGCAGAACCGCGATGAATTTCGCGAGCAGGATCGCTGGATCGCGTAATCCAGATTCATGATGGAATAACCCTGGGGCAGTATAGTACTATTACAGGACACGTATTACGCGTCTGTAACGCCAGCGCGTAACTAAGTAGAATAATGCAAACGAGTGGGTAAACAAAGTGAGTGACGGCATTATCGGCGTCCCTTGTAAACGTAAATTAATTACGCAAGTTTCGAGAGCGCAGTTAATTATTACCGCCGAGCGGGGGAGGGTAAACCGGAGATAAGCGAGCGTGTGTTTTGGAAAATGTCTTGGCGCAATCGCGAGCCGCTTTAACGAGACGCATCCTTGGGGCGTAATTAATGCCCGAGCTGCACGTCCCCTCGCTCTCGTTAATTATTCCTCTTTGCTCGATTAAAAGATACATCTGGAGCAGTTCAGAGATTCCTCTCCGTTAAATAGACCCCTCCACCTTCACCCGTCGATCTTTCGTCTGCCGTGGCCTCCGCAGCAGTGTTCATTATCAGCACGATAAATGCACTCGATCATTCCCGGGGACAATTTTACCGCGAGCCGTGTGATCTAACGCTTAATCTCTGTCGCGCGTCAAATGACTTGTCGTTTCCGCTGGTAGAAAGACAAACAGACCCGGGCCGCGACACGTCGGATTACATGAATCGCGTAATTAATTCTCGTGGCCGATCTCGAGAACATAGTCGCCCGCTGGATCTGTTTCTCGACGAATTCGAGCGTTACGCTGTATCGTTATCGCGCGTTCGCTCATCGAGGTTACGTCAGAACGAATCGATGAACGGCTCGCAAAGACGCGCCTCGAAGATCCACGCGAATCAAAATCGCGCGCGTATTGCCGCGCCGCAGGAAACACAGAAAGTCGCGGGAACCGCGCGTTCACACGGGGGAGTAAATTTCTTTTGCTCTCAGCCCCTAGTTTGGTTCCACTTCATAAAAAAATAGTCCGTGAAAAAGATTATTATAATCGGAGAACAGAAAAGGCTGCCCGATCAGGCCTTATAGTTTAGAATTCATTCAGTGGTTTATGTTTAAAGAATTTCTCAAAAATTGTGAGCCCTATTGAAATTTTGTTAAAGTAATATTAAAAGACCACTGAATTTTCTACAATTACTGTGTATATAATTCTTTCGTGCTTCCGACAGTTTTTTAGATAATAGGTATAAGTACTCCTTCACTTTAAGTGGTGAAGGAGCTATAGGTAATTGAAAATTCAGAAGACAAGTAGGGGAAAGGTGGGATAGTTGATCACAGTTTTGATTTTTTATTAAAATAATAATAGTGGTATGCTTTGTTTGTATTTAATTATGCACGTTGTGATTCTAGGAGAATTCTCAATATAATTGTTGAGAGCTGAAAACTAATTTTAATGACTGAATTTCAACAGTTTCTGTTATGCACAAGTATCCCCCACTGAAGGGGAGACTCGATCAAAAGGTTAGGGACTCTTGAGCAGTGAATTTTAAGAGTAAATAACACATTAACTTCCTAAAAAATATTTATTATCTTCGTCACTAACATGAAATTAAAGGAATATCACAAAAAGAAAGTAAACTATAACTAACTTGAAAGAATTACTGAAAAATGAAAACCGAAGAATTAAATTCTATGACATAAAACAACATAAATGCATTCTTAAAAGAGATTTCACTTAGATATCATCTTCTATGGTTCTTTTTGGGGCATTTTCAGCTGTTCAAGTATCCCACCTGACGCACTGATCAAGTATCCCTCAATGAGCTCGATGTTAAAAAGATGAAAAATGAAACTTACCTTAAATATTTAGCTGAATGAATAAATAGCATTAATAGACCCAGGAATTGCTGGTTGTACTTAATATATTTCAAATCGTTGAATATGCAATATTTACTTTTTGGCTGCAAATAAGATCGAAGCTTCCCAGCCAGACAATTTACAGCAAATTTGCGTAAAGTTTATCGAATATCAAATCACGTAATGCAACAATATTATGCGCTTTGTGAGTGCTCACCTTGGCGTTAAATTTAAGACATGTAATGATGCAATTAGAACAGAAAATATTGTAGCAATCTTTACACACTCGATGAGGATATTCTGTTCAGGTCATATTTGAATCACATTTGAGTCATGACGTGCTGCTAATATTTACACAAAATGAAAAATTATCCGATCATTCTCGAAAGCGGATTGCGAACGTTCCCGCGTCAGACCGTCATCTATTTACCTTATATTTGTGCAAAATTTGCCCACATTTGTGCATTGAAAAATAGGGATCATATTTGAATCACATTTGCAGCAAACAATGCAGCACGCAATGATTGCAAATTGCCATCATCACTTTACATTATATTCACAACATATGTTTTAGTCATATTTAGTAAATTAACATGATTCTAACGATGTAGCAATATTAATCAAACACGTAGTAAATGTATTGGTTCATTGCATGATCAAGAATTTAACTCATGATACGATGTAAAATTTAGGTAAATTTGATGTTATATATTTATTCAAACAGAATTTACTGTACATTGCTTCAAATTTTCGATAAATTCATTTCGGCATCTCAAGACAATCTCATGAATTCACTTTAAAGTCTACCTGGGTTCTAACAACATTATTCTATGCTCCCAAAAGAAAACTGCACCGCGAAGCGTTGCGACAGTGCAAACATTACCACGACAGCGTGACAGCAGGCACAAATCTCCAATACATTAATTAAAAAACTGCTGTGACCGTGTATCCCCGCTGATCAACTATCGCACCCTTTCCCTAACCCTAAATTCCAAAAACCACAAATCGCCAGTCTACCAACTAAGGCATCCACGTCGATTGAAAAATTGAAAAGGGCATTAAGAGGTAAAAGTGCAGAGTTCATGGGAACGGCAGTCTCGAAGACACAGCTGCCGCGAGTGACGATCGCATTTGGCGTTGCGCGCAGGGGCGGTCGATCCCGCGGGGAGGCGTGGAAAAATTCGCAAGGCGACGAGATTGTGCGACAAACACCGCGAAAAACGATGCGAGAAAGGACAGATAGAGGAGTAACGCGGCGGAGGGGAGGGGGCCGAATAATAAGAGCGGATAATAAACGCAGCCTCGGCTGCATTTAAGAACGCAAACATATTTGCAGACACAGCCCGAGGACTCGCGATAACGGTTATCGCGGTTACGGTGCAGCTGTGCGGTTGCACCGCGCTTATCGGCCGCGAGCGAGCCCCGCGGCAAGCATGAACTTCGCGGATTTGCTATTTTAATCGATCCGTGATGTAACTGTATGCATAATAGTGGCGGGGTTAAATATAGTTGGCCAATAGGAGCGCCGGCTAATGGTGGACGCGGCCCGGGATCGATCCGTCGATCCTTCCCCTCGATCGTACCATCGATCCTCGCCCAGGCCGCGTATCTATTTAACTCCTCAGTCGCGACGAACGCGCGGCTCCGTTCCGCCCAATAACGTGGAGCGTCGCGGGGCAGAGAGTAACGGGGATCGACGATCCCCGTCGATTATTCTACGCCGCGAATCGTTGCCAGGAGATGGCACGCGGCTTAACGAATGCCTGTCGAGGGGTTCGCGATTCCTCGGCAGAGTCTCGTTGGTCGGAGATCAATATTTTGCGACGCAGGCTCTGTTTACTCCAATATTTTGTTTGCGATGCACCGTTATCTTGGGGGAGAGGGGAGGATCGTATTGTTTTCGATTTCGGCTATATCGGTAGCCAAGGCGATGATTCGCGTAAACAGGAACGGCGCGAGGCCTGGGGATCGATCGGGGAATAGTTTCCAGCGATCGAGCTCGAAGCGAGATCCCAGGCGATGGAAACCGGCGAGCTTATCCGCGGTCGATGATCGTGTCAAGTGGAACGGGACAGCCAGGCTGCAGCCTTTCGATGGGGAGGAAGGGGGACATGGTTCCGAAGCGCGACTCGGCTCGCATAATCGCGCGGATGACGCAAAGCAAAGAAAACTATCGGTGTGGCCGGGGTAATGATATCTGGACGGGGAGCCAGGAGGGGGCAGTTAGCGCGGTAATAGCGCGCTTACGTAACCCCCGCGCGCCAGGTAAAAGCGGTAATTTATTCCTAACTAGTTAATTGGCAGAGCGTAATTCCAACCAGGCTATCCTAATTACGCGCGCAAGACCTTCGCCAGGAGAGCGGAGCGCGCGATCGATCAGAAAGAACGGTGCCGAAGAGGATCGGTGGGCGTGGGCCAACTCGCCGACACTTGGGCCGGGATGAACCAAGGCGACGGGGTCTCTCCTTGGGACGACGCTCGGCGAGCACCGATGCAATTAACGATGTTTGCGTTTCATTAGACAAAGAGGCTCGGCGGGCGTCTTTGTCCCGCCAACTGATTCAACGGGCACCGGCAGCAACGCGGCCGCAATTTTTTTCGGGGAATCGAAGCGACCGGTTGATGCAATAGTTGGCGCGCTGCTCTTTTTCTTTTCTGTTGAATAAAAGTCTCGACGTGTTTGTTTAATAAGAGTCTAGACTGCAGGGACGCGAAAATACCCGCTCTGTGTTTTGATAAGAGGATGCCAGCCGGGTCGACGAACCAGCCTTGCAGGAGATATTTAAACAATGCTTGCGAGAGACAGTGCAATGTTACCTGCGCGGCGTCGAATCGTTATTAGAAGCGAGCTAGTCGGTTTGGCGGTTGGGACGCGATTCGACGACGCTATCGGTTCCTCGAAGCTCGACCGCGGAGCTAATCGTGTCGTCTCTATGCAGAATTTCGAGGCGCCGAGGGGCTGCATCCGCCGAGGGAGGAGAGCAGGAATCGGGAAGCCGTAGGTGGACTACGCAGCGGCGTTCGCGGGTTTCCTACGTTTAAATAACCGCGACGCAGCTTCGGTATTATTGCTAACGGGAAGCGTAAACAGTGATTGCGCAACGTGACGCAACTGTTATCGGTCCGCCCGAGATCTGCGGGGAGCCAGGGGGGAAAGGGATCTATCGGGCCCCTCGATCGCGCCGCGGCTGCGTTACGAGATCGAGCGGGTTCACTGGTCGATAATCGAGCGCGATACGCCGCGGATTTTCGACGGTGCAACCGTCCGGATGACATCATAGCGCAAACAAGTCGCGACGTTACGAATGTGTACGCTTTATCGGCTCGATTGGTCTCTCAAGATTGCGCCTCGCCTGGGCGTTCTGCGCTGTCCCTCGAGTGATCGTCTCCGGGCGTTAGGTGGAAAGCTGCGCACGCGATTGTGGGCGGTAAGTATAAATCCCGCTTCCCTGCCCGATGATCGAAAACGAGGAAAGCCCGCCGAAGTGTCCCACCGCGTACGTCGAGCACGCGGCAGAACCCTCGCTAAATTTAGAACGCAATTGGTCCGCAATCTGGGGTCAACGAATTCCGCCGTCCGATCGCGAAATTTCGTTGCAGAAGCCGCTCGCGATCCGCGGGGATGCAAACATATTTGCATCTCTCTCGCGACGGTCGTCCCCCGATAACGTTGTTTTTCACCGAGGCCACGCTCGAGGAAGCGGCCGAAACGAAAATGCGGTAATCTCCGCGAAGGATAACGTTTGTATGCGGCTCGTCGCGCGAAATCGCTCGCGCACCGATTGCACGCCGTTGTGCAACGTGTTTGCCGAAGCGTCGCCTCGAAAACAGGTTGAACGGCGCGCGTCCCGCTTGAACAGGGGGTTGAAGGGCGGCAAGACCTTGCACCGCGATCATCGCCACGGCACATCGGCGATCGAGACCAGAGAATTCAGTCTGAACCACCGAACTTGCAAATCGGCGATTCCCGATGCGATCGCGGCGCGGTGGCCTGGCTTGCAGGGTTCTGGGAAACTGGCGGACGAGGAAAACGGAGCGCATAAATGAACGTAATGCACGGCTAATTTCTGTTCCTCAACGACGCCTCATAAATACGAAGCCAGTCGCAGGTGACTGGAATTGTCAGTCAATAAGAAGCGGCGTGATTTGTTTCCTCGATCGCAGACGAGATGCGGAACGAGGAACCCGAAGCCGTAGGATCTTGATAGGTACGCCGAAGATCGCAATGTCTGGCTTGGAGCCTTTGTTTGGCATCGAAACGCGTGCAGGTCGGCCGGCGGTGCGAGTCACGTGCTCCTCTGACCTTGTATGCACCGAGGAAGAGAAGTTCGACGTCCCTCGGAACGAGGCAAGGTCACCCATGATGCAAGACCACCGTGGCCGTGTTCCTGTTCGAAGGAGGCTCACGGACGTGTACACGTCGGTGAAACGAAAATGTTCAGTCGGAGGAGCTAATCGTTTAGGTGGAGGGACTCCAGCCGCTTCCTCTTGGAGGATCATGATGGATCGGGTCCCTGTTTGACAAAGAACGCCAAGCGCGATCGACGCCCAGAAATAAAGTCCAATCGATGCGAGTTTTCTACGCCGAGGCGAACGCGATTTTTATCGTGGCGAAGGGCGCGTTAGCCGCTCCATTTGACCAGCAGGTTTTCGCGCCTGCTATTGGCTAATTATATCGCGCGTGTCGCCCTTCTCATCGATTTCTTCTACGACTGAAATAGAGCTCGATAGGCAGCGAGGTTTCGACGAAGCGCTGCTCGATTCTAGCTGCGGCTACAGCCGACCGCCCGTTGATAAGCAGTATCTACGAAAGAAAGAAATCCACATCCCTCCAAGTATATCTATCCACGTGTTAAAAGCAGTGTCTGCTTCCACCTGCTCAAACAAGGAAAAAGAGGCTGTGTCTGACTCACTGTCTTATTCCACTTCCTTCATTATTCCCCTCGCTATCGGTTCTTTCTCTGCTGATTGTTCCTGCCAACACTGTTGACCTTGCCACGGGCGCACAGTTATCCAAGTGCAGCGACAATTCCCACCCTGCTTCTTCTCGTTTTACCAATGCAAACATCTCTGTTATTGTTACGGAGAAGTCGCAGCTTCGCGAGTACACGTCAGATAGAACTCCAGCATCCCTCGTGTCGATTTCAACTTTCCTAGTAGAACAGATGATCTGGATTACAGAGGCCGCGATCCCCGATCCTTTAAAGCCAAGCCAAGGACGCGCAACGCTGATTATTTCCGTGGAAGAAGGCACAAGGGACTCCTTTCCTTAAAGCTCGCCTTGGACGGTCGCGAAGAACGGAAAATTTCACAGCGCTACGGGGGTCGATGCGAGATGATTGAAGCTCGCGTTGGCGAGAAGGAACGGGACTGGGGAAATCGCAGCTCTTACCCGAAAGCATGAGCGTCCGAATCTGTCACGTGCCGTCGGCGTTAATTTAAACAGCGACGGTTCGTTATCGCGCACTTTTCCCGGGCGAAACGTGACCGCGTGGTTATGCGAGCGGCGGCGTTTATGCAACGCGCGCCACCCGTAATATGCTAACGTTTTTGCGCGTCAGGGGCGTCGATAATCGACGGTCACGTGTCGGGAAGACGTTAGCACTCACGGTTTGTTGCTGACGAAAAACATGCGTCGAAACGTGCAATCATCGCGGAATAAGCAGATGGGAAGATTACGTGTTCTTCTCCCTACTTCCACGGCCTGAAACGGAGCGCGGTGTGTGGGATATTTTTTTAAGAGAAACCCTCAAATTATATTAATTGAAAACTTTATGCCTATATTTGTACATATTTAGGCAACGTTTAAAAGAAATAATTAAAAAATAACAGTACCTAAACCTTTAAACGCATTTTTCTCGAAACAGTGTTTTTCAAATTAGTTAGCACGATATCTCAAAAACCAATCGCCCGATATACTTCAAACTTGGTATATATCTTCGGGAGATGTGCCATTCTCGTTGTTACTAAAACTAAGTCGGTTTTTGCAAAATTAGACTTTTGCGACTTAATAAACCAGCGAAGTTTTTGCAGAAATCGATGTCTGCTTTAGACGCTACTATTTTTTGTTACTTTTCAGTATTTCTCATTTAATCTAGTGCAGACGATAACCAGACTCGTACAGATTACACAATTTTTTTAAGTTTCTACTTCGGACAACTAGAACGGCTGATTTTATGCTAACCATGCGCATATGTTTTTTCTAAGGCGCTCTATTTGAGGCACTATAACTCCGGATAAAACCACTATTTTTGCATACAACTTTTTTGTCATATTCTTTAAAGATCGAGAAATAAAGCCACAAAGTTGGAAGTAAATATATTTAATGGTTTTGTTTTAAAAAATTCCCCAAGTTCGCATCATTTCCGACCGCCAAGGTAGGGAGACCCCTCAAAATGGTTGAGAACCCGATGGTTCTTAAATCGAGGCAGAGTGTCACCAACGAGTGGAGTTGTACAATGTTATATGCCTGTCCGGGTATAGTTAGATCGAAACTACTCGTGAATCTATTACAGTCAGAAAACGCGTCATAGTCTGAATGAAAATGTCAGAGAAGAGTGCCCGATGGTTCCCCCGTTGGCAGGATCGATCTGGTCACGGTTATCCGATCGATCCGGCTTGACATTTCGATTGAAAATCAGAGGAACGGTCGCAGTGACCAGCGAGGGCCGCCTGGTTACTCTCTTGGTTGACGCAGCTGTAAAACCTCGCGGCGAAGGCGGCACGTGACTTCGCAGCATCTACTTCCAGTTACGTAAGCACCCTCTGTTCCCCTTCGGGCTCTCCTCTCCCTGTTCCTTCGCCGTCGGCCAAGAATCTATCCTCTCCTCGTGGAAACGCCGGCCGACACGCGTGTAACGTAAGGTCGTGCGCGCGCCTTGCAATAAAGTCTAATTATGAAACACGTAACAACGTATCTTCGACTCTCCACGGTCCATCGAGTGTGCGTCGAATGTGCAGTGGCTAGCATCACGGGCCAAAATCGCTACCATGCGTACAGTAGAGAGAGAGTAGATTTGCGAAATAAAGCTGAGAAGCAATTGCTGTGGGGTAGGTTGACGGACTTTATGCCGTAGTATTAATGCGAGAGAAGTTTACGAAACGGTCGTGGAAGCGTTCGCTAAGTCTGACGTTGGCTGACTTATTCCACTTCGTCTGCCCTTCCCGCGGCAAGTTTAGAGAAGACCAGCTGTCTGACTCGGCTGGCCTATTCTACTTCCTCCATTCTTTTCTATAGCAAGCAGTTAACGTAATGACCGTTCTCTATGCCGCAGAAATATCGAGTGCTGCCTCGAGCACGACGCACACTCGTCCCTCTTCCAGTTTCATAAATAAACATGGCCGAACGCGCACGCAAACGCGTGTGCATCGGGTTGCGTATCGTTGCACGCGGCTGCAGCGAGGTTGCGTCCACGATAATTGCGCCCGATGACTGATTACAGGTAGGCTGGCACGTGAGCTCGGTAAAACGTGAGTGTTACACAACGTCACGCACGGGGATTACGCGGCGCGAGCCATCGACAGGTGCTGCTACGATCGACCGCGCCGCGCCAGACGGCCATCACTTCTCTCAGACATCCCTTATCGATACCACGCTCCTTACACACTCGGACTACTTTACGCTTACTATCGAGGTTGATCGCAAGAATCGTTTGCGGATAGAAAGCACCTGGAATCCTTTCCTTTCCGAGCGAACAACGTGGATTGACAAATTACTCTAATTGCAAGAACAAAGCACGCGACTGCTCTAATAAATTCCGCATTCGTCCAGCAATATATTAAATTACTGTTGGAATGTGTGCAACGATAGACTGTTCCCAGAGTTAGAGTGTCAGGGACTTTAAGGACCCGGTAATTTATGAGTTTCCTTTCTTTCGCTACAGGAGACCCAAAAGAGGGGAAAACGGTCTTCTCGACCCCTGCGCTTCTCAGTCCGAGAGAACCCTCTGAACGGATAACTTGTATCGCGCTAAAGACAGTATTCTTTCTATTACTTTTAGTTTAAGTTTTATACAGTTCTTATTATTATTATTATACTGACGTTCGACTGTGTAACTTTTATTTTCTTGAATAAATAAACATTATATTCTAACAATTACAAATAAATAATGATTGCTCTCTAATTCCGTACACCGACGCTTCGATTAACTGCCCAGTGTATTTATCGCTTAATTATCTGTCCCAGTTAGCCAAAGGATATTCAAATTTCAGCCGCTTCGTTTATAGGCCGAGATAGTGGTTGTTGGACGTTGTAGCCAAGATTCCATCGTTGCCAGTGATTCTCGGTCGCGGATTCCGGCGCGGAGCCGGCGATACGGCGCGATCAAGATCAATAGCAAGGTTATCTGGCGAAAATAAAAGCCACTCGACGGGAAGGGAACGATCAGGGTGGCCGTCCAAGGACCGCGGTGGACGTGCAGCCCGCAACTAGCCGTCCTTCGTCCTGATCCAATCCCCAGGGCCGTCCGTTTTTTCCGTCTGGCCCGTGCTTGATCATAATTTACGCGGGGGCCCGACGATAATTCGCATCCCCTGAATCTCGCGGGCGTTTACGAGCGCCTTGTTCGCCGCGATTAATTTATTAACAGTCCGGCGACACGGTGTCCCCAGCCTTCCGCGATCGTGCGATTTTTACGATCGATCCACCTGATACGGCCGGACCCTGTGCTCCCGAAGGTGGTTCGGTTTTTCCCTTCGCGGTGCGTATCGAGTTTCGTCTTCCAAGTACCGCAGAAGGTTGCGCGCTGTTAGAATTCCAGAAGCTCCTTTCGGAATAATGCTAGTTCTCCAGTTAGCCGTTCGCGCGAGCCGGCAATAATAAATAATAGGCAGTTCTGCGTGTCACCCAGGTGACGGTCATCTAGGATCTGTCGGTGGAATAATTTCAGGGCACGGCGACGACGCGAGGCACGAGACCGGTGTGTCTCGCGATGATCCGAGGCGGAGGGAATCGCGTGCCGAACGAGCGACTGTTGCCGCAGGTCAGCGCCGTTTTCCTCGCGCGACAAGATTCATTTGTCCGCCGTCGAAGGAGAGGAACGCGGATAGTCCGCGGAGGCCAGCCGAGGCTCGACGGGGGAGGGGAAATTAATTTCCAGGCCTATTTATACGATCGCCGCCCGTGAGAAGAGGCTGCGTAACCGTGTCGTATAATACCCGGCGTTGTATAACGATCACGTTTTTTGCCGGAGGCGCGCGAACGTGCCTCTAGCTTCCCGATAAACTTGACGAAATCGCCCGTCCGTTCGATAGATAAACGTCTCGAGCTTCCTTGGAATCGAGCGAATGTCTTCCTGCCTGCGTCATCCGGATAATCGAGCACCTCAGCTCGTACGCCGTCGCCGCGATGCGGGTTCCACGAGGCTGTTTCAGAGAAAGCGAATGCCGGCGAAATTCCATCGGTCCTCCGGCGCGCATCTAGCGAACGAGTGCGCGGATAAAGATTTATTGGAGTAGCCGTCGCTCCGCGTCAGGGGGGCCCGCAACCTTTATTATTAAATCAAGGCTGCCAGCTTTCACTCGCTGCGGCGCGGAGGCGCGGGATCAGCGGTGCAGCAGCGCACTTGGAGGTTGCTTGCTCGGGACAGAGGATGGGAGGGAAAAGGCGAGGAAAGAAATGGACTGGTACTCCCTCGCGACGGAAATAAAAGCCACCGAGAATAGTCGAGGCTTCTCAGCCGAAATAGCGAAGCAACGGGATAATATCCTTAAGGGGAGGTTCCGGTCTAAATGTCGATTTTTTTTTATTTCATTTTTCGAATGTTCGATCTTTTAGGAATGCGTGTTTAAAGGCATTCGTTGAAATTCGTAAAATTCTCGGAGTTATAGGCATTTGAGTAGCGGCAAATGCATGGGTAACACCCGGCCACTCGGCGCTCACGTAAAACTTCAAATGCGTTTTTCTCGAAACAGTGATCTCAAAACGGTGGGACCTGTATCTTCAAAAGTTATTATCCGATTCGACTGAAACTTTTTTTATTTTGAAGATTATTCTTTTGGCTAGGGGGGAACTAAAAAAAATACAAAAAGTTGAAAATGTATAATTTTCAAGGGCGGTGAAAGGACGAAAAATACAGGGGAAAGTGATTTCAAACTTGAAGTGTCGTTATTTTCTAAAAAAAACTGCAATTTTTGTAATTTTTTTAGTTCCTTCCTAGCCAAAAGAATAATCTTCAAAATAAACAAGGTTTCAGTCGAATCGGATAATAACTTTTGGAGATAGAGGTCCCACCGATTTGGATCAATTTTTTGACGCCTTGACTTTAACGACTCCGCAAAGCTGTCCGCAATGATTAATTATAAAACAAAAAATATATTTCTATAATCTAAGACATCCTTAATACAATGCAACAAGTCCCATTAAATTATATATAGTAGTTTTCCTTTAATTAATTCCTAAATACCACCTATTTTTTTTAGCCCTAGACCAGAACCTCCCCTTAAGGGGTTACGCCACCCTGAAAGTTTTGAAAACACGATTTTTTTTTTCTTTGCATTTTCTTATTACGTGAAGTTTTAAGAATAATTTAAGTCATTGTAGACTAAAAAATTCCCCAAAATAGCCGAGTTATAGGCTTTCAACGAGGCGCGGATGTCGATATTCCGCAGCAGGTAGCGACCATTCTACTTTCCTTCTTTTGCGTTTTTCTCGGAACTACATTTTCAAAGATGACCTATCAAATATCTGCAAAACTATTTGTCCGATTGAGTTCAAACTTGGCACGCATATTCTTAATGGTATTATCTACGATGTAGCATATCAGTTTTTCCATCCTATACCCCATTCGTATATAATTAATGGTTTAAATTCGTTTTTTCATGTGAAAAACGTATAATTTTTTTCACTTTGCTTTCACTTATGCAATAAATTTTTTTTCTCAAATCCCTATGCTACATCGTAGGTATTTTATTAAGGAACACGAAAATCATCGAGTTTTTGATTTCAGACGAACATGTTCGTTATAATTTGTTAGGTTAGTCACGCATGTAACGGCGGACGAGCTTCGCAGGAGTTCAAATAACTCGGTCATTTTTTAATATTTTTGTGCAGTATTTATACAATATATGCACTAATACATGCTCTACCCATAAGAAGAAAAAAAATAATTTTCAACCTCACAGTATCAGTAAAAAAAATTCGTCTAGTTTAGTGCTGTTTGGAGCGCCTGAGGGTGGCGTAACCCCTTAAGCGCCGTTTATCGACGGCCTCTGATCGACGCCTCTTCCGACCGAGCGACAAGAGCGCGGGGTTACGTCACGGATCGCGTGCAAATGTCGCAGGGGTGTTCGCGGAGCTGTCGTTTGAAACGCACTGCTGGTACGCGCGTGCAAAGTGTTAGGCATTTAGCGTGATGTAAGCACTAGGGATAAGCATAATCACGGGTAGACCTTGCTAGGAGGAGGCCGCTCCGCGCGAGATCCTTACGCAAGTCGCGTGATTCGCACGTACCCGAGCACCTTATCCTTGGAAGACTCGTGTACATTTTCGCCGCGGGGGTAAAGTTCCCCTGAACAACCTGCACAGAGTGCCGTAACCTTGCCGACCTCGCAGAGGACTATCCGAAAGCGTCGTACATAGTCCTCCAGACGTCGCAAGCACCTTCGAAGCCGCTCAAGTACCTTTGCCGGCTGCAAAAAAATAAGCCAGGAAAAACGGGACGAGCGATTGGGTAACCCTGGACCCTCCATTTCCCCCGAACACTGCGAATCACCGAAAGGTCAAGGGTGAAAAGGGAGCTTATTTATCGCGCAGCGAGACGTCGGGACCGCGTCGGGGCAGACAAAGCCCCGAAATCGCTGGAAAACGCGGAGGAGGGAGAGGCAGAGCTTTCAGGAGGGCTTGGACGGATCCTGTGGGCGTCTCGTTTGGCCCTCCAACTCTTTTACGATTTTTGTCTGGCCCCTTGGCTGCCAGCGACTTAGCCCAGGGCAAAGCTGTCGTGATTTATCCGTCCGTCCGTCGCGTCTCTTAGACGCGATTCCGCGCGTCCACCCCTCCGCTCCGTATTTTCGTCGCCAGTTAATGACGTTCCTGAAACATTATTTTTACCATCCGTCAGCCTTTTTCTTCCGTTCAGCGCCATTTTTTTGCCGCCGAGCAGGGACGCGCGTACGCGTTTACGCGGCCGGGGCCGCGTGCTGGTGACTCGCGCGAT
This sequence comes from Andrena cerasifolii, assembly GCF_050908995.1. NCBI lineage: Eukaryota > Metazoa > Arthropoda > Insecta > Hymenoptera > Andrenidae > Andrena > Andrena cerasifolii. The sequence continues at coordinate 7,297,204 of NC_135123.1, forward strand.
GACGAGGCGGCCGCGGCGAGACGGACGAGCCGGATTCTGATGATCTACAGCGAGCAAATGCGCCCGTCGGGAGCGCGGCGACGCCTGAAAAAGGTCGTCTGACTCGGTTTTCGGGACAAATCGTCGTCCCTCCGCGGGAATCCTCTTGTCGCTCTTGTTTGCGCTAGACGCTCGCTTCGCGGTGGATCCGATGAGAAAAGAGGGACTTGGGTTGAAATAGGTCTCGGCTCCTTTAAGAAACGCCTCGCTGCCGGGCGATAGCGTTAAACGCACGTACACGTAGCTTGCACAGCAGTCGCGCCATTAGCGTTTCCAAGACCGTTATCGTAATGATGCGTCCTTCTGCGCGCTAAGCAAGCACGCTGCCTGCCGACAACTACCGTCTCCGTTTATGCAAAATTATCCGTATTCAGTTACCAGTTACGCAAGGGGCTTCCCATCGGCGGCGATTACAGACGCATCCACGTAATGAAATATTCAGAATATGGATATCGAACGTGTGATTATTTATTTATGCGTTTACCCCGGCCGGTCACGCATGCCCCTTCGCGACTGGCTGAATCAACGGCCGTTTCCCGGCCGCGGCACTGTGGCGCTGAGAAACTGGCGAGCAGCCTTTTAAAACGATCGAGATCTCGGGTTCGCTCGAGCAGAAGCCCCGGACTGGAGGTTGGCTTCTCGGGGGCCGTGGAATTTCGCGAGGCGCGCAAGTTGATCGTTATTGCGCCGCGATCTTCTCGGTTGGTTAATTACGCGAGCGCGGGGCGAGAGTGTCGCAACGGGGTTGCTTGACGGCGGGGAATTTCGCGGTATCGGGGTATCAGATCAGGCGGGCAGCTGAAACTCTCCCGTTTACGTAATACGCGATGGTACGCGGCAACGTCAATTAATACCGTATTACGAAATCGCCGGCTATTTGCATCACACGGACGTTGCCCATCTGTGTCTAGGCCTCCCAGCCTTCTGCACTTTATTCCAAAGACATTCGTTATTCTTGCTACGCTGATTACGCGCGCGTTGCACAATTCACACTCGCGGCGGCAAGCGCGAGCGGCGTATCCATCGCTCGCCGTCTTTTCGGCGTCCGCTTCGTGCCTGCTCCTCGCGACGCGGTGGTTCGCGGTGCAAAAGTGTAACTCGCCTTGTACCGAGCTAGCGTTGATGGACGTTGATGGAGATCCACGCCAGGGGTCTAACCCCCGAGTCTAATTAAACTGAAACTACTCCTCGCTCCCGAGGTGATCGTCTCATTGGAAACACGAGTCGGAGCCTCGAAGTCTCTCTCCCCTTACGAAAGTTTTTCACTCCGGGAACCGAACCTTGACCTTTGAGACCGCGACGCTACAACCCCCGTCGGTAAGAACCTATCTCCACTGGCGCTCGCTGAGAGCGACGCGCTTGGAACCTGAATTCGCGTCTCGACGGTCCCACGAGCTCCCAGTGGATGGAGAATCGTCATCGATCGCCGCGAGGGGCCGAGGAGCAATTACGGATCGATCTTGGCGCTATTGTTGCTGTGTCGGCGCGGCGTAACGGGGTATATCTTACCGTTAGCGATCACGACTCGTTCTGATTCATTACCGATCCCTTCTGCCTGATCGATAAGTCACCCGTTCACCCACACGAATCTAAGCCTGCTCCGGCCATTTCGCTCGGTGGAGCCCGCTAACGGCCGACAATCTTTCGTCTAACGGTGTCGCCTGGCCGCTTTGTACGTTACGCAACTGCTCGTAATATCGTTTCCCGCGGCCAGCTCATCGCGGAGCTCTTGGATCGCTCGGAGCCAATCTTCCACTCGTCGTCTATTAAATTTCAATTCCCTTTTGCACGCTCCACGCTCGCCAGCTTCCTATCCACCTTGAAATGTCCCAGCAGGAGCTGGTACAGCACCGTTCCCCGCGGTACAGTATCCCTCTCCCCAGTATCGGCGGACCGATTTCTCGCGGGGTAAAAGAATGGAGCCGCGATCCAAAAATAGCCAGCCAGCCGCTGGTTCGTGGGCCGTCGATCTTCTGAATGGACGGTGGCTGGAGGCGGCTTATCGATGCGTATCTTAACGGTAATGCCTGTGCAAGGGAACCGTCCGTCTCGTGCGGTCTTCTCGTGACTCGCCGCCGAGACTGCTCTCTAAAAGGGGTCTCACCTTTGCTCCACATCGCGGCGCGCATCGTGCCGCGAAATGTGGGTCGCCGCGGACCGTATCCAGGCCAGGCCGATGACGACCAAGGATTAAAAACACCGACACCCCCTTCGTGTTTCGCGCGAGCAGCGCCTTAGGTAGCTCTAATTCGGGACACAGTCGATGATCGAGTGGAGGGATCGAGCGAGTGTATCCATTGCGTAACAAAGACTCCGGAGGATTTCCGAGGAACTTAGAGTTAGCCCGCGACTAATGTAACGCCAGCTGTGTAACGGCGATTCACGGATATTCGGAACGCAGCACGGTCAAAGACCGCTCGGCTTCGATTACGCAAGAGACCAGTACGAACGCAACGACGTAACGCCGATGGAAGCCTGGCAATTAGCTAAGGAGACGAGCAATCGACTTCCTGCGGGCCTCGTCGACGTTGATAGGGCAACCGGTCGCCGACGACGATGAGGCAACCAGCTGGAGGAGCGCGGCGATTCTTCGACAACCGGTCGACTCTCCGCTCCGTGGTTCTTCTCCTCCGTTACTCTGTTTCCAATTAGGGTAGACCGGGGCGAATCGGATCACTTTGTGTTCGACGGTAAAAGAATACTAGTCAAACATTAAAGAACTAATTTTTTATTATATATTCGTGGTCAGCACACCTTTGGCTTTGAGATTAATAATAGAAAATAAAATTAAACATAAAAGTGTTTCTTCTGCAAACAAAAAGTGAGAAAATTGGCCCCGAAACTTGGGGCGAATCGGATAACCCATAAATTTCTGAAAAAAAACTGAAACTTTCATAACAAAATCTTTAGAATCAACTTAAACGAATCTAATTTAATGACAGTGAAGTCAAGTGACTCTACTCAGCACACAGATCGGAAGAATATTGCCGTTTTTTGCCGCCTCTATCGACACAATTCTCGTGGCATCACTCTTCTCAGATAATCTTCTGAAAGTGGACGAATTAAATTTTTACCAGAGTAAATACAATGTCATCTTCTTAAGACCATTAATTTAATTCTTTTCTTCGTTATTTCTCTAAATTTAATTTTTATCACAAATTCCTTTTTTTGGACACCGCGATCCCTGATTGATCTTTTTAATGTACGTACTAATCATCTGTGTATAAGCAATTATCATATTTATAATCATAAAAATACTGAAATGAAAATGAAAAGAGTGATCCGATTCACCCCGAATAACGTGATCCGATTAGCCCCATATATAACTATTTCAAAGGGTGTAGATTACATAAACATATTACGATAAAATAGCCTAAAATACATCAGATACTAAACTTGGACATCGTGCAAACTAATAACAATAAACACATTGGAATTTTCAAGCTTACTTTTTATTTTAAATAAGAAATTGCAGACTGCGACGAGGGGGAGAAGCGAATTGGTGTTATCGGTAGCTGGATCAGGGGAATCTCTGACGACGAGTTTACTTCTACTTCATTCTCAAAACTTCCTACGCGAATCCTCGTAGTTGCTGAAAGGTTTGGAAGCAGCTAGCAGCGGGCTGGGGTAATTGCGTTTGTCCAGTTCGCTCGCGGCTTTTTTATATTCACGGGCGTTCATTTCCACGTGTTTTATATTCAAGCGTAACTGTTACACAAGCAACAGGAAGCGACGCATCGTCGGCAGAAACGGTTCGTACATAAGAATACGCGGTACATTCGGCATTGAGGATATAAATATCCTAATGTTTCCGCGAACGTCACATCTCAGCCGCCGATGCTCGTCCCAATAATCCCCAAGCGAATCGGCGAATCTATCTGCATATTAAAATGCTCGCTGGCGCGACCTATGGCAACGCGAGCTTCGTGCAGCCTTCGGCAGAAAAATCGGCGTTCACCCGCGACTTCCTCGGGTCAAATCCAGGGTCAGGCCTCTTCCCGATAACTCCCTCGGTCCCGTTTCACGAGGGGCAGCTAGGGAATGCGTGTTGAAAGGGAGGATAAGGAATAGGGACAGCCTTGGGCGTCCACCGAACGGGGAATGCGCATTCCCGCAGCGAGGACTCCTCGAATGATTCGAAACTTTTGAAGAACGCGACGAAGCGTCCGCGTACATCGTCCACGGGGGGGGAATGTTAATTGGACCGCGATAAATAATTGCGCCTGAGAGAGAGAGAGAGAGGAGGATCCCTTAACGCGTAAATCGGGCCGATTCGACGCGTTAATTGACGCTAACGAGCTCGCGGCTACGCGATCCGCGCCCTCCTCCCCTCGGGAACATCCTCCGCGGAATTACGCATTCGCGGCGGCGCGGACGAGCGCTCTAATCTCTTCCCTCGTGACCTGCAACGCCGCCGGCTGATAAAAATTGCACAGCTGCTTGGCAGGACGGTGGCGAAAACCTTCGTGGCGACCTCGAGCGCCAGGGGATCCGGCAAACGAGGAAGAGGAATCCTAAACGATCCGTGTAATAATCTCGAGGTTCTATCCCGCGAGGAACAGAATGGATGTTAGAAGTTTGTACGAGTCCTGTGTAATTCGTACGGAATTCCAGGCCTCTAGCTTGATATCTGTTCTTGAGCTTCGATGAGAAAGATATACTCTGGGTGTATCGAGGAACGGGGAATGCGATTGAGATCTAAGTGGAGTTGATACAAGAAATTCAAACGGAAGAAAGGATTAAGTGGACTGTTCCGGGTCGACGGAGATCGAGGCGCCGTTCCATCGATTACGCAAGTGGAATTAATTGGGAAGACTGAAAAAGGAGACGCGACGAAACGGAGGAAGGAAACGATTATTGCGAACGCATCGGAGAATGCAACACGCTCGAATCGATTCGCGGGACCGGTGACGTAAAAAAAAAAAAGCACGAGGACGAGAATGGCGAGGAAACGCGGAGGTGCGTTCGCACGCGAGCGCGCGGGAAACTTTGTGACCCATTGGCCCAGATAGCGAAAGCGGTAACACCTAACCGTTGCACGCGCTTGCCCATCGTTTCACCAAACTTTTCCATCGATTCGATCGCTCCGGTACCCACCTTATATAGGGTGGACCGGGTCGAATCGGATCAAAATAAGAATTTAGTCCGTATTTCTTACATCGCGATAATAGTCAGCATTCCGATCTTCGTAGTACCTCGTCCCTCTCCCCCGCACCTACCGCAAAAGCCAGTTAATTGTTTTAAGTCGTTGTTTAGAGCTGGCATACGTTTTCAGTGACATGGACGCGTGCGAAACGTTACAATTTTGGTCCGAATCTAACCTACGTAATCTGCAATTTAAAATAGAAAGTAAGCTTGAAAATTCCAATGTGTTTATTGTTATTAGTTTGCACGGTGTCCAAGTTTAGTATCTCATGTATTTTAGACTATTTTATTATAATATGTTTATGTAATCTACACCCTTTGAAATACTTATATATGGGGCTAATCGGATCACGTTATTCGGGGTGAATCGGATCACTCTTAATTTTCATTCGAGTATTTTTATGATTGTAAATATGATAATTGTTTATATACAGATGGTTAGTACGTACATAAGAAAGAGCAATCAGGGATCATGATGTTGAAATACACTAATCACATTAATTAAAGGATCACCTCTAGGAGCACGAAAAATAGGGGCAAGTTTACATGGGCATAACTCCGGTAAAAATAGTCGTATCGATATTTTGAAAATATGCTTTGAAAGCGTGGAATCTCTACTTTCAGCTGCTTTTTCAAATTTTAGATGCATCGCTTTTCGGCAAAGTTATAGCAATATAAAAGCACTTGGTCAATTTTAAAACAATTTCTTCAACTTTGCGATGTTCCACAGGGAGCATGATTTTTTTTACATAAATTCCATTTGCACCAGTCGAAAGCGGCTACTTTCCTGTGTAAGAAGAGAGTAACAAATTTCTTGTGCGATTTTTTTGGGCCGAGTTATTCAACTTTGAAGTAAAATAACTCCTTCAAAACTTTGAAGTAACTTCCGATCTGTGTGCTGAGTAGTGTCACTTGACTTCACTGTAATTAAATTAGATTCGTTTAAGTTGATTCTAAAGATTTTGTTATAAAAATTTCAGTTTTCTTAAGAAATTTATGGGTTATCCGATTCGCCCCAATTTCCAGGGCGAATCGGATATTTCTCCCTTTAATTTTTTGTTCGCAGAAGAAACATTTTTAAGTTTGATTTTATTTTCTATTATTAATCTTAAAGCCAAGGATGTACTGGCCACGAATATATAATAAAAAATTAGTTTTTTAATGTTTGACTAGTATTCTCTTCCCGTCAAATACAAAGTGATCCGATTCGACCCAGTCTACTCCACTCGCCATTAGTCTCTCTGAAAATACTATGCGTCGCGTGAATTTCCTACTTGCTTCGTTTTCCTCTCAGCGGACTCTAAGCGGCGACAAAGTGTTGATTTCTTCCTCCGCCGCAATTCGAAATCAACGCAAAGAATTTTCCCATCCTCGCGAATCTACTCGAGCGGGACGAAGCAATCGATATCTCGCGATCCGAGTCGAAGGGAATCTCGTTGCAGCGAGATTAACCGACGAAATAAATCGTCGCATAAACACCCACGCGATTCGTTTCCCAGAGCGGTTAAAGAGGCGCGGGGATTACTTTGATAGAAACAAATGTCCCCGCCTGAAATCGTGCCAGCCGCGAATAAATATTCGTTAGGGGGATGCGGCGCCGCGGGTGGCGGTAATTTAAATAAAAGCTGCGAGCAACCGCGGGGGGTGCGAGCTGGGCGGGGCAGGGGGCCCGGAGAACGTTGTCCCTGATATTTCTTCACCTTTGACCGACTGCTGCAGGCTCGGCGTTAGATGGAGCGGATAAAGGAGCCTCGTTGCGATGCACGCCGCGTTTCATGGTCGAAATTTCCATAGAGAAGCCAGGGTTATCGCGCGCCGTTTTCCGGGATTGCGTAACTCGTCGAGTCTCCCAGTCATTCCTAGCGCGCGCTAAAAAGATTACGCCGTCGAGCCGTTCAGCTGCCCTCTCAGCTCTCAAGCGACTCGACGCTTCGGAATACTCGGGAAGTATTTACCATTCGATAAGGTGCGGGGAACTTTTAGCAATTTCCCTCTGGGAACTGAATGCTCGACGCGACATCGATTCCAGGAGAGCCCCGACAGGGACGTTGCTTCGAGGAGACCGAAGTACCGTCGTTTGCATAATAACGAGAACAATTCTAACGGTCCTCCGTTCCACATAGGAGCGAGATCGATCGCGACACGCACGCTTCCGATCGCCCTCCGCGTATTTCATGCAACAGTTCTGCGGGAAATTTGCAGCGCCGGCTCGAGCAACGTGTTCCATTCGCGAAACGAACGCGAAACTGCTATTAAAGCAGCCGTGTATTCGTGGCGAATGGAAAAAGTGCTCGAGATTTATCACCAGTGATCGTAAAACAGCTGGGAAAAAGGAGATTCCGATATCACCTCTACACTTGGCATACGGTAGCTGATACAGCGATCCATCCAATTCGCGATCTTCCTCCGAAAGTTCATCCAGCGATCCCCCCCTGGAATGACTCAATACTCGTCTCCGATCAGTCCGAGCCCGATGGAAGACGGCGAAACGAGGCAGGATCAGGCAGAAGGAGCGTGTAAAAGAAACGACGGCAGGGAAAAAGGAACGACATGGCCCCGTCGGTCCGAGGAGTTTGTTGCGTGCAAGGAACGAAGGAAAGCGATCGGCGCTGGCCGTGATATATCCTTGGCAGTCCAGCAAGGACTGGCAGCCTTCCGCTCGACAGGCCTGGCGGGACAAAGAGCAGGGAGGAGGAGAGGAAAAAAAGCCGACGAGGAGGAACGTGCGGGCCGGCGCAGGCCGAGGATTTACCTGGCGCGATAAATTCAGGTACGCAAGGCCGTAAGCCGTATACGTAATGCGCATAACGCGTTGCGTGGCCCGACTCGCTCGCCTGGCACGCTCGCGCGCTCCGGCTTCGCGCTCGTGCTCGTGCCCGTGCTCGTCCACGCAACACACTCTCGACTGGGATCGATCCACGCCGTTTCTCCTAGTTCGAGGTCCTTGAGCCGCGGCGTTATGTAAACCGATCGGGAAGCGATCCAGCCGCCGCGAGAATTCCGCGGACTTCCGGGAAACTGGCCGCGGAAAACGCCGCTGGGTAAACAACGTCGTCTTAGGAAACTCTGTCGCGATTTTCCACGGTCTCCTTTGGAGGATGTGTACGAGCTCTTCTGGATTGGGTGCTTGGAGGATTTATTATCTTGGAGGATGCCCTTGGGTTTGGAAAGTTCAGACGATTCGAGGGAACTAAGTAGGGCGCTGATGAATTCTTCGGATCAATTTTTCAGGTTGAGGCTCTCGGATGATGTTGCAGGTTGACTTGGTTTCCCGGGGAAATATTTTCCAGGCACGAAGTCGTAAGTCCTGTTTGAAATTGGAGGGCTGGTAGCGAGACACTTTGCTTGGGCGTTTTATGCATAAGTTCCTTGTAGGAGGAAGCACGAGATACGTTTGGGGTGAACATGGACACGGCTGCGATCGCAGCGTCGAGATGCATCAGCGTCGCGAATCGAAACCTCCCAAGTCTCCTAAGGTGCTTTTATGGAACGGTTTCCTTGGCCGTTCTCGGTCCGACGTGCTTTTCCTGTTTCCCTGCGGCCGGTTGGTGCGAGAGAGAGAGACACTTGGCATTGATTGTGCAGGTGATTCACGTAACTGGGACAAGCTACGGCTCTTTCTAGCAGAAAATACAAAAAAGTGCGCAGCGGTAAATGAGAGTGTGGTTGAACGCGACTTCTTATGAATTCGCTTCCACCGCGAGCGCATCGGCGCACTTGCAACTAGCTCGGCCACGCTAAGCGATTAATTTGTCCGTTGCAAAAACTCGCTGCCAATTAACAGGGGCGAGAACAAGAGCCTCCTTTACAGGCATTTACCAGAACACTTTGATTCCCCAATCGGCGGGCCCAAGCGAAACGGTTCTTATCGATCGTGCGCCGCGCGGAAAGGGCCCGGCTATTTTGGGCCCGGGCGGGGGGGAGGGACGAAAGGACCGGGGCACCGAATCGGGGCTGGCAGGTGATGGCCCGTTATCGCGGCGGCGTGTACCGGACAAGCCGAATCGCTGGCCTGTGAACACGTATCGGCGTGTACACGCTTATTATGTAACGATGTTAACTGTAAATATTTACCGTGCCCCTCCACCTGCGCTCGTAGCGTGGCGCGGTGAATAGGCACGATTGCGCGCGTCCGCACGGAAAGTAGACCGAAAGAAGTCGGCTCGGTGGAAGTGGGGTGGCTAGATGGCGGACCGGAAGGGCGGTGAGAGAGGAGGACCGTTTAAAAATACCAAAGTGGAGCACTCCGCTACGCTCCTGGAATCGATTAACACCGGGGGCCCTCGCCTGGCTAGCGGCTACGCCGTTGCTCCGGGCCCACGGATATTTCCTTTAAATATTCCCCAGCAGCCTAACCGAAACTCGCTTCAACTGGGGACTCGATTTTAACTCTCCTAGACGCACGCTTCTATTTCTGTTCCTTTCCTACACCCAGCATCGAACAGTAACAGTAATGGAGGCAACTTGCTGGACAGGATCCGATCGTTTCTGCCAAGGCGCAGGGAAAAGCAGCGCCGAGGCCGTTCCCCTGGACGTGACTGTTTTCCGGAAGTTTTCCTCAATGCCAGTGGCGCTTCTCGAGTCTCGCGGCAGCAAGGACAGTAAACGATCGGAGGAACAAAGTCGTGGAAACGGATTCACTCCTCGGTGAATCAAGCGGGCTCTGAATGCGCGTGGATAAAAACAGCTTCTTCTAGAAGGGATGTCTCTCTTCTGCTAGAGCCTCGGGGAAGCAGCCAAGGAGGTGGAGGAACCTGAAGACGACCCCTCGCGAAATTGGCGAGTTCGCGGGCTAGCCTGGAGCGGGCCAGTGGCATTGACATTGACGAAATCTCTCGCGGCGCTCCTCGCGCCTTTTAGACCGGCCTGTACGTTACGTACGGGGCCCCAGGGCTGTCATGTAAGTGTTACATGTGCACTTTCATCGGGAAAGGGGGAGCAGGACGGCGATAGCAGGCGGTGGAAGACGGGGAAGGATCGCGTGAAAGTTGCGGCTCCGCTCGACGAGAATTATGGCGGTCGACGGCTACGACCGGCCACCTTCCTACGGCCACTTCCTCCTCCTCGCATTGAACTTGCGCCTTGAGTCGAGGCGCGATCCGCTTCAAGGATCCTGACCCAGAATGCAGGCACCGCCAAAACACGGTTTCACAATCGACGTGTCGCTGAACTTCTAGCCCACGTACGCTCGCTCGGCGATTTCGTTCCCGGGGCAACTGTTTCGACCTCGGTCGGTTAGACGTCTGCGTCCGAGAGGAGCGGACGCTTTAATCTTCTAATTTCCATAAAAGCCGAGGAGACTTTTGGAGGCGCAAGGTTGCCTGAGATACAGATTTAGCGCATTCCCATGGCGCGCCGTGAACCGCTAGCCGTTTCAGTTACGAAACGGGGTACCGGGATTACGAAACGAGAGGACGTAATATCGCGGCAATGTAGGCGAGCTGATGCCGAGAGCTCTCTATTAGTACCGTTAGATTTTCTCCACCAGCGCCGCGATCGTTGTCACACTTTTAACGCTACGCCCGTTAACCCTTCACGCTCCTCTATTCACCTGATTAGTGCATCTCTTCCGTTTAATTCGCGCGCGATATCGCCCACGATTATTGCCCGTTGCTCGCCACGTGGCAGTTTCGGAGCTGCCCGGCACAGAAATGCTTGAATTCGGGGCTGCCATAAAAGGCGCGCAGGTTTAAAAATAATTGAAACGATGTCGTTACGCGAAAGCAAGCTTTACGGCTTGCGCTTCCGTCCGCGTTGGGATTCGTTTGTTTTTTCGATGGCTATTTCACGTCCCCTTCGGGGCAAAGACTCCCACCATCCCGCGCGCTTAGATGTTTCCAAAGCGCGAGCCTGGGAACGGAATAATTCAAGAAACCAGTGGAACGCTCCGACGTTGCGCGGCCTGTCTAGGTGGTCTATGCTCGTTGTCAGAGGCCGTTGTCCTGTACGGCTGTGTTCGACATCGCTGGACAACCGGTAGATCGATAGATCCTACCCGCGACAATTTGTTACGTTTCCAGCTGCCTTTAAAGGCCACCACCGGGCGAAAAACTGATCGATGCATGGTGCTGGTATGAAACTTGTATCGCTACGATTTCCAGGCCTTCCACTATCCAAGCCTCTTCTAATCTTCCGACTGGAGTCTCCAGTATTTGGATATTGCCGCGGGACTCGATGACCTAGGCGCTTGATACTTCCAATGGAAGGCTCAATGAAGGTTCAAATGAATTCTACAATCTCGCGAAAAGCTTCGCGAAATTGCGTGCATCGATCGTTGAATGGTACATGTTTTCGACTATAAGATCTGCTCTTCCTCTATAAGGTAATTCATGGTCGTATTAATTGTCCTGAGCTTGTTGCGTTGGTTTGTTATCATGCCCCGCAAAGGTCTTTGCGTCCGAGACCTCTCTTTGCATCGAGAGTTCCCGCCTATTCACACTACACCGTGGACCCCATAAACCGTGCGATGGAAGAGTGGAATCGGTGCTGTGATGCCATTGAACTGTTTACAGGTTCGCTTGACCGGTTCCGTATGCATTTATTTAGGCATCTCCTATTGTAAATTTTCTCTTGCTCCGGGATTAGGCATTTTTATCTTTGTTATTTTATTTTATATTATATTATATTATTTTATTTTATTTTATGTTATTATTTTATATATATATATTTTATAACTTTCTCTTATTTTTTATCTTTCTATGTAATAATGGTAATATTTTTGTATCTCTGTACACTAAAGGGTTTCCCGTTAATAATAATAATAATAATAATAATAATAATAATAATAATAATAATAATAATAATAATAATAAGAGACACTTTAGCTACAGTTTGTTCCGTGGAATTCAATAGCCGAGCGGAGCGAGCGGATTCGCGCGAGCGACGAAGTGAAAACGAGGAAGATGGTCGTCGATAATCCCTTCTTTTTCTCGGAAAGCGTCGCGACACCGTGGATGAAAATGGCGAAACGACTGCGCGGAGACGAAGGTGGTTAGTGAAGCGTCTCATCCGCGGCTAAACACGCTCCACATGCTAGCGCAACGGCGTAGAGGGAGGCGAACTTTCACGTACTTATACAGTAATAGCATCGCGTTAAATGTAATGCATCAGAGGCTGGTCTTACCTCACTCTATAATTTCGCGGCAGACTTTCCTTGGCGTCGTTCACTTATTACCTTTCTAACCGGCACGCCGGCTGAATTTCTTCGCGGAAGTTTGACCGTGACGAGGTTAAGATCCCCGCGGCGCGCTTTTTCTGCTAGAAAGTATCCGCTCGCGAAGCTGCGCTCGCAAAAATCCGCGTCGACCGAGCGCGTCGGTTTCTTCCTCCGCGGCATCTGTTTCGCCGCTTGCCGTGAAATCTTTAGCAGGGACAGCTCTGGCTGTTTAACGGAACGAAGGCAGCAAGAGCCAGCCGATTTCGGCCTGACGAAATCGACGAGGCATCATCCGTCCTGGCATCGAGTAACGGTGTTCTCTATATGCTCGGGAGGCGCCGAATTAGGCGGTTACGGTACTGTTATGTTTACCCACGATCGTTAGATGCCAAAGGAGGCCGTTTTCGGGCCGACTGACACGTACCGCGAACAGGAATTTATGGAAATCAATTTCACCGCGGCGGAACCTCGCAGGGAGCGGTGAACCTGCCCTGCTGAATCCTAAAACTGATGAACGGTGTCCGGAGATCACGCGGAAGGATCGGGAAGAAGACGCGAGAAACGAGGATGAGGGTGTGCTCTCTCGATGAAGGCGCTCTTCTTTGGTACGACAGTGTCGGTTGAGGAAGCTGGTAATCAAAGATACGGCTCGGAGTGGAGGAGCTCTACAGATTCGCACGAATGCACAAGATCGGCGAGTACAGTTAGGGGCGACGAGCAAGCGGCAGACGAAAATACCACGGAATGTCTAATTGGGCTTGACGTGCAGCGACCAAGGTAGTGGCCTTGATCTATCTCGTAACGTTACGTCGTAAGGAACGGTATGGAACCCGTTTCGGGGCTGTCCCGTTACGTCCACTGAGGAGGAACCAGGTGTTTCACGTAACAACCGAGCAAACAGTGGGAGGCAAACGAAATCTCCTTTTCGCCGCCTAACTGTACAGATCCACGTTGGCCACTGGGCTTTCGGAGTGGGATTTAACCACCTTCCCTGTTCGATAAATCTCCTTGGAACTTCGGTAGCCTGCCAACATTGCCCAACGTTGCCCATATCGATAAATAAAATCCCTGACCGTAGGAGAAACGCCACATCTAATCCTAATTGTCTACGATTCCCCTCCTCGCTGTCCTACGATCTACCTAGCTGCAGCAAGCGTGCATTGCCATTGCAGACCGAGGACTGCGTCTTCCCTGTAGCCGCTGGGCATCATCCTCGGACCGAGATCCGTTCGGAAAGGAGCTCCCCGTGGCTGGAGGAGCGTCGGTGTCCTTGCTACGTCCGCGTTTTCCGTTCTGTCGCCAAGAAACGGTACGGAACCCGTTTCGAGGCTGTCCCGTTACGTCCATCGAGGAGGAACCACCGGGAGAGAGAGGCTCTGTCGCGCGGAGGATGAACGAAAGCAGCGGGCACGGGGAGAGAAAGAGAGAGAGAGAGGAAGGAGGCGAGGCGCGCGAGCTGAGAACGGGGCAGAGGGGAACGGAGGGTGGCGGAGCCAGTTTTCGAACGGTCCCGGAGAAAGTGGTGGCTATACATTTACTGACCTACATTACCCTCGTTTTGCCCCCTCCTCGGGCGACGCTGACACCCACCCGAGCGTACCGCCAGCGCACAAATTGTCCCGTTAGACACGGCGGCAGCGTGCTACACGTCATCGCCGTGACCCACAAAATCGCGCCGGCCCCCGGCCCCGCCGCCCCGCCGCCATCCACTGTCTTTTAGCCCGAAATTATGTCACGCGACCGAGCGCCAAAACCGGCGACTCCTCTCCCAAGGCGGATCGGGAGCGGCGGAGGCGGACAGCCCGTGAACTTCTTCGGCGTGCCGCGGAGCCTCGAAGGAGGTCGTCCGATCGTCCTTTAACAGGTTTAGGTAGGCAGCGGAAGAACGCGTGGAGTAAATTTTAAAAAGTCTACCTTCGACCCTTCGCGTGCCACCGATCTCGCGACTCACGACGAGACAGGCACTGCCTGGATGATAGGAACTCTTGACAATTATTCATACAGACGCGTAAATAGTAGTCGGTCTTCGGCGAGAAGAGCGTAATGGGCAAATTGATTTAGCGCGGAGGATACTAAGCGACTTGGACAGGCGATTAAGATGCAAAGTTTGCTGTCGAGCCGAGGAAGGAGCCGCGGAGTGGATCGCCGATGACACAAGCGTACCAGGACGCGTCCGATCGCGCGGATATCCTTCGTGCCGGGAGATGAGACCAGCGGAGGTATCGATGATTCCTCCGCGCATAGTCGAATGCTCGTCGATTGATTTTAATAAGCATGCGGGGACCGTTATCTGCTTGTCTATCGCGGCAGCGGCGCGAAGAGCCTTGGCATTATTTTCTCGCTTCGCGGTAGGCGCGTTACTTAATCGAGTTATGAAACCCCGTGCGGCACGGTATCGACTAAACGGTCGATTAGAACGGCCACGGTGCAACGAGGGAACGAACAACGATCGAAATACAGAGACCCCTGGCATCTGAGTCGCGAGCTCCACCTCGTTCCTCCCTTTGGCATTTCTAACGAGCCTCCTTCTTCCATTCATCGCTGGCAGATATTATCGAGACGCCCGGGTCTCCTGGATACACCGTTTGCAAACTCGCGTGCATCGAACGGCGAGTATCCTGTTTCCAAGCTTGCTCCTAATATGCGCCACGGTAAAGTGTGCATCGTCGTTTCAGCTGTCGACTTGGATTAACAGTAAGGGGTTAGGCCACCTTGGACGGAGCAAAATTGCAGTCGTTTTCGGATTTTTTTTTTAGGAAGATAATGAAATAAACGGAACATTTAATATGAATCCTGTTATCGTACAACTCTCGCCGGAAAAAATCGTATTTTTTTCCCTACGAAATGGCGGCGGTAGAGCCGTGATACGCAGGATCTTGAAGATAGCGCCGTACCTATTATTTTTTAAACTAATTTTCAGTAAATACAAATTGTATTGATGTTCCAGAAAAGTAGTTTTAATTTAAATTCCCCGAAAGCGAGTTAAAAGAATTATATAAACATTTAAAAGAATTTTAATAACTGAAGAAATACAAATATTTATTTACTTATTTATCTCCATATGAACGGGTAAGACCCATGTTTGACGGAAAGGTGTAAACGACGCAGAGTAGAGACACAGCGTCACAACAAAGCAGAACAAAAGAAAACAAAACAAAACTAAAACTAAAAAGTATAAAATACTAATTACAATTTTTATACTGGGAAAGGGAGGGAGTAAGATATCGCCAAAGTTACCCTAACGTAATTTAAGCATGGCCCCTAACGAGAGCGTGTAGATAAGCTTTTGATTCGATTTGGAAGCTGTATACGGTAGATGTTTGAGTAATGCAGTCTGTCTCCTTTCATTCTGACGAATTCCCATGAATTCTGTCCCGTCACTAGAGTCCTTTGCCATATTCGGGTCGCCTTGCATCTAAATAAGCGACAGGACACGGGCTCTCGTTTGCATACTATGGTAATGCAAGCTCGAGGCAGCTACGCACCATGTTTTGGAAGATTCTTCGACCCGGGGTTGCTTGTTTACGTTCACGTGGCCAAGGAAATTCCGCTGGCGCAATCTCGGCTTTTGTCTGTCCGTGCAGCTTTTCTTTTCCCTGGCGAAGAAGCCACCTCTCGATTATCGTCAGCATCGTCCTCGATGATGTAACGGTCCTGCATTCGCCCTTGACCACGTTCCTTTTTTCATATCTCGACGCCCGTTGCGCCGGATACGACACACTTCTCCCGCCCCTTCCAGTCGCCTATCTCTCCGCGCTTTCTCCTTTTTTTATTTTCGTTGCAAATAACTCCTTTACCGGCCCCTGGAGCGTTCATGATACGGCCGGGGAAAAAGGTCTCGCGGCGTGAAACGGGACGGTTCAACCCTTTAACGGCCGATCTGGCCACGTTGCGGAGGGTAGGATTTATTGGGTCGTTGCGAAAGGTCTTTTCGATCTTCCTCCACCCAACTGCCAGCTACTTCTTCCAGTTGGCAGCAGGCTGGCTTCGAGTAGGAACTCAAGAAGACAACAAAGAAGCGATATGTGGGTCAGATCGGGGCCTCGTGGATCTCTGAGCCGTGACTCACTGCCGCGAAGATCGGAAGGGAATTTTCCTAAGGGTAGGCGACTTCGTAAACGGATGCCTGGCGGTTTCCTCGGGCGTCGCAGCTTTTCCCAAACGAACCAACCTGCCCCTGTTTCTTTCGCCGCGGAGGGACATTGAACCACGTCTGAATTCGAGGTCGCCTGGGAAGAGAGCCGGCGCAGAGCTAGAAGTTCTTGGCTACTCTCCCTGCCGCGACGCCACCGGATCGCCACTTTCTCCTGCGGTGAACGCAAACACCTATCCGATCGAGCAGCCTTCCTTTTTCTTCCTCTACGCCTCTCTTTCCGTCATTTTTGCCGGCGCGCCTGCCGCGCGCTTTGTTTTTCTGCGGATTCCTTAAACCTCGCCACCGTTAACCGTGGTAACTTTGTCTCGCGGTGGAAAGTGTGCTCTGCCGATGCTCTTTCTCCTCTAACATAGTAACGGAGCTTAACCAACAGAATAGTCAAACTAGCAATAATTATCGCTATCCTTTAATTCCAAACACCCAAAGGGACAATCTCCAGCTTCTCCAACCACCCAGGAGATTCTGTAGATCGTCCTCGACGTTTCCCTTGGTTTCTTTTTCTCCTGCTATCTCCAAGACATCTGCGCGTTATCGCGGCCCGGTTGACCCTGTCCTGCCCCTGCCGCGGTTATGTCACATCGCTGCGATTCGAACGGCTGTAGCGCCGCGCCGCCATGGGAGAAGATAAAGGCAAAGTGGGACGCGAGACGAATTACCGTGACCCAGATTCGATAATCGGGGGATGCTCGATAAAGACGTGGATGCGTTAGAACGCGGCGGATCGGATCGACGAGAGCTAGCTTGGGATCGGATGGTCTAATCCGGTGATTGGCTGCACGTTACCGCCGCGATTCTCCTCGTCGTAATTCCTATACTTACGAGGCGGCGTGAGTGAAAGCAACGGCTGCGATCTCGCAAGAAAAGCCAGTTAGTCGCGGTGGTCGTCGCCGTCCACCTCTTTTTCTTCTTTTTCGCGTTGACCACATACTTTCCCCTCGTTTTCGCGATCCGACTCGCTCCGGAAACGTCCGTCAATTACCCTGACGACCGCCCGTTATTATTATCCTTGCCGTAACTCCGTGCAGATTCAACGAGCGTTATGCAGGCGAAAGTAGTCGAGGAGGACGGTGCACGCGAGGCGTGCAAAGTGGAATTCGGAGGGTAAATCTTGCGCGAATTGGCGATAGAGTTAGATAGCCAAACCTGAGGGAACCACTTCCTTCTCGATTCGCTCAGTCCATCTACTTGCAGGCTACGGAGTAACCAGACGACGATAACTCGATGCAGAATATCTATTATCGGAGCACCAGAAGCCCGATGTAATTTCCTTCTCTAACCGCTCGCTGCACTGCAACCGCCCACGCTCGGGATTCTAAAGCTTCGAGCCCATCCGAAGGCAAACGTCGAAATAGAGTGGGAACCGCGGAACAAAGCTCGTAAAGCACGATCGAGATCGAGGTCAGAGGTGGTTATATATAACGAAGACGATGGCCCATTACTTAATCTTTATTTCCAGTGATATTCTACGCGATACAACGCGGCGGAGCCTCGCAGGCGCAACGGAGCCGCGACGGACCTACATTCCTCGGTCTAAATTTTCCAACGAGGCGATATTTTGTCCAGGCCCCGCGCCGACGTTTCGAAAACGGGCCAGAGCGCGGACAGCGCGGGGCGAATCCCGCGATACCAGGGGAATCGGACCTGAAAATAGACGGTGGACAGACGCGGCCGCCGTAGGAACAAAGAAGACCGACCCTCGCCGCGACAAAGGGACGTTTCCGTGACGAGCGCCGCGATTCAGACAGTAAACGCGCTTTTACTGCTGGTTGCGAGGCTTCTGCCAGTTGGAGCCAGGTGTGATCGCGCTCCGAAGTGTCCGCTGCCTCCATAAACTGTCTTCGCGAGACCGTGCTTCCCCTCCGCTTCGAGGACCCGTTGACTCAAGTGGGTCAGCTCCCGCCGCGCTTTCGGGGCAGTTTTTCCTCGGGAGAGAGATACAGTTGCACGCGCGATGCGCGTTTTTGATAATTTGCCAATGCCGAACGCGCCCCACTTTGTAATTCCCGATGAAAGCACTGGCTTCAGGCTTTTCGTCGCGGCCTTTTTACCGATACGGACGCAGTTAGCGGCTAGCTTTCCCAGAGAAAAGGCAGGCTAATTGTAACGGGGAGTGAGTCAGTTTTCCGCTCGTCGGAAGGGGCCACCCTGTACCCTAGCTGGTTGCAGATGGTAATCCGCGCGATTACTCGTTGTCTCGGAGGCAGCAACGAGGCCATCGCCGGCGATGAATCCTCCACGGTGCTTTCTAACGGAGTGCAACGAGGAGAGCAGCTGCGAGTAGGGTTTCGCGATCAGCGCAATTACGAATCCGCTAAGAAAGTCATCCAGAGAACGCGTGTAATTCGGATCTGTTCTAACGTTGATTCCTAACGCTTGGAGTTGCTCGTTTTCTTCCCCTTATATTATTATTATTATTATTATTATTATTATTATTATAATATATACGGGATAAAGTCCCATTAGTGTACAAGAGCAAAAACAGAGAGAAAGACAAAAAGAAAAAAGAAATAGCAATACACAGCGCATACAAAAAAGCATACGATACTTAAAGTAGGTAAATGGTTCGCGCACTATAAACTCACACGCAACGAGGTTACGTAAGTTTATATTAGTTTATCAAGAGCCTTGTTAGGAATAGGTTGATTCCGTGAAAGAATCAAGAGAATCGCCAAAAGCGTTTGCAGCATTACAAATACGATTTATCGGGTCGGAGAAACCGTGATTCAACTTATAAACCGATGGATAAAAGGATCGTCTCAACCGCAAAGATTTTGTAGGGGCATAAGAATTAATTAACCGAGGGAGTCGAGGACGTTTTGTCATTCCATTAATCAACTTGAACACGAACAGAAAGTCAATGCGCACCCTCCTGCTTTCAAGTGATTTCAAGTTAAGCAACTTCGAGACGGGCGTGAAATAGTGATCGTTATACGACATCTTACGTCCAGATTTGTTCGCAACGAGACGCAGAAATTTATGCTGCACCCTCTCTAACATTAATTTATACCTTACATAGCGCGGCCACCAAATAACCGACGCGTACTCCAGGCGAGGTCTGACAAGTGTGCGAAATAGTAATTTAAGAGTACGCGGATCCCTGAAGTCTGCCGAACAGCGTTTCAAAGAACCAAGTGTCTCGGTAGATTCACCAGCAATGCGCAGACAATGTTTTGAATAGTTTAGCAGCGGTGTCAAATAAACACCTAGATCGAGAATTTCAGAGCCGCGAGTTAAGATCGCGTCGCGAAGCTTATGGTCAAAAGATACGGGCCAGATATATAAAGAGTAATCACACTTTCGATGGCTATCGTTCATCCACCGATCGTTTTTAGCTGCTGGGGCACTCGACACGAATTAAGAAATGATGTAACCGTCTGCGCGATGCGCTGACATTCTGATATAGATTCATCGTAGAACACGTGCCTCACGAATGATTCTACTATCAGCGTTCTACGATCTCCAATACGAAAGAATGTTAAATGCCGTGTACTTCGATCCTTCTATCAGCAGGCTCGAAAAAGCAACACTCGATTGGAGATACTATCGGGCTTAGAAAAAATAGATCCGATTATCGTAAACGCGCGGTCTCGATCTTCGGGGGACACGCTGCCATCGAGCGATTGAAACCTTCTCGCGGGTGCACTGTCGTGAACGATACTACCGCGATCTAAATTCCTAGATGACCAGCACCCAAGTGATACCATCGATAAACTATGGTTAGGTACAAAGTTCGCTGGACCTTTTGCCTGTGCAATTTAATACGTATGTAAAAAGGGCAATAAAGATGCAATAATAATATTAATAATAATAATAATAACAAATCAGAGGATGCTAGACTTTTCTCACAACAACACACCAATCGCTCATTGATCCTGAACCCCCCCAAGCGCGTTACGCTCCGCAACGTCTTGCGTCACTTGTTTCCCCGCTTTCGCTAAGGAAGGAACAAACAACGAGCGTGAAGTTCACGTTCACGCTACCGCGGCCGGGCCTCCGAGAACCCTTGGGTCCCATGGAAATTAACGAAATTCGAGGAAGCAAGAGGGTCGGACGTAGATGGTCGAGGCGCCACGTAACACTTACCAGGTAACGGGGATAATTCCGCCGTCACGAAATACAGGCCACGATTAGAAAGGCCCCGGCGGTTGACGCGTTGGAGCACACGGAACGCCATTGTGGCCCGCTTCGTTGCTCCTTCGCGCGCTCCTCCGTCCACAGTCTAGTTTCAGCAAAGTAGGCCTCGTCGCTGCCTACTATCCGTGCCACTTGACCCCGATACTGTCGTGCCACTTCTCTTTCGCCGGTATCCTTCGTCCTGAGCCACCGATGCCCCAACCCCTCCCGCGGGCGATCGCCAGCAGCGAGGGCTTCGTCGACTGTGCTTCGCTTTTATTTACCAAACGCGGCTGACTATGCAGCAGGAGCTCGGCGCAGCTTAGGAGCCTGGAGGTGGTGTGTTCTTTGCTTCGCCTCCCTTCGCTTGCTGGGGATCCCGGCAGACTCAACAACCGATCGGCCCTCCTCGTCTGGGTAACGGAAATAATAGCGGTCTCGCGCGCGCCTGGCGTAAACACGAGGAGAAACTCCCCGAGGAAAGAGTCGTCTCGAGGGAAACGCGTGGGCGAGGCAGACATTGTCCACCTGGAGCAGCGATGCATCACGAGCCTGGGATCCCTGGCCTTTTATGCACTCGATGCACCCGCGAGATGCACCGATTCCGGGAACAATGCAGCGAAACCTGGGGAAACATTCGTTAGCCTTACTTGGCCGAGACAGTGGCTCCGCGATATGGGCATGGTGGGTGCAACGGGGACCATCTATGAGGAAACGGGCAGAGCTTTTTCTCGTTAATCTTATTATTTGTCCCAGATCACCATAGATACCTCGAGACTCCTAGGATCTCCTCGGTTCTCGAAGACTGGAACTTCTCCAGCTTACTACCGCAGTAATCCCGCGAGAAGTGGTCAGATTTAATTCCAACGTGTCCCAGAATTAAGAGAGAACACTTGGTATCGTACTACGTTTTTCCAATGATTTTCATTCAATTCACACACTAAGATCGCTATATATTACCCTTGTTCGTCTCTTGATAGAATACGCTTCGATTATACGGTCTCCGAAACGCTTTAATCACGAAATCATGCTTGAGAGAGTGCAACATAAATTTCTCATATTTTGTTCATATAAGCTGAAGAACCCTATGTCAATATTCGATCGTGATTACTCTACAATATTAAACACAGTCAACCTCGAAACATTAGCTGCACGTAGAAGAATATCCGACCATTTCTTTATTTTTAATTTAACCAATAACCATATCGATCGTCCCTCTCTTCTTATGCAAATCAATTCCCACGCACCTGAACGCGCATTGAGTTCTAGAGCAGGACTGCAACCACTTAAATCCAGATCTACATATGGATTAATTAATCCAATAAATCGAATTATTGCTGACTCTATTACTCTCTATAATAGTATTGATTTCTTTAATGGATCTGCGCACACCTTTAAAAGACAGTTACGTAGGATTATCGGATAATGTCTTATCCGGTGTACCATGTAATTTAGCGTGTCTATCTTTTGTTGTATCAGGTAAAGGTTCTTTTTCCTTTGTAAACATTTATGTAAACAGGGCTTCGGTCCGTTTATTAATAAATAAATATATAAATTACAACCGAGTTCAGAGTCGAGGAAACAGTGGTGTCCGCTTTAACCCGAAATCGAGAATTCCCCTTCTGATTTGCAGGCTTACAGTCAGATCTAAATCAGGCCCCGGATGCCCCGCGAGGAGCAAATGGTCGGAGCTAGATGCAACGCGTGGCAGAATTGTCCATCGGACTGGCTCGTGCAACGATCGATAAACCGTTGGCGGGGTAAAGCGTTGATCGTGTCGTAAAACACGGTGGACGGCGATCGACGTGGAAGAGGAAGGCCAGCTGGCCCTGAACTTGAATTCGGCACAGTGGCTCGAAACGAGCCTCGACTCCATTCGACCAGGGTTCAATGCCTTCGAAAGTTTTCGAGAGAGTCCCCCCTCGCGCAGCGGTAGCTCTCTCGAAATTCCACGGCGCCTGACGATTGTATACATCATCCAGCGTTACACGGCGGCGGACGTGCGTGAATTACGCATCGCCGATTGCGATTTCGAAACCCTCCGCCAGTTCATTGCCACCTGGCTGCGGCTACACGCCCGCGCGT
Organism: Andrena cerasifolii; assembly: GCF_050908995.1. Taxonomy (NCBI): domain Eukaryota; kingdom Metazoa; phylum Arthropoda; class Insecta; order Hymenoptera; family Andrenidae; genus Andrena; species Andrena cerasifolii. The sequence goes on from NC_135123.1 coordinate 7,319,898, forward strand.
GCCTTCTATTTACACGGTCCACGCTTATCTAGGGTTCGATCGTTGGGTCGCAGCAGATCGGGACCATCTCCGAGGTACCGCTGTCGAAATCGTCGCGGATCGGCGCAGAGTTGGGAGAGAACGTTGCAGGAGGAGATTCGCAAGTGCTCCAGCGGAGAACTTTGAAGGAGGAGATGTTGGTGACTGCATTGCGGCTGAATTTCTAACGTAGGGTATTGGAAGATGGTGTACCGGTTCAAAGTGTCAACGCGTGGGAACCCTTAATTCGCTATAATCTTTATTGAATTCTAAAGAGAAGACACCACAGCAGTGATCGGTGGGAATGGGAGAAGAAAGCAGCTACCTGCTAAAAAGCCTGCAGCGCATAAAATAGTAGACGGTTCTTTGTCCACCATCCGAGCATCGATCATAGGTACCAAATTTCATGAACAAAGAGCTAAAAGGTGCACAAGTAAATTCTCACGCATCAATTATTAGGGTGATAAACTAACACCCTGACTAACTAAGGATGATCCTCCAACATGATACCGCCTTAAGGCGGCTACCGGCCAGGCCTCACTTCCCAGTTGTAAATTATTTTTAGCTTTCAAATCTTTATTCCACGTACGGTGTCGGGAAGTATTTTATTCGATTTTTTAATTTCACAAATAATATTCGCAGCATGCTTAGCTCAAAAATGCACTAGATTCCTGTCAAATCGAAACGTCAGATTGACATGTTTCTTAGGCTAATATATGCGGTGTGGCAATACTGTTAAGGCTGGCAACTAAGAATTCCGAAGAAAAAAATTATAGGCTACCAACTCCTGGATTAAACAGGTGCTCGCCTTAATTCAGGCGTATGCACTAGAGGGTTAAACAACTCCAGCGCGGCGACCAGCAAGAAAAGGCTAAAGCCTCGTAACTCTACCGTTCTCCAGAGCCGTTGAGCAGCGGATCCTGTCGATTCACTGTTCCGCCGTGAACTTGAACGCTAGTCGGTAGTTCGTCACGAATGAACGGTGACTCTCTCCCTCTCTCGGCCCCTCTGGACGCAGGGAGCAGAGAGCGGTTCACTCCACTTTCTCCGTGGAACCGCGTCCCGCGGAATCCAGCGACGGTCGGCCGCGCTTTTCACATTCTTTTTGCGGGGTACTCGGGGGACACGCGGCTGGCGCGATCGGATATGACGTGAAAATCCCGCGGCGGTTTCACGTTCGAGATCAAAACTTTCTCCTGGAGGTGAGCAGACGGGTGCAAGCGGAGGATAGAGGCGGGCGAGTGCGCCGCGGTAGAAGTGGGTCGGTCGCAGTGAAAACGTCTCTCGATTATCGGGCCGCAGCGCTCGCCCTTCCTCGCGGATCGCCGCGTGGGCCCACTTCCTGGACCGAGCCCTCTGCCCGCGTCGGCCACTGGGCCCAGAATCGCGGGGATTATCGCGACAGAGTGGGAGGAAGTAGATTGCGGTGACGTCGAGCACGGAAAGTCTCTCCAGCGGTTCCCGAGGGCAAGGATCTCGCGGGGGATCGCGCGTAGCTGCCCGTGGGTAGAAACACGGTGCTCGCAACAGTTTCGCCGAAGGAACGGGCAAGGTAAATCGCAGGCGAGGGAGAGCAGCTCCGATGATCGTGGGTAGATCTAAACGCGATCTAACCTCGAAAACGTTACGCGATAATGGTACTTTTCCGCTGCCGGTCGATCCACCGCGGCTGAGATTAGAAATCTCGAGGGGGAACGGAACGATAACTGGCTTCCCGTCACGAAAGCCACGCCGTCGCAGTCTCCGCGGCTCCTCGCCAGAGGAGAGCGACGGAGCAGGCGCGCTCGCGCCGATCGGTCGAAAGCGCAATTTTCCTTGGCCGTGGCGCAGGCTGCGCCGATCATTTTCTCCCGGCAGATTGTCTCACAACGATTACCTAAATGATTATACATCCGCTGCCACTTTCATCGCGACTAATTCGCGCCGGTATTACCCGACAGTTACTCCTCTCGGCGTAAAAGGAGAGTGCACCTCCGCAACGGCGCGCCGCGCGGGAGAAACACAGCCGCGGCTGGAGAAAGTCTTTTTTCCATTTCTCCCGGCGGCGCGAGGCGATTTTTCCCATGGCTGCCCTCGATCGACGTCTCGTGAAAATTCACTTCGTCCTCCGTGGGATGGGACGGCAAAGGGAAACGGATAGAAAGCTGGCTCTGCTATGAAAGACGTTCGACCAGGAATCACTTGAAATTGGAGAGGAATTACTGAATCCGAACGCGTCGCGCAGGAAAATCCTCGATACGAATTATTCTCCGGGGATCTGATTTCGAAGCTGATCCTGAATTAGAGGCGCCTCGGTGCCACGGCTAACGAAGAGAAAGGTTCTCTCTAATTGGAATTCTCCTTTTCGCGGCGTTCCCACCTCCCTCGATCCCTGTTTGCAGTAACCGCGAGTAATTCTCTGGTAACAGCAGCAGGTAAGCGATGAAAGTGCAGCGGACGTATAACCACTTGGGTAATCGCGGCGGGAGATATCCGAAGTGAGAGGCCGTCGGATGTCCGACTCGGTCCGTCGAATCGGGACCAGTCGGCGAACGTTGGTCGATTTGTTGGTCGGTTGCCGGCGAAACGGAGATTAGAAACGGTGTCGTTTCACGAGCGGAGGAAAAATAGCCTTCGCTTGTTGCTTTTGCCCCGACAGCAGACTGTCGACGATATTTCTTCGTCGAAAACTACGCTTCGTTGCTGTTACGGGTGTCGATGAGATCTCCCTGATAGAAATAAATGGATCACTCTGACAATGAGTGCAGCCCGCGTAGATCTGACCGCCGCTGAAAAATCGCTGCTGCGATCGGCGATTTGAAAAATCCTCGGCTCGGGACGGGCAGATCGGTTGAAAAATTGCGAGAGAGAGGAAACTGGACGTGCATCGTCCCCTTCCTCCGCCCTGTTCCACCGTGCCCTTCCCCCTCCCTCGCCCCGTCACCCACGGGACGCGTAACAACCGACACGCGATGCACTTTCATGAAACTTTCAGCTTTCCATCGGCCGCGATACGAGCGGAATGGAAAAGAAACCGCGTCTCCCACGTCGTTTGCCCAGGTCGCCCCGATATCCCTCCGTTTCTGCGTTGAAAATTAACGCGTCCCCCTAACGAGGCCGCGCCTAATCGCCCCCGGTGCGTGCATTCATTGTTCACCGTGAACAGCCGAGTGAAAATCCCTGGAAAGTCGCGGCTGCGCGCCTCTTTTCTCCCGGCGCTTAATCGGCCGACCTTGGCGAAGTTTCTACTGCGTTTCTCCCGTTCATTGAAATATCAATTACGGTGCACTGAATTTTACGATCGCCTCGGTAAAGGCGAAGTGGGGGAGGTCGACGACGAGCGGGAGGGCGAGAATAAGTGGATACTTTCCAACAGTACTGGTTTCACGACTGATCGAGAGATCCCTGTGGTTGGCGATGTTTCTTCTCGATGCTTCTCCGGTGGGGAGAGGTTTGAGAATAGGGACGTGGAATTGATGAGTATCAGCCTCGATTAGAAGCCGGGGAAGGGAAGATTGGCGGAGGTGTGCGGAGATCACGGAGGTGACTAAGACAATGGTCGATGATCGTGAAGGTTCGCTGGATGATTCCTAAGCCTGGGATGAAGTTTATGCATCCGCGTTAGAGGAACATTTACGGGGTACTTCGGGCGGTGTCGGAGAAGATTCACCGTCGGCATGTTTTCGGCTGGAGAGCTAGCTCTACGCGGTGGTCTCTCCTCTTTCCCGTTGCCCTTTCCAACGGTTTCGAAACTCGATGGACTCGTTCGAGTGGACGTGACACTATCAGTGTCGGAAGCGATCGGCTAAAGAGAAAGAGAAAGGTGAAGTGCACGCAGCACCGCCGTGCACGTCCGGTGAAGAAAGTGCAACGATGACGTCTGCGCCCACCTCATCTACCTAGCGATGGCAACGACTCCTTCGCGATGTTCGAATAATTCTAATGCACAGTTACCGCGGCAAGTCCACTCGAACACCGATAGCTTTACGGTGACATAACAGCGCGCCGAGAATCATCAGCTGTCGCAACAAAGAATACCTCTCGACAACGCATTTCCTTCCCTCTATCAATAGCTTCGAGCACGTCGTCAATTTCAACGAGTGCTCAATCTCGACGGGTACTCCTAGTCTACTCTGGTAGCAAGAAACGGTGACGCATCGCTAGTTTCTCAAACGATCGTCCGGATCGGTCCCATCGCTACTCAGATATTCCCACCTCAGCCACCACGGCCACCTCCACCTTGAAGTACCTTCACGTGCCACCTCCTCTACCTTCTTCCCCCCTCGCACACACTCTCTCTCTCTCTCTCTGTCACTCTGCCTCTGGTCGCCCAGTCCTCTGGACGAAACCCTGAAACCACGAGGAGAGACCAGACCTACCTCAAGAAGTTCATGCGACCTGAATCGCCGTGCCGAGCCTTATGACGAGGCACTTTGCCTGCAGAAAATATGCGTCCCGAGCAGCGGAGCTTTACGCAACAGATAGCTCGCGGCGCGATCCGGCGCTGGTCAACCATTATTCGCGATGATGCTGGTGTTTCTCGTTCGATCTCGCGGTACTTCGCCATTTCGCGCATGCTTCCAGTGGAGACGAAATAATCGCCGATCGATCTACTAACGAAGTAGATGACAAACCTTTCGGTATGGCCAATTCCGTGGGAGAGATAGTAATTCGATTTTATAATATTCGACGGACTGTCCCGGGTGGAGGTAACTGTGTTTGCAATGGACGTCCACTGCGGGGTCCTCCGAAGCAACGATCGGGATCGGCCGCGGCGATCGTGGCAACTGGAACGCGGCCGAGTTGGCTTATTTTGCTCGCAAATCGCTCGCGTCGGATTCAATTACCTCCCCCGGCGGTTTGCATTTCGCGGTTTTAGTGTGTCACGTGAAAGTTCCGCCGCGCATCGCTTCGATTCTCGGCGCCCGCGCCCCCCCCCCGGTAACGGTTTCGAATCGACGAAACGAGGCTACCGGCGGAAAAATCGCAGCAACGCCTTGCCTAGAAAGTTGACCACATCCCAGGCTCGACTTCTAACCTGCAACATTCTCATCTACCAACTGAAATCCTGCGAGCTTTCAGACGTCGTCCCGTTCGCCAGGAATCAGATTCAATAAGGCGGTCTCGATGAAAATCATATCCGCGAGCGTCCACACTGACAAGTCGGACGGGTGTGGACGCTCAGGGATGTGATTTTGATCGGGACCGCACCGATAGTGTGGATCTGGCCTAAGAAGGCTACGGAGCTCCCGCAGCACTCTCTAACTGACAAGATTCGTTTCGGTTGGAATAGGTCTGGGTTGACTAGATCGCAAGCGAGTTGGGTCAGTGTCGTTGACTGCGACACGGATGTTGGGGCCTAGGGAGCGGAGATCTGTGATCCAGATAGCAATTAGATCGATTAGAGCTGTCTGCTCTGCGTTAGCTACGGTGGACAATTTTCCAATTGTCCCATTGCTGCTTCGTCTGATAATCGTCGCGGTGGCTGTTCCCTGTTCTCGGGCAGATAAGACGAAGTTCCCTTCGGACCTCTTCAACGCTTGGTAATGACACTCGGACCCGATCGCGTCCTCCGAGCGGCGCCTTATCGCGCGACGTTCCAAATCCGGCGTCCATCTAGCCGCCCCCGAAGTTTTCAGCGACACGTCGGCGGACAGTAGCCGTGGTGGTTATCGTTGATCGGCGCGATCCGAGAGACCGATAGCGATTCTGAGGCCTGAAGCTCCGGGTGGACGCGCGTGATTACGCAACGTGCGTGGCTAGAAGATCCGTGGATCGTTCGTTCGTTCATAGGTTTCGTTGGACAACGGCCTTCGAGGAAATAGGCCAGCCGATACACGGAGATAACAATTACTAGCTGATACTAGCCTCTCGGAGGCGCACGGGTGGCGAGCAAACGGTCGTCACGTTGGAAACTGATACGCTTCACCGTGATCCCAGTAATTACGTAACGGAACGGAGCTGTACGGGATACGTATCGCAAGGCCTACCACGTGCCGCAACCTACGGTCTCTTAAATCAAACGCAGAGAATAAACGCAGTTCCATATGAATGGCAACGCCTCGAGTCGCCTCGAACGTGGCGCGAAGCGTGGCGGAGGATTCTGCGGACCCTCGGCCGACTCTTGCCAGCCGTACTTTTATTCAAGAACCAGCGATAAACGAATCTAGAGCGCCGTTACTCCGAGCCACTATCTCCTAAGAGGGTGACTCCGACGATCAGGCTGCTGCTTCCATAATAGGAGAACAAATCCAGCTGCTTTATAGACTCGCCCGGATTTCGGGCCCGCGGAGAGAACACAATGAACAGGAATCGGCTGGAACGCGCTGCAGCGCGAAGTCCAAGGAGTTCAAGAAAGTCCCCTGTGACGTAAATGCTAACGACAGCTCGTAAAGTTTACGAGAAGACACATATAGATAAGGTATCGCGTTTATAAGCATTAATTACTTTAAAATTCGTCTGTTTCCCTGCGCCGAGGCTCCTTTGCGCGCAAATAGTGCATAAAGAATTGACATTAACCAGGAACAATGGACAGTAAATACAAATGAGTCGATAATATTGCTCGCGGCGACTGAAGGCGTTCATATTTATGGGAACGCGGTTGCGTGCATCCGTCGATCAAGGATTGCCAAGCTTAATTCGCTACATAAACCTACAAGCACTGTAGCGCTCGGTAAGCGACAGCCAGAGTCGTGGACGAAATTTTAGGGAAGCTGGCGTTCGAATGGAAAATCATAGACGTCTCAACGACGGAAGGAGGATCATCCGACTGGGGAAAAGATCGTCCCGACTCTCCGGACTGGTGTGGAAGGCCGGCTATCAGAATCGCAATGGGCCTCGGAGGTAAGGCTGATTCTTGGTTCGGCCATTTAATTCAGGTGCAGAGCGATGAATCAACCGCGAGCTGATAATTGGTGCACACGTAATCCACGGCTTATTGATGATGCCGTTCGGCTGTTTCGCCGACGGTGTCGCGTCGAAATGTTTTCTGTTATTGAAATCGCTCGGGCATTTAATCAGCAGCTGGTTTAACCGGCACGATAATAAGCGTGGCTTACTATCGATGCTGCGCTTACGATTCCGTTACGGGGATTGTTTATCGGCGATTAGAGGAGCGTGCAACGTGATATACGAAACGGATGTCCTGCACGTGGTAGCCAGGGATCGTGGCGCGACTGACCAGGAGGCGATATCTAGCGATAGGGCGGCGATACAGGGTACGTGGAATTTGAAAATGAGCGGAGATAGCGGAGCAGCAGGATCGTTACTAGAGAAGCCTGAAGATTCGATTAGACCCCGGCTCGGGGCCGAATCTGGTCGGAACCAGTAGCCTCTCGAAAACAGCGCGACCGATAGAAAACTGCTCCCCTTCCGCCCCTTTAGCTGGATGCCCCGCGCGGAAAGAATCGCGGCCGATTCGTAATCGGTTTCGCCACGATTTAAACGATCGTTTATCGTCGTTAGCTGGTAGAATCAGAGACGTAACTGTCGCGTTGCGTCACCGATACGTTGTACGTACGTTAGTTGGCGAGCGCGTCCAAGGAGCCATGAAAATGATCTAATCGCCCGCTTAGCAAATAGTGGCGATAGTGGCCGATTGCGTGCAGCCGCTGCGTGACTTTTTGTAACGACTGTGATTGTGAGTTACGGAGCTCGATAGCGGCGGCTCGCGCTCGTAATCGGGGCAATTTCATAACTGTGAATCGGACTGAAAACTACAGGCCTGTTAATTTCGTAAGCGTTCGAGAGGACGCGTCGCTGGGACGCGATCCAGCCGCTCCGGATATGCCCCCGGGGCGTCTCGTTGTGGAAAACTTGGAGCGCGTTGGGCAATCGCGCTCTTGCAAACGAATGAATAATTGATCATTTCGCGGTACCTTTCTCGCGCCTGTGCGCCTCGTTTTGCAGCTGGAAATAGAATCGCGGAAGGGAATATCCAGCTCGCGACCTGCCTTTTAGAGATCAATGAATTCTGCAGCATGTATCCAGCCGATCAATGAATTCTGCAGCATGTATCGAGCCCGCACACGCCGATTTTTATGAGAGTCTGCAGGTTTGCGGAACGGTGAAAAATATTTGACACGTGCCTTTTGTTATCGGCAATCGTGCATGTCGAACGGGCGAAAACAGCTCCTGAAGATGAGGGTTGAAAGCGTATCTTCTGGAATATCTTGAGAAATATTAGGCGTAGGGTTTTTTTAAGCGTTGGTATTTAAAGACAAATCCAACCCCCTGCTCAGTTTTTGCGAGAAATATTCAGAAAAATGTGTTTTCGACCCCCAAAGTGTTTCTTTTTACTCCTTCGACGTGGTCGATTACCGATAACAACAGATACCTGTCAAATATTTTTCACTATTCTGCAAATCTGCGGAGCCTCGTGAAAATCGGCATGCGTGGGTTCGATGTGTCCTCTCATTAAGAGGAGAGCATTCGTCCGTGGCTACAACCCCTGACAATAAGTTTGGAACCAAACGCAAAAATACGAAATTAACGAGAAACAATATTTTTTATGTATAATATGCAACAGTATATATATGAAACGCGTGGTAATGTTAAATTGGTCTATTTTAAAGTAAATGCACCAAAAATGATTAAGAATTTTGTTTATTATATAATACAAAATATGGAAGAAACAAAATTTGTCTGGGAAATAAGTATGGAACGGACCGATGTTCTGGGAAAAAGTATGGAACAATATGAATTTGCAAAGAGATTAACAATAATGTTTTCAGTATTTATATTACCTAGTATTTTCTGACATTTGTACATGCATATTAGTTAGTTACTTCATGGTTTTCATTTCATTATTCTCTTTTCAATATTCTTTTGAGACAGGAAACAAGCAAGTCGAATGAATAAAACATGTCTTATTGAAAGAAGGTAATACTCAGCAAAAAGTAGCTGAAATTTTGAATTGTAGCCGAAGCGCGGTAAGTAAAATAAAAGGAAAATTTAACGAGACGGGCAGTGAGGTGAAGCGCAAAAGAGGCGGACGTCCGCGCTCAACTTCAAGAAGAGATGACAGACGATTAAGACAGATCGTAAAGAAAATGAGAAGAGCCACATCTCACGAAATTAATGAAAAAATGGGGTATTCTTTCTGCGAAGCAAAGGCAAAGCCATTTCTCACTAAGGAACGCAAAAAGAAACGTTTAGAATAGACTACAGAAGATTGGAGTAAAGTTGTTTTCAGCGATGAATCGCGTGTATGCATCGAAAGAGGAGAACACCAATTGAAAAATTTAGTGAAGATTGTTTGAATTTTAAAATAAAATATCCAAAGTCGTATATGGTCTGGAGCTGTATGACAGCTCAAGGAGTTGGACAAATATGCATTTTGCATAAAAATGTGAGCTCTCAAGTATATATTCATATATTAGAACACTTTTTAATACCGAGTTTAGATCAGTGGTTCGAGGATTCGGATGATTTTTATTTTCAACATGACAATGCAAGTTGTCATCGAAGCAAAATAGTTCAAAACTACCTTCAACAAAAAGGCTTTCGAACCGTAAAATGGCCAGCAAATAGCCCAGATTTAAGTCCAATCGAAAATTTGTGGGCACTTTGGAAACAATTTAAACGCGACAAAAAAAACAAAAAATAAAACTGAACTTTTGGAAGCCATTAAGCTGTCATGGAAACAAATTTTGCCATCACAGTGTGAAAACTTGATTACATCGATGCCAAAACGTATACAAGCTGTGATACGTGCACGTGGGAACGTCGCAAAATACTAGGTGATATAAATATTAAATCAATTATTGTTACTTTTTTCCAGAACATCGGTCCGTTCCATACTTATTTCCCAGACACATTTTGTTTCTTCCATATTCTGTATTATATAATAAACAAAATTCTTAATTATTTTTGGTGCTTTTACTTTAAAATAGACCAATTTAACATTACCACGCGTTTCATATATATACCGCTGCATATTATACATAAAAAATATTGGTATTTCTCGTTAATTTCGTATTTTTGCGTTTGGTCCCAAACTTATTGCCAGGGGTTGTAGAAGGCTGGTTGCAGCGCAGATTCGGACAGGTGCGAGTTAGAGCGACCCGCTCGGAGCTGAGAAATAATCAAAGGACGCATCTAGATCGAGGTTCCCCCGTTGAGTAAGCCACGCTGACCCGTATGGAGCCGATCCGTTTTAAATTACCGGTGCAAGTCGGAGAAATGCACAAGCCTGGCCGTTACTATCGGAAGCAGAGATCTTCCCAGCGATTCAATGACGAACGTGTCGAATCGCGACATACGGTCTGACTCACTTGGATAAGCAGAGGTCGAATGAGTATGTAGACGCGAAAGTGCACATGTAGGTGCATAAATATTACAAAGCGTTGATCAGCGTTGTTGCCGGCTGATAGGGGCTCGGTTGTGTGCGCATCAGACGATGATTATCGCCGCCGATAAGCCTGTTTGAGGTGACATTAGACAGCGTCTGGCTTCTCCAGGCCGTTAATTGTGCAACGAATTTTGTTTATCGGTCTCTGCGCGCGCGCGCGCGCGTGGTGTCGAAATCGGCTTTTGTAATTCGAGCAAACACAGGCCCGCCGGGGAAAACTGCACCGCCGTTTCCACGTAATTTGCGTCTCGGCGAACGGCAAACATTCCCAGACGGCTGCTCTCGTGCTTTACCTGTGACGGAGCACCGCGAGAAACCGATTTCAGGATTTAATTCACTCGGGGGGCGGGGGATCGCGGTGCATTCCACTCCGCACCCCACAGACACTCTTTTTTATTCATCCGATCGCGCAACCTGCATCAATCAAATTTATAATTTCAAGAGCTTGCGAACAGGGTCTCCTGCGGAGCTCTCGCCCTGGGATTAACAAGGGAGTTCGACAAGGCGCGCTGCTTTTCTCAAGTTAGCCTCGCGCAACCGAAGGCACCCACGTTCGTCAACCGATTCAAAGATCTTCGTGCGAGCGGAGGATTAATTACAGTAGCTCGGAGCCGAGGGGACCCAACGGACGCTGCAAGCCCAGGAACTCGCCTACTTTTTTCACCGCGTCGGATCGCCGTCGCGTCGACGCGGTGACGCACAGTGCGTCGACCAGCGTCGCGAGAAAGGAACGGGAAATGGAGCAAGGCGACGGGACGGCAGTTGAAATTCGATCGGAATGCGAAGGAATCGAAGATGGCTCGGGCACGGGCTCGGCCCAATTACCAAGGCTGCCGCAAATCGAGGAGCAGAGGAAGGAACGTTCGCGGGCCGGGAATAGGCATCGTCCTCCGCGCGCAGACTTCCTTTTATGTCGCCCGCGGCCATTGTAGTATTTATGTAACAATAGAATTAGCCGGTGAGTGGACCAGTGGGACATGGAATCGAAGGGAATCCAAAATAAACGAGCGGACAGAGTCAAGAGCTTCGCGTTCGCCAGCCTGAAATAAACGGTGCCGAGCGGCGATCGGCGGCTTTCGAGGAAAGTGCTTCTTACCAGGCGTACTTTGTACGGTGCAGAGAGGACAGATAATCGGAGCAGGCAGGAAGCGCGTCTCTGCTGCTATCGCGTTCTCGTGGATAAGCTAATTTGGCCGCGGCTCGATACCGAATCGAGGAAAGCGCTCTGCAGCGACGAACACCGCGAGGCATCGAGCGAAACATTGCCTCGGTGCGCGTGAATGTGCCGATCATGCACTGGCGATTGCTAGCCCTGGCTATTTACTCGAGGAAAGCCACAGAAACCCGAAGAAATAAAATAGTTAAAAAGGAAGAAATACATTTTTAATCAAACTTCCCTGCGCTAAACAGGAATTTCCTGCGCACCAGCCTAATAAACAAAATCCGTGACTCACGTTATCTCCTTGGCTCACCGCGATGACTCCTCGTCCTTCCGTTCGGTCTGAAACAGAAGAAAGACTTTTATGAAACAACCGTTCCATTACCTTTAATTCAAACTTCAAATATTAGACACAGTGTCCTGGAGTGCCTTCGACGTTCTTCCTAGAAATACTACGAAATTGGGAGGGATTATTTTCCACGCCAAAGCACTCTGGAATTTCGCTGTACGCAGACGGGAACTCGGCTGGCCCCTTCCGGTGAGGAGGCCCACCGCAGCGGTCCTCCCGCCCGTTCGTAGACGTTTCCACGCAGCTGCGGTTCGAGTGAATCAGCGAAATGGATGCGCGAAGCAGAGCGACCGGAGCTCTTCTCAGGTGGACGATTTATGGAAAACCCGGGGGAAGCACGTAGCCACTTTCCTGCTGTAGCCGCGATCTGTTTCTAAGCGGAGTTTCAAGGAGGGCAGGACGACAAGGTGGCGAGTGTGTCAATCGTTCCGTTGCACTGCGAGCGTTTTTCCGGTTGAGTCACTGCCGCGATAACGACGCGCCGAATAATCGGCTTACGTGTCCGCAGCCACGTAGGGGAACGGTTGGTTATTTTTTCGAGGCGGGCACACGATGTCGGCTTGCCCGTTTCCGGCTTCGGGTATCGCGGCGGACGATAAGTCCGAAGGGAAAAAGGGGCAGCTTTTCTATCGAATGACGCAAGAGTTACCGCGACGATTACCATTGCGATTATCGTCCGTTGCGGCACGACGCCGCGGCCATGCAACGCGGGATCGCAACAACAATGCCGATTATTAATACGTAACGGGCGTTATCGACAAGACCTCGCATCGCTTTGTGATATAACGCGTAAACATCGATCCAAGGCGAGTGGAACGCTTTCAGATAATTTCGTTTGCTCGGTGTCCCTTCTGGATGTAATCGCCGGGCATCCTTCGGCTGTCTGTCGCTCGAGACGGAGGTATGCGCGTAGGTGCTCGGAAGGATCTGCTATCTGAAGTGCTCGTCGCGGGCTTAGGTCGAAGATAAAGCGTCGATGCAGGTGGCAATTGCACGGTGGTGGAATTCGGAGAAGCGGATCGAGTTCCTTTCAACGGACTTGAAGAGCTTCCAGGTCTGGACGATATTCTAACGGATTCGAGACTCTGCGTACCGTTCAGCGGCATAGAATCTAACACCCACGTCTAGCTGTTGCACCTGAACCGTTCGTCTGCGCGACGAGAGGACAGAGGCATCTTCCTTCGTCATTTCTCCCTTTATTTCTCGGTTACGGCGCCGGCCTTCGTGTTCGTCCGTGAGCAACGCGATAGAATTTTCTTTGATCCACGTCACCACTCTTTACGGTCGCTGTAATAGATACCACCTGCGCGATATCTCAATCCCCCGTTCGATAGCGTTAGCTGCTCCGCGCGATTGTTCCCTTCACCGAAAAAGGCATGCCGCGTCAGATTTTCAATGCCGACGCAGGGTCGCATCTCAAGTAGAATCGGCACAGTATCCAGCCAGACACCGCGCAATCTTTTTAAACAGATTCTGTTTCCTGTTTCGCGTGAATGGGACGTTTCTCTGTATTTCTATCTTATTCTTCTCGCTCAGCATATTTACAGGCGACTGTACCGCGGGAATATAAACTATTCCAACCCCTTTGCATGTACCCTGCCGTGTCCCCTTGGCTAAATATGTGAACGGTAGGCCGCTGACGAATGAAGCCCAGATACGACTTAATTACGTGGCTCGAAAAACAAGACTAGCATCCCTATCGCATCTTGCCGCGTAACAGGACGCTCAACAACTTGTTTGCTTCCAATAATACCATTTACAATCGATGACCCGTCGCGAATGTGCGAACATTGCGAATGCTTTCTCCGCTGCATTCTCCGGCAACCAAACGAGGAACGAAGAGAGGCCGAGCGATAAACCCTTCGCTCCGAAGAAGCCACCCCTCGTTAACATCTGTTCCTCCAAACTGTCGACGCCGGGAGCGAGCCGGCCCGGCTAGCCGGGGAAGAGAGTCGCGATTAACGTCCAGACGAGGAGGCCAGAGGTTGACGGGGGTCAGATCGCTCGGATCCGCGCTTCCTGCTCGGCTCGGCCCGCCGAAAATATCGGGCGTGGTTACGCAAGCGATCGAGCGGTGCGGTCGCGATTGGAAATGGGCGAGTGACGCGCAGTGGGTGTCGCGAGGGCGAAGATAATCGCGGTACGCGGGTTCCACGTGGTCGTAACGCGCTCGCCTTCTCCACGCTGAACGCGAGCAATGTCGAGAGCGATTGTGTCACAGCCGCGCAGCACTGACCTCGCGCACTCCGCCAGCCTTGCGCTCGCCAGCGCCCGATCGCGGCTCTTTTTTGCCAGCTCGCGCCAGTCACAATCCGGACGCGTCCACCGCCGAGAAATTTCTCGCCGCACGCCTCGAATCGCTCGCCTCAGTTTTTCTTCTTTTTTTTTTTCCCTCCCTTTCTTCCCACCCGCCCCGCAACCCTGTCTTTACCGTTATCGGCTGCTGAAAGCGGCAAGGTGAAACGATCGACGGTGTGACAGAAATGTCACCGGCGATCTTATCGCGATCGCGCTCGATCTCTGCTCACCTTCGACACCCGGCTCACGGCTGTATGCATGATAGGAGCTGATTTATTCGTGGCGTGAGGAAATGCTACGATATTGCGGTAATCAGGCGCAGAGGTAGCCGAGGCTTGAATGAATCCTGAGCGTTCAGCGCGACACGAAGGGTAAACGGGTTAACGCGCAGATATCTTACGATTCTCCGGAGAGATCCCGAAGGATCTTCACTGCATTCGGCTGATTTTCTTGCGCAAGGCTGACCCCAGAGGCTATAACTCGCGGGTCGAACTCGGCGTAGTTAACGAGACTATTAACCCTTCGTTGACACACCTCCAGTTTCGATCGACTTTGACACACTGGGTGGCTCACACCCACAAGAATTTTTCAACGACTGCCATTCTTATGTTATGTTTTTGTTATCTGTTATTATCTCTTCTTAATTTATCTTTGTTATTTTATTTTATATTATATTATTTTATTTTATGTTATTATTTTATATATATTTTTTATTTCTTTCTCTTATTTTTATCTTTCTATGTAGTAATGGTAATAATTTTGTATCTCTGTACACTAAAGGGTTTCCCGTTATTAATAATAATAATAATTCTTATCTGAAGAATCGAATCGTTATGAAAAAAATCAGGGGTCAACTTCAAGGTCTCTAGAATGTATTCCAATAGCTGTTTGACTGAGATTTTATCACAGTTTTTGTAAAAAAAATTCTAGATTAATATACCTATGTCGAGAAAAAATGAAGGAAATCTTCAAAAAATTGTAACTGATGCAAAGTTCAATATTACAAGCTACGAATCTACAGAGTTGTTGTTTAGATATAATATTTTGAGAAAAAAAAATAGTTTGCTCGTCGGCTTCATATAAACGTTTTATTTTTGTTCAAGAAATGATAGAAAATTGTTATATATTGTATTTCTCTGAGAAATTATGATGAAAATTATAGATCTCCTCTTCTTCATTGTTTTGCACTACAACTTGTACGACTGTTCGAGGACGCACATTATAAGCCATGGTGCAGTGTACTGTAATACATAATGCGCAATTAATGTAATGCATAATTACTGTCATTCTAAGGTATACCTACGATAAATACGAGCGAAAACAGCCCGGAGCACAATACTTTTTTCTTCACTCGAAACTGACGTCTTTAACACACATTGGGTGGTTCACACCCATAACCCGCTACCTACGACCCCAGGACAACAATTGACGCTTGCCACGTTTGAGTAACAGCCCTAAAGTGTAGTAAACTTTCCAATCTAACGCTAGATGCTGCCATTAATCCGATACTCTACGTTTTGGAAAAAGGTACACGGCGTCAAAATCAGTTTATGGGTGGCTCATACCCAGAGTGTCAACGAAGGGTTAATGTAATGAGATTATTAATGTAATAAAACGGTAATAAAACATTCTCCCTGAAAGAAGCGTCCCAGGTTTAGCATTTTTCTGAATTAAACGCGACGGTGTTCGCCGAGGCATCGACGATTGGCGTCTCTAGAGGTGGACGATTCCATTTTCGAGAAGGGGCGGCTTGGCCACGCGTGTAATAGCTCGCAGGGTTAAAGCTGGCTTAGCTAATGTCGATTGTCGTACGCCTCCGTTGCATTACATAATGCCGATTATACAAGAGTTGCATGCTGCGGTCGGATCAGGGCCAGCGCGATATTACGTAGTAAATAAATATATAATTGGGTTGGCTACATATCGTAGGCTTAATCCAAGGCTGGGTCCATGACATAGAATTTCACTATTCCGACGTGCCGTCGCGTATTAGCCGATTATAACGGCCCCGTTATTGCGAAACCGCGCGACGGACCTCGCGAGAAGACCATCAGCCACGCAGACGAGCAGCCGCAAGTATTCCTACGCGATCACACTGGTTTCCACAATACTTTCAAAGAAACTAACCAAAGTCCACCCCTCAACTGATTAAGGGATTATGCCTACCTGTGAGGTCTGAAAAAACATGTATATTCGGGAATTTTTGGGGAAAAACTAGAAGGCTTTTTTAATCAAACCTTTGTGTATTCGAAAGTGTATATGTTAAACTACTTGTAGTAATTTCTGCGATGGGAAATGTAAATAAATAAAAGAAATATCAGCGATCTCCCGCAAGCGATTTTTTTTCAGTAGTTTGCGGTGACCACTAATTTTTACCTGGATCATCTGAGATAAAATTAGGTAGTATATTGTATTATCTAGTCCTTAATCGTTCATTATCCTGAAAAATTAATTTCCTACGAAATGGCGGCTTCTCATAGCAAAACTATCGATTTTCACCACAGAATCGCATTTTTCATCATTTGTAAAATAAATACTACGCAACGGAAATGAAAAAGCCACGATTAAGGAGTAGATAATCTAATGTACTAACTAAATTTGGTCGAATTTTTTATTTCCGATGAACCAGGTCAAAGCTACAGTCGTCACCATAAAATACACTCGGCGGTATGCAAGGATCACTTGCATACATATGTACAAATGTGTACATAATATATATTTGCTTACTTATTTATAATAATTTTTAAACAAGTTGGTTACACAGAGTAATCTATGGTTGTAATATGCTCTGATTTCATTTACTGTAAAATTCTGTACAATCGTTAGAAGAATCGGTTCTATAACCGCTTTGTAACTTACATAGAATCGAAAAAATAAAAGTTATAGAGCTATATAGGAACCGTAACTTATACTTATATAGTCTGATATTTCGGTTCTTTATAACGGTTATTCAGAACAAAGGTTCTTCATAACTCTTTCAAGAACCTAAATCTTTATAATAACGGTTTCAAGCCCTGCTTACAGGTAGGCATAACCCTTTAAGTACCAATAAGTAGAATTAGTCTATCACAGCGCAGACACAGCTCCATCGTTCCTCGAAAGTGTTCAGTTACTTAAAGGAATACTTTCCAGTTATAATTGAACATTAGCTGGCACAGCGTTCGTAGAAGCTTCTAGGAAGCCCCTGTTCCAAGGATGCTGCTCGCAGAGCCGATGGATAGATAATAATAATCATAGATATCGCAGCGGTACGCATTGGAGGATTAGCGGAACGACAAAGATGGATCCGTTGCATCGGAGGCTGATTGCTCAGAGGGTGACGTAACGAAAGCCAGGTGCGATTACCAAGGTGATTAGAAGATTCTCGTAATGGCGGGACAGCGGAATGTTTAATTGAATCGGCCGTCTGAGAAACCTCGGGAGTGAATTTTCTCAGCGGACCGCGTCGATCGCAGTCGCTCGTCCCACGAAAGTAGATTCATTCGGCCTCTGAACGATCCATCGGGATTCAATATATATACAGCTACCACTGTTGGATAAACTCCTCGAAACTGACCGCCCACAGATATCGGACTCGATCGAGAATAAGGAGACGGAGTGGACGAGGGGGCTCGATTATTTCCAAGTCACAGCAGCTTCCCATTGAGAAAGACAGAAGGACATTATTCCTCTCGCTCCTCCGTCGGCAGGCCAGCTTTCACGTGTGAAACGGCGAGTCCTTTGGAACACTCGTTACGTTCGATGAACCTCTGCCAAGTCACGTTCGCGGAACGGAATCGGCCACGTGTCGCGAGAGAACCGCTCGCGATCGACAAACGACACCTGCTGGCTCGCTTTTCAACGGGGACGAACGCTCATTACCGTCCATTCCCATGGTTCGCGGAATCCCCCGGCTCTGTTGTTCGTCCGCAGCCAGACGGCCTTTCGGCGCCGCAACATGTGCGAAAATAAAAGTGTCGCTGAAAGCAACAGCCGTTTCGCTTTGCAGGGTGGGAATTACTCGAGCATCGACGACTATTATTCGACCGTTCGGGGTAAATCGTGCGAAATGTTTGGGTAGCTGCGTAGACCCTCGGGTGCCGCGGTAAAAGTGTTCGAAAACGCTCGGGAACGGGGCTGGAAATAGGAGGAAGCGATTCTGTTACGTGGCTCGCGCGTGCTACGCTCCGAGTATTGCGTTTCTTCGGCGGCTGGCGCCACGAAGAATTTATCTCGCGCAAAATACGAGACGCGCAACGTATTGCGACAGCGGCCCGATAATGTCCGGCCTGCCGCAAGAAAAACAAGTTGAACGGCCTTTTTATGGAGTGCTCTGGGTGGACGGGCCTTGTTTCCACGATTGTTTGCAGAGCCGGCGCGCACGTGGCCGCCGCACGGCCCGCGAAACTGTCGTATAAAGGAAACGCTCGCACGGCCGGAGGGGCACGCTTTGTTAACGACTTTTCCCCCCTTCGTATGCGCGGCGACGCGCGCGCGCGCCTCCTGGAAACAAAGAGGCGGCTCCGAGATGCGATTCACGGCACGCAGCGTCGTTAATTAAACCCCGCTGTATCGCCTTCCCTTTTACACGAATTGTTCAAAGTCTCCATAAAGCGATACCGGAATCGTCGACGCCGGAGGCCTTGCTTCGATCCTGGTTAAAACGCGCGCCGATTCCGCGCGGCCGAAGGAAGGCCGCGGCCAATGAAAAGCGACGGCTCGAAGGATAAACGTCCGAGGCGATTAATATTACAGCGACGGGCGAGCGGGCCCGCCAGGGAAACGCGGAAATTTCAGCGGACGGCCGCTCCGCTCGCGACGCGTCGTCGCCGTCTGCCAAAAAGGGAAGCGAAACACCGCGACACCCATCGCCGCTCGATTAATACGTAGATCACCTTGGCGATAATCGACGAGCGCTCGCGTCCTTCTCGCGTCTCTTCTCCTCTTTTCCCGCCCGACCGTTTATTTGTCGTCGCTCGCCGCCCGGTCGATTGGCCGCGAGTTAACGACAATGCGCACCGCGGAGAATCGTGAAAGCGTGGAGGAAGGCAGGACGAAGTTAATGTTCATTGCGCTGGGACTTGAGAAGGGAAAGACGAGGTCCGAGGTGAATCCGAATCGAAGGGCATCGAAAAACAATGTTTAAATGAAACTCGACGCAGCAGCGGAGGAGGAGAGGGGCAGGGAGGAAGGCAGAGAGGCGGCTAGCGATATAGAGAGGGTTGAGAGGGGAGAGAGGGCCTTGGGTAGGCTGTCCTTGACTCAGCACAGTTACCCCGGCTCGAAGTGTGACGTCATTCTGCATAACTCGCCTAATTGCATCGTTGCTGCCGCTGCCGCTGGCTGCTGCACTCCGCCACTCCTCCCACTCCCAGCGCAGCCATTCCCCCACCCCGGCGGTGCTTCCCCTTTCGTCGCTAGTGCCCCTTCAACCCCACCACGAACACCGCGAATCCCTTCCAAGACCCTACGAAGCCTTCTGAGAGCGCTAACTAGTCCGTCGTTCCTCCTCCACCTTTTTGCTCCACTCCTCCCCCTCGTCCCACCCCTCCACTTTCTGCATCCCCGTGCACCCTCGCCCCACGACTCGTCACTTTTCTTCGTACGGTTTTGTTTGGACGTTACGAAACCGAAGGTTCGCTGCAATCTTAATTGGTAGCGATATACCCGCGTTTTTCTTCCTCCTCCTCCTCCTCTTCACCCCTCGATCGACGGGGTGGCGGATTTAGTAGATGCTCGAGGCTCTCGCTCCCTCTGACGATACTTTCAGATGACCGTCGACTTACGTCGCGATCCACCGTTCCACCGAACGTTTATTACAGGCTTATTTTTGAACATCGTCCAAGGAGAAGTCACTGGACGCCTCGCATTTTGCGCGTGTCGCCCGGAACGACCCTGGCGACACGACCGGTGTCGAAATACCTCGTTCGATCGGACACCATCGCACGCGACGTTCACGGGGCACTGTCAAATGCCCGCGAGTTTTTCCCGGTGTGCAGCTGCGCGTGGCCGCCACGTGCATGGGCATCGGCTGCGAACTCCGCCTGCGAGTCAACGTTTCGGCGGTGAGTTCAGCACGGGGTCAAAGCGCGGAAAGAACCGCCCGATGCGTTTGCGCCGCCTGGTGTCGATCTAGCCTCGGCGCAACAAGGGGAATGGGTCGTGCGGGATCAGCCGCACAGCTCTGATGGCTGTCCTGTCTTCAAACCGATTCCTTGGGTCTATCGAAGCTTCGATCAAAATTAGCAACGCTGCAATTGGGAATCTCTGATATCGCGGACCAAGGCGGAGAGCACCAATCGATCTCATTACTCACGGCTACGTTCCCAACGCTTCCGCAACGTGTACCTATTACACAAAGCCACCAGTTTTCCGAGGGAGAAAAATTCGCCCGGTTTTCCTTGATCTGGCACCGAACGATATCGTTGCTCGATTCGTTGGAACGGTTGGCGAGCAGCGACGGCCCTGAACCCGCCTCCGATCCGCGGAGGTCGTGTCAGAAAAAATCGTGGATGGCGTATCGTTCCGACCCTGGATCGACGCTTGCCGGGTATGGCACGGCCAGGCAGAAGGCAGAAGGCAGCTGGGACCGCGAAAGAAAGGAGTCATCGACTCGCGTTTGACTTGGCCTTCGGTTATTAGCAACGCAAACTGCGCGCTCGCCAACTGCAGCGCTGCTGCAATGCCACCGTGGCAAACAAAGTATCCTGCGCCGATCGGGCCGAGCGTAAACGATTGCACGCTCGCCGTCCGCTGCGATTCCTGCGCGTCAACGATTGCGCTAACAGGAGATTCTCTTCGCGAAAGTCGTGTTTCTTGCTTGGATCACGCGTAGACCAGCTCTGCGTTAAGGGAACTAGAGTACGCGCGAGCAGAAGTGGCTGTGACCTAGCTCACGCTTCGAGTAGGTTTAAGTCAGGACTGAGCAAAGTAGATCGAGTTACAAGAGACTGTATTTTCGGGACCTGTACTTACAAGGAAACATATCGAACCCGAAAATTCTGATTGCAATGAAACTCCGTACGATTGTAGAGCATGTCGGAGTATGTAAGAAACGATTTTTTTTTGTGCGGAAAAATAGTCCGAGGGGGTGAAATCAGCCCCAAAATTTTCAGCGATTTTTCGTTTTTCGAGTATAACTTTGTAACGGTGCGAGGTAGAAGAAAACCGTAAATGGATAAAATATTCAGTGTTTGATGCCGTGTAACGCACTGCGAAAGAAATGTTTGTACGTCCAAGAATTTATAAATAAATTAAAATTTTCGTTATTTTACATATAATTTCTAACCGTGAGGGTTGGGGACGATCTTTTTCCGTGTAAAAGTTATAATTCGCAATGGTTTACTAAAATGTAAAAGGAAAAAATTTTGCTTCATTTGCTTATTTGTTTACAAAAATTTTCCGCCTTTGTCCATATTACTACCATCTGAACATTTTGTCCATTTACGGTTTTCTTCTACCTCGCACCGTTACAAAGTTACACTGCAAAAATGAAAAATCGCTGAAAATTTGGGGGCTGATTTCACCCCCTCGGACTGTTTTTCCGCAGAAAAAAAAATCGTTTCGTACATACTCCGACGTGCTCTACAATCGTACGGAGTTTCATTACAACCAGAATTTTCGGGTTCGATGTGTTTCCTTGTTAGTAGTACGCACAGGACCAACGGAACTGGACCAAGAGAACACGTACGTCAGAGTTATTGAGATGGCGTTACACGCGGCCGTGTAATCGACGAACGATACTCGCGTCAGCCCCGATCGCTGGAATATAATTATCTTTATTACATCTCCTTTCCGAGGACAATCGGCGTGCCGTGGCGTGCGTGGCCGGTCGATTCCGATCGAATCAGCCGCGCGTATTCGCGAAGAAATGCCCAAGGACGAGGCTGCGTGCAGGACTCATCGCCGGAGATGCTAACAATAAGTGCAGTGTGCCAGTGACGTTGCTTTCAGCAGACCCGTGGACGGAGCAATCGTGTCTGTCGCGTGTAAAGCGCGCCGCGTAACCTTGCCGCTTTAAATTTCCCATGAAATTACAACTGGACGGAGGTGAGGCCCAAGGAGAGTCTTGAGTGATACCAGCTGACACTGCGACGAGACGTCTAAGTAACGGCCGCTTGTTCGAGACCAGCGAAGAGAGATCTGGAGTTGGATGATCCGCGCAGGTAGTCGACCCACGGTTCGATTCTCCAGCGAGGTCCTCGCCACTTGGAAGGTGTCGAAAGCGCGAGCTGCTTAAATTTATTCGAGCTTCGAAGCGTGCATAAGCGAAAATAACACGAGCCGGGTCCGCCGAGGGGCAAGGAACGGCTGTTTTCCTGGAATTCCGGCGGAATTCATGGTTTCGACAAGGAGAGCCGGGGATCGGGCGCGATCAGGCTCGCGGATCTCTCCGATAGAAGGAGCGAAGCCGCTGGAGGGAAGGGAAGAAGTGGACAGACTCAATAGGTGACCTTGACGGGCAGAGAGTCCTTTAAGAGCCGAATGGTCAACGTTCCAGGGACCTTCGGAGTCTCGTAGTCACGGACGGCCAAACTGCAGCGAAGCCAGACGCTCCCAATAAAGCTCGCTCGCATCTGCTTCCACGGTGCACCGGCCCGATGTCCTCTCCCTCTGCCTCTCCCTCGCGCTCTCCACGGGCCTCTGATGCTCGTTTTCGCGTCTTCCTCTCTCTCTCTTCTTCCCCGAAGCCAGCTCCTCCCTCTCTCTCGCCCCTGGCGAAACTAAATCCGGATCTTTCGCGGACAGAGGAATTCCTCCTGCCGCCCAATTCCCCGAGACGTTTCCCTCCGATCGGGTAATAATTTCTTAGGGCCGTCCTTAGGAAGCGAGAGCCAGTCCTTCGCCCTTTCCAACTGCCAATCGAAGTCACCTCGAAGGGTTCGGTCCGTGGGGCTCGCGGATGATCCAGCGAGACACGTCGAATCTCCTTCGTTGTCCAAAGTAACGCGAACGCGCAAAGCGCTCCTATTTGACGAAGAAGAGCCGGGGAAGATAATTCAGTCCGGTCCAACGACGAGGGACATCGCCTTCTGCATTTTTTCCTCGGCGGAGAAGCCGGAGAAAATAGTACGCGAGGCGAGGACGAGCGTGACGGCGGCTCCAAGATTTATGCGGCTTTTAGACTTCTTTGTATCAAGCAACGCTTAGAATCTCTGAAGAAGATTAATGAAGCCCGGCGCAAAAACAAAGAGACCCAGACGGCGAATTCGCCGCGTCACTGGGCAACCTCTGTGCGAAAAAGAAGCGCGCAGCTTTCCGGCTAGTCGAAGCCGACGATATTCCGAGGTTCGACCGCGATATTCGCCTGGATTTTTAGCGCTCCAACGTGCCGCGACAGGAATATCGCAATTACGTCCCCCGTCGGGTAAGCTCGCCGCGCGCATACTCGATTTCGCGGCCAACGACGGACCGTCCCGCGGGGATTTAATTATACGCGGCCGTGTTTCCGTTTGCGTTTTCTTTGTTACCGCTCACTTGCCGCACGCAACCAGTCCCGTCACGTAAGTAACGGCCAAACAGCCAGAGGTGAGAAGACAATGCAGCCGCGTAATTGCTGTCTGTCACGATAACGCGTAAACACCCGAGGGGTGCCCTCTCGCGAACAAGAGGAGCCGCCCGGGTCCCCCGAGACCCGATACACATGCGCGGCATCGAAAGAATCCCATTGTCGAGCTTTTACGAGGCCGATTAATACACTGCCCCCGGGCATTAAGCGTCGAACGGTTCGCGAAAAACTAACGTTTAACGAGCCCTCCGCCGGATGGCCGCGCAATAAAACAGCGCATTTCATGGAAATCTGCATTTCCACGCGCGGACCTCGACGATTGTTTCGGAAACACCGCGGGGAAAAACAGGAAAGTGGCCCGACGTACGTTCGACCGGCTAATTAATTTAATTGCCCTTAAAATGCGGCCGCGCATCCGCGGACGGGGAGCAATTACGATAATAACACTTTATCGCTTCGCCTCCACTGAGAAATGTCGAGCGGGCGAATTATTAATTCTGTTATACAATTCGCGTGGACGGTCGAGTCGAACAGTGGTCGTTAAGCGGGAGAAATGTGGAGCGATTGGAAGGGTGTCACGCGAATCGCGAATCACCGCTCGCGTTCCCTAAGCGGCCCGACGATCGCGCCATCCGATATTGTTATTCCTCGTTTAAACGATCGTTAATACGAAAAGTCTCGTTAGCCCTCTCCCCCGTTCCGCCTTTATTAAACGGACTTTCGCGGAAGACACTCGCGGCGCACTCAACATGCTAGTGTCACCGTCAACAGATTTACTGCCACATTTTAATAAAGGACAAACGACTTCCGACCGGCGTTTCACGCCGGGGTCAATCTGGCAGAAGGGCGAAGAAGGAGAAGAGGTTGACGCGAAGGTGTCCGTGTGCACTAGGCTCTTGTTTTCGACTCTTCAATTTTCTTCGCGGCACAACCCAGAATTGTTCCAAATAATAATAAAAAATATAGATCTGTGCAAAGTTTGAGTCCGATCGGATATCGGGAAAAGGTGCCCTGGCTCGTGAACATTTAAATACGTATTTAAAAGCTCGCAAAGTTGATTTTTTATAATATCCTCCAAGTTATTGATTGCATACAAAAATATGTCAAACAAAAGTTGTAGATTCAAACAAGGAGCATCTTTTATGTTGTATTACTTTTTCTCGCGCGACAAACGGGTTTCGAAAAAAGTACGAAACACTGCAAAAGAAACATTTTTATTTTTCAAATTTTAAAAAATTAAATCCTTCTCGAACACTTTTTATTTTTGAGGGCGAAAAAAATTGTTTTGATTTTCGAGGACTATTTTTTAAACATTTAAGGGGAAGGGCATACACCGAAATATACGAAAAAGATAAAAAAAAAATCTTATTTTCAATGTTTGATATGTTTCCTGAACATTTGGGACCGAAATTTGGAAAAATATCGAAGATATAGACATCATGATATCGAGAAAAATGCATTTGAATACCTCACTTCTATATCTTCGATATTTTTGCGCATTTCGGTCCCAAATTTTCAGGAAACATTCGTGACATATCAAACACTGAAAATACGATTTTTTATATATTTTTCACATATTTCGGTATATGCTCCCCCTTAAATGTTTAAAAAATAGTCTTCGAAAATAAAAATTCCTTTTCTTTTGTTCGTGTTCATAAATAAAAAGTATTCTAGAAGCATTGAAACTTTCAAAATTTGAGGAAAAAAGTTTTTTAGTTCTTCGGACTTTTTTCGAAAACCGTTTGTCGCACAAGAAAAACTAATACAACATAAAAGTTGCTCCTTGTCCGGATCTACAACTTTCGTTTGACATATCTTTTTACTTAATCAATAACTTGGAGGATATTATATAAAATCAACTTCGCGAGCTGTTAAATACTTGTTCAAATGTTCAAGGGCCCAGGGCACCTTTTCCCGTCATCCGATCGGGCGCAAATTTTACACAGATTTTTTTTTATTATTCGGAACTATTCTGGTGGGTGCCGCGAAGAAAATCTTGAAAACAATTACACCAACAATAAATAAGAGCCACCCTAGTGTGCGCTATGCTGCACAAATTAAAATCGCTCCCTCCTCGAGCACGCGCAACGAGCGTTTTCCTTGGCGGTGCTAGTCATTGATACTGTGACACCGTCACGTTGCCGTTGCGTGGCGATGACTCCTGGAGACGATTGCTCCGACTCGCGCGCAATAATCGAGTACGTGCCTGGATGAGTATTGTGTACCGATTCGAGTCATAAGTTCCGAGTACCTTGACGAATCTGTTTCAAAGTCTCGCAGCTCTGAAGCTGCGAATGACTATACGGGTTCCAAGTGCCCTCGATAAATTCTCGGTGCAGATAAAGCCTCCAAGGACCCGCGAGCTGCTATCAGCAGCGCGGGCAAGGTTTCGAGGGCCAATATCGCGTCCACTCGCGAGCCAACGAAGGCCGCGAAACAGGGAACCTTTCGAAGGCCCATACCTGGGGGCCCAGCGACGACCTGGTCGCCGTGGAACGGCCCGAGGCGTGTTCCGCGGATAAAGCCATTAATTTGGCCTGCACAGAAGCGGCGCGGGGCGTCGCGGCGTACAAGCCCGGCTATAACGTGATACATAGGTGGTATAGTAGCCGCGGAACGATGTCTTCGGCCGCCTTAACGTTTTACGATTTACCGACTGCGAAATAAAGTACGGCGGCGAGGCAAGCGAAGCACGTAGCTAATGTCAAAGCACAAGAATTAACGGCTTCCCTACCACGCTCGGATACGGGATACACCTTCTTTCGCGCTTAAAGGCCCACGCACAACCAGCCGTCTCGCTCCGGCCAGCTGTCACTCCGACTCTCCCGCTATTCGCGCGCTGATCGGTTTCGCTGGAACGCCGCCGACATCCACTCGCGTAACAGTCGTTCCCGGAGGAGAGGAGAAAAGGATTTCTCTGTTCCGCGAGATTTATAGCGCGCCGCGAATAGAATCGACGTGCACGCGATTCTCGGACGCGGCAACAGACAATGAGAGACTAGTCGACCGATGATCCGCGCAAAATGCGGTTGGGTAACGTTCCTTAGGCGTCTCGCGGAACGTCATAGTTTCAGGGATTTGGCATTACAGCGACTGTGTCGCTAGTGGCAGTCGTTTCCTTCGGGGGAGAAGCTCGTATGTGTCTTCGCTCTAATCTCTAGCTGATGTCCCAGCTGATTGGAACGATCGAGCGTGCTGGGCTCGGTGTGCAGGGGCCTTAATCGCGCGTAGGGATCCGGTATTACGGCGGATACGTTACGACACCAGGCCGCTCGTATCTTTGGCTGTCAGAGGCTGACGGGGAACGTTCCCCCCCGCATAACGACCGCGAAAAAAATTCGTTTATTACGCGATAGACAGTTGTGCAAGACAATCTAATCCGTTGCAATAATCTCCGCAGACATTTAGCTAACCTTTTCTTTGCGAGGTTACGAAACGCGCCGCGGCGAGTCGAAATATTGCGCGCGGTGCGTCGAGCCCCGGCTCCGTAACAATGTTGCGCAGAGCGTCGAGCCCTTCGCGGGACTACCCTGGTCGCTAAGGAGGTGCAACATTTTTTTTTATGGGAATCGATGTTCGCAAGAGTTGACCAGGAGGAAGGAGAATGGAGATTTTCTCGAAGAAAATCGCGCCAACAGGCTCCAGGGGCCTGGCAACAGAGCGCACGTGGCCTCGAAGAGGTCGACGACTGAACGCGTTGCGCGAAATTTCAGGAAAAATGTCTGAACGGCCGGAAGCGATGCAGCCGTACGGGCAATGAGTTAAGTTTAGCGGGGGCAACGGACTTTCGATTGAAATTCGAGATTTCAAAGGCGGAGAGTGGCTCGCCGGGACAGGGAGCAAGGGAGCGGAAGATAAAGAGCTGGAAAGCCGTATTTCAAATTTCCATGCAGCGGCAGGGGCCACTGAAACCTGCACCTAATAAACGAACGTCTCGGTCGATCGACTCCTAAGTGTGCAACGGATAATTCTCAGCTGAGCTGTGTCGATATCGATGGAGGGTGAGTCGAGCAAGGTGCGACGAATGCCTTGGCACTTCAGATTCATTTCCTATTTCAGGATCCTCGGATGGGACCACCCCTCGAGATCAGCCCCAAAGCCCAATCGAATCAGATACAAGTCTCTGCGATGACAACCCCACCGTCCATCATGGTCCCCATTTTGAATCGACCGTAGTTGCCAAGAAAAGTTGAGCTTCGGTGGCTCGAGCTGGGGAAAACGGCGAAGCGAGAGGCAGCGAGCCGACAGCGCACGATATTTTCGGGTTCGCCCGTGGCTAAAAACGCGCGGCGAATTTCGCTTTCGTCCGGCGGTGGCTCGCGACGCGATGCATTTCGGCCGCGGTTCAACGAGGGTCATTCCTGAGTCATAGACCGGACGAGCCCGGGCCAACGCGCTCTTCGCAGTATCCGCAGCCTCCGCGGAGAGAGCGAGAAGGAGAGAGAGAGAGAGATCGCTATGCCAGCCTCCGCTCTGCCTGTTCCAGAAATTTCGATGACGAATTCGCCGGTCGGCGACGGGACGAAGCCACTCCTCCGCTCGAAGCGTCTTCTACTGGCTCCACGGAGCCGTGAACTTGAAACCAGCCCCGCTCCACCGCGGGATTACGATTTCGACCTTCGACTAAGCGCGTCGCCGCTCGAAATATACTGCACCTTCGCCGAATACCTCGACCGAGCCCCGGCGCGCTCTTTCTTTTCCCCGATACATCTGTTTCGGAGCGGTTGAGCCTGTTGATTCGATCGCTGCGCGTAACAGGCCGAGGAGTTGCGCGCCGGGGTAACTGGCTGCTCTCGCTGCGTAACTAGAGGGGTTAGGAGACGCGTAGTGTCCTAACCGAGGAGAGTAACGGTCTCGGGAGCGCAGTAACAATTCCAGGGGCACCGGCGGTTCCGCTCGACGCTCCAATGGCGGTGCAAGCACAAAGAGCGAGATCGAAGCACCCGGTGGGCCAAAGAATCGTTCTATTTCGAGGCTCGACTCTGGAAACGTGAGTCGGTGACCCGGTGAAGAGCCTCTCGCTCCCGGTCACATTGCCGCAACGTGACAGAAGCCCGATTTCGGGGCTTACCTGAGCCATCCCGTGGACCCGCGACGTAGCGAGCGTGTTCGCCTAATCACCGCGGAAAAACACGGTGCCCGTTGTGCGTACGTGTCAGGATCGTTAGGCGGAGAGCTGGTTCCTCGGACCGATCTCTACGGGCGGGAGGAACGACGAGCGTCTTGGAAGTGTAACGACACGGTGGAGGAAGAGGAGAGGCAAAGGGGGTAGTAGATGCGTTCCCTCCTTCTTCCAGTTGCAACGCATTCCTGCCTCGCCGCCGTTTCCCCTCCGTGCGCGTAACCTTCGGCCACATATACGCGCGTAAGGTGAATGTCCCAATTTCTGCTCATGTCCCAATTTCTGCTCGTTCGTTTCGTATTTTTCGTATTATTATAAGCGTCACGGTTGCACTATAGTTAGGGGAGACCGGGGATGTAAGTTGCGATTTCGATAAAACGTAAAAAAATGACTGGAAAATAATGTAGTTATTCTCTTCACTATTGAATAATTTTATGTTAGATTTATTATATTTTTTTTTAGCTTGTGATTAATATATTGTAATAGGTTTTTCATAAAAAGTAATTTATTTGTGGCTGATCGAAGCGAAATTTCTTACACTTTATGGGGCAAGTTGTCGCCGCATTGGGGCAAGTTGTTTCTAAGATTTTTTATTTTCGAATCGTTTTAGAGGTATCATTCGTTTCCCTCAATTCAGTTCTGAAATTGTTAAGGAAATCCCGTTGTTTCTTCGTTAGATCTTGCGCAATTTTTACTGGACCCTGGTATTTCCCTTTGTTCTTCAAAGGGATATACATCTTATAAAACATCTCCGTAAAAGATGTAACTTATTTTAACCTGAGAAGGTAACATATTATGTGAGCAGAAATTGGTACAAATGGTGAGTAGAAATGCGGACATTTAAAGCATTATATTTAATTACAAATTACTAGTAGTTAAACATCTTGAAATATCTTTCTTAAATAGTTTCTCAACTGGTTGATTTATTATTAAAGAATTAATCAATTACTCTGCAACCAAACAATTTTTTTACACCATCCCTTTGACCAGTAACCTCTTAAATGAGCAGAAATTGGGACATTCACCTTACGCGTATTTTTTTTACGCGAGCAAACGCGAAACGGGGTGGAGGAGAGACGGGGTTACGCACGTGCGAGCTTTCACCGCGATACCTCGGCGGCCGATGATGCGGTCCCGCTTCGATCACACCCTACGGTAGGAGCAGCGTGCACTCCCGTGGCAGGAGGCGCGTGTGTTTTGGCAATGTTCACGTTTGTCGCGCAAAGGAATCGCAAGGGAAGCCCGAATGACACGCGCGATCGTTTCGGAGGCTGAGACGAGGCAGGTTGCACGCGCCAGAAGGGAGCAACGCCGGCTCGGCTATTCATCCCCCATTGTCCGCGGAGCCCCCGATCGAGTCTCCTAGTTCTCCGGGGGAAAAATGGGTCAAGATCCAAGGTAGCGAAGGACGAGGAGGGAAAGAATGGGGCGAAAGGGCGCGGGGGGCGCTAACTAGACCCATGAGGTAGAGAGGAAAGGGGCGACAGAGAGGAAGCGAGCGGAGGCGCGATGCAGAAGAGCAGGGAGGTGACGAGAGGCGAGGTGAGGTTGGAGGTTCGAGGATAGAGTGCAACGTGCAAAGAGGGAGCGATGGCGAGGGCAGGCGGAGGTAAAAGAGGAGAAAGAGGAGAAAGAGGAGGAGGACGGTAGAGAGGCGGCAGCGGCGCGACGGCAACCGCCGCTCTGCCTTGAACCTCGCACGGTGCATTGCCCGTCGCTCAAGGGCGTCCGCCGCCCAACCCCTCCCGCCCTCAGGCATCCCGACGCCCCACTACTCACACCCCACTGCCGATGTCGACGTGCTCGATCGCTGCACCAGTAGTCACCGCCACCGCCTCCGCCACCGTTCCTGCCCACCGCGTCTGCTTTCCTCACGGTCTTCGTTCCCACTTTCGGGGCGCTTATGCACCTCTGGACCACCGACTTCGGTCCCACGAGGGTCAACTGTGGCAGAGAGGGTTGATTTTTGGGTTCGGAGGGCCCGACAGTGAAGAGAAGTCACTGGCGTAAACGAGATACGGAGCTTGTTACAATAACGATGGCGCGATCGATGCAGGGACAGGACAAAAAGTATACGAAGCATCCCAACGACCAAGGATTTTACGCCCCCCCGAAACAGCCAGTTCTCGGAAGAAGCGAGGAGAGCAATGCTCTCCGGAGTCAGAGATACGTCCCTAGACGCTCCCGTTTTACGAGCGCATTCCTCCCTCCCCACAGGGGAGAAGCATTTACATGGCTCCATCGCGTTGGCTACCGCTTCGAGATCGAATCGATCCTCCTGCCTCCGAGTGGCCGCGTCTCCTTCCAGCCTCTCCGCTGCAGAACTCGCGCGCGGAGATGGAGCGCGCTCGGTCAATTTCCCAGAGACAAAGAGCGCGGTGTCCCTGCGTGGGTGGACACGATCACCGGCCAGGGTTACGAGGGTATACCTGACCGGGACGTGGCCCCGGCTCTGCGCTGCAACACGGCCTGGACGACGACGAGGACAACCACGACTTCGCGCTATCAAGGTCGTCGGACTCCGACGCCTCGCCCTGGTGGGGGTGGATCGGCTGGAGGGGAAGTGTGCAGCACAAAGAGCATTCCAGGAATCGAGCGCCTCGAAGGAGAGGCACACCACCGCTCCAAAACGCTCCGCTGCGGACATACTCGACCCGGGTTGCGTAAGAGTCAACGGTTGTTTCGCGACTCCACTCGAGCCACCCCCTTTGCGCGCAGCTCGGGGCGCGATGTGGACGTTAATGGGGAGTGTTTGGAAAATCTGTGAGCTCTCGAGGAGGAGAGGGTTGCTCTCGATTACTACACCAGACTGCAAGTAGCCGTGACACTTTGCAAGCTCGCTGCGGACGGAGAAATAAAGGAGCAGCGCGAGGATGATAGCCGATATTACAGGTTCGCGTGAAATCGGGTGATTCACTGGCGGCCAGTTACGTGGCCGCGTGCGTCTCTCGTAGTTCCCCGTGACAGCCGGCAACGAGTGACACGAAAGCCTAGAAACTGGTTACATCATTGCGGTATCCTCGACTAGTCGGCAGAGATTCACGTGCCGGAGAACTACGAGTCCCGTGGTCGAGCTCGTCGACCGCGCGGCAACCTTCCCGCCCGATAACGAGGATAACTCGTATTCGAGGCGAGGCAGCGACCAAACTTTGGCCCTCCGATCTAGCAGGGTAACTTCCAAACTACCCAGCCCCACGAGTTCCGAAACTTCGCTGACCAGCAGAGTACCCCCAAGAATGATGCGCTCTTGACCCTATGCGAGGTCTCGACTTCAAACTGCTCAATCGCAGCGAGTAATATCCCCGCAATCCTTATCTATTCCCATACAGCACGCTTCGTGGCGGCAGCGTTGCAGGATGGTTGCAGTAACCTTGCAGCGTTGCGTGGTTGCAGCGCAATGTGGATGTAACGTTGCATGCAACATTGCAATCTTGCACTGCAACCATTCAGTGACTTCGCTGCAACGAGCGTGCGCTGTATGGGTTCCCCGTAACAGCCCTGGGAATCGGTAGCCATCGGCCCTGCGCGAAAGCGTCCAGGCCCGTCGGACCAGAAAACGCCGCGGAACGGCCGAAAGCAGGGCAAACGGCACGGCTGAAAGGAAATCCTTGGAGCGTGAATCCGCGGATGTGCAGTAGGCTGGCTACGAGGCAGGTAGGGTGAGCACGTCCCCTGTGACACAAGAAGAAGCTAGCAGCGCAACTAGTTGCATAATCGGCTGCATTCCCCGGTACTCGTGCTACGCGTAGGGCTCGCGAATACTCGCGCGCGGAGTGGTGGCGATCGGAGGGAAGCCGGTCGGTGCAAGGGACAAGAAGGGAGAGCGCAAGAAAGAGGGACGCTACGGCCAGGGGGGGAGCATGGCGGGGCGGAGGGAGAGCCGCGTCACGTAGGCGGTTAGGGCGCATTCGCACACGCGAGCACCGGTGAGCGTACGAGGAGAGCGAAGAGAACGAGGAGGATAGAGAGAACGATAGAATGTCGGCTGGAGGAGGACAGAGGGGTGGCAGGCGGCGGCCGAGGAGGGGACGAGAAGGTTGAGGTTATAATACCATTGGAGCAGTGGCCGCATGACCTTGCGTATGCGTCTAGGTCGATGAGCCACGGTCATCAGGCGTCGGCCGCCGATTCTTCGACGAATTTCGGCGCAGCCGGTGAATGGCAAGCGGCCCGGCCCCGTCTGCTTACGTAATCCCAGCCCACGGGCCTTGCCCGGCAAAAAAAAATAAGCCGGACTCGAGCGGCGATTAATTACATCGGAATTAATCTGGCGTCGCGACGCTATCGACGATACGCGTGCTACACGAGCAACGCACCCGACCCATGCCAGACTTATTTTCGCGTCCCTGTCTGAACGGACGCGGAGAGAGATGCCTATCTAGACGTCTCCGAAATTAGCGGGCGCAGATATCGTTTATCAAAGCGCAAATAAAAACAGCAGACGACGACGGAGCGTCGTCGAGCCGGCGAACCTTCTTTCGTTAGGGAAGACCGGGGCAGATTGTAACGCGGGGTAAATTCTAACGTAAGTAAAATCTTTTCAACGACAAATCTGGTAACCCACAGCATCCGAGAGCTGCTTGACGATATCAGCACCGTTTTTAGTGACACAAACAGGCGTTACGTATTCAATTTATGGGTATAGCCCAGAATTTTAGTATTTAGAGCACGCAAGTAAATGTTGTCTTAGCAATTTTATTTCAGTTAATCGTCATTAGAAACCGTTTGAATTTTTGCTTTCTTGTCGCAAACGAATTAGTAGGCATTGGTTTATTATAATGTGTACGCATTTTAGTAATTTGATGTTTAGTTTTCTCGTTTGCTGAGGTAAAACGGAAAAATTCAAGCTCGGGGTAAATTATTTATTTATTTATTTATTAATCATAAACGGGTTAGAACCGGGGGTTTAAAACAGTTATGATATCGGTTTCGGTTCTTGAAACAGTTATGAAGAACCGATATTCTGGATAACTGTTATAAGGAACCGAAATTTCTGAGTATATCGATTTCGGTTACGGTTCTATAACCGATATTATATCGTTTATCACGGTTCTAGAACCGTTATTTTTTCGGTTATATATCGGTTCTAAAACGGTTCTGGAGTCGGTTTATTTCCGTTCGTAAATTGATTCTTATATTGCTCCTACGAAATTGTTATATGTGTTAACTCTCCGATGGCTGTGCATGGATTTATTTTGTCAACGCAGACGTCTATTCTTGCTTTAACCATCATCTCAGTAACGTATCTACGTCAATGTTTTGACGCGTAGCTGTTTATTACTCCGTGGCGGAATCCGCCTGACTGTGAAAGTGTGAAAACTTGCGTTTGTTTCAAAGTAATAATGTGGCGCGGATGCGGGCGAATGCTTCGATACAATGTATAAGTAATTTGCTCGGCACGCGTAGCGCGGACGCTCCGCTGAACTCTGAAACGGGCCTAACGTAAACAATTTTTAGCTTAAGCCAATCATCGCGAGTTGAGATGTTTCGAAAAGCTCTTGACAAAAGAAACCCATGCACGGCCATCCGAGAGTTGAAACAGTGCGATGAAATAGAAACATCATTTCCGATTTGGTTGTCGCAGGATACGCAAGTTCCATTTAGTTCCAATTAGAAATTCTAATAATAATTATAAAATTAGTAGTCGGTAGTAATTATTTTATTAATAAACAGTTAGTGTTAGTAAACACTAACACTAGTGCTAGTGTTAGTCAATTCAAACGAATTAGGGTGTATTTTAGTGTTAAGAGTAATTATAATCCAATAAAAATTAAAAAAAAAACAATTATTATAATGGGTAGAAAGAAGTGCGATATTATTACTCGGTGATTTATACGAAATTTGGCAACGATGCCTTATGGAAGTAAAAAAAAATACCGAATTTGCAACTGAATTTGTAAATAACATAAAGGGGCGAGAATCCGCAGAATTTGAAAGCGAAATTGCTTTAGCTGCAATATACAAGGACCCTCGATACAATGTCATTTTAACAGATGCACAAATTCGTGCTGCTAAAGATTGTCTATTAAACACATACACCAGAATAGAGCAACTATGTATAGAAACGGAAAAAGCATCGAATGAAGACAACAGTTGTATAATTCAGGATACACCTCATATAGTAGAAAAAGCTGAATTTGAAAGTTTGTTAAAGAATGCAGAAGCAGTCCGTGGACAAACTAAATCCAGAAATAGTACGTCGCACTGTTCGGTTGAAAATAAGTTAGACGACCTCCTGAAAGAACCGCGATTAAAATCGTCCACTGATATTTTGTCGTACTGGAATAATAAAAATACATCCGAATTATACAAATTAGCAGAAGTACCTTTAGCTGTACCACCAACGCAAGTAAGCGTGGAGCGTTTATTTTCAAGAGAACCTCAAATCGAGAATCCAAAAAGTATAAAGACAAAAGTAAAGAAAGCGAAAAAGAAGATTTTGATAGAATCAGATGAATAAGCAATTATTGTTTGACTCATGTATATCAAATGTTTAATATGTGTTTTCATTTATATTTTTTAGAAATGTTTATTTGTGTTCATATTTGTATTTAAATAAGTACTTAAATAGATGCGTTACAATTTACCCCGGGACTGGGGCACACTGTAACAAAGGTTCAGATTTGTTTAAGATGAAACTAGGTGTCTAACAAGGGAACATCCCGACCCCGGAAATTCAAAAAATTCTGTAACTTCGTGAATATGTAGGGAATTACCCCCCGATTACAACGCAATTTTTGTTTGCCGCCCAAATTCACTCTAAGGGGGTGTAATTGACCCCTGAAAATCCGGTTATTTTCCGATTTTCTGTTATAACTCGTGGAGTGTAAAATAATTTGTTTACCAAATGATAGATCTAATTAAAAGAAGTAACTTTTGTCTTGAAACTTTTTTTTCTATCTACAAAATCGGAAAACAGCCGAGTTTTCGGTGGTTAATTTCACCCCTTTCGAGTGAATTTGGGCAGCGAACAAAAATTGCGTTGTAATCAGGAAGAAATCCCTTACATATTCACAAAGTTTCAGAATTTTTTTAATTTCGGCTTCGGGATCTTCCCTTGTAAGTGTCCAAGATTAATAGTTCACCACATATGTAAGTAGTAAATCACGCAAATTATTTCCTGATCGAGGAAAAGACTTTCGACAAAACCCTGTGAAAACTTTTTTTGTTACAATCTGCCCCGGTCTCGCCTACGTCCGAGGTGCATGGCGCGAGGAGTTCGAGTAGGTGCGGCCAGCTTTCGCTAACCGATCGATCAAACGCTTTGGGGACGTTAGATTGGGAACGGTTCGCGGTTCCGTTCGCTCGAGAGATGTCCCCTAGCAGAAAATCCGGCCGCTTGCCACGGAGACTCGCGAGGGACGGAGTAGGTACGTCAGCCAGTCCTCAATGAGCTTATCAATCGGCCAGATTTGTTTGTTACAATTTCATAACCGTTGCATCACCAGGTTCGCGGCAATATCGCGATCATGCCGAGCGCAAGGTCAGCCGAAGATCACGCGATTACGAGTCGTTGAATCCCTCCCGGGTGTGAACCGCGCCGGTGACTTTGAAATCTCCAAAGATACGCGACCTTGGCATCGTTTTCGCCCGCTATCGGTCGAGACGGCCGCTTCGAGCCAAACAACTTTCGCAAAGGACGTTTTTTGCAAGTTCAAGAGTAGCGCGATTAGACCGGCGCGGTTCCCGCCGCAATTTTCGATGGGAGTTGCGAATAGAGCTAGACGGTTGGAATAGTCGAGCGAGGCTCGAGCGAGGCAACGCTACCGGCAACAGGCGCATCCTCTGATATAAGAGGCAGGCGGTGCGGCTAGTTGCATAATCGCATTCTCGTTGCTCGACACGGAGAGCACGTAGGTGGTTAAAGGCAGAGCGCGTCCAAGTGCGCTCGCACGGGGGGGAACGATGGGCGAGATAAGCGGGGAACAAGAGGAAGGCCGTTGTCCCGGCGGGAGAAGAAGAGCGAGGAGCCGCGTGGAGCACGGCACACGGCACAGGATGTTTCGAAGGGGAGAAAGGCAGGGGTTCGGGTTAGTAGCATTGGATCGGTGACCGGATGGCCTTGTAAATATGCGCCAGGGGCGAGCCCGGCCCGATGCAAGCGGTCGGCCGATATTTCTGGACGGTTGCCGAGAGTTAGTTCCAGTTAGACGGCGCGCAACAACTCCAGCCACCCAACCATTAAATGCCCCTTCGCCTCGCGAGGCACGATTAACGTCACTTCAATTCCAAGTAATCTAGGCCCGAGCAACTCCGGCGTCTAGATCGCAGACTCTAGATCCCGCTGCACAGAAGCGACAGAGTGCTGGAGCGTTCATCCCCCACTCGGAAGCCAGCTCTTAAGCTAGAGCTAACCCGGTTGCATAATCGCGTAACAGGGCGTCGCGGGTGCAAGAGTCGTGGCGCAAGAACGATAAACAGGAAGGGCAATAAAAAAGATTGGTGCGCGGCGCGAGTAAAAAGGTTGATGGCTGTCGGGAGGGGACGGGGGAGAGCGGAACGGCAGCAGAATGCCGTTTCTCATTCTGTTGACGAAGAGCCGAGGGGCGGTGTCGAGGGGACGAGGCAGCGGACGCCGGACGAGGTTAGTACCACTGCACTGGAGCGGTGGCCGGCTGACCTTGTATTTGCGAGCCTGGAATAAGTCTGGAGCGACGCCGGCGGCTCGCTGTCCCGTCCCGACCACCTCCTTTTCATCCTCTCGTCTTGTTCGCCGTCGCCATCATCTTCGTCTTCTTCTTCGCGCTCGTCGTGGCCGTTGAACAACATCGGCGTCGCGTCGCCGAAGGTCCGTCCGCGGGCATGAACCGCCGCGGCATATTTATAAATACGCGCTATAAGCTGCAAACGCGCGAGCGAGCGGAGCCCGCCCTTCTCTCTTCGCTGCGACTGCTCCCCGGTACGGGTGCTCTTCTCGGTAACATTTCGCCCCGGGGAAGATTCGTCGAAGAGAGACGTTAGGAGGCTCGTGGCCACTCGCTCGCTACTCGCTACCAACCGCGAGCACCAAGGGGTTGGTAGGGCGAGGAGGGTGGGGTGGCAGAGAGGCCGAAACGCGCGACCGTAGAGGAGAGAACGACCGAGGTTACAGGCCCCGGTTCAAAGCTCGCCGAGAAGGACGGGTCTCTCTCTCGGTTCGTGGTAAATCTCGACGGCCAGTGGCTCGAGACACAGGGCCCCAACCTTTTCCGCTGCTTCGACCGGCCACGAAAAAAATTCACCACAGTGGAATGCCTCCGTCACCCCGCCGAGCCCCCTTCGGCCATTTAAACGTATACATCGTGCGGTCCCACGCGCCCGGACAATTAAATTTATTCGCGACGGGGATGCTGCTTCGAGGGCTGCGGAATTGGACCGCGCGCGGCTGTAACGTACTGACCCTTTCTTATCGTTTTTCTCCGACTTTCTCCGTAAATATGATGCACAGTAATTACCCAAATGCTGCGTAAATGTAAATACTCCGTCATCCCTGCTACCCATCGCTATCTCAGCCAATGCGTCACCTATCCAAAATCCTGCAATTCTGCCCTATATTAATGTATCCTCAGGTTGACGGAGAGAATTTTCCGAAATATTAAGTTAAAACAACATGGCAGCTATTTAAAGTTGAAATCCTGATTTTTTCCTGGAAAAATTTCGCGAAAAAATCAGGATTTCAACTTTAAATAGCCGCCATTTTGTTTTAACTTAATATTTCGGAAAATTCTCTCCGTCAACCTGAGGATACATTAATATACTAACGAAATCTTTTTTGTTTTTTGATTTTAGACAATCTGGTTCCGAATGGCAGTGCTCACCGCAAAACCAAATTTTTAAAAATGCTTCTTGGATGTCGCATGTTATTTTATTATAAACGTAAATATTTTTCCACGAAAAAATTACCAAATATTCTTTAAATGTTGCTCTTTTAAGCGCAAAAAGTTCTGTAAAAATATACGCTTTCGCTTCTTCAAAAAAAATTCACAAATGTTCGCCTCTTTTCGACCGCCAGACTAGGCATAACCCCTTAAAACAGTTGAATCTCCAATATTCTTACTTTAAATTGAATAAATATCTTTGTAAGTATTATTCGTAAAAACGACAGTTTAAATGATCCTTGTGTCCATTACACGGCTACCGGCCGCCATATCTGCCCCTCGGGCCCGGAATCTCTTTCCTCAACCCCTACTGTTTCTAGGATCACCCCCCGGTGGTCTATGCTTCATCCACCCACCGCGCACTGGCGCACTGCCGCGCGAATCGTAGCTTAACGAAGCTGATATCACTGTTGTTGTTCTCACCAGCGGACAACGGGTTCTTTGATTCGGAAATCTTTTTCTCGGCGGAATAATAACGCGTAGAACGTCTTCGAACGGCCAAAGGCGTAAGACCAGACATAATCCTGTATTTTTCTGCGCCGCGCCGGTGATGGATCGGCCAATGGAGGCAAAGGCGGGCCTCTTGCAAAGCGTACGGACGGTAGCTCCTCGTTAAACGAATTACGACTTGCTTCGAACGGCGCGTAATCCTCCCGCGGCGCTGTTTTCCCCGCGGCGCGCGATTGTTTTTCTCGCGCGGCGTCTGCCTTCCGCGTTGGAATCAGTTAAGCCGGGCGATAAGGAGGCGCGACGCGAAATTATCGAGCGTCAGCGTTGCACCCACTAATGCAACGAGCGTTTCTCTGAAAAAGGTCGTCGATAACGTTACCGGGAACCGTATCAGCGCCAGCAACCATGTTTTCAGCCGTTATCTCGGGATTATTCGTTGCATTAATTGAGCGCGGCCGATGCCATAAGGCCGCTTTCTAAAATTACGCGCCGGCTGGACTGGCGCAAGATTGATTGCGCTTTTGTCGCGCGAAAAACAGTCGCGGGTTCATCGTACCGCCGTTCCCGGCCGCTTAAAACGCACGTAAACCCCCGCCCGATACGGCGTGTCGCGCTCTTGCTTATTTAACGCC
The DNA here is from genome assembly GCF_050908995.1 of Andrena cerasifolii. Lineage (NCBI taxonomy): Eukaryota > Metazoa > Arthropoda > Insecta > Hymenoptera > Andrenidae > Andrena > Andrena cerasifolii. The sequence goes on from NC_135123.1 coordinate 7,359,600, forward strand.
GATTAGCAGCCATTCGACGGGACCCACGGAATTCTTTATCTCCGGCGAGCGCGTCCGCGGAGGCTTTTCGAGCCACGTAACTCACCGACGATAAACACCGTCCCGAACAAGGACAAGCTCGGAAGACCAACCAAGACAAATATTTTTCGCGAGCGATGCAGCAACACGTGGACACCAAGTGTCTCGCTATCTCCCGCTCGCCATTTTCACACACCACTTTCCCTGACACCCATGCGGGCGCTGGCAACGGTTCGCGGGCGGCTCTGTTCTTAATTACCTCTATCGAGAAAGATGGGCGTAAGTAACAGAAGTAAACAGAAGGCACCGTTGCGTTCGATATTGCGGCGCGTTGCGAGCGTCCGAGCGCGGAGCAACGGCCGCACGGAGGTTGCCTTTATTAGAGCGTTCGTGGCTGTCTGTGCTTAATTGAGCCAGCCCAGGGGGGACCATCGCGCGTCCACTGATAACCACCAGTGGCGGAAAACAATTAGCCGCTCGATGGAATCGAATCAGACACCGAAGGAGCGGCGGATGAACTCGAAAAAGCCGATCGTGATCGCGATTAATTGGCCAGCGATTGCGTAACCGTCTGGCGGCGCGGTTTATTGTGACGGGATTCGCGGAGATCGACCAGCCGATGGAACCACGGTGGGTGCACACGCGATACGTTCGCCTGATCATCTTGTTTCCTCGATTTGTCGGAGGCACGATTGCCTCGCACCAGGAAAACGTAGCGGTCCGATCGATCCACGCGTCCGTCTTCTTTTTACCTTTTAGGTATTTCGGGGTAGGGGAGACCGGGGGTAGTTGGCTAACGAGGTTAGTTGACTAGTTCCCTTTAATTGTTATATTATGTTATAAATTGCGCTGCGATTCGCGATATCGAAGCATACGAATCACCAGCTTGCCATTTAATGCGTCACCGTGACAAAAACTTGCGTGTTCTATCAGTGAGCATGAACAATCTAAAAAGGTCGGCGGGAAGTAAATATTTCTGTTTCGAGTATTTATGAATTTTTTGTCCACTAAGTATCGCTCGATGTTTTTTCATGAATATTTTGTGGAAACCTGATACGTTCATTATAATTTAGGGTACTTTATTTTATCCGGTGCGTGGAGGTTTTCTACGTACGACCCTTAACATGTTGACAGTGTCGGACGGGGTTACTTGACCAAGCATAGGAATACCACTAAAAATTGCATTTTTTATCCTTGAAATGCAGTTGAGACAAAGAGTTTAGCTGCTCAAATCCACTTTCCACACCACAAATCCTTCCACTCACCCCTACTAGTTTCACACTCTATCCTCTCTTCAAACTCTCAGGCCGTGCAAACAGACCGCAACAAACAAGTAGAAAATAATTACAGTATCTAACACCATGATACTTGATAAAAAAAAATAACAGTGTGAAGGAGTGAAGAAAGAAATTTATTGGTCGTAGGATATATATATACGCCTTTCGTATATATTGATGGAACTGAAAAGTAAATGTCAAGTCAACTAACCCCGTCATATTTGTCAACTAACCCCACAGCCGGGGTTTGTTGACTTATTCGTCTCGCTACTCTAAATATAATAAAAATTACGACCCAGACTCAATTAAAACAATTTTAAAAATTAAACCTGTATACCTAATGAAATTTGCAAACTTTTGCTGTGGAACAAGTTAACAAAATACCAATAGTCTATTTATAAAAATTAGAAATGTTAAGAATTAGTCAACTAGCCCCGGTCTCCCCTACCATTTTTCACGGCATCCCCTGGCCTTCGTTAAGCAAACGTATCGGTTAGAAAAGCTGAGGTGCGATTTAACTGGAGCTTCGCCAAATACATCGGTGAGTTATGCAGCGGCGAATGCAACCATCGGATGACGACCCTTCGCGATATCCGAGGGGTCGTCCGCGGGAAGATCCAACTGTGTTGCTCGGCGAAAGCGGATTAATTTTCGCGGCGATTGTCGCGCTCGTCGCATCGCGTAGATACGAGAGGTCGATATCGCCGTCGCGACAACGAACGATGCACTTTGGCGAAACGTTCGGACGGCATTCCCCGAAAGTGAGATCACCGGGTACCAAAGGCTGGCCTGGTGTCTTTCAGGGGTTCGCGATGATGCCTCTAGGCCTGCGAGCCCTGGACCCTCGTCACCTAGCGTACCATGGGATCCCCAGCTGACGAGCTTTTGTCTTATCTCCTTCGAACCGGCTGGAAGGATTAGGTGATCGCAGAGAAGAGGTGCAGATATCTAACCAGCATAGATACCCAATGTCTCTCTTTGAGGCTCCATTACCACAGAGCAATAATCGTCACCCTGTACCCTCTCGAGCCACGTACACGCATATACAGCAAAATTGCGTTTGAAAGTGCCCGCGAGGGTCCAAAGCTCCCGACACACGATCGGCGAGCCCCCTCCACCGAATCCGCCAGCGGGCCCGCGGAGCGCGGGCCAACGGCTGCATAGAAACCGGTCGGGGGCCTAAGCAGAGGGCCCAAGGGAGCTTAGGGGGCCCCGAAACTGCTGGATGATCCGATCCAAGGCAGGGAGCAGGCCAGGTCGTTCCGTAATCGAGAGTCGGCCGCGTCCAGAGCTGCCCACGCCTGCTCGATAAACGGAGAGGCGACCGTGGGAGGAGATGCTCGGCCGGGCGGAACAGAGAAAGCTGTGGCAGCTGGTCTCGGGACCAAGTGAGACGGGCAGAGACGGACGGAGGCCGACGAGAGAGAGAGAGAGAGAGAGAGAGAGAGAGAGAGAGAGAGAGAGAGAGAAGGAATAGAGAGGAAAGGAGCGAAGGGGGGAAGGAAGGGTGAAGAGAGAGAGAAGGATGAGGAGGGAAGGGTCTCGCGCGATAGAGCAAGGTGCAATGCTCGAGCGGCGCTGCACAAACAGCGTCGGGCGTCGCAGTCCGCACCAGCCAAGGTCACCCGGGTAATGTCCCGATGCCCCCTATGCAGGACAAATTCAGCCACTCGACCGAAAGCGGTGACTAGCCAGGCCCCTGCGCGGGGCGCGAGCGGCAGGATTCGCTGGTGCACGCGCGAAACGGCGAAACGCCGATCGAGCGACCGCTGCCAGCCGGAGAAAGAGAGGAAGCCGCATCGCCCTGGCCATCGGAGTTCACAGAAACGGCCGTGTTATGCAACGTCCCGTCGGGAATAATGACGAGACGAACGCCGCGACCGCGCCAGCGTATGGTATATGTATTCCTTCGCGCCCCGCTAGCTCTATCCTCTTTCTCCATTCCCCTCGGGATCGCCGCGCCCGGCCAATTTAATATTCGTAATAATTGGCCGTGCGAAGTAACGCCCCGCGGGGGACCAACGGAGCAGAGCGGAACGAAGCGGACTGGCTAGCTTACTCGGCTGGATTTGGAGCGACGGAGGCTGCGCGGGCCGATCGAACACAGGGAATCAGAGAATGCTCACGGCCTTGGACGTGTTGTTCGGCCGATGGAAGCCGATGGAAGCGATGTTATGCAAGATCGCATCGCGAATGACCCGGCGCGACGACGCTGCGCGCCTTTCCGTCCGTTCCTGGAAGCGATTTCGGCAGTCGATTAAGCTAGACTCTGGATGCCCGCCTCCCGTCACGCGCCCAAATCGAACCGCAGCTTCGTACGATATTCTTCGGTGATACAGGAGAACGTCGTCTACGAGCCGGGGTTAGCGTAGACAGAGACAAGGGAAGTAACATTAAAGCTTGTCACTGTTGCGAAAAAGGTGGGATAGTTGATCACAGTTTTGCTTTTTTTATTAAAATAATAATAATGGTTTGCTTTGATTGTATTTAATTATGTAAGTTGTGATTCTTAGAGTATTCTCAATATACGTGTTGAGAGCTGAAAACTAATTTTAATGACTGAATTTCAAGATTTTCTGGTAGTGACGTTATGCACATGTATCCCTCACTGAACCGGAGACTTGATCAGTGAACTTTAAGAGTAAATAACACATTAACTTTCGAAAAATATTTATTATCTTCGTCAGTAACATGAAATAAAGGGAATATCATAAAGGAAAGTAATGTAACTAACTTGAAAGAATTACTGAAAAAATAAAACGGAGAATTCAGCTCTGTGACATCAAACAACATAAATGCATTCTTAAAAGACATTTCACTTAGATATCATCTGATTAAGACGATGATGAAGAAAATATTTTCCTTCTCACTTTCTTTGCTGTATTTTTCTGTTTCAATAGCCGTTCTATGGTTCTTTCTAGAGGCATTTTCAGCTGTTCAAGTATCCCACCTGACACACTGATCAAGTATCTCTCAATGCACTCGATTTGAAAAAGATGAGAAATTAAACTTATTTTAAATATTTAGATCAATCAATAAATAGCATTAATAGATCAGAAATTGCTGCTTTAATTTAATATATTTCGAATGGTTGAAAATGCAATATTTACTTGAAAAGGAGGAAGAACAAGCAGACCGAAATATTTACTTTCCAGCTGCAAATAAGATCACAGCTTAACCGCTCCTCCAACTTCTTCAATTTTTTCCACAACTTTCCTTCTTCTTTATCCGCACTCCTAGGGCTTCGGGCCCTTTTCCTTCTTCGCGATTTTCCCATGATTGAAAATCGTATGATAAAACGAAGATGGTTCAATCTTATCGTACACTTCTGTATATACATACTGATATCTTTCCTTTCATTGTTTTCTCCGTAACATTGTGTGTTTCTTGTAATATTGTAAGAATAAATCTCCGACCTTTGAGATTGAAAAAAAGAAAATAATAATAAGCTGCGTCTAGATGAGAATCTAGTCCGCCGCGAATTCGCCCAAGCTTCGAACCAGCAACTTGGGTTAGGTCATACGATTCGCGAGCGTAATGGGTTCCCCGAAGAGAAACCTGCACGGTTCGAGGGAGATAATCGATTTCGTGCGCGACTGGACGCACGCGACGCTCATTTTCACGGGGCGGGTACGCGCTATCATCGGCCGTTTCGTGGAATATTTTGTTTGCTGCGCATCCGTCCGCTGACGAAACCGGATGACGCTCCGGTGACTGGGAGTCGAGCGTGTCTCCAATGAAAGAGAGCACGGTCGAGGAATAATAAGAGAGCGCGCGGCCCGCCCGCCACGCGATGGGGCAGCCGCGACTATCGGTGCGCGGGAAAGCGGCGTAAATATGCATTAACGAGGCCCGATCCACCGTCAGCTCGTTCCAAGTGCCATTGACTTTGGCAATGAAGCCCTCGCCTCGCCGCCACTTTTGCGCGGCGAAACGCGGCGGATCGATTACGGCTACTTCGAGGCGTACATTCGCGGCGGCCCGAGTGGAGGGGGCGACGTTACGAGCGCTAATAATATTCTGCGGACTGTTGATTCCGTTTTCCTCGTTATTTTGCTGCCTTCGCGGTAAACAGTGCTGATTGCAGCGATCGCTAATGGCAGATCGGATTCGGCCACTTTCGTAATGGACGGACCGTCGACGTGGCATTTGAACGTCGAGGAACGTTCAGCTGAATTTTCTTTCCGAACTACGCGTGTGTGACTGATCCCGGTAGGGATTAGTTTGTGTAAGACGCAGCGCGTGCTCGAAATGACGCAACGGTCCTCTCGTTAGCGATGCTAGCTTCTGCGTCTCTTCTTCTTAATATACATACCTAGTCTGGTTCTGTATTTAGGGAATGTAGGGTAAACTCGGGTAAGTTCGTGGTACTGGTTACTCCGTGATACTTTTTCATTTATCTGTAACTCTAAATTGTCTGACTCCATTTCGATGGAGCAAACAGTAACAGATAGCGTTGATCTTCTAGTTTATGTTGTGGTGAAATAATTAGTCAATTGAAGTTAGTGTGATAGAGTGAGAGAGCATTTTGTTCCAGCAGCGCATTATTCGTGAAATTTTTCGCGCTAGTTGTGGACGATCGCTTGATTATGTATTATATGTGCTTTAGAAGATAAATGGAAAGTTATCATAACAAATTATCATACAATAAAGCATCAGTGTTATTTTTGTTTATGAAAAGTGACTACATTCTTATTTTTCACAATTTCACGATTATGCACAAAATAACAATAATATAAAATAATGTAAAATAATACAAAATAATATAAAATAATATAAAATAATATAAAATAATATAAAATAATACAAAATAATATAAAATAATATAAAATAATATAAAATAATATAAAATAATATAAAATAATATAAAATAATATAAAATAATATAAAATAATATAAAATAATATAAAATAATATAAAAAAGTAGCTAATGACCATATCATGGGCTAGCGAGAACTATCACGGAGTTGCCAGAGTAATATCACCAAGTAACCAGAGTATGTCAAGACAACTTAATTTTGTATATTTTCAATTAAATATACTTAGTAAATTTCAGTTAACCTATTATTTGTTTCTCTCATGTCTGACCTATCATTATATCCTAGACTCGCTTACAGAATATGCAAATATTAACAATTAATAGACAAATTCTAAAACTATCACGAACCTACCCGAGTTTACCGTACCTACGGTGGGTAGGTGATTATGGGATGTGGTCTTTGAAGGTTGTTAATGGAATCGCGAAGGATCGATAATCGACAGGACTATTTCTATTTCCCCAAGGAAAGGATAGAAGCCTGGCCCGCGAGACCTCTAGGATCTTCGTTCTGCTCTCGGCTGAATGTCATCGTTGGCCCGCGCCCAATTAACCATTCTGTTTGCAATATCATTGCCCTCTCTCGGGGCCTCCGGCTGCACGGCGATTCCGCGAATTAAATAAGGCGTAGTTCTGGCGGGCCAGGGGAAAACCATTGCGAGAAATCACGCGATACCCGAACGCCTGTAGTCTATCGTCCGCGCAACATCCTCCAACTTCGTAATCACTGCGGCGGCTCCTAGCGCTGGCATAATTAACCGATAACTGAGTCGCCTATTCTACAGACACTCGATGCTTAAACTGACTTAAACAAATGTCCAATGATAATGAAGCAGAGGGAGAAGTCTCGCAATCTCTCGTCGCTAGCTAAAAGTTACATAAACAGAGGCAACGCCGCGGAGTTCTTTTCTCGGAGAAACGCATCAGCCTTCCCCGATTCGATTATAGCACCAATTCTATTCCTATTCAGCGGTCATGATCGATAGATGGCCGATTTAAAATTAGCCCGTTTCGCTGCCGCGCAACGTACCTGTACAGACCGCGCAGTCTGGGCGCGAAGTGGACGGTACCATAGGAAATCGGGACCGGAATGCATACGCTTTCGTGGATCTGGTAAGGTGACGACGGTGTCGATCGGTCACGTGCACCCCCGCCAATGTATTTTCGCCCGTCTCGGCGGGGCACTGGCGAGCGGCGCGTATGCAAAGTAGTTTTATATAATTTCCAGCGCAACGCATGCATAATTCTTGCCACTTACGTAAAGGCTAATCCTCGATCGGCCTACGCTCCTTATGTACTGTTATATCGAGCGTTAATTACGCACGGCGAGGGAGGCGAGCGTTGTTTACGATCGCGCCGAGACGTCGGAGTTACTTTGCCGTTGTTGAGCCGCGTATTCACCTGCGCATTCGCCCCGAATGTGCATTCGGCGCGCACCGATTTTTTGCTGTATTGTCCGGTGTTCGGGGCGCGGCGCGCATTCGAACCGATCCGCTTGCTGGCGTTCCATCAAAGCGCGCATTCGGGTCCGAACAATACCCTGAAATGGACGCCACAAATTTCACTCAACCCCGAACGCGCGCAGAGCTCCGAACTGGCAAAAAATCGGTGCGCGCCGAATGCACGTTCGGGGCGAATGCGCAGGTGAATACGCGGCTTTGGGGGAGGCAGCGATTAACAGCGATCGACGGCCGCGTCGCAGGAGGACGCGTTCCTCGATCGCGGTTACGATACCCCGTTGAGGAGCGCTCTATTGTCGCGGCTCGACGGAATCGCGAAAGTGAATGAGACGGGAGCGTGGCTCGGGCGGATGTAAACGAGAAACAGCCTGCGAGGATGCGTTCACGGTTAGCGGTGATCCGGGGAAGCCGAATCGAAGTGCGTAGACGGCCGAGTAAACAACTTGAAGACAATCATTCGAAATGCAGACGGGCTAAAAATATTCGCAAAAAATAACGGCCGAAATTACGTCTCGTTCTCTGACCACTCGCGACCGTGGCGGCCACTTTCGCTCCGCAGCCAGAAAACAACACGGGCGTGTATGTACTGGCCAGCGGTACCGATTTTTCTTCGGAACCGTTTGCGTCAATCCGCCAGTGGCGTCGTTCAATTTTCGGCTGATGCGCGATCTCGACGTGAACTTGCGAAATCCTTTGGGACGCTGATTAGACAATGACGCCTCGGGCAGACGCTTTCTGCGCGTTGTTTACCGTCCGCAGATTCCTCCGCTTCGCAATGAAATTTCGGGAGGGGAGGACGATCGTCAGCCCCCGACTCGTCAGCTGATTTCGTTCCTGCCGCGATTTTCCGTCGGCGACGCCGGTCTCGGGCCGATCAGAAAATGGCATTGGAGCAATTTTATCGCGGCGGTTCCGCGCGAGTCGTGAGTAGTATTTAAATTACTAATTTTCGAACACAACGCCGCGGCGCGTCCACATAAATCACAGACACCACTTTGAATGAACGTTGTTGTGGCAGCTTCGGAAGGATATAAATACTATTTATAGAAGGCAATGTTACGTTACCTCTATAGCGGCATTTACATCTTCGACTCCGCGCAGTATGCGCGTTACGAAACCGTTTTCGTGCTACAGCGAGCTATTCGTAATATTCCGGAGAATTCACGGTTAATTAAGGACCGCTCTTTACAAGTGGCTTCCGTGGCTTAAATCGCGCTACCATTCGTCGCTGGGCTGGCAGAAATGCTATCGGTAGACGCGGCGTCCGCGGCCGATCGTATACAGGAGTCGTAAATCCTCGAAATAGCCAAAGTCCCGATAAAAACACTCGGCTGGCGAAAAAAAGAGAAGTGAACTCATTTAAATATTCCTCTAAACCGTCGCCTCGTTTTGGACCCGTACAAAGCGTCGTAAACACGCCGGATAAGCATTAACGGAGCTGAGGAATGCGTAAAAACACGCGGGGCGAGCCGGGCGAGTGATTGTCGTCGAACGAGGGCCGATCGAGCGAGCAAACCGCGAGCCGCAGGTTCACATTGCTATTCCAGACACTCGTGCAGAAATCAACTGTCCCCTTCGCGGAAAACAATCGACTTGGCCTGCCGTCGACGGGCAACGATCGATCTCTCAGATTCGACTACCCGCGTCGCTGGGCAGCACTAGGAAAGATCCGCCTCGCCGATTTCGGATTTCGGCGAAGTTGCAGCAGATTGCACCGACGTCTCGTCATCGTTTCGATTCCCTCGGCGAGGCTTCCCTGCCGATCCGCGAGCGCCGCGAATCTACTCGATGCCCGCGCAGATTTATTCTCATTGACGCACGAGCAGAATAATATTGCGCTGCACAACAGAGTTTATGAGCCGTGTTCCTTGAGTTATTTCCGTCCCAGGCAATCCGACGATGCGTTCCTAAACGTGCAACGACCCCATTCGAACCGTTCATATCGACAGACATTCCGCCGTGATGTCAGTCGATTAAAACCGATCGGTTCGTTGCGTAACCGTGCCGTCGCCCAACCTCCCAGGGCTGTTCCCCGTCCAGCGGGCTCTCCTTTTTTCGCGTCGACCTCGCGGAACCGCGCAAAGGTCACGGTCCCGAGCTGCTTCTCCTCCCGCGTACATAACTATTCGACGGTGCCGTGAATTTTTGTCGCCCCTCTCCGCGGCTCGGTTGCCGAGATTCAGCGTTTCGCTTATTGTTAGCCGCGGGCGGCGAGGCGGCCAGGGCGAGATTCCCGATTCTTTTTTCGCCTCGGTGGAAAGAGAGGGATCGGCTGGTGGACGTGCGTGCCGCTGGCTTACGAAGCACTTGACGTGACCTTGCTTTGTCACTGACCTGTCCTAGGCGGTGGCTGTGGGTTGCCGGCCACACAGCCACGCGTGCACCGGCCATCGTGCATCAACGTTTGCGCACCATCTGCCTGCGTGGTATACCGATATACTCGCTCCCTTAGGCGGCGTGCATAACGGGCCGACTCGGGCTGGGTCCGATCGTGAACTTGGAAGCCACGATCGAGTTATCGAAGCGCGGAGGATCCTCCACCGGGTGGATTAATCGAGGAGTTGGCTTGCAGCGTTTCAACTGTCCCTTTGGGATACGGGATCTTTGAACTGCAGGTAGCGTTGATTAATATTCCATGTATCGACTGTTGGAAATTACTTCACAGGGGTAGAGAATTAATGTCGCAGTATAAACGCAACTGTGGTTTATTATGTGAACAATGCACAGTGTAGCCACGTGTAATGGACACAAGGATAATTTAAAATATCGTTTTCGCGAATTATACTTATAAAGATATTTATTCGGTTTGAAGTAAGAATATTGGAGGTTCAACTGTTTTAACTTGACTCCGTGACTGACACTGGTGGCTTTTGGAATAGTAATGCTGTAGGATAAGGGACTGTGATGGGTTTTAAAGGTTTCTGAATGTAAGAGAGGGGATGACGGGATAGGGCAGAATTGCAGGGTTTTGGATAGGTGACGCATTGGCTGAGATAACGATAGGTAGCAGGGATGACGCTGTATTTACATTTACGCAGCATTTGGGTAATTAATGTGGATCACAATTTACAGAGAAAGTCAAGGAAAATGGATAAGAAAGGGTCAGTACATTACACACGTACTAGTGTTATTTTATAAAGTATAAAGGTAGGGGAGACCGGGGTAAAGTGAACCTCGGGGTAAAACGAGCTTCCTTAATTTGTTCTTTAACGATAGAATGTATTTAGAAATTTTGTTGACGTAATGAATGTATGTGATATAAGAATGATAATTATGCACATTCAGATATCGAGAAATGTAAATTCATTTAAAGAATTAGAAATTAAGTTTTAGAGACTTCCGATTGCTTTTCTTTTCCATTTAGCTTTTCGGATAAATTAGTCATAAATGTGTTATTTTAACTCCAGATTTTTTCTGCGCGTTTAAAACAAGCTTATAAACGTACGCGTACACGCGTTTGCGAAAACATTAATCCTAACGTTATTAAAGAATTAATTTTCCACTGAGTACATATTCGGGGTAAACTGAGCTGCAAATGGCTGCTAAGAACCGATGCGCAAGTGATGTGCGCAATATCCTTACCTATCAGCTGGCTAGTAAACCATGCGGCGTAGTGGAACAGAAACAACCCTAAAAAATAATGAAAAATCTGCCACAATTTTTGACAAGCACGGTGCAAAAAAGCAAGAAGCTGCCGTGCTACACGTGTCGTTCCAGCGCAAGGGGTTAATATTTACCTGTATCCTTAATTAAAGTTCTTATTTTGTTGCATCTCACTTTACCCCGGATAGGATACCGCTTATATCATTTCTTTCAAGTTGAAATTTAATATACTCTAAGTTTATTTTAAGTATTGCTATTCGTCATTTACCAACAGTAATGTTTAAATTATATTATAAATCTATCTCCACGCATTTTTATTGAAAGGAACAAAATTTATTTGACTTCAAACTTCGGGCTTACTTTACCCCGGTCTCCCCTATACAAGAAATAAGAACTTAAATTGACGAGTCAGAACACACGGATATGCACGGCGTGGTCACATTTCTTAGACTGACTACTGTCGTCACTTTGCGTTTCGGCCAAGACCCCTTTTTCCTAGTTTGGGAAAACGCAGCCCCTTAAGGCTAAAAACCCTTACGGTGAGAATCGTTGAACACCAACATCAACCCCTAATTTATTTTTTGGAACAGTTAACTTAATAACTTTTCAGTCTTGAAACATTCCAATAGTCTTTGTAAGAAATGACTGACCGAGAAATAGATTTGCCACAGACGTGAATGTGGACGCGACTTAACGGAGAGCTCGAGCTAAGCCACCCACTTGCGAGTTTGACTTGGTCAGGCGACGACCAGTGCAGCTTAAATTCTCTTACGCAGAAATAGCGAGTTCGTGAAATAAAATGCGGCAAGAACGCACCATGGCCCCAGGCTCGATCCCCTCGATACTCGGGAGCCACTGTGCTCCCAGGGTGAGTTCTCGATTCGCAAGAGACGTCGACGAAGGGAAGACAAGCAACGCCGGGATAACATTGGCAAGCTCGACACTGCATCGTTACGCAAAAGCTGACAACGATCCGCTCGCTTCGCGCAGGCATCCTACCCCGCTCTTTCCGCTCCTCGGCCTTCCAGCCATCATTTTTCGGAAGACACTCCCGCGTCGGTACGCGTACGCGTCGAGCACGATTGCACCATGTTGCAACGCGACTACATAATCTCCAGATTTAGATCCCGAACCTGGGCGAAGATTTATAAACAGCGAGCTTTTGCAAACGTAGCTTCGCCCGAAATCTGTCTTTTCTTAGAACCGTTATCACCGCCGATCAATCGGGATGCCGGTCTGGCGCGTGTTTTTGTCACGTTCGACGGGAAATAGATCGTAGATTGTCGGAGCGGAGCGCGGGCAGAGATAACAATAAAGTAACAACGGGCAGTGGATAAGATACTAGTACTATTATTATCGACAAGATTGTATCGGCCGATCAAATAGTAGCACACTCCAGTGAACACGAGATACAGCGGCTACTCTACGGAATGAAAATAGAAACAGGTATCTACCGACGTCGCGAGCTAACAACCACCAAAGCGGTTCCCCGCGGCGGTCAAGCGTCGGGGACGGGCGCAGCTTTCGCGGCCGCTTCCGCGGCATCGATTTTCACCGGAAAGTTTACAGGACCGAGCTGTTTTTCTCGAAGCCGGCAGGCTTCGCATGCAGATTCTTTCCGAGAACCATCCGTTGACTCGTTACGTCGCGGTGTCCGACGTGGAAGAAAGGAAGCATACTTCTGCGTCTTTCGCGGGATTAAAAATAGAGAGCCGGCCGCGTTTTGTAAGTCTCCGGGGAGCTGTATCGAGGGATCGTGAATTATTCCACGTTCTCAGACAAATTGTCGGCGTTCTCTGCTCGGGAAGCATCGGGGCTCGGTAGGCTTGGCGGTGAACGCGCCGAGTGGCAATCTCGTAATTGCCCCTTTGACGCGTGCTCCCGCGATGAGATACGACGGATCGGGTGGCTGCATCGCGGATATCAGCGCGTCCCGAAATTTCTTCCGCCGCGAAAACTTGCCGCGGAATAACACGGCGATATTTCTTTCCCTGAACGACGCGCGGCGACAATCAGCGGAGTCGGGCGCGAGTCGGCTACGCGGGCTTTTGCGTCACGCCGCGTGGAATTAATTATCGTGTCCCACATCTCCGATCTCGATGGAATAATCTTTTGTCTCTGCTGGCCGACCAACGCTACCTGGCCGCGGCTATCGTGGAGCTCGTTCGGCGCTGACGATCGACAGCGCGCGGGTTTTTGCAGCTCCGAAACGGCCACCGCGGAATGTCGGGCGGATGAGTAAACAGCGCTCGGGTTTTGAGGAAAACTGTCCGTACTTGCGACGAAATCGCCTCGGGGATTTGCATGTCTAGGCTCCGGTCAAACTCTCGAATCCTTTTCCCTCGCAGTCGAGGAATTCGTCTACACGGATGCTTTGTTATTCTGATCCGAGCTTCAAAGTCTGATGTTGTTCGACTTTTAATATCGCTCTGCCTTGCGCTCAGAGGGAAAGCTTCGAAGGGAAACCTTGCCGCGTTCGAGTCGCTGTAAATGTGACTTGTGAGGCCGCGGATTGAATACGCGTCGGTGATGTGGAGCCCTAGACACCAGCAATATTCCAACTTAATTGAAAGGGTTCAGCATAAGTTCCTGAGGCTAGCCACGAGGGCATCAGGTCACCCGATGCGGTTTAGCGACCACGACTGCGGCCCAGCCTTAATAAAAACGAGGCTTTATACTCATAGCGACAGTCGTGTTTGTTCCGACCTACTATTCATCTACAATGTTTTCCACGGTCGGATTAATTGTCAAGAGCTTGTTGCAAGGATTTGTTTTCATGCTCCGCAACGGTCACTGCGCCTGAGACCCCTTTTTGTATCCCGAGTCCCAAAATATCATTATTACTCTGCCGATCCGATTAATCGTGCTGTGGAGGAGCTAAACCAGTGCCCTGCAGGATTAGATATTTTCTTAACCTCCTCCGCCTCGTTTAGGACTCTGGTACTTAGGAGACTACCATCTCATTAATTTGCGCTCAGTGGTTTGGCGATGTCGTCGTTTATGTTGTTATGTTTTTCTCGTTACTTTATATTTTCCGTTTTATTTTATTTTTTCTGTTTATGTTACGTTATTTTATATATATTTATTGCACTGAATTGCTCAAGCTTTGTATTCTAAAGGGTTCTCCCGTCGAAATAATAATAATAGTAAATATGAAAAAGAATTCCATTCTGTGGAAGAAAGGGAGAAAGCTGCCCCCGTTGAAGCTAGACAACAAGCAGCTTGAATCCCCGAATCAGCCCGGCGTTATCGTACCTAGAAATTCCTCGACTGTTTGAAGCTGCGCGGAGCAATTTCGAAAACAGGTTCCCCGACGAAAAACCCGAGCGAGAGGGGAAACGGGACGGCAGCGAGATAACAAGGCTCTAGCCGTCTCTTTTCGACGTGTTTTCAAGACTCGGTCGCGAAATTAAAACAATAATATTACGCTCGCGAAAGACAGATGTATATTGACAGAGGCGAAGGTCGAACGTTCCTCACGTGTTTTCCATTTCACCCGACTGGAGCTGCAAAACACCGTGAATCATTCTATATTTTCAAATCGTGTCGTACCCCCTTTGTAATCGACGCTCGATCTTTCCGCCCAGGGAAAACCCACGAGCGTCGACGAACCTTGCCCTAGCCTGCTCTCGGGAGGAAGGTATATCTGCCAGATTTCGATAGCAATCGTAATTTCAACCTTAAGAACCTCGAATTTTCTTATTTTTTCGATCAGAGTTCATCCGTGGAGTGAGAGAGTCGTCGGAAACTTCGACGATTCAAATGATACCGTGGGAAGGAAATCGGCAGCGGCAGGCTGAGTGGAGAATCGAGAGATCCTAGTTTCTAACGCCTAATTGTTAATCGTTAACTGGAGGTTCAGTGGCGCGTGAACTGCACGCAGGAAACGCTCGGTAAAGTCGAGGCAACTCCAGATGCCCTCGATACCCGTCGATTCTTCGTGCAAACTCCGAGCTTGCTGCGAGGAATTCATTAAGGGAGCAATTAACGATGGCTCAGGAGACAAATTCGCTGCTTCGAGACATCCCCTCCGCTCGCTCGCAGGGAACGAAGCTTTGGGAGATCTTTGTTAGAATTCGAAACGGGAGATCCACTGTATCGTATTTATTATTATTTATTATTATTATTAATATACGGGAAAACCCATAGTTTACAAATTTCTATACAGTGAAATTGCAGAGTCCGGGCACTAATATTTATCCAGTATTGAGTGTGAATAGGATTAGGCAGTAAGCATTTGGGGAACACCTAGGCATCACAGGCAACACAGCTACTGTTGATACCCACTTTACCCATATGTAACGAGGTTCTTAACGAATTTAGGGACCCCAAAAAAGGGTCAACGCCGCTAAAGATTTCGTTGGCCACGATCATCGCTGTATTAATTGCATCTACTGCATAGTAGTGATATTTTGGATAACTCGGAAAGAAGAGCGGCCTAGTACGCATACGCCTCACCGGGGCATTATAGGAAACCGAACCAAGAAGATCGGGGCAATCTGTATATCCATTGATAACCTTGAATAAAAACTTAGAAGCTCCTTCATTGATAAAAGAATATCTTTCTCGTTACGTGAAAAGAAATTCGGACAGAGGCGAGCTTTCGCGTGGATCGAGGAAGAAGTCGATTCCGAGACCAACGGAAGTGCGCAGAAATTCATTGGCAAAGATGGGAGTATGTAACTTGTTTTTCATAGCGACAAAGGCAAGCTCGTCTCGGGGGACAGAGAAAGAGGGAGACAGTGCGCGCGGATGGCAAAATTCTGGCGCCGTAAAAGTACCGTTTTAGCTCTCGAAAGCTCACGTGGCCGAAACGCCTCAGCACTCACGTGGACTCTGCACGAGGCTCGAAGGACAACGGGGGCCGAGATCGGAATAAACCTAACGTAATTGTTTTGCCTAACCGCTCCTTTATCCCTTCCTGCGCAAAGGAATTACGCCACCAATTCTTCGATCTGTCCGCGGACGTTGATCGACAGCTTCGACCGTCGGCGCCCTTCCCTCTTCCCCGTGAAGTTTCAGAATTTTCAGTCGATCCTGAGTTTTCCAATCGGAAACGAGAGCAAGCCGAAAGCGTTAATTTGTAGCGTGCGTAGGCGCCGGACTTCGAGCGAAGCAGAAGACCAGGAAGGGTAATAAAGTTCAACCGAAGATTTCGCGGCCTTTGGACTTTGCCAGGCGACGAAACCTCCCCTCAGGACTCGGGGTTTGCCCTTATTTTTGCACGCGGTACGCGTATTCTTCGGCTTGGGAAGGAACGCGACCGTTGACGGCATTCGGTTGGAAGCAAGCGTCTTCAGCGGCTGTGCTTTTCGTCCGCTCAACATTTTTTACTCGAAAGAAGTTTCTGGTGTTACATCCTTAAATAAACCGTATTCTTCGCTGAGTTTCATTAAGACGCGTAAGTTATTACTACCCTCGCGTCTTCCACCTGAAATTCCTCCGCGTACTTCCCTTAGAAATAATAATTCGGTAAATTTAGAGTTCCTCGTGAAGCGAATGTCTTTCCCCGAAGCCTACTCACCCGCAAAACCTTGCGCATTCCCAAAATCGAAGCTCCCCTTCAGCCCTGCTCGCGCACCCGAGAATCCGCGCCCATGATCCAAGAATATTCCTCGACAAAGAGGCCGGCGGTAACCGGCAGCCCCCGTTGCGTGTCGAAACTACATTTCTCGCGACGAGTTGACTCACCACTCGCGCAATTTCGTTGGTAACCGGCGTTAGAGGAGTTCGTGACATAGGTGACGTGGCGATGGGAGAAAGGGTGGCGGGAGAGTGAGAGTTTCACCAGCGGGGGGTCATTGGCAAGTCGATGATTCGCTGCGGAACGAGTAAACCGGCCTCGGTAGATCGTTCCACGAAATCCCGTGCGATCGGGAACGTAAAGCTTTCGCTTGGGATCCGAACGAAGACCCGAATCAGACGCGAGACGTAGGTATGATAAATAGCAAAGTGCTGCCGGTGTCACGAGTTCCAGAGATAGGACGAAGTGGGCTAGGTTAGCGCGTTCGAATGACGAATTTCAGTGGAACAGCCAGAGAAGGTGAATTAGGCTAGCCGAAGTGGGGAGCAGCCGTTACGACGCTGATGCAACGTTACAAGCCGCATAGCTTCGCCTGGATAAGAAAGTCGGAAGTAGTACGTTGACCCGTGGAATTCGGCATTGGCAGTGCGGACCCCCAGGCGGCGGAGTGCCGCGGGAAAGGCGGAACGGACGTAAAAGGCGCAAACAACGTTATGACGAGGCCGGTTCAGGGAACTCTCGAGTGAGAGTTTCGTCGATGCTCGGCCGAGAATTTCGTCGCAAATCGGGGTAATCGACCTCTGCTACCGAAAGCAGATTTAACCTCGATAGTTTGGGCCCTCGGGGAAAAGTGTACCGGGTAAAATGCGGAGGATATTCCTCGAGCTGTGCGTCGACTGCGATCCAAGAAACGATACCGAACAACGACACCTATTTCCAGGGAACCCCGAGCTCTCTGATCCGTTCCTTGGAAAGCTTTCTTCGGACCAAAAATTGGAGGGAAGTTGGCGCGATACGAGGAAAGAAACGAATCCTCGATTAACTAAAGGCGAGCGCAAGTGGGAGCTCCGGTTGCAAGCTCTACCGAGCGAGGCACAGAGTTTCTTGCAAGAGAAAGAAGAATTTTCGGTGTCGCTCACCGACGCGTCTTCGGCCTGCCGGTTCCGACGCCGCGTCCCCATCGTCGGCGGGGCAGCGTAGGTGGAGCGAAGGATCCGAGACGATGGTAAAAGATGAGAACGGTGGTGACATTGATCGACAGGGTGCTCGAGGAGCGTCGTTGGCGACCAAGTGCGACGGTTTACTTGGTAATGACATAACGCTCGTCACGGATGAGCGCACGCGAGCGGCGCCCGCGTCCCGTGCATTTTCCCCGCGCAAATATTACGAGAGTAATTCGCGATCGAGCATGACGATGACTCTGGCGAGCGTAACGAGCTGGAAGGGGCGAGGGACGCGGAGAAAGAGAGAAAGGAGCTCCGCGAAGGGGAGGCGTCTCGGATGGGAAAAGAAAGAGGAAGAGGGAAGAAAATGGTGGCGACTCTCTCGCGGCTGCGGCCAGTGTCAGTGGCCTTGCTTTCTGCGACCCACTTTCTCGCTCCACGATGCTAAGTGCCCGCGCGAAAACCGATGCAGATCGCTGCTACGATACGATTGACCTTTTTCACCGGCGATCGATCGAACCTCTTTTGCTGCTGGGGATCCAAGCGCAGCGATAACGAGGGGAGCTGAATCGGCGCGAAGTCTGTGCGAGTTATTTCGATTACTTTCGATTGCTGCGTCCTCGGATCTTTAGGATTCCTCTGCTCTGTGCGGTAGAAAGGAAGGTCGTTGGGAGGGTTAGAATTACTTCTTAAGGGTTGAAAATTAATACCACGCTGTAAACACAAATATGGTTTATTATATAGCCAACACACAGGGTAGGGTAAGCTCGGGTAAGTTCGTGGTACAGGTTACTCCGTGATACTTTTTCACTTATCTGTGAGTCTAAATTGTCCGACTCAATTTAGATGGAACGAACACTAACAGATAGCGTTGATCTTCTAGTTTATGTTGTGGTAAAATAATTAGTCAATTGAAGTTAGTGTGACAGAGTGAGAGAGCATTTTATTCCAGCAGCGCATTATTCGTGAATTTATTCGTGCTAGGTGTGGACGATCGCTTTATGTATTGTACGTGCTTTAGAAGATAAATGGAAAGTTCAAACTGCAGGTAAGTGATGGTAAAATGACACTTTAACAAGTCTTAATCTTGAAATTATCATGCAATAAGGCGTTAGTGTTATTTTTACTTATGAAAAATGACTAAATTCTTATTTTTCGTTTCTGATTGCGCTGTTTCCTTACATCTCAGATATCTAACGATCATGAAACGATTGATTATGCACAAAATAACAATAATATAAAATAATATAAAATCATTTAAAATAATGTAAAATAATATAAAAAAAAGTAGTTGATGGCCATATCACGGGCCAGCGAGAACTATCACGGAGTAACCAGAGCTATCACGGAGTAATCAGAGTACCTATGTCATGACAACTTAATTTTGTATATTTTCAATTAAATATACTTAATAAATTTCAGTTAACCTATTATTTGTTTCTCCGATGTCTGACCTATCATTATATCCTAGACTCCCTTTCAGAATATGTAAATATTAGCAATAAATAGACAAATTCTAAAACTATCACGGACTTACCCGAGTTTACTCTATCCACGTATCAGTATAATTTGGTAAAAGCTAAATGCACGGAAGAAAAAGAATTAACGCGCATAGACAAGCAAGAACACGGTGCGCACAGCCTGATCACATTTCGTAGACTGACTTTGTCGACGCTCTATCCTCCCAGACAAGACCCTTCGCCCCCTTTTCCAGAACAGAAGAAACAAAGCCCCTTTAGCCTAAAGCCTAACAGCGACAATCGTTGAACTCCAACAGGGAGAAGAAGAAATCGAAGGAGGAGGTATGTCGATGCATATCCTGCTCGAGGTTGTTGACGCCTGTCCCCAACAAGGCTGGCGACGGCGACGGGGGTGACGCCAATCATTAGAAAACGCGTTGACGCCAACTTGGCATTCTCATTAACATTTCTATACGAGCACCGATGCAACCAATGTCGTAATCGCATAAAGTCCGCCGCGAGACAATAGCGGCCGATTGAGGAACGTGTTCGCGCCGTTGACAATGCTCGTCTTAATCGTCCACTTGACTCCGGGGACTGTTGGCGACTTTAATCCCCCTGCTTTCTTATCTGCGATTCCAAGTAGGATATTAAGAAAGATTACGCTAATTACGTTCACACTGAGAGCTCGGGGTATCGCGAATGTCTTGCAATCTAGTAGACGGTCGTTCAAGCTTCGTCCACAATCGGGTAGCCGATATCCCCTCGAACTTTCAGATGAAATGTATGGTAATGCTTCAAGTCCCAACCCCAGCGTACAGATGAAATCTTTAAAACGGTTTCCACCCGACTGGGAAACGATCATTCAGCCCTGGCCGGTCCAACTAAGACACTTTGTTGCTCGAGCGAGGCAGCTTTCCCTCGTTAGCCAGGGTGTAGAAAACCTTTCTGCGGCCTGCCGAGGAGCAAAAAGATCCCCCAAGCGGTACGGGTCTCGTGACGCAACGGGACAACGTGTCAGCGAATTCCTGCTCGCCCGTGCCTTCCAGAAGAGGAACGTGCCGCGGACACGCGCGTGCGCACGTGCGAGATAACCCGATCGCGCGATACCCGATCTCACGCGTGCCCGACCGCGTGTTTCCTCACGCAAGCCCAGCTTGCAGCCGCCATCGAGCGCTCGTACGACGCGATTAGCACGCGATTCGCCGAGCTGATGCTGCTCGCTGCTCAGCTCCTCGTTAGGCGCCTCTCTTGCCACCTTGCCGCCGCTTCTGTCTCGGAGCATCAATCCCGGTCTCTTGGCACCGGGGGCGCCGCGATGCGATCGTCATCCACCACTGTGACAAAGTTGGACGCGAGAATTATTTTGATACAACCTCAAGATCTTATCCAAGAGTCTCGAGCTTCTCAGTCGATCGCATCGGTTCACCCAAGGAAAGACAAGGTGGGACGCGAATGGCAGAGGCATCCAGAGACCATCTTTCAGCTGGTAACCTTGTTGCTCAATCGTTCACCAACCGTCCCCCTGTTCAGCCCACTTGCAGCTAACTAAACAACACGTCGAGCCGGAAGAGCTGCTAGTCGATCTAGCAGTGCGGGTTACAGGAAACGCAAACACGCCGGCACATTGGCGAACGTGTTTGCATGCGCCACTGTGTAATAATTATTACTGGCACTCGATGTTACGTAAGGCTGAGCAGCCATAGGAAGTAAATGCATATTGATGGGAATGATCGACATCGCAATTGGAGGAGTTGAGTGTGCAATAATTGAGGGGCTGTCGGGTAATCATTGCAACGTCATCGACACCGCCGATCTGTGCCAACTACACCGCTATTAGCTGGGACTTCTCGCTCGATTCTGAACCGATCCCTCGAGTGCCCCCCGCCCCTAAATCGACAGGATCCCCCCGGACAACCCGAGAACAGCCGTCGGAGCCTCGATCTCTGATCTATCGCGTGAGCCCGCGAGAAAGTGGCCGGCTTGGGGACGGCGCGTGCCGATTAGCGTGCACGGGCGTGACTCGTTAGCGTGTAACGCGCGGCGTGTAGGCGCGAACGATGGAACGAGTTACATAAACGTCAAGTAGGAACTCGCATCGGAAGGCCAATGTCCTGACCGGCTACGTTCTCGTAATGAAGAAACCGTCTCCCCTCCCTCGATAACGCGTCCGATAGAGCCGGCCGATAGAAAGGGGAGCAAACGGCGTCCGCGGCGAAAGAAACCGCTAGAAAACGCGGTGAAAAGAGCTACTTTGTTTGCCGGCGATCGCCCGATCACTAGATACGGCAGCTTGGCGGAACGCACTTTCATAAAACTCCACCGTTTCCTGGGCCTTTCTACTTTATCAGTTCCCCGTGGAAAAATACAAAATCGCGGGGCCCTAAGTACTATGTTAAGGGGTCATGCTCAGTCAGGAGGCCGAAAAAAGGGTGGTCTTTGGAAATTTTTTACTCGAAAGCTGTAACACATTTCTCAGAAAATCTTTTTTCCTTTTAAGAATTGCATCTAGTACCGTGCATCGTAATTTTTTTATTTAAAAATATTTGTCGATAACTAAGTTATTGTCTATCACTCGAAGGTTCTCTAAAAAAGGGGCTTCTGCGGTGACCACTGCTGCTCGAAAGTCGATCATCTCAAATAAAAAATTCAAAAAGTATTTACTTATTATATTATATTATCTAGTATTTGAACGAAGGATTTTTCGAAATCTTGATTTGGGAAAAAATGGCTGATGTTTAAAGTAAAAGTTTCAATTTTTATCATAAATCTTGCCTGATTTTCGTCAATTAAAGGAAAATTAAGCATTGGATAAAAAAATCCTTCGTTCAAATACTAGATAATATAATATAATAAGTAAATTCTTTTGAATTTTTTATTTTAATAAGTTTTTTAATTTCAGATAACACAGTTCCGAATAATGTTGGTCACCGCGAAACGTGTTTATTAAAACAGCTTCCGGGAAATCAGTTGTAATTTTGCAATAAATAAATATTTTTCTACCAAAAACTTAATATAACAACCTGTTAAAGTGTCCCTCATCTGAATACAAAAACCATTGCATAAAAATATGCACGTACATTCTCAAATAAATTCCCAAAGAATCGATTCTTTTTCCACCCCCTGAAGGTAGGTAACCCCTCAAAGTACGCTCTCGCTACGCCTCCGCTTCGCCTCGGCTCATTTTATTCTTCCTGTGCTTTCCTCGCGACCCCGATCGATGGATCTCTCCCCGAGAATATTTTGAGACAGATAGGCGAGGCGTGGCGCGAGTGGGTGCAATGCCATTAAACAAAATAATTATCACTGAACGACTGATGAAAAATGTGAGCCGAGGCAAGCTAAAGCCGCAGGTAGAAACCTTTACTTTTGAAATCTGGTCGATCGCCCCAGCGAAGATACCGGAATAATTGGCCACGGAGGGCAGCAGAGGAGGAAAGCAGCATAAAAACTTGCGCCTCGGCGACTAAGAAACTGCGATTGTTTTTCGCCAGGGGGAGGTTTACGACGTCGTTTCGCCCCGTTTGCTTCGCGCCAATGGTCGGCTATCGGGCTTTTGTTTTCCACAGCGGCGAGGCACGTTAGCGTAATTAGCCCGATAATTCCGAGCGCGATAAAAAAAAAAGGCCGCGCGAGTGTTGGATAATAAGTGGCAATTAAAGCGGGGCCGCAACAATGTGGGGGTCGCTGTGCATCTGGCGTAGATCAGTTCGAATAGCGAGCGGAGAAAACGAGGGAATTGCTTCCTTGTATCGGAACTGGTATATCTTTCACTTGGACGGGGCTCGTCTCCACGCTCTCCGGAAACTTGCGCTTCGCCCGCCGACCGTGGAGTTTCGTTTTTCGATTGCAACCAATTCTCCTTAGAAAGGACGATCGGGGAACGTGTGTTTTCTCAAGCGAGCGTTCCGCGCGCGCTAAGAAAGAGACGGTTGGAGCTTTTGCTGAGGACAGAAGGCTTCTTACAGGTACGTGTTCAGTTGGATCACTGGAGTTAGAGACGTTGAGTAAAACTGCCGTCACAGTAGCAGAGGATGCGAGAGATCTCTCCGGGCGCAGTAGAGGAGCCGCGAGCGTCGCAGCAGCTGCAAGGTGCTATTCTAACGAGCACTTTCGCGCGATAGGAGACCGAGGAGCGAGCGGGAGGAGAGCGAGAAGAATCGAGAAGAATCGGCGCCGCGATTCGAGAGCGCGCCGCCGGCAAAGAGGAGGCGAGGACTTTCGAATGTTTGAATGCACTTGCCGCTGAAACTTTCTTCGGGGACGGGAGCTCGAGAAAGCAACTTGCTCCGTCCCAGCCGCATTTCATAACTGCTCAACGTTCCGTAACGCGGCAGAATAACCAGCGTCCAGGATAAATAACACGAGACGCTGCGATAATCTAGCCGCGCGCATAACAGACGCGTGTAACACGCTCGTGGCGCTGTTAAACGCCAGAGGAATCGAGAGAATTCTTCAATCTGCGAGCTCTCTCCTTCGATCAGCTTCGGTGGCACGAGAATCTCAGCGATTCCCTGCGCGAGGCTAAGAACGGGCGACCTGAGTCAACGTGAATCCATCACGCGGCGTTGCCTCTAGGATTCACGCTCCTATTGACACTGGCAATCGTCTCGCAGGCGAAACCTTGGCCGAGAGGGAGAGAGAACCAGAGAACGAGTGGAGGAACGACTCGAGGCTCTGGTTGCGAAACTCGTAGACAGAAAAGTGGCAGGTCCGCTGGTCGGTCGGCCGATCGATGCCACCTGGGTCGTTAAACGGAGGGCAGGTCGTTTTCGAGATGGCTCGAGCTGGGGCGTCGCGGGTCGGCAGGAATTTCGCTGATTCAGGGTCCTGCTCTGTCGCAAGTGCAGCCAGCCGAGGCCGCGCTCGTCAGGTTACACTAACGGGGTCAACGACTTTCTCCGATTACTTGCGCGTGACACTGTCACTGAAACTGTCAGCCGATTCGCAATTTCCAGGGAGAAGCCTGCCTCCCCACCTTCCGAGCGGGAAATTACGCGCGCGCCCACGGAGAGGGAAAATCGCCGAGGAAAGAGAGTGCCTCCGAGGTGCTTCTTTCCCTTCGACGGCTGCTCGCACATCGAGTCTTCCCTTTTCTAGAATTTACACTGCTACCCCTGAAGCTTGTTCCCCATCGTCTTGGTCTCGCGTAGTAATTCGTAAGATAACTGCTCTGCCGAAACCTCTCCGCTTTCCGTAACATCTCTCTGCTGCTCCGGGAAGTCGCAGCTGTTGGTTCTCCTAATCCAAGGGCGCAAGAAGACACGCATCTGCGCGAGCTCTTCCTCGGTCGCGCGACAGTGGCAACTCCGTTGCAGGAGAGTTGCTGGCCGAATGGATTTGCATTCCCTCGGCGATTCGCGTTGCTCTAGAAACTGGCAGCTGCAGAAGGCGGGAATGGTCCGGAAGGGTAAGAAAGCGGAACGGCGAGTGCCGCGTTACACGTGCTTGAAACTTGAACGTGCCTCGCGACGCGTCCTGCCGCGCATATATGCGTTCTCCTCTGAATTCCCTCGTCCAATTGTTCTCTCCTCTCGCAACTGGCTTCGCGATGCCTTCCGATCTCCGATCCTCAGCGGCGTTTCACGCGGTCCCCGCGACGCACCAGCGTTCTCTGGTAGAACGAGTGACCCTCGTCGATAAGATTACTTCGAAGCCAATACCTTTGGACTTCTACTTGGATGGCCTCGCGACCAATCTACTCAGCCAAGACTGGGCCTAATCTGATGCCTGTTAATCGTGCTATAAATTATCGCGACACTCTGACCAGGGATTTCCCTTTCCAAAACATTCCCGGCCCGAGCTGCTGCGCGTTCATTCCAGAAACGAGAGGAGCCTCCGACCGGCTCGTTCCCCGCCACGAATGGAAGAATAGCGGTTTCTGGCTGGCCCGATAACGACTGGGTAAACGCGCACCGGATAATTACGCGAGATACAGCGGCCTCGCTTTCACGCCTCGCGTCCGTTCGATTGTAAAAGTATCGTGGCCAATGAACCGGGGCGAGAACAGTGTCGTTGGCTATCAGGGGCACGCTGTTCTGCCCCAGCGTTTTCAATGACAAGCGTTGGACTCTGGAGAGCTCTGCGAGCGGATTCGTCGAACCGCCGCGGAACGACTGGCTTCGCTCCAGGGGTGGGAAAAAGCAGGCGAGAGTCCGGGAGAAGCGTGAAAACGATATTAACGAAATCCCGTCGCCGGAAACGGCGAGCCCTCGGCCATAATTCGACGGCGAAACGGGGGTGAAAGGATGTCGACAGGACGAGAATAACTAATGGCCGCGACGAGGGGGCTGGGATTTTTCAACATCTGCCGGGGACAAGTAATTATTCCCCTGTTCGAGAGCAAGAAGCAGCGAAATTGATGCGCGCCTAGCGAGCCGGAGTGCTTCGAATTTCCAGGATCTTCGCGCGTCCCCAGGAGGAGCGGCATCCAGAGTGGCTCGTTCAGCTGGCCGATAAAAAATTCCACGGTGCCTCCAATCTCGGGGCGAAGTAAACTTTCCGCGTTGCTGGCGCGCCGAGGAGGATCGGCCGTTAACGCTGCGACGATAACGATGCACGAGGGGCAAAGGCTCCCAGCATCGTTGCACCCCGTTATCGTTCTCGTTCAAGGACCCTGCGCCACTTTCTCCGACGGCCTCGTCTTTTGTGATCGCCTCTGCTATCGGCGTCTCTTTCTTCTAATGGCCGGGGTAACGTTCCGAGATCGATAGCCAGGGGAACGGGCGGTTCGTACCGTTTTCGGACGTGGCTACGTACGCTCGTTACTGGAAACATGTCCACCACTCGATGGTCCGAGAAGGGAGCGCTTGCTGTTTCGTTGGGAAAATTTATCAAAGTATTCCTTCCCTCCAATCCCGTGACGACCTCGATTTTCTACAAAAACAGTGGTATGTATGGATCACGATCCATTCGCAATGAACGAACGATGCGCTGAGGAACGCCTGTAAGTCACGCCATAAGAGGAAGATGCATAAGACTCGCAGTGGATCGTGCCCTGAGCGAAGTTGCAACGACGCGATAAATAACACTGGATTACGGCATGCCGCGGGAGCGTCCGGGGATTAATGCATAACAGCTTACGAGCTGGACGAATGTGAAAAGAAAAGGTAGTTAAATGTCACGGCGGCTAGATATGGATTACCCAAAGAACACGTGAGCCCGGGCATTTGTAGAAATTATCATTCCCTTAAGGGATTGGGTCGCTTTGGACGAAGCAAAATTGCAGTCATTTTCGGATTTTTTTTTAGGGAGATAATGAAATAGACAGCAAATTTAAGATGAAGCCTGTTATTGTACAACTCTCGCCTGGAAAAATCATAATTTTCTTCCTAACAAATGGCGACGATAGAGACGTGATACGCAAGATCTTGAGGAGCGACGTTTTCCATGGTGTTACTGAAAAAAATACAATTTTTTCCGGCGAGAGTTGTACAATAACAGTCTTCGTATTAAATTGTCTGCTTATTTCATTATCTTCCTAAAAAAAATGCCGAAAATGACTGCAATTTTGCTCCGTCCAAGGTGGCCTAAGGTAGGTTTTCCTACAAGAATTTCAAAGCCGATTCTCTGGAAAATGAAGCGCGATATGAAAAAAAGTTACTCTTTCTTTTCGACTTATAACAAGTAAATTAGTCGTGAAGAAGGAATAAATTTTTTTCATATTCCGCTTCGTTTTCGAGAAAATCGGCTTAGAAATTCTTGACGTTGCGTCCAGTCGCGTATTGGAAAATCTACCTTTACTAAGAACGCAACTGCTTACCCCAAAAACTGCCCGGAAGATCACCTACGATTCTACCTAATTTACAATGCTTCGCGTGGAACCACGGACTGACGGTTGAACGACCTCGAACCACCATAAAGGAGACAGCAACACCCTTCTTCGCGGTTTACTTGAACGTTACATCATCGTCGCCGCGGCCATTCATCGCGGGCGACTTCTTTCGGCGCGGGCTGGATCAATTGCAATGCAAGGAGCGGGGGGATCGAAATCACTTAGGGCAAGCGACGAGGCAACGACACGCGATAGTTATTCGCCCAACGATTAGCGAGCGAATTTATGACCGCTCATAAAACGCACGTACGTGAATGAGTTACAGTGGCTCGTAAAATCCGCGTGCACGCGCTGCTCCGTTTGCGACGCCGTAATTAGGTGGAAAACGGCGTTGTTGGTGACTCAGGCCTGCCAGGACTCGATCACCAGGACAACGGTTACTTTAGCTGTAGACAGAGCCCAAGAACGCTAGCGTAGAGACGCAACCATTCGACACCTTTTAACGGTTCCCGAAGGAATGCCAGCCACCTCATCTCGACTCGGTCGCGTTATCGGCAATCTCGTTCCCCGACCTACCTCCTCCTTTCCGCCCCGGACATATTTTCCTGCCGCAGGTCCTACCGAAAGAATGAAAAGAAGGCGCGTCGTGACGCGAGTGCTCCACTTTCCTCAGACTCGTGACCGTTGCTCTGTGTCGATGCATTAAACGTGCATGGTCGTTGATACAGAGGACTTGGAGTCGATACTGCTCGCAGATAGCGCAGGCAGAATTTCTTCTGGTTTGGAGGAAGCCAGTAGAGGGTGTAGAATAATTTGTAGACTGCAGGAATTCACGTGGAAGAGGGATGCTCGAGTGAGCAAAAGTCCTGCGAAGAAGCGTTTGGATATCGATGAATGTCGAGGGAAAATGTTACTGGGTTCGAGCAGGATTCGTGGAAGCCAGATAAAGGGCAGCAAACGATCCTTTAGCGATCGCTGCTGAACCGAGTGGAAACAGCTTTCCCGAACGACAGGTCGACAGGGAGGCTTTCCCCGTTTCCTGAAAGGGCTGCCTCTGTGGACAGCAGGGATTTCGCGGGTGGACCCGTTCAATTACGTATCGCATTACACAATTGGACGCGCGGCGAGATATTGGCCGAGAAAGTTCGCAAAGAAAGCTCGCGCCGCTCCGCTTCCTCGTTGCCGTCCGCTGCGGCGCGGTATATAAAACTTCCCACCTAACGCGGCTGGCTGGGGAAAAAGAAGATCAATTAAAAGGCATGGCTCGAGGCTGACGAACGAACGAACGAACGGACCGCCGGCTGAGCGGGAGGGAGGAGGAGAAAAGAAATTACATAAAACAGAAGGCTGGTAAGGAAACGGCCTTTCGTGCTCGAGCGAGGAGCGCTCGTGCCTGGCACGAGCAACGCGACGATTAAGAAATCATCGCCCATTCAAATCACTCTCATTCACTTCTCTGGTCGATGTCTTCCAGGCACGCCTCCGACAGGTTCCTAAGTCCGAAGGGAAACTTTCCTCGAGGAGGGAAGAAACTTTGCATTCCCTGTTACTTGGGTATTCAGCAGGTTCAAGATCAAGAGCCTCAGATTTGTATTCTGAATTCCCGAGGACGCTGGTCTCAAACGGAACTGGGGTTTTCGAGGGAGCAGAGGGAAGAGGAGAAGGCTTTCCTATCGCGAACTGTTGATCCTTTCCAGCGGAACGGTATTGAGGAAGGTTACGGAGAGCGGAGGATGACGCAAACACAACGAGCAAGGCATAACCAGGCAGAGGCACGAGTGTAACGGAAGAAGGGAGACAGCAACCCTGCGGGCATCGTAGGGCGAACAGGGACGAGATGAACACCGAAGGGGAGCCGGCAGGGAGGGAGGGACCCTCCGGCACAGGAAAGAGGGTGTCGGGGACAGAAATAGACGAGCACGCTCGTGTAGAAGCCTCGTGAGGCTCAACCTTCGAAAACGCGATGTAAGCCATCGATGCACGTGAATCTTTTCTCTCCCTGTCCGTTTCCCCCGGCTTTTATTTTTTGTCAGTTTCCACTTTTAGCAGCCGCCGTGTAATCGATCGTGTCTTCTCCCGCGCGCTCCACGTGGCCCACCCTTGTAGGAGGCGAGGCATCCCCGCGGCTCCACTCGAGGCACGCGCGAGGGAACCGCCGCCGCTCGACTCGCGCGAGCAAATCGACAGCAGCCGAAGCTCTGGTTGTTCCAATTCCACGGCCACGTGGAAAGCTCGATAGCCATCTGCGCTCCTTCGAAGCTCGGAACAGTGGACGTTGAATTAAGTTACCTCAGCGATATACCAAAGGTCACCGTCGTAACCGTGGCAGAACATCGCGGCGCATCGTCGTGTGTAACAGCGGCCGTTGTTACGCGGGGACGTAACGATTTCTCCTCGAGCTCTTTTCGCGGCGACGCGACGCGCTCGCGTTCCGAGAAAAGAAGTGGCGCTGCTCGCTTGAAAGACCATTCCGTGGCGGGCGTAACCGCACGCGCGCGCGCCGTCCAGCGGAAACGTAAGTCAGTTAAGTAGCGTAATGTGTGACCGGCCTGACGCCGGAGGACCCGGGTTCATCGACCACTTTCTCTGGCCCCGATCGTCTTCGCGCTGCTCAAATCGCCGATGGTGTTTTTCTGCGGTCCTTCTCGCGGCCGTGTATCGCCAGCAGCGGGACGTCCAGGGCCAAGCCTGCCGCGCACTGAAAACCGCCACGCGCGTGACTTAACCCCTTGAGTCACCGCGGCGAGTGGCTACGATTTCGTCACTCCACCGTGTGCGCACTGTGGAGTACAGTAGTACGGTTATCGTCAGACAGTCTCGCAAGGAGAATCGTATTTTCTGCTGCGATCCTGCTCGCAAGGAGCCCGCTCGGTGTACTCGGGGAAATTGCTTTTGCAGGAGCGCAGACACGGCTCGAAACTCGCCTCCCCCGTGTTCGCAAGTATTTTTAAGCGATGAATGGGAGCAGGGAGAAGTTTTTCACCGCGAACACAGCGACACTTTCGATTGCGCGTTATTTCCGTCGCGGCCGCCCACGTAATTCGAATTCATTCACGCTGGGGGATAGAGGGCGGGAGAAAGAGAGAAACGGGCCAGATAACGTGGACGCCACGTGACCGTTTATAACGCCGAATATCGCGGGACGGTTCCGGTTATCGCGGGCAGAGAAAGAAACGCCTAGCTGATAGGATCCCAGCGGCCGGCCAGACCGGCCAGGATACGACGGCGACGGCTTCTATCGCGTCGCGGACATCCTGGATGCGTCCAGAGCAGCCTCCCGCGGCTGGGTGTCGTTAACCTTAGCGGCGGCGTGCGTTGGAAGAGCCGATAACCGCGACGCCCAGGGATTCGCGTCCTGCCGGCGAAATTGGCGCAACCATGCTGTGGGTGGCGCGCGCAGTGAACTACTTTAACGGTAGGATCATCGTTTAGGATTTTCGCTTACAAGGGAACACTGCGAAGCCGGACTCACCGATTGGAACCCGACTTTGTGGGTTTTTAGAGTGACTCAAAACAAGAACAACGGTGTCTTTCATTTGGACCTTATCGCACTTTAAGGGGGTGCAAACTAACCTCAAAGTCAAATTGGCACTTCCAGTTTTTCGCGTGTAACTCTCAAAGTACAGCAGACAGAAATAAATGTTTCAAACAATATTTTAATGGTGAAATAAGCGCTACAAACTGCCGTTAACAAAATTTTGAAAAGAGTTAAAAAAGTATATAATTGACGGAAAAAACTGTTTTCAAAATTTTGTTAACGCAAGTTTGTAGAGCTTATTGCACCAGTAAACTTTTGTTTGAAACATTTTTTCTGCCTGTTGTACTTTGAGAGTTATACGCGAAAAAGTGGAAGTGCCAATTCGACTTTGAGGTTAGTTTTCACTCCCTTAAAGGGCGATAGGGCCCAAATGAAAGACACCGTTGTTCTTGTTTTGAGTCACTCTAAAAACCCACAAAGTTGGGTTGCAATCGGTGAGTCCGGGTTCGCGGTGTTCCCTTGTTAGTACGGTTCGCTAGTTACTCAGTAAGTCAATTGTTCTTTTATTTTTTCATTATTATATTATGTAGGATCCGTGACAGAATAAAAGCGAATTTGTACCTGTTTGGACCGCGAGGAGTAATTGGGGAATGCGAGAGACCGTGGGGTAGTTCGTCGTAAGACTTCGACGTAATCACAAGCCAATTGTGTCTCTTGACGCGCTGTTATACAGCTGTTACACTCTTCTTCTATCATTTACGAGTTTGACTGTTTCCTACATATAAAACCTTGATCATCAGAATCGAAAGATATATTTAAACGCCAATATCCGTCTGGCCAAGGAATATCTAGGAGTGTCTAATAGCTTTGAAACGTACACATTTACATTTTTTAAATGTTTGTGCTTTTCTTTATTCAATTTCATAGAAGCTATCGTGCAATAAGTCGTAGAAAATGAACTCGACGAAAATACAACTTAAATTTGATCGATTAAGGTTGGGTTGAAAAACAGTCCCGACTGAACCCCGCCTCTGCGTTTGTCGCGTTTCTATCTGTTTTCTACTTGCTGTGTCTTGTTTGTTTGCAATAAAGACGCTTAATAATAATAATAATAATCACCCCCGAGAAGATGAATACTCGAGGCTCCCAGGTTCTTCGTTATTTCGCTGGGAATAAGTCCGAGGGATAAGCGATTCGATTGCTCCAGCGAGGATACGTTTGGGAAAAGGGAATCGACGGGCGGCACTCGACACCGTTTCCTCTGCGAATTTAATTTGCTGAAAGGTAGAAAGAGGAATTCGCGAGCCACTTGACCCGACGCGTCCATCGGGAAAGACTCCCCGTCCCGATCGAGCCGCATCGATACCGATTCACTCGATAAAACCGGGGCCCTGCACTCCGAATGCATAACTCCGGCAAGCGGGATTCGCATTACCATTAACCTAGAATATAATGCCACTATTAAGGGATGATCGACGACGACCAGCGGGAAAACAGGTAACGGATTATTTCCATCCAGATCCCTCGAAAGCTGACCCACTTGCGCCCGCGGAGCCCTCCCTCCCGCGGAAAGTGGTTGAAAGGGAAAGATGCCTCGAGGAGGGTATCGAAATAATTAATCTCTTTGTGCGGCCGGTTGGAACCGTTCAATTATGAATCGAACGTGGATCAATGGCCCTCTTCGAGCGCCGTTTAAACGCTCGTTACCGGTAATAAGGCGGGCTCGAGGGCCCGGTGAATGGGGAGTGAGAACAATGAGACATGAAATTGCTTATCATCGGCTGCGGGTACCGCGCGGGAGCTGTGGAGTTTTCTAATCCTTCCGCGAAACAGGGACGATCGCGTGGTAGACGGGAGAAGCACCGACAATTACAACAGTTAGTCTCCAAGCTGAAATCATCCCCCCGGAATCCTCGTCGGTACCCGTGCGTTAGGGGTTGAAGTCGCGGAGGCTGAATCTGGAGTATCGGTAACGTTACCACCGAACGTGACGCGCTACCACGGGGAAGAGCGAATAAAAGGAAGGATGAAGAGCGGAGAGGAGAGGCGGAGGGGCGAGACGATTTCTTGCAGGCAACGAGGAGGCCGAGTCCCGGCTCTGGGTAACACGGTACCAGCAACCAAGGAGCTAACGGTGTTCTGCCCTCGATAGCCGCCATTGTGAAACTACATATTATGACAGAGGATCCGTCGCGTGTACCGCTTCACCACGACACACTTACTCGCCGCCTCGTCTCGTCTCGTCTCGTCTTACTTCTCCGCCATATTTCAACGGGACCTCTCCTTGCCCCGCGACTTCCCCTTTATCCAACGCTCAATCGATTCGTGACCATCCCTCGTCACTTTCCGTGTCGCGTGATCCTGACATTTCGCGCCCCCTCCACGATAACACCGGGGCCCCACTTTTCTGGGGGGAGCAGGAACCTGCTGTGGGAGGGAAACGACGAAACGACGAGGAGAGGGTAGCGTCTCCATGGGTCGTCGATGACCCGAGACGATGCAAACTCGTACCGCAAGATGAATACGCGGTAATTAATTACCCCACAAAATTACCTTTTTTTAAAATAGGTACAAACAAGAGCGCCAAGTATGTAATCCGATCAAAAAGAATCTTATTTAAAAACATTGTCGTAAATTAATATAAATTTATTGTATGTGCTATATTTAACTTTACAAAAGTAATGGTATACAAAAATTGCGCCAATTATCACAATGGCTATTTATATAAAGAAAAAATGTATTAAATGATATTAAGTAGATATATTTTTATACAAATAAATATTTTAATACGAATAAATATTTCATTCAGAATACTTGGCGTTGCTCTGCGAATTGGTGTTGCTAAACTGAATAAATGTGTGTAAATTGCATTAAAATCTTTTTCTTTCTTTCTTGTCTCAGTGGTGTCTTGTCTTGTTTTATTTATTCACCAAGACAATTAACATTTTTCTTCGGTTTCGCAGCGCCAAGTATTTTGATTAAAATATTTATTCGTATTAAAATATTTATTTGTATACAAATATATCATTAATATTATTTAATACATTTTTTTCTTTGTATAAATAGCCATTGTGATTTCACACATTTTGTAGTGTTTATTGATGACTGCATAATTTTTTCACCGCCTCGGGGTTATTTTTTTTAACAATATATTGTATTGTCATCCAAACTATGCACGCCTGCAAAGCTACAAGACACTTGACAATGGAGAAAAATCTCTTAACATAAAATTCGGCAAATTGCAACTTCACATCGGAATATCTCAGCTCACAAGGCACGTAGGAACAAAACGAGGACACTTTTCTTATGTAAATCAAACCCAAGCTATCCATTAAGACGATTCAAAACTTAATCGAATCAGCCCTTATTGAGATTCGGTAATCTCAGGGCTTTTCCAAAAACTGTTCGGCGTAATATAGCCACGGCAGTGTCTCGCGCTGCGCATATACCTATACATACTTAGCGCGAGACACTGCCGTGTCTCTTGATTGCCCTTTGATACGAGACGCGCACCCCCGTGTTGATGAACGATTATGAATGGAGGATAAGTGGCGTCGCAAATCCGATTGTGAAACAGCGATGATCGCCCGGTTCGGATCATCGTCTTTCTGCAATCGCAGCGACGCTCCTTTATATGCAAATTACGCGACGGCCGAGTGTCTTGGCGGTGCAACGCAATCGGACGGGTCTGTTTATCGATCGTTATCGTCCACCGCCGTCTCGGCCCGATATCGATCGAGCACCGCTCGCGGAAGTGTCGAAACCACGCGGATTTCCTATAAATTCCCACCACCACCCCCCTCCCCCTCTCGATGATTCAACCGCCGTTGCGCAAACTGGCGAAGGAAAATGTTCCAACGAAGCCCGTCGCAATCGCTGTTTCCTCGCGATGACGTTCCTCTCAAGGTGATCCCTGATACCGAGCCACCGATTTCGTCACGCCACCGAGCCAGGGATAATCCAG
The DNA here is from genome assembly GCF_050908995.1 of Andrena cerasifolii. Lineage (NCBI taxonomy): Eukaryota > Metazoa > Arthropoda > Insecta > Hymenoptera > Andrenidae > Andrena > Andrena cerasifolii. The sequence continues at coordinate 7,394,137 of NC_135123.1, forward strand.
CCGCGATGCGAGAGCAGAAATCATCCGTGTCGTTTCCCATTTCGATGCAGACGCACGCGTCCGCCGATGGCCGAGGTACAAGGGATAATCGAGCAGGCACAGTTGGGCCGGAAATACCTCGTGTAGGGCCCATGCTCGGCGGTAACGGGGATCACGAAGACTCGTGACTCGAATGCGGCAGGAAGATGGGAGGAAAAATGGCGCGGATGTAAGTGTCTCGCGTCTGGGCTGCGGTCACAGGCTGGTTCTTTCGTTTCGCGGTTATTTCGAGTGTAACGCGCGGGAGCGTGTCCCGTTTCGGCGGCGATTTCGCCCGAATGCAAACTACCCAAGGCTAAAGCGTCGCGTGACCGCCGGTGGAGAGAAATGGGGAGCGTCCGCCGACAGGAATAAACCGCGACGTAAAAGCGAAGATTGACGACTATTAAATCATTTTTAAAGCCAGCCAAGGCTCTCCGACAGCCGAACACCGAGATGGGACCGGCGAATGTGGTACGAGGTACCGTAAACTGCGCGCGAGCTCGTAATCGAACGCTCCTCGCCGTCTGCTGTCGCAATCGCCGCGATAAAAATTGATAGGGCGACAAAGAAAGCGGAAGAGGCTATCTGCGCGCAGCCATCGATCATTCCGCTGTTGCAACCGAAATCTCGCTTCGCGCTGCTCTTACTTAACCGTGGAAAAAAAATAAAATAAAATAAAAATTCATCCTCATGAGAGCATCGTCCCAGTGCGAGCTTCTATCGCGCCCTAAGCATTCCTCGATCTTGCGCGATCGTCTCGAACAATGGAGCTGGAAAGGCTACGGCTATCGCCTGGAAACGTAACGGGAGACCGTAAGGTACACCCGCAACACTATTTCGCAACTCGCGCGGAGGGCGCGCACAAAGGGGGCGCGCCAAAAGGGCACAAAGGGACGGGACAATGATCGAGAAACGCAGGAAATCGATCGGAAGAGCACCGCTAGATCCTCCCTTTCCTCTTAGCGAGCCATTCAACCAGACCGAACTACCGTTTTCCTTTTTTCTCCCTTTCTGTATTCATTATTCCTCGAAGAAGGGAAGGAGGGCGTTTTTACCCCCGTGACCCCGATTTCGCTCCATTCTGCTTCCGCGTCTCCTTTATTTCTAGATCGAGCCATATGGGCCGCCAGGGGGCCCTTTTTCATCCCCCGTGCCGCTGAGAAGGTGCACGCGCGATCGGGAGAAATTACGTGGAGATAACGGTCGCTATTTTCGGGCCGGTCGCCGGGCTGCAACGGCGCGGGAGTTAATACGCGAGACGCTGGCGGATTTCGCGCGCCTTAGCGTCGCGATAAAGCTCGCTAATCCGCAGCTGCGTGACCTATCTACTTGGTCGGCCTCTATTTCTGTATGTACGATCCGGTGATTTAAGCGGTAATCCTATTTCCGACGAAAATTTCATTACCGATGCCACGTGCCCTCGCGGGTCGTCGCCCGCCAGCTCCGACGGATTATTAAATCGAATCTTATTCTTATGTATCATAACAGTAGACCGTAGCGAGACTGCCGAGGAGAGTTCTCCCTTGGGCCAACCGCGCAGAAGAATAAATATTATGGAACCGAGGAAATCTAAAGCAACGCGATGCACTGCCAGCTTAAGAGGGCTTGCTCAGTCAGGAGGCCGAAAAAAGGGTGGTCTTTGGAAATTTTTTACTCAAAAGCTATAGCACATTTCTCAAAAAATCTTTTTTCCTTTTAAAGATTGCATCTAGTACCGTGCATCGTAATTTTTTTATTTAAAAATATTTATCAATAACTGAGTTATTGTTTATCACTCGAACGTTCTCCAAAAAAAGGCTTCTGCGGTGACCACGATAAAATTTTAAACTTTTACTTTAAACATCAGCCATTTTTTCCCAAATCAAGATTTCGAAAAATCCTTCGTTCAAATACTAGATAATATAATATAATAAGTATATTCTTTTGAATTTTTTATTTCAGATGATCGACTTTCGAGCAGCAGTGGTCACCGTAGAAGCCTTTTTTTTAGAGAAGCTTCGAGTGATGGACAATAACTTAGTTATTACTAAATATTTTTAAATAACAAAATTACGATGCACGGTACTAGATGCAATCCTTAAAAGGAAAAAAGATTTTTCGAGAAATGTGTTATAGCTTTTGAGTAAAAAATTTCTAAAGACCACCCATTTTCCGACCTCCCGACTGAGCATGACCCCTTAATCAGCCAGAAGGTTCTGAAGATTTCCGAGACAAGTGGTCGCGGCTCGTTCATAACGGGACGATCGATCCGAGAACTGTCGGGCAATCGATGGATAATCCTATCCAAAGCGATGGGGTCGGAGATTTGGACGGGCGTGAAACGCGAAGTCAGCGTTAATCAGCGAAACGCCAGCAACACTTCAGGCCAAGGTGGAGTACACATTGTCGCGTCGGGAGGCAGCGTTGCGGCACGATATTTCGAGGTCCAACGAGTTTGAAGCCTGGCCCGGTACCAGAGCAACGTAAATAATAGCTAATATCCCTGTTATGCAATGAACGGCCTCGAACTCGGTCGAGTGTGCTCCACGTGCTCCGTTGCCCTACTTTCCGAGCCCCGAAATCTCGCTTCTGTTTTCCGCTCGATGCACCGATGCAACTTCCCGCCCACGGCTCTGTTAAATAACTATCGATACAGGAAGCCACCCTTAAACGCTCGCATCCAAACGCTACATACGTTCCATCCGATAAATCGCCAGGATCGAATAAAAATCAGGATCGTGGTAAGGTGCGACAGAAGATCCGTGCGAATCGATCGGTCAACCATGTCGCGAAAACAGCACCGTCAACCCGCGATTCCCTTATTTCTCGGAACTGTCCCGCCTGGCTGCGCCGAGGGCTGACGATCTTCTCCGTTTTTCCTCGCGGGCTCCCGCGAGCGCGAACTGTTAGCCTGGCTTATCGTCGAACGAATCTCGCCTCGATCTCGCAACCGGCGATCGCGCCACGACTTTTATCGTCTGCCGTCGAGGACGCGGTTTCACGGGAATCGCTAGATACCAGCCGACCCTGGACGCGCTCCGCAATTCATCCATTACGATCACGGCCGAACGGGGCTTCTCCTTCCGAGGAAAATGTGGGCAGCTTGATTCTTTTCACCTGCCCCCTGACGGACGCGACCTTGAGGGCCTTGCCCTAAGCGTGACCGTGGTCGCCGGCCCTCAAGGTCTCCCCCTGGTCGGCTCCTCGATAGGTACGTCACGTGCCCGCGACTCGCGAATTCTGCTGGAGCGGATGAATCAGCCCTCGCCTCGGGATGAAGCATCGCGGGCGAGGATGATTCAAAAACGATGACCAACAACGGGGCTCGGCCGGACACTTCTCACGGCCCTCGGGGCAAAATATGGTTTTTAATGGACTCGTCGTGGAAAGCACGGGCGCGCAAAGGTGATTACGAGGGCAGACGGTGGAGTAAGAGGACACGCGGCGAGTGTAACAAGCGTTGCATTCCGTGCTTTGCCACTCCCGGCGGGATGATAATTCGCCGGCTCGGCCAACCAGCACGATCGAAGCGTGGTGGCTCGCGTGTTGTCGCGCAGTTTGCACTGATCACTTTGGAGTTACGACGAGAGGGTTTGTGGATTTGAATGCGAGAAGGAGAAGGAGAGCGAGAAGAATGCACGTATGTCGGTAGATTTATCGAGATCTGAGCTACTGCAGTTTAGAAGAAGCTTGACCAAGGCTATTGACCAAGGCTATTGATCTATTATTGTTATTATTATTATTATTATTTATTATTGCATGGGTATATTACCCTTCAGTTTACAATGAAAAGAAATAAAGAAAAGAGAAAAGGAAAGGATTACATATAATCTAAAATTAACTTGGAGTAACGTATGACAGGATGGAAAGAATAAATGCTTCCTTAGAGGCCGTGCGTGTCAGCGTTACTACACCAGGCAGTGCCGGCGATTTTTAAATGTAGCTAACAAGGGAAGATCCTGAATCCGAAAATTCAAAAAATTCTGAAACTTTGTGGATACCTAGGGGACTTCCTCCTGATTACAACGCAATTTTTTTTTGTTGCCCAAATTCACTCGAACGGGGTGAAATTAACCCCTAAAACTTCGGCTATTTTCCGATTTTGCGTTGTAACTTGCGAACTGTAAGAGATAGAAAAAAGTTTCAAGACAAAAGTTACTTGTTTTAATTAGATCTATCATTTGGTAAAAAATTATTTTACTTGATTACATACAAGTTATGTACTACATATATAAAAATAATTATAAGACACATTTTATGCTCGAAATATTACTCTTTATTACATATTAAAAATATCTGTGATTTTGCTTTGCGCTAGTCTTTTAATGTATTATAAATCAATATAGTTTTTAATCAGGAACAATGCAGAGAAAACATTTTTTCCCAAATAATACATATGTAGAAGTAAACTTCAACTTGTAGAGCGAACTTCTTGTAACTTCGAGTTGTAGAGGTGAAATTATAGTTCGAGTCGAGGAAGTTTTATTCCGAGTTATCGAGGTTCGACATATTTTCCGCGTATTTCACACTTTCATCCTTCGATTACAATTTCCCCCTGAAACCCTATCGCCTCAGATATGCGAAAACGAAATTATTACCAATGATAATCGGAACACATTGCGCCACGACTCAAAACACATACACCTCATTATCCACCTGATTATCTGCCCCCCGATCCCTCGATTTCCAGATACCCAAGCACCCAATTGAGCCGTTGTAGCACTCGAGATAACGGAGCAGCGTTGCCCGAATGATCCGCCGAGTGACCTACTATCGATCCATCGAGCCAGATAGTTTCTCGAGCGATAACGCAGCGACAGCTCGGCGTGATTATCGGCGTCAGCGAAGAAAGCCGCGCAGGTTCCGCGGGGCGAGCGTGAAAAAGGAAACGGGATCGAGTTTGCATTCGCGTTGTCGCGGCTGTGCACGTGTTGCGTCGCGGAGAAGATCGCGAAGGCTGCTTTCTCCGCGGCGTTCGATGGCCAGGATTTCCTGGCTCGTAGGCACGTGATCTTGGCGATCTACGATCCGCGGTTACGAGGCGCGTTGCGTGTTACGCGGACGCGTCAGGCCAACTTGACTTTACACGAGCAATGGGTACCTGCTCCTCCATGCGCCCTTTCCGCTCTCCTCCTCTGCTCTTCCACCCTTCCCTCCTTCGCGCATGCGAAACGTAAACGAAACAAGATTTCGCGACCTTGGGAATCGACGTGCGATCCCCCGAATTCAACGTTTGCAGCTTTACGAGGACCAATTCGAACGCGGGGAACCGAGCGCAAAGTGAATCATAGAAGCACAAAGGGACGGAGGGAGAGGGCAGTGATTAAAGGTTTATCGACACCGGAGCGGCGATCGACGATCATGGGAATTGCATAATAGTTCGGGCGGAATGAACGAGAGCACGCGAGCGAGCGCAAAAGGCGGGAAAGAGAAAAAGGGGGGCTGGGGAAAGGGGGGGGGGGAGGGAAAAAATGTAACTTTCACTGTGCGTAGCTTCCGCGGCTTCCCTTCGCTGCCCGGGCTACTTTCTTCGACTCTCGTCGATCGATTTTTCCGCGCTCGCGAGAGGGTTAAAATCCTCGATGGATATAATTAGCCCCCTCCCCCTCCTCGTCCCTCCCCGCTTCATCTGGCCGAGGGGGAGGGGGGAGGAAGCGTGGTTAACGGCTCGAGGCCCCGACAAGTGTAAAGTACCGCACGCTTACCGCCGTATTAATAGTACAGTCGGTATCGTTGGCGTTAATTAATCGCGGATTGGCGACTATTTATAACGAGGTGGCGATGATGCCGGGGAGCGGCACGACGAGGGCCAGGCATGCAGCCCATCGAGGCACCTGCGGAATTAATGAGCGATCCTCGGAATGGTAAACACCGACGGGCAAACCTGCGCCCGCCCAATACCCTGCTAGGCGATATCGACAGCGAGACCGCCGCGGATAAATCGCGAGCCTCGGATTTGTAGATCGTATGCCGGCGATTCGGCAGAATTACATAACCGAGTGATGCTAGTCGTAGATGGACCTTAGAACAGATCCAAATTGCGATAATAGGGTAGTGTGGGAAGAATGGAGAAAGAAATATTTGTTGGCCAGTTGCCTGTAGCGAGGAATAATCAGAGGACACGCAATAGCGCAGCGTTCGGATCGCGAGGGATCGCACGGTGCGCAGGCACATGCGATATCCATTTGAATCGAATCGCGGATGGAGCGATCCAGCCGAGCCAAGCTTACCACATTCGCAAAGACATCGTTATCTTAGTTTATTTAATTATATAATAAAGACATACTTCTGATAAATTAAAACAAAATTAAAACACTGTACTTGTATAAGAAAAAATTAACTACATAGATCATAGAATATTAAAAATATATGGATATATATTTTTACTTTCTGCCACTACGAAAATGTCAAAAAGGTTATATGTCAAATCGGGACAGAGCTACGCGATCCAGGACGTATGATCACTTTAGGATAGATATAACCGCACTTTATTCGCACTCTGGGGCCGTAACCTGTTGCACGGTTTTCGGACAATGAAGACTGCATACGTTTTTAATTTTCATGACAAAAAAACTATATTTTAACAAAAAATGGCTTAATCTAGGTCACTACTATAGCCTTTTATACGTCTCGCCAGACAGCCGTCCATCTATTTTTTCTAAACTGTCCATCTACTAGCCCTATAGTCCATCTACTGGCGATACGGGCTGTGAGAAGAATTTTCATCACTTTATGCTTAAATACATTAATTTCTTTACTTACAGTAATTTTTCTCTTTAAATTTATACAATTTTACGTGCAAAGCTTTTGATGTTTCTTTCTAATACAACAGATATTTCTAAGAAACACCTTGACGTAAACATCGGAATCCGCTAAACCGTCCATCTATTGGCCTGCTTACCCTACCTACGTAGAAAGATACAGGTCAATCACCAACGAGCTCGTGGGCTGTGTAACGCAATGGAAGAGGTATGGAAAGCAGAGAGGCGTCGATGCGTCAACGACCAAATCATCGGTCCGACCTTTCGATCTTTCCCCTCGGTAATCGCCCAGAAACTCGGACGACGCAGCCGCCCAGTGGAATCAGCTCCTCGCAGCGCGACTCCTTTTTGCAACGACTCGTGCCGTGCGTGCGCGTCGCCCAGTGATACCGAGGCGAAAGCATTGCCGCGCGGCAACCACGTGTTACGTAATAAAGAAACAACGAAATCTGCGTGCCCCACTAAAGAAATCGTTGCCGACAACCGTCGGTCGATCGGGAGACAGATATGGGTTTAAGTGGGAAACGCTACTTAGAGAAATGTTTCCCGCCAAGGTCATCGTTTCCGAAGTTATCAAGGTTATTAGCATTAATTCAAACGGAGCGGTGTGTTTCTTTTACGATGCAACGACGCAGATAGCGGTGGGAGGCGAATACAATGACCCCAGATCAGCGGAGACCATCGCGTCTTCCCTCGGTACAAACAGGATCGCGAGCAGTGCTCGCGACGAAAGTTTAAGGTCGCGATACCTCGATAATGGGGCAATGTCTCCAGCTTTATCGCGATCGCCTTGAGTCACCGCCGATCGCCGCGAAACAAATCCCCCGCCGAACGCTCGCAGAGGAGCGAGGCTCGCTTTTTCTCGTTCTCAATGGAACGACCTTGAGCAGAAAAAGATGAATGGCCCAGTCGCTCTTGGGGCCTCGACTATGTAGTATCAATCAGCCTAAAGATAGCAACAGGTCCAAACAGGGTGCGACTTCGTCCGGTTGAGAAACTACCCTCTCGACTGGGTTCACCCCTGCAGGACACCTACAGACTCCTCCGAAAAGGCCCTATGGTAACCAAATAGTCCAAGTCTCCTCGGCGAAATGCTACCAAGAATCACCTAGCTAAATTTCAAACCACCACGCTGCTCCCCGCACGAAGTTCTTTTCTTCGGCAATTTCTTTGCGAGCCGCGTTACCGCGCGTCGCCCCAAAGCCCGTGCAGCGTTCGCAAAAATCGTGCCGATCTCCGGCGACGGACGGAAAAACGAGGGGCAAGGAAGGGGTGGTGTCTATCGGGGCATCTGGCGATGAACGCGCCGCAGCCCTATCTATAGTCTGGTAATTGCGCGGATCGATGCACGCGAAAGTGGATGCGAGCAAATCGAAGGCGACGCGCGCGGTCCCGCGTAACGAGCGCGGCTGAAAAGGGCAGAGCCACCCGAGGAGGATGGAACCAGTCGAGATACATATTACGCGGGCCGCGCGAGCGGTTTCTCCTCTCATTTTCCAGCTGGGCGTCCTTCTGCGCGCATCATTCCCGCGGGCCGGTATCGCGTGAAACTGCAAGAGTTATCGGGCAGTGGTGACCCGTGCCGAATGAAATAACTCTCCACCCCGCCGCGATAATTCGGTATCTAGGCCCGATAGCGGTTTATCGCGCCGCTCGCGCGCTCGCCCAATGTTACAACAATTCAGCAATTACTCCCGACCGAGATACACCGGCCCCTCCCCGGCCGTAATCTGCGCCTCAAAATATTTATAGTCGGCTCGCGAGCGGGCTGGTGCAACCGCCGAGAGATGCTTTAGGTAATCTTCGACTGGCTCCTGGCTGCTAGATTAAGTCGAGATGACGTAAAGAATGCTGATAGATATTCGCTGGGACGAGGAGCGGATAGCTCGACGCGTGGAGGGGAACGGCGCTGTCGAATTAAAAGGGATATCGTCGGGACGGAAGGAGGAATTACGCGAGCCGAGTTATGTAAGGAAAACGAATCGTTACGGTACGAAAAGGAACGGCTAGACCGTAATGACCGCTGACCTTAGCCACTGGAATCAAGGACCACGTACGGCGACGCGAATTCTTCCCTCTCGCTCTGCTCCGCGGCGTAATCGACCTCATCCTTCCTCCCCCGTTTCTCTCTTTTCTCCCCGTTTCTGCCCGCTTCTGCCTGTTAGCCTCCTCTGCCGTTCCCTTCCTTTCCCGCGCAACGCTCTTCAAATGGGTCGGCCGCGGCACACACGCACGTAACGCCGTTCGTCTTTTTATCGTACATTTCACCTTTCTACTTTGCAATCAAGCACTTTCATATTGCTTTCACTTGGTCGATGAAAGTACCGTCCGCGAGCCAAGTAGGCTCCCGTTCTTTATACGGGGTGAGCGAAAAGAAGCAGCTACGAAAGTCCAGGTCGACTATCGCCGGCTCATTGCCTCGTAACTTCAGCGTGCTCTTTAGAAAGATTCGGGAGACCTCTCCAGTTCTATCGCTTCGGTTTGTATTCTGTATATTAAATTGAACCGTGGAAGTGCAAGAGAGTACTGCTGAGTAGGGGAGACCGGGGCTAAAAGTTCCGGGGGTAAGTTGCTCCGGCGGCTCTATCTTCGAAATAAAAAGAGCGTTGTACTTTAAGGTATTTTCTCCGTGTGAGTTGATCGCGCCACTTTGTCAAGCTACAAGTACAAATCTCAATAAGTAGGTACCTACGTACAGTTGAATGTGAGACTGATTAGTAGATTATAGTTTTTATACCAAAGATAATGTTTCTGGTTATTATATCGTTTTGGTTTTCTTTTAAAGATAATACACTTTTGTTGGTCCGAGCCTTGGTAAATAAAAATTATTAATAAAATTCTGTTTCATTTCATTAGAAAATTAAATATCTCATTAAAAGGCAACTCTTACATCTTAGTAACAACTTACCCCAATGCGATAACAACTTGCCCCAAATAGGGGTAAGAAGTTCCGCTTCGATCAGCCACAAATAAATTACTTTCTATGGAAAACCTATTACAATATATTAAATACAAGCTTAAAATCAGAAAATATAATAAATTTAACAAGAAATTAGTCAATAGTGAAGAGAATAACGACATTATTTATGTTTTATCGAAATCGAAACTTTTAGCACTGGTCTCCCCTACCAAAGTTTACTTGGACCGTGAAGCTGGTCCTTTAACGTGAAATCTAAAGGGTGTCCCGTTGTTAATGATAATAATAAATCGAATTAAAGAAAAAGGCCTGCTTCTTCAGCACCCAGTGTATCGATGAGGCTGTACACGAACGTCAGAACCCACGTTTGTTTTTGGGATTCGGGATCCAAGGGTCAAAGGCCCCGCAAGAAGCTGTACGAATATACAACCACCCTAGACCTCGGTCTCTCGCAACAGCCATCGCGTCTTTCGCCCTAAGTCAGTAATAAATATAAGGGCAGATAAGGCCAAGGTAAATTAAGGGAGGGCAGTGTACCGCGCAACACGTTCCGTTTATCGATCCTATGCACCGGCTATTAAACTGCTAATCTTGTGCAGCGACGTCTACCCGGATGATGAACGTTCCAGGCGTGCTGCGCAGATTGAAATTCAGCTCCGTCGAAAACGTGCGATTTAAATCCGACCATACATCGTAATTGCGCGATTAATTGGTGATTCGCGGGATCGAAGACGGTTTTCGCCGAATGAATTTCATTGATTGCGCCACGCTCGATTCGCGAGTTATTGCTGCTCGCCGAGGAATTAACGATCACCGAGCCGAAGCGAAACAAAATAGGCAAGGGGGGACGAGGCGAGCCCAATAAATAAACGCCGCGAGCTTTCGGGGTATTTTTAAAAGCGCCCCTTTCGATTCAATCGCTTTTAAATTCATCCACCGCGAATGTTCCGCGGCGCATCGATTACCGTGGGAACGATATTTCCCCTGGCCGACCGGGGAATACTTCAATTAAACGAGCGGCCCGCTGAAACGCTGCGTATTTAATGCAATAACCAGCGAGTCCTCGCGTGAATTAATTAATACACCGACATCGATCCGCGCGAATAATGAATGGCTCGAATGGAAATGTCCAGCTCGCGGGCCAGTAATAACCACACCTCTAATTAATTTCCGCGCATGCACGCGTGTCGCGAGTCCTTAAGCCTCCATCGACCCACGAGAGACACTTGCAGCGATTGCGAAATTTATTTGGACAACCGTTGTTTGGTTACTGTACCGTTCGTTGTCAACGGCAGTGCTCTAAGCTCCGGCTGACGCAAGCCTCGCTAAACGCTATCTGCAATCTGCAGCGCTACGTCAGCTAGACACTAGAATAGAGTTCGCAAACGTAGCTGGAGTATTAATAATTTACTATGCCGGATTCGCGGTGACGCAAGTATCGCTAGCTCGCGATTAATGAGGATCCTTTGCACCGATCAATTAGTCATGCCTGGCGCACGGCAATGCGAACGGTAGGTCTTTAGCATTCGTTTGCTTCGGTAAGCACGCTGTGTATGATTTAAAAGCTTTTGTGGCTGAAACTTTTATGCGCACCCGGTGGACTGGCGCAACGATTCCTCGGCTGACGAAGACGAGCCTTTTGGAGTTCGCGCGGTGGATATTCGAGGAGGGCTGCTGGATAAACGACGATAGTAACAGCAAGAGCAGAAGAGAAAAGTGCTGGGGAATTTCTATCCAACGAACGGGACGGTTCGATCACGGTCGAGCGCGGTGAAAGAGCGTGCGTATCCTGCATTAGCGTTTAGATCGCGTACTAGCCGTACACGCCGGCCGTAGACGAGCGGAATTGAAATGCAGACACGCTATCTCAAGCATTCGCACGCGCAATCCGGATTACACCTGTATCGTCACTATTACTTGAACAACAGTTACACTTTCTCCTTAACGCTCGCCCGTGCGGCGAGCGAGGGACAGAGAGGGAGCGAGAGAAAACCGTCGTGCACAGAGGGGAGGGAATTATTGTTAAACGAGCTGCTGATTCAAAATAACAGCGCTCTCTCGCTCTATCTCTCTTCCAACGCCACGGTCAGGCGCAGCTGCCCAGATGAAAATGTTCTTAGATAATCCGAGAGCGTTGCGCGGCTGTAACCATCGACTGTTCGATCGAGCGCGTTACGAAAGCCCCGGTCAGAAAACGATCGATCCAATTATCATTTATTAATCATTCCACAACTGAACCGGAGCGAATCGAGACCACGGGCGACCGTGTGGGGAGAGGATAATTCGTCAACAATTTCCCACGTTCAGATTCGCTGGGATAGAAAGTGGACTCGTCGGTGCACGTACTAACAAGTAAACATTTAGTTGCAGGGAATAGATTTTCCCGATTTGGAACGTGTGTTTTTAAAGAACTCATAGTAACTATGAAATCCTCAAAATAATATTCAATGTGGCCTAGAGGCGTATGCGAGAAACGGCAGAATCATCTTGTTTAAGGGGGAACACCACTGTGACGGCCGGAATAGTAAGCGATTTTTAAGAATTTTTTTTCAGGAATAAGTCTCAGTTTTTGTAGAAAATTTTTATTACCTACCTTTAGTACGCTGTCTTAAGAGACTATACAAAAAAAATTGAAAGACATCCATAAATTTTAATATATTAATTAATCTTCTAGACCCCCACAACCCCACGCGAGCTGGTCGAATATGTAACTATGGAACAGCTGGTCCGAAATCAAATTTCATTTTTTTTTTATAAACTATATTAGCGTAGCTTCCGTTGTACGTACGGATTCTTGGTTTGAAACACAATTTTTTGAAATACGCTCGAAAAACTGTCAATCTTATTAGCGGATTTTCGAAACTTTTCTTCTAACGCGCGCCATTTTTACAAAAATAATTTGTTTAAGAAATCGGTACGTACAACGGAAACTACACTCGTATAGTTTATAAAAAAAAAATGAAATTTGATTTCGGACCTGCTGTTCCATAGTTACAGATTCGACCAACTCGCGCGGGGGGTCTAGAAGATTAATTAATATATTAAAATTTTTGGATGTTTTTCAATTTATTTTTTCTTGTATAGTCTCTTAAGACAGCGCACTAAGGGTAGGTAATACAATTTTTCTATGAAAACTATAAATTATTCCTGAAAAAATTCTTAAAAATGGATTACTTTTCCGGCCGTCACAGTGGTGTTCCCCTTAAGAATAATCGGCTAAAACCTGGCATCTGTATGTTTTTTGTAGTGCTGAATCCGAATATGACGTTATTATTTGTGTAAAAGAAATTCCTAAGGTATTCTTAAATAACAGGATTTTGCCGTTTTTCGCATACGGTCCATTGCAGATATAATTTTCAGGATTTCTTTGTTACTATGAGTACTTTAAAAATACATTCCAAATCGGGAAACTCTATTCCCTATAAGTGAATTTTACTTGTAAGCAAGCTCCTGCTAATCTGAAGTGCATCAAGAATCCCCCATCGTGGCCGGTGCCCGCGCATTATCGTCCGGGAAGCAGCGGGTATGGTTAATCGCGCGAGGATCCCTCCGGCCAGCTCGCGATTTCCACGTTTCCTCTGATCGATCGCTGCGCGATGATTCAAAGGAGCAGATGCGATTTTTAGACGCGGAGGTGCTCGCGGTTAGCGGATTCTCCCACCGGCTGGCGCTAATTGGGAGGCAGCCGAACGAAATGGCTCCTATCTGACCGCGGCGGCGCGGGGTGCACGCGGCGCAAACCGGTCGTGCACCAGGATTTCGAAACGTCGAAGAAAGCTCGGTTTAATCGAGATATCGAGGTCCCTCCGCGGCCTTGCGCGTTACACAGGCCGCGATAAACGAGGTGACTGGCCGGGAGCCGAGCTGCTCCCTGACTTTCTTTTAAAATCGCCGATCGGTCGGCGACGCGCAGCCTCGGCCAGAGAGCACACGACGCTCGAGACTCCGTACGCGCGAAAAACAATGCGGAAATTTTCCCCAACGCCCGCCGCGGATCTCATTGTTCCGCCGGGCGATTGTGCCTCGCGGGATGGAGAAAGGAGCCGGGATTAATTATAAGAGGGGCCCCGGGATACGTCGAACTCGGGCTTCTTTCTGAAAGCAAAACCGCCCGACGGTTCATGCAAAGTAAACCGGCCGCGGATTACGCGCCGATGAAAGTCGAGGAGAAACGGCCGGGGCACCGTGGAGGATGGGGAGGAGACCGTCCTGAGTCGACGCGTTGTTCGATTAATCGCAACTCCGCGTCGCTCTTGACGTTTCGCCGAGGGACCGTGACATGTGCGCCTCGCTTCTGGCAGCCGACGCGGGTTGAACGACTCCCGATGCGCATCGCGAAAATAGTTGCTGGCGAAATCGCTCGATAGAGCGTGCGCATTCGACGGGGAGGATTCCGGGCGGATTGAGAATAACGGAGGATGCTCAAAGGACTTTATGGCTGAGCTGGCCAGCGCGGTAGAGGCTGCGACGCGTTGCGATACGAGAGCTATACATAGCTCTCAAGGATCACAGTGGGTGAGTCTGCGGCTTGATCAGCCACTCGATTACGAGGATCCCTATGATCAAAGCAACTGCAAGATCGCGCGCAATGATAAGTTGAAAAAACGTGCGGGCTGGAAAGCGAGCTGGCCGGCGAATAAACCGTGGAAGCGATTCGTTTGTGTATCGAGCCTGAGTAGGTACTTACTCTCCTAGAAGCTGCCTGCCCGGAGTGCTCGTCCCTGCATCGCGATGAACTTGAACTAGTTCCGAGGATACACAAATCCTCGGCGAGCGTGTCGCAATCCGAGGCGGCCACCTATCCAAACACGAAGATTCCTCGTTAGTGTTTAGAAATAGATATTGCGCGGGTACTAGAATCCGCAGCCATAGACGTATTACGCCGTTGCCACAATAGAAATAAATATGGTACCTATTTAAAGAAGATACGACCAATAATTCTGAACGCCACGCGTTGCGTTAGAATCCCGCGCGAATGGCGTGAAACTGTAAAGGGACAATCGACCGGTCGCAATTAAGGGGACATTCTGGTCTAGAGCCCAACAAAAATAGGTGATATTTAGGAATTATTTAAAGGAAAACTACTGTATATAATTTAATGGGATTTTTTGCATTGTATTAAGGATGTCTTAAGCTATAGAAATATATTTTTTGTTTTGTAATTAATCATTGCAGACGGCACTGGGGAGTCGGTAAAGTCAAGGCGTCAAATAATTGATCCAAATCGGTGGGACCTGTATCTCCCAAAGTTATTATCCGATTCGACTAAAACTTTTTTTTATTTTGAAGAATATACTTCTGGCTAGGGGGAGGGACAGACAAATTACAAAAATAACATTTTTTTTAGAAAATAACGACACTTGAAGTTTGAAATCACTTTTCCCTATAGTTTTCTTCCTTTCAACGCCTTTGAAAATTATAATTTTTCAATTTTTTGTATTTTTTTCTGGTATCCCCCCTAGCCAGAAGTATATTCTTCGAAATAAAAAAAGTTTCAGTCGAATCGGATAATAACTTTTGGAAATACAGGTCCAACCGTTTAGAGAACACTGTTTCGAGAAAACCGCGCTTAAAGTTTTACGCGAGTGCCGAGTGGCCGTGTGTTACCCATTAGCGGAGGCGTATAATTTTACAAAACTTTTTGCGTTTAAAAGAGCAACATTTAAAGAACAGTTGGTAATTTTTTCGTAGAAAAATATTTAAGTTTATAATAAAATAACAAGCGACATCCAAGAAGCATTTTTAAAAATTTGCTTTCGCGGTGAGCACTGCCATTCGGAACCAGATTATCCAAAATCAAAAAACAAACAAGATTTCGTTAGTATATTAATGTATCCTCAGGTTGACGGAGAGAAATTTTCGAAATATTAATTTAGAACAAAATGGCGGCTGTTTAAAGTTGAAATCCTGATTTTTCCGTGCAAAAATCCCGCGAAAAAGTCAGGATTTCAACTTTAAATAGCTGCCATGTTGTTTTAACTTAATATTTCGGAAAATTCTCTCCGTCAACCTCAGGATACATTAATATACTAACGAAATCTTTTTTGCGTTTTGATTTTAGATAATCTGGTTCCGAATGGCAGTGCTCACCGCAAAACCAAATTTTTAAAAATGCTTCTTGGATGTCGCTTGTTATTTTATTATAAACTTAAATATTTTTCCACGAAAAAATTACCAAATGTTCTTTAAATCTTGCTCTTTTAAGCGCAAAAGGGTCTGTAAAAATATACGCTTTCGCTTCTTCAAAAAAAATTCACAAACATTCGCCTCTTTTCGACCGCCTGACTAGGCATAACCCCTTAAGGATCTTCGCAGGCTGGCGTCGATCCCAATCGATCGTCTGAAATTTATTCTCATCGAAATGACACGCGGGCCGGTGCAGGGGAACTGCATCGAAAAACGAGATGTCGAGGCAGCGCACGTCCCGACGCGTCCTTGAAATTCCAAATTCGCCGAGCCATAGGCGCGCGCGTCGCACCATCATTATGCATATGCGATCTATGCAAATCAGATTGCCGAATCGCGGCTGAAGAGCGACGCGGTCATTCGTCGCGTCTGCGGCGGCTGATTTATCGGGCGAACGCGTGAGTTTCGGTGTCGAAACACTCGGAACAGCCTTCTTCCTTCTCTTCCCCCGAAACGATCGTATAATATCCAGTTGCGTCACGCGTAAAATCGAAGGCGAGACGGATCGCCGCTTTGTTTTTTCGGGCGATCGATCGGCGGATCGAAGGAACGAGATCGTCAAGGGGATGGGCCGCGCTTTTTTCCCTGCCGCGGCTCGTTCGACATCCAGCCAAACACAGCCGTGCCGTGATTACGTCGCGATGCAAATTTCCGTATCGATCCTGTCGGTCGAGTCGGGAGCGGCAGGATTCGTTCAACCGGCGAGGTCGGGTGAGAACAAACTTGCATAAAAAGTGAAGGTGACCGCCGGGTGATTCATGGGGGCTGATGCCCTCGTTGTCTGGCATTCGGTTTATAGAGGACGGAGGTGGAGCAGGAGGCGGAGGGTCCTTGCAACTGACTCCCCGGCCAAGTGGCGCTCGCTCGCTCGCGCCACCGCTCGGTCTTTGTTTTTCGTGGATAAAGAGGATCCGTTGAATCGCGCCTTGCAACACGATCGAAGTCAACCTTCTTCTGCCATCGTGAAAATTCCACGCTGGACTGCTTTGCGTTATTAAAATCGTACCGCGAGTGGAACTAATATAGCAAAGATCGCTATTATGCTCTCGCTGCATTCCCTCCGTCCACGACACACTCGAGAAGAAAGAAAACGATCCTCCTAAGAAAAGCGTTCCGGTTGCTGCGGTAAAATCGAACCCTTTCAACGGAGGTCTCTCGCGGGTGAGAGGCGAGAGGAGAGGGGACGAGGGAAAAATGGAGAGATGGCTATCGCGTCCCATGGGAATAATATCGGAAGCGTGGCGCTCGGCGTCGCGGCGCGACGCAATCTAATCGCGCGTACGGCAAAGGCTGCGTGGTCGGGGCCGAAAGATCTGACGCGGTGCACCTAGGGTGCAGAGGTGGGGGCGAGCGCAGCGGCGTGGTGGGGCGACGCGAAAGGGGAGCGAGGGGAAGGGAGAACGGTGTCGGTACTCTGACGCAGAACGGGCTGACGGTGACGAGGTGGTGGGGAGTACACATAAACCGAGCATAAACCAGGCATAAACTTCCCCCCACCGTGCGGCCGCGTCGCCCCCCTCCGCCGGTTAGCCATCGAAATCCTCGTTACCACCACGATCGAAGCGCACCGCCGGCAGACACGGATCCGCGTACACGCACACACTCGCGCGACCCGCGTCGTCAGCCTTCTCGCATCAAACTCGAAGCCAGACGACATTGGGGCCAAGACGGCAGTCGCGAGTCTCGCGCAGCGTGCAGTCAGTTTGCAGGCGGACACCGTAGCGAGCGGACGTGCCGCGTCTCCTGTTCTCTATCTGCTCGTACGATCGTACCGAGGGACTGACATACGCTCCCTGTCACCTGCTACCCGGACAGGGTTCAAGTTCATCGGTTCCAACGGAGGCGAGAAACTCCGAGTCGCGGTGGATTCATACACACACACATATGCAGTGATCTCTCGCAAAGTTTCTTCGTGTGCCTTCGTTGTTTCTCTATCGCGCGTAGAGGCATCGCATCGGCGGAGACGGTTCTCTCTCTGCCCGATCCATTCGCTACCTCAACGACTGTTTCGATAATTTCTTTTCGCCCGCAACCCCGTCTACTCTGGTGCGACGTAACGCCGCGATCACGCTCGTGGCACCTGTACTGGATTATTTACCCGTGGAAGAGGGGGTGGAGCGGTTACGAATCGAGGCGCGACCACGAGCGCGTTATTATGACGGTGAGCGTCCTCACGTCGGTTCGACGAACGGGATACAGCGCGCTCAGCCAGTGACCAAGCTCCGTGTACCCGCGGGAAACTGTATTTAGTCGAGCGTGTTTGCCAGTTGACGAGTGCACCGCACCGTCTGCCTTTTGGAGCTACTTTCAACGGAGCAAAAGTGGATCGCTGTTCCGTCGTTCGACAGTGCTCGACAGAATCTTTCAAAATTGGTGAGTAAAGCACAGTTTCTCCTGTACGTATCGCGAGGAGGAGGTCAGGCACGCGACTCGACAGAGAACGGATTCATCGATCGCGCGGAGAGCGCAACGTAACCTAGCGTCGCGTCGCGTCCGTTGTCTCAGCTCGCTGAAAGAATCGACGATCGACGATCAGTATCGCGGTTCTTTCCGCGCGGCGGAAACGAACGCTCGCCGCGATTACGAGGCGGCCTTGTAATAATTCGTAGAGCAGACCGTTATCTACTAGAGACTCGTCACGCGCCAGGACTTTGAACCAAAACCCTCGCCTGAACTATCGACGGTACGTGCTCGGCTCGCGCCTCCGGATTTTCGAGCAACGCTTCCACATGCAGGCTTGCTTCTTTGTTGCTCCCGTCGGCGACAGTTATTTCGAGGAGCGACTGGCAGTCGCCGAAACAATGAAACCGCGCGTCGTTCCCGATTTTCGATCGCCGACCCGGAGCTTGCGCGCGCGCGCGCATATCCGTCGACCCTGAAACGGCAGCCGTCGGGAGACTCTGACCTTGGCGAGATATTCGGGTGACGCAACGTCTGGCGGAGTGCAATTCGCGCTCGAGAGCGCAATAAACTCGATTGTTTTCGTTCCGATCGATTTCGACTATCTTATCGCGTTATCGCCGCGCTCTGAATCACGGGCCATCGTACATCGCTCGGACAGGGACAACGGAGACGCGAAATCGATGACATCCCCGCGGAAAGGGGAAGGCTGGCTACGAACAGGACCACTGGCTAGGCGCGGAGAACAGAGAAGGCTGCGCTTACGAAAGTCCTCGTGCAACGCGGCAACGATTGCGTCACTCGTGACGAGCTCGAAGAGAGGACTACGATCCTTATCTATCCCCCGGCGGAGAGCGCGCTGTATATACACGCTCACGTTTCTCCACCGGAATTCCGTGGAAAACGGCGGGACGGAGGAAAGTGGATGTTTTCCAGCGAAGCGAGGCCGCGATAACGGGCAGCCGTGAAACGAATAGCCGGACCGGAATGCGAGATTAGATCGCGGTGCGTCTCGGGCCTTCCCACGTGGTCTGGGTCCCATCGAAGAAGACGAGGGAGATCGATGGTGGATCCCCGGGTTCGGGGAAGGGAAGCTACGCCACCTTCGCCACTCCGTGCCCCCCCTCTGTCCGCGTTTTGCGCTCCGCCGCTACATATCCCCCCATTCTCCGATCGATCCCACTCTCCTCTCGCTTGGCGTCGCCGCCACCTTCTCTCTATCGCGGCCCGAACTGGGCCACGGCCTAATTTGCAGAACTCTCAACCTCGTCGTAGCGTAGAGCGTGCGTGCAGCGCTCGGAGGCGAAGGGCGCGCACGTGTACCAAGACGCTATTGGCGCTAAACGAGAGCACAGGTCCGGGGGGTAATTCGGCGATTTCTGCGCCCGCGTAAAGTGCAACGAGGCGGTAAGACCGCGGAGTATCGCGATCTATCGATAGATATCCGGGGTGAGGTCAGCCCCGGACCGTGGACTTTGCGGATTCCATTGTGCGCCGGTTATCTCGCGCGGTCGATCTAGATTGTTTGGTGTCACATCAATCGGGATTAGCGGTATCTGCGCTCCGCGGAACCGCGTGACGCGAGCGGGCTATTATATTCGCGTGCACGCGAGCCTCGGCGGAGTGCAGTAGGAGGCAAGTAGCGGAATCGGCCGGCCACTTGTAATTCCTTCGCCGATAAATACGAGTTTCTTGTGTCGGATAACGCGATATATGTGTTCCACTCGCTGTGTCTCGGGTGCCTACGGATCATTGCGTCATCGGTCGTTCATCGATCACGGGCGGCCGTTCCAGCACAATTTTCGCGTCCTATAGCCATCCGCCAGCCGATAACACAGGCCAGGGCTTCGACTCGACTCTTGCCGGAGATCGCACCAGGTAACAGTTCTCGGTACGCTCCGCTTCTCCGCTCGAGCAATTCCCAAACCTCCTCTCGACTGATTCTTCTCCATTCCATCGGCTAGGATCTCAATGGTTCGTCGTCGGAAGAAAGCACGTTTTACAGTAAAATGAGCGCGGAGGTCGCGGAGGTGCAGCGTCGTGAGACGGTTCCCCGATCGAGGCATGATCGGGGCCCGTTGGTTTATCAATCATATTAGGAAATATCAGGCTCCGTTGTTCGCGGGTGACCTTTTCGCGTTAGTATTATGCAACGAAGGTGAACGGTCTCGCGTAAGATGGAGCGTGCACGTGTAGGAGTCACGTGGCGGAGAGGGAGGGGGGGAGCGGGCTGGAACAGAAAGCGCGAGCCGAGCGAATTGCGCGAGCATTTCTATGCATTCGCCGACGGTAGTTGCATCACACGCACTGCATTATTATTTTCTCGGGGCTGGTCTCTCGCATTGTTTATCAGTCGAAACGCCCACCAGGCCGCTCTCCCAACTCCCGAACCCTTTCGTTTCGATTGAATAACGATTGAAACGCAGGCGATTCAAGCTCACCGCCTCTCTCTCTCTGCGATTCTGTTATAATCCTTCCCGCGGTATCTTCCACGTGTTCGTTACGTAAGACGAGCTCGGGACGAGACGCGTGTGTGTTCGCGCGAGCCTTAACACGTTACCTCAGGTCACGTGTCGACGGGCGACAAACGCGAGCAGGCAACACGCGAAACTCGCGTGGAGCGCGTGAGAATCCAGATAAGCGATAATCGGTAGCGCGCGAGGATCGCGCCGTCGTCGAATTTTCGTTGTACCTTGCCAATGTTTCCCGCCGGTATCTCTGTCGATACCGATTCCCCGACGAGGTGGGCTTCTCGCGAACCCTGCACCTCGCACGCCCGATAACGAGGAAAGCTATCGTCGCCCGTGTTCGCGAGTAGCAACCCACGAGTTATCGCCTCCGGTAATTCGTATTCGAACGGCACTGCAAATAGTTTAGGGTCGGCGTGGAGCGCAGTCGAAGGGGAAATCTGAGAGATCGAAGGAATAGTCCAGTGAAATTAGGATCTGTCTTCGGAATAAATCCCGCGAAGCTAATTTTTGGTATGGGCCTTTATTTAGTCGTTTTAGACAATATGTCAAAAGTCCCCATCGATCCGACCGCCGGTAAAAAATTTACAAAGGGTTGAAAAAAACAACTGTTTTTCGCGAATATCCCGTTATCTAGCAGTTTTGCGAGAAATATAGTTATTATACAATTTATAGCCTAGGAAATTCTCTACAAAAAAGGTCATATGAGTTTTTTTCGTAGGAGTAATGAAAATAGAAAGAAAGAAGAAGATATTGCTATGGTGTCTCAAAAATTAGAAGCTGCCAACATCAACGTGAAACACGCTCAAGACGATGCTTGTGTTCTCGTTACTCCTACGAAAGAAACTCATAGGATCTTTTTTGTAGAGAATTTCCTAAGCTATAAATTGTATAATAACTACTTTTGTCGCAAAACTGCTAGATAACGAGATATTCACGAAAAACAGTTGTTTTTTTCAACCCTCTGTAAAATTTTTAGCGGCGGTCGGATCGATGGGGATACCAAATAAAGGCCCATACCAAAATTTAGCTTGGTGGTAATTATTCCGCAGATTCGACAGATATCCGTCCAATTTCACTGGACTAGAAGGGCTAGAGACGGAAATAAAGAAACTGATAGACTCATCAGAAACCTCTGATCACTCCGTGTCGAAGAACAGCTACTTCCACGATTCTTCCGACTTCGCGTCCAGCGTTATTTTCGTCGCTTCTTTACCGTCCACTTCATGCTCGTTCGACCGCTTATCGCGGTATTGTATAATCCCGCAAGTTCCCATTGCGTCACTCGGCGCGCAGAGTGGGACAATTAAACGAGGCCACTCGGATCTCTCTGTCGCTTCCGAGTACACGAGAAAAGCAAAGTCGATCTTCCTATCCGCGCTCCTCCAGCGAGCGCGTCTCCTGCGGCCCACCATCGAGCTTTCCCAGGTACTTAACCGTTCCCGTTTAAACGCCCCACCCCGTACACCCGAGGTCACTAGCTCTCCTCCAAACCGTTACAAGCTTCCACCGCGTGGAGCGTAGCTGTTACTACACCGCGCACTCCACTTCCTAAAACGATCTCGATCGATCTCGCCCCTCCCTCTCCGTCCACCCACGGACGTCTGTGTTGTCCCGTTCGAAGAGGCGACCAGGGCGGGCGGGAAGCAAGGGCGCGAGATCCGGATCGTTCTCGAACGAAGCCACTTTACCTAGCGCCTGAGATCGCAAGCGGCGGCGATCATTGGGGCGTGAACGGCGGAGCCAGTCGCGCAGCAATCCCGCCGGCAGTCTCTGCTTTTCGGTTGGCGGTCGCGTTATCGCGGGGCGAATTGCATAATGAGCGGGAAACGAAATCGGAGACCGGTTCGAAATGCCTGGTGTGTGTTGCCGGTGCCGATAACGGTATCAGCGCGCTCCGCTGTTACGTGAGCGCTGACCGCAATCGTAACGCGCGCCACGGCCACTGCAGAGAGGCTCTCCGAATGCTACCTATATCGAGCGAGTGGCTGGCATTGTGCACGTGCCTTTATGTACTGTACTTAAAGTTCGACGTACTCCACCGAGGAACTATTTCAGGCCCGCGCCGCAGCCTTCTATCCCCGCATTTTTGGAACGCCCCTGCCTCCCCCTTCCGCTCCTCGGGCGGGCCCGTTGCCTTTTAACCGCTAAAAATGTCCCGCGAAAGAAATTCCCTCGGGACGTCCACTTGCGCGCCGATAAAGGCTTCCTCCGCGCCTCGGGGGGCAAGCTGGGCGAATAGGAGAACGGCGAACAGAGGCTCCTTGGAGCGCGCGGAGGAGCTGCTAGAATTCCTGGAATATTCGATAGCGTAGATAAACGGGCCTCTTCCTGGTATCTACTTGGCCGAACAGATTCGCCGCGGCGATAAGCGGGACTGAATGAAGGGAATTCGAGCGTGCCTGCCCGCGGTTCTTACGCGTTACGTAACATTGCGCGGGGGATTGGAGCGCGCAACACTCCCTGCGGAGAGGTGGCCGAAGATTCCTCGAGGCTCGTAGGAGCCGCAGTTACATCCCGGAGGTATCGACGCGTCGCGACGAGCACGAGGAATTCGGTGACTCGCGTGGCCAGTTTCAGGGTAATGGGACGGATAACGGTCGTGTCCTCGGGATGCTGATAAGAGAGAGAGAGGGAGGGAGCGAGCGGCGGAAGGAGAGCTGCCTCGAAAAGCGGGCTGGGCGGAGAGAGCGCGATAAAGAACGGGCGACGACGAGGAGGGAGGTCGAAACGTTAGCGCTGCGTACACAAGGAGAGAAGAGGAATGCCTTTGTCGTTACATAATCGCGCGTCACGCGGCCGAGTTGATACAATTTGGAGCAGCTCCGGAGGAGGCGCGAAAAGAAGAGAGTCACGCGAGAACGATGCGTGCCCCGAGATTCGCGAAGGGTCGCTCGATAACGCGTTTAACTCTTGCGGGTCATTGCTGCACTTCCTAGTGGCCCCGCTTCGGCCGCGCTGATTGATCGAGTGATCGAAACGTGCCCGAGAATAGTTGCGGGCAGTTGGATATTTAGATAGCGAGGGGTTCGATTACTTTCGTCATTGTTTTTGTCTGTGTAAGCGTGGTCGGATTCTCGCAGTGGTGTCTCTTCGCAGAATCACAGCCAGATGCGTGGGATTAATATCGAGCGCGGCGCGATGAGTCGCGAGCCGCGAGTTCTCCGCGCGCGACGCCTTCGGCGAAGAGTAATCCGGGTGGGCGACACCCTGAAATATCGCGCGAATAAATTTGTTGCGGTGCCCCGTGGGCCGCGCTACGCTCGGGTCGTCCGTTGCATTAGCGCGCGGTGCGCGTTCCCCGAAAGGCTGGCGTCGGAAGAGAAACAAATGCCGGCTGGCTTGGCGTCGGGTCAACGGGAATCGCCTCGGCGTCACGCGGAATTTACGCTTCCCGGCCGTATACATCGAGATTATTAGCCACCAGAAGCTGCAGCGCCGTCGAAACGGCCCTGTAAATTCCCCTGATCGGCCTGGGGTCTCTTAAATTTCATCTCGCCCCTCTGCCGCGAGAATTCGCCGCGCGAGAAACAGAAACGCGCGGGAATTGGTTCGCGCGATCGCTCCCCCAAGTTAACGATCGACGCGCGGTTCAACGAGCAAGGAAACGAGGCACAGAGGTTGAAGCGAAGCTCGAGGGGACTGCGAGAGAGATACGATAAGAGGATTCCCTGGCACGCGCACCGCTCCGGAGAAAAAGAAATGCCTGGCAAGCATATTCGATGGAAAGCGAGACCGATGTCGACGGGCCACGTGCGCGGTCCGTCGCCATTGCGCAACTCTGCGATACATCTACACGTGCACGCGTGACAACGGGACCCGTGTCTCCGGCTCGCATAATCTCTTCTCCGCCACTTTGGTAGAATTAGTCAGCTAGCCGCGATTACGACCGCCACGTAACTGTAGCGGCTCCCCTCTCTCTCTCTCTCTCTCGGAAGATAGGGTCGCGATAAGTCGGCGGTATCGTCGATGAAGATTCTACTCGAGAGACACGTGCCCGGTTGGATCGTGCGTCGAACCGATCGTTTCTTGTTTATGAAACGTTATCGGCGCACGCTCGGTGCACCGTCGGAACTCGTGCCTCGCAGCCCTCCGCGGGGGTTGCGCAACGATCGAAAATAGAAAAGCGACTGGGCGAAACGGGGCGGAAAAACGAAACAGGAAATTATGCAACTACGTTTTAGGGATCATTCATCGCCGGTCGTTCGACCAAGTGACGGCCGCGCCAGCGCGCGTACAGAGCGTATTAATAGTGGCGCGGCGTATTTACGGATTTTCCAACGAATAATCGCCCCGTCGCAGGATGACGCGCGAATGTTTCCGCGATCGTAACGATATTCGCAGCAAGGCGGACACTCTCTGCCCCCGCGCACGCGTAAGAAAAGAGCGCGCGCTGCGTCGGCTGGTCCCGAGTTGCGTCACGAGTCACTGGGTTACAACCCCCCATACATTTGACGAGGGAAGATCTCGAACCCTGAAATTCAAAAAATTATGAAACTCTGTAAATATGTGGGTGAAGTCCTCCTGAGTACAACGCAATTTCGCTTGCTGCTCAAATTCACTCCAAGAGGGTGCAATTGACCCCTGGATTTTTTTCTATTTTGTATTATTACTCGCGAACTATAAGAGATAGAAGAAAAAGTGTGCAGGAAAAAGTTACTTCTTTTAATTAAGACTATCATTTAGGTAACTTATAGTCCATACAGTTCTTACAGTTGAGTTGTAACACAAAAATGGAAAGTAGCCGGATTTTCAGGAGTCAATTTTACCCCCTTAGAGTGAGTAAATTTAAACTTTAAACTTTGGGGATATGTAGAGTTTAATATAGGTATGTATTACGCAATTTTTTTGTTTGCTGCCCAAATTCACTCTAAGGGGGTGAAATTGACCCCTGAAAATCCGTTTTTTCTCGATTTTGTGTTATAACTCGCGAACCGTAAGAACTGTAACAACTTTAACTTACCAAATGATAGTCCTAATTGAAAGAAGTAACTGTTTCCTGAACAATTTTTTTCTATCTCCTACAGTTCGCGAGTAATAATACAAAATAAAAAAAATTTCAGGAGTCAATTGCACCCTCTTGGAGTGAATTTGGGCAGCAAGCGAAATTGCGTTGTACTCAGGAGGACTTCCCCTACGTATTTACAGAGTTTCACAATTTTTTGAATTTCAGGGTTCGGGATCTCCCCTTGTCAAGTGTATGGGGGTTGAAACTTGGTAACCCGACATACATGAAAATGGTTACTCCTACGAAAAAACTCATGGGACCTTTTTTGTAGAGAATTTCCTAGGCTACAAATTGTACAATAACTATTTTTGTCGCAAAACTGCTAGATAACGAGATATTCGTGAAAAACAATGTTTTTTTTCAACCCTCTGTAAATTTTTTACCGGCGGTCGGATCGATAGGAACATTTGACATATTGTTGGAAACGACTAAATAAAGGCCCATACAAAAATTAAGCTTGCTCGGATTTATTCCGAAGACAGATCCTAGCTTCACTGTACTAAAACCCCAACGACCGATCGCGCCCGTGCATCTTCAAACTTTCAAGTGCGCGAAAGCGAGCAGCCAATAGCGATAGATTTCGAAATGTCCATTCGATTTCAACAGAGATAACGCGATTACGTTAGAACTACCAGCGACATCCTTGCGTCGAATCTATCGAGGTACGCACGCGCGCAAAGTGCATTAGGATTACAGTAATCACTCAACTTCGCAAGCACAGTTCTGAAACACGCTGTACGCGAACTGGTCGCGCGTTACCGTCGTTCGTCGGTTTACGAGCGCGGTGTGGCAATGTGTTACCGTTCCGTGGAAGCAAGATCGTACCAGGAACGAAGAGAGGGGAGAGGTGTTGAACGCAACGCACTCCGTCCGGATCAATTCCAACGCTTGCCCAACGCCACGTAATTATTTCGTGTGTGCGTGACGCGCGCGCCAGCCAAGGGTCCGCTATTATTATCTCCATGGAGAAATATTGACCCCGAGACACGAAACCGAATGCTATACGCGCGCGATCCTCGGCGCCCGATACGATCTTCGCGTACGTGCACGTCGCTTTTGCGCAACCGAGTGCGGCT
Source organism: Andrena cerasifolii (assembly GCF_050908995.1). Taxonomy (NCBI): domain Eukaryota; kingdom Metazoa; phylum Arthropoda; class Insecta; order Hymenoptera; family Andrenidae; genus Andrena; species Andrena cerasifolii. The sequence goes on from NC_135123.1 coordinate 7,420,953, forward strand.
TTCGCCGTACGGTTAGCCGCGTTTATAATTACCGCTTTTCGCGGCGCGCTCGGGCCTTCCATCATTTTTATCGATCGCTCGCGGAGCGACCGTAACCAGTTTCGGGCGCAGGTTTATCCCGCTAATTGAACGTTACACGCGCCGCGGCGTTTAGTATCCTCTAAACGCCGAGCCCCGACGAGCCGTTGCCAGCGTTTAACGGCGGCCAGTGATTTTCGAGTTTCCCGGAGAAAAGGGCGACAACCTCTTCCCTCGCTACGAGCCTGGTACGTACACGAGTGCGTGCCCACGCACACGTGCAGGCGCCCTCGCACGCACTCTGACTCCCGTTGCTGCACGGGCGAGACACACGCGTAAAGAACCGTGTAATGGCTAAATATGACTCAGCGACAACGTGTCGCGTAGCCGAGGCGAACCACTTCGATTCCTCCGAGCCTGACAAAGGGTAGAGGCGTCAAGTTATCCGTGAGGTTCAGGGGAGGAAGTGGAGTCCTGAGTAATTTGTAACGAGGAAAGAGCTTTAGTTGAAGGAAGTAGATGGTTCCGCAGTGGCGGAGGGTAGCGATCCTCCTAGGGAGTGATCGGTATAACCGCGCAGCCATTTTGAAGCAAAACCGAAAAAAAAATATAACCTAAACGTTTATCTGTCTCTTTCTATCAGTATTTCTGTCTCTTTTTTTACAGTTTCTTTCTCTGTCTACTTCCGCTTTTGCTCCAAATCGCGGCAACCAATCAGCGACGATACGCGTTGTTCCGATCACTAACTACAGGATCACTAGTGGAGGGGACTCTGTCGGTCACGCCGGGAAATTAAACGGGATCGAAACGTTATTCGCCGAACGGAAGTGCAGGCGGGATTCGGACGAGATCTTATTTCGGTTGTTCGGCGAAATTAAAGCGACACGTAAGACAGGCCAATGTTTCGTCAGTTTAGAAATTTCGCGTAGGCGACGTTGTTTTCCGCCGTGGCAAAAATCATCGGATCGATAAAGCGCACGGTACGACGACATGAGTCACGCGAGAGAAGTCGTGTACGGTGACTTGGGAGCGAAATTCCAAGTGATTGCTCAATTTCGAGCGGGCCTCGTGCCTCGATAGCGGCGTTGCAGCGAATTAAGAGACCATTAGGCTACACTCTAAACCCTATCTCGCCGAGCGCCCATTTATCTTTTCCCATTGAACGTGCCGTAAAGCAGGAGTTGCAGGTTATGGGGAACTTTACGGTAGATACTCGATGATCTGTGTCGCTGCCCTCTGGTGGCCAAGCCCGAAACTGTTTGCAATTGTAGGTACAAAAAATAAAATGGGGTTCGGACGTCGCGTGGGAATATCGACAATGGTAATTCGAGGGAACCACGGCCAATGCGAACAGTTTCCTACTTGCCGATGACACAGATTCCGCGGAGACAACTGGAGGCGCAGGATACATAATCGACAGAGGGAAGGGCACGTCGCAGCCTCGTTGGGATCGTAAAACTGCGATTGGCGAGGCCGCGGAAGCACGTTGCTGCTCGGCCGTAGAGCGTACGTGATTAGAAGAGATCCACGTACGTCTCGACGACGTATTTACCCGAACGGCTTCCGCGGTATAAGCGGCTTGACATTCGCCGGCAAACACGCGCGTACAGCACGTGGACGATGAAACGCGGCGCACGGCCACGATGCAACGAGGCTGTTACGTAATTCTCGGCCCGCGTGCTTCGACGGTTAATTCACGAGCTCGCTCTTTCCACCTCAACCTCTCTTTCTGCCGTTTGCTCTTTCGCGTTTAGACACGAGGGTTCGATACCCTGCGGCTATTCCGTTCGCGTCTGTTTGTTACGCGTGGAAGGAGCGGACGCCGGTGAAGACGAAGATGAGGTTATTTGAATGGGGGGAGGGAGATAGCACTAGCGGCTCGTGGGGCTGGCCGAGCACTGGACTTGGTCCCACGAGACAAGTCCAGTGCTCCACTGATCAGATTAGAGGAAATAATCGTTCTCTCGGGGAGACCACGGATTCAGATAGAGAGCATGAATATTGGGGAAACACGGTGATACGTACGTATATCGCGTCCACAGTCATCCTTCCCGTCTCCATCTCTGGATATATCCAAGGGAGGCTGCGTCCTTCACTGAACACACAGAACACTGATACCGGGCCACCTGCCGATTTTCACGGCTTAAACACGCGCGACACTGATCACCACGCGTTTAACACGAGAATTCTGCGCGCACGCGACCGCGTATCCTCGGGATGAACGATTCGATCGAAACTTCTCGTGTTAGACGCGGCTTTCTGACGATTTCACGGCAACTTTCCGCGGGGACGCGACCGTTACGCGATTTGCCGGGAAACGCTGAGCGCGCCTCCGATTCTCGAACTTTTGCTTGCGATTCTCGAACTTTTGCTTGCGATTCTCGAACGTTCCCTTTCGATTCTCGAAGTGTTGCTACCGGTCTCTAGAAGTTTCGCCAGACGACCTGAGAGGCGCCACAAGCGCGGGCCAGAAATATTCCCGATTCCCCTGAAAGTACCATTATTCCATCGATTTCAGGCGTTAAATTGACAAATACGACTGGAAATACAATGTGGACGATGGGTCGAATAAAATTAGCACGCTTTCGCGGCAGCTATTATTGATGATGGAAACGAGACGTATCTCACGTTTCCCGTTCAACGTGAGACACAGAATCGTCGCTTTCGCGTTGCATTAACCGTCGCTTGTGTAAACAAATATTTTCATAAACGGGTAGATATCGCCGCGAATGCAGCACGTGGCACGTTTTGTAAAAACACACGTGCTGGCTTACGTAACCGCACCCTCGGGCTCCAAGTTATGCCCGCTGGTCCTGCGATGCTCGTAACTAACGAACGCAGCGGTGAATTGTTTCTAATTACTCGAAAGCACGTTGCTTGATTAACGAATGAAGCTAAGATCGACGATTAAGTCATCGCGAGTCCTATCGCCTCGTAGGTCGCGGATTATCGCGGATATTGCGCGCAGGTTTTTTCAGTTTTTTCTCTCTCTCGCGATAGATCGGAACAAAGTTGCAAAGTGCGAACGTTATCGTTCTCGACGGTTATCGCGAGCAATTAGCACGCGTAACGAGCAATCGGTCTTATAGTGCTACACGGATTTGTGGAAGCGTCTGCACTTACGTAAGTCTGCCTCGTGCCCGGTCTGATCCTCATCTTCGCGATATTCTACGAGAGTTTGACACAGCAATCGACGAACACAGCAATCGACGAACACAGCAATCGACGAACACTGCAATCGACGAACACTGCAATCGACGAACGGAACTACGTAGCGTACGTTATAGGGGGCACTCGCAGACTGGGTTAGGTCGCGTTCACGCACTATCGAAGTGAAGCACGTGCTTTCGTATGCGATTCCATGAGCAAGTGAAACAACAACGGTAGACATTTACTTTATATTTATTCTTCCAATAAACAAAACTGGAAATATTTTACAGGGAGACATAAACGGTTCGCAATTACATATCGCTACGTATCAACAGTTCGATAGAAGTTAAGAGGTAGGGAGCCTTAATGAATATGAACAGGGATACTGGAACAAAGGGATTTGCTTTCTTCTCGCATTTTTGTTACAAATAGGCGATTCAGCAGAGGCGTAACGATTCAGCTGGCAAAGATCATGGTTAGGTTCACCGACACCTCCGACCTTGAGGAGCGCGACCTTACCCAAGGCTATTTTGCGACTTGCCTGGCTATTGTTCGAGCTGAGTTTTGTTGGCAGTGCGAGCACGTCTTTCGATCTCTCGGAATTCTTCACCTTTGGCCGCTGGTGTGCCACTCTGTATGTAACGGTTACAAAAACTCGCGAAGCTCTCCCTGTTAGGCGCGATATGGTCGATTACCACTTGGACAGGGTCGTCCTAGAGCCTCCAAAGCGCCCGACCACGTCCCTGGCATCGAAAATCATTGTACAAACGAGGTAGTGCAAACACAGCAGTAAGGCAATGATCTTCGGCGCGCGCTCGACGAATACGAATGGCCACTTGATACACAATGCGCACCTTGAACAGGCGCGTGACCATGCTCCTCCTCGGCGGCTGTTTTCCCTTTTTTTTCTGTATTAAATATTTACTCCCGTTGATAAGAATCCTTAGGGCGACGTAGCGGAGATCGCTAGACGTGGGTGAACACGTCCAGCGGTAGGGAATACATTAAGCACTTATTTGTTCACGATAAACCCGCGGCCTTCGCGTGACATTCAACGCCGTATCAGGACTACAAAGAGACACTCGATGCGCTCAATTAGTTCCATTAATGAAGGAACAGAATTCTAATCCGTTAATCTCCGATAAATCGATTGCTTATCTCTGAAAGCCGAGTTTCATCATCCGCGCTGTGCAATGTGGATAATTAGCTCGGGTGAACAATTGTTCCAGGAACTTTCAGTTATCGTTGAAGCGTTTGACGTCGACACCAGGTGTGACGCACGGTTTTCACGGGAATGCGTCACCGAATTAAACCACGATGGTTTGATTACATTTCAGAGATGGGACATGTTACAATTATTACGCGCCCTGTCACCGGCAAAGAATGATCACAATTGACTCACGCCGCGGGATCGAGTTAGTACTCTGGTTTGAATTCAGCAAGGCACGCCAAGTGATCGGTGTGGATCGTAACCTGAAGCGGTGCGTAATCGACGGTGACAAGAAAAAAAGAACGTGGCTTAGGAGGTCGGGTATCTGTAGAAGTCTCTCGAGATCATTCTTTTCCTTCTTCCTGATTCCGTATCGCCGCGACCTTCTCTCGTTAATGGTCCACCGTCACTCGGCAATCGCGTGACACCGCCGTACAAGGACTGCGTTCTGTCCGTGGCTAGTGCCTCGAATGAGTTCCTTGGAACGTGCTCCGTTGTGTCACCTGCGGATTAATAAATGTCCCATTTACCGGCATTAAGGACTTTACCTCCAAACCGGAAGGCCAGTTGCGCTAACGTGCGCTACGCCGTGCTAGTCCCGTTTTAGGCGCGTGATGTCAGTTCTTCGTTTACAAGCGAAAGGTGACGATGCGGTTAATAAGAAACTGCGCGATCATTCCAAACAAACGGTTATTAATGTACATACTGTTATAGTCTAGCCTCTATTCGTGGCGCGCGTGACTAGCTTGACATGTCACCGAGCTCCACCGCATCGTCACCGTAATCGTTTGGCACACAGTGCGCGGTGCATTCGTCACCGCCGTTAATAAACTCATCCCGTCTGTTGACTCGGGAATCGTTCTCGTCGCTATCTGACATTTAAACCGCGGTCGGATAATATACGGTGCCATTAATTCCCTCGGATTATCCTTTGTCCCGCTCGATCCGAAATCGTATGCAGATTGTCGCGAGTCCCTCGCCGCGCCCGCCCCTTTGCCATAGCTGCTAAAATAATGGTTGGTTTCGTGTGCTTGCAGATGTACTAAGAAGACAAATTATGGTGGCAGAATTTGTCACCCGTCAGAGTGGTTCGCCGATCAATGGTGAGACCGCGTGCCTGAACAGCAACATGCCGGCCACCCACACGATGGCGCACGCTGGTCACGGTGGCCACGGCGGTCACGATGCCCACGGGCCGTTGCCTCCACTGACGCATCCGGGGCACCACGCTGTCCCGCCCTCGATGCAGCAGCACCAGCACCAGCCTCAGCAACAGCCGCCGCCGCAGCAGCAGCAACCCCAGCACCACCACCACCATCTACAGGCCCAGCAGCAGCAGGCGCAGCAGCAGCAGGCCCAGCAGCAGGCCCAGCAGCAGGCGCAGCAGCAGCAGCTCCATCACCTTGATGCCCAACAGGTGACGACACACCCCGAAAATTTCCCCCCGAACTTCGACATCAGAAAAGAGCTATTTTCTCAGCGCAAGCAAAGGGAGTTCATACCGGACAACAAGAAGGACGACAGCTACTGGGACCGCAGGAGGCGCAACAACGAGGCCGCCAAGCGGTCCCGGGAGAAGAGGCGATTCAACGACATGGTGCTCGAGCAGAGGGTGATGGAGCTCAGCAAGGAGAACCACATCCTCAAGGCGCAGCTCGAGGCGATACGGGACAAGTTCGGTATCTGCGGCGAGTCTGTGATCAGTACCGAGCACGTGCTCGCCGCCCTGCCCTCCGAACCCCCCATCAGCGTGAAGAGGGCGAAGCTTCCGGCCTCCGCGGCCCTCCTCTATGCCAGGACGCCCAGTCCCGTGCACACGTCCGTGATCCATCAGCCCGTCAGCGGGGCCCGATCGCCAAGGTCGCCGGCCCAGCTCTACGTGCCCGAGACCACCGCTTACCCCGAAGCGGAGAGCTTCCAGTACCCCTATCCTCACCCAGCTATGCACCTAGACACCACGAGCGCCCTCAACCTGTCCCGCGGCCGTCGCGCTCAGTCCCCCTTCGAGCTGTCCTCTGGAAGCGGGGACGAGGGCCCCCAGATGGTGGTCAGCTCGCAGAACTCCACAGCTAACAACAGTCTGCCCCACAAGCTGAGGCACAAGTCGCGCATCGGCGACAAGGACGCGGCCAGCGCGCTCCTGGCGCTCCAGGGCATCAAGCAGGAGCCGGGACCAAGGGCGTCGCCTCCGTGGGACAACGAGGGGTCCAGCGACGAGCGCGACTCCGGCATCTCCTTGGGCGCCGAATGGACAGGGCCCGCCGTGTCCGCCGTCCCCGAGAGCGAGAGGGAGGTGAAGTCGAGGCTGGACCGCCTGGCCTCCGAAGTAGCTTCCCTGCAGTCGATACTCCGCCTAGGCAAGTCGGCGGACAGTCTGACGGGACACCCGATGCCAGCGAACGCCGCTGTGAACGGGCCTTGAGGCGGGAGCCAACCCTTCTTTCTTCGTGGCTCCCGAGCGGACAAGCGAAGAACCACCATGGCCCTGCACCGTGCGCGGGCCTCTTTGTGATCCTCGAATAAAGATCGACAGATCTTTGAGCTGCGTCGGACGCGACGGCGGCGACGATGACTCCTCGCATCCACCACGAAGAGATAACAAAAAAGTACTCTCTTTCTTTCCTTCTGGACGCTGATTCGCGCTGAACGTTTCCAAGTGATGGTAGTCGGTAGCAGGAAGTAGTAGTCACGCGATTCCTGCGTATATCCTCGGAAGGGAAAGAGCTCGAGTGGACGTGTACAGATTTCATTGGGAGCAACTGCTACCGCTTCTGCAGTATTGGATCCGCGTGCACTTTGGTAGCAGCTTAACGGTCGGATATGGTAGACCGACTAGAAGAACGTTTAGTCGGTCAAGTGCGAAGAGGATCGATCGGATCGACTGTCGGATGCCCTGCGCTGAAATGGGTTTACACTGTCCACGCTATCGTAAACGATGATTTAGTTGATAAGCTGCGACTAGTGTATAAGTAACTTAACACTGTAAGACTTTCTTAGGCTATTTCGTTGATACTATCACCCCATTGTACGTCACCATCGAGTTCGTTTTCTCCGATTCGGGCAATCACGTGTAGCGGCTAGACGAGTCGATCGTTATTATTTGGCTATCGCGCGCTAGACCTGCGCAACGGTTCGGAAGTAGCTTCGCCACTTGAGCGCGCTCGATTCGTATCGCCCTTAACGCCCGAGAGACGCGAACTCGAAGATCTTCGGACGATCGCGTTATTTATCCCCCGGCACGCCCCGGCGGGAGTGCTTGATCGAAAGAAGCAAGGAAAAAGAAATGACTTCGAAGATCTTCGGATTCGCGCGGCGTCGAGCTTCTCTCGGGTACACGAATTCATCCTCCCCGATTGATGATTGGTCGCGCAACCGGCTATTTCACTACCGCCAGTTATCCTTAACGATTAAATCCCCGCGTGGTTATCGAAGCAAAGCAATAACACCCTATCTTATCGTTCGATCTTCTCTCCTTCGAGATCGCCCATTCTTCGTCGATGTTCTCCTCCGTCGTAACGGGGGCAGCGGGGGATACTTGCTGCAGAGCCAACTGCCTGTTAGCATTCGCACGCCTGGCTTCGATTCTCGTTTATTTGCCGACTCTTCTATCACTCTGCGTTACCCTCCCCCTTGGAACCGAGCCCGCAGGTCGATCCGCAGGCAACGCGGGGTGCCCCGGAAGCATCGATCGATGAGGAAGAACCTCCGCGCTCCTCTGAATCGTTATATCTCGCCCTCCCTCGCGTCTTTACCTCCTCTCTCGCCCCCTTTCTTCTTCTTCTTCTTTTTTTTTATACTTTTGCTATAAGCGATTAATCGTGACCGCGTGTGTACATATTGTATGTATAAGCCAGAGGGAGCGTGTACATTTCGGGTTTCGCGCTTGCTGGTGCTTCACCGTCGAGAGAAGGTGTCCTCCAGCTGGTCGGGACGAGAGGGTGGACCGCGAGACTTGTCGGATACCGGGAACGCGCGGTATCCAAAGTATTAAGCGAGCCTATAGCTGTGTATGTAATTGTATATATAGTGCACATATACAAGGAACTATACATATTATATATATATATATATACGTATATATAAATACATATATATATATTTTTTTCAAATTAATGTATTTTTCGATATCGTGTGAGAGAATCGGACGGAACGGTCTTTGCGCGTGCGCTCCTATGCGTAACGCTATTGTGTCATACGCGAATGAGAGGACGTACTGACATCCTTTTTATCGGTCGGTTGTTCGGTGAGGAAGAGAAACGATAAACCTGTTTGGAAAGGAGGGAGAGCAATCCGTCTCGCGAATCGAAGGGACTCCTTCTCGGAAATTCTATGGCGAACGCCACGGGCGGATCGATCGAACGATCGCAATCGTGCTCGCGATAGGCAAGAAAACCGAAGCGGCGAATTGACCGGACATCGATCTTTCCCCGGGCAGTTCGTTGCCGATCAACGCGTCAGTCACCTATTTATTTGAGGAGAAACGGAGAAGTCGGGATCGTTCGATCGGTGCGCTCGTCGATGTGTCCACCGCTCTGTGTACGTCAGTGTGATAAGCCACAAACGTTAATCTAAAGCCACTATATTTGTAAAACTTTACCTTTATTTATTATCGTTAATCGCCTATACGGAGCCGCGTGAAAATAGCATTTCGATCAGGGAGAACCTCGGGGTTCCCCCGCTTACCGTTCAAAATACTATTCTCTACTCGGCTCTGCCTATGTCACGGGGAACAACTGCGCCAACGATTTGCGAGCGAGACTACAGAACGAAAAAAGAAACGATTCGACGCGCTTTCACTGTTTCATTAGCGACCACCGCGGCTACCTTCTGTGGCGTTTGTAATGTACGAGAGGCATATCAAGTTTGAACGCTCCCGAGCGGGTGCGATCTGTCGGCAGATCGGGCGGCGCGTTAACTGTGTTTATTAGGGTTTCTGTAAGACGCATCACAAGACTGTTTTCTAATCGTAATCGGCGTTATTCGCGGAAGGATCTCGTTGTCCGTGTTTATCCTCCCTCCCCTCGTTTGTACTTTTTACGTTACTTCCCCTGCGTGAATTTTTCTATATTTTATACGGCATGTTTTGTATTATTATTATTATTAATCGCGCGTAACAATGTTCTGCGAACGACACCGCCCCAGCAATGATCGATGGACTCCAATTGCCGCCGCTCAAACGTTTCGCAGCTCCCGCAGAACGAATGGAAGTCGTTACAAAGGTTCGCGCGTCGAGTGGCGACGGGAATGCGCACGATTAATTTTCACTTTTCGCTGTTTGTAAATAAGCGTCAACTATCGGACAAAACGTGCCCATTAATTAGCATTACAAAGTCGAATCTGTTCTGTTCTCATTCGCGCAAAGGCGACACGCTCGCTTTCCAACGTCACGACGCAGAATTTGATCGTTGCTCCGCAGTTGATTTACTGTAACATACCACGAGTGCCTATAATGACGATGCCGAACGTGTATCCCGCAGTCGGCAGTGAAGCTAACAGTTCTCTAACAGCCTCCGCCCGAGATCGCCGAGCGCGTCTCTATCGCGCGACGATGATCCTCTCGATGAGACCGGGCTGTATTTGTAAATACGAACGCGTCGAACTCGTTCGTGATCCGGGGACAGAGATTGCCACGAGCCGCGATCGTTGCACGCTCTGCTCTCAAGAATTCCAAATAATCTCTACTTCCCAATCGAGTAGCTTGCCTCGCGGGGAAACGTTAGCCTCGACCACGGCGACCATAAATCAATATCGTTTGTACATAAACTGCACTTTTGCCAAAAAGCACGCTATTCGTGCCGATGGAAGTGGCGCAAATATCGAGTGGGCGTAAGAAAAAGCATCGGCCGGAGAAGGAACCCCTTCTTTTTTTTCTATTTTTTTTTTTAAATCTCTCTTCGTTGACCATCTCTCGCGTCTCCTTTAACCCGTTACCCCTTGAAATAGCTTCTTTGAGAACGTTTCGAATACAGTTCCTATACAAGTAATGGTAAAGCGACTTAGACGGTCGGCCGTTGTCCACGATAAACATGATTCCACTACGAGAGTTTCGATCCTCCTTTCTCCGGCTGTTACGGAGATATAAGTATTTAGATCTAAGGGACATATCCACAGCGTGTAGTGTACTTGTATATGAATACCGAAATAAATATTTTCAATGTTTTTGACAATAATCGGATGGCGTTTGACTTGCTGCAACCCCTTCCTGCTTGCTTGACCCGTCTACCCGTAGCGTGGAGCGTAAAGAACATAGAATTGCTCGTATCTAGGAAACCATATATTTCATACGAAAACGTAATAGAGATGTAAAGAGACAAATATTACTGAAATACACCCAAAAGGGTATATAGAATGGATTCGCAATGGCTATAAATACAGCGACAGTAAAGACACCATGCGTTAACGTGAAAAAAAAATATAAAAAATATATCCGTAAAGTTAATTTGTACAGTTTCAAAGTATAATTGTCGATCGTGCAAGTGATTAGACGTCAGAACGAAAGAAATGTGGCCAGCACAGCCGACGAATCTACGATTGTCTATGATGTACCTGCCCGCGTTAGAAAGTGAAGCAAGTATCGACATCTCGGTGCCAATGATGCGGCCGTAAGTAGCGTAAAGAGCGACGTATTCGCACGTTCTCTCGTTTTAACAATCGTACATCCTTTTTTACATGCTTATCGATTTTTGTAAAACTATGCGCCTGCAGCGATTTGAGATTTCGGTATCGACAATTCGGTAGGCGGGGCGAAGACACCAGATTCTTTCATATTTAAATACGAAGATTATTTTCTTTTCTTGCACTTGGTCCTACCGCGACGTCTGCGCGAAGAGTTTGGACGAGTGTCTGTCTTCTTTGAAGATCTGCGAACACGTCGAGCGTTACCACGCGATACTTTCATCTTTAATGAAAGCTAGAGGAGAATTACTTACCTATGAACCCTGTTCACAGACACAGAAGTGTGCTTTTTTAACGTCAAGTGCTGCTGGACCAGTTCCGCCAATTTACCTTGCTGGGCGAGCATCGAAAGGAAAGTGCAAATAAACTCATCGTAATTGTGTGTTCTACGGCAATCATCGATCTGAAATAAAACAATATTCTAGAACTCTTAAATTTTCTACTTCAGGATGTACTTACCTTGTATTTGTTCCTCTTGTCATTTTCGTCCTTTAAACTGGTCTCACAAATGCTGATTTCGTGCTCCAAGTTCTTCAACAAGGCTAGAAGATCTTTGGGCGCAAACGTGTGCGGTTCGAATAACTCTGGGTATTTGGAACACAATTTCGGGTCGATCTTTTCAACCTTCTTCTCCTCGGTAACAGTATCCCCGTTACTAGTTTTCACTCTAGCATGTGGTATTCTAACTTCTCCCGACAAGCAGACCTTCTTATGCAAGTGACCACTGTCGGAAACTAATCTTTTCCCATTTATATTAATATTCCCAAGAGAACGACCTGCTTAGGAACGTATACTTTATGCATTGTTATAAGTTTTGTGCCCTAATGGATCACAGTGAGTGAGGCAATGACACATATACATACTCAAACCCGCCTCGTTCTTCTCATCCCCAGCAACTCTAATTACAACAAACTTTTTAAAATCTTTCGTGGATGTTGGGCTGCTCTGGCCAGAATTCCACCCCCATGCTGCGGACAAGAAGCCATTGATTGTACGATAAAAAGAGTGCGAAGATGCTGGCGGAGAACGGGTCAACTAACTGTATCTCGGAGGTGCCAAAGAAAACGATGAACCGTGGGGGAATGTGTGAAAGGCAAATAGTACCATCAAGCAGGACAGTTAAATTTTAGTTGGCTAGGCGACAGCGCACGTAACGTTACGACAAGATGAGACTGATACTTCTTATTTTCTCTTCTATTCTGGTAACAGCGTCGTCGAAATGTCCAGAATCGAGGAAACCAGACTCCACTAGCTGCACCGTGTTTTATAAATGCGTGAGTTTACCTAGTGGCGGTTACGTTTGGGTACCCAGTAAATGTACAGAGGGCTTGGTAAGACAATCCACTATTGCATTAGTATCACTCGCTGCTTTCAACATTCTTACGAACTTTTAATTCTTAGATATTCCAGCCGTATTTAAGAATGTGTGTTCTACCCGGTGATTCCTGGACATGTGACGCGCTGTCGACAGAATCATCTATCATAACAAACAGGTACGATACGCCTGATTTAGTGGACCCAAATGAAACTAGTTACATGGGATTAACACAAGATCCTTCAAATTTTTCTGAACTCATTGATTCGTCATACACTACTGATAGCATTCCTGATCAAGAACTCGTAACTCCGTATCCCCTAATTGAAATTGATGGAGCAGTGGAAGATAAGCATGAAACAAATATGGATAATGCTCCTGTAACTAATCTTCTAGATTATGGCTATTTACAAGCTCAGAATCATACCACGAAGGATTATTTGATGTTAAATCGATTGATACGTCACTTATTGGTTTACAAAGAAATCACAATTCCTTTAGAATTGCTAGCATCATTGCCACTACCTACGCCTTCGAGAAGTAGTATAAGTATAAGTGAAACTGTGCCTAACGAATTAGAACCCTCCAAGACCAAGCAAAGAAGCGTGTTAATGAATTATCTCATACAGAATTACATTCAGCAGAATAACTTGCAAAATACTATTATAACTACTGCGAAATCACAGAACGTAACTGATACCAGGACAATTTTAAGAGAAAACGACGCAAATGAATCGAAGTTAAATATAGAAACTCCAAGCAACGTCTCAGAGATATCGCTGGACGATTCAGAGAACGAAAATAATATAATTTTAATTACTGACAAGTCGGGAAACAGGGAGTATCTATCTGTCGAAAAATATAAATCATTGGGTTATCATATAGACTCGCGATTTGTTCACGTAATTCAGTGCGTAAAAAATGTTCGTACGGCGAATACTACCGACTGTGTTAGGTACTATGTCTGTGATCCAGAAATGATTTCTATAGAAGAATATTCATGTCCATCTTTCACAGCATTTAATAAGTACACTAGAATATGCGACAGAGAAGTTTATAATAAGTGTATGGAAAGTAATCGAGGGAAAACGAAGCCTTCAGAAGGGTCAGACATCGAATCTCAAATAATTGCGTCGGAAAAAAATATATGTACAGAGCACGGCAAAATAAAAGATCCAAAGTCTGAATCGGGTTACTATATTTGTCATTCTTCGTCAGATAAATTGCAAGGTTTCGAGTCGATGCTAATGACCTGTCCGAATGGCTTAATATTTTGTCAAAGCAAAAAGGTGTGTACAACAAAACGCCTTTGCAAACTAAGATAAAGCGGAATATCTGTCCATTTACCTTGGGTCGGAGAATTAAAGGCGGACCCAATCTCGGATGATGTATCTGTACTAGAAGAGCTGTGGGCTGGCGATGTTTGAATTCGAAGTGGAGTAGCATAATCCAATGCACACATCACTACTTTCTCCATACCACTGTAGCGTTAAAGGATAGATGTTAAATAAAATGTTTGAGAAATATAAACCTTGATTAATCTAAATCTACCTACTTCGATTCAGTTTTTCCAGAAGTTATGCTGGAAGCTGACTCCTCGATATCCGCTGCAGTATCGCTACTTCGTTCAACGGTGATAGCCGGTACCGAAGAAGATTCGTCGATCTCTGATTTATTGGGTAGAACATTCTCATCCTCAGTTTTGTTCTTCTTATCGTAATGTTTCTCCGATTTCTCCGAGTCATTCACATTTTTTTCAGATCCATCTTGATGGCTTAGCTTGACAAGTTGCTGTAATGCCTCTAGTACTATCTGTCTATTCGTTTTCAACATAGTTAATTTATGCGAGATAGCGAGTCGCCTATCGGGGACTACAGCCATTAAGTTAAATCTTATGTCCTGCAGTTGCTCTCCTGTTGCCATTCCCAGACGATCCGTGATTACTCGTCTGAATTGTTCGGTCCACTCTTCGTGCTCCTTCCACGGACCATGGTCCATGGGATACGGTTTCAAACCATCCAATTCGAATAGTCTACCGTTGATTGGTACGTAGCTAACAAAGTGGAAAGCTTCCCCGGTGAATCTACCGGTGGAGACACCGGTATTTTTATCTTGCCGCCTCTTGGCTTGAGGCATCGCGTGCGAATTATGCGCGCAAGCCAATTCGGGTGTATTACCTATTGCCCATCCTTTGTTTTCTGGACACATGCCAGAAGTATGCATTTTCAGCCTGGATAAAGTTGTACCCAAATGGATATTTGGGCAATTAAGTAACACAGAGAGTAGCGCATGGGTCGCGCAACTGTTGGGCACAACCTATAAAGGAACGAACTGTTTAGAAAACAACAGGTAGGACAACGACGAGATACGTGGGATGGGCTATAATTACAAACTACAATGCACCTGTTGTGCAAAAAATATATTGTTAACGATTTCTTCATCTTTCACGAAGCTCTCATCTTGCTCCACAACTTTGCGCCTGGACCTCCTCTCCTCTATCCAACGAAATAGGAATATAAAGCCATACACTGGACCCTCCAAAGATTTTTGCAGGTCATATATTTCTTCCACTTGCACACCCTTCACCCCAAAATCTTCCAGCAGTAACGTGAATAAACCTAACAATGCAAGATATGTGTCAACAAAAGAATACCATAAAAGGGCACAATCACTTGATTGCTCCTTTAATGCTACTGCTATTAGAATACAATACAAGCACAATGCTGGTGTATAAAAGTGTTAAACTGAATGACAAACATCACGAAATTACACCCATCTAATGTGCTTCGAATTTTAAATCTCCCGAAGCGTAGCACATTAAACTTCTATGCTCTCATAACGCATTCTCTAGTTCTTTGAAATCGGGTGTCATTAAAATAGCATTATTCCGGGATTAATCTCTCGTACCTGGGTCACTTTCCAATTCTAGCCAACCTTCAGTTAATCGATTTATATCAACTGGCATTCTGTGTTGAGACTTTTATTCAACACAGAAAAAAATCTCACATTCTTCCAAAAATTTTATTACGCTGTAAGAATTAAAGGCGCCATGTTACATCAAAATACATATCATGTGACCCAGTCACGTGGTAAAAGAAGCTTAAAGAAGTGTTAAAGCAATCTTCAATAATTTTTATCTTTTTACATATTATCTAACGAAATTCATTATCTTAATGGGAAGGTGCTTCAACTCAATTCGAATGCCCTCGGAGAGGTAGTTCCTCGCAGTTTCTTTCGTTTCAAACTAAACGGGTGGTGCATCGCATCTCATGTAAAACGAGCATAACAGTTGGTCTTATCAATTAGCAAAAGTTTATCATCGGTTTGAAACGTTGCGTCAACATTTGGCAATATTCTATGTCGCACATATTTCTATGTAGATATATTTGCAACGAAACGAGTAATCAAACTTAAGGAACTCGATGAATTATATATGCTTCTGTTCTTAGAAGGTGACGGTAGCGCATTCTACCAACGGCTGCGCGAAAGTCCTTTGAATTAGTGTTTGGCCACGTATGTTGCTCTGCAGCAATTTATGATTTCAATTAGTTGATAAAGACAGATAATTATTATGAATATTTTTGCATTCGCCGTCGGCTTGTTGTTACTGATCCAATTATCGGAATGTACGTTGTCGCCGCCGAAGGGGAAGGCTAGTAAAAAGAGCAAAGGGAAGGTCGAGAGTAAGGTACAGGAAACGGAATTATGAAAATTCTCCCGGATGTAGCATTTATGTTCTGATGTGCGTGTGAATTGCAGCAGGGGCCTGCCAGCCAGGACGTTTTCGGCAGATTGTTAGTGGTGAAGAATCCCAAGCCCCACGACATTATTCGAGAAGCAGGATTCTACTTTTCTAATACAACTCGCAGACGTTTTACCGGAGACGTTTTGGGGTACATCACACCGGTGAGTTCGCCGACTCGTATTGTCAAATTCTGTCAAGTTTCTCGTTCGAAATCCGTGTTTTCGTTGGCAGGAAGTTCGTAAACGAGAAACCATGTTTCTCGAGCAAAATTGTTTCACAGCATTGCAAAGCACGGTCATCTGTTAAGGGGTCATTCTGGTAATCACGCCGCAAAATTCGGCAACATTCAGGTTTTTTTTCTCAGGGAACACAATGAATAACAATGTCAAACTTTTTTTTCATTTATTAATCTCCTTATAATGTATACGGAACAATTGTTTAAATACACTTCTAATTGTGTTTTTTCAATGTTACGTGGAGTTCAAAATTGCGCCTTCGAAAAGACGGCGGGAGTGATTTCTGCTCACAGACTGGTCTGAAACAAAAAAACCAAACTGATTCATAATCATTATGAGTACCGCTATCACAGGTGCAAGAATTAGCTGCGTAAGTCAAAGTTTGACTTACGTGGCTAATTCTGGCACCTGCGATAGCGGTACTCATAATGATTAAGAATCAGCTTGGTTTTTTTGAATGTTACCGAATTTTGCGGCGTGATTACCAGAATGACCCCTTAAGTGTGTCAGACTTTAATACTGATAAACGTACTTTATCTTTCAGTGGAACCACAATGGAGTTGAAGTTTCCAAAACCTTTCATGGAAAGTTCACCATGGTGTCGCCAGTATGGCTGGCATTTCCAGAAGGCAACAGCGCCACATACAAACTGTCGACCCACGACGTTCAGAAAAAGTGGCTTAAGGAGATGAGAACAGTGAATAACGTCGATCATCGTGTGAAAAGTATGGAGCATTCTGGACTTGGATTGTATAACTAGTTTGTACATATTCATCTAATCACGTGATTATTACTTTCAGTCTTGCCCAGGGTACTGTTCGAGAATTGGTCAGTGGACGATATCGTTGGACTTTACGGCGACACGCATAAGCAGATCGCATTAATTTCAGCGCTCGTAGACACGGCTAAGGTACTTGGAAGATTACGCATAATTGAATGGGTGTCTACTAAAAAATTATCCCAACAATTATGGCACTCTTCCAGGCTTTCCACTTTGACGGATACGTTCTGGAAATGTGGAACCAGTTTGTGCTTACAAGCGTAGATACTCAGATTGTTGTGTCGATAATTCAGACCATTGCCCACAAGCTGAGGGACAACCATTTGGACGTGATTCTCGCAGTGCCGCCATCGAGAGGGTGAGTTTGTCTCCTATTGTTTTCAAACAGTTGCACGTCTGTGTATTTTGCACTCCTGCAAAGAGGGCTGATTAAAGTGTGCGCCTCTTAACGAGGCTACATGTTTCCCACTCTTTTAGGCCACAGGTTCAGTTGTTTAATAAAGATCACTTTGACCAGTTGTCACCATATTTGAAAGCTTTTTCCTTAATGACTTACGACTACTCGAGCATCCAGCGCCCCGGACCGAATAGTCCTATCGATTGGGCGAGGGAATGCGTGGAGTTGCTTGTACCTGAAGGAGGTCCTAAACGATCCCAGATATTGCTAGGTCTTAACTTCTACGGGTACAATTACACACCTCAGGGCGGGGGTGCCATTTTAGGGTCAGACTATTTAAAAGTTCTTGAATCTTCCAAGGGGAAAATTCAATGGGACGATGACAGCAAAGAACACTTTTTCGAGGCAAAGTAAGAACACTAGTTCCTTCCTTCTTTCTATCCCGAATTAGACTCGGGAGCATGAGAATTAGAACTTAGACGAGATTAATTTGGCGTAGGTTGAAATTTGGGGATGTATTTCAGGTCATCAGGGGGCAGTGGGATTGTCTTTTATCCCACATTATATTCTATTCTGCATCGACTGGATCTTGCTGCAGAATTGGGTACAGGTATATCGATTTGGGAGCTGGGTCAGGGATTGCATTATTTTTACGATTTATTATGAATAACTTTACAAATGTTAAACTATACAGGACATTAAGAAAATAAAACCTTCGTTATCAAATGCGACTTAAACATACAAATTCAGTCTTGACAATGTCCAATGACGTTCTGATATCACGTATACATAATTATAATCCTGTCAATACTCGTAGTCGAAATTTCCTACGCCTACGTGTAATCGCCATACTAGCCTGTAATGCTTCGCATCAGTTTCCACGCATTACTGTACATATGTCTCTTTGGCAAGCGCTGTGACATTGTTGTTCCTCAATGATTGTTTCTCCTCTTTTCCTTTCATCATCATCATAGTTTGGGGTCCACGTATGACATGATACATCACAGCCCAACATAGCTTCGCTGGCAAGAAGCTGATACAAAGAGAAACATTTTAATCGCTGCCCCAACTAGATCAAGTAAACGAACTCTTTGAATCTTACCATTTCAGTGGTAGGAGATATCTGAGTGATCCAGGTAGCACCACGTTCACTTGGTTCACTAGTATTCCTGATACAACTTCCTCGGCCACATAGTCAGGCTCTAGCATTGGCAACAATCTTTAAACCACACACATCCTTTTAAGAAATCGAGCGCATTAATAGCGTGTTGAATTACTGAATTGTTTACCTGGGCTTCGCTCCTCTGAACAGATCCGTGTTGATAAGCTGAGGGCAAACTAGAGTCGCGTGAATCCCGTCGTACCCGTGGGTCTGAAATAAGATTCTTTAGCTCACCATTGCGTAACGGAAAAGAGGAGCAATTAAAGATAATTTAGAAATATTCTCTTACTCTGAGTTCGGTGAAGAGGCTCTCGTGATACCCGACCGCCGCAAATTTCGTGCCCGAATAATCCGTGCAATTGTAAGTTCCTAAGAGTCCTGCTACGCTAGCCACGGTCACGATGTGACCGTGGTTGTTCTTCATCATGTCCCCCATGAATGCTTTGGTCAGCTGTTGAATGCAAGTCTTCATCAAGATTTCTGTATACACACGTTCTGTTCACGATCAATGATCCTCCAACTTTGCTTACCCAGTAGTGTGATAAAATATTGACTCTGTAAGTACGCTCGATCTCGTCATCGGGCAGCTCCATTAGCGTTCTCCCATACACGTAGCCTGCGTTGTTTATCAGTATGGTCACCTGAGTTTCAATTACCATAGGCTATTAATCCTGCCCTAATCCTTGATAACGAATAATAGTCAAACTGATTTACTTACAGAGCCGACCTCAATCTCCACAGCCTTTGCTGTCCTGTAAACATCATCCTTGCTGCTGATGTCGCAGTAGTAACTCCAGCATTTCCCCCCATCCTCCCTGATTTTTCCAACAACTTCTTCCATGCCTGAAAGGTTGCATTCACAGAAAAATTCGCCATAGTTTCGTCGCGGCTTTAAGATCAATCTGGACTTGCCGGGTTTATTAACGTCCCAGATCACAACGTGTGCTCCAAGTTTAGCCAGCTTCGTGGCAATCATACTTCCGACCCCACCTGCACCCCCCGTTATCAAGGCGACCTCCCCTTTCACAGATTTCCCACGATAGCGTCGAGGGATGAACGTCAGGACTACCGCCTCGCTTATATAAATTACCGCCATTCCCACGAGCAGCAGTAGATCGTATAACAGAGTGGCCCATTCGAGTAGCTCCATTTCGAACCTGGAAAGGCAAGACCTTTAATTGTTCCAATTAGAAATACAGAACTAAATATCAGAATCAAAAACATTTATTTAGCCTCCTGCGATAGATAGATACTCTTAATAATTATGAAATTACGTATTCAAATGGCATTTCCTCTGTTCTTTTTCATGTTAAAATGTCACACGTTCACTTCCAGCCCAAAGTGGACACGCGACGAAGGTCCACCTCGGTTTCCCATGCGAGAGGTAGAAATCAGCGGCCTGCTAACGTTCAGCTATAGACACTAATCGCCTACATTGCGGTACAGAGCCGTGGAAGTGGCGGTACCGTTGAGCGAGCCGCAGATTTGCGGTTATCGGTTGTTATTAACTTGGGTCGATGCACCAAGATTCCTCGCGCGAAACAAAGCGAGGAGGCATCGCTTCTGCGAGTCATTCTACGGCTTTAGAGCATAATCTGTTTGAATATTTATCGACTCGATTATTCGCAGGGACCATTCATCGGCGCGAGACCAAGCGAATACGAAAAGCGTACGTGGGTTTTCGTCAGGGTTTCCGCTGCTTTCAAAATTCAGATTCTCCTTGGACAGAGAAACGACTCGTGAAGCCTCATCGTCGACTCTACGAATGAAAGGAGTTTTTTTTTGTGGTCATATTAATTCAGACAAGTGCTAGAGACTTTTGAAGCGACGTCCGAGGCACTTCTTTGGGATAATATCAACACTTGGTACCCTCGGCGAATACCGGGCCAACGAATATGGAAAGTTATGTGTTAGAATTATTGGGGAACCCGAGAAGCAACGCTTCAGACTCGGAAGTTGATCGTCGCAACGGTTTCGTAACTTGGTAGTAGCTTGTTTAAGGTAACGGCGAAGTAACTACGCGATATTTCATATTACCTGCAAAGATCTCGTTAACACTGTTCTCACGATAGTCCCGCACGCCGTTGCACCGAGCTAACACGCGAGATCAACTTCTAGGACGCTCTATCAGTCGCTCGATGAAACCGTTACCTGTTCCAAGAAGATCCTTTCCAAACTCGTTCTCGCCGGCGCACAGAATCACAGAGGGTTGAAGAGACAACTCGTCCTCCCGGCCTGCTTGTGTATCAGTTGATCGACCAGTGTTGACTGAGGCCTATCACGACAGCGCGGCCGAATTGCAGCGGTCCGCGGCACTTTGTCGCGGAACTTCAATCTTCGCGCAGTAACGTAACCAGAATGTGCCACCGAACACGCGACAAACTAGTAATTTTACCTTCGACCACTTTACTTGATTAACATCACGCTCTACTTATCGCTTCTCGATCGTTCACACCTATGCGAACTTGGAACTCCAATTACGTTAATATACTTCTTCTTTGATACATGCAGCTGGCAACTTCTTAGTAGAGAGTTTCGTCAACTTTGTCTGCTTTCTGGGGATTCGTAGAACAAGTAGAGAAGCAATCACTGAGCTGCTAATCACTTACTGTTCGATTCGTCGTTCCTTGGCCACTCATCGCGGAGTTTGAATGTCAAACTGCAGTCACTGACGGCACAGATCTGCGGATCTTTTTATCAACGGGGGTGCGTAGGAAGAAAGACGGGAGCGTCGACGAGGGAGGATCTAGAGGAGCATGCAGCACCGCGAGAACCCATCCTGGGTACGCCACTGGGTTTACTGTGGTGATCGTGCAGGGTGCAGGAAACCTGTGCTGCATATTCCTAATACTCTAGAAAAGGCCTCTACCACGTTTATGGTGAAAGTTCCCGTGCCTCTCTCTTCCTACCTTTCTGATGCTGTCCTATCATTTCACGTTGCGCGCGAAATTGTGTCGGTGCTAGGACTTATCGCTGCTATATAGAACATGAACTGGCTAGGAAAAAATGTCACTGAATGCTGATTGTTCGTGGCGACTGCTTGCCTTAATTGGGAATCATTCATTCGATTGTCCTAACTCAAGTTTATTAGCAGGCCCGGCTCGTCCCAGCAGGCAAAATTAGGCTGTTACATAGAGCGTCAAGTTGACAAGGTGCGCAAAATGGTCTTTTCATAGTTGGCATTTTTTAAAATAAATTTTTAAATGAAATAGGGTAATTGTGGGACAGTTGCCGCACATTACGCAAAATTGTCGCCGTGTCTAAATTTTGCGATGAAATTTTTTTCCAAGGATACATATTATTAGTTGAACATATTGTCCTACTAATAGAATTAAAGAAAGTTACAATTTTAATATCTGTCGTCCTTAAAAAATTGAAACTAAAAACATGCATTGTTTGCCTTGAGATATCGTAGTATCTATTTTGAGACACTTTTTTGTATTTTTAACATTAAAAGCATCGTTTAGTCGACTTAGGCACCTTCCGATACAGTGCGCATAAAAGTGCGGCATCTATCCCAAATGCCCGGAAGAGACGCCGCATTCTTGTATTTCCAAGTGCTACGTCGAATGTGACCTATTCTGGCCGAGAAATATTCCACAGAGTTCCTTTAACGCATTACAAAAGTTATATCACGGAAAACTATGAATTTTTAACTACTACGATAGCAAAAATAAACTCGACGTATAAATATTGAGGCAAACTGCGGTAGGCTTACCTCGAAAAATAGCAAAATCTTTAAAAGTAATAATGGAAACACATTCTCGCAAACCAACAGCCTAAATCAAATAAAATCAACAGTGTTGTATTTTATTACCGATAACCCTGAAATACCAAAGGCGCGGCGTCTCTCCCGCAATTACCCTATCACAATGTCATTAAAAAGCTGAAATAAATAAATTACAAAAAAATCTAAAATCGCTTAGGGAGCAAAAAAGACTCGACCTGGGCCTGCTTATTAGTATTTTCACCCTTCCCTCCTTGAGGCCAGTCGTCCCCAGTTCTCGATTTTAAAAACCACCGCAGCTCGTTCCCCCGCTTTTGCCAAATTGCCAGAAGTCAGTAGCCTCGCAAACCCGGAAGATTGCACGAGGCCACTGAATCGCGATCTATCGGTCTTCCCTCAGCTAGAAAGTTACGGGATCCAACGAGTCCTTGAATTCCGCGTGTGTGACGGAATATTGCGCTATTTCGGCTTGCACAATTGCACCGAACGAGGGAGCTTATTCCCTTGCCAATGTAAATCCACTCGCGCTAAAACATTACGCTACACGCTCGCGTGCACTTAAACGCAGTGTAATGGAGGTTGCGACAGAGTTTTCTAGGAGAGTGGCACCGCGAAGACTCCCCCTGCGAATTGGGTGAAATACCGGGAGACAGCAGGAATTATCGCGCGGCTGGTGAAAGGATGTCGCCCAAGATCTAGGTCGCCGGCACTGTTTCTCTATAAAGGCGACGGGAGGTACAGGAACGACGAGCAGTTCCGTTGCATCGACGTACCTGCTTCATATTTGATTTCTACTTCACGGTGCCCGAGCACACGGAGAAACTTTTCGCAACTTCGCGCCTTCGCGTGACGCCTTTCCTCCATGCTTCGCGTTCCTTAACGGCCCCGGTAGACAGGCGAGGTTTTGTCGGCGCGGAGAAGCGGCCCGTTATCGCGCCGCCGCGTCGTTAAAATTCCCACCTCGCGAAAATACGCTTTTGTCGATGGGGCCTTCGGTTCCAGCCGATTGTCGACGAGGGATGAATCACGTGTCGCGGGTAAAAAGAGACGCGATGCTTCATTAGCTATGCGAGTCGCCGCGCCTCGTAATGGGCCGTGCCTGAATCGATGAATAAATGTAAGGTAAACGACGGTGTGAACAATCGTACGGTTTGTTGCGATCCTTTGACGCGGACAGGACTAATAAATTTCGCGATCGTTTATGGCGCCCAAGGATCTCCGCGCACGTGTCACTCGAACGTGGACAGAGCTCGTAATGGCTGGTGCTTCCCGGGAAGTGGACACTCGTATAAAATAGTCGGTTGAAATAAATTTTTCTCCCCCGAGGTTTCGTTTCCCCGGAGATCGAGTCTGAAAATGCGCGGGTCATGTATCCTCCCGCGGTGGGACGTTCCTCCTTTCGAACTGATTAAAATTTATGCAAATGGCGAAAGTAATGTTGCGCAATTTTTGCGCAGCCGTGTAAGAAAGTAGAATTACGAAATTTTGATTTAGCTGGGCATAATAGCGTATTTAAAGTCGCATTCTGGTTGGCGGGATAACAGGGAGGGACAGAGGAGCCTTTTAAATTTGAATTCAAAGTTTCACTTTCGATTAATCGATCTCGCTGGGTAGGAAGCTCCATCTGGTGGACGAACATCAAGGCTTCTAGTGTACCGACGCAGAGTTTGAATCTTTCCCGGTTGGACTCGATAGGGTTTCATTTAGGCCCGCTGCACCCATCCGACTTTTCTTTAACGCAAAGTGCTTTCGCGTCGCCGGAATTACGGTTCACGCAAAAGAGGCACACGGACGTCCGTCGCCGCAAACAACTGTACATCGCCTAATTTAATTCATAGTACTTTAAACCGCAATTACGTTGCCGCGCCACCGCCGCATTTTAAAAAATCGGATGCGTGCAGCGGGCCTTTAATTGATAGGATATGTTCAGATTCTCTGTATGTTTTAATATTTTATTTTGAAATTGTCATGTAAATTGAAGCATCGCCAATGACTTGGCTTCTTAGAAAGCGAGGTGAGCTCTCGAGCCTTAAGCCAGCGAGAATAATTACCTACCATTTAAAAGAAGACACGGCTATCTAAATACACTGAAATCTCAAACGTAGCTCGGAGACTTTGATACGTCTCGAAATTGACCGATTGCCACAGAAAACACGATTTTGCAATCCGTTAATAGATATTCGCGTAGGAGCGTGCTCAGTGGACGGAGGCCTTTATCGTGTCAATATTTGTTCGCCACCGTATTTGCATATTTAAATGATCGCCTAGTGGAGCAAATAGCCGAACTGATCATCGCGGCCCGTTCTACTCAGCTTCGCCCGATGCGAATTTCAGTGAAAGTACAGGCCGGCAATAATTTCGTAATTTTTATTCTTCTTGACACCTGGACCTCCGAGCAAAGGTTTCACTTGAGCCGTCCACCTCTCGCGGTGTCTTCTATTGCGTCCTACAATCTTGATCCTCCGCAACCTGCACAAATCCATGAAGATCCGAGAAGAAAAGGGGTACGTCTCGAAGGCGTACCCACCTGTTGGTAACTTTCGATGGAATGCAATTTCGCCGCAGCACGATCGCGATGCCAATCCAATCCTCGAGTATTTACGAGCAGATACTTGAAGGAAAAAACTCACGGGTGAACCGGTTCCAGTAAGAGCACGGCTACTTAGAACGATATGGAGGCCAACTTGTCAAGGCGTATTTAAATTGCACCTATAAAATTAAAAACTGCGATGCTTTGGTAACTGAACGTGACATAATGGGCCAGCCAAAAGGGGCAACTTTCTAGGAAACTTATTGCGCGATCCCGCTAACGATTTTCTAGCCTGCCCGCTTCTTCGCGTCAAGCGTTCGTCCGGCGATCGAAGTCATTACCAATCGATTAGGATTTAACGCGAACCGTCCGCCAGCAGCGCCGAAATTACTCCGAAGCCTGGCCACTTTCACTTACAGTTGCTCTGGAAAGCTGACAGCGATGATGGCATCGTGGAACAGCCTAGAGATTTGCTAGGCCACTGGAGTCGCGGGGAGAAAGATTTCTCGCGCTCAAGTTCAACGGTTGTGGCGGGTGGGATGCTACCTTCAGTTTCGTCGTGATTTTTCGTTGGCCACCTTCGAAAGTAATTTAAATAACTCGCGTAACGGTGGGGACAGTCCGGGATCAGCTCGCAGCCAGACAAAAACAGGACACCTTTTTATTGGTAAGACAAAAACGAGATTTCGTCATAGTCCTAGTAGCATTCGCGGCGATCCAGGAGGAAGTAACGTTCCGGGAGAAATAATCCTCGGAAATTGTGGCAAACAAAGATAAAACCGGTTCGGGGATCCTTTTGATCTGGATCGCTTGATGATTCCGCTTGGCGCGATAGCTTTGAACCGCGCGCCGACCTTTGGAGCACCCGCGTGCACTCGTTGAGTACAAATCATTCGATGTACGTTTGCAAATTCAGTGGAAATATATACTGGGCATAATTGTGCAAGTTTTTTTTTGCGTCCATGGCATGCAAATTATGGTTTACGATATGCGATGCCCGCTGGATGATTACCGCTGGGCAAAAACTTCTGCTTAAAGAATCATCGGCTTTTAATTACGCTTGTGAGCCAGAGATGGGCGTTAATTCAATAAAAAAAATTGAAATAACGTACTAAGTAAAAGAGACTTTATCTTTATTTGTCTGGAATGAAATGTTTGTCTTTTATTCGAACTGAAATTTCTATTTGAAATAATTTTTTGCCCATGTTTGCTGTAATTAAAAAAAAAACTGTTTCTTCTCAAAGTGGTAGAAAAAACACGTTTGTTTAAACACCTCATCATCCTATTGTTTATTAGGCATGGCAGAATTAGAAACATCGTTCCGTGGCATTTCCATGTAGTTCTCCATATAATTCCTGCCATTTACGTAGTTTATTCTGCAGCTGTGCCGATCGCAACTGATTTTACGCGCGAGTTTAATCCTCGCGTTTCTCACGCGAGATCGTCGATTCAGTAATTCGGTAGATCTCGCGTTCAGCGTTGAGCGGGTTGCCACCTGAGCGCCGTTTCTTCACCGCGGTGTCTACTTGATCTCCTTGACACATTAAGTCTCCCTGTTCTTTTTCCCCAATCGTTTGATAACGAGACCCTCGCGTCCGGGGACGCGAAGCCTTTGCGAAAATTCGGATTCGCCCCGTCGACGTCTTCGAGTCTCGCCGCCGTTCTAGTTCGTAAATTGCAGGAAGAACGAGCTGCGATGAAACTGGACGATGCCGCGGGAGCCTCGAGGAACGATCTCGCGTTCTTTGGCTTCTCGCGTCGAATCAGGACCGATAGGATCTTACCTATCGCTCGAAAACAGCGAGATAAAGAGCTACAAAAATACGCCCCTGAAATCTTTCTTTCGAAAAACAATCAACAACTCCGAGTATCTCTCGATAAATTCAGGAGGGCAAAACAAATCTTGCATTGCGCGCAATAAATTCTATCTACTCGTAAGATGAAGCAATCCTTAAAGCAGTGATTACCTTCGAAATATTATTATTGCAAAGCAAAACAGGTTACATAAGAGAAAGTTCCCTAAATTGGACCGCAGTCTTTATTCGCGTATGCATTGACTTCGGCGATACGTACCAATCTCTTAGCATGGGGTTGTGGCTAGCATGTTATTTAGTAACAGCGTGACGAATTGTTGTTTTGATGCCGACTGATGTAATTTCGCCTGCAATTTGTATAAGCCGTAACTTTTCACTGCTAGGTAAACTTTCAATTCTAATGGGTGGAATTTTTAATGACGGAGGTCGCGTCTTTAATGTTATCGTAACATTTACCTGGCACTTGCAGTGGTTTTTGTTTACGTGTCACACTCGAACGTTAAAATCGGGATAGTTTCTTAAATTGAACCACCTGTTGGGTTTATAAAATGGTCACAGTGTGGGAAATATGGGAAATGGGACAAATTATAGTACAGAACACTTCGAGTGAATCAGAGGATGAAGAGTGCCTTTGTTGCGTTGTTCGTCTGCATTTTCGAACAAAATTATGGCCCATAACTTATAGGATAAAAGTGGATTCAGTGTATTTCTTTCAGGTCGTAATGACGACTATTACGAATGTACAAATCGCCAGTCCGGCAGCGACTGATTATTTTGTCAGATGTGTATTTATTCTCTCTCAGTATGCTGTAAAATGCTTCGCAGAATTATTTCCTATTTATTTTTTTCACAGGGTGGAAGTATATTTTTAAATAAGACTTCTTTCCTACGATAATAAAAAATAGACACGGTCCAATTTAGGACATCCGCGGTCCAAATTGGGAAATCCAGTTTCCTAGATTGCACCATTGATGCTAGTTTGAAATTATTTTTTGTAACCAGCCACACGGCGTTTCAGTCTGTTTCATTTGATGTATCTCTGTCAATTACAATTCCGAAATTGTTCTAAAATTTTTCTGCTCAAAGCTATGAACGCTTTTCCGATTTACGGAGGTACATCCTTACAGGGTAGTCCAATACAGGGAACATCCCCTACTTCCACACCTATAATTCCACCTACGAAACTACGCAGCATATGGAGTACTCCAACGTAAAATACAGCAAACAAAGCTTTCACCGATCATTAAAAATCCCCCAAGTCCCCACAGACCCAAGAGTCCCAAAAAGAACGAAAAAGTCAACGGGGGACGACGTTCGATCGACCACGGTCGTTTTAACCCCTAACTGGTATCTTGGGGTCGCTCATGACCCCAGGCACGCAAAGTTCGCTGCAAAATTTTTGGTTGCCTAAGCTTGTAAACTGTTTTTCTAATTAATTTTCTAATAATAGTTTAACTTTCTAGGTTTCTATTATTTTACACATTACCTAAGAACAAAATATTCATAGAGGTTGATTCAGGGTCGACTTTACAAATTTCTGTGTCCTTTTTTATTTGGGGTCTGCCACGACCCCAGTGTACCAGCCACGTTTGCCAAAAACAGTATACCAGTTAAGGGTTAATATTCACACCGTTATTCGGCGATTTACGCTCGACATCCAAGTTCGCGATCCGCGTAGAGGAGCGATGTGGAGCGGGTTATCGGAGCCTGTGTCGTGACCGCGGGCCCGCGAAATTCGCCGGGGCGGGGAGTGGAGGACAGGTGACCCAGAAGGTCGAAGAGGAGCTGGTGGGGAGGCAGGCAGGATGGGTGGTTGATCGATGCACGTGCAATTACCGCGGTCGCATTAATACACTCGGCTGTATTTCTCGGCTGATGCGCGCAGACAGCCGCCGGAGAATCCGCCGAGAGGGTAAAGGCGTACCGAAGCGGCCGTTTCATTCAGTGTACCGACGACCGTAGTGCCGGTGAGACGAGTATCTTGTTCCGCGGACGACTTTCGCATAGGTACGCACATTCGTACCTCGCCGTGCCTCGTTCTGCCTCCGTTCATTCGGAATTCCATCGGGGATCGCGCGTGGCTTTCGCTCCTCCAACGGCCCAGGCAACCATCTCCCAGTAAGACACTTTTCTCTTGCAATTATCGACGATCGTTTCCCATATTTTTCGCCAACCGTCCGAGCCCTCTCTCCGGCTAGACACCGCTGGAAGCCCGAGAGAGCCGGGGCTCGCTTGGAATAGGAAGACCCGCAGCGACCGCAAATTCGATTCGCCTGTATTTAATCCCGAGACAGTCGCTCGGCCGTCGCGGACGCTTCCGAAAGTGGTCCCCTGATTTCTCGTCAAGTTTTCGATCGATCCACGAGAAAGTGTTGCGTAGACCGTGTCCTCGCGTCTTGGCGAAGAACGAGGGCCCCGGCCGTGTCCCTCTTTCCTCGTTTACCCAGACTTTTTGATAACATGATTGCGCACCACCGGTAGAGGAAATAAACGGATTAGAAGGGCCACTCGATTCGCTCGCGGGGTACATCGAAATACCATTTACATAAATCCGTGACCTCTTAAATAAATACGGGATGGTATATAGGAAACAGCGACGGCTACGTGGCCTCTGGTTCTCGCTGCAACCTGTTGCCACTCGACAGCACGGAAACATCGATTTGGCAAGGACGCCGCGACGTCTCCATAATTTAGAGGGTCGTGCAAGAACAGTGAAAGTCAATCAGTTTTGCTATAGCCTACGGGTTCGCCAGGTGTATCGGTCTTATTAGCCTTTCTACGCGTTATCCAGGGGGAGAAACGAGCGTGCTCCTTTTACATCGGAACCGCGCGATGGAAAGTATTCGAGTGGGTAAATTGAATATTAGTGAACCCACCAGTTATGGCGCGCACAGGCGAAACAAAAATGCTCCTACTTAGTAATTAATACGAACAACGAGCGCTGTGCAAATGCCAGCTGCACAGAATTAATAGCACTGGAAGTACGTTTTTTTATCGATTTGTTTGTTACAACGTGGAATTTCCGTAACTCAAGTTGCCCGGGGTCTCCTTGCAAGGGAATAGAGCGACGGTCGGCAGAAAAGGAGAGACGTCGCCAGCGTTTCCCGCGGTCCCCTTTTTCACCGATTTTCACTCGGAGGCTCGCCCCTTATGCAATCGCGAGTACGTCCAATCGACGCGTTAACGAACCCGCGGAATGGCCGAACGTAAACGGGAAATTGCACGCTTCCATCGAGGGGAATTCTCGGCTGAAAATTGAAAGTGAACTTCGCGTCCTATTAGAAAGTGAATTACTGGCCGACGAGACGTCTGCTGTCCGACGTAACGCGGCTCGTTAATAGGAAAACGGAAGCGTCGCGACGGCCGATCGGAATCGAACCCTTCTTTTTTCCTTGCCCCTTTCGAAACAGCCTGACCGAACGTCACCGTCTTTCTTTCTCTTTTTATTTCTTCTTTCTCATCCCGCCGTCCCGCCATGCTCCTCGAGGGGATCCGTCGTAGATCCTTGCTCGATTGTCCGCCTGCATGTCCTCTTTACCGCGTCGAGAAGAAAGCGCTACGAAATTCGGAGAAAGCGTACACCAGTTTCTATAGTCGGCCCGTAGACTCGCGACCAGCGTCGAGTACCTAACGAGATTAGTGGCTCCCCGTGCGACTCTTGTATCTTGAGAATCTTTCAAGCGATATCTCTGGCCACCGGGTGTACATTGCTCGATCGTGATCTCAGTATTGTTTACCTGCTGCGGAGCAATTAATTTCTCTGCCGCTGTTTGCGCTCGGTTACTGTCTGCTGATCAATGATCGCCAGAGATACGTCGCGCAATCTAGCTGAAAGGGAGAAAGAAGGAGGAGGACTCTGAACGGTCTTACGATCGCCACTGATCAGAGTTATGATTCCTTGTCTCCAGGCGACCCTGCAGGAGGCTCGAAGCCGTGCCAACCGGTGTTTCCACTTTCGCTGGATTTCCGGCTGACCAGCCAGCAGCGACACCCTTTTCTCCGCGCCCGGAAGCCCTGCCACACACCCCCGTGCTGCGGCCAGCTATGATCTCGTGATTGATCGGCATCCACGTAAACGCAGAAGAGTCGCCCATCGCGGCAATCGTTCGCCCGAGGTTCCAGTCGAAGCTTGGATCCGGAACGGAGCATACAGGATGTCTTTCCTAAAGTCTACCAGGGACCTGATCGGCTTCCTGCTGCTGGCGCTGCTGTCCATCGTCGAGAGCATCGTGAGATTCTTCATCCCCTCCAAGTACAAGATGAAGAGCATCGCGGGTGAGGTTGCTCTTGTCACTGGCGGCGGGGGCGGTCTTGGAAGACTAATTGCACTTAGGCTGGCTAACCTCGACGCCATCGTCGTCATCTGGGACGTTAACAAAGCCGGTGAGTCTCCTTTATTCTTATACCGCTTCGCAGGTGTACCGAGCTGGGCATTCAGCTGCTAAGGACGCCTCGGAGAATTGCTAGCCGAGCCCTGCAGGCTCTTGCCACCAGACTCGCGGTAATTAATCACCGAAGCTTAGCATCGTAGCTCTGTTTCTTGAGGAAGGCTCATGTAGCACTGAGATCAGAGTTGGGCAAAGTGTAATCTAATTACTACTTACAAAATAGGATTAAAATGTAATTGTGCAGTTGATTACACATTATTTCCCGTAATCGTTAATTTAGCTAGTTGACCATTTGGTTTCGTCAACTAAATGAACGATTACAGAAAATAAGTGTAATCAACTGCGCAATTACATTTTAATCCTAACTTGTAAGTAGTAATTAGATTACATTTTGCCAAACTCTGACTGAGATTCTGTGGACTCAAAGGTGTAGTACCAAAGTCCCGATTAAACTTGGTCCAGTACCAATGCTTCCTCGAACTCGTAACAAAGCCAGCTTCGTTAATTCCCTCGCATGCATTATGCAATTCCAATAAAGCACGCTTTTACAAGCGACGAGTTCGCGGTAAAACAGATTCCGTGTTCCCCAGCGCAATACCAATAATCTGTCGTCGTCCTTTATTAATACGAGTCTTGAATTCTAATTCGAGTGCTCGAAACAACTGGACGAATCACCTGTGAAAACCACTCGGGACACACACCAGTTTCCACAGAAACCTTGTCCATCGAGTCGCGTGGCAGGAAAGTTTTGCAAAATTCCGCGTTGGATGGATAAAAAAAATTGATAGTTCCGTCCGAGAGATGACCACGAGATCAACCGGTTCCATCCCGGACGTCCCGTGAATCGTCAAGCGATTCCAAGACCGATGCACCGATCGTGGAAAACTTTTCAGGCCCCCATCGAATTTTTTCGCACGCGTGAACCGGGCCACGCGCAGACGCTAACGGCAGATCGGAAGGGCACGTACGGGAAAATTCGAGGGAAACGCGACGAGCTAGGCTTCGCCGCGGACTTCCCACGTCGCGATCCCGAGCCCCCGACTCGAGTACAAGCCGCCTGGATGTCGGCCGAGCAATTACGTCCGCGATACTCGAACGCGGAGCGTGCCGCGAATCCTCCCAGGTTGATGAACATCCGAAATTCAAGGCCGCCCGAGGCGTGCTCGGACTCTCAACGCGACATCGAGCGACCCTCGGGGCGAGTACGTTGTCGCGCTTGATTTGCTGAAATGTCACGTTGCGCGTGCTTCCATCGGGCGGATCGTGGAACGCGATAATAATCGTCGGGCGCTCCTTTATTTCCATGCTAATTTCCGCGTACCGATAACTCGGCTAATCCGTGCGTCAGCCGCGGCGCAGCGAGCGGATTCCCCGATAAAAAAGGCGAAGAGGCCGCCGGTTACCTTGGTTAAACGCTTCCTGCTCGCGACCGCTCGATTTACGCAATTGACAATGCAACGTAGAAGAATGTAGAAGAAACAACGCGTTAATCTAAGAGCCCGAGCCCAGGATGAGTCCTACATCGCGGATACGTGATTCTTGGCTTGCCCCGCGTTATGCAACCGCTCAGTCGATGTTGTCAACTAGAGGCTGCCTGCTCAGGATCGTCAGTTGCGCCTCCCGCCGAATGGGTCCTCCTTGACCCGGCTGCTACTTTTCCTGCGCATCAAGACAATCGCTTTTCCCGTGGTCGGTGCTTACTATTGCTCGATTTGCACCGGGAGATTACTTCTCGGTGGGGTATCCGTATCTGCTTGCGCAACAGTCGTGGGCGACCTCCCGATGCCCCGTGCGGAGAACGACCTTTCCGCTCGTGTTAATGACCACCATGTAACACCGAGGAAAGTATCTTCGATGACACTAAGGGCAAGTTTACGCTGGAGCTGCGATAGAAACTGTAAGAGCGGAGATCCGGCGCTTGACAAACATCTCGCACTTGAATCTCGCGAGATAATTATTCCCTTACTTTATTAATTCTTAAGGGGAGGTTCCGGTCTAAATGTCGATTCTTTTATTTCGTTTTTCAAATGTTCGATCTTTTAGGAATACGCGTTTAAAAGGATTTGTTGAAATTCGTGAAATTCCCGAAGTTATAGGCGTTTGAGTAGCGGCAAATGCATGAGCCACTCGGCACTCACGTAAAACTTTAAACGCGTTTTTTAAATATAAAACTAAAAATATTTTTCTATAATTTAAGATATCCTTAATACAATGCAAAAAGTCGCATTAAATTATATATAATAGTTTTCCTTGAATTAATTCCTAAATATCACCTATATTTTTGGGCTCTAGACCGGAACCTCCCCTTAATTATTTTGTCATTAGTTTCATGGAATTAAACGAGTCACAAGTTTCGTAATACATTTCCAACAATCTCATCTCTCCCGACAATTTCCATTGTTCACAGTTTCAATAAACACTTCCATTATAAAACTACAGAACGTATTTCTACGCTTCGCTCTTATAGTCGCTCTCTGATCCTTTATCGCAGCTCCAACGTAAACTTGCCCTTGCGCGTTTCCCCGCCTCTCTGTGTACTGTGCTCGATATTCGCGGGGGTTCATCTTCGAAGAAACCGTACGCCTGTCTGTCTTATGATCGACCGTTCCCCTTGTCGCGCCCCCGAGCTAGGGAAACAGGAGCCAGAACGAAGCGGACACCGCTCGAGCGTAATCGTCTCCCCGAGGATGCTATCAATCTGACGACAGAGCGAAGGACACGGTAAACACGAGCTGTGGAGGACAGATTACCCGCCGCGATTACCCGCCTTTTGGGGGCCCCCGAGGCGAGGCAATCGCGTCAGCAAGGTGATAAGGCGGCGTTGGGCAATCGGGCAGATGGGCGACGAAACGGAGGCGATAAGGATCGCCGGTTGATTAATTGCCGCGAGAGGAAAGACCGCGCTCGGGTTCACGGGCAGAGGAAGCCCGTTCGCGCGATGAATTCTGATGGTCGGCAAATCGCGGCCGGAATACTGATCGCACGGCTGCACTCCCAACAAGCGGATTAGTGTTTTTATTGTTTGCAAGCCGGGCACGTGTCCGCGAGGACGGACCGCGGAATGTTAAAGAATCCGCCGGATCATCTCGGCGCTGTTGACGCCACCCATTCTCGTAACTGGGTCTCGAGGGTCAAGATTACGAATGTAAAACGAGGAAAGGGGAACTTTTATCCGAGATGGGGAAAAAACTGCGGACCCAAAACGCCTCTCGAAGCTGCGTGGACGTG
This sequence comes from Andrena cerasifolii, assembly GCF_050908995.1. NCBI lineage: Eukaryota > Metazoa > Arthropoda > Insecta > Hymenoptera > Andrenidae > Andrena > Andrena cerasifolii. The sequence goes on from NC_135123.1 coordinate 7,455,329, forward strand.
GTTGCGCGTGCCCGCAGCACCCAAGTGGCGAGACACTCAAGGCCGCGCAAGTAGATCTGCCCCGATCGGCCTCGCGAACTGGTCGATCGTTGGGGAAAAAATGAAATGCCATTCGCGCGTGTCTCCTTGCGAAACCGCGTCTTAGGTTCCGGCAGGTTTTCGCGTCGGTCAGTCCACTTTTCCTCGGCGGGGCACGGCTTGGATAACTGCTAGCAGCCTTAGGAATAATTCGAATTAGATGCTGCGGTCTTTGCTGCCCTCCCACTGGTGAAAACTCAGGGATCCCCGCGGTATACCTTATGGGAGCAGGATATACTCCTGCGTTTTGCAATTATCGTTCATATTCTACGCGAGCCACACGTACCACTTGGCCAAGAAGCGAGACAGCCGCCTCTCCGGCTCGACTTTCTACGTAAAAGCGAGCCGCGAGTGGAGCGCTCTTCGGCTACCGGCTGATGCCCCCCCGCGAATTGTCGCGAGCGAATGGAGCTTGGATCGCCTCCACCTCTCGCCCAAGAAAAACAACGCTATGCTAATTGCCCGCAACAGGTGGCTTATCGGTTGGCCTAATATCCCTGCACCTCGTCGTTCGCTGCTGCAATCTTATCGACGCTGCTGTTGCGAACGGCGCGGAGGACCGTGCTCCCTACGAGCACCGATGGAACGGCGAATAGCTGGATAGCAGAGATAGAATGCGAGAGTAATTAAGCCCGTCGTTGGTTGCCTTAATCCCATTAAGGAGTTCTGAAAGTTCGCCTGCTCTACGAGCCTATGGTTCCACATTTCATTGATCAAAACGTGCTTCCTTGTTGCAGGCATGGAGGAGACTGTTAAACTGGTACAAGCCGCCGGCGGAGCCTGTTACGGCTACGTCTGCGATCTGTGCGATCGGGAAGACGTTTACAAGAAAGCTGCGCTGGTCAAGGAGGAAGTTGGAAAGGTGAGAACGGTGTAATCGATGTTACAGTAGAAGTATCAACGCAAGCGTGTTTATCTGTCGCAAGAACAGCAATTAATACTAGCTTCTGCGGAATACCGAGAGGAAATGTTTTTGTAGCAGATAATCCTGTGTCATCGGTGGCGTAGTTGACATTTAAGGTGGCCGGGAAACTGATCAGTTTCTTAGATCCCGCGTCAGATAGGAGGCGCAAGATTCCGTGTAAATATAAATGAGATTCAAAGGGACGGGGCAAAGCAGCTATCCTCGAGCGAAGCAACTTCGCGAGTTCGAAGGTCACAGCCGCGGATGCGCGCTGTCGAGGTGCACGAGCGACGAGTGCTTCTGGAGGCGACGTTACGAAATCCCGCATTACGCCACAACGTTGCAATACCCCGCAGATGTGCTAGCTGATCTGTTTCAACAGGCTCGACAGAAATGCAATTTCGCGGCCATGGGCGCTCGGTTTCGCGCGAACGGTCCACTTCGAGGCGCCCGGATCCCTTGCCTCGCCCTTTATCCTCCTGCCAACGGTGAAAGTTCTTATTCGCCAAGAACCAGCGACGCTTAATTGGACACGTTTCTGTTGCAGGTGACGATACTGATAAACAACGCTGGCGTGGCTAGCGGTATGAAATTCCTGGACACTCCGGACAAGCTGATTATCCGCACGATGGACGTGAACGTGATGAGCCACTTCTGGGTACGTTCGCATCTTCCGTCTGCCTGCTCGAGCTCCTAAAACTCCACGAACTCTCGCGACCACGCGTGATCGCCTTGGCCGAGGTGAACCCACCAAACTTCCAATTGGAAACTATCGAATTGTGTAGAGATCCTATCTCAAGTGTCCGCGACTCGCGTACACAACACCGAGACGCAGGAAATTAATTCTTGTTCGCGCCGAGGCTAGCCCTGAAATGTCCAAAAACGGGCAGCGCGTTCCCGAGTTGGTAGTATTTCTAGTAGCCCGACGGCAAACTCTCCCTGTAAAGATTCGAGATGGGGCTTGAGATTCAAAGACCGCGTACTGCTTCCCCCTTTCGAGGAGCCCGCGAGTGAGAGGCATTCCAGTCCCCGTGTTCCCTCTGTTTAGGACTGTTGCCGTGGGTCAGGTGGGAAAACCGGTCGCGATAGATGCAGTCGCTCGGTGCGGTTGCGGTGCACGCTCGTGCATTGTAGTTGCGACACGCGCTTGCCAAACGCACATAGGTTCCTCGATAAGAATGCCCACCTTAGCCTGGCCGGCTGGTAGTTTCTGCGCAACGCGCGCGAGCCGCTCGGAAAGGAGCCTGGCGCCAGCGTTTCTCGAGCCTCCGGAGCCGTCCGGACTCGCCGAGGGCAGCGGTCCCCCCGAATTTCGCTCGACTTAGGAGAGGCTTTCGCGAGCCTCGAAACGACCCGTCCACGTAACGGGATGCAGAGTGAAAGTGGACGGGACGTCTCGCCGCTAGTAACGGCGTTAGTCGAAAGAGCGCCGTGCGGATTCGGAGCACGAAGGAAGAGAATTATACCGCGGTCGGGACGAGAATACCGATTTCGCGAGGCGACGGGTTGCATCACGCCGCGGCATCGGTTTTAATGGTAATTGAGATATCCGTCCTATGATAAAAACGAAAGAGGGACAAGGCCTGCCGGTCGCGCCGCGCCGTTCCTCGAAAACTAACGATCATCTCGAGGACCTTTCGAGGATCGTTCTGGCCCTGACGGAGCGCGTTCCCATCGGCCTCGCCGCGCTCTCGACATGTAATTTCTGCCTCGGATCTCCGCTTATTTCCCAGCTTTCGGCCAGGACGATTAAACGCCGGGCTCGCGAGATTCGGCGATAACCTCGAGGGGGCCCCCTCGAACCACGGGATTCCTCGTCGTTTCGTTGGCAACCGCCTCGACTCTGGTCGAGTCTGCCTCGCGTGCGTGTTACGCGTCGCCGATTTTACTTTCAAAAGTTAGAAGTAGAAGATGGCCCCGAGAAGTGGGTTAACAGGCGCGTAAGGAGAGCGCCAACCGTTGGACCTCTTGCTGCATCCGATGTCACGGTCATTTCGGTTGGGTCCTTTGAAATCCAGTCGGACTTTCCAATGCCCTTTCCACTCGCGATCCTGCCACGTTCCTCGTTCTACCGCTCCTCCTTATCTGGTGGCGCAGGAATTCCTTGTCACTTGCGGTTGTCGCGCCAGTACCTTGCACCTGGCCTCGCTTTCGGCTATATCAATCCTCAACGGGTAGAGCGAAGTACTCCTTGCTTAGAGGGCGTAGCCGAGCCCCGATCAATGAGATCTATCAGTCGAGGGTTGATAAAAGTCATCTGGATGTTGCGCTTTAGCGTTACTGCTGCGCTTAATTTAAATTACACGATCGCTTACATGATCGCGAACTGAGGGCAGTAATGTTTTATTTAAGACGACGAAGGCTTTCTTACCTTCGATGATGGAGCACGACAAGGGCCACATCGTCAGCATCGCCAGCCTGGCTGGACACATTGGGGTGCCGACGCTGGTGGATTATTGCACGTCGAAGTTCGCAGCGGTCGGTTTCGAGGAGGCACTCCACATGGAGCTAGCGGTACCGAACTTCATATTCCTCTGGATTACAGCCCTGTTTATTTTATATCCTAATACATCACTCCGACACCCTTTTTCTTTGCTTGAATATCGCGCTGTAAAAACACCCACGCAAAAGACACCCCTGTCGAAGAGTGTCACCTGGCACATTTTTTTACATTGCTTATTGTATCTTCTAGGCTGATGGATATAGCATCAATACCACGGTCATATGTCCGTTTTTCATTCGTAGTACTGGCATGTTCGAAGACGTTGCGCCTAGGTACAAGTTTCTTTCTGCCTCTTTTAAAAGAATGCTATTAGGCGAGTTCTGTTAAACGCTGCGCGCAGATTTTTGTACTCACGCGGTTGGTTCTGTTCCCACCAGGTTCTTCCCGAGGCTTAGCGCGAACGACGTGGCGGACCGCGTGGTGCTTGCCATGAGGTGTAACGAAAAGATCGTCGTAATGCCCGGTTACCTTTACATTCTGCTCATCGCGAAATGGTAAATTGGATAATAGCGAACCAATCGATATCGAGCGCTAAACATTTATCCCGTTGATTCGCAGGTCATTCCCCTGGGCCTGTGCGGGAATGTTCATCCGCGGCATAGTGAAATCGACCAGCCACAGCCCTCCACCTGTGTCAACGCCGAGCAAAGAGAACGTTCCCAGTGTTCTCACCAAGGACGAGAACGGTACCAACATTCATCAGCAGCTGACCAGACGCGTCTCCAGCTCCGAGAGGAAGCCTTAATCGTTTCGCGATCGACTCGCTCGCGACACATCCAGAACGTTCCCGTGGGTTAATAATTCAGTGTATGAAATAGTACGTGGTACCGTAATTCGCGATACGTTAACAACGCTCGCGTAATTCTAAAGAAACGTTGCGGCACTCCGCGCGTACGGCGCGTACGCGTCGGAGTTTTATCGCGCTCCAACGAGCTTGTTTCCCAGCAGGGCTGTTGCGCAAAAATTCGGGCAAGTTTCGTCGAACGAGGCAACGGAAACTCGCTTCGTTCAGCGAGCATCTTTGTACACATAAAACGGCTCTGTTGTCATTCGTGACAGAGGCCAGGCACTTGGAGAGGCAGCGCGTTTCAGGAAGCATAAGCTCTCGACATCGGGAAGTACGCGTTTATTTTTTCGCCGCGTTGGGAAACGACGGAACGGTTAGGAGCGAAAGTTCTGTTTCAGATTGATCGGGATTAATTCGTCTCGACGTTCAACGGCCCGTACGATTGAACCGAGATGAATTTATAGTTACTCGTCTGCGTAGTGATTTTCCTAAGCGAGAATTGAACTGGTCCGCGCGACACGGGTACAATTTGCATAATCGGCACGATGTGATACATTGAACACTGTACTTCAGTAACTAGCGTAAGGGTAGCGTAAGTTTTTTCTATTTGTAATTCGTAACACTCTCGTGGTTGTAAAATGGACGAGGGAGCGTGTTATTTATCCCGAGGCGCGTGTAACGGCAACGGTTTCGACGATTTTCGCTGGGGCAGCTGGCAAATGTCTGATAGAGAAATAAAGTTTATGGAATTTTCATGTACTGGCTCGCTTCAACTACCGATTTGTGGTACTTGTAATACCGGATGAATGCAAGCATCGTATCGTATGAACGGTATTATCTCGAACCGAGTGCCATATGTTATCCCCGATACACAAGCGATTATTTTATACATGGTTCCGTCTGATGAATGAGAATTGTAATAAAATCACAAATTCCTACTCGAGTGCATTCTTTACGAAATTGAGACGCGTCAGGCGAGGCGCGCGGTTGCTGCGTGAAACTAGAAAACGCTAAACGACAGACTTTCACTGGGATTTCGTTGTTTATCGAAGAACTTTGTCCGAGATTCTTTCCTAGTTTATTATTCTTGCATTGCTCGTTTTCCTACCGTCTGTAAACTAAACGAAGTGCATTATCGCAGAAATGGAAGGTGAACAACATGTTTTGCGTAAATTCGCAAGCAGAAGTGCAATATCGCGACTATGTTAGCACTAGATAGCGCGATGTTTCCGATAGCTGCGAGTGTCTAACCCTTTGATTACTACGTCAACATAACGCGACTTGTATGCTCGTCGCGCAGAGGCACTCCCATTCCTAGCTGAAGAGGAATCATCGTTACAATCGAATTAGCGTGCCTATTTCCACGTATTTTCATTTCTTTCGCTCCGCTATGTTTCTGAAAATCATTTAAAAATTTCAACAGGAGCTTGAAGTTTCATCTCGAGTTCAATTTTCGAATATCCACTGATATCCGATCCTTTATCGAAGGAGCGAGCGCGGTTCGAAGCTCTTTTCAATCTTTTCTATAGGAATAATGATATGCGAGCGATAGGCACACTCGTCATCGCATAATCGAGATACACTCAAGTGGGTGGACATACTTTCCATGCCTACTATGAATATCAAACGTATATAAAGGGTGTGACAATCGGTGACATGTCCAAGGCCATCTCTTTCATCGAACAAAAGCACCCGACCCACTTGCAGCGTAATGCCTGAGTGATCCATAGATCGTACATCGATACCAAAGGATTCCAATACATTTAACGGAACTCCAATCTACAGTAAAATGCTGTTACTCGAATTATCCCCTTCTAGAACCGCGGCGAGCGTCTATTCTTCAGATCTTACATAACTGAAGACAAGGAATCGTGGAAACAAGCTCCACCTTGCCTTCACTGGTTCGTCAAGAACACCCTGTACGTAGGAGCATCGGTATTATCTATCTGCCACATGTACGCGAAATAGTAGGCATCGTTAGTCTACAGCTGGATTCGTTTGCGTTCGCAGTAAACTAGCGACAGCGTCGACAGTGAATCTCCAAGGAAAAGTGCTCTCGTCGCGGATACCACTAACTCGCGTAACTCGCATGTGCTTCAACGAACTCTGAATGATGGATCGATCCTCGGTGGAATAAAGATGAAGCGTATGAAATTCCACCGGAACAGCCAGCGATCGGCGTAGTTTCCACGGCTAAAGTAAACTCTCGCCGCGATTGTATAATAAATATCGCGAGGCGATATCAGATCAGCGAGGCGCGCTACCTATTTCTTTATTCTCCAACGGGCACGCCGTTTATCGTTATCATAGCGCTGCTGATAACGGGCACGTTGCGACACTGCTCGTGCCGATTCCGCTAGTTTCGCTTCGGATATCGTTCCCGTGATCGCGGAAATAGTAAAGGCGCAGCATGGACCGACGATTTCCTTGAACGGAAGCATGATTCGCCTATCGGACGGGGTGATCGCGCGGACATCGAGGAACGAGGAAGTCTGTTGGACGCCGACGATGCGCACGCAAAGTTCCGATCTGGTTGTGTAACGATCGATGACGAGGATGAGGTTCGTCGGAGCATTGTTGCTTGTGATCCTGCTGTGCCGCCTCTGGGAGAAATCGCAGGCTCTCGAGGCGAAGATCTTGAGACTGTGCGTCTCCCAGAGCTTCTGCGAAAACTGCCTGGAGGCGAGCTCCTCCTGCGCGTGGTGCAGCGACTGGGTAAATCTTTTCGAGCGTTGATCCTCCTGAAACGAGGGCAACTTAGATTCTTCCTACTTTCTACTTCAGGGCTACGAATCGACAGCGTTGAAATTATTTTTATAGTCGTACGCGAACTTGACGCTCGGGAAGCCGCGATGCAACGTGCCAGAGAGACTGAAAGCGTTCGGCTGCCCCCCAGAGGAGATCCGCACCGCTCCGCCAGCATCGATAGAGCTTCTAGAGGACTTCGGGTTCCAGGACGTGGAGGTAGCCGGCCAGACTCCCATACAGTTAAGGCCACAGAAGGTTAAAGTCAGAATCAGGCCGAATTCCGAGACAGTAGTTCGGCTCCGTTATCGGCCAGCCAAGTACGTTTCTTCGCCTCTATTCCAGCCTGGCAGTATCGCTTCGCTAACGCTCACCTCCCTTGCTACTACATTATCGTACACAAGAAGCTTAACGTAGCGAAATGGTGTAGAAACTACCCGCTGGACTTGTACTACCTGATGGACTTAACATGGTCGATGAAGGACGACAAGGACACCCTGGCCAGCCTGGGCCAGGACATGAAGCAGAAATTGGGACTGTTCACCACCAATTACCGCTTAGGCTTCGGCAGCTACGCGGACAAGCCTCTGATGCCGTTCATCTTCCCTGGACACGAGGAGAACCCTTGCAGAAGCGAGCACTCCGTCTGCTCGCCGCTTTACTGCTTCCAGCATCACCTGGGCCTCACCGAGGATATTCAGCGCTTCGTCAAAGAAGTACGTTAATGATTCGTTGGGAAAGGGGGTGATGGTGAAAGTGAGTAAGATTTGTCGTAGGTGAACGATAGCTCTGTAACTGGGAACGTTGACAATCTGGAAGGAGGGCTGGACGGAGTTGTGCAGTCGATCGTTTGCGCGGAAGAGATCGGCTGGGCTCAGCAAGCGCGGAAGCTTATGCTGATGGCTACTGACGGATTCTTACACTTTGCTGGGGATGGAAAGGTAACGCCAAGTGGTCGGTTACTGTTACTTGAAGAATGAGTGTCGCGGGTCTGTGGTTGAAGAACAGATTGGTATTTCCATTAGCTAGGCGGTGTTGTGGAGCGTCAGGATTTCAAGTGCCACCTCAACGAACGAGGACAATATTCTCTGGCCACGAGGTACGATTATCCTTCCCTGGCGGAGGTGTCGAGGCTACTCCAGGAGAACAAGGTCAATTTGATATTCGCCGTGACGGAGGATCGACGCACCGAGTACGAATTGATCGCTGGTCTGCTGAGAGAGAAAGCAAGGGTGGCGACGTTGACCAGCAACAGCTCGAACATCCTGGAGATCATCGAGAGCGCTTACCACGATCTCATCACCAGGGTGGTGCTGCGCGACAATTCTCTGGCTCCCCTGCGTGTCGAGTATATTTCCAACTGTGGCAGGAAGAACGCCCCCGAGTCGAGCACGTCGGAGTGCAACGGCATACAAGAGGGCAGAGTGTACGACTTCAAAGTCGTCCTCTCCTTCGACAAGTGTCCCAGAAACAAGAGCCTATGGGTATGCAAGGATATTTAGACTTCGCACTAGCCTCGTACACGGCTCTTTCTTACTAATAAGCATCGCAAAATTGTCGTCAGAAACAAACGGTAGTGATCGAAGACGCGTTGGCCTCGGAAGTATCCAAAGTGGTGGTCGATGTCGAGCTTCTGTGCGGCTGCAACTGCAAGGACTCTGAAAGCTCGCGCTGCAAGCATGGAACGGATGAATGTGGCCTATGTAAATGCGATTCCGGATGGTCTGGTAGGAACTGCAACCTTTTCTGCTCCGTTAACTTCCAATCCATCGTTTTAACGCCGAAGTGAATATATGTTCCTAGGAGAACACTGCGACTGCAACGAAAGTTCGCCAGCGGAGAACAGATTGCAGTGCCTTGGTCCTAACGCAACGAAGGTTTGCTCCGACAGAGGCGAATGCATCTGTGGCAGCTGCCTCTGCGACGACGGCTACAAAGGGCAATTTTGCGAGTGTTCTGTGTGCGATAAGGTGACCGCTGAGCGCTCGACGGGTCTTCTTCTCTAAAGGAATCTGCGAAGTTGCAATGTTTCTCTGCTTCCAGATCGACGGGGTAGAGTGCGCAGGCAGGGGGACATGTGTGTGCGGTGTTTGCGACTGTTTAGAAGACTGGCAAGGAAACGCTTGTCAGTGTCCATCCGCCGATGATCTCTGCATCGCGCCAGGAAGCGAGGAAGTGTGCGCTGCTCATGGGTACTGTGACTGCGGGGAATGCCGGTGCGTGTTTCTCGTTTATGGGAGAGTTTCTTCCAATCGGTAATGACATTCGTAACGCATTCTTCTTTCAGATGCAACGTCACCGCAGGGGACGACTCGTATTACCGAGGTACTTATTGCGAGTCATCCGTCAGCGCAGGGGGAAGTGGTATGTGCGTCCTTTACAACTCCTGCGTGAACGCCACCATCGAGAACCCCCAGAAAATCGACCAGTTCTGTCGAACGAATGTTACTTCTTATAGGACCGAGAGCGTGAACACCGTGGACATAGGTAATGATTAGTTAGCTACCAGAGAGATTGTTGGATCAAGTTCTACTTAATCGGCTATGTCTGCAGGACACGAGCACTACTGTTTCGTGAAAACAGTGAAAGAGAAGAAGATCTGCGTCATACCGTACGTGTACGAATTCCAGAAAGACGGTACCGTCATTTTGAAGATCGCGGAGAAGGTAGGTCGAGACAGACTTCCCGGGCTCCTTTCCTTTTTTATAAAAAATTCTATCGATGCTTTCAGACTTGCCGCACTCCCATGCACGAAGCAGTTATTCCGAGTCTAATTATCATTATGATATTGTGCATTGGAGTAGCTTTCTTACTGATTTGGAAGTGAGTAGTACTTTCGCTCAGACCTGTTTAAAATTTAAATTCCGGTATATTTAAAGCAGATATTAACTAGAACGTGTATACATAGGTGCTGGACTTCCATAAAGGACAGAAGGGAGTACGAAAAGTTCGAGCGAGAGCGGAAAAATACCGTGTACAGCTTGAGCGAGAATCCTCTATTTAAGCCAGCTGTGACCCAATTTAGGGTTCCGTCAATGTACAAAGAAGATTAAGTGCAGACTCTAATTTGAGATTCGAAATTTTAAGTATCGAACAGAGACCCTCGTTCGAAATACTAGGCATCTTCCTTCGATTCCCTGGGCTGCTTTAGTCCATTTTGGTTTAGCGATTCAGTAGAATGCGCGGCGCTCTGGTCAGACATGTCGGTCCAGAAATGATTTCCAGGGGAGAACGAGATCGTCTGCAGTTACAATTACAATTTCGTTACCTTTTTATCAAAAGCAGCATTGATTTGTATACTTGACTTTACGCTTTTACGTTTTCTGATTCACTTTCAACTGTCCACGAAAATCCAAGGGGCTCCCTGTAGATGATATTCGTGACCGGTTTGTTGTCGAGCCATTCGGCTTCGACAGAAGATCCATCTGGAAATGTATATGTCCCTGGGCCATTCATTGTTCCGTTTGAATCGATTCTACCTCGAAACTCTGCGTCGTTATTGTACCTTTAATAATTAATTCTAAATTTATTTATTTAGATATAAGCCATAGAATTAAACTTCCAGTGCATTAATTGTAAAGTTCCATGCCAAAGGAATCTTCGTTACCGAATGTGAATATCATTTTCGGCGAATGTGTCGTGCACCCACTCCCCGTCGTACGTGTCAAAGTTATCGGTGGTGTATACTCCTTTACCTACGCAGCGTATACTTAACGACCATCGTTAAAGAAACTGAGCAATATTTTTACGAATATTAACCTTGTTTGATCAATAGATATTCTCCATAGTGGAATTTATACCCCCCGTTATAAGTATCTCCGTTCGGAAATACAAATGTCCCCTCTCCGTATTTCACACTTTCCTTGCCCGATTCAAACGCGCCGCCCTTCAGCTTTTTAGCGGCACCTCGTTTTTTCATTTTAAAAAGTGATAATCACCAAACTCGGATCGAAAAATCTATCCGAATGAAGTAGTACTTGATAAAAAATCGATTGTTTAAGTGCTGTTTAAGTAAAATTATAAAGAAAGTGACGTCGATAAAAGCACAACTTTCTCCGATTGCCGTTTCTATTGCGCTAGCGCTAAATTAGACGTAAGTCAGGCTAGTCTCCGCTAGCAAATCACAGTGCCCGATCTATTTTACGAATGACACTGTTGGTTGCAAGCCAGAGAACCTTGACATAAATTTTCATTTCAATTTTACAGAGGAGGGCAATCCCGTTTCACTGTTTAATTTTACTACTTTCTTTTTTACAAGCCGTGCTTCCCGTACGCGATGAATCCCCTCCTTTTGAGAACCACCTTTAAACTTCACACCACGTGACCTTGCAAACGACCTCTAATCTTCACTGTTCGCATCGTCTGTTCCTGATCGTGTTTTACGGTAACCCTTCTGTGTACCGTTGACACGCTCGTAGACGTCGTCGTTCGAGGTATTACGATCGACCGCTTATTTGTAAGCCCAGCTCACTGCGACTTGCTACTAAATATCGATAGTAAAGGATCCACGAATCGCCCGAGATATGATACGAACGACGGCGAGTCTACGCAATGAATTGGCACGCGCAATATTACGAAGTTCGGTGCGGACAAACACCGTGAGGTCCATGGTCATACGGTGCCTTCACAGAAAACATCTGCAGAGGTATTCATTTACGCGTTCAATAGTCGTCGCATTAGTATTTAATCGTTGACTTAGCACTATCACTCGCCAATTTATCGTTGAGGTTACCTGTTTGACCTGCATCCATACCTCTCATCTGTCCGTTCCCCTCATGAGCTCCTATGACATTGTTCCAACATAGTTCTCTGTCCCTTTCTTTACTTGCTAGTTTTCAGTGACTTGGATCTTATGTATGCGAAGTAGCAACGTATGAAAATCTTCCTCTTTTCCTTCAAAATGAACGTGCAATGTTAAGTTTACATATATTCTTTACATTGGTAACTTAAATCGAGGTAGATCGATGTTAGGGGTGAGATCCGACACTGCGCTTCGATGTTCTTTCTTAATTGCCAATGTTGGTTCGTGTATAACAGTGCTTCCTTGGTTACTCAGGTTTCAGGTTCATAACACCTTGCGCGTCACGGTGACACCGTGGAAGCAACAGTTGAGGTTCTACGCAAGCTATCCGGACCATGTTAAAGTACAGCTTCCGGCGTTATCTCCTACCATGGAGACAGGCACTATTACCATTTGGCACAAAAAGGAAGGTAAAAATGGATGGTTCATTGTGCTTAGTGGACGCAATGAGAATTTTTAATATTCCCATTTTGCTTCAGGTGACAAGCTGAACGAAGGTGACCTGCTCGCAGAAATTGAAACTGATAAAGCAACGATGGGTTTTGAAACGCCGGAAGAAGGCTACCTAGCAAAGATTCTGGTAGCGGGGGGAACAAAGAATGTTCCTATTGGCCAACTTGTCTGTATTATCGTTCCGGATGAAGCCAGCGTAGCTGCCTTCAAAGATTTCAAAGACGACTCTCCTGCAGAAACCACAGCTCCTCCCCCAGCTCCAGCGGCTGCCCCAGCCGCTCCTACGCCATCCACTCCTCCCCCATCTCCCATAACACCAGCACCAGCAGCTGCAAAAGCACCGCCTAGTTCAAGCTTACCTTCCGGGGGTAGAATATATGCTAGCCCGTTAGCTAAGAGGCTCGCAGCGGAGAAAGGCCTTAGTTTAGAGGTAATCTAAAAACTAATCTACGTCGGAATGAACAATTCCAACCACCAGCAACTAATTAATTTTGATCAATAACGTTTGTTTAAAAGGGCTTGAAGGGTTCAGGATTGTTCGGATCTATAACATCCAAAGATTTAGCGGGTGCATCGGCTGCTGGTGTTCAACCGGCAGCATCAGCTGTTGGTGCTCAACCGGCGGGAGCAGTACCAGGAGGAGTTGATGTTCCTGTATCGAACGTTCGGGCCATAATTGCTAAACGTCTGTTAGAAAGCAAACAAACCATCCCACATTACTATTTAACAATAGATGTAAAGATGGATGCAGCACTAGCAATGCGGGCACAGTTTAATAAGATGCTAGAGAAAGAGAAAGTAAAGGTCAGTGTGAACGACATCATCATAAAAGGGATGGCAATGGCTTGTAAGAAAGTACCCGAAGGCAACAGCGCTTGGATGGGTCAAGTCATAAGACAGTAAGTTACTTTTCTAACGTTACTAACTATATATATATGATATTTTACATGATTGAAATATTTTATTCAGATACAACAATGTCGATGTAAGCGTAGCAGTAAGTACAGAGAATGGTCTAATTACGCCTATAGTCTTCGGCGCGGACACAAAGGGTATAGTTGAGATCAGCAAAGACGTGAAATCGTTGGCCGGAAAAGCGAGGGACGGGAAATTACAGCCGCAAGAATTCCAGGGCGGAACAATCACCTTATCGAATTTGGGAATGTTTGGTATTACAAGCTTCTCTGCGATCATAAACCCTCCACAGTCCATAATCCTTGCCGTAGGTACGACCGAACCTAGGCTAGTGCCTGCCAATAACGAAAAAGGGTGAGTACTTCTTCTTGCCATTCGATGTATTCGAACTAATCTTATAATAATCTTCTGTAGATTTTCAACTGTCCAATACATGTCCGTCACTGCCAGCTGTGATCACCGTACCGTAGACGGTGCTGTAGGCGCACAATGGTTGGTCGCTTTCAAGAATTTAATGGAGAATCCGACAACTATGCTGTTGTAGTAAGTTTTATCGTTGACACGTTCAATTGCGTAACACGAGTAAGGGCAAATATATATGGAAAAAAACATTGTTTTATTCAGGTTCGAAGGGTGACAATGAGTATCCTGTATATTTGTGTATAGTACAATATTAAATTGTGTTACTTTACGCATTTTCAAGTCATCAATTTTGAATATATCCGAATTACAAGCGACACGTTTTATTTCTTTCACTAAAAAAAGGTGCGTCATAAATCCGGAATCAACAGTCACTAATTCAAATAGTAAGTCGAGCTTCTTCCAACTCTAGGAATTCGTCGTGTATGTGGTTTTTCAGTAAGGATAAAGTGAAAGACTGACGAGTTTTATCTCATCGAATTCGGAAACTATTGCTTTAAATTTATTTGAAAAGCCACAACTTTCTCCAGCAATAGTAGTGGCCACATGTACATATGTGTATTTATGAAATAATGTTATGGTCCTCGTATATTGCAAAGAATAAAAGTATGAATTAGGGGAAAATGTTAAATGGAAATGTGTCAAAATGTTTATAGTATATAATATACATACATACGAATGTATATCATATTTAATAAATTGTAACTTACAAGTTCAACGGCATTATTATTCCTTAACTTCTATTATATATAGATGCGTAATTTTGTAATAATTTTCCATTAATAATTAAGTTGGTGCGAATTCCTCCTACGCCCAAATCGCCCGCGCCCACGACCGTAGGATTTTCCCGTTTTTGTAATAAAATGAATATCATAAAATATATGTTCCTGTTTTCGAGTCGCAATTTATAGTTAAAAACCTGTATTTTCCGATAATTTCTCTTTCAAATTTCAAGAGATTTTCAGAGATTTTGGAGTGTTAAACACGGGCGTTACGGGCGGTTTAGGCGTAAGTAGAATTCGCCCTAGATCGAAATCCTCGTTATTGAAGCATTTTTAAAAAGATGGCGGTACGATTCAAGTGCCATCTAGAAAATGTTTGATCTGTCATACGTGTTTGTTAGTGTTTGTGCTCGTCAAGCGCCGCAAATAAAAGCACGCGTTAGCGTTCATTAATTCATTCACGATGCCAATTCTGGATAAACGTAAAGGAGACGATATTCTAGCATTGGTTCCTGCCTCTAAAAGGACTAAGAATGAAGTGGTTTTCAGTAGCAGAGAAAAGGCGGTCGTACAAAATGTAAGGCTAACCTCGACTCATCAACAATTATTAAGTGATTTCCTAACAATGTATCTCTTGTTGTTGCGTAGGGACCGCCTAGAACATCGTCCTTGTTTGCGCCAATTATGCTCCTCGAAGGACACCAAGGAGATATATTTTCCCTAGAGTTCCATCCCGAGGGGCAATACCTCGCTTCCACAGGCTTCGATCGACAAATTTGTATGCATTAATGAATCGAAGCCCTGAGATATATATATGCTTGTTAGAAGTTCGTATTATAGTAAAGCTGCGAATAACATTATACTTGCAGTTATTTGGAATGTTTACGGAGAATGTGAGAATATATCCGTGATGAGTGGACACAGTGGAGCAATCATGGAACTACATTTCAGCCCTGATGGCAATCATTTGTACACTGCTAGCACTGATATGACATTAGGCTTGTGGGACATAGTCGCCGGAACCAGAATTAAGAAACTGAAGGGGCACACGTCTTTTGTTAACTCTATCTCCGGTGCCCGAAGGGGTCTCACGCAGCTGTGTTCAGGTAGCGACGATAGCACGATACGTGTTTGGGATCCCAGGAAGAGGGGACAGTGTTACACTTTAAACAACACATATCAGGTATTATGTCTTATAATTTTAAAACATCTGATTAAGAAACAGAGGTTTTATTTCCTTTCTTGTTTTAGGTTACCGCTGTAACGTTTAACGACACAGCGGAACAGGTGATAAGCGGGGGAATAGACAATGACATAAAAGTATGGGACTTAAGGAAGAATTCTATCCTTTATAAGCTTAAGGGACACTCGGATACGATCAGTGGACTGAGTCTGAGTCCAGATGGCTCTTACATACTTTCTAACGCTATGGACAACACATTAAGAATTTGGGACGTTAGGCCGTTTGCTCCCTATGAACGTTGTGTTAAAATTCTTTCTGGGCATCAACATAACTTTGAGAAGGTATATTTTCTCATCGTTGCGACAAGCGTCATTAATACAATTTCTGTACTCAAATAACTATTCTGCAGAATCTTCTGAGGTGTGCATGGTCACCAGACGGTAGTAAGGTGTCGGCTGGATCGTCGGACAGATTTCATTACATTTGGGACACCACGAGTCGTAGGATATTGTACAAATTGCCTGGCCATAACGGCTCTGTTAATGATATCGACTTCCACCCGAAAGAGGCGATTGGTAATACATATCTGACCGTAATTATTTGTGTATTTCATATAGTTACGATCATTCCAAACATATCCTCTTGTTCCAGTGTGCTCTGGGTCCAGTGACAAACAAATATATCTAGGAGAAATCGACTCAGTGTAACAAGATAATTGTTTTCGATGACTTTTACATTTAAGGACGTGTACAAAAATAAAATAGTTTAAGGACTTGTCAGACATCCCATGAAATCTGATTATTGTATATTCTTTTGTGTTCGCTAGTTTATCGTGAAGAGGATTGCACAAAAGATATCAATATCGGCTGTACTTCCAAAAGGTACCGGTGGCCGATCGAGATGAAACTTGGTGGGTATTACGAGAGATGTGGAAAGACCCCAAATATAAAATTTGGCTTCGGCAATTAATGCGTTCAAAAGATACAGGGGTAATTGTGCATAAAAGGGTACACCTTACCGATTTTTTTTAATCTCTTTACCACGGTCCCCCCTTTTAACAATATTTCTGTTGATTTATACCGACACGACGCATTCCACTTTCCAATTTGTTCCGGGTATTAGTATTGGTTGGAGCTAGATTAGCGCGGGGGGCGCGTAAAGCATGGTGGCGAACCGATGTAAGTTTGGCGATGCTAAAAATGAGAGTGTAGTTACAAATTTTCAAAAATAAAAAATGGCAGGACAGTAGGATTCTCGGGTAGGGGGGCCCGTACCAACGTCTAAAAAATTTTTAAAAAAATTAGCAATTTTTTATTAATATTTCGGAAACTAATAAATACCCGAAGCTACAATTTTAGATAGGCCCCCCCCAACCTCATCTCGATTGGCTACCGGTAACTTTCGGAATAATATCCTCGATATCTTGTATCTGTTATGGATGACGAATGTAGAATGATCGTGTTAAGATTATTACACATATTTTTTCATATCTGCGAACATTTTGTTGGCAGGTACTTCAAACCCGTCATCGATCCTCCGAGTGACATTGATTCGACTCAGGGGGACCAAGCCGTCTTTGTTTGGCTGAAGTTTTCCCGTTTAGTTAGCACCGTATTGGTAGGAGGCGCTAGGTACATCACACACACATACCTACGTGTATCAGTGAGCACGACACACAACCTTTCGACGTTGGTGAAATGTTACCATGACGACCGTCGTCATTTAGAAATGTTTGGCGCAGACACGAGGAAGTGTCCTCACTTTCCCTGGTTTACCCTTTCTAAGGCCGTCTGACCATGGATTGTCGCGTCAGTGACGCGTATGCAGCAGATAGAAGGATAAACATTGAAATTGAATATTTCTTCTTTTCTTAGGAAAAGAAAATATATTCAATTGCTTTGTATATCCTTCTATCTGCTGCATACGTGTCGCTGGCGCGACGATCCGTGGACAGGTTTTAAAGTAAACGGTACATTACACGTATACACATACACATACGTCCCGATTCACACCAATTCACACATTCACAGTTTAGTACGCACCTCATTGGTAGGAGGCGCTACAAACTCTGCTTCAACTTTCGTAAGAGGGAAGCTTGGCCCCCCTGGTGCCACCTCTGAAGTAACAACTTCGTGAAAGAACTGTGACTTGTGTTGCGCACTGTATGTTTAAAAACGGTAACTCTGAGAACCATATTCCACCGATTCATACAGGTCGGTAAAGTTAATAGACATGAAAAATAACTGCCCCTGCTAAGAAAAATGAAAACACTGCAAATGAAGAATTGCATACTAAATTACTTTTCAATTACTAAATAAACGAAATCGATCCAAATACGATCGCATTCTTTATCCTTATCACCGACCCACGGTAAAAAGTATCTCTTACCTCGCCATAATTGGTTTCAACACAGACGAGGTACAGCATACCCCTATCACCTTATAGATGTTCGTGTCGCCACCCAAACTGTATTACCGACCCATAATTTGAGGTCTGAATGTAATGGCATCTGCTCATGAACAGCGTTCAACTCAGCAACTACTCTGACATGTGTTGAAAGGCTGAAAGGTGTTTGCGTACTTGTATACGTGTGACTCGTTTAGAGAGAGAGAGTTTGGCACAGGTAGGCTTTTGCTACGCTATGCTTTGGCTCGGTTTGTCAACGACTCACGCCGATTTTTCTCCGAAAATCCATTTCAGGGATCAAGACACTATGAAGCACAAAAATGGTATTTCTTCAAAGCCCATGCAAGCTATAAGTTGCAAGATGACATTGTTTATTAGTACTTTGCGTGTAGTAGAACCTTTTCACGTATCGTACGCCGAAAAGTATTAAAAATTCACGCTGTTACTGACATTCCCGCAAGATTCTAATGCACTTTTGAAGTAATAATAATTGGATATTACTGGCTACGAGTATTAGTTTATGGCCAACACTAAAATTTACAGTAAAATCTAATTCTTAAAAGACTCGCAGAAGGTTGCATGATGCACGAGTGTCGTGGTGTGCATGGATGCAACTGCAAGTCGAGTTACTTTTGAAACCCGCATTGGGAAATAAAATTTTGTCTAGCGCTGAGAAATTCATCGGTTCAGTGAAGTGTGTGCACGTCATAGTTCATATTGTCTCGTGATTTCCCAATTCGCGCATAAATTTCATCGATTACTGGACCATGTGGGAGGCCTTTTAACAGGATTCCATTTAGATATACCCGTTACCTAGAAGACTTTTTCAGAAACTGAAGGACGTTTAAAAACAGGAAGTGCTTCTGTAATCGTGTGCAATGCGATTGTAGAGTCAGTGCCTGTGCCTGCCAAAAAGTGTTTCATAGAGTACCGTGGTTCTATCGTATACTTCGTCGATCTTAGTAACTAAGGGGGAGAAACAAGTATGTCACTCATATTTCTCCAAATATTCCTGCAACTATTCATTTACACCAAGTTCCACTAAAATGTATTTATTCATTATAAATAATACTAGATGATATGTATAAGCATTAACATTAATGTATCGAACAATTAAACATTGAGAATAAAAGAGAATTCATTCGGCGTAGAAAATCATTTGCAAATTCAAGATCAAATGTTACTAATTGCTTGATATCTCAAGTTCTATCGATCAAAGTTAATAATAATTTCTACTGGGCGGTTAGGGTAAATGTTGTTAACATTATTTGTCATAGCAATAGCCAATGGAACGTATATTTTAGCAGAAAATCCATTTTTGCCGAAGAATTCGTTGGATTTCGCAATTGTAATTAACCGTCGACCTTGTTTTGATCGGGAGACATCGTTCCTCGAAGTCTAGATAAGGAGCTCACAGAGCTTCATGTACTCAGTCGTCGTCGGTCTTCCGGGCCTGGAGGACCTCCGGGGACCCTGCAGTTGCCGAGCTACCTGGACCTACTGGACTTCCTGGACTTCCTGGACTTGCTGAGGACCTGGTCAGGGTTTCAACTCGGGTCCATCCCCCTCCCCCCGATGCAGCCGAGCCACCTGGAGAGGCGGATTCAGGAGCCTTTCTTGGAGGGGGCGAAATATGTAAAAGTACATAAGTACATTTTTTAACCCTCTTTCACAAGATTTAAAATTTGCTTGTAACTTATGTTTTAATATCTCAATCTGATACTGTAACCTAAATAATTAAATTCACATTAATTATAATTCTGTATAAATAATTAAATTCACATTAATTATTTATACAGAATTATACACAATGTCATAATATTTTCTATTTTATTACTCTTGGGGGGGGGCGGCGATCTGCAGAGATAGCAGTGCAACTTTTCAACTCGTTCAATCTTTCTACATGCTACCGAATAAAACGATTATATATATATATGTATTAAATTCTAGATAAAAGTTTTAGTATCGCGTTTTAAACATTCTAAACAATTTTTCTTTAATTTCACAATCATTCGAGATGCTTAATGTTTTGCATGCAAGTTACGCTTCTCAAGTTTAAATATTTCATATGAGTTTTATGAATCTTCTCTTATTAATAGTTATTACATTCGAGTCATTAGATTTTCTGAATAAAACAATAGGCAGTCTCTCTACGGGCCTCGAAACGCTGCGACCTCCTCGTAGCGAGACCTGGTAATTGGTGAGAACAGAGCCGATGCGATTGCTGCGATTGTCAAATATCCTAAATAAGTAGATAGATACAAGAATTTCTTTAAATAGTAATACTTTGATATAATGTAAAAATAAATGTAACTCGAAATGTTTGAATAAATCATTCCTTCCCTTCCTTCCACATGTATAAATATATAAAATAAAGTAATGTGGAATTCTCAAGATATGTGAAATAATGGAGTTCAATAACGACGTTCACCAAAGTCGGAGGACGGATCGGACGGATGAACATTTAAAATGCCATGGTATACCTATCTTAATGTATTATTTCCATCGATTACTGGAATATGTGGGAGGTCGATCGTCCAGATTCTACTGCAATACACTAAAAATAAGTATCTGGAAGACTTTTTTGAAAACACTGTACTCGAGTCCGATCACATCTCCTCAACTTTGAAAGACATATATGTATACATAGAAAGAGCAGGGTGCATGGCTGCAGCTGCGAAAAGTACATATTTCGCAATGGACATTGCGATATAGAATTATTTCCGGCCTTTGTGAAATTTCAACTTCCATGGGAAACAGTTGAGGTCGACAGCAACCTCTACCAATGTGACAACATTCACGAAAGGTGTAAGCTGACAGTTCGACTTCAACCGCGGCAGCGATCGGATCAGTGAATGTACCTGCATATTATTTCGTGATTTCTCGATTCGTGCATCAATTTCATCGATTACTGGACTATGTATGAGGCCGTTTAACAAGATTCTGCTGCATTACACTCAATACCAAGATGCCTTTATGGAAACATTTTACGCGAGCCCGAACACTACTTCCCACTGCTGAGAGATGTTTAGAAATGTGATGTGCTTTTGTGACCGCGTGCAATGCGATTTTAGAGTCAGTACATATTTCGCGATAAAGTATTTCATAGAGCACTGTGTGGACGCGAGTGCAGAGTCAATGTTTTGCGCATACAGAACTATTTAAGTGAAAGCACCGGTGCTCTAAGTGATTTTTCATCGTGGAATTACTGTGTCTACATAAAATTATTTCTGGCCTTGACGAATTTCCAGTTAGCTGGGAGTCGGTCGAGCGCCATAACACCGCCAACAACCCCTACGTCACAACATTGCCAAGCGGTGTCACCTCTGTCAGTTCGACTTTACTCGCGACGGTGATCGCATCAGTGAGTGCGTGTACATATTATTTCGTGATTTCTCGATTCCTGCATAAATTTCATCGATAACTGGACTATGTGGGAGATCGTTCAACGAGATTCCACTACATTACACTCAGTACCTAGAGGACTATTTTGGAAACGCTTTACTCGAGTCCGAACACATCTTTCCACTGTTGAGATATGTTTAAAAACATGAACTGCTTTTGTAATCGTGTGCAATGCGATTGTAGAATCAGTGCTTATTTCGCGATAAAGTATTCGATAGTGCACAGTGGCCCTGCGTATTAGTAATGTGAACGCGAACGTAAAGTCAGTGTTTTAACGCATCTAGAATTAATTCAGAGCACCAGTGCTCCCATTGCTTTTTCATCGCGAAAGTAATGTGACATATTTGGAAGTGTGACACATTCTATGGGGTACTGACCCTGCAACTGCTGGACATTCGCCTGCAGATCGAATAGCTACTGCTAAAAGGGGATGCTTGTCAGTGAGACTATTTTCAACGAACGGTGAGTGATACTTTTTCATTCTTTGAATTTTTCTGTATGCTATCGAACATAATGATTACTGTAGCGAGCATAGTGACCACGAATACGTACTTAGTACTCGCGAATAGTAAAATTTAATGCGTGTACTTCCAAATGTTTAATACACGTAGAAAAATACAATGAATAAATTTTAAATTCGCGATAGGAGTTTTAATATCGCGTTTCAAACATTCTAAACTTCTTTTCTTTAATTTCACAATCATTCCGGATGCTTAATGTATCGAATACGAGTTACATTTCTGAAGTTGAACTCTTTCGTGCGAGTTCTTTCAAATCTTCTCTCTTAACAGTAATTACATTCGAGTCATTAGATTCTCTTAATAAACAATGACAGTAATTTTTGGTACTACTTGGTTATTATGCTCGCTAGTTTTGCTTGCCCGTTGCATGTGCTAAATATTAAGACACACTGGTAGTAATATTACGAGAAATCAAAAATTGCCACTCTTACCACCTGATATCTCGACCTCAAATGGTCCCTTTATAAAATAACAGTATAATAATAAATGACTGCCGCCAAAGTGGCTGCTATATGAACTTAAATTTCTTTCTCCCTTGCATAAAAATAACTTTAAGCCACTAAACCTACAAATTTTATACATCGCGGAAGAACTTGCACATGTGCTTAGTTTTAACTAGCCATAGTCCTAGAGTCCATTAAGTTTTAATTTAAGAACTTTAGTCGTAAGAATTTTTCCAAATTTTCAAAAATGCATTGGTCGAATATGGACCAGAAATATTTCGTAGAAATGGGTCACTTTCGTAGGTACCTCCGCGTTGGTGTGCCTGGACTTGGTAACGTTTTCCAATGCATTGCGTCTTGCAAAACGTTGTCAAGCTGAAGCCTACGATCTAGTTTAAGGGTCCAGATCAAGCCAAACTTACATTCGGTGAGTTTGGTTCGGTCTGGACATCTATTCAGAAATGCACTTGCGTACTTCGAGCGATAAGCTTTTGTTCCGCCTCGTTCTTTTTAAATATAAGAGTGCCAAACACACCCTTCTAGAAATACAATTCGCCTTCGATCACTGATTTCTATTTCGCGCATGGTGTTCTCGCCCTTCATAGGCCGGCTGTGCTGGGTACAACTTATTACGGCTTTACACAGAGGACCATTGTTAGACGAAGATGTGCGACAGTTCTCGTTCTCGGTCACGCTCGCCATGGCTGTGTAAAGTCGTGATATGGAGCATGCCATGTAGAAACGAAATTTCGGTGGATCGAGGGTGAATGTTCGCGTCGCGCCGCGCCTTTCGGTCCTTTAGTCGTTTAGTCTCTTTTGCAATCTCAATCGGGAGATTCTTAGCTTTCGCATATCCCTCGAAAGTTACGCAAGTGCATATTTGCAATAGATTATGCCACTAGGGCTCATTGTAAAGAGTGCGATAGGCTAGATTTAAGGGTAGAGGTACGCTTGCTTGTTGAGAGTGACGCCTTTTACCTTTGCTTTTGCTTACAATTAGCTTCACCGTGCACCGTGTCGTTTCGCATTTAGTATACTTTTACAGACTTGTCATAGTGTATTTTCTATTTCCTACTTTCAATTCTCTTTTCTTTTTTTCCGGTAATATAATTCGCTCTCGGGAGAGATCTTGAATTAGCACAAGATGCTCGGGCACGATACACTCGCCTGTGCAAATTGTCGGCTTTGTGATGGGAGCGCGCATTGCAGCTGCATGTGATTTAATTGTGAGGCGGGCTGCTGTGAGTCTGACCCCTCAGGCGCGGCCCCTTGTGGGGAACTCCCGTTAATGGGGGGCTGGATGAATGGTGGTCGCGTATTAGCGTTTTGTCTGTGCAACTGCAATGCGTGAGTGTATCGAGCAGCTCGAGATCTCTCACGACGGCGAATCCGTGTCCGTTTTTCAATTCTTTTTCTATCTCTGCAATGAGATACTTAGCGTCTATTTGTCACTTGAAACCAGTGCAAGTGTGCCTCTAAAATATGCGAAAGAAATTGTAATGGCATATGTGTAGAAAGATCGACGAGAACCTCTCGTCTATCTTTCTTACGCGCGCATGCTAACCCTTTGGACTTTAAAGTAAAGTCTTTGGAAATAATTTTAGTAGTTTTTTACCTTATACCGCAATCACAGTCCAAAGGGTTAGTATAACGAAGTATAGTGTATATGTGTGCTGCGAAACTTAGAAAATTTAGCCAGGCAAGTCCAGTTTTAAGCGCATCATCGAAACATTCGCCGAGGGATTCGCCGAGGTTTTCTCTGGTGAATTCTTTAATAAAGAATTCACTAAGAGATTCGTTGCTAGTTTCAGGGAAGAATTAGATCTGGGTTAGGGTTTACTAACACTTTAGAGTAGAATTGGAATTTTTCTGGCATTCCATGCCATTAGCGCCTGATGAGGCTGCTTCTATTTCCTTTTACAATTCGGAATTATCATGCGCCTAAACAGGCTGCTGTATTTTTTAATTAACATTAAAAACGATGAGACCTGATGATGGTACATTAGAATTAAAAAGCATTAGGCGCCCAAAAAGGCTACTCCCTCCATACATTAAGATTGAAAAACCTTAAACGCCCGAAGAGGCCACTCCTTTTTTCTATCAGACAGAATCAGAATTCATTGAGCGCCCAATGTGGCTGCTGGAAATTTTTCTCAAAGTCTGAATTGCGTGACACCTTGCAATTTAAAGGAAATTTTTTCGAACTTGTTTAAATACAAATTGTCTGTTTCAGTTATAGTGTTTGTGATCGCCCGTAATGCGATCGTAGAGTCAGTGTTTTTGCGCAAGTAAAGCTAGTCGAGAGCACCGGTGCTCTAATAACTTTTTCACCGCGAAAGTAGAGTCATGCACGAGTCCAACTGCAGCTGCAACGTTGAGAGCTAAGTTGGGGCTGAGTTGAAGGGTGCTCGTCTGAGAGCTGCTGGTCAGAGGGATGCTGGTCAGATGGGTGATGATCAGAGGGGAGCTGGTCTCAGGGATGCTGGTCAGAGGGTTACGAGTTTGCAGAGATGCAGTACCGATGATGACAGCGAACGGTGAGTCATTCTATAATTCTTTGAATGGGGGTGCATGTAGTACAGCTACTTAGCTCTTTCGATTCTGGCCGTTCCAACACAAATGCACGACATGCAGAGGCCCTTTTCACATGGTCGGTATTCGTTTGGGGAACTCTTATGCAATATTTCGCGAATATGGTCTAGGGCGTCTAGGCAGTAGCCTTATGGCGTGGTCCTTTTCTAAACCATATTCACGAAATATCGTAGAAATGTTCCCGAAACTAATGCCAATTATATAAGATGCGCCACTAAACGTTATGCATGTGTGTTCGAAAGAGCAGCATCGATTGAGCTGACCATACAAGGTACTCGTAGATAGTGACATGCATGTGTCTGTCTCAAAATAAAAAATAAAATAAATCAATATAATTGTTGCTCGCGATTCTTACAATTTTATATCGATTAATAATAATTCGTAAAATAATCGGATCGATCGAGTCAAGTAGAGTCACCGCGAAATTTTTTGAAATGGGTCTCAATGAAACTAGTCTTCCTAACAATCTTGCATTCTAGCAAGATCTTTTATGGTCGCCGGTAATGCGATCGTAGAGTCCACGCTTTTTTCGCGTCCATATATTTTCAAGAGCGCCGCGGCTCTTGTGTAGAGTTCTATTACCGCGAATTTACAGTCAAATTTTTGCGGATCTATGATTTATACAGAGCACGGGAGCTCGTGTTGATTTTTCGTCGCGAAAGTAAAGTCAACCTTTTGCGTATCGGAAATTTGTCCAGAGCACCGGTGCTCTAATTGCTTTTTCATCGCGAAAGTAAAGTAAAATTTTCGATTAGCTTCAATTTTCAGCTGCTTGGTATTCTAGGTCCTAGAAAGGACCTAGCTTGTGGGCCCTAGAGAGGACCTAGCTTGTGGGCCCTAGAGAGGGCCCAGAACAGGGGCCCTAGAGAGGGCCTTCGGCATAGGCCCTAGAGAGGGTCCTAGTCATGGGCCCTAGAGAGGGCCTAGCTCGTGGGCCCTAGAGAGGGTCCTAATCATGGGCCCTAGAGAGGGTCCTAGTCATGGGCCCTAGAGAGGGCCTTCGGCATAGGCCCTAGAGAGGGTCCTAGTCATGGGCCCTAGAGAGGGCCTAGCTCGTGGGCCCTAGAGAGGGCCTAGAATTATGCTAGCTTGGTAGCTAGGTAAGATGTACTTGCATGCATGCCGTAGAATGTAGAATACGAGTACCTTGTATAAGTGGGTCGTAATCTTTGTGCGTGCATTTTGGAAGGAAAAGCATCATACCTAAGGCACGCAATGCATTTGGTAGGATAAGCTTCCTACATAATGCATGCAAAAAGACCTTACCCAACAAAAACACATTCAGAAACTAAGGAATGTGAAATAGATGAAATGTGAAATAGATGAAATGTGCGCGTTTAATAAACAGGAGCGCTAAAAGTTGCTGTTTAAATATAAATTGTCGGTTTGAGTTATAGTGTTTGTGATCGCCCGTAATGCGATCGTAGAGTCAGTGTTTTTGCGCAAGTAAAGCTAGTCGAGAGCACCGGTGCTCTAATAACTTTTTCACCGCGAAAGTAGAGTCATGCACGAGTCCAACTGCAGCTGCAACGTTGAGAGCTAAGCTGGGGCTGAGTTGAGGGGTGCTCGTCTGGGAGCTGCTGGTCAGAGGGATGCTGGTCAGACGGATGGTGATCAGAGGGGAGCTGGTCTCAGGGATGCTGGTCAGAGGGTTACGAGTTTGCAGAGATGCAGTACCGATGATGACAGCGAACGGTGAGTCATTTTATCATTCTTTGAATGGGGGTGCATGTAGTACAGCTACTTAGCTCATTCGATTCTGGCCGTTCCAACACAAATGCACGACATGCAGAGGCCCTTTTCACATGGTCGGTATTCGTTTGGGGAACTCTTATGCAATATTTCGCGAATATGGTCTAGGGCGTCTAGGCAGTAGCCTTATGGCGTGGTCCTTTTCTAAACCATATTCACGAAATATCATAGAAATGTTCCCGAAAAAAATGCCAATTATATAAGATGCGCCACTAAACGTTATGCATGTGTGTTCGAAAGAGCAGCATCGATAGAGCTGACCATACAAGGTACTCGTAGATAGTGACATGCATGTGTCTGTCTCAAAATAAAAATAATAGATAAACCAATACAATTGTTGCTCGCGATTCTTACAATTTTATATCGATTAATAATAATTCGTAAAATAATCGGATCGATCGAGTCAAGTAGAGTCACCGCGAAATTTTTTGAAATGGGTCTCAATGAAACTAGTCTTCCTAGCAATCTTGCATTCCAGCAAGATCTTTTATGGTCGCCGGTAATGCGATCGTAGAGTCCACGCTTTTTTCGCGTCCATATATTTTCAAGAGCGCCGCGGCTCTTGTGTAGAGTTCTATTACCGCGAATTTACAGTCAAATTTTTGCGGATCTATGATTTATACAGAGCACGGAAGCTCGTGTTGATTTTTCGTCGCGAAAGTAAAATCAACCTTTTGCGTATCGGAAATTTGTCCAGAGCACCGGTGCTCTAATTGCTTTTTCATCGCGAAAGTAAAGTAAAATTTTCGATTAGCTTCAATTTTCAGCTGCTTGGTATTCTAGGTCCTAGAAAGGACCTAGCTTGTGGGCCCTAGAGAGGGCCCAGAACAGGGGCCCTAGAGAGGGCCTTCGGCATAGGCCCTAGAGAGGGTCCTAGTCATGGGCCCTAGAGAGGGCCTAGCTCGTGGGCCCTAGAGAGGGTCCTAATCATGGGCCCTAGAGAGGGTCCTAGTCATGGGCCCTAGAGAGGGCCTAGCTCGTGGGCCCTAGAGAGGGCCTAGAATTATGCTAGCTTGGTAGCTAGCTAAGATGTTCTTGCATGCATGCTGTAGAATGTAGAATACGAGTACCTTGTATAAGTGCAGAGAGATCGACGATAATCGTCAGTCTATCTCTCTTTCGATTTCGCTTTCGCGTTCGCGGTTGTCACTAATAGTAGAGTCAAATCATCGTTTCCCTCATTGCAAGCAATGACGGACGCGATGAGTTTATTGAAATGGAGGGTGGATGGGATCGGTGTTTGTTTCGGGATGGGTCACTTTCGTAGGTACCTCCGCGTTGGTGTGCCCGGTTCCTTGGTAACGTTTCTCAAGCATTGCGACTTGCAAAACGATATCAAGCTAAAGCCTACGATCTAGTTTAAGGGTCCAGATCGAGCGAAACTTACATTCAGTGAGTTTGGTTCGGTCTAGACATCTAATCAGAATTTTATTCTCTTTCAGGTAGGTATTTCTTCGATGGTTTTACATGATTTATTCTATTTCATGCATTTCTTCGATGGTTTTGCGTGATTTATTTCATTTCGTCGATTTCTTCGATGATTTTGAACTCATGAACACATGTCTTCCACAAATAATGTTGTTGTTTATATAAATTTTTATGTTAAATAAATTTGTTTGGCGTTAAATAAACCTGAATAGAATAGCAAGGTTAAAAGGCGTATGTGTTCTTGTTTTGTTGCGATCCTTCTTTCTCGGTCGTTGCACGGAATACGTTTATAAAACGATCTTTAAATTGTTACTCTAACAGAATCATTTGTAAATCGCGGGTTTCGACTGACTTCTTGAATTCTAATTCCTACCACACGTAGCGTTACAATCTGTTTCGAGGCTTCATCGGTAACGTTGCATGCGACACAAAAATGGTAAGGTGGTTCTAGGACTCCCCCAAACCGGTGACAGAAAAATGCATTGGTTGGTAGGTCTATCCTATACCTCGTCTGTGCTCCCGTAAACGATTCTGTATCGATAAAGTTGAATGCGACCACGGACGAGGTATTCTCGGTTAAATTTATTAAATTTTTTTATTTCACACCTGCACAATCCTTATACATAATTACTTTATAACAAGTATAATTGGAATTATCGACATCAGTACAAGATGTTGAATACATCAACTTCCTTCTCAACATTATTTTATTCTTTTCACATTTCCTTGCATTATTTTAAGGAACTTTTGTTTATTGTATCTTCTTTCCTATTTCTTTAAACGTAATAATAAAATAAACGATTCGAATCTTAATACTCGTTTTCACAACGTCGAAACGATAAGCGATGTGACAGGTAAAAGTGGTGTGCTAGACTGCTTTTAAATACACAGCTTGTCAATTCGATATGTTAGTGGTGATTCTTCATGAGCAAATTTGTTGGTTCGGTTTGTGGTTATCAAAAATTGGGAAAATGGACAGTCTGACTACCGCGTCACGTTCATACCGGCCCTAGAGGTGTTATGCGTCATTCTTACAGTCTTTCCGTAGCAGGGGACCAAATTCTTCTTTTACCAAAAAGAAGATATAGATTTAGACAAAGCGTAGGTAAGATAGGCCTACATTTTAAGGAAGGTTCTGTGCCACCCAGGGGGACCAAGCCGTCTTTGTTTGGCTGAAGTTTTCCCGTTTAGTTAGCACCGTATTGGTAGGAGGCGCTAGGTACATCACACACACATACCTACGTGTATCAGTGAGCACGACACACAACCTTTCGACGTTGGTGAAATGTTACCATGACGACCGTCGTCATTTAGAAATGTTTGGCGCAGACACGAGGAAGTGTCCTCACTTTCCCTGGTTTACCCTTTCTAAGGCCGTCTGACCATGGATTGTCGCGTCAGTGACGCGTATGCAGCAGATAGAAGGATATACAAAGCAATTGAATATATTTTCTTTTCCTAAGAAAAGAAGAAATATTCAATTTCAATGTTTATCCTTCTATCTGCTGCATACGTGTCGCTGGCGCGACGATCCGTGGACAGGTTTTAAAGTAAACGGTACATTACACGTATACACATACGCATACGTCCCGATTCACACCAATTCACACATTCACAGTTTAGTACGCACCTCATTGGTAGGAGGCGCTACAAACTCTGCTTCAACTTTCGTAAGAGGGAAGCTTGGCCCCCCTGATTCGACTTCACGTCGTTACGTTTCACTCTACCCTCTTTCACCACCGTTTACTTATTTATTTATTCTCGTCTTCCAAATTTTTTAATTTACATCTTTTATATTTAAGGTACGTGTTATGATTTCTACATTTCCATTTCGTTTATTCTGGAAAAATAGAAGTTTCAGAGTTTCTTAGAAACAACGATGTCATCTTATAATGTAATGTACGTCAATAAAGTGAATCGCAGATATCTGAACAAGAACTCTTCCGTGCGATGATTCTCGCAATGGTTTAATTATAACAAATTGGAAGAAATCGGCAAAGTTATATTAAGATTTGGTATTTCTTTGTTCAGAATTCCTTTTTGTTTTTTGGCGTAATTTAACCTTAGCTTCCGTGTTTACGATCGATAATAAAAACATCTCTCAGATATTCTTTACAGTGTATTTCTTTTTCAGGCTTATAATTTAATTTATTATTATAAGAATGGCAACTCCATGGGCGAAAATTAAGCCGGTCGAAGGCCCTATTAGTTTGTTAGAGATCACTTCAGAACAGCTCGCAAAGAGTTTGCATGAAAAGTAAGAAAACAATTATCGTTTTCGGTAGACCTATTCTGTATAAATGGTAAGAATAACGACAGTGTTATTTCCACCGTTAGAGAAATAAAGAAGTACCAGGTCGAAACGACAGAAGATGGAAATATGCAAGATTGTGCAATCCATGAAATGCACGATACAGACAACGACGAAGTGATCGCGCATATGCTGCAGAATCAGTATAACAAAGAATACGATCTAATGCTGAAACGCACAGAAGATAAATTCAATCGTGACTCTAAAGGTGATACAACATCCTTTGATTACTACATCGCAATTCATATGAATCCCTTTATCCTTTGCAGTTAACATTACCTATACAAACCATAGGACATCTGTGTGCAACGATCAGGAAGATAAGGATAACGCAGAGGTCGAAGACGTAACGAAAGATTTTGATCGTTTTGTCGTGAGCATTCCGTAATGTACCATTAGAAACACAAGCTTCTGATCAATGAACGAAGTACTTAGAATGGGGTCTTTTGGTATTTTGCAGAGCATAGAAAAAGAATATGCTTCCATACCCCGTTGTGGATACAAAAAGATAGGCGAGGGGTCTCAAATTGTTACGAAGCACGATATGTTAATGACCTCCAGGATAAATGCCTGCAGAGTCCTGCAATTTCCTCCTGGTATCCATACGGGGGATACGGGAGGATTCGATGTCAAATTAAATAACAAAGTGTTCAACACTCTACGAGCTCACAGCCATGCTCAGTGTTCCAGGCAGAAAGCAAAAGCACGGCCGCATACAAAATAAGACAATGAAATATCTCGTAAGTTTGTAGATCCAAGTATCTCAAGATTTCCTTCCGCTCGGTTTCAATTAAACAAATCTCGTCCCCGTTCTACAGGTTCCTTTTGGCTGCATGCAAACGCAAGTTACTTAATCCCGGAATGAGAGGATCGGTTTTTCAAGTATTAAAATATAATTATTTTTGACATTAAAGACTTTGTTAAACGCTGTGAAAATATCGACATTACTATATTGTAATACAGAGCTTGAGAAATAAACGAATGAAACGAGTAATAAATTGAGAGAATGATTTGTGTAATTCTACAGTCGCGTCGCAAAGCATAAACAAGTGGCAACTTTAAATAAGCCGTTAATATTGACATTCATAAGCGGATTATTTAGTTAATTTATTAGGTTTCCGTTGCTACTTTAAGTACTTTTAAAGCTTCGTTCGCAAATATACTTAATAATCTTCAGCAACGCCTGTTAATTTTAAATAAAATAATCAATGATAAATCGGAAAGGGTGGTTAAAGTTAAGAGTTGATAGATGTGATATGCAAAAGAATTGGTCGTTTATTGCTAAAAAAAAAAGAAACGTATTTAAACAATTACCTATTTTATCGACCTCCAGACGTTTCAAGTACATTTTGATGCGGAAATTCGCCGGAGTTAATAGGAACACAGGATGTAGGTGGAGGTGGCACGGCGAGGCTGTGCGCGCGAGAGAGAGCGCTAGTGCGTGCGACAAAGGTAGAGATAGATGGCGGGCCACTAACTCTGGTTATGCAAGCCTGATACTTTTCAGATCCTGGTGCCAGGAGCGCATGACGTAAAGAGGTATCGATTAGAGTGAGAGGTAATGCTGTTTAGAAAAAGACGAAGACATTCGGAACGAGTTTCTTTAGTTCATAGACGTTGGGGATAGAAAGGACTTTGTTAGATTAATAATTATTTTACTTTATTTTGCAGAAATTAGGCAACTGTAAAACTGTATTCAGCTTTCGCAGAAAACTCATAATTCATTGACTAATAGAAGCATTTACTAGTGATGGCGTCCCATTTGTCCTGACCAGGTCCAAGAGCTACTGATAATTAATTGTAACAAAAATAATTGCAAAAACCATACGAGAAAGTAATTATAGGTGTATTCTTTAAGATCCAACTGCAAATAAGTAAATTATTTCTAGAAAACTCGTAATAAATTGAAAAATTTGAATATATATACTCAAGACAGCGTCGCATCAACAGATGGGAAAGAACAATTAATAATTTAAGTAGTCAAGGGTCTCTATGTTAAGATAAAACATTAAATGTATATAAATTATTCCTGGTAAATCGATAATTTATTAATATTTCGCGAACAGGTAAGATTCCACGTCGGTATAAAACAGCGCTCTTATTATCCTCATCGTCCTGTACCTCGTCTGTGATCAAACGTGACTTGATAAGAAACGGTGAATTCTAATCTCACGCGATAGATGGCAATGTTTTCTCATAAATGCGTCGACGGAAAATTAATTCGTGTCGGGGAGGAAAAGGAACGACGGGAACGCGCAACTTGGGGGCTTCGCTTCGCTTGGAGCTTCCTAATCGAATTTATTTACGACCCTTATCTAACCGACTACGCTTGAATGCATTGTTACAGGAACGAAGATTCTTTATTCATCGGAATTCAATACCACTAGAGCACTAACGAGAACGGACTAGTGCTAGCAGGCCCTCTGGTGGCGAGCCCGAGGATTGTCGCTACAATCGTCACGAAAAGTTTGTCTCCATCCTCGTCCGTTCCACGGAACGCCCTATCCCCCGTCGTTGTCGCGTGAAAGCTGACGTTCCGTAAAATTTCAAGAGGCACGTCGACCAATCGGAAGTGGCGACGAAATTTACGCACAGAAATATCACTGACGTGTCCACGAAAAGGGGGACTGCTACAACGGTTCATGATTATTCTCGTCTTACACCAGAGGAAAACAACATCGTCCGATACATCGTGTTAACGGGACGGTACTACTCGTGCGAGATCGAAGCAGCGAAAAATCATGGCAGCCGTATTAAATACATTCGTTAATTCCTTCACCAACAGACTGTAAGTATTCCTCGCCCAGCCAGATCCGGCAGATCTCCCGTCGGGATCAAAATCTCGTTGATAACGCGAATACGTCGCGCCCGTTCCTGGTGCGAACCATATCTTCGGGTATTTTATTTATTTTGTTATCGCGGTTATTCCGCTAAAATGCGCAACGGATCGCGATGATGTAACTCGCACTGCGTTATATGAACCCGTCCTGTTTTTTTACGAACAAGTAAATCCTCCAGTCCCTTGCTCCGTTTTGAATAATATTATTTATCGTGATATGCATTTTTCGTTATCTGCGTTGTTAGTATGTGTTACGCGACCTTCAGCCCGTACACGTAGGATCCGAGAACTTTGTTAATTTGAATATTTCATGTAGCGAAACTTTTCGCGTACGGAACATAGTCGCAATGACGTGTTGCGAATACGCCAGCCATACCCTAACAGTTTCGATATTTGTGAAACAGTAGTTGCACCATTTGCATAAGTAATTCCCATTCGAACTTCCATCGCTTATGCGTTCTCATTCCAGTCTTCCTCATCTTTATCTTATTTTCATATATCTAAATAGTCGCTCTTCGCTCCTGTATTGTAACGGCTATGTGCATAAGATACGCGAGACTCTTATTAGATATGAGAATCGGTTAAAGGACACACAAGATAACGCTAGTTCTTGGGATTACAGCGAATCACCGGTCAGGCAACATCTGAAAAATGTTTACGGATGCCTGTCCCTGTCGACGGTCTCGGCCGCCATGGGGGCTTACATGCATCTGTACACAGAGTTCCTGCAGGCTAATCTGTTGACGACTCTTGGCACTTTTGGTCTATTGTTTGCTTTAATCAGCACCCCAGACAATGGAAAGAATAAGAAATTGCGGCTCAGCTATCTCTTGGGATTTGCATTTCTGTCCGGTCTCGGATTAGGTCCTTTATTCCAATTGATTATGGCTGTTAATCCAAGCATTATAATAACTTCATTGATAGGTAAGTTGTAAAACCTTGATACATCAAATATGTACTATGTGTAATAATTTCAATCCATTTGTTTCTCAAGTATAAGAGAAGGAAGCTTTTATTTAACTAATACTTAGTATTGCATATTAGGATACCACTTTACGAAATGATTAACAGTGTCATTGACTTTCCAGGAACAACTGTTGTGTTTGTATCATTCAGTATTTCCTCTCTTTTGGCTGAACGAGGACGTTGGCTGTACCTTGGCGGTACTTTGATCAGCTTGCTAAATGTTATGGTCCTTTTCTCGTTTATCAATCTCTTCCTGCGCTGGTCCTTCTTCTACCAGGCTCACTTATATGTCGGCCTGTTCCTGATGTGCGGTTTCGTAATTTACGATACGCAGCTGATCATTGAGAAATACCATATGGGCAACAAAGACTTTATCTTGCACTCTTTAGATCTATTCATAGATTTCATTGGTATTTTCCGTCACCTTCTTATAATCCTTACGCAGAAGGTGAGAACGAAGACCGAGTTGCGACGTAAGATACCATTATCGCAATTGTTAAACTAATTACTCACTATTTGAAATTGTTTCAGGAATTGGCAAAAGACCAGCGTAAACGCAAAGACTAAAAGGGGGGGGGGGGCGAAGAAAATTGTAAAATATCATACCATTCGAGTAAATCCATGAACTAGAGGTCTTCATCTAATCTATCCATATGTAAGACATATATATACATATATATATATATATATATACGCTACGATAAAGTGAATTTAAATAATACAGCTTATTAATTACGTCGAGGAATTTTTAGGCGAGCGTTGGCCGTAATGACGCAGTGTATTTATTTTGGATTACATAGTTCTCACACTTCTTTTTTCAATTATCTATTACCTACTAGATTTATATACATGTAAACATACATAGATATAAATTTATTGTACTATATTTTTATCTTTCAATAAACAAAATTCCCCAGCGCTTCTGGGTGTCTCTTAATCGAGCGGAAATATCTCAAGTTGCAGTTAGGAAATAAGAACGCATAGTTCAATGTTAAAGGGCTAAAGTCTTATTTATTAAAATGTAACTTTACATGTATACGGTTATCATTTGCATGCGTATACAAAACACAAGAATTACGTGTCACGCATCGATCTTCGTAAATATAAAAACCGTATGAGGGGAAACAAAACGATGATAATGGAGTGTGTATGTGTATGTGTGGCGTGTAACACATGACTTCTGTGTTGCGAGAAATGTACATACGTTGATTTGAGACTGTATACAAAATGTGTACAGTGTACACAGTGTACGTTGACAAGTGACTTAACAAATCACTTCTGAATGTTTAATAAGGACGTTGGCGATCCCTGTCTCTGTCTCCTCGACTGAAATAAAATATAATACAAAATCAATAATACAGTTTACGAAGATAATATTTATAAACTTGAATCATAAATATTCTTTCTAGTCGCGTATTTAGTGAAGTTAAAACAAATAATCATAGGAACTGACCCGCCACCGCCTCTCATTGGACCACCACGGCCACCTCGTCCTCCCCTGTCTCCACCACGGAATCCGCCTCTGCCACCCCTGTCGCCTCCGCGGCCACCTCTGTCGTTTCTAAAGCCTCCTCGACCACCCCGATCGCCACCACCACGACTACCTCCTCCTCTTCCGCCACTTCCACTACCACCGCCGCCACCACCACCACCGCCGGCTCCTTCCGGTTTCAAACTTTTGCAGAGATTACACTGATCTCTCCAGGCGAAGTTTGTATTGCCGCATTCAGGGTTGGGGCACCTATTTCAAATAAGAAGAATGGTAAGCGCTTTTCGTATGAAATTCATTGAAAATTAACAGTAATCAGTATAGAATGTCACTGCAAATTACGTAGCCAAAAGAAATAATGAATGTAAAAGGAAAAATAAGTAATTATTTCTATTAGACTCCTATGAACACGTGTAAGAAGAATCTTCTTGTTTAGCCGAACAAGTCGCACGCATTCTCCCCACGAAGGTCGAGCGTAGATTCGAGTAAGTTAGTTGCGTGCCGACCACGCGGGAGGCAAGAATGACTAACAGCTATTCGTGTGGATTATTTTTCGCGTGTGGATGCATGCATCACTGACACGAGAGTGCCAAACAGCAGGGTGAGTTTCGGTCTCTTTTGACACAAGAAATTTGCATGCTTTATTTCGTTCTATTATAGGACACTATGCGAAAGAAAAGTTGAATACCTCCAGTCCCCTCCGCGACCTCCCCCATCGCGTCGGTCATCGCCACCGCCTCGGTGATGGTCATCTCTATCTCCACCTCCTCCTCGACCTCCAAATCCACCGCCTCCACCTCCTCCTCCCCGGCCTCGACCACCACCACCGCGAGTTCCACCGCTGCGGTTGCCTTGCCAGTTGCTCTTGTGCTGAGCGATTTGTACTTTTATAGTACGCCCTTTAAACTCTTTCCCATCGAACCAGTCTATCGCTGAACGTGCAGCATTTTGATCGTCATACGTCACGGTGGCTTCGCCCTTCGATTTGCCTGTGTTCTTGTCTTTGTACATCCACACTTTGGGCTTGCCAGTCCGCTTGTCATGCTAGAGAGCACACGCGTTACATCTTTCTGTCTGCCCAATTTAAATGACTCTATTTTACGAACGGTTATACTTACTTTGATTATACCAATGGCCCCGAAGTGTTGACAAATTTCCTCTTCGGAGATCGAAGGATCCATACCAGATACAAATATGGTATCCTCTTGCGTAACCATTCCATCGTTGCCACCACCACGGTCACCAAAGCCCCCTGTAATATAATAAGAATTAACGACCGTCCTGGCACCACACTCCTCGAAGTAGGAATAATACTTGCAAATCTACTGTCCCTAAACCTACTCAAATCTAAGCTAACAAGTGGAAAAACTTTCATATCGGGTTGAAAACAGCTAACGAAACCGTATACCTTGGCGAAGCGATGATATTTTGCAAATCTTTCGCAATTACGTTCAATCGAAAGAAATACTCGTGAGAATAGTTTTTAAGGTACCAATTTCGCGTTGAGAACACTATGTTAATATTACAACTAAACCTGAATACTACACTCTCAAACAGCTAGATACTTTGCTCCTTTCTCTTCAGCGAAATACCAATATACTTATAAGTCATTTGACTATGAAACAGTAAGATCGTTTAAGTCTTTCCAATCGTTTCCCAAGCGAAAAGGATTCCTCTTGTAACGTATACTAAGAATTCTTTAATCCATATATGTTTAGAAACATAATTATCATGACATTTAGTTTCACCCTCATGAGTACATGAATTTTATTCGGCCTACTCGTGACACAATCCTTCTTAACGATATTTACGGCTCATTATTTTATCGATTCATAGCACTTTTGTTATTACACTTATACAATATTTATAGCTCCTTCATTGCGTAAAATTATCAATTCAAGGATATGTATTTTCTTTTCTTTTCGACCCGTGCATTAACCAAAGTATTAGTACTCATTGCCCTAACGTTCTTAGTAGCATATAACGATACGTAGAGAACACAAGGTTGCGGCTTAACATACAAAAGGGCTGCAACATTATTTTTGCCCTTACCATTCTCCTATAACATACTTCCGGGGAAGTCTCGACTGATCGGGAATAGGGTATTTAGTTCACCAGCTGCCTTTTAGGTTCAATTTTATCCTGACACGTTTGAAATATGGTTGGAGTTACGTGTTCGTGCAGCACGAATGCCGATAAAATTAAAAGACAAATGTTTCGTTAAAGAACTAGGGCACTTCCTATCCTACGTTTCACACGACGGTCGGAGAAGTCAGACTTTGTTACAAGCGCATTGCGCATTCGTATTTTGGGGTCGGCAATTACGGTATTAAGATAAGATTTACGTATCCAATACTAGTTCTTACAAAATCATCGTTCTACTGTGTCAACAAATTTTGTTCTATGTATTGCAAAAAGCAATTGGTGATCAAAGCAGCTGTTATGGCGCTGAAGTAACATCATTGCAATTATCCACTCTGTTTTCGTTTTCTTTAAACATTAAATTGAGGGATTCCGGGCAAAGATTAGATACCAGGGAGAAATACAGCCCTAAAAATGTTGCATGGCAGCCCTTTCATATAATACAAGTAACCGAGTATTTAGATTGTAAATATTAGAGTGAAAGCTTGAATAGCACCAGACTCGTACAGACAGTCTGGTGCATTTACCTTTGTTATAACCACCACGGCCACCGCCACTGCTAAAACACAGAAGCAGATATACCAATGAGTTGACTCATGGACAGACTGATCGATCGATCGATGCATGGCGAATCAAATGCTGCTCGCCACCTCTCTTCTTGATGCACCTACTGTCTAAATGTCTGTAGTCACTATATTACTTAATATACTGGATTAGTCGTGTGTCTATCGTCGCGTCAGTCAGTCGAGTTCGGCATGCAAAGATTACCTACAATTCATGGTAACGATACTGACAAAAAGAGCGAGAACAAAACAATGCCTTTCTCACAGCCATTAGTGTCTTTGCCAGAGTGTAAATTGCTCAAGACAATCCTGTATATAATATTACCCTATTCGCAACCAGATATATATATATAAATACAGAAAAAACTGCATTTGAAAGTAAAACAGTAAGAGATTACCGCTGACTGGTCTATGGAAACGTGTACTTTGGCTTCGAAAGCGTAGAAAATATAATGGTTTCAGGTCATATTTCAAGAGAATGTTATTAATCTCGGCGAAAGTACTCGGTGTTAGTACAAAAATCAATATGCTATTACCATAAAGAGACGATATGTTAATCAAACACGAGTGTTTCCATTTGAATAACCAATTTAGAAATGCTACTTCGTGATCGTATATGTAAATGTAATCTCTTACAAACACTTTGAACGTCTTTTAATTGTCTAGTCGATTTCAATAGCCCTACACCGTAAATACTCGAACAACAGTGGCCCCAGTGGCAGTATTAACCGCTTTACAGGTATGATCGATGCGAAAACCTTTTACATACATCCGCATCGTGCTTTTACTCATTACAGCAATGCAGAATTGGAACATACCACACATTATAACCATTTTACGTCATTTGTCATATACAACCTGTATTTACCTTTACCAGTTATACCTGTGTGTTAAACCTGTAGGCACACTTCAAACATATTAACGCCCAAAGGGCATAAAACCATTTGCAAAGAGACAACAAGCTTTTCATTACTGTCATAGGAAACTTTTCATTTCATACCTTGATTAATTCAATGAATGCATTTTACCTTTATACTGATTGCTATTTCTGAACGTACAAGTGAATTCTTTTATTTTTTTGTTGTTTTGTTGACCTTACAACTTTTCTCCCCTCGTCGTATAACTTTCTATGGGTAATGTAAAAAATGAACTTACTTGTAGCCACCACCAGAGCGGTCATTGTATCCTCCACGATCGCCATATCTATTGCCACCACCTCCTCCTTGGCCTAAGTACACGTATGCCCAATAACACATGTTTTCTTTCTCTACACGTTCTTAGGAGTATATCGTATTGAAATTGCGCCTAACGTACCTCCACCATAGCCTCCGCTAGAATTGTTACGATTGTAACCTCCGCTGCCTCCACCACCGCCACCTCCACCTCCATGTCCATAACTCCCGCCATAATTGCCACTGCTGCTATTACTTCCTGAACCCCCTCCACTACCATAACTGTTTTGGTTGTAACTGTTCGAATTCGGGGTTTGATTGTAGTCTTGCCCACCGCTGGAATTGTAACTGTTGTAACTGCCATAGTTGCTTCCAGTGTTTGGTGGTGGTTGGCTATATTGATTATAACCGCCGCCACCACCACTGGAAGGCGGTGGATATGAGGTATCTTGACCACCAGAAGGTGGTGGCTGGCTGTACTGATTGTACCCCTGTTGCTGGTAATTGGAATATTCTGGAATAGTTATAAAACAAATACCATTAAATACTAGTAGAGAGCGTTAGATGTAAATAACTGTATATCTAAGCAAGCCTTGCGTTCCT
The DNA here is from genome assembly GCF_050908995.1 of Andrena cerasifolii. Lineage (NCBI taxonomy): Eukaryota > Metazoa > Arthropoda > Insecta > Hymenoptera > Andrenidae > Andrena > Andrena cerasifolii. Next base: position 7,495,472 of record NC_135123.1, read on the forward strand.
GCGAGCAAATTTCTTTCATAGCTGTAGTTCTTAGTTATCCATAAATTCTGTAAATTATTCTGTAAATAAGCATGTACACTTACGGCATTTTACATCGAGTTTCTCGGAATATTTAAATTAATTGCATATTAAAGAAATCCCGCGATACGATGTGCACGACGCTGGAATTAAGTGCAGCACAAATAAATCGTGCAGAAAATTAAAGGCGGTCATGAAAAACATGTAAAATTCGCACGACAAAATGGAGTAGAGGAGTGGGATGAGACGCTTGAAATGCCGATCAATAAGCTTATACGTAGATGCATAGAGGAAACGAACGCGTCCGCAATTTCTGCGGATTTCTATCCTGGAATTTATCGTTAACTTTCGTGACGGAATAATCGGGAACTTCAGTGGACGAAATACGGAAAATCGATGGAACTTTTAACGTGGCAATAGTTACGAGTTACAACAGTATCTATTACACGAAATGTCTCTTAGCCGAAAATATGGCCCTTCCATAAAGACCAACGCTACATTATCGAAACATGCTTCCAAGTGTTTCTAATGTAATAATCTGACTGTTTTCTACTTACGCGTGTCCGTCATCGTGCCTTCCTCCGGAAAAAGCACGTAATGGCGGGAATGAAGCGACTTTCCTGAAGCGACACTCTTTTCTGAATTCAATGGGCTCAACTCAACTCAACCTTCTACTGCCGGATATCAGTCCCGGGAGACGGAAGTGCTCCCAGGTGGCGCTACGGATACTTCAATTATTAGAACGTCATTTGACTATCGCGGTAGTAACTGAAATTCGAATTTTAAACCGTTAGTGCGGCATTTCCTTCGATCGCGTTAGTGGCATTATTTTCTAATAACATTCCGTGTCGTTTATAAGAAATCGTAATTACATCGGCGATGGTAACTTTTTGGGATAAGTTACTTCGAAATCATTTTGACGCACAAATGTTTTAAGTAAGACAGAGATGTTAGGGAAAGGTAGATGTAGAAAGGGTCGAGGAAAGGAACACTTTTTTTTATCGAATTTAATGACCTTTTTTTATTATTCTCGTATCATAATACTACACTTAATTTAAATGTTCAGTGCAATGTACGATGTTTTGGTTCTGTCTGCGAAGAAAATTCACTGACATCTTACTTCTTCCTTACTGTCCTCTCAATATTTACATCAACAGTAATGATTCTTGTTTTATACTAATGATTCGAGTTTATATCCCATTAACTCATCAAGGTACTTTTCTCACATTTTATTTATAAACTTTCCGTAAAAAGCTAGCGATCGCGGGGAGAAAGATTGAATGAATGTTCGTCTCGAGAAATGAACAGTCTTGATGGGTTAAGTAGTATATATTGCGGTGCACATACACTTCTCGTGCATACGCGCGAAACACAAAGTACAATTTTACGCAGTCGATTCTATATTACATGCTGATTGTAAACAACTTTCGTAAGAAAACATTTCGCAGCTTCCGAGAATAGAATCGTGAACAAACAGGTATCGGTAGAAAATACGCTACATGGAAAACACGAATGAAGGAAACGAATAAGTCGAAGATAATAAAAAAATAATCTTAATGAAAAAACAGGGTTTATATAACTCTTACATTTCAATATAATTTACGTAGAAGATATCTAAGTGTAGTACTCGTCTGTACACGTACGCATTCTTAATGGAAAAGGAAGAACTTAATAGCGTTTATAAAAGTCGTAATATCAGGTCAAAAGTTAGATACAAACAGAAAGGGTGAGATTAAAGATCACGAGTTGGAATGCTGAGATGGTGTTAACCCTCCAGTGTGTTCGGGACTATGCTTCTGTTTTTTTCTCTTTTTCTCTTTCTTACGTTTCTTCCTGGCTTCTTTTTCCTCGTCGTGTCTCTTCTGCTTTTTATGCTTCTTCTCGTGAGTGTCGGAGCCACCTATATCCGTAGTCGTTGCCTCTTGGCCGCTAGGAACTTCTCCCGGTTTGTGTTTATGCTTTTTATGCTTGTTCTTGTGCTTCCTCTGTGGGGCTTGATTAACGTAGCGATACTGTTCCGGTAGCTGTGCAAACAGACAAGTCTTTTTTACACATTTGTTCAATATTTCGTTTAACGAATTTCTTTTTTACGACGCAGTCGCAGTTTACTTACTGGTCCAGGATGCAAGCGAAAACCAGCCAATTGAACACTGGTCAATGGTAATAGTTCTTTCCCACCGATCGGAGGTTTCTCGATAACAGATCTCAACGAACTAAAGAAATAGAAACGTGATAACAGTTCTGAACGTAGTAACCGACTTAGTAAAACATTATATCAACGCACCTATTATCTTGATGACCTGGTCTATCTATAATTCCTGGTAAATTTGGTAAAAATGAGGAAAGTTGTTCCTTGAGCTTCTTTCCACTAAATTTACTATAAGAGTGTTCTAGGCCATAATAGGCCATTAAATTTGTTGCCCCTGTGAGTTCACTTTCTCCTGAAACATTCATCGAGTGTAATATAGTTGACGCTTATGTCGTAGGAATAAGGAATGCGGGAAGGAGAGCCATACCAGGGGGTTCTTTCATCAAATAGAAAGGCCCGCTGTGGACGATAGAAGGATTCTTTCCCAAGGAAATGGTTGTCTTGAGAGTCCCCGTAGAATCTTGACGCGAAACAACAGGGGAACGGGCACCCCTGGGCGATGACTTAGGTGAGTATTGCTCCACTTTGCTACGAAACTGATCGCCCATCATCATCCTTTGATTTTACTTCATGGCACCTTCACTACAATTAATGGGCTCTAGCGGAGAGCATGAACAATCATTTAAAGTTTTGTTTCGATTGGTCAATGAACGTCTACACCATATTAAAGCAACCAAGGCAAACTTGGCGCTACTACGACAATGCACAACGAACACATAACTTTCCTTATTATTGCATACAAGCACCATGCAGCACGACAATAACGGGGGGACACGATTCGATGCGTTATACAATCAGTGTACGATACATAGGAGAAATGTCTTAGGACTCTCTTATTCTTAATTCCATTTCATATAACATAAATATCGAGATTGCACAACAATCATCACCACAATCTATTCGTCCGCAAATTAATCGAGATACCAATTGACTGTTCTGTTAACATCTTGATATTATCACTCATTCGGTTCCCGTACGTAGGTTACAGTTTGTATAGAACTAGGCATCACAAAGTTCCGCCCTTTAAACTGGAAATTGATAAAAGATTTGTGTTGTTGGTGGCACTCGGTTAAGTACATGTACCGATCGAAATACTTCTATTAGATAGACCCGCGTATATTAATTCATCGAAGTCCATTCCTTCGGGTATCTTCACTAACCAACAAACCCTCCCTCTTGTTTTCATCTCTTACCGAAGCACTGTTCGATCTACAAATCTCTTACGTTCCGTTTCGTTTTCCCCGTTTATGTGTCGCACAATGCACACCGAGTCTCGCACTTTGAAAAGTAAAAACCACTTTCTTAGATCGAGGCATGTACGGAGCCAGGCATATAGATAAGCAACCAGAAGTGAGTTAGATGGATCGCAAATGTCATGCTTGGAAAGTTCGACGGGCTGTTAAGTTCCGATATACAGTTAGACGTCAACGGATCGGGCAACAAGCTCCGAGAGCTTCTGCTCGGGCCCTACTAACTTTTTCTTTAAATTTCTCGTTCTTGGAAATCAAAATTCCTCTTATTTCCATCGGTAGACTATTTTGTACGCGCGACTCGGAGTCGCGTACGTTCGGAGTGGCGTGCGTGTGAAACACATATTCTAGGTGCGCCCTCAATTTATTCTCAATCGATGTATTTCTCTCTTCAATCGAATTGATCGGAATTGCAAACAGGCGAAAGGTTACGGCAGTAAACAATATGATTTCGAAATATAATTAAATACATTTATTTCGATTATATTTTATACATGCTGGCTGGATTAAGCTAGGTTATGTTTCACCTTCAGGCTAAACAATCACATTCTTATTGCTAAATTAATGCATCCGATGTTTGTGTGTAACAAGAATTCTAGCCGTTCGTAGAATTAGTTGTACTTCGTGCCTCGTGCACCTCCGATTCCCTGGAAAGCCAATCCTCTATTAGCTGAACGATTTCAAAATTTTTATACGCTATAGCTGTTTCCATAGGCGTATAACCAGCTCGATTTTTCCTGAATAAATTAGCCCGTTTCTGGATAAGATACCTGTTGGTGCGACGATAACTGTTACATTGCAACTTATAAAAGCTTCTCGACGCGCATGCATTTACTAACGTAGCCAATTCCAAATTTCCCGTCATAGCCGCTATGTGCAGTGGCGTACGTAAGCCGATCAAGTCCGTTGCATTCAAGTCCGCCTCGTTTTGGAATAGAAGATCGAATACATCAATATCCGGCGTGCCTCGTGCGAACAAGACAGTTTCGAGGATCAGTCCCAGGGATTTATGATGAGGTGGGGCCGAGACCGATGCTCTAGGAGCGATAGAATTTAAATTCAAGATTAGTAGGTAGAACGATTGATTACGTTCATTTACCCGTAGGATAGAAGCAATTTAATCATAGGGAAAGAGGGTCTTCGTATCACGCTGATGTACAAAGGGCACTCGTCAAATACATCGTAAACATTTACATTCGCATTGCTCGTCAACAACACGGTTGTACCCTGGATGTTTTTTCCCGCGGCGGTGTAATGCAACGGGTATCTTCCTAGATTGTCCACGCAGTTAACCATAGCGCCGTTTTCGACTAACTTCTGAATCGCATCCGCGTAGCCGAGGAAAGCAGCCATGTGGAGAGGCGTTAGCCCTGTATAGAACCCATAGTTTGTTGACTGGTGGGACGAGATCATAGGGAGACATTGTTTTAGGCGTCCTTAGCTCGAGAGCAATAATTTCAACGGAAAATAGAGTTTCGACTTTCCTCCAAGATAGAGTAGTATCGGTAGAAATAGCTCGAGGTATAACGTCTCATTGGGACTGGGTATAATTACCATCTGCCGTCTTAGCCTCGATATCGACGGAAGGCTGATCGCAAAGCAGATCGATTAGATCGATGTCGTTGTGTTCGGTCGCGATATGAAGTGGCGTTAACTGATCGAACCTCCTGCAATTGACGTTGGCACCCTAGATAAAATTACACTCGAAATTACCACGACTCGAACGGTGAGAACGAAAATTCGTGTAAAGCCCGAAGAGCAATCAAGTATCTTCGCACCATGGAGAGTGCTACCTTCGCGACAGGCACGTGTCGAAGGGTGCAGGCCTGCAACAATTTCCAATTAACGTTGCTCGTCAAGTCTCCTGGCCACTCCACGGGATCGACGATGGTCATGTATTGTTTAGGTTTTTCGGGCATTTGTAAGAAACAGTGAACTTTAAGGACTCAAAGTAAATATATTAAAAAAGTTTCGATGGAAAAAGATTGGTTAACACGCGATAAGAGTTGCATCCACTTTTGTTTCTTCCTCTCTCTCTCTCTCTCTCTCTTTCTCTCTCTCTCTCTCTCTTTCTCTCGTAGACAATAAGCGTGAAGTGGCTCAATCTGCACATTATATACTCTGTCGATCACACCACGGAGGCAGATAATTTATTTTCAGGAAGGAATACCTCCGAATAGAATATAGTTATATTTATTTTTTTTTTTGTGTAATTTCGTTACAATTTTATATATTGTTCGATCAAAAGCACCATGGGTTTGAAAAATATTTACGGCGCCGAGCGACACGACGTTTTGATTTGTAACGCACACGTATATAGAGTCAAACGTTTATATGAATGTTTATATTATAATATGCACACATAGTCGTATATTCGTTCTAAAGTAAAATAGTCGACGTACAGTGTATTTGTTTCTGTTTGTTACATATTTAGAGTAGCTCGCGCAGTCGAACGTTTCCTATCGTCCAAAGAACTTATCCACTGTTCCGAAACGGCTGAAAAAAGAATTTCGGAATTTCTCCGTACGATCGTGCTGCTACAATCTCACTGGATGCTTTCGCCTGGAACTCTATAGCGCGCAGTCCCTTTAATGCATTCCTCTCGAACAAAAATACCCAGGTATGCGTACGCCTCGAACTTCAATAACGTTATAGTCAAAGTTGTTAGAATATACTTCCATAAAATTGATAACAAGAAGGTTTAGCAAATCTCGAATATCCTCCTCCTTCCTCGCCTTTGATTACACAGCTCTCTAAAATTTAAACACCGTCAAAATACGATTTATTCACTCTTCACGTTAGAATCGGATACGCATTAAAATAGTTTAGATATCGTGTATTATATGAACGTCGGAGCGAGGAGGATCCTGAGACGTCCCTCGCCCCGGAATCTGAAGGGAGAATCCTTTTAAAATCGTACAAGAAGAAACTTTAGAAACGATTATCACGCCGATATCGTGGACAACAGCAATTGAATAAGAATTCTGATTAACATTATATCCTTGCATCTTTAGTACTCTCGTTTTGAACAATTAGCGCGCTCGCGTTTCCTAATAATCGCGGTGAATGAAGTGGCGTCGTCCGAACATAACCTCGCAGTAAGCACCCTATAAGGCGATGGACCTTGGAGAAACAATCCCGGAGTAGCAATCACGTCGCAAAGTAAATCGCTCTTGTCTTCTTCTCATTTATTCTTGCGAAAGGTTCCGCGATAGAAACGTTTTACAGTGTCGCTTCGGATAATCGATCACGCGTGACGAGACAAAGCCTCACGGTCGACAATCAAACATCACTGATTCGCGATAAAACATCACCTCCATCGAACTCAGTCGTCAACGGCGTAGCAACGAAACGCAAACCCGACCGATCGACACTCCTTTTAATCGCACGATAATGGATACTTACTCGTCGCCTATGGTAACATTAATTACATACAATAAATACTGAATCATCGCGATAATACTTAGGTCTACGATAATTATATCTAATTACAGGCTAAACGATCGTCAAAAATATAGCGTCGAGTCGCGCGAAAAGGTTTCCCCTCGCCGATCGTTTCGGACAGACCAGCGAGCCGTCCGCTGGCCCTTGCAGGCTCCCTTTGTCGAATTCTTCGCGAACACTGCCGCAAGGATTTACGCGAGCCGTTCGAAGCGGCGCCGATCGGACGACCAGCGGCGAGAAAGAAAGAAAAATCCTATTCAGTCTCCTCGGAAACGTTTGCTGCATGGAAGGCCGTGGTTTGGTTCGATCGAAGAGACCGCCCGGATGTTACTAGAGATCGTCCACACTTGCGCGCCTATCCGGCTCCATTCCTTTCTTACTTCTCGGCGACAATGGTAAGACGATGGATTATCAGTAGAAGGTACTTCACACTTTACACTCGCAGTTGGGCGAAAAATCAAATTTCGCGCGCTCGATCGACGAATGTCGCGCGGCGGCGATTCAAGTATCGCAGAATTTCATAGGTACCATTGTCGATTAGTAGGTCTCTGTTAGGCATGCCTCGTGTCCAGGCACGAGGGAGAATCGAGCCGCGGAATTTCAACTTTCGGCCCGAGCACAGTCCAGAAACGTGAACGTGGCCATCGAGATATGCATTAAAACACTTGTCGACAGTCGTTTTCGTGGCTACTACAGTATAGCGTATATAGTTTGTACACGGCTAGAAAATTAATTGACGATTATATTTAAAGATAAGGGGTAGGTGGGGGGGCGTCGATGCGTTAGCGCGTCGAATATAAAGTGTGAATTCGATAGAAGATATGTTGTGTAGCCTTCGGTGTGTTTGGATTCAAACTGGTATTTTCGGTATTCGATATACATACACTGTACTTGCTATCTTCCTAGTGGTATCTCTCTCGCTCTCTCTCTCTCTCACTCTCTCTCTCTCTTTCTCTCGCTCTTCCCGTTTTGCAAAGTAAACTAAGCAGATGGAATACAAACATGATTGGTACGAAGAAGCTTGATCGAACTTGGGCCAGTTTGCTCGCTTCTTGTCAACGTATTTATATACACGCAATGTTACTCGCAGACGCGAAACGAATGATAAGTTAGAAAATCACATCCCTTCAGCCTCGTCTCTCACTCTAAATTCTCGTACCCTAAGATCACCTTACACTCCTCCAGTCGCCGCGAGTCTGCGGCTGCCTACCGGTTGGAACGCTACGCCTACCATCGGAGCTAGCCCGTCGAAAGAAGAAGCCATTCCACGTGTTTTTACGTCAGTCAGAGAGTCCGTGAAGCAAGGCCCGAGTGCAGCTTGCCTCGAATACTACGATTTCAGTCGTGGCGCGATCGCCGAGCTCTCCTGCGTTGACGCGCACGCAAAGTGCCTTAAAAACTGTAACTTGACCGTTTAAAGCGAGAAGGTACAAGAGCACGCTGAAGTTTTCCCCTCCCCCAGTCACTGTGACCTCCGAGATGATTGTTTGATTTCTATTCTTGTAGAAGGAACCTTGGAGCGTCCACGAAAGTTGCAGTTGTTTCGCGACAGGAGCCCCCGGATCTTTCGCATGGGAAATCAATTAACGGCGACGCTGTCGAAGCAAACGAATCGAGACGTTAACGAGGCCGGCCTGCTGTCCCTTCAGCGGGCCCTTGTATGTCGCGAAAAGTCTTTCTGAGCACCGAGTGAGTCTCTTAAAGTAAGAAGTAGTCTTTTTCTGTCCGCTTCTCGAGCACGTATCGCCGCGTTCGTAACGAAGACGGGATTATAGCGAAACGGAAGGGGACGTTAGAGTGGGGGACGCTCGCCAAGAGGGCCGCTCGAGATTATTCCGAGAAACGCTCAGCTGCTAGATTGACAGATCCTCCCCCGAAATACGTTCTCGATAGCTTCCCAGTTGTTCGCTGCGATCTCATTTGCCGGTCGCTTAATAGACGAGACGGTGCTGGTACGGATATCCCCGCGACTGAGAGCCTATTTGGAACTGGGTGGCACTGGAGTAAGGGTCGTACGCCTGCGAAACAAAACCAACCGATCGATCGACCAATCGTTTATTCCACCGCCTTGGCGCGCTCCAACGGAATCTTGGAAACTTCTCTATTAACCCTCAACTCGGAATTGCACTCGACGAAGTCGGCTCTCTTCCGAAGAGAGCTTTGCTACGAGAAAACTAACAGGCTCGCCTTTTTACTCATTTTCAATCGAACTTCGCCTTGCCGTCGCTGGACAAACACGGTGCTCCGAAGGAACGGCTACGAAGGTGATTCCGCGTCCTCGTCCTCCCAATTGAGGGTCGAGTATCGTCTCCTAAGATTCTTCCGAGCAGATACTTATTCGTGATAATTTGTTCGAGGATCGTCGGGGCGCGTTACCTGCGAGCGTTTCCTGGTCACCATAAACCTCTTCTCCGGGGCGTTGTAGTAAGCTTGCTGGGGGTAGACGAGGCCGTACTGAGGGTTGCCGTATTGAGAGGCGCCTTCGTATTGCTGGCCGTACTGGTTCCCGTATTGTTCGTAGTAGCTGGGCGGATGGGTGCGAATGATTCCAATATCCGACGGCGAGAGAGAGTCGACGCTGTAGTGGCGCGGAGGGTACACCGAAGGGTCCACCCAGGGGATGACTGCGGAAGGGTGAGTCAGAAAATCAAACGCATTGTCCCGTAGAATCGGTATCGGGTACATAGCGTTGGGAATTCAGCCGGAATTCTATTGAATATACGGGGTGAGTCAATCAGCGTCAAAATCAGAGACACCTTTGTTACGGTAGGACAAAGTGCCTCTGGGGGAAAGAGGTATTTGTTCCGCGCGGGGCAATTAGTAGCATAAAGGGCTCGTTATTACTAAAACGACGTCCCGGGTTTATTCCGAGTATTGCGTTGCTTTGTCGGGAAATATGTCCTCACCGTTTCGAGGATCCTCCTCCTCGAGGAAGTTGCCATCGTCGTCCACGTTGTCGTACTCGTCGGTCATGTACTTGTTCCAGTTTCTGTAAGGAACGGTCGAGCACACGCTTATATTTAACGCTCCCAATCAATAGCGCGTGATTAATTATATAGCTACCGTTTAATTATATGCTTACCGTTTACGGCGCTCGTTCTCCCAAAGGGAGAGAAGGGCCAACACGTCCTCCGGGTCGATATCCAATTCCCTCTTGAATCGCGGCTCTTGATAAATAGAGACGCTAAACGATGGAAATGGAATAATTCATATTAGCTGCTTTGATTCTGTACAAAGAAAACGGATTATGCTAATTTAAATTTCTAATCCTGTGCTTCTGGTTACAATAATCCCATTAGAACTCCCTATCGACGTTCCAACCGATCGTTGTATTTGAATTTCAAAACGCTATCAGTTTCCCCATCGGCGCGCGTTTGAAGCGGTCCCCGAATCGATTGTGCTCGACCCGGGGTATCGGTATCGTCGTGCATGCAGCCCAGATCAGAAGCGTTTTGAATGGAAAAGTCGGCGCGCAAAAGAACGCTTGGCGTTTGCGCCAGCAACGGGGGGATGTTGTCCTAGGTCAGGTCCGCGGAGCATGCCTGCTGCACGCTCCGTTGCGTATGATCGATATGACGGCACCGGCTAATGCCATCAGCTGATTGGTTGGTCATATGCCAAAACGGTCTGGCTCGTCAGGTGGTTTCATTCAGCTTTTCCGCTTGCTTGCGCATTCGTGCGCGAGGTGAAAAGCAGGCGGTGGAAAAAGGACGGCTCGAAACGCGTGGCAAGCAATTTCGGTGGTGTTGAATGTCGGAAGTACCTACTGGGAGGGAAGACTGTTTCCACGCGGCGATCAATCTATTAACTGTCTATTCCGAATATCGATGGCCTCCACCCGGAGCGAAACGGTGAAAGAGAAGAGCCGAGCTGCATTTTCTCGGGGAGGCTCGTGCCCGATGATTTGCATATCCGTACGTGAACGTTCTATCGCGGAGACTGCCTGTTGGCGACGCCGCGCGACATTGTTCGTCAGCTGAATACGAACGCAGCTGCACCTCTTCTGCATTATCATGCATCTCGCGGAAGCTAGGGGGCGAAGTAGGAAGCTATTCTCTTCAGCTGATTGGCTGGCGATATGTCAAGTAACAGCGAAGTCTGACCTACTTTCGCTGGCTGCTTCCATTCAGCTTTTCGTGGGACCCACCCCTTGGAAACCAACCCTATTGCGTCACGGGTATCGAACGAGTCTCGATGACTGCACCAAACCGTTGCGTGTGTTCAGCCACGGGCGCACAGACGCGCGTCCGTGCAAACCGCGACGGTGTCTCTCGCACGATTCTCCAACAGGCGTGAATATTTTACGAAGGCCGTAAAACTGATCGCGATCTTGCTTTTCACTTTTCTTTCATCTTCCGAGTAGGTAGGGCAGACCGGGGGGCGGTAGTAACACTTTTACTTTGGAGCACGCTTACGCAAAAACTATTACAGTTACAACAACAGCTTTTTTTAACGAAAATGTTACTTAATTATCCGGCATTATTTGAGCCACAACGGTTTCGCTGTATGTCAAGTAATATTCCGATTATTAATAAAAAATGAGAAGCGGAGAAAGTGTTACAACCGTCCCTGACCCCGGGTCGGTTGTAACGCTGCATGGAGTCGATAGTAGCACGAATTTAACTTTACAAAATTAAAATGTTTATTGGTTTTAATTATAATGATAAGTGAAAGAATGTGAGATTTATAATCAATTATGCGGGGTCGAAATTGTGGCAGAAATAGAAAGCGTTTTGGCTGGTGCATTCGTCGTGTGATCAATCCTTACATTCAGTACGTTGCACCCATTTTTTATTTGGTTTGCTTGTGCTGTGCTATAGGATTCCATGCGAACAAGACAATATTATTAATCTTCTTTGTCACTATTCGGTTCTGACGCGGTACAACGGACCCCGATGTTACAATCGCCCCCGACCAGGTTTATGAACTTAAATTACAAATATTTATTCACGAGACACCTAAAAGTGATAAGTAACGATCAGTATTACTTTAAAAATCACCAGATTAAATATTAAAGAATAGAGAAAACACGTACTAGCGAAGGGAGTATTTATATTACAATTTTAAATCAGTAAGGAAAAGTTACTTCAGGGTATCGAATAGTTATTTTGTTCACTACGCATGTCTATTGTGTATCTATACTGCTGGGATATGAATGTTTGTATTCGAAATGTCATTCTTCATCATATATCCAAAATTTGCATTAAGGGGTCATGCTCAGGCAGGAGGCTGAAAAAGGGTGGTTTTTGGAAATCTTTTACTCTAAAGCTGTAACACATTTCTCGAAAAATCTTTTTTCCTTTTAAGGATTGCATCTAGTACCGTGCATCGTATTTTTTTTATTTAAAAATATTTATCAATAACTGAGTTATTGTCCACAACTCGAAGGTTCTCTAAAAAAAGCGGAAGGTTCTCTAAATTTAAACTTTAAATACTAGACAATACAATATAATAAGTAAATTCTTTTGAATTTTTTATTTTAGTTGATCGACTTTCGAGCAGCAGTGGTCACCGTAGAAGCCTTGTTTTTTAGAGAACCTTCGAATGATAAACAATAACTCAGTTATTGATAAATATTTTTAAATAAAAAAAATACGATGCACGGTACTAGCTGCAATCCTTAAAAGGAAAAAAAGATTTTTCGAGAAATGTGTTACAGCTTTTGAGTACAAAATTTCCAAAGACCACCCTTTTTTCGGCCTCCTGACTGAGCACGACCCCTTAATATCTATAATATGTTTTTTGATATTTAACGCGATACAATCGCCCCCGGTCTACCCTACGCGATTCCTAGGCACGACATATTGAAAAAGCTCCATTTCGGTTTCGCGTAGGGTAAGTTTCGTCATCGTCATTACCGCCGATCAATCGCGGGAATTAATTAGAAACCCCGGTACTTACTGCGGCGCGTTTATAATTAATATTCCAGGAAGAACTAGTTAAAGGAGACTAACTAGAATCCAACTGAGATGCCTAGCATCAGCGGATCGGAAAGTGCTCTGCCTCTCGAATAGTCGAAGGCATAGCGTGGGAGGCAGACACTGCGGGGACCGTTGGGACGGGTAAGAGGATTTCGTTGCCATGAAAGTGTCGCCTTTCATGGGAAGCTGCTTGCGAGGGAAAAGGAACGTTCGCCGGACTTCTCGGTTTAACGAAGCTCGATTTGAATAAGCGCGCTGAGGGGATCGCGATTACTCTTCACTGCCAGGGTTTTACACCCCTTTTCCCTGCCGCTAGTTCTCCGTGACTCTTGACCAGCTTTCCTTCTCTACGTACGGGAAAATTGGCTTGTTCGTGAACGTGGCCGCGCGTGTATGTACGTGCGCGCCCGCGACCTGTGACATTTATTTACAGGTCAGCCGGTGCACACTCGCGCGGACGTTTCCGCGTAAAAATAAAAGTTTGACGTAAGGAGCTCTCTCTACCCGGCTGACTTCATAATAATTGATCAGCCTCTGACGTATTGCCGCGGAACGTCACCGTCCACGTCACTTAATTAACGAGAAAACGATATCACGTGCACAAGCCGCCGCTATAAATACACCATCGGTAGCCTTCGTCCTCGCGAAACTATCGACAGGGCAGATCGAAATTTAACGGCCAGCCACTTGGAGCGTTTCCACCCGCGGCCCGTCACACTTGTCCGGGGATGTATAGGTGGAAAGAATAATGGGGACGTGGGTGCACGGGTCTCGTTCCGTTGGGGCAGCCGGGATATCGAGTGGCGCGTTGTTTCGGTGGGAATGCCGGGGACGCGGTTCAACACACCGCGGCGATGATCAAGCTCCGATAACGAGAGCCTCTCTCCAGGTCGTATTGAACGACTTGGTCGCCAAGTCGACCGCCGCTCCTGGCGGGGGCAACGCCCTCGCCAGCCCTCTCATCCCCATTCAGAAGAAACGTCGAAGAAAAAGAGGGATGTCCCGAGAGCAAGAGGGCGGGAAGGGCGAGCGCTCGCAGGGGTGGGAATTATGGGTGGGCTACCGAGTCGATTCACCCTGGCCGAGACTCCCCTGTTCCACAGGTGAATTCGCCGCTAACCCGGCACCGACTTCAACGTCTGAACGGCGCTTAAGTGATCAACGTATAACGCGGCAAGACCGTTCCCTTAAACTCTTAAACCGTTCCCCGGTGCTCGAAACCATCTTGCAAATCCTCGGCTATCTAGATCTTGAAACTTTTCAGAACACAGCGACACTCGATGCTGCGCGAACCTGCTCTTCGTTCCTCCCTCACTTCTCGCGATTATTCGTGCTTTCTTCGGTACCGCGGAATGAGTAAATTACAAATTGCAATGTTACAGATCTCTCAGCTGACAATGAGAGAGGCGGTTAATTGGTGGTTAATCGTCTTCCGATACGCAGGATGTGTTTCCAGCGGAGAGGTGACCCAGTTACCAGGTGAAAGAACGAGATGATTCGACTCACCTCCTTTTCGCTTGCGTCAGCACGGACTGCGGGGTGGATGCCGGCACCTGGAACGAGTTGGCGGCGGGTTTGGCGGTGGTCGATCCAGCGATCCCCAATTTCTCCGATCTCTTACGACGATCCTCGTTCAGGTAGTAGCGGGAGTACGGTAGGACGTCCCAGACCTGTGGCATCTCGTCGCCCAGCTCGTTCACGAGAACTTTACCGTAACTGTAACAGAAATAGGCCCTTGCTGTAAGCATCTACGTTCTCGGTTGAACTTTAGACTGTACCATCGATTCAGCGATACTTACTCGTAACTCTTATCGTAGGGGGAGAAGGATTCCCGATCGTACAAAGTGTTGCTCGGTGTCTTCGAATGAAGGGGCTTCTCTTCTCCGGCCAGGGCTGCCTTCAGTCCGCCCAGTCCTGACGCGGACAGAGTCCCTGTAACAGCAGAGCGAGCCAGTGGATTAACACCTATGCACTCGCCACCCACGCGGACGCCTCTCGCGCGTTCCTTACTTTTCTCGGCGTTCGACGTGTAAGACGGGCCCGCGTTGCTCTCCGCCTGGCGATTCTGCTGGTTGCCGAACATCAGCATCTCCTGCGCTCGCTTCGCTGTAAAGAGAAATGGTTGGTGAGGGTGTGAAGCGTAGCTTGGGGAAACTCGGCGCAACAGGACAGTCTGCCTCACGTTTTGGTCTCATGGTCTGCTCGGTCTTTTTCGCGTCCTCCGACAAGTTCGTCGGCAACGATTCGGCTATCACGATGAGGGAGCAGAGAGTCACTAACCACACCCAGTTGCACGTCATCTGGAAGTAAGAATTTTTACGCGGTGAGGAGGGAGGCTCCTCTTGCTCGGGCTTCTTTAATCGGGCCCCGATATATGCTAAATGCTTTTCCATCGGGCGAGATGGGTCAGAGATGCTAGATTACGTCTGTGTAAAGTGTTCCCCTCGTGTACAGGTCGGAGTTTACATTCCCCTGGTGAGCGCAGGTAAATGAAGACAGCAGGTCACTACGAAAGAAGCTTAAATGTCACATAATGCGAAATGTCAGGGATCTATTTCCATTGCGTGTAAAAGATTAACGGAGATACCGTGCCAGGAGTACTATAAGGTGGTCGCGAACGTTTCTACGCGAATTCGCGAAAATCTTCGCGGAGAGGGCAGACGATTTTTTTTCGGGGCCATTTCGGGGGTCGAGGCTAGTGGGAATCTGTTGTTCGGCTCGACTTTTCGATGGCTTTTATTAAGGGTAGAAAACAGATTTCTCGTCTCAGTGAGGATTTAATTTGCGATCGAGTTTAATGCCACGGTAATCGAAGGAGGCAATTTAATTAATCGGCGGCTTCGAGCCTGCTGCACATCAGTTTGCACCATAGGGGAAGCTTTTCCAGCCCCCAACAAGTGGTACTAGTGACGCAATTGCAGGCACCCCGTTGCATACGCGCAATCAATTTATGCCGATGCACGGAGGAGTTGTTGCCAATTAGACGTGCAATTAACTAAAGCAGAATCGATGGCGGGTTCGAAACTAATAATCGCCGACACGCCATGGGCGTTCTATTGGTTGGAAATGCCAGAGTTCAGAGGAACGCTTTAGCGGTGCGCGCAAGTGCGATTGAAAACGTGGAAAATCTGATAAGCGTCAATTGACAACGGTACAGAGATGCTAATAACGATCGATAGCTTCTAAATACAATTGAGTTTCCATACAAGCGGCAGACACTTTCGCGAAAATTCCTCCGCTCCTTCATTTCGTTTCTCCTCGTCCCAACAAATGTATTCAGATAACATAGTCCGCGCTCTTTTTCTTCATTAGCATCGCGAATTAAGAGTCACGGCGAAACGGCCGCGTGGAATCTATAAAGTTTTCTACGGGCGGAGCAGTTTTCTGAAAAGCAATTAAAAGATTAACGGACAATGCCAGTGGGCAGCGCGGAGCAATTAAATCAGGCCAGTAAATAAAACCGAACCGGACATAGTAGACCCAGAAATAGCACACTTGTTGCGTCTAGAAATACTATAGTCATTTATCGCGTTTGTGTACGCGTCTATGCGGCTCCCAATTAAAAATGCATTTCATTCACCATAGTTTCATTGATGAACCCAGCCCACTCGCGAGAGCATGATCCGCGGGGAAACATATTCCGACTGATCCGACGAAATATCGCCAGCGACCTATGCACAGCCCTCTATGCGCGCGATCTATGGACGATCGTCCAGCGATCTGAAACTTTGCCAATTTTAACGAAGCTTTAACAAGACTCTAGACCAGAGGGACTAGCCTCTAACTTTAATAAATTCGTAGCTCGGGGGAACTACTTGTAGGATCGTGACGCGAGGCCAATTCTGCCACGGCAAAGCGGCCCTATTTCTGTCCCTCTATTAATAACCGTACAATTTTAGCAAGCCTTTATCTCCACGAAACTCGAGCAATTACATCGATCGCGAGATCTCGCCCCTCTCGATTCAAATTCTCAGCCCGAAGCCTGCTCCGAAATCGGCTGATAGCAGGGAGGTATTAGGGATGTTCCTTCACCTTTCTCGACGTCTATTCTTCCCCCCGTGCTAGTCCACTGGCGCCAGTCCTCTGTTCGGTTGTAGTTCGAGTCCTCCGAGGATGCAGGGAACTTGCGTGCTCGGCTGATCGAGGTAGAATGAACGTCGGGGCTGAGCAGGGCGACTAGAAAACCGTCGGAGGGTACGGTCGATCAACCACCCCCCACCTCGGTGAACGAGCACCCCCACCCTGTGTGGGCAACCCCTACCGATTTAATACACGGGCTGATATGACGTACACGGGCGGGCGGGCGCGCGCGCGCGCCCTCCAGCTCGCGGTCCTGTGTGTTTTTACACACGAGGCGTACACGAGCTTCTATTGTGCCGCACGAAATACATTCTGCCCACGCGATGACCCGACCAGCTCCTTCGGCTATCCTTGAAATCCTCTCTGTCGTCGCATCTTGGACCGTTTTATTGTTCTAGGGGCACAGTTGCGACGGGGGTTGCAGCCTCTAATTGCTGCCTCGGATAGAAGTGATTTCCCGCAGCGGCTGCACCTGGTACCCATTAGCTGAACGATAATTTACATTACAGCTCCGCGATCATCTTGAGGATTCCCTAACGTGAGTATATAAAATCTGAATTTATTCATCTCTAATTTTCGCCCTTATTGCACCAATTGTCCGTAGTATGGAGAGAAGGCGAGACCCGGCTGGAGCTGCTAAATGTATGTCTCTGAGTGAAGCTACTCGAGCAGAGTCCGAAGACGCACGAGGTTCTAAGTAGTCTAGGTCGATGACTCATCTGAGCACATTCGATTGCGTAGATGTCACGTTTCTTTGACAACGCCTGGAAGTTTGCAGGAGCCCGTGGTTCGCGTAACACTTTCCAACGTTAGATTGTAAAGCGATTGGAGGGTGGTCGGAGGAGCCCTCGAGCTCCGAGACATATTGGAAATCCTTCCATCTCGCCTCTGCCCGTCTTAACCAATCTACCATAAAAGAGGGAATTCTCGGTAAAACGGTGATTTTTAATTGAGCCGTTGTACGTGGTGTGTTTAATTGGATACACGTTGCTGGAAGCTGACTCCCTTTCCCCGAAGAACAGGCATCACGGAACAGTGCGGACATTCCGCTTACCCCGCGAATGAATTACGCCTGGCATTGAGAAGCTGAGACGCGTAATTGGATCGAGATTCGCTGAAGACTTATATGAAGATTTATAGGTCAGCTAGGTGCGAGGTGGCGATATTTTTGTACTGAGATCGCTTCTCGCTGATCCTCTCCGCCGCAGGTTCATCGCTGTCTGAAGCACCGGGGAGAATTGTGCCGTCGTTTCCCGCATTCAACCCTCTCGAGCCACTCTTCGTCGGCCCCCGCAATAGACCAAAGAACGCCCACGCCAGCCGCGTAACGCCCACGAGCACCCGACACCCACGCGTGTTTTTTCAACGTGTAGGCGGACAGGGGTGAGAGAGAGAAAGAGAGAGAGAGAGAGAGAGAGAGAGAGAGAGGAGAGATAAACCGACGCGCGAAAACTTTTTTCTCTCCTTTCTCCCCTCAGCCGCTACCAAACGCTGACGTTGGTTCGCGTTCTCTGACAAAATATTTATCGTCGACGGAGATCCACGAGGCACGTACGACGTTCCCCTCGAAGCCCGACGTTCCTCACCCACCTCCCTCACCCCTCGAGCTACGATCTTCCATCAATGATCGCAGGCTCAATGGACCCGATGCATAGATACCTAGCTGTGGAATAGAAGATCTCGTTTATCAAGAAAGCAAACGGGTGTCTTGCTGGTCGCCCGAGTAGTTTCGGAGGCGCTTAAGGAGGGCGGTCCGAACGAAACGCAGTCCTCCCCGCTGGAGGGTAGAGAACCCCATTTCCCAGAAGCGAGCGCTCTTGAGGAAAGTGTTTACTCGAGATACGACGCATCCCGGTGCTCTACCTATCTCCGTAATTGACCTATTTCCCGAAGAATCCGCCACGCTTGCGCGAATAGACGTGAGCGCACTAAAACAAGCGGAGCTCCGCTGTCTTGTTGAGCAAAGTGCCCCCGACGCGCCGACGGTCGCTTCCGTAATGAATATTTATCGCCGATGGCACCAACACGCGCGAGGGATTGTTTTCTTTAATTAAGAGAGCGGAACACGGGAAATCCCCGCTCGCCCGACACCGGGACCGCTGCCAAACATTTTCCGGCCCGTGCGTTTAATTGCGAAGCGAGTGTCGCGAGCCTGTTGAAGGTCAGGGGAAGGGAGGCACGCGATCGTTGCTAATTCCCAGCCGAGTATTGAGAAAATTAACGCCACACCCTCAGCTCGCCGCCGGGGGAGATGCGCTTTCCTCGAACTTTAGAGCGGTCCGGTCCCGGAACGCGCGTCTTTTCTGGCAAACGGAAAGTTAATTCACGCTTGCCCTCCCCCCCCCCCCCGTGCAGGTTGATTATCCCGCGGAGGATACGACCCAGGAGGGGAGAGGTCCTCGCCGGAGCGGTTCTCTGAAATAATATAACTCGACGTGCTCGACGTCCCGAAGGTTGGCTCCCATTGACGTCAGCCGTTGATTCTGGAAACGACGAATCCCCGTGCTTCGAGGACTTAGTGGGGGAGGTACGCGTCGCGAGGAAATCATCCGTGGGCGACGGCGCGCGGGGGTGTATCCCAGAAACGTTATTCCAGCACCGGGTCCAGGAAACAGCACTTTCCCAACGGCGATAGACGGCCACCGAATTGCTACGGGGTCGTTAAGGGTTTAAATGAGCTGCCATTCTAATTCATTGAATTCCAAATGCTCCTGCAATTTAATCACACCCCTCTGTGATCACTAATGGCATAGCATTTTTATTTCAGTTCCAATCTTCTTTATCTTTATTCTATTTATAAATAGGAAACAGAGAATTAAGGTCTGCCACTTTTTATTTGGAACAATAAATTCTGGTATTAATAATAGATATAGAAATAATAGGAATTTGTATTCCAATCATTCCAATGTGACGTCGCGATTCAGTGGTATACGTAGTCAGGCATGCGAGACGCGCGCGTGCTGAACGCGCAGTAGTGTAGATCAGTGATAGAACAGGCATTCCAGGTGGTCGCTACCACCCTGCGAAGTGGAAAATGTAAGCGGGCTATGGTGGGGGGTATCCCGGAGGAATAGATCGATGTTTGGCTGTGTGTAGTAAGGGACGCCTGTTGATATAGAACAGGAGTAACTTCATCAGTGGCGTATTTAGTGTAAACAGTGCCTAGGGCAAGCGTAGAATTTCCGCTCCCCCCATGCGTATCATTCCAATTCCATCTTGTCTGTTCTACTTTTTTTAAAACTGTTCGTCATACAAAACATTTAATTTAGAATTTAGATGATCCTTTTAAAGAAAGTGGAGCTGAAGGGCGGAAGAGACGAAAGTTGGAGGCAAATGATGCCGAAAAGTGCAGCAAGTTTTCTTCGAAGCTTCTCTAAAGAGGCATGCGAAGCACACGAATAACAAGCGTAAACTACTAACATTAACCATCCAAATAAATTTATTCAACAAACACTATTTTTTCGGCTTTTTTGCGACCATCTGGCATTGGTGCCCAGGACACGAGCCCTACTCGCCCCACCCTAGATACGCCTCTGAACTTCATTCATGAAAGTGGCAAAACGCGAATACGTCAGAACCTCCTAAATTTCCGTGACGATTCAGTCTGATGAAACGGCGCACTAGATATTTCTATCAACACATCCGTCACATTTTCAGAGTATTAATATGAGAATCTATGAATTAACGGTACTCATAAATAGTACATGTGGCTATATAATAATACTACACAATTTTATTTCCCAACTCGAACGTTTCTACTCGTCCACTACGACTTCTCTGCTTCCTTAGCGTGTAATTCAAAAACCCTGTTCTTTGATCAACAATAATCTACATACCTATATACATTCCGATAATATTTTTTACACTCTTCTCACCATTGAGATAATACACGTAATTACACGTGTACTTAAGAACTGTCTGCTTGCTTCGACTTACTATTTACAACGTCCGCAGAGAATGTAGAAAATGATGTATTTTAAAGAATATAATTTTCTTATAAAATCAGCGGTTTACTTCCGCCGTCCAAGGCCGAAACAAGATGGCAGTGACGCATTGCTGTTACTGTTTCATAGGTTATATTTGTAAATACGTAATAGTGCCGTGAGGATTGTTCGTGCGGCACATAGCGTGCGATTAGGGATATACTGTGTGACAGTACTTGATGATGAGAATTTAACATACTTGGCGTAATAATAAAACGAGTGGCTAAGGACGACGAAGTAGAAAGATGGCAAGGCGATCGTACGATATTGTCGAGTACTTTGGGGAACAGGACGGGCACAAATGTGGTTATTGCAAGAGTTCTGATACAAATATTAACCGCGGCAAGTACAAGCATTATAAATTTTGCTTCCTCTTATCGTACTTCAATATGTACAGGGATAATCAAGTGGCAATCCTTAAGCCTGATTCTGTAATTTTTCGCGTGTGAACACTAAAATTTAGTCAAGTAGTTTAGTAAAACAATGGTAAATTACTAAATTACTCGCTACTCGACTAAATTACCTAACGTGTCTGTTCCAGCCTTTAGTCCTTATGACAGTTTATGTTTGTGTACATGCGAACGTAGCTGTCACTGTGTTGAGCATTATTCGTTAATGTTTTACTTGAATTCCTTGTATATCATGAATTTGATACCTTGCAGGTATGTGGGCACACATCCTTAGCGCAGACAACTATCAAATTTTAATAGATAGAGGTTGGAGGAGAAGCGGCTATTATTGTTACAAACCCATCATGGATCGAACTTGTTGCCCGATGTATACCATCAAGTGGGTAAAACAATTTTATACCGCTCTTTTCTCGGAAACAAATCCTTGAGTTACTCCTTTCGTACAATTGTCGATTATAGATGCGAAGCGTTGCAGTTCAAAATTTCCAAGTCGCAGAAGAAGGTGTTGAAAAGAATGGCAAAGTTTCTAAAGAATAAATTGAATAAGAACGACAATATGGATGTAGGCGAAGAATATCGGAATGATATAGGTAAAGATAGTCGAAGCTTTAATAACTGCCTTCTTAATGTCTACGAAATCATTCTGTTGTAGACATTCGAGACATTCCTAATTATAGCAAACATCTGCAGAGAGCGGAAGAGGCTGCTTCTGAGATGGACGTAAAGCTTGTTAATGACGAGATCAACAGAAAATCACAGCCCGCTCCGGTAAAGGAGGAAAAGAAAGACAGTGGACCAGAACCTCAACAGAAGCGTTCGGACGGTGTACCTTGCGCCTTAAGCGATAATCATGACGTGGCGTCGAGGAGCATGCAATCGTTAGAAGCAGATCCTAGTAGAATACCTTGTAAGAAAGCAAAACTTCTGCGAATAGAGCGTAAACAGAATAAGTTACTGGCACAAGGAAAAACTCGGGAGGAAGTAGAGGCTATCTTTAGGACGAATAAACAGCAGAATGAAGCTAAAAGTTTAGAGGATTTATTTGACGAGATACAAAATGGGACAAGTAGATTGAAGGTAGGATGAATTCTTCTTTCATCGAGTATCTTGCCAAGTACCGCATACATCGCTTTTGAAATTCGATACTTTGGTCCTCTTTTCTCCAATGTTGCTAATAGTTAAAACATTGCCTCTGAGTGTTAAGAATAGAGAGAAACTGAATAGTAGCATAAATGTTACAGCATACAGTTTTGCTTGTGCAATTCAGTTACAGTAGCTCTTAATAAAGATAATGTAATTTGGTTATTATTCAGAGAGATTTATATTATATTTATAAATTTTGTAAGCTGAAACTAGTTAGAACCTCGCCAATGAGCTCCGAGTACTTAAAGACTTCGAAAGCATCCTACAAGGTGTATAAAAAATATCAAACGACGATACACAGAGATCCTGAAGAGAAGGTTACAGAGGAACAGTTTACAAGATTTCTAGTGAAATCGTCTTTGCAGGTAATTGTACATACGGGGCTTTTTAGGTCTATAATATCATACATAATTGTAACGGGGAAAATGTTGACTAACTTTTGACGTAGAAGTTTATCGAACAACAGTAACTTTTCGATGTAGTATATAATTGGAGCAAAGTGGACCATCTCACAATCGATTGTGCTACATACTTAATTTCATTTATGCGAGCTTCTTTATAAATTCCCTTACAATTTTATCAGATAAAATTGTTGAAAGTAACGTCAGACGAATTTCTCGCCACGCTCGAAGTAAGTGCGAAACTTTACAAAAAATATCAAATGACAATCCATAATGACCCACCGGAGGAGTGTGACAAAAAGTCGTTCTTTAAGTTTCACGTAAAGAACCCTTTCCAGGTACTCGATGCAATAATATATTTATTAAAAATTATGTATGATATTATTGCTATCTTTTCTTTCTCGTTGTATGCTCAGTTGTTATTTAAATGTTTGATTACTTTCGATGAAGAAGGTATACAACTAAGGAGTTTATCATTTTAAAGCCATTATCACCAGGCAATGGACCGCCAGACGGATACGGCTCCTTTCACGATCAGTATTGGTTAGATGACAAATTAATAGCAGTCGGAGTGATAGACATTTTACCATATTGCGTTTCGAGCGTTTACTTTTACTACGATCCAGCGTACTCCCACCTCTCTCTCGGGATATTCAGGTTGGTACATCCATTACGATTTTGCTCTTATACTGTCTGCGATGTCTGATATTATTGAATCACCGTCTAGCTGCTTACGAGAAGTGTACTTGACAAGGCAGTTAAATAAAGTGGCGGATAGTTTGAAATATTATTACATGGGATTTTACATCCACACTTGCCCCAAGATGCAATACAAAGCACGAATGAAGCCGTCGAAATTGCTATGCCCCGAGACTTACGAGTGGTTTGATATAGAAGATTGTTTAATTAAATTGGACAAACAAAAGTATTGCAGGTTCAACCAAGATATCGACGCTATTGACCTGGATGGCGTAGTTGACATCGATGACGTACTAAACCATATTCTACTTATACATCTCATCGTACAATCTCGCGTCCTTTGTGCCAGCTAACAAGTCGTGTGCTTTCAGGTATTAATTCTCCATAAAGATGACATAATGCCCTACGGGCTTTACAAGGAAAGATCTCGACGAAGTATCACGAAGGAACAGGAAAACGCGATTAAAGAATACGCCACATTGGTTGGAATGAAATGTGCCCAGAGCCTGCTGCTTTATCGCAGTTAAAACGCTAAGTCCTCAAACACTTACAATTAATATATTTTTCTTCCGTAATGGACATTTATTGAGAGATAAATCGCTAAAAGAGTATTCCCCTGAGGTACATTGTTATTTAGGGAATTGAATTAAACCTAGCAGCCGCAAATAAAGTATTTGTGAATGTACAGGAAGCTAATAAACTTCTTATCGAACAAAGATGAATTCTGTAAATAGTTGTACGTCAGTCTATATTTCTTTCGTTCAACAAACACGTCGTGTTTTGTGTTACAGAAACAGAAAACTACCCACACTAGTAATCCGTGACAACGTGGTACTAAATATATGTTTTCTACTTATGGAAGACGTATCACGTAATATGCTTCTGGTATATCACTCGCACAATGCGGTACTCTAAATCGATAGAAAATACTGTACCTAAAATTCTGATCGTTTTGATTTTACACATAAATACTTTATTTTATCTGCTGAAATTGGAAAGTTCTGTTGCTTACTTGCGCCGTGCATGGACATAGGATCGGAAGTAGTTGGTAGAAAACATACTATTAACATTTAAATATATTTATTGAATAACGAAACGTTCAAGTATCACATTCTATTATTTTCTAAGTCATGTAAAAAATAGAGGATTCGATTTGGTATAGTTTGTCGCGCCAGATATTGGCGAACAATATATTGTACTAGTATTTCACGAACCATCTTGTCAGAAGCATGTCCTAAAACGTGCATACATCGGAAAATTTATAAAATAGTTGAGACGCTTCTCGCCGCTTAGATACCGTTCAACGATTCACACTATTGTATTAAAACACAACCGTCGGTTCTATTTAAAGTGAAAGTTGATCGCGTAACTGTCCTACAGTAGTCTCGTCTCTAAAAACGCCGTCAATCCACGAACTGCGTAACGTAACATTGGTAAAACCACCAAGCATTTGAAACTCTTAATTTCTTCCCTCTTCTGTTCGATCCGTGTCACGAACTTCGTTCCATGGCTGTATATTGCCACTGCCACCAAATAGAAAGATCACCATGCATATTATACAGACCGCCGCGCCGATCCAGAAGACAATTTGCCATCTCTCTATAGGGTTCTAGAACGCAGGAAACGTAAACTAATTAAAGTAACCCTTCAACGGCTCGTCTGAAACTGCAATAATGTCGAAGCTCTATCCAAATACTGTATACGTACACGCAAACAATGATAGCGGAGGCACTTACACAAAGTGCTGAACTGTGAGGTCACCTACTGGATGAATTTGTGTCGACACATACCCATGCTATTAAGATGATGACAGTGATTGGACGTTGGATGACAAGGTGTACGTGTAACATGTGCAGCAAGCGGATCACGAATGGTTGCGACTTGTAGGTACTTCTCGTACTATAAGAGTTTAGACGATATAGAGACGAGTAGTACCCACGAGTCGTCACCACAGCGACAGTCTGGACAAATATGGGTGCGATGGTTTAACGAGACGCGTTCTCCTTAGTCGCTCTGGCGTGATTTGTGCTCGCCGATATTGACACTATGATTAGTATCTGGGCGATGGGAATTACCGGATACTTGTAACGCGCACGCCACGCTGATGCAAAAGTACTTCTTCCCATCTCCCCTCCCATACGCCGGAGAAACCAATCGTCACGTGAAAATACTGAAATAGGGCACGCGTGTATGAAATCTTAGGCGCTAGAGCTCAGTGAAATCACGGACACGAACGGATTCATTTTGGATGCATCGCATACACAATTCCCCAGTACTGCCCGTACTATGAGTTACGCAACAGAGTACAGGGCTGGGCTGAGGTGTCGAGTATGCCAAGAGCACCTTCACGTGCAGTAAGCTGTAACTAGATATTCGACGGTATGTCGCAACGATAAGCGAGAAAGAAAAAGAATTATGTAATTCGTTCGACCCGCGACGTTTCTGACGTTAGTGTGGTTGTTTTGCGAGTGATAAACAATGGATGCAGCAAGCGAACACATCGATCCCAATTGCCAAATTGTAAAGGGCACCAACCGCGGCGCGATACTATTAAAGAGGGAAGGACTTACCCCGTATTTGCCAGCGATTTCCTCCACCAACGGCGGGATAATCATGCCCGATGTGGCCCCGATCGTGTTCATAATACCGTAGATGAAACCAGCGTAATTCGGTGACAAGTCCTGATTGTTGGACAAGTTGGAGATGCTAGCTGCTCCGTTGAAGCCCAACGCCAGCACCAGGAACACGTTTGCGACGAACAGACGGCATCCCGCGTAGCCAACCAGAATGAGGAAAATGCCTGGAATGAAGTGGGCTGGAAAGAAGAAGAAGAAATGTAATCGACGAAACACCCGTTAGCCCCGAAGGACGCTCGACATCCCGGACAAAGGGGGAGTTGCAGTCAGAGAACTTACAGAATATCGTGGCACCTTTGCGAAGAACGGTAATAGAGACGATCTGCTTGCGTTTCAGCGTGTCACCGCCCCAGCTGAAGATGAATCCGAAGAACATCCTGCCGGCCCAAGGCAGACTCGCGGCTAAGCCACCCTTCGTCAGCTGGAACCCCAGTGCTTTCGTCAGGTACAGCATCATCGCGTTTTGAAAGAAGAACACCAGGAAGAGATTGCCAAAGTGGCAGCAGACCAGGCTGATGAACGGCACCGAGGTTAATATTGCCTTGATAGGCGTCTGCGCTAGAGATGGCTTCTTCGCCGCCACCGTCCCTGCTTGCGAACTGAAACAAGGCACGTCTGTTCAGGAGGTCCTCGAGCTCGTACTAAAACAGCCTCTGGAACAGGTCGTATCACCTTAGAATATACTGCTTCTCTTCGTCGGAGATACCAGGATGCTCCGAGGGCGAGTCGTACGTGAGAATGGCAAAGAACATTATCCACACGAGCATCAGCAACGAGGGAATATACCAGCCGTTCTCCCAGTTAATCTTTTCAGCGATAACAGCCACCAGGGGGTAGGTGAGTATGGTGCCGAATGTGCCGCCCAGCAGCGACCAGACGAAGCGCGCCTTTTCGTCGGGCGGAGCCCATTTGGCGACCAGGGTGTGACACGCCGGGAATGTTACTCCACCAGTCACACCGACCACGATCCTCATGAAGATCAGAAGGCCCCAGTGAATCTGGGCGAAGATAGGAGTGAACAGGCACACTACGGCAGCCAGCAAGGACGTCCAGAGGATGACTTTCTTAGGTCCCCAGCGTAGGGCCAGGATACCACCCATCAAGTTCCCGGGGACATTCCCGTAGCTGTAGGCTGCTATCAGCTGACCTCGTATTTGCGGCTGCCAGTCGAAAGGCAGGCCAGTGGCGAACTGAATGGGCGCGTCCGATGGTCGAGTTTCGCGGGGCAAGCGAATGCTCGACGAGTGATAGTCCACCTCGTCGTCCTGGGCCGCTTCCAGCTTCTGCTGCAGGATGTGGTCCTCCAGGTAGGCTCCTGGGTCCAACCAGGATATCGCGCGACGCACTCGGTGCTGTTCGGCGCACGCGCCTCCTGACTCGTTACCGGGCAAGGCCTTGATCATCGGCACCGCCAAGATCGGCATCTGTAGACGACACATGTAGCTCGTCCAGCATGCCGTGAACATCATCAGGCAGATGATCACTCGCGTAGGTATCCATCCTGTGAAATAAAAAGTGGGATCGGCGAGAGTTCAATGCTCGTCGAGCAGTCACTCTCTCGTCAACGGGGCAATCGCTGACGCAGAAGCGTCTTAAGATCATTGCAGGCCCCTGGGCAAAGCAACGCGCTGGGGCCCCTGAATGGGACTTAAAATCAGACTTCTTTCTATTTAGGAGCACCTGGCGACTGTAAACGCCACTGTAGTGACGCATCTGCAGGCTAAACTGCTTAAATATCAAAGGTTTTGAGACCATCTTCCTGTTTACACCGCTTGGATCGAACTTACGCAACAGCTTCCATGTTATGGAATCCGGGCCCGTGAAAAATTGGGACACGCCGGACGAGCTTTGCGGAATCGACATTAATAAATGTGCAACTTATAGTAACCACAATAGCTGGACAGTAGCGGACAGGAGGAATGCTACGAATTCCCATGCCTACCACGATTTATAGACGTTTGTCAGCTTTGCTTGTTTGCTCTTCCAATTAAAAGTCGTTATGCCTACATATTCACCCTGCTAACGGATCGCTCTACCGCTCTTCCAATTTTCACCGAACGGCGCGGGAAAGGGAGCATGGCTTAAGTGTTCCAAGTTTTCCTCCGAGAAAGACTCGTTCACCTAGACCGCTGTCGGGCTCTAGCTCGGCTACTTAGATCCGCGGATACGCAGGGAGGAAAATACGCCAACGCACACCTTTCATTTTCGATTGGTTCATTGGAATGTAACTCGGTCTATTGAGAAAAAGTTCAAGATAGTTCCACGGGCCGGGGATTCTTTTATAGAATCCGACCGCGACGTAATTGTATGCGCGCTTAAACACAGACACACGCGGACGGAGCTGCGGATACCGTTTTTTTTAATTAATTATTTGAAACTTTCCTTCGTCGACTTGTTAGTCGACGGCTGGTAACGACACAACGCGATTTCCAAAGAAAGTTCTCGACCACTTTCCAACCATGCCGCACCGTATATTTACAAACCATCTACCGTACGCTATTATCCACAAAATCGTTGCCGCTCTCGGTGTACCGATCGACTTTACGCATCACGGGACCGCGCGGCGAAGTCCTTTTTCACCTTGCAGCATCGTATCTTTATCGGCACTTTGTAAAATCGCCTCTACGTGCGAACGTGTAACCGAAATAGCGAACGTTTAAATGCCTGAATGTCACGGTGGGATATTTACGAGGATGTCGAACGGGCAAAAAATGTTATAAATATCGGCGAGTTCGAAGGTGACGCTCGTTACACGGCGGTTAATCTTCAAACGAAAATTAGCTAAGCGATTCAAGCGATCCCCGTGTAAGGCGGTTAAATAACGGGTATGTATCGGGAAACTATGCCGGGAATTCCAGAGATTATGCTAAACGTCGCGAGAGATTTCGACGACCGTAGGAAATCTAGGAAGAACGATCAAAGTGAACGATAAAATCATCGAAATTGAAAGCCTCGAGCGTTAGCGGGGAACGGTCCCCGTTCCGACAATTCGAGACGTTTCAAAGGGATTCGTGAAGAATCTTTAAGTATGAACTGTTTCACTCACGTGGGATAATCCTCCTGTAGATTCGAGTATAGTACTCCTTGTAGTACATTCTGGGAGATCGACGATGATTTCACTGGACACGCACCAGCGGAAGGGACCTTTGACGAGGACCGTTCTTCTTCAGGACATTTTCCAACAACTTGCGAGAACTTGAAACTGTCGTAAGCCACCTGGACGCGACACCGACCTCATTCGGCTGAGTAGTGACTGATGACATGAACGCGTCTAGCTCGGGTATTTAAGGGGTCGGGCAGGTAAGAGTAAGTGGGGACACCAGGTACATCCCATCCTTTGGATAGAAAAGGACACCTAGAGATTTAGGGATCGTGCGCGCCGCCCTTACCTGGGGGGGCCTCCTGCGGGATTCCATCGCCTCGACGATACACAGAGCTCTGGCTGTGGTGAAGAATATTCAGTAACGTTTCCATTACAATTTATTAAAATATATATTGAGTGGGCAATGCCACGCTATCACCTATACCATGCGAATGTAACAATTGTAACTAATCTACTGTTTGCAGGTGATCGCTCCAAGTAATTCCAGCCTTCAGATGCACCTTTGAGGAATCGAATCAAGACTCGCCATTAAGGATTCATCTCTACTTTATTTATTTTCACATAATTTATGGCATTCGCAAGATGACCGTGTAGTATGGATGAAACTGTATGGACCGTAATAGGAAAACGTTGGAACACGATGGCATTAGAGTGGCCGAATGTAACGCGGGACCTGGAAAAGCGGGACGCAGTCAGCCACTATTGTCGCATGTTCTTTCGTGCGGTTTTGATTTGACATCGCAGAACGCGGCTTCCTTAATTTTCAATAATTTGCCGGGGCCTTACGTAATACTGCGATCTGCCCGCTGCACTGCCAATTCGTGCAATCGTAATGAAACTCCTAGGCAGGCTTCTCGCGGCATTATGACATTTGTTCGGCGAAGTATACAGCAGAGAATCTCAGCCGGCCGTATGGATAACGCGTACGCATCTCTCGACGTGCCTTTTATCGATTCTCTTTCGCGGAGAACCGCGAACTCGTATTCAAGCCTGAAACATCAATGGGGACCGATTCGAGTTCGCGGTACATTAACGCGATTACAGTTACATAAAGACAGCATTGTCTCCGGTGGCATGCCGATAAACTTTCGCTGATCGATATCGCGGGCAGTTGCCAATAACACGCTCTGTACGTGTCAACGTGTATCGCGACGCTAATTGAAACAGGAAGCTGTACCCATACCACATCCGCAGCGGTGGGATGGGAGCGATTAAAATGAGCGCGTTTAAGTTTATCTATCTTTTATGTCGACTGGTCTCGCGTCTTCGTATCCGAATGATCTAGTTCGAAGCTTGTAAAGGAGTGGCGTTGCTTGCGCTGGCAGCGACGCGGTTTCATTTCAGAGCAGGATTCTATTCCGTTGAGGAGGTTTGTTAATTAAAATGCGCCGGGCTTGTTGTAAAGTATATGTTGAAATGTCTCGGTTGGCGACGGCTACTTTCCACAAATGCTAGAGGACCGCCCCTCTGGAAAAAATAATTATGCAGTTTAACCGTTAGGTCGGCTTTTGCGCCGGGACCATTCTGTGCCCCTCGACAATAAACACCGTGCATTTCCAAGCGAAATCCTACGGCTCAAGTAAAGGGACAATCCTGCGTACAGGCGCGTTCAATGGGTCCAACTACCTGGCCGTGCTTTCGAGTTCGGGTAAGGTCACCGGCTACCTAAATAACCAATTTGCAGGTATGACGCCCGACGCATAGGAGTAAAGATTAGAAGAAACGAAACTTTCGTGGAAACTGCTGCAGAGCAGCGATGGACGTTCGAATTTTTATCCTGCAAATTTTCAGTCGGAACAGTCAGCGTCCTGCTTCGAATCGGCTCGACTATGCGCTTCTCCGAAATTAACAAGTCTAATATTTGCCGCTCGATGCGCGACAAGTGGCCGGCGAGAAATATTCCGAGGAAACAGGTGTGCGCAGGGACAGCCCCGCGGAAGGTTTACGCGCGAACAATGAGCAGACGGTTTGGAAGTAAGAAAGGGGCTAGCGGAAAGGAGCATTCGAATTTGGGGAACAAGAGGAATACGTGTTCCTCGAATCGGTGTACTCCAGGTATCCTGTAAGTCAATAATTCCAAACTGTTATCCTCTGCTGGCGGATCCCTTGCAGGTACGTGCCTCTCGGACAGTACGAAGTTCCCCAAATTGACCTACCTGCTTGCCATCGGTCGTCGGTTGCAATAAACTCGCGTCTCTTCGCATTCATTATTCGGAGCTCGCGTTATTTAATGCTTGCTCGTTTTGTTTGCCAGGATTGTTACGTGCATGTGTATGCGATTTGCGCAGTTTTAGTCGATGACGGAGCGAACTATCTAATATAGCTGAACAAAATGGGATATTTCTCCTTTTTTTCCTGGAGTTGCAGCTTGGAAAGTGAAAGTGATTTCTTTGAAAGAACTCCCTCAGGAAGGTCACCTTGAACTTTTTAAATGGAGCTATGGGTTTTTCAATGGCTAGCCTTTTCAGCAGCCCCAGCTGCGGAAGATGCAGGAGGATATACAAGTACCTATTTCTTCCGCCGTCATGGAAATATATCAACATATAATATCGACGTGCGCTACGAAAAGTAGCACGCTTCATTTTTCTTACGAAAAACATATTTGATTGCTTAGCCACGAAGAATAGCACGTTTTGGATTATACTGCTAGGAACTATCGCGTTTAGGCGCGTGATTAATTTAAATTGTTGAAGTGCATTTTGCATCGAAGAATTGAACTTTTGGAAATATTGTTTAATAAATAATAACTCCATCTAATCTCCAAAAGGAAACACGTATGAAAATTTTAATCTACATAATTTAAGTACGGTATTTTAATTTTTAATAAATTACCCGCCTAGTACTAAATAAAAATGGCGTCGGAAGGTATTTAAATTGACTCACTGGACGTTTCGTAGCCAACCATCCAAATGTGCTGCTTTTCGTAGCTACAGTCGGAATATGCTACTTTTCATGGCAAACCGCTCAAACGTGCTAATTTTCGCAGCGAAAGACGAAAGATGTTATTTTTCGTAGTTAACCATCCAAATAAGTATGCTGCTTTTCGTAGCTACAGTCGGAACGTGCTACTTTTCGTGGCAAGCCGCTCGAACATGCTAGTTTTCGCAGCGAAAACCGAAACGCGATAGTTTTCGTAACAACGAAGACAAACGTGCTGTTTTTCGTAAGAAAATTGAAACGTGCTACTTTTCGTAACGCAGTTCGATTATATTAATTGCAATTTCGAAGGCTTTTATTTTAAAGGTAGGTAATCTTTATAAATTAGCAGAATCATTCATCGCCCAGATTAACAAAAGTAATCGCAAATATTTGATGGGCTCCAAAGTTCACTGACGAGCCGGTAAAGGTGGAAAGACAGATTGTATTTTAAACAGTTCGTCTCAGACAGTCATTCCGAGTTGTAACAGTCTGCCTGCTCTGGAAGTCGAAATTATACGAAAGATGAAAAACGGGAACGAAATACTTGCAGAGGCCCTGAAAGAACAGGTAACGAATTTTCCCATCTCTCATCGTATCACTGCATTCTTTCCCCCCCTTGTCGTCTATTTCGCGTTGAAATATCGCTTTTAAGGTTATGTTGCGCTCGTACTTATCAACCCAGTATAATAGGCCAAGTGGCTGGTTATCATGGGAACCAGTATTTTCAACTAGATAGAAGCAAAGACGAGGTATAGGTCCTAATTTCTTATGCCTTTTACCCATTGTTAAACTTTTATACGTTTTTTCAATTACCGACATTTATGCGCACATGTTAAGTACCTTCCTATAAGTTTATCTTATCAGTTATTACAATACTGCAAATATCAGTAGTGGCTCAATCGATTTAACAATTGAAAATTGTACGCATGGAAAAAATGAAGGTTCAGTTATACTCAGGGCCGGCGCGAGGATGGTTGGCACCCTTATGCAAGACAATTTTTGGCGTCCCCAAATTTTTGCACCTGTTTTCTATTTAATATGTTTTGTCTTTACGAGGTACAATAAAAAGAAAATACATTTACATTTTCTTTACGTGGGAGTTGGATTCCTTTATTATTAAGTGTGCGATATAGTTTTTTATCGCCTCCTTCGACTGGCGCCCTTGTGCGGCGCATAACTTGCATAATGGATTGCGCCGGCCCTGTTTATACCTACACAGTTTATCTTCTTCGTACAAAAGAACGGTTAATATATATTAATTCCTCAATTAGAAATACTTGTGCAGCGTTCCAATATATTTCTTTGTTAAAGATAGTCAAAAGAATAACGGTAGGGGCTCGTTTATTCTTGCTCACGGTGTCGGGGTCGGAAAATTGGAAATTCCCGAGACGTTTATGGCACGCCATATAAACCGTACTTGAACGGCTTAAATCCGTGGGGCGCGTAAGCCAGGAAGACTTTCTCATAAAACAATTTACATTGTTTTCCTGGAGAAGCGGTTGGACAACCAGCGTTATATTTAAATTCCGCAATGTTCCCCGCATTCTTTTACATTCATTAAACCTTAACAAAGAATCGTTTACATCGAAAGTGTCGAAAATAATGGTACTTACCTGTCTTTAGTCGCCTTATAAGGGGGGTCCGCTCCTCTTCGTAACGGAACATGCTGTTTGCAATTAATCGAACCCTCCCTTCAATCAAAGAAGATTTATACACGTAGCTTTAAAACGCGCGCATTGAAACTTTTCAATTATGTTCCAACGTTCGATAGATATTTGTTTTCTTACTGCGACACAGTAACTTTATCAATAATGGATCTACTTAGGCGCCAATAATACGCTCGTTTCAGGAACGCTTCGAGCAATTGATATTGTAGTTAATTCAGTCCGTTAATTTGTTTTCGTTGAAATAAGTAACCGAACAACGACGTAAATTTTATTTATTGACACTGCTCGGCTCGCGGGGATATAAACGTAACGTATAATCTCGTATAAACGATACCGTTAGATACCGTATTTTTACGCATTTTCCTTTCTGCCGCGTTTATCGCGGTTGCTGACTCCCGTGCCACCCTCATGGCGCAGCAAAGAGAATGCGTGCACTTTGTACGCAACTTTAATAAATAGATATCTTTTTCTTGGTAAAAACATCAAACATTTAAACTTGCGTTTAAAAGGACATTGCAAAGCCACTTACATTTCCTTCGAATGGGCCCTATATGCTTTTTTTCAATCTACCCTTTGTCTTTCTTTCTTTCTTTTTTTTGACCCTTAAAATTGTTCTCATTATTTTTTTCTGTTTAAAACAGGGTATCGAGTATGTGTTCGGAATCATGGGGCATCCTGTGATCGATCTAGCCATATCCATGCAGGTTGCAGGTCTCCAGTATCTTGGATTTAGAAACGAGCAAGCAGCGTGCTACGCTGCGCAAGCTTACGGCTACCTGACGAGTATGTGCGGGGAAATCCTTAAATTCTGAGTCAGGGCTTGAAACCGTTGTTATATCGATTGCGATTCTTGCAACAGTTATGAAGATTATGTTCTGAATAACGGTTACGAAGAACCTAAACGCCAAACTATGTATCAGTTTAAGTTACGATTCCTATATCTGTTCTGATCAGTTCTACAGCCGTTATTTTTTAGATTCTATATTAATTCCAAAACGGTTGTAGAACCGATTCTTGTAACATATAAGCAAAATTGTTTGAAACCTATTATAAATAAGTAATATATATTATGTACACATTTGTGCACACATATACAATTATTTTGTAACATGAAAAGTATCCGTCAACATAAATGTTTGGTAATTATACCGACGAGGGTCCACCTCGCCGGCTTCAATGATCTCTGAATATATGTTGACAGGGTCGTGAAAGAATTGTTACACGCGAAGCCGAGCAAATAATTCGAACCGCGTAATTGATATTTGTATCGCTGCTTGTAACGATTCTTTTTTACACTGTGCGAGTTTCGCGTCGCTTCCCGAGTCAATTAAAGTTTTATATATTTCTTTTTAATTAGGAAAACCTGCGGTAGTGTTATGCGTTTCCGGGCCAGGATTGCTTCACGTGGTCGGCGGCATGGCGAACGCGCAAGTGAATTGTTGGTGAGCGTTGTCCGGGCCTTATTCACACCCATTCGTCTTGTAAAATTTATAAATCGAAAGTTCCTTCGCCTCGCAATAGTAGCATATACCGCTGAGACAGGTTTTTTTGCTGGAAAATTATTGTTCCGTCACGCCGCGCAGGAATTTATATTGTTATCTTGGATGCGCTTGCGCGAGCGCCCGTATCTTTCATCTCATACGAAAATGGTAATCTTATATCAAACGATTATGGTCTATTGTGTAACCCTGTCTCGCGTTCGTTGTGCCATATTATTAAAAAGAATACACGGCATTAGATAATGATTATGTAAACGTGTCCTGTATCGAGTATGTCAAAACATTCAGAGGCGTCAGAAAGGAGAACATGCGCGTCGGGAATAGAATGAAAGAGAGACTTAGCGTGTCGCAGTATTGTAATTAAAGCTAAGACATCGCTTCTGCTCGACCGTGGGCATCGTTGATGAGTAGTATTAGGATCCCTGCAATGTAAATTTGTTGCAGGCCGGTCATAGTAATTGGGGGATCGTGTCCCCAGGATCACGAAGGTATCGGCGGTTTTCAGGAATGGCCACAGGTAGAAGCCAGTAAACCCTATTGTAAATATGCCGCCAGGCCTCCGCAGGCAATTCTCATACCGCTTCACGTGGAAAAGGCCGTTCGTCTTTCTACTTACGGTCGCCCAGGTATATTTATCTCAAATGCTTCACTGTCACGGTGCAAAGTGATTGTACATTCTTGATACTGTTTCCAGGCGTCGCGTACTTGGACTTCCCAGCGACTATACTGACCCAATCGGTCGATGAAGATAAAATATATAAGGTGGCGCCTTGCCCACCGCCACCACTCATCTATCCTGACCGCCAATTAGTTCAGCAGGCGGCTAACTTACTCATGCGAGCGAAAAAGCCTTTAATAATTGTTGGAAAAGGTAGTGGATTTGTATGGCAGTTATTTCAAATGCATCATTTTCGAAAGTCGCCCCTGGTCACTGTGAAATCGTTTTACAGGGGCTGCTTACGGCAGAGCGGAAAAAGAAATCCGTAGCCTTGTGTATTCGACGGGTATTCCGTTCCTTCCGACGCCAATGGGAAAGGGAGTTGTTCCGGACACGGACGAACGATGCGTTTCTACCGCGCGAACCGCCGCGTTGCAACAAAGCGACGTTGTTTTATTACTGGGCGCCAGATTGAATTGGATGCTACATTTCGGCCGCCCGCCTCGTTATCAATCTGATGTTAAAGTGATACAGGTAGTAGTCATGCAATTTGTCTTGTAAAACTGAACAACGATCAGCGAATGAATACTTAATATCCTTGAGTTTAGATCGACTTATGTCCAGAAGAATTGCATAATTCTATTCCATCTGCAGTCGCGATTCAGTCTGATGTATCCACAGCCGTGGAGTGTCTCGTTACCATTTTGAAATCGCTCAAATGGTCCATCCATCGAAGCAGTCCGTGGTGGCAAGATCTTCTGGCTAAATCCAACAAAAATAAAGCAATGGTTCACGTAAGCATCAATTGCAATAGTGTATATCGCTAGAAAAAAACGAGTTACATTTTCTTTTATTTCTTTCCGTAGAAAATGTCACTGGACACTTCTGTGCCTTTAAATTACTATACTGTTTTCAAACATATCCAAGATACCATTCCAGCAGGTCAGCTCTCGGTCGTACACAACTCAGTGTAGACAGCGCGAGGTAAAACCATGCCAACCATTGTTTCTTTTATAGATTCCATCATTTGCTCGGAAGGAGCCAACACAATGGACATTGGAAAGACCATGTTATTGAACAACGAACCCCGCCACAGATTGGACGCCGCTACCTTTGGTACTATGGGGGTGGGTTTAGGTTTCGCCATCGCAGCCGCTCTTTATTGCAAAAACAACGCGCCCACGAAACGAGTCTTTTGCGTGGAAGGAGACAGTGCTTTCGGATTCTCCGGCATGGAAATTGAAACGATGTTTAGGTACTCGACATCGAAAGGTGTTTCTACACGAGATTCTTAACGAGTCGATCTTTATTATAACGTTCGATGTTTCAGGTACAAATTGCCTATCATTATAATTATCGTGAATAACAACGGGATTTATGGCGGCTTAGACACTGAAACTTTCAGGCAAATACAAGCTTCGGGAGAGGCCACGCAAGTGTATGTTTCCCTAATAGCATAGATACTATTTGCAGAAGTGTATGATATTGTGGTACGTGTTAATTTTCAGGACACCGCCGTACTCTTTAACGTGTGAAACGCGTTACGAAAAAATGATAGAGATGTTCGGTCACAAAGGACACTTCTGCACGACCGTGCAAGATATTCAACGTGCCATAAAGTCGTCCCTTCAGGTGGATATAAATCTTACTCTACGTGCAGTTGTTATAAAAGCTATCGGTAGTAATAAGAAATGTTTCTTACAGGTGAAAGATGCACCTAGCATTATAAATATTATGATCAATCCTCAAGCTAGTCGCAAAGAGCAGAAATTTAGCTGGTTGACAGAATCAAAACTTTAAATTTCTTTGTCCACTAAAAGATTATAATTAATGTGGCAAGTAGGGGCAAGATGCATGTTGGTAAAAGTTATTTGTTCGGATATAAAACTACAAAGGTGAAAGGAAGACGTATATCAAAGATTTTTCTAACTTCTGTATTAAAATATTACTTTTATTTTCTTAA
The DNA here is from genome assembly GCF_050908995.1 of Andrena cerasifolii. Lineage (NCBI taxonomy): Eukaryota > Metazoa > Arthropoda > Insecta > Hymenoptera > Andrenidae > Andrena > Andrena cerasifolii. The sequence goes on from NC_135123.1 coordinate 7,533,415, forward strand.
TAAATACATAATATATACACCAAGCGCTTAATGGCAGACATGGAAGTTAAATATTAGACGGGCTATTATTACACAAGCTTAGACAGGCTACTATTCTCTCCTGGAAAGCAGCAGAGGTGAGAGGATTCTTTAAATTAGTCAGATTATTTTTTTCTTCATTGTTGCTCAAAACATTTTCAACATCCACATCCATAGTTTCAGCCACTGTGGTCAATGTTTTGTTTGCATTAATCACTGCTGTATGTAGCTGTCCATTTTCATTTAAGAGCTCATTAATTACACCCAATTCATTCTTTCTGAAAAAAGCAGAATAAACGTATTATTCATTTGAAATTTTTAAATGACAGTCCTGCTTTGTGTTTACTTAGGTCAACTCTTTGCTAAACGGAAACGCTTAAACTTTACATTTTCAATGCCAGTTGATTAATGGACATTAAAGTCTTCTGAATCTCAACTTTCACGTCAGATTCTGTAGGCTTATCCGGGTTCATATTTATCCAAAACGTTCGGTTGCTCTCGATGATTCAGGAATTGTTGCGGGCAATAGGTGTATGCTGCAAGTTTCAACCAGTTTCAACGAACAGAGGGAAACAAACGGAAACAAACATCATAGTGCGATATGTTACTATATATACGAAACACGTTCGTGCATATCTGTCCTGCATAATAAGAGTGTTAAAGAGGAATAGAGGAAGATAAGAAAGAAGTTAATACGTTTAAGAATATATAAAAAGAGTATCGGAGATTTATCCTATTTCACCAAAGCGGATAGGGAATTTTAAGACACCTGCAACGCGCGATAACTCGTTACGATTCACATATGCACAAATCACACACTGTATAGCAACCAATGACGTTTCTCATACAGGTAAATGACACTCGAGAAATCACAAACCCCGAATTCGTAGGGTTGCTACATCTCCATTGGTCGTCTCTGTATCAAAAGCTCGCGTTAGCAACTTACGCTGTTCAATTCCATTCGCTCACGTTTCAGTGAACGAGAATTTACTCGCGCCTGATTTGCGTAAAAATTATCATTGCTGATTCTGCATAAAATCTAAGCAGATCGTAGGTTGTTGGTTGCTAGCTGAAACAACTCTCTACCAATCGCGACACGTAGGAAAACTGTTGACTGTCGTTTCGTTTCGCCAATGTATGCAGTTGACGTCACATAAAATCGTGCCGCATGAAATGGGAACCTTGAAACTGTAAATTATCGTAAGAAAAGAGAGTCACCGCAGCGAAAATATTCAGCAGAGAGCAGAAGAACGAGGCGAGACGTGTCGTGATGATCATGCCCCAGAGGTCCGTAAACCGGGAGACGTGAATGCTTAGGTTAATCCATCTTTTTCATGTATCACTCTCCAAATGCTTGCTCAGTTCCATCGTAATTTCGCTCTAGTGACTGACTCCTTTATCAGCTGATGAATTTGGTATCGTACAGTGGAACTGCGTGATTAAACGATCCTCGAGGGTTTATCTGGCCGTTCGCCGACGTGTACAATTGTCATGGCAGATTTCGCGTTGAACGAACTAAGCGGTGATCAGACCGAGAAGATCCTGCAGTTCCAGGTGAATCGTCGTTTCACGTACCCTATGTCTCATTCTTTTCTATCGAGTTCTGTCATGATAGAGCAATATCGTTACGATGCTTTCAGGATTTGACTGGTATCGAAGACCTGTCAATCTGCAGAGATGTCTTGCAAAGGCACAACTGGAATTTGGAGGTCGCTGTTCAGGTAAATTTCTTCCCCCTCGCATATTATTTAATCTATATTTATTTCAAGTACTTTAACTCGGTCATGAGAAACAATTGCCACAAGCGTGCATTTGTTTTACGAGGATAAAGCGAAATGATACTTTGTGGGGTATTTAGGTAGATTGCATAACAGATGCATCGATAGTATCTCAAGGACTGATAAAGATCCTTGGAGATTGATGTGTACTATTTTTTTTTTTTATTTATGTAATACTTATAAGCCTTGTGCGGTTTAGTGTTTATTAATCACTTATGCGTGCGACTTAGAAATTTACTGCGTGTATAAAAAGAGAGTCACTCTTCTGTCATATAGGAACAGTTGAATTTGTACGAAGGACGACCATCGATGTATGCACAAGACTCACGATTACGACCGCCACAAGTTGTCGACGATAGTAGTTCTAGAATATATTTTCATTATTCTGAAAGTCCTAGTGGCAGCGGTAGTTATTTATGGTACATCTTTTCCCTGTGTTACGAAAGAGTGATCAGTATCCTACAACTAGTTCTTTCAATATTTAGGGGAAATGTTAGACCTGGTAAGTTTTACTCGCACGAAAGCGAATTGAACTTTGAATAAAGTGTTGCCGATTAAACGTTTAAAAGTTCGGAAATGAAACTTATATATTAATTGTATTTCAAGTGTCCGCTGACCCAGTGGAAGATGTGATTAGCTTCATTCGATCCTACGAAGAACGTTACGGTAGTAGTCATCCTGTTTTTTACCAAGGTTCTTATAGCCAGGCCCTCTCTGATGCAAAACAAGAATTGAGATTTTTATTGGTATATTTGCATAAAGATGAAGCTCAAGATATCGACCAGTGGTGCAGGTAACTTCAATAAAACTCACGATACCGAAATTTTGCGCTAAATTTTGTATGTGTACAGATACATGACACTAAATTGTTCCATACAGGAATACATTAGGTAATTCGGAAGTTGTTCGATATATAAATACACGCACTTTGTTTTGGGCATGTAATGTGCAATCCGGAGAAGGTTACAAGGTGGCGGAAGCTCTTAAATCTGGCTCTTATCCTTTCCTGGTCATTATTGTTTTGAAAGACAATAGAATGACAATAGTTGGCCGGTGTGTAAGAATATTTACTCTTCTAAATTCCTTGCACAATCGTTATGAAAGTAGCATGATTTAAAAAATATATTTTTCTGTACCACAGCCTGGAGGGCACACCATCCCCTTCTGATATAATATCACGTTTACAAGGAATTATAGATCACAACGAAATTAATTTAATACAAGCACGTCAAGAGAGGTATAGAAATTACATTCTTAATACTAAATTTTAATGTAACTTGTGTCGAGTGTTGATTCTGAAACAACTCTTTCTGATATATAGAGCAGAGCGTAGCGCCGCGCAATCTTTACGCCAGCAACAGGATCAAGCATATGAGGAATCGTTAAGAGCGGATCAAGAGAAGGATCGTAAGAGAGAAGAAGAGCGTAAAGCGCGGGAGGAACAAGAAGCTAGAGAACAGGAGCAACTGAATGCACAGGAATTGGAAATTGAACGTATTCGTCGCGAAAAAGAGCTTTCTATTCGTAAAGTACCTCTCGAGCCGGAGCCTAGTAATCCTCGTGCATGTCAGCTCCAAATCAAGCTTGGGGAGAGGACCATGAAGAGACGTTTCCTCATGACGGACACGATAGAGGTACGTTTCAGTATTTCAATTCTCACTATTGCAATTGAATTATTCCTGATTTCTCGTTGTAGGACGTGTATCATTGGATATTTAGTCAACCGGATTCACCAGCGAATTTCGAAATAACTACCAGTTATCCGAAAAGAATTCTGTATCCGTGCAAAGACGTGCTATCATTGTCGTCTGCCGGATTGACTCATAGAGAAGTTCTTCATATTAATGACTTACATGATTAACCTCTGTTGATCTTTCAGTACCGCGTTCATTGTGTTTAAGTATCATTCCACGGGAAAAATGATACTATCGTAAGAGATATTTATCAAAAGATAATATATATATATATACATATATTAATGTGTATATATATATATATATTATTCTGTATATATATATATTTGATACACTCGAGTATTTAACGTGAAGCGTAGTTCCGATGACGGGAGTACAGTTATAATACAGATCCACACACCAGAGAAAGAAAACGGAACTAAAAAGCCGTCTATTATATTACAGCTTCTGCGTAAAACTGTCGGCTAACTAATACATTTATGATGTACCGCGAATAATACGCCCGCTAAAATACACATGGAATAGAAAGAATGTAGATTTCGTTTGAGAAACTGAAATGGAACCCTCGTGCATAAATACGACTTGAGAAAAGCTGTACACCAAACGTTTATCATACTTGCCTCAATACTTCTTAGCATAAACGAATCTTATAATAATCTGACTAAGACCTGTAAAGTAATTTATCAAATAGACGAACAAACGATTAGAGAACGTTATAATTAAAGCACAGAATTGATGCGCGCGCTTTACAGCTTTGAGACTCATCTCAAGAGAGACTGCGGTAATGTCACGCTCTTTTGAATCTGTACTTTAAATATAAGCTACGGAAAGATTCCTAAGAAATGTGGTTCCTTTCGCATCTTACCGTCTACGCAACTCTGGTCAGACTTATTAAAAATGTCGTTAGATATAAATGGGAGAGCGAATTCGCAATAGTTTTGTCCAACATATTAAATTATACTGTATGCAAATTTCTGTATCAGAAAAAGGAAAGAAGTTAAGTGATAATAGTTTATTATCGTAGACTAGAAGGTAATCAGATTCTTTTTGTATATCACGATTTTACGAATACGCATCTAACGATTACTATTCTTTCCTTTAGTTAAACCAGACCGAGGCCCAAATTAAACGCTACCTAGCATATATGTAGTTTAAAGTTGATAATCTCGGGAGAAAGAGTGGCTGCCATTATATGTTCAATTAACATTTGCTGCTTTATCTGTGGGTTGTAAGGAAATTGTTTAGCGCATACATTATTATTATTGGTTTATAAATGTTGAGGTCTTGGAAACGAGGCGTTATTTACACTTTTCGAAAGACTTGCTTGAAGCGTTAAATAATCATTATTGTTTCTTTCGATGGTATACCTACTCCGTACACGAGAGAAGATAAAAACAGTAAGCGAGCGCCGTTTACGAATTTGTATTGCTCCTTCTAAATGTTCTGTAGAATAATATAAAATATTCAAGAGCAATCCATAGCATTTATACATACACATTATATACATATACATATATATAAATCGTTTGATAAAAACAAACACTGTCTGTGCGATGCATCAGATTTGTTAATCATTAAATGTAAACTTTTGTACACACGTTTTACGATGTAGTTTTGATACGTCTTTATTTTCCATCGGATACTCTTCTGTACATATATATAACGCTCGGACATTTTATACCAGCTGGTGTTTGATGCTAGATATTATTATCTTTTTATTATTGTCTAATGCTTAAATAAACATATTCCAAAATATAAACGTAGTGACTATGAACAGTTTTGTGGCACAATTGATGACATTTGTAATACCGTCTTTATGTATCGTTGGCAAAGTTTTCAGTCGAAAGTTGCGATTCGGTTCCAACTGTCTTGTCTTTGATAAATGTTTTTTACATTGCTAATGCTTGGCATCAGATACGAGTTTACCACCTGGTTAAAATGCAATTGAAATTCATTCTTATAATGATATTAACAGGATACAGAACAAGGAAACATATGCGACATATAAATTTACAGAAACTGATCTCAAAGCACTGACTTTAATAACGTTGGAAACGCAATAACTTCCATTAATTTACTCGTTGAACGATAACTTTTATAAATGCTTTGGAGTTATAGTTTGTGTATTCTTATTTTGTATAAGGCATGGAGCAATGCAACACAGTGTCTCGGAAAAGTTTATTTACTTGTGGTTATTATATATCAATAAATGTTAGGTGTATCTAAATAGACAATTTGCAATATTGAATTCTCTGATGAGCAAGGGTATCCTGCATACAATAATTGTTCGCTGTATTCACGTGGAATGTAAACGTTTCTTGTTTCACGTTCGTGCGAAAGATCTTGGTAGGCTGGGCGCATCATCATTTGTCAATGGCTTTAGTCAATTGATAAAATGAGCATTTGAAGGGCCAGACTGGTCATATAAACATATTAAAAATGTTTATTTATTTAGTAGCTCTAGCGGCTGCATTATTTATTATTTTTGGACTTGTGCGCGGGAGGTGTCTGTAAGTGTACTCATTTCTCGTGTCAATGATTTCTTAAGCTCTAAAATGCTTAGTGAAATGTGTGTTCTTTACTTCTAGAACTGATTTGCTGTGGTCACCAATTAGTTGCCCCGCGTCTTTATACAATGGACTGATTCGTAGACCCGCAATCGAGGCAACGTTGAACAATGATCTTGAGAATACTTCCACAACTGAAACACCTTGGGCTGAAACCAACGAGAGAGTAGCGTATGAGGAACTTCCTTTGCAAAGGGCAGCGTGGAGTAATAGAGACGGATCATCGGACGCTATTCTTGGAGGGACTGGAAGCAAAGCGAGAAGTTTGAATCCGCCGCGGTACTCCTTTGAAGATATACTCTCGGAAGAAAGGGACAAAGATCTTGGATTCCCTGGTATGACTCGTCAATTACTAGTTTTAATCTAGAGTAAGAAAAGGATTCCGTTAAACAGATGACTGTTAGATAGAGATCCAACGAATTCAGTTATCTGTGCTAATGGAAAATTCTTTCCTGCAGGCCTAACACACTGAGAACAAATACACAAATTAATTTATCTTTTATAGTCAGTAGACCCATACAGCTGGGAGCAGCGCAGGTCAACGCTCTCAGGTCTTCTAAACCGGAGGGAAAGGACACTATATTGGAATCGCTAAGAAGTTCCATTGAAAGAACTTCTACCTCGCCATATTCTCGGTTGAATACCAGTCAGATATACAACCTAATATTGAAAGAGAAGCTGAAGGAGAACGCTGCAAAGCAAAAGTTGACAGAGAATGATGCGAACAAGTTTAAGGAATCGTCGCCGATTCTAATGTGAGACAATCATCTTGGTGTAATTAGAAAATTCACTTCACATTGATTTTTCAAGTGATTAATATAGTGTATGTTTCTCATTTTAACTGCAGAACAGAACATTCTCCTTCCTCATCTGAAAACGCGTTTGAACATCAAGACGACCGCAAACAATCAACAAATTCTAATGATTAAAATCCTAAAATGGAGTATGCAGAATAAATGAAATCACAATGCAATAACAATCGGAATTATTATTTAATACCTTCGTATACTATTTAATTTCAATCGTACAATTACACTATATCTGATACCATTCGTACACTAATGTACCAACACTAGTCCTATACCTCGCTTATACTACTACATTTCTTCCACGCTTCAAAACCTCTCAAAAAAAGCTTCTCTTGGAGGTGCAGCGCGAAATTCTGCCTCTCTTGCAGCTGCAAGAATCGTGCAATGGAATCCGGAGCGAGCCATTTTCGAAGTGCCACACCTGCAAGAGTAGCACATTTTCAGGTTTACAACATTGTATATTACCACGCTGCAATTAAAATGGGTTTGCAATATTGTGTAGTGAGGGAGTGATGTGGGAGAGGTGGATGTGGTTCTTGAGCACCTAGCAGTAGGTAAGGTGGGTTGTAGTCCAGCGTGTCAGGCTGCCTGTCGCCAGGCGCTGGCATCTTTATTTTCAAGCCCACAAATCACTGCAGATTCCTGCAGATTTATTTTCGCTTATGTGTTGCGCAGCAAACATGGAATCTTCTCCAACTGTAATTCCGATAGATCGACGATTACCCGGTGAACGCGAGAGGGAGCTGTTTGCTATTTCTGTATTCTATTCTGAATAAGGAAAGAAATTCTCAGCTGTTCCGTTATACTTATAAAAATTTAAACGGAAAGTCGGCTGGTACTGTAAACGTAAAAAATTCATTGTACATTTTAATTACTTGAAATGTGCTTATGCAACAATATTCTACGTTAGCAGTAAGGAATTCTAAGTGAAAAGGGAAAATAGATGATGGAATGCCCCCAAAAAATGAAATTTGTTAGGTTAGACATTTTTTTATTAGCAAAGCACCGAAACAGAACATGAAATACACTTATTACACGTCGCCTTAAAGTTGCAAATAAGAGGCGCAGGCCTTTCAAGAGGCGTTCGAAAATTCTGCGTCTCTTCGTTAAACAGTCACTGTCTCGAAACATCTGCGCCACTTCTCGCTCTTTAATTTGCTCTCCGGAGACGTTACTTTGTGCCATCTCTTTCGACATCATGTTCTCCTAGTACATAGCCCAATTTTGTGCATTCTGAAAATTTTTGCCAGATTTTGGCCCAGGTATCAGGAGAACATGAAGCGAAAAGAGGTATTCTGAATTTCAGCTTCGAAGGCATCCTCGATTCTCTCTCCGAAGACTTTACTTAGTGCCACCTCTTTCGACATCATGTTCTCCTAGTACATAGCCCAATTTTGTGCATTCTGAAAAGTTTTGCCAGATTTTGGCCCTGGTATCAGGAGAACATGAAGCGAAGAGAGGTATTCTGAATTTCAGCTTCGAAGGCATCCTCGATTCTCTCTCCGAAGACTTTACTTAGTGCCACCTCTTTCGACATCATGTTCTCCTAGTACATAGCCCAATTTTGTGCATTCTGAAAAGTTTTGCCAGATTTTGGCCCTGGTATCAGGAGAACATGAAGCGAAGAGAGGTATTCTGAATTTCAGCTTCGAAGGCATCCTCGATTCTCTCTCCGAAGACTTTACTTAGTGCCACCTCTTTCGACATCATGTTCTCCTAGTACATAGCCCAATTTTGTGCATTCTGAAAATTTTTGCCAGATTTTGGCCCAGGTATCAGGAGAACATGAAGCGAAGAGAGGTATTCTGAATTTCAGCTTCGAAGGCATCCTCGATTCTCTCTCCGAAGACTTTACTTAGTGCCACCTCTTTCGACATCATGTTCTCCTAGTACATAGCCCAATTTTGTGCATTCTGAAAATTTTTGCCAGATTTTGGCCCAGGTATCAGGAGAACATGAAGCGAAAAGAGGTATTCTGAATTTCAGCTTCGAAGGCATCCTCGATTCTCTCTCCGAAGACTTTACTTAGTGCCACCTCTTTCGACATCATGTTCTCCTAGTACATAGCCCAATTTTGTGCATTCTGAAAATTTTTGCCAGATTTTGGCCCAGGTATCAGGAGAACATGAAGCGAAGAGAGGTATTCTGAATTTCAGCTTCGAAGGCATCCTCGATTCTCTCTCCGAAGACTTTACTTAGTGCCACCTCTTTCGACATCATGTTCTCCTAGTACATAGCCCAATTTTGTGCATTCTGAAAAGTTTTGCCAGATTTTGGCCCAGGTATCAGGAGAACATGAAGCGAAAAGAGGTATTCTGAATTTCAGCTTCGAAGGCATCCTCGATTCTCTCTCCGAAGACTTTACTTAGTGCCACCTCTTTCGACATCATGTTCTCCTAGTACATAGCCCAATTTTGTGCATTCTGAAAATTTTTGCCAGATTTTGGCCCAGGTATCAGGAGAACATGAAGCGAAGAGAGGTATTCTGAATTTCAGCTTCGAAGGCATCCTCGATTCTCTCTCCGAAGACTTTACTTAGTGCCACCTCTTTCGACATCATGTTCTCCTAGTACATAGCCCAATTTTGTGCATTCTGAAAAGTTTTGCCAGATTTTGGCCCAGGTATCAGGAGAACATGAAGCGAAAAGAGGTATTCTGAATTTCAGCTTCGAAGGCATCCTCGATTCTCTCTCCGAAGACTTTACTTAGTGCCACCTCTTTCGACATCATGTTCTCCTAGTACATAGCCCAATTTTGTGCATTCTGAAAAGTTTTGCCAGATTTTGTCCCTGGTATCAGGAGAACATGAAGCGAAGAGAGGTATTCTGAATTTCAGCTTCGAAGGCATCCTCGATTCTCTCTCCGAAGACTTTACTTAGTGCCACCTCTTTCGACATCATGTTCTCCTAGTACATAGCCCAATTTTGTGCATTCTGAAAAGTTTTGCCAGATTTTGGCCCAGGTATCAGGAGAACATGAAGCGAAAAGAGGTATTCTGAATTTCAGCTTCGAAGGCATCCTCGATTCTCGCTCCGAAGACTTTACTTAGTGCCACCTCTTTCGACATCATGTTCTCCTAGTACATAGCCCAATTTTGTGCATTCTGAAAAGTTTTGCCAGATTTTGGCCCAGGTATCAGGAGAACATGAAGCGAAAAGAGGTACTCTGAATTTCAGCTTCGAAGGCATCCTCGATTCTCTCTCCGAAGACTTTACTTAGTGCCACCTCTTTCGACATCATGTTCTCCTAGTACATAGCCCAATTTTGTGCATTCTGAAAAGTTTTGCCAGATTTTGGCCCAGGTATCAGGAGAACATGAAGCGAAAAGAGGTATTCTGAATTTCAGCTTCGAAGGCATCCTCGATTCTCTCTCCGAAGACTTTACTTAGTGCCACCTCTTTCGACATCATGTTCTCCTAGTACATAGCCCAATTTTGTGCATTCTGAAAAGTTTTGCCAGATTTTGGCCCAGGTATCAGGAGAACATGAAGCGAAAAGAGGTATTCTGAATTTCAGCTTCGAAGGCATCCTCGATTCTCTCTCCGAAGACTTTACTTAGTGCCACCTCTTTCGACATCATGTTCTCCTAGTACATAGCCCAATTTTGTGCATTCTGAAAATTTTTGCCAGATTTTGGCCCAGGTATCAGGAGAACATGAAGCGAAAAGAGGTATTCTGAATTTCAGCTTCGAAGGCATCCTCGATTCTCTCTCCGAAGACTTTACTTAGTGCCACCTCTTTCGACATCATGTTCTCCTAGTACATAGCCCAATTTTGTGCATTCTGAAAAGTTTTGCCAGATTTTGGCCCAGGTATCAGGAGAACATGAAGCGAAAAGAGGTATTCTGAATTTCAGCTTCGAAGGCATCCTCGATTCTCTCTCCGAAGACTTTACTTAGTGCCACCTCTTTCGACATCATGTTCTCCTAGTACATAGCCCAATTTTGTGCATTCTGAAAAGTTTTGCCAGATTTTGGCCCAGGTATCAGGAGAACATGAAGCGAAAAGAGGTATTCTGAATTTCAGCTTCGAAGGCATCCTCGATTCTCTCTCCGAAGACTTTACTTAGTGCCACCTCTTTCGACATCATGTTCTCCTAGTACATAGCCCAATTTTGTGCATTCTGAAAATTTTTGCCAGATTTTGGCCCAGGTATCAGGAGAACATGAAGCGGAAAGAGGTATTCTGAATTTCAGCTTCGAAGGCATCCTCGATTCTCTCTCCGAAGACGTTACTTAGTGCCACCTCTTTCGACATCATGTTCTCCTGTTACAAAGCCCAATTTTGTGCATTCTGAAAATTTTTGCCAGATTTTGGCCAATATATCAGGAGAACATGAAGCGAAAAGAGGTATTCTGAATTTCAGCTTCGAAGGCATCCTCGATTCTCTCTCCGAAGACGTTACTTAGTGCCACCTCTTTCGACATCATGTTCTCCTGTTACAAAGCCCAATTTTGTGCATTCTGAAAATTTTTGCCAGATTTTGGTCAATATATCAGGAGAACATGAAGTGGAAAGAGGTATACTAAATTTCAGCTTCAAAGGCATCGCCTTAAAGTTGCAAAGAAAAGGTGCAGGCCTTTCAAGAGGTGTTCGAAAATTATGCGTCTCTTCGTTAAACAGTCACTGTCTCGAAACATCTACGCCACTTCTCGCTCTTTGATTTGGTCTCCGGAGACGTTACTGGATGAAAATGGTCTTGGAAAAATGTAACAATAAATAAACAAAATTTAAAGTCTTCCTATATCTACTGCGAATTACTTTTTTATTACTGTTACTTTAAAAATAAATATAATATTGAAGTGAGATTATTTCCAGTATTATTCCTTTCATTCATTTTTATATAATATCCTTCAGTATAGTATGTCCTCCTCTGTACTTGGTTACAATAGCATGTCCAACTTCCAAGCATAATTGTCGAGTTATTATTATAATTTTGCAGATTCTAACTTATACTACTAATTACATACTTTCAGTGATACCTATATTACAATAATGCAAAAAGGATTTATGTAATTATAAAGTACCATTGAATGTTTGAACCTGTTTTTCTCAGAAACGTTAAAAGTGGACATACAATATGTATGCACTAATTGTAAGCCATCGATGTACAATAGGAAATTTTTTTTTAATGTATGCCTAAAATGAATATAATCTAACCTACAATCGTCCGAAAATGCATACATTGACTCCATCATGCTTTTATTGTGGCTCGTATATCCAGCTATCGCTTCAGTTTTGCTAGGAATCCACGTTGGCAGTCCTCCCGAGTAGGCACCATCTCGTATCTACTACCTCAACTAAATTTGTCAAGTGACTTGCTATGTATTATCGCCAATATGGCGGAACTCTGATTTGAGAATGTAGTCACGATTTTTCGTTTTTCATTCTTATATGAGCAGATTTTGGTCTGGGAGAGGTCTCATTCGAAAGAAGAAGATTCAATGCGGAGCGCTCTGCTCACCGTTTGAGTCACAAAACTCTTTTAGTGACCTAAAAATGCTTGGATTCTGCGGGTATATTTTGTCGACTTTTGCTTTACTTTGGACACTGATATTATTACATATCAACACAATCTCGTTGAACCATGAGCAGAGCGCTCCGCATTGAACCTTCCTCTTTCGAATGAGACCTCGCCCAGCCCCAAATCTGCTCATATAAGGACGAAAAACGAAAAATCCCGAACTCATGTTTCGGGCCAGATTGTGTCGGTATACAGCGCGCTGCATTACCCGTGTCTACCCCCTTAACCCTTCGCGTTGCGTCGTCACAATATCCATTTATTAAATTTCTATTTGTTATACACAAACAGGTAACATTACTTGGTATAAATAAGATTATCCTGCTTCTATATGCTCCACAAATTCACCACATCAAGCGTGATAAAATCTATGCAATAATTAACAATGGTTTTAAATATGTCTGTATAGAGCAAATAATTAAATATCTAATGGAACGAATCACCATTATGTCTGCATTGAATTAAAATTTACATAATACGTAATTAGTCGTTATCGAGCACTACTAAACCTGCAAAGCAATTCTGAAGGCGAGTAATGCGAAAATGTGTACATGTAAGTATGTATGTAAGTATACATATTAAAGTCAGCCATATTGCGTCAGAAGTATTGTAAACACATGCTTTCTGTGTAAGTTTGGTGTTACTTTATCTACATTATCACGCGGTGCATGTAAATGAGCAATTAATTTATAGATATATAATGTTTCTAAACGCACCAGAGATGTGACAGAAGTTTCTTCGCTGATTGAAGACTGTGGTGCAAACTATAATTGCCTGTACATAATTGTTGCTTAATGATAAATAAAATCATGAAAGAAATGTTGACGAATCAAGCCAGCTCAGGATATAGTAACTCTTTCGTTAACAATAATGGAGATGCCAATAGCAACATCGCAATGGACAATAATTCAAGGAGATACGCAGTTCTCAGTACAGATTGGATATCTGCCATTGGAGAAGAATTAGGGATGCATCCTCTACCTGATTCTTTACTACGCAGACTCGCAGAGGATGCCTCGTATCGTCTCAGAGAAGTTTTACATGTACATATAACAATTACCCCTGCGCTTGTCATTGCCGAAGCCTAATTTCCGCGTAGAACTAAAGCATGAATTATGTTTCGTAGAAATGCATAACTAGACTAAAGCACAGCAAGAGAAAACGTTTAACGTCCACAGACGTGAATGCCGTAATTACCAATCTCTGCGACGTGGATCCCATATTGGGTGCACCAGAATCTATGCCGGAGTATCACGCAGAAGCAAGAGTATTTGTTCCTAATGAACATATTATTAATCTAGTGCAAACAATAAATGATCCACTTAGCCTATCGCAAAACAATGTACCTTTTATACAAGGTACACCTTATCTATTCATATTAACTTAAATGTACAATCGTTTAATAATGCTTAATTTCTTCAGAATCAGAAATATGTGATGCAAGGCTGACAGAAGCACGTAACAATTATGCGAAACGTGCATTGAAGACTTTATTCAACGGGTCTCAAAAAACCTTCCAGGTACGGCAATCTTGATTTACACAGTGATTTACTACTGGTTTACCATATAGTTGCAGGTGTATATATGTATTCGTTACCTTATGTTATAGGTCTTAATTAACGATTGCACTACCAATGCACATTTGGGTGGCGAGGGTGTTATAGACAAATTAATGTCGATTGCTAGGTCCATGGTGATTTCGAATAACGCGCAGTATACGAGAGTATCCACCCGCACGTGTCAGCTAATAATTGCAATCGCAAGTAACTGCGAAGCCGTTTATCCATACCACTTAACTTCGGTAATATCCTGCACTAAGATCGCGTGAATTCTAACGGCAGATTCTATGTACAGCGCGAACGACTCAACACCTTTAACAATGCTTATTATAGGTCGACAAATTAACAGAACTACTTTTGGAATTACTTTTGGGGCAGAGTTTTATAAATCTGAATCTCGAAGCACTTTTTAAAGAATGCGCCCTTAGGCTGATGCTTCGCTGGCCGTCCATTGCTGACAAGTAAATAAATTTGTTTAACAATTAAATGTCCTTCGGTTGATACGAGCTGTTTATTAAGGAATTATAATCGTTAAAAGGTACATTCCTACTTTGGAAAATGTGCCTTTGAAAGAGGAGAAAGAGAATACTGACGGTAGGAAGAAGAGGATGATGGCTATGGAACTGCTAGCGAGTATTCAGCCTTTAATATTCTTTCAACACGAGCCTGGGTCCCCGCTTTCCATAGAGAATGTATTAAGATTTGCTCCGTTTGGCTCTGCTCTCTGGGAGAAAATAGCTGTAAGTCAAGTTTAAACTTTCCATCTTGACAGTATGTCCTTTCGCTATTAATGTAAGACGCTAAATTTCAGCTAGCTATCTGTGCTCTTCTGAGATCGCAATCGCACACTTTGAACATCGCAGTTCTTATGGAACACTACGGGGATTCGTTGCTGCCGTATCTACCTGTTAATTATAGAAGCACAGTAAACGAGTGTCGAAAATCTACTCCTCTTCCCATTACCATCAAAAGCAAGATAAAGTACGTTAACGTACGACCTGTGATACCAAACCGAATGTTGTGGGATCGGCAGACAGCGTTTCCCGATTCTACGTTGAGAGGCCCTAGACGGGAAATTAGGTATGAAACGAAAGACACGACGTTTATCAAGCACGAGTATAAAATTAGTTTATTTAGTTACTTTGTGTTACATGATTTTTAGGTTCGCATTTGCTGGCGGACGACCTGTACCTCCAAGTAATTTAAGACGGGTCAGCTTAAGAGCGAATTACCAAATTTTAAGGAGCGATCTTCAGGCGACTCTTGCTCTCGTTGCGTCGCGAAGGCTCTTGGTATTCAGAGATAAAAGAAAAAGGCCTTTCGATACTTACAGTCTGTTATACGGTTGTTTGTAAATCTGCCCTGGCACAGAGCGTTACAGATGCTGTGCATCCGAACACGTTATTTAAATGATACCCCTGTTTTAATTTGTCCGACTCGGTAGTTTTAATCCATCGAAATTAGTTTTTTTTTTAAAATTTTAAATTCCGACTCTATTTGAAGATACATCGATTTTAGCATTCTCCCGTTGTAGCGGGAAAACATCATTTCGCGTTTGTTAGTTAATACATGTACATGCGTTTTAAGTTTTGTTATTTATGATCCTACTTATGATAGTACCGTGTTTTTACAACAAATGTTTTTTGTATACCGCTATAAAAGCACGATAATAATAAATTGTTTATTAAATTCAACAAGTGAATGATTAAAGTGATTGACTGACCTCATCAAGAAAATATTGATTCGCGTTCGATTAAAGACAGTCCTGCAGTCCTTGTGGCTGCTCGGAACGTGGGATTACGTGAGAATTAATCAAACACGTAGGATGAGTGTGCAATCTAATTGGCACCTGTCGTGGAAATATTTTTAACATCCTTAATATTACTTATTAACACAGTCCAAACTTTATATGTACTACTTACAGCAGCAAGTCGTCGCCGGCTCAAAATTCCGTTTTTACAGAAAAGCGTGTGAGAATTCATTTCAATGGTATATAAATTCTTCTCCTAAACACAGTATATCGTTTAAATATTGAAATCAACTCCGAAATATGGAATAAACATACAAACCTTATCGTAATATACAGGGTATCTTTGGTTGCCATCGTTTTCCGCGAGTCCTGCGTTCGTTACGGAATTCTTTAATGCCGCACGCCATAAACACTGTCTCAATGAATTGTTATTCTTATCAGTACAGTTAACGTCTATAGTTTTCTTACGCTTGCAGGCATTTTTGCAATGTTTAGACTTCGTGAATTTCTCGGGATCGATCTTCTCCATTAATTTCGTAACGTTGTTTTTGAAACATTTTTTAACATGAAGATCTCTTAGTTGACTCTTGAAGTTCATACACTTTCTTTGCACGATTTCAAAATCATGCTGGAGTTTCCCCAAAACGCCCAGTTTCTTCGTTGCAATGTTATTCTTATCCTCTAAACGAACATCATTTACATTTTCTTTAGTATGCAAATCTTTAATTTCCTTCTCATTCTCTGTGGCACAAGTTGCATGCGCTGTGAAACCGTTATTTTCAGCAGACACTGAATCAGTAATAAAAACATCATCGTCTCCCTCGGAATTACTTGATTTCCTCAATTCGTGATCCAGAATAAGTTTAACAGGTGTAATTTCTTTATTCGCCGTGTCTCGTACTTTATAGTTACCCGTCGAATACTTCGAGATTGCAGGAAGTGCACTGCGCCCTACAGAAATAAATGTTTAATAGATAGAAGAAAGAATGTATGTAAGAGAGAGTGACTGCTTACTATGCCGTATCCAAAATATCTGTATTTTATTAGCACACTTTATATAGTAATTCCTTCTGCAGGATTCCAATTTCAGGAAAATAGACTCTGTCAAAAAGATCAGTTCCTTTCCATAATGAACCAACGAACGTAGATCCCTTTTAGGTACGACCGACTCCAAAATAATTTCGCACTTGTTGCGATCGATAATTTCTGCCGACAAAAGTTTCAGGATTGATACTTGAAATAAGCAAACAGGTATTGATGCAATTTACCTGTGGGCCTTTTACAATACCGCTTGCAAAAATCTTTGTAACGTAATCGAATCGGATATCTACATTTGGCTAGGGGCAAGGCATCGAAGATACCGGTGCAAGCCAATTGTTTTCCGAATTCTTTTCGACACCACTCGGAATGATTCGTTCGACTGAAAAATGATTGATCACCAGATATAGAATTATGTTAATCCTAAGCATGTGCTTTAATCGTGGAAATGTATCCTCTACCTGGGCTTAACGCAACGCACGTAGTGCAAATCGCATTTACTTAATTCCTTGATAAGTGTATCTATATTATATTTCAATTTAGCTAGCATAGTTCCCTTTTTAGTGAATGTTTTCACAGTATGCAAATGTTGTTCTTCATCGATGTCAACCAAGGAACGAAGAAATTTATTCCTACTAGCCTTGAAAGTCATGGATATTTCATTTGGAACCTATAAAGAATGCATTGGCATTATTAATAATATTTGCATCGGATCGTACAATGCATTTCATACCTTATCAGTGTTTTTGGACAACAAATCTTCAATAGAATACGCGACGGGGCCAGAATAATGTTCCACAATGAAATTGTCCTCCTTGATGCTTAAAACTTTTCTCTCTGCGTTACACGACTTTTCACAAACTAACTGTATCACTGCAGATACGCTAATCATTACAGGAGATTGGCATGCCTACAATATAGAAAATTATAACTTTATTGTAATGCCAAGTACCTTATGAAATAAAACAATTTTTATTACACACGTCGTTTAGGATCGAGAACAAAGTTTCTTCGAGAACACTCAAGCGTTCCTTGTACATGTTAATAGTATTCAGAGGACAACTGTTTTCAATAAAACCCTCCATGTGTAAATCCTTGCGACTATTTTCCAAATACGTTTCTATAAAGTACTGTTGCATCTTCTCATTGGCATAATTAACACAAAGCTGTTCTATACCGTTCTTGTCGAAAGATTCAAAACCAAATATGTCCAGTATCCCTAAATAATACAACGCAGTGTGCATAAATGTAAGCCTGTAGCGCTGAGCAAAGTAGCAAGTTTTGCAACATACCGAGCCACTCCGAATATTCGTGTTTTACAGATAAAGCATCGTTAGCGCGATTCAAGACCCAGTGAAAAAGTAGATCGTACAAATGTCTAATTATACTATGCACTCTATTACGACATGCGCCTACAGTAACAAGGTAGCGATGATACGAGGTATGCTTTCGCCAATTACTCCCCGGGTTTATGAGAATAGTAGTAAGCAATTCTGTTACTGCCTCCTCCGTTAAAGAGCTAAGAATACAAGTATTTTTTAGACCTTCCCTGGATTCTAAAAATCAAGCTTTATAAAATTCTTCGTTCTTCTGGCACGCATTCCCAACAGCTGCGGTTTACATACTTTGGTCAATGAGATCGATTGTACAAGCTTCGCCGTCCTCTTTAAATCGAATATTTCCCATGTGAACCAATAAGGCTAGAACTTGGAAAATCTGCTTCCTCTGGTCGACATCAAAGCCCAACACTTCCAGGGCTTTTAAAGTATCTTGAAAGCCCTCTTGAAAATACTTCCTCTTATTATAGTCTACAGTATTCAGTAGATCGTAATCTTCGCATTTAGTTAATTTAAAAGCTGCAAGTTCTGCGTCCGACATTCCAAACATCATCTGAAATACATATTTTTTTTGTATCAGTACAGGGATATCGTTATCCATGTGAAAGCATATAGCTGAGTGGAGACATCCTACCTGATAAAATATTTGAAAATTATTCGAACCCCTTGTTACTCTGCTCCTCTCCAAAAGAAACGAATTAATGGTCGCGCCGAAGATAGCACCACCTTTATAGTGAAGCCGCACAAGCTGTCCATGTCTGGAGCTTACTTCGTTTCTTTCGGTGCACGCGGTTGTGAACGCAGATATTAAACGACAAGTGTCTGTGATTCTTGGCACGATATTATGCGTGTAATCCCCTTGGCAGGGCAACACTGAAGTTTTATTAGCCGTGCTAAGGAATTCCAGGCACTTGAAGGCATTGAACGTCTTTCCTGTTCCGGTTTCTCCACTTATAATAATGACCTTCATTCATAATTTTATGATAAATCTATCAAGGGGTTGGATCCGTTATATCTCGATTAGAATCTCTACCTGACAATTTTGACCAAGCTCTCGGGTGAGGATGTAATGTGCCTTGGCGGCCACGGTGAATATGTGAGGATCCGCTTCGTAAATATCGTTGGACATGTTACTGTACTTATCAAACTCTGTGGAATTATATAAATGCGACGTAGACACTTCATTATTAGGGTTCAGTGTCAGGAGCAGTGAGCCGACCCACGTGTAAATTTGACCACGTTGCAGCCGTTCCAAAAGGAAGTCTATAACTAAAGAAGAGAAAGACCACTGTTCATCGACGGGTACTTTAAAAGCTAATTGAAAGACAACGATAATCTACAAATTAGTAAACGTGTGCGTACTAGTATCTTCGTTTTCTGGTAAGGCGCTTAAATCGTTTATCAAATCCCATCCGAACGGTGAAGTCGGCTGCTGAAATCCATAAGGATTATAAATATTTACAATGCAAATAATCCACTAATTAATTGGCAAACCTCTATCGCTGTAGTCATAGTTCCTCGTGTTTCGCAACTGTCAGTTGAGAATAAATGAAACAAATGTTGCCAGAAACAAATATTTACATACCCAAGGTGAAGAAAGTCACGTATCTGCTTTACCCGCACTCTTTCGAACCGCGGATCTGGCCAACCGACAAATCAATAGGCATAGCTCAGACGCGCGGGAACAATTACTTCTATAAACGAATGAATTCATATGAACCCCTTTATTCAAGTATATTAAGAAATTACGTTACAAACAATCTTTCTTTGCGCAAGGAAGAAATGCCTCTTTAAATGCAATCTTATTTCGTACGAGCATAATCCTGAAATCATTCGCCATGAGAAATTAAGAACGTCACAGTCGATTTATTAAGGACACTTTTCTCCCATTGCCTGGAGGAACTCTCTATTATCGACGATGAGTTTCTCCAAGCGTTCCTTGGTCGCTGAAGTCTGCTTTTGCGTGAGCTTGCGTTTCGCTGATTCGATCGCCACTCGATAACCAGTAACATTGCGGAAGACCTTTATATGCTTGTATCCGGAAACCAAGACATATTCTCCTACAGCATCAAAGGCTAGGCTCGTAATGGGACCTGCAACCATTGTTACAGAAGAATGACCACACGAGTTCACGTCGACTACGCGGCAGGGTAAAAAGGTAGAGAGGTACCCTCAAAAATATCTTCTATTGTATTGTCTAACGAGCCAGTGATCGTGGAGTAGAAACTTAACGAAGATCCATGGGCTATCGCCACAACTTCAGAATTAGGAGACAGCGCAATGTTAGCAGTCGCTGCAGTGTCCCACGTCCCCGTTAAAAGTACATGCGGGTCTTCTCCTTTCTCAAATTCAACTGCAAACATGCAACTTGGTCATTATAACGAGATTCCGCAGGCAGGTGTTATTTTGCGAGGAAGTTAACATCCAATCGTTCTATTACTTTTTGTATTGTACAAGCGAAAAGTCCCGTCTTTCGATATAGTAGTCATGTGGCTACTGTCGGCACTGAAATTGAAATCAAGTATTCCAGAGGAATGACCACCGAGGTCGAATGCCCTGGCTACTTGCTTGAATTCTCCAGATTTAGTGAATACTACTTCCAGCACATTTACGTCCGGCGTGAATCCTGAACAAATAAAATTTACATGCGTTAGTTAAGTACCCTATAATATTCCACAGTTAGCGAAGATTGAAAGATTCGTACCAGAAGCGGCGACAAAACGTCCACAGGGTGATATACGTGCTCGATAAGTAGATCCGAGATACAATTCTATAGTTGCAAGAATCTGCCCTTTAAGATCCCATATTATCAGATCGTTTGTTTTGCTGCACGTCATAATGTACTTCCCTGTACACGCGATATCCATGCCGACTACATCCTCGACGTGCCGCTGAAACATTGATAATATATCAGGTACATGGAAGACGTCATTACAAAAGATAAGGCTTTAACTGCGTTTAAATGCATGCGTACTTTTGGAAACTCTAAAGCTTTCGTTGCCGAAGCTAAAGAACCATCTGGCTTTTTAGAAATCTTGTAGACTTCGATAGTGTTCGCTACACCTTTATGAATGATGAAGGCCTTGCCATCCGGTGACCAACGTATCAATGTTGCATGGTCGAATTCTATATTCACGCGTAGAGATCTCTTCTCCTTTACCGTAAGCTCCTTCGTGTTCCACAGCAGCACGGTTCTATCTGAAAAGCAGGAAAGATTACATAGATTGCGATTTGTCCTCTTACAAGTAGAAAATCATCCGGTGGATACAATTGCAATTCGGAAAGGCCCGTGTGAATTATATCTACGCAGTAAGGAGGGAGGCAAGAAAACATTACACGTGGATTACTATAAATTTTTTTTATTGAATGAACAATTTCAGTTTCTTAAGATTTTACAGCAAATAAAGTAACTTTGAACGAGTACAATGAACTAGGTAAAAGTATTTCATGCTTGTAAACCTCTCTAGATGTCACGATAAGTATACCATTCTTTAATCCCAAGTAAACAGTAGTACTGGTAAAGTAGCGCCTATTCGTCGGCAGTTTCAGTTATTATCCAATCATCTCATTTTTTTACTCGGCGGTGGCATGAGGTCAGAATCATCTCGCAGAAATCTGTGCCTATCGATATAATCTATAAGTCGCTCCGTCGTTATAGGCTTGCCAATACTTTTGCATACAGACTGAGCTGTATTCATAGAGTTAGGAAACGATTTGTCAGTCCTCTCGCGCATAAAAACCCATTGTCCGTTCTCAATTTTACACTCCACGATCGCATTGTCCAAATCTTTTATTTGCTTGGTCGCTTTCATTTTACCAAATGGCACGTTTAATCCACCTACGAAAAGAAGTCCAACTTTCTGCGGAAGGATTCCCTGCCCAGATTCTGTGACTATTTTTAATCTAAAATCAACAGAGTTATGCGACAAGGGTTTCCATTTTAAAACTTCCTTAGATGTCCCCGGGCAATACGGTTCCTTAGCGGGTTGAAATATTAGACCGTCCGGCTCGTGACCGAGTTGTTTAGCAAACTTCTCCCCCAGCACACTGCCGGCGTGATTCACGTCCCAGAAGTACTTCAATCGTACCGCAAACGGCTCCTTCTCTTTTCGTATTCTCTCTTTATACATCGCTTTACGTCTGCCATGTATAATTTCCCGCTCAATGATTTGATAACGATTGGGATGGAATGGTAATTTACTCACGTCTTTACCATCGTACATAATTACATCATAAATTAAGTATCTCGGAATCTGTTTACCATCATCTTTCTGTATATCGATCACCATTTCCTAGAAAAGAATCTCTGTGAGCATCTGTAAAGTAATCGCGAGGTTCGTGAATTCTACACCGTCCACTTACGCCGTCCAACAGTGTGTCCCCGATAGTTCTGGATATGTCTCTCGGATGAGGAAAAGTCAATCCGTTAACTTGAAAGACACTATTGTCTCTATCTATAAAATAAATCTCTCCGTCCGCTTGTATCATCATCATGTACCTGAGCGTATTACGAGCGATGAGTGTCACGGCTATTTCTAAGATTTCAAGTAAACTATCATCTAACCTGGTTCCGTCTGCCTTCCATGATACCATGTACGGCTTCTCGTGTAACAACCTAATATTATCTTCGTCCATAGAAACAGGCTGGGAGCCTGGGAATCCTGTCGATTCCCAAGAACATATATCTTGAACACGTCGCTGTATTCCTCTTAACTTTCGCTCCTCCAAAATAGGAGCTACGCCAGGTATGCCAGCCATGAATACTGGATTCTTGTTAATGTATTCGCGCTTGCGCTTCTTACTAGGTACATCTTGCTTATGACTATCGCCGCTTTCCGTGCTTGGACCTTCGTCTGTATCTTCTACGTTAGAATCGTCGTACTCTAGACACCAGGCTGGTCTAGGCGGAGGGTCCGGCGCGTCTTCTACGTCGTCGTACCGCCTGAACAGCTCCTGAATATAATCAGCTTTGTAGATGCCCGGGGGCCTGGCGGTCGAGAATTCTACCAAACCAGCGTCGACGCTGGTGCCGTCGTTCTCTACCAAGTAGCTTATTATAAGGAAACCAGTTCTATTGAAACCGTGCGTACAGTGGACGCCAATGATTTCTAGCGGGTTGTACGATATGAAATTCTTACAGACTTGTACAAAAGTTCGTGTTTGTTCCTCCGACGGAGTTTCGCCGTGCCCCCTGCACTGCAGCTTCAAATATTTACAACCGTACGCCTCTAAGCTTTTCTTATCGTAAAATCGTGAAGTATTCGTCAGATCGATCCATAGGCCCAGCTTCAGCTTCTGACTTTTCAACGACGCGAACAACATATCCACTGTGAACCGACATTCCTCTGGTACCTGGCTATCAAATGCCGACGACAGTGGCGTCTTGAAAGCGAGAAACTTATTCTGAATTAATTTGACCGCTTTTCGCGGACAGTGAAGCCATCGGGGCGGAATCGGACCCTTGCTCTCATTCCGACTTGACATCTTCGCGAGCTTTTTTCCAGAAGATTAATCAATCTTCTAGTCCATCAGGGGATTGTAGAAGCCGAAAGTTTCTTATAACATTGTTGGTCAATATAATCAAAAGTGAAAGATGCGATGCAACTATAACCTGTACTTTTTCGAGAGCACTTCGACTTATTCCTGTGACGTTCCCGTCCCCCACGTCCCCCCTTGGAACCGCGGCGCTGGTTCGCGAGTAGCGCCACCAGAGGGCTTCTAACTCCTAATAATTTCTCACAACCTATGCCTCAATGACTCAATCTTTAAATACAACTTCTAACGCTACCTTTCAAAGCGTACAAATTCAAATTGCCCTTCTATTTCAAACACCGTGAACTTTGTGCTCTTAAACATTTAAATTTTCTCAAGTGTTTTCATATTTCCATTTTTTTTCTCGAAACACTTCTACTTGATAAATGTCTTACAGCGACACCCGAAATCCAGGCCCGTTCACAGATGACACGAGTGTCGCTTTCACGGAGAATTAAAATGTAATTGCTCCGTGGTTTGTGCAAATGGAAAAGCAGAACTGCGACTCGCACTGGCCGGAGAAAGCGTGACCAGGGTTGAACGAGAGTGGCACGTTGCAATAAAGCGATACTCGACATTAATATACGACCCGCTAAATATAAATCGCTCCCTCGGGGCTCACCCACGCTGTGTGTTCGTTTTCGTTGCACGGTGAATTCTTATCAGTCCCGTTTCTGCGCTTTCTCGCGCGGCATTGCAAGCTTCGAATACACCTCTGCGATATTTCTCCTGGAGCTTAAAGAGTTACCGAACGGCAGCCAATACTCGACAAACATTGCTGCTGGAATATTGTCGTACTACGCGAACATTTGATAGGTCGCGTAACAATGGCAAAAGATCAACATGGCATTGTATCGATGGTGAAACGTGAACTTTTGTGTCAACGATCTCGCAGGGATCTCGATTATCGTACTGACGTAAATCGCCCGACAAGAAACACGTTTTTAAATAATGTCACACTCGAATATACTCTTTTTATCCCTAAACAAAGTAAATATTATGAGCGAAACTCATGCGCCTCTTCATTTACGTCACGAGCGTGTAAACAGAAAGAAGAAAGGATTATTAGCTGGTTGCTCGATTGACAGTGCATACATATATATATATATATCGGGAGCAGGAACTGACGTAACATCGAACACAGCGTGTCGCAATCTGCGAACTAACGAGGAGCCACGTTCGTGTCTTCCGTTTGATTTCTCAATCGACAGTGGCCTAACCTACCTCCAGAATATTTAATGCCCTCCGTCCCAGCCACGTGTCCAATAGAATTTTCGTCTATCGATCGCCTGCGAAAGATGGATCGTTTTTTTCCGCTCGACTCGGCACACCGCGGCGAGAAATAAAAATAGACTCTTCCGTCGTCGACAGTCACAAGGACTCGTCTCGATTCGAAAAAGTGGGACGCCTATCGTAATCGCTCTGTCAACGCCGAGCAATTACCTCGAATGTGTAAATTTTTTAAGCTTCGCCAACACCGAGGATCGAGAAGCTGTTTGACTTCGACACAAACTGCTGCATAAGAGTACAAGGTCTTCTCAACGATTGATCCATGGTAAATAAGAGAAAAGAAATCTCGTTAAAAGTTAAACGTTCGGCTCAGCTGCTTGCTGCACCGTCACGACGAACCTCTTCGAACCGATCATAACCTCGAAAGATTTAATTCTTCTCTGGAGAAGTAAAAAAGTATCGAAATGCCGAAGCCCGACGTGCTCGCCAGCGGAAATCGAGATACGCTTGATTTCTTTCACCGTGCTTAGCCGCGGCGGAGAAATTTTCAAGAAAGTCGATAAAAACCGTGCTAACGATGAATCAGGCGAGTATATCGTTTTACGAGCGGGCGCGTCCAGCTGTATAACAGACTTACCCAGCCAATAAGGAGAAATAAGCGAGTCGGAAAATTGGACGATGCCTGGCGATTAGAATATTCATCGAGGTATAAGTAAATGGCTCGCCTCGGCGTCGAGTAATGACAAGCCAGAGCGCCGGGCTTTATTCGCCGAAGGTGAGATTAATACGTGCGTTAAATGTATTTTATTTTCCGCGGACAGAGCGCTAACCGTCGTGGCATAAGTGCCATTATCGGACACCGACGAAATCGGTCTAACGCAGCGAGTAAATATTAATTTATGACCCACAGGATACCGCAACGACGCCAATCGTGGTCTAACGTGGCCGCTATCGAGAAGGAAGAGTAGCACCTTTCATCCTGTTATTCTCTATTTCCTTTCTACGCTGTCTTCGTGCATATGAATAAGCTTCCTTTCTACCGTTATCAAACGGGGTTAAAAGCGTACGCCGTGTTCACCAGATACCCCTGGTTACACCAAGCTCTAAGCGACTGCAATCTCGATCCTGAAACCTCTCTAATCGTTAACAATCACTGAGAAGACGGAGAAGCGCGGTTTAGCGGTGCAATGAAATTTCTATGGGACTTTCTTCGAGTGCCGGGCAGGTCTGAAGTTACGAGACGGCCACGGTTTCCAAGGTGGAGCGGGCGCGACCGACGGAGGTGGAGAAAGTTCCTGTCCTCCCTCGCGTCTCCGTGCCCCGTGGTGGTCGTGGCTATTAGCCGTAGGAAAGGCTTCCTCGAGGCCCGCCGCGTGCCCGCGCGCCTTATCCGAAGAAAGAAAGTTGTTGAGCCGCGCGGAGCCGGCAGATTTTCTCTCCGTAACCTGCTCCTATCTGGCCGACATGCCCTGGTTAAAAGCAGCATCCTCTCTTCACTCCGACGGCTCCGCGGGCCTTCTCAGCGGTCACCGGCGTGACGCGGCTCCGGCTATATCTTCGCGTAGGCGAATTTCAATGCGAGCCTCGAGATCCGCCTGGGATTGTCCTTAGCCGTCCCTCCAGCTGTGCAAACTCGGCGACCGTCAGCGAAACGCGACTCGCGTCGCATTTAACGCCCGGCGTCTTTATCAAAGCACCGGGGAGGAGCTCCATCGCTGAGCACTGCGAGCGAAACATCTCGGCGGAGGTGTATACCATTTGAATGCGTTGCAGCCCGTCCAGATGCGTCGTGTTGGTTCAGTTCAACTGCCGGGTGCCGTAAATAATACGCTTTGGTCTCGTGGGCCTCGAGCTTGATAGGCCTCGTATATCACGTGCAGCGAATGGAAAAGATAAAGTGGACAAAGGGACGAACGCGGCGGTCGACGAGAGCGCGCGGAGTACACGCGACGAGACGCTTCGAAGGTGAATTAACAGTTGATGGTCAACGTGTTTTTAAATTATACATGCGCGCGGCTTGGCGAAAATAATTGCGATGAAATTCACATTTGTATCGATCGTGAAAGTACTTAGGCAAACCAGCTTGCCCCTTGTTACCCCGCGGTAGGGGCAGCACGGTTTTTCTCTGTTGTTTTTGTAAAGCCTAAGAACTTAGAACAAAGTGTGTGCCAAATACTAGATCATTAAGGGGTTTCACCACCTTGGCCAGGTCATGAAATATCGCATCTTTGGGATTTTATTTCTAAGTGACAAAAACACTGTTATCGATAAAAATTTTTCAATGGAGATAGAGACAGAAATATGAAAGCATTCCGAAAACTTCAATTTTTCTCTCGAAACCACGCTTTCTGAAACGGTGCACACTGTAATTTGAGTAAAACTCTATGGATTTGTATAGAAATTTGCGCAGAGTTTCTGAAATGTAGGGGCGACCGGGGTTGATACGTTTTTCAGTTTTCAATGATTTTCATTTTTCTTTGAATTAATTACTTGCTAACAAATATGCTAAAATATACTTTAGTTCTTTTTAACATATAGTAAGCGAAAACTGGAGAAAATACATACAAAATGAATGAAAAAATGTTATTTAGACGATCAATTTGTGCGTATCAAAACTATTTACTTTTTCTCTATACAAACGAAAACAGTTAAGAAACGATTGTTAACGCCAATGTGCACACTCGTACGCTGGATCGTAGGAAAGAATCGAACAACAATCTCCACAAATCTCGCTCAAATCGCATCATCTGTGTTTTCATAACTATCGCCGGCTTTAATTAGCCCCCTCCGCTAAGCGAACCCAACGATCCCATGCTTCGAGGATCTCCGGCGAGGGTACAGGCTCCGGAACGGATCCTCGTAACCGTAACGGTAGAGTTAAGCAATTTTCGGAATGTCCTCGGCGGAGCAAACAGCCAGGAATGCCTAGGATCATCGGCCAAACGAGATTGAACGAGGGGGGCCCCGGCGAAATCTCGCCTTCGCCGTTGTATAATTCGGTCTCGCCGCTCCCGGCAGCTTCTAACGCGGGGCGCCGCGTGTCTTAATCCGGGACCTTAGCCGATCGTTCACCCCGAGTATCTGTTTCTTCGGGGCAAAATCGGCAGGTTCAACGACCCGGCCCAGGTTCGCCGGGCCTGTTAGCAAGAGGCACCGGTTCACCGCGGCCGTGAAGGATAAATTTAAAGGAGAGGCAACGCCTCCCGAGACGTCCCTGACCCGCCTAAAAACCTTCCGAGCGTCCAGCAGGGTAACCCGGCTGACTCCTTCCCGCCGCGTTCACCGTGTAATCTCGCGTCCACTTCACAACAGCTCCGCGATACACATTGAATGCAAATGCACGCGCGGCCCGAGCACGCTTTATTTAACTCCGCGGGCCTTGGATCTTCGGACGTCATTTAAGCGCGCGTACATCGCTAGATGTAACAGTCGGTACGCGATTATTCAGCGGTTAAGAAGAAACGCTCGTTATCTTCGTATCGTCCAAGGAAGCGGCTTCCACAGTCTTCAGTTTCGAGGAAGCGTGAACTTACAGCTCCGCCAATTGTCGCGTGTTTTATTCAACGCCTCGTCCCAGGAAGTCCACCGTTGCCGGCGGATTAAAAACCAGAGGATTGCTTAATCGGGCGACCTTCGGCGCGGGCCTTGAAATTTTCTTTCTCCCCCCAATAGGACCAATTACGTATGCAAAATACGGTATCGCGAGCGCGTCGGACCGCTCGCGGGCGATCGGCTCGTCTTCAGCAGAATCGATACCGGGATTACGCAATGCAAGGCGTAATAATCGCTCGTTGTGCAACAATTGCGCGGCCGCTCGTCGCTTCCATGGCGAATCTTTCGACGCTCCAACAGTCCGGCGACTTCCAGAAAATCTATCGGCCTCGCTGGAAATCAGCAGGCCGACCGCCGACCGAATTTCGTAAGGCGCCGCTGTCGGCGTTTTCCATGGAGCGAGATAATCGAAGGAGCCCGGCTCTTCGGGGCTCTCGAGGACCGGTTGATACGTACATTTCCCGCGATAAGGAAGGGAAAAAAATCACTGAACAAGCCGCTCGTTACGCAAGCGTTACACGGTCCATCCGTGTTTCGCCATACAGGCTCGTCCAATCTCTAACGAATTAATGCGCTTTTTTTGTGGCAAGGTTCAATGGGGACGCTTATCGAGGGGAGGGTTGCGCCACGTTTCGATTCGGAGGCTGATAACCACGATGATCCGAGGCAATTCCCTCGCCAGTCGACTACTCTTAACAATTTGGGCATAGTTATGGAGAAAGCTACCAACACCCTCGAAATGATAAGAAATTAGTTAAATATTATACGGCTCGCATAAATTTGTGATCTTTATTTTGCAGAAAATTATCGACCCGTGTAATAACTCTTATATTATGTACAAGTATTAAAACTACCAAGCCATAGTTCCATTTCAGGCTTAAAGAACAAAAAAAAAATAGAGAAAAATTAAGATAGTATTGATTATTAAAGCTACTTTTCTTTAACAATTAAAATCTTCAAACTAAATTTCCTTGGCTTCGGATCATCGAGAGTTGGTAGCTTTCCGCGTAACCAGGCCCTTTTGCAAGAAAGAGCCAGAGTTCGGGCATAGATGAAAACAAAATAAAAGTAATTTAAAGAAAAATTCAATCGAATGAAAATTTATTCGTTAGGTACTCCCATGTTCTTCGAATAATACCGAACACCTACGTGTTCACACCCTCGAGTAAACGTCGTATCACCGTTTCTTCTTACAAGGGAAGATCCCGAACCCGAAAATTCAAAAAATTCTGAAACTTTGTTAAATTCACTCGAAGGGGTTGAAATTAACCCCTGAAAATTCGGCTATTTCCCGATTTTATTTTGTAACTCGCAATCTGTAAGAGATGGAAAAAAAGTTTCAAGACAAATATTACTTCTTTTAATTAGGTCTATCATTTGGCAACTCGCAGTTCTCAGAGTTCGCGAGTTACAACAGAAAATCGGAAAACAGCCAAGGGGTGAATTTCAGCTCCTTAGAGTGAATTTGGGCAGCAAACAAAAGTTGCGTTCTAAGTTCTAACCAGGAGCAAATCCCCTACATATTCGTAAAGTCTCAAAATTTTCTGAATCTTTCAGAAATTTTCGGGATCTTTCCTTGTTGGAAGGTGCGCGGGTTGCCTAGGTTCCGGCGGGTAGCTGATCGAGGAGTTAAACCCTACCTGCCTTGCCGCCGAGCTCGAAGAACAGGCTTCGGGCGGACTCGCGAAAGAAACGACTCTTTGTGCAGTTATGTGCGAAATGTATTAATAGCGTCCCGACGTCCGCGACGCAACGGAGGCTCATGGTCGACGAGGGGACATGGTCTCGTGGAATTTCTTCTAACGCGCGACGCAAAGGTCGACGGCAATGCACCGCGGATGGATTCCCGTCGTTCTCGATTCAAGAGAAGGCCAGGCTGCCGCGCCGCGCGCGATTTCTTCGCCTCTGCCGGTGGAATCCGATAGCCCCGAAAATAAAAGAAGAGGCGAGGATAAGCCAGGGTGACAAAGTTCCGCGAACGATCGATTCGCGATCGTTGCGAGCAGCCGACGATTGTTTATTCATCGGCACCTTATCGAGCAGCAATCAGCAGCCGATATCGGCGATACCCGAAGGTGTAATTTCATCGTTATTATTTTTCGTACGAGCGTCACGATGCCCGATAATTTTATCGAGCGATTATTCTTGAACGCGGAGGCCGGCGCGTCGGATTAATTGCTCGATCGAACGCGATCGCGACCAGGTGAAAGTAGATTGCTCGGAATAATTGGAGGATCGCCTGCTCGCGTGACTGCCACTTCTCTGTAGCATTCGAATATTAGAAAATCCGCGTACGCCGCATCAATTAGATAGTCCCGTACAAGCCCCGCTTCTTTCCCCCTGGAAATCCTCGGCGACGAAGAGGCTCGCGCGATTATTTCGAGCGCCGACGGTTAATCGTCTCGGTCGCTTTCTCCGAGAATATATTGTTAAACGAAAGCAATTGCAGGAACAGTCGGATAAGGTGAATTCTTAGGAGAGCGGCGCTAAGCTGCTTCTCATCCCGAGATACAGCGGAGCGATTCCATTGTTCGATACGGTGGTTACAGGGCCCGAACTGTGTAGCTCTTTTAATTATATTTGAATATAATTTTTCACAGCGAGTGAATTTCTTTTGCATTTTAATATCCCCAGAATACCAATTTACCGTTTTTCTCGGTCAGGGCAGTTGCCCTACTTGCGCTTAGGGATTGCAGTACCGGGAGACCGGTAAATCGCGAGAAATGCCCTGAAATTTCTAACGGCAATTCGCCAAATTTTTACCGGTAATTCAATAAATTACGGACAGTAATATAGCGCATATATGCGTTTATTAATATATTCTGTTGACATCTACTACGTTATCAGTGGAAAAAAATCTTTAATTACTAACAAAGATAATAATAAAGTAACAAGCGACATCCAAGAAGCATTTTTAAAAATTCGCTTTCGCGGTGAGCACTGCCATTCGGAGCCAGATTATCCAAAATCAAAAAACCAAAAAAGATTTCGTTAGTACATTAATGTATCCTCAGGTTGACGGAGAGAATTTCCCGAAATATAAATTTAAAACCAAATGGCGGCTATTTAAAGTTGAAATCCTGATTTTTTTCGCGTGACTTTTGCACGAAAAAATCAGGACTGTTTTAAATTAATATTTCGGAAAATTCTCTCCGTCAACCCGAGGATACATTAATATACTAACGAAATCATTTTTGTTTTTTTTATTTTAGACAATCTGGTTCCGAATGGCAGTGCTCACCGCAAAAGCAAATTTTTAAAAATGCTACTTGGATGTCGCTTGTTATTTTATTATAAACATAAATATTTTTCCACGAAAAAATTACCAAATGTTGTTTAAACGTTGCACATTTAAGCGCAAAAAGTTGTATAAAAATATACTTTTCCGCTTCTTCAAAAAAAAATCACAAATCTCCGCCTCTTTTCAGCCACCTGACTAGGTATAACCCCCTAAACAAATACCGGTAAACCCTTTTTGATGGAATATTTCACCGAATTACCGATAATTGAAAAACTCGGTAAATTTGCAATCCCTACTTGCGCCCCCCTAGATCGGGCCCCGGGTGGTTAAATAACATTAAGAGGAGGATCGTTTCGCGCGTAGGTTTCATTGGGGTCTCGTAACTGTACTGGAAGATCGTGTGTATCCAGTGTCAGTAGACGAAGAGCCCACACTCTCGCTTTGTACGCAAATCCGGTTGCGGTCTTTTCGCCCCTTTCGTTACACACAGCGGACTACCAGCGCTAGGAAGCGAACAATTTCGTCCGAAGACCTGCACGGGTCATAAACAGTGGCGTGCAGACGTTTTCACTCTATCTTCGGAAAGTAAGCAGTACAGAGAAACCTGAATTATTATCCACGATGGTAGATAAGCGAACGTTATTTACGAGCCCGCGTCTGTTTTCATTTCGACGCGTCGAAATTTCCATTTCGGTGCATCGAACCCTATTGTGACTTTGACGGGGCCCCTCTGGCCGAGCGAATACAATTTCGTGGCCCTACCCTGAGTGTCTTATCTACGCTCCGCTTTTACGAGGCAAGTCCCGAAAATGGAGGTTGCACGGTTGAAGGAACTCATAAAAAAGTCTTCGACTCAACAGCTCAAAACTCATACTTTTTCCATACACCACAGTCTCTTCTTCCCCTAGATATTCTAAATCAGGGGCGCAGGGAGAGGAGGGCCACCCCTGAAGAAAAAAGAAAGAGGAGGATTAACGTAACCACAGCTGAGGTGATTCAACAGCTTTGTAAAAAGAAAAGGAATTTTATTGAATTTGCATTAAAAATATTTGTACCCCTTCTACTCAGCGCGCCACTGTTCTGGATCGCTTGGAACTGCACGCGAAGCTGTAAAAGGGTAGACACCACTCTTTCCAGAAGCCGTGTAAGATTGAACAGCAGGCGTGCTCGTATTAAATCAACAATTTATTAAATCGCAGTGGGGAACACGTTCGATGGAAAAGGATCGGTGCTGAAACGCCTGGCTCGTTTCGTTCGGAGCACCGAGGCAATATGTTCGTCCCCAGGACAGACACCGTGTCCCACCGTTCCCTCGGGACCGGTGGATCTCGAGTGTCGCGCGCTCCACGAATGATATGTTTCGTCTCCGTTTCGCGGACAATCGATCGAGTCCGGGGGGGGATGAAAAAACGAAAGAGTCACTCGGTCCAAGCACACAGCGAGTATTTACATAGTAACGCTCCCGACCAGTCTCAACCGCGACCGTCGCCGTCGTCGCCTTTCTCCCGGCCGAGGGGGCGCGCCTCTTCTCGCAATTATTTCGCGATTCGGAACGACCGATCCTCGGCGGATCGTTTAAAAGCCACTTTTTCTCCTCCCCACTGTAAATCGCGCGGCGAAAGCCGCCCGTTGCAACGCCGGCGGGGAGAGGGCTGTTCGGCGAAGTTCGCGAAAGAGATAAGGGGACAGGCGGCGGGAGACAGAAAGATAGAGAGAGAGAGAAAGTAGGAAATTGCGGAAGGGAACGACCGCAACCTCCTGGAACAAACGTGATGTAACGCGTGACCTTTGTGTGCCTGATGGAACCGCGATCATTGTAAAGCGTCGCGAAAGACAGGGGGACGTAATCCTTTCGCGCAACTTTCTTCCAGAGGCTTTCGCGAAAGCTCTCCCTATTGCGAGCTGGCGCCAGAAGGTATTCTCTGCATTCGCGGAGAATCTTTGCGAGGCAAAACGACCTCTTAAGGAGTGATGCTCTGTCAGGAGGTCGAAAAAAGGGTGGTCTTTGGAAATTTTTTACTCAAAAGCTATAGCACGTTTCTCAAAAAATCTTTTTCCCTTTTAAGGATCGCATCTAGCACCGTGCATCGTAATTTTTTTATTTAAAAATATTTATCGATAACTAAGTTATTGTCCGTCACTCGAAGGTTCTCTAAAAAGAAGGCTTCTGCGGTGACCGCTGCTGCTCGAGAGTCGATGATCTAAAATAAAAAATTCAAGATAATTTACTTATTAGATTATATTATCTAGTATTTGAACGAAGGATTTTTCTAAATATTGATTTGGGAAAAAATGTTTAAAGTAGAAGTTTAAAATTGTTATCATAAATCGTGTCTGATTTTCGTCAATTAAAAGAAAACTAAGCATCGGATAAAAAAATCCTTCGTTCAAATACTAGATAATATAATACAATAAGTAAATTCCTTTGAATTTTTTATTTCAGATGATCGACTTTCGAGCAGCAGTGGTCACCGCTTTTTTTGGAGAACCTTCGAGTTGTGGACAATAACTTAGTTATTGATAAATATTTTTAAATAAAAAAATTACGATGCACGGCACTAGATGCAATCCTTAAAAGGAAAAAAGATTTATTGACAAATATGTTATAGCTTTCGAGTAAAAAATTTCCAAAGACCACCCTTTTTTTGGCCTCCTCGCTGAGCATGACCCCTTAACGAGTTTCTGTTTAAGTGTAATTAAGTTTCTACCTGCGGTTGTTCAAACGAGCCCTTAAGTCGTGGCATAAAGCTCTCGCTCGTGCCAATTGCTCGGAAGTACGCGTGAAGGATTAGGCTGATATCCGCGACAGACGAAGCCTCGGGAATTTCAATTCCGAATGAGCGTTCGAGCGATGCCTGGGCATACTTTTAACTCGCGCGATGCAAGGCGCCGCAGATTATTATATCCTCGAAAATTTGCGTAACAGTAATCAACACCCTCCAGTGGAGTAACCAGCGATACTCCAAAGCCGAGGCGAGAAACGCGGAAACGGTTAGGAGCGCGTGCAATTATGCCGGCGCGTCGGATGATTACGTCCCCGCTAATGGTTGACTCGGAGTCGTTTCGCAGACGGGCGTAATTACAATCCTTACGGTCTAAATTCGCCTAGCGTTAATCTACCGCGGCCGCCCGAGCCCCGGGATTACTCGAGTACCGAAAATCCGCGGGAACTGGAGCGGTTCGGCCCGCGTTAATTATCATTATCACTCGCGAAGGCAGTAAAGTATCGGTTTTAGCGATCGCATCGCGCACCTACCGGCACGATTATTATTGCACGCCGTTATTCTTGCTTTTATAGCCTACTAATTGCACCGCTCTTGATACTCCTTAAACCTTAGGAGACAAGATCACTTTAAGCAAATAGATGCGGGAGGGGATTAAAGGCACTAAGTGGGCAGTGGTTTTTGTCGAAAATGAAGCACCCCTTTTTCATTTAATTACAAAGGAATAAATTGAAGCTGGGGCTTGCTCTTCGGCACGAAGTTTATTAACATCGCAAGCCTTAAAATAAACACGTTTGTTCAGTCAAAAATACGCGTTAAGGGGCTTCTTAAAACGTTCCTTTTATTTCGCGGTGATAACTCAAGAACAGAGGTCCCAATCGATTCAAATTAAATTCGAGGATGTTCACAAAATGTGTGGTTTCCGCCTGAACCTAAATTGAAGTTAATACTCTTATTCTTTACGAAAGGAAACTAGAACCTCAGCATGTTTACGAAAAAGCGCTGCTTTTTAAAGAAATCGCCATTTCGTAGCTGTTATTTTCATAATTTCGCTGCTTTCATG
The DNA here is from genome assembly GCF_050908995.1 of Andrena cerasifolii. Lineage (NCBI taxonomy): Eukaryota > Metazoa > Arthropoda > Insecta > Hymenoptera > Andrenidae > Andrena > Andrena cerasifolii. The sequence continues at coordinate 7,568,827 of NC_135123.1, forward strand.
GGTTTAGTCGAGAACCGGGGGTATTCTGAAGTAGAATTTACAAGCAAGTCGCTGAATTTTGTTTCGCTTTGTTAAAAACTCGCTGCAAAGCACAAGAAACTTTTTTAAAAAGCCTCTTCAATGTAGCGCATATTTTTGGCGAAACAAACCTGTTTTTTTTTAAAGCTTATGATGTTACTGAACATTCTGTCAAAGAACAAGCCAGAGCTTCAGTTTATTTCTCTGAAATTAAATGAAAAAGGAATGCTTCATTCTCGACAAAAACGACTGCCTAGTACCCTCCAGCAGAACGGTACTTTTGCAATTGGTTCGTCAAGGAGACGGAGAAAAAGAAAAAATCAAGATATACATACTAGCAAAGTAAGACTAGACAGAATCTTTTCCCATATTCTTGCAGCCGCTTTCTCAGATAGACGCCTCGTTAATCTCATCGAGGCCGCGCGCAAATCGGCCCCGGTTGTGGCGTGGACGAAAATCAAAAGCAGGGTGCGGGTGCTGGTATAGAGAAGATTTATTAAATAAAAAATCATTGATCGGAGATATCGATAAGTTGCTGATACAAAATATGATTCTTCGTCGATTCTTTGCATTCCACGCTTTCTACGTGCCGCGTCCAATCGGTGCGCCCCGGCTGTCGAAAAATAATCCCTCCTGCTGGCCGATCGCATCCGCCGTCTCGTAGCAAAGGACAGAATGCAAAGCGCTCGGAATTTAAAAAAAAAAATGAAAGAAAACAAAGAAGAAAAAACAAAATGAAAAAGAAAAGGCACGTTGTCGCGGGAATTTTGGCAGTGCGTCAGACGAGAGCGGTTCCCGTGTCGCGCTCGAGACGCGGTGGAGACATCTAAGCGCTTTCTACTGGGCAGTGTGGAGGAACTCTATCCGCCTGGGTCCTCGTTATCCCGGAGATCCAACTGTCGGGATGGAGCTTGGATGACTTGGATATCTGGAGGAGGAACACCGGGCGAGGATGGAAGGTCAAATCTTCCCTTCGGCGCTAATCGAACCTCCGTTATTCGTACAATGAGCCTCCATTAACTACGCTTTTTGCCTAACGGGTCTGTCTGTGTCTCTCTCTCTCTCTCTCTATTTCTCTCTCCCTTCTCCCTCTGCCACGCAGTGTCGCGCCCGCTGGCCGGGTTACGCAACCGTCTTTACACACGCACGCGATGCCTTTCTTTCTCGTTTCTTTTCTATTTCTAACGCTTATCGTCTAAGTATCCTTCGAGACGCAAGTATTCGGACCGATGCATCCCGTTCCCGATCGTGGTCATCGCGACGGGCGTGCACAGCGGACCATACCAACCGGCGCGCGATGCGCTCATCGACGGACTTAATCGATGAGTGCGTTGGCACCGCGGGCGAATCCGCGATTCGCCCGACGACGGATCCGAGAGACGGCCTCGCGGGCCTCGCCGCCCGCCGAATATCGCCCTCCGATTCGCGGAGAGAGGCGATCGTGATTCGGTGCGCGCGATCTTCGCGGTCTTCTATCCATCGGTCATGCGAGGTTCCTCTTACGTAATCGAGAGCCCACGTGCGCGCGCGCGCGAGCGCGGGCGCGAACGCTTTCGAGCGACGGAAATAACAGAAGCGCGTTTGGAAAGTGTAGAACGCTCAGCGACGGACACGCGTGATTCGTCGCGGAACGGTCGCGTTCCATCGAGTCGTCCGGCTAACTTCGAGTCGAGAATGTTTCAACAAAATATACTCTATTTCCAGGGACGGCCAACGGTATCGCTCTCTCTCTCTCTCTCTCTCTCTCTCTCTCTCTCTTTCGCTCTCTCTCTTTCTCTCTATCTCATTCTCTCTTTTTTTCGCTTCGTCGATTTTCTATTAAACTTTATATTCGCAAGCACGCGTCGATCGGGATCGTCGAAGACACTGTGGAGCCTGGGATGTTTCTGTTTTACACAGGGTACAAAAAGTGGGGAAGGGATATATCGGGAGTGGGGAAGAAGGGAGCTCACTATACGCTTCGCACTGTCGCAGAATTCGTGTCGGGGCGCTTCCATTGTTTTCTTCTCAGGGACGCTCCAAACTCACGGGGATTCGCTTTGCAACGATGACCTCCTATTTCGTTTCTCCTCTCTCTCTGTCTCTCTCTCTTCTCTCTTTCCATTTCGGCGACGCGGGGTGACGCGCCTCGGAAGGAGGCCATTCAGAGACTTTTAATAAGTCACAATAGTAGCGAAATGACGGTACAGGTTTCTGCGTGACGCGCGGACAATTCGAATTTCATCCAACGCACCGAGCGAGATCGCCTCAAGGCTGGATGATTCATCGAGAAACTTCCTCCGACGCGGTGCTCAGAAAAAGGAACGAGATCTTTGCTCGACGATATAACGTAGAAATTTCTCAATAAGAGAGGGGCCGCAGAGAGAAAAGAGAAGCAAGATATTCAAGCGTTCGAAATTCGCGGGTCACGAAGTAGGCGGAGGGGTTTAATAAAACGATCCGTGGTCATCGCGAGGCGATCGATATTTCGCGACAGAAGTCCCCTCGAATACTGTATTCGACCTCGAGAATTCCCCGTGAATCCCTCCGGCCCGCTTCGTGGCAACGCTACGCGATTTCAATGCCCGAAATCGTTCGACGACACGATCTCCGTCACTGTGTCCAGCGGTACATAGGCGCGCTAGGTTCGTACAAAAGAAAAGATGAAGAGGGAAACACGAGAGCGTTTGCCAGCGAATCCTCGCGCGTTCGGGTCGCTCGAACTGGAGGGACACGTCCTTCGAGGAGGATGCACAGGTACATTGTCTCGCGATGCGCTCCAATAAATATTATGCTATTTACAAAGCGATGAACGTATTGCTTCCGTATCGGGTGCTTTCTGATATGATTTATGCGTAAGCGCGCGCGCGCGCGTGTGTGTATGAATGTGGTGAATGCATGATGCGCGAAACGATGCGAACCAACAAGTAGGCGCGAGCCAACGGTTCCTCTTGTTTGATCGCGACGAGAGGAAGGAAAAAGAAAAACCGTCGGCGCTGATGTGCACGTCGAGAAGAGAGAAGAATCCCCGGGGTTCGTTGGAAACGAGACGGTGTTTACAGCGTGTTTTGACGCGAGTCGGCATAAAATAAAAGGAAAACAGAGGCAGAACGGGACGAGAGTGGAAGAAGAGAAGAAAGTAATTGCGACAAAATAAAATAGTAAAGTAAAAAATCGGCTGATGAACCGCGCGCGGTGGTATCTCTCGCCCCCTCTCTCTCTCTCTCTCTCCCCCTCTCCCGGGGATTATTTTTACCGCGCGGTGGCACACGGATCCGTTCGGCCGGGGAATACAAAATTTTCTTGCCGAGTGTGCTGCTCGCAGCCGCGCGCACGCTGGTGGCTGCTGTACAAACGGGGGCACACGGGGCGTCGCTAATGCCGGTAATAAAGTATAAAATCACGGAACATTATTATCCTACGCGTCTCGAGCGAGCCGTCAGGCGACACCGCGATTCTCTGGCCTCGCACGGTGGTTCTTCGCTAATCATTTACGTGCCGGGGACCCGTGCGAAACCGAAGCTTCGTCGGCGCGCGTACCGCCGATAAGGATTACCGTCATTGGTTATAAAATGTCGCTCTATATCGCGCGCACGTCCTTTTGCTCTTAGGGGAGAAATAAAGGGAGTCGGTAGGTGAACGATGATCGAACTTGCACGTACGGTATGATAAAGCATGGCGGAGAGGACACGCTCCGGAGGAGGCGAGACTAGTCTTTATCGATTGCTCGGAACTCTACACACGCCATGATCCACGGGAAAATAAGAGAGGGATAATAAATTGTGTGTGCGCGCGAGGGGGGGGGAAGAGAAACGAAGCACACGTTAATTCCGAATAATTTCTCGATCGTCTCGCGTGTCCTCGTTCGGCAACATTTTCTAGACGTCGGTTTTCGAGGAGAATTTAAATGCAAGCCGTCGTGGAAGCCCGAGAGACACTTACCAGCATCAATGACGCCGCGTGTCCTCTCGCTCTGTACGTGTACGAAAAAACAACGCGGGATGAAATATGCATGAAGAGAGGCATTCGTAAGGCATAAAGTCGCGTACGTATATGCGCATATACGTATATCTATGCTTATATGGTAGATACATGCATATGTGTATACATACATATACATATGGGTCTTTCTACGCTGTGCACATACATCTATGCACGTATGTCTGTGCACAGGTACAAAGGTACGATCCACGAAGATGCGAGGACTCGGACACCTATACGCACGCGTGTGCTTCGAGCGCGGTGTATCACTTGTCGAGGAAAACGTCTCGCTGGCGGATATACACCTAGTCGAACACGGAAATCTCATTTGTTTTTGTTTGTTTTTTTTCTTTAAACTAATTTCTCACTGTTTTTATATCGTATCAACTCGTCATTGGGAACTACTTGTACTGAGATCATTGTTGCGATAGTCGACGATCTACCGATTTAACTGCAGGATATATACAGTAGTATATATTATATACCATAGTACACCATCAGTAGTCTACTATTTATACTAGTATATACGTCATACACTGTATATACAAGGTGGCCCGAAGACCCGCTTAGAGACTGTATTCCGTGCCTGGTGAGCAGAAAATACGATCTCCAAGTTGACGCCCTGCGCCCTTCGTCTAAGAGAGTCGCGCAACCGGCACGAAAGCAGAGATTCTCGAAGGAGGAACGAAAAAAAAATAGAGCATTCCAGCGGAGACATATCGAATCGAGCCAAACCTTTTCCTCGGCAACGAGCACGCGGGAGTATGAGCCGAATATGTCGCGCGTGCACGAGGACCGAATGCGTGCGGAGGGCATGCGTGTATGCGTGTGTACGTTTTCTAAGTCCATCTGTGCGAGTGACGAGCGCGTCCCTGGGCGACGAGCACCGTGTACGGGCACAAGGATCGCGCGCTAACGTGTAGTTTCTTTTTTTTTTCTTTCTTTTCTGTATATGTAACGTATCACAGACTTCACTTGGAACTGAACACTGACGGAAGAGCGTGGCGCGGGCCGGCTCGCGGGCGCCCTATCGCGGGGCTCCGATTTCGTCAGCGAACCCCCGCGAAAGTGGACGGCCCGCTGGATCCGGCCAGGTGTCACAGGCTCGACGAGGACACCGAGGCCTCTTCGCGCAGTTTCCAATAAAAAATTTCGCCTCGCGATAGAGATCCGACAGTTCCATCAGCACTATATTACTCTCGACTGTCTTCGGTTACCCCAAGTATACCTTCCTCTTCGTTCTCTTCTTCTCTCTGTCCTTCGCCCCCCCCCTCCGGTCCCTCTCGCGAGGCGATACTCTACGAGAGGTCGTGCTGCAGTCTCCGGAGCATGAGATCCACCGCGATCCTCGCGTCCTCCACGGAATCGTGTTCCGTCACCTGTATCTCTCTTCGCAGCACCGTCCTCGCCAGAGTCTTTAGGCTGCTGCGAAAAGGATAGCCGAGGAAGTGGGGGAACGCGACGCACGTGTCGATCACCGTCGTGTGAAGTATCCTCAGCGCCCTGAGATCGTTCTCCAGGCCGTGGCCGATGAGTATGGTCTCGGCGTGGACGAAGCCGGTCAGGTCCTTCTGCACGTCCCTGAGGGACTTGGACGCCCTCGATAGGTCCTTCGCCGTGATCCCGCTGAACCGCGTATTGTAATCGATCACCTCGGCGTCGGGCTTCACGAGGGTGTCGTACACGACCTTGCCGTCCATGCCCACCACCGTGACCTTGGCCACCTCGAGGCCCCGCCGCGTGAAGCACATCTCGCAGTCCAGCGCGTACACCCCGTAGTTCCCGTCCTTCGGCACGTTCCTGGCGGGCCTGGTGCGCGCGTAGCCGTCGAACGGGCCGTTGTAACCGGGCGCCAGACCCGTCCACACGTGCATCCTGGCGGTGGTGCATCCCCTGGCTGTCTCCCGGCCCCGGCAGCACTCCCAGGTGTCCCCGTGCGAGCCGTCCACGTGGCCGCTGCGGAGCTTGCCCCAATGGTAGACGCAGCGCTCCTCGTGCAGGTACTCGCCGTCCTCCCGGTTCACGTAGAAGCTCTTGAAGCACCTGGCGCACCGTCTCTCTACCACCACCAGCTCGTAAGGGTCCGGGGTGGAGTCTCTCCTTGACTTCTCTTGGTAGCTCGAGGCAGAGGACGAGGAAGAGGACGAGGAAGATGAGTCGGTGGAGGATAACGACGATTCACCGATGTCCGAGCTCTTGTCGCTATCCGAGGCGCTCTCCTGCTCCAGGTCGGAGTTCTCCAGCGAACTCCCGCTGCAGTTACCGCTGTCCGCCTCGCTCTCCACCATCGTCCACGACCCGCTGCCGCTGCCAGGGACGAATTCCCGCGCGTTCGCGTCCAGGTGATGGTAGCCCCTAGGAACGCGGTGACCCACCGGGTGCTGGTGGTGATTGATAATCACCGCGTACCCGGGGAAGTAGCTGCACTCCACGGGGTAGCCGAGATGGGCCAGCTGCTCCCCGGTGAGCGTGTACCTGCGTAGGAGCGAGGCCAGCGCGGCGTCGCTCAGATGGTGCAGCTCCTTCCTCTGGCTGCTCAGGAAGATGCCGCGGGATTTCCTCGAGCCGTTGTTCGCTGCTTTGCCGGTGGCACCGTCGCCTTTGCTCTCCTCGCGGTGCGAATCGTTCTGGGACTGATTTCTCCTGGAGCCGCCGTTCCTCGAGGCCGCGGAAGCTATCCCGTTGGAGTCTGCGCTTCTGGTCCCGCTGTTCGGATAGTGCTGCTGGCGACAGTGATGGTGACGGCGGTGTCTTTGCTGCTGCTGGGCGGCCTGCTCGTCCTCGGGCTCGTGCTCGTCGTCGCGCAGCTCTCGGCGCTGGTCCCGCGGGGCTCTGGTGCGATTCTTTCGCTGTCTGCGACTCAGAATCGCCCGATCCTCCTTCGTGGACGGCGCAGCGGTGGTGGCGGCGGTCGTGGTCGCGCCCGTGGACGCTGCTCCCGGCGCAGATGTCGGCGAGGCGGGCGCAGACGGCGGCGAGGACTTGCTCTTGCCTCCGGCCGCCTTCGTCGATGGTGGCGTCTCACGGTTCACCTTACAGCCGGCGTACCGATCGGTCTCCCCCGGGTCCAGGACCTCCTCTTCCGGCCGCAGGCCGCAATCTTTATGTCACATACAAAAACATATATGCGTCAGTTCATCGTCCGGCAGCGAGACTTACTAATCACGTCCTACGTTATTACTGGTTAGGATTTGGCCACACACCACGCGCATGCATCTCTCTCTCTCTCTCTCTCTCTCTCTCTCTGTCCTATTAGCTGTCCTGGCTTTCCTCGGTGCCTCTGGCAAGCAAGGGTCAAAGCCTACGGAGCGTTCCTTTCTTGGATGGAATGGAACTTAAAACACAGGATCGGACGAACGTCCACGACACCTTGCAATCTCGGCAGCTAACGGTCAACTGTTTTCGATAAACAAGTCCGCTTGGATCATTACGCTTTCAAGTCGTCTGATAAATTTCGTTAAGATAAGTGGCATACGCGTGAGTCAATCCTGCTCCATACTTTGGAGCCTCGCGTTGTCTCCCACTGAAATCTATCAGACGATCTACGAATGCAATGCACGAAGCTCGTTTCATAGAAATGTATCAACCATTAGCTCCCAATGCTCCAACGGTCATGAGCGCCCATTAGTCCCTACGCTTTTCGGCCCGATTCCGTTCAAGAGACGCTCGCCTCCAGGCGGTGAGCCTCCCTCGCGAGATCTGTCTTAGGATTACGTATACGATACGCACGAGGTCCGAGGATCCCATGGTCGCTGTATCAATCCGCGATGCCCGATTGCCGAAGCACGAGCCGGCACTAGCTTCTTCCCTTCGTTTCGACTAAACAGAAGACGACACACATCGCTGTACGAATCTACGAACGGGGGAGGTGGTGTGTCTACGCGATGCACCAAAAACTCTCGGTCGCATCGATCCGAGCCGCTCTTGACCCAGAGACCGCTATGCTTCTGCCTTGAACCGTTGCCCTACACCGCGGTGTGACTAAACTTGGTACGATTCCAGCGAGAAATATGGCCTTTTCTGCTTCCCCCGGGCCCCCGAGCCGAGGGGACAAGACCGTGACGCGATAGATACGCGCGGACAGACGCGAAACGAGAAACCTTATCGGGGTTAATTCGATTTAGAAAAGAAGAAAACGAGAAGAAAAGACCATGAAAGTGAAAGCTTGCCACGGGACGCATGAAACAACGTATATGGATTTTTGTCTGTGCACAAGATTCATAATGTCAACGCATTATTCGCCTCGTGATCGCGCGATGAAAGTCTGTGCATCAACCTCTTGATTTATACGTTTAAACGGAAACGGAAGCACTCCACTCACGCCGACACTGCGTTCGGCGTTGCGAAGGTACGAAGCTAGACGTCGAAAAGTGTACGTGAGAAGAGGAAAGAATTACGCAGAGAGAGAAAAAAAAGAATGCAACGAAAGCAGCGATCTACGTTCGTCGATGGAACATTAATCTGGGAAGTTTCCCATCGCGATGGCGAGAGTGGTCTCCCGTCTCGGCGTAGGCAGCCCTCGAGGAGACGCGTGCCCCGCGTAAATTCCCCGAGATAGGATCTCCTCTTTGTATCGCGTAAGAGTAAGCGATGAATGAGCGCGCGGCGGTTGGCGCTCTCGTTCCAGTCGAGCGATTAAAAAAGCAGCCGGGGCGATAAAAGTGAACCGTTTCAGCGCTTCTTGTTTATCCAGCGATATGCAACTTTCGCCCGGGACGTCGCGGAAGGGGTCGCTGCTTTCTTTTCCCCCGTGCCGTCCGCGGTAGTAAAAAGAACGCGAGCCCCGTTTCGGCAGCGACGAATCCGCGCGGTTACTCTTGCGGACATCGGCGGAAGACGGGCGCAGCTGGCTCCGTGGTCCAGAGCTCTGCGGAGTCACTGTTCGCGGAGCTATCAAGGCCGCCGCGGCACTCTTTACATTCGGTTTCTTTAAACGGAATTAGTCTTCTGTTTACGATGCAATCGACGAAACTTTCACGGGGGGGAAAGTTTGGACAGTGGGATCTTGATAAGCGGAGGAGGGAATACGAATACTTCAAGGAGGATCGTTCGAGTGGAGGCGCCAAGGATATCTCTCTCTCGAGGGACAAGACTTTCTGCTTCGCGCTTGCCCCTTGGAACCTTGCCTCCGGTTTTCTCCTCGATCATCAATTAGGATGAACGATGCTCGACGACTCTAGCCTATGTATTTTCAGGTGCGCCTCGCTGTGCTCCACCGCCTTTCGTACACCTCACGGTTATTATTAAGCCTCTCATAAGACCGCCGCGGCTGCAGGGGCCGAGCGAGACGGGGGAGACACGCCGGTGGAAGCGGAATGAATAGGAAATATCAACGAACCTTGGAGTTCTGCATCAGAATTGCGTCAGGATTGCGTCAGAACCGCGCGCGTGAGATTTCCCGCGAGATTTCCGGGAGGAAAGACGGTATTACCTCTGTTTCGCCATAGACCCATTGGTTCCGCTGCGATTTCCTCGGCGACGGCACGGGGAATAATATCAAGCGATCCGGCCAGCGCCGATAAACGATTGCTACGGTTTCTCGGTCAGGAGCAGAGGGGCGGCAGGGGGAGAGAGAGACGGAGAGGAGGCCGCCGGCTACTTGTCGCGTTGCGTGCGCCACGGGGACGAGGGGCGCGAAGACGCGGCCGGCGGAGTTTCCACGCGCTAAAGGGAAAAGGAAGCAGCGGAGGGAGAAAGAGAACAGCGGCTACGGGAATCGGCTGTGCCACTCGGATAACGGGAACACGGTATCCCCGTTCGCAGGAATGACCGGCTTCGATATGTACCGTTGCGTCATTTAATGAAATCATCCGCCGCAAAGCGCGCGTGTTCCGCCGCAGGTCCTTCGAGGAAATCCTGGTGACCTCCTGGGAAAGTCTGACTAACGCTCGACTGGAGGGAGCGAGGGAATCGCGGTCACTGGGCGAAGTACTCGGCGACGAGTGCGAATTGAAAATCGAGCACCACGGGGGTTTTACGCGCCTCTAGACAGCTAGAGTAAAAAGAAGAATATTCCGCGCGATTGACGATCGTCTTCGGGACAAATGCTGTTACGGGAATTCTAGTAAGGTACGCTTGAAATCCTGCGCTAGGGTTGTAATATAAATATTCGACGCGTAAGGGGAACCCAACAACGTGTAGGGGAGGACCGGGGCTAGTTGGCTAACGAGGTTAGTTGAGTAATTCCCTTTAATTGCTGTACTATGTTGCAAATTATGCTGCGATTCTCGATATTCAAGCGCGCGAATGAACAGCTTGCCATTTAACGTGCCACCGTGACAAAAACTTGCGTGTTCTATCAGTGGAAATAAAAAATCTGAGAAGGTCGGCGGGGAGTACGTATTTTTCTGTCGACTATTTATGAATTTTTGTCCACTAAGTATTGCTTGATGTTTGTTCGTGAATATTTTGGGGAAACGTGATACATTGACTGTAATTTAGGGTATTTTATTTTATCCGGTGCGTGGAGGTTTAGTACGTGCGACCCTTAACACGTTGACTATGTCGGACGAGGTTACTTTACTAAGCATAGGAATTTTTAAAGCATAAAAGTAAATGTTATCGGCGCACCGGTGCGGTCTATTTTTGTAGAAAATTTGTATAAAAAATAGACCGCACCGGTGCGCCGATAACATTTACTGTTATGCTTTAAAAATTCCTATGCTTAGTCAAGTAACCCCGTCCGACGTAGTCAACGTGTTAAGGGTCGCACGTACGAAACCCCCACGCACCGGATAAAATAAAATATCCTAAATTAAAGTCACTGTATCATGTTTCCACAAAATATTCATGAACGAACATCAAGCAATACTTGATATCTATTTTTGTAAAAAAAAATGTATAAAAAATAGACCGAACCGGTGCACCGATAACATTTATTTTTAAGTTTTAAAAATTCTTTACGGTCGAAATTCTAAATCATTTTATTTGAGCATAGGAATACCACTAAAAATTGCGCTTTTTATCCTCGAGATGCAGTCGAGGCAAAGAGTTTAAGCTGCTCAAATCCACTCTCCCCACCACAAATCCCTCTAAACTCACCCCTACCAGTTTTACACCCTATCCTCCCTTCAAACTCTCAAACCTCCCAAATAGACCATAACAAACAAGTAGAAAATGATTACAGTATCTAACACCACGATACTTAATAAAAAAAAAAAATAACAGTGTAAAAGAGTGAGAAAAAAATTATTTTGGTCGTAGGATATATATGTGCGCCTTTCGTATACTACATCCATGGAATTGGCTGCGTATATATACGCCTTTTGCAGGCAAAGAGTTAAAATTGAAAAGTAAATGTCAAGTCAACTAACCCCGCAGCCGGGGTTTGTTGACTTATTCGTCTCACTGCTCTAAATATACCAAAACCTACGACCTAGACTGCATTAAAACAATTTTAAAAACTAAGCCTGTATACCTAATGAAATATGTAAACTTTTGGTGTGCAACGAGTCAGCAAAATACCAACGGTGCTATTTACAAAAATAAGAAATATTAAAAATTAGTCAACTAGCCCCGGTCTGCCCTACTCGACCAACGTACACAAGCAGCCACGTAAGTGATTACGAAGACTTAATTACCCTCTGTTATACCCTTATAATCAAATAGAATCAAATGGTCCGTTCGCAATGGATGGATCTACAGCGAATTAGCTGCAAAGTGACCGCGTGCGCGCATTCCGCGGCACAATAGCTTCGACTGTCTTTCAAATTCGCACTCGTACCTATCCCCGCGACGTAAGGCGCCCACGTATCTTCTTCGGCGAAATTGGCGGATCAGGAAGTTCGGAAATTGGATTTCGCGGGCGGACCGAAGGTGGGGGCGCTAATCTCGTACACCGAATTATCGGCTTATGACGATGCCCGGTTCGCCGAGCCCGCGGCTCGCAGCAATCTGTCGCCCGACGACGTGTGGGCTTGATTTAAGGCCAGAGAATTTCCCACGTCGCTCTATTATTAGACGCGGTTACAACCGAGCGCGCTTCTTACGTCGCGTTTCGAAAAGGTGATAGCGTCAGCCAGTGGCCCCGAATTCTATATACCGTTTCCCACAATTAGACTCCGTTATAATGCGCCGATTAATCGGTATCGGTCACGGCGGTACACCCGCGGCCCAACTTCTGCGTCGCGGCCGCGCAATGATAACGGTTGAGTGATACGAGGCAAGGTCGTCGCAGCGGCGAAGAAGGGGCCCTCTCTCGTTAATGGAACCGGGAAGACGAAGGGGATTTGGAAGCCCGGCGCAAAGTTCAGTAGCCGTTTTCTAATTTTAACGGGCGCAACCCCCGCGGAGGACATTTTCGCGATCGTTTCGGACGGTCTGGCGCGTCGAGGCGCGCTCCGAAGAATATTCAGAAATCGCCTCGCGGGGACCGTTTTTCGCGAGACGCAGCTGCAACCGTATCGCCCGCGATTGCCGATTACTTACCGCTCGTCTACCTGGCAGTGATTCACTGGCTACCGCGTTTCCGTCGGTACCTAGAGCGCGGCCGATGAGTCACGTTAAACCGGCCGAATTATCTATGGACGGTGATACGGTGAACTTTGAGAAGCGACGCTTAAGTATATTGTTTACCGAGCGTCGCCGTTCCAGACGCGACTGAGTGGCGGGTTCGAAAAGTTAATCGCGGCGAAGAAAACTATGTAAATAAATGTCCCGCTAATGAATTTTCATGCGACGCTGCTGCGTTATTCATGGGGCGCTGTGTAAATCTAAACCCCGAACGGAGACGGTGCTTTATTTCTGCGGCAACGATTTTAAGGTTTTATATATGTGTATACCCTTACGCGTGGGGTTGCCAACGTTTTCTTGCTTTACGGCCACGTGTGATGAAAAATATGGTACTTTTCAGAGGAAAGTGGTACAAAGTAAGGCTACGTTAAAGCAACGTAAAGCAACATTCTTTAAATGTGTATTTCTGTGCATTTCGTCGATATTAATTTATTTAGCGTCTTTGACTAATGCGGAGCTGATTTTTTTATGGGATAAACTAGCTCCGTTTCTATCTTCCCGCCAATTCACAATCGTGGAAGAAAAAATCCTCTCTGTTAAAGTTTAAATTGGGAAGTTTAAGTTTTGATGTTGCCGTAGTGTAACAAAAAGATAAGTAAAAATTGTAGAACTTTATCATGTATAGGAAATGTAGTATTTTTGCGTGCTATATGTTTTTCTAACTGTATAAAAGCACAGTACACTGGATAAAAATGTGGCAGAATACTATATATTATAGCACGGTTGGCAACCCTACTTGCGCGAGTGCGGATAATGGGGAGAAGTTGCTTTTGGAAAAGAAGAAGGAATTAAAGAATCCGAGGGACTCCAGTTAAAAGCTCCTGTTCCAAGAACGCAGGCTCCTATTACTCATGCTTCTGGATACGCTGCACGCACGGACACGTGCACGGTGTCTCGTCTCTCCGAGATTCGAGGTTAAACGAGCCGGGAGAAACGAAAGAGGAGAAACTCGTCGGAGAGAAGCCGCCGCGCCGTCGCTATACGAAAATCCTCCATGGTCAACGAGTCACCCACGAGCGTTATGAAGAAAGTCATCAAAGGACACGAGAGGCTGAGGTGTTCAAATACTTTAACCCCTTACGCGCTCCGTTGCGAAATAACCGCGGGTCTAACGTCACCTCTTGTGGACACAGGGACTAGGGCCCAAACAGGGACTTCAATCCCGGATCCCAGCTGCTTTTGGATTCTAAAACTCCCGGGACTTGATATATCACGTTATAACTTATCCCGAGAATTTCGAGAATCTTTAAAAACGCAAATTTGCTTTACGAACAACTGAAAAATATATAAATGGAATCCTAATACAGTCGGGATCGCGGGATTGAATTGCCTAGGCCCAAAGTATGCGGTAGAATCTAAGCGAAAGTGATATTCCTCCCGAAAAAATTCCCTCGCACGATTCTTCGTTCCCGAGGGAAATAGAACTCGAAGATCCGTAAGTGAAAGCTTTGTTTCATATTTCCCATGTATTTTTGTTTTAGAGGAAGCATTTTCAGTGCGCACTGCAGTTAGATATTTTTCCAGATTAACTCCGTGTAAAAGGAGCGTTGTCAAAGTTACCCGCGTGATGAGTAATTTTCTAACGATGGTAATATCACAGATTCGTTGAAACCATATTCGGTAGAAACGGAATTTCAGTTCCGACAACCGTGTCGTTATAAACGTATAGCGCGCCTGCGCCAGCAAGAGATCGGGTTGCCGAGTCTCGTTTCGATCTCGAAGATGAAATAGTGAAAGTAGTCGTTCGGCGCGAGCAATTTTTCCATCATTTTCATACTTTCACTCTGCCCCGTTCTTCTTTGGGTAATTGGGCCATATATATCGTCTAGACGTTACAAAAACCTAAATGAGCAAAAAAAAGGAGAGCGACCCCCCTCTCAAGTTTCGTTTTAAAGTTTCTTTCGCCCGCATTCTAAGTAAAACCGATCGAGATAGAGATCTTGGGGGACAGCCGGTGGCAGTAAAAAAAAAAAAAAACTGCTCGAGAGCCAGTACGACCGTTTTCTAGGAGCCCAAAAATGCCTCGATCGCGGCTTGATTTCACTGCGACGACCTACATTACTTCTGCCTGCAGAAGCAAAACGAAAAATCTAGTAACGAGTAACGCGAGGTGCCCGATAATAAGCCGATTCGTTTCCAGCCGTAAAAGCGTGTTTCCTTTCGGGAGAGTCCAACGGGTTCTCTGCGTGTCTCTATCTTTCTCGGACAGCACTCGACTTACGCCGAACTGGGCGACATATAACTTTTACTTCGGCCACGTTCGTCTTTCCGTGCGTTATACGAGCCCGGCGAGCGAAAGACAAAAAAAAAGAAGAAGAAGGTAGGTAGGTAGGTAGGTATAATGCAGAGACGTAAATAGTCGCAGAAAAGGTGCGAGCGGGGAGGACGAGAGGTCGGGTATTGTTACCGAGACATAATAATGTGGACAGCAATGACACATGCAGGTATAAAAAAAAACCCATCGCGTCACCAGTCGAGAAGTAAAGGACGCTCGACTTTTTCGGGGCGAAAATCACTCTGGCGACGTGCCGTTACCGAGTTTCGATGTAGTTCGTAAGACGAGACAAAGGATTCTCCCTCGAGGGACTCTATCAGAGACGCGCGACCTTTCTGTCCCCAATCTCGCGCAATACCGAGAACCGTTGCGTTCACGTGGCCACCGGACACAGCGGGTGTCAACAAAACAAGCCTGGATTTCGAGCATTAGTGACTCACGCCTCGCCTTCGGACTGAGTCGAATTCACGACTCTTTCGGGTAACCGAA
Organism: Andrena cerasifolii; assembly: GCF_050908995.1. Taxonomy (NCBI): domain Eukaryota; kingdom Metazoa; phylum Arthropoda; class Insecta; order Hymenoptera; family Andrenidae; genus Andrena; species Andrena cerasifolii. The sequence continues at coordinate 7,584,080 of NC_135123.1, forward strand.
ATATTTTATAGACGGGATGTGCTGCCGCGGAGCGCTTTGTGATGCAACATTTTTATCGGAACACGAGAGAGACGCACTTGGCCCGATAACTGAGTGAAAAATTAATCCGCTATCGAGGCGCGATCGGTTAGTGTTCGCGCGTTTTATCTGGAAATACTATTGCACCCCGGCTTAAGGTCCGCGATAAGAGAGAAAAAAAAACAGAGAATAATAACGTCGCTGATAGAGGCCCCCGTAGGGTGCGAGAAGTTTACTTTTTTTTCTACACATACCTTCGGCACAGCTTGCGAGGAACTTGCCGTTGCTGGAGAAATTCATGTCGAGGACACGGGCGGTGTGACCCTTTAACGCGCCCACCATCCACGAGTGCGTGAACTCCTGCTGCGCCTCGCGCCTCTTCTTGTTCTTCGCGCGTTTGTTGCTACCTGCGCCACCTCCTGTTGCTCCTGCACCGGTCGATCCGCTCGTCGAGTCTGTCGTGTCCTCGAACTTCACCTTTTCCGATTCTGTGGCATCTGCAACGAGAAAATAACTCGGTTCAGACGGGTCCACTTTAAACACACACCTGTGCGGAGAAATTTACGAGTTCCTCAACATCGCGATCTTTCGAATCTCTTTTAACACAACGTAGCCTTCGTCTGCCCGTGGATATTAGAAGAGTTAAAAAAAAAAAAACAAAAACAGTCTCCTGGAAATTCCAGCAGAAGCGTGTTCGGTTCACGGGCTGGCCATTCGTGGCGTGTAAACTTTGTGTCCTAAACCCGCCGCGTTGCATCAGTCGGAGCAGCTACCACGTGGCACCGCGACATTCCACTCCACCACCCCCGACATTCCACCGCACCCGACGTCCCGTTTCCCCCGAGAGAACCCCCTCTCGGAACACCGTCGAGAGTATACCGAGGGCACACCTCTTACCGTGTTATGTTTACAGGCAGGCTTCCGCTGCTTTCGCTCGGAGCGACGTCGTTTTTTTTCCCCACGTATCTCGGGGACACGGCAGTCAATGGACACGCGCGCTGCCTGGCTATTATCGCGGAGACGCCGTGGCAAAACAAAAAAGGCCGAGGCGAGGATGAGGCGCGTGCAGGATATGCCCGCGCGAAACGCTTTCTGTCACAGCACTGACCGGGCGTGGAAAATTTCAGGTGATCCCGATGCTACGACGGTCCCACGTGCACTAAAGCCACCGACCGTCTCGTTCGCCCTTTTACGTTCCTTGACCTGCGCAACGGGCATACTAATCTGTTTTTAGGGTGAACGTGCCCGTGACACCGTCGAAAGGTAACATTTTCACGCGCGGACCGTCCCCACTCTTTTATCCGCTGCACCCCTTCCTCGTTAAGGCGGGCTGCGACCGGTTTCCCGAATATCGCTGGAAAACGCGGGGCGCGGCCGAATAACGCTCCAGGGGGACCGACCCTCGGCGTAATTACCTGGCGACGAGCGGGTAGTAGACGCGGGAGTAACGAAGCAGAACTTGCAACTATGCTCCAGGTCGCTTTGTTTCATTAGCTCGTTGAGAAGCAATTGATTCGAGCACGCGTGTAATTGACAATTATGATGGAGTAGAGACTAAGTACCGGCTCTCTTGGTGCAATGATTCTCGTTTGCCGAGGTCTTGAACAAACCCGAGCAGCATCGAGCATCTCACTCGCCCGAATCATTTCTCTCGCGCGGAAACGTGCGACTGCACCCGCTTGATAATCGTCACGGCCAATCTGCATACCGTCCGAATACAATCGCGGTTGGAATCTGTGGATGCGAGGAGGTAAATGGGGCCTCGGCCGTGACGTCAGAGGTCGCAGGTAAAAAGGCAACGGCATTTACTTGGGTAAATACCGAATGTCGTGCGAGCATAAGTGTTTGTTTTCGTTTACAGTCCTCGTGTAAAACTCCTCGCAGGCCCGCGCGTGACTAGGGGGGGAAAAAAAACTACCAGACAAACACGCTGCAGGGGGAACGTCGCGCGGTGTCGGATTTACAGGTGCAGAATACTCGGCGGATGATCGAAATCCGTGAGCTCACAATGTGCCTTTTTTTGCCAGTTGTGTAACCGCGGCCGTGACTTTGCGTCCTGAAGAAAATGCCAACTTGTCGAGGATATAATATTGAGCGCTATAATAGCCGCGTGAAAGCCAACAGTTCAATGTAAAAAAAGTTGGCATAAGTACCCTAAGGTTCGCTCCGAGCGTCGAGCATTTTTCGTTAAGGGGGAACACACACCACTGTGACGAACGGAGAAGTAAGCCATTTTTAAGAATTTTTGGCAGGAATAATTTACAGTTTTCAAAGAAATTTGTTATTAGCTACCTTTAGTACAATTTCGTGTTAAGAAACTTCTCTTCTAAAGCGAACGATCTTTACAAAAATAATTTGTCTCAGAAATCGGTACGTGCAACGTGAAACTACGCTCATATATTTTATATTAAAACAATGAAATTTGATTTCGAACCTGCTGTTCCATAGTTACAGATTCGACCAGCGCGCGTGGGGGATCTAGAAGATTAATTAATATATTATTATTATTACCATAAAATGATTACCGTAATATTAAAAATTACGCATGTTTTTCTATTTATTTTTTTTACAGTGTCTTAAGACATTGTACTAAAGGTAGGTAGTAAAAAATTTCTATGAAAACTGTAAATTATTCCTGAAGAAAATTCTTAAAAACAGCTTACTTTTCACACAGTGGTGTTTCCCGTTAATAAGGCCACGCGTGACGCAACGGAGGGTGCATCTGAAAATTGTTCGCTGAGTAATCTTCCAGCGCCCTGCAGTGACTAATTCGTTCCAAAAATGCGCGAGGTACTTTCTCTCCTTCGGAAAAACCCGTCCGGCTCGACTTTCTAGCGCACAGGGTATACGGCGGCTTCCGTCGACCGATTGAGTGTCCTTTCCACGGGACAAAGACAATTGACCTGCACCGGGGCACGTCGTCATCAACTGCCTGAGCCCCGAATCCTAACGTACACGTCATCAGGTACGGTATGACGAGTTCCTTTCATTTCGGCCACCGTAATCCCGACCGCCGCCGGCCGCTTTCGTCGCACAATGGCGCGGGATATACGAGGCGATAGAGGGGACCATAAAATCCACGGCTCGGACTCCGCCATATACCCATGGATTACCTGTTTCAAATCAATGGGGGCCTTTAAACCGAGTAGGTCCCTCTCGGAAGGGACTATTTCAGAGGCACGGTTAATAATCGCCAACTCCTCCACTGTCCAACCCCCTCGCGCTAATGGCCCGCCCCGCTCGTCCCATGCGGAATCTCGCCCGGCATTAGCGACGATATTATCGCACGCACACGACGAGTAAGTTAATTTCACGACCGTGAAAAAAAAAAACAGTGCCAGCCTCGACCTACTTCTATGCAAACGATAAAGTAAGGTAAATAGTCGCGCCAGCGCGCAGTAAAACGACTGAATTCATCCTGCCGTTCCGTTTACGTGCACGCGTAAGGTAAATGTCCCAATTTCTGCTCGCGTCCCCATTTCTGCTCATTTCGCGTTTTTCTTATTATTATAAGGCGTCACGCTTCTACTACAGTCGCGACAAAATAATTCTAATTTACTCGAACATTTACGCGAGTGTTGCGCGAGCTAATCGAAGCGCAGCACAAGCAACGACAAACTTTTAAAACGAGAGAGACTCTTGGATTCTTCGATCTTATTCTAGCTGGTTGTGCTAAGGAACAGCGTCGCTATTGGTATTCGATAATTGGGGAGAAAATAGTTTTTGCAGTAAAAGTTCCTTCTTTAATAACAAAAACAGATACCGCATTGTGCTCTGGATTTAGATTTTTTTTACTATTTTTCGTGAGCAAAAATACGGACATTTATCGTATTTAATTACAAATTACTAACAGTTAAACATCGCGAGATATATTTCTTAAACAGTCTTTGAATCGGTTGATTTATTATTTAAGAATTAATCGATTACTCTGCGAATTTGGATCGCGAAGAAATTTTTTACACCTTCCTTATGAGCAACCTCTTAAATCAGCAGAAATTGGGACATTCACCTTGTTTGGTTCGGCTATGATGCGTTTTACGGCAATATCCTCGCGCACTCTAAGAGGCGATCGTGTAATCGACCATTGCTGCGTAGTACGCGCCAGTTGATTAAGTCTATTTACGTCCCGATAAAAACAATACCACTCATCCCCTTTTGCTGTCCGATGCGTTTTCCCTCTATCGCCGTTAAATCAGGGACGACGCCTCGGCATAAATGCATCCCCGCGCGATCGAGGGACATGGGGAACGAGGGAGCCCCCCCCGGGACGATAAAAGGAGTCGTTCACTCGAGTGACGCAATTCATCAGCGAAGAGATCAAATAATTTACGAATCGATCACGTTCAGCCAACGACATTTAAATACGCGGCGTTGCATGCTTATGCAAACGGTCGGGCTTAAATTAATGGTCGCGATTAATCAAACATATAACACGATCGTCGGAACTGACCGGCGGACACGATCCCTTCGAATTGTAGCCCGAGTGTTTCGAGTACAAGGCATGACTGGTGCGATTAAAACAGGAATACGTGTGTGCTCGCGTGTGCGCCGCTGTGCAATAAAAATTCTCGTTGCACGAACGTTCTCTTATCATTCCAGCTATGTCGGCGGGCAGATTAAAATTAAAGCATCGATCGTATCGATTAACGAGGAACACGAGCAACGCAGCCAGTTCCTCGTTTCCTTCATTTCGATGGAAGTAATAATAATAAAAATAAAAGAAGAGAAAAAAACAATTGCCCGACTACCTAAGCCGTCTCCAAACTCGCGATAAGTTATCTGTGGCTCTTTAAAAGCGATTACACGAGCGCGGTAACGCGACTATTCGAGAAGGCCCCTTCGTTCTTTTTTTTTTAAGGAAAGGAGGGGTCTCCCCTGTTGTTACGCGCGGAAGGAATTATCAGTTCAAGGGTCACGGACTCTGTACTTTCTCAACTGTATCAGATTATGTAAGGGTTAACGTTTCCACTAGCTCCAACACCATACTCTTCCCGCTGGACTCGTGCCCCCCTCTAAGGACAACGGTTGCGTCATAAACGGTCGCCCGGTGAACGAATTCAAGCTCCTCGCGATAATTAGCGCGCGAGAGAAATGCGTGCATCGTTCGGTGGCTCGAAATGTTTGAAGGCGAAGCACACGAGCCTTACGCAACAGTGACACGGCTCCTGTGCTCCGTGGCGTAACAACGCGCAGATAAAATACAGGGAGACGTAATCTACTAGGCGCCTTCGTCACCCTTCCTCCCCGCCCCGTGATTCCAGCTTCGCCCAGGCGCTTCTTACCAGCGAGCAGCGGCTAAAGATCGCCGAGCACGGCGGATCACCCGGTATATATGATCGCAAGTATATGCCCCCTTTTCTTTTTGCACAACGGAGAAAGCAAAAGCGACCGACAAATAGAAATAGTTGTCCGCGGTCAGTGCACCACTCGCGGTGCGTGTCGCGTGTTTTCAGGGACGTGTTTCGCCGCACTGGCCCGGAAAATGTAGCGCACTGCGACAAATTTCTATTCCGCCGCTGGAGACGGGACAGAAGTCCACGCGACGGTCGCGGGAACGTCGAGGATCATCGGGATGGCGTGTACCGTCGCAAGATTATTTAAAACATTCCCCAAGCCCGAGCGATAACCAGCGGAGTATTAAAAAACGCCTGGAGACCCTAAAAATATTCATAATTCTCCCATACATTAGAAAACATAACTTTCATATTCCTTGGCTAGGAATTGTAATTAAGTCTGTACGAATTCAAATTATTTTCAAGCCGTCCGAAGAACGGCCGCTTCACGGACACGCTCGAGGAGATAAGAGTACGTCCGCGGTAAAGGGATAAGAGCTATATCGAATTCTTAACGCTGTCCAATTCCGAATTCGATAATGCCCGGTCGGTGCGTTAGCGATCCCCGCTGATGGGAGTCAGGATGGATGCGCGCGAGCTTGTACTTCCTCTTGTCACCAGCAGAAAGGACCTCGAATAATTTCCTATGGTTATCTGCCTGTACTAAATTGCCCATTCTTCGCGCGTATTTGCCCGTCGTACGGCCCTGAGCGTTTCTCCTCGTAAGTACACGTGTACGCACGAGAGACGCGCGTATAAATACACACGCGTCGTGTTGGTTTATATTTATACGCGCAAGGGTGCCCCTTCGCGCGGGCTCCCTCTCTCAGCGACGCAATTCTAGACCGAAAGCGCACCGCCAGGAAAATGCCGGCACATTTGTTTCCTCCGTACGAATAAATTCATTGTCATGGCGACGCAAGGACTTAGCAACGACGAGCGGACGGGCCACGACTGCGTTTTCAACCGCGATCGACACGCTTCACGTACGCGCGCAATGGCGAAACCTTTTTTCTTTTTCAAACGCGCTCCTCGGCGGGTTCAAGATCGCGCTTTCGACGATACTCGAGGGCCGTTGCCCAATTTACCATTATTCTACACTGGGCTTCGATGTAATTTGGCTGTGTCAAGTTTAAGGAGAAAATCTATATTCGCGATGGACTGATTTGTGGCTTCAGTTGTTAATAAACGGCCTCTCTTCAAAAGAAACTAGCTAGCTTTCCTTCAGTGGCATTAAATAAGTGTCACTTAATTGTAGCAAAATGAAATTTAGGCACTGCACTAATTGATACTAATTATCATATTTTGAAAGTATTGGTATTCATTCTGCTCGTGAAGTGGGATGAAACGCGCTCCAGCGTAAAATATTGCGTGCTGACGCTGCTGCGCTTCCCCCTCCCCTTTTGTCTTCTTTGCTACCACCCCATACCACGTTTCACTCCAGCCGCCTATTCTTTTCCCTGCACCCGAAAAGCGCCCTACTATGCCGCCACCGACGCGCTGCTTTAATTGCGACTGAATGCGAGTATTAAAGAGACATCGATATCGTAGCAGCGAATTCAGATATGCCTTTGGCCTCCACGTTTTCTCAGTTTACGCTAACACCTCGATTAACGTTGATAAAATGCACGTTATTGGTAAAATCAGCTGAAAAGTGTATAGAGTAGACGAGCAACGTAATCGCCACGAAAGACTGTACAAAAATCTTTTTTTTCCCGCGAGCAGAACGAACTACTTCGTTTGCATACGATATTCCATGAACGACACAGTTCGTTCACACGGAACACGCTCGCACGGGTAGCGAGTCGTCGGTAACGCACGCTCGCCGGAACTGCATTCCTCGCGAAAACGTAATTTCCCGCCAATTCTTTAAGCATTAGCACGAGGTCCAATTGCTCTGCATTTAAAACCCTAAACATTCGCGAAGCGCACGTACCGTGGTCTCATTCAATTACCTTAAATCGACTGTGATTAATAAATAAATACACTAATATTTACGCCACACAACTTCTCTATCTGAAGCGTGAGAAAGCAGCATCGCGTCGAAGCACGCGATACCGGCTACTATTCGCGAATGATTGACATACTATTTGCTCGCCGAGCGTAATTGTCACGAAAGCTGTTGTAAATGGGAAAGAGATGATCGTTTAATCAGTTGAAGTTCACGCTGGATAGATAAAAGGCGAAAGGAATTTTTTCGCGTCGCCAGCAATTAGATATCCCGCCTCGGGGGTCGGCGTGGCTAGTGTTTCGAGCAATACCACGCGCCTAACGCGTCGCCGCGTCCCTAATCATCGCGGTTCGTAAGTGAAAAGCGCGAGAGCGGCGTAAGAAAAACGAGGATCGCGTTTCGGCGGCGTGCTAGAGGCTCGCGGTAGGACGCAAGCCCGTTCCCGTTCCAAGATCCCGTTCGGACCTGTGTCTGTGCGGTGAGGTTTATTCGTGGCAGTGCTTACTTTTCGTCGAATCCGTTGATTTGCCGGAACGTGTCAACCGGCGAACGATGCAACCTATCACGAGGACCACCCCGCCAAGGAGCAGCGCGCTCACGAGTTCGAGGATGGACACGCCGCTCAGGCCCGGCGTGATTTTTGCCTCTGTACCCTCCATTCTTCCGTGCAGCTTACGATTTCGTGACAATCACACACACTTCTCGTTCTTTTGCCTCACCGACCGCACTTTCGTCGCTTACGGTCGACTCGCTTACGGGCTCGTGAAAGGTCGCGGAAAAATCGCGGACACGAGACGCGACTGAGAGCACACACGACCGCGTGTTCCGAAAAACACGAGATAACGCGTAACGATCGCGGTCAGTGCGTCAACTCCGCGGCGGACCAGAACTACACGGCTTGTAGACGGGACGCTTGATCGCCGACAAATCTCTAGCCACGAACCAGATGAATCGCAGAAACGAAACTCCACAGGATACTCGGAACAGTCTCCGAGCGTTGTCGCCCACAAGGCTGATCGCTGCATTTGATTCCTGCCTGCTCGTTCTTTTAACCCTGCTGTTCAGTATGGTTAACAATGTTCTTCTTTAATCACCTTCGCCGAACTGTTCGACAAGTTTTGGGGACTGAGCAGGTAAACACACCTCGTGGCTTTCGTGCGGCATTCGTCCTGTGGCGGGAATTTTGAACCGCGATCGTTGAAATTTCGGCGCGGTAGGTGTCCCAAGCACGACCGTGTCTGCTACGCGGTTGAAAGAACAATGTTCGCATTCCTCGGTCCCCTGATCGTTTTTCTCTTGGCACCCGTCGCGAGATTTGCCTGCCCCGATGATAAAGTTACTGTGCTTCGTGTTGTTTCTGGGTCACCGTCGCACGATCGTCACCGGAGTTCGTATTTCGTGCACGACACACTTCGTCGCTCGCAATTCGTTCTGTCCGAGCTCCCTCTGTATGTACGAACGCGTGCACAAGCCAGCGTGGAATCGGTCCTTCCGCGCTGTCTGCGGATTTATGTCATCGGGCTTGAACGGGAGGCACAACGCATCCCTTGTTGCCCGTCGATCGAGGCGGCCTAGAGCCGGCTACTCTGTCTCGTTTTCGCGGAAAGAAACGATAGAGTGTCGAGCTCCGTGGCTAGCGGCCCTCCGTCTTGTTGCGCGGACCGTTGTTCGCGTGAACGTGAATCTGATGCGAGGTGTCGTCGATCGGATCTGTCGGAATACTCACTGGGCGGTATAGTCAAAGAAAGTAGCGTGGCGATTTACTCGAGGCAATCGACGTTACCGCGCAACTTACGTAAGCCGTTCGGCTGATCGCGTGCTCTGGCGGTACACTCGCAAATCAGATGGAATATCATCGCGAACGAGACACGTTCGGAGGCTCGACTAGTGAGAACGTAACGCTCGTAAGAGCTCGAAACGCGTGTTTGCCGGAACGTGCCATTAGTGCCGGTATATACGCGCTCGTACCCTTGCTGCCTCGCGTTTAACGCGCTCCGTCCATGATCCCCCACTATCGTTCAACCCCCCCGAGCAACTACATGCTCTCCCACCGCGATGTACTTGCGCGGTACAACCGAGCGTCGTCGCGCTCGTCGCCGCGCGAGTTTTCTGTCCTGCGCTACGAGCTACGAGGATCCATGCTACTGGACGCTTCTTAAATTTCACTCTTTTCTCCTCCACGCGCTCTACAATGTACATTATTAAAGGAATAAGGATATGAGAGTTTTCAGATGTCTAGAACTATGAATGCTTAGTCATTTTATGCGCTGTAAGTATATTCGATCGCATCGATGAATGATGGCTTCGTAATAGTCACGAGTGAACGTGTCACCACCTAATCGATCTAACGTTGAATGGTCGATACGATCTGCCGTACCTACCGCGTACGAAAAAGCGCCGTTAATTAACTGTAGATTTAAAAGTATCACTTTCGAAATCTTAAGAATTGGTTTTCTAAATCGCAGGAGTTTCTAAAATAGTATTAATAAATTGATTTGGGAATTAGCTAAACGTTTTACGTAACAAAATTGCATTCCTCGAGAAGTGGAGGATGACGGGATTCCGGAAATCCTATTATACTTCGATTCATTCATAAGAGAGGCTATGTAATTTTCTTGGAACGTGACAAAGGTGTTCCCAGAAGCGTGGCAAGTGGTGACTAGCTCATTTTGCGTGACGCGTGGATGGAAGCACGCCTGGCGGTTTGAGGAAAGTATACCGCGTCATAGAGAACGACAAAGTATCAAGATCCTCTCGGATGGGGCACCGTTGCGCCGCTGCTATTACCGACGAAGACAAGATAGCCCCGTATTACCGACCAAGCCGATCCGTCATCTTTGACTCTCTTGGGAACCGACTATTTTCTCATGTATAGGAAATAGGTCTTCCGTGATCGGAACGCACGCACGTTATCGACATGCAGTCGGTCACGAAGTTACATGATCTACTGTGACCTAACGACGAGCCGTACGAACGTGCTCGTAACGGCAAGATGTGTTAAATTCAACCCGTTACTCGCCCCGTTACTTTTCCTCATTTCAAACGTCTTCGTCCTCGATTCGAGGCTCTCTCACGTGCGAGCCTCGCTACCGTGCCTCGATACTCCATATGTAAACAGAAGGCTCGGAAACGTGAACAGACCATTTAATTCTCATCGATTCAATCGAACCTCCGTGAAACTAATTAGAGTACTACGCGCGCTATTAGGACAGCCTCTCGAAATATAAATGTCCTTTCGGTGGAGACATCGAAATCACGCGAATGTCACCTCTGCTCTTTCGCCTGGTGGGGGGGGGGGGGGAACGGCAGGATTCATAAATTCTGTCGATTTCTGCTCGTTAATGTTGAGATTAAACAGTGTTAAACGCTGTTTCATGGCACAGACGGCGGGCACAACCTCTATCTATATAATTGTCATCGTTGTTTACGATACACTTAATAAATACTTGACAGCAACGACAAGCTAATGCGCCTTAATAACACTTTACGACCGAAGTTTTCGTTCCATCTGGAACTTGCGATACCGAACCGCTGCGCAATAAGCGACCAGCGTTTTGTTGCTCCCTCGATAATTAAACAATGAGACTCGGATCCACGCGCGAGACGCCGCAAAATGCGTCGTACATATTTATAAATCCGTGAACCGTCTCGTTCTAGCGAGCGCGTTTTCGCGCGGACGCTTTATCTGCGACTTGTTCCCTCGGCTTCGGTCCGCGCGTCAATTTCCACGAGAGATATTCGTGTGTCCCTTCCGCGGGCGTCTCGTTGCCGACTCGGACTCCAGGCAGCCGAATTGTCGCTCGGAGCCGTACCGTGGCCCGCTCTAAAATACCCGCGGAAGCTAACACAAAGAATAGGAGGAGATTAGGCCGCGGAACGTTGTGGCGCAACGGTCCTCCGATCCTAAGTGCTTTGTACGGTACGGCGTATCGAAGAGAAAGAAGCACGACACGCGGAGCGATAAGGTGGAAACGTTTCCCTGTCGGGACGTAAGTGTCCACTGATGACGCTACGAAATTTCCGCTCTGCTTCCGTCGTTGGTGACGCGACTGGTACGCGTTAGAAATCCCCTAATCAAATCTAGACTTAACACAGAGACGTTTAGAGGCGCCTAACGGCACTCGACCCTTCGGTAAGCCTACTGCTCGTGCTATTCAGATGCAGCTGATCGAATACAAATTGAACAGCGAGGTGTAACGTCTGGCCTTACGAAATGGCTCTTATCTAAATCATTAATGATGAGTCACATCTGCGTATCAGGGTGTTCTCGCGTGAGACGAGCATATAATATAACAGGTGCAGCTTCGAACTAGAAAAAGAGATGCTATAAGTCGTTAACTGCCTCGGAGCGAACGTTTATGCTTCTGTTTTCACGCGGACAACAAGATACTTATTTAACAGCGCAAGCTTATCAGCGGGAATTCGGAAATTTCGGCTGCGTCGCGCGTCGACGAATTAAACGCGATGTGTACGTTAGAATACGCTTTCTTATTAGCGCGAGATAACGTCAGAGGCCAAACACGCGTTCGGCGCGTAACATATTATTATCCACGATGGAGCTTGACCCTGAGGCGAGATAAGTTTGGTGTACATGGATTTTCGCTATAGATGCAACGAGCCAATAACAGTGTCTCTCTATGTTTCTATTTAAGGCCGCCACTCGATTTCTGCATTGGAAAATTAACAACGACCTCGAGGCAGGCGGAGGCTAATTAAAATTTAAAAAACGAGGGAACAGACTTTGAACCTATGGTATCCCTAACGAGTTGGTGGAATTTTCTTAGTTTCTAATTTCAAAGGAAACGTCCGCTAGCATAATTCTGAACAAGGAACTCCGCGTTCCATCGCTACGTAACGCAAACATAGCCGATTAATTATTCATAATGGTCTCCCGATCACTCGCCGCTGCGAGCCGATTATGCATTTCATTAAGTCCCCGTCGTATTTGGTAAACAGTACTCGAAATGGCTCGTAATAACATCGCTCCGGTGAATGCTAGCACGAATCAAACCCTCGAGCGTGTAAGACCGAGGATTCAGATTCAGCTACAGGTTGTTGAACGGTGAATTGATAAAAACTTGCGTCCTCCTCGTTGTACACAATAACAAGTTGTACTATTTCATTGGAATCGGACACTAACTATCCAAAAAACAATGCTAGGCATCGATTCGAAGCCCAAGGTCGCAACCGTCGGTCACATGTTTACACGAATTCTTTTTTTTTGTTTTCTTTATCTCCGATGGATAACGCGAACAAAGAGACACGCTGTACGCTCACCGATGCGGAGTACCTGAGCTTCGAAATTGGCACAGCGCCACGAAAGAAGTGCGCAATTCCGCGGGCGGGATTGCTACGCGTATACATTACTGGGAAGAATAATTTTGGGCGGCTGCGACGCAGGGGTGATGCTCCGCGCGAGGTCTCAAGGGAATTGGAAATCGGGCGGACAAAGAGCGGAGCGAGAGAAACACGCTGGATCGCTTTATCGGCGGGTCGTCGCCGCGTACGTCCGTCGAAGCCACTCGAAGCGGCGAAACCGCCTTCGAAGACGGAGATTTGCCAGCAGCTTTGCGTCCGAGATTCACTGTAACTCCAACGCAGGGTCTATGGAGACTATTTTCGGTGGCACATCGGTTCCTTATTTAACTCCGACATCCGGTCCGCCGTTCCTTCGCATCATACTAGCGACAGGAGGGATTCATGGGCCAACCGTTTACCGTCTGCCTCTCCGCTTATCGCTGCAGCAGTCGGAGGCGGCCGATGTTTCACCGCTTCCATCCGATGTTACGTCAGTTTCAGTGGGATGGTATCTTACGACGCGCTCGGTCGCCTACGAAAAGCTCGCGACACCGTCGCTTGACAGAAACTATACTTTGCAAGACGGGCCACCGAGGCGCTGTTCGCCCCACGTGTTTAACGACCATCAAAACAAAAACATTCACTCACCGCGCTCGCCCAGCGGACGCTGCTGCTGCTCGGTTCTCTGCTGAGCCTCCTCCAGCAGCAACTTAACGGTCATTGTTTCAAGGGCGGCTCGAGGCTCCCGGTTCACCTGCCTCTCCGTTTGATATTCGAGGTTCCTCGGCGGGCGGGGGCCGGGTCTCGTGGCGATGCATCGATGCCCACCGGTCCCTTGTCAAAACACACTTGGCCCCTTGTTACGCGTGGTTCCGCGCGGCGACTGTGCGAGCTGCGGCGCGTGGTGCACGGCGCGCGCGCGTCAAGAAAACGCGACTAATAGGAAAACGGCGGCGGTAACACGAGCGTGGAAAATGGAGAAAAGAGAAGGGCGTGTGTACGTGAAGCGCGTTCGTCTATCGCGGCCAAGCCGTGGCATCGTGTACACTGAGTCACGAGCAACGTGTTCCCGCCGGTTTATGAAGAGCCACGGGTTCAGCTGATGTGCGCATGTGTCGGTGAATGCACCCGCCGTCGCGGCCAACGCGCGCCTATATTGACACGTGTTGCACGACGATAACAGGGGCCGATAACACTGCACCAGAGACAGAAGTAACGACGCAGAAACTGGCTGTGTCGGACGGCTGGCTGGCCGCGGCCTCGTCTCATCCCACCGTTCCAAACACCTCCCCCGCGTTTCCACGGTCACTGTCTCTGTTTCTCTCTTTCCCTCGCTCTGGGCCACTTCCTTTCTTCCTCTGGAATTATGTACCCTGCGCATACGTATCGATAACAGTGAATGGCTTTTGTTTCGGTCACGCGACAATTGTAATCTCTGGGATACAGATCGCTGTCGATCGAATCGATTCCTTCCGCTTCGAGGATCGGCGACTCGATCGCGACTGCTTAGATAGCAACGTTCGCCCGTTTCTGGATGGTAGGCTAAAAATAGATGGGATGCTCTTATGGTTAGAATGGATTTGATCGATGTGCACGATGGCCTGTGGGTGTTGATTTTAGAAACACCATCGGAAGAAACCCGTGGGAGGTACGAAATTGTTAAGTCACCTCACAAATTAGGAAGACCAGCGATAGAGGTCACTGCAGACTTGATATTCGTATTTCGAACACGGCGCGTGAATTTAATCGTCCACTGGGTCTCGTTGTTCGGCGGCTGCTCATTAAACAACATTTGTAGTCGTTGCTGGATTACCGGGCAATTCACGGGGAATATAAATCACCGTTTGCCGACGCGGCTGATTTAATTACGTCGATATGAGTGGAATGATAATCGCAGAATCTCTCTGCCGATAAAAAGAATAAGCGTGTGATACGGTAGTGTCGGGGGAATATAAATCGTTCTGTCGAATTCTTTTTTATGTCACTTATTGAAAAAACCAGTTAGTAGAATAACACTGTGGCGCCCTCTGTCGTCATTCTTGCGAACCATAATTACTCGGCCGATCATTTCAAACGCGTAGAGGAATGGAAACTATATTGATTTTTTTGCGATGCAAACAAAAGCTGTTTTCAGCGAATTGCAATTTACGTCGCACTTCTTTCTGTAGATACTTGGTAGATACTTCAGGGAGATGTGTATACGCTACGGAAACAACTATGTATTAATATGTAAAAGTAAACTTCCGGTCTTACTTTCTTATTAACATGAGCGTCTACAAAATTTAACAAGTTCGTAAAAATACCATCGCAATGCCCGGGGAAAAGAGAAACAATCAACGAAGGGGAAGACGGAGCTATGTTTCGTCGCCGTTTCGATCAACGTCTTCAACCCCAGCGTCGCAACAAAAACGGTAAATCTACAATTGGAAAAAGTCATCGGTAACCCAAATCGTATGATCTTCACTTTTCGCCGTGCTTCAAAAATAAATAGCTTGCGGTCCTGCGCACGAACAAACGCAGATACGCGTTTTGTTTATGGCAAACATTTTGTGTACATACTTATGGTTATCGTTCGCACTAAAAATACTGTATTAGGAACTGATTAAATATACACTTATTCTGAGGAAAGGTCTATAAACAAAATATCTTACGCGAAATCGTGCAACGATCTTTCAGACATTCGTAATATATAGTTCAGCAATGATGAGTACGAATTTTCTATCTTTAAATAAATAGATTTTCGATGCAGTAGTACACTGTGCTGTATGGTAATAAGGAATTTATAAGTTATATACCAATAATTTAATTTTTTTACGTGCACGTTCATCGGTAATTATAGTCCACTTAAATATTGTATATATTTATCATGCCAGCCAACATCACCTGCACATTGCACAGTGTGAAGTTCACTGATGATGAATAATATCAGAAAGTTTCAACGACAATTCAACGTTTAGCGACAGAATAAGCCGCTGAACGAAATTTTACAACGTCCATCCAATTTCCTACGTTACTTAACCGGAATTCTATCGAATTTCTATTGATTCTCTAACGATCTGAAGTGCGCCACGTTCGAGAGCTAGTTAATTTCCCGTTTTATTTCTGGAAAGTTCACGTGATTCGCTCTGAGTCGGCGTAAACGTTAGCGAACGTTAGGTTGCGTAACCAAGCTGAGTTAGCTGAGAGATCAAAAGTTTAGTCGCAGTCTTAGAAGATACTTACGAGAAGAAGGACGTTTGTTTCAATTACACCAAGTTTAGCGTGCAATATCATTAAACATGCCACGACGAGGACGTGCATCTGCTCCTCCACCAAGGACGTACGTATCCCTTCATTTCTCTACCGCGACAGTACCTCTGATTTCTTAATTATTGCGAACTCCATCAGCGCGCTGCTCGATGCGCAACGTGACGTTCATGTTAATCGAATTACACGTATACCTTGGGTTTTTGCCATAAGCATGTTCGAGAACAGTACGTAAATAATTTACGCTCCGTTTCAGGGTTAGGCGAGCTGCCCCAGCCCCAGCTCCGGCTCCAGTCGCAGCTCATCCTCCAGCACATGTTCCTGCATCGACACCAATGGTTGCTCAACCACAGCAGCCATCCCTCATGGGACAAATGGCTGCTACCGCTGGCGGTGTAGCCATTGGATCTGCTGTCGGACACACCATTGGACATGCTATGACCGGTCTATTCAGCGGCGGCTCCAGCGAAGCTGCTGCCGCGCCCGCTGCAGCTCCTGTGGCCCAAAGTGCTTCTGCACCGGGTTCTGCACCTGCTACTGGCGCTTGTGCATGGGAAATCAAGCAGTTCCTGGAATGCGCTCAGAACCAGTCTGACCTCAGTTTGTGCGAAGGGTTCAACGAAGCCATTCGCCAATGCAAAGCTTCCCACAGTAAGCGAACGCTTTAAACTGTTCCTTTAGGCTGTAAGTGGCGGAGAGGTACACGAAGCTGATCTGCCTTTGTTTCAGATATCATTTAAGAAACTATTCTTGGACAAGTGGATAGTAGCAGGCGCCAAAATAGAAGAAATTTAGGAAATCAACGTTACATGAATTAATTTAATAATTCACACGAGAATTTTTTAGGTTCTACATGCTTATGTCCAAAAAGAAAAGTCGTGTCTACTATTGTCTATTATGTATTACACAATGTTGCGATCTGTTCCTAATTCGAAGTGACATTAGAAACGCCTTTATGTTTAGACAATTTATGAATAAACTAATTTCTATGTACACCCATGTCATTCGTATTTGTTCAACCCTTAAATCGTGAAATTGTCACGGACTAAACGACACTGTAATCATCCAATCACCCAACATAAGATATTCGTAGATATTCTGGTAAATGGCGTTCTTTTATTCGGTATAAATTATATGATGCAATAGCGACGTTCGAATTGAAATTTGTGTTTATGCCAGGGAGCAATTGTTGCTGGTACAATTACTAAACCCAGTGATTCATCGCATTCCATTGATAACCCTAGAGCTAGTACATACCAAGGGCCTTGAATATACAAATAGCAACGTTTACGTTGCGCTCGAAGTGAAACCGATCACTGTAGTTGTAAAAGATTCTTTTTTACCACAGTTTCTTGCACAATTTAAATAGTATATATCTATTTAGGTTCAAGGCGAAAAGCGCGCCAAACAGCAACGGCCAGGCTTCAACGTTCAAAAGCGCTGCTGGTACCGCGGCAGGAGTTGCCGTTGGTTCTGTTCTGGTGAGTGTACAATATTAACGGTTTGTGTTCCATCAACGAATGTCAATCTGATCTTTCGACGTTCAAGGGGCAAGTGATCGGTAGCAAACTCGTAGGGCGCGCGTCATCGGCGAACGCAGAATCCCGTGACTCTGCCGAGATGCAAGAGCTTTGCGTTCCTGAAATACGGGAGTTCTTCGAATGCGCGTCGACAACCGAGAACTTGGACACGTGCAAAGCCTTTCACAATACGTGGATGAAATGTCAGAACAAATACAAACATTGTGAGAATTAGCCGATGCGTCGAATGAAATAATACGGTAGAATGAGAAAGGTAAGCGAGAATGTTAATCTTACCCCGGCTACAAGAGCAGTCAAAGACATGTGAGAAATTAATGATTTAAGAACATAGTTTATTAACTTAACGCGTTTCTCAAATACGACTTTATACTCGACCAAAGGAGGCAGTTAAGTGTGCAAGAAAAGGAGTATGGTAGACTATCTTTTCTCTGTGTTCAAGACGCGCATCACCACGAAGCCGGCGACCGTGGCTACAGCAATTCCCAGACCAGCCTTCCACCAGACGATAGAATCCCCTTGCATCAGTCCAAATTGATTTATATGTCTGAAATGTTAATAGTTATATTTCATAGCGCACACGTAAACATTTACTTAACTTCTCAATCCCACAAGCGCGTGTAAATACACACGTTTGCTTCGCGGTTAATCGAACAATAAACTCGATAATACTATCCTACCACGAGAATAGATTAATATTACAATCTCGATCTCGACACACTTTAATGCACACACACGCACACACACAGTTGTGAGAGAAGGAATCGATTATAGCTTCGAAATACATGTATTACAGAAATACCAAGGCAAGTATCATAGGATCAAACATATGTCATGCTCATGCAAAATACCAGTATTATTTTATATTGTAAGTCGTGAGCACACCGTGAAATGAAAAGAAACTTGTAATATAGACAAAAACCTTGTAAAAGAATTCCACCATTGCGTGGGAGAGGGTTTGTCAAGCAACACGTGGACCATACGCCTGAAACGACTGAAAAGACGTAAGACTTTGTTACGAGTAGCCTCGATCATGCGGCAATCTTTTCATCTGAGCAAATCGCCTAACACATTCGACAGATTGTACAGTTTGCTCTGTAGACGAGCAACGAGGTGGCAAGAGGAAATGTGATTCACGATTTGCTCAAGCTTACAATGTTTACGGTGTTGCAAAAATTCAGACCAACCTGTCTTTGTAAAATAATACCCATGCTCCTTGAAAGCGGCTAAACATGAAATCTCATTATTAGTGTCTAAGAGTCATTCAATTCGACGAATATACTGTGTTTCTTAAAGGCTACGAAAAAATATCAAATAAACATATCCGACAGCATTAGACAAATGCAATGCAACCCTGGATCTATATACGATATCTTTCGCAATGGTTTCAAATAAACATAACTGCTCCGTAAGGATTACGAAAAATCTTTCGAGCACTGCCATACTCGTACGAAATGTATACTTAACGATAATAAATAGTCGGGTGAATGGAACTTACGGGAAAGCTGCCATTGTCGCTAGTTTCACGAAGATTTCGCGCCGCACGGTACGAGAAATGCTGTAAGGTTGTGGTGGCATCAGTTTGTACTTATTGCAAAAACTTACTGGCTGTAGCAAATATTCTTGCTTCACTTCCGACAGATCGCTCTTATTTGCTACTATAAGAACAGGAATCTTACTATCCGCAAAGTATTTCTGGAAAAAGAAACGGGGGGATATCGATTCCATTGTAAAGCCATAGCGGATGTTTCGTATGCATTTGTTTGAAGTGACCAAGGGGATGCTTACAATGTAAATTCGTGCGATATATTCAAACGACTTAGGATTACTGGCATCATATACAAGAGCTGCCGCGTCACACTGAATCTGCGCTGGAGTTAGAGCATCCTGAACATTATGTATGTTTATGTCCCGCAGGATTATTGTCTTCTCTTGACCGTACACATGCACCGTGTTCACAGTTACGTGTGAATTCGCTGGGACCACTTCGTCGGTTAATTTCTGCAATTGTAGCGGGTGTTACCAAAATATTGTCAGATTTACATTGCAATATGTATTTATGCACGTACACATGCATATACCTCGAGTTTCGGATCAACGAACGTTCTACATAGCGTTGTTTTCCCGCTACTCTTTGGGCCAATTACGTGACAACTATAAACATTCCTGTTTGATTGCTTTTTTGCCAAGTCCAATTTTTTCTCGCGCGTGACTAGGATTGCGTTTGTTTGGCATTCGTTATTATACATGTTGTAACCTAGATATGCCATGTACTCTAACGTTTTTCGTACATTATTGAGAGTTAATAGCGCCCATTGACACATGTACCCTTGAAATGTGATCCAACCCTGTTGAAAAAGTAACAATACAGACCAGGGTTGACTAACTGGTGGCTCGCGAGCCACCGGGGGCACCTCCGCCTTGCTGCCACGCTGAACGGCCTCCTCCATACCTCCCAGACTCTGACGATCGCAGTCAAAAAGAGAAGGAAAGAAGGAGGAATCGACTGCGATCGTCAGAGTCTGATCGGAATGGAGAGGGGCCGTTCAGCGTGGCAGCAAAGGCGGAGGTGCCTCCGGTGGCTCGCGAGCCACCAGCTTGTCAACCCTGATATAGACGAATCAGAGGGCATAATGAATTAACAGTTTTGATAATTAAATGAGAAGAACCAAACCTTCTCATTAGTTGGTACAGTGTACTTATATTCATCGCTCCAGGGTGGAGACAAGCACCTCGAGAACAACGATTCCAATTCTGAGGGCGAAAGAGCACCATCCCGATCTCGGTCATGTTGCATAAATAACAGTGTTAAAAATTCTTGTCCCTTATGAGATAATTCAGTTGTGCAACCAGTAGGCACCTTCAATCTATTCAACGCAGGGAAAACTCATTAAATACGAATGAAACAAGCGTCGTAAATGCTGCGCGTTAATTGCATACTAACTGTGGAAGTATGTATTCTTTGGACATTTGTAACTCATTGTCGTAGCCAAATTTTCTCAACACGGCCCAAGTAGTTTCATTTCTTCCCCGTTGTATGAATAGACACTGAAGATACATAAAGCCTACAAATAACAAAAGACGTTTTCGTATATTGATTTTTGCAAATTGTAACGTGCAGTATACCTTTCATGGTAACACATCCATTGCAAACCCCGTCTTGAATATTTTTCGACAATACAGCCTTGACATCCTCCAACACCTGCGGCTGCAACGGAGTGTTGAAGCACCATTGCTGAAATGCATTTAGCTCCATATCGTTTAGCAAACCGTCATTATCCAAATCGCATATCTAAAATACGAAGAAACTTGTATTATACACGCCTGGCAAACGAAACGTTCGAGCTCCGGTATCTCGACTTACTTTAAAAATTCTCTGTAGCGCAATTTTACATTCCTCTGTAAGCTAAACATTGGATCACATTAGTAAGTCCAGATTCTAACAAATCATACGCGCTTTGAATTGAATTTTACCTCTTGAGCATCATAATTGTATAACGGTGTAGTGGGATGTAAAACAGCTTTTTGTGCATAGTAAAATGTTTCGGAAACATTTTGCAATGTTTTGGCAGAACACTGAAACAGAGTAGGTCGAAATCAGTCTCGGATCAATGGTAATGGTTTCAATATGTAGCGGCGCGATCGCAGCTTATCATTACCTCGATACAACTTTCGATTTCAGTGAATTCCTTCATTATAGGGTACACAGCCTACAACCAAAAACAACATTATGCTCCATTACGTAATTTAAATAAAACATTCTTAAACATCATCCAGAATATAATCCAGAAACCTCGATAGTAGAATAGTCTACAAGGTCGATCTTGTTCCCCACAAGTACCACTGGACAGCGATTATTAGACGCGCATCTCCTGATCAGCGGTAGCCAATAAGTAGCTGCTCTGTCCAACGTATCCTCATCCACCACAGAATATACAACGCAAATTACGTGCGCTTTTTGAATCTCATCGGCCAACTGATCCTCCGTTTGTTCAGCAGCTGCAAGGCAAAGGTTGTTACAAAAGGTCACGGCGGTGAGTCGTGCTTAGAGGAACAGCGACTGAATGCTTCGTTCGCACGCACCTGAATAATCAACGATGTGCGTGGGCACCTGCTCGGGCGTAACGTCCGCGGGTATAGTGATCTCTTCGGCTTTAAAGGGAACATCTTCCGCGTACTCCTCGCTGACTAGCGACAGTATCAGAGAAGTCTTGCCGACTCCGCGGTCGCCGATCAACAGAATTCTAACGCTGCGCCTGGGCGCGACTGGACGTTGCACCATAGTGACTCGACGAAAACCCTTACCAAGCGTAACAGCGGCGTTCACCGCCTAATTCCTCGAGGGCATTTTCGATCCTTCCTAACGGGAACTTCCGTGCTCTCACCCTAACCTATAAGCTCGCACCTTACCACCGCAACAGCATCCAAAACGTCACTTCTCGGCAATTTCTCGATTCCTCACGCCGACATCTTATCAGATGATTAGAATCTACGATCGGTAGCCACGATACGGCCCTCTCGGCCGTGTACGCGGAGAAACGCGTTGCTTCACCCGCTGCGATTGAACTTGCGCTTCGAGGGTGGGCTTTTCAAGGTTACGTTCAGTACCTCGAATGACAGTGTACACATGTAAAACGTACATACGCGCAGAAGGGAGTACGTGTGGGCATAAGGGACGATGAAACGAACAGAATACTCGGGTCCACGCACAGAACCGCCGGCACTGTTAACTTACGAATTAACAGTTTGGTAAAACGAGCAATTCGAATGTTAATGGGGAATGGAAAATCGGCCTATTCCAGTCTATTCGTGGAATAAATATTATGAATCCGTAGCGCCCGCATTGGCCCGCATTTAAATCGCATGCTGTGATGGATGTGTATGAAGCCTGAAGCCTCGTAGAAATCGATAGCGCTCAAATATTTCGGCGTTTGGGATTGACCTTTGGACATTTTTCTCAACGACCAGCACCGATTTATCTTCGAATCTCTGCAGATTGGCTTCTGCTTGTATTGCAATGCGATATTTGATCTTAATCGATGTTATTAGAGCGTGTATTTTAAGGAATAGTCAATTCTGTAACCATTACTGAAGTTTGAACGTGTATATAGAGTTGGAAAGACGAAACATTTTCAAGTGTTTCATTTTTAACCGACTTCAAAAAGGAGGAGGTTATAGATTTGAACCGTATCAATTTTTTTTTATATATTGACCGATTTTGATAATCTTTTTTTTATTCGAAAGAGGGCGATGCCCCGGTGGTTCCATCCTACACTGATCATCAATATCGGCCCAATATTTGCCAGTTCTGGTTAATAATAAAGACTATTGTCACCTAATTATTATTATTTACGTTAAAAATAAAAAAAAATAAAATCGACTTGAAAAAAATAAAATTGTACTAAAAAGTAAAAAATAATTTTTTCCCTTATATAATCTACGACTCTTATATTTTTTAAGTCGCCGCTTCATCGTTTGCACTGCGTAAATCTGGCGCCGCCTTAAAATATACGAGGGTCGTAGATTAAATAAGGGAATAAATTATTTTTTACTTTTCAGTGCAATTTAATTTTTTTGAAGTCGATTTTAATTTTTTTTTTTTCAAATTTTTAAATCTGCCGAAAGCATATTCCAATACTATCTCTTCTTCGCTCGGTTTTATCGTTCTAACATAATAAAATAAGCAGCACGGGTAGACGGTAAAACAAGTACAAAACATAAGTACGACTGATTGCGTCCATTATCTCGGGCGAAAGAACATTCTTACTGTTCTATTTGTTTTTCCGTATTGGCATGTGTAATTACTTGTACTATTAGTATGCCTGATTAACTAAGGAAGCGGGCATTAATGAAACAATTAATGGGTCGTTAATTCGCGGTGTAATTAAATAATTTTAACAAACGCACCGAAGCTGACGCGTGCGACCACCCGTTCGCGTCAAATAGGGAAAATTCAATTCTTCCGGCGTCTGTGAAGTGGTGCAAAGTTAGAGTAGATAATAGAGTTATGATATACGCGCGACTATTGTTGCTAATTAGCACAGCTTTGTGCAATTAGCGATAATAAGAGAATAACGTTCTGTTTTGCAACAAGAAGAGATGGAAGTGAATCTTTATTATCTCCCGGCTTGTTTGTTTCATTGGACAGTTTACAGATTGGTATATTCCGGATTGCGCTTTCTTCCTAACCCCCCAGGAATATAAAAATACAGACAGACCACTTAGGAAATAAACAAACTGATAACCTTTATGCATATAGTCACCTGAGGGTTCAAAACTCATTATCATGCCGCATTATCCCGCGCTCGAAGACATTGATGACCTACAACATTTTATTTCTCGGCAACAGTATTGAAAATCTTCAAAGCGGATTGCGAAATATTGTTAAACGAAGTTGCACACTTTCTAATAAAACCATTGTGCTAAACTAACGCTGCCTATTATTTACATATACCCTTCAACCCTTACTTATTACGCACTTCAATCATTAAGGGAGGAACCTGGTGTAATCGGCGGAAATCAAGGCTCTGTTTGCGAATTTTTTGTAAGGAAACTATACGTGCAATCATTACAGAACTTTCAGGCTACACGAGTATGTATTTCAAGAAGCGAAGAAATAATTTTTTATAAAAAAAATTAACGCGGTAATTTCAAATGGAGCAAGTGTTTCCGAGCGGCTCCGGGGTGGAAGTTGTTCAACTGCGTGCAGGTCTAGTGTCACTTGTAATGCCCTGAAACCAAAAAACCAAATAGTTTCTCTCGAAATTTTTACTGGACGTGCAGAATTCCTTCCCCTACAGAGTGGAACTCCCGCGTCAGCATTGGATGTTTGTAAAACATTTTATAACTAATTGAAGACGATTTTCTTCCTTAAAAGTGTGGGGAAAAATTGGTTCGCGCGTAACTCCCACAATTTTTCTTCAAATTCATCGGCAAAGTTCCACTCTGCAGGTTTGGTGTATAAAGTACTCACCCCAAAGCATTTTGCTTTCAGATGATTAGCTCACCTGAATCGATGTACACCACCTGCAGCGGCGCGCCGTGCAGGGCTATCTTCAACGATTAATAACTTCGACAATTTTATACATTCCGACGATTTTTTTTGTTGCAATTACTCGCAAACGTGCCCACAATAGATTGTGGAAAGTAAAGACTGTAACGATTATTTGGTATCAAAGTAATTTAGCGTCAAAGAAACTAACGATTTTACGTATCCAATAGAGCACTACCCCCTCAATGAAATGTATTATCTTGGTACATAGTCCAATGTAGAAATGATTAAACGCTAATTTAGATTACACCTCTAAGTTCTCTGTAATAGAACTTAGATGACTTAAGGGGAGGTTCCGGTCTAAAAATCGATTTTTGTTTCATTTCATTTTTCGAATGTTCAACCTATTAGGAATGCGCGTTTCAAAGGGGTTGTTGGAATTCGTAAAATTCCCGAAGTTATAGGCGTTTGAGTAGCGACTAATGCATGGGTAACAACCGGCCACTCGGTACTCGCGTAAAACTTTAAACGCGTTTCTCTCGAAACAGTGTTCTCAAAATCGGCAGGACCTGTATCTCCAAAAGTTATTATCCGATTCGACTGAACCGTCTTTTATTTTGGAGAATACACTTCTGGCTAGCGGGGAAACCAAAAGAAAAATACAAAGATTGAAAATTTATAATTTTTAAAAGCGTCGAAATGACGGGAAATATAGGGAAAGGGTGATTTCAAACTTCAGGTGTCATCATTTTCTAAAAAAGTGTCATTTTTGTAATTTTTCTGGTTCACCCCCTAGCCAGAAGTATATTCTCCAAAATGGAAAAAGGTTCAGTCGAATCGGATAATAACTTTTGGAGACACAGTTCCCACCGATTTGGATGAATTTTTCGACGCCTCGACTTTAACGATTTAATTATAAGAAAAAATGTATTTCTATAACTTAAGACATCCTTAATACAATGCAAAAACCCCCATTAAATTATATGCGGTAGTTTTCTTTTAATTAATTCCTAAAGATCACCTACTTTTTTGGACTCTAGACCGGAACCTCCCCTTAAGCTTTCTAAGGTAGCTATTACAGCTGATCGACACTAATAATCTGAACCTTTTCTTCGCCACGAAATTGCTTCAGGTTTTATGAGAAATAAGAACTGAAACTCCTGATAAATTGAAAGGAAATGGCAATAGACTAATGATACGGGGAGTAACAGTTAGCTGTAGTGTTTGAAATAATGTAATCAGGCACGTACCACCGAATTCCTAATGCAACATCCTGATGCACTATCTGGTTGATGATGGTACATGTCATTGGTTAACCTTCGATCGGATACGTCGAATACATTCGAAATAGGAAGGGATATCGCGCGAAGACTGCGAAATCTTGAGGGAGGTGGGTCGGCAGGTCGCCGATAGCCCGCCTTCTTCGATAGGATTCGGGTATAAAAGACTGGACTAACAGGCAGTCTGCATCGCATCATACCATTGAATCACAATGAGGTGCTTATTTGTCCTGTTGGCCCTGGTGGCTCTAGGAGCTTGCAGCGGTGGCAGACAAGCTGGTAAGTGTATACTTGTAATTTCTAACATTCGAACTTTAAAGCAGCTTTGAGCTTTCCACAAAGATACAATGAAAGTAATTCGCCATCCTTCACTTTACTTGTCTCTCGGAGTTCAAAGAACGACGGTTTTATACGCACGAAAGGAAGTAATTTATAGCAATTTATGCCTCGAGTCTTCATAAATGAATTGCCTGTAGTTTACTCTGTGTATTTCTGGTAATAGCTTAATGTAGTCAGAGGTAGTCGATCCAACTTAAATTTCGTCTCTCCGCTGTCGCTTCTTAGCGTGTAAAGAAAATTCTTTGCTCGTTCCAGCTGACCAGCAATTGCTGAACAAGCAGCAAGATGTCATGCAACTCCTGCAGAAGATCACAGCGGGTATTCCGAACCAGCAACTTCAGACCCTTGGTGCCTCCTACGACATTGAAAGCAACTCTCACCTCTACAACAACCCCATCATTGTTAAATACTATGCTGGTGCTGTGAAAGCCGGTTTGGTTCAGCCGAAGGGTACAGTCTTCAGCAGCACTGTCACCCAGCTGCGCAAAGAAGTGTCCCTTCTGTACAGGATCTTGGCGGGCGCGCAGGACTACCAGACGTTCTTGAAGACCGCTGCATGGGCTCGTGTTAATGTCAACGAAGGACAATACATCAAGGTACTAGATCGATATATACTACTCTGTATTCTGCGTCGCAAGCAACTTCTCCATAGGCAATACACTTATATACGTGCACCTGCTTTGCTGGTACCTTCGAAGCTCTAACACAAAAGCTACTAAACTTTTCTTCTATTTAAATCAATAGGCTTTGATCAGTGCTATCCTGACTCGTCAAGACACCCAGGGTATCATCCTCCCACCATCCTACGAAATCTTGCCTCAATTACACTTGGACTCGAGAATCATCCAGGAAGCTCAACAGGCTAGTATCCAAGCAGTCCAGCAGGGCATCCAGCACGTCCTGATCCCTGTCAACTACTCTTCGCTCTTAGCTCAAGACGAACAGCAGCTTTCTTACTTCACGCAAGACGTTGGCCTCGCTAACTACTATGGATACCTGAACCTTGTCAAAGACATTGAAAGCGCAGTAAGTAAACGAGGAATAACAGGATGTTTGTTTATAATACTTTACAGGTACAGCTGAATTAATATTCTCAATACTTGCTACAGCAGCAGCAACAGCAGCAGCAACAGCAGCCCTTGACACAGCAACAATACCAGCAACAAATCGTTGGAAAATACCTGCAACAAATAGGACAGGAACAGCAGAACATCAATGGCCACGGAGCGAAATACTTGTACCTCCATCAGCAACTTCTGGCTCACTACGAACTCAACCGTCTTTCGAACGGACTTGGCCCCATCCAGAAGATTGACTACAACAGCGTGAACGCTCCATTCCAGCCACATCTCCGCAACCTCAATGGACTCGAATTCCCCGCCCGCCCTGAGAACCTTCAGCTCCAGCCACAGAAGAACGATCTCATCCAGCACGTTCAGAAGCTGGAGCAAAGACTGATGGAAGCTGTCGAGTCCGGCCACGTCATCACTCCCCAAGGCATCTTCCTCTCTCTGTACCAACCCCAAGGTGTAAGCATTCTCGGTGACCTGATCGAAGGATGTGGCCAGAGCGTCAACCCAAGGTTTGCATTCTTTGAAGAGCGCGTTAGCGAACGACTATGTTCTATGAATATACTTAACTCATCTGTTACTTCCGAATAGATACTACGGAAGTCTCGAGGCCGCGGCACGCAAGCTTCTCGGCAATGCCCCCGAACCGCAGAACATTTGGGACTACACACCATCGGCTCTCGAGCTTGGTCAAACTGCTGTTCGCGACCCAGCCTTCTACCAGCTCTACAAGAAAATCATAAACCTTTACCAGAAATACCAGAAATCGTTGCCCGCTTACCAGTCCAACGACCTCATCCTCCCCGGCGTTTCTATCCAGAACGTTGACGTTAGCCAGCTTGTCACCCTCTTCACCGACTTCTTCATCGACCTTGACGCGGTTGCTGTCCCGCTCGGCCAGTACCAGCAACAGCAACCGATCCAACAGCAGCAGCAACAGCAGCAACAGCAGCAACAGCAGCAACAACAGCAACAAGTGCAACAGCAGGTTCAACAACAGATCAAGGCTCACCTGAAGAGATTGGACCACAAACCCTTCCAGTACCAGATCTCCGTTCACAGCGAGCAAAGCGTGCCGAATGCAGTTGTCCGTGTATTCCTTGGACCGAAACACGACTACCAGGGCCGTCCCATCAGCATCTCTCACAACAAGCAACTCTTCGTCGAGCTCGACCAGTTTGTGCAAACCTGTAAGTGCTAACGCGTCCCCTGAATGTGAATGACGCGCGGACTTGTTTCTAACGCTCTGTTCATCTCGTTTACAGTGCCCCAGGGCTCGTCCGTCATCATCAGAAACTCCCAGCAGGCCCCAGCTCAAAGCCACGACTATCCCAGCGCTCAGCAAATTCAACAGGGTGTTAATAGAGCTATCCGATCCCAGGAACCCTTCTACATCACCGAGGTCAGTGAATTCTCCAATTTAAGTCCCCCTCCCGGAATCGCAGCGACGTAACAAAGCTATATCCTTACAGCCGCAACAGATCTTCAGCTTCCCCGCCAGATTGGCTCTTCCCAAAGGTCAACCCCAGGGTTACCCACTTCAGTTGCTCGTCGTGATCTCCGGATCAGGCCCGCTTAACGTGCCATCAGGCCCAGTGATCCCAGAAGAGAACTTGGCCTTCCAGAGCCAGGAGTTCCAGATCATCAACCCCGAACAATACGAGCAGCTGGAGCAACAGCAGCAGCAGCAACAGCAGCAAGGCCAGAGCCAGGTGTCCGGCATCCAACCGAACGTGGAAGTCCTCCCCGAAAACTGGGTTCCAGTGCAACAGCAGATCCAAGGTGCTCTACCAAAGACGACGAGGCGGAGGCGTTCGTTGAACAAGGCTACTACTCACCGTATACGTCATTTCTTCTTTGCAGCCGTGAGGAACCACTATGCTAATGTCTACACTAAGAACCACGGACAGTACCCGCACTCGCAAATTCAGAACCCAGTCGGCCAGGAACAGGGCATGAGCTACACCATTCAAGGAGTCGGTGTACAACCCCAGAGGCAACAATCCCTGCAAGTGATACAAGGACAACCGATCCAGCAAATCCACCCGCGAGTACAACTGGAAGTTCAACCCATCCAAATGTCCCGCGGACAGCAGGCTAAATGGCAGCCGATGTCTAACCTGCAGCCAGGTCTGCAAGGTCTCTGGGCAGGGCAGCAAGGCATGCAAGGAGGTCAAGGTGTACAACAGGGCATGCAAGGCGGTCAGGGTGTACAACAGGGTGCGCAAGGCGTGCAACAGGGAGCTCAGGGTCTCCAGCAGGGAGCTCAAGGCCTGCAACAGGGAGCTCAAGGTCTGCAACAGGGAGCTCAGGGTCTGCAACAGGGAGCTCAAGGTCTGCAACAGGGACCTCAAGGTCTACAAGGTCTGCAAGGCGTACAGCAAGGTCTGCAAGGTGTACAGCAAGGTCTGCAAGGTGTACAGCAAGGTGTACAGCAGGGTGTGCAGCAAGGTGCGCAAGGTGTACAGCAAGATGTGCTAGGTCTGCTTGGTCAACGAGTACAAGGCGCGCAGCAGGGTATGCAACAAACAGGACAGCAACTTTCACAAGGTCTCCAAGGTGTGATCCAAGGAGTGTCTGGCGCTCAGCAAGTACCTCAAGCCATCCAAGGTGAGGCCGTACAAGGTCTGCAGGGTGTACAGTCATTGAACATCCCGTACAGCATGCAACAAGTAGGACAAGGAATCGGCGCAGGTCAACAATGGCAAGGAATTCAGGTCCCAGGCTCTCTCCTCAGCCAGGGCATTTTCGTCGACCAAGTCGCCAGTGGACAGCTCCACAATGGTGGTTTCCAGGGCATCTACGCTCAGTCACAGACGGTCCAGGACCCATCCGTTAGCGAATACTACCAGAAACAGCAAGTCTCCCAGAAGATCGGCGGCGCAATCTCCCTCGACGGCAAACCCCTCGGCTTCCCCTTGGACAGACCCCTGTCCCCGGGAGCCCTCAGCGTCCCCAACATCTTCGTAAAGGATGTCCTCGTCTTCCACGAGGGACAGCCCAGCAACGAAATAATCCAATAAACTTCATACGGCGAATCGTGCGCGGCTTCGTCAGAAGCCGTATGCAACGTTGTAATATTAATGCAAAGTAAAAGAAAAAAAGATTTCTTCGATATATCTCATTTGTAATGAATAAATTGCTATAAACAGCAGGTGTTTATTATAAGAACTTGTCTTCTCGATATACACCCCGCACATCTCGCCCGCTTAGTGCTCACCCCGTTCGGATTGACTGCCAAGGGAAGATCCCCAACCCGGAAATTCAAAAAATTAGGAAACATTCGGGATATATTACGCAATCTCTTTTGCTGCCAAATTCACTCTCAGGGGTGAAACTGACCCCCTGAAAATCCGGCTATTTTCCGATTTTCTGCTGTAACTTGGGAACTATAAGGGATAGAAAAAAGGTGTTCAGAGAAAAGTTACTTCTTTTAATTAGGACTATTATTTGGTAACTTACAGTTCTTATAGCTCGCGAGTTATAAGAAACTTAGCTTGATTTTCAGGGGTTAATTTCACTCCCTAGAGGTGCAAATCCAAAGACAAAAATATCGTGTTTCATATCATATGCGACTTTAATCTCACGAGACATTAATTTCACTATTTTAATTTTTTTAAACTATTTTTCTTTATAGTTTCATGAAATTAGACTCTCGCGAGGCAAGCTTCGCGATATATTTCCAAAAATCTCATCTCTCGCGACTATTTCCATTATTTACATTCAACTGATGCGGAGATTCTTGTCTCGCGTAAAATCTCGTCACGGACTCGCCACCTTTACAGTGGATTTAGGCAGAAAAGAAGATTGCGTAATGTGTATCCTCTACATATCCCCGAGATTTCATAACTCTCTGCACCTCCCTGCCCGGGATCTTCCCTTACGAGCGCAGCTGAAGGACCAAGGGAGGTCTCGGTAATTGAAAACCAGTAACTTCAAATCATTCTTTTATTAAACAAATCTCTTTCACCCAGCTAGCATTGGCGACAATGTTAACAGAACTCGAGCATCGGATGTCCCCTGTCAGTTGCCTCGACCCTTACTCTCCCGTCATCATCTCCATGAATTCTAAAAGCAAGAGAAAACTCGTGTGAAACGTTGCGTTCACTGGGGAAATCTTGAAGTCGGTGCAGGCGACAGCCCGAAGAAATCAACACTGAATTATCCAACAGCTTTAAATGTACGCACCGTCGAAGTCAACGGTGCCCGATCCATCGGTATCAATCTCAGCGATTATACCGTCGAGATCCGCGCTGGTGAGCTTGTCGTCGAGAGCGGCGAGGATCTCCTTCAACGTAGCCGTGGTGATGTATCCGTTCCCTTCGCGATCGTACAAGCGGAAGGCCTCCTTCAGCTCTTCCTGCATCGCCTCGGCGTCCTCCTCTTCCAGGAATCGGCCGGCGATCTTGCAGAAACCGTCGAAGTTCACTTTCCCAGTGCCTTCGGAGTCGGTTTCCTTGATCATAGCGTTCAGCTCCGCGTCGTCGAACAGCTGGCCCATGGTGTTCAGTATCGTCGAGATCTTCAGGGTGTCGATGAAGCCGCTCTTCGTCGTGTCGAACATCTGGAACGCTTTCCTCATCACGGCGGTCTTCTGTTCGTCTTCCTCCTGCAAACGTATAATCCGATCTGTACCACGGGCATCCTTCTCCTCGTTACAATCGTTACAGCGCAAGCTACGCGAGCTCCTCGTGTCCCGGGCTCTCCTCGAGCACCCGCTCGGACGTTTCTTTCACTTAATTAATCGCCAATAAAAAAAGAAAACAAAAAAACCACTGATCGGAGCCACGTAATTTGTTGATAGATTCTTGGAGAATCCAGTCGAATCAACGGAGTATTCGTCGCGAACTTGGGGGTGGCGAGAGATCCACGAGGGTCGAATGGGACGTCTCCGCGACTCTTACCATGATGCCGGTTTTCTCGCACGACGGACGACGGATACCTGAAGTGCCGAGGCTTTTCCGTCCCGGTATAAAGACATCCTCCGCGTCTGGTAAACCAGCTAGAAAACTGGTGGGCGCAAAAATAGAGCGGGCCGACGAAAAATTGAAATATGTTATAAGTGGTTCCTCCGCTATGTCGGAAGGCCGATCCTAAATCATACATCATGCTGGGAGCTCAGCTGACCGATCCTCCCGTTCGCGACGGCTTCATCGGTAATACACGATATTGCTCAACGATCCGATTACTGTCAGGTGTAAACGGAGACGTTACGGGCAGAGTGGTGTCGAGATTACGCTGGATCGTCATGGAAGCGGAAAAGATCGTAGAAATGCGCCCGTGCCCATTCATGAGACGATAAGATCGAAAAGCCACAGTGGTATTTGTCTTGGCAGGCGATGCGCTAAACGGGGAAATTTTCACCACTCCGTGGTAACGATTCCATCAACGTAGAGGCTTCTAAACGGCTTACATAAATCCATCCGTGTTCCGCGCAAATGGTTATAATTCCCACCCCCCAGAACAACGCTCCACGCGCGATCCTCGGACACGTCGCCGTTCTTAGATCGCCGCCCACGCGTTGCAGCAAACCGTTGCAACACGCGTTCTACCTGGCCTGGCGGTACCGGTAAAAATATAACGAGTCCTCGGTCTCTTTGAGAACGATTCATCAACGATCCCGTGCGTTTTCCGGACAGCGAGGTGGAAATAGGTCGGAGGCCGTTTCCCCGACTTTGAGGCCGATCGTGAGAACCAGGCGACGGCCCTGACTGTTACGTCCAACACGAGCTTTACAACTGTTCGTATAGTTTGTATTATTTATTTATTCTTACGCCGCGCGGGCATAAATCCTAGTTGCGCAGTGGCGATGATGTAAGTACCTATTGCAACTAACCGGCAAGGGTCATTTAATCCGGCGTCCGCCGCGAGGAACCACTGGAGTAGTCCACCTCCTTCGACCTTTGCTACATGACACTTTATTCTTCGTTATAGAGTCAATACCGAAGATAGGGTAATTACGGGAGAGTTGCCTGACCTTGCGCAAAATTGTCACCGTGTCTAAGTTTTGTAATGAAATTTCTTTTTCAAGGATACATATTATTAGATTAACATCTTGAGCTACTGCTAGCTTTGAAGGGAATCAAAATTTTAATATTTGTCACCCTTGAAAAATTCGAACCAAAAACATCCTCATTTTGGGAGAGACGCCGCACATGCAGGACTGGTGCCGTATTTCGAAGAACGTTTAATTTACCATTTAAACTTGTTAATTTTAACTTTTTCTTAAAAAAAAAATAAAAGCATAGTAAAATGGAAGACATTTTTAATTTATACAGTTATAAATAACAATAAAATTGGAAAAGTAAATAGGTACAGATATTATTTCTGCTTTTCTAAATTTAATTGTCTTTTCTTCTTCCGAGAAATATTCCACAGAGTTCCTTTAACGTATTACAAAAGTTGTATCACGAGAAAACTATGAATTTTTAACTGCTACAATAGCAAAAATAAACTAGACGTATAACTATCGAGGCAGTGCGCGGTAGGCTTACCTCGAAAAATAGCAAAATCTTCAAAAGTAATAAGGAAATAAAATCGACAGTGTTGTATTTTATTACCGGTAGCCCTGAAATACCGAAAGTGCGGCGCCTCTCCCAGTGCAGCATCTCTCCCAAAATTACCCTAGAATTGCTGCGATGCAACGGATCTCTCTAGTTTAAATCGTTAGGGACGAATCGAGCTGATAGTGTCTCTTGTATCGCGGGGTTTGCGCAGCCCCTGAGTCACCGTGACCAGCTGTTCACTTCTGTCTGGCAGCTATTTCGCGGCTGGCCGTGGAAAGGGGTCTAAAAAGATTGATCCAAATTGACTTCCCTGTACCAGTTACGTGGCACGTGTCTCGCTCCACCGCTCGAGGATGAAAAGCGATAAGAGGGACACACGTTGGACACACGAGCAGAGCCGCAGAGATACTTGTTGGAGGAGTTCCTGACCTCGCGGGATAATTCCGCGGGCATCCGCCACGCCTATAAATAATGCCAGGCAATTAATCATGCAGCGGCTGGTTTGTACAAGAATTTCGTTTTGCGCGTCGCAGGGGACCGAAGTGTCTGTGCATACTCGCGCAGTTTTCATTCAGTCGATCCTCGCTGCCCGGCCGACAGGGGCGCGTGCAAAGACCGACCAACGGACACGTTGTACGTAAATTTGTCTCGTTAGAAATATTTTCGGTGCCAGCGCATCATCGTCGTCGTCGCTGTCGCCGCAGGCGATACCCGCCACGCGCTCCCCCCGTCCAAATCTGACGACGGCGTTTCGGTCGCGCAAAAGCAATTACGTGCCGGTGCCAAGTTCTGAAAATCAACGCTCCCTTGGCAAGCGCACGCCAGCTCGGAAGCCGACTCGTTAGAGAGGCATGCGGATGCCGCCCCCGGCGGTCCAGCGCCTCCAAGTTTCGCCCTCGAGAAATAAGTTCCATTAATAAAGCCTGCCTCTGGCGTTATCACTCGACGCATCGACAAATTCATCAGGGAATGCGACGCATAATTGTACAACGCTGTCTAATTGAATATGTAGGAACGCGCCACGCTTGGTCCTTGGATGTAGAATAGGAGGAGCGATGTCTTGGTTCCTTGGAGGATGCAAACTTAACAGTCTTCGAAGCTCCGGCCCTCCTAGCGTTTGTCCGATCAGCAGCGTGGCCGCTGCAGTTGGAAACCTGTGGGGTACACGGGAGAAATTGATAGAAATGAATTAGATAGAACATAGTATCTGGTATAAACGATAAGGAAGAAGTACAGTTTATTCCAATTATCATAGCTCGTATAAAGAAGATTGCGTCGCGAGTCGAATAATAGCAGAGTTTATATAACAAAGTTCTCTGGTATGCAGCACCGTTCCGTCTTCGACATAAGACAGTCGACGTGGGTGGTAGGACATCGTTAATAGCGGCACGTGTATCTCAATCTGAAATCTATGAAATTGGCTGTGACCATTGCTAGCGCGAAGGCGATACTTCGAGCCGTTTAACGCGGCCGTGATGGCACGGGTCCGCGAGTTGCTTGACGCGTTCAGCGCTGAAGAACACCTTGTCGATCCCAGACAACCCGTATCAACGGGATTCTTCCCTCTGGTTCGTGGATTCGTCATCTCGCTGGCCTCCTGCCATGCTCCCTAATATGGCGCGCTCGCTACGCCCTTCCGTGACAGTCTTTTACCCGTTATCTGGAACCTCCAACCTGTTCCGTCGCCACTTTACCCTGTTAAACAGAAGAGAAATGTAAAAGGAACCGTCGTACGCAATTAGTCGATGCGCTCTAAAACATCCGCTTACTCATGTTTCCACTTTCGATGTGCAGATCGTTTATAGATAGAAACGCTATCGCGCGGTATAATTGGAGTTTCATAATAATCCTATTTCCCAACCTGCCCGCTTACTTTCGCCAAAGAAAAACGAATCGAACGAGTCGAAGCAACGTACTACGAACAGTTTGAATCCCGAAGGCGAATGGCTGGTCGGCAATGAAGATCGAGCGTCA
This sequence comes from Andrena cerasifolii, assembly GCF_050908995.1. NCBI lineage: Eukaryota > Metazoa > Arthropoda > Insecta > Hymenoptera > Andrenidae > Andrena > Andrena cerasifolii. Next base: position 7,619,624 of record NC_135123.1, read on the forward strand.
CGTGGTTAAGAGCAGCTCGGTCGGTAAACGAGCTTGCGAAAGTTGGGAGACGCGAAGCTTCATGGATATCGCATAGAACGACGTTAAGCTGACAGACAGCGCGCTTCTAGGAGGATGGAAAAGCATGAGAGCCGACCACAGGGTCTCGTAGGATCGCATTACGGAACGCCCGTGTTAAGAGGGGGGCACGGCTCGCCGCCGAGCACAATATATATGCGACTGTACATATGTATACGTACATAATATGGTGTGTGTGTGTATATATATGTTACATATACATATATGTATGTCAGCAAGGTAGTGTGTTCGCGGATCGTGCGTGCAGAAAGCGCTTAAATATTCACATTACGGATGTTTTTGCCGGAGTGACGCGCGCGTAATAGACGGGACGTTTATCGAGATGCAACGAATGTACGAGCGCAACGAGAATGGAAGTCCGTGCTAAATACGGATCGCGCGACTTGCAAATAAGTAGCGCCGATGGACGCGGCCATGTTTTCTGGTAGCAGAAATCTTACCCATTAATAATTTGTTAATCGTCGACCACGAGAAGTGGAGCGTGCAGAATGCCGAAATGCAACGTGAAGACCAAGTATCTACCAGCAACGTTCGCTTGGACGATCCTCCTAAGCACCACGACACTATTCTTCTGTTTCCCGTGAGTTCCGCACGCACGCCTGTCTCTGCCTCACTCGTGAGAGGCCGCAACGTTTACCCTACTGTTTTCATTCAACAGACTTTCCTTTGGTCTGTTGATACACGAGCTCACAGAGTTAACTTGGATCTTTCAGGTGTCAGTATTATGTGTTTCAATGGGGAATGTGGGTACCTGCGGTGCAAGGCGTCATCACCTTCTTCGTACTGGCAAATTTCACGCTGGCAACTTTCATGGATCCGGGTGTCATACCAAAGGGTAGGCAAAGAATCAGGGCGGAGACGGTGTATGAACACGTAAGCGTGCAACGGTTCCGTCGAATGATACGATTCTGTTTAAAGCACCACCCGACGAGGATCGAGAGGACGACTACCATGCTCCGTTGTACAAAAGCGTAGAAATCAATGGCATTACGGTCCGTATGAAATGGTGCGTCACGTGCAACTTCTACAGACCGCCCCGTTGCTCTCATTGCAGCGTTTGCAATCATTGTATCGAGGTTTGTAGTGGATACCGTTTGGCTTATGCGGAGTAGCAATGTAAACGCTCACCTATTCTACTTAATCTTTTCAGACGTTCGATCATCACTGTCCGTGGGTAAACAACTGCATTGGTAGAAGGAACTACAGATTCTTCTTTTGCTTCCTTCTGTCGCTCAGTTTTCATATGCTCAGCATATTCGGGCTTTGCCTGCATTTTGTGTTGGAGCATAAACAACAGCTGGGCGAAGTAGACACAATCGTCGCGTATCCTTTCCTCCTGAGTTGACGGCGAATTAATAGAAGTAGCTCGGCGCGAACTCTGAACGGGAGATTATAATCCTTAAGTTTAAAACAGACTCGTGATTATAGGAGTGATTATACTCTTGTTCATTCCAATATTTGGACTGACTGTCTTTCACATAGTACTTCTTTCAAGAGGACGCACGACAAACGAACAGGTAACGGGTAAATTTAATGGAGGCTACAATCCTTTTTCCCGTGGTTGCTTACATAATTGCTGTTATACGCAATGTGGACCACACTACCCCAGGTAATGCGTAACCGATTGTGATCGTTAACCACAAGTGGAGCCGATGATTAATCAATGAATCGTAACGTTTCAGTCTAATTAAGCCTGATAAGTATTCAGGGAAACGACGCGGACCCTGTACATCTGAGATATCGACTATAGGCAGTGAGAACCAGGTAAAAACCTATATGGATAGCAGCAATGGTGTTAGAAATGCCAGTTCGAATGCTTACAATAAGGTAAGAGCTAGTGCAACTTTGCTTGACACTTCAGATACTAAGTACGAGAAGATTTTAACAACTGTAACTAGCACTTCCTCTCTAGCATGGAGTTTCGATGCCTTGTTGGTGTAGACGTATCAGCTTTGTGTAGCCGTTTTATCGTAGCCATGTAATTCACTCTGCTTTAGAATTATCCAAACTTCCGCTACTCCACCTTCTCTATGCTTCGAGGCTTCAATAGGACATAGATCGTCTGTCGTAAGCTTTCAGTTTAACGCACAAGTGGTACATCTAGATGACGGTTCTTGCACGATTTTGTAAATCTCCGTTTGTTAACTCCGAATTTATTTATTTAGAGTACAATTTCGAGCAGCGATTCCTCCTATTTGTAATACCTTAATCACAACGTTGGAAAGATGCGGTCACTTCCCGTTCAGTTCCCTGTCCCCCATCCACTCTGGTTAAACGTCAATATTTCCCCTCCCCCCCCAAAAAAGTGTGCGTTATATATACACATAAATAGTAGCCACGATGATTGAACAATGAGTATTAATCGATTGTTATAATGGAAATAGCATAGGATGCATTACTTATTGCTTGCAGTTATCTCCTGGACGAGATGGCTCGGATACAGACATGGAGCCCACCGCGTCCCAGTCAGCCGATTGCGAGCCCACGCCCCCGCTACAAAGACACGGTTCCAAAAGCAATTTCTTCCTGCCACCTGTGGAGAACAATGAATCTCCCAGGCATCCGCCGACGTCGCAGCACCGCCATCCAATACATTATACAAGAGGCAGCCCTCATCCGAGGCCAAGGTAAACTAAAACAACGACGATGGGTTGATGTCTGGTTTGCTAATAATTTTTCTAATATACATAAGGTACGTTGTCAATACCTATAGGGGAATGAACGGCTCTCGAAGCCATACTCCCGATCCATTATCGCCAGAGGCAAGCGGATCGCCTACCACAGCCTCGCAAAGAGGTCAAGGCCAAGGGGGTGCTAGTCCAACTACACAACGGATTAAAGCTATTGGAGTGCCAACTCCGCTTGCCATTTCCAGTCCTATCCGCAGGTATACTATGCTCGTCTATGCTACTGAATATAATAGAAAAAAAGTACGGACGTCAAGTTGATATAACACGTTCTCGCTGTGATGTATCGAATATTATGAGATTCGTTATATTCCGTGGACACAAGATACTTTCCAAATATTGAACTTCTAGATGTACTTTTTTTTGGTATACGTATATATATATATATATAAAATTGTATCTCGCGGCGTTCTCACATTGCACAAAATTGATTTCGACGTAGAGAGCAAGAGGGAAGCGCCACACTAGTACTAGTTACATTTGCATTTCTTTGAGCACGCTACCAATACAAAGTGAATATAATTCTCCTTCTTTCGATGTTCCTGTTTGCTACCTTTTTCGATACGATGTGACGCCTGTTACTTCAGACTCCCCTGTCCCTCACTTGCGAACACCTCACTCTTGCTCTTATTCTTTCTTCCTACTTCTATCTCACCACTGTTCTCGCCTTCTGAATGACGAAGGGACGTGTGACAGACGGGAAAATAATGAATATGTATAAAAAGACCGTTGGGCGATGTAGATCACGATAATATCGTACAGAATTAGTCTCTCTGCATGTACATATTACAAGATATATGGTATATAGATAAGTTTGTGTCCCACTGCAGGGGGTGGTAACTGCAAGGAGCTGCTTTCTACCATCATGTTGCAACCTACTGCAGGTAAACACGAACTTCATCCTACGAGGACATATCGTAGTTTAAAGTTATGCTTTCTTGCATATATTTACATACATTTATATCCATATAGGGTGTTAATAAAAGGGGGCTCAAAGCGCGCAGGCCATTTGGATCCCACTGAACCGAGTAAAGGGTGCTTAGGCAAACGTGAAGCCCCGAAATTGATTTTCTCAGAATTACAAATATTACATTCTGCTTCAACGAGTGGACGTCCACCGGAGAACTCTGATAGAGTTAATATCCCTACGCAGACCGAGTATATTTTGCCCGGTTCGGCGATCGTCGCACGCTCTGTCGCACATTGAACCCCTCTTCTTTAACAGTCTGCGTTTAAGAGCGAAAGTATACATACTCGAAACCATATATGTATATACGTACGCACATATATACATATATTCACACATGTATCAGTCGACCAACACGCAAGTATAAATGTCCACATATGTATTTCCTAGGTTTTGTCGCTACCTTTTTACGTTTCAATTGGATAGATGCTAATTTTATAACAGGAATGATGCGCTGTTCTCTCTCTCTCTCCTATATGTCTCGCCAGAGCCGTATTTGTATGGCTACAGTTGCTCAGCACTCTCGCATAATTCATCTTGGTTCACTGTACCCGTGCGCATTTGTCAATTATTGAGATATCTCTCTTACTAAGTGTGCTCTGCTTGGAAGGACGGATGCCAGAGTGACGTGTCTCTGTTGCAGATCGAACCCGGGCACGCCGACGCAGGTTCGTCGGCCGGATTTTATAGGAGTGAACGACGCCCCGACATACTATGATGTACAGCAGGGGAACAACGCCGGCGGTGGTGCTACCTGCGGCGCCGTCGTGGCGGGCTACAGCCCCCAGCGTCGTTTCCTGTCGGAGAGCGAGCTGGTGCGTCAGGGCACCGACCACTCCTACTCGAGAACGAACAATACCGTGGACAACATACGGGAGCTGGCCGGTTCCCCGCAGCGCGGCGTCTATATGTGGAAGGACAATTCACCGGGCAGCTATCCGGCTCCGCCCGGGACGACGAACGCCGCGACGCACCAGTCGCCCTCCCAAAGACCACCGCCAGCCTACGATTACTATCGTTCGAATCCAACCAGCCCCACGCAGCAATTGTACGCCAATGCGCCGAGGGCGGCGTATCATCCCGCGATGAGGGGCGGGGTGCCGGTCTTCCCACCCCATCAGTCGCCCCAGGTGAAACGAAAGGCCACGATGGCGACACCGACGACGCCCACGTCTGGCGACGCACGGCGCAGACCGATGTCCTTCGTCAGGGCCCTGGAGATGACGGACTCCATGGAGATGGTGTCCGCGCCCAACGACAACAGATCCCAGCGGCCCACCACGCCGACGCCAGACAGGGCGAGTGTCTACGACATGAACTATGAGATCTCCGTATAGCCCAGCTTCACGGTCCCCGCACCATCTTGCGGCTGGACGGAATACGTACGAGAGTTGCCAGCGAGGAGGATAGAACGCGTGCCACTCGCGAGATATCCGTCTGAATCGAGTATCTGAGGGTGCCGATGCAGCTAACACATTCTACCGTCAAAACGATATTAATTAATCCTTTGGTCGCTGCGGAGGCCTGTGGTCACGTTCGGTCGAGCCGTGCAATTCGCCAGATCAGCGTCCACAGGAGCGCGAACGAACAACAGTAGAGGAATTCCCCGCGCCGCGTATGTTAAGCGGACCAGTCACGGCGCCAAGTGGATTAAAACCTGTTTCGTGGTATCGTACACAGTTCTTCCGGTCCAAACACACTGATCCCGCCGTCTATTCGATGCTTCGTCGTGATAACGTGGAATGTAGCCGATCGTTCTCCCCCCGACGGTTAAAATTGTACTGAAGAGCCGTCAGGGAGAACGGCGATATTGGTGTCTGTTTATTTTCCGTTCAAGCGCATTAACACTCAAAACGGGGAAGGTATCGCGGTTCCATTTCACGTTCGATTGCGCGTAGACAAGCAACGTAGGGTTTCGGTTCGACGGGGAGTCTTTATTGTTGACGCGCAAGACTGTCCGTGTCATGTTATATTAGAGATATGTTTTTGGTTTAGCCGTTCATTGGAGCGAGATGCGCTCGAATCGTTGTGATCACGGGTAGAGGAAATATTATCGAGGTACGCTCGAGTACGCGAATGGTGCGCAGAACGATACCCCCGAGGACACATCGCCGAATGTGTATTTTGCCACGTATTACAGTTCACCTAGGTGTGATCAAGGCGCAGAGTGTTCCAGTGTCCCACGAATTATATTCCGTTCGCCCGATAATGGTTTCTACAACCTTGCTTGTATTCCATCTATCCGCGATAGCAGCAGACGGGACGCATGTTCATTTGTACGAGACGTTTCGCGGGCGCTGGATTCGCGATCGAGTCGCGGCGCCGCCAGCACGAAAGTAAACCCGAACGCGTAGAAATAAATCGCCGAGCGTCGTCGTTGCTCCGGATCGATCGAGCCCTCACGCTCGGCGCCGAACCATTCTATTTTTTAGTGTACACACAGTGTAAGGTCAGTTTAGATTTTTATACCGTGACGTGGTGACTCAATTTCTAGGGGAGTAGCGTCGTTTAAATTCTCGTTCCTCTTTTGTTTTCCTCTTCTCTGTCGAGCGTATGATTTGACGAGTAACGAAAGACCATAGGGATTATTATTGCGTGCATTTCGAGGGAGGGCTGATTTTGATCGCGATCTCCGCCCCTATCAGCCCCACGTTTTTACACGGGGACAGCGAGCGAAACGAGCTAGAGCGTAGGAGCGCGGGATCAAAGTCGAGCCCCGCCAGTATATGTATAGTCTCCTATCTTCGTTTGACGCGAGAACAGTTCCGTGTCCAGTTAAAGAAGATGTTACTTAATCGATTTAAGTCATTATCGTCGAGGATAGAATTTAACGAATTCTGTGTAAAATAATCGTGAAACACGTGTAGCAAATTTTTAATATACATATTTAAACGATATTTATACGTAAATAATAAAACATAAGACTTTATAATGATTTCAATTGTTTGTTATGAATGATGATTTTATCGATGTGACCACTAATAACGATCGATTGATTTTTATGAATAAAAAAGGAGAGAGAAAAAAAAACAGTATAGTTAGAGGGAATACGCGAAAGAGAAGGGTGCGTGTGTGCGAATGGATGTATACCATGGGAGTCTTAGTGTATTAAGCTAAGGGACGAACGAAAAAGAGATAAAAGGTAAAAGCTGACAGACCAACGTTTCAAATGTTTAACGATAGCAGATAACCCGCTTGATGACAGAAGAAGCAAATGAACTCTGCAAGAAGAAACAGGGGGGGAAATACATTTTTGTAATATATATATTGCATAAAATTTATTGGTATAACTACTGCCACTGTTATGTTTGTAACATACCCCGCTTTTGAAGATTGCATGTCGATTTCTGTATCATGTATTTGTATGCGAGACCAATATTAACGATCTACAAAGGCTTAACGAATTATTGCGAGCCGCGGGCGCGCAAGGTGGTCGCGAAATATATTTGCGTATCCATTTACCTTGCGGCCAAACGATAATCGAATTATTACATTGTTACATAGTGCATATCGTTCAGCTAGACGGCTTTACCGAACATCGAATATTTCCAAACTGAAGGGAGAATTTTATTCAACGAGTGATTCGACCGGGTATATCTGGAGTAAACAGAAAACGAGAGAATACGCTGCGATCAATGGATCGTTAGAGAGCATTTCTTTAAACGTTGGCGCTACCTTCTTCCGTCTTCGGTTACACGTGTTCTTTTTTCCCCGCCTTTGTAACGAGCTGTGCCAAAAGAAACACGGGGAAACGGTACGATTCCCCATACCGCACTGTCCGATCGTGTAGTTTCACACGAATAACGGAGCACTGGCAAAGAGAAGAAAAAGAAAACAAAGGACCGATACAACATTAAAACGAATTGGTTTAGAGAACTATGTGTAAGGTGTGACGAATGTTTAGTGTTTATAATTCGGTGTACTTGTACATAAATATTGCTCGTTATTATCACTCAAATGTACATACATATACATTTCGGTACTTACGTATCGTTGCAGCAATCTATATGAATAAAATTCATGAAATACAAGCCGATTGTACTTTAACTGCCATCTAATCCTACATCTTATTAAGAAAGTTAACATTATTATGAATTTACCTGTCATACTTCCCTGGCACGATATTTATTTAATTATTAACGCGAAGAAAACCTGTTTACATATTCTTTCACTTACAAACCGAGGTTTAAGCTCAATTACAGAGAAATTGCATAGCATTGTATAGCTGTAATATAATGACAAACTTGTCACTTTATTATTTTAAGAAGCATATAAAACAATTTCTTCATTTACCGACCGCGTCGGTAACTAGGCGCCTCACGTGCGTTCAGATCCAGAAATTCGCCCGAGTTAATAGGAACACAGGATGTCGGTGGAGGTGGAACGACCGAACGACAGATGCGTGCCACTTACTTTGATTATGCTGGCCTGATACAGGAGCCGGAGCACATGACCAAAGTTAGTGGCACGCCATCTATCGTTATCTCGTCGCACACACTAGCGCTCTCTCTCTCACACAGTCCACCTATCTCCATTCTTCTCGCACACGATACGTTTCTCTCTTGCACAGCTCCGTCGTGCCACCTCCACCTACATCCTGTGCTCCTATTAACTCGGGCGAATTTCCGGATCCAAATGGACCTGAAGTCCTTAGTTCACGCGTTGCACAGCAGGTGGCTAAAGCTTTTAGCGCACTTCAGCGGAGCGTGAACCTGGATGAACCTGAACCAAATAAATTACTATCGACCCTCATTTATAAGTAATAAATTAATAACGCTGTTAACGAATCTCGTTGCATAACGAATCGGAATTTGTCCACGAGAGCTTTACATTCTCAGAGTGGAAATAAATGAATATGAGAATCATTGAAGCGGTTTAAGATAATTGCATAATATGTTTATTATATGCAGGCCCTGTACGCAATTACAAGTGCAGTGTATTTAATGAAATCGACACGATTGAGAGTAAAAGAAAACTGTCCGCCGTAGCATATCCGTCGGGATTGGTGTAATATTTTGGAAAATAGGCGCTCGGTGCTGCGATCGGATTTTCATAGATTTATGGTCGGTGTAATACTATGGTCGGGACCCGGCGGGAATCAGCGACGTGAGCGCCGCGTCAGTTCATTAGTAATTTTGTTTCGTGCGCTTCGTAAACCTCGCGTATTACTTTATTATGGAATGGACGATGAGATAAAAAAGTTCGTAATTATCGCTTTCGCGTGGTGTTTGCACGCGGTTCCATTCAATAGGCGACGAGCAGCGTGAACGTGTCCCGCGAAAGGCGACGAGAATTTTAGCGGCACTATCCGCCATTATTGGCGTTCACACGGCGTTCAACAAAGTTTTACTTTCAGTACGCGGAGACGAAAATCGCGCCTATAACTTGCAAACCTACAGCATTTTATAATGTAAGTAATGCATATTATTTTGAGGATGCTTCCCCTGTGTTTCCTTTGTACGACGGTAACCTCGTCATTGCCGGGTGTTTTCATGTGGCCGCAGGGCACGCAGTCGTAAGGATAGTACGGGCAAAAGCGACTCCGAGGCGACTGATAAAGAGAACAAGAGGGAAAGAGGCAGGGAAAGGGAGAGGAAGAAGCGCGCCGCTTCGTCATCCAGCAGTGGCAGTAGGTAAGATCGTGTCAATTTCTGTAATAAAACTGTAATAATTCGACCAGGTATCTTATGTACAAAACCACTATTATCTATGTTCGGTAGTTCTTCGGACAGCAGTTCTGGTTCATCGTCTACAAGCAGCGGAAGCAGTTCCAGGTCAAGCTCCTCTTCTAGCACCACCTCTAGTAGTTCGGGAAGCTCATCCGGGAGCTCCAGAGAAAGGGGAAGGAAACGTAGTCGTAGCAAAAGCGTTGATGCTTCGCGAAGGCATGATAACAAAGAGAAGGAACGAGAGAAGGAAAGGGAAAGAGATAGGGACAGGGATAGAGATAGAGACAGAGATAGGGAGAAGGACAAGAAGAAGAGTAGCAATTCCGTGGTCGATAAACCAAAACCCAAAGGACGTTCCAGGTAGATACATTACCCTGATAGGTGTATGGATCGTTCGATTTCATTTTACTAATAGCATGGTTTATTTTATTCCATCCCCTTCGTAGATCACCCTCGCCGCGCAGAAAGCGCAGAGAAAGGTCACCGATTCCCAGACCAACGAAAATACATATTGGTCATTTGACGCGTAACGTCACTAAAGAACACATCATGGAGATCTTCTCTACGTACGGCCAGATAAAGATGGTCGACTTTGCTATGGACAAGCTTCATCCCAATCAAGGACGAGGCTTCGCGTACGTGGAGTTCGAAACTGCGGACGAGGCGGAGAATGCAATGAAACACATGGATGGCGGTAAGTTAAAATATTGAGCTCTCTCCCGAGCTGTTTGGTAGGTATCGATCGGTTCGGTTGATCGAATATTACGACGATTCTGTGCAGGACAAATAGATGGCCAGGAAATCACAGCTGCTCCAGTATTATTACCAAAGCCACGGCCGTTACCGATGCGAAGGATGTCCCCTTTAATGGGAAGAAGGGCGCCGCCGCGATGGGGAGGCGGCGGTAGGAATACTCCGCCGCGTTATCGTAGACGTTCACCGCCGATCAATCGCCGCAGAAGCCCACGGCCACCTAGACGTAGACCGAGAACTCGATCGCGAAGTCCCCCGAACAATCCACGGCACCGGCACCGTCGCTACACAAGATCGAGCTCCAGCAGCTCTCGATAGCAATCTTTTTCCTTTTCTGTCTCTTTTTTTTTTGTACATATAAAGCCAGAACTGAATTTGACCAGACACAGTTCATCCTCGTTGGTCGTCTTAATATATTAAGCAAAACCATTTTTACCCACTCCATTCGGACATAATTGACAGGGAAGTGTACGCACTGGAATATTAAAAAGAAACAATACAAATAGGACTCGTTCACGATGGTGTTTACGGTAATTAAATGTGTTTCGATGACGAGGCACCGTTCGTGACTTACAAGTACTGCTTTTCAAATATACGAATTTCACACGTGTCAAATATATTGCAATTGATTGGTACCTGAATGTTAATGACCCTGTGCAAAGGAAAAAACGAACATATGTATTCTTAGATTGTCGTTTGATGTAGTATTAAATATAAGGCATGAAGACTTCAGAAGAAATATTACTTTCTAGCGTATGCTCATAATAAACAAATGCAATTTTGTAAAAAAAAAAAGGAAGAGATTTTACCGTAATACGTGCTGATAGTACTTGTCTAGGACAAATTTTCTGATGTCTTTATGAGCTGTAAGAGACGTTTCAGGCTTGGTGAAATGTACTAGACGAAGAGAGACCAGGTTTGATAGAAACTATGATTATTAGACCCTTTTACAAAGAATCAATTTTAGAAAAAACCTATTCACACAAAATCCTCTTTTATACTTCGCGATATCTACAAAAACAGAATCATTGCCATCACATTGCAACCTTGCATCGATGAAAAATATCTACAATTTTTGAATTGCGTATGGTCGTTAATTATATAATATAATATACATTTTTGTGATGACTTTACACGGTATAAACGAAACAAAGTTTGAAGAGCCCGATTTACTTGACGGGGAAGTATTTGTTTGCTTTAGAGGCATCAGGCTTTTCAAATTCATCCTGATCCATGGCACGAATATATCTTTTACTTTTTGAAAGAGACATCTCAAAATTGGTTCTCTGGTAACACAAATGACGTATATGGCCGACAGAGGACGATGATGACAGAAAGGTGCAAAGCCGTATTTCATTTTCATTTGTTGATAAAGATACAAAAAAGAAAAATCGGAAGTTGCAATTTTTCTATGTAGTGTTAAACGTATTTTTTAATTAAAGCACTTTGGCACGGACAAACTGCTCTTGTGTTTATTCACTCCCGGGTCCCATATTCCCTGATCAAATACAAGATTTTCTTTTTCGCAAAAACTGCTTATAATTTCATCCAAAATTGCATTTTGATTTACGAATTACTATAAAGAAAACGATTGCAATGCTTCTCGACGATCTTGTTATTTTTCTTTTTTTTTTTTCATATCACAGGAAAGCACCAGAGTGCGAATTCTACTCTCGATGCAAGAAACGAGGGAAAAAAGCAAGCTTGTACCGCCAGAAGCGAAAAGTTTGTTACTTTTTTGCCCCTCTCGGTTTTGCTATCATATTCCTACGGGTTAAAAATTAATCTCTATGGAGAAATGAAAAATCCATACGTAAACTTTCGTTATATTATTATCGATTAAATTAAGGGCAACCTTTTCTCTTTCTTTTTGCTTTACGATCGTATCCGTACGTCAGTAGTAGAGATTCGTTTATACGTCGCAATAAATAAATAATTAAATAACTTTTGAGTAATGGTAGAGATCTGCTTAACTTTTCCTTCTCAACTTGGATTCCAATCTTTTTTTTTCCATTACGGTAGCATCGTCTCGCATTCTACAATATCTATAATATTACACACGATACCTTTTTTTGTTTTTTTGTTTAAACTGTACGCATAGTTAATCGTAATGATTAAAGTTTATATATCGCTATGAACAGTCAGATCCCCGAAGCTTGCAGAGAATCATCACATTATATAACGTCACCGTCGTTTCCTTCCCGTGACACGTTTAACGTTTCAAATCATCGATGCCTTGGTGAGTTCTCTCCCCCTTCTTCATTTTCTATTATTAACGAACTGCTTCATCTCTTTAACTTTCGCCGCGTTATAAACGGGACGAGCCCAACGATCGCGATAACAACAAGGCATCTTCGTAACGATCCTCCTCGCGAGCGCGCTCGCAAATGTCCTCCAACGCGTTCCCCTCCTCTTCTCTCCGTCGCACTTTCATCGATATAACTATAAATATTATATAATCTATGTACAATTTTCATTCTTTTTTTTTTCATCATTAAATAAACGCCTCTTCTCCGTTTAGCGAAAGTATCAGCACCGGTGGGCCCTCGGGGAACGCTCAGAATGCTGACCCTTTAGTGCGTTCACTTGCCGAAGCCGAGGACGCGGGGAGGATGTATCATCGGGATTGCGAGGCGTCCTCTTTCTTGTGTATATCGGCGTGCATCAGAGCAGGCTCTAGTTGTCGCGTGGGCATCCCTGGTCCTGGCCCAGCTCTATGATGCATATGCAAGTTGCTCAAGGGACCGGGGCTCGGGTCCTTGCCCCTTAGAGAATTTACAGGCGGTGGTGGATATCCTGCGTACAGTTTGGCCCTCTCTTCCTCCTCCGCTCGAAATGCAGCGGCAGCCATCAGCGGGTTGTAACGTAATTGCTGCAGAGGATCGTAACGATAATCCCTGAAGGGATCTCCGGGCCAGGGACCACCGGGTTGGCCGGTGGGCCCACCTGGAGGTGGAAAGTGTTGCATCGGGTGCGCGCCCAAACCAGGAAGCATACTTCTAGGCATGGAATGCGGCGCGGGCATGCCGTGGGGATGCCTCGCGAGGTACGAGTGAGGGTGAGGATGGTGATACCTCGTGTCAGGCATTGGGCTTGGACCGGGGCCTGACGTGGGCGGTGGCCCAGGGCCAGGACCTGGTGGCCTCGGGAGCATCACGACTTCGTCGTCCTTGCTTCGCGGTTCCTCTTTCACGCGCACCTCGCCAGTGTCGATCGGCGCCGATCCGTTTCGAAGGGGCGATCGTTCACGACCCACCACAACGTGCTGTCGATTCTGATGAAGCAATCTCTCGCGTTCCATCTCTCGTCTCTCCATTTCGCGGCGTTCTTTGTCCCGCCTTTCCCTCTCTCTTTCAGCGGCTTCCTGCTGTTTCCTTTTCTCTTCCTTCTCGCGTTCTCGTCTCTCCCGTTCCCGCTGCTCCTCCCGTTCTCGCTCCTTCTCGCGCCTGATACGCTCCCGTTCCCGTTCACGCTCTCGCTCGCGTTCTCGTTCCCGTTCACGTTCACGCTCGCGTTCTCGTTCCCGTTCTCGCTCTCGCTCCCGCTCGCGTTCCTCGAGCTCCGCTCGTCTATCGATCGGGGGCGGTTCCGGTTTCAGACTCCACGCGACCGTGGTCGGCGGGAAACCGGTGGAGGCTCGTTGCAATCTAGATAAAGTGAAATAGATGGTACTTCTTAGATGGCTACGAAAGCTTAAGTTATTTTTCAAGTTACACATTGAAGATAGACACATACCCTCTCCACGGATCATGTACGGAGCCCAGACCACCCAAGGGTGGCATTTCCCTCGACGGAGGGAAACCAGAAAGACCAGGGAAGTTCGGATTCGGCGCGCCGAATGTCGTTGGGTATCTTCCAAACGGCGACATTCCTGTCCCTACAACAATTTTCAAAGGGCGATCACATGGCAGTCGTTTCTGCATCATTAACATTCCATACACGATGATTCGTTGCGAAACTTACCTAAATGTGACGCTGGTGTAGAGAGAAACCCAACAGGGTGAGGCGGAGGTGGTGCTGGGTGTGCTGGCGGTATATTAGTAGCGAACGGTGGTGCCATAGGAGGTGCTCCCATTCCAAGACCGCCTCCTGGTCCTCCTGGATATAGGTGTCCAGGTGGTCTCAACAGTTCCGTCTTGGAGCCAACGACGCCGCCCGCTTTAGCTTCCGCTTGCTGCTTCTGCTGGTGGTGGTAAATTTCCCAAGCGATGCGTACGTGCATCGCGTTCCACTTCCCACTCTTCTGCAATTGCAGAAACAAGTTCTACGAGAAACTGATGTATCTGACAGCGATAAGACATTCAAGTGTTCGCTTTACCTTTGGTGCAAACGATGTTAAATGGTTAGGCGGTACAAAGGGAGTCGAGGGCGGTCCGATCCCCGGATGTAGGAGACCAGTGTTGAAACCGGAGTACCCAGAAAGGTTCAAATTGCCACGAAAAAACGGGGACTCGACACCTCCCAGTTTCGGGATGTCCTTAAACTGAAAAAAAGCAATTACATGGTGAGCGTGCGGAGAGATTGAAGTTGGGGCGCACGCCGATAGCATTTACTACGTACAATAGGGGGTGGAAAGAGACTGCTGGCAGCCGCTGGCGGTAGCAGAGGCGTCGTATGCTGGTGCACGTGTGTGTGCTGATGCTGGTGATGGTGCATCTCGGTCCTGAGGTACGGTGGCGGTCCCAGGTTACCGACTCCGACTCCAACGTTTCTGTCTTGGGATGCCAAGAATCTATTGTCAAGCTCTCGCCTTAACAGGTCTGCCTGACCTGCGACATGAGTCACCCCTTGTTTCGGTTAGTGTCTCATCCCTTGCAACCCCTTCTCGGTCTACTGTTTGCTTTTTTTTCTATCGCGCTCGACTTCCAAATGGAACTCGGAGCACAGCTTAGAGACTTACTTGTTTGGAAGAGCGACTCGGCGGAGAACGGGTTGGGATTGGTCGTTGGCGGTGGTAGCGAAGGCAGTGACGTGTGTGGACTGGAACTGGACACGGGGGGTGGTAGCGGTGCCGCGAACATCGGCGGCGGGAACGTGTGCATGCCAAGCGGTACGGGTGGAGGGGTCGGCCTTGGAACTGACGTCGCCGTCGCTGGAGACAGTTGCGAAGCTGTGCTGCTACTGCAAGTTACACATCAATATGTATAAATTGTCCTAAAAGCAAGTTTTGTTCGATATAAGTACAGGTTCGAGAGACGTCTAATGTTCATCATACCCAATCCATCCTTGAGGCTTGGTGTAAGCAGGTAGACTAGAATTTGCTGGAGAAGATGTGTTTGGCACGCTTACGGGCGTTATGCTACCTCGACTTAGGCTGCTCACGTTACTGCTGTAACAAGCACTATTGTTTACTATAACATCTTTTTCACGACGAGCTACAAGAATATACACATGCATGTATGCGCGCACGTCCATGGATTACAAGATTATACCTGTAACTGTCCCTCTCTCGGTTCGGGCTATGTCCACGGGGTGAATTATTGTTCCTTCCTGTGACGCTACAGGCTACCATGTCCCTGTGAGCGATGGTGTTCGCCGTAGTGACTGTATTGGTTATCGTGGATACGCATGTCGTAGTAGCAGCGCTCAGCGGAGTATTGTGGTTCGTGGTATTATTTCCTACAGGCTGTTTGCTTATATTAGTACACGGGGAAGCTCTACTTCCTCTCTGAAAACCAACAATACCGATATTAGCGGTTAAGCCAGGACTTAATAGACGATTTAATAGAAACGAAGGGGACATCCGACTTACCACTTCTGCCCGCGAAGAAGCAGAATGAGAGGGAGATGGTACCGCTGGTGGAAGGTATGGGCTGTGATTTAGAGCAGTATACGGTGTATAAAGAGGTGGGTAAGACGGTTGCGTTTGGGGATAAGCGGCCATGGGTATCGATGGTGGATAGCTGGTGGTGGTCGCTCCGTTCGACGGTGCTGCTGGCGTGACACCTAAGCTGGCTACCGCAGGACTAGTTGTATGACTCGATGAAACGAGGGGCACATTAGGTGTATGTACTGCAGGTATCGTAGTGTGAGGCTGCTGGGACAAGGAAGGTGGTGGCAGAGCAGGGGAAGCAGGCCGCTGTTGCGGAGCTATTGCACGTGGATTCGCTGCCAATGGACTAGTCATCTGAAAGAGTGCATTTCATGAAAATTCTGTTGCATTGTTGCACCTGCAAGAACCGAGGCGAGAAGTCGCAAGAATTTACTTACAGGTGGTTGGGATATGTGAGGGGGCAGAGTGGGACTGGGAGGACTTGGCGCTGTTGGAACTGGTGCAGACGCAGGCACAGGAGGCGGTATAGGTGCCGGAGCATCCGTTGCTGGATTAGAGATTTGTCCACCGGTATCTGGAGGAGAGCCTCCTGCCCCATTCGCTGGAGGCAATACGTGTGGTGAAGATGATGGCAACTCGTCTGGAACATAAGCATTTATTCCAAGCAACTATTTAGAAGACAGCCCCAGTGCTGTTGTTAATGTATGAATCACGTACATTTACGTGCAAGGGGTGGTGGGGTAGAAGATTCAAAGAGTATCGATTCAGCATCCGAGCCCTGGAATCAAAAGTATTCGTCAGGATAAAGATTCTCTCGCCATTATACGTTTCATCGATGCAAGAGCATAAGAAAGGCTACGTACCTTATCGTCTTCTCCTTCACTATCACACTGCAACGAGAAGAACAGAACGGCTTATAATTAATACGGTCTTTGTCATTTCTAAGCAGCAATTCAGTTTCATCAGTTCTGATACTTACGATATAACCTTTACCCGAGCTGCAATGACTGCTAGCCTGTAAACCGATAAGACGTATATAAGTACGCGGAACAGTAAAGTAGTTAAGTCAGGTATTCTTATTAACGTAGTTTCACTTACATCGCTGAGGTGGTCCCTGGAACTGTCTGCGTCCTGGCAATCCCTAGGTATACCAGGGCCATGCAGTTGTTCAGATGCTCTACCACTATCGTCGCTTGTACCTGCATCTAGGCCCTGCGAAGCGAACAAAGTACAGTTAGCTAAATACATTTCCCTGCTTCGGCGCAGCCAATGTAGACACAGATTCTTCGAAACTTACCTGGTTAAGCGTCGAAGGTGTCAGTATGGAATTGTGTGTATAATGGTTGTGCTTGAAATGGTTTTTGATGTGGTGCTCGTTGTGTCTATTATTCTGCCCCGTGTCCACCTTTGGTTTCTCTTCCACTATTGACAGCAGCGTGTGCAATTTCTTGACATTATTTTTACCAGCTAGCTTTATTGCACTCTGTAATCAGAAAAAAGAAACGCAAATTAGAAGGGAACACAACTTATACGCAAGGATCCCAATGAAAAGTGTATTTGAATGAACAAAGTCAGGCAAACAGTTCTCTTTTTCTTCATTCATAAACACGTAACAATTGAATTGGACTTTCTCAGAAGTTTGTAGAATGTTGCTGAAATACAATCCGCGATTTCAACGCTCGAGATACATTTTTTTAAGAACGCAAGATTACATTCTGAGAGGGCTGTCGTTATTTACATGAACCTAAGGATGCTGTTGCAAGCGGTATCGCGATAAACGTAACATAATCCCGTACGGTGGCTCCGCGCGATCTCTAGCACCATGGGCGCGAATTAAAATAATCGAATTTCATTCGTTGCGGTCTTTCGTCGTGCATCGATACGCGGAACAGTGATACCGATGTATCGCTCGCCGCGCTCGAATTTGACACGCGTATAAAATCCGACTGACCAGGGAACGGCCGTATATTCAACACGTATGGTAAACACCGCCACGGATCCCCCTGCCCACAACTTTGCACCGCGGTGAAAAATCGCTCGCCGATCTCGTTGCCTTTTTTTACATTTCGCTTTTTTGCGTCACCCGTGAACCGTCGATCGGTACAAAGAGCGCGAGCAGGAGAAGAACTTTGACGTTGGTTTGCGCGCACACAGTAGAAAAAGCCGCACGAGAACTCCTCTATCCGTCGGGTGCCTTTAAACCGCGATGTCAGTGCACATTTCCGAACGGGTGGCGCTCTGCCCCCACCACCTTCTCTTTTTCTCCCCCGATGTTTCCCCTCTGTACACCTAAATACCGTTATCGTGATAAACGTACTCGTTTCTTTGGGTAAGCCAAGAATATATATGTATATATGTGTGTGTATATATCGTATGTGTATATAAATATACGTGTCGGAGATACGTGCTGGTGGATAGGGCCGATGCGATATTCTCGTTCAGATTTCAGAGCACTCTAAGAAGACGGACGGGCGTTCGCAAAGATGACAGCAGGATTCACAAGCAGCCCAGCACCGTGTCTCGTGTGCGCGATGCAGCACACGAATGGTGGGGAGAATGAAAGAGAGGCAACGATGGAGCGGGGTAAAGGTGAAGGGAGCAAGGTAGAAGGGATGGGAGGCCGTAGAGAAAGTGGGAGGGGAGGGCGGCTTGAAAGGGAGGGGGTTGGACGAGGAAAGCAGGAGTAGGAAGAGCGAGAGGAAGACAGAGAAGACATTGACCGAACGAGCAGCCGCGCGACAAGGCCTCCTTTGCCCTGCCAGGCCAGCTGGAAGGAACGAAGCCCCCGAACCCTGACTTCTCTCTTTCTCCGCCACGGGTGTATTACTTTCCTTTTCCGACAGCCGCGTTCCCGCTGCCGCTCTTTTCTCCCCCTCTCTGTCCCGCTCGCGCCGCTGGATACCAAAAGAAACGATGGGAAAAAGCCACTAGAGCTCGCGGTGTAAAAAACCACCACCTAGCAAAAGCCATACTCCACCTGCGCACGTGTGCCAACTGCGAAGTGAAACCCCCTAGGACGTGTAACCGCGGTCGGATTACACGATAGTCCGTGTCTAAGGCGAATTAATCGAATAAACCTCCGTCTTGGGAGTGCGCCGAAAAAACTCTATACGTATACCGTATATAGTTACGGCTGGGGACGCTTTTTCTTTCGTTAATCACTAGACAGGAGAAAGAAAAGCTGTCTCGTAGCTTTCGTTAGTACGTTCTTGCGCTGGCATGTTCAGCGTAACGGTCAACTTTAGCGTTAATTTATGATATATACGTTCGTAGAAACTTATCTGACATTTAGCTTGAGACATTTACATAAGAAATTAGGGGGAAAAGAACAGTCTGCTTTTGGATGTTGCGCTGCGGAAACTGATGGATGTATCGAGACCAAAAATTGTTGGTTCGAAGGGGATAAAGGACTCTGTTGGACGGTCCGGGAGGCAAGGTTCCTCGACACGGGACGAGTAAAGGAAGGTCGTTCCCGGACGTGCGGACGTTCCACCGGTCGGCTACTCCGCGCTTTGGCTAGCCGGCTACTAAACTCGTCCGTACAACGTTGCCACGTCTATCCGTTCAGTGTTGACACGATCGGGGCTCTAATTCAGCTACTGCTCACAGTTCGCGTATATGTACTCGGGTCGCGACGTTAATGCGCTCGCTCGTTGCACATGCGATTCCGATGAATTCTCTTCTACATAGGCGTTGTTATCTCAGCCGTTATGTCATATCAATTCGTATACACATATGCCGAGATTTTTAACCAAAAATTCAAAATATTTAAGCACGCGTCAAACTGATTGGAAATTGGAAACAGGCTATCCTCCAGAATTCAAGTAACAGTCACTTAACGTTTACGCGGGAAATTGATCTCCTAACCTATCTGACATGTCAATTCCTAACCTACATCTGCAGTCGGCCATTACATGTGACAACAATGTCGGTTTTTTTTTTGGCGGGCATCGCTAGCTTCGAGATTAAGCATTCTCCGTTCTCGTTTGTAACAAGCGGATAATAACAGTCATTCGGTCATCTGTTTGACGAAAATTTCGGCCGCTTGCCAGTACCAAATTGACGTGCCGAGCGTGAAAACTACGCTGGCCGGCGTCCAAAAATTATCCGAGAGTAAACATGTATCACGGCGGAATTGTTTATACTCGGAGTTACCGTCTTCAACCGTTCTTTCGCGCGTCCCTGTTTATTCATTCGCCTCGCCTCTACACGGCAGAGAACTCTTACCGCGATCTCCCAGAAACGCTAACCGAATCAGCAGAATCTTACTTATCGATACGTTGCGCCGTTTGGAGGTTAGGTCAGGGGGTCGAAACAAATGCACCGAGCGCAGTCACTTTCCACTACCTCGCGCACCGTTCCCCTTTACATTCCGCGAGTGTTTACAAAACAACCGCCCGCAACTGCAAAACATGACTAATTCCCTGGCAGTAGAGATCCTTATCGCCCCCCCGATGTATTTTCAAGCCGTAAATGACAAACGAGCGTCGAATAGAACGCCGTGACGAGGAAAAACGGTAGAAGCGGCTAACACACCCAGAGCGCCCATATTTCGCCTACTTTTTCTTTTTCTCACTGAAACAAGACTAACAGAGAAAGTGGAAGTGTGCTGCGAAAGAGAGCAGCAGAGTCGCGCGCTTCGGAGGGGCAGAAAAAGCCGAAGAGTGGCAGTAAAAAGATTTACAATGGTGTAAATTATACGGCGATAAAGCGGCCCGTCGACAGTGGCCACGCCGGGCGATTATTTTCAGGCATAAATATTTCTCGTTCATATGCACGGGCTTACGGCGGTCGTATTCGACAGACAATTACGCGCCGGTTTCGAAGGCGCACCGTAATTCGGATGATTTGAGAATAAGTGCCGCCATTATCCGCGCGTGCAACGTTTACGACGGATAATACCGGCCGCGATCACTTCCGCGTGAAAATGATTGTAGTTTAGCGGAACTTTCGAAAAAGAAAAGCGAAAAAGAAGGGCGCGCGCTCGGTCGATATCGCATTTTCAGCGGCCACGCCGTAGCAACGCGGCCGTTCTTTTCAGGATTGCCTTTAATTCTCTTAACACCGTTAACGGAGAAATGGATGACCGCTCTTACGAGGCGTTCCCGCATTTCCCCCACCCCCCCCTCCCCCCCCCGCTTTTCGCGTTATATACGCGGGCTTGTTACCGATATTTCCTTCTTTTCCAATTCTATTCGACGGATTTGCCACGGTTCGGCGGAGATGTGGGGCAGCTAACGTGCGCATTATTAAACCGTATAATCTCGTCCACTAGATCGCGCCTTTTCTTCCTCTTTTTCTTCTTTTTTTTTTTTTTTTTCGCCAAGCAGAAAACCGCGGGTATCGGTTTACGTTCTGGCGCGGGCCGGGGATTTTTAACTCGATTCCGGAGCGATCGACGAGGATCAATTAATCCCCGGCAGAGGCGGAGGGGAGCCGAAAGTAAAGCGTTTCGCCCTTCCTCCGTGTCAAATTATAACGAGGAGAACTGGGTCAACCCGTCGTGCAGGTGTATGGCCGTGTTTCGTCCATCATCGAGACACATCCCTTTTGTCGTTTCCGTATCGATTCGCGACCGCACGAACCCCTCGCAACATGTTCTCTCTCTCTCTCTCTCTCTCTCGCTCTCTCTCTCGCGCGCGCGCGCTCGCGGCGAGAACACGTACCAAGTTCGGACAAAAAGTGACGTTCTTCCTTTTTCTCCGCGCTTCTTTCGCGTCGCAAGGCAAATACCGCGATAATTAGGAAAACAGGCACGGGTCATTTGACGTCGCAGAATTCTCTGGACGCGAATACGTAGTCAGTTTTGCTCGAGGAGCAATTTAACCGCGCGACAGAATATTCTCAATGGAAAAGCTTGCGTTTTCATTTCTTTCGAATAATCTCCGTCTCGTCAAGATTAATACACCAATCGCTGGGCTACAGCGATACACACACAAGCATCGAGAGGTTTACAAGCTAAACGAGCGCTTAGAAGCGTTTCGGAATTAATCTACCCCGCGGCTACCTGTAAACGAGGAGAGCGGAGCCCGATCGGACGAGATAAAAACGTAATGCAAATCTTCGCGGCGCGCGCACCAGCGTTTCATTTAATTAACAGCATTATCGGTCGACCCCTGGTGGTGCCGCGTTATTGGCGCGTTTAAATCTACGCCGAAAAACACGATGCACCGCCGGTGCACGTGGAACGGGCTCGGCGGCCGAGCATTTTCCCCTGTTTATTATTAAAATATTCCGCCTCGTTACGTGCCCGGCTAATGCAGGATCGCGATTACGTATCCTGTAATTCGCCGCGCGATGGAATTATCCGCACGGATAATCGAATGAATTACATATTGCCTTCGAGTGTTTTCGTTAATTAATCACCGCTAGGCATTGCAAAACAGTCTCAAGTACGGGAGCCCACCCACCCCGGCCCGGCCTCCTGTTTCGCGCCGCACCACCGGTGCCACCTTCGCCGGCCGTTAAAACCAATTAACCGGTCGATTCGACGATTAATCGTGCATCGACTTCACTGTAATCACCGTTATCTCATCCCCGCTAGCATAATACGATTAAAAATCCCCATTTACCGGGCGCGCGCTGTCGACGTTGATTCGATTATCGGACGATCGAAGGGTAAACTGCCGAAACACGGCGGCGGTCGGGAATCCGCGCGCGCTCGTTCGCGGGGATGGAAAACAGCCGATGGGAGGGAGAAGAGGGAAAAAAAAAGAAAACGGGCGGAATGTTGATAAAATCCGACTATTCCCACGGCGCGGCGGGGAAAACGAGAATCGCGTTTCGCGTCGGTGTCAAGGTAACGACGCCTCCGTCACGCTCGGAGACGCGAGAAAAATCGCGACGGCCGGATAGGACGGAGGAGAGAGTAAAAAGGGGCCAGGGAAATGGGTCGCGGAGG
The DNA here is from genome assembly GCF_050908995.1 of Andrena cerasifolii. Classification (NCBI taxonomy): domain Eukaryota; kingdom Metazoa; phylum Arthropoda; class Insecta; order Hymenoptera; family Andrenidae; genus Andrena; species Andrena cerasifolii. The sequence goes on from NC_135123.1 coordinate 7,642,452, forward strand.
CGGTTTCGCCCCGCGCGATGTCTGCGTGACGCGGCGTCGCCCGGTTTGATTTCCCGGCAGCCGGCGGCCAAGGGGTCGGCGGATTCGCTGCCTCTGAATCGTCTGTTGACGGATCACGTGGCAGAGATTCGGGCATCCACGTTGGCACCGTCGGCCGCGCTGATTTATCGAGTGGCGTTGCTGACCTCACTCTCTCGGTACGGCTAACGACACCGGGAGAGGCTAGGGCTGCCTGGCTGGTAATCCGCCGAATGCCAACGGTATCCACACCCCGAGTCGAAATTACACGGCTGTGCGATGAACCTGGCCACCTCGCTCGCCGGCTCTAAGCCTCTTCTTAGCTCGGCGCTACCGCGAGAGCGGCTTTTTCATTTATTGCGACCCGCTGGCGTCTTTCGTTAGGCGGATAGTTAAAATGCAGGCTTGAAGGGGCGCACCGGGGCGCGATTGCTCGGTGGAGCGGCGGATCTTTCGTGGGTGTACGTTTCTGAAGTACACGGACGGATAACATTCCGTTCTATAATAACGCCGCGTTATATAAATCGCGATGCGCGTGACTCGCAATCAGATCTAATAGAAAAAAAAACGCGTTATATCGAAACTGCGTGCGTTATACGAAGCTTACTACCTCAATTTCTAAACCGCGTTGCTTGAGTACCCCGCGGTATGTGAGGACTAGCTTTACTACTCGGCTTCGCCCGATATTTAGATTCTGATTTTATAACAAAAAAATTGTTTTTTCAGTTTTTCTGTTTTGTGAATATGGTCACATTCGTCTGGATTTGTCAGGCATAATGAGCTGAGGCACATTTCGTGGTATCGGAGTTTATCGTTCGAAAGTTTTTAGGCGACAGTCAAAACACACAAACGTGTAGAAGATTTCTGCTTCATATATTAAGAAGATTATCTGTATAAGGTATTTATCCTTTAGGGGATCGGCTTTTTTTAAAAAAAATTAGTGGTTATTTTATAGATATATATATACACTTTCGGCTTTTTTTTTAAAAAATCAGTGGTTATTTTATATATATATATATAAATAATATATAAAATAATATATAAAATAATATATAAAAAACACATATATATTATATATAAAATAACCACGTTTTTTTTTTAAAAGAGCCGAAAGTATATATATATATAAACTTTTGGAAACTGAAAACCACTGATTTTTTAATATATATATATATATATATTAGCCACCAAAAGGGGCTTTGTCGGTCCAGAACGGTAATAAAATTTGTAACCTTTTTTAATTTAAAAAATACAGTATGTCTGGGGGTTTTTGATACAGCTGATCACTAATCTGTAGTTGGATCGTACCAATATTCGATCTACATGGCAGTTTTCCTGACCTAAACGAACGAACACGTACCAAAATTCAGAGAACTTTCTTTTAGCGTTACCCAGAGCTAACGACGTAGACGTAGAAAGTTTATGTATCATCTTTTCTTTCCCCCACGTTTTTATTTATTATTCTTGTGTTGTTTCAGGAATTATTTTATTCTGTCGTAGTTTTTGTGTGTTTTTTTTTTAGAACGAAATTAAAGTCGAACGTACATACAAACACAGTCGAGCACTAAGACGCGCATACGTACGTTACACTTTAAATCATTCTTAAGCAGCGTCATCACTGAAAAACCCTGCCGGGGACCGCTGAAGGTGAATTTGCAGAGAAATGTAATGAAATTTCTGGGCAATACGTTGCGCGGTCATCGCGATCCTACGCGGTGTACGTATCAAGCGTTATATTATGTACGATTGAGCGAACACAGTTGTACAGCGCAGCTCAGTTTGTTGGATGAATTATGCAGCGCAAAGAGGACTACGACTCGGGAACCAGGTCAAATGGGATCACACTCTGGCATTCTTTTCACTGTTCCAGTGTCCTGAACCCAATAGCGAAGCGGTGCGGCGATGTATAACCCGGCGCAACACGGGCGACACTTTAGAGGCAGACAGCACTTGTCAAAACGAATGGAAAAGCCTCGATAAGCACGGGAAGAAGGATTCTATAGCCAGAGAAGAGATAGCTGTTCGATCGTCTGCTAAAACTACCTTGTTTACCCCCGCAGTCTACTGCGCTTCAACGAAACTTCCAACAGCCGACGACGTATACCATCGGCGACCAACTACAATCCTGATACACCTGTCATTATCACTGCGCAGCTGTTCGCCGACACGAGTCACCGCCTCTGGCGCGAGAATTCCTATTTACAGCCGCGGAGGATCAAAGCTCCCGTTGTCAGAGAGCGCGTTACTCTGACTCGCGAGGGCTGATATCTCGGCGAATTCCGCGTTCCCATGATGTGAATCCACGGGAGGAATATAGGTGCAACGAAGCGATCGGCTCGGCTCGATCGTAAACAAAACACCCCGTGCGCTCTCGCTCTCGCGGAAAGGCGGTGGTTGCGTAACAGAAGGATCGAGTTTGGCGGCACGGCGTGACACTGACCTCGCTCTAATCCCGTAAGTGGCTGTTAATTACCGAGCGGCGACGATTCCAACGATTCCATCGGCGATAGCGGCTGGGATCCTGATTGTGTAAGCGGGGGTGGCGGGGAAAGAGAGAGAGAGGGAGGTAGGAAATACCGATATAGCGCCGCTCTCCTCCTGACCCCGCTGGTAATCAGTCCGATCCGATATCGCAATATGCGGGATACGCTCGGCTGATTCTGAACACGACGAGTTTACCCTAACGTAATTAATGTCCGTCGCCCGATGTGACGCGTAACGACAAATTCGATCGACGTCGTTGTTCGCGGAGAGGAGAGAGAGAGAGGGGTACGGGGAGAGGTGGGAGCCTCGCGCTGTCTGTCGAGCGGCGCGCACGTTTTTAGCCGAATCAATTATAAATGAACGGCCGCTTTTAACGCGGCGCGGCATATTTTCGGATCTCATTCAATCGGGGGTATCTATCGCAGGTAGCGGCGGACGGGAACGGTGGCTGGGGGGTTTCTAAACGAAGGTGAACGTTCGAGAGAGAGAGAGAGAGAGACGGTCGAGGGAATTTATTCGTGTTAGTTTAGAGAGCGAGATCTATTCTTCGATGGAATCTTGTTATATCATACAATGTGTTGTCTTATCGACTTGGGTGATAAAACTTTTTGTAATCGAGATTAGAGCGGCCAGGTCCTATCAACCGACGTTTCTATCAGCTGATACGGCTTCCTGCTTTCCTTGGAGATAAAATACATCTATTTTGCGCGGAGTGATTCACGGATGCAGGTCAACCGCTCCGAGGAGGAAGTAAGAGGAGAGATCTATTTGAGCAGAGGTGTGCTTAGTCATTGGGACGCTTAATCACCTCGGATAGGAAGCGATTAAGTGCCGCGGTATCGTGACCGAGGAAGCCTAAATATTTCGCTCTATCGACGGTAGAAAGAGAAATTGTACTATTAGCGTTACATAGATTAGAAGCGAAGACTGGACGACCGGCGTCCGCGTTATTGTCCCCCTGTCTACTTCGTGCCCCAGATTTATTTCCCGATACGTTATCGCGCAATTAAGAATCCCCCGTTGTACCGCGGCGAGATAAATACTGTCCACTTACGGAGGCTCGCTTGGAAGTTATAAATATAGGTACCTACGCACTCTTAGGCGAGTGTGCTTTGCGGGTCATTCGATCGGCAGATAGAGGTGCTTCTTTAAATGCACCGCTTGAAGTAATTGAGCAAAGAAAACGAAAGAAATCACTTGCCCGCGGAGAATCTCTCCGGCCGGGAAACTAAGTCCTTTTTAAGAATTTTTTTCAGGAATAATTTACAGTTTTCATAGAAAATTTTTATTACCTACTTTTAGTACGGTGTCTTAAGAGAATATACAAAGAAAAATAAATAGGAAAATATCCATAAATTTTAATATATTAATTAATCTTCTAGACCCCCCCATGCGAGCTGGTCGAAGGTGTAACTATGGAACAGCAGGTCCGAAATGAAATTTGATTTTTTTTTTATAAACTATATGAGTGTAGTTTCCGTCGTACGTAGCGATTTCTTAAACAAATTATTTTTGTAAAAATGGTGCGCTTTAGAAGAAAAGTTTCGAAAATTCGCGAATAAGATGGACAGTTTTTCGAGTGTATTTAAAAAAATTGGCTCTCAATCAAAGAATCCGTATGTACAACGGGACCTACACTCATGTAGTTTATAAAAAAAAAATGAAATTTGATTTCGGACCTGCTGGTCCATAGTTACAGCTTCGATCAGCTCGCGTGGGGGGATCTAGAAGATTAATTAATATATTAAAATTTATGGATGTTTTCCCATTTATTTTTTTTGTATAGTCTCTTAAGACAGCGTACTAAAGGTAGGTAATAACAATTTTTTATGAGAACTGTAAATTATTCCTGAAAAAATTCCTAAAAAGTGGCTTACTTTTCCGGCCGTCACAGTGGTGTTCCCCCTTAATTTCTCCATGGCGGGGCGACATCCGAACAGAAGGCGATCCTGTAATTACCTCCGCCAGCGTAATTGCGCAGGCGAACGTGTTCATTTCGCGAATGAAACGCGAAACGTATCGTCACCGGGCGCGATTGGCCGCGAGAGTAAATCATTTTTCATTCGCCCGGGTCGGATAACGTGTATCATTGGATGCCGCCTAATTGCCCCTCGGGCGGATAAACATTGCGCTGCTTTTTTCCCCCGCTCACCTCTGTTCCTTTCTTCTCCGCGGAGATAAATTAAACGGTGCCCGACGGCCCCCTCTCCAGGACAAGATAATTAAGTATTACACTGCGCGGGGTTACGTGTACGATAATAATCTCTCGCCGCATGTCGACACTCTCCTCTGCTTGACCCGACGCGTTGTGTAGCCCCAAGAATGCGAGGGCACGCAAGGAGGGGAAACGACTCACGGGCGCGCGCCAGGGGAGGGAAACACGTCGGATAAGAAAGAATCTGTGGTAAGGACAATCACCCGGGGAGAGGTCGAAGCCTGGTCCCTCGCCCGGAACACGACGAAAAAGTCCGAGAGGATTTCCCCGCCGTCCGGTAAGAATTCGGGAAAGAAAATCACCGGCGCGTGCATTCCTTCGGTAAAAACCTTCGCACCGAACCCCCTCGCCGTGCTGGCTGGCATTTTTCAGCGGCGGACTGAACGCTGGACCCCGGAGCCACCTCGAACCGTGTAATTCGATTGGAGAAGAAATACGCGATACCGACTCGACGTTGCGCGGGGAAAATAGTGCGTAACAACGGTGTAAACTGTAATTGAAAAATAGCATTCCAAAGCGGCGGGGAGAGGATCTTATATATGTGTCGACTGTCGCTGCAGTGTATCTTTACTCGTCGCCCGGCTGTTCCAACTTAACCTGAAACTTATTTCATTAATATCTCATCAGGCCCGCGATGTTTTTTAAATTTGAAGGCATTTTTCTGGCCTAAACCGCATATAAGCTTTCGAATAAGACCAACTTCAATGAAATCGGTCCACGCATGACAGAGATATCGTAATATCGTCTCATGGATCAGTCGGAAACGGTATCCCCATAAGAAAGTTGAAAAAAAGTAAAAAAGAAATTACGCCTAGTACATGAAATCAAATGAATCGCAAAAAATAGAAGATAATAGTAATTACAAAATAAAAAAAAATATGTGAAATCAAAATGAGCTGCAAGTATATAAAGGTGCTTTCAGTGAAATACTGAGACTAGCGAGGCAAGGTATTCCTCAGATCATCAATACTATTCAATACTATTCCCTCTCGCGGGCTTTCAGATAATTTGTCAATTTAAAACTCTGACATTACGAGCACACTTTCATTATTCTGCGTCTTTAAATAATTCTTATTCATCGACACCTTGACCTTGCCCCGCCAGGCCAAGTATTTGACTGAAAGCACCTTTATGTACTCGCAGCTCAATTTGATTTCACATATATTCTTTACTTTGCAACTATTATTATCTTCTATTTTTTTCTGATTTATTCACGTACTTGGCGTAATTTCTTTACTTTCTTCAAGCTTTTCACGGGGATATATATTACCGAAGCGACAAGAGGAATAGAAAATGGGAATTGCCTCGCGCTCCGAAACACCACCGCGGTGCTGTTTCGCCTAGCGAACGCCATGTAGCTATATAAATTCGTGCTCCGTCGTTTGAGAGGGAAAGAAAAGGGGCACCGTAGACCGATCGGGACCCCGTGTCCCATTCATTCGAGGTGTCGGTAACGGAGCATGAAAAAGAGAGGGAATCCAGTGTGTCGGTTGTTGTTGTCTTTTTTTTTTTCGTTCCCACGGTTTTTCATAATTAGTCGGCGCTCTCGAGATGCGTATCACGGCAGCCCGCTAATTGTTTGACACCGAATCAACAGTCCTACCCGCCTTGCGGCGTTTACATTTCAAATCGTCCGCGGCGCGGGGCTCCTCGACCAGATAACAAGGTGTCTAGTAGCGCGCTGCCGGCGGCGCTGATAATTCACTTACACGGGCGGGCGTAGCGATCTCTCGCGTTTAATTAGCGGGAGATCGTGGCTCCGGCCGACGAGGATAAGAAGCATCGGGGTGCGCGGGAGGCTCGACGTTCCTTTCTTTTAATTAGAGAAAAAAGGAATCACGTCTGGATGGACGGGGGGGGGGGGGGGGGAGCGCGATAAGAGGAGATGTGGCATTTCCTGGCCGGGGTGTTACGCGCGCGCAGCTTACAGCTGTTGCGCGCACCGTGCCCAGAAGCTCAGGTTGGCTCGCGAACCCGTTCGGGAACACGGGCGACCGGTTTAAGCGGTTCAACATCGTCCACTTTCTCCGTCACAATAACAATGCACTTTGTGCCGCGATAATGCACGAAACGGACGAGCAAATAACCAGGATGACTCGAATGTCCGTGTCCTTTTTTCCCCCCGCCGGCCCGGCCTTGGTCCGCGGCGCGACAGAACGGGGGAAGGCGGGCTCACTAGGGCAGCGGAAGGAGCGCCGCGCGCGGAACACGCGGAATGGAAATATATTCCCGAAGCTGTTTCCGCGGCTAGTATCGCTCCAACGCAGCGCCAGCAACGCTAATAGGGAAGCCTGCGCTCGATTCATTGAATGTTATCGTATCTGCCGCATAAACAAACAATAAGCCGACCAGCTTTAAAAAAAAAAAAAAAACAGTAGACCAGTAATTGTAATGAGCCAGATTATATCGAATCAATAACTCGTAATTATCGACTTCCTCGTGTGTTGTTCCCTCGCGCTCCTCATCCACTTTAACGGGCACGCGGTATATTAAACGCGTGGATCGCGCGCGAGCGCGGAATTTATGCCGATTCACACGGTGCTTTTTATCCGTGACGGTTATGCGTTATTCATAGCAGATCTCAGCCACCTTGCCAATCAACGTCGCCCCGGGATCATTACGGAGCGTGTCAACGGTGTTACGAAACGGAGGAATGAGTAACGACGGATAAAGTCGGGCGCGACGAGCGCGATAAAATATTACCGATTCATGTTTACAAGCAATAACGACCCCGACGTTCGTTCACTCTTGTCAGGTAGAAAAGAAGCTTCCGCGGAGGTGGAGACAAAAGCCCTCGCCAGGGTATCCCGGGACCCTACCCCCCCTCCCCCTCCCCCACCGACCCGCATTGTCCGACGCTTGCCGAGGAATGACCGAAAGATCGCCTTCGAGCTCTCGGGCCCGGAGTCCCTTTATGCGACGACAATACGCCTAATAACGCGAAAAACAGACTCGGGATAACTCTCTCGTTTGTACGGCGATGCCACCGACGGCGAGACAATGCACCGACGCCGCTGCTCCATACACGATTCGCCGTTTAACCCCGTGCCTTTAATTCGCCTGATAAAAGGTGGGCAGTCTTTCGGGCGACAGCAGGCTCTCGCGGCGAAGTTGCATTCCGTCGCGATCGATTCCGAAACGGTGCGTTTTGAGTTGGTGGCGGGGTTGTAACGAAATTAGTAAGCGCTGCTTATTCCGCTGTGTGCATCGAAAACCTTTGGTGGAAATTGCTAAACCGAACGGCTGGGATATGCTCGACGATCAAGCGCGCGGCATTGCTTCTTCGTTGTTAATGCTCCTTCGTCTCCTCGAACCGATAAAAGTCGACCAGCAAACGTGCGGTTAGATTTTTTCTTAAGGGGTACGCCTATGTCAACTTTCGATAAACAACGCGATTTTCAAGAATTTTTTGTGGAATATTTACTGTGTATTTTATTGCAACTTTTCGCTTATTTTAGAAGTACATGTATGCAGCACTCTTGGTAATTTTGTTATAGGAAAATATTTTAAAAATTAACGAATAACAGCCATTCTCGCGAAAGCTGGGTTGATGTCGGTGGGCAAGATATTTCGGAAACCGCTGTATCGATTGGTCTAAACTTTTGCAGACTTCTTTTATATACCAAAGACTAGTAGATGAACGAAGGATTTTTTAGTTTAACAAAAACTGTATTTTTAATTAACGAAAAACGAACAATTCAGACATCGGAGAAGTGTGGTTTTGCGTTAAACGGCTGCCATTTTGTCAAAAACCAACTTTTTGTGAAAACCTAAGTTTATCTACTGAATTCAACGATATATTAACAGAATGTTTTTGAATTTTTGAGAAAGAAATTTTTGAGAGAAAACTTGCTCACCGCACAGCGCCCTTTATCAAAACAGCTTCCGCGAGAATGGCTGTTATTCGTTCATTTCTTAATATTTGTCTACAACAAAATTACTGAGAGTTGCTACATATATGTACTTTTAAAATAAGCGAATAGTTGTAGAAAAAATTTACAGTAGATATTCCAGCTGACTAGGCAAAACCGCTTAAGGGGAGGTTCTGGTCTAGAGCTCATAAAAATAGGTGGTCTTTAGGAATTAATTAAAGGAAAACTACTATATATAATTTAATGGGACTTTTTGCATTGTACGAAGGATGTCTTAAATTATAGAAATATAATTTTTGTTTTATAATTAAGCCCCCGCCCCCCTAACCAGAATTATATTCTTCAAAATAAAAAAAGTTTCAGTCGAATCGGATAATAATTTTTAGAGATACAGGTCCCACCGATTTTGAGAACACTGTTTCAAGAAAACCGCGTTTAAAGTTTTACGCGAGCGCCGAGTGGCCGGTTGTTACCCATGGATTTGCCGCTACTCAAACGCCTATAACTTCGGGAATTTCACGAATTTCAACAAATCCTTTTAAACGCGTATTCCTAAAAGATCTCTGAATATTCAAAAAATGAAATAAAAAAATCGATTTTCAGACCGGAACCTCCTCTTAAAAAACGTCACACCTAGAGCCCTCCTGGAGCAGCTTTCAAACGCTAAAAACGCTAATTGCAGTGCAAACGATGATAACAAACACTGATAATATATTTGCAACATTCAAGACAAAACGCGAGTGACATTGTAAGTCCATAATAGAATGGTGTGTATATATATATATACATAAAGAGCGAGTCGGTCATTTTTCAGGTAATCTGCATCGCAAATTTGCGGTATCGGTGTGGCACGCACTCTGTTTTCAATTTGCGGCCCGGAGGGGAACGAAAGGGAAAGAGCGCCAGGTGACATTGTGCGTCTATATCCGCGCTTTATCTATCGACGAAAATTACTGCTGGTTAGCGGAGAACGAGCGTGTAAGTCGGACCTGATATCGCGCAGTGCACGGGTAAAAATACCGATTAGCGGTCGCCTCCGCGATAAATCATGATAAAAGGTGCTCGTGTGCCCAGGCGACGAAAGAGCTTTCGTAATTTCGTAGACGCGAAAACGCGGCTGCCGTTGCACGCAGATAATAAATTCGATTCGCAGCCCGTTGGATGTGCGGCGATAAGGTCCCAGGGCAATTAAACCGGCCCATTTAGGAGAAATATCGATCACTGTTTACCATTTTCCCGCGTTACTTTTAATTTGCTCGCCGGCCAAATTCGCGGCACCGCGATATCGGATCTTTACGGATTAACGTGTATCGAGGCTCGTAAGCTCGTTTCTGCGGGCGATTCTCTAATTAAAATGCGCAGAACGATCGGGGGATAATATTTCTGGACTACTCAGGGAAGCGTGTGCATTCTACGGCAGCGAAGTAGACAGTGGATGGTGAACTCCAAGGAGCTGACTATTCAAACGACTGAACGATATTTTCAGAACAGCTGGTCCCTATTTCAAATGCCTGACACCACTAAACACAGAATATCGTGGCATCGTAATGTACTTCTTGTGTCTAATCGTAAATAATGGCGTCTGTTCGTTAATTGAAATAAACCGGATAATAATAATAATATTCTTTCGTAGAGAGATACATTTTTGTAAGTATTTATGCGTTGAAGATATTGGATACCTTGCTCGACACAGATGATTGTTTCGATCATCGTGTCTGGTCCATTCGCAGAATTGTTTATGATTTCCCAGGTGCTTTGAGCGCAACGCTTGGCTAACGAAAATGCTAGAGAGGAAAGAGTTAGGCGGCTCACACGATATCGCGTATTAAACCGCAACATCGGGTATCATATTGCCACCGCAAGGCCTCGTATCGTTATAATGCAAATTTATGTCGATACAGAGCGCAGAAAAAAAAAACCGACGGCCTTACGAAAGTTCTACGATATCATTATCTTCAAACTCCTAAGCGACTTATCACTTGAAGGCGCAAACTGAACTTCGCGCTGCTCCTGTTTAGTCAATAAACGGGCGAAATCTTGTACCCTCTCGTGAAATATTCTACGCGCCAGTAAAAATTGCCCGATGAAACTTTCCTTCCGCAGAGATCGCCGTCGGGGCCCTAAGCGGCTCAAAATAATTAGCGGTTTTCACGTCCGAGGAACGTAAACAAACGGCGGCTGCTCTCGTTCCCTCATACTCCTATTAGCTTCGCCAGGCGCACGGCTATGCCCGACAAAACTTCTGTATCAGAGCTGCCCGCGGAATACTTTAATCTGCGTACGCGGAATACCTCCGTGCAACGCGCAGTCTCGTGTATCTATCGCTTTTTCACTAGCAATCGAGCAACCTAATGGGAAACAAAAAAGAGAGGAGGAGTTAATAAATTAATCTCGTCGCATCGACGCGACAGAAGTTAAACGCTGCTTAATCACCGCCAGCCGGCAATTTCCTCTAATTGCTTTTTATCATTCTCTTCGCGTAATATTTCCGACTCGTCCGTGCGCGTCGAATATATTCGGGCCGGTAATGTATAAATCTCATTAGGTTTCGGGAATATTTCACCTACCCGTTGATGTCGCGACAAAAAAGAATCACACCTATTTAAAAGAAAGAAAAAAAAACACCTCCGTCCCGGAGCATTCTTTCGTGGCGTTTGTAACCGTATTAAAATGTAATTGTCGCCGCGCCTCGGTGGCACGGGGCGGGCATGGCGAAAAGAACAGCCGCGGACGGTGGAAACCGCGGGTGAATGGACGCCATAAACCCGAGCAAAAAGGCGCAAACGAACCAACTACAAATCGCTTGCAGCGGCCCTGCTTAAGCGGACCGCTCCGTGTAAACAAAAATATCCCCGCGATTATCCCGGGAACGAGAGAATCTCCGCTGGGATGAAGGACCATAAGGTGAACGTCCCAATTTCTGCTCACGTCTCCCCATTTCTGATCGTTTCGTATTTCTCTTATTATTATATGCGTTACGTTTGCACTATAGTTGCAACAAAATAATTCTAAACATTTACGCGAGTGTTGCACGAGCTTGGGTCAATACATACATCGCTATTTTTCATGAGCAGAAATACGGACATTCAGAGCATTATATATTTAATTACAAGTTACTAATAGTTAGACATCTTGGAATATCTTTCTTAAGTGGTTTTTTAATCGGTTGATTTATTACTAAAGAATTAATCAATTACTCTGGAAATTTTGATCGCAAACAAATTTTTTACACCTCCTTTATGACGAGTTACCTCTAAAACGAGCTGAAATTGGGACATCCACCTTAAACGTTCGTAGCGTGCTAATACGTCCGTCGAAGTCTCGCAGATGCATGAAAAAAAGTTGTTGGCACGAGCGACGAGGGGGCGAGGAGGAGAAGACGAGAGAGAGAGAGAGCGAGAGAAAGAGAGAGAAAAAAAGGAACGACACTCCGCGCGAGCATGGATTCGCATTAAGGTCTGGCTGCACGCGCGCAACAAACGACCAATGGATCCGTCGACGTGAAACGCCAGCGGTGGCTTGGTGACAGGTAATCCGCACGCAGGAATCTTGTGCACAGGCTGGTCCACAAGAGGCAGATACGCTGGGATTCCCGCGACAGTAGTCGAGTGATTATTTCCAGAGACTCGCTTGTGTTACGAGCGATCAAGGTCGTTGGTATTTCTCTCAAAATGGAACAGTGTTTTGTTGTCTCCGAGAGGAGTTTGACGAGCCCGCGGGGCACAGAGCGTATTTTAGGGGACGGTTAAACGAACGTATCTACGCGGAGCTAATCGACTTTTGTACCCTACGTTTTGTACTCTGGAGCGCGTTTTCGTATTTACAATAGCGCGGGGCGAGGTAACGAGGTGTTCTGTTATAGAAGAAAAATGTATTTCTCTGACCTCGAGCTCCTCGTAGGTGCGGAAGGCGAGTATGGCAAAGCCGTCGATAATGTCCTCCTCGAAGGGAGGCTCCTTCTGGTTGGCGGCCGCGAGGGAAGACTTCTTGCGGGGCCTCGGGGGTCGCGGTGGCCTGGGCGGTCGCGAATGGCTGTCACGAGGATGACCGGTCCTGGCGAGTCCGAGGCCAAGACCGGCGGCGGGCTCCTCGTCCTCGCCGCTGTGGCTGTCCTCCTCGTCGTTCGCCCGTTGCCTGGTGGTCTGTTGCTGCTGTTGTTGCTGTTGCTGGTGGTGGTGCTGCTGTTGCTTCGCGGTGGCCAGGCTCTCCCTCTGCGCCAATATACGCTGTGCACGCTCTCGTCGCCGATTCCTCTGGTTCCGTTGTTTCGCCTCGATCTCCATCTCGAGGCCCGCCAGTCCCTCTTCCCGTATCGGAGCGGCTGTTGTCGTCGTTGACGTTGACGTCGTCGCGCCCCGCTCAACGAGAGTACTGCTCGCTCGATCGCTCTCGCGCTCTGTCACCTCACGACCGAGGTGCCCTCAGCACATCAGCAACCTCCGCGAACCGGAGGTGGTGGCAGCCGACGAGGGTAACGATGGTCGACGACGATCCGGTGACGTAGGCCACGGGGAACGGGATGACGAGAACGTTGACAACCGTCGTGTCGTTGTGTCGTCGAGCATTCTATCTATCGGTCGTCTTTGATGCTTCTTTTAGCGTGAGTGGAAAGGAGGCAGTGTATCTGTCGGATGGAGAGAGGGAGATAGATGGACGATAGATAGATAGAGAAAGAGAGACGGGGCGATAGAGACAGATAGAGGGAGAGAGCGAGAGAGAAAGAGGGATCGAGAGGACGGTAAAGTGGAATGGAAAAAGGGGAGAAAACGAGAGAATATAAGTGAATATAAGAGAGACGGACGGAGACGGAGGGGTAGAGCGCGAGTAAGAGAGCACACACTGCCTTCGGGATACACACTCTCTCACGGGACGTTTACCGACGGGACACACGCACGCATGCCACACACTGGTCACGATCCCGTTCTTCTTTTTCTTTTTGCCCCTCTGGCTGCTCGGTTTTGCCAGGAACCGTGGCACGCGGTGCTCCTTCCCCGGCGGGCCGATTTGCGAGAAACCTCTCGGTCGGGGAAAAAGACGTTCACAGACGGTCACACGGTGTCACATCGATCGCGCTGCCGAAGGAAGAGGAGAGAGTCAGTCCGGGTGCGTGGCGAGGAGGCACGCGAAACACGCACGCAGGGCGGACAGACGGAGAGCGAGCGAGCACACGGTACCAGGGCGAAACAGAGATGGATAGAGCGGAGAGCAGAGAGCACAGAGCAGAGAACAGGGAACAGAGACACTGAGCACCGAACGACGACAGGGCACACTAGGCATCGGCGAACACACCACAGTAGAGAGAGAGAGAGTAACGCGCGATTATCACGGAATCACAGGCACGCTCGTACGGCTCCGTTCGTATCCCGATATATCGGCCGCTCCGTTCGTTTCTTTTTCCCCATGAGGATCGTCAACATCGCCGCGGTCGTTGTCGTCGGAATCATCCCTCTTCCTCCCTCTTCTTTTCCTTCGTTTCCTTCTCCTCTTCCTCCACGTCGCGGTCGTCCTCGGCGACGTCCAACACCACCACCACCAACAGTACCGCCGGCTTTCCCGAGCTGTCCCGTCCCGCTGCTGGTCCCGACAATGCACACGTACCGACGCTAAACTGGCACGTATTATCGTCCCCCGTTTCTGCCACCTCGGGCTACCACCGTGGCTGGATGCACCCTGCGAGGGCACGAAGTACACCGATTGTTTGGAATGGCGGATCGAACGGGCACGCACGGTTGCCGCATCGTGTGGTAAAAATGGCCGCGACCTGCCCACACCGTGCTCGCGGCCTCGCACCACCTCTCCGAACGTCGTCTCGTCACGGGACGATGACGCGTATCCCGCACTGCCACCGGTACATCCTCGTTTCGCAGCCACGGACCACGAGCTAGGGAAACCGACCGATCAACCTAGCACACGCCCCGAATTACGCGTGTACCGTGTACGACGCGATCTCTCCTCTCTTGGTGCGCTGCTGCTGCTGCTTCTGGCTGCTGCTGCTGCTGCTCGCCTGCCGTTCCTCGCTCCTCGCTCCTGCTCGCTAGCCACGGCTATGCATTTCTGTCATCCGTCCTCTATCTCTCTTTCCACTCTACCCTCCCACTTCCACCAACGCCGCCATCTCTCTCCCTCCTATCACACCGTCTGCTCCGTCTGTCTCCTTTCCGCGAAAGCCGCCGCTTCTCTCTTAACACAACGACCGAGAGAACATGGCGTACCTATGCTTCAAAGACGGGACATACGAACAGAGATACACGCTCGATGTATATTCTCTTCCCCTGGGGTCGTGCCTCTTACACCACTCTACTCTCCCCTCTGTCCTGCCGTCGACTGGTCGACTGGCTAGGTACTTTGAGTTTGTCGCTAGGTCCCTCACTACCGCGCCCCTCTACGATTCCAAGATGCTTCCTCGCTGCGCGGTACCAGCCTCTGTCGCCAGGCGGCGCCACGTGCCGCGCGCGGCTGCCTCATCGGCGGGTAAACGACGCATCGATATCGAATATTCCGACGCTTCGATCTATTCCGAAGATTCTACACCGGTGCTCATTAACGGCGTGATTAATAATGCATGATGTTTTCCGTTTTCTTTCAAGGATAAGGAGGCGGTGAGTGATACGGTAAATATATTATGAATCTATGACAAAAGCGCCGTCGTATAATTCCCAACGACCAACACTCGCTTTCACAGCTTTTATGTCGGTCGACACACAATTAGATTAACCTCTTACCGAGTGACGATTATTTACTTAGAAATATCGACGACTTTCTCTACTTAACGAGATACCGCTTAAACCGCCTTAGCGTTCTAGTCCCCTGTACAGTGTCTGAGAAAACTAACGCTTTATACATTTCGCGATCCCATAAACAGAATGCCCACTGCTTTTCTCCTTAAACCATCCTAACACCCCGAACTTATACCAAACAGATATCCTTATAAAATCGACGAAAGAGACACAGCGATAATCATATTCTTTCCAACACTTGCGCAGAAAGAGTCCGCCGATTCTCCCGATTTGGCTATATCTTCCCATCGCGATGACATCATAACTCTCTCTAAACGGAGGAAACTGCAGGAATTCCCGTTCGCAGAAAAACTCGGTGCCGATAGACGCCCGGACGCACCTGCAAAGGCGCGCCTCTTTTGAACCAGTTCACTGTGCGCGCAATTACGCTCGCCGTATCGCGAGCTGCCCGCGTCGATTTTATTCGACCGCTTTTGGCCCTGCCGCGTTTCCAAATCCATATAGGTAAGCCTGCCCCAGCTCTTGCCGCTGACGTGGGCCGCCTTCTTGCTTACCTACATACGCGCGAGCGTCGCTGGAAGCTCGTCCTCCCGGAAGTCCCATTATTCGAGGTCGGATCAGCTGGATTTTCATTCCATCGCGATTCCGTTCCGCTGCCCGGCCGCCGATCCGCTATCACTCGCTAATCATCGACGCGCCTGGCCCGCGTCCGGTTAATTGCCCGCCGGGTCGGCGGTGCTCTTGCCGCGCCGATTTCTGCTATTGACATTGCCGCGGTCCCTCGATATTCTCGCAACACCGAGACCAGCGGCGCGCGCTCGGCCTCAAGGATACCGCGATCTCCGCTCGTACGCACAGAGAAACGAGATTAGCGCCAAGGAAAACCGGGAATAATGAGATTACGAGGGGGAGAGAATGCTGGCGTATCGTTGGGCAATGGTCGACATTGTTTTACAGTTTCGCTTTAACGATCCACGGTTTTCGTCTGGCCAACGCAGAGTCGATGTCCCGGTGGATCTCTTTCTTTCGAATCTCCTGGTTGACTTCCTTGGAGGTATTCCTTGCCTCCCTTGCGAATTCGGACCTGGTCGAGCGTGGAGCAGAGTTGGGCTTTAGTTGAATAAATTTTTATTCGACTACATTTTTATTCGAATGAACTCGAATAAAAGTTTCGAATAAAGTGAAGTTATTCGAGAGTAACGAATAAATTTTCAGTCGACTAACAATAAGCGATATTTATTTATTTATTTATTTCACGGGATAATCCCATTAATTACAAAACTGAGAAAAATTAATTAGAGTCTGGCACATTTACACCTCAGCTAAATATTTCGCAATCGACAACGCATCCGTTTCCCGAAAACATTTGAGGAAATCACGAAGGGATCCACATCACCGAATTGTACGTTGAACTGTGACGCATAGCACGGTTTATAGGGTCTGCTATATAATTACTGTACGAAGGCATTCTAGTATCAAATAGCGGACGACTTTTAAGACTGACCATGGGCGCATTAAACTTAATCTCCGCTACCAGATCCGAGCAGTCAATTTGGCTGCTCATTACCTTGTGCAGAAATAATAAAATTTACCACTAACCTTCTGTTTTCCAGGGACATTAGATTTAATCTACTAAGAAGAGGGCCGCAGTCGTGATCTCTCGCTGACAAGGGATTACACGAGGCAAGGGGGACACTTTTCGAGTATACCTACTCGAGCCGAAGCGGCTTATTCGTCCTTCGAATAACGAATAACGAGGAACGAATAACGACTAAAAATTTAGTCGAATACAAATTTAGTGGACTAAAAATTTATTCGCTATTCTCGAATAACTTCACTGTATTCGACATTTTTATTCGAAGGTTAGTCGAAGAACAATTTAGTCGAATAATGCCCAACTCCGGCGTGGAGCAAGCGCATACGTTGATACTTAGTGGCATTTGGTACACCGCAGGCTTCTGAGTCAACCGCAAGGAGTCAGAGTTTCTTCAAGCGGTTCTTCAATTTTAATGAGCTCGCCTGCTGAACTTAGCCACCTTTTTTTTTCTCCCTTCTTTACTTCGCTGCATCGTTACGTAAGTAAAACGCAGAATCGTCGGCGAGCACTTTTGAACTGTGCAACAGCGCCAATAGCGCCTATTATGGCCTCACTGTTCAGTGTAAACAGAGCGCATCGATGCGATATTGAGTCACGGAATAATGATCGGCGTAACGTTAGCGATAACCATTAGAACGACACGCTGGATGACGAAACTCTTTGCCCGACTCCACGGGCAGGGATCGGTTTCGGTGGCTTTTTCTCCCGCATTTAGAATATGCAAACGTCGTCCTTCGCCGTCCCTCTGCGAAACCTTTTTTGGACAGTCGAGCGCGGCCCGCGGGGTGTTCGAAATATTCTATATTAAATATACCCACGGATGAATCATTTCACGCGCGCGCAAGGCAAGGTATTCACTTGGAACGTTGCATTTGCATATTAACGACCTCGGGGGCACTAAGAATAGGGCACTGAAAATCTGCCCGACGATTCTGCCCAGATATAAGTCTGGCGATAGCCTGTTCGAATAAACTAAAGCGGAACGTGACTCTGTGCGGACCTTGCACGTCCCATTTGTTTAATTCGATCGACGTGAGATTTCATATATTATGCACGTGCGTGATTCCCCGCCGTTGGAGAGGAATGCCGATTGCGTGACAGAGTGGTATTTAAAATGCTAACCGGCGATTATAATTTCTATTACAATTATGTAAAAACCGGCCGATGCACGTTAATGTTATGCTTGCGCTTACGCTGCGCAAGTGGTTACGTTAACGTACAATTAGGTGTACAATATCGCGGGGCGATTGGGAGGTCGGGGCCTTGAACCGTGCCCCGATCTTGAGACACTGGGAGCGCGGCAATTTTTGTCGCGTGTCGGTTTGTTCTATAATTAATCACGGTTGCCTTGCTATTTACATGGCTGCGCCCGGTTCGGCACGTTAACGACAGGTATCTTGATTCTACGCGCGTCGCGGAGGATCGACGGCTCTGACCTGCTGACCGATTTCGCCGAATCACGAGTGTCCTCGTCTCCCGCGACGCTATCCCTTACGGCTCTTGTCCCTGATTGAATCTCCGTCCTTCCCCGCGACAAAGGGACGTTTCGTTTGATCGCGCAGCCTTATACAGACCTGCTCGATGTTCCTTCGCAACAATGACCGCCATTCAAGCGCCCGATCTGTCCGTACCCGACACCCACAATAGAGTATACGTATTATATCCCAGCAGAGCTTGTATTTTTATACCGCGGCGAGGTATTCTTCTGTACCTCCTCGTATAGTTTTATAACTCTAGCGGCTGTTGTTGTAAATAATACGTGGATCTGGAGCATCGGCGGGGGGTAGAAGCCTCCGGGCGAACGAATGCCGGGGTACCGATACCACTGATAGCTCCTATTTCATATTTCCAGGTGAATTTCCCACGTGGGGCCCGGCTCGAAAGCAAAGTCCCTGCTCCACCTTGTCCGCGGAGGAAAGTAACAGTCCCTCCAGGATCCAGCTTGATCTCATCACTACCGATACTTCGGCCGTGGTTCGTGCTGCTCCGGCGATCGTCGTCTCCTACTGGGAGTTCCGTAGCTGGCGGATCCGTCAGAAAGCACTCGATGGACAGTATCGTGAGCGCTCGCCACGGCAGCATGCGCGGGAACTTGCCTCGCTCTTTCGCTCTCGTATTCTCACGTTGCCTGTACCTTGGCCATCACTCGGTCACCCTCTCGCGAACGCTTTAAACGCTCCCGCCCCGTGATACCGCGTGTGCGTCGAGCCGCCGATTAAGAAGACACCGAAGGAACGCCCGTCCACTTGGATTTAAGTGCAGCGATCAGAGCACTCGATAGGATCAGGTGAATGTAAACACGCTTCCTTCTCTTCTTTCTCGCCAGCCTCGCTCTCTCCCTCGCTTTGCCCTGCCCACCTTCATCCCTAGGTATTCTCTCTCTCTCTTTCTCTCTCTCTCACACACACACACACACACTCTTTCTCTCTCAGCGTTGCTGGAAACCGCGTGTACTAGCCGAGGAGAAGGCAGGCCGCTCTATCGGCCTTTTTCCTCGAGGATGTTACGAGACTGGCATTGTCAGCTCCTTACGTAATTCGCCGTGCACGAGAAACGTTGGGAATCTTCCCAGTGCATCGGGTGTAAATACACGTTTCGAGACCGCGTGCCACCGATACGGTATCGACCCTGCACCTGCGATCTTGTCACGACCGTTGCACCCTGGCTCCTACGCCGATTCTTTTAATCCGCCGCTTTGGCTGAATCCAGCTGACGCGTAGTGGGATCTCGGTGCTTTTGATGTTTGTAAGCTTCGCGGCAACGAGGAAAGAGAGAGGATTTAAAATCAAATAGACACGCAGGGAAGTGTAGAACTCCATGCTTTTGTTCAATTTCTAAGTGACAAGTTGCTCTGCGCAGTGACAAAACCAACTTCCGAATTTGATTAGGCGATCTTCAAACAGTAGCCTCGCGGATCTGTATTCCGTTCGGACGAAATTAGGATTCGTGCTTGTTTAAAAACCTCGGTTTAAGTAGATAAACGGTATCGTTTACATTGCCGCGCTGATTATATTCTCTGAAAGTGGCGGCGTCCTTGTCGAGGTCACGTGTCTGTCGCATTGCACGCATACCGCCCACGAGTGTCCACCACCTGCTCTCCAATTGCTCTATTTATCTGTCGCTTTTCGTGCCCCGGCCGCGCATTTAAATCACCAGCGTCGGGCGGTGATTTAAACGCTGCCCGCGAACAATCGCGTTCTTAAGCTGATCGCGCGATTTACGACGTTTTACCGTTCGCAGTGTTCGCCGTTCGCCAGTTTACGCCGTTCCTGGGCAGCTTCCTTCTCTCGGCAAGCCCCTGCAACCACATTTCCCGCGCGGAAGCCCCGTTGGAAGCTAAAAGACAGATTCTTCGCTCCTAAACGGCGCCGGGACATCTCGGAACGTTCAGGGACTGGGAAGATATTGCACTTTAAGCCTCTTCAGTAAGTAGGAAAAGGTATTCCAAGATTCCCGAGTGTCCGTAGTACACCAGTTGGCTTTCTTTCTCGCGAAACAATGGAGAAAAATGTCCTCTGGACGGTTCTCACTCGTTCAGCTGTACGCGAGCATGACGCATCTCTGACGTCACGCGCATATCCAATGAGATAAGAGCGACACGGTCGTATATAGTCGTCGGCGAGGCGTGATGTCAATGCGGATCGCGGTGGCTTTTCAGGAACGACTCGATCGGCCCGGGCTCCACGCGAGTGGCCGTCTATCCTCCTACCCCGTTGGACGCGCCCCGTCCGCGATGCAACCGTCGATGCGCCGGGGTTGGAGAGTTGCTCGACGGTTATTCCCTCTGGTAGCAGCACATTTGCTCTAAGACCGCGCGTATTATAAGCCTAGATTCTAGGGGAGGAAAAATCCAGATACTTACGTACCTGTTCCAGCCAGGACGGGGAGAGCTCCTGCGTAATTCCAACCGCAAGGACGCGAGCGTTCAATGGCGTAGGCTGGGGCCTCTCTTTCCATTCGACGGACCGTGCCCAGTAACTCACGAATTTCATCCCGCTTCGCCGTATTCGTGCGGTCCGCATCAAGCTTCGAGTTACTTAAGACTAATTCATAAACCGCCCGCTTCTTAGTCTCCGAATTGTCCAATTATTTTGACCTCAATGTTCGCCGGCACCATCGCGTGTATTTAGTCGTCAATCAACTGGGGACTGTGGCTTCTTCTAAGGACAGTTCCGAGGATCTAACTTTGTCGCTCGTGTCGGTTTAAGTTAATTGAGTGGACTCTTCTTTGCCGCGGGCGGGAAGCACGGGATTAACAGTGGAATAAATACGCCATTGAGATCGGCAACTGGTCGTACGTGGAGCACGCGTGTCTTTAACCATCTCGATATCGTATCGCAGCCCATATCGAGGTGGTCGCGACCACAGGCCCGCGTGCCACCGCGGCCTTCGACTTCCATGCAGAAAGAGCGTCCTGATGAATTATTACGCCCCGCCTATACACGTACACGCGTTCGTCGCCGCATACGTGCCAACGATTACGCTAGAAGCGTTAAATGCGCGGCTTCTCCGATACCCCTGACCGGGACGATTCCACCTCTCCCTACCCCCTGGGTTT
This sequence comes from Andrena cerasifolii, assembly GCF_050908995.1. Taxonomy (NCBI): domain Eukaryota; kingdom Metazoa; phylum Arthropoda; class Insecta; order Hymenoptera; family Andrenidae; genus Andrena; species Andrena cerasifolii. The sequence continues at coordinate 7,663,933 of NC_135123.1, forward strand.
TCCGCGATCCCTGCAGGCACAGATTTCCAGATGTTGGCGCGGTGATTCGCGGATACGAGCGTATTCATTCAAGTGGATTGCGCAGGGTTGATTGGGGAATTGTAATTGGGTACTCGAATTCCAGGTAGGAGGATCATAAGTATGGTCCATTAGGCGCTCGAGTCTAGTAGTCTTGCGTTTTGTTGAAAAGTTCAGACCCTTTATTATAAAGCTGTGATACAGTTAGCTTGAAGGGACAAAAAGAAGAGTTGAACGGATAAAGACATTTTTAATGCAAATTCAATGAAATTCATTAGTTTGAAATCACCTTTTCCCTGTATTTTTCGTCTTTTCAACGCCTTTAAAAATTATAAATTTTCAATTTTTTTGTAATTTTGTCTGGTTTCCCCCTAGCCAGAAGTATATTCTCCAAAATAAAAAAAGTTTCTGTCGAATCGGATAATAACTTTTGGAGATGGGTTCCACCGATTTTGAGAACACTGTTTCGAGAAAACCGCGTTTAAAGTTTTACGTGAGTGCCGAGTGGCCAGGTGTTATCCATGCATTTCCCGCTACTCAAATGCCTATAACTTCGGGAATTTTAAAAAATCCTTTTGAACACGTATTTCTAAAAGATTCACCATTCGAAAAATCAAATAAAAAAAAATAGATTTTTAGACTGGAACTTCCCCTTAAGCGTTTAAAATTTTGTTTCCAGGTGTGCTTCATTTACACCGATTCGTCTTTGGGATTGTTCCAGGAAGGGCGCGTGATCGGTTCATAGGGCAAGCTTTCATCGAAGGAAACTTTGCGTCAGTAACTCCACTTCCCGCCACGACGGCCCTTTCAGACCATCAGGATCCACCAGCAGGCATGACCGAATGATGGAGGTGATTTCGACACGCCGATACGAGGCTCGTCCACCTCCAACGAGCCATCCACCCATCCTCGTGAGTGGATTTTGTGAAATTTATGATTCAAGCCTTAGTAAACATCTTTCTATCGCCAGAGGATGTTCAACCACACTTCTGATTCCATTTTAACTATTTCATTCTTCTGATTTCAGATCGACCCTGAGAATTCCGTGGCTCTGGTCAAGGAAGGTAATCCCCCGAACACGATTGTCAGCCAGTGCTCGCGTCGCGATTCGAATAGCCAGATAGAAGATAAGTCGTGCAAGGCGACGTCTTGGAAAAGTCGATTCTACAGACTGTTAGCAGCAGCGGGGCTCGTCTTATTCCCGCTTGAAACGGTTCGCTGCAGTCGTCGACTTCTATTCGCCGCCACTTTTTCCCCGTCATCACTCTTTCACGCTTTACCACGCTTCTCGTTTCCCTTTCTTGCCCCGCGTTCGTTTGTCCAACGCCGGGAGATCGGCTGTTGCGCAATAGCATTGGGGTCCTGCGACTCGAGCGTCGGTTTCCGGTTTCAGAGGAATGGGAGACGCGCAAGAAGAAGGAAATAACCACCACCAGGCAGATCGAGACCAGGGTGAAGCGGCAGGTCGTCCTCGAGGACGGCGAGGTGGTCGTCGACTCTGGTCCCCTCGTCACCACGAACACCACCGAGGATGTCGAGCAGCAGGAGCACACAACTCAGGAAGTACGATTCCTCCTGCTCTGCTCAAATACTCGTGGAAGCTTCTCGCAGCTGCATGCGTATTAATACCGAAGTTCGCGCTCCAATTTCCCACTTCTCCATCGGAAATAGAATAGACAAACCGAGACGATCGAGGTCCCACTTTGAAAGCAATTGTCGAACCCACCGTCTTCTCCCTTTCCAGAGGCGAACAACCGGCGACCAACCGCAAGAGGTGGAGTGGCCGACAGGTGGAAGAAGCTCCGCGGACGGTAGCGTGGTTCAAAAGGAATTAAACGAGACGGTGGTGAGGAGCCGCGAGGAGATCGAGGAGAGGCTGGAGACGGAGGATCGTCAACAGCTGGGAGATATCACGGACGAGGTATATCCACGCGACACACCCACACCTGAATTCCACCTGCGCGTGCCGCGGTGTACACCGTTCTTTCTCTTTCTTGGCGCGGCTAAGCGCCACGAAAAGGTCAAGCCGCCATTCGTTCACGGCTCATCCCACGTGTGGCGGTGGGAACGCGCCGGGGGAACAAATACGGTCCTTCTTTTCGGCCGATTGCCTTTCCTGGCCGGCAGAAGTTTCGCTTTCCGGAGCAATCCGCTCTCGATAAACTGCCGGGCCCGGGCCAAGGCCAACATGGGCGGGGTACCGGCGTGTGCGATCTTCGAAGGACAATCCCGCGTGACGCTGTCTGTTATTGCTTCGGCATAGTGTATATTCTCCGAAACGATTTAAAGCTTGAAGCACGGCAATGACTAGGAATCGTCCTTTCTGTTGCGCTTATCTGCTTTCCGCGCGCGTGAAATCTTAACGAAGCGTCGTGAGCGCGGCCGCGGCGATCGTGGATGATTAATGAAGCGGTCGGGAGGAGATGGACGCGGATGGAAGCCGCTTAATCGCAGTGGGGGCGTGCAACAGGTGTATCGCACGCTCGATCGTATTTGTCAAGGAGCATATCGTAAATCTACCGGCAACAGGCCTGACAGTTTAATAGGGACGTCTTCCTTTCGGCTGCGAAATTTCCACGAGCGGCCGAATCAATCCTCCGGCACCTGACGCGCGCCGATCGACGTCCGGGAAAGGTTGAGCCGCGCGAGATCCACCAGCTTCCTCGTGGCACAGTAACATTTCCAGCGATCCCCGCGCCGCATGCTAATGGCGAAAGAAGCGGCGGGTGGAATTTAATCGGGATCCTCCCTCGCCGAGCGTGCGGCGAAGAGAGGAAAATGCCGGGGAGGAAGGCTCCCGGATTGCGAAAGCCAGGCGTGCATGCAGGTACACCGGCGTTCGCGCATGAACGATCCGGAGGCGAAGAAGTTGAATCGTTCTGGATGAAGAGGAGACGGCGAGGAGGGAAAGAGAGGCCCAGCTTCGCGGCGGTAGTAGGGAGAGTGAAATAGAAGGAGAGCGGCCGATCTGCTAGAGGACGGAGGAAGAGAGAAGGAGCGGTTCATCGAGAAGTGGAAGTCGATGATCTCTCGACTTTGCTCTCCCTTCACCGAATGGCGACGAGCCGGCCGCGATGCCACGATCGCAGTCCGAGCAGCTGTTCCGAGCTGCGCTATCTTCCACGGGCCTATACTCTCGCGCGCACCGGACATTCCACGCCCGTTGTCCTCTTCTCCGTCCGCTCGCCGACGATAATACCATTACGCGATCCGACCGAGTGATAACGTTCGTCCTGCTCTCCTCCTCGGTGACAGCGCACCGGTGCGCGGTAGCTATGCCTCCTACGGGCACCGTAGATGATTTCGTCGATTTCTGTCCTCGTCACTCTGCTGGGGAGCGAGCGGACATCCCGGTGTGACACAGTGGTTGGAGGAACAGGGGACACAATCGTGTTGCGGACGCTAAAGTTAATTTATAGTAATGAAATACACTGGCGAGGTGCCGTTGCCTAATCGCACCCAATTTCCCGGCGACGCTAGCCACGTTCCATTTATAGGGATGGGCTCGAGGGTCGAGTGACCCCAGGTCGTTAGGGACACCTTTCCTTCCACTTGTTCGCGGGGGAATCAGAGCGAAGGCCGGACTATCCGGTTTATCGTGGCGAGATTTCGGACTGCCCGGGTGATTTTCGGAAGATAATAGCGACCGGTCGAGCAGTGGCGTCCTGGCGGGCTTGACAGCGGCTTGGTCTGGTTGCAGGCGTACCAAAAGGCGGTGAGAAGTAACCGGGGCGATCTGAGAGTGGCCCTCGCCGAATCCACGAAGCAGCTAGCGGCCCAAACCGGGCCCAGGGTCGTCCAGCACACGACCAAGTCGAACAAGGTGATCGACACCGAGAAGACCTTGGAGAGGAAGGAGCTGAAATCCGACGGGCTGATCGTTACAGAGAGGAAACGGACGGTGGAGCACGAGGAGGTCAGTAGCTCTGCGAACTCTTCCTGAGGATTCGTGAATCCCATAGCTTCCGTGGGTTGCAGATAAAGGACGACGAGGTTCCCGACGACGGCAGCCACGTGAACGGCGACGACGCTTCGGAGAGAAGGAAGGAGAGCTCGCAGAGGTTCGTTAAGAAGCGGGACGAGGACGTGGTCGATTACGTCTCGGGTGGCGAGAGGATCGCCCGAGAAATGCGCTACGTCGCGGAATCCACCGAAGGAGAACGAATCGGCGATTGGACGCCGTCACCAACGGCCATGCGAACCACCCGTTTCCATAAACATTCTGGTAGGTCCTTCCTTCTTCTTCTTCTTCTAACAAATCCCTAAAGAATTTGCTCAGAGGACACGAGAGATTGCCCACAGGCTTCCCCGCAGACGGCTTCCCAGGTCGAAAGGACGTGCTGACGAAGAAGCCGCTGGACCTGGAGGAGGAAGATGAGGCGAGGAAGTTTGAAACCTCCAAGTGGCTGGAGAGCCATTTCGGTAGCGAATCGCGTTCCTCTCATGGCTCCATCGAGGCTGACGAGCCTCCTCTTCCTAACACCAACACTAGTTACATTAACGTCACCATGAAGTCCTGCACCCCCAAGGATCGCGATTATCAGAACGTGAATTCCAGCAGGCAACAGCGACGGAGCACTGGTCGAGACTCCACCTCGCCTTCTGGCTACTTCCATGGGATCAGCGAGTGGTCTGAGAGATATCATGGCAGAGGTATATACGTAGAAGCTTAAAGTACAAATATTGTATCTTTGGTATAAATAATCGTGTCTATATTAAACGAACTTCTGCTGTGTGTTGTTTAGAGAAGCAGAACCACGCAAGAACAAGCTCGCCGTCGCCATACGCCGAGGCACTTCAGGTAAACGGCCACCCGCATGATCACGCGAGGAACCAGGTCCAAGAATCCACGTACTCGAAGACGTACGAGTCTGTTGTTCGTAAAGAGCACCAGGAATCGGGTCACGATCGACAACGCACGCCCTCCCCGCCTGCTAGACGGAGATCTAAGGAGCAGGTGTGAAGAAACTGCTTATGTAAGAATATTCTATTGCATCCTATAATAACTGGCGCCGGTTTCAGTGGTCCACGAAGTCTGAGGAAAGAACTAGTTTGAATGACTCAATGACGGGTCGAACCTCGAGCCCGGTTCACGTGGTGCAGAGAACCTGGGAGAGCCGCAGCCGAGACACCCAGGAGCAAACTATCGACCGAGATAATCATAAGAAGTCTACTTCAAGGTCACGGTCGCCTTCGCCTAGAAGAGAATCTACCCTGCGGAGCAACAAAAAGTCCAATGAAACCTCGAGTTCCGCCCGTCCCGCGAAAAGTAAGCGTTTTAAGTTTGCGTGCCCTACTCATTCAAACAGCGATGTACGAGTTTGACGGTGGTCGTTCAAGGTTCAGGACATTCCAAGTACAAGATTGGCGAGTCCTTCAGGAAGCTGGTAGGAAAGCTACGCTCGGCGAGCTCTGAAAGGAAGAACAAAAGAGCCAGCAGCAGCTCTACTTCTCAACTGACCCAGACAGACGACAACGGGCCAACTTATCTGCAGTACAACGTGATCGACAAGAATATTACCTTAGTGAACGAGAGAGACGGCGAGGAGAAGCCTCCCGAGAGGCCGCCCAGGTCGCCCAGGAATCCTACGACGAACAACAACTCCAACAAAGCGGCGAAGACGATTAGGACCAGCGAGCAGGTGGTCCAAGAGCAATGGCAACGCAGTGAATCTACTCCGCCTCTGCACAAATACTACCTCGGCGAGGATCCCTTCGGTGGCAGTATCTACGGCCGTGAAAAGGGATATCGGGAGGCGAAAAGATCGGGGAAGCCTCGTGGTAGGACTTCCGCTGAGACAGAGTACAGGTAACCAAGCTACTGTCGCGTGTTGCGGAAAGTTCATCGGGCTTTGCTTCGGGTTCATTGACACGAAACCACTGCAGGCGAATTTATCGAAACTTGAGTCCAGAAAGGAAGAGGGTGTAAGTAACGCCGTAGCCCGAAGAGCTTTCCCCAACATCTGGCGAGAACGCTAAACAGCCGGTCGATCCGCGTATATGCGTTGGTCCTCCGGTTGCGTAAGCTAATCGGAAAGCAGCGGTGTCGCGTTGCTCGTCTGCGAAACGGAGGCGCGTGCGATCGTCGAGAGGTGGTAGCAGCAAGCTGATACACGTTTGCGTAATCGGGAGCCCCGGAGACGGTGCGCCTCGCTTGTCTAAATCGATATATGCGTGTACCAGGATGAAAGTCGGTCGCTTGGACTATTGGGTGAAGGCTGCATGAAGGGAAGCATGTCTATTGTCGCTATGTAGTATCCCCTGCCGGCTCGCCAGCTAGACCCGGCGGGGCTGACTCCTTTCAAATGCGATCCTCAGCCAATTCTCGGATCGGCGCGGTTTCAGCGTCGCGTCCAGTTCCCTCGGCAGGTTTAGCAAGTCCACCAGCCGGCTGGCTAACGATCACGGGCGGGAGGACCACTTCCGGAGCACGCAGACCCTGCCGAGGAACCTGCACTCCAGCGGGCAGTCGGCTCGCTCCCAAGTACAGACACGGCGCCAGCAGCAGCCCGCTCCCGGTGGCCTCAGACAAGGGTCCGCCCATCGTGCCGCGGCCTCCCCAACCAACCAGTCGCGACAGTACGGCAGCATGATCAATATCTCCATAAAGAACACAGTGACGTCCCCCAGAGTGGCCGTGCAAGCGAATAACATTCAGCCCCCGGTGAAACCGGAACGAACTTACAAATCCTCCTTGTCCCGGAGCAAGAGCTTCAACGTGGAAGCTGGGAGGAACGGCATGGTCACGCCACCTCCGCCGAGGATACCGTACACCTCCACGTTGCAGCTGAACCGATTGGACGAGACGCCTCCTTTGAAGAGCCCGGGAATCTTGGCCAGCATCAGTCGCAGTAATAGGGATTTGTTTAAGGATATTAAACAGGAGTATTGAGTAAGGTGAATGTACCAAAGGCTGCGGTGTTTGAGAGGTATTAATTTAAATCGGGGACGCGGAGTGTTGGATCACTGGCAGCTTTTAGTACGGTCACTTTATTCGCTGTTGTGGAAAAGTTTTTAATAGCCTGTGCAGTGTAAAGTAATGTTGATGCTGCTTACAAACTGGTACATTGGCCGTAAGTGATAGATTCAGTTTAGGGAGTACATTGTTCAATTACCTCCAGTCATGTTTTTATTATTACATAGTTCGTGTAAGACTCTCTTTTACCTCACACACCAGGTAACAGTCCAAGATTACATATCAGATGGATAGAAAGCGATGAGAAAGCGACGGCGATTCATTCTTAGCAATATTTTTATTGCTATTTTCATGATACGCTATTATTGTACAGAGAGAAGTTTGCAAGTTCGCATTTATTGCATTTATTTCGGCAAGGAGTATATCGAAGTACTAAATATAAATATTGTTATGGCAATCTGTAAAATATTACTAAACGAAATGATATAGGTCGTAAGTCAGGCCTGTTCAGGTATATGCTCGCACGAGCAACCGCAAGAGCAAAAGTTGGACGGGCCTGTCGTACGTAAACGGTAGTATACAAAAGAAATGATTGATCGATTTGTAGAGACTTTCGATGAGTGCTGCCAGCAAATCTTTCGATTACTATAAAGGGCAATATTTAATCAGCTTCTCCTTATTCTTCTTCTGCTTCTTTGTGCCATTTTTAAAATAACCGACGATGCTTTTCAGTGACAAGAAAGAAAAGAATGGCGTTTATAATGTAAATGGTAATGCAGACCAAACAAGCGTTCTTTATTACGATCGAAACGTACACCAGGTAAATCGTTCCGATGTTTGAGGAAGCAACTAACGCCAGGACCATGATTGAAGTGGCATATGTAGTGAAACAACCTAAAACAAGTTGTTATGAAAAAAAAATATCAAGAAAATAGAACGAAATATTTCATTTAAAAAATAATTCCGCTATATCGCGTATCGCCTTACTTAATCGAAGTATGATTTATTTTATTTCAAATGTGTCATGCAAGGACTTTTGTAATTACTTTGAACTGGAGGCGTGTTTTCAAATAATCAAAGCTATATCTTATTTATTCAGTTTCATTCATTTCTGAGACTCGATTGGCTTGCAAAGATTCTATTCACTCAACGCATTTTAAATTGCGCGCGCAATCGGTGCATGACTTCCTAACCGCTAATAACCGCGCATTATATTGGAAACACGAATGTAATACGTACTCAGAGCCGCGATCACGCCATAAAATATTACTCCAAAAACGGCATTTGGCAAATATAAAACAGATGTCACCGGAAATATTCCCAAACCTCTTCCATATCTGTAATGAAACGCATTACTAATAAGTTTCAAGGTTTTAAGACCAAATATCGCAAATTCAGTAGCCAAGAAACAGCACTTCTATTAAGTAATATCTGTTCTAGTATGATACTAAAAAAAGAAGCTAAAATGCATCAATTACTTTCGAAAGAAGATTTTATTCGTTTCACGTGATAAAAAAAGAATTTGAAAGACGAGTTTCCATGCACGATACCGGCTGACCTGTGACTCCTGTGAGTACCCAGCAAAAGCCTCAGATATATATGTTTACGTTCGCACTAAGGACCATTAAGGACGGTGCAGTATTAAACATCTGATATAACATACTACGCATTAAATAAATACATATTCATATGCACGAGTCATTTAAGGGTGATACGCATGTGAGCTGATCCAACTCGAGAATTTAATCATCCTGATACTTTTCATACCTTCCATATATATCTATCGTCACGGCATACTGAATTCTGCGACAATGCCATGCAAAAACATGTATGATAATGCGAAAACTTACTCAGACAAAAATGCTTTGGTGCAACTAACGTGTTCGCTTATGTCGCAGACTGCTTCGTAGAAGGGATCATACTCTGTCATCCTTTCCACTTTATAGGCGTAGAAAGATACAGCGAACCCCAAGATCACCGCCGCCGAGATCGCTACGTTTATATTCCGTACAGACACTTTTTCATTATGCGTGATTTGGCTAGTTACAGACATGACGCTGAAATTCTCAATAATTTATAGATTCACAGACTTATTTCCAGCAACGATAATTTTGCGCCCGATGCCGGCTCGAATTTTGCACACTGGAGATTTCCCGAAACCGCACGCGTGCTTTACGGTGGACGCGAATCACGCAAATGTGACGATCGATAATTAAATAAGCATGAACCGGATAAGCACGATTGAACAATCATCGATCTCGGTTCGCTCAAGCTTTACTCCCACTACAATCGGTGCTCCTCGATAATGACTCCAGCTACTTGAGGAATGTTTTGTACACCGCAGAGGACGTAATTCGCGGACATGTAATTATCACTGATTATCTCAGTGCGAAAACACTTCAAACGTTACCTGATTGCGTGTGCAAAAACTGAAATGAACTGAAATACTTTATTACTTGAGATTTGTACAATGCTTACAAGAGTTTTAAATACATTTCTTCAGGGGCACTGACTGTTTAAACGTTGAAGAGAGAACGGATGGTTTGGAACCACATCGCGTTTCCTTCCGTTCTTTGCATAGTGTACTTCGCACACCGCATCCGAGACTTACCCATAATTGCCACTAAGCCTTAAAAATTAAATTTTACCTTAAGACGAAATGCTTCGATTCGCGTTATCCAAACATTTTGGCTCGAGCTTGACACGACGACATGTGTGAATTTTGTTTGAAGAAAGGACAGTATCTTGTTCGTTTGCGTGTTGGCATAATTACTATATGGTTTATAGAGAATACATAAGGGTGTACATGGAAATTTTGTTACACGGACGAAAATGCAGGTGATAGTAAATTAGCTTGTCCACATACTAACATCACTTATAAAAAAGATAAGAAATGTAGATCGATATTAGAATAGGCTATATATATATATATGTATGATAACTTTTTTTGTATATAGCTGGAATATTTGAATGAGACTTAACGTAAACCTATTCCTGTGGAGCCATTGCCCTCGCCTGAGCTCTCACGCGTTTCTCATATTCCAAGCGATTTTGACTGTAACAACAAAGGAGGTATTCGCATCGCTGTATCCTTTAGCTAAGGTTCGAAGTGATATGGAATAAATACATTACCAGTATATTGTGTACGCCTCCGCTTGGGCTGGATCTTTCACGTTCGGCTCGTTTAATAAGTCTTGTATACCAAGTAAGATCTGTTTAATCGTAATGGCAGGCCGCCAATCCTTTTCCTCATCTAAGAGCGACAAACACACAGTTCCGGATGGATAGACATTTGGGTGAAACAAGGGAGGTTCGAATTTACATTTCGGCGGGCTGGAGGGATAATCATCCTTGAATATCATACGCAACTTGTACAACCCACCCTCCCATGGTGTCTATAAAATCGAAGGTTTAGATAAGATAGTTGCGTGGCACGTTAACATGCGCATTAAGAATTCTAACTCACAGATTTCTTTCCAGGTATCGCACACTCCCAACTCATCAAGTTAAGAGTTCCATCTGAATTTTTAATTGGCCTTGCAACAAATCCCTGCGATACAAATATTCACATTACAGTACAAGGTATACAGAGTGCGCCATGTGTACGAGTGTTACAACGAGTTTACAGTTCCCCGTTTGTCACCGACTTTAAGCGAAGTTACTACTATCTCGTCACCTTGAGTCACGTAGACCAAACAAGTGTGTACAGAGCGGAAAGGTTAGGATTTCAAACTAACAATTGTCTAACCGTCGACAGTGATTTAACTGCCGACAACCGACTGTTGCCCGCGTCCGAACTACTATGCGACAAGAGATATTTATTTCCCAGCGGGATCTACAAGAATGGAACACTCTGGAAGTAGCATGCAGCGGATCGTGAAGCTGAAGGAGCGCGCGGATAATCGAATATCGCGGTAAAGTAAAGCGGCAATTGGATTCCTTACGAAAGGATGATCTTTCCTCCATGCTTTTCGCTCTTCGGCGAGCCTGGCAATCGCGATTCCTGACATTAATCTGCAATAAGTTTGGTTCCTCGGTTAGCGTAACGTATTTTTAGGCGCGAAATATAAGACTGGACGTTCGCGCGGCCCACGGATCGTAAATGTTACCACGATGCTTGTCGGCGTCGGTCCCGATTTTAAATTCCAGGCACTTTCTGCGCCTAAAGTTCATGAAACACTCAGGCGGCACAGGGGTGAAAGCGATCGTATGGGGTGCGCGTTCCGAAAACCTATGGATCCACGACCTGCATCTGGTATCTGGCTTATGGACTCCCGATGTGGACCCTTTCGCAAAGGCGGCGTCCGCCGCACTAGGACCTCTACTGGTAAAAGAGGACACGCGCCTTTGGGCAAATTCTGCAGAGCTAAACCAATCGACGTCCGCGTACGTTTTGTCCAATTCGACGATTGGCCGTTTAAACACACCTGTTTTGTAATTAATACCTCGCCGAATATTTTTCTGTGCAATACTCGATCCTATTTCTGAAATTTGCGTGGGTTCTTAATGTTCTTGTACCTACGTACATGGGATTCTGTGAATAAGATTTATAAATTGACATAAAAATGGTACTTTAAGTTGTCTCATCGAATCAGCTTCTTTAAGAACAGTATTGCAAGATGATTTATTTACTTTGAGTACCTTGCCATGTAGACCACTGATTGTGATTTGTCACAGGCAACGTTAATTCCATATGTATGGCGGAGGGAAGCCATTGCCCTGTTAGCTGAATCAATAAGCTTTAGCTAAGAAAGAGAGAAAAAAAGGTCAAGAAAGAATTGAATGCTTTCTTCAAACCCTAATTAATGTACGAGATATGAAATGAAATTTAAGAAAATGAGATTCTTGGAAAGATAATTGAGTTTAAATGTAACAAACAAGACAATTCTGTGGCAGTCTGTGGTCACGCCAGCTTTTGCACTAAATGTTAATTATCTGCTGAAGTGGCATGTGCTTCCTGTATAAACAAAAATAAAGCTACAACGGTTACAAAAATAGAATTGTCTCCTGAATATTCATCTCCCATCATGTTCAATATAATTAAAATATTCAATTCATTCAAAATTCTAATAGCTCGAGCTCTTTCGTTATCACATACACGTTCACTTACACAGAATATTGTGGCCGTTGAAAATAAGATAGCCCCGGGAGTCGACTCAAAATCTACTTCTATTAGCAGAGTCACATAAGCGTGGTAGAGATATCGGGAGCACGAGCATGCTTCTGTAGCCGCGTTGAATTTTCCCTCAAAACTTCCTCGTTATAATAGCATAACATGATTCAGCAGAGATCGTTTGATACTATATGGTACTCCCGCGGTGATCACAAATCCGCTGTCGATTTTTGCTTTTAGCATCAGATTCATAGGCGGACGAAGAGGAATCCATAAGCGTTAAGGGGGTAAACAAGGGTAATGCAGCTCGCTGTATACCGACACAATCTGGCCCGAAACATGGGTTTGGGGGCATGCGTTGTTTGTCCTTATATGAGCAAATTTTAGGCTGGGCGAGGTCTCATTCGAAAGGTGAAGGTTCAATGCAGCCCGCTCTGGTCATGGTGCCGTGACGAGCTTTACAACACTATATTTTTTAAAATCCACTTTAACAAAATTTAATTTTCCAATCTTTCTTAGCGTTTGGGTAATAATTTTTCCCAATTTCGAGCGCTAGTTCCCTTATTGTATCCGAGCCCTCAATTGTTCTAATAGCTATGGAGGAGAATGAATTCCTTTTTAAAAAAATATGTATCGAATATTTTTGGCTACTCTACAGACTTGCAAAATTGCAGCAAAATCGGTGTGTACGGGTTCGATATGTTCCTTTTAAATAATATAGTACAGTAGAAGGATATTATTATTATAATTATTTTTTTTATTATATGTCTGTATTATATCGTATAGACCATCATTAATGTATGCGGAAACACATGTTACATGGGTGGGGTTCAGCAACATGTGCTTTTAAAAAACATTAAAGTCCTGTTTTTACAAATTACGAGCGCTTCTACTTTCCACCACCAGATGTCATGGTGACGAATGTCAGATCCCAATAGATATGAAAAATATGCGTTGATTTTGTTTGATATTTACTTTTACAACCTCGCAGTAAGGTGTGTAATATTATTATTTGATGAGATCTTTAAATAAATAAAACATGACTATTTAGAAATATATATAACTACAAGGTTATCTTTTATTTTTCTGCATTAGATTTCTAGCAGTCATTTCACACATTCGACTTTTCTTCTTGAAAAATTTTAAAAGTGTTTTCATCGTCATTAATCGACGCAACATTCTGTTTCGTGCTTGTTGTAAACTTTTAATTTTCGTCCGTTGGTTTGCAATGGTCCGTTTCGCGAGCTCCAAAGCTATATTAGCTGTCCTAGGTGTAGCGAGATGTGCCGTTCTAATGTCACCAAAGTAACGAAGATTATGTACAGGTGTAACAGGTGTTTCAACAGATTGAATACTCTCACAACTCGGCGGTGTAGACAGCCGATTGACTGTTGCACTACTTTCTGTAAGTGTCATCAATAATCAATTAATTTATTAGTTCAATGTATATCACTCAAAGACATACAAATGCAGTAATTCTTACCTTCCATTAATACAGTGGAATTTTCATTGACAGATACAAACTCAAAGTTTCCTGTGAGCGCACTCCTATTATTGCAATTGGCATTCTTGAAATCAGAACGTTTATACACATTCTTCCTCCTAATAGATGGCACAACGTTGCACTTAACAATTGTGCCTCTAGCCATACAGATGATATCATCTTTTTGGAAGTGATTCCAACACAGTTTAGTAGCAGTGTTCAAAACTTGTTCATCAATGCCGCAGAAAGCTAGCCACTTCTGGCGAAATTCCTTGTTTTTTGGAAATCTATTTAAAAGAAATGAAATTAATATTACATTTGCAATATGAATGAATATCGTACAAAAAATGAACCTAAATTTATCACATACTTGTGTGCACGACGTACTTCAATTAATTTAATTTATTAAATATTACATATATTTACTTACGAATAATAAGAAGCCGATTTATCTCGGTTACCGCAGAGCACGCAATATCGGCATGGCATTCTTTAATTTCAAAATACAACTCGTATATAATCGTTTTCTAAAAGGTAAGTACGAGCGTAAACAAAGATAATCGTAGCAACCGCGGATAGTCACCGGAGATATTGGTGCATGCGCATTACGGTCGATTATTCCTCTATACTTCTCTCGCTCGCACGATGTAATAAAACTTTAATTAAACAATAATTGCAAAAATATTTAAATTCAGGAGTTCATTAATGATGATTTATAGTTTGAGAGTCTCACGTTTCGGCAACTAAAATGTTAGATGAAAATGAAAATCTAATGCCTCACTATCCAAGATAGCACAGGTTGTCTATAAACGGTCTTTAAGACGTCTTTCAGACTATCAAGCAGTGATGCCAGAATCTTGGGACATGGGACAAATGCTTACCCCTACTACGACGTACTGTCGCGCTTCATTTTCGAGAAAATCGACTTTGAAATTCTTGACGTTGCGTCTAGTCGCGTACAGGAAAACCTAGCTTAATGAAAGTTACGGGTGATTTGGGCGCAAGTGGAATTCGCCCTGGGTATGCTATGAGGATTTATGAGGATGCACCGTTATGCGCCATACAGGTGTTGAATTTTACACGTATCGATAGCCTTCTTTCATAAAGGCTTTTCATGACCACCGATTACAGCTGATTGGTGTTTGGTATTCCGGCATTCTATTTTTCCTCACGTAATATATCTCATTGACGTTTCTCAGCTCAAATTTGTTTTCTGATATGTCTACGGTTCCCCGATACAAGTCATCTTGGCTACATACCAGTGTTTTCTTCTAGTTTCTCAAATAAAATGTCGAAAATGAGCTCGAAAGACAAAGACAACAAAACTTTACACGACAAACTGAAACAATTCTTTCGCATTAACAAAGGTGATTTAGCGGTTTCATTTTTCCGATGCATTGCTGCACAGTGTATTTTTTATTGAAAGTGGTGAAACACAATGTGTACAATTTTCTCACGTTGCTGCATGTAAACGTAATAATCGCATTAGAATTACGATATAACATCCACAACAATATTTCCAAATGCACAACATTCTAAAGACTTTCGATTTCTCCGCCTTTTTCTAAGTGTTTTACGAACGACACGTTTTTCTGCAGGAAACTATAAGAGCCGCGAAGATTTCACATTAACGTACGAGCTTGAAAAAGAGATCAGCCCCGAGAGCCCTGTGCACCACCGTACAAAAGCGATTAAAGATCTTTGCGATGCTGTGCTTAATCAGCAGTGGGAAGATGTGGGTAGATTAATTTAAGTAACAAGCTTACGAACATCAAGTGACATGTTTCAATAAGAATAACATTTTTAGAAGGCAGCTGAGCGATTGTGGTACTTGGTACAAGATCTGTTGGGAAAAGATGTACCTCGCGAGCACAGACACGTGACGTTGAACTTCCTCCGATGTCTTGTCCAGGGTCAATATTCTAAGCTCTCCGCTCTAATGAGAGTCAAATTTTTTATGGTTGTTAAAGAGCATAATATTCCTGAAGATATTGGACCTAGGTATTACAACTATTAAAATAAGAATTCAACTGTTGGTTAATTCATTCTGTTGATGTAACGCATTACGTATAGAGCGCATAAAGTAAGCAGAGGGGTGTATGAAGCCAGATTTGTAGCATTATTTAAGACAGGCTTGGGAATTAAGTCAACGCCGCAGCTGATTTTCAGAGGCAACGCCTCCTTTCTCCCGCCGTGTGTCTTGGTCCCCGCGGCGGCCTAGGTGCTTGGAGCGCCTCAGGCTCGTACTATATGAACCGCATGTGGTGCATTGGGACGACATTGTATCAATATGTTTCCACATCGTCCCAGAGAGCACAATTTTCGATGCGTTTTTGGTTTGTCAACGCGCCACGCACGGTGCACATGGTACGGGCTCCAAGCATCTAGGCCGCCTCAGGGGCCAAGACGCGTGGCAAAAGGAAGGAGGCATTGCCTCTGAAAATCGGCCGCCGTGTTCACTTAATTCTCAAGCCTGATTTAAGGAGTCATTCTGGTAATCACGCCATCACCCCTTAATATCATTAGTTTAATTCTACGAACGCTGAAATGTCTGAGAACATGGTTTGTCTGTGTACTCTATTTACAACAATTATATGCTAACTGTGTGTACGACACGTAGAGATGTGTTTTATGCATTCTCGATGTTTAGAAAGCAATATTGATGGAATGATTTAACTCTGTTTCAATTGTATTACGAGTTGATGGTATTATTGTTATCCTAGGTTAGAGCTTTTGCAAAACTTAACAGAATATGGAAAAGACATCTTACATTTAGAAGAAAGGATGGGACCTTTCTTATTGGAGTGGATGCCTATCGTAACAGTGGGAGATGGAAAAAGGGGTGCTGATTTTCTGTCCCTTCTTGTTAATGTCATAAAGTTCAATTCAGCTTATATAGACGAAGACATTATATCAGGCCTCGTTCAGTAAATATTTCAAGATTACTTGCACACTGTAGTATGGGGTCGTCCTTAAATTATGTAAGGCTTTTGGGGAGGGGGGGAGTTGCGAATTTCTTACGTTTTCTTACAGAGGGGGATGGGAGTCAGGTAGCGTCTTACGTAATATTTTTCAACCTAATTTTCAATAAATACAAATTCTATCATTAATGTTCCAGAAAAGTAGATTTAGTTTAAATTTCACGAAACCGCGTTAAATGAATTATATAAACCTTTAACAGAATTTTAATAACTGAAAAAATTAAATGTAAAAAATATTACGTAAGGAGAGAGTTGCAATATCAAATCTTACGAATTCTTATACTGGGGGATAAAGGGAGTATGAAATCGCTAAAATTACCCTTAGGTAATTTAAGAACGGCCCTTATCCGTTATAAAACAATACTCTACTATTTTCATACTTTCAGGTACATTTGCCATCTGTGTTACTACAGCAACAGCACTGAAGTTGTTTCTGGATGCTTAGGAGCTCTGGATGCAATAGTTTGTTACAGTAATTTACAGTCTGATTCATTGCAAACTTTTATCATAGCACTATGTGGAAGTGTAAATGTTGAAACGTATTGTCAAATAAGTTGGAAGGTATGTCGTAAGCGATTATTTAGATTACTATTTTTCATATGTTTTAGGCTGTACTTCTGAAAGGGACCAGTGGCTGATCGAGCTGAAGCTTGGTGGGTATTACGAGGGGGTGTGGAAAGACCCGAAATATAAAATTTTAGCTTCGGTAATTAATGCGTTCAAAAGATACAGGGGTAATTGTGCATAAAAGGATACACCTTACCGATTTTTTTTAATCATTTTACCACGGTCCCCCTTCTTAACAATATTTCTGTTGACTTATACCGACACAACGCATTCCACTTATCCCGGATATTAGTAGTGGTTGGGGCTAGATTACCGCGGGGGGCACGTAAAGTATGGTAGCGAACCGATGTGAGTTTGGCGATGCTAACAATGAGACTGTGGTTACAAAATTTCAGAAATAAAAAATGGCAGGACGGGAGGGTTCCTGGGTAGGGGGGCCTGCACCAACGTTAAAAAAAAAATTAATAATTTTTTATTAACATTTCGGAAACTAATAAATACCCGAAGCTACAATTTTAGGTTTAGGGTACACACCCCCTCCGCACTCCTCCCCCCAAACCTCATCTTGATCGGCCACCGGTCCCTTTCTGAATAATATCCATGTTTTATCTTGACTACTATGAAAAATAATTTATTAGGACGTAACGCTTAAGCCTCTGATACGATCGATTTCTTACAGATAATGCGTAATTTATTAGGAACTCACATGGGTCATTCCGCGTTATATACGATGTGTCGTTTATTGCAAGACGCGAATTTTCAACGAGATGTACGCTTACTCAGAGGCGCAGTATTTTATGTAAATATGGGTCTGTGGGGTACGCATAAAATTCCGAAATTAGAGTGTACCCCGACATCTGTTCTACCTTCATTTTCTCAAGTGAGCATTAAAGTTTATTTAATATAATACAGCTGCCATATAGCACAAATGTGTATTATCTATCGCTGACTTTATTTTACAAGGCTTTAAAATGTAATCATCCCATCGTTATGTACGAAGTTACGCTGTCGATTCAAAGATTAGTAAATAAATATGGTGCTGAGTTATGGGATCCCACATGGAGTATTATTCTTGATATTATCGAGGAAGTTATTTCTCATACAGGTAACATGTGAATTTGTAAATATCTAAATGCGTTGCGTGATATTTCATTTATTTTTCTTTGCGTTTGTTTTTAGAGACCAGCAATCAGCCTGCAACTAAACAGGTTTCAGTGAGTTTACATGAAACAATAAATAGCATTGAAAATTTACTGGATAATAACCATTATAATGGTTGTGTTCAACGGTTCTACGACCTTGTTGAGCGTTGCAGTGACACACGACCTGTAATTACCATACATCATATTATTTGTAACATAAGCAGAACGATCGTTTCTAAGGCTGTAAAGATAAATATGTTTTTAGGAGGGATCTGTTTTGAAATTGATCGAATACCGGGCGCACACTATAGGGCCTACTCATTACCAGTGGCAATCCAAATTAGCCAACTTGATGGAACGTTATTATAAAATCGAAACACGTACCAATGTTAGAACGAAAGTTCTTGATGTTTTAACAAGTGTCATTCAATTCAATAGGTACTGTAAAATAATTCAGCTCGAAGATATACAAATTTTGAACTATGCTTCCTTTAAATAGATCCAGATACGAAGACGAATTGATCGAACGAATAGTTGTGCCATATTTTCAACACGTAGATACGGATCCAGATATTGCAATTCGTAATGGTGTTGCCCATTTACTTATTGACCTTTGCCTTGAGTGCGATACGAAACGATGTTTAGAACTATTGGATATATTAGAGAAGGTATTGAATTCCTTGCATTCGGTACATTGACTTTAATACGATATCTACGAAGCAAATATCATTGATCGATATTTTTTAAGCTGATCAACAAGTCTTTTGGTTCTGACACTCCAATTACAAAGGATGCTGATATCAAAGATGTAAAGACTGCAGTTGTTGGAGTAATAAGAATATTGACATTAAAAATTTATTGCTTACCATCGAGCCACGCGATACGTGCCTATAAGGTTTTAGTGAATCATCTTGAACAGCATTATAAAGATCAACCTATCTTCCATGACGTATCTACAATTCGATATCTGGTAATATATTCGTAATATGCAATATATCTTTTTATTTCTTATATGTGTACAGTATCTCATTTGACAAACTTATTCTATATTGTTTACAGATTTTGGAGTGTTTCCTGAAAATTAGAGCAAACACGCTGTATCATCTTGGGTTTCCAGATGCGCAGAATGCCATTGCAATACGGTTCAGCCCATATTTAATATTGGAACATGTTGCGACTGAACGAATAAACAGCGGAGGAGGTGGAAACAGTCCTCCGCCAGCTAGTCCAGCTCCATTACAACATTTATCTTGTCAAATTACTTATATGTCATTGGCACACGCATGTAAAGCTGTTATTTCCTGTATTAAATCAGAGAAAGGTTTATACAATTCTTAGTTTAAACGCCGTTATAATAAGCTCCGTAACAGTTGAAATTTAGAGTCTCTTCTGTTTTTGTAGATTGGAAAGTTTTACAGCTTGTGTTAAAGGAATTGCCTCAAGTGATGCAAAATAGAGCCCTGGTGTTATCACGGCACACTAACGACATTGATTATTTCGCAGCCGCACTTTGTTCGATGGTACGTTATTATACATACTATGTTCTGTCTTTTAAACAGTCGCATAAATTTATTTATTATCTCTCGATAGGTCAGCGACAAGAACTTAAGGCTTCCAGAATCTTTATACAATGTTCCCCCAAAGTTTACACTTTCCGAGTTTCGCGTTCATGTTTTTCCAGTATTAGCATCGTTAGCTTCGTATCATGCACATTTGGAGCCGAATTTGCAGCAGCGTTTAATAAAATGTTTAGAGGTAGGAAATAGAATTTTATTTTTCCAAATTACTCGATCGTTCTGCTTTTATAAATATATAAATAAACGTTTTCGAATTTGATCATCCTTTAGGTCGGTTTAACAGCAAAATGCGCGAGCCAATGTGTTACCAGTCTCACAACATGCATTTTGGAAATGCGCGATGCGATGAACAAACTTTTGTCGGAAGTTCTTTTAAATTTATCGAAAATTTCAGCGACGGTACACATAGCTATACCAATTTTGGAGTTCTTATCCAGTAAGTATTAAACTTGTGCATTTTCTCGGATGTTACCAATACTTACTTTCTTTTTATTCCAGCCCTTACCAGACTTCCAAAAGTTTTTGCAAGTTTTATTGGAGATCAGTACATGTCGGTGTTCGCAATTCTCTTACCATATACAAATCCATTCAAGTATGACCACTATACAGTATCCCTGGCGCATCATGTAATTGCTGTATGGTTTTTGAAATGTCGATTACCATTTCGAAGAGACTTTGTTAGATTTATAACTACAGTGTGTACATTATTAAGTTTTGGTATTACTAATGCAAAGCTAATGTTTCCTAAATCTCATATTCCCTTCTTTTATTACACAGGGTTTGAAGGCTAATGTGATAGTCCCCTTTGAAGAAGGGCACTTAATGAAATCAGATTTCAACTTTATAAATGAAGATTCATCAAATAGAAAACGTAGTTCGAGTTTAACAGAGCAGGTAAATAAATTGCCACAGCTGTGCTATGCTCGTTACTTTTTCATGCACTCTACCATCGTGTCTGAATCTATAGGGCAGCAGAGGTCGGAGAGAGAGACCAATAATGGCTAATCGCATACTAGGCGATGGTAAAGTTTCAGATTTGAAACCTCCGATTGATGAAGCCTTAATGACTTTTCACGTCGAACTCACCGAGACTTGTATCGATCTTATGGCTCGGTACACATTTTCGACTTATTCAGCTCGGCCTAAAAGGTAGAATTATAATTCTGTTATTTCTCTTCCGCGTGGGTTCATCATTTATCACGTGGATTGCGAACGATTATAATTTACTTTTACTTAGACTTGCAGCTGCTGACTTTCTCCTGAAAGAAGGCCAATCAATGACATGGTTGCTCGGTAACAAACTTATTACTGTAACGACAAGCGGTTGCAGTAATAAAGCAATGCGCGGAGGACTTTGTGATAATTGTTGGGTGGCATGTAAACCAGGCCCTCAATCCCCCGAACATGGAAGAACGTCTCAGTCGAACTTAAGAAGAGCATCGAGCACAGAGGTACTGTTCCATCTCATTTTGCTCTTAACAAAAATTTTCTAAAATATAAAATGATGCTATATAGACAGCAAAGGAAGACAAATTGTCTAGGCAGTCGTCTGGAGGCCATGGAAGCTCTACTGCAAATACAGCCGCAAACTCTCCGACGGAGGAATTGAAGAGAACATCAGAGGAGCTAGATGCGACAAAGAAAGATTTCTCCATTGAGAAAACGGACAAAGATCAAATTGAATCGTCGAAGTTGGAACAAATACTTAATAGCGATAAACGTGAGGAGCATGTACTTTGTGCTTGCTGGTGTCAAGGTTGGGCTGAAATATACGTGCGCAGGCCTACGGGCGACATGTCTTGGATAATGAGAATTCAGAATTCTATGCAATTCGAAACACACGTTGATTTCCCTGTGTATGACATAATGGCTTTGTACAGGCCAAACCAGGATTTATCACAAAAGCAACAAGAATCTACGTCAGAATATTCTGGAGACGAAGCAGAGGTAGTTTACACGTATGTACATATAGTAGAATCTTATAATGATATGTGACGAGAGTACTTTTTGTAGGATACTGCGGATAAAAATGGAGATCAAGCGCAAAGTGATCATAGTAGTGTTATGAAATCTGTGACATCATCTTCTGTGTCATCAGGTCCAATTGCGATACCCGGCTCGCCAGCTCGACCAAACCCTTCAAGGCAAAGCTCTCGCGATAGTTTAGAAAGTTTAGAGGATGGTGAAGATGGTACGACTACTGCTTTAACACTATCCCCACAACTGGTCGATAGAGTTTCAACATTAAGAAATGAATATTATCGGCAGATTTACGTCGCTCGCGAAATCCAGTACGCAGATCAAATTCTAGTCCTGAAATGAGCGCTAATTGGAAGAATCCATTCTTAAATAAGGAAAAGCTGAATTCACAGCAAATCGACCGAGACCTTTCATCCGCCGATTTAGAAGTTAAACTTGATGCGGAATTGAAGAAACATGCAAAAAACATGTACGCAAAAGATATGAGGTACCATTACTTTAATAATGCTTAATACTAACTTTAAAAGTAAGGTATTTCTCAATCCGGAGAAGTTCAGATTCGCTCGAATGTTCAACAAATTATAAACATTAAGAATTGGTGAATGTAGAGTCAGTTGCGAAGCTATACCGGAAGAAATATTTGGTATGGGAACGACACCTCCGTCATCAGAGAACACAACAGATCATCCATCCTCATTGCGATCTCAGCGCTCTTATCCAGGCGCGACGCAAGTGACTCAGATTATTACTACAACTACTAGCAATACCGTCCCACCATCGCCTACTACTCTGCAGGTATAGTATTTAGAAAAATGAAGTTTATAACTTGGCTTACAGTCTATTATAACAATTTAATTCTTATATACATCTTTGCAGCCACAAGGAAGTTTTTTGGGGGTGCAGGCGCGTACGACGCAAATACAGTCATCTAGCACTAAACCTCCGCAATCGCCTACACAAATTTATCCCCGGTTAGCTACTCTCGACTCCGGGCAGAAACAAATGGCATTAGGATCAGAAAGTAAACCGCCCATTGGGCGAAATCATCTTACGGATAAGGTGCGGCAGTAAACACAATTGCAAGTGACTCTTTCATAGCTTCATCTTTGAAGATTGTACGCGTGTATTATTTTCAGCAAAAGGATGAAAGGCCAGATCCTTCGATGTTACCTCCGCTGCCTTTACCCTTCCGTGATAGGGGCCATACCATTTCCGTAATGAGCCCCGTTAAAAAGTCTCGCGCAGAATGGGATAATATTCGCAGAGGAAATTCTCCGCGGGTGAAAGATCCTCCCAAAGCTGGCATTAATCCTAGGTAACGTAACACCACTTTTATGCTTAGTTTACACCTGACGAGTGCTCGGCCGAGTGAGCTGACTGGGTCGAGTACTCGTCCAGTCGGAACGCATATTCTAGGACTCGGCCGAGTAATCCGGCGGGGCAGATTTTCACTCGGCCGAGTAGCAGATCGATGACTCGGCCGAGTCACTCGTCAGGTGTGAATCCAGCTTAAAGCACAGATGTTCAGAAATTGCTGTTACTGTGATGCAAAGTTTATGCCTGAATTACAAATTGCAGCTTTGTGTTTTTGCAACTGTATCATACAGCACATTTCGGTTCACCGTCAGAGAAGCCTTTATTAGTTCCGCAGACAACGGCTGTGCAAAGAGCAGTGACGAATTTAGATAGAATACAACCGTACGAGACTCATAAAATCGGAGTCCTTTATGTTGGCCCGGGGCAGGCTTCTAACGAGATTGAAATTCTGGCCAATCAGCATGGATCGCTTCGATACACAGAATTTTTGCAACGATTGGGGACCCTGGTCCGTTTAAAGGACGTCGATGAAAACGTCTTTCTTGGGGGTTTAGATCGTAACGGCGAGAATGGGAACTTCGCATATATTTGGCAAGACGATGTCACGCAGGTTTGAATGAATGCACTAGTAGCATCGCATTATTCTAAAAGCTTAACGAAAAACTGTAATAAAGCTTGTTTAGGTGGCGTTTCACGTGGCTACTCTGATGCCAACGAAAGCAAGCGATCCGAAGTGTACTTCTAAAAAGCAACACATTGGAAACGATTATGTTACTGTTGTTTATAACGAGTCTGGAGAACCGTATAATATACAGACTGTGAAAGTATGTATTGCCATAATATCTTGCTCGAGAAATCTACCAATGTTATAATGACTTCTGATCCTTTCATTTAGGGACAATTCAATTACGCTTGCGTTGTGATACAGCCCTTAGATCATGGTACAAATCAAGTAACGGTTCAAGTGAAAGAAGAATTAGCGAAGCACATTCGACATAGCGAACCTAAAATTATTTCCGACCAGAATTTAGCAATTTTGTCTCGGCAGCTTGCTCTTCATGCCAACGTAGGTTCCTGGCAGCGAGCGTGCTATATTCTATCGACAGACTATAAAGTTGAAATACTCAGAAGTTCAGGATTAATTATATTTTTGTTTATAGCTTGCGTCGATGGTTTCGTCGTCTTTGGAACAGAATAGTCACAATCCATATGCTTCTAATTGGCTGGAGCGTTTACGGCATATTAAGCGTCTCCGAAATCGTGTACTCCAAGAATCAATAAACAATAACCCGGATGGAGCGACTGACGATTTATCACCGAGATCGAATAAACGCGTTTACATGGATGATTTTACTGAATACACAACATGACGCGATTCTAATAAAAAGATTACATAAACATTGTTATTAATATAATTCGCATTCGTTATAAACCTATGTACTATGTTGAATCGTAACGAATATAATCATTATGTACATATACATACGAATATTTCATATTGAATTCTCAAAGCAATTTCAAGGTTCTCATACTGTTTTAGTATTATTTTTCAACGCCACGATTATGTAACTGAAACAACGATCATCATTGCCTGTCGTTATTATTACAGTACTGTAAAGTTCATTCGTTTCAAAGTGGTTTGTAAGTAAATAATTGAAGAGGACGGGTTGAAAGTAAGATGATAGGCATCATTGAGAAGCATAATTGTATCTACAAGATAACTTTCGGAACTTTTATCTCATTGGTGTATCGAATATTTATTTGCTACTGATTGGTAGAAGCCCGGGAAGAGAGGTTATGTGCAAGCAGGTAAATCTGTAATAGAAACTGCGCCTAATCATTGAGAAGTTCACGTGAGAACTGGTACGTATCTATAAAATCGTGGATAGATACAAGCGCCTCTGCCCACGTAATTAAGAAACTCGCGGGTCGATTCTCCGTAAGTACATCAACAGATCCTTGCAGTGCTGTCAGTCCCGTTTGGTCCTGTCAGCTGATAAAGAAGAGGAGCACGGAACGATCAAAATGGTAAACGCACCCGAGATCTGCCAGCTTCAGAACAGCTTGGGCGCGTGCCTGTTGGTCCTGACAACGATGATTCTCTTACTTTTTTAGTCGTTCGCCGAGAAAATATCATCGATCATGCAAAGACCAGGGCAGGACCCCACTGCCAAGGACGACGTATCCTGGTGGATGAAGTATGCTGGTCGAGGGCTCGGTACTGTAGGCAGTCTAAGTACGTTTTCATCTACAATACACATTATAATGCATCAGCTGTTCCACTATCGCAAGATTCACGTACCGTTAGCATTCCTTTCTTTCAGAGCATCTCTCGCATTTCGCAGGGTTTACGTAGTAGTGGATGCGTATCAGAAACCGTTACATAGGCGTACGATGTTGAAACGCAGGGTACACCCGTCGCTTCTGATCTTTCTTTGCCTTTAAGAACTTATGTAGTATATATGTACCCCGAGTTATCTATCGAAATCTGTTTTATGTAATACCTTACTTCTGTTCGCGATACCTGCGATTGCACAGCGAGGCGACGCGTAGCTATTAGTCTATGATTTACATAGGCTTGTTCGATGTGATAATTTCTATCGATCTGTTGCAGTTGCGATTTTTCTTGGAGCATGGAATTGCGCATCGATACTCTTGGGTTCTATAGACTGCCTGATTAGTGGTATGTGGCAAATGGTGGCTGGTTTTATAGTTGTAATGATAGAGGCACCATGCTGCTGCCTGTTTATTGATTTTGTACAGAACTTAAGCGATTGGGTCGAAAAGCGACCTTATTGGAACAGAGCAGCTGGATATTGTTTGTGAGTATATTGTTCTTTTAATAGAGTATTGGAAGCATAATTCCATATTACATTTCATTTCTTAACCCTGCGGGAGGCGCACCCCATATTGTAATGCAGGTTGTCGCTACCGGGTGAAAAATAACCAAAATTGAAACGTAAAAAACCACGGTTTCAGAATATTTTTTTCAACTTTGTAATTTTTATGTTAAAGTACAGTGTTTTAAGAATCAAACAAAATTTATGAAATATCTTAAAATCTTTATTTAAGTTCTTTAAAAAATTGTAACAAAAACTCGAATAGTCTTCATATTTTCGCAACTAGCGCCTTTGAGCAATTTCGAGCCCCGGTTGCGCTTAAAATACGTAGGAAAGATGTAGCTAGTGGAATATGCAAACATTCTAAAAAACAATTTTTGAAAATTTTGAGGGTAACCGTCCCCCTTAATATCAGTTTATGACGACTAATGTTTAGACGCTTAGTATGTTCTGTTTTCTATCGTTTTAGAATCGCCGTTCCGCCAGTCTTCCTTTGTTTCGGGATAAGTAGCGTGTTTGGCAGTGGTCTAATATTTGCGACAGGTGTAATATATGGATTGATGTCACTGGGACGAAAGTAAGTTACAGTAATCTCATTTTCTATTTGGTAAACTGAATTCTTGATAAGGAAAGTATATCGATCGTTAATAGCGTACCTTTTAGTACTAATAAATACATTTTTCTTTTTATTTCTGTTTTCAATAACCATGATAACATCATACGTCATTGTTAATGGAATATGTGCTACGTGTTTCTGTGATAATATGTACACGTCATTCGCTTTCAGGTGGAAGAGTACGTTCTTATACATAATCTCACACTTGTCTGTACTTATGGTTGAATTTGTTGCTGCGGTTGTTGGGTGCCTTTAATCGTTCATAAATTAACTAACGCAATTTATCATTTCGCTATATGAAATAGTATAAATCACTTATACCAGTGGTAGATTTGAGGAAAAAGGCCCAGGTAGCAAACGTTCCGAGGGGCCCATTTTTTCGGGAAAATGACGAGGTAGTTTACTAAAAACGGACTGAGTGTAGTAGTACAGAAAAGTATATACCTATTTAGTGTTTGGATAAAATCATAATTTTTTTAAAAATAGGGCCCAGACGGCAAGTACTATAATGTTTGTTCGTGCATCGGTCGCTCGTTAAATCCGCCACTGATCCAAGGGCGTCCGGAGACTTTTTTCCAGGGGGGGCAACTTTGGGTGATAGTAAAGAAAAATATACCCCTCTTGCTGTGTTAACCCATTTTATAGTGCCAATTTAATTACAAATTTAAATTTAAAACCGAAATTTAAAATATTCCCTTTTTTAATATAAACTTAATAAAGATCAGTTTTGAAAAATAAGCGATTTTTTATCAAAAGCCAGGGGGGGGGCAACTGCCCCTTTTGCACCCCCCTCCGGACGCCCATTCACTGATCTATACTATTATTTCTATTAAGCGAACATATAATATATCAGCTTTTAATTGTCTTAACATGCATTGCACACTATATATATATATATATGTCTTCAAATTATAACGATAAATTATAATACTATGTTCGATGAATGTGATCTTTAATGTTGTTACTAATACACTAATAATAACAGAGGATCCAGGCCCGACCCAGCGGGAGTGACGTCGGGTGTGGGTTCCCCGCCGGGTTCAATGCCTCCTACCACAGATCATCATACAACTCTTGTGGAGGATCCCAATGTCTGGAGGCCTACATAAATCATCAAACATTCATTGCACCACTTCACTAACCAGGCAATAATATATAAAATTTAATGTTATTCTTACATAATGTAGTTTGCTTAGATGTCATTACACTTATTGTTAGCACATGATTATCATTTATCTGTATTACAAACTATCATTTATTAACCGACTTCAAAAAAGGAGGAGGTTACTCAATTCGATCCGTATATTTATTTTACGTATGTTCAGAACTTTCGCAAAGGTGCACCGATTTCGAGGATTCTTTTTTTATATGAAAGAGTATGAAGAGCCGGTGGCACCATGTTAATTTTTTTCATTATTTAGATACTCTTGAATTATCTAGTATTCCAGTTTTAATGTTTGTTCGCGCATAACTTTGTAACGCGTAGACCGATTTGGATGATTCTTTCGTTATTCTATAGAGTATTTCCTCAATTGGTGCCATGATAAATGGTTTTTTAACTGACTTCGAAAAGAAGGAGGTAATAGATTCAACCTGTATGTATTTTTTTATGTTTGTCCGCGCATAACTCATCAGCATATGGACTGATCTTGATGATCTTTTTTTTATTCGAAATAGGGCGGTGCCCCGGTGGTTCCATCCGACACTGCATCAATATTAGCCCAATACTTTGCCAGTACTGGTGAATAATAACGAATTTGAGACATCCTTATTCTCACTTTTTCAAGTCGCTTAGTTTGGGAATCTTCCGGTTGTAGCAAACGGTTTTTTTTAACGAGCAGCTCCTTTTGCAGGGCTGCCCATTTTAAAAAAAAAAAAAAATGTAGTTATATAGGGAACTTAAATAACTCCAAAGTAAAAAATAAAAATTTTTTAAAAAAATAAAAATGCACCAAAAAGTAAAAAATATGTTTTTTCCTTATTTAATCTACGGCTCTTAAATTTTTAAGTCGGCGGCAGTACACAGTGCAAATGATGAGACGCCGGCATAAAAAAATTGAGAGTTGTTGATTAAATAAGGAAAAAAAATATTTCTTACTTTTTGGTGAAATTTTATTTTTTGAAGTCGCTTTTAATTTTTACACTATAGCTTTCCTTACATCTAACTGATCCGTTTCATTATGTTTCTTATCTGTAAAATTTAATTCTGTAGCTCGACAACACATATTTTAAATTTTATAAATTAACACGCATAAATTAATCTATGATACGCGAAGCTTAAATGCATGAAAGCTTAAGAATATTCCTAATTTTAGGTAACTATTCGTTTATACATAAGTTCTGATTTAAATATAGCATGCAGCATCGAAT
This sequence comes from Andrena cerasifolii, assembly GCF_050908995.1. Classification (NCBI taxonomy): domain Eukaryota; kingdom Metazoa; phylum Arthropoda; class Insecta; order Hymenoptera; family Andrenidae; genus Andrena; species Andrena cerasifolii. Next base: position 7,692,853 of record NC_135123.1, read on the forward strand.
TCATTAATTCAAAAACGTGTGGTTGCTGTGTTCTTATATTCGTTAAACGTGTTTCTACTTTTCAGATGAATGATTTGCATGTTGTTGTTTGTTATGCTTTGTTTTTATCGCAGATTTATTAAGCGCGATATGTATGAGTCTTTAAGTTTACTAATTTTAAATAACGATTTCTTTAAATTATAAGTCGTTTCTAAACTTCTTTCTCATACTTTAATGCAACGAAGATTCAGGAAGAATCTTGAAGTTCAAAAGTATTTAAAGTTTGAAGATGTAAAAATTAAATGATATCTATAACTTGCCCATTTTATTTTCATATCTTCAAAGTATTAAAATGTGTTTGGAGGCCAACATCCTTTAAGTACATCCCTTATTCATAGCGCATAAAATGTGAGAAGGACATGAACACTTGTTTCTTCATATTTGTCGTTAATGCGAATTATATAGTGAAATGAGATTATATTTTAGCAGGTTGAGATAAGCCTGACATATTATAATAGCTACTTTTGTTATAATTTTATAGGTTCAACAGTACAAAGTATTCTTTGGATACTAATGACCTGTGAATTTTTAGGGCACCTCTTCGTGAAATGATATCATCAGCGACGAATGTCGAGGTTCCATCATCGAGTATGCAGGCGACACTTGTTGAAAATGCTCAACCAATGGGTTTCTCCAATAGATCAGATAGTAATATTTGACTTTTAAGAATTAATTGGCAACAAATTCATCGTTTTGTATGAATGGTGATGAATGCTGACTTGGTCGAATAATCAACAGCCAAGCCCATGGACATTCATTATCGTAATAAAATACTTATTTATTCCTAGTAACGTTCTTAACAGTTTTATTGCAATTAGCGATTGTGATTTATTATGTAAATTGTTTGTATTACTTGTGTTGGACCTTAGGCGATGTATTAGTCAGACGTGTAATTCCAACTAGCTATGCAATTTCTTCCTATCGTGCGTAATTCTCAATTCAGTTCCGTTTACGAACTTTGTTAATTGTGTACAGTAGTAACACGAATCCAATTTTTGCGGCTAAAGCGTTATACATTCAAAAGTTGCAGCATACAATGAGACCAGGTTTCAAGCTCCTATTCGAAGTAATGCCAAAGTCAAAGACTGCTACAGAAATCATATTCCGAGATCATATTCGTGGGCTTGGTTTCCATGCGGTCCTACCTGTCTGTTGCGTGTCATAACGAATGCTCTAATAACGAAATTCAGTGGTGGAGAAACAATGGAGCGGTTGATTTTGGATGTGGTGATCCGTTTGAATTTTACTTTTTGAAATGTATCAGTAACATAACATTTTAAACCGAAATAACACTTCCAAAATCAAAATATCTCCAGCAAGGCTTGGAGATCGACCATTCGTAGGTCATAGATATGGACGAGTCATAGCTTGTTTAGTTTTATCATTTCTTTCTATCGTATTCATTCGCGCATATCCTTCTCTTTGCCAAATTGATTGTATATATACATGTATGCATATATGTGTCAAAGTTTGTCTGTAGTCGTTCCATTCAATATGTACATACGTTTAAGTTATATGTATTGTCATACAACCATTCTGGAGATTAGGCGCTCAAACGTAATGTATCATAGTTTAGATTTCGTTCTCGTGGCCAAATATACTTTTAAAATTTATCAAACTAGTTAACTACTTCACGTGATGCGGCAGAGAGGGGGGAATGATCGGCTATGTTGACACATTTTCTCGTATCCAGTCCAGACTCTGTCGGAAAATGTGGATACATAATGTTTAGGCTGTTCGGATATTTATATTAGATCCTATTTTATGTATCAGCAACTTTACTCATCTTCATAGTGATTTTTTTTAATTTTTTGTTTCCATCATAAATCTATATCGTGTATTTTAATCAAATAAGCATTTATTTCCTACTCTGAATTACGACATTACTTAATCATTTTTTTCCCCTTACATTCCTATTAGCGATTAAGTTATTTATTAAGAACTTAAGACTATAGAGGTGATCAATGGTGGACCGATTTTTCAGTCCCTTTACATTGATTCTTTGTATCGCCTCTGCCAAATGAATTTAATTTGAGAGCCATTTTTAGAGGCATGTAGACGATTGTATTGTTATAATTTGTATCATAAAGGTAACGTTTATTGTGATCTACATACTGTATATTATTGTGATTGTTTATAATTAAGAAGACTTTAAGTATTTTATGTTCGTATATAATAAATAGTATACCTACTCTATATATAATAAATATCGTGCATAAAACATTAATTAGTGCGCATAAAAAGAGAGAAGAGTATGCATGTAACTTGATTATAGATTGCATGTAGTTCATGTACAGGCGCATACTGAATATTTCAGACTTCCGCATCCAACTCTTCATTTTCTCAAAATTACAGAACATTTAGTTCCAAAACTTACGTATTTTTGGTAAACGCGAAAGCACAGTATGATACTTACCTGATATTAATACTATAATGAATGTCTGTTATAAACATTTGTAATGTCCAATGTGTACCGTTACACATAAGAAAATAGGGCTAGCAATAAATTCTGAGCGTTCCCCGGATTTCATTATACCTCGAGTCGTAGGATTTCAAGGGACAAGGAGATTGTGTTTGTGTAAATTGACGGGAAAGGGAACGAAGAAAGCTCTGAGAACAGTTTCTGCAAGCGTAATATGTGTAAATTATAGATAAATGATATGTATGGCACTTTATTGATATTATAAGTAGAAGGGAATATTATATAACTATATCTTCCTGTTGTAAGAGAATGTGTTCAAGGGTCTAATGATTTACAGTTCCGCGAGCTGTGGTTTCGCCCAATTGCTATTGGGAAAGGCATCCTCTGTAATATGGATACCTACGTAGATTGCTATTAGATTAGCGAATTATGTATAAATTTTAAAGGAACGTACAGTGTCTTCGAACTCTATTGAAATGCATACAGAGTGTTCAGAAATGATGAAGCGAGGCGAAACATGCAGATTCCTTGCGGCAAAGGAGAGCGAAAACTATTAGTATCTTGCAATCTGGGGCGTCGCTTTCCAGATATAAGCTGTTCACAAATTCGGGTACCGACCTCCGGCGCGCAGAGTTTAAATGTCTGACAGTCGAGCGGATGGCAGTACATACATGCACTCACATACAACACACCCGATATGCACGTTCATGTATATTGTACTGTTAACAGTAAGTGTCCAAATACATTTTTGAGATTTTTAAAGTACATTTTTACTGGCCTTAACAATACTTCACACGTCAGAAACATACATTTCAATTATTTCTTATTATTTCAATCAGGTAGACGCTCTCTCATCCAGTCATACTAGAAGAAGCGGTATAAGTGTATTACCTTTAATTTGTACAACTGTTCCATTTTTAATTATGTTTCTGTACTAGTTAACGTTAATGTATGGCTGCGAATCAGAGCATGTTATGATGAATGTATTTTAAATCGCAGGGGTAAAATGAGTGCTAGCATGTCGGTGTACTGTTGCGCCCTTGGCCATTTGAAATTTAAAATGCGCGCGTCGAATATTGGATCTCGAAATTTGAATTACTTGCGTTTAGAAAAGGAAGCTTTAGATTGCAAAATGTTAAATAGCTTTTTATTTCTTTTCCCATGTTTTGGCTAATCCTATGATTTTTCGACACTGTATATTCAGCTTCCGTCGAACGAAATAATCAGTGGAAATACATATTTAGCGTTCGTATGATGCTTGATGCACTGTTATGGTTTCGAGACAGCTTTGAATATATGTGTACAGGAAATAGATTTGTTTAAACATGCGTTGAAGGGAAGGCGCAGAAAATGTTCAATTCTTTACATAGAAATTTATGAAACAGAGAGTTGAGCTATGTTGTTATACACGTATTATATTAGCGGTTAAAGTAACAGTTAATGGGCTTAATTATCCGTTACATACATGTATAGTAAAAATGTCAATAAATGAGAGAAACGATTGAAATTCTAGTTTTAATAATCTTTGTTAAAATAGAGTTTCTGGTGTGTTTGTACGTTACATTAGTGTTCACGTGTGCCACATTCTCTTCATTACTCTTATTAATAATGTTGTACTTTAATGTTTAATGTGTTACTTTACTTGCAGAGCAATGGTAATGAAAACGGAGCATTGTTTTTATAGATTGAATCCTGGCTGTTTTCCTCTGAAGAAGCCGATGCGCCGAAATGCGAAGATAGGAGCAGAATGAAGGCATCTACAAGTTTAATCTAAACTTAAATTTAAATTCACCCGCTGTAAGACGGTTTGTGTTGGCGACCTCTCGACGATTCAAATCGAAGTATTTGTACGTGCAGTATTCTATCGGTAAGATTGCCACGTCATTTCCACGAATAAATCAATTGAATCTAATCTTCACACAAACTCAGTAAACTCCCTAAGGTCGTGTTCAGATATATCGGCCGGTGACTTTCGTGAGGGGTATTCTCCTACCATACCGCTTGCCTGCCTCCATGCTCCTTTTCTCAACGTTTAGAAACAACAACGTTTAGTAAGAATTTATTAAAACTTACGCGGATTACCCTGCATAATTAGGTAAAACATAATCGAAATTTAGAATCATTTTCATTAATGTAGGATGAGAAATGTGGAAAGTTTAAGTGATACGGATAACTAGTGATCCTCTAGGGAGTGATCGGTATAACCGCAGCCATCTTGGAGCAAAACCGGAAATAAACATATCTATCTCTTTCTATCAGCATTTCTCTCTCTCTTTCTATCAGTATTTCTGTCTCTTTCTTTTTTTACAGTTTCTTTCTCTGTTTACTTCCGGTTTTGCTCCAAAATCGCGGCAACCAATCAGCGACGATACACGTTGTTCCGATCACTCCCCAGAGGATCACTAACCTCAAATTATGGGTCAGTAATACAGTTTGGGTGGCGAAACGAACATCCATAAGGTGATAGGTCTATCCTATACCTCGTCTGGGTCTATACTTTCTCGGAGATACCGTCAGCGTTACCTGTGTCACAGACGAGGTATACCATCTTACGGGAAGTCTCGTGACGAGAACTGGGATATCGGCTTTGCGACGAAGGGCTTGATGCGCAATCTATGTCTGGGGACGGTAACTTTGGAAACTTTTCAAATCTATCGCCGAAGTCGGTAAAATTAGTTAATTTACCTAGTTTGAATTCTACTTGGATTTCTGGCTAAGTACACATAATTAAGAGAATGGAATTAGAGAACATCAGTCTGGGGTGATGAAGTCAGAGTTCCTAAAGAATATTAATAGAAAATGAGAAATGTATAAAGAAATTACGTCATAGTTAGGTAAAGTTATAGTTTAAATAAGGTTATAGAGTTGATATTTTATTTATATATAACGGTATGTAAGGAGGAGCTTGAGAGCTCCTCCACAACTGTTATTCTTGAAGGAATAAATTCAAAAAAGGATTATGGAGTTAGTTTGAATTTGTAAGATCGCGATCGGATTCCACTCCGAATCGATAACGTTGCATGCGGCACGAGAATGAATTGGACGGAAGGTCTATTGTCTATTCTGTAGCTCGTAAGCTCGCTTGTGCCGAAACTAATCTGCTCATGCGTTAGAGATCCCTCATGCGGCACTGCAACCTGCAACTGCAATTCGCTAGTATTCGTCCGTACTCGTCTTATGTCAATCTACTGTTATAGAGGGCCTTTCGAATACGCCTGCACAGTCGGCTGACAAAAAAGGACACCGCAGAAAAATACCATGCCGAGCACGAGTGAAAGTGAAATTAGTGAGCGGTGGTAGACTGCTCTACGCCCGTTTACTTCTCGCCTGGGCGTTGCCTTCTCGAGAACGAATATCACTTTCCATTTCGAATCGCGATCATGGGTGACAATTCCATGAGGTTAGGTGAGTCGAAAGATCGATCAATCCGCGACCATTACCTTCCTTTTAGATACCCTCTTTCAACTTAGACATTCTACATATCCAGATAACTATGAAATGCTCAAAGCCCTCTACGACTTCAAGGCCACCTTTGCGAAAACCATCAGCTTCCAGAAAGGCGACTATTTCGTTCTCTACCAGACCAGTACAAAGCAAAAGAATTGGTGGCAGGTGGTCAACAGAGATGGCCTGATTGGATATATCCCCTCGAATTACGTCACCACTGTTAAGGTACTTTGATTTGGGAACCATATTGTTACCTTGTAAGCAATAGCTTTTAATGGATCATCTAATGATTACCAGGTATCGTGTCAAGTATTCATTGAATACTTGGAGGACTGCATCGAGAATGTAAAGGTGGAGACTAAGAAACAGACCGGGTCGTTGCTCTTGGACAAGCAGGACCTCCTTCTGAAGCTGATAGAAAAGAAGAGGCAGGCGGAGTCGCACAGGAAGACTAAGAAGCAAGCTCCGATGCCGCCGGACTATGCGAGCTCCACGCCCAATAGAGAATTATGCTCGTCGCCTGTTTGTAGTGCGCAAGACGGAGACGTTACCTCCGCGCAGAGTAACACTTCTTACACGACAGCTCAAACAACATTGCATGGTAACACTGATAAAGAAGAAGCGCCGGTGGTGCCACAGTGCCAACGCAGCTCCGTAAGCGAACAGAGGAAGCAATCGCTCCCGCGCCAGTCCTCTTCTGATTCGCAGAAGATTCAGTCTGAGATTCATAAAAGCCCTTCGCACGGCAGCGTTCGATACACCCCCAACGGTTCGCCCACGAAGAACAAAGCACCCTCGTGCGATATTAACTCTCATACAGCTTATCAGCTGCTCGACCAAGTGCGCAGGAATACGCAGTTAAGCTACGAGATGTCTAAAGTGGCGGTGATGGTGGTGGTTTCCGGGCTGCAGCAGTTGTTCCCGAAGGGCACGAGTCATTACTTCGATGCTCTGCTGCATCAGCTGGAAACTCCGTTCACCGCGTCGCAATTGAGTATAGAGGAGACGTACGACGCTAACAGGTTGAAAGTGATTTTTACAGAGCTCACCTCTTGTAAAGAAGACTCTCAGCAGAGGAATTGGATGCTGTACGAGGACGAATCTGTTATTGTTGATTACATAAAGGAGCTTACCTCTATATTGGTGTGCATTAGAAAAATGAATTATCTTCTCTGCTTAAGCGAATTCTCGTAGATAATCTGTCGATGTTGCAGACAAATGCGGATTCGAATGTGTCTAGGTACGTCTTGAAACAGGATCAATACAACGGTGTTACTATATTGATACAGTATTATCAAATGGAGCCGAGGTGGACTATCAGGCAGCTACTGTTACAGTCGTTTGGAGTAATGTGTAGCCTGGATCCTGTGATCTTGACCATAATGTTGAACAGTGTGTTGCCCATGGAACTAGGGAGGTAATGATTAACTGAACTATAAACGTACTTATACATTATTCGATTAACGATCCGAAATGTGTCTTTGAATAGAGATATGAGGAGTAATGCTAGAAACGTGACAAAATTAAATTATTCTTCGTTATTACTTACTATGATCTTTTCAATGGGTGAACCCATGCCAGTCACACATTTGGGTGAGTAAAGTAGGTAATGCGTTACGTTCGTTCTATTATCCGGCGCTGGGTATCTTGCATTTACCGCGCGATCTCTAACTGTGAATTTCGTTGCAGAGCAACTGGGCCAGGATTTCATAGCATTCATCCTGGATTTAATAGAGAATCCACCGGACATGGACTTGGAAGACCAGATCCCAGACCTGTTCGTTAACTTCATACTGTCCTATAATCTGCAGTTTACCAACTCAGAGAATATTGTTCTGAATGCACTGAAAGAAAGGACGGTGGCGAAGTGCTTTACCGAGAAAATCTTGCTGCTCTTTAACAGAGAAGGTGAGATGTCTGGTAAAATCTAGGAGATACACTTGTGTCCTAAGGGGTCATCCTTAAATTACGTAAGGCTTTTGGGGGGGGGGGAGTCAGGTAGCGTCTTACGTAATATTTTTTCACCGAATTTTCAATAAATACAAATTCTATCATTAATGTTCCAGAAAAGTAGTTTTAGTTTAAATTTCCCGAAACCGAGTTAAATGAATTACAGTGGCGGACGACAGAAAGTTTACACTCTTTAAAATCGCATAACTTTTTTGAATTTTTATACTGGGGGAGGGAGGGGGTAAGAATTTGCCAAAATTACCCTTACGAAATTTAAGGACGGCCCCCAATGAACTGGCGCAATTTGTTGCAGTGGATCCTGTGCGAATATTCGACCACGAACCGCCACCGCCGCATTCCGTACTGAAACTATTCATCGATCTGTTCAGCAACGATGTCACGGCAAGTCTATTCTACACTAACGACGTGAAGGTTCTAATCGATATTATATTGCGGCAGCTGTACGACATGTTCCCCGGCGATAAGGTATGTAGGCGGAATCCGCCTTTATTAGTCAGAAAATGATAGCACGCGGTACACGGTAATTAATTTTACAGCGGAGACAGTACTTGGAATTGTGTCGAAGGGTGATCCGCACCTCTAGCTACAACGAGCACAGATACCGTTCGGAAGATCTACTGAAATGTTTCACAAGGTCTGTATGAATTGCATGCGTGTTAATAAGCATCGCCGTTAATAAGCTGGAAACTTTTATTTCACAGAATATTCTGCGAGGAGACTGGCGAGAGCCAAGAGGACCAACAATCGGTGCGCGAGATTAGCAACGAATTCCCACATTTGTTTAAAATGTGACATTTACTCTCGCCCTCCGATAACAAAGAATTGGAGGAGGATGATTTGCAATCTCTCGTGTAAAAGTGCTCGGCCGCGGCCAGGAGCGGGAGCGGGCTCGAGTCACCGATCAGATATCTTCTTTATTTTTCTAACTTCTACTTCGCATATGTATATTTTGCTCAGCTATACGTAAATATCGAGAACGCACACGATTTTCGTAGAATCTTTCAAATGCATGGAGATTATATTTTCCCCCTTTTTAATCTTTTTAGCGAACGACACTAATTCTAGTGAAAAACGAGAAAACAGAGAAAAAAAACAATAGGGTACACGAGTAGATGAAAGTTTAAAAATTATTGTACATATAGGCGAGAAGTTTCTCTCTATTCTAAGCATGAGGACCATCAGAGTATATATAGCGTATACATTCCAATTTCCCTGTATTAAGTGATCTTAGGTAAGATTAAAGTAGCGTGACTGCACAGATGAAGTCGCACAATTATCGTCTCGATATATTATAAATGAATTCGAACGGCACAGTTGGAATCTCTTGTAAAAGTACACTACGGAAATTCTCCCGCTGGAGGGGAAAGAAGAAAGTTTGGCTCCAACGAAGCAATTATGCTGTCCCTGCAACAACTTATAGTCTAGTCCACGTATCTGCGTGCTCCGAATAGTGTTCTAAGTCATACGTTACTGATTATTTATGTTCGACTCTGCCTAGCGAACGGCACTGTCTAGCACGTTGTTCGCGAGTCTCTCCGCGAGAAAAATTTCAAAGGTTTATTAGTGCCACCGATACAGTTATCGAACCTTCTAGTCTATCGCTAGCGACTCTATTTTTTTAAATGGTATTGTACCGTGTTACGTTTGCGACTATTCACGCCAATCGCGAAGAAATCTGAAATTATTATTGTGATTATAAATCAAATGTTAAAGATATATATGAAGTCTAGGCGAACGAGAAATAAAATAGCGTTTCTCTTGAGACTAATCCGCCGTGGAGTCATTGAATGAATAATTTTCAGGGGAGGAGAAGAACCAGGGGATCTTTTCAATGGTGTTTTATTAACAACAATAAATACTGTCCATGAAAAAACTTAGCAGGCGTGGTGCAAGTGTGTGGAAACCCGTGATTTCGTTATTCTGTAAATCGATTGCGATTCGCGATGGGTTAATTTTCGGCGATGGAACAGGAAGGAAACGTCTTGCGCGAGGCCCCCGCGAGTCTCACTGAATCCAATGGAACTCCAGCCTCTGAAGTACCCGAAGACGCGTCATGACGTTAGAAGGAAATCTTTGTACGCTCTTGGACACTGTTCTCCTGCAACTGTATCTGCTTTTTCATTCTTTTTTCTTTTTCTTGGTTTTTTAGAAACACGCGGATGATTAGTTTGAAGTAACGCGACCGTCGCACACATATATTGTCTTTGGATCGAAGTGCTGTGTCACTGGCACGTCGGGAGCTTTATTCTCCAGTCATCATCTCCATGAATTCTGCAACAGAGACCAGCGATTCCTGAATGCTGTAAAACATTGGCAATGAAAGCAACTAAATGAATTGGGAAAGTATTACTTGAAAGTACAGTCGAGCGTTAAGAGGTACGGTAGAAAGTGTCTCTAGTTACGTTCCGCGCCACGCATAAGTCACGAAGATGTTGAAGGGGGAGCAGCTTAAAATACGACGCGTCGAGGCGGCATCAACAAGTAGCCGACTACTCAATCGTGTTTCTCAAGACAAACAGATGAGAATAATCGCGTCGGCGGGACCACAGGCACCGCCACTTATTTACTAATTCGCGTATTTCGCTGACATTGGCAACGGTTACGCGAGGATAAATTAGCGTTGATACATGCAGCAGTTTGCAGGTTGTTGAGCGTCGAGGAAGAAAACAGAGGGACGGAGGGACGCCAAGATTCGCGTAGAGAAGTTGGAATGGGTGACACGTTGCGTAATTCAGAATCGCTGGAAAGTGCGAATAAATTCGCTACTGCAGAGAACTTGGATCTTAGAAACTGAGAGACATTAGAAGCTTCTGAAAATGGAGACAGTGGATGAAATGCAAGTAAATATGAATTGTTAATAGAAAAAGAATGTGATGAGAAGGAACTTTTAGATGTCTATTTTGCATAAAACTTGTCATTGCAGTTTAAGACTGCAAGATATGGTGGAGCAAAGGTGGAAGACTACTAATTGAAGTGCTCCGAAGAGTTCGAGTCTTCAGAGTCGCGGAGAAATCGCGCGCAACTTTGAAGCGAGCCCATAAATCACGAGTTATAATAAAGGTAGCGATCTTTATCCATAGATCACGTATAAATAAACCCGCGTTCAACGCGTATCGTCGAAATTATGCTCAAGAGGGTGTGCTGGTTCCTTCAGACGATAATAAATGGCCGTGCTATTTATTGCGATGCTTATACGTGGACTTCAGTATGCCAGCAAGCTCGAACGATCGTAAAAACCTTTCTAGAACCTTTTTTCAAGAAGTAAACCACCAGAGGAAAGATTTACCATCGAAGTCAACGGTGCCAGATCCATCAGAGTCGATCTCCTCGATCATGATATCCAGTTCCTCGTCCGTCAGCTGGTCATCCAGCTCCCTCAGGATCTCGCGCAAACAGGTAGTGGGGATGTAGCCATTTCCTGCGAAACAACGCAGAGCACATCCTCAAGCTCAGTCATCCTGTCGGAAGCAATGCGATCGTTTCCTTCAATTACTCGGAACAACGTGATTTATAGAGCCGACCCCGAAAGAGAATTCTGACGGGGTGGAACGGTGGACATTAATACACGTCGAAGACGAGCATCGTAATTCATGGAGGATTCGCGACAAAACGAATCGGATTTTTGGCCAGTGGCCCATCCCGTTCGTTCCCATGCGAACCGTAGACGCGGTGTGCCAGTGCCTCCACGGTTCTACGTGTTCCGAGAACCTGGAGCTATTCCGGTCCGACAAATTTATCTCTCTACCCCCGTCACGCATCGTTCCTACTCGCCCCGTTCTCCAGTTTCGCGTACGACAATAGCTTCGCGACTGGTCATCGAAACGAAAAGCACGTAGCGATAATAAAGAGGGAGAGTTCCATCCTGCAACAGCAGGGAGATGGAAAATACTTTTTCAGAGTGAATCTGGATAAGGGCCCTAGCGTTATGTGAAGATCTTGGGGCACCCTTCGAGGGAAGTTGTGGGAAGACATTTACCTTCTTTATCATAAAGCCTGAAGGCCTCCCGAAGTTCCTTTTCCAAGGCCTCGGCGTCCTCCTCGACGATGAACTTAGCAGCTAGCGTGACGAACTCCTCGAACTCGAGGCGTCCGGATTCTGGTAATCAAAACTCTACCATTAACATCCATTCAGAAGAATCGCCCACGATAATATTTCTAGGAAAGTAGCTGCGGCTCACCAGTGGCCGACTGGTGCTACTTACTGTCAGCGTCCACTTCCTCGATCAGCTCGTCGAGGATCTTCTTGTTGAAGGGCTGGCCCATCAATCTGAGGATGTCGGCCACCATATCGGTGGGAATGCTCCCGCTCTTCTCCCTGTCGAAGCTGTCGAACGCTTTCCGAAGGACTGCAACGAGAAAATCGAATCGATTCGAACGGATTTCTATTAGCAAAGTGATCGACGAAGGGGAGAGTGATGGAGGGAGATCCTCGTCTCCCTTTCGCGCGGTCAGGTCGGGTGAAGAGCTCACCGGGGCGATACAGTTTCAGATTTAGAACCCGATGTTAATGCCCTTCCGTACGCCGCGATTCTGGCTCGATGCTTATTTGGCTTGCGCCATCGTTCACTCTAGTTAGGCCGTTTATTTATCGTTGTCGAGCGGCGGCGATCCGCGCGATCAAATTTTGACGCGATTTACACGCGGACTTATTTATCACCCTGAAAAAAGGTATCGAGTCCTTGTCAGAGCTTCTTCGGGGCTTCAGCGCCGTGTACCTGAACGATGCATTTTTACTCGGCAAGCTTTTTGTGTTACGCGTAGGTATTCTATCTACCGCACTGTGCGTGCGGGGAAGGCCCGCGGGGCGTTTGTCGAATAGGGGTAACCAGTGTGCAAGATGCTTTCCGCACGCGGAGTACAGCAAGCGCTCTAATCCCAGCGAAAGCGGTGTGCGAGGCGGATTTCGTGTTTTCTGATCGGTTAAGAAGGGCAAAGTCTGATTTTTTTTTAAATTGTAAAGGGATAGCCCCGTGATTTGCTAAGTGTAAATGATTCATCGTCTTCCCGCGTTTCGAGAGCAAGTTGTCGGCCACGGCGCTGGATCTCGCGTACCAGCGTCTATTTTTCGATCGTCCAACCGCTGGAGAAGTCCGTCCTCTATTTTTACCGATCCGATTCCCGCGATCGGATCGTCACGCGATACGCGGCTAAGTCCGCTCCCCGTAGCTATACATAGGCACACGTTGGCTGCCCCCGATCGGGATCGAAGCGCAAATAAACGCCGGGAAACGCTGTACGGAGATAACTTATCTGGCCCATTCTTTATGTTAAACGCTTCTACAGCATCCACTGCGAAGAAACTGGTTTATGGAAGCTGGCCCTTAAAGCCTTACTCATTTCACAATTATAATGCTTCAGATGGATATAATAAGTAACCAGTGCATCGGTACACTGATAATTGAGAAGAGATTGTTATATGTAGTTGGAGCTTTAGATCACGTTTATAATGTTCGAAGGCAGTGCTGAATTAACCAATAAGCAAAATAAGCACGTGCTTAGAGGGGTGCCATAGAAATTTTCTGAATTTTAAAATCTAACTTTCGTTAGAAACACTTTTTAATCAAATTATCGGAAATGCTTAACAAATCGCACATTGTGTTTAAGTATTCGTCCTGTATAAAAGGGCCTCTAAAGGTCTTAATCCGCACCTGTTCGAAGGTTCGTAATTCCAACTTCCACGTAACACTTTTCCCTGTAATTTGATAGAAATTCGCCACCTCTAACTAACATTGATCAATTTCCAGGTATACCGCCAAAGAAGACGAAAACTAATGTCCCTTGCATCGCGACGGCCTTATCCACCAGCCAACAGTCTTTCGATTCCTCAGAAATCTTCATTCGACATCAAACGACCGTTGTTCTCGAATTATGCCCTGGCAGTCGAGCAGAGACTGCCCTCTTTTCTGCTCCCGCGTTTCGCGAGTTTCTCGGGGGTCGATTGCAGCTGGCGTCGAACGTAACGCGACCGGGGGGGACTAAAGATAGTCTTCCGGAACGATTAAACGGGGGTTTACACGGTCGCCGATGGAAGGAAGGGTCAGGAAACCGAAAGGGAAACGGCGAGAGCGAGAAGGACTAAATTTAGTTGCGTCCAGTAAACACGATACGTCCGCCTTCGACGAGCCGTCTTGAGAGAGGATTGAAATACCGAAAGGCCAAGAATGGCGCGGTGGAGGTGCCCGAACACGGGGATGCGATCTGTCGGAGGGATCCACAGGGTGTCTCGTGAAGCCGGGCCGCATTTTTCAGGGTAAATTTAAAGGATTTAAAGGCAAAGCATCGGGAAAGAAGGCTCCTCTTTAAGACCGTTTTGTTTTCAATACTGTAACTGTAATTATCACTAAAATAGTATTTGATTGTTAAGGGCTACATACCAGCGATTTGCTCAGGGGGGAGCTCGTCGGCCTGCGAACACAGAAAAGAATCAAGTGTGGATGTCGAGCCGGACACTTCCTCCGCGAGAAAGATCCAAGACGTGAATATCGACTTCGAAGTGTTTTTCGTATTATTGGTTATACCAAGGCATATCGTAAAATTATAGAAGAAACTTTGGTTACTCTAGTGTCGCACAAGTTGCATAGTATTACGTCGAATTAGTCCGCGTGAGAATCCAGACATCCATGGTTAACATCGATCGCAGTACGATTAAATTATTGTTACTTCATTGACAGAGAAAGTGTATTATCACAGAGACCGAGCGACAGAGGTCTGCTAAAGTTTCGCGATGGTTGCAAGTCGATTAAGTAGAAAAGGGCACGAATGGTCAGACACAGAGTCACGACTTTCCCCTGCCGATTTAAACATCCCCTTGGCATCGGTTGTAATTGAACTTGAAGCGAATGATCGTCATCGAATAATCGTCTCGCGGCTTGAATCGACAGGGGAAAGACGTGGCTCGAGAAAGTTCGCCAACTAAGAAACAATCACGTTTCCAGGGCCTCGCATCTCTGGAGCAACCGGAGCCGCGGCTGGACACGATCTCGGACGATGTTAGGCTTCATTCACTGTGCACGGTAGGCGGGAAAAAAATAGTGAAACAAAAATCACAGGCCATCAGAGACGTTACGGTGAAAGGGGTGACGAGGTGGTATCAGAAACAGAGATACAGTGGATGCAGGCGTTCGTCGGCAGCCACGGTGGTGAACTGATATTTCGAATCTTCTATTCCCTTGCATTTACACGCGACGCAGTAGTACACACTAGTAGTCCCAGTACAAACTATAATCACTCTGTAACAAACTCCTCACAAGTACATCACAACGCGCGTTATCGGAGCAGACTTAAACGGTCTAAGAAATCCTGTGAAAATTGTAATCCCCCAACAGTTGAAGGGGCGCGAATTGATCTTAAAACTCCCACGATGCTTCGACCGCTCTAAAATTATAAATCCGTTCAAAATGTGAAGCTTGAGCATCCGAAACACCAGTTCACTCGATTCCGCGTTGAGGAGGGTGTCAGAGGGGGCGACAGAGAAACGAGAAACAGAGATGAGAGTCAGCGAGGCATCGTTAATGTATTATAAAAAAAAAATACGATAAATAAATAGAGTAGACAGTAGGAAAACGTGTATGTTTACCAGGGCGACGACTTACGATATCATCAATAGAACATACCATGGTGGCGCGGTCTTTTTATTTTCTTACTTAAACAAACGTTTACTTTTAGAGCACTGCTAATACTATACGAGGGATGGGATCGAGCGTCGGGCCGTTCGATCGCGGTAAGATCGAGGTCGTCTCGTGCACAATGTTGCCCGGGGTATATGGTGGAAAGCTTGCTGTTCGCCGAGCACTGTCACGAGCAACGTCCACCGTCGCGGTAAATATTCGAATAGGAGGATATAGCGGTTGCGTGGAGGACCCGAACCTCGCCCCCCGGCCCTCCAGCCAATCGTCGAGCTTTCCTTCTCCTCGGCGCGGGCTTTAAAGCTTTTGGAAAGGCGCTTGCGCTATTTCTGGGACGGCAGCCACGAGCCCCGCAATCAGGGCCGTCTTTTCGATTCTATCCTCCAGCCTTTTCAACGCCGCGCGAGTAGAAAACCATTCTCTGGGTCCACTTGCAGTCAATCATGTGCACGTCACTGCTCGAGGGCTCAAGAGCGACGTTTTCTTAAATGAAATGGAAGGGACGCGTGGCCTTCCCGTAGAACATTAGATTTCTAAAGGCATTTTTAATTATTTGCAGCGGAAGAAGTTTGACTTTTATAGTTCTGGTGTAGGTAGTTTAAGGGTTGAGCCGTTGGTGATATAAAGAAGCTCTCCTTAAGGTATTTTTGTTACTCAATCAATACGTTAAGACAGCGGTGCAACTGATTTGCTTAGTAAATCTGAAATCAGAATTTCCTCGCTTGTTTACAGATAGGCTTGTCCCGTGTTCTCTGACGAGATTGTCTGACGAAAGCGACTCTGTTTTTTAATTTTAGACGGCCGCCGCGGGGAAAGTCACTCGAATCGTTCATTGAATCGAGATGTGCCCCACGATTTTGCACCCGTCGTTTTGAGAACGGGATATCGCCGGTACGAAAATAGAGAATGGAAATTCTGCGGACAGCGGTAAGCGACAGTAAAACACTCGGCCGTACACCGACGAAATCGAAGTAGGACTTATTATGTACTTGGAGGCGGGACAAGAACCTTCCTTCTGGCAGCAGCGAAAGAAGCCATCTACCCCCCAGATGTACCAACAGCCAGGACTAATTCCAAGAGAAACAGATACCCTGAACTTGAAGCGTCCATTGAATGCCATCCTCGAGGAGACCTCTCATTCCTCTCGCAATTCTCGCTTTAAAACTGTTATCTGTGTTTCACTCTCGGCTACCGAAGACATCTGCTAAAAATCTGCAAGCAATTAAGAGAAATCTTTCCATCATGTAGACTCTAAAGTTTCATTTGCGAGACTCTTACAACCGATTCGTCATCCAGACACAAGGTTCTTTAATTATTTAGAGCGATCTACGAGTCCAGATGCTTGCGTGAACTTCCTTGATGGCCCAGTCAACGCAAAGCCGTGTAACATTAGCCAACTTCCATCTCCAACGCCGTCAATCAGAATAATCAAGGAAAACGGTGAATCTATAGGAAGCTTTAGCAACGAAGACAGATCGTTACACGACGATCCAGATTGACAAAGAACTGTGGGTGGCTAGGTGGACGGTTGCCAGTAGAGTGTCTTTTCCGGTCTGGACACTGGTCTAGGAAAACAATAAACAAACGCCAGCCTCTCGTGGCTTCACCACTGTATTCTTGAAATATGTTTCTGTGAAGAAAGCTACATCGTAACAGGTGCGACTCACGCTTTATCTAATCAAACATGCGATAGTACATACCTTAACTTCTCGCGCAGCGGTGGACACCGATGATGAAGCAACTGTACTTGTTATCCCTCAAAAGTTGCAACCGTATTGCTTCCCAGCGTCAAGTTCAACAGCACACAGAATGCAAGCTGAAGTTTCAAATAGAGGATGGAAATACCTACAGAAATATTAGATCACTCCCCCGGAATCCAGCATCACCGACGCGATGAGTAAGATGCTTCTTATTTATGGAGCATTGCCTGATAACAGCGTAGGCTGATTACGCGACCCTTCCGCGGGAATCATCGGCCTGGCGTCTGGAGAACGGGCACCAGCGCTCTTGGAGAAGGTCCAAAATGCACGGGGCTGAGTAGCCCGCTGTACAGCGAACGTCGTAAACAGTTATTTATCGGACGTCCGAGCAACCAGAGCGTTTAGTCTGGCGGGCAGAGTGGGCGGGGGATTCGAAGACTTCGGTAGCCTCCAATTCTCAATGTTTCCTGCGTAATAATCGAAGGAAATCGTCAGGATTACGCCAGTATCACGCGGGGATATAAATCAAACCAGAAAAATGATACATCTCTGCCAAATGCACATGTACGATGGAGCCAATGCAAATTCCTTGCGACAGGAGCTGCCCCCTTCCTCGCCCCTCATTTTTACCATTTCGCTCTCGCGATGATAATGCATCCTGAAAGAAGCGCTGCGAAGGGATTCATCTATGTATATCGAAGAGTAGTGGCTGGCTTGCGAAACCAGTGGTAATAGCTCGGTGTCGTGTAAGCAAATGTTTGTATTTTCACTTCTGCACAGGAATAGAATGTACAATTTGGCGAGAGATTTTCCTCCATCGAGCTGTACTCTGGCAAGCCTCCAACTTAAGCAAACAACCGAGGCATTAGAATGGTCCCTCGGGCTGCTTATAATGGATTACAATCTGTGATCCGCTATAATTCGTCATCCACAGTAGAAGCGGTTTAATTGATTCCCACGATGCTTTTCGGCAACTTGCAGACATCGAGCCATAACTTAGAACGATTGCGCAGCGATTGGTAACGCGGGTGCCGTTAACGCGGCCGTCCGGCCTGCCAGAAAGATGGATCTTAAAATCGAGAAATATTCGTTAATAAGCACAGCCCTTCTGGGCAGCTTGACAAGAGCAGAGTGAACCAACGACGCAGAAATGACAGTATCGCTCGTTTGTCTGGCACGTGTGCGTAAAACACCGTAACGGTGACGTTAATACACCACAATTCTCCTCGCAAATCTCTCGATTTGGCAGTTAGTGGTGTATTTCTTTAGGATGGGAATTTAAGGATAAGATGACTTGAACGACCGAAATTACTATAAATAATGACGACTTTATTACACGTACGCATTCACTCGTATCAAAAGATCAGCAACTGAGCCTCGCAGAATTATCGGGCATGATGAATGATCAGAGTCACACGTTCCGCACCGCTTAGATTATTAAGAACCAGTCGACAGTAGCGCCAACAGCGCGCTAGTCGCGCCCACAGAGAATATATAATTAACAGCTGGTGTGAACGTCTTCAGAATGTAGAACGAAGATACGATCACCAGAGCTAAGAACAGGGCGTTATTGTAGAAGATGGAAAAGGTCGTCGCCTCGTAATCAGCCACCTCGTTCTTCTTCCACAGAATCCTACAAAACCATCCCATCGTGTTACATTTTAACTGCAGCTACTAGCCATAGGTATCGAACAGAAGAAGCTTTGGATACCTTTCATCCTTTTCCTTCTTGCTCATCTTCTTATCTTCCGCCAGTTTCCTGCTCATCTCTTTCGTCACTGCATCCTCCCTCTTCACTGCAATCTAAGGAGACACACAATTCGATCGCGTACAATTCTAAGAAACGCCAGTTACAGTGTACTCGATCTTTTAATTTGCCATACCTTATGTTTAAGAACAAACTTGGTGTTCTTGTACGCTAGCGCCAGTGCGTAGGTACTGGCCAGCGTGACTAAGAAGAAGGAAATCAGGTTCGCGTAGATGTCGATCAGGTGGATCCTCCAGAAGAGCCCTGTAACAGAGGTTACCCTTAGAAAGTGTGGATTCTACCCGCGAGCCTTCATTGGTTCCCAAGATCATGATATAAAGGTATACTGAAATTGATCTTAGATCGTGCGAACGTGAACGTAAGCTCGATAGACTGTGTATTTAACAAAGCTCCCGGTTACTGTACTCACAGATGGGGATGGCTGAGACGATGAAAGCGTTGCCGTAAAACAGCGCCGAGGACTTGGTCGACACATTACGCGAGAAGTCTTGTAGGAGAAGCTCCTCTTCTTTGGTGAACGCCTTCGATTTACCGGACATTTTTCGCGCCGTTTTCGCAGGTGATTTTTAACTAGCTTGAAAACAACCGACTTGTCACGGCACGTCCACGCGAGTTGTAAATGCTCGGTGGCGAGTTAGCGCGCGTGCGCAGAGGGCACCGGTGTGGCGGCGTTCGTGTCAGTTCGTGTGACAACGTGTCCACAGAAACGTCATTTCAGTGGTGTGGCTGCGGTTCCCTCGGTTGCTATTAGAGGGCCACGAGAGGCAGGATTTTCCCGTAAGTTCCTACTTTACGAGTTTCTTTCGTGACATTGATAACAAGGGGAGGGTAATAAATCCGGGCGACGCCGTCGGCGGTCGGGCTGAAGAGCCTGGAGAATTGGTCGAGGGCGGTATTCATAAACGTTTCTTATAGCGAATTCGGCGAATTTATAGCGGAATTAAAATCTTATATACTTATCATTTTGTGCTAATGTTCTTTCATTTTATAGAGAAACACCCAACAACTAAAGAAGTTGTGGACCAACCTAAAACACGCACATAAAGATGCTTTGACAAATGAAAAGCAGGTGGAGGGCCAGAAATGCCCTCCGCAGAAGTTGACGCAGAGATCGCAGCAATTACACCCATATTGATGTCTACTGCACCAGCCTTATTTACTTCAAATATGATTGTTAATGAAACAGAGTCTCATTAACATCAGTCACTTTCGGTTTACGTCGATCAGTCCCCTTATTAGACGGTTCAGGCGAGGGCCCTGACAGGGGTCAGTTTATTAGGTGCTAACTACTTCTCCTGCCCCGATTTATCGAGAATTTCCCGGTCCCAAATCTTTCTCGATAATCCAAGGAAGACTGTAGTATGAAGTATGATTATCTAGTTCCAAGCAAATTTGCTCCCTTTTGAACGATGCACCGGTTTTCCATAAAATGGTGTAAACTAACGCTCGCCCCAAAATTCACATACGGAATTCACATATTTCAAGCATATAGAAGCAAAACTCAATGATAAATGACTACAGCTCTATTTATTATAGTAGAAACACATTATCGAATTGCATTATCTTGCCATAGCTGCTCAAAACGCTGACGATACAACGGTGAAATACGACATGGCGGTTTGGAGGACCTGAAAGAAACAGGAACATCGTAAAAGAAACTATTTCTCATCCGAATCAGGGATGTGCGAGTTGCATGGCTTCTTTAACGACTATATAGGGGTAGATCGAAGACGTACCGAGAGGAACGTCTCCATATTCAGCGTCGTCACCTTCAGAGCCGTTAACGTGATCGGTGTCAGAGTATTCATGACTATGAACTGGTAGACAACCTGGGACCTCGTGTGCATCAAGTGCCACATACAATCCAGGCTAAGCGTACACGTAAGTGCAACGGTAGGGAGGAAAAGTACTTTCATTAATCGTTCGGTTTACTGAGTATAAAGAGGCGCGATCCAATTACAATTTATTCTTAATTCTTACGCGTCGAAGTACACCTGCTCGCTAAAATTTATCAGTCTTTGGCCAGGAAGGCAAAGAAAAAACAGATGAACGAGCTGTCCCATTATCCAGATCCCCAGCCTTAACACCTCCCGTGGATTTGACTTTTTCATCAGAACCTAAGACAATCGAGAATCGTAAAGGGACAAAGATCTCCAGTATGTAAAATGAAACGAACCATCCTGCAATTTTATCATCGAGTCGGACACTTACTAATACTCCAGAGATACTCAAACACAGGAGGGATAGCGATACTTGAAAGAACAACGTCTTCGAGTACGCCGATTGGACGAGTTTCGTGTATCTGGAGAAGAAAAAAAATGCAGTCTCGTGACATTCAAAAGGTACTACCCCGAATAAAACTTCCACCAGCAGAATTGTGAGAAAGGAGAATTGTGGAATAAAGATTCTCAAATCGGCAGAGTGCGTAGACGAGCTGAAAGTGTTTAGGTACGAATGACGAAGTGATCGATAGTACACAGCACACGCTCACTCTATAGCAATTTTGTGCTCTCTAACGCAGTTTATGAGCCTCTTATACACTTCCCCCTGCTGCCACGTCGAGATTTCTTCGTCCTTGTATTTTGTGATGTCCTCGCCGTTGTTCAGGATATCCATGTTTAAGATGTGCACTGTTTTCAACCGATACCTGTGAGGAAAACAGATGCATCATCGACGTAATTGGTAGGAGCAAAGTGTAAAAGGATGTTGGATAATAGTTGGTAGAAAGCGAAATTGGTGATCCTACGTGGGAAAATAAGACGAAAATGAAGATGAAAAACGTTGGGTGGGGAAGCGTGGTGACGGCGACTGTACATCGCATGGCTGACCTACGCCACGTGACCCGCTGTTCGCCGAGTTGCCAAGCTTCAGGCGTTTCATGTGCCGACTTAATAATTAAAAAACGAGGCTTTCACCGCAAGCTCATTTTGACTATGCGTTGTAAGCTCGCCGCCAGCACCGAGCGCGGTGCCTATAACAAGAATTTACTGTATTTTCAAATATCTGCTGGGATTGCAATACCGGTAAACCGGTTTCCCGGTAATTCGCGAGAAATACCTTCAAATTTTTACCGGTAATTCGATAAATTACGTATAGCAATATTGGGAGTAGAACATTATTATGCGACACTAGCGGTAGGTACGCAAACTAATAGTAATGGCCGACGCAAGTATACCATTTATTGCTACTACATATTGGCCCAGACGAGGTATAGATCTATACCACGTCTGTGGTAAAAGGTATACTTGTGTCGTGCATATTTGTTATGCACACTAGCGCCACCGTTCCCGCGGTGGTAGATTCCTTTGCGCTGCACCACCTTTCATTCGGTGCGCTGCTGCTGCTGGGACCCGAAGGAGAGAGGAGAGAACAAAAAAATGGGACTATAGTGTTCGTTGGGCAATATAAACAAAAATAAGCTTGAAACGCCATCCTGCTTAAAACACAGGAAAACAAACAAACAGACAACAGTGTAAAACAACTTCAGTTAGATACTAATAAAGACGAAAACCGAAGTATCTCATGGAGAACCAACTCTGATCCAAAAGGAAACTAAAAATCTGAATCAAGTCATCAAAAAATGGATGTATTTTCAAGTAGAAAAAGTAAGGAGAAAATATATAGATACAAATGGCATAAATGGTAAATTACCGGTAAACCGGTTTTGATTGAAAATTTTACCGAATTACCGGTAATTGAAACAGTCGGTAAATTTGCAATCCCTACTGCTGCGGACTGTATTTATTAAATAATTTTACTTAGCTGCGATCCTCTGTATGTTTGGGGTATGTTTGGTTCAAATCTAGCAACTCAATTCTCACCCACTTCCACCAATCCAATTGTTTTTGAAACTTTGCATGCGTGCGTAGGTTGGTTGGCAATACATTTAAAAAAAAAGTAAAAAATAAAAGAATATAAAAAGATATGTATAAAAAATCCACAACACTGAAAACTAGAAACTAAAAAAAATATACATATAGTTTTTTTATGTTAAACGATTTTACTAAAAGTGCACTAAAAACTAAAACAGAATTGTTTTCTCGTACTACAATTTCGATGGGTATTTCTAATTTTAAATAAAATCGTGGTGCTGTATTAAAATGATTCATATTCTGTTATGAAATATCATATAATGATAATAAAAAAAAATATTTTTTAGTCTAGTGCATTTTTAGTAAGATCGTTTAACATAAAATATTTGTTTAAATATCTTTTTATTTAATCCTCTGTATTTACCCCGTGACAGCATACAAGACGCAGGCATGTTGAATGACGGTGATGTACATCACGTCCATACAGAGGAGCGAAGTTAGTGCCACCGAGGATGCAAGCATACAGTGCACCGAAGTGAAACCGTAATGTTCCTGGGCATCGAAAAAGTAGAAATCTACTTGATACATAGTGTACTTCGGTTCCGTCTCGTTCTTAGATACGTAGTCGGTTAGTATTAGCGTGGTCGACACTGTAAAATATATAGCCACCAGCGGGAACATCGCACCTGTAGTCAAGGGAGAAAGGGATGATGTGATCGTGCTGGATGAACGCTACTTCGAGAAGAAGTGCGAATTCAAGATCAATTGCTTTACCTAGGAAAGATATAACGTAGTTTTTTCCTTCCACCGCGTACTTCTGCAGCACTTTGTACTCCGGATAAGGCATCAACCTTTGGTTATCTTCCTTGATGTTCTCCATTATACGCATCACCTACCACCACGCGCATTTACCTCGGAACTCCGCGAATTTACTTGTACCGAATCTATTTTCGTATTTATCGTGGACGTTACCTTCTCTTGCTGGACCACAACGTTCAAAACCTTGGACAACGCGTCCACCTGCGTGCACACCGTCGGGATGCACTCGACCGCGATGCTGTACTCCACTCCCCACGAACCGATCAATTTCAGAATCTGAAATCCAACGCAGATCGGTCGTTTAAGTTAAGGCTGCCTCTATAGAACTTCGGCGTAAAGTCGGGGCACACTCGTTAAGGGTTTGGGGAAAGGAGGGACCGACCACGGTGATGACACCGCCTGTCACGCACCCAAGCAGATTTTCACTTAATTAGCCATGTTCGGTGCATTTAAAGAAAAAATTTTCACAATAAAATACTCGCGAGATGACGTCTCGCGACGTAGCCACCATTTCATCCACCACGCCAGTACAGTTCTAGTCCGATCCTGCTGAATCAACAGATCTCGCCGCGATGTGTGCTTAACGTTCCTCCACCACTGGCACGGCCGTCCCTAGCTATTGGTCGGCAATTTTATTATAGTGGGAGGAAAATTGGAATACTGGCGTTAGTGCAGTTAAATGGAAAGAACGACTGCCAGGACCGCGGGTTACTGCGTTTCCCAGCAAGCTGTTGTTTCCCTCAAGAATCTGCTGCATATCTACGCTCGAGAGTGGCATTGTTGTAATAACACCATGTCGCTCTACGCATTGTCAGAAAATCAATCTCAATTGCTGCTGCCGTAATATTCACAAATTATCAAACGTCAGACATCCCACTTCTACCCTCGCGCGGCGGGCGCGAGGCAGAGGGTGCAAGGGCGGCTATACAAAGCGTTTCTAATCCTGGCGAAGTTTACGGTATGAATAATTTTTAAGGCAGTATAGCCCTAAAGCCATTTGCTCTCCAAATTGGAAAGGGAGGGTGAAAACTGTTGGGATAAACGCCGGCAATTGCCAACGCTTTTAACGGAATGGAGCATTTTCTGCACGCAACTCTACCTACTAGCGGAGCAGGTAGTCGTTACTGGCATTCGTTCGCAGCAGTTCTCCAAGCTCGAGGACGCTGCTCTTCCTGGTGCTTTCGCTTAGTGGTTCCGTGGAGTGCCGCGGAGAGTGTACCTAATGCACGAGACAGATTTCTTCGATCAGCCCGCGTACTTGTGGTGCAAGCGCACTTTATCGTTCGTTGGGGTCTGGCCCTTCCAAACGCTCTACCAACGAATCGGGAGGCAGATGGTGCTGTTCATGTGCAGCTGCTTTTGTTACGCACCGCCGGTAAATTCTGTTCGGCCTGGTCAAAGGCGAAATGATCTCGTAACGAAAGTGCCCGTTGTTTCGATTGGATTTCCGAGTGGCAGATATGATATCTGGAATTTCAAAATTTGGAATACATATACTCAAATCGCCCTGTTCTCGCATCCTCCATCCTCTGGCACCTTATTAGCATCGTCTGTGTGGATCAGGAATTAGCGCACCCCTCAGCCATCAATAGAAACACTAGCATTGACACATACCTGTGAAAACTACTTACACTCTATCGGTAAACACCGGTGGTCATCGTTCCTCGATGTTCCAATCGAGCGTATGAAACCCTCGAGTTTATCCAGGTCCAAGCAGATTTTCGTAATTAATTGCACCGATATATGTATACGTTTTGCTGTACTTCGCGCAGGGAATTCGTCTGCCACGTATTCATCGACTTTCGAATAAATTTCAGATGTTCACTTGCAGCGTTCATCGAGATTTCCTGCACTTGCCCCGAGGTGCAGCGAAACTTTAGCGAAATGTAGATCCGGGTGGAGATGCCCAAGGGTGAGATTTCTTTGTGATGCCTTTTATTGTGGAGAGAGAAGTAAAGGGGATAGGTAAATGAAATTCAAATACGTGGAAATGGTGTACCAGGATCGTGGAAGATCTTACAAGGTCATAGAATCATTACTAGATGTATTTATATGAATAGAATAGCTTACATATTTTCAGGTTCGTGCACTTCCATATCGACGAGGTAACAAATTATGACGGTCTTGATAAAGAAAATGGTTTATATTAGAGAAAATAGGCATAAAAACACGTCGAGGCCAGGTTGGGGCTAGATTTGTGTATGCAATCACTCGCCCTGGCTTGGCTTTGGCGTAGTTTAACGCTCGTTTCTTCGAAATTCTTGAATCGCTTTTTTACCTACAAAGGAACAGTTCTGTTGGTAAATCTTGTTGCTAATTGATCGGCGGTCCTACTTTAGCTCAACTCTTTCGCCACTAGGGACCCTTAGTGTTTTGTTAAAAAACTTTTTCCAGCAATAAATAAACGATTTTATTGTTGAAAACGATTGTATATTAATTTTCAGAGCCTCTACGAGCTACGAGAGACTTAGATCCACGGATCGCAAATGAGCAAATGAATCTCAACATTTTAATCTACTTTTTCAGCGAAACGAGCTCCCCGAGAATTGATGAATTATCAATTTTCTAACATTAGATAATGTACTTTTATTGTTGCCATTTTCCTATAGCAGATTTCTCATCATTTCGTTTATGATTAGTTAGGCAATAACAGCGATGGTGAGTGGTGAAAGAGTTCACGCTGCGTAATTAACCTAAAAACACTTGGGGGCCTAAAAAATGTGAACGCTATGAAATGGCTCGATTATCTAATTTCGCGCAAGTAAAACGTTACGACAGAGTAGCACGATTATGTAGCGGGGTAAGTGCTTTCTTTATTATCTTATTCAACAACTTGACAATCTCGGCTTCATTTATGTTTCGTATTTTAACCAGAAGGCGTGCTCCAACCTAAACCTTTCAGCGGAAACTGACATCATCGGTCCGCCTGACCCGATTTCTAACTTAAGACCGATAATATTCGCGAGATCTCCGAATGAGACGAACCTTGAGAAGAGATATAGAGAGGCCAGAGAAGCTACTCAACTGTGGAACCAGGATTTCTGGCTGAGGCACAATGCTAGTTTCATAGAAGTACGCCATGGAATTTTGGATAATATAGTTACAAAGAATTGTATCAAATTTCTTAACGCTCTATATGCACCGTAGGAACGTAAACG
Source organism: Andrena cerasifolii (assembly GCF_050908995.1). Classification (NCBI taxonomy): domain Eukaryota; kingdom Metazoa; phylum Arthropoda; class Insecta; order Hymenoptera; family Andrenidae; genus Andrena; species Andrena cerasifolii. The sequence continues at coordinate 7,719,614 of NC_135123.1, forward strand.
ATTCCAAGACGACCTAAAGCTACAAGGAAAGGAATTAATTACGGCGGATGACATGTCAGTATTCTATAAACAGTTCTTGGATAAGAATTGGAAGACTCACTTGAATTACAACGTTGCATGGTACAGGAGAAACATCCAGCTATTGTTTCTCGAGATTGGCGTCAGAGTATCCAAGCTGAAGTTCAAGTAATTGAGACTTTCTAAAGAAATTCTAATAGGAAATGCATTATTACTTAGCGTATGCATTTGTACGTACTGTATATTATCTGTAAAGCGTCCAGTATAGGTACATATTAGAATATACATAGTATGAAGTATCATACTCATTGTGATATATTCATTGATAGAATTAGATCAAAACAATTACACAGCATACATCCAATCGCGTCTAATTCCAAGACGCACCAGTTACAGTATACTACACTGCATTCCACTTTAGAGCGGACCCGTTCCGCGCCAGAATGTACTGTTGATTGGTAGGAAGCTGGCAGGGAAAGTGCTGCTACCAATCGCGTGTGTCTCTTATGTGTAAGAGCAAACTTGCCATTAAACAGACACAAGAGGAAGGCTTTTTTCACAAGTTCCCATCTTCCTTCTTTCTTCTCTAACAAGTAGTCTCGCGTTTAAGGCAAGGCTCCCATCATGTTACTAATTATATAAATTAGTATGTGTTTAGCAGCTAAATTTTAGCTAGCAACCTCAAGCTAGACGGACCCTTTAAAGATTAGGATTAGAGCCAAGAACTTCAATATTCGACTGAGATTTCAACGATATAATAAGTATTAAAGAACGAAGAAATAAAAGATGTACGAGAGTATTAGCTTGAATTCATTCTCTATGCTTTATTGCTACTTAAACTGACGAGGATAGAACAGTGAAGTATGATACAGCTGTTTGAGTAACCTGGAAGAAACAGAAGGAAATAAACCACATTTTCAAACCTTACACTAACAGTGCAACCGTGGGTAATATGTGTTCAGTTACAAGAAATTACAGGAGGTGATTCAGAGTTCCGCGTAACAAGTTCACGGTGTTATAGAGAACGATACGGGGAGCACAGTTTCCTAATACCAGTCTGCTCTCTGGCTTCATACAATAAAACTACAGATCTTTGAAAGTTTAGGCCGCGAGCGCCTGGCGGCGGGCAACCCGCCGCCCGCTGTTGAGTTAGGGATTGCCTGTTATCAGGCTCAGGGATTGCTATTTTTTAACCATGGACCTATTAGGTCTATGTTTTTAACCGACTTCAAAAAGGAGGAGGTTATAGATTCGACTGGTATGGAAATTTTTTTATATTTTTCTCTATGTTTGTCCCCGCATAACTCCTCAGCATATGGACCGATTTTGATGATCTTTTTCTATTCGAAAAAGGGCGGTGATCCCATCCTACACTGCATCAATATTGGCCCAATATTTTGCCAGTTCTGGTTAATAGCATGTCGTGTCAATATATATATGTTTGCACTGTGTAAATCTGGCGCCGACTTAACAAATACGAGAGCCGTAGATTAAATAAGGGATTAATTTTTTTTACTTTTTAGTGCATTTTTATTTTTTTTTTACATTTTAGTTTACATATTGACACAACATGCTACTAACCAGAACTGGAAAAATATATAATAAACTAAAAAGACAAAAAATGTAAAAAAAAATAAAAATGTACTTCAATGTAAAAAAAATTTAATCCCTTATTTAATCTACGGCTCTCGTATTTGTTAAGTCGGCGCCAGATTTACACACTGCAAACGATGAGACGCCGACTTAAAAAATGTGAGAGTCGTAGATTACATAAAGGATTAATTTTTTTTTTTACTTTTTAGTGCATTTTTATTTTTTTGAAGTCGGTTTTAATTTTTTTTTCCAAGTACGACGCTGTACGGCAGAATGGTACTAAAGAGAAACGTCCATCTAATCATCTTCTATAACGCCACGAATCTATCGCAGAATTCTGAGATCCCGAAAGTAATATTTCCTCGACGCTTGATTTCGTATACGAACGTAATTCGATCCGTACCGACAGGAACGTTTGAAAATTCAACGCCGTCACCTTCAGCGCCGTTAACGTGACCGGTGTCAAAGTGTTCATGACTAAGAACTGATAGAGAGCACGAGACTTCTGCTGCAACAAGTACCACTTGCAGTTCATCCTAAGCGCGCGCGCCAACAGTAGGAAGAGCAATTAACATTCGCACCCGCAGACCCGTCTACCGGTCGTTTCTTCGAATACACAGAGAAGCGATCCGATAAGAAAGCGCTGTGGCATACGTACGCGTCGAAGTACACCTGCTCGCTGAAATCCATGAGTTTTTGGCCAGGAAGACACACGAAGAACAAGTGAAAGAGCTGCCCCATCATCCAGATAGTCAGCCTTATCATCTCGGTTACGTTCCCCGATTTCAGCAGTGTCAGCTGTGTAACATCAAGTGGATAAAGAAGCCCAATACGAAGCGTTCCAACTACATTAATCATGATTAACCACTTCAGTGCGGATATTCGAAAGATGAACGCCCGTCACGTGCGGGAATCCTCCGCGCGTATTTACTAACAGCACTCGCTGAACGCCCCGGAGGCGTTCGCAGCGCGGACCGTGTTTGTCGACCGAACGTTCACCACTGATACGGTTAATCGAGACACTCGACCACCCTCCGAATGATTCAGACGACTCGTACGATAATTACTGGTCACAGTCGAGGTAACGCGAAGGGGCTTTAGCTTACTTGAACTCCGGTGATGCTCAAGCATATGATGTTGAAGGAGACTTGAAAGAAAAAGGTCTTGCCGTAGGTGGACGTGACGAGGCTCGTGAACCTGAACGCACGCAATTAGTTTCGTCCGATCACAGGACACTATCGGCGTTATTAGATCTTAGGAGGTACAGTATACTCACTCCAGAGCTCTTCTGTGCTCGTTAATGCATACTACAAGCCTGCCATGTATCTTTTCGTGCTCGTCCACCGAGAAATCTTCTACCGCGTACTCCTCGATGCTCCTGTTCTCCCTCAGATAATTCGTATCTAAAATGTGCGCCGTTCTCAAACGGTATCTGTAACAGGCAAGTGGCTGTGTTTCCTGCTGCACTGGACCCCGGGACCTTCTCGATCGCTGGCGCCGATAAAACGCGTACAGTTACCCCGTGACTGTGAACAGGGCACAGGCGTGCTGTATGGAGACGATGTACAGCGAGTCGAACGTGATGATGAACACCAACACCATCAGAGACGACGCGTAAAAGTGCGCCACCGTGAAGTAGTAATACTTCTGGGCGTCGAAGAAGTAGTACTCCACTTGGTACGCCATGTACTTGTCCTCCGACTTGTTCTTCGTCACGATGTCGTTGACGATCAGCACAGTTGGAAGAATGAAATATATCGTCGCCAGCAGGATTATAAAATCTGAAAGGTAGTCCTTTCAAATCGGAGGGAGTAAATCGAAAGCGGGCACCACCTGGACCGATCGGTTTACCTATGAAAGACAGGACGAATCTTCTTCCCTCCAGCGCGCAATTGTACAGAACACTGTACTCCGGGCAACCCTCCAATCGCTCGTAATCCCTTTTAATGTAATTCAGTATGTACGTGATCTGCAACGTGGCGGACACGTGAAACACTCGCGCCGAGGCAAAGAACCCTCCAGCGCCTCGTCCCATCGGTATCTACCTTCGGCAGCTGACGCACCACGTTCACGTACTTCATTATCGCCACGAAGAAGCTGAACGAAGGCGGCAGGCACTCGATCGTGATCGCGGAGTTCACTCCCCACGAGAAGCACATCTTGAGAATCTGAAACGCAACAAACAGCAGTCGATACGATGGGAATGATTCTGGGAACGAAGGGTCTACAAGAGAAATCGCATCTCGCCGCGGAACCCAAGCAGACTTTCTTTCGAGCAACAATGTTTAAGTGGGAGCTAAATGGTGGTGGCAATGAAGGGATTGGTAAGACGCAAGGGACAGTTCTCCTGGCTTTGATATTTGTTAGACAGAAGGGTTTCCCTCCCTCGGCGTGTTCTTGTCTTCAAATGCACTAAGACGCGGTTCTTGCAGCTTGCAACTCCACGGAGGTCGACCAACAGGCCACTCGAACGATCGGTCTCCCCGCTGTGATCGAAAACCAGAGACAAAGTTGCCTCCATCAGCGCGGGCGTTGCAGAAGGTAATCTACATTGGCGCATTTACTGCCAACGACGGTGGACAGAGGATGCGCGCATGAATTTATCATTCTCTGAAGGCGGCAACTTTATTATAATGCCGGTCTGCTATAGGGGAAATTGTTGCGGACGGACGGTGGCTTGGCTCGTCGTCCTTAACTCGACGAGGGCAATTTTTTGTCGGAGCCGAAACAATTGGCTGCTGTCGATCGATAGCAATTTTCTCTCGCGGCTACTTTACGTGGAACGTTGCGGTATGAATAATTTCTAGAGCAATGTAGCTCGGGCGACGTCACTGAATTTATTCCGTGGCCGTTAGTACCATGCCGATCGTCCTGTGACTCGAAGAGTGGCTATGGTAAGGTGACGCCTTTGCTGCACCGTTGGATCAGTCGAAACCAAGCGGGCCACAGCGTGCTTGCTCGGCCGTGTTCGGGGGTTCCATTTCTGACGCGTGTTCGCTGTTATTAAGCCAGGCGTTTCTGATACATTCGCGGAGTAGGTGTTACCTTACGTACGAATTGCTGCGGAGTCGGTGTTACAGAATCAAGCTTCTCTGGAGTAGGACGATCCGCGAACTGTAAGCTCCAGCTTCGAGTAAGATCGTCGGAGGAGCCAGAATTTCAAGGGGGAAGCGTTCACGAAAAGATGGATGCGTGTCTGATGAACTGACACAGTCCCAGATCAGATTTGGTAAAACTGCCACTTCTGGGGGGAATTAATTGCAAGGAAATTAATACAAATTGTGACTAGTACTTTTGGGTAATGTTTATTAAGACTGTAAACTACACAGAAAAATGTTTTGGTTAATATATACTTATATATTATGAGAAGTAGAAGATAAATTTTTCCCTTATTTAATCTAAGACTCTGCATTTTTTTTATGTCGGCGCCTCATCACTTGCACTAAATCTGGCGCCGACTTGAACAAATTGAGAGTCGTAGATTAAATAAGGGAAAAAAATATTTTTTACTTTTTAGTGCAGTTTTATTGTTTTGAAGTCGGTTTTCATATTTTCCTCTTAATATTCTCTTTCTTTCTTTTCTTTCTCAGTCGTTGCGATGTATGTGATGCTAAACGCGCTCGCGCGTCTGTGTTTTTCAGTTTTTCAGTGAATCCGGAGTATGGACTTCTTCGACTTGCCTGCATACTCGGTGTGCAAGCGGTTGTTGACGGTGGTAGGCATGTGGCCCTTTCAGAGTGTGTATCACCGATACGCGAAATGCACGCTCATCACGGTGTTGAGTATAAGCATGGAATTACCGGTGGTAAATATTCTCGTTGTTTAATTACCGAGCAGCCTAAAGATTCTAACTTTCTCACGCGCCAGGGTGGTTAGTGTATTTTAAGTAGCGTATTTCCCAATGCAGATCATTCGAACTGTTCGCACTGGAAATGTTAAGTAACGCGATGGTGAAAAGTGTAAAAGACGCCGGGTTACCAAAAGCGCAGGGGCGAAGCCATGTTCCAAGCAGATTTTCTTAATTTCGACTAATGCACGAAATTTCCCTCGCCGCATCCTCTACGGAACTTTTTACACTGTCCTCCCTCGAAAGCTATGTAGCCAGCTTTGCTTTCTTCAATGTTCTTTTAGAACTGAATTATCATCCTCCCGAATCTGTAATGACGATCATTCGAATCCAGGGAAGGTCGTTCCTCGAATTAAAAGCCGTACAAGGAATATAACTCTCTTTATTATAATCCAAGTACGCTCTACAATTTTCACTCCATTCCTAAGAAATCTATCCCCGTGTCCTTAATTTGGTACGGAGAGAGTCGTTGATTCCGTGTCAACCAACTACATATCGTAAGCGTCCCCGTCACGTAGCCAGTGATGCTCAAAGTGACGACGACAAAACGGTGAAGTACGACATGGCGGCTTGGGTCACCTGAAAGAAACGGGAAGATAGTAGAAAATGAAACGGGTGACCCTACTTGAGAAAATAGGAGGAGAATGAAGAGTAAAGAAATTGCGGCGTTGGCATCGTTTTTTAGTTATTAATGTTGAAGTGTTCGAGAGAGGGGCGCCTGAAGCACGGCAATCCGGCGATAAGTGAGTCACCTTGCGGCGGCTGTGCGCAGCATTACTGGCAACACTGACCCACTGTGCGCCGAACAGAGTTGCCGTGCTTCGGGCGTTCCTAGGTCAGGGGTGGGGATTACCCGAAGTACTACGCTAGACGTTCCGGGTACCGCCATGGGGGCCAGTTAGGAGGCCGTGAAGAGGGGGTTTTCAGTGGGTATACCGTGGTAAGTCCCACATAATCCCGGCAACACTGCCTGGGTATGCGCAATACCATTTTCCCCCTCTTTAAAAAAAAAAGGTCAGCGGTGGCGAACCAAAGCACGCGTGCTTTGAACGCGTCAATGATTTACAGGTGCTACCATTAGTATCTGTGTTACGAGTTACTTGCAGAGTTGGGCAAAAAATTATTCGTCATGTTCGGGTTAACTTTATTCGTCGAATAAAGAAAATAACTGTATTCGTCAAATAATCTAATGTTGAAGTCACTCTTATTTGATCCGTTATTTAAATAATTTTTTATTTAGGTAATGCCCAACTCCGGTTAATTCTTATGAAATTCTATGTTAATTTTTAAACTTGTCTCGATACAATTCTGCAATGATTAATTTTCCACTAATTTTTTCCCTATTAAAAACTACCCGGCACGTCAGCAATTCTATAAATATTATTTATCAATTTTCGGCACGCGCAGATAAAAAGGTTCGCCATCCCCGCCCTAGGTAACTCACAAGGAAAGTTAGGCATCACGAAAATTCAGAAAATGATGCAACTTTGTGTGCTAGTAGAGTAGTTGATCCGTAAGACAACCCTATTTTTTGTTGCCGCCATAGTGCGGCTTTAGGGGGTGAAATCACCCCTTGTCATATTCGTGGAATGTCTCGAGAAAGATTAAGGATATTGAAAAGAATTTTCAACAAAAGTTGCATTCTCTTTTTATACCTACGTAATTATAATTATCGAAAAATCCATAATTTTCAAGTTGCCCCCACCACCAATCCTTAATTCGAGAATTTTATTTCGTTGAAACTTCTTTCCGATACCTTTCACTTCCCTTGTAAGAAATGACGCTTCCAACCGCAATTTCTTTACCCTTCATCTGCGCCTTATTTTCCCGCGTAGAATTACCAATTGCATTTTCAAATATCTGCTGCCGAACACCCTATATTACTAGTTCCATGCCTTTTGTATACATATACTCTTTTATCGCGCGTTTAACGAATATTTAGGGGTAGATCAAATGCATACCGAGAGGAACGTCTCCAAATTCAGCGTCATCACCTTCAAAGCCGTCAACGTGATTGGCGTGATAGTATTCATGATTAAGAACTGGTAGATAACTCGGGACCTCGTGTACAAACCGTGCCACATGCAGTCCAGTCTAAGCATACGCATCGACAGCGAGAAGAAGAATTAGCATTTCTGATCCGTTGGCTATAAAGGTAAACGGCCCAGTTACAAAGCGCATTCATAGTCTTACGCGTCGTAGTACACCTGCCCGCTGAAGTCCATCAATCTTTGACCAGGAAGACAGAGGAAGAACAGATGACTGTACTGCCCCATCATCCAGATACCCAGCCTTATCGTGTTGCGTATGTTTGCTATCTTTATCAAAGCCTGAGGTAGTGGAAACAATAGAGAGCAGCTTACAATTTGGAAATAACTGAGACGAGGTGCTTTACGGGCTGATGTGCCCCACTACCATTCCCGCGTCACATCCGACGTTAGTAACCAATTGCAAGCATGAAATATGGGTGCAGCGATACTAACGGTGGAAATTGAAATTGCAATAGCGGTGAGAATGTAAATTTTTAAATATACACACAGTTACACTTTCAATTATCATTTTGAACATTTCCTATAATAAGCAATTAAAAGAATATTAAAAACGAATGTCACGGTGTTTCTCGTTTGGTTTCAAATTCTGTAGCTTTAGGCTTATTTACTTGCTGCGTACCTCCACTTATACGCTGCTATATGCGCGTGACATCCAAGATAGATTAAGGAGTATTTTCACTGTAACGTTCTAAAAAATTACCGTTCTTTGTACCTTTCTTTTTGTCACAAAAAGAATGTATTTGCTAATTTGAGGTTTTTTGTATTATCAATACGTGTTTTGAGAATACAAATTTTTTTCCCCATATTTTTTTAATGCTTGCTGTCGAGACGCCTCAATTGCGCGGCCGATTTTGGAGGAACCATGTATCTGAGGCGGTTGAATTAGGGAGGCTTGTAATCAGTAGGGTAGATGTACCTAGGGTTTGTGGCCATTGCACTGTTTTTGGCCATGTGCATAGTAATCTTATTTTTAAACTGCTTGCAGATCATTATTATGTGGAGAACGTTTACGTTGTTTTTTTCTCATCCTTGTGTCGTAAAATGATTAAAAAATTTGGCTAATTTCGACATGTCAACATTGTGAACTTTGGACGTCCGCTACTTTGTTTTTTTTCCTTACAGTGGAAAAACCCATGGAAGCCACCGAGGTATTTCAAAAATATGTTAAACGACTCACCAGTACTCCAGTAACACTGAGGCTAATGATGTTCAGCGAAACTTGAAAGAACAAGGCACTCGAGAACAACGATTGAATGATCTTCGTGTACCTGGGCAAAAAGGTAGAGAGTTTCTCGCTGCAACGCATCCGAAGGCTACACTTACTCCAGCGCTCTTTTGTGCTCCTTGATGGACAGTACAAGCCTGCGGTACATTTGCTCCTGCTCCCCAACCGCAATTTCATTGTACCTCTGTTTCTCTGCGAGCTCGTTCTTTCCTAGAACATTCGCTCCTAGAATGTGCACCGTTTTTAAACGATATCTGGAGAGAAAGAAACATGTATGAGAAAATAGTGGTTGAGTGGTCCGGAACGCCGATGGACGTTTCTATCAGGACGAGTTGTGTAATTACCCAGTAACTGCGAACAAGGCGCAGGCGTGATTGATGAAGGTAATGTACATTGTGTCTAGCGAAAGGAAAATGTGAATTATCGTCCCGGACATAGCATAAGTGTGCAGCGTAGTGAAACCGTAATGCTTCTGGGCATCGAAAAAGTAGTACTCTACTTGGTACATGGTGAACTTCTCCTCTGTCTCGTTCTTGGACACGTAGTCGCTTAGTATTAGCGTGGTTGCCAGTGTCAGATATACTAGCACTAATGACAGAACGAAACCTGTGGCCAAAAGAAAAAGGGCTAAAGTGTGCATCCGAGAATCGCTCCTTTCCGGAGTCTTCGATCGATCGAGTTTTTACCAGGGGTAGGAATGAAACTGTTAACTTTTGTAAACGAATGTTATTTATTTATGGAACTTTTAAATTTTAAATCATTTTTCTGCTTTAAGTGAACTTTCTATATAAACTTTGTTGTCATAGGCAAGCGGTTTAACTGTTATCCTACGTTCGATTAATAAATGTTCTGGTTGTTGTGGAAGGTGCCTGGATCGAGATTCTCCCTGAGAATCTCGCGGTGTTCCTTGGTCGTCCTTCGCTGTTGTCGTTCGACGGGCTTTGAATACTCGGGTGGAGTTGTCGGGACGGGTTTACTCGGTTGGAAGCCGAGGGTAGTAGGATTCTTGGCCGGTTAAAGAGTTAGGACTCACCGTAGGGTTAAGCAAGGTTTAATCTGTCCCGATCTCGGTTACACGGACACTGTGACAATCACGCGTGCGTCTCGTATAGAGTCTGAGCTGTCGTTGCTCGCACATGGTTCTTATACTCTAATTGGGGTGAAGCGGAGACCATCGGGGTCTCCGTCTTTGGCCCGCTTTTGGGTGTTCCACCATATGCTGACGGTTCTCGGTGCGTTTCCGAAATCTCTTACGCGGTTCTGCCGGATTTCGGCTGTTCGATTGTGCAATCGGAATGCACGAGGTGTCGTTACGCTTGGGTATCGGTTGCGTCACAACATAGTGGATCCTATAATTCTCAACAGACATTTAATCGTGAAATATGAATTTAGGAATATTTTTTAATTATTCTCTAAGGAATTCGAAGCAGGATAAATATAGAAGAGACAGCATGGTGTGATTCTTATATAATTTAAGAGCCCTTGTAGCACTGTAAGTGTTAAAAATCATGTTTTTCAGGAAAGAGAACAATGTTTCCTAACTTTATTTATTATTTATATTTAATTATTTACGAAATTTTATTTATTTTGATTGCAAAAATATGCTTAATATTGAACCCTTCCTGGTCACACGGGGTGTATCGCACCCCAAGAGCAATTTTCGAGTTCAAGTGGGTTAAATATACAATAACCCAAATGCATCACAAAATTTTCTATTTTTGTTGTATTAAAATTTGCAACCCCTGTAAGTGCCAATCCTGTTTATCCCTAGCTAATACATAATTGGCGCTTACAGTGTTTTCTACAAGGATTCTTCAATTATTTTCACCGAACGTATTAATCAGGTTTCAGCTTCAGATCTATCCACCCCACATCATTTTCAGGAAATATGCTTGCCACAACTTTAACTTTTCCAGAGCAGAATAAATGTTCCTGTTTTACTAGAACTAACTTTTACATTCAAGAAAACTCAAGTGTCTTAATTACAGGAAAATGTATAATGGAATAAACATTTCACTTCATAGAAAAGATAATAGTTAAAAAATCAGAGTTACCTCATAATTAATTGAAAATCTTAACAGTTTCATTCAACCCTTGGTCGGTTTGGACTCTTTAGTAACGCTTTACGTCAAAAAAACGGAGCGAATGAAGAATTGGAACTCGACCGGTATACCTATGAACGACACAATGTACTTTCTTCCCTCCATCGCGTACTTGTGCAGAACCTCGTACTCGGGGCGGCCCTTCAGCCTTTCCGAATCGTCTTTAATGTTCAGCAGTATAAAGTTCACCTACGGTAACACGAACATTTCTCGGTAACGAATTTATACCGCATCGTTCATACAGCTACAATCAGGCCCCGATCTAGCTCTTCCGCCACTCTGAGCAAAACTGATTTTTGCCGCTCCTTATATTTAATTATAAATAATTATTTTAAAATATAATTTTTCACAGTGAGTGGTATTTGTTGGCTAACAAAAGCCTTTTGTTTCATACAAAATTTAGTAATCATATGGGCGATTTAAAAACAATTTGTACGTTTGATACTAAATTCAAACATGTAGGTATTAGAGCTGGGACTATTCGAATATTTTACAAGTATTCAAATGCTACGAATAAACTTCGAATATTTGAGTATTCGAATATTATTATTCGAATACTATTCGAATACATCAGTATTCGAATACTTAAATATTCGAATAGGATTTGAATATTATTCGAATACTTGGATATTCGAATAGTATTCGAATACTTGGATATTCGAATAGTATTCGAATACTTGGATATTCGAATTATATTCGCCAAATAATTGAGTAACTGAAGTATTCGAATATTCAAATACTGAAAAAATCGACAAATAGTCCCAGCCCTAGTAGCTATTACCTACTTCACTACCGCTTTATCAAAAAGTTTTTCCTTTATATTGGTTTTTATTAATTTTTAATTTTCTCTCTCTATCCTAGATTCGACCATAGCTACAATAGGGACTACCTTCTCCTCTTGGATCACTCCATTCGCATACTTAATCACCATCACGGCCTGCGTGTATGCAGCAGGCAGACACTCGATCGCGGTCTCCTGATCCACTCCCCACGAGAAGCACATCTTAAGGATCTGAAACTCAACGCACATTTTATCCTTCAATCGAAGCAGATTAATCAGAACGCAGCGCAGGGGGCGGGGGGGGGGGGGGTGGTTTAAAAGGGTCAGAGCCCAAGCAGATTTTCTTTCGAGGAACAACGCTTAGATAAGTGTTAAATGGTGGTAACAGGATGGTGACTGAGTGATAATGAAGGAATTGTTAGCATGCGGGCCACAGTTCCAAAGAGACACTTCCCTCGAGCTGATATTCGTTAGACCAGTGTTCTTCAACTGATACCCGTTGTCGGTCCGCGAAAACTTTCTCCTATTTTCGCTGGGAAACGCGCTCCATTAGACGATGCAGTGTCCTACCCTCCCCGTATTCTTGCTTTCGAAGCACTTAGCCGCGGCTCTTGCGACTCGCAAATCCACCGAGGTCGGCCGACAGGTCACTCAAACAATCAGTTCCCCCGCTGTCGGTCGTAATGGAAGATCAGAGATAAATTTGTCCCCTCAGCCCCGCGTTTACGGCGGTAGTTTCAGAGAATGCGTATGAATTTATCATTCGCTGAATGCAGCAACGTCGTTGTAACGCCCCTCGGCTATAAAAGAAATCGATGGACGATAATGCACCATTACTTGTTAACTTAACGAGCGCAATTTTCGTTGCAGGTGAAACAATTGCAGCCGCAGTCTGGTCACAGGGCATCAGAGGGCTAGAGGTGAGCGTAGAGCTTCCCGAGAAGCACGGTTTATACCGATTTGTATCGTGGATTTATTTCTTGGCTACTGTTGCCAATACAATTCGTACTGCGAGAGGAAACAGTGCATCTGGACTGGGTTTTCGTGTTTACAGGAGTTTATCGGGATCGATAGATTGGATATAATTTTTTCAATGAATGAGCAGAGTGAGAAATTCTTCGATCAGCCCGCGTACTCGCTGTGCAAACGATTAATGATAATTGGCGGCGCGTGGCCTTCTCAAAAGGGGTATGATAAATACTGGAAACGCGGGATGGTGATGATTCTGACGATGACTATGACTCTGCCAACGGTAAATGTGTTAGAATATATTATTAACTGTGGTAAACAAATGGTGCCCTTGCTAATAGGTACTTTTGCTAATGTAAAATAATGCGGAAATTTTGATATGTTTATGTCTATATGAGCCTCTTGATCAGTTGTATCCGCGGGGACTTTCATTAATAAGTGTGTGTGTGCGCGTTCGCAGCCACTAGTTTCTACGCAGTACTTTCTTATCGAAATCCCATTATGGAGTATTATCGAGTTCCAAGCAGATTTTCTACCTTTCGAACGGTGCACCGACTCCCCATGAAAACACGTAAAGCAACGCTCGCCCCGCTTTATGTAGAATGTAGATTGTAGCGAATTCATATTTTTCCAACATCCATCCAATTGCATGTATCGTCGTTCATACTGTTTCGTAAAAAGTAGCATCGACTTTCGAGTTAGTTGCAGCATAGTTGATCTGAAAGTGTTTTTGCACGATGCTCGTCCAATCTTGCCGTGATTCTTAATGTCCTTTGATCAAAGTACATGTATAGACAGCGGATAGTAAAAGTATATGCGTCCGAAGATAATAAAATAACTACTTGTAGGTACGTTGAGGTAAGCGATAGTCTACCTACATGCACTTAGCACTTTCTATCAGCACCAGTTTCTAAAATAATGCCGGGCATCCACCTGGAAGCTAAGCTAAACTACGCTTTGCTAAGTTTGAAAAAATCAGCTTTATGGAACCGTTTCCACCGAAAGCTAAGTTAGAATCTTGTGCTACGTCGAGCTAACTTAGCTTCCGAAAAAAAAACAGCATAGCTTAGCCTAGCTTTTGGTGGAAATAGTTCCATAAGGATGTATCGAAGCTAATTTCTTCAAACTTAGCATAGCATAGCTTATTGTTAGCTTACCTCACTGGCGCAGCGGTCTCACTAGCGCACGGAGACACAGATGCATACTTCTGCATTGCACTAGTGCAGGAGTGTCGAACTTCCCCCACTCCGAGAGCCGCACGAGTCGGGCCCCGGTCAGCCCGTTCCCCCACTTATTTTTCTCCAAGCGTTGCACGAGACCCGGCAGGGAGACAGTGCGGCTCCCGGAGGAGAAATTCATCAGAGTGAAGTAGGTGTGGAGGGGGCCGTGCTCCTACGGCTCTGCGGAGCAGGCGAAGAGGAGAAGGAGCCACTGCGGCTCGCGTGCCGCTGGTTCGACACCCCTGCACTAGTGAAGCTAAAGCTAGGAAGCTAAATCCCACCTTTAGCTTCCATGTGGATCCTCGGTTGAAGGATGCGTTGAAGTTAATTTGTTAGAACTTAGCATAGCACAGTTTAGCTTAGCTTTCAGGTGGATCCCCGGCTTGAAGCATTGCAATTTCGTCCACCAAAGTCACAACGCACAGCCATTAGATACACTACTATTCTTGAATATCCTTCTGTAAAGGCCAGTCAGTGCCCGAGCAGGCCTAAGATTCGAAATAGGATTCAGTACCGTTCCAGTACCCCTTCGAACCTCGATTAATAGCCATTAATAGTGATTTGGATCTAGGCGAAGATAACACTGGACTACCACGGCGTGTAGAAGCAAACCCCAATTATAAATGGCTACGACTCTTTTTATTATAATCGACGCACACTCTATAATTCTATTACGTAGGTAGCTATCGCTGCTCAAAACGCCGACGATACTACGGTGAAGTAGGACATGGCGGTTTGGAGGACCTGAAAGAAACAGGATCGTCGTAGAACGAGATATTTCCTTACTGTGCAGATCGAAGACGTACCGAGAGGAACGTCTCCAAATTCAGCGTCGTCACCTTCAGAGCCGTTAGCGTGATCGGTGTCAGAGTATTCATGACTATGAACTGGTAGATAACCCGGGACCTCGTGTGCATCAAGTGCCACATACAATCCAGCCTAAGCGTACGCGTAGGTGCAACGGTAGGGAGGAAAAGTAGTTTCATTAATCGTTCGGTTTACTGAGTATAAAGAGGCGCCAGCCAATTACAAAGTATTCTTAATTCTTACGCGTCGAAGTACACCTGCTCGCTAAAATTCATCAGTCTTTGGCCAGGAAGGCAGAGAAAGAACAGGTGAACGAGCTGTCCCATTATCCAGATCCCCAGCCTTAACACGTCCGTTGGATTGGACTTCTTCATCAGAACCTAAGGCAACGGAGAATCGTAAGGGAACGAAGATCGCCAGTATGTAAAGCGAAACGAACCATCCTGCAATTTTATCATCGAGTCGAACACTTACTAATACACCAGAGATACTCAAGCACAGCATGGCTATTGATAATTGAAAGAACAATGTCTTCCCGTACGCCGATTGGACGAGTTTCGTGTATCTGAAGAAGAAAAATGCAGTCTCGTGACATTCACAAGGTGCTGCCCCGATTGAAAGTTGCACCAACAGAATTGTGGGAAAGGAGCATTGTGGAATAAGGATTCTCAAGATCGACAGAGCGCGTAGATGAGCTGAAAGTGTTTAGGTACGAATGACAAAGTGATAGATAGTACACAGCACGCGCTCACTCTATAGCAATTTTGTGCTCCCTAACGCAGTTCACAAGCCTCTTATACACTTCCTTCTGCTGCCACGTCGAGATTTCTTCGTCCTTGTATTTTGTGATGTCCTCCTCGTTGTTCAGGATGTCCGCGTTTAAGATGTGCACTGTTTTCAACCGATACCTGTGAGGAAAACGGAGATGCATCATCGACATAATTGGTAGGAGCAAAGTGTAAAAGGATAATAGTTGGTAGAAAGCGAAATTGGTGATCCTCCGTGGGAAAATAAGACGAAAATGAAGATTAAAAACGTTGGGTGGGGAAGCGTGGTGACGGCGCACCCGTATCTAGGTTTCCACATCACCCATGGGGTACTATTATCGATGCGTTTTTTTGTCAGTGGTATCCCCTGTAGGCCTATTCCACTGTGCCGCGTGATAAAAAATAGAGTGGAAAAGCGCGTTTTATTATCAAAATTTTAAACATGTTTTTCGACGTGCTGGCTAAATCTAGTTTAGAGACACGGTTCTATATACCGCGAATTCATTTAGTGACGCGCTGGTATCGTCAAGGCCGGAGAGGGAGGCTTGCGCAACGCATAATGACTCTGGCGCACCTACGCGTGCGTTTTAGGTAGGGATCGCCCATCCTCGTCGATGGTCACCCCCGTGAGTACGGTCCGTCCGCAAGCTGGCCTGGGCCTATAAAAAGCGGACGCGTACCCGAGAAACGGGGTAGAATCCTGGCGGGTTAATGCGTACCATGAGGAGGCGGCCATCCAAAGCCATTCCCTCCTCCCTTGGGAGGAGGCCCATCTTCATGGGCCGTGCAAGGTAGATGGTGTGGTTCTCCGGACCAGGTGGCAAGTCGTCCCTCCCTGCTCGGCCCCGGCCGTTGAAGGGAGGTGGATATTTTATTCGATTCGTAGTTTCTTTTTTATTGCCTAAAAACGACAGGATTTCATGTGCGATTTTTTAAAAAATTTTGAAAATTAAAATGTGTCTCGAACATTTCTTATTTATGAAGACTACAAGAAATGTGTACTCTTTATTTTCAACCCTAAAGGTTGATGCTGTTACGTCTCTGTCACCAATGAACATACTTCACTTCTATATTTTCGTTATTTTTGCGAATTTGGGCGGTGACGCGAAGAAAATGTTGAAAGAGTAAATAAGAGCCACCCTAGAGCACACCGCATCACTGACCTATTCTCCTTGTCATATCAGAAGGAACCCGTTTCACGTATATAGAATGAGCTCATTGGCTCCGAGGGAGCGTTGATTGGGGTATAGACAATAGTAGCGCAGAACAGGTCTATGCGTAGGTTCCTTCTTATATCGTTCGCCGAGTTATCTATGCGTAGGTTCCTTCGTTCGCCGAGTTGTCGTGCTTCGGACGTTCCTCGCTCAGACTTTAAACATTAATAACTGAAAAATGAAGCCTCCACCGCGACTCCTCCACTTTTCATTTTCGTCTTTATTTCCCACGTAGAATCAGCAATTTCATTTTATTTTCAGATATCTACCACCTACCCTCTGTATTTAGTATACTTACCCCGTGACTGCGTACAGGGCACAGGCATGTTGAATGACGGTGATGTACATCACGTCCATACTGATCAGTTGAACTAGTGCCACCACGGATGCAATTATACAGTGTGTCGTAGTGAAACTGTAATGTTCCTGGGCATCGAAGAAGTAGTAGTGTATCTCGTACATCAGGTATTTGTCTTCCGTCGCGTTTTTAGACGCGGTATCGCTTATTATTAGCACGAATGACACTGTAAAATATACGAACACCAACGGGCCCATCACACCTGTAGCCAAGAGAGAAGGGGATGAGTGATCGCGTATGATCGCTGCTTCATATATCCTTCGATCGATCGAATCTTTGGGTAAAGACAGGATCCTTCGAAGTTAGAGGACATAGGTTAAAGAGTATTAAAGAAAAACCAGGTGTAAATATGTTTTGGAGAGCCGAGCTGAGGGCAGTGACGGATTTAAGAAAAAAGGCCCAGGTGACAAACGCTCTAAGGGGCCCATTTTTCGGGAAAATGACTTTGTAGTTTACTGCAAGAGTGTATCTGTACAGAAAAGTGTAGAAAAAAATATAGTGCTTGGATAAAATCGAAGTTTTTTTAAGACAGGGTTCTACGAGGGGCCTTCTGAGCAGGGGCCCATTTTTCGGGAAAATAAAGCTGCAGTTTACTAAAAACGGGCTCAGTGTAATAATACAGAAAAAAATATATACTTTGAATATAATCATATTTTTTTTAAGAATGGGGCCCTGGGGGCCCTTCTGTGCAGGGGCCCAGCTGGCAACTGCTTATCGGCCGCTCTGTTAAATCCGCCACTGGCTGGGGGGGGGGGGGATGAAAATATAGAAGATGCGGATAGAGAGGGCATTGTAAGAAGAAAAGTGATGAAAAGTAATGAATTTCATTGAATTTGCATTAAAAATATTTTCATCCGTTCAACTCGGCTCCTCCTCAGATTAAATCCTGAAAATATCTACTTAGCAGATAAGCACTCGAGAAGGCGGCAGGGAGAATCCTTTCGGAACGAAGAGAATGGAGAGTTGAAAATTGGTTTACCTAGGAAAGATACAACATACTTCCTTCCTTCCATCGCGTGCCTCTGCAGAACTTTGTACTCCGGATGAGACATCAGCCTATTATAATCGCCCCTGATACTCTGCAATATAAACCTCACCTACCACCACACACGTTTTCCTTGTTAATCCGCATACTCACTTGTACCGAATCTATTTTCGCATTTATATTGGCTGTTACCTTCTCCTGCTGGAACACAGCGTTCATGTGCTTGACCACCGCATTCAGCTGCGTGCACATCGCCGGGATGGATTCAACCGCGCGACTGTAGTCCGTTCCCCACGCGAAGAATAGCATCAGAAACTGAAACGGAACACAGAGCAGTCGATTGAATCGAAGCTATAAAATTTTGGCGTAAAATTGGGGCACGCTCGTTAAGGGTTGGGGGAAGGGGGAGATCGAACACGGTAATGATACCCCGTGCCAGAGACCGAAACAGATTTTCGTTTAATTCACCACGCGCGGTGCAATTAAATTAAATAAAGATTTTCCTCGAAAAGATACTCGCGAGACGATCTCTCGTGACGTAGCCACCATTTCATCCACCACTCCAGTACTGTTAGAATTCGATCGTATATCTCGATCTCGCCGCGTTGTGCGTTTAATGTTCCTCCACCATTGGTCGCCGATAGAACGCTTGACGAGACTGCGGGTTGCCGCGTTTTCCAGCAAACTGTTGTGTGTTTCCCTCAAGAACCACCTGCTACATAACTACGCCTGACAGTGGCATTGTTGTAATAACAACTTGTCGCTTTACGCATTGTCAGAAAATCAATCTCAATTGCTGCTGCTGTAACATTCGCGAGTTGTCAAGCGGCAGCAATTCTCTCTATTTGCACCCTCGTGAAGCGGGCGCGAGAAGCAGAGGGTGCAAGGGCGCTATACAAAGCGTTTTTCCAATTCTGGTGACATTTACGGTATGAATAATTTTTAAGGCACTATAGCCCCAGAACGATTTGCTCTCCAATTTGGAAAGAGGAGTGATAAAACGCCGGCAATTGCCAACCACCCCTTTTGACGGAAACACGGAGCCTTTTTTTGTTCTGCCCACAATATTATTTATTTACTAACTTCTTTCTACTAGCGGAGAAATTTTTTTAGTTTTACTGGCATTCGTTCGCGGGAGTTCTTCAAGCTCAAGAGAAAACAACACAACAAACACACACGCGCTGTGCTTCTATCTTCTCCTCTCTCTCTCTGGTGCTTTCACTGGGTGGTTTTGGTTTAGTGGAAAGTGTAGTAATGCATGAGATGGACGACAACGACGACGATTTCTTCAATAGCCCCGCGTACATGTGGTGCAAACGTACTTTAACGTTCGTTGGGGTCTGGCCCTTCCATAGTATCCACAAGCGAATCACGAGGCAACTGCTGGTGTTCACATTGAGCAGCATATGTGTTACGCCGTCGGTAAATTTAAATTCTGGTTGGGCCTTCCCTTCTCCTTTGGTCGAAGGCGAAATTATCTGGAATTCCTAAATTGTGGATAATAATAAGTACTGTATAAGGCTATAGGAATAAGATTTCGTAATTCCTATTGTGTCCGGGGGACCCATAGAAAATGGGGGCGGCGATGGGGATTCGAACCCACGCTCCTTGGTTCCTCTGCGCTACTAGCCAGCCGTCTTACCAATGTTGCCAAAGTCAACTCTCCGAGGTCTCTTATTCCGGACTCCCTCTTACGTGGCTTCCTGATCCCACAATACTCTTAAATCGCCATGTTCTCGAATCCTCCACCCTCTGACAACCACAGGCAACTTAGCACCCATCATTCCGTAGTAGAAACACCAGCGTGTGAAAACTACTTACTCTCTATCGGTAAACACCAACGCGCGGTGGCCATCGTTCCTCGATGTTCCAATCGAACGCATGATACCCTCGAGATTATCCAGTTTCCAAACAGATTTTCGTACTTAATTGCAGCGATATATGTATACGTTTTGCTTTACTTCACGCAGGGAATTCGTCTACTGCGTATTCATCGACTTTCGAATAAATTTCAGATGTTCACTTGCAGTTTTCATTGAGGCTTAATTCCAGCATTTGCCCCGAAGTGCAGCGAAACTTTAGCGAAATGCAGATACCGGAGGAGTTGCTCGAGGCTGTGATTTCTTTGTAGGCCCTTTTTTGTGGAGAGAGAAGGAAGAGGGTTGGTATATGAAATTCAGAAGCGTGGAAATGGTGTACATATCAGGATCGTGAAATATCTTACAAGGACAATGTATTTGTATTAAGAGAGAATCTTACATACTTTCAGGTTTGTGCACTCACATACCGACAAGGTAACAAATTATGATGGTTTTGATAAAGAAAATTATTTAAACTTGCCAGGCTGAGGCTGAAATGGTGACTGCGAGACACTCGCCTTGGCTTGGCGTTGACATGGTGAATCGCTTTTTTACCTACAAATGAACAGTTTTGTTGGTAAATCTTGTTGCTAAATGATCGACGGTCCTACTTTAATTCACCTCTTTTGCCACTACGGGCCCTTGGCGTTTTGTTAAAACACTTTTTCTAGCAATAAATAAACGTTTTTATTGTTGAAAACGATTGTGTAGCTATATCTACGAGCTACGAGAGACTTAGATTTAATTGGAGCCACGGATCGCAAATCAGATTTCATTTCATGAGATGTGATTTCAATCCACTTTTTTAGCGAAATCAGCTGTCGGAGAATTGATGAATTATAAATTTTCTAAACATTAACTTAAGTATTTCTATTGTTGCGTTTCAAAATATTGGCCCTCGAGTATTTTCCTATAGCATATTTCTCATCATTTCGTTTATCATTAGTTAGGCATTAACAGCGGTGATGACTGGTGAAAGAGTTCACGCTCGCGTAATTAACCTAAAAACACTTGGGAGCCTAAAAAATGTGAACGCTATGAAATGGCTCGATTATCTAATTTCGCGCAAGTAAAACGTTACGACAGAGTAGCACGATTATGTAGCGGGGTAAGTGCTTTCTTTATTATCTTATTCAACAACTTGACAATCTCGGCTTCATTTATGTTTCGTATTTTAACCAGAAGGCGTGCTCCAACCTAAACCTTTCAGCGGAAACTGACATCATCGGTCCGCCTGACCCGATTTCTAACTTAAGACCGATAATATTCGCGAGATCTCCGAATGAGACGAACCTCGAGAAGAGATATAGAGAGGTCAGAGAAGCTACTCAACTATGGAACCAGGATTTCTGGCTGAGGCACAATGCTAGTTTCATAGAAGTACGCCATGGAATTTTGGATAATATAGTTACGAAGAATTCTATTAAATTTCTTAACGCTCTATATGCACCGTAGGAACGTAAACGATTCCAAGACGACCTAAAGCTACAAGGAAAGGAATTAATTACGGCGGATGACATGTCAGTATTCTATAAACAGTTCTTGGATAAGAATTGGAAGACTCACTTGAATTACAACGTTGCATGGTACAGGAGAAACATCCAGCTATTGTTTCTCGAGATTGGCGTCAGAGTATCCAAGCTGAAGTTTAAGTAATTGAGACTTTCTAAAGAAATTCTAATAGGAAATGCATTACTACTTAGCGTATGCATTTGTATGTACTGTATATTATCTGTAAAGTTATAGGTAGGGAATTCAATCACGGGAGTTTTAGAACTCAAAAAACAGCCGGGATCCCGGGATTGAATTCCCTAATTATAGATTCATATTAAAATATACATTGTACAACGTACCATACTCATTGTTATATATTTATTCATAGAATTAGATCAAGCCAGAGTTCCTGAAATCTTTGTTGTAACAGATTTTATGAACACAAACCATTACTTTAATAAAATTTAGCAATACGCACATTACGCGACATAATTATTCATTCTCTTAACAGTTCTTGAGCTGCTCTGATACATCTGACTTCTTAGGTATCCTATTTCCTCTTCCTTCGTTTCAATAACCGACGCCATGTGCCTGTGTTGATTTCTCTCATGGGTGAGCTGTTTTTGGTAATCCTTCACAGACCCGTTCAACTTCTGATAAGCAAATTTTGCGATTGTTAAAGCTCTTTGCTTTTCCTTCTTCAGGTACTCTATTTCACTTCTGAGAACTCTACACTGCTCGCATTCTAACAGACGTGCTTTGTTCAATTTATCAGTTTGGTCCAACGTTACTTGCAGAGTTTTACTCCTCTGCTTTTCTTGATACAAGTCCTCTTTCAGCTGGTCGAATTCAGCGGCAGCTTGTTGAGCTATCCCTTCGCTATCATTCAGCAACTAGTAAAACCAAACGTTTCTTAACTCGTCTTAAATGTTGCGTCCGAAGCATACGCACTACCTTTCTTTGCCTGGCGATAGTTCTGTTCTGTTCCTCTACGATCTTCTCTTTTATTCTCAGTTCGGAAGAATGGTTCTCTCGAAGAGCTGCCAATTCTTTCTGCAAACACTTGCATGCTTCCGTTTCCTCGTACAGGCAACGTTTCAAGTCTTCGATTTCCTCCTTCATTTCTTGACAGGCACAATCACTCGACTGCAACATCCCCTGCACTTGCGATAATTCTGAACTCTGTGGACACATGGCAAATCAATGTACGAT
Source organism: Andrena cerasifolii (assembly GCF_050908995.1). Classification (NCBI taxonomy): domain Eukaryota; kingdom Metazoa; phylum Arthropoda; class Insecta; order Hymenoptera; family Andrenidae; genus Andrena; species Andrena cerasifolii. The sequence goes on from NC_135123.1 coordinate 7,742,116, forward strand.
TGCGATTTACTTGCACTTATTCGTTGCCTTACCTTCCGAGACAATTCTTCATCCTTCTCGTGCAATATACGCTGTTGATTATTACATAGTCCCGTTACTTCGCATATCCTCCGTTTCTGTATCTTAATCACGTTTATAAGCTCCGAAATCATATCTATGAACTCTGTTCTCTCCTTGTTTAAAGCGTCTTCCTTCTCTTTTACCGCAGACTTCATCCTACTCACCTCTTTCTCAACTTCTTCGCACCTTGTACGATGGAAGCATGCATTTAATATCTGAAGTGATTTTTAGATTATACTTTGGAGAGGCAAGGGTTTCACATATCAGAGTCGGACATTATTCGACTAAATTTTTATGTAAATTTTATTCCGAATAAATTTTAAATAAATTTTTATATGAATAACATCATTTTATTCGAAATTTTTATTCGAACAATGCCCAGCTCTGTCACTTTTTCACGCGGGAGTAACGAAACTTACCTTTTAGCTTCGTCATCCGACAAAGATTGCATCTTATTCTTCAGTTTATCCCGTTCTTGCGTCAGAGCCTTGTTAGCGTGCTCAACTTCGATTATCTGTTGCTGAAATGGTAATTAATCTGACATTAATGAAAATGATTTCTCCTCGATGTACATACTTGTAACTTCGTGATCTCGTTCAACAGCTCGTCCCTATCTGCTTTAACTAAGTGCGACTGATTTTTGGATTGTTTCACTAAATCCATTGCAAACTTAGTTTGCTCCTCTGCTGTTTGCAATGCATCTTGTAAACAAGCTGCCCTCTGCTCGCTGTCTTCCTTCAGACAGTTCAAGCTGCAGGTCAACGACTTCAGCTTCTTCTCAAGCTCTTCCGTGCGCTTCCTTTCGTTCGAGAGTTCCTACGAAATTACATATCACGTAAACTCGCACGAAGCATGGGACAGAAACAAACTCGAGCAAAACCTCCTGAATTCTTTCAAACATCTTTTCGTCCGCCACGGGAACATCTATGCTGTAATTAACTTCTCCCAGTTCACTAATTTTCTGTATAACATCCGCTCCACTTTGATTTCTTTCTCTGCTCGCTGCTGTCTCGAGTTGTACATTTTTCATGCTCAGAGTATTTACGCTTAAGTCAGTGCAAGAAGTGTCTTTAGTGGGAATAGTCTCTTCACTCAGCTGTACGCGCGTACTAATCATCTTATCACTAACATGGAACCCAGGTAATTGTGGAATTAAGTTCAGTTGATCAGATCTAGTTTGAATCCCTTTCACAGGATCTTCTCTGATCGCGTCGCTGCTAACATTCACAACCGCGGATTTGGAGACTTTTAAATCCGTCTGAACTAGCAAAAGGAATTAAATCAGAAATTCATTGTCTCTTTTAAAAAAACTGATAGCATCGAAGTACCTTCCCTTAATTTGGTTCCTCTGCATTCAAGGCATTTCTTACGCGCCCTGCACGTTCTTGCATTGCATGGTGACTTCTTTTTACAGCTTTCGTGTGAAAAACATTCGTCGATGCAGTTGAGTCTATTGAACTGTTCTTTCAGGGACATGAAGTGATAGGTGCAGTGACAATGTTTCGCAAAATTATTCTGCATACTGCACTGCAACGAAACGCATCAATTCTCATACATCGCAACCCATTTATTGTGGAACAATAATGTGCGACACGTCGCGGTTACCTTTTTGCACGTCGCATGTGGATACGCGTTACATTCCTCTTCCATTCTTTGCAATTTAGAAATGATCGTGAGCTGATGGTTCAGTGCGTCAAGTCGTGTTGAGATACTGCACATTCCAAATTTTACTGGATGTATTTTTATGGACGTCTGTCATAATACTAATTTCTGCCCCTGTGGATTCTAAAGTATTGGCAATTAATAACCAGTGCAACAAAATAGGCCTGAAACTGTTGCTATTATGTCCTTCGCAGATTGTCTTCTTTTCTTGCCTGCGTAACCTTTCGATTTGCCATTGAGGTACCTTCGCAAAATTCATTTTAATCAAACATTTACGTAGCTCCTTTAACATGCAATGAACACAGAAACAATGTCTGAATATAATTACCTATCCATGAGAAAGTTGGACGTTTCCGAATAATACCGCTCGTGCAATGCTCTGTCGTTGCTTGAAATTATTTGCCCCAAAAAGATCGCGTTATATATCGTGGAATAGCTTGTTCCTCTGGGCATTTGGATTATGGATAGCTCTGTGCACGAGTGATATATATCATTCAGACGTATTGTCCCAAGGAGGTAAGTATGCACTCCGTAAATCATCCTGACTCGTATATCTGTATAATTACAGTGTCTTTTATCTAGCTGCGATGATCTGCCAACAAAATTGGAATTCTGGAATTGCATATAACATTGCGATTAGGACAGAGACCATGGAGAATCTGTCATATATCGACGCAACAAATTGTAATTTTTGTAATATCGTGCTGGCGGTGAAAACTCTGTTCCAAAGCATTTACATGCTTCTTTTTGTGTGCCTTGCGGTGCCTCTTCTGTGTATACACGACCGCATAAAGAGAAGCATAGATAGGCCAAGTAATATGTAAGTAAAGAATTTCTTGCATTACAGTCTGTTAATTGCATTCTCATTCACACGAGTTTCCGCAGAGCTAATAATCTTTGTTCGATTGGCAAGTATTTGAAAGCTGTTGCGAAATACTGCAAGGAAAATATCCTTGATAGAAAGATGACAAACGAAAATGATCCACCAAGTGTCTTGCAATCCGAGTTGATTGCGAAGTGTGAGATAAGGGCACAGCAGCTACGGGGAACTTTAATTCATAATTGGAAAGAAGAGTATGCTTTGGAAGGAAATCAGATCAACTGTTTATTCAACGCGAGTATAAGGACTGTACAGAACGAAGTTACTTTAGGTTGCTACACGTTGTTGCTATTCAACAATTACGAACTGTACCGTTATTTCAATGCCCAACTACTTAAAAGTACGTGCCACTTCTTCACGAAATATCCTGCTGCTCAGGATCCAGGATATGTGGTAAATGATGGAAAATGGTTGAGCGAGTGTAAAGCGATTAGTAATCTTGAATTGAAAAGTGGTATGCGAAAACGAATTATTAGCTCCTCGCCGGAATTCCAAAAGTTTCTGGCGAGCTTGAAAAGATCTCGAGTTCTTTATCCATGTATGTTAGAAGTATCCACGAGTTACCTTATAAGTATAAAATCAACTTACAAATAGTTACTATATGAACACGTCGTCTTAATAAAAACCATCTTATTCGCACGAACGCTTTTATTTGAAATTTTAATAATTTTATGCCACGAGATACAGAACACTTCGAACAGGTTTCGAACAGTGATCGATGAATGCCAAAAGTCAGATTAATGTTTTATTATCTGAATACATTATATAATATATTTATACTCTAACTTATATTATAACTGTTATGAACATTATTTCATGAAAACATTTTCCATGCGATATACCTATAAAACTGCGCACCTATTCGAAAATATCCTTCATATCGTTGCCAATGCTTTTTTGTTTCCTTTAAAGTGAGACTAATAACTTAAAAATGAAACATCAATTTCAATGGTACCCCCGTGACTTAAGTGGGCAGATTTTTATGCGAACTTTTATGTTATCACTTTACATTAAACTATTTACACATATTTTGTACCATTTTAGAAACCCGAGAAAGTGAAGTGTCACGCGTTATAAAACTAGCTTTCATAAAAATTGAATTACAAATTAAAAGTATCCGGTGTTAGAAAAATAGCTTTCATAAACATTAATATTAATTACAAATTAAAAGTATCAGTCAGTCAAACGGTAATAAAATTCTGGTAACAAAGTGTTTAGTCTATCTACAATTTCACGAAGCATTCTGCAAAACCGTTCGCGTTCTCTTTATATTGCCAGTCTTGCAGCTGTTGACGTTGCTAGCGAATCGTAACGAATTCAACGTTTCGTTGTAACATTCGTCTAGCGGCGATATATTTAATAGCATCAAAGTCTTGGAGTTGCCACCCAAAGACGGCATTAATAGATGAGTGAGTTTAGAGTTTCTATAAGGTATATGTTCCTGCTTCTTCAACAGAGCAAGTATTACGTTACCGAGATTTGCGAGAGATTTATTAATATTCTTTGTTTCAGCCACCCGAACCGATTCCTCGCCCCGCAGTCTCTCCGAACCGGCTAGATCCACCAGATTCAGATTCCCTATCGAAACCTCTTCTTTCATCTTGTGCACCCCTATGAGTTTGATCCGCGTCACCGAATGCGACCTCGATGACCTAGAAAGATTGCATTTCGTGACTGTTAGCGAATCTATACGATAATTTTCGTACATATGAAAGAAGAAATATTTACCGTTCGTTCGATTGGGTTGCCGCAACAGCCCTGTTCTTTTGGGCTGTTAGTAGACACTGGTGTAATTCTTCAGGACTATGTATTTCTTCAATCTTTAAGTTACTGACATATAAGTCTTGCCCTTTGCTGTCGGCCATCCTAATCTCGTGAGTTTTCAGTTGCGAATCGAGGAGATCGACTATGTGCTCGTTGTAAATTTCAAGGAAACTGGCCTCTATCCGGTACTCCCAGCCTAGTAATTCAAATTCTCGCATTTCTTGAAATATATGCTGTACCTGCAACATAACATTTCGAACCTGTGTTTTAGACGCCGAATAGAATATCAATGCTAAGTACTGTGCCCCGATGGAAAGAAGACGGTCGAGAAACTCTAGGGCCCGAATATCAGGCCGAATAGTATATCCCTATTGGCCGGCGCGGCAACATAGACGAATACAAAGTAATCAAACAGGACACGGGCAGCGGGAGCCAATGCGAGCGAAGAACCCCTCTCACCCCTGTGACATTTCAATCTTCTTCTTTCCATCGGGGCACAGTAGTTAATGGAAAGTAGTTATACATCACTGAACGATTATAAACGAACTAAACGATATATACCGTTTTCGGTATCATGCCCTCCGTTTCTATGCCTGGGAGACCTTCCATCGTGTACGTTTTACCAGAGCCGGTCTGGCCGTACGCGAAGACACAAACATTGTACCCTTCTAGCGCCGATTGCACTAGAAGTGCCAGTTCCTCGAAAATATCTATCTGCCTCGCGGTCGGCGGGAACACTTTATCGAACGAGAATTCTTGTCTAGTTCCCCTAACTTTGCCACTGCAGCTCACCGAGTCTGACCCGTCAGACTTACCAATCTCGATGGTGCATTCGTCAGTGAAATTCATACTGCACGTTCTGTGGGCAGAAAAAGAAACGATTACGCAATAATTTATTAAATCCCAGAATTTTCAGACACGACAGATGATGGATACATACGGTTTTCCAAGCTCATTTGGGGTTTGAGGGCGAACCCTACAGAAGACACGTATATTCCCTTTCAGTTCTTGAATGGCGTTATGTAACGTTCTCCGGTCCTTGTCCATTGTATGAACAAGAGACTGGAGCTCGTCGCTTATCATTCGCAATTCTTTATTCATCTTCTGCTCGGATTCAAGGCTTGCCCTTAAACCTTCCATCTCCGATGCGTGCTCTGAAAGGAGTGCTTCTTGCGAAGCACACTTCTCTTTGAATTTCTTCAATGCATCCGTAACAGTTTTGAACGATGCTTCAGACTCTTTAAGGCGATTAGCGAGATCCTCCCGTTCGTCTTGAATGCTGCTTACTTCTGCCTTTAATTGGTTCAGCTCGCAATCCAGGGCTTTGTTCAAGTTCTCGTACTTTTCAGCCTGCGACTTGTAGATTTTCGAATGTGTCTCTAGAGTGCTCACTTGAGTCTCAAGCTCGTTGCACTTGGACGTGGTTTCTTTATACTTTTGTCGTACATCAGACAATGCGTCATTGGACTGAGCGAGGCGCCCCTTTAAGTCCCACTTAGAGGGCTTAGCTGTATTGGTACTCTGCACCCTTCGGACTGCAGTATTTGGAACGGGTCTCGTCGTACTGGTACTGGTACTCGCTAACGTACCACTCGGTTGTACCCTAGGTTTAACAACGGGCCTAGTAAATGGCTTTTTAACTTCGCCATGCACCGTCGTGATGGCGGCTGGCCTTTTCACAGCTCTGGTAGTGATCGACGACATGGTTCTTGATCTCCTCAGATTCGGCCTCGGTGGAGGCTTATTCTCGTTTGTACATTTGGAGTTGAGATTCAATGTACTTTTGGCTTTCTTCAAAGATTCCGAGACACTACTGGAGCTGGTCGTGGGTAGATCGGTGCTATTGGACGCTTTCTCGTCGCCCATTTTCATGCTCCTGCTTGTGAATGAGTTAAGTGAATTGAGGAAATTAATTTTGGGTTTCGGTAACCGTGATTCCATCTATCAAACACACGCAATGAAAATCAATATAAATACACGAAATGAGAGGAATGCTTCTTAAAAATTCCAACAAACCAACACATGCGTTACCCAAACTTTGAAATACTTCGTGATCCCCGCGATATATTAAGCAATAAGAAAAATAAATAGAAAACCGAATTCTACCGTTCATGCCTCGTTCAAACACCGTCTACGTAAAAAGCATTCGGTTCGATCGTGAAAGAAAAATCTACAGTACGAAATCGACTCTACATATATACTTGCAAATACGATTGTTCGTTAGAAGAAACTTATATACGAACATTAGTGGGAGCAAATTCAATAAAACAAACCTCGTTATACAAGAGTAGGCAATCAAAATCCCTCGCAGCCACTGTCACACGTAAAAATCGTCGTTATAATTAATTGTATGGCGCAGTATTACCGAATACTTTCATAACAATAGGAAAGCTTTTATTTAACACGTGAAAGCGTTTCTCTCTAAGTAATATCGCAATGCCGTGAGAACACATAGGTGGTAGATCAGACTTCTCGTGGATACACCGTTCGAAAGAACGTTGCGGAACGTTATGATCTTGCTGGAGACCAAAGGACGGTTAAATGATACACGCTACATTTATTTGAACTTGAATCTGGCGGAACGCAGCCAATCCAAGGTGCCCTGAAACGAGGCAACCAATCCGTTACGATGTGGACGAGGCGCGACCAATAGCAGTGCTTATTAGATTCGTTCTCGTTGGTAAAGAGGGGAAGTATAGATAGAAATTCGTTTGTTTGGCCACGGGCGAGATATAGGATAAACCATGCATATCCTATACAAACACAGTACCGGACAAAAGTATTGGGGCATCCTTTAAAATAGAATGACTCTTTTCAAATTGGTCCAAACGGCTTGGGTCTTTTTTGAGAAGCTGGAAGGATTAGTTTACTAGGCGACGTGGTTCGTCGTTTTGATAAAAAATTGCAATTGTAGATTTGTAGATTTAAGTTATACACATGCTAAAATTTAGAATTCTGCTGTGAATTGATAACGTTCCATGCGACACGCAAATTGTAAGGGGGTTTTAGAGCCCCCAGTCCGCGTGAGGAATATTTACAATGGATGTAATGTATTTTATCTCTCATCTATGATTTTAACAAGTTCTATTGTCTAATACGTAAAAGTGACGAGTGCGTGCTGAAAAAGGCATTTCGTAGCATTATTTCTCTCTGTAGTAGCCGAACACCCTGTATATTCGCATGAACCTACGCGTCGCGTTATCTTTACGCACGCGGCTCACTATGCCGGCTTCGTTGTGTACAGTTTTTGCACATGTCAAGACAGAACGTTGGAACGAAGCAAGAAACACGTTGCAAGAAGCACGTTGGAATTGTACCATCGTTTTTGTATCGTCGATGAAGGAGATTCTCAGCCGGAATTTATATGCAAATTTTTAAATATACACAATTTTAATCGTTTAACGCAAATAACTTGGTGTTATATATGGGCAAATTTCACTTACGCCCAAATCGCCCGCGCGGTCGGGATATGTAATGAAAATCACGGGCGATTTGAGCGGAAGTGGAACGCACCTCATATGTTATAATGCACGTGGCAAGGGATTTCCCAGAACGCTGTGCGTTGCCACACGTCTTCTCGAAAGCAATATTAAATTTTTCATTTGTTAATGTTAAGAGATATGTCCCCTCTTCTTCACACGCGGCACGAGATGTAATTTTATGTATACATAATTTATTCATCCACTCTAGAGTATAACTGTACGCGATATTGTGAAATATAGCACCGATAAAGCATCAAATTTGCAATCAGAACGTCGTCTTGGCTCGAAACAATATTGTATGAGAACCTAATGGACCCGATGATTTCAAAATATTGCGTCGTATTCGAGAACTTAAGGATATTCGCGTTTACTTCTTCAACGCCTTAGGAGAGCACACGACCCTTTTTATACGTGCATAAGAAATCTACGGCTTGTATTTATGTACAAAAATCCGGCGGTTTGTGTGACGATTCCAATAAGAGAACCAGTTAATGTTGAATAAATGTTTCCATTTTTAAGGCTCGGCGTTGGGAGCCTCCAAGGAAAAAAAATTTAGTTGTAAACATTTATATTGTTTTTATATATTAAATACATACATTCTGCATGTATGTACGTTTATCTGTTGTTAACATATTGATATATTTTACATTACACTATAAAAGGTAGTTATGCAACATATTTTGCGCGCTGAAAAAAGGCATTCCATAGCACTATTTATTTGTAATTTATCAATATAGTTCGTAATATTGTATTCGCATTAGAATTATCAGTGTAAAAGTCGAAGAAATTTTGTTACAATAGAAGTGAGAAATTCAAACGAGTCGATTACTCAGAAAACGGCCATGGCCACGCGGCGATGCGGTATATCCTGTATTCCAATACATACCTCTATCCTGCTCGTCAATACTCTAGGCGGTGATTATACAGCCGAAAATAAGACGAGAATCAAAAGTAACGAAATTGCGGTAAAGGCTTCGTTTTCAAGAAATACGTAAGCTACGGGCGTAACATGGTCATTTGGGGCTTTCTGGGCGTTTAAAAAAAGTTGCAAATCAATTTTTAGTGGCTTTGTAACCATGCATAATGTTCTAAATCGACTTTCAGTATCTCCTAGGCTCGATAATGGTGTGAGAGTAGCGTTGTTTAAAATGATTTTGGAATAGTGTAGAATTATCAAATTTCTAATATCAATTTATGTACTTTTATAGTTTCCACGAACGACCAAGAAAAAGCATAATTCTTATTCAACAAACAACCGTTTATTAATACAGTAACGTAAGCTCTCTTATAAATATAATCTAATAAATCTAATAATTGCATTATTTCATTCGCTACATAAAGAATTATACGTCTTTGTAATAGATTTGGGTAGAAATCAGGTTTTTACAGATTCGTTTAAAAAAATCTCATGATTTAAGTTTGCAAAAAGAAAACAAACAATACCTCCGATCACGATTCCCCTCAGACGAGATATTTAAAAAACGAAAAATACCTTCAAAAATAAATCATCGCGAAGGCGAAATAAATCATCTGTTCGCGTCGCGACAAATTCATTAAAAGTCTGAAACTATAAATTTCCAAGAAGCCGAAGGTGCCTGCGTTAAGACTAGAGTTTCGTTTTTGTAAAAACATTCCCGCTGTACGCACATGTAATTGTTTAGGAGGACCCATCCAGGCATGCGTTCAATATATTTCATTGTAGGTATTCTAGTACGAGCTATATCGATTATCACAACATGCAAGGACACATTTCCCGATTCACGATGTTCTGAACATCGGTTTTTCCAATAGTTTGCATTACTTCCTAAGAGAGGCGTCGGTGGATGCTTAGTTTAACGATTTTAAATACGCCGCGTCGAATAGTTCGAGTTCGTTCGTTAAATAATTAGCCTTATTTCGTAAAACTTTAGCGCTACTTTTTGCCTCCTCGAGCATTCGTATCGTAGTTGTGATGCTCTTCAGATTGCTGTCCATTTCGGACGTCGTTTCGTCTACTAAATGACAGAGGCGCGCGAACGTGCTCGACAGCTCCCTGTAATCAGAGAAACAGCGCTATGTTACGAATCGGTTTCTTTAACGAAACAAGTACGAAAAGAACCGATGCTCACTGTTGTACTTGATGGCTACAATTCGCCGATGTCAGATCTACGATTAGTTTCAATTTCTGTGTAGCGTGGCCCACGTACTGGCGCTTGAACTCGCGTTCCTTCGCTTTGTTAGTCCACGTTAATCGCTCGTACAGATACAATGCACCATATACAGCACCAGTTACAGCTATAAGTCGCCAACCAATCGTCTTCAGCATCTGCGAATGGGTAATCTCAGTAGAGTGTAGTCATTCCACTCAATACTTAACATTCGGCTTGGAGTACTTACGAAACCGGCGACTATGAGACCACCCATGGTACCCTGAGACGTTACAGAGGCTATCGCGATTCTAGTAGCCAACGACCAGTCGTCTGATCGCTGTTGAAAGTTTGGTGTGCTTGATATGAATTTTACAGAATCGACACTATCTGCGGGCGACATGATCGCTGGTGGCATCTACGAAAACAGAAATTGAATAGTATCTTTGTCACGGTAAAGAAGTACTAGGTGGGGCGAGCTCACTTACATCCTGCGGGTAATTCGCTATGGCTAGTTTGTGACTCTGCCTCCCTGCGAACCTTTGGATTATGGCTGTGATTCCCCAAGAGAATCGAAACTCTAGATCTTCGTGGAAGTCTGCGCACAAATTGTCGCAGTTTAATCTGTAAAAAATTTCGAATGGCTCTCTTCTTGGCAAAATGCTCAACGACATCTGTCTCTTGTTCTCTGGCAACAAGCTTGCCATTCGCTCTGTCATTTCCTTCTGCGAATTCTCTATGTTCATCGCCAGTGCGGTACTGAGCCTCGCCCTCAAGTTAGAGCCTGCAACAATCGCCAAATTAGAATGTCGTCGTGGCAGAAGGTATGAGGGCTGAATCGAAGTATTACCTAAGCCATTTTCCACGTGGGTATGAAGCTCTCGCTTGTACACATTTAGAACTAACGAGTCGGTATGAAACGGAACGCTGAACTCGTCAATGAGCACAGCTAATCTGTGAATCTCTTCGCTCAGAGCTTTGGAAACTCTTTGCTCTACATCCTCCACCATATCATGAATCTTGTTCTTCATCTCCTGGGTCAGCAGCATCAGCTGCTGCTCCGTGAAATTTAGTGTGTCATGAACCTTCTTTTTAGCGCACAGCTGCTCGTTTCTCATCATCTGCGTTCTGTCCAATATTTTATCCAGCGTCTGTCGAATCTCTCTGAAACCCGATCATTCTTCTTGTGTGATGGGAATTAAACGTACAAGTGGAAGCTGAACGGATGAAGAACTACTTACTTGGCGATGTGTTTACCGCGTTGAGAGTGCTGCTCGAATTTTGTCTTCACTGCAGACTTCGAGATGCACTCCTCGAATTTTCGTTCGAAATCCTGGAATTCGAAGTAGCGATTTTGGAATCCTTCTGCTAGCGCGCCGTCTGCGAGAAAGTTTGGCATGCGTTAATTACGAATCGTTCGTGCAATCGTTGGAGGAAGACGCTGAAGAGCTTACTGTGAGCAGGCTGGCCACGTTGCTCCTGCATGCGAGCTTGCAGAGTCTCTTTCGCAGAAATGAAAAAGACGCGTTCCTCGGCATCTTTCGGGGTGTAAACTTTTAACTCTCTTGACAGAAAATCCACTGCCCGCTCTTGGTGTTGCGCCCTTACCTACGCACACATAAAATCGTAAATAAATACAATATATATGACAGCTCTGAGAGCACAAATTCAGAAGCAAAATGCACGCCATTTCCTTCTGACATTGAAAGCAGAGAAATAGTAAAAAACACTGCGCCATTGGAAATGATAATCTTATTTACCGTGACTCCCAGTAAGGTCTCTCCATGCCACAAAATTTGTGCGCGATATAAATTGCATAGTGCATTGTTGGATTTCATTAACAATGTACAAATCATGAAAAAAAGGTATAGGAGTGGCTATGAAAACTGAAGTTGACGAAGTAGTATGACTTACCTCCTTTTGCTCTTTGACCAGCTAAGGGATAAATGGGGTATTACGTGAATTATTTGAGTAAAGCTGCCACTGCATACAGCTAAAGTGTCAATAAATTTATACTTCACAGATCTATTTCTGAACGTATCAATACGCAGCGAGTTAAATGATTAGTACCCGAAAAGAACACCGAGGTAGAAACGTCGATATGTAGTACCAGCTTTAATGAAAATATAGAATCTTGTTTTACAAGAGACTTGTTTCATTCTTCAGATATTACATTTATGAGTAGTTTCCCAATTGATTCAATACATTACAAGACAGTGTTTGAAACGAAAGAGAAGTTCCATGTATCTCGTTCGTGCAATATATACCTGCTCGAAGAATTCTGGTTCCGAAGCAGAAGCGTCCCATCGATTATTCAGAATAAAGATATTTGGTTTCGATAACTTTGTAGACACTTTGTGGAAGAAATTCTTTTCCTGTAATTATAGGATATTTTCAATATAATACAATTGTATGTACACATGCAGAGTAGAATGTGATATCACTTACAGTAACCATTAAAGTAGATTCAGCATTGGCTACTAAAACAAAGACGTCTGCGTCCAAACAGTGTTTATCGATCCATTCATCCAGATTGGGTGTTACATCCACGCCGGGACTGTCAACGAACACTACGTCATCTCGTAAGAGTAAGCACTTCTCCTTTGGCCAAAATATTCTTACTAAATTGCTCTCGCACAATTTTTCCTTGCAGAGAGCGTGACCTAGTTGGCCGACCGATTGGACAGGTTGCTTTTCGGTAGATCCTTCGGTGATCAGATAAGACTCCCCGCTATCCGACCCTTCGACTTGTAGAAAACAATTCGTCGTGTGTCCTATGCCGCTAGGCAGAATCTTGTCGCGTAACATTGCATTAATAACCGTACTCTTTCCGTTGCTGGTCCTGCAATACATACGTTGTGCTTAGTTCAGACATCAACGCCGCTTAAGGGGGACACCGCTGTGACGGCCGGAAAAGTAAGCCGTTTTAAAGATTTTTTTCAGGAATAATTTACAGTTTTCATAGAAAATTTGTATTACCTACCTTTAGTACAATGTGTTAAGAGAAAAACGATCTTTACAAAAATAATGGTGGGTGATAAAAATTTTATATGAAAACTGTAAAGTATTCCTGAAAAAAATTCTTAAAAATGGCTCACTTTTCCGGCTGTCACAGTGGTGTCCCTTCTTCAGGGGAGGTTCCGGTCTAGAGCCCATAAAAATAGGTAATCGCTGGGAGTTTTTTTTTTTTAAAGGAAAACTACTACCTATGTATAATTTAATGGGACTTTTTGCATTGTATTAAGGAAGTCTTAAATTATAGAAGTATATTTTTTTGTTTTATGAAAATTCATCCAAATCGATGGGACCTGTATCTCCAAAAATTATTATCCGATTCGACTGAAACTTTTTTTATTTTGAAGAATATACTTCTGTCTAGGGGGAAAACCAGAAAAAAATACAAAAGTGATATTTTTTCAGAAAATAACGACATTTGAAGTTTGAAATCACTTTTTCCCAACATTTTTCGTCCTTTCAACGCCTTTAAAAATTATAAATTATCAATTTTTTGTATTTTTTTCTGGTTTCCCCCCTAGCAAGAAGTATATTCTTCAAAATAAAAAAAATATCAGCCGAATCCGGTAATAACTTTTGGAGATACAGGTCCCACCGATTTTGAGAACACTGTTTCGAGAAAAACGCGTTTAAAGTTTCACGTAAGCGCCGAGTGGCTGGTTGTTACCCATGCATTTGTTAAACACGCATTCCTAAAAGGTTGAACATTCGAAAAATGAAACAAAAGAAAAATCGATTTTTAGATCGGAACCTCCCCTGAATCCCATCGTAATCTTATACCTGCCGAAGAATGCAACTTTCATGTGATCCCGCTTGAGTACATCTCGAATCGCGTGAACTTTGTCAACATAGCTCTTGATTTTCTGTCCTTCGTCGGGCGTAATGACACGGTCTTCGACTTGCAGAACTACAAAAATAATTTGATCGTAGTCATTGGACGCTACCGACCGGTACACGAGAGATTTCTTTATGTCTATTTACATTCCATGAATGCCACAGTGTCCTGCACATAGTCGTCTATCTCCACGAATATGTCGTTGATCTTTTTCTTGGCTTTGACAAATATCTGCAGAGGAGAATTATCAGTTCGAATATCTGTCGATCGCAAGTGGCTGTCTCCCCCAATCATGGACATTGTACGATTGATGTAGGCAGCCATAGATCCTTATATGTTTATCGTGTACACAATGTGATTGGCAAAGTAAGATATAATACGGTGCGATACTTTAGGCAAGATGTTGATGGAATGCACAGCATGCAGGATCGACTGAAATCATAAAAAAAAGCAACAATTAAACATTTTCTAACGACAAATCCAATCTACGAGGTTGTAGGTGCGATTGTATGATAATCAACAGATATATATACAAACATATGTATTAAGCGACAATGTAACTGTTTGGGTACTTTGGTGTAGCTATGGGAATAAAACAGAAGGAAAGCACGATTTCGATATATAATTAACAATTCTGCACATGTATATGACACATTAAGCTGCAAGGCTACGCATTCCGTTTGAAATAATCTCTTGCTCCGAACGACAAGAAAGTCCCCGCATATTCCGAATTCTGTACATCTGTGCGATATGTGTGCGTGCGATTAATTATACATAAAGTTTCACGCGTAGTAAGCACTAAGTAACAATTTACAGCAAAGCAATAAAACCTTCTTGTCTTTAGTCATTGAAGTGTCCTTTATCTTGATACAAATCAGACTGTGAACGTTTCCTTTAGCCCGAATCTTCTAAAACAATTTATTACAATTTCGTTATTGGATGACACTGTATCGCCGTTAAGCCTAACATACTTAGCGAAATGTACATAGAGGAAACTATCTACTGCGTTTTGAAAGTTTAATAAAAACTCCACTTATAGAGTATTGTTATTTGTACTTTGTTGTCCAACGGGTTGCCCAAGTTCTGCCACTTATATCAGGGGAGATATTTATAAATTCTGACAAACTGATGTGTACGTTTTGTAGAGCGCGATTGCAACAGAATATTTTGCGTCTCTCTATTCCGTTTCGACGATCACGGGCGCGCATCGGCTTGCCCGTTAATTAACCAACGAATGCCGCGCAATTGTTACGAAATCGTCTAGCCGAGAGATTTGCAAGTTAAAAAAATGGAAAGTACACTTCGGACTGCTGGGCGAGATTTAACCTGAGGCGAACGGCAGACTCGATAGTAAGCTTTGGAGAACTCAATCTTACCGAGTGGTTACAATTCCATATTTCTAATCGAACGTAAATCTGATCGTGTGTGAAAGGGCGCATAACATTTCGTGGCTAGAAAAATAACGAACTAACAATTAGATCCAAGAACATCCAAGTACACTAAAATAAGTTCATATGCGAACTGAGGGTGGAATGGAAGTGGTAGCGAACACGTGACGTTCGAAGAACGAAGGCTCATTTCCAAATATCTCGCTGTTCTACGTTCCGATCGCCGAGAAATCAGCCTTCAGATTTCTTTCGAAGGACGAGCAAAGAAAATATATCTTCTACAAGAAATACATCTCTTCTTTCTGATAAAGTCTTTCAAACGCACAAAATCCCTTCGAAATACTTTCAAATCGACCGCCCAATATGATAATTCTGAAAATAATCCCGAATAAAATAGCTCTAAAAATTCATGGGACAGATGATATTTTAATAAGATTCTTTTTCGCGCATCTATTTTGCATTCTGAAACAGTTGCTTCTCATTTTGTAGCGTATTTATTTATTTATTATAAAACCGTGCTCGAGCTTTGTGCCACTTTCGGCGCACTTTGCAGCAGCATGGCGGCCGTGTGATTTTATGTCGTTCAGTTCGCACGAGGCGCATCTCCCGCGTGGCATATCCAACTGATACAGCACCGAGTGATTAGAGTTGATTTTAATATTTCGAGGTAATTGTCTCTGATGCAGTAACATGCCTAGCGGATTCGTGCACTCCGTCAAAGTCCCAAGACTTTATAAATCCGCTGCGAAGATCGTCCAGGAGGTTCGCGAGAAGGGTGGCAGCCTCAAGTCGTTGATATACGAACAAAAGCATCCTGTAAGTTGATCACTTAATCAGCTGAGAGCGTAGAACGAAATGACTGGATAGTAAAGCGGACTAAGTTTCACGAATTCGAAAGGCTCTGGAATAGTTGGTGGCGTATTACTCGTGCCTCCGCTCCAGCTTAATCACGTGGTTTTCATGGGTGTTTTTCCTCCGAACCCCTGCGTCTTCGATAATATTCCTGATAATATGTTTAATTTTCTCCTCACGCTTGTTTCGCAATGTAGAATGTATCTGCGATATACTCTCTGAGCGTCAATACCTTGCAAAAAGAGGCCCTGCTGAATCACCTCTTAACTAGAACTGGTATATTGCTGAGCGAGCCTCGTTTGGATCCGTGGCTGGCGAGAATTCTGATAAACGAATTGCTCTGGGGGAAAGAATCCCTGAAAACTGAGTGTAAACCTGCCAAAACTATACTCTCGTACGAGAAACAGCTGCGGGATGAGTTGAGGAACGCTAGAGACGTAGAAGCGCTTCAGCCGTCTAGCAAAGCAGGTAAACAGGTTGGCATTTTTTTACCAATCGATGTCTGTTATTTTTACAGAGATGGGCCATCCCTGCGCGAGGGAATTAGTAGCCGGATCGAGCCACCGATATATCGAGTCGTTGTCCTTGTAAGAGAATCGCGCATCCAGATTGATGGTTTTGATCATACGCAACAACCGAATACTTTCTAGTCGGCAGTCTAGGATTAAAAGACTTCTGTCTTACGTGCATAAAGATCAGCAAAAGTCCCATCCGAGAGAGACGTCTCCCGATCGGAGCAAACAGACGCCAGCTATGAGTCTTTTGTCGGTGTTGGGGACTCTGTCCCTGTATAGCATGGCTATGTTTACCTTGCCGTTCGCTGCATTTTTTGGGGTTCAGCACATTGTACAGGCTGAACTACAAGTAGATAGATTCATGACGAATTGCATTTCTGTACTCGCCGCCGTGATCACGGTGAACTTGATAATATTCTGTTACGCGTATCAGGCTTTCCACGAGCCCGACGATACCCCTGAGATTAAAGAGATCGCGGATCAGCCGTCTAAAGAAAGTCTCAATAAAAAGATCGATTAGTTGCAAATAAGTAATTATTACTAATAAGAAATATAATGTTTACTACTCTATTTACACTGCACACATATTAGTATTTAAAGCATGTTAGTAACGTATCTACATATGTAATGACTATGCAGTAGAATATAATTTATATATTTGTATATTTTTTTACTATTATTATCATGGTGTGAGATAATGGCAGTATTGGATAGAATAATTCAATATGTATAAAACAATAAACGGTTCAGCCAGAAAGCATGACTTTTTACTTAACATCGTGCACCTTTACGTGTCAGCTAAAGTCGATCTCATTTTTTTCAGTTCGCAAGCCAAGGTACGTTCGCGTCAACACTTTACTGTTGCCCTTGCACAAGGCAGTAACGTGCTTCCAAGACGAAGGATGGTCCTTGCTGCCGAAATGCGCGACTTACGCGTCGCATCTCATGGCTGTGAAAAGTTTGTCACAGCCCAAGTTCATTCAGGACTTCCATGTCCCGGAATTACTTGTTTTCCCACCTGACACGACATTCCACAACCACGCCGCGTATCAGAACGGAGAAATCATTTTACAAGATAAGGTAAATCTTTTGTAGAAATCAGTGAATCTCGCTGCGATTGTTTATACAGATAAACGTTTCATTGTACTCGGTGTTTTAGGCCAGCTGCCTTCCAACGCAGTTGCTGAACCCGGAGCCTGGATCGGAAGTGCTCGATATGTGCGCAGCTCCGGGAATGAAATCGTCACATTTAGCTGCGATCATGAGGAACGAAGGGTACGATCCGTCAAGCTGGCGTTAACGTTTTATTCACAAATGGGGGTCGTCCTTAAATTATGTAAGGCTTTTAGGGAGAGGGGGTTGGGAATATCTTAAGTTTTCTCAGAAGAGGGAAGAGGGAGTTAGGTAGCGTATTGCGTAATATTTTTTAATCTAATTTTCAATAGATACAAATGCTATTGTTGCAGAAAAGTAATTTCAGTTAAAATTTCCCGAAACCGAGTTAAATGAATTATGTAAACCTTTAAAAGAATTTTACGGTAAGCAGGGTAGGGGGAGTGGAATATAAAATCTTACGAACTCTTATACTTGGGGAGGGAGGGGTAAGAAATCGCCAAAATTACCCTTACGTAATTTAAGGACGGCCCTATGGCTCCAGGTAATTTCACTCTATGTGCCTTTTTGCAGGAAAGTTTTTTCAATAGAAATTGACAAACGAAGGTATGGCACTCTATGCGAACAGGTCAAACTGACAAGCTCCTCTTGCATAGAGACTATTAACACGGACGCGTTAACCTTGGACGCAAACGAGTACTCTAACGTGACCTATATTTTGGTGGATCCGACTTGTTCTGGATCAGGTAAAATCCTCTTCGCGCCGGTAAATCTATAAACCATCGAGATCTTATCTAAAATGAAATTCTTTATCCCAGGCATGTCGGACAGACAGCTGGTGTTCGGCAAGGAACAGTGTTCGCCGCAGCGACTGAAACAGTTGCAAGCGTTTCAAGCACTCCTTCTGAAGCACGCCCTCCTCAACTTCCCCAACGTGAAGAAGGTTGTCTATAGCACCTGTTCCATCTACCCAGAAGAGAACGAGCAAGTGATAGACGAGGTTCTCGAGATGGTTCAAGACGCGTACACGCTTGTACCCGCGCAGAAACTGCTTAAAGATAACTGGACGAATTACAGCTCGAAGAATTACAAATGCTCCGACAAGTGTCTCTACGCGAAGTCTGATCTAGATCTGTGCACCGGCTTTTTCGTTGCAGTGTTCGAGCGAAACTTGGGCGTGCCTCTGCCCGAGTACAAGCGTAAGGGGCGAGTTGCATCCGACGAGCAACAGCTGGAGGGGAACGACGAATCGAACACTGCGAGAGCGAGCTCAACGAGGACAAAGAAGAAGCGCGGAAAGAGGAAGAGCACGAACGCGCAGGAAGATTCCATAGTGGATAGCAGTCTGAACGTTTCCTCTGACTCGATTAAGATCATCGGCGAGATGTCTTCGCAGAACGACGACGACGAGGAGGTCGCGTCGCCAGTGAAGAAGGCGAAGAAGAAAGCAGGCCGTAGGGTTAAGAGGCAACCAGACGAAGGAGCTCGGCCCACCACCAGTCGCAAGCGATTTAAAATGCAGAAGGAGGCGCAATAAAAAGTGCAACGTTGCCTAGAACAGAGTACAAGTTATATCTTTCACTGTTCTAATGCGAAATACTTTAAGACCTGCTATATCCGGAGGGAGTGACGAGGAATGTATTCTGACAATATACCGATGTCAAATGAGCTTATAAATTTGTACTGTCCTCTCGTTTCTCCTTAACACGCTGTTCCTTCCAGCGCGATAAATTCTTTAGCTATTTTTAACGTTATTTAGGATAAGATCGGTACCTTTTATCGGCGGTGTCGCGCAACTTTCGACCACGACACGAAATCTCCAGCACGCACGGCATCAAAGGCCCAAGGAGCTTGTCCTTCGGACCTGGCACGTAAAGAGGGCTCGCAGCGACTCCTACCTACCCGAAATTTAGAGAAAACTTACGGAACACAGAGGTCTTTTAAACAAAGGAGCGAGATTACTTTACCAAAAGCTCCACGCTGCCTTATCTCCCCCGAACTCTGCTTAATTGCACCTCACGTGGGCAGATAAGGATTCTTTGCGAATAAGAGTTTTTAGTCCGATGGCCTGGTCGATGATTACAACTGTACCGTGGCCATAGTTAGTACGATAATAGTTAATATCATTCCTCTTCCATGGTCAGGCAAAGCGAAGCCTAAAACCCGCGCGCAAATGTTATTTCAGACCGAAGGATATCGTCGGAGTGAGCTTGATAATCCTTATGATGTACATGACGTTTCCTTGATGCTCGATGAAAAATTGGCCCCAGCCACGCAGCGTGCTTATCAAGGCTTCTTTCGGCGAAATGCATGTCTGTATGAACACTTCTAAACTTTGTCGCGCTGACGCGAGCAAGGTCTTGTATATCTCTTGATATAAAGCCAAGTGTGTTTCAGATGGCAGCTGATAGCAGCCTCATAGATCGTCGTAATATGCAGTGATAACGTGGTAATGATCATTATACCCGTGGGGTCGCACGCTTGCGTCATTAATGGGACACATGTAAGGGAACCAATCCGTGTTAGCGTCCTCGTGACCCGCCCTTTCCGAAGGGTGGATGCAATCTTCAGCGCCCACTCACACTAATTTTAATGACTGTGCAGAGTATATTGCTTGTAGGAGCTCGGGGCTTTCAAGCATCCTTCCAAGAAGACCTCTCGGGAAATAGGTGCAGCTAGAAAATAAGTTGAGAAGCGCGTCGTCGAAGCTGCAGGATTCGACGGCAAGTGTAAATGAGGTGAAAAGCCCCTTTAAGCGCTCATTTCTCTTTACGCCCGTCTATGTGTTTGCCTAATAACCAGCCGCAATTAATTCTAGATTTTCGAGCACGCCGCTTCGTGACATTTATGAGAGAAAACGTGGCGGGTATCGCCGGGACTGCTTATCTCCATCGGACACGACACTTTACGACTGGGCTTGTAAGAGGGAAGGGAAAAATGAGCGATCAGGAGCAGAGGCTTTCGGGCAACGGCCCCTTCCGAGCTTTATCGCAAAGTCGATACCAGAGGAAGGCCTTTCCTCCGCCGTCTCCGAGTCCCAGACTTGTCAGAAATTACTGGTACACGCTTTGAGTCCGCGTGTAAGTCGCCATCCCCCTTTTTTTCTTCACCCGATGCTTTGCCATTAACTCGGGCATCGGTACTTCCGCGACACGAAACTCGTTGACCTCCTTGGCCATTAGGGGTTCACAGAGCCCGCGGAGATTTCCAGGGCGACAGCGTTGATTTGTGAACGCCATTCTCCCCCTCTGCTCCGAAGAAGAAACGAGTCTACCATCCGTACAATATTTCCATTATTCTTCGAGTAGTTTCGTAGTCGAAGTAGATCTCTGGGGCGACAACGTTTGATTTGTGTACGCCTCTCGTCCTTCACTGTAAAGAAGAAATTAATCTACCATCTGTAGAATAATATTACCTGTACCGTTCAAGCGGTTAGAATGTTTATTCTACTTCGGAATTGGCATAGATTTCCAGGGCGACAACGCTGATTTGTGTCACTCTTACCTTCCGCTGCGAATAACGAACGACTCTACACTCGCCGCGATCGTTCGTTGCGAGAATGTGGCAGATCGAGCCCCCCACTGAATTAGGAGCTACTATTTCAACGCCTTGAAAAGTCACTTGTCAGAGGCCACGGCAAAGAAACTGAAACTGGGAATTACAATTCCCGAGTTCAACTGTATAATCAAGGAGCCGGCCACGCCCATGGCGCACTCCCCTCGTCGTCACCCCGCAGAGCTAATCGCGAACCGAGCGTGGGCCACTTTGGCATTTCTTCTGATTTTAGAATTGCAGAAAGGGCCGCGTAGGCGGCGGGGCTGGAAGTGACGAGTTTCCAGCTGTCCGCGGGGAGAAGTTGGGACACTCGGTGGTCATCGAATCCTGCTGATTCACGCTTGCACGTGATATACGAGCCGCTCGGCCGCTCGATTGCTTAAGTGGTAGAGGAACGAATCTGGTCAGCCAACTTCCACGGGCCGAGCACGCGAGCCAGACCCTTCCCCGTATCGACTATTCCTCGTGCCAAGGAAATATTATAAAAAGATGACCGGCGCGATACAAAGTAGAAATCGCCTGTGAGACTTAGAATCGCTGTCGACTCGTACCATGTAGAAATTGTAATAGACACAATAACGGCTCGTAATGGACTGGCTCGATGGTTAATCCCTTTCTTTGCTCGCTCTCTCACTCGCTCATACTCCCGGCGGAATCGACAGAAGCTCGCAGTTTCAATTGCAAATTTTTTTTTACAGAAAAGGAGAGAGGGTCGTTCGGAGGTACGACGTGAATATTATCGCCTGGCTTCGCTCGACCTTCGCGGTGGCCACGCCACGCTTCTATCTCGTATTCATATCGTGCATTCTGCAATTCTTAAAGCTTCATGCGGCTAATCATCCCGGTTGCTCTACGATAAGGCGTTGTTCCTTGCTCGGAGAAATGCGGACGACGGGGAATCGTTAAAAGGGGGAAAAAACGAAGGAGGGCCCGTCGAATTGCTTGAAATTATTTCGGTTATTTCAGTGGGAGCTCTCCGAAGTTTCGAGGGCGACAATTGAACAGCAAAAGTGAAAAGCTTCCCTCGGAGGAGTGCCAGTTATTCGCCCAACGTCCGCAGCTCATCGCGGCTCTGCACCCCGCGCTAATTATTCCACATCGAGCAGTTCAGCTTTATGCGGCTAATCGTCCGACTTCCACTCGGGCAAGTATATGCGCGCCGTTATTACGGCAGGGGAAAAAAGTCGATCCGACACGCGTTACACGGCTCAAACGTTCTCGATGCGATTATAATTGGCTCGACGTCGCGACGTTCTGAATTCATGAACGGACTTCACTCGCTATGCAAATGCGCCACGCTTGTGCGCGAGATGTTTAAATAGCGAGCGTTTCTTAGAAATCGCAATCTCCTGCACGCAAAATGCCGTCGCGCTCGTCTTTTTTCTCCATCTCACTCGCCACTGCCGCAATGCCCTCCGAATCACTTATGCATCGATCTTTAATGCATTCAGATTCCCTATATCTCCATCGAACTCCCCGAGCCCACTGCAGGGCTTCAAATCGATTCTCAAAGTTCACCCTTTCATCCAGAGACGAGGAGAAATTTATTTAAATCACAACTTTCAGTTCGAGTAAAAGATAAAACTCTAACTTATTTAAATAATTTTTATCTCTGCTTTCATCCCCCTGTTCAAAGCCCCTACCAATTTACTCCTCAATCTTCGACTGTGCATCGACACCCCCTTTCTCTAGAGTCCCTCAGGAATTCAAAATTACAGCCATTCAAATTTTCCAGAGCAAGTGCCATCCCAGCGAGCGAAATCGAGCGATTTCCGCGGAGCTGCCAAGCGGAAGACTTGCGCGTAGGTTGCTGGTCGGGTGCAACAAGTTCGGTGGCTCGTTCCGCCGGCGTCGGTTCACTGACACCAGGCGTCGATGCCGGCAAAAGTCGTCGGGCAGGAGAGCTGGCACGGCGACGAGGACTACGACGACGACGACGGCGGCGCCGAGGTAGCGTGGCTCTACGCTGTCCCATCGAGCGTCACACTCGACGTCGGGACGCCATCGTCGAAGGACGCATGAATATGTATACCATCGCGGCTACCACCGCGTTATCTTCCACCCGAGCGAGCAGCCGGTGTCACTGCACGATCAGCGTTACGCGTTCTTCTTCCCTCCGCCTCTCTTCTCGAGCCTGATTCACGGCCATGCCGGGCCTAGGCTTCGACTACTCGGGAACGTCGAGCAGAGGGGTCGCTATCTTCGCGCTTCGTTTCCTCGAGGAGTAGCCAGGTCGAGTCGAAGGAATTAGACAGTGATGGGAAACGGTGCGCCGCAGTGAAGCCACTTGTGTCGAGGAATCAGAATCAGGATTCAAGGGAGCTTGGCGTTGGTCGATCCAGTGTGACATCGAGGCGCCTGTAATTATAGATCGTCGTTGATTTAAAAATTATTCACCCTCCGCATTGTGCTAGCTTCTACGTAGTCGCTGAAGTTTTTCTGGTAACGGTGTGAATCACAGTGAGGCCTGCTAGGAAGGGCTGACTCAACGCAGGGACAGCTGAAGCCGAGGAGTCGCGATTCAGGCACGTGTGCCGAAAAATCCAGGCAAGATGAGGAACTCCCCGATCGATTGATCTGCAGTGAACTGCAGGCTACGGAATAAAAGTGCATCGTAAGCGTCGAGGAGCCGATCGATCGGGAATCCCCGGCAATCACGCGACACGTGGACGTTCCGCCGGCATATACGAGGCCTTTTTTCCACCTCCCATCGCTCATCCGCTGCATACCGGCACCCTGTGCCCGCAAAAAAAGGGAACCTTGAATCCTGGATAGAGGGAAACCCCGACGATCCATCAATTTTGACAAGCGATTTCACGGGGCAGAGGAACACCGTGCTCGTGGAAACGAGTACGTTCCTCAGCAGTCCGCCATCGAGGTATGTGCGAGCAACAACTCTTTCGCGCTTTCTCTCATCCGAGTCTCAATTACTCTCCGCCTTTAACGCGTCGAATTTCGACGGGACCGTAAACAGGGATGTGAATTTCAGTCGAAGATCTTTGCGGCAAACAGTTCTCATTAGTTTCCAAAAAGTTAACGCGTTGGGAGGTGCTCTTTTCTCGACGCAAAGTCTTCAACCCCTCGTGGTTACGCCTTCTTATAATCACAAATCGGTCGCATGGGGTTCAATGCACCCCGACGAAATTGTCGAGTTACCATTTTCGTATTTTTGAACCTTCTAACTTTTAATCGTGCTGCAATAGTCTATTCCCAGAAATCTAAATTTTGATGCGATGAAATTTGTATGTAGTTGAGAAAATAGTTGTGGGGAAGAAGATCTTTATTGCTGAAATTCAGCGAATTTTTAAATTTCAATATTATGGTCTAAATTTTTTCAGAAATATTGGCAAGTACATATCCTAGGGTGCGATGAACCCTGTGTGATCACGAAGGGTTAATTGAAGCTTTCTTTCCCACTTGCTCGTTGGGCATGTAAACTAGGAAATAAGCTGGTCCGTTTGATGGGAACATGGTGCATCGTGGCGCGGGACGTGTTAACGACACGGATAATCGATAGTACAGGGTGATAATGTCCGCGAGGAGAGAGTGACGGTCGAGGAAGGGACGCACTTCCGGGGGAGAGTTCAACGCGTGGAGAAAGGCGAGGGTTTGGCGGAACGGCTGTTTCAGGAGCAGCAGCCTCATCCCGGGTCATCGAGATCGGCCAGACTCGCTAGACAGAGGGCAAGGGGGTGAACGGCGGCGGCCTTGCGCCGATGATCGCCGCTGAAAATCAGTCGAGCTTGCGTGCCGGCTCCAGGCTGGGGCAGTACGAGGAGGCAGCGGGCGACGGAAGCGTGGGTGGCGGCAACGGGGGTGGTGGAGCAGCCGCAACCACTACCTCGGAGCCAGGTGAGAGAGCTAATTAGCCGAAGAGATTAGATTAGAATCGTCGCGGAGGGTCTGGCGAAAAGAATAAAGCCCAAGGGGGCGCGAGACCACCCTCGTGGCACGTAACCAGCGTCCCTGATCCTCTCGGCTGGGGATGCGGGATAGGTACACTCTGACTTATCGTTAAAGACTTCCAAGGATACTTAGAATTTTCCTTAGAAGCTATGTAAACTGTTTTGGGTGAAACCTTACAGAGCTAAGGGTAAGTTTACGTTGGAGCTGCGATAGAAGCTATAAGAGCGTCGATCGGATGCTTGTATCGTTGGTCATCCCTTAAGGGGAGGTTCCGGTGTAAAAATCGATTTTTTTATTTCATTTTTCGAATGGCCAACTTCTTAGGAATATATTTTTAACAGGATTTTTTAAAATTCCCGAAGTTATAAGCATTTGAATATAGCGGCAAATGCATTGGTACAACTGGCCACTTTAAACGCGTGTTTCTCGAAACAGTGTTCTCAAAATCGGTGGGACCTGTATCTCCAAAAGTTATTATCCGATTCGACTGATACTTTTTTTATTTTGAAGAATATACTTCTGGCTAGGGGGAAACGAGAAAAATTACAAAAAATTGATAATTTATAATTTTTAAAAGTGTTGAAAGGACGAAAAATATTGGGAAAAAGTGATTCCAAACTTCAAGTGTCGTTATTTTCTGAAAAAGTGTCACTTTTTATTTTTTTCTGGTTTTCCCCCTAGACAGAAGTATATTCTTCAAAATAAAAAAGTTTCAGTCGAATCGGATAATAACTTCTGGAGATAAAGGTCCCATCGATTCGGATGAATTTTCATAAAACAAAAAATATATTTCTATAATCTAAGACATCCTGAATACAATGCAAAAAGTCCCATTAAATTATATATAGGTAGTAGTTTTCCTTTAAAAAAAAAACACCCAACGATCACCTATTTTTATGGACTCTAGACCGGAACCTCTCCTTAAGGTAGATTTTCCTACACGCGACTAGACGCAGCTTTAAGAACTTTCAAATCGATTTTGTCGAAAAAGAAGCGCGATATGAAAAAAAGTTACTCTTTCTTTCCGACCTATAAGAAGCAAATAAGTCGAGAAAAAGGAGTACAATTTTTTGATACTGCGCTTCGTTTTCGAGAAAATCGACTTTGAAGTTCGTCACGTAGCGTCTAGTAGCGCATAGAAAAATCTCCCATTAGTAAGCGCAGCTCTGCTCGCTGCTTCAATGTAAACAGTTCCGTCGTGAAACTATAGGACGTATTTCTGAAAGAACGCATGCCCTGCCCCTGAAATCCGCTTCTCCGCTCAGGTGTAATGAAGAAAGAGGAGCAGGAGGCGCCACGAAACGAGCTCCCCCCGAAGGAAGGCAGCAGCAACGCGGCAGCGGCGACAGTGACTACACCTAGCGGCGCCGCGACGACGGCAACCAGCGCTACCACGGCGACGTCCACGATGCCTGTTGGAGGCGCTCGCAGCGACGAGGAGCAGGAGGAGGAGGAAGAGGAGGAGGAGGAGGAAGAGGAGGAGGATGACGACGAGGAGGAGGACGTGGAAGTGGAGGGTGGAGGGACGCAGGAGGCGGTCGGTGGCGGTCTGCTGGCGAACGAGGGTGGGGGTGGAGGCGGCATGGCCGGCTTCTGGAGGCATAGCAGACCCTCCAGTCCCCGCATGCCGCCTCCGGAGCAGCCGGAGCACAGGCCGAAGAGCCGACACGAGCCGGCGCCCGCGAGATACAACAACCTCGGCTACTGGAGGGCCCGACGTGTCACCTTCTACAAGAATGGCGACCCTTACTTCCCCGGCATCGAGTTCAGGTAAGCCTCCGCCGTCTTCCTCCCCCGGAAACCATCGCCACACGATCCACCCACCCTCCGGCGCCCTTCGTTAAGTACCATGAATGAGACCCTGCGTTCAGGGTCCTCCGAGGTGTCGGGGGATGATGCTTCCTCGAGCTTGAGAACTGGTGCACTTGCAGGTTCAAACCGGGCCGGGACATCGGCTCCCTGGAGGCCCTTCTGGATAGACTGTCCCTGCGGATGGACCTGCCCAGAGGGGCCAGGCACATCTTCTCCATGGACGGGGACCGGAAGCTCACTCTGGACGAGCTCGAGGACGGCGCCTCGTACGTGGTGTCCAGCTACAAGACGTTCAAGGTAAGCGGCAACCTATTGTCTCCCCTATCGAAACAGTAACACGTACCTGCGAGCCGCTGCTGGAAACGGACGTATGGATTTTCGATCGCATTATGCAGCGCGCCGCCTGAAATTGGTCGACGGCGGAGAAAAACAGGGGTTTTAATCGCAGCTTGGGAGAAAGTGGGTCGTTCGATCTGATACAATGCACGAAGAAGAAATAAGGTCCTTAAGACAGAGAGGGGTCGCGTGTACGTGCAGATGAGATCTCGGCCCAGCTAACAACCCCCTTCGGCGAACGAGAGGGGACCGATCTCATTACGGCGGCGATAATTCAGCGCGTGCAAGGACTCGCGCGCGCCGCCCCCGCCGCGAAAAGTAAATATCCTTCTGGACGCGGCGCGACGTCGCTCCGTTCGCGTAATTAAAGCGGGGTGAAAAGCAGAGGGGTTGGAGAGCAACCGGTACACACTCTTAATATTCATGAGGCCGCGCCGAGCGTTCGGCCGGCGAGTAGTAAACCGCGGGGCACGCGTGCACACACGTGCAGCCGTCCGCACATCGATCTCGAGGGGCTGCAGCGGGGGGCGGTGGTGGAGAGTCGGTCGCGATACGGCGATTTATAAGAAAGCTGCGTATACTGCCGTCGGCAATCTTTGTGTATCTGGCCCAGATCGGGCTTTAAGCAGGCCGCACGCGAACGCGATCCGCCCGGCTGCCTGGAAACAACGATTATGCCGATCCCTCGTGTTCCTTTAAGCAGTCCATTCAGACTGGCGCAAAGTTAAAGATCTGTGGCGCTTTGCATAGACTATCGGAGCCGCAGGAACCTCCCGCAACAGCGAATTAATCTCCCACGCGTTCCCTCGGAACCGTCGGGACAGCTCGAAGGCCGCCTGAAAGCAGGTGGAGGATTGCACCTTCGAGAAGCAGGGCACGAGCACTCCCAAGGATTGCTTCTGGGAAGTAAAAACTGGTCCAATTAACGCTCGATGCTTTCAGCTGCCCCGCCACCCCCTCCGCTCTTCGTTATTTCCACGAGGGATCGGTTTCGTCGGTCTCTCCCCGCTGCGTCACTGGGCGTTCAAGGCGGCCCACGCCCCAGCCTGATTTCTAGGCTTTAAGGTGTGACCGGGTCGCGGATCGCGCTGCTATAAGCCGTATCCGCGTCGTTTCTGCGTGGCAGCCGTCGCGTCGTTTCGATCGTCTCGTGCTGGGTCAACCGTTAATCCGGCAAAGTGGCTTGTGCACGATCCTATCGTTCCACGGATCGTTTGCATGCCGATCAGCGAGAGAGCGCGTGGATAGTCCGCCCTCTGCGACCCATATCCCTCGTCCACGGCGTGGCACTAGGGCCCACCTTGACCCGTATTCCACGGGGTGCAATCAATATTAAGTGCTCCGTGATTCCTACCGATGGCGTCGGCTGGTCGCCGCGATATCCTCTAATCCTAATCTCTCTAATTGGAAAGGAGCGAGGGAATCGATAGCGAGAGCTCGCAAATCTTCTGTGAGACACATTGTTCCTCTACCTCCGGGGCCCTACCCCGAAGCATCGCCATCGGGTATCGGCCATCGTCGAATTGGGTAACGCAGTGCTGGGGAATTCGAGCATTGTTTACCAAAGCCACGTGGCAAGGGACACGGAGGTCTCCAGGGGGTGAATCTGCGGTCGAGGGGTGGGGATAGGAACGCTTCGTTTGGTCGAGAAGAGGGGGGCGAGTGGCGACGCAGGGTTGGCTGAGAAGGGGGTTGAAGGGGGCTGGCTGCGGTTGCGCACCAGTCGCCTTCTTTCTCCCTTGCTTTCGATCCTTCCTCTCCGCCCTTATCCCCCGTTCAAATGGTACGTTATCCTGGTTCACTCGTCGACTCTTCATCCCTCTTTCTTCCATGCGTAGCGCCCGTCATTCGCTCATTTTTGCCCCCATTTTGCGTTCTTTAATCAGAAATGCTAGCATCTCTCTCTGGCAGCGCATAGCTCTCACCCCCTCCGTCGCACAGCCGGCAAGTTTTGCGATTTTATGGCCAAAACCACGAAAATGTGTTTTTCAATTCGATAAAATAAATGCGCATGTTAATTGAAGAACTACTATGAGTATCAAATGCCTCCAATTTTACTGTTAAATGTTTTAAGGTGTCATGCTCAGTCAGGAGACCGAAAAAAGGGTGGTTTTTGGAAATTTTTTACTCAAAAGCTATAACACATTTCTCAGAAAATCTTTTTTTCTTTCAAGGATTGCATCTAGTACCGTGCATCGTAATTCTTTTATTTAAAAATATTTATCAATAACTAAGTTATGATCCATCACTCGAAGGCGCTCTAAAAAAAAGGCTTCTGCGGTGACCACTGCTGCTCGAAAGTCGATCATCTGAAATAAAAATTCAAAAGAATTTACTTATTATATTATATTATCTAGTATTTTTTTAGGTTCTATATAAGTTACAAAGCGGTTATAGAACCGATTCTTGTAACGATTGTACAGAATTTTACAGTAAATGAAATCACAACGTATTACAACTATAGATTACTCTGTGTAACCAAATTGTTTAAAAATTATTATAAATAAGTATACAAGTGATCCTTGCATACCGCCGAGTGTATACATATACATATGTACAACTGTGTACATAATATATATTTGCTTACTTGTTTATAATAATTTTTAAACAATTTGGTTACACAGAGTAATCTATAGCTGTAATATATTGTGATTTCATTTACAGTAAAATTCTGTACAATCGTTACAAGAATCGGTCCTATAACCGCTTTGTAACTTATATAGAACCTACAAAATAAAAGTTATAGAACCTAGAAAATAATGGTTTTGACCACGAAAGTGGATATAATTCTTCAATCGACATTTGCATTAATTTCGTCAAATTCGAAAATTTCATTTTTGTGGGTTCCGGCCATAAAATCGCAAAATTTCCCCACTGCGCGCCGCGGCATTCGGAACGATCTGATCTGCAGCGTAGCGCGAAAAAAGGGTGTGCATTAAGAGGCGCGAACGATCGAAACGGCAACCCACTTAGTGCCCTTATTAATTCGGTTACGTGGCGCCAGATCAGAGGGATAAATTTTTAATGACAGCCGGCTATAAAAGAATTCAGGTCGCGGTAATGCATGAAGCGGGCGGAGAGCCGACGAAACCGAAGTCCTGGCCGATGGTACCGTTTATCGCGATTGCGGGAATGGATTTACGCCGCAATCGTTTGGCAACGATTTAACGTCGAATTAAGTTCACCTAGGGTAAAGGACCCAATTACTAACACCTAACCAATCACTGTCACCTTAAGCTATTTTACTTAAAACAACGAATAAATAAACTATAGTATAAATAAACTATATTTTATAGATTACAGTTTGAATTACATAATTCTTTTTGCGCACGACTTTACAGCGTTTAATCATTCGTTGTTTTAAGTAAAATAGCTTAAGGTGACTGTAATTGGTTAGGTGTCAGCAATTGGGTCCTTTACCCTAGTATCCTTGAATTTTCCGATTCGCTGGGATTTCCCAGGGTTGCGTAGCCCCTGTGAGACGGCATGAATCACGGCGGTGCGCGGGAGGGTTGCCTGCGCGCGAGGGGGTCGGTTCGCTCTTCCGGTTAAGGAGACCGATGCAGGGCCGTAGGGCGGCGAGCAAGGGAGAGACCGTATCTCATTGACCGTTGGTCAGCCCCGCAAGGGATCAATAAACACGGAGTTCTCCCCGCGGCGACGATTCACAGACCAAGTTTCTACGACTGCCTTCGACGTCGCCGAGTCCCTACCAATTGCCCACCAAACCAGGGCCGTTCCGTTTCTCTCCCCGCGACGGGACGCACCATTTGGACCGTGGGCACTGGCTCTTCGAGTCGCAGCGCGACCTCGAGTTCCGATCTCAGGGGGGTGGGCGTCACGGTATATTTGACCGTTATCGCTACATCGCGGTTGTGACCGAAGGATGACGCGTCGGGCGGCGATAACGAGGTGAAAAATTAATGTCGCGTAGCGACGGAAGTGACGAGGACCCCGCTGCAAGATATAGCGCCGATTACAGGCTGCGAGTTGACGCGATCAATTATGTTCTGGCCGTCTCTCGCAGCGGCAACACTACTGCGGTCGGAAGTAACAGTTTATTACTACTGCAAACCCTGGAGCCAGCCTTATGCAAGGGGTGTAGAAAAAGTAACGGTCACAGTGCCCGTCGGTGAACCGACGCCTCTGTAGCGTAGAGGTTCCTCGAGGATCTGTGTTACAGATAAGGTGGTTCAGACGGGAGACGCGTTAAGGGGTCATGCTCAGTCAGGAGGCCGAAAAAAGGGTGGTCTTTGGAAATTTTTTACTCAAAAGCTATAACACGTTTCTCAGAAAATCTTTTTTCCTTTTAAGGATTGCATCTAGTACCGTGCATCGTAATTTTTTTATTTAAAAATATTTATGAATAACTGAGTTATTGTCTGTCACTCGAAGGTTCTCTAAAAAAAAGGCTTCTGCGGCGACCACTGCTGCTCGAAAGTCGATCATCTGAAATAAAAAATTCAAAAGAATTTACTTATTATATTATATTATCTAGTATTTGAACGAAGGATTTTTCGAAATATTGATTTGGGAAAAAATGGCCGAATATTGATTTGGGAAAAAAGGTAAATTCTTTTGAATTTTTTATTTTAGATGATCGACTTTCGAGCAGCAGTGGTCACCGCAGAAGCCTTATTATTTAGAGAGCCTGCAAGTGATGGACAATAAGTTATTGATAAATATTTTTAAATAAAAAAATTACGATGCACAGTACTAGATGCAATCCTTAAAGGAAAAAAGATTTTTCGAGAAACGTGTTATAGCTTTTGAGTAAAAAATTTCCAAAGAGCACCCTTTTTTCGGCCTCCTGACTGAGCATGACCCTTTAAAGACCGTCGCGCGTTTTGGCGGGGCGAGGAAATTAATAATCGATTAATGGTCGCCAATTGTTTATAAACTCTCCTCTTCGCATCGCCGCGAGAGAATCCGTCCGCGAGAATCGAGACGGTTACTTGCTTCGCACCCTGTATGCAATGCACACACGCGCCCGTCGAATGCTCGATGTCACGTGCCTTTTGAGCAGGATCCGCGAGACGGTGACACGAAACGACACGTCCGGGCGTCGATGTCTCCGCGAGAGTGTACTTTCCCGCTGCCATTCATCCCCCGTTTGCATCGACGTCGGGCTCTCCTCCATGCCAAAGAATTTTCGTCGCTACTTTCCCCCACTGAAATTCAAACGAACGAGGGTGTTTATTTTTTAGAGGGATAACAGAGGGCTGAAGATATAAAAATTAAATTAAATGTCGAGAAATGGGCACAGCATATTAATGTCTCCACTGTGTTGTACGCGTTAGTGATGGTAATACAAGTGTGAAAATGTATAAAATTCGTTTCCTTTTCCTTTTTAATAGATGTGAAGTAAGTAGATGCCAATCTTACACCGCACTGCCAATGTTGCCCCAGTATGTACGAAAAGCTTGAGAAGGATTTGTATCGGAGGCGCGACGCGCCTGACTATAGGCGACCCGCTTCCCTCGGCCGCTTGCGCGGTCCTCACTCCTCGGGCTCCAGTAGTACAGATCAATCGTATCTGCTCCATCTTGTTCCGCGCAGTCTTAATACGCGTATCACATTGGACGTTGCATTGAAGTGGTCGCAACTCGGCCACTTAATAAGGAATCGTATGGATGAAGAAAATCTTGGGGAGCACGTGGACGTTTATCACTAATTCCTCATCTTGAGGATTTTGTGATCAGAGGAATCGGTTGCAGGGGGAGGAATATTCCAGAGGGTGGTCGTCGCGAAGCACGAGGGTGGCCGATACGAAATTCGACCTGGTTATTTCTTTCGAGAACGCTCTCGAGCGTGTTATCCCTTTTATGAATTCACGTGTGTCGCAGGAGGAAACGAATGACCCTCGTGTTCGCACGCGCGCGCGCCCACCGTGTCGACCGTTCTGGAAGAAAGGAGGACTCGTTATCGCTCCCCGTGGCTTTCGCCGCGATATGAAAATGAAGAACGAGCATGTAACGTGCGTGACGGATCGTCCCGAGTTCGAAATGTGCCACGGCGATTAGAAAGAAACAATCGCGGCGATTATTCACGTGCCGGGGGATAACAATTTATTAGCGAGCCTCGCGCCACTCGTTTACATCGCGGCCGAGTAATTTAGTTGCCATAAATTAGTCGCAATACGGCCGGCCGCGTGAACGGAACGCTACGGGCCGGTTTTGTTAATACGTTTTAAATGGTACAAGTTGGGGCGCGATATTACTGGCAATTGAAAATAGTAGGGGAGGCCAGAGTAAACTGAACTTTTGCGATTATTTAATTATAAATATCGGTAACATAATAGATTTATATAACACAGCGATGATAAATTAATTCGCTCTTCTAACTATAAATATTATAATCTACTATTAAAGTAAACAAAGCTTGTTTAAAAAATAATTCTCAGAAGGAAGTTAAATATCTTAAAAGTTCTAATAAAGTTAATTTAGTAATTATATCCTCAATTAAGATAAGGTGAATTTTAATATATTCTTACAATTATACAGTTCGACAGCCATCTGGACTTCAAACATTCAATAGCCGTTTCTTATAGGTTTTCGTGCCCTGAAAACGTATTACCATTTCGACACAAAAGATGTTCAAACTTGAAAATTTGCAATTTTTTTCAAAATCGAATTTCGCAACAACTGAGGGTGATGGCGACAAACGGTTTGCGGACTCGTTTCTTTTCAGGGGACTAAAAACTATAAGAAACAACTATTGAATGTTACAAGTCCGAAAAAAGTCAAATTTTGTCGAACTGTGTTGGTTAATCTGAAGCATGGCTACTCATAATTTGTCAATAGTAATGTACGAATTGTATTATAAATTTATCCGGACACATTTTTATTGAAAAGAAAAAGCTTTATTCTACTTTAGCCTTCTTTAGGCCCACTTTACTCTGGTCTCCTCTGGTACAAACTGGTGTACTCGAAATTAGCATACAGAATACTGGCAATTAATATATTTCAGGCAATTTCGAAAGAATTCAGGGTGTTTCTTGGGGATGCGCGTGATCTTCCTCTATATTTCTTCTTCGCGAAGCTGCCAAGATTCTCTCGAGCACAGCAGGTCGCGAAACGACTTAATTTATTATCAAACTCGCATGCATTGACATTTCGTGTTGGCCAATTTAAAACCGGGCGAGCACTCCAATGTCCTAGCGTTTTACTGTTCCCTTGAATTTCTTATACCGCGCACACAATACACCCGTTGCGAAAGCATCGTGTCATTGTGTTCGGTCCCCTCTACTTTACGATCCCAATAAAAAAGAAACTACAGAGCGCAGTAGCGAAGAAAACAAAGGTCACCCTGATAACACCCCCCAAAAAAATCACCAAAACGGCCGCACTTAACACCCCCTTTTCGCAGCCACCCCCGTCCCTCCCCGGCGAATATTCGTGTCCAAGCGAAATTCTTATCGATTCCCGTGGCTCCGCTGAATTAATAACACAGTCCCGACGAATTCCCCGCGAAATCATTAGCGAAACTCTGCATTTAAATCCGTTTAAGCACGGAACTTCGATAAACACCAGCGATATTTCATCCGGGGGGAGGGCCGCGCCCCAAATTTCGCTACAGCCTTATCGTTTTTGGGCCACGCGTTGCATGCAGATTAATCGCGGCCGAGGGGACGAAAAAACATCTGCGCCGGTAGATCGGTTTGGAGCTCGTAAATCTCCGCGATATGTCCCACCCTTTCGAAGTGATTGTTTCTTCTCGGAGAAAGAGAGTGCATGCCACGCAGCACTCCGGTTTAATTGACATTATTACGCCGATCTGGGCAAAGATATACCGAGGATTATCGAATAATGGCCCTTGGGGGCGTCTCTCCGCTGATTCGCTTCAGTCCCAGTTTCCCTCTTCAAATCGTGACGCTTTTATCGCGCCGGCGATCGGGAAATGTGCGGGCTGCCGGCTAATCGGTGCACAAAACGGCGAATTACAGCCGGGAGCAGGGAGTCGCCACTGGGGAACGGAAAGCTGCCACGTCCCCTTTGTCTACAGCGCTCTGGCCTCGCGGACAGGGTTCCTGCAAAAATTGACTTTTGAAAGAACTGGTTTTCGAATTTCGTAACCCCTTAATACTTGCTTATGGAACTACAAAAGTATAAGAAAATAAAATACACTGCATACAGAACCAATTAAAAAAAAGCTGAAATAACTAAAACCCGTACAGGATATTAATTACAAATCTTTACTTCGTTTGGTATTTTTCTGCAGGAAATATGAACTCACGAAGATTAATTTTACAGTAAACTGTTACTAGGGTATATGTACCAGTAGATGAAGAGGTTAAATAAGTTATTTAGTTATTTATTAATAAGTTATTTAAGTTAAAACGAGTAAAATAAGTTATTAAAATAAGCAACTAATTAATTAGAGACTTCTTTTAATTCCTTGCTTCGTATCCAAACGATTTTTACAGTACATAGAATCAATCGCGCTGCAAACATAATTTTACAAAAGTGTTCATTCATTAGCCTTAAGTGTTCATTTATTGGTGCGTTTACCCTATAATATTCCTGTGCTCGGGGCGATTTCAAGTCGAAATGTTAACGTTTCTAGTTAAATAATGAATTAACTTATTCGCATTAATTCTAGTAGATATCTAAAAGCGGTTTTTGAAATTTAAAAACTAAAAGAAACTAACTTAAAAAATTAAATAAGCAAAACCTTTTTCTCTCCTACCCTCTCTGCAAACCCTACCTACTCGCGGAGCGTTGCCGTGCGCTGGAGCAATCCGCGATACTGATCGGCAGGGGGCCAGAAAGTGCAAGTTCCAGTCGCGATATCTTGCCGCGGTGTTGTTCGATACGTATGATTTTCGGGGGGGCGGTTGGACGGTTTCCCCGAGAAAATACCCGGTGCGTATGCACGGGTTCATGCACGTGCGGCGACGTAACGAGGCGTACAAACTCGATCGAGGATATGTAAATCACTGCGGCATCCCGTCCCGTGTGGCACTCGTTGCCTTTTATCCCCCTCGCTGCACGCTTGTCGCAGAACATTCGCAGGACAACCACCCTCCGTGCTGCCGCGGCCCCCCTCCTCCTCTTAGGTGGCACGCTCGCTCGTCACGCACCCCCCTTCTGTAATATATGTCAATTACGACTTCAGCCCCTCGCATGCATAAGCAGCCTGTCGCCTTCCAAATGAAATATAATCTGTTTGCTCGTTGGCGAACCGGGCGCAGAGCAGAGGAGCCACTCGGAGACAGAGGGTGGCACGTTTGCTTTGGAAATTGGGGCAGTGGTTGGTGCGGATGAGTTGGTGGAATGCACGTACTCGGACCCTTGGTCTTTTTAGGAATACTCACAGGTTTTATATCGAGTCAGCACGAAACTAATATCCACCGCGATCCAACGATTGTCGCGAGAAATCGGGGCTGCATGTAACGCCGACAGATCTCCCGATAGGGGTAGCAAGAATTAACTCCGGTGATCTGGAACGTGAACGGTGTTTATCGGTGAGGTTTTTGCAGGGGTCGGGCAACTTTGGGGTGACGGTAAAGAAAATAGACCTGTGCTTTTAATATTATTGTATTAATTTATTTATTAATATATAAATAAGCTGATTTCAGCTATTGGGCTCATACCCTAAGCATAGAAAATCAAGCTTTCTTTTATATATTTATAAATAATTATGTAAATATCTTTTCAAAATATTAATGTTAAAATTCTTTAAAAGTCAACATTTTATATGCTCTTGCATTAAAATGTAAATATAATTTTAGTAATTTAATAAGTAAAATACCCCTGTGATGAATTGGATCGTGAAACACGGGGTGAGCGTGGAGTAGCTCTCTTGCTTTTTTTAACCCATTTTGTAGTGCCAATTTAATTGATAGATTAAAACCGACGTTTAAAAATATTCACTTTACACACTCCACATTAGCTTTTAATTAGCGAGTTTTTCTGAGAAGCCAGGAGCAGCAGCCACCCCCTTTGCTCTGTCAAGGGCACCTGGGAATTTTGGCGAACGTTTTCCTTTCTTTCTTCCTTCTCTATTAAACCCTGACTCGGTCTGGCTACTGCAGAATATGTAATTCGAATTTTGTACTTTTTTTTAATGATTCACGGTCGACGATCTTGTCATTCCAAATGCGGTTGCGTTTGTAGAGGGCAGGGTAACTGAACGAATCGCTGGGCGCGAATGATAATTGATGGTGGACTGACCTACCTGAAAGGTGAAGGGTTGTTGAGGTAGAACAGCGACGCGACCTTTCCGCGGTCTCCGCTCCTTATCATCGAGGTAAACGGTCAGCAGGGATATTCACCCCCGTTGCTCCGCGAGGAGCTCCGACTCCTCCGAGGAGGAAGCTTCCCACTGGACTGCATTTCCGCGATTCCTAGGAGCACCGAGGGAACGAAGGCCGCGCGAAGGGGAGCGTGACACAGCACGGAAGCTTGAAATCCTTGAGAATATCTTCAATTACCTTCGAAGGGTAGTATCTTCCCCCGGAATGAGCTGTGAGTCACACAGCGCATTCTAGAAAGTGCTGGACACGATTTTCTGGAGGTCACCCGGAATCGATGATGCAACGACTTCCAGTTGAGGCACCTGCGAAGCAATCCGATCGATCAAACATTAAATAAAGGGAGCGGTTTTCTTTTTATAAACAAAGAACAGAGAAGAGGCTCTGTGCTTCCAAGAAAAAAATGAGAAAACTTCAGGCGATGGGACTCGAACCCGCGATCTTCGGATTCACCGAGTGTTGGTCGGCTGCAGGGCTTGAAACCGTTATTATAAAGATTTCGGTTCTTGAAAGAGTTATGAAGAACCTTTATTTGGAATAACCGTTATGAAGAACCTAAATATCAGACTATTTAAGTATAAGTTACGGTTCCTATATAAAAAATAAAAGTTATAGAACCTAAAAAATAAAAGTTATAGAAACAAAAAAATAAAAGTTATAGTACCTAAAAATAAAAGTTATAGAACCTAAAAAATAAAAGTTATAGAACCTAAAAATAAAAGTTATAGAGCCTAATAATAAAAATTATAGAACCTAAAAAATAAAAGTAATAGTACATAAAAAATAAAAGTTATAGAACCTAAAAATAAAAGTTATAGTACCTGAAAAATAAAAGTTATAGAACCTAAAAATAAAAGTTATTGTACCTGAAAAATAAAAGTTATAGAACCTAAAAAATAAAAGTTATAGTACCTAAAAATAATAGTTATAGAACCTAAAAAATAAAAGTTATAGAACCTAAAAAATAAAAGTTATAGTACCTAAAAAATAAAAGTTATAGAGCTATATAGGAACCGTAACTTACACTTATATAGTCTGATATTTAGGTTCTTTATAACGGTTATTCCGAATAAAGGTTCATCATAACTCTTTCATTCAGAACCTTTATATAACAGTTTGAAACAGTTATCTTCGAAACCTATTCAAGCCCTGGCCACCCGCCTTAGCCAATTCCCCCAAAACCGACTCCCCGAAATTACTCTCTTCCGAAGTCTACTTAACGGGTCGCTATTGTCATTGTCTTATTTCCGCTACGCAATATGGTGGCGCAAATTAAAGTAGTCTAATCGGGCTAGCTGTCACATGTAATTGGCAGTATTGGAAATTTCGACTGTTCGATGTTCGATTTTGTAAATTTTTACAGACTATTTAATGACAAAAACATTATCGCACTGTTTCAATACTTGTGTGACACCAGTCCTGTAACGCGATTCACCCGATTACAGAGAGCTTACTTTAATAGACGGCGCTCTCACAGTATTTCCCAATCTATGGACCGAAACGCACCGGAGGCCGTCTCCCAAGCAGCCGAAGACCTCCCCACTCGAGGATGGAAGAAACTCGCGGGGTGCACGACCGAGTAAATGCGTGAAAAGGTTAAGGGTTGTAGCACCCATGGTGAACCCACCGCTGACGGGGGTGCACCCACGCGTACTTTCCTCGCACACCCTCCATTCGATCGGCGTTGCATACCTCCGTTGGGGGGGAAGATTGTTGCACCGTGACCTTGGCCTTGCATCGCGGATATGCATTGGCTCGCGCTTACGTGCGACTGCGGTCTACTCGCGGATCGTAATTTAAGGGGACAGCCCGGTGAATTGCGACGGGGCCATGATAGAATCCGTGAATGGGCTCCTGCTTCTTCACCCTCCCCTTAGCAGCCGGAACTTTTTCCGGGGACACCATGACGCTCAGTGGCGGATCCAGAAGCCTTGCAGGGGGTGAAACGTGTGAAAGTACACGCGTACGCTTTAGAACCTTCCTTTACAAGATTTAAAATTCACATGTAATTTATATCTTAACATTTCCGTTCGCTACAATAGCCTAAATTAATTAGCTTCGCATTAATTATAAATAATGTAATATTTTTATATTTTATTACTGGATCCGCCCCTAATGTCACTGGAATTCAACGTTCGACTGGAATCACCAAAGAGGATTCTAACAACCGCGCGGAATTCTAGCTTCAACAGAGTGGCAGGTATTTCCGAGGCAGCTATCGCAAGAGTCGCAACTTCTGCTCAGGGCAATTAGTGTTCTTTTAATAGAAAGAATATACGTATCTGAAATTGATCCATCAGATCCGCGGAACATTGCTGGTTTAGGGAACCCGAGCACGCAATATTCGTGAACACCTCTGAACCCTAATTTCGCCCAGCTATGACACGATTAGATCTCCCCCTCCACCGGCGTACACTTGACATTAAGCCGGGGGGGATTATTTTCAGAAGTTAGCTTATTGATAATCTGCCGTGGCAGGTCCCACGAGGGCCGCGATAGCACCGATTCCAAGCCTCGTCACAGCGAAACTCCCCATCGAATCGACGAGATAGAGGAGCAGATCCAACAGACTCGTGGAACCTGAAGAAAGTCACAGTGAAATGGCCGAAGAGGCGAAGGAAATGGAATGCCGTTACTTGATTTGCCGTTTGCATACATTAAACCCAAGCACCCTTGAATAATCCACCTAGTCGTCGAATGGTTGTTCTTCCTGACCCGAATCGGCCAGGAGCCGCGTACTTTTTCACCACCAGGATGTCCAGCTACCGAGACTCGTGCCTCGAGTCCATTAGGAGGCACGTGCAGCCGGTCACTCGGGCTGCATTGTCACGAGCGCCTATTAAATATCTGGCTGGTGTAATTCGAACTGGGATCGTGCCATTGATCGCGCTATCCGCTGTATTAGAATAATTATCCGGCGGAATCACCTTTTGTCACGATTCGAGAGGGGGTGGTGACGTCCGGTGGACGATCCTCCGGGCAGCGGCGAACCTGCGGAGGAAAGAAAACATCCACGACCTCAGCAAGGGTTAAGCCTGCGTCACGGAGGATTGGCTGCCGGAAGGGTTGCGCGGGAATGAGAGTAGTAGGGGTTGCTCGACCTTCACCCTGTGTTAATCCGAGCTTCCATTATCATACCAATCCCATCGAATCCCTGGCCGTCACGGCTGCAAGGCGATGAATCCAGTTATCGGTGGACGGGCCGTCGTTCAATGGAGACTCGAGTCCAGGCAACCCCCGCAGCCCCTTTAAATTAACTCGCCAGAGTTAATGGCCCCGCGAGCGACCTGATTCTCGCGTCATTAAGGGGGAACACCACTGTGACGGCCGGAAATGTTAGCGATTTTTAAGAATTTTTTTTAAGAATAATTTACAGTTTTCATAGAAAATTTTTGTTACCTACCTTTAGCGCGCTGTCTTAAGGGCTGTATAAAAAAAAATAAATAGAAAAACATGCATAAATTTTAATATATATTAATTAATCTTCTAGACACCCCCGCGCGACCTGGTCGAATGTGTAACTATGGAACAGCAGGTCCGAAATCAAATTTCATTTTTTTTTTATAATCTATATAAGTGTAGTTTCTGTTGTAAGTACCGATTTCTTAAACAAATTATTTTTGTAAAAATGGTGCGCTTTAGAAGAAAAGTTTAAAAAATCCGCAAATAAGGTGGACAGTTTTTCGAGCATATTTCAAAAAATTTGTCTTCGATCAAAGAATCCGTACGCACAACGGAAACTACCCTCATATAGTATATAAAAAAAAAATGAAATTTGATTTCGGACTTGCTGTTCCATAGTTACACATTCGACCAGCTCGGGGGAGGGGGGTCTAGATGATTAATGAATATATTATAATTTATGGATATTTTTCTATTTATTTTTTTTTGCATAGTCTCTTAAGGTAGCGTACTAAAGGTAGGCAATACAAATTTTCTATGAAAACCGTAAATTATTCCTGAAAAAAATTCTTAGATACGGCTTACTTTTCCGGCCGTCACAGTGGTGTTCCCCGTTAATTCGCGCGGAGTGCCGGCGCGATAAAAATCGGTGCCGGGCTTAATCGCCGCCGATAAATCTAGAGGGATCGACGTAACAAGGGATGACAGGGTTATCGCATCCCTGGGCGCAGCAAGGTGCGTGCCTCGAATTCATAAGTCGCTTTATTGGACCGTTAGCCCCGTTAACTTTTCCTCGCGCCCTTCTCCGCTGCGACTCGCTTTGAATATCGACCCTATTTAACCAATCAAGGTAATTGTACCAGCGCGAGAGGCCCATTTCCGCGAAGGAACTGGGGCCGTTTCGCTCCCGCAGGGGCGTGGGCGTCCTTAATTCCGAGGAGCTTTCAAGCTCGCTCGCGGTCCTCGTTACCGGGTGTCCATCAACCCTTCGTTTAAACCGAGCTTTCCCGCCCGTCGATCATCGTCATCTTCCCCTAAAGCGGGCCGAAAGGGTTGGCGAGAGGAAAAAAAAATGACGCTAAAAATACGCGACAGGAAGTGTTACGTGTAAGGTCGAGCGAAAGAAGTGTACAAAGTCGGTCATGAAACGGCGCTCTCGACACGCGAGGAGATAAACCGCTGGGTCGCGTAAGTAGGGGATGAAAAGTAATATCTGTGACGTAGGGGGAGTCGAATTTCGGAGGCAGAATTACGTGTCTTGTAGTTCGGCCAACTGTGACTCGACGGAGGGA
The DNA here is from genome assembly GCF_050908995.1 of Andrena cerasifolii. Taxonomy (NCBI): domain Eukaryota; kingdom Metazoa; phylum Arthropoda; class Insecta; order Hymenoptera; family Andrenidae; genus Andrena; species Andrena cerasifolii. The sequence continues at coordinate 7,784,366 of NC_135123.1, forward strand.
GGGGGGTGGGTGTTTGGCCTTGAGACACGGCTGGCTGCGAGGGTAGGGGACGTTGCAGCCCCCGGGGGCTGGTTCTCCAACCCAATGGCACACACCCCGCCTCCAGTTGTCCATCGAGCACAGCCGGGGCTGCACCTAGTGGCCGCAGCCTTACCGCGATCCGTTTCTTTCGCCGCCACGCTTCCCCGCAAACATCGGCAGCCCCTTTACGATCTCTTCCTCCGGGGATCGCGAGGTGCTCAAGGTCAAGCTTCTGTTCTTTTTTTTTTTCTTTTTTTCCCAACGACGGTTACCCGTTCATTCTTGCGCTGGCAAGGTCCACGTTACGGGGTGGCCAGGAGGGTCCAGTGATCCACGGCTCTCCGCGTGAAAGATGTGAGGCCCGCGAACGTTCGGTTGCTCGGTGCGAAACGGCGCGAGGAGCGTGACAAGTCGCGGATATCGTTGGGCAGTGGACACCAGTGATCCGAGTTCACCATTGAGTCGGCAAGTTCCTCGTCCCGCTCGGACCTGGAGCCGGAGTTTGGCGCAGGCGGCGAGAACGCGGACTCCTACAGCGACTCCGAGCTAGAATCCTGCGGCCCCGAGTCCTGGGAGGCCTGCGACAGCTTCGTCGTGTTGATGAGCGACTCGTTCGAAGTGATATCGCTGCCGGCCGACATGCTGCAGGTCCTCGATCCTCTCCCTCCTTCGTCCTCCGCCCGGGACGAGCGTAGCACCGTGTGCCTGGGTAATCGCGCTAACTGATCCGTTTCTCTCTTTGACCAGCCGGCCAGCTACGGGAAGAAGAGCAACACCTGGTACACGAGCCCCAGCGGAGGAGGCAGCAGAGCCGGAGCGGGCGGAGGTGGCGTCGGAGGATGGCAGAGCAGGCCGCCAGCGGTGGCGAGCCTCAGCAGGAAAGCCTCCATCACCGACGAAGCACCGCCGCCTGGAGGCGGGAAGCCATCCTCCGGACGTGTCATACGGATCGTTAACAACCACGATCACACCGTGCAGGTAACGGAAGACTGTGTCGCCGGGATTCGCTCCCCCTAAGCTTCTCGAATACGCGGGAAGTTCGCGCTAATCCGCGGCTGGATTTTCAGTGCCGAGTCCTGCTGAACCTCCGCACCTCGCAGCCGTTCGAGGAGGTGCTCGAGGACCTCGGTCAGGTGTTGAAGATGAACGGGGCCAAGAGGATGTTCACAGTTTCCGGCCAGGAGGTAAACGCGTCACCTGGCCAACCGAGCAGTCGCGCTAGTAGCCTCCTATAGACGTGGAAATCCTACGGATACGTCGCCAAAAATGACGCGGCGCATGATCGATACGTGTCCACTGTTCGTGAACCGCTCGAAACGTGGGCGACTCGAAAGTTTATCAGCGATTTATGCAAATCGAAGACATCGGCTCGCCATCGCACTTATAAAATCTGCCTGAATAATGTTTGTCCATAAATATGCATGGCAGCGGCGGGGGAGGAGGGCGCGAGGCGTCGAAACGAAGCGTGACGGTATCGGGGTCGGCTGCTCGACTCTGTATGGAATCGGGTCGCCGCTTAAATCTCTCATGAATCGTCTTGGTTCGCTCCTATATCTTGCAATCGTAAAAATGGCAAAAAATTTAAGGCGCCGCTTGGCAGGAGGAAAAATTCGCTGCTTATACTTGAAACACTTATGTACCTGAGATCTACAGGGTGTCCCACCTAGGACTGGACAGCGCGATATCTCCTAAAGTATTGGAGATAAAAATTTTTAAAAGATATGTAATTGAATGGTTCTAGAGGACCAATTTATTAGCCGAGACGATTTTTTATTATTATTATTATTTTAAAAGATACGATGGTCAAGTTTCAACAGGCAATGCCACCCGTGGCGCCAGTAAGACCCCGGTCCTTGCTATTCCAGAGGGTTTTCTTCCAGTGAAAATCAGTAATTTTGCAAGCGCAATATCTTAAAAACCAGTGGAAATAAAGTGTATACATTAAAGCTTATTCAATTTGTCTTGGAACACACTATCAACTCAGGTGTTCAAAAAAAATAGTTCCATTTGAAAAACCGAACTTGACCATCGTATCTTTTAAAATAATAATAATAATAATAAATCGTCTCGGCTAATAAATTGGCCCTCTCGAACCATTCAATTACATATTTTTTTTTAATTTTTTATCTCCAATACTTTAGGAGATATCGCGCTGTCCAGTCTTAGGTGGGACACCCTGTAGATGGAACAGGAGAGATATCAGAAGTGGGCAGTGTTTCTATTTGTCTCCTTCTGCTTCAACATCCACACTGCCCTTTCCGATTCAAATATCTAACGTCAGAGCGGATTATACGTAGAGGGGGGGCGGTAGCTCTAAGTGGGTCGGAGCCCTGCGGGAAAAAGGTCAGAGATCCATCTTTTCAGGTCACGACCGTATATGAATTTCAAATTGGCCAATTTTCCTTAGCGAGCATTCGGCCGCCTTGTATATCACCGCGCACACCTCCGTCGCTGTCTACGTCAACAGTGACGCTCGAGATACGATCCTTGCACGAGAAAATGTCCCCGGTTCATTCATTTTAACAGCTTGGCCCCCCCCCCCCCACGCTCTTCTATTCGTCCTCGGTACACCGGCGGTGTAATATCGATCGGGTCCGTGATAGTGGGAAGAATATTCGATGCGTCTGTGTAATAAGAAAGTCATTACTCCGAAGTTCTTATACTCTTCTTAACGATACTCCAAGGCTCTAAGACATTATGTGACAGAATACTTCTCGCCAGGTGAGGAGTTTCTCGCAGCTGAGGAACGAGTTCGCCGACGTGGACACGTTTTACTTGGGCACGGGCTCCGGGATGGGGGTGGCTGGGGCGGTGACCGCGTCCCCGGCCAGGAGGTCCAGGTCCAGGGGGCCTCCGACGGTGGTGGAGGACATAGGTCGCCAGAGGAGAGCGCGCAGCAAGAGCAGACCCCGCGCTCTCTACGCCCCCGACTCTGACGTCGTCCGAGTAAACGGTTCTCCATATCGCTTCACTGATTCATCCTCCAAAATCGCCTTAGCCTTAGATCAGCCAGGAATTAAACGAACCGCCCCAACAGATTACAGCGTGGTGGAGGTGCTGCGCGACGAGCCGGCGAGGGTTACCATCAGAGGGCTGAGGCGCTCATTTTACCCGCCCTCCCACCTGCCGCCGGTGGACAACTCGCCTCCCGACAAGAAGCTGCAGCTGGAGTGGGTTTACGGGTATCGGGGCACCGATACGCGGCGAAATCTCTGGGTCCTGCCGAGCGGGGAGCTGCTCTACTACGTCGCTGCCGTGGCTGTTCTCTTCGACAGAGAGGAAAATGCACAACGGCACTATGTGGGCCACACGGAGGACATCACGTGCATGGAGGTGAGGCGCGCGGTTAATCATTTCGCAGAGAGGTCAGAACTGGAATGAGAATACAGATATTGTTATATTCAAAGTCTCGTGACCTCCGTTTGACTGCGCGAGTACCAAAAAACAAGCTGACAAACGCTCCAACGCGTTCTCCTACAGGTCCACCCAAGCAGAGAGCTGGTGGCATCCGGGCAAAAAGCTGGCAGACACAGGAAAGCGCAACCGCACGTTCGCATATGGTCGACAGAGACTCTGCTCACCCTTTACGTGTTCGGAATGACCGAGTTCCAGATGGGGGTCTCCGCCTTGGCCTTCTCGCAGCTGGTAAAGTATCAGAGCCGAGTGTAGCCACGTCTGCGCCGTCAACAGAGAGCAAAACAATAGAATGACGTTTGTGTGTTCTTGAATGCAGAACGGGGGCAGTTATGTGTTGGCGGTGGACGCTGGGAGGGAGGCGATATTGTCCGTGTGGCAGTGGCAGTGGGGCCATTTGTTGGGCAAAGTGGCGGTAAGCCTCTTCGTTTCTCTTTCAAATACCACGGCAATATATGTCGAATGATGCTAATTTCCTTGATGGCAGACTATGCAAGAAGACTTGACCGGGGCAGCTTTCCACCCCCTCGACGATAACCTACTGATAACGCACGGTCGGGGACACCTGACCTTCTGGAACCGGCGGAAAGACGGCTTCTTCGAGAGAACCGACATCATCAAACCTGTAAGACTCGGTAGAACAGTCCTGCCAAATTACAGAAGCAATCGACTATCTGTGTCGCTCTGTTTAAGCCGTCCCGTACCCACGTGACGAGCATACAGTTTGAGCAAGACGGTGACGTGGTGACGGCGGACAGCGACGGCTTCATCACCGTCTATTCCGTGGACGCAGACGGAGCCTACTTCGTTCGAATGGAGTTCGAGGCGCACAACAAGGGTATCAGCTCTCTGGTCATGCTATCCGAAGGCACTCTGCTCTCTGGCGGGGAGAAGGACCGCAAAATCGCGGCATGGGACTCATTGCAGAACTACAAACGCATCACCGATACAAAGGTACGTAATTGTTTTTACATAATTCTATGAGATTGTCTTCTGAGCATCCCCTGCGCCGTGTTTTCTAGCTACCAGAGGCAGTGGGTGGCGTGCGCAGCATCTACCCGCAACGACCAGGAAGGAACGACGGTAATATCTACGTGGGAACCACCAGGAACAACATACTGGAGGGTTCTCTACAAAGAAGATTCAACCAAGTGGTCTTTGGCCACGGCAGGCAGTTGTGGGGTCTTGCGGTGCACCCTGACGACGAGGTCTTTGCTACCGCTGGTCATGACAAGAACATAGCCCTCTGGCGGAGGCACAAGCTACTCTGGACGACGCAGGTGATGGTCCCAATCGAAGGTTGACGAAGATACGTTGTCAGTTTTCTAACAAAGTGGTCTCTTAGGTGGGATTCGAGTGCATCTGCATAGCGTTCCACCCCTTCGGCGTGGCCCTCGCTGCTGGGTCCTCGGAGGGCCATCTTCTGGTCCTAGCAGCGGACACTGGAGCGGCGGTGGCCACTCTTCGAGTCTGTGGGTCGCCATTATCCTGCATTGGATACAATCCAAGTAAGACATCTTCTCTTTACGAGAGGACCTGCAAATACTTTAATGAGTACGTTTCTTTGTAACAGCCGGGGAAATCGTGGCGATGGGCTCGCAGAATGGCAGCGTCTACCTCTTCAGGGTATCCAGAGACGGATTCTCGTACAAGAAGAGCAACAAGATACGCGGGACGCAGCCGTTGGTGCAGCTCGATTGGAGCTCAGACAGCAGATTCCTTCAGACGGTCACGCAGGACTACGACCTTGTGTTCTGTAACGTCATCCACCATTCTGATCCACTGTATCTCTGTTCAACAGTAAACGTAACGTTGCGTATGCTTTGCAGGGGACGTGAAGGCACTGTCGTCAGAGAAAAGCCCGCTGGTGATGAAGGACGTGAAGTGGTACACTCACAATTGTATGGTTGGCTACATGGTGTCTGGTGAGTGGAGAACATTTAAGTAACACTCACAATCAGACAAGTATTGCCAGTGCTGGATTAACCAATAGAGCAATGCTGGCACCATAGAAATTTTCTCAACTTTAAAATCTAACTTTTGTTAGAAGCAATCGAATTATCGCAAATGCCTAGGAAATCGTGCATTGCATTGAAGTGACCACCCTGTATAAGGGGCCCTCAAAATCTTCTAAGTACTTAGGGCCTCTAAAGGTTTTAAGGGGTTATACCTAGTCAGGCGGCCAAAAAGAGGTGAATATTTGTGATTTTTTTTTAACAAGCGGAAGCATATATTTTTACAAAACTTTTTGCGCTTAAAAGAGCAACATTTGAAGAACATTTGGTAATTTTTTCGTAGAAAAATATTTACGTTTATAATAAAGTAACAACCGACATTCAAGAAACTTTTTTAAAAATTTGGTTTTGCGGTGAGCACTGCCATTCGGAACCAGAACTTCCGCTTTTTCAAAAAAAATTCACAAACATTCGCCTCTTTTCGGCCGCCTGACTAGGTATAACCCCCTTAATCCAACCCTGAGTATCGCACAAGGTTCAAGGAATGCGCAGAGTGACCATTGACGTTCTTCTTACAGGCATGTGGAACAACCGATATTATCCACTGACAACCGTCCTGACCACCTCGAGCAGATCAGCTGCCCACGACATGCTGGTCAGCGGCGACGCTGAAGGCTACTTGAGGCTGTTCAGATACCCGTGCACCAGCGCTAAGGCTGAATACGTGGAGGAGAAGGTGTACAGCTCCCTGGTGGCCTGTGCCAGGTTCCTCTACAACGATCAGAACGTGGTCACCGTCGGTGGAACCGACGCTGCGCTCATGCTCTGGGAACTGGTCGACGAATAAGGCCCGACCGAGGTTGACCGTACTCCGATCACTCGATAATTTTCCATTCTTTCGCAAGTCTGGTGTCAGACTTCTGGCATCCACCTTCGCGATCCGCGATAATTGGCGAAGGGTTTTCCTAATACCGATAACGAGCAGATGCTACGATCGTTTATCTTATCGCTATTGCGGGTGCCGTCTTAGCGCGCATCCGACATTTCGTCAGGAACGAAAGAACTTGGATTCTCAACTTTACTCCAACGACGGAGTCATGGTAGTCGTTGGTAGCGAAGTCCAACTTGTCAGCGGTGGAGCCGTCCGGCGCGATTGCCGCGGGGGCCACGCTTTGTGTCAGTGGATTGTTCCAAGGACGAGACATTTTTAACGTTTTCGGTACCAGTTTTACATGGCGACGACGCCACTGGCGTTGCCTCTTCGAGTGAGGGTAGTTTGATACTAGCCGGGCGAGGCGACCGTCGGGAGGGAAGATACGATCCTGCTGAATTTTCTATTGCCCAGCGCAACTCTCACCCTTTTCAATAACTATCTACGTAACAGACACCTCTGCCCATCCCGTGATACGCAAAAGACATCCTGCCCCTTGAAATATAAGCGGCTCTTAACGCTTTCTCTACCAAGAGAACAGTCCCGATTCGGATCCAACGATCCAGGAGGCCGACGAAAATAGCCGACGACGAGGATGGAGAGGGTCTATCTTCCCTTCTTTCGGCCGCGTCGCTGCGGCTTTTATACGCTCGGCGATAAGAGCCGAGAACGATAACCGTTATCACGCTAAGAGACGATGCAGTCGGGCGTTACCGACCGTGACGCAACGATACAAGTAGCCATACGTGTTAAAGTGTGTCCCAGTAGTAGATTATTATAACAGTAAGCGCACGTTCAGGAGCGTGCGCCCGGGGGGCGCTGGCGCCCTCTTAGTAGACGTTAAGCGACGAGAATAGACGCAAGCCATCCCCAGGGGAGAGATATTTCAACCGAACACGCACCTTCGTACTTCGGGCAGGACGATCGACACGTTCGATCCCCTCGTTGTCGCGAGGACCTTAGGATCGCTGTTGCAGGTCAACGCGCCAACTCTGTCCTCCCTTCGTTCACACTTCCCCGTCCCACTCTCTCTCTCTCTCTCTCTCTCTCTCTCTCTCCCCGTTTCTATGGGAGATGACAGAAGAAACATAGGTTATACAGAGTTCAAGCGACATATTACTACGATTAAAGTAACTATTATAGAAGTAGACGCAGACGGCGTCACGCGGTCTCGTCGTTTTCTGTTAGAGTACGCGCTAGGTAAAAGCACGGGATCGTCACTGCCAACGCATGGATGTTCGAGATGTTTTGTCGCGGCCCGCCAACCGCCATGGCTTCCCAGCCGATCTCCTCGTAACTGCTGCAACATGGAACCCCCTTTTTTACCTTCCACGCAGGTAATGTTCTGTTCTCGGAGAAACGGTCGAGGCGAGGTCGATCGATAACGCGTCGAAGAGGCCGGAGGGTCGGGCGTCGCGACTACAATTCCTCCGACGGTTCTCTCTCTCTCTCTCTCTCTCTCTCTCTCTCTCTCTCTCTCTCTCTCTCTCTCTCTCTCTCTCTCTCTCTCTCTCTCTTCGGTGCGCACCCACTTTGTCAGTTGTTGTTATTAAGTCATTTGCATCATCCAACTTTTCGCGAAGCTTGTCGGGAGAAGTGGTGCGAGGGAGACGCTCGGTTGTTTTTAGGAGGGTAGAGTAGAGGAGAGTTTTGTGGGGGGCTGCTTAATGAACGGCGATTTAGAGAGTGCGTTTAAAAATCGTAGATGTAATATTGCTGATGCAAATGGATTAATGGTGTTACAAAGAAGATTGTGAATGAACGGCGTGTGTCACCGATCGCAGGCAGGACTGAATATTGGTCTTCGATGCGCCCTGAAACAAAACCAGAACATAAATCAACAATGATTCAAACGATCCCCCTCCCTGGATCTTTAGCATAATGTAACAGTGTAGAGAAGCTATCTTATTACAATAAATTCTGCACATTAGATATACGATGGTTTGGATCACTGCCACGCAAACGTCCCCATGCATTCATACTGCTGAAAATAGTCGGAGGAGCTCTGGCGGGTAGATGGGACTTCTGCTGCCGTGCCGCTGCTACTATGAGCGACGCGCGGTTGCATAAACGATGAAGTCACCGGAACACGGGCGATCCCCCGACTATTTTCAGCGAACCACGCAATTGCCTGTCCCGGCTCGCGACAGGTCGCCACCACATCCAGAGAAAATTGGTACCAAAGCACGAGTCGGTGACTCAAAGCGATTCTTTATTATTAATTTGATCTCTTACACTATGAGTGTTCCTGGTAAGCGTCTAAGTGGTTCAATATCTTATTAGCATTCTCTCAAACACAAAACATGGAAAAGTGATTGCGCCCGTGAGTGGATTTCTGCTGTCCCGTCGTTTGCGTCGCTCGCCGTCCACGTTCCCTTCCTCCTCGGCGACGGCACTCTAGCTCGAGCAGATATTGCACCAGTCGACGAACGTTCGAGGAACAAATTAAAGACGCGTCGGTCCACGTTTCTGTTCGAAATTTTCACGCGCTGCGATCCCTTTTGGATAAGAGGCTGGCGCCGCGTGCTAAAGACGGTCTCTTGGTGATCTCTTCCATTCCGCAGCGGGCTCCTCTTCGCGATGTTTTCAGACTTTTGTACGGAGAAGAGTACGGAGAGAATGGTAATGCGTAGGGCGCGGGACGAGCTCGAACAGAAACGCGTGTAGAGCGCGCGAGAAGGAATTCCAAATCGAGAACAGATCCTTCGGTTTTTCGCTTTCGAGCGGAAGCGACTGTCGCGTGATCATCTCCGTTCTTCCTCCGTGAATGCAGACAGACTAGATAATACATGAAGGAAAGCCGCCTGTGGGTACGCGATATCCCGGACACTTTCGCCCCCCCCCCCCCCCCTTTCTTCATCCGCAGTCGTGATCCGAGGAACTTTTGTACAATCGCGAGTGCACCGTCCGGAAACCCTCTCGGTTTCTTTACTCGCGATGCGCGACACGAGTCACGCTGCGAGACGAGCGACCTTCCTCAACAATACAACAATATTCTCGGCAACTAACTCCGTTCGCGACAACAAATTCGAAGATTTCTCGGCTCATTTCCATTACCCCTTCCCGGCCCCTCTTTCGCGCGATAAATAAATAACAACTATATGAAACAATACGCCGCTTTGGATCCTCTAAAATTACAGAAATTTACAGGTCTACAATCTAAAGTTTTCCCAACCGATAAAATTCGCCTTCCCCGTGGTCCGGCGCTACGCTAGGAGCAACGATCCTCTGTACAATGCTCTCGCATTCTTCGTAATCAAAAGCAAAAGAGAAGAAAACAAATAGTAGAAGAAAACCAATACAGAAACAAGAAGAAAAGAAAAGTGCACGATCAGATCTTTCTACTCTGTTGGATAAATCGAACAGGAAACAATGCCCGTCTTGTGTCTCTTGTTTAGCAGGAGAACGTTCACTGCCATCTCGAACCAATCGGATCGACACAATTAAGATAATCGTTATCATTTCTTTTCTGCTTTCCTTTGCGCTCTCTCTCTCTCTCTCTCTCTCTCTCTTTCTGCGTTTCGAAGAGAACTGTCGGTGCTAGCTGTCCCCGCTGTGCTCCTTGTCCCTTCTTCGGTGAAGCGGAGAGCACGGCAACAGTACGACCGCGAGCACGGAGCAGTCCTCAGTTCCGAGTGATCGTTTCCCTTCGTTCCATCGCTTACAGTGCATTCTATCCGTCTCCTTTCTTTCTTCTTTATCGCCTTTACAATTGAAAGACACACGGTAAAACCAAGGGAAATGTTAGTCGTCGGGTGACTAACCAGCTAAATGCGTACAGGCTGTTTCGAGATAAGTACCGGAATAATTGTTAAACAACGGGTTTAGAAGATACGACGAAATGTAACCAAGTTCTTTTCAAGGTCACCCTCGGTCATCGAGTGTTGGTCGAAAGGTCTTCAAGATTATTTCAAAGTCACCTCAAAAGCCACGCCATGATTTTTAAATGCATCGTTATATTTCGAAAAATCGACTGTTCGATGCTGTCAGGGCCTACATAAAAAAGGAATCCTTACATTTCGTTGTATCTTCTGTGGTTTGGTAACTATTTTATGCGGTACAAATCTAGGGACACTCTGTACTCGGGGACATGCTCTCGGATAGTACAACATAATGCAAAACGCTTTTTAATATTAGGCACGTACTTAGAATTTGTTTCGCCCCCATCCTCTTCGTCGCTTTGCCCATCGTGTTATAACTACGCGGTCAGGCACAGCCAGATTATTCACACGCTATATCACATTCGCGCTACGGGTAAAGCGATACACACAATTTCTATATCATGTACAGTGCCGGTTTACATCCCGTTTCTTTTCTTTTCTTTATTCCTTCTCGAGTCTCTCTCTCTCTCTCTCTCTCTCTCTCTCTCTCTCACACACTCACACACACACACACTCACACACTCACGTACTCTCTCTGATTATCTCTTTAATGGAGCATCACGTTGCATGACACGTAACAACTAGATATCTTCCCCTTAACAATCGAGATCGATTTCAGACGCGATACAGATATACACCGAAACCCTCACCAGGTATTCTAAAAGGGAAACTTATCCGTTTACTCGGCGTACAAATGTTTAAAAAAGAAAAAGACAGAGGAAGGAAACGAACAAACAGAACTACGTACTAACAGAAATCGAAATCTAGAAAGTCTTTATACCTATCACTATCGTGTGGGAACAATTGTCCGCCTGTCGTGGGGCAATCGATTCTCGGGATGTGTACGAGAACAATGAGTGGGAGGATAGATACAAAAAAAAAGAGAAAAGAATAGGTTGGCCAAGTAAATGGATAACCAGACAGGCCGAAGTCTGCGTGGTAGCACCGCTCGTTCTCTATTTTCAGAGGGCATATCCGCAGCGACGATTTACGTGTTGTCCGACGTCAGTTTGCAGCGTTGCGTCTCCTTCAGTTCCTCTTCGCTTCGACTCCTTGATCCATTCTTCTGTTCCCTTTGCTTCTCAGTCCTCGAGTCCCTCTTATCCTTTGTGTAGTTAGAATTCTTGCTCGGACTCTCCTTAATCACCTCCTGAGTATTCGACTCGTCCTTTCTTTTCCCCTTCTCCAATATGCTCTCGCTCGCTCCTTCCCCCTTAACTTTCACCGTTCTTCCACCACTGTCGGAAGTTGCGCTGGTCTGTGCGTGCACCTGTGTTTCATCCTTCTTTTTCGCCTTCTTCGCGTCCCCGGTGCAAACGTTTTCCGCTACAGAGTCGATGTTCCTTTTCCGCGACGCCTGAGCTTCCGTCGACGATTCGTTGCTCGGCTGATCGACCTGGTGCTCCTGCTCCGTCTTGTCGCTTTCTATATTAACGTCCACGTAACACATCTTCGACGAATCCGGTGGCTGGCTGTCGTTGTTGTGACCAGGCGTGTCGTAGCAAGGCGTCGCGCTGGGCGCATAAACGTTCTCCAGCTGATCGTACTGACTCATGGACTCGCCGCTCTGCTGGCTGATCTCCGACATGTTCCCCTCCTTGGCCACGTCCTTCTCGAACAGCTTCTTCTCGTACTCCCTGCGCTCCATTTCCTTCCTCTCGTTCTCCGTCCGCTCTTGCCGCTTCGACGCATTGCTCTCCGAACTGTCGTCCGGCGACGCAGCTTTGGTGAACAGATGGATCGGCCGCTGGAACCCTTTCACCGGGTGAGGAGGGATCGACAGCACCTCGCATTTGGAGAAACCGACTTCAGAAGAAAGGAGATATTGCGTGAAACTGTCCGGTTGGAACTCGATGTGCTGATAATTTTTGTATATGCGTTCCTGAAACAGGCACATGGATTAATATGTGTCGCGGCGCCACTGAGAAACGAACGCGCTCTTTTACAATCGTGAGACACTTACTGTAAGATTCCTTTTCCTGGTGTAGCTGCTCCAACCTTGAGGCTCCAATATTAAGACCCCACCTGGACGTAACTGTGCATACATACGTTTGAAGGCTTGCTTGAGGCCAGCATCTCCGAAATTCAAGTGTATCCACTTGGTAATCGACAGGCAGAGAATCGTGTCGAACTGTGGTTGTTCTGTGCACAGCAGAGCGTCGTCCTCCAGCACGTAATTACCCTAAAAATGAGAATATTTAGATCTCCCAGAACCTGCCGCCCGTACACGTAACGTCTAGTTTGATAGAATACCTGCACAAAAGTGACATTATAAGGAAAACCTTTGTGATTCTTATCCTTTGTGAAACCTGGAATATCAACCGGTCCGTAATTGATAGGCATAGACATTGGGAAGAAGTTTACGTCCTGATGACGGCTGTCTTCGTTACCAGCAGGGGACTGTACACAATTTACATAGTGTTTGATATTTTTTCTAGCAATATTGATGAGTGGTCGATCAATGTCAATACCAGTTACACTGTGAGCAGAGAGATCTCTTGCAACGGACAGAGTAATATGGCCAATATTGCAACCAATGTCGAGTACATCTTTCTCAATGAACAATTCTTTGCGCTGCGCAAACACTGTCAGCCTCGGATCCATATCGCGATGAGAGTTGCGATACCCGTAATACCTATTGTAGTTGCCATACTGAAAACGTGCGTCTTTCTCTCTGAAGTTCGGTACCGTTTGCTTCTTTTTCTTATCCTGACTCGGCCGATGTTGCGGCCTAGGCTTCCATGCTCCTGGTTGAGGAATGACAGGACTTACAATCTTATCTTTAACATCCATCTTACGCAGCCTTTTATCTTTAGGTTCTTCCAAACCTTTCAGACGCAATTTATTTTTGTCCTTCTGCGGGCTCTCTGGCTTAGATTCCTTAGGTTGACTCGGCAGCGGTGGCTCTGACAATGCCTGCTGTTGCTCAGCCTCGCTGCTCTCTGGCACGCACTGCGCCACGGGCTCTGTGATGTCGGTCACGTCACAGTCCTTAGATTTCGTTTTAGACGGCTCGCTCGCATCATCTTTCCCAGAACCTGAGGACGCCCGCTTTTTCTTTCTGTTCCTGCGCTTAGAACCCTTTTTCGTAGGGGAGATTAACTGTTTCTCGTACTCGTCATTGTCGTTGCAATTGCTCAGGTTCAGAGGATCGCAGATGTTCGGCGGTATAATAACTTCTATAACCTCCTTCTTATGCTTAGGCGTCGGGAGAGGGCTAGACTTAGGCGTAACAGCGTTCATGGCTCTATTTATCTCCTCGTCTTGCATGCTATTTAAATTCAACGGATCGCATATATTGCCACCGAGCAAAAACTTTGTCGGGGGAATAATGACGCCCTCCTTCTTTCTACGTTTATATGGCGGAAAGAATTTACCGTTGCTAGTGAAACTCTGCAGACGCTTACGTCCGAACTTAAAATGGCGATTGTCCTCGTGCTTGTGCTTCTTGTGGGAGGAGTTGAAAGTCTTCCTCGATTTGTCGTTCTCTTTCTTATTGATGTGACCCACTTTGGTGGGGCGATCAACTTGTGCGGACGACATGTTGCAGAATCTGCGAAAGGGTGGACTTCGATTAGAGACGCAACTTACCTTTCGCACCCAAGAACTTGCCAAAAAAAAGATAGCACCTCAAAAGCACGAGCATGAATACACGATTTGCGTCGCGAAATATCAGAAAATATCCGAGTTTTATTTACAAAACGCCGCGCACATGAATTCCGCCCGGCCAACGAGTAATTTCGAAGGAAACTCTCGAGTTGACATAAATTATACGTTATCGCTAAGACAACATAGAAAACATCACAAGGGAACGGACAGGAGGCATTCATTGCCAGCTCGTTTTATTTTACGCGGCAGCTAATATCGCGATACAAAAATCCCTCTTTATTGCGCTCGTGATTTCATTGACAATAATTCTTCACGATCAAGCCAATTGTTTGTCCCGCGGAGTATCCGCGATCGCGAATGCTCGGCGTTCTGTGTAAATTTATCGTTCCCGCGATCGCGCATGCGCAGGCTATGGTTTATGCGTTCTGTAAACGGATGGTCGTCAATGCCCAGAGTTTTCGTCGTGCCTTTCTACCCTTAAATGCCCTGCTAATTAACCAAACTCACCTTCGTACGGTTCCCAGGCAGCTGCGCTTTCACCTCGGCGTACCTTCTCCTCGCATTCAGCACAAAAATACACGTTTGTCACGGGATACACGGCGCGACCAGCTCAGAACCGTCGTTGCGTGCCCGTCAACGATGGCGAATAGCTACTTCGCTTGCTTCGCTCAAACTCCATTTTCTATGTGGCCACCCGAACGAGCCGAGCGCGACTTCGGCAACTTTCGGCCGCGAAACAAGAGCTCCTTCGGCTAGCAGCGATTTTACGACTGTTCCGCGGACACGGGACCGTTGGAAAACCGCGAGAAACTTCTTAATAAGCTCATTAAGATTCTACGAACACGATATAGATAACCACATCGTTACTTGTTAGCGATTTATACGAACGTATATACGGTGTTCGCGTTATCAGTACCGACCGTTTTTCTCGTGCGTAGATCCGGGCGAAACTTCAACGTATTTCATACGAACCACGGGAAAAAAACATTTTCCCCTCCCATTTTTCCCATACCACTTGTTTAGAGAAGATAAAGCTCCGTGCAATAGTAACACCGTGTATATCTACGAAGGCGTGTAGACTCGGATTGTCATTCGTTTTATCGTATGTTCCGAATGTTAATAGAAATGATGTAACCGATCATTTTTAATACGCAGTGGTGTTGCACGCGAAATAATGTATCCAGTAGAATTGAATTGTTGAACTTATTAAACGATTCAATGATAAGATACGAAACGACTTGACGTTTCGTTACGATTGGCGCTCGGTTTCGTGAAAGTTGGATAATGAGAGGCAGTGGAAGATAAAGTAAACGACGATCGATCAAATATTCCGCAATCGTATTGGCCAAAGTCGTACGAACGCGATAATGGTGGTGACGTTAACGTATTACTTTCTTCACTTGTAAAATACACTCGCGTTTGTTAAATACGAAGCGCGGCCATGCAACCGTATTCACAACGGACATAACCGACAGATTTTCGAATCGCGAGCAGCGAATTGGATCGACGCTGCGCGCGACGAGCCTCGGTCGACCAATGAGAGCGTTGGCGGTGATTGCGGTATTTCAAAAGTGGCCACACAGCTAACATTTTATTTTCCAGTGTCTCTAATACTTTTACGATTAATTGAAACACCGAAAAGAGGATTGAACGCGTTTAATACTGTTTGGTAGGAAGGGAATTTTTAATGGATATTTAAACGACACACTTTATACGTTCGTCGTCTGTCGCGAGCTCTGAATTGCCATTGGACGGCGTCTGCTTTTTCAACAGACACCGTGCGATAGGCCGTGAGAACCCCAGTTCAAACGCGGCGGATTTCTCAGTCGTCGAGGCAATTTTATTCCTCCCCGGGACGCGATTTTTTTTTTCGTCACAAAATTGCGCAGTCCCCGCCTCGAAAGAGACGCCGTTTAAAAACTCTACGCTTGTAACGTTCGTTTTCGTAACTTAGCGAAAGAATTGTTCCCTTCCGCCTCGTTGTATACTCATTTCCTACGTAAACGTTGCATCGAATTTCAGTCGGGCGACATGCAGGGGAGAAAATTTCTGTTTGAACCGTCGAACTTGAACCGGCAAACCCCCACCAATCTGTTCGAAAAATCGGATTTCAAGCCGCTGAAGATTTCTAACGTGCGGACTATTTCGTTGCCGCAGGTGATTTCGCAGACAGAAATATTTAATTATGAATGATTTAAAAGCAGGTACGAGTTGATGATTCTGTCCCTTGTTCCCAGTTAAAGTTGTTCGATAGGCAGCAGTTCGATGGAAATTCGAACGTCCTCGCGACGCCACCGATGGAGAAGAAGTTCGTACCGACGCCGCGGGCGCCGGTTAAGAACAAAGCGCGGTTCCGGAAGGTGGACCTGAAACCGAAGAAGTTGCAATACTCCGAAGATGAGCTGGACGCTCACAGCGTCCCTGACAGCGGCATATGCGTTCGATTCGATCAGTCGAGCGACTTGTTGCCTCGCAAACAGCATACAGTTAATTGTAAGAAACGCGATCCCCCGCAGAAACCGACGCGCATTTCGCGCACCAGGCTAGGCAAAATTAAAATACAAACGGACGACAAAGAGAACGATAGGAACGTTGTAAGAAACACGCCGAACACCAGAAACAATGTAGCACAAACATCCGTAGGTAGGTGTACACAGAACGACAAGAAGTTAACACATTTCCGTGTATAACAGTGTATGGTTAGCCGTTAATTTAATTGTATAAGTACGTTACTCCTAAGGAAACAAAAAAGAAAAGATTGTAATAAGATTGTACGATATCTCTATTTTATAAAGCGATACATTTGTAACGAGTAAAATTTGTGCAAACTTCAAGGGTGATAGACGTTTCACTTTAGCTGTACAGGGTATTTGAAAGTGGAGTTTTTGTTTGTTTTTATTTAGCGTCTAATCCGCACGCCAAGGAACTGTCTCAGTGCGATAGCAATCTCGATTGGAAAGAGAGACTGCGGTGGTTACAGGCTAGGAGAGACATCGGGCTCTGGATCGAGTGCTGTAGAAAAAGATGTGGAAAATGGAGGTACACAGAGGATTACCACGATCCATCGAATGTACCAAAGCTATGGTACTGCGACATGAACTCTGGTGTGGGAATACTTTTGTAAAATGTTTAAGCGACAGTGGAGGTTTCTATGAACGTAACGAGTTACCATTATTGCTTGATTTCGCAGATAAGTCAGTAGCTTCTTGCCGCTTACAGCAATGCCCTATAACACCTGATATTCAGATGGACTTGATTGAAAATGCGTACAACGCTGGAAGCATCGTGTGGGCGCATGTAACTGGTTATCCATGGTGGCCAGGAATGGTCAGTGATTGCCCTGACACCTTTGCGTATTATAAGCTAGCCAAAAATTCTCTGCAGCCTGTAAGTATTACAGGTTATTTGTCTGAGCATTAGGGTGGAACGAAATATAGGGGCAAAGTATAAAAAAATATTTTGCCCCTATATTTCGGTCCACCCTACTGAGCATACTCTGTGCGAATTAGTAATATACGCTTAATCTTCAGAGCCAGTACCACATTATATTTATACAAGAAGAAAAATTTGAATATGCCTGGCTGCAGAAAAAGGACATTAAACCGTTTATGTCGATTACGTATAAGGAGCTTATTAAAAAGGTATTCGTCTTTTACGTGAACTCTAATGCCGTTGTCGTTACTAGCGTTGCAACTGTAATTACAGACAAAATACCATAGAGTGGATTATAAAGGCCCTTTAATAAGAGCATGCGAACTAGCTGCGAACGCTGTGAAATTATCTATATCAGAGAGATTAGATAAGTTTAGCTATTTGGCGCAATATGAGAAATTTTACGGCGGAGCCGATAATAACGACGCCAATAATAACAACATTAACAAAACCGATGTTGCGGTAGTAGAAAATGTATCGGAAATGGACATCTCCGATACTTCAGATGAAATAATACTCCCATCCCCAACATCTTTTCCCAACCCCAGCCGTATCTCGTTGAAAGATTTTTACTATAATGTAGTATTGCCTCATAAACAGGGAGAACTTGATCGATGCAGTGCCACAACGAATCAGTTTTAATCAGTCCGTTCAGATCGACTGTTGAGGTTTTCAGTTAATTATATCACGGACAGTGTACACACGTAGGTTTAATTTATTACTCTTAACATTGTTGTAATCTCATTTCATTCTAGATCGATAACGTTAGATACGCGACGTGAGAATAGAATTAAGGTTCATCGTACATCTCCTCTCTGCGTCGATTGGAAAAGGTCGATTTTAATTCGTTGTATCCTAACGATCTCGTTTAGTTTTTAGAATGTGTGTATATAAGTTTATATTCGTGGATAAGAAAAATCGCAGGGATTCGATTGCAGGGCAATCTTTTAAGAAGCGTAAAGCCTGTATCAGGTTTCCGCAGTTATTAACTACAAATATGTAACTTTTCCGTTCAAGTTTAACAGATTCTCCAGATTTTAAGTTCCTGATTTGTATCTGCGTAAATAGTCGTGTTAAGTGCACCGGCAAAACAGCGACGACATCTGTGATGCAAGGCTTTAAATGTGAACAAGCAAAATAAACGTTTTTAATCAATTCGAAGGAAAAACTGAAATTAACAAAGATTTTATTCACCGTTCACGATCTGTTTGAGGCTACTTTGTCTAATCAATTAATTATTATGAATTCTGTAATGCTCGTTCCTTTCTGCTGGCGCCTGCTAAAGTGCCCCCTATAGGAGATTTTAGTTTAAAAATTCAAAGGGACAAGATACCGTGCTAATTATTATATAAAGTAATATTTCGCGGTTGAAACGTAAGAAGATTAATAGATTTACACGTTATACACGTGTATAATTATTTGCGTCGGTGAGTAGGGATCGTATTACGAGGAAATAAAACACAGGTGATCAGAAGACGTAGGGCAAAGGACACTAGGAAAGTTATCCTTGAATTATCGCGCGTTTTTCCATCCCTCGTTGTTATCTGGCTTGGCTTGGGCCGCGAGCTGTTGGAAAGATATGCCGTCACTACGCCGAGCAACATTTCTCAGAAAGCCAAATTACGGTGGGCCTAACCCCCCAAACAAAATTAGCATTGACGTCCCATCTTCGCTCTTTAGCCTTTTTTTCGACCTTTTGCCTTTGAATTACAATCTTTCAAGGAGTATTTCGACTTAATTGTTGCTTCATTAGCTTATACGGTTGCCTTTAGGTTGAAATAATTATTTTAAATTTGAATTCTTTCTGTCACAGATATCTGGGAGTTCGAGCTGGTGCCACCTCTGAAGTAACAACTTCGTGAAAGAACTGTGACTTGTGTTGCGCACTGTATGTTTAAAAACGGTAACTCTGAGAACCATATTCCACCGATTCATACAGGTCGGTAAAGTTAATAGACATGAAAAATAACTGCCCCTGCTAAGAAAAATGAAAACACTGCAAATGAAGAATTGCATACTAAATTACTTTTCAATTACTAAATAAACGAAATCGATCCAAATACGATCGCATTCTTTATCCTTATCACCGACCCACGGTAAAAAGTATCTCTTACCTCGCCATAATTGGTTTCAACACAGACGAGGTACAGCATAGACCTATCACCTTATAGATCACCTTATTTCATCGATTACTGGACCATGTGGGAGGCCTTTTAACAGGATTCCATTTAGATATACCCGTTACCTAGAAGACTTTTTCAGAAACTGAAGGACGTTTAAAAACAGGAAGTGCTTCTGTAATCGTGTGCAATGCGATTGTAGAGTCAGTGCCTGTGCCTGCCAAAAAGTGTTTCATAGAGTACCGTGGTTCTATCGTATACTTCGTCGATCTTAGTAACTAAGGGGGAGAAACAAGTATGTCACTCATATTTCTCCAAATATTCCTGCAACTATTCATTTACACCAAGTTCCACTAAAATGTATTTATTCATTATAAATAATACTAGATAATATGTATAAGCATTAACATTAATGTATCGAACAATTAAACATTGAGAATAAAAGAGAATTCATTCGGCGTAGAAAATCATTTGCAAATTCAAGATCAAATGTTACTAATTGCTTGATATCTCAAGTTCTATCGATCAAAGTTAATAATAATTTCTACTGGGCGGTTAGGGTAAATGTTGTTAACATTATTTGTCATAGCAATAGCCAATGGAACGTATATTTTAGCAGAAAATCCATTTTTGCCGAAGAATTCGTTGGATTTCGCAATTGTAATTAACCGTCGACCTTGTTTTGATCGGGAGACATCGTTCCTCGAAGTCTAGATAAGGAGCTCACAGAGCTTCATGTACTCAGTCGTCGTCGGTCTTCCGGGCCTGGAGGACCTCCGGGGACCCTGCAGTTGCCGAGCTACCTGGACCTACTGGACTTCCTGGACTTCCTGGACTTCCTGGACTTGCTGAGGACCTGGTCAGGGTTTCAACTCGGGTCCATCCCCCTCCCCCCGATGCAGCCGAGCCACCTGGAGAGGCGGATTCAGGAGCCTTTCTTGGAGGGGGCGAAATATGTAAAAGTACATAAGTACATTTTTTAACCCTCTTTCACAAGATTTAAAATTTGCTTGTAACTTATGTTTTAATATCTCAATCTGATACTGTAACCTAAATAATTAAATTCACATTAATTATAATTCTGTATAAATAATTAAATTCACATTAATTATTTATACAGAATTATACACAATGTCATAATATTTTCTATTTTATTACTCTTGGGGGGGGGGGGGCGATCTGCAGAGATAGCAGTGCAACTTTTCAACTCGTTCAATCTTTCTACATGCTACCGAATAAAACGATTATATATATATATGTATTAAATTCTAGATAAAAGTTTTAGTATCGCGTTTTAAACATTCTAAACAATTTTTCTTTAATTTCACAATCATTCGAGATGCTTAATGTTTTGCATGCAAGTTACGCTTCTCAAGTTTAAATATTTCATATGAGTTTTATGAATCTTCTCTTATTAATAGTTATTACATTCGAGTCATTAGATTTTCTGAATAAAACATAAATAGGCAGTCTCTCTACGGGCCTCGAAACGCTGCGACCTCCTCGTAGCGAGACCTGGTAATTGGTGAGAACAGAGCCGATGCGATTGCTGCGATTGTCAAATATCCTAAATAAGTAGATAGATACAAGAATTTCTTTAAATAGTAATACTTTGATATAATGTAAAAATAAATGTAACTCGAAATGTTTGAATAAATCATTCCTTCCCTTCCTTCCACATGTATAAATATATAAAATAAAGTAATGTGGAATTCTCAAGATATGTGAAATAATGGAGTTCAATAACGACGTTCACCAAAGTCGGAGGACGGATCGGACGGATGAACATTTAAAATGCCATGGTATACCTATCTTAATGTATTATTTCCATCGATTACTGGAATATGTGGGAGGTCGATCGTCCAGATTCTACTGCAATACACTAAAAATAAGTATCTGGAAGACTTTTTTGAAAACACTGAACTCGAGTCCGATCACATCTCCTCAACTTTGAAAGACATATATGTATACATAGAAAGAGCAGGGTGCATGGCTGCAGCTGCGAAAAGTACATATTTCGCAATGGACATTGCGATATAGAATTATTTCCGGCCTTTGTGAAATTTCAACTTCCATGGGAAACAGTTGAGGTCGACAGCAACCTCTACCAATGTGACAACATTCACGAAAGGTGTAAGCTGACAGTTCGACTTCAACCGCGGCAGCGATCGGATCAGTGAATGTACCTGCATATTATTTCGTGATTTCTCGATTCGTGCATCAATTTCATCGATTACTGGACTATGTATGAGGCCGTTTAACAAGATTCTGCTGCATTACACTCAATACCAAGATGCCTTTATGGAAACATTTTACGCGAGCCCGAACACTACTTCCCACTGCTGAGAGATGTTTAGAAATGTGATGTGCTTTTGTGACCGCGTGCAATGCGATTTTAGAGTCAGTACATATTTCGCGATAAAGTATTTCATAGAGCACTGTGTGGACGCGAGTGCAGAGTCAATGTTTTGCGCATACAGAACTATTTAAGTGAAAGCACCGGTGCTCTAAGTGATTTTTCATCGTGGAATTACTGTGTCTACATAAAATTATTTCTGGCCTTGACGAATTTCCAGTTAGCTGGGAGTCGATCGAGCGCCATAACACCGCCAACAACCCCTACGTCACAACATTGCCAAGCGGTGTCACCTCTGTCAGTTCGACTTTACTCGCGACGGTGATCGCATCAGTGAGTGCGTGTACATATTATTTCGTGATTTCTCGATTCCTGCATAAATTTCATCGATAACTGGACTATGTGGGAGATCGTTCAACGAGATTCCACTACATTACACTCAGTACCTAGAGGACTATTTTGGAAACGCTTTACTCGAGTCCGAACACATCTTTCCACTGTTGAGATATGTTTAAAAACATGAACTGCTTTTGTAATCGTGTGCAATGCGATTGTAGAATCAGTGCTTATTTCGCGATAAAGTATTCGATAGTGCACAGTGGCCCTGCGTATTAGTAATGTGAACGCGAACGTAAAGTCAGTGTTTTAACGCATCTAGAATTAATTCAGAGCACCAGTGCTCCTATTGCTTTTTCATCGCGAAAGTAATGTGACATATTTGGAAGTGTGACACATTCTATGGGGTACTGACCCTGCAACTGCTGGACATTCGCCTGCAGATCGAATAGCTACTGCTAAAAGGGGATGCTTGTCAGTGAGACTATTTTCAACGAACGGTGAGTGATACTTTTTCATTCTTTGAATTTTTCTGTATGCTATCGAACATAATGATTACTGTAGCGAGCATAGTGACCACGAATACGTACTTAGTACTCGCGAATAGTAAAATTTAATGCGTGTACTTCCAAATGTTTAATACACGTAGAAAAATACAATGAATAAATTTTAAATTCGCGATAGGAGTTTTAATATCGCGTTTCAAACATTCTAAACTTCTTTTCTTTAATTTCACAATCATTCCGGATGCTTAATGTATCGAATACGAGTTACATTTCTGAAGTTGAACTCTTTCGTGCGAGTTCTTTCAAATCTTCTCTCTTAACAGTAATTACATTCGAGTCATTAGATTCTCTTAATAAACAATGACAGTAATTTTTGGTACTACTTGGTTATTATGCTCGCTAGTTTTGCTTGCCCGTTGCATGTGCTAAATATTAAGACACACTGGTAGTAATATTACGAGAAATCAAAAATTGCCACTCTTACCACCTGATATCTCGACCTCAAATGGTCCCTTTATAAAATAACAGTATAATAATAAATGACTGCCGCCAAAGTGGCTGCTATATGAACTTAAATTTCTTTCTCCCTTGCATAAAAATAACTTTAAGCCACTAAACCTACAAATTTTATACATCGCGGAAGAACTTGCACATGTGCTTAGATTTAACTAGCCATAGTCCTAGAGTCCATTAAGTTTTAATTTAAGAACTTTAGTCGTAAGAATTTTTCCAAATTTTCAAAAATGCATTGGTCGAATATGGACCAGAAATATTTCGTAGAAATGGGTCACTTTCGTAGGTACCTCCGCGTTGGTGTGCCTGGACTTGGTAACGTTTTCCAATGCATTGCGTCTTGCAAAACGTTGTCAAGCTGAAGCCTACGATCTAGTTTAAGGGTCCAGATCAAGCCAAACTTACATTCGGTGAGTTTGGTTCGGTCTGGACATCTATTCAGAAATGCACTTGCGTACTTCGAGCGATAAGCTTTTGTTCCGCCTCGTTCTTTTTAAATATAAGAGTGCCAAACACACCCTTCTAGAAATACAATTCGCTTTCGATCACTGATTTCTATTTCGCGCATGGTGTTCTCGCCCTTCATAGGCCGGCTGTGCTGGGTACAACTTATTACGGCTTTACACAGAGGACCATTGTTAGACGAAGATGTGCGACGGTTCTCGTTCTCGGTCACGCTCGCCATGGCTGTGTAAAGTCGTGATATGGAGCATGCCATGTAGAAACGAAATTTCGGTGGATCGAGGGTGAATGTTCGCGTCGCGCCGCGCCTTTCGGTCCTTTAGTCGTTTAGTCTCTTTTGCAATCTCAATCGGGAGATTCTTAGCTTTCGCATATCCCTCGAAAGTTACGCAAGTGCATATTTGCAATAGATTATGCCACTAGGGCTCATTGTAAAGAGTGCGATAGGCTAGATTTAAGGGTAGAGGTACGCTTGCTTGTTGAGAGTGACGCCTTTTACATTTGCTTTTGCTTACAATTAGCTTCACCGTGCACCGTGTCGTTTCGCATTTAGTATACTTTTACAGACTTGTCATAGTGTATTTTCTATTTCCTACTTTCAATTCTCTTTTCTTTTTTTCCGGTAATATAATTCGCTCTCGGGAGAGATCTTGAATTAGCACAAGATGCTCGGGCACGATACACTCGCCTGTGCAAATTGTCGGCTTTGTGATGGGAGCGCGTATTGCAGCTGCATGTGATTTAATTGTGAGGCGGGCTGCTGTGAGTCTGACCCCTCAGGCGCGGCCCCTAGTGGGGAACTCCCGTTAATGGGGGGCTGGATGAATGGTGGTCGCGTATTAGCGTTTTGTCTGTGCAACTGCAATGCGTGAGTGTATCGAGCAGCTCGAGATCTCTCACGACGGCGAATCCGTGTCCGTTTTTCAATTCTTTTTCTATCTCTGCAATGAGATACTTAGCGTCTATTTGTCACTTGAAACCAGTGCAAGTGTGCCTCTAAAATATGCGAAAGAAATTGTAATGGCATATGTGTAGAAAGATCGACGAGAACCTCTCGTCTATCTTTCTTACGCGCGCATGCTAACCCTTTGGACTTTAAAGTAAAGTCTTTGGAAATAATTTTAGTAGTTTTTTACCTTATACCGCAATCACAGTCCAAAGGGTTAGTATAACGAAGTATAGTGTATATGTGTGCTGCGAAACTTAGAAAATTTAGCCAGGCAAGTCCAGTTTTAAGCGCATCATCGAAACATTCGCCGAGGGATTCGCCGAGGTTTTCTCTGGTGAATTCTTTAATAAAGAATTCACTAAGAGATTCGTTGCTAGTTTCAGGGAAGAATTAGATCTGGGTTAGGGTTTACTAACACTTTAGAGTAGAATTGGAATTTTTCTGGCATTCCATGCCATTAGCGCCTGATGAGGCTGCTTCTATTTCCTTTTACAATTCGGAATTATCATGCGCCTAAACAGGCTGCTGTATTTTTTAATTAACATTAAAAAGGATGAGACCTGATGATGGTACATTAGAATTAAAAAGCATTAGGCGCCCAAAAAGGCTACTCCTTCCATACATTAAGATTGAAAAACCTTAAACGCCCGAAGAGGCCACTCCTTTTTTCTATCAGACAGAATCAGAATTCATTGAGCGCCCAATGTGGCTGCTGGAAATTTTTCTCAAAGTCTGAATTGCGTGACACCTTGCAATTTAAAGGAAATTTTTTCGAACTTGTTTAAATACAAATTGTCTGTTTCAGTTATAGTGTTTGTGATCGCCCGTAATGCGATCGTAGAGTCAGTGTTTTTGCGCAAGTAAAGCTAGTCGAGAGCACCGGTGCTCTAATAACTTTTTCACCGCGAAAGTAGAGTCATGCACGAGTCCAACTGCAGCTGCAACGTTGAGAGCTAAGCTGGGGCTGAGTTGAGGGGTGCTCGTCTGGGAGCTGCTGGTCAGAGGGATGCTGGTTAGACGGATGGTGATCAGAGGGGAGCTGGTCTCAGGGATGCTGGTCAGAGGGTTACGAGTTTGCAGAGATGCAGTACCGATGATGACAGCGAACGGTGAGTCATTTTATAATTCTTTGAATGGGGGTGCATGTAGTACAGCTACTTAGCTCTTTCGATTCTGGCCGTTCCAACACAAATGCACGACATGCAGAGGCCCTTTTCACATGGTCGGTATTCGTTTGGGGAACTCTTATGCAATATTTCGCGAATATGGTCTAGGGCGTCTAGGCAGTAGCCTTATGGCGTGGTCCTTTTCTAAACCATATTCACGAAATATCGTAGAAATGTTCCCGAAACTAATGCCAATTATATAAGATGCGCCACTAAACGTTATGCATGTGTGTTCGAAAGAGCAGCATCGATTGAGCTGACCATACAAGGTACTCGTAGATAGTGACAGGCATGTGTCTGTCTCAAAATAAAAAATAAAATAAATCAATACAATTGTTGCTCGCGATTCTTACAATTTTATATCGATTAATAATAATTCGTAAAATAATCGGATCGATCGAGTCAAGTAGAGTCACCGCGAAATTTTTTGAAATGGGTCTCAATGAAACTAGTCTTCCTAACAATCTTGCATTCTAGCAAGATCTTTTATGGTCGCCGGTAATGCGATCGTAGAGTCCACGCTTTTTTCGCGTCCATATATTTTCAAGAGCGCCGCGGCTCTTGTGTAGAGTTCTATTACCGCGAATTTACAGTCAAATTTTTGCGGATCTATGATTTATACAGAGCACGGGAGCTCGTGTTGATTTTTCGTCGCGAAAGTAAAGTCAACCTTTTGCGTATCGGAAATTTGTCCAGAGCACCGGTGCTCTAATTGCTTTTTCATCGCGAAAGTAAAGTAAAATTTTCGATTAGCTTCAATTTTCAGCTGCTTGGTATTCTAGGTCCTAGAGAGGACCTAGCTTGTGGGCCCTAGAGAGGGCCCAGAACAGGGGCCCTAGAGAGGGCCTTCGGCATAGGCCCTAGAGAGGGTCCTAGTCATGGGCCCTAGAGAGGGCCTAGCTCGTGGGCCCTAGAGAGGGTCCTAATCATGGGCCCTAGAGAGGGTCCTAGTCATGGGCCCTAGAGAGGGCCTTCGGCATAGGCCCTAGAGAGGGTCCTAGTCATGGGCCCTAGAGAGGGCCTAGCTCGTGGGCCCTAGAGAGGGCCTAGAATTATGCTAGCTTGGTAGCTAGCTAAGATGTACTTGCATGCATGCTGTAGAATGTAGAATACGAGTACCTTGTATAAGTGGGTCGTAATCTTTGTGCGTGCATTTTGGAAGGAAAAGCATCATACCTAAGGCACGCAATGCATTTGGTAGGATAAGCTTCCTACATAATGCATGCAAAAAGACCTTACCCAACAAAAACACATTCAGAAACTAAGGAATGTGAAATAGATGAAATGTGAAATAGATGAAATGTGCGCGTTTAATAAACAGGAGCGCTAAAAGTTGCTGTTTAAATATAAATTGTCGGTTTGAGTTATAGTGTTTGTGATCGCCCGTAATGCGATCGTAGAGTCAGTGTTTTTGCGCAAGTAAAGCTAGTCGAGAGCACCGGTGCTCTAATAACTTTTTCACCGCGAAAGTAGAGTCATGCACGAGTCCAACTGCAGCTGCAACGTTGAGAGCTAAGCTGGGGCTGAGTTGAGGGGTGCTCGTCTGGGAGCTGCTGGTCAGAGGGATGCTGGTCAGACGGATGGTGATCAGAGGGGAGCTGGTCTCAGGGATGCTGGTCAGAGGGTTACGAGTTTGCAGAGATGCAGTACCGATGATGACAGCGAACGGTGAGTCATTTTATCATTCTTTGAATGGGGGTGCATGTAGTACAGCTACTTAGCTCTTTCGATTCTGGCCGTTCCAACACAAATGCACGACATGCAGAGGCTCTTTTCACATGGTCGGTATTCGTTTGGGGAACTCTTATGCAATATTTCGCGAATATGGTCTAGGGCGTCTAGGCAGTAGCCTTATGGCGTGGTCCTTTTCTAAACCATATTCACGAAATATCGTAGAAATGTTCCCGAAAAAAATGCCAATTATATAAGATGCGCCACTAAACGTTATGCATGTGTGTTCGAAAGAGCAGCATCGATAGAGCTGACCATACAAGGTACTCGTAGATAGTGACATGCATGTGTCTGTCTCAAAATAAAAATAATAGATAAACCAATACAATTGTTGCTCGCGATTCTTACAATTTTATATCGATTAATAATAATTCGTAAAATAATCGGATCGATCAAGTCAAGTAGAGTCACCGCGAAATTTTTTGAAATGGGTCTCAATGAAACTAGTCTTCCTAGCAATCTTGCATTCCAGCAAGATCTTTTATGGTCGCCGGTAATGCGATCGTAGAGTCCACGCTTTTTTCGCGTCCATATATTTTCAAGAGCGCCGCGGCTCTTGTGTAGAGTTCTATTACCGCGAATTTACAGTCAAATTTTTGCGGATCTATGATTTATACAGAGCACGGGAGCTCGTGTTGATTTTTCGTCGCGAAAGTAAAGTCAACCTTTTGCGTATCGGAAATTTGTCCAGAGCACCGGTGCTCTAATTGCTTTTTCATCGCGAAAGTAAAGTAAAATTTTCGATTAGCTTCAATTTTCAGCTGCTTGGTATTCTAGGTCCTAGAAAGGACCTAGCTTGTGGGCCCTAGAGAGGGCCCAGAACAGGGGCCCTAGAGAGGGCCTTCGGCATAGGCCCTAGAGAGGGTCCTAGTCATGGGCCCTAGAGAGGGCCTAGCTCGTGGGCCCTAGAGAGGGTCCTAATCATGGGCCCTAGAGAGGGTCCTAGTCATGGGCCCTAGAGAGGGCCTTCGGCATAGGCCCTAGAGAGGGTCCTAGTCATGGGCCCTAGAGAGGGCCTAGCTCGTGGGCCCTAGAGAGGGCCTAGAATTATGCTAGCTTGGTAGCTAGCTAAGATGTTCTTGCATGCATGCTGTAGAATGTAGAATACGAGTACCTTGTATAAGTGCAGAGAGATCGACGATAATCGTCAGTCTATCTCTCTTTCGATTTCGCTTTCGCGTTCGCGGTTGTCACTAATAGTAGAGTCAAATCATCGTTTCCCTCATTGCAAGCAATGACGGACGCGATGAGTTTATTGAAATGGAGGGTGGATGGGATCGGTGTTTGTTTCGGGATGGGTCACTTTCGTAGGTACCTCCGCGTTGGTGTGCCCGGTTCCTTGGTAACGTTTCTCAAGCATTGCGACTTGCAAAACGATATCAAGCTAAAGCCTACGATCTAGTTTAAGGGTCCAGATCGAGCGAAACTTACATTCAGTGAGTTTGGTTCGGTCTAGACATCTAATCAGAATTTTATTCTCTTTCAGGTAGGTATTTCTTCGATGGTTTTACATGATTTATTCTATTTCATGCATTTCTTCGATGGTTTTGCGTGATTTATTTCATTTCGTCGATTTCTTCGATGATTTTGAACTCATGAACACATGTCTTCCACAAATAATGTTGTTGTTTATATAAATTTTTATGTTAAATAAATTTGTTTGGCGTTAAATAAACCTGAATAGAATAGCAAGGTTAAAAGGCGTATGTGTTCTTGTTTTGTTGCGATCCTTCTTTCTCGGTCGTTGCACGGAATACGTTTATAAAACGATCTTTAAATTGTTACTCTAACAGAATCATTTGTAAATCGCGGGTTTCGACTGACATCTTGAATTCTAATTCCTACCACACGTAGCGTTACAATCTGTTTCGAGGCTTCATCGGTAACGTTGCATGCGACACAAAAATGGTAAGGTGGTTCTAGGACTCCCCCAAACCGGTGACAGAAAAATGCATTGGTTGATAGGTCTATCCTATACCTCGTCTGTGCTCCCGTAAACGATTCTGTATCGATAAAGTTGAATGCGACCACGGACGAGGTATTCTCGGTTAAATTTATTAAATTTTTTTATTTCACACCTGCACAATCCTTATACATAATTACTTTATAACAAGTATAATTGGAATTATCGACATCAGTACAAGATGT
This sequence comes from Andrena cerasifolii, assembly GCF_050908995.1. NCBI lineage: Eukaryota > Metazoa > Arthropoda > Insecta > Hymenoptera > Andrenidae > Andrena > Andrena cerasifolii. The sequence goes on from NC_135123.1 coordinate 7,813,896, forward strand.
TGAATACATCAACTTCCTTCTCAACATTATTTTATTCTTTTCACATTTCCTTGCATTATTTTAAGGAACTTTTGTTTATTGTATCTTCTTTCCTATTTCTTTAAACGTAATAATAAAATAAACGATTCGAATCTTAATATTCGTTTTCACAACGTCGAAACGATAAGCGATGTGACAGGTAAAAGTGGTGTGCTAGACTGCTTTTAAATACACAGCTTGTCAATTCGATATGTTAGTGGTGATTCTTCATGAGCAAATTTGTTGGTTCGGTTTGTGGTTATCAAAAATTGGGAAAATGGACAGTCTGACTACCGCGTCACGTTCATACCGGCCCTAGAGGTGTTATGCGTCATTCTTACAGTCTTTCCGTAGCAGGGGACCAAATTCTTCTTTTACCAAAAAGAAGATATAGATTTAGACAAAGCGTAGGTAAGATAGGCCTACATTTTAAGGAAGGTTCTGTGCCACCCAGGGGGACCAAGCCGTCTTTGTTTGGCTGAAGTTTTCCCGTTTAGTTAGCACCGTATTGGTAGGAGGCGCTAGGTACATCACACACACATACCTACGTGTATCAGTGAGCACGACACACAACCTTTCGACGTTGGTGAAATGTTACCATGACGACCGTCGTCATTTAGAAATGTTTGGCGCAGACACGAGGAAGTGTCCTCACTTTCCCTGGTTTACCCTTTCTAAGGCCGTCTGACCATGGATTGTCGCGTCAGTGACGCGTATGCAGCAGATAGAAGGATATACAAAGCAATTGAATATATTTTCTTTTCCTAAGAAAAGAAGAAATATTCAATTTCAATGTTTATCCTTCTATCTGCTGCATACGTGTCGCTGGCGCGACGATCCGTGGACAGGTTTTAAAGTAAACGGTACATTACACGTATACACATACACATACGTCCCGATTCACACCAATTCACACATTCACAGTTTAGTACGCACCTCATTGGTAGGAGGCGCTACAAACTCTGCTTCAACTTTCGTAAGAGGGAAGCTTGGCCCCCCTGGTTCGAGCCAAGCAAATAGACGCCATGATGCTTGACGATGAGTTTGAAAAGTTTGCGCGGGATAATTGGTAAAGATTGAATTTGAATTGAGTCTTGGAAAAAGGTGACGATACGTGGGTATATATATTTTTTATTCTGTTTTGGTTTTTATTGAATTGTTTTCGATCGTAAGGATATTTCGGAATTTCATATTTGATCAATGCTAAGATACAGGCGAGTAGTTTGTCAGAAAAATAACTGCGGCTGTAAGACTTGGGCGATCTGTATTATTTGGCATGTGATTACTGATCGTATCACAATTATTATATAGCAAATAATACGAGCAGATGGCTGGGTTTCTATTTTTATTAACAACTGAATAGCCTTTTTCTAGTTTTACCGACTTCGCTGATTGAGTTGGGTATAGTTCTCGGAATCGCCGTTTTCGAACGTACACCGCGCGTGAGAGCCATTGACTTTTTGCGTCGGTATTTCAGGTTGCGTTTCAGGACCTCTCGTAAGGTAATCCGGCCTTTCTAATCAACTTTCGATGAAGTAGAAGTACCAGGTGAGAGCGTCTTTGCACGCCTAGAGAGAAACTTCCTTATTCGCTCGGTAAATCTGTACACTGTAACTTACAACTGTTTGTATATCCTGTAACCATTTTTGACTCACCACGTCTAATACTCTAATCTAAAGCTTCATCCTCTCTTACATCGGAACCAGGTCCCCCGTGCCTTGTTTTCAGTTTCCAGATCCCCTCGAGCTATTGATTTCAAGCGACGTGCAACGTCAGGCTTCTATTTTAAACTACGGCCAACCGTTGAAGTGTACCTCATCCGCCAAATTTAATATCGCAAAGATAAGCAGATTTCATTTGAATTTAGAACACGGAATAATAATTCCCCAGCCACTTGTAAGCAACCGAAGCGTTGGACGGTCGATCCTCTTGCCTGGAATGGTATTTCAGGCGCGTCTAATTGGAAAACGCGGAAATTTGGCTCGTCGAAGGTCCGTAGGAGGAAACGTTCGAACACCTCACACCAGCGATGCATTGCGGACGATATTCAACTCCCGGGCAGCCACCTGTCGCGCGCATGCGCACACACGGTAAAACACCTCGCCGCCCGTTCCCGAGTGTCAGTGTAAACCAAAATGGCGAGTGCGACGATGGTTCGTGACAGCTCTCGGCGCGTTTCGCTCGTGTCCTCGGATTTCTGAACGGGACGCGCGCGACTATGTGATTGACGTGACTGATCCAACTACGAACGGTGAGTGGCGAGCGATGATTTATTCGTGGCGGGCATCCGCACGCGATTACCCCGAATATCTGCAGCCGCGATCGGCACCCTCCTGTTCTCGATGGACAGTAGCGCGGGGTGACATTGACGTTCTCATCGAATTAAGTGGCCCCTCGGGCTAGCCGCTCGTCGTTCATCCGTATCGCTTTTCCCACGTCTGACGTCGAATGCCTTCTACCCGTGTTAACGCAGACAACGGAGGACTATCGCTTCCCTGGGTGTGTATCGTGCTGAATGTCACAAGAAACAGAGATGATATTGGATAAGTGTGGATTTTATTGTTGTCCCGCGGAAGTGTCACGAGGTGTGTATTTGTTTCGAAAGTCCTACTGTACCGTGCACGCTCGAACGTGCACCGATTACGCTCGGCGAGTCCCCCGAAGTCCGAGCGTAGGGACCGACGGGCGCGCGTGCGATACTTTTTAATTCCCACTCGGACGTCCAGTCACCGCTGGACACGGTGAGTCGATGCTTTTTATCACGATCGCATTAAAAGTCGCGTAATAGTTTCACTCGGTATTACGGTCGTGTGCTTCGAGCGACGGTCAACGGATACTCCTGTGCGAGCTGGATCAGGCTCGTTGGTACGTTAATAAGTTCGTACGTGTTTAGAAACTTTAGCTCGCCGATTTTCTTCTACATTCCGTGTTTATTGTACAGTGGACAGTTGTATTACTTTGTTTTCTTCGAAGGGGTTATAAATATTCCTAGTGACATTTTCGGTGCGCTATAAATAGGAGACGTTAGCACGAAATAGAGAATTAGCACGTATTATTTTTTATAGAAATGTTTTGACATTGGTTCGTTATTCTAGAATTAAAAGTGTCGTAACGGATAGGTCCTGTGGCGCAACGGATAACGCGTCTGACTACGGATCAGAAGATTCCAGGTTCGAATCCTGGCAGGATCGAAAAGGTTTTTTTTCAATTGCATCGCTTTTGTTGCATTATACATATCTCTTCGTCGCTTATAATCTACATTTACATTTACCTAGGAAACTTGTAAAGTAGGTACAATCATGTTCTTCTTATACAATCATATCTTATCGTTGAAATTGTAACAAACAATTTAATCGCTTTCCCTCGCAGCACGTGGTCAGTGATTTCGAGTTTCAATTGGTTGGAAATATTTCGGCGAAGAAGGGTCGGTCGCAAACGGTCTAATGCTCGGATACAAGTGACCTATTTAGTGTGTATCCAAATTCGGAACGGAAGGGGAGAGCGCGCGACCAGGAACCCAAGGAGTTTTTCGCAAACACGAGCAAAACGTGTCTCCGAGGAATCCTCCAGGAATAGTGCGCATTCCAGACGGGCCAAGACAAGACGGTGCCCCGATGCGCTTTGTTTCTCCCTTTGCATTCTCCGCCGCGAAAGTTCACCCGGAAGATAAACAGACGAGTGGGGCGAGGGGCCTCTCCATCCTTTGGGGATTCACGCGTAACCCTTACCTCGTTGCGGAGCGTTATTTCGAGCGAGAGGAAGCAAGGAATTTCGACCGGCAAAATACACTTGGCTCGCGTAACTCGCGCTAATCGATACCGAGTGAAAGCACTGAATTTTGTTCCACGGCGTGGTCAACTTTCTCCTTTTTTAAAATACGCGTTAGAACGCTTCAGGTCCGGCAGATTTTTATCCACCGCGTCAGTCGTAGTTTTCGGAGAAAACTGCAACGGCGTGGAAGCGACGGCCACCGCGGCCCATTTTCTACGCTCTTTTCTTCGATCCAGATAACGCGAATCGCCGCGACGCGTTGAAAGCGCCGGCGAGATAAAATTTCTAGTAAACTCTGGCGGGACGGTCGCGCAGCGATTCTTCGAGGACGTTAATGTAGCCTTCACACGCGGAATTATGCCATTTAATGGCACGATTAATTGGCGAGATTAATCGGCACGTTCGATTTAATTAGACGAAAATCGGTGGGCTGCCGGGGAAGCTTATCGTCCTCGCGGATGCATTATGTCGCGCTCTACGCCAGACAAATTGCGCAGATCTAATTGTTCTGTTTTATGCGTCGCGTCGCTCGAGCGAGCTCGGAATTATCATACCCGCCTGGAACAATCTGCGGAGCTGCGGGGGAACTGGTATCACACTCGCGGTCTCCCTCGAGCGTCCGGTCCAGGGACGTGAATTTCCATCGACAGGATGTTGCTGTTGTTGCTACTCCCTGCAGTGGCGAGTGGAACGATCCTCGTATATCTACCTTTCTCTCTCTCTCTCTCTCTATTCGTCCAGTGTTGCCCTCTAATGTTCACTTCTTCTCTCTGGCCTACTGTTGCGTTGCTCCCGCGGGTAATTCGACACTTGCGTATAAATTACAGAGGCACAGTTATCTCCCCTTGCGATTTCGTTTTCATAACCTGTTAGATTCGAGGAGGAAAGTGCATCGCGCATCGGAACGCGATGAGCGTAACGGTTGTGCCGTTATTGCGGCTGGTCGAGTGCTTGCGAACAGGATCCGTTGGAGGGATCGTTGGGAAACGCGGGGTCGAAGCGCAGCATGCGACTGTTCCGTCGGATCGGCCGCTTTCTATCCTCGGGATCAGGATTCTTATCCAGGACACGCGGGCGCAAGTGAAAGGGAAGGCGGTTGGACAATAGAGAATAGACAATGGCTCGCGGCAGAGGCGCATCGCGAAATGCCGCCCGCTGCGTTTTATTCTCCTCTCTTTCCACTTTTATCGTCCGGGGCTGTCGGCCAGCTGGCAACTGGCAATTACTTAATCGCTGCGTGGTAATTTACACCGTGCGTATCGCACCGGCACACGCACGTGCCGCCACGTGTCCGATACACATTGCACACCCCGTTTGTTTACCTTCTCCTTTCTTGACTACTCGCCAACCGACCGAATTCAAGTTTTCCTTTCAACCTCCCTGGGAGCACTTGGTAAATCTTCTTCTCCCACGTTCTCTGCATCCTGTCACCCCACTTTTCTGCAATTAATAACTAGCCGGGGCAGATTTGTATACACAGTGAGTGGGCTGCAGCTTAGGGCGGTAAATCTTGGAGGGTGCGAAATTTTCGGCGAAAGAAATTGAGAAAGGTTAAAACACAGAGGCTTTAAACTCCAGACTTTTAAATTATAAAGTTTTTAAACTTTCAAAATATAAAAACAATTCAGTTTTCTTTCATCTAGCAAATTATATATAACTCATATGCGAGTTTCCATATTGAATTAATTTTAAAATTCTCTCAACTCATTTCAATTGAAATACTTGATGATATTTCACCGAAGGGGCGGCAGACGCTTGTTAGCCCAAGGGCGCTAAATTCGCCCCTGATGAGACTGATAATAATAATAATAATAATGTGTCTTTATTACAAAATTAGAATTATTAACAAAGAAAGTAGAAAAGATAAGAAGACTAAAGAAGTCTTAAGGAAACCGCGGGAGGATGAAAGAACGTATATTAAAAGGAACAGAATTATAATAATAGCAGGGTATATAGAAAACTCTTGCCCCGCTTCAAGCAGATTATCTGCAATCCCTGCTTCTCCCTCGGGGATCGAGTTATTCTCGCCAATCTCCATTTTTAATTCCATTTGGCCGGGCCAGCCGATTCTCGGGCCACTGCGCCTCAACGAACCACCCTCTCCCGCTTCTCCGTGGAACTCCACGTACGAGTGCCCCGTCTGATTACACGGGACCCGTAATTTCATTACGCGGCGCGTCCAGGACAAGTGTCGCTTTGAAAAATAGATGGAAAACGCGTTTCCCAGCGGTCGCAGGAAAAGAGGGCCGCTTCGATGGAGCTGGGGATAGATCGCCCGGTGAAAACAGGAAGCCGGCTATTACCCGCGGACGAGCGCGCGTAATTTGGCGTTGTTTCCACTCCGTCGATGCGAATTGAAGGCTGCAGGCCGGGAAATGTTCTCGCGCAGGTCTGTGTCCGCTGCTTTGTTTGCTCAGGTAATTCTTATCTTGAGCTAAGAACATCTTGAACGGGTATTGTCCTCTCAAGAAAAGACCCCTATTTCGGAAATTCAAAAAATTCTTGGAACTGGGGATATCTAAAGGACTTCCTCCCAATTACATCGCAATTTTTCTTTGCTGTCCAAATTCACTCTAAGGGGGTGAAACTAACCCCGGAAAATTTGGCTATTTTTCGATTTTATTTTGTAACTCGCAAACTGTAAGAGACAGAAAAGAAGGCTCAAGACAGAAGTTAGTTCGTTTAATTAGATCTATCAAATGGTGAAAGTTTTATCAATTGTTTTAACAATTCGTATTCGCAAAGTTCGATGATTTTTTAAATTTTCGGCTTCAGTCGGCGAGTATCGTTAATTGCGTTGGCAGGAGGTGCGGGCGTGTAGCGTGCACGGTTGCAGCAGGAATCGTTCCACCATCCTTGGGCGGTTTGTTTTGGCGCGCACTCGATTCGGTTATATATCGAAGCACGCAATCTCAGTCGTAAAAATAGGTGGTGACCGATTCGAACGGCCCACTGCTAACGGTCGCGCTCCACCGCCTCGCCACGTGACCCGGTAGAAGTCTGGCGAAGATTTGTGCTGCGTCCTCGCGTAACCTGTTGTGTACAGTACGTCTGGCCCGCTTCTCGATCAGTACGCGCCGGGAAAGAAACTCGTTTCCCCCGTGCCGCGTTCTGTGTTGCTCGAGGGGGCCGATGTTTTGCGCGAACCGAGCGAAGTTAATCGCGCGGCTAAGCTACGAATAGCGGGGGATTCATCGAGCATGCGAGGCTCTTCAATAAAGATGGAGGAAAGCGAGGCACGGCTTTCTCGCCGGTTTTGCATGATCGCGAGCGTGACTACCAGTTGCATTAGGAGCTTTCGCTTTCAGAAACGTATACATTACGAGTTATTAGCCAGCCACGTCTGGAATCACCAGTGTCGTCGACACGCGGCGAATTACGCTTGCGCTTTTATGATTTCTCCCCCGGGGTGCATGGACCGAGGCGTTCCGCTCTCTTGCGTCGAGCCGATCCTCCCGATCGTCGCACATTATCAATTCTGATCGCCACCTCGCGTTATCGTCGCGTTCTGGACTGAGCCTAAGTAGATTCCATTCTGCCTCGAGCGAACGTAAACAATTTGAGCGGCACTGGGTTCCCAGTAAACCCCCTTCGAGCCCAACTGCGGTCGAAAAAGTGTTGATTAACTCGTCCGGAGGAAACATTCGAGGACACTCTGGCAATAATAACTTTAAAGCCGGAAATCCACCGGGAAGATAAGCTAAGCTGTGCGATGCTATGATTTAATGTAGCGTTTGGTGGAAACGGTTCCATAAGAATGTATTGAAGCTATATTTTTTAAAACGTAGCACGGCATAGCATAGCATCGCATAGCGTAGCTTAGCTTCCCGGTGGATTCCCGGCTTGTACTGAGAACTTCACTAATTTAAGAAATTAACAAGCTGTTTATTATATATTGATGAAAAAATACACTGTATGCTTTTGATAAAGACAGTCGAAACGGTTGACTGCCTAGTTCGACGGTTACGTTCTGACGAGGGAAGATCTCGTAGCCGAAAATTCAAAAAATTCTGAAACTGTTAAATTCACTCGAAGGGGGTGAAATTAACCCCTGAAAATTCGGCTATTTTTAGGTTTTGTGCTATAACTCGCGAACTATGAGAGATAGAAAAAAAGTTTCAAGGCAAAAGTTACTTCTTTTAATTAAATCTATCATTTGGTAAAAAAATTATTTTACAGTTCCCGAGTTATCACACAGAATTGGAAAATAACCGAATTTTCAGGGGTCAATTTCAGCCCCTTAGAGTGAATTTGGGCAGTAAACAAAAATTGCCACGTAATCAGGAGGAAATTCCCTACATATTCACAAAGGTTCAGAATTTTTTGAATTTCCAGGTTCAGGATGTTCCCTTGTGAGTGACCTCCGAGCGTTCTTTTCCGCTGGCTCCCAATTTCACCCTGGCACGTCCTTTTCCTCGGCACAGGGCAATAAACAGTCCACTCAAGTGGCCTTAAACTCTCCTGCAGGCCAGAATAGGTTCTGTGCCTACAGGCTTAAGGGGGTATACCCGTTTGAACCCTCGGAAAATGTATACATTTTGTGGATTTTTTTACAAGTCAACGGTTTGATGCAGATTTCCCGTTTTTAAACTATGTTTACATAGTATTATGAACTACTTATAAAAAAAGTTTCAGTTAAAAAACTATTGTTTTTCAGAAGTTACGGATACATGTCCGAAAGTCTCTCGATTTTAGACGGCTAAACGGTGGCCCTAAAAACTCGCGCTACGTTCAACCAATTTACTTCAAATTTTGCATGCAGAATCATAATAAGATTCCGCATCGTCCAACGAAGGCTTTTTTTATTTCGATTCCCCGTTTATTATTTATAAAGGAAAAAGGTGGATTTTTCTCTTAGAAAAATTTAACTTTACCTTTGATCTCTCACCATTTCTTTATTTTTCAAAATTTTCAAAATCGCCTTCGTTGGACGATGTGGAATCTTATTATGATTCTGCATGCAAAATTTGAAGTAAATTGGTTGAACGTAGCGCGAGTTTTTAGGGCCACCGTTTAGCCGTCTAAAATCGAGAGACTTTCGGACATGTATCCGTAACTTCCGAAAAACAATAGTTTTTTAACTGAAACTTTTTTTATAAGTAGTTCATAATACTATGTAAACATAGTTAAAAAACGGGAAATCTGCATCAAACCGTTGACTTGTAAAAAAATCCACAAAATGTATACATTTTCCGAGGGTTCAAACGGGTATACCCCCTTAATGCTTTGCAGAGAAGATCGACGCGAAAGCACGCCAAATATATTTTGCGTAAGCTCAGTGGCGGCTGTAACGGCCCATGGCCCCATGTTCCAAAGAAACTATGACTTTTTAGTAAAGTACCTCTACGTTTTCCCCCGAAAACGGGCCACTCGGAACCTTCGCCACCTGGGACTTTTTTCCTTATATCCGCCACTGTGTAAAGCTCAACTATCTAGGCGCGAACACACGTGGACGTTCGTAGCGTTGATCCGCAGCGCGTAGAAGCGGTTAGCAGAAGCGCGTGTTGCACGTGCAGTTCCCGAAGCTCGTTGGAAGTCAGCTCGCGATCGAAGGACACTGGAATATACGTCCCGTTGCTCGCACGAGCGCGCTGGCAGAATGCGAGGCAAACGTGCAAAAGCACGGCCGCAGGAGACGGAGGAAACAATTAACACCGCGGCGCGCGCGCGGTGTGTCTCGTTAGTGACGGCCAGACGGATTCGTTATCATAGCGGCGACCAATTACCACCGTTGCGTCCTCGGCGCTTCCAAGGGAGCAAAGTTAAATTTGTTTTTAATTGCCATCGCTGTCGCCCGTCGTAATTACGGGACTGGAGGATAGACGCGCGTCGAGTTGTTAAACAAATACGGGAGCGCTGCAACGGCGATGACACACGGCGCTGGTTGTGGCCGAGTGAAATCGATGAGATTAGATAAAAGTCCCCCGCGATAAATGCCAGTGGAGAGTTCGTTAGCCAGGCGAGCTGCAGCGAAAGCGCGATGCTCAATGATTCATCAGTGAGCAGCCTCGACGAGGAGTTACCGATGTTTGGATAGGGGAACGATCATCCGAGGATTCTCAGGCGACCCTGGATCCTTCGGATGAATTATTTCGTAGCTGGGCGAGATTCAGCGTCGGGCTTCTTCGGAGCAACGAGTCCGAGCCTCTAGGAGGCGCAAATCTCGTTACAGGCACGCCAGGCAAATCGGATTAATTCGGGAACGCCGCTCCGATTCGGAATCACGATTTATCGAGTTAGCCGCGCCTGCAGCTGGGCAGGAGAACGTCCACGAAGACTTTCAGGCGACGCGATCGATCGGCTGTTGGAATTATAACGACGCGGAGATCGAGCCGGGCGAGTAGAGGGGTGTGTGGAATTGGGCGCTTCGATCCTAACGATGTCTTTCGTGCTGTGGCAAGAGCGGTGGATTATCGAGCAGTCCGGAGCAAAGCGTGAGCATTCGCTCCAGCTTCCGAGGCTAATGGCCATGAACTGATTAGCCCCGCTAGGCCGAGTCCCTCTCTTTCTGCCGTTTGTTAACAGCCAATCCGACCCGCTTCGAGCAAAGGTTAATTTTAGCGATTGACACCACCGGGGCCTCTAATTGCTCGTTAATCACGTTTCCCAATCGAGCGGTCGCCCTCGCTGCCGACCCTCCTTCGTCCACTCGCCGCCCCTCTTCTTCTCGTCTCCGGTACAACGTCGCACGCTTCCTCGTACATTTTCCAACGGGATCGCAGCCGCCCCGAACAAGCTCCGAGATTCAGAGGCTCGTCTTTCGCGCGGCTGCCTGCCGCCGCTGCTGCGCCCACGCGGCTCCTTATCGCCTCTTCCGCGTTCCTGCGCCCCGGGAGAGGCGAACGTTAGCTCGCGGGTGCTGTGGAGCGGAATGGAGAACGCTGGGGGTTCGCTTAACACACTTTGCTGGTGGGATGTCTGGAAACTTAAAAATAGGAGACACTATTGGTGCTAAAAAGTATCCTCGGTTGTACAGTATAGTACCTAAATAGAAGGGATACCCTATAGCGAGGTGGTGAAAAAGCTCTGAGGTATTGGAACATGAGGTTTTGGCATTTTTGAGGGATGTAAGGTTTCCAGCAGAGGGGCAAAATCTTTATCTAAATATAAAATTTCAAATCACGAATGAAAGGTAGAAAGATTTACTCGCTACTCGAAGCTTCGATACAATTCAAGTTATATTTTAACGAATAAAGGTAATTGCGCCCGTCTTCTATTCAATTATTCTCCTGCCCGCCTCGGCAACGCTGTGTTTTCCTCTCATCTCGTCGATACCAGAAACGCGATCGCTCCGCACCCACCTGTTAAAAATGGTAAAAACCCGCATTTGTTTAAAATAATTGCACAAAAATGGTTGCAATTTTTTTTTAAACTGAAATAATTTTTTCTTAAAACTTCAATGTCTTCTCTATAAGCACCGTAAAGCTCATCTCCATCCGTTTACTACTTCCATAGCTATAATATATTGAAAAAAAGTTAGCACTTAACTTCAAACAGCTGTAAAATCGACATTCTTCAAAATTTCGAAAAATCCTTTGAGGCACGTTTAAATATCACTAAAGACTACGACATACTCAAATTCCAACAATCTACGAAAACTTACTCCGGAATCTGTCGGAGTTCGCATGGAATTGTCCCCAACGCGAATTTCGCCGTGCGGATGCGCCGCGGATCAGATAACACTGCCCATAAGCCACCACGTATAAAAAACTACTGCCTTAAGGCTCCCCGCAACCAACGCGAATTTCGCGGCGCGGAGCGGGTCCGCCGCGGATCAGATAACACTGCCCAAAAGCCACCACGTATAAAAAACCGCTGCCTTATCTTATCTTCGGCGCGGAGCGGATATTCGCGTTGGTCTGGGGGAGCCTTAAGGCCGGTATTCATAGTCGCTACTTGTTCTTAAGCAACTGCTTACGCATGCGGCATCCTCTGCTAACCCAGTAGCTAGTAAAGGATGCCGAACGCTTAAGCATTTGCTTAAGAACAAGTAGCGACTATGAATACCGGCCTAAGACAGAAGAAAAGCGACAACTGCGGATCGTTTGAGTTACCCAGTTGCATAACGTAGTGGCGAGCTGCTCGGCCACCTCGTCTGACGAGTTTCGGAGCGTGCAGCCTATCGCTGATCTATCGATCATCGCGCAATTAAGTGGCTGAGGTCGACGGGCAAAAGCTCGCGAAGTCCATAGTCCGTACCTATCTGCTCGCACGGATCTAAACTTTCGGGTGGGAAACGCGAGATGCGAGATCCCCGCGGATTCGGAGATGAGGGTAAACAAGTGACAAGAGCGCGCACTCGAGTCGGGCGAATCCTTTCGCGAGCCAGCCGTGCAATTAACGCCCACGCGTGCGTTCGTCGTGTGCCGCCAGCGGGTGAACGGACCGCGGAACCGTCGAATTATTTCCACGGAAATTCCCGCTCGCCTGGAACATCCTCCCGTGACGAGCGAGCGTTAAGCATGGCGGGCGATAAGGATCTCGTGAGAATCTCGGTCACGGAAGCGAGGAAACTGGGTGAGCCCCGCGTCCCCTTGTCGACACACTGAATCCGCGAGCAGTTTTCTCGCGGGCATCGCGAGATTCCCATCGAACGCTGACGATCAGCGGAGTGGCAAGGCCGATGGATTCCAATAGGGTTGCCAGCCGCGCTTTAAGGTGAAACACCTGTTCCACGTTATTATGCGCAAATGTACTCTACAGTTTTGGATGTCAATAAAGCGCGCGAAAATACTTTAATTCGCGATTCATGATATTACATTCGCCGTGATCATCTCAAAGTAAGTTTCTTATCTTCCGCCTGCTCCTGCCACCTCAGCGTTTACTGAGTGGCCGGATGAGAGACACAAAGCCTCGCTTAATTTAATAAAGAACGAATTGTTGGTGTATTTTGAAATGAACATAAAATAGTGCCGTTGATTTACTTAAAAAGGGTAAAAAGTTGCTCTGTAACGCTAAAAGCAATAAGAATAAAGCCAGTAGAGGATTAATACATAAAAGTAGAAACACAAAAATGGACAAAATAGAGGTGAAGAGAAATATTACCAAGATTGAAAGTAAGCAGAAAAGAATAAAATACGTCAACGAGAATTGTTAACCGCCTTCCCCATTGACAAGGGGAGGACACCATGTGGTAGACACCGATTTTGATGAGCCTTGGCACGATGGATCTATGTCGAAAATAAGTAAATAGGTGTCCGAGCCTTTCAGCCAATAGGCTTTAATAGTGGAGATATTTACAAGTAAATTATTAAAAATTTCATAGTAGCCGCGGGGTTTTAGTGGGTAAAAATCCCACACTACCCTGGCGCCCCCGGAGGATTATGAAGGAGTCGGGGTGCCTTTTGAAGATTTCCCCAAGTTGAAAAAAAAGATTATAAAAAAATATGTAATTTATTAAAAAAAAATGTATAAAGTTTTTTTTAACGTGAGGACATCCTCAAAAGGCACCCCGACTCCTTCAGAGGGGAATCCCCCGGGGGCGCCAGGGTAGTGTGGGATTTTCCTCATTAAAACCCCACGGCAACAATGAAAATTTTAATAATTTACTTATTTTCGACATAGATCCATCGTGCCAAGGCTCGTCAAAATCGGTGTCCTCCCCTGTGAGTGCTTCAAAGAGTATACATAGCGAGTGGCAGAAGAAATCAACTAAATGCGCGACAGAATTAGATCTCAACATGTTCGTAAGAAATAGAAACTAACAATATTAAAAAAAAATGTCCTTTTAGTTTCTTCGAACCCACATTTTGCACACTCCGCGGAAGTAAATTTACGTTATTTTCCTGGGGAAAGAAAAGGTGGCAACCCCCAGCCTCCAGTGGCGACTCCCTGTCACTCTTTTCGCTTTCGCGCCAATTCCACCCAGGCAGCTATCGGGAATCGTTTCGCTTCACTAACCACGTGTTTTCTTTCCTGGAGTCGACGCGTACACGCGCCTGGGTGCTTTCACCTGGCAAGCGATCGCGCTTGTCTGCCTCTTCCTCGTTCCTTTAACGAGAAACCGTGGCTGGAAGGTTCGCAGAGAATCGAGGGATGGTTCGTTCCCTATCCGTAGACGAGGGCCCACTAGTTTCCGCGGGAAACTCGGGCCGCTGGGAGGAAACGCTCGTTGCCAGCAGCTCGGTATTGATTTGCAATGAATTTTCGGTGTGGACTCTATTGAACCGATCCCTGAAAGCCGACGACTGTCGATGGCCTTTGCCTGGGTACCCTCTCGGTGTCCCTGTCAGGACAATGGTCCATTAGTCAGGCGGATAGCCGCGAATATCGACCGTCGACAGGCTGGGACAGAGTGCTGCTGGAAAGCTTGATTTAGAGCTAACGCGCGCTAAGCACTCGGCTGCTTTTCAATCCGCTGCCCACAGAGAGACTGTACATCCAGCGAGGAAAACTGTGTTAGGCAGCTTTCAATGATTGATTGCTCTGATTAGAAAACGAATCCCAGGTCCGGCTGGGGAAAGCAGAGAGTTCGCCGACGTAGGTTGCTCGGTCACCCAGAAAATCGGTTACTTAAAGTGAGTAATCGCGGTGGAAGGTTGCTCAATCGCGGCCTCCGCGTGACTCACCTCGTGGAGCGTGGATGAAGTGGAACGAAGGAATGCCAGAAACGAAGGAGAGCGCCATTCTGTGACTAACTCTCTCCGTGACGGTGGCAGGGAAATTCGATAAGAATGGGACAGGGCGGAGAGGTACCTAATTGCCCCACCTTGGGGTTCAAGGTATTTGTAGGAGAAGATGGGAAAAAACCCCGGGCCGGCGGGACTCGAACCCGCGATCTTCGGATCCACTGCGCGCTGGTCAGCCGCTTTAACCGATTCCCCCAAAGCCGACTCCCCGCGATCTCTGTGCGTTCGGAGGCTACTTAACTCTTAACTGGTATCCTGGGGTCGCGCGTGACCCCATGCACCCAAAGTTCGATGTACAATTTTCGGTTGTCTAAGTTGGTAAACTGAGTTTCTAATGAATTTTATAATAATAGTTTAACTTTCTACGCTTCTATTATTTTCTACGTTACCTAAGAAGAAAATATTCATAGTGGTCGCTCTAGTGTCGACTTTACAAATTTCTGTGTCCTTTTTTATTTGGGGTCTGCCACGACCCCAGTATACCAGTCACGTTTGCCAAGAACAGTATACCAGTTAAGGGTTAAGAATGCCTGCGGTACAGAGAATTGTCCGGCGGAGACTGCGGTGGTTGGGGCAGCGAGGAGCGAGCCACCAAGGGTAGAGGATTAAGCGGGCATGGCCCCTGAGGAAACGCGAAACGGTGACTGTCGACAAAATAATCTGGTACAGTTACTCGCAGACCGGTCATGCTCCGCTGAGTGTGACCAGGTTGCAGCTGGATGCACCGCGACGGCAGGGTGCGCGAACGGTGTCGCAATTTCCCCGTCTCTAGTCCAGGCTTAACAAAGATGCCGGAACAAACGCGAGTTGCCGCTCCCTTTCCGCCTGGCGAACGATAAAACGCGATCCATCCGATTCGCCAGCGTGACGCGGATGATACAGAGATATTCCTAGAACCACCTGAAGAGCTTCGGTGTGTTTGGTCACCTTTGCGCATATTTCTCATCGACTCTCGGAGAGTCGCGGCTGAACTCCTCCCGAGTCAGACGAAGCCCGTGATTGGATTAACGACGCGCCACGGGTAGGTCTCCTCCTTGGCTAAGACACCGCGAGGACGGTGTTCCTGATTTGGATGAAGGGAACCAGGGGTTGGCTGCAGGCAGAGATGGGCAAAGATTTTATTTAAATATACTAGCGTCCCCCATCTCGGCTTCGCCCGAGATATTAGCGTGACTAATTCATGTTTATTAGAATTAATATCTTTTAAGGAAATTAAGCATTTTGGAAGAAGCTTGATTTCTTCGTAATATTTCGGAGAAGATAACATTCTTGGTATATTTGGCTATTTGAACTTCTCCTAAGTTAACATACCTAGTTAATTCCTGGAGCATAATTCAATGCAAACCTTCCGGTAACATTCACTGTTATAAGTCCAGGATTCACCAGTGTATATCTTAATATATAAAGTAGAAAGTGTTTGTGTGTTTTTGTCTGTCACAAAATTTCTCCCAGCTCATTATATCTACCTAATCCAGATGAACGTGGCTATTTTCACAAAAAAATAAATAAAAAACAAATTTTTGTTATAAAATCAGAATCTAAATTTCGGGTGAAGCTGAGTAGCAAAGCTAGTATTGCATACGTCGAGCAGGAGTGGATATGATCTTGACAAATTTGATCGCATCCGGGGCATAGTAAAATCCATATAGGGTACACATAAATCTGCAACAGTAATTTGTAACCAATAACCAACGAACATTCTAACATATATGTCCGCGGTAATCCACTTCTCTAGCGAGAAAGCGCGCGAGAAAGCTTTGCCATCTGGTGGTGACATCACGGTACTGCGCGCGAAGTAGACACGGGTCACGTGGTCTGCAA
Source organism: Andrena cerasifolii (assembly GCF_050908995.1). Classification (NCBI taxonomy): domain Eukaryota; kingdom Metazoa; phylum Arthropoda; class Insecta; order Hymenoptera; family Andrenidae; genus Andrena; species Andrena cerasifolii. The sequence continues at coordinate 7,830,134 of NC_135123.1, forward strand.
AACAGCCGTACACCTGAAATGTTTACACATAAATTACATGTTAATAAGGCGTTTCTGAGACATGCTACATAGCCTATGTCCATCCTAGAGTATGCAGAAATAACGTGTTAAAATTTGAAGAAGATCGGTTCAATAGGTCTTGAGTTTTGCGCGAAAATAAAAATCGGCTGTCTCTTTACATAATAGTATAGATATAAATTTCCAGTAACGAATAAATTTTTTAAATTATTCGTCGCGCGTCGAATACAGTTAATCTTTTTATTCGTCGAGCGGTTCAACTTCAGCGTCGAAGTAATTTTTCAATTTTCGCTTTAACTTTATTCGTCGAATAATCTGAAGTTACGGTGACTTTTATTTGATCCATTATTTAGTTACTCTGGACCATTCCTAAGAACGGCTGAATATGTTTTCGTTGTCGGATCGCAGACGTCGCGAGTTATATAAAAGTGGACGAACCGATGAATCACTCGGATAACCGAGGTGCGCAAACGTAGAGCGCGCAATGGGAGCTGCGTATTATCAATGCCGACCGCGATAGTGGCGCGGAAGTAATTACTATTTAAGATCTCTAGCATTCTCCTTCTCCGCTTGGGGGTTACAAGCGATACGGAGAAAAGTGTTACTGTTTTCGGCCCTGTTTCCGCGACACCACGTGCCACTTGGTTTCTAGACCAAAAACACTTGGCGATCGCAATCTACGTGCTCCCATTCGCTGTGCGAATGGTATCGGCCGCGAATTATCCTCTCGAGCGTGAGTCAGATTCGGAGGATCGGTCGGCGGGGATCGCTGCCGTTTCCAGCGATCCGTTCCAGTTGGCTTTTAGAGTGGACAGGGATCCAGGTAGCAGCTACGTTTCAGCGATCAGTCTCGTTGAAGATGCAACCGACCAGGGACAACGAAAACGTGTTTCCTGGCCGACGTGCAACCTCGAGCTGCCTCGATACAAAAACCATTGCGTAACTGCTTCTGGAGAACTCGTTCCCCTCAGCCAGGCCTCATTCACTTTCCATACTTATCCGGCGAGATGCTTGACCTTCGGGTGGATTTTACGCGAACCGTTGAAATTCGACCTCCATGGGCCTTGGACCGTGGCTGATACATCGCTCGAAATACTGTAGCGGACTCTGAGTCTTTTTAATCGCTTCTGTATACTCAGAGTTGGGCATTAGTCGAATAAATTTTTATTCGACTACGGTTTTATTCGAGTTCATTCGAATAAAAATGTAGTCGAATAAAAATTTCGAATAAAGTGAAGTTATTAACTTCACTATTACTTTACTTATTAACGAAATTTTTATTCGAGTTCATTCGAATAAAAATGTAGTCGAATAAAAATTTATTCGATCTATATATATATATGTTTGTCTCCGCAAAACTTCTCAGCATATGGACCGATTTTGACGATCTTTTTTTTATTCAAAAGGCAGCGATGCCCCGGTGGTCCCATTCGAGTACTGGTTAATTCAAATTCGTCTCGCATTTTACAGTATATCCGCGCGCTGAGTTGTAGACCCCATATAACGAATTTGAGACATCCATATTCTCACTTTTCCAAGTCGCTTATTTTTTAAATCTTCCATCTCTAGCAAACGGTTCCTTCCTTACGAACAACTGTTTTTGTGGGCCTACTCATATTTCCTTAAATAAACGTATTTATGTAACTAAAATAACTAAAAACTAAGAAATAAAAAAATTTGAAAAAATTAAAACCCGACTTCAAAAGCACAAATATGCACTAAAAAGTAAAAAATAATTTTTTCCCTTATTTAATCTACGACTATCAATTTTCTAAGTCGGCGCCCCAGATTTACACAGTGCAAATGACGAGACGCCGACAAATAAATTGATAGTCGTAGATTAAACAAGGGAAAAAATTATTTTACACTTTTTAGTGCATTCTTATGTTTCTGAGCTCGGTTTTAATTTTCGTTTTAAATATTCCCCCCTCATCCTTGGTATTTCATTCCTACGGAGCTGGCTGAGCTTTTCGAACGATTCCTCGACAGTAGTCCCCCGGAGTACATGCACAGCCGTTTCCAAACAGTATGAAAGAGTGAGCCGAAGTGGATGGCTGGATCGATAGGGCACTCGTTTTAACAATCAAGAGAGTCCAGCGAAATCCCATCGACCTTCTCCCCCCGTGCAAACCATCCAAATGGGCTCTGTCCAAGTTCCGTCGAAAGCTGAAGCTCCGTCGATGGCTTTCGACGGAGAACCGGGTGAATATTTGCCCGATGATTCACCCGCCGAGCCTTCCTGTTCGCGATCGCTCGAAATTCCCCTGGATACCGCGGTCAGCGTTGCGCAACCGGCGCCGATCCACGGTTCCGTACTACGTGTCTGCTCTCTGTTGCAGGTACACGCAGATGACGCGATGACGCTGCATTGGTGGATGCACTGGTTCTGGGTTACCGCTCAATTTCTCGGTGCGTTCTAAATCATGCTACATACCTATACACGCCGCTGGAATCAAGGACAATCGGCGCTGACGCTTTTTCGCGCCTTTCACGCGCTCGCGAGCTTGCTCGAGGCGGTAGCTCGAAGAGCAGAGCCGCAGCCTGACGTTCACGGTCCAGATAATGTTTCACGGCGGGCAGTGAAATCGCGGAGATCAGCTTGGAGGGGATGCTCGTTAAAAGAAAAATTCTAAACACTGATTAATTTCCTCCTGTCACGTGTTCGTCCTCAGCAAGGGCTGCCGCCCACGCTTCTAACAAGGAGAGTACTTTAATTGTCCGCCTCCGATCATTTCGATTTTTGGATATGTTATAGAGGACCGAAAAATAGGAAATACGTGTTTTTTTATTTTCCCCTGTTTTCATATTTGGGGGGTGAAAGCTGCGTTCGAAGTTAAGGGTTGAAAAATCATTTTTGTGGAATATCTCGAGAACTATCAGAGATAGGGGAATAGTGTAAATAGACGAATTTTGTGTCTTCGAATGCGAAATATGACTGACTCACCAGATTTTCTAAAATCCACAAAAATGATTTTCACCCCTAACTTTGAACGCAGTTTCCACCCCACAAATATGAAAACAGGGAAAAATAAAAAAACACGTATTTCTTATTTTTCGGTCCTCTACAACATATCCAAAAATCAAAATGATCGGAGGCGGGCACCTAAAATACTCTCCCTGTAAGCATAAAGACGCTCGCAGCGATGCCAACGGCGTCCGTCCCTATGTATTTGTAGAATTGTAGACATCTCACTCGCCTTTGCTCTTTGAACACTTACACCCTGCGTTAAGAACTGGCAATTGCTTCTCAGACTTGGCTCTAATCGAAAGGTTCTCTGTCACCAGTGATCTTAGGGAACCCAGTGCCGTCGAGCACGACGGAGCCCCGCGCAGGCCAGGTGCAGGACCGCCTGAGCCTCCAGACGACCTCTGAAATCGCCTCCGTGGACACGGACAGGCCGGAAGAGTCGCGGACCAGCTTCCGCGTGGCCAAGGCGATCGGTCTTCATCCGCCGACGAACGCGGCGGCGATGTTCGACAGGCAGTCGACGACCACGATGCTCTCGACTCCCGGGGAGGCCCGGGGGAACGTGGTCGGGACGAGCGCCAACCCCGCGGAGCAGATATACCACAGGGACGCGAACGTCACGGTGGGCGTGCCGCAGAGGACCGCGGACAGCGCGGACAGACCTCGCAGCCCGGCCACCAAGAAGGACACCAGGATCACGTGGATCCTGGCGGCCAGCAAGAGCGGCAGGTCCAAGTACGAGCAGCAGGATGAGAAAGTGGAGGAGAGGGGGAACAGGAACGGCAGCGCGGATCAGGTGGAGGATCTCACGGTGCTGCCTCTTCAGGAAGAGGTGTCTAGGATCAGGCTGGTACTGAACAAAACGAAATCCTCGTCGTTCCTGTCCCCGTCTTTGTCCTCCTCGTCGTCGTCCTCGTCGTCGTTGTCGTCCTCCCTGTCCTCGTCCGCGGCCGGCTCCGGTATCAGGACGTTCAATAGGTCCGACGACGACGTCGAGATCGACGAGGAGTTCATCGAGCCCCAGCTGTTCGCCACGGCAGCCTCGATTCTCGAAGGTAACGCCCTCGTGTTGTCTGCCTGGGAATTTTGTTGGAGACGGTGCCTGCCCATTGTGGTGTTCGATGTTGCAGTGGGAGCGAGCGAGTCGACGCGGCTGAGCAGAGCCAGAAGCGCGTTCCCCAAAGATTTCCAAAGGGATCAGGTGCAGGAGGACCATGTCGCCGATTACGACGGCGAGAGCTCGGATCAAGAGGGCTCGTCCAAGTCCACGGTAGACATCGCCGCTATCACCGGAAGCTGCCTAGCGACCGTAGTCTTGCTCAGCACAATGGGCAGCCTTGGATTCATTATGTACAGGTAATTAGCTCGTTACGATCCGCGCCGGGGATCGAACGGAGAGACTGATGGGTGCCATTCGGCGTTCCAGGCGCAGGTACCTGAATCCACCGCAGACGCTCAACAGCGACAAGTGCAGCAACCCGGACAGTTCCGGTTACATCGATGACTCCACCATTCGTGTAAGTTCCCCGCTGTAGGAGAATTGAACGGCTCGCGAGGGAACATCCCCCGAAACTGGGAATTCAAAGTATTCTGTTTCTTTGTGGATATGTAGGGGATTTCATCCTGATTACAAGGGAACTTTTGTTTGCTGCCCATATTCAATCTAAGGGGCTGTAATTGACCCCTGAAAATCCGGCTATTTTCCCAGTTTCTGTTATAACTCGTGAACTGTAAAATAATTTTTTTAACCGAATGATAGATCTAATTAACCCTCGGGCGGGCGCGCCAATTAGAGGTACCACGAGCAGGCGCGTGGTGAACTCAGTTCAGCAGTTGGAAATAATCATTTTAGCCCCCTTATATATTACACTTCAGAAACGGTTTCTCTGTTGACAGTGGTAACTTAAATTAAATGTGATGGGAAAATAGTAGCAGTGTATCCAGAAATGCAGTAAATGTATTTAAAAACACAAAAATAGTATATGTAAAACATTTTTAACATCAAACATGAAAATCAACTGGCACAAGCATCATAGGGTTCTTGAAGCACAGCAGGATCGCGCGGAGAGAATGTTTGTTTTACCGAGACTTCTTAATAAAAGAAATACGCAGAACGGAGTTCACAAAGCGCGCCCGCTCGAGGGTTAAAAGAAGTAACTTTTGTCTTGAAACTTTTTTTCTATCTCTTACAGTTTCTGAGTTATAACACAAAATCGGAAAACAGCCGAATTTTCAGGGGCTAATTTCACCCCCTTCGAGTGAATTTGTTGAGCTAAAAATGTACAGAGTTGTTGTTCGGATATAATACTTTGAGAGAAAAAATAGTTTGCAATACGGCTTTGTGAAAGAAACTATTTATTTTGCATATAGAAGGTATAGAGTGTCAAAATCAGCTTATGGGTGGCTCACACCCAGAGTGTCAACGAAGGGTTAATGGTACACAGTAACGAAAATTTATGCAGCTGTTTCTGCTTTCCACTGAGCCCCTCAATTGCAGGGGAGTAGACGAATATTGGTCCTATGTGGTTGCTGTCTTTGCAGGATAATTCCGAGGAGATGTACAGTTTGGATAATGATTCGTTCCTGAACTCGCTGGAGGCGATGACAATACAGAATTACTGGACGGACAGTGTGAAGCATACGAAGCTATGACAAAAGAAGATAATACAGCCGGGGAAGAGGATCGAAACGTTCAGTATTTCCGACGGTGAAGCGCACGAGCAGATTTCATTGTTGGAGCAGTAGTACTTACGCGATGCGTGCCGGCCGTTTGTTAATCGGATGCAAGAGAGCGCAGGGGTTGATTGTACCGTTTCTCTCTCTCTTTCTCTCTACTTTCTTCAATAGCGTAACGAGCGAACAAAGCGTTTGAACCGTTCCCTCAGATTTCTAGAGAAAAAAAAACTGTGCCCGGCTTGGCGACGCGAACTGATGATAGATCAAAATTGCAGGACGCACGGCGCATTCCTGTATATTTGCGTTTTGTACGGCGTGCCCGCGTTCACGAGCTTCCGCGTAAGAGGCGGCGTGTACGGTGTGCAACACGGAATATCACGTAACATGCCTGAATTTTGATTTCGTCGCTCGCACCGCTCCCCTATATTTTTCTACCGCGACCACAATTTGGCAGAAGTCCAGCTCGTTAGTGGAGGATGGTGACCGACTCGGTTAGTGTTAGTGCAATAAAATATCTACTTTATCGACGCGGACGATTAACGGTAAACCTTTTAGAACGTTAAGTACAAATAAAAACCATTAACTTTTAGCTAGAGGTAACTGTGTTAGGTGGGTGAGATAGGTGTAATTTAATAAGAACGAATTCCTACGAATCGCCAGAGAATACTTCCAAACTGTTATTATATACTTGTACGATCAGGTTTGGATTTGTACGACAACTGTACTTACGTAATTTGTTTTTAATCGGAAACGAAGCTTGGACGGTTCTCACGGTCTTCGAACACTTTAAACGATAACACGGTTCTAAATAGGGTAATAGGAGCCTCGGGGCTCTATATTCGCTTCTGCAGACACACTTGATCAGCTTGAAAAGATATTTTTGAAACAAAAGTCGGGCTAACGGATGAATCGGACCAAATACATACGTAGTTTGTAGCTTAACGCCTTTATAACATATCCAGCAAACTGAAAATGGAGATTCGATTCGCGTTTTCCACTACACTTCTGTAGCTTGTATATATGTATGTATGTACATGTACACGCATTGTGCGATAATAATTATTGCAGATATACATGCGTAACTGTGTGTATCTTCTCATAGGTGTGCAAAGTTCTGTGACGATACCTGCCCGCCACCCACGGAATAACGATTTACGTTTTAGTAGAAGTTAGCGCGTGTTTGTTCAAATATATTTCTATACGAGTCTCGCGCGTCGAGGAACAGAGTTTATTGTGATAGATCGTAGCGTTTAATAAATGTAAAATTATCACTGATTCGTCTTATGGTAACGGTTGTGAATAAACCCACTCGTATATTATTATTATCAACTGCGATCTTTACCCAATACACTTTCCTTTACAACAGCGCTCTCCAACCTTTTCACACCTGCGGACCGGCTGGCAGCTAACCAATGTAGATAGTATTTTATTTATTAAATCTACTGTTATAAAATTACAATTTAATTTAATTTTTTTTATTTAACGTATCGATTACACAATTCGGGCGAAGTTTCGCGCGGACGTGGACTCGAAGAACACTGCTTTACAATCTTCCAAACCTCGCGCCTGTTCCTCGCGTTTGATCGCCACCACTTGCGCTCTTTCTAGTTACCACTTGCGCCGCAAGATGGCGACTGTTTTCCCGTGTGACGTTCACAGTTATTGGCGACTTTTTTACCTTATCCGTTATGTTTTTAAACGAACAGAATACGCGACCGGTTTCCATATAGATTTATCAATGAAACGTCAATTAACTGGATTTAAAACACACGCTCGGCAAGATTGTACCGTTTAAGTGCAATTTCACCACAGCGCGTCACCGACAGTGTATCATGCCCAGACTGCCCAGTGGCTGATAATTTTTTTAGATCTCTTAACAAACCTACGCCAACATGCAGTGGCCGTCGTTTACTCTGATACTTACAGAAATATTTCTGGCTTACATCGCTTACTCTATTTACAATCTGTCCCTGCTGTTCGTTGCCCCTTCTTGCGAGGAAGGCAAACCTTGCTTGACGTCCTACTTGAGGCAAAAGCCAAGCTTGCAGTTGCAGATTTATAGCTCCGTCGATGGGTACCCAGACGACAGGCAGGTGGATCATGTCTACGGCACCGACGACTTGAACTACACGCATCCGAATAGTTTGTGAGTGTACGGTTTATTGTACTCGGGCTGTAGTACCTGTAAAACGGTCTATCGGTATTGCTTTCCTTTTTCAGCCCCGTGACTCTGCGGGTTCCACGTAAAACAAGAAATAATGGAACACTGTTTCTCCACGTTATTGTTGCGCCTAACTCTAAGAGATACAGCAAAAGTATCGCCGATATACAGAAGGTAGTAAAGACTGGCATAAGCTACGTTCGTGTGTGCTTTCTGCTTAACCGAAGTACGTTTCAGGATCCATACGTGTCCTATACTACAATTAAGATGACTCAGTACACAGTTCCCGAGGCGGAGGCTTTTAATTTGTTAGGCGAGAAGGATAGGGATACTAAAAGGAAGAAGGAGAAGGTAATACGGCCTGTGACGCATATTAAGAGTCGCATTACGTTTACGCTGATGACTGACGACGTGAAGCTGCCTGTGCATAATGTACCGATGGAACTTATCAATCATCTGAAGTATGTAAATAATAGCCGCAGCTACCAAGTTCTTTTCGGACAAAGGTACAGCGTACTCGCATGTTTTTCTAGAATCGTGCGCAGCAGGACATTTTTACCTATCATTAACAACGATTTCCTGCAAACCCGACATCACGACTTGGTGCGAATCACACCGCAGAACGATACGGTTAATGTTACGCTGCAGTATTCCCCGATCTCTCTGGCGAAATTAAGACTGATACTACACGTCGAAGCCACCATGCAGAGTCTGAGGAGCCTTGGATTCTCTGACAAAGATGTGGACGAAGTGAAAGGAATCTTCGCTGATACTAACATATATATTCTGGGAGGGACTTTCTTTATCGCGGCCATTCACGTATGCATACGAAACAGTGGATTTAAGGGAAGTTGAGATTACACCTTGACGTTGCGACGTTTTCTATCGTTATAGTTGCTGTTTGATTTCCTTGCCTTTAAGAATGACGTGAGTTACTGGAGAGGGAAGGATAATCTCGTGGGCCTCAGTAAATGGACCGTTATATGGCGCACGTTTAGTCAGACCGTAGTTTTCCTGTATTTGCTGGACGAGGGTTCCTCCTTGCTTGTTCTTATCCCGACGGGAATTGGATCTGTTATCGAGGTAACACACATTAATGCGGACGCGCATTTTGGCGAAGCGCGGCGAAGCGAATCGATGAAATTAATAATAATTAATTGACGACCTTAATGCATTTATGCGAAGAGCTTTTACGCTCCATTTACGCCCAGACTCCAGATTCATACCTGTACCTTTTTCAACAGATATGGAAACTGAAGAAGGTGCTGAAATTTCGACTGAATAAGAATCGAAACAACCAGGCCGAAATAAGGACTAGGGAATTCGACGCAGAGAGCATGCATTATCTAAGTTACTTGTTATATCCCGTTGTGGTCGGGGGTGCTATTTATTCATTACTTTATCAACCGCACAAAAGGTCTGTGATTGCTCTGAAATCTGTCTCGAGTCTACGCCACATCTTTACATGCCTGGTATTTGAAATTTCAGCTGGTACTCCTGGAGCATAAATTCTCTGGTGAATGGCGTTTACGCTTTCGGGTTCCTGTTTATGCTCCCCCAGCTTTTCGTGAACTATAAATTGAAATCCGTGGCGCATTTACCGTGGAGGACATTCATGTACAAAGCGTTCAATACATTCATCGACGATGTGTTTGCGTTTATAATCGTTACCCCGACCGCGCATAGGATAGCGTGCTTCAGGGATGATGCTGTTTTTCTCGTTTATCTTTATCAACGATGGTGAGTCACATTCTCCCGCGCGTACGATGTCTAGCCGCCGTTCTCGAATATTGCTTGTTGCAGGCTATACCCGGTAGATAAATCACGCCCAGACATTGATGGTGTCGCTGAGGGATCCGCGGACCTTGGAGGGTCGAATAAAAAAAAGGATTAAAATGTATTCATTGAAGCTTTATTGATTGGTCCTCATCCCAAGAGGTGGAGATTATTGCGACTCACTTAACGGCCGCCTCAATAATTTATGGTACTAATATGGACGCCTAAGTGTTGCAGCTATCACAGAGCTTCGGAAGTAATCTCTCGTCGTTCATTTGCATTTCTGCTAACGACCCGAGACATTTAATCTTTTCCCACTGTTCGGGATATATAGTAGACGTGTGTAACTTGTTAATGCGTGGCATTAGAGTGAAAATCATTCCATTACCACGCACTTTGATTGCGACGCAGTGACTTGCAACGAGAGTTTACAAATATCGTCAGTATTATATGGAAGGGAGCACTAATGCGGCGAGCTTTACTTATGTCTGCGAGTTCGTATTGTTTTTTTAAGTAATTTTGTATCTATAAACAAGTCACGATAGAATTACAATTAGTGATACGATTGTTTTACATTGCAAATAAACGTGTGCGTTTTCCGGAAATATCCAGCTCCGTGACTCAGAACATCGCTGCGCATTAATTATCACCAGTAATGATTACGATCGACAGATAACAGGATCTACAATAAGCCCGATAAGAGAGCTTGATCTAATTATAACCGTCGAATTTATTTGTACCTAGTTATCGGGTTGGGCCTCGTGCGCTCTCAGATCTCGCGAAGACCATTATGCTGCATTTTATTACGTTATGTAATTGTTCGAGGTCAATAACGAGTATAAGTGATTCCCTCAAGTGGCGTACACAGTAAATCGTTTATTAACCGCTGGTAGGATCCTGCGCTGTGATCACAGATAGTTTACGTTCGTGATCGAGCGCAACACCACTTAGATCGCCCACAGACAAGATCGGATACTTACGCGGCATAATCTTGAAACTGAAGATAACAAGTGAACTTTGTGTTCGAGGATACGCACGCACTGAACGCGTCGTGCGACAGCAGATCTTTATTTAGGGGTACAGGTAGCCCGATGCCCATTGCGATTGGCATTAAATTTCTGTCCCCGAGTGAAACAACTACCTCACGATGGAGGGCATTCTTTTTGTCATTAAACTCGTGCTGTCCATTTCTCTGCCTTTATGGGCGTATTATTGGCTCAGCGATGCGTTTAAAAAGCAGCCTTGCTCAAGGTCGGCCCCGAGTTACGAAATTACGAGTAAGTATAGTCTGCATAGTTGAAACAGATCCGGCTGGATCATATTACAGCGGTAAATATTGCTTTCAGGTGTTAATTTCTTACTAAAACGCTGGTGGGCAGAGTGCTCCCTAGGTATGAAAAAGAAGGAAAACATGAATTCGAATAATTTCAAAAGGAACGATCTAGAGAACTCGAGGATCACGGATAATGATGTAAGCTTGTTACATTAGCATAGCGACTGTTGTGTTCGTAATTTACATATGATTTTGATTCTAGAGTACCAACAGCTTGCTTTTCTATGCTGCGGATCAAACAGGCAACTCCTTGTTTATTAAGTTCTCTCACAGAGGATTTAAAACCGTAGAGGTGTCGCTGCATCTTGCTACGTCGGACGGTCGACTGTACGTCCTACCTGGTACAGAAACGTTTATACAACAAACGCAGCCTTTCAATGCGAAGCAGAACACTGCTGATTGATCTCCTTCTTTCACAGGGAATCCTGATACCACGTTGGTGAGCAGTTTTAATCAGGAATGGACGGCAGCCGGTCTTAAAATTGAGGTGCTGGAATCCCAGCAACGTTGGAGGGTAGTTTACAATGGCATGCTGAGGAACTTGGCGCAGGGTGGTGAATGCAGCGATGAGAATGTTGAACATATTCGTTTGAACTTCCTGTAAGAGAGACAGCATCCGCCTGTTCGGCCAGCTTTGTTGGGAGCTGATGGATTAATCTTTTGTCTAGATTTATTGGAAATTCGGAGCAGTTAAAGTGGCCAGCGGATTGGAGCCACAAGCTGCACGCTGAGGCGTTAGCTCGTGAACCGTGGAGAAGCCCCAAATGGATGAACAAAATGTAGAACCATATAAATGCTTACGTAATTCTTTGTTGTTTATAGAAGTGGTGTAATGGTTTTAATTGTAGAAAGCTACTGGATCACACGGGCGTCGATCACTTTGGATCTATGTTGGGCCAAGTAACATACAAAGATGGATCTGTTTCTACGTTATATCTGCGCGGACTTCATCAGCACCGTTGGGGAAAACACGAATCTCACGAGTTTCACAAATCCGTCACCTTGTTCGGCGTAATGTCTTCCGGAGCCATGTATTATCTTAACGGGAGTAGTACGAAGCACAGTTTTCCACAGTAAGTGGAAAAGATCATAGCAGCTTCACTTCGAAACTTCTGGTACTTATTCAAGGGTCTTCAATTGCAGACTACTATGCGGTCAGTTTAGAGACAGTAGCGAGCAGATCTTTAGCATAGACGGAATGGAAATCAAGTTATCTGATTTCACGCAAGAGAAACTTACTAGCCGCTCGGAAAGCAAAATGTGGTTCACAGGTTACCCACAGTTCATATGAAAATTCTGTTTCAGAAGAGCTCTAACTCTAAGTGCATAACTGTTGTGTATTTAATTTCAGCCAGAGGGAAAGAGTATAATATTCTCGCGAAACCCGAGAGTCCGTTGACATTGTACTACGGCCAACCATGGAACTGGGTGAATACAATTGCTACTGTGAAGTTAGAGTTAGATGGGAAATTAGGTATTAAGGCAGAGGCATTTCGATACAGTGTTTGCGCATTATGTAACGTTGAATGAGGTCGATCTTTTTGCAGGCATTGGATTGATACAACTGTGCCATCCTTACGATGGGCCATGTCAGGCGAAAACCCCCGTGAAACTGCGGCATTTGAAACAAGTCCACGCACACGTGGAAAGAACGGATTACGTGCTACGCTTTGACGACGAAAAATGCCGAAATGAAAATATCGTTGGCGGGAAAGGGTTTTCCCTTGCAATGTTGACTTCGATCGAAGACAGGGACGTACGTAGCGATTCAAACTTCACGTCCATTTACTTGAATCCCTTGGCATATTTAAATCCACGCTTACGCTTGCAGTTTATTGTACCAGGAGGATTCTGCGTGACAGTCTTTGCCTTCGAGCTGCAATTGCACACGCACAAAGCGTTGCAGAAGATGATCAATGACATCGAGGACGTCAGCGTTGGCAAAAAGGACGGTGATCTTCAAAAATATTGCGAAGAGTAAATCACCTTTCTCGCTGGGATTATAGATCGCTTAATCTCTCAGTACTAAGAGGTTTATTTTTTTTTTTCTTTTAGGGCGGTTCGTATTATTCAATCGACTCCCATGGTGGACGAAGTAAAGAATGCCATTTTAAAAGCGATAGAAAATTTAGAGTCACTAGATGACAGCGATAAGCCACACAGGTACGCGATAAGATCCAGCGCAGTTGGCGAAGACAGCGAGGAAACTTCGGCAGCTGGGCAGAATTCGACGTACTTGGGTATTGAAGGCGCGGATAATATTATCAAGAGTGTAACCATGTGTTGGGCAAGTCTGTTCTCGAATCAGAGCGTCAAGTACAGGTACCGTGGTATTATTACGAATGAAATTCGTGGACACTGGTGTACAGCGATTTATACCGTAGGAAGCAGCACGGTCTATTCATAAAAGCGTCTATGGGAGTTTGCGTGCAGAAGATGGTGAACGCTGATGCGGCTGGCGTGATGTTCACCAGACACCCGACTACCGGAGATCCCTCGAACTTAGTTATTACTGGCAACTATGGATTAGGAGAGGTACCATTAAACTAAACTCAATTGCAGAGACATTGACATTCAGGAGCCTAATGACAACCTGTTCGTTCCGTTGCAGACTGTTGTCTCAGCAGCGGTGGAGCCTGATACCATAGTAGTGCACAAAAGTTGGAACAATAAGTTAACTATAAAGAGTTCCGTGCCAGGGAATAAGAGGCAGAAAATGTTAGTGGGAAAGGGTGGAGTGGTCACGATCGAACTGAATGACCACGAGAATAAGGCGGTTTGCATATCAGAGGAGATTGCGCTACGATTAGCTGCGATAGGATTGGATTTGGAAGCTCTGTTTAGCAGTGCTCGGGACGTAGAGTGGGCAGTGATAGGCGAGAAGATATATTTACTTCAAGCGCGACCCATTACCACTTTATACGCCTGGACGGACTTTGAGCTGACGCACGAATTAGACTCTGGTGTGCCTGGCGACTCCGATTTGATAACGTTTGCCAATGTAGGCGAGGTGTTTCCGAACCCGATATCACCTCTAACGCTTTCCATGATTGTGAAAGCCTTCAATGCAGAATTAAATAAAGCGTGCCACAGTGTCAGTCGGCAATTTTTCTGTACCGTAGGCATGAGGATATCTATGAACTATTATAATGTAAGTTATCTCGCGAATCTAATGCAGCGACCAGTAGAACAGAGAAGGGAAACGCCACCGGTTGCCTTTGTTGCAGATGTTCCTACGAGATCCCAGAAAGGAAATAGTGATTCTGAATAAAGTGGCCGATATAGCTCTCTGCGGAGAGGTTATAATTACACCGGAAATCCATAGAACCAGTCTCGAAAGAAACGGCGTAGCTACTGCCTTCCGTAGGTTCGCTCTGCTTTACGGAATGCTGAGGGACGCAGTGAGGAACAGCAAGGTAGAGAAACGTGCCAAAGAAATATGCGGAGGTTTAGTACTGAAGCCAGAAGAATTTCACACCGCCTACAGCTTGTACAATGAGATCAATCGAAAGTATCCTGTATATGTAGAAGTAAGTCTCCAAATACCGTAGATACTAACAGATCATTGAAAATGAATTAATATTTCAGGCGACAGGGTGTCACATGCATACGTCGAGAGTGAGCGTTAGCTTTCAGATCCTAGCGATGGGGTTGTTAATAAAAGGCTACAAAGACTTTGTGCCAGACCATTTCACAGACATCGCGGTCTTGTTCGGCTCCTGCAGCGATTTGGTTGGCACCGAGGTGCTAACGGGCCTGAAGAAGATCGTGAACTACGTCAAGAAGAGTGAGAAGGAAGAAGAATTCAAGAAGCTGGATCCTAAGAAGGTTATGGATTGGTTGAAGGTCAATTGCCCACTGGGAGCGAAGGAGTTGGAGAAGTTTCTCGAGGAGCACGGTCACAGATGCATTCAAGAAATGGATTTCTGGGCCGAACCGTGGTCCCTTAAACCCGAGAACCTTGTCGTCATGCTTCAGGTACATTGACTTGCTCGAAACACCGTAGTGCCATTTATCGTATAAACAAATCCTGACGTTCTCATTAGACAATGATAATGTCCCCCAATCTGACCAACGCGAACAAGACAATTACCGCGGCGGACACAGTGGCGTCATTAAAGACACCGAAGTCAGCTGTCACCAAAGCGATCCTGGAGAAACTGGTGCCTCTCTCTAGAAACGCTGTCGTGCGTAGGGAAATGACGAAATCGTTATTCGTGAGCGTTGTACACAAATTTAGGCTAGCTATCAAGAAACTTGGGGAGCTGATGGTTTTAGAAGAATATCTACCCAGCGAGGATCTCGTGTTCTTCTTAACGAACGAGGAAATAGGACAAGTGCTGACTCACCGTAACACAACGTTTATCCAAAAGTAATTAGATCGTTGTTTGATTTTGTGGTCTATTTGATGACCACTGTAACATTTCTTCTTTTAGAGCTTCCCGTAGAAGAAGAATTTTCCCGAGACTGAAGGAACAAAACTACACAGAATTGAATACTGGTATGCCGATTCCTACGAAGGTAAGCGCATGGTTCTATTTAATAAAAGCACGGTCAATATGTAGGAACTGAGAGACGATGTTTGGATATTGCAGGATGATTTAGAGGTGACGGTGACTGAGGGATGCGTAAAGATTCAAGGGACACCGGTATGTCGTGGCTCTGCATTGAACAGGGCATGCGTGATAACGGATATATCAGATGCTCACCAGATACAACACGGTGATATTCTAATTACCCATGCTACCGACATTGCTTGGAGCCCGTACTTCCCTTTGTTGAGCGGCGTTGTTACAGAAATGGGTGGGCTTATAAGCCACGGGGCCGTCGTGGCTAGAGAGTACGGCCTGCCCTGTATAATAGGCGCTAAGAAGGCTACGCGCACCTTCCAAACGGGTAAGCAGTCGTGCGCGAGTATGCTTTCAAACTCAAGAGAATACTACATTGATGTATGAACGTGTTTTTAGGCGATACTGTGTTACTGGCCGCAGATGCTGGCGTTTTGCAACTAGTAAAGAAGCTCGACCAGGAAAAGGTGTAAAGACTTTCGAATAACACTTAGCCAGATTAATTAAATAAATTTGTAATAAACAAGTTATATTTCCGCGCGGTACGCGCGAGTTCATTTATACAGCTTTACATCTCAAGATGACATTGATTTCCCAAGATAATAGCAGTGAGTGTGGGGGGGGGGGGACTGCAAAAGAGACTCCCATTGTATTCGGTGTAGAAATACGACGAGCGTGATGGATTACTTACCTCGCTCCTTAAGTTACTATTAGAACTATACAGTGGTAACGCGATCGGGATCGGCTACCTTTGCTGGAGTATTATTTCTTGTATCACCGGCAAGACACGACAACTGCAGCTGCATGGACGTTGTCACTTTTGATAACAGCATGTCGATACGCATGCGGTCCTCGTTGCTAACGGACTGGGGTATCGCGTCCAGAGCCTCCTCAAAGAAATTTCTATGGGTCGAAGAGCTCTGTTAAACGCTGTTTAAACATCCGGGAACAAAGGAAGAAGCCCAGATAATTACTTAGCCCTAGTTGTACTATAAGACTGCAAGACGTTCCGTAGGAGCGTGATATCGGTCCGTGCCTGCACAATCCCAGCGGGGCGAAATTGCGTGACGCACGACATGAGCCTGGCAAGTTCCTCTGCTACGGTTTCTACGATGTGCGACAGCACACGGTGCAGCAAAGCTGGCGCGACGCGGCGTACCTAGGAGAAGAGACTTAGATTCTACGAAGCCAGTGTATGCCTAAGAAAATTATAGCCGACACTCACTTCCGCGTGAACCGCGACTAAATTCGCCAGTATTTCCTGCGCGTAAGGCCGGACGTGAGTCGGCTCGATTTCGAAATCCCATTCCAAACCACCCAGGTACATGCTGGGCTCAATCGTACCGACCAACGGGTCGCAACGGCGCTCCAAGTACGCGTCTAAAACGGCGTTATCCAACGTCTCCAGCTGCGTCCAGTCGGACTTCCATCCGACGGCGCTCGACAGGCTCGGGTAATCCAAATCCTTGAGCGCATCTCCGATTCGCGGCAGGATGGTGTTGAGCGTGTAACGGATGTTACTTAATGAGATCAGGAGGCATTGCTCCCATGTCTGGCGGAAGAATCAGAAGTAATTGTTATTTATTGTAGTTTATAATGACGGAGGTAGTAGACGCGTCATGTGCCCAGAAGTAAAGTTTGCAGTCTATAAATATGGACTTACTGGGCCTTGATGTTTGTTGTTCTTGCTTTTGTAGCCGGAAGGAGACCCAACCAGCTGAGAGACGGATGCTTCGTCGTCCTCCAGAGCTTCCTCGCAGCCACTGAATGCCAGCTGCTGCAAGCATCGCGCGAACGACGTGAATAATGTCTTGATAGAGTTGTAGTAGAGCAGCTGATGAGTAGTATTGGAGAACAGCGCTCCTTCTCGAGGACCGCACGCGACCATCGTGTCTCGAGCTCGCGTTGAAACTTCTATAACCATTTCCTCGAACAGATATGGCTGTTGAATGTTAGAGAGCAGGTATATTTCATCGAGGCATGGGCACAGAAAATCCTGATGTACTGAAGTGAATAATTACCACTCTGGTAACGCCACCGTCTTCGTTCAAATATTCGATCTGCCAAGTTTCTCTCTTGTGCAAGGCTGCTATATTCTCCGCCGTTTGCTTGAACAGGGCAGTGAAGCATTGCAATCTGGTTGGAAAGATTCATAGTTGATTCTACAGCAGAAACGAAGAACATTTTCGCAAAACGTTCCATACCTTAAATCGAGTATCAGCTTCCCGAAGATATCTAACGCGTCGCTGGGTAGGTCCAGGTGAATCAGCGAAGCGTACATTTGCCTAATCCTGCGCAAGATGTGTAACAGCCATAATGCGTCCAGATCATTGCTGCACGTGTTTCTCATGGCCTCCATGGCATGTTGCATGCTCGACAGCACTAGATTCTAAATCGGAATAGTTCGTCGTGCGTGATAAAATCTGTACATCCCGATGACTCTAATTTATTACAAACTTTTTTCATTGGCATTGATTTACTTTGAATGGTGTCTGCTTCTCCGCATCCACGGCAACATGCAGTTGCCCCGTGAAATAACTCTGACCCAATCTCCACAGGTCCGGTAATTGCTCAACGACGATATCACAGATTGCTTCGATACAGGATATCTGCGGCGGTACGCTGGTACCATCGTTCTTGTTCGATTTGAATTGTCTATTGCTTTGCGAGGTCTTCATTTTCATCGAGTCGTCGACACCCGAATTGTCCGTTTCTAAGTGCTCTTGTACGCAAGCGGTAATACTTTTCTTCAAGTAACTTGCATGCGAAACTGAGGGAAGTGGGTGTTATCATTTTACTTTACGCGATAGCATTGTATGGTTCAGTGGCGGATTTAACAGGGCGGGCTGATGATCAGTTGCCACCTAGGCCCCTGCATAGAAGGCCCCGCAGGGCCCCATGACCCAAAAAAAAACATGATTAAGTATAGGTATCTAAACACTAAATTTTTTTCCGTGCTACTACGCTTGGCCCGTTTTTAGTAAACTACCTCTTCGTTTTCCCCCAAAAGTGGGCCCCTCGGAACGTTTGCCACCTGGGCCCTTTTTCTTAAATCCGCCACTGGTATGGTTTAAACGTTACGCATACCTATTGCATCCCAAGCTGGATCTCCGTCAGCTTCCAAGTTAACGAGGTTCCTAATTATCTTTTTATGCTCCTCCAAGCTGAAGGGCATTTCCTCGAGCTTGTTCCTCAGGAACACCTTGAGCATCTCGACCCTGTTGTCGATTTCCTGCAATACCTTTTTAAAAACGTCGACTTCCGTGCTCTTGAATAAATTCTTCACCCTGGCATAGTCGTTAATCACAAGATCGTAGTTGCCGCGCTTTATGTTTTTCTCTATATTAATTGGCATACAAAAGAGGAATTTGTATCGCTGCATTACGGCAAGAGCGTTCCTCGTTGCGTCCGCTCTGTCTCTTCTTGCTAGCACATCGTCGAACAATTTATTAGCCTCCGACATGGACTGCTGAATAGCCGTCTCCAGCTTTTCAGTGGGGTCACTGCCGTAAGTCTTCATGTCCGTTTCAAATTGCTCTTTCAGCAACATTATCGTATCCAGTTGTTCCATTACTGATCCTACATTGGCCTGAACAGAAGCACAAACGAATAAACAAAGGCATAGGGACTAAATATTCTGTTCTCATTATTTAATCACCTTCAAAAATGACAATTGACCCTCCTTCTGAGAGTTCACTTTCCTCTTAAGAAATGCCAATCCAGCTTTCAGGTCCTCGAAAGTGGTGGCGTGGTGATGCTGCAATAGGAACCAGCCAGGATGGAACTTGTCGTTGGTGAGATCTCCGCTACCTTCCCCGAAAAGCTCGATCAACTCATCTTCGGGAAACTTTTTCCTGCAAAGAAACTTGTTAGGGCATTTCCTTTAATCGATACGCGCAGAGTACGAACGTACTCGTTGCCTTCTACGCTCAGACCCAACGGGTCCTCCTGTTGATAGTTGGTCGGAGAGAGCGTTCTTCTTCCCCATACAAAACTCTGCGTGGGAGCTTCTTCCACCCATACCGCGGACTCTTTCATAGGACCTATAGTTTCATGGTAGCCACGGAACTGTACAGTCGACGTTCCTTGCCCTCCACTACGGGTGGTTACAATGATATCCCCGCGACCTTTGCATGGTCCCGACCTGGCGATGATTTTGTTGCTGGATTTCCATTCAGCCGACAGGAGGCAATCGCACCCGCATATCGTTAAACCTGTGCGTGTCAGATGTCACACGAATAAGAAGGTGATATAGTTTCAATCGCTGCTGACAAGACTAACCTATGAGATCGTGAACCTGGCTTCCAAGAAATTCACCGCGAACGATCACGCGAGTTCCCGGCGGACCCTCTTTGGGTGATATCCCCGTCACCACCGGCGGAAGACCCATCTTTTTGATTACACTTGAATAGAAAATCCCTTCTATCTTCGCACACGTAAATATCGATCACGCATAATTCTAACCTCGACCATTGATCCGTGATCGTGGCCCAAGCGTTCACTTTACAAACGCTGCGAGTGCACTAAAACATTTCTAAACGTTCTCCAAGCCCTCCTGAAACCTAAATCGTTAACTACGAGCCGTGGAACGAGACGTGGGTGTACATGCTAGAGAAAAACCCGTCTCCTGTCAAAATAGATGACGGCTGATTACCTAATGACAGAAGCGGCCATTGACGTCCTTAGGGTAGGAGGATCCCTGAGTATTTTCGAAATCCCATTCCCTTTCGCGACTGCCGCATTCTTGAAATCCGATTACCTTACTCCGCGGAATAATACACGGGATACTGGAATAACACACAAATATTTCGGATCACACGATTACATTCAACTCTCGCCCCTACGAATGAGGATGTTACTGTAAATAACAGTGTACAGTTACGACGACACATCTGCCAGATAAAAGGACTGACACATTGCTGTTTAAATGATTCTCCTTATCGATAGATATCTGTTTACACACAATACTCCCTATGGAAACCCGAGTATCGCAGAATCGCAGAGAGAACTTCCAGTTACAAGATCTCTCACGGATCGCGGAATGATATTAATATTAGAATAGAATAGAAACACTGCGCGGCTACATTATTTATTTCTTATTTGAAACGCGTACACACATTGACAAGCAGTAATAAACCGTAATAAACAAACCGGCCTGCGCATGCTCGCCGTGAAAGACAGAAATTGAAGACAGCTCTCGTAGACGAGGATATCGGTATCGTTCCTCAGCAGTTGAACGAAACTAGCCGGGCGCCGGCCCATGGAGGTCCACCTTCAGCTGAGATCGAGCGACGCGCCATCTTCGGAATATAAGCGAGGAATTCATGTTAGTGCGCATTAGTGCGTCCGCCGATCATCAGAGTTGCTCGAGTTTACCTGCCAAACGTGTATCTATGATTGCTCAAGTTTGTATACTCGTGCCATCCTCGCTGTTGTATTTGGCCAATTCTCCTGGAATATTGAGCTCGGACGGGGACACGAAATACCAGCCGTGTGCATACGGGCGCGCATCAAGGAAGGAGTTATGGGGGACGCAGCGATGAACGTCGCAGCGTCCGGTGGCGGCAGTCAGCGTGTCGTTAAGGAGGGCTGGCTCCAAAAACGCGGTACACCACGCACACACACCAGTTTCATAATATTTATGTTTACCCCCTCGCGAGCAATGGGCTCGCGCCACCCGCATTTCCTCGCTTTTTCGCGTGTCCCTAGAGCCTCGGCACGCTATACTCGTCGAACTTAACGTCAGGGATACAAACATTCGCTGGGTTTCACCGTTTTCGCGGAAACTTTGGAAAGTATCCGATCGTTCCGCGGGTAACGTCCTTTTCCCGTGCGATTGGTATTCGACAGCCGAGTGCACCGTGCTTCTGTCGATTAATGGACAACTGTGTTTCGTCTGTTTTGGTAGCTTTTTTTAATTAGCTTCTCGGAAAATTCTTGTACAGCTCCGTCGGGATACCAGTTGGTCCTTGCGCTTTAGTTGGATACTGCGATATAGGAAGACTCCGGTCGATTGTTGACACAGGGAGGAAGTGACGTTTTGTCGTTTGTGTACAGGGGAGCATATAAAAAATTGGAGGCCGAGGTATTTCGTTTTGCGGGACGACGGCACGCTGGTAGGCTTTAAAACGAAACCCGATCAACAAATGGCAGCAGCTGCGCAGCCATTAAACAATTTTACGGTTCGAGGATGTCAGATCATGTCCGTGGACAAGCCCAAGCCTTATACATTTGTCATTAGAGGCTTGCAATGGGCAGCTGTCATAGAAAGGACGTTTCACGTGGAGACCGAACAGGAGAGGCAAGATTGGGTGGAAGCGATCAGGTTTAGCTAGTTTTGTATCCTACGCATGCAAGCGCGACAAAAAAGATGGTTCAAGCGCTGTGTTTGTCGACAGATACGTGGCTGCTAGATTGGCGGCGGAGAAGCAGTCGCAAATGCAGCATTCATCTTCGTTGGAAGACGTCGACATGGATACCTCGGGGGGTGGTAGGTCGGATTCCAGCGGATCCATCGGAGTAGTGTCCTCTTCGGACGTGGATAGCGGTAGCATAGATGAACTGTCTGTGAAATTTAGTGTTCAAGGAACTTCGAGTAGTAAAAGTACAGGGAAAAAGAAAGTTGTATGTATGCCCTTGTCGCACGCTGTTTCATTCCTCCCGGCGCAAGGATCAATTATTCAAGCTTGGTATTTGAATTGCAGACCCTTGAAAATTTTGAGTTTTTAAAAGTTCTTGGAAAGGGTACGTTTGGAAAGGTAATTCTTTGTAGGGAAAAGGCAACGGGGCACTTGTACGCTATAAAAATTTTACGAAAAGAGGTGATCATTCGTAAAGACGAGGTTGCGCACACGCTTACAGAGAATAGAGTACTACGTACCACTAATCACCCGTTCCTAATTGTACGTATATCTTACGAATCGTTAAATTGCTGTCTCCCACCCATTTCTGGTGTTCATTAACGGCTGACACTCGTTGCTTTGCAGTCTTTAAAGTATAGTTTTCAAACAGCGGACAGGCTGTGTTTTGTGATGGAATACGTGAACGGCGGAGAGTTGTTCTTTCATTTGAGACACTTCCGCGTGTTCGGCGAGGACCGTACTCGATTCTACGGGGCTGAGATTATTTCAGCTTTAGGCTACCTCCACTCGCATGGTATCATTTATCGTGATCTCAAGCTGGAGAATCTTCTCTTAGACAAAGACGGGCACATTAAAATCGCCGACTTTGGACTATGCAAAGAAGATATAACGTACGGTAAGCGCGGCTGATAAATCGCACTGGGCGTCTTTAGATTTTAGAGCGTCGCCGAACAGCTAGCACCGGTAACAATCTTTCGATTCTGCAGGAAGAACGACGAAGACATTCTGCGGAACTCCCGAGTATCTTGCGCCAGAAGTGCTGGAAGATAACGACTACGGGCGAGCGGTGGACTGGTGGGGAGTCGGCGTTGTTATGTATGAAATGATCTGTGGTCGATTACCTTTTTATAACAAAGACCATGAGAAGCTGTTCACGCTTATCGTAATGGAGGAAGTAAGATTTCCTAGAAAGATCGGTAACGAGGCGAAAGATATGCTTGGCGGTAAGGGAACTGTTCATAGTAGGGCGATGCTGCGAGACCGAGCAGCGTCTTAATTTTCCATTATCCGTGGTCTGTGTATTCTTTTGTAGGACTACTTGTAAAGGACCCGAGCAAAAGATTAGGCGGTGGACCGGAGGACGCGAAAGAGATCATGGATCACGCATTCTTCTCGTCGATCGACTGGTCGGATCTTGTACAGAAAAAAATTCCTCCCCCCTTCAAACCTCAAGTAACGTCCGACACGGATACCCGGTATTTCGATAGCGAATTTACCGGCGAAAGTGTGGAGCTCACGCCGCCCGATCAGAACTTCTTAGGCAGCGGGGCCGGCTTGAACTCGATAGCCGAAGAGCAAGAACATTTTCCCCAGTTCTCGTATCAAGAAAGTCACTCAGCAGCTAACTCTTCCATCGTTTCCATTAATCACTGACAGTATCAAGGGGCTCCTTTGTTTATACACTGAGATGCATGGCAAAATGCATGAAAAGTCAAAGACATTCGATTGCAATGAGTGTTTGTGGATTATCTGCCGATTTGGACGAACTTCATCTCTCTCTCTCTCTCTCTCTCTCTCTCTCTCTCTCTCTCTCTCTCTCTCTCTCTCTTTTTGTAAAGCAGATCAATCGGGATATCATTTGTTGCTAATTTACGATGCTTTTTTGTGCATCTTCGAAAGTTTTTAACACATATCTCCAATGGCAGATCAGATTCGTGCACGCGCACGCTCATGGAAATTGTACATGAAACGATTGTGTACCATAAGAACCGATTGAGCTAATACTATTTATACTTGCTGAGTAGGTTCGCGACGACGCAACGGGGGGAGGGGGGTTGAATTTTTCTCTTAAGGAAGAGAACGGAAAGAATAGGGATAGTTAACTTAAGTTTATCCCCTACGCTGTGTTACATTGTAAAGAGTGGTACATACGTACGTCTCTTCTGTTCAGAAGAACAATATTTGATAATCATAGCTACTACAGTCTTTTGTTCGACGAAAGTGATATTGATTTTCGGCTACATTGTGAAATCTGTTGTAATGATTTGCGGGAGGTGAGTTCCTGGTCATTTTTTAAAAATTCGTTGGTCGACTGTTACAGCAGACGCCGAAATAGCGAATTTACACTTGGCGGAGAGCCAGCCGACGGGCAAATGGTTCGAATCCATTTTAAAAGTAGAGGCATAGAGATATTACCAGCTTTAATCGAATTACCGTGTAAATCGGAGATGGATTTTTAGCATTGAAGGAAAGCGTTTCTTTGTTACACTAGTGCTATCGAATTAGGGAATTTACATTTTTTCTTAACATGGTCCGCGCTAATTCATAATGTATTATTGACAAATAATGACTTACTGTGAGAATCAGATGGAAATATGAAATGCTACCCTAATATTATATTATTAATATTATATGCTACGATGATTATATATACATATATTTATATTTTAACAATTAAAGGATTATATTGTACGTACGCATTATTAATTTCCATCTCATTTGTAATTAGCAAAACTTTTGTAGTTCGTTCGTTTCTGCGCGAGAAGGGAACGGGGAGGAGGACGTGTTTTTAAAGAAAATTAGAATCGAAGACTACCATTTCAGGTTTACGTATATATACAATTTTCCTATTTACCATAAAAAGAACTTGGTACATTATCGAAAGAGATAAGATAACTAACTACAACGATATGTCTGCGTATCATTTCAATTTGTCCTAAACTGCGCTTCATAGTTTGTTTTCTAGGTGATCTATATTGTACGCCGGGAAAGTGTCGTCCTTTATGAGCCAAACCCGATCCAGAACATCGCCATCCTTGTCGTCCGACACCTGCGTCAATCGAGTGTTGTAAATCGCAGAGAATAATTGTCATTTACCTCCCACCTATGTCACCAGACTCCGATACCTGTTCTAGATAAAGATGAGTCCAGTTGTACGCCTTCATTCTTGTGTATCCATAATCCGAGCTACGGTACGCAGACCATGCTGGTTTATCTGGGACGAACTTTTCTCTACCTTCCTTGCAACCGGCCGATCCAGTTACTATGTGCACAGGTGCCTTGTAATTCCTATACGGTTCTTCGTAACTACCGTTTTCTACCTACGATTATTTCCATCATCTCTTATTTATTCTCCACTCGCTACCGACTAAATCCATTAAAAGAAAGTCTAGAATTCAAAACGACAGGAGGCAACGGGAACTACCTTGAAGTTGTACATGGGCCACATACGCTCGTAACTGTGCTCGTGAGCCCACAATAATAAATCCACCTTGTGCTTATGAAAGAGATCTTCGAGACCGAACCAATTCAAGAACGGCAGCCCAACTCTGACGAGACTCTGGTGATTGGTGCAGTCGTCGGCATTTGCATTGCTGCAGTACATCGGTCTGTGACCGAACGTTACGATCCACGGCCTCCGTGCCCTGTATTCCATTGTTATTAATCTTTATTACGATCGCAATAAGAGAATGATCGCAGATTTACCTGTTCTCAGGCTTGTTGGCTTCCTCCAAATCCTTCTCCAGCCATTGATACTGTTTCACCACCTGCTTTATACCGTAATTCATGAAGTAATAAGCTTCCGTCTCTATGGCTATGAAGTGGACAGGTCCCACGTTAAAACTATACCACAGACCTTCGCTATCTCCAGGCATCGTGAAGCGCGCCCTACAAAATTCACATTGGCAGAAATTTCACGGAGAATCATTTCGGAACGTCGTGACTGAAAGAAAATCCGACCTGTAGTTACTGAAATTGTATCTCTCTTCGTGGTTGCCAGGCACCGTCATGTAGGGTAAGTAAGCAGCGATCCCTTCTATTTGCTTCATGAACTCGTCCCCGACGCGTGCGTTGTCGGTGTTCATATCGTACGCGAAATCTCCGACGTGAATCGCGGCGTCGTACATCCCACGTTGCGTCTCCTCCTGCAATCTCGATAAACTTTGAGCATTCTCGTTACCCATGTCGCCGAATATGACAATACGAGGCGACCACTCTGCTGACTGGTCAGGAGTAGTTTTCAGGTAAAATATGTCCGACCATCCGTACTTGCTGCCGCAGTGGTAAACTGAAAATTTCAACGTACAAGATTCTTGTATAAATTGGTGGGAAATTAGAAAACCATTCAACTTACAATACTTGCTGCTAGGTGTTAAGTTTTTCAACCACACCCTGTGGATATATTGCCTTTGCTTCTCATCTCCACCGTCAACGAAGAGACTAGAGTATCCTGTGGCAGTGAGGCTGAGATCACCTATTCCGTATTCTACGACAGACTCCTCTGTGTCGTTCCTAGTGCTCCAAGTGACAACAATGTCACGCGTACTATCTGAAGCACGGTGTATTACGGTTCTTTTTATAAATAATCTATGCCCAGTGGTCTGAAAGATCGCTCTTACCTCCGTAGGAAAGGTGTACAGCCTCTGGTTGGTAATAAATAACATCGCACAGCGAGCCAGAGATCGAGGACAAAGTCACCAACAGAGGGATAAACGAAATCATTTTTAATAAAAGCTCTGGCAACTTTTGCAGCAATTACAGTCAATAGAATCTTCTTTGGAAACTTGTACTTGGTTCTAAGCCCTCAGGCTTCGATGATTCCGCGATGCGAGACGGTTCGATGCATCGCTGTGCTTGTTCGTGCAATGACAAAGCCTTGGTGCATTTATGCGTAGTTAGACGCGTGCACCGATCGCTCAAGATCGCGCGTCAGATGCAATGAGTCAGGGCATTATCAGGGGAACCTCTATCTGCTACCTACGCCGAGCTGGAAACATCGAACACTCGTTTATCGCGCTGTGCAAAGATCCAACAAACGAGATCGTCGGTTACGGGACACGTTTGCACCGAATGTTTCACAGAGACGGTTACCTAGGGACCGAGAGGCAAGGTTCGAGCCCCTGGTCGAATAACTGTTTCCATCTTGAAGCCATGCGATAGCGCCATCTCACCTGCGATTATAATTCGTTAGAATTCGTTCGATGCGCGTAGAGCATTCAGAAATTGAATCGAAGGAAAGGACGAGCATTATTAAGCATTATTCTACTAGAAATCCTGATTTGCAGAATGTAAACGTCGAGTTAGAAAGCTAAGTGGCGTTCGTAATCGATAATAGCTGGCAACGTCGCGACGTCAGTCAACTTTAATATTACGTTTCACGGTTGATCGCAGTCGGCGAGCAGGCCTTAGAACAAAAGCAGCTGTAGCGGAACTTTTGGGCGATGAGTAGTCTGTAGCTTCCGGCGTATTGATCAAAGGCGTCCCGAAACAAAGCCGAAGGCGCGATCTAAAGGAAATTAACGCGAGTTGTTGCTGTATTCCCTGGATCCGCGATGATCTTAAAAACTGCGCCGCGAAGCTCTATCTCGCGAGGATCGCCTCGCGGACAGAAGGACGCGGAGAGAGAAGAGAATTTGGAAGGTAGCGGAGTGTGTCAGGCGAAATTGTTTGAGATTTGGCTGGACGAAGATGGGGGGGGGGGGGGGTTGCCGCCACGAGAGCGACGTCGGCGCCGTGGGACGGCCGCCGCTGACGCCGCTTGGCGGCGAGGGCTGAAGATGAAGGGGCGACAAGCGATGTCAGGGCTGCTGCCGCCGTCGGTTAACACGCACAGGTTCACACCCATCCTCGCCGATAGTTCGGAAAGCCGTGGACGTCGCGGGAAACGGGAAAGGACGATCCGCGAATTACGCGCTCGCGGGGCAGTGTCAGTGAATGGTCGCGATCGAGGAGAGTAGCCTGGGATCAGCCAGCGAAAGGATTGCGCGATATCAGAGCAAGGGCAGAGCAAGGGTGGCCGTATCCGCTGGAGGCTCGTGCCAGATCTCTGGAGCACACGGGATCGGATAACGAGGAGGAGGATGCATCGCGAGGATCGAGCAGGCGTTTGCGAATGGTCGCCGTGCACGGTGCATCGATAAGGACCGTTCGGCTAGAATTGATCTGTCACCGATCCTCGTGGATGTATATACTTGGAAGAGGGTGAGGAAGACGATAATCCCTAGAGTAGAATTGCATAAGAGCGCAGGAGGCTGGCGTGGAAGGAGCTGGACGAGAGCTAGCATGAGGATTGTCGGTGGGAATCGGGTCTCGTCTAACCGAGACGTCCTCGTGATTCCCGAATGCCACTCGCCGAGAGCCGTACGCTCGAGGATGCAAGGAGCCAGGATGATCGAAGCGAGCGAGGAGCCGTGCTCGGCGAACGCTCTGATCAATAAGCCGGGACTTGAGCGGTTCTAAACTCTTGTGAATCGTTGGAGGAAGAGGATATCCTCAGGAGGATGTAGGGGGGCCCACACACGGGGCCCCGACGAGGGTTTCCTCCAGACTGTTGGCGCCGCGCGCCGCGACAACCAAGAGCGGAAACAGGCGTTAAAGCCTCGCCACATAACCTTCTTACGCGAGCCGCTTCGAGGCTCGGGGACGTTACAGCAGACGTAACCATGAAATAGAATTTCCGGCGGAGACACGATTCTCGCCATCGATGCTCTAGCGAAACGATTCGCAGGAATATTCGCTGCCACTTTCCCTGCTGGCTTTTCGTAGCTGACGCGTGCAGCCGACGGACGGGGCTGGTTCGTTCGGGCTTTAAAGTAACCGTTAGTGAAGTTTGAAACTCGCGGGCGTCCCGACTGTTGCACGAATCACGATCGGCCGATCGAAAAAACTGTGCCTGGACCGTTGGAGATCGCGGGTTCGGAGGAAAACGAGGGGGAAAGATGCGTTGGTGCGTTTACAGAAACGGTGGTATTGTCGGGTGAAAAGTAGGTCGCGCGCGAGGTCGATAGTGCCATCGAACGCGAAGATGCGAGAGGATACGGAAGGAATGGCACGCGGTAACGACGTTCACATCATCGGCGAATCGTGGTTTCGGTGATGACGGGTATGTATTAGTGCGCGACGCGTCGACCCTCTCGACCGAGGAGCATCGCTCTCTATCTCCACCTGTGATCGAGTAGAGCAGCGTCTGCCGCGCGCGGCACGCCAGCGAAGATGGTCGATCTAGGGGGATACATTATCATACTGATCAACCACAATGACAAGATCAAATTGTACGGTAAGCATCGATGTCCAGATCAGTCGGCCATGCAACGCACACCCGCGAGGTCTCTCTGTATTTGATCGCGAGACGCGGAAGGGCAAGGTGACAGATAAGAATAAAAGTCGAAGAGTGCCCTTGAGTGGCCGCTCAATTATAAAATCTCATTTACACGATCGAAACGAGAGCACCCTTCGTTTATCGTGTTGTGGTAATTGTTTCTTAATTAGCGGCACGTCCGTGTCGCCTAATGAGCGAGCAACTAACAAACTCGGTTGTCAAGCACGTTTAGTAAACTGCATCTTCGTACTGATACTCCTCCTTTCGTTCCCCCTTTTTTAAACGAAGGTTAGTCGTCGCGTAAGACGCGTTTCTATTACGCCAAGTAATTGGATTGCTCGTCCGCTCGTGTATCGCCACTGTCTACTGGCCGGCCTAGCGGTCTCCTCTTCTACTGATACCGAAACCGACAAGCCTCGTTCTCATCGAGCATCACTTTCTCTATGCCTTAAACGCTTTTCAATTTCCACACGCACCGCCATCTGTGAATGACATGCATGGGTGCAATTATTTCGGAACACCGAGTTGCTAATACTTCGAATGGTTTGAAATATGGCGCAGGTTCGCCGGCCCACACCGCGGACACGCTGGAGGTGGCCGATGAAATTTTACAGATTAATGGTAGCACGCTGGAGAATGCCAGTCAGTCCGAAGTCATTCAATACATATACAAGGTAAATTAACGTTTAATCGAGAACCCGCTTAGGTTCGTTTACCGAGGCATAAGGAATTAATCGGCTGGTTTGTTTGCACAGTGCATCGAGTCGAGAACGATATGCCTGCGAGTGCGGAGGAGGAGCGGAAACAAGATGGGTGAGTGTCTCTCCGAAATCATCTCTTTCGTACGAACTTTTTAGAGATACTTTCTACATATTCTTCGAGCAACGTTGATCGGGTGGTATGGATTTTCGATCGCGACGCAGGTCGCGCCCCCTTCGGCGTTCCCCCTAATCTGTTCGCGCAGTGAAATCCAATCCGCCTCGGTCTGATCCCCCCCATTACCCGGAAAGTTACATTCTACGTTACATTGCACTTTGGCGAAGGGAAACCCGACGTCGTCCACCCTCCCGGAGGCTCGCATGTCGCGCGACGACGCGACAGGGGTCCCGGCCTGCACGAATGGTCTGCCCTCGCAGAATCGCGGTAATCGTGCGGATCGAAAGGTGCGGGCAGGTTGAATCGTCGGCCGATTTCGTGTCCCCTCGTGCGATTCCGGCGTTCGCCAGGTAAACGCTCAGGTCGCCGCTCGTCTCTGCGATGGCGACTCGGCTAGGGGGGATTGGCGATCGGGGACGAGGTGGAGGGGCCCGGGGGAACCGGGGAACACGGCGAAAGAGCCGCGGGCCGCGGCACTCACGGGAACCGAGTCGATCTAACCTTCGAATGTATACCGCTGTCACGCTACTCAGGCTTGGTCCTCGCTAGTACGGAACCGTCCATACGTGCCAGCGGTTCCGCGGTGTCTCGCGCGCTCCTACCTTCCTCCTAACCTCCAGGTCGCGGCGCGGCGTGCACGGGCCTACCGTCAGCGCAGGATTTTCCGCCTTGCCAGCCCCGCGACACACCATTACAGTGGTCCCGAGCGCGTGACCAGGAAGCCAGCAGAGCCAGCAAGCCCGGGGAACCAGCGAGGGTCGTTGGCGCGAGTGAGCCGAGTGCCAGTGGCCAGTGCGTTGTTTCCGCGAGTTCGTGGCTCGTGGTACGTGAACGGTGTTGTCTACGGTGCGTTGCGTGCTCCTGTGCCCGTTTGCTCGGCTTACCGGTCGAGGGAAACAGGACGACGATCCAGATGGCAGGTTGGTGCTACGTGGACGAGCGTTCTAGGATCACGAGGATGCGCGACCAACGAGGATCGGGATCCTTGCCTGATTTCTGACCGATTACCGTTAATCGCCGATCGCGCTCGCTGGATCCCCGTCGATACGGAAGGTGATTGCTCCTCTTTCTTTTCTCTTGCCTCTCTATCTATCGCTCTCTCTCTCTCTTTCTCTCTCCCTCTCTCTCTCTCTCTCTCTCTCTGTCTGTCCGTCGCTGGCGGTCTGTCTTTCTCCGTCCGTCGAAGTAGGCGACGTTGCTTTTTAAGGTCGCGTTTGGCCCCCGCAGCGTATGCGGGCCCCATCTCTCGTTTCACTCTTTCACTCCGTCACTTGCAGACACGAGTTCTCGTTGCCTCTCGCGGATGCCTCGACTGTTCAGCGCCGCGCTTATTGCCCGGCGTTTCGTGCTCGAAAACGGAGACGAGGAATCCGCGACTGTTGCAGTTTCTGGGTTAGAGAGGCAATCGGCGTTGGACGCGCGCGGTTATTAGGTCGCCCCGGTGGGGACTCCGTGTTTTCTATGCAACTTTCTCGCGTCGCGGGAAAAGGAAGGTGGCCTCTCCGTTGACGCGCTCGTAAACTCCTCGCCCGTATACACCTCCGGGACTGCTCCTGCTCTGTAATATCGTCCCCCTTCCTCCTCGCTCTGTCAGGAAATCTAGCGCGCGCGAGCACGGCTGCGATATACCGACGGCAGATTTCCATGCTCGCGGTGGCGAAGTTGTTTAGTCGTCGTTGCCGACGGTAAGTTTGCCTTCCATTTCGTTGTGCCGCGCGTAATGCGTTGGCGATTAGCACGACAGGCATTATCGGGTAATTAGGTTTACGACTTTTGTCAATCGGTCGGTAATTAACCGAGTCTTGCCGAGCGAGCGACTTTTAACGGTCGACCAGGCGCTGCGGAGCCTCGAAAAATGCGCACCATTAGCGACGGGTCGGCGGTCGGGCTGCCGGCTCGTAAAAGTGCATCGGATTACGGTTTAATTGCGAGTCAGGAATTCAGCCGCGCTGCGGATCGATAACGAAAAATCGCCTCGCCCGTTCTCACGCGTTTCGGGAGCAGCGCGATCGAGATAGCCAGGCGATCGAGCGACAACGAGCAAGTTGGAACCGTTCTTTCCGTACCGCTGACTGCACTTATCGCGGGGATTCAGAGGAATTCGCTGTAACTGGCGGAAATGTGGAGCGAAACCGGTTGGCGGTGTTCGTCTATCGACATAACCGCGAGGCGAAATTCGATTCCCAGCGATTTCCTTACGCGGTTCCGGAGCGTTCCACTGGGCAGTGTATAACATTCGTGCTCTCCGCGGTGAATTCAGACAGAGTCGCAGGCTCTTCGCTCTCTTCTCCTCGACTTGTTTCTCGCGAAATTCAACCCCTCGAATCGATACCTGTTACGCCACCACTTGGATCCACCCTCGCCTCGATAAAACTTTCCCATTCGACTTTGATCCGTGCCGCGTATTCTCCTCAACTTCGCCGAAAATCTCAAATCTCTTCTCGCTCGGTGCTCGGTGCTGTATAGCGGGTAGAAAATTGGAGAAGAATCGTATCGGGGACAAGAGTGGGTCCTCGAGCGTGAACACTCTCGCGCGCGATCTCCGCGCGGCTCGAGCATGGGGACCCCTTAAAGGGGATCACCTCCTTCTTTTTTCCACCGGCCCCAGATGCGCCGGGGAAACGGAAAGTCGTGGCGGAACGGTTAATCGAGACCCCGCTGCGAATTTTCGAGGGTGTCGTTCCCCGTGGTTCAGGCTCGAGGGAGCGTTAGGCGCGGAAAATGGGGAAGAGTGTCGCACGCACCGCGCGCACGGGACAATTACTGGATACGTGCCATTGCGAACGGTCGGGACAGCAGCAAGAGGAGCAAGAGGTGCAACTGGAGGGGGAAAAGAGAAGAGCACCGAGTAGCGCTGCTGGAGGGGGATAGGTACGCCGTATAGACCCGACGGAGGTACCAGCCACGATCCATCGGACATGCTATATCATTGCATACGTTTAGACGACATAATTACATGCACGCGCGTCTATACTTCTACGCTGTAAATATGTGTATAGATAGGTTTATAGATAGATAGCTAGAGGCGCGGTAGTGTCTCGATGCCAAGTACATGGAAGACACCCTGTATATGTCGACTGTTGCTACTATTATTTACTCGTCGCACGGCAACCTAACCTGAAACTTATTTCATTAATATCTCATCACGCCTGCTATATTTTCGAAATTTAAAGGCATTTTTCTTGTGTAAACCGCATACCAGCTTTCGAATAAGACCGAATTTAATTAAATCGGTCCACGCATAACAGGGATATTGTAATTATTCTTCTCATTCTTCTTCTTCTTATTCTCCGAACAAATTTTGTCGACATAATACGCATACGCGTTATACGCACACCTTCGGCCAAAAAGAAACTAACACATGTTTCGTTCGTCAATCGCTATCTTCACTGTGCAAGCTACTCCAAATTTTGACAGCTTACCGTCAAGTTATGACCAAGTTATAAACGTGTTTTTGCAAATATGTATCGTTGTACCATTGAATTGCAACTAAAATGCAGTCTCAAATACAAGGTAAGTTGTCGAAATTTGAATTGCGACATGTTTGAATATTATTAAAGTGTTTCTTATTCGTAACTAAACTGGGGATTTAAAATAATACTGTGACTGGATTTGTCCTTAATTCTGTCCCGTGATAATTTGTAAGTTATAATATTAAAAATTATCTGAAGTCATTCCCTATGCAAATTATCTTTGTAAAAAGAAGTGAGATCTCCATAAAAAACTTCAAAAAAGTAAAAAAAATACGCCAAGTACATACATAAAAAAGTCGAGGACGAAAAAGAGTATTATCAAATAAATCACAAAAAAATAGAAGATAATAATAAATGTAATATTAAAAATTATCTCAAATCATTCCTTATGCAAATTATCTTTGTAAAAAGAAGTGAGATCCCCATAAAAAAACTTCAAAAAAGTAAAAAAAATACGCCAAGTACATACATAAAAAAATCGAGGACGAAAAAGAGTATTATCAAATAAACCACAAAAAATAGAAGATAATAATAAATGTAATATTAAAATTTATCTCAAATCATTCCTTATGCAAATTATCTTTGTAAAAATAAGTGAGATCCCCATAAAAAACTTCAAAAAAGCAAAAAAAAATACGCCAAGTACATACATAAAAAAGTTGAGGACAAAAAAGAGTATTATCAAATAAATCACAAAAAATAGAAGATAATAATAAATGTAATATTCAAAATTATCTCAAGTCATTCCCTATGCAAATTATCTTTGTAAAAAGAAGTGAGATCCCCATAAAAAACTTGAAAGAAGTAAAAAAAATTCCAGAAGTTAATATACTAGAAACGCCACCCACTTGGGGAATAGCGAGAAAGAAAAAACATCTTACATACGATTTAATAAAACAAATAATACAAAACTGGCTGTGAACTTATGCTGGATGCAAACTTAATGCAAAGTCCTAGATGATAGATTATTCGCTACAATTGTACAACTGTAATACTGTAAAACCGTGTACCTGAATAAAAACTATTTAGAAGAAAAAAAAGGAGGATAGGTACGCGGTTTCTACGTTCACGGGGCTGCGCGGCGTGTCGTGGAAAGATGGGTGAGCGAGCACACGGTGTGTGTAGGAGGTGTTGGATATACGGGGCGTGAAAAGGAAGGGTGAAAGGGTGGTAAAAAATAGATGGGTGCAAGGTATTTATACCCTGCGCGCATCGGTTATCGGGTCATCCCGTAAACGCTACGAATTTCATTCTATATTTTTAGAAGATGGGGCACCGCCGCACCGATCGCGTTCCTTTGCTACCAAGTTTTTCTCAATGGCGACAGTTAGCTGCGTTGGATCGATTATTCTCCAATTATTCGAGGGCCGTACACGTGCAGCTCCTCCACCCCCCGTCACTCCTCTCGAGGGGAAAATCGCCCGTTCTTCTTCATTCGCACGGGCTGGAATATATATTCTAGTGGCCGGGGCAAAAATTCGACCCAAATCCGTCGCCGTTGAAGCGTTCCTCGAACGATCGAGAGCTGGAGGTTCGCGAATGGACGTGGATTGGTCGCGGGGAACGAGTCCTGTCCCCCCATCCCATCGAGCCCACACGGATCCTCTTCGATCGCCGACGTTCCTCGCCCCCGAGTGCTCCAGATTACGCGGGCGTGCGCGCAAAGCAATCTAGACAATTTAGAGAATTTAGACGACACGTTTCCCGCTGCTAATGGATCGATCTTATCGCGGCGTCAATCGAATTTGCCGCCCCCTATAGCGAGTGGAAAGTGGCCGAGGCTAATCGAATTTACTTTCACGCCGCTGCGAGGAGAAGAGCTCTGGCGAGCGAGCGAGCGAGCGAGCGGGCGAACATCCGCGTGCCTTGGGAGGGGGAACGAAACGATTTCAGCAATTCCGCGGAACCGATCCGTAAAGCCTGACCCCGGACGTTCGATCCGGAATGCATCCACTGTTCTCGGGTGAACGCCACGTTCCGTTCGGCACGCTCCTAACCTCCCCCTGTTTATGTCGCGGCGACCGAAACGCAAGGGGCGGGGGAAGAAAATGCAGGTCCCGGAGCTAGAGCCCGCCAGGCTCGTTAGCATTTAGATTGCTAAATGGCGTTAGACACGGCGAGATTCGAAGTACTTTGGGCGGTGAAGAGAGCAGGTAACCGGTGTGCGCTCTTTCGCCTGGCCTGGCCGCAAATTTGCATGCAACGAGTCGGTGTCTGGAGCGGCGAGGGACGCGCGCGACACGTAGGACCCCATTACGCGTCGCTACGAGTTGCGCAAAGATTAATTTACTTCGCTTGTTTATCTTGCGGGAGAGAAACTCTCGCTGTTGCAAAAAATGAAAAAAGAAAGAAAGCGGATGGCACATAAATAAAAATACCGAAGATCTCGCGAGAAGCACAGTCCGTGCATTTACCGATGATGTAACCGAGGCTCCTTGAAGATCGCCTTCGTGACCCAACTCGCTCTTCCCTCGGCCCGTTTCCATTATATATCCTACCGCAGGAACGTCGTCTTGGAAACTGGTGACCGAGGAAAACGTCGCCAGACAAAGCATCCTCCGTGGGCAGGCGTGATGTAATTGCACGGAACGTTGGAGAAGTTGCGCGGCACCCAGCCGCCATTATGGTCGCTCGAGAGGTGTCTTTCTCTCGGGGAACAGTTGACGCCGCAGAGTGAAATACCTCGCCGGTTGAAATGAAAAATTGCCAAGCCTCCAGCAGCCGCCCCTGCAACCCGGAACTCTGCGCGACGAACCAGCAGATTTCGTCGTTTCGTCGGCGTGTCCAAAGGGCGTGGAAGCATCGGATGCCGCGCGTGTAGCCAACCGTCAGCCACGCAATGACTGACGATACGGTTGTAAAGCGTGCACGCGTGCACGGTGCACCAGCTAGCTGGGCTGTACAGTTAGGAAACTGGTCCCCGGATGGTCGCGCCGCGTCAAGCGACGCAAGTACTGTTCCTGATTTCTCGATATTTTTTATTCTCGAGAAATCAGAAATGAGATCATATTTCTGGAGAATTCTAGAGAAACTGAAAAAAATAATGCTAAAATTATATTTCTGGAGTAATGTTGATAATTCTTATCAAAAACACAAGAAAACTTTAACTAAATGATTATTCCTGTCTAATTTACACGAAACTTGTGTAAATGAAAAAATAGGTATTAAATATAATTGGTGAATTTATTTAATACAAAATTTGTACAAAGCGAGACACTACTTTTTGGTCTTAGAATCTATTTTTCTGAGCAAGGGAATTAGCTTCTTTCATACATGTAACAATTAACGCTTACGAAGAAAATCCGCAGATCATCTGATTTTTCAAAGGGGGATCTACGGAATCCTACGGAAAGTTTTACTCTCCCCTGCGGATTTTCAAAAATCTGAGTTGGCAACACTGCTCCAAAGCTTCGCTAAAATCGCTTCGAAACATTCGGGGAGGCTGAGACAGTGCTTGGACGCTTCCCAGAGGGTGGCAGCGCCGCGTAGGGTGCAACCGCCTCGGCGAGAAGACGCGCTGAGGCAGCCAAGCTGTTGACTCGTCCAGGATTCGTGGAACGCTTGACGGACGGTGTTATGCAACGGGATTAAGGCCGCCGCGCACTTTGGCGAAGCGAGTTAAGGAATTAATAATCAATTAATTGTTTAGAAGCTTTTCGCGGCAGCTTTCAAGTGGAGCGCGCAGCGCGAGGGAATATGTGTAGAAGACGATACCGGCTTCGCTAAAAGTGCGAAGGTTTATTAAGAAAACTGAGTGGCACGCGGAGGGTTAGCAACCCTCTGTGGATTTCTGGGGTGTATTCTCCACCGGTGACTATCTTCTCTGACTAACCCTAGGGGTCGGTGGACGATTATTCCCCCAAACACTGAAACCACCCTACATAATCTCCGCGTAACAACTGCGGACCGTGGAACGTCGAACCGTGACTGGTCGGAATTTTGCGCGGGATTTACTTTAGAGAGTGTTCCCAGCGGGAGGAAATGTTAATCGTCTCGCTCGTTATAGCCCGCTGGAGGTGGCGCGAGCTCGAAATTGCTGTGCAAGCGCCGCCCTGGCTCCTCTCGGCTCCGCGGCTTTTCTCGCTCGTCTGCTTTCCCACCGCAGCTCGCGGACTCGCCCCGCGCCAGCTCCGCCGAGCTGGAAAGCGCAGCGCGAAGATTACCGAGTCGGTTGGCTCAGGTACCGCGAAATTTTTGATCGCGAGGCGCTGCGATTTTTCTCGGCTCCCTCCTTTTCCGCTGTCGATCCCTTTCCTCCCCTCTGAGTGCTGGATGCTCCCTTCTGTGAAAGAAAAATGGAAATTCAGGCGACGGGATTCGAACACAAGATCCGCGGTTCCCCCTCTGTTTATTTTTTTCCCCAACATTTATTAATAACAATTATAATTGAGAATACTCGTGGAATAGCTTAACCTGTGTTAAATCAATCGCAGTCTTAATTTACTGCCCCTTAGTTATTGGTACCTGCCCTCCGATGTGGATCTATCCTATATTATGGTTTCTTTTATGGATGGAAGTCTCCCTTTTCCTTTGCTTTATCGCTATGGTGTTCGAAAAATCAAATCGCAACCTCATACAGTACTGGAAATATTTATCGCGTCACGCGAATAAACGCGCTAGCACTTGTACATCTCATTATTAATACTAGAGAAATGTTATTGCCGAATTTATGCACTGCAAAACTCTGTGTTATTTCCCCATTTTGTGTTATAACTCGTGAACTGTATAATATTTTTTTTTACCAAATGCTAGATCTAATTAAAAGAAGCAACTTTTGTCTTGAAACTTTTTCGCTATTCCTTATAGTTTGCGAGTTAAGACATAAAATCGAAAAATAGCCGAATTTTTCAGGGGTTAATTTCACCCCGTTCGAGTGACTTCGGGCAGCAAACAAAAATTGCGTTGTAATCAGGAGGAAATCCTCTACGTGATTCACAAAGTTTCAGAATTTTTTGAATTTCCGGGTTCGGGATCTTTCCTTGTCAGTCTGTTACTGTCACTTCGTGCGGTCCACCGGTGAACCTGCACGCTCGGCCGGGCAGCTATCGCGCCGCTCCACAACGTCAGCGTAAACGGAAGTATTCCGGGAGTGCCGGCGCACTGTACAGTGACTCGCATTAATGTTCGGACACTTTTTAAAATCCCACAACTTTTTTAGAATTGGTCCAAACAACTTGAGTTTTTTTGAGAAGCTAGAAGGATTAGTTTGCTAACTGACGCGTTTCGTCGTTTTGAAAAAAAAATGTATTTAGTTGGAATAGGGAAAAGAATAGTAAAGGTCGACTTTTAAACTTTTTTTTTGTAAGCTTGTAATGAAAATTAAAAAAAAAACCGTTTGTAATCTAAAAAAAAAAAATATATTTGGTTGGAATAGCGAAAAGAATAGTAAAGGTCGACTTTTAAACTTTTTTTTGTAAGCTTGTAATGAAAATTAAAAAAAAAACCGTTTGTAATCTAAAAAAAATGTATTTGGTTGGAATAGCAAAAAGAATAGTAAAGGTCGACTTTTAACCTTTTTTTTCTAAGCTTGTAATGAAAATTAAAAAAAACCGTTTGTAGATTACAACCAAATACATTTTTTTTAGATTACAAACTTTTTTTTTTAATTTTCATTAAGCTCACAAAAAAGTTTAAAAATCGCCCTTTACTATTCTTTTCGCTATTCCAACCAAATACATTTTCTTTCAAAACGACGAAACTCGTCAGTTAGCAAACTAATCCTTCTAGCTTCTGAAAAAAACTCAAGTTGCTTGGACCAATTCTAAAAGAGTTATGCGATTTTAAAAAGTGTCCGAACATTAATGCGAGCCACTGTATATTAAAATTCATTTGGAGGTTTCTACACGTGACTCGTTTAACTCGGTTTCGCGTTTATGCTACTCATATTCAAAATTGGGTTAAAGGAAATATTACGTAAGAAACTCGCGACTTCCTCGTCGTCAAAAAATCCTCGCGTAATTTAAGGGCGGTTTCCCTACAGCTCTAATTTCCAGCGACGTAAACGCGCCCTGAGCACGAATCTTCCGTTGCACCACCGCCGCCGCTGTACATCTCCCTTAACGCAGACAAAGCGGTTTGGTTTCAAGGCAACGTTAGAGTATCGCTGGGTGGTGTGTGACGCGCCCTTGAAAAACAGTCTGGACGGGAGCAGAGGAGGCGCACTTTCTCTGAATCGTCGAGGGATATTCGAGCGCGCTCTGGCCCGCTGCCAGGTACGATCGGAAACGTACCTACCCGTCGCCTGCCGTTGTCGCGAAATTTTCTCCGCGGATGCACCGACGTCGGGACGCGGGGCCATTCGGATTTCCACATTAACCGCCCCTCGTTCAACCCCTGAATCGCACTGTGCTCGCGCAAATCACGTTTCCTACGCGATTCGATTCCCTTCAACAGTGGCGGTGTCGGAACAGGCTACCTTCGGCTGGAAAATAGAACGACTCGCCGGGGGATGGTCTGTGGAGAACTGTAGGTCAAGTGATGCTAATAACGTAAGCATTTTTTGTTCTGCGTGAAGGAACCTTCTTAATGAAATTGCGAGCTTTCGCAGCATCGTGAATTCGACAAGGGAACACCCCGAACCCGGAAATTCAAAGAATTCTGAAACTTTGTGAATATGTAGGGAATTTCCCCCTGCAAATTTTGTTTGCTGCCCAAATTCACTCTAAGGGGGTGTAATTGACTCCTGAAAATCCGGTTATTTTCCGATTTTCTGCTATAACTCCTGAACTGTATAATAATTTTTTTACCAAATGCTAGATCTAATTAAAAGAAGTAACTTTTGTCTCGAAACTTTTTTTCTATCTCATATATTTCGCGAGTTATAACAGAAAATCGGAAAATAGCGGAATTTTCAGGGATTAATTTCACCCCCTTTGGGGGAATTTGGGCAGCAAACAAAAATTGCGTTGTGATCAGGAGGAACTCGCTTACATATTCACAAAGTTTCAGAATTTTTGGAATTTTCGGGTTCGGGATCTTCCCTTAGTAGGGGAGACCGGGGCTAAAAGTTCCGGGGGTAAGTTGTTCCGACGGCTCTATCTTCAAAATAAAAAGAGCGTTGTACTTTAAATTATTTTTTCCGTGTGAGTTGATCACGCCACTCTGTCCCCCACTTTAATAGCGTCCGCGACAGCGAATTGTGTGGTTGTAAGCAAGGACCTATTAGTCGCGTACCAGATAAGTAAAAATTTTTCTATCATTACTTTTTGGTCTATTTCAATTATTTAACGTAGATATTATAGATTGAATCGTTCTTATGGATCAAATGACATTTAAGAACATGGTGTAATAGTGTTTATCGTTTGAATACATGTATAAGCAGAATAATCTTTGAAATTGCTACATGTGTCGGTAGGGGCTAGTTGTTACCGTGACTTGGGGCACGTTGGTACCGTAAAAACTTGCCCCGCCGCAAATAGGTCTGTGAAGATAGCACCCCCAAATTCGATTTTTTAAAAAAACTCAACGGCATTCGTTTGTCCTTCGTTTGCCCACGTTTGCCCATAAAAATTTTTTTTTTGCCCACCCTACAAAAAAAGTTATGAATAAAATAAAAAATTTGTCTTCATCACCCACGATGAATGCATTTCAATTTTTTAAAAGAAGGATACGAATATACCCGACCTGGCCACGTTTGCCCACTCTCAGATTTCATTTGCCCACCCTCCAGAATTTAAATAAAAAATAAAAACCTCGAAAAGAAGGGTACAGGTGAAGCGATCGCGTTAAAGTTCGATTTTTCTAGAAAATATTATCAAAATCGGTCTTTCAACGATGCAGTCCGTTAGTTTAGATGTAGAAGAGATTTGCCCATGCATTAATTTCGTATGCCCACCCTCCAGAATCGAATTATTAACAAAGATAGCCAAGAAGTGCGTCGTTGGAAATAATTCGAGAGTATCGCCAGACATCTGTTTACGTTTCGGCAGTGGCACTCGGCGCTGCGCCCCTTTAGTTAGGGTAGCAGCGCTGCGTGTCGTCATCGAACGTGCCGAAACGTAAACAGATGTCTGCGACACTCTCGAATTGTTTCCAACGACGCACGAAAGTCAGTCGGTCTACAGAGTTCGGGCGCAACTCTTGCGAAATCGTGCGTTCATTTACGGTTTGTGAAGTAACTGTGACATTATATTATTTTCC
This sequence comes from Andrena cerasifolii, assembly GCF_050908995.1. Lineage (NCBI taxonomy): Eukaryota > Metazoa > Arthropoda > Insecta > Hymenoptera > Andrenidae > Andrena > Andrena cerasifolii. The sequence goes on from NC_135123.1 coordinate 7,871,802, forward strand.
GTTGTACGATATCATTGCGGTAATTAGTGAAAAATGACTAGAAAACCACTCTGGTATTATTCTGCACATGCTGCAGATGTGTGAAAAGTGTGAAGTATTCGATGAGCGATACAAATTGAAGTGGATAACATGTCACCAAACACCTTTAACCTTTACGGTAAGAACAATCCATTTTGATAATTCATTCGGAAAAAAAACGAACGGAAATGTATTCGGTTTAACGGGTACCGCACTTCTTGGCTATCTTTATTAATAATTCGATTCTGGAGGGTGGGCATACGAAATTAATGCATGGGCAAATCTCTTCTACATCTGGACAAACGATATGCATCGTTGAAAGAACGATTTCGATATTATTTTCCAGAAAAATCGAACTTTAACGCGATCGCTTCAACGGGCACCGCACTTCTTGGCTATCTTTATTAATAATTCAATTCTGGAGGGTGAACATACGAAATTAATGCATGGGCAAATCTCTTCTATGTCTAAACTAACGGACTGCATCGTTGAAAGAACGATTTTGATATTATTTTCCAGAAAAATCGAACTTTAACGCGATCGCTTCAACGGGCACCGCACTTCTTGGCTATCTTCATTAATAATTCGATTCTGAAGGGTGGGCATACGAAATTAATGGATGGGCAAATCTCTTCTACATCTAAACTAACGAACTGGACCGTTGAAAGAACGATTTTGATAATATTTTCGAGAATAATCGAACTTTAACGCGATCGCTTCATCTATACCCATTTTTTCGCGGTTTTTATTTTTTATTTAAATTCTGGAGGGTGGGCAAATGAAATCTGAGAGTGAGCAAACGTGGTCAGGTCGGGTACATTCGTATCCTTCTATTAAAAAATTGAAATGCATTCATGATGGGTGATGAAGACAATTTTTTTATTTTGTTCATAACTCTTTTTTGGAGGGTGGTCAAACGAAAATTTTTGATGGGCAAACGTGGGCAAACGATGGACAAACGAATGCCGTTGAGTTTTTCCAAAATTTCGAATTTGGGGGTGCTATCTTCACAGACCTGCCGCAAATGTATAAATTGTTTCCGCTGTGCTTTAAGATGCGAACATATGAATGAAAGGCGGAAAGGGACACGACTTCGATCGAAGATATGCGTAAAGATAAATAAAAACTGTCGCTTTTGGTTTTCTTTTAAAGATAATACATTTTTGTTGGTCCGAACCTTCATAAATAACCATTATTATTAAAATTCTGCTTTATTTCATTAGAAGGCAACTCTTATATCATAGTAACAACTTACCCCAATGCGATAACAACTTGCCCCATATAGGGGTAAGAAGTTCCGCTTCGATCAGCCACAAATAAATTACTTTCTATGGGAAACCTATTACAATATATTAAACACAAGCTTAAAATCAGAAAATATAATAAATTTAACAAGAAATTAGTCAATAGTGAAGAGAATAACTACATTATTTTCCAGTCATTTTTTATGTTTTATCGAAATCGGAACTTTTAGCCCCGGCCTCCCCTACACAAATATTTTATCTCCACTTTTTGTGGAGTTTTTAAATGCGACAAGTATTTCCTGACTCTTTCTTTATGCCGTATAAAAATCACATTTACATATATATCTCACAAATTTGTCAGAAATAGTAGTTTTCTTCATTAAATACCCACCCCTGAATTTTATCTACCACTGCACGTTTAAACCCATTTCTCTGTGAAACACTAAAAGTAGATACACGATATTTCCGCACAAAGCCATCGAAGTATTACCACCTCTATAATTTCTAACACTACTATTTCTCTCCTTCTTGCCTTCCAATTTTCGTAATGTTTACTGGCGCAATAAAAGCTTACCATAAAGAATTTTCGAAAGAAATAAATTTCACCAGAATCGATCACCGTATCACAGGAACTACAATCTCCTAAATTCCCGCCGAACATCCCCTGTCACTAGATATTAATTTCGACGCGGCAAAAATCGCACGCGATGGCCCATCGAGCTATAATTAATTGGCGACGCAGGCTCGCCTAAGCGGCCCGTCTGGACGCTGTTGCATGTTTACGCGAGCGTTTCAGATAGCATCGCGCCGAATTTAACACCGGCCCGCAGAAAATCAAGGAAACTCACCGACGCTGGTGTTTCCGGCCGAGCGGCAGCCACCCCCTGAATCCCTCTTGCCCGTCGCCCCACGATAAGATCGCCGCGATTGCATACCACAGCGTTCCGGGTGTCTCCCTTCGGAAACGCTGAAATACACTCCCGCCGGCGAATTATCGACTGAATGGAAAAACGGTGGAACCGTTCCGACCTCGTGCTCCCGTTTTACTCCAGCCTGATTTGCATCGCGGCAGGCCTTGGAATTTCATTACTATTTCCCCGGGGAGCTCCGAGGATTCCGCCTGTGCAAGTAGGGCCGCAGAGAACTAGGTTGGCCCCGCGATCTTAATAAAAAAAAGTGCACTCTGTTTCACCGGCCGGATAAATAGCTGCCCCAGCCGCGATGTTTTCGCCACTTTAGAATTTCGTTGCTACTCACCGTGGGGGGAGGGGGTCTTGGAAAGTGGAGAGAGTACCGAAAGGATCCTCGCCGGCGAAAAGCTGAATTTTCAGCGGCTGATAAGTGGGGGCAAGAAAGTGGCAGCCGATCGACTCGAATCGACTCGACTCGCGAGGTGCGTTGAACCACTCGGCTCGGTCTACCCGTTAATTTTTCTCGCCAGCCAGCGGTTCCAAATATAAACCCCTTGGTCCGCGCGTGTCGTGGCATCCGTCCTCGACGCTGCGGAGAGACGGAGAGTTTATTTTCTATGGTCAGGCGACACGTGCGCGAGTCTCGCCTTTCTCAAGCTGTGGTTCGGAACGTTCATCGGGGTCCTGAGAAGCTTCGGCGTCTTCGAGAGTCGCTCGCGTGCAAGAGGAAGCTTCGAACGTCCCCGTTGTTCCCCGGAGATGAGAGTGATCGTGAAAAAGAGGCAGCGGAACGTACCCGAGGCTCGCGCTGTCCGACGCTATGCCTTGAGCTCGCTGAAGTAGAGATTCAGGTGGACCCCAGACCACTGCTCGAAGAGATGTCGAGCTTCTTCCGCAAAGTGATGCTCTGCGGATGCTCGACCCGGACGGGCATCGAGGGCCAGACGTTCGTCGTGGACGAGTCGGTGGACGACGATCGCTCAAAGTCCACGGAGTTTCCGTCGGCGGAGGAGCAGCACTCGGACGTCGCGAGGCACTTCGATCTGTCCGCCATTAAGTTCATCGACGACGAGGAGATGGACGACGATCTAGTTTCCCTTCGAACTGGTAGGGGCACCGCGAAGGGAGGTCTTTTAGGGAGGGGTGGGTTTTGTAGTTTCGCAACCATCGAGCAGCTAAATCTCTCCTTTCCGTTGATACAGTAGAATTGCGAATTTTCTACTCCACGGTGGAATTGATTCGCGCCGTTAATTGCGGGCCCAGGGTCGACAGGAACGGTTTAAAATTTCATTTTAACCAGTTGCAGGTGCGTTGAGTTAAAAGTAATAGACTAATCGGTTTGAAATTGTCCACAGCAGAGCTGGACGGGTTCAACGCTGGTCGGGTGCGAGAAGCTTGGGTCATCGCCGTCGAAAGGTAATCACTTGCTTCTACTTTTAAAGCAACATGCCCAGAGAACGTCGGTAGTTCCTCGGCGCCCCTGAGTGATCTAACCAGCGTGCGCCTGGGTCCTTGGAAGCCCGTTCTAACGGTGGGAAAACGTTTGTCGGTTGCAGGCGGGCAAAGGAGAGGCTGCAGAGGCTGGCGTCCCACTGGCGGATTCAGCCGCGCGATATTCAGGCGATCCACCAGCAGGTAAGCGCCTCTAACGAGCAATTACTGGCAATCACGCGGATAGCCTTTGATTCGAGGAAAGAAGAGCGCCGGCAGCCTTTCACCGCGCCGAACCGAGCACACCTTACGTAACGGGCACCGAGGCGTTGCATCTCCAAAGATAACCGGCCCCCCTCCGTCATAGGAGCCGTCGTTCAGGAGAAATGGCCAGTGGATGTTCGGCCGATCGATCGACATCGATTCGAACCACTCGTTCCTGGTGAACGCGCGCCACCGAGATAAACTGCAGTCGCGCGCGCGTCTCCATTGTATTCGAGCAATTAGTTCCTATTCCGCTGGCGTCCGTGGCTGGCCTCTATCGAACATTCTAATCAGACTCGTGTCCGCGCGAATTCACGGCATTCCGCGGCTCGTCCGATCCAGCGACGCTGCTGAATTCCGTAAAATCGCCAGAAATTACCAACCGGTGGTATGTAAATAGTAGAAACGGTCTAGCCGGGAAACTACCCCAAACCCGCCCTCAATGATCGATCTGCAATTTCGAGAATTATGTACGTGCCAGAGCTAAGAAGTACCTGCTACGCGCTTTTTGAAGCGTTCAAATATCTTGAGTAGCTGCTGAGAAGAAAAATGGTAAAGTCACACAATTGATTTCACGCAGCGTTACATTCAATTAATTTTCATTTGGTCAATCTTAAAACGTCCACGTTTTTCAAAACATGTCCATAACGAGGAGAAACAGGGCTTCGTCCTCCTATTTTTCCAAATTTTTAAAAAGATGCCTTCAACTATAAAATTGCGTTTGTTTAGAACAATTACTAAATAAATAGTCAAATATTCGTTTTTATTAAGTGAAATAATTTTTATTAGGTACTCTTATATCTGCACCGTAAGCACCCAAAAGGTGATTTTCATCAGTTTATTAGTTCACCAGTTATAATTTTCGGAAAAATAGTAAACGCTATATTTCAAACAGCTGTAACATCCACAATTTTTGACATTTGCAAAAATCCTTCGAGGTATGTTTATATACCCCTAAAGACTACAACATATCAAAGTTGCACTTTAGCGGTTCCTCTATCTTGTCGTGTAGACTCTCAGCTTCTGAGAGAGTTTCCTAGCAAAAAAATAGTAAAGTAGGAGCAAACGGACCGCGCGCTGACCCTTAGAATTTCACGACGTTCGAAGCGGAAAGATTTTTCTCAGGCCTGTTGCCTCGTTACCTTCCGGTCAACACGTGCCTGGGAGTATTCTTTCTCTCCGAGAGAAAGTTACTTAAGGACAAACGACTGCCTTTGGGACAATTGTTTAGACTACCCGGCAAAGGCGGCAGCCAACGAGCGAGCGAGCGGTCGTCGTCGCGTCGAATCGATCGGCCGCGAGCAGGGAAATCGTTTGCTGGTTACAGAGCTCGGTTATGATGTGTGGAATGCAAAGTAAATGAGCGTAGTGAGCGGCTGGCAGGATCATGCGCGGCCTTGGATGAGTGCAGCCAGCAAGGCGCGCCTCGCCTCACCTCGCATCGCCTCACCTCGCATCGCCTCTCTTCCCACCTATTCCACAGGTTGTGTCCGAAAACACTGCCGGAGATGTCTCCTCTTCCGTGCTCCCGCCTCCCCTCGCGAGCCTAGACGCCCGGGCCGCCGAGGGGAGCCGCGGAAAAAGGGCCCCTGCGGCCCAGGGCCCCCCTCTGTTCGCCGCGGTGGAACGCGACAGGTGAAGCCGATCACAGCTGATCGTTCGCCGTGCTCTCTCTGTTCGCAGATCAACGAGTCAGTCGCGTCCACGAGCGGGGACAGCGCGGGCAAAAATGCCACCGGCAACCAGATTACCGTGACGTTCGCCGACAAGTAAGTGACATTTCATTCTTCGCGCTTCCGTGTTCCTCGCGGTACCCCCGATCGTCTCTCGTCCGACTCTTTCGCGTCCACTGGCTCCGCGCTGCATCGCTGGGGAGCCGAGCCACGGCTACGTGGAAAGGTCCGCGTCGAGATACGCGATCCGAGGCGGCCAGCGCCCAGTCGGCTGGGGCCTCATAGTGTCAAAGATTCTGGGACTGCTCCTGCGAAGGACCGCCCCTGTTCTCAGTTTAATAATAATAATTTCGATCTCTGTGGCTGGTTCCTCCTCCGGTTCGCATTCCCCGATAGCCTAACAATCGCCACTCGCCGTGCACGCCGCGGAACGCGAAAGCTCGCCGGCGCGGAGGAGGGAAGTACAATTACAGGCCGGATGCGAGGAATTGCGATTGACGTGATTGATATCCCATTGCGATGCAACCGCGCATGCCGGTCTTTGGTGGTGTTCTTTTTTTTTTTTTTTGTTCCGGAGGCATTAGCGTGTCAGAGGAGCGCGATCGTCGGTTTCTCGGTGCACCGCTAAAGCCCCGCCGGTGGATTTTGTCGCAGGGAACCGAGCCCGAGTCCGAGCCCGAGCGCCTTCACCTCGAAGCTCAGCAACGGCACGATCCCCAAGGGGCTGGCCAGCGACAAGGACCCGCGGGAGGGCAAGGACGCGCCGGAGAAACAGCAGAGCCCGGAGGAGACGAACCTCTTGGTGAGTGCCGGATAAAACGCCCCCTTTCTCCCTTTTCATCTTCTCGTTTCAGTGATTGGCGAGCGTGGCACCGTGCACCCTATGATAAAGAATAGCTGCGAGCCGTATCGGCGCTTTTTAATATCCTTGAAAGCGAGCGGCGGCTCGCGGGTGTCTCTATGCCCGCAGGTGGAAATGATTTCTCGCTGGTTATGTAAAGGCGCGCGGCGCGAGGCGCAAACATTTCGCGGAATCGTAATTCGTTGCTACCGTAATTAATAGCGGGTAACGCCGCGCAGGAATTCCGCCCCGGCGTTCCGCAGGCCCCTCCGACCTGCCGTAGAAAGTTTTCGTCGATTCCTTGCGATTAATCGCCGGCCAGTATTGTGTCGACGCGGTATACACGAGATCTGGCCGCTGCGCTGTTTGTCCGTCGTCGTTTTTTTTTCTTTTTTTGCCGGAGTATTTCGTAATCGCGGGCCGTGACTCACGTTGCAGACACCGGTGCAAGGCGGAAGAGTCGGGGAGCGACGTGCCAGCAGTCCCTTCCAAAATGGTCAGACAGAAGTCCTGATCGGGGAGCCGGAGGGCGGCCCAAGGTCGCCGCGGGGATCCACCTCGTCGGCGGTGAACGACGGCAACTTGCTGATCCCGCCGGATGAACGCGACGACCAGAAGCCAATTTGTAGGTGAGCGAGGAAATCGAGCTTTGATCGATGCATGCTTTTGCGCGTCGCTCGGCCGTCGGCCGTCGCCGCGAACGTCACACCAGCGTCACACAGGCGCATTCGGACGAGAGCCGGTCAAAGTATGCGACTCGCGTGGCTGCACCGTCAGTTGGAGAGCAGAATCAGCTGACCGTTCAGGGCCACCTCCTCCGCACTCGATACCTCAGTGCCTGCCACTTTTACTCGATGTCAGTGGCCTTGAGCGATCGATCCGTGTGCCCAGCGATATTCGCGCGACCCGAAATGCCACTTTGTCGCGTCGAGCTAGAACGGCCCCTCGTGCTCTCCGCTTCTTGACGCGTGACTAGCGTACGGAGAGGCATGGGCGAGAGGAAGATGGTAGGTGTAGGTCTCTCGGTTCCCGACCTTAGGTGCTTCGCCAGATGACCGCTAGATGTCGCGGTGAGCGCGTCGCGTTACCGACAGGCGGTAGGAATCTTCGTTACCGGGAGACAGCAGGCAAGAGGTTTATAGCACGTCTCCCGAGCATGCTTAATGGAATATCAGAGACGAATCGACGCAGTCGAGGCTTGAATTAATCTCTGGCCCGCTGGCTCTGCAATTATAACGCAATAAGGATAATAATGCTAATGGAATGGCGTAATGCAGCCTCCCCCCTCCACGGTACCCAGCCGAGCAAAGTGACGCGTTCACGAAGCTGCGAGAGATCAAAGGGAAGCTCCCGTAGCCAGTGGTGCTTTTATTCTCGGATTTATGCAGCCCACTTGGCCCGGCGAATCGAAATCTCCGGCGTGCCGCGAGGAGCTACGCTCCGTCCGCCGTCTGCCCGTAGTCACTTGGACGGTATTTCACGCTCGTGACACACCCACCGACTGGCTGCTGCGACTGCAGCCTAAACAATGCGTTTTCCAGTCCTCGCGGTGGGGCGGCTCGCTCTCCGCCAGCGTTTCCCAACCTTCCTATCCCGTTGGATGGGAAATCTTCGGTAGAATTTCGGTGGCACAAGTGGCCTGGTTGATTGAATTTTTTATCACAGCCGTCTGTGCAATGTTGCCATTGTTGGGGAGTGAAATGGAGAACCTCCGGTTCGCTTAACACACTTTGTGGGAATACCTTACAAATGGAAATTTGAAAATGGGACATTTCCCGTTGTGGGGTACAGGGCGACGCAAATCTGGTATTCCTTCGTAAGGCGTTGGAGTCACCCTCGAATCTACTTTGCCAGAAAACGGTTCGGTGCAAACAGAGAGTTCCCTATAGCGCTACAGGGAATCCATATTGGCGAGGACGGTGTCGAAACACGCAAGATTGGGAAACGCTGGCCGTGTTCGTTTCGGATTCCTCCTTCCTCGTTTCTTCTCCGACTCATTCTTTCGCCCCTTCCCTCGCTGCCTTGTGGCCGGCGACCGACAGAGACGAATGGCCCGCCACGAACCGTGTAAAGACGAGACGTTGAATATCTGTCTAATACTTTAGGAAGAATCGCTAGTCGCCCATTGGCTGGTTGGAGGTTGCTAAAGTCAGCCGTTGGGCGTCGCAGTTAGCGATCAGCAGGGAGTTGCCCCGAGGTTTCCTTCTCCCGTTTGGCGAAGGGCACCTGCGTGGTTTTCGAGCGAGAAGGAAATTGCCTCGGAGTTATTCATAGAGAGGAGAAGCGTGGAGGTGCGAATGAATGCGCCCATTGACACGGTGACGAGGGCGCGTGAATGGCCCCGAAATGAATGCTTTCGGTCGCGATGCACCAGCTCAGCCGTCTCGTCGCCCTCAATCTAGCCCCGGTGTGCTCGATTTTCGCTATGGATCGCGATCGAGCCGTCCCTGTTCCACTTCTCGGCGCTGGCGCGCTGCGCGGTGCGCGCTCTTTTCTCCGCTGAACCCCACGAGATCGCGGGTCCCGCGAACGTCTAACGAATTTCCCCTTTCGAAAGCCCTCGTTTAGTCGCCGGACGAGTGGCCTCACCTCGATCACCAAACGCGATGTGTACTCTCTCGGATTTCCTCTTGCTGCAGTCAGTGACGTCGACGAACGCGAGCGTTTCGATTAACTTGCCAATCAATGCTCGGGAAGTTGAGCGCGAAAATTGTCCGTTTTCGATAACGTCTGTCGACGGTGGATAGATAAGGGGGTAGCGGCGTCGAATGTACATAGGATCTATGTTATAGGTACGTATGCACTTATGTAGGTTGCGCAGGCAGAGGCGATGCTATCCCAGTCGATCTGTGGGGAAAGAAAGACTTTCACAGAGATAAGCGTGACCAAGTCAGCGATTCGCGGTCTCTGGTGTCCGCTGTCCGTTATCCGAGCCACGGATATCGATTTCGTGAGCGCAAATCGATATCGAGCCCGCCAGCGGACGTCCACGTTCACGCTCCAACCCGTCCGGGTCTCGTATGACATTTTTGCACGTCGCAGACCGGCACGTGAATTTGCATTTGACGGTGCAGCCCGCGGCGCCTTAAACAGTCGTGCCTGCTTCTTTCGTCCCGCGCTATCGATACTCTGATGCTCCTAATGATCCAACCTCTATCGATTGGCAAATCTGAGGGGACTCATTTACTATTTCTCTCATTTATGCAATTTGAGGAATTGTTAATTTGAAATTTTAGAATTTGAATATTTGAAAAGTTGAAAGTTGAAATATGAAATTTTAGAAGTTGAAATCTGAAATCTGAAATCTGAAATTTTAGAATTAGAAATCTGAAATCTGAAATTTTAGAATTAGAAATCTGAAATCTGAAATCTGCTATTTGAAATTTTGAAAGTTGAAATATGAAATTTGAAACCTGCAATTTGAAAATTTGAGAATTTGAAATTTGAGAACTTGAGAATTTGAGAATTTGGGAATTTTGGAATTTGAGAATTTGGGAATTTAAGGATTTGAAATTTGAGAATTTGAAATTTTGAATATTTGAATATTTGAATATTTGAATATTTGAATATTTGAGTATTTGAAAAATTGAAAAATTGAAAAATTGAAAAATTGAAAAATTGAAAAATTGAAAAATTGAAAAATTGAAAAATTGAAAAATTGAAAAATTGAAAAATTGAAAATTTGAAATATGAAATTGTAGAATTTGAATATTTGAATATTTGAAAAGTTGAAAAGTTGAAAAGTTGAAAGTTGCAAGTTGAAATATGAAATTTTAGAATTTGAAATCTGAAATCTGAAATTTGGAACTTGAAATCTGAAATTTCGCATAGGAAATTTTCTATGATAGGCTTCCATTTCATCAATTGCATAATTTTCATTTATTTCCCGCGATCCACTTGTAACCGCGTCGTTTGACAAGTCGAGTGGTTTAACGAACCGCGCAGAGATTTTCGAAATTGCTCGTTGCCCGGTGCAATTAGCCGAGCAGCAGAAAGCAAACAACTCGGAATAGTCGGTGGTGGTCGTCAGACGCTGCAGCCTGAGCCCGGTCGCCGTGGTCGACGGCGTTTCGTGGAGGTTCTCCGTGACACAGCCACGGAATACCGATTGCTCACTCTCCCATGGCGTTTCCTGTTCCGACCACGTACATATCCCTCCGCTTTCGAAATAAAAAGCACGCGGGCGCAGAGGTGGAGGAAAATAAAAGTGACGATGCAGAGGGCGGATGGGTGGAGGACGGTGTTGTAACGCGGAAGACGGCATCGCGCTTCAATTTTATTAATGTTGCTGTCCATATAACCGTTGGCTATCAACAAATAATATAAAAAAAGGTGCTCAAAAATATTGAGAAACACCGAAGTTACAACATTTTTTCCGCGCCGTACCGCGACCCACACAAGCCGCGGGCCGCCAATATCCTACAGGAAGAAGCTGCAGTTTCCTCGTGGAAATACTCAAGGACGCGGCTCGATGAATAATTGACCGGTACCCAATTATCAGGTCGTCTTGAAAGCACACAAGCGTTGCGTACGAACGCCAGATAAGAGCCTGTTATCGTTGGCTTCGTAAGAACCCGAGCAGCAGGGATCGTTCTCTCGCGACCGTGTCGAATCGCATTCGGCGAGCCGATTTATTCCTCGCCATTGACACCGTTGCGACGACACGCGGCGGGAATAACATTGGGGCGAGTCGAGATTACGCTTCTCGTCTCTTGAACTCGCCTGGAGAACTCTATCGGCAGTTCCTCCGCATGTGCATACTTATCCTGTATTCGAGTTTGATAGATCGCGCGGGCACTCAGGCTCCTCGAACCCCTCAAGTAGTAACAACTTGGAAACTGCGAAAGCAAATCCAGCCCCTCTGCCTCGTTCCTTCTTTACCAGTCAATTACCCTCGCGGTACCATGCATTTCTTCTTTCCCCTCGTCTGGATCGATCGATTTCCTGGGAAATTAAAGTCCGCGACTCGTCATCGCTGCCTCGATGATCAATCTCCTCGTTTACCAGCTGCACCTTGAACGTACATGGAGATTAGTTGCGACGCTCGTCAGCTGGACGTTCGCAGGAATCAGGCGAATGGACAGTGGATGGCTAAGCCTTCCACGTGACTCCGAAACGGAGGAAACGGGGGAAAAGGAGGCTAGAGAGGCAGCGACAAGTGGATCAGCGGAAGAGCGGCGGCTCGTGAGACAGGAGCGAATAATGGAGCGTGGATGTTGACAGAGCGGTCGTTAATCAAAGCGATTAATCGAATGTCACGGGACATCCTGGCTGGCGGATTCCTCCGCGTGGAAACACGGTGCGCGCGTGGTAGGTGCACTCGGATCCGAGTATAACCGCGCACCACTTTCCAATCTTCGGCCATAATGAGCCCCGGCGACGTGGCAGCTGGGAAATGGGGCGTTTTATCGGTCTTCCCGCTTCTGTCTCTACTTCGCTCGTAGACCCGGCAGACGATCCGCGCGGGCCACGGCTGGCCTCAAGGTTCCCGCCGCGTATCGATTAAAGAAAAATGTAATTACGCTTCCGTGGAAAGTCGATCGGAGTTCTATTAACGTAGCGCGTCGTCCCTGGTATTAATAGGGCACTCGGCGAGCGACGGAGGGATTAATGGCGAATATTCTGACGTCCCACCGCGGATCAATTGGGTTCTGGAGTTCTTGGGAAAGGGATCGTTGAAGGGTGCATCGTGGGTTCATCTCGATTTGCACTCTGCAAGGCCCCGCTCGGCTATTCGTGTACATTGGGGGGAGCGATACTATTTCTGCTCGTTTCGTATTCTTCTACGAATCACGTCGTTTAAAAAACGAATCCTTCTAGCTTCTTAAAAAACAGTCAAGTTGTTTGGGTTAACTTTAAAATCGCATAACTTTTTTAAAATTAATCCAAACCACTTGAGTTTTTTTTAGAAGATAGAAGGATTAGTTTGCTAAGTGACGTGATTCGTCGTTTTAAAAAAATTGTATTTGGTCGGAATAACAAAAAAAATAGAAAAGGTCGTTTTTTCAACTTTTTTTTGTGAGCCTGTAATGAAAATTTAAAAAAAAATACGGACATTCAGAGCATTATATATTTAATTACAAATTGCTAATAGTTAAACATCTTGAAATATCTTTATTAAATAGTTTTTCAATTGGTTGATTTATTATTAAAGAATTAATCAATTACTCTGCAAATTTTCATCACAAACGAATATTGCTAATATCGATACGAAGATCGTATGAATTTACCGATTAAAAAAATTTTTCTAAGATAACAATTTTTATATAGTACCATTAAGAAATTATTTTATTTAAATTAAGATTCAAAAGTATTACCTACAATGAAAACAAGTAATCTACTTTCCAAATCATATTTGTAAAGGAAACTAGAATTATTATTTTAATAAGAAATATCTTAGGCACCATTCAATATAAAAGTATGGAAAGGAATTACTGAATTGGTTTGAACGAAAGAAGGTGCAATGACTATTATCGATATTTCGAACAAAGTTATCGATATCTGTAATTATTAGTGTTTGAAATATCGATAAAAAATATCAAAATATCGCCACGCAAATATCGATATGTACAGTAATCGATAAATATCGCTCATCACTACCCTAATATACATAGCTCGAGCAAGTTCGAGATCCTCCTCCCCTTCTCTTTCCGTCCAACCCTCCCCCGAAGAACGCAATCCCCAGTGACCGACGCCTTTCGTGTTCGCCTGAGAGCCACTGACCTATTGTGAAGGTTCAAACGACCAGGCTAATTGAAACTTCATTACTTCCACTATCCGAATGGCCATCGACGTCGTAAAATCGTCAAGCACTAAAAATCAGCGGCGTCGAGTGCCGTGGCCGTTCCACGAGCGATTTTCTTTTAAACTGATCCTTATTAAGTTTACACTAGCAAAGCGAATACTTTCAAATTTCAATTTTAAATTTTTTAATTCAACCACTTGCCACCTATCAACTTGCGACTGCTTCTCTGCAACTCGAAATCGGAGGAGGTTTCCGCTCGAGTGAAGTAAAATTTGGTAGAGTTGTTCAATAAATTCGCAACAGTTTCTCACCTTTTCCACTTGTGACCTCCAGTGGACGTGCGAGGACTGCCCGCGCCGAGGAATCGCGAAAGAATTCGGCGCGCACCCCGTCCCCGCGAGTTTTCAAACCTGTAAATTCTAAACGTTGTTATCTCTTTGATGGTGGCTCCACGACTTCAGCCTATCACTTCCCGCGAGCCTAAGAATTCAACTGTATTTCATATTTACCACCGAGGAATCTACCCCGTTCAAAGATTCCTATTCCATTTGCAATGTGCTGCTCCGATGGTTTCCAAAAGCCAACGGGAGCACTTGGGGAAAAGCTGGACAGTAGTCGTAAGTGTTCTCGAAAAGGCGCGGCCATGAAAGCGTTAAGCGACTGGAGCGTTTCGAGGCTGCGGATCGGCGCGGAGCCTTGGCCCTCTGCGCCTCTGGTTAGCTGTGCCTTGAGAGAGCTACGCCGTGGAAATATCAAGCGTTTGAAATTACGCGAGTCATCGTCCCCACGAAACTTGTCGGTAATCGTGTTTATCGGCCCTCGGGGCTGCCGCTCCGAGGTACACCTCCTCTTACGCTCCCGTCTCGGAGTTTCGAGGCTCTTGAAAGTTGCAAGATTCCCTGAGACGCTCCCCACGATCACTTAAAGATGACGCGAAAGCCTCCCCCGATCGAGCGCATCTGACCGAGCCGATTATCGGCCCCGTCAGCGGAGCTCTTGCTGGAAAAGCCGCGGGCCATTTTCTACCTGCGACTGTTTGCTCGAACCTGATGCCATTGTGATACGCCCCTAACCCAGAGCCCCTCGAATTTCGGCTTCGCCTGAGTGAGTCACGGAGCTAAGCTCCCTCCACGCTTCTTCTCGCAATTATTTTCCATCGCCGCCTTAGAGTCTAGAGTTTCGGACCATGGCGATAGCAAGCCCGTTTGGATTGCACGTAACTGAATTACAGATGAGGCCTTGCGGTGCAGGTCTCTTTGCGAGCGAGCGGAGAAGTGTGCCAAGTCCAGTCGTCTGCCCCGTTCGTCAGCAGGCGAATGCTGAAGGGACCTTTACGAGCAGGTCGTTGAGTTCAGGTAGGGTGGATCCGTGGAGTGTACACCTGCGTTTCCTGTCGGCCGAGTCGCAGGGGCGCGCACCTGACGACCGGAAGCCTGTCGCCCTCGACGCCACTGGTAGTTTTCACTCTCGTTTTCCATCGACACCGAGACAAGCTTCCTGCCGCGAGCCTCCGCCAAATCTATATCTATACTATTGTATAAAGAGAGAGCCGATTTTTATGTTCGCGCAAAACTTAAGATCTATTGAACCGATCTTGATGAAATTTTTACACGTTATTTCTGCACACTCTAGGATGGACATAGGTTTTGTTGCATGTTTCAGAAACGCGTTATTAACATGTAATTTATGTGTAAACATTTCATGTGGATGGCTGTTTGCGGATCACGTGACCCGTGTATACGACAGTCTACTTCGCACGCGCATGCGCGATACCTCGCCCGCAGCAGTACCGTAATGTCACCACCAGATGGCAAAGCTTTTCGCGGCGCTTTCTCGCTAGAGAAGTGGAGTTACCCCGGGTGCGATCAAATTTGTCAGGATCATCCGCTCCTGCTCGACAGTACGCAATACTAGCTTTGCTATTCAGCTTCACCCGAAATTTAGATTCTGATTTTATAAAAAAATTGTTTTTTATTTATTTTTTTTTTTGTAAAAATAGCCGTGTTCATGTGGAATTAGGTGGGTATAACGAGCTGGGACAAATTTCGTGACCGCTGAGTTTTACCGTTCGAATGTTTTTAGGCGACAGACAAACGCGCAAACGCTTTCTGCTTTATATAATAAGATACACTGGTAAATCCTGGACTTATAAGAGTGAATGTTACCGGAAGGTTTGCATTGAATTATGCTCCAGGAATTAACTAGGTATGTTAAGTTAGAAGTTCAAATAGGAGCGATGGATAATATTTGCCATCATTGAGAAAATCATTATACCAAGAATCTTATCTTCTCAAAATGCTTAATTTCCTTAAAAGATATTAATTCTAATAAACATGAATTAGTCACGCTAATATCTCGGGCGAAGCTGAGATGGGGGACGCTAGTTATTATTATTATTATTATTATTATCATTATCATTATCATTATCATTATCATTATCATTATTATCATTATTATTATTATTATTATTACTAAATTAAACGGGTAGACACCCTTTGGCTACACAAATGCAAGTAAAGGTACAGGAAAAAATGAGCGAAGTCATCAGCAATAACTAGCTATACTAAAGTCATGAGGTACGGACAGAATCGCGCAGCGCGCCAATCCTTCTGAAGTGGACGACAGAGTTGTGTGAAAAGAAGTCAATCTTGCGGCTGACACTATTGGCCAATCTACAAAGACGATCAGTGGTATCATGCTCGCCGTAACTCGTAGCGTGCATTTCTAAAGGGAAAAGTGGGAATTGTCTGAAGAAAATTATCTTTCACTTACACTTCCATATAGCTGCGTAAGGGTACGTTGGAGCTGCGATAAAAGCTACAAGAGCGTCGATCAGACGGCGATAAAAGACGCCGAAGCATTGTACAAATATTTCGCACAGAAACAATGTTTGCGGGAAGGGTTCTCGGCGATTCGGGAAATAACTTTTCACCATTTCCTTCGGACCGGAGGCGGGCAACATTTGCATTCAATTTAACGGCTCCTTCGTCTCGCGGCTTATCCGGAACAAATCTGTTACGTACCAGTAACGAAACTCGCGACAGTCATTGGGTCCCGGGAAGCAGGAAATTTCGCTGGAGAGTCGTGACTCGGCCAGGCTCTCTGCGTCATCCTCATCGTCCCCGTTCCCCTTTCTCGCTCCTCCGTTTTCCACGGGTGCGCGAGAATCGTCGTCCAAGGAGGCCAGGACCGTTCTCGACGGCGTTTTTATTGGCCGCCGGTGACTCATAGACGGGGTCGGGCCCGTCTATCGCGTGTCACGATTGATCGGGCTGTTTGTCCCGTCAGGTGTGCACGCAGGCCGTGCGTTCCCTGCGAGCGGTGCAAACGGACGATTCGATTGACCGCGCGTGTGCACGTAACTGTCCGGTGCTATCGTCGTGGGAGGGGAAGGAACACCTTTCCATTGAAACTCTTGGGAACTCCGCGCTTGTAACGAAAAATCGTGTCGATTGACGGAGTTGCTCGATCGGACGCGAGTTGGGTGTGAATGGAGAAAGACAGTCGGAGGGGGATGGAGGAAGAATGGTCCTGGTCTCCTGATACGGTATACGCTGTACAGGAATCCTTTCCAGAAATTAAAACGTCGATTTCCGTGAAAATTTCATAAAACTATTATATAAAATTCGCAGAGACACTCGATCGCAACGCTGACAACATTGCTGCGCGCGACGGATAGTTGGAAAAATCCCCAACCTGGTCCATCTCCTGCGAGTTCCCAGGCACCGAGCATCCTCGGTCGCGATCGCGAGTGGGAATCAATTCCTCCACTCGAGCCGCGACTTCGGAGACGCGACGGCCGCACACAGTGCCACCGGGCGTCGCGGAGCTGCACACGTACGGTCAGATACGCGCGGCGTCAGAATGATAGGGAGATAGGAAAGGCGGTCGTATGTCGTATGCACACAGAAGGAACGGGACGCCGGAGATAAGCTTTGGATATCAGGTGGCGAGGCCGATAAAGCACATTCCTGGCCCCAGTTCTCATGGTGCACGCGGAGCGCGCGGCGTGTCAACAATTTTCGTCCCGTGCCCGTCCGCGTATTTCCACCGTGGTTCGTTCACCCGCGCGCCCTTATCGCCGCGCCTCCACCGTGATCCTCGGCCAAGTCCTACCAGCATGTCGCCACGCTGACAATCGGAATGATCGACGCGAGCCGGACAACCCTCCGTACGTGCGGAGCCTGCTGGCTCTGCGTTTTCGACCGCCTCGGATGCACCAGCCTCTTTTGCAGGTAAAAAGGCTAGATAACTGGGATCGTTCGTTATCTGAAGCGAGTCACGTTGCTGGGACTCTCGAGCCAAAGTGCTCCGCGCGTCGACAGAGAATCCTACTATTACACTTCGCTTACGTCCAAATAACGTTTTCTCAATTATTTCGCATGTATTTTCTCGAGCTTCGGCTTATAATTTATTAGGGGGGAGCAACGCCTTGACGCCTGGAAAGAAGTGCAATATTTTTGAATTTTTTGCTGGATAGCCATACTTCGTAGGAAAGTCATTGATAGGGGGTTTAAATGTGCAGGTAGTGGACAGTGTTTTAGCATTTTTGTGTGAGAATATATACAGTTTTAATCAAGTTATAGAGGTCGCTGTAGAGCGCGACGCGTCGAACACGATCTGATGGTTTCCCACTTTATTCGCGTCGCGTTCAGCTGAGAAAAAAAAGAGCATTTTTTTTAATCTATATTAGTATAGTTACAGTTAAGCGTGCGGAAATTAAAAATAAATTATTGTTACTATTTTTTCCACCCCAAAATATATTGATTTTTCCCTTAAAGTGACTCGAAGTTTTAGAACCTTCCCCTTTAAGCTCCGCCATTTCTCTAACAATTACTGTAATTAAATTTCCGTACGCTTAACTGTAACTATAGTAATACAGATTTAAAAAATGGTCTCCCTTTTGTTCTCAGATAAACGCGACGCGAATAAGGTGGGAAACCATCAAATCGTGTTCGACGCGTCGCGCTCTAATGGCGACCTCTATAACTCGATTAAAACTGTATATTTCGTCACGCAAAAATTCTAAAATACTGTCCACCACATGCACATTTAAACTGCATATCAATGACTTCCCTACGAAGTATGGATATCTAGCAAAAAATTCAAAAATATTGCACTACTTTCCGGGCTTCGAGGTGTCGTTCCCCCTTAAAGAGGAAGGGCCAAAGTATATTTAGCATATTTCTTATTAACTAGTTAATTCGAAGAAAAATGTAAAAAAAAAAAAATAAGAAAGGAAGAACGTAATACGGCCTGAAGAACTCGCAATACTGCCCTCTTTAGTTAAAATGTCCTATCTAACATTTTGAAACAATCGAGAAAACTGAAGTTTTATCATTTACTTCGTACCGCCCTTATTTCCCTTCATTCAAATTAAAACTTGTTGTCATTATTTCGTAACAGCCTAATATAATTTTTTGTAATAGGTGTACCGGCACGTGATGTATTATCAACGTACCAATTAATTAATTGTTTCAGATAGGATATTATAACCATTTGGAAAGAAGTTAGATTAAATACATTATACTGTTTATAAATCTTCACGAAGCACGTAGAGTTTTCTAACTTTACTTAAAACATAAAAGACGCGTGGAACTTCAAATATTTCAACATATCTGAAAAACTGAAAAAATGCTAGATAGGACAGTTTAACTATAAGGAGGGCAGAATAGATTTCGGAAGGTATCGAGAGAGACAGAGAGACCACGCGTTTGCCTCGCTCCGTGGCTCCGTCGACGGTGTCGGCTGTGTGACAGTGAAAAGCCGGTGATTTAAACTGGAAACGTTGCGAGGAGAAAAGTGGCAGAGATGTTCAGACGTTCCCTCGCGAATCGCGCGATCCGCGCCAGCGAATTGGGAGGTGTTGTTCGGATGGCGAGAGAGAGAGAGAGGACAGGTTTGGAGGCGAGAGTGGTGCTAGAATCGGACTCGGAGAAAAGAGGCAAGGAGGCCCGGTTGGAAATCTCGGGGATTACGTCACTGGCCGTTTTTTCTTCTCGAGGGCGTCCAGGGCTTAGTCGTAAACGAGGAGCCGGGAGGTTATCGGCGGTGGGGGAGTCGTCGTTTGCCCTTTGGCGATCTCACGGTCGACAGGGGTTGGGGGAGGGGACAGCAGAAGGAAATCGCGCGACCCGAGATGCTCGTCCTTTCTTCCACCCCCTGCCTCGAGGAAGCGACATCCTCGAGCTCGAGGGACAGGATGCCGCATCGCGGAAATTCGATCAGCTCCTCTGTTTGCGGCGACGTCACTCCGCGTTGGAGGGTGGCGCGATTTCGCCCGAAGTTATTAAGTCGCGAGAAGTCCGTGGGAGAGCCTTGCGCATTCCTCGTTTCCCCTCCGCGTTGTTCTCGTTTTCCGCTGGTTCGCGAGACCGGTGAATGGCGACGGGAAGGAGACCGCCTGGCAGCGCGGGGCCCGCGGCCACTCGAGGACGAAAATAAAGGAGGATTCGGTGGCCAGGCGACTCTTGGCCGACAATTTCCGCGACTCGAATCTGGTTTCGCTCAGAATCCTTCCCCCTCAGGACGCCGGGGATGGGGAAGGGCGGTGAGGAGAGGCGAGGGAGGACGGGGGAGGCATTGTTCCCTTGGCTGCCTCGCCATAAAATAGCAGCCTCTCTGGACCTGGTCGCTGAGAGCCGGGAGCTTGCGGTGCTTGCGTACACGTGTTACACGATGCCCGGCCGAAATTCGGGGATCGTCCTGGCATCCTTTCCCCGCCGAAGGCGGCCGACTCGCGCGCGAGCTTTCCTATTATCTCGGCCCAGGGACTTGTTCCGTGTCCAGCTGTTATTCGCACATAAATCCCGGAGACGCGGTCGACCCATTATAAAATGCCTGTTAAAACTGATACAAATATCACTTGTTTTATCAGATAAAACCTACACTGGCTCACAGCCACAATCGTGCACTCTTTAAAGTCGCGTAACTTTTTTAAAATTAATCCAAACGACTTGGTTTTTTTTTAGAAGCTATAAAATGACTCACAAGGGAAGCTGCACGAGCCGGAAATTCAAAAAATTATGAAACCTCCCGGGTGGGGATCTTCCCTTGTCAATATGATCCGAATCACATCTTGTTTGGTCTTATTTTCATCAGCAAAGCCTCGTTAATGTGATAAAAATATTTTCATAATTTCTACAATCTTTGACTCACTCGAGTTGCCTCTAAAGATGAGAATACATCGTCCAAAGTTTTTACCCAGCATTTGTATATAACAAATCAGGGTGGTATGCCTTCTAAAAAATTATTCAATTTTTTTCTTGAACTTCTAAGCTCCTCCCTAGTGCGCACTCTTGCCCCAAACTATTCTACCGATACGCTATCGTAAAGAACTGCCGCAGATCACGGTCGAAAGTCTCCGAAACCCTGCAGCGTTCGAATCCTCGTCGGAAAGGGTGCAGGGACCCGGAGGATCAAAGCCGCGGCCGGTTTAATCGACGGTGAAGCGCGCGTCGCCCTTTAACTGGCCGACACGCGAGTTTTCTCGACGACTCTTTGATACCGTTTCCACGAGCCGTGATTTCACGCCCATCACGCTCTCGCGGACCGCGTCAGGGGCGCCGAGCGTGCTGGAATTTCGCGTTGATATCGCGATTAATTACGGACAGCCGCGCGTTGCTTCGGGCCACGGCTACAGTGTTTAATATCGCGCACGCTCCACCGGGAAAACGGCGGAGAAAACGCCACGAAAATCGAATGGAAAGCGACGGCGAGATGTCGCCGCGACGATCCTCGGCGGTTGCGTAATCGAGCTGCGCAATTAAACGATCATTCGACCTGGCGAGAGTCGCTTGAATACCTTCCGCGAATACCTCGCCGCAGGTATTCGCGGCGGCGACTCGAACCGTGCTCTATCGAGGGGCACGTTTTGCGCTTAAGTTAGCCAAAGATCAGTCGTCTTTCGCGCGGGCAAAAACGGAGTCTTTCGAAGTGGGGCACGTTGTACCCTTCGGCGACGATTCTAATTTTCCAGCGCGGAGACGCTGGACTTTCTGATTGCTAAGACGGAAGTCAATAGGCAGAAGAGAAACGTGGATCCAGAGCGGCGTGCACATATTCGTTTTCGCGCGCGACTGGGACAGTAGGTCGTAATATTGTAGGCTGGAAGCTGCGTCGTTCAACGATCTCTCCGGGAAGGGTAACTTTAAGGGGAGGTTCCGATCTAGAGACCCGAAAAATAGGTGATATTTAGGAATTAATTAAAGGGAAAGTACTGTATATAATTTAATGGGACTTTTTGCATTGTATTAAGGATGTCTTAAGTTATAGAAATATATTTTTTGTTTTATAATTAATCATTACAGATTCGTTTCATCAACTTCGAATTACCTTAGTTTTAAAATTATACATATTAATAGTATTAAATAATTTAAGGTAAAAAATCCATAGATTTCAGTTTACAATCCGTAGATAAAGTAAGAAATCCGTAGATCTACGGAAAAATCTGTAGGGCTGCCGCTACTCAAATGCCTAGGGTAGATGTCCCATATTACTGCCACTTTATTTATTTCACTTAAAAAAAACGTAATGTATAACGAATAGAAATATAAAGAACGTACTATAATAACAAGAAGAACAGTCCGAATTTTATGATAAATTATTTTCTAAACTATTCATTATACATTGCGTGTTTATTAAGTAAAATAAATGAAGTGGCAGTAATAGGGACACTGGCAGTAATTGGGACATTTACCCTATAACTTCGGGGATTTTACGAATTACAACAAATCCTTTTAAACGCGCATTCCTAAAGGGTTGAACATTCAAAAACTGAAAAAAAATCGACTTTTACACCGGAACCTCCCCTTAAGGGTGACGCTACGATGAGAGGCTAAAAGCGGTGGAATAAGTTCGGAGATAATTTTAGAGAAATTTATTTATTTTCCATTCGAGGCATTTTACGGTGGCCATTTTCCACGTTGCCAGTACAAAAGCGTCGGGAACGCGGCGTTGTTGCTTGCACGCCTCGTGAATGGAGGAACTGTGCTCGCGGGCTGTTTAAGCCCAGGGGTGGCGCGCTTTGGACAAGGGTGCTCGTGTGCGCTGTAGTTGGAATGGCCACTGTCACTCCAGGAACGTGAACGCTCCTCGAGGGTTTCTCTTGGCCAAGCGACCAGGGCAGGCTGGGACCTAATCTTGCCCTGGGTCTCAGTTTCAACGGAACTCAGTAGCGAAATTCGTTTAGGATTTAAAATCATCCAGTGGATTGCCCGAAGAGAATGGAAATCCTCCTGCGTATTTAAGAGAGCGACGAAGCAGATGGATTCTGGAGAAAGACTCGGGATCAGCTGAGAAGCGCAACGCGAGAGGTGGAGAGAGTCGATGTTTGGCGGGCCGCAGCTTCTTGGAGGCGTTCCTGCTGGCCGTGCGTGGCCGAGAGACTTGAATGCTGGGCTACGTGATCCCTGGAACGCAGGAGCGACGACACCGCGACGGAGAAGCAGCGGCGCGGAGGGAGCGAGCGAGAGGGGAGGCGCGACGTGAGCCATCCGCGAACCGGAGGGAAAGGAGAAGCAAGCGAATGCCTGCAACGGACTCCTGCGGAGGGAAAAGGCGAGACGCGAAAACACGGGAAATGGAGTCCCTGGTTGGGCACTGAACAAATTCGAGGAAGAGTGGAGTGGCCTCGGGGGTGAAAGAAGCCCCGAGGAGAAATTTCCGAATGGGTGGAGCAAATTGTTGGGCAATTATCCAGCCGAGGGAAATGCCTCCAGGGTTCTGATGCTCCTAAGCAGAAAAGTTAAGTACTATCCAAGGGGACAGTACAGAAGAGGGGACGAAACTTCTAGAACGTTTGTGGCGATGACGTTTCCGAAGCAGAGAATACTGGATACCCCCCAAAAAAAAGAAACACCTAAGAGTAGTTTACCAAATGAATGGCACCGAAGAAATATCAGCGCGAGTAATCGCATCGGCTCTGCGGAGTCGTTCGCCAAGGAGTGTCTCTCTCGCCGAAGGTCCCTGGGTCTCTCTCCTCTTTTCACTCGACGAAAAGAAAGTCGTTGAAAAACAAAAGCCAGCCGGAATCTCTGGCGACTAACAAAGAGGCGAGGCATCTGGAGGAAAGGGACGAAGACGGAGCAGAGGCGCTGCCGAAGACGGGCGAAAGAAGCGAACGGGAAGAGGCGTACGAAGGAAGAGCGAGTGAGAGAGGCTGGTGGTGGCACCGTAGGTTGAAGGGGGACGCGCGCGAGGCGCGTTGGTAGGGGCGTTGGAGGGGCACGGGATCGTGGAGGGGGGTGGGGGGCAGGTTAGGTAGGAACGCGGAGGAGGACTTGTCGAAGAAGGGCGGGAGGTATGTCGAGGGAAAGGAAGAGAGAGACAGAGCGAGGGAAGGGGGGCAAACACCGCACCGGCTTGCCTCGGTCGGAGTACAGCGAAGCCAACAAACTCACGTCAGTTCGAAGCTGGAGGGATGCCAGTGTCGCTCGCGCGTCGTTGGACTGTATCGCGATCGCACCCCGAACTTGCTGGAAAAGCGACCTTGAAAGTGAAACTGGATCCGGCGAAGCGCCCACGGGTGATCGGGATCGATCTTGGACCGGTGGATCGTCGCGGTAGAGTTGCTCGCGATCCTGGCGACTCGCAGTGCCGTTGGATGGACTCCGATCGGCGCGGTTGGAACCTTGGGACCATTGGGATTGTAGTGTCGGGTGTACAGCGATCTGTAGAGCACCGTAGCGGTCGAAGTGACGGTTTCCCTTGAGATATATCACGGAGCCTGGACGATCGAGTTTGTTAATCGTGGCCCGGGGTGCAGCAGAGGTGACGGAGGTATCGGAGGGTGGCGAAAAGCGTCGGTTTTCCCCCTCGGGTGCTATGAGCCGGGCGCAATTAAGGCGGTTAACGGAGTCGGGAATACCTGTCCGGCGGCGGGCCAAAACCGGTACGAGCCTTCTCCACGCGATACAGCGCGCTCTGCCGTAGCCTTAACCGTCGTCTCCTCCTTGGCGCTCGTTCCTCGTGTTCCTTGTGTTCCTCGTGTTCCTCCTGTTCCGCCGCGTGCAGCCTTCAAAAGGTGCATACACCTTCGCCTGCCAGCGAGCAACGAGTCTGCGCTTCTGCGTGCCGCGCGCGGCTTCTCTCCTTGTCTCCTACCTCGGTATCGCGTCCCCTGCCGCATCCTTTCTTTGCGGACTTTGCCCACAACTTCTTCTTCTTCTTCTTCGTCGTCGTCGTCGTCCTCTGCCGCCTCGCGGTGAACGCGTAGCGCGGCTTGGTCCACCCAGTGAGAGATACCCCTCGTCTCGTTCCCCTTCGTCGCCTTCCTCGCCCTCGTCGTCTCCCCCCCAGCCGTAGTGCGCGCTATCGTCGACACGCCAGAGTGCATAACGGCCGCGAGTGCTGAAGAGGTGGGTGCAGCGGAGGTGATCTACGGAGCTGTGGAATATCCGTGCGTGTGGGAATGTTGGAAAGGGCGGGAACGGGATGGTGATTGGGCAGCAACGGAAGAGGAGAAGCTTGGAATTCCGTAGGATACGCTAACGGTCGCGTGGATCCAGCGCCGCAGGGAGAGAGGAGTAGCTTCCATTTCTGGGAGCGCGTGCAGGAGAGGATCATGATAATCGACAGATGATAGAAGAGGAGGCGAGACAGAGGGAAGGAGACGAGAAAGAGGAGAAGGAGGATCGATGGGTGAAATGGAAGGCCTGGAGAGGATCTAGGGAGAGAGATCCCATCGAGATCCATTGAGATTCTCTGCTCGTTGGTCCCCCAGGCACGCCGCGAGCTGCGAGACTGTCGAGAGTCCGTCCATGAGGTTTGAACGAAGGACGAATCGTTGAGAAGCCACGCCATGAGAATCCTCAAAACGCTACACTGGTAGGTTCCAGCGAGAGGCTCTCTCTCTCTCTCGTCGATTCCATTCCTCCGCTCCTCTGATCCCAGCCAGGGCTGCCTCTTTGTACGGGAATACGATTCCGGGAAGACAGCGCGTAGGGATTTACCTGGCAAGCAACCGGAGTGCTGTGCGAGGCACTCCGCGACTGCCAGTAAAAAGTCGAGTCAAAGCCGGGACGTAGGGTCGCGATCAGCGAACGAGAGAGGACCGCGGTGCCTGGTACGCGTTTCGATCCTCCCACCGGAACCGTCGAACGCGACAACTATTGAAATCGCGGCGAGCACCACGCTGCTGGGACGATCGAGGCGGGTTCCGAAACCCGCGAATGTGTTTCTCTTCGAGTACCTGGGTCCGCGAGACCCAGCCCGCTGTTTTTCACCTAGCTACCATGCACCGAGCATTCACTAGCATTCACTAGGGCCCCGGTTAACGAGCCTGAATAGGCAGGCAACGGTACTCGCTGAAAGGTAGCCATCGCGAGTCGCAACGGTCGCGCGACACAGGCGCCTCTAATGTCGCGGATCCTTTGGAGCAGCGCGTGGCTCGCTGGTTTTCGATGGTAGCGAGGGGAAGGCAGGTTGGAATTTTTGTTGCGTAACCGCGGCTCGCCCAGCGTTAGACACTTGTTCCCGCATTGTGCACCCGGGGCGAGAGGGGATCGCGTGTTTCCGCTTCTGCAGCCCTGCTCTACCTGCCCGCCTCCGCCAGGTATCGCTCGACCAGGGCCGCATGGAACGCTCGAGTTTCTTTTTTTTTACCTTTTTCTACCTTTACCGAAGCTTTCGGAGGCGGGAACGCGGCTCGGTGTGCGCGGATCGATCCTCTGTACTGTGCGATGTAGAGGACGCGAGATTTCGCAGGAGATCGGCCGTGGAAACGTTTAAACCTTGGTCCCGCCGTGATCCACGTCGCTGGATAAGTGGCCCCACCTTTGCTCCTTCTCGCGTGGCTCGTAGACTCTAACGAAAGTTCGTTCGCGAATCGGTTAGGGTGGACCGGGGGCGGTAGTGATACCTTGACTTTGGAATACGATTACGCAAGAACTATCACAGTTAGAAGAAAAAGTTCTCATACGAAAATGTCACTTACTTATCTGACATTATTGAGGCACAAAGGTTTCGCTGTATGTTAAGTAATATGCAGGTTTTTCATAAAGAAATGAGAAGCGGAGAAAGTGTTACAACCGTCCCTGACCCCGGGTCGGTTGAAACGCTGCGTGGAGTCGATAGTAGCACGAATTTAACTTTACGAAATTAAAATATTTATTGATTTTAATTATAATGATAAGTGAAGGAAAGTGAGATTTGTAATCAATTATGCGGGATCGAAATTCTGGCAGAAATGGAAAACGTTTTGGCTGGTGCATTCTTCGTGTGATCAATCCTTACATTCAGTACGTTGCACACGTTTTTTATTTCGTTTGCTTGTGCTGTGCTATAGGATTCCATGCGAAGGAGACAATATTATTAATCTTCTTTGTCACTATTCGGATCTGTCGCGATGTTACAATCGCCCCCGACTAGGTTGTTGAACTTAAATTATAAATTTTGATTAACGAGACTCGTAAAAGTGATAAGTAACGATCAGTATTACTTTAAATATGAAAGAAAAAGAAGAGAAAAACATACTCGCAAAGGGAGTATTTATATTACAATTTTAAATCGGCAAGAAAAAGTTACTTTAGGGCAGGCCTTCCCAAGTAGGGGAAAACCACTCCTGAGCACACATGTTTCGATTCTCCCTCCAACGCTACACCTTCAGCTAAGGTGGGACGATTCCTACTACCCTTTCTCCGAGGAGACAGTAACGCCGCTAGGAAGCACGTTGGGGCGCTTTAGGGTGAAAGTACCGAATGCGTCAGGTTTTTATAGGAGATTTCACGATGACTTAAAAACAGTAGGAAAAATTAATTAAATTAAAAAATTTATTATACTAAATACTAGTAATAATAACTGTATCGTTGCGTGTAATAATTTTTTAATTCTTTCCACGTCATTTTAAAATGCTAGCTTAAATTTTAATTTTTCCTACTATTTTTAAGTGATCATGAAATTTCCTATAAAAGCTTGACAGGTTTGGTACTTTCGCCCTAAAGCGCCCCGAGATGCTTCCTAGCGGCGTTACTGTCTCCTCGGAGAAAGGGTAGTAGGAATCGTCCCACCTTAGCTGAAGGCGTGTATCGTTGGAGGGAGAACCGAAACATGTGTTTCAGGAGTGGTTTTCCCCTACTTGGGAAGGCCTGCTTTAGGGTATGGAAAACTTATTTCCCTCGCTGTAAATGTCTATTATCTATCTATACTATAGACGCGTGTATTCCAAATGTCATTTTTCATCATATATCCAAAATTTGTGTCAACATCTATCATATGTTTTGAGACTATTTAACGCGTTACAATCGCCCCCGGTCTATTTTCCTCGCTACAAAAGTCTATTGTCTATCCCTACTGCTGTGACATAGACGCGTGTATTCCAAATGTCATTCTTCATCATGTATCCAAAATTTGTGTCAACATCTATCATATGTTTCGAGATATTTAACGCGTCACCCTACGCTTAACGAGATCGAAAGCTCCGAAGAGCAGACTTGTAAATGGACCTGATTTTAGCGAGTTGCTCGCGGGAAGAAGACGGCCGAAGAGGGTTCGGGTGCTGCAGAGGCGCAATGCCATTAGGTCTGTTCGCCATTGAACCGTGGGCGACCAGGGGGTACTTGTCGGAACGGTTCTGGACAAAAACCAGCTACCTTTACCCCTCGACGGGGCTGGCCGTTCTCGCGAGACGGAAACTGCCCCCTCGAGGATCGTGAGATCGATGTAACAGAGGCAACTAAACTCGCGACTCGTCCCTCATCGTTGTCAAACGGCAAAACACTTGTCGCCACGGTCCACGCGAGCGATCCCGTGTTTGCCAAGCGCGCTTTCTCTCGGACGAAAACGCGTGAGAAACGCGCGAATCGGGAACAGCCGAGAGCCGGTGGGCGGGAAAAATAAGAGAAGTCTCGACCGTTTTCCTGCGAGTGCCCCGTCTGATCGACTCCGCGTGGTCGTTCCCTTTAACAGCGATCCCTGTTAGAAGCGGAGCCCGCGGCTAGCCTAGATATCGCGCGCCACCTGGGCTTTCAAAGTGGATTTTCTCGAAAATAAAGCGCGATATCAAAAAATCTTATTCCTTCTTCTCGACAGGTTTACTCGTGGTAAGTCGAAAAGGAAGAGTGACTTTTTCCGATATCGCGCTTCGTTCTCGAGATAATCGGCTTCTATGTTAGTATAGGAGAAACTACGTTTAGCTGGTCGAGCCTTGGCATCGCGCTAGCTCGCGTAATTTCGTATATACAGGCACGCGTAGCCCCGCTTTTCGATGTGTCACGCAAACTTCCATCTGTTCCATTGTCTCGTTCACCGGAACGCGCCTCGCTTTAGCCTGCCATATCGGTGCTCGTCGCTGTGCGGCACGGCCTTGATCAATCCCTGCGCAATAGCCGACGCCGATGAATCGCGGGAAAAAAGTCTCGTTGATCCTTCCTCGATGGAAATGAATGCAGCTGGCGCGGCAACGGCGGGCCCACGCTCGGGCCACGGTAGAACGGAAACGGAGAGGCCCCGCGCGCGCGGGCCTGCGTGGAAGGTTTTCAAAAGGGCCACGACGAAAGCAACGTGAACTCGTTTCGCGTTCACGCACGGAGAGCTCATTGCGCTATCGCGGCCGCGCGCGTTGTTCCGCTCGCTTTTGTCCCGCGGCAGCATTGTCCCTTTTCTTCGGCGGGGCCCACGGAACGCTTTGGGCCAGGCGAATTCACGTGGCCACTTGCGAACAACCGCGCCCCTTGTGCCTCGGTCCCTTTCGTCGGCCCGGTAACCGGATCCACGGGGAAAACCACCTTCCACGAATTTCTTCCAGCCTTCTGAGGCCCCGTCGCGGCTAGACTTGCCAGTGGCCCCGCCATCTCCGTTATTCATTGTCGATATGAGTCAGAGGAGGAAGGATTACGCTGACCGCTGACGAGCCTCGACTATGGCCATTCCTCTGCGTCAGGTCGTTCCGTGAGTCGAGCGGTTACTTTCGGTGCATCGTCTGTGTTCGCAAAGCTTTATAATAGGGTCATTCCACGCGAGGGCGGACACTTTTTGGAGCAATATTTCGGATTTTGGCGCAACTTGGATGTGTTGTAGTCTTTAGGGGTATGTAAACGTATTTCGAAGGATTTTTCGAAATGTCAGAAATTGTGGATGTTACTGCTCTTTGAAATATAGTGTTTACTATTTTTCCAAAAATTATAACTGCTGAACTAATAAACTGATGAAAATCACCTTTTGGGTGAATTACATTTGTTTAGAACAATTACTAAATAAATGGTGAAATATTCGTTTTTATTAAGTGCAATAATTTTTATTAGGTACTCTTATATCTGCACCGTAAGCACCCAAAAGGTGATTTTTATCAGTTAATTAGTTCAGCAGTTATGATTTTTGGAAAATTAGTAAACACTATATTTCAAGGAGCTGTAACATCCACAATTTTTGACATTTTGAAAAATCCTTCCAGATATGTTTACATACCCCTAAAGACTACAACATATCCAAGTTGCGCCAAAATCCGAAATGTTACTCCGAAAAGTGTCTGATTTCGCGTGGAATGACGCAATACGGTTCAGGTAACGGTGGAGCGTAGAATGAGACGGATTCTAGATTAATAGCTAGCTTTAATTATAATTAGCTGCTGGGTACCTGCGATGTCAACGCTTTATAATTGTGGGCTTCATTGCTATTGTTCGCTGTGTAAGTGGAATTGATTTCCAACATCGCTGCGGTTGAAAGCAAAAATACTGAAAATTCTCACTTCTACCACTCGCATCATTTACCATTTCAACTCCTCAATTTCTCATACAACGCGAAGGCTTCTCTTTACGCTAGTGTACCTGACTCCGATCGCGACTCGTCGCATCTGTCAGAAAGGCCTCGTTACTTACGGGTCGACCTAACAAGGGGAGGACACCATGTGGTAGACACCGATTTTGACGAGCCTTGGCACGATGGATCTATGTCGCAAAATAAGTAAATAGGTGTCCGAGCGTTTCTGCCAATAGGCTTTAATAGTAGAGATATTTACAACGAAATTATTACAAATTTAGGGTTTTAGTGGGTAAAAATCCCACACTGCCCTGGTGTCTGCGGGAGATTACCTTCTGGGGACGTCGGGGTGCCTTTTGAAGATGTCTCCACGTTAAAAAAAAACTTTATAAATTGTTTTTTATAAATTATTTTTGTTTATAAATTTTTTTTGAACTTGGGGAAATGGCCACTATGATTTTTTTTTATAATTTTTTTATATATTTTTTTATAATTTTTGTATAATTTTTTTATAACATTTTTATATTTTTTATAATTTTTTATATTTTTTTTATAATTATTTAATATGGGCAAATCTATCCCCTATCCAAGAAGTTTTTTTTATAAATTTTCTTTTTTATAAATTTTTGTTTTAATCTTTAGAGGGCCAGCCCCACTAATAGTGGCCACGTCAGAATTTGAATACTTTGCCGAACACGTTGGTCGTATATATGCATAAATTTTAAGTAAATAAAATTTACGATTTCAATGAAAAAATCCCGGCCTTCAAAAGGTTAAGTGGGGAAATCTTCAAAAGGCACCATGATATCTCCAAAGGGTAATCCTCCGGCAGCGCCAGGGTAGTATGCGATTTTTACCCATTAAAACCCCAGGGCCACTGCGAAATTTTTAATAATTTCCACGTAAATATCTGTCTTACTAAACCCCCATTGGCAGAAACCCTCGGACACCTATTTACTTATTTTCGACACAGACCCATCGTGCCAAGGCTCGTCAAAATCGGTGTCTACCGCACGGTGTCCTCCCCTTATAACTCCTAATACTCCTAATACTTTACCTGGCGATTGCAAACTGCCTTGGAGCGCTCCGCTCGACGTCGATTGCGCGGAGGGTTAACGAGATTTAAATGGGGAAACGGGAAATTTGGTCGGCAGGTATACAGTGGTTTGGCGAAACAGGCCGCATTCTCTTCGTTTTCCCGGGAGCCGGCGTCGAATTAACGAGCAAAGTTGCTCGGCGAGGGGGGCTGGAATTTGGTCGGTCTTGCCCGCGGCCGGTGGAAAAGAAAGCAAGAGGCCCGGATTCGAGTATGCGCGAGCTTTAATCGTCGAATCGATGGAATTCCACAGCGGACAATCGAGTCGGCCGCTACGATCGAATGACCGAGCGCCTGCTCGACTTTCCACTGAAATTTCTAACGCGTTGTTCACGCTGCTCCGCGATGCTCGGTCAACTGGTCCGCCTCGGCTACGACTCCCTCGTTCCCTCCGCTTTCGTTGATCCCAGCTGAGGAGAGTCCGCCGAAAACTCCGTTGGATTCCTTGTCTTCCTCCCTTCGGTTTCGTCGAATCGAACGCACCCACCAATTCCCTCGCAATAATCTTCCTCGACGCGAGTTTCCAGATCCCGATTAGAGCGTCCAGATAGCAGGCTCTTGGAGATAAAATTGCCATCGAGATTCGGAAAGACTGATACGTCCTCTATCTTGTTTGCGCGATCCGGTTCCGCGTCTGGCGAACTTTCTGCCTTCGAAAGCGACCGTTCCCTCGGAAGAAAACTTTCGCCGAGCCACATCTTGCAATTACCGCGAACACGAGGGGTTTGCCTAGCGGCGGGCAACCACCCTGTCGCGGGAATTCACACTTTTGCGGGTGGGCCGTTATTGGCCAGCTCCACCGCGCGCCGGAGTTTCGTCCTTTTCGGCGTCTCGTCGCGGTGGGTTTCCATGGGAAATGCTGGGAAAATGTGCGGATGTTTGGCTCGCACCAGGGTTTTATCGTCGGCAAGTGGGTGGAAGTTCGGTTGGCCTGGATCCGCGCGTAAGAAACGCTCTCAGACAGCTCGTTATCCTCAGCCGGTTAATTTCTTCCTTCCGTAGTTAGCGTATGCCGAAAGTATGTCGATGCGTTCTCATCGCACTGCACCGGAGTACCGCTTTATTCCAGCGATTTGCCTTTGTAATGGGCGTGCTATAGGTAGCTTGGCATTAAGGGGTTACGTTCGTTTAGCCCCGGCGAATTTCAATGATTTTTACGATTTTTTTTTGGCGATTTTATTGAGGAAATTAAAACAAAGTACTCGTCGCGCGTGGTTCGTTAGTCCATAAAGTGAAGGAAAAAAATTATTTATAATAATTTTAGTGGTAAATTATTTACGAGTTTCGAGGTTCTTTAGACCACTGCAGGAAAAATGGTCAGCATGATATCTCCGTTAAACAGCGATGCATTTGGAGAATAATTTATTTATTTATTTATTTATTTATTCGCGGGACAAGCCCATTAAGAACAAAAACACTTGTAGTAAAAGATAATTACAGTAAGTCACAGAATAATAAAATAAAAAATGAGAAAAGAAGCGCCAGTCATGAACATAGATTTCCAAGTAGTTACATGGGGAATAAACTGCGAATTCAAGAAATGCCTTCCGCAATAAGGACTCTCCGAGCACTAGTCCTGAAGCTAGAAAGAGTACCGGCAATAATATAATATTCTCGTAAAATAATATTGCCATTGCGGGCTGGCGGGTGAATTTTTTTAATTTAAACAACTAAACAGTTTATGGCACATTATTTTTCTCGCGAAAGTGTAATCACGCGTACTAAGTATTTGGTTCTACTTTTTAAAAAATAAAACCCCTAAAATAATTCGTAGAATCATTTATTTTCGCCGCAGCTAAACGTACGTAACCCTTTAAAGGTTGGATCTTTGGTAGGCTTTTACCGGGCAAACGCCCGTGCTATCTTGTGATTGTATTTCCGTGGCGTTTTAGAGCCGCTCTTCAGGGTCCGTTGAAAAATCTCCCTGGAACTCGCTCGGCGGAATTGTCGAGCGATGGGACACGCAGGAGGGTGGATTGAAACTTCCTTTTATTTTACATTGTTCTTTGCCATCGATGTCGCGACGACGCGATTCCGGTCAGATAAATAAAAAGGCCCCGTTAAGGCCCCGAAGTTTTCAATCCAGCCTCGTTATTCGCAGAATGCACGTCGGCAGCGGCCTGCTTTCTCGTCTCCCTGCGGAACGAGGCAGCGCGTTACCGTGCCTGCGATATCCACGTTCGAGGCGATTTTTCAAGCAGCGACCAGCCACTTTTTGTTCCCTAAATAGCGCGAGTGGGCACGCGGTTGAATAGGGAGGAACGACGTCCCCCGAACTCGCGGCCCCTTGTCGAATCTCCGCGGACGAAAAGGAGTGGGCACTCGTTGCATCGAAAATCGTTAGAAAGCTCACCTTACGCTTTGTCTGGCAGGTCCCGAAGGCATGGCAGCAGTGGTGTGACGGACATACACTCGCAACAGCAGCAGCAGTCGCCGCAGCAGCAGCAGCCGCAGCCTCAGCTGCAGGAGAACAACAACAGCAGCTCGCGAGACGCGAAGAAGCCGCAGGAGGGGCTGGTTCCCGATGAGATGTGGGCCCCTGGCGGGCTAGGGCCTCACCGGGAGCTACCAGTCGACGTGCCCGACACCCTTCTGCAGAAGGCCTATCCCAACAAGGTAAAGAACTGCTCTTCCGACTATAGGAACGAGCTTCGTGGCCCCCGTAGCGACCTAGCTAGCGACCTCGACCTCGACCTCGACCTCGACCTCGACCTCGACCTCGACCTGTCCCTAAACCTTAAAAACGAGACCCTTAAATCACCGCCGCCGCCGCCGCCGCTGCCGCTGCTGCCCTCCACACGCATCATCAACGCTGACGAGCGCGCTAGATTCGTCGCGTCCGTGGTCGAGCAGCGGTCGGACGTGACCGACCACTCGAGCGACCTGACCGATCCGATCGGCAGGCAGTGCGCGAGGAACGGCCGCCAGCCGCCTATGGTGAAGTTCGTCGAGCTGAAGATCGAGTCGGGGAACCTCGAGGACGAGGACGAGCGTAAGTCGAAGAAGGACAGCGGCAAGGGCGAGGACAGCGAAAACCACCGGAACGGACCGTCCGCCCTTGGCTCCCCGGACCTCGAGAAGACTCCCTTCAACGACCTCGAGGAGCAACAGCAGCGGGAGGAGCAAGAGGAGGACGAGGGAGTGGAGGAGGCGGAGGAGGAAGAGGAAGACGAGGACGAGGGAGTGAACGTGAACGCGGAGACGACCGGGCAGAAAGAGTCGAGCGTGGACGTCGACGTCGAGGAGGATTACCCGTTCGCCAAGGAGGACTACCCGACTATGCTGAAGACTTGCAGCGACGACTCTGCCAGTCCGAGAAGCTCCTCCGGTAGGTCGGATAGCACCGCCCCTTTGGACAGCAGCCTGGTGCTCAGGCACGCCAAGAGTCGGGGAAAAGACTCGCCGACGTACGACGCCAGGCGGATAGACCTGGGCTCACCTTGCAGGCCCGTCGTCCCCGAGATCAAGGTCGCTCCGCTGTTCGGTCGCGGCAGAGACACCACGTCCTTTGACAACCCAGCGTACGGGCTGGCCGATCTGCAGAACCTCCAGGACCTGCAGGATCTGCAGGGGCTGCTGATGAGGTCCGACGAAGTGTCGGACTTGACCAGACTGATCGACGAGCAGTGCGCGATCCCCAGGATGCCGCGAGACGAGGAGCGCGCCAAAGACCAGCCGGAGTCGACGCCCAGCAAGCCGGGGAAGAGCTCCAAGTGCCGTCGACAGACGGAGGATCGGGCCAAGCTGAAGGCCAAGACCAGGAACCTGGACGCGGAGGAGCTGATACGCACCGGATCCAGCGAGGATCTAGTCGGCATGGAGTCCGGGAGCAGCGACCGGGAGCTCTCCTCGTCCTCGAGGCAGCGACCGAAGAAGAAGAGGCACCAGCAGATCTCGAGCGGCTACTCGACCCTGCGCAGCGACGCCTCCACCGACCACGAGCACGGGGAGCGTAGCTTCCTCGTGGTCGGAGGCAGGAGGTACCGCGAGGTGGCCGTCGACTGTCCGCCCGACTTTGTCCCCGTTACCAAGTGCCACCCCGTCTATCCTCCGCCGAACAAGACTCCCGGCAACAGCAAGCAGAACACCCTCGAGCCGATGAGACGGGAGCGTAACGGGAACGTTAGCAGGGAGAGTAATAGTTTGGTAACGGGGGGATGCGGGGATGACGGGAGCGCGTGCACCACGAGCACGACGATCGTAGCCTCATCACCCTGCCTTCCCTCGAACGACCTTAGCCTCACCGAGCATACCGCTACGGAGGCCGTAGTCGCGCGCACGCTAGACAGAAAGCACGACTCCTCCAACAAGGTAAGGTCCAAAGTAAAGAGTTTGCTTCTCGGCAGCTTCCTCTCTATCGTGCACCACGAGCCACCGCGCCACCGCAAAACGCTTGGTCACGCAACTTCCGCCACGCACCGCTCGCCCTATGATAATTGCTCGCTGCTCTCTCGCTCTAACAACCACCCTCCATCCCCGCAAGCTCCGCAATCGTCGCGATCCTCTCCCGAGTCGAGCCGCGTCCACGTGCACGTGACGCTCGACCACGAAGCTGCCGCCCTGGCCGACGCCAGCCTGGTGCTGGCGTCCTCTCGCGACTTCTCCGTCTCCACCGAGAACCTGATCGCCCCCGCCCCGCAGAGAAGCCTACGAATACGCTTCTCTCGCGGGTTCTCCGCGGAGAACAGCTCCTGTGGCGTGTTGCTCGAGCAAAGGGAGGACGACAGCCTCCCCGAGGACCCGTTCCCCGGGAAACCGCCGCTCCCGGCGCGGAGCACCCCGCTGCGACGCCCGTCGTTCGTTCAAGAGACCAATCAGAACTCGCGCAACTCTCTGCGCGAGCTGTCCAGCCGCCAGACGAGTCGTCGCTCGGTCCCGGAGGCCGCGACACCCTGCAGCGTACTCGACGACTCCCCCAACACGCAAAACCAGACCAACTTTCGGCTGTCCCTGGAGTATAAACGCTCGAAGCTCTTGGACGTGGCTCGAGGCTCGTCCGACGGGTTGCGGGCGAGCCAGGGGGCGTCCAAAAGCGAAACGGACCTCTCCAATTGCCGAGTCGACACCACCACCCCCGTTGTTCGTTCTGGCTTACAATCGTGGCACTCGCGCCTCTCGGAGTCCAGGCTTCATTCGACCTATCCCTCAAACCGGCGAGCCTCCTTCGAGCACCCGGGACACTCTCACGATTCGAAACAAGCTGCGGCGATACCAGCCGACTCGCAGAAGAAACGTACGTACGCGTCGCACGAGGACCTCGACGATCTTGACCAGCACCAGGTAAACCTTGCTTCTTCGACCTTCCTGGACTCCCTGTCGTCAGGGCGGACTGGTCCGTGTTCTCGGGCTCTACGTGCTGTCTTCCTCTCCGTATTCGTGGATGGTTGAGAGAAACTTTAGCTCCGATGGGATGGTAAAGCGTCGCGGAATCTCTCCATAAGGACATTCCACGCGAAATCGGGCAGTTATTGGAGCAACATTTCGGATGCTGCTGAAACTTGGATATGCTGTAGTGTTTGGTGATATGTAAACGTGTCTGGAAGGCTTTTTTAACATTTTGAAAACTGCGGATCTTACAGCTCTTTGAAATGTAGTGTTGACGTTTTTTTAATAAATTGGAAGTGCTGAACTAACTAGGGGAGGACACCATGTGGGAGACATTGATTTTGATGAGCCTTGGCGCGATGGATCTATGTCGAAAATAAGTAAATAGGTGTCAGAGCGTTTCAGCCAATAGGCCTTAATAGTAGAGGTATTTACATGGAAATTATTACAAATTTAGGGTTTTAGTGGGTAAAAATTTCACATTGCCTTGGTGTCCGCGGGAGATTACCTTCTGGGGACGTCGGGGTGCCTTTTGAAGATGTCTCCACGTT
Source organism: Andrena cerasifolii (assembly GCF_050908995.1). Lineage (NCBI taxonomy): Eukaryota > Metazoa > Arthropoda > Insecta > Hymenoptera > Andrenidae > Andrena > Andrena cerasifolii. Next base: position 7,908,593 of record NC_135123.1, read on the forward strand.
AAAAAAAAACTTTATAATTTTTTTTTATAAATTATTTGTTTTTAAATTTTTTTTTAACTTGGGGAAATCTTCAAAGGGCACCATGACGCCTCCAGAGGGGAATCCCCCGGGGCGCCAGGGTAGTGTGGGATTTTTAGCCTCTGAAACCCCACGACCACCATAAAATGTTTAATAATTTACATGAAAATATCTCTATTATTAAGTATTTCTAATAAAAATTATTTCAATTTAAAAAAACACAGTTTAGAAAATGGCAAAATAAATGGGGAACAATTTGCCTATTTTTAAAGTCAAATAATTTTTATTAGGTATTCTTATGTCTCCACTGTAAGCACCCAGAAGCTTTCTATCAGTCTCTTATTTCAGCAGTTACAATTTATTGAAAAAAACGTCAGCGTTATATTTGAAATACCTGTGAAATCCACAATTTTTAAAAGTTCGAAAAATCCTTCGAGACACGTTTACATATCACTAAAGACTGCGGCATATCCGAGTTCCAGCAAAATCCAAAATACTACTCCAAAAAGTGTCCGTTTTCGCGTGGAAAATGGTCCGATACCATTTCTCGAGGCCCGGAACCCTTTGACGGCCGTCAGACAGAGCCGCGGGAACATGGACCGCCTCCAGCCGACAAGGGGCGGTAGGAAACGCATGCAGAACGAACGCCTAAGCTTGCGTGCATGGTAAAGTAGACAGAAGCCTCTGTGAAGACTTTTCGTAGACGTAGCACGAAGCTGTCTCTCCTGTAGTGCACGCGCTCCGTAGCTTTTCTTCTCTCTCTGTCTCTCCACTCTCTCTCTCTCTGTCCACTCTCTCGACTCTCTCCCTTCTACGTCTCGCTGTGCCTGCCGTCGTCGTTGTCGTCGTCGGCTCCTTCTTCTTCTGCCCGACGAACGATAGCAGACGCTCTCGGAGGACTTGCCCGAGCCGTCGCCTCCTAGTGAGACTCTACTTTGAAGATTAAATGAACGTGTAGAAACGAACACGGATTAAACGAGGGGGAATAATGATGGATGACGTGTCGGTAGTCGCGATCGCGGCGGCCTCTGACCCGAGGGACCATTAATGCCAGCTGTTTTTCTTCGGAACGGATTTCTAGGCCGGTTTGAACGGGGTGAAACCTGCCATCCCCCCGAGAGACCAAAAGAGGGCGCCTGCCAGACCGCCGAAAGATAATCTACGTCTCTCCACGCAGAACAATAACGTGAAGAGCACCGATTACGCCAATGCCGAGCCCACGCAGCAGCAACTGCACTCCATCAGGAAATACCAGGTACGTTCTCTGCCCCGAACAAACCAATCGTAAGTTCCGCGGCCGAGCTTCGCCGGCTAATCGAACTCGCCGGATCATACCGATCGCGTCACGAGTGCTGCGCGAAAATCAGATTATCGCTTCTCTCCTGTCCGGGGGAGGGTGTGAAGCGGTTCTTCACTGGAATACTTGTGGCACTGTTTGGAACTTTTGCGAGCAGTTCAGTAGAATCTCGAAAGGACCAGCTATGGATTCTTTAGTAGGATCAAAGGGTTGTAAAAGTAACGAAGAAAATTATCCTTAACCAGATTTATCTCTAGTAGCTTCCAAGCAAACTCTAGGTATTGTATTTATTAATTTCTTCAAATATTCTTCATCTAAATTTTCCCACTCCGCTTTAAGGGGAGGTTCTTGAGTAACGGCCCCAAAAGTAACTGAGACTTGTGAATTTTTTAGAGAAAATTATTGTTAATATTGGGTTATACCGTTCTGCGATATAAGGGAGGCATCTTTAAACTTGCAGAATTTTTTTTACAGTCGTCTCTTTGCAAAAGAAAAAGAAAATTTCTTAAAGTTAGATAGCTTACGCTCGGATCGAACCCACTTCGAAGAAAAAAGTGAAAAAATATATAGCGTTTTAGAGGAGTAACATTTTCTCCTTCGATTTTACTTCACATCAATGAAAAAGGTATTATAAATAAAAACAAGAATTAAAATTTCAGGTTCAGTCCCAGTGTAAATTATTTAACTTCAAGAAATGTTTCTATTTTGCAATCAGGTGACTATGACAGGTGCTACTCGTGGGATCAGCGAAAAGAAATAATTTCTCCGAGATTAAAGGTGCCTCCTTATATCCGAAAAGAGTTTAACCCAAAACTGACAGTAGTTTTCCCCCAAAGAAATTCGTAAATATCAGTTAGCTTTGTTAATCTACTCGAAAAGTCGCGTTGCACTGGTTGGTGAACGATTCTTCTCTGCCAAGAGTTTCTTCAGCCAGCGAAGCTCTCGCACCCGTCTCTGAAACACCCTGCACATTCGGTACCCCCTAAAAGTCTCCCACTCGCCGAAACGCAGCCAGGCCATCAGTGTACCCCGGAATTCTCATAATCGATTCGAGGCCGCAGGAATGATCGAAATCGTTGCTTTTAGCATTTCAGGTGGGCAGGGAAGAAGCATCGGGCGCGGAAAACGCGTGGCATTCCAGCGAATAATTTACCGTTGCGTAATAACGCGAACGGGTGGGGCGGGAGGAGGGGGGGAGGGTGGTTGTCCGCAACAGGAAATTACGGACACGAGGTGCGCAATGCTCATCGAAGAACCGATCTCTCAGCGACCTATTCCGCGCGATTCGAGCGTCCTCGCCTCTGGAAATTAATCGTAGACAACCGCGACAATAGCGCGGGCAGCTGCGATCGTCGCGGAGAGCTGCGTCTCTACAGTATCGAAAAGGATCGCTGCTCATTATCGCCGCGCGTTTCATCGATCGTGGGACGTATCTGAGTGGGATGCCGGCATTCCTTGATTTTCTGCTTTCCCTGCAATCGATGAGTAGGGTAAACGCACCGGTAAACGAACGCTTAAGGGTAGGTTCCGATCTAGAGCCCCTAAAAAATAGGTGATCTTCAGGAATTAATTAAAGGGAAACTACTATATATAATTTAATGGGACTTTCTGCGTTGTATTAAGGATGTCTTAGAGTATAGAAATATATTTTTTGTTTTATAATTAATCATTGCAGACGGCACTGGGGAGTCGTTGAAGTCAAGGCGTCAAAAGATTGATAAAAATCGGGGGGACCTGTATCCCCAAAAGTTTAATATTCGATTCGACTGAAACTTTTTTTGTTTTGAAGAATATACTTCTACCTAGGGGGGAAAATAGAAAAATTACAAAAATAACATTTTTTTTTAGAAAATAACAACACTTGAAGTTTTAAATCACTTTTTCCCTATATGTTTCGTCCTTTCAACGCCTTTGAAAATTATAAATTTTCAATTTTTTGTATTTCTTTCTGGTTTGCCTCCTAGCCAGTAGTATATTCTTCAAAGTAAAAAAGGTTTCAGTCGAATCGGATAATAACTTTTAGAGATACAGGTCCCACCGTTTTGAGAACACTGTTTCGAGAAAAACGCGTTCAAAGTTTTACGCGAGTGCTGAGTGGCCGGGTGCTACTCAAATGCCTCTAACTTCGGGAATTTTACGAATTCCAACAAATCCTTTTAAACGCGCATTCCTAAAGGGTTGAACATTCGAAAAACGAAATAAAAAAAAATCGACTTTTAGACCGGAACCTCCCCTTGACGGTAATGAATGAACATTATAAAATTCTGTTTGCACCGCGATTGATTGCACGTGCTGCAAAAATTGTTCGAACATGGAGGGAAAAAAGAAGCCTTTAATTAATTAGCTGAATTTTTTTACTCGTTTTACTAAAAAAATATTCATTCACTGTTCGCGTTGATTTACTGGCACATCCACCGTATCTCGCAGAAGACTTTCATTTTCGTTGATCGGTGCGGTCGAATTAGATTATGGCTACGACTTTAGGGGGGGGGGGGTTGTTGAATGCTCGATGTTACGAGGAAAAAGGTCGTATATATTCGTGGGGGAAGAGGCACACTGTGTTCGTGGTGAGGAACAGCAGGTCTGGCGCGACAGGACGCGGCTGCGTGCATGTTTGCCTTATAAAACGCTCGCACTGGTCCCAGCCACCTTAAGTCAAGTGTGGTCTGGAATGCAAAGAACCCCGGGCACAATAGTCTAAGATTACACGGCCCGAGTGTAGCGTTACGAAGTGTTTCGATAGGTGTAGACGTTGGCTGACTCAGACAGCACGTATTCGTCTCTCCCTCGTATTTTTCGCCCCCTCTCTGTCCTCCCTACCCTGACCTCGGATCTCTGCCACTCTCTCTCTCTTGCTCTCTCTCTCTCTCTCTCTGGAAGCCGCATTTTTTCCTCGGAGCTGGTTAAAAACCAGACCCACTCGATACTCGAGTCCACTCTCGCGCACGATAACCATCCTCCGTCGTTCCGACGATACCGCACACGCCTTCTAAACCCGGGGAACCACAGGCCTCCACTTTGCGGAGCAACCCCTAATGTCCCACGGTTCCTCTGACGATTGCCAGGCTCCATCGCGCTTCACTCGTGTCACTCGGTCATTTCTTTCGCTCCTCCGTTACGTGTAGTCTGTCTTGGAAGACTCGAGGGTCCATCAAAAACCTTCCACCTGCTACGAAGACGGTGAGGGGTAATGCCACCCTAGCGCCCCGGAAAAACAGCCTGATTTCCTGAATTTTACTGACGAATATAGTGAATGGAATACAAAATCTGTTCGGAGGACTTTATTGTACGTAGGGGAGACCGGGGCTACTTGTTACATTTTTCAGTTTTTTATTTGTTTTTGCATTAAATATTAAATACTAACAATGACTCTCGCTTAAAGTACGTTCTTTACCTCTACCGATGGGGAGATTCCGCCCCGATTATAGTTTCATCTCACAGTGACTCGTGGTAACTAAAGGGTTAAATTAATAAATTAATTACTAAATACAATGTAACGACGTGCCCCGGTCTCCCCTACTTTGGAATATGATCACAATTTTTCTGTTAATTTTTTTAATACAAAACGGAGGCGCCGCAGCTCAACAAAGGAGAAGCTTCTTTTATCCCGTGACTGGAAAGATTTCTCCTCTAATTTTTCACCTAGAATAAAAATCAAAAACTGTCGAGTTCTATATTCGATCTATACAAAGTTGTAAACTTGTTACAAACAATTTTTCACGTAACTTTTTACCTAACAATGCAACTTTTTACTCAATCACGCGGCATTCTTACAAAAAAAATAGTACTTTTTAATTTCCGTGCGTTACTTATCGAGCTGATCTTAATAGAACTGAAAAAGGCCTTCAACCACATTTTGTATTCCATTCGCTACGCTGGCGTAAATATTCTCAAAATCAGGCTGTTTTTTCCGGGCGCTAGAGTAGCATTACTCCTAAATAGTGACGAGGATATTTGCAATATAGTCCTCGCTCGAGCCACCAACATTTTTTTCTCACAGATCAGAATCGCAGGAAATCCATTGGAATCGGTTGGAGCTGACGTCCCAGAAGCCATACCCACGCGTATATACCGCGAGAGCAAACGGGGCTTCGTCCAAGAATTCTACTCTAGCATTAATACACGAGAGCCTTCCTCGCGTTACGTAAACCGCGCTGCTTTCCGAGCGATTTTACGCCAGCCCACCAGCCTTATCGTATCAAGTACGAGTGGGCGTCGATCAGGATTCGATCAACTGCCCTCTCTAGTATCGCCACGCTTAGCTTCGGACCCGCTGCAAGTTTATGCCACCCGATACGACCGTTTCGATTGTCCGTATGAACTGTAGCCCCATCGTTCGTCGAAACAATCGCTTCTGGCGAACGAAAACTAAGATTGTCGAAATGCTCGCTTTTCAAGCTTGATCAGTGGCGTGCCCAGAGGAGAGATAAGAACCCCTGGCACCTCCGACGAAGGGGCTTTGCAAGGAGAAAAGAAAGCTGGATTTTATTCTCCAAATAAATTTCCATAAGTCACCTAATGGAGTTTTATCGAATTTGCTTTAAAATCATTTTTATCTCCTCAACTCGGCTCCCCCCAAGATTAAATCCCGAGTGCGCCACTGAGCTTGATAATCGGTGGCGGATTTAAGGAAAAAGGCAAGTGGTAAACGTCACGAGGAGCCCATTTTTCGGGAAATGAAAAAGTAGTTTAGCTAAAAATTGGCTAACAAGGGAAGATCCCGAACCCGCGAATTAAAAAAATTCTGAAACTTTGCGAATATGTAAGGGGATTTCGTCCTGATTACAACGAAATTTTTGTTTGCTCTCCAAATCACTCGAAGGGGGTGAAATTAACCCCTGAAAATTCGGCTATTTTGCGTTATAACTCGGGAACTGTAAGAGATAGAGAAAAAGTTTCCAGACAAAAGTTACTTCTTTTAATTAGATCTAGCATATGGTAAGAAAATTATTTTACAGTTCACGAGTTATAACAGAAAATCGGAAAATAACCGGATTTTCAGGGGTCAATTACACCCTCTTAGAGTGAATTTGGGCAGGAAACAAAAATTCCGTTGTAATCAGGAGGAAATTCCCTACATATTCGCAAAGTTTCAGAATTTTTTGAATTCCCTGGTTCGGGACGTTCCCTTGTAAGTGTAGCGGTACAGAAGAAGAATATAGTGTTTGGAGGAAATCATAATTTTTTCTCACTTTTGAGCAGACAATTAGTGTTTAGTTTACAGTTTATAGTGTTTACTCAGTTACGTGTTACCTGCAGAATCTTAACTGATCAGACTTAGGGATTGCAAACCAGTAAATCGGTAAATCGGTTTGAAGCTTTTTTCACTGATAACGTAGTAGATATCGACGGAATTATGCGCTACATATTTTTACCGGTAATTCGCCAAATTTTTACCGGTAACTCGATAAATTACGTATTTCTCGCGATCTACCGGTAAATACCGAGAAACCCATAATTTACCGGTAAATCGATTTACCGGTAAATATCGAGAAATACGTAATTTATCGAATTCCCGGTAAAAATTTTGCGAATTACCGGTAAAAATTGTATGCATAGCAATGTAACTCATATACATATAGCGCATAATTCCGTCGATATCTACTACTTTATCAGTGAAAAAAAAACTTCAAACCGATTTACCGGTTTGCAATCCCTAATCAGACTCTGTCATTCCTACCGATTCTGTATCGTTTGTATGCTACGCGTATTCCCGTTTATTAATAAATAATAATAATAATTTTCGTTCGAAGCCAGAGGGCCTTCGGGGGCCCATTAAATCCGCCACTGTTGATAAACATTGATAACGTTGGGGCGAGCTTCGTTTTCGCTGGCTTGTTCGTCGCATCATCCGACTCCTCGACATCGTTCGGCTGCCACGGTGTAGATGGTTGAATCTCGATCTCGAGTATGCCTGCTTGATGTTAAGTGTTTCTCGCCCGTCATAGATCGATGTTCTTTTCCGTTGTTCCTTGCGGTGTTCGTTGTTGGTGTGTCAGACATCTTCGCACGGAAGAGTTCAGGTAGGTGATTAAAGGAGAGCAAGAGTACCCCCGAGGGTGTTGCCTTCGCAGAGGCGTTTGGGATTCTCACCCTGCACGTTGGACGTCTGCCCGTCGCGCGGACGTTCGCGCGCGTTCGTCTGTCCGCCACGATAGTCTCGCGGGATTCCGTGAATCTGGCCCGGTGTAACGAACGAGGTAAGGCAACTATGTGCTCCCGATTGTCGTCCACCCGAAACGCCTGGGCAGAGATAACTAGCTTGCAGCGGCGTTGCGTCGCAGCCCGGAGGAGTCTCGAGACTCTTGGACTCACGGCAGAGGGAACTGGGAGTGGACGACGGGTCCCCTTGCAGGAAACGCTTCGGAATGTGGTTTGGCGGTGTTAAGGGAGGGACGTGTACCGATCATTTGATTGTAGGAGCAGCTACGGAAACGGAAGGATGAGGAGGAGAGGCAGGAGATCCTCAATAGATCGCTGCGGGGATCCAGGAAGCTGCAGGCGTTGGAGAGTCACGCGACGAGCCTCTCGGGCCAGGAGAATCCTGCTTACGCCCAGGACGAGGTGACCACCGTCGCGAGGCCGGCCCATGTCGTCGCGAACGCGGTGCAGGAGGTCGAGGAGCCTCCCAGGCCCCTCAGTAAGTCTCCTTTATTTTTCCCTAGTGGATAACGTTCCCCGAGGACCCACTCGTCTCGACGATGCACTAACAACCCTCGTCGCCCCGTTGCGCCTCTACTTGCGTTTCAATCGTGCGTTTGTCGGTTCCCTGCTAGCTAAACCCTTCTCCTCTTTTAATGGGAGCGAGGACTGCCCGTCTAGCTCGCGGGCAATACCTCTCCGGGAAGCTAGCTACCCGTCTAACCGTGCTCTGTCGCGTATTTCAGCGTACGGCGAGGTCGTCGCGACGCTGGAGAGGCTACAGCTCCAGCTGCGCAGCATCTCCGGGGCTCTGGGCATCGCTGGGCCCGAAGTGAAGGCCGAGATCGAGGCGGTGAGGACGCTGCTGGTGCAGAGTCGCTTCGAGTCCGCTCTGGCCACCCATCACGCCCTCAGGAACAGGCTCAGGTCCAGCAAGGTGCTGAAACATCACGCCGAGGACGCCTCGAATTTGGCTCGAGATGTAAGCGCCATTCTCTTCCACTTGCTCGCGTCCCGAAGCGCCGGCAACCGCTGTATCACGCCGCTGTGGTTTCAGTGCGTGGAGATCCTAGAGAAATGGCAGACCTCCGCAACGGCGCCCGGCGTAGGCGGAGCGGAAACGATCGCCGCGGTGCAGGAGCTGACTGGAATTCTAACGAGCCACGACATGGACGCGCTGCTCCTCGCCCATGACTCGATCGTGTCGTACGTTGACGGGCTGCAGAGGAAGCAGAGCCCATCGTCCTCGTCGCCCAGCGGACCGCCGAGCCCGACTTCCAGCTGGAGGGGCAGCCGGGGCGTGGATAACATCAAGATCATTAGAATCGAGAAGACGAACGAGCCTTTGGGCGCCACGGTTAGGAACGAGGGCGACGCAGTTATCATAGGTAACGTTTCCGTCGCCGATGCGGCTGCCTGGGTACTTGGCTCTTACGAGCTCTTTAACTTGCGTTTACCTGCGTTTGAAGGTCGCGTCGTGAGGGGCGGCGCGGCGGACAAGTCGGGGCTGCTCCACGAAGGGGACGAGGTCCTCGAGGTGAACGGCGTCGAGATGCGGGGGAAGAGCGTGAACGAGGTCTGCGATATTCTGGCGGGCATGCAGGGCAGCCTCACCTTCCTCGTGCTCCCCGCTCCCACCACTCACAGGAACAATCTGTCCAACAGAAGAGAAGATACGAACCAGGTAGCGAAGCACTCGCCGCTAAAAGTAGGGATAAGGGACCATTTAGTCTATACCTGAGCCTTGCGCCGTCCTTTTGTCAGATACAGCATATTCGAGCGCACTTCGACTACGACCCCGAGGAAGACCCTTACATTCCTTGCCGGGAATTGGGGGTCAGCTTCCAGAAGGGCGACGTGCTGCACGTTATCTCTCAGGAGGACCCGAACTGGTGGCAGGCGTATCGAGAGGGCGAAGAAGACCAGACGCTGGCTGGATTGATACCCAGCAAAGCCTTCCAACACCAGTACGTTGATAACGAAACCCTTGTGTCGTCGCACACAGACATTTATCTCGGCTGCTCACACCAGGGTTGCCAGCTCAGATTTTTGAAAATCCGTAGAGAAAAGTTCAACATTCCGTAGAATTCCGTAGATCCCCCTTGGGAAAATCCGTTGGTCTACGATTTTTCTTCAGAAGTTTTAATTATTACGTGTATGATAGAAGCTAATTCCCTTGCTCGTGGGAACCGTCCTTTCCCAAATCCTTTCTAGAAATATTATATCTCGACCCTCCCCCAACATCCTCAAAAATATTATTGTCACAACAAAATTTCACAAGTTACGAAAAAAGTTCACGTGCAAAAATTGTGAAATTCACTTTTACTAATTCCACTTCGGTACAAGAGCTCTTCCCAAAAATAATGTTTCCCTGAAAGTCGTTTTCGCCAAAGCCTTTCGTCTCGACTTAAATTCGCGAAAAGGAATTAAAAAAGTTCACGTGCAAAGATTCTGAAATCAATGTTGCTAATTCCTATTGTACTCGATTAAGTGTGATGAAAAGCTCTTGTAGCGAAGTGGAATTTAGCTACCCGCGGTAAATCGGCGGTTTGGATCGTAAAATCAATGGGTCAAATTAAACGGTAAATGATTTCTTCAATCAGAATCAGAATCTTTTCTTTTATCAACTTCGAATTACCTTAGTTTTAAAATTGTACATATTAATAGTATTAAATAATTGAAGGTAAAAAATCCGTAGATTTCGGTTTACAATCCGTAGATAAAGTAAGAAATCCGTAGATCTACGGAAAAATCCGTGGGGTTGGTAACACTGGCTGACACTGTTAACGCTTCCCCCAGGCGAGAATCCATGAAGCAGACCATCGCCGGCGACAAGTCGACCGTGCGCGGCTCCAAGAAGTCCAGCACCCTGCTGTGCGCCAGGAAGAATCCAAAGAAGAAGAAACGGAACAAGTTCGGGGCGAACTACAACGACGACGGCTACCCTCACTACGCAACCACCGCCATCGACGGTAGATACCTTGCACGGCCGTGTGCGCCTCCCGAGATTCCGCTCAACCTTCGCACGGTGCTAAAATATATTTCTGCCCCTTTAGATTACGACAGCGAGGAGGTGCTGACTTACGAAGAGGTCGCGTTGTACTACCCGAGGGCGAATCACAAGCGGCCGATCGTGCTGATCGGACCGCCGAACATCGGACGACACGAGCTCAGGCAGAGACTGATGCAGGACAGCGAGCGTTTCGCAGCGGCAATTCCTCGTAAGCGCGCGTTAGATTATCCGGTTCACCTTGCACGCTTCGACCGGCCTTTAGCGATAAAGCAGCTGCGGCCCGACAGGGCCAGTCGAAGCGTCGAGGGCCGCTGTTCAGCGAGCTGTCACGGTCGTTCGTGCTTTCAGACACGAGTCGTCCAAGAAAGGACTCCGAAGTCGACGGACAAGACTACCACTTCATCTCCCGCTCGCAGTTCGAGTCAGACATCCTCTGTCGGAAGTTCGTGGAGCACGGGGAGTACGAGAAAGCGTACTACGGCACCTCCGTGGAGGCCATTAGGACTGTCGTGAACTCCGGTAAAATCTGTGTTCTGAACCTGCACCCGCAGAGCCTGAAGATCCTCCGGAACTCGGACTTGAAGCCGTACGTGGTGTTCGTCGCGCCGCCGAGCCTGGAGAAGCTCAGGCAGAAGAGGATCAAGAACAACGAGAACTTCAAGGAGGAGGAGCTGAAGGACATTATCGAGAAGGCGCGGGAGATGGAGGACAAGTACGGGCATCTGTTCGACATGATCATCATAAACACCGACACGGATCGAGCGTATAATCAGCTGCTGACGGAGATCAACTCGCTGGAAAGGGAGCCCCAGTGGGTGCCCGCGTCCTGGATACAGTAAGCACGGCTGGAGGGGAAGGAGGGAGGCTTTCCGAGCAGGCCCGCTTGAGAATGGCAGCGACGGCCAGTAATGGAGAGAGCAGAAGGAACCAAGGACTGGTTCCCTTTATTATCGGTGCCTGTTACACGCGCGTTATCAAACTCCAAGCACCAAGCCCTTGGTACGCCAAGTAGCAAGTCGGCTTGGCGTAGTCTTCCGTGTCGCGTCCGGTGCCATCGGATCATCGAGGAGCGTCGTCAGCGAGCACATCGAAGCGCTCGCGACCGTCCGACTCCTCTCCTCGTCCGTTGAAGGCCCGAGGAGCCACGAGGCGGTGGGTCTGGCGAGCTGTGCGTCGACACCGCGTTTCCTCGGGGTCTCACTCGGCGCGATCTCTTATCGCGATTATACTCCCGAGGAGAGTTCTCGCGCAAGGATGTATCGACGTTTCCCAAAGATATCGCGAACCTTGAAAGACAGAGATCATCGCGGCCGCCTTCTTTCGCGAGCTCAGAGCCAGCTTTCCCGAGGACACACAGCCACGAGGGACGCTCGCGGCGCTCCGCAAGATATTCTTCAAGATTCACGTGAACCGCGCCCTCCTCGTATTCGTAATTCGTAACTCGTAATTCATGTGAACTAGTAACTCCGGGAAGACGGAAGCTCCATTAACCTTTCATCGTTCGCCGTAGGCACTCTCTCGTGTTTATTTAGAGAATGAGAATCGTACCTCTAGCCCCGTAGACCTCGTTAAAATACGATAGACACTTAGGGCTCGTGCGCGTAAACGGATTCTATCGAAGCGAACCGTTGTCCCCGGCACCCTCCCCTCGTCTCCTTTCCCTCCCCCATGCGTTTCCATCCACCACGATTCTCGCGCATCTTCTTCGTAACTAGCAATAATCGGGGACGTCCCGGAAGGTCCCCGCTAAAAACTCCGCGGAACGATAGGCGACGACGAGCGCCAAAAGCGCGTCTCGACCGTCCGAGGAGTAGCTTATCATTTCGATGCCGCGGATCGATCTAGAAGAATCGAAGAATCCAAGAATCTTCCCCTCCCCTCGTCCCTCCAGGAGAGAAAGGACTCGAGAAAGATTTTAATTCGGTATTGTAAATTAAGTTACGGGAATTGACGCAACGATTGTGGTCGGGACTGTTTTACCAAGTCGAAGAGGACGCGAAAACCGAGATGTGCCAAAATAGCGTCTATAATCTGTCCACGGAAAGAGAGAGAGAGAGAAAGAGTGTGTGTGTATGTATGTGTGTGCGTACTGCGTGGAGAGTGAAAGTGAAGACAAGAGAGAGAGAGAGGAATCGTTGGTTTCAGGAAAGACGCGTGAAACAAAAGAAGCAAAGAAAAGGGAAAAATGAGAAACACGCTCAACAGCACCTTCGTATCTGTCATTATACTTGATTGTATGTAAATATTTGTGCACTTGTATAGAAAAAGGGAAGAGGACAAAGTAGACGAAGAATAAGAAGTTTATCGGTATTATTATTATTATCAGTAGTATTATTAATATTGTAATATTGTTATCGTTTCGATTGTTCTGTTCACTACTCTCGTCGCATCGCCCGGACTCTTTTCTTCTTTTTTTTCTTCTTTCTCTCGAGCGATTTTACGGGCGACGCGAACCAAGGTCAGTACGATTGCGCTTTTCGCCGCGTCCCTGTGCAGTGCTGTGCAATTAAAGGTCGATTCGCATTATCCGTTCACACACTGAACATCGCGGAACGTTTCGGTTCGTACGAATATTGTCGTGGGTTATTGGATGCGAATATTTATATGCAGCGATCAGTTAAAACACGCTACGCTTCGGGCATAAGGTGAATGTCCCAATTTCTGCTCAAGTCCCCGTTTCTGATTATTTATAATAATAAGAAAAATACGAAATCAGCAGAAATTGGGAATATGCGTTACGTCTGTACTACAGTTGCAACAAAATAATTCTAAACTATTTAAACATTTACGTGAATGTTGCACGAGCTTCGGGTAATACATACATCGCTATTCTTCGTGAGCAGAAATACGGACATTTAGAGCATTGCATATTTAATTAGAAATTACTAATAGTTAACGATCTTGAAATATCTTTCTTAAATAGTTTTTGAATTGCTTGATTTATTATTAAACAATTGATCAATTGCTCTGCAAATTTTCATCACAAACAAATTTTTTACACCTTCTTTATCACGATTTATCTCTTAAATCAGCAGAAATTGAGACATTCACCTTATTACAGTTTCTCACAAGGGAAAATCCCGAAGCCGAAAATTCAAAAAATTCTGAAACTTTTCGAATATGTAGGGGATTTCCTCCTGATCACAACGCAATTTTTGTTTGCTGCCCAAATTCACCCAAAGGGGGTGAAATTAATCCCTGAAAATTCGGTTATTTTCTGTTATAACTCGCGAAATGTAAGAGATAGAAAAAAGTTTCGAGACAAAAGTTACTTCTTTTAATTAGATCTAGCATTTGGTAAACAAAAATATTATACAGTTCACGAGTTATAGCAGACAATCGGAAAATAACCGGATTTTCAGGGGTCAATTACACCTTACGACAATCGACATTCTCGAAATGAATGCTTTGACTGAAGCGACACGTGACTGAAGTTGTCGGAACGTGTTTGAACGGAGATTCAGACAGAATCTGAAACGACCACCCCTATACAAAAGTTATATTATTCCGACGCCTGTCGCCTGTCGTCGCCGAATGCGAACCGATGTTATAAACACTACATCGTTATTGTCTGAATCGAAACGTTCCGCGACGTTCCGCGTCTGAACGGATAACATAAATCGACCTTAATGCGTTACTCGCGCATCGAGGCACTCTTAAAAGGCACCCTTAGCCTCGCACACCGTCGGTAACGCGTTAATCCGCAGCACAGCGTCTAGGCGCGATCAGAGATGCTCGTCGACTATGATTTCTCTTTTCCTTCGGCGATTTAACGCGTGAGATTAACGTGCAAGCTGCAAGAGCAAGTATAGATATGTACAGGCACGCGTAGCCGCGGATAGTGTAGCAGCCGCCGACCGAGTGTCAGAATCGAGCGCGTGTAATTCGGCGCAGTCCGTTCAGATCGGCAAAGCGCGCGCCCACTGCTGATCGTTCCTTCCAGCTCGTCTCCGCGCGTCCAGCAAGGCGCACGAAAGTCGCAGAGACTGATACCGAGGCGAGGGAAACACCGTGTACAGAATGCAACACCGACGACAAGGCTCCTCGAGAATAGACGAAGCGATTTCTATCCAACGGTTCACCGCGCCTCTATTTCCGTTCCTCTTCTCTTCGCCTGCTCCTCCACGGACACGTTCCGCGATCGTACCCCCCCGACCGTGTTTATCAAATTAATAAGCGATACCGTAGGGTCGTAAAAAGCTACGAGCGTTGTTCCGCGGTGCGATTAGCAGTAACGCGGAAACAATGGGCAGCGCGCCGCAGAGAAACATTCTAACAGAGATGGAATTATCGTTCTTCCGGGGCGTCAACGGGTCACGAGCGGAACAAGTAAACACCGGCGTTTGAGGGATGATGAGAAGAAGAAGCCTTCGGAAGAAGAACGCTCGGGGAATGCGTACACGCGTAGGCTGTTAGCGCGCGTGTCTCGTTGGGAAGCAGGCATCCCGCAGCGGACGGAGTCTCGAGCAAACAAAGAGGATGGAAGAAGCTGCGGTTCGCTCGGAGCGGGGGTCTTGGGATTGAACTCTGCGCGCGATTAGATTGCTGTTTCTTTCCTGCAGAAGCATCGTGTAAATAGGGGGCGGAAAATTTAGCGTATAGACAAGTACAATATACATACATGTATACATACACATGGCGCGAGAATGTACAATACATATGGTATGGACTTGAATCCCAATGCCCCAATCGCAGCGAGATCCCGGTCTCGCGAGAGTGTCGTCGTCTCACTCCCTCCAGTTTCCTCCACGTTCTGTTATATATATAAATATATCTTCCGTTAAATAAAAGTTACTGTAATATTTCTAAGGTCGCTTGTCAACTTCACACGGCCCGATCACGCGGCAATGCACGTCCACGAACTCTTTCGCTCGATCTCGTTTCTTTTTCAGAAGCCCGACTTTCCCCGCGCGAGAGTAGGAGCGGGATAAGAAGCAGCCCCCGGTTCGTCGGGATTTCCGTCGCGGTCCTGATTTAGCGGTGCCAAGGGGAACAGGACTCGCGAGTAGGAATAAACGTGATTGTAAGTTGTTTGTCACTTCGAATCCACCGCGACGCGAAGGGAAGGGGAAAGCTGGCGACGACATACGGGGCATCGCGATCGGGGCCCGATCGGGGCAAAAATCATTTTTAATTATAAATAATTAATTATAAATAATTACTTTAAAATATAATGTTTCAAAGTGGCTGAGATTTTTTGAATAACAGAAGCCTCGTGTTTAATAAGAGATTTAATATTCATAAATTAACAATTACCCAGTTGCCCTGATTTGGGCCCCGATCGCTAGCAACCCCTTCCAAGGAAGTCGTTCTGGTAACAGAAACCGTGCAGAGATGCATTTGTCCGTCTCGACAGAACCCTGCGCTGTTTGCATTACAAATTTCCCTGCACGAGCCACCCTCCACCGAACTTCCTAGCCACTACCCCCCCTCGAATCGCGGCGGTCTAGGGTCGCGTCAGCCTCCCCAGGGCGCGAGCACCGCCACCCTAAGCCAACTAGCTTCTGGCTACCGTAAATCGATCCCTTTACAGCCGACTCGTGTTTCTTCCTCCCTGCGTTCGCCGAAGCAGATCGTCGAAGGCGGATCACCCTTCTCGATCCTCCCTAAAATTCAACGCGACGGCGCACAGTGGTCGAAAACGACACAGTCGGCGTCAAAATTCAATTCCCACGCCAAATCGAAAGGAAAATCGACGACCCTTGGTGTACCGGGGTATTAGGTATCGCTGATTACGAATTCGTTGCAGGTTTTTTGAAAAAGAAGATCGCGGATCCAATATGGCCGCTCAAAGTTGACGAAAACTGGAGAAATACGAATCCTGCGAACGAAACACGTTGTTTATTCAAAACCTACAGCTTTAACTATATATTTTATGAATCTATAAATGTGCATCACACTCTATAGAATGATATTCTAACGAATAGTTGTTAAACAATTATTGTTAACAATAAAAATAACATTATTTACTAATTTTATCATTTCCGCGACAAATACTGCAAATGCGTGATTAATCTAACCATTAATCAATACAAATATTATTTTATTCAATAAACTTCAAGTAAACAAAAAATTATTAAAATAAAATATGGAAAAGTTATAAAACTGAAAAATGTAAAAAAAAGTTTAAAAAGGTCAAATACTGGGTTTAGGGTTTTTATTTATGTATAGAAAAATACGCGTGCTTCGGTACGGTAGAATAATTAAAAGGAATTACTTTCATATCTGCTTTTTGTAGCAATTTTTTATATAATTTCGGTAAAGTAACCTCCGTATAACGGATATTGATATATGTAGGTATATGTTCGTTCACACCTACTATTCGAAACTTAAGACGCCCCAATTCGATGCACACTTACTTAGTACACCATATTCAGAGTTAACCCTTTAAGGGTTGAATAGGGTAAAAATTTGAAATTGGTTTTTAGGCATTTGTGTTGCTAGGCTTAAACCAAGTATCGATATCGAATCGGACCGAAGAGCTTTTGAGGGATCCGTGAAAACAAATTATACCCCTTTTCACCCCCATGGGGATGAAATTTCCAAGAATCCGTACTTAGTGGGTACCTACGTCATAAAAACAATGTACCTTCCAAATTGCACTTATCTTGTTGAATATTACTGAAATCGATTATGTCAACAAATTGTTTAATAACAATGAATTGTTATTAATTGTTTATATTAATGTTACAAAAAAATATGATCAATCTGATTGTATGAAATGGATTTCAGTCACTTTGTTAAAAAATTGTTTAAACAAATTATGAATAAACAATTATACTAACATTTTTTATGTCAATAATCTTTATTTTCGTCTCCGATAAATATTTAATCGTTAGATTAATCACGTATTTGCAGTATTTGTCGCGGAAATGATAAAATTAGTAAATAATGTTATTTTCATTGTTAACAATAATTTTTTAACAACTATTCGTTGGAATATCATTCTATAGAGTGTGATGCACATTTATAGATTCATAAAATACATAGCTATAGCTGTAGGTTTTGAATAAACAACGTGTTTCGTTCGCAGGATTCGTACGTTCCAGTTTTCGTCAACTTTGAGCGGCCACATTGGATCCGCGATCTTATTTTCCAAAAAACCTGCAACGGATTCGTAATCAGCGATACCTAATACCCCGGTACACCAAGGGTGGTTGATTTTCCTTTCGATTTGGCGTGGGAATTGAATTTTGACGCCGACTGTGTCGTTTTCGACCACTGTGCGGCGCTCGGACTGGCGGACGGGTGGCTAGCGATGGCCTCGAGCCGCGTCCAAAATCACCGAGGAACGGGTTGCTCGAATCGGTCGGAAAAATTTTCAAAAAAGGAGAAGAGAACCAGCTACTTAAACGAGTCCCCGAGAAGCGCTCTTTGGTTCCCGGGAAGCCGATCGGCGATGTCCAGGTGAGTGGGAAATCGATGAGAAAGTCGAGCGTCGGGTGTCCGCGTTTCCAGGCGATCGCTATCCGAGGGTGGCTGGACGGGTGGAGAGCGTAGAGGGGCGGGCGGGCGGGGAAGTGGCGTAGGGTGTCGGGGGCGACGGTGGGCGTCCGCGTTGTACGCGCATGTTTCTTCTCCGGCGAAACGGATCGATGCTGGAAATAGCTCGGCCCGCAGGAGAGTACGAGGTGAGTCGGCTTCGCTTTCGGCAGGGCCTTCGCGGCTCTCCACGCCCGTTCTATCGAATTCTCCGCTGGCAAGGAGAAAACGTACGTCTCCGCAGTCGCCTCGCGAGCTTCCCCCCGTTACCGTACCACCTCGCCTCGCGTTCTTCCTCGCCGCGGTTTCACCCAGCACTCGCTCTCCTACCCCTACCCCGTCTTCTACTCGTTCTTCTTTCCGGTGCGAGGAGTTATCGTGATCGGACCCCTCGGGCGCGGGATGACTCGAAAAAAATGTGCGTCGCACCGATGTGGCTGACGAGGCTGGAATCGTAAGTACTCTGTAGCGAACCACCGTGTTCGACAGTTGCACCCTGCACCCAGGCTTCCTCCAACGCTATTGTAATAATAGACTCCTCTGCCCGTGTACGCGTAACAGTGGCGAAACGTGGCCCTCCCCCTGCCACGCGACTCCTACGATTGATCCGTCCCAGAAACGAGTCACGAGCTCCCGCATACTAATCGCGCGCACCGCTTCGGAACCGCTCCCCTGACGCCTCGAACTCCTGGGGAAAATTGCGAAAGGGACCAAGGACGGCTCGCGTGGGCTTCCCTTTAGGCTCTCCAGAGCTACGCGACGATTTTAGAGTCCCCTAGGGGGAGGTTCGCCGAGGAGTATCCGGGGATAGCAAGCAGTGACGCACTCGGGGTTTAATCTCAGGGGCGCCGAGTTGAAGGGCTGTAACATATTTTTAATGCAAGTTCGGTAAAGCTATTTAGGTGATTACAGAAATTGATTTAATGAATAAAACCCAGTTTTCTTTTGGGGCGACAGAGGCTCTTCGCCCCACTCCGCGTGCGCCACTGGTACCAGAGATACAAGGGAAATAAGAAACCGCGTGGAAATAGGGGTAGAATGAGTCGCAGCAGGTCCCAAGGCACGTAGAAGCTATCGCAGAGGCCGACTGCGGCTTCGCGAGCATTGCTGACGCAACGGTGATCGTTGCTAAGAAGATAACATGCTCATCGAGCACTGGCTTGGTCGATACTCCTTTACTTTCCTTCCGAGTCCCCTTTCTGCTCAAACTTGCCCCCCCCCCCCCCGCCGAATCTAGAAATTACGAGCGACAGCCTGCCCCTGTGCGTGGGCAACCCGTCAGCGCTTTACTCCCTTACGTCGCTCACCCTCGTTCGCAACGATTCTCGATTTCCGGCTGGAGTATTCTCCGGGAAACGTTTCGAGGCTCCTCGGGGTTGAATTGCCCGGCAGGAGCCAGAAATCTGGCCGCGATTAGTGACGGGAAGCTTCCAGAGCGGAATGCCATTGGAACCGGCGTTACGCGTGCGCCCTCGCCGAAATCCGCTTGGCAAGCGTACCAGATATCGCGGCGATACTCTTCGCCGAAACTTTCTCAATTACGTCATGGATCCTGCCATGTTCCTGGACGTTCTTCAACCCCCTTCTCCGCGTCGAAATTTCCAAAAATTGTGCAACGCACCGGTGGACACACTCGGAGTTTCCAGGCTTCTCGGCGTTACGTCGCGAACAGCTTGCACCGGAACGTTTCTGCGGAGGTTTGTGGTAGCCCGAGGCGGGCACAGGCCTCCGGTATCCCTGCCGCTGGATTCCGTATGGGGTTCGGATTTTCTAAATATAAATCGGTACGCGCACCATTTTTCCCCCTTTCCTCGCGACCTCGTTTCGGAGAATCCTCCGCTCAGTCGGAAGACAGCGTTCGTTCGGCGACATGGTAACAGAATTCTCGTTAGACGGACCTCGGTGCAGTGCTTCACCCTGGAGCGACGCTGTCACGGGTTCAGAACGTAGGTGGCACTCTCGGAACGCGAGCCCAGGTTGCTGTTTGAATATTTCAAAATTCACACGATGTTTACGGAGAAGCCTGTTCCTCTTCGGGTGCCTGTAGGGGAGATAGTGAATCGAGATTACGGGGTGAAAGCTTGATGTTCTAGCGTCAGTGATTCCCAACCGGTACGTCGCCACGGTTTTCTGTGTTTATTTTCTTTAATATCATTAAGTTAGAATTATATTCTGAAGTATCTATTTCCATGTGTTTTCTTTGCCTTAGTAAATTTACCTCTCGCAGGTTATTTGAATATTATGAAAGGGGACCGTGACTCAAAAAAGCTTGGGAACCACTGCTCTAGAGTCTGTGTAGACTAATTGTTTTCCTATAGAGTAAGTAGTTTTAAGTTACGCGCCGTGTGGGGCCACATTGAAGTACGTAACCAGGATTTGGCAACACCGCGCAAGCAAGACGACGGAAATGACCTCCGATCGCTCTAAGACAGAAAATGAAACGTGTCGCATCATTAACCAGATCCCCGAATCCTCCTTGCGTTTAACTGAAAAGCCAACGGTCTACTTACACCTTTGAAGAGAGCATTAAAATCATCCGCTCAGTGTCGCTCCAGGATTAAAATTCGTGTGGCAATCTAGTTGTTTTCTCAGACCTCGTACTTCACTCAAACCACGTACTGCCATCGCTCCCGTGTGCGGAGCTCGTGCACAGTTGGCTTAAAAACAAACGAACTAATTTCGCTTCTCCACTCCACACCCGTGGGGACAAGAAACAAGCATCCAAGACGCTAATTAGAGCAGCGAACCTTCTACTTTCGCCTGCTACGTTCGTCGTAAATTCTGGTCGCTTGTTTGATCCAAGAAAGGAATGTCGGGGCGTGCATCGAGGTGCCTGAATCCCCGTGCTTTGCCACATCGACGACGCTTCATCAGGGACTAGTAATTAACTCGTAACAAGTGCCGGTCTGGATTCTCTGGCAGCAGCGGCAGAAACCGTGCTGGTCGATAGTTTGTGCGGAGGCAGTGACGTGGCACGGCCAAACTTAATTATCTGGATGCCAGAGATAAGAATGTACCTTATCGCTCCCCTGCATTGCTATCGATATCGCGGAGCGTCGGTTGCAGGTCCAAACACGCTTGTCAGTTCCGTGACAGTTGAGTGCCGGTGTGGTAGGAAGAAGAGAGGCGTAGAGGACCTCTACTTACCTACCACTGGTACGTCGGCACCGATCTATCAAGAAACCAGTGCTGCATTAACCGACAAGCAAAATAAGCACGTGCTTAGGGCATTAGGAGAAAGGGATACCAGCTTAGAAATTTTCTGAATATTAAAAACTTCTGTTAGAACCACTTTAAATTATCAGAAGTGCCGTAGAAATGGTGCATTGCGTTGAGGTGGTCACCCTGTACGAGGGGCC
The DNA here is from genome assembly GCF_050908995.1 of Andrena cerasifolii. Classification (NCBI taxonomy): domain Eukaryota; kingdom Metazoa; phylum Arthropoda; class Insecta; order Hymenoptera; family Andrenidae; genus Andrena; species Andrena cerasifolii. The sequence goes on from NC_135123.1 coordinate 7,929,903, forward strand.
CTAAAATCTTTTATGGTCTTAAGGGGTTATGGTCATTCCGGTTAGCGCGCCGATAAATTCAGCGATTTTCAGAAATTTTCTGAAGCGAAAATAATTGCAGTAATGAAATAAAACTTTTTTCTATTTATTAAACTACATTTCTCCTGCAAATAAAAAATATAAAATTAATAAAATGATTGCTTTTAAAATGCTTTTGAAAGCGGTATTGATGACATGTTTAAAAATTCATGCCTCGCTCGGGCGGGCGATTGCAGCAGTTAGACTTATCTGAAACCAGAAATCCAAACAGATTCTTGATCAGTACGACTGTCGCTATCGCTCGGACTGTAATTAGTGATTTACCTTCAATATTAGCAAAATCGCGGGCAAAATGCAAGAGAAATGTTTTTTCAACTTTTTTCCTTTTCTATTTTCGATTTTAAAAGTTGATTAGACGCGATGAAAATACTTGGTTGTAGTCGCTGCGAAAGTCATAGGTGCGCAGCATAAGCAGTAAAATTTATAAAGCAATCGGTTCGATAGATTTTGAGATTTTGTCTTCGCGATGTGAAAAAATGACGTTTCGAGAAAACCACGTCGAAAGTTTTCATCTATAGAGGCCGAGGATATCGAAAAAATTGTCGGCCGGACGATAGAGAGTACATTTAAGACCATCTGTGCAAAATTGTACGAAAATCCATAGAGTTTGATTCAAGTTAGTGTGTAAGTACACCGTTTCAGAAAACGCGGTTTCGACAAAAACGCATATAAAATTTTCGGAATGCTTTGATACTTAAAAAAAAATTATATATATTCTTCAAAGATGTTTCCATCTTCGTTGAGAAATTTTTATCGATAAAACTGTTTTTGTCACTTCGAAATAAATTCCCAAAGATGCGCTATTTCTTGACCTGGCCAAAGGTGGTCCAACCCCTTGATTCAGAACTGATAAACGTGTTAAAACAATAAGCGACGCATCGAACAGACTCGCGTGCTCCCCCGTTTCTCCTGCAGGACAACTCCGAAATCTCTCGAAGCCCCAGAATTCCTTGGCTCTTGATTGATCCGCCATTACTGCTCCCCTATCCCACGTCTCCCACCCCTTGGAGTCGAGGACTTGATCCCAGAGTACATTCTTAAAAATACCAGCGAAGGAGAGCACTTGCTGCTCGCGATTCCTCTCCCGTTATCGATTCCCCAGCTTGCCGTCTACGTCGTGCATGCACTTGTGGTGGTATCGGTTTCAGCAGGGGTGGGCCGGGCGGTAGCGGGCGAGTTTGTTAGCACGAGACCACCCCGCGATAATCTGGAGCACGTGCTCCCTCGTCCCACCCCTATTATCGACGAAATTTCTTCTTTCGAACGCAATGCCAGTGGACGCTCGCCGTTGGTCACTAGTCGAGGGGTGGCCTCTCCCCTGCCGCTTGGTGTACAGAGGCTAGCTGCTAGAAGCAATCAACCAGGGGACAACTAAAACAGAACACACCGTTAATAACACTCTCCCCCATTCGAGGCGGATCAACGCGACTAATATGCTAAGTAGGTATGCGATCGTGTCTGGTAAGACTTTAATCCTCTTATCAGCGGCGATAATCGTGCCATAGCTGGCCGCGTATCTGCTCGAACCAGGGGGAGACTCGGTTGCACCGTGAAAATGATGAAAGTCTCCAAGTCCCTCTGCGCTACTTCCAGCTGGAATTAACTTGGTCAGCGGACATCCTAGAAGTACCTACATCGTCCAAGGTCGTGCAATCGATGCTGAATTGAATGTCTGCCCAGTTGCCTGTATAACAGTCGCCGGAGTGGGCATTTCTCGCGAGGCAGTTGCGGACGAAACGGAGAGGGTAAAGTGGGCACCGGTTACGGTCCTGCGATCGATCCGACTGCTCTGGCAACGATCCCACGACGCGTGCAGCAGAACGTCCAGAGCAAAGACTCGAATCGTGGCCGATACAGAGATCCCCCCCTCGACAACCACCGCGCTTAATTCACGCCTGGGCCGACGGCTTTAGGTCTCCGGAGGCATTCGACGTCCATCTTTGACTCGTCACTCGTATCGACGCGGAATGTCGCGAGGATGGACGCACGGAGGTGTCGGCCGGTAGGCGCGCGCGTGAAAAGAAGTCGCGGACGAATTTAGCACGGTGGATCTAAGCGGCGACTGGCTAAATAAAGATCGTTAGTGTGCAACAAGTCTTGGGAGATCGGAGGCAGCTCTGGCGTCATCGTCAGTTTTCCTCGGCACCCGATGTTTTCGAGTGGTCCGTCGCGTATACCGCAATCCTGCCTGCGAGCACCGTAGACAGTTTAGATTAGGTGGAAGACGGTTGGTAGCGTCCTGCGATGCTTGGGGGCCATTTAGTGGGCCAGGGGGGTCGGCTCGTAGGACGATTCGAACGGTGGTGCTAATGGAACGGGGGTGCGTTGGTTGCAGAGGCCTCGCGCGATCCACGGTAGCTGTTAGAGGATGCACAAGCTAGCCAAGGGCCTGAAGAAGAAGAAAAAGCAGAAGAAGGGCAAGAAGGGGGCAGAGGACGAAGAGTTCGACCCGGAGGAGCTCGAGCGTTATAGGCGCGAGCGGGCGGAAGCCCAGCAGAAGGCCGAGCAATCCGGCGAGCAGTCCGGCACCGTCGTCTCCGACGAGTGGAAGAAGTTCGAGGCGCTGACTGCCGGCGTCGATTCGATCCTCAAGAAGACCCAGGGGGACCTCGATCGCATCAAGTCGACCTCCTTCTTCCAGCGCAAGCCGCCGCTAGACGACAGGAAGAAGAAGAAGAAGAAGAAGGAGCAGCAGGAGGAGGAGGAGGAGGAAGAGGAGGAGGAGGACAGCCAGGAGGACTCGAAGAAATCCTCCAGCAAGAAGTGGGTGGGCTTCGACGAGGAGGGCAACCCTATCGACGGTGAACCGCCAGACTTCGAGGGCAAGGAGAAGAAGGAGAAGCCTCTGGTGAACGAGGACGGGTTCGTCGACGTGCCAGAGGACAACGATGACCAGGAGGTCTCCGCCGATGAGGACATCTTCGACACTACTTACGTGGACGTCCTCCAGAACATCGACGTTCAACTAGCCTACATCCCGGACAGCCCGACCGAGGAGCTAGAAGGAGAAGATCCCTTCGACACCACCAGCGCCGACAAGGTACTGAAGACAGTCGACAAGAAGGGGAACAAGCTAGTCAGCTTAGGGAACGCGGTCGAGGTACTCTCGGGGAGAGTCGATTACGTCAGCTCCTGCAAGATCTCGAGAGGCAGGAGGCCCAGGGTCCAGCAGGATCTGTTGTTGGACGACTTCGAGGAGGCCGAGGTAACAGCGGACACCGGCGCCAGCGTCGCGGAGCCCGTTCACGCGGAGAAAACCCTACTCGACGATGATACCGATCTTCCCGACATCCCCGTCGACCTAACCAACCTTCCGCCCGTCTTGCCCAGACCCGTCAGCCCGGCCGCCGAGCGCAGAGCGTCCAGCGAAGCTCCGATCGACATCTCGGAGTTTGAGTTGCTCAAGGAGAAGACCATCCTAGAGGAGATCCCTGACTTGGACGACGCGGAGTTCGATCTTGACGCGCCACCCGATGAGCCGCTACGCCTCGAGCAAGCCGAGGACCCGTTCGGAGCCAAGGAACCCGAGGTGGTGAACTTCCAGACAGAGATAGCCGAGGCCAGCTTCGAGGCAGCGACCTTTGCTGACGAAGAGGACCCATTCGACACCACTTTCGCCGAGAACATCCTCCCCGGCAAGACAGAGCTGAAGATCATCGAGAAGGAGCTCGAGAAGCTACCAGTTGCCGAGGTGACGATCTCGCTGACCGATCCCTGTGGCTTGCACAGGGACTACGAGACTGGCCTGCTGCAAGGTGAGAATGGGAGCAGGGCCCTGCAGGGGAAGAAAGATCTTCTAGGAGGATCCACGACTGATCTCAGCCAGCTAGCCGATCAACCCATAGCTCCGATCGAAGACATCACCTACGTCGACCCGTTCGACACCTCCGCCGTGAAGGAGATCCCACCTGGCCAGACGGAGCTGAAATTCCTCGAGGAAGAGTTGCTCGGCGATCGGACCAAACCCTCCAGTTCCCTAGAGGACGACGACTTTGATCCCAGAAAGGACGAGCAGTCTGTGGTTGCAGCTGCAGTTGAAACCGCTCCAGTCGTAGCGCCAGCGAGACCGTCGCTCCCAGCAGCCACTGTGCCGACCTTCGCCATCGACTTTAACGAGGAGGAGAAGGACGAAGCCACTGGGTGCAGCGGTCGCCGAACATCGAGGCCTGAGGTCCTCGACTTGGCACCCGCCAAGACAGTCGCGTTCGAGCTGCCAACACCTTCGAAGCGACCGGATCTACTAGCCACCAGCGAGGAAGAGAAAACTCTGCCCTCGAAACCCCTCACTCCATACTACTCCCAGAAGTCCATCGAGGAGTCTGTGCCAATCGAGGAGGAGGAAGAGGACGCGGATGTCGACCCGTTCGACACGAGCTTCGTTGCGAAGGTAGCTCCGGGCAAGACGGAACTGAAGCTGATCGAGTCGGAGCTGCTGAAGCAGGAGTCGAAGCTGCCGCACAGCTTGAGCGACCACGACTTCGACCCCAGGGCGGAGAGCGAGCCGACCAGGAGGCAGAGCGACTTCACGGCTACCTCCGTCAGGCCCAGCGACTTGAAGCTCGCTGAGCTGCAGAGCGCCGTGCAGAAGCAGGTGGACGAGGAGCGTCGAAGGTTGCCACCGCGCCAGGAGAGTCTGCTGGACGCGGAGGTCGAGGTAGACGCGAAAGCTCTCACGCCGAACGTCGAGTCCAGGCCCATCGAGGAGGAGGTGATCTCCTACAGCGACCCGTTCGACACCTCCATCGCCACGAACATCCTCCCCGGCAAGGCTGAGCTGAAGATTCTCGAGAGCGAGCTGCAGCAGATCCCTGGCGAAGTGGAGTTGCGCCCCGCTCCCATTAGCTTGGCCATTGTCGCCTCCACTGTCCCAGAGATCGACGACTTCGATCCGAGGGCGGAGGAGAAGGAGGAGAAGGACTTCCTCTGCATCGACGACCAAGACACAGGCGACAAGGTGCTCACTCCACTGCAGAACGAGAGCTCGGCACTGGGAGAAGACGTGGACCCGTTCGACACCAGCTTCGCCAGCTTGGGACCTGGCAGGACCGAACTGAAGCTGCTGGAGTCCGAGCTGATGGACAAATAAAGACTCTCTGCTAACGACGTCGCGACATTACACGCAAGCGAAGTCCTCGAGTAACGCTAAGCTAGTCAATTAATCCACAGCCAACATGGATTCGAAGGGGGGCAACCCGTTCCTGATGGACGACTACGGAGCGACCGAGTCCAGCAACGCGATGGCAGGTCAGGCGTCGAACCCGTTCCTCCAGGACTTCGCCGAACCAGAGACCACCGGGCCTGGGGAGAATCCGTTCCTCAGCTTCGGCGGGGACCAGTCGTACCAGCCGACGGTCACCGTCGACTCCACCAACCCGTTCGCCTCGTTCGCCGCGGACACGTCCGAGCCGAGCGCCGCTGATGCGCCAGCAGCCAACATATTCACTAGCCAAGCGAGCGACATGTTCGCGACGACCGACGAACCGAGCGCGAACCTCTTCGACGCGCCGGCTCCTTCGGACACGCCCCCGGCGATGTTCGAAGAGCCAGTTACCCCGCAAGCTCCGACACCACCGGCTACACCTGTCCAGCCGAAGAACGGAAAGCCAGCGCCGTCAAGGCCACCTCCGCCGAGGCCTCTACCCCCGGCGCCGCCCAAACACACCAAGGAGCTAATTCTCTCCGTCACTGGCGCCATGGACGCCACCTCCAACCACCTTTTGGATCGACTACAGGTTCGTACGCCTCTCACAGCCACCCTGATATATACCTGCAGGAAAGAATAATGTCAAAAATAATTTTGCTCAGCTAGGATCGCATTTCCAACCACTCTACTCACGTCCACGGTCACTGATCACGTGACCGCGTTAATTTGCATCGTTGATTACAGGCCACCAGAACGCCCAGCCCTACGCTGATGCACTCCCCGTCGCCCACTCCCGAGCACAGCTTCGCGGACCTGCTGGACGTGGACTCGAACGTGCCGGACCTGATGTCGGACGACAGCAAAGCGATGGACTCGCCGAAGCACCAAGACATCCTGGATCTGATGGACGCGCCGAATACAGACACCACCACCACTACGATCTTCTCCACCTCGATGACCACCGGAGACACCACAAGCTTGGTCACCGGCGTCGCTCTGACGAGCACCGGCATCCAGGACAACCCCTTCGCAAGCATCGCCGAGCAGGAGGCATCCACTGCTCAGGCAGAGGACGCGTTCCAGTCGGACTATCCAGAGACCGCGTCCATCAGCAGCGAAAAGAGGCCCTCCGTGGCTTCTGTGACCGGCTTCCTGGGCACCGAAGCTGATGGAAGTGGAATCGGGTTGGACTTCGCCTCCGCGGCTCCAGTTGCTACTGAAACGCAGGCTGCACCCATCACGGCTGCTGAATTCTTCGCCGCGAGCGCCGCAGAGCAGCTGACCGCGGCAACCGCGGAGCCTGCGTTCTTCTCCGTTACGGAAACCACCACCTCCGCGCCCTTCGGGACGACCGAGGCCACCTCCGCACCGTTCTCGGTTAGCACCGCGCAACCCTCTGCTACGCAACCCCTGTTCGCCACTGCAGAGGCCACCGTGCCTACCTCTCAGCCCAGCGGACCCTTTGCCTCGGATCTGCTGGGTGATTTCGGCGAACCGATCGACAATGGTGCCGCGAGGTCCACCAGTCCCATTCCTGGTATTGAATTCCCCACGAACGAGGCGTACAGGCCCGAAGAGCAGCTGGATAATTTCGCGGCCACCACCAAGGCCATCGAGAGCACTGGCGACGCCTTCGACATCTTCGCCACGAAGTTCGACAAGGCTGCCGAGCCGGACGCCGGCTCGGATCCGTTCATGGACGCGTTCGGCGGGGGTGGAGGACCCACTGCCATGGACACATCTAGCGATGGTAAATTAATGCATGTTGTGTACTTGGTACGCTAGGTCGGTGCGAATGTTCCGTCGATTTATTCAACCAAAGTATTTATTAAAAGTTAAGATACGTCACATGTCTCTTAAGGGGTCATGCTCAGTCAGGAGGCCGAAAAAAGGATGGTCTTTGGAAATTTTTTACTCAAAAGCTATAACACATTTTTCACAAAATCTTTTTTCCTTCTAAGGATTGCATCTAGTACCGTGCATCCTATTTTTTTTATTTAAAAATATTTATCAGTAACTAAGTTATTGTCCATCACTCGAAGGTTCTCTAAAAAAAAGGCTTCTGCGGTGACCAGAAGTAAATTCAAAAGAATTTACTTATTATATTATATTATCTAGTATTTGAACGAAGGATTTTTTTATCCCATGCTTAGTTTTCTTTTAATTGACGAAAATCAGGCACGATTTATGATAAAAATTGAAACTTTTACTTTAAACATCAGCCATTTTTTCCCAAATCAATATTTCGAAAAATCCTTCGTTCAAATACTAGATAATATAATATAATAAGTAAATTCTTTTGAATTTTTTATTTTAGATGATCGACTTTCGAGCAGCAGTGGTCACCGCAGAAGCCTTCTTTTTTAGAGAACCTTCGAGTGATAGACAATAACTTAGTTATTGTTAAATATTTTTAAATAAAAAAATTACGATGCACGGTACTAGATGCAATCCTTAAAAGGAAAAAAGATTTTTTGAGAAATGTATTATAGCTTTTGAGTAAAAAATTTCCAAAGACCACCCTTTTTTCAGCCTCCTGACTGAGCATGACCCCTTAAGAGGTATTCCTAGTGTGACGGCTCGAAAAAACCTAACATTTTTTTAATTCAGTTCTCATACTAAGTAGGAAGAACCCTTAATCAAAGCCTCTGTGATCCTTTGCCAGTTTTCTGATAAAAGTACGATGGATGTACTACAAAAGGACATGACGAATTTTCGCACTTACCTAATATTACACTTGAACTGGCGCTTAACGCGTGGTGTTCACAGTTTGGGGAGATTCGTCCGCCACTGGGTCGGAAACAGCGATGATGAGCGGTTTCGGGGAGGCTGACGGGTTCGATTCGTTCCTGAGCATGACTGCACCGCCACCGGAGCCAGCCGTCAAGAGAGCCGAGTCTGCGGACTCGGACGAGGGGCCAGACTTCAGCGTGTTCATCAAGCAAGTATTTGCAGAGCCAAAAATAATCCTTCGTTGATCCGTGCTTGTACTTGATCGTCTCGCTCTCTACTTGAAGGCCGAAAGAAGGGGACCAATCCGGAGTAATCGAGGGTGGAGCGGTGCCGGTGTTGGCTCCGCCACCCAAGAGCCCGCAAAACACCGCGTTCACCGATTCCTTGCCTCGTTTCAACCCCTTCGACAAGTCCGGCTCCGCGCAGGACGCCGTGGCCCCCGACGAGACCGCCCAGCTTCCGGAAATGACAAGAACAGATTCTCAGGTATTACTTCAACACTTTTGCTCTAACGTCTACATAATCTGGTGGGCACGATGGCACTGTGTTACGAACGGTTCCGTTTCAGGAAACCCCGCCGACTCCCCTGTTCGACGAGGATACGAGCCAGCCCTTGGAGGACTTCCCGAGAGTGACCTACACCGGTGATGGATGGGAGATGCAGCTGCGCCAGCCGAACAAGAAGAAGATAACCGGCCAGCGGTTCTGGAAGAAGGTGTTCGTGAAGATCGCTTACCAGGGCGACAATCCTGTCCTCCAGCTGTTCAGCGCCCCGGGTGACAGGGATCCTTTCCAAGAGCTGCCTCTGTTACCATGCTACTCCGTGTCCGACGTCGGGGCCCAGCAGTTCGATCAGTACGGCAAGATATTCACGGTGAAGCTGCAGTACATTTTCTACAAGGAGCGGCCTGGCGTTCGACCCGGTCAGGTGACCAAAGCCGAGAGGCTCACGAATAAGCTGAGCCAGTTCGCCGCGTACGCCATTCAGGGCGACTACCAAGGGGTGAAGGAGTTCGGAAGTGATCTGAAGAAGCTGGGTCTTCCCGTTGAACATGCTCCGCAGGTACAGTTCCTTTTTTACATATTATTTTTGTTATACTACGTGCAGGAGCGGATGTGAGTATAGGCTGAGGAGGTGGAAAAATTTGGGGGGGCGGAAAATTTGGTGGAGCGGAAATTTTGGGGAGCGACGCATTTCGGGAAGCGGCGAATTTTAAGCGAAAGAAATTGGAAAAGGTTTAACCACAGAGGCTTGAGACAACTTCAAAAACAATTCGCGTCTTTTTCATGTAGCGAACTAGCAATGACTCTGATGTGAATTGCCATGTTGAGTTAATTTTGAAATTGCCTCGACTCATTTAAATTAAAATCTTTGATGATATTTCACGGAGAGGGTGGTAGATGCTTGTTAGTCTAGAGGCGCCAAATCTTTAAATCTACTCCTGACTATGCGTATTCGAAGCTTGGTATGTCTTGGAATCCCCCATTCGTCATCCTCTGCTACCGAATGTTACAGATCAACCAGCTGTTCAAGCTCGGCTCCCAGTGCTACGAGGACGTGAAGCAGTTCTCCTGCGCGATCGACGAGGCCCTGTTCAGGCTATCCGCTCACAGGGACCGAGCGCTCTCTTACAAGATGGAGGAGGTGCAGATAACGGTGGTGGACGAGCTCTACGTCGAGCAAAGCTCCGACGGGCACGTGGACAAGCAGATCGCGCGGGTCCGTCTGTTCTTCTTGGGCTTCCTTTCAGGTAGGAGCCGCTGAAAGCGGTCCCAGCCCCTGCTCTACCGCTGGAAGTACATTAATCACAATAATTACGCTGTACCGCCTCAGGTATGCCCGACGTAGAGCTAGGCATCAACGACATGTGGCGTCAGGGAAAGGAAGTGGTGGGCAGGCACGACATCATACCAGTCGTGACGGAGGAATGGATCCGCCTGGAGAGCGTAGAGTTCCACGCCTGCGTCCAGCAGGACGAGTACGAAAAATCCAGGATCATCAAGTACGTCCTCTTTGCAAGCTAGTACCATTCACCGCGTGTAATTACTAACCGAATGACTCTGACTCACCTCCCGACTAACACGTTTGAAGGTTCAAGCCGCCCGATGCATGCTATATCGAGCTCATGAGATTTCGCGTGAGGCCGCCCAAGAACAGGGAGCTTCCCCTCCAGCTTAAAGCCGTAATGTGCGTTACCGGCAACAAGGTAATGCCGCTTTCCATCAAACAGCATCCCTTTCCGCGGTAATCCTTCAACCTCCCCAGGCTGATCCAATCGCCCAGCAGCTTTAACAAAACACGCGCCTTGACCCTGTTCCTCTGCGTCGCCAGGTGGAGCTGCGAATAGACATCCTCGTGCCAGGGTTCGCGTCGAGGAAGCTGGGCCAGGTGCCCTGCGAGGACGTGATGGTTCGCTTCCCGATCCCGGAGTGCTGGATCTACCTGTTCAGGGTGGAGAAGCACTTCAGATACGGGTCGGTGAAGTCGGCGCACAGGAGGACCGGTAAAATCAAGGGTATCGAGAGGTTCCTGGGTGCAGTGGACACGCTGGAGCCGCAGCTGATGGAGGTGACCTCGGGGCAGGCCAAGTACGAGCACCAGCACCGGGCCATCGTCTGGAGGATGCCCAGGCTACCGAAGGAGGGCCAAGGTGCGCGGACATGTGTTAAGTAAATGTAGAAAAGTACTGTTCCCCTTCACTCGGCAATTCACCCTGTTACCTCACTCTTAGGGGCGTACACCACGCACCAGCTGGTCTGCCGCATGGCTCTCACGTCCTACGACCAGGTCCCAGAGAACCTGTCCGAGTACTGTTACGTGGAGTTCACCATGCCCGCCACCCAGGTGTCCCACACGACCGCGAGGAGCGTCAGCTTCCAGAACAGCGACGGCGACAATCCACCGGAGAAGTACGTGAGGAACCTCTCACGGCACGAGTACAGGTATGTCGGCCACCCCTGTGTTCCTGCGTAACAGAGGCATGAAAGGTTTAAACATTTCCGTCTTATTCCTCGACCAGGGTTGGGGTGGAGCACACGCAAGGCGAGGGTCCAGGCGCGTACGTGACCGCGACGCTCACGAAGATCCCAGAGTCGACGCCTGAGGTTCAGGCCGAGGTCCCGGAGGCGGTAGCCGAGTCCGACTCGGACTCCTCCGACTAAACGGCAGTCGCTAGTGTATACATACGTAAGGTAACGCTCGGAAGTGACGGGACGCGTCCGCGTGGCAAGTAACTCTTCAGCAAGAGAGTTACTTGGGGCGCAGAGGCACTATCTCCAGTGCTACCGGGGTGTATAGAGAGAGAGGTGACGAGGCCTGTGACACGGGGCACCGGCGTTCCGCGGGTCCGTCGATGGAGATTGAAAAGCGCAACTTGGATGTAAAATAATCGCAAGGGAAGGTCAGCTCCCAGGTAGCTTCGAACGCACATGAGTATCAGACGGCGAGGATGTCGGTGCCCGGATCGACGACGCCCGCGGCACGCCCCGTCGCCGCGTGTTCGCGTAACGCATTTAGCAGTTAACCAGATGTACGTGCGAGACAAGTAATTTCTAAGGGAGGACAATACCGATTTTACGTTCCGTTTAGCTCGCTAAGTAGTAATACGCGCCCGCCGCGAAAGGCTTTGCCCTGCGGCTACGCGCTTCAAAGACGGACCGACGGGAACGTATCGGCTGGGGTGTAATTCGCGTGGTGCGATCCCCTGCCCGAAGGCTACTCGAAAACTGTGGAGTTTCGTCAGCTCTTGGACGTGGGATCGTTCCTATTTCTGGTCACACGAGCTACGCCGCAGCCTCTACGCGTAACTCGATATTAACCGAATCGGGTGAGAAAGCTTTTTCGGTTCCAACTTTGTCACAGCGATGTCTCTAGGAGAATCGCTTTATCCGCGCCACCGGTTTCTCTTTAATTCTATCGTCGCGACAGATTGCAATTTTTGCTTTCAACTTCACTCGAAAGTAGAGAATCGCATCGCAACAACACGACGATCAGAGGACAATAGTTGTTTTAATTAAGGGAGCCGTAATTCGATGGATCGTGCGCGCGCATATCTTATCGTTTCAGCTTGCAGATGATCTATATCGAATGTTATCCAGTCGCTCGTAGAAGTTAGTCTATCGGGATTAATCGTCGGGTGCTAGAGACGTAAGGAAATAATATTAACGATAATAATAGGAAAGAAAGGTGTCGGGGGTTTAAAGAGTCAAGGGGTGGGTGAGCGTGTGCGTGGTATTTAATGCGTGACTGGGAGACTGCGATGTATCTAGCTGTTAAAGATACATATTTCGTATTTTCGCGCGTTATAGGTTGGAAAAGAGAAGAGGAGGAGTTTCAAACGCTTTGCAAACCGATTGTATCTAAGTCGTAGGCTTAAGTTTCCTTTAAAGGTTTACTTACCGATCGAGAGGTAGACCATTCGACTTCCGGTGAAGTTTTAATCGTAAGGGCATCGTTCACTTTCGTGGAAGTTAGTCAAAAGTACGTAAGTTCCGTGTAAAGTCACGCGAAGCCGGAGCGAGTATCTATCAGTAGTGTGAAAATGGCGGTAAAGTTGTCCGAATGAATTCCGCAGGGGGGGGGTCTTAGGCACGTAAGTTTCCGTTGATTTACGATTTTTCGTTAGCGTTTTTGTCATCCTGAAAAAAGGAGATGGGAAGAGTCTATTCTAGTCCTTAGCTCGTAAGAAGATCGTATGACTTATCAGGTGCGAGTCCACCGGTCATACGTTTCGCTATGTCTATTTTAGGTTAACTCATTGATAGCCGTAATCGATTCAACGACGTTTAGAGATGTCGGCCGATATGCCAACTAACTCGTAGACACTTAGGATTATCAGGTCGGGTACTGTCAGTTATAGATTGTCGCTCTGATCCGTGTCAGTGCGAGTTCGAACGTTACGCCTTAAGTTAACCTGTACGAGCATAGAGAACGTATTTGCATCGAACCGTGGTCAGACAATACCCTTCAGTTGTGCCAGTGCGTAGATTAGCGAGAGAATTAAAGGAAAAACGCGACGTAGCTGGGCGCAGAGGACACTGTAAACACTGAACTCTAAACTACTGTAAAATATAAGCGAGAGATTCTCCCATTCCGTTCTTTGAAGAGCAGCGCAAAGCTTCTCGGTCCGCGGCGCGACAGTCTGTTTGCGTTTGATACATTAAACGGATCTCGGGGGAGCTTTTCCCGCGAAAAGTTCCGCTCGGGGAAAGACGTTTCCAGCTCGTGATCTCAAATTTCCAGCGCGTGATATCGCACCGTCGTGTACGATATATGTGTGCCAGGTCGACGTTTCTGCATCTAAAGGGAAAGAAGTCCGTTAAACACGCGTTACATGTATAGGTATCATACGGATGACGGACGCTACCCGAATTAGAGGTTATGTGTGGTATCGGGGTGCTAAACGAGTGTGTGAGAGAGACCGAGCAAACGGGGCAGGAGAGCGAGAGTGAGAGAGAGAGAGAAAGGGAGCATAAAATTGTTTATTCGACAAGGAGGTCGTAAGTTGAGTTTCACTTTACTTTAACGAAACAAGCCTACTGTTTGGGAAAGAAAACTACCCTAACCTATATTGCGACAGTAAGAGCGTACATCAGGGCGGAGGGGACAATTTAAATTTGAATCTTCAGTTGGCCTGGGTGCAGGATAGTTGTCTTTTGATTAACCAAATACAACTGTAAAAAGAATTGGGAAAATATTCATGTCTGTAGGTTCCTTTTTCTCCCAAAAATGATTATACGATCAGCTAGTATGTAATAATTTTTTGAGAAAAAGGAACCTGTAGACATGAAAATTTTTTCCAAATTTTTTCACAGTTGTGTTTGGTTAATCAAAAGACAACTATCCCGCACCCAGGCCAACTGAAGATTCAAATTTAAATTTTCGCCTATGTAGTATGATTATATAATTATTTTTGGGAGAAAAAGGAACCCGCAGACATGAATATTTTTCCAAATTTTTTTACAGTTGTGTTTGGTTAATCAAAAAAAACAAATCCGCACCCAGGCCAACTGAAAATTTAATATATATATATATATTTTGTCTATTTTCGCTCCGCCCTAGTGTACATGTGTATAATAATATGTACTCTGCATAATCGTACGATCTATTGCGATCGAAAGTGAGACCATAACCTATCGAACGACGGTCGAGTCGTTAACTATAGATACATATGCGTAATTATGGGAGATACGAATCAGAGATTGCGTTTCAGTTATTGATTGTCTATCACATAAATGTCTGAAAGTAAATGTTGTCGTTGATGCCGATCCAAAAGAAGCCAATCTTTAAAGTCGTCGAACGCTTGAACCTTAAATGTTTGAAATAATTGTACTCTCGAGAAAGTTGCTTCTGAAACAACGTTGCTGGGGTTAACATGCGTCGGTAAGATAGACCTCGCTTGAATCATTACGACCTCCATTTGTTATTGCTCCTAGAGGCACCATTTCTCCGCCAGTCCTGAAAGAACTTCTTCGTTTTCCCGCAGTAGGAGTATTAAACTAGAATTATAGATATAATCCTGTTATATTTCGCTGTAACGATTAACTGTAAAGGAGATGCTAGTAGTGTCGTTGTTGTTCTTATCATTATTAAACAATGGAGAGAAGGAAGCAAGTGTTCTGTACAGGTGAGGGAGAGAGTCTAGATACGATTTACGAGTCGAGCTAAGTATGATCGTCGGTAGACTTTAGAGCGAACGTTCGTTGCGCGTAATGGAGCCGTGCAAGTGACGAAAACCCCTTCGAACGTGCCGTTTCGCTTTTCCTGCGTTTTCTTGCACCACCGCGTGCTTGACGAATTATTTCGGCGCAATTTGTATCGTACGTTGGAGAATTTTGTACACGATGGTAAGAAGTAGGATTCTCTTCAGTTAATTCCGTTCAAGGGGCGAAGGTTGTCGTGCGGTGTGCGTTAAAGATTTCCCCTGCGTTGCTGTTTTAACGTTAGCCGATCAAACGTGGCATGCGTCAATCTCTGCTTCGACGAAGAATGGGAACAAAGTCTGTACCGATGGTTCACGAAAGATGTCTTTAGCGTTTAGGAAAGCACGCGTAGGCAAGTTGATTTAGTTTCCTTGGTGTTTAGAAGCGCGATTTAGTCGGAAAGGTTCCTTCAACTTTTAGTATTACGCAGACGATTGTTAACTCGAAACTCTAGAAAGAGCGTAGCGTAGGAAAGAATTTTTCGTTGCCATCGTCGCGTATCGTTTTGATCGGTTTTGACGGCATCGAGCCTTAAACTACGGCAGAAGGAGGATGACCGTGAGTATCGAAGCATTCCCTGAAGAATCGAGATAGAGTACCTCTACACCTCCGATCTGTAATTTATAAATATATAAATATATACATAAACACGTGTATGTAACGTCGTAATGTGTAATTATACGTGTATGTATGATCTGTAATTGTGATCTAATAGTAATCGGTGCGATGTATACAAGCTGACAAACGAGAGAAGAGAGAGAGAGAGAAAAGATACAGGAGATCAGGAGAGTGAGTTCCTCTCCCATACAATATGTATTATAATTTCGCGAACGAGAGAACGAGAAAATGACAACGTAGACAGGAACAAGTGTAACACTGTTAGCTAATGGTATTATTGATAAATTCTATGTATCAATAAATAATATAACATTGTTTAAGGGACGAAATTGGATTGAGAATTGAGATTTTATTATGGATTCTCGGTTTCCCGCGTTCCGGTATGGCACGCCAAGTTTATCATGGCGACCGAAATTTTCCAACAACGCTTCATAATTTCACATAACCTTACTTCATATATGTACATCTGCAGAAGGAAGGGGAGGAAGGATTTATTCAGATATTTCAAGTTACATTTCTCTCGGATTTGATCGAACTATTGCAAGTTAAAGATATTCTTATATCTAACTAGAATATTTGACAATCAGCAGCCATCGGCTCGGTTCTCATCGATTACCAGGTCTCACCACAAGGAGGTTGCTGCGTTTCGAGACCCGTAGAGAGATAGATGGAAACGAAGTTCCATCTGGGTGAGTCCTAATGGTTGAAATTCTAATTCCCACTGTAATGGGCATTTTGATCTGTTTCTGTAGTCTACTGGTGAGTTGCACGTGACAGGGAAATGGTAATGGGGCTCTGAACACCCAGAAAACCTTGCCGCGAAATTCCATTGGATGTTAAATCTATTTTATACCTCGTCTATGGTTTGGGTAAGTTCGGTAACGGTAAAACAGGTTGCAAGTGGCGGTAGCGCAACGTCACCCATCGAACCCCGAGTTTACACGCCTAACACCATCTCTAACGGCATTCCTCGATGATGTTACATAATCTCTGTTATGCACGCCATCGGTGAATTATAGATACGCATTTCGCAATCGATGCATTTACGAAATCGTCATCCATTGCGTTAATCGATTTCTTCCTCCTTGACACTGAAATTCCTAGCACGTCCTATTTCAATCATTTCACCGAGAATGCGTAAAGATCCTACATTATTATTAACAAGGGGAGGACAGGGTGTGGTAGACATCGATTTTGATGAGCCTTGGGACGATGGATCTATATCGAAAATAAGTAAATAGGTGTAAATTATTAAACATTTCATAGTGGCTGTGGGTTTTTAGTGGGTAAAAATCCCTCACCACCCTGGTTCCCCTGGGGAATTCCCCTCTGGAGGCGTCGGGGTGCCTTTTGGAGATTTCCCCACGTTACAAAAAATAATTTTTTTTTTATAAATTTTTGTTCTAATTTTAAGTAAATAAAATTTACGATTTCAATGAAAAAATCCCGGCCCTCTAAAGGTTGACGTGGGGAAATCATCAAAAGGCACCATGACGCCTCCAGAGGGGAATCCTCCGGCAGCGCCAGGGTAGTATGGGATTTTTACCCTCTGAAACCCCACGACCACCATGAAGTGTTTAATAATTTACATGTAAATATCTCTATTATTAAGGCCTATTGGCTTAAACCCTCGGACACCTATTTACTTATTTTCCACGTAGATCCATCGTGCTAAGGCTCATCAAAATCGATGTCTACCACACCCCTTACCTCCCCTTGTATGTTTTATTCATCTAATCTAATCTGATCTGAATCTAATCACCCCTGTCACTACAGAAAAACGTCCCTTTCCTCAGGAATCTATAAATTACTAAAAGCCATTGGGGAATAGGAGGAAAAGAAATTTATTTCCCTAAAACTGAATATCTACGCGTGTAACGACAAAAAGGTTTGTAGTGGTCATACTTCATTACAATTCTCATGATACGAAATAATCCAGCGGTTTGTGGTCGCGACACGGCCCTGTCCGAGCAGAGCACTCGGATTGGTCGAGCGTCGAAGCCCACGTGATCTTTTTACCAAGAAGCGTGCCTGCGCCGTGTGGTCATCGCTGTGCGGGAAGAGAGGAACCAGCTCCCACCACCTCGTAACCAGTAGCGCGGCTCAGCTGTTTCTGTTTACTAAACAAAGGAGGCAGAAATCAGTTCAACGGTGGACGGCGAGCGGCACGTTCGTGTGTCCGTACGCGACACCACTCCTTTCCTAACCCCCCTTCGATCACCCATCGAACCGATCTCGTTTCCGTGATCGTGCCGATAAATCGCGAGTGCATCTCACCCAGGATATAATCCCCGTAACCTCCCAGAAGGTACACGCGGAGGTACATCGGTGGACGAAGGGCTGCAATACACAGAGAAAACAGTGAGTACCTGTGACAGGCGTCCCACCTCGATCCCAATATACGTGCGGTAGTTTCTCCGTGATCCTTGACCCGATTACTTGGCGGTATTCTCGTCCAACGCGTCTTAATTCCGTTCCCGTTCTAATCTTCGCGAACCTCTGCTCGATCGATCCACCCTAGCCTCCAACCTACGAGCGACGTTCTTTTCCGCCTCTTTATCGCGACATCTCTCGATACGCCTCCTATATCGCATTACGGAAGCCGAATCTCTGGCCTGCGTTCTCTTTCCGTGCTCGCGTGTTTGCATGTCGAGGGACGCGTCTCTCCGAATTGTCAAAATTGGCAGATCCGTGATTCAGATTCAGACGTTACTGCGCCATGGTAGCTGTCTCTTCCAGATTTTTTTCTACCGCATCGAATAACCGTTCGGGGATGCGCCAGATAGCGTGGACAGTATTTTGCTACGCGTTGTGCGTTCGAGCCTTACATAATCACTATCAGCTGTACGCGCACGGGAAACGGGGATCCGCGGTGTTCTAGCCAGCGTGCGTTCACAGCTGCTAGCGTCGTATCCCAATTGCAACGCCGTTTCCTCGAACCAGTTTATTCCCTGTCGCAATCTTCCTCCTTATCTCCCGCCTGCATCTCGGTGTCCGTTAAGAAATCTCGCTTAGTCCGTGTCGAAAGGGTTACCTGATTTATCGACGATGGGAACAGCGTTTTGTCGATCGCTAGGTACAAGGGCTTTTCGTAACTTCTACATACGCTCGCCCATCGTAGATAGCGACAGCGACACAGTTCCCCGGGAATAAAGAGTCGAGCGAGTAACAAGTAGTCGTTAATTGCGACAGGTTAGCGGGTCTCGTTTTCTCTTAGACATTAGAGCGCAGTTGAACGATAATGGACCGTAAAAGAGGCTTCGGAGGGAACAAAGGAGCACGCGTCCGTGAGAATTGCGTCGTTCCTTGTCTGTACGAACCTCAAGGCCGACGCAATTGAAAGGAACTGTACTTTGACACGTCGGTTCGGGCATAAGGAAGGAAACGCGAAATATATGCAGTCTCCAGTGGCGTCTGGAGTCATTGTGTTCATCGTACTTTTGCTGTCGCTCAGACGTACCTGTATGCTCGTTTGAAATTGTTCCTGCTGGCTTGCATCATTGGACAGGTTAGGTAAAAGCTCGTTCGCGGACGATTTTTAAGCTCCCTTGATAAAGTAAAAGTTGCGCGGTAACACGCTGGTCCGAAATGTTTGCTCGGCAGTGCTCCATTGGCGTCAACCGGGCTTAGCTTACGGAAGAAGCGTGCATTATGTAAACGAAAGCGCTTCGCCTCCAGGAATAACGCTTCTGTAACACCACCGCGGTTGTTAATAGCGGGCGCTTTTCGGCGCTGAAAATACCCCCGCGCAAATAAATGATTAGAAAGCAGGCAGCGCCTTTCAGCGTCCATTGTCGTCGGGGCAGCCCGCGTGGCTGATCTCCGCGCTCCCTTCGACTTCTGCTCGGTTTGTTTTTCCACATTAGAACTCGATAGATGCTTGGATAGGAGGCACTAATTAGCGCTCCCGCTCCGCGGTAGCGTAAACGTTACGGATAGCTTCCGTTTTATCCTCGTTCCTTATCGACGAGTTTTCTAAAAGAAGTCGAGGAACTTCCTGCGATCCTCCTTTTTTTTTTCCGCCACGAGGAAAGTGATTTCTCGGAATCAGCGGTCCACTTTTTGCGCGCGCCGTTCGAAACAAGTTTCGTGGCGGAACGGACGCCACCGTTCGACGAAAGAAAGCTTCGTCGGTCCATCCGTTTCGCAGGCTACCAGAGTCTGTGATCGCAATAGATTTTTAGATATTTTATATTTTTTCATCGTCGATCTGACACACTTACCGGAAGGCAGAGCCTCGGTACATTGTACCGTGTCCGATGTATCTCTCGACTTTTACACACACACACATCGATATAATAATTGCCGTGCACCGATGCGAGACCCGCTCTTAAAAGCCGCGATACGAACAAAGAATAGGTGCATGCGCGCACAGCGTTGCCCAATCTCAGGTCTCGTCCTCTGCTGTTCCTGCGGCGCCGATACCGATAGATCTGTCTAGTCGAAGCAGCCAAACAACGACACCTCGACAGTGATCAACAGCCGGTGTCTAACTTCCTGCATAGTTTGAAAGGTAAACCTGCCTCGTAACGGTCAGGCTGGCAAGTGTTCTTATCGACGTGGCAGCCCGAGCGACTCAAGGTCGCTGGAAACTTGGAATCGTGCTTCGTGCGAGCGCTGACTAGCCGTGAAGCAAGTTCGACGCGCGAGTAATCGATTTAAGTCGAAAGGGAGACGGTTGGGAAACACTGACACGTGTTCCACGCCGTTGGTTGCGACACGTATCTATCGATAAAGTGCACACGCTCGAAATCGATTTCCTCGCAGCGGCTGCGTCGCATTTTAGCCTCACTTCTGATAGGGATCGCGGTGTTACGTCTGCGTTCGTGGCGCGCAGTTGGGACAGCGCGTGTACATATATATATATATCTGGAGATAGATTCACGCGTGCACACCGTAAATACGGGCGCGTTTGTGCGCGTGTGTAGGTGCGCCTCTCTGTAAGTGCCTGCCGGCAGATATATGTATCTCTGCACACGTGCATGATGCTCGGGTCGCGAGCGGAGCGAACGGCAACCTTGGCCAACCGAGTAATATTCCGAGACGGGAGAGCATTTGCGCAGCACACACCAGAAACTCGCGCTGTACTCTCCCCTTGCTGCGTTATCGATGTCATCAGCTTCTGTCCAGCAACGAAGGAGGATATAGATCACCATCGATCCCCTCTGTCTCCGAGTTACCCACCGACCCTGCCGCGACTGGTACAACGAATTTCTTAGCCGCGACTATGTACTTTGAAACGAGGAAATCGCGCAGCCAAACACTCCATCGCTCCACCTCATTTCCCCTGTGGCTAGAAAGTATCGTTTATCGCTGTTTTTCTCTCATTGCAGCGACTGCACGAAAATCGGCACCGGAGAGGCACGGTGGAACATAATGGTACACCCGTTCTGGAGAGCGGCCCAGTCTTTTCTGCCTCGTACCTATATCTCGCGTTAACTTTCTAAGTCCTTGGGCCACGGAACAGTCGAGGCGAGCGTTGTACGTATCCTCCTGCCCGAGGAATCCGAAATCTCGCGGATTCTCTTCGGTCATTTTTCCCCCGTCACGCTTCGCTGCGGTAATGCACGCCGTTTCTAATGTACTTCAGACGACAAGAGGACGCGGGGAGGGTGCAGTCGCCTCGTAGAAATGATCTTCGAGTGTTCAGCAGCGGTGTCTCGCTTCTCGGGGGACCGATCACGCGAGATTCTACTACGTTCCCGACTGACCCACTACGCGGCAGCTTCTGCCTGACATTTCGTAACCGTCACCGCCAACGTATATTTAGATACACGTTGCGCTGAAAGTTAGGGTGCGTTCACGCTGTTGCGACATTATGCGAACTCCTGGGAATAGTTGGTCTCGCAGTGGAACTGTGCTGATCGAAATTTACTCTGGTTTTGATGCGAAGGGAACTCGCGCGATAAAGACTCCCATTTGGGAAGGCTGCGGTGGTTGCACGCGTGCGCGTTAATTTTTTACTTGGGATCTGAAATTAAAGACGCAGCGAGCCTCGAGGGCCATTTCTTTTTGATTTCGAGCGCAGGCAGGGTCTCTTGCTCGACTCGTTGCGGCGATCTAAGCGCACCCTAACGCCTTTGAACCACGCTTCGCTTCTGGAACGCGTAGGATCGTCAGCTGTTCGGCCCACTCGCGCGCGCCTGCCCGATTTTAACCTGTTAACTGCGCCGTAACGCGTTGCTCGCATTAAGGAAGCGCGATCGAGTAGGGTGGCAAGTAAATACGGGAGGAGGTGATGTACTTTATTCAAACAATTGGTTCGAGGAGAACTTTCACCCAGAATTGCCCATCTCTGCGGTTTCCCAGCAGCTTGGGAGTCCAGAAAAATGCGCCGAAGAAAGTTCCGATGAAATATCGCTCTACCGAAAGGTGGGGATTTCTCCTAGCAACTATTTCTCGCTGGAAAAAAAGTCTGCTCCTCTCCGAATGTGTTCGGCTACTTCCAGCGAGCCTTTTAATCGTTTCCTTGGGAAAACAGGTTTCCGCTCGGATCTCCGTGCGGATTTTGCTGGGGCTTAGCCGACGCCTAACCGTCGTGTATATTTCGCGCATGAAATCGTCGGCCGGGGAGAAAGTAGCGTGCTCGCGTTTTAGCGTCGTTACCGTGCTCGATGCTAGAACAGTTAACGAACATTGCGGCCACGTGATGCAACGGAGCGCATTGTGTAATTTCATTAGGATAGCTTTGCATATTTGTTCGAGCGTTTGCGTTTCCATGCTCTCTCCACGCAGTGCGTTTAATATCCAGTAATATTCGATGTTCGGCTTTCAGCCCCCGAGCAAAATTACCACCAAGGACCTTCCGTGCTCCTGGACCACCCTGCACCCGATGACCAATCGCATCGACCTGTTGTACCTAGACTCGAACGAGCTGCTAGCGATGGCAATTCGAAGCCTGCGTTTCAAGATCTCGACCAACGCTTAAACCCCCCTCCCGAAGATCGGCTACCCATACAATCAGTTAGTTCATTCCAGTAGCGCACTTAGGATTTAATCTGTTTATTTGACAAATTTATTTCAGAAATAAAATCCCGATTTCTTTTCTTTTTGCGAAGCTCTTAAATTACTGCAGTCGAGGTTAGATTAATCTGCTTTTTCCTCTTTCTTTGGAGGGGTGTCAGGGCCCCTTGCTCCCCCCTGGGTGCGCGACTGGATAATTCTAATACATTGATACGGTTAGATTGTTAGACACTGGAATACACTCTGTTTTTGAAGCAGCGCAGGTACTTACCTAGTTGAAAGTAATATTCAAAGGATGAAGGATATGACCCTAGCTTTTATATTTTATACAGCTAATGGGGGGAAGGGGTTAATCGGTAGCGAGTAGAACGATAGACGATGGGACCTAGCTGGGCCTTATTCGATTAAAATATCGAATAATAAGTTACTCGAGGATAGGGAATAAATTCTTATTCGCGAACTCCGCGATGGAGAACTGTCCGAGGCTCTGGCAGCGGTTGATCGTTGCCGTGTCGAGGACATCGCTAGGCGGGTATCAGGCGAGGAGAGCACGGTGCGCTGCGCCGCTTCTATCGGGCTTCTCGTTGGCAGGCCCGTGGTCCGTACCGGAGAAAGTTAATTTCGCATGGCCGTTGAACCGATATCGCGATTACGTAGGGGAAGCCAGGGAGTAATGCAACGACTATTACGCCGGTCTACTCCTCTCTGGGCGCTCGTCGAGCGGATCACAGCGCGCGCAATCGCCTCTCCTCTCGATCGTGCAATTTCCCGAGGGGATGAAGCCGTTGCGCGTCCCTCGATCGTCCACGGCGGTTCTTTCTCTCTTCTCGTGGAAAGCGCGCCGTCCACGGCCGCGGAAGAATCCCGCGGAACGTTAGAAAGCGTCGCAGACCTCGTGCTGCTGCTCGAGAAGCTCGCCGCGAACAGAGAGGAGGACGCCGTTTGGACACCGCGTCCAGGAGTCGCTTGCGCGTTGTTCCTCTACTTGCACGTCGGAGCACCGCCAAAAATTCACGTAACATTCCTACCACCCCGCGTTCACTATGGGATATTCCGTAATCGTCCGTCTTCGTCCGTCGTGGTCCGTTGCACCCTCCCACTTTTCCTTCCCTTTCTTTCCTCTTTCTTCTCTCTCCATTTCTTTCGTTCTCTTCCACGGGCAGTGTTCGAAGCAGAAACTGCCGCATTCCATTCGACGGACGCTGCTTTCCGTCGCGCCGACTCCGGGGGTATAGTGCCTATCCGAGATATAGCGACTTAGGTGTGAAGTCCCTCAGCGGGGTCTTACCCGACACCCTGCTGAGTACTGGCCGCTAAATACACCCCCCTACTACCTCTTGCAGGACTGTATTTAGAGGAGACCAGGACAAAACCGGGGTCCTAAAGGGTAAAATCTCCAAAATTACCTGAAGCATGCAGTGACTTTAATTTAAAATAAGTTGTTAACATAAAATAATTTATATTACAACTGTTCTAATGCTGTGCATATACCTTACCACAACGGATTTGTATTTAATATGTGCTGACAACGAGAGAATTTTTAATAGCCAGTAGCAAAGTTTAATTGATGTCTTTTAATAATGACAATCAATGTCTTTTTTATTTTACTAAAATCGAAATTGTAACACTTAATCTTTAGGGCCCCGGTTTTGTCCCGGTCTTCCCTAAACACAGTCCTGCTAGAGGTCACGTTTAGCGGCCCATACCCAGCAGGATATCGGTTAAGACCCCGCGGAGTGGCCTCACACCTAAGTCACTATAGCTCGTAGAGGCACTATACCTTGGTTCCCCGCAATCCTCGCGCTAAGACCGCTGGAGGGCAGCGCCGAGAAACCGTTCCGTGGCACCTTTGTCCGCGGTGGTGCCAGCGCAACGATCCTCCCGAGCTGTTCGAGATAGCTGATAGAGTAGTCGCGTGGGCGAAGCTCAGCTCGGCCGCGGAATCGTTTTCCAGCGACGACCGGCAGGGACCCGGTACCGGTTTTCCGCCGCGCAAAAAGACAATGCTGTGACCTTAGCGGATATGGTCAGACCAGATACTCCTCGAGGATGCCCGGTTCGCGCGTTTCTTCCTCCCGTCCGTTCTGTCCCCGACGGACAAAGGCACCTTGTGCCGCGCCGCTGCGAAGGGGGCTCCCCTTTGTCCGCACCCTCCCATCCACTGCGAGGTAGATCCCTCGCCGTCGTTGATCCTGCGCGAGTATCGAGGGGGAGTCGGATCGCGAGGGAAGGAGAACAGAGTTAGATCGACCGGGGGGGAAGCTCGCGAGCCCTCGTAACCCGAGGAACAATGGCCGTTTAATTTTCTAGTGGCGGCGTGTTAAGCCCGACGGAAGCGTGAAACGATGGTCTGTTTCAGAATGCAGTAAACATGCCGTCGTTGCTGGAAGCGCTGGAGCTGAAGTACGGCGGTTCAACGACCGACTGCTCCCTGACGGACGAGGAGACGGAGTCCAGCTCGCCGAAGGCCGCCCTATCGGTCAGCATCTTCATACCGAAGAAGTCCCCGCGGCACACGGTGCCGGCCCTGCTGGTGCTACAGGACTGCGACATCGAGTCGGCCGGTAACGACGACGAGAAGCTGCGCAGCAAGTGCAAGAACGTGGAGGAGCTGGATCTAGCGCAGAACAAGCTCTCGCAATGGACAGAGGTGTTCGGGATCCTGCAGCACATGCCGAAGATCAAGTTCGTCAACCTGAGCTTCAACAGCCTGGCGGAGGTGCTCGAGATCAAGCACGGCAGCTACGACCTGCTCAAGAACCTGGTGCTCAACGGCACCAGGGTGTCCTGGTCGACGGTGCAGGGCCTGGTGCGGTTGCTCCGTAACCTGGAGGAGCTGCATCTCTCCCTGAACGAGTACAGAACCGTGGACATCGACCACCAGAAGCCGGAGAACGGCAACGCCTCGGTGAAGAAGCTCCACTTCACCGGGAACCCGGTCGAGGCGTGGAACGAGACCTCGAAGCTCGGCTACATCTTCCCGAACCTGGAGAGCCTGGTCCTGGCGGAGTGTCCCATCAGGTCGCTGGACCTAGGCGAGAACAGCAACTCGAACGACGAGGAGGCGCCCTGCCCGAACAAGGACCCGGAGAACGTCAGCCAGGACAACGAGAACATGAACAACTTGGACGAGAACACCTCCGCGGATGAGAAGGGCAACAGGATATTCGCCGAGAGCAAGGTCAATTACGATAGGTCCGAGTCGGAGTCAGAGTCCAGCGGCAACACCATCAAGTCCCCCCACGACCCCTTCAGGAAGCTCAGGTTCCTCAACGTGAACGGCACTTTGCTGTCGACTTGGGACGACGTCGAGAGACTGGCCAGGTTTCCAGCGCTCAAGTCCCTCAGGATTCAGGGCTGCCCTCTTTTCGAGGTGAACGACTAGATCCTCTCTCTGTACTCGCGTCCACAGGGAAGAAGGTGTCTAAGACAAAATCGAGCCAGTTCCAACGCACAGTACATCTGGCGCTACTCAGGCGCGACCCAGATTCGTTGCGGACACTCTGTAAGACGGTTAAAAGCGGGAGCAACGAGTCGAGGGACAAATTGATTTATTAAATGCACCTCGCTCGCGAGGGTGATCTCGCGCCCGAACGGGCTTCAGATGATTTAGGGTACCATCAGCCTCTCGATCCACAGACGGCTTTATTTTTAGAAGGACGGCTGTGGGAGCGCGATTTCGAACAGTCTTCCGTTCGCGGTAACGGAACCAATAAAAGGAACGCCGCTGAGACGAGAAAACGTTACGACAGCTCGGTCTAGTATGCGCCACTAAATCCGTTCATTTTAGCTGTACCGGCCCGAAATCTTGGCACCAAATCAACCGCTTTAAACGAATCCGCGCGCGTGCCTTTCGAAGAACAATCTGCACGGGCAGATGCCGGTGGTCCGAAGTCCTAATCTTAATCGAAAACTTACTCAGCCTCTGGATTTCAACCGCTCACTCTGCTCGCCTGGATATTCTTCGGTGGAATTTCAAAGTCGATTTTCTCGAAAACGACGCGCGATATGGAAAATAGTTACTCTTTCTTTTTCACTTATAACGAATAAATTAGTCGAGAAAGAGGAATAACATTTTTTGATATCGCGCTTCGTTTTCGAGAAAATCGGCTTTGAAATGCTTGACGTTGCGTCCAGGGGAATCTACCGAGGGCCGACTCCGTAAGCCATTTTTAAGATTTTTTTCAGGCATAATTTACAGTTCTCATAGAAATATTGTATTACCTACCTTTAGTACGCTGTCTTAAGAGACTATAGAAAAAAAATAAATAGAAAAACATCCATAAGTTTTAATATATTAATTAATCTTCTAGACCCCCACACGCGAGCTGGTCGAAGGTGTAACTATGGAACAGCAGGTCCGAAATGAAATTTCATTTTTTTGTTATAAACTATATGAGTGTAGTTTCCGTTGTACGTACGGATTCTTTGATTGAAAACAAATGTTATGAAATACGCTCGAAAAACTGTCCATCTTATTCGAGGATTTTTTAAACTTTTCTTGTAAAGCGCACCATTTTTACAAAAATAATTTGTTTAAGAAATCGGTACGTACAACGGAAACTACACTCATATAGTTTATAAAAAAAAATTACATTTGATTTCGGACCAGCTGTTCCATAGTTACACTTTCGATCATCTCGCGTCGGGGGGGTCTAGAAGATTAATTAATATATTAAAATTTATGGATGTTTTTCTATTTATTTTTTTGTATAGTCTCTTCAGACAGCGTACTAAAGGTAGGCAATAAAAATTTTCTATGAAAATTGTATATTATTCCTGAAAAAAATTCATAAAAATGGCCTACTTTTCCGGCCGTCACAGTGGTGTTCCTCCTTAAGTGCGCGGTAACGTTATTTCGCCTCTGTATTTTTAAACGCGTTGCAGAGTCCTCGAGAGTACACGGAGCACGAGAGGCGGCAGCTTTTGATCGCCAGGCTTCCAAACGTCGAGACATTGAACGGCGGCGGCGTGATCTCGTCCCAGGAGCGCGAGGACGCCGAGAGGGCCTTCATCCGCTACTACATGGACAAGCCGGAAGCGGACAGGCCCGAAAGGTGGTAACCCCGTTCCGCGGCGATCTTTCATCGCTCCTTAGTTCACGCGCCGCGCCTGCTTCCTGCTTTACCATTTCTACGCTCGCCGACACCTGGCCTGCGATTTCCATTCGCGCACCAGCCCCGACTAGTTCCCCGTTTCCTTGCCGGGTCTCGGCTTTTGTCGCCTCTATTCCGGACGAAGCAGAACCCATAAAGCTATTCTAGTTTCACGGCCATCGTCGGTCTCGTCGCCAGCCCCAACTTGACCCTGCTCCAACGTTTTCAGGTACTCCGAGCTGGTGGCTATTCACGGAAAACTGGACCCTCTGGTACATGTCGACCTGAAGCCCGAGAAGAGGGTCAAGGTCACGTTCACTTACGGAGACCTCGTCGAGGTAAATTCCCTGCAAAAGATAATCGCCAGTATTTAAACCGCAAGATATCGGGGGGTGTCGAACTGACCGCGGTCAGTCTGCTGCTTTCTCGTTGCCGCGCGTTCACCGCGCCTCGAACCACTTCAGATGTATGTACCGTAACGTTGCTGGTGCTCGTAGGTGCGATCGGTGGACGTGTACAGAACGGTTTTCGAGCTGAAAACCAAGCTGGAGACCATGGTGAAAATCCCGGCGAACAGGATGAGACTCTTCTACGTGGATCAGGTGAACTGTCCAGTCCTCGCTTTACTTTAGAGGGCCGTTTTCTGTTTTCCAGAACGTCTGGTTCCTCGAGAGGCCCCTTAAAAGACGCGAAATCAGCATATGAAAGCCCCTCCAGCCGAATCCTTTCCTCGCACCTCCTCGATCCCCAGCATCCTGTCAACTTCCCGAAGCGTTTAACCAAAGTCACGGTCGCAGGTGAAATTAGTTTGTTAGACGGTGGCCTAAGGACCGAAGCCTTTTAATCTGCTATCTGTTGAAGGTGATGAAGGCGCAGTACGGGCCGGAGGAGATGCTGTACCCGAACAAGCAGCTCTATCGGTACAACATCCGCAACGGCGACGAGATCATCATCGACAGCAAGCTGAATCGTTTCGTGTCGACGTCCTCGACCACGTCTTCCATTCGTTCCTGAAGAAGGTTCGCCAGCGAGTCATCGGACGACGCGAAGCATACCTGACGATCGTCGGGATCTAATCTCCGTTAACAGGATCCGCGACTCGGCGGTCCCGAGGGCGCGGGCCTCGGTCGTGAATCGACGATGGGGGCAGACTTGGGATTTTTTTTTTATGTATATATATACATACATATATACACAAACATATATACACATACACACAGACACGCATACACACGCGGTGTAATTGTTTTAGCGATTGTATATTTATCATCGATTCTTCAGGGTTGAGAAGCATTGTAACGCGTCATTAGGAGCCGAGCGACGCGAGTCTCAGTTTTCACGGATTCCTCGGCGCACGTTCGTCGAGTAGGGACACCTTTGAACGGCAGCTTTGGGATTGTACGCGCAGACGTGCGTATGCACCCCCGTATCCTTGTGACGTTCACTTTTCGTTTTCGACGGATTTGCGACTCTTCTTCGAAGCCTCGCCACTAATCGTTAGCGTAGACGGCAGACGAGCATGCGGAGGAAAGCGTACGGTACTTAGCCAAGTAGTGTTCGACTTTACCGATTGTTTTACGCGTAGCAGACGTTGCCTGTTGGCCCCGGGACACGCAAGTCGATGCGTCTCACTACTGTACAGGGAAAGAGGCGAACTTAGCGAGTCGGTCGTGAGCGCTCGAGAAAGCAGCGGGAGAAGATGATTCTCGTAGACTTCGCTCTCTCGTTCCGTCGCGAATGGGGTGCCAGCGAATCGACGCGACGTTGGACGCGTTAGTCAAAGTGACATAGGACACATGCACGTGGAGTGAGCTTGCTGCAGGGACGTTGAATAGCGAAGCGTTCGCTCCAGTTTGTTAATCGATGTTTTCCAACGGTAAGGACGCTCGAGGAAGAGAGCAGGGAGCTGAGCTTGAGCGTGACGTGGTCACGGACCTTAGGATAATGCGACGAGCGCGGCCCAGAAAATGGAGAAATAGTAAAAAGGAGGAGAAAATCTTCAGGCTGCCGAAGAGATTGCACTATTTTTGTAGATCGCAGCCGGTAACGTTTAAAAGGGCGCGGACAGGACGATGTAAAATAGAAGGCA
Source organism: Andrena cerasifolii (assembly GCF_050908995.1). NCBI lineage: Eukaryota > Metazoa > Arthropoda > Insecta > Hymenoptera > Andrenidae > Andrena > Andrena cerasifolii. The sequence goes on from NC_135123.1 coordinate 7,959,325, forward strand.
TGACTGGAAAAATGGTGAAGTGTACGCGACACGCGGCTTCGGTTTATTCGCACCGAATTTTCCTCTCGACTCTCACAAGCGAACTGTTTGCCACATGCTGGGGGCAATCGTGGAATATTAAAAGTCACCGGCGAAATTCTTTTTCCTTGTACTTTATCCAGCACGAAGGAATAAGACTCGATTCTATCAGGAACGATAAAGATATGTTCAGGAAATTGCGCGAAGAGAGTTGTGGTGTAATTCTGTGCATTTTCGGTGTGTACTCAAGCGCGATAACCGCGAATTACGAGTGCCGATAACACGGAACGTTGGCAACTCGCTGTACTTCTAGACGATTTACAAGCGTGTTTCGCAAGCTATGGTTTCCTTGGCTCGTCCGAGATTCTGCGAATTGTGCAGAAGCACGGTTTCTGACCGGTACCATCGAATTACGTGAGAGAATCCATCGGTAGACACTGATGAGGCGCGAGGGATCTAGGAAGCGAGCAGACCCCGAGGATGTCGCGCGTTCCGGCTTATTCCGCTTGCGAAGCGTGGGACCTTGAAGAGTCACTTAGTGCCTGCCTTTTACTAGCGTAACTCGGATACTTCTAACACTGCCCTGTAAATACCATAAACGCGCGCGTACTTCGGACAGACCGGGTTCTGCGAGAACAACTTCGTGGACTCTTCATGGTAGCGCGTTGACCCCGTGCATTGGAATATCATTGGAAAATTCGCGATAACTTTAAAACGAATCCCCAATGAAGCTGTTGATCCTTGCACGGAGATGCTCCCAGTGCAGCCTTCGCGAAGGACGAGGAGAAACAGGCGGTGGACCGTTGAACAAGGGGGGTAGGAGTCGGTCGACGCGTCTCTGAAAAGATCTCGCTTGGCGAACATTGCTGTTGGATTTCAGGGTCGTCGATCGTTTCGGGACTGCGAGCAGTCGCTCGACGGACTGGTCCCCGACGACCCTGCAGTTCCACGGTCGAATCGTGTGTCTAGTCTCGGAAAAGGAACTCTGCATTAATCTCATTTTATATAATAACGATCCTTTCTTGTGCTGGCGCAAATGTGTACGTACTAACGGAAATAAAATGTTTATATGAGACGCTGGCCCGTGTTTCTCTGCGCGCCACGTCACAGATGGACGCTGGACGCTCGTCGAGCAGCTAGGGGCACGAGGGAACTTTGTATTCGAAATGGAGCATCGCCGTGGTCGTCGCTGGCCGCCTGACTCCTTATTGGTGGCACGGCGAGCGAGCGCATCGATCGCGGGCAGCGACGCTCGGCGCCGCGACGGCCCTAAGGGCGACGCCGTGTCGATTGGTCGACGCGCGGATTACGCCGTGCCCTCGAAACTCACTCGCCTGTCCCGCGACTCGAGCGTCAACCGTAAGACAATAAACTACATGCAAAACACAGAGGCTTTTCCAACAATCTCGAAAGCGACTCTGCGCAGGCTGCCTCTCGGCGTATTACAGGGGTGACTGGGCGCCTCGTTTTAGCCAGCCCTGTTTTACTCGCTAGCGGGTGCAGAGATGGAGTCGTAAACCCCACCGCCCTGCGCCTTTTTATTATTACACCCTCCATAGAAGCAGATTGCGTACCCAGTACACGGAGTCTGCTTAACCGAGGTAGAATCTCTACCGTAGTTTTAAGCGTCTCTGGAGCCTAAATTAAATCGGAACGATGTAAATCGCGAGGGGTTCAACCTTTTTATTTTTTATTATTATTACTATCGACGGGAAAGCCTTTGGAGTACAGAGAGATGAAAAAGCAACAGAGGGAAAGTGATACAGTCTGAGGAACTTGTACACTAAACGCACCTAAGCAGGTGACAATCACTCCTGGTGATCATCGCTCTTTCACTGTGTCCTACCCCGCGGATTCCGTGGCCACGAAATCAACGAATCGCGAACGTTCGACTTCCCCAATTTGCCGGAGGTTGTCGATCGTTTTATCATCGTTTGCAGATCAGTCTCCCCCAGGCCGGGTCGATCGAAGCAAGCCGACTGTGCCGGTGCCGCGCCGGGGTAAACAATCGACGCGGTCGCGAGATTCTCCTCAATTACATGGCGGATCATACGATCCGGAATAATAGAGCGGCACGAGATGACAGCTCGGTTACGGGGTCCCACCTTTTTCCTTTTACCTTTGAAACTTTACGACCGAGTGGGATCGTGACTAATCCTACCCTGGGGGAGCGTGCGCCCCTACTGTGCACTAAACCCACAGAGGCGACCGCATCGATTCCGGTGCCCCGTCTCTTGCGACGAAACGCTTCGCGTAGCAGTCTACTTGTTGGCCCACGCGAGCCAACCCCCGCGTAGACCTCTGGGCGTCGGTGAACGGGCTTGCGAAGTTTAAGCGCAAACGACGAGTCGAAGATAACTTGAGGGAAGATTCTACCCATCGACAAAGCGGACGAAGAGGAGCGCGCGCAGAGACAGAAGCCAAGAAACAACCCCTGCTCCTCCAGCGTTCCTATCGCCAAGGAAAAATTGGAAATGCGGCGGTCCCATGGCCCTCGACCGTCGGGCTTCATCCCTGGCTCGACGTAGGTCGCGGGTAAGGGCAGCGGGTGCGCGCGCGTTGCCAAGAGAGAGTGGCGAGCATGAGTAGGACGTGGGTCGCGGTGGTGTGTCGCTGCAGAGGGCCGAGAGAGCGTGTCTCCTGCGGAACACAGCTGGCGCGGACCGTCAAGATGTAAGCTGTCGGCAGAGAGAGACGTGCACCCCACGGTAGCCGCTGCTGGCCCAGGAACGACAGAAGTGGAGCAGAAGCGGAGGAAACGCGGCGCCTGTGGACGAGGCTCCCGAGGACCAGCGAGGAGACAGCGATCGCGATCTAACCGGGACACGATCCGAGGAGCAGCGGGGATCGATTGCTTCCCGATAGCTGGCATGGAGGACACGGCACTGGGGTAAGTGAAGACACCGTGCACCCCCCGTCACGCTTGAACGGGTGCGTTCCGTGCTACGCAGGATTTAACCGATCGATCCGCTCGGCTCACGACTGATCCCGTAGGATCCATCCGGACGCTCTGCGCCCTGCGATACTCCGGCAATCGGTGGCTAGAGCGTCGTTGCACACCGTCTTCCTTAATCGATAATATGCGTTCGCCGTTATTTCTCCCCTGCGCCTCACCCGTGGCCAGCGGTGTGTTGCTGCAGCTTCGATCGGATATATCGAGTGGACGCCTGGCGATCGAACACCCCCGGAGCTGCAGGGGAACTCTTCCCTCATCCGTCGAGACCTGCACGGGCTTCTGTAGTCTCCGGTGTGCTCGCGACAGGGTTGGATGCGGTTTATTACTAACGGTTGGCTGGCGAGGTCCGAACGCTTGGCCCCGCTCGCGAGCGGGGGCAAACTGTGCCGACTAATGAACCCGATCTTCCTCCGCTCTGTTCTCGCCCTTTGTGCTCGGCGCGGACAAAAGCTCCGCGCGCCTCATTGTTGGAGCTTGCCAGTCGCACGAATCTTACCTCGATCGGGAGCGCCGGTAGTTTCGATATAAACTTGACCGTCCCTCCGCGCGAAGTAATAATGGAAACAGGGTTGCGTAGAGACGGGGCGGCCTGACACGTATATTCCTGTGCTGGCGTGTCAGCTCGCCTAGCACGGGGGGCAGCAATCGCGCCGAGCCTGCTCCATTGAAAAAGCCTGCCTGCCTCGATTCCACCAGATACGCCGCGAAGCCTGGAACGTTAACAGAGCCGCGCGCCTCTCCCCAGCAGCGCGGAAAAACTTGTTGGGGGCTATTTACCTGAGGGCTCTAACCGGCCCCTAGAGCTTTCGAGATGGTCGCCGGCGTGGAAAGCTCGAGCGCGTTCGCCGCTCGCATGCCGACTCCCTCCGGCGGCTTCGCTCTCGCAAGGGGACCTTCGGGACTGTCCAACTCAGAAATTGTTTATACTTAGTGTACGTGGAAGGTCTTCGCTCGGACTTTAATTTCACTAAGTATTAGGACGCGATTTTCAGCCAAATTCGAGAAAATCGACTTTGAAAAATTTGGAGTGCGCTTATATACGTTTTATAGAAAGCAGTGACCAACGAATAACGTGCGCAAGTGGATAGCGCTTCCGACTTACAGGGAAACATCCCCAACTCGGAAATTCAAGAAAGTCTGAACCTTTGTGGATATGTAGGAAATTTCCTGCTGATTACGACGCGACTTTTGTTTGCTGCCCAAATTCACTGTAATAGGGTGCAACTGACCCCTGAAAATCCGGTTATTTTCCAATTTTGTGTGATAAGTCGTGAACTGTAAAATAATTTTTTTCACCAAATGATAGATCTAATTAAAAGAAGTAACTTTTGTCTTGAAACCTTTTGTTCTATCTCTTATAGTTCGCTTGTTATAACACAAAATCAGAAAGTAGCCGAATTTTCAGGGGTCAATTTCACCCCGTTCGAGTGAATCTGGGCAGCAAACAAAATTTGCGTTTTAATCCCATGGAAATCCCCTACATATTGACACAGTTTCAGAATTTTTGGAATTTTCGGGTTCGAGATCCTCCCTTGTTAGTAACCATGAGGTCGTCAGTTCGCATCTCACTGTCGGCATTTTTTTTTTTATTCATTTGAATACCGACACACCTTTCGCGTGCAAAGTTGATCAAATGCATGCTAACTAAAAGATTTGCAAACATTTGTTATATGCACGGTGTGTACCGATGCTCCACCTCGCAGGGGATGGACATCGCTTTCAATTAAAAACACACATCTCATTTTAAATTATCTCTTGCTTGAAAAAATCGTGCTTTCTATTGCACGTATTGATTTTTAAATAGGAATATTTTCAATAAATTACGTTTTTCGCGCGAAAATAAAAAAACGTAGAGTAGAAAATGGAAGTTGCAAACGAGACAGTGGCGGATAAGGGTGGAGTGTCCCAATTTCTGCTCATACCCCCATTTCTGCTCATACCCCCATTTCTGCTCATTTCGTATTTTTCTTATAATTATATGCGTTACGTTTGTACTATAGTTTCAAGAAAATAATTCTAAATTACTTGAACATTTACGCGAGTGGTGCACGAGCCTGGGGCTAATCAATGCGCAGCATATGCAACGAGAAAAGTTTTTAAAAGGCGAGACTCATGATTTTTCCACCGTGTTTTAGCTGGTTGTGCTAAGGCACAGCGTCGCTATTGGTATTCGATAATTGGGCAGAACACAGTTTTCGCAGTAAAAGTTCTTATTTAATAACAAAAGCAGATAACGTATTATGCTCTGGATGTAGATTTTTTACTGTTTTCGATTAGTTTAAGTAGAAAACAGGTGATTAGGTTTAGGGTCGAGTGAATCACTATCGTGTCCGCATTTCTACTCGCCAAAGTACTCTTCCACGTACACTAAATATAAACAACTTCTGAGCTGGACAGTGCTGAAGTAGCGGGGAGCCCTTTAACTGCCTCTTCTTAACGGATCATCGTCCGTTTCATTTGGATCGCGGGAAAGCTTCTTCCCTCGCCCCTTTCATCTCGCCGAGTCTTCGTTGTTCGAAGCGAGAGCTCTCCCCATTCAGAGGCAGCCTTTCTTCGCGCTGCACGCGTCGGCCGGGCTTCCCTCGGTGTCGTTGCACCCCCTCGAAATTCAGCGGCTACCCTCCCGCGGCGGTGCGTCCTTCAGAGCGCAACCGGGTCCTGGGGAACAGGGTACGCCGCGGCTTTCCAGCGGGGGATGTCGAGTGGCGGAGCGGTCGAGTGCGTCAATGGGTTAAGGAGAAAGTTAAAGCGACCCTCTCGCTTCGAATATACATACTCCGTCCCATTTCGCTTCGATCCGCATCGATCGAACGGCATTCGAAACTCCAGCGCAGGAGCGACGCCGATAAATGTCGTGTGTCGCGTTTGCATTAAAGAAGAGGGCCAAATATACGATGCAGGGTCAACGGTGCAGGGGGAGCTGGTTAGGCGGGCGGAAAACAGGCGCCCGCCGCCCAGGTTCGAAAAGCAGAAACGAACGGCCGGCGTTCCCCGAATCTGGGCGCGGTTGCGATATTAATGGGCGTAGCGGAGAGCCTCTCGACTAGGGCTTCGCTAATTGCCGGTGATTGATCGCGCGAACTTGCAGAAGGGTCAGGGACCATCGCATTTAAATGCGCCGATACATACCGCTGCTCCTTCCCCAAGCAAACCAAGGGTGTTTGCGGGATGATGGGTACAGACGTAACTAGGTAACGGCTGCTTTTAGGTCACGCGTAAGCTGTTCGCGCGATTGTGCACGTGGTATCGAGTGACTGACATCTCGAGAGTTTAGCGTGTCACCGGGTAACGGGTGATCCCGAAATAAATATCCAACGAACGAATAGACGGTGTTCTACCACCGGTGTGGTACCACCAGTGCTGGATTATTAACGAATGAGCAAAGCAAGAAATTTTCACATCGCAGAAATTTTCTGAATTTTAAAATTTAACTTTCGTTGGAGAAACACTTTTTAGTCAAATTATATTTAGTCAAATTTGCGTCGAAGCGATCACTCTGTACAAGGAGGGCATTTGGCTTTCCAAGCACCGACTCGGCAATAATTGTTTCAAGAGTAAAAATTAAAATTAAGACAGAGGAAAAAAATCTAAATTGTTTGATTGGTAGGCATATTTGCGTATCTAGAGACGCGGCAGTGTCTGGATGCCAAGTACAGGAGAGAAAGTATAGGAAAGACACCCTGTGTATGAAGACTGTCGCTGCCGCTATCATTTACTCGTCGCCGCGCTACTCCAAATTAGCCTGAAACTTATTTCGTGGATATCTCATCACGCCTGCAATATTTTCGAAATTTAAAAGCATTTTTCTAATGTAAACCGCATATAAGCTTTCGAATAAGACCTATTGCAATAAAATCGGTCCGCGCATAACAGAGATATCGTAATATCGTCTCATGGATCAGTCGGAAATTTTAAGACTTTTCTGCGTCTTCTCCAAGAAATTTTTTCGTCAACATAATACACTATGCAATCTACTCCAAATTTTGACAGCCTACCGTCAAGTTATAACCAAGTTATAAACGTGCTTTTACAAATATACACATAAATGAATTTCTTTTTAATTTAAATGATAAAAACCAATTTAAACCAATTCCACCAAGCCAATTGTCTTGAAGCTTTGCAGGCGTGCGTAGTTTGGATGACAATACAATATATTAAAAAATAAAAATCCCGAGAGGATGAAAAAATCATCCAGTCATCAATTAATAATATAATAATATTTATTCAGTTTAGCGGCACCAATTCGGGACGCAGCGCCAAGTATTCTGCATAAAATGTTTATTCGTATTAAAATATTTATTTGTATTTATCATTACCTTTATGCACGTGCAGCTCATTTTGATTTCGCGTCTTTTTTTATTTTATAATTATTATTATCTTCTATCTTTTGTCATTTATTTGATTTCATGTACTTGGCGTAATTTTTTTACTTTTCTAAAGTTTTTTATGGAGATTTAATATTGCGGCCCGCGCAGAGTATTAGCTTTCCACTTTCTCGCCTCCTTCGAAACGGGCGATGACGACAGACCGGAACATGTGGCCGCGGCTGAATATGGATCGAGAGTGCATGCCTTTCTGCGGCAGCGGTGTGTGGGGGTTGAAGCGCGATCGAGTCACGAGATGTTTTAAAGGGTGGTAGTCGATTAAGCCGCGAAGCAGCCCCTGAAAGAATCCCCCACCCCTGCCCCCCTCGTCGGCAAGAACACGGTCGCGCGACAGACACGCCGCTGGAATACTTTCCCTTTCCGAGCGGATTCTTCTCGGTAGAAATGAAATCTCGCTGGGCCAGCCTCCCCGTCGCTCGCCAAATTGAAATATCCCGCGAGCTGGGCTCCGTGGAACGCTCAGATTTTCATCTAACCGTGGCCCAGTGGATAGAGTGGTATCTTCCTCTGAAAAAAAACCCTGTGTCCACGGAACCGAGAAGCTTCTGTCGAAGCCAATCTTTGTAAAATGGCCGCTTTTATTTAATCGCTTACGAGGGCAGATCCCGAACCCGAAAATTCCAAGAATTCTGAAACTTTGTGAATACGTAGGGGACTTCCTCCTAATCAGGGGGAATTTAGGTAATTTAAGCACAACCCCTTAGGTTGAAATTTTGCACAGCTGTTAGTTAGCATATTTGAAAGAAAATCGACCTTGCGGAAAAGCTACAAAAATGTAAAAATACTTGAAGAAATGGCCCACCTCACTCCTGCAGGGTCCCCAACTGTTGCCAGGCTTAATTCTCCAGCCAAACGCGACTGCAATCAAATGTTTCGCACAGGCCGTTACGCTCGAGACTTCGCAGTACGCGTGACTCGCGTGACTCACCGAAATCCGTGGACGGTTCGGAAAGGAATTCGTGCGTGGTCCTGCCGTTACGTCGGCCAGTCTGCTCTCGCAAGTCGGCGGTGTCCGTCGGGAACGCGAGCAGTTCTCCAAATCCGCGTGCACCGTCGGTCGCGTTCCGCGAGGCTCGCCAGCTTCACGGACGTAAGTTACTGGAAGTCACCGGCCAGTTTCCCGAAGCCAGACAGTCGGAGGATCTTTCCGCGACCGCGGGTGGTCGGCCGGGTGATTCAATCGCGGCGCGTGAAAAGCCAACGCGAGGGAGCCGCGCGAAATGTCCGCCCATTTGTTTCTCCCCAGCTGGGAACGGGCGGAGGTGCCATTTCTCGCTCGAATCGACGATTAATCTCCTTCGATAGCGCGCGCGAACTCGGCGATCGATGCCGGCCGTTGATTGCCGGGAAGGCAGCTCGCACCGCGGCGTTCCCGCTGCTACCGGGCGATTCTACGTCCCCGCGGAACAGTTTTCCAGATTGGTTCGAAATTTCGAAAGCCGACGTGAAAGGGACGTTTATAAATAAAGCGGACGGCTGCGCGATCGTCTAGGCTTGCGCGTACCGATAGAAGCGCCCCGACGCACAGTGGTGCCTTTTCCCGAAAAGCTGGCCAAAAGTCAATTTCTGAAGTGAATAGCAGCATGTTGGTAGTATGGCACATTTTATATATATATATTAAATTAAAAGCGGCATTTGTTGCACTGATATATATATCATCACTATGGTGGATGAATGGCCTATGACGAAAGGTAATTTATTTATTTATAATAAGAATAATATTTCTTAACACATCTATTGTATACGAAATTCAAAGAATATTGTCATTTTTTAAATTTGGAAACATGTCACTCTCGAGGAGAAATTTGCGAAATAAAAATTTGTTTATAATTTGACGTTACATAAATAATTTTACAATTTCAAAAAAAAATTTATTCAAATAGGTCAGATCTTCTACATTAAAATAAAAAAAGAATGAACCTAATGCGACATACAGTTTCTGAGATAAAAATTCATAAGTACAGCTCGATTTCACGAAACTAGGGAAAAACTACTCCCTCTACCGTATCACTGTAACCCGCTCTGAAAGCGGATTAATCGGGTAAATAATTAATTTACAATTTCAAAAAAATTTATTCAAATAGGTAAAACCTTCTACATTAAAATAAAAAAAGAATGAACACAATGCGACATACAGTTTCTGAGATAAAAATTCATAAGTACAGCTCGATTTCACGAAACTAGGGAAAAACTACTCCCTCTACCGTATCACTGTAACCCGCTCTGAAAGCGGATTAATCGGGTAAATAATTAATTTACAATTTCAAAAAAATTTATTCAAATAGGTAAAACCTTCTACATTAAAATAAAAAAAGAATGAACACAATGCGACATACAGTTTCTGAGATAAAAATTCATAAGTACATCTCTATTTCACGAAACTAGGTAAAAACTATTCCCTCTACCGTATCACTGTAACCCGCTCTGAGAGCGGGTTAACCGGGTGAATCTGTGCCTGGATGCCTCGGGTTACCCGGTTATGCGGGTTAGTCTACGGCACTGAGAACCGAACCGGCTTAGGGTTACGGTTACAATCCCTGGTCTGTTGTTCCCAATTTCCGCGCCTCCTTGGCGAGTGAATTAGAGAGGAGCACGAGGCACAATCTACCGGGGTGGGGCGTGACTCGCGGTACGACCGAATAGGCAATGTATACAGACGCCTACGCGCAAGTAGAAATAACGAGCGATAGACAGACGCGTCGGCCAAGTCGCGCGCAGCCCCGCGCGTCCGTTCGGAGTTGCTTCTCTCTGTCGATTCGGCGGAGAGAGATTTTCGATCGTTCATCGTTGGAAGTCGTGGCAGGATAGCGGTGCAGAAACAATTTCCCCTTAGTCTCTTTACTTAATGGCAAAGAATTACGGAAAGTAACGCTGCAGTTGGATCAGTTTCCTCCTCGATTTCTCCGAAACGGAGAACTGTTTTGTGCGATGTTTACGGGCGTCGAGTAGTGGAAGTGGTGGGCGTATGATTACCAGCCGGCCAGCGTGAATCAGCGTGAATCAGCATAGATATCGTCGGGCGATCGACGCTCGAAAGGGGAACGTTGGTCGCGGCGCTCCCACCGCTAGAGCGGCGCCGAACGAATCGATGGGAAAAACATAATGGAAACGAGATCATAGACGGGGTCAAAGGTGAGAGGAGGCTAACGGGGTGGGTGAATCGCGGAAAGCGGCGGGGCGCGTGTCGTTTCATTATTCAGCGGGGCGCGGTTTTTTCTTCGTCCGTCCGTGCGATTGTTGGCTGGTTAGCTTTTTTTTTTTCGAGTTTAAAAAAAGAAGGAAGCGGTGCGCGCCCCGGCGTCTCTACGTGTAGCGTCGATACAGGAGGGACAAGTACATACGCGCGCCTCGTGCAACCGCTAACAAGGCTCTTCTATTTATAGCGGATCGCTGCCGTACACAGCTTCGAGAAGCACGACCCGAAGCCTGCCTGTTTTCCCATTTTCCTTCCCCACAAATCGGCTTTCCCCGCCGCGCCGCGGAGGCTGCGGCTGGTCTTCGGCTGCTCCGCGAGCCGAAATCCTCGCGGGGGACGGGATGCGATTTATGAAGTGGAACGAAGACGCTCGGGCAGAGACGGATCTGTGCAAAGGCTGAGCGAGAAATTTTCAGCTGAAGAAATTGGGGAAGGTTTAAGGGGATGTACCTAGTCAGCCGGACGAAAAGAGGCGAACGTTTGTGAATTTTTTTTGAAGATGCAGGAGGGAGGATTTTTACAGAACTTTTTGCGCTTTAAAGAGCAACGTTTAAAGAACATTTGGTAATTTTTTCGTAGAAAAATATTTACTTTTATAATAAAATAATGAAAATCCGTGCAAAAATCCCGCGAAAAATCAGGATTTCAACTTTAAATAGCCGCCATTTTGTTCTAAATTAATATTTCGGAAAATTCTCTCCGTCAATCGGAAGATCTATTAATATTTTTTAATTTGGGTTTGCGGTGAGTAGTGCCATTCGGAAGCGGATTATCTAAAATCAAGGGACAAAACAGTTTTTGTTAGTATATTAATGTATCCTCAGGTTGACGGAGAGAATTTTGCGGAATATTAATTTAAAACAAAATGAAGGCTATTTAAAGTTGAAATCCTGACTTTTTCGGGCAAAAATCGCTGACTGGGGAAAGTCACAAAGTCGTCTTCTACGTTGGGGTGATTTCAGCGACTCTATTTCGTCGCGAAACAGTTCGATGCAAAGAGACAGCGCATTCGTTAGGTCCATCGGAATGCGCAGATAAACAAGAGTGTACTAGACGGGTCCCGGCGGGCATTCGCACAGTTCCGTTGTCACCAGAAGACGCAAGGGGGTGGATCTCGTCCGCTATTAGTTCCTCTTGGCTCGCCTCTCTATCTCTTCCCGTTCCCCATCGCCTCCCTCGAATTAAGCCCCGATCTTCCTCGGGGAACAGGCACTCTTCAGATATTGGCAGCGTTCCACGCTCCCGCACCCCTGGAGCCACTCCCACGCATCAACGTCCGTCCTCTCGACCGAGTCGTTAAACCCGCTCGCAGCATCGTCGCGCGGGTGAACAGTCACGGAACTGGCCGTTAAACGAGAATTATCTCTCCTAGGTCGTCCACCTATTCGGACGCTTGCCATCGTTCCTCTGCGGCGCGCAAGCCGTACAAGCGGCGCGAAGATCGCTCGAACGGCTAGTCTAGACAAACGTAACCGAAAACGCGCGCCGCAGACCGTGCGCTAATCTCTTTGAACCGTGGACGAACCAGGCGGCGGCCCTGTGCCCCAGCGTTTTCCACCGATCGCGCGGCGCGCAGTCGTGCGCTCGGCTCCGCGTCAGACGGAGCACGAAATTGCGTTTGGAGGAAGGTCGAGCGGAACGCGCTCGAGTGGTACGAGTCGACGCTGCAACGGCCGCCTGGCTGCTCCACGGGGAACCACGCGAGCCGAGCGTTTAAGGAGTCGTGCTCAGTCAGGAGGCCGAAAAAAGGGTGGTCTTTGGAAATTTTTTACTCCAAAGCTGTAACACATTTCTCAGAAAATCCTTTTTCCTTTTAAGGATTGCATCTAGGACCGTGCACCGTAATTTTTTTATTTGAAAATATTTAGCAGTAACTAAGTTATTGTCCATCACTCGAAGGTTCTCTAAAATTAAAGGCTTCTGCATCTGAAATAAAAAATTCAAAAGAATTTACTTATTATATTATATTATCTAGTGTTTGAAAGGAGGATTTTTTATCCGATGCTTAGTTTTCTTTTAATTGACGAAAATCAGACACGATTTATGATAACAATTTTGAACTTCCACTTTAAACATCAGCCATTTTTTCCCAAATCAATATTCCGAAAAATCCTTCGTTCAAATGCTGGATAATATAATATAATAAGTAAATTCTTTTGAATTTTTCCAAAAAACAGCTTCCGGGAAATCAGTTGTAATTTTGCAATAACTAAATATTTTTATACCAAAACATAATATAATAACCCGTTAAAGTGTCCCTCATCTGAGTACAAAAACCAGTGTGTAAAAATATGCGTGTACTTTCTCAAATAAATTCCCAAAGAATCGATTCTCTTTCTACCTCCTGACTGTAGGTAACCCCTTAACCCTACAGTTCACACGTGGGGCCTGACGGGCCCAAGCGACCAGTTTTCGTGATATCGACGAACCAAAATTTAGGATAATAACTTTCGATGATATTTTCCATAAGACATTATTGCAAAAGATTGTTCAGTATTTCATTCTGTCATTAAACATTTTTCTTAACAAAGATCGAGTGCAATAGATCACGAGCAGTCTAAGCGCTACTGTCTCAAAATATCCATGCGTTTCTATATCTGGAGACACGGGCCCGTGAGGCCCACCACGTGCAATGGTATAATTTTAATTTACCCTTGCGTTGCAGAGCTAAGAAGCCACCGTTTTCCATTCGGATTCGAAGAGAATCGATACCCGACCGGGCCGTAAATCGCGCGCTGCCAGCGAGTGGGAAGTTGGAGGGAAACTGCCGGCCCGCTCGAAAATCCATAGCGATCTCGCTCGGCCGCGGGCCAACTTGCCCGACTGGCAGGATATTACTAGCGAGGTGGATGGATCGTTGCTTGGATCCCGAGACTCTTCTCTCCCTTGTTACTCGAGCCGTGGGTGCTCTCGTTTCTCCCCCGTCGAATTCGAGGTCATCGTGCTCGGAGAATAGGAGGAACGGTCGATCGTCGGAGAAGATTTCCCGAGGAATCTCCAGGTAGCTGTTTGTGGAACGCCCTCGCGTATCGGCGAGAGCCGAGACTTCCTCTCGAGACGGCCGAAACAATTGATTTACCAGGAGATTGAGGGCCGCGAAACAAGGCAGCCAGAAAGATATATCCGACCGCCGAAATGCTCCTCCCTGTGCACTCTGCCTCGTCCGGCATCTAGTGCGTTTACCACCCTCTTCCGTGAACACTGTCTCTCTGTTTCGGCTGGCAAACAGAACGGCGGAGACAGTGGTGCAAGGGGCTGGCGGTTTCTACGTTTCGACTTTTTCCCTGTCGATCGAACGGACGCCGGGGTTCTTCTTTCTCTCAAGGTTCGATCAGACGTTATTTCCCGGAAGAACCGTAATAGCCTGGCCGCTGGAACGACGTTGGGAATAGACCGTCGGGCGCAGCGCGTTTAACACGTTGAAGCGAGAGATACAGTCTGAGCCCCTCGAGACTTGCTTGCTAATTGGCTCAGCGTATCAACGACCTTTCTTACATCGCGCCGTTCTTTTCCCCCGTTTGAAAAGTCCAAGCAACGCTTTAACGCATCGACTTTGCGCGCCAGGTGCCTCCGCTTCCCTTGCTGGCGTTTTCTGATCGACGTTAACCGCGTTAAGGGGTATCGCCGCGATGGTGGGCAAAAAATTGTAGGGATAAGTTTTGGAGGTGATTTTAAAGGAGTTCGTGAACTTTATTAAATATGTAACATAAGATTGTAACTTAATGGTTTATAGCGTGGGTTCATGTTTCTAATTTAAGGGGGAACACCACTGTGATGGCCGGAAAAGTAAGCCATTTTTGAGAATTTTTTTCAGGAATAATTTACAGTTTTCATAAAAAATTGTTATTACCTACCTTTAGTACGCTGTCTTAAGAGACTATACAAAAAAAATAAGTATAAAAACATGCATAAATTTTAATATATTAATTAATTTTCTAGACCCCCACACGCGAGGTGGTCGAAGGTGTAACTATGGAACAGCAGGTCCGAAATGAAATTTTATTTTTTTGTTATAAACTATATGAGTGTAGTTTCCGTTGTACGTACGGATTCTTTGATTGAAAGGATAGTTTTTTAAATACGCTCGAAGAGCTGTCTATCTTATTCGCAGATTTTCGAAACTTTTCTTCTAAGGCGCACCAATTTTACAAAAATTATTCGTTTAAGAAATCGGTACGTACAACGGAAACTACACTCATATAGTTTATAAAAAAAAAAAGAAATTTGATTTCGAACCTGCTGTTCCATAGTTACACCTTCGACCAGCTCGCGTGGGGGGGTCTAGAAGATTAATTAATATATTAAAATTTATGGGTGTTTTCCTATTTATTTTTTTCTGTATAGTCTCTTAAGACAGCGTACTAAAGGTAGGTAATCAAAATTTTCTATGAAAACTGTATATTATTCCTGAAAAAAATTCTTAAGAATGGCTTACTTTTCCGGCCGTCACAGTGGTGTTCCCCTTTAAGGAGTCATGCTCAGTTAAGAGGCCGAAAAAAGGGTGGTCTTTGGAAATTTTTTACTCAAAAGCTATAGCACATTTCTTAAAAAAACTTTTTTCCTTTTAAGGATTGCATCTAGTACCGTGCATCGTAATTTTTTTATTTAAAAATATTTATCAATAACTAAGTTATTGTCCATCACTCGAAGGTTCTCTAAAAAAAGGCTTCTGCGGTGACCACTGCTGCTCAAAAGTCGATCATCAGAAATAAAAAATTCGACCTTTAGTTAGTACATTAGATTATCTTGTTCTCAATCGTGGATTTTTCATTTCCGTTGCGTAGTTTTTATTTTACAGTTGAAAAAATGATGAAACATGAGCGCGATTCTGTGGCGAAACTCGATACTTTTGCTATGAGAAGCCGCCATTTTGTAGCGAAATTAATATTTTGGGATAATGCACACTCGGACAAGATAATCCAATACACTAATTAAATTCCCGCGAATTTGTTATTTCAGATAAACGAGGTCAGAATTAGAGTGGTCACCGCAAACTACTGGGAAAAAAATCGCTGCCGGGCGATGGCTAATATTTTTTTTATTTATTTAAATTTTCCATCGCAAAAATCACCACAAGTAGTTTAACATGTTCAGTTCCGAATACATAAAGGTTTAATTAAAAAGGTCTTAAAGTTTAAAAGAAAAAAAATCCCGAAAATACTTGCGTTTTCAGACCTTGCAGGTAGGCACAACCCCTTAATAATATTTAATTATCCGAATACATTTATTAAATATACCTAAAGAAATTTAATATATTCACTTATCTTATTCAGTGTAATAAATAAGTTACAGAACCGTGAACTAAAAATAACCGCGACGACCCCGTAGAAAACACTGCGCAACCCCGTTGGAGTCGGATCGCATACGGAATCGCGAAGGACCTACCTGGTTCCATTCATTTTCCTCGTCCAGGAATAACGCGTTCCCCTTCATCCATTCGTAAACTTGCCGCGGCAGAGGTACTTTAAGCCCCCTGTATCCGCGCAGCCCGTGTAACTCGATTCTCCAAACTTCCTAACGCGCTGAAAGTTTCAGTCCATCGAGGCGACAGAAGCGCTGGAATGGATGGGCCAGGCCAATGAATAATAGTCCGCGTTTTTATCGAAGCAATTCCACCACGAAGGGGCAGGTCTGCTTTCGTTGGACGCGTGCTCCGTCGTCCGCGCGAATTTGCACGGGCGCGGGCGGCTGTTTGCGGTGGCAACTTGTTGGTTGTTTGCTTCGGGGGACACAGCCGCCCCTGCGGTTTCCGCTGTCAACGCGTGTCCCCCAGTCTCGTCGAGGACGCGTCACTCCTCTGCTAACTAAACGATTAACGGAGGCCCTGAATCTGCCTTCCTAAAAATACACAAAACCACTGAAATATTTATGGGGGGGAAGCCCGCGGATGACGTCCGTGGCGTTCGTCTCGGGTCGAAGAATATCGAGGAATCGTTGAATGGAAATTGGAGCGTCGAGGGCCACTTCTCCGTCGTCGCGTCCTGCGGCACGTAACGGAGCTAATCGATTCGTCCTTCGCTTAAACGCTCTAACGTTGCCTCTGATTAGCGGCTTTCGTCGATGGCCGTCCCTCGGTTATCGCGGGAATATCTGGCGAGCAGGCAGCTGCGACAGTGAGAAGACCTCTTTCGTCCAATACCTGGCAGGATAAAACCTTGAACCCTGTAGGATTTCGGCGTTTAGGAACGGCCTATGCGTGGCGTTCGTTAAGGGGTTCGGAAAAGAGGCGAATATTTGTGAATTTTTTTTGAAGAAGCGGAAGCGTATATTCTTACAGAACTTTTTGCGCTTAAAAGAGCAACGTTTAAAGAACATTTGGTAATTTTTTCGTGGAAAAATATTTACGTTTATAATAAAATAACAAGCGACATCCAAGAAGCATTTTTAAAAATTTGGGTTTGCGGTGAGTAGTGCCATTCGGAACCAGATTATCTAAAATCAAAAAACAAAAAAGATTTCGTTAGTATATTAATAGATCTTCCGATTGACGGAGAGAATTTTCCGAAATATTAATTTAGAACAAAATGGCGGCTATTTAAAGTTGAAATCCTGATTTTTTCGCGGGATTTTTGCACGGATTTTTATTATTTTATTATAAACGTAAATATTTTTCTACGAAAAAATTACCAAATGTTCTTTAAATGTTGCTCTTTAAAGCGCAAAAAGTTCTGTAACAATATACGCTTCCGCTTCTTCAAAAAAAATTCACAAATACTCGCCTCTTTTCGACCGCCTGACTAGGCATAACCACTTAAGTAGAGTCCGGAATACAGGGATTCCGGGGAGTCGACGTTTGGGCGAGGTGGTTAAGGCGGCTGACCAGCGCGCACCGAATCCGAGGTTCGCGGGTTCGTGTCCCGTCGCCCGAGGTTCCGTTTTTTTCTTACAACGGCCCACCCTTCGGCTCTGCTTCTCCCCTGCGGACCTATAGGTACATACGATCTGGCCAGGAAAATTAATTAACAGCCTCTTGATGGGGAATGTTTGCGGGGTATATGGGTTTGTTTAATTTGTCGGCGAGGGGGAGGACTAACGCCGACGGTTGTTTTGCAGCATCATCGAGGGTTGAGCATATCGAAAAAAAATATGGCGTCGGGATTGCCGGGCGCCCATCAGAGGAAGCTTGGACCAGCGCCGATAGCGTCGTTCGAAGACCTGTCCGACGAGGTGGAAAACGTGAGTCCTTCCCTGTGTCCTCCCTGATTGTGAGTCCTTTGGTTCTAAACCGGCTGTGCCGTCGAGCTAGTCGCGCTCTCGAGAGTGGTCGTCGAGGATCTCGGCGATCGGTGCCCTCACGTGCGTGTGTTCCCCCTTCGAAAACCGAAGCTCCAACCACCACCACCACCACCAACTACCACCATCATCACCACCACCACTACCACCACAACCACACCCCAGTGACCTGTCACCCACAGCGAAAAACCAGCCTTACGAATTTGAATGCAGGGGGAACCGGCTGCGCGAATGCCAGGCATCGTCGAGGTCACCACGCCGGCTACGCCTGGCAGTTCGCTAAAGACACCCAGCACCCCGAGAATAGACATCAGCAGGGCCAGCAGTTCCTCCCACCATGAGGACAGTAACTCCAGGGACTCGACGCCCGAGAGGGAGCTCCTCGCAGGTATACAGAAATTCCCTGCGACCTCGCAAAATACAGAGAGAGAGAGAGAGAGGGAGAGGGAGAGAGACCTTCGAGACGAGAGACAGCTCGCGTGTCGCGAGTGGAAGGAATCTAGGCGAGGTCACCAGGGTATTAGTACAGTTTACAAGTAGCAGCGACAGCCACGCTACGTTCGGCGGGGCAAGTTTTCGCGGGGCCGAAAATCGAATCCGCCCAGCTACACAGGGTAGCCGCGGGGGCGCGAGAGAATTCAATTACGCGCCAGGCTTTCCGGCACCTCTTCTTCCGTGGGAAATTTCAGGCGCACCGCGACAGCTTGCGTCCCTCGGTCACGAGCACCGGCGAATTAAGCCCCTTGGAACGCCTCGCGTCCCATTCGATCTCCGAGGAATTCCACTGTTGC
The DNA here is from genome assembly GCF_050908995.1 of Andrena cerasifolii. NCBI lineage: Eukaryota > Metazoa > Arthropoda > Insecta > Hymenoptera > Andrenidae > Andrena > Andrena cerasifolii. Next base: position 7,977,904 of record NC_135123.1, read on the forward strand.
GAAAGGCTGGCTCGGTCACGGGATCGCGGCTGAAAGATTCACAGGAACGGCCGCAGAGAGACGTGCCCGCTGCTAGTGCCCCCGTATCGATTGCGGCTAGGAAAATTTCTGGTAGAGCGCGAACAGCGCTAGAGCTTGGTGACCTGAATCGATCGAGGGGGAGACGTTGTCTCTAAATGCTCCCTCGAGATAACGCCGGCTCGATTCCCCGTCTCTGCGTGGCCCGCGAATTAATACACGCTTCTGTACGGGGGAATCGAAGCGAATTGTTCTGGAAGTTTGTCCTATAGTCGCCGGGCCCGCTTTTGTCTGCGGCTGAACGTTGCTAGGTACACTTCTGCCGTAGATCGCTAACGGCACCACGGTAAATAAGCCCGCCTTCCTGTTCTTCGTGTAATACTAACAGCTGCGTTTCGCAAACGCGATAGAAGTCACGCAAAGTAGATCGTTTGTGCCTCGTAGGTAGACTAAACTTAGCTCCTCGAGCAAACTGTGCTCCGTGTTGAGGATAGATTACTCTGTAATTCGTTGAGTTTGTGGGTAAAGTAGCTAGTGTATCGATGGAATAGCTGCTCGAGATCTGTGTCCCCGTAGGCAGTAGAAGCTAGATTTAGTAGCTGAGGCTGGCATTTGAATGAACCCGGCAAATGGGAATTGCAGGCGCCGAGCCTCCGCCTGGATGCAAGCTGACTCTGGGGTACAAGGAGGACGCTCAGGACTTGAGGTCCTCCACGGAGGAGCTGGACCTCCAAGACCCTGTCCACGAGCAAGATCTGAGAAGGGAGTCGAAGAAGGCGAAGAAACGAAAGGAGGAGGGCTCGCTGTCGGAGTACAGTGGCAGCAAACAGTTGGACAGGGAACGGAAAGACAGTAACTGCTCGGAGATCATTCTGCTGAACATCAGCGGGAGGACGTCCAGGCTGTCCTCCGTGGGTAGCCAGGGCTCCGGAGCCTCTGGCAAGCTGTCCGTCGTGTCGGCTACCTCCTCTAGGTAAGGGAAGGAGCCTGGTCTTCGGTTACTGTCGTTGACTTTGGGATAGTACTGAATTAATTGTATGTCTGCGCTGCCAGGTCGCCAAGCCCGCATAAATGCCTGCTGGAGACGTCGTTCTGCGGGAGCAAGCCGACACTGGCGGACAACTTGATAGAGCCTTCGAAGCCTGAGAGCGACGACCTGGAGAAGATCCTCCTGAAACGAGAAGCGGACACCACGAAAGCTCTGATCCCGGACAGCATCAAGGTGCCCATAGTCGATGGCAACCTGAAACCAGATCCCCTGGACAAGCCAAGGAGACGCGGCCGCGAGGAGAGGAAGGAGATTTTTAAGAGGGAGGTGGAGATCACGAAGAGGTTCCTGGAGAAGGTGAACATTGAGGTGAGTCCTCTTGCTCGTCGCTAAGGGGAATCTTATGGATTTGGAATTTTAGAGTTTTACGGTTTCACAATTTCACAATTTTAAAATTTCACAATTTCACAATTTTAAAATTTCATAATTTAAAAATTTCACAATTTCACAATTTTAAAATTTCACAATTCCACAATTTCACAATTTCACAATTTCACAATTTTAAAATTTCACAATTTCACAATTGCACAATTTTAAAATTTCACAATTTTAAAATTTCACAATTTCACAATTTCACAATTGCACAATTTTAAAATTTCACAATTTCACAATTTTAAAATTTCACAATTTCACAATTTTAAAATTTCACAATTTTAAAATTTCACAATTTTAAAATTTCACAATTTCACAATTTTAAAATTTCACAATTTCACAATTTTAAAATTTCACAATTTCACAATTTCACAATTGCACAATTTTAAAATTTCACAATTTCACAATTTCACAATTTTACAATTTTACAATTTCCCAATTTTAAAATTTCACAATTTTAAAATTTCACAATTTCACAATTTTACAATCGTCCACTGTTTAGCTGCCAGTTGTCAAGAGGCCAGCGGAACCGGAAAGTACAACGGCGCAGGAGCAGTCAGCGCGGACTCTGGCGCTGGAGGTTCAAAAGCCAGCGACCCTCGACTTCAACGACAAGCGGAAGAAGTCGCAGAATTTCAAGGAGATCGTGCAAACGACCCCGACGACCAGCGTGACCGGCAGCCCGAAATTGCCCAGGCACCAGAAGGTCCGCGACCTCGAGGGCTCGAGGACACCCAGCCCGTCCTCCGTCTCGAGGAAGAGCAGCTTCGCCTCCCTGTTCAAGGTACCCACGTTCTCCCACGCCCTTTGATCTGGCACTGCTTAACAGACGTTTCTCGATCAAGCTCGCCCGCCTCGTTTTCCTCCAACGTGGACTCCTCGCTTTGTCTTTGTAGCAGATCCGCTAGCTTAGTCGAACGAAGGATATCGAAAGGCCGCGTTATATTCTGACCAGCGCCTCTTCAACTTTTAAGGCCCGCACAGACAGCAGTGTGTTGAGCCCAGAATCCCCCTCGCCCAGCACGAAGCCGAGGCGCAGCCTCACCTCCAAGATCAAGGACACCACGGAGAGCCTGCGCAGCAGGTCCAAGTCCCGCGAGCGGGTGTCCGTGGACAGAGGGTCCAGCTTGAAGAAGGAGTCGAAGAACAAGGGAGTGTTCTCGTCGACGTTGAGCCTGTTCAAGAAGCGGGAGAGGAAGAAGAGCTACGACGAGGCTATCGCCGCGTCCTGCGCCGCGGACCTCGAGGAGGTCGACGGCCACCCGTCTCTGGAGAGCATCGGCAACGTGGAGTTCCGGTTCAATGCTGAGAAAGAGAATCGCAAGGAGGACTCGATCTTCATTAGCCTCCACGCCGACGACAGGAACTACGAGGAGGCCCTGCCGTCGGAGAGCGTCTCGATCCCCCTGGAGACGCCCACGAAACTGCTGGACGAGTACGAGCTGGAGCCCTGCACCGGTAGCATAATCACGGAAGTCTCCATCGAGCACCACCCTGGACCGGTGAAGATCAGAACCGAGGCACAGATCGAGACCACCTCGAGGTCGTACTCGCGGGACAGCCAGATATCGCAGAGCGCGTCCAAGGAGTCTGAGATCTCGAGGAGCTCCTCCAAGGAGTCGAGGATCTCGCGGAGCTCCTCGAGGGACTCGAAGCTCGCTAAGGTGGTCGAGGCTCCTGTGAAACCCGCTGACGGCAAGCATTCGGAGCACCGAGTCTCCAGCAGCTCCTCCAAGGACTCTGTTGGCAAGAGGGAAGCGCCGCCGAAGCCCAAGAAGAGGAGCAAGGAGGTGCAGCAGATAGAGCCGCCGGAGAGAATAGACGATGCCGGGTCGTCGCTGAGACAGGCTAACGATCAAGCTGCTCAGCAGCACGCGGAGAGCAAAAGGCCGGAGTTCCTGGACGACGGTCTCAGACCCGAAGACGGCCTGGCCAAGGCGCCCAGCGTCATCTCCGACCTGGATCACAATAGCTCCGAGTCGGAGAGGGACTCTGAGATCGAGTTCATCAGGAACAAGGCCGAGAAGATCGTGCAAGAACTGCCGGACGAGAGAAAGGGGTTGTTCTACGAGGAGAGCTTCGAGGAGGACCTCCCCTACGTGCCCACTACCTTGCCCATGGAGAAGAGCGTCGCTGTGCCCATGCTGCCTGTCAAACAACGACTTCAAGAAGTCAGGTAATTGTTGCTGGCCGTGATTAAAGCGGTGCTCGAAGGAAAGTTTAACGCTCGTCTGATTGAACCTTCTTTTCGCCACTACTCTGCGAGCCATTCCATGTCAGGGATTTCGATGACGTTGAAATAATTCAGCGAGTAGGGCCTACTCTTTGCGATTAAAACAAACGTACAACGAAACGCGCGGGCTTAACAGTTTCGGAAATAGAAATTCATTTGCGAAGGGAGTTTCCGTAGAAATCGACGAAAATTGTGAACTTTGAGGGCTTGTGTTTTTTAAAGAACTTCTAAACTAGGGAAATGATGACTTAAAGGCCTCTTGTATTCATATTGTCTATAATATTGTGGCAAACCCCTTAAGAGGGAGCCCGGAATAAGAGATCGGAATTGGTGGAGTTGGTATGGCGCCGGACTAGTGTGCAGTGGATCTTCAAGAACGTGGGTTCGAGTTCCATCGCAGAGGCCCTGTTTTCCGTGGCTCCGGAACGCGTAGAAATTAAAAAACCTATTTCTACAATAATGGACTCACCCCGTAAATGAATAAAGAAATAAATAAATAAATAAATAAATAGATAGAGGGATAAATGGATAGATGGATAGATGGATAGATGGATAGATAAATATATATATATATATATAACTTAAATATTATAAATATATATATATATAACTTAAATATTATAAATTATATATATATAACTTAAATATTATAAATATATATATATATATAACTTAAATATTATAAATATATATATATATATATAATTTATATATTTATAATTTAATTTATAATATATATGTAATTTATAATATTTAAGTAGATATCATCGAATATATTTCAAATCCCTGACATGAAATGGCACGTTCACGAGTTGTTATCAGCTTCTCATCCGCCACTAACGAACCACCCTGCCTATTCAGAACGATCCCCATCGAGAGGCCGCGATCGACGACGCCCATAAACCCGACCCTCCTCGACGAGTTCGTGATGCAGACGTCCCTGGACGAGCGTCGCATGGAGAAGATGAAGATATCCCTGCCCCGCGAGGACAGTCGCAAGCTGAAGAGCCCGAGGAAGCACGCGGCGAACACGTTCTCGGAGTTCGCGGGCAAAGTGCCCGACGTGGGTCGGAAGGGCGCGGGTAAATCCCCGAGCCCGCCTCCACTGCCGCCAAGAGCGCCCTCCAGACCAAGCAACTGGATCAACTTCGAGGAGATCCCGGAGAAGAGGAAAGCGCCAAAGAGGATCCAGACCATCCCGCGAGCCGACGACGAGCCGAAATCCGGGGGATACAGCTACGTGCAGCCGGAGGAGTGCAGGTGCGATTAATTTGTAGGGCGCTCAATTTTAGGGGAGGGGCAAAGTTTTGGGAAGCGGAAATTTTAGCCAAAAGAACTTGAGAAATGTTTGAAACACAGAAGACCTTCGGACAACTTTAAAATCAATTCACTGTTCTTTCATCTAGCAAATTAGCAGTAACTCACGCGCCAGTTGTCGCACGGAATAAATTTGAAAATTCTCTGGATTCTTTTAAATTAAAATATTCGATGATACTTCGCGAAAAGGGCGGCAGACGCTTGTTAGCCTAGGGGCGCTAAATCTCCAAATCCGCCCCCGAGCATCCCTCTCAATCCCTCTCTACTTCGTACACGTCACGAAACTGCGTGATTAATCCCTCTCTGCTTACGCGAACCGAAACATTATATTACTGTGCACGGCAGGGGTTGGTGGGTTCGAAGCTTGTGAATCTACGTCGCGTTCTCTCTCACCGATTACCACCCTCGCTCCTTAACTATTTAGCTGAAGCCTCGAATGCATCGTTACGGGGGAGGCTTGGGGTTGATGTTTGACGGTGATTGGAACAGGTGCGAGTGCCACGAGGAGTCGCGACGTGCGTCGATGAGGGAGGCGGCTGCCACCAGGACGTCGTCCTCCTCGTGCAGCAGCAACGGCGAGCGCTCGTGCAACGGGGACAACTGCACGGTGCCAGCCTCCAGCAACGTGGACCGAGCCAGCATCGTCAGGTAAACCCGCCCGGGTACGATCGCCGCCATCGTCGAACCACTCCCTTAGAGCAACCGTGGAAGACGCTAGTGATGAGTAGAAGTCTGTTCCTGTACTTTCAGTGACAGCTCGGTCGAGGGCAGCCTGAGCATCGAGGACGGCACGCAGGCGTTGATCACAGACTCGTTGAGACCGTTCAGCATGGACCTGGACGTAAGGTCGAACAGGTCCAGCGTCGTGTCCCCGGACGAGACCGACGAGGTCACGCGGCAATAGTAGCTTAGCGACGCTTCCTCCTCGAAAAATCGATTTCTTTTCATTGCATTTTCCGAAAGCGCTATCTTTTCTGAATAAAATGCCGCTTGGTTTGCGGTAAAATTCGCTAAATTGTAGATTTGGCAGCTAAAAACGTCGAGCGGCAATCTATAGCGCTTTGCCCAGATAGTTTAAACGTGTTTTTCTCGAATATTTTCTTCTCTTCATTTTTTCCCTGATTGCGAACTAATTGAGGTTCAGATCGACTTGGAAAAATTACAGGATGTGTAAAACATGTGCCATTTCGGGGCACACCTCTTATAGGGTCCGTAAATATTCGAGATTTTCATAAAAAAATTAAGAAGTCGCCGAATTTTTTTAACCCAGACCATCATTGTTTGTGCGCTACTAAAATCCGGCGGCTTCTTAATTTTTTTTATGAAAATCTTGTATTTTTACGGACGCTATAAGAGGTTTGCCTCGAAATGGCACATGTTTTGCAGATACCGTAATTTTTCCCAAGTCGATCTGAACCTCAATTCGTTCGCAATCAGGGAAAAAGTGAAGAGTAACAAATATTCGAGGAAAACGCGTTTAAAGTTTCTGGGTGAAGGCGACGCTGTAGGTTGCCGCTTGACGCTTTTAGCTGCCAAATCTACAATTTTGCGACTTTTACTATAAACCAAGCGGCATTTTATTCAGAAAGGATAGTACTTTCGGGAAATGCAATAAAAATAATCGATTTTTCGACTGCCTCGTCTCCTTAAGGGGGAACGCCACTGTGCCGGCCAGAAAAGTAAGCCATTTTTAAAAAAAAAAATTCAGGAATAATTTACAGTTTGCACAGAAAATTTCTATTACCTACCTTTAGCACGCTGTCTTAAGAGACTATGCAAAAAAAATAAATAGGAAAACACCCATAAATTTTAATATATTAATTAATTTTGTAGACCCCCCCATGCGAGCTGGTCGAAGGTGTAACTATAAAACAGCAGGTCCGAAATGAAATTTAATTTTTTCTTTTATAAACCATATGACTGTAGTTTCCATCACACTAGCCGATTTCTTAAACAAATTAGTCTTGTAAAAATAGCACGCTTTGGAAGAAAAAATTTAAAAACCCGCGAATAAGATGGGCAGTTTTTCGAGCGTATTTCAAAAAAAGTATTTTCGATCACGGAATCCGTACGTGCAACGGAAACTACACTCATATAGTTTATAAAAAAAAATGAAATTTAATTTCGGACCTGCTGTTCCATAGTTACACCTTCGACCACCTCGCGTCGGGGGGTCTAGAAGATTAATTAATACATTAATATTTATGCATATTTTCCTACTCGTTGTTTTTTTTATAGTCTCTTAAGACATTGTACTAAGGGTAGGTAATAGCAATTTTATATGAAAACTGTAATTTATTCCTGAAAAAAATTCCTAGAAATGGCTTACCTTTCCGGCCCGTCACAGTGGTGTTCCCCCTTAAGCTCTGGGCACACGTGTCACTTCCGCGACGACACGGACAGAAGAAGAGGGGCGTAGAGCAGGGGTGTCGAACTAGCGGCTCGCGAGCCGCAGTGGCTCCTTCTCCGCTTCGCCTGCTGCGTAGGGCCGTAGGAGCACGGCCCCCTCCACACCTACTTCGCTCTGCTGAATTTCTCCTCCGGGTGCCGCACTCTCTCCCTGCCGGGTCTCGTGAGAAAAATAAGTGGGGGAACCGGCTGACCGGGGCCCGACTCGTGCGGCTCTCGGAGTGGGGGAAGTTCGACACTCCTGGCGTAGAGGATCTCTCCTTACCCCTGGCGCGCCTTAACTGTGCCGTCACGGAGCTGACAAGTGTGTTTGGACATTTATCCGCCTCGTTCCCTCCCTGGGCCCAGCTGGACCGCAAACGTGACCTCCAATTTCCGTTCTCTCGATCGCAACGGAGCACCGCCGGTCTCTTCTCCAGCGCTGGGGGCCCGAGGCTGGCCCACTGGTTTTCCCTGACTTCTCTCCAATTCTCCGTAACGATCGCAACGCTACCAAACGATCCCCCGTTTCCACGAACGCCACGGGGATGCTCCGCCAACATTCTCGCTGTCTGTCGAGCGCTGAGCACACTTGTACATACAACAGCCACTCAGAGATATCCCCGCGAGCACCTACCTTCCGCGAGAACTCGCTCGTTCTTTGAATCCACGTTACCATTGAGAGGACAGAAGCATGCTTTGCCCGTGCGCACACATCGACCAAATGCTTCCTTACGGTAGAGGAGCGATAAGTGCGTTAAGCGAATGGGATGATCGATCGTGGACGGTGGCTCGACGGTGGAACCATCGCTTACATTGGTTACAGGCTCCTCGAGGTCCTTCGCTGGACAGGCAATTCTCGCGACGCAACTTTCTGCCGAAGTTAATTAACGATAACTAAAGACAAGAACCAGTAACACATTAGAAAACCAACCGTAACTGCAAACTGAAACTGAAGCTAGAATTAGGAAGGGAGAAAGAGAAATTAATAGTACATTAATGTCTATCAGCGATTTGGAGAGTAAGGTTCCGCGGAGGACCTCGGGGAATCGAACCCTGGGACGTTCCGTGAGCTCGCGAGAGTTGAGATAGGTACTTGCGAAAGGTAGCCTCGTCTCGTTTCCTCGAATCAAAAGAGCAAGGTGGCGAAGGGGAGGGTATGATTTACCGAGGAGCAGAGCTTCGTTTCATATCATGTAGATAGGTCTAGGTATGTAAGTGTTTCCGCTGGTGCAGAGGGATATAAACGCCAGAAGAGATTTATCGACTGTTGGAGCCCATGGCTTGACTTTTGTGACCACGCGCTAGAGATAATAGCTGGGAGACGAAGAGAGCACAGAGAGGGGTGGTTCGCGCATTGAAATTAGACGCGTAAGTCGCGCGTTAGCGGTACATCATCTCGTTAGTATTAAACGCGAATAGCGTGCGCCTGGGGATAATGTGTGCAAGTGTCGAGGTTTTAGATAGCGCACCCTTCGCAGCGACTCGTGTCCGTAAAATTTGCGCTTCGACAATTTCAGCTGCTCGAGAACGATCGTATTTGTGCGAGCAGACCGAGCCACCGTCCACCAGAGGCGGTAATGAAGCGCGCTTCGGTTGGATGACTTGGATACGTGAAAATCAAACGACCACGAACGATCGGAATCGATCCAGTAGCACCGTGACTCAACTCCGTGGGAAGCACGCTTTCCAGGACGGCTCTCCATTTGCCATTTCCTCCACCAAAGCAGAGTTCAGCATTACTCGACTAAAGAATTATCCGTTATTCTTGAAGAACTTCGTCTTATTCGCAAATCTTTTTTGAAATTATTCGAATAAAAATTTAGTCGAATAAAAATTTATTCGACCAAAAATTTATTTAATTAAAAATTAATTCTAATAAAATATTAGTCGAATAAAAATTAATTCGACCAAAAATTTATTCAATTAAAAATTAATTCTAATAAAATATTAGTCGATTAAAAATTAATTCGAATAAAAAATTTATTCGATTAAAAATTAATTCGACCAAAAATTGATTCAATTAAAAATTAATTCGAATAAAAATTTATTCGATTAAAAATTAATTCGAATAAAAATTTAGTCGATTAAAAATTAATTCGACCAAAAATTTATTCGATTAAAAATTATTTCGATTAAAAATTTATTCGATTAAAAATTAATTCGAATAAAAATTTATTCGATTAAAAATTAATTCGAATAAAAATTCATTCGTCATTCTCGACTAACTCAATTTTATTCGCATTTCTTATCCGAGATCATTCGAATAAAAATTTATTCGATTAAAAATTAATTGGAATAAAAATTTAGTCGAATAATGCCGAACTCTGCCCCAAAGGAGCGGTTCCGCTTCGCAGCGAGTCGGATTAAAAAGTACAAGATAGTAGAGGTAATCGTAAAAGTTATCGGACGTCGGCTAACCGATTTAGCGGTCTCGTTAATTTAGCCGAAGGAACGTTCCGAACGGTATCGAGTTGTGCGGTTTAGAGTAATTTCAGGACGTACGCGATCCCCGCGACGCCAGTCGCGCGTACACCACTCGGACAAGCGACGGCTCGTTAAATCGCAGCAAGTCTTTATCGCGGCTGGTGAACGTTTCCGCTCGAGTTAATTGCTCTCTCGTGCTTTACCCTTGGCCGCAGATCGACCACGGCCCACCGACCTGTTAGCGTTAATTAACACGGCTAGTAATCGCGGATTAGCCCGGCCCTCGGGGGTTGGCCGCTGGAAATTAATTTCGTCCAACTCTTCTGTAGGCGCGACTTTCTCGCTAGGGGATGAAAACGGAATCGAGCCGCCCCCGATCGCCCGCGGGTGACGCGGGTCGCGCGTAGATCGTCGTTCACGCGTCGTAATCATCTCTGCTCAAGAACGTTTACGTTTCCACTAGCCGTGTACAACTGTACTGTGTTCAAAACGCAATTGCTCGTCCCGGTCTCGCGCGCGAAAAAAGGAAAGAATTATATCTTCACAGGACCGCCCGTGAATTTCGATCAAGACCTCGTGCCCGTTTGGACTTTCCCTCTTCTCTTGCACGCGCATAGGAATTGAATGATCGTTCTGCTTCGGTGTATTCGCCCTTCCAGCCCCAATTCATCGTCGCGTCTCGTCCGATGGAACGATAGAACCAAGAGAAGCAACCTCTGGGGATCGTCTGCTTCGCTCAGACGAGGTCTTCTGCCCTCCAGGGGGTGGCAGTGCTCGTGTCTGGGAGATTAAAGCGACGGGAAATTTTTTCCAATTACACAGGAGCGTTCGCGGGTTAATCGCGTGGCTTGAAAGGTATTCGAAGTCTAAAAGGTGTTTAAATAAATGTTTCTAACGTGTAAATAAGGACTCGGAGAGTGCATATCGCGGGTACGCCACCGCGCGAGGTCTGCGGGAGAGAATAGAGAGGACGGAGACACACTTGCGCCTCGAGGGGATGGCCGAATCATTTCGTACCGCGTTCCTTTAGATTCTGTAGAACGTAGAATGCTCTCTCGCCTTCGGGAAGTTATTAGCGAACCGTAACAGCCTAGCGAGCTTAGCAACGGAGCAGGAACTTCTGGCGGGGAATCAGCCAAGGGCCGAGGACTTCAACGAAAGTCCTTTCCCTTGCCTCGACACTTCTCGAACGGTGGACTCGAAGCTAAAGTAGAATTCTCGATGACTTCCCGCCGACAAAATAGAAGTCCCCCACCCGTAATTTCGTTTCCGCGGCAGATCGCGATTGTTTATTGTTGCGCGAAGAGGAAGGTCGGAGGAAAGGCGAAGGGAGGAACGGGGCGCGGGAAGCGCTCGCGACTCGTCGTTGGTACACAGATCTAACTGTGAACCGCGCGATTCTAGGCACAAGGAGGAACGTTAGGGTGAGTGGGACGGGCCAGAATAAGGAACCGACGAGAATAAGAAGAACGCGAGGGGGTAGAGGTTGCGAGAAGCTTCGTCGTGGACGACTCTAAGCCCGTTATTTTCCGAGGGACAGCATTAATTATTCCTATAGAGTCTATTCTTATAAAAGTAAACCTTTCGACTGAGTTCCGCGTCGACTAACCGGAGGTAGACGGTCGTTCGCGCGCAAAAGACAAATTCAAACGTGACACAAAAGATACAAAAGGAGAGAGAGCGAGAGAGAGAGAGAGAGATTTTCGCTGTATATATGTATGTTTATTCTCAAAGAAATTATACAGCTATTATATATATATATAATTACATTACGAACATAAATATATATATATATGTATATATAGAAAAAAGCGAGTGAAAAGCACCAAAAAAAGAGAGAGAGAGAAGAAGATGAATACGAGTGTACTACGAGAAAGAGAACGTATGCTATATTATACAATATTTCGAAGCCCATCTGTTTAAGGAATTGTTACAAGATTGATTCAATAAATAATTATCTTAATACGACGCGCTAGGGTGACGATCCCTCGGCGATGGATTGTTTAACGAGTGCGAAGCAGCTTCCAATCCGATCGATCAATACTGTTGATTTCTCCACCACCCTCCCCACCCCCCCCCCCCACATTTTTCGACTACTATCGTGTATATCAATGATTATGTACCCGATGCGTTTTATTTAATATACTGATTGTTAAGCCTTTGGATCTTGGATTTCGCTGCTGCTCCGTGGAAACCGCCTTGCCTCACCTCGTCCCTCTTCTTGATCACCTTCTCCTCTTTCGTGTCCAGCACCACCGCCTGCTCGTCTTCGCGCACCACCACCGCGGTCGTCATCATCGGCGCTGTTGAATTGTTGTCCTGCAGGGATTGCTGAAGAAACCAGGCACGGGTAGTTTTCACTCTAACCCCCCACCCCACTGTTGCAACCTGAGATCCAGGATAATTACCTGCATGACGTTTATCAGGAACAGAAAGGCCAGCAAAGTGAGCGCGCTCAGCGCGGCCCCGCTTCCGCCCTTGCTCTTGTGGCCCCTGAAAGGATCGATCAATGTAGGCCTCGAGCGTGTTTCGAAGATCAAGCCAAGCTTCGCTTTCTATTCACCCCCGGGAACCGTGGTGGTGATCGTGGCCGCCACCGTAGCCGCCTTGATGATGGTGGTGGCCGCCACCGTAGCCACCGTGGCCACCGTGATGATGATGATGGTAGCCACCGCCGTAGCCACTTGGATGATGGTAATGGGCCCCCGAGCCGCTGTGGAAGCGGTCGATGGATGGCTGGTAGGGCTCCTTGGAGTGCTTTCCGATATTCATCAGGCTCTTGAACGTCATCTGACAAAGCCACTGTGCGTTGCGGAACGACTTCGCGTAAGAGGATCGCGCGGGTCGCGATGAACGCAGGGAACGTGTTACGAAATCTTGCTCGTGGGACTCTCTGCGACGCGGCACGGTGGACTGTCTTCAAGGCAATCGTTTCTCGTCCACTTTCTGTCACGGCGCGTGAGTCCCTTCGTGTCACCCCTGCCGCGCCTTTCCGCCGCTTGCACCACTTAATTGCACTTCGTCCTACTTCCCCCTTCGATCGCGACGATCAGCGGGCGTGAAACATGTATTCTTCCATGGTCTGCTCGCGTATTCGAGTGTATTTGTTTATTGCGCTTGTTAGGAAACGTTTCAAAGCATTTTTCACGGGGGTTGTTGAACGGTTGAGGGGGAAGGACAGAAGAAGAGAGAAGGTAGTTTGCTTTTTCATCGGTAAAAGCCTCATCAGATTAGTTAACTAGTTTAAGTGAAGTAACTTGACTAATGAGAACGAGGGGCCTTAGGGCCCCTGATAGCCAGATCTGGGCAGCGGAATCTGACATCGGAACCGTAGGTCGTCTGTGTCCGCAGGTGGCTGCCTTCTGAGGTGCTGAGCCTGATGTCAGATCGGCAAGCAGAACCGCAGCAGATTCTGCCGGCTGCTAGTAATCTGATGTCAGACTGGAGGAGACAGATGGTTATCAGGGGTGGTAATCTCAGTCGCTATTTATTCTTAAGCAAATGCTTAAGCATGCGGCATCCTCTCCTAACCTAGTAGCTAGTAGAGGATTGCCGAATGCTTAAGCATTTGCTTAAGAATAATTAGCGTCTGAGAATACCGCCCTTACGGCTTTTTTTTTTAAACAGATGTTTATTGTCCAGAAACATACCTACAATAATACTGACTGGCGACAATAAAACACAGAAAAAGAGCCATCGATATAATATGTATCTCTACTGGTTCGTTTGCCAACGAATCTCATAGAGAAACTACAATGTTCTCGCTGACTAGGTCTTAAACTTTATTCTTACTATCTAACAGGTACTGTTATTCAGTTGACCGCCCTTACGGCTTACTTAGTCTACCTCAGACGGGGCGGTGTTAAGAGAAAGAACGAAACTGGTACATATTAGAGATCCCTATTTCACGTGTATTTAAATACACGTGTATTTATAAATACACGTATATTAACGTATCCGTATTTTGATTCGTCTGATTTTTAATATCTACAGATATCCCAGAACTCTGGGGGAATGCGAAATTCATAAAAGAATTAATGTATTTAAATATATTTACTAGAATAATATGCGGAAAGTATGGTTTTACAAAATTTTCAGATTGTAAGTAATAACACAATTATAAAATTAACAAGATTTATTTAATCGATTACCTATTTTGATACAAAAAATTAAGGCATTACTGGTAATAAGCGAGTTTCTTTTTAGACGCAACGATAATCCTTAAAATTGAAAAACATCACTCGGTTTTATTACACTTATTGCTTAAGTGACCGCCATTGCCCATTCTCCCGTAGTTAATGCCCAATTCTGATCAAAATAAACAAATACGTTGATACACGTGTATTTAAATACACGTGAAATAGTGCTACACGTACCATACCGTGGTCTCTAGTACATATATACAAATCTTCAGTCGGTGGTGCGCTTGCGAGAAAGCGGGATCGGCCGGATCTCCCTCTAGCGGCGGAATTCGAAAGTGTCGCTGCGCATTCCTTGCTCCAAGCAGAAGGAGAGGGACAGAAAGAACCAAACACTTGTCCATGAGAATACGTTTATTAGCTTGCTTTAATTGTACCGCGCGTACATACAACTTAGGTCTAGGTGACACGCTAACCGAGCTAGATATAAATGTAGCTGTTGCGAAAAACTCCACCCGTGTGTGTGTGTATATATAACGCTTATATACAGTAGACAATTTAGAGCGGGTGACAGAACCAGCCGTGATATCCTGAGACGTTAACTCGTACGAATATGAGGGAGGGTCTTTCCAGGACGAGCCTCGTTGCGCCTCCTCCGACGAATCGGTCCTCCGAGTGGCGATTCTGTCGAATGCGGCTCAACGAAGCTCGTCGAGCACGTCCACGTTACCGAGCCTCGTAATTCCAGCAGCTCTGAAGCTGGTCTTCCTCCCCGAGCGAAGAATCCGTGTCTCGCGAAGAGAGCCAGGGGTATACATAAATGCGAAGGGACGGCTCGCGGTTGTCGCGGTGCGCTCGTCGGCCACGGGCGAGAAGAGAACGCGAATCGAGCGATCTAAGGTCTACAGGTATACCGCTTCTACGACGGTGACCTTTTTCTCCGCGAAACGAAAAGAAAACTGGACTTTACTCTTTAAATGAATTTTTCCAGATTTTATTGAACTCGCGTTAAAAATATTGGAAATCCTGAGTGGCGCCGCTGTTAAGAAATTTCGCGCCCCTTTTTCTTTGGAACGAAGCGGTTTACGCTTCCGCGTGTCAAAGAGACAGAGTCGTGTTAAGTCGTCACGGAACTGGTACGTATGCGTGGACCTTTAGTCTCGTTGGGGGATGAGAGGAGTTTGGTAGACGCGTGCACGGTGTTCGTGAAATGTCCAGGTTCGATGAAAGCGATCCTCCCTCCGCGTGGTAGCCGATCGAGCCTGCAGCGTACGCTAGCTCTACGTTTAATACATTCAATAAATAGAAATAAATATCGTGATCGTCGCCGAGACCCGTCCGAGCGGTTCACAAGGTTCGCGCAGGCCTGTGTGCGCGCGCTTCTTCATGGACTCTTCTCTCGCCTGTCTCTCTATCGCGATTCTCCTCCTCGAGCAGCTCTCACTGTCCCCGGGGGTAGCTTGACCGGCGCCCGAGGACACCGAGAGCTGCCGGCAATTTCAACGACGCTTTAATCAACTAATCTTAGTGGGTCAGTCGATATTAATTGACTAATAAGCCGGGTTCGCTGATTCCCCTCCCCCTCCCCGGGTTTTTGAAAGGCAACCGATTCAGTCTGTCAGCCAATGAACCTAGTTCGTCGATCGAGAGCATCGAGAAAAGAATCACCGAGAGTCGCGGTGAGTCTAGTCTCCTCCTCGTTCTGTCTACAGCTACTCGTACGCGGTTCTGGGGTGGCGATCCGCACCTTGGCACGCGAACAACCCGTGCAATTTCCACGCGATCAGACAAACGGGGCTTTCGTTTTTTTTTTTTGTTTTTTTTTTAAAGAGGAGAGGAGCCTCCTCGACGCTTGAAGTGTCCAGAGTTATTCGGGCCCCAGGGCGTCCGATCGTGGGCCCAGAGAATCGAGGCGACACCCTCTCATACGGCGTTGCAGTCCATGAAGAGGGTTCGGCAGTCCTCTCCGCTGCGACCGCGTCGACTTGCTTCGAAGAGAGCATCGAAGCCGACTCCGCTCTGTCTCTGGATCAAGTAGCTCGTCGCGTACCTTGCGGGGAAGAAAAGATTTCGTTATTCCACGGTCGTCCTCCTAAATTTTTATTTCTTAATGATCTTCGGATAAGAGTATTCTAACGAAATCAAGTTACTGGAGAATATCTTGAATAAGAATTGCGAATAGAACGAAGTTATTTGAGAATGACGAATAATTTTTTATTCGATTAAAAATTTATTTAAATATCGCCGAACTGTGGATAGAACTGCGTAGAAAGAGGTCGCTTACGATCCGAATTGACAGAAGATGGAAGAGGTGCCCTGAGCTTTCGCCACGCACTCCGCACTCGCCTCGCAAAGGGCCCTCTCCGCGCAGCCCCTCTGGCCCTCGTCCTCGGCGCGTCCAATGTTGTTAATGGTCTTCAGGGACCTCACGTAACCCTGGACAATTAATTTAGCGCGTTTAAGTCTAGTAGAAATCGCGCTTCGTGGGCGAAAGCTGGTGATACTCGTCCTCCTGCTTGTTTAATCACTTGCTTCGTACCTTGAGCATAGTGATGGACGCGACTGCGGCCTCCGAGATCGTGTCGCGTCTGCCTATGGATCTGGCCGTCAGGGAACGGTGGGAGAACGACGTCTTCAACGCGTCCAGAAGGTTCACCACTATGTTGATGAACTGTTTAGGAAGGATCAGATCGGTAAGTATCTCTGGGACTTTGCGTTTGGCCCTTTAGCAGGCGTAGGGGTGGTCGCGAGCAAACCAGAGTGTAAGACTAACACGTTAAAAGCGTTCTACGCAAGGAGAGAATACTTATACTTGTGCTGGTGATTATGAAAGCGGTGTGAGACGTGGATCTCTGGTTTCGAGATATTTAAAAAATATGCTTCCCTCCAATTTTACAACATTATGCTCTCCTGACATCAAAGTTATCTAGCATTATAAAATTTTATGAGTAACTCGCACGAAGATGCGTTTCTTAAACCTTCGAATGTCCCTGAAATTCCAAAAATGCTGAAACGTAGTTTTTACATTTTTACGACTTAATAAGTTTAAATATATTTCGAGCAAAAGCGATTTATATTTTCAAATACTCTGCCACTAGCAACTTTACCATTATTGCAATGGTTTTTTTAACTTACACCAATTTCTTAATCACCCGCACACTTTATCTTGAGCCTCGACCAGGGCTTGAATAGGTTTCGAAAATAACTGTTTCAAACTGTTATATAAAGGTTCTGAGTGAAAGAGTTATGGAGAACCTTTATTCGGAATAACCGTTATAAAGAACCTAAATATCAGACTATATAAGTATAAGTTGCGGTTCCTATATAGCTCTATAACTTTTATTTTTTAGGTTCTATAACTTTTATTTTTTAGGTTCTATAACTTTTATTTTTTAGGCTCTATAACTTTTATTTTTTAGGCTCTATAACTTTTATTTTTTAGGCTCTATAACTTTTATTTTTTAGGCTCTATAACTTTTATTTTTTAGGCTCTATAACTTTTATTTTTGAGGTTCTATAACTTTTATTTTTTAGGTTCTATAACTGTTATTTTTTAGGTTCTATAACTTTTATTGTTTAGGTACTATAACTTTTATTTTTTAGGCTCTATAACTTTTATTTTTTAGGTTCTATAACTTTTATTTTTTAGGCTCTATAACTTTTATTTTTGAGGTTCTATAACTTTTATTTTTTAGGTTCTATATAAGTTACAAGAATCCGCTTATAACCGCTTTGTAACTTATATAGAGCCTAAAAAATAAAAGTTATAGAACCTAAAAAATAAAAGTTATAGAACCTAAAAAATAAAAGTTATAGAGCTATATAGGAACCGTAACTTATACTTATATAGTCTGATATTTAGGTTCTTTATAACGGTTATTCCGAACAAAGGTTCTCCATAACTCTTTCAAGCACCGAAATCTTTATAATAACGGTTTCAAGCCCTGGCCTCGACGCTTTGCCAAGCCCCTTGCTGACGGCCGCCTCTGATACACCAGAGCACAGCCACAGCGGCGTCTACGCGACTCCCCCTTGGCAGAACGTCGCGAGCAGGCCCAGTGAACTGGGCTTTTACAATTCTGTTGGATCACGTACTAACCTCGGAAGCGTTTTTAGCCATGTCTGAAATGTGATTGGGGTGCCTGCCCCGCAGAAACGCGCTCAGCATCGCAGCCAAAATATCCTAAACAACACCGACACCAGCTATGTGCGCTAAGTTGGAATTTTCATTATTATTTACAGGGGATCGCGTCTGGACCTCGATCCCAGCCAATTCGCCGTTCGATCCGACTAAACTCCAGCGATGTACAAACGCTTTTACAGCAATAGGCAAAGGAACTCGAGCGATCTCGATCGTCGACGAACAATGCTCGCTTTCTCGAGAAACGTAATAGTCGCCGTTCCGTTCGAGGGAGCAGCTCCGAATTCACCTCGCCCGGGACGCCAGTCGAGGACGAATTAGATCGCTTAGAAAACGTAAAGATCGTTAGCGAAGTTACCCCCCGTGCGAGACTTATGTCGCCGCTCGCTCGACAATTCTTATAATTGCTTAGAGACTCGACGCCTCGTTACCGGGAGCAGCCGCACGCGTCGGCGATCCTTGTTCCACAGAAGCGCGATTAAGTAACCGTGAATGGCGCAAAGTGATTCTCTCCTTTGCAACCGTCTCTCGAGAAAGACGAGCGCTCTTCGCGTCTACGTCATGCTCAGCAATGCATCATAAAATCTACCGCATAGGTGCGCGCTACTCTAATTAGCTCTAGAAAGGTGCGGGGGTGCGTCTTTGAACCGGAACCCGGTCGCAGGGGGAAAGATTCCATGCTAGGGAAACGCGTTAATGCTAGAAACAGGAATCTGCTGGGTGAGTTTGGAGAAAAGGTGTTGTGTTGCCTGGGTGTATACCATGGACCGATTTTCCCTGCGACGAGTCTGACCCAGATCGGTGCTCGCGCGCGGTCACTCGAGCTTCTTGCTTTCGTTACGCGATGAAAGTCACCCGCGAGGCTGTTCCCGCTGCAACCGACCATTTCCAACGACCGCCAAATGATATTCAATTGCTTTCTAGACCGTTACACGATTTCCGACTTCCGCGGCGTCTGCCTGCTGGCCAGGAATTTCTTTCGCGGAATTGCAACAATGATATCCCTCGAGCGAGCAATTAACTGTAGTTTCGCGGACTATCGGTACACTTGTATCGGGTTAGAGGCAGAAACCACCGTAAACTGTGGGCATACGGAGGTGCGTAGGAATAGGTTTTCGTAATTCCTGTAACCTATGCTCGGTTGCCACGAAAAAAGCGAAACCTCGGGAGACGGGATTCGAACCCACGACGTTCGGGACCTCTGCGTTACTGGCCAGCCGCCTTACCAATGTCGCCAAAGCCGCCCCCATCCGTGATCTCTTATTTTCGAGCTCTTATAGGGGTTCCTGGTCCCACAGGTGTACAAGGTGACAGAGTCCTATCCGACCTACCTGCATGGTGCTGCTCTGATTGTCCACCTTGTCTATGCCGTCGGTTTGTTGCTGCGGGCCGCCGAGAAGGGCCGTGAGCAGCCTGAGCCCCACGGAGAGCAGATTGGCCCAGGGACTGGGCGGCGCCCCCTCGTCGATCTCGTTCTTACTGGGCCCGACCACTCCCCCGGTCTGTCCCAGCAGCATCTGCATCAGCATGCTGAGCATGTTCGACCAGGAGAAGCCGGTACTGCCGCCTTCCTGGTGAGAGCAGATCAGTGGAACCCTCGACAGGCGTTCAAACAGGCGAAACCCTTGGGTAAGGGGCATTCTTAAATTACGTAAGGGTGATTTTGAATTTAAGATCCCTCACCCCTTCCCTCCCGCAGGATAAGAACTCCTAAGATTCTGTATTCCAACCCTCTTCCTTGCGCAATGTTCTTCGACTTGCATCTTTCCAGATATTAAAATTCTTTTAAAGCTTTATTTTAATTCATCTTTATTGAAACATCGGCTTTTAGTTCACTGTTATTGGAAATAAGGTTAAAAAAGTATTACGTAAAAAACGCTATCTGATTCCCTCTCCTCCCTTTCTAAGTGAACGTAAGAAAAATTCGCGACACCCTCCTCCCCAAAAATGCCTTACGTACTTTAAGCGGGACCCCTGACCAGTCTAAGAGAAGCTTCGCTTACTTGAATCTGATTGGTGCTGACGTCGTCCAGATCGTCCAGGGCGACCTTCTTCATAGCGTTGGGCTTCTCCGCGAACTTCCTGTCCTCCCTGGCCTGCTGCTGCAGCTGCTGCTGAGGGTACTGGGGCTGCTGGGGCAACGCTGCCGCCTGGCCCAGGACCAGCGCCACCAGGCACACCGACACGTACTGATTGCAATGCATCCTGCAACGGAAATCCCCGGCTTGCTATCACAGGACCTCCCTTAATCGACGCGGGACGGATCTTCCGATTCAGTTCCGTTTCCTCGAGTCACCTTGCTTATCCAGTCACGAGTAACGATCGCGAACTCTCTCTCTCTCTCTCTCGGTGCGACGATCGAGTGACTCAGAAGAGAAAACCAGCGAATTATTCGAGCAGGGATCCCAGGACCGGTTCGAAATCTGATCCGGGAGAAAATGCGCGACTGTCGAACCCCGTGCTCGCGCCCGGACGCGATCGAATGTTGGTCGCGGCGGCTTCGAGTGGTTCGATGATTCCCGGGGAGGGAGGAGGAGTCTATCCGGTGCTACCGACCTTGATCTTCAGCTCTCGGGGGCAGGGAAGAGCGAGCGATCGCGCGTACGCTGGACGAATAAAGGCTCGGCGAGCGGAGGAACGACGCCGAGCGGCAGGAAAGTGTGTCAGAGCGGTTAAGGTCGCCCTGGCAGGCACCAGGTAGCCCACTTCTTGGCCCAAGCTACCGGTTTATTGAACCCGACAGGTACCGTTAGCTGAAAACGCGGTCGCGACCTACTGTCGTACTCCGCTGCGCCTGCAGGCCAGTGGAAAACCCAGGAAACGCCGGAGGATGCCGCGTCGAACAGTCGTGGAAGTTCTTTTACCGCTGCGAATGTCTCGCGGGAAGGGAATTTCTTGGGAAAAAGAAACCGTAACGGTTTATTTGGATCTATTAATGGATATCGAAGCGACGTGGAATTGAAACGGGAGATAGAGTAAACGGGGAAAAAAGTAAAATTCTCTTCGTTAATCTTCTTGGTTTAGTAGAAGGAGCAAGGGGAGTTTAGTGATCAGGTGCTTCCTCCGAGATGTGATTGCAGGGAGTACCGTGCGAATAATGGATACCGTGCACGGAGAGCGCCACGCCTTTCGAAAACGGTACCCGCCGCGTTGCAAAAATCCCGAACGATTCCTAACTGTACCCTGACAACCTGCGAAGAGACGTATTCTACCTGTTCGCGCCGCGTTCGTCAGCTTTAGTCTGCGCCGTTTCCAGCGCCGACGGCGAAACCTTTTCGATCCTCCGCGCTCTCTCCCTTGAAAATTCTACTTCCCATTCCGAGCCGCGAATATAATATCGCTAGGCAACTGCAAAATCATCCCCTACTAAATTCAATCGATCGCCCGCTGACCCCTCGCTAAAACGCGAAATAAAGAAACCGTTGACAGTTGTCTTTAAAATTTCCCGCAATTGACAGCGAATCGATATTTAGGCCTATGGATCCTCTTCCCCCTGCCGCGGACGATGTAAGTACGAAAGCAAAATGCTGGGCTCGAGTCGAAAACGTACGAAATCACTGCGGAGGCTCGAACGGCGTTTTGCGCTACTTACGTAAAGACGGGATTTTTTTGGAAAAATTCCGGACGTCCCGAGGACGAGCGACTAGACCCGGATTGTTCGGCTTCCCCTGATCTAAGGTAAGAGCTAGATCCCGAGAGATCGATACTAGGCGAACTGTACTACTCACTTTGTTACCTCCAGGTAGGCTTCCTTGACACTGACTCTCAGCTCTGAAGATGAAATTCCTCGCGGGGTCTTCTATATAGCTTGCGCACTTTCGTGGGGGGAATACCGTACGTCCAATGACCACGCACCTTTGGCACTATTTTCAATGGAACTGACCAATCCTCCGGCGCTGTTCCCTGCGGAATCAGCTAGGTCTACTTTTCGAATACTTTTCAAGCGGACTTTACGGTTTCGATGTTCCCGAGCGCTTTTTACCTCCGACGAATTCCCTTCGTGGCGAACGAGGACCGGAAGCTCTCCTTTTTCTCCTCATCTGGATGAAGAAGATCGCGGAGGATCTAGAAGGCTCCGAGGCAAGATCACTCGCGCCGCAGTATCCTGCAGAGGCTGTACTTTTAATCCTTTAACATGCTACTAAAGCATTAAGAGTTCTTTGAGATTTCGAGGTCGTCGAATTAACTTTGGCTTCTTTTCTTTTCTAAATTCTAAGCTCGAGGGAAAGGATGGAATCCGCTTTATGGGTCATTGCAGTCGGGCCACTGACTCGGCCAGAAAGTTATCTTTCCTGTGCGCAGCTTCACTTCAGAAGAGTTTAGAGACAAAGACAAACCCAGACACCTTCGTGTAAGTCCCATTACTTCGCTATTGATTTTATCAGGAATATCGAATCAGGATCTCAGGAAGAATTACTGCGAAGTTCTTCGAAACATTTACATTTTATTTACAATCGTACATAATCATCGTTTGCGCTATATCCTTTACAATCACATATGTATAAATATCTCGCTACAGCTGCGTGCGTTCTTAAATATCCCAGGGAAATATAAGCTTGCTCCACGTATTACATAACAATGACGTCGCGCGCGTATACAAAACACGCGCGCTCGCTAATCCTACGTGTAGTACGCTCGACGAATAAATCATTGATAAATAAATAAGTAGTATGTTGACCGTAACCGAGACTGGATCACCTGTCCGCGGCTCGCTCGGGACTCGAATTCCATCGAGGCCGCTTCCACGACGAGTGTTCCCGAGTGTGCAACCCGCTCGCGGACTCTTCCGTTTCCCTTTTCGCGAGCAGAACTCTCAATATCCACGGGAAATTCGGGAAATTCGGGCAATTCCCAGGGACGTGGAGAGTTCCCATTGTGTCCAGCCCGTTTCCCTTTCAACGGCCGTCGACTCTGCCCTTCGACCAGGTCGATCCAGTCGCAAGGGATCCAGAGTGTTCGCGTTCCGCGGAGCGTTAACCTTCTCATACGCTGTTGCAGTCGACGAAGAGAGACCTGCAATCTCCTCCGGTGCGACCGCGTCGACCTGCCTCGTAGAGCGCCTCCAAGCCCACGCCGCTCTGTCTCTGCAGCAGGTAGCTCGTCGCGTACCTGTAACACAAGGGAACCTTTCGTTATCTCGCGATCAGTTCGCGCGGAGTACGCGAGGATCCTTGGAAACCTATGCACGTACGATCCGAGCTGGCAGAAGATGGAGGTGGTGCCCTGAGCGTCCGCCACGCACTCGGCGCTGGCCTCGCAGAGGGCCCTCTCGGCGCAGCCTCGTTCACCCTCGTCCTCGGCGCGGCCGATGTTCCCGAAAGACTTGAACGACCTCACGTAACCCTGGAGATTTCACAGATTTAAGAGGCTTTAGAAATGCTCATCCACGCGTATTTGTACATTCACACCTTGAGCATGCTGGCAGAGGCGACAGCGGCCTCAGAGATCGTGTCCCGTCCTCCCATGGACCTCGCAGCGAAGGAACGTTGGGAGTAGAAGCTCTTCACGGCGTCCAGCAGGTTCATCGCCAAGTGAACGAACTGTTCAAGAAGAATTCGTTTATTAAACACCCTCGGGTACATTGTTCTGTCCAGATCTACTTGGACGTACCTGCGTCGGGTTACCGTCGTTGCTCTCCTTGTCCACGCCCTCCATACCGACGTACCGGGGACCCCCGATCAGCACGGTGAGCGCTCTGATAGCATTGGCAGCCAAAGATTTCAGAGAACTGATCAACACTCCGCCGTCGTTCTCGGTTTTGCTCGGCTCGCTGGCACTGGGTCTCCCTAGCAGCGTCTGCATCACCATACGCGTCATCCTCGACCAGAAGCTCTCCGCAATGCCAACTTCCTGATAGAACAGACCAGGGGGAAGTATATTCGTTCGCTTAAATCCTTAAAGTGTTCCCCAACATTTTCTGAGTCACCATCCCCCATTTTCATAATATTCAAATAACCTGCGACACCCCATACGAGGTAAGGTAAATTTAATAAGATAAAGAAAACACATTGAAAATAGATTTCTCAGAATATTATTCTAACTTAATAATATTAAAAAAGAAACGGTGTCTCACCTGAATCGCGTTGGAGTTAAAATCGTCCGCCTCGTCGCTCGCCACCTTCTTCACAGCGTTCGATTTCTCGGCGAACTTTCTGTGCTCCCTGGCCCGTTGCTCCAGCTGCTGGGTACCCTGGCGGTGCTGCGGCAGCGACGCTACTTGCCCCAGAACGATCGCCACCAAGCACAGGCACGCGTACCGGTTGTAATGCATCCTGCAATGGGAATCCCAAGCCACGCAGATCCGATTAATCCGCCGACCTTGAAGCACGATTAAGCCTGGCCTTGACAACGCGGGAGGCGGCGGGAAACAAAGGAATCTGCGCGCGTTAGGCGAGGGAGGAAATCGGGCGGGACGAGCGGCAGGAAAGTGTGTCAGAACGGTTAAGGTCGCCCCGAAGCACCGCGTAGCCAGCGTTGCGATCCAAGGCGACCGGTTTGTTGAACTCCGCAGGTACCGTTGCAGGGAAACGCGGTCGCGACCCACTGTCGTCCTCGGGCCTACCGATCAAGTGAACGCCAGCGGAGAAGAGTATCGCAAGGGACAGTAGGCTTTGTTTAAATATTCCTTGCGAAGAAAAAGGACAATCCGCGGAGTGCAGCACGCGTCTACCCAGAAGTACCCGGACGCGACGTAAGCGAATGGCATCTATCTACTGTTGGGCTTCGCCATCTATTATTCTTAAAATTTTGCACAATCAACAACGAATCAGGTTCCACGGTTCGAATCTCTTCTCCTTACACCTCGGCCTGTCCAAGTACAAAAGCAAAGCGCTCCGCTGTTGTTAGAACCTTGAATAGCGGCGCGTCAAAGGCTCCTTGCACCCGAGTACGACCGAGCGTCTCTAAGGGGAGGGGATTGAAAATTCGTGAATTTTTCACGCGTAGTAGGCAGGAAGAGAGGCTTCGCGATGGCCGACGCTAGAAGGACTGGACTTACTCACTTCGTTACCACCAAACGGACTTCCTTGACACTGACTCCCAGCTCTGAAGATGGAATTCCTCGCGTGGTCTTCTATATAGCTTGCGCACTTACGTGGGGGAAGAGCACACGACCAATGACCACGCACCTTTGGCATCATTTTCAGTGGAACTGGCCAATCCTCGGCCACTGTTCGCCGCGGATCCCGAAGGACTACTTTTAACACACTTTGTCCGGCGAGATCTTACGGTTCCGCGCGCCTTTCATTTCGCTCGAATTCTCTTGCACGAAATAGTCCTTCGATTAGTGGGAACGAGAGCTCCGACCATCTCCTCTTACTCCACAGAATCCTTTCGTTTTGCTCCTGCCGCGCTGAGAATGCTAGATCATTCTGGATCACGACCCTGTTGCATCCACGGGCCGCATAACAAATTACGAGCGGCCCTCGTTACCCGTTAAGGACGCGCAACGGTTGTTGCTTTACAACCGAACACGTATTTGTCACCACCGCGGGTGATCGTCCAGTAATTTTAGCGCAGAGTCGAAGTTTCTCGAATGCTCGTTACCTGAAATTCTTATCCTTCGATCCACTCGCGATCGTCTCTTACCTTTCTCAAGAACTTTCAGGTGACCACTCGTCTAAAAACGAGGACGGGACCGTTCACCTCGACATGGCATTACCGTGGCTCAGTTTCGAGTTACTGGTCAATTTCGACGCTGTACTACCCGATCCGTGAACAGAGGCTTTCCTTTTCTTTGTCAAGGCCCATTTCACGTTGCACGCATTCCGCTCTAAGGTGATCGCGATTTATCATAACTGTTTCCGTAGCGGGACGCTGGCGTCGTGTCTTCTTATTAGAAGGATCTTGCTAATCGTCGCGTACACGAGCGTCACAGATAGATGGTGAGTTAACGGGACCGATGGACCACCTGCCAGCGATACCCAACTTTTCCATCAACCTGCCGTACTCGCATCAGCCCCCTTTTTCCTTCCCAGTAGTCAATGAAGCTGAATATTTTCTCATCCAGCGATGCCTGTTTCCCGTGCCTACATAACCCAAGCAATCCATAAATTACAAGCGTAGAGGTGAATGCTTTAGGGGCGATGCAATCGGTACAACACCCTCTACCGTCTGTTCCCTGAAATACCTACTTCTTTCTAGAGGAAAGGCGAAGGGAGAATGACAGTTTGTTAGGAACAGAAATTCTATCGTTTAACGAGTTTCTCCACTAATCGTGAGTATTACTTGTTTCGAGTCACCCTTCGTCGTCATGCTCGTTCCACGCGGATCAACTTCGGAGAATCGTCGATTAACTGCCATATCTAATAAGCCTGAAAGGAGGAGATTGTATCCCTATTAGACCTTTTACCAGTGACACAGAAAAGCAGCGGCGGTCTAATAGCGGGAATCGATCGCTTCTCTTTGGCATTCCTTCCAGTTTCCATCGTTATTCAGTAAAAGAAATAAATAAGTTATTATTGGCATAGCTCCTGCGTCTACTTGTCACTTTTACTACCTATTTTATACTGTGGATCCAGATCTATTCCGATTTCCGTTTTTCGTAGCAATTTTCACCATATGAAGTTTCAATTCTAACCGCTAGTAGAGTTGCGATCGAATTCCACTCTGAATTGATAACGTTGCATGCGACACGGAAATGGTAAGATCCGTTATGGATGTTGACATAGACGAGGTCACGGTGTAATAGACACGTGTTCCGACTCCTGTGCAGAATGTGTGAATTTTTCGTCCTAGTTCTTCTGGCGGCCGGCAGAAGTCGTGGTTGTTGTAGGCCGGTATTCATAGTCGCTACTTATTTGCTTAAGAATAAGTTGCGATTTTGCATACCGGCCGTAAAGCATTTACATATATATATATACAGGCCTGGTATGGAATTCCTACTCGTAGTGGAAGGGGAACACGTCACGCATGCGCGTGATGACGCCGTGACGTCAAACGAATCGACGCCAAGATTCAATCAAATGACAGCGTCATCGCGCGCATGATTTTTCTGGCAAGCCCAGTAATACCATTAAAATCTCTACTACACAATCTCATTAACACGTATGTATATGCCTTCTAAGCCACGACGCCTCTCGCGGCGGCTTAAACAGAAATCGGCACACAAAATCGTTGAGGTAAAAGGTACAGAGTCGGAACATCTGTCTATTACACCGTGGACGAGGTATACCTCGTCTGTGGTAACACAAAATTACATTGGATGATCAGTCTAGTGTTCATATTCATTCACGTTGATAACGAAGTAAACAACTTTTCTACATACCATTTGAAAACAGCAATAGTTGGAAAGGTCCAGCGTTAGATGGCCATCGAGTTTCTTGGTCCGCGAACTAAATAACCATACGAGGGGATAGTGTAATGCATGTTTAACTTGTTCACCGCGCTGCATCGGTCATCGTGGTAGCACGTAACCCTGCAATACGTGACGGGCAGTTTTCACTGTTTGAATGGTAGCGTTATAATTCCAACGAAGCTAGTGAAAAGAATCGTCCGTCAAAATGGAATGTTTAATCGGAATACAATTTAAAGACTTCGTGTTCGTTGCGGCTGACATGACCACGGCTCAATCGATCATGGTTATGAAAAGCGGTAAGGAAATGCTACTTTCATTGCAACCTCAAAATTATTTACATGTAGTTCTCTCTGTGATTCTTCTTTTCATCTAATAATAAATTCCTGTTGCATTAAGTCACGATTTGTAAAACTGCAAATATCTACGCAACGCTTCCAAGCTGTACTTCAACTGTTCCCTGATTCTAGACGAGCAAAAGATTCACAAAATCTCTGACAAACTTGTGATGGCAGTGTCCGGAGAGTCCGGCGATACCACTCAGTTCTCAGAATACATAGGAAAGAATATACAGCTGTATAAAATGAGGAATGGGTATGAATTGTCCCCGAAAGCTGCTGCCTGCTTTACTAGAAGAAACCTAGCCGACTGCCTTAGAAGCAGAACTCCGTACTACGTCAATTTATTGATGGCAGGCTATGACGATAGTACAGGACCAGAGTTATTCTTTATCGACTATTTAGCATCGTGCGTTAAAGTGCCTTACGCAGCCCATGGTTATGGAGGTTTCTTTTCTCTTTCCATTTTGGACAGATACTACAAATACGGTGATTACAGCTACAAAAATTTATAGCTCTTGGTCGGCATAGTAATTCGGTGATGGAATGTATCGTAACTATCGTATATTACAGATTCAACAGAGGAAGAAGCATACCTCCTAATGAAAAAGTGTGTCCGAGAAATCCATAAACGTTTGATAGTTAATCTCCCGAATTTCAAGGTGCAGAAAATATTTAAAGATGGTATAAAAGAATTGGAACCCATCACGGCAAAGAACTTGGCAGTAGAAGATGCCGAAGCATGAAGCACGTGTTTATATTCATTCGATTTGTAATATTATTTCCACTTCAAAGAATAAAAGCAATTAAAACAGAATTTCTTTGCCATTCTACGCGATCGACCCCTCTAATACACGTGATACTCGATACCAAGGATGTATGAATTAAAAAAACGTAGTTTTATTACATTTTCGAAAGGTTTTTACAAATTGTTCTACCTTACATATTTTACAAAATTAAGTTCTTGGAAATTTTTGTGAAGTAAGATCCGTAGAGTAAATTATGAATAATAAATTGGAAGGCATTCTCGTAACGAAATGAAATCTGATCTTAAGAAATAAGGCTTACCACTATTGTTTCTTGCATTGTGCACATTGGAAACCGTACTTGATTTGTAAAATCGTAGTTTGAAACAATTAGGTACACTCTTGAACGTGTAAATTTGTTAATATATGCGCAACGTAATACATGATTCCGTATTGGTCGTTACAAGCGTATCGGAGCAAATGTGTAATGCCGCGTTCGAATGCTATGCACGCGAAACTGCGAATCGCAATGAGATAAACTAGTCGTAAGTTAAAAATATGTGCACTACTTATATCTTATACCTGTCCAAATACATTTACAGGGGAAGGTGATTTATCGTATTACACAGTTCGAGTTTCGTGTAATACCAAACTATACGTGGATTTTTCCCGACCAAAGAAAGAATATAATACTTGATCCACGGCAAAAGAAAATTACGCACGCGCGAAAGCAATACTACTGCCAATTGTACTTTAAGAAATACTTGGACAAAACATAACTTATATTCCCTGTACCAGTTAAAATCTATACATAAAAGAATGACTTACAGTTTTCACATTCCCTCCATACATTATTCATGTTAACGTTCCTATGTTTGTTGTCGCTTGTGGAAACCAAGGCGAGCACACGATTAAAAATGAACTAGAATGAATCTCGTTAACTGAATTGAGGTCCGATGTACCGAAGTACATCTGATTTGAGACGAGCCGTATATCGGACTATACCTCCGAATGTGCGTACAGAGCATAAATACATATGCCTTTGACACTTCACTTTTTATGATTGTACCGCTTGAGCATAAGATGTAAATTATCGTTCGTTCCCCCCCCCCCCTATGTATGAAGAAATTTAACCAATAACGGCTTAACAGCCAGG
The DNA here is from genome assembly GCF_050908995.1 of Andrena cerasifolii. Classification (NCBI taxonomy): domain Eukaryota; kingdom Metazoa; phylum Arthropoda; class Insecta; order Hymenoptera; family Andrenidae; genus Andrena; species Andrena cerasifolii. Next base: position 8,007,519 of record NC_135123.1, read on the forward strand.
CTGAAATACGAGTATTATGTCTCCTTTTTCGCCTCGCTTTGCGTTTGCGCGGGTTCTTCTTCGTGCTTGGGGTTCGCTGGATGATCCTCGTAACTGAAACGCAATCGATCAATTATAATTTATAAGTTGTTACAGAGTTTCTTGACTAGCAACTTTATCCCTCGAGTGTATCCCTTCGGTGTACGCGCCCGCGGCAGTTAGGCGCAAATTTTATATTTCGTATATTTACTGTAAAAACGAGCAGGAGATGGATGTGGACTAACTTCCTTTTTATTGTCTTCATCGCCATTAATATTCTATTCTAAGCAACTAATGTAACTTCGATTTTCTTCTGTGAGACCTAAAATCGTCTAAATTCAGAGGTAAAACAACGAGAACTCCGATTGCGGTGTAAAAGCCGCAACGCGCCCACTCATGCAAGTCTGAAGAGCGCGCCCACCGAAGGGGTATAGCAGAATGGAACTAACAAAACAGTAAGTAATACGTACGAGAATAACGCTTTTAAATCTCCTTTAACCAACGCCAACAGCAGCGGAGTGCCCAAACAAGCGGGCACTAAGTACACCAGAGCAGGTTGCGGGTGATTGAACAAATGCATAATCAGCATCGTTGCCAACAGTCCCATGAAGTACGCGAAGAATGTTGAATAGAAGTACACGTTCGTTTTCCTGCTCAAGCTATTATCGAACCGCAATAGAAGGGCAATAAATATTCCAGGTAAAACAATGTCTCCCAAGCCCAGCATGGCGAAATTGCTGGCAGTTAGACCTTTCTCCAATAGATCTTGGGGGAACATTAATTTAATCGGTACTTCAAACGACTTCGCAACCGTTACCATCACGTCTGTACCAAATACCCAGAAAGCGTCGTAGAACAGCAATCCGCAGAGCAAGATGCATCCGGTTATAATGTTATTCAAGTGTAGCAATTCGACCCCATTAATCGCGAACGCGATGCCGAATAAATTGTTGGCAATCCAGTGCTGCAAATTAAAACGACGCTATTTTACTCCGTTTCTCACGTAGATAAGTATCCCTCGGAAGGAAGTCGATTTAACAATTTTGGGCATGCTTACCTTTTTCAAGAGGTACCAAGCCCCGACGACTGAACAGCATATCAAGCAAACGATGTCGTGCAGATTGAATTTGTAATTAATAATGTGTTCCGCCTTGTCACCTTCGCCCTTGGTGAACTGTATATGATACGGGGTTTTTGGAATCGCAGCAGGCACCAGTGATGAAATTAAGGGGCTGCAAATATTTAATATAATTACGACATATGATAAGATCGCTGCAGGGTTAATGAAATGCTTGTTTTATCGAAGGACCTTTACTCATACCTGGCGATGTGACACAAGGCTAGGATGCCTAAGAAGAAGAAGTAACTAACTAATATTAGGTTCACATACTCCTTTGCAAAGATCTGAAGAACATTTAAAAAAATTAGTATTAGCCTTAGAAGCGTGCCTTAGTAGGTTCACAGCGCTCCACGTTAAATTCTTCTCACCTTATATACAACATATAGTCCGACTAATGTAAAACTAGAAATGAAAGGAAATATGACTGCATCCTTGCGAGACATTGTATCTGGCTGTTCTCCACTTTCCTTGTATTGTTGCTGTAACATAATAACGATACTACGTAGAATATGATACGAGCATACATAGATCATTATTTATTCATCGATGTATGTGCAACCAAGGAATAATACAGAGCGGCTTTATTATTGAAAACCGCTACCGACGAATCGACACTTCCCCCGATTTTCGAAATAACTAGGCGCGACTAGAAGACTGACTGATGCTTCGAGTGATCGCGTTCCGCTTGAATTTAAAATACAAAAATCCGCTCGAGAAATACACGTGAAACATATGTCAAAACGCGTGGCTAACCTGCTGCTCCTTATGGTGTTTAACGGCTCGATAACTGCCGAAGAAAATTGGCAGAATGGCCATGATTATCAGGCTCCCGTAAGCAATGGCCATTCCCTCGGGCGTCGAAGGTATTCTTCCCGTCAGGGAATCATTGTTTTCCGTCACATTCTCACTGACTTGGGCAGCGATCTCGCTTACCTCGCTTGCCATCTTGGATCTATTGATTATTCTGACTGTGTGCAATCGCTCTATCTACGCGACACGACTTCAAAAAGAAACAGACTTCGAAAACACAGCTTGAAGATGGTCAATCCAGCCCATATTTTATTAACAATTGCACTTAACTCTTTGATTGGCGTTTGGAAGTCGAAACACTGTCTCGAGCCTGCCGGACCGATTTACGAATTCGCCAGTAGCGGGAGAAGCATTGCGTGAATCGCGTCCCTGTTGCTACGCTTCTTTTTAACCATATTATGGACACTTTCACTCTTTAATGCTTGGGTGACGCCATCTATAACTATAGCAATATGATATATGATATGATATACCGCTCTCGATCGCTCTCTTGGGCCATGAATTAAACGAACGTTCCTGACGCTCTTTATGTTAATAATAATCTAACTTCGAACAAAACTCTTGCGAAACTTACTCCAGAAAATAACCCAGGCATTATAAAACCACCGTGGCGGTGGGGCACGTATGGTGCACGAAGCGTGTCGCGTTACACCGGCTAGACAGGCTACATCCCGTGACACGCTTCGTGCAACGCATCTGGCGCACGGCCAGTGTCCACGACACGCTTCGTTAAGCTAAGTAGAGTCTACAGCCGATCGGTAAATGTAATTACCAATTGTTACCTTGAACAGTGAAAGTGCGCGCGTCCCTTGGAAAACTATGAAACCAGAGAATTTCAAATATTACCCGCGTGAGGTTTAAAAACTAAATCTGGGGGGACTTAATCTCGACGAGCGCTAAACCTCGTCATGAATTGAACAGGTTAGGGTCACATTCCGTGTTATTTTCTGAGAAGCTGCGAACTCCGTTCGAACAATGTTCTATCCGTACGCCAAAAATGGAAGTTTATGAAAAAGGATCTAGCGCACAAGTGCCGACCAAGTAAATAAAACTCTACATCGCCGTTTAGCAAGGCATTTCGGAGCTCGCGTGTCTTAATCCTTCGCTTTCTTTCATAGATCACAATGGACTCGAAAAGTAAACAGTTGAAATGTCAAGACCGAGAACCATGCCAATGAAGGAGTTTCATTTCTTGGTCAGAGAAACCAGTATTAGATTCCTACAAGAGAAATTACATTTTCGTCAGGAGTTGCTTAAATTTCTGATTTCGAGTTAGAAATCCGATAAGCAACAGAAAAGCTAAAAAAGACCGCAACAGATATTGTTTATACAAGGGAGCTAATAATGCCACATAGTTGATCGTTATATAAATTGAGAAAATGAATTCCCATTACGATACCGTGAACAAAAGATTACATCATCGGGGACAAATTGATGTGATGGACATGCCGATAGAATTAACTTGTAATTATAAATACTTCTTTGTTTACGAAGATCAGATGTCCAAGTTCGTTGTACTGAAGGCTCTACACGGAAACACAGCAAGCGAGGTAGCTGCAAAGCTCTTAGACATATTAGCTATTATCGGAGCACCACAGGTATTACAGAGCAGTAACGGGCGTAAGTTCGCGGAGCAAGTTGTACAGGAGTTACGCCTCTTATGGAAAGATTTCATTATACTTCACGGAGAGATATCCGAAGACAAAGAAAATGGGAGAAATTTTAAAAGCTTGCTCGAATGCTGGGTGCAGAAGAACCCGACGAGAACATCACACGAGGCGTTGAAACATGTACAGATTCTTCAGAATTCAACGTTTCAATGCGAAAATGGGAAGATTCCTTGTGACATACTATTCGGGCGAAATATCCACGAAGAATTTCAGAAGCAGTCGAATGCTTTAGGTCTGAAAGAAAACATATGGACCGAAGAAGAATGGGTGAATCTCACAACCAGTAAGAGCAACGATGCTGAGAAAGAAGAGAGCGTAAACTGTAATGAAAGTTCAAATTTTATAGCCATGAGAGATATAGACGATGTAAGTATACTATTAGAAATAGAATAATTTATGTAGTCCCATCTGTAAAGTACTAATCATTATTCTTCACCTTACCAGTCGAGAGATTACGACAGTGACTCCCTGAGCATCAAGGAGGAGTTTCAAAGAGACACTCCTGGCTTTAATTTCGTTAACGTGAAAAGCGAACCTTTGAACATGCACGCGGAAGATATAGTATTCGAAGACGAGTCGACGCTAGATGGTAAAACAAAATTAGTATCGGAGAGCCAAGACTTAAAGTGCAAAATCTGCAAGAAGCAATACATGAAACCTGGTCATTTAAAGAATCACCTGAGGACACATTTGAGAGGGAAAAAGTTCGAATGCAAATTGTGTAATAAAACGTTCCACGTTCTAACGTTGTACGAGAAGCATATGCGACAGTCTCATAAACAGAATAAGCTGTCCAGTTTGAGTAGATTGCGAAGACATAAAGATTCGCAGGAGAAAGCAACGTCGGACCCAACGGCTTCGAAAATCAATTGTTCTTTGGACGCAGACGCCAATGAATCACAATCTAATCATGCCGAAAGAAAGAAGCTACCCGCGGAAAGTCGGTCGACGAAGATAAATTGGGATCCAACTCTGGAGTGTACGTACTGCAAGCAGAAATTCAACTTCCCCAGCGTATTAAAGAGGCACATGCGATCTCACACGAATGAAAGACCGTACGTCTGCGAAGTCTGTAACAAAAGTTTTAAGCAATTGGGCCACCTCAGCCAGCACTCGCTCACGCACAAGGATTACCGGTCCTTCCACTGTGCAGTCTGCGGGGTAAAGTTCGAGTCACTGAGCTCGTTGAAAGTCCACACTCAGTCCCATAAAGAGGACTATATTTCGAAAACGAAAGAGGCCTTCCGCTTGTTCGAGTGCGATAACTGTAAGAAGGTGTTCACCACTAAGAGCGTACTAGAGCGACACATACTCACTCACTCCCACGAACGTCAATTCGCGTGCATAATTTGCGAGAAAAGATTCAAGCAAGCTGGACACGTCAAGTCTCACATGCTGGTGCACACGGGTGAACGGAGATTCGAGTGCACCGTGTGCAAGAAGCGATTCAGCCTCTCCAACTCCCTGAAGAAGCACATGTACGTGCACAACGGGGAGAAACCGTACCAGTGCGACGTCTGTGGCGCACGGTTCCTTGAGAAGAGGAATCTGAACGGACACCTTATGACTCATACAAACGAACGGCCGTTCCGCTGCAAAATCTGCGGGAAGAGGTACACGCTGGCGGACACTTTGCGCCGTCATATAAGCGCCGCCCACGAGGACGGGCGTACCTACCAGTGCGAGATTTGTGCGAAGATGTTCAAGCAGCTCGCTCATCTCTCCGTTCACAAGAAAGTGCACAACGACGAGCGACCGTTCCAGTGCCACTTATGCGAGAAGAACTTTAAGCATAAAAACGTCCTCAAGTCTCATCTGGCTATACACGCAAACGTCAGGCCATTCGAGTGCGACGAGTGCAAGGCTACCTTCGTAAGAAAGACCAATCTCCAAACGCACATCGCATCGGCCCATATGAACGAGAGGCCGTACGTTTGCACCATTTGTGGCAAACGGTTCAAGCAAATTAGTCACCTGAACGGCCACGTTGTGGTGCACAGTAACTTAATGCCTTACCAATGCGATTTCTGTGAACGACGATGCAACAGACTCGATAACTTGAAGAAGCACATGCGCCTGCACACTAAAAACAAAGAATGAACAGTTCAGCGCAGTATAATTCCTACGGTTGTCTTCTACGAGGCATCCCTAACGATCTTCTTAACGTAAAAGTAATAGATATTCGAACCTGTTTATACTAGCAGTAAAGATAAGCCGATCTTGTAGAAGTCTTTACTTTCAGCCTACGTTCGTTGTAGTATTTTTACCAATGACAAATGAATTTTCTTGATCTGTAATCGCATCGTTGTGTGCGGCCACAGTACACTTATAAATTTCAGATATTTTTATATATATATATATATATACACATATATATATCTCAAGCAGAATCTCGCGACGCTCTACTCATTTGAAACTGAATCAAACTGGTCAACAATCCCGATGCTGCTTTAAAGAATACGGACTCGGTTCGGCGATCGGAGTTTCAAACGAGTACAGCTAAAAATTTTAACACGTCTCCTCTGTATTTTTACTAATACATACTATAAGCTTCCGCCCTTTTTTAAGTCCCATTGTAATCTAAAGATAGAAAGCAATGCGTTGTATAATTCCTCTGTACAAACATATAGAATGTATATTTCGAATTTCAGAAGTTTTCGAAACTTATACATGTAAACCAATTAAAATTTATTCTAAACAATTTATCGTTGCGCTTTTTCTCAAACAATTACCAGCGGGCAAAACTCTACTGTACATATTTTCACCCTTTCGAAATGAGTCTTGGTGCAAAGATTTCATTAACAAACTGTAACATATATTTATATAGTTGTAGATTCTTGAATTTTATATTTAGAGTTGTAAACAACGATACGGCGTCTGGGGCAAAGTTATTATTTGCGTGTTAAATAGAAAAGATAAGGACCGATATATGGCATCGATTAGATTTGAAAGGGGCAATGACTGCAGCGCTTGGCTGGTTGCCTATCGTATGTGTTCACCATGGGGTACAATAAGGGATGGAAATTCGGTTCGGCACTGACCCTGTTGGTGGTTTTATCTGCAATCTATTATAGAAACTCCGAGAACGTGCTTCAAAAACGCTTGCAGACATTAATTCACGGATTAGAGAAGCTTGAGAACAAACATGTGATTACTTCGAGGCCGAAAGTTGCGATAGGTTATGGTGTGTGCACTGACGTCTACGTGAATGCCGACCAATTGCTCACGTACAGCGAAGAGATTGGGCAACCGCAGCATTTCGATGAAATTAACACGCAATTAGAACTCTTGAAGAGCTTTGCCTATTACTTCCGTCATGGAGCTGCCGCCGAGTATGAATTCGACCTTTGCTCCGCTGCGCTTTAGCATAAGTTAACATCTGCTCGATGAAAGCCGAGCTTTTTTTCCGCAGCTTCAAGTAAAATGCCTAATTAATTCTTTCAGGAGGTACATGGCGAATCAGACATTGTTCGACGATCTCGTCGCCAAGGCTCGTTCGTTGCCTTCGTCTTATTCCACTATCGGTGGCAATGCAGCTGTTATGGCGCTACGATTCGCGAAGGAGGGGTGCGACGTGACGCTCGCTGCAAAGCTGACTACCTCGTTGCACCAAATGATACCACAAGTTGTCAATATTGTAGGCGGCGAAGTCAAGCGCGACGATATTCACTTAGTTATGGAGTACAAGCACGGCGATGTTTGGGGCCCGTACTCCAGTGCTAGGGCAAATAGGTGTGAGATTCGAGGGGAAAGTTTTAAGACCATTGCACCAAATTGTTGAACATCGAGTTATTCGCTAATATAATTTTGCAGGTACATAGTTCACAATGATGCGAATAACCCGATGATTAATTCTCTTGAAGCATTCGATAAGCTTCTGGCGAAGCACGAGCCTAATTTACTTGTCATCAGTGGCCTACAAATGATGGACAATTATCCATTTCCCCAAGGTAATTGTGGGTTACCCTATTAACTACATAATTTTTATGCAGGCCCGTTCCTGGCGGGGGTGCAGAACGTGCCCCTGCACCTGGGCAGCCAACTGTTCAAAATTATGTATATATAGATATAAAAGTAAACACTGCATACCAAATTCGTAATTGAAAAATATTAAATTTTAATAGGGGCGGCAATATTGTTTTTACACCTAGGCGGCCGGAACTCAGCAACGGCCCTGTTTTTATGACTCATTTCCTGATACTTGTTTCCTCCTTTGCAGGCGAACGGCATAAGCTGTTGCTGAAAGTGAAGAAACAAATGATGAGTCGATCTCCGTCCACCAAAGTTCACTTCGAGATGGCTTCGTTCGCGGAGGATAAATTCTTGTTCGAGCTGTGCGAGTCAATTATACCGTACGCGGACAGCTTAGGCATGAACGAGCAAGAAATAGCCAATTTGCATAACGCCATGTATTATGGGAACATCTCTTTGGTAGCTAATTCGACGCCGCGCATCGCGACCGTCCTAGATCAGATGCGAACGTTATTCAAGCTCATACGCACGAGGAGCAAATCTCTGACCAGTTCTCGGGAGCTCACAAGAATTCATGTACACACATTAGCGTACCAAGCTATATTTACCGTAAAAGATTCCGTGTGGAAGAACACTATGGCTGCAGCGGCCAAAGCCTCGCTGACTGCGCATAGACACGTGTGTGCGACGAGTCACGTGAGTATATGTTGAAGGAATACTGGACAGCGAGTCAGCCTGAACGTGTATTGAAATTCACAAACTCTTGCAGGTGGACGTTAAAAAGGCGGCTCTGATTTTAGACGATAGCTTTTCTACTTCTATCATCGATGGTACACGAATAGCGCTAGACATTGACAAACCAGTTTCGTGCTGGGACGAAATGTTGAAAGTAGGGCTCGAAGATATCTCTATTCAAGTATGCGTCGCGCCAGTATTAGTTTGCACCCAGGCGGCTCAAACCGCTGGCGGCGGGGATAATATTTCAAGCGCCGGTCTCGTATTGCAAATTTAAACTTCAGATTTCTCAGCAAGAGCGGCCGAACCGCACAGTTATTCTTCTTTCGTACTATTTTTTTACGTTTCGACACTCGCAAAGTAAACGTGCAGATTCCCACGACCGTAAACTTGAAAAGTTTAGATCACGTTTCATTCCACTAGATATCATTCCAATGTTTCAATTATTTTACTCTTTTACACGTGATAAGACTCGGCATTGGACATATGCATTTATACGCAAGCAAATTAATTGGAAATAAGGGACATAAATGATATTTGATAAAAGTGAAAGTTATTAAAGCGAATACACAAAGTGTCACTTCGCTACGCGCCACTATGGGCGTTATCGTTCTCTGTCTTTATATGGTGAAGGAGGTAAAGGTGGTAGTGATATGTAGAGGCGAAGATTGGATAGAAAAGGAGGAAAGGAAAGAGGTGCGTTTCGTCCTGGGCCTGCTAGTGGACTCGTAGGCAAGGCTTACCTAGCAGACCCTGCCTTAGACGCGGGGATGCTAGGAGGTAGGACGAACAGGTATACATCTGAACCCCCGAGCCAGAATGTATTAAGTCCGCTTTATTTAAAAAAAAAAAAGTAACACGTAAAATGTGACTTTTTAAAAAAAGTGGACTTAATACACTCTGGCTGTTGGATCCAGATACAGGAATCGGTAGTTAAGGGGGAACTTGCGAGAGAGGTATCGCTTCAATGGTATAATTGTTGGTCATCTGCGACGAAAGTTGAAATTAAGACACTACGAAAACACGTGAACGTCGATGACGTGAAGCACTTTTTTGAGTTGTAGATACACTCTGTCTGCAGCTTCTTTTCAAATTATCTTCAGAAAGGTACCAAAGTGCAGCAGGACTCCATCTTTGTCGGATTGTAGACAACAGGCCCGGCTCGTCCTTATAGGCAAAATTAGGCAGCTGCCTAGGGGCGCAAAATGGTCTTTTCATTGTTGGTATTTTTTAAAAAATAAAGTTTTCAGTGAAATATTACAAGTTGTACTATAAATGTTTAAAGCTACGAATAAAAATTCAGAGTAGGATCATCAAAATCTCAAATAAATGTACTTTAAATAAAGGGCGCAACTTTGCACATTCGCCTAGAGCGCAAAAGGGGCTCAAGCAGTTTCACACGTGCGTAAATGACACTTTCATATCACTGAGCACATTGGCTGAAATATAATTTGGAGGGAGTTATCGATACAGCGCTCGAGTAAAGGTAGTATACCGGGGAGGGAAATCGAAGGGGTCTTCGAAGGACCGTTCGGGAAATTATGGAACGCAGATTACTCGAGCTGTAAACTTTTGTTCGTAAAGGTCTTGCAATTATACCGCCAAGAGAGCATAGCGTAGAAAAGTAGAATTTGCATTTCTCAATAATTGTTAAATTACTAAGTGAACAGAAAATGTTATGACAATACTTAACGAAAATGTTAGGCATATTATTTATGCCTTGGACACAATTTATGCTACAGACGATGCCACGCGGTAGTTAGTGTATTAAAAAGAATTTCATGAAAGTTTGATTGCGCGAAGATTGTACGCTTCCATGGTCGAAGCAATGTGATATAGCGTTTTAAAAATTCTACGAATCAATTCGAAGAGAAGAAAGGAATAAAGTATAGTTGAACGATGCACGAAATTGTTTGTTATTCTGTTGCGTTTTACCCTTCCTTCGGAACATAAAATCACATTTCACGTTTCGTCATTTTATTAATGGAATACTATTGACGAATAAAATTTACACTTGGAAACTTTTCAAAGCACGGCGTTTATACCCACATTGGGATCCAATGTGATCGTATCTTGAAAATTGAGAAAGCCGTTTCTTACGAGTCTAAATTACAGCGCTTAAACTATGTAATACCCTCATGCACAATGCATATTCACTGAAACTCCGAACTTGGATGGGAATTAAGTTTCAATCTATGCAAGAGATGTGTACACATATGATAAAAATAATAGCGTGACGCTGTGATATTCTAATTCTTGCACATTCTTATCAACATCTCAATATTCCCATCAATTAAAGTCGAATGAAAACAGTATGTTCAATAAAAAATAGTAAACATTTCGTACGACATTCCCGTCCCTATTCACTGTGTACCTCGTCTAATTAGCAGACAGAAGAGCATAACATTTACTATTTCCCATTTAAAATACTAGTTTACATAATTACACAATTCCATTACAAAACGTGTATCATATGAGGTGTACACTTAAAAAGATAGATTCGTCGAATCATAACGGATAATGCCTGCAAATAACGGCCCCATCAAAGGAAAACGTGAACAACCGATGAAATGACTCACAAGGTTTCGCATCATGAAACCTTATTAAGAAAGAAAAATTCGAGTCTATGCATGTACGTGTCCGTAGAAAGTTTTACAGGATAGTGTCTCCTTCGTCGATACCTAACATCTTCAAGTCGTCTGGTCCGGGCTGAGTGTCTACCTCGCTCTCCGCCTGTGTTATCTCTGGCGGCGGCTGATCCATGTACTCTGGACCATAACCAACGCAGCCCAGCATACTATACATAGAGGAGTACATGATATTAGTCTCTTGCTGACTCTGCTGCTTGGTCTCTGTTTCCTCTTTGGGGAAGATGATGTTCAGAGCCTCTTGCAAATCATCGGGTAAGGGAATGCTTGGGTCGGTCCGTTTCTCGGTGGGTTCCGGTATCTCGGCGAGTTCCTGCGACCCGCCTTCCACGACTGGAAGCGGAGGCGGTGGAGGGTTCTGGTGGTTCTGGACGAAAGGTGGAACAGCGGGCATCTGCGGTGGCGGATTGGCCATGAACGGAGGATGGCTCTGCACTGCTGGACGCACTGGTTGGTGAGCAGGGAACCGTGGTTGGCTCTGAACGAATGGTGGCGGGTTAGACATGAATGACGGGGGTGGTCTGTTCGTAGGGAATTGTGGTCTGCTCTGCACCGTTGCTGGCTGCTGTTGCGCCTGTGTCGGCTGAGCCGAGAACGATGGCGGTGGTCTGTTCAAAGGAGGCGGGGGATGAGGCGGCAAAGGTAACTTGGATATACTCTGCGTTTCCTTTTGCTGCTCCATCATCGGCTCCTCTATCACCGTCTCCTCGATCTGATCCTCAATCTCCATGTCAACTACCTGCTGCGTTGGCTTGGTTTCATTCAACACTGGTGGTGGTGGAGCTACCAGTATCTTCATTGGTTGATTCTTACTAATCGGACTCGGTGAGGTGCTAGCGTTATTGCTGGCACCGTTATTGTTGTTACTGCTATTGTTATTGTTACTGTTGCCGAGATTTAGCGGAGTAGCAAGCTTCGTGATATGCACAACGCCCGGCGGATTGATAATTTCATTGGGTACTTTCGGCGTATCCTCGAATTTACTTTGCTGATAAGGGAGCGGCGTAATGTCTTTTTCAGGCATTTTCGGTTCCTCGGTTTTCTTCTTAAACAATGGCAATCTACCGATAAAGGGCAACTTCCCCTTGGATACCTGAGGCGCTGATTTCTTAGTCTGTACGCCACCCTTCTTCGATTTGGACGCGGACTCGTTCGTCTTCTTTTCGAATTTCGACTCATCGTTGGACGAATTATCGTCCCTCCTATCTTTGCTGTACTTCTCGTAATTCCTCTTTGGACTGTCGCGCCAGCCTCTCTCCCGTCGCGGAGAATCGTTGCTGTCTCGTTTCCTACGATCCTCGTAGTACTCCCTTTCCCTGTCCCTATCACGATCCCTGTCCCTGTCCCTGTCACGATCCCTATCCCTGTCCCGATCCCTATCCCTATCCCTGTCCCGTCCGCGTCTTCTGTCGTATCTGCTATTGTAGCGTTCGTACTTTTCCTCTCGTCTTTCGTATTTCCTGTCGCGATCGTCTTTGTATCTGTCGCTCTCCCGATCCCTGTCGTCCTCCTTCTCCACGGTTTTCATCTCGGGCGGCTTCACGGTCATGTTCACCTGTTGCTTCGTCCAGAATCCCATGTGAGGCTTAGGCATCTCTTCTGGTTTCGGTAGTTCGATCGGCTTGCTGACTATAGGTTGCGGCTTCTCCTCTTCCTTTTTTATCCAGAAAGGTTTCGGCGGTTCCTTTGGTCCCCAAGCTTCCAAGCTCTCAGACTTGGATTTGTTAGAGAAAGAAGGCTGCTCTGGTTCCTCTTCCTCCTCTTCTTCCTCCTCCTCCTCGACAGGTTTCTCTTGACTCAGCCTTCGATTACCAACAGACTTCATCTCCTCCTCTTGCTTCGCTTTCAACTTGTCCCTGATCGAGTTCAACAACTGCCTGTCATCGGTCTCCGTCGGCTGCGGTTCCGGAGTCGGCGGCTGATTCAAATGCTGGGATATCTTGGACCAGTGGCCCTTCAGCTTTATTCGATGATAGTCTATCTCCTCGTTGAGGATCGCCTGAGTCGACGCCTTCATCTTGTTCCTCATGGCAACGCGAATACTCTTGGACATGTCCTGATCGGAATCCGTATCAGAGTTCTCCGAGTCGCTGGAACTATCGCTCCCACTGCTCCTGTTCCTTCGTTTCTTCGACTTCTTCTTGCTCTTTTTGCTTTTCTTCGATTTCTTCGACTTCGGTGGTGGATCGTCATCTTTGTGCTTCTGCAACTCCATCTGTATCTGCTTGTGCTTCTCCTCGGAGAACGCTTTCTCGCGATCCGCCATCCAATCGGTTTCCCAATGCGGATTCTGTTCTACAAAACGCTGCCAGAAAAAAAAAATGTTGAACGTTTAGTTTGCGTTTTAACGCGCGTTCGGCGAAATATTCGAACGTAAGAACTCTGCGGACACTTACGGAATAATTTTCGGAATGCTGCTTAGACTTCAGGTGCAAACTCGCGCAATGAAGATCGCCGATCCAGGAATCGCAAAGCTTGCAGTACCATGCCGTCGCAGCGCTGAAGAACTGCAGACCTATAACCAAATAATTCGACACTTAGCATTGCTTAAGCTTTGAAAAAATGGTAGACAATTTAAGTTCATAAAGAATGACCTTATATTCTGCCACGACACATTCATGTCACTGAAAAAACAAAAATAATATATTAAAAGATGCTCAACAAATGGTCGAATACATTATAAATAATTCTTCAGTGGGTCCCGCGTTGATCTCTAGAAGAAGAAAAGGGTGGGGGAGGGTACGTCATACTTTATTTATACAGATATATGCACATATAAGTCGTAGGTGTACAATAAAACTGATAAACTTTACATAGAGCAACGTATAAACTTTCTCCACTCACATACCGCAATTGCCACTCGTTGACGGCACCGTGGAATGCTAACTGTTACAAATTCCCTGCGGCGCCCAGCTCGACAAGGGAGATGAAGTTCGGCGCTTGCGGTACGTTTCACATCAATATATTTCGATTTATAAACATTTTGTATCATAAGTGTATTGTATGTATAGATGTAACAGATACGCCGAATAAAGTAACACGAGCGATTATCACAGTTTACACATTCCGTATAACCAGATACGTTATTCGTATTTTGTACACGCACCATCATTATGATAACATTGATCTGTATGTTGATATGCTTTTCTTTTCACATTTTAGTAATTCTTCTCTCGTTCATTCTTCACCGTGTGAATCGACCTATGTACAACAATTCGACGAACGATACACTTACGAAGAATAATGTTTAAACAGTTCGAGTATAGGAGGAGGCTGAAACATCTGAAATGCGCCCGAAAGTGTGCTCCTCGTCCATTTTAAAATCCAGTGCATCTCTATGGTGTTTTTTTACATCGTTGCTACAAAATTTGCTGCTAACAACGTGACATGCATAGATACCCCTCGGAAATAGAAACTAATAATTCTCCGCGAATCACGTGGAACACCCGTAAAACGATTTCCGCATAGAGAAGAGCCAGACGTCTGATTTCAATAATTTGGGGTGGGAGGGAGAGGAGGGGGATTTTTTTCAGAAAAAAAAGAATGCATCTCTTTTGCCGGCAGTTCAACTCTGGGAGCCGACAATTACGTATGTTAACGCAGACAAATTTTTGAGCAAACCATAGCCGTAGGTCTCTTCAATACATACCGGACACCAACACAGTGTCTGTGCACAAGCTACGGAATTGTATTCTATTAGTAATTATCCACTGAAATAAACCATACCTTTAATAGGTGTTCTTTTCGTTGGCAGTCCGGGATAATAGGGCACTTCCTTTTCCGTTCCCTCTCCATTCCGCTCATGCCATGGCATATCAACTATCTTGCGTTCCTGTTGCAGGGAATGAAAAGCGTTAATTCGCGATGCTCCTCACAAAACTGTGCGAAAATACTCGGTGGTACGTTGTTAAGAGTGATATTGTTATGGCACACCAATCAGACTACGTGTACCAAGTACCTGCACGTCGATCAGTTACTGTAATACATATCATCCTTACATAAATATAGTTCAAATTAGAAATTAACCGAATCCGTTTTCTTTCTCTCACAACGTAAATCAATAATCAGTTACATTTTTTTTTCTGCTCCCTGTTCTAATGATTACAAATATTATTTATGAAAACAATCCTCACAATCGGGAATTTCTAAATTAAATTATTCGGAAGCACCTACGATGTATATATACCAAGGTTGGAGGAGTTTTTACTAATACTCTACGTTATTTACAACGATAGGCGGACTTACTAAACAAGCTTCTTTGTGCTCATTGCTATGCAGATGATTCAAATATTCCTTTGCCGTTTTAGGAAATATATCGCAGACTTTACACCAATGCATTTCCGGATCGTAATGCACGAAATTGTACATAGGCTTAGAGTCCTCGGGAGACCTTCGCTCTTTCGTTTCCCTTTCGGTTTTCGATTCCTTGTCGGAATCGGACGCCGACGTTCTGTCGGGCGACTCCGATTTCCCTTTCGGAAAGTCTTCTTTGGGACTCCTCGAACGTTTATTAATCTCTAGTTTAAACTTGCTCTTAAGATCGTCAACGGTAGCTTTATCCCCGATTATTCCGGTAAGCATGTCGATAACGTTGTGTATCGACTTCATTTTGTTCTGTATCTCGATCTGCAAACGGGAAAGGATTAAACAACGAACAATCAAGTTGGAAGAATCTGTCGACCCACGTTTCAAGCGATAGCACATTTACCTGCAACTTCTGGTTCTCCTTTATGATGCGATTGTTCTCCCGCCCGCCCTCTTTACCAATTTCATCACACTGTTGACGCAGGATCTCCAGCTCCCGTTGCAGCGTGGCCGATTTTTTAACGTACTCCTCGCGCTGTTTAGCCAGAGTCGCTTTTTGCTGTTTCACTTCAGCTGCGATTGCTGCTGGGCATGTAATTTCAGGGGATTTTAAAAACTATACGATATATAATTTTATAGATATCGTAGAATGGACAGATCGGCAGTAATTCGATACGAAATAAAGCTGAGAGAAATTAAAATGCGCACCTTCTTTCTTGGCGTCCTCCGGTCTCGCCAAGGTCGGCACTAGTCCAGAGGAACCACTGTCCATTGGCCTTGACGACTCTTGCTGAGACGTTAATGTGGGGGGTGGCGGTGGTTGTTGACTGTTATACGACACTTGGCTCCCTTGCCAATTTGGTGGTGGATAGTCCTAACAAAATAAATATGCAGTTCATCTCACATACTTGGGCAGTATTCTTATCGAACCTTACCTTTCTTCGTCCATACGCAAATCAGAACTTTGGATAATACACGGAAGATTCTTGAAGATGAATCATCTGGTCAATTATACTGGTTTCCAATGTCAATGCCAATAAAATAAACAACGCGAGTGTTATACTTACGCGGAGAGTCGCAACATTTTGCGATACAAAAGGACAATAACGTTCGTCCTCGGAAATGAATAATACTACCAAATACTATCAAGAACACTTTGATAGCTTGCGTGATAATTTCCTAATTATTCTCACAAATTTATAACGCTATTAAGCCAACGAACAGGTGATAACACAGAAAGGTTCTTGCGAGCGGTGGAACTTAATTGCATTGCCCCGATCGCGATGCAACCACAATTACCGCAGACATAAGCTTAACATCCGCATATAAAAGTACACCTCTCTCTATTAATTAATCATTTTTCTTTCATATTCTTTTCAGAAAACTTACGCTGCGATAACTAGTCGGCTGCTGGTAACTGTAGTCATAGCTTTGCCCGTAGCTGTAGTTGTAGTTATTATATCCCTGGTTATACGCCGATAGAGGTGGTGGTGGTTGGCTGGTGTTTGGGGGTGGTGGCGCCTATGCAACGACATTAACAATTTAGTGTTAATAATAATATTAGTGATAACGTTGATTCGACCATACCTGGTACTGATTGTGTACCGCTGCAACATAACCACCGGAACTGTTTGGATTAGGAGTAGAAGCTTGAGACTGGGATGTAGCCTGCTGCTTCCATTCTTGTTGAGAGCGACTGGACTCCTTTCTCCTCCTATCCCTGGAACTCGAACGAGATCTTCTGTCCCTAGAGCGAGATCGACGGTATCTGCTCCGCCTCGGAGATGGAGATCGATCGTATTTCCTAGACCTCCTTCTGTGAGAGGAATCTTCTGAATCGGCGCTCGGACTTCGTGGTCCTTTGCGCCTGGATTCTTGTTCCATCCTCCTGCCCACTCAAACTGCAAAAAATCTATTCGTGTTATAACAGGTATATTATTAATCACGGACAAATAAGGGGAAAAAAATCTGCAGGCTACTCTTAGCATTTGAGCAAACATTGTCAAGCTTTTCTGCTATAAATGCTTCCTTCTCAAGTTACGAAGACTAAAAACTTTGGATGCGCAGAAAAATCGCATCGCTCCAATAAATCATCGGTGGCATAAGTATTATTTAACACTACTTGGGTGTAAACAACAATAAGGCATGACAGTGTTGCTTTCTGCCAAATGATATTAGGAGAATGCACTATAACAATTCGTGCATAGCGTTAGTAAGTTATTTCCTTCGAAGGGCCATAACGCCGAAAGCAAACTGTTGCGGAGCTGTGATTGCGCGACGCTATTGTTAAATACGATTAGTATATTACGCTGTTATAGTTTGACCGAAAATTTTAGGAACACCCTATGCATTTAGGACGCGATAACGCGTATCGTATCGATGAAATTGGTAGAACTGTGCGTCGCGTTAAGTTCGATATTGATCGCCGCCCTACAATATCCTATGTTTTAACCGCGATACATTTTCGGGAACGGAAGGCACGATTTTAAATGTCGCATTGCAGCCATTGCTATTGTGCCGATAAAACATGGATGTTGTTATTCGGCGAGTTGAAGCTGATTAGATGTATTTACCTTCGTTAACGACCGTCTTGCGACTTTCGTACCCCGTTCTCGGTAAGTACTGAAGCGAAACAACGAGAATAATATATTTCAAGCCACTTCAATACCATTAATTCCGCACGACGTAACACGGACCCAAAAACGAATGGAAGAAGCCGAACTGCGACTGCGAACGAAGCGCATAGAAGCAACAAGATGGAAGACGGATCAACTCGACGCGCTACCACGTTTCTAATGCCACAACTAACGACAAGCAACTATAAAAAATCGCGGCAACCAATCAGCGACGATACACGTTGTTCCGATTACTCCCTAGAGGATCACTAGCCTGTCGTTGTTTGCCGTGTCACCTGCGGATAGTTTTATAAGTAGAAGTAAGTGGATAGATGCTCAGTCTTTTTCGATAACCCTGGGAATCCCTGGACATCCCTTTGATTTACCACGCATTAGGTGCTTGTTACCATAAAGTGTCATTGCATGTTATTGTTAGATTTGCATAAATAATACTGTGCGTGGTTGAAATGTAGGGGGATGATGTGCGCGAAGGCACAGGGGAATGCGGGGTACTCTTCGTCACGCTTGTGTGATCTGATTCGTCGATGTTTTCGCGTCGACCAATAACGGACAATACTATGGGGACTTTCGGGATATAACCAGTTATAACCAATCGGACCCACATTTCTTCCTCTTCTTCTTCCCCGTTCTCCCCTTCGATTCCAAGCCACGCACAGTAGTTCTTTCTTATTCTTTCTGGTTCATCGTGCGCCTACTGTTTACAATACATGCCCTACGACTTGTTACGTGGTCGTACGTAATTGGTCCTGACCAGAAATGCATATGCGAACTGAAAAGTACGTTGCAAACTCTAGCATGCCATCTTTTTACGAAGCTTTCATTTTTCCGTTTTCTAGAAAAGTCCTTTCGAGTTCGAGCCGATGATTCAATTATTAAAATTAATTAATTAACGTTTCGAGCAGTTTCGAGTTGTATCGCATCCCTGATATTACGCATAGGTAAACTTGTAGATTTGTTCCAATATTAAGGCGTGAAAGAATCATCCTCGGTTACCAGTCTAGCTTGGGTTATCGTTCAGGATTAGGATTTCCAGTTCTCCGTGATTCTCGGTGTATCTCATATGGTAAAATCGTGAAATGTAAAGTTACTTATCACAAATAATATTATGACTGTACG
Source organism: Andrena cerasifolii (assembly GCF_050908995.1). Classification (NCBI taxonomy): domain Eukaryota; kingdom Metazoa; phylum Arthropoda; class Insecta; order Hymenoptera; family Andrenidae; genus Andrena; species Andrena cerasifolii. The sequence continues at coordinate 8,026,549 of NC_135123.1, forward strand.
GTTGCTTTTCGCGCAGATCAAGCAAAATGAGTAAAACACCGGTAATGGTATTACAAGAAGTTGCAATGAAACGTTGTAGTTCGTTACCCGTTTATACAGAAATTTCTTGCATCCAAGGCACTCATCAGAATAAATTTACTATTGGTGTTAAGTGGAAGTCCTATGATGCTAAAGGAGTAGGATCTAGTAAAATGAAAGCCAAACATAATGCTGCACAGAAAATGCTAGCATTGTTAGTAGCTTCATCAGAAATATCGCAAAATCAAGTTTCCTTGATCTCGTGTCATGAAGCAGCTACAACTACTGTAAGGCCTACTAATTCAGCTACTTCTACAACGACTATGTTTACCTCTGTACTTGATTCGGGCAAGTCTTTTAATAATTCCTCGATATCTTTACCTTGTTCACCTGTTTCGGCAGCAAGCTTAGGAAATGCATTTGTGAACTATGTAGGGCTTCTCCATGTAAGTATATGTTCAAGCATTATTCGCATTACAATGCTATTTGAATGTACATTTTTGTTTATAAGATTATTTTATAGGAATATTGTGCATCGAGACATATACCTGAACCCCAATATGATATTGTTAATAGAACAGGACCATCTCATCTTCCTGTATTTATTATGAGCTGCAGAGTTGCTTCTGTGCATGAACAAGTATCTGCGACTACAAAAAAGAATGCCAAACACGAAGTGGCTAAGAAAGTATTGCAGCAGTTAACAAAGGACACAGACTTTGGTGTCAAGAATGAAACATTAGAGAGCTGTGTTAAAAAGTTGAACGCAGAATTTATGAATCTTCAGATAAGTGAACCTAAAGTAGACGATTCTCAAACTGTTAAAGTGTTGACAACTTACACACAACTAAAACATAAAAGCCCCGTAATCACACACGCAATAAAAATCGAGAACTATCATGCAGTATTGAGCAGTTTATGCTATAGAATTCCAAAAATAGAAAGAGATTCTTTGATAAATATATTCAAAACAAAAACGTATTTTACACAGAACATAAGCGATGTAAAAAATATTATTTGTAGTGCGATGGACACGACTATGCAAACAATTGCTTTTAAAGCAAATATTGGAAATCAATTCATAATAGGGCTTAGATTGTGTACGTACCCTACAATACTTAAAATTGGTATAGGTGAAACTACAGAACGAGCAGAAAGGCATGCTTTATGTAAACTCTTTGCATTCATCGCTGTATTATTAAAATAATATGCAACGTGAATCGCGAAAATTTATACATTATAATATTACGGTTACCATACTGCAGATATACCTGCCTTCAAATTATATATATATAAATTTGTTAATTAATTATAAAATGTAAGCTTTATATAATTTTTAAATATAAATATATTTCATAATGTTTAAATGTTCCTTCGAATGTAAGTTCATAAATTCAACTAATTGTCCGAAGAAATTATTTTGTACACTGGGATCAGAAATATCTTTCCAACTACCTACCACCAGTGATGGGTCGAAGTTGCGTCGGACGATTCTGATTGGTTAATTGTGGTAGAGACGAAACACTTGTACACTTCCTAGGCGCCGATCGGCTAGTGGAAATGCGCTGGCTAGATGCGAGTAAAATTATGTGGTCCGCCCATGGTTTTTTAAAGTAACAGCTAAAATTATGTTATTTCAAGAATAAAAAAGAAAGTCAGCATGTAGTAGTAAAATACTTTGCAACAAATTTTAAGAAGCTTGATAACCTAAAATTTTACAATCCTACATTCCCTATGCATTATCTACAGATTCTCAATTTTCTTCAGTTGGTCACTTAATATGCTAATAGCGAATTCGGTACCTCGCACTGTCTCTGCACTGGTGCCAGAAAATTACTTGGATTGGTTGTTTCTGATAGAAACAAGGTAGCTCTATAAGAATCAACTAATCCAAGTAATTTTTTGGCACCAGTGCAGAGTCAGTGGGAGGTACCAAATTCGCTATAAGTTACTTTGAGTTGCAAACAGCGTGCGGCGGAAATGACTTGTGGTCAAACTATTCCGCGGAGGGGGAATAACCAATCAACGCCAAGGTGGGAAACGAAACGGCGCCACCGTCAAGTCAAGCCAAGCTAGGCAACACAGGCCAACCAGCGTCGCCGGGGAATCGGTTATCGACGCTGGTTGGCTGCGGCCTCACTTGGCTTAGCGCTGGCGCCGTTTCGTTTCCTACCTTGGCGTTAATTGGTTATTCCCCCTCCGCGGAATAGTTTGACCATCAAGTCATTTCCGCCGCACGCTGGTTGCAAACGTTAAAAGGCGGTGAATTGTTCTGTATACATCAAAATGAAACAACGTATCGATGGTCGCCGTTTGGCACAGAACGTCGGGCAACAAGTTATTTTACTTGGGACTGTCGAAAATGTATGATTCGCACGTAATTATGTTACGCCATAGAAGATATTCAATATAAATTTTATCTGTTTACAAATCTGTGCAATTCTAATAGACTTTCTTCTTCCGTCACGTATTAGAAAAGTTCGAACGGTAAAAATATAGAACTGAAAACAACCGATGGCGTACAAGTTAATGTAACTCTGCCCAATCCCATCGATGGCAATGCAGAAGGTTATATAGAAGTGCACGGTACACTGCATTCAAAATCCACCATGGCTTGCGATAACTATGTACTATTCCCAGCCAGCATGACAGAAAAGTTTGGCAAGTATAACACCCGCTTAGTTCTCGTATATCCTGCAAGGTCCGTAAGAACATGGAAAATATTACAGATGCCGAGCAATATAACGAATTGATGGTTATATTAAACGTATTGGGACCGCAAAAATGGAGAGTGTCCGCAGATGACACAGGATCATAAGCTGCTATGGAAGCCTACTGTACACCTTTTGCAAGAGTACAATTACTATTACGCGTATCATCATTTTGTAAATCCATGCTTTATAATAAAATTAAATAATATCTATTACATAGAGATATAGGTAGTTATCCTTTGCTTCTTATATTAAGGTGGCTCCAAGAAATGTACAAAATATCCTAAAACTGTAATAGGTAGTGTAAGTATTTCTCAAAATTCTTAGGAAGCACGGTTTCTATTTATGGGATACCCACTCCTATTTTACACGATGCGTCTAAAGAGAAGCATCTGCAAGTACACGATGTTACTGGACATTCGGAATGCTGCCTGTTTAACGTGAATAATATTAGTCACCTCGAGAAAGCTACAAGCTGAAAAGAAACAATGCGTATAATTCTGAAAGACCTTACCTGAACCAGTGTGTAATATGATCAGCATGACCACCGTGTCTGCACGTTTGACACCACGTGAACCAATTGTTGAATTCTGTTAATTTATTGTCACATTCTTCGTTCCTACTAACACCCGATGTTGTCATCTGTAATCCACTAACGGTACCCATGTGCATCAAACAAATTGCACATCGTGGTAACGGTTTTCGACAATTTGGGCACGAGGACATCTACAAAAGAAAAAGAAACAAAAACAGAACACTGTAGATAGGATTTGAATTATGTGAAACATCCATACCGAAGCTTATTACCTTCAACTTATTGGGTGTACTTCCTAATCTACCAAAGGGGCCTCTTGCCCTACTCAAACCCTGCATAAACGCGGATATGCTTTTGCCACAAAAATTACACGAGACGTATATCTGCTGCGGAGGCTTTTCGTTCGTTGCAGATCGCATAGCGATATCGAAGTGGGCTCTCTGAGTCCACATTTTCCAAGCATTTAAAAGGTTCCTGTAACTATATTCAACTTCTTCACGCCACCTGCTTTACGCTGCTAGCCCTCGTTTGTAATGTTAATACCTAGTAATCCATACTTGGACTTGATTTTCTTGGAGTAACTTCGATGTGAACGCTCTAATAGCTATAAGGCTGCAACTCTGAACATCACCAGTGATTTCTAAATACCGATTTAGTAACTGTATACCTTCTAAGCTTGCACCTAAAATATAGAGGTATGTAGAAAAGGACTACGGTAAGTAAAAATTGTTTACTAAATAACTGAATAAAGGAAAGCCGAACCTGTTAAAAGAAAGCCAGATAGATCGCCCTCATTGCTCAGCTTCTGAGTCAATTTTTTCAAATATTCATTTAATTTATTATCCGACAGAAACATGAGCGCGAACGCTACTCTGTCCTCAACTGCCATGCCGTTTTCGTTCTGGAACAGTAAGTATAATAGATATCGTTTCCAGCGATGGGCACATCGACGTATACTTACCAGAACATTTTCGTACGAATCGTCCGCGGTTAAAAAAGCAAAGGTTGCTCTTAAATAAGGATCCGAAAGTTGCGTTATACATTTTAAGCATGATTCTCTCCACATGCTACTTCTGTCTTCAGAGAACCCCGACAGGGCCATAGCGACGATATTTAAATTCGCGGAGACTGGCATTTTACTGGCTCCTCGATTTAAAATGTCTATAGCCTGTCGCAAACATAAATTGAATACTGCTATCGCTGCTGCTCTCGAATAAGCCCCTTCCCTTTCTAATCTTTCTAACAATAAGTTATCATAAAGAGTATTTGTATCCTTATCGAATCTCCAACCACATAAGAGCAGTCCTTTATCTCTGTCTGGAGATCTGTAACCGAAACTCTGATAATTTACCCGACATAGTAACTTCGATATACCAAGCTTATCGTCTCCGTTTTATACCTGTACATCTTTGCTGTGTGATTCGATCCTATGTCTGACCAGGGGCGATGAATCAATTCCGATTTCAAGAAACCATTATTAGATCCTTGTTGGCTATCTAATTTCAAAACTGTTCTATGTAATATTGATGATCATTAATTCGTATACTTCCTTGCATTCCCCACGCTCGTGTTAAATGAAACAAAATTCTTAATTTACCTGACACCTGGGTGTTTATTATCTGGACTAGGTATAGTGTTGTCTTCTACCAAATAACGACTCAAATACAGCCACTGCCACAAATTCTTCAAGGTGTCGTTTACAGCCAGTTCGCCATTCTGGGCCAGCTCTGGCTACAAAGACACGCGTAAGAACCTTCCTACGTGAACCACGAGTTTTCTCAACTTACAAGTAATCCATATTCCGACGTTGCGCGCGTTTTGGTTAAAATAGAAATGTCATCCAAGGCGTTGTAAATATTATCGTTGCTGCATATGTATTTAAATGACTTAGACGCGTGATTCCATGCGAGGTGAGATCGCGTGGACCAGTTTACCGTAATCCTCTCGCAAACTGTATAATCTGTGAGTCCTTTAAAAACAGGGGAAACCGGTTAAATAGTTTTTCTCCGATCGTTCTTAAAACGTAGCGGTGTAATATGATCAAACCTTGCTGCGATATTGCCAACAACCTGTTCACGTGTGTTGGATGCCATGAGAAACTTACAGGACTGTGCCAAAGTGGTGCAACCGTTCTTTCCAGAGCTCCGGGTTCGGTATCCTCTCCGCCCCCGATGCCACAGTGTTGAATGTCGTACAAGTGTAATGTCACTTCAATAAAAATAATGCTAATATGTAATACAATTCCTAGTAATTCATTTCCTTACATGCATTCATATAAAAACAATATTCTACCCGAATCTTTTTGTAAAGCTCCCAAGAGATTGTGTCTAGTCGGACACCACAGTACCTTGGTAATTTGTCTAGCTTGCGACAGAGTTAAAACAGGCTTCTCGAAGCATCTTGTGTCCCAAATCGTTACTTGATTGTCAACGCTTGACACTAAATGGTAATTATTGTGTGGATTAACCGATACGTTATAAACTGCTTTAGTCGCTGCTGTATTTATCACCTTAGCAGAATCTAATAAAAACGTGGATTAATGTATATAATATATATATAGAGATTTATTTTCAGCCTCAACAGCGTTGAAAAGGAACTTGGTTTTACAATTTTTCCATCCAATTCATCCACTCTGACATTCCTTCTATCTTATAAACTACAATTTAACTCATCTTTCCTATCTTTTAAACTTCCTTCCTATCTCTCTCATCCACTCTAGTATGTTCCCATTTACTGTCCCCTCTAATACCCTTTCTGTACTGTATCCTAGTCTCTCTGTTTCCGTGCCATCTTCAATTAGATGCTTCACCAATCCTCCTCTCTGGCACAGACCGCATCTTCTCCGGCCTACCGCATTTAAGCCTCCCTCCTCGAATTTCCTTGCCCTGCTTTTATTCTTATTTTGTCTCGCTTAGCTTCTTCCAAAACTATATACCCTGATGTGCTTCTTTCCAAACCCAGACACCATCAAATATCTTTCATTTCTACCCTTTCTGTGTCATCTCTCTCCATTTCTCTCTCCTGTTTTCATCTTCTCTCTCTCCCCCCCTCCTTCTACCTTCTTTCTACTCCCTACTTTCACCTAATTTTTATATAATACCCTCCTAAAACAGAGATTTTTCGCTCACTCTCACACCGCATACAACCAAGTCCGATTAATGTATAATATAATAATATATAAAAGCAATGAGCCATACAGTTTGTTTAGTAGTACCTCTAAAGTCGATGATCTTCAGTTGCTTATTGTTGGCACCGATTACCATACATTTCTGTTCGTGTTTGAACCAAGCAATGGAATGTACAGTTTCAGAGACTCCAACTTCTGCGATAGGTCTTAAAGAATCTGTTTGCACCGCCGCATGGTGATGCATCCTCTCGGAACTTTGCAAACCTTTATTTATATCCCATAACAAGATAGAATGGTCTTTACTATGTTTGTCTAAACCGGACACAATCAAATTTGTGTCTATAGGATTCCAAGCAACTGTGTTGCATTGCCTAGCGTGTTTCGGAACTGCAACAGTTTATAAATGTAATTGGTAAGTGCACATCTCACGGCCACGCGTCAGAATGATTTACCTAGCTCTTTCCCGCTAAGACCTTGAGAATCAAAAACAGTTGGCCCGAAAGTGGTTAAAACGACCTTTCCGTTCGCTTGCCCAACAGCTAGGAGAATATCTGGCTCCGGCTGAGGATATATATCGATACACTTAACGTAATGATGATTTGTATTCGTGGCTAGTAAGTGGGCCACTGTGGAATCGGAGATCTTTGTATCTACGCGAGGAAAATGTTCAAATTTACTTTCAATATTTAACGAACCTTTCGTCGTCGGGCGAATACGTGTCTGTAGGAAATTTATACTCACACATTTGCCTGATATTGTCTTTTACTTGAGTAACTTCGTACAGACAAATCTCTGTACCCCAAGTAACGAATTTATTTCCATGGATAGGGGACCACTGTACGTCAAGTTTGATACTACCCATTTTCTCCTGACTTTACGTACGTTTGTCAATAACGGTAAAATACATTACTCTGGTAAGCGGAACCTGGAGTAAGGAAAAGATAAAATGTTAGAAGACTTCATCGATACCGATTCGTCGTTGTAAAGACTGACGGATAACCCTACGTACAGTATTTCATTCATCGAACACGTCCTTTTACGTTTGCCAGTTTTCAAACATTCATCCTTCTCCACTGCGTTGTAAACGATTAATAGTAAATATGCAGCTATAGTAAACTAAAAAGTAACAATAAGTACTATTATATTTCCGTAAAGCTAGGCTATGATTGGTCGCTTGATAACTCTGTCCAGCGACGTCATACGCCGTTTACAGGATGTTCAAAACTTACGGGCTTGTAATCTTTCGATAGAAATAAATCAATTCGGATTAAATAAAAACAGCTATTGCAAGCACTAGCTTACCTAAATTTATTGCATTTTATGCTGTAGGTGAAGTAATAGGATGTAACGCTGCATTAACGAGATCGATTAACGCTTCATACAGTTTCGCTGATTTATAATTTTACGAACTACGTTTCTAATATTTCCGACGATACGATATAAAGGTGACGCACAACACGTTTTCTAATTTGTATAAAACACGTTTTATTAAAAAGTAACTATAGACATGTGGTTGAATAACAGACGATAGTGCATGAAAGTTACATTAAATATGATTTAATTTACGACAGAGCCGTGATTCGAATATACATAATTGCAAATATTGTACAATGTTCACAATGATATATAAGCGATTATAGGATGAAATACGTTTGAATCCATACGCACTGATAAGACTCCTCTAAAGAATTCTATTATATTATTAATCTCAATTTGTTAACAATGAACACTTAAAAGGCACAATTAATTTCAATAGTACAAAAATATGAAAACTCAAGTGCACAAGAAACATCACTTATTCTCTATGAAAACTATTACTACCAAATGTATTTCCAAACCATAATCAATCGCCCCGTAAAATCTGAATCTCTAATAATACATACATACGCGTATAAACATGCATGTAAGTACGCCGACGCGTATATACACGCATATGTATACATGTAGAATAGTGGTAAAACTGTAATTATAATATAAAAATTTTCTTATTACATGCTTGCATAAATAAATGCACCTCATAGAGGTTCAAGTCTTTCAGAAGTTGATTAACCATGTGCTCAGTCTACTGAAGTCTATGAATTCATAGACGCAACGTTCTGCGTAGAACTGTATTCTTGGTTCGTTTTAATAACGTAACATTCAGCCTCGTGTAATGGACCGCGCTTCGAAACACGTATATGTATATATTTAATAAACTTTCAATCTAGAATTCAGACACCGTCAAACGAAATTCAATCAACTATTAAAATTGTGTTCAACAAAGACTATATATATAATTTATAAGCAATATATTCAAAGAAATTCAATAAAAGTGTGATTACCCGACCTGGACGTAAACGTTTAAGGTAACAATGATTCGCTTGCGCCTGAATGTTTGTTACCATCGCTATGTTATGTCGTTGTAAAATGTAATAACTTCGCAGACTTGCTCCTGATACAACAGCAAAGTCGAAACTCTTTCTTCCTTGTCTTAAAAATCAAGATCAATCCTTTTGCTGCGACTTTCGATTATAAATGTAAATAAAGCTAAGCTACTTGTGTTTGCATGTCCAGGACATAAAGCCATTTTGATACATAGATGCACTTTGTAATTAACTAGACTTACAAAATACCACAAATAATAAGCGAATCGTCGATCGATTATCAGACGTCTCCGTTACTTTACAGTGCGCTGACTAAGTTGACTATCTCGTAAAATAAAAAAAAAAACAATTCGGATTGTTCATGTTCTGTTAATGTATGCTGAATGAATGCAAGAGTGCTGAAATCACCGAAGGTTATAAATAAATGCACAAAATACATTACTCACGATATATTAGTTTTATTTATAGAATCGATTACAGGATTTTCATAATAAATATTTGTAATCTTTTGAGTAACTGTCTTCGATAATCGTGGAACGTTGTGCATAATGTATACGCATATATTTTTAAATAAATTGGACCTTGACTTTTATCAAATACTGGGCCAGATAAGTGTATAATATTTCAGCACTCCAAGTATAAATGGAAAAATTAAAAAATAATTTCATTAATACGTAAGGTACTTTTGTGCTCTATTAAAAGCCGTGAGCTTTGCTCTTTATATATTACGGTAAAAATATATGGTGTGAATCCCTTAGTGAAGATGAGTTATGATAATATGTACCAGTGCAACATGAATAAATCAATTAGTAGTTTTACGAAAGAGAGTAAAAATTTCGCAACTCTTAACAACAGAATAATTATTGAACAATCTGCGAACTGTATGCGCTCTCAACATAAATATTCTGTCCGTTCAGTGTCATTTCACTGTAAAGTGTCAGAAAACTCTCACGTATATATATGTATATATATATGTGTCGGTAATTACGAAAGTGGTTTAAGTGAAAAATCGAAAGAAGTGAGTTTATTACTTATTTTGTATTGCATCCATCTAAATAACCACTAAATTCACTTTTTCTCGATTTTCCACTTGGACCACTATCATAACAACCGACATATATGTAACACATATGTATACATGTATATAAATACATGTTTCTCTTACTCAGATTTTCGCAATTAGGAGCCGAACATTCCGTTATAGAAGCTATACGTATCGTTTTATGTTTGTTAAAGCAAAATGCAGCAATTTCGTTTCTTCTTACGTTCGTTCCCGTCCCCTTGATTTTCCTGTGCTTTACGCGCAGCTATTGCACGCATTAAGTCAAAGAATACCTGTAATACAATAAACAACCGTCGATTTTCAACTTATACTTCTACCCATATCGTAATTAAAGACCGCAAAAGTAATCATTACTAAGTAAAGTAATCACTGAACTAAGTATAATGTTAGAAATATTCCCCAATATATATAGCTATCGGTAGTTAGATATAAAACTACAACTTCTGTCTTTGTCTTTGGCTTCAATTTTGTCCATTAACTTTAGAGAACTAATGCATAGTAAAGAGAAAAAACCACATATCAAATGAACGAAGATACAATACTGCAGTGATGTATAATACTTATTTGCATGGCCAAAATAAACATGCGTAACGGCAAGCTATATTTACTATTTTACGTTACGATTCGCAGAATGGTTCTCAGACTTTTTCACTTCTAAAACGGATGTCTCAGAAGTGAAAATAGAGAATCACTCTGCGCCCATGTAACGTGGAACGCTAAACTGAAGTTGTACATGCATACGCAGTATCTCAGGCATAAGCAAGTGTCAACATGATAAGCGAAATATATATATATATATGTAAAAAAAATCTTATTCTGTACATGCCTGTCTGACACTCTTGCAGAAGGTTGATACTTCTGGCATGACTGTTACCTGCTGATAATTGTACATGTACTTATACTTATTTGAAATTTCAGAGAAAAGTGAAAAGAATACTGCAATTTATAAAAAAAATCTAATCATCATCCAGCCTCTCCGTTATAAGAAATTAAAAACAGTGCAAAAGAACAGCAAACCTATAGAATAATGCACTTCTTTTTCTTCTTCTTGGCACGGTCCTTCCCACGACCGTTACTTGCCGATTTGTCCTCGATCTTGCGCGACCTTATTTCACGCATCAAGTCGAAAAATACCTGGAAATGTGCAATCGATGCTATCTCAAACCTTCGAGGCTTGAAGAGTGTGCTTTATGAGCTAAAGGAGATATGCAATGTGTATATGTATTTATCGTGAGCTTACAAGAATATCTTTTTACGACAAGGATTTATTGGTGCGCAAGCTATAAGACGTTGTGTATCGCCAAAAAAAACAAAAGAAAAAAAGGAAAGAGAAGAGTCTATAATAAATTGCGAATCAAGCTAAATAATCATGTATCTCATGCAACTGCTCAGTGGTCTAACGTGTTACGGTAAATTTTAGATGGTGTAACAAATGAAATATCAAAGATGCATGTGCATTACAAGATTTTTACACACGGCTATAAATGTAGAAATCTTATGACTATCAGCGAAGTGCTATTAAAGACTTTAATTACTGTACCAAACGAGATTGTCTCCTATGGGAACATCTTTATGTTGTTACTGTCCACGCTGCTTTATATAAAAACAAGGCTCACCTCGGTGTCGATTAGTAATTACCTTATCAACATTCTCCTTCGTCTTTGCACTTGTTTCTACATATGGTACACCCCACTGTTGTGATCTGGCTTGAGCTTCGGCTAAACTAACTTTCCTCTTCTCTTGCAGATCACTCTTATTTCCCACCAATAGAAATGGAATGTTCTCATCGTTTTTTACCCTAAGAATCTGCTCCCTGTATAGAAGATATTAAATGTATTCACCTTCTTGTACACACATACATACCATACGCACATTTCTCTACTTAACTGGCCGTCGCTCACCTAAATTCTTGGGTTGCCTGAAAACTGTCATCCTCTGTTATCGAAAAGACACAAAGAAATCCTTCTCCGCTTCGGAAGTAATTATCCCGAATGGCGGCGTAATCTTCTTGGCCTGCGGTATCTAAAATATCTATTTGTACTTCTTCCCCATCTAATACAACCTTTTTTCTGTAGGAATCCGCTTTTGTAGGTTCGTAATCTTCAACAAACTGATTAGAATACAATGAAAAATATACACGCATTCTAACGCGGCTTAATCTACGGCGACTTTTTTCTATTATACATATTGTGTACCTCGTCGTACATAAATTGTAACGTGAGAGCAGACTTTCCAACGCCTCCACTCCCAACCATTATCACTTTATGCATCGCTGGTGTAGTACCTGGCTTCTTCGACATGTTGCTACGAGTTTCTAGAACCAATTGCAAAAATTGTAAATGGCAGTGTTTACACAACGTTTATCCTACATTTATGAAATTGTACATTTTCTTAGAAATTGGTGCTATTAAAGGAAGTTACACTTGAGAAAGGCAGGATGTGAAACTACTGTTGTCAGCTTGAGAAATCTAAGGAACAGGGTCAGGAGCGTACAACTATCTGGACTACATTATGTACTCTATATTCTGGTTTACATTGTGCAAGTCAATCAACTATATTAACTTGTGATGAAAAATTCTAGCTTTCAAAATAATTATCAAACACGGACTTTCGCGCATACAACGACCAAGAAAACCCTATCTTTCTATAAATAAAGAACCGTTTCGAACCATATAAACATTGAAAATTAATTGACCATAATTCCTGTTAAAAAGGTATCAGCCCTTCTTTGCGCGAGGAATATAAAAGACTCATTCACACAGTCACAAAATTCGACGAAGACGATCTAAAGATAAGATAAGGAAAGCAACTGCAAGGAGAACCCGGAAATAGTTTCGATGTACACAGAGTGATGCATTTAATTTTTTCGTCTCGTGTTTATGTGCCGCGAGTATGGAGATGCAAACGACGGGTATGGTGAAACGAGAGGTGTAGCACTATGCACCGTTTCCGATAGAATTAGAAATGTTGTTTACGTTGTGTCACACTTGTCTATGCAGAGAAGTATAACAAAAAACACCGAAACGTATAGATATAGGGATGACGAATAATGAAAAAGGCGGTGCCACACGCCCAATTTCAAGGAATGCCCGCTTCGATTTCCAGGTTCCCTTTATCCATCGTATTCAACTATATCCATTTAAGCACAGTTTCTATCTTGAATGATCGACGATAAACAAGGATCGAGGAAATACCTTTCGAACGATCGCGTGTGTCGAAAAACGTTCGATGTTTTCTCTACGACCTCGGTGGTCGCGCTTTACTTCGCTCTACCGCGACTGGTAGTACCGATAATTAACTACAGAGGTACCGCGCCACCCTATCGGCTTCTTCGCGCACTGCACTACCGGCGCTGAAAATAATCGACATTTCCATTCGACGCATGAACAAAAAGAGCTTCACATGTTACGTATATATTCGAAAAGCTGCAGCGTATTTTCTTTGGTTGAAATAAATTTTCTTCGAGAAATTCACAAATGTACCAACAAACATAGGGGAAGTAACGAACAAATGGATACACAGTAAAGATAATAGACCTTCTTTTAAACTAATAATGACACAAGATATTCCACAAGTAAAACATAAGAAACGTGTTTAAACAGAGATTCAAAAGATAAATGAAAAATGAAGTTACAGGGATTCGTTACGTTGACCTAAACGTGGCCGAAACTATAGTTGGAGGTTTAACAAACTATACATTACGCGAAGCAAGTCGTTACTTGTCTACTATTTAAATAATAAAACAGATATCTATTGCCACCTCATTACTAATTCGAAGCGTTTTCGATCCCACTCGCCACTTGTCTGCTGGTGATTTTCTAGAATGTGTTCTTATTCGTCCCTACCTAGTTACCAATATTTCCTATTGGTTGCCGCGGCAAGCGAAGAAACGAACGGGCATTCGCTAGTGCTCTCCGCTCGTGCTCCCCATTTTACTGACGACTCGATCTATATTAATATATTCAGTCATATTCAGTTCTCATTTGACAATCACACTAAAATAAAGAATGACTCCACTTTGAAGTACAGTAGCCCATTCGTTCGCGCGGAAACCAGAAGAAATCGGTTCGAAAAGAATAAAGTGACGTCAAGAGGAATCGCGTGATCGCTCTCGAGGCTACGGGACTGGTCAGAGGTGTCTCGCATGTACAGTGGTGTTTGCCAAAAGCTTCCGAATGGAATTCGCGTTAAATTTCCGAAGTACCTCGGTGGATATTCTTCTGCTCGAGAGAAATGCATCCAATTAACAAAATGATAATCGAGCCCGCTTTCTAACAGAATCGATGGTCGTTCGAGTGTTTTCTCCGAACACGCGAAGAAGCCGCGCAATGAGAGTTACTGGCGAGGAGATTTGCCCGCAGCTCGATTCGTATGTAATAATAATCGCTTCGAGACTCGAGGTCTGTGTGCGGCGCGGCGCGTATTAAACTTCCGACTTTTCCGGCGAACGTTCCTCTTCTCTCTTCCCTCGGTGCCTCCTTCTTCGCCCTGTACTCCGCCACTTCCGACCACCTCTTTAAGCTTGTTGCTCGCGTTCGCTCGTGCAGACTTGCAGTGCATGTCCATGACTGTATCGGGACGATGCCGAGCGTTTAACGCGATGACATGCCCGTAATTACGAGTCGTAGGATGGAGCCGTAGTGACAAAGTGAAATTACCGCGTCGAGTTTCCATGCGCGATTAACAAGCGACACGAACGTACGTAGTGCACTTTACACCTGGTGAGCCTTTCAGAAATCTCTTCAAGTGTTCTTTCACTCTTAGAGAGTGTTAGCCACCAGCGAGACAACCAAAGACAACCAACCGAGACATTCAGCCAAGTGATCGGAAAGGGAATATCTACGCGTATCTCGTAGGATGACCGATCCGAAAATCGAGATGCATTACACACCACCGACCTCTGACACCATTCAAACCAAACCTTTTCCCATTCGAGGTAAGAACTTTTTTTCTTACGATTACGTATATATAGACGAGGGACTGTTCTTGTTCTGAAACATCGCCAAGGGAGGGACTAGGTTGGGTACGATTCACTGGAAAATGAAAGAAAATTGAAAGGAATTTACGAACCTACGCTCGGTCCCTGACACGTTCCTAATATTTTATAAATGGGAAATTTTCCTCGGCGAGTTCACTTTAATGGGGATAATGTACCGCCCCCGATTAGCCTCACGTGGGCTACTGCACCGTGCCCAATTGCCCTCCAGGAACATAACCTCGGAGACGTTGCACCATACTGGTCGCGTAGAACACGCTTATATTGAACGATGCGTATTACGTAGGTGTATACTTTTGATAGACAGAGGATCGTATTAACTGCCCGAACCTTGTGATGAAACGAATTCGACTGCGGCCGGTGCAAAGACGGTTGTATCCGACACCATGAGAACAGCCTTTAGTCCTGACCTTGGTCACGAATGATTGCTCCTGCGAATAGATACTACTACTTACACGCTCAATGGCAATACATATTCGTCATCAATAAGGCTGATGAAATTTAGAATGAATTACTTCGAGTAAATCTTGAGGGGGCGTTTGCCGAATTGCCTTCGCAGGCGCCATGCAATACTTATGCCTTTTGTTTGAACGTGGCAGCGATTCACGCGGAAAACCACTGAGGCGCCATCGTCGAATACTTTCACAGACGACGGATATCCAAAGCTGATTTTCTCGACATAAGTCGTGTAAAATAATTGTGAGAGCTCCAAGGGCAATCGATTTCCTGACGAGGCACCCGCTTCAAGTGATTCTTTGCGTAACCGTAAATCCCCTTCTCTATATGCGCGCGTAGAACCCCTCTTGATCGTGTCAAAATGTGCGATCGTACCTCGATCTTTATACGATTGTTAAATACAACAGCGCGACGATAAAATTAATCTGAGAAAGATTGGACTGCGATGAAGAACGGCACATTCGCGCGCGCGCGCGCGCCCGCTTGCTTACGTGTTTTTCGAATCACAGGGGGTGCTATTTCGTAAACGACGACAGATAAGAAAATGTTTTTCGTTTGAAAAGTCGATGGGCAAACAAGAGTACGCGCCGTCTTCGTGACGATACGTCGAGCTGTTGTTTTATCTGATCAAGATTCATGAATCAGCAGCAACCGTTTGGGCATTTATATACGGATCCGTTTATCCCAACGAGCTTTATGAGAATCCAATTCTATTATTCCCCCCTGTGGCCTAAGCTGGTGAAAATAGGCAAGCGGTCATTAATAGAATCCGACCCGGAATTGCGTAAATTTCTTTGGGCAGCCGTTGCATTCTGATCGTCGCATAAATCTAACGGCTGTCGAGCGACATTCGCACAGACAGGCACGAACACGCTCGCAGCTTTATCTGGGATCGAACGTGCGGACAATTATTATCCAACTACGTTTACTGTACTAAATGCGATAATTCGCCGCGGTGTTAAAAGCGACCGCACGCGAAGGACAGATCTATCGGCACGTGCCAGGAAAACCAATAAAGATAAATAAAAAGTATACGTATCTACGCTTATAGGTTGATCCATAATCAGCGGTACCAGTCCGAGAGGAAACGATCGCTGCTTGCAAATAGATAAACGGGGAATGTGGAGTAATATTTTTTCCTGCAAACTTTTGCTGCCCAATAAAAGCTACTTACGGGCTGGACAATGTAACGATAATTGAAAAGCACGCTCTGTGCACGCAGCGCATGAGATACGAGATCCATATTGGTAGAAACCGGTTTGCCGCGCTGACAAGAAATTTCGATCTGGGTGATAATTCCGAATCAATATGCGCTCACTTCTGCTTAACGACTCGTCAGTCGTCATGCTTGTATGCAACATTCTACTGTTTTCAGTTAGTCCAGCAAAAAAATTGCGTAATATATAGTTGTATATTCTCTATATATCCCTAAAGATTAAAGTTTATATTTATTCACTCTAAAGCGGTGAAATTGACCTGTAAAAAAAATTCGATTCTGTTATAACTCGTGACTCCTAATGTCACTGGACTAAGTAGGCATTTTTCAAATGTCCAGCTTCCAACCGCCTCCTTGCTCGATCTAGCGCTTAGAGGCATAGACTTCTAGAACTTAAGAAATGGATGTTACCACTGTTTACGGAAGACTCATTATTTGCTGGTTGTAGGTGAACGGGCAAATTTCGTGAACAAGCCTCATGTGATCGCTATGGTCGGTCTGCCGGCCCGCGGCAAGACCTACATCTCGAAGAAGCTGTGTAGATACTTGAACTGGATCGGGATCAGCACGAAGGTGTTCAATCTAGGGGAGTACAGGCGACACGCGACCACCGCCTACCAATGCCACGAGTTCTTCCGCCCGGACAATATAAAGGCGATGGCGATACGTACCCAGTGCGCGATGGATGCGCTCAACGACGTCTGCCAGTGGTTGGAGAGCGGGGACGGCGAGGTGGCTGTGTTCGACGCCACCAACTCCACCGTCGATAGACGCCAACTGATCTGGGATATCGTGGTCGAGAAGATGGGCTTCAAGCTATTCTTCGTCGAGTCTGTCTGTAACGATCCGGAGATCGTCGAGCAGAACATCATGGAAGTATGGAACAGCCTTCTTCTAAATGCCCCTGAAACACACAGTGATTCTTATAGTACCGTTCTACCGACTATTGGTTCAAGCATTCCTGTACGATCACGAAAGAATAAGTTGGGGACTGAGTTACGATGAAATGCAACCTCTGTTCGTTTAGGTAAAGGTGAGCAGTCCGGATTACGCCAACATGAACAAGGAGGAAGTGTTGGCCGACTTCACGCTGAGGATCGAGCACTACCAAGAGAAATATCAGCCACTGGACGAGAATCAGGAGAGCGATCTTTCCTTCATGAAGATCTACAATACCGGCGAGAAGGTGCTGGTCCATAAGCACGAGGGTCATATACAAAGTAGGATAGTCTATTACCTCATGAACATCCACATAGTGCCACGCACCATTTACTTAACCAGGCACGGCGAGAGCGGGATGAACATCGACAGTAAGATAGGCGGGGACTCGGAGCTGAGCGACAGAGGCTGGGAATACGCCAAAGCTTTGGCTAGCTTTATCACTGGCCAGGATATACAGGTAAGCATGGCGTACAAAAGAGAGGGAATATAGGGGGAGGAAAATACGGAGCATAAATTCAACCGATTGCAGGGACTGCGAGTGTGGACTAGCTGGCTGAAGAGGACAATACAGACTGCGAGCGATGTGAACGCTCCTCAGGAAAGGTGGAAGGCGCTCAACGAGATCGAC
Organism: Andrena cerasifolii; assembly: GCF_050908995.1. Lineage (NCBI taxonomy): Eukaryota > Metazoa > Arthropoda > Insecta > Hymenoptera > Andrenidae > Andrena > Andrena cerasifolii. The sequence continues at coordinate 8,044,604 of NC_135123.1, forward strand.
GCGGTAAGATGAGACAGATGAAGTGCAAGGAGCTGAAAGAATATCGATTATAGAGAGAATAGGTAAACGTTGCAATTCTCCACACTCGTGCGTAGGGTATCTGCGAAGAAATGACTTACGAGGAGATCGCTGACAAGTACCCGACCGATTTCGCCGCGAGAGATCAGAACAAATTCTCCTATCGTTATCCGAGAGGGGAAAGTTACGAAGATCTGGTCGCGCGATTGGAGCCTGTAATAATGGAGCTGGAACGACAGGGTAATGTACTGGTTGTCAGTCATCAAGCGGTTCTGCGATGTCTGCTAGCTTATTTCTTGGACAAAAACGCGGGTAAGCAGAACGTACACTGATACCGATTACATATTCTCGAGCGCAATTTCGCACGCCGTTAACTCTATTCGTTTTTTTTTTTTGCTCTAAGCATTTACATAGCCACGGTACAGATGGTGCAAAGCTATTAGACACAATATGCGTCATTCAACCGTTCGCATTGTGAATGCGCGGAAATGTATTTACGTTGAAGCACGTGCGTCGAGGTTGCGTAACTTTTGACGTTCGAGTTATCGGAAAGAAGTAGGGAAATAGATCTGTGCGCGGGGATCGGGGTGCCTGGAACGACGTAGTTCATGCAATGAAAGTTCAAGGCACTCCGTTCGTGTTTACATAAATTTACCACCGCTTGTCGTAAGTCGCGAGTTCTTCTCTTTGCTCGGCTAGTAAGGGTATTGATAATCTTAAAGGACGATTTACTTTTTGTGTTACTGCAACATGAGCCTTTTTTGATTGCAGATGAATTGCCATATTTGCAAGTACCGTTACACACTATCATTAAACTAACGCCCGTTGCTTATGGTTGCAAAGTGGAGCACATTCGATTGCCTATCGACGCGGTGGACACGCATCGGCCGAAACCAAAGGTAGAAACGATCAGAATTGTATCATAGTAATCGTTTTTCCCCCCTACCTGTATATATATATATACATATATATCCTACGCGTGCGTGTACTTTGCTAATTTGGGATAAAGAAAGAAAGAAGGGAAGAAAGAAAGAAAGAAGGGAAGAAAGAAAGAAACCGAATCGAAATACATATTCCTATTTGTTTGCTACCCTCAATAAACAAACAAACCACAACCCCTTACGTTTCTTGTTTTAATGTTCCCAGAATATGCGTGACCATTAGTGGATTGGGGCCACTTTCTTGTATCTAATATCGTGTCTAATGTACCCTAAAGTCATCCGCTCTCTTAAATCTCAAGCTTGCAAATTAAAACTGCGCCGCATGCATTTCTTTATACTCTATAGTACATACCTATGGGTACAACGCGAGACGTCGTACCACGCACGTACTTAATATTGTACCGTCGCAACGTAATAGTTTTGTGCAAAATTGTAAGATAGTTAACATTAACTTGTTGCAAGTTAGAGACTAGACGCTCTAACCTGCTAACTGGTCGGTTATACGAACTTAAGACTGTACGCATCTGTAAACTGAAGGACCTCATCGCCACATACCACATTTCTCTAATAAATCACGTATCCTTTCCGGTAAATATTCGTTTGTGTGAATGTAAATTGTCGTAGCGAATAAGCATTGTGAATGTTTTGTCGTTGTAGAGCAAAAAGATTTTGTACTACGTTGTGATCTGTACACGTATTATACAACTTTCTAGAGTATGGTACGACGTGACCATAAAACTTATCATTAAATCCAGCTTGATAACATGCCTGCAAGAACTTCATTATTTTCTGTTCACATAGAATCTAGACGTAGTAATGCGTGGTAGCTGCTGCTTACTGTAGTGGGGCCATCATGCAACCGAATGTAATCGGTCCTTGTGAAACTATTTTCAGATCCCAGGATATCTAGAGGAACGATTCCGAAGAAAAGGAACATTGTCTCGCACGTGATAACGACGACGTTGTAGCGCGGCAGAGCTAATTGTCACGATCGTTACGAGGTGCTGAAGACACGCATTCGTTTTTGGCAGCTGGCTGCCTTTGCACGTCCGACGCAACGCGCATCCATTTCATCTTCTAACGTTTCATCAATTTAGGCGACGATCTTATCCTCTACAATTTCCCGACCGAATGATACCCTCCCGTTTTTCTCTTTCTCTATTTCTCTGTTTCTTTCTAACAATACAACTAGTAAAATATGCGCGGATCCGATATACTTTCACTCCTGTATCTCCAATTCATTTCTGGTAGAACCCAGGAACACATTGAGTAATAAAAGTGAAATGGCAGAGTTTCGTGAAACTCGAGCGCATGTGTAATCGCTTTACGTATATCAGTTTCAATTTGACATTTCCTCGAGATGACGCCTTTAATTTTCTGCAGAAGCGTCCGTCCGCATTATCTGTAGAATGTTTCGTGTTGTTTGTAAATGAATTGTCGATAGGAAATGCGAAGATTGATCTCCACTGATATGCTACGATATAGATAACGATTATATTCTACCGATATCATGTTCCGGCGGTCGTCAACTTAACGAGCTGCGTATATACCGATCAGGAAACAATTAACAGCCGTTTGCGCGTTTTAGAAGCTGTCGTCCTGAACGAGAATCATGTTACATTTATGAAAGTTTATCGCCTTACGTACATGATCCAGTTGCCGGGTATTCAGGGAATAAATCCCAGAATATTTTTGTCAATACGATCAAGCGGCGAGGGCGATGATAGAAAACTTTTTGGAGTATAATTTATTTCGAGAGATGTGTACATATTTTTTTAATGCCCTTCACGACGGAAAAAAAATACATTTACTGGAAAACAATGGCCTTGGAAACTTTTAATTCTCATACCCCACTCATCCATCCCACAAATAAAAAATTGAACGAATTACGATTTACCATATTTTTAAAATGCGCCATGTAGCGCTACAGTGGAATTATGAATGGTAATGGCGTGATGCGGTTGTGTTTACATTTAGTGGACCCCGATCGTTGTACAAATCGGTTGTATCCAAAGTACATGCGATGAACAGCGTGATTAATCACAATGATGGCAACGACTAACGAGTTTGGCCCTGACTCTGGTGGCAGAGTAAAGGTAAACTTCCTTTAAGAAGTTCCGTAAAGATTTTCCGCGCATAACCTGCAAATATATCATTTGTATTCGTTACAGGGAGTTACAATCGTGAAACCCATAGTGTACGGCAATGTAGCCCGTTATTTTGGCAAGAAAAGGGAAGAAGACGGACACACCCATCAATGGACAGTTTATGTCAAACCATATCACAACGAAGACATGTCACAATATGTAAAGAAGGTCCATTTTAAATTGCACGAGAGCTACAATAACCCCAACCGTATTATGACAAAGCCACCTTACGAACTCACTGAAACTGGTTGGGGAGAATTTGAAATTGTCATTAAAATATATTTCCACGATCCTAACGAACGTCCTGTGAGTATAATCCTTGTAATGCCACAAATATGGACCGATATAGGCTCATGCAAAGTCTTGTGTTCTGTACAGGTGACTATATATCATATATTGAAGCTATTCCAAACAACACCCGATATACAATTGGGCAAAAAGAGCTTAGTGTCTGAATTTTATGAGGAAATAGTTTTCCAAGACCCAACAGCACTTATGCAACATTTGTTAAACAATGGCAGGCCTATAACTCTTGGTGTTTGGCGACACAACACAGACTGTAGGTATACGTGACAGTCGTTTAATCAAAATTAAAATTTATATGCCTAAAAGCTAATTTTTACCCTGCAGTCGAAGCTAAGAAGGAATCCACGATGAAGGCAGTAATGGAAGCGAGAAACAAAATAAGACTGGAGGTGATAGATCTTAAAGAGAAGTTAACACTGGCAAAAGAGACAATTGCTAAGTTTAAGGATGAAATTGCTAAGATTTCAAAGGCTGGTGGAAGTTTGTCTGTTGCGTGACAAGTGATTAAGGAAATCCTGGAAAACTATTGTAAAATAATATTTTGTACAATTAAATACGATGTATATAGTCCTGTTATAACATAATTATAAATTTAATAAAATAATTGAGTCTAAATGCGTAATGTGTATTAAAATCACATTTCGATAGAAGATTCTATCGCGTATAGTTGCGAGAGTCTGTAGTTACTATAAAAGAGGCGCGCTGACGCCATAATAATACGCAATAATAAGTACAATGAAAGATAAACGCGACAAGGGGGCCCCCACCCTGAAACCACTAACAAAAGACAAAGTTAGGGCTTTTTTTGTTCGTGTAAATAAAAATATAGGACTTAATTGAAATATTCAAAAAATCCTACGGTATCTGAATCTCGTTAGACGAACGTAGAACCATAGACATAATATGTAACTATTAAGATAGCTAACTCGATTTTTTTGGAAAATGGACTTACGCCACTTTCAAAATAAACGGCTCATATATAGACAGAGCGTAAGCTGAGGGGGGTGTAAGATTCGCGGTAAAGGGTGCGATACAGGCAAATCGGGTAACGCAGTGGTTATGTATACCGAATGCTTCCGAAGCTAACCCGACGTCGGGCCGACGTGCCTGTATCTAATTTCTGCCTTTTTCCCTCCAAACCTACCGTTCCCCTCGCCTATAGTCCCAGCTTCTGCTCCGTCTATATATGCTATGCGTAGAACCAACAACTCCCGAAAGTGTTTCATAAACTTCTGATTCTGACAGCGTAGCACACGCGCGTGCGCAAAAGCGTCAAACTCGGATGTCACAAGCTCGTTAAATTTGCGAACCGCGGCCGCTATTTGCAGCGATGTGATTTCGGGTCTTATAAAGGCATACAACGATACGCAATGGTATCGATCCGTTTCTGTTAAATATCTATTAAAATCCTACTTTGTTAAGCATGACCTTGAAACGTCAAATACACAAAAATATATAGTTATCTCGTGCGAGCGTAGGGAATGATGTAAAGTGGCTGAATACGGAAGTAATGAGATCAGTAATGTTATAAACAGAAACGGTATCGGCGCTGCATGACCCGACTAAGTGACTCGATGGAAATCAGTTTTCAGTAATCGCGCAAACGCGCGTACATGAACATCTAATTCTCGCGTATGGGAAATGACAGCAGCGCCGAGCGCGATCAACGACAGACCGTGAGCCTTTTCATCGTTGACCATGCGTTTCTAATGGACTGTAGTCTCAGTTGATCTTCATCAAAATGTTGTCCCTATACGTACACGCACGCACCGCGTCAAGTAGTTACGCAACGATACTTGTGACTGTACCGGCTGGTCAATGATGTCTCGTCTCGATTCAGGTCTATATTTCAGTGGCTAGAGCATTATTGCTTTAACGATTGGGGATTTTCGCGAATGTTTCGGTTATCGCTGTTCTGTGCTGCAGTTACGACAGCCAGCGGCCGACCAGCGATGACCTAAGTATTACATTTGATAAGCATATATATATATACGATATGTCTCAATTTGTTCATTTGTTTAAACGCCTATTTCAAATCAGTTAAAAATAACGTATGAATCCTAAATGTGCCGAAACATCTTTGACTTATTCCGGAAGCAACTGCAGAACTATTTCTGACTTTGAAATTATTATTCAAGTACACGGAACGTGCGCTACTTATAGAGACACATTATTCATTTTTACTGTACAAAGTATGCAATGTACATAACTAATGATTCCACGATTTGAGTAATTTATGGGAATTAGCATTTAAACGCATTTTAATAACAGAATTACCTGCCATTTTGCCTCGTTCGTTTTCGTCGCGCGAATAATTTCTCATAACGAATACAGTTTACAAGATTCTAACACGATTAATTTCATAATATTTCTCATGTAACTGGTCCATGAAACATTTAAATGTCCACTAAAGTGAAGTTCAGACCGATTCGCATTGTGTCATTTCCGGTTTAACGTCGTTACTTTCCCGCGCTCAATTTCAAATAGTCTATCAAAGGAGATCACCGTTTTTTTACATTGATATAATTGTCGTAGCTATCGCATCCACTGGTGTTACTATACGATTGCGTAGATAGAACATTTAAAAGTTAGTGACTAATTTTTCGGCCATTGTTTTTCTCTGCTTCCAGTCCGGGTACTGAGTTTGTAATTGGAGGGTTGGCGGCGGTGGGGGCTGGATTTTTTACAAATCCAATTGACGTGGTAAAAGTACGCTTGCAACTGCAAGGGGAACTGGAGACGCGGAATACGTACAAAAGAATATACAAGAACACTTTACACGCGGCTTACTTGATAGCGAAGCATGAAGGCGTTCTTGCTTTGCAAGCGGGTATCGTGCCAGCCCTTTACTTTCAAGTGGTGCTCAATGGAATACGGCTAGGCATCTACAACACAGCCAAAAAGTATGAGCTGATTACGAACGACGAAGGGAACACCGCCGTGTTCAAGACTATAATGGTAACTGGAACGGCTGGGTGCATAGGAGCTGTTCTCGGTAGCCCGTTCTACATGGTAAATTCTCCTTTCTACGTTTCTGCGTGTGCTACTCGTTGAACGTACGAATCGTTGTTTTGATTCCAATTATTCGTTTAATACCTTCGTCTCTTCAGGCATGAGCAATCAAAGAGAAGTGTACAAGAGTCCTACGCGGTATTAACAATGGAATACTGTACAATATATATATATCGATATGTAAATGTGTAAAGACACATCGTTAAAGTCTCAACATTATACCAATCTGTTTCTTCATTTGTAACAGGTGAAGACGCAATTACAATCACAATCGGCGCAAAACATAGCCGTTGGCTATCAGCACAATCACTTGAATTCGTGGAGCGCATTTAAGGCTTTGTGGAGAGAAGGTGGAATAGCTGCCCTGTATCGCGGTTGGCACGCTAACATTCCACGCCTTTTCGTCGGATCTGCAACGCAACTGACTGCCTTTGGTATGGTCGCGGACTGGCTGCGCTCGTTACAAGTGAGTATCTCAATCAACATCGCAGCAAGAGAATCGTCAATCGAGAGGTATGTACTTGCTTTCTCCCAGGTGTTTCCAAATCAGCCGATACTTCTGACTTTCATGGCGTCTTTGATCGGCGGAAGTTGCGTGGCACTCACTATACAACCATTCGATGTTTTAGCAACAAGAATATACAATCAAGGTAGGTCTGCCTTAATTCAATGATGGTTCTTGGCGCGTTATACTAATAATTTTACCATGGAAATACAGGGACGGATACGGGCGGAAAAGGTTCGTTGTACAATGGCCTCCTAGACGCTACCGTCAAGATATTCCGAACCGAAGGACTGACCGGTTTGTATAAAGGAATATTTCCAACGTGGATGAGAATTGCGCCGCACACTGTGCTGTGTTTGGTATTTTATGAGAAATTAGAACAGTTATACGATAGGATTCGAAATTAACGTTAATCTCTGATCAAACGTCTCTGCGTTTGGTCAACTATCCATTGTAGAAAACGAATATTTTATAAATGTCAATCAAACCAAAGTGTAACGTACCATAAAGTAAGAAAGAATAAATTTTAATTTCTTACAAGGCAGTGACGTGTTCTGTGATTCATTAATTACACAATTAATAAGCTAATAAAAAATAATGCAATGCCGTCAACATTGCACGATTTATCGATACATTACTGCTACTTTCCTAATGTTTAAACAACTTAGCAACGAACTATACAAGTTACAAGCATTTACAAATTGATCTATACGTAGTTTCTCTTTGTTTACCCTGAGCCATATGAATTATTTAACGAAACGAATATTTATATAAAACTGTATAATTTAAAAATTTCAAATAGATCTATCTATATATAAAAAAATGTGATAGAAGAGTTTATTAATACCAATTTCGTAAACTTAAATGGCTGTTCTGGAATGCGGCCTAGATTTGAAGCCTTGACTTATGGATGCCGCCACGTCCATTGTATTCTTTCCTCTAGTCTCTGGTAAGTATATCCTGAACGCATAAATGTAACATTAGAGCACGAGCGTGATTAGAATTGTCATTATTCAATTGGGTATCACGTACCTAACAATCTGTCCCATACTTAAAAGGGCTCCAGCAAATATTAAAAAGGTGTATGGGCCTATAATACTTTCCACTGTCGGAAACAACATCCCCACTAGAAAGTTTCCACCCCAATTGAAGACGCTACCAAGCGCCATGGCTGTTGGCCTAGGCCCGACGTCGAACAATTCAGATCCAATGAAGTATGGTATCGGCCCAAGGCCGATTCCATAAAATATCACATAGGCTAGTACAAGTGCTGTACACACAATCGGCATAGACGATAATGCATTCTGTAAAAGTGAAGATAATTGTTGGTACATGTCACGTGATATCTTTAATTCTGCCACCCGTTATGTTTCGTTGGGTATTACGTTGACTTTTACTTACAATAAATAAAATGGAGGAACATAGAGCTATCAAACATCCGAAACATAAATACGTGCTAGTGAGTAGGACGCCCCTCCTGTTGAAAGATGACATCACTGGCACAGAAACAAGAGCCATAGCAATGTTTGCCACGCCAGTCCCAAGGGTGGCATATTGTGATCCGGTCCTGCCGAGCCCAGCTTGGAGAAATATTGTGTTCGAATAGTAAAAAACCACATTTATGCCGCTCATTTGCTGTCCAAATTGTAGCAAACAAACTAAAAAGACGGGGAGCTTTAAACTTGGATCTTTCAATATATGTTTCAGATTCAAAGGCTTGGATATCGTTCTTGATTCGAGTTCCTGCTGCAAGCTAGCAATTTCTACTTGCAAAAGCATTATGTCCATGTTACGTATCCTACAGAGTTCTGTAACATTGAAACAATTATTACTATCACACGACCATACTGTTTACCGACAAAATACTAGTCGCTACTAACCATTCAAGGCTCTTTGCTTTTGCTCCTTCATTATAAACAGATATGTAGGGCTTTCCGGTAAAGTAATACTTGTAACTACCAACGCAAATACACATAGTGGAACGAATGCTCCTAACATGTATTGCCAGGCATCCTCAGTTCCCAGAACTGTTTCGAGTCCTGCAACTTGACCGAAAAACACTCCGCCAGTAAGTCCTAGTTGGCACAACACCCCGACTGCACCCCTTAATCTTAGAGGTGCTATTTCTGTCAGATACATCGGTACTATGGATGTCGCGAAACCTCCAGAGAGACCTGAAAAATAAAAACAAAACATATTACTCTTAATATAAGTTTGACCCGAGCAGCTACCATGTAGTATGTAAATGGAATCTTACCTACAACTAATCGACCTGCTAAAAGCAGTTCGATTGAATTTAATTTACGCACTAAGAGAAACATTGCAGCACCCGAGATGCCACATATGTTTCCAAAGCATAGCGCTCCCTTCCTCCCATATCTGTCTGCTAGCCAACTAGAGATAAACGACCCGGTCACGCCGCCAATAAGAAAAACTGACACGACGGCCGACCAGAGTAGTTGTAAATTATATTCGGAAATATCCACGTCGTATCTTTCCCTCATACTGTCATTGCAGAAATTTCTTATTAGCTGAAATTTGCATGTACATGAATTTATTAGACTTAAGACAGCGTGCAGAATATAAATAGGGAGCGGTACTAACATGGTCCACATTATTCAGTACTCCTATGTTAAATCCTGCCGGTACCGCTGACCCTAGGCAGCAAGTGATGCCCGCTAGGAGCAACGTAATGGTCCATCCACCTGGCGCCTGTGAAAACATAATGTTACTACATGTCTTTTTATAGTCATCTATGAGGCACAATTATAAATTAAAAGTGTGTTTATAATATAAATGTGAAATCGGTCTTTTAATATAGACTGAAACTAAATAAGAAAAAAAACTTCCTCTGTGTTTATCACATCGGAATGCTTATCAACTCTACACTTATCAACTCCACACTTATCACCGCTACGTTTGTTTATGCTTCAGTCATTCATACCGAGTGCAACTACATCACGAACAGGAAAAAAAAAGCCGTGAAGAAACCACGCGATCCTGGAGAGTCAGTTGAACATTTACTAAGACTATAATCCCTCCTTTACCAATATGCGCTGAAGTGCATTAAGCGAGCAGTTCGTGTATTATGTACACAGCACAATACGGGAATGTTCTGATAAAGTGATGATAAGTAATATATCATTTCGACTTAATTTCAATACACAGGGGCTACAGACGAGAGCTGCTTGAATGAGAAATCCATTGCTTTTTGGCATCGGGACTTTCCATTACTTTATACAGATACTTTGCAGTGAATTGCAATTACGAGATTCGTCAATGGTGCTCGCAAACCTCTCCAACGAACGTGCAGATACACAACGAATGTTAGTAGTTTCAAGTTAAGCGTTGAACTGTACCCACCGTTCTTTCATCGCGGTCGTTAGAGGTAGATTGACGCGGTCGTTCAGCGTCCGTGAGCACGGCAGCATGACTATCTGTAATGACGAATTATCCTGGAACTTCGATACTTCATGCGGAATGAAAGACACGCTATCCTCTGGTTGCAAACGTAATATTAACGCACAAAGTATACGAGCTTTCGATTTAGGCATATCTTGATCTAACAAGTGCGTGTAGGTCACATAACCATATCTGTGAAACCATGTTTACAAATTCCCGCTGTACGGAATGTATACCTATATGCTACTCGAACGAACATCGCTACGAATAAACAGCGAACTGAATGGTATATAGACGACACTAGCACTGCGACAAAAAAAACTTGACAAATGTTACCTAACGCCATGCTTCGCGTACAGCACGTGTCGCTGACGCGACGTCACAATGGTAAATAATGCACTAGAAGTAACGGCAGTTGCCTTTGTTTTATGATGATCCTCGAAAAAATTTGGGCGGGCGAAACTCGCGACTCTCATTCACGCAGTCACAGAGAAGATATCTTCCGACTACGATGCAACACGATTCTATTTGTGCAAAGTGAACGACCGAAAAATACACGCACGTATACAGTCGAGACAAACACGTATATTTTCGACGCAACCGTGTGCTCTTAATTGAATCACCTTTTCCGTAGAAAGCATTACGTAGTGGCTGGTATTAGCGCACTTTACAGCTCCCTGGGACTTTAAAACTCTCCTGGAATCCATTGAATACTAATCGAATAACTTCTGCAGGAGCTGGAATGTTGCAAAAATGAATTTTGCCTGCTATTGTTAAAGAGACCGATACGACTGATATCGATCGGTTCGAACACCTCTGCGGAAGATAACAGTCACCGTTTCGTTCTCACGCGGAGGATCAACGTATCTACTTTTTACACGTGACTGATTATAAATTTAGATCTGAAAAGAAGCATTCATTCCCTTGGCTTTTGAGAAAACATCGCTTATTTTTAAAAACTGATATTTATTAAGTATAAACTAAAAAGTGAATATTTCTAAATTTTGGATTTAAATTTTTAATTAAATTGGCAGTGCAAAATGAGTTCAAAAAAGCAAGCGGGCTACTCGTTTTTTCATTACTATATTTTTTTTCACCATCACCTCAAAGTTGCTCCCTTCTGGAAAAAAGTCTACGGACGCCCTTGTTCAGGTTGCGAAGGGTGTGATGGTTTGTCTTCGTCGTAACGTAACTTCGCTTGGAAATGTTTCAATTTCAATAGACTGTATGATTCTAGGATTCTACTTCGTCTATCGCTCGCTGCATATCGTATATACTTCCGTAAATTATAATCGCAAGATGGAAAGCCTTGAACTATGTGTGCAAGCGTGGGCGCCAGCTACATATTCGAGGAACGCTTTTTATTCTCGATGTAGGAACGACATCTTCCGAATTGTATAGCCAAATTCTTACGAAGTGTAATTCGCGTTTTCTGTTTTTAATGGATGGGTTACGTTGACTCGATAAGTAGGTAGTCTGTAACGCAGAGGGTAACGTTCTTTTAGAATGAAAACACGGGAGATTACGAATACCTGATCGCACCATACCGACAGGCGGAACTGCGAAGAAGAATGAGATTCGAAAGCTAGTTCACGCGATAGCCGTGCACGTGCACGCGAGATTCCAATTTCAGGGTATCATTATAATCGCAAAAAGCTGACGGTGCATCGTTGAGGGATTCGGAAAATGTACATATGCACGTATAAATTATTTGCCCAGTGTCATGTCACGCCATTAAATGATTCCTGACAAGCTTAACGCGACTGTAACGTGTAATTTATGAAAGTAACTCGACACCTATGGAAAGGTAAGAGAAGATAACGCATATCGATGTGTTACCGTTCAATCAATTTGCTTCCTTTTACGTACCCTTGTAGTCGAACATGCCTGCCATTTATCGATGCGTGCACTGCAATCTGCACAAATAAGAATTCTTTGAGCAGTGTCACGGTACTTATACTAAATAAAGAGTCTTATTCACGCCGCTGCCATTAACGTCACTTGCGTTTGCAACATTTGCATGCATGCGTTAGCAATGGATGCGCATCGACTATCGAAATTTATCGATCGACCTTAACACCGGTTTTCGATAAATTCAACATCTTCAGCCGCCAATGACCATTAATTACATTACGCATTACATTATCAACAGAAATACACAATGAAGATGATACTTCTTATATTTGCAAATTAGCTTTTATTCTTTTAATCGACCGAAACTGTGCGCCGAAATCATGTTTTAAATTTTTTAAAAAAATTCACGGTCGAAATTCCAACTTCATTATTTAGAAATACACAATACTAAACATTCGCCACAATATTACCTTTGTCCTTTTTCTTTCATTCTAGGCCATTTCTAAATTTTGTATAAACTAATTAGAGTCGCCGGAAAAATAGAAAAATAAAGTTTTTCGATATTAAAACCTCCATGTTTTTGTAACGCATCTCAACTATGACGAGGCTATGAATTTTTTTCCAATGTTCCTTGTCACGATTCCCGATTTTAAATGCACATACTATCGGATTCAATTGTTTGGTTACAGTATCGTTCAGGGAAAGTGTTTCTCACTTACATTTTACTTGCGCGATGTGTGTCGGGTCCCAGAGCGCACAGAGACAACCACGCCGTCACGCTACCTGCGCAGGACTGTTTGCAATAGCGCAAACGAATAACCGTGGTCCCCACTCTAACTCGCCACGCGCTTATTTACTTGTCTAATTAATTCTATCCTTGAGCGTTTACTTTTGCGGAAAAAATCATACGAAAAAAAAAAACAGTTTCGGTACAAAAATTTTCGCTACTCGATGGGATTGGCAGAATTATATGTTTACTAAAATTAAGCAACGTTTCTGAAAAAGATGGTTCAAACGGGAAGCTTTTATTTCACATCTTTGACTCGCGTTCTGCCGTACTATTTCCACGAAGAAGAAACCAATAATCCCCATCTTTCTCTTGTTGTAATGTCATGTATTTATAATCGTATACTCGCGAAGTACAAATATATCGAAAATCGTGCGTGTAGTTATCCTCGCGAAACGTACAATAGATTTACAAGATCGATCGAAATGTCTTCTCAGGGGACGCGATATGTTTCGTTTTCTCTATCTGCGTCACCCGGAAGAGTTTTCCCAATGGCTTTATTTATTCGTGAAAATTTTCCTTCGCGCACCACGCTCGATGCATTCAGCAGTGTACAGTTTCTTATCTATTCTTTTCTCCTTTTTTTCCCCCCCGTTTCTGCCGAGATGAACTTGGAGGAATGTTATGCGCGTCTTGCGTAATATAGCTGCTGGGTAGCATCATGAATCGAACTATTGGATAAGTGTTTTATCTCTCGGTTCGATATCTGCAATGCCCCATTACGTAATTAATGATTACGATTATTCGCGAAAGAGATGAGGAAAAATGTAAATGGCGTCCATCACCGCGATAGACGTGCGCGTCTCCTAAGTTCGAACGCGAGGTGAGCAACGCCGTTCGGGCGTTACAAATCACTTGGAAGAAGCCTAGTCCATCGCGTTACTCGCATTTCCGTGAATTAGATAAAACTGTAACGATGGAACGCAAGTCGGCGCGTCGGAATTTTCACCTTGAAGCGGATTCGTTTCGCGTTCGCACTAGCTGATACTTTCTTCAGCGATCCGAGATTTATCGAGATCCGTGAAAGTGGAACGCAGCGTCGATGAATTGTCGTCCGGTGAATCGTTCGCGCGTTTTCCTCGAGGCAGGAGTATCCCTCAAGTACAGTCCATCCTCGGGTCCCGTTTTCCTCTGACCCCTTGGCTCAGTGCTGTCAATAGAGGATACTTGCCGCAACCGCAACGGTCCTTGAAATCATCCAGATCCAAGGACCACATCATCGCGCCGCCGAGATTCAGATCGTTTATTAATTCGACCTAGGAGAAACGCGCGCACCCTTCGTTAATAATCATGCGCTCGCAAATGAAAGTCGTGCTCGCGAAGTGCACATTACCTTCTGCGTCACACTGGACACGTCGTCGTAACTGACCCACTGATCGCCTTTAGAAGCGTAGGGCCCGACCAAGCCTTTCGGATCTTTCCTCGCGGACCATCCTTTGTTCTTCACGTTGTCGCATATCTAGGAGGGCAAATAAAGGAAACTTGTAAGCAAGCAACTTTGGTAATCTGATTTGCAATAGTGATGTAAGTCGGACTCCTTTTTATCCTGATTTATTCCCTTCTGTGGCTGTTGCATAATCACGCGCCTCTGTCCATAAATCTCCTACCTCGTAATAGGCGAGGATGCCAGCCGATTTCGTGAATTCTCCTGGACGACCAGGTCCAGAAGCCTCCACGTTGAAGCCAGGCGTCTCCCCTGCCTGCGGCTTCCTCGATAGCGTGAAGCTTTGCCCATAAGCTGGCACACCCATCAGGAGCTTGCTGGATGGCACACCTTGCTCCAGCCAGTAGATCATTGAGAAGTTGACGTTCATGTGATTCGTTCCTTTGTTTGGATTGCGGTAAAGGGGAGCTACGTGTCCGGTTCTGCCATCCCAGAAACCGTGATAGTCGTAACTCATCACACCGATCCAGTCGAGATACTTGACCAACGCGGGGACGTCGTAAGCCGCGTCGACGACTTCTTTGCCCGCCGAAACGGCGGCTGTGAGGAGCAAACCTTTGGGCCTGAACGCTGCACTCAGTTCCTGCAACAGCAGAGCGAAGGCTTCCTTGTCGCTCGGTGGCCCCCGGTTGCAATCGACCTGCAAGGCACAATCAAACATGTTCCTCGGGGTCTACTAGATATGCACTTATCATTGCGCGCAATGTAGTTACCTGCCAGCACACTGGGTACTCCCAAATAAGATCAAGTCCGTCGAATCCATGACTCTCGAGGTACTGAGAAGCGTGGCGTGCAAATCTCTGCCGCTCTAACAAGTTGTGCGCGATCGTACTGTATTTGTCATCCTTGGACTCCTCCCAGCCGCCCAAACCGAGCAGAACTTTCAAGCCTGTTCGGCTCTTGATGTCGGCTATCCTATCGAGAAACTCCTTCTGCCTGCTACGCTGGCGATTCTGTATCGTTAGTCGTTCCGGGTCCAGCTTGGCGAGCCCGTAAACGATATGCGTGCACCCCTCCAGCTCGATGTCCTCCGGCAAGAATCTCCCTGCCCTCGGGCGTGTCCGCGCCCATTTCATTAGGTAGCAAACGACTTTCTTTTGGTCCCTTTGCTTCGCAGCGATCAGAGGGAGAAGCTTGTTCGTCTGTTTCTGGGAGTCCTTGCACTTAGTATTCTCTGGCCAGTCGCAACGGTCCTCGTTCCAGTAAAGACCAGGCGGGCACGAGTGCTCGCTTAGCCTGCCAAAGTTGCATAAGAAGTACTTGGAACAATCTCTCTTGTGGGGAACGAATAAGCGGCCAGTGCAGTCCTCGGGCGAGGCTCCCAGCGGTGGTGGATCACCAGCTTCTATTTCAACGGTGTCGTCGTCGTCGATGTCCGTGGTCGAATCGGTGGATGTGGAAGTTGGGGGCAAGTATGTCGGTCGCGGGGACGTCGTGGGTTCCCAACTGGGTTGCTGGGTAGTGGTCGATTCCGTGGTGGACTCGCCCAGGTCGATCGTTGTGTATTCTAATTTGAGAACATCGAGAAATTCATGATTCCCTGCGATAGAAAGCTGTCTATTAAATATTCACCGTTTGCTACTGGGCACAATGGGCCTTCGGGATAATTTCTGAGGACCCTGTTCATGGTCCTCAGCAGTGGGCTCGGCTCGCAGTCGCATCTGTTCTTGAAATCGTCTAAATCTAGAGCCCAGATCATACCGCCGGCTAGATCGAGGTCTTTTATTAGCTCTGCTTTCAGCTTGATTTGCTGCGCGTCGTCGAAGCTGACCCACTGGTCGCCGCTGTAAGCGTACGGGCCGATGCGTCTCTCCTTGTCTTGGATCACGGTCCAGCCCTTCTTCAGGGTCCTTTCGCATATCTGTAGGAATGAGAATGCGGAGAATCGTGGACAAAGGTCTAAAGAAATTGCTCGCTGATAGGGCAAAAGGATCTTACTTCGTAATAGGATAAGAAACCTCTAGCTCTGGTCGCTTCCCCAGCTTCACCTCCGCCGTAAGTTGGCGCGTTCAACCCTCTTTGACTTCTCTCCGCCAAAGAAAAGGACTGCCCGTACATGGGCGCACCCATTACGAGTTTCTTTGCTGGGGCACCCTTCTCCATCCAGTAGTGAATCGAGAAGTTCTGTAAAACGATTACGACGGATCCTATCGTACGAACGTAGCATTTGATCGAGACGAAGAGCGACTGCGCGGTTAATCGTGACTTTTAAACACGTACCGCGTTAAAGGTTGGCTCCCAGTCGCCAGGCAAATGGTACAGGGGCGCTACGTGACCGGTTTTCTTATCCCACTGGCCGTGGTAATCGTAAGTCATGACGGATATCCAATCTAAATACTTGGCCAGGGTCGGGACGTCGTAGCCGGCGTCGATGACTCGTTTGCTCGGCGAAACCGCCGAGGATAGCAGCAAACCTCGCGGCTTAAACGCATCGCTCAACTCCTTCACCAAATTGGCAAAGGCTTCTTTGTCTGAAGCCGGCCCCTTGTTGCAATCCACCTGAAATTCACGGGTCAGCGGACGCTCATTGGAGAATACTGGTCCAAGTACGAAGTGAATCCTCTTTCGTTACCTGCCAGCATACTGGGTACTCCCAGTCCAAGTCCAGGCCCTGGAAATCATACTTTTCTATAAACTGTATGACGTTCTCGATGAACCTTCGCCTCGCCGACGGTGAATTCGACAGTCGACTGTATTTGTCACCGGCGGAGTCGTTCCAACCCCCGATTGCCATCAACACCTTTATCCCCTTCGACTTCAACGCCGCTATTCTTTCGTAGAATTCTAAAAGTAACGAACGATAGTACGAAGCTACAAAACTGGGTACAAGAAATCAGTTCGCTTATTTACTGTTGTCTATGTCGGCCCATGGATCGTGCGATTTGATCGTCAGCTGGGATCCATCGAGTACAGCGAAACCGTAGAGAACGTGGGTGCACAGGTCGACGTCTATGTCCTCCGGCAAGAATTTCCCTCCCTCTTGTCGATACCAGGCCCAATTCGTGAAGTAGCATATCACTTTGTACTCGTCGTCAAGTTCCACCTGATCATTCGAAGTTGTCGATGAAACAGGCACGCCTACAGTAGTGGGTGCCACTGTCACCGTGCTCGGCTCCAAATCCTCTTCGCTTATCGATGGTCTCACGGCTGTAAATTAAAAGGAAGTTCCATTATCTCGAATAGCGAAGAAGAAGAATGATGAAAGGAGCAAAGTCTGATCTTTACGTTCGTCCCCTTCGTCCGGAGTCGCAGCCAGCACCCTCTGAAGGGCGTGCATCAAGGGATGAGGCTCGTCGCCGCAACGTCCACGGAAATCGTCGAGATCCAAGGCCCAAACCATCCCACCGCCCAGGCCCATGTCTCTGACGAACTCAGCTTTCCGTTCAATCATTTCCGCATCGTCGAAGCTGACCCATTGGTTGCCTTTGTAAGCGTACGGTCCCATTCTATGCTCCGGGTCCTGAACCACGGTCCAGCCACGGGTCCGTATCCTGTCGCAGATCTCGTAGTAGGCCAAGAATCCAGCAGCTCTGGTGAATTCCCCAGCCTGTCCGGCACTGGCGGGAGCGTTCAGCCCTGTCCCCTTGCTTGGCTCGTTTATTGAGAACGATTGCCCATACAGCGGCATTCCTGATTTCGCGACAAGTGATGCGGATGGTCAATAAGCTTTGGAGTTGAAACGATTCATAGCAGAAAGATGTATACCCATAACGATATTGCGACGTGGAGCACCCTTCGCTATCCAGTAATTAATCGAGTAGTTGGCGTTGAAGTAATAGTAATCGTCATCTGGGTGGGAATAGAGCGGTGCCACGTGGCCAGTCTTCTTGTCCCACTGACCATGGAAATCGTAAGTCATCACCGCGATCCAGTCCAAATACTTGGCCAGCGCTGGCACGTCGTAGCCCTTGTCGATTACTTGCTTGCTGGGCGAAACCGCGGCACTCAGCAGCAATCCTTTCGGCTTCAGCACGTCGCTCAGCTCCCTCAGCAAGTCTGCGAAGGCCTGTTTGTCCGAGGGTGGACCTTTGTTGCAGTCGACCTGCAGAAGTTATGCGAACTCGTTCTAGCAACGTCTCAAGGGAAATTGATACGTCTGCAGGTCATGAGAATTATGAAGGTATCACTTACTTGCCAGCAAACAGGATACTCCCAGTCCAAATCCAGACCATCGAAGTCGTACTTCTCCAGAAATTGAACAGCGTGAGAGATGAACTTGCTCCTGGCGGCAGGATTGTTCACCAGGCGACTGTATTTGTCCCCAGCAGAGTCGTTCCAGCCTCCTAGAGCGAGCAGCACCTTCAGCCCTCGCTTCTTGTAAGCGACAACGCGTTCGTAGAAGCCTGTTCGAAGGAAATCTGCAGTTAATAAAGAGATAATGATCGATGCAACGGGGTAAGCGATCCGTACGGTTATCGTAATCTGCCCAAGAATCGTGGGCCTTGATAGTGAGCTCCGAATAATCTAGGACGGCAAATCCGTAGACGATATGCGTGCACAAAGTGTGGTCGATATTTTCAGGGAGATAGCGGCCGATGCCTCGCCGGTACCAGGCCCAGTTCGTGAAGTAACACACCACCTGACAATTAAAGAACGTACATCATTATGGGGAAACCTGATGTCTATGAAGTGCTCGGATAACGACAAACGGTTTTACTTTGTAATATCCAGAAAGAGGAGAAACTTCGTCAGGATTTATCACCGCTGGCGAGAGGGTGGTCGTGGCTTGAGTGGTGCTGGAAGGTTCCCAGGGTTTCTCTGTGCTCCAAGTGACTGGCTTGTCGATCGGTCTGCTCGACGTCGGAGGGTCCAGGTCCTCGGTCGAGTCAGAGTCATCCTGGCAATTAGCGCGAGCCGGCCAGTCGCAAATTCGAGTCTGTTTATTGAAATGCAGCCCTGGAGCGCAGTGGAACACCTCGTGACGACCCCACAGGCAAGCCTGGTAGCTTTCGCAGTCCCCGGGGACGCCGGAGTAGCTTCCGGGAATGCATGGCTGGACAAAGCAACGGACAGTTAAGGGGTCATTCCGGTTAGAGGGGTTGAAAAAATAGATTTTTTTTTTAAACATTGTTCGAAAGTACATATTCTCAAGAATGTACTGTTAAATTTTCATGAAAAAATTCCGATTATTTTAGCTTCTACAGAGACATTTTGTAGGGAGCGCAGAGGCTCGACCTCTATAGATGGAACGACTCTCCAGTACCGTTTGCAATGATTAATTATAAAACAAAAAATATATTTCTATAGCTTAAGATATCTTTAATAAAATGCAAAAAGTCTCATTAAATTATCTGTGGTAGTTTTCCTTTAATTAATTCCTAAAGATCGCCTATTTTTATGGACGCGCTGGCACTCAGTAGAAGACAAACGAGAGCTGCTACTCACGCTGGACTTTCCGTCGGCAGCAACCAGCGAGGCGCTCTTGATGGGCGTGTCGTTGCAAGGGTTCTTGAAAGCCCAGTCGCACATGTTCCTCTCCTTGTTCCAGTTCAACCCCGGGCCACATTGCTGCGAGATCAGGTCACCGTTCACGCAGACCAGGAAATTCGTGCACGAATTCGGATAGGGGTAGTACTGGCCGTGCTCGCAGCTTTTCCCAGGCCTCTGAATGGGGCGCTCTGTGGTAATCGGTTTCTGAGTGGACGGCTGTCGCGTGGTGAGCGGAGAAGAGGACCAGCTGAAGGATGTAGTCGGCTTCTTAGATGTGGTGCTTCCAGTAGTAGTGGAAGTACTCGCGGTGGTGGTCCCTGGTGGCCTGTGAGTCGCTGAATCTGACCAAGCAAAAGATCAAGACGCTTCAACACGATTTATTCTGCAGATCGTTAGTCTCTTCGTCTAACAGCCATCGATTTACTTATATTGTACCGTCGGGAGATTTTGTACACCTGCGGTAGCGCAGTATCGATCGAAATTAGAAGGAGACTCGCGCAAAGGAGATAAAGCGGTGTCATTTTCCAGGAAGATGCCAAGGAGCAGCCTGAAGCCCTGACAATCTTAAGCAAACTGAATGACTTACAGAGGCAAGATGCCTCGGCACAATCTTTGCTTGGAGGCGGTGGTTACAAAACCGACGGAAAAATGTGCGCAGGAGTGAACATGCTCGCTGTTAGCCACACCGTAAACAGGTTTATGCCATTGCCAACAGACCGATCCCTCATCTATTGACATGCGTTTAAAAAAATGCCATACAGCTGAGTTTGCGTAACTTGTTACGCGCGCGCATCTCAATCGCTGCTTAATTCACATTCTACAGAGGGTACGCAACAATCTACCTCCCTGGCTGCATCTTCCCGACAGAAGAGTGTCTCCTTTGTTTCCACTGGTAGCGAACAAATCTGTTGGATCGATGCATCCGATAAGAATCCAGTCCTTACCAGTTGCTTGGCATTTCGCCGCTGCTGGCCAGTCGCAGATGCCTCGTCTCGCATCCCAGTGCAACCCAGGCGCGCATTGTTCGCGCTTCAATTCTCCGAGCACGCATCTGAAGTAGCTACCGCAGTTGTCAGGGTCCGCGACGTACTCCCCAGTCGCGCACGGTGCCCCTGGTCTCGAGGAGTCCGTCGGTTTCTCTGTACCTTCCGTGATCTCTACGCTGGGCTCCACGGTGGGCGGTCTACGAGTTTGAATAACGAATCAGATGTATATTTGGTGATTCGAAACGGCGCATTGCAAGATAGCGCTATACTTCGTTGAGGTCCAAGTCCAGGAGACGCTGCTCGACGGCTCGGTCCAAGATAACGTGGTGCTGCTCTTCGTCGTTGACTCTGGCTGCTTAGTCGGCTTCGGAGTCCACGTCCAACTTGGCCACGTAGTTGTCGGAGTCGTCGTGCTCGGTTTCTCGGACCAGGCCGGCCACCCGGTTGGTTTCGTAATCGGTGTAGTGGATCCGGAACTCTCTGCTGCCGCGTCGCTGTGAGTCGTCAGCGTCGGAGGCTGCGGTGTGACTGGTTCCGCTGGGCGGAGGCAATCCTCGGTTGGCTTAGTCTTCAAACGTCCTGCAGAAGAGAATACACAATTTGGTTCTTCTGTAGCGGAAAACTTATAGGTCGAATAATGGGTAGTACGCTGACCCAACGCCCGGTTTATGCTCTTCAGCAGGGGGAACGATTCCGAGCAGCAACGATTCAAGAAATCGTCCAGGTCTACGGTCCACAACGTGGCTCCTCCGTAACCACTTTGCAATATGTGTTCTCCCTTCGCGAAAACGCTCTCTGCAGTATCGTAGCCCACCCACTGGTCCTTGTAGTAAGCGCTTGGCCCTGAAAAGTAGTATTTAAGATGAAGTCATTAAGACAGAACGCAGACGCCACGAATCCTCCCACGATTCTTCACCTGATCCATGTTTCCAGCCTTTGTTCTTGAGCCTGTCGCAAATCTCATAGTACGCTAGCATACCAGGCTGCCTGGTGAATTCTCCCGGAGTTCCAGGACCCGTCGCAGGGTCGCCAGGACTCGTCAGACTGTCGCTGGACAATCGGTAAGCTTGCCCGTAAAGAGGAATACCCATCAGAAGCTTGGACTTTTCTGCGCCTAATTGAACGAGGTACTCCAGCGTGGAGTTCTGAAAGAGTATCAACGATTAATTGATCAAAATCGATCATCATCGCGTCTATCAAAACTTACGACGTTGTAATACGGGTGGCTCTCGCCAGGAGTGCCAAACAGTGGCGACAGGTGTCCCGTCCTGGACTCCCAGGCACCATGATAATCGTACGTCATGACAGACATGAATTCCACCGTTTTAGAGATCGCCTGCACCTCGTACGCCCTGTCGATGACTTCCCTGTACCCCGACAGCGCGACAGCCAACGCGAGCTTAGGCTCCTGCTGGTCGAACTCGTCCTTCAACTCTTGTATCAGCTTGGTGAAGTTGGGCTTGTCGGAATCTGGACCTTTTCTGCAGTCGCTCTGCCAACACTTTGGATAGTTCCACTCGACGGAGAGTCCATCAAAGTTGTGCTTCTTTAAAAAGTTTATGGTGGACGCGATGAATTTCCGACGAGCAGCTCCGCTGCTTATCAGCCGAGAATATTTATCCCCGGTGCTGTCAGTCCAGCCTCCGATGGCCAGTAGCACCCTCGGCCCCTTGATCATCGTTATTCGTTCGTAGAGGTCTGTAAAAAAATTAGAAGATCGAGTCTCTACTAGGTTCTGACCCACCGAAGATAATAAGGACAAGGAACTCGATGCAATTACTGTTTTCTATGTCGGCCCAGGGGTCGAACGCTTGAAGGAGCAACGTGTCCGGGTTCAGCCCAGCGAAGGCGTAAATTACGTCCGTGCACAAACGCGAGTCCAGCCGCTCAGGGACGAACATTCCATCATCTTTGCGGTACAGAGACCAGGAGGTCAGGTAGCAAACCACTCGTGGCGCCGTGTCCATGGAGATCTCCAAATGCTGCAGTTGCTGGTCTTCTCGCAAATCTGACGGTGATCCATCCTCCTGGGCTCGATCATTTTGGCGGGGTTTACAGGCGCCTGGAGTGGCTTTCGCGCAACGTCCATTGACGGAGTCGAAATACCTTCCATAACCGCAATCGCCGTGATACTGTATACCTAAAGAACAGACGAGAACACTCCGTAACCGAGCGTACACCTGGGCTATGATGCGCCTTGCGTACCTTCGTGACAGGAATAGAATCCAGAGCAGCTGTTCTGGTCGTTGAGGAGCCCGTCGGTGGAGCACTTCTTCAGCAGCGTTTCGTCATAGAATCCTATCGATTCAGTCGCAGCGTTCAGCATCGGCCAAGGATTTCCGCAGATGCCCTGAAAGTGCAAGATACTAGCTGTAACAGATTGGAAGGACAAATTAGCGACGAGTCAAGAGTTACGCGCGTACCTGAAAATCGTCCAGATCGAGGGACCACAGGGACACGCCGCCGAGTCCTGTGGATCGCACGAAAGCCACCTTTATCTTCACCGATAGAGGATCCTCGTAACCGATCCATTGATCTCCGCGTTTTACATAAGGGCCCTCCTCGTCCCTGCCAGAGATCCACGAGTCGTCCTCCAGTTTCTCGCAGATCTTAAACGAATTAGCGTGTGAAATGACGATAAAAGGAATAGTCTCTAGAATTACAGACTACCGATCTTTACTTCGTAATAGGCTATCCTGCCGTTTTTCTGATTAGCATAAGAATCGTCGGTTCCTGGTCCGATGACAGGCGCTCCAACGTCGGTGAAGTTTCCAAACTTGAGGGTGTAGCCCTGCCCGAAGATCGGCAGGCCAAGGACGACCTTCGACCTGTGCTCGCGTGGGATTCGATCGATCCATTTGCTCGTTGTTCGAACAACGTATTTCAAGGGTGCTGGGTGAAGGGCCAGTTTCTCCCTCCTCAACGGCGGAACCTCTCGCCACGCTCGTAGGAGCAGGAGATCGGCAATGGAGGTGACCTCCTGATCCACTGGATCCTCTGGTCTCTGCGCCACGGCTAGGATATACTCGCGACCGACGAGAGATCTTCTGATGGCCTTCAGCAAGAGCTTCAAGTCGTTCGAGTGCTCCGACGAGCTCTCCCAATCGATTTCAACGCCATCGAAATCGTGATCCTCCAGGAAGCTCAGTATAGATTTGGCCAGCTTCTCGCAATGGAGGGTGCAGTGATTTTTGGTCACCTCGGAGAACAGTTTCCCTCTATTAGGTGCTGCGATCGAAACGAGCACTCGCAACGCTGGGTCCCTGGATCGGTGTCCCGTTACCGCCTTGTATCCACCTGTTCGAATTGTTCGAATAAATTAACGGGACTCCCGACTTTATTAGTTTCTTATACTTCGCATTGATAAACGCTCGATCGGTTTACCCTTAATCTCGTCGTACTCGCGGTCCCTCGAAGCGATGACCAAGCCCTCGGGATCTGCAAGCGAAGAAGATCGCGGGTTACAACGTCCAGCGCGTCAGACCGCGGTTTCTGTGCGCATCGAATAAATAACCGAGTGTATACCCAGAGTGGTCGCTGCGTATATTAAGTGGGAGCATTTGTGGTCGGGGACTGCCTGAGGGAAGAGCGAGAACGGCTCTATCCTGTGGACAGCGCCAGAATCCAAGTGGCATATCACTTTCGGATCAACGATCTGCTGCGTGCGCGTCAGGGTCGGTGGAGCCAGGGGCTCGATCCAAATCGATTCATGGTCGATCCCGCTGAGGAAAGGAGTCTCGCGGTGCTCCACTGCATCCCTTAAGGGCACCCGTCCGTCAGGCCTACGAAACGTTACAATTATCAGTCACGTACCAGACATGTTAATCAACGAGTCGGGCCATTCTACGCGCCCAACGTTCGCGCCGAGAGCGTTGGGTTCGTGGCATGCTCCGACGATATCCCCTAAGGCCACTGACTCTCTGATATCCTGCAGAGGTAGGCTGCCACCTTGGGGATCGATCGCATTCGCGGGCAACGCCTCGACCGCGTCCCGCAGCGGGTATCTTTGCGAGCCGTATTCCTCGTGGGTGACGGGGTCCTCCAGCGAATTCTCGATGGTCGGCGGGCTCTCGACAGCACCCCTTTGAAAGGCTGGCACGCCGATCACCTCTGCGTCCACCTCCCTCTGATTCGGTTGCCACGGCGGCGGCGGCGGCAGCAGCTCGTGAATGGATACTCGATACGAGGGCCCAGCGGCCGCCAGGCCCCCCAGAATCAAAACGAGCCAGGGAATCATCTGCAAACAATCAGCGCTGGAGTCGTGATACGCCATAAATCATACAGCTCTAAAAGGTCCGCGACGGTCCGAATGGAACGTGACAATGAGTAGCGACGACAAGTACAAACGTTCGACGGGGGATTAAATGGTAACGGCTGACAGGGGGTGTCAAATACACGGGTGATTAATTTTCTCGGTAGGACTCCGGCCTGCCGGTCGGCCGGATCGCGTGGATTCGCCTATGCGTGTCCGTATGCGTTCGTGCACGCGACCCACCAAACCTGTCCTGCACTCGAAACGCGCGTGCATCGAGACCGGAAAAGAAAAATATGGAACAAGGTGTGCTCGGCATGACAAGAACCTCGGCCTCCCGATAATTGGGCCCGGCCAAGTTCAATCACAATAATGACCAGGTTTGCGCCGTTGCTTGAAAAACGGCCGACACCGCGGCAACAACAACGTACTTCTTTGTTGACCTATTCTTAGCCCCTTGGGACCAAGACAAAAGTCTCTCGGACACTCGGCGACCTAGGGGGCTACCAATGGTCCCGGGGAGTGTCGGATGTCTCCCAAGCATTTAAAATAGCAGTTAAGCGGCTTCCACTCGTCTCGCGGCTAAATCGCTCGCTGTTGACAGGCCCATTGGCGAATTCCTTTTATTCGTCGCAAAGTAAACTGTCCGCGACCCGAGAGGAGCCCAGAAGCGGAGGAAAGAGAACGGCGAGAAAAATCGGCTTTTCGCCGGTTTCGTGTGCCGACAAGAGATTCCTCTGGAATTCGTTTAGACCCCGACGATTTCGTCGACCTTGCCATTCGCGTACCTACTTCGACTGAAATCCGTCTTCCTCGCGATGGGACAATAGGCGATACATTAGCCGCGAAATTGAAATTTATGCGGCCCCCGTGCGCTGATTCACTCGAGGACAAAGGCCACGCGGTGTACTTAAATCCTCGGTCGGTGGCGTTGAGGCATTAAAAATGCAAAGCCCGTAGGTGGAAGTGACCGGTCACGGCAGAGGACGACGTTTGCCAGTCCCCCCCGTCGGCTGCTTCCTCCGATAATAACTTTGAATGGCACGGACGACTGCAACGACATTTCACAGATACCGCGAGTCGCTCAATTAAATCCAGCAATTAAAATCGCAAGCAGTCGCGACGTTATCTTAACGCCCGAGCTACCGATGATCGAGCTGCTCGCTGACCATCGCATTGGCCTTTATTTTCGCATCTTATCTCCGACAAATGAGTCCGAACGGCAATCAGTCTCGGGCGCGCGCAACGGAAGGATACGATCTCTCGGTTCCGGTTAACGAGGCGGTAATCGCGGAGGCTGAGGGGGTCGGCTGTTCGCCGACGAACATCTTCAAGTACAAACGCTGATCGCCGTATAATCGTTAGACGGATATCTACGGAATAAGCGAGAAAATGGTAACGGGGATGGCAACCGGGGTAGAGAATGCGTCTGTATGGTAAGAGAACGAACCTTGCCCCGAGTTAGAAGCGGACGGGCGTTCCCGAAAATAGCGTGCCCAGGAGACGTCGATCCACCGAACCGTCAATAGCACCTGATCGTACTGCACTGACCGATGATTGAGAAGTCGCAATGGGCCCCTGCGGACACTTCTCCTCCTTCTGATACTCCTCCTGCTCTGTTAGGACGTCCGCGATGAATTTTTAAAAGCACACACCACCCGCCTCGCGGGGAGGGCTAACTTGCATGAATCTGGTATTCCGAACGCGCGAGGACGCCCATATATACCTACTCCATCGCCGGGGACCCCTCGACCCGCACCCTACAGACCCTGTCTCCAACGTCCTTGACCACGAGAACACGACCGTGTACGTATGTACACCAATTCTCCCGATACACCTCGCGCTGGTGACATTAAGCGGATCTTTTGTGTGCGTGCTCCTGCACCCGTGCACCCGGGGACGTTCCGCGCCTTCTAATCCCGCCGTTTCTGTCCACTCCCTTCGCCGACCGAATCCTCCGTTTCCCGAGCTCGAATGCCGAGTGAAACAAATGCATTTGGCGAAGCTATCTGCACTCCGTTCGCTCTCCGCTGGTAATCGACACCTGAAACGGCGAAATGTTTATTTCTCGAATAGCGTGACTGATCGCGGCCGGTCAGCATCCGGTACAAAGTGTAAATGCATATTTATAACAAGTATTCTGTTCGTACTTGACCGCGGTCTCGCGGATGAGACTCTAAATGAATAAACGACGGGCTCTTATGTTCTAGATGTTGAGCGCGATAGCGACGAGTCCTTAAGCGTCCTCTCTTCGAGTCTCAGGGATAAATGGAAGGTGATATCTAGAATAACGTGCCGCGCTTCTTTATGAACTCTCCGTCCTCTGTTCGACGTGTTGATTTCAATGACACCAGGAACTCGGTGCTAAGGTGTCACCAATCCGAGATCGTCTCCTCCGCTTGATCCAAAGAACAGCCGAATTACTGGAACTGGGTAAACGAGCGCCGAGTATTAGGATACAGAAAGGATTCGATGCGCATACATAAATTCACGGTGCCAGCTCTCTGCTTAGAGTTTCATGTCACAGGCACGACGATATTTCGAATAAACTAGGCAAGATTACCTTGAAACAGACGCAGGACAACCACGAGCTGCGCAATGGTTTTTTATTTTGACTAGTTGCGCGGGTGCAGTTTCAGTCTCCGAGTATCTTTCGCTTAAAAGTTTCCGCGGCATCGTCCCGCCTCGGAAATGCCGTCTCAGTTTCCACAGGCTTGGGGCCATAAAGTTGCTAGCAAAATTGAAAAACAACGACCGCGCAGTCGGCCGATGGTGAAATATTCCTGATATCCTCTCGAGCTACGTAAAGCCGCCCAGGGTCCGCTTTAAAACAAACGCGCGTGGTCCTCGAACCCCCTTACCAGCTACACCTAGAGGCCGGCGAAGAAGAAGAGTGGGAAGGGAGGGCCGAAGTTAGGGAACTCGTCCTATTGAAAACTTCACGAGTCGATCGTGCTGGTCGCCAGGTACTCAGGAACCAGCGGTGTCCTAAAAATAAGGCACTTTAGGGAACGGCGATGATTCGCCTTGAACTTTTGGCCGGTCGAGTTATCGTCTTGTTTGCACCCTGAAAAAGAAAGAAAGGGGAAAGTCTTAGAAGGCATCCTAACGAGTACTCTTTTCAGCCGAAAGTTAGGCACAGGATGGAGATGTACTTACGCGGTTACGTTAGTGGAAAGGGAGAGAAGGCCAGGCGAAAATGTCCCTGGTTGCCGACGAGAAACAAAGACGGAATTTGGGTGGCGACGGAACATGTTAGACGGAACGGGTATTCAAATCCGCCCAGAATTCCGATAGCACGATTAATTGTCCTTAGTTCTCCGAATTACTTCGGAGTCGAGATCCAGTTCGGGCAGCCAGGCTTCTTGACAGAGCGGATTATGGATGTGATCTTTCAAGTTCATTGGCATCGGGAAGTCAAACGTTTCGACACAGCTCGTATGAGTTTCTCGTGGCGTGGAACCAGTTAAAGCATCTTAACAGCCAAATGGAATACATAATCAAGCTCGTATTCTTCTTTTCTTTTTATAAATAAACGTGACAGTTAGACACGCGCGAGGAGCTCCGCAGATGGGGAATGAGATACGTTGCTGTACCTTCTGCCATTCTCCTTGTTGACGATTGTACTATGTACGACACGAAAATTTACGATCGTTTCAGGGAATCGCTCAGGTCCTCCGTCGGCCGACGATTCCACGGAAAAGAAGCCTTGACCCAATCCCGGGGAACATTGTGTCGCGTATCAGGTCCAGGCATTGGCCATTAGTGCACCGCCTTCTAAACGTTTCAGATCATCGTATGATAGTTCAGAACGGACGTATACACGGGAATGCTATTAACACGGGGGCAATAGATAATTCGGGGGACAAAACTGTTGTTAGTTTGCTGTCAACGTTGCCGGGCGAGACGCGGCGTGATTTATACAACACCTTGGACAGTCATCGGATCCTTGGGGAAAGTCGCCGAAACCACGGGCGTCGATTAAAATTACGATACACCCGAGGGAAGCTATCAGGCTGGTATTTAATTACGTCACCTATAAGTTAATTCGTACCCGTAACTGTTCGATCGAGACAGCTGAATGAGAAGCGGAGAGAAAGACGAGGCGAGATACGCGCGATAAGAGGCAGCCGTTGGATTTCGTTTCCCGCAACAAGCAGCAGGCGGCTCAGGTTCAGTGACGTTAACATAAAGGAAAGTACTCGGGTGTCGACAAAACCGAATCCACGACATGATCGACACGACGCCGCTTCGGGCTCGAAGGGTCTTAAGAGCGAACCAAGGACACGACACCAGTCTCGGGCCACTTTTCTGGCTGCTGGTTAGTGACCCGGGCCCATCCCCGGAGCACCAACGTTTCGATTATGGTCCATGGAGTTCGGGAGGACTCTAAGCTCCCTCTCCCTGTTCCTCTTTATTTCTCTCTCCCTTTTTTATTTCCTCCGGCTCTTTCTCTCTACTCCTCCGTTCCTACGAGGGATATCGGTGCCTATCTTCGCTATTTATCGCTCTCCATCTTCGCGTGGGCGTCTCATGAATAAATACAATTCCCTTAATTATTAGAGGTGCATCGCTGGTAGGCCGCATTGCTAAAGATTACGGATTCCGCGCGCTTTTCTCCCTATCGTCGCTGGGGTGGCTCGAGCATCGCAGCAACGTTACGTTCAAGTACACGGAACCGGCCGTCAAGATTAAAACTAACACTTATCCGCCACTAAATAAAACATAGAAGTTTATTCCGCGTGATGTATTAAAGAACGCGGATACGCGTGCTCGGCGAAACGCTCGCGTGACCGGTCGTGCAACCAGAAGGCTGCAGGATTCTCGGTGGACAAAAGGTAAAACACATTGTAAACAATCGTTGAATCGAACACCTGAGAGCCGTGGTGTATCCCTGCAGCGTAAATGCGTGCGTAAATTGACCGAGCCCGCGTTATCGTGTCATTAACTCGAGAGCGGTGCGTCGTAAACGCAGATAGGCCAGGACGCATCGCGGACTGGGGCTCGCGAGCATTAACAATCGCGAGTGATTGTCTGGACGATGGTCACCAACGGATCCTTACTCAACTTCGATCCGCTCTTTCGCGACGCTTCACGACCGTGGCGTA
This sequence comes from Andrena cerasifolii, assembly GCF_050908995.1. Lineage (NCBI taxonomy): Eukaryota > Metazoa > Arthropoda > Insecta > Hymenoptera > Andrenidae > Andrena > Andrena cerasifolii. Next base: position 8,074,796 of record NC_135123.1, read on the forward strand.
GATGAAGCGGTGCGATTAGTCGGTCCACATGAACGAGCGACTTCAAAATATCCTTTAATCTTCTTACTACTTGTTTCGCTGTATTTCCTTCTTCCTTGATTCCTCGTCTGGATGTAATGACACCTGAATCATTAAAACTTATTTCAATAGGAAAGTGGGGACTTGTTTCCTTGTAATTTGAGGCGGATAAATAAAGGGAACGAAAACATACAGCGAATTAATGACTCTGAGAATCCTCAAACCGCGGAGGCCTCGCGCTGAAGCAATGCGTCATCGCAAAGTTATTTTTACAATAAGTACGAAAAAGAGACGAGACGTACGGAGCGGCGTTCGGTTGGAGCCGATCGGAAAACTCTGCCACCGACACAATCGGCGTTTACGTAATTCAAGTAGAAAAAAAAAGAAATGAAGGGCAATTTCTTCGATGTCTCGTCAAAGGAGATAACTGTCGTTCACAGATGCATCTGTCGCAAGCAGATTTCAACCCCCACGAGGAAGGATCCACGACGCCGCGTATAAAAGTATCGTGCCCTGCCGGAGCTTAGGGCACATCCAGCTTGCACGTCCAACAGGAACAGTTATTGCATTCGCAGCACCCGCTTCACTGAGGAGAAACAGTAAGCCGCTTAAAATTGTAATCCCCCACGTGTACACTTATTTTCATAATTATACAAAAGTCTGTCTCATACTTAACTATCGCGCGATTAAAAGGGAAAGCTTTATCGGCGAGGATTTTATCATCTTCTGTGTGGTGTTTTCAGGAATAAGACATGGCTTCGATCAAGTGCATGATCGTCTTGATCGCGATTCTGGGAATCTCCTACGACGCGTTGGGGGCGATCGAGGACCCGGAGAGGAATCTCTTGGGACTAAGCATCCCGTACGGCCGAGGAGTGGTAAACAGATGCACATACAATATTAATGAACATTTATAGAATAGGATGATTTCTCGTTTGAAACAACTTTCGACGAAAAACACGACCTGGCTTCAGGAAATGTAGGAAGTTATGGTTTCAGGATAACGAGCTGCAACTTGCAAGGCTGCTGCTGTTACCTCCCCGCCTGTATCATCCTAAACGCAATTCCGAACTCATAAACTCGCTGCTGGGCTTACCGAAGAACATGAATAACGCTGGAAAATAAAAGTTCTCGGATGAATCGCTGTTGGAGACTCTATTATAATTAATGAATCTTAATGTAAACGGAGCTATGCTTTATTCATCATGTACATTTCGAAGAATCTCCCGGGCTTGTAACGTGTCGAACTCAATAAAGGTAAAAAAATATTGCGTCGTTGATATCTCCTCAATCCCTCACCTGTTGGCAGCTCTAACGATTGTCGGTCACTTCTCATAAATACTTGAACAAAGTAAAACGAAGCGTATAAACATAAAAATGTTCCACGACCAAGCAACTTTCCTCTGTTAAACTTGTAACATTTTTTAATCGTGTGCACGCTTTTCATTGAATATTATGAACCAAGTGCGGAACACCAAGTATTATGAAATTTATGTACAAAGTTCATTTCGTAGAAAAGCACACGGGAGGCTGCCTTCCGCCTTCCGCGAAACCCATGTGAAACCCGGAATTGCTCGAATCAGCATCATCTCCGTCTCCTAGTTGTTTGTACTCTTTTCCTCCGCTCGGTGGTTTCGGGAAGCGTTCGCTGTTCGAACTCCGAGCTCTGATTTCGCTGGCTACGTAGGAAACATCCGCGGTTCGATCGGTAAAGGTGCTTCCGCGAAGTAGCCGTGCTTTAGCGCGTCCTCCGCTGTTGGGAGTCGTACGTGAGAAACCTGCAAATACATTTAAGAGACGATAGAGAATAAAGTGCGATTCCGACACAAAATTGCTACGCGACGGAGAAAATATACTTATTCAACAGCAAGACGCCCAGATCCGACATCGATAAGTGGCCAGGGGATTCCCCGTCGGAGTGATCAGACTTGGCTAATCGATCGACGGATAAGGGGCTTGGATTATTGTAATCAGATCCGTCATTCGATTCAGCGTTAGAGCCTTTGTTCGAATCGTTCGACTCGTCATCGTCCTCGCTGCTTGATTCAGATGAATCGGAAGAATGTCTATCGGAAGATCTTTCGCGTATACTTCTTTGGCCATCGGACGAATGTCTGGACCTACGAAACAAATACTTCAAAGATATACAATAATTTCCTTTAATTCGTTCAAGCATATAATCTTACTCTATGGATTTGGAACAAACTTCATCCGAATGGATGGGACTTGGACTTTCGTCCGACAGTTCCACGATAGAAGGGTCTTGACTGGTGTTTGGGACTCAGCAGCCGCTTTTCTCCTCTCTTCATTCGTCGCGCTTCCAACTCCATTCTAGAAACTTCTTTTCTCCTGACCATTTCCGTGTCGGCTTCCAATAATCTTTCTTTCCTCAGCTCTTGTTCCGTCATCTCCTTCGGATCCTTCGTCTGTATCTGTATTTCATTGATTTCCATTTCATCCGCTTCCTCCGTAACGATCTCCATCGCTTCGCGCAACTGTTTCTCCCGGTGCTCTTTCTCCCGTTCCGCTTTCTCTCTGTCCCTATCGCGGAGTCTGTCGTGCTTGTGCGATCTCTTGTGACGCTGCTCGCTTCTCTCGGGCCGTTCCATCAGCTCCGTTTCCGAATATTGCTCCTCCATCGCCCTCATGTGCCTGTGCTCCTCCATGCGAATTTCACGACGTTCCCATACATCGTCTCCAATAGCACGGATCTCGCGACGCTCTCGCATACCTTCCATTCGCATTTCCCGGCGCTCGTGCGTATCGCGCAAGTCACGAGAGTCGTCCAGACGAATTTCCCGCCGAGTTTCTGCTCTGTAATCTCGAATATCCCGCGAATCCTCTCGCCTCTCTCGTCTCTTATCCAGCAATCTGTAAATAAAATATTATAATAGACAATGGTATAATCGCACAATGAGCCAAAAGTTACGCAGCAAGTAAATATACCGCTTCAAATATCTCAAATCTTCTATACCTTTCTTTCTCTCAAATCCTCCAAAATACGATCTCCGGTGCTCCATTCTTTCCTATCGTGTCTAGATTCTCTATGACCATCTATTCTTTCTAACCATACCATTCTCTCTCTCTGTCCCTTTTAGATCCATCGGAGCACTCTGGCCTCTCTAAAAGGTCCGCTCCATGTCTAAGGTTCCAGTGCTTGTCCCTGTGCCTGTCCTCCCAGAATCGTGGTGCCTAGACTTTCGTTCCTTCTCTTCCCTATGGTCCCTCCTATTGTCGTTCTTATCTCTCCTTCTCGTCGAGTTAGACTTGTGATGTCTGACGACAGCCTGCGGTGGCTTTATGTCCAGAGAATCGGCAGTATCTCCGCCATCCTCCCCTGAAAAGCTATAAGTATACTTTTCTCGAAATGAAAAAAGCATGATTCGTCAGGCACAACCAAATAGTGAAAGAATGTGAGTTCGAAGAAAACTTATCCCTGCATCGAGGATTTAAAGTAACATTGCTTGTGGGGATGATGAAATATTCTTTGACTGTTCGAAGTTAAAAGTTACGGTCGGAGATTAGAATCTAATTATTTAACGACGAATTATTCGTTACCTAAAATCATCCATATCCTTCGAGGGGCTTTTCTTTACTTCTCCGTCTTCACTTTGATTATCAATATCCATGTCAAATCTATTTTCTGACATGTTACGAGTGAAGGTGGAATTTATACAGCCGTCGTCACAGGCACGATCCGAGTCGAACGTTTGAAGCTCGCGCGAAGGAAGATGGGTGAACGCTTGTCGGGGCGAGACGAGTCGCGTCCGAGGTCTATCCGTGCCTAACGACAGTCGTGTCGTTCAAGCCAGGACCTACATAACATATGGAAACGCGTGCACAGAGACGACAGAACAACGATCAGTCGTTCAATCGGCGGGCACCTGCGACTGTTTCGGATTTTTAAGTCGGCCGACTGTCACAGGATTTAGTGATCCTCTAGGTGTAGTGATCGGAAAATGTGTTCCGCGCTTTCTATTGGTCGACGCAATTAGGGTCTAAACCGGAAGTAGAGAGAGCAAAAGAAACTGTAAAAAAGAGACAGAAATACTGATAGAAAGAGACAGAAATACTGACAGAAAGAGAAAGAAATACTGATAGAAAGAGATAGATAAACGTTTAGGTTATGTTACTTCCGGTTTTGCTCCAAAATCACTAACAGGATTTGCGCACGACTGTCGTACGACTTAAAGTCGTATGTGTAGCCTAGCCCTAACTTTCACTACGCATCCACCCATTTAAAAGCGACCCTTTCGAGCGTTTCGAGGGTTCTGAGGTGCTGCAATGCGCGCTGCAGATGCGTAGACGTGGCTTTAGTGTAACATTCCTGAATTTGACCTTGACCTTGACCGTCACCTTGCCCGACGGACATTCACCTTTCTCAATGTGATCGGCACAATAGGAATAAAGTCTCTATAAACACTCGTACACATGCGAGAGGGCAGTTAATTAAAGAGCACGTTCAAAATTGATAGCTTTCAAGTTATAGTTCGTTCAGCATTGGCTACTTGTTTCAATTATTTCCTTCAACTGTTCTCACATCCGTATTACTAAACAAGTAGTATTTAAACGAAACATTTTGGTTCTTGTTGTCCGCGATGGATTAGTGATTATCTACATATCGCGTTTTCTGTGGAGAAGAATGCATATTCTTTAAAATTCTTGCCTTCCTTATATTAGTTTCCTCGGTACTTCTTGTACGTATCTTTTATGAATTAATACTAATTACTTAAAGCATTTAATCATCGTAATAGTTCGAGGGGGTGTGCTATGACGTCAATTGAAACCAAAACTACATTGTATAAGTACGTACATATCTTTTGATTGGACGAATCTCTATTCTGGAATCATGACATTGATGCTCGGCGAGTGAGCTGTATAAAAGTAAAACGAAGAACAAGCGATCTGCGTTAAAGGAATTACTAACAATAAAAATGATTGACTTCATAGAAGAATGTATCGCTAATAACTTGTATCTCGAACACATTCTCGAAGAAAATGGTAAATAGAACAATCGAGTTCTTGGTTAACTCCCAACAATTTTACTACGATTTCACGGCTTTTCATCCTTCTTGTATTCGTAGATGTAACGCTAATGTATGCAGACATTCGCAGTGTAACAGAAGATGGTGTGCCAATTCGAAAGTTATTTATCAGTAACTTAGCGGAGAGGGTTTGTATTTACACATATGCCTTGCTATTTTAGCGTTCAATTGAATTTAAGTACAGGGTGTGGCTACAATGATAGTACAAACATGAACGGAGTGATTCTTTTGCGAAGCCTTTTTACAGAAGACTCCTTGTTTCGAGGAAATTCGTTTCGAAAGTCTCTCGAGTACTCGTGCGCTTGAGTAACAATTTGTTCCTATCCCTCTTTAGATCAGCATCCTTTCTCAGACTCACAATTGTATACACCGAAGCGGTCGCTTAATCTGTTTCAACAATTAATAACTCAAGAGATATTGGAATCAATCAAAGAATCCGTACGTACAACGGGAACTACACTCATATAGTTTATAAAAAAAAATCAAATTTGATTTCGGACCTGCTGTTCCATAGTTACACCTTCGACCAGCTCGCGTGGGGAGACGTAGAAAATTAATTAATATACTATAATTTATGAATGTTTTCCTATCTATTTTTTTTGTATAGTCTCTTAAGATAACATACTAAAAGTAGGTAATAAAAATTTTCTATGAAAACTGTAAATTATTCCTGAAAAAAAATCTTAAAAATGGCTTACTTTTCCGGCCGTCACAGTGGTGTTCCCCCTTAACTGAACAAACTAATAAATGCAGCTTTTCAACAGTTATTGTACTTTCCTGGATTTTGCGATTGACATTATCAATATTCATAAAGTGTACGCACACTTTCGTCGCCGTTCAAATGCCTGAAAAATAAAATCTTGTATAAAAAGGTTTTCATTCCCCGTCTTCGATCTACTTTGCTCGTACCGTCATTATCGCCATACATTATATGAGCGCGCAAAGTAATGACGTAATTGTATTTTTTTTTAGACTACGTATAAGAATCTTACAAAACTGTTTTCCAAATATGGGAACGTTGAAAGTTGTTTCTTACGGAGAAATCCAGAAAGAAAGAACTATGCATTCGTCACGTTTGACAATGCGGAAGCAGCTGTAAGGTAAAGACGGAATGAAAATGAAGATGAAATTATACGTCAAAGGACTTTAGCGTTGATAGAATATGATCTGTAGAGCTAGACGCGAAGATATAAGGCTCCACAACAGAAATTTAAGAGTTGAGCCCGCTGATTCTTGGCATCAACCAGAGAGCATGGAAAATCAATATTATAGTAGAGATTGGCAACGGTCTGACAGAAAACAGTCCAACGAGCAATGCAATCAAGATTACGTACAAAGCGACGTTTGTACGGGCACTAGCATTCAAACATTAAACGACGACTGCTTGATACATATATTTCTTCAGTTGCCAATTATAGACAGAATTAGCATAGAAAGGGGTAAACATTTATTTATAATTCTTTCTCATGGGCAAATGGCATTTGAAAAATTGATTCTTCGATGATTACAGTATGCAAACGATGGAGAGCAGTGAGCCAAGAATCTTGGTGCAGTGTAAAGAGATTGGATTTATTGGACAGCGGAGAAATCAATACAAATATCCTTCACAAAGTGTTGCTGCGGTGCGGTCGATTTTTAACGGAGATAAACTTATCCCAAGTTCGCTGTCCGTTAAGTCAAAGCACGCTGACCATAATTGGGAAATTGTGCCCTAATTTACAAAGGCTGGATGTCACTACTCTGACTGTTTCCGCGGCAGGTATCAATTCGTTAACGAATAATTGTCATGACATTACAAAGTTTAGTCTAGGCTCCACCACCTCTATGTGCGACAAGGATCTGCAAAAGTTATTTCAAATGAATCAGAAGCTACGATATCTTAAAGTAGTTACCGGTAAAATACGCGGAACGTGTCTATTACATTTGCCATTGGAGAGAATGGAGGAAGTAGTTTTACAAAAATGTACTTGCTTACGGGCATACTGTTTGTCTAAGGTAAAATATGTAAATAGATATCTCTTTACTCTGCCTTCCATAGGACGTTCGGCGACGGACAGTAGAAAATGAAATGGATGGGTCCTGCGTGGCTAACTAAGGGGGAAATCATGTTTGAAATGTGTCTTTCGTACTTTTTCAGGCGATTGAGAAATTATGCAATCTGAAGAATCTCGTGATACATAAATGCCTGGGAATCTCTCACAATGTCATCCAAGCTATCGGTACTTACTGTACCAGTTTAAAGACGTTAGAACTTTCCGACATTTCTTATTTAATACAATCAAACGATATGCTGTATATCGCGCAACTGACTAATCTCGAAGTTTTAAAAATCAACACGAATATTGTCGTCACGGACGAGCTTCTCAGTAATTTGGCATTGAAATGCCAACAACTTACTTACATAGATATAACTGGTAAGTTGGTCGTTCTGTCAGTAATTCGTATACACACGAGGTGTATGGCGCAAAATGTGTTAGGCCGGGTACAGACTAGAGGCACGAACGCGAACGTTCAACACTTGCATGTTTATTCTGCCTCGGCTTGCCTCGTTCGCGTTCGTGCCTCAAGTCTGTACCCGGCCTAAATAAATCGTATTCTCCGATATTGCTTTTTGCGTTTTTAAATCACCCGTAAAAATGAATCTGGTAACTGGTATTCAAAACCTTTTTTTGTACTCTAAATAGGGAAGGAGTTGTGACGAAGAATATTTCTTATTGATCCTCTAATGAAATAATTTCTTATATGTTGCAGAATGCGATTTCGTTACGAATGTGGGTATAGCGGCCATAGCCACGTTACCGAAATTAGAAGTGTTAATAATGAATTCCTTGTGTCAAGTGACGGACACAAATTTACGAGACATGTGTAATCTGAAGAGATTAGAGTGTCGCGCATGCAATTTTACAGATAAAACAGTTATGGAACTTATAGCATCAGCGCCACGATTGGAGTTACTGGATTTATCATTTTGTGGCGGCATCACAAATCTCACATTGAAGAAAGCTGCCGCCGTTACTGTTAACCGAACCAATATTATAATTTTGAAAATATTCGTCGGTGGGACTACTGTAAATTTACGAACGTTCGACGAAGTGTCGCCGTTTTTGCAAATAGTCAATGTACTTTTCTAGTCACTGTTATAGCTTTGTACGGTATTATGTAAGTCTTTCATAAGGAAACATAAAAAGCGTCAAATTCCTGCGAAATTAAAAAGTACCGTAGGTTACGGTAAAAGCTCTATGAATGACTCCCAATATATTCTTGACTGCATAGACACGTCATATCTTTCGCTGCTCAAGTGCCAAGTCACAAGAAATGACGGTTCAATGTAGGATAAATTTATTCTTCGAATAATTACAACATTTAGACAGTGAATCGATACAACGGCAATTATTATGCACAGACTTGCAACGACGAATATCCATATATTTTTTTAATAAGTGCCAGAAGTAATCAATCATCCCTTCGACAATCAAGATTCACTGCTTTGCAAATAGAATTTTTAACTGCGCGTCATATCTTACATTTGTTTCTTAACAGAACAGTATCATCGAAAATGTTTCCAGTCCACGGTACACGCGCTGTAAATATGTATCGTGCTGTGGTAAATAGCGTTACGCATATTGTTATCAGGCATATAAAATATAATACGAAAGATCAGTTCTTGGGCGTCTTACGCTGAGATACGTAAGTGTGTATCCCCACTACGCTTGCAATCACAATACGCTCGTAGTGCGCTCCGATATTTTTTAGCCAAATCGGCAAAGGCTGATACGACACTACATCTATAAGAATGTAATGGGCTAAGCGAACACGGGAAACTGTGTCCCGGGGAAAGATTTACTATTATATAATAGGTGTAGTGTCATATACGTAACGAATCTTTCCTTCAATTCTCAATCGATTGTGATTCAAAAATAACTGAATCTGTAATGTTTGCATACTACGGTTTAAGAATGCTTACGCTATCGTTATACTATGTACAATGTACATATAGACACTCTTTGTCAGCACATTACAATGATAAGCAACTATGCCTACTGAATTGTACAATATTAAACATCTTTCTATCACTATAGTCATATAGTAAAAATAAAAAAGAACGACTGCTGTGATACAGCAACGAAATCATTGATTGCTATATTCGTAATATATATATATATATATATATAATGTTCTTTTTCTTTCCAATAAAGATTCGAAAATTTTTAATCCTATCGAGCTATGTTCCTTTCTCGTAATTATAATAAAAAGTATTAACATCTCTTGATTACAATTAATTACTGAGATTAAGTATAAATACAAAGTGGCCAAATGGCCGATTCCCAAATATGGTTCACAAAAATTGCACAATACTCGATGCATAACTACACAGTACATATAGTTGTATATATTAAATATCGTGTGAACACATGGACACGCATGAAAATAATGTTATTTATCGAACCTACGAAATGTAACGTTTCCGACCGCGATGTATTTAATACAAGATAAATTAACGTATTTGCAGAGATACCGTGTCGTTTTGTGGTTTAAAATATTTTCATCTACGACGCGGAAGTTACGTATTAATTGGTGCTAAATAAAAGAGTACTTCGGGACCATTGTTTGTTAAATTGCACAAGTTACGATGAAGTGGTATTCGTAATATTGTTACACCGTCGTATTAAATACACGCTCCTCCAACTACTTATACATTCGTTATTCGAAATACTGCTGTGTTCAACTACAATTTCAAATCATTATTCAATCGCGGATCGATACTTGGTAAAAAATAGCGTGTTATTCTAGCGATGATAAAACAAGTCTTTTTTTTCAATGGTGTGAATAATACTCTACGAACGTCAGGTACAAATGTTATACTAGTAACTTGATCTCTAGTTAACACTTCTTTTCCTCGAATTCTGTTAAAACCGATGCCCATTTATGTATCCTAGTATCATCACAGGGAACACAATCTGCCCATGGGTGTACGATAACGTTAAACTTATAATGATAATAGTTTATCTTACATACTTTCAACAGAAGTATATCACGAAAATAGAAATTACGCACAATGTAAACGAAAGTTTAAGCACAGTGACGTATTTTATGCAAACATGTCGATATAGATTTCCGTCTTTCGTAATATCCTATATACATCGGAAGTAGCTGTATGAAATTTTAGATTACTCTGATCGCGACTTTGAAATCGGGTCTGGGTGATGTATCGATAAAACAATTTAATACCCTAAGTCTGGATTTCACGAGTAAATAGAACGTATTAACATATAATTAAGAACTAACAATTTGCATCCTCAAATAACTGTATTCCGTTATTTAAGGGAGGGTAAATCTGTGACACACATATATATAAAAAAAAATCTACCTTAATATACTTAAGATTCTATTTAATAAATACGTTTGCCCGGACGCTAAGAAATGTTCGAGCAATGGTATATAAAATATAGCGGATAAAAGGATGGCAGGGTCTAGTAAACGTGTCTGATTTCAAAATCGCGAGCGACTTTTGCTTCGGGGATTATTATAACGGAAACGAAGAAAATAAATCACAGACGCCACTGTATACGAATCGAACGAAAAGTAACTGAACTCCACTTAAGAGTACTGAACGCGTATGTAGGTAGTCAAGTATGTAAGAGTGACATTTATTCAGGATTGTACGTTTGCTAAACGGGTTGGAGTGGTCGGTTGCAGATCCATCGTGCGGCATACCCAGCCAGCGATGTCCACATTCTCAGATTCCGCTTTCTTCACCCATTCGTGATTCTAAGAACCAAAGAAAACGATTGAATGGAAGGGGTACTTAGATAGTAGGAACTTTTGGTGCGAGCAGAATATGTACCATTAAAGTCTTCAAATCTGCCCTCTCGGCAGGATTTTTCTTCAGGCAGCGATCCACGAAATCCGTAAAAGCATCGCTGAAGATTCCAGAAGGCAGTTTAGGGGGTGGTTCGTTGACAATATAATCTAACAATTCGAATATGGCCATTGGGCGTGGACTACCTGCACCTGAAAGGTGGTACATTCAAATTCAACACCGTTTAAGGGCTCGGGGACGTTACGATTTTTCATACGATGAGATCGAATACGACTATCTAAAACAGCGCTGTCCAGCGTAGGGGCCCCTCACGCGCCCGCTTCCCCTTCTAATCTTTCTCTCGCACAGCGTGCCTTCCATTGTCAAGGAGACCGCGTGACGCTAAGAAGGCTGCCATGACGGGCTAGCCTAGCTAGCGTCTTCGCGGTTAGCGTCGCGCGGTATCCCTGACAACGCGGACGAGAGTGGGAGAACCCCAAACTCCCGCGGGAGCGACCTTGGACAGCGTTGATCTAAAAACAACAGTCTTTAACTATGTGCGTGTTCGGCGATTAATTAGAGATGCTATCAATTTTGACCGGATGATATTTCGCACCTGATAGATCGTCACGTCTGTGGCAAAACTGTTGTACATACAACTGCATCCTCGAACTCATCGCACGAATAATCGTAATATCTATAGGGCCTTTTACACTAAGCGCCGAATGTCTGCTGATCTGGTTCTCGACCATGGCCGTCTCTAGTACTTCCGCATGCTGCTTTTCGTAACGCACGTTTCTTTGTAAGAAAATTGAAACGTGCTACTTTTCGTAACGCACGTCGCTATGACGTTGCAACAGCGCATTTCGAACAACCAGCAGTCCGACAACTATGTTCCGGCCGGTAGCAGAGACGGCCGTGGTTCAATCAAAACGCGCGAATGGCTTCAAAGGATGTTAAAATGTGACTGAAAATATAGAAGGAGGCAAATTTAAATGGATAATAGAGAAACCAACTGTGTCCAGGTGACTGGGTTGTTGGAGTAGAAGCATTATTCGTAGTAACACTGTCTGCTGGTGGTTGGCCTGGTGGTGTGTTGAATATCGCAGCCAAAGTTTTCTCATCCGGTGGTGGAATTGGGTACATTCCAATAGCCATTTCAACAAGGGATAATCCTAGAGACCAGATATCGCTTTGCACCGAGTAATGCGTGCCCTGAAGCCTTTCTGGCTGAGAACAAAAATACCAATACAAACGGAGTTACATTTGGAAACGACGCAATCCATGGTGTCCCAAACAGTTTGCATTCCAAATGATAATAATAAACGCAAATTAATCCAACAATATCTTACCGACATGTAGCTTCTTGTACCAACAAATGAGTTAGCCATGGAATCGATTAATTGTCCGGAAACACCAAAATCACAAATCTTGATCTCTCCAGCGCTATTTACTAAGATATTGCTCGGTTTTACGTCGCGGTGCATGATTGCATGTTTATCTCGTAAATAACTCAGACCTTTCAGGACCTAAAATAAGACCAAATATTATCCAGTAAAATTGTTTGTAACGAAAAATGAAAGAGTGTTTTCCGTGACAGGTATAGAGTATAGAACTATAGAGACATCAAGCAGAAAGCTTTCCAAGAATTACGAAATTGAGCAAGTAGGCCATGACTTCGGCCATTAAATAAATGAACCTCAAATCGTAATCAATGATCAGATATATCCACGTTATAGGTAGTTTGTATTTTCCCGTCAAGACGCAATACGATCAATATCATTAAAAATGCCAACAGCTCAACGATCATTTTTGAATCACGTCGATAAGAAAAGGCTAACCAAAAACGAATTACTAGATCTCCAAAAAGAACTGGTCACCCAAGACCACACAATCCCATTAGAAAAATTATGCGAAAAGCTAAACACCGACAGGGTAAATGGTTTGACCGAAGAGCAAGCGCAGAAGATTCTCCTCGAAAAGGGACCAAATGCTCTGACTCCACCTAAAATAACTCCAGAATATATAAAATTTATAAAATGCATGTTCCACGGATTCGCTACTTTGATGTGGGTCTGCTCAGCGTTGTGCTTTATTTTATATGGCATCAGTATGCTGGCCGAAGACACAGGTGGTGGCATTGAATGGGTAGGCCTTATCATTACCTGCACCTGCCTGATCTCCGGTGTGTTTGCTTACGTACAAGAGAGCAAGAATTTAAAGGTAGGCGAAGCACAGCAGCCACAAATACATATGGCTTTTAAATGGTTCGACCACGAATATAACTTCTCCTGTGTAACACTTTGCAGGTGATGGGATCTTTTACGCAAATGGTACCTACTTTCGCAACGGTCATACGAAATGGTATTAAGACACGCATAGCAACCGAGGCCTTAGTTCCTGGTGACTTGGTGCAAATTAAATTCGGCGATAAAATACCAGCTGACATCAGGATCATTGCGAGCAATGGCCTCAGGGTTGAAAATTCGAGCATCACGGGTGAAAATGAGCCAGTCGCGCGGACAAATTACCCCACCGACGACAACCCTTTAGAATCCGCCAATGTGGCTTTTTTCTCGTCTTTCGCTGTGGATGGCGAGGGTATAGGTATAGTACTTGCCACCGGTGATGGGACGATGATCGGGCGGCTAGCCGGCCTCACGTCGCAACTCGTAAAAAGCGAAACACCGATAGCCAAAGAGATCAGACACTTCGTCCAAATAATCATCATCGTTTCTATACTATGCGGAATGCTATTCTTCGGTCTATCCTTGGCACTCGATCCCAATATACTAAGAGCAGTGACTTATTTAATTGGCATTATGATAGCCAACGTTCCCCAAGTCCTGCTGATAACTGTCACCACAAGCTTAACATTAACAGCCCAGAAAATGGCCAACAAGAATTGCCTGGTGAAGAATTTAGAGGCGGTGGAGACGCTCGGATCTACGTCGACCATTTGCTCCGATAAAACGGGGACCCTTACGCAGAACAGAATGTCCGTGTCCAACTTATGGTTCGGCCATGCTAGGTACAATTTCCCACAAAGCGAAATGCTGGGCGTTGAGAAGAACCTGCTGATGGAAAAACCAGCGTTTAATATCATGATCCAGAACGCCACTCTCTGCTTGCGCGCCGAGTTCCTAGCGGAGACCACTCTGCTGGATCCCATCGACGAACAGAAGATAATCGGCGACGCCTCCGAAACGGGCATCCTCAGATTCTGCCAGCACATACATCCAACAGAGAAGTTCCGCGAGGCATACCCGAAAGTCGCCGAAATACCGTTCAGCTCCATAACGAAGTACCAGATGTCGATACACAGGCACGACAAGGGATACATAATGATCTGCAAAGGTGCGCCGGAAGTGATATTGGAGAAATGCACTCATATACTAACTACGTCCGGGGAAACTGAAGTCATGACATCAATGGATCGCACGATATCCCGTCGAGCTTGCGCGGAGTTGGGGCATTTAGGGGAGCGCGTGTTGGCTTATTGTGACCTTGAGCTACGCGAGAGCGTCTACGGCGCAAATTACAGATTCAATACTGACTCCCCAAGTACGTACAACTTTCCAAAGAAGGGCTACCGATTCGTTGGATTTGTAAGTCTAATAGATCCTCCGAGACCGGCTGTACCGGACGCCGTGAGAAAGTGCCGCACAGCTGGCATTAAGATAATAATGATAACGGGTGACCATCCCGTAACAGCGATGGCGATCGCAAAGAAAGTCGGCATCATAAGCGAGGGACACGAAACCAGATATGAAAGGGCGATATTAGAGAACAGATCTCACACGCAAATCACGGACTCGGATAAGCATGCAATAATCGTAACCGGCTCGGAGCTGAGGAATATGGACAGCGCGGAACTGGACCAGGTCATACGAGGCTACGCAGAGATCGTTTTCGCGAGAACATCCCCGCAACAGAAGCTGCTTATCGTGGAAAGCTGCCAGAGATTGGGAGAGATTGTCGCTGTAACCGGCGACGGAGTGAACGACGCGCCTGCACTGAGGAAAGCGGACATCGGCGTGGCCATGGGCGTCACCGGCTCGGACGTCGCGAAGAATGCGGCCGACATGATCCTCATGGATGACAACTTCGCTTCGATCGTGACCGGCGTCGAGGAAGGTAGATTGATATTCGACAACCTTAAAAAGTCCATTGTGTACACTCTAACGTCTAGCGTGCCCGAGATGCTGCCCATGCTATTTAGCCTCGTGTTTGCCATGCCTCTGCCGTTCATCCTTGAAATGATCCTCTGCATAGATATCGGGACCGATCTGCTTCCATCTATAGCATTGGCATATGAGAAGGCAGAATCTGACATAATGCACCGCCCGCCGAGAAATCCGCAATACGATAAGCTTGTAAACAAACGTTTAATATCGGTGGCCTACGGCCAAATCGGCATGACACAGTCTCTAGCTGCCTTTTACACCTACTTTCTCATTCTTATGCTGAATGGATTTTTGCCTGACCGCTTATTAGGACTAAGACTAGAATGGGAGAACACGTCTATCAATGACTTGCGAGACTCCTACGGGCAAACCTGGACGTACGACACTAGAATGGATTTGCTAAACGAGGCTCGTACTGGATACTTCTTAGCTATTGTTATAACGCAAATGATAGATTTAATAATGTGTAAAACACGAGTGAACTCGATCTTTCAACAGGGGATGGACAATTGGTTTCTGAATTTCTCTTTCATTTTCGAGATCATTCTAACTGGCATTCTGTTGTACACGTCTGGAACTGAGAAGATATTCAAAACTATGCCTCTCAGTGCTTATTGGTACTGGCCGCCTTTGCCGCTAGGCGCGTTTCTTTGGATATATGACGAATTAAGGCGGCTATGCATTCGCAAGTTTCCAGGCGGGATTATTGAGCGCGAAACCTATTACTAAATATCTAATAATTGAAACGCTGAATTCGATCAGTTGATTGTACTATATTTCTCAGTTACTAATGATAAGTTCGCCATTGTTATTGTTGGGTATAATTACAAGGGGGCAAGTCGTAATGTTCGGATAAAATAAGATAAGGCCAGGGTTGCGAGGCGGTTCAGTACGCCGTACTGGCATATATGCCGTCACTTGACTTGGATTGTTTAATGTTGATATGACGTCACAGCGTCACCAACCAAATATAAGTGTTCCCCGTCTCCTACACCGTACCGCCAAAGAGAAGATATGAACGACGTCATATCGGCCAGCACTCCGCCGTTTATCCAGTACGCCTGGCAACCCTGGATAAGGCAGTAGCTTCTTACTACTTACCGCAGAAGTAATTGTACTTAATATAGGTTCTGGGATCCGTCCAGCTTTCTTTAATATTAAGTCTAACGATCCACCATCCATGTATTCCATGCATATACTAATTTCTCCATCACTGTAACAGATAAAATATATTAATGTCAAACAATAGCTCCAATTAATAAATCGAATTAATCGTACGCGTATAAGTATACCTGTAAAAAGCACCGTAGAAGCCGACTATATGTGCAAAATTGCACTCGTGAAGAACTTTTAGTTCTCTGATTATCTGCTTTTTGATGGCAGGCTTAACTTCTAAATGTATTAGCTGAAATGTTGTTACGTTCATTTCAACCGTAGTCATTTGACGCGGCTGCAGTCGAGTTACATTAAATACATATAATAACGAGCTATACCTTTCTTGCCATTATAAGCCCATACTTCTTATGCCTGACTTTCATAACAACACCACCATTGCCAGCGCCTAGCTCGCCGAGCTTTTCAAAGTCCTCGTCGCATAATTCGCCGACCTTCTCCTTCTGTCCTAAAAAACTTTCCAGCCTCTTCCTTTGTTCCTCGTCCATTTCTAATTCTTCTAACCTTTCCTGAATAGCGTCTATACTCATTTTGCCCATAACTCCGCTGTAATCGTAAGGAGCGTGAATGAAAAGAGACAGACAGAGATAAATTGCAACTTGTAGTTTGCGTGTTGAAAAATTGTGTTCGGTAACGGAATGTATTTACTCTGGAATCGCTGGTGGCCCAGAATAAATTGGCAACGGTGGTACCGGCGGTACCGGTGAGACAGCTGGGACTGGTTCTATCGAGCCAGGAGGAAGTGTCAAATTTAATTTGTTTTTTGACATTTGGTATGTAAAATGAAATTGAGCACCACTAATGCACGACTCTTATGCACAATAATCTCACTTGTTAATAACGTTGGCGGAAATTGAAGTACACCTGCTAATCAACCGAGAACTTATTTCTTTTACGATGTATCTCTTTTCTAAGTGTACCCGCGTAAATCACAGTGGACGAAACGTTATCGAAATCGTTCTCATTGCGACATTTGTTCGAAAATACAAGTACACCGTTGAACACAATACTTGTCAACCCCACCAGCCCCACTCTTGCCTCCCGAGAGCATAGAGCATATATACTGTAATTACTATATGCTCTAAGCCCGAGACACGCTACGGAAAACAGCATTCCCATCTATGACACGAGGTTTTGTGGCGCATCGCGCGTGCGCAATCGACTCGTTTCAACTTCTCACTTCTGATCTAACAAAATCTCTTTCACTTTTACAGTAATGATATTGCTTATACAAGAATGATATTAATGCGAATATCATGATATGTTGAATATTCATAAACTGCAAATAAATAGCGCTACTGAAAAAGGCATTCTGCATCGCTATTTACGTTTTGTGTCGGGTCCGGTCGACCACTATCTCGAGAAGAAAAAATCTTGGGGATTTATTCGTTATCGAAATAAAAATTGCCCGACTCTGCTCTCGAGGCAAAAGTAGTGTTGAGTGTTGACCGTCAGTTGACTGGGCGAATTCCACTTACGTCCAAATCGCCCGCGCTCACGACCGTAGGGATTATCCCTTTTTGTAATAAAATGAATATCATAAATTATATGCTCCTGTTTTTGAGTCGTAATTTATATTTAAAAAACTGTATTTTCGATAACGGCCCTTTCACAGATTTCTCTTCCATATTTCAGGAGACTTTCATAAATTTTGAAACGAAAATCACGGGCGTTGCGGGCGATTTGGGCGTAAGTGGAATTCGCCCAATTGTGTTCAGTCAGCCTGGTTCCAACTGGTTTAGACTGTCTATCTGTCGTTGGTATGAACTGTCAAGGCTCGAACTGTCAAATTCTTTGCCGGTAAACACCTTTTGATAAATGACAGAAGGCTGTATAGTTTGTTTCAAGGAATCATTAATTTGCCAGCGATCACCACTACATCATACAACTATGCACATTTTTTGCAAATTTCATGTAAATGGAAAGAGGTTATACGAATCTTCCCGGGAACAACTGCGACTGTAGACTCGCTCATGGTGTTCACCGTGTTCACTTTAAATATCCCTAGTATTACATTTTGTTAAAAATTCATATTAATGTTTTATTTCTCACTGATGGCTGATTAATGATCACAAATTAAAGGTAATTAAAAGATGAATGATGTAAATAAAGGAAAAGATAATCGATATCTAGTTCTTTCTAATTTGTTCAGAGTTATTTAAAATGTATAATATTAACTTCCAAAGGATTCTCGAAAACTAAATACTTAAATTACGATTTAATTTATGCACATTTAGACTAGAAACTTAAACAAGCGCTCTCATTTCGGTCTTATGTCGAAAATATCATAAGGTTGGTAATCTCGCTTTTACAGGAAGTCTCTTTCTAGTTGCAGATGTGACGTCTTTTCCTTTAAAATCGTGCTGTTGAGAGGTACGTATGGTGCGGCCTGTAACACTTTTCGAATCTCTTTACATCTGCAGTTTTATATAAAAATTTCTCTCGATACCGTGCAATTTTCGAACATGTGATTCCAAACTGTCGTTCAACTGAAAAAGTGCGAAAGATAAGTTCGGCGAATGATGATAACCGTGTACAAAATACGCGTGACGGAGGATCTGGCCGCGACACCTACATGGCAAGGTACCAATGTATAAAAGATTGTCAACGAACATTTGTATGATTTCAGAACACAATGGGGCGTTACTCTCAAGAACCAGTGAACGCGGCCAAGTCGTGCAAAGCACGAGGCTCTAACTTGCGAGTGCATTTTAAGGTAAATAAACGGACGACTGTACGTCGCATAGTGTAACCTCAAAATCAGTAGTGTTTACAAAACGCGGCGTGATGGTTCCCATTATCTACCGAACTTCGTGATTGTCCGCGTCTGTTCCACGTTCCAGAACACGCACGAGACAGCACGTGCCATTAAGAATATGCCCCTGCGGAGGGCGCAGAAATACTTGAAGAACGTGATTGACCACAAAGAGTGTGTACCATTCCGCAGATTTAATGGCGGTGTTGGCAGATGTGCTCAAGCAAAACAATTTGGCACCACGCAAGGTAAGCGTTAACACATTTCAACAAATTTTTGTGAGAATTGTGAACAGAACACATAACTCCTGTGCAAAGATGAAGTTCAGTGAGGAAGTAGGGAGTATTGACGAACCAAAAAAAATGAGCAAGGCATCACTGACACAATTTTTCCCAGAAACTAATGTAGCGTAGATAAATGTTTGTAGTTTGTCGTAGATGAAAGACACAGTAGTATGCCCTAGCTATGAGGTTTAACATGCCACTGCTCACAAATGTATTAAGAAATATTCAGTGAAATTTGTAATGAATTCGTGTATTGTTTTCACTGTTCGAAAAGTGTGCTTATGTTTTGTGTCTGACTTCAGGTCGCTGGCCCAAGAAATCTGCAGAATTTTTGCTGCAGCTTCTCAAAAACGCAGAAAGTAATGCCGATGTCAGTGGGCTAGAGATTGACCGTCTTGTAATTAATCACATTCAAGTCAACCATGCTCCTTGTTTGCGCAGAAGAACATACAGAGCTCACGGGCGCATCAACCGTTAGTGTTTTAAAGTTATTGCCATTTAAAGCATGAAAGGAATGGTAATTGATGCGTAATTAAATTAATTTTGTGCTTTTCCATAGCTTATATGAGTTCTCCGTGTCACATTGAGGTGATTTTAACTGAAAAAGAAGATTTCGTGATGAAGAGTCCAGAAGAGGAGCCTTCGAAAAAGAAACTCAGTAAGAAGAAGCTTGCCAGGCAAAAAGAGAAAATGATGAGGGAATAATTTTTCACGCTAGCTGGATATTGAATGTACCATGGAAAAAATGAAAATTACTCTGTTCTATAATTGTTTTACTTCATTCCTGCCCTTTCCCAGTATTGTAAAATAACGAAAGATGAAAAGTCACTTGTTTGTTGTATATTTTAATTAAACTTTATACTGTTAACAATACTCGAAGTATTAGAAACGAATATTCTTATAGTAATTTTAGGACGAGCATCGTTTTATTTTCAAAAATTTCATACAGCAAGTGCTATTGTAATTAAATATCGGAATGATAATCTAGAAAACTATACCTTCGAAATGTAGAAAACCGTTTACGTTTCGATTTATGTTGATTACCATTGTATGATTATTCGAATCATATTTATTATTTGGAAAAATTCCATCTGCTGGAATAAATCGATCCAAGTTAAGATACCTGAACAGTTGGAATGGCTTTGTATTCGAATGCCTATTCCCAAGTATTACCATTTCCATACAGCCCACTTCGTTGCAGGGACGTTGCAGGAAAGTTGCGATGTTGCATGTTTGCAGCGGAATATTGCTGTATCGTTGTTGCAACGTTGCCGTGCAATAGTCCCGGTAATGTTCCGGTGCTCTAGGGGTTTACAGGTGTGAAACTAAAACTATGATTAATCAGAAAAAGAAAGGATGTACAAAGTATTAAATGCAATACTAAACATAGTCTCGTTTAATTTAATATTATCAGGGAGTTATAATCTGTCTGGACCTCGAATAAGGAGAATCGGCAGTTAGGGTGGGATGAATAAATTAAATATAATGGCGAACGTATTGACAAGTACTTCTGAAAAAAAACACTTAACTACCCTTCATTATTGCACTTCTGTTTTGTAATTAAAATATTTGGCAATTATTACATTTTGACAAATATGAGAAACATTTTATGTATACAACAGCGACGGCTGTGTTTGGAATGGGATCGAACGACGAGAAATACAAAAATACATAATAAAATTTACACGCATTTAGGAATAGACTCCATTATGTAATTGCCAGGTCTACTTTTCACATTTTGCATCGGTGTATAAAATTCACACGCCTCACGGTTAGCGCAATCTATCGAGTATACCTAATACTTGAAAATACATTATAGAAATACCGTGGAATATTTATTTTCTTATAAAGAAAACGTTATACGAACTCGCATTCGTATTTTTATTTCTTCCTCGAGATACACACTAACGTCTAAGTCTAATATCTATCGCGAAGTCTAACGGCTAATACTACTTTCTTTATTGTCGTTTAAACTTGATGTATAACATAGGAATGTGGAGCTCGATTATAGCAATGATCATCCATTCATGAAAATAAATGTGGGCAGATGTGTGAGCGTAAATGTGCTACTTCAGAACGTCCGATGTTTCTGTGCTTGAAAAATTGCGTAGACGACTGTACATATCGATTCAGGTCTGATATAATTCTCCACTGGTATCAAGAAAGTGGCTCTCGCGTTGTGTTTGGTAAAAATAAGCACAATAATCCTCCGCCTGTAAAATAAACAGAAATTATGCTTTTTATTTCGACAAGTGACATATTTCAGGCGATATAAAGTGATGACCAAATAAGATGGAGCACTTAGGTATATAAATGCGTATAGTTCACGGAATAGATATAGCGAAGTCGTAGAAGCAGCAGGTGTAAATAGAAGGTGTAGGCATGCATCGTAGTAGAAGTGAATAGATGTGATAGTAAAATGGTTGAAAATGGGAAAGGTTGGGAAAAGGGAGAAAGAGTAGAATAAAAGAGGAGGAAGGCAATATGACCAACAGTAAGACGAGAGCGATGAAAAGAAATAAGTAGAGGTTAGAAGCGGGGAGAGGAAAAGAGACACGTGTAGGAAGGTTAATTTTTATACGTGTCAACTTGTACAGACTGTTTATGATAAAGCACTGACCAATCAAAAGAGCAGCAACAATGAAAGTTGGTGCTGGACAGTACATGTCCAGAAGTTGGGCTATCACGATGTTTCCAATAATTCCGCCGAGACGTGCCGCGACCATGGAAATAGCGATTCCGGTCGCGCGGAGGTGCGTCGGGAAAACTTCTGTTATCAGGCAGTCCAGTGCCGCATTTCCACAGCTAATTACACCGCTGAAGAAAGCCGAAACAATCAGGTTGTGGGTCTTATTGTACACAAAGTACAATCCAACCGAACACAGCCCCGATGAAAGTGTACTAAACACTGCAAACAAGATTGTCAAGAAGTTTGAGAGTATGATCCAAGCTGCTTTCTAACTTTATTTTAGATTAATTAAACGGCGATATCTATCAAAATGTGTTTCGAGTAAAAACGAAAGAGTTTCGAGGGGGGCATTTTATAGCGGACATTATTCTTTCGAATGAGTCGATGGTCGAAGGAAATAAAGGAAATATGATGCTTACCGAGGAAAAATTTACGCCCAAGACGATCCATCCCCAAAACAGCGACGATATTTGCGGGGATGGCGGACGCTACTGTGATCAACGACTCGAGGAAGACGGACGCGCCGATCTTGTCCGAGCAAAGGTTCTCGACATTGTGAGAACCCTTTTTGACCACGTAATCGGTGACCTCGCATATCGAGGCGACTTCGCCAGGATGATCGCGATGGAATTCATCGAAACGGTTGAACAGCTCGGGGAACCACATCATTAGACCATAGTAACCGATGTGAAAGGTAAAGTTGATGATTATCGAGATCACGGTGAAGCGAAGGATCGGTGAGACGAACAGCTTTTTACTGTTGTCCACGATGTCGCCGAGCATAGTTTTGCATTTATTCTTTTCGACCTTGTCCTTCACCGGTTCCGGCACTTGGAAGTCGTCCAGAATCAATTCTTTGACCTGTGGAAAGCGCACAGTTATTAAGAATCGCGATCTGTTATCCGACTCGATTTTAATGGATCGGCCACGATTCTCTTAACACTTTAATCGCATTCTCAGTGCTTAATCTCTTAATGTGGGGGATACTATTAGTAAGAAATAAGATCTGTTTATTTTGTCATAGTGTTAAAGCAACAAATACAGTACTGTGATCCGCGATATTGAAGAATTTAGTATTAAGCCTTCTACTCGTAGGATAAGGTCAAA
Source organism: Andrena cerasifolii (assembly GCF_050908995.1). Taxonomy (NCBI): domain Eukaryota; kingdom Metazoa; phylum Arthropoda; class Insecta; order Hymenoptera; family Andrenidae; genus Andrena; species Andrena cerasifolii. The sequence continues at coordinate 8,097,854 of NC_135123.1, forward strand.
GTGATTGGTTGTAGCAGTTGCATATATTATTTAGTGGAATGTAGTTTACATTGATCTTGCAATCTGCAATTTCGTAACAGAAGTTGAATTAGCATTAACGTCAGCACGTCTCTATTTAGTTAGATTAAGAGTATATGTATTCTGCCTATTTTTTTAATTGACACTTACTTTTTACAAGGGAACTTAGGCAACCGGAAATTTCAGAAAATTATGCAATTTTGTGTGCAAGTAGTTCATCCATAGGACAATCCTATTTTTTGGTACCATAGTGCAGTTTTAGGGGGTGAAATCACTCTTGAAAAAAATTCAGAATTTTTTTTTCGAGGAATATCTCGAGAACGGTGAGAGATATCAAGAAGAAGTTTAAATAAAAATGATTTACGAACTACGTTTGATCTACGAATAGAATGAAACGATTGCAGTCGGCTGAGAAACAACAAAATCGGACCACAGCAATTCAAAACCTTTTCTTTTATACTTTTCTACTTATACGTATGTTGCTCTATCGATCGAAGGTTCGTCGTAGCATCACTGATACCAGACATACCGTTGTAGTTAATTAGTACAGTGAATAAGTATTTACCGTGTAAGTGTCACGTGATTTGCCAGTGTTAATGGCATAAATCCCGCGGAAGATGTCGAGTGCCTCTTCGTATCTTCCGCAGGATAAGAGGTATTTGGGGGATTCGGGGAGCAGCATGAGCAGCCCCGCGACGATAAACGACGGAGCAGCGCAGATCAGCAGGAAGATTCGCCAAGAATTGTACGTGAACGTTGCGCTCGCAATGCCGATGTCATTAGGGATGATCGACCATGCTAGACCTAGATACAAGCAAGAGTGCATACATATTGGAGAACAAAAATATTCTTGACAAAATAAATACATGTCCTTTTAGTCTTATCTTGTCTTTTTTATTTCAGTATACTCGTGATAGTGTAGATAGTGCGTAAGACGAATCAAATAGCAACCTTACCGGCAACGAAAAGGTTCCCAAGCGTCCAAAATGCTGCCATGAAGGACAGCATGGAGCCTCGCTTAGACTTCGGCTGAAATTCAGCGAAGTACGACCAGATGACAGGCCCACTGCCTCCAAGGCTAAAGCGGAACAGAAAAATAAATATTATGCCCTATTTTGCATATCCTAACGCCATTATAAACCCCAGTGAGATCGAACATATCGATGTAGGAATTACGAGAGATCTAAAAAGGAAGCACGTCCTGCGTAATTTTTAAAATGCAAATTGTGAAGATTTCGAATTCGTCTTTATCTTAATGGCGCTGCATATCTGATAACATACTGCACATTCCATTGAACGGGTCGAATAACATTTGCTTTTACGCGAGTGTTGAAGAGATACAGTACCTAAACTAAACTCTCGCTATGGGCTCGTCTCGACTATGCGTTAAGCGCTCGCCGCCAGTCCCGAGCGCGGGCCCACAGCGAGAGTTTACTGTATCGCCGTAATATCGTCGATAAGGTAGATACTGTGTTTCATTAAAAATAGTGCCCTACACATTAAAACTCTTCACTATAACCACAAGATGAATACATAACGCGCGTTTGTGTCACTAAAACCGACAACAATTTACCCTGCGTTACAACCAACCCCGGTCTCCCCTACATAATCTAGAGGCAAGAAAACTAATTTTCTGTGAAACACTTCTTTGAGTATTTCTTTGGCAGAGAGTACAAACTGAAAAATATATTAGTCAAGTTTCATGCTGATGTAAACTATAATAAATTCCGAATTTAACGTTACTTAAATGAGTGAAATACGTTGTGGGGGGTGATTGATTTTTTTAATCGATTCACTTACGCAGCGCCGTTGAGAAAACGGAAGAACATGAAGAGTTCATAGGACTGGCTGAAGCTGGAGGCCACGATGCAAAGAGCATTCGTGAAGGAGATCGCGATGAGAACCTTCCGGCGACCCAGGGCGTCTGCGACAGAGCCCCAGGCATACGCGCCGGCCATCATGCCGATGAAGATGATCGAGTTGAGCCATCCCTTGGCTTGCGTGTCGAGCTTCAGATCACATTGTGCACTTGGCAGGATGAAGGACATGGAAATCACGTCCATCTCCTCACTGGTGCTGACGAAGCCGCATACCGTAAGGAGGAAGTAGTGAAATTTGCCATAGTCTGGAATCATCAGTGAAGTGGCAGAGAATAATGAAAACTAAAATTCTACCGAGCCCGATAAAAACAGTAAATACAGCGGAAAGTCAATTATCCAAAATAACGAAAATGTGAAGCATCACTGACAATATAATCGAATTTTCAGATACTCGTCCGAAGGGGAAAAAAAATAGAAAATTTATGAAAACGTAGTTTTTAGTAAAAATTACTTCAACCTTAGATATAATTGAAACTTGCTTCAACAAAATAATATGGTTATCCTTTTAGGGGGCGATTCTACAGGTCAGAATAAAATGTAAATTGAGAATAAATATTTCGTTACATCGCGCTGTGTTTTCGAGAAAATCATCTTCGAATTTTAAGTAAATATGCGTGCACCGAAGTACAGTTTTATTCGGCTAAAATGCAAAGTCAATTCTCTCCTAAACGAAGCGGGGTATTCGAAAACTTTATTCTATATTTTCGTCTTACTTTTGAGCTGTAGAATAGTCACCTAAAAGGATGACTGATCGAAGGGTAGTACTACGCGCATACACAGGATACGCGTAACACTTGATTCTTGATCAAGGTTTCGGTAAATTCATATTTATATAGATAATCGGCGTTCTACAATAGGGAAAAGTACCAGCGCATTTTTCAAACGTTGACTGTTAACGACGCGATAAAATTGTAGTAAAAGTAGCGATGCATTTGTACTTTCGAAACGGTTTAATTTGGTACAGTGGAAGGTACGTTCGATTACCGGTAAGTTCAATGGCCTTTTCAAAGTCTGCTTTAACGAAGGATCCTTTCTCAGGATCTAGGGTCTTGCCCTTGGTTCCAATACCTGTACACAGAAAATTATGGCGTGGTTATAAATCCGTAAGAATATCGTGCCCGTTAGGCGAGCAGATGGTGCCATTATTCGAATAACAGCCATCGAAAAAGTTCTGGAACTCTTGTTTTTAAAAAAACTCTGTTAGAACTTATATCTTTCGTTTAAGAAAATAGAAATGTTACCCTTAGGAACTTCTTCAGAAAGTGTTCTTGTGGGAAACAGTTATATTTATATTTATTAAAAAAAAGTAATAAATAATTAATAGTTTCAGAAGAAGTATTGAACAGAAAAGAGAACTTGTCAAGAATAATACCTAACTAACATTTTTTTAGAACTTACATGAATCAAAATACACAGAACTTCTATAACATCTGCGTAGAAATTATCTAAGTAGGTAAATATTTAGTTTAACTGTAATAATTATTTATTACTGTTGCAGTACTATTCATTGAATATTATTCAGTATTTGTCACTACGATTGAGAAATTTGTTTAATATCGATGAACAAAATATCTGTTTCTGTTATAGAGAAATTTTTATTTCTATACTTTATAAGTTCCATTCCAACTAGAATTGCTATTTTCAAGAACCTTTACTTTATCAGTTCTCATGGGAACTTATAAAGTGAGAACATTTTTAACAAAAGCCCCAGCGTCTATGTTTCAAATAGGACCTATTGAAAAGTTCAAGAACTCTTTCGAACCCTCTCGAATAATGCCCAACTCTGAGTAGATCCTCAGGAAATGTCTACCTACGGGCAAGTTCGAGATCCTTGGAGCCACAGCCGTTTAGCCGCTCGTCTTTTACATCACACTCTGAAATAGAAAAAAGTTTAAACACGCATATTTTCACTCCTCTTGCGATATTGCTCGAGCAAACACGAGGTTCACACTTCGCGAAAGTTGACGCTCGGTCTCGTAACGCGCCTGTTAAATATTGACATATTATTCGGCGTTCACGACAGCGGGGATCGCCAACGAAAGAGATTATTAACCTTCACGCGTGAATCGAAGGAGTTTATTAACCAGGCGATCGCCGCCCGGATCAAAGCACCGAGAACTATTGCGCAAAAGCCGGGGAGGAACCAGTGAGGTGGTACCAGAGCAGACTAAACTAGACGGGGGTTTCCGTAACTACGAAAAAGCGGACCCCATTGACGGTAGAGATGGCTCGATCTCTCGAACCGTGCACCACTGGTTCATTTCGTTATCTATATCTTTTACAGGCCTCCACTAGGGCCTTAAACCTTAGACCACTGATGAGCAACCTTTCGTCCGCAGTGGGCCCAAAGTGGAAGCCTACTACTCCACGCGGGCCCCAATTTTAAATACTTAAATATGCTAATCAGAGAATTCAATTTATGGGCTGAATTTGGTATTTCTGGCATTGATTTATAATAAAACCTAGAAGGTTTCTGATAAAACCTAAAGTTTTCTTAAACTTGATTTACTGTTTATTAGTAATATATACATATAAACAGGTACATGGACGTATATTTCTTTAATTACACGAGATTTACAAATAAAGTACCAAATAAGCGGTTTCAAATCTTTTTCACCAATATTACGTTAACAGAAACGAAAAAAGAAAAGTTAAACAAAGGTCAAAAAATATGAAATTATACAACATTAGAAAGGGATAATTTTACCCTATTTTTGCCGCAAAATTCATTTCGATATCCTTTACAGTGCAAAAGATACGCGCAAATGTCACGAAATCGTTCAGGCGGGCCGTAGGTCTGTGGCTGTTGGGCCGGCTAAATGCGGCCCGCGGGCTGCGGGGTGCTCATCACTGGCTTAGACAATGGCTTTCGTCACTGGATACGTGTAGATATGCACAGCAAGTTACGGAAGCATTCGTTTTCGTTTACTTTAGTTAATTCGACATGACAAATTTCTAAAATTATCTTTGTTTAATGTGTGCTCGTTGCCGGTTGACGTAGAACAGAAAGAAGATAAGATAATCACGTGGTGTGAAATGTACGGAGTTAATTTAATTAGATTACGCGGTATAACAATGAAAAATAGGGATTTCTTACACTATTCGTAAATGGCATAAATGCTGACTCGTTGGATATTCGTCGAATATTATTTTTTGAATTTTCGGGTTCGAGATCTTCCCTTGTAAGAAAAAAATACGAAGGACATAAGACAACTAACAAGAAGAGTATTTTAGGTGTCCGCCTCCGATCATTTTGATTTTTGGATATGTTATAGAGGACCGAAAAATAAGAAATACGTGTTTTTTTATTTTCCTCTGTTTTCATATTTGGGGGGTGAAAGCTGCGTTCAAAGTTAAGGGTTGAAAAATCATTTTTGTGGAATATCTCGAGAACTATTAGAGATAGAGGAATAGCGTCAATGGACGAATTTTGTGTCTTTGAATGCGAAACATGACTGCCTCGTCAGATTTTCAAAAATCCACAAAAATGATTTTTCAACCCTAACTTTGAACGCAGTTTTCACCCCCCAAATATGAAAACAGGGAAAAATAAAAAAACACGTATTTCTTATTTTTCGGTCCTCTATGACATATCCAAAAATCAAAATGATCGGAGGCGGACACCTAAAATACTCTCCTTCTAAGTGATAAATTGAATATTCCCGGAACTTTTACTCAGGCCACTTTCATGCCGAATCTGTGCCGAGTCCGGGTCCGAAGAAAGGTCCAGGAAACTTGTACGTACTATGATTGTGCTTTGAATCAGGTTCACTCTCTACCATTCTACGGTATCGGCGCAGTTGGGTGAATCCGGCTGGGTGATTGTGTCAAATGAGAAATCTTCTTGCTCGACGATAGGCCTCGATCGATATTAGATTGATCGCGTTCTGGCGGATCACTGGATCTCGGCAAATTCTTCCTGCTGAATCTGCGCTGATCTGCTGCTGCTCGTCGGCGGGGCTAGGTTCTGTGCTCACTTGCGAGCTGAAACACATCGCGAAAACAGATTTGCCGTTATATAAGCGAAAGAGGTGCACGCGACAAATCGCCGCGAATTAAGACGGTTGAAGGAAAACCATTTCTTCGAAACGGAACGTTCCGGGTAGAGGCGAAGAAAGCTATTGCCCGACGAAGTCGAGGTTGACGCTCTTTTACCTCGGATGGAATAAAATTCGGGAACGTTAGTGTCGAGCGTGCGTTACTTTGTAAACGGGGATCCCGCAATGTTGATCGATAATTTTGGATTGGAAACTGCAGCGGGTCCTTTCATAATTGGAAAATAAATCTCCTAACAATTTATAGCCATTTCAGGCGCTACCGCTTTTTAAGCGTTACTGTTTGACAGCTCCTGTTGCTTACAAAATAAGTAACGCTCACAGGACTCGATCCTTTGTAATACAGTAATGTTTGTAATACAGTGGTACACCCTTATCTTTCATTCTAGTGCACCAATGATTTTTTATATTTAACCCTTCGTTGACACACCCCTTTGTTCCAGGTCAACTTTGACATACCTGGGTGGCTCACACCCAGAGCAATTTTTCAACGACTGCCATTCTCATCTAAAGAATCCAATCGTAATGAAAAAAATCACCTACTTTTCCTATACACAAATCCACCCCTGACTATAGGTAACACAGAGAGAGAGAAGCAGGACGAGGGTGACCAAAGTTATCACGTCTCTCAATTAAGCCAATAAGATTTAATAATCGATATGAATTTAATTATATGTGGTGTATTTTAAAACAGCCTCATCGCTAGAGAATATATCGTGTTCTTTTTCGGTCTACGAATGCTGCAAAAAAGGCGTTAAAAGTATCGTTTATTTATGCATAAATCTGTGGGCTGTACGGCTTGCAGTGTAAGATATAAAAATAAAGCATGGATTTCAATGATTATAGCGAAACGTTGACAACGAGGCTGTCACGTGTTGCCCCCGGCAGTCACGGGCATGCACAAATTGCTTGGTAAAACATGCCTGTGTACGTTAAGGGGTTAAATAACATATAATACCCAGAAAAAGGGTAAATACGTTACGGTGCGAATGCGAGGTGCGAGGAGTGAGTCACGCAATTCGCATGCTGTGTATGTCTGCCACTCTTGATAATAGAAAAATATGATAAAGGGTAAAGTTGAATGGCATATAACGTTTATTGGGCATTTTTCGCGAGTAAAAAAGTTTTAGTAGTTTCGTGAGTGCATTATTGTTTTAAATAGAAATATCTACTCCCTTTTTGCATACACCGAGCCTTCTGAACAATTTGCGCTCAACCCTTCGTAGTCGCACGGGGTGTATCGCACCCCAGGGGCGATTTTCGGGCACAAATGTCGCGCCTAACTTCCAAAGGGGATTTATCGCGAGAAAAATAAAAATATCACTTTTTTCCACGACCGTGGAAAATCGCTGTGTTTCAACTATAAATATTTCATCGTATCAAAATTATATTTCTAGGAAAAGAATATTAGAGCATGATTTTGCGAGCATTACGAATGTACAATTATAGCTCGAAAGTTAAGAGATTCGAAAATACAAAAATGGTAACGCAAAAATGACACTGGGGTGCAGTGAACCCCATGTGACCTATCGTGATTATAAGAAGGTGCGATCATGAACATATTTTTACAATCTTCAAGCTTTATCTGAGAATTTTTGCGACATAATTTAACAGTTATTTCTAGAAAGTAGTTGATTGGAGAAATAGGTGTGACAACCGAGGGTTAAGTGTAATTCAAGGGCTCCTGTAGAAAACACTGTAACAGCCAAAAATTAAATGCTATACTATATTTTCCGGTAAAGTATTTTTTAATTTTGGCACTCTTACAGTGTTTTCTATAAGAGCTCTTTAATTATTTTCACGCTTGTCGGACTCGATAGACAGCAGCGGAGGAATAAAATGTTAGAAATACAGAGCAATTCTGCAATCAACAAATACCAAAAAAAAATCAGAAGTTAGACGACTAGAATAATCAAGGTTTAAAAATGAACGAGATGCTGCCGTCAGTAATGAGTAGAAATATAGGCGCCATGTGAAAATCAATTGTTGAAAGTATAGGGGTGTTTCAGAAGGCTGCATTGACTCCCTTTTTTCAGAAGAAATCACGTAGTGTCTGATATAGAATTAATCGTCATATCGGGTATGTAGAGTTCCTTTAACGATCAATTACGTTCAACGATCTTCTACGAGCGTCTAAACGATCAATCGCGAATCAAGAATAGCTATTGATCACGGATCGTGAAATATGGAGGCCCTTGAGAGTGCGTTCGCTTGCTTTTGCATCGAAACGCGCGGTCACGTGTTTGAAATCAATATCCAGGGGTTAAGTAGGGCCAATTTGTAATTGCACCGATAATGGGCGTTGGTCGTAACGTTCTGAAAGGCTACGATTCGGAAGCTTTCCAATGGTGGCGGCGATATTGGAATCTGCTCGGAAACCGGCTCGCATCAATTTTGTTTTCCTTGTCGAGTTATTAGGTCGATCGGATCACTCGTTCGTTTTCTCCCTAGATCACTCGTTCGATGAATAATTAACCCTCCGCGGTCGTACCTTCTTATAATCGGAAATTGGTCACGTGGGGTTCACTGCACCCCAGCGTCGTGTTTGAGTTGCCATTTTTGTGTTTTTCAATCTTTTAACTTTTCAGTGATAATTGTACATTCGCAATACTCATACTGTTCTATAAATGTCAATTTGGATATCAACATATCCAAGTTCGAATTTAATGTCAACTAAATTTAATAAAATTTAGCTCCCCCCAAAAAATGTATCTTAAAAAAATCGAATTTAATGTCACCTAAATTTAATAAAATTTAGCTCCTCCAAGAGAAATTTTTAACTTAAAAAATCGCATTTAATGTCAACGAAATATAATAAAATTTAACTCCACCGAAAAAAATTTAAGTTAAAAAAAAATCGAATTTGCTGTCATCTAAATTTAATAAAATTTAGCTCCTCCAAAAAATTGAATCTTAAAAAAAAAATCGAATTTAATGTCACCTAAATTTAATAAAATTTAGCTCCTCCAAGAGAAATTTTTAACTTAAAAAAATCGTATTTAATGTCAACGAAATATAATAAAATTTAACTACACGAAGTCATTTGAGCATACTATAATTTGGAGCAATCATTTCTCACACCCTTCCTTGCACACTTCCCGGTTACTTATCTTGTCAGCAAATAAATAACTCTCTAAGATTTAATTTCCTTGAACTATCCTTTTTTTAGTGCAGTCTTTGAAAATATATATATTACAAGAACGTTTGATGAGAAGAAGGTGACTCTAACATTTTTAAAACACTAACTGCACGAATTATCATGTAATAATGATTCAGAGCTAACATAAGGTTGATCGTATAATAATTTCCTGAAACTGCAATCGCTTGCCGGTTTCGATCGGAATGTTAATACCTACGCCAAGGCAAACAAGGCGATGGCAGAACGTTTAAAAGCTTTCTACTCGCGAGAAGTTAAGGACTGCTATCGTACGCAGGCACGCATAAGTTGAAGTAGGGACAAGACGAGCAGTTCATTGTTACGAAGAGACGTATACACGAAGGAATAGCAGAAAAATGTTGAATTCGCGCGAGATCGCAAAGCGTGGCCTTGATTCACAGATGACTGCACCCGTTTAACACATAAACGAAGCATGTTATGACCGCTTTAATTATTACGTGTTCCCACGATACTAATGGTCGACGTAACGAGCCGTCATACGTAACGAGTCGGTATTGCGTATAGATTTTTTTGTTACTTGTTACCTTCTTCTTCTTCAACGACATGCGATTGTTGGACTTCGTAGAATACAATGGCGAATTAGATATTATAGAGCACACGTAGATGCTCTGTGAACTCGTCCCTGTTTCGTTTACTGGATGATATTGCAATTCCCTTGTAATTAGGGCTGGCAACTTCTTTTCGGGAAGATACAGTACTTTACCAAATGTGCTAAAATATATAGTACACTGTGAAGAGATACAGAAATTTTCAGAGGAAAGTGGTAGAAAATAAAGCTACGTCAAAGCAACGCAACCCTAGGAGACCGGGGCTAAAAGTTCCGATTTCGATGAAACATGAAAACTGACTGGAAAATAATGTAGTTATTCTCTTCACTATTCACTAATTTCTTGTTAAATTTATTATATTTTCTGATTTTAAGCTTGTCTTTAATATATTGCAGTAGGGTTGTCCACAGAAAGTAATTTATTTGTGGCTGATCGAAGCGCAACTTCTTACCCCTATATGGGGCAAGTTTTACCCCTGTATGGGGCAGCTTTATTTTGTACCACTTTCTATATTTCTTCACAATGTACTATATTTTTTATCACATTTGGCCGTAAAGTACTATATGTCCGCGGATTAAGTTGGCAACCCTAGTGTCAGAGGTGGTCGATGATCCGCACAGTTCACTGCCGTAAGGTCACAGTGGTGGAAGAATATATAGTCGCGTTAAGTTACTTTAGGTTTAAGCAAGAGTTTGGATTTGGATGCTGGTAGCCGTTATGTGTTTATTAGTTGAGCGCCAAGCTGCTCTCTTGTTTGTCAGATTAGCTGCCTTCGGCTGAACAAAATATCGTAAACCTTGAATGGAGCATCGTCACGGATGAAAAGAGCTATGGGTAATTCGCTGAACGACCACTAACGACTCAACAAGCACGTGCTACGGTGAAAACAAGATGATGGAAGATACGTGGAAATAAGGAAGATGGAAAAATAGTTTCCTCCACTGGAAGCGGAACACACATGCTTCAGTTCACACGAGATTAATAATAATTCGTTATAATTTAAAATGGGACAAAACATTCTATTATTCGTGGATTATGCTGTGTTATTTTTTATAATTGAAATATTATTAAACTAATATCCACCCCTGAACTAAAAACAAAATTAACAAACGATATTTCTGATGACGAGTTATTTAACGCAGAAATAACGAGTTATGAATTATGTCGTTTAATAATCTTATTGAAATAAGTCTTCTCTAATTTTTTATTAATTTTGTTGGTCACGTCTAGTAAGAAATGATCCCAGAACTAGTTTCCTCAAATACAAAATAAGATAAAAGATTATTCTACCAGGAGCCAAGTAACGAAACAATTTGGAAAAAATATTATTTACGTGTACGATTAAACAAACTCGAATGCAACAGATTTTTCAGTCGAAGAATACTCAGAATAATTTGAGAGAAACTGATTTCTGTAGGGCGCAGCCCGCGATTTCAATTCAAAGCAGTCGAGATCGTATAAAACAATTTATTATAACGAAATTCTACAAACTAAAATAAAAAAATTATTTTCACCAAAAAGTAATATGGAAAGTGAATTCAGTTGTTCGAGATAGAAGGTATAAAAAAAAAAAATTATTCATCGACCGTGACAGGACTCGAACCTGCAATCTTCGGATCCGAAGTCCGACGCCTTATCCGTTAGGCCACACGGTCATTGAAGGGTAGTTTTCTGAAATTTGTATATGTTGCGTCGGGAAATATCACCCCTGCTACTATTCAACACGAAACAAAATTATCGTGGGAACGTTTCAGCGTTTCGTTTACAATCTAACTTTAAGTAAATGAACAAACCCATGGAAATATTATTATCTGCAGGCAATAATGCGCGTGCAACGTGTCTAAACGAAAATCAAAACTTTAATAGCCTTATCCATCCATGTATACATTTTGAAAAATAGCTCGAAGGCTTTCATTCTCGTCTCCGTTACAAATATCCTCTTTATTAATAATAATTGCGAACAAGATTAATGGTAAATTTTAACGTAAATGGTATTTTGTAACTTCCACAAATCAGTATGTAGGGTAGATGTCTGTATTAATGCGGGCAACCGTTAAAATCTTGTCCCTATTAGTGGCTAAATTAAAAAAAATACGAAATCGTTTCAAAGGTGCTAATTTTGCTTATTTTTTATAAAAAGTTTTTATGCTGCAATTAACACTTAACACAAGCGTAAACACGGGCGTCCGGAGGGGGGTGTAAAAAGGGGCAGTTGCGCCACCTGGTTATTGAGAAAAAATCGCTTATTTTTCAAAACTGATCTTTATTAAGTTTACACTAAAAATGAGAATATTTTTAAATTACGATTTTAAATTTGTAATTAAAGTGGCACTATAAAAGGGGTTAAAAAAAGCAAGAGGGGTATATTTTTCTTTACCATCATCCCAAAGTGGCCCTCCTCCCCCTGGAAAAAAATTTCCGGACGCCTTTGAGTGTAAATCATGATAATTATCAATTTATTCACTTCTGTAATTTCTGAAATTTTCTTTCTATACTTTCGTTGTTTAAAAATACATTTTTCTCGTTTGCAACGCATACATTAATAGTTCAGCTTGATTAAGAAAAATTCTTTCCTAAATAAATAAATATTTATGCGAGTTTTTTTGCACTGCTTCATTAAACATAAAGGCACCGTAATAAGGACAGGTACCTTAATAGGGACATTTACCCCAATTTCGTCTCTATCTGTTCTGATTATATTATCGAAAAGTACTGTTGAAATGAAACATAATCTTGCTGATATTAAACGGAATAAATTGGCGGAAATTCCAACAGATCCTCGCTGTTGTTATATGTCGAGTTGTTGTACTAGTTAATACGATTTTTTCCACCGAGATTTAGCACAGTCATAGGTAACAGAGCAAGATAGCGGTGTAATTTTCACGGAAGCTTTGATTTGATACCTTGGCAAGTTACGCTGGAGAGCGCGAAGGCTCAACGACGTAATTGCAAGGGAGGCGTGTCGCGGCTTAATGCCGTTCCAGAAAACGGCAGAATATTAGCAGACATTGGCGGACATCCTGTACCAAATACTCGCTAAATAGGCGATATCACGCGTGTCTGTTGAAAACTCGGCGCGGACTTCTTGGATCACGACCGTTCGGAGTATTTCTCGCGCGTTGGCTTCCTCATTAGCTAGAGTGCATCAATAACCTTCGCTTTTAGCTTCCCAATGCTCCTGTCATCGGCGGAATAAACATTTGCTTTCACAAGGTACTCGATAAGAAAGATTCAATGCATTCGCGGATTCTCAAAGCTGCTTTTCGCAATAACGAGCAAGTGGATTGCGCAAAGAATATATTTTCGATTTGTTAATTCGTGTATGAAGAAACAGTTCATTTCCAGCTGTACTATTATTACCGGGACACCCTGTACATTTATTTATAAATCAGACGTAAGATTATGTAAATTAAATTCGAGGTTCAGGTTTCCGATTAGAAAATCCAGAGTCTAGTTTCGAGGAATAATTCGCGTGGCTGCAGCACCTTTTTCAAGGTATAAATAGTTTGTGATGCTGCATCGAGGTCGTTGCTCGGCACAGTACAATCAACTACATCAATTAAATTGTCAATTATCTGTTGTGAAATTGAGTTCAATGATCCGACCAACGCAACAGCGATCTGCAATGATGCGTGTTGCAGGTGCGACGTGTGTATGTACAGGGTGTTCCGTTAACAATGCAGACACATTTTGTTGGAACAATGGTTTTGTAACCCACGCAACTCTCACAAATAAAATTCTAGAGTCATTGTAGAAAGCACTGTAAGTGCCAAATTTAAAGAAAGGAATTTTTTATTGTAAAATGTTCTACGTGAAAATAGGGTGGCCATTTGTGGCCAATTTAAGATATGGTACCAGTCCGTGTAAGCAATAAATGTAACCTTATACTTCTGGCGGTATACTAAAGAAAATATTTACGATGTGAAATTCTCCACGTAATAATGATCCGCGAGCAATTTAAAAATGAGATAATTAAGCACACCCAAGTCTACCCTCCCTACTAATGATTTTGGCACTTGCAGTGCTTTTCACAAAGATTTTAAAATCCCGATTAATTAATGCCTCTAATAAATCTGGCACTCGCGTTAGGGACAATCAAAGGTAATGGTCCTGATTAATTGATTTACGTTGGGTAGCATTTGACCGAACTGTAAGTTCGGGAGAAAATTAAATTTACTTGCAATTAGGAAATCTTGGAGCTCAACTCTATTTTTATAGAGATGTAACGTGTAGGACAGTTAAACTCATGGAACGATTTGTGACCAAAGAGTGTGTCGCAATTAATATAAAACGTTGGATAGCTCTTATCTTGGAGAATCGAATGACATCGATTTTATCTAAAAAAAATCATGTGCGTGAAAAGATTATTAAAAATGGACTATAAGGTTCGTGATTTCGGGACAAAACAATGTGTATCCGCGTGAATGGATTTCGAAGCACATTTCAAAGTAAAGAATGGCAAATATATTTACTGGATGTATAAACGAATATACTTTCCAGTGCAATTTAGTTGTAAACATTCACGTTACACTTTTAAAGCATGACCTGATTAACCTACTTTCTGCGGCGCACCGCTATTATCACCTAGCGCGCTTGTAAGCTTGCTTAATTACTGTTGTGAGTGATGCAAAGATATTCTGTTCACAAGAGATCTATTGTAAAATGTCTCTCGGTATTGTGATTCTGTACCGAGCAGCAATTTTCAGGATTTTTTTTCTAAATAACTGTGCAAGATATCTTGATGAATCTTTTTACAGTTTATTAATCTATGTTTGCACTACCATTTCCCATATTGTTATAAAAAGTATGTCGTTTTTATAGAGGGTGGAGGAGTAGACTCCTTAAGGGGTTACGCCACCCTGAAAGGTTTGAAAACACGATTTTTTTTCTTTGCATTTTCTTATTACGCGAAGTTTTAAGAATAATTTAAGTCATTGTAGACGCAAAAATTCCCGAAAATAGCCGAGTTATAGGCTTTCAAATCCCTACGCTACATCGTAGGTATTTTATTAAGGAACACGAAAATCATCGGGTTTTTGATTTCAGACGAACATGTTCGTTATAATTTGTTAGGTTAGTCACGCGTGTAACGGCGGAGGAGCTTCGCGGGAGAACGAATACCTCGGTCATTTTTAAATATTTTTCTCCAGTATTTATACAATATATGCACTAATACATGTTCTACCCATAAGAAGAAAATAAATAATTTTCAACCTCATACTATCAGTAAAAAAAATTCGTCTAGCTTAGTGCTGTTTCGAGCGCCTCAGGGTGGCGCAACCCCTTAAGGGATCTCTCTACTGTAACTGCCTGGAAATTGCCGTTCTTTGGAACTGTTTTTTATCACTAAAAGAACGGATTTGCTGGATTGAGGTTTTCTCCAATGCTAATGTGATAACGATTTGTTAATTTTTAAATATAAAAAATCCCTATTTAGTAAACTGTTCTTATTGTCATCGAAAATAACATTCCGCCCTTAAATCCGCCACTGACGACCCTCCACTCGCTCGCACGATCTTCGAACACCGATGGAGTCGCGACACCGCTACGCACCCCTCCCCCCGCGGCTTTCGAACAGCGTCAATCACGCCCGGGCTCGCCGAAATCGGCTGCGCGTGGCATAATCATCCCCCGGTGGACGAAGCTCGCCGCTTCCATTCCCGATCGTACCCCGCGGCCCGGGATCGAGCGCCGGGGATCGCCGGCGATCGCGGATCGAACGGCGCAAGAGGGAACGAGGTCAAGCCGCTCTCGAAAGCTCTAATCGGCGTGTCAAGCGTGTGGCACTGAAAGTAAAGCGGTTTGTAATTATCGTCAGTCTCGCAAGGACATAATAATCAGTCTCGTTGTCGACAAATTTGCCAGTAGGGGGGAATAGGGGGGGGGGGAGGGGAGGGGGAAGGGGGAGGGGGGGGGGCGGCGGTGCTGTCGCTGAAAAGCGGTGTCATCACACTCGTTAATACAGAGGTTCGCGCTGCTGGTTGTCGGAGTTAATTGACGCGTTTTCGACAGACGGTTCACCGAGCTGCCGCGATATTCACGTGCGCCTTGGACCGATCCTTTCCGCCACCCGCGATAGGGGTAGGTAAGTCGCGAACGCGAGGAGCGCCTTCCGCACGGAACCGGGGCTGAAAATCTACGGGTCGACGGGTATGAAGAGGTCGTGGAGTATTTAAACGACTCCGGGACACATTTTTTCGTTTTGTTTTTAGTAGAATTTTTGTGGTTTTTGAATCACTCCCCCCCCCCCCCCAAGAAGATGGAAACACTTATGTTCGAGTAGATATTTTAATTAATATGGAACGTCGCCTGCGACTTTGTGCTTCGCGATATTCGTCTTCTTCCAGTATTTCGGGAAAGCATTCTCCGCGACAGCTGTGCGATCGCGCGAGGACTATTGCGGCAAGAAAAGATTTCCATTCTAGAGGAGAGCAGTTAGAGAGAGATTAAGATCAAGGCATTGACGTCCTTTACCATTCATTTATTTTCTCCTTGACTTGCACGTCTGGAGTAGAAATATTTCGCTCGATGCGACGCCCCGTGCGAAGTCGCTACGCTTTTGTGGAGAACATTTTTGCCGGAACGCTGCGATATGTATGGGGAAATATTTAAAATGGTAAAATTAGGTAGTACAAACTGTAACCGCGTTCAGTTGTTTATTGCAAAAGCTTGTTGAAGCTTCGTGATGCAGGTATTGTATTTAAGTCAATGCAAAGAAGTAGTACAGTAAAGTTCTAACCCAAATTTGAATTTTGCGTTCAATACACGTTCAGAGTGGTACGATAGATGTTCGATACACGTTCAGAGTGGTACGATAGACGTTCGATACACGTTCACAGTGGTGCGATAGACGTTCGATACACCATACTACTTTTGACTGGCGCCATAGGGGTATCGAACATCTGCCGTACCACTTTGAACGTGTATCGAACATCTATCGTACCACTCTGAACGTGTATTGAGCGCAAAACTTAAATTTGGGTTAGAACTCTCTTTACTATACTACTCAAAGAACTATTTTAAATTAATATAAATATTAAAGGGAGAGAAAAGAAAATCACTGGAAATCAATAAAATAATTTAAGATTGCTTACGCAAATGGTAAATTATTGAGAATATAAGGAAACTGATCCAGGGTCGGCCTTCTGTATAAAGGGACCCGGGTGCAAGAAATATTTTGGGGCCCCAAAGAATTTCTCAACAACAAAAAAACATATATCTTTTCACAGAACGAAATCTCGAAGAAAAGGACAATAATAACAGTAATAAAGAAAATAAAATAAAAAAGAAAAGAAATAAACTTTGGCATATGTAAATATATGTCTTGTTATTGCCATTTCATTAATGATATTAGATTATTATATTACAAATTATATTCTAATTTATTTCTCCTCGATTTTAATTAAACAAAGAAATTTCGTTCCCGTTTGTTTCCTCTTTATTTTCTCTTTCCGTCACGCTTCCTTTTTCCGGGGCCCCTGTGCAGCCCGGAGGCCTGAACAAGATCTGTCGTTTATAAAATATTTATTCCGAGGTCATTCATTAACTGTTAACACGTTGAACTTTCGAGATAGGATTCTACGCCACACCGAATCGAGCAGATTTCGACTTGCGCAACCAAACATCTCGGAAGCACCGTTTCATATTTCTTAAAATATTTCTTATTCTTTCCACACAGCCCTGAAATACCCGGCGTGCCGTTAGCTACAGTTAAGCAAAGAATTAATTCGTGCTGTCTCTGCTGGTGCACCAAGAACCTTCGGCCATTGTGCGTGATGTGAAAGGGGAGAATGATTGAGCATTGAAAGTCCCTTAATCGTCAGAGCCGTAGAGAATTTTGCAAAATTGTATCACTTACTTCACGAACCGACGAAGCGTTTTCGTTTGGATTAATCCTCGTGTATCTCTGCGGCCTGAAGCACTCAGAGAGCACTCTAAGATTCACTCTTACTTCACACGAGTGCAGCGAAGTACCTTTGCAAGTTGATCACTGAAAACGTTATTTACAACGCAGCTGCGTGCTCGCAGTTCCAAATTGGTCTGTCGAAAGGAGTCACGGAAGCCCTCGGGGAAGCGTAAAACCCTCCTTGGATCTGTCCTCGAAATACCAAATCCCCTTCTCCCTTCACCGAAAGCTTCGCGGAAACGACTGACACAAGCCTCGAACGGTCGAGTAAATCTCAGAGACGCCCCTTTCTTAACAGAACCTTGGAGCACTACCCCCACAACATTCTCGGCGGACTTTAAAGAATTTCGACGCTCTCGGAGGATCGCGGCTGGAGAGAGTCACCTCTTTGGAGAAGCTCAAAGATCACGATGATTCTGATGACACTGGTGGCACCAAGCAGCAACGATCGCAGCGCGTCGATTGGTGGTTGAAGGAGGGTAGTTTCCGTGGTCGCACGCCGTTTCCTGGGCTCGTTCCGCGACGTTCGTTAGATGGTAGAACTGTGCCGATATACGGTGCGAATCGACATTTAATAGCTTGACCCGCGAGAGACGGTGCGTGGAAATGAAATGAGTGTCCGAGGCATTGAAGCGCTAAGAGCTACCTGCCACCTCCCACTGGACTATCGCGGTAGATGCTTGTTGACTGTAAACGTTTCCCGCGCGTTTCCTAGTCTCTCCACTATCGAATGGCACGCTGGCGATGATCGTGAAGGGGGATGCCCTCGTTACGTCGCTCGGAGCATTTTTAAGGACACGCGTTGTCCTTTAACGCCCCCGCCACTGGCGCCGTTCGAACGTTGCGCTAGGATTCTTGCTATCGCGCGGTGGAATCGATCGCAAGGGGGGTTAACAGATCCAGAAACGAAGAAGGAGGAGAATCTAGTCTGAAATCGTTTGAAAAGGGGCACGTTGTAAAGTAAAATCAAATTTTAGATACCAACTTTTATTACGTAAGGAGATATTAATGTTCACGTTAGAATAATCTTGTATACATATTCAGGCTCTAATTAGCTCTGGGCTAGGCATTAAATACTGATTCAATACAATTAAGGGGCAGTGGAAAACACGCACATGCCACAAACGCATAAATGTTCGTTTCTGAAGGATTCATAATTTTTTTCAGAAAGCATCGTACATATTTTTGTGAACTTTGTATGTTATTGAAGTCTATGAACATTAAACTGCAAACTGTGGTGGTTTCGATAATATATGAAGACAATAAATATGAAAATTTTTAGGTAAAAAAGTCATTAAAAAAATCATGAAACTGTGGCACGTGCCTGTATTTCCACTTGGCCTCTCAATTTCAAACATATGACTAGTATGGAGTTTTATGATTATATGCTAAGAAATAAAGAACATTTTTGTCAAAAATAGGCAGCTCTGAAAAATATGCCTGTTTAGGAAGAGGTTAAGATAATTCTAATGCGATGTAAGCATTAATGTTTTCTTATATGATGAAAGTTGATATCTAAAGTTTAGTTTTATTTTACAACGCCTTCCTTTTGAAACGATTTCAGGCTAGATACTCCTCCCTTTCTCATTTTTGGGTCTGGTAAATAGTGATGGAATTTTGCCGGCGAAGTCGAGGCGAGTGGATCGCTGGAGTTGTGGATAAAACAAAAAAGAAGGACATTTTTAGGTAATGGGAGGACACTGCATTTCAGTAAAAAAAAGGAGGACATGTCCTACTTTTAGATTCCATATAGTAACCCGAAAGAATGGTAGTTTTTGAGAGCGAGCCGTGAATTACAAAATCACCCGGTTTATTTGCAACGCGTGTATTAAATAATATTTGGCAAACATTTTCACGTGACATATGCTGAGGAATATTAAAAATTGACGCAGTTATATCGACTTCTATAAATCTGTCGTGCGACCCGTAACAATTATTGAAAAAAATGACAAAATTTTTTTTTATAATTTATAGGTACTCAATGCTTTCGATTTATTACTTACAAGGGAAGATGCCTTTACAATTAAATGCGTTAAAATACTTGTGCGTTTCAGCAGTCGGAGAGGCAGAAATCGTTTGAACTTTTCATGCAAATCGGCTCCCTGCGTCGCGCTTCCATTTTCAGTAAATAAAAACTGACGACATAATTAAATAATTTTCAAAGCGTTATCTAATCTCGACAAGAATGCGGGAGGCTGATTTCCATATTCAAAGACGGTGTTATTTTTTTACAGCGAGGAAGTAGCGCAGTATTCATTATTACTGCATTATTCATTCATAGTGAGACAAGCTACTCATTCCAGTTTGTAAATGCGTAAATAACTTTCTGTAATTGCAATACTGCGTGTCTTGTATAATATATTGCAATCAAGGCGATATGAGATTATTACGTTATACAAACAGTTGAGCATGTTTGTACGAGGCATTAAGAGCAAAAACGGACTAACCCACGTTGAAAAAAAATCAATTTCTCCTATTCTACACGATCAGTATTTAGTACGGCCTGATAAATATATTATCGTTACTAATTGGATTTCACAAAAAAAATGAGGATTACACCGAAATGTTAAGATATTCGGGAATATATTCGTCGTTTCCTGAACTACGGATTTGGAGAACAAAAGGTAAATTACATCTGACGAAAGTCTTAAGACAGAACTCACGATCTCTCCGCTTGGTGTTATGAAAAATGGAAATACATATATGCTGACCTCGGCGTCACTAGAGCAAGGATCATTCCATCTGTGTCCGAAGGACTGTCGCAATTTCCTGCACTACTCTCTGCAAACATTCGATCGTTCCACAGATTTGATTGAATATATAGTTTTGATGAATGTAGAGGAATGAAAATTAAATTGGATTAAGCAGTGGATGGTTAAGCAATTGGAATTAAGGGGTCATGCTCAGTCAGGAGGCCGAAAAAGGGTGGTCTTTGGAAATTTTTTACTCAAAAGCTATAGCACATTTCTCAAAAAATCTTTTTTCCTTTTAAAGATTGCATCTAGTACCGTGCATCGTAATTTTTTTATTTAAAAATATTTATCAATAACTAAGTTATTGTCCATCACTCGAAGGTTCTCTAAAAAAAGGCTTCTGCGGTGACCACTGTTAGTCGATCATCTAAAATAAAAAATTCAATAGAATTTACTTATTTTATTATATTATCTAATATTTGAACGAAGGATTTTTTTATCCGATGCCTAGTTTTCTTTTAATTGACGAAAATCCGCCACGATTTATGATAACAATTTTAAACTTCTACTTTAAACATCAGCCATTTTTTCCCAAATCAATATTTCGAAAAATCCTTCGTTCGAGTACTAGATAATATAACAAAATAAGTAAATTCTTTTGAATTTTTTATTTACTTGTCGTATAAAGTGGCCTTCGATGTTGGGCCGAATGTGGTTGAATGTCCTATTAGAATAGTTTGGAAATATCCTTTCTAAACCTACAGTTCACATTAATTATACAAACGTTGACTCAATAACTTAGAAAGGATAATTTTTCAAATTTGCATCGAAACGATCTAGATTTCTCACGTAAGGTGACACTTGAACGAATCGAAGAGAAACTGCGCATTAACCAACACGTACTACCCTATTTAATTCATTCGTATACTTGTTTATCATCCATTGTGGAAATGGAAAAAATAGTAGGGGACAGCACAGAACGATATTACCAGACCCATCGACGTGTGATCTCATGTTTTCCAAAGAATCTCGTCGATGCGTCTGCAAAGTGCAATTATGCACCCTGTTTTAAGCGAAACCACATATCTCTTTCAAAATCGTCAGTTTAGACATAGAAAATAGTCGTAAACAAAAGCATGGCAATTTTCAACAGGCAATAAAAGCATTCGTACAATTGAATTCTTAATGAACAGTATTCGGTACCTATTCAATATCTCACAAGGGCTCGATCTAGCTCATTCGCCGTTCTGGGCAAAAATGATTTTCGCCTCTCTTTATAAATAATAATTTAAAATATAATTTTTTACGGTGCGTGAAATTTTTTGTCGACATTTTTTAAAGTCTTTAAAAAATTTAATATATAAATTTAAAGAATTTAATGATCATAAAAAGACAGTGTCAAATAAAATAAAATATATATGTACAGGTAGGAGGCAAGTATCTACTTTCTAAGCCTCCAAAAAAGGATTTAACGAATGAAACGAAATGAATATAAAAAAGGGGAAAAATCTAAGATCTTTAATATAAGTATGGAGCTTTTCCTAGTATAATAAGTAGTAATTATTTGGGTGATTAAAAACAATTTATAAGTTCGATACTAAATTCAAACATGTATTATTTGCTTTTTTACTGTTTTTTTTTTTAAAAAGTTTTACCCTTTTATTGATTTTAATTTTCTCTTTCTACGATTATTTGCCGCCCCTAATTAGCCGTTTTGGGCAGTTGCCCTGCTTGCGCCCCCCTTGATCGGGCCCTGCATCTCGCACCTGATATTATCAAACGTTCTGGTATCAAGATCCAAATATATCTCCCACACGTCTCTCATTAGTCAAACACAGTACTGCCAAATCTTACTTGAAAAGATAAGGTTGCAAAACGACGATTGCAAACTACTGAATTTTCGTGGCTGTTAATTAAGCCTGCCTTTACATTTATCTGCTGGATGTTCTCCACTCTGTTCGTTGCACTACTAGCTAATCAACATTTTCCCTACAAAATGTCACTAAAGATGACATTATTAATTATTTATCATTGATTGTGACTTAACCTGTTCTACAACGCTGGATAGTTACTGTAATTTATACGTGTGTTAAAAACTGATTAATTTCATGTGCAATCTCCATCACGTTGTAGGAAGTGATTATTAAACAATGTAGATACCAGGGGCGGATTTTCAGATCTGGCGCCCCTAGGCTAACAATTGTCTGCCGCCCTTTCTGCGAAATAACATAAAATATTTCAATTTAAAACAGCCGAGACAATTTCAAAATTAATTGAATATGAGTTATGGCTAAATAAAAAAAAGGAATTGTTTTTAAAGCTGTGTCAAGCCGCTTTTACAATTCCTTTCGCCTAAAATCTGTGGCCCCTCGAAATGCTCCACCCCCAAAATTTGCCGCCCTAGGCTGCAGCCTACTCAAGGTACTTACGTTTTCCTAAACGCAACTGGACGCAGCGTCAAGAATTCCAAAGTCGATTTTCTCGAAAATGGAGCGCGATATGAAAAAAATGTATTCCTTTTTCTCGACTGATTTACTTGTTACAAATCGAAAAGAAACAGTAACTTTTTTTGGTATCGCGCTTCGTTTTCGAGAGAATCGACTTTGAAACTCTTATCGCTGGGTCCAGCCGCGTATAGGAGAACCTACACCCAAATCCGCCCCCTGACAGATACTGTTACAGCAGCATACAGTGCACTTTGATTTCGGGTGGGGGAAGGTTGACCCTAGCGACTACCCGCAGGAAAAAGCAGAAATTTGAACACCGGACCGGAGAGCGAGCGTCGCGATTAACACTGGCGATAAGTTTGGATAATGACTGGTTCGACGAGATTTATCAGCTATACTCTTCGGTGAATCAGAGCTAACAGATGACTGGCCATCCGACACGTCTAATGGTATGCTCGTAATCAATCGAACAAATTATACCGGGCTTCTTATACACGTGCTCAACGTCAAGACCTTTGAAAGTGGTTTTAACTGGTTGCGTCCCGGAGACGTCGAGAATAATACGATGCTCTAGATCCCCGGTGTCCACGTGCCGCGATCCTGGATCTTTAATTACTTGAAATTCACGCGGACCGTTTGCCCGGCACGCGAAAAGCTTGCTGCCACTTTACGATCCTTCCCGAACTGCGCGAGAAAATCTCTATCGATAAACATTTCGTTCGACACTTCCCATCGTGCGGAAGAACGCCTCCGTTGCGTCAACAAGACGATAGATCCAAGACAGTAAAACGATTCGAAACAGGGGAGAACCTTATCGACGATATAAAAATCGTAATTTCCTTGCCGATTACCCTAGCTGGGGGCATTATCCCGTGGGCCCATAACATGTAAACATTTACGAATCGCCCACGTGCTTACCCATACACCCGCAACAGTAATGATAACGTAATTTACATAAATACGTAAATTACGTATCGTAAAGAGCAGTGCAAAGCGAGGCTCACAATCAGCTTGACTACTGTTAGGCGTAACCTACATCTAGCTAACATCTAGAATTCGTTTAGTAAATAATGTAGCATCGCGTGGTTCTTGGATGATGAAATGAACACGAGCAAGTCATCATCAAGGGGACATTGGGATAGAAGAGAAATTAGGACGAAGCCGGGTAACTTAAGAAAGACGCATCGCTTGCGCGTTTAGGGGAAGGTGTAATCGAGGCAACGACAGCAAGCACGGACTAACAAATTAAAAAATTCGAATACATTATTGCTGCGTATTTAATTTCGCCAAAATGTGGGTTAGTCCGTTTTTGGTCTCAACGCCTCGATTGAAGAGTCTTCGTAGAGAACACTGTATGTGCCAAAATTAAAAAAAAATTATCAGAAAGTGTTCTACGCCCAAAGTGGTACCTACAGAATTTCAATTTCACAGTGTTTTCTAAAAGAACTGTGTTTCCAATTACAATAGCCGCGTGGAGTGTATGAGGCAGAGTTTGCGAAATCTTTGCAAAATGGTACTTTTTTAACCGTCCGAGTAATCGACTCTTTCACGAGATTCGCCATTGTTTCGCAAGGTTTTAAACGCGTAAAGAACTGCAGGCTACGGAGCGACACTCAATTCTTCGATTAACGAAGGCTCCATTAATACTACTTGCCGAGAAAAAGCAACGTGCGCGATCCGCGGGACAAGCAATTGCTTCAGTTCCACAGGCGAAAGGAAAACAAGCATTAGTATGGCTGCAAGAGGATAAACTGAGAATTGCGTCCCGTCCTTTCGTTCGCGGGGACATCAAACGCTGGACAATAAAGTAAAAAAATCATGTACAATTGATTTCGTAAACGAGGAAAGTCATCCGCTGGCGCCAGCCCGCGAAACAACGCGAAGAAAAGAAATAAAAAAAATCGAAAAACGTCGCCGTTGGATCCTCCGACTGGGAAAGATTCGATTGTATCATCTACTGGGAAGCGAGCAAAATCTTCCGCACTCTCCGTTGTACAACCTCTGAACATATATTAACACTTTATCGCTCGGTCACGAGGTATTCCGTATTTTCTGTTCCCTTGGCTGACGACTCCGTAGAGATGTCTCCTTGGAACTTCACCACTCACTGCAGAATTACCGAGCGTCGTTTTATATTAATAAATATAAACGTGGCTCCTCCTCGAAGTTGGGTAAAACCGACTGCAGTCAGCTACGAACGCACACACCGCGTGCCCGGCGATAAAGTGTCGAACAAACAGCTCCTTTCCTGTTCGGAGGATTTTCTTAAAACGCACCCCCGCGTCCGCACTCCCGGCACTGGATATTCTACTTAAAAACGACCAGCGCGGAGAGCTGGCGATGCTTCCCTTATTTCACAGTCGAAGAGACACTCTGTTCGAGACAGTCGAAGAGTTAGAATCGCGGAGGCGTTTCTGGGTGGACGGTTCTGGGGCAGCAGAAAATTTTCCGAGACCCGAGATACGTGCGCTGAGCGGCAGAGTTGCTTGAGCCAGAGACTCTAATTGTTTTGAGCGGCGCGCGTATGTGTGTAGCGTAAGAAAGATGTGCGTGACTTACGGTGTGCGATGTGCCAAGCTCGGAGAAGTTGCCCGAATTGGGGAACAACCAAAGAGCGATGGGACAGCGCAAACCTTATATAGGGGAGGCCAACAGGCACCAACATCCCCCACTCTTGCTCCGCGGAACCCACACGGAGGCATATCTGCATCTATGACAGAGGCGTCGAAGAACGGACGGCACAGAAGCGGCAACGGAACCCGGGGACTGGTCCTTCGTCAGTGGTGTCGTCGTCGGTACAAACGCAATCTTTTCCTTCCCCCCCGCACTCTGATTCTCCTCGAGGAAGACGAAGAATGCCGCGCGTGTCTTCGACAGGGTCGTGCGGCCACATGGGGCCGCAGAATTTCACGATATCCGCGGCGTTACGCAACGGCGAGCAAGTGTTTCGCGCGGAGACCATCGCAGGTGTCAGGAGCCGGCTCTTGGATCACCGCGGGAAAACTTGCGGCCGGGTTCTGGATTTGTGGCTGGACGGTAGATCGAGTACTGTGCTTCAGAGAGGAGAAGGACTCTGCGTATTTAACATTGCAAAGTTATTGTCAAATTTTTGGCTTTGGAATGCGAATTGGTTCGTTAGAGAATGCGCATCGGTGATTATGTTTTCAAGAGATTGTTTCAGCGACATCCACAGTTCCTCGACACAACACGGGTCACGATGGGGAATCATTGGGCTAAATTGTGCTGACGTGACTTGATCCGAAAATGAACTTACGATTGTAAGTACCATCTGGAGTATTGAACTGTGATGATCATGGGCGGATTTGAAGATTTGGCGCCCCTAGACTGACTAGCGTGAGCCACCCCTTGCGTGAAATGTCATTATGTATTTTGGGTTAAAAAAGTCGAGGGACTTTGAAAATTAATTAAATATGGCAACTCATATCTAAGAGATAAAGAAATGAATTGCTTTTGAAATTGTCTTAATGCTCTGTATTTAAATTTGAACTGTTTCCAATGTCTTTCTCTCAAAATTTGTCACTCTCAAAAATTTGTTGCTTCCCAAAATTTACCATTCCCAAAAATTTATCGCTCCCCAAAATTTGATACTCCGCAAAATTTGTCACTTCCCAAAATTTGATGCTCCCCCAAAGTTACCGCACCCCAAAATAGGATGCTCCCTCAAATTTACCACTCCCCAAAATTTGCTGCACCCCAAAATTAGCCGCTCCCCAAAATTTGTCGCTCCCCAAAATTTGATGCTCCTCAAAATGTGACGCCCTCCAAAATTTGCCATTCCCCAAAATTAGCCGCTCCCCAAAATTTGACGCCCTCCAAAATTTGCCATTCCCCAAAATTTGTTGCTTCCCAAAATTTTCCATTCCCCAAAATTTGTTGCTTCCCAAAATTTGTCGCACCCCGAAATAGGATACTCCCTCAAATTTACCACACCCCAAAATTTGCTGCACCCCAAAATTTGCCACTCCCCAAAATTTGATGCTCCCCAAAATTTTCCACTCAAAATTTGCCGCCTACTTAGCCTATCCTCAAATCCGCTCCTGGTGACGATCTGAGTTTAAGTCGGGTCTTAAATAAATTTGGTTGACAAGTTGGTTCCTGGAGCTTTCACAATCTCTAGTGTCAACTTTACAAAAGTGCTCAGTGGGGAGGTGATGACTTTAACTTTTAGTTACTACACTAACGTGTCAAATTTGTCTGAATGTGTACGTTAAGATCGAGAGTCGGCACCGTGCGTTTCGGAAGTGGTTGGTAAACGGAAGTTGTCGGTCGGTCCCTTTAGTGATTCAGGGCTAACGAGGCGGGTCATTTAACAGTGCAGTGCTAGATCTTCCTCCTTTCTTCGTTAATAATTCACAAAGCTTTCGTATTCGACTCCTTCGATCCTCGTACTTTAAAAAATAATTACACGGAACATATTCATAGCTATTTCCTCGTTATGGAAATACCAATTGCAAGTCAAATTCAGTGTGAATGAAAACTGCAAACTGACCTTGTAGAAAACGCTGTAAGTGCCAAAATTAAATTCTATATACACCTACTATAGTATACCAGTGGCACGTAGCACATTTTCGGATAAAATTATTGTTTTTTAATTTTTGGCACTTACAGTGCTTTCTACAAGGACTCTTCAAACACAGGGTGGTCCATTTAAACAACCCCACCCAAATATAACTCTTCCAATTGTAATGGTACAAGAAATATTTTATATGCAATTTGAATGGTACCGAGGGTCCAATATCCTGCAAGAATCTTTCTTCCAAAGGGTTCTCACTTGTCGCGTTATGTGCAAGAAACATCGAGGACCTTGACAACTCCGAAAAAAATGACTTTGAAAAAAAATATATTCTTGCAGCATATTTGATACCACTCAAATTGCATGGAAAATATTTTTTGTACTCAAATGGGCCACCCCTATATAACGCAACCGTTTGCAATGTGGATCCTTCAAACTATTCGTAAGGTGTCACAGACTTCGTTGCCAATTTACAAATAAATAATCGGGGCCATTTCGCGCCGAAGTCTGCGCGAAAAATTAAGGAGGAAGAGAGTGAATCGATCGCTGTAATTAATTCCGAAAGCCGAGGGGAACTGCCGTGTCGAATCCCTCGGCGTCATCTACGCATATTAATGTCGTGCAATCATAAATCTAGATAAACAGGCGGACTGATTTATTGTATCTTTCTGAATTTGCTTTTCTGTCGACGATCTCCCCGCGATCGTCGTAGTCGATTTTACGTCAGGCGTGCCCTGAAAGAAAAAAACACTTATCGTGCGTCACAACAATATTTGATGCTTAATAAGATCCTATCGACTGGCCCACTAACAGTGCCAGCAGAAACCCAAGGCATTAATCAAATCGTATTTAAAATCGATTAGCAAGAAACCACGATCTCTTGTCTCATTGTGTTTTGAATCTTATGTAAGATCAGCTGTTCGTTGTGAAGTAATTTTTTGAGAAAATTCTCTTCGTTATTTCTTGTTCTTAAATTATTCTACAAAGGTATTGCCGCTTGGGATCCAAATAGGAATTATTATTCTCAATTTCTCGCATTCTTTCAGACAGTACTAATTAAGCAATCGCTTGTAAAAAGAAAAGAAAAGGAAACGTTCTTAGGTATCTGATCGCGGCGACTTCCAGAATGAGAATTACGCTGGAGTTCGTCCATGCAGCTTTGCTTCGCGTATTCCCGGCAACGCGTTTATAAATATGTATTAATTTTCCGGGAGAAGAGTGGTGGTATGTACTGGGCAGAAGACAAATTAGTGATTCACAAGATCAATCGGCGCTCCGAGCGCCGTCGAAATTGAACGAAAATACGCTGCTAATTGCGCAGTAGCGGCATCAATCACGTAGATTTACCAACTTTAAAGAACTGTACGTCGGCTCCTGTTGGAGGAACCGCGATAATGGAGAGAGTGTTTGCACTAAATCTTACCGGCGGCTTAACAAGCGCCAAAGTGGAACCAGGTTTTCGTTGTGCAATCGCGCGCTACAGGGTGATTCTCTCGTTGTGCCTGTCAAAGAGATGCCGCCTGGTACCCCGAGGTCAACCCCCCGTGGTTCCTAATTCTATGGATTTCAACCCTCGAAGGGGTCGATGTGCCTATTAAGAAGTGAGAAATTTTTGAGTTCCACATTTCTTATCAGATCTTTGAGAAAACGACGCCAATCGATTCCCTATGTTTCGCCGATGAAACTGACACCAAGAACGACGTAATTCGGACGACAGTGAAGGAAATCACATGAAAAATTGATTTGCGTAATTTCAAGCTAACTTCGTTGAAAATAGTCCGATTTACATGATATTTGATATGGTTCTCATCGGAAAAACACAAGGAATCCAGCGGTCCCACTTCCATAGCGATACGATAAGGAATAAAGAATTATTTTATTTCTGAAACAGGTATGAATCCTCGGCCGACCGCAGCGAATTGAGGTCCGCGCACCGCAGTCCAGGGTGAAAATGTGAAATATTTATTTCAGTGTATTGAGAAATTCTTTATTCTTTATCGTATCGATGTGGAAGTGATACCAATGGCTTCCTGGTGTTCTCCCGATTAAAATCGTGCCAAATATCATGCAAATCGGAATACTTTTACATAAGGAATACAAATTCTTTGCCAATATTTCTGTAAATTTTTAGAACTTAATTTTAAAATTTAAAAATTTGGTGAACTTTAACAAAACAGGTCGCTTTTTTCCACAACTAATTTTTCAACTACAAATTTTATCATATCAAAATTTATATTTCTAGAAAGAGACTCAAAAGTTAACAGATTCAAAAATACGAAAATGGTAACTCAGAAATGGCCAGTGACGCACCCAGAGGGGGGACAAGGGGCCCTGCCCCTCCCCCCACCCCCCACACACAAAACGAAGGGACATTGTGAAAAGAAAACTGGATTTTATTATTTAAATGAATTTTGATATTTACCTTATGAATTTTATTGAATTTACCTTAAAAATATTTTTATCCGTTCAACTCGGCTCGCCCCAGGATTAAATTCTGCGTGCGCCACTGGAAATGACGCTAGTCAAATGGTGCAGTGAACCCCATGTGACCAATTTGTGATTATAAGAAAGTGTGAAAATGTATTACAGCATAATAAAATTTAGCAAGTTTATAGTTTTAAAAACATTACCCGAGTTGATTAGCGTTTGCCAATATTTCTAAGTCGATTCAAACGCCAACCCTTAAATATCTCAATGTATGAATAAAAATGGACTTATACCACTTTCGAAAACACCGGCTCAATATCACCCTAGCGATTCAGCCAGACAACCTGTTCAACCTACATTTCCATGAGCGAGGTCGTCCTGGTAATATCTACCATGGTCTTCTGCCTGTTGTTATCAAGAATCTTTGCCGACGAATTAAAATACGTGTAGTATGTATCCAGACGCTGCGAAATATGCGTGCACGACGCACGCCGCGCATAAGGAGAGGCATGGCTGCCATGCAACGCTCGACATTAATATACGCGATGATATACAACTATCATCCTGTACTAATTGATTGTCTCGCCGCGCAACGATTGCCTCTAGTCGCCTTTGTTTTGCTCGCCACGGCTTTCCGCGCCCCCTTCGCGGCGAAGCGATTCGACGGATCGTTAGGCAGTAACGTTATTGCACCGCCTTTTAGCTTTACGGCACTAAACAAATCTCATATCGCTGTAATTCGTCACGTTCGCTGCACTCCAGTAGAAAGAACGTTTAAAATCGGGTCGACACACTCCGGTTACACGGTCCTCGATATTATCACTGACAATCAGTGAGTAACACGAAGCACGATGTGCAACTCCGTAAATATTTCCCTGGACTACGATCCTCGGCGTTCTAATCAAAGATGACGTTATCAAAATTTCTTGAACTTCAGAGTCTACGAAACCACGCACAGTGGTTTCAAATGCGATTGTGCGCAAAATTATT
Source organism: Andrena cerasifolii (assembly GCF_050908995.1). Taxonomy (NCBI): domain Eukaryota; kingdom Metazoa; phylum Arthropoda; class Insecta; order Hymenoptera; family Andrenidae; genus Andrena; species Andrena cerasifolii. Next base: position 8,128,530 of record NC_135123.1, read on the forward strand.
TTTCTCACTGTTTCTTCCTGTAATTGCACGTATGCGTTAATAGTATTTACTCGTTTATTATTTTTAATGTTTTTTTTTTTACTTAATTACGAGTTTTAGCTTGTTTTTTTGTGTAAGTAAGAATACAGGTGTTCCCGATAAAAGTTAGTGTTTCCTGATTTTAATCAATTAGTTTAATGGGAAATTTACAAATAAACACACAAGTGTTTCAGCAAAAATAACAAAATGTATATGACGTACGTAGAATAAAAATAGTGCGAAGCATTAGGAAGTGCAATAGAATTTAAGGGCAGTTTTTGCTGGTTTTTGAAAATTATTGAAATTCGAAAATTTCCTTAAAAAAAATCAATTTCTCAATAAATTTGCTCGGCTAGAATTGCATTTTAAACCACTGTGCAACGTCCTCCTTCACTTGAATTTACATTCGTAAGCATTTCTTTGACGGCGTTCTTTGGGGTAATTTTTCAAATGCTTTGTCAAGCTTTTTCATTGGAGTATTAATATGGGGACTATCTGATTAATTAGAAGTAATGTACAGTAGAATTTTGCATTCATAGGCGTCCGGGGGTGGGGGTAAAAGCGCAGTTGCTCCCCTGACTTTTAACAAAAAAATTTTAAAATCTGATCTTTATTAAGTTCATACTAAAAAAGTGAATATTTTAAAATTTTTTAATTAAATGGCACTACAAAATTAGTTGAAAAAGCAATATATTTCTCTATACCGTCACCCCAAAACTGGCCCCCTGGAAAAAAGTCTACGTTCGCCCTTGTTCACTTAAACGTGTGTTGCTAATTTTCTTGAAATAATAATAGTGAAATAATCATTCGACTGACACTCGTAAAGCTATTAATATTGCGTAGAAGTAACGAGTGTCGTGAGAATAATAAAAGGAGTGTGGAAAGTGAAGATTATTCCCGTAAAAATGTAATATTTCTTATTTGCACAGAGGCTCTACTATTCCTTTACAATTTTACACTAACGCTGTCCAATTTAAGCTCCGGAGCTTATTGCGAGACTTCTTCCTCCACATGGACTGCGTTACTCTGCACGCGTTACTATGTAGAGCAGCGCTGTTCAAGGTCGCTCCCGCGGGAGCTTGGGGTTCTCCCACTCCCGTCCGCGTTGCCAGGGATACCGCGCGACGCTAGCCCGTTATAGCAGCCAGTGTTGCCAACTCAGATTATTGAAAATCCGTAGAGAAAAGTTCAACATTCCCTAGAATTCCGTAGATCCCCCTTTGAAAAATCCGTTGATCTACGGATTTTCTTCATAAGTGTTAATTATTACATGTACGAAAGAAGCTAATTCCCTTGCTCATGGAAACCGTCCTTTCGCAAATCCTTTCTAGAAATCTTATATTTCGACCCTCCCCTAACAACCTCAAAAAAATTATTGTCGCAACAAAAATTCACACATTACGAAAAAAGTTCACGTGTAAAGATTCTGAAATCAACTTTCCTAATTCCTATTGTACTCGTTCAAAATGCAGGGTAGTAGAGCTAGAAAATAATAACTTGAACTCCAGCGATTAAGTGTGATGAAAATCTCTTGTAGTGAAGTGGAATTTAGCGAAGTAAAATCAATGGGTCAAATTAAACAGTAAATGATTTCTTTAATCAGAATTAGAATCTTTTGTTTCATCAATTTCGAATTACCTTAGTTTTAAAATTATACATATTAATAGTATTAAATAATTTAAGGTAAAAAATCCGTAGATTTCAGTTTACAATCCGTAGTTCCATAGATAAAGTAAAAAATCCGTAGGGTTGGTAGCACTGATGGCAGCCTTCGTAGCGTCGCGCGGTCTCCCTGACAACGGAAGGCACGCTGCGCGAAAGAAAGATTGGAAGGGGAAGCGGACGCGCGAGGGGCCCCTACGCTGGACAGCGCTGATGTAGAGAACTAATTGGTCTGCACTTTAACGCGCTTTTACCTATTGAGTCTGAAATACAGCAATTGTACCAACTCCCCTGCCGTACCGACAGCCCGGTTTTACCCTACGCTACGATCAATTCTGCAGTGGTGAGGTACAATAAATTCCGCTACAACGTTCGCCCCTTGTAAAGATATTCTTGAAGACTGTTGAAATCTCCAGTAATAGAACCTACATTTCATGCTCACAAGTTCCGTTGTTTAATTCGGAGGTGCCGAGATACGATTTACTTATAAATGTTTCTTAACAAATCTACAAATCGAATAACAAAATTTGTAACATACTACTCCTCTTGTCACAGCTAAATATTTCCACCCGACTGAAATCTATCCACCTTTGGAAAGTATGCTTATGAACCTGTCTAGGTTCGAAGTATTTAATAAAAAATAAAAAAATCTTTCCATCCCTTAACTCCTACGATATAAGAACCCTACTGTTATTCTACCTTCCGAGTTACCAACCCTGATTCATATACCGAAAGCAATTTCCTAAACCTCAGGTTGTACTAAACATATCTCTCACCCTCACTGCTACCCCAAAAATTTCTATCGCCCACTCTGCAACGTCCGATTAGAGCTCGGTTGGGATCCAATGCCAGTTCGGTTCTATTAATGGCGAGTGTTAATACAGTTCCAAGTGAAACTTGATCCAGTATCAGTTCGGCTCCGCTTCAGCGAAGCTTTAGTTCGGTTCTCGATCTGTTCCGCACACCAGTGACGCCTCGCCTTTCACAAATGATTCAATAACCGTGCCATTAGCCGGTAGAACGTTTACGCCTTGTCTTCATCGGAGATCGAAAGATAATGACAACACTTGGACGAACGTACCGCGGTTACCGTAAGCCAGAACCGCGGGGCAATACGTCGGGTTCGGAATGCTCTCAATCTTAAAAGACCACACACCTAACCACATCGCAATAAGTTAATACAATATAATTCTGGTGAGTGAGAGTCTTGAAGCTAGATGACCAGTATTGAAGTACCAAAAATCACAAGAACCCCCGAAACAGTTGTGAGAATCGAAATAATTTTGAAGCAGTTACGAGTGAAAAAGGTTCTGGCGTATATCGGTATCGGTTCCGGTTCCGCAGAACCGATATTGCATCGGTTCCGTAACGGTTATGTATGGGTTATACAGTAAACTCTCGGAACTGATAAAACCGGGCTGTACTTCCGAATGGCCCCAGTGGCTAACCCACACCGACACGAGGTTTTGTGGGGAGGGGTGGGGAGGGTGTTTGGGCCCTAACTCTAAAATTGTTGCTTCGGGAATTTATTAATTTACGAGATATTAATAAAAAACTTTTAGTATTTCTGTTGACTTATTCCGACATTATGCATTCCACTTTCCAACTTGATCTGGGTATTAGTATTGGTTGGGGCTAGATTAATGCGGGGGACGCGTAAAGCGATGCAAGTTTGGAGATTTGAACGAGAAACTTGGAGATGCGATCCATCCTATTATACAGGGTGGATACCTATTACTTTATCGACAGGCAATACTCTAGGGGGGTGATTCTACAGGCTAGAATTTCACCGGGGCTCTGGCAATCGTCACTTTTATTGCCCTAGCCCCCAAGCTCGGCCACCCGCAGTAGGCACTCGAGCAATCGTCCGTTTTGGGCCTAGGAAATAATTGAAACTTTCTCTCGGCCTACAGTCCGCTACAGTTAGAATATTATTATATATTATTATTGAATATTAATTGTTACATACGTTCCGCGCTCACAGACGCGGACTGTACGTGGTCAGGTGAACGCACGCGCGTGAAAGTAATGGAAATTATGCGCGCGCGATTACGCGTGATCGTGTGTGCTCGCTATGTAGCGTACGTGGCCAGCGCGCAGTGACTCATCCAGCGTACCTACTGACGTCATCAGCGTGCCTCGAGCCGGAGAGGGGGAACAATCAAACGGCAGGCAGCGTAAAAATGTTGCGAATCACGCGTCACGTAGCGTACACTGCTTGCACTGTTATGTACGTGGGTGGACGCTGAGAAACTGAATGGCGGTCGAACATCGTAATCGTTTCGATGGGAGCGTAGAAACTGGTCTAGCCGTTACGTCACGCCATTTCAAACTTCCGACGGTACATACCTCTCTTCCTTTCAGTCCCCGGAGAAAATCCAAAGTACTATTTGTATTAGCACATACGATTTAATTTCCAATTTTATCGAATGCAGAAGAAAGATGCGCAGGAAAACGGTTTGATAATCTAACAAGATGTGGCTTCTTGTGACTTCACTCTCTTCTTAAAGGCGAAACCGCACATTTGACGTTCGTTACACATTCGTCACGCGAAATGTGTGGTTCTTGCCACCTGTCAGGTGCCGGTACAGTTGCACGTTTTTGTTACGTGTCATTATGTATTCTTTTTTTTCAGATATATCGACTCTTCTCGCGTAATAGGCACGTCAGAATAATAGCTGAAGATTCGGGAAATCTTGCGAAATATTTCGAATGTTTCGAATTTCTGAAGCATTGCGTACCAAATGCTGCATACCTACGCCGTTGCTTTATGTTTTTTATTGGAGCATTAAAATGGTCGTTATTTGGGTTCAAACGATTTACTGTAATTGATTCTATCACGTTTTCTGTAGCAGTGATTCTCAATCTGTGGGTCGTGACCTCTTAGTGGGTCGCGAAGTGTTTTTTCCTGGAGGGTCGCCATGGTTTTGGGTTTTTTAAAAATATTTTTAAGTTAGAATTATATTCGGAAAAACCTATTTTTTATATGTTTTTTATCTTATTAAATTTATTTGAATATTATAAAAAGCGATCGCGATTCAAAAAAGGTTGGGAAACACTGCTCTATTGGTTCAAATGCATGCGAACACTTTGCTTTATAGGTAATAGGTACTGTGGGAAAAAATCAGGAGGATTTGAATTTGGGTAACTATGTTTAGTGGTGTTGAATTATGCGTACCAACCTATTTTTCGCTATTTTGTCATAAATAATTATGTAATAACAACCTAGGCACCAGTGGCGGATTTAACAGGGCGGCCAATGAGCAGTTGCCACCTGGGCCCCTACCCAAAAGGCCCCCCCAGGGCCCCATCCTTAAAAAAAGTGTGGCCGACGCCATTGTATAAGTTTAATAGGTTAAGTCTAATCTTTATGTTGACGAGTTAAATTAAAATTGAGTTACGCGTATCGATCGTATTCCCTAGGTGCATTAAATCAATCTTTGTCGCACACATAGTGATTTCTTATCGCAGAATCCGGTTTCACGATGAGTAAGAAGATTTTAAATAGATCAGTCGTATGTGCGCTACAATAAATTTGTCCGCCAATGGATCTAAACGCAAACAGTGTGAAGTCGGAAATCAAATTGTAAATCAGGAACACAGCGGCGCGCTATATTTTCGGCGTTTTATCACGGCAAGCTTTGACTGTATCTTCCACGTGTCCATTTTACTTTCCAGTGTTTCTGAGTATGTATCAATTTCTGGGAGCCACAAGGGGAGTGAAACTTACCAAGACTCTTTTTGCATAAAGTATACAAGGCCCAATCTAGAGGGGCGCAAGCAGGGCAACTGCCCAGAGCGGCAAATATTGTGGCGGCAAAAATGGCAGAAAGAGAAAATTAAAATCAATAAAAAAGTTAAACTTTTTGAAAAAAAAACGGTAAAAAAGTAGGAAATACTTTTTATTTTATTTTATCACTGTTTTTTTATGAATATTAATTTTTTATACAACAAAATACTTTTGTCATTGAACAAATACCTGCAAAAAGTTGAATTCACTGTAAAAAATTATATTTCAAAATAATTATTTATAATTAAATATAAAGGGCGGCGAAAATCATTTTTGCCCGGAGCGACAGAAGAGCTAGATCGGGTTCTGAAGTTATAAATATATATATATAGATGTATTAAACGGATAGGGTGCACCATTATTTAGTTTCCTTATTACGTGGAGACGTACTGTTAATCATATAATTTGATTATTTCAGTTATTTCCAGGATTAGCGAATGCATTTCGAGTACCTATTTAGAAAATACAAAATATTCAACTCTATTTTTGTAGTTTAATTAGATCTCGACAATATTAAACACTCTTTCCGATCCCGTAAAAAAAAATGTCATATTATATTAAAAAAAAATGATTTTGCGGTCTACGATATTTTATTAACTCTCGCACGAAGGAGCGGTATTTTAAACCGAAATGTTGCTCACTTGGTTTGCATAATTTCCCCCCCGGAAGTTAAGGCTATCAACGTTATTAAAGTTGTTAAAAAAATCTTCGCAATCTGATTTCGCTTGCTTCCTCGTGCCTTCGTGTAATTCATTAGGTACCTATATATAATAACGTGTCGTTATCTGATTTATGAAGTTATTCTGGAAACAAAGGAAAGGAGACACGCGTGTCTGTAAATGTTCAAGCCGAAGCGTCTCCCTGAAACCATGTATTTTTATCCGACTTCTATAAACTAAATATAGCGGCGCAATAGAATAACAAAATATGCCCAACACCGTGTTTCGCGACAATATGCAATTTTCGGATCCTAGATCCTTTGCCGTTAAATTGCTTCATAAATCTAAGATCATCGAAATATACCGTATAAAAATTGATTGCCAATTAATTAGTTATATTACATTATTTTCTTGGCTCTATATTAAAATAATACCACGTTAAAGAAAATTCGAAAACAGAGTATGCGCTTTATTTTTACGTTATAACAATTAAAAAACGTTTAATAGTGCCTATATATTTAACGACTTCTGTCAGTGTTTCCCAACCTTTTTTGAGTCGCGATCCCCTTTTATAACGTTCAAATAACCTGCAACCTTCCCGTAAGGCAACGAAAACAGATTAAAAGTAGGTATTTCGGAATATAATTTTAACTTAACGATATTAAAAAAAAAAAAAAAACAATGGCGTCAGAAAACACTTCGCGGTATTACCACAGGCTGGTAATTCCGTTTCGAAATAGTCACCGTGTCTATTATACAACGTTACGATAATTTACTTTCTATTAACGAAGGGGGTGCATGAACTTCGGGTCACCGAATTCGTTCAATTTTCACACAATGGCACCGCAGATTATAGACAGCAATGTTCTAAACGCGCGGGGCACACTGTGTGCGTACTCAATTTTTCACGAAAGAATTAATCCAATGCTCTATATTTTATACAAACTGAAATGCACTACAGCGGGGCCAGCGACGATCTAGAATTTAAACACTCCGAATAGTAGTCGAACACACTAAGCAGCCACTGCCCCACTCTTTATTTTACATATAAAAAATGCAGACTCCGATTTTCTTGAGAAAATTTTTGCTACCTGTCATTTAGTACATTACAGTGTATACTAACTATATGCGAAACCTGAGCCGAGTCTATGTTTCGAGCCTCGCACACCCTCTTCCTAAGCAGACGCTCTTGTTATAACCTCGCGCGACATCGAGTTATTTAAAAATTCCCAACGGAACTTCAGACGCGAGAAATTACTTTCCCCATCCGCAACCAGAAACGGGATGTCGCCCGGTAGCAGTTTCGCCAGCAGTTACCGTACTTCCTGGAGGCCTGCATACCTCCCGCCGCTGCGAAGCTCGCGAACGCGCGACACTTTGTGGAGCAGAACAAAAAAAATCTGTTGCGAAGCAGCGCATACTCACCTAATCATAATATCTCGCCTCGAGAGGATCCCGAACCGGCGGAAGCTCATTCAGCGTGGAGCGCGCACTACCTTTTGATACAACACTTCCGGCGGCACTTTTATTTCTCGTTTCCACGGCGCGATCGCGAGCGGTGCGACTCGGCGAGACGTCGATAGAGAGATAACTAAATCACTACGACGGGGTCAGTTCGCGGCGAGTACGTCTGTTAATCTGTTAGTACCAGTGCCGTCTCAGGGACGTGACACGGGACCACGAAATCAGGCGGCCCCCTTCCCATTCCTCGGCCCTGGCACGCTGGGGAAAAAAAAAGGTGTTCCCCGAGAGTTATAATGGACGACCATTGGCAGCTTCGCGGAAGTAATAAAGCTCGCGGTAAAGGATAACCGCTCGGCCGGCGAAGTTGTAAGTGGGTAAATAAATTTCTGTTCAACCTCGGCGGAGGGTACTCCTTCGGGTCCTGCAACTCTATAGCTCTCTATTCTTTCGACTCCTATAGTTCCGTACATTAACGTTAACACGGTGGGAATATGGTAGGCTGCTCTTTACCGATCGAGGAACAAGGGATCGCGATCATAGTTTCTCCTTGAACTGTTTCCGTTGCTCCTTGTGCGCCACCTTCACTCGAATTCCTTCGTCACACCGTTCGCAAATCGGTTAGCACGGCTACCTTAGGAATAATAGAATACCGGCAGCTTTCTAGGTATATCTTACTCCACGTCTTTCGTCCTCCACGTTTGCGATCTATACCTTTGTTTAATTCGCCGCCGCTATCCAAATCGCGTTAGCAATCGTCTTCATTTTCGCGACACAATGTCGTCTCAAATGAATAAGTGGAGCTAAAATGGGGGAATGCAATCAACGGGGCCGCACGCGGAATGCTTACAACGTTGATTCAATTTTCATGAACATAAAGCTTCGTTAATGAAAAGCGCCGATTCGCTGAGGTAATTACTCGGCACCGTGCACGTGTCCGATAGGAAAAATATCGGTCTGTGTGGCCGAGCGGAAAAAAAAGAGAAGAGGAAGATCACCGAAGGGCCCAGCCTCTGCACCCCTGCGCCCTGCTCGAGTTAAATTACTATAGAAGACTTTATCCACTTTAGGCACCGACCGTCAAGCAATCATCCTATTGGCCGTGCCATAGTATCATGAATGACGGTAAGAAAAGCCACCGAGAGCCGGTTACCATGAGTTCCCCTGAAACACTATGTGCCGTTCACTCTCTTCTATTCCCACGGTCCACTTTGCCAAGCGAAAACAATGCGAAACGACGCTTTCGGGCGACCTGGCCGGACGGTGCACGCGGCGGTACAGTTTGTGCCTTGGGAAGCAAGATATCCCGGCGTCATGTTTCTATGACCGTTTTGCGGATTTTTCGTTAACAAAGTTTGGTCACCTATTTCGGTGACACCCTGTACGTAATACAGAATGTTAAGTACGAAGGAAATTCTTTCGTGTCTCTGGTCGCGTTCCTTTCGAGGCACAGGAATAATTTACCTGCCTTTGTAGCTTTATGCCTTTATGGTGCGGCCTGTTCACGACTAACTTTCCTTCCAAATTCATACGCAGCGTTGTGTAAATGTTTTGACGGATTTGGAAAACAGTTTATTTGGGGATTCATCTTTTTTTTTTAGCAGTTCGTACAAAATTTCAAGGCGGTACAAAATATAACACTGAAAACCTGGTGACCACGGGCACAGGGCCGAAAGAAATCGAGGCATCAAAAAAAAGTTTGGTTAGGAGTTGCTACGAATAAGGTAAACATCCGATACTTCTGCATTCTGTAGAAGTAAAGAAAAAATGCTTCAGGAGCCTGCAAATCAATTTAGATTTTTTTTTGCTCGTGGAATGTCGTTACAAGATACGCGTAGAAATTGTTTTGTACGATTTGAAAGAGATGGTTTTGAGTTACGTGACAGAGCACGTTCCGACAAGCCTCGGGAAGCTCGACGCGAAGATTTGCGAACACAGCTGGTGGAAAATTCGACACATACCACATTAATCAAACTAAACTGAATATTAGAGAAAAAAAACTATTTTTTTGGACAGGGGAGTCAAAAAGCCACACTCCTGAAGGCCGTGCTCGATGAGAAGTTTCGAAATTCACCAAAGAAACCATCGTAAACTTGGGTTGGGTGCTTCTCCAAACGGCTTACTCATCAGGCAAGGCACCAACCGGCTACCATTTATTGAGGTCATTGGAGCACTCATTAAGGGCTAAGCAGTTTACATTGTTTAGCAATATACGAAAATTCAGCGACCACTTCCTTGCTACAGTAACGACATAATTCTTCCGCGATGGAACTCGCAAGCTGCAAGGGAGGTGGTTTAGAGAGGTAGAGAGTAATGGCAAATATTCCGATCAACAAAACTCGTAACCTATGTTGTAGTATTAATAAACGAACTTCTACGAAAGAAACCCAAAAACTTTCACCTAATATTTTGTGTTATCACAATCTTCTTTAGTGTTCTTTCTCTGTTATCTATTCTGCTCGGCAAAACAACAGTTGATTGATAATCCATCTCTACGTGGGTAATGGTTGCAAAGAAGCTACCTCCACTAACATATGCGCATACTCATGTCAGAAGTCAAACATAAGGAACAAAAATAAAGTAGGATGATGCAGTTTACTTCACATTATTTTCTTCTCTGTTTGCTCGTGGTTTACTACGGCGCGATTCGATCGCTACTACCTCTCGCAACTTCGTCGTCCGCGCACTCATCTCCTTCTCTCTCTCTCTCTCTCTCTCTCAACTCTCCGGCCAGCCAATACAGCCAACACAACATTCGCACGCACTTCGTCCTTTCACGCCGCGTCACGCATCTTCACATTTCAATGTTTCGTGAAAGAAATAGTTATCCCTGAATCACTATAAGACTTATGCAATAAGTACCGCTTAGAAGACACGTCCGAAATAAGTTACTTACCAAAATCTAACTTTGTAACTAGGAGAATTAGAGGGACAATTAGAGAAGCAACAGAATAGAAACTCAGTCCAAAAATACTCAGCTGAAACTCCAAGCACAAGACTTCAGTACTCTACATGCAATTAGTCCATTTTCTATGAACGCTTAATTCACGTCACGTCAGCTCGATTTAGCTTAGTAAGTATTCTATTGTTAAGTACAATCAGTATATACGTTTCTTGCCCGGGATTCCAACAGGTTACAATAATCTCCTTATTGTCATGCCACTAATCCTTCCATCCCTCTTTTAGCTGCCCCTTTTATAGCGCCCATCGAAGGTGTCGGTAGCATTAGGAATAATTAAATTCATAGAAGGAGTTCGAAGGAAGGGCTGGCAAATAAAGAAGTTCGTGGAATTTCCCTTTTTTTGGCCAGCCACCCGATAGTAATGCTTCGATACTAGATCGCCTAACACACCTCCCACCTAGCCATCACTAGCCTCCCAGTACATATACTTGCACTGTACAGTGGAGGGGGGCGTCGTCGTGCCTCGTTTAGGCATGCGCGTGAAACACTCGGCTATTGCTTGGCATGCGTGGACAACAGATGAGTTGTGTTGACATAAAAACGTGTATACGACATACAGAGGAATTATGAACGTGAAATAACAAGGTGATAGAAAGGCTAACGCCACGAATACGTGACTGCCAAAGCGTTAAGGCAGAAACGTGCTTCGGGCGGAATGTAAGAACGCCATGGTATTTGCTTTGATTGAATTCTTCTTAACGCTTACCCCGAGGAATTCGTCGCACTGAACGTCCACGATCCACGGAGCTCCTTATTGCGACTCTTCGCCACTTTAAGAAGCGACTGTCAGATAATGACCCAATTAGATGTCATTTACACGTGAGTCATATTATCAATTTACCCATGTCCGGTTGCTGGGCTTTAATGCCTTACGCGTACGGAGTACCCACGTTTGGTATAGAAAGGTAAACCGCCTCGGGTTGCGTTGGTAATCGTCGCACCTGCGGACTCTGTTCTAACTGATATTGTTCGATTGTCGCGAGCGCTGTGCGAGCGTTTTGTGTCTTGACACGAATTGTTATATGCGGCAGAGGGGATGTACAAAATTCGTGGATGAAGGTTAATCCTTGACCGACATACCTTAAACAGGTTTTGTGCGTAATTGGCGATTTTATCACGCGCTGCAATGATCATTTTATGTGTACTTGATTGCATATGTTGCCATTTGAGAAAGAACAAGACCACTCCAGCGTTATTTCGCACAGTGTCAAATATTTATTAAAAACTGTTAGTTTTTCAGCGAAAGAAATTTCATATCACGGTCATAAATTTCTAGTTTCACGTGTTAGGTTGTATTATTGATATTTATTGAAAATCACTGAAAATATTGGCAGAGAATTTTCGAACATTTGCGGTGGAAACAAAAAGAGCTGGGAGATCGCTTTACTTCGCCACCTCAGCGACCCTTCCCTCGAATAATAAAATTTTAATTTGTATATTCCCTATTAGATCTTCACGACAGTGTTGCCACTAGAATAGCGCGGTTTTCTTAACGAAAATGTGTCCAAATTGAACCTCGTCTCTCCCGGAATATTTTTAATCATACGTAATGATCATTGGTCTATGGAATTCAAAAGTAATTTAAATCATGTATAATTAAATATGTTCCGAATGAAGTCGTGTTTGGACTCATTTTCATCGGAAAAACCTCGCCCATCCGTTGATAGCACTCTCATAAAGATCTACTAGGAAATATAGAAAATAAAATTATTAGTAGTGTCGACATATATTCAGGCCCGTCTCGACCCATTTTTGCGCCCTAGACAAACTTGTCAAATCGCACCCTTTATTTATAATACATTTATTCGAGATTTTTTGTGACTTTACTCTGTTACCGAAAACACTGCAGCGTCAGTTCTTAAAATTAAAAAAATCATAATTTGTGGACTGACAATTGACAGAAGAAGAATTTGATTTATTTAACGCATTACTGTGTCAAATTTTACAGACAATATTATTTAGGGTGCACACAACACCGCTTTGCCTATTGTTATAAATTAGGGCACTAATGGTGTCAATGAAGAGCGAAGGATTAATAAATGCTGACGTATCGCGCCCAGTGGCGTCGCATTTCCAAGTGGAGGGGGGCAGAACTAGTTCGCCGCCGACTGACGTTGGAGCTCTCGGTTTCTTCGCCACCTGGTATACATATCCGGTCGACCGGCACTCTGCAACTTTCCTACTTCATTCATCGACGCATTCTGTGGCCTTTGAAGGTTGCACAGACAGCAAGGAGCGGGTATGGTCGCGCGCCGACCCGTTTCAACATAATAATTCCTTCTTGGAAATACAGGGTGTTTCAGAATTATAGGCAAAAACTTGACGAAGCAATGGGACTTGCAAAAAATAGATTAAAAAATTCTGTTACACGCAGACCCGCAAAGCAATGATTTTTTTTAAATATTCATACGTGCTGTAAAATGATTGATGTGTCGAAAGTTCAAAATGTGAATGAAAAGTTCGCTCGAATCCATGTTTCACTTTTCTGTTATTCACAACGATTCGCCTCGCGTTTTTCTTGGTCCTTGTGTTAAATTCATCAAGCATCAAACAAGACTTTACTTAAAAAATTAAAAGAAAGCTTTTCCTTCTTACAAGTTCTGTTTTCCAATTAAGTTTGCTTCTGTAGTTTTGAAACACCCTGTATAGCGCGGTACCACTGCATTCTACCAGTACGCACACATTTTGATGATAATATTAGTTAAAATAAAGATGATAAAGAGAACTAACTCATAAATTAAAAAAGCATCGTTTACTCTGATTTTCGACTCTTGCTAAATTTTTATAAAACGATCTGCCCGAGGATTAATGGGAATCGGATAGCAATGATGTAACGATCGTAAATGTATTCTGACAAAGTGCTCTGCAACACGGTGAGAAGAAAGAAACAAATCGTCAGCCGTGTGTGTAGCAGGAAGTAATAATAATAGGAAGCACGGCATCAATGAAATGGGAAACCACCAATGACTAGAATACTATCGTCATCCCCGACGGTCTTTACGTCACCTATGGGTCAGTAACCGTGACGTTGCTTTCACCGGGTACACCGGGGCAATCGCTCTGAGCGTTGCAATTTCTTGCAATCGATGAACCACTTCCATTACATATTAACTCATTCATCGTCTGGCTGGTTCGCTCAATTTACTGAAAAATTTAAAAATATTTACTAACGATCCTGTTCTCAATAATTGATTAGAAGATCCTGAAAATTATAGGGGAAAAAATGGAGTTTTGGACAGCCCTTGGAATTAACGGCTCGCGATAAACGTGTAATTTTGAGGGCATGGGCAAATTCGATGATGCATGCGAAACAAATTGCTGAATACAACGGGGGGCCTAACAAGTCTGACGAATGGCCAATGTATTCTAGAATGATGGGGACATTTGATGAGAACGAAATTGCAGATGAATTTTTCTCCTCGCAGCAATTAAAACTTTAACGTTTTCAGTGGCGCAAGGTTTTCAGGAAAGTTTGGCTTTACTCGGCCCGAACCAACATCTCGGACGATACACTTTCGATGCTTTCCAGAATTTGTAAGTATATCGATGCGAGATGAAAGTGCTAAAAGAAGGTAAACACGATTTAAGGAAAATTGACGAAACGAATCTGCGACGAAAATTGCTGACACTAATTTTCTATTTCAACAGGAGAATATTATAATTTATACCGCGACGTCAGTAAATATGCTTTTTTTTTAAAAAAAAATGCATCATTAGTCTGTCCGTTTGATATCTCTAAATATTTGTGCGTTTGTATGTAAACCTGAATCTAGTATTGGTATTTAACTCGAACCTATCAGAATGTATCGACGAAAACAGTTTAAGAAAATATATAGCTACAGAGAATTATTGTGGAGAGACACATCAGTTTATTATTCACCTTTCAGGATACAAAAATGTCCGACTTCCCTTGTTTTCTTTAACAGCCTAACCTCTTAACCCATCTTAACCTACTTTTATAATATAATTCCCGAAGCTATAGCTTAATCCAATCGCTCCTCTCAGTTTTTACTTATTCTAACTTTTAACTCATGTATCTTACAGCTTTCCTTAGAACCTATTTCCCAACTCTCCTTCTCAACTTCTCATCCATCCCCTCTGCTCTTACCCCCCTGCCCCTATAGTTCGTAGCCTAACCAATTCTACTATCCACCCCTCCCTCAAAATATTCACTATCATCTCTGCTCCAACCTCACAATCCCCACCCGGAGAGCCGTATCGTGCACGTTATTGAATAATAATTGGAACATTAATACAGCGTATCTATAATTATTTTGTCCCAGGCTATAATAGCTTCATCGTTCCGACTTTCACGGAAAGGGAAACGGCGACCTTAGGACCCCACCGACAAAACTGCTTTTGCATGGAATTTCTGCGACACCCAGCTGTTGACAGTTACAATTTAGTCATAAAGCATAAAACCGTGCTCTACTGATCATACCGATCACTATTAACGACCATCCCAGTAAAAGATCTGAGAAGGGCACGCGACCTGGTACGTACACAATATTCGTGGGACCATTTCTAATCGATCGTTAATACGATGTTTTTTGGTTCCGAGCGTAACCACCGACGCCTTTCCCTCTGCCCTCTGTGGCCTTTTCTCAGAGTCAAAAATCCTTACACTTGTCACACAGTTTCTAGTTGAAAGTTTACGTGTATCAGTTTCTAAAAACGTTAAGAGTAGCGTGTGATCTGAATTCATACATATCCTGTTTATGGGACAGAACATACAATTATCACCTTTTTTTATTCGCATACCTTGTATACATATACCTAGAACACAGCCCCCTGATAGTGCGAGATATGTAGGTACACTCCGCGTTACACTCGCAGGAATCGCGATATACGAAACGCACGCTCACGCGAAATAAAGGGGATGCGCATTGTACATTCTTCCGCATATCTCGTGCCATCTTTTGGCCTAGCGTACGAACCTTGGCAATATACGAGATAGGTGATTGACACTGCTCGCGTATAGTTCTTCGTTTCGGCTGTCACCAGCAGCACTCATCCATTTTCATAATTCAGAAATAACAGCGTTTCTCGTTGCAGGAAACCGCTTTAAGCTTAATTCTCACCATCTTTCTAGCTGACGGCAATCAGCCGTCCAAAACCAAACTGCATCGCATTTGCCTTCGGACTACTCGCAAGAATGTAAAAATGCCACTAACGTGTTTTAACTCTGGTCACTTGTTCTTCCATTCCTATTCTTAACTCAAGTAAAACATGAAAGCAGTCACTTATCGGCTTATTATTAAAAACTCGAAGAAAGGACTAAGTAGGAAAAAGAGTATATGTAGCGCAGATTCCGGGGAGACTTAGAAGGTAATTAGAAAATAAATAAAATCTCATCGCATCTTAATGCCGACGAAGGACTATCCTTCCCAGCGAAATCCATGGGAGAACGCTTCACGGACGCCTGACGGACGGTTGCCTGCCGTCGGCTAGACGAATAGTGAGAATGAACCTTTACAAGGTGGTCTATTGTACCTAACGAACGTTTCGCACAAGCAACGCAACGGCAAGAGTATGCCTGGGAATGGCAGTTGCTGGCAAGGGAGCTCTATGTTCTATCGAAAATTCCATTCGTTCGATTCCCGGAGTTAACACAGGTATTCGCGGTGCGACCGTGCGGCGTGCACGTGCGCGAGGGCACCTTCCGGAGGGGAAGGTTATCGACGGCGCCTCGCGAAGGAGAGTAAAGCAGAGGACGGCGAAGGGGTAGAGGGGAGTCCCAGGGGAAATAGTGAGGCACACACGGATGAGACGTAGGTGTACAGGGAGTTTGTGTGGTAGGGTGTGCGAGGGTGTGCGATCGCGTGCCGGTACGCCAGCGATGAATGGTGGGGAGGAAACGTGAATGATCCATAGAAGCCGGTGTCGTTGTGTGGCGGGATCGGGGAAGTGTGTGTTGCCAAGCGTACCGTACCGATGGAAGGGAACGGAATGGTAGTGGAACGGTGGGAAACGTCAAAGAGATGGTAGGGATACGGCGGGGCAAGGAAGTGGGGCGGGCGCAGGGAGACTCGGCTTTGGAAATGGCCGCGGGAAAGTAGAGAGCGTTACGTCGTCCGGCAGGCGAGCTAAAGTTTTTCGTGCGCGGCGTTGATCGACCCGGCGGCGCTTTGGAGAATCGGCCGAAAGCTCGAACAGGGTGCGATGCTTTAAACTGCTTAAAGGAACGCTGCGCACAGGGGAGGATCCTGTGGTGTAAGTGCGCCTGTGACAGCCGGTACCTCCGAAGGGATCAGTGCGGGCGGTCGTGCACGAGGATGGCCGGCAACGACGGTGCACCACCGAACAATGAGATCCTCGGTACGGACAAAGAGGAGGAGCAGGGCGCGTCAGCGCGGGGGGAACCGCATTCCAGAGTGGGCGGCATCCTGGAATGCGATCCCCCCGGTAACAGGAATCCGCCGAGCGAGAACGACTGCGCCGACGGAAGCGGTGAAACTGTGATCGGCGACGACGACTGTGACAACAGCGGAGGTGTCAGAGCCGCGATCACTGATAACGGCGGCCTGTGCCGATATGCCATCGGCACTGCCAATACCGCTATGTCTTTCATCGAAGTTTGTCAGGTATATAACACGATCATCGGTATTCCCGCTTCAACCTCTGGCTACTGTCAATCAGCTCTCTGCTCGTATCTTTCCTCGAGCTTCCGACTTTTCCATGATCCCTCTCGCGTGCACGCTCTCCGTCCCCTCTCTTCGTTCCGCTCACGTGTCCCAAAGCCGCGTACTTGTACACACGAAATCCCTGGTTTTGAAAACTTCATCAGCGGTCCCCTCGATCGCGATATAAATAATGCCCATTCAAACGACCGCTCGCGGTGCCGAGGCGCCCGATCTTCGAAGTAACGAGAACGAAGCACCGTTAATCGCTCGATTACCGCCTCGCTTTCTCTCGCGGTGTAACAATGTTACGAGATGTCGTCCGTTTCAGATTCGGCTGCAACATCTCTTCCCGCAACTGGTGTCGTCCCAGCGGTACAGCCTCTGCGTGGACTCTATAGAACTTACGGCGGAATGTTTGGCCAACGACGTGATACGGTATCTACTGAAGGAAGATATCTATCTCATATCTCGGAACCCGGTTTCACGCAGCATGAGGCACAACGTGTATCAGATGCTGAATAAACACAGCATCTTGTTCGCGAGCATGGTGAATCGTTTGAACGTTGTGCCGGATACGGCGTACGAGGCTTTCATGGCGGTCGCGGACGAACTGTTTTTACACGGCGGCGTCACATGGGCAAGGATCGTCTGCCTGTACGCGTTCATGGGCAGGCTTGCCCTTTGGGCCCGCGACAGACGAATGCACGCTCTGAAGAAAAAATTACCGCTATATGTATCGCGATTTATTGGGGAGAAGGTCGCCCATTTCATTAAAGGATACGGGGGATGGGTAAGTGTTAGGTATTGAAGTTCAGGAAGCAATACCGACGGCGATTCTCTGTTTTATCCATGATAATAAATTGCTCGCTGGTACGCTGATCTTTGTGTATGCTGTACTTGTTCAGGACCAGCTCTGCGTAGAATACCCTGTAGCGGAAGAAATTAGCGGAGCGATCTGGAGGAGTCTTCTGATGACGGGCGCCACTCTCGGCCTGGTTGCGACAATTTTAACGGTGACCTCCTGATATACGCTCACGAACCAAGCTCCACGGGGTACGTTTTACATGAGACCTTTCAGCGTACTTATATTCTACCAAAATGCAATTAAAAACAACTTCCAAGAATTCGTACGGCATTCTTGCACTGGCACTGAAAATGGTATTATGTAATTTGATAGCCAGCTTTGGTACTGCGTCTTTATAAGAAGCGTGGAATGTGAATTTAGTTCTGCCCCTCCGGCGCATCTTTGTATCGATGCCGCTCGGTTCAGGGGCATCCTCCTGTTCGCATAACTCAAGCAGATACGTAGAGTTTGTAAAAGTTAACGATACAAGTTCCCTATTATATTTGTATTTTGCAATAATTGCAGCTCGATGGACTAGTTAAATTAGTAAAAAGGAATCTTATTTAATGTTAACCTAGATATTTTTTATCAAAGTAACTATATATGATACTCAAAATTGATGTTTCAGATATTTATACCAAACAAGAATCTCGAAATTATATTGAATTTAGGTAGAAGCAATCTAAATATATTTATTTATAATTTATTTTAGGTAGAAAATATATTAAATAACAAATTTCCTTATCGATCAATGACCATTGGTAATGAACACTTGGAATTCATGAAAATAGAAACAATCGATGTAACAGTGCTCATTAAATGTATAATAATATCTTCAAACAGCAGTGAATATTATGTGATAGCTTCTAATAGTATTGGAAAAATTTTATACAAGTATTTGGAGAGAATAAACATTTCTACAAAGTATCAGTTTCCTTAATTGTATCAATTATTTTGTATTCCTATAACAAAAGAATCGTCTACAAAATAAGACAATTCTGTTTTATACGTAACGGATATACGATAATATACCTCATATAACTAACACGTTTAAATATCTTTTCAACGTCAAGTATGAAATGCAAAGATGACCGGATGATTAATACAAGTAGCTGATGCTTGTTGTCACTCTGATCGACAGTATTAATGTATTACGCTTAATAATTAATGTCTATTAAATAGTATCAATGTTACGATCTAAAATATCTTATAAAAAAAAAAGTATCGACCTTTTCGCTACATAGCGTTCGACCGAAAAGCGACCATACGGGACGGGCCCCAACAGCATGTACCTAAGCAATAAGACTAAAGCCCGTTTCTAACAAGGTGAGTATCCCAGGTGTCCACCTTCGATTGCTTTGAATATTGGATATGTTTGAGAGGACCGAAAAATAAGATATGTGTTTTTTATAACGGCTAGTTTTCATATTTAGGGGGTGAAACCACCCCTCAAAGTTATAAGATCTTCAGGTGTCCGCAACCGATTGCTTTGGTTTTTGGATGTTTTAGAGGACCGAAAAATAAATAAATATGAAAACGGGCCACTATAAAAAGAACACGTATATCTTATTTTTCGGTCGTCTAAAACATATCCAAAATTCAAAGCAATCGGTTGCGGACACCTGGGATACTCTCACTTTATTAAGATTATAATTTTTTAGTGTAACGAATGAAATGAAATTTACATGAACAATATAATTCTACAAATCGTAATACATAAAACTATCTCTTTAATAATAAAGCTGGCTGTGATATAATTCAACGCAAGGGTACATGCGCAGTTGGGCATCACGAATTACTAAATCGGTAATGCGATTCGCGCTTTTTATCGTAAAAATAAAATAAAAAAAATAAATCCATCACATCTGACACTATACACGCTTGTAAGGCCAAACTGCGACGGATTATGTGCAGATCGCATACTGTTCCGGGCCGTCATGGCCACAAAAGTGTAGAGAAGCAAAGAAACTCGATCGCGAGCGACTATAGTCAACGCTAGTTCCCGTAAGTCGTAGAGGGGATGACTATAGTCGGCGTTAGTATCCACAGTGATTCGACCGAAGACTAGTCGGCAGTAGTAGTGAAAGGGGATATAAAGCAATGATCATTGTAAGTCTCATAAGCAGTTGTTCTTAATTGTACCAGTTTATACATAATATAGTAAAGATGAGGGGGATAAATAACTTGGGTTACATCTTATTATCAAACAAATTGATTTGAATTTCGAAAAGGTATTCCTTTAAAAGACAACTAACATTCTAGCACTAGAATTATTGAAAATATATTTTTCACATGTTGATATAGTTTTATTTGAAATAGTTATTCAAACATAAATACAATCTATGTATGTACTACTCAAAATATATCAATTTATGGATTAACATCGGAATTGTAAATGTTTGGAAAGCAAAAAGTTTCTAAAGTACATGATTATTGATGAATGTATTATTATGATTTGCGTTTTGTCGCCTTTCGGGCAAATCAGATAATATTAGTAAAACACCGGCGTGCAATACCGACGTTTTCGATTGCAGAATTAAACGCGCAATTTTACTAACATTACATTTTACTAAAAAAAAATATTTGATGTAACTTCTGTATACATGCAGCCAATGATTGAGAATTAGTGGATACTAAAAATATGCGGCCAGGAAACACGCTTTCTCGAGTAATACTGTCATTTTTAAATATCAAACACTTCGTACTGTTAAAAGATTCTAGTATTGATCGAACTATTACGTTCTTTGGATATGTTTAACAATTTAAAAATCTAAAACCAACTAATCGAATTTATCGTACAGGTCTTAATAAATACATGATGATTTTTAAGGGCGAATAATTGTTACACAGATTACATGAAATTTTTTTTAAGCTTCTCTAAGTATTTCTTACGTCTGAATATAAAAAAAGGTATTTTCCCTGATCATTATTTTTATGCATTACATGAATATACAATACAAAACCATGAACTAGAGGATAATTTCCTGTGAATATATTCTAACGGTTCCCTTACTTCTACTCAAATTTTGTGACTGTACAGAAAACAACTGCATTTTACTTTTTATTCCCTAACGTAGATAATAGTAAGGATCAACAATTTTTTTTTTATTTTAATAAACCTTCAAATGTTTCTACTTTAAGTTTGCTAATATTGATATTACAACTATATATAAGTATGTATTATGCATTTATGTGTGAATATATAACTATATAACTGTACAAACGGAACTCTTAATTCGTTCCCCACTTATATAACAATAAGTGATCATTGTGTCATAGTCATTAACCTCGAATTATTTGGCTAATGATGTATGAAAAAACATCGTCAGCATTATGAGAATATCACATCAAACGAACTTTACTATAAACGATAGTATTGTCATGAATAAAATAAATTATCGACAGTTTTTCCTTAAATTCCAAATTAAATAGAATCATGAAAAATGCAATGATATATATATGTAATGAATAGTACGAATTTCAATCGAGAGCACAATGTTAAACGCAATTCTTCGTCAATCGATGTATCAAAAATAAAGCGGTGCGAACTATAAATTCCTAAAAGCATTTGGACCCTTTTATATTACGCGAACTTGATTCTGATAATTTGCCCTAAAACAACAATACGGAGTTTTAGGTGTTTTCGTGTTTGCATTATTTATAGACCAATTCGAATTTCTTCTTTTTTTATATATATGTGAACTACTTTACGTAATATCGTAAAAAGAAGAAGAAATAAAGTAGATGGTAAAGAAATAGAAGGCCGATGTACGGATTGCACACGATACTGACGATACGATCACTTTAATTCAGTTCTCCTTAATGGTTGGCAGTTATAGCCTGGACGTATTGCTGTCCAAAATAGAGCAAAAAGTGGTAGGGTATTTTATAAATCTTATTTGCACCGATATTCATAGCGTTCAGTTATCCCTTTGTAAATTGAATTGCGCAAGACTGAGGATAAGATTAAGGTATTTTAGATCTATATTAACCTTTCCACTTACTATTTAAATAACTCTTGAAAAGTCGCTGCTTTCTTTTTTAAATTCAATTGATACTTTTCTAGAGGAACTTATAGTATTATGAAAAGGTACACTACATTATTATACTATGGCATTAAAATACATTAAGCGAATTTCAGATAAATTGTTGTTCAGTACTGCAACACACTGATCGATTTTTCTTTCATACCTTCGTTTATCGCTTGTAGTTTATGTATATAAAATTCATTTAAGTCTTGAAAATATCGTTAGAAGGCATATTTATGGAGAATTAAAGATTTGCAACGATGAATAGCGCACGGTAAGTGCAAATTAGAATTAGTAATACAAAAGTATTTTATGTTTAGCCTGATGGTAATAGGATTCAATTTTAATAAATTCAATGTTCAAAACGATATATGCGTTGCCACAGATCATATTGCGTTTAAAGTATGTCTAATGCGTAAATCACTCGGTGACATGCTCTATTTCTGTCTCTTGTCAGCTTTTTTAATTTATCACAGCTGGGGAAAACGCGACAAGAAGGAAAACTTGTCTTGCACCCCCGAAAAACAAAGCTGGTATGGTCCTCTATTCCATGTAGTCCCACCAATCCTTTTCGTAACCTTCGTGTACGTGTTCCAAAAGCACTTTCCTCCGACTGTCGCAGTATCTTCAAATAAAAAGAAACACGTGAGATATATTCAATAACATATGCGCGTTTGGCTCATTAGGCTTTAAAGTCGTGGATATGTTTGTTTAAATGGAACCATATATTATTGTTCACGCGACGCCATTGCTGACGTCGAGAGAAGTTCGTATAACCCACGGTATTGACCTCTACGGAACCTTAAACACGAAGAATCGCGTATATTTGGGAAGAACAGAAAGGTGTATCAGATCAGATCTTAATGGAACTCAAATACGTTGGAATAAATAACTTCGAACATTTTTCACGGTGAAACGCATAAATTTTAGACCTTTCTGCTTTCCTCGGCACATGTAATTTTCCTTCTTTCCAGGTCATACGAAGGTCACGCTGTCATGTTTTTCCACACCTTTCGATGCCAGTTAAGACATCGCGCGAATAAAAATACATGGCTGCATACAAAAAAAAGAAACTGCAAAAATAACTTTCGTGTTATAAAAAATAACGAATCAGGTTTATGTAATTAAAATAATTAAAGCATTTTTAACCTGGTAACAATAGTTATAAAACAGTGATGAACAAGTGATAAAAACTAAAAGATATCAATTACTGCAATTTTCTTTTTAGCAAAATCAGGATACTAATACTATTTCGATGTGCTCGTAGATAAAATATTCATTTAACAACTTACCTATACTTATCTTGCACCTTTTGTTTAATATCAGCAAGATTTTCACCGGTAATATCCCTTTCAAGATATTCAGAGAGGCGTTCCGTCGTACCCTCCAGATCTTTTTGGTTGTCTTCGAAAATCACAGACTGGTTGTTTTTTCGCACGTAAAAAGCAAAAACATAAGTATACATAAGAGTCTGTCTACAGGAGCACAAAATATCTACCGCTTTCTTTAAAAATTGTACCTGAAAAACAGAGTAACGATGTTAGTCTAACATTCCCGTTCGACCGGCGGTCGTGCATTTAATTTTAATCTATTTCACCTCGATCCACGACATATTATGTTGCTGCATTTCTTCCATTTTTTCTTTAACACTCGCATAAAGTTTATTTTCGAATTTCAACGACTGCATATGATTCATGTATCTATTGCAATAAAATAAGTATCTTTGTAACGCGGATCTTGATTTTTCTTGAGCGTCTCTTGCGGCTTTAGCCTCTTCTTCGTCGTAACGATTACAATTATACCAACTGGAACCATGCGGTTCCCAAGGTCCAAGACACACCCAACAGAAATCAGCTTTACAATTTTGATTTTTACACACCATGTGGTTACATCCACCATCCTTCTCAATGATGACGTTGCACTTTGGACATTCTTTTGTATTCGCAGCGATCCAATTCGATGTTTCAGAGTCATCGTCGCATTTCTTTATCCACTTACGCAGCAAGTGACATTTCACTGGGTCGTGCCAATTCTCGCCGCAATAGAAACAGAATGTATGTCTACATTTGCAAGTTACGGGCCTTGCTTCTATATATTGTACTTTTATAGCGTTATTACAATCCGGAGACGGGCACCACCTTAGTAACCTATTACACTGCAAAGCGGAATAATAATTAGTACGCTTTACACACGATTATATCGACGCGCGTTAAGAAGAGTAGCACGTTTCATTTATTTTCTTACGGACAACTGCATGTAGAAATAATGAAACGTGTTACTTTTCGTAACGCGCGTGGATATAAATATATATTAATGCGCAAGGTGGTATTTACTTCGACAAAACTATTAGTTATCAAATGTTGATACTTCAATTTGACTTTCGAGTCCTTTATAAGACGCATAACGGTGACATCGTCGACTAAAATGTCACAAGCGTGCGCCGCGCACGCGATAGTTTGACCAACTCCTTCTTCCATAATCTTCGTGGTAAGATATTCTCCCCAACAGCCGGTACAAAAGCGATGTCCGCACTCGAGCCCAGTCATCATCTAATTTAAGAATAATGCTTGAAAGATGCGTGTACGTATATAGAAACCCTTTCATTGATTAATGAAACGACAAAATATATTACAAAATAATGTCCCCTTTGTACCGGTCTAACAAGGGGACCTTCAGGACTGGCAAACTCAGAAATTGTTTATACTCAGTGTACGTGAAGGTGTCCCCTCGGACTTTAATTTCCCAAAGCAGTAAGGTGCGCTTTCACGTCTCACTGTTGGTACTATTTCTTTTTTTTTTTTATTCATTTGAATACCTACACCTTCGCGAAACATAAAAGGAAGCAAAAAGGGCGAAACATCGAATAGTAACGAGTCGACAGTCGGCTAATTGTAAAGCGTATCCAGATACGCCGCGTAGAGTAATAAACTCACAACCTGCAAATGTGAGCCGTACGTTCGAGATCAAGGGCAGGTCACTGGAACACCCCCGATTGACGCACCTACACTGCGTTCCACATTAGAGCATACTCGTTTCGCGCAGGGATACACGTTGATTGGTGGTAAACCGGCAGGGAAAGTGCTACGACCAATCGCGTATGTCAGATCCGTAAGAGCTGCGCAAATCGGTCGCAAATCGGTAGGGGCGTTGATACACTCTTATATGGAACGCAGTGTATGTGCCTTTCGTGCCGCGATGTACGCGACCCTTGTGCGTATGCTAGCTGCCGTTCACCACTATCTCGTTTGCAAGTTCCATTTTCTACTCTACGTGTTTTATCTTTGAATGAAAAATCTAATTTATTGTAAATATTCCTATTTAAAAATCACTATATACAATAAAAAGTACGATGTTCCAAGCAAGAGATAATTTAAACTAAGATGTGTGTGTTTAATTGAAAGTCACGTCCATCTCCTGGGAGGTGGAGCACCGGTATACACCATACACCCATACATATAACAGATGTTTACATATCTGTTAATTAGCATGAATTTGATAAACTTTGCATGTGAAAGGTGTAGGTATTCAAATGAATACAAAAAAAAAGTACCAACAGTGAGACGTGACCTGGCGATCTCCTGCTTACTAGTCGGGAGCGCCACACACTGGCCCACGCTATTCGTTGGTCATAGTTTTCTATCAAATGTATGGAAGGGAATTCGACATTTTTCAAAGTCGATTTTCTCGAATTTGGAGGGGAAGCGCACCTTACTGCTTTGGGGAAATTAAAGTCCGAGTGAAGACCTTCACGTACACCGAGTATAAACAATAATTCTGAGTTTGCCAGTCCTGAAGGTCCCCTTGCGAGTTAACTTTGCCTATCATAAGAGTTTAAAGAAAACACATCCTGCAGATACATTTGCATCCTTTGAATACAGTTCGCCTGTACACTGTACAGACTAGTCAACAGAAGAGTTAACACAAATTCGTTTATACATACTGCAGATGGTTGGATGGTAAAACATATTCCACATTCCTCGGTACCGCTCGTCGACGTTCTCCTGGACTAAAAATCACAAGTATACATTACCAACTGGAACTCCCATCGCTGTTCAGAGAAAAGCTTCAAACTTACTTACCAAAGAACTTTGGGAAGATTGATTTCTGTTTATTAAGGGACCCTTTGTAAATGGATTAACAACTCGCGCCTCCGCGAACAGTTTCTCTTGATCGCCGTCGTAAAAGCGTTCCATTAATTTCTCTTTGTCCCATTTAAAATGATTTAATAAAATACGCGTGGTGGTCGCTGGTATCTACAATTAAATCGTCAAGCACACCGATTACACGCGTACATCGATTCTCTTTGTATCAATAGATGTTATTATTTCTATCGAGCCTCGAAACTGTTACGACATAGTAGCCCTTTGACTTTACGAAACGGGATGCTACTTCACGTACTTCTACGACTGTGTTGACTTCTTTTATGGAATCGATCATGTGCTGCACTATCTCCTCCGTCGACAGAACTTCGAAAGGATAGTTATCGACGTCCGTCGCCCGTTCGCTGGGATTCTCCGATTCTGTTTCCATCGCGAAATCCACATCGTCCCCGCTGGATTCGTTGCCGGAATCGACGTCGTCGTACGTCTCCTCTTCGGAATCCATTGTGCCGTCGATTTGCGGAGCGATTAAAACGCCAATTTATATGTATTTATTCTTTTTATTTCACGTAGTTTGCACCTGTACATAAAACACCTCTATCAAGGAGTGCGCCTTTCGCGGCCGATTACTCCAATTTCTAAGTCATACTTTGTCCGTGTACACTAAGTTTCATTTGCTCGACTGCACAGTAAACGTGTGTACGGGAAACAATGAAAGCACCAGTAAGAGCGTGTTACGATTAAGTAAAAACTTTTACGTTGGCGCACTTTCGTTTTGAATTGTCCTTTATCGACTTTCGAAATAATTGCAACGGGAACGATAGGAGCGGCGCGGTTCCACCATAATAATTACCGTTCCACCACTTTGCTCGGCGGGTTTTACGGGAATTTCGTTACTAGGAAGAAACGTATCGCACCTGTACCCGCGAAATACTGTTGTAGCGGAACGAGGTGAAAACAGCTTATGTTTCAGCACATGACGTCATCGTTCGCTACTTCCCGAATAAAGAAACTCTGTCGCACGTATTTCCTTACTTACTACCAATGCGGCCCCGCAAAATTTACTACCGCCACGCTACAAGAGTCTTTGATAAATCTAGAGGACCGAAGAGTTATCGAAATATATCTGCGATATTTCGAAGCAACGATAAAATCATCTACCAAAACATCCGACTTGAACTCCGACAGCTGATATAGCAAATACTATTGTCACGGCAGAAAGGATGAATGAGCTGCCGTGTAGCTAGCCTTCTATGTACATATTGCCCAATGGCGTCCCGTGTTTATCGAATTGATATTTCGCATCGTTCTTTGGCTTTTGTTCACATTTTCGGTAATTTCGCATAAAACATTACCGTTCAAGTTGTAACTAATGAATTAAGATCAGCATTAAAATAATCGAGAGCGGTTCAGTTTCGATAGAAATAAAGTCATTCCGATAGAAGCGATACTCATTAAGGGGCAATTTTCTCTTTGTCGAACTTGTGTTCCACTAACAGTGCCTGGAGATTATAATTAATTTCAATTTTAGAAATAAACGTATACGATGGATCGTATCTTTGAAAAATAGAAATAACCCAAGTATAAGAAATATATTTTGTAATTCTGCCGTACGTAAGGATATCGAATTTTGGGAATACAGTTACGCGCGGTATCACTGATGCAACCAAATGAAGCCCGATTTTTCTAAAACCGTAGAACCAAGTGAAAGTTCTTAAGGAAAAATTAATTCAATTATTTCTTCATTAAGCGACAGGACATCCGATTTAATCGATGATCTTAACGTGCACGAACATACTGAACAGATTTTGCGCGATGCTTGAAAATTAATCGACGTCGAAACACATCACAGGTGTTACGAAATGTATTACCATGCACAACAATCTTTTTAGCCATTGCACTCAGGGAGTCACCAATTTAGTAGGCTAATCGGGTGAAACCATAAATTAATCTAGGATGCACTATTTGCCATCAAAGAATGGACGAGCTTATAGCTCGATCACTGCTGCCACGTCCATAGCAATGCGTGCCGTAACTTTCCTTCGATGATTGACTTAAATGCACTAGTTTCTTCTGCGCTCACTGATTCAGGTTAAGGCTTGCTGATCGTTGAATGAGAATAGACACAAAATTTCACGCGATACCATCCAAGAAATTGTACATCTATTAGCGACGCGACAACAAAATGTCTCGTCACCAAGTGCTGTTTCACTGATTCCAGTCAACTGCTTGAAGTGCGCTCCGAACGCGGCGCACAGCTGACGCACATGGGCGTCTCAATAGAGGGCACAACTATTTCATATAACGAAATTTAATTCATATCAAAACAATTAATTATCGTATCGAAAGAAAAACGATTATACTAAAGGCCGTTCCGACGAAAAGTACTATTACCACACTTTGTTCTTACGGCAATCACTAGTGTACTTTCCTATAGTAATTCGCGTCTTAATTTATTTATTCTTCTGGCGGAATAAAATGCACTGAAATTTGAAAATAATTAAAAAGGTTTGTTAATGAACGTGTATATACGCATATATTTGACTTAAAGTTATTCAGACTGTGCCCGATACTCGCGAACGTGAAGATGAATGAGAATTTAATTTTAAAAACAATTGTATTTTCAGAATAAATACTATATTTCGCTGCATGATTGTGTACGTACGTCGATACAGCGCAGTATGCATAATATAATCACTTGCGTGCATGTAACATCTTGGAACTTAACAGTGACACGTTTATCGAGGATTTTGTGTAACCACGCCAATGCATACACAAACGGTATGTGGAGAGGCTCACTGCGTTTTGTCAAGTTAAGTTAACCCCATAGTGTCGTAATATTTCGGGCAATTACCGATGTGAATTACATGTCATCGGGCAAAATGAGTTTGCCCAGCGTGAGTGATTATTGCTTGCTAGAGAAAATCGGATCGGGGAGTTACGCGACGGTCTACAAAGCGTTTAAAAAGGTATGTGCATTTTGAGGTTCGGAATAGAGTTGTGCGAAACATATGACGACAGTGCCGTAACTAGTTCCACAGAAACCACCCTTTCACCATTAGAATCGTGGCTTGACTGGGTGCACATGTGACACACGTAGAAAGCATGTCTTTTTTTCTCACGCGTATAAGTTTATCACCAACTTTATAATTAACACAAATTTGCTGCTCTGACAGAGGAAAATCAATATCATTCCCTTTTATGGAAATATAAAACATATCATTCATAGAATGTTGAAGGCAGGTTAATAGCTTATGAAGTACAGTGATGTTTGTGGTGTCTTCAGCATATAGAGATTACTTTTATCGAAATATATGTACTCCCTAGCATATTTTTTCTTCCTCCACTGTAAACTTAAACTGGAGCACTGCATTGCAGTGCCGGAACGTGGCACAATATCAGTAGTTATAAGCTACGTTACGAGCAATTTAATAATCTAATAAAGTCGAAGTGAATAGTTCGACAAATCGTTTGTGAACTGTAATTTTGTAAATATCAAATGCGATGAGTACAGTAAAATGAGTTCCTAATAGTGCACTTTTTCCAGGAAGTAATATTCGATTTCCCTAATGCGTTTTAACAGTTTGAAGTTTTCTAAAGGTTCGAATTAAAAACGGAAATATAGGTGGCGATAGTTTGCAGATCTGGCAAAGGGGAAAATCGCTATATAGCTTTAAATGGTGTGCCTAAAATCAGTGCCGTCCAACCTAAACTCCGCGGCGCTTAGGTCCCTCTACCTACTCCCTCTCACTCTAGCTTCGACTACTATGCACATGAACGCTAATCGAAGGCGTGCACGCGTCTATGCTTTTTACACAAACAAAGTACAGCTGAGGAGTGGGAAATAGACCTGCGTGAGGGACGCCACCCATGGACGATAAACTTCTGCATCGCGCGGTTTTTTTTTAGGTATACCTAATATCGGACTTCAACCTGCTATTCACTCGGTGGATAAAATGTTTTTCCTGACGCAAAACAAAAAAGCAGAAAACCGATTTTGCTGAGTTAAGCAGGAAGTGACAGTTATCTTTCTGCTAGCACTGATTCGAAATACCCGCGCATTGCAGATTTTTCTCCATTTTGTTTCAGCACAAGTACGTATGATTAAATATGATCAAAATTGAACCAGATATATTTTGGGTACAACGTTTTTATTTTATTGAAAGACATAGTTTCCAAGAATATTCGAAACCCGTGTAATATGTTTGTGATAAAATTTCTAAAGGATATTAGGATGTAAACAAATTTTGGTCAGCTTAATTGAAGCTAGTTTGAAGTAAGTAGGTGTTACTCGTACTTTTCGTCGTGACTGATTTTTCCAGTGGCATGGAAAAATAACGAAAAGAAGTCGGAGACAAGGAAATGAGAAAGGGCGCTTAAATGGGCACTGAAATGAGACGAAGAACACAAATCGTACATCGAAATCGCTCAACTTATAAGTAGGAGCAACTCTGGTATTTATTATTTTTTATGAAAATGCGAAACTGAAGAACTGATGAATATCGCGAATAAACTTCGTGGCCATTGTGGAAATTAAAATGGAAAGTACAACAATTTAAAACACAGAATTATTAGCGTAAAACTTGAAGGCGACTGTGAAAAAGAAATGATGAAATCTTACCCAAAATAAAATATTTCAAAATTTGATAAGAAAATTTCTAGGATAATATCAGAAATAGACCTGTCAAATAATCTTTGCCATTAATAATACAGTGATCTGAATAACATGGGCAAAGTTGCTAAAGGGTGAATATTAATGAGCTGTAGGTATTTATATCCTTGAAGTGGAATATCGGCGAAGTTT
This sequence comes from Andrena cerasifolii, assembly GCF_050908995.1. Lineage (NCBI taxonomy): Eukaryota > Metazoa > Arthropoda > Insecta > Hymenoptera > Andrenidae > Andrena > Andrena cerasifolii. The sequence goes on from NC_135123.1 coordinate 8,159,481, forward strand.
GGCAGTCCATGAAGTCTCATTTCTAATTTGGTGCATTTTGGAAAATCGACTGGCAATCAGCAGAACTGTAATTGAACTTAAAAGCGGTAGGACTTCGTATCGATCTTATCTTTATTTGACGCCAAAACCATATTTTGAATATATTTGCGATATGCAACACGTCTTTCAATCTAAAAAGAAATGGTGTACCTTGGATACGTGTGATTTGATTTAGATCATATTTAAAGGGGCGGATTTGGAGATTTGGCGCCTAGGCTAACAAGCGCCCTTTCCGTGAAATATCGTCAAATATTTTAATGAAAAATAGTCGAGGCAATTTTAATAACTCAAATTTGAGTTATTGCTAATTCGCTACATGAAAAAATAAGAGAATGGTTTTTAAAATTGTCTCAAGCCTCTGTGTTTAAAGTTCACCCTTCACTTGCGGAGTTAGAGAAAATGGATATTCTATTTTAAAAATAAAAAATAAAAAGTTACAGGCAAAAAAATTGCTATCTTTTCCAATTTCCTCCCCCCCCCCTCTATTTAGCCTACCTATGTACAAATCCGCCCCTGCAAATTTATTCTTTTCACCTTTACTTCCCCCCCCCCCCGTACATAATTATTATTATCTTCTATTTTTTTGTGATTCATATTATTATCATTTTCTTCTAGTTTTTTTTTGTGATTTATTTGATAATACTCTTTTTCGTCCTCCACTTTTTCATGTACTTGGCGTAATTTTGTTTACTTTTTTCACCTTTACTCCCCCCCCCCCACCGTAGATAATCCACGTGGTATTGTCAAAGTATCCTGTGTGCTTGTACATGTGGTGCACTGATTTTCATGATCGTATAAACAAATCAGTTCTAGCTTATCAATATTATATAAATTAAATAACGGTATAATGCATAAATATGCATAGTGTGATATTTAGATCACGTTTCTTATCAAACTTATTGTTTTAAATCAGCTGAATGGAAGTGCAATGACAATACACAATGTTAATACCACATTTCACGAAGGAAACTAAAACAAGAATAATTTTATATTAATCTCAATCATGCTTTTACACCATAACAAATTTATTTACAATCCAAGTATGGACATACATTTTTAACATAATTTTCTACGTTCCATTCGCACAAAATAATAATACGCTGTTACAATAATATGCAGTAATAACATTTAATAAAAGTATTGAAAGTGTTCTGTAGCGCAGGGTTTCTCAAACACACGGTGTTAACGATCGTGCTAATCCAATCTTTGACGATCTCGGCAGAGATCTGCCATCCACACCACTGGCGTTACACAAATGCCACAGAGACGTTTGTACGAATACACTGACCTTTGCGCCAAATTGTTTTCCTCGTACAACGCGCGTTGAAGAATAATCGGTTTATCAGCGTGTCGCGGATTCCAGCGTAACTTCAACGTATCACGACGGTTGGCTCTCTATCCGACGAGCGACACGGCTGATTTGAGATGTGGCCAGAAAGAGGGTTGCATCGAAGCTTGAAAGAAGCAAGTTATCCCAAGGCGACTAACGTATGCTATTGTTGGTCGTTTTGTAGGATGGATGCCGAGAGGTGGTCGCAATCAAGTGCGTAGACAAATCGTCGCTCTCCAAATCGGCTATTGATAATCTCGTCACGGAGATTAATCTCCTGAAAATTCTGAAGCACGAGCATATCGTGGAGATGAGGGACTTTTTCTGGGACGAAGGGTTAGTTGCGGCTGATTTCTTTGAAGGTTGAAAGTGTAGACGTGAGAAAAAGGACTGCAAATGCGGAATATAGTGATCGAGGAGGTATCTTACTTTAAATAGTTAGATAAATGAGTCTGTTCTGCTTTCAATTAAATTCGGACAACTGAAGTGCCATATGTACCTATGTTCTAATAACTTTTTAGTATACATAATACACAGTAATAAATGTTGCGCTTAGTTTACACCTGACGAGTGCTGGGCCGAGTGAGCCCACTGGGCCCAGTGCTCGCACAGTCTGAACGCATGTTCTACTAGGTACTCAGAGTTAGGAGCGATGGGGCCGCAGCGATGGAGGGGGAAACGCCTACAGGAGCGGTGGTAATGTGTGCGCGACTGACGCAGGCGCAGTTCGTGCACACATAACCACCACTCCTGTAGGTGTTTCCCCCTCCATTCACTGCGACCCCATCGCTCCTAACTCTGTAGGTGTTTCCCCCTCCATTCACTGCGACCCCATCGCTCCTAACTCTGTAGGTACTTGACCGAGTAGTCCGACGGGCAAATCGGTCAAAATTTTCACTCGGCCGAGTAGCAGAACGAGTGACTCGGCCGAGGCACTCGTCAGAGGTAAACCCAGCTGTAGAGGAAGGAGGCGGTAAACGATCCAGCGAGTTATAATGTTAAAAATTAATAGCGTGCATTTGTTTTTTGTTAAAAGAAGACAAAACCGATTTATTGCGTGTTTATTCGAATACAACTTATATTATGTTCTATCTTTTAATAATTTCTCTTTTACCATGCTAACACGAAGACCAGACTATTTTTAGAAAATAGTAGTTGATTAGTAATAATAAATGCCACAAAGATTACAAATGTGTTTACTATTAAAGTAAAATATTACGAAACTTCGGGAATGTATAGGTGTCTTGATATTAAATGGTATGTTAACCCTGGAAGATCAAGCTATTTTTCGTTTTAATTTTACTCTTGGCAATCGGTACGAGATATGAAAGACTTTCTGAAGATAATTTGCCTCTTTCAAGCAGTCTTATCGCTTTATTAAAGGTTACCACTTATTTATGTGGCTGTAAAAAATTTATAAACAAAAGTGAAAAAATATATTCTTACCATAGCTATCTTGACTTTGTGACATTATCCGAATTATTAATGTTAGGGAACGTTTTTGGAAACATTAATCTGAGCGTTATGACTTTCGGTACAATTAAAACATATTATTCAAAAACTATTTGAATACATTTTTCCTTGTGCTTTATGGTCTAATAAACCACGTGTAATAAGTATTTTGTTGCATTCTTTTTAAATAAAACCCTTATAAATAATTCTAAAATCAGTTATTTGAATGAAACAATATGGATTACAGTTCTGTCTCCCAAAGTGACACTGGTTCGGGGCCGGCCAGTATCAACTTTCGAATCGGGTAGTCTATTCGGCTTGCCCCTATTCTCCGCCGCGGCGCTCGAGGCGGACTGTGAGAAGTGAAAACGATCAAGAGGGTAGGCAACAGCGACAAGCCATAGATTACGGTTCCCTCTTATTGTTAGTCCCGGTCTACACGAGCGGCATGCGTCACTTTGCAGCCGCGTCGATAATAACGTTGTGCTCTAGCAGTACATATATGTACATAGAGACATATATAAAATATTTGTATATTTTGGGACAGTATTGACACGGCTGCAAAATGACGAGTGCGGCTCGTGTGCCCTGGGCGTTACTCGTTCTCAGTCCCTCTCACTCGCAGCGGCGACTACGGAAGAAATGGTGGGCATGGCAGATTATCACACAAGGAATCGCGAAATGTATCACTTATGAAGACAGCGCTGTATCACCGAAGGCAATAGACTCAATTATTTATCCAAAAGGTTGTACATAGCACAGTTTCCTAGATTTAAATAGCACGATTAAACGTCCCCGGAAAATGTGAATTAGTGAAAAATGTCTATTTACAAAGGAAATTTATCCCACCCGATACAGGCATTGCAGTCCTTTTTTATAGCTATTTTATAATCATCACTGAATTCGAGGAATTCTTCAATGCATATTACTTAAAACGATATGGGGATCAGGTTTCTGGAATTCAGAAAAATGAAGTACGTAACGGTCAGGAACAGAAGAAACGCCGAGCACTTAACCCTGCTGTTCTATTTAAGTCGGGTAGATACAAAAAATCGAGAATACTTCAAACGAAGGTTTCGTAAACAAAGATAACGGTGCAATGAAAGAAGGAACTTATATTCAGAGCGTTTCACGAATAGAACGAATAGTACCCTTAACGTTGCTGTCGCGGTGGTTTTTGGTCGCAGATTCTGGCTTTAGTTTTCTATTTCTGCTTTTTACTCATCGCGAGTAAGTTCTTAAAGTTCATAGTACCTATTCTAACTTACGCATTTATTACTAACATCTCGAAGCTTACAATGTCCTTAAAAAAATTAACAAATTGTTATATGTTTATTGCTAAGTAGACATACATAACAAAACTTTCTTTCGCTTCTAAATTCACTGTCTCACGAGCTCATGCATACTTCGTCTGAAAAGCTTCCAACGTCGGCGGATTTAGCATTTCCTCGCGCTTATGCACACTATTTTCCATTACCAGCCCCGTAATCCTCGGTTATTATAATATAAAATGGCGGCGACGCTAGGTGTTTTTGAGCGTATACGGTCTTCCTGTAGAGTCGTGCCAAATTAAACAAACAAGGGGAGTGCACAAAGGTCGGACTACCGATTTCACTGAAAGTTTGCATATCTATAGTTAGTGTGCATTGCGGTGGCTCTTATCTTCGACTTTTTAATTTTCTTCGCGGCATCGCCCAGACTAGTTTCCATTAATAAAAAAAATCTGTAAAGTTTCAGCCCGATTGGATCAGGGGGAAAGGAGCCCCTGGGTCCTTGAACATTTAAATAATTACTTAAAAGCGCACAAAGTCGATTTTATTTAATTACATCAAGAAACGTGTCAAATAAAAGATGTAGATCCAAACATGAAGCATCTTTTATATTGTATTACTTTTTTTCTATTACTTGGAACTACCCTGGGCTGTGCAGCGAAGAAAATCTTGAAAAATAATTTCACCAATAATCCTATATAATAAGACGCTTAAGGTTAAAGTGGCCAGACATTTTCTATTGCAATGCGGGGCAAGCAAGCAAAAAAAAAAGGTTAACAAATCCGTGAGGAGATCTTTTCCGTAGTTTATTAAAGCATTTGCAATATATTCAAAAATACATGTGATTATAAAGTGATACATTGAAACGAAATTAAAAATATTTCTTTCTTCACAACAGAAAAGGTAGAGTAACTTTACGCCACTGCGAAAATGTAAAAGGTTACATGTCCAACCCAGGACACCTTGCGGGACACTTTTCAATGCGACTGACTGTCCCTCACAATGCGGGACGTCTGGTCACTTTACTTAAGGTGGATGTTCGTTTGTTAACAAAATCTTTTTCCAGCGCCTTTTTTCGTACTTCCCGATGACCTATAAGGTTCAGATTCGGCATGCAGTTTCCTCGGCAGCCAAAGGTGCCGTAAAAAATCCAAAACCTGGAAAATTCCATAATGGGTAGTCCCTGTGGCCTAAAATAGGTATTACGTACAATGTTGTAGCTGCTACTGCATTGTATGTAAGTACCTAGGCCCGCACTCGGGTCGAGCTCGCTGCTCGAGCACGAGCTGAGAAACGAAGCGAGACAAAGTATTATGCTTTCTCTCTTTCATAGCCGACGACTACTTCGTGTCGACTCTGTCGTCCTCGCTCGCTCACGAGTTCTCTCACTCTCGACCGAAGGATTCCAAGAAGCGATGGAGATACAAACGCGCGCTCAATGCAGAGTCGAAATGCGCCCTTTATTTGGGCTCTCGTGAAGGCAAACGAAAACGCATTGTTCTTACATGAATATGCTCCACAAATTTCTTGGATTCGGGGTCTTTGTCACGTATTAGTTGTTGTAATAATATCGAGAATTATTTCGTTTCTAGGGGGGGTCTCAAATGAGTCTGGGCACGTATGGGACTTAGGCCCAGTGTTCGGGGGGAGTCGGCTCCAATGATGGAGGGGGAAACACCTATAGGAGCGGTGGTTAAGTGTGCATGAACTGCGCCTGCGTCAGTTACGCACACATAACCACCGCTCCTATAGGTGTTTCCCCCTCCATCATTGGACTCCCTCCGAACACTGCTTAGGCCCCTCGAAATGCCCTTCAGGAGACCAATTAAACAGGTACCCTTCTGGTACCCAAAAGTTGTAAAATTTCGTATTTCGCAGCGAAAATTGTTTCTAGGGAGATTCCAACAAAAATTGCGGTTATCTTAGGCGTCTTATTATATAGGGTACTGCCTGGCAAAGACAGGCTAAAAACTAGTTGTAAATAAGAGCCACCCTACAGCGTACTTTTAACTTAGTACGCGTCGTGTACGATAATATCTCGCATAGGTATATACAGTGCACTACTTGAAGCACTATAAAAACGTGGTGTAAAGTCTTCTCGTGTCCAAATCCAGTAAATGGGCCTGTACAGAAGAGCGAAACGTGATCCCCTAATTATTTTAAGCGACCTGTAATAACGTTTCTATCGCCTGGCGTAATGTAGGCACATATACATCGTAATGGAGTACTGCGATGGCGGTGATCTATCGAGTTTTATAAGGGAGAGACACAAGCTGCCCGAGCAGATTTGTCGGAGATTTTCGCAGCAGCTCGCGCTTGCTTTAAAATATCTGCGCAACAATAATGTCTCTCACATGGACTTGAAGCCACAGAATTTGCTGCTAATGAAGAAACCATGCATGACGTTGAAGGTTGGAGGTTCGTACGTGTTCGGGAGTTGAGAGAATCTTCGATCCCTTCGTCACGGGTCCAACGAATCCTTTTTCTTGCAGACTTCGGTTTCGCGCAGTACCTCTCGAACTCGGAGCAAAAGTTTACCATCCGGGGCTCCCCCCTTTACATGGCGCCGGAGATTTTATTGAAACGCAAGTACGACGCACGCGTCGATCTCTGGAGCGTCGGCGTGATCATGTACGAATGCTTGTTCGGCAAGGCTCCGTATTCTAGCAGTAGCTTTCAGGAACTGGCGGAGAAAATCAAGGATGGCCGGCCGATAGAGGTGAACTGCTTTATTATAGTATCATAAAACGCGTATAAGAAGTAATTATTGTTAGTTAGCAAATTACTACCGCACGCATTTATTAAGTTTGCTTGGTTTTTTTTTTAAAGATTTAAAGAGTGCATCGTTGGCTTGTTGGTGGAACTAAAGTTCAATCGGTTACAGAAAAATCAGGTAATAATTGAAGCATCGAAAGCAGAAACGGACTAACTCACGTAAAATAAAATTAATTGTTCCTATTTTATATGATTAGTACCTATAGAGGGTGGCTAAATTATTATACTATTATTAAAAAAATTCTTAAATTGGCAACTAAAGGTTTGGGTTAGGTCTGGGTTAGAATGCGTTTTTTTAAATATTTTTTGCGACTATTTTTCGCAGAGATACAGCCACTTCCATCGCTTAAACTTACAAAATCTCAAAACTGTTTGCTGGAGTATAATAATTGGGCCACCCACTGGGTGCCAAAGCGTATTGAAATACATTATTGCTACTAACTCAATTTCATAAAAAATATGGGTTAGTCCGTTTTTGTTCCCGATGCCTCACTTGAAAACTATTGCAACATAATGTTTTCCCCCATATGGATTTTGATTAATCCATTGTTGTAAACAACTTGGAAAGTAATTGTTTCCATTAATTCTGAAGGATTTCAGGATGGAATGAAGGACTTGGTCAGTTTTACCAACAAGCCAACGATATAGGATTTAAATTCGTCTTTAAATTCAATCTTTCATGCACCTAATTGTAAGTTACATTATATACACGACGCAGTGAAACAGTTCCAAGACTATATAGCAATGCTATGCGAATGAAATTTTGAAAATAACAGCTTATAAGTTGAAAACATTTAGCTGGTGAAGATAACGGTTAATTAATATAATTATTTACCTATTGTTTTATGAGTGCACTGTCTACACCTCTGAAATAATTAAGCGTCGAATATTAAGTCACGATTGTTTGCTCCACTAGAAGAAACCTAACAGTTTCGATTTTTTTGCTTGTATACGAGAGTTTTATTCGTTACAGCAAGTTAGACTTAAATAATGCCACGTTTTATGCCACGTATTGAAAATGAAACTGGTCCAGATTAAAAAAATCACTGCGCATTTTTAATACAAACTGTGGCAAATATTGATTCAGTTTTAGTAGATAATTTATTTATACGAATGTATTATTATCTTATAATTCACTTCGATATAGATTTTAGGTCAAAATTAAAAAATCTCGCGTACATATTTTGTAATACCTTTTTAGTTAGTGTATCTTGTCGTGTTATGCTGTATTTCCCTTAGATTAATTTTCACTTGGTTATAGTTACTTTACTTATTATATTGATATGTTAAAATAAATTGTTAATATGTTTCCTTTAGTATCGCGATTCGCAATCTACGCATAAAATGAATTGTAGCGTAATTCATTTGCATTTAAAATATTTGTACGTATCTACATATAAATTATGTAGCGCTAAATGTGCAACAGGCTAACATGTATCTTGACGACTAACAAGTCTGATATGAAATTTTGTTGAGGGGTGCAAATGAAGCGAAATTTATGTCTACACCACTCCTTTTTAATAGACGCGAGTAGGCGGTTATCGCTGGAGTAACAAACTTCGAGGATCGGTTAACACTTGTAAATTGCAACAACACGAGACGCTCCCTTAAAGGACTGGTACAAGAGTGAGGGTGCGGGTTTTTGTTTTGTTAAATTTACTCAGTACGGGGAGGGGGGTTGGAGGTAGGTTCTCCGCCTTTCTCTCTGTGGGCCGTCCCTCTAAGCGGAAGCCCAGTTACCGGCCTGTAGGATGTGGTACTCCCTCTGGAGGGCTATTTATGCAGCCCCCGCGGAAGGCCGCGCCCTTCAAGCGTCACCAAAAATGCGCGGGAAAAATCGCGCGGGAAAAATTGCGCGGGAGACGCGTCCGTGCCCGGAAAACCCTGACCCGGGCGAGCCTTGCTGCCAGATGTACAGGGTCATCCGTTAAAACCTTAAAACTGTCACTTACGTGCGCGTGAACAGTCGAAAATGGCAACACCGCATCACGGACGCATTCCACCACAACCATTCACCGGCCCAGCGTTCGCAGGGCTGCCAGCGACCGCTGAACAGCAGTGATGCCCGAGCTTCGAAAATTTTAGGATGGTCTCTTTCAAATTAACGTCGCAAAGAGCTGTGCGGAATTTCCCGGCCCAGTTAAGCGAGAGCCGCGCGCTCCGCTTTTATGATCGGTTTACCGCTCGCACCCCAGATTACTGTAATGAGGTTTGAAAAGAATGCAAATTTAAAAAATTTTAGCTACGACCCAGACCTAACTCCTGTGCGGAGAGATTTTTCTCCTACCCGCTGGGCCTTTTTCCTTAACCCTTCATGGTCACTGTGGGCCCAATAAGACCCGCCCTCTAACTTTGGAGCTTGATGCCAGAAAGTTCCTGGCTTTGAAATGTCATTGAACTGACATTTTACGGAATTTCGAGGTTTCCTCTTCGGATAGAGACCGGCAGTTTTTTAATCAGAGCGCGTTCGTCGGTAAGTGGCAGCTGTTACTTGAGAAGGGGGGCTGGATGCCAGAGGGTGCTGCGGGTGCCCGCGAGCACCCGCGGGCGCGTCTGTGGAGCATGCCGGATTTACAGAATCCAAAAGTGCAACCGAAAATAGCCTGAATGTAGTCGTCTTTGGACTCATTTTAATTGAGAAAACGTCACCGATCTATCAGTAAGTCTGTTACGAAGATTCAACGAGAAATATCAAAATTTTTAATTTCATTTATACAGGATCCATCTCCAGCGCCTGACTTACAAGGGAACACTGCGAACCCACACTCACCGAATGGAAAGGAACATTGTGGGTTTATAGAGTGACTCAAAATAGGAAGAACTGTTCATTCGTGTCCAATCCCCCTTTATGGTTGTAAAAACTAACCTCAAAGTCAAAGAGGCACGCCCACTTTTCCGCGCATAGCTCCTAAAGTAAAAGGGACAGAAAAAAATGTTTCAAACAAAAGTTTAGTGGCGCAATAAGCACTGCAAACTTGCGTTAACAAAATTTAAAAAATAAAGTTTTTTTTCGACAGGTTCTTTTTTTTAAACTATTTTTCAAATTTTGTTAACACAAGTTTGCAGCGCTTATTGCACCATTAAACTTTTGTTCCAAACATTTTTTTATATCTCCTGTACTTTAAGAGTTATAAGCGATAAAGTGGGGGTCTATTTGAATTTGAGGTTAGTTTTCACACCCTTAACAGGCGATTGGGTGGGAATGAATCATACCGTTGTTCTTGCGTGAGTCACTCTATAAACACACAAAGTTGCGCTCCAATTGGTGAGTAAGGGTTCGCGGTGTTTCCTTAGTGATTTTAAGCGGTGCTCAAATGTGGGCGAATTTCTCGAAACGAAGAGGATAGCGGTGGACTAGCTTTAAAATGCGGATTAGTAGCGAGGCATTGCTCTGTTAGCCTGTACCATATTTAGCGTTACGCCCCGTATGTAGGGTGTGAGGATGGCGATGACCAATCGTGAATGGAGTGATTCCTCGAGCAAAAATAAACAAGAAAAAGTGGAATTAAATTGTTTTATACGAGGCTTTGTCTTTCATCTGTGGGCAAAAAAAAAATAACGATTATAAAAAAATAACTTTTTATTAAATTTGGATAAATTTAGGTTTCGACTTTCATCCAAAATTCAAGAACAGTCCCAAGGACGAGCATAGAGTGTTTCACGGACATAAATGGCTGTTTTAACGGAGAGAATATGACAAGTATAATATTTGAAAAACGAAGTGTGGGTAATTTGTTTATTCTACTAGTTGAGAATGAAGTGTAGTAGTTACAGGTGCTACAGAAATGTAAATGCTTTGAAAAGTTCTTTATGGCCGGAAGCCCTTTGTCGCATTTCTATTCGAGAGCTTCTAACAATCAAAGCGGTAGGACTGTCGGCAGCAGGCTCCATAAAACCAGAGATGAAACCAATTCTTTGATAAAATACAACAATTCAAAGATACCGGTTATACAAATTTTCGAATATAAGAAGTATAGACAGGATGACGAACCATAGAAAAAGTAGCTTTTATTCATTTTATTAATCCAACCTTGGAACTTTATTTGCCTGTGACTGTATTTATAATTGAGGCATTAAGAACAAAAAACGGACTAACCCACATTGAAAAGATTTCATTTTTCCTACTTTATATGATTAGTACAGCCTATTGGAATACATTATTGCTACTAACTCGATTCCGCGAAATATGTGGGTTAGTCGGTTTTTGCTCTCAGATACACAGTTTATATACAATTATACAATATTATTACATTTCTATATAAACATGTAAGAGATGCGTGGCCAGTTGTACAACCAACTGCATTGTAGCGGTACAGAGAACTGTGTAACGAAATCAACTACAACTCTGTTTACATAATGAGTCATCTACATATCTGCGACGCTTTTGATGACGCGAAAGTCGCACGAAGGTCAACATTGCATGCTTCGAAGAAGTCTATGTGGGGATTGAAAAATGAGCGCTGTTCAAAGTCGGGTAGAGATTTTTTCGAGACCTTAAAAGCTATCCAAGTATTTTTAAATGTGATTGTATATTCTTGTGAAGGTGATATTAATATCCAGACAGATTCAACGTTCTACGCTGACCTGCATAAAAGCGTATTCGCGTAATTACTTCAGTGTATAGTTTAAATTTGGAGAAAGACAGTGGATTCTTATTCAAACTTCTAAGTTTTGTCCCATAGTACTTAGGAACGTGTCATAAATTCACAATGGCACACGCTGAGTGGCGTCTAAGCATTTCCATCTATTTTAAAAACTTTCAGTGACCTTTAGGTTTGAAAGTAACAGCTTTAGCAGAAGCCACTTGTATTTCGTCAACTCTTCTTTCTCGAACCATGTGACCTTCTCATGAATCATTCGTGGTCACGCGGGGTGTATCGCACCCCAGGATATGTATTTGCTAATAGTTTTGTAAATTTTTAAACCTTAATGATAAAATTTAAAAACCAGGTGATTTTTAAACCTCAAACACTACACTATATTTTCCTAACGCGACCCAAAATTTTCTTTCCTCTATATATCAGGATTTGCTGGACCGTTTTAAACAATTTTTTTTTTAATCAATTCGTCGGACAGTAAAAAATGGAATATATCGATAGTTTGGTGAGAAATCTTTTGATGCTCAGGATATTTAGAAAAAAAGACGTCTGTGTTCTGAAAGTTAAGTTTTTCTTTTAATCACAGTTTTTTTCTTAAAATAGGTACATAGATTTTACTATACATCAATTGAAAGGTTTTGAGTCATCCTTCAAGAAAGTATATATGCTATTATGATTGGTTCGAAAAAATATAATTATTTCGAGGGGTGAAGTCGAGTGATTTTTTTTACTTCTTCCGAACGAATGTTCTCCGTGAAATGATACAATGAAATGGTTGGAATAATAATTTATTTTATAAAAGCAGTATAAATCTCTATGAAATAATTAATTTACACTAACAGCAGTCGCAACATATTTTCGCCGCATATTCCCGACACATCGCATTTTAAACACTTTCTATCGATTGAAAAGTATATGTTCTACTTTACACAGCGTAGAAACACTGTCTGAACAACAGATCACTGCACAAACAATAATGTTCTGTAGCAACTATTAAACTCCACTTTTCCGAAAATACTGACGTGTACACCACACTGGGTCTGCGCGACCCATAGACTACCTTTATCACGATGTCACTCGGCTGCTTCAGGTACATTAGGGGTCTCATGGTGCGGAATCTGTAGTACGGGTCCCAAAGTTTTTTCCCCCACCACAACAGGTCCCCACCATTTACCGTTTAGCAGTGACCACGAATCTTCCAAACGGCCAGGGACTCGGTGACCCAGTGTGGTGTTTGAGGGTTAAAAAAAATCGCTTTCATCCACAGCTATTTTTTCAACTACAAATTTCAACATATCAAAATTTCCATTATTAAAAAAAAAACTATTACAACACGATTGCATGAGTATTGCGAATGTACAATTATCGCTGAAAAGTTAAAAGATTAAAAGATACGAAAATGGTAACTAAAAAATGACTCCCTGTGACTGATTTATGATTATAACCACGGAGGGTTAAGAAACTATTCAATTTTTCAGAAGTATCGCGAATACTTAGATGCTCCTTTTTTGCGCTCAATTTTCTACACGAAGACTTATAAATAATTTGTATATATTCGTCACTTACAAATATATATAAATTAATTTCAAACGCAGCATGCGATGGATGGAACTCGTATAAACGACGGGAAACAGGATTATTAACGATTCTGTACGATAGAAATTGGCAAATTTATTTTGTACGATACTTGTAACACCGTTTACTGCAGTTACCAAAGGGCTCGCGCGTGTCGCGCGAGTGCAAGGATTTGCTGATGTCCTTGCTGAAGCACGATCCAGGCGAGAGGATCTCCTTCGATGAATTCTTCGCTCATGATTTTCTGGATTTGGCTCACGCGCCAACGAAGGAAAATTATGACAAGGCGATTGACTTGGTGCAAAAGGCCGTGCAAATGGATACAGAAAATAATCCCAAAGAGGCATTTCACCTTTACTGCGAAGCTCTTAGATACTTCATTCCTATTTTAACAAGTAAGGGGCTACGATTTCTGTATAAGTGAAGCAAAGGTGTCGCAAACAGATTAATACAATCGGATGCTGTTTTATCAGATGAAGCTGACCTAAAGCGCAAAGAGATTTTACGGTCGCACGTGAATAACTACATTAAAAGGGCGGAAATATTGAAAGCGTCGTGTATAGATAGTTGCAACGAGAAAGAGACATGTTTACGGGTAGAGAGTAAAGGAAATTCTTCATCGAACCAGAGGGTGTCGTCCTTAAATGAGAGATTGTCATTCGTGCATCATGAACTACGTTTGTATCCAAATTTTCATAACAAACTGAACTTCGCGGTACTTAAGATCTGAGAATAAGAGAACTTTTAAATTAACTATTAATTTACGTACGCACAACAGTGTTTGTAAAATAATATTTCTTCTGTCGCATTAAATTAATTAGTTCACGCCAGCGTGTGTTTTAATTATCCAATTGCCCCACTTAAGGGGATATTTTAATGCGCCATGCGATTTTTTCAACTTTCTTCAGGAATTTTTTTTATGGACTTAATGAAAGCTTTTTATGCTCAAATTTTTGTTGTGTATTTATTGTATCTTAAACTAGGAATATAATTTTTTTTCGGGTGTGAAATAAAGATGGTGCCACAGCCCATGAAAGTAGCAGATTTGGATTGAATCTTCGAAAATTCTTAAAATGCCTGCAATTTGAAGATCAACCGTCGACTTTCGCGATTTTTCTTCGTCTTTTTCGGGCTGTAAAATTAAAAAAAAAATAGAAGAGACAAATATGATAGCCCAATTCTGATAAGAACGATAGCCACGCATCTGCTGAAGATGTGTGCGCAAGATGGGCCTAATCGGTCAAGTAGAATTTGAGATATCGTGGCAACCATAAAGCACCGTTTTGCGAAAAACGTGTTTAATCTTTCGCAAAGAGTTCTAGCGAAGAAAATTCTACTTACACCCAATCTGCCACACCTGGTCCGTAATAAAAATCCTTCGCTAAGTCCATAATAAAAAATCCCGGGAAAAAGTTAAAAAATCCCCTCTTAAGAATAATTAATCATTTTTTCAATTAAAATCTAACACGAACACTTTGCATTAATAGTACTACAGCTTGCAGAAAATTAGAATATCTAATGAAAGCTCTTCGGAGATAGTTACGTGCCATTACATACATGGAGTTAGTTGATCGGGCGAGAAAAATAAAATGCTAAGTGTTGATAGTAATAAACAACTTCAACATTCGCTTCATTAATATTGCTCGTTATCGAGAAGTATTATTTTATGATCACGTCTTGCGATTACGAAACAGAATAGTTGACCACTTTTGAATGGAATCGAAGTGCGTGTAAAGCCTGTAACGTAATGCACCCTGTGACACTTTTATCGATAGGAACACTTAGCAGAAGTACCACCAATATGACGGACGCCCTCGAAATAGGAGATGTTGCCGAACAATATCTGGCGGAAGGGAATTACGCGCTTGCGTTGGAAAAATTTCAATCTTGCCTGGGAATACTCGTTCCTCTCTTGGGAAAGGAACCACTCGGCCGAAGGAGGGACTTGCTACATAAACAGGTGATTAACTAATATCATATTAACACTGATTTAATTAATAAGCACACTAGATCAAGATAAAGGAACCCAATCAAATTTTTGCGCACCTAATATCCTGCTTCGCACAGGTAGAACATGTGGCTGGCTTCAGAAAAGGATTAAAATAAAGGGAATGCGTATAGAAACGTATTTTTTTAATATTATCATAATTGAAGGGCGATGGAAAGAAACAAGGAATGTCAGAAAACAGCGCTATCGAGAAAATTAAGTTTTAATATTTTAGTCCATCAGTAAAGAAACAAGGTTCAATGAACCTTCTTCTTAAATAATGTCTTGTTTTACCTTGACGATAGAAGCTTGTGCTTACGCAAAGAGTGGGGACATTTCGTTTTTTGTTCCAGTGCAGAGTGGAGATTTCCGGCTTTCAACCAGTATACCAAATCTTTAGCGGTAACTTACGGGGGTGTTTGAACTTTCTACCCCTTTTTGATTCGACAGTTTAGTAGATCCCAGTTGCCAGCAACAAAATATGCTATGAATCGCAGAATCCCGGAGAATGGACATTCCCGGTTTTTCCCTTTGCCCTTCGATTATGGTAACTCGAAAGTAACGAGATATTTCTACTTTAAATTAATAAACTGCGGAACCTAGTAGATATTCGATTAAGTAGAACCCTCTGAGCGTGGCACTTCGATCGCTTCGTAACTCGGGGGCGGATGATAGTTCGCGCGCCAAGTATAATTAACCCCAATAAAATATTACGAATGTAACAATCAAGACAGTATCGAAATTAACCAAATTCAGGGCGAAATTGTTGTAACATAAACCTGAAATTCTTCTCAACGTTGTCAGCCCGGATTCTATATTAACTATTCGGCAAGGAAATGCACCTACTAAGAATTCTGAATGCTTTTTCATTCTTTCGCAATTTACCGGTACCAAGTTCTTACATTAAAAATGCGATGCAATTATGAATATCTGTCGTTCGCGATTCGCATATCTGCATGTAAAGAACGCAATGGGTAAAGAGGAAGCTGTCAAAGGTCTTACAGCGTCAGCTAGTTCACTGAATAATATATGTGCATGAATAAAAATCATTTGTGGTAAATTGCTTCCGTTTACCTACAATTAGTCTCATCGAATCCAACTTGTTCGTCGTTTACGATGATACAGCAATTACATATTGCTAAAGCCTGCACCATTAGCTACCGTTTGGTATAATAATTAAAAGTATCGATCGAATTGGATACCTAAGGATCAGGCAATACAGCGTGACTTTAGTTTGATGAAGTTTAGTGTTAGATATATAGTAGGGAAAAAGTATATTGCTACTTTAAATCGGTTAAGTCCCTTATCGTCGAGGAATTTCCGTGCGCATTACATTAAATAGGCGATAATCATCAGGTGCCGTGTATTATCACCCAACAAATAACAGTCGTTTAAACTCATTATTAAAATAAATAGCCACTATGAATTACATGCAAATACCTTTCAGCTGCTGGCGTATACAATAATACTAACTAATTCATATAATTTGGAAATAGATGATTCTACGCACAGTATTCATTAAATTCGTAATAAAAACCCTTTTTGTAAAGTGGTATTTCTGCGTAATTAATAATTTGCGACTCGATATTACGTCGCAAATAATATAACGCAATGAGTAATATTTATAACAATATGTTGCATTTACAAATACACAACTAATTATATTAGATACATTTCGTTATGCATAATGTTGTTTTAATCGGCAGGTCCAGCTTTGGTTGAAAGAAGCGGAGAGCACCAAAGGTCTTTTAGCCACTCAGGACATTGAGGAATCCGTGCACCGTGGTTCTGACTCGTTTAAGCAATGCGCCATACAGTAATTTGTGCTTTGCATTTAATACAGAGGTTACTTTCACTGGCATTGTGCGGGTAAATTTTGCGAATGGAATGCGAGTCGTTTCTGTCGCATCACGTTGATGTATATATGTAAGATATTCGTATTAATTTATGGAGGAGTAAAGAATTTTATATTAAATTTTTCAATGTCCATGGATCTGTCGTATTCTCTTAAACTGTACAACTGGCTTCTCATCGAAGCAAGAAGAAAATAAGCAGCGAAGGTGAAATATTTTATAATACTAATAACATTCACACTTACTCTATTTTATTCCCCCCACCACCACCACCACGCGCAACAATCGTCCTTTGCGGGCTCGAAGCCTGTGACCTCCATTAATGACTGCCATTCAGGTCTAACCGCCTTTACATATTTACTCTCATCGCCAAGTTACAAGGAGTCATTTAAGGACTCACTGACATTATTTACATTTCAAAGTACTAACCTCAGGCGTTCAACGTACATATCAAGCCATTTTTTCTTTTTGTTTCGTAACCTCAAACCAACGAGGAGTCACGCAATTTGTTTGCATCTTTCGCAACAGGGTTTGTTTACTTTGTGCGCGTTATCGAGTACAAGACCGTTTCCTGCTGAGGGCACTCTAGCACGCGCGGTGACGTTTCCAAGAAACTACAATTGCGAAAAATCGATTGACGAATACAAACAGATCGAGAAAAATATAGCGACGTTATTAAAGAAAAAGAATAAAAAAAAAAAGAAAAAATGATTCGATTGGAAAGAAAAGTTAATCACTTCCAGGGAGGGCATTGGGACTTGCGACGGAAGAGGAGGGCGCGCGCATCGTGGCGCGTCGCCCTTACAACTTCCGGCAGAACCACGTGACCCAACTAACGGTCGCCGTTGCCCCGAAGCGTCATGGAAAATTCCCATTCCCGAGCAACAACACTCCCCTCCCCCCGCTCCGCTCCCCCCTTCCCTATGTACATACCCCCTGCTCGCCCCCCACCCTCCCGCGTGCCCCCACCATGCCGTTGTCAGGTACTTATGTACATCCCCCACTCCTTTGCAAAATTCTCTTTCCCCCACCAGCGGACCGGTGGTACCGGATGTGCGGCAACGTCGCAACCGTTAAGTACATAAGGATCAGGGGGGTAGAGGGGCGGGGGGAGGGGGGCACGGGAAAGAACTGGCAACGTGTACCACATTCAAATCTGGACGGAACCCGGTCGGCCTCTCGGTTCACCTCCGCGCAAAACAGCAGAAAACGCGGGCTGGCGAGAGAATCGCGTGCACGTTTGGGACGGGCAACCAAGCGAGCGTTCCTGACGATCCGCCTAGGATCATCCGTGGTGTACGTCGCGCGTACCCGTCGCCCGGAACAGTGCCGAATAGCGTGCAGAAGCCGTAGAGCGCGATTTCGCGGCGCCCTCGTGCGACGACCCTTTCTCGCCTTCCCCGTGGAGCAGTGTGAATTTTCGCGCGCGCGCAAGCAGCTCATGTAAATGTTACGGGAACGCGGGGGTAGCGTGACCGTGTCGCGGAAGTGTTATCTTGTGCCGCGGAATTATGTGCATGGATATTCAGGTTAACGAGAAGGAGAAGAAGATGAGCGACGGGAGCGTCGACGAGGACGTACAGATCGTCGAGGCCCGAGTCAGCGGAGGTAAGCTTTTGAGGTTATGGGTGGCGGCAACGACAGCAGACTCGCGCGTATCCCCCCTCCCCTCCCCCTCCCCCTCCCCCCTCCCGCCGGTGCGCCCTCTGTCTCTTTTTCTCCTACCGTCGTTCGCGCCCTTCTTTCTTGTCGGGCAGTCGTCGCGTCCCGTCCTTTTCCCTCTCAGCCGCGTCTTTCACTCGATGTTCTACCACGTCCAATCGCGTTACCCTCGCCGCCGCTGTACTTACCTACCTACCTACCCAGCGGCCAGAACTACACATCATGTTTGATGTTTTCTGCGAGCTCTGCGCCTCGTGCAGACCCGGCGAAACGTGCTTTCCCGATACGCGACCTGTCAACGTCTCTGACTCTTCTGACTCGAGGCAAGGCCTTAAAGACATTTTGCCCGCCCTGTGCCTCGCACGTGCGTCTCATCGATTCGATACTTGGCAGCGAATGCCGCTAGCAAATACTTCACGCGTGTACTTATGTGCTGCACTTTATTAACAGGGGCAACAGGTTCACAGTTACGTAAAACGTTTTATGTTGATTCATTCCTGCATGGATCCGACAGTGTTTTCAGACTCGTGTGTAGGCAGATTCATTTTGGAGTCGCATACGCATGAAATTATTTCGTTTCCGTGGTATATCGTACGTGAAAGAAGTTTCGCGTTAAAGGAAAAGGAAGTGTTGTTAGAAAAGATTTATATGTGAATTGATTATTTCATCGTAGTGTAGGAGTCACGTGACTGCGCGCTGATGCGTATGAAATTGTACGAATAATACTTTTACGTTCTACGTCTCACTAGATTATTAGCAATGATATCTTTGTTAAATTGTTCTCAAAAAGGACTATAAATTTTTATAAACATTAATTAGGACTCGTCAGTTACGCACATTATATTTACGAATACTATTAAACAGCACGACTCGTTTTTAATACATCTCCGATTTATAATCAATAAAAGGATCTTAAGTCTCATTTCATTTTATCCACGTATGATTGTAGCGGATGACGTCACGGTTTATTTAAAGCAACCTGTAAGATGATCCTGGCAATATCTTAGATGCTTTTATAGAAAGAAATTGTATAACGAATACTTAAATTAGTACTAACCTTAAAACTCGACTTTTTTACTCAACAATATTTCCATATAAATGGTAAACTTTCAAATCATTAAATAGAAGAATATGTTTATTTTACACCGAAGTGTAACTATGACCATTTAAAGGCTGTTGAATACTCTTCCGTCTGTTGTATATTTATTAAATTTTAGTTTAGGAAACAAAAGAGTATTTTATAGTATAGTTCGCCTGACATAAAACTGAATGATAAAAGATATTATATAAGTAGCTTAATGTCTTTAGTAGCCTATAATGTATGCTACATTAATTTATTATACTCTTGGATTGTTAAAGATTCATAACGCGATTTATGTATCGACCAATTAGGTTTCATATATCTTTCAACTATTTTCATGTGCAGTTAGAACCTAATGAACTGGAAAAGAAATATGTAATCTGTACAATTTTAATGGTAATAGAACATCAAAAGTTAATTGATTACAGATATTGCCGATAGTTATGGAGGTCATCTTTGACATTGCTATGATAAAAGAATTTCTGTTCCTTTTATACAGAGAATGTTCAGTCTCCAAATGCTATTTTTTACCAATTTACAAAAAAAACATGCGATCAACAATTTCTTCGCTAATAAAATCAATTTTAACAATACTTAAACTATTTTTTTTATAATAAAAATGTTTCTGTTATACATATATGATAAAAGCACTGCTTTCCTTCGCGAATGTGGTTTTTCTCTGAATCAGAATGAAATTTATTAAATAAAGAAATATATTGGTATGCTTATGAATGATTTTTACCAAATACTTAACATTCTTAATAGTTCAGTTAGATTTTATTATAACTCGTGCAATTACTAATGACAGAACATGTATATTTTATACACTAGTGTTCGTTCTAGTTATTCACGCCCGTGCGCCTCGTGTAACACGGATTACAGCCTGCTCCGACCGCCCGCCCGTTTGCTGCGATGGCACATATATGCAAAGGCAACTATATACCCTGTACATACGAGAGCGCGAGCTAGAGTGGGGGAAGATATGTGCAGGCGCAGTACATAATGTACCCGCCCCTATGTACTACATAAGAGCCGAAGAATGATGTAACAATGAGGCAGCTTCACGAAGTTTGCCGAGCGTTCCCGAGACGAATGCTTTGTCCAAGTCGCATGCGTGCTTGTGTGCTATGGGGTCGCACACCACGAAGCTTGTCAGCTGCTGCAAGTGTACGACGCCATATGCAATTCTACTGAGTTGCGCAAAAAAATAATGCCTCGAAAAATGATAGAGCATACTTAAACGATTGCTTCTCGGTCATAAAAATCTATAATACATACGTATTTACCCTAACTTATTCTCATTCTTCTGATGCGAGACGAGCAAAGCGATGACCTTCGCGTCGTCCGTCTTATTACGATAGAAGGCAGCGGGCTTCATAGAAACGTGCCTTTGTGCGCGATATTTTTTTGTATTACGTAATGTTTGTTCCGACGATTTCGCAATTGAAGAAAGCATAATAAGCAGTGCATCGTTATTAGAGAGGAGAAAAGGGACTATGAGTGAAGTATGTAGGTAGTATATTGGAAAGATAGAGAAAGGTAATGCTGTTATGGCAAAGAGAATGGATTGGAGTGGGAGAAGGAGAGGGCACATCCGGTTTACCGCCATATTGTTCTTTGGTAATCTCCTCTTCCCCCTCCATCTTATACTGTCCTCCCTCCCCTCAAACTAAGTGTGCCTTCACTCGGCATAGCAACAGCAGCAATAGAAGCCTGCTATAAATAGATTGCTACGACCTTCCAGTGTTGCCAGAACGACTGGCCCAGCATACGTAGCGAAAGAAATCGGGCCAATCAAGGCCACGTCAGGCATTTTGTAGCGGCAACGTCGCATTCGTCCTTAGTAATCCGTTGCGAAAGCAAGCAGTAAATAATCGAATGTTTTAATTCCTTTACGTCCGATTGATTCTTTGTATTTGTTTTCTATTTTGTCAAGTTACGTTTTATCAATACGTATTTCCATTTAATACGTTCAGATAAAGCGTTAACTTACATCTGCTTATTTCTATACGCGTGTCTGTCACATTATCAGGATAACGACCAACGCATTTTATGTGCATTTTTTTTTATTTCACATTTCTTTGCGTATCGATCAAAGCGGCATTGCTTTTCTCCGCGTGCATTCTCCATGTATTCATGTGTATGACTAAAAAGTGAAAAAAGCCGGAGTGGGCGTGCCTGTGGCGCGAACCGGCAACGCTGCAGCCGTAAATCATGATTAAAATAATAAGTATAATATATATGTAGTATATAGGAGGCTGTCGGGTATATGTATATAGGAGCTGCGCAGATGCACAAATAGCATTGCACGTCTGGCCGGGTTCTGCGCAGCTTCAATTCCCCCACCCTTATTCTTCGGCCCCCACTATCACGCAGAATCCCACGGGTAAGTTCCAGGAGTGGCAGTGGGGGTAAAACGCAGGCGTTAGAGGAGGGAAGGGCACCTGAAACCGCGACTATATACCCCCGCGTGCGTTTACCAATCTTGGCACTTTGCCTGAAAGAGCATATCGACCGTGCGACGTTGTCACATCGTCTGCGCGATCTTACGTGCTGGCCCTGGCCACTCTTTGAGCGGTATGTACCTAGCCGCTGCAGCCGATCCGTGATACACGATGCGAAACACGATCGACAATATATATTTCACCCATTTTTTCGATTCAGTGCCGTACCTAGCGCAAAAGTTCATGACTCTGTATCTTCGAATAAATTCCATGGGATAATTAACCGAGGACTAATATTTCGAAACTTAGCAATCCAAAAGGTGGAAAAGTGTATGCAAGCAAAATGTCTAATACGTTTAGTGACATTTTCGGTACGAAATTGTTGGATACAGTATTATACATGTCCGTAGATGAAATTCTACTTTACGTGCATTTCTCTACAAGTCCCTGTCCCTATCACAATAGTCTCATTGACGTACTGCCTCCCCATCGGTCTTAATGATCCAAGTTCCGATTTCTTTTATAACCGGAAATGTAGTAGAAATGTAAAATAATCTTGTGATTATCAAATCACTTCATTCCATACATAGAATCTTTAAGAGCGCGACTCGTTGTTTCAATTTATTTCGAAAATACGATTCCTCCTTGTAAATACGATATATGTATACAGGCGGAATGTACTACCAGATTCGCAAGCCGTTTCTGCTTCGCTCTTTCCTACAGTTCTTATTCGTCGCTGGCAACGTGCGTACAGTCAGTATCAAATCGTTACAATGCGGAAACGACGGGATTCATTGTGTAAATATTCGAGCACGTACAGTCGTCGCATGTTTAGGCATTGTTAAAGGGTTAATCTGCGATAAAGTACGTTTAAAACGTGCGTTAATATACACTGGGCGGTATAAGTTTCGGTGGACGAGACTCGAACATGAATCACACGAGGCGTAACAGGCATGCGTCTTAACGCACGACATAAAGATTTTTCCAAGTTTTTCTCGATCTCTCGAGCACTTGTATCTTTATTTGTCGCAAGAGGTAAAAATCGGAGCTACGTTGTCGATTTCACGTACACGGGAGGCTGTTTTAATCATTTCGAATCGGTATTGTTACAGAGCGATATTACATACACATACATACGTCATCACAGAATATAAGATTTTGTGCGACTCTCAAGATTTTCTTAAGTCATATCATAAAATTGTATACACCCTTCACTTGTCACTGTTCGGCTTCGACTAAAGACTGCCGCCACGCAACGTTCTTATATACCACTGTGCAGCGAACAGCAGAGTATCGCAATTAGTACGGGGCAGAATTTCCTTTGCATATCGTAAATAATTCATTTATAATGGATCAACAAACATTTCTTACATTGCGCACATAAGTTGTGCAACTTGCCCAACGATTTAGTAACGTTATAACGTAGTAGAGTAATCCCCTTTAAATTCTGCGCGGCATATGTATTCCACAAATTATTGGCGCATGCGTTGTATTCAATTTCTATCGAGACGCTGAATTCCATATAATTGACAATAGTAGCTGCGGCGGATAGATGGCGCCAGTTACCGGGACCTATTCATTTCTTTCTCTACCGAACAATAGACATTTGAATCTTCGATCTGTAAACTGAAGAGTTGAAATATCACCGAATCGTATGAATCGTGTATGGGATTGGGAATTTATTTTAAAAATCCCGTTGCGTTTTCATTTTGAGCCAGATGCCGCGATAGAAATAGCAACCACCCAAGAATTAGTATTACTGAACCGAAAATAATTTTACGGATAATAAATATATTAACTAAGTCAGTTAAAAATCGATTCCCTCTAAAAAAACAATAAAGTGAGAGTGCAAAAGTTGGAAGAATGATTTCTTGGAGACACGCAGTTTCTCGGGCAACAATTTCAGAGGAAATCCCAAAAATGGAAAGTTAAAAGCAACCGATCGTGTGTACGCGGAGGACGATACTGGTACCTAGCCGTACAGTCCGTGCGGAAAATTAAACCTGTGCCGCTCTGGCCCGTAGAATTCGCGGTCGGCTAGACCGTGGAATGCCTAGTCTCCCGTGCAGCTGCAGCCAGACAGCTCGATGCCACGACATGGTTTATCGGGCGGCCTGAGATCGGAGTTTTACAGAGACCAGGTCCGCGTAAAATGGCGCTACCCTCGGCCGAGAGCACCCTAATCTACGACAAAGCTTCGCCGGGGTCCAGAGGTATGCCCGTCCAAAGTGCACGTACATAGTGTCAACGGTGCACCGTTCACGTACGTTCGTCTACACCTCCAAATGTATGCTCGCCGTGAGTCGAACGTGGACGAATTGCCTCGCGCCACCTGCTGTAATTGTAGTTGCTGGACAAAGTGAAACGTCGAGGGAAAGCGTGAAAACTAGAAGCCGCGAGAGTAGAGACGAGAGAACTTTTCCGTCCCCCCGAGCCTGTTCCTTCCCTCCTCCATGTCGTGTAACATGGTCGTGTGTCGCCGTCTCATTGACAGTGCACTTCGGTAGAGGCAGACGCAGCCGCGTATAACCTCTTCGCTGGTGTGTCTTCCTTCGCAATCCGTCGAAATGTGATTTCAATTAAAGTAAGGCACACTCTGTATCGTCGAAGATGAGGAACAACATTACGGACATGCACACAGCGAACGCTGATAGTAGCACGGACGCCATATGGCTCGAGAAAAGGAGTCCGTCGCGGACGGCGCCCGATCAAGTGTCACTCAGTACGTCCCTAAATGCATCTTTCCTCGCGAAAGAAAGATGTGCTTCGCAAAAACTTAGTGCTGCCGTGTCTGTCGATGGTATTTCGACCTGCACGTCCGCGCGTTGCCAGCTAGCACTTTGTTTTACATTAGTGATTGATGTTGGTAGAAAACAGTGTGAGATCTATTTTCCTTTTTCCTTGTCGGGTTCGTTGACAGAGAGAGAAACATAGATTGAATTATTTTACGATGCTTTTACCTGAGGAAATCGAAGGTTGCCTTATTGGAATGTTTGCTTAAAAGTGACCGCGGAGGATCGGTTAGGCTCGGATAGACGGTCAATTAACGCAGGTCATGAGCGCGGTGGTTTCCAAGTACCTGACGTTTTATGACGCTTTGATTGCGCACTTACATTGGATTCAAATTTACGATTACATGTACTTACAAAGTGTAACTTTTTTTTTTATTATACGTATGTTGGAAAGGAAAAGAAAATTTTGATGCGCGTAAATTCCAAATACCGATTGTCGCGTAGTTTGAAA
The DNA here is from genome assembly GCF_050908995.1 of Andrena cerasifolii. NCBI lineage: Eukaryota > Metazoa > Arthropoda > Insecta > Hymenoptera > Andrenidae > Andrena > Andrena cerasifolii. Next base: position 8,184,791 of record NC_135123.1, read on the forward strand.
AGAAAATACAACGGGTCTTGTAAATAGATCGCAGAGTACGCTTTCCATGTTCGTTTTCCATGATTGTGCTTCGTACGAAAGTGTAAGCAATTATCTGTGCATGATTGTGATTACTACCGTGTGAGATTTTGTTCCGCGATAAAGAAAATAATTACGATTTGAAATTTAGAATTGCAATTAAATAATGATACTTACATATATGGAATTTGCTGTTTTACATAGTGAACGAATTTAAGTAAATTGTATCACTGACATGCGCATCGTTCGCGTGCACGTGTACAATTCCACATGGCTGGCAATGCCAAAATTTTGTGCATCGCAAAAATCGGCTTCCTATCGCGCGAGAAGCAACAAGAATCTGGTTTATCTCGAATGAGACTCGGGATTGTACGAAGCCGGAATTTTTATGGGGCGCGTGTACGACAGAATGATAAGAGATAATTGCTCGAATTAATTACCGATTACACGTCGAAACCGTGCATTGGCACGCGATACACGCTTTCTCGCGCTCTTCTCTATCTACCACTAATTTTTATAGAACAGATAAAGATCTATTTAGGGAACTTTTTGCAACGATTCTTTTGATATCTTAACACTCTTCCTCTTTCGTTTCTCTTATAGAATTTGAAATACAGTTGCGATACGACATCAAAAACATTCAATTCATACATGAAATATCTTCGATTGTATAAAATTTATTTAAACAATCGCACTTGGACCTGAATTGTTTTTACGAACGATATTTTAATCACTAAGTGGGCATGAAAACAGTTCCCTTCTAAGGGCGAATGTTTTACTTATAGAAATTGCAAATAATTGCAAATCGTATTGCTTTTTTTCCAAATGTCTATCTTGCAGTAACATAGAAATTAATTAAAGTTGTTTGTCCTTTCTAGGTTTTGAAAAGGTCGTTGTAAAGCAAGAACTTCCCGATGAAGCGGAGATCCGAGAACTGGCTGCCAAAATGGTGGAAGCAAACAAGGCGAAAATGGTCAGTGGGGTGTCAGGGGCGCCGCAGCAAAGGCCACCTCAATGTCTCCTTCCGCAGACGAATCTTCCTGGGATTCTAGGGTATTTGAATAAACGGCCGGCAGATTCATCAACCGCCGTACCGACGAAACCCCCTCCCGTGGAAGGGAAACTACCCCCGGACGACGAGAGTCAAAGAGGCCGGTTCGGATGGACCAGCTTCGACGACTGTCACATACCGTACATATTTCGCTCCGGCGAGAAGTATTGCGCCGTACGAATCCTAGAATCTAAGTTATTGAACAAGTACCTGAGCTACCTGCACGCGGACATCTACAGCTGCACGTGCATAAGAAGTTACTATATTACGGAGGCCGAGAGCAAGCTGTTCACGGAGATAAACGTGAAGCATTGCGAGAATCAGTTTGGCCGAGAGCAATTCACGTGCAAAGACTTGGTGGTTCGTCTCTCGGATGCTAAGGAGTTCTACAATTTCCTGGACGTTTGTTACACCAAACTGACAGCCGGCACTAATCCCAGCCTGTCGAACGGGAACAAGGCTGACAAATGCGGCTTCATCCGGATAAACAAGGAATCGGTGGTTCCTTACACAGTGAAAGACGGCCTTCAGTACGTCCCTCTGTTTTATTTCGAGGGCGAGACTGAGAATCTGAAGCTAAAAGCCGAGAAGCTCGAGGGTTGGGATCTGTCGTACCTCAAATTCTGTTGCAAAGTACAGGGTATACGTAACGAGCTGTTTGCCAGTGAGACATGCTCGGTGATTAGTTTGAACGATATTAAAAGTTACTTCCCCCCTGGCACGGGATTCGAGGACTACTGGCCGACCAAAGTTATGGACTCTCAGTTGTTAGTGAATAGCAAAGGCGGTGGTAGCGTCGGTGGTTGGACGAAACAACCACCGACGCCACCGGCGACAAAGCCAGTAGCCGTGCAGAACAATGTGACCAAACCGACGCTAAATCCACGCGCCACTCCTATGCACACCATGCTACCACGTGGACCTGTCCCCAATACGTCGCAAGTACAGCGTGTTACTCAGCCGAGGCCTGTCGCTACTACGCATCCTACGCATTCGTCTCCAACAGCGCTTCCCTCCGGCAGGCCAAACATTGTGACTCAGCCAATGTTAAACACCGTGCAAAATGTTAACGGTTGGACGGGACTTGTCGGTGGCCAGCCCACTTTCCAAACAGCGCTGGTCTCTCAGGCCAATTCCATTATACGAATGCCTTCGTCCTTAAACATGCACAGCGTAAGTTCGTTTCAACGCCATATTACTTCTTTCTACTTTCCATTCAATTATGTCGGAAGCAAAAGAATCTAAATGTGAAAACGTATCTCAAGATACACGTAGGACCTGTTTTTAACTGGAAAAGTTCCTTCAACTGTTTCAATATTAGTGTAAATAATCAGGAGTTTGCTACATTGCTAGAACCTTAATTTCGTACTAAACAAGACTCTTCGTTGCAAGCTATGTCTTCCAGGAATAGTGTCCTAATATTTCATTGGTACTGTAATTATTTTCAACGTTAAATATTAAATTTGGAAAGCCTCGAATATTATTTCTGGGGAATCATTTGAAAAGTAGTATTTTGAAAAGGTCCCGGGCAGTATGTATTGTCTGATGTAATACGGAGCTGTTAATTGTTATTCATATACGTGTATGTTTTAATTGCAGCAAATGCCTGCGCAACCGAAAACTTATTCGCAACAGTCTAGTAGGAGTAGAGGGGGTGGTGGCAACGTAACAGCTCAGTATCCTGGAGTATATCCGGTAACAACTATGCAGACTGTCGCTCAGGCTCAACCACCCCCTCTTGTAAGAGCAACGGTCCATTCCAGTCAACCTAATCTTGGGTAAGTCTTGCAGAGTTTCCTTAAACCCTGGGTTTCTTAATGTATAGATGTTTTTCTCGATAAAGTATGAAGTATTCAGGGAACTTTTTCTTTTTCACATTCAGCATTTCCACTTGTCTCTTATAGCATTATCGATGCTTTGTGCTTGCTTTCGATTTAGCGATTGAAGCCAGTAAATTGTACCTTAGGTGTGAGTTCAGTGTTAAAAAGCACGCAGCGAAACGTTCTGTTCGAATCTATACATTTTTAGTGTCGTTCGCTATTCAAAAGCTAAATTGCACATCATATTTTTAACACAGCGTTCGAAAAACTTTGTATAAGATTCGGTATAAGCGAGTCGGCAGATGTTTTGTTTATTTAATCAGTAGATTAGTGTAAAGAGTTGCCTATTACATTTATTGTTCACCTGTACCTTCATTAACGATTGGAATAGTTTTAATTGGAAATGTACGTCCAATGCGATATATATTAGAGTAAAATTAGCATGTGATGTCAGATTTTGGGGAGCTAGTTCATTTATTTAAACATACATAATTATATTTGTATTTGCAAACGATTATTATTTATTGTGTGGAGAACCTGCACTATAGCTTTTTGCATTTGTACATACAACATATGATTTTTTTTTGTATAGTTATCCAACCTATGGGAAGGATGACTGGTGAGTCCCTGTAAAATGTACTATAGTCATGATTACTGCGTAAAAGTAAGATAGCATGCACAAGAATACTATCATTAACAAACTTTGGTTTATGCGAAACTATAATAACTAAATACTGTCTGTGTTGCCTCCTTAGACTTTTTTCTTCATATTTTCATTATTTTTATTCGCTAAACACATATTCAGGAGTGTAATTGCGTTTTTTTTTTTATTAACTTTTTTTCCTTTCGTATTTTGCTAACGTACATGTCAGTATAAATAAGAAACGTAAATATCTGTTACTTATGATTATTTCAAAATATTCTCCATTGCCTTATTCGTTTATTACCTTAATCGTAATATTCTATTGCTTTAAATCATTTAAATTATTATACTAAAGTACTGAAATTTATACTATTACAATATCACAGTATTCACTGATATTAAATATAATGAATTAATATATACATTTTGTAGGGAATCTCTAATTACAACGATGCGAAACTTAATATGCCCTTAATAATTAATACTTAATGCATTTTCTTTTGCTTTGATATACATTTTGAAGTGCACACTTCAAATTGTTCTCGAATGCACATAGAGTAAATGGCAAATGTATACAATAATACATGTTATTAAATATCTCGCAACTTACCTAAGTATCGCAAATCAGTAAATTAGTGTCGCAAGTCTAAATCACATAGTTACGCGTACGTTTCTTGAATTCTTCTATTTCTCAAGATCTGATGTAAAGTTTTTCTATTTTAGGGTCACATCCACGTATACTACACCTACCTTAGGTGTACCTAACGCAGTAACTGCGAGCACGTACCCGCAAATGCTTGGTTTGAGCGAACAAGTACAAGCTCTAATGCCTTCTCCTACTTCGGTGTCTACATTATTGCACCCGCAAAGGCATACGCCATCTGTACATAACACATCCCACACAAAATATCCACCACCATTGATACCAGTAAATGGTGCTAATAATAACACCAGGTATGAGATTATATATACTTTGCATTAGAATGTACATCTACGAAAAATCGCTGCTATGTAAAAGTATTTGATTTCAGAGATTCCAGAGGTAGGAAGCCATTAATACCAATATCGGAAACACATATATCGACTTGTCAGGTTCAACCTTATCAAATTCAGAAAGCGCTTGTTGAAGATAAAATGGTACCTTGTATTAACTTCAAGCCATACATCTACTCCGAATTATTGATGACGCTTCCTGATTTTGTTGCTCAGTATTTCCCTGCTTGCGACATCAATAGTTGTCGGCAAGTCCTCACGGATGTCTTGCACATAGACTTATATCAAGGAAATAGGTAAAGTAATACCTTTTTATACAGGCTGTTTCTAAAATAGTGTTACAAAATTTACAGGTGTATTGTACGTCTTCGATCTAGTCGTAAGAAAAAGCTTCACAGACTTAAATTTAACTTATCGTAATCCTAGTAATCACAGGAGGAGAATTCACCTCTGTTTCTAATCGTGTCGCACGCGCATTCGTAATTCTGAAGCATTTTCCGTCGGTGAAGAACTCTAAAATGCACTATTGAGTTCTAGTGATTCCACAAAAAAGTTGAAACGGTTTAAATTCATTTTATTTCATTTTTCACGAAAGTTATGATTTCAATATTCTCGGGTTACAAGATTAAGGTGTGACGGAGTTATTATAGTAAGCTATTTCCATACTGCAACTTGGATTGATTGTATCTCAAAAAGAATATTATATTCTTACACGAAATCTAGACCAATACACTTCTCCGTAAAAATAACACAATTTTTCCTTCATCCTTCTGTAAATGTGTAACACAAACTGCGTGCTAACTTTAAAGCATACTTAATGATATTGATAGACAGTGACCTTTTCTTTAAAGGTTACAAATGAAGATGCTAATGGAAGCAGGAAAGTGTTCGTCTATGAACGAAGAACTACCCTTAATACAAGTGAAAAGTATAATGAAATACATGCCACAGTTGAAGTACATGTTCAATAGGGGAGAGATGGTGATGCCTACGCCAGCGCATTCATCCGAGGAACACCCTGCTAAAAAGCGCCAGCGCACCAGCTAGGACTGGCTACAGCCTTACTGGCCTACTTACGACTATTATCATTCGGCATTTTGAGAAAGCCGATCACATTGACTCGTGTGTAACAGATCAGCATTATCATGTGCTCTGAGAAAACGTGAAACGCGGAATAAATCTATATTGACGTCATGTGCCAGAGATTGCACGCAACCGAAGATTACCTTTTATATAGAAGGGATCTGTGACATACTGTGAGCTACTTCTTTCTCCAAAGTGTATCTACGAGACGACAGTCTGTTTGTAAATAAAAAAAAAAAAACTAAGATGTATAAAGCTGATGTTGCACAGTTGGCGATTCGAATATGCTTTTATATATTAAGATCAATAATACTTTTCTCCCTTGTTTCGTTTAGAGCTGGATGCTGCTAAACGGGCGGGGATACGAGAATAGAGAATATCGTAACTATAAAGATCATTCCTCGTTTTGTATTTTGTTTCAGTTTTCTACCTCTGCTGCAGAGTATCGTACGTGTAGTATTTCTTTGTAAATAAACTGAAAAGTTCTAATCTCGATGTGATTCGGAGAGAGAAAGTGCTGATGTGTAAATCGTTAATGGACACGAAGTGCTGATGGTGTATTATTTAAAATACAACCTGAATCGCACGTTGGGACAGATATGAGAAACAAATTTGGCATTTGTATCTTTAAAGAAACGGAAGTAATACTTCTTCAAGTTCCTAGCTATCGCTAATGTGTATCCTGATAATTAGCTGAAAAATAATTTAAAGATGTTCTTAATTCACATCAACGGTTTAATGTAAATTACGACGTAAGTTTAACAAGACTTATTAGATAGAGCGTTATAAGTTTCAAATGTTGGGAAATTCTGTTTCTGAAAATTCGATTAACAAGATCACCGTATACAGCGATGCGACTAAGTTTGTTCGGATATTGTCAGTATCTAAATACCTAGGTCAATAAAACAAATAAAAAAAAAAGAAAGAAAAATGCAGCTTAGGTTACTATTAAATCCATGACGCGTGTTAACTAACAGTCAATGAGATATGTATCTTTAGTGTCATACAAAAGATTTGTAACTATTTACTATTCGGTGAGCACAATCATTCCAGAATGTGAAAATGCAATCAATTCTGTTTTACTTTTATCGAGATCAAAGTATGCACTGTTCCTTTACATTACGCTTAACGGAATGTCAGTAACTGTGTAGCACACTCGAGTTCGAAGGATCCTTTATGTAGATTAAATTACTGATTGTCTTATTAATATTTTCTCTTCAATCAACAGATTCCATAATGGTTTAAGTATTTATTGAAAGCAAACATATCTCATGAATGTTAATTTCAAATATTCATGTAATAGTATTTAAACGTTATTAGATAGCTCGCAAGTTTCTTGGAAACAATTGAACAGGAGAAGTTATTGATTTTGCGAAACTGACAGATCGAAGAACTTTTAATTTTAAGGCCGCCTGATACGGTCTTCCGTTTTAATCTACAATTTCACGTGGATACAAAATTATTCTCGTTTTTAATCATTATTTAATATAATTTCCTATATTTACAAGAAAAGTACGCGCCAGGTGTTTTCCACTCGGGTGAAAAGTAAGGTGCGACTAACTGATAAAAGTAATGGCGTATTAATACGCAGTTTCAACTGGTTCTGCTCTCAGAAAGAGGCTTCAATTAGTATTATCGACTGATTAACTTTCGCATTCGCTATTACTATTACATAAAAGGAAACTAAGTATGTATATGTGAAAAAGATGTGTATGTATATATGTATGAAGATAATTGTAGCGATAAATTAATGTTGACCATCATGAATTTTCCATATAAGAGAAAGGCTTTAGACATCCTGTTACGGTGGAAGTGGTATATTTTGTTATTTATAAATTACATTTAGTCATATCACAACTTCAAAGATTCTATTGCCATTAAAAAGACTACATACGTTGGGCTGGTGTCTACCCTCTCTTGATAAAAAGAACGAAGGAAAACAGAGGGGCAAAATAACACAAGAAATTCGTACGCGAAAAGTATTCGACGCAGAAGTCTGCAATAATATGTAAAGTACTATTTATTGTTTACCAGATTTTACGTTTGAGTCTGCGTGAAGTTATCGAAAGACACCGACGCGTCAACTGCTTGACAGAAGAGCCGTTAATTTCGGCCGCACGTGGCATACGGTAGATTCACATTCTGTTTAATAAATGAAACGGAGTATCGGTATAATAAATTTCCCAGGTACGTTATTTTGTAAGTAAACACATTCTTTTGTATCTGAAAAATATAAATAAAAAAGTATGAAACATATACCATGGAGGGCACACGAATACGAATTCGTAACTGAATATTCAAGTCTGAGGAATTTCTTGAATTATTTTAAGTATTAACTATTTCAAGCACACGTATTAATGTACGTTATTAATTGCTCCTTGTTATTACAAAGTGCAAATAGAATAATGTATCACACGCATATAATAATGTTTCGTGGCGAAGAAACAAAAGGAAAACTGAGATTTTGTGGGCCCAGTCCAAAAATTAGAACTTAATTATTTTTAGCATATTAGATTAGAGCATTTATTTGTTATCACATGTTAAAATGATGCGTGTATTATACTTTATCACATTATCATCTGTACATATAGATCATAAGAATTAGAAATACTAGACATTTCAAATAAATTCATGATATAATCAATAAGAGTGTTAGTCATTTTATATTAAATTTTTTCATGTGTATCGAAACGCACCGCCGAGAATAGAACAACACTTTTTCAATTCAAATATGGTATATTTAATAAAAAAGTGGCATAAATTATACGGTCACTTTTTTTATTCTTATAATTTAAACATGCATCGACATACCGCAATTTTCCAATTCAAATACTGTACTACTTCCAAAGCATGGAACAGGTTCTGGTTTAGAAAAATGTTTGCAGCATGAATAGCGTATGTTAAATATTTAAGACAGTTTTTTATTATTATGGCATTCCAATGCATAATAATGTACTCTGTTACAATCACGCATTATAATTTTACAACGAAAATAGACAATCAAAATACATCACTTAGCTTTTTAGAAATAGTAATTCAGTAATATATGTGTTTAGTAATATCCAGTAATTTCCAGTCTTTTATGCTCTATCGTGCTTCCAAAAGAAAAGTAAACTTATATTAAAAAACCAAAAACGCGATAACTTTAAGGGTTGATTTCGCCTCCTCAGACTGCATTTCCGTAGAAAAAAAGAAATTGCTCCTGGCATACTGAAATATTCTCTACATTCACAGGAACTTTCATTAAAATCCGAATTCTCGGATTGGAAGTGTGTTTTCCATTCTGATATGCAAACAAAGCATAATTATATACTAATACAGTTTCGTTTGATTTAACTTATTTGAAGTAAATACGTCTAAATATACCTAATTATTATTTGGCATAGAAGAATATCAGATATTATTAAAAGTGGTGGATATAAACGAAATAGTATTTCAAATGCAATATGAAGATTTATGAAGTAAAACTGTTTGCTTTAAATTCATGTTCTTCGAAGTATTCACTAAAGTATTCTATTTTCAATATTCACACATTTCAAATATATGAAACATCGTGCAATAGTGAAGATAAGTACGGCTAGATGGTAAATAATAATGGAACCATCTGTGAAATAAACAGATTTTCTAGACCAACTAAAAGAACCCGCTTTGCGCAGAGTATCGGAGCACAAGTAGCTAAGCCGAATCCCCAATATATTGAACAATGCAATATTCCTATTTCATATGTTCGCTACTCAAATAAAGCTACTCTACTCATCAAACTTCTGCGTTATGTACCTATCGGCTTTGCTTTTAAACGCCGCAACGCGTTTGATCGCGCTCAGCTGTACCGGAAGGACGTCATGTGCATTCGAACGGCACAGTGCTGGCATCTGTGACGGGGGCAAACGAAATTGCACGAGACTGGCCGAAGCAGTCAGTCGCGGTCGCCATTTTGTCGGGTAGTCATCGGGTACGTCGTGTTTCTTTCGGGTTGCTGTGTTTTTGGAGCAAGCATCGCCGAAGAATTTGGGGCACGCCAATCTCGTTCGCTCCCCTAAATGGCTTGTCTGAACACCCTTAAGCAGGAGATCAAAACTCTTGAGTCCGTCTTCCCTAAGAGCCATGAGAGATTTCAGATAATGTCAGCGAGTGTGGACGAACTCAGCTGCAGGTTCGTCGGTAAAAATGGGAAGAAATACGAAATACACGCCAATATTACAGTAAGTGTAACAAGCACGGTTGGGATTTTAATGGGCAAGTCTATTCGAAACCGCCGACAGCGGTTTTCTGTTTATATGGGGGCACGTTGGTTCCCATCGTTGCCCGCGACAAAGAAACAATAACACTCGGTGTTATTATTTAGGACTTTTTGACAAGAGCCATGCCCCGCCGCACGTACATGTACCGTCCATCCTTACGTACACTTTTCCCACCACCGTTTCTCGTTGCACCGTAGAATTTCTTGTAGCCACGATCGATTCTTTCTCGCTTCGTCGAGACAGTTCCCGTGGAGATTTTCAGGCGAATTAATATCGCGCTAGAGGTCAATGTATGTCACAAACAGAGGGTAAGCCCCTCGCAATAATACCTAGCCCGTCCATTTCTACTTATTACGATGAAAACAATATTCTCGCTCTCGTTCGGTAACTCTCGAACAGTTACATCGTATTTGCGCGAAAGCGAGCCACCAATTTCGTGCACCTTAGATAATTTTCGTAGATAATCTCAGTAACAATGGGTACATTCATTTGCGCTTGTTTCACCGTTACTGTTTCCGTTTGTTTTCAATAGGAACTTATCTGTCGCCTTTTTATTGGATACCGCGAAGCTTTGTTAAATATCGAATAAATAGCATTCCGCATCGGATGGCATTCGTATTTCAAAATCCACTGATTTGCAATGCATAATTTAAGTAACAAATACATAAGTGTAAAATTCACTATCACTTGGTGCGCGCAAATACCACACAGGTTCTTCTCTGTTTACCTCCTTTGGTAAATTATTATGCAAATTCAAGAGTAGTTACATGTTTTTATGTTAACTAATTATGCATTGGAATCGTGCAGCACTTTAGACGCGTGTAAAATTTAATTACTAATAACTTACGATTCGCGTATACAGCGATACCAAGCCAATTGCAATTTTTCCTTAACAAATATTTCTAACAAATGATGCTTCTACATTTACTTAACGTAACGATTTATTAGAAATAATTATCGAGTATAGCGTATCGCGATTATCAAGTTCCTGCGATCGTACGCTAAAGGTTTATTTCTAATCTGTTTAGTTTTAATGATTGGATTTTTAATAACTGTGTTATGAGTAAGTATAATCGGGGAGTTATATTATTTTTATAACAAAAGGATATGCCTTAAACTTCCAGGTTGTAAGATATTTCTCATTTCGTAAAGGCGAGTAGTATTACGCGAAATGCTTGTGAAGAAATGCTCTTTTCAGAATCTGCGAAAATAATAAAGAAGTATTAATAGTTGTGTAATAGTTTGGAATTCGCAGATGAAAACTTGACTGTATGTACCTAGTTAAAACAGGTCAATGTTATTGTACGAGATACGTACAAACTTTATTTGTTTTTTAAAGAACAAGATTCTTAATGCCTATAGTCCATTCAACGAGTCGGTTCACCGACTGTAAATAAAGGCGCGTGGTGATGTTCAGACAGAACAGCGACGTCCCTCAGATATTGTATATTATTCGTTGCAAATATGATTAATGCAATAAACAAAGCAAGTTCTTTGATTAAAGGTTCAGTATTTACAGTATGGCACGACGTGCTTTACAAATTGATACAAAGACGGCTCTGTGATTAATAACTGACTAGTGTTTGATTGCTGGTGGTAGCCAATAGCTGTGGCCGCTGCCTTTCCTGTGTACTTCAGCACGTGCATAATTTGTTTACAACTGGTGACTCGACTCGCTCAACGGACTTTAGTTCATCGGCACTAGTCTTGCTTACTTTACTCTGTGCTGGGTATAAACGGTTATATGCAACGAATGAAAACACTTTTATTGGAATCGTTGTTACCGTTACATTACTCTATGTGGATTTACTTTACATTACCACTTTTTTATGTACCATTATTGCCGATAAAGTGATATTTTGGAACATTTTTGAGGACGCATATACTGGCCCCCTTAGTTAAAATGTCCTACCTAGCATTTTTCAAGAAACGTTGAAATATTTTAAGTTCCAGACTTCTTTTACCATTTAAGCAAAGTTAGAAAACCCTACGTGCTTCGTAGAGATATAGAAACAGTATAATTTATTTCTTTACGAGGAGGGCACAAAGAAAATGATAAAACTGAAGTTTTCTCAGATGATTCGAGATACTAGATAGGACATTTTAACTGAGGAGTGCGGTATAGTTCACTGAAATAGGATTACTCTGTCTGCACTTACAAGGGAAGTTCTGAAACTTGGAAATTTGAGAAATTATGAAACTACTATTGTTTTCTGCTACCAAAATTGACTTTAAAGGTCAATGTTTGATGTATACACTCTCGTATCTCCTGTAGTTTACAGAGAATGAAATAAAAACAGAGAGAATCTGAATTTTGAACGGTTGATTTTACTGATTTAAGTAAATTTCGGCAGCTTACTATTCGTCATGATACGTTCCATATATTTGCTAGTATTCAAGTATCTGATACATGTAAATTGTGATCTGTAAAAGGAACTTGCAAACTTTGACAAACTAATACTCCCTCTGTGTGAACGTTGCGTCTAACTGATGGAATATACTTCATTAAAGATGGAGTAGGGGCATTAAACATATAATTGAGAGGCTTGGTAGAAAACAAGCACATTTCGTTTCTTTGTAGCATTAATTCGTTGCTGCAATGTAGTATAATTACACCACCTCCTAATATAATAGCATGTACGTTTCACCAAGCAGGATTGTATTCAATTTTCTTCACGCTGAGAGAAAACAAAAGCGTAGTGGAAAAGTGGCCCATGTGCCTGTTTTCAATTGGGCCCCTCAATTACAAAATGCAAACGAAGATCATACATATATAATAATTAATGTACTTTTATAATATAACTAGTATGATAAGAGGGAATAAGGAAACACTGATATGTAACGCACACTTTTATAAGTAGTAGACATTTTTTCACAAGAAATATGTCTCTTATATGTGAAGAGAAAAATGTGTATCTCATAGTAAAGAAGATACACTACCAGTGGCGGATTTAAGAAAAAAGGCCCAGGTGGCAAATGCTCTAAGGGGCCCATTTCTTCGGGAAAATGAAGAAGTAGTTTACTAAAAACGGGCCAAGTGTGGTAGTACGAAAAAAAAATGTAGCCTACCTATGTAGGATACCTATAACTAATCATAATTTTTTTTGGTGATAGGGCCCTGGGGGGCCTTCTGGGTAGAGGCCTAGATGGCAGCTGCTCATTAGCCGCCCTGTTAAATCCGCCACTGTACACTACCTGTTCTATCAGCTAAGTGTTAACACTCTTCAAGTGTTATAGCAGATTTTAGAATATATAATTACTAGAGAAGACATCGGGTCGGGTCGGGTCGGGTCAGGTTTCCAAAAATTTCGGGTTCCCGAGTGTGTTGGGATTCCCGAGTGTGTTGGGATTCCCGAGAATATCCCGGTTTCCCAAGAGAGTCAAGATTCCCGAAAGTGTCGGGATTCCTAAAAGTGTCAGGACATTCTTGGGAATCCCAAAATCCCAGAACCTGTTCAGATTCCGAGAAAAATTCTCGTCCCGACTCGACCCGAGATTTTCGGGTTCTCGCACACCTCTAATAATTACGTACTATTAGTTGAGCCGACAAATAATGAATTTCCTACAATTTTAAACTGTAAATTAAGATTTGATTTCATAAAATGTATGTAAACATTATTCTGTACCGATACATGTACACCATAAATAGAATTGGTTACGCATTAAAGTTTATTATTCCGGTACATCGTGAGATAATCATATAAATGTTAATCGGTGTCTTACAGGAAACCTACCCCTCTACGCCACCAGTATGGTTCGCAGAATCAGAGGAGACGAGTGTCACAAATGCGGTACAAATTTTAAGTAATACCACAGGCCGTGACAACCATGTCATTAATCAAGTTGGGATTCTCTTGAAAGAATTATGTAGACTTCACTCATTACCAGAACCACCTGACGTTGAACGATTGAGAACAGCTTTGGATCCATTGCGCTTAGGAGGATCAAATGAAGCTGCAGCGCAAAGGATGGAAGCTGATGATGTTGAAGATATTGACGAAGATGAGGAAAGCGAGACTGAGGAAGACCTTCACTTAGACATGGACGAGGGAGATGCCAATGCCAAGAGTAAGGTAAAAAGGGAGAATATTAAATATAAAAGTTATGTTGATATCGAACTACTTGCGTCTAGTGACTATACTAAATTTCAATCCCTTCTGGCATTCATTTGTATTAACGTTAAGTTTACTTTGAAGGGCGAAGAAATGGATTTGGAACATCTTGCGACGCTAGAAAGGTTGAGACAAAATCAGAGACAAGATTACTTAAAGGGCTCGCCTTGCGGAAGCGTGCAAGCTACGGACAGGCTTATGAAAGAATTGCGCGATATTTATCGAAGTGACAGTTTCAAAAAAGGTAACATAGTGTGATCTAATAAAATATCTGTATCATAGAATTATATTGTATATTTTAATCTCCTGTTTAAATCTATTACAGGAATGTACAGCATAGAATTAGTAAGTGACAGTTTGTATGAATGGAATATTAGGCTGATGTGTGTTGATCCTGATTCGCCACTGCACAGCGATCTCATACTTTTGAAAGAAAAGGAAGGCAAAGATAGTATTCTCCTCAACATGCTCTTTAAGGTATATCATCTATCTAAAATTCTTCTTCTCGCAAACATCTTGTGTACATCAAAATATATCGATTGTAACTTCTACCCAAATAACATACTACATAGCTTTTACCCCGGCGGGAGGCGCACCCCATATTGTAACACAGGTTGTCGCTACCGGGTCAAAAATACCCAAAATTGAAACGTAAAAAACCACGGTTTAAAGTACAATGTTTTAAGAATCAAACAAAATTTATGAAATATCTTAAAATCTTTATTAAAGTTCTTTAAAAAATTGTAACAAAAACTCAAACAGTCTTCATATTTTCGCAACTAGCGCCTCTGTGGTAAGTTTTACCCAGTAGCGCCTCCCGCCGAGTTAAGGATACACTTAGCATTTTGCTGTACATAAACGGACCACCTTCTTTAATTTCTTTTTAAATCTACTGCACTAATATCCGAGGATAAGAGAACTCATTAGTGATTTTCGTTATTATAGGAAACGTATCCATTTGAACCCCCATTTGTCAGAGTCGTACACCCGATAATTTCTGGTGGATACGTCCTTATCGGAGGCGCAATTTGCATGGAGCTCTTAACGAAACAGGGTTGGAGTTCTGCTTATACAGTGGAAGCAGTAATCATGCAGATTTCAGCGACATTAGTGAAAGGAAAAGCACGCATACAGTTTCAAGGATCTGGCGGTGCTGGAAAAGTTTGCGGTGGGCAAGGCCAATACACTCTAGCACGTGCACAACAGTCATTCAAGTCTCTTGTACAAATACATGAAAAGAATGGTAAGCTATTAAGTTTCACTTATTATTTTACGAAGATCAAAGTAGTGGATTCGTTCAATGAGAAGAAAGTTTCGAAATATGTTCAAGCTGTATCGCAAATGATTCCTTTATGAATAATTGTGTCGGAGCGCTTACAGTAGGCGGATTCAAGAAGCATTCGCTTACCTCGTGGTACGTCTCGATGGTACTCCTCGAGTATCTGAAACCGTCCTCGAGTCACTATGTATCCCATTCTCTCGAAAACAGAGGCACTTGCGAACAAATTTTACTTTGCAATTTCAACCCACTGTTTCACGTAGAATCGCCACGTTTCGGGTCGTATTGTCGGCCCTGTTTCTGAAATAACGATGCATCGAACATATTGTGTATTATAATATTCTTATAGGTTGGTTTACCCCCCCAAAAGAGGATGGCTAATGAACACGAATGGCGAAGGATGAAAAGTATGACGCGTGCTTACAGCTGAGACTTTAATTCGGTGTGTGCCCAACAAATAATTGTTACGATAATGATTTAATACACAAAACACAACATTAACTAGGTAACTTAAGATACTGAATTAATCGAACGCATAATTCCTTTGATGGCTGAGAAGAAGGCTGCTGCGCGACAGCGAAGCGTTTCGTTCCGTATGCATAGATTTTTCAGTAATTAGTGATTTAGATCGCCAATCGCATTTGTGGAATGTGAGACATGATCATTTTATCTGGAATTGATTCTCACGTTCAGGGGTTAACTGAGAATCGTAATTATTCCAAATAACATTAATCTTAGTTTTTTTCCCTTTCTTTCTCTTGTACTCTGTCGAGTACAGATGTTGTACGTACGTACGAAACAGTGTGAATATTCTGTGAAATGCGTTTGCGCAATCTGTGCTTCCTGTCTTTTCAACAGGGAGGGACACGGCAATTAGCAACTTAGATAGTTATATTGTGAATTTTTCTAAATATTTTTTTATCATTTTGAGTTTCCATTCGTTCCATTCTACCTTATTATAATATTAACTTTCTCATTCATCGTGCAATTCATAAATAAGTTGTTTGGGTATATACAACCCCTGGCAATAAGTTTGGAACCAAACGCAAAAATACGAAATTAACGAGAAACACCAATATTTTTTATGTATAATATGCAACGGTATATATATGAAACGCGTGGTAATGTTAAATTGGTCTATTTTAAAGTAAAAGCACCACAAATAATTAAGAATTTTGTTTATTATATAATACAAAATATGGAAGAAACAAAATGTGTCTGGGAAGTAAGTATGGAACGGACCGATGTTCTGGAAAAAGTATGTAACATTATGAATTTGCAAAGAAATTAACAATAATTGATTTAATATTTATATTACCTAGTATTTTGTGACGTTCCCACGTGCACGTATCACAGCTTGTATACGTTTTGGCATCGATGTAATCAAGTTTTCATACTGTGATGGCAAAATTTGTTTCCATGACAGCTTAAAAGGCTTCCAAAAGTTCATTTTTATTTTTTGGTTTTTTGTCGCGTATAAATTGTTTCCAAAGTGCCCACAAATTTTCGATTGGACTTAAATCTGGGCTATTTGCTGGCCATTTTATGGTTCAAAAGCCTTTTTGTTGAAGGTAGTTTTGAACTATTTTGCTTCGATGACAACTTGCATTGTCACGTTGAAAATAAAAATCATCCGAATCCTCGAACCACTGATCTAAACTCGGTATTAAAAAGTGTTCTAATATATGAATATATACTTCAGAGTTCACATTTTTATACAAAATGCATATTTGTCCAACTCCTTGACCTGTCATACAGCTCCAGATACGACTTTGGATATTTTATTTTAAAATTCAAACAATCTTCACCTAATTTTTCAATTGGTGTTCTCCACACGAAGTGTCCTGCATTCTTACACCATTTTAAACGTTTCTTTTTGTGTTCCTTAGTGAGAAATGGCTTTGTCTTTGCTTTGCAGAAAGAATACCCAATTTTTTCATTAATTTCGTGAAATGTGGCTCTTCTCATTTTCTTTACGATCTGTCTTAATCGTCTGTCATCTCTTCTTGAAGTTGAGCGCGGACGTCCGCCTCTTTTGCGATTCACCACACTGCCCGTCTCGTTAAATTTTCCTTTTATTTTACTTACTGCACTTCGGCTACAATTCAAAATTTCAGCTACTTTTTGCTGAGTATTACCTTCTTTCAATAAGGCATGTTTTATTCATTCGACTTGTTTGTTTCCTGTCTCAAAAGAGTATTGAAAAGAGAATAATGAAATGAAAACCACGAAGTAACTAACTAATATGCATGTACAAATGTCAGAAAATACTAGGTAATATAAATACTGAAAAAATTATTGTTAATCTCTTTGCAAATTCATATTGTTCCATACTTTTTTCCTGAACATCGGTCCGTTCCATACTTATTTCCCAGACACATTTTGTTTCTTCCATATTTTGTATTATATAATAAACAAAATTCTTAATTATTTTTGGTGCTTCTAGTTTAAAATAGAACAATTTAACATTACCACGCGTTTCATACATATACCGTTGCATATTATACATAAAAAATATTGGTGTTTCTCGTTAATTTCGTATTTTTGCGTTTGGCTCCAAACTTATTGCCAGGGGTTGTACGTTCGTTAAAAACCAAGCAGTGAACGATTAAACGCGAGAATAGCGATGTTTCTGGGGGTAAAGCGAGCTTCGTTATTACCTTTTGTATTTATTGGACGATTTCTTTCATTGGCGGATGTAATTCAACGATGCGAACGAGCGCACAACCAAATCACTACCTGGCAGAGTACCTTAAAGTAACACCCATTACATTTCTACGAAGTTAATGTTGCAGTTGCGTATTACGAGACTTTAGAGAGTATGTATGATGCTATATAAATACAAGCTTCCTTAAATTCTGCACATCGTAATAGAAATCAAGAGAATCTCATTCGATATTAATTTGCTTCACGTACGTAAAGAGATCGTAGATTTTTCATGTAAAAAATATTTTCTTACATTTTCTAAGTAGTGAATTTCACAGTGCTAGTTACTAAAATACCGAGCGCAGGTACCTTTAATGCTTTATGTTGTAAATACCATAATTATCATTCGTATTTAAACTTCAACTAACGTTCATATTAAAGCCTGTTCTAACATGACATTTTCAAAAAGAAGCTTCTGAAGGTCAAGTTTAAATTCTCGACCGTATTTATATATATACACATCGCATAGCAATACTTAGGTAATATATATTTCTTTAATGTAATTGAACAAAATAGATAAGGGTTGTATAGATGTACATATACATGTTCGTATACTAACATCTCGGAAGTGCTCTGTAGTGACAATTTTCTTTTCTCCTTTAGATCGAGGATTACAAACACACGATTAAGAAAAGATACCTAAGATTTGGTTGTGTGACTCGTTTGATACGGTCGACTTTTGTTACGTCGTCTGCAAAGTGGTGGATATGCTTGGGATCGGCACGAAAGTTTAGTCTGTATGTTGGGCGTACGCTCAAGCGAACTTTTAGTAGTATGTACTCTATATATACATACATACATATATTATATAAATATATATCGTGACATTGATTTGCAATTCAAGCTCTATTTGCAAGGCGTATCGAACACGAGGATAATGAGTAATCGACGAAATTAATTTGTGCCACAGTAGGGTTTACACTGAAGAGTCGTGAAAACGATAAGGCAGAACACAAAGACCACTCGTACATTAAATGGTACAATTAGAGTCGCGGAATGAGTACATATTGCTTGTTAAAATTATACACAACTTATCGTTGCACCTGTATTTTTGGAATTCGCGAGACTTACGGCGGAACATTTTCTTTCTACGAGCGAGTCTCATTTCCTTCTTGTACGAGAATAACGAACTTCCGTTGCATGCCTCGCGATGAGATTTCGTCCCAGTTGTAGCAGCGACAAGTTACCGTAAATGCGTGGCAGGAATCAGAGGCCAAACTCTATCGCTGTGTTAACAAGCGAATTTCTACATTTCTAAACGATTGCTATTACGAGGTACTCGAGATCTTGAGTCCACTCCCAGAACGTCTGTGCAACTTGTTTCGTACATACATACACGCATGCATACACCCAGACACTCACGCGCACCCCGGACAACACATACCTATGTCATACGTACACACACCTGCTCCGATTCGTGTATATAAATATCTTGCGGTTTCATCTTTGTACGTTGCCCACGCGAAAACCTTTCATCGGTCGAACGTATTCAGTGGGCGACCACTTTTGCTCGGTCACTCGAGATACATTTCATTACTCGCTTAATACGATATCAACCCTTTGGCCCATCGACGCGCCGAGTCACAGAATGACGATAGCACCAATGTACGTTTCAGACATGGCCACCAGAATCGTACGAAGATGAAGCGGTATATATGTTATCGGTAATAACGCGCGCACGATGCATCCGTGGACATAATTATCGGGCTAATCCAGCGGAGGTAGCGTGGGTCGCTAGTTTCGTTCGTGGTGTAATTAAAAGTCGTTCGTGAAATTCGTGCGAGCAGTATCGTAACGATATCTAGATTCTTAAGTGTAGGGTGTACAATCGACGGGCTCGTTGTCAGCGGGCGTCAATGATTTGTACAGCCGAGCCTGACTGACATTGAGTACTGGTTGTTCGACGTCGTTAACCGTTATGTTCTTTGTCAAAAAGCTTCTTTCTCTCACGTCTGTTAAGTTTTCTTTCATTTAAGAATTTGCGAACCATATATATTGTAAGCAGCCACCGTGGCCTGTATATTTTTGCTACAAATATCGTTAGTAGTACCGTTTTAAACGTACAAACGTTTTCGTGTTTCTCTTCTCCTATTTGTTTTCTCTGCCTCTCTGTCTTTCTTTCTTTCTCTCTCTCCTCTCTCTCTCTCTCTCTCTCTCTCTCTCTCTCTCTCTCTCTCTGTTTTTACTCATTGACGTTCTAAAGAAAGCTGAAAAGAAGATACTGATGTACTACGATAAATTGAAGACGAATTACATTTAATGGTTTACATTTGTTAACGTGAATCGATACGAATCTTTCTCGGTTTTTGAATAAACGAGACTCTTACTTGATTGATGCAACAGTAATGGGAATTTTCGAAAGGGAATAAAGCATTAAGTATCGAGCAAGAATCTTTTGTTCTTGGTTTAAGTTCCGTTAAGAGCGACAATGGTGGTGTATAAAGAAAACGATATTACTCTTGGACACAGTTTTCCTTTCCAAGGTAATGAGAAGCTCTTCGCTCTTGCATCGTCGCAATAATTTAGGGAGACAGAAAAAGAAAAGAAAAGGAAAACAAAAAACAGAACAAGCGAGTGTATCTAAGAACGTACCGAAGCAAAGCTGATCGCTAATTCCTCCGGAAATAACCAAATGATTTTCAGTAGTTTGTATGCGATATATGCTTAACGAGCTCTCGACATTTCACGGTAATTTACAGTGGACATTCGATTTGAAGACTGATTAAGGTCGGAACCATCGCGTTCCTTCTTCCATTGTCACGTACTAAGAATTGTCTTATCATCGACGCTTAACTCACCCATCGCGGATCGGCACGAACAAGTAGCAGAGAATAATCGGCCCGTGCGTGTTAAAGCTGCCCGTTCTCGTGCACTTGTTCGCGACCGATAATAAAGAGATCCATTAAACGTAGACATTTCGTTCCCGAATGTATTTGTGGCAAAAATGGCGAGCTCGCTAGAGAGTGTCTTAAGTTATCTTTGTTGCCCCCGGAGTAGCCCGGGGACAGTGTAAGCTGGTTCCCCCGGGTCTCGTACGTGGGGGTCGCACGTGTTTACGTTGATTTGATCGGTGACGATCGGAACGGCATCTTCTGTTTTACGGTGGGGCACGCGGTTCGCAAGGAATGTGTAATCAAGCGGTAGAAAGGGAGACTTTCGCAGACGTAAATCAGGAACCGTTGGTATTGATGCGCGACGGAGAATTGCTATTAATTACCGTTGCTGCCGTTACGATTGATTACCATAATTTCGTTGGAACCGCTGCCTTCGGTCAGAAATTTGAAGTGGTCAACTACTGTACCCTGGTCAATTACTGTATCGTTTACCCTATGCAGACTTTGCGTACCGTGTTTTCTTTTATGTATGTGGCATCACTTAATTCTCGTATTGTAATAGATTTTTGACAAGGGCTTCGGGGAAAGAGCATTGTTCGCGTCGACAGTGGCACGCGAGAAGCTTTTTCTCCGCTGTTAATTGCGAATCCACGCCTTTGGACAGAGATCTCTCAGGATCTTCCGCGCGAGCAATGTTCTTCGAGCCTAAATCTGTAACTCGACTTACCTATCCACTGTAACTGCCTATGTACCCACCTAATTAATTAACCAATACCGGCAATCAATCGGTCGGCCGATCGCTTCATCCTGTCGTCGTCAATCTATAATCTTAAGGTCATTCTACGTGTCTTAAATCTGTCTGCCCCCCCCCACCCCCTCCCCCATACATATATGTCATACCATTCGCAGACTTGAGTGAACATTTCAATAATTCTAACGTAACATCATACTTTTTCTCTATCTCTGTCCCTTTCTCGCGCCGCGACTTTTGCATTAAGTTATGTTTAAATATTATTTAGAAGAACGCTACGAAACACAGAAAATAAAGATTTTAATAAAAAATAGAGATTCTTCGTGGTGTGAAGTGATACCCTCATTCTCCTATTTTACTGGTCGCGACGCGGTTCCCTCGCGAACGTGTAGCTTGTTGAAGAGCCGATTTCTACAGCCGTAAATGCATGGGGGAAGTAGGGAGTAGCGGGGACCGCATTTGGCTACGTGGGTCGGTTTACTGACCACTGAAGTGTGCGCCGGGTTAATTATTATATTTGCACGGCCAAGGGTGGATTTGGGTATAGGCTAAGTAGGCTGCAGTCCAGGGCGGCAAATTTTGAGGGGTAGCAAATCTGGGGGAGTGGAAAATTTTGGGTGGCATGGAATTTTGGGGAGCATGAAATTTTGGGTAGCGACAAATTTTGGGGAGAATCAAATTAATTTTAGGTAGCGAGACGTTTTAGGTAGCATTAAGTTTTGGGGAGCATCAAATTTTGGGGAGCATCAAATTTTGGGTAGCGACAAATTTTGGGGAGAATCAAATTAATTTTAGGTAGCGACACGTTTTGGGTAGCATTAAATTTTGGGGAGCATTAAATTTTGGGGAGCATTAAATTTTGGGGAGCATCAAATTTTGGGAAACATCAAATTTTGGGGATCGGCAAATTTTGGGTAGCATCAAATTTTGGGGAACATCAAATTTTGGGTAGCGACAAATTTTGGGGAGCATTAAATTTTAGGGAGCATACAAATTTGGGAAACATCAAATTTTGGGTAGCGACAAATTTTGGGGAGGAGCAAATTTTGGATAGCATTAAATTTTGAGTAGCGACAAATTTTGGATAAAAAGTACCCTATAGGGTATACTCTGCAGGAAGCGATCCCTACTATAAAAGAGTGTTCTGTTATCAGAAAATTTGTTTACTCAAAATGTACAAATAGCTGTGTTTCTCTATCGAGCAAGCAGAAAAAAATGATCAATAAACTCACGACACATCGATGAATGTATCAATGTACAAGTGTCATTTCGTTTCATTACTCTGTTGAGTAACTTTAGCGTACATACGAGATTGCACACATCAGTTTCGGTTTCGCTTAATGCGTTGTATGTGTTGTTACTACTTATCTGCTTGTATTTCCCATGGGGATTCTCCTCGCGTTCTATATGCTTATAGTTTGAGATAACACACCCGTGGTCCTCCGCCCGTGCTATGCATCGAGCTTGCTCTCAAACTTATCTTTTTATTTCCAAGTCATATTTTGATACCGTTACCTCCGTTCGCGCGAACATTCTGCAGCTTAAATTTTACAACTACATTATTTCTGTGTAAACTGACGCGAATATATTAAAAATTGTACACACTTCTCCAAATAAAATTAGATGGTTATGTATCCTCCGACGAGGCAACTAATACTTCGAAAGCTATTCAATGATCTTTTTATTTCTGACATTTGCTCTCTTCAATTAGTTGCGCGAAAAATGCTACTATTTAGCAGTCGAGGCCTGAACTCTGATTAAATCCAAACGAATGATCTCTCCTATTTTAGCTCGTTAAAATAATCGACCAATGCCCATGATATTCGAGTCACCCGGTAAAGTTTCTTCGAAATCGATACCCCGTCCAATAGTCCGGGTTGCCTTTCGTCGCGCAGAGGACGAATCTGCTCCTTATTGCTTCCGTAGTGATGGTCGAATCCGAGACGCCGCGGAACTTGCTAAATTGGTTGTAGTTGAAGCGACAGAGTGGATGAATTTGTAACAGGAACGGAGCTATTGGCTTCTGTCACGGGCGAGTATCGATGAAATTGGTCCGGCTGACCAATGGACGTTATCATATAAAGACCACGGTCTCCTGGTATCTCATTTCTATATAGGTATGTAAGGGTTAGAAGTTCTATCTACCTCCTGAACAGGAATTTCGAGCATATCTATTTCTAGGACAAATCTTCTGTAGCATTCCATAGTGGGATCAATTTTTTAAAATACTTTATGTTAGAAGCCTCTCCGGAGTAGAATTCCTGGGTAAATAGAAGTTCCTTGGGGCCTAGAGCGTCTGCCATAATTCAATTTTTCAAAGCAACAAGTGCTATATTGCTCTGTAAGAAAGTAGGTCTTTTAGCAGAATCTGCATTTTTTTTTATACGGTAAAGTGAGAAAAGTAGTGGGGAATGAAACAAATACTAGGGATTGTAGATTTTTAAAGTCCTCACTGCTTCAGCACCCTATTGAAATATACCAAGTTACAAGTCCTCGGTGAGGTACTCCACCTTACATCATGAAAGCATGTGTTCCACACTAATGTTGTTGTTTATATAAATTTTTAGGTTAAATAAATTTGTTTCGCGTTAAATAAACCCGAATAGGACAGCAAAGTTAAAAGGCGTATGTGTTCTTGTTTCGTTGTGATACTTCTTTCTCGGTCGTTGCACGGAGTACGTTTACAAGACGATCTTTAAATTGTTACTCTAACTGAATCATTTGTAAATCGCGGGTTTCGAATGACCTAATTTTACACTACTTGAATTCTAATTCCTACCACGCGTAGCGTTACAATCTGTTTCGAGGCTTCACCGGTAACGTAGCACGTGACACGAGAATGGTAAGGGGCTCGCGAGCCCCCCGAGCGTGTGACACAAAATTCCATTGCGGGATAGGTCTATCATATACCTGGTCTGTGGTCGCATGCAACGTTATCAATTCAGAGTGGAAAGCAGCGCTAGTAGCGGTTAGACTTGAAACTAAATATGGTGGAAAATTGAAACGAAAGAAGGCAAATGTGAATGGTTCTAGATCAAGAGTGTGGAGCAGATAATGAAAGTGACAACAAGTGGCGCGGGGATCAGGCTAATTCACACTATGAACACATAGGTATTGCTTTTCTCTTTACTAACTTTACCGACTTCGATGATTGAGTTGAATTAGTTCCCGGAGCGGCCGCTATTAACCCCTCGCATGGTGGATGCAGGGTCTAGTGATCCTCTAGGCAGTGATCGGAACAACGTGTATCGTCGCTGATTGGTTGCCGCGATTTGGAGCAAAAGCGGAAGTAGACAGAGAAAGAAACTGTCAAAAAGAAAGAGACAGAAATACTGGTAGAAAGAGATAGATACACGTTTAGGTTATGTTTATTTCCGGTTTTGCCCCAAAATGGCTGCGGTTATGCCGATCACTCCCAGGAAAATCACTAGCAGAGTCCATTGAGCCCCATCTTAAATATTAAACTACATGTATTATTTACTACTGGTATTACTTCTTGAAAAAACTGCGGATTTTCGATGATAACAGGATTAGATTCAACTCCCAAAGCTTATTCCGAGGCAAAGTTGGGCATTAAGGCTCCCCCAAACCAACGCGAATTCCGCCGCGCGGAGCGGATCTGCCGCGGATCAGATAACACTGTCCATAACAGAGTTGGGAAAAATGTAATCTAATTACAATTTACAAAGTACGATTAAACTGTAATCGTGTAATTGATTACACATTATTTTCGGTAATCGTTCATTTAGATAATTGACAAAACCAAATGGTCAACTACCTAAATTAACAATTACAGAGAATAATGTGTAATTAATTACACAATTACAGTTTAATCGTAATTTGTAAATTGCAATTAGATTACATTTTGCCCAACTCTGGTCCATAAGCCACCACGTATAAAAAACTGCCGCCTTATCTGTTCCGCGGCGCGGAGCGGATATTCGCGTTGGTTTGGGGGAGCCTTTATTCAAGTAATGTTCGAATACGAATCTCGAATGAAACGAAGTTATTCGAGAGTAGTGAATAAATTTTTATTCAAATAATCTCGAATAAGAATCGCGGATAAAATGAAGTTATTCGAGAATAGCGAATAATTTTTTATTTGAGTAATGCTCGACTTTGTTCTGAGGTGTGCATGAATTATATTGTGGGTCAAAATGGACCCTGCATCTGTCGTGGAATCGAATTATTCATCGCCCAAGAATTAAATATAAAGAGCGCGTCAGAACCACTAATCTTTTACGAAGTCAGTATTTCCCAAGATGCGAAGTTTATACCTTGCCAGTGGTATTGGATCTCATTGATGCTCGTTTAAGTTCGTTTGTCTGTGCCCCGTTATAAATTCCTGTAGTTACAAATTATCAGGCCTGATGCAAGATATTTAATAATCAGGATACCCCGGTGCAATTTTACGTTGCACACTACACCACCCCTCGTGGATATATTTTACATTAGAGAATACCATATAGACACATATTATGCGGATATTGCGGAGGCAACGATGCGTGTCGTTTGGCCGCTAACAATGGTGCGTGAATAACGTCCGTCGGTTTCGCGTTGACAGGCAGAGTTAAGAGAATTTGTTGAATTTCATCAGGCGTGTAGCGCGATACGTTAGCTGCAGAATTCTATACAAATTGGGAGCATTTTTGACCGAGTGGTCATTCTACCATTAAATCAAAGAACCGTTTGTGTCTACCTAGTACGTACTAGGGTAAGTCTTTTAATCTTGTAGGGAGCTGAGTTAAACGGCTAAAAACACTTTTAACGCAAATGCAATAAAATTCATTAGATGATTGTAAAAATCTATTTAACGAATAAAATTCAGTTCCCTTTTGTTCCTAAAAAGTGTCGCAAAAGGGGTTGAAAATTTTCTTTCTTTGCTCAAGCAAAAGGGTTCTTCGTGTACAGAGCTATTAAACAAAAAGTCTCTGAATAACAAAATCTGTCTCAGCTTTTCTTTAATGAAAAATCTGTGTAATAAATATCTCATTATCCTCGTAGCCTGACTTTCCGCTTGCTTTAAATAAGCACCCCGTGAGCAATTCTCGTTCCTCGAATTGCTGCAGCTCTTTGCCTGAAACTAACCACTCCTTAGATCGAAAAGGTCGCTTTGGAGGAGTTGCGTACATTTTTAAACGTTAAACGGCACGTGATACGCGGCTAGTGGGACACTGGTATGCCCGTGTGCGCGGAGTGTGCAGCGGCGTGTCTGCCAGTGAGTAGAGTAGCTGGTGCACCATCAACAGGTGCAGTAAGTCGGTTGTTTCGGTTAATCGGTTCGTATTCTGCGACCAAGACTTCTAAGCTCCGCGCCGTAATTCGTGATACCCCCCGGGAAAATCCGGTCGATGCGATTCCGGTACCCCGAGGCAGGTATGATCATTTGGTCGTTTCCCGGAATCGCCTGGAACCACCGATCGAAAGCGAAACTGTGAAAGTTATGTACACCTTCAAGGTACTCGTGCCGATAGTTGAACGAATCTTGATGCCACACCGGTGCGAAATAAATCCGCCAGTTAAATTGCCCTGGGAAATTTCCAATTCCAACTGGCACGCGTGATGACACACGTGGTCTCTGTTCGAGGCTACTGGGCTTTCCGAAATTGCAGCTCAGACTAACAACAAGTTGAAGTCATTTAAGGAGACTACTCAAGTAGTCGAATCGCTTGAAGATCAAGCATTTCTTTGCGAATTAATTGCAAGGAGATGCATGCAAATTGTGACTAGTACTTTTGGGTAATGTTTATTAAGACTGTAAACAGTGAATTATATTTTTTTTTTGATAATATATACATGTATACGACGACGCTACAGTCGTCTGATGTGTATGAGTATTTTCTGCGGTTCTGCCCTGATTGCGAGAAAACCGAGGTTCGGATCGACTTGAAATTTTTACAGCATGTTCAAGGAATGCTCCTTCTTGGAGTGTACCTCGGCATAAAGTGTAACAGCTTTAGTTTCCGAGATAAAAAAAAACACAGCCATCTGTGCACTCCGAAAATCGACATTTATTGCACGAATCGCCTTCTCGTAGTCGATATTTTAATAATTTTGGTTCAATTATTTTTTCAAAGGTCCACTCCAAAATTGCAGGTTCTAGGAGAGACATATACCAAGGAAACCGTTGTAGCTTTATTTTTAGGCTCAATATCAGGGCAAAACCAGAGACACTTTTCCTAAACCACTATATAATCAACCTCGTCTGGCGCCATTTGTAAAACAGATACGTAGCCACAAATAATTTTTTTTTACTCTACGTGACAGTAATAAACATTGTATGAAAGGTAAAGTCTGTGCTTGCTCTCGTCTCTTTGCAATTAATTCGCAAAAGCTACTTGATTTTCGAGCGATTTGACTGCTTACTGAGACCCCTTATGGATCTCTGATAACAATAAATAGCGTTACGAACGTTCTAGTTCCACACGGGTGCTTTTTACTTCGATTATTCCCATTGCTGGTATATCTTCGAAAAGAAGAAACTCCTGACGCGGATGGGAATAACTCAAACTAAGTACTCTGATTCAATTTAAATATGTCGCAGTCGAGCTGCCCACAATTTCTGCGTTCCGGAGCGCAGTAATAAGCAAAACAGCGATGCCGCTAATTGCAAGAGATGGCACGCCTATTACGGCTGTTCAATTTATCACGATTCATAAATGAAATTCCCTTTGTACGGAATCAGCAAACGTCTCTCCGCAAAGACTATTGCGTCGGAGTTACAATTATTATAAATGATCGCGCAAGCAAGTAGTAAAATCAGCTGTTTGAGCCTTGAATTTCCCTCAAATGCACGCGCGAACGGATAGCTTGAAGCTTCGCGAAAAAGTGCGAGGTGTAAAGGGGTAAGGGGCAGGGGGCATTTCTGCGTAGGAGGTCGCCACCGGCCTAAGTTGTTTGGCATTCATTTGGCGTGCGATGCCAAGCCCATTCCGAGATTGAATCCCACAAAACTGGCTGCACCGCGGCGTTATAATTAATTTATAATACCTCTAATTACGTGGCCATGTCGGATGTGGCCGTCCCGACGTTTAATTTGTTCGCTAATTAAACAGGGTATACGCCCTACGAGGGCGCAACGCGTTCGCCCAGTTCACCTGCTTCTCTCCCCTTCTGTTCCACCGTTCTCTCCGCCAGTTTTCGACGAGCTATCTGCCGGCCGTTCAGGTTATATGTTCAGGAACGACGGACACACCGCTGCTCGTTGCGGTCGCAGTTTACTCCTCGGCTGCAACTGCCTGTCGCCGAGATTCGACGTTACGCCCCGACCCTCTCGCCATTCAATCCTACTTTCCTCACTTTCTTCTTGAAATCTCTGTCGTTCCGCGTTAATCGACATTTTCCCTCCCCCCCCCGCCCTTTCCCCGCCATTTCACAGCTTATCTCCTTTTTCTGCCATCCTGGGCCCCGCACCCTTTCCCGTCGAATTTATCTTCAACGATTCTATCTAAACTATGATTCCTTGCTGCGGGGGGTCCGGGGGAAATTATTTCCACGATGGTTATAATACGATCCGCGCAAAGTGGGACGAGAACAGGATTTTTAAGGGTAGGTAGGTACTAGGCAGTCGTTCCTGTCTGAAATCAAGCATTTCTGTTTCAATTCATTACAAAGCAAAGAAATTGAAACTGAGACTTGTTCTCTGGCCTGAAGTTTATTGACATCGTAAGCTTTAAAAAATATGTTTGCTTAGTCAAGAGCATGCGTTATGTATGACGCTACAGATGGATCATTAAGGGGTCAAGCTCAGTCAGGAGGCCGAAAAAAGGGTGGTCTTTGGAAATTTTTTACTCAAAAGCTATACCAGATTTCTCAAAAAATCTTTTTTCCTTTTAAGGATTGCATCTAGTACCGTGCATCGTAATTTTTTTATTTAAAAGTATTTACCAATAACTAAGTTATTGTCCATCACTCACTTATTCCCAGCTAGCTGGCAGGTTAGGTTAGAGTCCGGAGATTCCAAAAATTCTGAAACTTTGTGAATATGTAGGAAATTTCCTCCCGATTACAACGGAATTTTTGTTCGCTGCCCGAATTCACTCTAAGAGGGTGTAATTGACCCTTGAAAATCCAGTTATTTTCCGATTTTCTGTTATAACTCGTAAAATATAAAATAATTTTTCTACCAAATGATAGATCTAATTAAAAGAAGTAACTTTTGTCTTAAAACTTTTCTTTTATCTCTTACAGTTCGCGAGTTATAACACAAAACCTAAAAATAGTCGAATGTTCAGAGGTTAATTTCACCCCCTCCGAGTGAATTTGGGCAGCAAACAAAAGCTGCGATGTAATCAGGAAGAAATCCCCTACATATTCGCAAAGTTTCAGATTTTTTTGAATTTTCGGATTCGGGATCTTCCCTCGTCAGTTCACCCCGAGGTTCACTTTGCCCCGTTCTCCCCTACATATTATACACACACTACTATACATTATACATATTATACTACTCAAGACGTTCCGAGACGTTTCTGAGCAAAGACATCCGCATGGTAACGCGAAGCGACGGCACGACGCCGCCTAGCGAAACAAAACCGATTTGACTCCGCAAATCGGCAGACTCTGGGTCCAACCCTCGACCGGATAACCCGGCTAAAACCTACTTGTACACCTCAGTCTAGTTTAGTTGTTTTCGAATAAAGACTTAGTCTTTGAGTTTAAACAAACTTGGTGCAGCTCACTGGATTCTTATCCTTTAATCACTCCCGAACCCCCGATTACGCCAGATCCCCTACCACCCTTGCGTCACACCACGCAGGGCACAAAAGCAGTGGTAACTCAAAAACGGAGGTACCAATCGATTCAAATCAAACTCGAGTATGTTCACAAAATGCGTAGCTTGGGCTTGGACCTAAATTGAAGTTAAGGAAACCTCCGCGTTACCTTGCCTTTACTCAATTATAAAATCAATCAAGTCCTCTATAATTTTTATTTCCATTCCAGGTCTTTAAAGTATTCGTGCCAAAGATCCCGTACTGACAGTCTCTCTCAATGATATGGAACGTGATTCGAAATAATAATTTAGTTGATAATCTTCCAACAATTGCTTCTGGTCGCTCTGACGAATATACTTCCTAGGCAGAACGTTGAAGAGGAGGCGCGAAGAAAATCCTCGTATGAGGCGCGAGAATGAAAACGGGGATTTAGACAACAAGGCCGTTTAGTTCGTCCTTCTCTTTAATGCTCCTCTTTGACGCCGCACTTTAATTTCCTATGGGAATTCACGGGCGCTCCTCGGGTACAGTATCTATTACCCCGGTTTCGCCGGTTCGCTCGGGTTCTGACAAGTGTCCTTTTCGCTTCTGCACCATGAATAGCATGTCGCGTCGCTTATTGCGGCCATAACGATCAAAGGCACGGCTTTGTACACCCTGCAAATTATCGAGGTGCTTCCGGCTCGACCAGTTCTAATTGTAAGTGATGGTCCGGGGCTTGAACATTTCCAGCTTCGGGGTTCCGCCGGAGTCGAGTGTTATTCTCACTTTGCGCTGCAACGCTTCTGATAGTTCGGCCGATAACGAGGGCCCTGTAACTTTACAGTATTTTGCTCTCGAGTTGATTCGTAAGGGGTTGAGAACTAAACCGACGAGTGATCCGAAAGAAACCTTATCTTAATCGATCGACAACCATTTTATTATGCTTGCCGATCGCCCCCTGGCTTGTCAAAATAGCCAAGCTGACGTTCGACTGTTTATCGAGGAAAATGTCAAGCCATTATCAATCGACAGTTCGATAAGCAGTCAAAAAGTAGTCGAGCGTCAATCGGACTTCTGTCAGATCGATGAGTAATCCAGTAGTAATCCAGATCAGTAGTCCATACCATTCGGTGAAATTTGACTGAAGTTTAGCCGCTAAACTGTTGATCGACATTAAGTCGATAATGCGCTAAGCCTTTAATAGCACTCAATCTTCCATCGTTCCCTTTGAACGCACCTTCGTTCTTCGATTTTCAAAAATTGCTACGTATTCGAGTAACGAATGCAAGTGAGAAAAAATAACTTTACTAACTTAATCACCTTAACACACGACGAATAATTTTTTTTTAACTTTCATTTGTTACTCGACATTTCTCTTTAAATAAGATATTCTCCCACGTCTGTTCAGAAGTATCTGAAAGCTTTCTGGGAACAGTGGCTGCGAAGTAATATCCAAGAACATTCTGTTTTTAATGGATATCAGACATTAGCTTTACATAATTCCGTGGATTCTATGCACGGAGCATGAGGAATAATAGTAATATTGAGTGGGCTCGGTCGTAAAGATACATCAACTTATTCGAAAAAGGTGGGACCCTTTGGGAAAGTTAGGTGGCTACGCCGGAGCCGTTGTGAGAAATGGAGCGGTTCATTCTAAACTGGCATAACTTCCCAGCTCGTGGCTTTCGTTCTTTTCATTATTCCCATAAATTCCGCTCCACGCCGTACATTTTAATCGCACGTTTCAGTCAACGGGGATTGTAATTTACGGAAACTTTTCCTGTACGACAGCCGTGTTAATGACAGACTCTTGTGCTCCTAATTGGGCCACGTGCCTGTAATTAGGCGACGGGTTGCCAGAAAAGGAGTGAAGCAGGTCCACCGTATGGATGGCGAGACCGGCAGAGGTGAAAAAGGATGCGAGGGGGCAGGTGTTCGGAAGACTTAAAACGGCGGCGGGTTGCAATCTTTAATCTCGATGGACGCGGGGCGTAAACAACATCAAATAAAAGGATGCGATCTACACAGATTACGCTGGAAATCACAGTGCGCCGTTCAATAATAGTGCTTGTCGAGTTAAAAGGCTGGAACTCCAAAAGTTCAGCGATTGTGTCACTGAATTTTAATTGTTTAAGTTAAGGGTGCATTCTCGTTAATCCTATACAAAAATTTAGGATGCTTTTATAAAGACAACTGTACTGGCCCCTTTAGTTAAAATGTCCTGTCTAGTATTGTACCATTTTTCAAGAAAGATTGAAATATCCCACAAAGTTCCACAGCGTCTTTTACATTTTAAGTAAAGTTAGAAAATCCTATGTGCTTCGTGGAGGTCTAGAAACAGTCTAATTTATTTATTTATTTATAAGGAGAGCACAAAGAAAATGATGAAACTTCAGTTTTCTCAGAAGTTTCGAAATGCTGGATAGGAAATTTTAACTAAGGAGGGCAGTGTAACAGATGCATATTTTAAGATGATAACAAATTTTTTTTATTGTTTTCTCTCCGATGTAATCACGAATAAATTAGCTGTATTTAACTCTGACGGTGATAAAAAACGGTGTACATAAAAACGAAAAAAAAAATTTCGTAAATGAACTCGCTATTGTATTACCAACTTTCATAAGTTTTAACAATAATTGGTGATATGATAACCATGCTCATATATTTTAAGAAAAACTTGTGATTTTTTATTTCAAGTGAGCCTGTCTTTAAATATCATGTGTACCTACACCGTGTTTTTTTATCATAGTCAGAGTTATAGCTATTTATTCAAGATTACATCGGAGAAAAAAACAATAAAAAATTTTTATTAGCTTAAAATATGTATAAATCAATACCAAAGAGACTTTTGTACCTTATCTGTCACAGTTTTAAAAAAAATCCTAAATTCTTGAGGGTATCATACGAGAATGTACCCTTAAAGGAAATGGAAAAATCTTTCACTTTCACGTGAACGGATTCTGAAACTACAGTTTGCTGTAGATTTCGTATTCAACTGTGTTTACAAATTCGCTTCTTCAAATAAATTAATATTTGTGAAATTCTAGCAGCAAATCTTCGATTCTTTCTTTTTCCTCTTACACAGGATGCTTCCAAATTGCGGGGCAAGGTAGAATACCACGTTAATAATCGTGGATGATGATAACCGTCTTCTAAACTGGAGTTCTCGGTGAAGTTCACCTGGAGATTGGAGATTGGGGATCTGACTTCTGGCGCGGGCTATTTAAATGTTAAGTGACCAGGCAGAGTATAGAATATTGGCTTACATTCCAGAATACATGGAAAATGTAGACCAGTGGTTCTCAACCTGTGGGTCGCAACCCTCAAGGGGGTGGCGAAGTGTTTTTTGAGGGGTCGCCGCGGTTATTTTTAGCTGACGATTCTTAGCACTTATTTATTATACTAAATAAGACAATTAAATACATTAAATATCTTTAACGATATTTAATACGATATGTATTAAGGTAATTCAATATTATTAAGTTAGAATTATATTCTGAAATACCTTATCTTAGGGTGCGGGGGTCGCAGGTTATTTCACTATTATAAAAGGGTGTCGCGGCTCACAAAAGGTTGGGAAACACTTAGATTGAGTTTGCTGAGAGGTGTAAGAACGTATGACGAGATAAGGCCAGTGAACTGTAAAGTAGACACGTCTGGGTGAACGTCAGTTTTTTGAAACGACGAGAAACTTACCGAGTTCTATTGACACTTTTCTGATCATACTTCGTTCCAAACCTAACCCAGACCTAGTTTAGTTTAGTTTACCGTGCTGGTGTGGTGGCGTGATGACGTCAGAGGCCACAAAGTAACCCAGACCGAACCCAGACCTTTTTTTATAGAGGGGGATAATGCTGTTACGCATACCCCGGTAAATATTATCGAGTAAATAAGTCAACTAAATGATGTTTTTAATGTTAAAAATACAAAAAAGTGTTTCAAAATAGATACCGTGATATCCGAAGGCAAATTATTTATTTTTTAATGACAACTCTGCTAATCCAAACATATTTGTGGGCTTTTTACTTTTTTTCACATTTTACTTTTATTTGATGTGTAATGAATATGGAAGATAAAAGAAAAGACATTTAAATTTAGAAAAACAGAAATAATATGTGTACTTATTTATTTTTCCAATTTTATCGTATTTTATAACTGTATAAATTAAAAGATGCTTCATTTTACTTTGCCTTTACTATTTTTTTTAAATAAAAAGTTAAAATTAACAAGTTTAAATGGAAAATTAAACGTATTTCGAAATGCGGCAACACTCCCGCATGTGCGGCGTCTCTCCCAAAAATTGATGTTTTTAGTTTCAATTATTTAAGGGTGACAAATATTATAATTTTAATTTTCTTTAATGCTAGTAGTAGCACAGGGTGTTCAACTAATAATACGTATCCTGGGAAACAGAAATTTAATAGCAAAATCTAGACACTGTGACAATTTTGCGTAAGGTGCGGCAACTCTCCCACAATTACCCTAAAGCAAAAATAAAAATTTCTGCTACGTTGAACTTGTGCTCCTCCTGCACCAGCGAAACTGTTACTGACATTTAAATAACGCGTGCAGGAAGCCGAGCTTTTAAACTTCCACTGCTTCAGTATGGAAACGCAGCCTCAGGTTCCAAGTGCTAAAAACATTTTGATTTTTTATAGCAAGAACAATTTGCATGTTTGGCTAGTTCCAATAATTTTGAAGCCCTCGTTATTTCGATTTAATTATCTTAAAACTACAAAATGAAATTAATGTGGTCACTGGCGGAAGAAATATGATATTGTACGGAACAAAATTATGCATGTAAGAATATATGAAACCGAAGTTCATGATAGATGTATAATATTGCACCCCGGGATTCGTATTCATATTTTGTATACCTGCATATGATTTCACGTTGAAGCAATTCAACCACGTTCGAATTATTTATAAAGACCCTTCCCATTAAAGTGTAGGTAATAGAAACGTGGGAACTGAAATGATGATTAATCAATCATTAAGTTACAAAGTGTAAATCAATTTTTAGTTTTTATATGCGAGTGGCAATTGCATTAAGGGGGTATTACCCGTTTGAACCCTCGGAAAATGTGTACATTTCGTAGATTTTTTTACAAGTCAACGGCTTGATGAATATTTCCCGTTTTTTTACTATGTTTACATAGTATTATGAACTACTTAAAAAAAAAGTTTCAGTTAAAAAACTATTCTTTTTCGGAAGTTATGCATATATATTCGAAAGTCTCTCGATTTTAGACGGCTAAACGGTGGGCCTGTAAACAGCTGTATGTCGTGTCTGAAATAAAAAATAATAAAATCTTCTTATAAAGTATGTCAATAGCTATCGTCCAACGGGGCCGATTTTGAAAATTTTGAAAAATAAAGAAATGGTGAGAGATCAAAGGTAAAGTTACATTTGTCTAAGAGAAATATAACATATAATAAAATAATAAAATTACGAGGATATTATGAAGGAGTTTTTCGTAATATTGTAGGTATTTAGGAACGTTACGGTGGTACGTAGGTACTTCGTAGAACAGTACAAGTGTATTTGGAACTGAAACTGCTAGCTATTATATTGCATACACGGTTACAACTTATCGCGTACGGAAGATGATAGGATCAGCGGACTGTTCGAGCAGTTTCCGAGTATACGTGCCATATTACACGGGAAAACTTTTTTGGGTGGCTTCCGAAAACTTCGCGGCTAAGGAAACGGTTGAAGATCTGATTGGAGTTTAACAGGTTCGTTCTATGTAGTCCCTTATCAAGGAAACGTAGGTAGGTTCGAATTCTAACTGCGAGATGTGACTACATCAGGAAACCGTTTACTGTTCACACTTTTACAGAGTATTTGGGCAGATAGATTTTATTACGTGTGTGGAAATTACTCCCGTTCATTAATGATTCCTATTAAAGAAAAGGGAGGTCTTGATCCAGCAAAATGAACGTGAAAAATTACCTTTTATTATATCACAGTGCTTAATTAAAAAGTCCATTTAATGGCTTAATTTACTGCATGTGGTTCTTTCTACAGGGGAACGAGTTTTGTTCTGCACTTTTTCCAGGGTTTCTATTGTAATTTTGCGAACAAAATAAATGTTGCATATATATATATATATATATATATATATATATTCGTGTACGTGAAACGCGAATAGCATTTTAGTCGAATTAAACTAGATATTTGAAACGTTTTCTATGAAGATAATTGGTTACATTTTTTTGCGACACGTGGTTCTTCTCGAAATTTTTAACTTTTTTTTTTAATTTTTTCTTTTCATTTTTTAAGAAAATGATAAGTAACCGTTAATGTCGCAATAGTCGATATATATTTTTTGGATGAAAGTATGCAATTCCATTACGAAAATAATAATTGCAATGATGGTTTTGAAGAAAATGACTGTAAGTCAACAAAAAACATTCATCACTACACATGTGTTTGCATTTTGAAATTCGAAGAAGATATTTGGGGGTACGTACTGTTTTCACGAATGGCGATGTACATTATTAGGTCGATTAAAACGATGGATTTACCGTACGATTATAAATAATATAAAATCTAACATGGAGCCCATATGTTGCAGTTTATAAATAAAAAATGTCTGATATTCTTTGTCGGACAGTTCTTCCTACTGGTTTTATGCGCTCATTAAATGCAGCGACTAAATTGATTTTTATTGAACGAGGATGTCGTCTGTATGTCGAATTGATAAAACGTATTATCGCTTTTGTTATTATTATCATCGATTGTTTGTATTCTTTCGCGGTATCAGAGGAATTGAAAGCTTTCCGTTTACTTTGGACGTTTGCTCACCATCGATTTCGCCTTTTCCTCTTTATATCGCCTTCTCTCTTATTCATCCCAACTTTTAATAGAGAACAATCATTCGACATTATTTTCAATCCGTCTCTGTCCGCACAAGTGACTTTACCTTTTAAAGAAAATAAACTGAATTATTAACTATGCGCGCAATAATGTTTATAAATATATAGAAACAATTATTTGCTTCGTAAATGAATCTACTTTCTGATCAATAATATGTATGATGATAAAATTGTTTTAAATTTAAATTAATTTGTTATTATAAATTCTTTAGTGATTGTTGGGTTTTGAGGGTGATAAGGTTAATTTTTTTCAAGTTAATGTTTATAAATCTTACCAATGTCATCTTGATACTGTTAAATGTATTTTTGTAGATTTATTGGTGTCCTATTTCTTAACAAGTTAAATTTTAATAGTTATTTATCCATTGAATTCAATTGGGTTAGGGGTCTGCTATAGAAATTACATTTAAAAAGTATCCCAGTGTTTCAAATCAAGATCTGAAAACAGTTGCGATATCGGTTTCGGTTCTTGAAACAGGTATGCAGTACCGTTATTCTGAATAATTGTTATAAGGAACCGAAATTTCTGACTATTTCCGTTTCGGTTACGGTTCCAATATCGGTTTTATATAGGTTCTTATCGGTTCTGATATCGGTTCTATATAGGTTCTTATCGGTTCTATTTCAGTTCTATACCGGTCACGGTTATAATAGCATTCATTTTTATAGCAGTTCTATTTTGATTCTACATAATAATGGTTTGACGAGGAGTTAGGGTTATTATAACCATTATTAGGTCGAATTGAAATAAAACCGATATTAGAGTGAATACTATGATAACTGTAACCGTAACCGGTATAGAACTGAAATAGAACCGATATCAGAACCGATACTAGAACCGTAACCGAATCCGATATTAGGTCAGAATCGTTATTCCAATAACAGTTGTAACATTATTTCCGTTCTCGTAACTGTTTCAGTAAGAACCGATATATAACAGTTTGAAACCGTTATTTTCGGAACCTTTTCAATCTCTGGTTCAAATACCTGCGTAAGATAACGTTAAAGATTTGGTATAGGTACTGCTTAAACACAGGAAATCTCCCCTGTGCATTGGAACAAACACGGAATGTCCCCACTCTTCGTTTAAGCGTAAGCTTCTATCGTCAAGGTAAAACAGGAAATTATATAAGGGAATGGAGATCTTCTCTGCGAGAAAAATTTGTAGAGAGATGCCCATTCCCCATTCAGTAACTGAAGGAAATGCGAATATTATGTTTGTTATCGAACCAGTATTCGAATAGTTATATACGAATAGAATACACCACTATTCGAATACTGATGTCGAATTTTTCGGTATTCGAATATTCGAATACTTCAGCTGCTCAATTATTTGGCGAATATAATTCGAATATCCAAGTATTCGAATATAATTCGAATATCCAAGTATTCGAATATAATTCGAATATCCAAGTATTCGAATATAATTCGAATATCCAAGTATTCGAATATAATTCGAATATCCAAGTATTCGAATACTATTCGAATATTTAAGTATTCGAATACTATTCGAATATCCAAGTATTCGAATACTATTCGAATATTTAAGTATTCGAATGCTACCCGAATATTTAAGTATTCGAATGCTATTCGAATATTTAAGTATTCGAATACTGATGTATTCGAATAGTATGGTGTGAAGTGGGTCAAGATTAGCTTACAAGATTTCACCCTGACAAATGAATCTAAAGAACTTGATTTATAATTCACACTATACTATTCGAATACATCAGTATTCGAATACTTAAATATTCGAATAGTATTCGAATAGCATTCGAATACTTAAATATTCGAATAGTATTTGAATAGTATTCGAATAGTATTCGAATACTTAAATATTCGAATAGTATTCGAATAGCATTCGAATACTTAAATATTCGAATAGTATTCGAATACTTGGACATTCGAATTATATTCGAATACTTGGACATTCGAATTATATTCGCCAAATAATTGAGCAACCGAAGTATTCAAATATTCGAATACCGAAAAATTCGACAAATAGTCCCAGCCCTAGTGGACTACAGTATTAAAGCTTAGGCAACACTTTGCGACATTCCCTGTTCTAACGTAAATGGATGGATAGAGACCTTAAGCTTTGTAATGCTCCTCGTAGTATATTAGGAATATCATTACTAAACAGTGTGCTCTTGGTAAATCCTCGTGTGGTTATAGAGGCTCCTTGACTTAAGGTCCCCTGGACCGTCGAGGCGCGGGATGCCAATAGAAGATAGGGATTCGTAGCGTTCGCAAAAGACGGATCGTCGCTCTGATCGACGCGAGGGCTGCATCGGGTACCGTTTGCGGCTGCACGTTTCACGGGGGCGCGAAAGGGAAGCTGGAAAGAGTGGAGCGCGAGGGATCCGCCGGTATTGGTTGGTATCGCTGCGACCAAGGGGCCAAGGGGTTCTAAGGGGGTAGATGCGTCGGCGTGCTGCGCCGTAGGTTTTGCCGCGGCGCCCGGCAGTCCGTAGGTGAAGTCCTACCGAGCAGCCGGTGGGCGAGTCGTTCCTCCGTAAAGCTTCCCTCCTCTCGCCAGCCAGGCCGGAGTGGAAGTGTACCGCGTTCGCGCCCTCGATCCTGCCTCGATCGGCTGTTCGTTTCTTTCACCTATCGCGTCGGCTGGTCCGTTCCCTCGCGGGTTCACGGCGGCGGGACGCGAGACCGCGCGCGTCGCTCCGTTCGAAGAGCCTCCGACCCTTTCGATCGCGACGAAGCAGAGCAAAATTCAGTGAAGAAGATCGAGTGCCGGCGGATCGATCGTCGCGCGGGAAGTCCGGGGCAGAGTGCCGGGAGCAGTGATTCATCGAGGAACAAGCGAGCGTCCGATGTGCTTCCAGCGACGACATGTGATGAGCCGCTAGAGAAGTGTCGATCGTGCGCGAGCAATAAAACACATCGATCGCGGCTCGATCCTCCGCGAGGATCTGCGGCTCGTAACAGGCTGAGCATCTCGGTGGAGCTAACCGGGAGTATTAGTGACCAGCAACGAGCGTAGTTCTTGTTTACGTGCCTCGGTGTTGCTTAAACGGTTCTACCGAGCCGATCTCGCAGCGGGAACCCGCACGCGTCTGAGTGTAAAGGTGCGTCAATCGACTGTCTCTTTTGCTTAAGAAAATACCTCGGCGATTCAATTGAAATTCGATGATCGAACAGCAAGCTGGAAGTGAACGGGAAGCTTCGATCGTGCTCAGAGCCTGCGTGGCTCCGAGGGTTTCAGCTATAAATCCCCCATCTGCCTCCGATCGCCGCAATCTCTCTTGGTTCTCGCCGCCGATTATCGTCGCGAGCTGGCGAGACGGCTAGGCGATGCCCGCGTTGTTGTAGGTGATTATAAAGTCACTGCAGGTGACCGCTAAAACTGGGGCACACCCAGTCCGCCTCCGGAGCGTTATCTGATTCGAGCGTTTCACGGTACATGGGAGAGAATAAGGAGGCAGAACGGAGGGGGTGGAATAAAAAAAAAACGTGCCAGGGTGACGGGGGGAAACGGGGGACGAAGGGGTGGAGAAAGCCAGAAAAAGCCGGGAAATACGAAACAATACCAATCGCGACAAATTACACGTTGCTTTATCCGCTAACGCCGGTTCATGATTAAAAGGGGATACGCTGCACCGAATACGTACTCTCGTCCACCCCGGCAACCGCCCCCAACGGCGTGGTCCGCCCTTTTTATTCGTTGCTTTCTTCGGGGCAAAACTGTCAAGAGAACGTCATCCGCTCGAAGCTTATCGGAGCTATCGCCGCAATTTAATTAACGCTTCGCTGACTTCGGCGATTTCTGCTCTTTTTTCCTCGGATTTTCGAACCCGTAAATTGATTGCTGTGGAATATCGCATGGGGCGGGCGATAATATTTGTTTTGGATATCGTTTTCGTGGGAAGATTTATTAATGAAAATAAATAAGTGTTTCTTTGATGCCGTTGAATATTTTTGAAATATGATTTTATTACGGAATTTTGTTTACGAGGAAAAGAAACAGGGGTGGATGCGTCTCTTATTTGGAAATTGCTAGTCCTCTAAATTGCTAGCTTGATTTGAGGTGAGGGTTGCTCTTAGTATTACGTAATTCATTCACTAATAACAGTGTAATAAAGGTGTTCGCCTGTAGTAGACTTCCTCTATGTATGTACACGCTAACGAGCTGAACGTATTTCTCAAAATTGCGTTTTATGAATACGCAATTTCTCTTCGAAGCGATAGAGGCTGGATGAATGCGTGCGAGTGAATGAACATTTTTTATTAAAACGAGCAAAATTAGTTATTAAAGCAAGCGACTAATTAATTAGAGATTTCTTTTAATAACTTGCTTCGTATCCAACCAACTTTGCAAACACGTGGAATTAATCGCGCTGTATAGAAATTTTATAATGATGTTCATTCGTTACTATTCAGTGTTCGTTTATTGAAAGATGAATGATTTTCAAACTTCGCAATAGTCGCTTAAAATTTTCATTCCTCCGTAATGATAACGGAATTGCCGTTTAATTTACAGACTTACAATCAGCGCAGTTTCAGAGATATGAATGGTATCACCTATTGTTTAGTCACTCAAGATTAAACGTGCATTTAACACGTTCGCTGCCACTGTGCGCTTTGGAAAACAACCTGCCACGTACCGCGACAAATTTTGATAGTTTTATTCAATGTAGTGTATGTTTTCAACGCGTTAACTGCTGCGCAACTCTTCCCGTGTTTTGACGTTTAAATTGAACACAGCTTGTATGCCTGCGACCGTTCCTCCGCGTTTATTCAAACTGTGTTGACGAAAATAAAAACATTTTGCATTTCATTAATATACTTATTATTTCAACAGCATTAATAATTAGGTCGATGGGAAGGTTCGGTTGGTTTTATTGAACTGAAGTCTTTATTAAAAGTAAAAATATGTTACATGTTTCTTTAAGGGGGTAGGTTACCCTCAGCAGCTCAAAATCAGGCGCTTCTTCGAACGCATATTCTGAAGTAATAAATGAATGTAGAGATAATTTTTGTTTTAATTTTTAAGCTTCATTTCCGTTGACTTTAATCCGCAAAAAGAAAATTTTAAATATATTTATAGGAAAACAAGTTATAAATATAAATGTGAGAGCGTGTACGCGACGCCCCTCACTATTATCTTCGCTATCTCGACCAATTGCAATTTTTTCCAAGACGACGAAACACTTGTTGTAAGTAAACCAAACCTTCTAGCTTCTCAAAAAACTTCAAGTGGTTTGGACCAATTTTAAAAAAACTTATTCTGTTTTAAAGGGTGTTCGAATACTTTTGCCTCCCACTGTATGACCTTCTGCCACTTCTTTGGCACAAGTACAAGTAGATGTAGTGAAAAAAGACATTTCCGTACACCTAACATTACGTGACAGTGAGCGAACGAACTTTTGCATCGACCTAAATATTGCTCAGACATATAAATATTTGTGTCCTTCTTTGCATACGTTTAAGGGACCATTGACTCACCTACACTCACCTACGTTCGCATACATGATGAAGAATAACTAATTGCGCAAGCCATTACATTGCTTCTGCTTCTTGATGCTCATCATTTTATGGTTAGGCTTATTGTTATGTTTAGGCTTATTAACAGTTTTTTAAACTGCGGCCTCGCCTTTACTCGCATCCTAAGTTTCTCCTACTTTTTTCTTATGCGCTATACTTTCTGTCAATGAGTAATGAAGTCGAAATAATAATAATAATAATTTTGTACACAAGTTTAATATATAAAATAAGAGTGCAGTCATAATGTGGTCGAACGAATTTGGCAGCCTCTCGTGAACTTTCTGAGCAACTGTACGTGCAATTAAAATGCGTTAAAGCAATCGATATAGTCTCGTAAATGAGCTGAAACACAGTACACATATGTGACGTTGATCTATACCTCAGCTAATTTTAATTGTAGACCATGAGGCGATCTCTGAACAAAAAACATGCACGGATTGTATAACAGCCAAGCGTGCTAGTACTTGTATAATTCATACAAATAAACCATTTGTTCTGTTTCGCGAATTTGTCGCGACCAGTCTCCTGGAATTGTTCTCTATTGTGCCGTTTTCTAGGCTGCATGGTACTGGCAACCGAGGCTTCTATCGTTTATGTGGATCGTCATTATATACATACGCGAAGTACGGTTGCGCGCGTGTTAAATGCTCTCCCTAGTTCGACGCTCTGAAAATAAGGCACATTTTTTAAAAGAAAAGTATCGAGTATTGTAATTCTAATCTTTGTACGTTTATTAATCGCCATTCGAAGAATGTTTTCAAATTTTTTTTATGTACTAATAATAATTTTGTTCAAAGTTATAGCGAATGTTGTAAACACACAAAATTTCAAACGAATACTTCTATTTAGCGAAAAAGAAATTCTTAGTTTTGTTTTAGATGCCTACAACTTATCTTTCAAACCCCTTTTACTGCTACCACCATAACTTCCAACAAAATTATTATTATTGCATAAAAAAAATTGAGCACACTCTTCGAATGTCAATTACTAGACGCGCGGAGTTTGGAGTTATAATACTCAATACTTTTCGTTTAAAAAATTCCCCAAAATGTGCCTTATTTTCAGAGCGTCAAACTAGAGTGACCCCTTAATGCGATATTTTCTTAATCCATGAGTGCGCGAGGATCTAAGAACGCGGGTCAAGATTCCGTTTCTCCC
This sequence comes from Andrena cerasifolii, assembly GCF_050908995.1. Lineage (NCBI taxonomy): Eukaryota > Metazoa > Arthropoda > Insecta > Hymenoptera > Andrenidae > Andrena > Andrena cerasifolii. The sequence goes on from NC_135123.1 coordinate 8,228,554, forward strand.
GTTTATATCAACCCCGCGTGCTTTAATCCCATGATATTCCGTCTATTCGCGACGCAATATCGTTTCCAGTGCTCAAGATCGCGTTGACACGTGTGCTACTTGTAATCCGCCAACGAAACCGTCGGGGTTTCGTGAAATTTATATGATCCGTGGAAGATTCCCCGTAATCCCGCGGCGTTTCAAGGCTCCGATGTATCCGCAGCTAACGCGCGACGTACGGGGAGTGTTCTCCAAGTTTCAGGAAATTGCGAACAGTTTTTTTTTTTACTCACGTGCGTGGTTTCTCTTTCGTGTTTCCTGTATCGATGCGATGTCAGGTCGATGAGAGAACGTTGGTCTTCTTCGACAGCGTAGCCCCAATCGCTTCTGGTTTTCATCCGCCACGGCTGATTTGTCACAAATGAGGCTATTAGACAATGCTAACAAGCATAAAACCCTCTTTTAAGGGGGTACACGGGTATTAAGCGGCTAAAATGAACGGTTCCTTTCGGGTTGGATTGTAGGATGACTAATAATTCATACCATTTGCACGTTTCGCAATACTTTATTGTGGATATAACACGCATTTTAAGACCAGGAAACCTGAAAAATATTAAAAATTAAAGGAACTACAAAGCGTCAAACTGGGCGCTGCGTGACGCACGCGTTAAAACGATGAACATCATAATTCGAGTACGGATTAATATTTTTGGTTGAAATTTTAATTGAACCTACAAAACACTCTTCTCCACAATGTGGAACTCGGTTGAAAAATTTTAATAAAAATTCACGGAGTTATACAACAAATATCAACTTTGGAGGATTTTACTGAAGTAATCCTGTGATAAATGTTGTCTTAAATGTTGTTAAATTTATGCGATCCTATTGGGCGAGTTTCACATCGTGGAGAAAAGTGTTTTGTAGGTTCAGTTGAAATTTCAACAAAAAATATCGATCCGTTCTCGAGTTACGATGTTCACCGTCTTGAGAAACATAGTTCTGAGAAAAACGGCTTTAAAGCCCGCCGCGGCGCGTTTACTTGCATTGGCCCGTCCGTTACTTTTCACGCTGTAACTCTCACAATTCTTCGAGTTTTTCAATGAAATCTATTTTAAAATACTTCTAAGACTCGTGGCTACTATAACCAATCGAAAAATTTTCGATTGTTTGACCCCGAAATACTTGTGTACCCCCTTAAAGAGAAACTCTATTTTTGGGCTAAAAACATAACAAAATTGGGATTTTTTAAAAAAAAACTAGCGATCCGATTGGTCTGAAATTTATACCACGTTTTTATGCATCTTTGAAGAAGTTGCAGTTTTTTTATTATTAATTTTTAATCACAAAAACATCAGTTATGCCGCGCAAAGTTCGTCGCCTGAAATATGCTGGTGTGCACAATATTTACCTTCCAGGTAATCTGGAGCAGAGAAACGAAACGGAGTTTTACTTTACACATATGTAGCTTCGGTTTGTCGAATCAGAATAAAAAAAAAATTATTGACAAGAGTGATAATCCCTTACAAATCAAACCTTAATTTTTGCTATTCGCCCCTTCATCAAAACTGGCCAATTTTCTTATGCAACAAAAACGATACCTTATCAGAATTGTGGTCAATCGAATCTCTAATTTCTTGCAAAAAATCCCGAAATTTTGCTATGTTTTTAGCCCGCAAAATAGGATTCCCTCTTAAAACAAATCACAGTGTTCTTCGAATCCACGATCCCTACGTGCCCCAAGGGGAGGACGTTCGCTTCCTCTCACAGCAGTTGAAGACAAACACCTCCTGGAACCTCCTTGGGTGAACTGCTATTCCGACTCAGGTTGCTATCCTACTTCCTAAACGGCAGGCGAGCAATTTCTTTCGCTCCATCATGTATTTATTGTAAGAAACTCGAGCAAACGTGCATACATAGTCGAAGCGCCTGACAGTTTTACACCCTTCGGCGAATCTCCCCGCGGCATCCGTTCGTTTGCTTGTCCCGCGATAAACCGTCCGTTGTAGCTGCCCCGCAGGGGGTGGCCGTCGATGCCCGGGCCTCGCCGACGCTCGAGAGATCGCTCCCCGCTGATTGACACGCGCGAGACTGCGAGTTGTCGGGTCGGTTAACAAATCCAATCGCGGCCGCCGCGATTACTCCCGCTCAAGCGTGTCCGAGTGCTTCAGAACGTGATGTTTCCAGGTGTCGTCATCGCGTCATCGTGCCGGGCTTAACGAGGCGCAGTTAACGCCGGCGTCGTTAGGAGACGCGCGACGCGAGTGGACGCTCCTCGTCCTACCGAGCCCTCGAAATTCGTCGCAGCGATTGCTAGGCGGGCCGGCGTGCAGTGTCTAGAAAGCATTTGGGCCATTCGCGTCAACGGCTGGGCGACCCCTCGATCGCGCGGCCGAACGGGCCGAAGCTGAGGGAGCAGGGATGCGCGGATACCATGCGGACACTGGTAAACTTGACGGCGAAGGAAAATGAGGAAGACCGTAAGCGGCGGTGGTTACGAGAGCGTGTGCTCCCTTGAAGAGAACTTTTCGCGCGGATATGGGCTATCAGTGAGGGGAGCCAGTGTGTAATCCCTTCCGGAGACGATTGGATCGTCCTTTCGCGGCGAGGAGCTGCGGGAAAGGAACGGAGAGGCGCGGCGAGTGGAAGGAACGGCGAAAGGGACAGAGAGAACCAACAGCGGTACAAAAAGGTGAGATACATGAATAGCGATGATAGAGGACGATGAATTAATGTACCCTGGTACATATGTGCGGCGAACGATATTAATGCCTCTTCCGCGGCTCGATAATGCTAATTTATATATTTCCCGATAATGTCGCGTTAAAGCTGTAATCGTGCTTTACTCTTGTTTCGTACGTATGTATCTGCCATCCACGACGCTTATAACGATAAGGTATTATTGAAAATCCGTCTTAATTGGCGCCAGCCACATCGTTGCCATTGATAACGCAGGCTAACTTGCTTTTGAGGAGCTTTGTGTTTATTTGAGTTTTGAATTTTGTCTTTACACGTTCCATTATGACTGACAATATAGGCGTAATTTAATATCGCCGGGGGTAATAGCGGCCCTTTCTTATCATTTTTATCCACGACGGAACGGAGAATTTGTCAACAACAACGATATTAATTCATTAATACTTGTCGATGACAAATATCTAACCGAACGTATAGAATGTGTTACATTTTTTGAATACCTATAGATTAATTATAAATCGATAAAAATATATATCATGGAAAGTTCTAGTGTGAACACATTATTCAAATATTATTATTTATCATTTCACTATTTTTAGAGGACTGTTTTATTTTTTTATTATTAAGTTTTGATTATTCTGCGTGAATTTAATTGGCCTCTTAGATACCTTGGTAGGTGACACCTGCGACAGAGTTGCTTAATATTAACATTTTGAGAGTATTCTCGTGTTCTTATTTACTTATATGCTAGCAGTGGGTAAATTTTAAAATGTCATTTCGACAGTGAGTGAAATTCTTTGCAGGTATTTGTTGAATAAGAGAAGCCTTTTGTTTTATAAGAAATGTACTATTCATAAATGACCGATTAACCAATTTTGCCGCTCCGGGCAGTTTCCCTGCTTGCGCCACCCTAGATCCGCCCGTGATGCCAATAACGTGGTGTACAAAAATACCTTAGCGGAGGGTGTTAATAAAATGTCGGACGCTTCTTTCTGAATCGATTTTATACGTCAGCTTTGATGGACAATGCTCGATAACGCTAGATTTTTTTAGTTGTACGCTGCTTTGTAGGTATCTATCGAAACATCCAACGGGAACTAACAGGAGTCCATTCTAATAGGTGTCAGCTCGTCTAATATCTCCATACCTGCCATTAAAAATAATATTAAACATTTGCCAACTAACTATCAATCACACGAAGAATACGTAGACTTCGGTTTTAAGGAAAGTCAAACGTTGAATGCAACGCGACGCAAATGATCGCAAGTGTAACAAGCAGGGTACTGCGTGCCAGATTACAGTTCTGTAGACCAGGGGTGTACGAGAACTCGAAATTCGAGCCGAATAATGATCGGTCGGGCGAGCCGAGTCGAGCGTTTGAATTTTCCGAGATGCTTGAAATGGACGAACTGTTTGAGAAAATACGAGCTACTTGAAAAAGAACTCAAACGGCTCGAATAGGTACTCGAGCCTTCGTAAGACATCGAGTTGCTTCGAGATCAATTTTCAGCTCGAAATTTTTCGAATTACGCGAATTACTTCGAGTTACAAGCATCTTACATATTTCTTCCTTAAAATTAAACTGGTATTTGATAGTAAATATATAAATACTCGAGTAACTCGAGTACCGAATTCGAATATTTCGAGATCTGTTCGAATGTATTCGAAGGGTTCGAGCATTTCAGTTTCTCAAGCAGCTCGCATTTTTTTTCAAACACTTCGTCGATTTCTAGTACCTAACTCGGAAAATTCTAATTCTCGATTGTGGACCTTAGCTACTCTTGACGAAAATTCTTTTGCGAAATTTATGTTGGCCCCCCCAGAAATGTGACACTTGTTGGGAAAATGATCTGGAAACAATTTCAGCCCGATTGGACCACGGGAAAACGAAGCGCCACGAATTTGAAAATTTTGAACTTTCTAAACTTTGTGGATGTGAAATTATGTCAAGGTTTAAAAAGTTAAAAATTTTCAAATTCGTGGCGCTTCGTTTTCCCGCGGTCCAATCGGGCTGAAATTTTTCCCCAGATCATCTCCCCAACAAGTGTCACATTTCTGGGGGGTGAGACCAACAAAATCTGATGGTCGAAAAATAAGGTCCACCCTAGTGATCACCTTCCGAACTCCCGTTTGTATAATGTATCAAATCACACCGCAATTCGCCCTTAAAAGGGTTAATGCGTCCTGTTTGCTAATTACTGGGTTATCGGTCCCTTTAAAGCCACGTAGAAATCTGTTGAAAAATCCCCGCCTAACGATGAATTGTGGTAATTGGTGCCGGTTAACGCAAAGACCAAGAAACACCAAGAATACTCGAGCGCAGAGGCGGCTGGTACACGCGACGCGGGGGAAAACAGCTTTGCCTGGCTTTTGGAGACGCCATAATGCATTACATGAAAACGGGTCAAGAGGTCTTTGCATAAGAAAGTTAATTCCAAGCTGGTCGCAAGTTACCGAGGATGCCGGACAAAAACAAGCCACTTTTAAGTGATAAATTATCCCTAATGGGGGCGGCTTGTCGTTCTTCGATGAGGTTCCTTTTGCGTTGCACGTTCCGCTGCCGATTACGGGCACAGGTGCGCTGGCGTGTCCCCGTAATTCCTGTCGCCGATGAAGCACTGCAATTAACATAAACGCTCGCGTTAACGTTGACGGCGATTTATTCGGTTGTTCGATCCCAAACAAAAACACCTACGTATTATGCGTCGGTTGGATCGCGATTTACGGCGCTGCAGCCGCGTATCGTTGCGCGGAGCGCGCGGATCTATACCGTTTTGCAGTTGATTAACCATAATTTATTGTGAGGAGCTGGCTTGGCGAAGTTTTGCAGCGTTGGAAACAATATGCAGGTATATTGTTCTGGGGGCAGCGAATCATTATCGGTAGCACTGCGAAGAATTTATGACGATAGTCGAGGGAATAGAGATCCTCTGCTGCAGGTACAGTGGAATTATGAGTTTTCGCATTAGTTTCGCAGTTCCACGGACATAATTGTATTCAATGTGGTGATTACTTTCGTAAGTTTATGGTACGCATATTTCGACGATGAAACAAATCTCGGGAACAGATCAACCTGGTAGCTAAACTCGTTAGCAAGTGCGTTAAATTTCAGAGTTGACAGGCATAGTGCAGAGTGTTTATATTGGTCTGAGGGATCATGGCGAAGTATAAAATTTTAAACGCGATCTGGAGTTTTGAACTTTAGTATATTTTATTTATTTTTTATTGTAGTTGCATTTATTATATTTTAGGATTATTTCGTTGACTATATTGAAGATAGGAAACATATTAGAAACTGTTCCATAGGCACTTAAGATGTTTATTTTAAGTTATTGAAATACAGATTGATATAATTCTGGTCACTTTTGATCTGAAAATATCTGAATTTGGAGGAGGTTTAGTTCAAGTGTTTATATCATACTCTTCCTAGCAATTATTTAATGATATTTAAAATTTAAGGGTTGGAGGGTAAAACGACGAGAGTCCACTTTTGGTTAGGTTAATTCTTACCCTTCGATTTTGTGGATGCTTTGATGAATTGATATTTTAGAAGATTCGAGTGGAAGAAATCGATCGCAGGAAAAATGGGACTTAAAGCTAGAGTAATCAATGTCTACGAGCATACCTCGAAAAATTATTAGTGTCCATCATGGTGGAAAAGGGGACTGTGGTTGAGGACTAATTTAATAAAGTCATAAAACCGATTTTTCTGCCATCGCTTACTTTCTAAAAAAGTTTCCTTAATTTGAGGTAAAAAGTATTTAATGTAGACAACGACGGATAAAAATTTAAAGCAGTATTACTTGTATTCTCGATCATAAGCCATGACAATAGTAGCTAGAAAAATAAACTAAACAAACTCCAGATCTCACGCTACTTAAAAGTTTTCTGCCCCAGCTTCTCGAGAACTAGATTTAACTGAATTCTGATAGTTTTTCTCTTCAACCTTTCAATTTATTTGGGGAAGCGATCCAATTAATCAAGTCTGCTTCAACATTGCTTTTCGCAGACTGTTCCATAGAATGCGAGCACAGCTTCATAAGCGAAAATAATATGCAAAAATAATAACAGTCTTAAATAAACTTTCCCTCAAATGCCAATCCGTTTCGACATTTTACAGGTCGTTGGTCAATTTTCGTAGAAGTACACTTTTAGATACGTTCAATGCTTTACAGAGGAGCGAGCTAAAATGCTTCACAGAATATTGTGGAAAAATTCACGGCACGGTAATTGAGGACAGGTTGATTTCACGTGTAAAAATAAATCGATGTTATACAATAAATTTGTTTACGCGCAGCTTGGTTTTCCGTAAGAAACGACTTTGAAACGAGCTCGCGTAGAAGTACCTACGCTTACCGCGGTCTGGCTCGTCTGGCTATTGACGGGTACACTCTACTTACGCTTGTGTTTTCGAACATGCTGGCGCTTCGTCTGCCCCATTGCCATACAGTTGTCAGTTTGAGTCAAGATATATTATCGAAATTATCCAGCAGGAGAAACCTAGTCTTTTAGCAGGATGGTGCACCACCACATTTTAATAGGGAGGTGTGGAGTTTATTAAATCAAAAGCATGACTGGTGGAATCGGGTGTTGGCCTATGAGATCTCCAAGCTTTACACAGTTTGATCTTTATTGATGTGGCAACGTAAAGTTCTTAGTTTATACCACAAATAGTCTAAATCGTGTCTAATCACGTTCAATTCTGTTATCAACAATTCATAAAGCAATCATTAGAAGAATGATGATGTCAATATTTTCAGTAATTCCTGAATTTCTAAAATAAACAGATTAAATAGTTGCTCGAGAATGTGTTTAATTTTCTCGAGCAATTTCATTTTATAACTCTGCGCACCTATGCCTGTGGATTTTACACAAGCACGAGTAGAAGTGCACCTGTCGTAGTCAACAAAGCAGTGGCATGGGACGTGCACGCGCACTCGACGAAATTACAAAATGGTTTTTCCCCCAAAAAATGGACTCTCGCGCGGAAAAAGCTTAGTCGAATTCTGCTGGCACCTTGTATAATTCACTTTCTAACGAGAATCAGTAACATACAAGGGTAATGGTGTAATTAAGAAAGTAGAACGTGCAGGTTGAACATCTAACGAAGTACAGTGGCGGACAAAAAAAAGTTTACAACTTATAAAATCGCATAACTTTTTTAGAATTGGTCCAAACGACATGGGTTTTTTTTAGAAGCTAGAAGGATTAGTGTACTAAGTTAGTATTCCGTCATTTTGAAGAAAATGCAATTCGTCGGAATAGCAAAAAAAAAAAACAAATACTAAATGTTTTTTAAACTTTTTGTGTGAGCCTGTAATGAAAATTAAAAAATTCCCGTAATCAGCGATTTTCGACCTTATCTTGCGACCTTTAAGCGATTTTTGATGAAATTTTAGGTATGTATACAACTTACTTCAATCTACAACCGGGTTTTTTGAATTTCCATTACAGGCTCACAAAAAAAGGTTTAAAAACGACCTTTACTATTTTTTTGCTATTCCGACCAATTGCATTTTTTCCGAAACGACGAAACACGTCACTTAGCAAACTAATCCCTCCAACTTCTCAGAAAAAAGCTCACGTCGTTTGGACGAATTCTAAAAAAGTTATGCGATTTTAAAAGTTGTAAACTTTCTTTCGTCCGCCACTGTATGCATTATTGTTATTTGCTGAATTCACTTCTCAAGCTACCTCCATATATTATATGTTATGTTTTATTATATTATATATTTGTTTCGCGAATAACTTCAGCGCTCATTGGGTTCGAAAATATATTTGTGATTGCGCTATTCGAGGCAAGCTCTAAACGCGACGTAATTTCCCGAGATTTCTTACGTCGTCGTCGTCCGCTGTGCTTCGCGTTTTGATGGTATTGCTATTTTAGATAGCGTGCAGACATTGTGCATTCGTGAGCGCGGCTCGTGCAACTCACGTTGCACGATAGATGCGCCGCTGGAGGGATTCTGGTGCATCTGTATGTAAGCGAACGCAGTGGTTTGAAAGTGGAGTAGGAAGGAAGGTCTACTTAATGGAACTGCTATCGTTTCTAGCTACTCGCGATAAGGTTACTCTGAAAGCTCTGTGCCCATTGGTTTTCTCCCGAAACTCGGTGACGTCTAATACACTGAATATTAGAGTACTCCGCTAGTAAGCGCCTTTTGGCATTAGGTTGCTTCCTTATGCTGCTCCTATTCCTTCCCTGTTGTTAGACATTTCGGCAGTAAGCACGAAAGCATTTTCACTCCTCCTATAAACTTTGGGAACGTGCAAGAAACGTTTCCACACTGACGTAGACGAATCAGGCTACTGAAAACAAGTATTCCAAATTTGTTTTTTTCCGACTGAAAATTCAACTTAACCCTCTGGTGCATACGCCTGCCTTAAGGCGGGCGTCTGTTTAATCCAGGAGTTAAAATTTTGCTTGTGCACCTTTTTAGCTCTTTGTTCATGAAATTTGGTACCTATATACGCATACATATATCATAGGGGAGACCGGGGCTAAAAGTTCCGGGGGTAAGTTGTTCCGACGGCTCTATCTTCAAAATAAAAAGAGCGTTGTACTTTAAATTATTTTTTCCGTGTGAGTTGATCACGCCACTCTGTCGCCCACTTTAATAGCGTCCGCGACAGCGAATTGTGTGGTTGTAAGCAAGGACCTATTAGTCGCGTACCAGATAAGTAAAAAATTTTCTATCATTACTTTTTGGTCTATTTCAATTATTTAACGTCGATATTATAGATTGAATCGTTTTTATCGATCAAATGACATTTAAGAACATGGTGTAATAGTGTTTATCGTTTGAATACATGTATAAGCAGAATAGTCTTTGAAATTGCTACATGTGTCGGTAGGGGCTAGTTGTTACCGTGACTTGGGGCACGTTGTTACCGTAAAAACTTGCCCCGCCGCAAATAGGTCTGTGAAGATAGCACCCCCAAATTCGATTTTTTAAAAAAAACTCAACGGCATTCGTTTGTTCATCGTGTGCCCACGTTTGTCCATAAAAAATTTTCGTTTGCCCACCCTTCAAAAAAAAATTATGGCAAAAAAAAATTTTCATCAGCACCCCCATGAAAACATTTTAATGATTTCTCGGTGGGAAATGATTGTCCTTCGTTTGCCCACGTTTGCCCATAAAAAATTTTTTTTTGCCCACCCTCCAAAAAAAGTTATGAACAAAATAAAAAATTTGTCTTCATCACCCACGATGAATGCATTTCAATTTTTTAAAAGAAGGATACGAATATACCCGACCTGGCCACGTTTGCCCACTCTCAGATTTTATTTGCCCACCCTCCAGAATTTAAATAAAAAATAAAAACCTCGAAAAGAAGGGTACAGGTGAAGCGATCGCGTTAAAGTTCGATTTTTCTAGAAAATATTATCAAAATCGGTCTTTCAACGATGCAGTCCGTTAGTTTAGGTGTAGAAGAGATTTGCCCATGCATTAATTTCGTATGCCCACCCTCCAGAATCGAATTATTAATAAAGATAGCCAAGAAGTGCGATACCCGTTGAAGCGATCGCGTTAAAGTTCGATTTTTCTGGAAAATATTATCGAAATCGTTCTTTCAACGATGCAGTTCATTAGTTTAGATGTAAAAGAGATTTGCCCATGCATTAATTTCGTATGCCCACCCTCCAGAATCGAATTATTAATAAAGATAGCCAAGAAGTGCGATACCCGTTGAAGCGATCGCGTTAAAGTTCGATTTTTCTGGAAAATATTATCGAAATCGTTCTTTCAACGATGCAGTTCATTAGTTTAGATGTAAAAGAGATTTGCCCATGCATTAATTTCGTATGCCCACCCTCCAGAATCGAATTATTAATAAAGATAGCCAAGAAGTGCGTCGTTGGAAAGAATTCGAGTGTATCGCAGACATCTGTTTACGTTTCGGCAGTGGCACTCGGCGCTGCTACCCTTTAGGGTATCAACGCTGCGTGTCGTCATCGAACGTGCCGAAACGTAAACAGATGTCTGCGATACCCTCGAATTCCTTCCAACGACGCACGAAAGTCAGTCGGTCTACAGAGTTCGGACGCGACTCTTGCGAGACCGTGGATTCATTTACGGTTTGTGAAGTAACTGTGAGATTATATTATTTTCCGTTGTGCGATATCATTCCGGTAATTAGTGAAAAATGACTAGAAAACCACTCTGGTGATATTCTGCGCATGCTGCAGATGTGTGAAAAGTGTGAAGTGTTCGATGAGCGATACAAATTTAAGTGTCGTTCCAATAAAGTGAGAAAGAAGTGTGTGCAACATTTTTTGGATAACATGTCACCAAACACCTTCAACCTTTACGGTGAGTACAATTGATTTTGATAATTCATTCGGGAAAAAACGAACGGAAAGGTATTCGGTTCAACGGGTACCGCACTTCTTGGCTATCTTTATTAATAATTCGATTCTGGAGGGTGGGCATACGAAATTAATGGATGGGCAAATCTCTTCTACATCTGGACAAACGATATGCATCGTTGAAAGAACGATTTTGATAATATTTTCCAGAAAAATCGAACTTTAACGCGATCGCTTTAACGGGTACCGCACTTCTTGGCTATCTTCATTAATAATTCGATTCTGAAGGGTGGGCATACGAAATTAATGGATGGGCAAATCTCTTCTACATCTAAACTAACGAACTGCACCGTTGAAAGAACGATTTTGATAATATTTTCGAGAATAATCGAACTTTAACGCGATCGCTTCATCTATACCCATTTTTTCGCGGTTTTTATTTTTTATTTAAATTCTGGAGGGTGGGCAAATGAAATCTGAGAGTGGGCAAACGTGGCCAGGTCGGGTACATTCGTATTCTTCTATTAAAAAATTGAAATGCATTCATGATGGGTGATGAAGACAAATTTTTTATTTTGTTCATAACTTTTTTTTGGAGGGTGGGCAAAAAAAAATTTTTTATGGGCAAACGTGGGCAAACGAAGGACAATCATTTCCCACCGACAAATCATTAAAATGTTTTCATGGGGGTGCTGATGAAAATTTTTTTTTGCCATAGTTTTTTTTTGAAGGGTGGGCAAACGTGGGCAAACGATGGACAAACGAATGCCGTTGAGTTTTTCCAAAAATTCGAATTTGGGGGTGCTATCGTCACAGACCTACCGCAAATGTATAAATTGTTTCCGCTGTGCTTTAAGATGCGAACATATGAATGAAAGGCGGAAAGGGACACGACTTCGATCGAAGTTATGCGTAAAGATAAATAAAAACTGTCGCTTTTGGTTTTCTTTTAAAGATATTACATTTTTGTTGGTCCGAACCTTCATAAATAACCATTATTAATAAAATTCTGCTTTATTTCATTAGAAAATGAAATATTTCATTAAAAGGCAACTCTTATATCATAGTAACAACTTACCCCAATGCGATAACAACTTGCCCCATATAGGGGTAAGAAGTTCCGCTTCGATCAGCCACAAATAAATTACTCTCTATGGGAAACCTATTACAATATATTCAACACAAGCTTAAAATCAGAAGATATAATAAATTTAACAAGAAATTAGTCAATAGTGAAGAGAATAACTACATTATTTTCCAGTCATTTTTATGGTTTATCGAAATCGGAACTTTTAGCCCCGGCCTCCCCTACTATTATAATAAAGCTACAGCATTTGTTGGTATGCTCACAAAATTCTCGAAAAGTACTGAACAAATCATTACGAAATTTGAACTACTATTTTATGGTGTAAAATATAATTAATCTGTTTAAAAAATTTCATGACTCGGCCGGCTCGCGGTGGATAGTACGCGACGCGATTCTTCTTCTATGCTTTCTTAAATTTCACAATGCACAATAATGAATACTTCTCTATTATATCATAAATTTATATTTTTTTAAAACATTTTTCATAGTTTTTCATTAAAAATAAAGTATTTATTTTATAAAAAAACACTAGATTTTTGAAGGCTGCTCTGGGGATCCCAGACATCCTGCAAATTGAATACAGACATCGGTTTCGGTCTTTTCATCCCTAAATTAGACTAGTCTAGTTTTTTCCAACTGAATTAAAAATCTATGCGCTATAGGGTTCATCAACCAGGAATGGATATATATTATCGTTGGACGAATCACAAATTGTTGGAAACGAACTAATTTATTATTATTATCGACGTTAATGGACCTCGGGGATCATATTGACGTGCACGACGTGAATAAAAGAAACACGTTTTAATTAATTCCTGCAATTATTGTTCGCCGCTATGCAGAACGTATAAGGGAACGCGTGGTCGTATTTTGTAAAATATATTTCTGGACTGGTAATTTAAAATAAAAGGGATCGCGTTTCGTCGGAGTGCGATTTATCTGATGTTTTCGTATCTTGCGTAAAAATAAATCGGAAAATCAATTTTGCCCGGGGATGCAGGATTTATCGCGACGGCTCTGTAAATAATGTAACGATATTACAATTTTACGAGTCGTATAAACTGCCCCTAAAACGTTTCAAGCCCCGGTCGTAAGCTTTCGGTGATCGTTGAACTTTTTACGTCAATATGCTACGTCGAGATTGCAGGGGACAGCTATTGATGCAAACGTTTAAGATTTTGTGGCGAGAATGAATGGCAAACAAACGAAGCGAGGAAGGCCGGAAAATTTTAGGGGAATATTCCATAGATAATGAGACAGTACGTAAATGGCTCGGCAGAAGCAAAAACAAAAGTCAAGTAGAAAACTTTTATCAGCCCCATTATGCTTTCTAATAAATAGTTTCTTTAAAACGACTAATTTCTACTATTTACGGACGAAGCTACTTATAATTTTTCCATCGAGAAACGCATTTTATTATTCAACTCAGATTCGATGGAATAATATCTGGCTCCGCGCAGGAAGCAGCTTTTCGTGGCATACAAATTTTAAATCCTGTGGTATCGATTTTGTTCAACCAAAATGTAGTTAATACAGTTAATCAATATGAATAACTAAAATACGATAAATAACATAAAATATATATGTATGAATGTAAAAGATATAAATGTAATTGAAATATAAAAAATATAAAGATATACTTATTTTAACCGCGGCCGGAACTGTCTATTTGTCTATTTGTTGAAATCCGAGTAAATTTAAAAGTTGCAGGTAGTTGCACCTAAAATTTGCATTCTCTCCTTCATAATTGTGCAAGCTTTCATATGAAATAAGTCCGACGTCCAGTACTTTTGAACATTCTTTTAAAACCCTGCTGAAAGCTTCAATTATTATAAATCATGATTTAAAAATGCTTAGAACAGGATTATATATCTCGACATACACCTGCTGACATGTATAAAACCGTCATTCAAACCTGTATTCTGATATTCTATAATGTAGTGTTTCCCAACCTTCTTGAAGACCCCCTTTTATAATATTCAAATAACCTCCCCCCCCGGGGGGGGGGCACACATATAAGGGAAGGTAAATTTAATAAGGTAAAGAAAACACATTAAAAATAGGTATTTTAGATTATAATTCTAATTTAATAATATTAAAAACAAACCGCAAAGAACGTGGCGACCCACCAAGAAAACACTTCGCGACTTGGGGGTCGCGACCCCCCACTGCTATAGTGAATCTCTTTACCGTTTAAATTCACTTTGAACCTTACGATTTTGTCTCCAGAACGCTGTATCTCATCGCAGAATTATCTAAAATGAATATTTTGGATTTTGAAGCCTCAAAGGGTTGTCGCTTCACGCGAAATTTTTCTCCTCGAAATATTAAACTTGAAAAATCGATTTTCTACGGTTAGGTGGGCTTACGTAAAACCAGCAGCATCTCCATTGGAATTCAGAAGACCATTATTTCTTTCGCGAGTTGCCGCAAAAACTCCAACAAGTTCGATGGTGCAGGACTGTGCCGGAAGGTTGCGCTGCAGATAAGAATCCCTTGGATTTCTCCTTCAGATTGAAAGCGTCCTCGCAGCTCGCGCTTTCCGTCTTCTCTTCCGTTTTTTCCTCCATTCAACGGAGAAGCGAGAAACTGGTAAAACAACGAGCCCTGAATCCACCAAGTTGCGAGGCTGTCAGTGAGCTGCAAAGGGATGGAAGGTGTTTGCGTCTACAATACGATGGGAGCAGAACGGCAGATAAATGGCCTTACACTTTTCACGCCGTAACGCGGCCACGTATCTTGGAGCAGTCATTCGTCGTGCATCGTCTAATTCACTAAATTAGTCTTACACATCGGGTATAAAAATTCATCAAAGACTATCAGCTTTACCATTTCTATTGGGCAGGAATTTGGAGCAAGTATATTGTTTTATGGGATTTAATCTTGGGGCTAGCCGTTGATCGGCTAAAAATACTTTTAATGCAAACTCAATAAAATTCATTAGGTGATCATAAAAATTTATTTAAACATTAAAATCCAGTCCTCTTTTCTTTTTACAAAGCTCTTGAATTACTTTAGTCGTGGTTACATTAATCTCCTTTCGTAATTTATTGTATTTATGTTCTCTTTCTATTATTATTGTGCCTACTTTATCATTAGTCGTTCGGGTTAGACTTAAAAACAGCAAATTGTTGAGGCTCACCCATTACTTCTCTTCTTATTTTTTGGGGCGGGGGGTGAATGTAATGAAGAAGTATTATTATTATATTTTTAAGATAGAAGTATTATTATTATATTTTAAAAATATAATAATAATACTTCTTCATTACATCCCACCCCAACAAAAAAAATACGAAAAGAAGTAATGGGTGAGCCTCAGCAATTTGCTGTTTTTAAGTCTAACCCGAACGACTAATGATAAAGTAGGCACAATAATAATAGAAATAAAATAATGTTGTGCGACTAGCTAAAATGCCGGAAAAGAACACGAATTTTGCCAGTAAGCCTTATTAATGGGACTCTTACATCTTCAATTCTTCTAATGTACTAGGACTATCTAGTCCAGACGATGCTCTTGCGTAGAATATTTAAAAAGAAAAAGGAAAAGGGAGATTAATGTAACCACGACTTAAAAATTTAGGGACCTCCATCACATATTCATTCTACTGAACATTAAAAATGGTCCCACAATCAATATCCCACTTCAAGGAGAATAATAACATAGCGAGCTTAGAAAACAAATTACCTGATATTTATTGATTGTGTTGGTTATTATTTGCTTACGAAAGACGCGGTCGGTCAAAAGCGAGCACTTTTTGGCGTCAACGATTAATTTGAAGTAAAATTCGGTTGGGAGGAATTACTTACGTACTCTCTTGTACCTACTCCGCGAACTAGGAGGGAAGAATTTACCGAATCGGGGCGTTATTCATCACTTCGAACATACGACCGTCACATAATCTGAGGCCTAGCAAGAGAAAGAGTTTCTGAGAGAAGTAGGTATATGAATTTGTGCCTTTGTTATAGGGTGTCTTGTTAAGTGGCAATCAATTTACGATTATTGGACGTTTTCCCGCGCTTAAAGTGATCGAGTGTCCCTTTAAATCATCCCATCCCGCAGTTTTCCACCTTGGACCTTACCGCGCCACTTTATATACGCGCGCAAGTGTCAACGTAACGTATAACCTCCTCCCGTTCCTTTAGCATTTTAATATCAGAGGAGCCAGTCTTATCTGCGAAATACAGTACAATTCATTCGTATACCGATTCTTCACTGTAAACACACTGAAGATTCGCACGGCTCCAATGGCACCTAAAGCTGCGAGACTGCCATTTCTACGAATCTAACAAGGGGAGGACACCATGTGGTAGACACCGATTTCGATGAGCCTTGGCACGATGGATCTATGTCGAAAATACGTAGATAGGTGTCCGAGCGTTTCTGCCAATGGGCCTTAATAATAGAATATTTGCATGTAAATTATTAAAAATTTCACAGTGGCCTTGGGGTTTTAGTGGGTAAAAATCCCACGCTACCCTGGCGCCCCGGGGGATTCCCCTCTGAAGGAGCCGGGGTGCCTTTTGAAGATTTCCACAAGTTAAAAAAAATTTATAAAAACAATAATTTATACACAAAAATGTATGAAGTTTTCTTTTAACGTGGAGACATCTGCAAAAGGCACCCCGACGCCTCCAGAAGGTTATCTCCCGCGGGCGCGAGGGTAGCGTGGGATTTTTACCCACTAAAACCCTAAATTCTTAATAATTTACATGTAAATATCTCTGTTGTAAATATTATTAAGGTCTATTGGCTGAAACGCTCGGACACCTGTTTACTTATTTTCGACATAGATCCATCGTGCCAAGGCTCATTAAAATCGGTGTCTACCGCATGGTGTCCTCCCCTTGTAAGCCGAATGCACGATTTCATTCGTTTGCCATCGATGCACACCGTGGCGAGGTTTTAAAGTTATTTAAGCACCTGCAGCTTCGCAACTTCACAATTGGAGCCACGACAACTCTAGATCCGACCGTTCTCGAAAAACGGTAAACATCGATGTTTCTGTTTTAACAAGTAGTCCTGTTTGCACACGATGTTTTTCGGCAAACGTTATCCATACACGCAAATTCGACTTTTGGTCATGGAGCGAGATCGAGGGTCCGTTTTTTAAATCCCTCGCTATACGCACGTGTTGTTTCAGTGAAAATGTATCCGCGGCGTGGCTGGGAAAATAACGGCTTTGGAAATTGCACTTTCAGTGTCTGGCAAAAAGAGTGGCGAGAAATATCCGTTGAAGTGGAAATTCATAGCGACGAACTTCTGCGCCGTAATGCGACCCAACTTTAGTCCCACGGATCTCTTTCTGGGGGAGGGGGGTTAACAATTTCCGCGGCAACGAATTCATGGTGCCGTGTTCCTTCCGCGAGTGAGCCCTGCCGACAGGCTGCGAGAATCCCCCTAGTCTGATTTACATTCGGCCAGCTTAATTGGAGAAACGGGAGCGTTACCGGTCTCTGCTAGTCTACACTAAATTTCAATCAGTGTTACGTTGGCGTTCTTGCGCAGGGGCGCGTGTCGTTCCGATCTTACCAGTGCAGATCTTAATTAATCATTCGCTTCGTATCGCGTGAGCATTCCATCTTCGTATCTTTACGTAACAGTCGGGGTGGACGACCATTTCGTAGATGAACCTGGCAGTCCCTCGCCCATTCTCTTGTCTAGCTGTTTCGAATTTCTCCTGTTCTCTTTCGATTCTATTTTTCAATGGTAGGTCGACATATGTATAATGAAACGTAGGCTGACTATTTTCGTAACTTGTAAGCGAAAGTGCGTCTGTTAAGAATGTTTCTAAATTTAAAAATAATAAGCTGTACTGAGGGTACTGTATGTGTGAGCGCGTGGCACTGAATTCGTATGATTGTTACTACTTAAGGGTATTATTTGTAGGTAGGAAATATAGGTAGTAATATATAAAAGGAAATACACTACAATTAAATGTTTATAAACTCTAATTTAAACTTTCCTTTTATATATTACTAGCTTAAACCACCTGGCGTTGCGCGGGTAAAACTTTGACTATCGCAAAGTGTCAAGGGGATGAAATAAGGGGAGGGGTGGTACGTCCAGATTTCGTGGTAGGCTATCTTTTCCGCAGGGTTTTAATTATGCGAAATTTGGTCCGGATCGGTTAAACAGTTTGGGAGTTAAATGGTGTCCCTACCTTGACGGACGAAAAATGATGCGAAATTTGGGAATTTTTTAAAACAAAACCATTAAATAGATTAACTTCCAGCTTTGTAGCTTTATTTGTCAATCTTTGGAGAATATGAGAAAAAAATTGTATGCAAAAATAGTGGCTATATCCGGAGTTATAGTGTTTCAAATCAGCCGTTGTAGTTGTCTGAGATATAAAATTTAAAAATTGCTGTAATCTGTATGAGTGTGGTTATCGTTTGAACTAGATTAAACGAGAAATACTGAAAAGTGAAAAAAAATGGCAGCGTCTAAAACAGACATCGATTTCTGCAAAAAAATCGCTGGTATTTTAAGTCGCAAAAGTCTAATTTTGCAAAAACCGACTTAGTTTAATTACTAACGATAATGTGACATCTACTGAATATATGTATACCAAGTTTGAACTAAATCAGTTGATCGGTTTTTCAGATACCATGCTAACTAATTCGAAAAATATCGTTTTGGGAAAAACACATTTAAAGTTTCAGGTACCGTTTTTTTAATTATTTTTTTTTAAATGTTGTCTAAATATGGACAAATATAGGCATAAAGTTTTCAATTAATATAATTTGAGAGTTTCTCTTTAAAAAATCCCAAATATCGCGCTGCTTTTCAGTCAGTCACCCTAGGGAGACCCCTTAATGGGGAATATACAGACATACATTTTATTTTATTTTTACAGAATAGAAGATAGACCCAGACATTTTTTATTTCTTTAGAAGGTCTTAGTTATATATTTATTTTACTTTTTAGGGTGACTATGTGAAGAATTAATTTCTCTCATACACCTATCCCTCCTTCAAATTATTGAAAATTATTGAGCTACAATTGAAAAAATTAAGAAATTGAAAAACGTTTAAACACAAAGGCTTGACACAACTTTAAAAGGCAATCGCTTCACGTGTAGCAAATTAGCAGTAATTCATATCGGAGTTATCATATACTGAATTAATTTCAAAATTGCCTCAACAAATATTTGAACTTTTAAATTAAAATATTTGATGATATTTCACAAAAAGGGCTGCAGACGCCTGTTACCTTAGAGGCGGAGACTTTCAAGCGTCGTACTGTCCCGACATTACGTAAAAAACAATTAATATATAGAATCACATCTGTGCACGAAAGCTTCTTCATCCCTTTTCCCAAGTTTTGCTGATCAAATTAAGTTCGTACCCGCAGGTCTGAACTACCCCTGTACGCATCATATTTACCGTGGAAGCCTACTTTCCCCTGTTGTTTTCTTGTTAACGCGCCAGTATTTGCCGTCACGTTGTCGCAAAAGGTAGAAACGTGTCGACGCAAATAAGCATATAAATACGCCGCAGGGAAGTAGGCGTCGATTCAAAGAAGCTTGATCGCATTCTTCGCGCTAATAAGCGTAAGTAGGTGCAATCGGCGTTGCGGAGCGGCGAGAGAGGGTACAAAGGCAGCAACGACCTGAAAAAAAAAAATGACGATCGTTCCGCGCGAAGCGTGGCTAATAAAGGAGGAATTTACGCAGGAGGTCGCGAGAACAGCCGCGGGAACGGTAAACTGGGAGGTGTCGATGGGAAAGGTGGATGAATGATGCGTCGTTTGAATTAATGAAGATCGCTTGAATTAAAGCGCGGCGCGTCTTTCTGCAGAGACTCTTACGGGACAGATTCACTTTGACGCTGTCCTACAAAGTCGCTCGGGGGGGGGAAAAAAGCGCGAGCGTGAAGCTCTCTGACGGGCTCTTTTGAGGTGGCGTTTTTTGTTCGTTAGTGTTGCGTAAGGATACAAAAGTTGGAGACCAAAAAGCGATGCGTGCTTTATGCCTGACGCGAGCTGTTACCGTCACGAGAGAATATTAATTGGGGGAGGAACAGTGATCTACAGGCGTGGAAAGCTTCAGCGTACGTATTAACATCTTTATTGTTCTTTACGTGTTACAATTTTCTTCCTCCCTGCGATATATCTCTCAGGTATATGTCAAAACGTCTTGGTTACGTATGCCTCAGCGCTGGATTTTCCATTTATGTTGTATCGTTCACAAAATACTCTCATCTCATGTCCCGCCTTATCTCTATAATATTCTTCGCAATAATCTTTCTTACCATGGGCCTAATTCTCTTTCTGCTCGACAGCAAAGTCTCCTTTCCATACCGACACACTTGACATCTAAATTTCAATCATCCTTTGCTTATATTTCGACTCATTACTATAATTCCCTCCCACCTGATATTCGAGGTTTAAATTCGTTTCCTGATTTTAAATGTAAAGCTCGGCGATATATATGGTTACAGTATGCGTCGCAATAACTTTCTAGTTTCTTAATGTTAGTTAGTTTTTAGTGATTTAGTTAGTTATTTAGTTATGGTTAGGCTTCTAACAGTATTGTACTGCAGCCTCGACAATTACTTCGCTTGTCTTTATGTATTATTTTCTTCTCTGGATGGGTCAAGTAACACAGATTTCGGTGGATTTAATAATGTATGTACGGTACAAGCGTCAACCTCAGTCGATTTAAATTTCTCTCTGCTCCCTTCCATTAAAGGGATTGCGTAAGTGTTCCTTTTAGACAGGAAATTTGTTTAACAGCTTCGTTCCTAGTTAATGCGAGGGAAAAAGTTCCATTTGCTTAAGGGTACTTAAATGTCCGGCTGCGAAATGGATATCTAAAGGAACTTAGCGAGACGCGATGATTTTATAATCGTAACAGGTAACAAAGCTGCTTATGCAGGCTAGTGAAATATATTTGCATTTGCAGTCTACACAGCTGGACAAATTTAAACGATCATTATAATTTTCCGAAAATTTTCACCATTTTCAAATGTCTGTATACCTACCTCTGCGAAAAACAGTTGCAACAAATATTTAAGAAAAGCATTTTAACACACGAAGTTTCTAGCTTTTGAATCAAGGTATAAACTTTTTTTTTCATCCATGAAGGAGGTCGCCCGCTAGGCCAAAGCAGGGCGAAGCGAGGTGCGGCGACCTCGCATCGCACATACGACAGAACAGCGGCGATGAACATTTCGCTTTGGGCACCGCACTTCACTTCGGCGTAGTGGGCGAAGGCCTTAATACTGCTTCGTCAAGATGAAACGCAGAAGACGAAGTTTCAAAAATCTCTGTCTAATTTGAACGTATGCACGGGCCAATATATTTTCTATTTTTTTTCAAAATACGATGCCTTTGACGTTCCTTTGCATTTGCAAGAAACTGTTTTGAAAATAACTACTAGATGGAATTCATCTGGCATTAGGTACTCGGATCCTTCGGTGACTCCGGATTTAATGAAATGTCCAGATTCATATAAAACTCAAAAATGGAGGTGAGGGTTCAGAATTTCGTAAATCACGCATATCGGAACACGATTGAACTTTTGCCGCGAGACAGTTTTTTTTTAAAGTGGTGTAGGTGTTTTATTTTCTTCTTCTTCTGATTATTAAATCAATTGACAGGAACGTCGTGAAAAGTAGACCGCGATGAAAATGTGTACACACAACTTGCTCGCTGCACTGGATGAATATATCCCCTAACGATGATTGATCCCGCCGCTGCGGACGCCACGGATTTTTAATCTCCAGTTCGACACGAGTGTTCTGCCTCTCTCGCACACAGCCGCCGATGGTTTTTATCATTCTATCGAGTCGACCGAGCCATGCAATCGTATGTACGCACGTGTTGCTAACAATAAGTGTTTACGATCATTTGCATCGGGCCTGTAAACAATCCGCTGGGATCGGGGAAACAGTCCAGCTGCTGTTTTTCCTAGCGCGGAAAATTCGGTCGATGTCGCGCGTAACGCCCGACGATTCCTTTTAATCGGGCGATACCTGCGGCGACAGATTTTCAACAGGTTTAATTGTAAGCGTAAACGGAGACGTCGGTGTACAAAATTTTACGATAAACTGTCGACCCGTCAGCAGGCAAATTGTGTTCTATCCGCTTTGAAATTTCGCGTGTCACCGGCAAGCATCGCGTTAGCGGCAAATTAATATGTTACTCCTGGCTGTGACAGTATTTTTATCTGCTCGTGTATACTTTCAACGTTATCGGCGTTAATGCAAATGCCGTGGTCGGTGAAATAGTCGCGCACGTTGGCTCGCAATCGCCCCCGTAAAAATGTTTCGAATACGATCGAGGCGTTTCAAAAAATATAACGCGTGCTGGGGTGAATACAACAACCCCGCGTGAGATTTCGAAGAGGAAGAAGGAAATAGGGCAAACAGAAAAGTACGAAATTAATGTTAAGATGAAATTTAATAATAATAATAATAATAATAATAATAATAATAATAATAATAATAATAATAATAATGATAATAATAATAATAATAATGATAATAATAATGATAATAATAATGATAATAATGATAATAATAATGATGATAATAATAATGATAATAATGATGATAATAGTAATGATAATAATAATGATAATAATAATGATAATAATAATGATAATAATAGTGACTTAACTTTGTTATTCAATCCGTTCCCTGTCCGTTTGCCACACGTGATACTTGACAGTTCAAGCTGGCACGCTTAAGTACGCCGTATGTGGTGCACTGGCACGATTGTGTAACACAAACCATGCGTAGGGCTAGAGCCTGATCAAGCTCTTCCGCCGCTCCGAGCAAAAATAACTTTTACCGGCCTTTATATTTATATTTAATTATGAATAATTATTTTAAAATATAATTCTGGGCAGTGAGTGAAATTGTTCGTAAACATTTGTTGAATAACAAAGCCCTTTGTTTTATAAAGAACTAGCTTTACTACTCGGCTTTGCCCGAAATTTAGATTCCAGGGTTACAAAAAAAATATCTTTATTTACTTATTTTTGTGAAAATAGTCGCATTCGTCTGAATTATTGCCTAGCGGCATAATGACCTGGACGCATTTCGTGGCCCCAGAGTTTACCGTTCGAAAGTGTTTAGGCGGCAGACAAGCACACAAACACTTTCTGCTTTATATATCAAGATTTAGTAATTAAATGGGCGATTTAACCATAATTTATAAGTTCGATATTATTCTAAATTCAAACGCGTATTACCTACTTTTTTTACTGCTTTTTCAAAAAGTTCCACTTTTTTAGTGATTTTAATTTTCTCTTTTCAACAATTCTGCCGCACCCGAATTTCACGCTCCGGACAGTTGCCCCGCTTGCACCCCCGCGGATCGTACCCTGCGCAGCGCGTGTCGCTACGAAATGTATGCTGCCTGACATTGCTATGCTTTCGTAATACGTAAAAAATAAAATTGCAATTGATCTCTCAGAAATATCAATTTACCTGGCGCTCACAGCTTTCCCAAATTGCAAATAACTAACTCGACTATTGCCGAGTTACACAAAACATCCACCTGAAAACATTCTTTTAGAGACACACTTGCCAGGCGTTTTAGGGAATACGAGCTAATGTTTAACCGACAGGATGGAGCGTCACCTGGTGTATATTTATAAGTACAGGCCGTTCTCATTATTCCGATGCGGAGGATCGATCCTGCAAAGCGTGTGCCATATTTTATTAAACCCACCCGGCAAGCTCATTGCGTTTGCGGAAGAATAATAAACACTGAAAGCGCCGGAGATCGGTGGCTGAATTACTTTTCGCAGCCGAGTTTGCCGCTTGGAACGCGGTTTCAGCATCCCTTTAGTGTGTCGCGCTGCGCAGAGCCGGCGCTTGTTTAACTCGGCAGTGTTTACCGCATTGCGAGATTATATCATGGTTTATAGTGCACTGCAGTGAATGTTTAATAGAGTGGTACAATGGAGGAGGTATACGCTCATAGGTGTGTTACGTACGTATCACATACGTATATGCACACGTGCATATCTAACTTGCACCTTGTCCCAGAGACCTTCGTCCCCTCGGCTCATCTTTCTACCCTCCCACTATCGTTCCTCTCTCTTCTCATTTCCCCCTCCTCCCCCCTTCTTTATCAGTTCCCAGTCAGTGATTCTGAACCTTAAAAGTTTCTCTAACGCCAGAGATGGGGAAAGCTTTTATTTAAATAGCATTTCGAGTAACGAAATTATTGCTTTAACTTAATATACAAAAGAGAACAGTAATTGAAAAAAAATATATTTACACACAATAAGTAGTAGTTATTGAGTTGATAAGTTTGTATTTCTATTTTTCACGAATTTCTCAAATCTGAAACTGCCCAAAACAAAAATATTGCACGAAATGGGTGCAGGTTCAAAATTTGCAATAAATCGCTCATTTGTTATCGGATTTGCATCAAACGTGCAGCAAGAGATGTAGAATTTTTTTTTCGTATATTACACGTCGTAACTCAAAAACTGTCAAAAATGAAGTTGCACCCCTCTTGTTGCAAGGTCCTCAATTAGACTTCAGATTAATAAGCTTTATTGTTGGGTTTATTTTATACTATATCAACTGTCTTCGATATATAGAAAGGGTGGTGACGGATTTTCAAATTTCCATCTTGATTTACGTCGATATTATCTTTAAAGAAAAATGGCTTAAATAAAAACTTCATGGTTTTAAAGGAATTATGTCAAACCCTCAGCTTCCATAAAAATAAGGGATAGTAAAGGACAATATTCGTGATTCACGTGGGGCAAAAGCACAGCCAATTTAAAAATCAAATTAGGTGGTATTTGTTTGCTGTATTTGTTTCAATTTTGCTGAGTAGGGATCAAAAGATTTTATACACAAGCAGCTACATCAAAGTTACCCTTGTAAAAGATGTAATGGGTCGAAATTGAACGGTTGATTAGAAACACAACTCCTTTGACAAGATTAGAAGAGTCATGTAGAAAAAAAACATTGTAAGAGCCAATTACGTAGCTAGGGACAAACAGGATTGCCACTTACGGTGCATGTAAATTTAAACGAATGGCACACTTACTTTTCTGTACAACTAAGAGGTGGCACATACAGTGTTTTCTACAAATACAATTCTTTCTTCCCTGAATCTCGATTATATTAATGCAAAAAATTAAAAAAAAATGTGACGCATTAGGTTATTGTACTTGCGTATATTTTAGCAATCAAACTAAATCAAATTTCGTAAATAATTTGAAGCCGGGGAAGTTTTTTCTCCCTCCTGAAAAATTTGATTTTTGACACTCACAGTGTTTTCTACAAGGATCAGTGGTGCACTCAGAAATTAATCTTGAGGGGAGTCGACTTAAGCGGATAAAAATATTTTTGATGCAAATTGAATGAAATTCATTAGGTGGTTATAAAAATTTATTTAAAGAATAAAATCCAGTTTTCTTTTCTTTTCTTTTTACAAACCCCCTACCCGAAACCACGGGACCCGATTTGTGATTCGGGAGCCGATTTTCTTGCTTAAGAATTTCTACATTTGATCACGCTGCAAAATCACAACTTAAAAGTTATCGGGTATCCGAGACCCGCCCCTGCTGTGATATTGTACTGCTTTACGAACCGTCCAGGAAGCTGCAGTACAGATTTGTACCCATTTTAAAGATTTGAAGGTGATTATAAATACAATTTTAATACTACAATACTTTGTGAAATAAAAACTGAGGAAATCAACGAGTTTGCGCAGTGTACCCCGACGCAATAAAAGAGTAGATTTAAGAGATTACGGACCCATTATTAATCAAGCTTCCATCGAAGCACTTTATCGATTAATCGTATCATCCTTTTCACATCATTCCTCATCCCCTACCACTTACGTGCGCCATTGGAAGTAGCTTCCTCCGGTCGTACCTTAAGTCCCTCCGTTTCAGTTTGCTCCTCTTCCCCTGCAGATAGATCCGCCGAATACATAGAGAGCCTGCAGGATTTTTCATTTCCATCGCGCCTTTTCGATTATTTCCTTTCATCGAGGGTTCGCCTCTCCAAGCTCCTTCTCGAGAGGATCAGGAAGCATCCCCTAACCAGTCTAACCGTTAGAGTCTATCGCGTCACGATCTACTTGCGATTTCTTCCCTTTGAACATCGCGAGGATTTTTAGATATCTTCGGCATCTATAAGTGCGCGCCGACGAGAAGTTTTAACGAGAGGCTCCCCTCTTCTCCTCTTCGAGACGAGACGCTTGGCGTAGTGGAATAGAATGGCCCCGGCTCGTTCCGGTTTTATGCGCATCTTGTTTCAAGACCCTCCGACTTTTGTGGGTCGCGGAGTGAAAATTTTACCTGGACGACACGCTCTTGCTCTTCGTTTTTCGGCCTTTCCCTTTGAGGAAAAACTTTACAACTTCCCGTGACCAGGCCGAGGGATGAATGGGAGAGGTGTGTACCAGACCTGTGTTTCCATTCCTCTCGAATGTCGTCTTATCATCTGCCCTATCGTGGTCAGCTTTTTGGCGCCTGAATTGTTTCGCGTCGCTTCTGGACTTCGTTGCTTTTATCTACGAGCTTGACTAGACGAGGGAAAATGTGATTACGATCACAACTGCTTTTATGTAGGTACCTATGATAGTAGCAGAAAGTGGATGGCTTAAGGGGAATCCTGTTTTATGGGCTAAAGGCATAGCAAAATTTAGGATTTTTTTTTTAAGAAACTAGCATTTCGATTCAGCTGAAATTTGGAGCATGTTTTTATGCATCCTCGAAGAGGTTGCAGTTTTTTTTTTATTCATTTTTAATAATAAATGTAGGAGTTATGCATCACGCCCCGCAAAACTCGTCGTCCACTGGTGTGCGTGATATTTACCTTCCAGGTAATCTGAAACAGAAAAACGAAACGGTGTTTTAGTTTGTACATATGTAGCTTCAATTTCGATGAACCAGAATATCGCTCAGTTCTCTACTTCTTTTGTTACATAAGAAAATTCACGCAAAATTGGATAGCAAAAATTAAAGGTTAAGACCTTTCAGTTTGAAAATTCTTCATACTGTTCAATAATTTTTTTTTGTTTTTTGCTGGTTCATCAATTTCAAGCTACACATGTATAAAATAAAACGCCGTATCATTTTTCTGTTTCAGATTACCTGGTAGATAAATATCGTGCACACGAACGGACGACGATTTTTGTACGGCGTGATGGTCGATCATGCATAACTACTATATTTGTGGTTAAAAATGAATAAAAAAAAATCTGCAGCTTCTTCAAAGATGCGTCAAAACATGGTCGAAATTTGAGAGGAATCGAATCGCTGATTTGTTAAAAAAAAAATCTCAAATTTTGCTATGATTTTAGCTCAAAGAATAGGAATCTCCCCAAAAACTAATTAAAACGAATTAATTTAAACACAGTATTTTTTCCATAATTTTGTGATGTTTATTTTGCATAAAATTACCAACCCGTAGAACAACTACATTATACAATTATTAAAACTACCAAGCCACAGTTCCATTTTAGGCTTAGGAAACAAAAGCTACAGAAAGCTTAAAATAATATTAATTACGTTTCAATTAATGTATACAATATAAACATATACTCGGCAAAAAAGTCGTGTGCAGCAGTATAGTTGGAGGGCGTCTTTGCTGAAAGGTCGATGCTCGAAAACAGTTTTAGCAGCCTGCCCAGTAAGCTCGCAAGCTCGTCGCGAGCCCCGCACGATTCCGATATGCAATTAAGGTCGCTGTTTCGACGTGCAACAGGGAGAAATACGGCGGAAATAAAGATGAGCCAGACAGTAGCACCTTGATGAAAGTTTAAAGCCGAGTTTAAGCTTGAAAGATCATGCAGTCTTGCTAACATAACTTTCACGCCGTCGCGGATCTAGGGAGCAGCGACAGAACTGATTTCTCGTTTGCGTTACTTCAGCGAGATCGCGACGCGGAATAAATTGATTCGGCACGCACCAGCTGCGGTGTAATAACGAGGAAATTGTAGAAGTCTCGGCACGTTGCGGGACAGTGGGATATTTATGTCCGTTCATAAATAAAGTAACAAACGTGACAGGCGCGCCACTTAGCGCTGAAACTGATCGAATAAATATGTAGGTACAAAGCACGGGGTGAAACATTACTCACAGACATTACTACCAACAAGTACCTAAAGACTAACAAGGGAAGTTCGGTGGCCCCAGCGTTCCGATTTTTTTTTTTAAACTGTGCAAATTTGTAGAGGGCTCCAATAGAAGTATCAGGCAATTTTTCGTTTCTGCCCATTTTCGGGGTGAACACACCCCCTAAGGGTTAATGAGTGTTTTCCTACTTTCCAGTATATCTTAAAAACTATAGTAGATATAGAAAAATTGTAATAAAGAAAATTGAATGGTTTTTGTGCTGTATAAAACTGTGTAATCGAATTCGTTAAAAATCGTGGTGGGGAACGTTTTCGTGTTTACACTGCAAATTTTAAACAATTTGATTACACAGTTTTGTGGGGTAGAAAAAAAAACGTTAAGTTTTTATTCTAATAACTTTTTGGTATCTGCTATAGTTTTTAATATATACCCGTACAGGAAAGTAGAAAATCACACGTTAATCTTTAAGGGCTGTTTTCACTCTGAAGAATCGAAAATGTGCGAAAAATTCACGTGCTCTACAAACCTGCGCAGTTTCAAAAAGAAGGTCGGAATGTTTGGGTAAGCGAAATTTCCCTTATTTAGTGTTGAATTTTAAATGTGACGTCGAATGTTTCGTTGGAATTGTTGGAAAATTCTGTCCAATTTCCAGGCGATGTTTACCAACGCGGGAGTCGTGATTTTAACGTTGTTTCAGGTAGGAACTGGCTCAATTTTTTATATTAGGGTTCTGCTAAATAAAGTGCTACCTAGACCCGTGCTTAAAACACAATTACCTCGACTGTATAGTTAATGGATCGTTCAACACCTGCCTCCTTTAACGGGACTACCGCGCATGTTTAATGTAACGAGCGGGAACGTGAAACAAATTGGAACGTAATCCTTTTTTCAGGTATGCTTTAACTTCGTACCCCGTAGCTTTCCGGGGCTGCAAATTTTCCAGCGATTGGGTTATGCGCTTCCCCGCCGTTTTCTTCCGTGAAACGAGCCGCGTAACAGAAAATCATGGTGTACGTTCCATTAAACTTCACGACGGAGATTAAAATGTACGGCTGCTGTGTAGGAGCACGTGGGAACATATACCGACTGAGTTAATGTTTTAATGTCTCTCAACACATTCCCTGCCCGTGCGTATGTAAATGGTGCACCGTCCGTGGCGCACGACCATTTCACACGTGACACGGCTTTATAAACTGCTGGATTATAAATATCGAACTCCCGGTAACGTCTAGCTGTGTAAACTTTAAATATCAAAAACATTGGGATCGTAAGATCGTAGGACATTGATTGATTGATTGATTGATTGCGAGCCGATTAATTTGAGGCAAAAATCGACTGGTATTCAGGGCCACATTTTTGTAATTTGTTGTATCAATAAATTTGGGCATTAGTAATAGGTATACGCGTGCGCTACTAATTGCTGTGCAATACAGCCCCATACTAGGGTTGTAATGAATATTCGAGTAATTTAAGTATTCGAATATCGGAGAATTTAAATAATCTAAGTGTCCGAATATCGGGGAATTCGAATGATCTAAGTATTCGAATGTCGGAGAATTCGAATGATCCAAGTATTCGAATATCGGAGAATTCGAATAATTCCTTCGAATATTCGAATAATTAGGAGTATTCGAATATTCGAACACTATTCGAATAATTAGGAGTATTCGAATATTCGAACACTATTCGAATAATTAGGAGTATTCGAATATTCGAACACTATTCGAATAATTAGGAGTATTCGAATATTCGAACACTATTCGAATAATTAGGAGTATTCGAATATTCGAACACTATTCGAATTATTAGAAGTATTAGAATTATTCGAATATTTACAGTTCTACTCCATGCGTGGTCTATATGATAAATCTGGAGACTCCGGTGGTCAGATTAATGATACAAAGATGTCCGTCTGTTGAAAATACGTTTACTAATTTCGAGGTGTATTTAAAGTTCTTATATCTAAGCGATCGTGTCACAGAAAGTGTTGACGAAAGTCTAGAGAGTTTCCTACTGTCTGTGTAAATTCCTTCCCTTTGCCTCCTCTATTGGGTAGTAAAAATCACTTTTGTGTAACACAGTTTGAGATTTCTCGTACCGTGCATAACATTCACTCATCCACATGCGCAGAATTATTTTGCTTCTTAACTTTCTTTGGCAAGTGTACCTATATTGCGCTTCCATCGAGGAAATAGCCGTCGTTAAGCACTTTTGAATTTTGGAGTAAGCTGTGCAAGCGAGACTGAATGCAGGCCGTGAATGGGTTAAATGTTTGATGAGTCTGAGTTTTTTTCCCCGTAACAGCGGATAAGGGAAACGTTTCTACCCTCGATTCGCCTTCTCCCTTTGTGTCGGTGTTCTGTACTCCGCTTTTCAACAAGTTATATACATCGGCTCTCGCGAGGTATTGTTTCGTTGTTCGTCGCTGCCTGATCTAAAGCAAAAACCCAAAAGGATTTTTAATCAGTAAGAGTGTAGCTTACGCCCCTATCAGATTTATAAAAAAAAATACAAAATTAAAAAAATGGCGAGACTTTGAATTTAAACTCATTTCTGGCGTCTTTTTCGTCTTTGAACGGCCTTAAACATGTTAAAGAAAGACTTTCTCAATTCAATTCTGCTAGCGGCTAGAATTATATGTTTTCTGAAGGTGTACGAAAAAGATGAACCAGAATGGCGCACTAGAAGTTGAGATACTGTGTGCATCGTCACGAATAATACCGTTTTGAGGAAAACCCATATCTCCATTAATTATTATTATATACTGTTAGACTTTTTGGTAAAATATAGAATAATATATTTATTAACAATAAGTGATGTTGATGGTACAATGGTAAAATACAACTCTGCTAGTACTATACTATGTCTCTGCACCATGGAGGCTCTGTGCAGACTGAACGGAAAAACTGTAGCCCTCCGCACCCTTCCCTGAGTTAACTGCGTCCCTAGAAACAAGACAAAAGGTCGGGAAAAAACGCCAGGCGTCAAGAGGCCCAACGGTCTCCAACTGCTATCCTGCTTCTATATACGTGTTGATATCGTTCCACTCCAACATACATGGCTGAATTTTTTTTTACAACTTACTGAAATGTTAATAAACACGTGTGGATAATACTCATGGCTCATTGCTGCGTAGTGTTTTTGTGCGTCGCCCTTAAAGAGGACAGAAGATCCCCTGTCTCTAGACGACAATCCCCCTTTAAGGTGATAGGTGCTACACATCCCGCCAACAGGAGTTACATCGTGGAAGAGGTGGACAAGATCCCACAATAATTAATAAATAACAAGAAGGATCGACATTAAAAAAAATATTTTCTGCAAGTTCAAAGATGCCTCCTCATATCCTAAAAGAGTTTAATGCAATATTAACGATAGTTTTTTTTTTTAAAAATTTTTTTAAAAATCATAAACTTCAGGGGCTGTTACATGAGAATCCCCCCTTAAGTAGCGAGACGTTTAAGGTTCGTAGGGCTTTGTAATGAGTGGCGGAAAACACTTTCGCTACTTTCTACCTTCAAGATATCACATCACATGTCGCCTGAATGTGTGCGCAAACACAACAATATGTTGATTCCACCAGCTGTGGGCAATTTGCTTCAGATATCTATGTAACTGATATTAAATAATGCGAGGGTGTTAAAGGGCCTGTACACTTATCGTACTATGTTCGATACGAGTGTTTGAGCAATAATTGAGGCGTGTGGAACTGTTGTACAACCAGTCGTACGCCGCTGTGTTGGATGTTAGTATTGCCATAAAACCTGTTGTACGATTGATTGGATGAACGATGGGTTGCAACGCGTGTGAGAATTCAGCGACTATGTAGTTCGAAATTACCAGTGCGATTTGCACATTGTTCTAATTGTGGCCATGCGAGCGCCAGCAGTTGGTTCATTTGTTTGGAGTAACAGCTTTACATGAAAATTGACGTTCCTTTTCCAAAGCCAGTTCTTGCAGCATTTCCTCTTTTTACCTTTTCTTATTTCTTCGAAAAGATCGTGTAGGTATGTTATAGTAGCCACGTTGCAGGAATCATTTCTAGCTTATTCGATGCTAGCTTTACCACTCGGTTTCGCCCGGAATTTAGATTCTGATTTTATATAAAAAAAAATATTTCTATAGTGTCTTTTTTTGGTGAAAATAGTCACATTCGTCTGGATTAGCCAGGCATAATGAGCTCAGGCACCTTTCGTGATCCAAGAGTTTAGCATTGAAAAGTTTTTAGGCCACAGACAAACACACAGACATAAATTTGCGTAACTAGTTCCATAACAATGAACCCTTATTCTTTCTTATGATTAGTCGCGGATATACTACTTTATAATAGATGATATTTGTGGGAAATGAGTTGCGACAAGTCGATACAGCAATATATGAATCACCGCTTTCAATATCTTCGGATCCATCGAAGTAAGAGAAAAGTTAGTCCAATAAAAGTTGTTGCTTACGAGAAGGTCAACCCTACTTTTCTAAGACGTACCATATTTTTTATATTTATTTGCTAATAACAAATATTCTTAAGGCAAATAAAAGACTTATAACACAAGGTCAATCAGGTTCATGGAAAGTCTGTTACATGAGTTCACTTCTGCTATATGCGATATTCGAAATTTTGGTATCGATTCTAATGACGTCAGAATTTATTGAACCATAAAAATATGACGTGGCGTAAAAAAGACGGGGCTGAACTTCATATCTCGTAAGCGGCTTCGCTTATAAAAAAAAAAATCAGTATGGCCATACGATGGTCCCTTTCAAACTAAACAAATTTTATACCAAAAAGTTTTCTCTTACCTCCATGGTTCCGGAGGTATTCAAGGTGTGAATGGTAATCCTTATTGGTCCACCCTGTATATTAGAGTGGTCTTTAGCTACGGATAATGAAAAAGTTTTTTGGCCTCGCCCCCTGAAATGATTACTAATCCATAAAAGCATAGTACCCATTGTGTAAAAGATAGGCTCGATCGGATAACGGTAAAACGTACCCAAGGCGCCCTTAGATTCTACATGTAAAATCCCAAGAGCGCCTTCTGCAAATCCTTTGGTAAAGTTGCCCAGCTATCTAGCTGTTCCTTCGGCTCCTGTATTTACTGTTGTTTAATGTATCTTTCAGATCACAGATCATAATCTTTCACACTGCGGAGTCACAATTGAAGGGTCCTTGCAAAAAAACACTGTAAGTGCCCAGACTCAAATTCTATACTATGTACAGTATTACTATTGGCACGCAGAACACTTTCCCCCAAAAAAATTCTTTTCACTTTTGACACTTACAGTGGTTTCTACAAGGACTCTCCAATTATCACCAATGTAATATCGAATGTTCTGCTATCAACTAATAACGTGACTAAATAATGTGAATATATTATTACCGAGCTTGAGAATCGCTCACTTTTAACAGATTTTATCGAGCCAAGGGAGGCTCATTCAGTTTCACTGCCTTTTCGAAACAGAGTTTCCCATTTCATCCTGGGTTCATTATTATACGAATATTATTATGTGGCCTTAAACCTGTGTTTTCATCGTTTGGAGGTAGCTTGGAAATTTTGATAATAATAGGAGCTGTTATTACTCTTTCATTACACGTTATTTAAATCCATTGATTTCGCAAACTCATTCCATAGCTCAGCCAGAATGAACAATAACGGATTAATTTGATCTTTTAGATCCAACCACTGATATCGGATAGAGTGTATCGCGACCTAGTTGAAATTACCAAGGAACAAGCCGACTGCTGATTCGGTAAGGTTCCATCTTCGCCCGTTAAGTCAATCGAAATGTGATTAGACTTAGTTTCTTGCTGCTACAGCTAGCTAAACTTCTCCAGGCGAGGTAGCTTTGCTAGGCTAACTGTTTATGTTGGAATGCAGTCGAATTACCCTGAGCCTTCCCAGGTTCACCGTGTTCAGAAGATTTACCACTTACGAGGGAGCATCCCGCACCCGGAAATTCGAAAAATTCTGAAACTTCGTGAATACGTAGGGAATTTCCTCCTGATTACAACGGAATTTTTCTTCGCAGCCCGAATTCAATCTAAGGGGGTGTAATTGACCCCTGAAAATCCGGTTATTTTCAGATTTTCTGTTATAACTCGTGAAATATAAAATAATTTTTGTACCAAATGATAGATCTAATTAAAAGAAGTAACTTTTGTCTTAAAACTTTTTTTCTATCTCTTACAGTTCGCGAGTTATAGTACAAAACCTAAAAATAGGCGAATTTTCAGGGGTTAATTTCACTCCCTTCGAGTGAATTTGAGCAGCAAACAAAAATTGTGTCGTAACGAGGAGGAAATCTCTTACATATTCACAAAGTTTCAGAATTGTTTGAATTTTCGGGTTCGGGATCTTCCCTTCGTTAGCAAATTCTTTGGAATTCCAGGGAATTTTGTTGTACTTAGCGTTCAGGCGTGGCTTCTTATAGTTAAATATTGTCGAGTGAGTTTCGATAATCGCTTTCATTAACTTCAGAGGGTGTTAAACGTATTCTGTGTTATCTGATTGTTTGAATTTCAGAGCACCTCAATTTGCGCCAATATAATTAATATCAGTCGGAGACAGGTCCGTCTGATGTGTTGAATTTTTGATGAGTTGTGATGCGCCACCAAAGTATTTAGTTCCGATCGATACTGCCCAATGCTTTAATAGAATTTCACGTTATCGCTATTTCTTATTAAAGCAGCATATCTGGATTCTGTTTGAAGCTTCAAAGATGCGTGGGAACAGATTTTCATTTGCGTTTTTGCGAGATTTGAAAAATCTCACGAGATGCTCGTTCCTACAATCACCCTTTTTTTCCTGAACGAATGGTGTCGACTAATTGTAATTCATAAAATATAATTTAATCGTTTAGCCCGTTCAGTGCAGGTCAGTTATCACCCAATAAAAAGCAACGACTACCTATATCAAGACCACTTTTTCCTCTGCCAGCCCAGTGTAACTCATTTCTGGCTTTTAACATTCAAATTCAGCGTGTAATTTGAATAATCGATTGTCGACTCGGATTCAGCTCAGTCGATTAAAATCAAGTGGTAATAGTGGTAAAAAGTTCTGCGAGCACTTTCATCGAGCTGACTTCCCGCGACGCGGGTGACATTAAACGGTAACGAGGGATTTTAATATTCATTACGTAAATGTTTCATGCTTGAAAATAATAGCGTTATGACCTGCCGTTCTGAATGAACGGATAAACATGCGATACATAAATATTACGCCCGTAGGTACTCTGTCGCTTGCAAAAATGTACCCTTTTTTACGCCCCTTCACATAATTTTTTGTAGGGGAGACCGGGGCTAAAAGTTCCGGGGGTAAGTTGTTCCGACGGCTCTATCTTCAAAATAAAAAGAGCGTTGTACTTTAAATTATTTTTTCCGTGTGAGTTGATCACGCCACTCTGTCGCCCACTTTAATAGCGTCCGCGACAGCGAATTGTGTGGTTGTAAGCAAGGACCTATTAGTCGCGTACCAGATAAGTAAAAAATTTTCTATCATTACTTTTTCGTCTATTTCAATTATTTAACGTCGATATTATAGATTGAATCGTTTTTATCGATCAAATGACATTTAAGAACATGGTGTAATAGTGTTTATCGTTTGAATACATATATAAGCAGAATAGTCTTTGAAATTGCTACATGTGTCGGTAGGGGCTAGTTGTTACCGTGACTTGGGGCACGTTGTTACCGTAAAAACTTGCCCCGCCGCAAATAGGTCTGTGAAGATAGCACCCCCAAATTCGATTTTTTAAAAAAACTCAACGGCATTCGTTTGTTCATCGTGTGCCCACGTTTGTCCATAAAAAATTTTCGTTTGCCCACCCTTCAAAAAAAAATTATGGCAAAAAAAAATTTTCATCAGCACCCCCATGAAAACATTTTAATGATTTGTCGGTGGGAAATGATTGTCCTTCGTTTGCCCACGTTTGCCCATAAAAAATTTTTTTTTGCTCACCCTCCAAAAAAAGTTATGAACAAAATAAAAAATTTGTCTTCATCACCCACGATGAATGCATTTCAATTTTTTAAAAGAAGGATACGAATATACCCGACCTGGCCACGTTTGCCCACTCTCAGATTTTATTTGCCCACCCTCCAGAATTTAAATAAAAAATAAAAACCTCGAAAAGAAGGGTACAGGTGAAGCGATCGCGTTAAAGTTCGATTATTCTCGAAAATATTATCAAAATCGTTCTTTCAACGGTGCAGTTCGTTAGTTTAGATGTAGAAGAGATTTGCCCATCCATTAATTTCGTATGCCCACCCTTCAGAATCGAATCATTAATGAAGATAGCCAAGAAGTGCGATACCCGTTGAAGCGATCGCGTTAAAGTTCGATTTTTCTGGAAAATATTATCGAAATCGTTCTTTCAACGATGCAGTTCATTAGTTTAGATGTAAAAGAGATTTGCCCATGCATTAATTTCGTATGCCCACCCTCCAGAATCGAATTATTAATAAAGATAGCCAAGAAGTGCGTCGTTGGAAAGAATTCGAGTGTATCGCAGACATCTGTTTACGTTTCGGCAGTGGCACTCGGCGCTGCTACCCTTTAGGGTATCAACGCTGCGTGTCGTCATCGAACGTGCCGAAACGTAAACAGATGTCTGCGATACCCTCGAATTCCTTCCAACGACGCACGAAAGTCAGTCGGTCTACAGAGTTCGGACGCGACTCTTGCGAGACCGTGCATTCATTTACGGTTTGTGAAGTAACTGTGAGATTATATTATTTTCCGTTGTGCGATATCATTGCGGTAATTAGTGAAAAATGACTAGAAAACCACTCTGGTGATATTCTGCACATGCTGCAGATGTGTGAAAAGTGTGAAGTGTTCGATGAGCGATACAAATTTAAGTGTCGTTCCAATAAAGTGAGAAAGAAGTGTGTGCAACATTTTTTGGATAACATGTCACCAAACACCTTCAACCTTTACGGTGAGTACAATTGATTTTGATAATTCATTCGGGAAAAAACGAACGGAAAGGTATTCGGTTCAACGGGTACCGCACTTCTTGGCTATCTTTATTAATAATTCGATTCTGGAGGGTGGGCATACGAAATTAATGGATGGGCAAATCTCTTCTACATCTGGACAAACGATATGCATCGTTGAAAGAACGATTTCGATAATATTTTCCAGAAAAATCGAACTTTAACGCGATCGCTTTAACGGGTACCGCACTTCTTGGCTATCTTCATTAATGATTCGATTCTGAAGGGTGGGCATACGAAATTAATGGATGGGCAAATCTCTTCTACATCTAAACTAACGAACTGCACCGTTGAAAGAACGATTTTGATAATATTTTCGAGATTAATCGAACTTTAACGCGATCGCTTCATCTATACCCATTTTTTCGCGGTTTTTATTTTTTATTTAAATTCTGGAGGGTGGGCAAATGAAATCTGAGAGTGGGCAAACGTGGCCAGGTCGGGTACATTCGTATTCTTCTATTAAAAAATTGAAATGCATTCATGATGGGTGATGAAGACAAATTTTTTATTTTGTTCATAACTTTTTTTTGGAGGGTGGGCAAAAAAAAATTTTTTATGGGCAAACGTGGGCAAACGAAGGACAATCATTTCCCACCGACAAATCATTAAAATGTTTTCATGGGGGTGCTGATGAAAATTTTTTTTTGCCATAGTTTTTTTTTGAAGGGTGGGCAAACGTGGGCAAACGATGGACAAACGAATGCCGTTGAGTTTTTCCAAAAATTCGAATTTGGGGGTGCTATCGTCACAGACCTACCGCAAATGTATAAATTGTTTCCGCTGTGCTTTAAGATGCGAACATATGAATGAAAGGCGGAAAGGGACACGACTTCGATCGAAGTTATGCGTAAAGATAAATAAAAACTGTCGCTTTTGGTTTTCTTTTAAAGATATTACATTTTTGTTGGTCCGAACCTTCATAAATAACCATTATTAATAAAATTCTGCTTTATTTCATTAGAAAATGAAATATTTCATTAAAAGGCAACTCTTATATCATAGTAACAACTTACCCCAATGCGATAACAACTTGCCCCATATAGGGGTAAGAAGTTCCGCTTCGATCAGCCACAAATAAATTACTCTCTATGGGAAACCTATTACAATATATTCAACACAAGCTTAAAATCAGAAGATATAATAAATTTAACAAGAAATTAGTCAATAGTGAAGAGAATAACTACATTATTTTCCAGTCATTTTTATGGTTTATCGAAATCGGAACTTTTAGCCCCGGCCTCCCCTACAGAATTTAAGGGGTTACGCCACCCTGAAAATTTTGAAAAATGGATTTTTTTCTTTGCATTTTCTTATTACGCGAAGTTTTAAGAATAATTTACGGCATGGTAGACGCAAAAGTTCCCCAAAATAGCTATTTCGCAGCAGGTAGCGACCATTCTACTTTTCTTCTATTGCGTTTTTCTCGAAAGTATATTCTCAAACGTGATATATCAAATATCTCCAAAACTGTTTCTCCGATTGATTTCAAACTTGGTACGCATATTCTTAATGGTATTGTCTACAACGTAGCACATCATTTTTTTTCATGCGACAACCCATTCGTGTATAATAAATGTTTTAAGTTCGTTTTGTCAGGTGAAAAACGAATAATTTTCTTCACCTTGCTCTCATTTGTGTAATAATTTTTTTCTCTCGAATCCGTATGCTGCATTGTAGGTATTTTATTAAGGAACACGAAAATCATCATGTTTTTCATTTCAGATGAGCCTGGGCGTTATAATTTGTTATATCAGTCACGCGTGTAACGACGAACGAGCTCCGCGGGACGACAAATAACTCGGTCATTTTTTAATATTTTTGTACAGTATTTATTCAATATATGGACTAATACATGTTCTACACGTAAGAAGAAAAGAAATGATTTTCAATCTCATATTATCGGTAAAAAAAATTCGTCTAGTTTAGTACTGTTTCGAGCGCCACAGGGTGGCGTAACCCCTAAATTCACTGGCAAAAGGACCATTTTTCTCGTATTATTTATTCCACATTTTAATTCTACTTTAACGATAGAAGAAATTGATTTATTTGCAATGAAATTTTCTTATACGAGGCTTTGCTTACAATAGAATCGATTCTGAGAGTGCATTGAGTAGGTACGGATCTATTTAACTCGAGCAGGTCATAGTTGTAAGTTGCAAGTCATACCTGTTCCGTAGATCTCGATGGATTAGTATTTCTAGTCGATCTTTACATTAGAAATAATCCTGGATGGTTCTTCAGAAAATAATTTCCACGATTCGCATATCTTTGCCCGTTTAAATCTGAACAAGTTCTGTCGAAGATAGTTTTGTGTGAATTATCTTCAGGCGTGCCAGTTACGCGGGCATTGATCGCATTTTTCAATCACCATGTTTTTCCAATACACTTACGGCAATGTTACGATTTAAATTACAGCGCGAAAGTGAATTTATTTGAATGAATTCACACCTATCATGATGCCAATTGCGTTGCCCGCGTTTGCCTGGTATGCATTATTCAAAGCCCCTGGCTAAATGGTAGCAACTCGGCGCAAACACGCGTGCACGATTTGAAATGGTCAAGGATTTGATGCAGCACGCGCAGCTGTCGGAATTGGTAGCCGTTAATTACGCATTTCCGCAATATCGTTCACGCATTCGACGCGAGTGGCCCAATCCGTTCGAAATACAGAGTGGTACAAAAATCCGTGTTGGTATCTCAGATATAGGGTGTGCACATTAAATCGAGGAGAAATTTAAGTTTTCTCAATGTGCGCATGTTTCGTTGTTAAATTAGGTACATTAGAAAATCATTTATTACGAAACTGGTGCATCTCCTCTTTTCGGGAAATCTGTTTATACAGCAGCTAAACTGCATACGTAGTAAAACTACCCCAACATTTTAAGGGGGGATTCTCGTGTAACAGCCCCAGAAATTTATGAATTTTATTTTCTTAAATATTGTTAATATAGCATTAAACTCTTTTAGGATATAAGGAGGCATCTTTAAACTTGTAGATTTTTTTTTTCTATGTCGATCCTTCTTCTTATTTATTAATTATTGTGGAATCGTGTCTTTCTCTTCGACGATGGTGGTGTCAGGTGATTTAACACCTGTCACAGTCATCTGACTGCAAAAAAAAAGAGAATTTTTCTTAAAGTTAAATAATTTACGCTGGGACTGGACCTAAATTTTAATTTTAGTTTCTATTTATAATACTTTTCTCGTCGATATAAAGAATAATATGAAAAATTTGTCTAAGGAAAAAACTTACTTTTTCTTTCAATTTTTCATTTTTTTACTTTCAAGTGGACCGATCACAGCGTAAACTATCTAACTTTAAATAGTTCTTAGGATGAAAACAGTAGCTTTCCGCACACTTTTGTACGTTACACCCTTTAAAATTACAGCCGAGTCAATATGCAATGAAAAATCACGCGAGTTCAGGAAGGTTAAATAAGTCACCCTGAAAGTTTCATCAAGTTAGAATAAATAAGTTCTTCGAAATGAAATTTCCAGAAATCAAACTTCATCTTAGTCATATATACGAAATGTCCCCTCTACAAAATCAAATCGTTGCGAAGCCTTTAATAATTTTTGCTGACCAGACGGTTCATTTGTGACATACCTATGGTTTCTTTTAAACTTTCTCTCTTCTTACCGCGCAGAATATGTTGATGCAAACAAAAAATTTAACATTAAATTTCAACGATCTAGGGTTCGCCCCTGAAAGCCATGGCAAGTAGTTTCGCAACGCCCTGTGATTACTAGTGGCATAACTCAAGAAATATAAATTTTACAGGAAAAATTTAAAAAATTTGTATTTGGCTAATAGTCGAATACTGATCATATAATTTCTTCGAATTGACATTTTTAGAGTTATGCTACTGTGAAAGGGCCAAACGACGATATGGCACACCAACTGTACGATAAGGTACACGTAAACGATATTACAGTCGATTCGATGCAGCAATAACTACAAATTTCGTACATAAAATTGCACCGCTTTGTAACTTCAGTACTTCGTTACCGTTAATACACTATATGGGATAATTGATCCTCCAACGCAGATTCTGCGATGGTTGGTACGATATGCGAAGAGCATCGAGAATCGCAGCTCTTAAAAACCTCCATACGATGTTTATTGCGGCTGGCATTATGGATAAGAATCAACTGATTATTCGATGGCTCTTAAAAATTGTCGCGTCGCTGCTGGGAATTTCTGGTTTTCATACGAGCCATCCGATAGTATTATTTACGAGGGCCGATTGCGCCATTGTAAAATTATTCATTCCGAAAGCGCGCGGCTACGTGACCGTCGACACCACCGGGAATAAAAATCTTGTAAATTCTCCATCCACCGGATTGCCGTACACGCGCGATAGGAACGATCGACCTCGTTTGCGTGATCAGTGGCTGATACGACCAATCTTTTAATTGGGAGGTGCTTAGCGTGTATTAACGCTTTTCAATTTATCCATCGTTTGACCGTGTTTGACAGGATTTGATAGCTCGTTTCCAACACGAGCAACGCGCTGCCATTGCCAAGGTTACGGGAATAATCGAAATACTGAACAAATTGTTCTGCATTCACCGCCAAACTCGTCCGTTTAAGGGGGAACACCACTGTAAATTTTATTCAGAAATAATTTACAGTTTTCGTATAAAAATTTGATTACCAAGCTTTAGTAGGGTGGATGCACCATTTGTGGCCACTTTAAGATATTGTACCAGTTTCGGCCACTTCTTAAAAAATATAATATTTTTCCGTGTAAGCAATAACTGTAACCTTATATTTCTGGCGGTAGACTAAACAAAATATTTGTGATGTGAAATTCTCCACATAATAATGATCCGCAAGCCATTTAAAAATGAGATATTTAAGCACTAGGCCACAAACGGTACATCTACCCTACAATATCTTAACAGATTATAACAAAAAAAATGTATAGAAAGCATACATAAATTTTAATACGTTAAATAATTTCCTAGACCCCTCACAAAAAGCACAGGTCGCTGGCAGGACGTGTAACCATGGAACAGCAGCTCTGAAATCAAATTTAATTATTTTTTTATACGAGTAATTTCCGTCGAACGTACGGATTTTTTGATCGAAACCAAATTTTTTAAAATCGCTCGAAAAACTATCCATCCTATTTGCGGATTTTCGAAACTCTCTCTTCTAAAGCGCACCACTTTTACAAAATTAATTTGTTTAGAAAATCGACACATGCAATGGAGACCACACTCGTATAGTTTATAAAAAAAAAATTAATTTGATTTCGGAGCTGCCGTTCGAAAGTTACACGTGCCGCCAGCGACCTATGTTTTTTTTGTGAGAGGTCTAGAGGATTAATTAATATATTAAAATTTACGCATGTTTTTCTATTCATATTTTTTTTATAGTCTCTTAAGACGTTACACTAAAAGTAGGTAATAAAAATTTTATACGAAGGATGTAAACTGTTCGTGGGAATAAAATCTTAAGAAGGGCGTATTATTCCGGCCAGCACAGCAGTGTTCCCCGTTGTGGAGCTCGAAATAGCGAGGAATATTCTCGTAATTTCTATTTTTCCCCGCCATTAAGAACAATTACCCCCAAGTGAAACGTAGTAGAGAGAAAGGACTTGCAATCAATGGGCGAGGTTTAGGAATACAGGCGGGACTAATCTCCTTAAACTTCAACGGCAGGGGCACACGAGTAAATTAATTTCTACATAGGGCAGTGGAAGTGGTTTTACCGGTCACTTATCCGAAGACGAGCCGTAGAATGAAAGGATTAATCTTGCTCGGACAAAAACACGGGGCGGAAAAAGGGTAGAAGGTAGAGGGATGATCGACCGTTGGAAGATAAAGGAGCAGCAAAGGAGTGGGCCCCATTCATTCTTGTTTTTGTTCTCGATCCAGCAGAGAAACTTGCCGCGTTCAATCTAATTCCATTTGTTGTCCGAGTATCGAACGCTCTCGGAATTAGTATGAAGTGGGATTATGGCCGATAAGGTTGACCGCTCAATTTCCGGGGTTCGGCGAGTAATTTATGGAATTTTTCGTGGGAAAGAGCAGGAAAAACAGGCATGATATAGTGCCACGCGCTAGATGGACGCGGCCCGATAAGATCTTCGATCCTCGGCTGGTAGGGTGGAGGGAAAATGATTAATAGTGCCTGATGGGTCACACAAGTTAAATTCGTCAGGGTTATAGGAAGTTGTCAGCTGTGATGCGCGCGCTTGTAGAAAATATTTCAATGAACACGGTAATATATATTTAAGGGGTTATACCTAGTCAGGAGGCCGAAAAGAGGCGAATGTTTGTGAATTTTTTCTCAAAAAGCGGAAACATATATTTTTACAGAATTTTTTGCAATTAAAAGAGCAACGTTTAAAGAACATTTGGTAATTTTTTTGTAGAAAAATATTTACGTTTTTAATAAAATTACAACCGACATCCAACAAGCCTTTTTAAAAAGTTGTTTTGGGGTGAGCACTGCCATTCGGAACCAGATTATCTAAAATCAAACAAACAAAAGAGATTTAATAGTATACTCTGATTCGCGGAGGGAATTTCCGAAATATTAATTTAAAAGAAGGGCGGTTATTTAAAGTTCGCGTATACTTAATAAATCATTCTTATTAACGATGAAACATATATAATAATCGTTATGTTCAGAAAAATCTTGTTCGCTATTAAATTTGCATGAAATGTATTAATCTTGCTAGCTTGCTATTATTATGCAGACTTACGTTATGGATAATTAATTGCTGAATCCATTTTTTGAGTGATCAGACGATTCAATAAAGAAAGTGATTGATGGTTGCTAGCGCGTGACACGTGTATACATAATTTCAGCCATCTGCTGTCGAGTCGTTTTAAACGAGTCCTTGTCCACAAGCTTTATTTTAAAATTTAAATGTGGTTAATAATAGTTCTCTTCTCGATAGAAATGTAATATACAAAAAATTTAATAGAAAGGGATTAACGGATCACAGAATTGCTAAGCAAGTTAAGTTTTGTCAAATACTTCTCAAATTTTGAACTAGCATTACAATTTATAGAAGGAATATTCTGAATTCTAATTAAATTGGATTTTACAAAAGTTTCATTGCAATTTCTTTTCTAC
Organism: Andrena cerasifolii; assembly: GCF_050908995.1. Classification (NCBI taxonomy): domain Eukaryota; kingdom Metazoa; phylum Arthropoda; class Insecta; order Hymenoptera; family Andrenidae; genus Andrena; species Andrena cerasifolii. The sequence continues at coordinate 8,272,780 of NC_135123.1, forward strand.
CTAGGTATATAAATTTACAACTATTATAAGGTCTTGTGCAAACTACAATCAAGCTGCGAAAGGGGATCTTAAAACTTCAATTTCCAATGTAATACCAAGTTTTTGTTATTTAATTCAATTCATAATAATATTCATAGGTGTTGATCTAGAATATTCTATTCTGTCTTTTACTTAAAATATGTGAATATATTCCTCAGATTTTCTGTCCGAGTTTAACAGAAACGTTGTATGCGGTTCTGTAAAGGGGAATAGACAATTCAGCATAAAGTGAGAGGGTTGATTCACTTTATCAATAATTGATTAACATATGAAGCAGCGAATCGCGGACGCATTGTGTTACACGAATATTAATGGGAGTGATTCTAAATTCAAAATAAGAATTATCTCTCGAATTGCTAATAATGCAAGATGAACTATAGGCATGTTTCATGCTTTTAATTAAGAATCGTCAGCTTAGGTAAACGATGAATATGGAACTTTTGTATTTACGCGGAGAATATTCTCAACCGAGGAGAACGCATCTCAGAATAAGACGAGCTTCAATTTTTTCGTGTGCATTTAGAATTCAGGTCGATGAAAATTTCTCGGTGAAAAAAAAAAACATTACATTTTTTCATTTGTTCTTGTGAAACTCCGCAGGCGTTACCTCGACAGCCTCGATTTACAGTCTCCCTCACGGCGTTTAAACCTTCGAAACGTTCCTCTCGCAGAAGTTTCTTCAATTCGGGGAACAGATGTCAGTCCTAAGAAATAAGATCTAGAAGATAGGTCGGGTGCGAACGTTTCCATTTCGCGCCGGAAATCGTTTTCGGCGGATCGTGAAGGCGCGAGCGTGGGGGAATAATTGAACAGTGGAAACTTGTGACATAAACTTGTAATAGTCATTTAACTGGGTTTACATGGAGGACACTCGTACGAGTGACTTAAACTTAGTAACCGCGGATTCGAGGAACGTCTTGAAATATTTAAATTTCCGTGAGTTACTACGATGTAGCGAATACACCTACTTGTCTTATTTACAACTTGTCTTATTTTAATCAATCCACGTAGAAATGCTCCAAAGTATTAGAGATTCCGAAGAATATTTCAAATAAAATTCGAAGGGATTCGAGTGTGGCTATATATAATAGCAATAATGCAACGATTTTGTTGTACCAGACCTATGCAGGGTGAGTGACGATAAATAAAGCACCTAAATATCTCTGTTAGAATTGAAGACAGGAGAAAATGTCAAAGAAGAAAGTTGTACTGTTCAAGCAATTGCATTCGTAAATATAGTGATACAAATTGTAGATCTCCTGTTTGACGATATCTTCAAGATTATTTACCCTTCGTGGTCACACGTTCTTATAATGACGAATTGGTCACTTGGGGTTCACTGCACACCAACGTCATTTTTCAGTTACCATTTTCCTATTTTTGAATCTTTGAATTTCTGAGTGATAATTGTACATTCGTAGTAAAAATCTAATTTTGATACAATGAAATTTGTAGTTGGAAAAATAGTTGTGGAAAAAAGCGGTATTTTTTTATTAAAATTCGCGAAATTTTTAAATTTCAATGTTAAGGTCTACAAATTTACAGAAATATTAGAAAATGAAAAAAGAAGAGTTAGAGGTTATTGATGCTTTTTTTTTAAACGACATCATGCATTTTAATTTCATAGCGTAGTAGCTGATGTAAAGACGAGTTCGACGACATAGGATACTATGATCTTGAAATGATCTTGGACCCAGACAAAACCAAATAAATAGAAAAAAAATGAAAAAACTGAAATCCGTACGAATCCATACAATTTTTTTGTTCATTTAATATTTATAGATCTACAAAAATATAACGCAATAAAATACACTGCATACAAAACCAAATAAAAAAAGCTAAAATAAGTAAAATCCGTACAAAATCTAAATTATAATGCTTTATTTCATTCAGTATTTTTCTTCCGAAAATATGAACTCATGAAGATTAGTTTTACAGTAAACTCTTACCTACTGCAATATGCTTGTGCCCGAGGTGATTCCAAGTCAAAATATTAACGTTCTACTATATAAAACCCTTTTTTTTAAATTTATAAACCGCCTTTGTAATGTTAAAAATTTATAAAAAAAGTCTGTTTTTAATCCCGATTTTTAAAAACCGGCAAACCCTACCTGCTAGGAAGATCGTTGTTCCGCTACCTCTGTGTCCGTCGAAGAGTCCAAATACGCGATAGAGGCAAACTCCCCGAGTATTTCTCTTCAGCGTTACATTTTTCGAGATTCCAGACTTACAGACATTTTTTCAAATACGTAGAACGACCCGCTCGGGAAACGTACCAGCCATTTGCCATCTCTTTTCTGAAAATAGGTGTAACGAGAGGTAATGAAATAATTAGTATGCGTGTAATTTGAATATTCAGTACAAACGGGACCACTGTGTAATGGAATAAAGTATTTCAGTGATTTGCGGTAAACGAGCTGCTGAGAAAAATTCACGGGACGAGCAGTGAAACACAATGAAAAGAGGGACGAGAGTGAATTCCGTGTCTTTGGGACGCGTAACATTCGCCGCGCAATAAATGCAGCTTTAATAAACCAGTAACTATTCATGCTCGGGAATTGCAACGTTTGCCTTCGCTACTCCACAAAAGCTGATAATCGGCAGTTTCTGCGAACGTGGCATTTCATAATGGAATATTATGAATGTTTCAGCGATCATGCCGCCTACATTTAGGAGGAAGCACGAGGGGATAACGTGGAATTAAGCTGGTCGAAATTAAAATTCGCGCTCGCGCGCGCGCGCGCGCGCCACTCTTAAATCGCCGTGTCGCTTACATTAATCCCCGGCTTCTGACGACGGCAAAATAATATTTTGTCATATCGTTATTAAAGTTGCCTGCGCGCGGGATTAAGCAACGCGGTAATAACGGCGCGTTAACGCTAAAAATCGTGTATAAAAAACTGCAGCCCTGTTAGTGTGCTCAACTTAAAGTTAAAACGCGACAGCACCGTAACTTTTGACGACCACTCCACCTTCCATTGTTAATCTGCTTAAACTCGCGCCTTTTGCATATTTCATAACCGTGTTCCGTATATTTAATCGCGCAACCTTCCGTCCCTGCGTTTACTTTATACCCGCTTTCTTCTTTTTCATTGTTTGCTGAAAGGAGAATTTTTTCTTCCATCGACTTGTCACAGCCGAGTTTCATACCCTTTAATAAATCTGGCATTTTTTTTTATTTCAGACCAATGGTTTAGGTTTAGATGCTACAGGTTCCACCGTGTTGGATGAATTTTTCACACCTCGACTGTAACGACTGCCCAGTGCCGTCTGCAATGATTAATTATAAAACAAAAAAAGTATTTCTATAGCTTAATACATATCCTTAATTCAATGCAATAGGTTCCATTAAATCATATATTGTAGTTTTCCTTTAATGAATTCCTAAAGATAACCCACTTTTATGGGCTGCAGACCGGAACAGCCCCCTTAAAGAAAATCAAAATTTGATTATAACGAGAGCACAATTGGAATTAGCAAAGTTGATTTCACAATCTTTGCGTGAGAAGGTTTTTAATGTTTTTCGCGAATTAAACGATTAAAGGTACAATTGGAATTAGCAAAGATGATTTCACAATCTTTGCCTGAGAACTTTTTTCGTGAATTAAAGGGAATTAGCTTCTTTCATACATGAGTCAATTTTTTTGGGGGGGGGGGGGGTAGAATCGACAGAGCTGTATTTTATTTTCGACAACCCTGAGATACCAAAAGTGCGGCGTCTCTTTCAATGCGGCATCTGTCCCGTAACCACCCTACAGGCAGTTGGTCCGTGCTATGAACATTAACGTATTACACGTGGATAAGAGACGCTACAAAATTTTGTTCCTCAGAATGTCAAGTGTAATAAAATTTCGTGCTGCTAAATTTTGCGTATAGATCTATGCGCACAAAAGGCTCCAATTTATACAACTAAGCGCAGAAATAATTAATGGCTCGCAAAACTCTACAGGCAGGCCTGGAATTACTCAACGCGTTACAGTTCCGCTGTTACTGCAACTTAATTACAGTTTCGCTTTTATGTGCACTTACATATAAAATCACGGTGAAAAAAAAAACAGAACTTAGAACTCGATTTACCCGTAAATTCGCCCTATGCGCTTAAAACATAATTATACACGTGGTGCACCTACTACCTGCCCGTACATGCAAAATTTCAAGCAAATCCGTAACTCGAACCTCGTGCGCTTCCCCTCGTCAAAGAGAAAGAGTCTCGCACACAGTCTGATATTACATTCATACCAAAACACGGGAGCCAGCGGCCGCGTTCCTGGATGCAATTATTAACGAACATGCTCGATCGCAAATTTGTAATTAGATTTCTTCATGGCCGCGCAATATTCCCCGATTCTCCCAGTTGAACAGTCACTTTTATTCCCCCGGACACAGCCGGCGAGTTCCCCGCCTCAAAGCCAGATAGACCATCGACCGGTTAAAAAATTTGATCCCGGCAGCGTGGCTACGGGGCGCCGGATAAGTTTCTCGATTCCAGCTCCCGTCCGTTCCAGCTTCGGCCTCTGTAAACCGGATTTTACGCGTCTCTAGGTTGCGTTAATGCAAATGGATTAATTCGTTTCAGCTGCGAGGTCGGCGGGACTTTCGGGGAAACGATTAACGGATCTACGGAACAGCGATGGGCGAGATCGCAACCGGGGAGGACAGGGAGACTGGGGCAAACAGGGGATCGCGGCAGTTGAGGAAACTTGGCAAGGAGGCGAGGGGTGGGGGGTGGGGGTGGGGGTGGAAAGGGGGTTGGCGACAAAGGTGCGAGAATCGAGCGAGTTGCTTCGGGCGTTTCGAGAATAATTTGCATTATTCGCACGGAGGGTTGCCCCATCGGTGCGTTAATGGGTCTCTGGGACCTGAGATTCGGCTGTTCCATTTCTTTCTTCTCTTCTTTCCACCTTCTTCCGCGGTCGGGTTTGAGAAAGCCTAGGCGTCGGCGAGCGTTGCGGCTTTGTCCCGCCGCGACACGCCGTGCAACCGAGACAATGCTTTCTCCGCAAGCCGGCTTCTTCCAAGAGACAAATACGATCGCCCGGAGTGATAGCGAGCCTTGCTGTCTAGTAGCATTAATGGGATTAACAGTTGTGGCGTTTAATTGGTCGAGGATACGGTTCGCGACATTAACGGAACGTCGTGCGTGAAAAGAATTGCCGATTATTTATCGGGAACAGTAATTGGGTTCTGCGTGAATATTCAGTTCGTTTTTCACATGGCTGAGTAACTTGATGAACGGGGGGAAGGTTAATAGGTTCGTTTCAATGTCGGTCGTTAATGGTGTCCCTCGTTTTAACATGCGGGTAGCCTAGGTCAGGGGTGTCGAACCTATGGCACGCGTGTCAGAGCTGGCGCGTACGAAAATTTTGCTGGCACGTCAATGATTTATGACGTGCTATCGTTAATATCTGTACATGAATCTAGAATATTTATTATACCGTTAGATACACCTACGGTAATATTTTTGGCTGGTTTTTACTATACGAACATGTGTACGTCAAGTCATGAGTTAATTCCAGAGACGGGCAAAAAATTATTCGTCATGTGTCGAATAAAATTGCCCCGGGTTAACTTTGTTCGTCTAATAAAGAAATTAACTGTATTCGTGAAATAATCGAAAGTTGAAGTAACTTTTACTTGATGCGTTATTTAAATGTTTTTTTATTTAGCTAATGCCCAACTCTGGTTAATTCTTATGAAAATGTTTGTCAATTTTTAAATAGTAATAGTTATTCGGTTGCTTGTTCCGTCAAATTATTCTATGAACCCTCCCGAATACAAGGATATAAGTTATATTACTGCATTGTGAATATTTAAATTAAATTAAACAAAGATCGAAGGGGAAAGAACACCCGAAATGCACCCATTTTTGCAAATATCTATAAACTTATTTCCAAAACTAGGGGTCTAGGAAAAAATCTAACTACTCCACGCGGCGCAGCAGACAATTTTCCTTCGGAAAGAATCAACAGACGTGGTAAGTCGCGTTTCGTTTTCAATACAGAAGCGAAAGAGTTTGGCAAAACGTGCGGCGCAGACAGTGGTAGTCAACGACGGCGGGCCATCCACTGCCACTCAGCGTAACACAATCACTTAGGCCCGCTGCACACATCCGATTTTTTTAACGTGCGGCGACGTGGGAACCGATTAATTGCACTCGAATGACAGGGTTTCACGTTCGTGAATTTAGCATATTTTGCACAGGGGTGGATAGTTATATATTGACAATTAAACCGATATAGCTGGACGAAAATGAATACTACAAACGAAGGGTGATTCTGGGATATAATCAGCGCGAGTCTGGCTGTGAAACGCCGCGTAAAATTTCTCATTTCTGCGTAATGGTAACGGGATACGAACGAAAATTGTAATTAAGTGTTAATGAATCGTTGGAAACGGGGTAAGAAGGGGCGAAGTTTCGAATCGAAAGTTCCCGCGGCATTTTGCAAACGGAACTGGGGAGCAAAGTGGGGGTGGAAAATATTCTGTAACCTTACGAGGCAGGTAGAAGATTGCGATATGGAATGTTATTAAAACCTTGAAATTAAAAACGTATCGTCTATTAGGCTGTTAGGAAGAGAATTAAAATACGGCTTCCGATTACATCGTCGGGCTTAGAATTATGTGAGCTGCAATCTTGTGCAAGCAACGTAAAATTCAGAGCGTTATTTTTTTCAGCGACTGGTCGGGGAGAACGAAAAGTTTAAGGGGTGCTTGAAAGTAACGAAATGAGATTAAGGAACGAACGTATCTAGACGAAGAAAAAAATTAATGATTTATTACACTGGCGTTATTAATTTTGGCCGAGTTTCCACCTCTCGACCTTTTGAGGAAGAAAATCGAACTTCCACGAAGTAAAATCCTTTCGACCCAAAGTTCAGTCACTTTCGAATACTTTCTTTATTATTATTCGTGCTCGGTAGTAAAATGGATCTTGCTATAACATTCAACAATTTACTTTATCAGGTTTTCTCCAACTTCGATGTAAATAAAGGAAAGTATATGACTACATAGTTTTAGCATAGTCATAGCTTTCAAAGACTCCTCCCTCCTACTGTTTTAAAATGGTTTACAGACGTAGGGTAAATCTGGGAGACGTTGTCGAGCCGGAGAGTTGGTCTAAACAGTTGATTCCTAGGGAATTAATTGTTCTGAACCTTACACACTTTTGCATATACACAGATGTAAAGTCTGAACAAGTCTGATTTTCGACCTTATTTTGCGATCTTTAAAGATTTGTAGCTCAGAGCAACGTTAACAGATTTCATTGAAATTTTAGGCATGTGTACCACTTATTTCAATCTACAAACAGGATTTTTGAATTTTCATTACAGGCTCAAATAAGTTTAAAAAATAACCTTTACTATTTTTGTTGCTATTCCGACCAACTGCATTTTTTTCAAAACGACGAAACGACATTTAGTATATTTTTTTTGCTATTCCGACGAGTTTTGCTAAAACGACGAAACACTAACTTAGTACACTAATCCTTCAAGCTTCTAAAAAAAAAAATTCATGTCGTTTGGACCAATTCTAAGAAAGTTATGCGATTTGTAGTAGGCTCGCGGTGAGGCGCGACGTTGCCGGCGAAGTGTTGCTAGGCGGCGAGCGGGGGGGACTACGCAGCGGGCAGTCTGTGGAAAGGCAAGGCCGGGGAGTTGTTGTTCGGTTCTGCGTTGCGTAAAATAGCGAGACGATAGACTGTATTCTGTATACAATTTTTATATACTCTTGCCCATTAAAATATACATATCTTTCTGACTAAAGAAACCCACAGATTTTAAAAGTTGTAAACTATCTTTCGTCCGCCACTGTATATGCTGCACCATTGTTTCCATAACACTTGTGTGCATCTCTACGACGCGATGATCCCTCTTGTCTTAACGACGCCAAGCGTTCCGTTTCACTGATCCAGTCCAGTTTAGTTTCGGGAAGAATCCGTCGTAACGACCGACGCAGCTAGCTATCAGTCTGAATTACGAAAGCATGGGGCGGCGATTCGTTTCCAGCGGGGGGGGGGGGGGGGGGGGCGCACTCGAGGACTAGCGTGCCACGGAACGATTCGTCACGTCACATCAGATCACGTCAAAATCACTGTTCCCCCGATGGACCGCGGAGCCGCCATTAATTTAGCCATCATTGTCGTTGTCGACGGGACCGCGCCGCTACGATCGTTACCACCACTATTGGCAGCCATATATCCGGCTGTCGTGACGTCACATCGCTCTATGACGACGTAAAACACGATCCTTTCTCTCTGTATTCTGAGCCACCGTTCGGTTCACTTTTGGTCACAGGTGATTGGCCCATTCGTTGACGGCGTAACAACCGTTTGCCGTAATTGCTGCTGGACCGAGCGAAAGCAGGCTCTTCTGTTACACGACACTGAATTTTACTGATCGTTGTTGGCCAGCGTTTGACGGAGGCTGTATACAGCGAACCAGGAAAAACAGAGTTTCGCCACGGGGGTGCTTTACGCTTCTCTTACGTGGGATACGCCCAGTTGGGTATTTCATTATCAGAGAATCTATATTGACTATTTTCTATTGCTCCTCCATCTTTGATATTTCATTATCGGGAAACCTGCGCCGGCGTGATTAAGGCGGTTCCTACTCGGATGTTTACGGATGGAAGGGATCGCTTTATTCTGGGTCTGGGAAGATTTTCATGCGCGGTATTTACAACTTGCTGAAGCAGCAGGGGTTCGTGTATATATGCGAGTATGTAAGTCACCAGCAGTGATAGCTGTTGCGTTTTATATATTTTTCTCATATCTTGGTCGATTTCGTTCAAAATATTTTTACAAGTCGTTTATTGTTTCTTCAAAGTGATCTGGTTGCAACCAGGTTTTTTTTCTATTATTTAATGTCGCGTGAATCAGTTGTATGGGTTCTGAGCGACTTAGGGTCTGGTTTATAATTTGTTGTACTGTTCGATGTGCTTTAGGTAATAGTCTTTGTATTTATCCTTTGTCGTTTAAGTTGTCCTTTAGGGTGGGCCTTATGTTGTAGTTTTGTCTATCGGGGGTAGTATTTCTAGCAGTGTAGGATGATGTGATTTTTTCACCCTGGAGGGGGCGAGTTTTTCAGAATTTTGTATTATCATCATAGCTACGTACGCCTGCAAAGTTTCAAGTCGATTGGATTTGTGGAAGTGAGTTCAAATTGAATTACAAGATTTAAACCAAACAAACAAACATGGGAGTGAAGTTAAAAATAAAATCGTTTAATAAAACTGGCTGTGACTTGCGAACAGTTTCAAATAGGGCACGTGTTTCTAGGGATACTTTTTTTTTTATTTTTATGCTCCCTCCGACTGTTGAAGTGAGTTTCACGTGTTATGGAACGCCCTGTATATGTTGTAGTCCAAACGAATATTGTTGAGAGCAGGCGTGGCAATATACGGCAGTAATTGAAATCGGACTGATGGGAAAACGGACGCGATACGTTCTGCTGCATGAAAATAGAAGGAAAATACAAATAAACGATGAGACAATATAATTTTTTTTTAATTACCTGCATTCGTTGTAAAATATGTCGTTATTTCCATTCAAAGGTAACATTCTCCTCTGGTGTTACCTTCCATTTGTCTGCAGCCTGACGAACCTAGTAATTGCGGTCTATCGACAGATGTATTTCGTTGCTTTAACAATTATTCTTGGTTTCTCATTAAAAAGAAAAAGTGGTCGTAGATCGTTTATAACCATGCACCAATGGTGACACAGTTACCACTTCCATTTATTTTATAACCCCTTATATTCCTGCATACCCCTTATGTTTATTATTCGAAGGAAATATGACACTTTAGTTGCCACTCTCAATTTAAATATAAAACCTACCCCCGTGTGCCATTGAATTCGTTTCCATAGTTGCTTCCTTGTAACACAAAGATGTACAATTTACAAACGAAAAGTCACCTACTAATTTCTTGAGCAATTTCATCCGAGAAATATTATTGCCAGAGTATAACTACACCTGTACAGTGTAATTTGTTTTCACTAAATGTTCCTCTAACTGCTACAGGCGAATAAATAATGAAAATGTTAGCAGTTACTAGACCACAGATGCAGGTTGATCGAATCAAGTAGTATATCCATGGCACTGGTCAGCCAGAGTTACTTGAGCGTCTCAATACACGTTGGAGAATCTTTATACGTATTCGTATAATTGAGTTTCTTCCAATTTCTGAAACTCAGGGTACTAATGTTAAAAGATTTGCGGTTCCATTATTTAACGATTCATAAAGAAAGTTGGAACTTATTCTCAGTGATGCCGAGATTTGCGAAACAGAATGGAGTATTAAAATAATTTGGGAACGGAACTCCTTCGGATTTCTCTTTTTGTAACATGTGTCAGAGTTTCCCTGGGATTTCAGTCACAATAGAATTATACCTGCAAGGTTTGTAATATGATGGATAAGCATCCGCGCATACTAGTAGTATGAGATATGTATGAGGGAGGCTGTCGGCTCGTTTCAGCTAATTGCTAATCACGCTGCATTTACATGGGAAGAACGAAGGAACGGCAGAGGGTGTGAAATGTGGAGGAAACCAGATAGTAGTAATAATAAGCGTGTCTCGCTATTACGGCGAACATCCACGATACGTCAATGGTCTCTCTACGAAAAAGGTCACAGCGAATATCGTGAAAAACGAGTAATTTTGTTTCCGAAGGTTTTATTGTGAAAAATCGTGCGTAATAGAATTCTTTTTCAACCCTCGGTTGTCACACCTATTTCGTCGAACGTGGTTATCTGCTGCTGCTTAAAAATTATCCGTTAAATCAAGTCGCAAAAATTGTGAGATAAAGTTTGAACATCGCAGAATAATATGTTCGTCGTTGAAAATTAGCATTTAAAGTATCGTCATGTTTAAACACCAGTGCCATTTTCAATTATGCCTAAAGTGTTTTTTTACGTCAGAATCAAATTTCGGGTCATTTTCCCCCAGTGTGACAACCGAGGGTTAAATTTGAGCTTTATACGCCGTAGCAATTTCTCCAGTATTAATTATTGATGATTAAGTATTTATCAAAAATTAAGAAAAACATCTTCAAACACCACAGCTCCAAGTGGGTCGAATGAGTTTTCTTGAAATTTTAGTGGCTTTCAAATAGTGTAATGAGTAGATATAACCAAGGCACTTGGATTAAAACCTGAGAGCATTAGCGCTCAAATTCTCTGAGGAGTAATTACTATTATGCTAGGAGTAATTACTGGTATAAATTTATACCAGCCATCATTTTACGTGTGTTAAATTAAATATTACAATTTTTAATTCAATACTCTAATACGTCCAAAATTACGAATGGACATTCAACAAATTCAACAAAATGTCTCAGTCTTTGTTTCAGCATCTTATCTGACCTAGTTATTACTGAGTTACTTTTTTTTCAAATTTCAAATTTGGTGGCCTATAGGGTGTCCCATATTTTCCTCACCAAACAGTGGCAGCTTGTTTTATAACTAAAAATAAGGAGAAAATATTATATAAACACAAGGACTGAAATATTTTATTAAAATGATATAAAAATAACTGATTTGTTCTTCGTGCGGTATAGCCTGAGAATAATTTGAAATATCACTTGAAATGTTATTCTGCAGGAACAGTATGTTTCTGAAACATCATTTCTTTCATCTTGAATCTCTCAAAAGTTGACAACCCCCTGACGAAATATAGTCGATATTTTTGCGAATATCTCGAAAACTAAGCGGTGGTTACGTGCATAGGTAAAAGTTGTTCAGAATGTTGATCTTGGCAACATATGTCAAGGTCAACGTAATTGGGGCTGGGTTCCCTTCTGTCCACATTTACCTTATTTTTACACGTAGAATACACTGCCACAGTTTGGCTAAAAGAACCCGGGACACCCGGTATATTTTCTTGTTCGTCCTCCTGCCTCGTCCTATGTAAACTGAAAGCCCTGCTAATTTGCTTTACCAATACATATAGCGTGCTTCGACGAAGAAAGTTGAAGGTGTTTCAGCAGTAGATTACAATCCCCAATACCCTTCTCAAGCCAGCTGTCACTTTCGACGCTTTAAATACAAAGCGATCGTAGGGGATTTTTTCCGAGACCGGAAAGTGCGCGTTTGATTGCAAGAAAGTGGAATTCTCATCTCGTTCCCTGCTACGCGATTGTGCAACAACCCAGCCGTTTCAGAAATGGCCGAGCAATTTCATTCAATCGACACTTCCGCTGGATGGTGTAGCTGGTAATTACCGGTAATCAAATAAATCGCGGACCGAGCAATTTTTACATTTATAGGAGCTTCCGAGCGTCTGCGCCTGTAATAGCGTTTTATCGGATAAATCATTAGTGTCGTTAATTAAAAACTTTAATCAGCCTCGCCAGCTTTATAGTGGTGCTGTTCGGGTAATTTTAAAGTTGCGAAGTGTTGTGCAACTCGGTGCGTCTCGTGGAGCGACACGGTGCCCCCCGTTAAGTGACATTTCACCATGTGATAGACCCGAACGGCTTGTAGTTTCCGAAATTTTCGCGAGATACCTACGTACAATAACTTTCATTGGGAATTTTAATTCGCGCTTTCTGTCTTCTACAATCCTTTGTACATTTCGTTTCGTTACACCCGATGCTTTGAATGGTCCAGTGAAATTGGACGGAAATATGGCCAATCTGCGGAATTTATTTCGTAGTTTTAAACAATATGTCAAATGTCCCCATAGATGTGACCGCTGCTAAAATTTTTACAGAGGTTCAATGGTAACAAAAAACAGTTTTTTTCGCGAATATCTCGTTACCTATCAGTTTTACAACAATAAATAGTAATTACGAAATTTGTTGCTTAGGAAAAAATTCTCTACAAAAAAGGTGGTATGAGTTTTTTCTTAGGTTTGATCCCTGCAAATTTTTCGATTTTGTATTACTCGCGAACTGTGAGAGATAGAAGAAAAGTTTCAGGAAAAAGTTACTTCTTTTAATTAATTACAGTTCGGGAGTCATGGCAGAAAATCGGGAAATAGCCGAATTTTCAGGGGTTAATTTCACCTCCTGAAAGTGAATAACCATAAACTTTAATCTCTGGAGGTATGTAGAGGATATATAGTAAGGTGTCACTTATTTTCCGACTTCTGATTTTGCAGGGAGGCCCCTCCCCCAGTTCCTTTCGATTTAATATTACGCTACACGAAATCTCAGCTAATTCGGATAATATTATCCCGTGACGACAACCCGTGGAAATTAACAAAAAATTATCTTCTCAAATTTTTATTGAAGGATTTATCTTATTTCAAATGCCCCAACTGTCTTCCAAATCCTACATACTTATATTCTAATTTATCGAATTAAAAAAATTAATCACAATTCCGTAACATATCAAAGTCAAGTATATAGTTTTACTGTTTTATTTTAAAATGGAATAGCGAGGGTAAATATTGCATCCCTTAATTTTCGTTGCTTGCAAGATTTCTTTGTAATTTTTTAAAGTTAAAGTTCAAATCGCCTCGGTTCGATGTTACTCGAATATTATATCAAATGAAACAAAATTAGGGGGCTCCCAGGGAACATTTGAATTTCTTTTACTAAATAAATAAGTGGCACCCTAATACATACGTACATATTATTCAATTTTTTTGCAGCCCAAATTCCCTCTAAGGGGGTGACATTGACCCCCGAAAATCCAGCTATATCTCAACTTTCTGTTATACCTAAGTAATCAAATGATAGTTCTCATTAAAAGCAGTAACTTTTTCCCGAAAACTTATTTCTATCTCTAAGCCACAAAATTTCACACTAACTATTTTTATCTCAGAACTGATAAATAACGATATATTCGGCAGAAACGTCCTTTTTACCTATGACGCTCAGTAAATTTTTTATCTGGAATTCCGACATATTATTTAAAACGGCGAAATAAAGGCCCATACAAGAACCGAGCTTGCTGGGGATTGTTCCGCAGACAGATCCTAATTTCGCTGGACTATAAAGGCAAACATTTCGTTCGTTGGTAAAAAATATCGTTTCCCCGGAGCGGCGCACACTTGTCCGTGTCAAAGAGACAATGGGGGCCACCGACACCGGGCGGCGCTGAACCGTCACGGAACTGATACGCGTGCTCGGAGCCGTGGACCTTAAATGCCGCTAATTTTCCAGCGGTCGTAAGTAGGGCGTGATCGCGAAGTGGAAGGTTCCCGCAGGGGCGAGCATATTAAAACCACTGGGGGCGGGAGCTATCGACTCCTCGCGTCGATATATTTTCCAGCGTGGAATTCGGAATTCGCTTAGCCTGTCGGCTCACAAGGCGAAAGGTAATATCTAAGAAATTTTCGACATTTTCATCGGCATTCCCGCGAGCAGAAGCACACGGTTAAGGTGGAACGTGTGGAGTGCGGACGTAATGGAATGCGTGTACCGGTCGGAAGGTGGGAGCAACAGGGGACAAAGTGGATGCTGAGGGTAGAAAAGAATTTGGGTCAATGAGAAATTTGCGCCGCGTTGCCGCTCCACCGATTGAAACCCCCTCGCCCAAGATCCGCGGATTGCGGACTATAGCAATTGGCTCTGGGAAACGTTTTGGCGAAGGTAATCGCCACCTTACGATACTTGAATGTGGTTTTCATTTTTTTTTATTTCTGTCCTCTCTCTCTCTCTCTCTCTCTCTCTCTCTCTCTCTTATTATGCCTTCCGCTTAATCGAGAAACGCTGGCTACTTGGTAATTCGAAGACGATTCTTCCTTAACGGAAAATGTAATCGGATTTGATGGTTCCGTAGTTATCTACGTCGGTAATGGCCGCTTTTATGTCTCCATTGCTACTACTCTTCCCCATTGACGTACCTATTATTACCTCATATATAAAGTGATTTTATTACGACAAAACGGAATCCACCTGTGGGATAATGGTGCTCGGTTGGCGATTGTTGAAACTTCCTGGAAGATGTACGAGGGGGTGACAAATTTGACGGCTGGGATTTATCGATTCCTCCAATAGAACAATTGTTACTGCTAGTTGGTTCAGGGTGGGCAATAGTCGGATAATAGTAGCAGCTCTTCTGGGAAATTATGATTCTCGAATTTTTAAGGTCATGAAAGATTTGTTTTTAAGGGGACTGTAGCTTGTGTTGCAGTTGAAATGGCAAGCAAGAATCAGTGGAGTCCGATGATCGGTATCAATAGGATTTAAACTTTCGCGCACTTTGAAAAGTAATGGGGGCATCTAAATTGCTGATAAATGGGACACTGCACCTCACGACTGCCAAGTCGTATAAAGGGTGAGTCAGGGAGAATACAATCGAGTGTAGGGGTCATTCATCGCGGAGAAATGAATGGAAAGTGTAGAATACCATTTTTTTATGTTTTTAGTCTTTCAAATCGAATTTGAAAACCCATCGAGTACGAGTACCTGCATTTGACTAAAAATTGGTCCCGCCCTTAAATTGATTTTCCTCATGTTTTAAAATAAATTCTTCTGATTTTTAGTTTCGGGCGCGCGTAGCAGGTGAATTTGCAAATTCGATTTTCTTGAAAACCAGGGCTCGCGTAGAAGAAAATTGATATTCTACTTTTACGATTTGTTGTTAGAACACATATTCGACGGTTGTTTTTTTATCATACATACAATAAACAGTCACGGAGACGTTATCGAAATTGAAATTAATTAAGTTGAAATTATTGCTTCGTGCAAAAATGAAATGTGCACGAGACGTGTGCTTTTATTTGGCGTGATTGCGATCGAACAGCTACTTCCATTTCATTGTCAGTGTGTGTGCCAAATCGATTAGGAAATATAATTTTCCATTTCTAGTCCTTCCATATTTTACTACGCTGGGCATAACTGCAGGATCGTTGCAACTAATTTATGCTCGAAGATGGTTTGCTGTCCATTTTATTTCAGGTATTGATGGTGCAGAGAGAAGTCTGGCAGTAGACGTTGAAATCGTTTGACCGCGGACACATAATGTAGGCTAGCATGGTCGGAAGCGACGCCAGCGTCGGAAGTGGTTGTGGGAAGGGTAGGAGCTTACTTAGCTCGAGCACCCCTCTTGTACCTTACGCCGACTACTTATATCGCGAGCACTATTTAATAACTCGCTCATTGATCCTCGACTGAGGGTTTAGTTCGCCCACAAAATTACGAAGTGAAAACAAAAAATAATGTTCTTAATAGCAGATCATGGGTTAGTACACGATTTAATTATGAAGCGAGCTATTAAATTGTAATTATTGCAATATTTTTTTTCCAGTGATAAATTGACTGCAACATTGAGTTGCATGTTTCTTTCCTTATTTGAATTTGGCAAGGATTAAATTAATGTTTGTTTTTCCAAAGGAATTCTACACATGCAAGCACTTATTATACTAAAAAGATGTTTGATATTGTTTACACCTTCAATCGTAACAGTTGTAGTATTAGAAACTTAAATGTTTGATGAAAAAATTAAATTTTTGAAATAATGTTTTTTCTACACTACGTTAAATAATGTGAATTAGATTCAAGGGAGCTGTTAATATGTGTGTATACTTTTAACAATACATGTATGTTAAATATTTTAAGGGCTGAAATAGTTTTTTGTTTGATTATAATGGACTACGCCATGATTGACTTAACACAGAACCGCAAATGTGTGGTGAACGAATCTATTATTATTATATGGCAAGTATTAAATAGTAAATACACTTTCAGAATTTATCAAACGAAATTTGCCAGTAAAAATTTACTTATCAGTAATACTGTTTCTTTCTATTACTATTGAAACGTCGATCTCTTAAACAAATATGAGATAGATTTATTTTAAATTCAACATTTCAAATCAAATTATCAAACAAATAAAAGTATACATTGCAGTATTAAAAAAAATCTTTTAATCCAACACAGTGCTTGTAAATAACCAAGACAATTTGTAAAACAAAGACCAAAAATGTAAAAGTTACTCGCCAGTTTATTTTGCAAATTGGAACATTCCTGTTAGATTCTGTAGATCACGATGAATGCTTTGGACCTTGGTAAATTTGCACATGATACATCATGCGTATGTTCATAGGGAAATTGGACTAATAAACGGTATTCGTGATGGTTTATTTCGGAGTTTATTGGAGTCACAGAAAGAGATATTAGGGTAAACCAACCAGTGAATGACCGAACTGTTGAATCTATGAACCTTTGAGATTAATACTTGAATATATTTATGTATAACAACAAAACAACTGTTGAAATTGCATTTAAATTTATTTTTCTTTAAATTTCTAGAAAAATAATAACTTATTCTTATCGTAATTAAAAAAAAAAAATTATAAAATGCAAAACGTGTAGACCGCATACTTTTAATAAGAATCTATCGAAGTCTAGTTGCGCCTAGTTGGGTTTAAAATCCACACCTTTGATAAGCGAAAAGCACTTGATGCTTCTTTCCCTTACAATCCAACTATTTTCTACTTAAACTATCACTACCCTTTAAACTATGGACCTGGGAAGTAATACAGCGAGCCCTGTTATTCTCCACAACACAGTATTATTTTTTGCGCTGTTTCTTTTTCAAATACCATCGACGTAGAAATAATGGTACCTTTAATGAGCAGTCGAGAATGAAGGTTCATGCTCGATTGAGAGAAGCTTAAACGCGACGGTAAACTTGTTACTTGTTATATCTCGTTGAATAATAAACGCTACTTTGCATAATAAACCAGGGGAAACTTTGCCCAGATTTCTATGGCCCTTGATCGCATTACAGTCTTCTCTGAAATGTATAAAGTGTGAGTCCATAACGCCAGGCGAGCCCATTAAATTTACATAAAAATTCCCCGTCGCGAGATCCAGCGGCGTCAGAGGACGGAAACATCGAGGAAACGGAGTTTATCTCTCAACGGGACTTGTAGCAGCATATTACCGGGGATGTAGTATTACTTTTAACCTTAAACTGATCCCCGACCAATGAGCCTCGCCTTCTTCGCGCCCCACCGCACGAGGAAGTAGTATTCTCCGAGGGGATGTAAATCCTTCTATCGGGAGAGAATAGGGAGACATAAGTTTTATACCACATGTTTGGAACTTCCGTGGATTTTTCCATTTCGAATAAACCTGTCTCTTTACGCGAATCCGTCGCACGAACGAATTTATTTCTTTTAATTCGCAGCCTTAATAATAGATATTGAATTCGTTCCTTGTTCGTGCATCGCGAGTGGTGCATTGCTATTTAAATAGTATCGCGTGAAAGGTTTGCGCGCACCACCTGTCACGAACTAGTGTCACGTGATACGATTGCATGTGTTAGGTAGCACCGTTGCTACGTAGCACCTTTGGAGCGATAGCACGAGTGGTACAGAAATGGTTGCAGGTACGCAATGTGGGATGCATTGTAGATAGCGTCGTCGTATTTTAGTAATTTACTTATGGGTTCGGGAGCCACGGAAAATAGCGGGCCTCGGGCGATGGGACTCTGACCCACGATTTTCGGGTCTTCTGCGCTATTGGTCAGCCGCTTCACCAATGTCGCCAAAGCTGAGCCTCCGAGCAGAGTTGTGCATTATTCGAATAAATTTGTATGGGAATATTCTTTGAATACAAATTTCGAACAAAGTGAAGTTATTCGAAATTAAGCGATTAAATGTTTATTCGAATAAATTTTTAGTTTTTATGTATAAATTTGTTCGGATAGTGCCCAACTCTGCATCCGAGGTCTCTTATTCCGGGCTCCCTCTTATGGGGGTTTCTGATCCCACATATATACCAAGGAAATTCGAATTAAACTCATAATTAGCTTGAACATTGTTAATTGTAAGTTATGCAGGTTTTACCTCGGCGAAAGGCGCTACTGGGTAAAATTTACCACAGAGGCACAAGTTGCGAAAATATCTTTTTTCTCGCGCAATCCTGTGCCGTGCTGTTCTAGGTACTTTTCGGTGGGGGAATAACCAGTGCAATAAAAGACCGAAACCTTTCACTAACACTGTGTAAACTGAGTCTAAGTATGTATACACTTTAGGAAAATTCTGAGTGTTGTTTTGAAAAAGTTGTTACGAATTATTTTCTGTGCGTTCGTTGATAAGTTTATAGCATCTACTTTTGATAAGGATCTCAATTTGATATTGTTACTAAAGAAAGAAGACTAATTTTTATTATTCGATTTTATAGCCAAGTAAAAATGAAGAATACTGTTCGAGTTTTTCTTACAATTTTTTAAAGAACTTTAATAAAGATTTTGAGATTTCTCTTAAATTTTGTTTGTTTCTTAAAGCACTGTACTTTAACATAAAAGTAACAAGGTTAAAAAAAAAATACTCTGAAGCCGTGGTTTTTAAGTTTGGGTATTTTTCACCCGGTAGCGACAACTTGTGTCGCATATTGGGGTGCGCGTCCCGCCGAGTTAAATCTAAAAACAAATCGACATCAGATAATCGCAGAAGTGATGTTATTTTTAAAATCTTGCTACAGTAAATTGCTGAATTACACAGGCTTCGAAAATGCTTGGAAGAAAAATCTGTTTTCAGTGTTATTCTTAAAGCCTTTTTAAACGTCCAGCGTGAAATAAAGTGCTAAAGGCTGGTTCAGGCACGCCCAGTAATTTAGTCGAGTGGAGAGTAGCCACTTACTACTAAACGGTTTGGCGAATAGAAAGTGTCCAAATTAGTACAGTTCACGGTACACCTATACCAACGCGATGACATTTCAGCTACTAATGAACTCGACCAAACAAAAAACATTCAGGCTTGTTGATTAGTGAGTGGTTGGGGGAACCCTACTCGACTAAATTCTTTTACTAAACTACTCGACTAAATTTTCGTGTTCGTAGTTCATACACGGTAAATTACCAAATTACTCGCTACTCGACGAAATTGCTGGATGTGCCTGAACCAGTCTTATTGGACAGGTAAACAAAAGCCACTTGAAAGTTTTCTTCCAACACGTGACGTTTCCTATTAAACCTATATACGAGTACATTGAGCTTGACTAATTCATACGGAAGTCTGAAGTAAAAGTATATTGGCTGCGAATCACGTAGCTATAATGCTGGCAACGTCCCTGGTACCGTGGCACGAGTCTGCAAGGTAGAAGTGTAATTGCGCTCCGTGTCCTTGCGTACGGCAATGAAAGATCGACTTCCCGGTTAAGATACATCCGCGGGAATTTATGCAGAAAGTGGGCTAACAGTTACATCCCTCTGACATTTGGTAGCCAAACTTCTCGATTGTTACCGTGTCCTTGTTCGTGGTATTTCCAGTCAACATTTGTAACATTCAGTGGAACTATTGCAACACGGAAATTGGGAATTGTCACCGGAGAATTCATGCAATACATCGATCTCGTGTATCGCCAGATATATTCTAGCTAGCGAATTACATATCAAACAACGTGGAACCAAAGCATGAAAGCCGAGACTTGAATTGTTAAGTGAATCGTTGTTTAAATTTCCTCGTCAATTACAATATATCAAGTTTCAACTTGGAACTGTGGTATGCGTTTAATAAAATATTTTGGTGGAGGGTTGAAAGCTCTATAGAACCCTGTTAAAGTTGAATTCATTTAACTAATAAACACAAATTTTATATGACATTGAATTAGACAACACATTTTTGGGGCCGACAAAGGAGTTACCACTTTTGGTGACTTTTTGGACAGTCCTAAAAGCAAAAAATGCTCCACAAAATATTAGATTTTTGTATTACTTTTCAAAAATGGTAACTTTTTGCGGCTTTAAAATTGTGTAAAACTTATTTAATTTTATTGCAGGATTTTTGTTTGTTAGGTAAATACATTCAACTTTAACTGAGTTTTATACAGCTCTTCATTCCCTATCGGAATATGTTTCTATTTTGGCCGCGTGCTGTAGTTTTGAGTTGATGATAAAAAGTAATGGGGGTAGAAAAAGTGGATCGAAAAAGTGGTAACGCTTTTCTCCGCGACTGTAGGTAGGCATACGTGTTAACACAGGGGATATGAAGATTACGCTGAATGGTGAGGTCTTGTAGACAGAGTTGGGCATTAACTAAATAAAAAATTATTTAAACAACGGATCGAATATAAGTTACTTTAACTGTAGATTATTCGACGAATAAAGTTAAATTTTTTATTCATCGAGTGTTTCAAATTTAGCTTCGAATAAATTTTTCAACTTCAACTTCAACCTCAACCTCAACTTCAACTTCAATTTTATTCGACGTCGAATAATGTACTTAGTATCGCCAAATCACGGTCCTCGGCGGCTCGAACGCGCGCCAGAAAATTATTCCACCTCGAATAAAGTTATAGTTAAAATTGAAAAATTTATTCGACGCTCAAGTTGAAACGCTTGACGAATAAGAAAAATAACTTCATTCGTCGAATAAAAAGAGTAACATTATTCGGCACATGATGAATCATTTTTAAATTTTTGATTCCTTATTCGAAATTGTATTTAAATAAAATATTGCCTATCTCTGTTCCGGGCTCCCTCTTATAGAGAGTTCCTGACTCCACACGAGTGCCAGAGTTTAGGGTTGCATCGGCGATAAGACAGTCATTCTGGGGCGTCCCTAACGACGGCTAGTGAGATTCCATCTTGAGTCTTATCATACCTTTCTCTACTATTTAGCGGCAGTGACGTTGATGGCTCGAACAAATCGGTTCGCCAATACAGGAAGCTTTTGGAGAACGCACTTTTACGTTATCACCCGAAGTACGTTGCGATTGTTATCGTAGCGTTCCACGCGAGGAGGGCCTATGCCGATCAATGTTTACGACAAGAGACGCCAGAATTGGGTAATGCGAAAGAGCTCTCCACGATGGCTATACCGACGTCCAGGCTCGTTTGATCCCTCGGCTTAGACGCGGATCCTCTCTCTCTCGAGTCCCACGCAATCGCGTTAGTTTCACGCCGCATGCTGTACAAGGTCCACCGATCGCTGGTAAAATGAAGGAGCCCCCAGGTCGATGTTCGACGAACGTACATATCGATTTCGAGCGTGCACCGTGTCGATGCTCCTTCCGTCTCTGTTCCTCCGCCACTTGCTCCCCGTGCCTCTCTGTCCTGACGCCGCGCTCGGCCTATTATGGTCAATTGGCGGGCTTCAAAGAGGGCTCCGAAGCGAGCATATTTATTCAAACCACAATGCGATATCGTTTTTATTGGGGATCGTCGAGCATCCTCATCGGGATTTCTGCCGATCGCTTTGAGGTTAGTGCTTGTGAATTAAATCTCAATTGTGCGCGTGCCACACTAAAGTCGGCTCGTTCCCGCCAGAGACCGCAAATGAGCGGCACGCCTGAACCCGGCGTCATCCCCCGCGTATTTGCTTGTCCGAATGCACATTGGAGCCCCTCTATTCATTTGTGATTCCCCTTCTGACGGTTTTTCTCGTATGCGACACCCGCGACAACGCCACGGTTCTTGAATAAACAAAAACAATAGCTAGCAACGGGGTTCGTCATTTATTAAAGAAGCACAGTAGCTAACTAGGAACTTATTAAGGGATATCAGCAGGATTGCCACCCGTTCTACGTTATGTAGTATTGTATTATATTTCGGTAAATTGTACTATATACTGTTGAAACAAAATATAGTACGCTAAATACTATATTTTTACTTCATAGTTAATTGCAAAAAAGTTTAATTAACAACCTAACTAAACTAACTCAAAACGCACCCTTAGCTATTAGCATCACGCGACACCATGCATGGCCAGCTTAGGTTAGCTGTCAATATCTAAGTTGTTCTTGCATGAATACTAAATGGCGAGAAGAAAGAAATCAAGCTACAATTAAATTAATAAAAAATGAGCTGTTAAATTATATTAATATGAAACTTAAGGTTACTTTGTAAAAAATAATTTCTTGATACTAAAAGCACAAACTAACAACAGATATACTTGGAAAAATAAGTAAAAAAGTATTAATCTCTACTTTTTATTTTCCTAAATTTCTCTGAAAATACTGTATTTTCCTCAATATTTTTGGAAACACTATATTTTCCTAAATTTCCCTGAAAATACTGTATTTTCCCAAATGTCATTAAAAATACTATATTTTCCTAAATTTCTCTGACAATACTATATTTTTTTCAAGATTCCACAAATATACTATACCACCCCCCACCCCCGAAAGGTGGCAACCCTTGATATGATCTTGAAAAGATGTCGTTGACGCGCAACTCGAGTGCGCCTTAAAGTCTGTCCACCCAGATTCCAATTTCCTAATGTCCCCTTTACGAACTTTAACTTCATTTTTCTCGCACTTCGAGCGACGCCGTGTTTTCACGCCATGGGATTTGCATCTTGCGCAAGCGTATGGCATGTTTTCACGTTGATATTTTCTGCAAAGCGTCGAAAGTATTGCTCGAGAGCCCGGGAATGTTTACTGCGAAAACAAATCAAGTTCGCAGGTCGCTTTATACTTCACCGCTTTAGCGATTCTTCGCTTGCGTAGCAAAAATGGTATTTTCTATATTCTCTATTACATCATAGTGACAACGTCACCAATGAATTAACGAGATTTTCCTGATGAAAAGGAGTCCAAACTCGATCTCATTTAGACAATTTTTAATCATACTGAGCAGGTATATTTTAAAATATGTGCCTGTAGCAATACTACACAGTGCAATATCCTCTAGCTAACAAAGTCAGCTCGAGACTGCCTCCTTTTGCATCCTGTTTTGTGATGGATGCCTTCTACGTTGATCCCCAGTCTTCCAGGATAACTCTGCTTCCCACGTTTCCCAAGTGTCCACATTTGCGTGCTATTTTTTTTATTATTTAGGCTCAAAGAAACTTTCAATACAACGTTATAAAGCTTCACATGGATTTTTACACTTTTTAATAACCAATTGTACCCTTGACTTTGTTCAGTCATGCAGGGTACATGATGTTTCCAGCGACGTGTGTTTATATTTTTAGATTATAATTTTTAAGGAAGAGTTATACATACATGTGTACAAGCCTCGATGTATTCGCTTGACCGAGGAATTACGATATATCCAGTGGTAGGCGCAGTTCACATTTATTTAATTTTAATTAATTAATTCTATTCTTCAAGTATCGAACAAGGCGCATTTTGCGTGCCACTTGTGGAGAATGCGACGCTGCGAAATAACGTCCACCGTCGCCGCGGCTGTTGCTGAAAAGCCAAGCCACCCCCGCAACCAATACTCCTGGAATGCAGAAAATTCTTTCAATGGCACATACCCGCCTGTCGCCCTACGTATCACTCGGAAACACTTGACCGACTTGAAGGATGATATTCCGAAATTTGTCGCTACTCAAAGTGTTAACCTACTTCCATTTAATATTTAAAGCTGGTACCATTTACAACGAAGTACGGAGATCGTGGAATGCTCTTTGGATCCCAAATCCCTTTATAGTGTTATTATTGCCCCCCGTGCTTTTGTACGCTGTGCGGATGGAGCACAAACAGCTTTTCTGTTTGTTTACCGTTCACCGGGGGTCCTGCACTGCGCCTCGCAGGGCTGCGTGCACCTTTTTGCACTTTAAGGTCGCGGGGCCCTTTCAACTTGGGCGGGAAATGTCTTAGAGGAACGGTTCCTCGCGGATGGTAATAATGCAGTAATAATTTCTTCGTCCGGGGATGAAATTCTCTTTATTTGTCTTCGCTTCAAGGAGAATTCGAGGGACGAGGGCGCGGACGTTCTTGCCTGTCTCGCGTTTCCCGGGCTCCTCGTAATGCAATATTAATTCCAAGAGGTTTTGAATGGGAAATAAAGCGAACGGGAACGAGTGAGAAAAAGCGGCGTCCTCTTTACATTATAAGCGCGCCGTTCTGTGTCTCCCATTCCGGCGTCGTTCCGCAGCCGTCGGTGCCTGTGCTTCTTGTCGTGGCTCCTCGTCTCTCCTTCGGCTTCGAGTCTCTCTCCAATCCTCCCTCTCATTTTCGGCGCTGTGCAGCGCGAACAAAACTGGGTAGGGAGGGGGGGCGCGATAGCGGCGTGACGTTATGGAACTTATCTGTAAAATAGGAATTTACGAGGGAAAAAGTAGGGGAAGGGGTGCGCGGCGGGCGCAGGGAAGGGATCGGTGGAAATAATGCTGGAGGGGAAAAAGAAAACGATGTTAAATTTCGGCGTCGGTTATCACGACCTACTGCCTCCACTCCCGTTTCGCTCTTCGCCGTGGCATTTTTTTGCTTGCCATTTTTCCTTAACCCATTCGCTGCCTGGCCGTTCCAAGCGGGTTCTGCTCGCAGGCATTACTGCGAAATTTTTAAATGCCCAATACCGATGTACCTTCTTAACGGAAAATCGATATAAGTACGTATACGCGACGCGGGAGAATTCGTGGCACGAGCAGCATGACTACCCGTGTAAAAGCACATACGTCGAAATATTAGAATAAATTCTTCTGATACGGGACTTCGTTTAGGAGAAGAACGACTTTGAAATTTCATCAAGTAGGTGCGCTTGAATTTCAGCTCGACTTGCCTGGCTACGGATAAGTGGATTTCTACCCGGGTTTGTATGCAGGACGCGACACAGAAGGTTACGAAATGAGATTGTTCGGGAAAATTAAATTCTTCGGTATTTAATCTCCTTACATGACTAGTGAAAAAATTGTTGGAGATGTAGGTATCGTTGTTGTATTTATTTATCAAATCTTCCCGACGTATAGTCAGGTTCTGATAAGTGCTGCTATAACTTTTTTTATTAATGGGCATGATATTGGTTATTTATTGATTGAATTAAAGTTTCGCTAATATTTAACCTGCTTTTGATAAATCTTCATCTGCCACTCGATGTCTCATCGTAAATTGCTAGTTCTAATATTAAAGCTTGCTATTGCATTCTAGATTTTCTAAATAGCTGTAATTTGCGTATCTAGGACGAATAATGGTTTAATCCTACTGTATACTTCTGTACGTGCACACTGATATCTTTATTTTTGTTGCGTTTTCTCTGAAACACTGTGTATTACCTGTAATATTGTTTTAATAAGTCTCCTATGAGATTTACATAAAAAAAAAAACTAAAGTTTCGCACCACCATAAACAAAGATTAAGGTTGCGTGCATCATATTCTTCTAACAGATAACTTCATGATACCTGAATACAAACTGATAATTGGAACGGACGTTCTACGTCAATACACATGTACAAGCATGACTGGACGTCTCCTTTACGCTGTCAGGCTAGTCTGATCGTGGTAAATGCGAACGTAGCTAGCGTGAATGTACCAGTAAATGAACACGTACCAGTGAATGGACATTTTATATTAAAATTAGTAAAATAAGTTATTAAACTAAGCAACTAATTAATTAGAGACACTCTTTTAATTTCTTGCTTCATATCCAAACAATTTTTGCTCGATGAAATGAGGCGAATTTACAGCAAAAACGGACTATTCCACATTGGAAAAAATGAATTTTTCCGATTTCATATGATTAGTACGGCCTATTGGGATACATTATTGCTACTAACTCAATTTCGTAAAAAATGTGGGTTAGCTTTTGCTCTCGATGCTTCAAATATCAAATAGTGTTTTTTATCGAAAGCAAAGCCCCGCGCGCAAGAAATTTATTGTAAAATTTCTTCCTCACTTCACCAACTGTGGAATTAGCAAGTGAAAATGTTTATTAAAATATTTTTTTCACGATTCAAGAGTAACAAGAGCTCAAGAGTAATTTCTGTGTAAATGGAATTTTTCCCGTTCTATTATAAAAGAAATGAACGAAGAAAAAAGTCTACGACCTTATGATTTCGAACCTTTTTATATGTAGAATCGATATGACTTGCCGCCAGTCAAATTACATATTTTTTTTATAGATAGATGAACTCCAAATATTAACTATTTAGATTGGAATTTATAAAAAATCGGTTACAGTTTCTTTTTTACATATCACGAACATACACCTACGGTGTCAGATTCCTATGCAATCTAGGTTTAATATCTGTTTATCCACGCAAGCTTTTGCTCCGCGAACGTACCAGTGCGCCACATTCAACACACGCGAGCAGGTGACGTGACAGCGATAGAGGGAGTGAGTTAAAATGCGCCCATTTGCGCCCCCATAGGAACGCGATGCAAATCGAATGACTCTTTCTTGCTGGAGGTTTAATCAATCGCTTTTATCCATCGGGGAGGGAGCCTGCAACGAATCGCATTGGCTGATGTGTTTTAATTGATTCGATAAATTGATTTATTAAAGGACTCCATACCCTTGTTTTATCTCATGCTTAAGAAAATGGTCCATTGGTTTTCAATTATCGTGGTAATTAAAGTGTTGTTCCTGGAGGCGGATTTGTCGCGCGTAATTGATGTGCAAACGAACGGTGGTAAATTTGCTCTAGCAAATTCAGCTGTATTGAGAGTCGATTTAACGAAACGGAACGTATGCATATTTATCTCCGCTTTGGATATACGATACGAAACACAATTCATCGCAATTTATTAGATATATTATGTGCCCATGATTACTTCCCGGTGCTAAGTGAAAGACCATTCGCTTCGTTGCAGCTCCGAGCGTTAGATAAATGAAAATCCAATTAAACCGAAATAAGAATTGATGGGAGACGAAGTGAAATACGAGAAAAGTGTTGAATT
Source organism: Andrena cerasifolii (assembly GCF_050908995.1). NCBI lineage: Eukaryota > Metazoa > Arthropoda > Insecta > Hymenoptera > Andrenidae > Andrena > Andrena cerasifolii. Next base: position 8,300,287 of record NC_135123.1, read on the forward strand.
AATAGAACCTAACTTACAGCGAGCACAGGTATATGAAATGTAGCTGAAAAGTTATAAGGAGTTACAGAAAGCGCAACTTTTAATCTACTTTCGTGATTTACTATTACATTTACCTTTGCACTGGAGTGGCGCGGTGTAAAACTTATTAGCAAGGAATATCATCTAGTCCCTACACTCGGATTTTCATCAAACTTTGTGCTCGAGTAGAACGTTTGAAAATATCTGACATGTATTTCTCCTGTAGGCGCCCGTGTTCATATTTACAAGGGGAAAAGAGTTCCGAAAGCTCGGGATAAAAAATATATTCTCTTGAATTTCTCGGAAAGTAATGCAGATAGAAAAAGCTATTGCGCTGCTTGTGTTTTCATACGAAATAAAATGACGTGAACGAAATTTTTAAAAAGTCACAGGTGGCGATAGTGCGGCTCTAGTGACCCCCCTTTTTTTTACAAATATTTCTGTTACGGTATTATTTCCCTGCTGTGAATTGGCGAGTTTAAACGAACCGAAAGGGTAAACATACCGATGGCTTTGTGGACAAATATTGTATGTTTACTTTTAGCGTTTTTGAAAAGAGCAGGGTAAAACATGCATTGGTCCATGCGATTCAGGGGCATAGAATGAACAAAAATATCATTTTTAACGAATTTATGAAGTGGATATAAATGTGATTTTTATACAGTCAAGAACTATTTTTTGCGTAGGTATGAAAACTGAAATTTCACAAAAAGTGGACACGCCATCGATATGCTATGTAAGTTAACTTGCATCGTAATTTTTATTTCGCTGTGTCTGACCAGCCTAACTTGATACTACTGCGCGCCGGCATAGTCCAAACATAAGCTCCTCGCGTCACACGGTTCTCAAGTACATTTTCAACAATTAATAACCCGGAAACGAAGCCTCGAACGCAATTTCGACATTCTTTATTTTTGTCTTTTTTTTTCATGCAGAATCACCACTGAAGGTTTCTTATCGATCACGATTGGTTAGTGCTAAAGATAGCTCTGAATTTTATATTCGTAACGCAATGGTTGTACATATCAGTGATTCTAATAATATATCAGTTGGTATATTTACGATAGACGTTCCATGCACGATCCTTCTTTCCTCTCCTGCTCTTTCTTCACATTTATGAGAGATCGTACATCACAGACACTGGCCCAGGAGAAAGCTCATATTGATGAATCAACGTCGCGCGAGGATGCACGGAAAGGAGGCGACATTATCTGATTTACTGGACCATAAATATCTCTAATCTGTAGCAGACCCGGTGCATCCTTCCACCTCTCTTTCTCTGCCTCCAACACGCCCGTGTTCTATCTCTTTGTTCCTCTTTAACTGTCCTGGTCTTCCTTCCGTTTCCCATCCCTCAGCCATTTAGTAGGGGAAAAAAAGCATTAAATTACGATCCACCGAGCGGCGAGTCGAGAGAATTCGAAATCAGTTTTCAGATTAGCTAGAAGAGCGTATGGTGTAGGGATTGAATGAATAAGAATGTTAGTCTCTCTCATCGAAAGTGCACATAGCGGCTGGGGTTTGTCCCGCAAACGGAATTAACGATCTCGAGGCACCTGAGCCAGCTTGCCAGCACTGAGACAGCGCAAAAGGGACCAATTCTGTAAGTTTCAAAGGCCCCACCGTCGCTCAAATGGTTAAGGCTGGTTCCGGGATGCTTAAAGATTGACAGGGCTTTGTCTCGACTCTACTTGCGAGTAGAATCCAGTCTGATTCTCCACTAGTCTCGTTCCAAGCTAGGTCTCGCCGAATCTGGGATTTGCCTTCAGAGCGAAAATAGTGAGTTTGGGTTTTTGAGTTTTATCTGAGCTAGTTTTTCAGCACTGAAATAATATGGAAGGCTTGACTGGAAACAACTATGAATGTGAAGGGAATTGCTGGGCCTCCAGTGACTCTTGATCCTAGTTCCCTAAACAATAGAAGTAGACTTTTCATTAGCTCCTCCGCAAGCTCTAGCTTGGCAAAGCCCACTATTCTCTAATTGCCCGGTAAAGTCTGAGTTTGGAATTGCTGAGATGTGTAGTGGTTATGTTTCAATTCGCAGGGCAAGGGTCTTCAGGCTCCTTTTGATAGTTTGGTAGAGGTATGGCTCGATGAGTCAAGATTCTGAAACTGTTGGACTGCAGCAATATTACGTCTCATAAGGAAGCTATGTTCGTCGATGTGCCATCGGAATCGTTTAAGGGGTTACGCCACCCTGAGGCGCTCTAAACAGCATTAAACTAGACGAATTTTTTTACTGATACTACGAGGTTGAAAATTATTTCTTTTCTTCTTATGCGTGGAGCATGTATTAGTGTATATATTGTGTAAATATTCGACAAAAATATTAAAGAATGGCCGAGTTATTTGTTGTCCCGCAAAGCTCGTCCGTCGTTACACGCGTGAGTGGTGTACTAAATTATAACACGCAGGTTCATCTGAAATGAAAAACACGATGACTTTAGTGTTACTTAATAAAATATCTACAGTGTAGCGTATGGATTTGAGAAAAAAAAATTTATTGCACAAATGAGTGTAAGGTGAAGAAAATTATTCGTTTTTCACCTGACAAAACGAATTTAAAACATTTATTATGTACGAATGGGTTATTGTATAAAAAATGATAAGCTATATTTTAGATAATACCATTAAGAGTATGTGTACCAATTGAAATAAATCGGACAAATGGTTTTGGAGATATTTGATACACCGCTCACGCGGAGTAGCTTCGCAGGACAACAAACAACACGGCCATTTCTAAATATTTTTGTACAATATTTATTCAATATATGCACTAATACACGCTCTACCCGTAAGAAGTAGAGAAATAATTTTCAACCTCATAGTATCCGCAACAAAAATTCGTCAAGTTTCGATGGTCTCAGGGTGGCGTAACCACTTAATATAAATTCGTGACATCACTGTGCCTATATGTGCACTCCTGGACAAGCAGATAAATTTTATGAAGTTTTTGTACGTACGGTTTATAATTCTTTATGCGTGCAATGTAGTAAAGAAACACTTTGTGTGCTGGCAAAAACTATATACAACTATATATAATAAATTGGACACCTGAAATGATAGCACATTTGAAATAAATTACGAAAGGTATTAAATGTGGCTACATGTTCAACAATATGCTGGACTCTCTTTCTCTGTTACCTCTATCGTACGTTTCAGTAAAGATTTGCACACCACTTTTATTTTTGGCTTACGAAAGTTTGCTCCATTCTTCTGCAACACGTCGTTTCAGTTTCATCGCGGTATTAAATTCCAGATTATCAGCACGAACAGTTGAGGAAAGTTCACCTCAACAATTTTCAATAATGTTGAAGCTGGGCGAACGGCCGGGTCAGTTAAGTGCAGGTATACACAGTTTTTAACTTCGTGAATGCAAAGTATGCCGGAAATTGACTCTTTCGAAGATACCTGTGCGTGCCCGGCGGAACGTATTACAAGCCAATCTTTGTTTATTAATGCGCCGTTAGAAGCTCGCGGAGCAAGTATGCTAAAAGTTAGCTTCCCCGTATGGTTACTAACTCACACATCCTCTGCAACGTAGTTATTCTTACGAGGAAATTAATCCCTTGTAAAGTGGAGGGGTTTAATGCAATTAAATTGAACGAGATTCCCCGCGCACACAAGCTCGATACACGGATGGCAATTATCCCGTAATTATGAAACCTGAATTTTCCAACGGAATCTCATTTATTAATATTAACGACATCCGCTAGGCAAGAGCTCTCAGCTTTCGCACATTCTTCCTCGATGGCCGTCGTCATTCCCCTCCGCTGGCGTTGTTCACCGATTCTCCAACTCATCTCCGTTATTCTGTACCACGCGTAACAACGGTCGCGTTGCATAGCGAAATGATCCCGCAGGGAGATTGGTCGGTTTCCCGTGAATAATATTCTGCTGCTTTCGTACGTGGCCCCTTATTTTCTACCGTCACAGCCACCTCTCAGTCTTCCGTCCAGCACCGTAATTGACTTCCCAGTTTCCAGCATCATAGAATTTTAGTTGAGCCTGTTCGCGTGCAATCTGACTGCAAACATCGCAGGGCAATTGGTAGAGATCAGGTTTCATCGTTGAATGCGGTAAGATTAATCATGGATGCGCGCACGTATGTACTTCAGGGGTGGAGCTACACACATACTCACAAGTAAACACATGTCCTCTTCTCGCAAAGAAAGATCGGTTATCCGAACATTCAGAGTTTTTTTAAACTGTGCAGGTTTGTAGGGGACCTTAATAGAAGTATCAGGGAATTTTTCGTTTGTGCCCGTTTTCGGTTCATCTAGGTGAAAACACCCATTAAATATTATACGTGATTTTCTACTTTCCTGTATATCTTGAAGACTATAGTAGATAGAAAAAAAATTATTACAGTGAAAACTTAATAGCTTTTTATGCCCTATAAAACGATGTAATCGAATTGTTTAAAATCTGCAGTGGGGAACGTTTCTTTATTTAAACTACAAATTTGTAACAACTTAATTTCATTATATTTCATAAAAAGCCGTTAAGCTTTCATTGTAATAATTCTTCTATATCTGCTATAGTTTCCAAGATATACAGGAAATTAGAAAATCACGTATTAATCGTTAAGGGGGAATCCTATTCTTTGGGCTAAAGAGATAGCAAAAAGGGGATTTTTTTTTTAAGAATTCAGCGATCCGATTCATCTGAAATTTGGACCATGTTTTGATACATCTTTGAAGAAGCTGCAGGTTTTTTTTTATTAATTTTTAACCATGAATATAGTAGTTATGCACGATCGACTCTCACGCCGCTGAAAATTCGTCGTCCGTTGGTGTGCACGATATGTATCTACCAGTTAATCTGAAACAGAAAAATGAAACGGCGTTTGATTTTATACATATGTAGCTTGAAATTGATGAAGCAGCAATGAACAAAAAAATTTATTGAGCGGTGTGCAGAGTTTTCAAATTGGTTATCAAATCCGTTTGGCTGTTACAGTGCCAATTTTTAATATTTTTTTTAGTTACAATAAACTCAACTACCAAACTTCAAATTAACATTATTTATTAAACAAGGAACTGATGTTCATTACTTTGTAAAAAGAGTAACGCTTCTTAACAAGTTATAGTTGAGGGGAAAACTCCAGGGAACTTTATTAACTATTAACACTAATAACTATTAGACGCTGCAACCGAAAAGGGGCACAAGCAAAAATTCACTTGATACTTCTATTCGAGTCCTTTTACAAACTTGCACAGTTTCAAAAACATCGGACTGCTCGGATAACCGAACTTCCCTTGTCACTGGAATTGTCTACCTTTTTCCGCCGCGGTAATTCATTTTTCTCCCTTTGCTATGCACGACGCCGTCGATTAACTCTATCGGTCGTACGGGAGATGAGTTACGCAGGAAGCGTTTAATCGAGCCGCGACGGAATGATGTACAATGGAATTTCACACGGTGCCAGTGTACGGCTACACATATATCAGGATCAAGTCGGGGATCCTCTTTCGGCTCGATGCGCTTAAGCAAGCCGTTTCATCTCCTCCCTCGAGAAAGGGTAAATGACACTTGAGGCATCATCTTCAGCAGTGAATGATACACTTTCTACCGGGAGAGAGTAAATGACACTTGAATCCTGTAATATGGGGCGACGATGGATGTATGCATCAGTAGGTCACTCGGAAAATACCCATCGCGAGAAATATATTCAGATCCGGGGAAATTCTACGTGAATTTCCATTAATTTTATTCGCACGCAGTAGTTCACTCGTAATATACGCTCCACCCGAAAAGTGCCGGCACATTTTCAGCTGTAATTTTTACTAGGAAATTTTACAAATCATCGACGCGAAATTCTTATTTCTTACAGAAATACAAAAGTTTTTATACGATGAGAAATATTACAGTACGACAGACAGTAAAGGGTGAATCGTTGTGAAATCTGAAATTTCTCTATGCTTCGATCAAGCGAATAGCACTTTAGGTTGCCTGGAAATTTACATCTTTAAAATTTTGCAACTATAATTTCTGAACGCTATATTCGCTCCAAGAATTCTCGATTTGTTTCTTATGACTGGACGAAACGTTCCGCCGGGTTCGCGTGTATTGTAGTAAAAGGTTTACAGAAGAAAACTACTAAATATAAATAAAGATTTATAATTTATATTTTGTACGAATTTCAGTTATTTTAGTATGTTCTTAACTGGTTTTGTACGGAGTATATATTTTACGTTGTTATAGTTTTGTAGTTCCATAAATATTAAATGAACTGAAAAATTGTACAGATTTTAGTGATTTCCTTATTTGTTTGGTTTGGTATAGATAGGGTACCTGTATTTTATTTCGTAATATTTTATAATTCCATAAATATTAAATACACCGAAAACTTTACAAATAAGTATAAATATTTTTTCGTAAAATTTCGAAAACTGTTTTTTTTTTCAACAGCCGATTTTTGTATAAACCCTAAGTGCCATCAGTGTCAGCGGTAAAAAATATCGCATCCTGATCAACAGTTCACACTTACCCGTGCCAATTACTGACACCGAAACAAAGAAACCACTGACACCGCCAACTGTTTTGCGTAGCCCTCCATTCTCCGCGTTTCGTGTGTTATAAAAAAGCATTTTGAGTTTATCGCCCCGAAGCGACGTCTTTTATTCGATTTAAGAATCACGCCCGTTCCCGCGCGTAATTCAGAGGCAGAATACATTAATCCTGAGCAATCTTAGCGGAGATGCACCATTTCTCCTCGCCACGTCTGGTAGATCCGTTTCCTTCACCGAGGTCAAACTCCGCTGCAGCCGCTGAAACTTCATCCTGGAACGGCAATACGGGATGAAGAATTATGAGATCAGGCGGACCTTACGAGATTGGCCTTAAGCCTGAAATAAAACGCCGACGGGGTGATGATGCCAGTCTCGAGAATTTTCCCCGCCGAAGGCTTTATGGTCCCGTTTGAGCCGTAGCGTCCCTATTGCCAGGACATTTTTCTTCCGCGGAATTAAGAGACGGCGACCCGTGAGACGCGATCAATTCACCCATAACGGTTTCGTTGATGCATCCCCCCCCCCCCCCGAAAAGAAGCGACATTTTCCTGCCCATTTTATGTCACTCGTCCACAATGGAGCTCCGTGGTGGGCTTCAAGGGTAATTCCTTGCGCTCGCTTCCTGGCCACCCCTGGAATACGAATAATCAAATTTTTGCCACCCCTTGGCCTGGAGGTACAGCAGACCGCGGCAGATTGGCCAGCCTTTTCGGGGTAAATGGATCGACTCAGCGCTTGTTATGTGGTTAGAAGTAAATAGAGAGGGTGATTTAATCCATCGCCTGTCTGTGCATCGTATATGGCGCACGATCGTGTATCACGTGGCGCGGTTGGGCGCGCAATAGATTGCATCCTGCTACGTTTTCGGGGCGAGACATTAGCGGGAGATGCAGGCATTTAATTGTATTTTAATTGTCTTTTAATGTACAGAAATCGTCCGGAATTACGAAGGGCACGATACGTATATATCGTTATACGGAGGATGGTGAAATAATTGGTGACTTGAATTTGTCAGGGATTATTACATAATGTGCACTCGATGCGCTGGAGTGTCGGAGTGAACGTGACCGTAAATGTATTACAATGTAAATGATTTATGGTACAGAGTGATATACGAGGTAGCGGTGATTATTTTATGGCGTGCATTTAAATTAATTTTGAAGAGCCTACAAGATGAAAGAAGTAAATTTTTTATTCAATTTCTTTTGGAGATATATATTCCGAGGCCATAGTCAGTTCTTTAGGTGATTCCATAGGTTTGTGTTGCCATAGTCCTGTAGATAGTGACAATGCAAATTCAATCGTGTATGATGCGTTGACATTCAAATGATTTAGGCCAGATAGTACTGGCCTCCTCTCCTTTTTTTCTTTCTCGTTCGCTGTCGATTTGAAGGCTAGCGAATGTGAAATTATCTTGCCTAATTTGTCTTTAAATGGCGGAATTAAAACGCGTGTTTCTACTAGAAGGAAGAACTCAAGGCGATCTTAAGATTTTCCCTCAAGGAATTATTAAAAAAGTTTCTAGTCAATGTCTTGCCGACAACTCGAAATAAAACAAATCCAAAGCAATGTCAAGAAAGGGACTGTTCAGAGGCGTGCTTTAAAAGATCAGAATGCGCGGGTCACACCATATAGTACCATTGCACATGTGCAGCGATGGTGCAGCGCGCACGTTTATTAACCGTGTCTGTTTAGATAGCAATTTCCTAGTTACATATCCACGGAACATTCCCAGATAGGAGACCATGAGTGAACGTTGCACGAGGTGTGATATTGTCACTTCAAATAAATAATCGATGCATCTGTAAACATTTTGCGAGAGGATGTGATGTAATTAGGAAGTGACACTTTAATTACAGCTAGGCTCTTGAAATTTGTCGTAATTCTAGGAGTTATGCAGATTGTCACTTGTTTCTTGGGGTACGATGTTAAATCTGTGAAGCGATTTTAGAGCAAAAAGTGGAAAGTATTGAGCAAAATGGAGCCATCCGGAAAATCGGAGTGAAACATCTTACAAAATGGACTTAAAAGAGGACCGTCCGGCCAAGACGCTCGTAAAATTGGTGATTTTATGCTTTTTTACAAGAAGAGGTTATAACATATCCTAAAAAATGTTTTTGGCTTTTATTAATACACGCGTCAGGGTACAAAAAAATGTTTGTTTCAATCTTTAGATCTTGATGCATTTTCTAGGTGGCGCTTAGTGGAGCGCTGGAAGATATACCTAAATGGTAACCGCTAAAGATAACGCTAAGTTAAGTTAATTACAACAATTTTTGGAGGAATGGCGGAGCTTAAAGGGGAAAGTTTAAAATTTCGAGTCAGTTTAAGGAAGAAATCAATATATTTTCCGGTCGAAAAAATAGTAAAAATAATTTATTTTTAATTCCCGTACGCTTAACTGTAACTATATTAATATAGATTAAAAAATGCTCTCCTTTTTTTCTGAGATGAATGCGGCGTGAATAAAGTGGGAAACCATCGGATCGTGTTCGACGCGTCGCGCTCTACGGCGACCTCTATAACTTGATTAAAACTGTATATTTTGTCACAGAAAAATTCTAAAATACTGTCCACTGCATGCACATTTAAACCCCATATCAACGACTTTCCTACGAAGTATGGATTTGTAACAAAAAAATTTTAAAAATTGCCCTTTTTTCGGGCTTCAAGGTGTTGCTCCCCCTTAATGGGACTGCTGTAGGCTATAGAATAGCTCGAAAATCCACGTGCAGAGTGCGCTACACTTGTAATATTAAATGTTAAATTAAATGAGAACGAAAGGTCTTGTAAGTTTATACCGTAGCGAAGCACGAGTGGTTTGATAATATATAATAAAACTAACAGTCCATAATAGTCAACTGTGTTGTCACCAACGCGTAGCTCAGGTGAACGCGGCTGTATATCAATAAACTGGGGTACCTACAGATAATCGAGCAAACGGCGCTCAACACTCGCGTTAGCCCATTCCCTTTTCTATTACAGCAGGGCGCACACGGATTCACCAGTGCTTGGGAAAGTACATTGTACTCGTATATATGTACGTAATGAACCGAAAGCGCTCAGGTATCCAGGGTTTGTCCGTATATCTATCTGTCTCTCGATCTAGAGAGCATTCCGATGGTTAGTCGATTGCAAATCGTGGAATTCGTGTCTGCGGCTTCCATTAAGGGAGTTCAAGCTGTAGTTTCGCGTCCGTAGCTAGTACAACCTCCTCCTCTTTCACGGCATGTTGTACGAGCAGTTCTCACCCCTTTCCTCGCCTTCGTTATCGTTACCAGCAACCACGGTTCTTGCAATAGTGGTCTTTAATTAATGATATTTGCTAACCGTCCTTATTATTCCTGCTTGTCGATGAAATTTCACCTCCCTTCGGTTATTAAACGCCTGATAAGTGGCGAATCGAAACGCGACCGTTTCGTGAGCCTCCCCCCTTCTACCAAGCATACCTAGGTTTTTGCGATTGAATTAGATTTCCGTATCGTTCCCCGAAGAAATTACAGTCTCATGTTTTATAATTCCGTGGTTAATAGGTATGCTGTGCTTACTGATTACGTTGAGATTCTTCTTCTTTAATGGGACTTGGCAGTCGCCAAATCGATTTTTTATTGCATTTTCTGAAAGTGTCATCTTTTCCGAATATAATGCCACTTGGTTTATATTAAAATTCGCAAAATTGTAGATTTGGCAGCTAAAAAGGTCAAGCGGCAACCTATAGCTTCGCCTTTGCCCAGAAACTTTAAACGCGTGTTTCTGGAAACTTTTTTCTCTTTGTTTCCGACTAGTTGCGAATGAACGGAGGTTCAGATCGACTTGAAATAATTACAGGATGTGTAAAACATGTGCCATTTCACGCCAAACCTCTGATATGGTCCGTGAGAAGTCGAGATTTTCATCAAAAAATTAAAATGTCGCGGATTTTTAGTAGCGCACAAACAGGACCTAGCCGGGCCTACCGCTTGACATTGTTAGCTGCCAAATCTACAATTTTGCGAATTTTAATATAAACCAAGCGGCGTTTTATTCAGAAAAGATGGTACTTTCGGAAAATGCGATAAAAAATCGATTTTTTTTAAATGCCTAGTCCCCTTAATACACAGTTTGAAAAAGAGCTCTTCTGTGAAAAGCATTATATTTAGTCATGATGGTATTTTATATTTTATCCGAGTCTTACACTGTTGATTCATTTGCAAAGTTTTTTCATTTTTCAAATTTTCTCCATTTGCATATTTTTTTAAATTCGCAAATTTTCTGCATCTACAAATATGCGACGCGACGCACGAGAGTGCATAGTCCCACTTTCGGTGACTGCCTCAACCAATTCTGAGCTATCGTGGTTGGCAATGAATTCACTGCCCCGGTCCATAAATACATATCTATCGAGGGGCCATCTAGCTGCCGCCATTAGCTAACAATAGGTTCAAACGCACTGCGAATAGAAGGAAACGCGTCCACGTCGACCGTGTCTGCCCGACAGTCTGTCCTCTGCGCCATGGTTCGTATACTACCGAGCTCGAAATTGCGTTACGTCACGGCAAGTTACATCGAATTAATTCCACTCGAACTGGTTTATCGTATGTGCAAACTTGAGCTTCAGCTGCATATCGAAAGTTACCGTTGGAACGGTAATTAGTTGGGGAGTATTAATAATACAAATGCTCGTAGTTTCGGTGAAACGGAAACCGGCATCTCCCTGCAGCGCGCCTAGATATTATTGCCAGATATCATGCGATTACACCGCGTTATTGTAAATGTTTACCGGTGCGTTACGTCGGCCTACATTCGAGGAGTCCGTTGCTCGGGCACGGCACTGCGAGCTTCGGGAACGTTGCCCGAATATATTCGCTTGGATTTCTCTCGAACTGACTATCACAGCAGCCTAGGTTTAATAGCGGCGTTACGGATGCATCTCGCCTTTCACGCATTTCTGTTTATCTTCGTTGTAATACCTACCTCGTGGTTGTTGCGTATGTGGGACCGGTAATACGGCCCGAGGAGATGCTCTGATGTAAATAGCGATTCGGACACTAGCATAGCACTGTTTCAGCGATTACCGGCTTCCTTGAAAGATGAATTTCAATATTTAATGAACGGGCACAAAGTGGTGTGTAAATTGTTAGCAGGGGTGGATTTGTGTGTAGGCTAAATAGGCTGCAGCCCAGGGCAGGGGTGGTGAAGCTTTTTATCTGCGCGTGTCAAAAATTTATTAATAATATTTATTAAGGCAGTTTTTAATACGGAAAAAACATTAATAGACTATTAATCGTTGCAGAATTATTTCGAGACAAGTTTAAAAATTAACGTAGAATTTCATAAGAACGAACTCATAACTTGAAATACACAAGTGTAGGATATTAACGGGAACAAGTAGTGTCGACGAGAAACAAAACCCTGCGAGTGCTTGACGCCATTAATATATAGATGTTAATGATATCACCTGTAAAACATTGACGTGCCAGTAAAATTTTCCTACGTGCCACCTGTGACACGCGTGCCATTGGTTCATCACCCCTGGCCTAGGGCGGCAAGTTTTCGGCGAAAGAAATTGAAAAGGGTGGGAACACAGAGGATTGAGACAGCTTTAAAAACAATTCACTTTCCTTCGATCTAGCAAATTAGCAATAACTCGTGTGTGAGTTGTGGTATTGAATTAATTTTAAAAATGTATCAGCTCTTTTAGATTAAAATATTTGATGATACTTCGCGGAAGGGCGCCAAATCCCCAAATCCGCCCCTGATCGTTGGTACAGCGACTAGCAGCAATAATTCATAAAAATGATGCTACTACTTGAGAGGACCAGGTAAGTAGCGCGTAGAAAGCAGGAATAAATGATTTAAGTGCACTGGTAATTAATAATAATGATTATTTATTGCACCAATAGATATTAAGAATAATAACAAGAAGATAAAAAGAAACATAAATACATATGTACCTACGTAGAGAAAACAAGAAAGAGAAATATAATACAGGTAGAAATTAGACCAGGTGAGTCCCGTGAAGGAGCAACAATTACCAATCGAGGCATGAACGCTCGTACCCACGACACAGTGACACGGAAATCCACCGAACGCGGTTCCAGTCACGTGTTAACGCAGGGTGTATCGTGTTCGCGGTTGTATAGCAATCCGAACAGATCGAACGTTCGTGCGTTCGTCATAATATCCTCGCTGACAGAGGACGCGAAGTGAGGACAGTCGACAAGAAAACCCGGATGATCCTAGGATTCCGATATTTTCACCGCGGAACTGATCGGTAATCACCGCCGGGGGACAATATGGAGGGTATAACTGGAACGATAATTGTTACTGCGCTCGTTAACACATCGATATAGGGCACGTCTCCTGTGTGCGCACGGGAAAGTACCGATGCTCGTTTGGTGAGCGGCAGTTGGGAGGAAGATTAACAATTTCGCTGGCGTTAAGAGCGGCTCGGGCGACGCACAAGCCTTCCCACCTAGCTGCAACCGATTCAATGGGGTGGTTAATGAATTTAAGCTATCTTCAGCGACCTCTAGCCGCGCGGCGCTGGGGTCAGGTTCCGCTCGAACGAACCAGATATAGATCCCTCTATCCGCATCACTCGCGAACGTCCGCTTGCTGCTATCTTCATCCCATTGTTACCTCACAAGGGAAGGTCCTCAAGCGGGAAATACAAAAAATTACGAAACTTTGGGGATACATAGAGGGCATACAGGGTGTTCGGCTACGCGTGGGAATGAATTTGCTTCTAGGCATATCTTTAAACGCTTGTAACTAACAAACGAAGCCTCAATCGCAATATCGTTACTCTTGATTTTCGTCTTGGTATGGAGTCTAGAAGTACGACCTATATTACTCAATTTTTTTTTGCTGCCCAAATTCACTCTAATGGGGTGAAATTGACCCCTGAAAATCCGGCTATTTTCTAATTTTCTCTTATAACTCGCGAACTGTAAGAACCGTGAGTTACCAAATGATAATCTTAATTAAAGGAAGTAACTTTTCTCTGCGAACTTATTTTCTATCTCTTGAGCGTTACTGTTTATACTATTTCCTCTCGAAATGTTTCTTAACAGTCGCAAACAGGCGTAGTGAGTGGAAAAATATCAGCGAGGGTACTTTTTCAAATAGCCTTCCAAATTTCGTACTGTACAAGCTGACCATATAAGATATGCAGAGGGGTAAAACGCTTAAAAGTTAGACACGTCTTTGACTCGGGCAAAGTAGCCAGCAGCCTTCTCCTTCACGTTCATCAAAAGTTTGCTGTTTAGTCGCTGTTGTGAAGCAAGAAATAGCTTCAAGCCCCGCAAGTATTAATTATCGTTTCAAAATTCTTTAACGCCGGGATCCTACGAACTGTTCCCGAGTTCTTTGATCAGATCCTTTCGAGCTGCGGAGGACGTGACTGAAAATAATCTGAGAAACTACTGAGCCGCAACTCTCCCCAAATTTGCGAGAAATAAATTGTTGGAAATGTGAAGATTTCAACCGGTGTGCGGCGACTGTGCGATCCACGAGGTTGGGTCGAAAGGTTCGCGGATTTCTGAAGAAGGAGAGGGTAGCTCGCGCACAAAGTTCTACCGTGTTCCTCTATTTCTGTACAAATGCCAAGTTCCAACTCGATGGGGTAATTAGTCCACAAGTTATCTATAAGCAGACCAATGGCGAAGAAGAACATTTACCTGGTAAGTCAAATTCCCGCCACTGTCCTTAACATTAATAGCCGATCGTTGGAGCTCTTTGGGAGGCGACATTGCAAAAGGAGATGCAATCTGACAACGGCGGGATCGGTCACAAAGGGAATTGTTGGAAGGCAGCGTTGCCCGGTCGTTAACGGGGAGTCGTTAACACGTGCATGGGCGTAACGTATGTTTTGCATTTAATGAAAATGTGTTTACTCGTGCTGTATCCGGCGCTGTGTCGACCGCGCGAAACGAAAATCAAAATTTACTGCGCGTCGGTCCCGAACACGTGCCTCGCTAATCCAGTTCCTCGGCTTATTATCCTCCATTAGTGGCGCTAAAGGGGGGAAGCTTGAAAATTTGACGAACTCTTCTTAATAACCGACCCCGAGGGAGGCGAAAGTTTTTTTTCTTATATTTTTCATCGTGGAGAACTTTCCAGCGCCTGTCTCTTCTCTTTCCAACTCCTTCGAGAGAGATGCACTTCTCTATCATCTACCCCTTCCCTTTGTTTTGTTTTTACAATGTTGCGGTCATGTTTCTGCTAGACCCTAGCAGACTTAAACATAGCTAGCTAGCTACAGCTGCGCTGCTGGATTCCATTTTTATGAAGACGTGTAAAATTGGAGGTTGATGGCGATATTTAGTTGCTTGCGATTTGAAAGAGTCGGGCGGAAGGTTCGCGAGGCTTAACAAATTAATTCAGGCACGAAACTATTTTTTTTTCACGTAGCGATGCTTGTAGGGAAATAAAGGTTTATGTATACGCAGGAGTAGATTGAAAAATTTGATGACCCCAAATCTTGTGCTATTTAATGTGAAATTATTTTTCGTGTAGGCGGCTATAATAAAGTATTATACTTGTTTTATACTTTAATATTATATGCACATTAGGGTGGCCCTTATTAATTATCCGTGTCGATTTTTTTTTGTATTTCTTTGTTCACACCTCCGCATATGGTTCTATTTCATGAAAAAATAGTCCATGAAAAAGATTATTGCAATCGGACAACAGGAAAGGGTGTCGACCAGTTCTTAAAGTTTAGAATTCATCAACGATTTGAATTTGAAGAATTTCTCAAGAATGGTAAGCCCTATCGAAATTTTGTTCAAATAATATTAAAAGAGCATTCAAGTTTCTACAATTACTGTATATACAAGTTTTTTGTGCTGCCAACCATTTTATAGATAATAGCGTTTGAATATAGAGAGGTCGGCGCTATGCGCGTATAGGCAATACATCACGCCGTACAGATGGGACGCGCGAAGCGCGGACCTCTCTATATTCAAACGCTATTATCTAAAAAATGGTTGGCAGCACGAAAAAACTTATACATACAATAATTGTAGAAAATTGAATGCTCTTTTAATATTATTTGAACAAAATTTCGATAGGCCTTGCCATTCTTGAGAAATTCTCCAAATTCAAACCATTGATGAATTCTAAACTTTAAGGCCAGGTCGGCACCCTTTCCTGTTGTCCGGTTGCAATAAACTTTTTCAGGGACTATTTCTTTATGAAATGGAACCATATTAGGGGGTGAGAGCATAAGAAATCGCAGGTTGAAAACAAGGGCCACCCTAAGGTACACTTGGTGCGATAAAGTAATTAATAATAATGTGATATGCACAAGAATTGGTTCAAGAAGGAGATGAAAATCCTTGCGATATTGGACTACGATATCGCGTAAATAATAGAGTTTCTTTCTTCTATTACTTAATGCCACATCAACCACTTGTATGAGTTATTAACGACCTAGAGTCTGGTTTACAATTTGTTATGTACCCACAAACTGTAGTTTGATCTGTTTTAAGAAATGCAATAGTCTTTGTATAGTATAGATCCTTTGCCGTTTAAATTGTCCTTTAGGGTGGGCCTTACGTTGTACTTTCGTCACATAATAGAATTCAATTTGGAAGTTGAGCCGAATTGGAAGAAAAACTGTTGGTCCCTTCGTGGGTAAGCGTTTAACGTCTCATTATTGCATCACGTCGCTGTACTTGTTCCTCTCTTCGTTTGCTTTTACCACTGTTAAACGGGCTTAACAAAAACGTCGCTACAAACCGCTCCGGCGAGATAAGTTAACAAGTGGAACGATATTGCGACGTAAGGTATACACGTCGCTAAGCTTTACGACAGCCGTTCACGTCTCTGTCGACTGCACTCGTAAAAGCTCGATGGTAAAGCCGCGTGACAGACGCGAGCGATTAATTTAATTTGTCGTACACCCGGAGCAGCGATTCGGTTTTTGCCCGAACTTCATCGCTTCAGTTCGTTCGACGAATCAGTCGTTTAGCCGGCATTCTTTCGTCGACAATTACCGCACAGTGCACGATGCAATTTATCATTATCACCTGCAGTATCAGGTGCATTCTGGGCTGTTTACTGCGGCGGTGATTGTGCAGTAGGATCTCCAATATCCGACTTAATAGCGAGGCATGACCATTCAGATAACGAAATGTTCGAATAGTGAAACGTGAAGCACTCGCTTATTATTCTATTCTATACTGTAGAGGGAATGGTACGGGTTTTTACAAACAAGATGCAGGGTAATGTAAATGTAGCATAGTCAGGGCTGAATTAAAATCTTTAGAGGCCCTGAGCACTTAAAAAATGTTGATTTTTTTGTCATTTCGGATAATTTGGGGAAAAAGTGTTTCTAACAAAAGTTAGACTTTAGAATTCACCAAATTTCTATACTTATTCTATAAGCAACATGGACCGCGAGATGACAGTAGCGAGCGAATCACACGTGGCCTAAGAATCCAAGAAGATCTTAATAGATAAAGCAAAAAGTGTTTGTGTGTTTGTCTGTCGCGTAAAAACTTTCGAACAGTAAACTCTGGGGTCACGAAATGTGTCCCAGCTCGTTATGCCTAGCTAATCCAGATGAATGTGACTATTTCCACAAAAAAATTAATAAATAAATTTTTTTTTATATAAAATCGGAATCTAAATTTCGGGCGAAGCCGAGTAGTAAAGCTAGTATATAATAAGTGTGTCAGAGTAAGGGTGTTTTCTTGTGGGGATTAAACAATATTACCGCAGTGTTAAGCGTTTAAAATCGTGCGCCCTTATTGTATGAGATGTCTGCGTGTGTGTGCATTGGTGGCGTAGATGGTGTTATGTTTTTGTTTATGTATATCTGCGCGCTATGCGACGACTGTCTTGCTTTTTTCCCCCAACGTATAATTTTCATAATAGTGTTCTTATATTTCAAATATAGAGAGTTTATTTCCCCAAAACGCAATTTTTCATGCTACTGGTATTTTACGTGCGAATAAAGTGTTCAAAGCCCCGTGTGAAGTAATTTCATTCCCTTTGGGAGAAACTCTTCGAGTAGAATATGCATTTTCGCGTAAATTTTTGCATCGCCTACCTCGAGCCGTTCACCCTTCTCATTTATCTTGTTTAAGCGGTGCAACCGAACGTGTACGGATTATAGCGGTTTATTTAATTTTCGCGTGAGTTTGTGAAAGAATGATGAATGGAACAATATTGCGATAGACCGTATCTTTGCTTAGGTGCGTACACATAATTACTTCTCAAACTATCGGAGATCCGTGCAAGTTGCTCATAGAAATGTTGTCTTCTCATTGGAGGGGAGAAATATAACGTAGGCATAACATTCTTTTGGGATTATAACTTGCCAAGATTTCGTTACTATCGTAGAGTCATTGATGGATACAGAGATGGATACCTAATCTTTATTCCATAGTAAGGTTAGTAGGTGGGTATGGTGAACTTTATACATATGGGTACATGTAATGAATACCCAACTGGCTGTAGTTAGGTACTTTTTGTAGCGAAGGGGCTAAACATTAGGGATGGGTTTCTCGAAGCGTCGACACCTTGAAACCTCTAGAAGTGTCGAGTTTCGAGAATTCGAAACATTGCACTTTTTTCGCGAATAGAAACTCCTGAAAGCCAGATAAGGAAAAGTATAAAATCCAAGAATAAAGAATCATTCGCAACGTGCCTCGGGAATTTGTATATTGTTATATATTTGTTTGTATTTTGTTTAACTATGGTCAATAGAGGTCTATGCAAAAATTGTTTTCGCTTTAGTTCTTAAAGCAAGATAGTCCACTTATAAAACAGAATCAGCACTTGGAATTTCGATTGTTTCGAGCTTCGAGTTTTGAGATTCGAGTTGCGAGAAATTGAAAATCAAGTTCGAACTCACCCCTACTAAAAACTAGGCGCCACGTTATTTCTTTCCTGCAGCCGCGACACATTTTGCGAGAGTGCACGAATGTTTAGAGGACGAAGATGGCAGCAAAATGGGGAATAAATTTTAGGTTAAACTGGGCGTAGTTTCTACGAAATTTTCGGGCGATAGCGTTGAAGAAGTGCTTTGTAAATCGTAGAGACACGGTGTACGAGTACAGAATTCGTTAGAGTTCGTTGTTTGCGAACAATAAACGAGTTGCCGCGTGATTGGTCCGCGGCCACGTGCAGCGAGAGGTCAGGGGGAGGCTTACAACACGGTGGGCACGGTGTGACACGTACTTTATGGTTGTGTAGAACATGCCCTGGCTACGGTGTAACGTAGTTGTTCTGCGCGCTTGTTAACGGTAACTAATGCGCTACACGCCCATCCGATGGCTCGATCCGACGATCAGCTAATGCGAGGAAATCGAGAGGGAAAAACGACGAGAATGCCACATAAATAGATAGTAGTGGTGTGCCAGGGAAATTAAATAGAGAGGAAGTTGAATTTGAAAATAATTCACAAATCAAGGGCGGAAGAAAAGAAGGAATAAAAGAGAAAGGGTGGAGATTTCTGAGGTTTAATAAACAAAAAATCGATTTTTAGACCGGAACCTCCCCTTAAGGGCTGAAACGCACTTATCAGGTGACCAAGTCACGATTGACGATTCCCCACATGTGCTCGCTTGACGTGACTTGTCTTTAGAGGCGAAAGGTAGTACTCGATTTTTGTCCACCTACACCGAGCAGATTGGATATCCCCCTTGTCTGCTCTCGACGACGTCGCTCCCCATTAAGCTCGGGTGGGGCTATCTTACTCATAGAATGCTCCCAGTCGAGCCTCCTGCACAGTCTCAGCGCTGGTAATCCAGCTCGAGATCCCAGGATCACAAGTTGCCATCCTGGGGGCATACTACTGGGGTTTAAAACACCCAGAAGGCAAGCTGCGAGTGTTTGGGGGCCTTAACCATTAACCGTAGTTAGATTTCAGTCCTTCAACTTTCTATATTCAAGTTAGTACTAGATTTTCATAAATCAGTAAAGCTCCATAAGGGCTTCACTCACGTCGTTGTCATATTTTCATCGGAGATAAAAAAAATTGATGTTAGAGCTGATTTGTTCTTACTTTGAGTTGTAACAAGAAACTTGCATTCGTAAGTCGTTTCTCGACGAGTAAAGAGACCTTACGCGGCGAGGGTTTATTTCCAAATTTAAAAGTTCAAAAGCATAGAAAGCAATAATAAGTTTGTGGTCCGTTTCGTGATCGGCCAGGATTTATTTCGAAATTTACAAGTCTCTCGTAAGCCGTCCCGCGTAATGAAGAAAGATCGAAGTGGAGTGAGATACCGAAAGCGTGGAGATAATTCAAAGGACAGAATGAACGAAGATGCATAGTGGTAAAAAAGTAACGGACACCGGAGAAAAAACGGATGCAGGTAATAGGGATGGCGAAGCAAGTAAAAAGCACGTAGCTAGGGAAACAGCAGTTCAGAAAAATAAAATCCAACGAAGAATTGAGTAAATTGCAACACGCGAAATGTCCACTGCGAACCAAAGGTACAATGTATCGCGGAACGTAGCGGATGGACGAGGGAATCTACGAAACAAGCCGGGACGGGAAGTTTCTCGTTTTTCCGTACGTGAAAATGAATGTCCGCCGTCATAGGTATACGCTTGCATTTATTTTTTCCTTCCGAACGGTTTTCGATGGGTCTATTGGCGATCGATTCTGCCGGGACTGCGAGATCGTTTGTCGAATAGACCGCAGTGCATTCCTCCTACCAGTTGTTTGCGGGTCAACAAGAGCCACGCTATTAACTAGGAACCCAGAAGAAATCAGAAACTTCCCATTTCGAAATATTAATGATGTTGTAAAAGTAGCAGGGTGCAAAATCACCAGCGGCAATTAAGGGAGCAGTCTTGAAGGAACATACTCAAGGGCTCAATCAGGATTAGGGTAAATCCGGGAGGAAAGATGGCGCAGTCACTATTCTGCAAATTAAATTACAATATATTTCTTGTTGTACTATTCACTAGTAAATAATTCTCCTTTCTTCTTTGCCATTTTTCTCATGAATTATGCGAGCATCTCTCCCAAAGACGCGCACCATCACACCCGGCATTCTGGGAGAGATGGTTAGATGACTCAGGTGTCATGACTTCAGTTTTCAATCAGAGCAGAAGTAGATCCGGAGCACAGAAAATTTTTACTGTTCCACTGCTCCAGATTTTTTTTTATTATTTGAATTTTCTTTTTTTTTCTTATAAAAGCAGATGAATGAAATTTTTTTAAATACTAATTCTCAATTTAAAGGAAATATTGACCACTTTTTTTCTGAATCGGCACAAAATTTTAAACACATTAGCTTTATTCTGACAAAATCAATAATACCAGTATCTAGCCATCTCGTGTTAGGTGAGCCAACTGTCCCGCACTTAACCAATTTTGCCACAGCTACTCACGGTCCTGTGCCAAAACATGCGTCATTTGCCAGTAAGACGTAATACATACATCAAGTTTGACGGAGTAGACAGCGCGATACGCGAATGAATAACGTTCATAAACACGCCATGCACCGCAGCTACGTAGTCACCTTAATTTACCACGCTTAATCGCGGAATAGTCGCGAACGTCGCTCTTGTTAGCTCGTGCCGTGGGCAGAGAAGAAAAAAGACCACGGGCGGATGAGCTTTCCCTTCGATGTGCATTACCATCGAAATTGAAAAGCAGAATGCGGCAGGCCAATAGAAACGTCGGCGGATCTCGCACGCTCCCGCGAGTCCTACCGCTGGCATACATTTATTTCATCGAATCGAGTCAACTCGTGCGGCAGATAATGCGGGCTACCTCGGCGCATGTTTCCCGCGACGGAAAAACCAGCGAATAAATAGCGACTTCGACGCGCTTTGTGTTTGCCCAGGTTCGCTCGCGGTGTCGTGTTAAGCAAAGCTCTTCGTGTTTGTGCGCGGCATTGCCGTTCGAGTTATTACTTTATCTTTTCTTTTACGTCAACGTTCGACAGTCCAACTTTAATGTGAAAAGAAGCGGGTGTACTGGATTTCGATAGAATATCGACGGTTGGCCGTACACGAGTTTCGGAAACGGATATATTCGCCGACGGAATCGTACCGTGAAATAGCGAGCGTTAGATAGCAAGGCAGAGGTGTGAAATTAATATCATTTTCATCGAATAATGGGAGCGAGGAACAGGGTGTTGTATTGTTTTCTAATATCGTTATACCTACTTCAGTGAAGGTGATATCTATTGCGAATAGTAGGTAACTTGATGTGCATTACTCCCTCGCAATAGGATTTTATTCCTTTAACCCTCTAGTGCATAGATTTTTAATTCAGTTGGAAAAACTAGACTAGTCTAATTTGGGGACGAAAAGACCGAATCCGATGTCTGTTTTCAATTTGGAGGATGTCAAAAATGTAGTGTTTTTTTATAAAATAAATACTTTATTTTTAATGAAAGACTATGAAAAAATGTTTAAAAAAACATAAATTTATGATATAATAGAGAAGTATTCATTATTGTGCATTGTGAAATTTAGCAAAGCATAGAAGAAGCGGGAGAAGCGCTTGGCCCGGTCGCCGCCTGGCGGTGGCGTCGCGTACTATCCACCGCGAGCCGGCCGAGTCATGACATTTTTAAAACAGATTAATTATATTTTACAGCATAAAATAGTAGTTAAAATTTCGTAATGATTTGTTCAGTACTTTTTGAGATTTTTGTGTCACATTATTCGCCGCGATGCGCGTTGCCGCATCGTTCAAAAGCCTATACCATTTTTAATTTTAAGAATTCAGATACAGGGCGTTGCACATGCATTTTTCACACAATATTCATTAAGGAAATGTAAGAAATGGATTTTTAAAGTAGAACACCCCTTTAATAAACACTCTTAAAAATACTCCGAGCTTCGTATTCGTAACGGGATTAAAGGTAACAGAAATCCGGGCAGAGCTGGCGAACAAACACGGTGCTTCCAGCATTCTCTTCACATCGGGGATTCTGGCACTACGCTGTTTAATCTTTGACTACTGAATGGCTTAGGGATTGGGCCAAAAGCTTGCCTGTATTCGCGTATCGGTCATCAGGGATCGTTCTTCGGCTCGGATCAAAACTGGGATAGGAAAGTTGCTCTCTATTGCCCACGGCCTTTTGTGGAGATCCCTCCATTCAGTGGGTGCATTCAACTTATTCGGTAGAAATAAAGACAGGGAAAACGAGAGGCGGAAGAAACGCGATTCGCGTAGCCGCTGCGGCGATTGCGGCGCCGGTAGCCTGAAATGCGGCTCGACTTTGCTACAGTGAACCTGGCGTTTAAATAAAGGAAAGCCACTGGACGAAATTTTACTTCATGTTTACTCGCACGAAATTTCCAGTTCGCCCTAACAACTCTAACCTTTTTCCTATATCCTCGTGGCCATTCAATTGATCTTCGAGTATAATAGACACGTGTGGTTAGCATCGAACTTCATTTTTTGAACTCCTCAGACCTTGCCCTAAAAAATTATCGTGTTTCGAATTTTCAAATCGAAAAGAATCTGCCGTTTAAAGCAACAGTTATAGTAACAGTACGTAACGTGTTGAACATGTTTGTTATTTTTCTTCTGGAGATCTGCTCATTAATGTTTAAATACGCGAAAAAAAATTGTTATCAGGAGCACAATGGGAAAGAAGGTGGTATTTCACGGTAGAGCAAGTTTATTTGAAATACTTCCCACCCTTAAGTTTACTCGGGTATTGGCAGAATATCTACTTTCTTTGTGGGACATTGAGTCTTCGAGGCATGGACTACTCCAAGAGGTTTCGAAGTTGAACTAACAAGTAAAAGCTTCTTTTTGGTTGGATGAAATTTTCTTGAAGATATTTGTGAAGGTTAACTAAACACGAATCTCGAATTCATACTCCTTTCTCTTTGGAATTTCAGTTTGTACCTTGTAATTATAGAAGACAGCTACTTAATTGTAGCAAGCCCTCTTTAAACATTGACAAAGGGAATGGAGGTTAAGAAGAACAGAAAAAATTGTGCGTTGGTATAAGATGGAACTACTTCTAACTTGTAACTGATGATCGAGCTTTCAACTACACTTTGTAACAGCTTCGCGCGGAGAAATTGTCTACAAAGCACATAGATCAAACTTCCCGAAGTTTGAACGACAGCGGCAGTTTCCAAAAGTTACTTTAAAAGTTACCCGAGCCCTTATTCGAGCAAGTCAACTTTCAAATCCCGACAGGAGCAAGTAATTGTGGTTCTTAAATAAGTCGGAAGGCTCTTCCTCCGTGCGACAGCCCTCGTGCAGATGCGCCGTTGTTTCTCTGAAAACCGAAAGCAATTTCGTCCGCGCCCTGTTGGTTGAACGGCGCACTCGAATTAATTATTATCGATGCTCGCGGCGCCGCGATTCGACCGATTCGGGGGTGGGGGAGGGTCGCCTATTAATATTCTCTTGTTTGTCGCGTGCGCGAACTTTCTGAAAGCGAAACAAACAGCAGAAGTTCCATCGCTGACGTTCAGAAATTTATCAGCCCTCCGCTAGCTGTTTTCCAGCTGTCGTCTTGTGGCAGCCGATCGATCGGTTTTGGCAGTAGGACCCTGGCAATTGTAGTTTCGACCGATGTTTGCTCAATAAACCTCTGTAGACCCGACAAACTAACCGCTATTAGCCTCGGGGTTCTCGAGCTGGAAGTTATTAATTGCATTGGTAGCACCGGACCCCGTGTAAACCATTGGGCACACGAGGAATTAGGGTGCTCCTCATGAAACACTGAATAACTGAATTGCGCAACTTGCGCGGCCTGAACTTCGGCAACGTATTAACAGAAGCTCCCTTCCGATTGTCACATATCACGTGCAGAACTCATCACAGCCCGTGTTTGCTGTTAGCGAGTGATAATGTTATCGCATTCGCATGATTATTACGAATTACCGTTGCATCCGTACGCCTGGCTACGATGCTATCTAATTTCACTTCGCTGTACCGATAAATATTGGTGAACAGGATCGCGCGGCCACGTTATTTTCCTGATACGTATTACGCCGCCTGTTCCTTCTTGCGTCCGCACCGCTGCAAACAGAACAAAACATTCACACAGCGTTAACAACCCTACGGATTTCTCCGTAGATCTACGGATTTTTTACTTTATCTACGGATTGTAAAATCTACGGATTTTTTTACCTCTTTCGTGAGTTAGTAACCTATAATCAGCAAAAGAATCACTTTTTTTGGAAAGACTAATAGCGACATCTGTTGCCATTGATTTTACGATCAAAGCCGCCGATTTACTGCGGGTCGCTAAATTCCACTTCGCTACAAGAGCTTTTTTTAATCACACTTAATCGCTGGAATTCAAGCTATTTTTTCTAGTTCTACTATCCTGCATTTTGAACGAGTACCATAGGAATTAGCAAAGTTGATTTCAGAATCTTTGCATGTGAACTTTTTTTTATTCCGTTTTGTGAATTTACGTCGAGAGGAAAACGACGTCTTTGGGGGAAACGACTTTCGAGGATGCATTATTTTTGGGACATGCTCTTGTACTGAAGTGGAATTAGTAAAGGTCGATTTCACAACTTTTGCGCGTGAACTTTTTTCGTAATTTGTGAATTTTTGTCGTGGCAATAATTTTCTTTGAGGATGTCACGGGAGGGTCGAAGTATAAGATTTTTAAAGGGCCATTCAGCCATCTTCAATTTTAACAGTTTTTATGTGGAGTTAAAAAAAATTGGTGGCTGAATGCTACTTCTCTACTCGTGAATCGAACTAAATGTAGTCAGGACTGCCGCATTTCCGGCAGTTTACTTGTTCGATGGCTTCACTAGCAGGTCTGGGAAGAAACATAAGTAAGTACTTCCTTCTATTTCTGCGTCCCTCGCCTCGCTTCCATGTCTTGTCAATTATTTCTGCCCGTCAAGAGCATGTTACGTGAGAAATTAAAAGTCTTCCATCTTAACCGTTGATTTTTCTCTAGTTCACGTTTCTCACTATTCCCTCAGCCTTGAAGGGCGTATTTCATTAGATGTGAAACCAACCGAGCCTCTACAAATGCAATTGTGATCCGCTTCACTCGCAGCAGCTGTACGAAACACAATCAATTTGATGTTTGAATACTGCACACTATACAGGATGCGAGAAACTATTTACAAGGGCTGTTCAGTTATCTGAACACTCCCATTATTTTGAAACTGCGGAGGTTTGTAGAGGACCTCGATAGAAGTATCAGGCGATTTTTCGTTTGTGCCCATTTTCGGTTCTTCGCGGCGAACACTCCCCCTAAAGGTTAATGAGTGTTTTCCTATTTTCTAGCATATCTTCAAAACTATAGTGGATATAAAAAAAATTCTATTTCGATTTCGACGTTGAATTGAGAAAACACCATTTCCCTTCGGGCAAAAGTTTCACCACCGATAAATGTCGTGGGCCACCGGTGGCCGACGTGGCGCAGAACGTAAAGATGCATAAGGTTCCTCTTGCGCTTTGGAATGGGTGGAAAATACGAGTCGTTAGATCCAGCGACAGGTGACGACCGACCGATAGGGTCGCAAGAGCTGACGATGGATTCATTAGGACTGCGACAGGAACTTGATGGCGTACCGTGTTTTCGCCCGAACTTCCGGTCAAATTGAATCACGTGGAAATTCGTGGTAACAATCTTCTATTTGACTTTGGCTGACTGTCTGATTTACCGTGGACTTTCGGTCTACATACAATGTACGTCGTTCAAAGCGATTGATTCTCGGGAACTTCCTTTGTGCCGTTGGCGAGCTTGCTCCTGTGACGAATTCTTTGAACCGAGGAAGTAAATTGGCCCACGGAGTATAGTGCCTCGACGAGCTATAGTGACTTAGGTGTGAGGCTACTCACCGGGGTCTTAACCGATATCCTGCTGTGTATGGGCCGCTAAACGTGGCCTCCTACTACCTCCTGTAGGACTGTGTTTAGGGGAGACCTGGAAAAAACCGAGGCCCTAAAGATTAAGTGTTACAATTTCGACTTTAATAAAATAAAAAAGAAATTAAAGAAATTGATTATCATTATTAAAAGGCATCAATTAAGCTTTGCTACTGACTATTAAAAATTGCCCCATTGTCAGCACATATTAAATACAAATCCATTGCAGTAAGGTATATGTGCTGTATTAGAACAGTTGTAATATAAATTATTTTATATTAACAACTTATTTTAAATTAAAATCACTGCATGTCTTGAAGTAATTTTGGAGATTTTACCCTTTAGGTCCTCGGTTTTGTCCTGGTCTTCCCTTCGTGTCTTTTAATAATGATAATCAATTTCTTTAATTTCTATTTTATTTTATTAAAATCGAAATTGTAACAGTTAATCTTTAGGACAGGAGTGTCCAACTTCCCTACTCCGAGAGCCGCACGAGTCAGGCCCCAGGTCAGCCGGTTCCCCCACTTATTTTTCTCCATGCGTTGCACGAGCCCCGGCAGGGAGAGAATGAGGCACCCGGAGGAGAAATTCATCCGAGTGAAGTAAGTGTGGAGGGGGCCGTTCTCCTACGGCTCTACGGAGCAGGCGAAGAGGAGAAGGAGCCACTGCGGCTCGCGAGCCGCTAGTTCGACACCCCTGCTTTAGGGCCTCGGTTTTGTCCGGGTCTTCCCTAAACACAGTCCTGCAAGAGGTAGTAGGGGGCACGTTTGGCGGCCCATACCCAGCAGGGTATCGGTTAAGACCCCACTGAGTGACCTCACAACTAAGTCACTATAGCTCGTAGAGGCACTATACATGTACTGCTAAACGACATGTCTCTTGCACTTTCGGCTTGCCATTCTATTTGTCTGCCCCAGTGCTATTCATATAATACTAACAAGAGACTGCACACATTAATACCTGGAAACTTCTAGCTAATGTATACGTACATTTGCATATAAATCGTGACTGTGTGTTCTTAACAAAATAATTTATTCTGAACAATACTGCGTTCGACGTCGTGATTTATATTTTCATTAATGATTATGTACGTATATATAATTGATAATTATTGAATATTCTCTATGTACATATCAATTATTAATTACATAGTTATTACATATATAGGTAATAGATAATGCTTTCATTATAACGTGCATCTGTGAGTCTAATTTGACATAGAATTACTAATGAACTGGGGGTGAAGAAGGCCGAGGTAGAATCTAATATAGACACTTGCAATGGATTAGAATTAAATTTAGGTTGAACTCGTAGGAATTAAGATTGAACTGTTATCGAATTGGAACTGACTTGTGAGCTCGAATAGGATCTTGCAATGGGTCTATTTGTGTAACAGCGAAGATGTTATTTTTCGGTGTATTTACAGATATCGGTGACTGAGCTGTTAGAATAACGCGTGGGACTCCTGAGGCGTACAGGGTGGGTGATGAAAAAAAAATTTGGCGTTTGGGCGGAAATATTTGGCTTCGATTATTGTATGTCCATTGTAGGCGACCTACTTGGGCAACTTCTGGATGCGTTTGGAATATTGTAGATGTGCACGTGCCTGGAACATTTCGAAGACGTGCGCTTTTCTTACAAATGTGTTCCATCATATACAGTCTGTGCGAAAAAGATAGTCTCTTTAAGGGAGCTATTACGGCAGGTTAAGGGGAGTAAAAAAAATATCCTTCGGCACAGTGTCGAAAACGTAAATTTGATCAGATAAATGTTACAGCAAATTTGCATTATAATCACCACATTTTCTGATGAACAGTTCGCCACAAAAGTGATTGACGCACTTCTTTTAGTACAGGCGTAGTCTTTCTTTCCTTTTTAATTTTTTTGCAATGTATACGGAACAGAGTTTAGCTGGCATTACTAATGTTACACACATATTGATATCTTTCACAGTTTCTGTACCAACTTCATCTGTTTGCTTCCCTTATCACCTCCCCCGAGAAGACAATATTCTTCAAAAACACTCTGCAGTCATTGTTTAGTCAGTCGTTCACAAGCCCCCGATGTCACATGGTAACGAAAAATAAATTTCATCATAAACGCGTATCAGCCCTTTCGTTTCTTCTCATATTCTCCTATTACTTTCCTCTCTGGAACCATTGAATTTTTCGTGATTCTTGAATGCGCGCTCAATTTCAATTGAAATATCAAGTTTTGATGGAACGATGTCATCAGGAACTCATCGAGGGCGTATTTGCAAAAGAGTGGAGCGCCGGGAGACTGGTGCTGGGTGTGCTAAACTGCTAATCCGTCACGAAAAGGGTCGATCCTTTTTCTGGGGCGCACACATACAAGATCGACCGAGTAACGCATTGATCTCTGCTTAGGGGAGGTTTTGTGTCTGGTGAACCCAATTGGGTCAGCGCCAGGCAACCGAGAGGTGTTATTTCGAAGTCCACGAGGATTCCAGTAGGTCTGGTAGGACTGTTTGACATTGTGCAGCGGGGAACTGCGTAACTAATTAACGGTCACATGTGTCTCGTCTACAGCTTTATCTTTAATCTCCATGCGATAACATTGAATTTGTGATATCAATTTGGACGTGCAATTGGCCACATGGAAAACCGCCTGACACTCTTACCTAAGCAGTGGTCTTTATGCTGTTAGGTCAGCGAGGTCCAATCGGGCCATTAAGGAGCCTGACCTCCGTGATGTTTAGCAGTGCCGCGCGGAAGAGGAGCTCGAGAGCCAACGATAACGAGGGCGTGCAACGGATAGGGAAAACTATAGTAGCGCAGGCTTATACCTGTAGGAGAGGCTTGAATGCCTGGGATTCTTGGGGGCCCCAGTGTTCGCTGCCCCAAAAAGAAGGCCCCTGGCAGGCGGTGCAGTCCGCCGCTGTGACGATTGGTTTTTGTCACCTAATTGGGCAGACAGGCATACGTATTTTTGTTATTGGCGGAACCGGCTATATCTACTTACTACTATGCACACGGACAGAGGTTTAGGCGGAGCTAGCGGCGGACTGCACCACCTGCTAGGGGTCTTCTTTCTGTGCTGTAATAGTACTTATACTCTTACAGTTTTCCCTATCCGTTGACACCCGCGGTATCATTGGCTTCAAGCTCCCTTTCCGCTCTGGAAGACACCATGGAAGGCGGGCTCCTTAATGGCCCAGGGAATACTTCTGTGCTTTTGGTTTTATAGTCTATAAAACCTAAACGTTTGAGGTCCTAACTCGAAGTTTCTAGCTATTACCATTGTTTAGATCCAGTTATTATTTTCCTGGTCATTATTAGTCCTTCAAGATGAGAGTTGAAGACCTTGGGAACTATTGAACCGATTTTAACCAAACATGGCTGTTAACCTTCCCCAATATATACACTGTAACACAAAAAACCGCATCAGAATCCGAGCGCTCGTTGATGAGCGAAGGAACCATAGACAAACAGACGCACGCACACCCCGTCCTTTTTGCGCCGGGGGTTAAAAATGATATGAAACTGAGATATCTTCCCGCGCTTTAGGTCACTTACAGCGTTGGTATTCACTTGCTGTTATTGCGGAGCGATATCAACACCAGTCGACCAATTTAAGTGATGAATTAAAGAAAACGTACATCTTGTAATAGATCTATATTATTCTTTCGCGTGGTTCCTTGGAAAGACCATAGCTTAACAAGTGTACTAAAACTATCTACTAAGTTCCTGGTTCACTCAGAATTGAGCACAATCGTTTTGCCATTTCAGATCAGCCGGGGAAAAAGGCACAGCGTCCCAGCTTTCGAAACAGAGATGAGTTGAGGATCGGCTACGATGTTGAGTCGTCTTTCGGCCGTGGTGGCCTCCATTTTGGTTCACCAGCTGCACTTCTTATATGCCGCCGGTTTACTAGGTAAGCATAACCAACGCGTGAATTTATTTATGTTAGAAAAACTCTTCAATTCTGTGAAACGAAACTACTTAAAATTGAACGTTAATGACTGGTGATAGAGCCCATGTTAGGATTCAGTTCACCTGTTAGAGAAGTGCCAAGCTCAGTTAATGTGTTTAATGAAATTAAGAAATTGTAACTGCGCTATGTTTCATTCTGGAAGCATGGAAATTCTGCAAACAACATTATTTGAGGTTTTACTTGTTTGCATACGACAGCCATTACGATAATGAGAGTTGGGGAGAAGAAATAAGCTCGTGGCGCGTGTAGATTGCGTTGTCCATGTAGAAAAAGGTCCGCTACTGACGACAACGAATATGAATTCTATTTTGTACTTAAAAAAATAAATAGGTGGTTGAAGCATAAATACACCACTTCGATTCGGCACGATGCGATACAAATTTTATTAGCTTAGTATTTGTACGGTTCGACGCAAGAAGGGCCTCAGTGTTAAATGGTAGTTTTGATAAAAGTATCTGTAAACATTACGGAGTTAGATATTTTTTATACCTACATAGTGAAGTTGTGAAACTGTCTATAATATTTAAAATTATGATACATCTCCTTGGAGTTGCATTATTACAATCAGAATTATGTAATAAATTGATCAGTGAATTTTTTAGTATTTATTTTATACTTACATAATATTTGAAAAAATATATAGAATAATGAAAATATTGAAATAATATATTCATAATAAATATTTAAAAAAAAAATTAAATCCGACTTCAAAAGAATAAAAGTGCACTGAAAAGTAACAAGTACATTTTTTCCTTATTTGATCTATGACTCTCAATTGTTTCATGTCGACGCCTCCTCATTTGTACCGTGTAAATCGGGCGTCGATTAAAAGAATAGAGTCATAGATTAAATAAGGAAAAAACTTATTTCTTACTTTTCAGTGCATTTTGACTTTTTTAAGTAGCTTATAATTTTTTTATTTTTTACTTTTTAGTTATTTAAGTTATACATATAACAACATTTATTTAAAAATAATAATAATGAATTCGGTTAATGAGACAGATTTCTTATTTTTGGCGTAACTTCAAAACTATTTAACCGATTTTGACAATTCTTTCTCCACGACCTAAGTCGATTAAAGCTAAACTAAATGCAATAAGTTCCACGAATATCGGTCCAGTAGTTACGGAGAAATCCGCGGACAAACATAACTCATCGAACCGAGAACCTATGTCTTTTTGAAGCCGGTTAAAAACAGTCGGTTAAAATTCAGCTTGATGTATGTTTGGCTTAGATACGAGTTAGGGGTCAGTTGCTCAACATCGATTCGCAAAATCTACCATATCTCTGTCAATTTTAAAGATGCGGTAATGAGGGATCTAATTATGCGTTTCATGCAAAAAGGGCCTGAATGTCCCGAGGCCGTTCTTGCATCCAACAGTACATTTTATCTTTCCGATGGGTGCGGCGAGGGATGGCGGTGGTAGCTTGATGCGAAGGTGTCGATCTCCTTTCTGGAGGCGGAAAATATTGAGGTTGCGGTTGTGAAAGTCGGCTACCGGTGAGGGGCAGATTATACCGGTTGAATAACGAGCCACGGACCGAACGGTCTGTTCCCAGACATTGTCCTATAATTTTCCAATTAAGGCATTGGATTCCCATAAATCCAACGGCCACAGACAGGATCCATAAATTCGGCGCTGTACCGAGCGACAAACCGCGCTCCATCCGACGCAGTTTTCGATCCGAGACGGTCCCTTACATTACTGACTGGAGAGCCGTCAGTGAAGAAGGGCGCCGAGAATTTATCGTGCTTTAACGGTTGACAATCTTTCGTTTATTCGCCGGGATTTAGGGGGACAGAAGTGTCTTATCTCCTACTGCCAATGGGCATAACTACGGGGCCATTCTGTTAATGAATTCTTTATAAATTCAATAGCACGGGGGCATGGAAAAGGAGCGAGTGACTTGTTTCCTTATATATAACGGAGAAGGCTGCGTTTCTTAAACCAATTGCCAACCAGCGCACTTGCTTGAAACAAAGTGGATTATTCCCTCAATGCTCAGACGTTTCTCTTTTTAAACGATTTTATATTAGCTTCATTCCTGTGTTCGTTTCTTTATTTGCTTGGCTCAAATCTTGTAACTTTAATTTAACCCACTTCCACGAATCCAATCAGCTTGGAATTTTGCAGGCTTACGTAGTTATGATGGCAATACAATTTTTTTTTAAAAAACTCACCCTCGAGGAGGGGAAAAAATTTCATCCCCTGCAATAAAAACGCATAACTAGAAATTCAACGACTTGGAATCAGCTTCTCGCCCACTTCTCGAGAACGACAAATCACGTGCAAATATTTCAATTGTTCAAGTGATTTTAGTTGCGAAACTCAAACACTAAAAATTAAATAATAAAGAAATATATAAAAAAATTGCAGTTACGCCATTTTATTTAATTAGATCGAAAATGCACTAAAAATAAGTATTTTCTTGTACTACAATTACGATGGTGATGTGTCACTTTAAATAAAGCCGCGGGACAGGATATTTCGTAACAGAATAAACATCAGCCATTTTTTCCCAAATCAATATTTCGAAAAATCCTTCGTTCAAATACTAGATAATATAATAAAATAAGCAAATTCTTTTGAATTTTTTATTTTAGATTTTTATTTAGAGAGCCTTCGAGTGATGGACAATAACTTAGTTACTGATAAATATTTTTAAATAAAAAAATTACGATGCACAGTACTAGATGTAATCCTTAAAAGGAAAAAAGATTTTTTGAGAAATGTGTTACAGCTTTTGAGTAAAAAATTTCCAAATACCACCCTTTTTCGGCCTCCTGACTGAGCATGACCCCTTAAATAAAATCGTTTAACTTGAAATTTTTGTTCATATATTCTTTTATTACTAAAATCTTTCGTGTACCGTAAAATATGTTTTCCGAAAGATTGCCTGAAAAGATGAGCAGGATGGTACTTTCTCCATAAAAAAAATATTAAATGCTCGAACTCTACAAAGATTCGTTCGGTCGTTGTATCATTTCTGCTGAAAAAATATCCCCCACCACGATGCTCTGGGTATTACAAAGGAATACGTCTTTCATTTGGCTGGGAAGAGTAATACGAACTTTCAGTCGGGGGAAGTTTTCTGCAGCTTTACCGCCGAACGAGGAGCGAGGCGGGAGGAATTCGCCTCCCGTTAATATATTTCGAGTTCCAGGGAATTGACAGAGGAGGGTCCAGAAGGTATCCCGGGGACCAGTGTCGCGAGGTGTGCGCGCCGAGAAGAGTTCTCTTTGTACAGCGCGGTTGATTTGAGAAGGAAAAGTAATTCCGCGGGCGACATTCCCTGGATGTCGTATTTCGAAATCCTGACCAGTAACCAGGTTTATCCTTCCTGAGAGATTACGTGCTTCGTCTTTCTAACCGATATTAGATGTCCCTTCGTTCCTTTTCCACGGGGCGCCACGGCAGCAGGAGAATTCACCTCGCGAGATTGGTCCTGCCAGAAAGGACGGAGGGTCCTCTCGTTGGGGCTGATAAATTTCTCGAGGATTATCCCGTCGTTCTTCGAGAAATAGTTAGGACGAAAGTAGCAGGAGGCGGCGCGAGAGGGAAGGGGGCGAGGCATTGGCGCAGTAAAAGAGAATACCGCTCGGGAGCAGAGAGGAGAAGAGCTAGTTTGCTTGTAGCTCGCTAAGAGCGATCAGGCGAGAAAATAATTTTCAGGTGTGTCCTTTAAGTCGGCTGGGAATCCTCCGGAGGAAATGGAAAGAACTTCCCCGCGCTCTAAGCCCTTCCAGGCGAACGATTCGTCGAGCGCTACGCTGTTTGAGTCGCCGAATTTGATGGAGAGATATTGCGCTCCCTTGTGGTCTTTCGTATTCTACTTTCCTTACTTTATTTCTCCACCCCATCCTGCCAGTCGGTGGGCCGTGCCTCTTTCAGCCGCTGCCTTTATAACCGGCGAGGCCGCTCAGTTCCTCGGTTTGCCGCTCAAAGAACAGGATGCTGCAAACTGACTTTATTACTTCTTCCGGCTCGATCGCACGTGTCGCGCCGAGATCGGTGAAAAGAGAGATTCCTATTGTTTCTGTAGCCCCCGGCGCGTTGTCTCTTCCGCTCTGCGCGGTATCAATAAAAATTAATTGCGCGGGTATTGATTATGTGTACGTCGCTGGTAAAAGCCGCGGATTATTATTTCTTTAATCCTCTTGGGCTTGTAAGGCGCATGTAACTGTCGTAGTACCTACGCTCGCGATTGCCACTCGCCAGATTATTGTCGAGTGACTTTTTTAAAAGCGGCGAAGCTAGTGGCGCTAGATTTTGTAATACATTTCGTAATTATTGACGAAATATTAACAAAACAATAAAATATATATAAAATGTACATAAAATACAAATAAATAACACGTATATATAAAACACAAATACATCGTTTTATCGGCATCAGTAAAGATAAATTAAGTGTAGCAGTTTGTAGCAGATAAAACTTATTTGACAATGTGATGCAGTAGCTTTTTAATACAGATCAATACAAATTACAGGATGGTTTGATCCGTTTCTTTTCAAACAGCTTTTTGTTAAAAGAATTATTTTATTTAATTGGAAATTAAAATTATACGAAAGTTCGAACGTGAATTAATACGTAAGTTATTACGTTATTACTGTCTCTACAAAACACAGTACCGATGTTAAGGGCGTACCCCTTGTATAGATAGATAAATCTATAGCTGTAGTATAACAATGGGAAAAACATAAAACAGTACATTAAATTTTGTATTCATAAATTACATATATTAATAAACACAAAGAGTGATATAAACAATTTAACATTCCTCTGGAACCCACAGGGTGGCACTATCTTAGATACAGTTACTACGGCTTCTGAGTTCTCACGGGGTACCCTCAAAAGTTTTACCGCGTACCACACCTTGGGAAACACTGCTCTACGATTTCTTTCCATTTGCAGGTGGAATGAAAATGCAACCCCTCTCCGTTACGTGACTGACATCTTCTCTTATATTTAACTAGCAAAATACCCCGCGCTTCGCTTCGGGCCTAAGAGATATTAAGGGCTCCCTGAAAACACATTTCACCCCGTTTCACCCCCTTAGGGGTTGATTAGGGCAAAATCCTGAAATTAGTTTTTAGGGCTTTATGTGGATAATCTTTCGAAGTAAACCCCAAGTTGATATCTAATTGGGCCTAAGAGATTATGGGGAATTCGTGGAAATACACCTCATCCCGTTTCACCCCTTTAGGGGTTCGTTAGGGAAAAATCCTGAAATTAGCTTTTAGGCATTTGTGTGGGTAATCTTTGTGAGTAAGAACCAAGTTGACATCTAATGGGGCCTAAGAGATATTAGGGAGTCCGAGAAAATACATCTTACTCCTTTTCAACCCCTTAGGGGATGAAATTCCTTCCTTAGTGGCTGCCTACGTCATGAAAACAATGTGCCTTCCAAATATCACGTTCCCAGGTTAAACGTTTTGAGCTGGGCGTTGATGAGTCAGTCAGACAGTCAGGACTTCTTTTATATATGAAAAAAAATCACATATGGGTCGAATCTATAACCTCCTCCTTTTTGAAGTCAGTTAAAAATACGTAGATATAGATTACAAGATTTTTCTGGTTCTCCACGAACAAGTGGTGCGCAGAATTTTGAGTAAACTATTTAAAATGATAACAACGTGAATCGTGTTATGCCATTGTTTTTATTAAACGATTTTATTTTATAATTAACATTCCTGGAGCCAATATTATTTTACAATTAGCTTTTATTACACTTAAAATTACACTGAAGAGTGTTGCATGCAAGGTGTTTCAAAATAAGTGGACATAATTTTAGAGGTGAATTGGGGTCTAAGGGTTAATTTTCGTAGAAACATTAGGTGAAACAGGACAAATGTTTATACCAAGTTTTTTTTATTAATTTCGTGTCGTGGGATCGTCCCCAAAGTTGTGCCCTTATGTTTTGGAGCATCCTGTATATTATACGGTTTCTCATATCCACAGGGTTGGATTATAAATTCTGTAGTTCGATAACTCCATAGCATGCAAACATCGTATCGCTGTTTCTATATCCGCGTCCAGGCGGCTATTTTAGTGGAGTGCAAAAGTTTATTCTTGTTTCAGTACCTACGACGTTGCGTAACCCTGCCAGCGGAATACATTTGTGTAATGTGTATCGTCTTGGAAACAGTCGCGTGTGCTCGCTGCTGATAAGGCCATTCTATTCGTCGACAGCCGAAGGAGTTCCCTTCCAGCCGTAGGAAAGTGAAAAACTTTTCCACTGCGATGTACACCCTTTCTCCTGCCTCGCCACTGTTTCCATAGTAATTCGATTCTCCGTGTCTATTCCACTAACGAGGTGGCTGTTGGTGTTTGCACCGGGGGCTTTCTTTAGGACTGAACACAGGATAATGTTCTGTTTCCTGGATCACAGCAGATCTGGGCTTACCGCGGTGATTTATAACGGCGACGTCTGAAACGTTTATTGCCACCAGAATGAGGCTACTTCGTCCACGATTCGCTCTTCTCTCACAACCTAATTTTCTGCTGCGTTTCGCGACATGTTGCATCGGGTTGCCTCGGTGGAATCGCACCCTTAACGCGGAAATTCTTAAGGATTTGGCTGATAAGTGCTGCTTGACGTTTCCGTTTTTTAAGTGCGCTTATTTATAGTCGCGTTAACAATTGAGTCATTAGCGAATACAAAGGTGAGGGGTGCGAAGGAAAGTATTACTAGAGACTCTTACACCACACTCCTTTTAATTCGCGACAAGGCGATACAAGGCAAAACACTGTTGTGCACAAATGTTTGAACGCGGATAAACAACACAGCGCGAGACGTGGCCTCTACAGGCGGTTCCTAATGAGTGAGTGAGAGGGAGCGGCACCTCTGGAGGGCTATTTATACGGTCCCTCAAGCGACGCCGAAAATGCGCGGAAAATTTTGGCGGGAAACGCTTCCGCACGCTGGAAAAAACCCAGACCTTTCTAGCAAAATAAAGATACGTACTTTAAAACTGTATAAAAAATCCAAGTCCTATATTGTTATTTATACGAACAAATAAATCCTTAAAATTTTGTTTTTTGTTAGTAGCTTCAGGGTAGCCCCCCTCGTCCTCCTTAAATAAGAGGAACAGAAATGTTTTAACCGAACACGAATCTACACTCTCCCAAGGACCTTTCCATTGCAGAGTTCGTAAACTGTCAAACATGCTCGTCTGTTTAGGATTGACTGTTGCCCGTGGCACAAACTATACATATATAGACGAAGTTTGAAGCTTTTGTACGAACGCTGCAATAGTATCTCATACAATTGGTCTTAGAAGTTGGGAGGGGCGGATTTCGATATTTCACTCCCCTAGGCTAACAAGCGTCTGCCGCCCTTTCCACGGAGTATCAAATATTTTAATCTAAAAGAGTCGAGACAATTTTGAAAATGATTCAATATGACAACTCAGATATGAATTATTGCTAATTTGCTACGTGAAAAGGAAGTGAATTATTTTTAACAATTCCAGAAATCTACTTATTTTACAAATCCACCCCTGCAAGTTTGATTCTTTAAATAAACCAAATGTCGTCAATCGACGTCTTCAAATATGTTCAATTGTTCTTCAATCAGCTTATGCAAGGAGCCACTTTACTTTCATTTGAGTTCTTGAAGAAGTCATTGGGAATAATTGGGCAAAGTGTAGTATTTTTCTAAAAAAAGAATACCGGTGTTAGAAAAGAAATAGATAGGTGACGAACTGTTTTCGTGCAAATGTTATCTTATAAAAGTGATCCTCTAAAAGTGCATAGTTATGGAATTAATTTCAATAGAGATTTGAAAGGATTGGAAAATTGCAGGAGAGTGTATGGGTATCAAAGCTTCACGACCGTAAAACAAAACGATCCTCTGTTATTTATAAGAACAATCTATGGACTGAAGTGTTACTTATTCAACGTGTTACAATTCATCAATACCCTGTATGTTATAAAATTCAAATAAAGCTCGGTCGTTTCGACGAAAGTGTTATGGGCACTTCGGCTTACAATTATGCACAGTTTATTATTTAGATTTATTAATTTCAGCGTGGTGGAATAAATTTAATTCAAATCTATTGTAACTCATTATCGAGTTCCCTTCGTAGCATACTTTTCTATTTCCCAGATAGTATTTTATAACGGTGGGAGTAATTGCAATGGAACAATCCCAGCCAGGATCGATTAGTCAAGCCTCCGCGAGTGTATTCATTTGAATAATCAAGCGTGTCGTTCGTTAATTGTAACGAGAATGGTGGAGAATTTACGGCCAAGTTTAATTATACCGTTGTATCTCAGTAATAAAGCTTAGGCAGCGGAACATATAATCTGGCTCTAAATTGTTTCAGGTGCTAAGCCGTTTCCTGGACTGGAAAACCTGCCGAGGTCGTTCTGGCATGAGCTCAGTTCGCCTTTTACCGAGGTAAGTCGGCTACGTAATTGGAATGAGCAGTCTAAATGTCTTTTCGAAAAGGTACAACTGTTTGTTTCTTACACACTTCCCCGTTGCACGCCGCGCAAAAAAAAAAACAGTAAGCTCTCCGTGACCAAAGCAAAAACCAATATTTTATGCGATTTTGTAACATCGCATTGTAATTTAAATGCTCTCGATTGCAAGAACAATATGGGGAGACTTGTATTCATCCTACAGTAGCAGCGTAATTTATCATTTGCCTGAATATGTATGTTTATTTTCTGATATCTAGAAAAATTTTGTAAGGCCAATGGTAAATTATATTCAACAGCAAGATTGAAGAAGTATCTTGCATGAAATGCTAAGGCTTGCGATAAAATGAGCGAACTTTATTCACGTTATGAAAGGAGCCTTCCAAATGCAAATTTTCTTCAAGTTCCGTAGGTTTATAAACCTGTATAAGCGGGCCATTGAAATATGATTCTCATTTCTCGATAGAATCATCCGGGGAGGGGAACGTAGGGTGCAAGTGGTCATTATACAAAATTTAAAAGTCGTTATAACTTTTGGAATTATGAAGATATTCGAACGTTAT
The DNA here is from genome assembly GCF_050908995.1 of Andrena cerasifolii. NCBI lineage: Eukaryota > Metazoa > Arthropoda > Insecta > Hymenoptera > Andrenidae > Andrena > Andrena cerasifolii. The sequence continues at coordinate 8,339,544 of NC_135123.1, forward strand.
TTTTTCTTTAAACTCCCTGTATATCGTAGATTCTATCCGTCTGCCATCTGATATATTCTCCTATCGGGGTGCAGGTATACGAGGTGGAAAGTTTCGCGACAGAAACTGGCGGCACCCCCGAGCCCAGGCCCTTTTTCGAAGATCCAGAGAGCAACATCACCGTGCAACTCGGTGCCCAAGTGTACATGCATTGCAGGGTACAAAACCTGCTGGATACTCTTAAGGTAAGTTTCCATCTCTTTTCTCCTGCCGACGTTCTGAGAGCAGCGCGCTGCACAAATGATTTCCACACAGCGAGCGAAAGCATCAGTCGGAATAATCTCGGAGTACATTCAGCTGGTAGACGTTTCTTAAAGAATTTATTATATAACCCGTAGGCGTTATCGTACCTCCTGTACGTAAATATTTTCAGTAAGCTGCAACACAATTTCCAGCGTTTCGTAGAATTTTATATTCTCGGAATACGTCGGTAGTACTGTCGGAAGTGGTTTATTTTTATTCATCCGTTTTGCCAGTCGTATTAAATACTCGCTTCTTAGTTAATAAGGGTTACAACATGTTTTTGTAATTATGTAACTACTTTTAGTTTGTCTTGAAATAATAGTAGGGTATTAGATTAAGTTTTGTGATTCCTATATGTTCGGGAGCCACGGAAAAAACGACCACAGGCAACGGGACTCGAACCCGCGATCTTCGGGTTCACTGCGCTACTGGCCAGTCACTTTACCGATGTCGCCAAAGCCGAGGTCTCTTACTCCGGGCTCCCTCTTATGGGGGTCCCTGATCCCACAAAATACACACCATTAATTAGCAAGCAAAAGTAAGCTCAGTACTGTCTTTGCTCTTCGTCTATCCAACAAATCTATACTCTAATTGAAGAATGACACGTTCGTAGGGTAAACAGCACTAATACTGGCACTGCACTAATCATTGGCATTCCTGATTAAAAGGCCAAATATTAAGAAGTACGAACTTAGAAAGTACTTTTTTACAATTTCTTATTTCTCTTTCACTACAACACTGCAAATTCCAGTAGTTGAACCACACACTTTACATCTGGCAACACCACAAAAAAGTCTTAAAGGTAGCCGTGGGACAAAGGGCTAGTTTCAAGCTTCTAAAATTAGCTCAAGTATAGTCTGTTTGAAACTTCCTTTTTAACCATTGTTTTCTATATAACCTCCAATTTTCGGGTGTCAATGATTGTGCCTTTATGCCTATTTTTATTTAATAGGCATTCAAGATGTTTTATTTCAACGAGAAATCCATAATCATCGATAATAACTGAAAATTAAGACCACGTAAAAATATTGACATTCCAATTGGGATTTCCGCTTCGGGTGCCAATCATTGTACAGTTTACCTTGGTACAAATCCGAAGAAAAATTTAGCCCCGTTCGGTTAGGTTTGCCTAAGCTAAAAGCAATGCGTGAAAAGAGGTTGGTCGAAGGTAATTTCGCTGAAAATAATCTTGCGTCTTACAATTGTCGCGTTACCAGTTCGAAATCCCCTTCCTTCCTCCCCGTTTCTTCTGCTCCTTCGGGCTAAAAGCTTTGCACCGTTACCACTATTTCCAACGAACATCCCGTTGCAGTTTTTCCCGTTCGCAGCGTCTTCGCTGAGAACTTAACTTTTCCATCCACCGTCACTATCAACACCCTAACCCGTTACCAACTTCCACAAAGAAAATTCCGCGAATAGCGGCCAAATATTTTCCTCTTAATTTTGTGGCCGGAGCACCGGCAAGGCCTCTAACGGTGTGACGCGCGCAAAGTGCTCCTGTGCTCTTTATCGAGGTAAATGTAACCGAAAGATGGATCGTAACTCAGTAAACTTCCATTTTATAGTTCCATTCCTTATTTTATGTGAAGTTAAATCGCCCGTGCCGTATAGGATCAGGTCAGCTTGGGGAATTTATCCCTACTTAAACGTAAATATCCAATGCAACTAAAAGGATTGAATTTGAAACGCGAGCGTGGTACAACGATAAGCCTATTTACCCACAAGTCATAATCCAGTTACGTATTTCAACAATACGCAATTCTCTGAAGAAATTAAGGGACCGCCAGAAAATTTAAGGAGACATTCATGGGCTCGGCTAATAGACTTATGAGATTCGCGTCGCAACAAGAGCGTTAAGGTCAAAATCATTCTTAATCCATTAATTACGCAGAAAGTTTTAAGTAGGTACTTAAGAGTGTCGTACTCTTCTGAATGGAAAATCTATGTTATATGGAAATATCGATTGAGGGTTTATTCTAAGTACTTTGATCGGCAGAAGAATTAAGCTACTTTTAAAGATATTTTTCTGAGTAAATACAACATATGATGAAATAAATCTTTGTCGAATTTATTAAGGGACTTTTATATTACACAACAAAAATGTAAAAAGAACTTTTTTCAATTTGTTTTAAATGGTTTTTGTAGCGTCAATATGGCACCTCAAAAAATTATTTTTATTTTTTTTGCATAATATAAGAGTAGCTTAATAAATACCTCCAAAAATTCTTTCATTATATGTTGTACTAGCTTTACTACTCGGCTTCGCCCGCAATTTAGATTCTGATTTTACAAAAAATTTTGTTTACTTATTTTTGTGTGAAAATGCGCACGAACACTTTCTGGTTTATATATTAAGACCAGCGGCCCCAGTCTCGGTTTCGCCCGAAATATATACGCTACCACATTTGTGCCTTCATTTGAGACTTTTACGATTTCTGTGTTATTGGTATTATTTGCTAGATTTTTACCACGATTCGTGTTACTTCCGGCCTACTATTTTTCACCGTAAAAGAGCAGGCACGGCTTGAAAGAAAAAGTCCTGCACATTTAATGTTTCATTCGCGTGACGTACTAATGAAACAGTTGCTGAAGATTATTTTCCCGGCTATAAAAACTGTACGCGCCTCGTCGTTCCGTTTTTACGCTTCAATATTTTTCCCTCATTAAAAATTTTTCGAAGCTAACCCAAGACTTAGGTTCTAACGGTGACAGTTGAACGCAATTCCATTTAATCGCATTTTAACGGGGCGCGACATATTTCGTCGAGTAAATGAAACTAAAAGGATACTGAGAATCTGTTACGGCGCGAAAGATAATATGGCAGGTAGCTTTCCAATTTGCAGCACACTACCGCAAGGGTGCGTTATTAGTCAGAGGTTTTTAATCCCACATTACTGTATATCTAATGACGAACGTTCAAACGTAGGACATGTTTGGCATCTCTCTACAAAAACTGTTTCTAACATACTGGACGCGAGGCCGCATAGATTCTTGCAGCTACCTAACCGTGATAAATACTCATCCCACATCTATGTAAAAATCATCTGTATGCGTATGCAAATCTGCTCGAAAGTACGTCATAAATTTGCACGCGTTCCTCGCGAAGTGGGGTCAAACAAACGATCCGAGAACCGGCTTCAGAAATTCCGTTTAAAAATTTCGGAAATTGGTAAAGAAATGATGCCCTCAAATGGAACGAGCAAGTATTCTATGGCATTTGTAATCGTTATTTATTAAACATTAAATAGTGAGGGGGTACAGTAATTCTCTAAAAATGAATATAAATACTTTCTCTTCCATCGAAATTTTCTTACAGGTTGGGCAACTTTTAGTTAACTAGGATAATATTGGATTTAATGATCCTGAGCTTAATCGATTAGATTATATATGTTTTCGCAATGTTTTTTTTTTATTCGTTTGTATTTAGTTATCCGTAATTTCTGTTTCTATTTAAAGTTGCAGAAAATGCTTGCATAAGTACATATTACATACAGTAATAATGAGGGCTCTAATTAGCATTGCCAAACGAACAATTGTAAGGTGGCTGACATATCGTTGACTTTCTCTACTTGACAGTGTATCTACAACTGTACAGTTTATAGGGTTAACGATGTTTATACTTTCCCATTTTCTCTTTGCATCTTATTATTACTCGGTATATCTATAAATAAGCATTTCCTGAAGCATATCATATTTATCTATACGTATCACAAAATAAAATTCCATTAAAACCTTATCCCCGTCTGAAAATCTCATCGCAATGTTTGTTCAATTGAATTTTTCATTTAACGGCAATACTTTTCGCAACATATATTTCGTGTTTCGTACAAACAATTTCGGTTTTACATTTTCAAATTATTTTTGCACGACAAATCATGCGTTTCATAGTTGTATCGGGAATTTAGTCGGCCCATTTACGCCCCCGCCCAAAAATATTAAAAGCTTCAAATCCCAGATGTATGGAATCGGTTTTGGGCCAATAAAACGGAACAAATCGCCGTTTACTACCTATGCCATAAAATCGTAATGATTTAATGAAAAAATGTATAAAAATTTCATAAAACGCAGACACTTTTACGCACTCAATCAATACACTTTTTCTGGAAATTGTCACCGCTAAATAAAAAAGAAGCATTTTAAAAGAAGCAAATCACAAGCATTTTTGTATAATTTCGGAGAAATTGTGAAATTTTAAAGAACTCTACATTCCACGAAATATATGAATTTAAGGGGATGTTCCGGTCTAAACATCGATTTCTTTTTATTTCAATTTTCGAATGTTTAACCTTTTTAGAATACGTGTTTAAAGAATTTTTTGAAATTCATAAAATTCCCGAAGTTACAGGCATTTGAGTAGCATCAAATGCATGAGTAACACCCGGCCACGGTGTTCTTAAAATCGGTGGAACCTATAACTCAAAAAGTTATTATCCGATTCAACTGAATCTTTTTTTATTTTGAGGAATATACTGTTGGCTTGTGGAGAAATCAGTAAATTATTTTAAAAAATGAAGATTTGTAATTTTTAAAGCCGTTGAAAGGACGAAAAATATAAGAAAAAAGTGATTTCAAACTTCAAGTGCTGTTATTTTCTCAAAACATGTAATTTTTTGCAATTTTAACTGCTAAATCCACGAGTGAGTTTCATTCCCGTTAATAATCTGGCATTGTTTTTTATTTCAGACTAATGGTTTAGGTGTTACAGGTTCCACCGTTTTGAGTGATTTTTTTGACGCCTCGATTTTAACGACTCCTCACTGCCGTCTGCAATGATTAATTATAAAACAAAAAAATTGTTTCGGTAGTATAAGACACCCTTAATAAAATGCAGAAAGTCCCATTAACTTATACGTAGTGGTTTTCCTTTAATTAATTTCTAAATATCACCTATTTTATGGGGTCTAGACCAGAACAGCCCCTTAATGCTTAATAGTATTTATTGATGGTGATACGTATTTAAAAAGGTTTAAATTTTCAATTTTTCGAACGAAAATCGTAAGAATCGTATGGAAAATTTAAAAAAAGAGTATATTCGAAAATTACTTAGTATTGCCAGTTTCATTGAAGCCTCTAATAACTGCATTAATTTTTCGTTCGAAGTTCTGTCATCACTTTTTCAGTTGTTTGTCGCGTTCTTTCGGGTGTCGACCCGCTGCGAAGGCACTTTATACCGTTCAGAGGGAATAAAAAGAAAACGATGGCGGGAAATAGGAGCAAACGTTCCGTTGTGCTTATTGTGCGGTATGGCCGATAAATCGTTGTCGAATTCGCCAATCTCGTGCAAAACTCGCGACGCTTTGGAAGTTGTCTGAAGCGGCGGCGGCGTATGTACAAGAAGCATTTTCGCCCGCTCGCTCGCAGACGCTTGGAATTCAATCTTTCTAAGTGGCGAACGCGCTAGATCGACTGAAACAAGTTGTTCCATACGATCGAACGCGGGCTGCGTGGGCGCAAACACACGCGGACGAAAATTCCTGGCCTGGCTATCTCAGAAAATCCGTGCAATCGTTTTAAAATCTTAATGGAATGCCGGGAGCTTAGTGGAATATCAAGTATCTCTCCTCTGACGGGCGCAGCAAATAAGCACCGTTAAAGGGAGAGAAGCCGCGAGTTCTTGGCGCAACATATATTTCTTGTATCGACGGAGCAAGTAGTGAAATAAAAAGTAGGCACTCGCAGGTTACTTTTAATAGCTTTAATCCATTCTTTGCCCGTGTGCCACATATGGCGGACTGGACTCGCTCGAAACAACTCTAGGCAGTGAATTAAGTAACCCGCCGTGGGCAGACTCCCAGCCCCCCATATGGTCGTCACTACTACTGAGTTTCCCATTGCTAATATTGTTTAACTGAATAAGTAATTGAAGTATTCTATCATCTTATTTTGGCTTGCAGTATCAGCTCTCACGATGTAGTCTACAGTGTATAAAGCAAAATGACTAAAAACGTTATTAGAGTATGTAGGTCATGCACACTATGGTTTCTGAGTTATGCTCATCTTTTACACATTTCTGACGATCGTGTGTCGCTGATCTTCGCTAACGGCGGCAGAAAACTTCCATATTTTCTATGGAAGCCTTTCAGCATCCCCCTATCTGGACGAACAGATTCGATTTCGGTAGGGACACTAATTTCAACTAATCTGTCCTTTTCACGGAATCCCATTTCTGAAGCTTGGACTCCTTCTTGCCGTAGACCCTCGAGGCTTCTAATTATCCAGTGCACGGGAACTCTTCGAGCGTCTAAAATCGCGCCTGTGATCTCCCGGCCGACGTGTATTGTAGAGATGCACCGTCCACGTGTCTGAAACTTCCTCTAGAAGCTGTCAGTTGTCTTCAATGTTTGGGAAGTGACTTAATCTGAAACTTCATTACCAGCAACAAAAGAGCCGTTTCTCAGGCGCCGAATAATAATATAATAATGATGTACTTTGAAATCTATGGGCTCTAGTTGACCATTTTGTTTACAATGTGATTAGCTGCCTTGAAACGATCGATGGGTGCTATAAACTTCGTTGGACGAATGCGTTGTGACGTCTAAAGTTTCGCGAAAAGCAGTGATAAAACTGCTGGTGGGTAAATAGATTCAGGGTCTTCATTAACAATATGTATTGTTTATTATTTAAACTCAAACTTAAACTTATAAATTACAAAATATTAAAGCGTGCACTCTCAATGCCGATTAGACAGCATCTGCTTTGTATTTCCCAAGTGTTATACTAAGGATTGTCGGTTTTTAAAAACCGGGTTTAAAACCTTTTTTTTATAAACTTGTAAAATTCAAAAACTGGTTTTTAAATTTAAAAAATCGACTTTATATACTAGAATTAATATGTAAACATGAATAAATTATTTAATTAAAATCGTTAACATTCTGACTTGAAATCAAGTAGGTACTGTAAAATTAATCTGCATGAATTTTTAGAAGAAAAATACTAAATGAAATAAAGATTTATGATTTATATTTTGTACGGATTTTAGTTATTTTAGTTCTTTCATTTGGTTTTGAGTGCAGTCTACTTTATTCTGTTTAATTTTTGTAGATCCATAAATATTAAATGAACTAAAAAATTGTACGGATTTATATGGATTTTAGTTATTTTAATTTTCTTTTTTTACTTGGTTTTCTATACATACAGTACATTTTATTTTGTTATATTTTTGTAATTCCATAGATATTAAAAAAACTGAAAATTTTTAAAATAAGTACAAATATTTATTTTCTATTTTAATTATATTTTTTGTGAAAATTCGAAAACGGTGTTTTTTAAAGTCGGTTTTTGTATAAACCCTATGTATTGTATAAACCCATCTGCAATACGCTCACCTCACTATAGTAATTATTTCTCCCTTAAGTGACTATTCCAAACCCAAATCCTTCTGTAGCACGAATTTTACTTTACCTATATCAAATTTTGGGTTACTGTAAATTCTGAGTCACCTATATAGACTCATCCATTGAAAAATAATTTCTCAAGCTTGATTGTGACCTCTTATCCCATAGAGCGAATTATATCACCCTATAGACGTTAATATTGCCCTTCGCCAAGGCAGGCAGCGGAAATCAATGTAGCCGCTTTTATGCGAGTTTGCTGGTGAACTGGCGTGGCCTCGTAAGCATCATGAACTCGCTACTTTTCTCCCTTGTAACGACGGGGAGAACTTTTGACATTCCTCTCGTCTAACAACTGCCGGAAGTTTAAACACGTGTAATTAGTTTAACAAGTCAGCCGGGACTGTCCTAATTGCACGGGAGTGAATCGCGACGATACGAGGCCAAACGAGTGAAATTGTTCCGTTTCACGCTAACCGGGCGGAATTTACGATTGAGATTTCCGCGTTGCCTCCATTCACTCTCCCCGTTATTAATTCCGCAATTGGAACCATGGAAAAGTATTCTCCACGTAGTCTATTGCATTCCTTGCATACCAGTCCTTTCTAGATAAATGTCAAGCGAGACTCGCAATGAGTGGGGCAAGTTATCGTGGATCGTTCGTCAGAGTATCGTGTCGTTTTATAATATACTAGCGACCCCCATCTCGGCTTCGCCCGAGATATTAGCGTGACTAATTCATGTTTATTAGAATTAATATCTTTTAAGGAAATTAAGTATTTTGAAAAAAGCTTGATTTCTTCGTAATACTTCGGAGAAGATAACATTCTTGGTATAATGATTTCCTGACATTAGGATGAATTGTTGTTGCGCATCACCTGCGGGAGCAATGATGGCAAATATTATCCATCGCTCCTATTTGAACTTCTGCTAACTTAGCATACCTACTTAGTTAATTCCTGGATCATAATTCAATGCAAACCTTCTGGTAACATTCACTCTTATACGTCCAGGATTTACCAATGTATCTTAATATATATAAAGCAGAAAGTGTTTTTTAAGTCTATTTTCACAAAATGATAAATAAATAAAAAAAATTCTATTTTTTATAAAATCAGAATTTAAATTTCGGGTGAAGCTGAGTAGCAAAAGCTAGTAGTATTACATACGTCGAGCAGGAGTGGATGTTCTTGAAAAATTGGATCGCATCCGGGGCATAGTAACATCCACACGAGGCACACATAAATCTACAACAGCCATTTGTAACCGTACGATCATTCTAACATATATGTCCGCGGTAATCCACTTCTTTAGCGAGAAAGCGCGCGAAAAGCTTTGCCATCTGGTGGTGACATCACGGTACTGCAGCGAGCGAATATGCGCATGCTCGCGCGAAGTAGACTGTCGTATACACGGGTCACGTGATCCGCAAACAGCCTTACACATGAAATGTTTACACATAAATTACATGTTAATAACGCGTTTCTGGGACATGCTACATAGCCTATGTCCATCCTAGAGTATGCAGAAATAACGTGTTAAAATTTGAAGAAGATCGGTTCAATAGGTCTTGAGTTTTGCGCGAACATAAAAATCGGCACTCTCTTTATATAATAGTATAGCTCTGTAATATTTGTATTTCATCACTTTGATCAAATACTTTTAATTTGTAATTGTATTGTAATAGTAAATGTATGCCTTATTATATGAATGTCGCTAATAACATGTAGCAGTTGGTGCGGCAATACCTGATAAGTAATAATAATAATAGAAAAAATAAAATAAAAAAAAATACTTATAAACTGGTGGTATCGCGGCGATACGTTCGGATCTGTCTTCGTTTCCATTTAAGAATTTTGCAGTATTTATGTTGCATATCCGGTGCTTGGAGTAATGAGTAAGTAAACATTTATTTTGGAATTGTAAAGAAGTTTATGAAACGGTAGGGATTCGTAAATCGTGTATATTCTAGACAGAGAGGGAAACAGAAATGAATTTGCCGATAGCTTTAGTAAACATGTAGCAAGTACTAAATGTTAAATTGGAGAGCACAAATACGAGCGGCTCGATAATGATTAACGTACAGTACAGAATTTCTTCGGTAATACGAGGATTACGTTGAAATATAGAGGATCGACTTCAAAGATCAAATAAGGATAATGGCCGAGATATTTCATTCCGAGGACTAGAATTTATGGACAAATAAAACACAGTACGTCTAGCGACGAACGGAGGGTGGCAATTTTACAAAGATTAATTTTAACACAGTTGGTTAAAGTGTCTATAAGATAAGCAGAGCAAACAATATTGAAAGAAATTCATTCGTAATGAATGCTAAACCAGTTAAATCTCCGCATGATCTTTATTCAAATTTTACCTCGAATTAAAAGACAGTATCGCCGCGTTATTAACAGGCAGCCATAAATAACATGATTTATTCATAATAGCTGTAACAATTTTATATTACCACAATTTCTCTCTAAAGCGATATTCGCAAAATAACTGGAGTATATCCAATTACATGCTTCCCTCCGTACATGGTCGTTATACTTCGCAATGGACAGCGAGTGGAATGAAAAATTATTGAAAAACCTGCTCCGAGCGTAAAAGTTTATTCATTTTCTGTGAATTTGCAACTGCGAGACTGTGATGAAAGGTATAACTGTAAAATTCAATTGTTATAGATCAGGTGACAAGGTAACTGTTCGAAAACGGCAAAAGTAAAGGCTATTAATCTATTCTTTGTGGCTTCAGTATTTCTATCGCTTCTTGACGCATTCCATGTCACGTGTCATCCTTCTATGCGCAGCAAGTGTCGACTGTTGTCACGTGGCAGGGTTGCGTGCGCCACACGTGGAGTATTGGTACGTTTATCGAGTAATAGCATATGTAGAATCATGCAGGTATGCAACATGGATTGCATAATATATTCAGGGCATTCCACCCTTATTTCCATACGATCATCTCCGAAACAAGTGGCAGTTTAAAATTCTGCAGTCAATTTCATTTCATTAAATGAATGTATGTATGCACACACGTACCTACTTTTTTTCTTCGTCTAATCAGTTTATGCACAGACGAACCCCACGATCTAAGATAGTTAAATTCCTTTAAGACCATTCATAAGCAAATTTCGGTGAATGAAATTCGAAACTTGACATTGAAATTCAAAATTGCGTCCTTGAGCAGCTTGTATTATTCTTCAAATTCAAACCATTCATGAATTCTAAACATTAAGGACTGGTCACCCTTTCCTGTTCTCCGATTGCAATAATCTTTTTCAGGGACTATTTTTGTATGAAATTGAACCATACTAGGGGGTGAGAGCAAAAGAAATCGCAGGTTGAAAAAAGGGCCATCCTAATCCCTCATCTGTCGCAAACGCTACAAACTTTCCGAACAACTGAATACTTCTGCACACAACATGTTTTTACAGTTTATAAAAGCACCATGTACAGATCAATCTTCAGTGTTCACGTTTAGGGAAGCAAACCTTCCTGATTAGAGGTGTCCATGCCTGTGACAGAGTGGGGGTGCAAAGTATTTTTGCCCGATTTGTTACAATGCAGGAGCGTCCGTTAACCCTACAGTGCACATGTAAATTAAAAGGACACCATTGTTGGGCCCCACAGGCCCATATCTCCAATTTTAGGAATGCATGGATATTTTTGAGAAAAATATATTTTTAGACCGCACTTAATCTATCGCACTCAGTCTTTGTTAAGAAAAATATTTATAGCAAAATGAAATACCGAAGAAATATCTCTTTAACACTACAGGCCATCGTTATCCGAATCTTTCCTTTCATTTAATTGTTCACTTGGGCATGTCAGGCCCCACGTGTTCACTGCAGGGTTAACATTTGCGGAGACGTTATTATCGCGTGAAAATGACGTTCCTCTGTCCGCTTTGTGTCTCCCTCGAATCATTCTCCCTCGAGGATCGGTATTTCACTTTGATTATTCTGCCGGTGCCAAGAACGCCGCGTGAGTAGTTCTCGGGGGGCATAAATATTGCGGTGGCATTCGAACGAAAGACAAGGGTGTGCTCCTTCCTTCCCCGTTTCCCCTCCTTCTACCTCTTTCTCTTTCTCCCGTTTTCCGTGGTGCAAACGCCGGTTCAGAAAGCAAAAGCGGTTCACTCGAGGGTCCTCGAAAGAAAAGATACGACCGAGACGCCGGAGGAAACGGCGGGCGCAGGGGCGATGTTGAAAGAGGAGCACGTCATCGCGCCCCGCTTAAAAAGGATTTGGTATCTTTGTTTGCTGGCGGATTAATCCAAGCTCAAGGCCACTTTTACGCGAAGCCATCTCTGATCCGCACGGGCACCGTAGTTCCCTCGGATTTTTTCATATCCCGCTCGCCACTCCAACGCTGCGACCTGAAGAATATCCCACAGCTTGGTTCCTTCATCCTAATAAATTCCGCCCGCACGCTGCACGATATACAGGGTGCTTCATAATACGCGGGCATAACCTCAGGGATGAATTTAGATCACAGAGATTGTATTGGGAAAAGTTGGTGTGAACGTTTAAACTATCCTGGCCGTGTTTGTGAGTTACAGTTTTATATTCCAATAATTCCTGCTGTATATTGATCTACTAGCAAAATACACATGCTTCGCTACGGTAGAATAATTAAAAGGAATTACTTTTTTACTCTGCTTTTTTAATTCATTTTTATATAATTTCTGTAAAGTAACCTTTGGAAATGTATATATTCGTTCACACCTACTATTTAAAAATTCAGACGTCCCAATTTAATGTACACTTAGTATCTGTTAGCAGATCCAGATTCGACCCTTTAAGTGTTGATTAGGGCAAAATTTAGAAATTGGGTTTTAGGCATTTGTTAGGCTAAAACCAAGTATCGATATCAAAATGGGACGAAGAGATTTTTAGGAATCGATGAAAATACATTTTACCCCTTTTCACCCCTTTAGAGGTCGATTACAACACCCTCGCTGCTGTTCCGTTGGGTATTATCCTGAAATTTGTTGTTAGCCATTTGTGTTGCGTCGCCTTTGTAAGTAAAAACCGAGTTGATATTTAATCGGGCCTAAGAGATATTAAGGAGTCCGAGAAAATACATTTTACCCATTTTCAACCCCCAAAAAATACACTTAGGTATTCAGTTTGTGTATTCTTCCTAATGCTTTTCTATTCCATAGTTGTTCGACGTTTAGAATTTTCTATTCTGAGCAGCTGGTTCTCGCGTACAACGTAACGATCATTTTTGCCTGTATGAATTTCTCACATGGTGCATCACGTTTACACACGTCCCTATAGCAATTTGAATATCACGTGCACTGTTTCATCTATAATCCGTACAAAGATTCATATATTAGCAATGCTAACACGTGGCAATTATCCTAATTGCCACATAGTGAGTATATCCCTTCAACCCTTGCACATATCTCAAAAGCGAGTGAAAGTATATGTACTTCAGGGTATGACAACGTGATTATCGTAAGTCCTCGTTGCCCTATCTAATCTTCTTGAGAGTTCGCAGAAGTGATAGTATCTTGCGGGGGCCTGTACCCGAACCACTGTTCGTCCGTGGCTTGATTAGAACTTTATGGGCTCATTATACAACGGTTATCTTCTCGTCTCCATTTAAAAGCGTTTTAGCGTGTTCAAACTGTTGATCCCTGGGATTTGGTAAAAGTCTGAACACGCATGGTACCGCATTCTTATTTTTAAATGACTGTGCTTCGATGGTATTTTATAAATGAAAAATATTTTAGGTAAGTATATTTATATAAAAAAAAAAGAGAACGATGTACTGTCAAGTTAGAACTTATTTTATGGCATTTCTTCCTCTTGTTCACCGTGGGCCCTTAAAATTGTATTGATCTAGCGCACGTAGGTATAAATACGATAAATGCAATATCGGCAATCGGCCAGGAACGTCCAGTATTTATTATCATTTTCCGTGGCTTTCATCGGTTCCTTCCTTTACTCGATTGATGTCGTACGAGGCACGAGGGTGCTTTTCGTTCGAGTGCAGTGATTTTTCGCGTTCCTCCATTCCAAAGGGAATCGTATACGGGCTCTTCCTTCCACTTCTATGGTCAGAAATATTCGATCCTTTTCGACGGATGGGAGACTCGGATTAAGAAACGATCCCCCGAGATAAGTAATTGTTCACGAAGAATTGATGCTTTAATTTCTAAATCAAAATGAGTTAATATTGTACGTTTACTATTATTATACTAGTATCTATATTAATAATTACGTTTACTATTTATTATTCAGTACAGCAAGATCATTACTCGTGATTGATTTATAATATCGCTGTAGTTGCAATTTTATATTTATTGTTAGTGAAAAATGAAACCTGGAACATTAAGAAAACTGTGCGAATACTTTGATGAAAATGGGGCAAATGGTGACGAAAGTGCCTATTTAGATATCGTTGCGGTGCCTTCGGTTTTAAGGGGACTAGGCATTCGAAAAGTCGATTTTTTATTGCGCTTGTTCTAGAGAAACGACGAACTGTGTTTTAGGAACGAAAGTTTGGCAAGGACATGGGATTTTCTCCAGTTCTCTGCTTCATCTTTCTTTCCGCAGCCGCAAAAACCACTAATTGCAAGAATGGTTTCTGCAGAGTGTCCTAGCTAAAGTGTTACGAACTATTTTATCTGAGACGGTTAAATATAACGATAAAATTTCTTGTAGCTTGTTATTTTTCGTTATGTTTCATTCTTTTTAAATGTAATAATACATGTATATTCTTATTTGCGGGTGGCTCTTCTCATTTCTAACAACACCTTTTTTCACTTTAGATAATTGAAGAGATATGACTGAAGTAATTTAAAAAGAAAATTTAACGACAAAGACGAAAGATATTAAATTCAATCTACGTTTGTAAACTTCTTCTGTGAGGCAACCTTTCTGAACAATTAATAAAGTAATGTTGAATCTACGATAGATTCAATTCAATACCATTCGTCGCCACCTTTAAGTTTCTTCTCTAAAATATTTTTTGCCATATTTATTTAATTTCGTAAAACAGAAAAAATGTTATAGATATATATTATCAGAATTAAAGATACCTAATCGGAAACAGAATACTTACGTATCAGTTTATTTGAAAAATGGAGAGGACTATTCCTCCCTTGGAGCTCCAGTTTGTCCATATCTGAATTTCTGCTTTCATATGCATCATTTAGCCTAGGGAATGTCCACCAGCAAATGCTTAAAAAAAACAACATAACTCATATCCAAGCCGATATCTCCTTTAGTTAATAATAATAACTCATGAAAATTTAGAATAATATAGTTGAAAGATGTATCTCTTAGCAGAAAAACATTGTGTATGATTTTCACTTATACTTTCCCCAAAAAAAATTCCTCAACTTGTACGCTTTTTCCGGACCTCTAGGTGGACGTAACTCCTTAACAAGTGGAATACCCAGACTCGAAACCCAATCAGCCGAGTCCCCATTCGCGTACAGTGATCAGCGATTAACGAATGTCTTTTTCCACCGACAATCAACCCCCTCGAACTTCCCCCGCTTGTACTGCTTAATTCTCTAACTCGTGACGCGAGGTCCATAGTAAACGTCCGTCTCGAGCGCGTTCGAAAACTTCGATTCCTGAAAGCTGCAAGCTTCTCTGAACTCTTGCGCCGCGACTGAAAAAGTAGAAATTCTTATAAAGCGGGAGCAGATACTTTCAGCTGTTGTCAAATATATTCCGGCATAATGGGACGACAGCTGTTGTCATCGCGGGCATGAGTGTGGCTCTTCAGGGGGGGAGTTTTGTTAGTTTTGGTCGCGCGGATGTGTCGATAGCTCGGGGCACGAGAAAAATTTGATGGCGGGGTGGTAAGCTTGCATATCGTGTGGATAGAATACGAGACGGTGGAAGGGAAGTTCCCTCTCGTTGGCGACAAGGTGTAAAGTTAAACAATTTACGGTGGCGGCGCGATACGAGCTGGCTTATAGCAGAATTATACGATGCAAACGCCAGTCGAGATAGAAAATTTCGGACAGGAACCCTCGCCGATATAAATCACTTCAACGAAACTCCGCGTTAGTTGTGTTTACTCTTTGTTCAGTTGCAGTTACAGAGTACATCGGCAGAAAGTGGTGGAATTTCATGGCGCTGCTCGACATTCCGCGACCATTTTTTGCGTGCAAAATGGGGAAGGTGACTGAAAAATTTTCCCATCCGTGACGCCACCAACACACGTGCAAAACATTATGTAACTACCCACTTCATACATTCCACAAATGAAAAATTCGCGCGCAAATCATTCGCACATGCGCCGAGCTTTGCGTCATCTTCCCCAATGGCGACGGACAGAATTCTAGGAATATTATTAGAGGACGCATCTTACGTACGTTTGTCGCAGAGACGGGCAAAATTTTTATTTAAATAAAATTTCGAATAACGAATAAAAGATAAAAAAATAATTCGTCATGTGTCGAATAAAGTTAACTCAGATTAACGAACGAATAACGATATGATAATTCTTTTAACTCTTATTCGTTATTTGACATTTTATTTAAATAAAAATTTTGCCTATCTCTGGTTTCTCGTCATAGAAAATATTTTTTGAAACCTGGTTTGCACTCGACATGAGAAAGCGAAAGAATTCTAATACCTACGGAGCTTCCCACTTCTTTTGTGATTTCTATCGCAGCCTATTTTCACTCATCGAGGGAAAGTTGAGGAAAAAATAATGGTAGTTGGGTCGAACCACCCCCTTCACCCTTTGTTAATACCCGTGGTTGATCGTTCAGATCGTTCGGGTGTTGTTAGATTTTGCACGTGATGTGCCGACTGTAAAGCTTCACTCGAAGCACCATCCCTTTTGATTGATAAGAGAAAATAATTTTGTACAAGTCTAACTTTCGTGAACGTGTTGCGTCTTTATTCAAAGCTAGTTTCTATCTGCCTGCGAGGCGTACATACAGTGGCTCGCATTAATATTCGGACACTTTTTAAAATCGCATAACTTTTTTAGAATTGGTCCAAACAACTTGAGTTTTTTTTTGAGAAGCTAGAAGGATTTTGATGAAATTTTAGGCACGTATACAACTAACTGCAATCTACAAACGTTTTTTTTTTTAATTTTCATTACAAGCTCACAAAAAAAAGTTTAAAAATTGACCTTTACTATTCTTTTCGCTATTCCAACCAAATACATTTTTTTTCAAAACGACGAAACGCGTCAGTTAGCAAACTAATCCTTCTAGCTTCTCAAATAAACTCAAGTTGTTTGGACCAATTCTAAAAAAGTTATGCGATTTTAAAAAGTGTGCGAATATTAATGCGAGCCACTATTCTTTTCCGAAGAAAACTACATTGGCTGTTAACGAAAACCGGGGTGAGAAAATCACGGTTGCTATTGGTCGCTTGAAAACAGTGGGTGAAGCCACCCCGCGGTGGGGAAACGTCGCCGGCGTGGCGGCTCGACTTTCCCCAAACGTACATCTGGCAATACTCAAGGTCAAGTCCCACCAAAACAGTTGACGAAAATTTGGGCCTAACCCTGAGATGTAAACATCTGCAACGCAGACTACCAGAGTAGACCTCAAGTACTGCCTGCCGTAATAAATTTTACAGCCCTGTCCCTGTTACAGGGTGTCCCGGAAAAGGGTGACCAAGTGACGCGTCCACACCCTTTCAGAGTAAAACAATTCCTTCGCGAGACATTTCTTCTTACTATCGAAAGTAACGGAGATACTAAAGTGGCCAGGTTAACTGAAACTCTCTATACATCGTTTTGGAAATAGGAATGGCTAACCTGGTGATTCTACGTTAATAGAATCCTACGTTACTAAATTTTTCATCGGCCATACCCGGAGTTTTAAAGCCTGCGTTATGAAATATTTATACCGCTCCGCTGAGAAACCGAGAGATTTTTGGGAACGGTTCGAGAATGATCGTTCTCGGGTGCATTAAATTTAATGACAAAGTTAATGGCGGGTCTGGTGGAAATTGCAGATCGGTTTAGGCCATTTACGATTACCGCCGTTCGAAGGGATGTTCCGCTTCCCCTTCGAGATGCACCGACGTATTTTTATGCGGCACCCCCTGAGTAATGCTCTCAGATCTGCATAATTTTACGAAATTACGTGGCAAGTTTCATGTTGCACCCGGCGATGGAGATACTGTTAACGATAAAATATTGATAACGACACTGAGATATCTCTGCTTGTATTACTAATATAGGCAGGGGTAGGGAATCCTCGCTGGGGGGGTGCAGGGTCTATCTGGGCTCGTCCCGAATAACAAACTGCCTACGTGTTTTACGTACTATTGATATTGCTTCTTGGAGAATATAAGGATTTTAGACTGTAACGAGATTTGCTTCTTATACCTATAGGAGCTTATTCTGACATGTACACTAGTGAAATAAATTATGGGGAAATATTAGCTGTCCTTGCGACATGTGGTGAAGCTATCCAAGGTTGATTCAACACAAACCCATTTTCAATCAGATGCTGTTAAAAACTATCTGTTAAAAGTTAAATCAAGTTGCAAAAATTCTGAGATAAGGTTTGAACATTGTAGAATATATGTTCGTTATTGGAAACGAACATTTAAAGTACCATCGCGTTTAAAAAAAATTTGGAAAGAAAAAGAGTTCTAGAAAAAATATTATTGCTTAAAAAAAAGTCATAACTTTCAGTTTTAATATTTGCAGCTAAAATTGGCTGCTTATACTCTTGAGATACGCTACTTTAATAACAAATATTTAATTAATAAAATTCCCCTCACCCGATACACGAAATTACTAACGTATAACGTCAGTCGTACCATTTTCAATGATGCCTGAGATATTTCACTTGAACTACTAGAGTAATCACAAACGTCTGTAGATTGTAGTGCTGCTACAATTTTAAAGTCCAACCAATTATTCTATTAATTCGCCATACAGGATATATCGAGAAGGTTGTATAATTGATCTCGAGCTTTGTATCTACGTACCAGATATGCTTGCGGCTTCTTGAGCACAAAACGATCGAAAGCAAAAGAAGTCTTATAACCGGCTAACGCGTACCGAGAACCCACAAGTTATGGGCGGTGCACATGTCTTGTTCCCCAATCGAGACATCGTATGCTCAAACATGCACGGATATTTGTCGATAATATTATCTCCGACAAACCCCCCGCGTATGTGTTCACCCCGACAACACGACGGCTTCGCGATAGTAACGGCGGTTTCAAGGTTTCACTTTAATCGAGTATTTTGACTAAGCCGGGGTTCATTTCGGAGTTTCTCTTAAGCGAGAGATACCGGTGAGCAGGTATTATATTTTGGGGAGCGCGAGACCCTAGATGCAAAGTACTTTAGCGATAAGACCGCCACTGTTGCGATGATAACGAAACAGCTGATTGATCGATGGGGCTTAGGAAATAATACTTCTGCTGAGCTTTTCACGATTTCTTACGGGGTGGAAAGACGTATAAACCGCAACACATAACAATACAGCTTCATTTATTAGCAGCGCGCGCGCTAATGAGCTCTGCAGCTGGTTGGGTCGAAGTGGACGCTCCGCGAGTTTTCGCCGGTTAAGTAGGACTGACAAAACAGAGTTAGAGGTAGCGAAAAAGAGAGAGAGCGACAGCTCGAAAAAGGAAAGACAGGGAGAAACGTAGAGAAAGTTTGGAGGAAATGTAGGAGAGAGAAAACTCTCCAGCCTCGCAAGGGCTTCGTCAAATGTTCCTGGCGGTGATCAAGCCTGCCCAACCCCTTCAAACAACAAAGAAAAATAAAAATAAAAATTGCAGGAAGTCACAAAGAAGTATGAAGGATTAGAAAAGTAAAAGTCAGAATTGAAATACCCTAAGATATAGGAGAGAAGAAATGATAAGATCTAATAAGAGAGGATCTACTTCAGGGTCAGTGGCTTGTCCTCAGAATTGGTGACCCCCCAGGTACCTGAGTTAGCTTGCTAGCGTTTAAAATTGTCCAAGAGGCTTTGCTGTGAGCAGGTTTGTGAATTCTAAGGCCTCATTAAGAATCGACACCCAATTCTCTTAAAAGTGGAGATGGGGTTGACTCCTCCTTCAAAGGGAGGACCGAGGATAGTTCTCTGAGTGGTGAAGGCTCGTGATAGCTGAAATGGTGTCGAGTTCACAGGCAATTGAGACATGAAGTGAATGGGTGTATTACTTACTCTCCTGTGCAAGGTTGTAAGGATTTATTCGTTCCCTTCCTATCCCACGACCAGGTCAACTGGAGAAATCCCTAATCGCATTTCGGGCTTTGGGTTTGGAATCACGAGGGTAGTAGACGCGCCCCGAATTCGCGAGTCACAAGTGTTTCTGTTTAAAAAGTGCACGCGTGGTTGGCAAGGCTTTGTCATTTTACTGCTCACAAATTAGTCTTACAATCACGGAGCATTTTTTATTCCTTTTATCAGGATCTATAGTCTGCCAGAGAAACGAAGACGATCTAACGATTTTTAAATTGATATGTTGGAACCTGCTTTTTATGCAAATAGCTGTGCGTCGAAACTTAATATTTTATGTTTTGTTTATAGTTTCAAATTGTCTGAAAATTGATTTTTTTTTTATTGAAGAAGTCTGCAAGAAAACGTATCGAACTCCTGTTATTTCATTTTCCTGGGGATTCTGGGTTGGAGCATGGCTACGCGATGAAATGATCCATTCTACCGATTATGAAGTAATATAGCGCTCGGCCGTACCAATCTCCTGCCGTTCTAAAATCCCGCATCGTTGCTTTACGTAGCAGTAATATTCACACGTGGATGCTCGGCTACAGTTTACGGTAGCAGATTGGAGCTGCATGGGCCGATATGCATACACGCTCCATTCAGACGGCACCGCTCATCTTACGCTTACACTTTCGTAATTGCTCGTCCGTGCAACCTCGCGATTAATGAATTAATTATTTGACGAGTCACTCAGGGAAATGGAGAAGTCTGGTTCAGATTAAGGCACGAATACAAGAGCTTCCCTACCTCGAAGAATTAATGTCGAGCGGCACCACCGTTTTGCATTCTTGAGATTACTCAGCGAATTAATCATTTGTCCTTGGAAGTCATTTTGTATTATATATTACACGTTCGTTTCTGGAACCTTTCTTTTCGATTTTTTTCTAGAGGTGATCGTGGTATCGATGAAGTTTATTGCCATTGCGATTTTAATATTTGGTATAGGTGTCAGGTGGATGTTCGATGTGATATCACAAATTTTCCCAATAGGCTTATTTATTGGTAGCTTAATAGGTGGTCATAAATGCAGTTAAAAATAATGATTCATGTACCAGGAAATTTTGAATACGTTCTTCCTCGTTTCTTTTATTCTGGTTGAAAAATTCTGTACCTACGTCGTGGCAGAGTATCAGCCGACATCCCTTCGTGTTTCTTTCATTTGTATTTACGTGCTCACGTTATTATTGACTATACTTCGCTCATGCAATGTATAAATGTTCGGATTCTTGAAAGCAGGAGAGTCGTGGTTGACCTTTGTTTTTTATTCAACGTTATTCGCGGTCAGACGAATAATTCCCTGATTTCACTGGTCAATTTTAATGCGCCTGCTCGACCCATCAGAACATCTTTGCTCTTCAGACCATCGTTCTTCGCATCGCGTCTCAGTGTTACGGATCCAATTAGCAGAATTTGTTCTCTGGCGAATGATTATATCGAGGGGATAGATATTTTTGCACGGAACGTCATTGTCTTTAGGTCTGAACTGCTTAGAGTTCTTGATGGGAAGATATGGTTATTACGTTAATGGTTACTCGTTCAGTTGCAGATGTATTTTCTTGTTTTTGCCTTACTCTGGCAATCTGTTAACTTTTAAGGAGGATTCTAGTCTAACAGCCCCAAAACTAACTGATACTTAAATTTTTTTTTTAAAGAACTGTTGGTTGTATTGGATTAAACTCTTTTGGGATATAAGGAGGCATCTTTAAACTTGCAGAAAATATAATTAATAATAATTAATAAATAATAAGAAGGATCGACATAAAAAAATATTTTCTGCAAGTTTAAAGATGCCTCCTTATATTCCAAAAGACTTTAATGCAATATTAACAATAGTTTTTTCCCCTGAAAAATCATAAATTTCAGGGGCTGTTACACGAGCATCCCCCCTTAATATTGTTCTCGGGGTTTCGATGGTTATTATCTCGTGTGCGGTAATGTTTGTTTTGTTACATTTTTCACATTGTAAATTATGGTGTCTTCCCGTAAAAAAAGGTAATAAATAAATCATTGAGAGTCCGTCACGAAATTGGTGTGATGGGAGCTGCATTAGGTAGCACCTTGTTGCAAAAACGGAGGATAGGACTCCTTTCCAAAGACAGGCCTTCGGTCATAACCGGACGGAGGTCGATACGATCGATTCGCTCCAATTTTCCCAGGGTATCGAGTTTTATCGGATGTGTATCCTCCTTAGCGGATCGTTGCCCGGTCTGTCGAGCACGCGAGTACGTTCAGCTTTCCGTCGATTTCGCATTTTAAACTGCTGATTCGACGGACGACGATTTATCTCGGATACTGCAGCGACAGGCAAACATTATTACCCCTTGTTATCGGGGCTTGCAGCTCTACGCGCGATCCCTACTGCAACTTCTCCAACCCCCTCTTTCCTTCTTCATTCGCGTCTAATGTCGACGGCACTGTTTCTCGTCACGTAGTAATCTGAGTCTCGTATTTTTGTATTCTCTTTTATCGGCTATCTTACGCTAAATCTGTCATTCAGCAGCCTACAGGTATCGCTTATCGTTAGCTTCGGCAAAATACCTCCTTTGGTTAAAAGGCTGCAGGTAATAGAGTACGATAACTGTGCGAGGTATTACGTATTGGGAAAAATTGAGAATTATACTTACTCAGAGCTGCCATCGTTCCAGTTTTTATTTGTCGACTCTGGACTTTGTCTTCTGCTTCTGGTTTATTCCAGTTGTTATACTAGACTTATCGTGGGGCTGTGTTTCCCAACATTTTTCGAGTCGCGACGAGCCCCTCAATTGACAAGTGGCGTAAGTCGAAAATTACTAAAAAAATGAGTTTATTATAGAAATAGTAAGTATTATGAACACTTTACTGTTTACTGTTTTATTTACCAATCTAACTTGCGTTTTATACAACTCTTGTTGCCACGTTTGTTCCTTTGAAATTACGTACATATACATATGTCTTTGGAACCGAAAGTTTCCGACGATAAAACTCTGCTTGTTTGTTATTTAAAACAGAAACTGAATTTACAACTATTCACTATTAAAATGGGAACAGTCACAAGCGTGCTCAAAGTTGTGAACTAAGTTTCGACGTTAGAAAGAATATAATTACAAGGCGTGTAATTTTCTTTGGGAGTGGATGCTATCGGCATATTTAAATAAGAACTGGCAAAGTAATATGAAAGTTCTTGGTTTGATTAATGTTGATTGATTAACCGTTTCGCTGCCGCGCGTATCAGATACAAAGCGACCGCAATGTGCTGGCTCATGATGTTGATCGAGCACACCGGCTCATTGCATGCATCTAATAACAGTTTTTAATGCCTCGTTGGGCACATAATATCCAAAGGGAATTCTCTGTAAAATTAAGTGTTAGACGCTAATGTCTCTGTAGTTTACTGAGGTGTGAAAATTTTGCACTTTAGGGACCGTTTGGTCTCGCGGGTGGCGTCAGATGAGAGAAGGTTATTTCTTTGTGCGAGAGAGGGGGCGGTTGCATATTGGACACGTGCGGTCTGGGGAATTTGTAACAAGTTGTAGGCTTATAACTCACTATGAACTAAAAACAGGGTCTATTTCAGTACCATAATCACTTATTTACCCGTGGAAATACATTTCAACGACAGGTATGGGTATCTTATGCGGGGGAGGCAGCTCCGATGACAAGAACACGACCCTGAGTAACTTTTTCCTTATACCCTAATCCAGAAATTTCTTCATCTTAAAAGAGAAGAAGAGGGAGATAAAATGACAAAATCAAAGTCGAAGGAAGTATGGCCTGAAGGAGTAAAAAGTAAAAGGGATGAACGAAGTTGGTACCGAACGAAGCATGGCTGTGCCATAAGAGCAACGTTAGGGGGAAGCTCAAAGAGACCACAAAGACTATGAAGAAGAGAAGGATTTCTGCATGTACAATTCTGGAGAGTATGAATAATTTTACTAATCTGCAAGAAAGGGGAAAGTGTACAATGTGAATTTTACACGAGAATTCCTGTCACCCAGAATTCGTGAAGCACAGAGACAGAATAAATAACTTCTATGCATTGCAACAGACAACAAGAAAGGGAAGAAGAAAGCAAAGGAAAAGTTACTCGGTGTCTTCATAGATTTGAAAGTAAGTACCATTTTGTAATGTAGACAGAGGGGCATTTATAGAAAATGATGATGGGAGCAGGATTAAAAGGAGAGTGGATAAAAAGTGTAAAAGCGATACACAGTGAAATGAGGATAGAATTAAAAGCATCGGTTCAGTTTTGGAATTAGAAGGGAGTAAGGCTAGGGTGAGCTATAATAAGGGACATCACTCATTGTACTTAGTTCTCGAAAAAATATTTTACATGTATTTTGTTTATCGGCAAACGTCCATATCTAGGGGTGAAATCAGTCCTTAAAATTGGGGGTGAGAAACTCGTTCGCTCAAATATCTAGGAAACTATGCACTATAGAGAAAAATCTTTTAAGCAAAAATGACGTATTTTTTTATAATAAATTCAGCCACCTAGTCAGATTTGTAATACGTAAATTTGTTTAAACAATATACTAAAAAGTAGTAATTTTTTACTGAACCTCATTGCGTGGCTGAATTTGTTATAAAAATACATCATTTTCGTCTAAAAGACTTTTCATTACAGTGCATAGTTTCCGAGATATTGGGGCAAATGTGTTTTTCACCTAGATATGGACGTTTGTCATTAAAAAAAATTGGTGTTAAATATTTTTTCGTGAACCTCATGAAAATCGGAGTGTAACATTTGGGTGATGTCCCTCATAGATTAATATCCTCGTTAGCTAATGTAGAAGGATATATGATTTCAACGTGCAGGCCTTTCATTGCAAAATGAAATGTTTACACAACTACTTTTTTACATACTGCGTAAAATTTCTGTTTCTTGTTATAAAATAATTACTTGCTTTAGTTCATCTTTAAATATTGTTAAATTTTATATTCCCTAGTTCCTTTTTCGTTCTTAAGTGAAATATATATATATATATAAAAAAGTTGAAACAACGAACTACGAAATGTAGAAAAATTGATGCCTCTTGTTGCATTTATTGTCAGACTCATTTGGATACAGAGGAGTTTAACGAATGAGGATACTTTATATTCAGCCTTTGTGCCCCTGATTACAGGAGCTGTTCTCTTTGCGCAATGATCATAAAACGTCATCGATTAAGGTAGCTGTATGCCGAATGAATACAGAACTAACGAGTCGTCTGTGGAAAATTCCGCTTTTAGTTACGAGCTCGTCGTAATGTTATAAAAGCTGGGTCATTCCACGTAGTTCAACGCCCTTTGTAGATTTGCGTCAGCTCTGTCTCTTATTTCTTGCTCAAAACTTGGCTAGTGTGCCACGCAAACGATTATTGAATGTTCCTGGGCAATGTTATAGAAAAATTGATGAATCCTGTCGCTTGGAATTGGCTTCCCTCATTCATACTTTATAATAACAATAATTTAAATTTAGCTTTTTAGATGCCAACAACTGTTGTGTGTCTTCGGAATAGTACGTCTTTAACCTTCACTCTGCGTAATAATAGTTTAACGTTAACCGTGTACGGGGGTGTAATTACACCCCACGCATTTTTAGTCCCAAATGTACAGAAAAAACTTTGGCTGCGTAAGTATTTGTGAAATTTTATTAATTTATAAGAAGATAAGTGTAGAAAGAATTATGACATGTAATAGATGTTCAATACACGTTCAGAGTGGTACGATAGACGTTCAATACACGTTCACAGTGGTACGATAGATGTTCAATACACGTTCAAAGTGATACGATAGACGTTTGATAGATAATTTCGAAAATTTTCAAATCCAAATTCGGATTTCCCCCTCCCTCAAAACTCAAATTTGAGTTAGAACTGTCACAGATATACTACTTATTGTTGCTATGATTTTTACACGCTGGTGTTTGAGAAATGTAGCAGCTGGTCGTGATGTCACTAGACCGAGGGCACAGGTAGCATCAGCGTTAAGATCCCTTACTCCTCTTGCTGGTGCTGGGTTCGATGGAAAGAAAATAAATAAACACTGCACACGGTTAAGCGCTCAGGTACCTTTGAAACCTATTACTGCATTCAAATCCAGCGATTCCAACGAAATATTTATCAAATTCTCTGTGAAAAATATCACAGATAGCATTCCCACAAGAATACTTGGGAAAGTTTCCACTCGGTAACTTTTTATTTACGTTTTTATTAGCTCGGGGTGTGTTTGCATCCCTGTCCGCAGAGCGAAGGTTAAAATTTATCGTGTTTAAAATTTCAGAAATATCCTCATTTATTCGAATGGAGGCACAATAAGATAAAGAATAGCAGCTCGATCGTAGGTATCAAGAAACTTAACAAAATTGTTTCACAGGGCAACTCAATATCTTAAGAACGATAAGCTTACGTTGAGATTATTTTCAGATAAAGTTAATTAGAAAGATTCTAACGAATAGAACAAGCGGCACAGAGTGTTGTTCAAATGCTAAGGGGAAATAACTTTATAATGGAAAGCGAACTGAAAAAGATGGGACATCCATCTTACGTCATTGGTTTCGCGGCGCCGTCGTTTCTCTATTATAAATCGTTCAAGGATTAATTTATTATAGTCGCACGCGAGCTGACTGCGACGACGATTCAGCCAGGCGGTATCACGCCTGGGCAACGTCTGGCGGAAGTTTCGTCGGTATAAATTAATACAGTACTCGTAGTTGGTGTTCCAGAGTTTGATACAGAGGAGTTAAAGAATCGTTAGGCGCGGCTGGATTGCAAGAAACCTGGTATTTCGAAGGTCTCGCTGCAAAAGGACGGAGCGAACAGAGCCTACAGCCATTTGTCATTATTATAAAGGGCTCAGTGGTGAATAATTACGTCTTAGGAAACTTCGTGTCGTTGGTTACGCAGCGTTCCTCCCCCGATTTCTATGCGCGTCCACTCTAACCCGATTCCTGCAATTAATTCAGCCGGACCGGTTAATTGAACTGCTATGCTCTGTTTTGTGACGGGGCGGAAGGAACAATCCCGATTGACGTTCACGCGCATTGGAATATCAAGCAGTAACAATCGTTTGACTGTTTGAACGGGAATCCAGCGCGAGATGGAAAGCGTGCGAAAGTTACGGCAATGGAATTTTGCGTGTCAGAAACTATTTCGCTTCGGCCGTTAATATCCGCGATGCTCATAGTTTAATAGAACGTGTTCGCAATTTACACCACCTTTGTTCAAGGATTAATCAAGAATTTCGATGAAATCGTGATACAGGAAATTCCAGTTCACGTGACACAGAGACGGATTGTTTTATATTTGATCTGAAGAAATATCGAGTTATTAAGTTATTACGGTTTCAAGGTGATTGGTGAGAAATTG
Organism: Andrena cerasifolii; assembly: GCF_050908995.1. Taxonomy (NCBI): domain Eukaryota; kingdom Metazoa; phylum Arthropoda; class Insecta; order Hymenoptera; family Andrenidae; genus Andrena; species Andrena cerasifolii. The sequence goes on from NC_135123.1 coordinate 8,366,680, forward strand.
TTTATTTACGATGTTTTTAAAACAGGGTTTATAACACACAGGGTGAAAGTACTCACTAATTGCAAGTTGAGGACATCCTTTTTCTTACGGCTTCAAGTCACTTATTTTTGGAATCTTCCGTTTCTGGCAAAGGGTTCTTTTTTACGAGCTCTTTTTGTAGGTCTACCCATCTTTTTTTTTAAATATATGTAGTTATATAACTTGAATACCTAAAAAGTAAAAAATAAAATAAATTAAAAATTAAAACTGATTTCAAAACAATAAAAATGCATTAAAAAGTAAGAAATATATTTTTTTCCTTTTTTTAATCTACGACTCTCCACTTTTTTTATGTCGGCGCCTCATCATTTGCACTATGCAAATCTGGCGCCGATAAAAAATTATGAAAATTAAAACCGACTTCAAAGAAATAAAAATGCACTAAAAGATAAAGAATAATTTTTTCCTCTTATTAAATCTACGATTCTCCATTTTTGTATGTCGACGCCTCATCATTTGCACTGTGCAAATCTGGCGCCGGCATAAAAAAATGGAGAGTCGTAGATTAAATAAGGGAAAATATTATATTTTACTTTTTAGTGCATTTTTATTTTTTTTTTGTATTCTTATTCATCGCGTGCGGAGTAAAGATAAAGTACAGGCAACATTTGTATAACTGTTACAACACGCATAGAAAATTCTGAAATTCAAAATTTTATCCTAAAACGTACACAGGTATGCGTAAACTTAGGCGAGCAAAATAGGAATTCTATTTTCTCGAAAGAGAACTTGAACAATGTCCAGCTTTACACTACGAAAATGAAAATCTACCAAGAAAAAGGATGCAAACGAAAGCAACAATTTTTTTTTAAATTCTAGAATATTGAGATCTAGATGTTGCGGATGAAAGCACAGAGGAGCTGAAGATATTTTGAAGAAGAAAAAACGAAGAAAACAATGAGCGTGCAGTAGTTAACATTAATCTAAGTATAACACGTCTGACCCTGTTTTTTCTATTAGTTCTTACAATTATATCAGCATATTCTTACCGCACTATTAACATTTTAGTACCACAGAATTCTATGCTCTATAGAATCCCAGGTCTGCTTATGACAGGCATTTTCTACTTACTGAACCGAAACTTGCAATATCGCGTCTTGCAAGATGAGAATATAATAAAATGATCTCTTGTATTCACTTAGCGTAGGATAATTCTATTACCACCACGGAAATTTGCGTCTAACTCTGATAAGGTGAATTGTCCAACTTATATTCAAAGAGCACTTTTTTATTCAGTTTAGTAGGATCTATTTGTCCCATTATCTGTGAATCGTTGTCGATTGCAATCAGGGGCAGATTTGTAGATTTTATAAAATATTTTTATTTAAAAGAATTGAGACAATTTTAAAATTAGTTTTTGCTAATTTGCTACGTGAAGAAAAATCCGGTCAAAACAGCCAAAATAAAAAAATTACCGAACCCGAAAATTCAAAAAATTCTGAAACTTTGTGAAAATGTAGGGGATTTCCTTTTGATTAAAACGCAATTTTTGTTTACTGCCAAAATTCACTGGAAGGGAGTCTGGGTTGAAATTAACCCCTGAAAATTCGGCTATTTTCCGATTTTGTGTTATAACTCCCGAGCTGTAAGAGATGGAAAAAAATTTTCACCACAAAAGTTACTTCTTTTAATTAGATCTATCATTTGGTAAAAAAAAATATTTTACAGTTCGCGAGTTGTAACATAAATTCGGAAATTAACCGGATTTTCATGGGTCAATTGCACCCCTTTAGAGTGAATTTGGGCAGCAAACAGAAATTGCGTGATAAACGGGAGGAAATTCCCCACATACCCACAAAGTTTCAGAATCTTTTAAATTTCTGAGTTCGGGATGTTCCCTTGTTAGCCTATATACAAATCCGCCCCTGCTCGCGATCCGTGGAGAGGCTGCTATTTTACATGCTGCTGGACGAGAATAAAAAATTAAGGAAAATTTACAAAAGCAAAAATAAAATTTCATGCTCATAATCACGGTCGAAGCTCTGCCGCGCAGGAAGTGCATGTCTCTTTGCTTCCACAGCGACCTCAGTCGCCTCGACTCCGACGCACTTTGCAAGGAGGACGAATCTTTTATATATTCGTTTGCGAAAGGTGCCTGGGAATAGATCGACCTTGTTTATGCGCGGCTTTTAGATGAAATCCGAGGTACTTTGATGTCTCCTCGGCGTCGTCGTCAACGAAATTTCATTTCTCCAGGGTTTTTCTGCGTGTTTGAGATAGAGCCGCCTTGTCCATGGTGCCTCGCTCTCTTTGAGCTGTGTATCTAGAAGGTGATTATCTCGGAAGGCATGCATCAAGAGAAGGCGTGCCGTCGTCTACGGGGACGATGACATTTGAATTCGAATACCCGGCGACGGCAGCAAGGCGAGCAGGACATCCGATTTACATTAAATTTACATTGCTATAACTTGCCCCCGTGTCAGAGATTGATACACAGCGCAGCAACGGCGAAAACTCTCTACCATAGTCTCTCTGGAATTCTCTCTTTCATTTCATATAACTTTCAAGGAAACATCGATACACGCCCATCTCTCTTGGCGGAATCACCCTCAGACTATACCTACCCGTCGAGTAGCTGTCGCACGCGTTCATCTCCGCCCAGTCACGCATTCGAATTCGAAAAACGTTATGTCGTCACAGTGGTTTCGTGGATTATTCTTTATTGAGAACACCTTTATGTTTCCTGCACTTTGCAGTTGAGTGCGGCGCGGTGTAAGTGCAGTTATTGATACACATGCCTACAGTGCCGGACGAGGGTATCGGGACACCCTTTAAAACAGAATAAGTTTTTTAAAATTGGTCTAAGCGACTTGAGATTTTTTGAGAAATTCATGTGGTGTCATGTTGATCTTCAGCAACACCTTCTGTCCTTCAGAAGCATATACCTTTTAAACAAAGTGTAGATGAAATGTGTTTTGGCGAGTGTCCCATCGAGGCACCCCACACATATACACAGTTCACACCGAAACTGGGATAAACTACCTTTCAAGCCTGCATCAAGTGAAGTCTGTTTTTGTATCGTATCGTCAAATTGATTCCATTCGGCTAGTTAACATCGAAGCTTACTAGAAATAGGATAATATAAGTAAAATGAAGCATATTTTTTATTTTATACAGTTAAAAGATACAATGAAATTGACAAAATAAATAGGTACAGATGTTATTTCTGCTTTTCCACATTTCCAAATTCATTACACAGGAAATAAAAATAAGATGTGCAAGAAAAAGTAAATAGTCTAGAAATATGTTTGGATTATCAGATTTGTCATTAAAAAATAAATAATTTACCTTGAGATATCACGTTATCTATTTTAAAGCACTTTATTTCTATTTTCAACATTGTAAACATCATTTGGTCGACTTAGCTTGCGATACATTACAGTAGCAATCCCGCACAAAAGTGCGGCATCTGTCCCGAATGCCTGCAACCTATTCCGGCAGAGAAATATCGCACAAACTCCCTTTAACCTATTACAAAAGTTATATCACGAAGAACTATGAATTTCTAACTATTATAATAGCAAAAACAAACACGGCGTAACAAACACGAGAACGTGTTTCCCTTATTACTTTTAAATATAAGTATAGAAGCAAAGTGCGGTAGGCTTACCTAAAGAACAGCAAAATCTTTAAAAGTAATAAGGGAAACAGGTTCTCGCTTAAAAATCCGATCCAAGCCCACAGCCCAGAGCAAATAAAATGAACAGCGCTGTGCTTTATTACCGACAACCCTGAAATACCAAAAGTGCGGCGTCACTCCCAGTGCGGCATCTCTGCCATAATTATGAAAATTTAGCACCAAGTGTTCCGCGCCTGATTTAGCGGCTACGGTTCGAAGCGAGATGGCCAATGGTCCTCTGACGGTTGATCTTTATGATTGCAGGTGTCCTGGGTCCGCAGACGCGGGGAGGAGCTGCACCTACTCACGATCGGGCTGGACACGTACGCGAGCGACTCCAGGTTCACCCTGGCCTATGAAAAGCCGAACGATTGGCGGCTGCTCCTGAGCTCGGCGACCGAGCGAGACGGTGGCCTGTACGAGTGTCAAGTCAGCGCTCATCCTCCATTAATCAGAACTGTCCATCTAACGGTGTCAGGTGAGTAAATGTGTATTTGCGCGTGTATATCCGCCCGCATTTGCTTGTCAGGCTACGAAGAGCAATCGCAAACCGAAATTTCTACCCGGTGGTCCTAGAATATATATATATATGTCCTTTGATCTGACGACTTTGGCGTCACCTATAAATCAGCCTGCACGGACAGTGCTCAAAGCGAGACTGCTGCGCGATGGATCTCCGCTAATCAACTGTAACGAGAATTTCACGGGGAGGGGGATGCTGGGCAATTATCCGGTCTCCCTTTTTCGCCCGCGGATAATGGAGACCCGCGCTCGTGTTCGTTCGTCATTTGGTCCTTTCAATGGGCCGACATAAATCGTTTATTTTGAAACGGGAATGCATCCGTCATTCGCGTTTTGTTCTACACTTCGGCGAGGTAAGCAAGGATAATTAATGGAGAAAGATGAAAGGCCAGAGAATGGTCGAAGGATCAGATTCCTCGCATCTGCAAGGATTATAGAGTTGACCGGCAACACAGGAGTTTATTGCTGTTGGGTGTTGTTTTTTAAATGGCAGAATAGGGGCTGTTAAATAACAATAGGATCGCGTTTAGTGTGTTTGATATTAGCGTCGAAAGAAAAATTTTGATTCTCCAAATACAATAACAAGCATTGACGTGATCTATCAAATATGCGATTATCCAAATAATATCAGTTACCATAAAAGAACAGAGGAAGTAACAAATAAGAGAAAAATTTTATTTGAATAATCATTGGCTAAATGTTTGTTCCAATAACTTTGAGTCGTGCTTCTGTTAAGTGTATGCTGTTTAAAAACTAAAATCTTTATACTCAAAAGTAGTAGAAAAAGGACATATTTCTTTATAGAAGAATCACAAGCAGGGGCGCAAGGAGCATTAATTATTATTATTACGGTACAGTAATTTTAATAACCACAGATATAAGAGCAGTTATATGAAATGATACTTTTATATATTTCGAAATGTACGGGCAAACTGAAATGAAGAAATTTCTTACGCTTTCCTTATGAAACTGTGTATAATCGTGAATTTGTATGGCTTTAAAATTGCACAGGATATATGTGTGATGGAATTTGTATGAATGACTTAAAATTTAAAAACCGTCTCTCAAAGTGTAGTCGCAGGGCAATGGGGGTTTTTATATAGTACAATAAGGAATACGAATATGCTAAGAATATTATTGTATGAGAAATATAAACGTAGATATTGCAGTTAACATTTCACACAAAACCTACACTGTTCCTGATCTAATTTAATTAAATGAAAGGGTAAAGCATAATACTCGATCTCTCTCCCGAAATATTATTATTTAAATAATCCGTTTCTTGTCCACTAATAAATTTAGGAGAATAAAATATCCCCGCAATCCTGCCTCATTCAAATTCATACCCTCCTTTTGAGGTATTTGCGCGTCAGCCACGAATAGCCAGCGTAAGCTTATGCAAATATATATATATTTTTATAGAAAAGCACCCCACCAAGTGGGACTTTGATAGAAATACGTTTCGTCATTAGAGAGTTTTAAAAGTAAATTTTTTTATTTTGCACGTTTCGCACACGTATACTTCCAGCACATGCGTACAGAACTTGCTTACAAATTATCTCGAGTACAGTAGCGACCATGATACAGCGAGGTCGTAATTATCGTAATAAATATCGTACTTGCGTAAACCTCCGCAGTCTAGTCACGGACACACTGTAAAATTCCGCGATTTAGAACGGCCGTTTATCAGAAAACGATCGAGGCTGAGGTGGCTAACGAGAAGCGCACTCAACCCGCGAACAGTAGCATATTACGGCCCTCGTCGGGTTCATCTCGTCGAAGGGAGGGCGACAAAATCCAGCCTCATTATTCTCTTAATCTTGCCGCGGAAAGTATCTCGGGAAAGTTGGCCGGTAGATACATAATCCACGCGTTCCACGGAGCATTTTCGCCGGACCATAAATCACGGCGGCTCGCGTCGTTAGAGTCGTCCTTGTCGTGGCATAATGGCGATCTTGGAGCTGTAACGATGTCCTCGTCGCACTCCCGGCCCGGCGTACGTATACCCCCTTAATTGGAGCCCCCTCCCTCCTTTGCATCCTTGTAGTTCCCTCTCGCTCGCCCCAGCAGTATTGCTTTCCCTCGTTTTCGGTGTTTCTTTCTTCCTGTTCTGATGACGCGGCACGGATTTGCCGATTCCTCTCCAGTTCCATAGGTACAGATGCCAGGGAATTGCATGTCCTTTCTTCAGATCGATAATGTACAGGATATTCGGATTATTGAAACCCAATATCTTTCATTAAAGTGGATGTTGTAACAATAAGGAGAAATCGAGCAGGGGAGAGTTTCGGTACTAATAAGCAGGGAGCAGGACAGGCATAAGTGCATAATAAATCGGGGGTGGTTATGGTCCAAGTTCATTTTTTTTTAAACGGAATGGCGTATAGATTTTTACTATTTTAAACGGCTCTTCGAATGCCAAGTATTGTTTATTTAAAATATATACTGATGGCGAGAAGAATTATTTATAATGGGATCTTTAATTTGGGGATGAACCACTTTTCAATTTAAATATCATTTTCTTCAATATTACAAATTTCATTCAGTCTCTTGTATGGATTTATATCAGGGATCGAAAAAGTTCGAGAACTCTTAATTTTCAAAAAAATTCTGTTAAAACTTATATGTTTCGTTTAAGAAAATATCTGTGCCTGTGGAATTTTTATTGAACGAAATGTTGCGTAGGTAAATATTACAAATAAATAACACATTCAGAATACCAATATAACTTTAATAATTATTTATTATTGTGTAGTATTTATTCATTGAACAGTATTCAGTATTTGTTACAACGATGGAGAGTTTTTTTTTAATATGGATGAACAAAGTACCCGTTCCTGTATAGAGAAATTTTTACCTTTATATTTTACAAGTTCCATTCCAACTAGAACATTTATGTTCAAGAACTTTTACTTTATCAATCCTCAGGGGAACTTACAATGTGAGAACATTTCTGAAAAAAAAGTTCCACGGTCTATGTTTAAACTAGACCCTATTGAAAAGTTCCAGGACTCTTTCGAACCTTGATTAAACATTTCCCTGACACAAACCAAATTCCAACTTTCTAAACTCTATAAACCTCGCCTCTGTTTTGTCAGTTCTCCTCAGAATGCTGTAGCCTCGTGGTTCTGCGAAGGTGCATCGGTCTGGTTGGGCGGGGTGCTTGTTTAAAATGAGTCATTCAATTTCGCGATTCCCGCGTGGAATGGTCACTGAGCGTTACGTGAGCTGGCCGATAATATTGCGACTCGTTGCCTTTGTCGTCGTAAATCGAAAAGTCGATTGCTGCAAAGCCCGAGGCTGGCAGGCCAGCCGTATCGACTTCAACAACGTTTTATCACCGATCGTTCGTTCATTCTATTAAAGTGTGACTATGCAACGAGAACATGGTGGCGATATCTTGATCACCGATATTCCTAGCAATTTCAGGTTAATAGAGACATTCCGCGAGCCGGGCAAGTTTATTCCACGGACGCAGAGGCGACAGATTATTTGATAATGAGAATATTCGATTGTGGCCGCTCTGACGCAAATCCACGGCGAACAGGGGCCAAACTTCAAACGATCGGTATCCGGGTCGCGAACTCTTCTGCGATTCCCTGCGAATATGGTGTTCTGGCAAAGCCACGCTGTCGAGTTCTCGCCTGGACCATAGTCACGAAACGATTGCCACATGCGAATTAGCTGGTTGTACGTCGGATAACTTGGAAAATAATTAAATAAAATCGATCGATACCAGTAAGGGAACACGTTGCGGGTTCGCAGAGTGACTCAAGACAAGAATAACGGCGAGTGCGGGTTCGCGGTGTTCCCCTGCAAGCAGGGGATGAAAGAGGGGGCAGACCGGCGCACAGTGGTCCGGATTGGGGATGTTAGTGACGTTTGGGTATAACTTGTGAACTTTAAAAATGTATATAAATAAAAAATGTTATGTTAAACGATTTTATTTAAAGTGCGCTAAAAATTTAGAAACAATCCATTTCTTGTACCTAATTTCGATGGTGTTTTTCAATTTAAATAAAATCGCGGAGCAATGTATATCTATAAAAATGTGTAACTAAGTAAGTAGACAAAATTATATTTAAATAACTAAACAAAGAAGCAATTTCTTACGATTTTACCTCGTTTAAGGAAAAAGGCACACAAACCACTTGCTTGGAAGTTATAAATAAAGACATGTATCATTTTCAAGTGATGAATTCTGTTTTCAGAACGTTTGAAGGACACGGTGCTACATCCTTAACAAATTTGTATTCAATTGCATTACTTTTTATTAAGTTGTACTATATAAAGAAAACTTTGAAATCGATTTTTATGAAATGGCATTTTGACGTATGTGGCCTTCTTCCATCAAATGCCCCATTTACAATTAATAGACTGTTCGACAAAAGATGCTTTCCGACAAAGTGTATTTTCCTTCGACAATTATTTGGATAACCCGTTGAGGAACAATTGCGCATTTGCGGTGGTTCGTAACAAATCATTACAAACCCCCGCCCTAATGGCATGCAAAGCACGAATCACATAGAATGCAAGAACTTTGAGCCGTAATTGAAACCCTTAATTAATCGTTTCTCGAATAACCTTCTCCATTACAGTAATAGATGGATAGCGGATTGGACTAAATGCGCTTAATCGCGAATGATAACGAATATTCGGTGAACCAAACAGTTGCAGCAGCGCAAGCGGAGGATTGTTAGGTCTCCGCGTTCCCACCGGGAAATCCAACAACTGCATCGCGCCCCAGTATCGTTCGGGGCGTTTTTACGGCGTGGCCGTTATTGCCGATTCCGAAATCCAAAATCCAGAAAGACGATAAATCGAGCAATGCACGTTGAACCGCCGCGTCTCGGGAATTCATGCATCGACGTCGCTGGTTCCATTGTTTCCGTGTATTTATCGGCACACGGTTTCGGAAGAGTTGTTGAAGATCGACCGTGTTTCAGCCGGATCAGTTGAAGAGCAGAGCGCACGGATGGTACGGATACAGTTGGAGTTATCAGTGGAACAGCTCACGGCCTGCGCTGTGCAGCGTTAAACGCTAGCAGGGGTACTCTTTATACATGTAACAGTAACAATTGTAATGATAACCGGGTGATTTTAAAAAGGGCCTAAGGTTTTAGGAATTTACAATACTCACCGAGAGGAGTAAACAATTCTGGACGAACATACATCCTAAAATCAGTCCATTCGGTGTAAGTGGCACTTGTTTGTTTACGAGCGTGCAGTACCAAGCTCCTTTGCCACGCAGTGAATGTAAGCGGAAGAATGAGCCAAAAGAATTTTAGGCGACCGACTTTTAGGAGCACTTCTCTTATAAAAAAGATTTACTCGTACTTTAGGCTATAGCCTGAGCCAAACAGCCATTCCTCTGCGCTTGAAGCCATTTCGATCTCGCTCTGCCAGTTGCCGGCTAAACTCCGCAGCTGAAAATCACGCGAGCTAAACCAGCCGAAGAAGTTTCGTTGTTACATTGCACGAATTGTTTATTACGAAATGAGCGCTTAAAGTGTTGACTAAACGAACAATTTGACCGGGCCCATTCGGGGTCGCTAAACTGTGCGCCCGCAGTAAATAACGGCTAGGATGAACAGACAGTGTGTCGGTTTATTCAAGGTCCAACTGACGCGCTGCGCCTCAGAGTTTCCTCTATAGCAGCATTGAAACCAAGCAAGATGGAGTGAGCATTTAATCTCTTTCTATGAGACCACCGTGCAGGCCACAGGGTGGACGGAAAGCAGAGTGAGGTCTGAAAGACCACGTCTTAACTCGAAGGGATATCACCGTAAGGAATTTTTGCTATTGGGCAGGCCATAACGGTCACGAATTATAAACGTTCGCAACCGGGGAAACCTACCCTTAAGGTTGCCAGCAGCAAGCAACGCACCAGGAGAAAAACGGTCACCCATCTTTCCCCGATACGCGCCCCACGATGCTTAACGTCGGTGATCGAACGAGAACCGGTGTTTCCATCGCGGCCACTGCCGCTGGCTGGCTAGGATGAACAGTGCTCCCTACCAAGCGGGCAATAACTTCCGCGCGATTCATTTACCAGCTCTTGCATCTCCCGCGGCGTGGAAATTTCGATCCCGCCACCGCCGTGGCGCATTACGACAAAAGAAATCGTCAATATGCCGGCGGAAGGGGCCGAGAGGGTGGACGCGTGAAAGAACGAGCAGACCGGGGAGAAGCGATAGGTGGAAGCAATAAGCGCCGCAGAGCGCCGGCACGAAGATATTTCTCAGCCAGGTTCGACGCGATAGACTCGTACGATGGTTATGAAATATTTGACCGAAATACCAGGTGAGGGACAGAAATAAATTCCCCTGTTCCTTCCCGATATAAGCGGGAGCGTTTCGCGTGCTCAAATGGCGGAACGAATGACCGTCTTCGTGTTCTTCGTACGTGCGCGCGATACCCGGCATTTATCATCCGCCCATGTACAGCCCGCGGTCCGCCCGTGTCATTCCGTTCAGATTTTTATTGTTGATTTTTGACAGGACCATAAAGTTTTCTTTTACGAGATTCCGCTAGGCTCTTGTCGGCCGCTCGACTGTATCCACCTCTCGAGGAACTCGCGACGAATGTTCGGTTAGGAGGAGCGCATCACCGCACGCTTGACGGCGGAAGAAGGATTTTACGAGTTCGACGTATAGCATACGCTCGTTTCTTGAATTGTTCGCTGGCCGTTTCGCCGCGAAAATGGCCCCGCACGCCACAAAAACCTACACGCTAAACGGGAATCTCTCGTATGGGGTAAGGAGAGGAGGAACGTGGTCCTTTGAGACGCAATCGTGTTTTCCCCTCACTGTTTCCTCTTTTTGTTAGGCAAAACGTTTCGTTCGACTGCTAGAGTTTCTTAGTCAGTTCTAACCACGCGCTGCCGTTATATGGAGCGTGCATAAGTATTGCATTACCGAAAATTGTCAGTAGGTACTCGTAGTACTGGAGGGTACGCTAACGCAATCCTTGGAGATTGATGGTGAAGTTCGCGTGGCCCTCAGGATTGCATACAAGTGAAAACGGTTCTGGGTTATATAACTTCATTGGTTCCGAGCGCCCTCTTTCACGCGAGCTTTGGAAAACGCGATGGATGCTCGTGCTCTCGGACCGCCCATCGGGGCACCGCTGCCCTGGGGTGAAAACGTAAAAACGGTTCGTATTTTAAATCGTTATTTTTGGTATTTATTCGTCTATTAAAGAAATTGGATTAGTTTCATTCTAATGGATCCTATTTGCAATTTCTTTTTCACATTAATAATATCAAAGCTATGAGGTTTTATCCTCAACGTCCCGATTTTGCCCCGGTCTCCCCTAAGTCACAATGTGTCCAGCATAGTTTCTCAGCACAGATCATGATTCCAACGCAGATGATTAACGATATCCTTTACACGCTCTCCAAGCCGCTTCGGGTTCCACGCATGGCGTATCTGAGTGGTGCGATTAATATCGGACGAACCACTCGAACATGGCAGAAACTTAAGGGAACTGTAGCCAAGTACGTAGCGCGCATCTCGATCATGCTGGACAAAAAGCGCAAGGGAAACTGTAGATTCGCGCGTTTGTGCGGCATGGCATAAAGTTGCCCGGGAAAGGGGCTCTTCCGGATGGTCAGTTAGTCTCTGTTTCCGTGCGCATTCGAGCAAACTTCAGGTTTTATGTCGCGGCACGAGCCCCGATAAAAATGGTAGTCGACGCGCATAGATTGCGCGAGAGGCTCAGAGCGAGCAGCCCTGGGACGCATTTTTTGCCAGGAAAACGAGCGTACGGAACGAGTCGGTACAAACACACAGCACTCTCTTCTTTCCTGAACTTGCGAAATAATTCCTGCAAGGGGTCGCGGAGGGGGGTGGCCCGGTGGCTGGAGAGCTTTATTTTTGGCAGACGCTCAAATAGTTAGGGAACTTAAATTCCGCGAGAGAGGACGGAGGTTTTTCGGGAGGGTAAACTGCTGCCGCGGCCACGACCCTTCTCTCATACTTGCCCCCGCCAACTTTACGAGCGCCCGGCTCTCGCCGTCCCCCACTGGCAACATTCTAATCGGGTTTCGATAATGGCTGGACCGTCTATCGATCTAGACGCTGCTGGAAAAACGCGTGAAATTAGGATGGAAGAGGTCCCGCTATGAATCGATGTCCCGCATAACAGAATCGACTTACAGGTGTTCTTACAGAGATTTGAAACGATGAGCTTCGCGCTGGAATAAAGTGGTCGATCTGATTCATAAGCTACACAGGTCATCAAGAGATATGAGTGGTCGACGGAAATGCAGTGCACAGTAGGTTCTCCTCCGCGCGTTGTGGGCCTTGTGTTGTTCAGTTTTGCAAATGTTTAACTTCGAAACAGAGTAGAAACTTTTGTTAGGCACTTTCTGTTATCGTAGATGGTATTGGTTCCAAAAAATGTATCGACCACCTCCTACATTTTCTATATCGTAAAAACAGAAAGTGGGATGTGGTAAGGCTCTTGGCTATTGAAGGTTAATCCTTGAATGATGGGTATGTTGCTAGGTCACGCGTCGCATGCAGGGTCCATTTTGATCCATAATTTCTAAATAATTTCACAATTTAGATTATTTAATTTTGATTAAAATAATTTTCATTGTCTAGACTTAATTTAGGTTAGTCTAAAACTCATACATCCTCCAAGAAGTAATACTTATACTGATAATTACTTATTAGTAGAGATATAGTTTGATTTTCGTGGTGGGTCAAAATTGACCCTGCATCCGTCAGGTGAAGGTTAACGACCCAGGGACTCGGAATAGTTTCTAAAGATTTTGGGTATATACACCTAGTTGGATGAGAGTTTTGGGTCTATGGGGTCTCGTGATAAGGATGAGGAAACGCAATTTGACAGTTTGTACCGTAAAAGGTATCATTTTACACGCCATTGAAACGTGTCTTGCTATTACGACGGTATCTTGCGAGATGTAGTGAGGAACCTGAGACCTACTCAAATGGCGTGCAACACGATATCTTTGAGGGTGTGTTCTTTGCTACTCGTTGCAAGGTCGCATTTATTTGGAGGCGATTTGACACACCCTTGATCCTTAAAGTATAATACCTTCTTGGGATACAGCGATGTCGTAAAAGCAGAAGAGGGTGAAGTTGGTAGCATCTCCAAGTTCCTCGATAACAAGTCAAACACCTAAGGACTCGCTCAATATATTTTTTGGACATTATGGGCCTTAACGTCCTGGCGTTTGTAGAAACGTGACCAATTATATAAAGCCTGTAGTAAGTGGTAGAAAACAAATTCCAGTAATTCGTACCCTCGAGAGTATTGTTTTATACAGCATTATATTATATCTTCTAGATGCTTCTAATGTTTGAAGAGTGTAGTGAACATCTATAGGCTCTTGATTCGCCAGCAAGGCACAAAATGATACTATCGAGTTTACTCCCCGCTGCTTTTATACATTTTTAACTTTACTTCATTGTTTCATTAAAACACGAGCTATGTGAGGAAGGTGGTTAAACACGAGGAAGAGAAAGTCCAAATATAATAAATGGTACAGGGAGATATGGACGAAAAAAATACGAAACTACCTGGTGGCAGAATGGAGCGAAGAGAGGTGCAGAAGAATAGCGAGATTCAGGATGGGGGACGAGATGAGAGAGGGAAGGTCCTGGGAAGAGGACGAGATGGGGTGCAGGATATGTAGAGGGGTAATATGTAATAGACCGATGTATAGGGGGAGAGAGAAATGAAAAGGGAATATATGAAAGGGTAAGGGAAATACTGGATGAAGAATGTCTGGGAGGAGTGGATGAAGGAGTTGGAAAGGAGAAGAGAGAAGGAAAGAGCAACAGGGGAGGAGGTAGAAGCCGGGGATGGAGGTGACGAGGGTGGGAGTGTAAAAAAATGAAAGTAGATGGACGGCGGAAGCGAGTAGAACAAGTACAAAATAAGAGCAGGGTAAGCATAGAGTAAGATTGAATAGATAAGGAATAATGCAAAAATAGAAGAAAAGGCTAGACGGTAGAGAGAGGGAGAACGGAAGCCAATGTAACGTTAAAATACGAACTGAAACTACGAAGCAATAAGCATCCTAAGTGAATAAAGTGTCTGCGAAGTGAAAGTTAGCGAAAGGCTTGGAGGACCCGTACCTTGGAACTTATAAATTCAAGTCGGTTTCCCTTTTACATTTCCCTCGCGAAAAGCTTCAAAGCTTCGGGTGCAGTCGCCGAGAATAAATCAAGGCTTGCCAATACCAAGCGTTACGAGCTTTTATTACAGTGTCGGTGGTGGTCTTCTGTCACCCGTCGCGTTTATTTACAAAGGAGCCGCCTCTCGGGCCGCCTGTTCGCTTTTTCCCGCCGTTACGTCCGTTTCCTCCTCCGCGGCGAGCTGTTTCTCCAAGTCGTTACCCCGGCCAGTTATCGCGATTGACTTCTTAACCGGCGTTTCTTTCCACGCCCGAGCGCGAGCTCAGAAAACAACCTTGCCCCGTAAAATTGTATCCCCTGGATTTTTATACTCGCGGATGCCAGTTTTTTCTCGGCTGAGTTCGCGAATCACGCCTCAGAAAGGCTGCTCGAATTACGGATCTTCTCTTCAGTGCCTGCTTTTACACGGAGACGATTTTTATGAGCGATTAATCCCACGATGGAAACACCGTCGCGTGTTGTGATAGGAGTTACGGTTCTCTTAGTTAATACTCTGTTACTGCCCTCCGACTTGTTGCCATCAAATTGATGGCAGCATACTATATAGTCTCAGACACGTATTTTGCCTTAAGTAAATGAAACTTGATCGTTTTTTTGTTGTTGTTAAAATGACCCGCGTTTAAGTCTTAAGGGGAGAAGATCGCATAAATCGAAAGAAAAATATAAAGACAAATTTTTCCATAAATAGCTTCTAAAACATTTCAAAAATATATTGCCAAAGTTATAGGCCGAACTTCAACTCCGTATTGATAATATAGCCTGGTGAGTTAACGCGCCTCTGAGCGCCAAGCATACCTAAAACGCATTTTAACCCTTTCAATACCGTGGACGAGGTATCTCGAGATAACTCAAAAACTATTTGACCAATCAACTTCAAATTTTGCACACATTTAGTTTATAATATTCCTCAGAATATGGACCACAAGGTTTAACCAAATTATTAATTTTAACCACTGCTTTTAAACAAATAAAACACGATTTTTAGGTAAAATTACACCTAATTGCTTGAAGTTCCACCATATTCAAAAATTGACATTTTTTAAACCATTTGTGGTTCATATTCTTACAATCGGCACATAAATTGAAAAAAATTATTGGTCTGTTTTACATAACTACCAGAGACGCTACAACAGGCGCCGTTTTGCATCTCGAAAAAAACCTATTTCACATACTGCTCTATTTCTTTCATATTTATTATAATCTAACTGTTATAAAATTTTGTTCACTTGTTGTAATGTTAAGTAAAGTACCCTTAAAGTTTCGAAAGGATTAGCGTATCGGTGTCTTTGCAAAAAATTCCTAATAATTGATACAAAAATAAGCCGTTTATACGGGCTTCTCCCCTTAATACCACAGGATTTGTTAATAGTGTTTGACTACTAATTGTAAATTCATTACCAACGCATATCAGTAGTTTCCTCGCGAGATATTCCGAGTCGCGATATCGCGTGCTAGGCAGCATTAAATGCACATACCCTATCCGCTATAGGAGGTAGTTAAAAATAATGATATCAAAATCAAGCAAGCAATATTATCATCAGTACCAAATCTAATTTAATAGAAACTGCCATCCTGAGGAGTTTCACTTCAATCAGTCACTTTAGTTCTCGATCACGTTCCCTGCTGGAACGACCTCGAAGGAAAGACACTTCGCAGCAGCCGCGGTAATAAACCTCGTTGGGTACTTAATTTCGACCGAAGGTAGCGTGTTACGCGAAAGTAGCGAGGTAAAGTTCCGCGTTGAGGTAAGCTGAGTCGGAAGTTGCTGATGTTTTCGGTGTTCTAGGTGCTTTCACGGCTCGAGCACACGTGTAGCGTATGCTCGCTTACACGGCTGGCCGAAACTCCGACCGAGCAGCCGAAGAAAATCTCGCGAAGCGGTGGCACGGTAACAAGGGTTACCATTTTAATGGCTGTCCATGTTAATAATTACGCTGCCACAAGCATTCTCCAAGTTCACCGTGCCTATCGCGACGGCGAAACTAGATCACCGGCTTCGTTCGCCAGTCGAGGATGGAACGTGCGAAACGACCCCGCCGCTGCCAGACTACTCGGGATTTTAATTGCGAGTGCCGCTCCGACCGTTTATGCGTCTCCCAACGTGATACATATTTTTTTTTTCTTGTTCTCTTCCGCAACTGCCGCGGCCGCATTAACTCGGCACCGTTCAGTCGCTCGCACTGTTACAGGGACGTTTACTTTATTTCTTCATTAACGACGATTAACACTTTCCAGCGCGGTGAATTTTTCCGCGTCCCGCAGCCGCCGATGCTTTTCAACGAATTTGCCCCAGATTCATTGGAATTGTGCACCGAAACGATTTTGACGTTCGAAAAATTCAGAGGGTAAATACGGACGTGTTTTTATGATTCCGATACGATACCGGGGGAAAGTACACGGGGTGAAGCGTTAAGAATTACCACCGCGAATATCTCTGGAACCACGACAGCGAGGGAATAATTTTTCGAATGAACGTTATTCGGTACGAAAGGGACTGTCCTATTGTCATAAAGAATTTTTTTGTAGGTGGAAGTATAGGTGGGTTTTTCTCTTTCATGGTTCTGGGGATACTCGAGGTGGTAATTCTTATGGGTCCACTCTGTATGGTACGAAGCCTTTGAAAATTGCTGGGTTTATGATTCGGACGTGACTGCGTCGCTATTTTGGAGATTACAGAAACCGTGGGCGCGATTGCTAGGGTACTCGCATTTTTGTTCATTTATGGATGAAGGGAGCTGGAAATTCTTATAACTTGGAAGTCGGATGGACCGCGAAAATGGAAACCGATTACTTTTCAGTAAACTTTCAGTCAACCTTCGAGCATTACGGAGCTGAAAAGTGGCCCGTGGAGAAAGGGGTTGAGTGGCGAAATTCGTGGAACCGTCTTTGCAATTGCGATGACAAGAAAAATCGAGGGGTTTAAGAGGAGCAGTAATATTAAACAGAGGCAAATGCTTTTCAGCGTCAGGAATCACGGCGAATGTGAACTGCACGCGAGAGGAGTCGTTGCTGAGTAGCGGCATTGACAGTGTGTTTGCAGTGGCTGGCCTAAATAGAACGGCTGCGACGAAGAAACCGCTGTTGCGGCTGGTGAACAAGAAGAAGAGGTCGCTGTAGAGCAGGGAACATGAGAATTGGACAATAGGATGTGGCAAAATGCGTTATGGCTCGTCGAGTCCACGTCGCAGTTATTTGGATTTGAAGCGACGGTATTTATCTGACGCAGACTCTGCGGAAGGACCTTCTTCAACTGCACCCAATCTCCAATGGAGGACAGAGGTGAATGCATATTGTAATACATATACACATGCAGCATGGAGAATAATCCACCCTTTGCAACACGGGAGATTTGATAGAGACTGATAGATCGTTAAGTGAGGAGATATGCAAAATTACATTAGAGGAGAACGCTTTGTGATTAGGCTCGTAGTTGATCGGAGATAATTTCATATTTCCACGAGAGAACCACCTCAAATACACGCTACCTACTTGATAGGGTGCAATAAACGTTTACTTCTGATTCTCTAATTGAAACAGTTTAGGTACTTTAGTGTAATTATTATAAAATTTAGACGATACTGTTGCAATAAGTTTTTTACAAATGGGGCAATGATTGGAGCCAGAGGCTCTTAGACCCGTCTCGTGAGTCATGCAAGGCTAACTGTTTGGGAAACAGTTGATTAGTTGTTTCGGGCAAAAATGTGTATTTCTGTGAGGACTGCGTCAATTTGTAAACAATTTATCTAACAACGTCAAAAATATGGCTGAACTTATCTCAGATTGACCGAGGCAGAGGGATTGCTTCAAGTACTGGGACGGTTGCCATAATTTCTCGATTTGAATCCGATCGAAAAGTTGTGGCCAGAAGTAAGCAGATCATTAAGGAAGTGGAAAGTGGGGCAAAACCGGGTGGCTAATGTATTTTTTCTGCTAGCAAAAAGTCAGACGGCAACATAATCTTTGAACACCGCTAGAAATCTTAATTGGACCTTGCAGAATGAGGAAATGAGAGTCCTTTTTTTAAAAAAAATACTATTTGGCTCGCAGGAAAACAAGAATTCTTGGAAGTATGCAAGTACTCGGTTTTACCCTATAGGTGTGGGTAACATCGGGTATCTATTAATAGACGCATAAAATATGATATATAATCATAAAACCTCTATTACTATTATTTTAGAAAGCATAAAGTAAGATATTTTAACAAATATTAATTTGTACATAAATTTATTTTAATTTATCTAGTGCACAAAAATCACAAATAAATGAGGTAATTCACTAAACATTAAATATTTACACTTCAACATGCGGTAAAGAACCGGGTAAAACGTAAAAATACTGTGTAAAGACTACAGAATACAGTGCAGTGCTTATCGTAACATATTCTTTAAATCCAAGTGGTATAAAAAATGCAATTCACCAACGCAAAACTGGAACTTTTCAACTCGAAATTTGTCAACTTCTCTGGATGAAAAACTACGGCTGTCTTTGCGCTGCGATTGATCTCGTACCGTCGTGAGGTCCACCCGAATGTAACACCGTGCGTTGGGTGCATATCGTAGCTCTTGTCTCAGAAAAACAGTGAACGGTTTCGCCCTACTTTCCCCTGTCCAAAATCCAAAGAACAACTTTAGGAAATCTTTCACAACTGCTGGCAATTCACTTCGGAAGAAACATTTCATAAACTTGTCACATTTATTGTTGCATTCCACAACTTCCATGGTCCTAGGTATCTTTAAATTTTCAAAGAAGATTTCATCTAAAACGAGGTCCTGTAAGAACAAATTTTATTCTGCACTTTTGACCTACTTTTCTGCAAGAAATCATCTGCTTTTACAGAGGGTGGCCAAATTAATATATTCAAACAAAAAGGTTTGAGATTTTGTAAGTTTAAGCGATGGAATAAAATAGATGTCTCGCTTTTAATGTTATGATATTATTTTTTAATACTAGTATGTATTTAAGAATGCAAATTAAATAGATTTATGTATATAGGTTTAAAACTGTATTGTACGAGAAATACAATTATTCAATATTTGGTGACTCCGCCTCTAGCTTTTATGACGGTTTGGATTCGGCGTGGCATGCTTTCAATGCATTCTACGGCTACTTCCTGCAGTTTTGGAATATTCTGCTATACTCTGATGGCATTCTCTATTATTTCTCTTATTTGTAATAACTTCATACTCGCCCTTTAAAAAACAAATGAGATTTATATGTTGAAAAATTACTCACAATGTTGCCAGATGTTGTATCTAATCAATAAATGAAGAAACAATAGCATTCGTGCATTGTTACATTAATTACAGCCACGACTTTCACAGATTTTAACGAAAATGTTTTGGGTATAATTATTCGGCCACTCTCTGTACTTTTCTTGCATATGTATTGCTTTTAAAATGGCATATGTATTGATTTTCAAACATGCCATTGCGTACCTATATTCATTTCCTCGTGCACACTCTACTGTTATATTTTACTTTGTTTTTAGGAGTAATTAAGAATGTTGATAAAGATTCATAGGATATTGTTTTGTGAATATGATTCTTACGATTATTACAGTTTCCAGTGTGTGCATGCTACCGAACTTTGCAAAGAGCTAATTAGGTGCCAGGATAATGATGAAATAGATTAATCTTTCATTATCGGAATCAGTAGCATCGCCCATAGAACGAACATGTTACGCTTATCACAGGCCCATTATAGAATACACACTCGATAATAATTTTGACCTCCTAATCAGGTTATCACAGCTAACCCCGCGCCTCTTGTAATGGTAATTATTAGACGAAGGGATGATCTTCCATTCACCCATTTTCTCTGGCACATTCAATGGGATAATCTTCCACCTCTCCATTTCCCTCGCTTGTGTTCGAGCTTAACAAAGGATTCGATTAAAGTATGGCATTCGCAAAGGGATTTAATTATGAAAGCAAATAAAATACACATAATTATAGGATACAGTTCGATATCAATCCTCGTGAATAATTTTACCTTCATCAAATTACCCGTAAATGATTCTTCACTGGTTTACACTTTACACACGAACCCGTTTGACGGGAAATTTGCAAGACGATTAATGTAATGCGAAGCAATTTAATTGAAATAATGTTGTAATGAGTAATATTAATCCGATGACGAGAGATGAAACGAACTGGGTAATGTATTAGTGGGAACAATGAATTGGTATAAATAAAACGCGAGATAAAATTACAAAACGTGATTATATCGGTACACTCGAACTGACAGATATTCCCAATAGGTATCGCGGTGCTGTCACGGAGGTAGGTATGGTCAGCAAATAATTTTAATGAAGTCCTCTATTCGAGGGACACATATAATTTATACATATTTTTCTGTATCTTTGTCCTCGTCTGTTTACGCAAAATTAACAGCCCTGGGTTTGCCCGCGTATTTAATTATGACATTTCAATTGGATTGGATACGTGGCGAATATTTATGAGAATTGATATAAATTATGTATTCGCTTGATGGGTGTAAGTACTAATTCAGACATTAATACTGTAACATGAAAATACGGTATTTATTTAGATATCATATATAATTTTCATGACAGAAAATGAAACCGATAAATATGTACCTACGTAGCTTGCTAGCGTCCTTTTGTAATAACGGAACATCCTGTATAGATGTATTAATTTTCCATCGAGAGAAGAATTATCAAGTATATTTCATTCTTGGAGTAAAGCGCATAAATGGGACTCGTTTGAAACGTGCAAACACTAAATGGATTAATTTATGAGGAGCTCGACAAAAATGACGGAAAACCTACAATTCTATTTTTAGACGTGGCTTAAAATTAATTGGTTACATATTCGTTAGTTTTCGAAGATATTAAATGCATTAAAAAATTGTGAAATATTATGTTTACAGCATTTTTGTATTCTAAAGTTGACTTCCTTTTGGAAAAAATTCTTAAGTACCCTTTTTAGTTATGCTTGTGTTAGAAACCAGAATTAGTATTTTTTTTCAGAAATATATAATCAACATGGATTTGTATAAGATAAAATATAGCGTTATAGCTCATTCACATATCTCGTGTCCGTTAGTATCGCGATATAAGGCGATTTGCCAATGTAATTAGCTTTGGTAGGATTCGTAAACACCATAGCAAGAACTAACAGCTATGCACTGTGATGAAATATCGTCACAATGGAGCAAGCAGCAAGTGACTGCTGGCAGTACAGAGAATAATTCCAAACGCGTAATTTACCTATTCATTCATTTGCATCGTACAATGCAGGAGAACGTATGCTGCTGTTTCATCGTCAGCGGCAATATGCATGTAGTTTGTTTGTATACTTGTAAACATATTTTCAGCGTGCATTGTTCGATAAGTGTACCAGAGTGCCTGCTGTGCGAATCTTTTTTCACCTTTGGCGGCGATACTCGCTTGCTTAAGCGTACTAGGCACTCGTTTTAGTCGAAACGAAGCATTTCTTTTTACAATTAATTACAAAGAAATATATTGAAAGATACTGAATAGAAAGAAACTTTTTGTAAAAAGCCTCTTTAATGATCCATCTGTAAATGTGTATGTCTTTTGAAAAAACCGGTTTTCGAATTCCAGTATTAAAAAAAACGGTTTAACCAGTTTTTGAATTTTTACCTCCAAAAATATATATATATATATATATATATATATAGGTAAACAAATATTTATACTTATTTCAACATTTTTCAGTTTTTTTTTTTAATATTTATGGAATTACAAAAATATAGCAAAATAAAATAAACTCTACTTATACAAAACCAAATAAATAAAAACTATAATAAGTAAAATCCGTACAAAATATAAATTATAAATCTATATTTCATTTAGTATTTTTCTTCAGCAAATATAAACCCATGGAGATTAGTTTTACAGTAAACTTTTACAACAATATGCTTGTGCCCGAGGCAATTTCAAGTTAAAATGTTAACGTTTTTAACCCTTCGTTGACACACCTCTTTTTTCAATCAACTTTAACACACCTGGGTGGCTCACACACAGAGCAATTTTTGAACGACTGCCATTCTCATCTAAAGAATCCAATCGCTATGAAAAAAATCACGGATCAAATTCAGGGTTTTTAGAATATATTTCAATAGTTTTTCGATTTAAATTTTATCACGGTTTTCGTAAAAAAAATTCTAAATTTCCATATGTCGATAAAAAACGAAGATCTTCTAAAAATTGTAACTTTTACAAATTTCAATATTAGAAACTAAAAATCAACATAGTTGTTGTTCAGATGTAACATTTTGAAAAAAAAAGTTTGTAAGTCGGTTTTGGAAAAAGGTATTTATTTTGCATACCTATAGAAAGTAAGCAATTTCTACAATTTTGAAAAACAGAGATATTCCACGAATATCCACGATATTCTACGTATTGGACTTTTCCAACAAGAGCGTCAAAATCAGCTTATAAATGTCAACGAAGGGTTAATGAAATAATTAATTATCTATTACATATTAATTCTAGTATCTAAAATCGGTTTTTAAATAAAAAATTTTAATTTTAATTTTAATTTAAAACCCGTTTTTCGAATTCTACAAATTAATCCCCAAAAAACAATTTTTAAATCCAGTTTTTAAAAATGGACAAACCCTAATTACGTAATTTGACAGAACAACGTAGACATTTAATTTAAAACGCATATTTTCCACTAATTTTTAGGACAAGAATTATTGAAATGCAGTTGTCTCTATCATTTTATTCAAAATCCGGAAAATGTCGCACGCATAGTTTCTGAAATAACCGCTTCAATTGCTTGTCCACTATCTCATTGGAGAACTTAGCACGAGTGAAACCCCATCTGCCATGAAAACCAGTTGTCAATCACAGCCACGTCATGCAACTACTGTACACCGTTAGACACTTTTGGACTACCTTCACAATTCCATCCGTAAAATCCGTCCGCGCGTACGAATCTGCGTGGGAAAATTCGAATCATCGATTTCACCGATGACGGCCGCAGCTGCGCCAACCCTTCGCTTACCCGCGGTTCCTCCGTAACTAACAATAAGCAGCACGCTAAAACTACTTGCCTGCTTCTGTTACCCGAGTTCGTTTCGCCTGTTTGTTCCGTCGCGGCGGTGCTCCCCTTTCAATTTGCCGCGATCGTGCGACTCGATCGTGCCAGATTAGGAGATCCGGAATGCGTCGCTGGCTGCGGAGCCGCGTAATCCGGATGATAACGTGGATTAAGTCCGCCGTCGAAATACCAGGAGTTAATCGTATTTCGGAGACACGAGCGTATAATTATCGCGGCCACGCCCGCCACGTCCCGTCGAACCAGTTCGCCCTCGAGGTGCAGAGAGTTTCCTAATTTCTCAGGGGCCGACCCTTGAGGCTCACCCCGATTCGCTGACTAGCTAATATCGAAACAGCCCTTATCTCCTTTATCGTCCCCTCCGTTCTGGAACGACTCTGCGGTGGCTTTTGAAAATTTTCAAGCGGACCGGAACTCGATTAAGAAAGACGTAGCTTATCCGCTGGGATCTTAAGTGGGCCACCAGTGCTTCCTGGTTGTTTAACGAGGTCATTTTTATGTAGAGATAGTCTGTGACAGGCGAAGTTAAGAGTGTACCGCGTGTTACGCTGTATACTATGTTGGGCCACAAAATCGCGTTTTGATGACGGTCGATCGTTCGCTCGTTGTGTCGTTGGTTCACTATATGCACGTACATTAATGTCGACAGATTTCTGGGTTCCAAAAAATTGAAATTTCTTTTATCAATTTTTTTTTATCCTTTAAGGGGGATTCTCGTGTAACAGCCCCCGAAATTGATTTTTTTAAACGAAAATATTGTTAATATACCGTTAAACTGTTTTGGAATATAAGGAGACATATTTAAACTTGTAGAATTTGTTTTCTGTCTCGATACTTCTTATTATTTATTAATTATTGTGGAATCGCGGTCACCTCTTCGACGATGTTGGCGTCAGGTGTAGCACCTGTCACAGTCATCTCATTGCAAAGAGAAGAGAATTTTCTTAAAGTTAAATAATTTACGCTGGGACTGGACCTAAAATTTTAATTTTAGTTTTTATTTGTAATACTTTTTTTCGTCGATATAAACGAATATGTACATAACAAACTCAACAATGCTTATATTTAATGTTTTGTTCTATCACACCGTTACAGAGTTATATTTAAAAGAACAGAAAAATTATAAAAACAATAATTTTAAGAGATGGTTTCGCCGCTTGAGAGTGAATTTCCGCAGAAAAAGAATTGTTCCTTGCATACTGCTGTACATTCATATGAAGTTCCATTAAAATCAGAACTTTCAGGTTGGGCATTAAGTAAATAGAAAAATATTTAAATAACGGATGAAATAAAAGTTACTTTAACTTTAGATTATTTGACGAATAAAGTTACTTTTTTCATTCGACAATATTTTCTTAAAAAATCGTTATTCGATATCTTTATTTAAATAAATAATTGCTCATACGCCTAGTTCGGAAACACTCGTATATTTACCGTTTTGACCGTATTTCAGGAAAATTCTCGCGGTTGGAATACACTTTGTGACGCCCGGTGAGCTGAGCGTGTGGTTCCGATAATAATCAAGCGGTCGCGGAACAAACAAGCCGACCGAACTACCGCCTGAAGTTAAACGGGCTTAAAGATACAAATGCGAAATTAAGACGAAGCTTGCCACACTGTTTAACTAATCAACCGACTCCTGCTTGTTGTTTTCATCTTCTCTCGTAAGCCTTGCGAAATTAGGTCAAACTAGGAACGAACGGTAACCGATTCTGAATTGTCAATAAGTTACTATGCTAACAGAAACGTCAATGCCGAGGCTTGTCCCACCTTGCCGAATCGCTGGTGGATCATGACGTTGGAATGTCTTGCTTCGCGCAATATGACGCTGAAATTGCAGTGATCTTCGAAACTAGGGCTCACGATGCAGGGGTGCATGCAACACCTACAAACCGTCACATAGGTTGTAAACTCATAGAGACAAAATTGCTTTCTCACAACTGAACATACCCAACCCGCGCATGCCGATTTTGACGAGACTCTACGGATTAGCAGAATAGCGAACAATATTTGGCATGTATTTTTTGTTGCCGGCAATCGTCCATGCTGATGTGGTGAAAACACCCCTAAAGTTGGGGGTCGAGAATATAATTTCTAGAATATCGCGCGAAATACATATTTTTTAATCGCGAGATTTTTTAAAGACGGAGCCAGTCCCCTGCTCAGTTTTTAGAAAATTTCAGGAAATATGTTTTCGACCCCCAACATTAAGGGCTCTCCTCACCCCTTCCACATGGACGATAGCCAATAATAAAAAATACGTGTGAAATATTTTTAATTATTCTGAAAATCTACGGAGTCTCACCAAAATCGGCGTCTCAGTCTCACTTTTCTGGATACGAAATATTTAGCGCGTGCTGTATAGATACCAAATTTTGGTCCAGAGGTTCTCAAACGATTCCTGTACTCAACAGATGCGGTACAAAGGGTTTGCAAAAATTGCGGCCTTTGATTACTTCGTACCCTACTCCGAAATGGTGGTTGCGTATCAGAAAGGGCTCGCGCTTGCGTTCCATGGCACATTTGCAAGTGAGCGTGATCGTATAATCATGTTAGCAACACGATACACGGAAATACTCGATTGCGCGTGGAAAACACCAACGATCCATTAAAGCGATGTCGATTATGACGACCAACCGCATCGCGAGCTGTTTGCAGCAATTTGAAAACAGTGAGGTCAATACGAGGCTTACGAGACTGCCTTTGCTGTTGGTCGTTGATCAATGGAATTATCAATCAACCGCCTCTGGTAGAGGCCATTAATTAACAATAACAAGACGAATCAATCGCGTTTCGCATCTGCGAGTCATGCCCTCGTTGCATTACTTTGATCCTTCGACCACGTCCATCTAGAGGTAACGAATTCACGTTGCGTGAATGTTCATTATCCCCATTGGTCCAGATTTGCACTTAGAATAGCGAATCATTGTGTTCTGCATCTTCTATCGCTGAACAGGATTTGTACGCTGAACGTGAATTTGTAGTCAGGGGCGGATTTGAAGATTGGGCGCCTAGGCAAACAAGCATCTGCCGCCCTTTCGGTGAAATATCGTCAAATATTTTAATTTAAAACAGTCGAGACAAATTCAAAATTATTAATTCGATGTGGCAAGTCACATCTGAGTCATTGCTAAGCCAGTATATGAAACAAAGTGAATTGTTTTTAATATTGTCTCAGGCCTGTGTGCTTAAACCTTTCCCAATTTCTTTCGCTCAAAATTTGTCGCCGTCCAAAATTTGTCGCATCCCAAAATTTGTCGCTTTAAAAAATTTGTTGCCCCCAAAACTTTCTGCTCCCCCATAATTTAACATCGCAAGAACCCGAGAGAACCCTAGATTGGTTGAATATTGTGTTCGCAAATTTACAAATATTTTACGTTCTTTTTGGTAGTTATAAAGCCGCCCGTTTCAGCGTTTGCGGTACAGTTACTCGAGAATGTATTCCAATTTGTTACTGACCAATATTTCCGACCTACTCGAAACATTGAAATTGTTTGAAATATCAGAGCTATTGGAAAGAATTGAGCACTTGCCTTTTTTTATAACTTTTGACCGTTTATTTAACGTTGCACCAACTGTAATGGCTATTAGCGACCACATTCTAGTAACATGAAATAAATACAGTAGTAGAGCTATGACAGTTCAAACCCAAATTTGAGATTCAAGGTCAGGGCGAAATCCAAATTTGGATTTTGAACGTGTATCGAACGTCTACCGTACCACTCGGAACGTGTATTGAACATCTATGGCGCCACAGATGTTCAATAGTTGTTCAAAGCGGTACGATAGACGTTCGATACACGTTCAAAGTGGTACGATAGACGTTCAATACACGTTCAAACCCAAATTTGAGTTTCGCCCTGACCTTGAATCTCAAATTTGGGTTTGAATTGTCATAGCTCTACTACTAAATATAGTATATATTTTGTAATTACGTTGGTATACTGATTAAATATTTAATATATAATATATTAATATGATCATAATGTATCAGCCAAAGCGTATGGTTCCACTTAAAAAGACATCAATATCCTTGACGCTATCCTGAACCAAAAAAAAAAAAAATTAAACCGAAAGGTATTTTCTGGTATTACCAATATATTCCAAATTTTTTCAATTGTCACGCGGAAATGCCTCACCCTGTGTTTAGTTATCGTCGGGGAGCATCCAACCCCAAAGTTCAGTGTCTCACCACACTAACCCCTAACATTATTAAATAAAATAATAAAGTAACTTCAGTCACCTGTATGCACGCTGCAATAATCAGTTCAATCTAAAATAGCGAGTGTCCGTCTATTTTATAGACGGGAGTGTTCGTGTGTACAGAGGGGCACAGGCACGCAGGTAAACGCGGCATATTTGCCGTTAAACTGCGAAAGTTGCGAATGTAAATCTGGCTCTCTCGTCGCGATACATGCTGTTGTTGCGAACTGGCACGATTTCGCCGTATAACTGCATCTGGCCCCGCTGACTCCCGGGATCTTCCATAAATAAATGCATGAGCGCGTACACGTACCGATCCCTCGGTCCCGCTACCAATGTATTCGACGTATGTTGCGTAGGTAGCGCTCGTATGTTGATTATTGTGCACGGTGTACACCAGTTGTATCCGTACGTGCACGGTACAAACAATCGGTACGCGCACTGCGGATGCACCTGTATACCGGGGCACATGGTTAAGCGATGAAACCGCGATCAATTCTCGAGAGACGGATGCTATAGGGTCGCCGAGCGCCGTTAATATCGTTTACATGTCGCGGAAGAAAAGGACGAGACCGGAACGCTGGTGTGTGGGCAACGAAACGGAAACTGTGCTGTCATTCTTCACGGAGGCGAACGCAAAACTCTGTATAAGTGTACCCATTTATTAGGGTGGTCCACAGCCTCGTGGGATTTTTGTTTGTTTTATTCTTTGTTGCCTTCCACAAACCCGCTTTTGTTTCTTAAACGAAAAGAAGTGTGTATATCAAAAACTGGCTCAATTGAACCATATTTACAGGTCCCTACGATTTCCAACACTATTTTACACAATTAAATGTTTGTGAATTTTTTTTGAAAAAGCGGAAGCGTATATTTTTACAGAACTTTTTGCAGATTGAAGAGCAACATTTAAAGAACATTTGGTAATTTTCTCGTAGAATAGTATTTAAGTTTCTAGTAAAGTAACAATTGATATCCAAGAAGCATTTTTAAAAATTTGGTTTTGCGGTTAATCCTAGCAACCTCCAAATATTATTCTGATTATGCTGAATTTTTGCACAGGTGTTAGTTAGCATGTTTGGTACAAAAGTAACCTTGTAGAGAACCTACACTTCATACTTGAAAAGATCGACCGCCCTACTGCATAGCTAACAACCATATTAACATAGGTAAACAGACCTACACTGTGCATGACGTTTTTTATTGCACACATTCGACACACTTCGGAGCCTTGAAGTGAAGTATGAAGTGGAGTATGAAGTGGAGATGTCCGAAGAATATGTGGAAGGCGTCCCTGGGGTTCGGACTTGAAGGAAGATACTCAAGCTGCCGACTTTGACCCCCTGCTGCTGTTACGACATCACTATATCTCTGCAAGACACTATAGTCGCGGGGACAGAAATAGTGGAGTCTTGAATGAGACGAAGTGACAGACAAAAGCAGGTCTTAAGTGTCTGGCCCAGCGGGTGTTTTAAGCACCCATCGCCATATGTCCTGCCTTGCAGGAATATAGTGACGTCGTAAACGCAATAGGGGGCGAAGTCGATACCGCCCTTAAGTGTCCACGAACAAGTCAACTACACAGAGACTCAAGGCTGATACCCACTAGCGTGCACTGATCACTGCATTCAATTGAGGATCACGCTGAAGAAAAAGAGGGATCACGTTGCTTGATGCGCGAGCATTCGCACCAGAAGTGTATGATGAACTACATTCTAATCTGCGAGTACAGGATGCTCCTGAACTATAGGTAGAAGCTTAGTCGGTTAATAGAACTCATTAAAGGAAATGAAAAACAGTTGGTGAACATAGGGCGATAAAATAATTGTTCTTAATATTTGCAATTTTGTATTTCGTGAGGTAATAGTTTTATGGTTTTTTACACACACCTCAGAATCACTGATGTTTCGAGAGGTATCTGGACACTTGGCACTATTTAGTATTTAAATTAGTTACAATGCTTGTTGATATGAGAAATTCTAATTCTCTACGGGTGTTTATACAAATCAGTTCAGGACTGACAGGGTAGGCAGTATTTACTATTTATGTTTTTTTTACAAAATCAAAACAATGGATTATCTCACCATTAATAGGTAATCTTATTACATTAATAATTGAGGGGCCCAGTGGAAAACAGGCACATGCCACGTACGGATAAATTTTCGTTTCTTTGTACCACGAATTCTTTCCTGCAGTGTAATTCCACCACATCCTAATATATAATAGTAGCTATCTACGTTTCACCGAGCAGAATCATATTAAATTTTCTTCAAGCTGAGAAAAACAAATGCGAAGTAGAAAAGGGGCCCATGCCACTCGGCTTCTTGGGGACACGTGGCCTCATAAAATTAATTTTTCAGCTAAAATTAGATAATTCTTGTCATTTATCATCTAATTCAAAGACCTACTGTTTAAAATATTTGCAATTTCCTACCGTGTGTCCTATGAAAATATTTTTTCAGCTAAAATTTGACAGCACCTGTCATTTACCATCTAATTCAAGTACCGTTTAAAATAATTACAATTTCATACTGGGATTTCCTACGAAAAATATCTTTCCTTCAACTCGCTTTCCCCTAAAATCATGAAACGGTAGCACGTGCCTGTTTTTATTGTAATTCATGCTACAATCGATAATTACCACTTTGCTATAATATTTTAATACTTATTAAGAGATACAGTGCATACTACAAGTTTCGCTGCAGTAAGTAGAAAATGCCTGGTACGGTCAGACCAGGAGTGTCTGAAAGAGTTTGCGTAACGCTAATACCGTAATGTTAAATGTCTGTGGAAATGTAAAAATAACATACAGAGCATGTTTTGTAAACATCAAAGTAAGTACATACGTGGTAGAATACCCCTTCGTTTCCAATTCACATCCGACGAATAAAAGCAAAAACAAACACTTCACTTGCATCACTAACATCGAAAATCGCTTCCAACTCTGACAAGGTTGATTTTTCAACTCATGTTTATACAGCATTTTGTTCTCAGCTTTGCCAGTACCATCTGCCCTGTAAGTCTAAAATGGATTTTTAAAAACACCCTGCATTTAGAGTCTCCGAAAGTTTAGTCGCGGCGTCCCCCGTTGAGCGTTTTATAAAAGTACGACAATGTGAGACTGCTGTGACACATCAATGTATCATTTACGGTGCACGAGCAAAAAATGGATTAAACGTGTCAGTTAAATTATTGTAAAATAAATATATTCGGGCTAATGTCGAAACACACTTGGGTTGCTGGCCAAAATTGCATATCATGCTGACAGTTAAAACAACTAAAAGGTTAATGTAGCAGTTGGCCAATTTTCAAAATATCGGTATGTACGTGTTTACATGTATACGTCGCGGGACAAATATAATATCAGCCTTTTTGTAAAAAACCCTTCTCGTCGAAAAACCGCCTTTTTGTCGAAATGAAAAACGTTTTTAATTCAAGTAGCCTGAGGAATCATAGCCTTTTTTTAAATGGAACCGTATATTTGTTTTGTTAATTTAACATAAACATTACTTTAAAGTAAGTAAAGAGTACCCAGTTTGATACTCTTTTCCTCTATTTCAACGCGCGTCGATTTCGGGCCTTATCGCGCGCTCATTCCTCGAAACTCGTTCTAAAGAAACAGTCTGTCACTTCACCCTACCACTTCCCCTTCGCACCCTAAATATATATATATATATATATATATATATATATATATATATACACAGCGTTAATTAACTTTGTAGCGGTCTCAGACTACAGAATAAAAGAGATGTTTGCGCGTGCGATATTTCCTTTTAATCAGCAAAAATAACAAGAGCGTGGTAATCGATAGACGATAGCTTCATGGATGCGTTGTTTACCCGCCGCCGACGTTCGCGGTGCACTGTACCGCGGCGAAAGTGCGCTTTTTCACGGTGTACCGATTTCAAGCTTTTAGTTTGCCCTACTGAGTTACGGAATGGTGGAATTCGTTACTCCCGCCCGTGCAGACCTTAGCGATTCAGTTTCGGAACACCAGCGGAAAACGCAATTATTGCGTAATCGATTCGCTGAAATTGCCGGCCGAGCCTGCTGCTCGATGGGTCGTAGCTTGCCGATGTAAATATCGTGCGCGAGGAGCAACGAATGAGAATCACACCTTATCGTGACGTCCGCGTTATAATCTGCTCTCGTACATTCTTTTCCACGCATGAACCGATTGTCCTGGAATCGCGTCAGTGTTTGCAGGCTTATAAAATTTACGGGGGGTAATAATCAATTAATACCGCACCGTCGCCGACAATTTTCGAGCGTTTTAGCGGAGCTACTAAAATAGGGATTGAATTATTGGCTGGGTGTTTACCGGGCTTGTTTGTTTCCGGCTGGTCAATCAAAAGTGCAGTTGACAGATGTGAAATGGTATGAAAAACGCAGTGCCGATATTTCTCGTTCAATTATTTAGTCTCTTCATTGTTTTATGCTGAGAATATACGGGATACAGCCACCGAAGCTTTGGCCATTCAATGTCCCCTCGAATTGTCGAGCTAAATGATCAGAGAGCTTTACTCTGACATTTTTCAGAGGATAGTGGAATTGATGATCGATTAAGGAAACTTGACAAAAAAATTGTATGAAATGAATTTGGAACAAATATTTTGTGGCTATATTAGTTCCAGGAAAGCCTTTCCCTGCTTTAAGGGGGGATTCTCGTCTGACAGCCCCAAATGTAACTGATATTTAAGAATTTTTTTTGAAAAAATTGTTGGTCATATTGGATTAACTCTTTTGGAATATAAGGAGGCATCTTTAAATTTGCAGAAAATATTTTTTTGTGTCGATCCTTCTTATTATTTATTAATTATTGTGGGATCTTGTCCACCTCTTTGACGATGTAACCTGCTGGCGGGATGTGTAGCACCTATCACAGTCATCTGATTGCAAAAAAAAAAATAGAAGTCCCGATGCACTTCAAATAATTAAATAATTTTCTTTTTGCTAAAATTGGTGAAATTATAATTACGCATGTCTTCGTTATAATTATGAAATATGCATACATTTGCTGTTACCTACACATTTATTTTGCGTCAGACGGTCGCTTTTTTTTATTCCGAAAAGCATATTTTTATCTAAATATCGTGGATTTGGGGTTTATACGTACAAATTTCTCTTCAGCACCGCGCGGAGGCAGTCGATTGGCCGTAAATTGTCTCTGGATCGACGGAATCCCACGCAACCGTGCCAATTTAAAAAACAAAGCTGTTGCTGGAAGTTCTTGCACGGCCAGCCCCGTATACACGGGTCCCGCCATAAATTCGATCGCGATCCTCTTTTTATCGCGGGATACCAGAAAAGTTTCTACCTCTTTTCCCTTGACTTAATGGCCCGTGAGCTTGTCTTAATTCAGTGGGATATTCAAATCGGACGGCTCCGAACTGGACCGGAGGTAGCTCGCATTTTAAACCGGCTGCACTGAATTATGGTTCGACTCGACTGCTGGGATCCCTTCCCCCTTACTTGATTCTTTCCATTCCATCTTTCAGAATCACTTTATCAGATCGACCACCCCGGGCTATTCATCTCCGCCCAGCGGGCTGCTCGTTCAGGGATAAGATTGGAATTACGCTAAAATAAAGCTCGCATCTGCCTTGCCCAAAAGGCAGTGATCACTGACTGCTGATAGAGCGTGACTGGCTTTGATCGATGGCCCGCGATGTCGAAGCATCGAATTTCACGGGAGTCAATTTTTCTTTCTGCGCGCGGCTCGAACCGAATCTGCCAGTGAATCTTTGAAAGTTTTCAACAATGTATAATAGCGTACAAGTGCATTCGCATTTTCGTTTTACTATTTACGTGAAATACGAACGGAGAGGCAAAGATAAAAGGTAACTGTGATATAGAAAGTACGGTGTAGAGATATTTGTATAAAAAGAAAAGAATCTATCAAATACTGTTAAAGCATAAGATTTTTTACATCAATTTTCGAAGCTTTCATCGTATGGTGTAATTAAATCATTTTACTCTTTACATTTTCCATGCTTTAACATTGATTATAATATATGTATACGTGCACTGAGCAATAGTGAGGTTGTGGGAGAGGCGAGGAGTGCGGATGGAGGAAAAAGGGAATTGGACGGTGGATTTTAGTTGCAGGCCACGCAGTAATAATGTAATAAATTCATGTCGTAGAGCTCTCTTTGGACATCTCAGTGGTTTTTGAATAGTTTAATCGTTTTAGCTCAAAATTTGTTCAACATTGCTAGGTATGCGAGAAGAATTGAAGTCTTTGTAGAAAACGCTGCAAGTGCCAAAAAGCAAAATCTATACTTATATAATCGTTGTGTCACTGATTCACCACCGTCCAGCCCAAACCGCTGACCCTAGAAATATGAAATTCAGAAAGTATATTCTTTTTGCGACGTAGGTGCTCGATAAGAAGGGATTTTTTGAAATTCCAACCCTAAGGGGGTGAAAGAAGGTGAAATATGTTTTCTCGGACTCCTATATCATTTCTTAGGCCCGATTAGATATCAACGTGGTTTTTACTTACAAAGATCACCCCACACAAATGCCTAAAAATCAGATTCAGCATTTTGCCCTAATGAACCCCTAAGGGGATGGTGAAAAGGTGTGAAATGTTTTCATGTAGTCCTTAATATCTCTTAGGCCTCAAGCGAAGAGTTCTGCTAGTTTGTACTATAGTATTACCATTGGTACGTAGAATATTTTCCGACAACAAATTTTTTTTTTAATTTTAGCACTTACAGTGTTTTCTACAAGGACTCTTGAATTGTTGTCAGAGTAGTAAAGCCATGGGATCGTATGAAAGACTAACACGAAGTGTTGCAAGATGCCATTAATTCGTTAATAATAAGCAAACATTCTAAGGAAAATTTATAATAAATTATCCCCCGTTACAGTCCAACAATACATTTCTAAATGGACGTTTATAAAATGTTTAAAAGTTAGAATGCATTTTGCATTAAATCGCTGACAGTGCCCTATCGTTAAGGGGCAGCCTTTACAGTCCAGCAGTTCGTGTCACAGGGTATGAGTCCCGCAAGATTAAGTTGACGATTGACGGCGCAGATTATTGCGCCTACCCAACATTTCTAACAACATTTCTGTTACACCTTGTGTATAAGATCGAGCGATTACCGTTGAACGGTCAGCACGTGGGCACAATATTAAATCCCCGGGAAAAAACCCTCTTCCATGTGTTTGGCCGCTCTCGGAGAGAGATCGCGTCATGATGCATACGTTCGAAATGGCGCGTGAAAAGAATCATCGATCATCGTCAGGAAGTCGTGACCGTTCGTTGAAATTGAGCAACGAGCCAATACCTTTTTACGATTACGTCGTAGAGGATGGTGTGAGGAAACACACACACACAGACATAGTGTAAAGGGACGAAAGGTCGATGAAGGATAAAAATGAAAAAAAGAACGTTGAAGACTACGGTGAGTACGAAGACAAGAAGCATAAACAAGACGAAGCAGGCCAGAGAGACAGAGAGAGCTAGATAAGAAGCTGATGAAACAGAAAAATAAAAACAGTGGATGAAATCGGAGAAGAAGGAACAGCTGAAGTAAAAGGAGAGCACGCGCGATACATTCTACGCCCGAAAATTAATCCAAACTCTGTAGACGCGTCGTATGGAGGCATTCTCAAGATTCATGCCTGAGAGTTGGCCGGGCCAACGATTTGGCAGTCGCGGAACGTTCGGGATTGAAGAAACGGAGGAAAAAGGCGGAGGGGTATGGTAAGAGGAGGAAGAAATGGTCCTGGGGAGTTGTAGGTTTGAGCGTGAAATACTGGAGGATAGCGCGATAGGGAGGATGTAAAATACAGGCAAATGTGAGAACGAGGGAAGCTGAGAGGATGGCGGTCATGAAACGGTGGCAGCTCCTATTACCGAACTTTTAAAGTGTCTTCAAGCAATATTGTCCCCATGATGTAAGATGGAATGCCGCCGTTCCGTTTTCCTTCCCGAGGCAGTCTCGCCGGTGTTGCTGCCATTGGCACTGCATCCGCCTGCCGTTCTTTATGCTCTCTCTTCTAGCGAAGTATTTCGCCTCTCTTCTCTCCCTTTAGCTAGCCCTACCAAGCACTCCATTTCCATACCTAATAGATTGAATTATTTCGAGGCACGGTTAAATACGTTTCGTTACAGCGTCCCATCCCATCGACACGTGCAAGTCCCGGACTGCTATTTAGAAGGTCAACTCTTTAAGGATCTAGCCCCAGAGTGGAGAAGACTCTAACAAACTATTACTCCCTGTCGTCGAGTTAGTTTATAAATCGCAAAATCTCTTATCATTTACATCAGCGCCGTTCAGGCTACCGTTTGGCGGGCAAGGACGCCCGCCACTGCCCGGGGCAAACGCTCCGGGCAAAGCTCCGGGCAGTGACGTCAGCTATCGTTGCAGCGGAGTGGGAAGAAACGGTTGTACAGGTTCGTAGATGCGTAGCCAGGTATGTGTTAGTAGGTTCATTCTAATACTGTCGAGTCGACGCGACGGTCCTTGTTCATCCTGGCATCCGTACAGTATTACCCGGGGAGGCGCGACTTGCTCGCCGCCGACAAGTGTTTGCCGCGGGCAGCCTGATCTGTTGCCCGTGCGGGCAACTCCTGAACGACGCTGATTTACATAATCCTCTTTTATAATTAGAGCGGAAAGGAAATTAGAATACGGAGTTTTAATAGGCACGAGTAGGTAACCTTGATAAGCTTTATGCTGAAGTGTATGATGATTCAGAAATAGATGGAAATAAAGTATACAACCAAAATACCTTAGATCTTAAAATATGTACGTGCAGTATTACTCAGAAACAAATCTGACCTGTCGCGAACCTGCCGCGTGAGACAGACGGACTGCAAAGGGTTAAAGTTGCAACCCCGACGAGGGGAGTGGTCCCTGCCTGCGGTGTACGCTTACGATTAGTTCGAGGCACCGTGTAGGATAAGCAGACGCAGAGCATCCTCATCTCAACCATATCAAGTGCAAGAATTCCTGGAGATTGCCCTCGCTACGCAATGTAAGCGGTTACTGTCAGGGATCTTGGGTAACTAAGATCCTACTACGCTGACACGAGGGTCTCTGTATGCCCATCTTTCCTAGGCTCTTTCTGCCTCCATTTTCAGCTTCCTCGCCCCGTTTTCTTACGAATCGTCTAAGCATCGTTACCCCATCGGTGGCTGTAAATTGAAGCTCCCTGTAGCTGACCATTAGGGTGGTGCTTAAAATACAACTTTTAAAATACTACATGGGCACACTGAAATTTTGTTCTCTATACTGAGAAACGGGCCTGGTTAAAAGTTTATTAGATTACATTGCATTATGTTTTGGAGTTAATAGGTATTATTGTTTAAGGGGTTATACCTAGTCAGGCGGTCGAAAAGAGGAGAATATTTGTGAATTTTTTTTGAAGAAGCGGAAGCGTATATTCTTACAAAACTTTCTGCGCTTAAAAGAGCAACATTTAAAGAACATTTGGTAATTTTTTCGTAGAAAAATATTACGTCTCTAATAAAGTGACAATCTACATCCAAGAAGCCTTTTTAAAAATTTGGTTTTGCGATGAGCACTGCAAAACCACAAAATTCAGTACCTGGTAGCGACCTCCACTAAGTAACTGAAGAGAATCAAATAAATACCACATTACTTACTCGTAAGGGTAAACACATTGACATGGTGCACGGTGAAGAAATACGAGAACAATTTTTGGGGGTCCAATAAGCACCACCCTGCTGCCCCTACTTTCCTCCAATAAACGTCCTTATCCTATAGGTATCTTTAAAGCCAACCGTTCGAAATGCGGTCCAAGTGGTTCGCGAATGGAGCGGGATCGCTTCGAGGACACTGCAGCGCGATTCGTCGAATTTCGTGAGCGCAGACGGGCGGGACACCCTGGCTCTGTAAAGGCTGTTCGCGAAATGGCAGTGAGTTATCGCTTTATAGAAGCACCCGCCGCGCGGCAGTGTTCGCCGTGTGAGTGGTATACGGTGCACGCCGGCGAGCGTCTATGCATATGCATCGCGCGTCTGCGTGCGCACGCCCCGCGCGGGCGAAACGGGACTAGGATCAAGATCCTGTCCTGACGTCGAGCACGTACATCCGGTAAGGTATTTGCTCGCTGTCCGTTCCGCGGGTTGACATGTACATGCACTTCTAGATGCAACGTGGAAGAGCTCCTTTCAAAAAACTCCTGGCACCGTAGTCCCGCGGACAACGCGAGAAAGCTTCTTCCCTAAATGCGTCGCGACGGAAAATCAGACCGCCATCCCTCGTCTTCCGTTCCTTCGGTCTCCTTCCCAAGGTCTGCCGGAGATCTGCGAGCATACGAGCTGAGTTTATTGGCCGCGGTCTGCTGGCTAATCGCATTGAACAGGGTGTTCGACTACAGGTAGGCATCCCTTTAGGGGGTGACTCTACAGGATGAAATAAGAGGGAAAGCAAGAATCACGGAATTGCCGCTGAGGCCTCGTTTCTGAGTTATTAATTGCTGAGAGTTCGCGTGGAAAGTGTTCGACGCGGGGGGTGTATTGTTAGAGTACTACCAGGGCCGCGTTTATACTTTTGGAGGCCTTAGGCGCGATATCCTTTATGAGGCCTCGAAAGAATACAATCTATTTCTACGGTTGTGTGAACTATGTAGTACAGGGAACAAAATAGCTATTACCAAAGTAGCTGTTTGCCTCGGTGGTAGCAGAGATGGGCAGCATTTTTATTTAAATAAAATTTCAAATAACGAATAAAAGAAACAAAATTATTCGTCATGCGTCGAATAAAGTTGACATGGGTTAACTTAATTCATCGAGTAATCTAAAGTTAATGTAACTTTCATTTGATCCGTTATTTAAATAATTTTTATTCAGTTAATGCCCAACTCTGGTTGGTGTGACGCTTACGTACATGAATGTTACGCAATACAGCAGTTCCTGTTAGTTTTATATTCTATGGAAAGAATGATGTGCATATTTCAAATGGAGACGGAAGGCCTGCAAAATTTTTCAGCTGCTTCTAATTTTTATATTATGAATTTAATATTTAAGAAGTATTTCATTTTGCAACTATACCTAGGCTGTTTTTTATATTGTTGTTTGTGAGGAGTAAGGTTTTAAAATCTGGCCCCATGGAGAGTGACGTAACGTTGTTGTAAACGCGGCCCTGACTACTATCCTCGCCGCGTCTGACCTAACTAACCTGATACTACTGCGCGGCAGCAGTAGTTCAAGCCTCTCGCGTCAGACGCTTCTTACGCATATCTTCAACAATTAATAACTCGGAAAGGAAGCATCAAACGCAATTTCGTCATACAAAAAAAACTTTGTATGCTAGAGCGTGTTTCCAATGATTTTTTATAGTAATGCATGTCTGATAAATACAGAGTGTCGTACACAAATGTGTCATAGAAACTTATATTTTATGACTTTGTCTGAGTTTAAAAATACAGAACGAACAAAAACAGGGGTCAACCCTACGTAGATTCCTTTTGTTGAAACGCAGGCAGCATACCCAACGAATTTGCATATCCATCCGCTTTCATTATTCATCGAAGCTCATTGTGTTTTCTACGCGCGAACAATTTGTTCATCCATCAGCTTTCTCAGTAGCAGAATAAAATGAATATCTATCACACTGTCTTAACTATCTTTTTAAATAATACGAATTTCTTCGGTATCGAAACACTTTATTTTGTCACGGATAATGAAGCTCCTCGTTAGAACTTTTCTGAGCGGCAGCGTTGATAAACCTTTGCTTTTAAACATTGTTAACGACAGCCTTGCGTGCAGGAACGAACATTTACTTCGGGTGAAATGCTCCACGTAATTAAGCCGCGATCTTTTGTCTCAATAGAACGATTTAAGATGTCGGCTGCATTTAAGCGAACGTGGCGAGAGATAATGGCAGTTAGGGGCTGAAAATTACGAGCACCTTTTAAGACAAATCTACGATGGTCGTAATTACGTGATATTTTCCTGCTGTTGGAGCAGTTATATGCGAGGAATGTAGGAAATATAAACAATTTATACATTTTTATACATCACAGAGAAAATGATAACAAATATAATTTCACATGGAATACTTTAAAAAATTAAAACCAGCTGAACTCCATTAAATTCTGTATCCACACCGCAATTCGAGGAATACCTCGGCAAATCAAAGTGCTATCCGTTCACATATCCCCTGTTAACTCGTTTCCAAATCCTCCTGACCTAATTTCAACGTGTGAGTGTTTAATGGCCCAATGGAAAATCAATATATTACACAAATCGATTTTGAAAATTAAACAAGTTTGGTTACAGACTCCTGAAACCTTGTGACTTTGATGTTCAAAAGATTTAGAATAATTCTCATGCTTCGGCTGTACTCAAGTTTGTCATTTATAGGTTGAAAAGCTTGAAATTCTAGTTAAATTGGAGTTTAGGTGCTGAATTACAATTCCATTTTTACGTATTATAGAAGTACGATAACGCTATGCAACTTCCCCTGTAGACTTCAATGTTCCACGCATGCTTTCTCTCTGGAAGAGTTACTGTGCGCCACATGGTGCGCGCGAATAAGGACTACAATTTTGAAGATATGTCACAGACAAAGGTGTATATACCTCGATAAATTATTTCCTAAAATACGTGCAGTACTAGAATTTTATCGTCATAATTATCGCAAGATATTGCAACAGTTAAAGTAATTTTTTAAAAGTGTAAAATGCTGGTAATATTACTAAAAAATTACTAAAAAATAAATTCAGTTACCATCACTGATTATTCCTGTAAAAACAGTTTCTAGGTAATACTTTACACATCGTATACTAAGAGGTACTTTAATCAAGAAATCTCTAGCGTAAGAGGCGCGCAGAATCAAAATTTGAGGTTCAAAG
The DNA here is from genome assembly GCF_050908995.1 of Andrena cerasifolii. Lineage (NCBI taxonomy): Eukaryota > Metazoa > Arthropoda > Insecta > Hymenoptera > Andrenidae > Andrena > Andrena cerasifolii. The sequence goes on from NC_135123.1 coordinate 8,407,128, forward strand.
TGTTCTAAAATTATCAGTTTACCCCATATTCTCCGCGAGACATTTCCCGAGATAACTTGTAAATTTTTCTTTACCTCCAATGAACATTAAAAACTCGTTTCACAGTTTCTGTTTAAAAGTTAGGAGATTTCCTAACACACACTTTCAGATTTGCTGCGTCGAAACAATCTCTTTAAATCCCTACTGTGTGGAGAGACACGGCCGGAGAGAAACGTTTCTCTCAAGTTTTTGAAGCCAGCAGAAAAGTGACTGTTCTTTTTCCCCTCAAAAAATCTTCCACCTTCGGGGCAGGAGGTTTGCTCTCACACAGGCACCCGCGCGAATGCGTGTGCGCGGTATCGGATCGAAACGTAATCCGCATTAGACGATATCTCGATTTTTGAGACGTTAAGGATTGGAAGGGTGGTGCGCTAACTCCGTAAAGTCGACAGCGTATTTTCCAACCCCTTATTGGCTCGAGTAAGGTTGTCCCCTTGGTTATCGAGGATTTATCTCCCGGATGCGCGCGGGCCATCGATTCCTCTTCCTTAGCGTAGCGAGGTTAAATCGAGCGTCCCTCGCGGCTGCTGTCAAGCCACCCTTCTCTATACCCTACGACCTTTATTTTATCCCGAAGCATTTTTCCCGAGCCCGCCTCACGCTTGACGGTTTGAACGACAGACAACAAATACGGAATTTCCAGCTTCAATAGCGGCATTTCGCTGTTCGCAAGGAACCTTCCGTCCGTGGCCATTATAGCGTTGTGTCTGCTACATCATTTCTATGAAGTTACTGTCCCCCACACATTACTCGATCATTTCATACGATCTCAAATTCTACAATCGAGAATAATAGAAACTTGGTTACCTTTCATAGAATTCCGTTTCGAAGTTAAAGCTTATTATGGATTTACTACTTATTCCACTTCTCTCGAAACAGGTGGAGATTGAAATCAATGTAGAATTATACTTTGGGCTTTTTTAAAACGAGACATTTCGGTGACTGGTTATTTTTACTTCACACGTATTCACACATTTTCAATATTTCTCTTACTTTTCAAGCCGCAGGCATCAGTGCTCAGTGAATGGCTCTCGTTTGCATGGCCTTATGTCACCATTCTGGTACGCCAGGTGAAACAATAAAACAAAGAAAGTGATTCAAACTGTACCCACTCCGGTATTTAATGCGCTAATACTTTTAGGTAGTCCTCGCGTTTTGCGAAGGTACAAAAGTTGTTTGGAATTTTTAAAAACTTATTACGCTTAACAATAATAAGATTACGATGCAGTAATCATAACGAAACCAGGTAAATGCAATTCAATTTACAGTGCAATTAATAAAAATTCAAGGAGGATGCAAAGAAAGATTTATTAGGTCAGTGCATAAGTAATTTCGTTTTTCATCGTTAAGTCTTCTATTCGCACCTTTCCCGTTGCATGTAAGCGTCGAAGAACTGTTGAATGGTCAGCCTATAACTGTCTTGCAAGCTCGTAAGATGACTGCGCAGGGTTTCCGTCCAATAATACCTGTAGATCCTTTGTTTGCATTTCCTGAGGCCTGGCCGTCCGGAACGTTGCCTCTCACTACCGTTGAAATCATTTTCGAATCTCTACAACCAATTTGGACGTAGCTGTTCGGATAAACCACCGTCGCCATAAATTTAAAAAATAGTTACAGTTCCTTCAGCAGCCGATTTCCCTTGACGGAATAGGAAAAGAATACAATGTCACACGCGCACTCTGTCGACCCCTATTTTTTCAAAAATTAGACGTTCATTTCAGTAACCAAGGAAGAGCTGCATTCACCTTATTTACCTTCACAGTTTTTATCGACTGTCTATGAACAATATCGAAATAATACAATGGAAGGTACATTGTTTTCATGACGTAGGCACCCACTAAGAAAGGATTTCCGGAAGTTCCATCCCCAAGGGGGCGAAAAGAGGTAAAATATATTTTCCCGGACTCCATAGTACCTCTGAGACCCGATTAGATATCAATTTGGTTTTTACATACAAAGGTTTCCCACACAAATCCCTGAAAATCAATTTGAGGATTTCGCGCTAATCAACCCCTGAGGGGACGAAAAGGGGTAAACTCTGTTTACATGGAGTCCTTCATATCTCTCAGGGTCGAGGCGAAGCGCGGGGTATTTTGGTGGAACAAAATAAAACGAGCCTGTAGTATACAAAGTTTTTTCTTCATCGCTTTTATCTATCTCCTTCATGAGGAAGGACTCTTCCCAATTGCGCGATACACGTTGCACCTTCGTTTGTGAGCGACCGGCGGTAAAACCGTGAAGGGACCCTTACGTTATGAAATAGGTGTTCCATGTGCCGCCGGAAGCACGTATATCGCAACAGTATCTTCGATGGAAGTTGTACAGGTTGATATAGTAGCACCTTGGCACAATGATACAATCCGCACACGGTATCCGGAGGAGTTACGAGCCTTTGGGGGTTGATAATTCCATCCGTCTGCGCACGCTGCTCAGACACGGCGGATGCGCCGTAGCTGAACGTGCCTTCGGTCGCCCTTCGAGTAACCAGTATGAGTGAAATTACCCCTGAAATTTATGTTCCTATTGGGGATGATCGGCTTCCCCAGGGCTCGTCCCAGGGCTTGTCCCCGAGGGGTATTTCCTTTTGAGCATGTCCTCAAGACGAAAACTGGTAATCCTGGGGTACCCGACCCGGCTCGCCAGCGCGGAGACAGTGCGAGAGACTCGATTGGGAGCAATTTTGTGAATTGTAACAGGGATCTGAGTGCATCGGAATAGGGACCAGACAGGGGTATGCCCAATCGGGCCCGATGAGGTGTGCAAGGGTTAGGTATTCCTTTTCGTCCCCTAAGTCTAGGCTAATGAGTGTAGGGGTTAGTCTCCCTTCCCACCAATTACCTCACAATTGGGTTTGACTTCTTCGGGGTAATGGTTTTGCCCCAATTCCTGGGGCGTAGATCCTCGAGTCTGTATAGAAGGATTTGCTGTCAGGAGCTTGCAATCCTGTCAGCAGAACGTACAGTGATGGGTATAAATTTGTAGTTTGGATACTCTGAATAGAGTTGCCACCTTTGGGGAGGGGGATATAGTATTTCTGTGGAATCTTGACCAAATAGAGTATTTCCTGGGAAATTTAGGTAAATAAATAGTACAGATTTACATATTTTTTTATTTCACTTATTTTTCCAAGTGTATTTGTTGTTAGTTTGTGCTTTTAGTATAAAGGAATTATTTTTTATAATAATTTTTTCTACGTTCATATTTATATAAATTTATGGCTTATTTTTTATTAATTTAATTTTAGTTGTATTTCTTTTTTCTCGCTATTTAATATTCATTTGAGGACAGCTTAGACTTTGACAGCTAACTTAAGCTGGCCATGTATAGTGTCGCGTGATGTTAAGGGTGCGTTCTGAGCACTAAGACTCGCCGAATGTTTCTTTCGAGTAGGCATTAAAATTTACTTCTCGTTCATACGAATGAACCTGTGTGATTAGAATTTGTCTACGAAAACATGATGAAGGTGCAGTAATTAAACATCAAATACACCGGATAGGTTTCTTAGAGTGAATTTGGGCAGCAAACAAAAATTGCGTTGTAATCAGGAGGAAATTCCCTTCATATTCACAAAGTCTCAGACTTTTCGGAATTTCCGGGGTCGGGATGTTCCCTTGTTAGTGGTACTATTCTACTCCCTCCTCCTGGTTATGATACCCTAGCTACACCGGGATAGGTATGATAGACATTCGACGAAGGGTTACCCTCCGCTCGAGGGTTAAGAATATTAAAGTATTACTAACGAGGAGTGGATATAAAAGAGCGAGTAAGATGAGAACGATGAAAGGCTGGAAAAGAAAAGAAAATTTGCAAGCGCAATATCTTAAAAACCAGTGGAAATAAAGTGTATCCATTAAAGCTTATTGAATTTGTCTTGGAACGCACTATCAACTCAGGTCTTCAAAAAAAATAGTTCCATTTGAAAAACCGAACTTGACCATCGTATCTTTTAAAATAATAATCGGAAACAAAATTCGTTCGCGCTAATAAATGGGCCCCCTCGAACCATGCAATTTCCTATTTTTTTTATATTTTTAGCGACAATACTTTAAGAGATATCGCGCTGTCCACTCCTTAGTGGGACACCCTGTATATTTATAGAGGATAAAGGTTCAGAAAACTTATCTTCCTACAATATTATTCCTTAAATCTAAAAATGCATAATCGGTTCTTCTGCCATATCAGTATTCTTATTATTAATCATCTGCTTAGCATATATTTAATGTATCTTACTACGCAGTTTAACTCAGTCTGTCATTACATTACTCTGGACACCCTACTCATAAGACTTATTAATAAACTGCAATTGACGATATAACAGAATTTCGAAGAAGGCGGAATGGAACCAGGAGAAATTATCAAACGCCGTGGAGGTAATTAGTAAGAATAAAATGTCCATACGCGAGGCAGCACAATTGTTTGGGAGGTAAACCAAACCTGTGAAAAAAGAAACTGAATTTTCAATCGGACAATTCAGATATAGAGCACGATATTTGCTCCTTTTGCAAAGAATTCGGAAAAGGTGGTGAAATGTGGTTCCGGTGCATATGAAGAATGTTCAGGATGGGATACCCCTGAAGAATACACTTGTGATGTATGTACTAATTAATTTTAAAATAAAGAATACAATTTTTTGTTAATTTAACAGTTTTCCTATCTCCGGCCAAATGACTATTTTCGTGTTATTGCTCCCAATTTTGTTACAACGTAGATTTATGCTTTCTCGGTCACACTAATACAAACTAGACACTTCAAACTATCAATTAACATAAGAAAAACTAACAACTGTGTAACTTGTTCAAATTTTATAGCATTTACTGCTTATGCGTCCGGAATTACCCCGCTTTCTCCTACACTTTGACTAGTAATTGCACCGATGGTCGCGTATGCTCGAGTCCAAATACGAATTATTTATTTCTGGTGGTTTGCACCTGAAAATCGGTTGTGTGCCGTAAAATTTCACGCTGTCCGTCACATAGCCGGGAAGTGTGTTTGCATCAATGCCATTTGGCACAGTCGGAATCATTAATAAGCCCTTTCCAGCTAACATGAGCAAATCGTAATATTCAATGACAGACTTGGCACCGTCGAAAGGTGACTTCTCATTGGGAGTATACGTGCGCGTCGCGATCGTTACTCGTCCTTTGATGCCGCAATCTCATGTCGCCAGTAGCAAACTGTGTCCGTTTCTCTATGTACAGTGACTTCAAACTTCAGAGTTATGTTACTTAAAAGGTCTCTACCTTCTATATGCAGGTATATCTATTTACGCTGGATGGTACTATAATTAATTTCCATTGCAAGTTTATCTTCCAACACGTTCTTTAACACTTCTTGGTAGAAACTGACCAGGTTCATATTTCTTAATTTTAAAGTTCAATCTATTACAATAAATCAGGTAACAATTGACAGCTGTTGCAAAAAATATATATATTTTTTTCCAATATAAATTTTTATTCATCTATTGATGTAGAAAACTTAGGAAGTAATTGTTTCCATTGAACCTTAAGGATTTTAGTTTTATTTTTTAATAATTCTTGTATTGTTATAACAGTGCTGAAGCACGGCCTGCGATATTTTATAACACTGTATGTAACATATCCATCTCAAATCAGAAAATAAATTCCAGTAAGGAACGTGTTTAAAAATTTAGGGTTTGCTTCTGAAACTGATTGGCATTTATAACTGGGTGGCGTGAAAGTCCTCATCCGATGTTAATAGCTTCGTTATTTTTTTTAATCTCAGGTATATGTCAGTGATGTTTTGACATTTCAATAGAAGAGACTCACGAAATTGATTGTCCATAAAGATGAATTAGTATACCCTTCAAGAACGCGGAAAATTGTGTCGATGTTTTTACGTAATAAATTATTATTAATATCAGTTATTAACTGTAATAGTTTTTGCGTAATCGTATTCCAAAGTCAAAATGTTACTACCGCCCCCGGTCTACCCTACTCTACACGAACTATGTATAATATATATCTAGCAGACATCCAGCGAGCGAAAGGTTACGCTCGCTAGACCCTCATTACTTTGATATTTATAGGCAAGAGGACTCATCAAACTTAATTAAAAGAAGCTACGAAACTTACAGCGCTTGCAAATTCTTAATCTCAGAAACAGGAAACTGGTCACGAGCGTGCCATAAATCCAACCTGAGCCATTGTCTTTAACAGCATGCAGGAAGAAAGGCGACGGATGGAAAATATCGACACAAAAACACTCACATCAAACCATCCTCGTTGAACGAAACTATTCATCCGGGTGGACGCGATGGCGTAAATAGAAAGTCCACGCCAAACGACAACTTTGCCCCGCGTCTAATTTTCAAGGGAGGGCCTCCATCGAATTAGGATCTACTTTCCCCGGGTCCTTGGGATGTAAATTTAAAATTATGTCGGTAATGCACAGTTTCTGCCTCGTGCGTATCAAGCGCCGCTGAAGACGCGTTGTTGGCAGGCCTGGCCGAGGGCCCGGGCGATAATGGACCCTCCGCGATGAAGCGGCTTTATATCGGAACGGCTTACGTCGGCTGATAACGCGAGGAAATTATTACCGGCGGGTTGACGAGACGCGCAAGTTCGATGCAGCAGGACTTGCTCAGACGATGTGACGGTAATTCCCGCCGCGGAGCTAACCTCGTTCGCTCTTTGTATTTCGCCGGGAAATCCGCTGCGAAAGAGGGGATTCCCCTTCAGACGCGGCGGGAAATATGGACACGCCGCCGGGCTAACTTGTAACGCGATTTGCGTTCGCGTGCGAGGAAAGTGCTCCGCTGGAAAACTTCCCCCGACCTTTGAATAAATTCACGGGGGACACGGCTGTCTGCCGCGCGCCAACAGAAATTGCGAGGAACCGATGGGAGTAAAAAGCGTTAAAAAGTTTCAAGCTGCTTCATTGGACCATTTTTGTGCTCAGATGAATATGTGCACGCGGGACACTCGATAGAAACTCTTTCCCGCGGGGGAAAAACGCGGGGGATGGTGCGACGGGGGAGACTGATTCGATTTTCTGCGGCGAATAATTCCGGGCTCGATGTTCTGAGGAATAATAAGGCTTGATACGTTGCGACGTAATGCGGTATGTTTGTGGGCAGCAGTGGCGTTTCGCGAGAGTCCTTTTTATGCGGGGATGTTACTGAATTATATGTCGAGCATTGGCGGTAGGTATAGTCTTGCTTATGAGAGGAATTCCATTTCACCTGTGTCTCCTTTCATCGTTTTAATGTAGAGGCACTTTTATATCCTACGCTCAAAGGGAGAGAAGTCAAAGAATTTAATTAGCTTCCCTGGTACACGTAGGAAAAATGATGGTAAAAATTTTTCTTCTCTGCAGACTTAATGTATAATGTGTTCAAATAAGAAGGATGTAAGGATCAGAGCATATTTGAAGTAAAAAGTGCTTGGCCCAGCTCCAGATAGATTGAAAAATTATTTGGTTCTGATAGCGACTGAGGCTCGTTTTCTTCTTCAATAATTAGAATAATATTACAGTGTTTTATTACAATTTTACTATTCCTGTCAAAAAATGGGGTAGAAACGTAGTTATTTGGAAATACACGCCGTTAGAAAAATTTAAGGCGACTTTGGTATAATTCGTTTGAATTCACATAGAACAAAGTGAATTTAACGATATGGGCGATCAAACATTCCCGAAAGTCAACAATTTCATAGCCGGTAGTTTCATACTTCGTGGTTTAATTTATATAGCTTAGTTTCGAACACATTTGTCTGTAATGCTTTTAATTTGCACCCGAAAGTTTGTTTACATTTCACTAACAGTCGTGAAAAGAATTTGATTTCTAAATCAGTGATTCTAATGTCGAGTCGTGCTATCACTTTGACATTTTTTTAAGTTGTAGTATTTACTTTTGACATCGCGAAAAAAAAATGTAGGTAGGTATAATTATAATCACACTTTTGGAGCTTCTGTAAACCATAAAGGCATCGCTTACGTTTTAGTTGAGATCCACCCTCCGCTCGGTGTTACCACCAATCGTTTTAATGCCCCGCTCGAGTCGCTATAACCGTGGAATCTTTCCTGTTACATCGTCGAGGAGAAAATCAAGAGAAGATCGCAGAGCATGGGGCAATCAGTAATTTGAGCCGCTGGAATCTCTGGCACGCGAGATCCGGAAAGGGGCGAAAAGGCATTTAGCTCTCGTTGAAACAAACCCCGTAAAACCATCGACTGGCCGGTGGCGGAAGTGTGGGCGACATTCGAGCGGAAGCCGGGGCTGATCTTCTCCCCTAGCTTCGCCCAGGCACGACCTGCCAGCGAAAAACGGGCGCAAATATTAGCAATCAGGCTGAATCCACCTCGAAAGCACGGCGATTTAATAGTGGCATAGCCGATTTGACTAACAAATAGAGGAGCGATTACACGACGAGGCCTTTCGGAAAATAATTAAGGAGCCGTGTATCGCGCCCGCGGATTTGCATGAGCCGCATCCTCGCGGCGAGCAAAGTATCAGCCTGCCTCCGAAGTCCGACGTCTGATATTTATGATAATTTATGCCATCGGTAGGCGGCCGAGGAATATTTCACTCTATTACCTTCGACGATTTAATGGAATATATTTGTGACGGCGTAACAATAGATTTGCGAAGCCGGGGGATGTGGTCATTCTAATTCGGATATTTAATATCTTTGATTATAGCCGTGCGCCATAACGCACATGTTTGCTATACCTATACATCACAAGCGGCTAGTGTAATTCCCACGAGTAACGATTGCAGATTTCCTCTCGCGCTTCAGACGTTGATGAAATAGATCTCACATGCCCAATTCGCGAAGAAATACAGAAAAACTATGTTTCAGGAACAAACAGAACTAGGTCTCATATTAGGAACCCATTTTTTCCCCAGTGTATTTGTATAATTTTCGTTTCTATTTTATTACGAAGGAACCGAATCTTTTCCACTGTACTTTCCAGTAGGCTGCAAAAGAATACATATCGTACTTTTAAAACCCGTATCGAATTTTAAACAAAGTGTTTTATTTCTTTTAAGAAATGGGTCTCATATTAAGCGACCTTACCCGACCTATGACGTAACAGAAAAGAAATCACTTTCTCAGGTGTGAATAAATGCAAGAAGGAAACGAAACAGACCAGCCATCTCGTTCAACGTGAACAATTTCTCGTGCATCTGATGGGGGGCAGGGAAGGGCTGTTACTGGTTCCATTTAAATGCCAGGAGAATACAATCTACCAGTCATTATTACACGGCGCATGGTACATTCGCCGCGTTGATTTGTTTCGGAAATGTTGCAGTTCGCGTTCCATTGAAATTCCCGCCGGCGCCGAGCGCGCCGAGATTTTTCCATTCTGCTGCTGTACGTATCGAGACGAGACTCGAATCCCGTAAGCAGGCGAATAATAAAGAACTGTCTCCCCCGGAGCAGATCTCCGAGGACGCTAGCTATCCGGGAATACTGATGTGCCCGATAACCAGGCTTTTGTAGCCCCCGCGACTTCGGTCCAGGATCCGTGTTGATGGCTGGCATACTCCGGGCTTGTCTTAAATATGCAAAGCATCAAGGATATTGCGGTCCCAAGCGGAGAGCAACGATTTTGCGCGGGAAACCGGGGAAAGAAGATATTTATAATGCGCCAGGATTTTACGGTGCCGGCGCGGCGCTGAGAGACGAGGGTAAAACACCGAAGGGCGTAGGAAACCGGGGGATCAGCGTGGGGTGTGGAAAAACAGATGCAGCTTCACGCCGGCGTAGATACGAATCAAATAGTCGCCTGGCAACCGCGCTCTTCTCGGCGTATGAGTAATCGCAAATGAGACTGTAGGAAATTCGATGAATAGTGTGAGATGCTAGCGAGACGTTCGAGGCTTTGAAGGAGCAGGCCTTTTCAGTTGGAGCAGCTTCAGGATTGCAGGTATGAACCGCTTCGTTAGTGCTTGATATTAATTACCAGCACTGTGTCTTTGGATCCCCTACGAGGTTATAAATGGCTTTGGTTAGCTGATATTATTGGTGGCCATGTTTTGACGGACTGTAGGTAGATTTAGGTTGAAAATTTGTTGATTTAAAATACTAAAATTTAAAAGTTGTATATAAATAATGAAAAATAAGTTTAAGATGCATCGTCAGAATCGGTGTGCATTATTTCTTCATCATCATGAACTTCGGTGTTCATGGATTTATCGTAAATGTTGTTGCTATGATTTTTACACCCTGGTTTTCATAACTGTAGCAGCTCAAGCTGGTCTTGATGTCACTAGACGGGGGGCACAGGTAGCATCCACGTTGAGATCTCTTACTTCTCTTGCTGCTGCTGGGTTCGGTGAAAAGAAAGTAAATAAACACACTCTGAACGTATGTTATTGTACTAATTAGCACGATCTTTACAATAAGGAACAGTATAATTTACCAGACACTTACCAGTAATTCAATAAAAAACCTATCTTACTTCTTTGAAACGTAAGCAAAGACCGAACTGAAACTGCATCGAACCATTTTAGAGATAATGACATTACGCTGAACAAAAAATGACTAAAAATCATATATTTTAGGCGACAGGAATGTAAATACAAAACACACTGTAGAAAAATATTAAAGCAGCTGCTTACAAAAATTGATTTTTATACAGGGAATATCGGAGTGCATACGCACCCCTGTACAGGGTTAAGCGCTCAGGTGCCTTTGAAGCCTACTGCTCCATTCAAATTCATCGATTTCAATGAAATTCTTATGAAATTCTGTGTGAAAAATATCACAGATAGCATTCCCACAAGAATACTTGGGAAAGTTTCCATTCGATAACTTTTTACTTACGTTTTTATTAGCTTGGGGTGTGTTTGCACTCCTGTCCGCAGAGTGAAGGTTAAAGAAGACCCAGTTGGCTGTTTCTAACAGAAGAAAGAGGTGAAGTCTGCTCAAGCAGAAGAAACGAAAGTTTCTAAAATGCTGATCAAAGTTTAGCCCTCCCTGGGCCATAAACTAATAATTGCTTTCAAAGCAGTCCCCCCAGTATCATACAGGAGTCCCGTTTAATAACCTGCGCTAAGACAAACGAAGAAACTAATTTAAGTTTTTAAGAGAGGGCCCTGTTAAATCGAATGTCGTCGAAGCGCATAGGGCGCCGTGGCAGCCACAATTGCATCCCATCTTTGACTGTATCCTTCGTTTGTCCGTGTGAAAATTTTATCTTTGGGACAGCGCGCTGAGGCGAGTGAGATGAAAAAGAGCAATGGGGGCGGCGGGGCAGTGGAAGAGGAAGCGACAGTCAACGCGACGAAATAAAAGGCGAAGGAAGTGTAAAAGTTTCCAGCAAGTTGCAGGCGAAAGGCAAGTAAATCCTATTTACCTACAGCAACGCGACTCTAGTCGTTTGCTCCCCTCAAAGTTACGCGGCGAAAGTTGAAAAAAATCTATTGTGACTTGAAAAGCGTCGCCTTTGAAGCCGCGTTTCCGAGGGGAGAGAAACGGGAATTGCTACATACTGAAAGTCTCTCGGGACAATAACGACATTTAGAGGCTGATTTAAGAGCCAGTGAGTGTGGCGACCTTTTCTAAACGCGAAACCGATATAATGTTATCAAGCTTTCCCATTTCACGATACACCCTGCGAAGGAGCGCTCCGATTTTTTCACATCTTCGCCCTCACGGGGAGAAAATTATTTGACGTCGAAGAAAGTGAATGTTAAAGTTGAAAAATTTAGGTGCTCCACGCTGAAAAAGTAACTCCACTCGGGGAATAAGAGAAATAACTTTATTCCGCGAGTAATCTAAAGTTAAAGTAAAGTTTGCTTGATCCGTTATTTAAATATTGTTTAATTTAGTTAATGCCCAATTCTGATTCACGCATTACCTGGGAATTGCTCCGTCGGAACTGTTTTGTTCCTATGAAAAGTGCCGCACACTAACAGATTTCTCGCGCGATATTGCTTGCCGTCGATATGTTCGTCTCATTCTTTGCTTTTAAACAAAAGTGGCTCTTCGATATCCGATACATGAAACTCTAAATTAATTATCGACCGTCTCCTTCACTTCAGTGGCTAGTCCACCGCTACACTATTTTCTAAAATCAATTTATTCGTTATAGAAACGATTTTAAAGAATAAGAGAGAAGTGTAACAGTTTCCAAGAGAATCTAATATTTTCCAAACAGTGCAGCACTTAAAGCCGATATTTCTAATAGCGTCATTGCGACTCATGCGTCTGAAATTCAATAAAATTTACTAATAAGAATCAGAGGAAGCTGCACAACTGTGTCGCAATTTCAGCATTTAATCTTTAGGTCCATTTAAGGTTCGTAATAAAATTTAATTCTTACACTTACTAAACTAAAGTCTGATATTAAATTTTATTTTTGTGATGCCCTTAAATCTCTACTGCTTTTAAAGAAGCCATGCTAACAACAAGCAGCTTGGTACACAAGCTTGTCTAAACGGAACTCTGTATAGTGTATTCTAATGTCAAGTGAAAAATAAAAGAAAATTCCAAATTCAATTCAACGGAAGTCTACCTGTTCAGTTACATTTTAAAAAATTGGATAAAAAATCTAGCAGCAATCACCTCCACCTAACTATCGAACGCACAGTACTGAAGAGAGAAGCTAACAACGTCTACTTATCGAAAGACTAAATTGGTTTAGCGACATTGAATAGTGAGGCATCGTATGTTGGGCAATGTATCGCGAAGGATCTAGCCCACGTTCTGTATGAACCAGGACGCCGTTCGCTATTTTCCTTTTCCCCTCGTCACATCCATTTCTCTTTTTATCGCCGACACACACTTGCAGCCACGTAACCTCCCAACTTTGGGTGTGAAATACTTTATGTTAAAATCGGCGAGTCCACACTTTCCCCGCTGCAGATATAATTTCTCCCGAAATACATTGCAACGTGCCGATAGAAATATACACTCTAACGTGTCAACCCTGTTATTATAGCTACGTCTGTTCACTATGCAGTGACATTTACGTTACCTGAGAAAAAATTTCTTAAATCGTACCCTGTCCTATCACCATCACTCCTACTTCAAGAGAATCCTAAAAATCCACTGCAATATCCTAGTCGACATTACTCTGAAACCAGTTCAATTCTTACGATTTAAGTCTCAATCCGAAACCAATGTATTGCAAGCCTCGAGTTCGTCTTGTTTCTTAGTAGGGGAGACCGGGGCTAAAAGTTCCGGGGGTAAGTTGTTCCGACGGCTCTATCTTCAAAATAAAAAGAGCGTTGTACTTTAAATTATTTTTTCCGTGTGAGTTGATCACGCCACTCTGTCGCCCACTTTAATAGCGTCCGCGACAGCGAATTGTGTGGTTGTAAGCAAGGACCTATTAGTCGCGTACCAGATAAGTAAAAAATTTTCTATCATTACTTTTTGGTCTATTTCAATTATTTAACGTCGATATTATAGATTGAATCGTTTTTATCGATCAAATGACATTTAAGAACATGGTGTAATAGTGTTTATCGTTTGAATACATGTATAAGCAGAATAGTCTTTGAAATTGCTACATGTGTCGGTAGGGGCTAGTTGTTACCGTGACTTGGGGCACGTTGTTACCGTAAAAACTTGCCCCGCCGCAAATAGGTCTGTGAAGATAGCACCCCCAAATTCGATTTTTAAAAAAAAACTCAACGGCATTCGTTTGTTCATCGTGTGCCCACGTTTGTCCATAAAAAATTTTCGTTTGCCCACCCTTCAAAAAAAAATTATGGCAAAAAAAAATTTTCATCAGCACCCCCATGAAAACATTTTAATGATTTGTCGGTGGGAAATGATTGTCCTTCGTTTGCCCACGTTTGCCCATAAAAAATTTTTTTTTGCCCACCCTCCAAAAAAAGTTATGAACAAAATAAAAAATTTGTCTTCATCACCCACGATGAATGCATTTCAATTTTTTAAAAGAAGGATACGAATATACCCGACCTGGCCACGTTTGCCCACTCTCAGATTTTATTTGCCCACCCTCCAGAATTTAAATAAAAAATAAAAACCTCGAAAAGAAGGGTACAGGTGAAGCGATCGCGTTAAAGTTCGATTTTTCTAGAAAATATTATCAAAATCGGTCTTTCAACGATGCAGTCCGTTAGTTTAGATGTAGAAGAGATTTGCCCATGCATTAATTTCGTATGCCCACCCTCCAGAATCGAATTATTAATAAAGATAGCCAAGAAGTGCGATACCCGTTGAAGCGATCGCGTTAAAGTTCGATTTTTCTGGAAAATATTATCGATATCGTTCTTTCAACGATGCAGTTCATTAGTTTAGATGTAAAAGAGATTTGCCCATGCATTAATTTCGTATGCCCACCCTCCAGAATCGAATTATTAATAAAGATAGCCAAGAAGTGCGTCGTTGGAAAGAATTCGAGTGTATCGCAGACATCTGTTTACGTTTCGGCAGTGGCACTCGGCGCTGCTACCCTTTAGGGTATCAACGCTGCGTGTCGTCATCGAACGTGCCGAAACGTAAACAGATGTCTGCGATACCCTCGAATTCCTTCCAACGACGCACGAAAGTCAGTCGGTCTACAGAGTTCGGACGCGACTCTTGCGAGACCGTGCATTCATTTACGGTTTGTGAAGTAACTGTGAGATTATATTATTTTCCGTTGTGCGATATCATTGCGGTAATTAGTGAAAAATGACTAGAAAACCACTCTGGTGATATTCTGCACATGCTGCAGATGTGTGAAAAGTGTGAAGTGTTCGATGAGCGATACAAATTTAAGTGTCGTTCCAATAAAGTGAGAAAGAAGTGTGTGCAACATTTTTTGGATAACATGTCACCAAACACCTTCAACCTTTACGGTGAGTACAATTGATTTTGATAATTCATTCGGGAAAAAACGAACGGAAAGGTATTCGGTTCAACGGGTACCGCACTTCTTGGCTATCTTTATTAATAATTCGATTCTGGAGGGTGGGCATACGAAATTAATGGATGGGCAAATCTCTTCTACATCTGGACAAACGATATGCATCGTTGAAAGAACGATTTTGATAATATTTTCCAGAAAAATCGAACTTTAACGCGATCGCTTTAACGGGTACCGCACTTCTTGGCTATCTTCATTAATAATTCGATTCTGAAGGGTGGGCATACGAAATTAATGGATGGGCAAATCTCTTCTACATCTAAACTAACGAACTGCACCGTTGAAAGAACGATTTTGATAATATTTTCGAGAATAATCGAACTTTAACGCGATCGCTTCATCTATACCCATTTTTTCGCGGTTTTTATTTTTTATTTAAATTCTGGAGGGTGGGCAAATGAAATCTGAGAGTGGGCAAACGTGGCCAGGTCGGGTACATTCGTATTCTTCTATTAAAAAATTGAAATGCATTCATGATGGGTGATGAAGACAAATTTTTTATTTTGTTCATAACTTTTTTTTGGAGGGTGGGCAAAAAAAAATTTTTTATGGGCAAACGTGGGCAAACGAAGGACAATCATTTCCCACCGACAAATCATTAAAATGTTTTCATGGGGGTGCTGATGAAAATTTTTTTTTGCCATAGTTTTTTTTTGAAGGGTGGGCAAACGAAAATTTTTTATGGACAAACGTGGGCAAACGATGGACAAACGAATGCCGTTGAGTTTTTCCAAAAATTCGAATTTGGGGGTGCTATCGTCACAGACCTACCGCAAATGTATAAATTGTTTCCGCTGTGCTTTAAGATGCGAACATATGAATGAAAGGCGGAAAGGGACACGACTTCGATCGAAGTTATGCGTAAAGATAAATAAAAACTGTCGCTTTTGGTTTTCTTTTAAAGATATTACATTTTTGTTGGTCCGAACCTTCATAAATAACCATTATTAATAAAATTCTGCTTTATTTCATTAGAAAATGAAATATTTCATTAAAAGGCAACTCTTATATCATAGTAACAACTTACCCCAATGCGATAACAACTTGCCCCATATAGGGGTAAGAAGTTCCGCTTCGATCAGCCACAAATAAATTACTCTCTATGGGAAACCTATTACAATATATTCAACACAAGCTTAAAATCAGAAGATATAATAAATTTAACAAGAAATTAGTCAATAGTGAAGAGAATAACTACATTATTTTCCAGTCATTTTTATGGTTTATCGAAATCGGAACTTTTAGCCCCGGCCTCCCCTACAATGTTGAGTCGTACTTAATTAGTAGGGGAGAGCGGGGACAAAAGTAACATTTTTTACACTTGGCCTAGCCTACAATTACCTTTTATAGATATAAAAATGACAATTATGCCTTAAGATAGTATGTTTCTTGGTCTATCATTTGAGCCCAGATTCAGCCTTACGTGATAAGTAGTCGAAGAGTTGTGGCAGTTTTCCGCAGTGACTGTCATTGTTACTTTTGTCCTGCAGGGGTATTCTACATGAAAAAAAGAACTCAAAAATATACCTAGAATAAATTTCTTTTATTTGAGGCTGTATTTTTTTTAGGCATTATGTCTTATTTTCATTTACAAACCCACTCTAAGCAGATGGAGATAGACGATCGTACCCAAAGAATATTAGAAACTAATTTTCTCAAAAACAAAGCCTCAAGTGAAAAAAATTTATTCTACATTTTTTAGCTCTTTTTTCATGTAGTAAGTTCCCACTCCTCGGTTGTACCACGCAATACTGGGACACCCTGCATATAGTGCAATTCTTGATCGTGTTTCGCGCTGACATTTCGGACTTTTATTAATCACAGACGAACCACTGCCAGATTAACACCAGTGTTTTGTCGTAACGGCAGGAAACTTTATGAACCCGTGGGTGTAAAATTCTGATCTGCCAGCCGAAGACGCCAATTTGTACCCAGCCTGAGTTTCGACTCGGGCAGTGTCATAAACTGCTACCCTCGCGCGATATTCGCATACGAATATTCAATGTTCGTGTAAGAAGACGGTAAAATACGTAGGTGTGGCTACAATCAGGGGCGAATTTGGAGATTTGTCGCCCCTAGGCTAACAAGCAGCTGCCGCCCTTTCCGTGGCACATCAAATATTTTAATGCCAAAGAGTTGGGAGAATATTAAAATTAATTCAATCTGACAGCTCACGTATTATGAGTTATTGCTAATTTGCTGCGTGAAGAAAAAGTGAATTGTTTCTAAAATTGTCTGAAGCTTTTGTGTTTAAATGTCGCACGGGCAAAGCAGCCAAAATAACAAAGTAGTCCTTTCTATTTAATTACGTTTAATATTTTATTCAGATAATAAGCAAATAGGCATACAGAGGTTGCCACCAAAATTCGCTGCCCCAGGCTGTAGCCTCCTTAGCCTATATACTATATACAAACCCGCCCCTGGCTACAATATTCGTATTCGTGTAGGTATTCGTGCCAAACAGAGGATAAATTCAACCACAACAAACTGTACAGGTGCGAATCCACTCTTTTCTCTCAGCAACAATTAATGTAAACAATGGACATAGTCACGAGAGATGAGATTTTTTAAAATATATGCTGAAACCTTGTCTCACGAGAGCCTAATTTCGTGACATTAATGTCGAAATAATTAAAAAATAATAAAATAATTGTCTCATGAGAGGCACGATTTTTTTGTCTCATCGTGGATTTGCATCTCACGAATATCTTGTGCTTCCGCGCGCAGAAAATACACTACAACGCATTAGTGTGCCTAATATACGCATGCATAGCACTGTGATTTTTAAAAGTAGGTAATACTGGAAACTTACCCTCCCCTTGCAACAAATATTTAAAATGCAATGCGAGACAAATACAAATGCTGCAGAAAGTGGCATTCTGTAAGTGCGGCAAAGAGAGCGATTTAATTTTGGTCGCGGCTCTGCATACGCTGTCGCTTGTATTTCGAAAATTGTATTTATTAGTAGTAAAAATTCCATTTCTTTACTCATGAAATAAACGTTGGACACGGTGGAATGTACAGTGGTGATAAAACGCAATTGTCCAATTTGTTACAGATACTTGTGACGCGTATTTCAATCACTCCCACTTTTATTGCGCATTCTACAGCAAATATCCAGGATATTGCACGAAACAAGCCGGGGTGCGCAACAAAAAAAAAAGAGCGCAGAGAATGCTGGGGTAAATAACGGAAGGAGGGAGAAATATAAAATGGTAGCTGCGATGCCGTCGCCAACAATTTTGAAGTCACGCACGATCGTTAATCTAAATTCCAGGCCTCATTCTCCACATTTGAGAACATACCGGCCTCGACGCGATGAAAATGCATTCGAATTCGCCGCAGGGCCGTGCGCATCGACTTCGCGAACTTCCAGCATAAACTGCTTGCGGTTCACCAGCGGTCACTTGTTCGTTCCACCCACCTTTTATCGATATCTTGTTGGCCAGTAAATAAACTGTGCCCGCTACTTCGCTCTTATCCGATTTATATCGCACTCGTCGATTCAATGTACGATTATCAGTCGCCGAATCGACGACAAAATTTTCCAAATGCAGAAGAGGGAAATATTCCATTATAATAGATAATTCAGACATACGTAGTTTGTTCGTTTGGCGTGCCAATGCTGGTGACGTTGAATACCGTTCATGTCGAAATTATCTTTGAGCGATTCAATTCCCCGATTTGTGGAAAATTAATTTTGAAAGTCTTTGATGCGCATGAAAATATTTTAGAGCGGATTCCCTCTATTTTGAAGAGAATGTGTGATGAATTACGCGATTCATAATTAGGCAGAAAGCTAGGCAGAAGCTTTGACGAGACATTTTGTTTTCAAACATAATATTTAAAATTAATTTACTTCACTAAATGAAATAAGTAATTAAAAATTATTTAATTCCAAATAATTAAAAATTATTTAATTCCAAATAATTAAAAATTATTTAATTCCAAATAATTAAAAATTATTTAATTCAAAATAATTACTAAAACAAATTTTAACATTAATCATTTTTGTAAAATAAATATTACACAAATATAAAGAACATAAATATTAAATTAAAATTTCCAAAATTAATTTAATTATTTTAGTGTAATTGAAAAGTTTTACTTAAACTACAGTGTTTCTATAAAATACACTTTCCAGTATGATGAGTTATAATGAGAATGCCGGGCAATTTGTACACTAAATAAAATCATCTTCACCAAATTTAAAGTAATAAATTTACTTTCAAATCCAATATCAAAATTATATTAAAATAATTCACTTATGAGTGTCGCATCGACTGCTACAGGTTATTAGCGACATACATATAAGTAATGCATACATTTACTATTACAATATAATAACAAATACAATTATAAATTTTACATACATAAATATTATAAACTTAGTCGTAGTTTTTACCAGAGTTGGGCAAAATGTAATCTAATTACAAATTACGATTAAAATGTAATTGTGTAATCAATTACATTTCAATCACACAATTACATTTCAATCGTAATTTGTAATTAGATTACATTATGCCCAACTCTGGTTTTTACTAACTTCAGTGAAAAATTGTGTTAAATTTATTGATATGTACAATAGTGTTTAGCAATCATTTTCTAGCTAGAGGTAGGATTCCGAGACAATGCATCAGTGGAATATTGAGACGTGCAATTTAAAAACGTATTTACTAGAACTAAAAGCGTGGAATAATTTCTGTCCCCCATATAATCATCGATGTTAAAAATAGAATATTCTGTGAAACGAGGATAAAGTTTTAAGACGTTCGCCACCACGTATCACAAATATTGTAACACCTTGATTTCTTGAGGCGGACCAACGTCGTACCTCCAGCCTAGGAGACATTCAGAACACCAGCTATACTCATCTGTTACATTCTTTACGCACATAATAAATAATGTACATTACACTGAATAAGACTGCTGAAAATATAGCATGGATTGTGGTCGACGATTTTCCAAATGCAAGGTGGTAGCGAGCGTTTTAAGTTATTTAGGTCGGCGAATTCTTGTCCCGTCTCATAAATAGCTATCGGGGCGCCACCTAGCTGCCATCTGCAGCTCGGTCGAACCCCACTTCTGGCCATAACCACTATACTAGAGAGCAGAAATGTAGGCACATGGGAAAATGCGCCATTCTTCCCCAGTCAGATATTCCCCTACATCCGCTTCTGTACAGGTTTCAACATATTTTTTCTGATTCATACTGTCTACGTTAGCAGAATTTAGTAGTTATTCGTACAACGAATTTCATCCCTTTTAAATCAAACCTCGCATTATTCATTGCACAACCAGAAGGAGAACTTCGGTGCATTATTAAAAAAATATAATTTTTAAGGAAATACACTCGATTCAGTGACTCTAGCAAGCGGCGATGCAGAGCCAACGCGTGTTAATAAATAGTGGGCAGAAAGGGAGTGCATACCAGCCTTCCAAATGTCTACACTTTTATTTGTTATTATAGTTAGGTACTTCCTCCAATGTTCTGGCATTATGAATTATCAATAAAGCTTTGACAAAAGAGTTATGCGTTTGCATAGTCACTGTAAGGTAATCTCCTGCTTCAAACTTTAGCCTCACTCGAAGAAACTATAAGTGCTCTTTAACCACCCTTCCGGTTCCATCACCTAAGATCCCTGGAAGACTTGATGGTCAAGGTTTGACGACGCGACGTCCAATCATCTCTCCCCGCAGAAATTCCCCATTGTTATTGCCTAACCTCTGGGCTCACGCTTTACACCCCACCAGCGGGCTTTAATGCCAGGTACCATTTCTGTCGCCTATTCCAACTTATTGATGCAACTCCAGTTGAACCGAGCGACTTCACGGAGAGTAAATGCACCTAATTTCCCCAACCCAAATTCAAATCGTTCTCAATTAATGGGTAATTGATACTTTTGTTTTTAATTAGTCTCGCGAGGGAAGATCCCGAACCCGTAAATTCAAAAAAATGTTTAAAAAAATGTGGGTTAGTCCGTTTTCCTTCTCAATGCCTCAGTTTATCACTGAACCCTCCAGTGAAAGCATTAAGTAGAATCAGCGAGAAAGTAATTTTCATTCTCATTAAGTCGAACGATTTTATTTAATTCTACTAGCTGATAACTTTTAACCACTGGAAATTCTGACCGCCGGTGACCAGTGGGAGCTCGATTGCTCGCAACAGAAGCAAAACGACCGTTGACACTCGTATCGTCTCCGCATTATATTTCGAAGTTTTCGGAGCTGACGCGGACGCGGTTGGATATTAGTTTCTGTCCAGGAAGTAGGTCGAGAGCGAAACAATAATTTTTCTCGCACTTCGCGCGAGATTTACTTTGACACGGTGGCCCCCCCGTGAAATTGTACGTATCTGAGCGAAGCGAGTCTCTTTGTTTTGCTACCGAAGCACGGCCAATGATTAACGATCACAGAAACTTCCCTGGCTTCTGCGTGATATTCTTAATACCATCAAGGATGCTGCCGCGACAGGAGAAATTTCGCCGTGGTCTATGTTCGACGCGCTCAATCCCCTTAGGCTTGCCAACTTTCCCCATAATATAAAACGTCCTTTTCGTTGGATATTTAAAAACGCGACACCTTTCAAAATGCCTATAATCGGCGACAAAATTAAGTGGACGGATAGCGGAAATAAGTATGCACTTAACATTTATCTGTCACGTATCTTTATGCTGCATAGATCGTTTAGTCAGTAATTGAAATTAATATCATCATTAATCTATAAATAATTTGTTATTAATGAATAAGTGAATTAAGGAGAACAAAATTAATTCGCTTTATAGTTTTCCTTGATACATTTAATTCTAATGTTTCTACAATGTTTTGCGATGTCATTAGTAATTTTCGTTGATACTTGTAAATATTTCGACGATCATGTAGGTAGTCCACGACCTTCAAAATTGTCAACGCTAGTCTGTTATGTAGTAAATATTTTTAATACATTTTTGGAAACCCACTTGTTGGAGCATTACATTTCCGAGCTACTGTACAGTAAGTTAACTTTTACAGCAGTCTGAAACAATCAAATCTCGAATTTGTAGTCTTACATATAGATTTATTCAAAATCTGTGTTTATGAGACTAACCTACGCTTAGTATTTGTTAATATTTCTGGATTCTCAATGCGATGCTAAATTCAGTGTCCTGCAAACAGCAGGCAAGAATAGAATGGACACTAAGCTAACATCTGTAAAAATCCCCGAAGGTTGTGCGCAGGAAAGAATGTACGGCCTTCCTACTATAAAAAGGACATGTCTTCATTTAAAAAGACGAAGGGTACCTTGAAATCTTCGAAGCTCTTCGATCTAGAGATCTTTTCGTTTGATCCATCTCAAGCCTCGCTTAAGATCATGCAACGTTTGTTAAACCCATTGTCCCCTGCAAATAATAATAATTTCAAATATCCCACCGTCTATAAGTATAGCAGCAGAGCGAATGAAAATACATAATCAGCGAATTAGGAGGGATCGACGTGCATTATCAGTTAATAATCGGACGAATATGTTTGTCGTAAGCTCGTCAACTGTTCCTGATCCCGCCATGAGCTATCATCAATGCGCGATTGAGCTAACACGCTAATTGCATTTTCATTTAATCCTGTCATCGGATCGACACAATCGGCTTCCACGGCGATTCACTGCACTTCTAAGCTTGCTTGAGTGGCCATTGATAGGATTCTGTCATCGCCTTGAAGGGTTTAATGCGGCTTTAACGAATTCCCATGTGCGCAAGCTGCTCTCATCGCGATTCACAGGCGACAGACGATTTTTTAAACCCCCTATGGGAACATCACGCGCAATTACCCAGGGTGGAGGGTTTGAGACGAAGGGAATCACAGTATCGTTTTGTTCATCCATTACTATACGGGTGTTCGATTACAGGCGGACATTCTTGAGGCGACGAAATTGCATTTACGGCTTAGTTTCCGAGTTATTAATCGTTGAAGATACGTGTAAAATGCGTCTGACGCGGAGGCGATGCTGCCCGCGCCGTGTCTGACCTAGCTGACTTGATACTACTGCGGGTCGGCAGTAGTCCAAGTCGCTCGCGTCAGACGCTTTTTACGCGTGTGTATTTTCCACAATTAATAACTCGGAAACGAAGCCTCAAACGCAATTTCGTCATTCCTATTTTTCGTCTTATTTTGCCATGCAGGATCACCTAACAAAAGGATGTCTACTTGCAACCGAACGCCCTGTATATACATATGGGAAATGGAATAAGAGATTGTACCTAATACTCGACGCTTGAAATTAAAATCGCGATCCTTCGGAAAAATGTTTCGTCGTTCTGTCTGCGTTCCACTTAGCTTCAGTCAGAGATTCGGTGCTGTGTTAATGCCCCCCCTATAGCCTTGAATAGTACAATCTACAAACGTCGTGCAACCATCGAGTATGGAATTAACAAGCGTATGTACAACGTAACATTTTAATACTACGTACTCGTAGAACTTACGAGGGTTCAAATGATGAGCTTCCATATGGTAGAACAAATGCATACTTCATGACAGAACAATTCTGCCTCTACGAGTAGCCCTCAGCTTACCTGCCATTCGAAAAAGTTTTTCAAATGTACGAAGCAGATTAACAACGAACCTGCTATTCTCTATAGATTATACCGGTGCAAGGGGCTCCGCTGTAAGCCTCGAAGCATTACGTAAGTCCTGATCTGAGATTTAGTACTCGCAGCTTAAATGTATCTCGGTATTCGTATGCGAATGCGGTTCGCAGCAGCGCCTAGCCACGACGCATAACTGATCGAGTATCGATTATTCGAGCCGGACGAGTTTGCGTGCGCGTGCAATCCGCGGCGCGCTTCGTGCGTTGCCATTATCATAGCGATGATTGAAGAAGCGTAGGTGGGAACGATGGAATTCAGTTTCGACGGCGATCAAAGTTCCGTTCTATCGTGCAAACGACTACTTCATACGGAAATGAAGTTACGCGAGTTCCTAGTTAACGTGAATTTCGGTTCTCCCGGTAGCATTATGCGGCCCTCTATAATTGAGGATTGTTCGGGACCGACCGTGAATTATTAGTCATGCAACGAGTTTCCCCGGTTAATTTCTGTTTGCACGTTATTAACGGATGTATTTAGCTTACATGTTAGAACTCTGGTTTATTAGGAACTTTTCGCGCCTCGGAGTTACAACTTTCCTGCATACGAATAAAAGATTTAGAACGTCACTAGAGGACGACGAGCTGATAGGTTGATTATTACGTCAGCTGTTGCAGCTATGCAAAAACACGTGGATACATTGTCACGTCCTGGGTTGCCTCGTCGCCTCGAACGTACCGGTCGCGCCCTAAAGGTGGGATTTCTAATGCGGCTGTTCGCCGCGGCGACTGACGGCGGTTCCACCAGTGTAAGGGAGAAGTATGCATCTGTTTCTGCCTTGCACTGGTGGGACCGCCGCCGGCCGCCGCAGCGAGCCGCGCATTGGAAATCCCAGCTTTAGGCCGGCCGGTTACGCCGCAATGGAGTAACTTGTACGGGGCGGGTGGATTGGCTTTGTCAGGATCGTGGAGGGGAAGAAGAGAGGTGGGTGCGCGTTTCGTCTTGGGACCGTCAGCCAGACTCATCAGTAGGGCTATAGCTGACGGCCCCTTCCCTAGACACACACGGGAACACAGGAGGACATAATTTGGAACTTGTATATATATGAAATGAGATTGGGAATTAGGGGCGGTATTCTCAGTCGCTACTTATTCTTAAGCAAATGCTTAAACATTCGGCATCCTTTACTTTACACGTGTGATTAAAAATAATCCGAGACAGGTCCAGTTTGGACTCATTTTCATCGGGAAAATCACGCCAATTCATTGGTAATGCTTTCGTGAGGATTTAATAAAGAATATAGA
Organism: Andrena cerasifolii; assembly: GCF_050908995.1. Lineage (NCBI taxonomy): Eukaryota > Metazoa > Arthropoda > Insecta > Hymenoptera > Andrenidae > Andrena > Andrena cerasifolii. Next base: position 8,431,879 of record NC_135123.1, read on the forward strand.
AATTACTATTATGACGCGAAGGATCGTTGAGACGGCGAGGTAAAAAGCGAACTGCAAGCTGGGTTTGCTTTCAAAGTAGACATTCGAGTGCACTCGGACAACACTCTCGTTGCCGTTCAAAAAATATTTATGTAAAAAGATGCCAAAACCGTGCATTAGAAGAAATCCCTCAGCGTGAAAACACGCCGACGCCATTGACAGTATTCAGATGTCCTTCAACGTTAACATTAACCCTTTGATCAGTTTAGCTTACAGAACATAGAACTTATACCTGCCTTCGGTCCGTGTCGGTTGTTCCACATTGTCAGCCTTCCACAATGGATCAATAAACAATGGATGGCTATCGCATACGATTCAGTTAAGACCGGCGCCCCAGGCATTGTTGTTGATCCGAACGCTACGTTTCGTATCAGGTGCTTCACGATTCCCATCAGTAGTGCATAAATTCGACGGTGTCCGTGTAATCTTTTGTCCCCCAGGATACGATTCGCAACGACGACAGCAGCTGTTTCTGCGCGTAACGGCACTATCCCGTTTCGTTCTCTGTTCGTTGTCAATTTTTCCCTGATGGTCTTACGCTACAATGACTCACATGTTCCCCAATCGAGGCACGTATACTGCAATGTGATTCGATTACATTGGGCAGAAGGGTAAAAGCTTGCGAGTGGATCGGGGAGAACTGCTAGGCTTTATATTAAATCTTCTTTTCGTACATTAGGACTCCCTGGGATTTGTACAAATAATGTATTTGAGTCACTATGTTTTTTTAAAATTAACTTACGTTTTCTCTGGAACCCAAAATTACATCCTTATGTTAGGTAAACGAAGCGAAATTGCACCCAAGATATATTCTCACGTTACGTGAACGAGGGCAAATTAGATCCACGTTTTGGAATATAGTACACTCGCTTTATTACTCGGCTTCGCCCGAAATTTAGATTCTGATTTTATATAAAAAAAATTTATTTATGTATTTTTTTTGTGAAAATAGTCACATCTATTTGGATTAGCTAGGCATAATGAGCCGGGGCACATTTCGTGACCAAAGAGTTTACCGTTCGAAAGTTATTAGGCGACAGACAAACACACAAACACTTTCTGCTTTATATATTAAGATGACAGATAAACAGAAAAAGCGTTATAGAAACTGGGACCGGTAGATCAAGATTATGTAACTGATATCCTGCGCCAGTGGTTTGATAATGTACGCGAATTGATGCGCCACAGGAATCTGTCTATGATCGATTCGACAGCCAGCTATGAATGTGCGTGTCTGAAAACAATGAAACCATAACTGCCATTCGACGGACAACTAGACTTGGGTACTATATGTGCATGCTCTGAATAGATAGACAGCCTACATTGTAAGCTTGTTTCACGTTTTATGAGTGACACTCGACGGACAATTGTGTAATGGTGAAAAAAAATTCTGAAAGGGTCGTCTTTCTGTCTTTGGGCATATTTTGTGCTGCAACATTCAGACGTTTGAATTTTAAGATAACAGTTGTAGTAAGCATACGTTCACGAAATTATTACAGATAACATAAACGTAAACAAACTTATTACGCAGTTATACTTTGGTACACATTAGAAATTGTATCAACAATGGGGATTGCAATAAATTAAGCACTGTGTGGTTTAAAATACAGATCGGCTACAGTGAATAGTAGTAGAAAATTACTGAACCACCACGATCAGATTTTAATCACCAATATCTCGCTTATTTGAATTCTAATTAAAGAACTAAGTTTGGTTTTAATTGTTGTTACGTTGTTATTAGAAACTTAGCCAAGCTTTCTAAAGCGTAGTATATTTAACGAGGCTTTAAATGCTAGCCTGTCAAATCTATGAAAGTCCATTAAATAATGTTAAAACTTCCCCTGGTGGCGAGGTATTAGCATCACGTCGTATTAAATAATATTCTGATCATTCATATTCTAGTAATTACGTCGGTTAGTTATACCAGGAGCGCTGTTAATAATCATCTAATTTACATAGTATTAATCAATAATTTCGGTATACATGTATGCATGTACACAAACATGTATATTCATTTCGGCACCTCTAAGGTATGACCTAAGTAATTTATAAAAGCAATGTATTAAAATTTCGGACATCTAGTATTCTACGCTTGTTGTGCATCGTTAATAATTACCTAATCGTATATCTTCTTCTTTTCTTATCCAAAACACGCGGATTTGTCAATTCTGTGTTGGTCGAATATTACAACAATGACGGCCTGACACGTTTGCGGTCATGTCATCATCAAAGATGGATGGAACAGTTCCATTTACATATTTCGCCTTTGGTCATTAATGCCCGCCAAGCCGAACTCAATCCCGGCTAAACTTACCGAACTTAACTCACACGTAATTCAAACTAACTCTCAATTACGTTAAAGTTTGTAATATGAACTCAAAGTAACCTGCCCAGTCCCTTCAGAGCGTCGTATCTGATGGATTAAAGCAACGTCTACTCGCAACTTTGCGTACTCCACATTCAAGCTGTTGCGAGACTTGCGGTGGAGTGGTAAAGTACTGATTTATTGAAAATAATCAATTGCATTTAGTTTCTTTTCATGATCTTTTACATTAAGGATGCAGCTGAGAGTCTCTCGTCGAGTTAATCCACCATTTAAAGCTGTAACCAATTAACACTTTAACAGTTAAGTCTTGACGACTTTCAGCGTCAAAGGTGCCCCTGGATTAGCTGGCATTGACGTGTTTTTACGACGCAGGGGCAGAAAAGTATTGACCTGTATGTCAGACATGATCATTAAAAAGGAAGATTTTGACGTTACAAGTTTCTAACCCTACGGTTCTGGGGTAAATGTCGCGTGGTTTGTCACAATGCTCTTACCAGAACGCAGCCTCGGGTCATTGGCTCCATGGTCATATTTTCTAGGAGAGAATCGCTTTTAATTTCCAAGCTTTCTCACCCTAAGCAATATCAGGTCACACTGGACAGCGATGTAACTTCGAGTCACTAACCGCCCAGTGCCCATCCACTCGAGCGCATGGCTTATGTCAAGGCCTCATCCTAGTCCTGACCTAGCTATAAAGCCTCCGAAACTGAAATAGGGGCTATCAGTCTTCAAAAGATCGTAAAATATGCGGACGTTGACCTTGTTTGTACCATATATTAGTACTTTTCAGTCTATTATGGTTATAATTATTGTCAATTTTCATATTTGTTATACTTACTTCAGATTTATAGTACCAGACGAAAAAAAGTAAGGGGCCGGTGCATGAACACTGAAGCAAACTTGAAATTACATGCAATTTAAGTTTTTCAACACGCGTCGCAAGCGCGGAGCTAAGCTGGCCGATACTTTCCTCGTAGATAGCGAATGTGATAAAACATTCCAGCTCATAAGAGCCACGTCAGCTTTCCCGCTGTCAGCTAGGAAGTTCTTAGAACTCTCACTAACAAGTCAGAAAGACTTAGCTCTTGTGCTAAGCTGTTAGAGCTAAGAATGAATTCTTCTTCTACTAAGTCCCATAAACATCTAATAGGGCCTCCTCCTCCAGCTACCGCCTGTAGCTCGGCCGATCCTCGCTTCTCGCCGTACCCATTAGCTGTGCTCTATTTAGCGACAAACTTCCGAGGAATATGTAGTGAGTATTAGTACCTGAAACCACGTTGAGTACTAGTATATGTATGTATATCTGAAGCCTGTGACAGCTTTAGCTTCAACAATTTACTTCGCCAAAGCTTCAAAGATTCGGTTTGTCTTCTGAATAAGGAAAATTCCATCCGACAACGTTGAATCGACCACTCTGACACTTTAAGCGGCAACACACACCTGGCAGGCGAAAAAGTAGGAGGTATTTGAGGATTTTTTTTCAGTGGAGAAACGTTTTTATCAAACAAACATTTTACACATTATAAAGGTCATACTTTTGACTATAAAATGTGAAATTTCCATCAAGAAATTCGGAGAAGAAGCTGCGTGGCAGCTGTTTCCGTATAACGTTCTTTTCTTCTTCAGAAAAGTTACGGCGTCTGCGGTAACCACCATATCCTCACTGCTTTTCATTTAAACACAAGAAAGGAAAAATTACTCTAAAAGTAGCAAAAAAAAACTACTATTATAAATATTAGTAAAACTACTATTTTCAATTTCTCGCAAAAGGGCGGACATTCGAACATAGAAGTCGACTTTGTGACTGCTTGTGAGTCATATGTCCATCCTCCTTTTTCGAGCTCTTAGGTGTATGTTGCCCCTTAATCACCCAACTCAGTTCGCGTTATTTTAAATGCATTGCTCGCTGTTTTATTAACAACCAAGCAGTTAAGCCTGCTATCAGAGCTGGGAAGCCGTAATACGTCCGACAACTAACTCCGCGGAGAGACATTTTTAAACGCGGCGAGGCTTTTTCAGCTCTTTAGAACGATGTATTAGTAACGGACCGCTTAGCGTTGTTCCAGAAGAAAATGCTCGATAAATCGCAGTCGCCTAGCCCTCTCGAAAAAGAAATTTATACAAGCCGCCATAAAGCGCTTTCTTCCTTCACCTTCATTTATTTGGCGCCGTTCCTATTTATTTTTATTTCGTTGCTTCCTCGCCTCGTTAGCTAATCTTTCGTGGGATTTATCCCCAACGTCCTGGAAATCTCTATTCACCGTGATTTTTGGCGGTTTTCGGCGCCGGTTGCTCGGCTTCCGAGGCTGTATCGCTCGTCGCCAAACGCTGCGACCGCCCTTCGGCACGTGAATATCATTTACGGAAATTCGATTCCCGCCGCGACCCGGCTTTGTCCGCCGACCTTTAAAGCTGCTCGCTCTTGGATCACGCAGACACTCCGTCTTTACTCAGATGATCGTTTTCCAGGCGAATGTTCTCGCCCACTGTCAGCTATAGGTCTGTGAGAAATGCAATCCTTGGGTCAGAAGGGGGTTGTTTTCGAGTTGCACGGATTACTCGTGTGGTAAACAGTAGCAGGAGTGAAAGCTGTTTGCTGTGTTTCAATCGAGTCTAGTTAGAAAAGGATTCAGAATCGAATAAGAATCTAGAGAGACAGGTAGGAAAAATATAGTTTGTTAAGGATAAAAACGATATATAGATACAGAGAAGAAAACGCAAATTAATATATAGGTGCGCGTCTTTGGCCTGCTAACGTCTTTTGGAGACTAACTTTTTACAGGATCGCGCATGTGAAAAATAATGCGTAGCACCGCTTTGCGTTGCTTCCAAATACAGATACATTGGAGGATTCAATAATTTGGATATAGATTCTTCTTAAATTAGCTACGGATAAGAATTTTCTTTAAGGATAATGCAGTATAATGAATTATTCTCCGAAAACGTAGAGTCGAAAAAATTCAAATATTATCAGAGTAGCGTTATCAATTTAAATAGAATATTTATAATCTTTTTTCGTTAACTCGTAATACTGCGCGTAAAGTTTATCAATATTATTTCGGCAGCAATTAAATTTTTATTTACTTTTCTGAAATTCTGTAACGGTTAACTACCAATTTCCCAGAAACGGTTCATGCTTGTTGTGTTTCCTCCATGGTGTATATGTCCTGTTGATTGCAATAAATATTAACTTAATCAAAACGGTTTCAATGAAGCATACTTTTAATTAAAAACGTTTCTTCTGAATCATTCCTCCCGATGCAAAGCATCGGCTTAAAACTTTTTCACGCTGCAACTGTGGTGCGAGCACTGTGGAATTTTCACGAATCTAGTAACATGTTTTTATTGCTTCCTATAGCAATGCATTCAGTAAACAAGGGATAAACTGAAAACATATCTATCGAGGGAAGTTAGGCAACCCAAAAAAATTTAGAAAATCATTCAACTTCGTGTGCAAGTAGAGTGGTTCATCCGTAACACAAATCTATTTTTTGTTGGTGCCACAGTGCGGATTTAGGGGATGCGATCACCCCTTTAAAAAAATGCAGAATTTTCTTTTTCGTGGAAGATCTCGAGAACGGTGAGAGATATCGGAAAGAAGTTTAAACGAAAGTTGCATCTCTTTTTATGTCTACAAAAATACATAAAAACGATTCTCGAAAAATCCATAATTTTCAAGTTACCCCCACTACCGATCTTTAATTCTATACTTATTTTCACACAGTCTTGTAGATATAAAAAAGATGCAACTTTTGTTTAAACTTCTTTTCGATATCTCTCACCTTTCTGGAGATATTTCACCAAAAGGAAAATTCTGCATTCTTTTCAAGGCCTGAATGATTTCACCCCCTAAAACCGCACTATGGCACTAACAAGAAATAGATTTTGGTTACCAATAAACTACTCTACTTCAACACAACGTTGCATAATTTTTTTACTTTTCGGGGTGCCTAACTTCTCAACAACTCGGTATACCTACAAGTAACATTCGTACGAAAACCGATACCATATTCATCGAAACCCCTTCGCAGGAATTAAATCTCTTCGTGGACAAAGGGAGCCACGATAACAAACGATCGCAATTTTTTCGTGCCCGCTTTTGTCCTATCGCGATTGATACTGCAACATGTGTTGCTTTACATTTCGCGACAGTCCTTGTTTTTCGTTTCATAGGCGGACAAAACGGCGGAATAGAACGCATATTTGAAGCGGGGGGCGGGGGGAGGGAGGCACAATTGAGGTGGTCAGGTTGGGTCTTTTAAATGAGAGGATTCTTCGTCAGCGAGGCCATCCATTTATTGAATATCCAAGCAGGATGACTTCCTTTGTACCTAAGACGCGATTTTCCTGACAGAGGCAAGACCCTTGTTTAAATATAAAAATTCTTGAGATGTAAGTAAACGTCGTAGTTCGCGGACAAAAGACTTTGCAAGGCGTCTTAACAATAAAATATGGAATATAAATTAAAGGTAAACGCCCCCGCACTTTAAATATTGCACGTTGCATTGTGGAGGCCCCTCGACCTTTGCCTTTAGAAAAATAGATATTAAGTCTTAAGATTTAAATTCTTTGCCGAGCTTCGTTCTCGGCCAGCCAGATCTCTGAAAGAAGCACGAGCTTCTAATTGTTTAAGCAATTTTGCAGCGATATTACCATGTTCTTTCATTATTCGCTCGCTCTCAGCATAAGTAAGTACCGCTGCACCTTGGGAGATTATACTTTTCAACTTACAGCAAACCAATAAGAATCACAGTGTACAAAAGAAGAAAGGTGTTGTAAAATTGTGGAAATTAATTTGACTTCTAATTGTACGTAGGACTGAAATTGAATATTTCAGCTTTTTAACAATATAGGTATCTTGCTATTTATTAAAAATTTTAAATACCAAAAGAAGAAAGATTTTGTAAAATTGTGGAAATTAATTTAACTTCTAATTGCATGTAGGACTGAAATTGAATATTTCAGCTTTTCAACAATATAGGTATCTTGCTATTTATTAAAAATTTTAAATACCATACATACATTATTATTATTTACAATATACAGTGAAATAAAGATGAAATGAATATAATTTCGAGGAAACAATTTTTATACCACGTATTTCCGTATTTGCAGTTATTTTTTAGACATAGTTTATACAGTGCGTTTCTGAAATATCCTCGGCAAGCTTTCAGCAATATTTTATAATTTAAAAGCAATGTTGTGATAGATACGAGTCGTTCATGTTAAACGTTTTCATTGAAACTATGTTTATTAATTGCGCTGAGAACAATATGATCGAAGATATTCATTTAACTCGCACTGTATTCTTCTTTCCCAATAAAGTAATTCTCTGAGCTACAGTGCAATCACATATGTATCTAGAATATTTCCCCAAATTGTAAACGAGCTGAAGTCCAGAAGCAAAAATATGACGAAGATGTTTCTGTTAGAGTTCCTTTGTTAGCTTCAAACATAAGAATATTTTTGAATTGGCGTTCTGGCCGTGTATGACATTCACCTAAACTTAAACGTGCCCCAACGACCAGCGTGAAGTAGAATGCCAGTCAGTGCTGGTGCTTGAAAGGAGCAATTACAGAATACCTACTCAGTCTTTGCAAAGTGAAGACTGTTCAGGAATACTAGTATTATTCCTTTTAATTTATTAACTTCCTCCCTTTCCAAAATAGCTTACAACAATTTCAATGGAACCAGATATCGTAATCTGTCTTAAGCATGGCTGCGATTTAAACTTTTGTCTCAGTTTAAATTCTTATCTTTCTGTGAAACAGATAGACTGCAGACCTACAGTTGCAGCCAATCGCTATTGTTTTGTCAGAAGTGCTTCGACGAAACAATAACTCGCGTACTTTGCCACATAATTACTGAATTCTTGGATTTGCATTTCTTCATCATCATTTTTTTTGCCACTTAATTACTGAATTCTCGGAATTGAATGTTTCGCCCTTGGACATTCATGCTATTATCCAGATTCGTAAGCCGTAACACCGTTCGCACTAGTTACCGGTATCAGCCAAGATAGGAGATGCGTCGAATATCTTGACACTACATCGGATGAACTTTTTGTTCGCCTGACTCGTTCTATGCTCGAGTAACCGCACCCACCATGGGGTACATCCTCATTAGCCCACTCTGACTCGGTCTGGTTAACTGATTGGCTCGCCAGTCATTATCTCCATTTCACGCTTGGCAAAATTCAGTGTCTGGTATCCCCATGTTGAACGTTAATAGCAGCGGTGCGTCGCAGATCGATGCAGTTAGGTGTTGGTGAGAATGAATAGGCTTAGTTTTACCATGAAATGGCGGTGTGTACTCTGCGGTCGGGATTCAATTATGAGCCGCAGGTCTCCCGAATTTCCATTCAATTCACACTTGGACGAAAAATGTACAGAGCCCCGGGCCACCGATGGGACAGTTCTATAGGTGCCTCTTCAACACAATCGGACGGATATTTTTCTATTTTATAATCTACCCAACTATACCGTACAAAACCGAGAATTGTTATAAGTATGTTGTAACGCAAACCTGGTGGATTCGTAGCTTTTAAATTTTAAAAATTTCAATGCAATTCCTTACTTTATTGCAAGCATTTCAAAGTGCATGGCCCACATTTCGACGACTGTGCTTTTGAATATGGATGGATACTCGAAACGAAATTGAGGAAGTGTCCAGGTACCCGGGTATAGAGATACGACAGCTTTGAATGCCGATGAATTGGAGCATCAGCGGCAGCGCCAGTTTTCGCAGGAAGGAATTGATAGTCGAAGCTGGTAACAACGGCTCGAAACGGCGGAATTTGCTCCGCACCTAGAGGCACACCCCTGGCGGTGGCATTTTATTAAATCATTCATTTTAATCACGTCCGCGGTCGCGGGAGATAAAAATAGCGGCCGGAGAAGCGAAGATTATTACTTCCTGCAATGGCTAGCAGGGTAATCTCTAACGGGGGGATATGAATTTGGTGGTCGTCAGTAACGGAAGTACACGGAAAGGTTCGAGATGTCATTGTTCTCCGCCCGGTTCCCGGATTTGAATTCATTGTTTGAAAGAGCCAGTTACACTGGCTTTCCATGGACGATATATTATCTGTTATTATTGCAGCTCGACCCGCGGCCACAATGGTTGGCTTTGCTGTCGAGCTGATCTCCATATTTTAATTAAAAGCTCTTGCCGCGCGCGGCGCGTCTCGTGGCGCGGCAGTCGTTTCGCGATATGGGTGCGTTCGCGACGCGCGTATGTGTCCCCCTCATGTCCTCGAAACGCGAATGAATGCCAACTAGAACTACACTTTACTCCCACCTTGAGTTCGTTCTCTTTTTTCTCTTTAACTTGAAGTTTAAAGCCGCGTTGACTGTACAGGTCGTTAGTGACTACACATCAGTTTAACAGTATCTTTACATATTTTTTATACATATGCGTTGAGCATTCCGATGTTTTTTTCATTTGATTACGTTCTCCTGGTATGTAAGTATATTTGGTACGGTCATCATTATGTCTTCTTTCCTGACTGTATCTCTGACATTCACTGATTAAGTATACGCAGACATTAAAAATTACACTGTGTTCCATATAAGAGCGTACCAACGCCCCCACCGCTTTGCGGCCGATCTGCGCAGCTCCCACGGATCGGACACACGCGATTGGTCGTAGCACTTGCCCTGCCGGTTTACTACCAATCAACAGTGTATCGCTGCGCGAAACGAGTATGCTCTAATGTGGAACGCAGTGTAGGTCAAATTTAGTTAGTAGGTATGTTAGATTATCTAGTGTCTGTTCGTTCATTATCCCTAAAAATTAATTTGCTACAAAGTGACGCCTGTTTATAGCAAAAGCATCGACTTTCGCCACAGGTTCGTTCGTTTTTCGTCATTTTTCATCTGTAAAATGAAAACTACACAACGAAATTAAAAAAGCCACGGTCGGGCACTATATACTCTGCCATATAAGAAGAAATGTTCAGCAAAGACATGTTCTGCGCTACTATTGGCTATACATGCGTGAAACGGGTTCCTTCTGATATGACAAGGAGAATAGATAATCTACTGTACTGACTAAATTCAGTCGAATTTTTTATTTCTGACGAACCAGGTCAAAATTACACTGGTCACCCCAAAGTGCTTAAAAAAATAACGCTGCCGGGAGATGGCCCATAATTATTTTATTCGTTTATATATTGCGATGCAAAAAATATCACAAGAACTTTAAAATACATACTTTCGAATACACAACTCTTTATTTAAAAAACTCTTCAAAGTTTCCCCCCAAAAAACCGAAAGTACATGTGTTTTCAGATCTCACAGGTAGGCATGATTCCTTAATGAAAATTTTATTAATTAGTTTTCTGATAGCCCTTAGTAAACGCGTAAAGCATTATTGTCTGATAATCCGATATGTGTAATGAAGAAACACTTTATCGTTCAATATTTTATAACACAAGTAACCAGCACCGCGTTACATGCACGTATAGACTAAATTGTCGAAGGATTAGTCCACACTGGCTAGCAGCACAGAGACTAACAAGAAGCCAGGTAGTCTGATTTGTTTGTCAGCGTACATTGGAAACTTTCAACTATTCTAATAAAGCACTTAACGTTTCACTTTGAAATTCGAAGGAGCATTCACCGCCACCATCCCATTCCCTCCCGTTCTCTACGTGAACCGCCAACGTGTCACTGCGGCTACAATTCCCCGTTATTCAGGTTTCTAATAAAAGCAGATAGTCCGGGAGCCTAACAAAGGACTCCAGCTTGAAACCCGGACACCCACAGCGAGTCCCGCGCCGCGCTATCCATCCTCCTCGGAATAAAAAATAAAAAAAAAACTTAATCTCTCGATTGCCATTGGCCCGCAACTTCCACTGTCCCCATATATATCCGAGAAGAACGTTTACTCGAACGATTTGCTGTTATCGGCACACATTCAATCCGCAGTTATCCTACTTTCTGGGGCTCGTATAGCCGCGCGACGCATCCGAAAGAATCTGCTAATGGATCCTCGAGACGGTTGCATTGAATATAAAACATTCAGATCAGCCCGGAGGACTCCGAGGACGGGATGGGATGAGACGCCATAGAGAGAATGGTAGACACGTAGGAGAACAAAGGGGAATAATAAAAACGAGAAATAGGAGGAACGGAAGCGTGGGGGTGGACGGTTTCGGCAGGCAAGGTCGAACGTGGACTAAGGATGGCTGCTTTATACCCGTTGTAAAATATGGCAGAAATGTCCCCTCTACGCGAAAATAGTGGGTCGTAAGAGCAGCACGGCTGGATGAAGAGGCCGCGGAGGGTGTGTCCGAGGTTGAAGTCGGGCCAGGGCGCGACGACATATGCCCTATACGATGTCAACGTGATTCCCATGCATACTGGCTGCGTGCATACACGTGCCTGCCTGCACGTGTGTACCGGGAGGTGTCGCGGCCGCACGTGTTCCTCCAGCACATTCTGAGGCACACGTGGAGCTCCGTGAGCACGCGTGCGTGTTACACTCGTAGCGGACGGAAGTTGAATTTACGCTCGGTACTGCGGGGCGACACGTTACACCGCGGCAGGGGTGCTTGGCAGAGAAGAAAATGCCTCATCGGGGTTGCGCAGCGCTATCCGGTTAAACGTTGCTGATACGTGCACACTTAATTCTGCTTTTACAGGATTTTCGTTTAACACGGTGTAGAAAAAAATTAAATTCCCTTCCCCAAGATTTGTTTTGATCTAACAGGGCCCGACATATTTGCCATTTTGAAGATTTTTACTTACTTTTAATTCTACGAAGAATTTATTCGTAATTGTTTTTCGGGGAAATGCCTCTCAATTAAATAGAAATTCTTAGAATTTGCATTTAAGGCTAGCACGGACTATTAAGTAAATGATTTGTCTGTTTTTTTAAGACTTGTTTGAGTTACAGAAATATAATTATACAGAAGAAATTGATTTGGAAGTTCGACGATTTGTTGGTATCATTGCGGGGTGGATACAATGCCCCATTTCGTCATATGCTCGGCATATTTGTTCGCGCGGATTTTTCGGGAACGCATCTACTGGGTAAAAGCAGAATTAAGGGTACTCGTTATCCAGAGTGTATACTAAAATAATAAGGGTAATAAAAAAATTCGAACGACCGTTTTGTTTGCACTAACAAGCACCCCAAGCGTGTATTCAAACGCTATTATCTAAAAAATGGTTGGAAGCACTAGAAACTTATATATACAGTAATTGTAGAAAATTGAATGCTCTTTTAATATTATTTCAAGAAAATTTCGATAGGGCTTACCATTTGTAAGGGTATTCTTTAAATCCAAGCAATTGGTAAATTCTAAACTTTACATTCATAAACTTTTTCAGGGACTACTTTTTTTTATCAAATGGCACCGTTCTAGGGAGTGAGAGCAAAGAAATACAACAACAAAAAATTCGACACGTACAAATAAGGGCCACCCTAGTGTAACTTACTGTCAGCGTTGAACGATGTATTTTTGGATCTCAAGAGCAACGACGAAGTACGTAGTAATCGCGAATCTGAACGAAGAACCATGAAGTCCTCTTGTCAATTACAAGCTGAAGAACAGGATGCTCCAGAAATATAACCTGCGGTAATTACTTGCCGATTAACCGAGGGGAGTGACACTTATTGGGCTGTCACGCTAATTTAATTCGTCGATAGCTCTGCTAACTCTGGAATCGTTAAATTTAGCTCTACCCCTGAAATAGTTCCGACATAGTAAATCGAGATTCCCCGGGTTGCTTATACGCGGCCCCGCAAAGGGTTCGAGCAAGTAGCTCGCCATAATTAGCAATTAGATGTTCGAGATTACGTGATATCATCACTTTCTGCGGCACACTGCTTCTCATTACGCGTGAAATACATTCTACCAGTGCAACAGTCCCCGCGCAGAGCGTTCGTTCCCCAGTATGTTACTTTAATTATCATCGCCACTATGGGCCATGTAACAAAGCAGTTCCTCTAGCAGTGCGCCAAGATGCTACCGAGCCCAAAGCCAAATGGTTAACCCGGGGTAAAGATTCCTCAACGGTGAATTACGGTCTCCCCTTTGCATTGCCACTTGGCGAGACGAGGGGGGTGAACAACCGCAAACGTCGCGGAGTGGTTCGCATAGATGGAAGAATCTTGGCGTCACAAACGTCTCGCGGCCCGTCCCGACTGTTTGGCGATAGTGGAGCTACGGTTACTTGATACGCACTCTCTGCTCCTGAGCATATGCGGCGCTCGGTTGCTTAGGCGCCGTTTTAATTATTGTCACCCCGCGTGTCTCCCAACCGTGAACCTATCCCCTTTCCAGCGAGTACAAGTTTCCGCTTTCGTTCCGTGCTCGGCGTGCTAAATGAACATAGTTAAGCAAAGAATCTGCTTCGCGAAGAACCGCACTCCTTGCTCGTCGTATCAGTATATTTAGCGAAGCGTGCAGATGTGCGGGGTTACAGCGAACTTCGGGAACGTGAGCTTTGTTGGAGGCTGTATCGTGCAAGCAGGTTGGTGTTATTCGTTGCATCAAGCAAAAGGGATCGAAGTGGAACAGTGGCTTCTAAATTAAGAAGCTTTTATCAGGTCCCGAGGAAAGTTCTTGCGTTTCTTTGCTAATGTATTGTATTTGTATTGCCTCCGATGTTCCTAGACTCTTTGTTAATTCTGCACATGCTTGATGCGCAGTATGTGGACTTGCTTACATCATTTTTTTTGTCTGCGCACATCGTGTTCAATACCTTCTATATTGTGCCCCAGATCCAACTGACTCGATCAATGAAGCTCATCTTAAAGCTAAACGAATGACGAATCTGTTGATATATGGTGTTTTGTGAAACTGTTTTTTTTTTTCAAACCGGCGCTATTTTATTACTTTTCAACAAAAATCTTTTGGAATTTTTGTTTCGGATAAACCTGAGCCGGGAAATCAACTACGCCATACCTCCTTTTTAAATTTTGTTTGTATAATATAAGAGTTGCTTAATAATTACCAAAAAGATTTATTTCATTATATCTTACATTTACTCAGAAAAATGTCTTTAAAAATAGCTCAATCTTTCGGCGGTTCAAAGTAGAATGACCCTTTAAGGGGTTACACCCGTTTGAACCTTCGGAAAATGTGTACATTTTGTGGATTTTCAGGCCCACCGTTTAGCCACTTAAAATCGAGAGACTTTCGGATATGTATGCATAACTTCCGAAAAACAATAGTTTTTTAACTGAAATTTTTTTATGTATAATACTATGTAAAAATAGTAAAAAAAACGGGAAATCTTCATCAAGTCGTTGACTTGTAAAAAAATCCACAAAATCTACACATTTTCCGAGGGTTCAAACGGGTATACCCCCTTAAGGAGAAATTGAACAGGGTCATTACTTCATTAGGAATATTGATGTCCACAAAGAAATGTGTTCAAAACTGGTAAACAGGTACCGCTAGATGTAGCCTTCTTTCACAGATAATCAATACTTATCCTGCGTAAGAACAGAGTAATTACCACTTATCCAAAGTATTCCGAAGCCAATATACTCATTTTATTCCTTTAATCGCTTTATTCCTTAAATCCCATTTTATTCCTTAAATGGACACAAACTTCTTTCATACCCTTGACATACAAAGTAATATATTTATTTTGTAATAACGTAACATACACTCGCCACAAAGTTGTTCAATCCGCTAAAGCTGCTAGAATGTAAGATATCAAACGAAAAACCTACCAATCCCTTTTCGAATGAAGAATTTGCGGAATTAAACTGAAGAAGAAAATATCATCGTAGGTTCGTTCGTTTACAATAGAATAAACACGTACACGTGCGCGCACATACACACACCATGTAAGAGAGTCGAAACAGGTAGAACGACAGAGGCAGATACGTGGAAGAGATACGGAAAAGTTGAGCGCGTAAACTTGAAATTGGTTGCTGGCTGCGGTCTGCGGATGCCCGATAGGAATTCCAGATATGTTCTTGTTTCCCGTCGAACTTCCAGACTCCCCGCGTGTTCTGTCTTTTGTTCATGTTCCGCACTCCTCCTGCTTGTCGTTCCCATATAAGCGATTTCGCGTTTCCGTGTCCCTTTTGCTTTAGATTCCTCGCCTTGATTCTTGCACATATTACTTCACCGCTGTCAAAAGTCTTTCAGCTTCTTACACATTTTAGAATGCTAACTATCCGTTTTACATTCTTCTTTACTTACAGTTTCAGTCGTTACAGGGTTCCACTAAATTATAGAAACTTTACCTTCCTTTGCGTATTCTCTGCTTTCCAACCCTGTATTTTAAGCGGGCAGCAAGACCTCTTTAATTGAATACCTTTAACATCGTATCTGGATTGTAATATAATAATTCACGAGCAGGAGGGCGTATCAGATCCGCGGCAATTGGTGATGCAAAAGATATTCGTGCAGAAGAGAGAAATATATAAAGCGCGAGTACTTTGAATTACGAGTACGGCTGACGCAGTAAGCAATTACCCTATTCGTTTTTGCACGAGATAAATTTTTACAAGATTTCACGTTGCATAAGTTTCCCTCCGTTTACTGCTCCGGCGAAAGTTCCTCCTGATTCTAAAGACCTGGAACAGCGTTGTACGCTTGTAATTTCTCAGCACCCGTGGACCGGAAAATTGAGAAGAACTTCTCAACGCATAATTCATCTTCAATGATTGCAACGGTAAGTTGAAGAGTATATACGAAAGCGAGGCTCGTGAAATTACGATGTTCGCATGAAGCGTAATGAATTCATACACCTCCTCTCCCTCTGTCTCTCCTATTCCACATCCCCTCCGTTGCCACCTGAAACTTTCTGCTCTACCCTTTCACACTCCTTCCTTTTCGTTTCCATATTCTCCTACTTCATCACTCCCTACTTCTTTTCCGTCGTTCCTTACCCCATCTCTTCACACTATCCTATTTTCAACCCCCTGGCCTCCCCCCCCCCACTGTTCGTCCTAACTTCAACCTCGGTTCTCCACCTCACGTTGCCCTTCCCCTGTTTCGGTATCTTGTTTTCCTTTCTCTTCACGTGCAACAGTTATCTCGCGAATAGTAAAAGTTGCACCAGCGGGCTGGTAGCTTTTGCAGTTTCGTTTAACCCCGCCCACTCGCTCCTCCGTATTCAGCCGCTGTAGGTTCGCCGTCGACTGCGTAATAGCCGAAAGAAACACTTTGTTGGGAAACACCGTCTATGTCGAGCTACGAAGCAGTTACACGAGCCTCTCCGCCCGACGGATTCGGCTGGGAAGTCGAAGGAAGTTCTTGCCTAACAAAAGAAAGCCACGAAACTTGGCAGATGAGGGGTCGCCGGAACAGTTCCCTTCCGTGGGCGGCAAGCGCTCGAGAAAACGGTCCTGGAGCCTGCGAGACCTGAAATAGCCCCTAGGACACGCTACGTTGCAGGTAAACATATAATCCAAGGTGAGGGTGTTGTTAGTAAAAGTTCAATAAAGGAGGCTCGTTAGCCGAGGAGGAACGCGGTTGTTGGGAAGCTGCATTTATTGTTGCGCGTGAATGAGTTTCAAACTTCTTCGTCGCCGATAGCTTATTTTGTAATGGACACATGGATGTTCGGAGTGTTCGAACCACCAGGTCGTTTTAAATAAGAGGCTTATTAATAAAACGAACGGAACTTTATAGCGAATAAGGGCCAAGACTGACTCCCCGACGGATTCCGAGATGTGGTGAAAAATGGCTTAGGGTTTTAAAGGGTAGCTGGAGAAATATTGGCAGGGATAGGAGGCTATCGCAGGCTTCGAGAATTCAAGATGACACATTGTTTTCGAGTCTAAGTGACGTGGTCTTCCTAAGCAGGAGTGGCACGGTGTTTGCAAAAGGAGAAAGCGAGAAATATTTGTAAGCATGAGTATTTTCCGAGGCCAGTGCAAATTAAAGTGGCAAATTGTACGTATGAAGAGAAACACAAGTATTTCACATAAAATGAGTTCTAACTTCAGAATTCGATTCTCAAACAGCAAATATCAAAGCTGAAGCCGTAAAGCAGTCTAAATGCCTTCACTTGCAACTAAATTTGGTAAGTTTAAATTAGGGTTGTTATAAACAAATTATTCCCCTCGATATAAAAAATCGCTAGTTTTACTTGCCACTCTAATACTGTTCCCCAGCAACTTGTAAAAGTGTAGAATTTAGTATCATTATGAGCAGAATTTTCAAAGATCCTTTCAAATTTCCACATGGTGACCCAGAGGAAAAGAAAAAGAATTAGTGGCCGTTTTTTATAAAAGTCTCAGCAATTCTTTTCATGCGGCCTCTTCTCTCTGCCTCTGTGCTACCTCGCGCTGTCAATCAAACACTGACACGTTGCAGCGTGGCACGAGCACGGCAAACAGAGCAGGGTGACGTAATGGGCTGCTAGTGAACGCGCCGTAACGCGACCATGTTTGCCGCGGAGTCGCGTAGAAAGAACGACAGAAAGAAATGGAATCAAGGGATAGGTAGTCTTCATTTGGGTGCAAATGGAGCTTTTTCGGGATCGACGTTTTAAAAGTTTACTGCTGCGAGGCATTGTTTGGCCGACACTGGGCGAAGACAAGGGGTGAGTTGGCCGAGGCTTTGATTAACGGGCGCCACCAGGGAAAGCCCTTTCGCGATTGTTTGCCACCCCGTGCTGTCTCTGTCCGCCTTTGTTCTTCTTGGCCTGCTGTTCCTCTCCCGCCTGGTCTGTTCTTTCGTGTGGTAGTTGGCTCTTCCGTTGTTGCCCGTTTCCTCTTTTTTTCCACGCACCAGTCATCGAACTGTTTCTTCTGTGCTGTTCCTCGACATTATCCCCTGCCCCTCCTCCTCTTCTCATTCCCTCTCGTACTTTTCCTCATTCCTCTTTCCACGATTGCCTCGTTGTTGATCTGGCAAGATACTGTTGGAAACCGGGTGAGAAACAGACACCGATAATGCTCGAACAATAAATATATTTTGGTGAATATATCTTAACAGATTCGATCGTACAGTTTTAAGGAGTCTTAATATATATTCCAGCTATTTTGCTGAGGAGAAGATGATTGCAGGCTTTAACTACAAGATGACTAATTTTAAATCAGCTTTCTTTGAGGTTCTGGAGTCTGTGAAGACAGGGGTGACGTGTAATGTATAACGAACACGGGGGTGTGAACCAGAACTTATAGGATTGATCCTTTGGTGACTATAAGAGCAGTATGGTGGTAAGGAATAACTGGTCTGTTGTGTTGCAGTAGTACCTATTATATACAGTGGGCGTTCGTGTGTATACAGGGTGATTTTAAAAAGGAGTACAGAATTAACAATGTAGATAGTACATACCGAGCCGAGTAAAAAATATTTCATAAGTCGACAAAGTTTTCTTGCTCGAATTGGAAGCGATTTTCGATACTGATAATCGAGTGATTTGCCTGTTTCTTGTTTCTTCTTCTATTCATCGGATGTTAAGTAAAAACGATGGATTACTCTGCCACGTAATTACCTCGGTGTTTACAATACATATCCTGTGTGTTATCTCTCCATTTCCATACGTACTTCACATACACGTATACAGAATTGCGACCTCTTTCAAAAACTGCTGGTCTGACCATAACAGGCGTTCTCTACTTGCTGGACACTTACTCGTAAAATTAAAGAATTATGACACAAAAGTAAATATTATTATCGATTGAAACACGAATGGCACACCATTGTTGACACAGTAAGATGAGCTATTGGAGGAAACAATTCCTTCCTTCTCACGAATAGAAGGAAATACATCAATCGCGATACTAACATCGACAATCGTTTCCAACTCTAACAGCGCTGATTTTTCGACGTATATTTATTAAACATTTTCTGCTTAGCTTAGTAAATACGAACTACCCTGCTAGTTATAAATTGTTCCCTAACAATACCCTGTATAGTTTGAAAATAAATCATTGAAGAAACAGGAATGGATTATGCGAGGCTCTAGAGCAGGCATAATCTCGTGTAATTTCATGTAACTTGCTTATTTTTGTTTAAAGTTTTCTTTAGTATAAAGTCTCTCAGTACCTTCGGTATAAAATTATTAATATAAGCGAATATAAAATTAATTACCCTGACTTTCTTCTCTTAATATAATACCAGTAGTATTACCAAAGTTATGCATGTTGAGTATTGTTGCAGTAATGCAGTCATGTAATCTTCTCTGCTCTCTGTTTTATACTCCTCCAGCTCCTTGTTCTTCTACTTACCCTCCTACACGAGCTTCTTTTCAGTACAATCCTGCGATTTCCGCCGACTCTCTTATACGGTGTAAACCCTCCTTTTCGCAGTACATCTCACTTAATTTCTCCGCAAGACAACCCAGTTTCTTCAAGATCCAGAGGTAAGATATCCTACCGTCATTAAATTTTGCCAGTGTGTATGCAACCATTTCAAGAGGTTTTACGCTGCTGAACATCCACTTCCAGGCAACTCCTCATAACTCTTCATTTAGATTCTCGTTCCTGCCCGGTGTGCGTGCTCATCTTTACTGAGATTTTCATATTTTTATGACCTACTGAACCTCCAAGGGTTTGCTGGCACACAGTAGCTATGAGTGTTTAAAGTTGCAGCGCATCACATTTTTCTCGTACCTCCTGCAATTTCCAAACTTTTACATACAGTTAGCACTGCGTTATTCAGAGAGAATAGAGTTTTCAAAAGCAAAATGAACAAAGAAAAACGTTGGACAAAGTTTATTCAGGAGCTTCACACCCCCTTAACATTCTTCAGTCACGCACAGATCTTTGGGACTATGTACACAGATGTGGAAAGAAAACACTTTCAAAAGTAATATTGTATAGCTGTATAAAGATAGTAAAAGTAGTATATTTTTATATAGCTCATGGACGGTATTCTTCCCGCTGCTTCGAGCAATATTAAGATACTATCAGAAATTTAAATAAGCCCTTATTCTTCTGCGTCATGTACAATCGTATCTTAAACCAGCGCGCATCTTTCCAGCTAATTTCCTTCTGCATGGGTCTCATTCCCGTTTACCTTTCTTACATCGAGTGGGGTAACTGCTTATTGCGTATTATTCCCCCTGCTATATTTTCAATTTCGTTGGGGCCAGCCGCTGGATTCAGTGTGACTAACCGAAAATAAAGGAAATCGCTCTCTATGCGCTTCTCTTCTTTCTCTTGCTTCAAACATGCGAGTTAGAATCCCTTTGCCCTTTACTTTTTTCTTCTCAAATGCCTGCCTTCCTGGCCTTGTTCTTTCTAACTAAACTGACACGAGGCAGGGGAGAATGCGGAAATTTGCAGTTATAAATTTACGAAGGAATTGCTTTTACAAAATGAAGTTTCAACACAACGTTACGCTCGTATCGATCCTCTTTGATGTACCGTCCACAAGTCCCTTTATGTCATGGCAGTATTACAGCAAAGCGAAAAACTAATATTGGCTACCTCTTGTTTCCCATTTCCAATATATTCGTGGAAATGTAAACGAGCTCCATTACCCATGCTCAGTGGCATCTGCATAAAAAATCCGACAATGAGATAATTAAATGTAAATTCCATTTAGCTCTTTAAACACGGCCGCAGAACAGTAGACAAACATTTATTGGTATTGTAATTGAACTTTAACAGAAGGCACATTTGTGTTTCTTCTTGTCTAAATTTACACAATGCTCTGGCGATACTTCTGCTACGTTATTATTGCGTTTATTCGTTTGCAGAGAATTTATTTCGTTGAGTGAATGTTTATTTATCTTTTCACTTTAATACTGTTTAAAATTCTGTTTTCTGTAATGTAGAGATTTTAGGTCAACCAGTAAGATTTCATACGAACCGACATAGTTTTGATATCTACAATTACACATATTTATTACAAAATGTTAACAATAAAACACTGAATAATACACTTAGTTCTTAGATTTTCAAATATTCTCTCTCTCTAGACGACTCTTTCTTAAAGAATCTCTTCCTGTCCTCGAGATTGACTCCGCGCACTCGTCCAGAGTCTTCATCTGCGGGCAAAAATTTAATTTACATACAAATTTCGAATAACGAATAAAAGTTAAAAAAAATTATTCGACGCGGGTCGAATAAATTTAATTTTCAGCGTCGAAAAAGTTTGTCAGCTTTAACTTTAACTTGAACATCAGCTTCAGCTTCAGCTTCAGTTTTAGCTTTAGCTTTAGCTTTAGCTTTAGCTTCAGCTTTAGCTTTATTCGTCAAATAATCTAACGTTAACTTAACTTTTATTGGATCTGTCAGTTAAATAATTTTTCAATCATAAAGAAACTTCAGTTAACCAAGGTTAAAGAACAATGTTTGGAAAGAATAGTTATCCAAATAATTTGGGATATCTGCATTTTATTAAGACGGCTTTCAATCTGAATCGTACGAGGTCGTTCCCTCTACTTCTCAAAACTAGCTTCATTCTCAGTTCACCACTATCGGCGGAATTAATTCCAGACTGTTGCTTCCAACAGACTCCGTCGAGGCATGATATAACTTTGTACTCAAATGGACTGTTCCATTATACTTGCGTGCATCAACAGTTAAACGAGCCACGTTCTGGTGAAGAGTTGATCTCGCGCCATTGGCTAAGACGGCCACGTTCCCTTACCTTTTAAATATGTACGAAATCACTATCTTCTCTATCTTTGTCTTCCGCGAGATTAAGTCGAACTCGTTCGAGGAGTAATCGAACCGTTTCTTCGTATGGAACTGCGCTCTCAAGTCCGTCTTCCGTGCTATTAGATTGCGAAAGAGTAGAGGAGTACACAACAATATCGAACAGTTCTTACAAAAGGAAGACAGAGAAGTATTTGAATTTATTTCGGTATCTCGCTATAAAAGAAAAGTAATAAATATAAAAATAATAATTTTCGCGTGGTTTTTAAATATTTCAAATATATTTGAACTAATCACATCTCTAGTATATCTTAGGAAGTTATTCTCTTTACACTTTTTGGGGGAAAGTTTGACAAACTTCAGACGGCGTTAACAAAAGCCATTGGCAAGTTTATGCTCATATTACGATGGTGGCAAGATGCCCCGTTTTCTGCATACACCGATAAAACAGCTCCCCTTGAAAACATATAAGTTTTATTTTAAACATTTCTTCGTGCAACTGGTATTTTACGGGCACTTCGAGGTGGTAATTTCAAGTACCTTGTATATACATTTTATATGTTCATGCGAACGAACGTTAAATTTTTTCGAGGTATAATTCAAAAGAGGAAGTATACAGTATGTGCTCGAAATGATCTCCACGAGATTTAATGTATGCATGGACTTGTCTTGAAAAAATTCATTGTTTCATTGTTTTCTACGAACTGAGGAAACATATGGTTCCATTCGCCGCACATTTTACCCATTTTGAATCACATACTAAACTATATTTATGAACACCCATGTATGGGGAAAAGAGGGCCTATGAAATAACTTCTGGATTTGAATTTTTTAGATTTTTACTTGTACAGGAAATTTGGAGCAGAGCATGTGTATATAACTATTATCTAAGGTTGATTAAGAATTTTTCTCATATTTTTTATGAAAATTCAACGATTAATTAGTTTGCTAGGTGACGTAAGTAGTATAGTAAAGAGAGTTCTAACCCGTATTTGAGTTTTGCGTTCAATACACGTTCAGAGTGGTACGATAGACGTTCAACATACGTTCAGAGTGATACGATAGACGTTCAGAGTGGTACTGGCGCCATAGGTGTATTGAACGTCTATCGTACCACTTTGAACGTGTTCACTTTGACCGAACTGATGTATCTTATTCGAATTCCCCGATTGCTCTAGATTCAACAGTTTTATTTACCGAAGGGGGTGTGTTTCAGATGAAATTTCGGTTTCTTATAACAGTTATTTAGAATGATATATAAGCTATAAAAAGGATATATATCAATTTGAAATATTTATTTTCGGAACCGTTTCAACCTCTGCAACAACTAGTTCCAGTACTGGTCTTCATACGCCTTTAATAACGAAATTGTGGCAAACTTGAAGTTAATGCTGCTAGGAGGCTTCAATAATCTGACTTCATCATGAACTTCCAGGAACTGTCCATTCCAGATATGCGTAGTTTGTGCAATTTGAATCCCAGGAACAGGTTAGACTTCTCTTTGGCTCCACGATTCGATTATCTTGAGGGTTGAACAATGAACTTGTGTCAGTTGCGGTTATATTTGCTGGAAGATAATATCCACTGTGTATAGACAATGGCTTGTACATTATTATGCCACTATATGCGACTATTTCACACACGTTGTCATTCTTCCGTAGAAACAGTTAGCTAGCTTTCTGATTTTTAATTAGTTATTGGGATTTCAAGACCTGGTTTTGCCAATGTTTTTAACAAGTTGAGAATTTGGAGATTTGACAGAGTTTGAGACCCTTTTCAGGATGAAATAGATTTGAAAGTGTTGTAAGTTCTGAAAATATTCACGGGAAAAGGACGATGCCGACAAATAACAACTGAATCAAGATGACGGCAGGTGCGTTTGTCAAAAAACGTAGAATGACGCAATAAAGATGTTACAAAGAAATACTTTCGCTGTTATACCGTGCCCCGTGTTACAATCTACCCCACCTGACCCTACATACCCGACAGAAAAGTTCAGAAAAATTCTGAGTATTACTTCAAACATACCTTGATATGCAGGCCAAACGCTAGACAGTATTAACTAATAGTTTTTGTTAAATAAATTCCCAAGGATGGTGCTGAAAACGGGCAGTTACATTAGAGTACCCCCTTAAATCTTCTCGAGTCCCATCGTTTCTTCGAATCGCAGTGCCACGAGCATTACCTGCCAAACAGATTATTCTACTGCACATGCGTAAAAGGAAGAATGCCAAGGGAGCCAGAGTAGTTCACTGAAAGCGCGTTCTTTAAACGTCGAAGCTTAAAAATGGCGACGAGCACGAGCTGCTGTATTCTCCCATTGCTACGGGGAGGTAATTAAGTAAGATGCCCGTTCAGGGAACCACAACAGATGCTTGAGCGCTTCCGATTTCGAAGTTTAGTTCGTCGACGCGCCCTGATAGCCTGTTTCGTCTCGAAATGGTGCTTAAGCGTTCACGGGAATGGGATCGCTCTTTCCGTCGTTTGCATCCATCTTCGCGAACGCGCTGAGAAACTTATTGTTCCACCATGGTTGCTCGTGACGTGCAACGGCGGCTTCTTTTTTTCGTGGCCTCTTTCCGACGATCGCTTCGACGCTGAGAAATTCCACCAATTTCTCTGGCAGTTAGTGGCTCGCGGCACGTATCTCGCTCGTGCTCGAATCCAAAACGAACCGATAACTAGGGAGACACTATTCTTCTGCGAAGTTGAAGCCACAACGTGAAACTACTTGTTCCTCTTACTCGGGGTGGACTATGACGTCGCGGCTTGCCAGAGTTGGGGTAAAAGTTTGTTCCGGAAGAGCTGAGTTGTCATGGAATATTTAAACTTACAGATCGGAGGATTTTCTAACGAGCAGCAGCATCGGGTGCTCTGACGTGCGTATCGCGATTTTATTAGCGAATTGAAGGGTGTAAAGGGTGTAATCTCCGTTACTCGTGATGACGAGGGTAGGCGAGACCGGGGGTAGTTGACTAATTTTTATAAATAGACCATTGGCATTTTGTTGACTTGTTGCACACCAAAAGTTTAAAAAATTCATTAGGTATACAGGCTTAATTTTTAAAATTCTTTTAATTGAGTCTAGGTCGTAGTTTTTATTATATTTAGAGCAGTGAGACGAATAAGTCAACAAACCCCGGCTGTGGGGTTTGTTGACAAATATGATGGGGTTAGTTGACTTGACATTTACTATTTAGTTTTAACCCTTTGCCTGCGAAAAGCGTATATATACGCAGCCAATTCCATCAAGATAGTATATTCGCAAATGTGTCTGTCTAACAGCAAAAGAAAAAAAAAGAAAAGTTGTCGCAATCTCGATAAAGTAAATATAAATCAATAAGCGACCCCCGTTCCCGGCATAATTCATCAAATCGCTTATTGCCGTAGTTAAAGGGTGAAGAATTAAAAAGTGTTTGAACTGAACAGCTGAAGGAGGCATACTTCGGACCGTCCTCTTATGACCCACGTTTGTATAAACAGTCTTTGTTTAATATGATTAGCCGAGTATGCTGGAAAACTTTACCCAAGCAGTTTAGGAACACGCTGCACAACAGTTTGAAACAGTTATTTCTGTAAGAGTTTCAATCCCTTGTAAACGCCGGGGTATAGTTTGGGAAATTATGGTAGGTGGCACAGAATACTAGGATAATACAGGACTAGGATGATACAGTGGTTAGACGACACAAGGGGTTAAGAAGATACAGTGTTTGGGCTGTGCAGGATTTGGATGATATAGGAAACATCCGTTTTAAGGATAATATTTAGTGCAGCGGGGAAGGGTGCAATACAGCTCATTAAACTCTGAATTCTTGAGTTAAGAGGTTACGCCACACTGAGACGCCCAAAACAGCACCGAATTAGACGAATTTTCTTTTATGATACTACGAGGTTGAAAATTATTCCTATAATTCTTGTGTTTAGGGCATGCATTGATGAATATATTGCATAAATATTGTAGAGAAATATTAAAAAATGACCGAGTTATGTGTTGTCCCGCGAAGCTGCTCGCAACCACTTTTCTTTCAAATTGGATAGCAGCATAACTTGTTCAATTTTTATTCGATTCACTTGAATTTTTAGTAGTATCTTCTATAATAGATTATCTACAGAAGTACACACAGATTTTACAATTCGTTATAAAGATTTTTTGCTACAGGCAATTTTAGACACGATTTAGGCAAATTTTTCAGGTAAAACTGATATTCTCTTAAAATAGCCACAATTTTCACACGAATCAATATTTTTGACAAATCGATGTGTACTTCTGTAGCAAATGTCACGTAAGTAATGAGAATTTACGGTCTTTTATCCTACGTCAAAGTGTACGTGACTTCTACTGCTATCCTTGTAGAGTGTCTTTTCAAAAACTGCAATACTGGAAGAGCACCGGCACCGCCATTTTGTTCGGAAAAAAAATAGTTACAATTTTCTTATATATGCCATAAGGCATGTAGAATAACCCCCTTAAAAAAGTTTTTCCATTTATTTCCTAGTTTCGCCCCAAAAAAATCTGAAAGTTAGGTACGCATGATTTTTGGGCCTCTGTGTTTTCTTGTAAACCATGCAACATTCTCTACTGGCCAGTGAGTTCGCACAAAACTGACGATACCGTCTCTGAGAGACATTTCGATCAGTGTACCGATGGCTTATTGTTTTAAGTATATCGCGACGGTCACGGAAGCCACGTTTCTGTCGCGAAAGAAAAAACTACGAACTATGCTCACAGAAACGAATCGATGTCTGTTTCAGTGCCGAAGGTGGAGATCGTCGACGAGCACGGCACCACAGCTGGGGACAAATTCTACAAAGCGGGCAGCACGATAGAATTGAAGTGTGTGGTCAGCAATATACCCCAGCCTACCGGATATGTTACGTGGCGGCATGGATCTCGAACGCTGAATTACGACACCACTCGCGGAGGAATCAGGTAAGCCCAGAATGTACGATCTAATGGCACAGACATTGATTTCGCCGCGCCCCCCGAGTCGGATATAATTTCATGGGAAATCCTGTAATAACACAATCGTGTAATATCCCGATAATAATCGGGAAGCGAGATTGATATTACGCCCACTGTGGAGATTTAGTTTCATTTGATCCGTGAAAATCTTTCGCGGCAATTTCTCGCCACGAAGACTCGAGGCGAATAATTCTGGAGTTTTTTTTTTAAAAAAAATTCGTATTATTGTTTTAAATTCCCTCGCGCTATATTTTCCGCGGGAAAAATTGGAATTCTATGAAGGTTTTTAGTGAACAGTTTCATATTTGAAACCGAGCTTATTGGCTCTAGGTGAATAAATACGGGCGGCCAAGTTCCGTTTTTTTTTAGGATATTTATACAGGAAGTGAAACGACGCGTGGTGCGTTCTAGCGGATATATTTTATTAGAGAACAATGGAACAACTTCCAAGGCAAGCTGGGCTTGCCCGAGCAACGGAAACCCATTTAACAGTTACACAGTTACCCAAAGCTACCCTACAAAAATGTGTATGTATAATCGGGTGGTTTTGGCGAGGTTCATTAAATATGTTCAGGGGTCAGGAAAATGTAATGGGGGTTGAAGCTGGTGAGAACCGCGTTGCAGGCAGTTTATTCCGAAATAATTTAAAATAATCGATAACACAACGCATTGAAGCTGCTTGTTAAATCAAACCAGTCACTTGTGCATTAAAAGAGTTTCGAGGAGGGCGCAACATTTCGCTCTGAAATTGCACTTGCCAGATACCTACTCTGATTTCGTATTGTAAATCAGAATTTCCAGTTAAACTTTCGACGCCGGTGGTTGATTGTGAACATGGCCGTTATGTAAAACTGGAAGTGGCTTTTGCCCCGCGGAACTTAAAGTACAATCAGAGAAGAGATAATGGAAGCGCATCGAAGTTCCTGGGGGATACTTTAAATAACTTCCGCCGAACCACTGTAAATACATTATTAATAATTTCATTTAACTCGAACTTGAAGGGTGAACTTGCTACCTTGGGCGATTTCGTAGTTCCATTTGTATTGGAACAACAAATGACCACTCATTGGACGATTTTTTGAATGTGTTTTGGAGAGTAAAAGAAGAAATTAATTCCTGTAATTTAGCAGGAAGACTGGACTACTTTAATTACGAATTGGACAATTAGTCAGTAATATTCTGTTTGGCACCAATTATATCCAACAAAAATGGCAGACAGTCATGAGGTCGCAGGTGTTCGTATATAAATAAACTGTGGCTTCGTTATTGATTTTCATTAATTGCTCACTAATTACCCAGGACCTGATAACGTCAATAACTATTTGTACATGCATTAATTAGTCTGGTACATATTCAGACTGTACTTTAATGATCTATCAAATTTAGGCAGAACGGACCATGTTTCTGTTCGATATAATTATGTCGGATCTCGTTCGATTTAAATGATCAAGTAGAGATTTAAATAATACTGCAGCAGTGGGATATTATTCATTTCAATCACTTTAAAACAATGTGCTTTGTCAAATGATTGCCAGCGCAAATTTTTAAGGGATGTGAAAGGAATATTTTAATTTTTATATCTTGCCACCATAGTAAGATATTAAATATTAATTACGAGTGTGGACTATGATAACCGATTGTTTAAACGCAAGTATCTCGAAAACAAATGAGCAGTTGCACCCTAGAAGGGGGTGTTTCTTGAACAATTTGATATTACTCATTGGTTCTGGTCCCCTCTTCGTTAGTAGCCGCTGCATAACTGTGGTAGCTATAAAGAGTTGTCATTCAGATGATTGAAAAAAATTAGCGTGTCTCATGCTAGATTTCCTTAGATTAGAGACAAAAAAGTTTAGCCATTCGAGGTGACTTTCCTATTGCGAATCACGTCGAACACGTTCCTTTTAGAGTCCCTATAAAAAATTTATGGCGGTTTATTCAGAAAATTATCTACTTCAATCCTGCTATAAAAAAACATGTTTCCATTTAGTAAAACGAAGGTCACCCTCAAATCTCTGAAACGCCTCCACCCAGAAAGATTTTGCTTGGTTCATTTTATGTCCACCGTAAAATCTTTACTCGCCTTTAGTCTAACCCATTCTTCTCTACAGATAATAATGTAGACGTAAATGAAGATGACAGTTTTACGTGTCCCACCCTGTATTCTTCTTATACAATCGTGTGCAACAGAAAGATCAAATTTGCATGCGACTTTTCACTTTTCAGCCGACCGCAAAAGTGGAACAAATCGAACTCAGCCCACATTTAATGCGAACGTTCAAATTCTTACTATAAATAATCTTTAATATAACTAATTTGTATCAGGACAAACAAGAAGTCCTGCCAATTCACCATATCCTCCATCTTCATAAATTTATTGCTAGAAAAAATTGAAAAAAGAAAAATTAAAACCGACTTCCAAAAAATTAAAATGCGCTAAAATGTAAGAAATAATTTTTTCCCTTATTTAATCTACGACTCTCATATTTTTTAAGTCGGCGCCAGATTTACATAGTGCAAATGACGAGGCGCCAATTTAAAAAATATGAGAATCATAGATTAAATAAGGAAAATTTTTTTTTTACTTTTAGTTCATTTTTATTTTTTTGAAGTCGGCTTTAATTTTTTTTTTGACTTCTTAGTTTTATATATATTGACACAACATGCTGAGGAGTTATGCGGGGACAAACATAAAAAAAATAAAAAAAATACATAGGGGAGACCGGGGCTAAAAGTTCCGGGGGTAAGTTGTTCCGACGGCTCTATCTTCAAAATAAAAAGAGCGTTGTACTTTAAATTATTTTTTCCGTGTGAGTTGATCACGCCACTCTGTCGCCCACTTTAATAGCGTCCGCGACAGCGAATTGTGTGGTTGTAAGCAAGGACCTATTAGTCGCGTACCAGATAAGTAAAAAATTTTCTATCATTACTTTTTGGTCTATTTCAATTATTTAACGTCGATATTATAGATTGAATCGTTTTTATCGATCAAATGACATTTAAGAACATGGTGTAATAGTGTTTATCGTTTGAATACATGTATAAGCAGAATAGTCTTTGAAATTGCTACATGTGTCGGTAGGGGCTAGTTGTTACCGTGACTTGGGGCACGTTGTTACCGTAAAAACTTGCCCCGCCGCAAATAGGTCTGTGAAGATAGCACCCCCAAATTCGATTTTTTAAAAAAACTCAACGGCATTCGTTTGTTCATCGTGTGCCCACGTTTGTCCATAAAAAATTTTCGTTTGCCCACCCTTCAAAAAAAAATTATGGCAAAAAAAAATTTTCATCAGCACCCCCATGAAAACATTTTAATGATTTGTCGGTGGGAAATGATTGTCCTTCGTTTGCCCACGTTTGCCCATAAAAAAATTTTTTTGCCCACCCTCCAAAAAAAGTTATGAACAAAATAAAAAATTTGTCTTCATCTCCCACGATGAATGCATTTCAATTTTTTAAAAGAAGGATACGAATATACCCGACCTGGCCACGTTTGCCCACTCTCAGATTTTATTTGCCCACCCTCCAGAATTTAAATAAAAAATAAAAACCTCGAAAAGAAGGGTACAGGTGAAGCGATCGCGTTAAAGTTCGATTTTTCTAGAAAATATTATCAAAATCGGTCTTTCAACGATGCAGTCCGTTAGTTTAGATGTAGAAGAGATTTGCCCATGCATTAATTTCGTATGCCCACCCTCCAGAATCGAATTATTAATAAAGATAGCCAAGAAGTGCGATACCCGTTGAAGCGATCGCGTTAAAGTTCGATTTTTCTGGAAAATATTATCGAAATCGTTCTTTCAACGATGCAGTTCATTAGTTTAGATGTAAAAGACATTTGCCCATGCATTAATTTCGTATGCCCACCCTCCAGAATCGAATTATTAATAAAGATAGCCAAGAAGTGCGTCGTTGGAAAGAATTCGAGTGTATCGCAGACATCTGTTTACGTTTCGGCAGTGGCACTCGGCGCTGCTACCCTTTAGGGTATCAACGCTGCGTGTCGTCATCGAACGTGCCGAAACGTAAACAGATGTCTGCGATACCCTCGAATTCCTTCCAACGACGCACGAAAGTCAGTCGGTCTACAGAGTTCGGACGCGACTCTTGCGAGACCGTGCATTCATTTACGGTTTGTGAAGTAACTGTGAGATTATATTATTTTCCGTTGTGCGATATCATTGCGGTAATTAGTGAAAAATGACTAGAAAACCACTCTGGTGATATTCTGCACATGCTGCAGATGTGTGAAAAGTGTGAAGTGTTCGATGAGCGATACAAATTTAAGTGTCGTTCCAATAAAGTGAGAAAGAAGTGTGTGCAACATTTTTTGGATAACATGTCACCAAACACCTTCAACCTTTACGGTGAGTACAATTGATTTTGATAATTCATTCGGGAAAAAACGAACGGAAAGGTATTCGGTTCAACGGGTACCGCACTTCTTGGCTATCTTTATTAATAATTCGATTCTGGAGGGTGGGCATACGAAATTAATGGATGGGCAAATCTCTTCTACATCTGGACAAACGATATGCATCGTTGAAAGAACGATTTTGATAATATTTTCCAGAAAAATCGAACTTTAACGCGATCGCTTTAACGGGTACCGCACTTCTTGGCTATCTTCATTAATAATTCGATTCTGAAGGGTGGGCATACGAAATTAATGGATGGGCAAATCTCTTCTACATCTAAACTAACGAACTGCACCGTTGAAAGAACGATTTTGATAATATTTTCGAGAATAATCGAACTTTAACGCGATCGCTTCATCTATACCCATTTTTTCGCGGTTTTTATTTTTTATTTAAATTCTGGAGGGTGGGCAAATGAAATCTGAGAGTGGGCAAACGTGGCCAGGTCGGGTACATTCGTATTCTTCTATTAAAAAATTGAAATGCATTCATGATGGGTGATGAAGACAAATTTTTTATTTTGTTCATAACTTTTTTTTGGAGGGTGGGCAAAAAAAAATTTTTTATGGGCAAACGTGGGCAAACGAAGGACAATCATTTCCCACCGACAAATCATTAAAATGTTTTCATGGGGGTGCTGATGAAAATTTTTTTTTGCCATAGTTTTTTTTTGAAGGGTGGGCAAACGTGGGCAAACGATGGACAAACGAATGCCGTTGAGTTTTTCCAAAAATTCGAATTTGGGGGTGCTATCGTCACAGACCTACCGCAAATGTATAAATTGTTTCCGCTGTGCTTTAAGATGCGAACATATGAATGAAAGGCGGAAAGGGACACGACTTCGATCGAAGTTATGCGTAAAGATAAATAAAAACTGTCGCTTTTGGTTTTCTTTTAAAGATATTACATTTTTGTTGGTCCGAACCTTCATAAATAACCATTATTAATAAAATTCTGCTTTATTTCATTAGAAAATGAAATATTTCATTAAAAGGCAACTCTTATATCATAGTAACAACTTACCCCAATGCGATAACAACTTGCCCCATATAGGGGTAAGAAGTTCCGCTTCGATCAGCCACAAATAAATTACTCTCTATGGGAAACCTATTACAATATATTCAACACAAGCTTAAAATCAGAAGATATAATAAATTTAACAAGAAATTAGTCAATAGTGAAGAGAATAACTACATTATTTTCCAGTCATTTTTATGGTTTATCGAAATCGGAACTTTTAGCCCCGGCCTCCCCTACGTGTCGAATCTATAACCTCCTCCTTTTTGAAGTCGGTTAAAAAGACAGAAGGGCCATTTTGTTTTGCACGCGACGCTGTATTGTTTTATGATATTCCTATACAGTGGCGCACTCAGGATTTAATTTTGGGGGAGCCGAGTTGGACGGATAAAAATATTTTTAATGCAAATTCAATAAAATTCATTTAACGAATAAAATTCAGTTTCCTTTTCTTTTTATAAAGCGCCTTTGGGGATGCCAGGGAGATATTAGCCTCCCCTCTGGGCGTGCCACTGTTCCTATGTACATATATAGCAAACAATGATCATTTGGAGCCATTTATGTTTCGAAACGGATTAGACGGTTTTGTTCTTTCTCCTGGCGCGATTTTGTGCCGTTTAATTATAACGAATCAGCACTGCACAACCTCTGACCGCGTGACCAATATTCAGATATGGTTTCCGGGCGGTCTAGTAATTTCGTTGACCAGGGGCTGATAGTTTATGCAGGCTGCATGGCGATTCTAATTGCTTCGATAAAGAATGGAGCGTTCGGTGAATTTTGAAAGGCTTTCATTAAAGTTCCCCGAACTGGCAGCCCCGGCCCCGGCGTGTGTGACTTAATTGGTTATAGATATGACAGAATTCATGAATTTTAAATAGCATCGCTCGGTTATACCCGCTTCAAAGTGGCCTCCCCTTCGATCACAGAGAGTCGACGGTAAATCGATTTCTGACCATCGATCGTTAATACGCTCCGCTGTCATTTCAAGGGAATTTTCTTCTTGTCGTTCTGGAGTATCAGCGAAATGGTAATAGCGGATCACTTTAGAACGTCGCTGTCCACTGATGTTAATTTCATGGATTCTAAACAATCAAATTTTCATTTCAGCTAAATATTATAAGAATGTTTAACCCTTCGTGGTCACACCTTCTTGCAATCACAAATTGGTCACATTGGGTGCACTGCAGCCCGCAGTCATTTTTGAGGTACCATTTTCGTGGTTTTGAATCTTTTAACTTTTAAGTGATAATTAATCATGCTCTAATAGTCTTTTCCTAGAAATATGGATTTAAATATGATGAAATTACACAGTTCGTCAGCCATCTGGACTTGTAACATTCCATAGCCGATTCTTATAGATTTTTGAACGCTGAAAACCCTCATTTTTTCAAAATTCGATTTTGAAAAAAAAAACTGCAAATTTTCAACTTTGAACATCTTTTGTATCGAAACAGTAATAGTTATTCGGTTGCTTGTTGCGTCAAATTATTCTATGAACCCTTCCGAATAAGATATAAGTTATTAGTGCATTATGGAAATTTAAATATGTTTAAACAACGATCGAAGGGAAAAGAGCACCAGAAATGCACCCATTTTTGCAGATATCTTTCATTTTATTTCCAAAACTAAGGGTCTGAGAGAAAATCTGACTACTCCAAGCGATGCAACAGACATTTTTCCTTCGGAAAGCATCAACAGAAGTGGTAACTCGCGTTTTGTTTATAATACAGACGCGAAATACTTTGGCGAAACGTGCGGCGCTGACAGTGGTAGTCACGCGCGTTACGCGATTCTGTGACGCTGTCGACGGCGCACGTTTTGCCAAACTATTTCGCCTCTGTATTGAAAACAAAACGTGATTTTACCACTTCCGTTGATGCTTACCGAAGGAAAAATGTCTGCTCCATCGCGTGGAGTAGTCAGATTTTCTCCTAGATTCTTAGTTTTGGAAATAAATTGAAAGATATCTGCAAAAATGGGTGCATTTCGGGTGTTCCTTTCGGCTATTGAATGTTACATGTCCGAAAAAGATTCAAACTTTGTCGAACTGTGTTATCAGTTGAAAAAGAGCGATTATCCACGGTTGCAGAAAAAGCAATTTTTTTCGCAATAAATCTCCTTTGGAAGTCGTAAAGGCCCCGACATTTGAACTCGAAAATTGCTCTTAGGGTGCCATGAACCCCGCATGACCACGAAGGGTTAAGAATGAAAACTTTCAAGCACTTCGTCACTAAATCTTCACTGAATCGTCGATTAATCGTGAAGTTTCGTCTTAAATTAGGGGATTAACTTTTTCCTACATTTCGTTTAATTAGTCGGACAATAGGGGAAATGGACATTATCCTTATAATGCTCACTGGAGTATTTCAACGAGTATTTCAATCACGATGCATGTCCAATATCAATTCGCTTCCCTCATGGGATTATTAAACTTGATACGTATAATGCGCGCACACGAGCAAATATTATATTCCATTGCATTTGTTCCTCTTCAATCACTATCATTAGACGATATTATGACCTATTATTACGAGATATCGATCAGAATATTCGGCAAACACGTTACGACCAAACACGCAACTGCGTAGTTTGAATGCATTGTTCTGTTAGCGTAAAATAAATCAAAGAGAGTTAATATAACGGCGAATTGGGTAAACAATTCCAATCTGTCATTACCTGCTTTCCCCCCGTTATATTTGCGCGGCAAAATATTTTCGAGTGGAAGGTAAAGCTGTGGGAATGTCATTATTAAAAATAATTATTGCAAACAGCTCTCGTGTGAATTTTCTATCAGCTTTTGGCATTAATCACTG
Organism: Andrena cerasifolii; assembly: GCF_050908995.1. Taxonomy (NCBI): domain Eukaryota; kingdom Metazoa; phylum Arthropoda; class Insecta; order Hymenoptera; family Andrenidae; genus Andrena; species Andrena cerasifolii. The sequence goes on from NC_135123.1 coordinate 8,466,991, forward strand.
TCGAAACTGTATGTGCTTCAATCGACAAATAATAACCATATTTTTAAAATGGTAATAGATCAGTAGCAGATAATAGTAGTAGTAATAGGTTCCATTGTAGTAGACAAATTTTCAATTTATGAGTGATTTAAATTGTAAAAGTTATTACCTAGAGCATTTATTCATGACAGTGCCCAGGAACAATATTTACGATTTTTATAAGTGTATATTGCTTGCAAATTCATTTTCTCAGAATAGCCATCACAGGTTATACATTTGAACATTATTCTTCTTAAAGTTAATCTTATTAATGCCCATCGAAATTTAATACAATTATAAACGCATAAGCAAATCTAATAAACGCGCATTAAACAGAAGTAGCACAAACCTGCAAAGGGACGACTATAAAGCTTGATCGTCGGTCATAAAGTTTGGAAACGACGATAAAAAAATGGGGCATTAATATGTAGGTACTATTATGAGGGTCGTAAAGTAGGAGGACATTACTGTCAGCTTGGTGACATGTACCTACTTATATGTGTGTGTTTCTGGGATCTTCGCGTCACCTTTTCCAAAAATAATCTGAAGCACCAAACTCTTAAATACTGAATGAGTCTTTCTGATAGATATGTTCTCTCCAAACATAGAAGTGATGGTAAAGTTACCTATTCCATTTTGCACACTAACGCACTGTCCCAATTAGTCAAATCCTATTTTTCATTTTCTCTGCTATCTGAAACTTTTGTCTGTTTGGATAAGTACGTAGTACGGGCGTAACTGGATTTAATATTCTCAATGCTTATCGTCAGCTTTCGAATCCGGATTTGCAATTTGTTTGGCGAGCTCTATTCACTCTTAACCCATTGGTGATCGATATCAAGCGTGCATTCATTTCAAACTTCATTAACCGCGCATGACCTAATGGTGTGGCGAGGATTCTTCGATTTTTTAATTTTCTGGGTCGTGCTGATTGCAGCAGGAAATAATACCGACTAATACGAGTCGACGAAGAAAGTTCTGTTATTCAAGCATTCATTATCTCGAAAAGGAAAAACTGATTTTTACGCGGGGCAACTACCCTTTCGCGTTAACGGTATTAAGCAAGTAACATGTGCTTTGAATGAAAGCCTTTTCTGACCAGGGTTATAGTTACTTAAATCTTAAACCCGAAAGTATACGCATTGGACTTATTTAACAGAAACAATTAGTTTTCTGATAAAAATAAATTAAACAAGTTTGAAAGTGGCTTTTAAAAAATCACCTGTTCATTGTATGTCATAAAATTTGAAAATGTTTTGTTTTTTATTTATATTTTTTTCTTGCGTCTATGTGTCTGTGTGTAGAAACACATAAAGGTAAAAGATATTCGTTGAAAACACAGAGATCGCAGTACTTTTATTTAAAAAACAATAAAAATACCGTGGAACCTTATTGGTTTAGATTAAATTGCTGAGGATGAAAGAATACAATCCATGCCCTACAATATTTTTCAGATAAATTTAATTGCCGTAGGAGTCTGAACGTTTGCATTTCGAGGAATCAGTGTCTATTCCCATCTATTTTTTTGATTTTATAAATAAAGTAACAGGTATTCTGGCTGTACATGAACACCCGACGATTCGGGAATCTGACAAACTCATACAGATTTGTCTCTATCTAAGGACTCATACAGAGATTCTATTTAAAGGATTTCGATAACGTAGGCTTCACTGTACCTACTTTTGTTAACCTTTAGGGGACCAGCAAAGCCCTTCTTGGGGCTTTGAGTAAGGACACTATTTAAAAATGATTTAAAGTATCAATACGTATGAGCGTGTTAGTGTTCGGCAGTGTTTTTGCGTATGTTCGACTATAAATTCGTTCTGTTCAAAAGAACACAAGTACGACAAAATAAAATAATTCCTAAAACAACAGAAAAATACCAAAAATAATAAATCAAAACACGGAAAAATGAAAAAAAGAAGAAAAGATGTAACAACGACTTTCTACGTCTACTTCGTTAGTTGTGGGTAAGGCTAAGAGAAAGTTCTCTGAATTTTCGTATATGTTCATTCGTTTAGGTCGGTAAAACTGCCCTGAGGGTCAAACATTTTAACAATCCGACTACAGATTCGTAATCGTTATAATCGTAATAATATTTTTGAAGTTGCAAAATTTTAAAAATTTTATTACCGTTCCGGACCGGCAAAGCCCCTGGGGGTCCTTTAATTCTGCGTAAAATAGTGCAAATCTTGTGCAGAATTTTTGGAAACTGAGAACCACTAATTTTTTTGTCGAGAAAAAACCGGGCCTGTAAAGGTTAAAATTTCCCTTAAAACTCATTTCTATCTGAAAAACACCCTATTCTGTCACGATCTCCGCCTCCACCCAAGGCGACAACCCCTTTCCCGTATCGCATTTAATCGTAAGAAACTTTCGCCACTATCTTACAATTAATCAAGCCCCCTTCAACTTCGCATTCCAACAGTCTTCTGAAATCAAGGGTAGTCATATTTCGGCGTCGAGTTTCGATAATAGAATGTTTCATACACAACAGCCATTTCATCTAAATCCGCAACGAGTTTGAATCTTTTGATCCATTTAGCCAGTTCTCGTTCGTTTTTGCGGAAATTAAACTCCAACGGGTTGCCTCAGGTTTCTTTGCAGTAGAGGCAAAAAGGGCGTTAAGGAACACAGCTCATAGGCAGAGCGGAAATCACTTAACGGCCCTCGTTCTAAGTTCAACTGACGCTAACAAAGCCAACGCATCAATTTACCTTCGTAATAGAACCGCGCAGGTATTACGCCATCAGGAAATACAGCTGGAAGCTAGCTGGCCGGGACCTATAGAAGCGTTTAATTAAAATTGAATAAATGCGTTAAGAACACATTCTATGCGCGGAAACGTGTCAAGAGAGTATCAACCAAGATCGGATTTTACAGCAGTGTAATTTTGATCCCGGAGCTGGTTTTTCCTCATAAGCATATTATTCTTGCACGGGCAAACTCGTTCGAAGAACAATGCCAGGTCCGACGGCGATGTAAACGAGTTTAACGCGTTCTTTAGCGCTGTTGAACGTGAACTTCGGTTCGACCGAGCACGGAGAAAAATCAGTGGGAACCGTGATAATGAATGCAGTCGGTCCCTCTCTATTCCCGGCACCCACCTTTTCTCTCTTGAGGAAGAGAATTCTGTCAGGCGGGCTGTTGAAAATTTAATCATCTCTGAAAGCGCCCGATTATTGTGCTGCGACACGTGACGCACGAGCTTGTTCTCTATTCACGGTTGTTAAGAGAAAGACAGGAGAGAGAGAGAGAGGGGGAGAGAGGGAGGTGGGAGAGAGCTTTGAATAAAACATACGGCGTTTCCAATAAATTTCTGAAAAAGAGGCGTGATCCAAGCCCCATTTTCGACTACTCTACACGTATTGGCAGCTGTTCGTTCAGATATACCATGTTTCTAGTACAATGATTATTGGGAGACTAGGTGTACTATAATATTCATGACAGACGGGCAGGTCTCACGGATTCTGGTTGCTAATTAAACGTTTGCATTTATATTATCATAACTATTGTGAACAGGTGTATGCATAAGTAATTTTGATTATGTTTTAAAGGCTCTGAAATGTTTTTGTTTTATGCTATATAAATTCCATAATGGTCATCGGTAGTCGATAGAAATTATGTATATAAGGTAGATGCACCATTTGTGGCTACCTTAAGGGGAGGTTCCGGTTTAGAGCCCCCAAAAATAGGTGATGTTTAGGAATTAATTAAATGAAAACTACTATATATAATTTAATGGGACTTTTTGCATTGTATTAAGGATGTCTTAAATTATGGAAATATATTTTTTGTTTTATAAATAATCCTTACAGACGGCACTGGGGAGTCGTTAAATTCAAGGCGTCAAATAATTGATCCAAATCGGTGGGACTTGTATTCGCAAAAGTTATTATTCGATTCGACTGAAACTTTTCTTATTTTGAAGAATATACTTCTGGCTAGGCGGGGAAACCAGACAAAATTAAAAAAATGACATTTTTTTAAAATAACGACACTTGAAGTTTGAAATCACTTTTCCCCTACATTTTTCGTCCTTTCAACGCCTTTGAAAATTATAATTTTTCACTTTTTTTGTATTTTTTCTAGTTTCCCACCTAGCCAGAAGTATATTCTTCAAAGTAAAAAAGGTTTCAGTCGAATCGGATAATAACTTTTGGAGATACAGGTCCCACCGTTTTGAGAACACTGTTTCGAGAAAAACGCGTTGAAAGTTTTACGTGAGTGCCGAGTGGCCGGGTGTTACCCATGCATTTGCCGCTACTCAAATGCCTATAACTTCGGGAATTTTACGAATTTCAACAAATCCTTTTAAACATTCCTAAAAGGTTGAACATTCGAAAAATGAAATATAAAAAAATCGACTTTTAGACCGGAACCTCCCCTTAAAGTATTGCACGAGTTTCGGCCACTTCTTAAAAAATGTAATATTTTTCCGCGTAAGCAATAAATATAACCTTATATTTCTGGCGGTATACTAAACAAAATATTTATGTTGTGAAATTCTTCACATAATAACGATCTGCAAGCAGTTTAAAAATAACATAATTATGCACACGGCCAAAAACGGTGCAATGGCCACAAACGGTACACTTACCCTAAATGAGTGAATGTAGCTATTTCTTGCTGACTGAAATAAATATCTAATTTGCATTCACATTGCAGTCTTTTCTTATTCCACCAAGGAAAGCCCGCTGCAGAGGCGGCTAGAACTATTTTTCAGACTTATGGTGAAGGCGTTTTATCTGAAGGGGTATGTCAACATTAGTTTAAGAGATTCGAAAATGGTGATTTTGACGTTAGTGGCAAGCAACGTTCCGGTCGGCTTCAGGAAATGCAAACAAACGATCCACAGGTATTTTTGCAGGAGAACCCTGCACAGGCGTCTTATGAGCTTGCAAGACGGTTAGAGGGATGATTACGCACTGCGACAAGAATTGCCTTTCTTCTGGACTTGCAACATTCAATTTGCCGTTACTTATAGGTTTTCGTGCGCCGAAACTGAATCCGCAAACCGTTTGTCGCCGTCACCTTCAGTTTTTGAGAAATTCCATTTTGAAAAAGAAAACTGCAAGTTTTCAGCTTCGAACATCTTTTGTGTCGAAACAGTAATAATTACTCGGTTGCCAGTGTGGTTGGCACTAAGAAATTTAAATGAAAGTTCAAGTGTGCTGTGATTTCGCCCATGTTGTTCATCGTTTTTCCTTGGTGTACACAAAACCCAGCGATGTTGTGACTCTTTTCCAGGGATCCGCGTATCCTGGCTCGTAGCCTATCTTCTCGACTGGGAGTGCAGGTACATAAACAGTCGGGGCGATAGAAATAATCCGCAGCACGCGATACTGAATTTAAGGTAATTAACGCAATAACACGCCGAGCATCCCCAGACTCAAGCTCCCTAGAGGAGCACTAAGATCACTCGTATTCATAGTTCACGATTCGTTGAGCAAATTGCTCCGCATAGCTGAGGCAGAGATAAATCCCGGAGCGTTACGAAGCAAAAGGCAGCCATTCAGGGTAATGTTGGCTGTGAAGCCGTGACGAACTTGTTATCGGTTGTTCCTAAATGGGTAAAGCCTCGCGAATCTCTAATGCTTCTCAAACGACGCGCCATTATGCAGAAGGATCGGTGCGCGCGCAATTTATCCAGGACATTCTATTACGCTTTGATTGGCCCCGAGAAGCATTTTGTCTAGGTCGTTAAACCGGGTGCGTCAAACACGGCGTTGTAAATAAATGATGTTCGATCGAACCACCGTGCGCCCCAATCGCTCCGCCGTATCCTCCATTACGCGATCGGACCTACGCTCTGTTGTTAACGCAGGCTCCCTAGGGCTTGGGGCTTGCCTTCGGGATGGGAATGGTGACTCCGGGAACCAGAGCTATATGTATAGTTAACCATCGTTGAAACCGTGTAAGAGGCATCACTGCGAGCCATACTGTGAGCTGCAAGGTCTCGACGTCCCTTAAATGGCACCATACCACGAAGTCGATGGGGGTATCCCTAGTCTTCCGTAGTTAAGTTGTAAGAGTTGTAATTCCTACCTGTCTACTACGAAGCTCAGACCCGCAGGAGAAGTGGCCAGTTAAGCCCTCTCCCCATTCATAGATTTGAAAGTTTGAATACTCGCGAGTGCTGCCCCAATTTGCGGGCAGCACGTCTTTGGGCTTATTTAACAATTAGCTGGCTGTTAGAAGCTTGCAAGCCTGGAGACACTGCTAGCTAACGAAGATGGCTCTTGTAGCTGAGGTGCTCCCAAGGCCGCCTGGGATCGCGGTGATATTACACGCTGATAACGTCGTTTAGATTAAATGAGATTTTTGGAGGGAGTAATGACATGCATCCTAGGGCGAGAAATTTGATGCATGATTCCAGGCATTCCCGCCTCGGTTTCTATAATGCAGAGCGTTGCGCGTCGCTTAATTATTCAGGTATACTATGCGACTCTAAACGAGATTGCCTTCGCGCTGTTGCTCTCCTTGATGCGTTAATTTCGCGAAGTTGGGGACGACTTAATTAAAACCTTGTTGCATGATTAACGGTGCACGGTTAAACGATTAGTACAAGACGCTGCAGAGAATCCGGCACGGCGAACGAAGTTCGCAGAAACGATTCTGCCTTGAGTTCTACGGGCTTCAAATCCATGCTTGTGTTACTCATTAGGTGTAATAAGGTACGGGCGCAAGGAGGTTTTACATGCGCGAAATAACGCAAAGTTTGGAGAACATGTATCTGCTTTTCGAGCTCCGACGTCGTAGAAATCACCAACGTTGATACATACCGTAGCAGATAATTACAGCTTGTTAATTAAATCCTGAAGATCTACGCACGCGAACATGGAGCTCATCAGGGTTAATGCAGCCGTTTGGAAACGTAGTCGTGGATATTTTTCAGGGCTACAGTATTTGTCAATAAGTGGGTGCAATTTTGTTTAAGGCTCGAGGAAGAAATGATAAAACGATGGCTGGTATAGCTTCATTCTTCGAAATGTTGAAAACCCTTGGAGCCAGGAGGCCCGAGTTTCTTTGGTAGGAATTTTCGTGAAATTTTTTGAGCCACTTCGAGGCTTCGGACGACTCCTAAGTGCCTATCAGATGCACTCCGTTTGCATTAATTCGGCGTTTATCCAAGTCGACAAAGATTGAAGGGAGAAGCGGTGTGTTGAACACTATCGATAAAGTTAGGGACTACCATAACATGGTTATGGACTCAGTTATGAGGGGCATTACTTCCGAGCTTCCTCTCTTCCATGCATGTACACGGTTCGCCACCTTTCTGTCTATTACTCTTCACCTTGGGCCCTGAGGAAGTTGGCCGAGTTCGTGAGTGCACGCTTCGAGCATACGCCACGTTACGAGCTAACGTAATAGAGCTCGTGTCGCAACCACAATATTAGTGCCATCGTATATTCAGTTACCGCTAACGCGATCGCGACGTCCAACCAAATATTCTCTATGAATAGTACTTCGTTCGTAGGCGGAGTATTGCCGGCTGTCCGCGAGGAAAGTTTATGTCTTAATCATGCGAGATAGGTGCACCAGTGACTTCAATGAATGGCCAAAAGTACCGAAGCTTTTCCACGTCTGCCTTAAGCAACGACTACTTATCTTGCTGACCTATATGCTCCCATCATTCTGATCAGACAATTTAAACATGTGCGTAATTGACATGTTGTCAAATGCAACAAATGCAGGCCAAGCGAACCAATCGAAGTCAAAAGAAGCCGTAGTTCAAACCTTGAAGTATATTACAAGAACGAAGCACAAGAACTACATGGTCTTTACTGACTCGTAATTGCATCTGTCAGATGCAATTTCTGTTGGATTACTGTAATTATTAAAAGTCAAAAATGATTCAACATTCAGGGGAACCTGAATATAGTAAAAGATAATGATACGTGTGTAGAGCGTCTTTTTGTTTCAATATCTGGCAACGGTGATAAAACAGTCCGTTGTTAGAGAAGAGCTCACTTCTGTTCGGTATACCGTCGTAGAAAGACATTCTTTCCTAGCCGTTAAATAACACTAAAATATAAAACTAAAAGGCTCATTTATTTAATAACGAATTTCCAATAAATTCAGGGCCGTGTTGGGCCTGCGTTTGCCCCATGGGCCCCTTTCCTAATGCCCAGTACGAAATCGCAAACGCAGGCCCCACACGGCCCTGAAATAAAAGTCATGAGGCACGTTTGCCGCCCCACCCTGTTAGAGTACCGCTAACATCCCTCGGTTTTCCCTCAGGTGTCTACCCGAGGTCCCTCGGGTCGGATGGGACTTTACTACCGGTTTGTTTTGTTCAAAACCGCAAAATCTCGAACCTTGAGGCCATCTTTCGAGGTGATCCCATCTGATTTCGAAGTTAAAAATGGTATCAATCGATTCGTCTTGGCGAGATCTTTCCATCGGTGTACAGCATACGCTCTAGGTTCCTAGGTTTATACTAGTAATCCCCCCTGCGACTTAATATTGTCCTTAGAGAGCAACTACCAACGAGGCTCCATAGAGCCTAGCAGTCCTAAACGGGTGTGTTTCACACGTTGTTACCTTGCTACTCTCTCTGTCTCCGTAACTGAACCTGGATCTTACAATTAGTTACAATTAGTGCGTAGGGAGACATCTATTACAGGGAGTAGCTTTGTAAGCGCATCCAGGCTAATACTCCCCCTTTTCCCCATTACCATTTGTCAGAGTGCGAGCAACTCTGCGACGCTTGACAGCGTGTCGCGACTAATCGTAAATTCCTTTCTTCATTATTTCCTCATTTATCGTGCAAACAGTCATATCGCACCCTTCCAAACGTTTAATTTACACAGAAATAGAATAAGTAGTCTCTGCGGTCGGAGAAGATGTTATTTCCAACAGTTGTGCTATGAAAAATCGAAAAGGGGAAGGACAAACTATTTGGAACGGTAGGGCCAGCCGTTTAACCTTAGCTGTATCTACGAAGCTGTCCTACAGAACAGTTGACGATGAAGTACAGTGAAAAGTTGGGATTTACTTGCTGGACACCCGTCGTCAAAATGGAGCCTTCGCATAACAAATAGTTATTAGTCTTAAAATTGCGAAAGTTACTATGTTGTGACTCTTTATTGGGTCATTGTAAAGATCCGAGGTTAAGGGAATCCCAAGTGTATTATTCTACGAAGATAGAGGTCGTTTAGATTCTTATAGCCCAAAGTATCCGCAAGTTTATTATTAAGTAGTTGGTTTTACACTGGAGAAATTATTCGGCCCTGTGGTAGCACATGGTGTTTGCACTAAATAAATCAGGGTGGCTGTTTTCATGAAATCTGAATTGAGGGTAAGCTATTGAAGGCAGAACTTGAGGTAACCGACGGGCAAGATGCAGACGCAGGTATTTGGATATGAAAATAGGAGGAATTGTGAGCAGATTTCTGTAACTAGATTCATCTCGGTATTTCATTTATAAATCATTCGTATAATTATCCTGGGTATTTCAGAATTATAGGTAAAAATTTAGCCGTAGCTAATAGAACTCGTAAATACAAGGAAAACTGTTCTGGTGAACATCGGTTCGCAGAATAATCACTTTCGACATATTCTAAATTACTGATTTATCGAACAGTTTAAAATATCAGTAATTAAGTGTTTAAGAGACAAACTTTTCGTAGAGAACTTCAGCATTTATAACTAAAGCAGATATTTAAAATGTCAGTTGTTTAATAAGATACTCATATATTCGTGTTCAGTACACACTGCTACTGAAAATGTAAACATAGTTATCATATCACAAAATTGTTGATAGTTTCAACTGTCGCCCGTTACGCGTAGGTAATCGTGCAAAGAACTTGGCTAACAAAATAAAAAGATAAATATCTCGAAAAGGATTAGTGTATTAATTCATATTTATTCAGATTACTTGTTTCTCTTTGTGAGCCCTATTAGCCAGCTAAATTTCCTTGGTAGGTACTTGTTTTATTTGCACATTATGTACCTACCTGTAATTCTAAAACGAAGCACCCTGTACAATATTTCAAATGTTTGCTAGTTCCTTTCTTTCCCGTGTTTCGTACAATCTAAGTATTTATAACATTTTCCAATCATTTTAATTAGAGTATGTTACACTATGCACTTTAATTATAGTATTTTGTTTCTTGCTAAGTGTGTTAGCGTGACCAAGCTTTTACGTAGTCGGATCAGCGGAAATTTGGTCGTAAAATGTTTGTTTAAAGTTGAGGAGACGCGCAGATGTCGCGAATGGACGAAACTTCCAAATTATGCACGTCCTGTTATCCTATATCGACAAAATTTCGTCGGAGGATAACGTTTTAATAAGAAAGTTCGTAAGTTTTTTTTCATGTAAGTAATGTACGTGGGTTTGACAAACGATTTTGAAGGTCTTGCCTAATTTTTTGTTACAAGGTTCATTTATTCTTAAGTGAATTTAATATTCGTAGCTTGGACTCAATCGTGCATAATTAGTAACGTTGACTGTACTTCTTCCTCAGTACTAACGAGTTCTTGGTGTACCAAGGGCTTGATTGGTCAGCAATGCTGGCGAATTTAATTGTGTACATGGGACCTTTATAAAGTTAACTTTTCATAAGTTTGAAAGAAACTTGAATAAAAGTACCCCAGTACAACAAAATCGATCAAGACACATCGCTTTTCCTCCGCCACTCTAACATTCCAATAAAAACCTTCTCCTGCTCACGTCGGTATTATTAAAATATGCAAGAATAATTAATAAAAACCTATTGATAAGTAACACTGCCACAATTAAAGCAGCAGTAATATCAAAATCTTGACGCTATGTTTCTAATTCTAACTCTCTAATTTCTTCTCATTTCTGAACTCTAGACTCTCTAAGTGTCAACTATCGCCCAATGATGTCTCTATTCCCAATCACAACGCGCTTTTAAATACTTCAAATGAACTTCCCACACTCGTGACAGGTGCCGCCGTGCGCACAAAATCTCCGCGCCTCTTCTCTTGCGATCGGTACCTGAACCTAAACCCACACTCTATATCTCTTCTGTTCGGGAGCCTAACCCAAACACTTGTCTTCCACGCGAAACACGTGGATCACCTACTCGACCATGCGATCTAGCCACTTACAAGAGCTGCCTTAAAATTGCAAAGCAGCTTCTTCGTTTCGCATGTATAAACTTTTTTGCGCAACGGACGTTGCACACTTTCGTCCGTCGATTCACTCAGCTGCCGTGCCTAGTCATCTACCCTGGTAATCGTTCAACGGACCTGTACGAAAATTTATATTGGTATTCGCCGAATGTTTCGACCCTTGTGCAAGCACACCGGCGATCGTGACGTGTAAGCCCAATCAGTTCTTCGGGTATCGACACGTGAAATTGTTCGATCGGCCACGTATTGCGCCCCATCGATACACAGCCCTTCGTATTATTGGCCGACGATAGTTTGGGCGGGTGAGCGCGGACTGTCAGTGCGGCCTGGTTGATCCATTACTCTGCAAATCAATTAGGACGCAGGCACGATCTGCGTCGTAACGTGGGAAAAAAGAGTGGCGAAAACAAAGCATTTAATCGGATTTTGTTTTATCGGCCGCACACACCGAGACCACGCCGGCAAATATTTCACGGGAACAACAGGGAACCGTGCTACCCCCGCTTCTTTTTTTTTTTTTTTACCCCACATGCACGCGCGACACATATACGTACCGCCGCGCGTGTAGGGTAGAACGAGGACTATATTTCAAAAATTCTATACCGCCGGCGCGCGTTTTTTCATCCTCTGGATTGCCGGCGAAACCGCTGCCGAAATTGCTGTGTTATTAGCGGATTACTGGGCACGATCCTTGATAAGCGATCGTAATTTTTCAGCCGAGGAATTTCCAGTACAGGATTTCTGTATCAATGTCATGCGTCGCGCGGGACAAAAGGGCAATTCGATGAAAGTCCAGCATTGATTCGAATCCGAATCTATCGCTCGCAGAGGATAAGTCTTACCCATACAATTTCTGGCTCACCATCAAATTTGTAATGCCTGTCGTGCATACAAGAGTGTATCAGAAGATGACGCGTTATTATGAGGGGTAATGTTTCGACTGTATCAACACGGTAATGGTGTTATTATTAAACAGATTCTACTAGCGGCGCAGTGCTCCCGATGCTCTGCAACGTGTTAAAATTGGGAATCCAAATGTGAGATACTCGAGATGCAGCCCTAGGAAAATCCTGATGTATGGCAACCTCGAGTGACTCTCGGTTAGGGCTGTAATGAAGATTCGAATAATCTACGTATTCAAGATTCGAATATTTGAATAGCAGAGAATTCGAATTCGGGAGTCGAATATTCGAGTACCAGAGAATTCGAATTCGAGAGTCGAATATTCGAGTACCAGAGAATTCGAATTCGAGAGTCGAATATTCGAGTACCAGAGAATTCGAATTCGAGATTCAAATACCAGAGATTTCGAATTCGAGATTCAAACACTAGAGAATTCGAATTCGAGATTCAAATACAAGAAAATTCGAATTCGAGATTCAAATACCAGAGAATTCGAATTCGAGATTCAAATACAAGAAATTTCGAATTCGAGATTCGCAAACCAGACAATTCGAATTTGAGATTCAAATACAAGAAAATTCGAATTCGAGATTCGAATACTAGAGAAATCGAATTCGAGATTCATATACCAGATAATTCGAATACTAAAAAAATCGAATTAGAGATTCATATACCAGAGAATTCGAATTTGAGAATCGAATACCAGAGAATTCGAATATCCGGAGTGATGACTATAATACTTTTATTTCTTCCCCTGTTACTACAGCGTTATTTCTCTAAATTTATTACTTGAATACTTCTAATGAATAATATTCGAAGAAACTTTTCGTATTCCAAATTATTCGAATATTCGAAAAAATTATTCGTATTCGAAATTATTCGATTTATTCGAATAATCACAGCTCTCCTCTCAATGATAAAGAACAGACAAATGTATTGAGTTTTAACAGATAGTTTCTGCATAACTATTTCGCAATATCTGAGTGATGGTTATTGCGGAAAATGCCACACTACAGGTCACAGGTCGGCATAGAGATCCGTTTAGACCGCAGCCATCACGCGTGTAGCGCGCGCACCAAGGTTTTGGGTTTCACGTGCTGCGACCAGCGGAGGGAGAAGACACCTGAACCGCCATATTTCCCACAGCTGATGGGCAACGCGTTGGGCTGAGTACAGGCAATCTCGTACTCGTGAAATTTGTCACAGCGGCCTTAGATTCGTGGAGCCACGAGAAGAGTACTCGGGGAATCAATGCAGAAGACTGCGAGCCCGTGGGAACTGATAAAGACGCTGCAAATCCGATACAAACGATCCTGGCACGTGAGACCCGATACAGTAGACTCCAGATTCGCAGAACTCCGCCGGGACGATTTCGAGCATCTGGAATCCGCTGGAGACTAGATCGAGCCCTACAGATCCGATAAAGGCGATCTTGGATCTATAAGACTTTAGACCATCGCAGGTGAATGTCAGCCTCATGGAACGCGAGGAGGCCGACTTCGGCATCGTGGATCCTCGAGGCTCCCTCAGACACGGGGATCACGAGATTCCTAAAGGGTCTGGGGTGTCTCGGAGATACATGGGGTTTTAGTAGCACTGGCCACCTTCAGGGGTCAGGGTCAACGATCCTCGAGTTTAGAAAACAATTTACTTAAGCCTGTCCCGTCCAACTTGAGCCTAGCAGCTTAGGGATCTCCCCTATGCTGCGTTTGCTAATATATACATGAACGCTAGTTGATACCACTATATGTACCTATCTGCTCCATGTTCCTGTACACATCACCACATGTGGATTCAGCCATGAAAGGCGACCCTTCCGTGGTTACCTCCAGCGATGGATATTCGATGTATTTGGTTGCGAAACGTTTGACGAACTCAGTTATACTCCCGCTTCAAAACCACGTCGACCACTATTCGAATCTGGACGATTTTAGAAATTCCGACGTGCCTGGAGAATATTAATGTTTTTTCTTCGTGGTGAATGTACCTACAAGTTGGAAATCCGGTCCAGATTTAATCCCATCATTTTTCCCGCACCGCGAATTTATCATCCCCGCGCCTGCAACCCGCGAAATTGACCGTGAGATCGGGGTAAATCACAAAGCGCGAAGGTGCACCGTCCACGAGGACAAAAGTTTTCATCCGTCGTGAACTTTTACGATACTTACGCAGTGACTTCTTTACAACTTCCTGCAGCGGGTTGCCGCCTATACGCCCGGCCGGGATTTTGTTGCGGAACAAAGACAACTGCGGGGATTTATCGCGCGTAAGTGGCGTCTGCGTCGGAAGTTCGGCGATGCCCGCGTCCAACTCTTCACGTCCATCTCTGGAGAGCGCGTTGCTGGTGTCGCAGAACATAAAAACGCGGTTAACGGGAACATGGAAGCGTACATTTCTGCGGGGTGTTCGCACAAGTTATACAGGGTGCAAGCGGAGAGGAGGCGATTCCTCGTGTAAAATTAAATTGAAAATATTTTTTCATACGCAGCTTTGTTCTCGAGAAAATCGGTTTTGGAAACACCGTGCATTTGGAGGATTTACTTTTTTACGAAACTTACAAAGAACTTCTTTCTTTTAAGCTTCTATGAAACCAAGCGCTAACACTGCGCGAAGCTAACATAGTCCATTCTCCATTCCCTCGTTGTTCATCTAGATCTCTATCGTCCTATGTAACAACGGTCGCTATTGCTTCTGCTGGTCTCACTCTGACACTATAATCCGTAGTTCACGAGTTTCACGCTAACGTGGATTGTCTAGCACGCTTGATTTAAGTTATTTATTTATTAATCATAAACGGGTTAGAGCGCATTATATAGCAAGGATACATAACATTGTGCATGTTGAATAAAAATAAATCTAAATATATGCATTTTATATCAAATTACACTTAACAATGGAGAGAAAAATGAAAAAATAGAGGTGAAGAATGAGTAATGAGAAATGAAAAATGTACAATGGAAATGGAAATGAAGATGAGAATGAAAATGAGAATGAGAATGAAAATAAGAATGAAAATGAGAATGAAAATGAAAAAGAAATTGAAAATCAAAAAGAAAATGAAAATGAGAACGAAACTGAAAATATAATTACATAGAAAAATAGAATAGAAGTGAAAAGTGAGGGGTGGAATTAAAAGTGTACACTATACTATTAATTTTAGTTTTGTCGCGTTAACGGATTACCAGCTATTTTGATCGTTCGCTCTTAGCATTCTGTGCAATTTACTCTTTAATACGTTAACTGATTCATGAAAGAAATCAACAGCATCAGCATATAAGTTTGCTTGCTGTAGTAGCCGGTTAATCGCGTCAGAAGATCCATATTTCGTTTTGTACACGATATAATAGAATAAGGGTTTTTTATGGTTATCGCGGCCGACACTTGTATGGTACCTGAATGGATGAACAGCGAGGCAGAGCAGAAGAGTGTCCCGTCGTTATTTTAATTTCTGGCGAAGATGCGCGCGTCATGCTCGAGGTACAGATCCCGAATCCACTAAAGTGGATTTATCCGATTTGGTGTTTGTCCTCTTCAGCTCCACGAACAAGTCTACGCGTTTCCAGCTACGTAATTTCTATCTAGCCCTCTTTCCTCTCGCTATTGCCAGCACAGTGGGAAACACGGCTAGCCAAAATCGATAGTGTAGATTGTTTCGCATGAACAGGATATCGAGCACCCGTCGACGCCCACGGATTGTTTAATTTCGATGTTTCCACGCGTTTGGAGAACCACCTTACAGAAATTACGACGCTCACAGAAATAGTGATTTCTGCCCTCCGTCTCGCGGTTAATGCGGGAAGACGAATTGATTACTTATTCGGAAATGCCCCGGCAATTGACAGGCTGGTTGGACTTAATGTGAAAATTTAATTAGTTTACTCCTACAAAAGGAGGCAGCGCAGCGATAAGTTACACGGATCATTTGCCGCGACAAATTAAGCCATTAGTTTCATTTATAGACCCCGGCCCCACATTTTTATATAAACGGGGCACGTTTCTGGTGGCAAAATGACCCAGTTAACAGGCTAATGGTAAGCCATGATATTTCGGTCTGCAACGTCGCGCGTATGATTCCGATGATTGCTCATTCGGAGCATGATCGTAAAAATTTATACGAATTCCAGGTATATGAATAATTTAACCAAGACTCTTCCTCCTTTTTCTTTAATTCTAGTTCTTTATTATTGTAATTGCTTGTTGTTGACTTTAGAGGTGCCCGGGCTCAATTAAATTTCCGTGTGGTGCGTCAAGTATTAGTCAATTACCTGCATCTATTTGCAGACCACCCTCGCTAAGGGAAAATCGCTACGGGCCTGTAGCTTTGAGTTTTATTGAAATGTAATACCTATTGTTAGAAACTAAGCGAGATCATAATTTACTACATTAACCTTTTACCGCCAGCACCTAGGTCCCGTTGATGGAAAAATATCCCGTTTCTTTATTGTTAAAAATGGTCTCAATTTTTATTATTTTTTTCAGAGGTTAAAATGCATATAAGAAATGAATACGGGGAGCAAGTAGGTCCATCTTCCTTCAATGCATAAAATTACTATTAATCGCTAAAGGATTAAGTAACAAATAAGGAACAAATAAGGAGCAACATTATATACATATATGTATCTATGATCTAGATTCTAGGTGAACCTGAAGTCTAGTATGTGCCCAAAGGGTGCCGAAATTTCTATATTTTTAAGTGAAAAATTGTGCGCAAGGGGCTACGACGTGGACGGCAAATCAATCATCGCTATGTTTCCCTGCATCGCGACGATCACCCTCCGTGCCACATGTAACCCATAGGTTTGCAGTGTGGAAACGTTACCGGACACCTGGATCCAACAGTTGTAACTCAATTAGAATGCCCAGCTATGCGTGTCACGTCCTAGGTTTACGATACATCGCTTGCCGTTGGGATCACGGGAGCAGAGTGCTAGCAAGACGCTTCTCAAAAATATCAAAATCATTAGCTACTTGAATTTCAGAACCTCCGCGTCAGGGGACACTGTTTGGGTGCTTCTTAAGAAATCTCGCATCTCTAACAGATACTTTAAAAAGCGTTCTCAGTGACCTTATTAAAAACCCAACTGCAGGGAGGAACTAACGTCTATAGACAGATTGTCTTCCTTGTAGCTGGTAATTAAGTCACGAACATAGCCAAGTTTAAAGTCAACATGTACCGCGAGGGAAGTGGGTGATCCTGATGAGGCTAGCTGCTATGTCGGTGAAACGTTGTGATACCGTTCCTACAGGGCGCGTTTTACATTCCTTAGCCACCGCTACTAGCAATTCAACCTCCGAATACTTCAAATAAAATCAAGAAAATCGTATATTCAAGCAGGAAAAATCGAGAAGGCTGAAGGGGTTGCATCCTGTGTTGCTGGTGTTGTTCGGGAAGTTCTGAATGTTTACTTTGAGAGCAGGCCAAGGTGGGAGTTCGGTTTGTACAAAACCTCGCCGCCCTGACGTCAGTCCTCCCGCATTAAAGGGCCATTTTCCAAAACCTCGCGGCTCTCAAAGCGTTAATTAGGTAAGCCCAATTATTCAGGCGCGTGTCCTTTAACAGTCGGCTTCTACTTCATTCGAGCGTCTCAGTTGTGAACCCTAGAAGTCTCGCGAGCTATCGCGCTTTCCGTCCATTGGCGAATCATTTCGTTTATCTGGCCGGGAAGACGTCACGAGACTCGGGGTTTACGGCACAGTTGCGAATTACAGGCGTATTTTCAATACCGGCGATACTGCGGCCAACCACGCAGAACGATTCAAAAATATTTTCTACGACCGAACGCTTTGGCCCCGCTCCAATGTAATTAGCAGTATTTTCGCGCGAAGTGGCTTTCGACGGTATCGCAAATATTCAACCGTTTTCTCTGATTTTGGCACAGGGGTGGATCGGGCTATTTTTTTTTCGTTTGTCCCCCTCCCCGTTCATTTCCAAATCCCTCCCATGCGGCTTATTAAAAGCTGGATTATATATATATATATCACTCGATCGAATTTCCCCTACTGCGATCTCACCCGCCGGCGATAGTTATTCGAAACCTGAACGAATTTGAAATTCGAAACGTCTGGGAGCAGTCCCACTCTATTCCTCGAATTTCGAGGGATTACGAGCTGCGGGTAAATTACGTGACCGGTACACGGGGCGATGCAGTTCGATCGAAGTAATTATCCGTCGATTTAGGAAGACTGGCATACACAATTTGAACGTTCGCACGTTTTTTATCTGCACGGAACGCAATTTTTGTATTTGTCAGATCTTATTTGTTAACGACAATTTGTGGCGCGTATCTTTCCTATTATTGCATGGAAATTTTCCCACAGGGAAACGCTAATAAAAGCGTCCCATTTGTGTGCAGAATACACGCGATTCACTTTGAGGCAGCGCGTGCATTCTGAAGCGGGAATTTCGAAAACCACAGGCGGGAGTCGGCTTTGTCGAAGCGAATGCGTGGTGGAAATAAAAATCTGCTGAATTTTCCAGCGAGTGTTGAGATCGCGAGTGCTCGAGTGAAACGATATGCCCGTGAACTTTAACAATTAGCGTCCGGATGAACCTAGCGAGCGGTTGCGTAAAAATTTTCAACCCTCTGACGAAAATACGAGATTTGCGCGCGGTTCGGAAATAAAGGATCCGCTTATGGAATGTCGCACTTTCAATAACGTGCTTAAAAAGGATTTCGCGTAAGTAGGGATTTTAATCTACCTGAATACTCGTTCAATCTCTACCAAACGCGAATTCCAGTTCTAGTAATAAGGAAGAGAAGTGTGTGTGTGAGATCGGAACATGTGCGTATTGTACGTGCTAAATATTCTGCTGCGTTGCGGTGGGAATATCAGGAGCTAAGTCGACTTTTCATAGTAAATCCTCGTCGGGGTTTACGTTGAAATTGTAAGAACAGAATTACATATTTGTAAAGCGTGCCAAGCGACAAGGCGTTCGCCGTGGAACGTCTGGCCGAAAACAGGGGGCGATCGAGGTAGGCCTCCGTCCGCAGCCGACTCGTAAAATAAAGTAGTTGCTGCTAACCAGCCGAACGAACGGCACGTTTGTCTCGTTATTAACGTTTTACGATTCCCTTGCAAAACTGTGTTATTTTTAAATCGGTGTGTCCAGTTAGTAAAAAGTTATGAGGTCTTAAGAGCAATTTCTAGTGGCAACCCAGCTCCTTCTAGTGACGATCTAAGGTACTCTCATAGCGAATTCGGTAGCTCGCACTGACTCTGTGCTGATGCCAGAAAATGAGTTGGATCAGTTGTTTCTGATAGAGATGAAAATAGCTCTATAAGAATCAACCAATCCAAGTCATTTTCTGGTACCAGCACAGAGTCAGTGCGGGATACCGAATTCGCTATCATAGAGTCGACCACGCACCCCCATTTCCTGAGGCTGGCAGTGATGACCATTCACTGTGTCTTTCTCTGCTTACGTTTATTCTCTGCACGTAACAATTGCGACACCACTTTTCCTGTGATTCTCGACAAGTCAAGGTTCTCTACCTTTCACTAACAGTGTACGAAGATTTTTATATATTTACTTATTTAAAGAATTTTTCATTATTTAACTAGTAACGCACAACATATAAGGAGATGGAAATTATACAGTACCTACTTATCATTCGCTGAGAATAACGGGTTGAATACAGTTTTTGGGATAGGAGTTATTCCAGGCGATCAAAGTTATGGTCCCACTCTGTGTAGGTACGTCATAATCAGAGTTGGGCATTAACTAAATAAAAAATTATTTCTGTATTCGACGAGTGAAGTCAATTTTTTTATTCGACGAGAAATTATTCGACTGTTAGAGTTAATTTTTTTATTCGTCGAGTGTTTCAACTTCAGCGTCGAATAAATTTTTCAACTTAAAATTTAACTGTAACTTTAACCCGAGTTAACTTCATTCGATACGTGAGGAATAATTTTTTTTATTCGTTATTCGAATTTTTATTTAAATACAAACTTTGTCTATCTCTGGTTATAATATAGCCTACGTAATACGAGAGTGCAGAAAAGGAAAAGTGCATACCAGGAAGAAACTTATGTTTACGCTGAACACATCCGTGATTTATCTCTCTTACGACGAGCGATAAATATTCTATGTACGACGTGAAAATTTGAAAACTGCTATGGCTCGTTGCGTAGATGCGCATGATTTACTCCGTCGATCCTGGGATCTGAATTTTACGAGTAACCCTATAACTTCTCGACGAGATGGCGGTCTTACAAATGCGTCCCCCGAGCCACGTGTGACGCGCGGAACGCGCTCGAATCGTTACCCCATTGCTGCAGCGTAATTCTCGGTTGCGTAAAAAATTTTACAACGCCCCTTCCTCGACGGAAGTGCATATCCCTCCTCGTTCCCCCGGTCACTCGAACGTGTTCCCAGATCTCTCGTCGCCTTTGAAAGTCTTGATACCGCGCTGCGAGCTCTAAACCAGAATTGGGCATTGTTCGACTAAAAATTTCGACTAAAATGAAGTTATTCCAGAATAATGTATAATTTTTTACTCGTATAAAATTTGATTCGAATAATCTCGAATAAGTATTGCGAATTGAATGAAGTTATTCGAGAGTAACGAATAATTTTTTACTCGAATAATTTCGAATGAAACGAAGTTATTCGAGAATTCGAGTTATTCGAGAATAATGAATAACTTCGTTTTATTCGCAAATCTTTATGAAAATAAATTGTCATAGAAATTCATTCGAATAAAAAATTATTCGTTATTCTCGAATACCTCAATTTTATTCGCAATTCGAGATAATTCGAATAAAAATTTATTCGAATAATCCCAAACTCTGCTCTAGACCACCTTTCCCCCTGTTACACTCTGGAATGCAGGCTGAACCGAGTATATTTCTCATTTTCTTACATCTACCTTCAAGTAACTGAAAGATCTAACTGGAGGATCCTCTAACAGATGTTAATAAAACTGCACACGAGGGCAAGGAAAAGAGAGGAATGTCCCGTTGTAATACTAGACAGAAGCGCAATTTTCAAGGCTGCTGGCTTCTTCGGAGGAAGGAGAAACAAGACAGCAGTATCGCCTAACAGACGAGGGAAATGAAATCGAAGAGACTCATCAGTCCCGATCGCGTTCTCCTTTTACATTTCGATCAAAGCCTCCGCCGTCCGTTTCCCTTCCGAGACGATATCGGAAAGGGGAGGCTTCCGTTTCCCGACGCATACCCGTCAATTTCTATCTGTCGTTCGCGCGTCTCGATTTAAAGCCGCTCGAGTGTACAGCTACGATAACATTATGTCGATTTCCTCGGCATTTTCTATCGCAGCCGGCTAAAAGCGTGCACAGGCATATATATATATATATATATATATATATATATTTACGCGAGCATATTTGCTCGAGAAGGAGCACCACGGCGGCGTCGCACGCCCATTTACACCGGCTAGGAGTGGGATCCGTGGTTGCATAGCCCTAGCCACTTGAGTCGCATTCGCAGACGAATTCTAAAAGGTAAAAAGTGACAGGGGGCTCCTGCGGAAGAGGAAACGAAGAGGCTCGAAGGCGACCCGTTAGGAAGCAGAGAGAGAGAGAGAGAAAGAGAAAGGAACGAGGGGTAGGAAAAAGAGAAAAAACAACGAGTACACCTTTCCCCTCGACTTCCCGAGTATACCGTGTGTATCCTCTCGAGCAGCGCCCGGGGAATTTAATTCCATTTTCAATTTACCTAAACTCCCTTACGCAAACTCTGTTCCGTCCTCGAGCACCTCTGGACTTCCCTCTTTCACTCCTGGGCCCCGTGCTCCTTCCTTATCCAGCCCTTGCCTCGCCCTGCTTCCTCGAATCAGCTGGCGCCACGGCCTAGCCTTATTCAAGATCGTCGAGGGGAAAGAGACAGTATCCCTTCCCCGGCATCTCCTCTCCTTTCTCGGCTGGCCGCTTCGCGCGAGTCCCGCGGTGATAGGGTGGCCGCCACGCGGCACGCGAACGAGAATGAGACGCGAAGATGAATTCCGCGGTGGCCAGGTTCTAACCCCGTTTCACGCGAAAACATCTTCCCCCGCCGGCACGCAGAATCTCAACAGTCAACTCGACGTGACTGCCGCTCTTTTTTTCTCCGCCGGGGAAGTGTCTTGCGCGAGCGCTAATTAGTTTCCAACCGGGCCACCTCCCCCGCGTTCACGAGCCACTCGTCGACGTTCCTCCGCCGCTCATCGTTTCCCTTTCCTCGAGTCTTCCTTTTCCGCACTCCAGCCACGAGAATCCACGGGAAAAGTTCGCGGAGTGCTACCGTACTGTCGACTCTTCCGTATCTCAGTCAATCTCGACCAATTAGCGCTTCTTCCCCCTTTTCATCCCCCTCCACCTCCTTCCCCGCCTCGCGAGTTCTGCTATTAAGCTTTCTCGCCCGGGTTTCCTTTCCCGCCGACCGGCCTGATCAATCGGGAGCGCGGAATTATTTATGCGACCGCCAGTGGGAAACTTGCGGCAGCCTGGACAGCTCGGTCGGCGAGCATATCTCATCTGGCGACTGGCCTGTCCTTGGAATAATTTACCGCGCGATATCTGTTTAACGCGCGCGGATACTTTCACCTGCACGTGACACTGCAATCGAATTGCACCGCATCTCTGATCTCTGTAAGATAAATCTTTATCAATGTTGACCGCTTTCTCCACTTCCTCTGCACCCATAAACGGTGCGGTGGCTTTTCCTACATGGATCCTGAGATGTCCTCGCCTCTGCATCATTCGGCGAAACCGCTTAAATATTGATCTATTCTTTGTATCTTCTTCTACCCTGAAAATCCGTATAATCCATTACGTTTTCGCAGGTTCAGTACTGTAGTGGAACTTCAACACCAAGGCAAACCTCGATCTAGTACTAGCGCAGTACCAATTTTTATTATTTTCTATTCAAAGATTAAGTAATAATGTATTCCAATAGGCTCTACTAATAATATAAAATAGGGAAAAAAATGTTTCAATGTGGGTTAGTCCGTTGTTGCTCTCACTGCCTCATATAGTCATTCAGCAGTGTCCACATATTTTACAATCAATAAAATATTATATACTACCAGAGGTAGTAGTGGTAGGATCTGCTAAACAGATACCAGTGAAAAGAAAGTCTTCTTGCAGGTGTTCGAAAGATTTTCCGCCCCAGCTCGGGGAGATGGCAATCGGGCGTGAAAATTTAAGTGAACTTGACTAAAGACAGGGGAATAATTCTTCCGACGTAATTCAACGATCTGCGTGTAATCTGTAACAAATCCGTAACTCTAACTACAGATGGAATTTATGTCGCAGTTAGATAAACGACTGCTAGGCGAGAACAGGTGCGCTATAAATTGAAGCGTCGCGATTCGCGCTCCGCCGAGAAAAAGCTTCCGTAAATTGTAACTGATATTTCCAACTAAACTCGTTAAATCGCGGATATAGTTCGCGATGTCGACCATTACTTAGCTGAATGAATAAAACGCGCTGTCCCTTCCGACGGCCACGGCCTCAGAGATTTATGGGATTGTGATATATTTCGGAGACAAACAAGCGTTGTCGCGTAGAGGAAAGTTAATTGTAAAAAATGGCATCGCTGATGGACCGAGGAATGTTAGATTTATGGTCATCCCTCGATTGGTTGTCCATTTCGTTTGACGTTAAGAAAGAAATATAATATTCGTGGGATTCTCCTCTCTGTCTGCTGTATTAGCCAACAAAAAGATTAATTACGCGATGTTTGCCAAAAAAAAGCATCTGGAAATGAAGGAAATTGAAGAGAAATTAAAACTTTCTATAAAATTCTTCAGCCGCTTCGCTTTACTCACAAAGAGCGTGCCAAAAGGGCGACAGTTTAATTCAATATCCACTTATCTGGTCTTTGAAATATAAGTCAGTCTTTGAAACGTTTTTTATACTCTGTAATATATATGTTATTCATATATCTATTAAAAAAACAAGTGGAAACTATGGAAAACTTTTTTTCTCTAATGGCTTATTTTTTAAGAAAATAAATATTAATTTCGTTTATTTGACTGTTTGTGCAGCTTTCAATTTTTACTTAGGAGCCACATTAATATTTATCGAAGAGATAACAAGTAGTGAATAATTATTAAAAGGTTGCTAGAATTTTGCTAGAAATATTTTGTAAAGTGAACGTATATAGGTACATCAAAATCACCACTATGGATTGTGCCAAACTTATTTAAGTAATTGATTTTATTATAATTTTACAGTAAATATTCGTTATATGTTCGCCAAAAATATTCGTTATGTGAACGTCGCCTAGCCCCACCAACTGAGGAAATCTCCCTCGGAACCAGTAATTCGTGAAAGGCGACATGAATGAAAACAAGACAACCCTGAAATAAGAAGCCTGGCATTTAAGAAGCACAGCCTTAACGTCAAATTAAATATTTAAAATTTTGGTTTTATTCTTATGAAAATATTTTTAACATATTAACGAGGGCTTTCTGATGAAAATAACGATGTGATTTGGATCATATTGGGCCATTTTCATATTCAACTGTCGTTCATTCTTTCTCATTCGCTCTCACTCTTTCTCACTCGTTGTCCACTTCTTCCACTGGTGATTGCCGCAGTCGGCAAAACATACAGGCGAGCCCGAAACTCGACAGTATCGCTTGAATAAACAAGCTAGCTCGAGCTGAAATTCGTGGCTTCCTACACGTTATATGTTCGCGACCGGTCCCGAGTGGTGAGCATGTAACGAATATTTGCCGCATCCTCCAACTTAAATTTTCCGAACCAAACAACCACTCAAAAATAAATATCATATGCTTTTTACTTACTTTTTCGCACGAATTCATCCCTTAAGGTGGGTTCTCACTGCGCCTCGCCTCGGTTCATATTATACTTCCTATGCTTTTCTTATGTATTTTGATAATTTCGAGAATAGTTTGAGGAACAAGGCAAGCTCAGATAACTTCAGCTACGGAAAACCCGAGGCGACGCGAGCCTAGATGTGAGTGCGAAAAGAATTTGCGCCGAGGCGAAGCGAGGCGTAGTGAGAGCCTACCTTTACTCCGTTGTTTCGCGACACCCTTTGTGGAAGCGTTACGCGACAATTAGCATTCATTATTTCATCTCCCACGCATACACTAATACACTCCGACGCTATTAATTTCTCGATAGAGAAACATAGCTCGTACAAAAACGTACATAAGAGTGCAAGTTCCGAAAGAAGAACGAGAGCTCGTACATAGAGAGCAGGTATCTATGAACTTTCGAACAGTTGTTTGAAACTCAAGCGTCGGCTTCTAAAGCAGAACGAAGGCGTTACGGTATCGACGAAGTCTATTACGAACGGTGATAATTGCCGTGGCTGTGCCGTGTTGCCTGCAAGTTTTATTGTAGTTAGGATTTACAGACTGGAGGAGGGGTTGAGCTACGAGATTAAGGAAGTATGAGCTCCGAGATTAGGTGTCGCAGTTAGCGTTCAACCGTTGCCATATCTCGACCTACGAGATTATGGTGCGTTTACGTCGTGAATAGGTTTACATTTGCACACAAAGTTCTCGATTTATCTTCGGCGAACGTAAACCGTTCCTCGTACCCGCAGAGGCGGAAACTGGGTTGCCTCTTCGAGTATCCCCGACCCTCGAATACTCAAATACGGAATTACTTTCAACATCGAGTTATGGCGAGTTTTCCATCGGAGGGTATTCTTCTCTTGAAGACGTCTGACGGATTCAACAACCTTAAGGATTTCCGAGTATGAGCTTCGACTCCGAAGATTTCCAGCGCGTGGGTCGATAGCATGTTCATCTCTTATCAACTGCGCGATTTTCTCAACTAATAGTGGCGGGCTACTGTCGATTACAGAATAATATGCGTACAGGTGCGCCGCACAGGACAAACTGCGCTCTTTTGTGTCAAAATCGTAGAACTTTTGATAGAAATAAGATACGGGGGTGAATCTTCTTGGAGGTTGAAGCTAAGATGTTGCAGAATAAGGGAAAAATATATAAAAAGTATGACAAACAACTTTTCACCTTGAAAATCTATGTCAAAGTTGACATTTTCCAAGAAAATTGCGGGTTCTCCGTGTGGTTGAAGTTTTTCCTTAACTCTGACGTTCTTTCCCTCTTTAGAGGGGCTTCAAAAGAGGACGCCATGTCCTATGCCCAGCTGGTAAGCAATAGCTCGAAGTCACACAGGTACTCAGTAACCGAGAACTGTTTATTTTGATTTTGAACGTACATGGTAATCATTGCCTCCAACTATAACCACGCACACCCGCTTCTGAGCAATTCTAACTAAAAGAAAAACTATTTGAATACAAAAGTGTTAAGGCAGCCTCTTCAAAACTCCAGCAAAGAATCGGGCAAAATTCATGCACCGTTTAATGCTCGGTCCGCTCCGCCTCTAGTCCCGTCACCGGTACCCGTCGCGTTGAAAACGCGCGGGCATAATTTCGTCGCTAAACGACGTTTCGCTGGGACATGAGATAAAAGTGACACCCTAAGGGTACATTTAACGCGAATAAACTGTTTCTTTCGTGAGTGGTGTCCTACGCCAGCCCGTTAGTCAGACAAAGCGAGTCGCTTTCGGGCTGCTTGAAGTAGACACCCTTGTACAGTCGGGCCAGATACGTTCACTGGGTCAATTGTTTTCCTGTTGTAAACAGGTCAGAAATAAATTCCGGCTTAACGCCGAGCTTAAAAGCTCTTAAAGCAGTACCCGACTCCGGCGGCCCTCCCCACGCCTCAATTTATCCTCTACCCCTCTGCTCGTCGATTTAATGTCTTTTTTCCTTTCTTTTCGTTGGCTCCATGTACCCCCGCACATTGTGCAACGCAACAGTCCCTCTTAATCGCTATTCCACGTTGATGTCTGCACGCTGTGTCCCTACGTCGTTCATTTCGCTGGAAAGTCACTGAGAAATACCTTTACCTTTGGTACCTGCAGCACCTCGGTGACGACAAACCCCGTTGCTGATTCGCCATCACTTTTCAATTGCCTCGAATAATTAATTGATCAAAGCAATCCGCCTGAAAAACCAGAAATTCGAGTTCAAGTGTCAGCTCAGCGAATCAATCGGCCAACTACTTTTTGCTCTGCAGAGCCGAACCATTTCAGGGCTTGCTCCCCTCTGGTTTATTCCTATTCACCCCGCCGTGCTTACTTTAATTCGTAATCCTTGACGAACAGGTCACCTGTAGAGAATTTTGGCTCAAAATGTGACCCCTTCGTTCGTCACGAAAAAAAGCAACTTGCATCGGCACAAATGATATTTTCAATTGGCGAATAGAATTTAAAAGTTTGCGTCAAAAACGGGGCAACTCCAAATGTACCTACTTATTAATTAAACATTTGGAAAGGTAATAAAAATTGTGTTTACAGAATATTTTTCTATATGTTCGAAGTATTTTATTCACTTAAAAACTACATATTAACAGCGCGTTTAGCACCATTATTAAACAGAAATATCGTCCCTCTATGAGGGGGTGAATTTTCAAAATTTCCAGCTGCTCCCTTTATGCATCTGATTCTATAAAAACCCACCCGTCTCGGGTAAATAATTATTTTAAGCACCATTATTATACTATAAAACCGTCTATTAGTGCATAGAAACCTATCAGAAAACTTCAATCTACACAATTTTAGAAAAATTTTAGTGAACTATGCTTACAAAATTATGAAATAGTCTCAAAGTTCATCTGCTTGATCATCTGTGCCAGAAACTACAGAATGATTTTCAGCGTCAGTTAACTCTACCAAGCTATTCAGAATTTTTTGTTACATTCAATTCTACCTGTAACATAATTTCAGCAAATTATGCAGCTACCTCGTTTCTACAGCAAAGTATTCAATTGTCGAGAATTTAAGCAGTCAATCTAAGTAGTAATTGCACCAATTGCATCGGTGCTTTTATCAGTTTAGCAAACCTCCAAACAGCAATGTCTTCTGGCGGTGGAAACAAAAAATTCGCAGAACAGCAGGAACCGGTCGACGCAATAAATTAATGTTGTATAATTGAGCTATCGCGCGAACGTATAAAATCCATACGTCGCGGGCATAATTCTTTGTTAAAACGGCCAGTAGAGGCGTTGCAACGAACGCGAGTGTGTAGGTGGCCGGGCAGCAAGTTATATCCGCGCTGGGTTTTAATATATGTAATTTAGCGGCGCGCATTCTGTCCTTTTGTTCGTCTTTTTCCAACGGTTATTAAAAAAAAAAAAGGGAAACTATGGAAGGGTGTATGAAAACCATCCATCACGAGCGATAAACCTGGCGCCGTGCCACAGCCAGAGCAGTTTTAACGAGACTTCAAAGCCAGGAACTTCATTTGCTCTACCGCGTTTTTGTTCGCCCGTAATAGAGGACTACAGCAAGAAACCGAAAGAGAAATGGAAGGACTTCAAGTACATATTGAGATTAATCGCGGTGATGTGAAGCTCCTGCTCTTCGCACGTTATTATCCTATAAGCGCTTCGTTTATTCAACTAGGCTCTCCTTGCGCATGTTCTAGCAATTGTTAGTTTCTTCGTCGTTCAACATAATAGAGCTTGGGTTTATGGTTTCTGTATTTTCTAATAAGGAATGCAGCTGTGTAAAGAGATTCCAAAAAATCCGTTGCTTTTTAATGTATTATTTAAACAAACGAATTTTTCTGGAATCTGTTTGCACAGCTGCATTCGTTTTTAGAAAATATATAATTTTGCTATTTACTCCGTTCTCCTAGCTCTAGTAGTTTCCAAGATATTCGAACAAACGTGTTTCTCCCCCTCAACTTTGAAGTTTGAGGGCTGTTTATCACTAGGGTTGGGACTATTCGAATAATTTAATATTCGAATATTTTACAAGTATTCGATTGCTTCGAATAAACTTCGAATATTTGAGTATTCGAATACATCAGTATTCTAATACTTAAATATTCGAATACATCAGTATTCTAATACTTAAATATTCGAATACATCAGTATCCTAATACTTAAATATTCGAATACATCAGTATTCTAATACTTAAATATTCGAATACATCAGTATTCTAATACTTAAATATTCGAATACATCAGTATTCTAATACTTAAATATTCGAATACATCAGTATTCTAATACTTAAATATTCGAATACATCAGTATCCTAATACTTAAATATTCGAATACATCAGTATTCTAATACTTAAATATTCGAATAGTATTCCAATACTTAAATATTCGAATAGTATTCGAATACTTGGATATTCGAATTATATTCGTCAAATAATTGAGCAACTGAAGTATTCGAATATTCGAATATCGAAAAATTCGACAAATAGTCCCAGCCCTAGTTTTCACCCCTTCAACACGAATTTCAGCCGATAAAAAGCAATACCTGTTTTTACATATATTTTTGTAAGAACTACTTTTTACCCAAGTCGCATTGTAAATCGGTGATTTTTACTTCAATATATTCCCTTGTAAAGATGAGTCATATCTCGACTATATTTCAAATTAAAAACTTCTGTCCACCTCTTCTTTTGTTTTGTATCTAATTCGTTGATAACGTGAATTATTAAACGGGGTTAAACAACTTTATTTGTGGAACCCCGACTTTCTTGCATTTATACACCACTATAAAGTTTCTGTCAAGAGGAATTCCCTGATCCCCTTCCTCCCGAAACACAGATGCGAACACGTTCAATTTATGTTTGATGCAGGAGCTAGGAAAATATAGACAACGCGGAGCGTAAGAGGATAGTGTTGTTAACAATCCAGCATTTGGATGAAGCATGAAATGCTTAGAGGAACATTTGCTTCAGAGGAATCGTTCAGTGACGATGAGCATATTACATAATATTCAATGCAAAACAGGACCGCGCCCAAATTAATTGGAAATTTACTAGGAATCAAATAGCCGAGCCATCACTCCTTTATGCTCAAGTAGGTCAACGAATATTGTGGTACGATCGATGCGAAATCCATCGCATCGGTGTAGTACATGCGTTGCTGGCGCGTTTCAAAAACAATTTTTCCATCCCAGGTGAAATTCCGGCGTGTAGCAGGAATGTTATTCGGTACGGGGGACTGTAATTCGCCTGGGCGAACAATAAATTTTGAAAGGGCTTGAAAATCGGCCTTGCACGTTACGAGACACAAGGAAGCTACTCGTGCGCATACGCTTTAAGCGTGATTAATACCGAGCCCGGTCTACATTATTCCGCGTACGTGCGATACACATGTGCCGACATGATTAATCGAAACGCTGACGGCGGTCACATCAACTCTTCTATTGCATTTTAATTCCCGTTAATGGCCGCGTTCACTGACCAGAGAATCGTGCCGTGTCGCGGCTAATAAATTAGCTATGCCCGTCGTCGGAAGCGTAAGCGATCATTTTTCTTCGGGACGGACGCGAGGCCAGCGCCACCTTCCATGGCCACTCTTTTACCCGATAATTATGTCCGCGACGTGAAACTCTCGGTACAATGTATACGTGTCGCCTTTTTTTTGATAAAACTTTTCGGCCCGGCGGACCGTTAAAAAGTATTATAATAAGCTTTATCCCGTCTTTGTACGCCGTGCGCTCGGTATACGCTCAAGTTCCGAGTGTGATGTTAAGCTGAAAGTTTTTCATACTCGTCTCAGGAACTTCGTAGTTTCTAGCGTAAAGAAACACTGCGGCAAATGAACTCGTTGTTGAAGTTTCGATGGAAAATAAAACAGTCGATTGCGTTGCTCGTGCACAGGTCTTGGATAACCAGCTTTCTATTAACAATCGGTATTCGCTGAAGTAGCTCATTGATAAAAGCCGCCTAGAAAGTTCGTCGGATACAATTTGATCGTCACCGCACTTCCTAATCGAAAGAAAAGAAATAAAGAAGAAAGAAAACGCGAAATATATTTGCTTAATTAGGTATGCTGAAAATGTGATAAAAATTAGCAAAAATAGAGGTAAAGCATTCCAAAAAATGGTAAAGTTGTTAGTGGCAAAGTATTTGAAAATAAAAATTGCTTATCATCCAATCAGCATCAACACATTCGTTACACTAATTTTTACCAACATGTTTCGAAACGCGCTGCTCTTGTTAGTGAAATGTTAAAGAGAAATATTCTTATTTCTCAGTCAGGAATGAAGTTACAACTTAATTCACTATGGAAGTAAGCAGATGGAGCCTTTAAGACTTAACCCGACTTAACCCTTCGTGGTCACACGTTGTGTATCGCACCCCAGGAAATGTATTTGTCGATATTTCTATAAATTTTTGGACCTTTCTAATGAAATTTAAAAATTTGATGAATTTAAACAAAAATAAATTGCTGTTATTCGCCACTATTTTTTCAAATACAAATTTCAACATATCCAAATTTACATTTCTAGAAAAAAAGACTATTAGAAAATAATTCTATGAATATTACGAATGTACAATTATCACTCAAAAGTTAAAAGATTAAAAGATATGAAAATGGTAACTAAAAAATGACGCTGGGTGCAGTGAACCCTACGTGACCAAGTGATTATAAGAAGGTGATGATAGATATTACGTGGAATAGAAGAGATCGAAGGAGTTAGCGTAGATTGCTGGCAACGAAGTCTTCTCGGAGGTATGGTGGTTCTCTGACAAGAATGAGTCGGCGCAGTTGTATTTTAATTGTTCGTGGCGGGTGGTGGCTGTGCCTGACGTTAATGTCGTTCGTAAACTATGCATTGCTCGCCGTGTTATCAAAGCAGTCAGGCTGGCTGCTTTATGCATCCGCAAACGACTCACGACCTGCGAAACGTCCACCTTTTCTTCGCTCCGTGATGTTTCTTCTTTAGGCCAGGCAGACTTCGTAAATTACTGACGTTTTAGGAGATTACTCGTCCTGCGGAGTGGAAAACACGGAAAGCTGATTAGGGCATCGTCGTTGGGGGAGAAATTATTCACCTGGCAAAGAAGCTCGTTTTTATGGCGCGTTTTATAATACCATGGTCTCCCTTGGTATTTCGAATCCTTTCAAGTTTTCACGAAGGAAAGGTTGAATTCCGTGAAGCATGTACGAATTTAATGTGTTGACTGAGGTGTTTTTTTTTAGGGCTAATCGATTTTTAAAAACCGGTTTTTATTTATAAATTTGTAAAATTCGAACACTGTGTTTTTGTGGGTTTCGGAAATACTAGGAAATTATTGAATTTTTTAGTGGGATATTCCCACTCAAAAGAGGGTAAAATTAAATTCCTTTTGAATGAACAATACTTGCTGATTGTGCGCTCCAAAAAGTATTCAAGGATCCAAGCAGCTGAAAGAGATTATAATAGTGGAGTCGTAAAATTGACTGAGCATCAAACACAAAAATATGTTTTGAATATGGGGACAAGCATTTTGAAAGAAATAGGACGAAAGAGGGACTCAAATGTCACTCAGCGTGAGGGAACTCAATCTCAATCAGGGGCGGATTTTTAGATTAGATTTTTGAATTTGGAAATATCAACAGATATTTTAATTTCAATATTAATTCATTATGGTTACTCACATATGAGTTTTTGCTACATGAAAAAAGTAAATTGTTTTTAAAGTTGTGTCAAGCCCCTGTGTCTAAACATTTTCCAATTTCTTTCGCTCAAAATTTACTGGTCCTCCTTCCCCCAAATTTGCTGTTCCCCCCCCCCCCCCAAAAAAATTTGCCACCAATCAAAATTTGCCGCCCCCAAAATTTACGCTCCCCAAAATTTGTCGCTCCCCAAATTTTCCGCCCCCGAAAATTTGCAGCCTACTCTACCACATAGTTATGAGTCCATCTATTTCAATCACTGGTGACACTTGACAACTTGCATCTGAAGTTATAAAATTTGTTTTACACTGAAAATACATTACCAATTATATGACTTATTAAAATTCATTGGACGATATATATATATATATAATCGTGTTCCTTAGCACAGGAAACCTATTAGAGAATTGAATTTCCATCGGAGCTCACAACATGAACCATGGCCAATGAATTGTCGCTGAATAGGGAATTCCGTTGCTATCCACCTCTGCGTAATTCATTTTGTTTGTTTGACGTTCACTTGCCCTTTGTTACGTCCGTATAAACAAATACTATTTTATTTCAATGGACCCTCCGAAACTGTCAATCGCGGCGCAAACAGGAAGTGTAATATCGAGGTTTGAAATGCATCAAAACATTGATGAAACGTAACGCGGGGACGTAAAAACGGGCGTGCGAAATTGAAACACAACACAGCCTGAAAATTGCAATCTACGAGCTCCGAAATGAATAAACGGATATACAGTCTGTGGATACTGAATACGTTTACCCGTATTGCTTGAGACCTTTGCTCCGTAAAATTCGCACGATCCCGTTGGTAAAACTAATCACCTTAATGGCTAACTATAGCTGGAACGTGTAATTACAATTCCAGATAAATTCCTCGCATTTATTTGGTATTTATGTGTCTCTACGGACGTTTAATTGTAATATCCTTTAACCCTCGAGCTGACTGTGCTTGGCACTCTTTGTACCGTACATGTTAACCGAAAGGTTATTTAACCCATTCTACGTTCGACTAATGTCTCGTGACCCTCCTTTCGGTCGCAGCATTTAGTACACGACCTGTTTCACATGACACAGTTGCATGCGCTACTCGCGGCGCACTGGTATGTAGCAGAGGTGGGCAAAATCTTTGTCTAAATAAAAATTTCAAATAACGAATAAAAGAGAAAAAAATTGATTCGTTATTAGTTATCGTTTAAGGAATAAATTTTTATTCGTTATTTGAAATTTTTATTTAGACAAAGATTAAGCCCATCTCTGGTACAAAACAGCTTTACCGAGAAAATTAAGTTTTAATACTTTAGTCCATTAGTAAAGAAGCAATGAATTTAATTTTCTTATATAATTTTCTTCTTAAATAACTTCTTGTTTTACCTTAACGTTTATGCTTAGGCAAAGAGTAGGGATATGTAGTTTGCATTTTGTTCCAGTGCAGAGTGAACACTTCCTGTTTTTAACTAGTACCTATACCAAATATTTAACGTTATCATACGGGGGTATTTGAACTTTATAACCCTTTGTGATTCAACAGTTCTGTAGTCCCAGTTGTCACCAACAAAATATCCTATAAATCGCGAAATTACGAAAAATGGATGTTCCCAGTTTTTCCCCTTTACCCTTCATATGTACCTAGCATTAGCAATATAGGAGTACTTCGAAAGGTGTAAGCCTTACACTGTAAGTTTTCTACTTTGTGTCTAATACGAAGTTAACGGATTAAACCAGGGATTGTAACCCGCTCGGAGCCGGTTACTAGTAACATAAGACAGTCTAGACCAGACAGCCACTTAAGGGGGTAGGAATACCAGAGGTTCATCTGGCGGAAAAATTGAGCAGGGCACAAGTAGATGAATATTATGTAAAAAGTTTTGCACGATTATATTTGTTATTCATTCAGCAAAAAATTCAATTCAATTCAATTTTTTCGGCCGGATGACCAGAGTACGTTAAGTGGCTGTCTAAACCAGACTGTCTTATGTTACTAGTAACCCGCTCCGGGCGGGTTACAATCTCTGGATTAAGCTTATATGACAATCTAATACCTACGTGCACGTGATCTTCACTCTGTGAAGGACTTGATGTTCAACTGTTACGGGATTCGCTTGACCCAGGGCTTCCTCTGCTGCAGAAACCCAAGAGGACACCTCTCCCCGAAATTTAGGTGAGCTGCCGTGTAGGTTGCATAGCCTAGGTAGCTGTGCACTTTGCGAGCCCATGCCCCGACTTATACAAGCCTCGTTACGTACATTCAAGCAGGTGTGTACTACGCGCGTATACAGGGAAGACTACACGGTTGCTCGACCACTATATTATCCGCGAGTTAATCGTCCGGGCTTGCAAACTTTTTATGGTCCATAATTCAAACTTTCCGTGGGTTATTCTTTAAGGCGTAAAAACGGACCGGTATACCGGAAGTCCCTTCCTTTATTTCAACGTAAAGAAACTAGGGAGGTGAAGTTACGTGGCCAGAAGATATCACTGCTTCACTGTGAATTTTTTAACAAGGAAATCCGTATCCGCAGATTCATCAAGGCTCCTATTGCTTTGCATACACGCGGTGGTTGCTCGTCTTTGTGCAACGAATCGTCTCAGAAACGAAAGCAGTAAATTTCCTGCAAAAGTGAATAACGTTGAAGGAACCGTTCAGTTGAAAGAAGTATTAGAGCTGCGGTGCAATATCAGTTGATCTTTGGCTGTCGCGCAAACGGATGCCACCTCTCGAGGGACTGACTGGGGAATGGTTTGGGACCGAATATAGTTTAACGATCTTCGGTACAATTATCGAATACCAAAATACCAAACTAATAATTGATAACAGTGATATGTAGGTACATTAAATAAATCGATCTAAAGTGCTTTTATGACTCCTAATTGGTACTTGAAGCTGACTGATTGCTGATTAACTAGAAGCCTGAGTGCTTCTGAGTGCTTCCGAAACTGCCCAAGTGCTCTTGGTACTGACAATCCGACGACTTGTTACTAACTAACTGTAGGCAGACCTTCCTAGCTAATTGTAAGTATTGATTGAACACCTAATTATACTGGTTTACCAATCAGTATTTCAGCCATACTTTTCGTATGATTGGTATACAAACCTTTCTTTTTTAGGTTTTTAAAAATTCTCGAAATTCTCGGGATAAGTTATAATTTGATATATAAAATCCCGGGAGTTTTAGAATCCAAACAACAGCCGGGATCCCGGGATCCTGGGATTGAATTCCCTAGACGCGAGGGACTTATTGTTAGACTACGGCCCTCGACGTATATTTAATCTATAGCAGTCCAGCTAGTATAAAGGCATTGTAATAATGTAAAATATAAGGTAACGATTCCTACTTTGGCCCATTGATACTACCTGAAATAGTAACCAACGAACGAAAGAAAAGACTCTTCATCTTCGTTTCGCTCTCAGGAGTGGTCGCAGCCAAATGAATGGCCCATCAAGTATAACTTCGCTAGGCGATGGACACAAATCCCCGCGGTGTTGAGATACCGCAAGCTGCATACCGCATTCTCCGAGTTCGCCTCTTCTAACAGCGGAAAATTGGTTCAAGAGGTGCCTGTAATTTCTCCATAAATTTATCGGGACTAGCGTTAATGTACCGAAAGTGTTCGGTTGCCCCGTTGTTTACTTCGTGCATCGCTTTGCAAATTTATTCGATTTGTCATTTCGCGGGAGCCGGACGCCCGCACATTTTCTCGGACCGCGCGGCTCCCGCCCTAATCCGATTTGCGGGCCGGATTTAAAGTGAATCGTCTGCCGAAAGACAATTCCTGTTCTTCTTCGTCGGCTTCTCTTTTCCGCCTTCGAGAAAACGACGGATTTGCGACCATTGCTGAAATCTGTGCCTCCTTCAGACGAATGCGAGAACGAAACTCGAGAGGCTCACTACGCAGCAAAGAACTTTGCGAGCACAATTCTCTCGTTCATAGTTGTATTCTGTCTCTTGCGGAGTTAAAGAATGTTGGAAAAATGCAATGTAATGCAGTGGGCATGCGGCATTTAGGCAACGGCTTAGTGTGTGACTGTAGCACATAGGTGGCGTCCATTTATGAGGAGTTCGGAGGACAGGGACCGCAGAGAGTCAGCATAGCCGTGGTGGCAAACGCTGCTGATCAGTACGCGGGCGGCTCGAGTTCGATTCCCGGTGCCGTGACTCCCTTTTTCCGGCTCCTATAGTAATTATACTTTATGGGCAATTGGAGGAAAGAGGAATATTCGAAATACCTCTACTAAGGACTCGTAATGCTAGAAGTACCCCTATATAGCGAATTCCTGAGGCACGATGTCACAACTCCGGAACTTGCGAATTCCGATGCAGGCAAGCGTCGAGTCGTTGAATGGGATGTAAACAACTCATGTTACTCAAGATGAATGACCCCACTGGCTCCGGTTCACTCTCATGGTTCGCGGAATCACTGGACTCCGAGCTATTACAATGGTCTACTGAGTTGCGACGTTCCATAGGGTCTGGACCATCTGTGAAAGTCCTCTAATCCCAGGAGTTTGAGAGATTCCTCGTTCTGGGAGTTCTGAGGGATCGGATGGGATCTACAGGATCTCTCGATAGTCACGGAAGTCGCGAAGTTTCGCGAGTTTTACGAGTCTCCGGTCGCTGTGACGAGGTTCCACGACAACAGGGTCTATACAGGGGTGGGTGAGTCACATAAGCCACCTGAATAACTTCTACAGTTTTTGAGGTAGATAGAATTGTTTGAGACAAAAGTTGCTTGATTCCTAGGGGCCCATTGCGTGGTGGAGACAGATTTTTCTTAGGTAGAGGTGCGTATAAAATT
The DNA here is from genome assembly GCF_050908995.1 of Andrena cerasifolii. NCBI lineage: Eukaryota > Metazoa > Arthropoda > Insecta > Hymenoptera > Andrenidae > Andrena > Andrena cerasifolii. The sequence goes on from NC_135123.1 coordinate 8,504,247, forward strand.
TGAAGGTCAACTAAATTTTTTTAAATGGGACCTTTCTTCTCACTTTTTTTAAAGTGAGTTGCGAGTAAGTCAGCAGAAGAATTTTGTGAGCCAACATTTTCTTGAAATTAACCCGCTAGTGCATACGCCTGCCTTAAGGCGGGCACCAGTTTAATCCAGGAGTTAGCCCCTATAATTGTTTTTAAAAATTCTCATTTGCCAGCCTTAAAAGTATTGTCACACCACACATATTGGCCTAAGAAACATGTCAATCTGACGTTTCGATTTGACAGAAATCTAGTTTGAAGTGCATTTTTGAGCTTAGCACGCTGTGAAAATTATTTGTGTACTATAAAAAAATAAAATAAAATACTTCCCCACACCGTACAGCTAAAAGAAAAATATTGGTAAGAGCATTTGTTTGTATGCTCACAAAAATCTCAAAAAAGTACCGAACAAATGATTACGAAATTTTAACTACAGTATCCTTGAACAACGAGAAGGAATATAGGCTATGTTTTGTGACGTAAAATATAATTAATCTGTATAAAAAATGGTATGTACATAAAGAATTCATGACTCGGCCGGCTCGCGGTGAATAGTACGGGACGCAACCGCCAGGCGGCGACCGGGCCAAGTGCTTCTCGCGCTTCTACTGTACTTTGTTAAATTTCGCAATGCACAATAGTGAATAATTCTCTATTATATCAAAAATTTATATTTTTTGAACATTTTATTATAGTATTTGATTAAAAAAAGTATTTAATTTATAAAAAAAAACACTACGTTTTTTGCAGAAGTCTTCCAAATTGAAAACAGACATCGGATTCGGTTTTTTCACCCCTAAATTAGACTAGTCAAATTTTTCCAACTGTATTAAAAATCTATGCACTAGAGGGTTAAATGACCAACTGTATTTATAGTATCGAAGGTTTCATAAATCATGTCTCTAATTATACTCGTAGCTCACTGGCGAGCAAAATATCAACAGTATATCTTCTACTGAGCCACATCTTAACCAGTGTCCTCAGGCCGTCCCGGTTTCACGTCTGACGTAGGTGTAATGGTGAGTCTGGTGTCCAGAATGTTCGCGCAACAAAGCCACACTCCTCGACCCTTTTCATGCAGCTTTAATGAGGCGATACCGGTTTCCATCGCGTCGCCTGCCTCCCTAAGGCATCGGATCTTCACTTCGAGGGTCCGAAGTGTTTCCGCCGCTTTCAGTGGCAGGTAACAAAGCACCCCTCTTCGCTATACTTCACCGTTATTTTCGAGGCCGTCCGTGGCTTCGAGTGTCCCGAACATATCGAAGGACCATCCTGTCGCCAGGACGTGCACGTATGCGAATTCAGGCTCGAACCACTGCAACGCAACGAGTCCAACAGTTTATTGCTTCGAAACAGAAGTCACTAGTAATTCGTTTTCTTCTTGGATTCCTTCTCTGTAAATGCCCCTTTCTGTGCTGCGCTCCAGGCCCCTTTTGGAAGTCAGTTCAAAAGGTGGATAAAGGATTATTCGAATTCAGGAGGAACGCTGATCCTGGATAGTCACTGCGTTCCTTCAGAATCCTTTATGATACTCACGTCTTCTCTGCTTCTATTTGAGATGGGATTGGGGAATGGAAAATACTTCAGGATGTAGCGGTGCTTCTGTACCGAGGTTGGAGGGAGCAGTTTAAGATTGATAACTTGCTGATAAATTCTGCTGATTTTTTAAAGCGACTCTCTTGAAAATGGAAGCACATACAGAAGGATTTTATTCTACATTTCCGACTTATTTTTATCCAAGGAATTAGCGATCATTTATATATATTGCATCTATGTAACTCTTTCATTTAACCAACCAGGTAAGTTACTTCACATGCCACGATATAATATCATCACTTGTGTATCTAGTTTTTATTAAAAAGTGGAAATTTGAAAAATCAAAGTATCCATATTTTATAGTTTGGGTTGGATTTGACCTGTAGTTTAAGTTGACAAATTTATTCCAAAATGGATCAACAATCTATAAAAGACACGAGTGAAAAAGGACTACTTTTTAATATATCACTTAAACAAATTTGTTGTAAAAAAGTACATCATTTTCGTCTAAAAGATTTTTCTATATAGTGCATACTTTCTGAGATATTGGGGCAAACGTGTTTTTCACCCCCAACTGTGAGGGCTAATTTCACCCCCTAGATATGGATTGCTGATAAAAAAAACAGGTGTCAACTGAAAATTAGAATTGTTAATATTCTTCTTGCAAAATAACTTCTTATCAACTATTAAAAGTCCCGTGGATCGTAGCGCATGTAATTCGCGAATGCTTTTTCATCTTCTGGTCTCTTTAATCTTCTCACGCACAGAAATTTGTAAGCGAGCGGTAGGCGAGTGAAAAATGGCAATGAGAGGGTTAAAACTTTAAATTTTCGTGTTTTATATTGACTCTGTGCTTCTCTCTCTCTCTCTCCCTGTCTTTCCATAAAGAGCAGCTTTGGCCCTTTGTTCCCAGGCTCTGCTCCTGCGGTGCCAGGAAATTATACCACTGACATTACAAACCCGTTGTCGCGAAAGTTTTACGTTGCCGCGCGTAATTTGGGCTTAATTATCGCTCCTGGGCCGTGAAATTCGACCGCTCCAAATGGCCCCGCGCAGTTTTTTTTCTCTCCCCCGTTACGCCTGCACAACCGCGTTGGATTATTTAGTCACTGGAATTCGCGTTGCACGCAGTCACCAGAAGCACCCGCTAATTCCATTTTGATGCGCGGTAATTCGTCACAAACCGCGCGACACGCTACCCTCGCTCTCTGACGAAACTTTGCGTGACCAATCACTGTTACATTGGTTCGTGTTAAGCGACAGAATCTCATGTTTGCATGACACTCGTTTCTGGATAGTCTGGAAACTGTACTTCCGCGGGTTTAATCCATTATCCAACTTGTACCCGACTAAGGATACCTACTATGAAACGAACCATTTCTCTGGCTCGTGTACAGTGTACGTCGCCAGAGTCTGCACGGTTTTCGAAGCATTTGCAATAGAATGATAAGATAATACTCTTTCGTGCTTCGCAGAGATATAGAGCATAAGTCGAGATCCATTTAAAGGGTCTCCCTACCTTGACGGACGAAACACGATGCGAACTTTGGGAATTTTTTAAAACAAAACCATTAAATATATTTACTTCCAGCTTTCTGGCTTCATTTGTCAACCTTTGGAGAATATGAGAAAAAAATTGTGTGCAAAAATAGTCGTTATATCCGGAGTTATAGTGCTTCAAATAGAGCGCCTTACACAAATCCGTGTATATACTACCTAGGGCCCAAAGGTCCTCGCTCACTTTCGGGTAGACCGCCCGTTGACAGCCCGGACTTGATTCCTTATATCTTCCCGATGAAAATGGTCCCAAAAATGATATCATTCGAACCCTGATTAAGGAAATTACGTGAAAAATTTGTTAGCAGAATTGAAAGCCCGTTTCGTTAACAATAGTCCGATTTTAATTATTTTCTGTCCAATTAATCGGGAGAATGCCAGGAATCCATTAGCGCCACTTTCATATTGATACGATGAAAAATGAACAAATTCAGATTCTGTAGAATCGATGACACATCGCCGAGCACTGGCGACCGCGTGCGGCTTGGACCACAAAGGCTCTCGCCGGTTATTCGAGCTTCTAGTAAAAAGGCACAATGAAAACTGAAACATTATTCGAAACCCAAGAGGAGAGGCCTTCGAATAAACGAAGTATCTTTCGCCGTCGAAGGAATTCCCGTCGAATAACCTGCTTCGTCTGTGGCGCTTCGAATAAAGATAACTCGGGTGACTTTTATTCGACGACGGAAAGACATGAAGTCTCTTTATTTGAAAAGTTATTTCAATCATTTTTCATCTAGATAATGCCCATCTCTGGTTACAATATCCCAATAGTGTAAGACACAAAGTTTCCCTCCGATAAGTAGAATATGCATGTCAAGAACAGACCGTGAATTTTTTAAACGTTCTCTACGGTACGTAAATATGAAGTGCACCTGGAAATGTGAGCAGGACACATAAACACCATTTGTAAACATCAAGGGAAAAATATGGTAAGACAATCCTATGCTTTTATGCGATCGATAGAAGCTGGCAAACCATTCGCATTAATAACATCGGGAATCGCTTCTACCTCTTATAGCTTCCACTTTTCCACCTGTGTTTATTAAACATTTTTTACTCAGTTCCGTAAGTACTATCTATCCCGCAAGTCTTATCCCACCATACCCTTCGGGGGCCGCGAAAATTCAACTGACAAATCCACGATCGTCAGATGGTGGTGGTTGATTTCTCCTCGATCGCTGCTCGCGAAAACGAACTCACCGGCCAATATATCTGACCCCGACCTCAGGTTCGTACACTTATGTATACATTTATCAATTAATTCATCAATTAAGCAACATTTACTGATGAAAATTTTCATGGGTGGTAATTAGATGTTTTAAGCATTAAAATTCCTATACAGACATTTATAAATTATTTCATCCAGGAATAAAACGTTTTGGTACATTTAAAAGCTATACACCTCACGTGTAAGCATGTATATGCAAATGTATTATTATATTAAAATACAGCGTTTTGTTTCAAAAGTAACGGTTTCGAATTTAATAATATTTATTTCAGCGAGCGCTTGTCACTGTTATTCATTGAATCGAAAGAAGGAAATGTCCATTTCTAGTCCAACGATTTCACATGCAATTTCACCGAATTTTATATCGTTGCACATTTCTTCGCGATGGAATTATTCCCGCACGTACGGGCACAGACTGTTCGTCCCTAATTATTATTCTCACTCGCTGACAGCCCCGTTCGTAATATTCTAATTTCTCTGGTCAGCCAAGCTGGCGTCACTCTCCTCCATCGCGATTGCAAGGGGGCCTGGGAAAAGGAAAAGACAGAAATAATTCGTCACAGGTGCGATCAGAAAAATTCCAGCGACGGCTGCACTTTTTTTTATCTATTCCAAGTGGGTTCCCATCCAAAGGAATTATTAAACAGCGGCATGTCGAATGAAAGATATTTATAAAAAGGGGTGAAACGGAAGATTACAAAAGCTTTTGCCACCTTCTTTTATTCACAGTTACTACAAAATTGTATTCGATAAATTTCTTTGGACGTTGCGATAACACATTCGGTTGATTTTTAATTCTTCTTTCGTCATTACAGTGCTTACAATTTTGTCATACAACGTGCATAATAAACTATACTAAACGTTTCTAACTGAAAATGAGATCCAGACCAGGACGTGTAAAAGAGTTGTTTTTAAATTTTTTTTTCTCTAAAAAACTGCCAACTTTGCTATTGATCCAATATTAAAGTGTGTAATATTAAAATTTTTTGAAATGCCAAAGTTACAGTTATCATCTGCAAATCTACATTTATCTGCAAAACGAAAGAGTATTGTGGTCTCGTGCACTCAATGACTGCTTTGGTTAAAATATCATAACTATGTGAATTATATTTATACATGTTTCAATTTAATATTTTGGGGACAGGTGCTGTAGATTTTAAGCCAAACTCAGAAATCGGTCTTTTTCGATGTAACCCCTTGATGATTTGTGAAGCCAAGTTCAGCTTCAAGTTGGGTCTTAAATTATTATATACTTCTTCCTGTAGAAACCTATTTAGTATCAAGAAATCTTCTTTTCTATAGATTACAACTTGCAGCAAGTACCTGGTCGTGTGCAATTAAAAGCATTTCAAAGGGAAAACACGTTTCCGCTTCTTTGTTTCTCTGCTGCTCAGTTCATTGATGTACACTAAAGGGAGCCATACAATTCAGTAAGAATCACATTACACCTGTTGCGATTAATGCTTATTATGTCACTGCCAGCGCAATTAAATTCGTACGGAATGAAACCAAATAAAAGCCATTTGTTTCATTTTTAACACCATTAAAAAAAAGCAAGAAAAACAAAGAGGAAAGGTAGAAATGGAGCGAGACGTAAAAATAAAAGAAGGGACAAAAGCAAAACGGAGGAGAAATGAGAAGGGGTGACGTTGTAAATGGAAAAGCTAGAAGAAGGGGAATACTAGGCAAAGAGGCGAAATTAGAAAAAAAATAGTATGACTTAAATGTAGTAAGTACAAAAATAGTATGTACTTGAAACTGAAGATAGGGAGAAACTACCACCAAAGTAAACTTGAGAAAAGGGAGCGGATTTTTCAAACGAGCCAAAAGTAAAGGGGAAACTCTGTTCGGCTCGTTTTCCATAAATGAATAGAAAAGAGAAATAATCCAAGTAATCCCGGTGTATATGTGGATTTAAAGCCGCAGGTGTCGGTCAGTCGCTACAGGGCGGTAGAAGAAAAGTCTAAGATTGCGGCACTGGCTCGTACAACGGACGCGTGTGTTGCATACAAAAGGCCCCTAACGCAATCTTCGGCCATTGCGACGTCGATGCATATATACATGCATACGTACATATATAAGCAAAGTTTTTGGAATTCGACACGACGTCCTCGCCAACGACCATTTACTTGCCACGTCGATTCCAGACACGTTACGCTGGAACCGCAGGATACAAATTTAACAAAAGTAGGGCAAAAATCTGAATATATGGCGAGACGTCGAACTTTGAATTATCTAAGTAGTTTCGGTATCCTGACGTATTGGTTGTTTCCTCGGACGTGCTTCATACGCGCCAGGCATCGTTGAATTGCGAGCAATGGGATTTCACGGAGCAACGCTTTTGGAATTTAAAGAGGGAATAGTGGCCTTCTTGCTATGGTAAATGGCAGAATGATTACCGCACCATAGATTTCTCTAGCGACGCGCCAATGTCCAATGTAATTGTGAGCCACACAAAAGTCATCACTGAATGTGGTAAAAGAGTAGGGACTTGAATGATTATAAAGTAATGGTCTAAGTGCTTCATCAACTGTACAGTACCTACTGTCCAGTACCTTTACTTAATTTGTGTGTGTGTCTTTAGCCAGACCATCACACGTGTATGCAATTAAATTCTAAAACCCCCAAGATTCTAGACCAAGGTGTCCACCAGGTATTCCTGATTTTCCCCCCTGTAGTATTTGCCAAACAGTAGACTCTCCCTGCTAAGAACTTCCTTGTTTCCACTCCAAAACTTTCATCAATCAGAAAACAGTTTGCGAAAGGTTTACACCTTTGGCTTCACTCACTGAAACTTCACGAATTTCTGCAAGATTCGGTTGCGGTACTAGTAATGAGAATGAAGTCTAGAAGTAATCACGAAAGGAACCCTCTCAGGTTAAGCTCTCGTAGAACATTCAAGAATCCAGTGATTACTTTAGGGAAAGAATATATTACAACATAGTTGTAACAAGGTCTAATACAAATGGGTAGGGAGACAGAATGTCGGTCTCGTTATATTTTTAGTAAACTACAGTGTATAGAGGGCCTCTCGGGGCCTTTGCCAGCTGGGCCTTTTTTCTTAAATCCGCCACTGATCATTAGCGAGAAGTTGTAGCCTTCAGAATTTTTTCAGCCACCATCCTGCCTAGCGATTGATATTATGGACGTGCGGCGGTTAATGATATGATGCCAATTTTATTACGCGTCGCGTGGCCGACGCATGAAAATTACAGACCACGGTTGACCTCTTTGACGGCCGCTGTATTTGTGCAGGTGTTTCGAGCAAATGTTATCGCAGGCGTGAAATAGATTCACGTTTGCCGTGGATTAAAATCATATCAGAATTTTCGCAACACGCCCGGCCGGACCTATACACGCAACCAGGGGGCCTGGTGTAAGCGAAATATGTCCAGCCTTTGTAAGCCGAGATGGGGTGAAAATGGCATTTACTGGATGATCGCCTGTCGAACTATTTGCATAAATTTGTAGCGCCGAGAATTCACAACGTACGGTCGCTTCGTAGACTCTCTTTCGAGCCCGTCGCTCTCGTCACTAATTTAACCCCCCCACCCCCGCTGCTCAAAACATTCCGGGTTTTTGTTCAATATCGAAGTTGCAGCGCGCGGCATGCAGGGCAGCCGTGATAGTTTGTTGCGATTGGGTGACTGCTCGATACACCGTTCGAAGTTTCATAAGCGCAGCGGAAAGTGCACCTTTCATCGCGAGGTAGATGCAGAAACAGCGTCGCAATATAAAATCAAAAGGGGCGTCGTTAACGGAGTGAAGTCAACGGGCACGGCGAGGAAAATTTACGAAGACGAAAGGGATAATGAGAAAGAGGAGGAAGGGCAGGGGGGTGGGTCAAATAACAGCACGGAGGGCGGCGGCGATATACATAATAAGAGAAGGGAAATGGCGGAGGGAAGCGTTTGTGCAGGAGATCTAAAGGACTGTAAAGGTGAGGCGAGCAGAATGGCAGCCCAACGTGCAAATTGTAACGATGGCAAGCATAGATAATGTATTTCGTTACAACGGAACTATGAGGACGAAAAGCTCTGTGTTCGATGCTCCAGTCGGGTGGTATTTTGCTGAAAAGCAGGGGCGAAACGAGGAGTTAGAGGGAGCGAGAGGGAGCTTCGGGAAGCTGAGGTACAGAGTCTGCAGCCCCAGAGCAGTCGGTTTGTTTAAGGAAGTTGCAGGGAAAGGAGATGAAGATAAGATTCATCGGATACGTGTGTACCTACTATATTCTGCTGGTAGAGAGTAAAAAGGAAAGTGGGTGGACTTAAAGGTAAGATTGTTCCGAGGCGATCGCCTTTCATGATTATGCCACGTAGATGAACACTTGGTTAATGCGAATCCTTTGCCCTCTCCTATACTACGCAGCTTTACTGAACGATGAAATTAGATACGCATATTTCATCAAGCAACTATAATAACCTAAGTAGGCAGGCCAAAAAATTGCTACAAGAATCTGCTACAAAATTGGCAGATAGTATGCGATATTCTCTGAACACTGAATTGAACCTGTTGATATCGTAATCTCTATTAAAAAATTAATTTTCTAAAGACTACAGAGGATCCCTCAAGAGTGTTAAACAATATTTAGACAACGGGAGTACCGTGTGAGTTACATCTGGAACATCCTTCCGGATCTTGAACAGTTGACCATTTAGGGGTACTACTTAGGCAGTCCTTCGTTCCTGTCTAAAATGAAGCATTTCTGTTTCAATTAATTACAATCAAGCAAATTGAAACTGAGACTTGTTCTTTGGCATGAACTTTATTAGCATCATCAGCTTTAAAAAACATGTTTGTTTAGTCAAAAATATATATTATATGTGACGCTGCAAATGGATCATTAATGAGACTTTGTAAAAAAGTTTCTTTTGTTTTGCAGTGATAATTAAAAAACGGATCTAAATTGAAGTTAATGAAAACGATTATTCTTTATGAAAAGAAACTAAAACCCCATTCATCAGGTTTCACCCTCCCCCAAACCCTAAAAGATGAGGTCTTAGTTTCTTTAAACTACACATTTTGTGAACATGCTCGAATTTGATTTGAATCGATTGGAACCTCCGTTTTCGAATTATCACTGCGAAACAAAAGGAACGTTTTTAAAAAGCCTGTTTAATGATCCATCTGTAGCGTCATATATAATGCATATTTTTGACTAAACAAACATGCTTTTTTAAAGCTTATGATGTTAATAAACTCCATGCCAAAGAACAAGTCTCAGTGTCAATTTGCGTCTTTGTAATTTATTGAAACAGAAATACTTCGTTTTAGACAGGAACGACTGCCTAGTACCCTTAAATAATTCGATTTTTCGTTAGGGAAAGCACGCACAGAAGAACAAATGGAACACTGTTAATAAAATTGACAGTAGCTTTTCAAATTCGAGTGAAGCTAATTGCGACGCTGACGAAACGTCGCGATAGAATGCAGCACATATTCTAGGTTTACGCTCCAAAGCCTCGACTAATGGTAGCTGTGCGCAATACATACTTTGATGCACACAGAGTCTTTGTCGAAAACAAACGAACAGGGCATGGATGTAGTGAGAATTAACAAGTCAAAACGCGAAACATTTATTTCCACCGTGATGGACATGGAGAAAGAGGGAACCACTGGTTCGTTTAACAATCGTTTCAATAAAATAATTGTAACTATAAAGGTGTGAAATTGATGGATTCTTCTGGAATCGTGTTGAGTAGGATCAGAGACTTAAAATAAGAAATGTAGTAGTGACGCTAATGTTTGACCGGAACTTAATTCCAGGAGTCTGACTCGCGACGTTCACGTTTGGCTCAAACTTGATTCCACGACTCTGACTCGTGCCGTTTGGTCCGAAATTGTTATCACGAGTTACGGGAAGGGGTTAATGCACACGGAACATATAAATAAGGCCCCGAATGAGGACAAGCACCTACGTTATGTCGTGCCCGCGAAACAATGGCATTCCTGGCTCATCTGTCCCGCTGATTGCACTCGGTGCTTATTGTTAGTCGCTAATAATGCAAACACTGCTAGGCGTAAGGATCGGTCTAATGGCCTGTCCAGGTTGCAACCTGGACGATGTATCTCTCGAGGCGGCGGGCGATGGGCTCGAAGAACGTCTCGCAAGCTCGCCCGTGTTCAACGGAGATATCTATCTATAACACGTAACAAAGATCTGCAGTGGAAACCATTAAGGCTCGTTTGCCATTCCCTTGCTTCGTGAATTTATCTTAAGACCTCGGAAAAGACGGAATACGTACTCCCTTATCGGATACGTGTACAAAGCGTTCCCAGGGCGCGTCGTATAATTTTGTTGGATCTCCGCGGCGATTCATTCCACGGGCACAAACATCGTTGCAGGAGGAATGCTCGCCCTCGCAGCGGAACGTACCCTTCCCCGTGAATTACGGGCTGCACAGCTGTGTTCTTTTGAACTCTTATAAATGGCACCGCGGCATCCGCTGCTCTGGAGGACCTCCCCGGCCCGTGAGTTTGGGCAGCAATTCCTTTTATGGCGAGGCTGTGTTGCTCCTTCGCCTATTTCGATTATAATGGATTCCGTCAGAAGGCGAGATTTTGGGTACTTAGGTGAAATTTAGTCGGGAGGTGCACCGCTACTTTGATGCGTCCTACGCGTTGCTTGGGAGAATAGTGTGCAGCAGAAGCTGATTTGATTCTTCGTGAATAATGAGTGGATGGACGATTACGCAGGAAAACGTAGCTTACAAGGGAGCGTATCGAACCCGCACACGACAATTTTGACGAGACTCTGCGGATTTGCAGGATAGTAAAACATATTTGACACGTATTTCTTCTTATCGAAAACAGCCCCTGAAGTTGAGGGAAGAAAACATATTTTCTGGAATATCTCGAGAACTATTAGCCATGGGACAATTTTTTTTAAATGTGAGTTTTTTAAGACGAATCCAGTCCTCTGGTTAGTTTCTAGAAAATTTAAAACAAAAGCGTTTTCGCCCCCTAGGTTAGGGACTCTTTTCACCCCTTCAACATGGATAATTGCTAATAACAAAAAATACGTGTCAAATATGTGTTACTATTTTGCAAATCTGTAGAGTATTATCAAAATCGGCATGTGCGGGTTCGATATGTTAAAGAAAATATTTGCACAGCGCGTGATTACAAATATTTCTAACTACAGGAAAAATTGCTATATTTTATTCTCGTATAGGTGTTCGTTTACAATATCTCACTTATCCATATAGACAAACAGAACTATGTACAACTATTTTACTGTCTGGTCGAACTAATTGGCACACACATAAAAGAGTTTATTTACACATAATATTTCACGGGAATTTTGATTTCTGTTTCAACATAACGTTTCTTGAAAACAAATTTCTAAAATAATTTTTTATGCATATTTTTATCCCGGCGTAAGATGATTGCAAAACACATTTTTACTGGCTTTGTGTTATGTGTCTTGTTCAATCAGTTCCGTGTTTCCATGTAGGCAATTGAGATATCGAAATAAACATTCATACCGGAAGCACGCGCAACAGCAGTTTTTCCAATAGCTACAAAATATTTGTATTCTGAACATCCGTTTAGCAGTGTAGCTGCTGGAAACACAAATATTTACAATGGCATATTTTCGTAATAGTTTCTCCATATGCTAAGCATCCTCGTAAGAGTCACTGGGTTGATATCGAGAATTATCAAATTTTAAATTATTCTTGCTGCAGTGCACTACTCTTCAGAAACGAGTATATGAGTTTAGACTGAACTTGGAATTTTTCTGGATTTTATATAGTTTAGATCTTTCGTTGGGAAATGATCATAGGCTGCAGAGGCAGGACGAGTGGGTGATGAGGGCGTGATGGTCGATCATGCATAACTCCTATATTTATGATTAAAAATTAATATAAAAAAAACTACAATTTCTTCAAAGATGCATAAAAACATGGTCCAAATTTCAGATTATTCGAATCGCTAGTTTCTTAAAAAAAAAATCTAAATTTTCGCTATGTTTTTAGCCCAAAGCATACCTAGGATTCCCCCCTTAAGTGATCCAATATAGTTAACTTTCTGCTCATGTTACTGCTTTTCGGACTATCCCTCCGTCCCCTTTTTCAGGGTCCTAATGTATCCCTTTTTTATGTTGACCGTGACGAAAACCTTGTACGCTTTGATAATACGTTAGAGTCATCGGCAAATCTCGTTCATCACCGAACAACTCAACGCAAACAAACAGCTGAGAACATTAGTCAGTCGAACCGCCCGTCATCCTAGCAGTTAACAAACTACCTCTTGTAATAACATTTTACGTTCTCCATCTACCGCAGTAGCGACCTGGGTGGAGAAAGTTTGAAAAACCAAGAATTCCATATATAGAACGAGCACAATGATCGAAAGGAACATGCTCGAGTTTCATGGGGGGGAAGCCGCGATGACGTCCGTGCTCTTTAATAAAGTAGCAAACAAGCCAGTCGTTGCGTGTCACGGCAATACACGCCGACAGCGTGACGGATGTTTGGGAACTGTTTCTCCCTTTGCAAACGTCGTCACGTCCCCTGAGGGATTACAGCGTAAACGAATAATGGCTCGACCTCTTTACTCCTTTCTGGGGCCCCTCTTGTCCTTCACCGCCGGCTATTGCCGCTTATTGCATTACGCAATCTCATTAATGTATTCTCGGCGGCCGCAGCCAGCAACGTGCACCCGCAGGGCTACCGGATTCGCGGAATTAAATTTGACGATTGTGCAGCTTCGATCCGAAGGGAAGGAACGGGGGAACGCGCGGGCGTTGATAGTATTTTATGGAATTAGATCTAACGCACACGGGAAACGCGAAACAGGAATTTGCTTTTACCGCTCTGCCTGTGGCCATGATTATCATTCACATGGACAAATGTTTTAATTGCCGCAGCAGTGGGCGGGTGCGAAGGTTAGGGACATTTCCCTAACAAAGAGAGTGCTCGCGGTTCGGGTCACCGATTGGTTTCAAATTTTGTGCTAGTGGACACCATGTACGTGTGTTAAATGCATGAGACACACCACTCGTGCTAATATTATGTACAGAACGAAGTTGGTACTTTTTAATAAGCATACAGGGAGCAATTAATAACGTGGCCCTGAACTTCAAATGAAAGCAGAAAAATACCATATATGTACCTTCAGAATTTATCTTTAGGCTAGAAGCTGATTTAGAACAAGTGGTGCCTTAAAAATTGGCCGCAGTGCGGTGAATAATCTCCTTAACGGTCCATATACGTCATAAAATGTTACTCGATACTCGCGAAGATTGATTTCAGGGGTTGGAAGTTAAGTATCGGATGGCGCCCATTGTGCTGCCAGTGTACATACGTACTCATATCCCTGACGGAGGAAGAAGTGCAAGCAAAATAGTTATTCCCACGTTAACTTTCGGTACCACGCGACGCGGGTTGCCAATGGCTGCAAGAGAAACGCACCACTTAGCCGCGTTATTAATAGCTTTAATACCTCTGCTATTAGAGCGGAACGATGGGAAGCTGAACACCTGTGTTATTTCACATGCCGGAGAAGCTGTACAGATGGAAAGTCACGGTGCTCGGTCGATCTTGCTGGACTGTTCTTCGTTCCTGCTTCGAGGAATAACGCTCGTATATTCAGAATTGATATTTATGCCGTACTTTTAAAGAAGAGCAGTTTCCAGAATTGAGCTGCTTCTTGTTGTTGTTGAACTTTGAACTTCTGTCTCCATTACTCTTGCTGCTGCGAAAGCAGAAACCCAGAGAATTATCTCTGAAACAGTTGTTGGATGACCAGCTTTGGGGACAATGATGTGAGTCTCTTGTACGAATTCAGTTATTTAAAATTGGCAGAAATATCTTTGAAGCAATATTTTATAATAGAATGATGCGATATCATCTTATGACTGCGGCTGGTAATATTTTCTGTCTTTTCGTCTGTGCTACCAAGAAGTAATCATTGCTTTGAGCTACAGTCGCATCGGAAAGTAAGTTGACACTCTTTAAAATCGCATAACTATTTTAAAATTGGGCCAAACGACTTGAGTTTTTTTTTTAGAAGCTAGCGGAATTAGTTTTCTAGGTGGTGTTTCGTCGTTTTCATAAAAATTGCAAATGATTTCGGGAAATCGCTGATTTCGGGAATTTAGCGATTTTCGCCCTTATTCTGTGATCTTTAAACGTGTGTAGCTCGGAGCAACGTTAACCGATTTAGATGAAATTTTCAGCATGTATACAACTCACTTCAATCTACAGACGTTTTTTTTTTTTGAATTTTTATTACAGGCTCGGAAAAAAAATTGAAAAAAACGACCTTCACTATTTTCATCGCTATTCCGAGCAGTTGCAATTTTTTTCAAAACGACGAAACACGGCACCTAGAAAACTAATTCCGCTAGCTCCTAAAAAAGCTCAAGTCGTTTGGCCCAATTTTAAAAAAGTTATGCGATTTTAAAGAGTGTCAACTTACTTTCCGATGCGACTTTGTATTAGAAAACTTTAAAACTACTTGTTAGTCTCAGTACTGGGTATGTACTTTGAAAACATATCACAGTAGAGATCTAAGTTAGACTTGACTCAAACTTAACGTTTTGTATCGTTAATGTGTAAACGTAAACCAGCAACGAACAAAGATTTCGTAAAGAAATAATATTTTATTGCACCTACATGTCGTTGGGGGTTATACAGCGATTACCCTCTTCTCGATAACTCTTATCTGTGTTAACTGTCGTTTAACGATAACGACAATCATTACTGGAATGCGTTCATAAGGAACAAGTTCCAACGAGCGGAGACTGACATTTCGCTTCTGAAGGAATACGAAGAAATACCCTGTAATCTCTGGTAAAGAAGATCGACTTTGTTGAAAGGTTCCGACTGGGAAGGGAAGATAAGGGGCTCGGTTTTAGCGATCTACTTCTCGCAATTTATGAGACGTCAGCCAATCCACGAATTGGAATTCCTTTAATGATCAAAGTTTCCTGGAATCAGTGGTAAATCGATTTAGTGTCCTACGCATGCCGAATGAAATTCAAATTAGGACAAAGTATTCGGGAAAGTATTATCTAAATGACTATATTCAGCTTACCTACGTACGAAGTTACTCAAAATAGATTTTCTTTTACTTTTGCAGGTTTGTAGTTCTATTGTAGGGTCAGCACTATTGACATTAATTTTCTATTCTAGCTTCGAGGAAAGACGCAGGAAGGGGTGAAAGTGCTCCCCGTGCAAAGTACAAAAGAGGTTATAATTTTTTAGGGGTTGAAGGTATTTAAATGATTCTTTTTTTCTAATTTATATATATATATAAATTATTAGAATAAAAATTCAATAATTTTTTATGTTGCATAAGTCTGTTACCTCTGTTAAGATCCTCTACAAATCTGCGAAAGTTTCCAAAGGACCGGAATTTTGGGGTCACCGAAGTTCCCTTGTTAGTGACGATTTCACGAAGAAAAAGATCCCCTGCGTGGAAGTAAGCCACGTTATAACGAATGCAGAACGCCAAACGTAATTACTTTCTTGTGCGTCGGTACACAAGAGCTGGATGGGAAAGTACGTAGACAGAACGCGGGCAATAGGAAAGAACATGGCAGATATCAAAGAGTTCATCCGTTAATCAATATTTCAAACTTTCTTGTCTTTCGAACTTCGCGGAAAGGAATATTACTTTCTTATTGACACTGTATGCCTATTTGCGACATCCTGAGATATCAGAAACAAATTACCTTTATTTCCGTGCTCCACTGGCTCTTATTTCCTCTTAATAATGCTTCATAGCTGCAATTCTTTTTCACAATGAAAAATCAGTGCACATGAGATCCCATTTAATTTAACCACGTTACATTATTCTCAGAAACTATTTCGAAAAGAAACTGCTTGTCTGAAAGGGGCAGATTCTTAAAAATTTCATGTTCATGTATATCTATTTTTTAATGGAATTATGCATTTGTATTGACATCGTCTTATAGATATAACTGACGTCAGGAGGAATTCACCTTGAGATCACCTTGCGTATAAAAATATTTATTTAAACTAGTTAAAAAAAACTTTCATATTCCTTCCATACCAATTTAATTCTTAAGAAAGTGCTCGCAGTATCTGTCGATGCAACTGGCCACTTCGACAGCTTTCTCGAGACACGGTAAATAAACGAATGCATCAGTGAATAAATTACTCACTGAACAATACATTGACACACATTGATATCGCGAACTTCCACGAAAATTCAGGTGTTGCGCTACTTTCGTATATGCAGCGTGTCTCTAAAATGAAAGAAAACTAGCTTAGGATCTCATGAAAAGTGCAATTCTAAGTCAAACAGTTGCAGTAAGTACAGGGTGGGCCGTAATTTGTGTTACAAGCGCGGTGGGGTAAATCCTACGGGTCGAAATAAATAGGTTAAAATTATTCTTGTTAACATAATTAATAGTATAAATGAATTAACTTCAATTAATTAATGGAGAATATTTAATGGAATAAATATTACGAGTAAATTAAACCAATAATTCAATGGAAATATTGAAATTTTAATTATTATTCTGACTATAATTAAAATATTTGTATTTATTATCTTGTACATTAATCCTAAAAAATAAGATAGCTCTTCTAATACATGAAGTAATAAAGTAGATAATTCTAGAATTGTAATTAAAATATATTTATATCTAAAACGATACAAATAATTCTTTTATTTTAGTCGTGCAAAGCTTCATTTTTTCAGAAAATATCATGCAGATTCTTAGAATCAGCAAACAACCAAAAATAACATAAATTCGATAAAAACAGGAAAAAATCGAACGCCTCCCTATAAAGTCCTGGACCCTCAGCTTACAAAAGAAGTGCAACAATTCACTTGGCCTTAGGTCGTAAGATGAGGATCGTGGCATCCGTTGTTTCGTTACTATACGCATACAGGGTCGAGGCTCACCATTCGCGGAGAAGGCTCTCCACCTGGGCCCTTTATTTCCCCGCGGTATAATTTTTCTGATTTCGACGACGTCGCGCGGGAAACAAATGCGCCGGAGTTGGGTATGCCTTTTTTCCCCTGCCGCTGCGCTGATTAAATGGAAGCTTCGATAATCACGCGCGGTCCGTTCGCTCTGGGTCCCTACGTTCGCGCGTGCTCCTTTACAACAACAAAAAATCACGTCTCACGGGTGTTATTCGCGGCGCCGTCGCGATCGTACACGTATCCAGTGCGTTCGTCCTCATTCCGAAGTTCAGCTCGCTAAATCGCAGGGCCGTGTTGAAAGTTCGGCTGTCGCCTGCCGGTAATGGAGGCCGACGCATAATTCCTGCAATGTTTCACGCGATGCAGCCGGTTACACGGGCTCGCTGACGCCCCGTGTCCGAACGGTAAACCACTTTAATCCTCTCCACCCGTTCATACTTGCGAATATACGGTTGTCCACTATTTTTCGGCGGTTTCTCCGCGTGTTGAATCCGCATCTATGTTTTCGCGGCGATCTATTTTTTTTCCCCATTTTTTCGGCTGGCTCTTACTCGACGTTTCAATCCTTTTTACTGTATTTAGTGAATGCTTCCCACGTTGGTTCCTTAAAAGCATGTCCCCCTGAATCAATACGTCTGTCCGCCACTTTGTTTATATTACGAGCACATAGTACGAGTTACTCAATCCAAATACAGCTGTCAGTGCTGACGTTTATTGCCAGCAACTTGATAGAGACAATGAGAATTTCAAGCAAAAGTTCACTTCGTTCAGGAACAGAAAATACAGCTGCACGGAGTGCAGTCTGTGGCCGGCCAACAGTTCGGATGGGAACTGCTATCTACGATTCGCCTGGCACTGTCGATTTTCGTGTACTTGGTGATCGGCCGTGTCCGATAAACACGTACGACTCATCTACCGAACGTACATACCAGACTTCGAACGTTCACGTAAAAGCCATTCCGAGCATTCTACTCTATTTTACGTCTTACTCCTGCTGAGCGAAATCAATCACGTACTCGAATATTCCAGCATATGAATACGTAAATCAAGCTACAGTTAACGATCTTTTCCTCTGTGCAATCAGGAGGAACATCTTTGTTGAGATAAATTTATGACAGGTAGAGTAGATGTCTCAATCACTACTAGTGTTCCTATTAGTGTCATTTTATTTAGTTTACTTAATAAAAACGCAACGTATAAAGAATAATAAGAGGAAGAAGAATAAGAAGAAGAACTGTCCCAATTTAATAATAATTTTTTTTAAACGCTACTCTTTATACGTCAAGTTTTTATTAGGTAAAATAAATAAAGTGGTAGTAATAGGGAGAATGTCTGTAATCGGGGCATCTACCCTACGTCAATCACTATTGAGCGCCAGGAAAGTCTCGAAGGGTCCCCATCATAATTGGGATTCGGAGTTTTCTCCTGTTTATGGAGTCAGAAAACTGATATCCGTTGAAATTTAATAACAATTAATCGAGTCAGTTTTAAGTATTTGTGGATGTTTGAGAATCCTGTTTTATTCGATTAATTTAAGATTCTTATACAAAGTTCTTGACAGCAGGTGTCAGAAACTTTAAGAGGTGATTCTTTATGCCAAAATGAATCGAACATCAAGAACGACGAAAGTGTGTTTAGTGGTTCGTTTCCGAGTTATTAATCGTTGAAAATATGTCTGACGCGAGAGACTTGCACTACTGCCGGCAGCATGCCTGACCGGCGAACCTAATACTACTGCGTGCCGACAGTAGTGCAAGTCTCTCGCGTCAGACACATTTTGCGGATACATATTTTCAACCGTTAATTACTCGGAAACGAAGCCCCAGAAGCCATTTCGGCATTCTTGGATTTCGTCTCATTTTGGTCTGTAGAATCATCCCCTAAATTTTCTGACTTTCGTTGCCGAACACCCTGTGTTCGTATTCAATTATATTAATAGAAATGGAGTCAATTTGTTGAAAAGAAAATAAGAAAATAGAACAGTTTAGTATATCGGAGAATTATAACGCATTTTAATTTATATTCGGATTTAATTTATATTATTTGCTTGGCGCTTCGGAGTCCAACTCACGGTGGAGGAAATTCTCGAGGGAACCCGTCCTCGATCTGGCATCACAGCCCTGGACAGGCCTGCTGTATCCACTTTGCTGTCTTCGACAAACGATTTTAGCAAGGATTCAGTCAGGCATGGAATTAGGTTATAAACAACTCTCTCTCTCTCTCTAAACACATAAGCAAGTAGTCAAACTCGATCAGCATTCAGACATCCAAGACCAGAGTTGGGCTTTAATTAAATAAGAAATTATTTAAATAGCGGATCAACGAAAAGCTACTTTAACTTTAGATTATTTCACGAATAAAGATAACCCCAGTTAACTTTATTCCACACATGACGAATAATTTTTTTTAACTCTTATTCGCAATTGGAAATTTATTTAAATACAAATTTTCCCCATCTGTGCCCGAGACTTACAGTATTACGACCTCTTGATATCGTAGCCTACAAATCTGAGGGCGTCAGTGCAACCTTTGTTCCCAGGTTTCAGGGCTTGTATGGTGCCTTACATCACTACTAATTAATCTATACTTATATAATCGTTGTGTCACTGATTCATCACCGTCCAGCTGAAACCGTTTAACCTAGGAACGTAAAATTTGGAAGCTACATTGTTTTTATGATGTAGGGGCCCACTAAGCAAGGATTTTTTGAAATTCCGTCCCCAAGGGGGTGAAATGTATTTTCACAGATTCCTCAGAATCTCTTAGGCCCGATTAGATATCAACTTTTACTTCGAAGGATTACCCACATAAATGTCTAAAAACAAATTTCAGGATTTTGCCCTAATCAACCCCTAAGGGGATAGTGAAAAGGGGTGAAATGTGTTCTCACGGAGTCTTCAAAATTTCTTAGGCCCAAAGCGAAGCGCGGGGGTATTTTGCTACTCTCATATAAGTTCCAAATGCTTTGCACAAAATATGACGTGTCCAGAGTTACTTCTGCCCACTTTTACGTATCGACAGAATTTCGTGTCTTGCTTCGTAAATGTAGAATTGTTATCACTAGAGAGCAACGAGTACGTCTCGTTACAATAAGAGTCCTATGCTGCCAATAACGGATCTCACGTTCCCCGAGTCATCTGTAACAGTCTGGTGCTATCGACATGGGATATCACGTGTTTGAGTAACGGCGCTCTTCGCAGACGCGTCATATGGCGGAGGCGCTAGAATGCGCAAGGTCGATAAGGTTCGTGGATGTCTTCTTGCGCGATGCGGATATCAAGGAAGCTGGCACATGGTCGTTCGTTGTCCGGTTGACGTGCTTTGTTTCACGACGTGACAGCTGACATGACGTATCGCCATGTGGCAAACTCTTTAATAACGTACGGGCAACTTGAGCTAGCTGGATGGCAGTGGATGATGGAAAGCAGATAAGTCGGATGAACCGACGCAAAAAGCTTGCGCTTGCGTTTATTTCAGCGTTCCTTGGCACTTGACTGACATACACATCTCATAGATTTATTCCTGACGAGTGGTTAATGGCCAGCAAACTGGTCGGTTCGTGATAATGAAAAAGCACTGGCAACTTAATGTTCTTTTATCTCATTTCTTTTGTTTCTATTGACAGTATTTTAGACAGTACTATTGCTAGATGAGAAGAAGAACGACTACCCACAAGCTGAAATGTCACAGGCGCAAGGGGAATCGCCAGCTCGCTCCACCCTATCTCCTCCTAGAAGTCCTACTTTTCAGTTCTTAGCGGCTGTCCATATCCGCGGGCTGTCGTGATTTCTTTCGTTCGCGTTCTGCGTTACGCGGCGGACTTTGTTGCAAGCAATTAGGTGGAGCGAGCGGCTATTCCCCTTGCCCCTGACATTTCAGCTTGTGGGTAGACGTTCTTCTTCTCATCTGGCAATAGTATTACAGGATCATGCAATAGGTAGTCACTGTAGATGCAGAAACATATTATTTCGTTCAGAACAGTAGCAATTGCTTTTGTATACCAAAACAGAGACTTATATTTAAATCGTTGGTGTCATATAAGGCTTGCTTCTGAACAGTGAAAGTATTGTTGAAACGTTCTTTTAGAAAAAGCTCTATCTCTGGTATGTTCAACGATATTTTAGCAAAATAGATATTCAACATTTCTACACACTTTCTATTCGTTTTTATTATTTACATCATCTACTATCGAATACACGCGCGATTTATTTCATAGAATAAGGCTGGAAGCTGAGCCTCCACAATTACATGCCAGTGTATCAAACGAGACAACTGAAACCCCGTACCTCAAATCAGAATAATTAGTAGTTAATGAATTTTGTAATGATCCCAGCTATTTCCACCTACAGCGGAACATAACGAATTTGGGGCATTGCTTCTTCTCTCTCCTCTCCTATTTTCGGTCGAACGCGATAAGCTCGCCGAATCGTTCCCTTCGGAGTAAATTGAAGTACAAAGTGAGTGTTGTTTCATGCCGAAGAGAAAAAAAGGGCACGACCTGGTAGAAAGGAGAGGAGTTTGGCCGGTACATTTTCTCGTTGTCGTAGGATGCGCCATAAGCGCGTTATGTAGCTATGGATGCGCCCGGGGAAAAGTAGAATAAGTGGGTAGAAGAAGGTTTTAAGGGAGGGCGCAGGGGACGAAGGAGGAACGGATGGGCGGAAGGATCGAAAGAAGGAGAAAGGGAGGAAGGATATACGCGGCCCAGGACGACACATCTGAGCTTGCAGGCTGCAACTTTTCCCATCAGCGCACAGCAAGCTGCAAGCTTGTTATGCGACGCTTGAAGCATGTAACGCCAGATGCCGCATATTGGCTCGCACCTGACCCACACCATTGAAAACCGAAACCTCTTCTCTGGATCCAAGCCATCCAGCCAGACGCAGTCCCTTTTCAAAGTAATCAGTGTAGTACTTCTTACGGAATGTCATCGCCTTTCGAGACTGAAGCTCGCCAACTGTAAATGCCCCTTCCTCCGCATCTGTGATTTCTCGTGAGAGATGTTTCATTGACTCGTGTTTTACCCAATGCATAGATGAGTTAGATGCAGAACTGATGTTGATCTGTACAAGCGGATTTAAAATTTATTCTCCTCGTGATAGATTTGCCCAATTAGTCCACATTAGTCGTTGAACTAACAGTTTGAACGGCAATATTTGCCAACGGAAAGTAATCAGCGCTTTCAGCTATGCGAGTTAATTGAAACGCTCGAAGCTGTTTCAACGGAAAAGCAATAGGCGTGCGTAACATGGCTGAGCGCGTGATAGAAACGGGGCTGGTGTTAGCATTTAATGTCGATCCGCGTGTAGAGATCATACTTCCACTTCTTCACCTACCAATTCTTCCAATACGCATGTTCCTTTGGATGTTCTATTAGGTATAATCCACATCTGACTGCAGAGGGTCCCCAGCCACTTGATTTCCTTGCTACCTTCACTGTGCTCTCTCGCTCTATATTTTCGCTTCACAATCTTTCAGTTACGAAATTATGATCTTGCTATATTCTCAATAGAGCAGACGTAGCAACGTGTTCGAGGCACTGTTAGGAACGTCCCGAAATGACTACCTTATCACTGATGGAATCCTAAACTCTGGAAGTTGGAGACCCACATGATCTCCGCCACATGGCGTGATATTTAACACGCCTGCAACCCCAAAACTCCAGGACTCGGTGGCTCGCAGGACCTCCGCCACCCAGCGTAATATCGGACGATATCTTAACTCCTGAAACAACCATAAATTGCAACGACTAGAATCCTATACGACTTCCCCGGTGTCATCGTCATTTGTGTTTTTCATAATGGAAATTCTTCGAAGACGGAACCTTATTAGTAGACAATATGTACACAGTAGAAGTTTCCCAGCCCCTGTGATTTCTGCAACTCTGCAGTATAGACACGGACGCTGATGGAAAGCTTACCTCCGTCCGGCTTGTATGTGATATGGCGAAACACTTGTGCTTCTTATTTTCAGTAGTCTGGGAGCTATAAGCTCGCTCGATAAATCAGCGTCCTAATTCCGTTTCATAAGCGTGAGAAAGGATCGTAAACCTCTTACAAGTATATCAGGCTTTTCCCTCTTATAAGTTCCCTACAGAGAATTTAGGAGATCCTTTAATATGTTACATAATAAAATGAAGCGCTCTGATGTTCCCTTCATCCGGCTCAACAACGTTTCGTAAAATATTGTCGACCTATGTTTTCCGAATGTGTAACAATTACGCTTCGGGTATTACTTTCCGATAATTCTTTTAACACCTCTGATATCCATCTTAGAATATGTATCTACTTACTTCTTATTGTCTATTCGTTTATATAGATAGAGATAGAAGTCCGTTTTGGATACGACAAAGCGATCACACGAAGTGTCGATTTTAATGAAGCATAGCAGGTGGATAGGGAGCTAAACAGTATTTTCAGAAATTAGTAACGCGGAAGCGAAGCCCGAGGCGCAATTCCGACGTTCCTGATTTTCGTCTTATTATGGCATGTAGAATCACCCCCTAAAAGGGTGCCCACGTGTAATCGAGCACACTGTATATCAAGTAACAAAAAATTTCCTCTTAATATATTTCTTTCTATTTTTCTATCTATTTACAATCTGCCTATCGGCAATAACTCGCACCAATTAAAAATATACATAACGTTTGACCGTTATGAAGTTATTTAAATCTATTGAAATGCAGAGGCTTGTTGCCTTTTAATCTTCTGGTGCCTTCTTCGTCCAGTATGATTACTGCTAGCTGATTGGGGTGATTATTTAGTCTCTTGGTGTATTTTCCACCAAAGTTAGCTGTTTCTGCTTTTTGCAAATCTTTCCTTATTATTTCGTTTGTAACGAACCATGGGGCCTTTACTATTGTTCCTGACACTTTTGATTGAAACCTTTCTGTTATCTTAATACATCATGTACTTTTCTTTAAAAATCAAAAGTGAAATATCTATTATCTTAACATACCATGCACTTTTCTTTAAAAATCAAAAGTAAAATATCTATTATATTAATATATCATGTACTCTTCTTTAACCCGGCGGGAGGCGCACCCCATGTTGTAACACAGGTTGTCGCTACCGGGTGAAAAATACCCAAAATTGAAACGTAAAAAAAACACGGTTTCAGAATATTTTTTTTAACTTCATAATTTTTATGTTAAAGTACATTGTTTTAAGAATAAAACAAAATTGATGAAATATCTTAAAGTCTTTATTACAGTTCTTTAAAAAATTGTAACGAAAACTCAAGCAGTCTTCATATTTTCGCAACAAGCGCCTCTGTGGCAAATTTTACCCAGTAGCGCCTCCCGCCGAGTTAAAAGTCAAAAGTGAAGCGTGAAGCTACCCTCTCAAGCAAACCCTCTACGACGCTACGTCACCGCATAATGATACATACCCAGGCGAAAGATCTTCGAATCCGCTTACAGAAGCGCGTTGGTAGCCCAATGGTGGAAATGAAAATTCTAATTCCTACCAAGGAATTACCACATCTGTTGTTTTTATGAATCCACTTCCGCGACGCGCCGATAACCGTGCACCCATTATTGTATAGCTTCCCTTAAACACCGCCATACTTCACCAGCCGCGATCCACAATTTCCCTCACGCGTTATCTAAACGACGAAGCGTACAAATGCGCAAACAGGGAGACCGACGCTGGAGTTTTCCAGCCGGGGATCGCGGCAATCACGCGCGCCTTTTGCATATGTTCAGGGGGGAGCGTGGAGAGTCGATAGAGGGAACGGCGGAGCCAATTGTCGAAGGGAAAATAAGGGAGGAAGATTGGTCGAAGGCAGTGAGATGAAGAAGATAAGCGCAGGGAGAGAAAAGGGAACGGACTGGGAAAGAGAATGAAATATACCGAAAGATAAATTGAAGATTACACAGGCAGGAGAAATAGGGGAGACTTTACTGCCGCTTAAAATTTCCGGATATTTCTGAGATGTTTAGATTGAATCAGCAACGGCTCACTCAAATTCGCAGGGAGCAGTTGTAGTTCGTCATGCACGGTGCCCCGCAAATACAGCCGAATTGGGAAGGCAGTGATTCTAGATGAAAACTACCTGCGTAGAAAGTACAGGGAATATGAAATTTTCATAGGAGGTTCCATTTACGAGAAACTCGATGTTGAAAACTCATCTGGTACGTGTGCACCTAAGAGTTGGCAGAATGCAGGAGTAAATATGGCGCAATTGCGGGTGGAATGAATGTTTGTGCAAGAAAAGTCGAAATTGGACAATATTTCTTTCTTTTTTTCAAATGGCGCTTTGTTTTGGAGGAAATTGCAATTGGTTAAATGTGTGCGTGCAAGCTCGTGTATATATAATCTATATTCTGTGATTGTTTTATCATTAATTACCAGGTCGGGTGTACCAACTGCAAAACCTCCCACAATGGATTAAAATGCGATTCTAGCTAAGCCAAATTATTTTTGTCATTCTTTTTTTCTGTACGTAAGTATATGTATATACTAAGAATTTACTCATTTATTATTTTTAACGTTATTTCCACTTATTTGTGATGCTTTTTTTGTTTGTTTCTGGGTGTAAGTAAAAATACAGGTGTTCTCGATAAAAGTTAATATTTCCAGATTATAATCGATTAGTTTATTGTAAATTTACAAATGAACAGATAAGTATTTCAGCGAAAATCAAACAATGCACATTATGTATGTAGAATAAAGGTAGTGTGAAATATTAGGAAGAGCTGCTATGTTTAGTTTTTCCGGTGTTTTGATAAATTCATTAATAGTGCTGGTTTTTGCAGGTTATTGAAAAACTGTTCTCTTTTTTTAAGGTATTGTTGCAACGTTGCTGCCATTCAACTTTGTCCTTTTTTAAATCCCGTTCACGCGAACCATTTTACTTCGTTTTACCTCCCTAATCACCTGCATTGAGAGGACCCTCTATTTACGAGACGCCCCGCAGATAAGTGAGACAACAGGTTAACGATGTCCAAACGTAAAACATAGAAACGAGAGCGAGAACAGTTTATCTCGACGAACTTTCGCCTGCGCGTGAGCTTGTCCCCGAATATCCTAGTTTTGTTATCAAACACCCCTGCTAATTTACAGCGATTTCGATAACCGTAATTACGTCACATTTCCACGGGGCTCGCTAATAAATTCGAGGAACGGTTGCCTAATCGCGTAACGTGAGAATATATGTATATAACCCTCTATGCAGGCCGCGGCGGGGACTGCATTATCGTTTATCCCCCTTGAGAATTTAACTTTCTGCCTCTGAACAATTACTTCCGAATTCAACACCGGTCCCGGCGATACGATCGCACACGAGCTGGGGAGGCTCGCATTCTTTTGGAGCTTAAATTTAATGTACCGCTTCTTCCAGCCCCACTCGCCCCGACGTGGACAGTCACGGCCGCCCTTCCTTTGCGGAGTTAATTACCCGGGCCCGTATAAACGCAATTACGTAATAACTCGCATCCACCTCATTACTCAGACTCGCAGAAATGAGGAAAAAACCAGAGACAGGATGAAAGTCGCGCGCATTGGTTCGGAAAAATTCCAAAACGTCACTACCTTTCTATCTCTGTTTACCCCGTCCCTGCCCTTCGGTTAATACCCTGTTTCAGTGGATTTCGATGCGGCTTTTTCTCACGCAGCTTACAGCAGAATTCTCGAAAAAGGTTTTAGGCTGTTTAGCATTCTGGCTTTACCAGCGAGGGTGCTTCTAGAGACAGAAACAGGGATCGATGATGATCCCTGTCAAGACTGTGCGTAGTCGTCAATTGTTTTACTTCTACAACGATCGTTGTAGTTGGCTTTTATATTTGACAATCTGTAATTTTCAATTGTTTTACCAATCTAAACTAAAATTTGATTCACAAAATAAAATTACTTATAATCCCTTTATTAGGGCACACTCTTATCTGCTTCAGCAATGCTTTTATGTTTAAAGCCGAATAGCATAAGGTTGCTTGGTATCCCAAAACGTTTCTATGCTGTGAAGAATCATTTTTCACACACTTACATCGCGACTTTGAGCCACGAGCCAAACGTCCAGACCATATGCAGACGAGTGTCCTCTGCTAAAAGTTCCCATTCCAGCCAAAGTTCTCAGCACGCAACCCTTAACGTCACTTAAAAGTGCACCCTCGCTAAATACAAACTAAACGATCCAGTAAACTTTACAACAACGATTTCCCTGCAAATCTATAATTTTCCCAATAACATTTTTCCAGATTCGATTTTTTTTAATATTTGGCTTCGATGTAGGCAAAGCAACTCCTGGATTTATGCTTTCCACTTGCTCTCGCTCCACTCGTCCAGTGCCCACTGTTTGAATCGTGTTTCCGGATTGTGTACATCCTTTTTTTTTTTATATGAAAAGAGACTTTCATTTGGTGTCCTTTATCTATCGTTTTTCGACGTACACCATCCGATATTTTTTCTGTCCTACATACCTCTCCCGTAAACCATCGAATCCCTATCACGTGGATTGACGTTTTTTACAGCGTTTTCTATATTCCACGTCCGCCGACCAATCCGCGCCGGCGGACTCCATTTCTCGCCTTAAGCTGCCAGATGTTTCGAATCATTCCGTATTAATGATCCGCTGGAAGCGTTGGAATTTTAAATTTATCGCCCGCGGCGCGCCGGTTTGTGAATCTATGAAACATTCAATTCACCACTAAATTGCAAATCGTATACGTTCGTGCATAACCGGAGAGTAGCGAGGGGCGATATCCAGTTCCATCCGAAGGATTGCGCGGCGTTCCAGGTGTGTCGGAAATATAAAATCTCATGGATCCCATATAAATCACGTACATACCAAGTTTCATCCTCGAGTCTCGTGCAGCAGGGATCTCATAATTTTTTCACCGGAATTTTAAGCACCCCGTTCACCGATGACTTCAACGTTGCCGCGCGCGTGACGATACACGTTGCTAAACACGCTCTCATGTTAATCTATCTTCTTTTATTTACATTTTCCATGGTGCACGCACGAAGAATTAAATTCCAGACGCGGCGCTGGCTCCTACACCGCGTTCCGATCGCGAGAGAGAGAGAGAGTGAGAGAGAGAGAGAGAGAGAGAGACGGGAAAAAAGGACGAAGATACACGGTCGGGAATTGTGCTAGGAAAATCCTGGATAATCCGTGGAATTCCACGGTGAGACAAGGGGATGAAGGGTTCCTGCGAATTCCCAGTAGCGCTTCGTGTAATACGCACCTCCCTCGCCTCCTTTGCTCGAGTCTATGTCGCGCGCAATCTGCTCGACGGACGCTGAACTCAGAACAGAGCGGAAGGATTTGTGCTCCTTCGTTTTGTTCGCCCTGGTAAAGAGCTGGGAGAAAACATGGGGGGAAGAGTTGTGCCCGTGAAACATAACGCGGTGGCGGCACGGTTTGTTAACCCGAGGACATGTTAGAGGAAACCTTTGACCTACGGCTCGTCAGTTCCTGCCTCCAGCTGTGTTCGGTTTTTGAAATATAATGACGGGAATTTTTAGCAGTCCTATAATTAAGGCAATGGCATCTCCTGAAGCGCATAGTGCGTTTGGTATCTCGGTATTCATCGAACCATGCTGTCCCCATTTAACTGAAGATGAAATGTATCAGTTTGATCATCGTAGTCCGAAGTGTGCGATGCAACTTATGTGGTGAATATTAATCTCTTTGATATTGTATCAAATAAACACAGGCTCGAGATGTGTGGAGAGCATTACTGGTGGCAGCGGATGCCATTAAATTGGCAAATGAAAATGTTAGGCTGTATTTTGTTACGACCATGTTTTTTTTTCAAAAACTGCATTGCTTTTCGAACGGAATGGTAACTATGAACTAAAGCCCTGAATACCTCTTGAAGTATCTTATATTAGCGAACGTATGTAACATTTGGACAATAATTCGGGTTCTCCTTTTCGAGTGCGTCTTACAGTGCACGTAAAAAGGTTGTAGTCAGTTATTTTACACTCCACGTATAAATAGGGTTCCGTCCTCCCATTAATAGGACTTGGGGGTGGTTTAGCTACTCCCCTTATGGACATTAATCGCACAATCACATTCCGGTTTTGAGGGATCTCCGCTTTTTCAGGACCTCGTCGTATGAAGAGAGACTTTACTTGCGGGAGCGTGTGTGCGCAAGTTCGTTGGGGGTAAGGCCTAAGCCTGTGTAGCCAAGAAACTGAAGGGGGCTTCAGATTGTTGGAAGACCACTCCCTCTTGTCCAGGAGGTGCAGCACACTTGTTCTCCACACTAAACCAGACTTCATCATCGACTATTCTAGGGGACAGTTTTGTAAACGCGTTCAAGGCTAAGCGAACGCCTTTGACTTCCCACTTCGATCTTACCCTTCTCGCCTTTTCCTAAGGCTCTCGATACATCTCCTGTGAGTAACATTTTCTACGATAACAAAACAAGGAACGAGGTTTCCACTTTGCACAGTAGTTTCCATTTTTCATTAAATAAGATCTTTGGGTTATTAAGGAAAGGAAATACTTTGGGAAACAGAAAATACTTTGGAGATACTTCCGGGGCGGGTATGAATGTGGCATAATGAGTGCAACCTTGTAATAAGGGACGAAGAATACATTTGGGGGTTTGTACCCTCAGGGATATTACTCTAAACTGCGCTTAAGGGAGTCTCAGGCTAGTCCCTATATCTCGGCTAGATATACAGTATACCTTTCAATTAGAAAAATATTAAAACTAATTTTATTTTGAATATTTCTCCTTCTAGAGAGCCACGCGTGCATCGATACGCAGTCCAACTCGATTTTTTTTGTTAAGGTGCTCCGTGTTGTGATCTGTAACGTAATTGATCGCGAGTGGACGTGGCTTGAACACGGAATATAACCGTTGAGATATTTCTAACCATTCTTCTATATTTCTGATTATTATATTAAATACAAGTTCAGTTCAATTCAAAGAGGTGTAATTCATTCAAACTGCCCAGACAGCGATTGCTTGGACAATAGATTTTCAACACTTTCCATTGCTGTTGATCAATGTTACCAATAATGTACAGAAATTGCTACGCCCTTTTTGATTTAAAATTATACTGTAAAATTTAACGAAATTTCTGACCGCGACACATGGATTTCGACGAGGCCGATTAAAACGGGCCAGAAATACAGAAAGTGCGGCTAAACAGAAAAATATCCTGCCGTTTTCGCCACATTTTTATACACTGCACTGAATTTGCCGAATTATGGGGGGGGGGGGGGGCCGGTTAATGAAGTTTAATTCCGCAAAAAGGACCAGCCGGCTGCTCGCGGAACAGTGTATTTACTTACGTCCGTTCCGCTGCCACTGGAATGAATTCAGGTAGCGGCACGAAATATGCGTTTCATTAAAATATGCATAATTCGAAACAATTCGCGGCACTCGCGTCGCGCTTGCTCGGTTCATCCCTATTTTGATGCCCGCCATTCCTTCTCCATAAAGTGGAAAATGAGTGTGCTGCACCAATTGTTCGAGGACCGATAGAATTTCATTATATATGTGGGTAGTGCATTGCCTCTGTGAAACGGAGATTGAAAGCAGAAAAGATATTGGGTTGTTGAAATAAGTACAAAGAATCTTTAAGCCGAGTAATAATAGTTGGAGAGTTTCGAAACTAGTATATGTAGAGTGACCCAGTTCAGTTTATAAGTAAATATTGTGCAAGAAATGTAGACACATGTGCAGGGTGAACAGCATTAGTCTATTAGTCAATATTATGCAAATATAATATAAACACATATGCAGAGTGGTTTAGTTTATAATTAAACATTATGCAAAACATATTATAATGACATTAGAAAGCATGTTATGAATTTATACAAAAATTCTGTTAAGTTTAATATTATTTTATGTAATGCTTGAACTGGAGTGGTTTGTCCTTTAACTAACTTAACACATTTGCTTCAGTGCAGGACATGTATGTAGGTACCTCTCAGAAGCAGAGTTAGGAGCGATGGGGCCGCAGTGATGGAAGGGGAAACAGCTATAGTAGCGGTGGTAATGTGTGCGCGAACTGACGCCAGCGCCAAGCCAGCCGAGTGGCCCCAACGCGAAGCTAACCGCGGCCAACCAGCGTCGACAATCTATTTCCCGGCGACGCTGGTTGGCCGTGGTTTGCTTCGCATTGGCGCATTTTTTAGAAAATTAAGTAGAATATCTGAGTTTTGAATCGCAATCACGCGTTCCCGCAGCGTACGCGTTAAAATAGCTTAATGCAAAGAGAATGAACATTTTGTCAATTTGAGGACTAAGAAAAATACAGCCCTTTTAATATGAAATACTTTTGTGATTCTTGACCAGTGTTTTGGGAACATTTATTTGAGGCACTGAGAACAAAAACGGACTAACCCACATTAAAAAAAAATCCTATTTTATATGATTAGTAGAGCCTATTGGAATACACTATCACTACTAACTCAATTTCGCAAAAAATGTGGGAAACAAGAAAAAGTAGAATGCGGTGTAAAGACGAGGCTCGGCTTGTCTGCTCCTAAGCCCAAATCCAAAAGGTACTGATGTTTAAGGCCGCGCTATAAGAGCTTCTATAAAATGTGCAACAAGGTTTGTGTGACGTAAATCACGTAAGTGCGCAGGTGTCACAGAGACTAGCACCTTGTAAACAGGACAAGGGCGGCGAAGAATCCATCGCTGTCGGATATTCAACCACCCTGCACGACAAAACAGCGACGTTATCACCACGCGCTACGTCAGCTAGTCAAAAAGGGGCATCGCCAAAAGCTGACAATATAAAATGTCGTACGGGTTGGTCAAAGCATGGCGCAAAAGGTTTAAAGAAAGTGGTGAAGGTTGCGTGCTAACGAAACTGGGCCAAATAGAAGGTTGAAGGAGGATAAGTATCGGTGGAGGCAAGAAGAGCCGATTACTAACAAGGAGGATTTAAAAGGATTTAACTGTGAAACGTGAGTTAGGCCAGAGTATAAGCTGCTAAAGGTCTGGTTCGATTTCGCGCTTAGCAGATTCAGCGGAACTAGGGTCGGAAGCTGTGGCTAGCTGGACAGATCTGATAGTTAGGTACTACATACCCAACGACAAAGTCTTCAGAGACATCTGAGTCTGTAATGATTCAGCGTAAGTTATCGGACACGTGGAAAAGGATAAATTTTCAAAGAAGACATGTTGTGATTACTCAACTATAGTCTGGGCCAGGTGCACGATGTTTTAAATTCCCGGTTGATGTCCCGCAACCAAAGTTCCATACATTTTGATCACAATTTTTGTAAGAAGTTTGTGATCAGTTCTGGCTAAGCAGAGAACTTTAGCTAAATAGCGGAGAGGGAAGTGTTCGTAATTCAGGCTAGGAAACGAAGAGCCGCAGTGATATTTCTGACTCTTTGTTCGTGTCTCGTCGACCGCCCTGTTGCGATCTATAATGCTTAAGGCGATTTATGTCGTAGGACGAGTGAAACGCATCAGATTCCCGTAAGATGCTCGTTTTGCCTGTGGTTGGAGGAGCTTGAATTTGAATAGTGTTGAGAGGTAGAAAGATTGAATGGAATATTTCTATAACACATATATTATTTATTAAGGGGGGAGACCACTGTAATCGTCTGAAAAGTAAGGACGTCTTCGGAAATTTTTTCAACCAATCAACGCAAGTAAATCAATGTATTGCTTGGTATAGTTAATATGTACATATTGAAGGGTAAAATTTTTTTTTCAATCAAAGCTTGCCGGGTCGAGACAGTAGATCCTGTTTCTTGGTTACGTCACTTGCATATAAATAGCCTACAAGTATAGAGAATTATTGAAATGCTTTGAAAACTGCACGCAGGTTGCATATTTCGCGCAGAAAGAAACCGCAGGAAGTTTAATTATGATTACTCGTGAGATGACTGTTACATGTATATATTATGTAAAGAAAGTTTAGATACGAATGTTAGAAGCATTGTGCGGAAGGAAATGTACAAATTTTCATTCCACCGGGTATCCAATGTTTGGTTTTACACATTTTGAACGACTCTTCCACTCATAACAGCTCAAAATTGTATAATAGATACTACAAATGCCAACGAATTAAAAGTACCAATGAAAAAACACAATTGGGGACCTTAAAGTAACAGGGGTGCAGCTCCACCTTCCCCGACTTCGAATAAATTAGAAAAATCTATTTATAAAATTATTGCTTTGACTTGACATTAAAAAGAGAGCACTAATTGATAAATATATATTTTCACGCAATAAGTATTTTCTTCTACCACATTTTTTTGATTTTTTTTTTTATTATTATCTTCTATCAGTTTATTTTACTGTTTGTGTAAAATTAGAGGTATCTCATTCTAACAATAATTGATTATTCAACACTTGCTAGTCAAAACGAAGGCAGAAATCAAAATAAACTTTGCTTCATAAATTCCTTGTTTTCGATATGTAGCCGACAGTTTGTGGTTACGGATAGCAAGTAGAATGGGTGTTAGAAAGTTTTGTCATGAATTTTATTGTCAGTTTAACTCCGGCATAAAACCGTCAGTAATTTCGTAGTATTAAAACATAAAATAGTTGAACCTTGACAGCAAAACATTTGGAAACCCATATATTTAGAGTACTGTTCTTAGTTCCCAGTTGCAGAATGCATATCTAAGTTCCGTGACACCGTTTATAATAATTCGTTATAAAACGACGCTTGTATCTGCGAAATAACAGTTTCATTGCCCTGTAAATTCCCGGATATAAATCGGTGAAACGTTATTACCTTGACCAGCCATTGATCGTTCGAACTTCGCGACGGGAGGGAGGGGGTAGTTTATTTCAACTCCAACTTGTTACGCTGCTGATCGAATCCATAAAACCGTTTTCTATTCGAAGACTTTTCATTCTTTTACTGCTGTGATACGCGAACGTCGAAGTTAACGATGTCGGCGAGACTTCGTCGCGCAAACAGGCTCGAAAATTCGAATGAAACGCGCTGAATGCTGCAACCCCCTCTCGAATCCGAGATCCGCCGTGCTTTCATCGCGTCACCTTACATCCCGTTGCCGTCGCGAACGTCTTCCAGGTCGGGCATTTCTGGTCGTTGGACGCGAATCATAGCAATCCCCTGTGTGTTTTCGAAGCAAAAACCCGTATAGAACAGTAAATCACGTATTAAAGTTGAAGCCATCGATTTAGGTCTGTCAGGGTCATTTCTCAAACTGTAATTCAGGGCAAGCACGACCCCACTTTTTTGGTCTCGCATGTGCTTCGGTGCTTGTCACATACAGATGATAAAATTATGAGCTAACACCTTTGGACTTTCAGGTGTAAGTATCATAACACTGCAACACGATCCTCGGAGTTCCTCCTACCGCTACATGCACCTTTCACTTTTCCTCTTCGCTCTGATATTTAATTTCTCACTCTTTCCGTACAAACTTTTTTCACGTTGACACATTACCTCTTTCCTCTCCACTGTATTATTTTTTCGGTTCCTCGTGACTTCTTTTCTTTCGCGCAATAGAACAGCCCACCCCTCTGTTTGCTGGAGAGATATATTGATTTGCTGAATCTCTTAAGCGCAGAAACAAGCACGTTCCATTTTGTAACTTTTCCATAAAATTGATAAATCATTGATATTGGTGATCATAATAATTGCTGCTCTTCTGGCAGCGTTAAAAATATATATGTAGCTTCCATTTAAAGAAATTTACGTGATCTAAGAATCTCGAAAATTGTCATATTATAGAATATTTCCTATTAACTAGAACACCCGGACCAGGTAACATATCCTTTTACACATTTTGCAGTCCTCAAGAATCATGGAAATAATTATGCAGAATGGTCGATAGAGGGCGCTCTGCACATGCAGATATGCAATAGTATAAGGTGTTCTGAGCAATAGTGAGGTTTGCAAAAGGAGTGAAGAGATGGGAGAGGAAAATAAATCATATCCTGGGAGTAATTCTCCAATATTGCTGTAGTCATTGCGCTGTACCCGTTGTTCCATCTTTTCTATGGGCATGCGCATCAGTCACCTCACTATTACTTGGTGCATCAGTTGATACCATGTTTATATTTATGTCCACCGCAGCGCTCGCGCTGCCTACTGTTTGCGACGGTGTCGCCGTCAAATCTTGTTTTTAGTTTCATGGCGTGCCACGTACGTGGCGCTGTAGTAGTTTACCCATAGCGAGTAGACAACAGAGATGGACAATGATAATATCTAGATACAAGGTACTTTACGTTTATTCGTTATTCGAAGATCGAATAAGATGATTTATCATTATTCGAAGCGCCACAGATGAAGCAGGTTATTCGACGGGAATTCCTTCAACGGCGAAAAATACTTCGTTTATTCGAAGGCCTTTCCTCTTGGGTTTTGAATAATGTTTCATTGATTCTACAGAATCTGAATTTGTTTAATTTTCATCGTATCAATATGAAAGTGACGCCAATGGATTCCTGGCATTCTCCCGATTAATTGGACAGAAAATAATTTAAATCGCGCTATTTTTAACGAAACAGGCTTTCAATTCTGCAAACAAATTTCGAGATGGAGTGAAGGGATTTCTGAAGAAAGAGACCGAAACCCAATGCGTCTAAATTCCTTTTGGACCGCGCTAAATTTTCCCTCAGCTTTAATACAACCTGTACGCACCCTGTCACCCATACCAACACAAAGAAAGTAGACTGACCGTTTAAGATTTAGCGTTCATGTACCATGGAGCTGTACAGCAAAAGGCACGAAGCTCGCCGGATAAAAACAAAAAAGGGGCACCGAAATAAACGCAACTTGCACCTTTAAATTCCCGAGCTCGGTGCCGTCAGCGAAATTCATTGCGGCTTCGTAAACGGTGTGGAAAAAAATTCCTGGGGTCGAACGCGAAGGAGGTGGAGCCGCGGGAGGGTGAAGGGGAAATGGCGCGGGAAAGAGGGACGGAGACAGAATTACGGGTAAATTTCGGGACTGTGCGTTGGAATTAAATTCCGCGAGCCGTGGAAAGAGGAAAAATCGTGTCGCACGGGTTTGGGCGTCGTCAGACGGCCCGAATATATCGCTCGGAATGCAACAAACTGACAGCTCGGTTTACGAGAGTTTTTCTGTCGATGAGCCGCAACAGAATCGATCGGAGCGCAGATATTAACCGGGGTGCGTCCGTATATTGGAACTGATTGAAAGCCCTCTTAAATGCACGCAGTTCTGCGCAATCATGCACGGGCAACCTTTCGTTAACGAAATATTCGAAGAAAGCGAAATGGTTGCCTTGTGACATGGGCGTTTAAAGGTAGTGAAAGTGTTCGCTGATTTATAGAAATTCTCAGTGAACACTATGACGCTTCAAACTTGGCGTTTATATTACGAAGATGTTCATAATACAAG
Source organism: Andrena cerasifolii (assembly GCF_050908995.1). Classification (NCBI taxonomy): domain Eukaryota; kingdom Metazoa; phylum Arthropoda; class Insecta; order Hymenoptera; family Andrenidae; genus Andrena; species Andrena cerasifolii. Next base: position 8,540,780 of record NC_135123.1, read on the forward strand.
CAGTGATTCTTAAACAGCTGTACGTGATATATGCGGGGTTAATAGTGAAATAGATATATATTCTTGACTTCTTTTCAATAGAGGTACACAGATAACGTGTCAAGAGATTATTGTCGTTGGGCTATATAAGTGTACAACTTGAAGTGCCATCTTAGTAGGGGACTACGTAACCTGGAAGAAAATAAATACCTTAACCTTAAGATAACTTCAATCTGAAATTCGCTAGAGAGCGAGTTAGAGAACCGCCCTCGCATTTTTCAAACACGCAGTGACATTATTTTTTGTTACTCAACAATAGCAATTAACTCTCAACTGTTAGTCTTGTTATTTTCAACGTCCAGTCCTTAATCGTGATTACGTTATTTGGCTATCTACATTTATTTTCCGTGTACACTGTTAGTGTTAGTTTTATGTAGTTTTAAGTGGTCTGGTTAACAACAGCTGACAGGTGTAAGTACCTATTTACTAGTACTATTTTTCTCTTTCTTGTATTCTTATATATTTGTTTCTTTTATCTTCTCGTTACTTCGCTAATGTCTACTGGTGCGACAAAAAATTGTTATTATTATTATTATCGTTACTTTTTGTATGTAATATCTAGGAATTCCAACGCAGTGTACTTAGGATATGTTGGATAAGTCTGTAGAATATAGGTACCTCCGTATTATACCATCTCTTATTGATCATAAATAAAAGTACCCGGTGGCTGCTCGGCGAGAGTAAATAAAAATTTCTCGACGATAGGAATCTGATATTATCGATACTCCATTTCTATCCAGGGCGATCAGCACTCCCGGTAATTCATTTAATCGCCGAATAGTTCGCTGAAACTTTCATAACTAGAACGAATCCGAAGTTCCGGGAAGCTTTATAATCGAGGGCGGGTAGTTTCCATGGCGTGGGATCGGCCGAAAGTTCCCAGCAATTACGGCATTGCGCGCGGGCGCGATTAGTTCGGGAATAGCTGTGCCGAACAGAAGAATTCAATAGTACGTCTCCGGGCATGCTGGAGCAAGAGGAAAACTGAAGCTCCCGGTTGTCCCATAAAGGTATCTCGCATATCGGGTAACCGAGGTTGCTCCAGGGATTTTTCCAACGAGTGGAGAATTCGAGCGGGCGATCCGTTGATTTTCCGTGACACCATCCAGCCAAGTAAAACGCGCGAAATTAAATTCTTGTGAATATGAAACGATGACGCCGAAGGAGAGAACGGAAAACACAGGGAGCTTCGGCTCCCCGGCACTTGGACACGACGGGCGACGGGATTATGGACGGAACCAGGGCGAGAAAGATTGACACGGGAATGTTATTAAAAATGCACTGTTCCAGACACAACTGTCGCCCTGTGCTTCGAGTATCACCGTGGAATTGGGTAGTTTTGTTCATCGAACTCGCCAACAGCCTCACTGGCTGCAAGGAAGGTGACAGGTCTGTAACTCAGAGGACGTTAAGGTAGTTAGACTTTCTGAATGTCACCATTTGTGAAAAATACATGTAGGAGTGTCAGTTTTGAAGGTGTCGCTAAAAGAGGAGTCAAGGTCCTAAAGTTAATTAGTGAAAGATTTTTAAACAGCTACAAGCCACTTGCCCTGCAATGTTTTTGCGAATAGTTTGAGTTTCTCGTTTTCATAATTATTAGATATTGCGCGCAAAATATGAACCCTCTGAGGAAATTTATATTTTATGATTAATGATTACCTGTCTTAATTAGTCTGGAATATTGTCTGCATACTTCTGATAGTCCCTTTCTGCTCCCTTTATCGCCTTCATTGACTAAGGCGTGATTTTACAACGATATATTCTTGAAGGCATGGAAAGTAGTATCCGAGAGTCTACGAATGGTTTGATTAAAAAACACCTCGAGCTTACTCTGTACCTCGCCAGGCATTCGTTCACTCAGTAAGTCAAGCCTATGATGGATGGGGTCCATCTAAATTTTCAATTTCTCTATCTTTTATTAGATCTTTATCATAGTATTATCAATGGATTGGCAAGTTTCTTCTCGATGAAAATGAGTCTAAAACTCCACCTTACTCGGACTACTTTTAATCAGGCGGTATACACAATTGGTCTACTAGGGAGAGTTCAGAAGTGATTCCATGTACCGTGTGCGGCGGCTGAGACGATGGGCAAGCGGAAGAAATGCGGGTCCGATTGGTTATATCCTCAAAGTCCCTTTGGCGGGCGGTGGAGTATGGTTATAGGGTAGGGCAGAAGGAGAGAACATGTAGGGGTGGTGCGTTTCGTCCTAGGCGTGCTAGTGAACTCATTACCAGTGGGGCTTACATAGCAGACCATGCCTTAAACGCGGGGATGTTAGTACGTAGGACGAAACGGGTATATATAGGAGAGAGTAGATGAGGGAGAACTTGCGAGAGAGCGGGATCGGTCGAGAGGCCCTCTGGTGGCGGAGTCAGAGAAATCGCTACGTCCCCATGGTATTATTGGCTGACGCGGCCACATCGATGAATCGGATCACACAACAGCGCGTGACGAAAAGCATCATCGGAGCTAATCATCTTTCCAGCTCTGTACAGATGGACTGTACAAATGGACTAATTTTCATCGGCAAAATCTCGCACACCCATTGATATCACTCTCATGAAGGATGATCGAAAATCGAGGAATTTAAATTTTCATTAATATCGGCGTGTGTTGAAAGCGCGGGGTGAGCTGGACAAAACTTTCCCTGCAGAAGCAATCGCTCGGAGAGAACTGACCGACTTGAAACCGTATTTCATTACTTGTGCCACTCAAAGTGTTAATATCTCAACCAACAACGCTCCCCAATGCTAATTAACTGCAAAGGACATGTGCTTTCCTCCGCCAAACAGGTAGCAAAAGCAAGCTAATTGAGTATCGAAAAGCAGATTGTCAAACAGCAAAGGCTATCGATTCCTCTTACAAATACCATCTAAATTGAAACGCTTCGCTTTGACAATTTTTGGGATCACCGGTGTTTAAGAAACACTCAGCAAACTTCTAGCGCGTTGCCGAATCTATTTTCCGTCAGAAAGTTGGTGTTTAGCAAACTTTTTATCGGTTCTCATTTTCCTGGAGCCCCGAAACGTCCTGCCTAGTCTCCCCTCGCGCAGTCCCATGTCTCGTTTCTCCTCTCGTTTTAAACAGGCCTTTGGTGCCCGTGGAAAATTTACAATTTTCCCGGCGCGCTTGGAGCATTAAAAAGTATCACGAGGGAGAAACGGCCCGGCGAGATGCACGGTACGTGGAACGTCGACACGTGTTGTGTTACAAGGACAGTCGCGGAATGGTAAATGGCGCGGATATTTCTCCCAGGGTGGCAATCGGGAGAGCTCTGGGCCGAGTCGGATCCCATGGATCGATGTCACGAGCTTTGTTACACGAGGGCCGATGGGCAATTATCGTCACACGTGCTCTCTTGTGTCTGGCGGGTAAAGGGAACGACTACGCTCGGCCTGAATTACAAACAGAGTTAGTCACCTCATTTAGATCTGCTTGCGACCGTGCGAGCGCTATGAAATCAAACATTATCGTTTTGTCTGCGCCTCGTTCCATCCAAGTTCCATTCTTTGCCTCTCAATAATTAAATGCGACGCGAAATCCGATGCCTTAGTCAATCCTGGTACATATCGAGATCGTTGCTGCGCAATAGAGGGCAATGCAGGTGTAAATTCACGCACGAAGGTGTGACTGTGGGTCATCCCCGGTATCAGACACTGGAAGCTGATGTTTAATTGTTGCAGAATCATATCAAGGGAAAATGAGGAACTTTTACGGTTAGACATCATAGAACACGAGACATACAACGGGAAATAGAACTGTTCCCTTTCTTCGACTTTTGCTACACCTCCGCCCCAGTTGCTTAGAAAATATGACGGTCTAAATACACCAACTTGCCTCAATAACGCACCACCATACATGTCTTGCTGTAAGTGTTGTGTTTATACCTATTATTATTGCGAAGGTATATTAAATAATGACCGTTGCACAGTCCTACGCATTGCACTCAAACCAGGTTTTTCAAATTTAATTTATCACAAGAACAGCAGCGCTTAATTTATCGCCGTGGTGTACTCCCCCTCCATCGCGATGCTGTGCTGCGGCAAACATTTTTCAAACGCGCATTCCGGATTAGATTTCAGATTATTGTTATTTATGATCGTAGGAGGAAAAAAATGGCCAATCGTATTGCTATATCGAAATTCGAACCCAGATTTCTTTCCCCACAGCTCGTAACCTGAAATGGACTCAGTGGCTGCCGCCTACATATATTACACTTATTTTACGCCGTACATAGAGTCTTTTCTGGCTACATAAATATTGCCGGTACGTGTCACAAACGACTTTACACTTTAGCTTAAAATACAGGACGAGTTCACTATTCAATGGTTCTCTTACGAGCCATCTTCCATTGTGCGGTCGAATTCTTAACAACTCCCTACTTTAAAGTCTCGACAAACTGACGTAAGATTAATGTAAGATTAAATTACGTACAGTAACACCTTTCTTGAACATAGTCTTTACACTCTGTCAATGGTCCCACAGCAAACTGTCTTAGTGTACACCAAACCATTTCGGCTATTGAACGTACCATTCAACTCCGAACAATAAAAATAAGCTTATTCAACTACATCTCCCCATCGACATTCAAAATCCCTGAGGTGTTAATTAAACTTCTGAAACCCTACCAAGCCGAACCTCGATTACACACGCCACCCCTTGACACGTCCCATTTTTCGTAATAGCTTACCGTAGATTTCAGCTTTTCGTTTACGATGTTTACGTTTCGCGTCCAACTCTGTTGATCAATGGTAAAATGAAGAATAAAACTTCTCAGACGAGGCAAAACCTCTTAACTCCGATTCGTTTCATAAACGCAGCTATCGAAGGCAGCGGTAACGGGGGATTGGATTCTAGAGTAACTAGCAGAGTAAGAAAAGTAACGATAACAGGGTGGCAACAAGTGCTCTTAACACCCTAATGGTTTCTATCATCTTGGCTCGGGGGAATGTTACCGATGCGATATTCCCAAAGGACCACGCTGGTGCCCTTTACGCGAGCCTTTGGAACCAAGGAAGTGGTTGCGGACTCGAGTGGAAGCTACAGGATGCCGCGCCGTGGCATTCCGGCTATCCGAATGAATTCTTAAACCGGTCCAACGCGGTGGAATGCGCGGCAGCAGCCTCATTTTCCTACCTCCTCCACATTCTCGTCCCTTCGCTCCCTATAGCAGAGCCTTCCTTTTGCGGCGCCATTTCCCTGGTCGTTTTTCTGACCTCCTTAGCTGGTTTAGCTCCTTTAAAGCGAACCTCTCCTCTCCCATCATATTCAGAAGTATACGGGTGTAGTCCCTGCTTAATGACTCACCCCCTGTTTTCCATCTCCTTCGGCTAGGGTTCTGTTTGCATAAGCCTAGTTATATAAATATCACTAAATGTGTAGAGTTTGCTGCGCGTGCAATTACACGAGGTCTGTCAGACGGCTCCCTTCATCTTCTCCTTTTCTGCAACTTCAGAGCCTACCCTTTTAATTATTATGAGTAAGGTGGATGTTTATCGTCTGTGTTACTCCTACTTTCAGTGACATCTGCGCGACTGGACTCGAACCGAGAATGGAAGGATTTATGTGGATATTAATATGGGATGGAATATAAAAGGGGGAACATAGAATAAATAGGTGTAGGGCTTTTTCTATCTATGTCTTTTTTAAAAGTTAATTTCCTGCTACCAATCCGTACGTTCTATAGAAAACTATATAGATGATACTTTTATTCACGTATATATGTACATGTACAGTTACTCATACGTATAACATTCAGAATTACCCCCTATAATTTTAATTACTATATTTTTAGTTAGTACCATCTACCAAAGAAACACTCGAAGAAATTTTGTCAGAAGAATGGAACAAGATAAGCTTGAATTTCACTTTCTGATTGTAATAAAATTGCAGGAATATTAGATGAATTTGGATAAATTAACTATCGAATTTGAGCGAATATTTCTTTGCACGATCTCTGCTTCTTCTACGGATAATAATACTTTTTTAAATAAACTATGTAGATTTTTTTCAAATTGAATGCACCCAAAGTAAAAGTGTATTAATGTGAATTAGAATTGCGAATTCTTACTTCATATACATTCTTAATTCTACGTACATAATTATCACTGCTACAATTCCAAGTTGCTCGTTTCATACGATAAGCGACGAACTGAAAGAAGCTTTTTCCCTGAACAAAGTTAGTATTCGAAAACTTAAAATATGACGAATTGGAAAGGATTGAGTACTGAAAACGACATTATAATCAATTTGCGAGAAAAATTTCCAACGCGTTCCCAATAAAAAACGCCCCTGTCCTGCAATGCCAATGAAATTGATTCCATCATACGTCGAAGGCCACACCCCGTCCGTAACTTAATATTGTCGGAGACGCGGGAACACGAGAAAAGAAATTCACCGAGCGGTTCCCATCGGCATACGAGATACACTCGTAAATTCGGTCACGTCATTACCAGGAGGCGCGACTCGTAAATCGAATGAAACTGTTTCACGTTGGGTAGGCTAGTACTACCGTTGATGCTTTAAGGTGGGTAATATGGTCCACGACCATTTCATTCTACGCTGTTGGCGAAGGTGAGGGAGGTCTGGAGGAGCGGTCGATCTGTCAGAGCCAGACGCTTCGCGAAGGGTGCACTTTGATTTACTCTTTCCTTATTCCCCTCTTCTTTCACCATTCGCGACAGAAAGCGTGGAATTTTTTGACTAAGGAGAGAACGGCTGGGGTCGCCGAGGATCGAAGCGTGAAGAGTGAATCTTACTCGAGTGTCCTCGACCACCGATCTGCGAAATTTCACTGACTCTTCCGCATAACCTAATACCACTCGTCCCTTATTATTTCTGACACCCTATGATTTGTAGAATTTAATAAAGTTTTAAATAAAATTGTTTTTTACCTTGTTCGTCATTGAAAATGAGAGTGTCGCGGGGTATCGGCTGCTCTATTGTTAGAAACGATTCAAACAGTCCTTCATTAATACTTTAAGACCTGAGAGTGACATGGCAAGATCAGTATTGCGTTTCATTCTAGCGAATTCTACATTCAGACTGTCTGGGCATCAGATTTGTGCTTTATGATCAGTATTGCGTTTGCATATTTTGTTTATGTACAGGCTTTTCCAAAATTGCGTGCCAATCCGGGACGTGCAATATCCTGATGCAAAAAGACATCGAAAAGTCCTTTACCGTTTTGGGATCCGAAGCTTCGTTCTCGAGATATTAACAGTTGAATATTAGCCGTGGAACTCCGGGCCACGCAGTTTAAAGCCGAGTCAGCTGAGCGCGCCGAGTCTGCTGACTCGGCTTTAAACTGCGTGGCCCGGAGTTCCACGGCTAATATTCAACTGTTAATATCTCGAGAACGAAGCTTCGGATCCCAAAACGGTAAAGGACTTTTCGATGTCTTTTTGCATCAGGATATTGCACGTCCCGCATTGGCACGCAATTTTGGAAAACCCTGTACGTACCTGCGCATTTAAAAAAAAAGAAATACACTTTTACCATTTCCAAGCTCTTTGCAATTTTATTCGAGCCCGATGAAGTACACTGCAAAAATAATTGAAGCTTCGCAGGGCCGAACCTTACGTCTGTAACAAACTCTATCGAATACCATTTACACTCCACTCAACGATCGACTAATTGTATCGAGGTTTCGCAAAACGTTTTACTCCCAGGAGAGTAGGTCAACGACCCACGAAAGCATAACAGTTTCTTCACTATTCAGTTTTTACTACCCTTTTTCCCTCTCGCGATCTCCGCCATCCTTTCGTTTCTTACCAGCTTCTCCTCTAGCCGTCGCAGCTATCACTTTTTGCAAGTGATTTAGAGCGAGCTCTTTCACCGTCATCTTTCGTGTTTTCCAAAGCCTGGAGGACCGACGGCCGGAAACCATTGCGACGGTGTGTCTGCTTCCCGTTTAGAGGACAAAGCTGACACGGACGCCGACCGCGCAGTTCGGTTCTACATGGATCCTTTTGGTTTCTGTTTCAGCGTGAAGACGGATATGGGCACCAGCGGCGCGGTATCCAGGCTCTACATAGCAAACGCGAATAAAAAGGACAGCGGGAACTACAGCTGCGCCTTGGCGGATGTGGCCGCAGCCACTACGGTCTCCGTCCACGTGCTGAATGGTACGTTTTAACGTTTGCTCAATAGTATCGTTTCATTATTTCCAGGTGGTATACGTTTCTTTTCACGCAATAACAATTGGGAACCATTTCTATTAGGCGTCTGTTGATTGGGAGTACGATTATACAGGCCTGCGATGGAATTCTTCTTCTCAACATGTTAGCTCTTTTTAACGTATCTTTGGGTGCTGGATTCGAATAACACAATAAAAAAATCATACCACGTTTCATTTTTCACTGCTAATTTCAATTAATCGAATAGTACAACGTAGAAACGTTAAAGCGAGTTGTGACGAAGCTATAGGTACTCCATGAGCCAATCCTAGGTTACTTTTGCATTTAGAAATCAACTGTGTTCACCGCGACTAACTAATTAGGCAGCTTAAGCAATTTTCGTGTCCTGACTGACACTTAAAACTGACTGATTGCTAATTAATTAGAGGCCTGAATGCTCCTGAAACTGAGAGCCAAAGTGTTATTGACATTGATTGTCTGGCGACTACTTAGTTGCTACGTGACTTCTAACTAAACTATGCGAGTGCTACCAAACTAATTTCCGATTGTCTGTTGAACCAAACCTGACGCATCAATCAATATGTATACATATCAGAGGGCATTACGATCAACTTTCCATTTCACCCTTAGTAAGGACTCTTCTTGGTTAGCTAATGTAATAACTCTCATTATGCAGCAGGAAGTTTGGTAATAAATTTTGCAAAATTTTCTAAAACCTCGACTTTCCATATCCAACTTCTAATTTGCCTTTCAACAACATTTACATTTGACGCACGTCTCCTTTCTATTTTGGACGGAAGAACCTGGAAACTCACGTTGGGACCATTTCGAATAAACTCCAATTTTTTGTTAAGACATTCTTTACTTCTGGCCAACGCATGCTCATTATATACTGAAATCTCTCAGCTAAAAAACAGTTAACGTTTCACGCTACTTTTTCATATCTACGATGCGAACGTGTTGGATTATTTGTGGTTGGCAAATATTTTTCTGTTGCGCGCAAGTTTCGCTCAACTGCGTTGGGGCTGGAATGAAATGAATACCTAATTATTTGTAGAACAATTGGAACAAGCGGTTTAATTACAAATATTCCGTATAACGAGAAAACGCTTCTCGCTGAGAATTTTCACATTTCCGAGGAAGCATTCCGATTTGGTTGATTGATTCAGTGATTGCAATCGGGAATCTTCAGATGCTTGTTCAGCACAACTTTATTTGTGCGAACTGCAAGAGTCTCACAAAAGGCTCGAGAACTTAATTACCAAGGCTATTCAAGCGCTATTCACTAACAGTGTTTTTCACTTTCTATAGTCGCTTTCAATTCTTTGTGTCGCAGGAAACGTGCATTGTGGAAACACGTTTCGCCGTTGTAAAGGAATGTGGAGTAATAGCGTTGATTACAATGAAGCGTTTAGAAGATGATCTTGTTTTGAATTGCACTTACAATTAGTAAACGTTTTCATCTTCAGTAAACTGTCGTTTCGTGTAATTAAATACCTGTCGTTAGAGTAATTTTCAAATCAAGAAATACGTTTCGTTGCAGGCACAGGCTACTTGAAAGAACAATGACGCTTTTGAAAGATTGAAGCGTGACGGCACTTCTCTGCGTATGCGTTTGCAATAATTGTTCAATATCGTCTACCAGATGAAAATCGTAAACTACTTGAGGAAATAAATTTCTATTTTATGAGAGGAATATCTGGCAAAAGTACACGTTCTTAACGAAACAGTAGATACGCCATCCATTACATTTTACATTTCGTAGCACTTCCCCCTCACTCAGCACTTTTCTTGGGCTGTGTCCAATCTTCTACACGGACTACTCATCCCTTTCCCCTAATATCATTTTTCTCGCTTCCTCATATTAAATTTTTCTGAATGTGGCCGACTGTGTGAAGGAGATAAAGTGTCTTCTTCAGCAACAAAACCTGTCCTCGTAAGAAATTCTATAATTTTCTGAGTAAAAAGGTAATTTAATGTTATTAACAGAATCTGCTTCCTTGAGTCACACATCCCTCATCCTATTGCGTAGACAGCCTGTGAAAATACAGGAACAAAAATTGTTAAAAAGAAAGGGTCATATAGTGTTTTTTAACTAGCAAAGTATTAACTTTTACGGGTTAAAATTTGTGTTTGTTTAAAAGTATATACATTAATGTATTTTCATATAAGATTTAACTAAAATTGTAAGAATGCCAGACTTAAGTAGCATTCCAGTAAATATAAAAATTGAACGAGTTTTTAAAGTGTATGTAATGCTGTAGTTACTTCATTAGTAATAATTTTAATTATTTGTTTGACATAAAATAATGGTACGTGAAATTCTAAATATCGATTTCTACATATTTTCTGGCCGATATTTTTGATTTAAAAAGCAAATGCAAACACTAATAAAGGAGATTGAAAGTAACTAAAGCCCGATAGCTTCGCAGAATAAACTGAATGTTTTAAATAAGTCGCTTAAATAATTCCCGAAATATCATTCGTCGCCTTTTAGAAAATTGCGATTGTCGATTCAATAGAAGATACTTCTCCAGCAACCCATTTATATTCGGTTTTACCTCGATCACCGATTCCTAGTCAAGCGCATTTCACGGAAATGTACATACAATACGAAAAGTGAGGATAGTAGGTACCCGGAGCACACAACAGAATTCGAAATTTCAACTATTGACTTACGTGCAGGACGAAAGAATATTCTGAGCTTAGGGATGCGTTTTCATAAAATACCCTAATTTTGTGGGTAAATTTTAACGCAATATTTTGGAAACACGTTTTGAACACTCTGTACTTTAGGAAAAAACTGATTTTTTTTAAAATGTATTTTGGTATATTTAACCCCTTAATTAGCCATGGACCTGACATTATTTAATCCTAGCTCCACATTAAGGTTATAAATCAATACTTAGTCACACATTGTGTTTTAATAACGCAGGGAAGGACTTGGGAAGGCTCAGAATAGAATAGATAAAACACCCACATAGACAAGAATAGGTGTTATGATAAGGTCTAAGCGAGGTGGTGCGATAAGGTAAAAAAAATTTATAGAAATGAGGCTGAATAGTAACTAAAAGGTTTTTTCATAAATACAGCGATGCATTTGAAGAGTTCAATTACTCATTTCTTTTTAAATATCACTATACCTTTTTTTTTAGAAGAAAGAATACATCACGAAATGTTTTTTGTATATGGCTTACGCTTTATTAAACCCGTTCAAACGTTCCATCGTTCCGTAGTAAGCATTTGCTGGTCCTTTTTTTGTGTTTTTCACTACAGAATTCAGATGCATGGCCACTATTTACGTTCAAATAATTTACTCCACTGTTGTCACAGTCACAAAATCTCCGCTAATCTCTACGCCCCAGAAACAACGCAGCAGCGATGGTACACTTCAATGTTTTGACCTGTGCCATTTTTTCACTAACGTATTATTTTTTTAAAATTCTTTATAAAATTCCAATACTGTTTTTTTTTTTTAAAAAAACTCTATTGCAATTGCGGGTGGTGGAAATACGTTATTGGAAAACTGCCACTATTCATACGTAGAAATTAATCCTTTTTTTGGACGATGAAATGATGCATACGATTTTTTAGTGCGCAGTTTGCAAGAAATACCGGAGTATTTGTTAACGAACATAACGTTTCTTAATGTTATTTTTCATGAATTAATTGTCTAGAGATTGACTCGAGTGTTATAACTGTCGAACACCCGATTAGGGCTGGGACTATTCGAATAATTTAATATTCGAATATTTTACAAGTATTCGAATGCTACGAATAAACTTCGAATATTTGAGTAGTTGAATAATAAAATTTGAATACATCAGTATTCGAATAGTATTCGAATACTTGAATATTCGAATAGTATTCGAATACTTGGATATTCGAATAGTATTCGAATACTTGAATATTCGAATAGTATTCGAATACTTGGATATTCGAATAGTATTCGAATACTTGGATATTCAAATTATATTCCCCAAATAATTGAGCAACTGAAGTATTCGAATATTCGAATACCGAAAAATTCGACAAATAGTCCAACACCCGATACGCTTCAATACAAATGAAGAACTATTTCTGTACTTACGTTGTGGATTTCAACAACCACGGAAATGCGTAATAACCTTTAGTGATTATAGATGAGTGGAAAGTCTCACATCGTATAGATTTAGAGTTTAAATGTGAGATTCTGAGAAGCTGAAAGAAGACTCTGCCAAGCAGTGCCTTGCGGAAATACTTGTTAACCGCAAATTAGCTGGTAAATACTTGAGTAACTGCAGACCTAACAGATGACTGATTAGCCAACATGGTATATCATTGCAAGGTTACCAGCTCTAGACGCTATCATACACGCAAACCTCCTTCTACACGCACGCCGACATTATTGGAGCTGTGTACAAAACGTTCATGTCAATGGACCATCCCTTTATCTATACGAACCCATTACAAGGACTCAAGCAACACAAACTACAACGTACAGCACATTTGCTTAGCAGCTTATCGCGAGGGTCATCTGTCGAGTCTTTAGCCCGCTTGAAGTTATAGTAAATGCGGGGGGGCTCTGTTTCTCACTGATAACAGTGTTTGGGCGTCTCGAAAGAGGACGGAAGGTTATAGCCACCCTTCGTCTGCCTATCGATATAATTTTCCAGACCCTTGCGCGATCGATAATTGATTCCCCATGGCTTTTCAACGACACAGCTGTCTATTATCGTACCCGTTCGCCCGGGCTCCTTCCTCGCCCTCCCTTCGGCCCGTTCTTTTCCCTCCCCCCGTTTATGAAAACCATGCTGCGAACGCGAATGAGTAATCGAAGAAGGTGACCGCGACAGAGTCATGAAGATCCTGCCGATGACGGCTGGCTCGATTGCTATTCACGGACCCCTGGTTTATCTCGATTCTCATTTTCCTCGAGCCCTTTACGTAACCGTCGACGCCGTCGACTCGGGAACTACTTGAGGAAAATAGTCTACCGCCTGTTGTTAAGCACCTTGGACCCGAAGAGGCACTCGCTAAGACCGCTGAATAACGTTCGATCAGGGAGCCGTCTGTCCTGTCATTTCGAGGCTACAACTTGCTTACATTTACTGGTACTCGTATTAGAAATTGCGCGTCTTATGTGGTTTATGCGCAACACCTCCCCATCTTATTTTACCCCCTCGTATGTGGCCACTTTTTAAATCATACTCCTCGCTTTCGCCCCGTTTTATCGCCACATTAACGCAGACCGTCTGGAGTGTGACGTAACAGGTGGAACCCTGAATATTTCCGAAACACTAGTTACTGAAAGGACAATGTACACCTTTTCCTACGGTGGCGTTCAGAATCCGTTGTTCTCAGTTCGCGGGTGTCGAACAGCGAGCTTTGTACGGCTAAATTTCAAACTTATTCCCCCCCTCGGTCCGTTTGCCACGTCCTCGTCAGCCGTCCTTTCTCATTTCCCTGCCGGTTTCCGATCCTCGGGGTAACTGTAGTGTTTCGTATGCCGCTGACCCCTTCTCTGATGCTCTTGCATGGCGTATTCATGGAAAAGTTCGTCGGAGATATTCAGGTCGACCCATTTCCTCCTACGACGAGTCTTCCTCTTCAGACTCCGCTCCTTTTCCCACGATCTTCCCGACCGCTTTCCCATTTCCATTCTCCCCTTTCCTTCCTCGTTTCCTCGCCACTCCTCCATCCCCCACGTTTCGTCGTCACTATTCAATCCCTCGCTTTTTCTCCACACAACTCGCTACTCTCTGTACTCTCCCCCGTCTAATCCATTATTCCTCCATACATAGGCTGCTTGTCTCCGTTTATGACGACCGATATAGATGTACCGAAAGTGTAGTCCCTTTACCGCGTTTCCTCCGCTCGCGTTTTTTCCCTCGTGCTTCGGGCTGGATGATTGATACACTCTGTTATTCGTGTAACGCAGCGCATGGCTGCTGGCCGCTTATTTCTCTTTGGATACTTCGTGTAGTGTCTGTTCCCTTTTATCGGCTTCTTTCTCTGCGCCGTGTTTTTGCACTCGTTTCTTATAGGATTATCCCCGCTGTCGCATGATGATAATGTTATTCGACTTTTAAATTCGACTCTTCCTGGTACGCATATCTGGGACCTGCGGGTTAACCCTTAACTGGTATACTGTTTTTGGCAAACGTAGCTGGTATACTGGGGTCGTGGCAGACCCCAAATAAAAAAGGACACAGAAATTTGTAAAGTCGGCCCTGAATCAACCTCTATGAATATTTTGTTCTTAGGTAATGTGTAAAATAATAGAAACCTAGACAGTTAAACTATTATTATAAAATTAATTAGAAAAACAGTTTACAAGCTTAGACAACAAAAAATTTTGCAGCGAACTTTGCGTGCCTGGGGTCATGAGCGACCCCAAGATACCAGTTAAGGGTTAATTTCTTTGCCAAAATGGGGATTTTGATTCAAGTGTCTGGCACTCTATTAGGAATACGTAACATAACATGGCTATTAAAACTAATGAGCACTGATATTACAGTCGAACCTCGATAACTCGAAAACCTATATAAGCCGAAAATTCTCTTTATTCCCTTTCGCTCCGCTGTAAACACCTCAACAACTCGAAATAGAACTTCTTTAACTCGAACTATATTTTGCACGTTAAATTATTATTATTATTATTATTATTATTGACGGGAAACCCTTTAGTGTACAGAGATACAAAAATATTACCATTATTACATAAAAAGATAAAAATGAGAGAAAGTTATAAAATATATATATAAAATAATAACATAAAATAAAATAAAATAATATAAAATAAAATAACAAAGATAAAAATGCCTAATCCCAAATTATGTATCTCACCTCTACAACTTGAATTTAGAAGAACTCCGACCTCCACAACTCGAAGTTTACTTCTACATATGTATTACGAAATTTCGTAGAAAGATCTGAATTTTGAGGAAAATATTTTCTCTGCATTATTCACGATTGAAAATGCTATTGATTTGCTATACACTAAAAGACTAGCACAAAGCAAAATCACAATATTTTCATATGTAATAAAGAGTGATATTTCGAGCATAAGACGTGTCTTATAATTATTTTTATATATGTATTGCGATACACCCCGCGTGACCACGAAGCGTGAATTAGTAACAAATGAATGTTTACAGTAGTTCGATACAAAAAATGGGTCAAAATGGGTCCTGTGTCTCGCAAGCGAGGGTAAATTGCAGCCGTTACATATACCTCCTCTTCAGCTTGCACCAGTCCCCTGAAAGTTCGAAGGAAGTTATGTCACAGTGAACTGACTTCCTTCCGAGTATTAGGCAACGTTGTTCCAGATTCCTACGTCGTACCTCGGCCCTCGCCCACGCAACAGCGTAAGCCCCGGTAACTTTTGTATCCCACCGAGAATCGCATGTAAGTCGAATCGATGAGGCACGCCGAGGTGTCGATACGTACTGCTAAACGCAGGCTTTAGATCCGAGGATAGGGGAGGCTTTTGAAGTTTCAGCGAAGGGTTCAACTAGTTTTCCACGGCGGCTTTCCGCGGCTCGGGCGCGCGAAAGTATCGGAAGTCCCGCGGCGGAGGCGTCGTGCATTATTTACAACGGATTACCGCCAGTCGGCTGAGCGCCCGGAGTTCGATCATATCCGCGGCGAAACTTTCGACTGCATTGATACCGGACGAACAATAAAGCCTGGGAGGACCAAACAATTTCCGCGGCCCGATTTCACCGGGGCGGCGAGGAAGGGTGATCGATAAAAAAATTTTCATCGGCTTCCGTCATCCCGCGGCAATGCTCTCAATACTCGTGTCTCGCCAGATGGAACTGCACTGACAAGGGGAGTGCACAAGGCTCCACTCGTCGATTTGGCGAAACGCTCGCGCAGTTAGTCGAAAAATTTAGAAGTTCCTTCATTAGAGGTTTTGTTTCTGAGAAGGCCAGTTTAGGAGACCAACTGTGTACGCGTGTATTTAGCGAAACTCAGGTTTATCGAACGACATGTTACCATTTATACAGTTTTCTCGAGTGTTTAAGGCGTCTCCCTACCTTGACGGACGAAAAATGATGCAAACATTGGGAATTTTTTAAAACAGAACCATTGAATATATTTACTTCCAGCTTTGTGGTTTTATTTGGCAATGTTTAGAGGATATGAGAAAAAAATTGTATGCAAAAATAGTGGTTATATTGGGAGTTATAGTGCTTTAAATAGAGCGCCTTACAAAAATCATATGCGCATGGTTCGCATAAAATCAGCCGTTGTAGTTGTCTAAAATAGAATATTAAAGAATGTCTGTAATCTGTACGAGTGTGGCTATCGTCTGAACTAGATTAGATGAGAAATACTGAAAAGTAAAAAAAATGGCAGTGTCTAAAACGGACATCGACTTCCGGAAAAAATTCGCTGTTTTTTTAAGTTGCAAAAGTGTAATTCTGCAAAAACCGACTTAGTTTTAGTAACAATGAGAACGGGAGATCTACTGAAGATATATACCAAGTTTGCAGTACATCGGGTGATTGGTTTTAGAGATGTCATGCTAACCATTTCGAAAAACACCGTTTCGAGAAAAACGCGTTTAAAGTTTTAGTTACCGTTTTTTAAATTAATTTTTGTTTAAATGTTGCCTAAATATGTACAAATATAGGCACAAAGCTTTCAATTAATATAATTTGAGGGTTTCTCTAAAATAAATCCCAAATATCGCGCTCCTTTTCAGGCAGTCAAAGTAGGAAGACCTCTTAAGTTGAAAAAAGACCAAAAGTATTACTATTTGTTTATTCTTTTAACCGGGGAATTTTTTAATTCCTTTTATTCCTTACGGAAAAATGGCACATACCGTATTCAAAATTTTTACACGTATACCTACAAAGGTCTTGTTAATTTGAATAACTTTTACTCGGATCGTTTGTCCAAATAATAATCGTATTCGAAATTACAGAGAGGTATAGCTCCAAGCATATTGGTCCGCGTGTCTGTCTGACTATGGACGTTGTTCTTTCACTTCGCCTCTCTCGCGCGGCTTCGTGTACAGATTCTAGTAGTACAGGTCAAACATAACGCCATATGTGTTGCCTACAGGCATCATTCAATCGTTTGACTGCGACGTGCGCGATCGTTTTTACTTTCTGCATACTCGTCGTTTTGTATGTTTGCACAGTTGTTAGTCACTTTTCATGTTATTTTTAGAAAGAAAAAACCATTCAATTCTGGATATATACATATCTGTTGGTTGAAGAGAAAGTTTCTGCATTTTTTCCGGGATGCCGCTATAACGTCCTATTACATTATTTCTTAGTAATTATTCTATTTTTACAAGCTTTTATTTAGCTTCACTTGTGAGTTCGTTAGTTAGTCTGTTAGGATGAAACCTTGTAAGCTAGTTTGACCCACATATCCGCTCCGCTTGAAACGTTGCAGAAATCCGTAGTTCCGATGGCAATGCAATATTTTAACTAAAAAGCATAAAATAATTTATAATAATGACAGAATTGTTTAAACAAAGCGTTTCAACTTCAGCGTCGAATAAATTTTTGCAAATTTAACATTCACTGTAACAGTAACTGTAACTTTAACTCAACTTTATTTGACACGTGGCGAATAATATTTTTAAACTATTATTCGTTACTCGAAATTTTTATTTAAATAAACATTCTGCCCATCTCTGCTCTCGTGTAATTTGAATTTGTATCGAGCGAATCTGTTCGTGTCCACAAAACTATATCAGAACCCAAAGAACTCGCGTCATCCCTTAGAGAGTACCACGATCGTCTTCAGCTTCCGTTTTTCCGCGAAAGCACGCGGGGCCGCGGAGCGCGCTGCTGATGCGCAATGGGTATGCGAGACGCGCGGGGCGGAAAGTTATTACCCTGGGTGTTGTATGCAGCTAACTATAAGGGCGACCATAATGCTGGAAGTAATGCGAATTTGCTTGACAAGTAGTCGAACGGTTGCGGGCCGCATTCGAAATCAGTTCACTTTGGATCGGCGTCGGTGGATCTGCGCTCTGAAATTCCACGCGCGTGGCACCACCGCCGGCCCGTACGCTTCGCCAAATGCTCCCCGTGCCGTACGTGTGCCCATCTACGCTGACCAGCCGCGCGCGTTCTTCGTGAAAACGCTTCTCCGAGGATGCGAATTACGATCGATCCCGCGGCGACCGCGCGCCCTCGACAAACGTAATCGTCCGAGCGTTTTGACGGCGGAAATCGGGCCACGGAATTTCGTGGCCGTCCACTTCAACGCTCGCCTCGCATTTTCGGCGAGATCGCCGCCGTTACGTCGAAAGCGGGGTTTGGTCGCGAAATGGCCGTAGGTGCGGAGAATGGTAAGAACATTTACGTGAATTGTAGGAGACTGCAGGGTCTAATATTATCGTAGGTTGCTGGGAAATTCACTGCTCCAGTGATCAGGAATTTATGTAGAATATTTCGAAATTGGAAATGTTACCAAATAGGAGCAGGTAGGTAGTCTTAAGGTGAAATCTGACGGCTCGTGGCTCCGCGAGGCTTGCTCGTGGGTCAGCGATCCACGCGCCGTCTGAAGGTGAAATCAGACGGCTCATAGCTCCGCGAGCCGTCTGATCGGTCATTGCTCGGCTAGCCCAGGCTCGCTAAGCCCGAGCTAGACGAGCCGAGCCAGTTCGCGGAGCCACGAGCCGTCTGATCGGTCATGGCTCGGCTCGCCCAGGCTCGCTAAGCCCGAGCTAGACGAGCCGAGCCAGTTCGCGGAGCCACGAGCCGTCTGATCGGCCATGGCTCGTCGAGTTGGGCTCGCCAAGCCGACTTGACGAGCTAGACGAGGCGAGCCAGCTCCTGGAGCTACGAACCGTCTATTCCACCTTTAGGGATTTACCCAATACTTGAGTCGGTCGCAGATTCGTGATCGCAGATTCGCAGATCACTGTGTCCCACCGAGGTACAGCTGTGCGGTATACAAAACATTGCAAATCTACTGTTTTGTGTGTTAATTCTATTGAAAGTATACAGTCCAGAGGATAATTCAGTCCTGCCTTTTATGGAGCCCTTGCCTTCTGGACTTCCTTTGTGTTTGCTCTGGCTGAGCTGTTTGTGTCCTGGTTCTACCAAAGCTGGAGGTTAATTGTCAAATTAATTTTAACGCGCAGGAGAAATGAACGAAGTTTCCGTTTGTTTAACAACACGTCTATTGAATTAATTGTAAGAATTGGAATTGGTGCTGGGTCGAGTTTGACTCGGTGTTGGATTAGTAATAAACTGGAATTGAACTGGAATGAGACTGGGTCTGTGGCTGACCTAGAGTCCCACTACATGCACTATTCGATTGGAACTGAGCCCGAGCAGGACGTTACAGCGAGCTTTTAGGGTCTTTGGTGTAGGAGTGTCGGTGATAGAACAGGACAAAGTTTCAGAACTAAATTGTTTTTAAGTATTTGAATCGGGATTGGTGACTGAGGAGCGAAGATAACGCGGTTCAGAGGACGGAGATGGAATATAGAGGGAGAACTGGTTAAATACATCCTATATACTGTTGAGCACTATTTTTTGTCGAGTATATCCTTATGTATACATTAATTGGAGCATAAATACCCAAGAAATGGCATATAACATTTTCTTAAAAATCATGTAAGAAGTAAATAAGACATAACGAGGGTTGCGACACATTTCTTTGGCGATAAAGTTTGTCGCTTCGAACAGTAACTTGTTTACTAATTCTTAAATTTGAAATAATACGCCATCTTCTTCCAACCAATAATTGATCATTTAAACAATGCCATCTATGCATCACTATTCACTTTACACGAATTTCATTTATTGACTGATCGGCAAAAAATAGTGTCCAGCAGTACCTATACTTTATATTTGCCGTTTTAATCACAAAATTCTGAAATCTAGCACACAGCCATACCTTCGAGAGTTTCTTGTAACTACTTCAAAAGTATACTGTAATCGGTCAACTTTTACTGGGCACGTTTTGGATTCAGTTGCCATAAATATGCGCGAAATCTCGGTAGCAACTTTTTATTCTAGTTTACTTCCCGCGGCGATATGCCCATAGCCTTCCTATGAGATATTTAATTTGCAGTAGATTTAATAGCAGACTTTCTCTCGCTGAACCTTGTATATTAGATATTAATTATAATTTTATCTAACACAGACGATATTATTCCAAAATAGGTTCTCACAGAAAAGCATAAGTAATGATTAAACAGTAATTTACAAATGCAGAATTATAAATCGATCACGTTTCTCGTTATAGCACACTTCATTATTTTTTAAACTCAACTAATTTATTATTTTACGTCACACAGTTACGAAAAAAACACAGTATTCGTGCGCCACCTCTCACTCGCTCAAATTAACAAATTAAAGTTTAAATTATAATATCTACAATATTGTCCTACATTTTTACAAGTTCAAATTGTTTTGGAACACCCATAACAATGCAAGTAATTATTTTAATTTGTGCGCTACATCCAGGAAAATATTTGTTAGGTACAACATTTACTAAAAATATAAACACTGTATTTAATATTCCTCGTGCTTGCAGTACGCGTATACCTACACGCTTATCACAACATAATAGTAAGTAATATGTCTAAGAATTCCTTGTTCCCCGGTTTACATTTTAATCCCAATAATCCACTTCATAGTTACGAGATATTTTATATTATAATATTGAGCATCGTATTTCAGGAGGTAGACTCGGTTCACTGAACACCCCATAAATAAATTCCGCGTGAATTCCTACGGGAGCGTATAGATTAATATACTTTTCAAGCACAGCAACCGGAGATAATATCAATAACATTGCCGGCGAAGAAATTATTATACAAATTAGCAGAGCAGTTTATCCTTTGGCAAGCCTGATGCCACGGATTTGGATCTCTGTAGACCGCGGAAGAAAATTAATCGCGCAGCACCGTGCATCGTTTGAATATTACTTTCATGCCTTAGACAGCGAGGATAATTTAGCGCACGTAATTACTTACTGTTTGTTGGCCATCGTGTTTGTGTGCGCTCGGAGGGGCGGTAATGTGGATCACGGATGGTGCATCGGGGAGAGAGAGGACAGACATGGGTGGCTTTAATTTCGTTCGAGCAGAATACACGACTACCGTGTAGACTCACTCCCCTATCCTTTTAATTATTTTTTTTTTTAATAATTAATTTACATTACCCCCGGGGTAAGCTGTGGTTATTAATTAAATGCCGCCCGTGTTGGAGACGAAGCACATTACTTGACACTATTCGCCAGGGGGCCTGGATCTTCCGTCCTGGTCTTCTCGCTTCTTTTCCCTCCCGCCCTTCTTCAGGGACTAGCCTTATCTCTTTCTGCTGTCTCAATTGCTGCAAAACTTTCCGCGAAATTATCCTGGACGGCGTGGAAGTTGTCGATGGCCCCTGCTGTTTTGCAAACTAATTCGACCGTGGAATACTTTGTAGCTCGAAACAAGGTAATTTGAGAAGTTCGGGTAATAAGGGTCACGTGGTCACGTTTCGTGAATTAATTCGCCTGTCACTTTGGGACACTGTAATAAACAATTGTACGGCTATTATTATTATTTTTGTTGCCTTTATTCCTGAGCAATGTGCTCCATTTGTGTTGGAAGTGCAAGTACCTTTTCGGATGACACGTTTGTGGCTCACAACTGGTATTTTGGCATGTCCGCGCAATTTCTGTGCTGT
Source organism: Andrena cerasifolii (assembly GCF_050908995.1). NCBI lineage: Eukaryota > Metazoa > Arthropoda > Insecta > Hymenoptera > Andrenidae > Andrena > Andrena cerasifolii. The sequence goes on from NC_135123.1 coordinate 8,562,603, forward strand.
TCTTTTATCACTTTCGAGGGTGAATTTCAGTAACTTTGAAAATCAGCGGAAATCTTTAAAAATTGGGGCAATGAATCTTTATGCAATAGTAAAACTAGTTTTTAAATTATTCAACTTTCAATTTAACATGGGAAAAGGCGATATTGAGAAATATAACTAAAAAAATATGAGTGAAATAATAGTCCCGAGACAAAATTGTCACAAAAATTCCGCGCGAGAAGATTTTCTCATTGTGCACCGGTGCCATGATCGCAAGGAACTTCCGAGTCGTGAAAATTATGTGTATATAGGAGTTTTATTAATATAATTAAGGTACATATGATCAACACTCGCCAAATACAACACATTGGCACACTTTTCACTGCTTTTCATGTGAGTAAAAAGGAGAATTATAATTTGGTTATTTCATTTCTAGCAGTTGCATTTCAGGTGCCTACATTTCAACAAACAACTTTATGATAAAAGATCAAGTATTCAATAAATTGAGAAAGTAAAGTAAAAAGTAAGAGCGATTCTACTGAATTTGCGGTAAAAACACACCATTGCCATTTCTAACTGGTTTTCATCACAGAAACAAGCCTTATTAATATCATGGAAATTGATTAACTTTTGGCTTAAATTGTCACTGAAATTCATCCTTAAATCCACGCTGTACCTGTCATGTGAATATATCGGAAATGCCAGTTGCGAGCCATTTTACTACCTCGAGTGATTACGATCTCATTAACTTTTTAATGATACACCTATGGTGTAATATTACCTACGTCGCAGTTTTCGCTTCTCGCAATATCTCGGGAGCTCAGCATTAATTATTTGCAAACTCGATTACAGAGCATAAACCGCGAAACTATCAATACCATATTGACGTCACATATCAGAATTATAATATTTGCGATAGCTATTTAAGAGAACAGATATTTATAATTATTACTCCCCATCTTTCGTTTATAAAATTACACTACGAAACCCGTTAATTAGAACAAAGAGAAACTACCTTTATGCTTTGTGGTAATATCTTGTAACTCATGTAAATTCTGAGCATCAATCTATCCAAATGATTTGACCCCGTGAAAACCCTCGGCCCAAATATATTCAGATTAACCACCCCCGAAATCGCGCGCCCCGTTTCCGTTCAAAGTAAACGCAACGAAGGGGATCACGGGGATCTTAAGAAACCGAGATCGCGCCGCAATCCGTGCTCTCCCTCGGCAAACGTTGACTTCCATTCCCGAAAACACCGATACCCCTACGCAGCGCTGCGGAGATAATTGTCGGGCGTTGCGGCGAGGAGGGCACGCGGGATGGGTTGGTAAGGAGGAAGAAGGTTCGCGCAAGTCGCTGGCAAAATGAAAGTAAAAACGTAATGAAAGCCAGAGGGAACGAGTTGGGGTGTAAGCGGTCGGAGCGAAAAAAAGAAGGAGGAAAAAAGAAGGGGGTGAAAAGGGTGGCGGAGGGTTGTCGGAGCGAGAAGAAGATAGGAAAGCCCTCGTTCTCGAAAATGAGCAGTTCTTGGCCCAGTTAACGCCTATGAGGAGACAAGCGACTAGCTATGGAGTGTGCCGCTGGTTGGTCCTGGCATGGGACCGAGGTTAGAGAGGTTATTTCGCGGGGTGTCACGCCCGACCCATTAATAACCCTAGCCGCAAACTCTCGAGGACTAGGATGTCCCCTCTCTATCTCTTCTTGCTGCTTCCCCTTTAGAGGCATGGCCTCTCTCTCTCACTCTGGCGGGGCCACCCTTCATCCCCAGCCCCTCGGTTCTCTCACGGCCGCTCTGCTACGCGGACGACGACGAGCGTGAGGAGTTTGCAAAGCTCTCCTCGCGAGACGTAGTTAACGGAAGCGGTGCACGCGGTCATGTATAATAGACAGAAGGAATCTCCCAAGGGTGCTCGGCAGCTCATTTCGCCTACGCCTTCTTTAGTAGCCCCCGTTTCTTCTTGTCGCCGTGCAACCCGCTGTCGGTGAAACGTTCGATGTCGAAAGTCGAGTGTGTCGCCAGCAACCAAACGCGCTCTCGTCTTCCGCGGGATTACCCGACTCCGCGGGCAATGGGAAAACCAGCGACGGCCGCTCAATCTTCCCCGTTGCGAATTTACAATCGATTCGATAGCTGTTCTCCTTCAAATCACCTAGGATTTTCTTCGAACCTTAAGGGGAGGTTCCGAGGCACACTGTCGAGAAATGAGTACTCTTTGAGGATTTTTCTTCATCCAGTGAAACGAGATGTTAATATATGTTGATATTACGTTACGTGTAATAGTATTTGTAGGTTCATATTGTAATTTGGTTTATGAGAAAAAATAGAATTTCTACCGTCCTGGTACCGTTTTATTAGTGCACGTCAGTCTGGCGAACGAAATACCTCTCCAATAGATTTTATTGGGGATTGAACGTAATTTCACTGGACAATGTTGAAATTTGACGAAATTCCAGCGATTCAATGTTAGAAGAATCTTTTTACCCCTTTTTATTAACTTATTGCAGCAGGAAATATATTAAATGGTCTAATTTTTTAGGGGGTTTACGTCAGATCCTCTTGCAGTAAAAGTTATAAATTTTTAAAAGATGAAAGCTTCTAATTGGCAGGTTTACCTTCTTAAAAGATAATATGTTAAGTTAAATCTGCGAATGGGAGGAATTTTGTTGTCAGAAAATCGCCACTATCAAAATACTATTCATGTGGCCACTCTAATTTACACATTTTTGTTTGGAGACCACTGATTTACAGTACCTACACCATTTCTCACGCACCGAATTTGTTGAGACAGGTATGACTATTTTTAAACAGATTGTTTGCATAACAAAACGAAACCTTGCTTATTTTGTCCTTGATAATTTTGCAAATTTTCGTTGACCTTGGAAGTTTGATGAATCTTTTGTAAACAGAGAACGATTAGTTCATCTTGACCAGCTACAAATATCGAAAGCATTCTTCTAGGTTTACACTATTTACATACATGTTTAAGTGCACTTAGCGACGTTAAACTACCACTCGCATGGTTTTATATCGCCAGTTCTAATATTTTGAAAATATCTAAAACTATAAAGTTTGAACTCTTGTTAGTATGTATTTCATGAAGCTGTATCATTCGTTATAATATTTATCCCTGAGTGTGAGCTTTGCGCGAAAAAAACGTTGCAAGTGTAGAAAATCGAGTTGCAGAATCTTCGTTAGAAACTTCTTTTCTGGGGCGACACAAGTCTGATGAAATGCTCTAATTGATTTATTTCTCCCATAGCTGGCCAAGCGTCGAGTGCCAGCAATTCGTTACCACCCTCTAAACTAGCTTATTTAAGAAGTCGCCGAGGTAGAGTTTTCCACGTCCAATTTCCCGTATAATGGAACTTAAATATTAAGAGAAGAAAATAAGAAAGTTAGAAAGCTACTTATTCAACACACCAATTTCATTATAGTATCTTTACGGCTAATACAAAATCGCAGAATTGAATTCAGTAAATCAATTGCTCAATATGTACATTTAATAGATCCTCAGAGAAGAAGGATGTTGTATGAATTCTCATGAATGTTTTAATCCTGTATTCCAAATCATCCCATTGTCGTTATTCTCAGAACGCACTTGACGTATCGGTGTTGAAATACGAAAAATTTATTCCTACGTGTATCCGAGCACTCTGTATAAGTTTGATGTATGGGATGGGTCCAAATTAGGGTGGAGTTTATTTTTCAGCCATGAAAATATGATCTTCTTACCATCTCAATTTATTTGTTCCTATTTATAAAAAATAAAATTCAGCAGAATATGAGCACAATAGATCTATATTTAGGGGTAACTCAATGATGGCGAAATTTCCAATGCACATGATAATTATATGGAAGGGCATGGGACACTAGAATTTTTTTCAAATACACTCATTTGCTCATTAAGAAAAATAGAAACTGAGGAACGATATCATTGTGCCCCATGTGACGAATAATTAAGTAAAAGAATTATTTAGTAGATTGTACCCTGACAGCAGGAAACAGACACTGCCTCTGTGAACAATAAATCTAACAAATTATCAAATATAAATGTAAATGTACAGTAATGTAAATGTAGATGTGTAAATTATATATAAGATAATTTCTATAATCTTTGAGTCACTTGAGCTATCCCTAAATATAAGAATGCATTGTCGAAATTTTTTATATAGTGTTTGTATATCTAAAGGAACAAATCAGGGTGGTAAGACTTATAAAAAAATATTTAATTTTGTTTTTAACTTTTAAGCTCCACCCTAGTCCAAATGGACCCTGCGTCCGTCAGGCAATGCATTGCTTAAAACAAACCTAAATGGGAATATTTCGCAGCCAATGGATTTGGATCTGTGTTGAAACTGTGTTCGACTAATCAAACCATTTCGCTGGATTCAGTCGCGCTGCGGTGTTATCGAGATCTTTTCGTTTTAATCGGTGAATTTAATTTCATAAGAAACTTCCGTTCCGGGCGCAATCACAGGACGACAACTCCAAATCGATTCCTCTATGGCAGCCGGTAAAATAGGTTCGTTTCCTTTTCGAATGAACGAAGATGTCTCCGACGCCTTCTTCCAAGGGAATTCAAGAGATCCAATTAACGAGGCGAAGAACCGGAGCTAATCGCGAGAATCGGCTTACCAGCGTCGAGCGTAAACACAGTTGTAAATTTTTCCAGCGCTGACGGCGTTTAATTGAATCTCGAGGGCGGGCCGGCCATTGTGGAGCTTCTTTCAAACGGATCGCGTGAAATTCTCCTTCACTCTCGCGTCCGATCGAAGCTCAAGATTTCGGAACCTGCTGATAATCACGTTTCTGGGCTCTGATAATGAATTCTTATTGCAGATAATTAAATTCAGATCGCCTGAAAATATGTTTTTGTCACATTTTAGATTAGCCCTTCGTTGACACACCTCTTTTTTCGATCAACTTTGACATACCTGGGTGGCTCACACCCAGAACAATTTCTGAACGACTGCCATTCTTATCTGAAGAATCTAATCGTTATGAAAAAAATCATGGGTCAATTTCATGGTCCGTAGAATGTATTCCAATAGTTTCTTGATTGAAATTTCATCACAGTTCTTGTGAAAAAAATCTAGATTACCATGTGTCGAGAAAACACAAAGAAAATCTTTAAAAAATTGTAACTTTTACAAATTTTAATATTAGAAGCTAAAAATCTACAGAGTTATTGTTCAGATATAATATTTTGAGAGAAAAAATAGTTTGTAAGTTGGCTTTGGAAAAAAGGTATTTATTTTGCATATAGAAGGTACAGAGCATAAAAGTCAGCTTATGGGTGGCTCACACCCAGAGTGTCAACGAAGGGTTAAGTTAAATGGACTAGCTTAACCATTATGTAGAAAATATCATAATATTACCATATTAATATCATAGTTTACCATTGTAAACTGCTAAAACTATTTTCATTATTCAATATTTCTGAGAAGCTCCGATATTAATTAGACACATTTAACTTTTAAACTCGCTAGAATTTAAATATGTATCGTAGTCGCGGCCACTCCGAGTCTGAGCCTGCAATTACCTACTTTTAATTTCTTAGCAGGTAACATTGTTATTAATTTTTGTCATTTATTTGAAAGCGAGTATTTCAGTGTCTATAAAAGTACAAGGTGAATTTTCTTACTTCGGTTTCATATTTCAGTGCCCAGTGATTTCCTGGGTAAATATTTAATACCACCAATATTTGATGATTAAGCGATTTACAATAAATATATGTAAATTATTTATATGATTAAGCCAAATATCATACGTGCAGTGGTTGTTGAAAAATGTGGTAACTATAATACATTTATATGGGCCTTCAACGTCAGACTTTACTTACCATGTTGTTATCACTGGTTTATTCTGAAAAATCCCCTCACTGTGTGCTACATAGAACAGAATATGAATACTCCTTTTTGCTCAATGACCATGATTGCCAATCATGCTTAATTGTTTATGGGTTGCTGCATAGAAAATCACATTTCATTCTCGTTAATTCAGAATTCTTCTTCCTCAAGTGTTATAAATGCATTACTCCATAATCATCCCTCACAAGCCCAAAAACCATTTCGCGGATAATTAAAATTTTGCTTTAATTTCAGCCGAAGCAATAAATTAATAAATGCGCACGTTCGTTCGCAGGAAATTTTTAAATACGAAAACTCCACAATTAGTTACCCTTTTTAACACATTCAAGTGAATCTGAAATTGTCTGGTTTTGCATAATAATTAGTTGGCCTGCACTACTTCGCCCACCGCGTTACCCGCTATTTAATTCTGAAAATGCATTAAACTCTTTTGTCTTTATTATTCATCTCTGTTTTCATAACCCCTGAATCCAGCACACGTTAATTCCCGCGCTCTGATTTCTGATAAAATCCGATGACACTTCTGTCCTCGATTCGCGAGAGGCTTTTAATTGGAACTCTTGGCGAACTTCGCCCCAATGTTCGGCGTTAATTTCAATCGCGCCACCTTACATATAATTATACGAGAAAATGCAATTAGGAACACTTAAGCCGGGGAAGGAAGATTACGGATTAGCGAAAAATCAAGAACCGTACATTAATCCATCCTAAGTCTGGGCTTCGCGATGTTTCTCCGTCCCTTTCACACCACCGTTCAGAGTGGCCGGCTCTCTCTCCTCTTCCCTGCATTTTATCTCATTTCCCCTCCTATAATTTCCTTAATTGCTGATCCGTGCACGATTTTTTTTCGGCCAGAAGTTCTGTGGTTCTCGAAGAACGACGAGTGCGCGGCACTTTCCACAACTTCATAACGTCTGTTTCCTATTTTTCCACGGGATTGAGTGAAACACTAGATTCTGTATCTTCCAGACTATGTGCTTTCATAAACAAGCTTTGTGTTTCTAAATTATTTTTCTTGCACGCATGCATTTTTGAAATGGAAGATCGATCAAGTCATTTAATTGTCTTCCATGGTTGAAAAGATGTAAATTGATTAATGTAATCTAATTATATATTACAAATTACGATTAAACTGTAATTGTGTAATTAATTACATATTATTTTCTGTAATTGTTAATTTAGGTAGTTGACCATTTGGTTTTGTCAACTGTCTAAATGAACGATTACCGAAAATAATGTGTAATCAATTACACAATTACAGTAATTAGATTACATTTTGCCCAACTCTGGCCCCATGTAACCAATTTCTGATTTTAAGAAGCTGCGACCAAGGAGAATGAAAACTAAACTGAAGCTAGTTCAGGTTAAGGAACTCTGAGCTAAAATTCATGTCACTATATTATCATTCAGATCGCTGTAAGAGAATATTCCAAATATTTTTAATAACGTCTGGGAGGAACCTAACAGTTGCTGAACAATACATTATACATATATCTGTACTACTGTTCTTGTAAGTCGACTAATCTGGCAACGAGGTAAATTCGAGCTATCAACAACTCGATTTAAGTAGCGAAACTGTATAAAAAAAATTGTATTCTGCGGTTTTAATATTTTCTGCATTCTACACTTATACTTGTACATAAAGCCAGTTGACGACTTTGACTCTTTATACATGATCACTGACAGCGTGTTTCCTCTTCTCTTTCCGCTTGTATTCCCAGTCGAGTTTTAATTCGACGTATTTGAATGTTACTTGAATGCGCTTTTCATGAGTTTTGAATCCACAAATGCGCGAGATTTGCATTCGCTGCTAATTGCAAGCCTCTGTCTGACAGAAACATTTGAAACCCATTTCGAGCCACTGTTCGATTCACTATTTCGACTCGAAATTTTCGAGTACGTCACGCTACCGACGAAAAACAGAACCATGAAATGCCGTTTCGAAAATTAAACCTTTGTGCATAGCTTGGTGGTTCCGAAAGCTTTTGAAACGGACGCTTAAATTCGCTTTTCCACACGCTCAATGCGCCTTTCCCCTAGAATTTCGGAAATAGGTCATGCCGCAGATACTATAAGCATTTCCCCCTTTCTTTCTGCAGCGATTCATTATTTGAAAAGCAGGGAGGAATTGGAGCTTGAAATTGCTATACGTGTTCTCGAATCTGCGAAAGAAATCAATGAATTTAAAAAAAAAATTTCTAGTACACATATCACAATGACAACAGGTGTAAAATAATTGAACTTGTGATTCACAAACATCTGTCTTCCGCGGTGTTCATTCAAACAACAGTTGATGGAACTTCGATCGAAAAGAACAATAATAACATCAGAAATGTTTAAGCACTGTATAACCAGTTCGTATAATTATGTTTCCAATTGTTTTTCGATTGCAATCAGAATACTTACGCCTGATTAATTCGCACATTCCACGAAATTAAAGATACAATTATTGAGATACCCAAAGCTGAAAATAATCCGAATAAAAATTGCAGAATGATGTCACACGTGCCACGTCTATGATAGCCGTAAATTTTTTAATTAAATTCAAATACACAGCTCTGTAAAAGTCCGACGAGTCTGAAATAACAGAGAGACAAGAATTACTCCGTTCTTCGATCTCAATCTTTTACCAGCAATGTTATCCATGTTTCAGGTGAGAATCCAGCGGCCATGCAACACGGAGGCAGCGCTCACCTGAAATCAGTCTTCGTCCTAATCGTCCTCGCGACGCTGTCCTCGTCGCTCTTGAGGTGACCATGATGACTGGATTGTTCCGTGGGCCTGCAGTTCGAATGGTGCTAATTTTCTTCTTCCTCGTGGCGAGCCGATCGCTAGTGGATCGGTACATACGAAGGAGTCGAGACTGTCGGCTCAGGGAGCCTCTATTCCGCGCAGCCGATCTTTCAATGATCGGACGCGCTTTCGTACGCGAACTCCACGTTCACACCGAACGCGGAGAACTACCGAGGAACGGAAGCATCGTTCCACGGCGAGACGGGGAACCTGGTGAAATCAGTATCGCGTCTCCTCGTCCCAAACGAAAATGAACGCGGCGGGACGAGGGCTATCCACTCCGGAACCCTCGCCCCTCGCGAAAAAAGAATCACTGACAAACTGCTTTCTATCTTTTCTCTCCCCTTCATTCTCTTGTTTTCCTTTGTACGTGAAACTTTCCCGACGCAGACAACGAAATTTCTCTTGCATCCAGACCATTTTGTAGATCATGTTCACACGCACGATCTCTTGCCAGACGCGCGCTCAATGCTCGTGGGTTTAAAGCTTCCCGTGCGCGTCGCTGTACGTCAGTTTTTCGCGGATACCTTTCTGCACAACAGCGCGAAGAGTTGGCGTGAAACGTTGAACAGGACGTGGCGGATCGTCCTCCGCTGACGTTTATTCAGACGATTCCTTCGATCGCGTATGGTCGATCAGACTTTAACAGAGACGCGCGCTGTCATGTTTGTCGAGCACGAAACGAACGAACTTCTGAGGGAGAGGATCGGATTAACATATCAGTCGATTTCGAGGAATGGAACTTTCAGATTTGCTCGTTCTAATTTCGGTAGGAAAGCGCCTTGCCATTCGAGCGTTCTACAAAGAGAGGGGTGTTCGAGGAAAATGAATACATTCTCAGGGGTAGTGGCCATTGATTCCGACAAGCCCATTTGCTTTGAAGCATGAGAGCTTTCGAGAATAAATGTCGAGCAAATATTGTTTATACCAATCGTGTAAAGTTCAAACAAAGGTCGTGCCAATGGGAAAGTTGTGAAAGCTATCAAGGGCTGTCGAAACACCTTCCGCCGCTCCTGTGTTATTCAGTTTCGCTAAAGCTGCTTGTACATTTTAATTGCTCTAATGGGTGTTAAAGAAAGTCGTTTAAACGCATTTAACGGCTTCGTCGTTCATTTGCGTGTACTTGCAAAGAGTATTTATGAGATTTGTCTGATATAGAAACAGTGGAAATTGTTTTACAGTTAGAATTCGTAAACTTTTGCTGATCAATGCGCGCAGGCGTGTCATATAAATGTGAGAAGGGAATAATCTAAATGAAAGGGAAACATCTTTTTAAAGTGACTTTAGATCTTGTTATTCAGCTGAACAGAAGAGCGACGATGACTATTTTGGGTAAAAGAATACTCCCCTTTCTGACATTAAGGGGGAGCAACACCTTGAAGCCCAGAAAAAAGTGCAATTTTTTTTAATTTTATGTTAAGTATCCATACTTCGTAGGGAAGGCATTGATATGGGGTTTAAATGTGCATGTAGTGGACAGTGTTTTAGAATTTTTGTGTGACAAAATATACAGTTTTAATCAAGTTACAGAGGTCGCCGTAGAGCGCGACGCGTCGAACACGATCCGATGGTTTCCCACTTTATTCGCGTCGCGTTCATCTGAAAAAAGGAAGAGGAGGGCATCTGAAAAAGGAGAGCATTTTTTAAATCTATGTTAATATGGTTACAGTTAAACTTGCGGAAATTAAAAATAAATTATTTTAGATTATAGTATAGATTGTGCAGATTTTTTATAACAATTAATTTCAACCATAATAAGAGAGTGATTGGATAGGAAAAGGAATGGGGCCCTTCGTGTAACAGAATCTTCGAGCACTACAGTCTTCGAGTGATAAAGTCCTTCATCCGGTCATATTCTATTCTTCTTGTAACATACTGTTTATTACAAATGTCAATTGTAATCTCTATGAACATCAAACTCCCAGTAGGTGAGGTGTGTCTTATGAGAAATAAAGACTACAAAGTGAACCAATCATTAATTTAACTTAATCCCTGACTTAATATTAGACACAAATAAAATATTACATACTTTTGTATTTTACTATTCATTTTAAAGAGAACAAAATCGAACTGACGCTTGTGTACTGCCCCTTGCTAGACAAGAAAATCACAGCAACGCAACTCCTCAGCATCAATGAATATCATCCCGTTGCGAATTTCATAAACGGTCGGCACGCGACGCTGCAAACTCGAAGCATCGAATAATGGCCGGCCAGGGGCGTTCAAAATTATTGCTCGATATAAAGTACTCGTTTCTGCGCAACCAGGGGCACTCAGCCGGGCAGATAATGACCACTCATAAAATTTCGAATCACTTCCCGCTCCCACCAGCTCCTCCCAGCCTCCCCCACTCCTCTGTGTTTATTGCGTGCCAGTATGCAAATTTGCTTTCACTTCGCGCCACCGCTGCAAATTTGACGCTTTGATTACTAGACCGTTGGGAGGACAATTATTTTTGCATCGGTCACTGGACTCGACCCCGACTTGCCGAACGTGTTTGCATAAACGCCGGATGCACGCGATCGCATCGACCTGTCCAATCCTCGTTCACCCGCCCTGTGACGTACAATCGCGCGCGTTAATCGGTTTTTCTGCTCGCCGCCAGCGGATTCGATTTTTTTCACCCCTCGTCCGCTTCTCACGGCGGTCTACGGAAAGGGATAACGCGGGTCACTTTGATATCGCGGTTTCTCGGCTTCGTCGGTTTATATTCATCAATTCTCGTTGTGGCCGTGAATTTCAAGAGACCTCCCGATCGTCATGGGGAAGGGTCTCGTAAACAACGATTAGCTTCTATTAGTCGACGAGTAGCAATGCTTTATTTGCTGAAGTGGGTCGACTTAGTTTGCAATCTGGGTGGGTGTGTGTGGGAGCCATAGTGAATAGTACACTGTTGGCATTGTTTGATTGGTGCGAGAGAAACGTTTGTAAAAAACGAACACTTCAATTTTAGCCTGAATAATTATCATAAATTTACGCCTGCAAGCGTCTTCAGCTTTGGAACGATAGGTTATTCAACTTTGGTTTCGAAGTGCGTGCTCTGTATGTAATTACATCTAGAATCGTCACTTCTTGTTTCTTTAGAGGGTATTTAGTTTCAAGCGGAGTTGGGTAGTAATGAAATGAAAAATTATTTAAATAACTGATCGAGTAAAAGTTACTTTAATTTTAGATTATTCTACGAATAAAGTTAATATTTTTATTCGACAAATAAAATTGATGTTAAAGTGAAAGTTGAAGTTGAAAAATATATTCGACGATCAAGATGAAACGCTCGACGAATAAGAAAATTTACTTTATTCGACACATGACGAATAATTTTTTTTAAATTTTAGTCGTTATTCGAAATTTTTATTTAAATAAAATTTTTGCCCATCTCTTGTTTCCAGTACGTAATGGTCGATTGATTGTATGAAACAAATTTTCTATTTGCTCTTTTCTTTTCATTTTAAGAGTGTCTTCTAATCTAAAGTATACAAAAGGGTGTTTTTCTACAAATATTATTGACAATTTCTTCAAACTGTGCATATGTATTGTGGGATCGGGAACCTCCACAGAATAAAAGGGAGCCCGGATTAAGAAACCTGGGAGAGTCGGCGTAGCCGTGGTGGCAAACGCGACTGATCAGCACCCGGGCGGCTCGGGTTCGATCCCCGACGCCCTGACTCACGCTTTCCGTGGTTCCCGAACACGTAGGAATTAATACGATCTATTCCGACAGTATATGTTAACATCAGTGAAAGAAAACAAGCTTTTTATGGTGTTCTTGATTTTTTAAATTGAATTATTCTGACAGAACAAATGGCAAAGGGCTTTGTTTAAGCAATGGAAACACAAGAGTAAGGGACGGGGACTGGTGGTACCCAATATCGATTTGCGAATAAATGATCGCAGGTCAGCAAAGAAGGGTGTCTATCTCTCAACCCGGCTGGAAGACATAATTCTTCATGCAGTTGCTGCAGATCCCTTAAGTTCACCAAATTCTCTGATTACTCCTCCATAATTCAGAAACTGTGCCATTGTTTTGAACAAGAACTGCTATCTTAACTCACAAACTACAACATTTATTTGATTAGATGCATTCGTCCCTTGAAGTATTAACACGCTCTGTATATAACGTTCTTCCGTTTGCCAAATTCCCTCCCAAAATTCAATTGACCCAACAACGCACAAATAAGGGGGTGAAAAAATAAAGCTGCAATTTAAACATAAAAACTCTACCCCATTTTTGTGTTGCTTTAAATGCTTCTATATGCTATATATTTCCTAAAAAAAAACGGTGAGTCGAACAATTACACAGAAATGTGATAAAGGCAGAACTAGTAGAACCTGCTTCCTCTTTTACTTTCGCCGGTCTCGCTCCTTTGTTAACTGAATTTTTTCAGCAAAAATCGCCAGCGAATATACGAATATATGCTACGGGGATCAATTACCACTTCAGTCCGCGCAATTCGAGCGGCCGACAATGAGGCAGACGGAATTAAATTTGCCGGGCAATGCGCGTAAGAATTGATCGTGAAATCATCAACGATAAATCCGATTCGGAACGGTTAAACGGGTCGTGACAATGACATGGGAGTATTTCGGTGTAAATCAGCAGGTCCTGGCTGCAGAGTAGCCACCCACAGTCCGTATAACACGATAATTTAACAGAAACATTATCGCACAGGCAGGTGCAAAATATTTCAGCAAGGCGTGCGCTTGCACACGGAACCGCTGCACAAAAACCACACCCGTGTAACCGATGCCCGTGATAAATTTAATTATCACCTGAACCTGAAACGGAACACTTTTGAACACGCACTCGAATCCTAAGGTCCCGAGAAAATCGAATTCCCCGCGCCTTTGAAGGGGACATTTTCCTTTTCTCTTTGCACCCTTTCTCTCTCCCGCTTCCATTCTCTATTCTCTATTTTGCATGGCCAATATTGCATTTTGCTTTCTCCTTTAATCTTTTCTCCTCCGCTTTCTGTTCAACCTGTAGAACAGAAAATTAAAAACCGAATCTTTCCTTTTTTGGTCTACCATAGGTTGTTGACTTTTCGCAGATTTTTCGTTGAAGCTTTAACCTTCGAACGGGAGGAATTTTTTAATTCAAGGAAGCTTAATTAACTTCGTGTATTTCCCTGCGGAACTGTTCACTTTACAGATCAATTTAATATAGGAATTGAGAGAATTACAGCGAGTTAATCATTGTTATATAAAGCTTCCGATTGTACTTATTAGAAAAGACTGAAATATTGTTACAATTTTTGTAGGACAAGATTCTCATATGGTATCGATGGTATTGATTCTGGTTGCGATTCTAATATCGGTTACATATCAAATGCCGTAGTGACTCTTATATAAATATAAGCAAAACTCGCAACAGTATTAATATTAACACATACTGTTAAATGTGCCCCTAACGCAAAAGAAAGATAAAAAAAACCCTCAGGGACACAGTGACTGTGCTAAAGTATTGTGCAAGTAACTTAATGCAAATTTTTCCACGCCTTCCCTTTCCTTTCTACAATCCCCAGAACAACCACTTTCATTTCTTGCTCGCAGAAAAATGATAATACATTTATCTCCTTAAACTTCTTAGTTCCCTTGTTTTTCTTCCCCGCATTTCCGTTTTCTCTATTCCACTGTTTCGCGTCTCTACGTTTGATACCTTGTTTACCACTCCACACCGCCCATCTTCTTTTTCCTCCAACCCATCTTCTTCTTCGCAGCACCCTCGCCCTCCACCGGAATCGCCATCCATTTCCATTACTCGAAGAGCGAACCGCTGTCGACGGTTGGAATTCGCAAAAAGCCGCATTTGCGAATTAATGGTAAACACTCGATGGCCCGGTTTCCATGATGAGACGCGTTCAGGGGAATTATTCTAAGAAAACCAGCCTCGAAATGGAATCGTTGGTGGCTCTCCCCAATTTTGGATATTAAATGAATTAAATTTCTTATCTACATTATATATTATAATATATGTATTAATCCTAAATGCAAGTTGTCACGAAACAGAACTTCCTCCACAAGATGGATTATTGAAAAATTAATAGAATATTTAAAAATGTAAATACTCAGTTTCATTTAAATTCAATTTAATGCTACTTTCTTTTCAGTTTTATAGCTGAGAGGGTCAAAACTGATTAATTATAATCCATTTAGAATTCTCATTATGGTATGCTTATTTTTAAATTTTTAATTGTATAAGACTTTAGTTAGTTTTTTAAATCAATATTATTATTTGTTCAAAATATTTACGCCAATGTGCCGCTTACTTTAGATTTCTATATGCAGTAAGCTGCCTATTTTAAATTCATAAGATAGTTGCCCGCGTTTGAAGGCATGAACGCAGCGACGCGGGATTATTTATCGTTTCCGAGCGGCGAGGTTGATATAAAACAGTTCGTTAATTAAAAACACGACGCCTATGGGCGACTCATTAAAACAGGGCGCCATTATAATCGGGTCACGACTGGCTTAAAGCGTCCTCAAGAACCCCCGGTCCTTCTTGATGGTCGTAAAGCATTCGTCGTGGTTCGCGTGATTTTCGTAGTTTGCAAAATTAAGCAAAGCCGCCTGGAATAATTTTGAATGCTGAATGGAATATATTTCTGTGACTACGATTCTGTTCAATAACATGTATGGTGGGGAAATTTTATTCAGTGACGTTTTTTTCAGGTCGCATCCATATACAATACTCCAGTACGGTTCCCTAAACTATCTTTCTCCATAAATCGATACTTTAGGTTTTGATGAATAATTGTATGGTTCGTTGTATTGTTATACTGTTAGACTTAATGTTTCGTTCTTCAAGCGTTTTGGCTCAGTTTGCCACCAACTACAGTGTCTCTGACATAGCGGAGAGTAAATGATAATAATTAGAAAAAAATACAATTGATTTTTAATTAATCTAATAAAAATCAGTTCAAATAACAGTACTACCAATATTTACCTATGACGTAACAGATAAATATTGGTTGATGATACAAACATTTTACCAACAGTAAACTTGACAATTCGAATAGGTGTTCTCAGGTATTTCTATAATTATTGAAATCTTACCAATATCTTTCAATTATTGTAGTATATAGGGGGAGGTGGGGCAAGATGGGGTAGTTAAGGTTTGATGATGAATAAAAAACAAATTTTCATAATCAACTAATCAATTTCATGTCTGAACCATTGTTTGGTAATAAGTCTTTCAGTTTAAATGCGAATCAACCTAAGTTTTACAGGTTTCAATGGAATGAATAAAAAAAAATCAGAAAAAGTCGTTTCTCCCCATGTTGCCTCACGGGTGGGGTAAGATGGGGTACCAATTAAAAAATCCTATAAAGTATTTATTTATTGGGTTGACAGAGGAGGCACGAGATACGGGGGTACCCCGCCTTGTCCCACCTTCCCCTAAGTACTCTTCTTCGACCACAAGTTACATTCAATATATTCAAAGATGCCTTCTTCCTTGAAAATGGTGCAATGCATTTTAATCATCCCAGCTTCGATATTCTTTATTGAAACTGAAATCTTTTCTTCAGCTGGAAACATATAGATACTCGATGCAGAAAGCAGTTGTGAACAGGTAAAATCTCTCAATACAGTTTCTTCTGCCGGTTCGCAGTGTACAATACACATAAGCAGTGAAATACTTGAATATCCAAATACATACAAATTTGAATCTTAATAATATAGGTCCGACCTTTATAAATAAATAATTTAAAAAAAAAGAAATGAACGAATTGTTTTACCTGGGGAAAATAACGTTATGCAAACCACAGAGGTCTCATTCTTCAACGCTGCATTTTGATTCTGCGTCGTGTTTAAAGTTTCGCACGAAACTGTGCGGTCCTATTTAAACTACCTCGCGGTAATACCCACGGAAAGCAAAATCGGACACGCGTTTGCTTTCTAGTGTTTGCTCGAACATTTACTGAGTGGACTGTTCATGTTTGCTTTGCCGATCATGTGTGTCACAGCGGTGGAAGCTTTCCAATTTTTCCACGGCACTTGCCGCCACAAAAGTCTGAAAGGCCAAGGATCAATGAGACTCGAAGACTTTGATTACATCGTAATATTTGGGGGAATGCTCGAATGCTCGGCCGTTTTCTACCTTAAACATTTTCGGTTACGTATCATTTAACACATTTTATATTTCGATAGCGTGGTTATTGATATTAGGTCCCGACAGAAATTACACAAACAGCAATGAACCAAGTTTTAAATAGATGAACATTCCTGAGAACACAAGGTTGCGAAGGATTTTCTGTGGCAAGGATTCGCGTTGTTATTTAGGTGCACTTTTTATGTTCTCACAGTTTTATTCTCTTTCTGAAAAGTATCTTAACTGACCGCGGATCAGGTAATTTTAAATAGAGAAACAGAAATACACTGCGTCAATGTGACGTTGTTAACCTTTACCTGTTGGTGACTTTTAATATTTGGTTTTTATTTGAATAGGATTTGTTACTTTGGATAGGAAATGAAATTATTTCGCTTTATAGTTCATAGCGCTGTCTATGATGTTTAGAATATAATTTATAGTAGAAAGTATGGTGTTATATTTTCAGTAAGAATTACACCATATTTGGTTAAAGAACGATTGTGCAAACATGAAGACGCACATATTGCTTATGTTCAACCTTTCACGTGTCGACTTATATTTTCAAAGAAAAACACTTATAATAATCAACGACGCTTTTCATGGAAAAAATGACAAATTTAACGAAGACGTTCATCAAATCTTTGACCAAAAACTGACGACAGCTCAAGCACTGGAAAGATGTGAATACGTCTTTCGATAAAAATGTTGGTCGAAGTTGACGTATATGATAAATTAACGTCTAAGGTATGATAAACGCAACTCGTATACGAAGCGTTCTGTCGATGGGGAACACAAATTTTTTGTTGATTTTCGAGTGAATTCTTTCCTCCTAAAAATACGATCTGAAACAAATGGGATCTACGTGTATACATATACAATAATTTACGGTGATATATCAATCGCTCGTAATACCTTTTTTTTATATGAAAATTCTTGCTGAATATTGCGCGTTGGAAATAATTGAAGAGTTTTTACCAATACAAGTAAATACACTAAACAAATTTTTATCACTTAAATTAGTAACACAGATAAAAAAATTAGTAACACAGATAAATTTTTTCTCCGCAAAAGGTTTACTTATCTCGGTAATCTTGAGTCGCTAATCACTAAAAAAAATGTGCTTGAAACTCAACGGAAAATTTGATTCTTTTATCGAATTCCTCGTCAGCGCGCGATGAAATATTTGCGCGGAGGGTGGAGAACGAGCTTCTCCTTCCAAGTGTCAGTTAATATCACGCCACTGGAATTTCTAATCGCCTCTGATTGAGTTCCCATTCGATCGACCCAGCGTTATGGACGGCAAAAATTTTTGCGGTCGCGTTCTATAATACCTAAACGCCTCCGTCATTCGTTTGTGAGTGAGAACCTTTCTGCGTGTGTGCGTGAGTACGTCCGTTTGTATGTGTGCGTCCCCGCGTATCCTCGAATACACGAGGACTTCGTAATGCATTTGATAAAAAAAAGGAAGTAAAATAAAAATAAGGGGGACAAAGTATTCTGAAGTTAGAGAAAGTAAGTCACGCGCATCCCGTCATACCGATTGGAGATCAGAAGCATAATTGCGGTCATATTTTCAAGAGAGGAATACAGATTCAATTTTCTGTTTACTGACAGTTGCTCGCGGAATCTGAAATAATTCTAAGGAAACACTACCGCCACATGTGTAATTTCATCCAGAATAATTCGGAAGACTCACGGTGTAAATACGTAATCGTTAGAAAGCATTGTAATTAAGGGGTCAGTCCACTGTGCAGTGGTGAAAAATTGTCATTTTTTAGGATTTATTTTTTAGTAAACGGAATGTCCAACGTAAATAATTGTTTGCCTGCTTATTAATACACTTATTGACAGTGTAACAAAAAATCTATTTTAAATTTTTAACAGTTTTTTTTAAATATATACGCCACTGATATAAACGCCTTGAGAAAGCGACGTGATGCTGGTGCAGGTGATTCCGGGGGAACGACGCATTTGAAACAAAAGATAGAAAGTGTGTTGTAATCATTATGAGTGTGGTTATCGCCGGAACCAGGATTATTTTTACTGATAAAAAATTAACAAAACGGCGGAGGTTTGATTTGGTTATTTTGCCATCACCTGCACCAGTCGAAGAAATGTTGCTTTGAGATAATCGCGTTTAAAGTTTTAAAACAAATTAAAAAAATTCTTTTAAATTTTTTTTCTGTAATATAAGAGTAGCTTTATAAATACCAAAAAGATTTATTGCATTATATATTGTATCTACGGAGAAAAAAATCTTTAAAAAGAGCTTAATTTTTCAAACCGTCACAGTGAACTGACCCCTTAATAACAATGAACTATCTAGACACTAGTCTAATACTTTGGTATTGCTATATGCCTGTGTATTTGTGTCGCAAATGTTTGTACGTGACGCATGCCAAATAGTTGGTAGGGTTTGGCAGATGCGACTAATTCAGTGTTAATCTCTCTGATTTATTTTCGCAGATGTGGCTAATTAACAATAACGTTGAAGCAACTTTTGAAGTTTTTAAAATTTCTTTAGGCTTACGTTGCTTCATACTCTACAGATCTTTGTTGTGATAGTGAATAGATCGTTTCTTTATTATTCTCTGTCTGTCATGCTTTCGACATAAGAATGCAATGTATTGATTCGGATCTCTGATTGGGATGACGTTAATCGAAGTAAATGTGGCTGAAATAATTCGTACCGTACTACCATGAATGCACGAAAGTCGTTAGAAAATAAAGCTTCCTTCCTTAAAGGAATTCTGATATACCGATAATGTGCAAAATTCGTATGCAGAAAGTTATAGTGTAAACGACGATGTAAATCGTTGCTGTGGCAACTTGGTCTTTTGTTATAAACTCATTAACAATTTAATATAATACATCTGGAAGACACAGGGGTATAAGTCTATAATGTGCGAAAAAATAAGTGTAAGATTCTAGTGACTAAAGCCTAATTAAATCACATAAAACAGTACCTACTAATTTTGGGCATAAATTAAGGCACACTTCCTGAACAACCCCTCGTCACTTTTAATACTGTCGAAGGGTTAAAGAGTTCCAATATTTAAATATTTCTGCAATTTTATGACAGTTTGGATACTCTGGGGCAACATTATCCTTATGTCGTAACAGTGAATTTGCAAGGCAATTAATATTAATTAAGAAACGAGATCTATTCACTTACACCCCTATCATGAAGACACTTCATAGAAACAGCATTGCTCTCCAACTGATTTTCTATTAAAACGTCTGAGAGAATTAAAGCTTTTGAGTATGTAATCACCGATTACTAACAGAACAGTTTGATCGAATGTTCTGCGAGTTTTGTTCTCTATCAGTTCTCGTGCATTTGCGATAGTATGATACAAATTATTTAAGCGGAATATACATTATACGTAAAACCGAAGAGCATTCGGGTTAAGTCTTCGGCTCGGTATATTTGCTCATCGCTAATCATGTCTCATCACCCATAGCAATGTATCTACGATAACAATAAAGTGAATAAAGAAAAGGCATGTCTATAAGCGTCTATAAGTTATTGGTACTATTAATGTCATTAACGCGGTTAAGAGTGTGCGAACTTGTTGTAAGGTAATGCGATTCAAAGGGAGAACGGAAAGGAAGAAACATAGGAAACTCATTTAGTGTCGGTATTCACTGTTCGCTATTTGTAAGACTCGAGAAGGTAAATATAATAAATTCATAGTATCTAACTGATTGTGTACTTTATTCCAATAAACCCCACCCGCACAGCGTAGAATGTTTGCATTATAAGAATTTACATTCGAAAGAATCTGTTTCCTGTTTTCTGTTAACCTTTAGAGGGACTAGATTAGGTCTGGGTTAGGTTGAGGGGTTCTGGGTTCATTTTATATAATGCATGGACATTAGTGAGTTGCACGACTGCAGCTCGCATGATAAATAGTAAAATCAGAAAACTAAGAAAACAAATCCAAAAATAACACAAAAAACCCCAAAAACAAAAAAAGAGCAACAAAACTTTCTACGTCCACGTGGTTAACTCTGGGTAACGCCAAAGGAAAGAATAATACATGAATGTAACTGCTGTTATTCATTTAGGCTTCTTTAGGTTGGCAATACTGTTTCTGTGTAAAATTTCGATACTCTGACCTTAGGATCGTGATTAGCGATATCAAAATCCTTTGAAACATTAAAGTACAAATTTTTAAAATT
This sequence comes from Andrena cerasifolii, assembly GCF_050908995.1. NCBI lineage: Eukaryota > Metazoa > Arthropoda > Insecta > Hymenoptera > Andrenidae > Andrena > Andrena cerasifolii. The sequence continues at coordinate 8,583,523 of NC_135123.1, forward strand.
CCAGTACATGCCATACCGTTCGCGGCCGGGCCACTATAGTGGCCGCCTAAGAATTTCAATACTTTGCCGGCCACTTTGGTGGTGTTTATGCATAAATTTTAAGTAAATAAAATTTACAATTTCAATGAAAGAATCCCGGCCCTCTAAAGGTTAATACAAACTTGGAATTAACGAAACATTCTACTCGGTAAGACTTTCACTTTGCAGTTGAAATTTTCATTTCCCCTACTTATTCCTGTGGAAACCATGGCTCGTAAATATGTTCCTTTGCATATGCAACGTTTCTGCATTCCGTATTTGCATAACCACTCTGAAAGTATACACTTCTACCTATGCGCAACGAGAAAATTATATTTATCATTCAATTTTGCAAACGGAATATTCTGAGTTTCGAGCACAAACCCTCTGGTTTTTGTAATGCTCTACATCTATATAGTCCAGTTTTCTTAAGAACTTTCCGCTGGATTATATGAACACGGTGAGCGCGCTATTCGAGTAAGAGTTCTCATCCTCTGCGGTGGTCGTACAACACTTTCGTTAAGCTTCACGTAGTTATTAATGTTTAAATCTTGAGAGTTTGCACTGTACATATTTTTTGTATCTTCAAATCTGACACAGATATTAGAGTGTTCGTTTTTCAGACTCCTCTACACTATGTATGAATCATTTCACGGCAGATCGACCACTTTTCACAACTTGACATCAATGAATTGATGAAAATGAAAAATTAGAACGGGTTTAAGTGATTAATCTGCTGGTTTCGAATTTATTAAAAAAAAAGTCCAGGCGGCGATATAAACTAACAATCGAAAATGTAAGCAGGTCTACAGGGTGTAAGTAACTAAATAGCCTCTCAATTCACGTGAACCTTGCATCAGAAGACCCTCATGGTTCTTCCCATTTCGAAATCGAACCACTCAAGTTGAATGGTTTCATTCCTTCGTTTTTACAACTACTTCGACTGCAATTGCAAACCTTATTGACGACAATAAGACTTTCTATCACCCCGTAACAGTAAAAAGGAATAGACTATGAGAGTGCCTAGACCTGTCTTCTATTCGATTCTCTGTCCATCATCACAGAAAGTTACTTTTACGAATATTTCGATGCACATGGCGTAGTAACAACCTAAGCTACAATTAGTGTATATATTTAATATTGACACGTACTACACGCTTCAGTCAAAGTGTGCCTACATTAAAACGTATAAAGAAACACTTTCATTTTAATTGATTTATAAAAAAAAATTAAGGTAAATCCAGATGTATCCCTTTACCCAATGTTTATTATTATCATAGAGATTGAAAGAAAAGTTGGAGTGAAATATACTTGCGCTTTAAAAAATGACTTAGCTTTATTCGACATCGGATAAAGATAAAGTTTATTTTATTCGATTTAGTTATTTAAATAATTCTTTATTCAGATAATGCCATTTCTGGCTCGAGCCTACCCACTGTCGAGGACAGTGGACAAGACGTGCTGGTGAGCGGGTGAGATAGAACTCAAATTTGGGAATGTCGATCGTGCGTTTTCCGAAGGAAAGACCCCGTGTAGTTTATGAAACACTACTGTATTAACTTGCCAAAGCAGTACTAATATAATATATTATTCAGTGAATTTTGCAAAATATTAAAAAACGGGACCGTTAATTTTTAGGAATAACATTATACTTAATAGACAACTTTCGTGTTTTTGTTTTAGACAATCCAAATTTTTGTTAGGAGGTATACCGTTTAAGAAACACCATCAGTTCGGAGCCACCTCGTGACAAATATCTATATATATTTTCGTAATCTTTATAATGGTTTTTAATGCTGTACAATATGCCAAAACCAAGTGTTAAACCTCAATTTCATCGGGTGATTAGTTTCTCTACAATTTGCATCAGAAGATTACCTACTTCTTCGTGCCGTCACAGTAGTCTACCCCCTTAAAAGTGATATCAGTAGGCACACGAAGACTGTAGTGCACGTTGTAAGTACATAATAATATCCCCTCCGATACTGACGTGCTACGTCTCTATACGTATAGTACACGTAATGCGATCGTAAATGCATTTGCAAAGCTTTAAAACCTTAAACCAGAAAAGAAGTACATACGTACGACATATTGACAGGTTACGCGAGGGGCGCGTAAGTATTGAAATGTACGTTCTAGACGTTTCTCAATGCAAACTAATAAACAGCCTGTACATATATATATATATAAACCGATAGAACACGACCGTGCTTTCGGTGTACACGGTAACCGGGGTATTTCACAGTATTCGATACTCCACGGGACCCCCGCTGGCCCCCATTCAACCTATTCTTACGACGTGTATGCTGGTTTTACCTCGCGGAGATTGATATTCCTAACATTCGTTGAAACGGCTGGCTTTACTGCAGCTTTCGCGCTGAAAGCTCGCTTAGACGCGGCCGTACCTCGTAGCAGCCTGCCCTCTTCTTTCGTTTCAAATTCTGAGCCTCCATCTCCATTCCGGATCCCCTTCCGTGTCTCCTTCGACCTCGCCTTTCTTCTCCCACGTACTTCTGTTGTAACGGCGTGACTCGCTCTTCGCGAAATTCCGTTTCCCAAATTGTTTCTCTCGCTTGCAGCCGAAAGTTACGCGGCCAAGTTCCACGACCCTCGACACGCTCAGAGCGTCGCATCACAAATTAGGCGAGAGTCCCGAAGATTCCTTTCATGCACGCACTATTAATCAGCACCGTTACCCACTCGGAGGGTCGACGTTTACGTTCCAAGCTGCCAGTTTAGATTTCCTAAATGCACACGGTCTGACCCAATTCTAATGGCAACAATAAGATTGTGAGTAGAGAATCGTGGCAGAATTGTACTATCGAGTATTCAGAGTCACGTCTGCCGTTGCGCCCTTCGAGGACCGTGTTTCCGGTAACCCTTCGAGAATACGATCGATTACGTGAAATTCAAGCGTTTCTCCCCATTTCCCGGGTACCTCCAAGCGGTTCGTGAAACGAAGAATACGGCACCGCGGAGCTGGAAGTAAATCCTCCCTCAGAAGGGGGCGGGCGGGCGGGGGGGTTAAAACTTGGGCTTCGGTTTCCGAAACTCGAGAAAAAGCACATTTTAAGGCGCCATTATTCTCGATATCCCGTGTAGCCAGTCCCATTCCAAGCATTCTCTATTTTTCATCGCTGGCCTGCACGGCCGAAAGCAACCTGGGACGATTTAGTATGGCTCGCGTGCGCAGAAAGGAGAATACCGCCTTAATCTCGTTGGCCTTAATTATAAGACCCGTTACATACTCGGGCGACGAATAATATCATTAGCCGGGGTCGATAGTAACGAACGCCGCGTCGGCTAGGGAAACGAGCAAAGACATTTAATAATTTGTAATTTGGCTTCGTTCGGCCGGAAAAGCGGCCGTGCGTAGAATTATTATCTCTTTGGCGTCCTCCGTTTCCGCCCACCCCTCCCGCAGAGTGCTCTCACAATTTACGGGAATGGAATTTTCTGCTGAACGAACTCTTGGGACTCTCGATCGACAGATTTACCAGAAAGGATATCGTTCGTTACGATGATCCCCTTCAGCCTTGTTTTGGGAGCGCATTCGAACGATCGTCGTCATAAGTTTACCTCGTTCTATAGTCCACTTCTATAGGTGACAGAATCGTGCGCGATCATGAGATAGAGCTGTATAATTTGTAATCAAGACGATGCCAGTATCGGCGAAATGAAAATTAACTGTTCGAATTAAATGTCTGTTTTGTTATATAGGTACAATAATCCTGCATTCACATTTAGAGTAAATCTATTATCTTAATTATCACTAAATGCGATTGAATTAAAGGAAACTAATCGATCAGCTTGTGTGGAAACGTATTTGAACTTTCGCGCACGCGAAAACAATAGTGGGGGGCGAGCTGTGCGCTTGCGTATTGGTCAGTGACTGTCGACAATTAAGGGCGCGTCCAGAGTATAGGAAAATGCGGAGGCAGACAGGATTAATGTTATTTTCTCACGTGTGAATTTATACTTGTCGTAGAACTGTGAAACTAAACGCAGGGTTGGCTGACATTTAAGGATTCATTCTACTTTGCCGGTCGAAAAAGGGGCCTATTTTCATGAATTTTTTTTCAAGAGCTAATGCGCGGATATTGATGCTCTTTTTTTCATAAATGTTTATTATTCCTTGCTGTTTAGAATCGTATTTTTCATGGTTCCAAAATATAATTACAAATGTGTGGATTTAAATCGTAATGTTTGTTAAGGGGGTAGACAACTGTGACGGCCTGAAAAAATCTTCTGGGGCAAATTGTAGAGAAACTAATCACCCGATTAATTTGCGGTTTAACACTTGATTTTTGCATATTGTGCAGCATTAAAAACCATTATAAAAATTAAGAAAATATATATAGATATATGTCACGAGGTGGCTCCGAACTGATGGTCTTTCCTAAACAGTATACCTCCCAACTCAAATTTGGATTATCTAAAATAAAAAAACAAAAGTTGTCTATTAAGTATAATGTTATGCCTAAACATTAACGGACCCGTTTTTTAATATTTTGAAAATTCGCTGAATAACAGCGTGTTGAAGAAAAGGATGCCGATTTTCGCCACGATTCGTCTATAACTCCCGAAAAAAAAATTTTCGTTGGATTTTTATTACCTATAAACATATATATTTTTCTACAAAAAAATTACCAAATGTTCTTTAAATGTTGCTCTTTTAAGTGCAAAAAGTTCTGTAGAAATATATGCTTCTACGTTTACAAAAAAAATCGCGTCTCTTCGACCTCCTGACTACTTAAATAGGTATAACTGCTTAAGGCTGAACCGTTCGTCAAGGCTGTAATCACTGCCATCCTCTTCCCCATGCCTGTCTGTCCGAGAAAACTCGAAGGAAACAACAAAGGGAGAATATCTCCTCTGGAGACATTAACAATTCCATACTCAGCCTCGCCCAACTATAAAAACGTCCACGTTTAGAGGCTACATATGCTTCCGCGATTTCGCATCCGCACGCAAGGTGGTTCCGCAAAGCATTTCCTCGGTTTACCCGGATAGACTTTTCCCGGCTGAACGAGTCCGCTCGGAAGATTCCACAGGATTCGTCGAAGTCGCATATTTTTCGATCCTCTTTGCTTTCGCCCCTCCTTCCCTTGCCCGATGTTCTTTCACCCAGGAAAGAGCTCACCCGCGAGCCAGGCTCTGTGTGCGTGGGTGGTCGCGCGACTGTCTCTCGTGCCGGTTCAAGGGTCTACGCGGCTCAGGAGGGGTGTATCGGTGCAGAGGGGTGCATAGAGGAAGGTATCGCAATGCTTGGAATGTTTAATACCGGCGCAACGATACGGCACAGAGAAATGGCCGGCTTCAGCTACGGAATAAATCTCGCGGAATCATACCTGCCTAGCCGCCATTTCTTGTCTGCCAGCAGGCGCCCACTAGAAAATTTTTCTGGGGGGCTGCCGCAGAGAAAACGCTTATTGCGCCCCAATGTGAGAATGCTCCTCCTTTTTGCCCACCCTTCACCTCCTCTTCAAGCAGAGCCTGCATTTCTATGACTGTGTAATGCAGCACCAACTTGCTTGGACCAAAAAAGAATTCTGGTCATCGATAATCGTTATTCGTAACCGAAAACAATTTCCGTCGTCAATAACAGTCATTAGTGACCGAAAACAATTCCCGCCGTCAATTTTTATTATATATACAAACAGTTTTTATTGATCAACAAAATATTTCCGTTGACAATAATGGTTATCAGTAACCAAAACAGATAAGTCTTAGTATTTTTTAATCACTTCACTTTTCGGAAAATGTATGCAGTATTTAATGCAGACTGACTTCCATTTGAATAAAAATTAACTTTTTCTCAATGATTTTTTTCGAAAAAATTTAAGATATAACTGTTATCTCTGGTCTCTGGTTGAAACTTTCAATATTACAGTACTGCCCCCTTGCGCAAACTTGCATGCAATTGCTCTCCATCTTCCAATTAGCAGAATAAGTTTGCATTGCGTGATATAGAAGGTGCACCATATAACAATACGATTACGTTGAAATATTTTCCAATAATTCGAGTGTTTCCCAATATTTATCTTCTGTATTTGATTTTCACACTAAAATCCACGTTGCAAACTCGCAGATCTTCATAAAAACGTACCCTCTCTCAAAGGGGAGAGAAAGAAAAGAGAGAAACTCGGAAATGTATCCCCTGTGGGGTCTCGTATAAGTTATTAATACAATTCCGTGTGCGCGTCCTAAGGATCAGCATAATTTGTTTCGCTTTTAGCTCGGAGCGTGTCGTCGTCTTGTTGGTGTTTTTACTGGCACCTGAAATTCTGCCATGTTGTCGGACGGCAGATCGGCGGTTTTTCCTCTACCGAGCAAAACAACCCGTTAATTACGCGGCCTTGTTTGCCCACCTGTGAAATACAAATGACCTTAGTAGCGTGGCGGGCTTTTAAGTGACGTAACGACCCTATCATCCTGGTACGGCGATGTTTGCCAGGAGCGTCTAATTGCGACCACCAGAAGTGGACTCCGTGGCATAGAACGTTAGAAATTCATTAGTAAGTTCGAAGTGATTCGCTTTGACAGAATCGTATCTCGCAAGTACCTACATGCGTAGCACGAGTCCGCAATACGTTTGTCACTGACTTCTTTGCTCCCAGAAATTGCCTAAGTAGGTGCAATGCTTCCTCCTACCTGATAATGCGCCCTCGTAGAACTGAATGGGGATGCCAGGGACGAAATAAAAAATACGTCGGTATTACGCCAAGTAAACAATTTCCAAATAACTACTAAACGAGTAAACAATTAAGAAAGAGAATAGATTTCAGCATTAAAAGAATGTCTCGTGTTTTTTAATATCTTATACATGTGTGTAACTTTTATACCAAAAATATTAAAAGTATCTTCATCTTAAAAAGCTTTAAAAAAATATACAAAATAGGATCTAAAAATTAGGCGCGAAACAGAAACTGTCACTTGTCGAGAGGATAGACCTGTGGCTGATAATGCGTGTATTTCGTCGCGTTGCAGGATGTGTCAGTAACTTGATGTATGATGCTATTGGTGTATTTCATGCGCATTGGCGGCCCACCAGAAATAAACACACCTTCCACCTTCTTTTCCTTGATATCCTTATCGTAAGGATCGCTCGCGTACTTCGGATACTTGTCGAAGCAGCCGTCAAAATTCCCACCAGGTTTCTTGGGGAACGGGGTGTAAAATTGAGGAGGCCCTATCATTTTCGGGTCGCATACGATCGGCCGTATATACGTGGGCCCGGGAGATAGCTCTTTGTACGGATTTGGCGGGAAATAATCCAGTGGCACGCTAGCACTTAGGAATCGACCCACCGGTTTTTCTGTTTGCACATTCAAATAGAAACTGTTAGATGCTGATTGATCAGCGGGAAAGAATTTTAAAGCATAGAAAAGATTCATAAAAATAAACAAGGAATCTTTAATTAACATACCCAATTGGATGCCAATATTGGGATTGGCTAAGCTGCGAGACGCTACCTGATAGCGAAAATCAGAACCTGAAAGGGTAGGTCGCCACCAGGTAGCGTATCGCAGCTTAGCAAATCCCAATAGGTAACATGACACGTAAGTAGATGCGATAAAGTCATTTTCCTTCGCATATTATTTATTTTAGATAAGTTTCCAGTGAACTAAGAAACATGACATGCCTGCGAATAAATGTTTTTTCAATGTAACCTGTAATAAAGTAGGCGCGTTTAATTACCCCGGTCACGTAGCAATAGCAAAGGCAATGAAAGGAGCTGTTTAGAGTTAATTTCGCATTTTAAACTCCCTCTGCTTTCGTTAAAATCAGTCTCGATTGAAGTTTGACGGCAGAGGGAGAAACTCTCCAAGTGCAGAGGGATTTCATTTTTCTACCTTCCCTTCCTTACGACAAAAATGTAATTAGTTACGTTGGCAAGCGAAACAGAATTTTGCCAAAAAGAGAGCGCAAGCTGGGAAAGCAACACCCCAATCTTCTTTCGCGCTGCAAACCCCCTTCGCGTTACTTTTCTACTCGGTAATATTGCCCGTCGTGTCTACCATTCCCAGGAAAGGGTAATGAACAAAAAATAAGAAATAAGGAGCCGTACTGCAAGGGGAATACAAAAATTGGAATCTAACGAGCGGCGCGATGCGCACTCATATGTATATTGTTACTACAGCAGAGTGTCCTAGCAAAGTAGTTACAAGCTTTTTGTCCAGCATTATTAAAGCTAAGGATAAACAATTTTTGCGGCTTGTCACTATTTTGTTACGGTTTTTCATATCACTAGCACGGTCGGGGGACATTTTTCTAAATGGAACGATGAATAAGTATTTGTGTTTTGAGTAGCTCCCTAATAAAATATATATGAAATATTTCTTTTACGTAATTATAAACATGTGACAAGAAATAGTTTAGAGAGGAATCTTATAGGTATGTGCAGACGAAAGGCATTAAATTCAGCATTCCGTGGCTAAAAAATTACTTTTTTAATTATGCAAAATTTGACTCTATTCATTTGAATTTTTGAAAACAGCTTTCTCGAAAGCAATGCCTCGGGTAAAAAATTTCATTCTACATTTTATGTACCTGCACGTAGGTACTTTTAACTGCATAATCTTTCCGTTTAGGTTGTACCAAGCATCCATTGAAAAAGAATCGCCATTGAGCATTTACATTTTTTAGTAAATCGTGAGAATATTGCTCACCCGAAATAACCAAACTGGGAACGAATTAAATAACTTTTAAATGTTACGTAACCTTAGCATCTCGATTTACGGGTTAAAACGAGCAGTGAACAGATTGCGGGCGCGGAATGTTAATGAAACTATTCACCCAAGGTTCCTAAACATTGCGCGGGGGAGAATCGTGTTGCGATTTCCCAAAAGGGTGATTGACTTTCTCCGTTGGACGTTTCCTGATTGGATATTAATCGTGTACCCCCCAAGAGCGATGAACCCTCCATGAAACGATAGAAATTGATTAATGTACAGCTTGGGAACGGTGAACCCCATCCATGATGTTACGAAACAATTTGTATGTAACTCAGATGTCCCCTAGAGAATGATCCGAGGATTAAAGTCTCTGTTTACCGTATGGCATGAATTTTAAAAAATCGAACAGTACATCCCATTAATCAATCTGTTCTAAAGCAATCCACGATAAGCAAATGAATCGCGAAGTTCGGAGATTTTGCTAATACAAGAATGTTTCCAAGATTAATAGTGAAAAGAATAGTATGGTAAAGTAACTTTCAAATAAATATCGCATTGAGCACAATTAGGTCTGTGCAATATCTGTGTAAGCATACACATATGTCATTCCCTGTCACGAGGTGCCTACGAAATAATCCAACAATTATGTATAAAAGTGGCGTAGTGAAATACATAAAATTCAGAGCACTATTCTATTTCTTACAAGTTTCATAAAGCAGGAAAGAAGGTCGAATGAATTACAGAAAACTCTACTTTACTACCTTTGACTTTTATTTTCACGTCGTAGGGTGTATGGGAGTATGTTGGGAAAGGACTGAGACCGATGTCCGCGTATCCAGGTCCTCCCCGAGGATTAGGCTTGGTCTGCGCGTTGGGTGGTTCAGCTGGAGCCCTTTTCGTCGGCCTTTCAGCAGGGCTAAAGTAAGTAACTTTTTCAAAACACCCATGCCAATCACCAGGCGTTGCATGCTTCTTCGCTGGAGAGGGTGGCAACATGCGCGGCCCAATATTTGCCCGCTTGCGTTGTAACTACGAAACGGTCGATGAATCAGCTTCACCTCTTTAGCGCAGTAATTATGGCTGCAAGAATACCAATATCTTTGTAATAAGTCAGTTTCGAGTTTAGAGGGTTCGTGAAACAGCCACTGCGATTGAAATGTTAATTTTTATAAATACATAGTACAAGGTCTCTTCGCGTTTCTTCCTCGAAACAAATAACCCCGTTGTAACAAGTGAATCTATCATGTTTTAATGTTTTTTTTTAATTGATATGGTTTTAACGTGTCAGTTAGTTAGGTAGTATATCAAATGAAAGAAACGAAAATTGCAACTGAGAATATAAAGAATTTTCAATGCAACACACAGGGTGGGTCACCGAACATTTAAACCTAAAATGTTTCCGTAGTTTTTAATGATGCTGGAAAATGTCTGAAGAAAAAAAAATGTTTACTTCAGAGGGGCAATTATTGTGATGGAGAAGATTACTTTCTTACGGTCATATTTTCCGAAAATTAAAGGTCGTCAACGTTTCTTTAAATGGGGTGAATGTCAACAAATTATACATGGATGAATTTGTCTTTTTATTGGCTATTACGTCACACTAATGAAATTACGTAATTTAGAAAAATATAACCTTGAGAAAAAATCTTGTCCATCGCAATAATTTCCGCGCTGAAGCAAACATTTTTTTCCTTAGACATTTTCTCGTGTGATTAAAAATAACGGAGATATTTTTAGTTTAAATGTTAGGTGACTCACCCCGGTATAGTTTCATATAATTAAAATCATAGACGTAGCTTCTGAACTATGTACTTCCTCGGATGCTGTGAAGAATTCGCCCGTATTTACAATGCAATAGGTACTTTAAAATATTTCTTTGAAAAGCATTGCGTAAAGGCATTTTTGTAGGAATATCTCGTCTGCAACGTGCGCCTGAAATTGGAATTAATCAATTATGTCGTTCGATTACCTCCTCTTGCGCTTCTATACGCCATGGTTCAGTCAACGCCTCGCCTTTGAAAATCCGTACAAATTCCTTTCGGAATAAGTGTGTCCGAGGTCCAGGGTGCATTTGACGTCCTTTTTCGATGCCTTCCCGAAACTCCACAGGACTACCGCGATACTCGTCGAAGGGTGCCAGAGATGGATCGTGAAAGTACCCTTGGAGAATAAGGTAGAACTACAAGTATGAAACGAGAAATTTCAACGATCGATGTGTACTTTACCAACTCGATCCAGATCCGTTTTTCCAAATTGTTTACCCAAAGGGCGCAACTCGACCCGTCTCCTCCCTCGCTTCATAGTTGCTGATAGGAACTTATATTATTTTATTTCGTCAAGTAACCTGTAATTTTAGCTGACTTTTCAAAGGAGTTATTCGTGTCGGTTTCTCTCTTTCGTGACAGAATGTCTTCTGTTTTAAAAACGAAAACGAACGTCAGGAACAACTTCGTTAGATGTATAATAATTTTATTTGTACTGCTGGCGCTTATATTATGCCGATTTGCAAGCAGCAATTTAATGATAAATAATGTTAAGTTAAATAAGGTTTTCGAACTTTTGAGGATAATAGATTAGAATGCACTTAACTGGATATTTAAATTTTTGGAAATGCTAACTTCCTAATCTCTAACTTATTAGTGTGTACTTTCTTTTGAAGATCTTAAATTTGAAACTTACTGTTTGTTTTTCGAGAGCCGATCTTCATAGTTATAAATCTTAAATTGCCCAATTTGAAATTGTTGAACTTGAATTTTTAAAAACTGAAGAGTATGTATATCAATTTCTCAAATTTAAATGCTTGAAACTTTGGTTCGACGATTAAAATAATAATATATAATATATAATATATAATATATAATATATAATATATAATATATAATATATAATATATAATATATAATATATAATATATAATATATAATATATAATATATAATATATAATATATAATATAATATATAATATATAATATAATATATAATATATATTAATTTTTCTGTTTACAATTTTTTTCAATAAATAATAAGATTTTTTTACGTATATTGGACGTCATAACTCCACAACTGTCAAAAATGGAGCTGCACCCCTCTTGCTGTAAGGTCCCCAATTGGTATCTCTGCCCTCAACATTAACGAAATATGCAAAATACGCCATACATATAGCGTGGGTTGATACTTTTGTAAGTAACTGTATGCACTCCCATTTCCGATCGCAGAAGCAATCCGTACACTTGCGCAGGTCGCGTTGATAATTGCAGCGGCTGGTCTGCCTGGTAGAAACTACACGCAAGCAGGTAAACGATCTCTACAAACAACGCGGTAATGAAATGTTCGTACTGTTACCGCGGCGAATAGATGCCTGGCAATATCAACTCATTAAGAACTATGCGTTACCAGCGCGAGGCGGTTAGGAACGTTCGCCGTCGACGAACACTTTCTTGCCTACCACGCCGTCAGCTAAATCTCGAGGATGTTTTCCTTGAGCGCGCGTCGATTCTGCCGGAATCTGTAAGTCGCGGCGCCGAGATTTCGGGAGGATCACGGAGGACTTTGGATCGCGCGGGTGTTCGTGGAAGGATCTACAGCCGTGTGGACTATTAGGAGAGCAGGATCGCGTGGCGGTGGCGAAAGAACGATTAAAGTTCCCGACTGCGGAGACTTTCCTCGGGTCTTCGAAGGCCGGAGCTGTTAGCGCAAATAGGGGAAACCTGGAATTATCCTTATACCGTCGAAACTTCGCGGCTGAGAATCGTCGGCGCAAATAGGGAAAACCTGAAACGCTTCCATTCTTATGCCGTTGGAGCTCTGAAGCTGAGAACCGTTAGTACAAATAGAGGGGACTAGAAATGCTTCCAGGCTCTAGTACGGTTTTGACAAGAGACACAGCTGTCTCTGTGACTTCCTCGAGACTTTACAGCGCGCTGTGTCTATTTACGGGCATGCACGCAAGTAGACGCCCTCTCAGACGCAAGTAAGGCTATCCCGCGAAGTTCCGGGCAAACGTATGTAATGGCAAAGCTATGTCGGATAAAGCTGGGATATGTTTACACCTGCGGGTGAAATGTACGTGCATTCGGATGTAACGAAATTACAGCGTTAACCAGGGAATAGGGGGGGCACGAAGTAAAACTCCAGCAGAAATTACAGCCAGCCCGTACGTGCCACGGGGCTGGATGGCGGCCTGGGTTATTACTTTAAGTTTCGGGTGAATCTGCGTAACAAGGGAGGCATGATTCCCGGGAAGAGTGTTATGTTCACTAGTGAATGTTTTAAGGTAATGCGTGCCAAAGTTACATTACGAATTCGTGTAAGAGGGGTGGCGGGACACAGCAGTGTGCACCGCGTTCGGATTCACTTGAATGGAAGTAGTAGTTGTTTCCAACGTAATTTCATATTCGCGTACGCGTAAATCTGTCGTTGGTTGTGCGGTGTAATAATTGTTACAATGTACGAAAGTAGGGGAGGGTTGCCAATATCGTACCTCTTCAGATATTTTGTCCACTTTATCATTATATCACTTTAGAATTCAATTTTCATATCATACCCAATCATGCTTTGCGAATAACAAATAAAGGACAAAACGACATATTACACACAACAATTGGGACCATGGTAAATTTTTGTTTTTCTTAATAGTTCTGCACAACTTTCAGGCACCCACAAGTTGCATCTAATGCATTGAATCATATGTATTTTCCGTATGTGATTTTGTTACACAGAAAGTAACACCAGTAACTTCGTTTGTAAAAATTCAGATTAATTTGATTTGAACTAGGTACTTGGAATATTTTCTTGTTTTATTTTTTTTTAAGCTGTTTTATTTTTGTAATTTTGCCAGTCCTCGGCAATCAACCTGTATGCACCAAGCTAGATGCGTGGAGCGAACGTATTAAATGAGCTGTCAAATCGTTCTGGTACGATTCAAAGAACCTTGTAGTGGTACGATTTAGGACACAGGCTCAAATTATTTATAAATATCAATTTAAACTTTATAATGAATGTAAAGTGTGCAAAAAATGAATGTAAAATATTCTACATTAAATTCGCTTTTAGAAAAATACAAAAATACAGGATAAAACTGCATTGTTTGATTATTATCAATTGAAATAAGCTGGTAAAAAGTTACATCAATCATACCTGATTTTTTAAATGTTTATAGCACGCTCTAAATAGAGTGTAAACTCGAAAGGTTTTGTTTCTATTTTTGATTTCGTATTTTTTTAATATTTTTATCATCAGATGCCGTTTATATACAATAATTACTGAGAAATTGATGAGGTAGAGAAATTAGAGAAAGCTTCGCTTCCTTTCTTGGATTTGAATTTTAGATCTGAAGTCGCACCCTGATATTTTTGTTACTTATTGTTAGATTTGAATCTCACATAAACTACCCTCATTGTTTCTACTGAACTGCTCTGTGATAATTTAACACGGAACGTAATAATATTAGGAGTCCTAACGCAACACGTTATTACACATCCTCGCGTTGATTTACTACCCAGACCTGTAATTCTGCTGGTTATTTTCGGCTTGGACTCGGTGCTTCAGGATTTCTTATCCCTTTGCAGTTTATATCGTCATGCGTTACCACATAGTAAAGAAGTTCTGCTAACCACGTACGCTGATTTCGAGTTTGGCTATGTTTTTAATTTCATTCTGGATTGCAGTAGATGGTTTAGCTGCAGTCGTAAAATAAATTAGCAATAGAAACGCGGCAGCAACTTCTCGGTTAATATTTAACGTGCAGCTGATTGCATTTATGTTTAAAGTGAAATTATCTTGGTCGACGTTAAAAATGGAATTTACTTGAAGGAGCTTAAACACCATTAACTTCCTTTGGAAGAATAAAAACTCTTAACGAAAGCTATAGGATCTGTATAGGATGCATATTTTCATGTATGCAGTATGCAATAGCTTGCTCAGGTGCAAATAAGGAAAACAGCTGTTGATTAAAGTTCCATGGTATAGCCTATATAATAAAGTGTTCAATTCCTAAAATGTAAGCTATGCGTGTTCTTAAGAAGTCCGTATAAACGCTTTTTGGTATAACTTTTTAGGATATTTTTGCAAAGATACCAATGTGCTAATCCTTTCGGAACATTAAGGGTACTTTATTTAACGTTATAATAAGTAAAAAAAAATATAACAGTAAAATTATAATAAATACAAAAGGAATAGAGCAGTATCTGAAAAAGGTTTTTTTCGAGATGCAAAACGGCGCCGGTTCTAGCGTCTCTGGTAGTTATGTGAAACACCCGAATCTATATAGTTGCATTAAGAGAGAGATATTCGATCCACCTGACAAGTAACATCATCCAATTGATAACTTCGGATTTTTATAAAATTTAGCACACAAGTAGAGCAATAGAAAATATTCGACACTCAGTTGCTTGTTTATTGGCAGATATTTATGTTCAGAAAGTGATAATAAAATTGTTCACAAGTTTGGAGATAGATAATTACCTGCTTAGTTAAATTCCTGAAAAACTGGTGGAGGTAGAAAAAAGAATGCATTGTATTTTATTGGCAATAATATGACCTAAACGAAAATTTAACCAAAATCAATGGCGTCAATATTGATACTTTGCTATATCCTCGGTACATCTAAGCAGCCACTAATCGTCACGTCTGACGAAAATTCCATCGAATCGTCCTACACTTGTAATTTAATCCTTTCGCTATAACAGAATCAACCCAGAAACGCCGAAGCGCTCACTTTATTACAAATCGGCGCAACTAAAATAGTAATTCTCATACATAGGACGATCTCAATCTTAATACGCAAGGAATGTTCATTGCAGACGCTCACAATCAGTCCCACAACTTGTCAGTAGCGAAAGGGTTAAAGTGTGAGACGAAACACCATGAATTATACGAAACGCAATCGATTAAGTCGCTCGTCACAGACCCAGTGAGCCGCACCCCAATTTCTTGCAGCCTTAGATGGCGATATAATTCACCGGAATAAGGGAGCCTATTATCAAAACCCCTCGCCACGGTAGCACAGCTTTCGTTTTCACCGCGGGGATCGTTCCTCGCCGAGTCCCGGCGACTCGGTGCCGTTGGATCGGCTACGCGTCGCGCCGTCGATTCCCTCCGCCCTATCTGCCGCCATATTTCCATGGGATCTTCCAGCGGCAGCTCGCGAACCGAAGCGACAACGGTCACGATAATAACTAAACTTTCGATTGCCGAGGCAACCATTAAGATAAGACGGGCGAAACGGGCAGGCCAGCTTTTAAAGAGACCAACGAAAGATGAAGGTAAAAGAACGAAAGGTGGAAAGCGAGACAAAGGGTGGGGGGAGGGGTTGGGGGGAGTTAGAGCGAGGCGAAATGGAGAACAGTGAGGCGAAGCTGGAAGATCGGGGGAAGGTGTCGGAAAAAGGAAGTGGAACGGGGACGGCTCTCCCTGAAAGGAAGTCAAGACGGGAGAGGGCGCAGGAGGGAAGGGTGGAGGCTCTCGCAAAACGAGAAAAGGACGCGGATATATATTTGGCTCCCGAGAGATCGATTAAGATTAAACGCCTAGTTGCTGGGCTTAAATCAGGGTACAATGGAAAAGCTGAGATTGGGTTTCACGGATTGAAATCAAGGACGTGGCCGTTTAATTTGCAAATGGAAAGGATCGTAGCTGCTCTCCCTCTTTCTCTCTCTCTCTATCCGTCTCTTTATCGCTCGTTCTCGTTCTTTCTGTCCGTTAGGCAGAGTGACACGTGAATCCTTTGGCCGAAGAATATTCTCACATTGATGCATTCGGAGTCCTTGGCGGACCTTTGGAATCCAATGAACCTTTGAACCCTTGGTCATTGTTGTCGAAGGCAAAGGGATGCAATTCCCTAGGGTACCACTGACGAGACTCCGAGGAGCTGGTTGATTACGATTGATCATGGAAGACATCACAGGAAACAGATAGTTTTGTATGCGAATTGAACGACAGCGGCTGGGCGAAAGTGTTAAGGTGGAATCTGACGGCGCGTGGATCGGCGAGCTTGCTCGGCTCGCCCAGGTTCGGCGGGTCGGTTTGGCGAGCGTGACTCGGCGAACCATGAGCGTTCTCACGGCACGTGGGTTCGGCGATTCGCGCGCAAAGCTCGCCGATCCACGTGCCGTCAGATTCCACCGTTAACCCCTCAATGACCACCTCAGTATCTGGTACGGACCCTAAGTTTCCCACTGCTCGCCCACTTTCGCATCTCGTACGGACCTTAAAGCCGTACTTCCTATACTTTCATTTCAAACTTTCCCCAGTCCTGCCCACGACACTTATTTAGGTATGTACTTACATACGTATATGGCTTGGTGCCCCAAGACCCTAATTACTGACGTCCAGAAGCTAAGTATGCTGAAATGCAACCCTAGGCTCTCGACGCTCAACGCTCAACAGCACAAACGCCCTTGAGCCTTACTGCTATGGAAAGTTCATTATGTCTGCTCCACTAACAAAAACAAAACACGTGCCACCCAATTAAATGGTCGTGCAAAGAGTCTAATAGGTACGCGAGAACAGCTTCTACGCGTGCTTCGACGTGTCGCGTGACAAATTTATTCCACACAACTACTTTTGCCCGGCGTCATTATCCTTTCATAAACGTCATCGGGACCGGCCTGATCGACGTTATGATAAAACCAGCTCGATTTATTACCGCTATTATAAGGCAATTAGTTTACTCAAGTGTGAAGAGCCGTCAGGTTGAACACGTACACGCCTGAGAATCATTCTTTTCCCCGCCTCGAAACCGTGAGGGCTGGCAAAAAATGAGTGGAAACGCCAGGGTCTCCGGAGATTAATGCCTTAACGAGAATTTCAGGCCGCCCTCTTTATCTGGGTGCTGGCCACGCCGGAAGATACGTAATTTAAAAATCCCGAACGCGATGATACTGTTTTTCTCACACCCCCGCCATCCGCGTCGCTATCATTCTTCCCTTCCTCGGCGTTTCGTCTGTTCTTTTTAAAGTTATTACAGCACTAGCCAAGTAATCCTCCCCGCGACCTGATTCTCGCCACGTGAACCAAAGAAAAATTAATTTTCCGGGTGAAGCATTGATATCGTAATAGACAGAGTTAAGGTAAAGGTGTGTGAGATAAGAAAGTTATTTGCGGGCAAAAGAGAGATATCAAAGGAACGATAGTGAATTGCAGATCAGGGTTTCTTTATTCATCTTGAACAGAGGTGTCTAGAAACATGTGGGGAAGTGTTTAAACAGTGAGGGACAGAATATCCAGTCAAGCTATAAATATAATAATCATACCTGATTCATTTATTATTATTTCTTACCTGAATAAGTTAACACCGCCATAAAATTAAAAATTGACTAAAATTGCTTAAAGTTCAAAAAATCTTGTTTACAAATGTTCTTCGAATCGATCATTTCTGAAAGCTGATGTACTAAGTACCTACCCCTGCACTCATATACATGTGAAATTGGTCTGTGTTCCCAGACGAACTTCTTGCTTCGTTAACTTGCCAGATTTTGCGAGACAAATCCATTCCTAATTACAGATCCAATTGCACTGCTTCTTGGTCGCGTCCAATTCGTCTCCTAGTTTGCAAAATAAAAAAAAAAACAGAGTGAAAAACTGCCAAACTAGATTTGCGTCTTGTATCGATGTTCCGAAGCGGTCGTTAATCCCGCGTTTGCGTTTTTATGTACGTGCGCCGTGCATCCCCCCGTGGGAAGCTCCCATGAATAATCAAGAAGTTTGTCACGAACGCGACCTGCCGGATATATGCGTCCGCCGAGGGATAACGAAGTTAAGGAAACGCTGGTCGATCCAGGCTATCGGTCTGCAAGGGGACGCCTTGGCCTGATTCGATCTCATTAGATGAAAAGACAGGAGCTCGCAGCGGGAATTCCTTGTGAATACCGAAGCGCCAGGTCCAAAATGAAAAAGGAAAGGGGGCCGTCTCTTCCGTCGCAAAGAAAATTGCCGTTCCGGCGTGAATGATTTCTGAATCGTGATATTTAGGAGGCATTTCTCTTTATACATCGCCGCCCTACTCACATTCCACGGCTACTTTAGATTCTTCAACAGTTGTTCAACAGTTGCAGCTAGAGTTCGGCAAAATGTAATCTAATTACAGATTACGATTAAAATGTAATTGTGCAATTGATTACACGTTGTAGCGTTAAGCATGTACCTATATTTAGGTAGTTGAGAAAATTCTGGTCAACTACCTAAATTAACGATTACAGAAAATAATGTCTAATCAATTGCACAATTACAATTTAATCGTAATTTGTAATTAGATTACAGTTTGTCCAACTCTGGTCGCAGACCTGCTCCATTTATGTGACACTTTAAAGGCCGGCTTATCCATACACCGTTTAACAAACAGTGTTCTTTAGTAAAGTAACTTTCGTAGTAACTGTGGGGAAAAATAATACATTAAACTTTAAGAAATGAAGATTTTGTGTTTTATTTTAGGATTGTCTTCGCATGGTTATGCTTTTATTGACATTGAGATGAATTTAATTATTCTGCTGCTAGTATCTAATTTCTAAGAAATCTTGGATGGTTTTAGTAAGTTAGTGAATTACTAAGGGATGGGAAAATCAGGGTACGTTCAAATTTCTTTACAGCCAGGTTCTTTCTCTCTATGTGTCTCGTTGGAATATCGTGATTTTAGTGAACAGTCTAATAAGTGATTGAATAGTAAAAGGTTTTGTCACGAAATTTGCCATAAGGATGCGAAAGGTAGTCTGCACCCGAGTAATAAAAAGTTAAGAGTAAAAATCGATAATGAAGAGTAAGGGATTAATAACAATGATGTGCTCAAAAAATACCACTTCGAGGATGTGAGAGCAAACTTGGAGCAAACCTGAAACGTTTGCACCACAGTATGGTGACATTTTGGCACTGTACGATATGAACGATTGTTGTGAAACGATTAAGCACCTGGTGGTGCAAACGTCTACCGAACAGGATCCTTTATTCACACTTCATCGTCTCCTACTCTTCATGGATGATGCTTTAGCGAGGCTGGTATGCTATGAATTGGTAAAGGAATGTGTGTCGCATATATTACAGCATCGTTCAAGCAGTGACCCGGATTTTAGGGCGCCCAAACGATTTCAAGTCGCCGTGCAACTACTGCTACGTATAGGACGCATCGTACGTTAATGAGACATTCGTGGTTGTAAAAAGCAACGATTGATCGAAGTGCCATAATAATTAAAACAGACCATAACTAGTATCTACGTAAGACTAAGATTTTGATCGCAACGACACAGAATTTTACAGCTGGAAGATTGAAGAAGCTGCGCAAAGGGCGAGGCCGGCAAATATTTATTAATCAGGTGGAATTTTACACTTGAATGATTACGTTTAATAAAAACGTATTCTCGCCTTTTACGTCACCAGTTACGCCGTCACATTCTTTTGTCGTTGACTATTTCCTGCCATATTATCGTTGTTATTAAAAGACGTTAATATTATTATCATCATCATCGTGTTTTATAAAAGTTAATACACTAAAACGTCTAGGTGAGCGCCGTTGGTTTTGTTCCTTTTAAGAATCCCTCCTCGTAAAATTACATATTTAGGATTACCTGCACCGAATTCCAACTACATCAGGATAGTTCCCGCACCGGTGGAGAATTTTCTTTAGTTACTTAAACAACTTCAGCAGGGCTCTCTGTGTAGCGATTTCCCTTAAGAACAGTTTCCTAAGAAAGCTTAAAGTTTCGTTGAGCACCGCGAGTTTAACCGGAACAAAAACATTCCTGTTCAGTGCGGATTGTGACCGGTCCGAACGGCCGAAACGACTTTAATTTATAATACACTATCGCGAGGCCAGCCATCGCCTTGCGTCGTAAAAAAATTTAATCAGAGAAGTAATTAATTAAATATATCCCCCGGCCTTGGTAACATCGCGCGATGCGTCTTCCCTCTTTTCCTCGCCCAAGACTGCCGCGGCGGTAGATTTCGTGCATCAACACCGAATATTATGTTTGCAGCGGTGCGAAATTTAATTCGCGAAATTGCGGCATTAAGAAGGGAGGCTCTTGTGCAGAGAGAAAATTATAGTATAAACAGAAAAACGTTGCTTCACCTGCGAATGCTACTATGTAGTCGACAAACAGCGATATTATTGAGTTTCAGCACCGACAAGGATATAGGTACAGGATGTGCGGTATAAAGTAAATCTTGGATATTCGAATAGTATTCGTATACTTGGATATCCGAATAATCGCCAAATAATTGAGCAACTGAAGTATTCGAATATTTGAATAGCGAAAAATTCGGCAAATAGTCCCAGCCCTACGCTTAACCCATTGTTCACCTACCACATCTGAAGAATAAAGACCTGTGTATTAACTGAAACTTTTATTCCATACACCTTTGTGTAAATAAGAATCATTCATTATCTTGAGTGTAAAAAAAGTTAAACAGGAACATTTATTCTGCTCTAAAAAAGTTAAAGTTGCGACAAGCAGGCTTCCTGGAAATGTTGTGGGGCAGATAGATCTGAACTTGAAATCTTAAACCGTTCGGTGAAAATAATTATATAAAAACCACAATGTGCTCTCTCTCTCTTCTATATTTATCCTGCTTCCAATTCCTTAAATAATACTAATTACGAAAATATTCCTAACTTTTAAATGGTACCCTTAAACAGGTATCTATTCAAAATTACACGAACCTCCAGAGCTTTTATTAATCGAACATAAAGTAACTGTTAAAACAGAACTCTTACAACAGAGTTGAAGTGCTAATGCACAAAGTCAACTTAAAACAGAAAATAAATGATTTAAAAGTTAAAATTTCGATAAATGACTTTCACTTATAGAAGCTAACAGTTTCATTCTACTCCTGATGATCTATTTGAAAGAAATATATGGGAGGAAATGGCTCGAGCAGCACTATGGTCATTCTTCGGTAGCTCGCCTTTTTATCAGTTCCTACTAAAGCTACTTGTAGGACGCACCCAGGAGGAACCCTAATTGTGATTCGGCATGCGGCCCTGGATCGTTCTGCTTCAATCAGTGCCGCCATTTAACTGCCGAATTTACGACTTCGCTATATCTCTAACAGCAAGCATACATCATACAGTGGACAGCGTCTCTGAGAACTGTCCGCGCAAACAAGGCATGTCTGTTTTACTAATTCGAGGCAGACAGCGCGGCGACAATCAAAATCGATTGGTCAAAGTCTCCCGGGCTGCAGCAAGGTGGCCTGTCGCGCTCTTGAAGCCGCTGGACAAACTAATCGCCGGTGTAGCCGGAGCAACAGAAGCGCTGTAGCTGAGGAACGTAGTTACCTATGCTCCACGAGTGGCACGCGCCCCAGGACCAATGAGAGAGGCCACAGAACTGCAGAATTATCGATGCCGCGGTGGCATTGCGGCGCTGCGTCCATTAATTCGACGTTAGCCTAAGGGGCTTTAAATAATTAATCCCGCGACCCATCTGCCGCGATTAAACGACGCGATTAAACCGACCCGTGGGTTTACTTGACCGAAGATCGCCGACCTTCGAGCCACTGACTTTCTCCCTGGAACTTTGTACCATCTGGAATGTCCAACGAGCCGTGGCCAATGCTTCGTCGACCGAAAGTGTCTTAGAAATTCGTTCGTTTGCCATTAAAAGGAGGCAAGAGTCAAGGGATTGGGAACGAAGCTGTTAGGAGCTTGGCCTCGGCTCGCCGGGCTCAACATACAGCGGATAAAAATCGAGTTTGCCAATATACTGGATTTATGATAACAGCAATAGCAACCAACGATTTACAGGTAGATATCGATGCAGTGCGGATTACAATATTCAAAGTCGCAGGTGGACTAGTGTTCTCTCAAAAGAAACATGAAAGTCACTTTCATATCACGAACATAGTCCTTCCCAATTAAACAATGTGTCTTTATGTCAATTGCGATTAAGATGATTTTGCTAATTGAATGTGAAAATCGTTTCGCGATTGCGCATCCATGTACAGTGCGTTCGCGGGAACACTGGACAGCTGGATATCTCCTAACGTATAGGTGGAGTTTGTAAATTTTCGTAAAAAATAAACTTCATAATTAACTCGCTCAAATGCAGTTCTCGGGAGTTGGACTTGAATGTTCACTTCGAGTCTTTCTTCGTAATTTTACATCGACCTGCTAGCAATTACATACTGGTTCCCTGATAATCACCTGATTCCCCAGTTTAAGTATAATGGCAGACATTAACGTCGCATGACATCGTGTATTACCTGATATAACGCATGTGGCAGTAATCGATATTGTGTAATATAACAATGCGTGATACCGCGGTAATGAATGCCGTACAATATATTACGTGGCATAACAGATTGTACTGACCGTTAACAATTCAATATTCATACATTACGGCTATAGAATCGAATAGTGTGTAAATTGTTACTGCACTAAATGGTAACACTAACACTGAACAATAAAGAAACAGGCTCCATTCTTATATCGACCGATCTGCCAAAAGTAATAGTTTAATTATGGAGTTGCATGCACGTGGTATAATATACACCTGTATATAATATATTCCTACATGGCACGAACTGAAATTGCCTAGTGGCGCAATTCAATTGCAATGCAAATGCTGAATAGATCATATTGTCCAATTAGAATAATTAATTGCCTGATCGAGCGTACGTTATTGAAAACTTCGCGTACCTACGAATTTAGTTTACAAGTTTCTTGTTTCCTGTCATTTATCGAACTATACTTTAATTTCATCCGACCACACTCTGTTCCTCTGCATTTATTTAACGATCATGAGTTTCTGCACCGTGCCACGTGGCCCTAGCATAGTTGGTTTCATTCTGTTTTGAGAAAAGCAACGCGAAACTAAACGAGTCAGCAATAAGACGACCAAGAACATTCTGTTGCATATTAATTCGGTTTGCACATCTTAAACAATACAAACTAGAAGAGTACACTGACTCATGAAGAAAACAACTCAAGATATTATATTGTGTCGTCAGAGTCGTTTAATAACAGTATCGCGTCGATAAATTACTGAGCTTAGACATAAATACACTATTTGTTAACGTTGAAAACTCCATTTGTGAAAAAACTCTCCCCTCGCAGTTTTATTTCTGCTGCGCCGGCCACAGGGAACGAAAATATAGGCGAGCAGGAATACTGAACCTCGCCCTTTCGTCACTTAATTAACGCAATGCAAATTTTTTGATGCAATGAAGACCAATTATTATTATTATTATAATCTAAAGCATTATGAGAAATGCAAAATGTTAAAATTCAGAATAGAAAGTGAATGAATAAAAATGAGTTCGAAAAGTGACGTTCAGAATTAGTGAGGATAGTAAGTGAATGAATAATGAAACAAATTCGAGGAGGGTTTGGGTAAATAGGCCAAAGGGAACAAGGATGTCAACATTGCTGCCCCCCAAAAGCACAGTAATACTGTGTACCGGAGAGGATCAATATAGATGCTCGAAGATGTTTCATTTGGGATGGTCAAAGTGACAACACGTTTATATACACGGTGCAGTGTCGCTATTGTTAGCAAATTGGCGGTGGACGGATCCGTCGACGATGACCGGGGTTTGATGAAGTAATGGACGTTCTCTGTCGACGTGTTGATCTGCGTCGATTATATGCACTGTAATAGGACATGCACAGAGGAGGAGAGGGGTGGAGGCGACAGGTGGCATAGTGACTACCGATACATGTACAGTAGGGCTGTTTGAGTCCCGAAATATTCGAGCCAAGCGACGCTCGGTTTGTCCAACTGAGCCGAGATTCGAATGGTTTCGAGCAGCATGGATGCATTTCGAACAGTTTGTACGTTTCAACTAGCAGAGAAAAATTCTGGCTAGAATAAATACAGCGAAATTGAAATGTTCAAACGCAATTTGTTGAATCGGAACGTTTAGTTTGCGTCGAAAATAAATAAAAAATTATGTTTAAAACTTTGCGACAGACTATGTACTACTATCTATTTTCGCCTTCCAGGTAATCTGAAACAGAAAAATGAAACAGCGTTTTACTTTGTACATGTGTAGCTTCAATTTCAGGAACTAAAATACCGCTAAGTTCTATACTTTTTTGTTACATAAGAAAATTGACGTAACATTGGATCGCAAAAATTAAAGGTTCAGACCTTTCAATTTGAAAACTCCCCACACCGCTCAACAAATTTTTTTATTTTTTGCTGGTTCGTCAATTTCAACCTACATATGTGTAAAATAAAACGCCGTTTCATTTTTCTGTTTCAGATTACCCGTTAGATAAATATCATGTACACCAAGGGACGATGAATTTTGCGCGGCGTGATGATCGATCATACATAACTACTATATTTATGGTTCAAAATTAATAATAAAAATCCTGCAGCTTCTTCAAAGATGCATCAAAACATGGTCCAAATTTCAGATGATTCCAATCGCTGGATTCTTAAAAAAAAAATCCCAAATTTTGCTATGTTTTTAGCCCAAAGAATAGGATTCGCCTCTTAAGAGTTCTTCACATTCACTAGCTATGAATGTAATATGAATTAAGTGTACTGTTAATTTTGCTGCTGTTGATATTACAATGTTATGATATTGTTCCTGCTTGAGAAGAATATACCTCTGCGGCAGAGCACTGTAGGAGGAGAATGGTGCTATTTACGCATGTTCGCTGTCCTACTTACTACACCAGCAAATCCACGAAAAGCTTCACTCTCTGGCAAAGGCAGTGATTTCACATAACAGTAAGTATTAACGTAACTATTCTCGTGGAACACACTTTTCATTGTAACAAATGCGTTGTTTCGCGTAATCACGCAACGGCGGCCTTCCCTTGAAGCGCATTTGTTTTCGTTGGAACGGCTCGTTTCCGCGATTACGGTCCAGTGCAATAACTCCTCGTCGCCCGGTGTCAGTGCCACGAATTCGCCGAATTTAATTAAACACCGCAATACGTAATTTCTAATTTAGTTAAAAACCACCTGTACATCGTCGCGTCTACTCGTGACAATTGGTCGTTTAAACCAACTTATCGTGATCCCTTATTGAGACCCAATTTGATCAAATTTCATACACAGTCGAAAATAAAATTAACTGGGCAGGTGGTAGAGATTGTTATAATTGAAATTTAAGCAAAACAGTACTGTTAATAAATAGTTATGTTTATTGTATTACTGTATATCCTTATCGTATGTAGAATACGTCGCGGAAAATTCGAGTTAATATCAACAGAACAGCGTAAATAAATACTGTTTAATGCGCAAGGCGACAAATTAAAGTGGTAAAAAATTAAGTGGCTGCTCAAGTAACAAGGCATTTGGAACCGAGAAATTTAAACAAGCACCGAGTATATGTAAAATTCACAAATAGAATTTTGAACAAATTTCTCTGTTGGTATTAAGTCACATTAGGTAAGTTTACATGTATAAATTAATGCCAAAAACGAAGGAAATTTTATTAGATGTTCGAGACCTGATTGTTTTAGAGTGCCGTAAAAGTTAAGTTACCGTGCAATAGTTCGATAACATAATGTGTCAAAAGTCGTAGTTAAAAATATTTCTTTCCAAAAATTATTGCAGAAAAAAACAATGTTATAAATCTGAAATATTGAAATGTCCAAACTAAAGGTTTCATCTTTTGAGCTGAGCTTTCAAAGAAATCAAATACAAAGCATTATTGAATTTAATAAAGGAAATTAAATGAAGGGAGGATAAAAATGCTCGGAGAGCGTGGAATTCCCTAAAAATGAATATCAGTTGAAGCCTCTGAATGAACACAGGTTAACGTCGACATATTTCGAAAAATCTTTTCGGTCGTAAATTCGATTACTTTTCACTGATGAAAATATTTATAATGAAAAAAAAAACAGTTAACGTTTCCAAACTTTCGGGAGTATATTGAGTCAATAAAAATAAACGAAATAATTATTTAAAATTCAATATAAAATGAAGAAATAATCATTTCGACCGTGCTAAAAGTAGTTAAAAGATTGTAAAAGTTAGTAAACTTCTGGAGAACAGCTCATATAGTGGCAACTACCCCTCTTACTCCTTCTCCAAAGCTATTTCAGACTCTGTGTATTACAATGCTAATCCAAATGATAATTCCAGCCAGGACACTATTGTTCTTTTTGTTGTTGCTGGCTGGCACCTACAGGGTAAAATGCCAGTTGCTGATTGCGAGAATCAGTTCCCTGGGAAACGCGCCCTTACCGTCCCACCCCCTGGTTTTTTGTAAATTCAGACAGCGGAGCGTAGTCACAATGATATATAACCAACCACCGGCGTGCATCCAGAAATTCCAGGCGCGACACAGTAGCTTCGTGCCATCACAATGCGAATTATGACAGAATGGTACTGCTGCCTTTTTGCTCCTGTTTTGCCGAGAACAAAACGGAGGAACATGGAGGGAAAAATACGTGAAGGGAGGGAAAAATCTAACTGTGCGTCATATGTACAAGGGAAACGTGAAATTAGAAATACTGAGAGATCATACTTTGGAATCGATATAATTATATAACGACCCACCTCTGAATAATAGCGCTTTTAAGATAAAGCGAGGTTTAATGAACAATCGAACTAGTATCACGCTTAAATGAATTTCGAACGTTCAATTTTTTCAATTAATGTTGCCGGAGAAGCTTACCTCGCCAATAATATCGAGTTATCATGGCAATATATCGCGATGATTGCTCCCATTGCTTCCCCTAATTACAGCTAATTCTTCTCGCGAAAATTCAATTAATCCTGATTGGCTTTAACGTTTATTGAGTTCAGTCACCTCGATTAAATGAAATATTCACTCTTTCAGCTTTAAGAGTAAAATATGGCTAGTCATTCGTTAACACCTCTCCGTTCATCTTAATATTCTTAGTACCCAAATTTGTTTTACGAAACACTTGTTTACGAACTCTTTCTTCACGAAATCAACGGAATCAACGATTTTATTCTTCATTTTTAAATGGCTGTATCTCCGCGAAAAATGGTCACAAAAATATTTAAAAAAAAACATTTTAGAGCGTGAAGTTTCTAGTTTTTAAATCAAGGCATCAAAATTTGTGTTCATGCATTAATATACTGTTTTATTAAGATGAAGCGCAGAACACGAAGTTTTAGAAATTTTTGTGTAATTTGAACGTACGTAAGGGTTAAACAATTTTTTCAGGTAAATCCAATGGAGGCTCTTGTAAATTTCTGATCCGAAACTTCATCTTGATAAAACAGTATCATAATGGATAAACAAAATTTGGAGTCCTTGTTTCAAAAGCCAGAAACTTCAAGCGTTAAAATGCTTTTTTAAATATTTTTTGCGACCATTTATCGTGGTACAAAATTTTCCAGAATTTATAATGATCCATTAATTATGTCCAGCAGTGTATTAAACTTCTTTGACAACAAGTGTAAATACCCCAGAACGTTTTCTTTTATTCTCATTCATTCTTGTAATATTACCTCCATAGCGTGATTAATAATTTTATATAAAAACTCGCTTAAAATATACCACAACTGCGAACGTCATTAAGGACACTTAATTACCCGAATTTGAAGTACTACGTTACTCCTCGTAATCCAACAGAACACACGAAAGTGTAAAGGGGTACGAGAAGCTTATTCAGCTGATGGCGCTTTTAATTTCAACAGACCCGATTCAATGAGAACGATACAAGAATAATTGGGTTCTCTAAATCCAGCCGGAAATAGGCGTTTAAACAAATTGTTTCGACGTGCAGCCACGCGGAAGAGGGCGTGATTGGAATCAGGAGTTGCGGGATACAATTTCCGGATGCATATCGTCGGGCGCACAGCCTCGTTATTGTTACCTAAACAGTTACCCAATCGTTTTGTCGGTTGCAACTAAAATGGCCTGTATCAAATAATGTGCGAAACGGTTGCGAGCGGCTGGTCGGGTCCGCTGGAAATACATATGTAAGGTCCGTTTTTGTCCGGCGAACCACGACAATCCTTCCCTACCCTACCACCACCCCCCCGCCCCCCCCCCGCCCCGGTGAATTACGACAGCAATAAACGAGAAGTTGAATATTGCTACCGGAGTTCTTGCGCTTGGCAGGAGTTTAATGGAGAATTTCCACGGAAAAATTGTTGCTAAGAAAGTGGCGATAAAAAGTTTACCGAGGCCGAGGGAGGGATGAGCTGAAAGTATGAATCGCAGGAGGTCAAGTGATACGGCGGAATCGTTCGTTACTGGAGCATTTATTACGCGCACTTTTAATCATGGCCGCAACAAAGGATTATCAAGCAAACTTTTTAATACATCCCAGTGAAGCGATGATAGCAGGAGGGTACATGAACCCGGGAATTGATAAAACTTTGCACCCATTGCATCTCGGTATTCGTTACAGTTGCGCGCTATTTTTAGTTAGGTACTTGTTACATGGCGTTCGTTACGCTTCGCCCGTAAGAAGTAAATATATCGCGTGGGAAAGAGCGGTGCGAGAAAGCGGACAATGAATAATAAAGGTATTTCGCTCGAAGTGAAGCTGACAAATCGACTGTACCGTACTTTTTCCTCCATTTCTTTTGAATCAATTTACTTGCGCAGTTTGCAAGAGACAACCTTTCCCAGACTATTGCAGTTATATCAAAGTGTCGTTTTCTAAGAAATATTACGTCAGATTACCTGGGACTGTAAGGAGAGGAAAAACGGAGCGAAGGGTTCGCTGCGCTGGAGGATCCTTGAGACTGCTCGTCCGCACATAAAAATAACATAAGATAAAAATTCTACAGTGGAATACTTCTCTTGGAAAACGTTTCCTGTTAAGCGATCACCTTCCACTTGCATTTATACATAATCCAAACCATGGGGTTGAAATTTCAATAGTAAAAAGAATAAAATTGCTAATTATTCCCGTGGAATACATAACATCATTTCTGTACGTTGTAAACACGAGCTCAGAGTCTCTGTGTTAACTGTGATTCTGTGATACTTTTTTCTACTACGATACATTGTCTATTTGGAGCTTATTAACGTGACACTGTGGCGCCACATGTAGCGTATGATCTTCGTCGCGTGACACGGTGGCGCCACATGTAGCGTATGAGCTTCGTCACGTGACACGGTGGCGCCACATGTAGCGTATGAGCTTCGTCACGTGACACGGTGACGCCACATGTAGCGTATGAGCTTCGTCACGTGACACGGTGGCGCCACATGTAGCGTATGAGCTTCGTCACGTGACACGGTGACGCCACATGTAGCGTATGATCTTCGTCGCGTGACATAATGGCGCCACATGTAGCGCATAGTCTTCGTCACGTGACACGGTTGCATTAGCCTGCTATCATATGAAACTCTGTTACACTAAAATGATGAACGCTAACAATTACCCTTCAACCTAATTCAGAAACTCGTTCAGCCTTCCTTTGCATGCGAAAGAAGGCAGTACTAATGATCTAGGTACGTGTAGTTGCGAATACTTTCCAACGTTATGGACACCCGTGAATCTCTGCCGCAGTATTTTATGATAGTACGCCTAGATTTTATCTCCAACCACTTCTACCACATCCGGTAATAAGGGGTGTGAATTTATGAAACCAATAAATAATTACTTTACAAGCTGCTTTATATCCCAAGCCCTGGAATTACTTCAAGAATTTAATACTATCTTCTGTTCCCATCTGCAAGCAGGGTTTGTCTTCAAGGAAAAAGATTTAAACTGTTTCGATTTAAAATACTAGTGGCAATCCTGCTACATATCGAAAGATTTAATTTACCTAATACTTAAAAAAAAACTTCATGTATAGTTGTTCTAACTATTTTTATTATTACATTTATTATAAGATAATTCTATATAGTGATGATAACGTAGTCAATCTTATTTCAAGTCTTATGGTGCATTTTGTGTAATTAATATCAGCTCCTTACCAAAAGCAAGTTTACTTTGCAGTAGATTGGGCACGGTGTGAAGCTAAATATGTAGATAAATTTCAGAAATTTAACTGACATTTTCAATTAACGTGGAATTAAATGATACTACAGTAATTATTATTCCACATCCAAAAGTGTCTCTCATGTGTTTCATTTAGTGAAACAACCAGTACTATTTCACAAAGCATCATTTTCTCAAATGACTTTCTCACAACTAAGAATTTCTCAGTCTCAAGGAATCACTTTTGCCCTACGTAAGATTCCATTCACAAAGCATTTTAAACACAAACTTTTCTGTATACTTCCAATGTTTATTTAACTATCGCCACAATTCGCCAGCCCCCTCTACGCCGACGTGTACACTCGCATTGCGTATGAGGAAATGACTTAAGGCAGCCAGTTTCCTAGAGGCTTCTGGAAGGTTTCCAACAGTCAGCTGTGCAAGCCGGTCTCCACAACCTTGTTCACTATATGTTATCTGCTTTATTGAATCACCAACCACTGTTACTCTGACTCGTATCCCTGTGGGGCAATCTGCCATCCTTGCGTGGCTCAACTCTTATTTTTTCCTCCCCCTACCCACCTCAAACTTACCCCCGCAGATCTCCGAATAAGGTGTACCTCGCTAACTCTCGATTTTACGAGGTCGCTTCTACGGCTCTTATTTCAACTGCTAAATCCGTTTCGATTTTCGTTTTGGCCATTCGAGCTTCCTACATCGACCGCCGAACACGTGGACCACCCTACGGACTGATCCAATAAAATGTCCGCTCTGGTCGTTATGTTTCTTCCACCCGCTGCATTTCTTGCATGTTCGAAGAAACATGAAATTCTATTCAAATCTGAATTGTTCTGTATTTTTCTGCTGCATCATCCGCAGGAGGTTTACTGAAGGTCTCTTCTTCTAATATGCAAATTGTTATTGTGCTTCAAGGTAAACTCGTAACGTGTTTTATACACACGTCTTCCTGCAACGTACACACACCAACCCTGTATTCTTTCTGCACATTTTTGTGTAATAATTAATAGCACGCAGAAAGTGTTGTGCTGAATACATTTTCCATGTTACGACACAGTATTTTGTGTTTATTAAAAAGAGAAAATATATGAAAGTTTAACGTTATTTATAGCAGCCTGCCTTGTTTTGGTGTAATATTTGGCGCATATTAATCATTCTGCAGTCTCGGCCGAAAATTCTGCCACTCTTTGGTGATGTTTTTTATTACGAAATAAACACTTAACTGCACGTTACTTTCTCCTGAACGTTAAAAATGGTCACACTTCGATTTCCATACTTAACGTTGCGTCGTAATTGAATCTCGCTCGATAGCTGCGGTGACACATCGATCACCTGATTATGCTCTACTTTTGTGGCTCGCAAAAGAAGCGGAAGGTTTTCGATATCAATAAAGATGCTAAACGTCGATAGTGGAAGAATCACGCCAGCGGGTACCACGTGAAACGAGATTCCAAACGAATGGCCGTCGAACAAGCCGCGGAATTGAATCTCGTGATAATCTTACGATCAAAGCACATATATACATACATAGACGGAGAAAGACAGGATGGCTTATATAAGGTGGGTAGAGTTTTTGCCAGTTACAGTTTCATTGGCGCTCTGATTTACGCTTTATCAGCGGAATAGAAGAGGGTGTGAGCAATGAAGAAAAGGGGAATTCAGGTGTGGTCTATACTGAATGCTTCCACCACTAGATAATGAGAAGACTTTGGAAGTTTATGCAAATATATATATTTATAGTAAAGGACTAAACAAGTGTGACTTTGATAGAAATATGTTTCGTCATTAGAGGGTTTTAAAAATATATTTTGCATATTTTGCATATCATGTAGCTTTAGCATGTGTTGCATATTTCTATCATATACAAAACTTGCTTAGATATTAGCTCGACTGTAGTAGCGGCCACGATATAGCGAGTTCGTAATTATCGTAATAAATATCATACTTGCGTAAACTTACGCAGGCTAGTAATGAGTTTAATGTGGAAACGCCTTATCGGATATGCCATTCTACACTAATGATTTACTAATTAGCTTCAGCAGAATTACGTGCGATTTAATCCATACCCTGTGCATCACACGTGGTGCATGACACTGTCACGAGACACGGTTGCGTATATACGCAGCATGTTGGCACAACCGTACGTTTCCTTGGCAGAAACATGTGCGAGATATGTATGTAATATAGATAAGAGAAGAAACTGCAATGGAACTTGCACAAATTCGAATTTAGATAATAAGAATTTGGGTACTTTTTACTAGTAAAAAGATAAAAAAAAAAGACGTAAAGACACTAAAGATATTATAAATCAACGACGAAGTTTCAATGAGTTTTAAGGCGTAAATTCTGAGAATGATCTCCAAATACCTGTACCCTTTTAGGATAAAGCGTTGGTTGCATATTTTTTGCTTTTCTAATTATCCTCTATTCCCAATTGTTCATTGTGCGATTGATTGACGGAGTATTAACGATGCGCGTTACCTTCAGATTACCATCGATTTTTCTTTATTGCAACAAGCTTGGCCATCGCAGACTACCAGGGATGTCAACACTTTAAATAAGCTCAGGCTCTCGCACACGCGAGCCCATTATGATTATGATTAGCTTCTTAAATTGGAAACCAGAGTATCGTGAACAGCAGCTGGAGCTTATCTCCTAGGCCAGATAACTCGGACACTAATTATATTACTGGCACTATGCGAGCTTATATCCTGCACTTTGGCCGATCGATTATTGCCCATTGCTCTATAATTCTCACGCAATGTGCTCCATCCACTTTGACAATTTGAATTCTTCGTAAATACCGCAAACGTCTACTCTTTTTAGTTTTCTGAGAAATGGAGTCCCCGTGAAAATGAAATTTGGGGAGCGGAGCATTTTGACACCTCAATTACTCGTTGACCGTTCAGAATTACATCTCGTAAAAAATTGACAGATTTCAATTAAATAGAATGCTTTAAATTTTCTATTCCTGAAAAGCATACAGTTTCAAAGTGTACTTAATTGTGTTGCATACGATTTTCTTTTTTTTTCAGCAGTTGAGGCATTTAAATCAATGAACAATGGAGTTATCATTTACGTTATCTTCAATAACCTTTATTACACCTGAAACACCCAGCAAAGTAAACATAACGAAAAGTTGTTGGACCCACTGCGCTGGATATTTGCGCGAAGTTCCTAACTAACTTAGCGTCCGACTCGTGGATGTAATGTTTGTGAAGTTAAAACCGAAGGCTTCGTTGGAAGTCGACAGTTATTCTGCAAGCTGTGCTGTCACATTAATTCTCTTTCAGCTTATTCCGTAAATATTTCTGTAAACATTAATAAATCTGCATAGAACGAAATATATGGAGAGAAAATTTCGCCACCGGAGAAAAAGCACTAATAAAGATCGACTGATAAAACAAATTAGCTTACCTAACTTACAAGGAAAGATCCCGGAAATTCAAAAAATTCCGAAACTTTGCAAGTATGTGGGATATTTCTTCCTGATTGCAACGCAATTTTTCTTTGCTGTCCAAATTCACTCTAGGGGGGTGAAATTAACTCTAAAAAAATCTGCTGTTTTTTTATTTTATTTTGTAATTCACAACCTGTAAGAGATGGAAAAATGTTTCAAGACAAAAGTTACTTATTTTAATTAGATCTATCAAATGGAAAAAGTTTTATCGTTAAAATAATTGATGAAACTTTTTCCATTAGAGAAGTAACTTTCGTCTTGAAACATTTCTCTATCTCTTACAGATTGTGAATTACAAAATAAAATAAAAAAATAGCAGACTTTTCGAGCGTTAATTTCACCCCCTTGGAGTGAATTTGGACAGCAAACCAGAATTGTATTATAATCAGGAGGAAATCGCCTACATATTCACAAAGTTTCAGAATTTTTTGATTTTCCAGGTTAGGGATATTCCCTTGTTAGAGATTTTAAACAATTTCCTTATCAGTTAAAAACGAAATTAATCTCTGTGTTAAATCTTGCAGTTTCCTTGACATTGACTGGAAGTAAAAACTTCACAAATATTATTTCAACAAGCATATTCAACAACCTAAATTTTGCAATAAATACAAATTATCGTGAAATTAGCACACTGCCCTCTCTACACCGTGCAGCTAAAAGACAAAAAACAGTCACAATCAGAAAGTAGCCAAAGATTTAACACCACCGTGTAAAGTACACATAAAGAAACTTCTGCATCCTTTACCCAATACATAATTTACTCTAAATACCTTCACTAACATAAGTTCCATACGAAGTGTTCATTAATATCCCTTACAATTAGGCACATACAACTGCCATCAGTATTCAGGTGACGCGACAGTTGAAATGTTAAATCGCCAATATAATCTTATCACCCGCTGCTGTACGCGAGTCCAGCTTTCTGCTCGGATTTATTAGTTCCTACAGGCGGCCCGCATGAGCGTCGATGTTCCAAGTCGCGTCTATTCGGTCCTACGAGTCCTAGATCACGTAGGCGCAGGCGATAGCTCAAAACGTACTGCGAGGACAGTACCCACGCGAATAGATAGCGTGATTTTTGGTGGTGCAGCCGTTCGAGTTCCCCGGGAATTGCCCGCAAACCTACCTGATCGTGAATCAAGCGATGTAGGGTAAGCCTACCGCCGATTGAGCTACCTGATACTATGAAGGTACACGATGCAATATGCCTCTGCTTTGCTGCGCATACTAATCCCACGGAACGGGCCGATTCACTCTATGTACCACGGATGTTTCCTGTCTGGCATATCATTCACCCATGACTCTATTCCTCTTTGCTCGTTAGTCTCGCTCTCTTCGCTGGTACAAATTATGCAAAGCCCTAATACCGAGTCTATCCAATCAGAATTCCCGCTACATCTGTACCGTGATTCGATCCTTTTTCGATTGTCATATACACTAGTGGTCCTCCAGGCAGTGATCGGAACAACGTGTGTCGTCGCTGTTTGGTTGCCGCGATTTGGAGCAAAAGCGGAAGGAAGACGGAGAAAGAAACTGTTAAAAAGAAAGAGAGAGAGAGAAATACCTAGTTATTTCCGATTTTGCTCCAAAAGGCTGCGGTTATACCGATCACTCCCTAGAGCAGGGTTGCGCAAGGAGCCGTTTTCAGCGCCTAGCTGCGAGCATCTTGTCTTTATCTACCATATGTATGTATTGTGAGGGGAAAGGTATCGGCGTCGATGAATGATCTTGGAATTATGTTAAAACGCAATATAATTAAAATGTACTCATATTGTCAGAGTGCTAATTTAACAAATTATCTGAAAGCCTGCGGGAGGGAAGGTATGGGTATTGACGATCTGAGAATACCTTGCCTCGCCAGGCCAACTATTTGACTGAAAGCACCTTTACGTACTTGCAGTTCATTTTGATTTCACATATTTTTTTTATTTTGTAATTATGATTATCTTCTATTTTTTTGTGGTTTATTTGATTTCACGTACTTGGCGTATTTTTTTTACTTTATTGAAGTTTTTATGGGGATGTACATTCCTTATCGCTATCCTCACTTCAACTCTATGCTGCACTTATTATTCGACGCTCTCAACCTATCTTGTTCGCTAACTCCTACTCACCACTACCTTCTTTCTGTTTACCACCCTACTTTATATCTAATTCTGTCTACCCTCCCGCCTTTCGCCGTCTCCTATTCCTATTTTAATCTCCTTGTTAATTAATTTGCATTCCCTTTGAACACCAAGCACATCAACCCGACCGTCGCTTCACTTTACCATTTACGGCCGTTCCGATTCAGAATGTTGAAAGGAATCCGAAGGCTCAGTAGCCGAAAATCAAATGCCGAAATTAAAACTCATCAATGCGTGAACTAACCGAGCAGATTTGATCAATAGAGATTTAATTAAAACGCAGCCATTCGCTGTTTACCGTACTCGATTCGTGTGGAACGTTTCAATACGAGCACGAATATATGTACCTTTATAACGAGTCTGCTCGACCGTAACGATTCGCAGACTGATATTTCCAACCATTATAACCGAAAATAGAAATATCACGCAGCTCGATAATGCGCGCAAATTGCTGGTGTGTTCTAACAGCGGTGCTGAATACTTCGACAGAGGGTACAAAGGGTCTGAAACAAAGAAACATCACCCAGACTTGTTAGCCACGGTCTCTTGAATCTATTCGCTGTCCTAGAGCCACATGTTGCGTACGGCCATGCCACGTGACACGTTTGCCTCAGATTAAACTATTATGTGAGGCGCACTGGTACGTTTTCAGCGAATACCTAGAATCATTTCCGATCATATCATTTGCACATGTACCTAACATAGTTATCAAAACTTGCCGAAGTGGAAATTTCTTACCGACCTTCTGTGCTCGCAGATATTTCAGTGACGCTACTTTATTGTAACTTTTGAATAAAAAAATATGATGAGTGTCTATCGCGAACATATGTATTTATTTATTCTTCCAAACGTAATGTTATTACACTGTTTCAATACATTCTCACTGATTATAACTACGTGTTATCGTGTTATCAATGTATATCGTTAGATTTTTGATAATATTTAATATTTGTCGCTCTATTTACTGTTATGTTCTTTGAACGTTCACAATTTCTGCGTACAATGTTTATTTCGTTAGAAAATTTTTCTGAAAGTATTTTATAAGGTCTTTAATCGTTGTCACCGCACATTGCATGATTTGTAGTGTCTCGGTTACTCGAGGCTCCAGTATGTTGTCCCAATTGTTGAATAAAAATATTGCACATATTTGGTCGTCGACTACATATTTGTCAAATTTTTTTAGAGTAATCTCGAGTGTACCTACCTAATGCAACTGAACAACATTTTTATCTGCTCGCGTTTATGGCATTTTATAATATGCGATTATAATGTGTACCTGTATGCGCCAATAATAATTCGCGGTGGATTTTCCGAATCGAAGAACGGACTATAGAGTACGGAGCAATCAAATGAAATCTTTGCGTCTAATTTGCGCCTACTGCATTGAAACACCGAGCGTCAGACGTTTGACCTGGAAATAAGTAATTAGCGGAAGAATTGGGTCAGTCATTAAACTGAGTAATTAATTTCATTTCGTATGCGAAAATGCACCGTCGAATTCAGCTTCTCATTGAGAAGTTTCCGCGCGAACGGTACAATCTGCTGCAATACCATTATCAGCTCAGGACAATTTCCCAAATATAAATTGCTTTTAATTCGTTAGAAATATTTGAACACGCTTCGTGGCAAACAATAAGAGTATTTCGAAGCAATATCTCTAAATTTAAGCACAGAAATTTTTGTTTACAAACAACTGAGAAATATAAAAATAAAGAAAATAAATAGACATAGTCATCTCATAATAATAAGGACAATAATAATAATTTTAAGCTGCATATAACTAACTAAACTATATATATTTATTGACAAGCGTGAAAAATATAATTTATTTACTGACTAGCATATCAATATTTGTTGTCAATTGCTCCCACAAGCGTTGAAGCAGAGCGAGCCTTTCAGCGGCTGGTAATACATATTGGAAATGAAATGAGAAATCGACTAGGAGTTGATACTTCAGATACTTTGCTATATTTTCGTTCGCAATTCCAAAAATCCATTTACTGGACTTCCCTACTTATCCAGACTTTATTAATCTCCATTGTTCTACTGTTTTTATTGTTGAAAATGATTTTAGTTTATCTTTGAGATTAATGATAGGAAGTAAGTTTGTTTACTTTAAACAAAGATTTAGAATTTTAACACGTGCTAAATTATTTTAATCATTCAAATTTTCTGTTACCCAATCCCAGGATTAGTCCCGGAATCCCGAGATAGACTTTTAAAAAATCCCGCAGTGCCGAGATAGTAAATAATGACCGGGATTGTATTCCCTAGTCGTACCAAGGTTATTTCGATTTTTTAAAGGTGCACGTATGTTTCCGAATACCTACATTTGTACTCCATTTCTAACCGAAGAAACTGACCATACATCGGGAAGATCCAAGTGTAGTCGAAAGGAACAGCGCACTGAAACCTTTATTTCCCTTTCATTACTGAGTGCCATGGGGCACGAACTACAGGTGTGGATTTATTGCAAGGGTGAAGGTATGCGAAAGGAAAGCCGTCAGGCTAAAGAGGGATTAGTGTGGTAGCGTGTAGCCGCCTTAGGTTGTAGCCGCGGTTCGTAGTGATAGAAGGCCAATTCAGGGTATGAGACTGAACTTGGCTAGGGTTTACCCTGGGAGACAAGTGGTCCTTGTCGGGCTCGCATGTTGAAACAGTACAGAGTTGAACAGACGAGGTCATCCTCCGACAGCGCCATTGTTTCCTTCAAATTCAAACTGTAGCCCCACTAAATAGCCTCCACGTTCGGCGTCTTACACGTGTCGTCTCTCTCTTTCACTGGCCCAAAGTCTCTTTACTTTATTTCGTGCCACCTATTGTCACTTTCCAACCATTCATTTTTCCCTCGCTTCCTCAGCGCGCCTCTTTCTTCATTTTCTCTAGCGTAGACACTACAAAATAGGCAGGGAGGGGAAGCAAGAAAGGGAGAGAGAAGCAAGAATACGTTTTTGGAGTTTAAGAAAAAAGGGTAGGCTAAACTCCAAAAACGTATTCTTGCTTCTCTCTCCCTTTCTTGCTTCCCCTCCCCGCCTATTTTGTAGTGTCCCTTTCTTATGAGCTTTCCCTGTTTTCCTAGCACGACACCGATGCTACCTTAACATCTTGTTTCTGCTCGCCTTTCGATTTCGTTTCACGTCGCCCTAGAAATGAGCCGTTTATTTTGAAAGTGACCTAAGTCCATTTATATTTAAAAATTTTTATACATAAATTTTTAATGCCAACTTCAAGCTGTACACGTTACTACAGTCAACGAAAAACAATTGAGGAATGGACTTAGGTCACTCTCAAAATAAGCGGTTCAAATATTTGTTTCTCGAAGCGTTCATTCAGTAGGCGGAACATGTGCTTTTGCACGCATTTCACATATTTGACAAGAAATATTAGCTGCATGTATCCATTGAAGCGCGCAGTTCTAAATGGATGCAGGACTTCGCATGAACTGTATATTGCATTCGGTCTCAAAGGAGATCGGAGAGGCGGGTGGATTTGGAGACTTTGCGCCCCTAGGCTAACAAGCGTCTGCCACCATTTCCGCAAAATATCATCAACTGTTTTAATTTAAAAGAGTCCAGACGATTTCAAAATTAATTCAATATGGCAATTCACATCTGATTGTGAGTCATTGCAAATTTGAAATATTAAAATAAAGTCAATTGTTTTTGAAGGTGTCACAAGCCTTTGTGTTTAAGCCTTTTCCAATTTCTTTCGCTCAAAATTTGTCGTTCCCCAAAATTTGCCGCTCCTCCAAATTTGCCGCTTTCCAGAATCTGTCGCTTCCCCAAAATTTGCTGCCCTCCAATATCTGCCGCTCCCCAAAATTTGTCGCCTCCTAAAATTTTCTTCTCCTCAAAATTTTCCGCTCTCCAAAAAATGTCGTTCCCCAAAATTCTCCGCATCCCAAAATTTGTCGCTCCCCAGAATTTGCCGCTTATCATCTTTAACTCCGACAAATCTCATTTATTCCTTATTATAGGTACCTATATTTGAAATATTGAGAGCAAAAACGAAATAACCCACATTTCTTGCGAAATTGAGTTAGTAGCAATAGTGTATTCCAATAAGCTGTACTAATCGCATAAGATAGAAAAAATTAATTTTTTTTCGATGTGGATTGGTCCATTTTTGCTATCAATGCCTCAATTACACTCTGTCCACTCAGAATGTACAAAAAGATCAATTCTATATGCAGCAGCCAACTGGAACAGTCAAATTCTTTCCTACGTTAACATATTCGTGGCCTACCTATTACAGAGGCAAACAGAAAGTAACTCGTTATTCTATAATTTCCTAATTATGTCGCCATTAATTTAATAAACACCTTTGTTCCCTCATTCCTTCGTTAGTCTCCTTGGCATTTCGCTGTTTCTCTGTTACTCTGTGCTCATCCTCTCACACTTTCCTGCTTCCACAGTCAGTTGCAACTATCCCCTTTGTGCCCACCTCTCTCCTTCTCCCTTCCCTTGTCATTATACTTCCTGGTGTAAATGGGCCGACACATTACGCTGGCTTACCTATCATCGTTTCTACCTGCGATATCCATGTTCCTGATACCGCTCGAAAACTGGCTCGCTTCCGTCCGCACGCCCAACCGTGCCGTTCCGCAATTATCTAGCCGCTAATCCGCTGTCTCGTCGGCCGTAAGCGACGTTTAGCTTCGACCGAATGCGCCGTTGCTGCTAAGTGACTTTTCGGCATGCCCGTGGCGGAAGAAGCCACGTTGTGGCCATGCTGACCATGTTTTCGGGCGAAATCCTCGGCACGAAAATGTACAATTTGACATTCTCATGATTGCGTGGCCATGTTGAGTGCCTCCTTCAACTCATCGCATTTGATGCTTTCGCAGCTAAATCAGCGTCCAACTCGTTGCCAGCGGCGCGTAAATATTTATGGAACAGAAATTAAGGGGGGATTGCGCCTTGTTGGGACGAAAAATAGATAATTCTTTGTGAATTTTTTGAACAAAAATGGTTCGACAAATTAATTTGAGATTTGGCAGGCTGTTTTATCGAATCTTGAACTGTTGTTCTGAATTTTTGTGCGACAGTGAGAAACAAACATGGCAGATACAGGGAGAGCGTTTTAAAACAATCGGGTAGTCCTGGCGTTGGCGAAAAGTACTGTAAGGGTTATTCGAAACACAAAAAGGAAAAGAGATTCTTAATCTATACGAATGTGGCTAGCTGTGGTAGTAGATGCATTAAGAAAAATAAAAAAAAATGTTAAAATGGCATTTTGAAGAAGATGAAGCGCCCTGATTTGAGTCAGAAAAAGGTTTTGCTTTTTACGTGTTATATTTGTTTGAGAGAGTAGTTGTTTGTACACTTAAGTGTGATCAATCGGTCCCGATGGGTCAGCTGAAAGATAGAGAAGATTCGTGAGTAGTGATTAATGGCCCCTGATAGAAGCAGAGGCACTTATAGGAAGCACAGTAGAATTAATACTTCGACCTTAACGAAGATAAGATCCTTGATGAAGCCTCGGAAAAATATTCTAAAAGTAGGTGTACTCCTCAGGCCTGAAAGCCGCAAACAGTATTGACGCTACCATTTCCCCTTAATTTCTAAGCACGTGTATAAATTTGCATGATACAAATAAGCCCAGGTGAAGCTTCTGCAACAAGAGCTCACGCTACTACCAAAGTCGCGCGTGGGCGTCAAGCAGCTGACTGACATCCCAACCTTGCCATGCGCAGGGTGTATCGCCGCTTCTGACGAACAACGCAAGACAGCCGCGCCTCCGACTGCTTTCCTCTAACAATAATTTAATTATTAACGGCAGAACGGCCATAGAGAGTACTACTCGAGGAGTGGCGAATGATTATCGCGATGCCGCCCGGTTGCCTCGGCGTTTCCCCCGAATACAGTACGTTCGAACTAAACTCGGATAACGACGTGCTCTTCATTCGCGATCTGCTTTAGCGCCCACGGAAACTGGCGAGAGCAACGCCGCGGGAAGGAAAGGGACATTCAGAGAGGGAGACCTGTAAACGCGAGACAGCGCGAAAGGGGGTGCCACTCGAAGTTTCGAGGTGCCCGCACAGATACGCACGCGGAACTACATTATGATTTAATTAAAACGAAACTCCTCGGTTGGCACGCGCGGGCGCAGCAACTCGAACACAACAGGGACCACGGTCTCGTTTTCATTTATAAAACCAACCAACGTTTGCGGATGCGAGACTGTCGACAAATTAGCGAACCTCTGTCCCCGGTCGGCTGCCACACCCCGCGCGACCCGCCCGACGAATCACGACTTGATAAACTTCTCAATTATCAGAATTAATTAAATTTGTTTGGTCGATGTTACGCCGGTTTTGCCGGTCGCCGGGGCGCTAGATCGCCGGCAAAGAAGGGCGGCCGCATGTAAAAACAAATATAAATTTCGGTAACGGTAATTCCGGTTAAGCGAGCCGAGCCAGCCGCCGCATCCTTGAATTACGAACAACCGAACGTGGCTAGGCTGCCCCGGTGCGAGCGATAGTCCCGTAATTAAATAGCCGAGTCGTTTAACTCTCGAAACCTGGGGAGCTTTGCGGATTTAGGGTTCCTGGTAAAACTTCTTGTATGGGTGTTCTAAAATGAGCTTCTTTCTTCACTTGATTTTCAACTACGAAGCGGAGCGCGGACAGGTATAATACCGATTTTCACCCCATTTGATTGCGCCAATTTTCGTTACTTATTTGTTACTGTCACGTCTGTTAAAAAATCAGAATTCTTTATAAGAACAGAGTCAAAGCCTAACGCGAAGACTTATTCTGGGGTTTGTGTGAGAGTAATTATTATGCATTAAAATGGACCCTGTATTCGTTGAGCGATTGATAGTAAAAGCTATCCGTTAGGTAAGGGTTGAAACTGAAAATCTCACTCATTCGTGATTAAGAATGTTTCATAGAAATTAAGTTGTTTTAAGAATAATATTTTTTTGGGGGTGCTTTATTTCTTGCAGCACGCTGTTGTAGTCCCAAAATTCCCCTCATTTCTTGAAGGCAAGCTTTTCATTTGTTTACTAACAAGGGAAGATCCCGAACGCGGAAATTCAAAAAATTCCGAATCTTTGTGGATATGTAAATATCTACTTATTTGGTGAATATTTACTTATTTTCGACATAGATCCATCGTGCCAAGGTTTCATAAAAATCGGTGCCTACCACATGGTGTCCTCCCCTGGTGTTCAATTCGAATCTGAATCGACTGACCTAACAGTAGCGGGACCAATTAACGATGCAAGGTTCCTTCCCAAAATCGTCAGC
Organism: Andrena cerasifolii; assembly: GCF_050908995.1. Taxonomy (NCBI): domain Eukaryota; kingdom Metazoa; phylum Arthropoda; class Insecta; order Hymenoptera; family Andrenidae; genus Andrena; species Andrena cerasifolii. Next base: position 8,626,887 of record NC_135123.1, read on the forward strand.
AAATCGTTAAAGGGCTAGGGAACATTTAATTCTCTCGTTCCTTAATCACCATTTCCTTTCAGTGTAAAACCTTCGTCAGTGGAAGCAAAAGGTAAGGGTGGCAGGTTCATGTCTATCAGCAGCGAAAGATAAATTCACGAGCGGCCACGATGGACGTTAATGCCTCGAGGGGGTTGTATTTTCCACGCAGAATGCTCACGTTCTCTCGGTGAATTTCCAATTATCATTATCTTCTCCTTTGTTTGGGTGACCACGACAGCGCGGGGGGGTAGAACGTCGCGCATCGCTCGCCGTGGCGTACGTTTTGGCATCCCATTTGTTTAACTTTTTCGAGGGGTCGTATTTTACACACGGCGTGACGCGCTGTTCGCCAGGACGAACCCTTCTCACCGATCCCTCCCCCCTCCCCGCTCCTCCCCTTCCCCGGCTCCCTCCTGTCACGCAACATCGCGACTACTTTTTCCTCCTCTTGGGCGAAAATTACAGTTTCCACGGAGTTCCGTCGTTAAGTACAGCCTGCACATCCGCGTTATAATGTCGGCCGCCTGTGTCCCTACTGACGGAACTTACGGCTCCGATAATACGTTTTCCATTACTACTGGCCGAGGCTCGTGAAATGCTCGATTTAACTCCGACCTGTAACTGGAACAGCTATGAACAAAGAAAGATCGCGCCCCGCGCGTCGAATCGCCCGCCTGCTGGTCCTTTAAAGAACGGAGAAGTGTGATTTTCTACTTATCGCACTCGCGATTTCTCCCTTCAGTAGCTTTACCGCTGTTCTCTTCGAGGCCTCCCATACTCACAAGTCTTCCGCTTTGCATGGGTTCCAGGTTTATGAAGTACATAAATGCCCGCTTCCTAAAAGAAGCTCGCCACCCTGTGCACTCCGAGTATTACACCAAGGGTACACCAACGACAAAAATGGCTCTATACACGGATATTATTGAAATGATCAACGCCTTCCACATTTTTCGTCTGCAAGAATTCGTGACTCGCAGAATCAAACGAGTTATCGATTTTGAAATTACTGTAGTACACTTCTTCGTATTTCACAGTTCTGTGGTTAATAAGTGCGGCATTTAGCAAAAGATCTCTGGTGGATTGACGAGGGATTAAGGTAGAGTGTAAAGGGTTGATTAAGCATATCATAAGATCAAATTTGTTTCACAAGCCTATTGGTTTCTCCATTTTCCATTATGTTTTGAAAACTATAGTGGATATAGAAAAACTGTTATAAAGAAAATTTAATGGTTTTTATGCTGTATACAACTATATAATCGAATTATTTAAAATTTGCAGTGGGGAACATTTTCCTGTTTAAATTCAAATTTTTAAAGAATTTGATTACACAGTTTTATGCGGCATAAAAAGTCGTTGAGTTTTCGTTATAATAATTTTTCTATATCTACTACAGTTTTCAAGATATACAGGAAAGTATGAAATCACACACTAAGGGGTGTTTTCACCCTGAAGAATGAAAATGGGCACAAACGAAAAGTTGCCTGATACTTCTATCGAGGTCATTCACAAACCCGCTCAGCTGAACAAAAATTTGAGCGTTCGGGTAACCGAAGATCCCCTCGTTAGTCTATTTTTCGACCTTTTAAATGCCTACAATCGTTACATGAGAAGTTAGATTCCTTGTCTGCGGAGTTTCCAGAGTCGTTTCCATCCCCGCCGCGTAATGTGGCGGAGAGTTACCAAGCAGTGCTCTTGAAACTGTCGCATACCGGGGCAAACCTGTAAACAAGCAAACTTACGTGCCACGTGGAAGTTCTCAGTTAAATCGAAGCCAACCAACACGCAGATCGGGAACCCTTGCGTGTGTTCGGCGTTAGAAACTCGCGGATGCTTAATTTCTGGAAGACCCCGAGCGTGGCAGAACTTCCGAGAATACCCTCAATCGGATGTCTGAAGTCACGTGCTACTCTCAGTCCCTTCGCTGCGTAAATAGTAGGAACGTGAATAATTCTCTTCATAAGAAGCTTCATGTATCATGGATCAAAGGGATGACGTGCCCTATAAGTATGCCAGCGCGACTTCTGTTTTTAGACTTTTCTGCTTCCTGAGTGTACGAGAAACGTCATTCCCTATCAACTGTATTCTTCGTGCTTGGAGAATGTTTACGTGCAATTGTACCATAGATTTAAAGAGAGAAAGCTTTCCCCCCTTAATACCATACTTACAAGGGAAGATCCCGAACCCGGAAATTTAAAAAATTCTGAAACTTTGTGAATGTGCAGGGGATTTCCTCCTGATTACAACGCAATTTTTGCTTGCTGCCCAAATTCACTCGAACGGGGTGAAATTGACCCCTGAAAATACGGCTATTTTCCAATTTTATTTTGTAACTCGCAATCTGTAAGAGATAGAAAAAAAGTTTCAAGACAAAAGTTACTTCTTTTAATTAGGACTATCATTTGGCAAATACCACAGTACGTAACTTCTGCTCGTGCTAATTCATATGCTCCTAATTTTCGTGCTGATAAAAGTAGATGAAATATATAATCCTGTATAAAAATTAGTTTAATATCTCCTGTATGGTTAGTGCTGCAACAAGCTGTGCTTTAAAAAGACACGCTAATAACACACAAAGATAGGCTATTTCAAATTTCCAGATAAATTTTGTCGAGTTTAAAGTACAGAGTTTATGGTTAAAACTGTAAGGTATATAATGTGAACTGCAATCAACAAGTGTACATTGCGGTTATCACTCACTGTTAAAAAGCTATCTCTTACAGGAATCGAATAATGCCATTTTTATCCTGAGAATTAGATGGAAACGTTTTAAAAAATATATTTGATGCTCCCAATTTCGAGGTAGCCAACAAGGGAAACGGCAGCAACCTCTCATCCGGATGGAAGTACTTGGGGGAGGCACTTCAGGCCCACTCAAGTGGTGCGTAAACGAAATCGTTGAAGGTCAAGTCGCAGAACGTATTTTTCGCGAGGAAAATTCAGAGAAATCTGCAGAGATCGATAATAATAATAATAATACGTGCGTGTTGCGCAAAGATTGTGGACAAAACGTTTTGAGGGATTCGGTTGAAAACGATATAAAGAAATAACGATAAATCCATTAGAGTGAAGTGATGTAACGTAATATGCTTTCATCGACCTAACAAATACCGAACACTGCAGGCAGGTTCGAAAAGTGGTCGAAAGCAGCCTGCTTAGTCGGTATATCGGTGAACGGAATTCGCGCAAACCATAAAAGGCTTTTCATTTCATTTAGAACGAACGAAATTCAAACAATGTAGGGAACTATTGCGCTTTAATTCAAACTCTCAGTAACTGGGTAATTTAAATTGCTGTAATACATCACGCAGCGTGACGTTAGCCCCGATATAATATGCTTCCAGCAGCTCTCACGGTACTGTCTAAATACGCGGCTTTTCCTTTGTTCTCCCTTTCTCCGCTCGATTTAATTTGCCCTCCAGCCTTTCATCGTTCAACATCGCCCGGAATTAAATCAGTCCGATTTAATAATTTATCACTCTTACGCGCCGTACTCCTCACTGTTACACGGCACCCTCCGAGGCTCGCGCGCAAGCTTTCGTCCTTTGCCGGCGATTCCGTTATCTATTCTAAATAATTTACCGCTCTTCCGCTTCTCTCGCGCGCATTCGGTTCTTCCTTCAACTTACGTTTCCAGTATTTCATTCGGCCTTGTTGATGAAGTCATCATAATTTCGGTTGTTCATAATTAACCCAAGACGTTGAAGTGAAGTTCAGCTGGAACGTAATTACTGATCTGGATTCGATTGGAAACTCCACATGCCGCGCCCATATTAACCACTTCTTACGGTTATCATCCAACAATAAACTAGTTGAAAATATATTTTGTCCTATATTCGTGTAATTTTAGTTTAGAAAGTGGCAGTCGAGTTTCGAAGAAGGTAGAAAAACGTGCTTAATGTTAAATAACTACTGTACTATAATGCTACATTACCGAAACTTGAGAGTTTCAATTAATTTACACGTTTCCGTAAAGATTACTTAAAGAACATTTGCAACTCGTAATTTCTGGAGACAAAGTATTCGGTAGAATTCAAAATTATTTATAGATGCTTCTTTACAACAACTGTAACGAATTCTGCATATTTCCCACGGAAAAGGATAAAAAGTAAGTTAATACGTCTGACAAGGGAACATCCCGAACTCGGAAATTCAAAAAATTCTGAACCTTTGTGAATATGTAGGGAATTTCCTCCTAATTACGACGCAAATTTTGTTTGCTGCCCACATTCACTCTAATGGGGTGTAATTGACCCCTGAAAATTCGGTTATTTTCCAATTTTGTATGATAATTCGGGAGCTGTTAAATAATTTTGTCACCAAATGGTAGAGTTAATTAAAAGAAGTATAACTTTTATCTTGAAACTTTTTTTTATCTCTTACAGTTCGCGATGGGCATATATTCTACAACGTTCAAACTTTGTCTCAGAATTTTTCAGACTGAATTTAACGAATAGTTTTTAAATAACAACTGGTTGAAAATTGACAGGGTCAAATTGACCCAGTGTGACAACGACGTTCGAAAAAGTAGGCGTGACAGAAAATATATGTAAATTAAACAACTTTAATTTACCAACACAGCCTCGGAATTGTTCATCTGGTGCACAAAGCGCTTTACAAATTATCAAAGATCTGCGATAGATGTGTCTAGATTAACCCAAACTACTTTCTGTTGGTCGATTCCCGAATGGGATGAGAGAAGCATGAATCAGCGACGTATGAAAAGGATTTAAGAGTTTCCGCTAGGTTGGCAACGAGACTGACGCGAGGGTCATCGATGAAGGCAATCACGCCCTATGTACCTGTCGTCGTTTCAACGGGAGCCGTCGGGAAACTATAAGACGGACCGGTTGAAATGACGTGCGTCTGGCTCGGAGCAAGGGTGCTCGACGAGGTGCCGAACTATACACAAATAGCACTTTGCACACACCCCTGAATGTATAGGGGTGCGTGCGCGTGTACAGGCGGAAGCAAACAGAGAGCCAGAGCAACAGCCTCGATCTCTCTGGCCTGCTCGTGGCCCAGTATGTTTGCCCTCCCCGAGAGTTTCACACCCACCAAACAGCAAATACGATCCACGCTCTTCTTTTTCCGCCGGACGGCTGCCTGTCGTTTTCGAAACTTCTGTCTGCGCTCCCCTTACCCGTGCGCCGTAGCCCCATCGACTCTCGTTTCAAGCCTGACGCGCGATTCCCCCGCCCCTGCGACAATAGCCTTTCCACTTCCGTTCAATCATTCCCCGCTTGCCGTTCGGAGCTTCTTAGACAGCGGAAGCTCGCATCGCGGAAGTTTCGGCGATGTCTGAAGGAAACGTTTCGACGCCAGCGTGTACCATTGGACTAAACACAGCGAGGCGAAGTTTGCTCTTTGTTTTCATGCCAGCGGGTGGATGTTTGACAACCGTGGCAACGTGCTCGAGCCTCTTGAAAATAAATATTCTGATTTTGCAAAAGGAAAGGCTCACGGAAGGCGAAGGAAATTTTTTGGGTAAATACTGACTCCAGAGATACCGTAAAGTGGGGTGACTTTGCCTACTTTTGAACTTGAAATAACTTTTTTAGCACACCTAGTGCATTAAATTTTTTTTGAAAAATACTATTATACGGTAGATGGCGTGTAGATTTAATTAGGCTTTTAAAATGAATTCTTTACTTAAACGTACGCTTTTAAAATGCTAAAAACGTGGTGGGAAAGTCACCAGCTCAGTTGGGGTGTCTTTGCCCACGTGAAATTTTTTGGTGGAAACATGCCTAAAACTCATTATTGAGTTATGATTGAGCAAGCGTTCTTATTCTAATGGATACATAAGACTAGTATTATCGAAACATGTGTTTTTAAAAAAAAAATTATTTAAAAAAAGCCGAAATGTCGTCGCTGAATGTATGTTTGTTTCTTCTTACTATTGGCTTCTCCTCGATTCTCCACGCAATATCTGGAAGGAAGAAAGTTTTTCCATCATGATTGAATTCGCTATTGTTTTTTTCGTTTGTCCTTGGAGAAATTATTGCTATCGATTACAAAACACCATAAGGTGAATGTCCCAATTTCTGCTCATTTTAAAGTTAACTCGTCATAAAGAAGGTGTAAAAAATTTGTTTGTGATGAAAATTTGCAGAGTAATCGATTAATTCTTTAGTAACAAATCAAGCAATTCAAAAACTATTTAAGAAAGATATTTCAAGATGTTTAACTATTAGTAATTTGCTCTAAATGTCCATATTTCTGCTCATGAAGAATAGCGATGTACGTATTGCCCGAAGCTCGTGCAACACTCGCGTAAATGTTTAAATAATTTAGAATTATTTTCCTGCAACTATAGTGCAAACGTAACGCATATAATAATAAGAAAGATACGAAATGATCAGAAATGGGGACATGGGCAGAAATTGGGACATTCACCTTACGTTCTACTAACTTCACAGTGAAATAAAATAAAGTTTTTCCGAAAAGTGGGCAATGTCACCCCGGCGGGCAAAGTCACCCCAGTTCACGGTATTTTCGCGACCGGTTTATCCTACCGTATTATCAAACTTCCTGAATTAATATTTTTAAATCGCCACTCTTTCTGTTATACGCATTGCCGTTGGAATTTATATCGCATTTCGTATTGCCTGACACCGTGCCGTTTCTATCAACCGTGAAAAAAATACTAGAAAACTACGGCGATGAAATCGCGCTGCCAATATCGCGGTTCACCGCGAAATATCTCGCATAATTATTGCGAAATCTTTAGAACAGCGCTAGCTCCAATAACAGGCGCAATTACATTACATTCTTCACCCTGAATTTTCTAATTACCCTGGCCGTCGTGTTTCCGCATCCTCCGCCGCGTTTTTTCGCACTCAACTGGGAACTCAGTGCGCGCTCGCATCCGTCAGTCGTTTTCATAATCAGTATGAGTACTCTCGCTGGCGCAGAGGACAGGCAGCGTATTCTTTTCATTTAATTCCCGACGCTCGCGGGCTGTTTAAATGGATCCACGAGTACGGGAACTACGCGAGGGAACGCTGTCCATTAACAAAACTGTCGCGAGATTCGGGGCAACTTTCAGCGTGACGCATCGCCGCGATATTTCACCGGCGAATTAATTAATGAACGTAGTATTTTATCGCAGGCCCGCGAGTCTTGACCCACTCGCAACTGGCGTCGTAATTTGTAACTAGACGGGGCCATCGCGATAGATATCAAACGTAACAAGTTACGCGCTCGGCGGGCGCCACGAAATCACTGCCAGCCCGCGCTAAAGTGAGAAGTCATTACAATCAGACGTGTCCCGCGTCGCGATTCCAGGGAGAATTAACAAACTGAATGATGGCGCCCCTTACGGCTTGGCATTCCAGTTTAGCTTTCGATTTGGGATTTGCATAGCTGGTTGAACGTGCGTGACGTGCCCGCGCTGTGGCTCGTTAATTTTATTCATCGAGAAATGGTAATCTGCGAACCATATCAACTCCATTAAGGGTAAACTCTTTTAACCTTCCAGTGACAAAGTGAAGTAATGCTCGTGCAAGTGTCGGGAGGGTTAGAAATACTAACGTGCTTTAAGGGGGTAGGTTACCCTCAATAGTCCTAAAAAAGGCCTTTTTTCAAACGCAAATTGTACAGTGATAAATAACAGTAGAGAGAACGATTTTTTCTAGTTTTAATCGTTATTCTATGAGCTTTAACACAAAAAAAGAAAAGTCTAAATACCTCTATGTACATAAAAGTTGTGAGTAAAAAGGTAAAGGCATGTACGCGGTGCACTGTTTGATGGTGAACATAAAATCTCGAAAACCGCTCCAACGATTTGGATGAAAATTTAATGAGAGATGCAGAAAACCATTCCCTATGAAGTGTCGGGAGCAGATTTTCAAGATAAATTCTTTAAAAAAGATAAAAAAATATTTTTCATACAAGAAATCGATAAAATCGTATTTTTCAACATAAAAATTGTATTAATTTTTTTCTCGAAGATCTGCTCTCGACACATCGCAGGGAATGGTTTTCTGCATCTCTAATTAAATTTTCATGCAAATCGTTGGAGCGGTTTTCGAGATTTTATGTTCACCATCAAACGGTGCACCGGCTACACGGTTTTACATTTTTACTCACAACTTTTATGTACATATAGATATTTAGAGTTTTCTTTTTTGGTGTTAAAGTTCATAAAATAACGATTGAAACTAGAAAAAAACGTCCTCTCTACTGTTATTTATCACTTCACAATTCGCGTTTGAAAAATGGCCTTTTTTAGGACTATCGAGGGTAACCTACCCCCTTAACCGGCTGGCGGACCTATATGGTGGCAGAAATGGACTAATTTTTTTAATGGACTAATTAATAACTTGCAATATTAACGTAAATCTGTATCCATATTGCAGGGTCGATTTTTATTTTTGGATTTGTGTCAACGTGTTGGAGGAAAATAGGACGAAACAATATTTAAAACGTTCCACGCTTGATAGTTTCCACCCTTGGTATTATTCAAGCCATGGTGGGTCCTTTGCAACTCACAACAGTATTGCTCCCAGTTGAGTCTCTTGCATGGCCTCAGCGCTGGTGAACTAGATTGCCTACTCCATGGTCGCGATTCCCCCCTTGAGGATTCGCCCAGACCACGAGAGAAAAATTCTCCACGCCCGTTTGTACTCAGATCAATGATAAATTAATCCTCTCACTGGCTGTGCGGCTACGCAAACACGTCGTTAGCCTGGCAGACCGTTTCAGGCATTTGTCATAAGGATGGCGATGAGAACATTGGAAACAAACTAAAAAGGGGAGGACACCATGTGGTAGACACCGATTTTGATGAGCTTTGGCACGATGGATCTATGTCGAAAATAAGTAAATAGGTGTCCGTGCGTCAGCGGGAGATTCCCTTCTGGAGGCGTCGGGGTGCCTTTTGAAGATTTCCCCAAGTTAAAAAAAACTTTATAAATTTTTTTTATAAATTTTTGTTTAACTTTGAGAAATCTTCACAAGGCACCCAGACTCCTTCACAGGGGAATCCCCCGGGAGGGTCAGGGTAGTTGTGGAATTTTTACCCACTAAAACCCCACGGCCACTATGAAATTTTTAATAATTTCCATGTAAATATCTCTATTATTAAAGCCCATTGGCAGAAACGCTCGGACACCTATTTACTTATTTTCGACATAGATCCACCGTACCAAGACTCATCAAAATCGGTGTCTACCACATGGTGTCCTCCCCTTGTAAGTCTAACGTAAGTCCCTGAAGAGGAGTTTCAAGGTTAAGGAGAATATTGTGTGTAATATTTCCTAGTGATACGTTCGCTCTTCATCGTATATGACACTGGGAAAATGTTTCAGGCTGCAAGGTAATTTATGATTATCAGTCATAGCCTGTCCCTGTTCAAATTCTGTGGATGAATCTCGAATGTAGACGTCTAACGGCGGACCATTACAACCGATTTTAACACAGTCCAGACAATGCTCTGTCACCCATATGTCGTATCCTCGACACTTCAACGGACTGTGTAAATCAGCTTTAAATCAACTTGACGCGGGGGGGGGCAGGAAACCGAAAATGAAACCTGAATTGTCCGCGGCTGGAGGCCGTCACGTTTACATTGCCCAGAGTCAAGCCACCTGCCACCGTCATATACACCACCGCTGAGCAGTCTAGGGTCGTGTGTCTCCCTTACATTCTACGGTATACTATTTAAATGAGATGCAGAATACGACTGAGTTGATATGTACATATATATGCATATACAAGTCTATTTAGCTTCGAAATATTGATACTTTATTAAATAAAAGTGACACTTTATTAAATAAAAGTGACCAATGGTCACGCGAAAACATAGGTGGCTTTTATGATTTTTTCTAGAAAAAAGTATAAAATGTATGGGTCTAAAACTTTTTGCATTTTATTCGACTATAAATGTAGAGTGTAAAACATTTTTTATATTTCATTTTTGCCCACCCCTGCCTCTGATATGCATTGCGTGCTGCATCGTTGTAAAAAAAAACTGACCTCCACTGGCGCCACGATAACTTTAGACAGGATCATCCAAAATCAAAAAACCAAAGATATTCCTTAATTACAGATGTGTTGTTATCGCGCTACCCTCAGGCAGTGTTCAGAAACAACTGGGCGATGATTGCCAAATGTTTAAACGATATAGTCCCCAAAACATAGGTTTCTTCGCACAAAAATGTTTTGTAAAAAAAAATTGAGTGTATAAAAATTCGTAATAGATGGTAGCGCGGAAGACAGTGTAATTGCGAGCAGAATCCCGTTTGAATTTTTAGATTCGGTCAAGAATTGCATTTTTCATCGTGGCGACAGTGCGTGACAAATTGTTTCGAGAAAAACGCACTTAAAGTTTGACGCCGAGCGCGTTCGTCTATAGACTATAGTGACGGGGACTTGTCCTATTTTCCATACGTTTATTCCATTAAAACCAAAATCGATTCTTTTTTTAGATCAATAAATGTATTATTAATTAAAAGAAAAATCACATTTCTGTCTATTATACCTGCGTTACAATCCATCTTCAAAAAATAACTATTTTTAAGACCGTCACACTGTTGATCCAGCTGAACTGCCTATAAAATCTGTGCCGTTAGGAATTTCGATCCAAATTTTTAAATAGGCCTTTTTGGGACGTTGTTGAATGAAAATATGCAACAAAAAAAATTTCGATTTTTTTGACTGGCGGATACCCTTAATGGTTTTCTATATACCAACTTCTACCGACCTTCCCTCAAATAACTAATCCAAGCGACTCATTATTAATTCTCGTCATTTACGAATTATTTCTTTGACACATTCCAAGCATTGTTCAAGATTGAGTTTTCTTTATAAATACCTACGCAAGAGTTACACGAAACAAAGAAATTTCACTTTGAATTGTCATTTGTCCATTGCGTAAAAACGATACACGAGTGTAAGGTTAGTACGTGGAGAATTACCTACGATGGAGAGGAAAAAGAAGTCACCGAGGTCTAAAGTGTCCACCAAAGGCAGAAAGCCAGTTGCCGAAGATTCTTGGCGTTCAGAAATAGAGGCTCTCTCGATCAACGATGACAACTGGTGGTGTATCGTGACCATGATGGTTGAAACGATTACCGAGCATTCGGAGTGTGTGTCCCTCTTCAACGACGGCGCTGAAGAGGGCAGGCGAAATGCTATTTACTCTCTCAGCTGTCAGAAAGCGCTGGTCGCTGTGAAAACGTTGTCGAAGGAGAGCCTAGACAAGTGCCCGACGATCCAGGGCGTGTGTCATTATGCAAGTAAGGTTCTGAACGAGAACGGCGCGTTGCCGGCCTGGCTTATGGCTCGGGTCATCAAATATTTGATATACCGAGCCAAGGAAGAAAGCATCGGTATAGTGAAAAGGCTAGCCGACTTGGAACGTGAAATTGACGAAGAGTATCGGATTATGCAAACCATTGCTGATTGGGGTTCGTGTCTGTACACGCGGGTATGGCGATAACGTTCCCACTGATTTGCCACGCGTAACTTGTCATGTGTTTATTAAGTATTCACTTAACTGTATGGGAAATAATAACGATTGCCACTTGATGTTGGTATGAAAATCGTACTTAGGGTACAGTAACAGTAGAGCGAGAGGGGTGACTGAATTATATTTAATTGAATTTCGATTTAATTATATTATTGAATTTGAAAATGAGGAAATTGAAATTTATGGTTGCTCCAGTAATTTTAATTATCAATTTTTAATTTGAAGTTCATCTACATTGATTTTGGTAGCGCTTGCAGGTGATAATGCAACCTGTACTATTTTAGAGAGAGTTTGAGTGATTTTAATTGCAATTAAAGATAAGAATTTGCTCATCAAAGTCCCTTTAGTACCATTGTATTTAGTCACGGTTCATTTTGAAATCTTATTTGCTGATCAGTTTTTCAACGTACTTCTGAAAAGCCACGAGGATATTTGTTTATCTATTTCTTGTACATTCTCTCATAACAGCTATCAGTCATTGTTCAAGTGAAATAATTCACTCACACTTAAATGTATATAAAAAATAAAATTTAAGCTCTGAATAACCGATTTCTATCTACATGCATCATTATTCGCCCTCCTTCGGGAATGAAACAAAATTAAAAATGTATTTTTCTTGCTTCGAACTTTGAGCTCGACTGAAATAAAATAACGCGTGCATTTCCTGATACCTGAAGTGAAACTGAAGTAAAACATGCACGAGGCGAATGGTTAATTAAATATTCTTCCTAATATAGTTTCTTATCAATCTCCTGATTGTCGTCCATTTCACAGGAATCCCAGGATCGAAAAATTTCAGTGCAGAAAAATTTAACAGCAAAGCGAACACAAAACTGCGAAAACGCAACGAGGAGTGGCGAGACGCGATATACGTCGACGACGCGCCTCAGAACGGGCCCAATTTCTACGTGATTCTCACTGGCTTTCACCATCCAGATCTTCCAGAACACTTAATAAACATTAACACGCCATTGTCATTTATAATTCGGATTAAAAGGCCGCGGGAAAAATTGCGATGCATTGCGGAGCACGAGACTCTAAGAGAATCTCAAGTAATACAAAAGCTGCAGTTCTTCGAACGCTACAGCAGTCGCAAGCTTCACCTGTTTAAATTCTGGACGACGATCCACCAACGATCGATGAATCCTGAAGAGTATCCAGTCCTTTGCGACGTTGCGTTCCCTACTTTTTGCCCCCCGAAGCTACCTGAGGCTTCCGATGACGCCGCATACGAACTTCTGAAGAAGGACATGTACGACAGGGTGTCCTACTTCGTGTACGACCTGTACGACCTTCATCGACAGCATACCAATTATTTGAAGAGCATGAAGGTGGAGGATCGTATCGTTGGTGATGGTCAGGGGACGCTGGACTTGGACGTATACGAGGCTCTGTTAGATGCTATTCCTCTTGAACGCGTTTCCGTACCGCTGATATTGCATGCGTTGCTGATGCAAGTTGAAGCTAACGATGGCAAAACTGCGAAGGAGATGCGTAGAGACGCAGGAGATGCGGGTGGTGATGTGCAAGATGTCAGAGTGGTAAGGAGCACATTCGTATACCTTTGCGGTTGGAATAAACATAGCTGGCAAAGTGATTCATCAATATGTGCCAATGCTTCGGGGGATGAACATCCCCTGAAGAATGGGGGTGCAGGATCAGGAAGGTGAAAAACATGTCACATGGACGTTGATAGTACCATGGTATAACGAATGGCTATGACAAATCAATAATTACGGAAGATAGAGTATGATGAATTCATTATTTCGTTGGTACAGCGATTCCAAAATACGGCTAACTAAACGGACGGAGTTTCGGTCTCGTATAGAATTTGACCTGAAACTTCTCTAACAAGGATTAGACCCAGATTAAAATGAGAGTAACAATGGGAGCGCACAAGGTTTGGGTCACCTATTAGGCTAACGCTTTGCATATAGTTAGTCCATGCCATTTATATTAACGCGTTAAACAGGGTTATACTTCACGCCAACGCCAAAACATTGACGGTTTTTGGGGATGTTTTGATTTAAAGTTTATACCTAGTGATCCAGATGACAGCTGGTCACACAGCCGACTCGGGTTTTTAAGTCCCCCAACTAAGTGCATTTTTTTAGCAATTTTTGCCGTAGAAATATTTTTCGTACATATTATAAATATATTTCCACGGCAAAAATTGCTAAAAATGCACGCAGTTGGGGGACTTTAAAACCCGAGCCTGCCGCGTGACAAGTTGTCACGCTACCGTTATAGCCACGGAACCTTCTTGGGTGTAGGTGCTATGTAACTGAATTACTAGATGCGTTATAAACTGTAAATCAAAATATCCCGAAAGCGAAGGCCTGGGAAAAAGCCTAAACGGTATTTTTATACTGCATGAGTACCACGACTCCCGTATACTGTCGTTCCAAAAGCGATTTCCGCGCCCGTGCCTTCCCCTTGTTAGCGCACCAACGTTTCTGTTTGCGTTCATTGAACGTATTTCAAGATTTATTCGTTGCATGCAACGTTTACAATTTTCAGGAGGCGAGCGCAAACACGGAAACGGAACCTACAGTTACGATCCAGTCGGTTGCTTCAATCGTTGAGCAAGAGGTAAACAGTCTCAACGTCGTATACAACCTCAAGGAAGAGAATGACGTTATCAGGACCGATGAGAACGTAGCTGCTATTGAATTAATTCTTCACGGAGATACACTGAACGAAACCATTCGTGTTCTCGATAACCGTGCAAACCTCGGAGTGTCAAGTACATCCAACTTGATCGCCAGCATCCTGCCTATCTTTTGGCATCCGAATATCATGGGTCTGCATTCGGTGCATGAAATCTCCCAGAGAAAGCTCGAAGGATACTCTCGTCACATCGATGAAGCTCGGCACTATTTCAACGTCAGAATAAGCAACGAAGAAATCAGGCACTACTTGCACCTTCTAATGTTCGACAGAATGATATTCGGACCGTCTCAGCGTCCACGCGAGAGCGCAGAAAGCAGAAGCGAGAACATTGTAGGAGACGCAACGAACGTGCGTAGTTCGCCGCTGTCAGTGAAGCATGCGAGATCAGTTCACAGTTTAAATTCTAGAGACAGGCCGGAGATCCATTTCCACAGCGATGGCAACATCGACTATGGCAAAATGGCACGGAAACTCGCCGAATATTCTCCGTTGTTCGATTTGATAGATCCCCGTGAGCTGCTAGTCCCTGGCTATTTGAAAGCGAACGTCTTCGGAGCAAGATACAAAGCTGAGCCAAATCTCGAGGAATTCGAGGACGTGGAGCTCTTATCGAATGAAGTTTTCTTACAGCTGGTTCACGAGTGTCTCCTTTCGTTCGACCGTTTCGAGGCTCTGTATTTCGAGCCCACAGACTCCGTGTTACTATACTTCGGTAACGAGTGGAGAGTTAATGGTGTGCACGAGGAAGAAAGAATGTCTGCCATTCGGACGCCAGTTTGCCTTCGTGATTTCTGCGGATACGTGGTGGCTGAGGAAGGGGATTGGATACGACGGGAGGAGGAACTGTACAGATTGCAGACGACCAAGTCGATAGGAAGATTGATGAAGAGGGCCGAGGAAGTATACGAGGAGGCGATGCTATTTCGCGACGAGGACTTCATCCTGCCTGGATCTTTGAAGGCTAGGGATCTTGCGGAAAGCGGCGTTTCTCTTAAACGAAAAGGGGACTCGGGAACGGGTAAGAGTAAAGTCTCCAATTACTGTTCCATCCAAATACTTGCTATATGTTGTAAATAGGATTTCTTTTATATTTAGCGCGAACAATAGGTGCGCGATAACATTAAATAATATGGAAGCAGTGCTGTATTGTACTGTACTGAAAATATCTTATATTTGTGTGTTTGTCTGTCGCCTAGAACCTTTCGAACTGTAAACTCTGTGGTCACGAAATACTTCAGCTGTACTTCAGCTAATTATGCCTGGCTAATCCAGATAAATGTGACTATTTTCACAAAAGAAAAGCCTAAAAATAAAATTTTTCTTTAATAAAATCAAAATTTAAATTTCCGGCGATTATCGGACGTATATCGAATTTTAATAAAAGTGTTCTTAGTTTTGATGTTTTTAAGAAATGTCATATTCGGCTACTCTACCCTATGTACGTATCTACTATTCTTCTATCTATTTCTTCCTTACCTACTTGCCCTACTTACATCATTTAATATTTCTTCGCTATTCTATTATTTATTCGCTTATGTCTATCCTAACTTTCCTCGCACTACCCCATGCGTGTACCTCCCCCGCCCCTCTGCCTCCTATCCAATTTCTCCATCCATTCCTCACCTGTCTCTCTGGCATCCAATATTTCTCAGATTTCTGTACGTTCCTCCCCCTCGTTCTCTCACACATCTCAGCACATGTTCCCATTTTTAGTAGCGTAGTATTGATAGTGCGGTAACGGCATTAATTGAAGAGCTCTTGTAGAGAACACAGTAAGTGCCAAAATTAAAGAACAAAATTTTAATCGGAAAATGTTCTACGTGCCAATGCTAATAATTTAGTGTAGAATTTTAATGCAATTTCCCATTGTAAATAAGTTACCAATCGTGCTAAAAAAATGCTACCGCTGGTACGTCCAACTCTACTTCTGTATAAACTTATTTTCCGTATTCATAAATAATATCCCTATTTGCTACAAACATACAGGTGCGAATGTACGATGACTTTTTTATCACGAGGCAAACATTTCAGCAACAAATAAATAATGGAAATATATCATGAAACTTGTCTCATGAGAGTCTAGTGAAACCAATGACAAAATAATTAAAAAATAATAAAATAACGAAATAATTGTCTCATGAGATTAAAGTCTCATGCGAGACACGATATTTTTGTCTCATCGTGGATTTGCATCTTCTCACCTGTCCCTTATATCCAGCAGTTCGTGAAATAGAAACAGTGTTCACTTAAACGGTAAGGCGACACTGCAAAATCAATAGATACACCCACTGAAAGATACTGACAACCGGCGAGCAAAAAAATTAGCTTACAGCCAGGCCAATTCAAGCAAGACAGAACTTCCAATCTCTTTCTTACCGTCAGACGCGCAGTCTCGCTCCGCTGTCGAAGAGACAACACAGGATTCAAAGAAGGGTAGGGCGAAGGGAGGAAAGACTGCAAAAAAGGGGAGAAAGGAGAAAGGAGAACAGAAGAAAAAGGGGCAACAGACGGGCAGGATCAGCAAGGGGAAGAAGTCGGACGTAGACGAGGACTCCTCGGCGACCTTGAAAAAAAGCTTGCCTGATTATGGCGCTGAAAAGCAGGCGACTTATGAGTTCGTTGGCTACGACCTCGGCAGACTTCGCGTGCAAGTAACCAATCGTGTGAAAACCTTCCTCTCGGCCGATGGCACTCTGGTGAGGGCGGAGATGGACGATTGGCTTTACAGGAATAAGGATTTACGCATCACGGTTACCATTCGCGACAACAGTTTACGACTGTTCCCTCGGATTGGCACTATTGGCAGTCGTGAAGCGAACGAGGTGTTCCATTTAACGAGCAAAACGGGAATCATCGTTGGCTTCCAGAAACTGCCGGAACCACAGCGTAAGGTTTCCCAGCCTCCCAAGAGTTTCGAGTGCTCCTCCGACCATACTGCACGATCAGATTTACAACACCTCGAAACGAAACGAAAATCCTGGTTCCCTCCGACAGAACTGATAAATTTATTCGTCTCATTCTTCCCGGACTTTATTGGGGTGTATATTCGAGTTTACATCGAGATTCACGCGGCAAACAGCCTTGTTCCCCGACAGCGGGTAGTAGCGGCGCGTTTATAAATGTGGAGTTTGTAAAATTGAGCGTGCTGTGGGCTAAGATCTCTAAAATTCAGAGAGCTACGAAATTGTTGCTTCTTCAGGGGTCGTTTGGGCCCCAAGTGTTGATTTTAGAGCTTCGTGGCCATCGGGATTACGGATCGAACCGATCTATGACGACGGGCTGGAGGGTCCGTTTTATATTCATCAATCGTACATTTCGAAGAGGTACAAAGTCAACAGGAACCGCGAAGTGTGTCGGAAATTCTTGAGGAACGGGACCGTATTGAAGTATCTCGCCGACGGAAAGGTTATCGTTCTCCGCCCTAATGGAGACATAGTGACGTGCATAGCTTTTGAGGATCTTCAACTTAACAAAAGTGAAGAGTCTGCTAAAGGAGCCCATAATGCACAAGGTACGAGCTTGTAATGGTATTTACAGAGAATTATTGTTTGTTCTGGTGCTTGAACTATCCTACTGTGGAATTGTATTGCAAAAATTCTGTGTACTTAACATTCGAGAAATTACTTTTTTCCTATATTCAAACCACTGTATTTCGCGCGGCGAAAGGCGCGAGTGAGAAAACGCAAGAGCGAGCGAGAGGAAGCGAAAGAGCCTCTCGCTCGTTCCTGGGTTCCCCCACTCTCGTCCGAAGGATTCCAAGAGATGGTGGGGATAGTCGCCGAGCTTTAAACGCGTAGTAGAAACAAACGGACCCATAACAAGGATTTACCGCAGGGCTGAGCAACTTGTGCGCCGCCGCGGGCCGCACAGTCCCCACTACCAGTCAGCCGGTTCCCCCACCATCAGCAGGTTAGCCGCCACTCCATGTCCCTTCCTTTTACTCCTACGAGTGCGGTCATGTATAGGTACGGCGTACACAGTAGGAGTTGAAGGAGTATGGTGGGGGTCGTTCTCCTGCGGCCCAGCAGAGTAGGCAAGTCGGAGAACGGGCCGCGGGGTGCCCGGCCCTGACTTACTGTACATGCAAAGAGGAATTTAAGCTGTCTTTGGACACAAAATGCAGATGGGACGTTATTCTTGTGTGCGAAAATACCCTCTGCATAAATGGAACCCCAAAATTATTTGTAAATTAAAGCGAAATTGTTAAACGTTCCTGTCTGTCCCGCTTTCAAAGGCAATAGACCAGTCGCAGTTTCGAAGCCTCAATCTAAAGGTAAAAAGAAACCGGCGAGTTTCTTGAAGTCGCAATTGCCTGGAGTGGTCGAGGAGGGTCGTACGCTCGCACAGCAGGATCCGACTACGGTGAATCAAGTAACCGTTAAATTTCGTTTTGACTGAGATACCAGAATGATTTAATTCAATGAGAAAAAAACTCGGGCCTTTGATATCGCTCAGTGCCTTCACATTTGGTCGTTGACATTCAATACGTACACTAGAGATCCACTTAAACATCGCCTTAGACATTAAAACGCAACGTTCCTCTCGTCTTGCACTACTGTTTATTGAAATTTCTCTTGAAAAGCTCACTGCAGATAAGAAACACAATTAATTTCGATAAAATCGATAGAAATGTATGCGTAACTTTAAAAAGCAACGATTACTGTTGTTGAAAATATTTTTATGTAGAATTTTTTAAATATTTCTGATATTCCAATCTTTGCATACGTTCGATGCATACGGTAATCAACGACAAATATCAAAGTCTATTTTAAACAAATATTTTGTTTGTATTATTTTATTCGTTTCTATCATTGATACACACTGCTGCTTATAAAAGGATATCTGCTGTTTATCCACAAAATGTGATATTTGGTACAGATTCAATACTTTTCACTGAAATGAGTTTCTGCTTTTAAATTAAAATACCGCGTGAAGTAAGCTCTTCAATAAATTCCCAACGTTTTCACAATTTTTATTCCGCGCATCGTAGGTGTTCTAATACTTATGAACGGTAGTGTATACGTTACAGCCGTCGTTAAATAAATGAAAAATTCTAATATTCCAAAATGCCTACCAAATCCTCCGTATTATGTACAGTTCAATTCACGATGTTTCTGCTGCATTTTACAAAAGTAAATCTGTATTCAAAAATGTATTTTATTTATTTAAATAAAAATTTCGAATAAAGAATAAAAGTTAAAAAAAAAATATTCATGTATCAAATAAAGTTAACCTGGGTTAACTTTAACTTTGACTTCAAGTTTACCTTTACCTTTACCATTAGCTTCAGCTTTAGATTCAGCTTCGGCTTTAGCTTTATCTTTACTTATAGAATAATCTAAACTAAAAGTAACTTTTATTCGATCCGTTATTTAAATAATTTTTCATTCAGTTAATGCCCAACTCTGCACCACGATACAATTGGAGGGACGTACTCTTTTTAGCCGATTTGATGCAGCATATCTTCTCACCAGGCACATGAAAGCACTTCCTTCATGACGGACACCACAGTCAAAGTGTCACGATACACAGTGCTGAATCACGAGGGCCGACGGTACGAGGTGGTCGACGACTTGGTCGTGGGTGAACATCATCGATTACTCGTGAGGACAGCGTCTGACTACGAGGTCAACGAGAAATTCACGCGTCGCGCCGACGGCACCGACATGTTGCTGAATTCTAACGGAGAATTGATCGTCAGTTTCCCTGGTAGGTTCAGCAAGCATTTCTTCTTACCCATTGCAATAATTAGCACACAGGGTGGGGTGTAATTCGCGACACAGACAGGGAAGGATTAATTCTCTGTGTACAAACGAATTGAAAGTGTAAAATAATTTTTCTGTCTAAGAGAGTTTAATTTTCGAAATACTTCATTTCGAAGAGTCTTCGAGATATACAATTTGTCTAACGTGCCTGTATGCTACTCACTATTTCGACTTACGCGCCAGCATTCGTCTACATTGACGGTGGTCAGACTCAGATGATGCAGGAAATTTTTAAAATGCTTTAAATAGGCCCAAAAATTACATTTGTATTGGTTATTGCGGTGAACTACCTTAGCTTCCAAAATAGAGGACATGATGTCCTTTGATTTACAGTTAGGAGTCACCTCAAAGATATTAATACAGGTAAATTATTAAAAATCAAATCCGCGAAGAAGAACGCAAATGGTTTACAAACGAACAGAAACATTTGTGCAAGAATTGAGAAGATTAAAAAATTAAAATAAATTCCTGTTTCTCCTGTTGTCTCTTGGGCTCGCCAAACAAGACTCTGTGCCGGACTGCGTGAGCAGAATTTTCAACCATTTTCCAATACAACAACAAGATTAATGGTCTGCACAAATACTATGATATATGTGTTTTTGCCGTATCACGTGTCTGCAGATACAACCAACCTATGCAACGCGCCGCTGATCGCCAAATTGCCGTGTTTCAGACATTACTGACCCGAATTTTCAAATACGCGTCGGTAATTAAAATGCGAAGCCCCTACGGCAGTTTTAATACTCTAGATTCTCGTCTTATTTTATCACGTAGAATTATTACCATTGTTTATTACACAGGCAATACTGTAGGCAAATCAGCGAGCCAATTAATTTCCAAAAACATAATTTCGACTATCTGTTTTTTCGAAAAATTTGGCTTTCACAGTTGCATTGCTATTTTCACCGCGCACCATATTTATTAACAGGCAAAGCATCCGCAGCAGTGCAATATTAATCCCAGAGAATCCCTTTAACGTGCTCTCGCATTTTTATCAAACATTTTGCCCGCGTTTCGCTATTATCAAGTCTCGGGGCGGTAAATATTTATTTTCCGCGACCGGATAAAATTATGCAACGATTCGCACCCGCACCACGTGAACCGTTTTCATGTAACATATGCTGGGTGGGGGGTGGGGGGGGGGCCAAGTTCATAAACTTTCATCCGAACTTTCCTCATCTCGGCCGTGTTTTGTGTGCTCGCTGCAACAGTTCCTACAAACAGTTGAGAAACTCGCGCCAGGGCGAACTCGACGATTTTAGTCATCCTAATGAGATTCTTTTCGTTTGTAATGTATGGCGCCTTTGCGCGGCGAAGTTTGCAATTTGTCGCAAGCATTGTACGTTGCGCCCCGATCAGCGAACTTCTTTTTATGCCTATTGTCAGCCATGTAACGCTGATTCGTTCCTCGATGGTAATACGCGTTTTCTCATGCAAAGAAAGTTCCACCTTCGAATGAGTTCGCTCCACTTTCGATAACGTCGATTTTAATGTAACCGCGGGAGCTTCGACGCTTTTAAATTCATTACTCGTTGAACAGGTTGAGCAAGTTCCCGAAAAGTAGTTACGTAGCCGCTTGTAATGTACATTCGTTTCGAACTATGAGAAAAGCATATAAAGTTAAACGGCTCTTTTTACATCTCATGAAAAGGAATCGAGGGGGAGAGTACCTATTTGTCTTATTCTTCCATGCTTCGACCCGTTAAATCTTCATTTCGCATAAAAAAAATACATTTCGAACGATTATCTTCTATTTCTTATCTAATGCGGGCTATATAAGTGATTCCCAACTGTGGATCGCGAAGTGTTTTCTGCGGGTCGCCACTGTTATTTTTAGTTAGCGATTTTTAGCACTTATTTATTTTAATTATTATGTTAGAATTATATTCTGTAATTCCTTTTTTTTAATGTGTTTTCATTAGCTTATTAAATTTACCTTACCCTATACGGAGGGGAGGAGGTCGCAGGTTATTTGAGTATTATAAAAAGGGATCGCGACTCAAAAAAGTCGATTAAGAAGTTAGAGATTCTCCTACCTGTGCGACTAATTGCAACTTTCGCATTAGATTCGAATTTATACTTGTTACTACAATCTTACGTGGTGGCGTTTCCCTCGATTATACATTTTAACACCCTATCGTTCATATTTTATTCCCGCAGCGTTACTAAACAACTCAAAATAGCTTCGCTCGCTTCCCTGAATTTTTCTTCTCTTTTCTCGGTTCTAAAATTCCTCGTACAAAGAACACGAACGATTTTCTTGTATTTTCAGTGTGATGTCTTAAGATTTTTCTCCTGCATTAACAAGGTTTCTAAGGACCAGTGTAATTGAACAATCTCTCGTGCATTTTAGACGGAACACGCATCACGACCGGTTACACGATAGAAGAGGAGCCAGTGATGTGTGAGTGGACCGAAGAAGAAATTCTGCGATACTTTACAGCCGCTTGGACAAAAGGAGAAGACGAGGGGTATGACGGTGCATCGTTTTCGAGCTTTAAACTCCTAAAAGAGGCTTCCTCGCGATCGAGCGGGGAATACGAAAACGAAACGCCTGGTATATCGATCGACGAGGGCTTTGTCTCTATCCTGTTGACATGTTGCATGGAGCACAAGAAGTACGCCACAGTGTTCTACGATCAGTCAGCAGTTAGCTTCACTCTATCTATGCTCGACGATCTTCGAGTCAGCATATCGAGAAGAGGTCATTACAAAGTTTCGATGGCGGGCGGAGTTAATCTAAAGGTAATCGAACCCCGCGAGATGAGATTCGGTGGAAAGCGAGCACCCAATACCGGGGTATCCCAACGTTTCAAATATTGGGACGTAACGTGAAGTTGTGATTTCGTGGATCTTTGTAAGAAATTTTAATTAATATTACGTTTTGGAGATGAAACGTTCGGTTAAACAGTCGTCGTTAGTTGTTCATACAAGAACGTATGGAACTCCCTTTAGTATTAACCAGAGGTGGGCATTAAGTAAATAAAAAATTATTTAAATAACAGATAAAAAGAGTTAATTTTTTTATTCGCCAAGCATTTCAACTTCAGCGTCGAATAATTTTTTTAAATTCAACTTCAACTTCAACTTCAACTTTAACTTTATTAGTCTCGGCGGCTCGAACGCGCTCCATAAAATTAATCGACGTCGAATAAGGTTAACGTTAAAGTTAAAAATGGAAATTTTTTCCGACGCTCAAGTTGAAACTTGCGACGCATAAAAAAAATTAACTTTATTCGCCACATGACGAATAATTTTTGTAACTTTCATTCTTTATTCGAAATTTTATTAAAATAATAATTTTGCCCGCCTCTGCTATTAACAGCTGGCAAGGTTCATGCCGTGATCGCGAAATTTTGCGCGTTGGTATTTTTCAGTGAGTGTTTCAGTTTGCAATCAGAAGTAAAGCACATTTGTGGGAAGGAGTAGGATTCATAATAAGTAACCTACAAATGTCGCTTCTCTCGGTTCCAATAGTCATCAGACGTGTCATGAACTCTAGAGTTTTTCAAATACAAATTTAACAGTATTTATGAAACTTTTCGGGCACTTACGTGCCGAGCAAAGAACTCGAAAGCAACCATTCAGTAATTAGCGATGTAAGATGCGGCAAGTTTCTTACAATTAGTTTGCTAAGTGAGTTAAAGTTATTGAGTTAAAGTCAGAAGCAATTAAGTTCCTATATCAGTGCGAACAGAATCAGAATCAATCAGACCCCACATTAGTCATAAAAGCAATCGGGCTTATCACTTGGTCAAAGCAGAGCGATCGGGTCCTAACTTAGTTAATCTGTAATCAATTAGATTCAAATATCATTCAGGATCATGCATAAGAGCACTTGGGCTTTCTAGGTAGCTTAGAATCATTAGATAATTGGTAGAGAAAAGTGCAATAATTCGATAACATTGTAATGGACTTACAGTGAGTTAAATTGAAAAATATTTGTTGAACTTTTAAATAACAAGCTTTATGACTGGAAACCTATAAAATGGAAAATACACTATCGCAGTAAAAAAGGGAGAAATTGTATTAACTATACAGGCTGTATACTTTTAGAATGTGGTATGTACTTCTCTCGCTATGTCTGACCTGTCTAACTTGACACCACTGCGCGCCGGCAGTAGTCTAAATCCTTCGCGTCAGACGCTTCGTACGTGTATTTTCAGTAATGAATAACTCGGAGACGAAGCTTGAAACCCAATTTCGTCATTCTTGACTTTCGCCTTATCTTCACCTGTAGAATCACACCCTAAAAGAGACACCTAAGAAATATCTCAAACTTACCAAAAGTAAGTCATTATTGTATTAGTGGTTGACATGTTTTGTGTTACCTTCACTGCATTTAGCGAGTCGCTGATAATGCATAATATTCAGCCGTAAATATATTGAATACATGTGGAGTTGCTGGTTTGAATAGATCCAGATGGTGTCAATGTAACTTCTTATTGACGTAGGGGCCAACTTACCAAACTGTTAACGTCGCGTGAACAAATTGAATGTATAACTGCGGGAAGTGTTTAAACGAACACAGGCGTCGAACACGTCAGCATTTCAAAGTGAATGGCTTCTCATTAGATCGAAGAAGACGGCCTGTCATTGAAGGGCAACGCCTGCGCGATTTGCGGTAACCAGTCAACGTCCACCTACAACTTTTTCCCGTTCGAGTCGCCAGCCGTCATATTCAGCACCAGCGACGTCTTCGGAAATATCTTGGAAATCAAGGACGACGGTACGACGCGTTATAGCCGCGGAAGGCAGCCGCCTGGCTGTTGGAAATCCACCTCGGGAGCGGACGTTGAGGAATCAAGCAATGAGGAAGATAGTCGGGAGGAGTCACGGTGGGGCGAGTCAGAGGGGAACGAAAATCACGAGCATAAACAGGGTTGCGACCACGAGAGACTTTGCCACCAGACCAGAAGCAGGGGATGCAGAATATTTTCGGTGAATCGAGATCTGACGGCCAACGAGTACCATCATCGATCTGCCAGGCAGAAGGCGGAGCTCGCGGCGGTCTTCGATAACGAGACGAGCGTGATCTTGTATCCAACTTCGCGCAGTCCAGAACTTCGCCGTCTGATTACATTTGAGACGGTGAAACCTAAGTCACGATCAAAGGATCTGCTATCATTACGGGTTAGATAATCGGGCCAGCCAGCCCCGCTATCGTTTGCTTCCTCTCGTCTTTCCGCGACTGCTTACTTTAACAAAGTAGCCTTTGAACTTGAGCCACCGACGAAGAAAATCGATGGTACGCGAAGGGAATTGTACAGAGTCTGCTTTCTTAATTCAAGGGGGCGAGTTGGCCAATGGGGGAGACCGGGGAATACGATAGAGATTCGAAGTCCTCTGCATTGGGATTAACTTGCTCGATGTAAAGATTGAGATAATATTTATCCTGACAGTGATCATCGAGAACAGTTTGTGTTTCTTGTTATTCTTTTATTTCATTGCTCACGGGGTGCTGGGAATATTCTCAGCAATGTTTCGACGTAATTGAAAGTATCATACGATTTCATCATAAGAATAAGGAAATTGATAGATTTTTTTAAGATTTTCTGTACCTTCCACTACCTGTCCTCTTATTTTTACTTTATTAATGCTAGGTAAGAAAATTGAAGCCAACGAATTTTGACAGAAGAGACTTAATCCGTAGCACTTACTCGATCCCATACGATTGGCCATTCCCGTTCGGCAAAAACGGCGATGGAATTCGGAACAATACCCACGATCTACCTTTCACCGGTGCCATGGAGTGTCCCGTGCCCAAATTATTGAAAATTCGTATCCTATGCAGTTTCAAGGAACCAGGTGGAAACGCAGTGATCGATATCCAAAGAGCACTCGGACGCTATTGGATGTCCGTTAGTGAATTAATGTCCTTTTTATGAAGCTACTGCCAGATGTTCCAATTAAATTATTCGGCCAGCTACCGCCTTTCTTTTGCATATTATGCAAAGTTATCACCGTTTGTATCGGTTAAATTATTCAGTCAAATAACGCCCCCTACCCCGCGGCGAAAAAGCTTTCCTCTATTCAATCTAATTTATTGCAACGCCATCATCATATGATTAATAAAAAATGCAAATTAGATTGTTCAAAGGTGACTCGGTGATTTGAAAATGTGTATAACTTTGCATCAGTATGCATTTAATTCGGAGTCGATGTTAATTACTGCGCCCTGTGCGTTTCATATAATTGAAGAGTCCTTGCAGAAAACACTGTAAGTACTAAAAATCAAAATTTTCAGGACAGAGAAAAATCTTCCGTGAGTTTATATTATTTACGGAAATTAATTTGTTTTAATTGCTGAATATGCTTAAGGGGACTAGGCAGTCGAAAAATCGATTTTGTATTGCATTTTCCGAAAGTACTATCTTTTCTGAAGAAAATGCCGCTTGGTTTATATTAAAATTCGCCAAATTGTTGATTTGGCAGCTAAAAAGGTGAAGCGGTAACTTATAGAATCGCCTTTGCCCAGAAATTTTAAACGCATTTTTCTCGAATCTTTCTTTCTCTTGGTTTTCGGCTAGTTACGAATGAACGGATGTTCAGATCGACTTAAAAGAAATGCAGGATGTATAAAACATGTGCCATTTCGTGCTACACCTCTGATATAGTCGGTAAAAATTCAGGATTTTTATCAAAATATTAAAAAGTCACGGACTTTTAGTAGCGCACAAACACGACCGAATATTTATTGAAATAAGATAGACTAGAGTATTACCATTGGCACGTAGAACATTTTCCGGTAGAGACTAGAGTATTACCATTGGCACGTAGAACATTTTCCCAGAGAATTTTTTTTCTTCAAATCTACCACATAAATGCCACCGATGTCACATTCCAATACACATTTTCAATCGTAACCAGTTAGTTGGCAGTGCCGTTGGACCGTCCATCGCCACAAACGGAGAAGAAGGCAGGCAGGAGAAAGAGGAGATAGCTTACGGATATTTGGAGGACATTCTGCAAGACCTGGCGCTGGGTATCAAACAGGCGATTGACGTTGCAACGTACAGAAGCGGCTTGGAAAGGCAGTCGAAGGTATCGAGTGTGAAGGCGCCACAAAGATCGATCAAACTCGACGAACTACTCAAGCAAAGAGCTTCGAAGAAGGAGGCGCTTCAATGGTACAAACGCTGCATGAGGGAAGGATGCGTTGTACCGTACTTCCAGAATATCACCGGAACGTGTTTCCTCTTGATAGAGGGTTGCGTGGAAAACGCTCTGGCGATATCGCTACCGGGTCGATCGTCTACTGGGCTTCACGAAAGTGAAGAGATTTTGGTCCACGAGGATGACACATGCTCTGAACTTTTATCGAATTTAGACTTCTAGCAAAATTATCATCGGTACTAAATTAGGTCGGCCAATGAATGTTCCATTTATGAAACTTTGACCGTGTCACTTAAGGGGGAACACCATTCTGACGGCTGAAAAAGTAAGCCATTTTTAAGAATTTTTTTCAGGAATAATTTACAGTTTTCACAGAAAATTTGTATTACCTACGTTTAGTACAATGTCTTAAGAGACTATACAATAGAAAATAAATAGAAAAGCATGCATAAATTTTAATATATTAATTAATATATCGTTACCCCTTAACGGAAATGCACGAGATTCGCGCCACTCTTTTGGTCCAAATGTTGCACACAGCGCGCAACATGTACAACAATATATTGAAGACACGAGGTACGCTACAAAAAAGTTTATGAAATAATCGAGTTCAAAGTCAATGCTTCCCTAACCTTCGATATGTGCACGCACACACAACCCGGTTCTTCCCCTAAGGGGAAAGCAGTAAGAAGAAACTTCACAGTAGTTTAAAATATTCACAACACCTTATTTATTCGGTCAGTGGAAAAGTTCGTTCGCTTTATTGAACCAAAGTGTTTATTAAAAGTAAAAATGTATTCCGCGTTTCCTTAATAAGAGTATTTACCTCGGCTATCTATCTTTTCTGGTAAAAGTAGGATAATAAAAAAAAAACATTTCCACAACTTTCTTACAAATAAAATACCGCGCACAAATTTTCAATCAGTCCCGCGTTTGGAACCTCCCCCGTTCAAGAGAAGTTAGCAACTCGTCCGGTCATCGTTGTCACGCTTTAAAACGAATCCGAAATACTCGTGCGCCGCAGACTGCACATCGAATTATGCTAACTGCCTGCACTTGGGCATCATCGGGCGTTCGCATTTAGCTCTCGATACTGGATGCCAATATCGACGGAACGCCTCGAACTCGAGCACTTGTTTAATATAGGCGTATCATCCGGAGGGGGGGGTGATGGCATCGACGCTCAAGGCGCGGGCATTCTCGTCCCGCATGCACGTTTTTAGCAGCTGGTGATTTCGGGACGCGTGGCGGGAATACCGAGGGTGGCGAGTTAGAAAAGGGCAGCGAAGGCCGTAAAGGGGTAACAGCCGTCACAGTACCATATGCCTCGCACATTACTCGCGAAAGTAGGGAAGACTCGTAAAAGTATGGCACACGCTTTTTTATTCCCCGCCCCGTTACCTTCCCGGCGTTCTTACGATTCCGTCTTCCTACTCGAGCACCGTCGGACTTTCTTTTCTCGCGATTAACGCCTCCCTTTCTTTCGGTTTTCATTACCAGACGCTTCGGTTGCATCGAGCACTGTTTCTACAATGCTCCCCCGACTCCGCCCCCTCGTACCCGCCGCGTTTTCTTTCTCCCGTTTGCCGCGAAATATAAAACGCCTCGCGGAGGAGGTTTCGCTGTTTGGGTGCCACCTGCGCGGCGTGTTACCCGAGACAATAAAAATGTAACGGCGTTTTATTTTTATTGTCACTCGGACGCCGTGGGAAAAACTAAGACGTTCTCGAAGGAGAATGCGGATTATTGCTGGACGCGACCTGGATGACACTAATCGCGAACGGAAGAGCGTAAAGTGGGGGAAGGGGTGGGAAAGTGAATAGAAAGGGGAGAAATATTTTCAATGTAACGATGCAGTAGGTCAGGGCTCGCGGGTTGCCCAGCCCTGATCTACCCAATCTGCCGGTTGTTCCAAGTTGGAACTTCCAACTCTGCTTTCCCTCCGGAAAGCTCGCCTTTCCGAAAAGGACTCTGCCCCCTCCCACTACGCACGCTGTCCAAGTCGCCCGCATGCCCAAATATGGGCATTCCATCGTCGCGCACTTTCTCGCCCCGACAAACCCTTGCGCGCGTCGCTGGGCCCAGTGACGTGTTGGGCTTTCCCCAACGGGCCTGTCTCCTCCGAGGTTCTCAACGTCTCAGATCCACATACATTGCTAAACCTATTCCGATGCTACATATTGTACAGCTTCAAATGCACAGCTTGAAATTCTAGTATAAATGTCCTCGAACAGAATCTTGGTTTCGAAAAATTCGGTTTGGTCTTTGGCTTTGAATCTTACCCAAGTGCACGTGTACCTACTCCGCGGATCTTCAGAGTTGATTTTCTCATAAACGAAGCTCCCTCTGAAGAAATTCTATTGTACATTATCAGTTTATTTTTACACGAAAAGTCGCTCACTTAACAGTTCCAAGTTTTACTACCAATTCACTGGTTCTCTATATAACTTTGATTGAAAGCATTTGAATTTTAAATGCTATTATAAATTTTGAAATTATGGTAACAAAACTAAGTACTCATTGTCTACTAACTACTAAAGTTTAGTTGCGACGAATCGCAGCAGTTCAATTACTATAATTTTCAACATGTGGAACATTGTAAATACATTCTTTTTCGTACACTTTATGGACTAATAAATAATGCGTAATAAGTATTTTGTATTATTTTTCTTAATGCAACCCCTAAAAAGAAATCCTAAAATCATTCTTTTTCGCCGCGTCTAAACTTATGTAACTCCTTAACGCTGGAAAGAATGTACCGTTTACTATGAATTCTACCGAACGTTCTTTCAACGAGATAAGTTGCATTTCTTTTCAGTATGATGCTTCCTTGAGAAATGTCTTAAAGACTGCTTCCCTCGTATAGCTTGTGGAATCGCACGATGTCGCCCAGGGATGCACAGTCGACTTCGTATTTCCGCTGGGCTCTGGACCTCCTGAAAGATTTCGCTCACGTATTTTTAACCTATATCATTTTCCCTTCCAAAACGTCATGTGACGTAGCACGATGGAGAAAAAAAACTCGTTCATCTCATGTATTCCTCCTTCTGGGGTTGGTCTCACGAGAATCCCTATAGGCCGGGCGGTTCCACGGCATTACCTTTACCATTCATGCTTCACCTGCTTTATTAATGGTAGAAACTGTATGGAAATATATTCACGTTTCCCTGTCAGAAAATTACACTAAGAAGATTATAAGATGCAATACTGAAATAATACAGCTTGTTGCCTTGAGTGATATGTAGGATTCAGCGTAATTTCTGGAACCAACAAAGTATACGTGACTCTGCATGTAAAAACCAATCGAAAATGTGCGATGAAATTTTTCCGTACGTGTGAAAGGTAAAGTAAAGTAAAGGGTTGCGAACAGAATGAAATATTTTCGATTATGCCACGAATTACAGCGCATCCTGTATATTATTTCTTTCAGCACCTTGTTCCAGGATAAAGAGAAGTGTAAGATGTAGAATCGAAAGAGCGTAGTAGATATATCAGTGCCTATGAAACCGAAGCCCCTCTGCTTAGTAATAAGTACATACAACTGCAGAACCTTATCCTGGCGTAGTCGAAATATTAAAGATAAATTGCTAAACGATCAACCGTTCTGCGACATTCACTTCTCTCCATAGTAATGTTCAATCTAACATACCTACCTATATTTCAGCTCTCGATATGCTAGTGCAATAAAGAACAAGATGAAAAGCTATAATAAAGATCGTGTAACATACATACAGTTATCAAAACGAGATATGTATTTCCATTTCACCAAAAATCTTTTCGTGCTGCGGTCCCTATGTTATTCTGCCTCCGACTCATGAATCCTGATTCTGAAACAGAAAAACAATTGTGCAAATCTCGCTTTGTGTTATCAGTGTTATCACTCTCTCTCTCTCTCTCTCTCTCTCTCTCTCTTTCTCCCCCCTTTCTGCTCCTCTCTCTCCCTCCCCTCCCCCCAACTTTGAGTCCCGTTTAAATGTGCTCCCAATTCATTATTAATTTTCAGAGTTTCAACTTTTAATTACTATTCCAGTTAAAATCCGATTGCCCCGAGTTTTAACATACTTCTGTTAAAATCTGTTAGGATTTTGTATACCACCGACCCTCTACCTCCTAAAATTAGTCGACTACTCGTTTCATGAAACGAATTGGTCTTTATTTTTTCTTTTGTCATGCCCGTGTTGCGAACGGTGCTATCAGTCACGCAAGGAGATACATATCAAGCAAGAAACAGACCAAAAACAAACGAACACGTATGAAGAGGGTTGGAGGACGGGGGAGGGGGGAGGGGAGAAATTTCGAAGTATTGCGCAAATATATCGAGTTGGGCCGGGTTTAGCCTGGGCGTGTATACGGACGTTTACGTATCACGTTATTGGACAAAAGTTGCACCATCGGTTTTAGACGCGACGCGATCTGATTTATCGCCCAGCGTGGATTTTTCGGTACGAGAGGGAGAAACTACGAGACTGGCCATTTTTCTCAGGCTACAGCTGGATAACGTGCAACTCTCTCCCCCCTCTCCAGTCTACCTCTCTCTCCTGAGCTACCCTCTCTCTCTTGCCCCCGTTCACCCTCATTCCCTGTTGTTCTTTCCCGCTACCCGCGAAATATATGAACTCTATACGCTCGCTGAGCCCAACGATGGCGAATCTATCCGGTCGTTGCTTCCAGTAAGGCTAAAGACAGTTAACATATCATGGTAGACACCGGCGATATAGATCTCGCACGTGTGCACCACCGATCGGTTCGCAGGGCCCGCGAGCCTCGATCACAGAGGAGGCTCATTCTGTTCCGGGGAATTGATATTATCACTGCACGATATTAACCGCGTCCTTTGCTGGCAACCGCTCGTGGCCGCCCCAACACCCATCGATCAATATCGCGTCGCAGCGTTGTTCATATTATTCAATAAAATCCCAAACGACTGGCAATTTAATTTGACCCGTCAACTCCTCCGCGTACGTGCGCCGAGCTTTTGTCATTTGCGCTGAGTAATTAATTTCCGATCGGCAATTGAATAAACGTTGGCCTTTGACTTTCCATAAGTCTCTTTGCTGCGAGCGCGGTTTTCCCTACCTGTATATTTCGCGACGAATGCGACGGGCTAGAACGTGCCGGCACGATGTATATAGGTCGGTTCACTGATTAGAGGCCGTTGGATATTTTATTAAATTACAGTTTGCATCTTTATCGTGTTGATATAAATAAATGAATGCCGGTGGAACTTGTCCAAGTGGGAAATTCCTGGGAAAGCAGGGTCTACGTGCATATACAGGGTGTCCCAGTGTTGATGGTACAACCGGCGAGGGGGTGGTCCTGCGTGAAATAAAAAGTCGAATGCGTAGAATAAATTTCTTTCATTCGAGGCTTTATTTTTGGAGGGTTTAGGTTGTTTTTATTTGTAAACCCACTCGAAGCAGACGGAGAAATATATAATAACAATAAAATATTGATAAGGTATTACGTATGATATTGTGTAATGCTATTTGTAAACAACACGTTAAGGGGAATCCTATTTTATCGGCTAAAAACACATAGCCAAATTTAGGATTTTTTTTTAAGAAACTAGCATTTCGATTCATCTGAAATTCGGGCCATGCTTTTATGCATCCTTGAAGAAGTTGCAGTTTTTTTTTTATTCATTTTTAATAATAAATATGGGAGTTATGCATCACGCCGCTCAAAACTCGTCGTCCGCTGGTGTGCATGATATTTAGCTTCCAGATAATCTGAAACAGAAAAACGAAACGGCGTTTTGCTTTGTACATATGTAGCTTCAATTTGATGAACCAGAATACCGCTCAGTTCTATATTTTTTTGTTACATAAGAAAATTGGCGCAATATTGGATCGCAAAAATTAAAGGTTCAGATCTTTCAGTTTGAAAACTCTCCACACTGCTCAATACATTTTTTTATTTTTTCCTGGTTCATCCACTTCAAGCTACATATGTCTAAAATAAAACGCCGTTTCATTTTTCTGTTTCAGATTACCTGGTAGATAAATATCATGCACACCAATGGCCGGCGAATTTTGTACGGCGTGATGTTCGACCATGCATAACTGCAATATTTATGGTTCAAAATTAATAAAAAAAAACCTGCAGCTTCTTCAAAGATGCATCAAAATATGGTCCAAATTTCAGATGAATTGAAACGCTGGGTTCTTAAAAAAAAAATCCCAAATTTTGCTATGTTTTTAGTTCAAAGAATAGCATTCCCCCCTTAAGTGCATGTGATAAGGGCACACGCACTTGAAGAATATTCAAAATTTATTTTCTCAGAAATAATGCCTCAAATGAAAAAAAATTAATTCTATATTTCCGACTTGTTTTTTCATCCAGAATCTTCGTACAGTGGTACGGATCTCAGAACACACGATTTCATCGCGACTCAAAATTTATTTTTGGGTTAAAATTTGTATTCGAGTAGAATTAACCTCTCCATAGACGAGGGAAGTGTTACTAAAATGCTAGACTTTTATTTATGAATTTTTGATTGAAAATACAAATACAAATTTTAACCAGAAAATCAAATTCCATGGCCTAATAAACGCCCCTTATCAGCCGTTTTTATAATGAATAGTCGTGTCTATTTAACGTAAACACATGTATTACACAACGTATTTTTTCCGTGATTTCTGAGATCCGTACTACTGTGCATCGATTGTGCTATCAATACTGAAACACCCTGTATGAAGAAGTTTTGAATAAGTAATGTAGAATACATTTCGTGTACACTTGGGTCGTTTCAGTAACGTCTAAATTCTACGGCAAATTCTCCGCATTAAGCCTTCTCCTTAATGAAGCCAAGAAATTTGGAAAGTTGTTATTAAGATGAAGCGCGAAATTTAATTCCCGTGCTAAGTGAAAACTAGAACGCGTAGTAATTAGAAGGGAATAACGTTTTGAACTTTCGCACGGAAATTATAAGTGGAATTATTATGCTTGAAAATTTTCAGCAAGCAAAGCCTCAAACTCCGATGTTACCATCATGACTTGCGTTATAGTTATTGAATAATTTACGGTAGATAGTAAATTATTTTGTTGACGATATTTACCGAACTGTTGTGTAAGAAATATTCAACAAAATCACGTTCTTATGAGACACAGCGTGCTTTAAACTAAATATAAAAGTATATCAGAATATAATTCAAAGTATTCAATAGTCAAAAACTGTTCAGTTCTGAGAAATCTGGAAATTGATCCGGCATAAGCAGCACGTGAGTTTTGTTGTATTAATGCTATAATTTATTTGTTCTTATTCCCTAAATATTGCGATACGATATAAATCTCTTTGTTTAGTGTTGTGATGTAATGGTGAGGTTTTCAAATCCCACAGCTGTTGACGTTTTTTAAAGGTGTTACTTTAAAAGAAGAAGTGACGTCTAGTCGCGTCAACACCATTAAAGAATTATGGTTTTTTAAAGGTATATTTAACGTTATAAGTCACACTACGGGATGCGATGTAATTTTATGCACGAAATGGTACTCCATCGACTAATAATTCCCTATATATACAGTAAGAAAGTACATAAAATTCTGCCTCTTTTTTCCTTTGCCTCCAAGTGCGTCCCCCCTGATTCTTTAAATAATCAACAAATTTACCAATGATCAATCAATTTCTGCCATTTTACTTGAGTCGAAAGGACGCGTGAAGAAGGAAAACAGATTGTCAGGATTGAAGTACCTTAGTGGAAACACATTTTTACAAGTGGTCGGATGGGAAATAGATTCGACAGTATTTATTCGCTGTAAGTTCATAATTCAAAGGCAGATTCCCTGCCACTGCCATTTTCGTCATCACAACAGTTCATTCTGCATAAGTATAAAGAATATTAAGGACAGCCACTAGCTCGTAGCATACAACTTAGGAACCAAATCATACCTATTGCTAGAGAATACTCTATTTACTCTCCGTTGCTTTAATGATTTATAAATAGTTACTGGCGGCTGTCTGTCGCCAGCTAAACGGACACCGGAAATCAACCTTCTTTACTGTCAGAGTGAAAGGGGGATGGGCGAAGTGGAGAGGGTAAAAACGGTTGCAGCATTCGAAGCTCTAAGTTGGGATTGTTTTTGTTGAGAATTCGAGAAGTCATAGGGACAGAGATACGGTCGATCCACGTGGGGCGTCCTCGTTGGCGGACGTGATCCGATTTCGGATTCAGCTGTTCTCCATCGCGCCCTACACTTTTGCCCGTGCCAGGAGCGAACATATACCTTCCCGCGATTTTCGCATCTTAAAAATTCCCTCGCAAACTGTCGCGTACCGTTGGCGAACCAACTGATCGTGCTTCCGCTCCGCTCTCGTCCGTGCACGCTCCGCTTTACGACGATCCATTTCCGCTCCCCTGACGTTACATTCGTCCCCGGATACAACGGAACCTTTGTTGGAAGAAAAAAAGCGTGATGAGCGATCGGTGGAGCACTACAACAGTGATGCGAATAATTCTTCCCTCGGTCGCTCTCACGTTTCAAATGTTTCCCACTGGGCACAATGGCGGGCAGTAATAGCAGTAGACTAAGTGTACCTATAGGATTTAATTTCTTATAGAAATAACGAATTATTATTCAGTTCATAATGCGTTATTTAATGAAATTAAATACCAAATAAATCTACGCAATCTTAAAACTTGCAAAATTCAATTAGTATCAAATTCATTTTTATAAAATTCAATTACCCTCCAATAATCAAACTAATTTAAATATCTCCAATAAAATTAAATACCAAATAAATCTACAGAATCTTAAAATTTGCAAAATTCAATTAATATCAAATTCATTTTTATAAAATTCAATCACCCTCCAATAATCAAACTAATTTAAATATCTCCAATAAAATTAAATACCAAATAAATCTACAGAATCTTAAAATTTGCAAAATTCAATTAATATCAAATTCATTTTTATAAAATTCAATCACCCTCCAATAATCAAACTAATTTAAATATTTTCAATAAAATTAAGTACGAAATATATAATATTTTACAGTTCTGAACGGTAATAATACGAAAAGTAGAAAACGTTGCTTGGTTGATTTTAATTTCAAGCATAGAGCCTAAACCTTAATTATTGGAATTCATGTAAAGAAGATATTGAACATATTGATGAGTTGCTTTTCGTTCAAAGTTAAAAGCGTGCATGCTTTGCTGTAATATAGCTGCTATTTGCACCATTTTATTCGTGTGGGCAAAGCGATACATTTTTCGCTTGCAATTTGTTTCGCGTATATTATGCATAATATACATATGTATGTATCTTAGCTCACATTGCCAGTTCATTCCCAGCATTCTTCATTTTCGACACAGTGCCGAGTATGGTATTCTATAATATCTCTAATTGATATTATACATATATAAAATAAATATATATTCCATTAATTAAATATATTAAATAACTATATATTAATAAATTATTTATATTCCTAGTGTTTGCAATTTTCTTATTAGAATGTATAAAGTAACTTTTCCCTGCGGTGCTAATCGCTTCTTTATCTCCTCCTTTTAATCCTACACTTTTAATATACGTCCAACAGCTCGGTTATTTATTTGTGATTTAAATCTAATAAATGATAGATGCGCCCGTAACAGGTACCTACCTACTACAGTTTTAATGAAAAGTGATTTTCAACTACACCGAATGCATTGAGCTAGACCACTGAGTTTGATCAACCAGTATTGCATGAATTGCGTGTCATTAAATTCGCAGATAGATTTCGCTTCGTTTAACATCAAACGTATTTTCAATCGAACGGACCACAATCTTCTTTTCCCCACTGCATAATTCGCAAATTTGTTGTTTCCAAATGCGTTTCGGCTTTGGTGACAAATTTCTAGCAGTCGTGTCCAGGGAGCGTGGAATTTTTTTAAAATGTTGAGAAATACGCAAATTCTTCTGCGTGCTTTATTTTTCACATTTCACTGCAAAATTGTTTAGACACTTTAAGTTAATTTATCTTCAACCTACTGCAAACAGAATTTCTCGTAGCTGATAGATCATTTTAATCCATCTCCATTTTTGTATATTCCGTATATCTCTATTGTATAATAAATAATGTAAAAACAAAAATGAATTGCCTACCCCGCTATTACTCACTAAAGCATATACATTTTTGGATAGACGCTTTAGATTCTTTTCCACGAACTAATATTTCCCGAGTCTATAGGTACAAAAGTTTCCCAAAAGACCAAACCAACTTTTCCGACATTATTTTTCTCAAATTCTAAAGCGAAGATTTAAAGCGTTACCGCTTTGTTTGTTTTCGATGCACGTAATAAGCATGCGTTTCCCTTCGGAGTCCACGGATCTCCAGTGGGGATTTTCAAAAAGCCAACCCTCGCGGCTATGGAAAGCTACACTCGACCGCAGGTGAATAAGAGATGAGAAGACAGCTTGGTATTTTCGGTACGAAGCGATCGTCGGCTGTGCAAATCTTGTTTTTTAAACGCTGCACAATTAGGGCAACCTCCCCAGTGAACCTCCCCATACATTCTTCGTGGACGGGGGTAGAAAATAAAGAACTAGGCAAATTTTAAGCATACGCTGAATAGATTAAATATGTATCTAAAAGAATCATTCATCAAATCGCTTGAAACATTGTTTTGCGTCGAACAGTCAACGAGTGGCTCGAAACCATTCGAAATTTCTGGTGAAACACCACGAACTTTAGTGGTTAACTACTTTGACGTGGCCGAAGCGGTGCACGAAGTTTAATTATCAAGTCCTTGCCTGTGATTGGTGGAATTGTCAGATGAAAGCTCAAACCGAGTGGAATATATTCCTTGAGAATATATTAAAGCCTTTATATAACACCGATCACAATAAAATTCCACCTAAAATAACAAAATGCGCATGGAACGCAACAGGAATTCATTTTTTCAATAAAACAAAACAGTGCTTCATACAAACGGTGATTTAAAATAAGATACAATTTTTATTCGTTTCAAAAGAACTGGCCCCATTCTGCTCTGGTTCATCTGTGGTCGTGCGTGGTTGGAGTGTTAATTAATAAATAATTATAGTGGTCGATAAAAGTGTCCGCGATCGGTATGGAAACTAATACAGCAGGACCAAGTGGGACCAAGCAAAAATTCATCGCAACGGAATCCAGGCATTCAGTAAGCTTCTCTCCAATTATCGACTTGTTACGTTCTTGCTGCGCCACAGTGCGGGCAACGGGGTTTTGGTACTCGAACAGCTTAAATGGAAGAAAAACTTTTGATGGCTCGGTAATAGATTCTTAAAGGAAAAGTTCTTGCGGCGTGGAAAATTGTTTCTTCCGTTCGAAAGAAGTAGAACGT
The DNA here is from genome assembly GCF_050908995.1 of Andrena cerasifolii. Taxonomy (NCBI): domain Eukaryota; kingdom Metazoa; phylum Arthropoda; class Insecta; order Hymenoptera; family Andrenidae; genus Andrena; species Andrena cerasifolii. The sequence continues at coordinate 8,665,235 of NC_135123.1, forward strand.
TTTAGAGGAATCGCGATAATTGAACCTTATGTTTAGTTTGTAGAACGATTATCTCTCTAACCGACGAACCCTCCGCAAGTGTAATCGATAAATGCCGATAGTTTTGCTGGATATGAAAGTTGGTAGAGTCTGAACTTCATTGGCATTGAATACACCATTTTCAAACGACTATGTAAACTTTTTACTAAGTAGTTAGGTCGTCCAAATTGAAAAATCTCGGTGTTAAATAAACATTACTATTTAACCAATCATTTTACCCAAACGTTGCTATTAACTAATTTGTAGTAATTCGTTTATAAAGTGTAATCGAGGACCTTGCAGCAGAGTTGGGCATTAACTAAATAAAAAATTATTTAAATAACGCATCGAATAAAATTTAATGTTTTTATTCGACGAATAATTTTAATTTTTTTATTCAAAACCAAAATGGCAAATAACTGCGTTCTTGCAAATTTTCAGCCTCCACCCATTACCCTGCTGCAAGTCAGAGGCAGCCCCGGATTTGAAAAATTCGCCAAAAATAGAAATAAAAACTTATCAATTCAATAACTACTACTTATTGTGTGAAAATATATATATATTTCAATTAGTGTTCTCTTTTCAATGTTAAGTCGAAGCAATAATTTTATAAACAGTTTTCTCTAATTTACTCAAAGTTGAAAAAAAATGGAGATGCACCCCTCTTGCTGCAAGGTCCCCGATTTGATTTCAAACCGTAAAATAAACGAAATTCAAAGTAGGTACTACTCGCTTAAAATTGTACCAAAAATACTAGCAACCCACGTTAATTTACTTGACAATCTCTTAGTACGTATTTCCATCCCAACTTGCCATCTCAAAATCTCTGTCTTTACATCTCATTATTTCTACTCAATACGTTGTCCGTATCGAAGCACGTCTGCACCATGCTCCCTAAATGTCTAATTACCGCAACTTCAAAGCCCAACGAATTTCAATTCAATAGCTTTGACGGAGTCAGCTCCATTGCCCATACACCTCGGTTTTTCACGTTCTGCGAAATTCACCGCGGCCACGGCGAATCTACAATTTCGAGCGTCCACAAAGTGAATCGTTATCGGAGGAAAAATTTCATCCCTGGCGAACGTTGCCCACGTCGCGGGACGAGGGGTAAGTTAGTATGTGGCTCACGGTCGACCCCGCGGAGAAGCAGATAACTCGGTACGTAATAAAAATGATCGTCGATAAGCATTCGAAACAGAAACTTCGGGGGATCGTTCGCATGGCGGACGCGCACAGGCCACGTACGCGAGGGTGGGTAAGCGGACATAATTCCTGCTTGTTACGCGAGGCGATGCAGTCGTCGAAAATTATTCCTATTCGTCGAACCACGTCGTTTACGTCTCAATAGCAGGCCAACCTTTATAAAAAAAAAACCATGGACCATTCACTCAATTGGTTACCAGTTAAAACTGAATATTTAGATTTCGACTCTGTACTTACCACTTCAGAAGTGCTCAGATAAAATTAGTACGTACAGTGAGTCACAGGTTTTCTCACACAAAATAAGAAGAATAACTATTTAATTATGAAAGCCACTACCTTGCTTTTGCTTGATGCCTAGATGAACATCATTTGACCCATAACTTTAATACTAAAAATAACATTATATGCACAATGTATTTCGACAAATCTGACATTCTTTCATTAACAAATTTGTAAGTGACTGTATATCACGATTAGGACTCAATATTAACATTCGTACATGAATGAAAGATGTATACCTATGGAATAGATCCTTTACCTATCTATGCGCTATTATTACTAATGTTTACAAATAAATTTTACTGTCATCCTTTACCTTACAACACTGAATGCATAATGAACACAAGACACCCATCATAACCAATGGTACATTGCCAGACTTTTAACAAATCTAAGCCTCCTGGTTGAAACTATGGAACATAGTTTCAAGAAGACAAAGCTTACAAATAAAAACCTAGAAAAGTGTTATAGTGTTACGCAAAGATTTAATAGTGCCATGAATGTAGGATGAAGCGAAATAGTTAAGACCCTTGAGTGTTCTGCTGATGAATCACGAACTCAAGTTCTTTAATTAGTACTTAAAGGTCCTCGGACGCGCGTGGATATGATACAAGTAGGTACACAAGTACAGCTCTGCGACAGGTGAGGAAGAACGCATTTAGTAGTTTGCACACTTAGGGATATCACTTTACACACCACTTGAGTGGCTCCCGGGTTAGTCACTGTATCCGTGTAAAGCAGGGTGCAGCAAAGTTCTTGGTATGCACGCCAATTAGTCACGCAATATTAAGTTGGCGTGCGACAGGGAAAATCGGGAGTGTCGTTGCAATGTGCAAGTCGCAGGGAACGATTTAGCATGCCCGCCGACCCAGTTGTACATCGTCCAGATGAGAACGAACAATTTGTGGTGTTTTTAACAAAATCAATGCGGCTGAATCTTCGAAGGCTGGACAACAGCCAGACTCTGACGTCACCTCGAAAGGTACAGCGAGTGTCGGTTCGAATCCTCGCTCTGCAAATGTACCAGCCCTTTTACACGTTCCTGCGCAAAAAGCACAGGCATAGGGCCAAGCAGACCAGCAACCGTTCCGAAATGGAGAAACAATAGTTCTACAAACCGAAGGTGTGGTGCAACGAACTAAGCTGGGAATCTTTATGGATGCATTGCCTGGCAAATAACAGTGTTTGCGCTGCCTTGAACGTATAGTAACCTCTAAGGGATGAAGAAGATTTGGCTGCAGCATTTGAATGCCATTCAATTCTTTGCGTACTAAAAACGATTCTCTCGAATCGTTGTTTCAGCTTTGTATGCTCAAGGTAGCAATTTAAGTGGATCTTTGGCGTCCAAGTGTTATATGTCACATATTACAAAAGCGATTAACACGGTTAATCAAGTCGAGATTGACAGTTGTTGGACACAAGTGCGACGGTTACTGAATCCAGACTAGCTATATTGTTTCCAACAGAGGCAGATTTGGGTATAGGCTAAGTAGGCTGCAGCGTAGGGCGGCCAATTTTGGGGAGCGGAAAATTTTGGAGGGCGGCCAATTTTGGGGAACGACAAATTTTCGAGAGTGACAAATTCTGGGATGCAACAAATTTTGGGAAACGACAAATTTTGAGCGAAAGAGATTGGAAAAGATACACGAAGGCTTGAGAATACTTTAAAAACAATTCACTTTGTTTCATCTACCAAATTAGCAATAACTCATAGATATGTAAATTGCCACATTGGATTAATTTGGAAATTGTCTCGACTCTTTTAAATTAAAATATTTGATGATATTCCGCGGAAAGGACGGCAGACGCTTGTTAGCTTAGGGGCGGAAAATCTTCAAATCCGCCCCTGGTTTCCAAATATGATTGAAATGCAGTTAATAGAGGTAGCTTTTAGTTGCAGTGCCTTGCAATAACAGCGATGTCGTGAAAGCAGCAAAAAGAAAAGTCAGTAGCGTTTTAGAATGTCGTTTCTGAAGTCAGGACCCCAGAGATGTGTTCAGTACACTTGTACATTAGTACTGTGAGCACCAGAAGTGCGTAGGGATGTGATCAAACTAGTGCAGCTTTCTAATGGATGACAAACGCACTTCACGGTTTGTACCTTCAGGGATATCACCATACGTATCTACTATTGTAGCGTGCCCCATCTTGGTCGCTATATCTCTGCAAGGCGCAGTACGTGACGGCTGTCCAGAGGGAAATTAGGAAATGCAAGGGAAGGGGATATTTTTTGGACAGGAGAAATGCGGAGGAAAATCTGCAGGTAATTAAGGAGGGTCCAGTTCTCGGAGTTATGGAATTTAGGGTACCATTATGGCATGTGCCGGTGTACAGAATTTATGAGGTGGGTGCGCGCCTCGCTAGCCCTCCAGAGGTTGCTTCGAACTCAGTGGATTACAATACACACTTAAATAATAAAATTCGAAACGGTGGGAAATAAAGGCTAGGAAACGAGTGATTGTAAAGGTTTCCTCCATCGATATATCAAGGCTTTAAGCGCGGAGGTGAGTAGAGCGGTAAGTGCCATTGGACGCCTGCTGTTTGAACCGACAATGAATTTCTACTTGAAATTTAACGTCCGTTGAGGAGAGCTGGTTAAAAGGCGATAAGAAATCTCAGAACGGGGAAGATCTCCCCGGACTTGAAGACAGCCTGGATATAATAAGAAGCCCTGGGTTGAATAATGCCGGGTTATATTTCTCGAGGTTTCGTGACGGTCGAAACTCATTCGTGGACCTACTCCGGCTATTGCTCTCGCTGAGTTGTCTGGCCCCTTAAAGGGGGAATCTTATTTAATGGGCTAAAAACATAGCAAAATTTGCGACTTTTTTTTTAAACCAGCAATTCGATTCATCTGAAATTTGGACCACGTTTTTATGCACCCTTGAAGATAGTCATCTTATACATATCACTTTAGGAATTCTCGATTCGTTAGTAACCAATGAGAATTTAGTCAGGATACAGTAACGATTCCAATAGTTAATGACTCTTCTTAAATAGTTAGCATACAGATAACTATTCTTACTTTGTCAATATTAGGAATCACTTAGGCTTCCAGTAATTCGTTAGCCTAAAAGCACTCACAATCAGAGTTTGAGCATTTTGAGTAGCATGCGCCCAATACGTTTAGGCGCCATATTAATGAATAGTTTGAGACAATTAGAATCTTAAATTAGAAGCGACTAGACTTGGAAGACTTTGAAGCAACCACGCTCGTTACCTTTATTAACGCTTTCATTATAATTAACGTTATTAAAATCAAATTCTGTCTCAAGACCCTCTTGGACGGTCCTTAAATACAGTATTTAAAGGCGGAGATCAAGAAACGCCACGGTCGTGGTCGTAACAGCTAAAAGCCTACTATTACCACCCAATTTCAGTACGCGAAGCAACCATTCAAATGAAAAAGTCTAGTTAGTCCTAAGGATAAGATTAACACTGCTCTATGTCATGACACCGGATGGCTAAATTGCTGCTACAGCAAGCAGTCCGCTGTTACCAGCGTGAGCAAATTACTTCTGGGAATAGACCGCGTTCCTCTGATCGTCGGTATCAAGAATCGCTCGGATGACCAGAGGGATCTAATCATTGATTATTCCTTTTCCCAGCTGAAAGCGGGACGTAGGTACCTACGCGTCATACGTATACACGTACGACGACATTGGATAGCTTATCGGCTCTCCTGTGAGATCGCGAGCTTCGTCCCAGGATGATCCCGCGACGGAGAAACAAAGAACGCGATGGTATCTGTTAGAGAGCAAAGCGGCAAAGAAGGAAGACCACGGAACAGAAGAATTGATAAGGGGGGCCGGGATGGTGGAATCGGGACGGAGAGTGGGAGGGAAAGAGAGGCTGTATTACTACACCGCGATATCGGGAACGAGATATCGAGGGCGGTTGCTCGTAGACCTACCAAGCTCGAAACGATATACAGAGATATCGACGCAACCTCAGGGGACTCCGAGGAGTCCAGCGTAGCTAATGGGTATGTCATTTCGCGAATCTACGAGCACATAAAACCGGGAACCCTTTCAGTTGTATTCCAATTCCCGCGACATCCCATTTGACCCAGTATCCTTATAAAACCACTCTAAATGGCTTTAGACCTACTTCGGGGCTCCAGGTTTTCGAGGTCCAGCAAAGTTACTTGTGCACATTTAGGCCACGCAATATGTTTGTACTTCCGCGATCGCACTTGATCAGCTACTTACAAGGGGAGGATACCATGTGATAGACATCGATTCTGATGAGCCTTGGCACGATGGATCTATGTCGATAATAAGTAAATAGGTGTCCGAGATAATAGAATATTTGCATGTAAATTATTAAAAATTTCACAGTGGCCGTGGGGTTTTAGTGGGTAAAAATCCCACACTACCCTGGCGCCCGCGGGGATTCCCCTCTGGAGGAGTCGGGGTGCCTTTTGAAGATTTCCCCAAGTTAAAAAAAATTTATAAAATTTTTTTTTAACGTGGAGATACCATCAAATAACACACCGACTCCTCCAGAGGGGAATCTCCCGGGGGCGCCAGGGTAGCGTGGGATTTTTATCCACTAAAACCCCACGGTCACTATGAAATTTTTAATAATGTACATGTAAATATCTCTATTATTAAGGTCTATTGGCTGAAACGCTCGGACACCTATTTACTTATACAAGGCTCATCGAAATCGATGTCTATCACATGGTATCCTCCCCTTGTTAGTATTGCAATGGTAGAGTTGTGCTACCAAGTATCACAATTACACGGCGGTATGCGTAGAACGACGTTTAGAAAGTTGCTGGAGTATTTAATCAGTTTCTGCGATAATATTAAAGTCTATACTGATGGTAATTTGATTAATTAATCACTAAAGATAGAGTGGATAAAAATGTCTTTGATAATTTGTGGATGAACGCAATTTAAATTTGCAGGCAATTTCACTGCAATCGTGGATTGTCTGAACGAGCAAAATAATATGAGTCGTTCATCACACCTTTCTCGGTAAATATTGCTGTTTATTTTGAGATGCGCCATAGGTACACGATATTGCAGAAGCTTTTCCACAACACGATCGTTTACCAATGACAGCTCGATTTTTGATTATATGCTTGCCAAGCTATCAGAGTACCACAAACTTAGATGTGTTTAAGAACTAGGGATTTTCAGGTGGTGATACGAGCTCCTATGTAAAAGAATTACGAACACTGCCACCAGAAGAAACGTATCGATTTGTGGGAAGATTTAGCTGCTAATGGGAACGAAATTCCATTTCGATACTTGTCGGTACGAAACGTAGAGAATGAAATGTATCCATGACTCCGGGGTAAAAGTAATTCGAAATATATATTTCTGTCGCATTTCAATTCATACCAGCATCGTACTGTTCTCATTTGGACAGTTTATGTAAATCCTCTTTATTCTTATTCCTGCCGTTTCCGGGAATCTTCAACGGTACTCCCGTTATAAATGATGAATATTCTTGCATAAGCTGACTCGCAAACGCAATTCTCTTCTGTAATACTCTAGGCGACGTCATAACTCCACTAATTATTCACCTTCTTAGGTAACAAAATCGATGAGGATTACGTAATGCGATATACAAGTTATATTCTTACAGACGGAACTCTCTTCGGGGATGCATTTGACGTTGAAGAACGATGGAAAGGTTCGCGCGAACATGTCATTTATTTCCATCCGCTCTAGAGTTTCAGTAACTCTTACGCTTCTGCTGTGCAATTCTCTGACTTGAAATTATGACGACGTAATTGCTCAGAAAGCAAGTGAGTTCAACGAACTCCACTGATGGTGTTCAAGCTTATTGTATTCTCAGCGACACTTGCAACTAAATACTAATAAGTGACCGAGGACCTGATTGTTTCACCCCCAATAACTAAGCGCAATTGCTTCTGTAACTGACGTCGAGTTCCACTACTTTCGCCTGTAACTATTTGGTGTTTGAACCTAGGTGGTCTTGATTCAGCCTAACAAAACCTGACGCCGTGTTGCTAACTGACTTCGCCCGTGCTAACTGGACTGCTAGAAACCAAAGTGCTTCCTAAGTGGTTTCTGATTGACTAAACTAAAACTGATACACCGATCAATGAGTCAGAGGACCTCGCGATCTCCCTCTCTTATTGTTAGTGCGCTTTGCTTGGAAAGGGGTGCAGCGATCCCCCTCCCTTACGTTCGATGAACGGGACATTGGCACCAATACGGAACTTCCATCAAGCCTCGAGTTCTACTTCTAGTGTATGAAACCCGTTATATAGATTCTCCAATCTATCCTTCGAAGATCTTGGTTTGCACGACACTTCCGAGTGCTACTGAAGATGGGATAAAACACCACCACAGTATCTGCAATAAACTTCAATTTCTGCTATCAGGACGTACTTCAACAGAGACGCGCTGCTCGGAAGCTAATGTTTCGCAGTTTAAATGTAATAATATTCCGCGACCATGTGATTGATTTCTGTTAGCTGCTAGGTCCTAACAGTTGGCGCTAAGAAAACGGTCCCTGCCAATTTCCAGGATCACAATCCTTGAGAGTTGCGAGAAACATTGCGGAAGCTTCCTCGGTCGCTTGGTTCCTGCTAGTACAATCGCGGAACCGAAGCAATCTTCCGTTTGCTGTCGAACAGTTTAGAAAGAAAAAAGGACCCCGGTACCGCGCTGCATTTGCGGGCGACCGGAGTGTCCATCAAACGCCAGAATCAGTCGCGTTTAACGATCAGCAAAGCCGGATCTTCCAATTGAGCGACTGTTTCGCGCATTAAAGGGAACCTATCGATGCGAAGAAACTGTCTGTCTCTCCTGGCTTTCTCCCCTGTTCGCCCCCTTTCGCCCCGTTGCGCGTCGAATTGGGACGCAAAACGTAATTTCGAGGGAAATCGGGCAACCCGTTTGTCGATCGACTTCGACGTGACTCACTGTACCACTCTCCAATTCCCTGTGTTCCTCTTTCTCTCGCCCCACCCTTAGCGACTCTCCTTTTCTTCTCCTTCAAACTATTTCGCTCTGCATCCCCTTCGCTCTACCTCCCTCGTTCTTCTGCACGCTGAACGCTATAACCATCGGACCTTCGTTACTTCAACTAATTGGGAGCCTGATTAATTAGGGAACTTTGGTTGAATTACAGTTCGACCCTCCGTTCCGCGGTCTACGCTGGAAGCCTCGAAAATGCGAAGAGTGTTTCAAAAGACGACGTGGGCTGGGAGGGTGTGGTGGCGGTGGTGGGGCAAAACACTGCGGGAAGGATTAGGAACGTGTCCGTTAAGTCTGAAAAGCGTTCGATAGCTCCACGTTCGGCCTTGTAATTGTCCAATCTGCCTTCCACTCGAGAACGCGAGGCTCGCGAGGCTAACTCTTCAACTGACAGCGGAGCTTGACTTCAATAACGTCCCATGGTTGGCAGGTTTTATCGTGTGTCCGACTTGTACCTAACTGTGGTATTAAATTACTTCAGAGGTGCAGACTTAATGAGAAATAGGTATCAAGTTTCCAAACACGCGTTCAGGATATGGATTGCAAGCATATCCTCGGCGTGAAAACAAGCCAATACCACGGGAGGGATTAAAGGAGCCTTTAAAGCGTAGACGGTGACTGTAACATATTTCCTCGTTGCTGGAAATGTCCAACAGAAATTCGTGTCGTTTGTGAAATTTGCTACTATATTGCTACTGCAGCTGCAAATTACAATTAGGGAAGAAAACTAAACGCTAAACGCAACGATCATTCGTTCCACAAGCGCTTCCCTCCTTTGTACAAATCTGGACTCTCACTACCACCTTTCTTCGGCCTATTTCGTGCAAGCGAAATCGTGCAGGTTCCCTGGTTTAGAGCCGATTTCGCCAGGGATAACACAGTACAACTGCTCTATCGCTGAAAAGACAGGGAAAGCAAACTAAGTGCAATTTAACATATATTAAAAATTAAGTACCTATATTTGCAATTTAACATATATTAAAAATTAAGTACCTATATTTTGTAGACTCATGTCCACCAAGAAACCCTCGCCAATTTCTTGGCCATACTGTCATAAATATCCGACGCGGGACATAAAAATTCAAATTTTCATTAGAGTTCAGCACGCGTGTCAGACTTAGCGCCCTCGACTGCCGCAGTTAGGCCAAGGGCTAGTGCTGTAATTCTACCTCGCTCGCTCTCTGCGCGTCCTGGTCACTACCCTCGTCAAGCTATTCGTGGCAAAGTCACTCCGGACGTGAAATAACTTGAATTACTGAAATGAAAACTGTGCCGTCCCTCTTTATATGCACGCGTACATGATTTATCCGTATTTAGCAAGTGTCGAAGTAACTTTTAGGTATATCTCATCGCGGCTGGATTTCTCAAACGGACAGCTTCGCGGATAAATTTTACTGCAAACGTTTGGGCAGCATATGATCGAAGGCGATATAAAGCCGGCGTTTGCGCGCAGAAATGCCGCTTGAGGAAAACGACTGAAAGACACGGGATCCGTCATTCCGCGAGCGTGGCTGGTCGATCGACCGCTTTGACGCGTAGCTTTGATGAGATATCGCCAGGCTTGACGCGTCACGGTGTCGAATGCCGTCGTCGGGAAAGTAAAGGGTGCCGAACGATCGAGGGTTCCGCGATTGCGCCAGTTTCCTGCGTTTTAATTTCGTAGCGGGTGTATTAAGCGACCTCTCAACAATAAATCCGTTCCAAGGTTCGCGAGCGAGCGCGAAAATGCAGACTGCTGACGCGCCGGAGAGGATATAACGACGTTATCGGTATCGGAAAGATTAATGAGGCTGCGAATCGATCGATGGGAATATTCTCTACTTTCGACATCCGCGAAAGAAGTCGTTAGGGATTTTAGTCTTCGAGCAAGCGGACAGATACCTAAATTGTGATAGTCGTAACGCGCATTTGAATCTGGACCTAAAAACGATTCAGTTTCATTGTGTTATATCCATTTTACAAAAGCAACTCGGGTTCGGTAATTCTTACGATATATTTTGCTGCGAATTGGTGTATATAGACTTCTCTGACTGACTGTACTTTATATAATAATAATAATATATTTATTTTACGGGACAAGCCCATTACAACAAGTATGTGCAGTACAGTAATTTGCACAGACAATATAGGGACAAACACCGTATTCGAATCAGCAAAAAAAACAAGTAAAAATATATTTATAAGGAGTATAAAGAGTTCGGTGTGCCGGTCAGACGTAGGTCTGGGTTACTCTAAATAATGCCATCAAGAACCAAGGCTTTCTGAACGTTCTGCTTAAAACTAGAAAGGGAATCGGCAAAAAAATCAATGTTTCCATGATACCTGTTCGCGAGATCGCATATTCTGTGTAGGGGATGCGTATTTCCGACCCAGGAGGAGCAGCCAGGAGGTCTAGAAAGGGGAGTGTGCCTTGTAGCGCGTACAGGCACGCTGAAGTTGACCAGCGTCAGAACATAAGGGTTAACATCCAATCCGTTTAATATCCTGTACAAGAAGGACAGGTCAGTGACTCTCCTCCTGTGCTCCAGAGACCGGATTACCATTCTGCTCATAATGGGGCCATAGTCATGGTTGAAACGAGCAAGAGGCTGGCCAGTTTTGTAAGCCAGTACTTTGGCGATAGAACGTTTTGTGTAAATAAGCTAATGAGGGAGCACTGCGAACCCTGTACTCGCCGATTGGAACGAAACTTCGTGGGTTTATAGAGGGACTCAAGACCGGTATGTTCCATTCCTGCCCCATCACCCTTTAAGGGTGCGAAAATTAACGTGGAAGATAAATGCACCCCCACTTTTTCGCTTATAACTTCTAAAGTACGAAAGACAGAAATAAGAATTTCAAACAAGAGTTTAATGGTACAATAAGCGCTGCAAATTTGCGTTAACGAAATTTTTAAAGAAAGATTTTTTCGTCAGGTATTTGTTTAGACTCTTTTCGGAATTTTGTTGACGCAAGTTTGCAGCGCTCATTGCACCATTGAACTTTTGTTTGAAAATCTTTTTCGCTTGAAATTTTTAAACTATGGCCCCTTTTGTCACCTTCGTTTCTGCTGCAAAAGACGGTAATAACCCTCTGCAAAGGTTATTCGAGCAGAGTTCCAATTCGTACAGACTTACTCGTTCTAGTTCAAATTGGATGCATTACAAATTCAGCACCAAATTAGAGCCAATCCATTACCAGTTTTAATTATGACGAGTTCTTAGTCTAATTCAAATTCGATTCAGTATACTTTTGGACCAGCTTCTGACTACTTTTATATGCCAGCAACAGAGTTAATCGAATAAACGTTTCGTTAAACCTTGGATAGGCGGATACGGGGTGCCTTTTGACTCATAACACAAATTCGTTCGTATCATTCTCAGAATAAACTTTTATGTTAAGCTTCGATCTTGTTATTAACTAAAATTCCTATTTTCTTGTAGCAGTGATACTAATATATAATAAATAACGTAACTAGTTTCGGTTGGGACTAAATGGGCCCTTCGTCCATCAGACGACTGTTAAATGAACCGGTATTTCTTCCCCTTTCACGTGTTCCTTATAATGGTAATGTGAGGTAAGTCAAAAAAATTGGCAATTTCTACATTGAGACGTTACCAACAGTTGGATAGTCAAGTTATTGATTTTGAGGGCACCCTACGATATACCATCAGAGGGGTGGTTACCCTCTGTAAGCAAAGACGAGGAATAGAATAGACCTTTCTTTTACGTGGCGGGAAAGCCTGGCGAGAAGTTCTATATATAGAACTTCTATACCTTTGAAGGATTGTAAGGTCTGCTGCATTTCCGTGCGTAGATAAACATCAATTTTCATCATATTTAGTTTCAGTTCTAACCGCTAGTGAGATTGTGATCGAATTGTGTATATACCACAATTTAGGTAGGATGTAAGGCTTTTATTCTTAAGTGAACGTTTGTTTCCAAATACAAACTGTAATCATTTTCTCGCATAGAGTAATAATTTTTATAAACGACACTTTCTAATCATCACCGGAGAGATAAAATTTCACATAATAATTCGATACTATTGCTATACTTGAGTTTCAAGTTCTTAAATTCTTGTAACGATCGCCTGCGCAGGATTCTTTAAACTTTTCCTAGGTCACCAATCAATCTTTCGTCGACCACGATCGTAATTGAAACTCTTGCGAAACCGTTAAGAATAAATTTCCAATGTTGCAGGTTGCATAATAATTGTCAAAATGTCAAATTTAAATCTCGCGCTCAAGTGCATAGGGAATGGTTATAGCAGACCACGCAGCATCTGCGGACTGCGTTCCTTATTTATCTCGATGCGTTTCATCCGTTCTGACGGTAAACTACTTTCATGCGAATCTTCTAACTGCTGCTATTAACACTTCTAAAGTTTTGTTATTAGTAAAAGAGTAGTTGAAGCAGGTTTTCGTGATAATATCCAGTGCATCTGCACTCGGTGGTTTTAAGCAAGCGTTGGCGTGCGTGGTCAATTTTGCCAACTATTTCCGGAATAATATTCTGCCGTGAGGTGACGTTTGCTATTATTGTCTGTAAGGTGTGTTAACGGCAGCGTTAGAAACGTCGTCATATTCTGAGAATCTAAGAATATTGGTTTTCCTTTTCAGAAACACCGTGTCTGCTAATAAAACTTAACAACTCGTGGCTGCGGTAGATTTTTCACCAATAGAAAGGGTATCACTTTTACACCCTTCAGGCGTTCAGTGCCTTTCCAAACAAAATGGGCCTAACAATCAGCAGTGTGCTCACCCGACTCTTTGGTAAAAAGCAAATGAGAATACTAATGGTGGGCCTGGATGCTGCTGGAAAAACCACCATATTGTACAAGTTGAAACTCGGTGAAATTGTCACAACGATACCTACCATTGGCTTCAACGTTGAAACCGTAGAATATAGGAATATATGCTTCACCGTCTGGGACGTCGGTGGCCAAGATAAAATCAGGCCGCTCTGGAGACACTATTTTCAAAATACCCAAGGCCTCATTTACGTCGTCGACAGTAACGATCGCGAGCGTATAGGAGAGGCGGAACGTGAATTAGCGAATATGTTAAAAGAGGACGAGCTACGAGACGCCGTCCTCCTAGTCTTTGCGAACAAGCAAGACTTGCCGAACGCCATGTCCGCGGCGGAGCTCACAGATAAACTGGGACTTAATTCGTTACGTGCTCGCCACTGGTACATCCAGAGTACTTGCGCCACGCAAGGACACGGACTCTACGAAGGGCTGGATTGGTTGAGTAATGAATTAGCTAAAAAGTGATAAAGCACTATCGTTATTTGTAATCTTCATGAACAATTTATTCATTGAGCATGGACGTAGAAGACAGGTTGCAGTCTCCATTTTGTCAGATTACGCACTATGTGTACAATTTAATACCACTGTGATTCTAATTTCTAAGAGGAAAATTACATGGAGTAACAGAGTAACTCGACTGACTCAATGATCGTAAAGCTTACGCATGTATCATTTTGGGAAAATGGAAGTTCTCCTTTGAAAGAAAAAGAATCTATGAATTAGACAGCCATGTAAATTTATCAGTTATATTTTATTTCTGTGCTATCGATGATTTTCACTTTGTAGGGTTGTAAGTTTAATCGAAAGTGTATTGGTTTTTTGAAATAAACATGGAATATTTCTAGATCGATATCAGTACACGCTTTGTTTTCATTCTAAAAGAAACGTATTGCCGTTCGTTGGAAGCGTTACTAACAATTCCCGCTACAAAACGGAACGAACTATTAGCGAACTTTCACACTTTTCCGCACTTTACTCTGCGTCTGTGCAGTAAATTGGAAATGAAATATTACATATTACATAATTTGACATACTGTTTCGACTATCCTGTTTTTCTAAATAAATCGATCACAGAATGAATGATACTAACGATAAGTATTAAGAATAAGTATTTGAAAGGAACTCTTTATCTCCGACGCTCGTTTACATTCTATTGAAATTTACAAGTTTTTCTCTCATTCGTAAACATAGTTATTTGTACCGTGAAGTATCGCATACTTACGAGTAAAGAAAAGAATTTAGAAATAAACGTATGAAATGAATTATAAGTTTACATCATATTCCACCATTACCATCTTATTGTTTGTTCGACGATTCGAAATTCAGTAATTAATTACAAAGCAGGGAAGTGGAAGAGACGACTGTGATTTGTAATCTTATCGTTTAACTCAATCTAATAACTTTATTATAGTACAAAACAGTACATCATCGATACATGTACTGTATAATGTATAACGTATCAAATAATTTGTTAATATGCGGTGTTATTTTTATTGCACCATAAAATTCTATTTCCATTTCTACTACATAAAACACAATGAATAAATTACAGAAGTGTGTGTTTTCTACTTACGATTAATATATACAGAGTAGTTTTAACGTATGATGGAACAGGGCATCGATTAGAACGTTTTAGTACAAGGATCACATAGGAGCATCTTATTCGTAATGTATTACAGTTATTAAATCGTTGAAATTAATTTACACAAAGTTTGTTATTATATAGAGAATTATTGACTTTCTTCGCTATAACTCGCATCTCGTAAAATTATTAGTACAACCATTCAATAACAAATTTTCTTTATTGTAGGCAGCGATCACACAAGTCATTGAACAAATACCAAATACAACATGGTAATCAACTTGTTCAGATTAACTCTTAATACTCTGGGGCTGACAGTTGAAATATGTACCGTACGTTTTAACTTCAAGTTATTTATGATTATCTTACACTGATGCCATCCACAAAAATAGTTTGTTTAGCGCAGTTCCTTCGTCCGTACCTTACAGAGCCTTGGCAGAGATTGTAAGCTAACTAAAGGAACAGATTTATACTCATTTACGTACCCAGGAGTTTTTCTGAGGCGCGCTATTTTTACCCAGCGCTGGAAAATGATTCTCTAATGTATGACTAGTCATGTGTTGCCGAAAATCAGAGCCGTTCTTTAAGACTTGACCGCAGGTGGCACAAATCTCCAAGCCTCTAATCTTGTTACCATTCTCCCTTTTGTGAACCTTGATCAGCTCTTGCTGCTTGGAGATGTCAGGTAGGAGGACTAAAAGCTCTGGAAATACGTTCTCGAAAGCACTCAGGCCCATAACTTCGCGGCAGTGCGTGTAATATTCTTGGCCGTTGCATGTTCCTTGACGGAACAGTCCGCTTATATATCGGAACTCCTCGATCTGGTCTTGCTGCATCAAGACTTCGTTAACTTTGGCTACGAGACATTTGTTCCGTTTTTGAAATTCCAGAGGAGGTACATAATTGTACGCACTGTCGTGCTTACTATCATCCGGAAAGATAGAGTAACTCTCTCCGGAGCTGTTTGTAAAAGTCAATCCGTTACTGCTGTTTAATTTATCCATGCTATTGAATTTTATACAAAAACCAGGAGGCGGAGGAGTTGTTGTACCGAATCCAGGCGGCGGGTTTGTAAAACCCGGTGGCTTAGAACTGCTGCCACCTAATGCCGGAAATTCTTCTGAATGGCGAACGTTCCTGTTAGTAGAATTTAAGCTATCTATCTTCAGTTCAGTACGTTTTCTCTGTACTCCATTGGAAGTACTGTTATCGGTATTAGTATTTACAACCGTCTCGTTATCCACGCTTCTATTCTTTTTCTTCTCCTTCTTATTAATTTGCTCCGATTCCTTTGAATGCTGCATATTCATACTTTTGGATGTGTTCTCATTGTTACTCGCGTCTATATTTTGCACAGACTGAGAACTGGACTGCACAGCGTGCACGCTATTCATGCTGCACGAACTTCTGGATGCGTTAGATGTTTCACACTCTTTTTTTACAACGACGGTACTTACATTAGTTCTCGAGCCGCTAGTCTCGTTATTATTAGTATTACTATTATTATTATTATTACAATTTTGCTTAACCTTTTTCTTCTTCGCTTTCCCCTTCGTTATGTCAGTGGTAGTTTTCGGATTATTACTGGAGTTTTGCGGTTGAGCCCAGGTAGGTACTACTGTGATCGTCGACTGCTTCTTCGACTTAGATGGCTTCGATAGCGTAGGAAAATCTTCCCCCGATCGAATAGGCGGCGGGGAGGGTACTAATGGCGGTGATGCAACTTTCTTCGGCTTTGGTACAGACGCTGATGCTGATTTGGAACAAGTCCATTGCAACACTTCCTTCCAATGAGCTGGATTCGCGTTACTAGTCGATGGTTCCACGGGACCCAGTGCAGGGAAGTCAGATTCTCTCGAAAGTTGTGCTGGACGAATTCTAATGTTAGGACCCGAAACCTTTGTGGTAACAGTTCCATTCGGTTCATGATTCACTTGAATCGATACGTTGGAAGTTGTACCCTTCTGTGATTGCGCGCTCGATCCTGAAGGGTTACCGCTGGATACACTGAAGTTGACGGTCTTAGATATACTCGCACCCGCCGACTCCAATCCCAATGCAGGGAAATTTTCATCCGTAACAGCCAGAGGCTGCGGTCTTATAGTACTACGAATTGTCACGTTCCCTCTGCCTTTAGCTTGACTTAGGGTAGGTACTATAGGCGCGGTGTTACCCAGTGTTGGAAATTCTTCGGTGCTCTGTACGTCTACAGACGGCTGGCGTACAAAAGTAGGTTCGTTGTTTGATACAAATACATTTGATGGGTTTGGTGTTACTGTTTGCTGATATTCCCTGAGATTGTAGTCTCTCCAATTGTAATCCCTCGGATTCCTAGAACTCGATGCGCCTGGCATTCCTCTTCTGTTCATTCGGTTCTCACTGCGCGGAGCCAGAGTGAATTCTAACTCTAACGTTCTTGCCTGCTTAGCGGCGGCTTTGCTCAACTGCTTACTGTGAACACTCGTCTTATGCGCTTTAAAATCTATATCGGTTCTGAAGACACTCGTGAACTTCTCCTCGGAACACATTCCTTCTTCGCACAAAAAATGCTCTTGTCTGAAATGGTCTCTGAGGTAATCGTAGGAGCTGTAGTACTGATGCAAACCATCTGCATCACAAAAATGACAGTATAAATGGTCTCGTCTTAAATGTCGGAACAATTCGTCGTTATCCATGTAACGCTGGTCACAAAATTCGCATAATGGATGCCCTTTGTGACTTTTGTCATCGGTATCTCCTTTCCTTCTATGCTGGGCAAGATCGGGCCATGTGTAACAACGCCTTTCTTGGGAAAATATCTGTTACAGAAAGATAAGTATTCCTTAACACGATTCCTTTCGCCAAACCGAACCTAATGTATCGCTATAAAACACATTTGATATACCTTCAAATTTTCCACACAAAGATTACAGTAATGCAACTCGTGTTGGTATCTCATATGATCTTTCAGACTGTTAAAGTGATTAAACACAGGTTTTTCTTTACAAACATTGCAACGGTTGGACAACAGATCGTAAAATTTACTTTGGATGTCAGGCGTATCAAAATGGATATTATATTTTGTGTCTAACAAATTGCCCTTACGTAAATGACGAAAAGGTTTTATCTCCCTTGTGAATACAACTTTGGGTAAATCTTGGCGACAAATCGGACACTCGTTCTGACAACAGAGCACCCTCATTCGAGTGCTGCACTCGTAGCACACAGGATGCTCGCACATACCAATACTATAAACCTCGACATTTTTGTAACACACAACGCAGGTGTTGTTATTGGTACTTTCGTTGCTGGCAGACATTCTTCTTAATTAAATCTCCTCTGGGAAATGTCAATTTCTGCCGATCTAAGCTTTGCTTCGAGCTTCGAGAATGTAAGAGATCCTTACACTATATTTATATTATTCAATTCTTATCGAATTTCTGATTTCGATGAGAAGAGTCACGCTATCTTCTATAACACCCTCACGATCTGCAAAACAATTGACATTTCAAATTCGACATACCTATTTCCTTGTTATAAATATAATCTCAAAGCTGTTACTATTAACTGCAACTTGCACAGAAACTACAATTAATTATCGGGAAAATATTTCGTCTAAACCGACGCAGTACAGTCACGAAAGTACAAAGTCGGCTTAACATAATTTTTATATTTAACTATCAGGGCAAAGACGTGTAAGTACGTTCAAATGATACTTTCCAATCGCTCGCTCCCCGATAGAATGGATGTTTTACGAAAGAAAGACTGTTTATATTTTGGCTACCAATAACGTGGCGATAATTTCTGGTAAATTGCTCAAGCTGTTCTTCATTGAAAATGATATAATACGATGAACAATACCGTTTGGAAAATGTTCCAGTAAGCAGATGGTAAAATCTCACGGGTGTCCCTGAAGGAAAAAGGTTATCACGATTTATATACTATACTATAGTAATGTCGGTTTGACGAATTCAGCCCGATGAACAGGCAGTTCCAATTTCTGCAGTTATGGTCAACGTCAAAGAGTAACTAGATAGACTAGTGATTTGAATCTAGTGCTTGTTTCAATCAAATTTTAAGACTATTTTTAACACCGTCCACTGCGAGCCGAATTGGTATTCGCAAAATTTTACGAGCCGAAATTTTTCATAGAGCAACAAAGTGGAGTAGAAAAGTTGCAATCCAACTTTCTCCTAGCATAATAGTTCATTCTCAACTTGTTTATCAACCAGATAAATGGCGAAAGAAATGAAAGTTACATTATCGGATAAGTGCGTCGCGATCGCTGTTTTAGTGTTGCGGGGCCGGCTGGGAATTCTGACTGTTTGAGGGAACTTCAATGTGGTCCGGTGTCCGTGGAACCCAAAAGGGTTCTGCTTGCGAATCGTGCGAAGTTGATTCAACAAGACAATTTGTAACGAATAACTTTGAACGAAATAAAGATTATTGAACTGAACTAAATTTAATTATTGAATATTAACCAGAACTATTAAGAAACAAACAAAGATATGTAAAGATTGATCAAACGTTGGGCTTTATTATAAAAAGGAGTACAGAAATGAAGATTTCTCATCGTCGAAATTAAACCTTTAGTTCCATATTTGGTTTTCTTACGATAAATGGAAAGAAGGATGAAATTAGTTTGAAATAATCGATAATTTATTCATCGTCCGCAGTAGTTCAATTAACTAACTTATAAAAATCTGTTTGTTCTTTTGTTTATTTGCAATAAGAAGTCCTATGCCTCGTGCAGAGACATTGTACTTCATTTTAGAACTGGATTTAGTAACAAAATTGTTTATTTACTGCTCTGAAACGCATTTTAAAAGTCTGCAGTTTATGGACTGCATATAACCATCTGAAGCGACACTGGTGAACTAAAATGGCGTGAAAACACGCTGACGCCAGGCTAAGGTTGGATTCCAACTATTATTTGACATTGGCGCGTTCCGAGCGTGCATTGTTTTGAAAGTTCAAAGGTGTTCGAGGGTAAAAATTGTACAAATTCACTCTTTCGCTTGTAATTTTATTAAGAAAGGAGATTCATCCACACTTTTTTACTGTTCAATTTATCTATTATATTATACTTATATAACCGCTGATTTTCTCCGCAAATAGTAATTCAGTTATCCAATTGTAGTTGCTTTATACTTAAAAAACTATACATTGCAAAAACTATATAGAATCCAGCATTTTTATTCTCTTACAAGTATCAGTGATGCGTATTATTATAGTATCCTGTCATGTAAATGTAAAAAAAAAACAGAAATTGTCGCTTAAGAATAGAAGAACTGATGTAGGAAATGAAATATACAGGAAGACTAATATTTTTTGATTGATTTTCGTATAAGCGCCAGTCTCTGTTTGTGTGCCTCGGTGACCGTTGCCCTCTTGTATGGACGTACTTCGTCCGTACCAAAGCCGGGGATCCACATATTCCAATTTCTTTCTAAAAGTGATTGATTTAATAAATAATCTCCCAGACTCGTTATACATAAAACGCTTGTTTATCTTCCTCCACTCACCTAAGTGTAACTGAACATCCTTCACTTCTACGGTATTGGCATGGCGGTGCTTGGCCAACAAGCATGCCGCATTCACGGTCGTCTCCACAAAATCATCAGCCAATTGTAGAAGCATTTCCTCCACATCTTCATCTAACTGTTCAGTGGGATCTACCTCCTTTACGAGATCTTGTAATCTCGTTTTTGTTAAGAACTGGAAATCAGATATATTGTCAAATCAACCGACACAAGTTTACCTTCAATTGCAAGACGTCTACCTGTGGAAACTCGTTAAAGGAACTTTGTTGCTGTTGTTGTTGCTGCTGTTGCTGCTGTTGTTGCTGCTGCTGCTGTGTAGTCGGTTGTTGCGTCACTTGCTGTTTCGGTGGCTGAGATACAAATTGCGTTTGCTGGGTGTCACGTCCCGGGTCCGCCATGGGATCGCACTGTTGGTACTCGCCAGCGCCACCAGAGGTTTAATCTTTCAAACAGCGAATCATGAAGTAAGAGTAAGGAGACTCATCTCTACGTTGCAGCTCATTTTGATTTCACATATTTTTTTTATTTTGTACTTATTATTATCTTTTATTTTTTGTGATTTATTTGATTTCACGTACTTGGTGTAATTTTTTTACTTTTTCGAAGTTTTTTATGGGGATTTTAATACCCAAACAACTTGTTATAGATAGGTGTGTTATTACTAGATGAAATGAAATTATCTAAAACCTTATACTTCAATCGCACGAACTTAAAAGTTGAAGGATTTGTTGTTTTAGGTGCATACACTTCTAAATATCAAAAACAGAAAAACGGAGATCATGCATTTGTTCTCATGTTTCAGCCTTTCAAAGGCACATGGGTTCGCTCGTTAGCTTGCTTTTTGAGTGTTGGCAACGCAAGTGCTGCAATTCTACACAAAATTATTATGGAGTGCATTATTCTAACCGAACAATCTGGCTTAAAAATAGACGCTGTAGTGTCAGATGGAGCATCATGGAATCGATCCATGTAGAATATATTCGGAGTAACCGAAGAATGTGTTAGTGTAGAACACATTGTAGATATTGAAAGACGCTTATGGTTTATTTCTGATTTTCCACACTTAATAAAATGTCTTCGAATTTATTTTTCTCAATTCTTATAGAGCTATCTTCGTTTCTATCAAAAACAACCAATCCAGTGTTAAGAATTCTACTTGTCAAATCATTGAACTCTATTCTAAATGGTGTGTGAACAGAGCAATGGTGGACGATCAGACAAGGAACGCAAATACGAGGGATTGCTTTCTCTGTCTTACTAGATTATAGATGGATAGTGCATCTCAGTGAACTTATCCGCGAGCACAAGAATGTAAAACATATCCAAAAAAGAGTCAAATGTGTTAAAATTAGTCATGATTATTATTTTGAGAGTCGTAACTGATGCTAACGAAGATCATGGCGTGGTGGCGTGCCGCGTGGCGTCTATACCCCTACTACACACAAATTTACTACGATAGTAGAGATAGAGAGGGATAGTAGGAAGAAGAAGGATACATTCACGCACTATCTGCGATTTCTCTCGGTCCGCTGTCGCCTTTACTTCTTCCTACTGATATTCACACTCCAGTTAGGATAGAGCTCAATGGTTCAAATTTATTCGAATTTACTCCTATCAGTCCCCATATCGTCATATTTCTGTAGATCCGCAGGTGTATCCAATTTCAAAAAAAAAGGAAAGAAAAAGAAATTGCGTGCCAATTGAAAGTGGCGCTGGCCTTAAGGCTGATTCAGACACGTCGAGTAATTTATGCCCGATTTCTTCACCTCCGATTAAAGCCCCGGTTAGTAAACGACAAATTGGATGCTATCATGTGGCACTCGTCGACCAGTTGGATGCTATCATATGGCAGTTATGTGGAACATAACTCTAATTGGAAGATTACTGACGGTGAAGAAATCAGCCGTTAGTCGAGTGGCGAGTAATTTAGTAATTTACCATTGCTTTACTAAACTACTCGACTAAATTTTAGCGTTCACATACGGTAAATAATTACTCGCTACTCGACTAAATTACTGGACACTGAATCCACCATCTTCACTACCTGCAGGAAATGTTTATTCCTGAACTTGCGAGAATTTGCTGTTGGCTGCGGCCCTCTCGCGATAAGTCTGGCAGACAATGGTACTTTAAATATTTCAACGCATAAGTTTTCCATTCGTGGGCGCTGTCATCGATAGATTCAAGATGGCTATGGTATATTATAGAAGAGAAAATTTGAAACGTTCGAATAACAAGTTTTAATGGTATATCAATC
Organism: Andrena cerasifolii; assembly: GCF_050908995.1. Lineage (NCBI taxonomy): Eukaryota > Metazoa > Arthropoda > Insecta > Hymenoptera > Andrenidae > Andrena > Andrena cerasifolii. The sequence continues at coordinate 8,687,856 of NC_135123.1, forward strand.
TAAGGGCATCGGAAAGATTTAGATTTCAAGTTCTGGTTCACGCTGCATCGATTTCTCTCGCAAACGCCGAGAACCCTGCGCAAAAAGGACGGGAACCAAGATGACATTATTCAAAGTAAGCTGATTTCATGAAGAATCTCCGATGTTAGCGGGGAGGATGATTTCCTTAGTTTTGTGGCGATTTCGCCAGTGATCGAGGTGACTTAACCGGCTGTAAGTTCCTTTATCGAAATGTTGCCTCTTTTAATTGCACACTGTCGTTTTTAGACACCGTATTATACCGCGAAGATCGTGTTAAAAAACACGCTGTCATTTAAGATAAATGTTCTATAACTATCTTCTTAATAATTGAATAAGTCTTATATCCAATATAATGTTTCATTTATCTTCGACTTAGGAGCCCGAGTATGTTTTCCAACCGATAATGAAAAATGATTCGAAAATAAATGTAGCACATAGTAACAAGATTATTACACAATATCATTTTTTTCCTAATAAAATCAATGCGCAAAGTAACGTTAGCGAAATATTTATTTTGCTCTTTGTTTATTACATGTGTAACACTTTGCTTTTAGTATTATTTGAATGTCAAGTATGAGTCCTCCTTCAAATCGAAAGCGAAGCTCATCTGTTAGTTTTACAAGAGCTAAAGATGACAGTGAAGATGCCACGGATGAAATCCATATATCTTTAGCACCGTATATACAAACGTATTTGGCACACAGTGGCCAAGGGCTCGGTTGTTGTGGAATTAGCCTTCCGGTGCCATTCGAACGTGCAGCGCCTAGATCTTGGTTGAATCCTAGGTTCGATTCAGAAATACTTGAAGAACAATTTAAGAGAAGTGCCTTTCCACAAATTAGATTAAGATTTCGGTAAGCAGCAGAATAGCATTTGCATAATTTCTATCGAAATCTGTGTTGCGCTGACCTTTATTATTTCAGGTACGCCCTGACGTATATTTTATTGGTTTCTTTATCATGGTTGGCATACTTTGTTATAATCGGAACAAAATATAATACCACGACATGGCCAGCCATAGCGGCAACTTTCACCACTGTTGGAGCAATGGTATCGGCAGTCTTGTATTTAACGCATACAGATTACTATAAAACCTACGTGTTACCAATCTCACTAGGGGTTGCATCTACGCTTTGCGTCCTCTCTTTACTTTTTCTCGCAATAGTACCACCCTACATAGATGGCTTAACTCTAGTCGGGCATTTCGCACTATGTTCTGAGATTTTATTATTAATTTACACTGTGTTGCCAATGCCACTGTACGCTTGCGTGGGAATATCGACAGTTTATTCCTTTCTATTTGAATTTTTGACTGCCTACCTATACGGTACAAAAACTGCAAGGGAGAAGTTTTTTAGCGAACGTACTTTATCGACTAATTCTACAGGGAACGATGCCGTAATAGATTATACCGAAATATCAGCAGCTGCGTATACTTCTTTAAGAAATTTTAATGACACTCAGCTTTTAAACGTAATGCACGACGACAACGAATATACAACGGCAAGCACGAGAGCAGTACCATATTCTCAGGATTCGAGACTACTGTCTGTCCTTGGGCTGAGGTCGCCCGAAACTATCATCGGAAGACTAACCGAGGCGTTCGACGACACGAATGTTTTGAGAAGCTTGAATTCTAGTATAATGTCGACGATAGCTAACGTTAATTCCGCTATCGACACGTCGCCTAATGATTTCATTTCCAAAGGCATGAACGATACAACGTCGGTGTTAGGAGAGAACGTATTATCACGCAGAAATGGTGAAATGTCCAACTATTTCTTAAGTAGCAACATATCCAGCCGATCGTTTTCGGACGACGATTATTTTTCTACCAGCCTTGGAATAAGAATCCTAATGCAAATCTGCATTCACCTGATAGGTATACATATTTTAATAATGACTTTTGTAAGAATGCGTGGCACGTTTATGAAAGTCGGCCAGTCTCTGCTGGTTCGGCGCCAGCTAGAGATGGAGAAGCAGCTTAAAGAAAAAATGATTCATTCGGTAATGCCGCCGAAAGTCGCCGACTGGTTAATGGAGGAAAGCGAGCGCGAGAGAGAGCGCGAAGATTCTTTGAAAAAAGGATCGATACCGTCCAATAATACGGATATCCGTTCACTGTTTCGGCCATTCAATATGCATTCAATGGAAAACGTTAGTATCTTATTCGCTGATATAGTCGGGTTCACGCGAATGAGTTCCAATAAGACTGCCGAGGAATTGGTAGGCATTTTAAATGATCTTTTCGAAAGATTCGATGATTTATGCGAGAATCATGGATGTGAGAAAATTTCTACATTGGGAGACTGTTACTACTGCGTTAGCGGATGTCCAGAGCCAAGGCTTGATCATGCGAAATGTTGTATCGAAATGGGATTAGGTATACTGTCCCTCTTTCTTTTTCGTTGCATCGCAAGAATGTGATACACGAATGAAGAGTAATATTTGTATGCTCTTCGACAGCTATGATAGAAGCTATAAAACAATTCGATATTGAGAGACGAGAGGGTGTTAACATGAGAGTTGGGGTGCACACTGGAACTGTGCTCTGCGGGATCGTAGGTACCAAGAGATTTAAATTCGATGTTTGGTCTAACGATGTGACGCTGGCAAATAAATTAGAGAGCACTGGAAAACCGGGAAGAGTTCACTTAAGCGAGCAAACGTTAAGTTTCCTGGATGATCGGTACATCACAGAAGAAGGGGAATTGATCAATGGTACGTGATTAGTGGAAACCACACCTTCAGCCACTGAATATCGTTAGTGACGAAGCTCTTTTATTCTTTATTCCAGGTATCAAGACTTATTTCATCAAAAGCCGGAAGTCAGATATCACTAATCAATTCGTAATGAACGCGACATCACCGAAAAGTATATCGCCTTTGATGCAGTCGCGGCATCGCTTGGCCTCTTGCAACAGTCAATCTAAATCCAAGTATCATTATCTCCACATGGTTACCAACACAAATAATTATAGAATGAAAGCGAATTCTCTGCCGAGCATTCTAGATTCGGAGAACGGGGACACGGACGTCGCGGATGAAAAGGGAAACGTGAATAAAAGCCCAATATCCGTCGGTAGTTACGGAAAGAAGAGGGCACGGAACAAGCCGTGGAAGTACTTGCAACGACAACGAACCGCCGAAGAAATGACCCCGCTGGAAATGGAGGAAGCCAAGGCGATTATTACCGAACGCTCAAAAACTGAATCTCAATCGTTCGAAGATCGCAATGGATTTAGGCAGGTCAATCGCGTCGACAACCGTGTTGTGCATTAACATTCATCTGTATTGTCTCATTCGTATATAACTTGTATTTATTTGCAGAATACGTCTCAGAACGACGTTGAAATGGACCCGAATCCAGTACCTTCTAGTCCTTTATTGTCTGGTCAAGAGCCGCTCAGTCGTGCCTCTTCTATGTGTAGTAGGAAAGATTCTGGGATCAGAAGTAATAGCAGGCGCAGCAGTATACAGCAACAGGTATTAATAGAAACATAACGATATAACTGGTAGCGATGGGACTAGGTACATTTCAATTAGTATCTGAGCCTGATGGAGCATGTTCAAATACTGTAAGAGTACTTAAGAAAAAAGCCAAAGTGATATTGATATTGATGGGTGCATATTGTACTTAGTCCAACCGTTAGTCAGTGAAATTTCACTCGACTACAAGATTAGCGTACTCGTCTTCCTCCTGCAGTTAATTTTCACGTTTTAGTTGTTTTTGATGAACGGTATGGCTCAGGGAGACTTACTGGCACACCGAGTAAGTGGCTATTATACTTCTAGTTCCACGTTGAACTCTGTTCACGAGCCATCGTCTTCGGTACCGCCCTATCCGTTTCCGCCGGCAGTCACGGATACTTTTGGTGCATGCTTTCATAAGTTAAGGAAACAATCTGACCTGCAATTAATCAGGTGAATAATCGATCTCAAGTTACACGGCCCCAAAGAGCATCTCGTAATTCGTGTGATTCTATCTTTCACGAAGGTGCGTCCAGGATAACGTTACGTCTCAGCGATCGTACTTCGTGAAACCGCCGCTCTCGAGCGTGACTCTTTTCTTCAAGAACAAAGAGATGGAGAAAGAATACAGAGATCATGCTCATAAGGTCAGCGAATGTATCAGCGGCAACCCACCCACCCTGGCTACATCGAGGTTCAATACGTATTTTGATATTCTGATATCGGCGCTGGTGTACACTGCCGTCGTAGCCTCGCTCTTTTTACTTTGCCAGCCATCGCTGTACTACATGATCTTCTTCGCCTGTGCCACCACAGCGCAGATCATAGCCGTGGCGCTTTGCGTTCGCCAGCTACTGTATCCAAATATCGTCCATGCGCCATTAACGCAGCAAATATTTAAGTTCTTCTCGCAATGGTATCCCTGGCATATTTGCGGTGCCATTCTGGTCGGTTTGCCCATCGCGTCCATTCTACTCAATTACACGTGCAGCAACTTTCACAATCTAAACAATTTCGAGTACTATTACGGCTATCTGATATTCGTAGGTTTAGTCCATTTCTGTAACTTCACCCAGCTCAACTGTTGGATGAAGAACTTCCTGGTTACGTTCATGGGCATGCTGTTCCTCTGTCTCGTAGTGAATCACGTGTCATACAACCAAGAGAATCTCTATAATCGGTTTCTCAACGGCTCGGCGCATTATCCGTACACCTTGGCCAATCGGTCTAACGAGAGTACCGTGATATTCGACAATACGTCTGTTCTTACGTCGGCCTATGCAACGAGGACCGCTGTCGCGAGGCAACGGGAGGCGGAGATCGTCTACAACGAAAGATTGTACAATTCTGAGATATTTTTAGACATGATACTTCTACTCCTGCTCGTCTGGTTTCTGAATCGCGAGTTCGAGATCAGTTACCGGTTGAGCTTCCACGGGAACGCGGTAGCGGCGCGGGACAAAAGTCGCGTGCAATCTATGAAGAATCAAGCCGACTGGCTTCTGCACAACATTATACCGAAGTACGTGGCGGATCAGCTGAAGACCACCGCGAAGTATTCGCAGAATCACAAGGCCGTGGGGATAATCTTCGCGAGCATAGTGAACTTCAACGAACTCTACGACGAGTCTTACTTGGGCGGCAAAGAGTACCTGCGCGTGCTCAACGAGCTTATCGGCGATTTCGACGAGCTTCTAGAGAAACCGGAGTTCTCGAACGTGGAGAAGATCAAGACGATTGGTAGCACGTTCATGGCGGCCAGCGGCCTGAACCCTCAAGTCAGGCAACAAGCCGGCCACGAGTACACGCATCTCTTTCAGCTGATGGACTTTGCTATGGCGATGCACAAGGTGATATACGACTTCAATAGGGATCTGTTGGGCTTTAAATTAATATTACGGATCGGCTTTAATTACGGCGATGTCACAGCTGGAGTAATCGGTGCTACAAAGTTGTACTACGATATCTGGGGGGATGCTGTGAACATAGCATCTAGAATGGACTCCACTGGCGTGGCTGGGAGGATACAAGTGGCCAAAAATGCTTTGGACGTTCTGTCGGGGCGATACGAGTTCGAGCCGCGCGGCCAGGTCTACGTTAAGGGGAAAGATAATATGGACGTGTTTTTATTGATAGGAAAAAGGGACGACACTGATACAACGACCAGCGATTAATAAAACTCTCGAACGCCTAACGGATCAAGCTCCGAACTGACCTGTCCATTGAATCGCGCGTTACACACTTATCGAGCGTATAATTGTTTCCAGATCATCGGGCTTCTAGCGATATTTCGATCTCGTGAACGAATTGTATGTGAACTCGCGGTGAGCAACGTACCCGCCAGCGTTACAAAGTAAGAGACTAAGAAAAAGAAAAAAACAGTACCTTACTCTACAATTGCTCGCTCATTAAAGATATTTATTCTTAACGAAATGTTCACTGTATTTTTCTGTTTGTTTCTACGTAATTTAAGACGATCAGACGTGAGACCTACCAGAAATCTACCGTCACGAGGTGAAGTACTAAAGTGGGATCGACGCGAGAAACGAAGAAATTTTTCCTTATGATCGGTACGAAGGATCTGCGGGATAAGATCTGTGGAGATGAATAGAGTATCTTCTCTGTTGTTTGCATGCTTCTGGACGAATGAGCGGATGAACGAATGCACGAATGAGCGACCGATTGGTCATCATCGACAGTTCCTAGTAAGCGAATGCTGATATCTTCTTCGTTAATTCTTCCGATTTCTACGAGATTATACGGCCTAATTTCTTTCCTTCCTCCGATACGAGTAATTGATCGAGATTATTTATACTGTAAATTGGATTTGAGATCAATCGCGAGGGTCAGCGCTATAACGAAGATTCCTGGATCTCGTAAGGGTACCGAATAATTCGTAGCCCGTGAATTTTGATGAAATACTCAGGCGTGTATCTAAAGATCGAATGACAATATTCCATATAATATTTCGAGGCTTAAAGATCCTAATAGTTTTAGCTTTAAATGTTCATAGGAAATAGAGAATTGTAACGAAGTATTCGGCAAAAATATTGTCATTTGATTTTTAGAATAATACCTCAAAAGTTTCATTAAAATCACGTACTGGTGAAACTTATCAGAGGAACATTGTTCAAGACTCATCTGACCAGACAGGATTATGGTCTTTCGCTTACCCTGCTGCAATTAATAACACTAATCACGTAAATGCGATTCCGGACTATTTTCCATTCGCATTAAAGCCTGTATTAAGATCATTATAATTCTGGACAGCATGGCACTAGAAATTCAGATCTATCCTAGTCGGACGTTTCAGAAAGTTGTTCAGGTCTTACTAATTGTTGCCTCGGGATTCACAACCAACAATCAATGTCAATAACAAAGCCGTCTTTCGTAAATTATCATTCCGTCATATTTTTTAATCTAATATCTATCTTTTTCTTACATATCGGTTGGAACATATACAAAACGATACAAAAACGATCGTATTCCAAAGATTATCTGTTAGGTTCAGCACGTGATGCCTTTAATGTCTCATTTTCTTCTGCATTTGTATGCGCATACATACATACGTACAAAAATTTACAAAACGTGTATTATGGCTCTGTTCTGTACTTACATCGAAACAATTTCACGGATCTCTGCGATTTTTATGAAAGCAAGCGTAAGCAAAACTGGGGAAAGTTCTGGCCAAAGTATCCCTCGGTTTCAACGATTCGATTCAAAGTACTTGGAACGGGAGAACTTGTTAAATACCTAACGCGGTAGTTCGACTAGTAATGAAATCTTAAGCTGATCGAAACTTGTACTTTGTTGTATAATAATCTTAGTGATGTTTTGTTGGAAAATATAGATCTTTACGAATTTTTGTTTTATAGTAACATATGCGACGTGTCAATACTATAAGCAAGTTGACCGTATTTAACGAGACGTAATTTAATAAGGAGGTGTCACCGTTTGGGACATTTCGAGTTACATCCAAGTAACAAAAGTTGTCGACGCGATTCACGTGTCTTATCATAAATTTATCTTTCGTTCTTCTTTACGAAGCACGGTCTCGATTTCGGTATTGCTTCTCTTCTTTTACAAATAAGTATCCACCATTACGACTTATAAATTTCACGAGTGATGATTGTCGCATACTGATCGGTGAATGATGATCAATATCCCATGATCTCGCATAAATTACTGTCACTGTTTGATGTTTAATGGTGTTTTTTTTTTTTACAAAATACTAATCCAATTTTCGTGCGATAGTTACAGTGCCACGGCCTTCACAATAATGGAATAATAATTAATTGAACTAAAAAAAAGAAGAAAAAAAAATAGTAACAACGAATCGTGGAAATATTACAATTCTGTTTTAATCGATATTTAACATTGAAAAATTGTCCACGCGCGGGCAAGTGGAATGCTGTATTGTTGTTAATTTTAAATGTTAAATAAAACCTGCATTTAATCGCCGTAAAACGTATGGAACAAGCATCACTTTCTACGTTGAACGGTTCGATTTCAAAGAATGTTCACTTTGCATTTTTTAAAAGTAGCAAGAAGAAATTGATTGAAAATCACAATGTACAAACGCTTTTAAAAAACGTACACGCTCCTCTTCTGCAAGAGTCAACAATCTCTGTATTGTATATTACAGCGAAGTATTGTTTACAAAAAAAAACTGTACTACAGATCGTGCGATCGTTGAAAACCATGCTGTTTTATATTGTTACAAGAGAGAGATTTTATGTAAATCCAAAAGGAATAGTAATAAATGCGTGCGACTTAATATACAATTGCTCGATAACATATTGTTAGTTTTCTTCTTCGATCAGTTATATCAAAAGTGCTGCGTGGTGTTCTTCAGCGATCAACGTTTTACTTATGTTACACAAGTGCGCATTCATACGCACCACGCATACAATTACATACATACACACACCCGCGCGCGACACGCGCTGTTCACGCACGCACCTTTGATATCCAATGAACATAATTGTCTTCTGTATACGATGAAATCCCGAGCCGAAAATAAGAAGGTTCCCATAAATAAGTTGGATTTTAATACATTTTTTTTACAAACTATTCACAATTGGCTGAATACGCGCGTAAACGTATGCTACCCGTTCAATTTCGTTAAGTATAGTTTGTGTCGCTGCGCCAAACTATGTACACGCGTTCAACTTTGCGGATAATTTAAAAATGAAGAGAAGCGGAAAATATATCTTTAAAAATGAAACTCATTCAACGAAGTCCCCTTATTTTAGGTACGGGATTTGTTTATCTAATAGTATCATCATTTTCTGTAGGAAATCGTTTTCACGATGATTTATCATTTATCAATTCAAACCATGTGCTGGCTATATGGTCCTCCAAGTGTAGTTTCTGCTACGTAGGTCCCGCGAACAGAGCTGCAAGCCCGCTGTCATTTGAATTCTTTGAGATTTCGTCCACGCGTATCGAATGCGGCTTCCCAAACACTTCTATTCGTGGTAAATTGTGTATCTTCACTTCTTTGCGAAACAACTGACCGATGCTGCGGCCGATGAGCTGTAAAGAGTATCGTATGGCATATGTTCGAGCAACATTCTGGCCTTCGTTCTATCACTGTCTGAAAATGTTCTACCTGTTTCGTGATTTTCCTGAAAAGATCTTTCTTCCCTTTCTCAACTTTGTTTCCTTTAGTACTAATTACAGCCATCTTCTCGTCGAAGCGTTGCAGATCCGTGGGATTAACGCCGGGGATTTGTTGCATCACTTCGATGATGTTGGGGAATTTAGGTCTCAAGCATTCGTAAACTTGTGTGCCCAAAGTCACGAGGGAACCTTGATTGGCTTCGTGTTGCCCATGAAGCTGTAAACCCTGAAGGATAGCTACCATAATATGAGCAGCCATGGCGGGTGTTAAACTACCATCGGCAGTTAATGCTCGTACAACCGGCCCAGTTAACATTGTGGCTTTCAAGCTGGCATTTGAATCGTTCCAAGCCAGAGCCCTGAAACGGTAAGTACGCTTTAAGACCGATACTACTCTCATAGATACTAGATTAGGATGAAAAGCGTTCATTACCCTAAAACGCATAAGACAACGCTGTGGCACGTAGATGGGTGACGAAGAACAAACGTTCCCAATTCGCTGACAACTTCTGCGACTATGCTGTTTCCACGGGACGAAGGGGGATCTATGGCCATGCCTCCCATATCTTGTTCCATGGTGTCAGGAGGAGTTGCGTCACTAGCAGCACCTCCTACGAGAGCCACTTTCAGCACGTCCACAAAGTCCCTCGTTAAATTCCGATTTAGCATGTCGGCAATAACTTCCTGCGTATCAGTATTCTCTTCGTCCAGACCACCAGATTCGTATAGATGTGCGATGTACTGCCACTTGGCACTTAATCTTTGGCACACTGGTCGCGTAAAAAGAAAGTGTAAGTGAACGGAAAGGGAAAAATAAGAAAGATAAAAGTGTCTTACTGTGCGTAGAGACATGAGCCAGTACAGGTACGAGAACACTTTCATAAAACGCAGGTGGACAGGAATATATGAATGGCTTCATAAATACACGTATAATTGGTCTCAGTCTGTAATCTGGAATCAGCTGAAAGGAGAGAGAAGTTTAGAAATTAGAAATTTTCATACACATATAATGTAATCCCTTTGTGATTCTATTTTACAGCGCTTGGCTAGAGAGGAACAAATAATTACCTCCATATTAGAGAAGACCGAATTGATAAGAGCTGGCGCCAAACCAGGTAACTGATAAAAGTCTCTTCCGATCATATGACACCCACTGCCCAGCATGTGGTAGCACTGGTCATGAATAGTACTGAGGAACGATTGCATTCGCACCAAAGCCGTACTAGAAGATTGATCAGGTTCTGACGTGTTATCATTTGTTATATTTAGGCCTAAAAGGTTCGCTTTTTCCGACTCGAGCAGTTCGTGAGCATTTTTGTATCCCTGATAGAGAAAAGCAGAGGGCATTATGTTTGCACCTGTTGGATGAGAGATAAATTGTTAACGTACGCATTACCTCTGACAGTGCTGCTAAAGCGGCGGGTGTGAAGAGGGCGTTCATTGCTCTGAGCAGTGCGAAAAGCGTTGGCAGTACCGGGATCACATGTGGCGTGGCAGGATTTCTGTACACGGGATTTCCGCTTTCGCTGAGCGCGGTAACGAAGCTACCTCTCGCAGCGCGATCCGGATCGTCCGGGATCGAGCACCGTTTCACGACGCTCAATATCGTACAAATGCAAATCATTAAGTCACTTCGATTCTGGCCTGCCAGGTCTTCCGTCATATTCTCCACTGGTGGTCTGTCCAGCCCTATGAATCTCATTAATTCAAGGGGACCTTTGAATGCTTCAGCGCCGAGGGCGATGAATTTCGCCGACCCTTCACCGATCACTTCAGCTACGAATCTGGTTTGCCTCTCGTAATCACAGAAGTGATTTGATATCAGTAACAGAGCCTCGTACAGCATGATAGTCTCCATCTTGGACAACGGGCTGGGTTCACGCGCTAAGCCGCGGACCATTGAGTGTATTTGATCGAATACTGGGAGAAGTAACAATGGATACTTCAAACTAATCTTCACCATCAGACTAGCTGCATGACGCCTCACGTTCTTTGCTGCCCTGGACCGAGTGCCCTTCGTCTCGCCGGGTGCTTCGAATACGAGAGCGGCAAAGATCTTTTCCAGAACTCTTGGCAGGATGGCTACTCCTGGCATAGCCATTGAACCGGTTGACATAGACAGGAACACGAAGAGCGCGCTGATGCATGAAAGTAGAGCCGACAGCAGCCAGGGATCTTGCGGAGAGTAACCAAGACACAACTCCAACAGCTGAAGGCCAGTTTGTACGCTTGGTCGTTCGTTGATTAATAGAATTCTTGATACGACAGAATCTAGTGCTTGTGCGAGGGCTTCCCATTCGAGATACTGCGGATCGTTCTGATCACTTTTGTACCGAAGATCTGCCATCCCCTTTGTTATCTTGGCTGTCAACCATTGCTGTACATAAGTAAACGTTACTAACGGCGCTACCATTGTCGCGTGCCGAAATCCTTCCAACAAATCGGTCCTGAATCGATGGAGGAAGACGTTGAACTCTTCCTCCGAATCATAGTCAGCGAGACAGTAAGTGCTCATCCCATTGCTCTGTCTACCGTGCGGATATCCTATTTTTATTAACTTTGGGGCCGTGCTCTCTACATACTTCGGTATGTAAGTCAACAGTAACGGATCTTGCTTTATCTGTTCGTGTTTAAACAGCATTATCCAAATCGCGTTCGCCATGTGTATCAATGTTAAGCTCGAGGAAATGGTGAACGTTAGCACAGTGTCCAGAAATATGTTAAAATGTGCTGGTCGAATGCTAGAACCGTCGTCTTTGCCCCAAAGCGTACATAGCTGAGTCGCCATTCCAGTCAATACCTGAATTTAGGTTTATAAAAAAACGTAATAAGCTTGACGCAATATCGGTAGAAGCCTCGATTAAATTTAGGTAAAGCATTATGGAAGTTACCTGTGTAAGTTTCTTTAAGAACAAGTAATGATTCTCGTGAAACTCGTTCGAGCCACTAACAGATGGTGCCGCGGTTGCCGCGGCATAAATGTACCTTAAAGCGTCTTCAGAAAATAAAATCATTAGTTGCTTTCTGTCTTCGGCTTTCCCTTTACGATTCACAATTTGCAACAAACATTCAGCTGCCGAACATTGAAATATCGGATCCCCCAGCAACAAACATAGTATTTGCAATAGTCTGCCGTCTTCTGCCATCACGTGATTGATTGAAATCCACTCCACGAATCCAGTTAACGTAGATAATACTACCTATCGAGTAAAAACAGGTGAACATAGTTTTAACAATTTACTTTGTAATGCCATATTCTATAAAACCTTTGCGCTCGATGTACCTGTACAACTTTACTATGCGCGGCTGCCTCGGACATGCATCCTAAATTATTCTTCTTTTGAAACTCCGAGAAATGCTGCTCCATTAATCTGAGAAAGAAGCTGAAAATCTCAGCCATGTTGGTGTTAAGCGCTTGGTATATATCCTTCCTTCTCTGATTAGATTCTAAAGTTTGCAAGAGCGCAACATCTTCGACCAGCCTTAAAAACACTAGAAGAACTAATTCAGTCTGACTTTCTCCCCTCGTACAAGCTTGACTGAGTTCCGACAGCAGTGTGGGCCATTGCTGCGGCCATTCCCGCTTTATCATTTCCACCACAACCCGAGAAAGCGCGTCTTTGATGTGAGCCTCTTCCTGTAGCAATGGTTCTGTACCTTCTTGAAGTAGCTTCATAGCGTTCTCCTTTATAAATATCTTTTCCGATTGCGATATCTGCGTCCATCGGTATTTAATACAATGCTCCATCAGCTGCAATCCGAAGTGCCGTACCACGGAACTCCTGTTCGGCGACTTCTGCGCTAGATATAACCCACATTGAGCGCATAGAGGCGACGACTCCTTAAATCTCTCGCAAGCATTGTACACTTCCAAACGCTGCTGCTGCGGCACGTTTGGCGACATCATCACCTCTACCACTTGAGCGAGTTCAGCTGATATTTGGGCAACATCGCCCACACCGAACTCCATTCCTGCCTATTGCTCTGTAACGAAAGTAAAATACGCTTATTTCTCCCAATTTCCACCACCATTTAACATATTATTTCTCCATTGGCTGCGGTATTCATGAAATATTTGCTGAACAGGTGTGAAGCCAGAATAGAAGACTTGATCACATGTAAGTTAGAGTTCGTACTATAAAAGTAAAAGAGTTTGAAGAACGACTAAATGGAAAATAAAATTAAACGATTACTTTTACTTGCTACAAGTTTAACATACATTCGCATACAAGATACATGCACAGACGATACTCAAATCTGTGACCTCTGGAACATCTGTCCAATGGATATGAATTTCACTTATCAATTCCTGCTGCAAATGATAAAACCATTAATGCTTTCTTCCATCATTTGGAGCAATGCTAGGTCAAGCGCAACGTAAGTAACGATCTACTTTGCATAAGGTATGCAAGGAAAATGTCATTTCACATCTGCCAGGCACGTGACGTTCATGAAATTAAGCGAAACAACAGAATCTACCAAAGGAATAGAACAGAAAGGGGAGCCTTGAAAGTGTCGCAAAACAACATGTTGTTGGAAATTGAAGATCAGTAGCGAATGAAGAAAGACAATTAGACGAGCGTGACTCGCGATAGACATGAGAGCTGTTCCGCGGCGGACAAGAATCTGCCTGAAATGATGGGAATTCGCAGATGAATCGAATGACGTAAACTCGTGCGATCAGGATGGTAGGGAAGCACGAGGCAAGGCAGCTTCTGCGAGGTGTGTGTGTGTAGCATGCCTTGACAGAAGGTACCTACCTTTTAACGCGATCGTAGATCGAGACGGATCGAAGATACACGTCTGGCAAAATTTCTGCCGATACGATCTGTCAATTCATATCTGGTAATTGTTGAAAGAGTCAAAAACTCGCGGCGCGCACAAGCGGTGCTCTTATGCGTCTAGGTATTTAGTCGAAGAAGCTCGCCTCCGGGAGATACGCGGCACGTTGAACAATTACATGTATAACCACACGTAAAATACCTACTGCCCTCTAGACCATTTGAATTCGACCTAACTTCACCTCACGGCGCGTGCATGTTTTTTTATGTTTATGTACGAGCCTCGTAATTGTAATTAGTAACGCGACGGTGTCCGCGGGATAAATATACCACGGACGAATCGAGAAATTAAAGAAAAGATCATTGATTGTCGTTTACCCTTCATATACGATAGTTGAAGCTTCCCTCGATAAAGTTCGAGTGAACTTTCTTGGTGGAAGTTTGAAGGTTATGCCGGCGATCTCTCGTCGATGTTAACCCTTTGCTGCTCTATGCCTGGCAATGGCGCGTTATCACGTTAAATATCCGCATCTGTTCTCTGGCATTGGCGTGCTTTCGCGCCAACGAGGCATGGAAAGTGTTTTGTCCGATAGATTCGATCTAGGGATATTCTAGATTCTAGACTGACCGATAAATGTGACGAAAATCACGTCTAATATGATGTAGGATGAATTTGTAATATATATAATGAAAATCATTACATCTTAATATATAAAGCACAAAGTGTTTGTGTTTGTCTGTCGTCTAAAAACTTTTAAACTTTTTTTTATAAAATAAGAATTAAATTTCGGGCGAAGCCGCGTAGTAAAGTTAGTATATTATATGGCAAAGTAGTCAAGGGTCCGTACTATTAGATTTAACTGCAAAAATACGTGAATTATTTGTAGAAAATTTGTAATTAATTAATAAACCAGAGTATGCACTAAGAACCGCGTCAGATTCGTTCTAATCCTGTCGAAAAGCTGTTAATAACTAATTAATAAAGAAAATAGTTGCAAATATGATATAGGAAAGTAGTCAAAGGCTTATGCTTTAAGATGCAAATGTAAAAGTACATAAATTATTCTTGGAAAATGAATAATTCATTCATTTTCCGTGATAGCACAGTTCACTGTGAATCAAGGTTATGTGCGAAAACATACGAATTGTTTATTTAATTGTCATAGGCCTCTTCTAGAGGCTGCCAGGGTCATTATTTAATGGTTTTTAACAACAAAATTGTTTATTTATTGGCCGAAGAAGCTATTTGGCCACAAATGCTAGCGACACGTAGCAGCGGGAAAGAGAATTAAACTATGAGCTACTTCCCTGGTATTGGCGTTTTAACGCCCATTTTTTCAGTACATACGTACATATATACAATACAACAATGCTAAATGGAATCATCAAATGAATAAATAAATAAATATATAAATAATATCACTTATACTGCGAGAGCCGACTCTGTATATATATCACTGATACAACTGTCCTTCATTAGTAATTTAATTGAGTTTTATTCTGAAAATTGTTCAAATCGTATTTATACATCGCGGGAAGGAGAATTGTGAATGGGGGGTAGGAAATGAAAGTACTGCAATTAAAATGATGCAAATTTAATGAGAACGCCGAAAGATTACATTTGTGGTAGGTATATACAAAATGAGCTTAATTTAATTGATGACAAATGAAATCGTAAGAAACAACGAATGGTGTCGGATACTGTGGTCACGCATGTTTCATTTACATGCAGGCAACGTAGTGATGCTAAGTTTAGGGCTCGAGGGACCGATTCGACAGAATTAAACCGCTGCCGATCATCTAATTGGAGAGAAACATGGTATTCAATGTTAAAATAAAGCGTCCGTATAACAATTCCGTTGCGACGCATATTGGAACATCCGTACTGGTCAATGTAAAAAAAAAGTGCGTCCAAATGAATCAAAAGAATTCTCATTTCGCGACGGTGATATTTATCAAGAATACACACGGTTGATTATGAGCGGCGTATTAACTGTGTATCCTATGTATATATCCCTAGAAAAATATTTCTATCACATTTACGTATTTAACAATAGTACATATTAACATGTAACAGTTTCGAGATGTGTTTCTTCAACCTGGTTACAGTACACAAGTTGCAAATGACTTTACTCTTTTTTTCATCCAATTTCTTTCCTTTTTCTTTTTCGTCGAATATTTTCCATCTTTTTCTAGTTCTTCTTTTTTAGAAACAATTTGTCGCAGCAGTTCGATACGAGCAACAGTTGCACAGAATAAATGAAAAACTCTCGTGTTAATTAATCAGACATCATTATAATTACATATTAACGACATAATCGTATAATCATCCTACATTGTTGTATCAAAAGACTACCAGTCTTTTCGAAGTCTGTTCGACGGCAGTGCATCAGTAAAATGCGTTCAATTCATTATCAAGAAAACTTCAATCGGGAATTAGGAAGCAGAAAGATAACAGTTCACTCGTCGCTGATCCGGAAGCAGATTACAGGAAAACTAATATTATCGTTTACGCAAAAAAAAGACTGAGAGAGAGAGAGAGAGAGAAAGAGACAGAGAGAGAGAGAAAGAGAGAGAGAAAAAAAAACAATTATATAAAACATGTTCTCTTTATCTAATCATTGAAAATAACTCGGTTAATCAATCAACATATATATATTTATTTATATACGATAAGCCTCTAACGTTAAATTGTATAGATAATATCGATAATAGTTTCTTTATCAACAATTTTGAGACAGCGTATTCGATCTCTGGGATCATCACTGTATTCGCGATGTTACATCGTATAGCGAAATACAACACGAAAGAAAGGAAAACAAAGAATAACTTGAAGTGAAAAACAACGTTCCGGTACTGTTTAGAGAAAACAAGTCTCTTGTTGCAGCTCGGTGCATTTTAAAATGTTCCCGTGAAATGAACAAACGTTGACACGTAATAGGTATTACGGTCACGTAGAAGCGAATTTCCCGATTCGTCTGGAATTGTTACAATGCAATCACTTTTCTTCATCAAGTGTTCGAGAAAAATGTAAAATATACATACATATATATATATATACATACATATAGGTATATATATATGTATATATATGAGTATATACATATATATTTATATAAATTCACTATCCTTATCTTGTCATATTTATCACCGTGTAGAGCTAGCTAGCGTCTATCCGTTCCTTAGTTTTCTCATCATCATCGTTATTACTATTACTATTATTATTATCATCATCATCATTATCATTAAGGTATATTATAAATATGTTATAAACGGGACAAGTAATGTTACACTATGTACAAAAGTAAGATGAAAATCTGTCTACGGGAAACTAAATACGCGAAATGCAAACCGCTAGATTGCATTTCCATTTCCAGTAACAGTCTCAGAGTTTGTATTTCATTTTCCCATTTTTCCCCCTTATTACTTTTAATATGAACTTAAATGTGTTCGGTTCCTAAATCGGTCATAGAAGCCGCCTCAGTGTCATCTGCAGGACTTTGTCCCACACATGTTTCTCGTACAACACAAAGAAGAAACGGTAGTTTCACGAATAAAAGTGTCACGGAGGATAACCATGATGATTCTTTGCGATTCAAGAAGAGCCTACCTCCCACGACTTTCCTCTATACCTCATACAAAGAACGTATGGTACACATTATCATATACCGTAAAAAAAGCCGTTCCTACGTTATAAATCGTTTGAATATCATATGAAATATACACAAAGGTCCGCTTTCAATTTCAAATCCCTTTTCTCTTGCTTCGAATTTCTTGTCGTTAGAATGTGGCGATCGATGGATTCTCCTCGTACACTCCGATAGCGTAAATACGAAAACAAAAAGACGGACATGTTCTCCTCTTTCATATCCAATTGTTACTACGGTTCGACCGGAACTTTCTTCCTCGCCCGTTATCCCGATAATAACGTTAAGAAAAGAAGTGTATTAACCATGCACGTAAAAGTACCACACTCTAAACGTAATTCACATTTGTACTTGTCATAAATCATACATAAGGAGTATTTATAAATGCTCGTTATCTGTTGCTCTTGCGTGACTAAATGATGCTGCATCTAATCAACAGCGACACGCGTCGTGTCGTTTAATTCGATCTAAACTCAATAAATATGTTATATGAAACAAAGAGCGAAGAAATTATTGATTTTTTTTTTGTTTTTTTTTCATTTTAAATGGTCGATAGAAAATATGCTCAATTCATCCTCCACTGTATGAAATCATGATGTATGAAACTCCGAGTATGAAATCGCGTTCGAATACGCGCGTAATAGTGACTAAAAGAACACGCGATCACGAATTATCACCGCACGGTTTTTATACAGCTCGATTGTTAAATACTAAGTCCCTATTCGTATCTTATGGAAACGTTATACCTTCCTCTGGAACTATGCTTTCTAATGGGATGGGTTCCGCGTATCCACGGGCTATTAATTCATCGGCAAGGGATATCACCTGCGACAAGTAACGACATTGATTAGAAAAATCTCTACAAAACATTCATTTAAAAAGAAGATCTACTTACGCCGTGCTTCTGAATATTGAGATAAAGATTAACGTATGTGTTCGTGTTGATATAGCCTTCAATTTGGGCCTGACCGACGATACCAGAGCACATATGAACGACTACGTCGAAGGCCTCTTTGTTCCACTCACCTGGCATAAAACACACGATCACGTAGAAGATTACGCATCCAGGCAAACTAACAGCAAGTCTACGCCATTATACTTACCATTTTTCGGTTGAACATTCGCCAGGTATATTTCAATTGCTTGGAATGGCAATGTAAGATAATCTGACCTAATTTTCTTCATTTCTAGATTACTGAAACACCAATAGCCGCCATGATCGACGAGCCGTACTAGATGTCGTTCACCATGAGGATCTGGTTGCTCGACGAATACCCTCACCCACCTGTTGTACCATTTCGCAACTAAGATCATACCCTCTGTAAAGCACAACGTAGAAACTTAATGACTGAACCCAAGAGACATTTAATTGCCGCACAGCTAAGAAACTGTCGGAATATGAACGTACTTCTAAGTTCGTCTGGAACTGGAGGTGATTCTGTCGTGTTATATGATTGTGTCATGTTGTCAACTAAAATCCGCAAGGTTGGGTACGTGGGGTGAGTAGGGAGCTGTACGAAGAATCGATTTGGTTTTACTATGTGACATATAGCGATGTCATTGTTCACTCCCTCGACCAGGTGCAGCTGCATCAAGTCCGTAACCCATGGGATCTCTTCCGGTACTTTCAACGGTAAGATCTGCTCGAGAACCACGTACGGGTACTTCTTCTCTGGGAATTTCTGCCGTATCATATCCAGAGCGATGTTAATCCCTTCGGTGGAACCCTCTATGGCACAAATCTTCTGCTCCCTTGACGTAGGATGTCGCTTGACGACTATACGTACGTCTGCCGCCACGCGAATGCTTTGCAAGAAGCTACCGTAACGACCGATTAATTTTCCAACTAGATTCTGTGGTATGCTGAATTCGTATAACATTGGAATTGTGTTATCCTTCGTGTGACCCTTGATACTTCCTCCTGAAATGATTACGCACTTGCACCAGTGGTATAACGTTCTTAACTAGCTCGAATCATTAATAAAAGCTTACCTTTTCCACTGTCTGTGCTCCCTTCGCTTTTGGCTTCATCGGTGGCACTGCCTTCCAAGACACCGGAGACCGGACTATGGTTGGCGGAATCTCTTTCGGACAATGCCTGCACCTGACTCTGCGCGCCATCCTCTGACGGAGTGGCTACATCTTCTTCGGTCTTAATAACAAGCTCTAACGAGCTGTTCTCACAAGTCGGTTTCTGCTCCTCCTCTTCGGCAACGTTCTCAAATATCTTCAACACTTTGCCACTGTCGATGGGATTCTCCAACGAGGACGCGCTTCTGCTTCTGGCAACCATGTCGAAGTTACTTGTTTTAGGGTTACTGCCCAATTGTATGTCCATCTTGTTCGGCGAAGCATCCAGGTAATCGTACCATGCTTGCTCGTCTATGGGTGTTATGGAGTGAGTGGAAATAGGCTGCGAGCCAGACTTCCTCTGGGGTATGTCTAAGCTCTCGCTTCTCTTTCTGGGGCTGCTAGTGATTTCCTCCGTTGGTTGACTGGAGGAATTCAGTGAGAATGATTCATCGATTTGTATCCCAGAATCGTAGAAATCTCTGCTAGACTTTGACGAGGCGGCTGCTTGGCTCTTCTTGCTATCGACGAGCCTCCTGTCGCTGCGCTCTGGTTCGGTGATTCCACCTGGATCAGCTCTGTCTACTCGTCGACGTTTATACCACAGCAGGCCAATTATAAGCGCGAAAGCAGGGAAGCTCCACTTTACAACCTGGATATGGGTAGCTGACATGTTTCACGTCCGCCGTAGTTGCTGTTATCAAAGAACTTTTCCTTCTGAAATGAGAAAAGCAATTATGCATCTTACAACGAATCGGGGGGGGGGGGGAAGGATAATTATAAAAATACATAACGCTTCTTTTTCTCGTTTATATCTTTCTCAATATTTCTGTTTTATTTGAATTGCATCGATAGCGGGCATAAAAAGATTTGGAATTTTTCTATTGGATCGAGCGGTGTGACTGCGCTTTTATGCCGATCGCGCAAAGTCGATAAAATGTAATTTTCATTCAGACTTCTCGTCTTACTCGGTTTCCTGTGCTAATTACCGTTTCGTGAGCGTAACTTCCGGCCGCAAGGTGCACTTGCTCGAATAGCATAATTAAGAAAAAAGATGGGAGACTGTCACAATTCAAACGAAACCGTCTGCGCAAGTGAATCACTCGTTCAACAAATCTAAAAGTCTGAATTTAAAAAAGAAACTAAAACTCTAGCATATTTCCATGAAAATACATAAATATTTCATACCTTTCGCAGAAAGCAGAAAATATTTTAAAACTATCGTTCGAAACTGTCTCGGATGCACGGTAGAATTTAGCAACCGTCGAATAACTGAGTATTTACTTTCTATTATTTATTTGAATTACAAGCCACTGGTTTCGCGCTGTTTCGATTTCTACGGAGTGTTCCGAAATACATGCCGTAAATGGCAAATTAAAATTAACGACCAATCTTCCAAACATCGTGAAACGAATGTATCCCACTTATACAAATTTCGACTCTATGAGATGTGGTCAAAGCATGTTACACAAGATGCTCCGAAGTATACCACCGAAAGAAGCTTGTTCATCTTAAAACTGTAAATAAAAAATCTGTAATACAATCTTTTGCCACGGACCTTCGTTCTCAAGAAAATCGATTTCCAAAACGAGCGGTAGTACCGGTACATTTCGCTAATAAGTCCGAGCTGAACGTGTTTCTCGAAACTTCTACCGTGTTTACGTGCAATGTGTACAAGTAAATAGGTCAGGGTTACACAGGAATCTGTAATTTGACTGTTTTCTTTTATCGACTTACAAATACCATAGATGTTTGCCGCGCGCATTGATTGGCGCACACGGCGTGTACGTTAAAAATCAATTTGCTCGAAAACGAAAGCCCGCGACAAGCGTTTCGTCCAACAACAATTCAGTTTTGCAAGAACAATCACTTTCTCTCCGTTTGCACCGCGTAGTTCGAGACACCTTGTATAATACAATCGCCTCCGCTTGATGCACGCTCGAGGTTCCCATCTGTGACGCTTGAAGTTCGAACGTTCCGTTCGATCGTCTCTTGAAATTTGCAAAAGTCGATGCTCCAGTGAGCAGGCTACGAAAACAACGCGTAACGAACTCGGGAATAAAGCGGAAATTACACAAGGCGATGCATCAAGGCGTAAGAGCCGCGAGGCATATGCGACGGTATTCCCGGCTCCCTTTTCTTTCGCCAGTGATTTTCATTGAAGCGGATTACAGAAAAGAAGACTCACGATTTTCTTCCGTTTACAATAACAGTACTCCAATACGATAGAAAAGCGAGCGCGACGTTAATACAGTCGGTGAAATGAATTCGCCGTGCTCTCGGAACGGTTGCGACATCGACCCAGCGAAATTCCACGGGGCACCATGGGGCGCGAGGCAAAACAGTCCTCTGACGACGAAGGTCGAGCCTAGTACGTTAGGTTTACGATCGGACGAGACTCACCGACGTTACGTCCATGCTTACTTCCATCTGTGATCGTTGCAAGTGTCGATCGAGCCCTGGTTTAGCCGTTTCGAAAATTCCCTACTGGATAAACAACGGTCACGGTGAAATGGTGAAAAGTTCGAGAGTCGGCTGAGGCGCGCGAAATATATATATGGACCCGATGCGAAACCGATGGCACTCTCGTTAAACGCGGCTGACGCGGTACTGCGGTTTGCGGAACGGGTCGCGGCATTCGGGCACGTGGTAACTCCGGAGACCAGTTCGACTGGAAACGCTCGCTACTGCGCAGGCGCGACGTTACGTTAAGCTGCGCTCACACGGTGATAATACTGATAACGTTCGAGTCCCCTTAGACCCCTTGGCCCCCTCTGTTCCTCCCCGATCACGCTATTAGATCAAACAGAATAATCGTAGTACACACACCGCGATTGGTAAGATGGAATTTTCAATACGGGAAAGAAGTTTCTATTCAGGATCGAAGCGACTTATCGAGTAGATGATTACTATCTCTTCGAAGGACGTGGACAAGGAAGTCGGGCTGCACTGGCTACTGTAAAATTTCTGTTGAAAGTAAAAGGATTAAAATTGGTGATCAAAGGAAGGGATTACGCAACGCCGCATGAAATTATAGGTTTCCATTATATGGTTGTTAAGGTGGGACACAATTCCGACCAAACAGGTAGTCACGCAAGAATTGTGAAATTCAAGGAATTCAAGTTGTTCGCGCGAATTCGAGATATCGGAATCGCAAGGGAGAAGAGGAGGAGCGCTACGTTTATGTTTCAGGATAATGTGCAACGGGTAGCTAGTTAATGAACCGGTAGACCAATTATCATCGAATAATTCCATTCGGAGGGGCAAATGTCCAATGGCCGTTTAATCGCTTTCGACACGGCCGGCTCCTACAGAAGTAAGGAAGGAGATCGGCCAAGGTGAGGCATGAAAGCGATTTTAAGCTGTCGCTAGGGCTGCCCGAAAGGAAGAAGGGATATGTGCCGGATGAGAAGCGAAAAAAAAGTTGAATTAAAACGAAACCGGTAACCGCTTGGAGAAATGGGTTACGCGCGGCTTTAATTTCTAGTAGAATAAAAATTTCAGAAACGGAGACGTGGAATGAAAGTCTGCGAATGTCGGGCCTGTCCTAGTAATTCGTCAACACACTTGACGAAACAGTTCCTTTCTCAACTTCTCTTAAATAAAATACAAGATCTGCGATGTACTACATAGCACAGTTCTATTTAACGAGCCAGCAAAATGTCCGAACGGCTGCAGGCTACTCGAGTCCGGTTATTAAATTCGAAGACAGTATCTCGAATGCCCGGATATTTGGATCACGAAAGCCGTATCTAGGTCTCTCGCCACATATCCGAGATACAAGCCGTGTCCCAATCATTTGTAACAGCCTTTCAAGTCTTGAAAATGATGTACGAGTGCCTGCCACGTGCCACCCGCCATACACCGTAGATGCACGAACTGTATACCACAAGGAAACAGTTGCAAGCTTCGTTTAAAATCGTTTCCTCGAATTAGCTTATCTGTGGATAAAGAAAGACAACCGTCTAACCGGCTGATTTAACCGGCAGGTCGTTACACGGACGCATAGATACGCGAGGAATAAAGGTGGCCGTGTGGTTCAACGTGCTCTTGGAATGTCCAACCTGTACACGCAGAACGATGAAGTAACCGAGCCACGGGTAAGAACACCAGGGAAAAGGGAACGAGAAAGAGAGCCCGTAAGGACGGCGAAAGCCGCAACAAAAAAAAAAGGGACACCAAAGAAAGCACAGCGCACTCGCCTAAAACACGTTCTCGGACCGATCCTCGTACCAGCACCATCTGCGAAAAAATGCACGAAGCTGCGGTCGATTCGCATTAGAATACTTCCGTATCAACCGTTCGCATGATATTACAGGATTCTTCCACGAGTTACGCGTAATTCTATGATAAATCTAGTAAGTCTTCTGGAAGTGTTCTCAGCTGGCCCACCTTATAGGCAACAATTTACACTTCGGATCGATAAGGTTGCATGCGACATGAAAATAATAAAGTGACTCCGGAGCCACCGCGCCGTGTAAGAAAAATTTATATTGGATATTTAATTTAGACAGCCGCGGGGAGATAAATCAAGCGACATGTTAACGAGCATAAAGGTTGGGAGTCAAGGCTTCGGATCGAGAAATGAATGCACCGTGTGTAATTTAAAATTGAATGTCTGCAACAGTGTTGTGTAAGGAATTATGTAACGGCAGAACATATTGCAGTTGATTGTAATATATGCGACACGTAGATTATGACAAATATGAAATAAACAGCTGTAGTTTGCTACAGAATTGCTAGATAGTTGCTAAATTGTGATAAGGGTAATGATACGAACAGATTCATTCCGTGTTGCGTTTTGTTTCTATATGAAATTAGATTAGGTATACTTGTCGGTAATTGAAGACCTTCGTTATCCCGCGCTCCCTGCGTTTAGCATGAGTAAGTAGTTTTTTTTTTCTACAGAGAATAAGGTGACTTGGGAAATTTTATGTCGTATCTACTTTGTGTTTGTAGCGCCGATAATAAATCAGCGGCTCGATAGTAGTAGCTATAATCTAGCAAAACACGACAGAGGTAATCTTGCAACTTTGTCGATTGTACACGAGCAACCTTGTGTACGCGCAGTGATATACGTAATTTACAAAATGGGGATGGATGAAAGCCAGAATTGCCAACGATATTTTCGGTTGCTCAAACGAGCAGGGAATTCTCGAAAGTGTAACTTTCTTAACGTAATTATTCCTTTAACACATGCCGATGAAGATATCTCTACATTAAATACAAATAATATTTGTGTATCAATTAAATATAATTATTCAATGCCGACTTTCACTTCGGCATTACTATTCGACGAAAGCCTATTGAATACGTAGTATCATAGATACATAACAAGTGAAGCGGGGAATAATGGAAGCGCGCGTATTTTAAACTTACAATTAAGAAGCGTCGGAAGCGCAATGCAGCCCAGTGTAAAATAAGAGGCAGCACAGATTTCTTAATGGAATTACGGGAACAGTGTTACATCGACCAACGTAAGACTCTGTTACTATCGTCGCGACGGGCGAGATAAACATTCGAATTAACGGAATTATGCGTGCCACTTTTATTTATCAAATCGGGTGTGAACTGCGTCTCGATTCAAAGGTCTGTCTTATTTACCAACACTTGTCGATTTGCTTCGTGTTATTCCCTACGAATTTGTGATCGGCCACACTATTGACTTGGTACTGTGTGCGTAGAAATTTCTACGAAAGAAACTTGATTTTCGGCAAGGCGGTCACGTGACCACGCTCGCGGAACAATTAAACTACGACTCGAATACTAACACGGAAATAACCGCCGCGAGTTTCAGGGCCAGCTGCCTTAGAAAGCGAGACGGCGGTATAATCGAACGGGATAAGTATATCTTCGAAATAGCGTGCAACTAAAAGCGCCTCCACAGTCTGTTGACCCTTTAAATGTCCGTACACAGGCGAAGGAGCACAACATGCCGCCATGCAGCTGCATGCGGAACGCTTCACGCGTGCACGCTTCCCGGCCGTGTTGTTATCATGCATAGCTTCTCGATTCTCGCTCCGCTAGCGAACCAGATGACGAATTTAGAATGTCAAAGGGAAGATATCTAGCCTTCAGGACGTATCCAACGATGTCAAATTTCCAATCCACTCCATTCGCGATAATACTAATAGGGCACCTAAATCTGTTCCCACAAGTGGAACCTCGAGTGCTATTCTGTACTCAGAAATGTGGACCTGAGCGAACGAAAGAAACGTGTACGAAATACTAACAACCGCGAAAGGGTTAACGGCCATGGTATCTTCCACAAACGGGCTATTTCTAGATGTCGGTCTAACCGGTGTCATCTCTGCCAGAAACATCCTGATTACTTGAGCGCGAATCGATTATTACGTCTCAGGAGGGAAAGCATCGGCGTATGGGTAACGCGGTGTTCTCGTGGACGAGTCGAGGCACCGGGCACACGAGACGGGACACGTGTCAAGCGATTAAAGCGGCCGAATTCTGTCCAGTTTCTGCTGATGTGCCCATATTGCAGCGTGTCGAATTTCGGTGAAGAAGCTATGGGCACCCAAGGAATAGCGGCTACAGACGGGCCGTAGGCACGGCTCCCGTGTTAAAGGGTTGCCGGTCGATGAGCCGGGGTTTTCATAACTGAAGAAACGGGCGAAACGCCGCCGCGAACCGAGTCGAGAGTTCCACGAGTTTTGCGCGAGGACGGGAAAAAGATAACAAAGGAAAGTCGACGAGCGAGCCGCATGAACACGCGGTGAACGCAAGACGATCGACGTACCTGTATGTTTATTGGTCGATCCACGTCCAATCCGTTCTTGAACCTTTGCACGCGTCCAGCCAACAATTACATTAACCTTCGGTCACACCGAGTAATCAACTTTCCTATTATTTCGTAGAAAACTGCGCTACGTGATCACAATGTTTTTCCTCGCTCGCGAGAGACAATATGGCGGTACAAATTCGGGTGCGCTATGTCCGGTATGGTGCGATCGTCGCGTCGCTCCGTGGCGAGAGTATACTTACATCTTGGCGGTAAATGTGTGGAGATTTGAAACTCGTTATGCCCGACAGAGTCCTTGAGTCTGCATTTCCATTCTTACAATTAGCGAGGTAGACAAATCATTTACTACGAGAGAAACGGGAATTCGACACAACGCGGCGTATAACCACACTTTTTCTAAAAAAAAAATGCTTTCTAATATCTCGTCGCGTGGAGCCATCTAACGGAGAACAGGCAACACTATATATAGCTTCGCTCTTGCTGATCGATATATCGTTCGTTACCGAGTGTAATTCAGACAGTTGCCTAATAGACAAACCTTCGTAAGATAATAAATGTATCCCTGCAACTGGTCTGTGCTAGCATCAGTAAGAGGGCAGTATCTCAAAGTCGCGAGTGAAAAAATGCGAGTCCGGTGCAGGAGAAAGAGAAACACCAACGAAAATTGTTTACTTGAAAGCTGGCTATTGTATCAAGGAATGATATTAACATATAGAAAACGATTGGCAATGGACTTTTGCAATAATAACGACGGGAATGTCTGCCATGCGTTACGCCTATGTAGAACGGCGTAGCAAAACGCGGGACAACCAGTTACAATCGTCGAAGGTACGTACAGATTTTTTGCAAATGGGAATAATTCGTATGAAGGAAAACGCCCGGGGCATTCTGTGATCAATTCAAGGGCTTGACCTAGACGTAGGGTAAGCTTGACGTTGAAACTCGCGCATCATTAGCCTATTTTTAAAGACTCGTTCTATGGCTTGACACGCTGCTAAGATTCCATGGCGTTTTACAACAAGTTTTGTCGGGAGGATCGCGTAGCTTACCGAAACTTAGACGCATACTAGGTCGATCGTGAATCCTGGCTAAGGGTGGGTCGGCTCTCGTAAAAATGTAAATGGTAATAGGACAGCATACTCATGCATAATATCGACAACATTGCCCCATTACGTGTAATGCAAATGTAGTTAGGTTATGTCTATGGGGGGCGAGACTTGTTATCCCTGTGAAAGAACGTGATGCTCACTTTTTGTAGGTTCGGACATTCGTAGCATTTACCATGCCAAAGCGGAGTATCTGACTAGTCAAACGTTCCATATTTAATGCTATTAGCACGTTTGTAAATAATATGGATTACAAAGAATTATATAAATATATAAATATAATCTAGAAATATCTGGCGGAGAAAGCTGCAAAATAAAAAACTTGAGGTACGTAAATAGAAAGATATTATATATATAATCTTTATAAAACTATATATATATATATATATATATATATATATATATATATATATAGAGAGAGAGAGAGAGAGAGAGAGAAAGAGAGAGAGAAATGTTTGTACACGATGGGTCACGCAACTTGCCTCGCTCCTACATCTCTTTATAATTGCCAATAGAAAAACAAAGTTTTTTTGTCTGCTCTTAACGGCAATCTAACCCGTCGAAATTGCGTGACTCGCCCTGTATAATCTAGGATCCGAAGGTCTCCAGATAATCCGCGAGATGATTTGATCTGGATGCGCGGCGTCGGGACGCAAGGTTACAGCGGTCGTCGGGTCAGCAACACCATGGCAGCCCTCCCTCCTATCCCCCCTTCTGACCCTTCTTTTCCTTCCCCGCGCTCTCGCCCTTCCTTCCTTCCCAGCCCTCCCCCTCGCCCAGACTGCCCTTCCTCCCTCTCGCGTCTTTCTCTTCTTTATTTATCCTCTCGCCGTCGTCGGTCGTGCCATGGCACGCCATCTTCTACGGATCCGTCGAGATTCTTATTAACAGTTATTACGCGGTGGAGGGATCCATTCTTTTTTTCAGAGGGATGGGGGATCTTTATTCCTCCGGGATAATGCGTCTCGTCCCTTCAATGGCCGGGTGGCTTTCGAATGACTGTCGTCATTAGCGATTACGCCGGGTCTAGATACTTGTGGCCGCGTTTCCCACAGATTAATTCACCGGGTCCATTTAAAATGGAGGCAGGGTATCACCTCCCCTTTCCTCACTGGTGGTTCTGCTTCTGTTAGAGCAGGCTGCGAAGGTGGACAGTGTAAAGTATTTTGTAACTGGTCTTGCTTGATTATCCTCGAAGAAGGAAGGCGATAATTAGAGTCGTTTAGGTACGCGGAATAAACTGGTGCTCGTTAGATCACCGAAGTTCAACTGCGCTGAGCACTGTGTCAATACTTGGGTGTGTCGCTGGCGCGTTTAGTCGTTGGGAATCTATCTAAAGTTCCATAAGCTTCGTAGCTCACTTATCTCTGCGCGGCTAGGTGTCCCTCTTTTTTTCGTTTATCTCTGTCATTAGATTACGTTCATTATCCTAATCTCTGGACACTATCTCTGTTACAGCAAGGATAGACCCAGGTATGTCCTAGATAGGCCTCTATCTAGCCTCAGATCCGCGGCGTTATTTTCATTTTCTGTGCCCCATTATCCGCTCCATTGTTGCTGCATCTTCGATGCATTTAATCCTCCGATTGTTAGCCAATGCGGTAGTCGGAGCTACCACCGAATAATACGGCGGAGGGGGTGTCTGGGTCACCCCCTTTCGTGTTTGTCTGGCTGGCTGCCTACCTTGCTGGGGTTCGCAACCCCAGCTTCGGAGCCGGTGTACGGACCGTGACACCGAAATACACCGAATTGTTTACATCCAGCCGACGTGTATTAATCAGGCCATTGATTAAACAACTGTAATGGCTAATTACAACCGCGGCGGAGGTTCGATCCCGGGGCTCCCCTCTGGCCAGCGTTAACCAGGGATCAGGATCAAATTAATCTGGAACTTTACAGTTTCCCTGTAAACGCGCGAAACTGATTCGCAGAAGCTGTCGGTTGTATTTTTTTATCGTCCGTCGATAGCGCCAGATATAGATCGATAATTAAGTCGCACAGAGGGATTGATGAAAGGGGAACGGAGGGAAGAAAGAGTTCACCGGTCTTTTGATTGCAGTACCGTGACCGTAGTTTCTGTTTTGTTACTAATCGTTAACCGTGACGCTAGCGAACGAAAGGGAAACCCGTAGAAAATTTATCACTTTCGAGGCAATTGAAACGATCATCCCGGGCTGCCGGCCGCGCTCTCTAATAACACGAGCGCCCATTAATCTTAATTAACGGAGAAAGTGTAAAGGCTAATTGCGATACATTATGCGGGAGAGTTGTCTTGAAGCGCGTCCAGCGTTTCGATCGGTGATCATCTCGTCTGCACGCACCTCGGCACCTTCTCTCGTCGTTTTTTTCTTCTTTTTTTTCCCACCAGCTCCCCCGTCAATCCACAGCGAAGGGAATAAACAGGAGGGGTCACGCTTCGATGTCCCTTTTCTCCGACGAAAAAGAAACGCGAGTCGCGTGCGCGATACGTCGATACGGCTGCTTATCTCTCCTCCCCTCCGTCTGTCCCCGTCGCGGACGTATTGCATTTATCGCGCGTGGGCGGTGCAACGGTTTATCAAGCAGACAGGGTTTTGCACCCCGTGCCATTGACGGCAAGGGTAGGGTTCTCGAAGCGGCTACGGCCACGGTGGAGGGAGAGCCGTCTGCTGGAGGGGGTGTCTGGGGCAATCCCCTCCAGTCTGGGGGTTCCCAAACTCAAACGCATTTCCCGGGGTTCGCAAATCTCTCGCCGGAGCACGCGTCCCTGCCAACGGCGCCGAAACTTCGCCACCGATGGCACAGTTTCCACGAAACTTGGCGCCGCCGATGCAAATTAAGCTTCGGCGGATTTCGGAAAAAGTTCACCGGGCATGCTGGACCGGGGAGCGGCGCTGAGGATTCGAAGGTGTTCGACGATGTTCGGCAGAATTATTTCCGCCGGGGGAGATGTCCGTTTCGTTGTTTAGAGCAGTATTGATTGGACTCGTGCGATTCCGCTCATAATAGTCGGCTGGATTCCAGGTTCGAGAGGAGACCGGATGTTCCCGCGGGCGCATAGCGGTCGATACGTGGAATTCGTTGACATTGATCCAGGGAATTCGTCGTATAGCTATCGGTGAGTCACCGTGGCTCAGTGCCCTTCAGCCAGCTCCGTCCGCTTCCTAAACTGGACGACTCCGGTGCACCGTACGGCTCGATCGGCTTTCACCGCGGTTATTACTTTCGATCGGTCTTTTCTGCGAGTTTTTATGCTCATTAATACCCGAGGCTGTAATGGACCCTGATCTCCAGGCAGAATTATTTACTAAGCCGACTTCGGCCAGTTAATCACCGGTGGATGTAGCTTTCTAGACGCCGCGCTTGATAGAAATCGGCATAGGCGAATATATTCAATGTAAAAGTGGATATTAAGAAGGAGCCTGGGCTTTTACTATTCTCCTGCAGTGGTAGACAGAGTAACCCTGGTTCGGCTAGACTTCCAGGCCCGCCAGTCTCCTTTAACTACGTTACAGTTAGAGATTCTGCAGTAAAGGTCTCCTCGAACTCCCCCGCACTTCTAGACTCTACATTTTCGGGTCTCTCGGAGTCCCAAAGAACTGACAGATTTCTGTTACAATTCTGAGCTACAGTCAGCCTCCATTTCACCCTCTCAGACTTAGCGAGACTACTCAAGTTCCGTGTGAACACCAAAAATTGGCGAACCTCGCTTGCTCTCTCAGTCACGTAGTCGCTGCTCCGCCGACCTCGCGGCCCGAGGATCGCTTTGAAACGCGCTCCAAGTTTCCCTAGTTTGCGTCGAAGGGAAGAGCGCCTGGATGGGCGACCACAAACGAGACAGATCGATGGCCAGCGAGTGCTAAAACCGGGCAAAAATGAGCGGAGGAGCATAGAAGTGGCACAATTGGTTCAGTGGGGCGGTGCCCCTGCGGCCTTGGCTCGGGACAGTGAACTCCGTGGCCATGCGAAACGCGGTGCCCCATGCACTTCTCAACCCCTCCTGCCCCTCCCCGCTCCTCTCGCCCTTCCTCCCTCCCCCCTTGCCCAGTTGCTCCCCGTTCGAACGCGTTGCACCCGTTTCGCACATATGCAACGTCCATTCCCGGTCGTTTCACTCGGAACTAGGCCCCGCGAGGCTGGCAACCAGACACGCACGATGCCTGCGCGACGCGCCTGGCTGCGTGTGCAGTCGCGCGCGCGCAGGCGCGCCGCGGCGCACAGTGGGGAAGTTTTGCGATCTTATGGCCGAAGCTACAAAAATGAAATTTTTTAATTTTACAAATTTAATACAAATGTCAATTGAAGAACTGTATCCATTTTCGTGGTGAAAACCTGAAAACTTATTTTTAATTTATAAAATTCGGCACTTTTACGTTCTAATATATGAGAAACTAAATTATCCGAGAAACAGCAGTTGCAAAAATTACGAACGATAAAGACTTCTTTACTATTTACATTTATACACTTTTTTCTTTGTTAGAGCATGCCTTTGCTACAGTCCAGCAGGGCATAGCAGAAGGGTTATCGCTTAATTTAAACATTTTATTAAAAAGAATAAAATGTTTGTAATGTATAACAGGTGATTCAGTCTCGGTCACAGTTATGTCGTGTGTTAGACAAGACACACTGGATCGTGTTTAAAAAAATGCATATAATTACAAGATTAGCAGCTATTAGCAATTAATAATTAATAAAAGGAATGAAAATCATTGCGGGATATTATGGGATTGATAACTATTTTATGTATTGAAAATTGATTCTTATGTGAAAAGGTTATTTCTAAAACACTACTTTAAAAATTGTATAAATTACGTATTAAACACTGAAACATAATTATTTTGAGGACAAAAAGATATCTCACGCTACCACCAGGAATTGAATCCATGCCTTGAACTTATTTTCAGATCTTTGGATAACACAATATAAATGTTTGAAGCAACTTGAAAATCTGGATTAATTTTTTGCGATCGGTCTAACCTCGCGTGAACATAAACATTTGCGAGTCTATACGAGCTTTGTATTAAAACATTTAACAGTAAAATTGGTGGAATTTGATACTCATATTAGTTCTTCAATTGACATTGCATTTATTTTGACGAATTGAAAAATATATTCTTGCGGTTTTGGCCATAAAATCGCGAAATTTCCCCACTGTGCGGCGCGGCAGATCCGAGAGTTCAAAGAGGGACAGGGAGCGCCCGGGAGAACGGCGGAGGGAACGAGGAAGAAGAATCGATGGAAGCGCGAACGACGACGGGGAACGGGGAGAGGGGCGTGGAAGAACTTTCCCCATAGTTTTAAGGGTTCGGATCCTGGAGCTCGAGTAGTTTTGTAAATAGTCTAGGACGAATTAGGCGAAAGTGGCCGAGGAATGGCGACGGGGACGGGTAAACAGAGGATCGTAAGGAGGACTGGGCTAACGAGGGGGTAGGAAGATTTAGCTGGGTGGTGGAAGGAATGGGATGAACGGCGAGAACGGCAGCGATTGGGGACAGTTTGGGAGAGAGTTTAGGGGTACGGGAGAGGAAGGTATAGGCACTGATAAGAAAGTAAAATGGGTGGGAGGGATCGATTGTTGGGAGGGAGAGGAGTGCTTCGTGGGATTTTAAATCGGAGTAAGGGAAAGTTTTGGGGCATCTGGAACTGGAATAAAAGAATCTTTAAAGTCCTCGGAATGAATTCTGAGCCACGGGAGATGGTATTGGGCGACTGTCATTAGTAGGGGCGAGCGAGAAAACGCAGGATGAAGCGGTGGGTTAGCGAGCTAGACACGTAGAGAACGTTCACCCTGCCCGGTGCGTCGGCCCTTCTCTCAGCGCTTCTCAAACCTAAGCAATATCCTTCATTTATGAGTTCGGGCCCTTAGGGAGAACGGTCGTAGGGTGTCGGAAACCAAGGGAGGTTAAGGTTGACTTTGATGGAGAATGTCGATGCGTGCTGCGATACAGTCGTGAGTGAGGAATGATCGAGTCAAGGGTAATACACCGAGGAATCAGGATGCTGAAATAGCTATCCGTCGAATTTTTAGAAGCTGCGCTGTATGAGACGAAGCGGCAGTGCTGCTGTACACGAATGCCAATTCTTCTTTTGCTTTGCCTCGGAATTATTAATGAAAATATAATGGAATTGAACGAGGTACGGTTGCCACGTCGCGGCGAATAATTATCAGCTCACGTACCTCGCGCGGCTCCTCGGTGCGTTCACGAGCGTTGCCAAAATGTTTACGTCGAATCGCGCACGTACACCACCCTCGAAGGGCCTGGCATAGCCTCACGATCGTCTTTTTGCCATTTCACCCAAGTCCCAAGAATTCGAAAGTCGAAGGACATCCGCGGGGGAAGGAGAGGAACACACGAAAGCATCCTCTTCGAGCGTATTGACGCGTGCATCATGCAACCAACCGTGGCACTCTCGGTCCCGCATTCCAGTCTCGAGAGCCGACGAAAGAAGCCGAACGCTTTTTCAAAATCAACCTACTTAAAAAGCTAAACACACAAAACGTAGAACGATGGGGGGAGCTCTACGCGTGGGCTAGAGCCGCTGGCATTACATTGCACTCTCCTATCAGCGCGGCGAAACATTCTACATCTGCATTCGAAAAATCACGAAGGCACAGCGCGCGACGACTACAAATAGACTAATCAAAACCATAAAAGCAGCCCGCGCATCGCATCCTCCGTCTTTAATAACTACTACCCTCTCCAAGACCACACATGTATCTCCGCAAACAGAAGAAATTAGACCATTTAAAACTTGAATTTATCTTGCTTTACAGCTTCGCAAGTCGAGAAATTAACAGTTTTACCAAAGCCTCTATAATCCGAAGTTTCGTTTGTTGAACCTCTCTTACCCAGAAACTCGATAACAGTTCTAGGCTCTCCGGATGGTTACTTTGGAAGCGAAGCAAGCTCAGAGTTCGCTTTGCACAAAACCCTGCCATTAGGTAATTACACCTTGCCGTTGGGCCATTCGAATTCGAAGGTGCATCTTTTTAATCGGACCGTACGTTCGGACGCCTCCTTCGGACTTACCACCGTGAGACGACCGTTTCCATGGGGAGAAGTATAGCGATGAGTTATTCGTGTCGCATAATCGTATCTGGTCGCCGCTCGCTCGTCCGGCTGCCTGCGGTAGGCGCAGCTGTTCGCGCGGCATTGGGCATTGCACTCGGCGCTTCTCTCGAGGGCGGTCTCCCGGGTTGATGCACGCGGAATGCAAGCCGATGCTGGCCGAGGATGCACGAGGCCTGTCTCGTAGCGCGTCCCGCGCTCGCAGCTGCAACGGTCATCGGGTTCGATGCACTCGCGCTTCTGCATGCACGATTCTGCACGAATGACTCAGCCGACCCCGGCGCACGAGGGATACGACCTTGACCCGGCTGCACGTAGGTGC
Source organism: Andrena cerasifolii (assembly GCF_050908995.1). Classification (NCBI taxonomy): domain Eukaryota; kingdom Metazoa; phylum Arthropoda; class Insecta; order Hymenoptera; family Andrenidae; genus Andrena; species Andrena cerasifolii. The sequence continues at coordinate 8,722,705 of NC_135123.1, forward strand.
ATCGCACCTTCGCGGGGCTCGCCTTGCCGAAACGGTCGCTCTGACGAAAGATGCTGCCGCCTTGGGATTCGCGGTGAAGCGCGTGGCTCGAAGAAATTCGCTGGGTCCCCGGTAGCCGCGTCGGGTCCTTGGGGCTGCACCCAGGCTCGCGAAGGAAGTCGGGTGCGTAATCCTGGGCCGTATCGCGCCTCTTATTAGGCTCGGTGTAATTTTCAGTCGAACCGAGCCGATGAGTTTGCGCGGGGGTACTTTGTAACTTGCGGTGGTTTTGTTCTTGAAAGGTGGGTGGGATTGATGCTGGTATATTGAACGGTCGAGCTCGGATTTGACTGTTACAATGTTCTTTTGAAGCTGCAGCGGTGGATAGCGATTGAAGTTATTTTTCCTGCTTTTTAAATTATAAAGTGCTTTCACCGTGTATCTTTGTGGAATTGTTGCAGCATTTATGAAACGCGTGTACTGTTATGCAATTAATGTGGCTGCGTCCAAAGAGTCTCCCGCGTAAGTGACTTGGTGATTAATGGATTCAACGAGTCTACCGTGCTTCGAAATTTCTCTACACTCTGGCAGCGTAGTAATTTCTTCACTTTTCCCCTCCCCTTTCCAAGCTGTTTCTCGCGAACTATCCTTTTTTAAGTCAGATTGTGCAACCGAGACGGCGAAGAAGACTTACGTAAACTTTTTTCCAAGCACTTTCCTTTCGCGCAGTCTGCTTTCGAGATACGCAAGAAAAGTAACTGCAAATTTCTAATTGTTTATTGGTTCGACCCGAGGGAAAGTGCTTCGTTCTATAACGCAGATATTCTAACAGATTTAACCGTGCAATTAAGACGAATATTTTTACATTCACGAATATTTCAAAGACATAAGGATTTAGTAAGTAGCTTGCGTAATCCACTTCTGGCGCCACCGACGCTTTGCGGAGCCTGTCAAATTTTCCTCGAGCTTACCTCCGTCGCTGAAACTTTCCACGACTTTCTTTCGTTAACCTCCTGATGACGTTTCGGCGGAAATAGCGACACATCGCGTGCCCCGTAGAAAAGAGGAGCCAGAGGACCCTGGAATTGCCGAGGTCCTTCCACGGCTGAGGGATCCTTCGATGCAGCGGTTAATTCGCTGTGCGCGCATAGTTCAAAGTGTGTTGTCCTCGACGAACGGGTTCAACGTCTGCCGGACGGGAATGAGACAAAGGCTAAAAGGCCCTACCTCCTCGGGGTATCTTTATAGAACACAGTGTCATCGACATGCGACAGGGTGTATCCATTGTAAAGGTCAACGCATCTATTGTGAATAACCTCGCCACGCGCGACAGGGCCTATCGAGGAGAGAATATTCAATTCGCTTCACGGGGATTAGCGGTGGAAGGAAGCATTATCTTCGTATCACCTGGCAGAGAGCTTTGTTTCCGATCGCCATTAGATTCGTAATATCGCCAATTTCTCTGCATCCTGATTTTATCCGCACAAAATCACTTAACTCTAACGTGCAGCAGCTGGGAAATCATATTACTTCCAGGTAGCGTTCAACTCCTCGATTCTGGAGCCTCGGAATCTTCGTTCCGGTGAATCCAAATTCTCGTCCATGATTAACGAGAGGTTTCCCTACAGACATGTTTCGCGTAGTCCCCCGTGCGAATAAATATCAAGCTCAACAAACCCTTCGTAAATGATCCACTACCTCGGATACCTCCTCTCGATAGAACTCTACCTCCTCCACACTCTTCCACCTCCAGAATCTTCGCCTCATCCTTCCCTTCGCCCTGTAAATATACTAGAAAACCACCCACACGAAATCTCACGGGGAAGATCAAGGTGGAGCCTCCTCCCCTCCGGGACGGGGCTAAGCGTAGCAGGCAGCGTCCTCCGGAGCGTTGCTGCTATTATTTCAATCGCTCCGTCGATTCCGGTGCTTGCAGCAAGGTTACCGGGATGCATCGACGATCTGTCGCCCCCTCTCCCTTCCTTACGTTGGCCAAGAGTCGCGGTTAAGTATTTATACATCAGTGGGGGGATGTATTTCGGTCCGCGGACGCTGACGCTACCACGCGGTGGCGACGGCCCGCGCGCTCCTAACCTTGAACTGATGAACGTACGCAGCCACCACCCGAGCTGCCATGTCCTCAGCTATTCCTGGACAGTCACCCTGGAGGACGACGCACCGGCGGTCGTAAACTCCGCGTACACTTTCGCCTAGATCTAGCAGCGACACGTCGGCAGGCCTGGCGATCCCAGCCACGCGGGCTGCAGCTCTCGCCTCGCGCCACCCTTCGCTGCTTCGTTTTTCACCCGCGGGGTTACGAAATCGGCGCTCCTCGCCTGGTTAGGGCACTATTGCTGTAGGAAATTTGTAATATCGCTGGTATCTCGCTTTGTCATTGAAGAAGAATGGCGACGAGGCTGTCTCTGCTAGGTGTTTCCATTTAGTTCAATTATGAGCGAAGTTGCTGCTGTTGGAAGCTTCTGGAAGTAGTTCGCGTCCTCTTGGAGGAAGAGCTGTTTGGGTCTAGGTCTCTATCAGATCTCTAGGCGAGGACTACAATCCTCTCTTCTTAGCTCGAGCATCATTTCGTGAGGGATTGCGAGCAACGACGCGTTACTGTTTACTACCAGGCGCTCAGAATTGCAGAAAGATGGTGGTTTCTTTAATCTAGCCGGAGAATTCGTCGTTGGAGCGATCTGCGACGGGAGAGGGGAGTTCGTCGATATCGATTCCGAGGAAAGTGGGGTGACAAGGCTAACATTCTTGGAGGGTGTCGCCAGAGAGAACAAAGGCACTCGACGGAAAGTCGAATTACCGTATCTAGCGAGCAAGGTCGTGTACCCGCGCAAGTATCTCTGCGTGTTTACGGGCCGCTCGCTTAGATATACGTCTCTCCACGACTCTGGCGCGCCACGAGCACAAAAATCAGTTGATAACGAGCGTGATTCCACTGTTGGCACAGTTTGCTGCGCTTCGGAGCCTCCCACGTTCAGTCGAACCGAATCGCAACTAGGGATATGATGTTCTTTAAGCCTCCGCGGGTAAAGGGTCTTTCTGGACCCGAGCGCGAAACTCGAGGAACCTAACAATTACTTCTGTACTGCTCTAAGAAATAGGATATTTAATATCCTGGGTCCAAACTGAGCCAGGATCATCGGAAATAAAAAATTCAAAAGAATTTACTTATTATATTATATTATCTAGTATTTGAACGAAGGATTTTTTTATCCGATGCTTAGTTTTCTTTTAATTCACGAAAATCAGGCATGATTTATGATAAAAATTGAAACTTTTACTTTAAACATCAGCCATTTTTTCCCAAATCAATATTTCGAAAAATCCTTCGTTCAAATACTAGATAATATAATATAATAAGTAAATTCTTTTGAAAATTTTTATTTCAGATGAATCGACTTTCGAGCAGCAGTGGTTACCGCAGAAGCCTTTTTTTTAGAGAACCTTTGAGTGATGGACCATAACTTAGTTATCAATAAATATTTTTAAATAAAAAAATTACGATGCACGGTACTAGATGCAATCTCTAAAAGGAAAAAAGATTTTTTGAGAAATGTGTTATAGCTTTTGAGTAAAAAATTTCCAAAGACCACCCTTTTTTCGGCCTCCTGACTGAGCACGACCCCTTAACTCGAATTCAATTCAATTATTTAATCTATTATTCGAAACGCGCATAAATTGTTAAACGTTTGCGTGGTTCTTTTCACCCCCGCGAATTTGCCCAACTTGTCCGAATCGTCGGGGGAAAATTGTTGCAGAACTACTTCACAGCGTCCCTCGGGGAAGCCGTGCCGCGGAAATATACTGATTTACGCCGCTCCTTCGTTCCCGGGAAACGACGACGCCGACGCTTCGGGCCCGCTCGTGCCGGGGGTGAACTTGACTTTCCCCGTGCAACGCAGGTTGCCCACCACTGCGGCGTCATCGGCATCGACCTCCGTGGAGACAGGGGATGTGAAAGTCGGAGGGCAAAGCGGGCGAGGGTGGGCCAGGGCGAGGGAAAGTGCAGCGTCTGTCTGCACCGCTCCCATGCCCGTCGCCGGCGCGCATCGAGACGAGCCTCGGAGCTGCTCGCGTCGCGCGCCCAGGGGACGGAATGCATATACGGGGGAGTACGAGAGACGACGGCAGACGGCGACGGCGGTAAACATAGTGCTCTTGAAAAATAGAACACTCGTTAGCGTGTTGGAGCGTGTCGGGCCGGGAGGGAGGGGCTGGAAGGGCTGACTTTTCTTGCCATCCCTCTTTTTGTCCACGTTTCCCAAGCCGGGGCAAGGCGCGCCTCGGCTTTCAAAGGGCGATTTAACGAGGGCCCCGGAACGCCATTCTGTTTCCGTTTTATACGTCCGTATACGTGGACGCGCGACGATAAACGTTAAGCTTCGTTAAAAATAATTGAGGAGTGACCGAGGAGCGACGAAGGTTTTCGTCACTCCTGTTTCGATTTCTTGGTGGATGCAACCGGGGGAAAACGGGTGGCCGAGCTCTTCCGCGACGATTGGGGCGCATTCTCTCGTGATTAGAATGGGAGATGCACTTCTTACGTCCCTTAAGGGGTTATAGCTAGCCAGGCGGTCGAAAAGAAGCGAATGTTTGTGAATTTTTTTTGCAAAAGCGGAAGCATATATTTTTACAGAACTTTTTGCATTTAAAAGAGCAACATTTCAAGAACGCATGGTAATTTTTTCGTGGAAAAATATTTAGGTTTATAATAAAGTAACAGCCGACATCCAAGAAGCCTTGTTTAAAAATTTGATTTTAAAATCAAGAAACAAAGAAGACTGTATGTATACACTCGGCGGTATGCAAGGATCACTTGTATATATATGTACAAATGTGTACATAATATATATTTGCTTACTTATTTATAATAATTTTTAAACAATTTGGTTACACAGAGTAATCTATAGTTATAATATGTTGTGATTTCATTTCCTGTAAAATTCTGTACAATCGTTAGAAGAATCGGTTTTATAACCGCTTGGTAACTTATATAGAACCTAAAAAATAAAAGTTATATATTTAGGTTCTTTATAACGGTGATTCCGAATAAAGGTTCTTCATAACACTTTCAAGAACCGAAATCTTTATAATAACGGTTTCAAGCCCTGGTACGAAAGTGTAGAAGGAAATTCTATTGCATGCGGGGTTGTCTGCGAATGATTCTGAAGGGTAAGCGTATCACGTAGCGAGGAGTCGGAGGGCAATTTGTCACGGCAACGTGGAGAGCGTTCGAGTCGAGTTTGGAACGGGGGCATTGGTGCCATCCTGGCTGCTGCAACGTCGTGCCGCAGCACCCAGAAGAAGAACGAGATGATACCGATCGGCCGGGGGCCCATCTTGGCACAGTTTCAACAGAGTTGAACGCACCGTCTAATTTTATGCGCACCCTCCGTACACAGGTTTTTCTCTAGGTCTAGTGCAAATACCGCGTCCTTTCTCTGGCTGCGCCATCGGCCTCTTCTCTGCCACTTCTTTTTATCCACTCCATTACCTCATATGCCTACCACTTCTTTCATCCTGCTCGTTCAGGTGCGACAACGAAACGTTAATCTAAATTCGATTTCCCAATGAACGTACTAACAATGAGTCAGATCTCGTATTTCTCGCTAGCCCGGGGAACCACCCCTTCTCTTGTCTTATTCATTAAATTTCACCAGCGTCTTAAAATATCCCTCGATGCTCAGCAAAACGTAGTACATTGTAGTCTACGTTCGAGTGAAGTGTGCGCGATAGTTGGAGATGGAAGGTAATCGCGGGTCATCAAAGGGATGAGAATTGGAGAATTGAAATTCGTGGTAGCAAAGTCGTCGTTCGGCCACGGCTTCGCGAACAACAGGCGAGGCTTCATCAGGAATCGTCGGCGCGCATTCGAGGAATTGCAAAAAGATGCAAATGACCGGGGCAAAGGGGTGAAGTCGAGAAGAGGGTGCGCTGGGCGCACGCGCGCTCCTGAAACGTGTTCTTGCACAGGCTCGAGCCGCGACTACGTAACACAAGCGTCAGACAGGGGTAGGAGAGGGAGGAAGGATTAGTGTTCGTCTGATGTGAAGAGGCACCAGAAAGGAGGCTCTCTCTTTTGAATGTCAATGTCTTTGTCTCTTGGGCACGCCATTGCATCCCGCGCAACGGTTCCCACTGGCGTAGCTCGGAGGGGGTTCGTTTCCCCTTCGTCGCGTCGTCCAGCTCCTGAATTGTTACGAAATCCGACTAGTTCCTCGGGAATTTCATTCGTACTTTAATTATTTTAATACTATCTATCGAACAAGTATTTGCACTCGTACAATTCAAAGTTTAAAGTATAGTGTCTTATTTGCTTCAAATCCAATAATTCTAGTGACTATCATTGTATAAATATCCCGGGAAAAAGTCAGTGAGTCGAGGATCGAGAGGGAGATGCCGTGCCATCTAAATTCCACAACAACCCCGTGACCATCGATTTTCAGCCCCTTAAATAGTTGGCATCGGCTCCGACGCCACCCTCGAGCCTCCAATAAAACCACCCTCCGCGGTTGCATCTTTCCGGCTAACCCTGGCGGAGACACTTCGACACAGAATTCCCGTAACCCGCTGCCCGTAAACAAAGAACGCAGGCCAGTCCGGTAGCGGCCAATAGCCGATTAAACTGAGCGAGAGTAGCGTGCCGCTGCGATTCACCGTGCAATCGTATTCCTGGCCACGCAAAAAATCGGTTTTTGAGCCGAGGAGCCAAATAAACTTCTCGAGCCCGCCAGCAGGGGATGGAGAATTCGCGGAGCTCCGTCTGGAGCAGAAAGGGAGGGGGCAGGGGGCGAGTGAAAGAGCAACAGAAGTCGTTGAATTCAATCGAGCAAAGGGGGATGGGAAATCGTGGGGTCTGGGTGTAAAGACTGGAGAACGATGGGAGGAATACCCGACAGATAGTGTTCCTGATTTCTCGATATTTTTCGCATCTCGAGAAATGAGAAATCAGATTATATTTCTCGAGAATTCTTTTTAAAAAGCACAATGCGTCTAATGTCGCGTCAGCCAATCTACTTCTTTTTCTTTGTGACAAAATCCGCGGCTGTTGGTTTAATTGTATATAGAGCATCCAAAAGTTGTTGTAAATTGGATGTCCATTTCCCAGTGGACTCAAAAATATGGAATTCCTTTGCTACAGTCCGGAATTTATCGTCTCCTTGGTTAACACTAAATTCTTGGAGGGTATCTGCGATTCATAACTCCAATTGCTTTTTTAAAGATAATTCTTCAGTTTCAGGATCTGTAAGGTTTTCAATATTTTCAGGAGAATCGTGGTTATTGTTAAATTTTCCGAAAAGTCTACTTAGAATTTGTTTTGCCGTTTTATACATGTCTGTCTTGGATATTAAGTGGAAAAATGCGTCTTTTGAATCTTTTTGATGAGATTCTGGATTCTGCAAAAATTTTATAAGGGACACAATAGCTTTATCTCTTCTTTTCGATATTTCTCGTTTAAGTTTCTCGAGAAATACTGTAATTTTTCGAGAAATGACAGATAAGATATTATAAAATTCTCGAGAAATTCTCGAGAAAGAATTCTCGAGAAGGAACACTACCGACAGAAAATAACGGGAGGATATTATAAATGGAAACAGTAAACTACACACAAGGCGATAGAACCCTAGAAAACATACACAGTTCGGCTCCAACGCCGGTGACGTAAATGATCCAAGGGGGAGGAACTGACATATAAGTAAAATTTCACAGACCCCACTTCTCGCATCTAACTGAAGATTCCCAATGCAGTATCAGCGACCCAAATTCGCCGCCCCGAGCGCTCCACCCTTCCGCTCACAGAGACAGCCTCCGCCAGCCGAATTTTCCTGAAGAAATTCGCTACGTCTTACCCCCTCGCTTTCGGCGCATGGTCTTATCGCGACGCGCCGCTACCAGCAGCCAAAATTTCCGCCAAATCGTTGACCCTCGTCCCGCGGCCCTCTCGCGAGCCGTCGTTAGTATGCAAGGGGTTAAACGGCGGCCCCCGTGCCCCGTGGAATTCCACGTCCCCGATCCGGGGAGAGAGCAGCGCGGAAACGAAAATAGGGTCCGCGACGTTAGAGGCCCGTGATAGAGGTAAAAACAGTCGGCGAAGAAAGGGGGGTTGGCCAGGGAGGGAGGAGGCCGCGAGCGTGCGGAACGGTGCGCGAGGGAGAGAAGAGGCATCGTCTGGCTTCGGGAGGGGCAGGGGGGAGGGCTGGTCTGGAAGGAGGTTGCAGGCTAGGGAAAGGTAGGAGGTTGAGGTCGTCGGCGCTCGCGGGAACGAGGCATTGACCTCCAGTGAGTTAGGATGTCTGCCGGTATTGATTCGGCGGCGGTGCAGCGGACTCGGGGGCGGCGAAACAGGAATACGGGAGTATACCGGGATGTCGGAGAGGGTTGGCGGCCTGTGACGCCTGGAGGGACGACACCCCATGGTAGGGGGGGCTGTCTGGTGCGACGGAGAGGCCAGATATAGGGGGAGAGGGAGGGATGAAAGAGAGAAAGGTAGACGCCGAGGGGGCTGCACGAAGGGGGATGGGAGGGAGAAGAGAGAGGGTGCAACGTACCGGGGCAAAACTTTCCTCTCGCTCGCGGCCCTCTCCTCGTCGCTCCGCTTTCGCACGAGCAAAAAGAGGAACCAGCTCGCAGACAGGGCGGTTGCCAACCTGAAAGACCTATTAAAAAATTCTACGGACCTGGAGCCAGTTCTATCCGAGGAGATAGGAGGAATCGGGGATACGGTGGTCCTTTGGCGATGCGCTTCCTCCGCCTCCCTTCCCGGGCAATATTCCTTCTCTTTCTCCGTTCTTCCTACGGGGTGGACCCGGGTCGTCGGTTTAGCGGTTGGAGAACCTCCTCGGCTCGAGGACTCGAGGATTCTCGTTTCTGGAGCGCTCGCTGGTTGTCAAGGTTGAGATCAGTCTTTCTCGGGGAGGGGGGCTGTTTCGATTTTTCTTTTTATCCACGGAGGCGCTTGATCGGCGAGAGTCTTATGAATATAATAGTGGTACGTATTTGACGATACAGGGGTATATCCCTTTGAAATTCGTTCCTCGTCAAATCTAATTCGTGGTAATTAACAACGACTGCACGCGACGATATTTAGGTGTGGCGATGTTTCCGCGGATTCTTTTAAATGGGGCCCTCTGTTTGCCGCAGTGGACCCAGCGGGCCTTCTTATTTCGCACGTCGGAGGAGGATGCCGAACAAAGGGAGTAGACCAGTAGTCTGCCATTTCCACGAGTATATATATACCTGCATTAGCGGATCCCGTTACAGAAACCGTAGCTGGTCTAGCGCGGACCAAAGGGGTGGTTGATAGTGGTGGTGCAACGGCGACGAGCACGCTGGGTCGCCCGGACACGGGGGCTGAAATTTCTGCAGACAGGATGGCGGCACTGGGGCGAACTTTCGCTCTCTCGTGCTTGCACTACCACACTATGCCACTGCCACGCCCCGTGACGCGACTGCAACCAGGTGTGACTTTGTTGCCCGGAACGAGAGACGGTCCTCCTTTTAAATGCCCGGCCGCGTAATTCCCCAGGCCTTTAATTCGATCGCATCGCGCTGCTACCGTTCTGGGAGCAACATTAAGGTCACTCAGATTCCCTGGGCCTGCTGGGGATCTGCGCGTTGATACCATTCCCGTTTAGCTGGTACGTTTCGAGCAACGAGGAGGTGCATAGGTGCAACAGGAGGTTAATTAGCTATACGTTCGAATATCGAGTTGGAGCACCGTAGGGCGACGATGCTCCGACGAACTTTCACTGTCTCGTTCAATCTGTTACTCGTGCTACCGTAGAATGGAACCACAGGGTTGAGAATAATTAGATGTCCCTGGTCAGGCAATTAAATAGTTGGCGTAAAAGGCACTCGTAAGGATTTTGTTGAATGATCAGATTGCTTGTAATGAGTAGCTTCCAAAACAGTCCGAAGAAATATATTTCTCGCTGTTCGTGTTTTGTGATGTACAGTAGCGGACAAAATAGTTACCACTTTTTAAATTTGCTTTATCTTTTTTATTTTTCAACATCGACTTGGAGCTGCGGTATGCGTTTAATATACATATTCTGATGGATAATTGAAAGCTGTATAAAACCCGGTTAAAATTGAATTTATGTAAATAATAAAAAAAAAATTATGACATTGAACGTGATAACACGTTTTTGGGGCCGACAAAGTAGTTACCACTTTTGGTATTCTTTTAGGCTGTCCTAAAAGCAGAAGGTGCCCTCGCGAAATATCAGATTTTTTATTACTTCTCAAAAATGGCTTTTCCTAAATGGTTTTCTCGTACCTTAATTGGACTGGCTCGTAAAAAGAAACAGGCTCATAGAGCTTTAAAAAGAGCTCTCAACTGTCTGACTACTTGACTTTTGTCAACTTGCGAGCCGAATGTAAGGGAATTGCTAAACATTGTTACTCCTCTTACTTAAATTTTACCCAACTTTTACTTAAATTTTTCTCGAAACATTCCTCCACATTACTTTCGTCTGGCGTTAGTTCGTGTCGCAAAGAAGGGACACAGTAATTCCTGGGGCTGGTACAGGGTTAAACCTGCATGAAATATTTCGTCCCGTTAAGATGAATTCCGCGGATGATGTACATATGTTTATGACGGGACATTCCCAGCATTAAACCCGTCGTATCGCCGTAGCGAGATCCCATTTGCGCTAAGCCACTCGCCGTAGCAGAATTTCGGCGTTCCGGGGGTGGAAAAGCGAGGGTCCGACTGCCATTGAAATATAATCTGGCAAGGCACGGCTCCGTAGAAAATCGTGCCAACGACTAGTCTGCCCTCGGTCGGTCTTTTTTCTCCACCGTTTCTAGATAAAATATCCTTCTCACCCCTTTGAGAAAACGTTTCTCACCCTCTGAGCGTAGCCTTCAACACTTGCTGCGGTGATCGGGGGCAAAGTGTAAGATTAAAATAAATACCCGTACACTTCTGAAAACGTCGGCATCGTTATTCCCAGAGAAAAAGAATACAGATTGCTTATTGATTATTCGAAAACTCGGTGGATTTGGAACACTTCGCACGCCGTTATTTAAGGGTGAGGGAAAAAGGATTCCAAGGTGGTGGAAAAAACCGGCCCGGCGTTGGAGGCTTTCCAGAGGGCATCCAGACGACGAAAATCGTTCTTTCGACCTCTGCCACCCCTTCACCTCGATCTTAAGGGACCTTCGAGTAATATATGACGCTAAAAAATCCTCGCAAGTCTGAAACAACCAGCAGAACCGTACAACAAGACGAAATTTCTACCAACAACTCATCGGCTAATTCTCATCTTGACAAAGACACGATGTCGTTCTTAACCGCTCCCAGCCAAATTTCCATCCGCTGGTTTGCTGAAAAAAAAAAGGATACCATATCTTCCGAAGGTTCTGAAGCCGCGAAATCAGGAATTTCGCATGGCGGTGCCGTGGCGAGGGAGCGGGTAGATCATCGACCGACAAGAATCAACTTTTTCACCCCAATTGCGAGCGGCGGAGTCGACTGCAGCTTCGGTGGCTGGGATAAAGGCGCAACGAGAGCGATATACACGTATCCGACAATTCGAGTGGAGGCTCCGTGGCTGCATACGCGATGAGAGTGTCCTTTGCATGAGCGGACATGAAAGGAGTGGGTCCTGTCTGCATAGGATACGTTGCAACGGAACGACGGACGACGACCCTCCGCGATCGATGCACGCATTCAGGAGGGGTTGAACGCCGGCATACCAAAGCCATTTTTAATTAATCGCGATTATGCGGGGAGCTCGAGATTACCGGGGCGTTCTCTCCACGCCCTCCGCGCAGGAGGGACAAACAATCGAATTTAATCTTCGACTGGTCACTGGCTCTTCGTAGCGATTCTCTTGTACGATTCACCCCCCTTTTACTGGAGGCAACAAATGCCCCCTCAGCTATCAAACTCGAACGATGAAATTCTCTTTTCAAGAGCTTCCGCTTGCGACCCTTAATTTTAAGGACATGGTAGATCTTACCCAATGAGTATGTGTCTTCTCAATTCACCAACTCGCTACCCGTTTTATCAACTATCTTGCCACCTTCCGATTATCATCCCCCGACAACGATACTGCTCTCAACTTCCCCAAGATCCCTTTGCAACCCTTTACACGATTCAGACACGACCATAATCTGCGAACTATCGAAGCCGAGCCACCCGCCCGAGATTCCGCTGCCTCTTCAATCTTCCAGATGCGCTGTATTATGCATTGCCAAATGTACGACAATGCAGTGACGTCTGTAACGTGCACGGCTCGGAAAAATCGCGGGGGAGATCACTGGCTCGCAGCGTTTGATGCACGAGGCTTTCCAGGCCCGTGCAGTTTCGCGTAGCCGTGAATGCAACGGAGTAGGCGCGCTACGCTAGCAGGGAAAAAAGGAGGAGAAGGAAAAGGTGGAAGGTTCATCCGTGGAGGGCTGTCTGTCTAGACGGATCGTTGTTCGGTGGAAACTACGACCGTGAATCGGCGACGATGTGGTTGTGAGGCAGAAAGGGACGAAGCAATAACGAGTAGTGCCTGTAGACAGTGCGTGGGCGACGCATTGTTTTCAGATACGCCCGAAATGTGCAGCGAAGAATGCACACCTCCGCAGCGGACCGCCTTCTCTGTCCCACTTTCATCCCTGAACCCTCTGCCGCGCTCGCTATCGGAAATTCCCCCGGACTTTTTCATTCGAGTCCCTCTTCTTAAGATTTCATTTTGCCCTTCGTTTCTCCGTGTGCCTGGACAGTGGGGGGCGGGCAGGGGGTGGCGCGGAGGTCACGGTTTTCGAATCACAACGGGTGGGAGCTGCCTTACACGACCGGTTGATTCTGCTCTGGCTGTAGACACGTTCGGAAGCGTTTCGTAGTGGGCAATGCTCCCGAAGCTTAATGACCCCGTGACTGTTCACAAGCAGCTGGCCAAAGGCCCCGCGTATCGCGTGCGCATACACTTTGCACGGCTATCGCTCGAATAATAATATTCCGCGCGGCTGTGGCGGATCGGTCTAATCGAATCTACCACCGAACTGCTGGCGAAAACTTGCCCGGTGTGGTAATAATCGCGCGGAGACCGGGACACGGGTTTCTTGACCCGCCCGAGAGTCTCGCGGACTTCCTGTCACACCTGCGAGCGAATTATCGCGTGCTCCCTATGGGTACGAAGAAATTTTACGTCACACACCGCGCAGGCAGATCACAGTATCCACTTGCAAGAGAGTCTGTCCCGCTTACGCGACGGAATGACCTTGGTTGACCTTCAGAAATATAATGACTACCTTTACGAGTCATTAAAGGTGGATTTATATTATCCGCTCAGACACGTCGCGGAGCGTTTTGGTTCGTAGAAATATTGTTGTGGGTTATTGCATACGAATGTTTATATGCAGCGCACAGTGGGGAAATTTCGCGATTTTATGGCCAAAATCACAAAAATAAATTTTTCAATTTGACAAAATATGCAAATGTCAATTGAAGAACTAATGTGAGTATCAAATGGCACCAATTTTACTGTCAAATGTTTTAATACAAAGCTCGTATAGACTCGAAAATGTGAAAATGTTCATGTGAAGTTAGATCGATCGCAAAGAATTAATCCAGATTTTCAAGTTGCTTCAAACAATTATATTGTGTTATCCAAAGATCTGAAAATAATTTCAAGGCATGGATTCAATTCCTGGTGGTGCGTAAGATATCTTTTTGTTCTCAAAATAATTATGTTTCGGTTTTTAATAAGTTAGTTTATACAATTTTTAAAGTAGTGTTTTAGAATTTCAGCTTCGATCCTCTGTTTGATTGTTTGTATTATATACGCTTGTTTGTCGTCAGAAGCGATAACTCTTCTGCTATACCCTGCTGCAAAAGAAAGTGTATAAATGTAAATAATAACAAAATCTTTATCGTTCGTAATTTTTGTAAGTGCTGTATTTCGGATAATTTAATTTCTCATATATTAGAACGTAAAAGTGCCGAATTTTACATATTAAAAATAAGTTTTCAGGTCTTGACCACGAAAATGGATATAGTTCTTCAATTGACATTTGTATTAAATTTATAAAATTCAAAAATTTCATTTCTGTAGTTTTGGCCATGAATACGCAAAATTTCCCCACTGTGCAGCGTCGCGATCAGTTACAACACGTTACTCTTCAGGCATACGACGATCGACATTCTCAAAAAGACTGTTTAGACCGAAACGATACGTGACTGAAGTTGTCGGAACGTGTTTGAACGGAGACTCGTACGATATGTATTTAGTTCAGGCAGAATCTGAAACGATGACCCCTATACAAAAGATATACTATTCTGACGCCTGTCGCTTGCCGAATGTGAACTGATGGTGTAAACACTACACCGTTGTTGCCTGAACCGAAGCGTTCCGTAACGTTCCGTGTCTGAACGGATGATATAAATCGACCTTAATTCTGAAGCTCCAATTCCATATCGGAGGTATCCGAAGCGTGGCCATTTACGAATACGTGACGGCCACCGTTCAACTTCACCCGAGAAATCCGCAGATCGGTATCTAGGCTACTTCGTCGCTGACAGTCCTCTGATCATTCGTCGCTCCCGAGATCCTAGCATCGATCGAAACACGGTCACCTTCGTTGCTTCTCAGCTGGACACGGCAAGCAGAAATTTCCAGGACCTGGCGCCTCACCCCAGTAATCGAGTCACCGGTCTCTCGGATTATCCCCGATTCCGGAATCCGGGGGTGCTCGTGATGAAGCAAGCGCCCCGAAGCTCGGCACGCGCGTCCACGAGGGTAAATCGGGAGGCTTTCTTTCCCCGAAGATCACGACGTATTACGGGGACGTCGTTAGAGACGTCTGGTTACTTCGGTCCTCATTCAGAGGAACGCCGTGACAGAAAGAAACACCATGAAGGGGGAGAAAAGCACGTCCGCGGGAGAGGGGGGCGGTATCAATGCAGTTTCAGTAGCAGAAGTGGCTACGCGAGACGGATTAATTGCGCACTTCATCCTCGCTGAGAAAAAACCCCATGGCGTGCCTCCCTGCACACCCTCCTCGGTCTCGTTGCCACGCAACTACTCTCTGAAAGTACTGCTGCCTCGATTCTCTAATTAGCAAGTAATTGGATTCGTTACCCGATAAGCGACCATGGGTCTGAACGGTCGACAGGGAGATCGCTTGTTGTCGACTTCATGCGTGGCGACATTTTTCAAAAACTTCTGCTGCTCTCTGTGGCCCCAGTCGGTTCATTGAGATTCACCTAGGATGCTGCTTCGGATTGATATGATAGTAACTCTAAGGGCACGCGTGAGAGTTATGGGAACGATGGATATAGCGTGGTGATTAGACTGTGGTGGTATCAGGAGGGAAGTGACGCGAAATTGGCGGTGCAGCTGCGAGGATAGTCGATTTGAAAATACTACAATTTAACCAGAAATAATTATATTCCGAAGAATTCTCTACAAATAGACGAGTATTGCAAAGACGGTGGGTTGCGGCATTAAATTTGCCGTAGTCTGTGCAAAATTTCAGCCAAGGCATAATTTAATAGTCTCCTGTATTGGTGCTCGTCGTACTTTATCGATCAGCTGGTACTCGTACCCATGGTCTACCATGATACCACGGGTTCCCCGTGCTAATTGCATAAATTTATTAATTCCTTCGCACGCTCGACGAAGATCGGATTTCCAATATGGTTGCCAGCCTCACGTAGCCCGCTGAATATTTCATTCAGCCGGAAATACCCAGAAGCACGTATCATTAACGAGATCCCAATCGACCAATGCGTAGATCGTTGGTTATCAGGACGGTTAATCGACAATGGTCGTGCAGATAAGGACGTCTGGACGTTAAATTGCCCTGGCTTCTCTCGTGTGTTGCGTTTTCCACCCGTTTCTCGATGCACCGTGGCTTTCCACCCCCCGCCCCTCTGAGGGAGATAGGAGAGACCGGGGCAGATTGTAACAAAAAAGTTTTCGCAGTTTTTTCTCGAAAGTGATTTCCTCAATCAGGAAATTATTTGCGCGATTTACTACTTACATACGTGGTGAACTAATTGCGTGAAAGTACGCGACAAAATCTTGGACACTTAGATATCTAGCTTCATCTTAAACGAATCTGAACCTTTGTTACAATGTACCCCAGTCCCAGGGTAAATTGTAACACATCTATTTTACTTATTTAAATACAAATATGAACGCAAATAAACATTTATAAAAAATATAAATGAAAACACATATCGTTATTAAACATTTGATATACATGAGTTAAACAATAATTGCTTATTCATCTGATTCTTTCAAAATCTTCTTTTTTGCTTTCTTTACTTTTGTCTTTATACTTTTTTTTATAACCACAAATTGAATACATAACGCTCGTTTGTGTCACTAAAACCGACGGTGCTGATATCGTCAAGCAGCTCTCGGATGCTGTGAGTTGTCAGATTTGTCGTTCAAAAGATTTTACTTATGTTACAATTTACCCCGTGTTACAATCTGCCCCGGTCTCCCCTACTCCAATTTGATTTTGAGTTGCCTGGAAACTGTATTATTAGAAGTATTGAAAATATTCATTAATAAACAGGGTGAATAAGCGAGGTATACTGCAATGGGGGGAAGAATTGTAGAACAGTGAAATCAATAACTATAGGGGAAGGTTTGGCGTGTGGTACATTGGGAGTGATATAAATATTCGACTACTAAAATGCTGCGAATTTACCCTTATGCAGTTAATTATTTGTAGATGAAGTGAATTTCTTATTTTTACACTGATAAATCATTCACCGTTAATAACAACGTGGAGTTTATTGAACGAGCCCGACGAACGAAAGAGCGTTCCCCGTTTTTTAATTATTCCTCCTTCAAACTATAAACGCTAGTTCCGCCATTTGTGCTGCGCCTTTCCGAGGAACATCTACGAGACTGGAACAATAGAAGGACCAGACACTGCATCGATTCAGATTTTCACCTGGCGAAAAAGAAAGGTGCCCGGGGAGGGGTTGGCATATCGGATGCAAATTGGAAAGCACGCTCGTTTAAACACACGTCGCGGGTGCATTGAATAATGTCCCCGGCGAGGAAGTGTCGAGGGCGTAGGGCTGAAAAGATGCCCGGCTGCAGCGTTTTAAGTATTCTTTGGCTGCGCGAAATCGAGCAGGTCGAGAGAAAAAGAAAGGAAGTGGTGGAGGCGGGGGAGACGGGGAGATGGTAGGGGTCGAGCAGTCGGTGAGCACGTCCGCGCAAAAGCCCCGACCGCGTTTCCATGTGAGGGTGCAGACAGGAAGGGGTGAGCAACCCCTTGTCGGCGTCTGGCGCATAGGCGTAGATGCAGCGGTTCGTGCGGTCTGTGACCGGGTCAGCGAAGCCCAACGAGAATAAACTTTTTCCACACCTGTCGATCCATCCTCTGTCGCAGGTGCAGCCGGGCATTCCTCAACTACGCCTCTCCCTCTCGTCTTCGCCCCATGGAATATTAACGCGCCGAAGACTTAGCAGCCCTTGGCCGACGACGAGTCAAATCCCATTTACACTGTTAGCATAAATCGACGAGCAGGGGCGTGGAGCTGTTACGTCACGAGGAACAAAGATTTCGATCTCCGGTTCAGTCATTGGAATACCAAGGGGGTTGGAAAGTAAATGGATCGAGCCGCGAGGGCATCGTTTATAAAGCGCATTCATTTCGAGAATATTCCTTCAGAGCCAGCGAAAGGGTCGTGGAAAGAATCGATTTATCTTCGACAGTATCGTAGGCATGCTAATAATATTTCTCGTATCCGCGGCATACTCCTGACACGGGATAGGGAAAGAAAAGCCCGGACAATGCAATCGAAACGCAACCCCTCGCGATACCGCCCCTGAAAGTTCACTGTAACCAGCCAGACAATCTTCAGTCTCAAGTAATGACAACCCACGGTCCGTTTCAACCCCCTCCGCCGGCGACGGCCAACCGCCTGCATCCCCGTGCTGCTACCATCCCCCTGCGCTCGCGGGGGTTGCCTCTGTCTAGGTGAGGGGCGTCGAGTGCGCGCGCATCTACGATGCAGTGGAGGTCATCCACCTGAAAGGTCGGGGTCACACTCTTGGTCGTAGACCGCCGCCGCCGTCGGGACGTGGGGGCTGTCTGCGCGGGTCGGGTGAGAGTAGGTGTACGCGCGGGGGTGGTTATCGCCATAGCAACCCCTACGCGCAGTCAAGGCTAGACCGTAGGTTCTCAGTGGCGACGCAGTACAATGTGTGCTATCGTCTGACTACATGGGTCAGGGTAGTAGCTGGAGGGGTTGAAAGAGGGGGGGGGGTTGAGATGAAAAATAGCGATTCCAAGGATCCGTCGTGGGTAGTGATTTTCACGCATATTTGAACTGTGAGAATCGTCTCGCCTCTACGAAATTGGCCTGCTTTACCGCGCACCACAGGCCGCAGGAATTTCTAGTCGAATAACGAAAGCTGGTGGGAGTCATTTAGCAGATCTCGCGTAGCTTCTTTTCACCAACGATGATTCTCGCGCGACTACAGATGCCCATTGGAGGACGTACTTTATTCGGCGAGAAGTTTACGTATCGGGCTAGCCAGCAGTAAAAATTCTTCTAACAGGGAAACCAGTAATTCCGAACGCTCCCCCGGAATGAACCAGAATTCCAAACATTCCCCTGGAATGAACCAGAAGTCACGAACAATAGGCGAATATTGCGCGTTTAATGCCGTGAAATATTCCCCGAACTCGTAGTTCGTGTTCCACGGGGTGGCTTTTAAAACGTTAATTACCTCTGTTGACGACTTCAACCCCCGTAATTATTTCGAACGCTGGCGGGGCAGGTACGCCATTTTCGTGCACATAAGTTGCGAAAATTTGGCGGACTTTGAAAGCCACTTATTAGCGAAACGACGAGCGGCCGGGAGGGGGCGCGCGAGTGCATAATGCACAGACAAATTGCACGGTGAGGCATTTACGGGCGTGATAGCTTTTAAAAACGCTGCCTGAAGGCCGGATGCGTAAGGATGGTATTAAGCTCGAAGCCGATGGGGGGTGAGCAGCGAAGGGTACCGCCACTTTCGCAGTTGATGATGGTGTCGCGACACTATAGATGAAATCTGTTTTTCGTCGTCGCGTTTCCATCCCTCTTCCCCCGGCCCCTTATCAATTCATTCTATTTCAAATGCGTTTCTAAAAGGGGAAGTTTTCTCTGAATCCTCGAAGAAATAGTCTGCCTCCTTGGCTTGATTCTTCAAAATTCATTGAACGCTGAAAGAACAGTTCGAATCATCCCCCACGGAACTTCCTATTCATCATTCGCGATATCCCGTGAAATCTGCAAACCGCAGCTCCGAAGTACGATTTTAAACACAGCAATCATCCTTTCGCTTTATCAGAGCCACATTATTGCATCACAGAGCTATCTGTCTCTAGTTACTTGCCATCGAAATTTCAGACAAACGCAAAGACCGAGCGGCGTGTCAGTAGTATAATCCGTGCAGCAAGGAGCAAGAATTTTCCCCATCGCCTTGGGAGGGGCAAACAGAACGTGCCGCGAGATTGTTTAAAATGCTACGAAAGTGCTCCGCGTCGTCAACAAAATATCGCAATGCGCTTGAAATCCATTCAGAGTATCGGAATTTGAATTTCATGAAGCACGAAATCGCGAGGTCGCCTGTCTTCCCGACAAAGTGCTTTAAAATATTAATCCGCCGCGATGGGAGATTTATCATAAACGTGGATTTTGTTTTCGGTGGGGATGAAAATGCTTATTTACTCGGATGGACTATTTTTGGATCCCTGACCTACCGTATGCCGAACGACCCAGTATTTTCCAGCGTTTTCTCTCGCAGGAGCTCGTCGAGGCGCCGCCACTTATCGAACGAATGTTTCGAAAGAAACCACTCGGTGGTATCATAACGCATTATGGTCACGACGATTGTTATATTTATATATATATATTCAGGAGCAATTTGGTGGAAGAGTTGAAAACATCAGTGACCGGTGATTTCTGTGGTTTAATCGGCGACAGCGGCGATCGTCGATCCAAAAATACCCATTCATGGCGCAGTAACGAAGTCGTTCTCCGCCAGACAAAGAGATTACGGCGGGGGCCGTTGCACCGTGACGACTCGGCGTCAGATTTTTCTCGTCGTAACGACGAATAATGCGACCGCGCGTATTGCAGCCGTCGTATCGATCGTGTCCCTCGCACTCCGCCAAAATTCAATGTCACCGATAAGCGGAGTCGACACGACGGCTGAATTAATCACCCGACAAACACCGAAAATATCCAGCGACAAAGGCGGCTGCACTCGTGGGACGGGAGAGAAGTCGATACGCAATATTGCTCGGTCGGATCAAGCCGTCTTGACACCTGTACCTTGCCCATTGTCGCTTGCTATTGTCCCTTTCGAATTTATGACTTTTTACGAGCTCCTTACACGTTTTTTTTTTTTTTAGAATAGAATTCGGGTATTTTGAAGCGAGCGTCGTTTACATTGCGGGGCGTGTTTATTGCATCACTCGAATATTAAACACGTTATCGCTTCTACTCTCTTATTATTGATACTGGGAAAATATTACTGCAAAATATTTCTTGCGAAAATGTGTATCTCGCTATCTTGGCAATAATAAGTTGGATCGTGTTATCGTAATTATTATACTGCTATGGAAACTCTGCGCGCTACGTAAATTTAAAACTTAGGGAAGAAATATTTCCACTACTCGGGTACTGTAGAACGTGGCACCGCGAGAATTTGCTGATCGACAGTGTTATTTTGAAATTGGCGGAAAGTTCGATCGTTTTCTGTGTCACTGCTACAGGTTTGGGAGTCTAGGAAATAGATAAATGTATTTCTACGTTTCTGAAGGGGTGGGAATAGTTTAATTGCGTTGTGAGTAGCGCGAGCTATTGTTTAGGACGATTTAAATGCTAATGAATTAACGAACACGTAATTCATGTATGGAAAATGTATTTGCGCAGGGTCCTGAATTTCCCACCAGAAAATCCGATAAGGAATTCAGTGTCAAACGAGAGGGATTACCGTATCTTGATGTTACATGACGATTCGCTGGCACGAAGGTGCTCGACTTTGTCGTAGGTCGCTGAATTTATCATTGATCACTATCCCGATAGCGTTCTACATTTCAAATACACGCCTTTCGAGAGAAAAGTCTGCGCAACGTAGAAGCTCGCAAGATGTGTTTACGACTCTTAAAAGTCACGATACTTGCAAGCATCTTCGCCAGATTAGAAGACTTTCAGGCAGTGAAAGTGTCCATGTAAGGACAGACGCCAAGTCTACCAATATCTTATCAGCGAGAATTGTGTCAAATCATACTGCTCGTGCCCCGCGATCACAGTAAACCGCAAACATAATACCCGAATCGTAAAATGGAGCAACGTTATTTGATAGATTTGCCAAACAAGCTTTAAATTATGGACTGCACTTACTTATCAACTGTGACAATTTAATTTCGCAGAAACGTGGGTAAACGAACGTTCTGTGAGTGAAAGCTGCACATCCGTTACCTGTGATCAATCAATAATAATTGTATCCACGATTATTCTGAACCTTTCTGAACCTCTGCTCCACAATTCTTCCCAGTTTCTTTTTAACGAACTTTGGGGATACTGCATCTTCTATTTCTCACAGTTCTGGAGTAGAAGAGAGAGAGAGAGAGCGCGCTCCTTGAAGTAGAAGACGCGGAATGTGTCTACACGCATGGAATGTTCACGAGAACCAAAGATATTCTTGACACGAAGCGGTGTGCGCCGAACGATGAAGGCTACGAGGTTAAGGAAACAAAAACGTTGATACCGAAATGCATTCGCGTCTGTAGATATGGTATCTGAATCAGGAGGGCCGTCCTCTAATCGACCGTGCTCTGTCTCAATGTTAACATAAATTATCGCAGGTGATACCAGCCGGGCTTACATCGTCTGTGGCGCGCGATAATTTCGTAACGGCGTAGAATCCCTTATTTGCCGTCGCGTTTACACTCCCGAGCTTGTTTTAATTATCTTCAATTAATTAGTTACCCCGCGGCACCCTCGGGTGTCATCAGCTCCCGTCGCCTTTTCTCTAGTACTTTGTTCTTAGAGAAACATTGCTGCCTTACTTCCGGAGCATCTCCTCCACTGACGGCTCAGTCCCCATCTTGAAGCTTCGATCTTGTAATCTTCATCAACGACGCGGGCGTTGACTGTGAAAGAAATAGAATTCAAATTCTCGTGTGATATGTTAGATGCAACTGATAGGATGACCCACTGATAAGCTGGGTATGAAGGGTAGCTCACGATTTTCTTATCGTTTCGGCGTTAAAGACTGGATATTCTTTCAGCTTGCTCTGAGGAAACTAATCTGGCGATTTACATCGTCTTTCGATCCAGCAAATGAATTCGTTGAACCGGCGAGGCGAGATAAATCATCGCGCGCGCGCGCGGTCAGGAGTGTTGCGAATAACAGTGGCAATGTTTACTATAAATATAAAAAGAGAGAACGATAAGCGGTCGTTATTAGTCAAGCGTAAATATAAGAGGAAAAAAAAGGCGTTTCTCTTTGCTTTGGGTGGCGATACGCGTGAAAATATCTCGCGTAGCTGTTGTTCGCGAGCAAGTTGGTGCGAAATCACTCGAATCCTCTTTCGTTCCACAGCGTTTCATTCAACGCCCCATATAACGCGGTATCAACCGTAAATTAGTAATTACACGTAAGCTTTGCATACCGTGTCCGAGGATGTGACGTGATCAACTAATTCCTGAGCAACGAGTCTGCTGCAAATATTAATACAGGTAGTAAGATAAAAGTTCAGCCGATGACATCGTGATTTTCTAACGTAGGCAACATCGACAAGTATGTTAGTCTATTATGAGGCAAGAAGGAAGTGAAATAACTCTGTTTCTCTCCCAATGTTTCACCCTCTGCGAGAACTTGAGCCCTTTACGAGGAAGATAGTCTGTTAAGGGTTGGCATATTAAGGGAGACTTATCAACAATCAAGACGAAGAAAGTGATAAACGTTTCGCACGGAGGTGCAAGCTTCTCCCATCGGTACTGTCCGCGACTTTCCTGGCCCCGGAGAGTGAAAGCCGTCGAATGAATTCTGTCTAAACGACGCCAGGCTAGAAACGCGAACGTCACGAGCGCAGACAAGTCACGCAGGCTGGCTCGTTTGAGACAGGTCATGGCTTTTCCGCTCGCCACGGTTAAACTTTGCCCGCCATTAATTCACACCCGTCCCCGTCTCAATAAATCCGATAAGCAACCCGTGCCACTCTCCTTCGTTTCGCGGCGACAAGAACAGCGAAATAAAAAAAAACTTTGCACTTGATAAGACTCGTTGTACCGCGTGACACACTCGCGCGAGAATTTTCGTGCTTAGCGCTCGCGATAACGAATCGCCTGGATAACTTCTCCGCTGGCAACTTTTTAATATAAAAAATACTCCATCGTCCATTAAACTCCACCTTATAAATCAACTTTATCCATCAGATTCGACACAGACTCAGATTCAGCACAGCTCAATCGACGCTGATAATGAAAACGTGACAGAAGCGAGTGCACTTTCACTCGCGCCACTTAAGAAAATTCTGCTCCTTTACTTTACGAACAGATATTGGGTTCGGTAAAACCCAGAGGCAATTAACCACCCTAATACGGATTTTACGCAACATTCTATGTGTTAGAGCAGTAGGGAAGAAATTTTCGGATTTCCGAAGTTTCCCCTGCTATTGTTGCGCTTGGTAACGTCACCCTAGGGTTCGAAAAGATCCAGCACCGGCGGCCGAGGGTTGAAGGAAGGAAGAAGGCGGAGTGCAGAGATTGGCGGTCTCCGAATCGCGAGTACAGAAAGGCGATCAGAAGCCAGCCGGTTAATCAGGCCCCCCTCCCCCGAAAGAGGCGACCGGACGTCGGAGTCATCAAGATCAATTAATCAGTCGGCTGGTCGGGCCAGTGGAGCGGGGAAGGGGGGGGGGCAGGGGGGAGGTGGCACGGAATTGGTCCAGGAAGCGTGCAAAATCCCGATCGGGAACGGGCGAATATGCAAATGGGGCGTCTAGAAGGAGGCTAGGCAGAGGGTAGATCGGGTCGCTGGCTTCGGAGACCGTGAACAAAGACCGGTTCTCGTATGAAGGTCACTAGTTCAATGGCGCCCATATACGAGCTGGGAGAAGCCTCGTTCCCGAAGGCCGTTTCACTTTCGTCGAAGGCGACCAAAAACCGTTTCTTTAGGCCGCGTACGGCCTCCCCCTTTCTCTTCCTTTCTCCACGCTCTCTTCGCCACGGATCCGCTCCGCGGCCGATCCACTTGCACTTTCGACAGCAGGTTCAAGGCCACGGAGAGACGCCGCGGCGAAGATTCACTCTTCGTTTCGGGACGACTCGGAGCGCGTGAACCAGGGGTGGGAGATGCTACTCGCTGCTCCAGATATATGCGTTCCTAGATCGCGGACGTCGAAGGATTATATCTCTGGTGTAGTTCCTGAATTTTTAGGATCCTAAGGCCTGGTCTACATTAGTCGAGTAACTCGGCCTAGTGAACCGAGTCCAATGCTCGGCCCAGCTACTGTGCTGGCCGCTCTACCACTCGACTCGACTAATACTCGCCCGTTTGCTCGACTTCTTTACTCGACCAACTGTTTACACTGGTCGAGTTAGATACGCTTCTTCACACTCGCCACTCTACTGTACCGTTTACTCGACTAATGTAAACTAGGCTTAGAGAGTTACCACTCGTTCAGCGCGGAGATAGCGTTGATCCATCGAACGTGTTCCATTGGTTGAACATTGAACTTCAGAGGATCTCGACAGTTGAATCGATAAACGTCAACTTCCGAAGTTGCTCGTGGGTATCACCAAGCACAGTTTCGGTTTTTGCTGTATCAGTTTTGTCGTAAGTACCTACCTTCACCTTCGACGTTTGACCATCGCGGCTCTTCCACGAATATCGTGGATGCACCCCGTAAGGTGCAGAGAACCTCGGGATAGGCAGGCTCACCGATTTCACCTCCAGTTTGGCGATGGCGGGTGATAGCGTGGAAAGTTGTATCGGCGCTCCCCGCGCTGCCGCCGGAGAAACAGAGTTTCGCTTTCTTAAACGACTCTCACGCTCGTTCCCGGCGGTTCCTCGGCCCCGTGCCGAGTTTTCAAGACCCCCGGTGATCGCGATCCGGTTTCTAAAACTCTCGCCGCGAGTGTGCCTCGCTTTCGTCGGGGGAACGCCGTCCCGTGTCCTCCCAACGGAGAACGAAAGTGGAGAACGCTCCGGATGACCCACAGCTGGGTCGACAAACCCCTTCGGAATTCCCTCGCGTGATGCCATCGGGCCGGACTCGAGCACATTTTCTCCTCGGCGATCCAGTGAAAGCATCTCTCGCTTTTCCTCGCGCTTTCAGGCGCTCCTGCCGCTTTCCACAAACGATGTCCGTCCGCGTTCAGGAGGTGATCTCCGTTCACGCGCCTCTGCTCATCTGCTTCGCTGCAGACAGGGCTTTTAGACTGTACTCGCTAAAATCTGAAGCGTATGTTTCTTGGACAAGCAAAACGATTCGCGTGGGCATTCGTAATGGAGTTCGAAGTGATCCCGTTCGATTGAGATGCCACTTGGAAGATGTTGTTGGAACTCTTAATTGCGGCTGATACATGGAACTCTGGATATTTATTGATAGGCGAGCCAGTATTTGCAGCGCGTCAGAGCTGCAGGAATTTTCGAGATTTCAGCGAACAGTTAATTGCAGTCTGTTTAGACACTTAAGCCCCTTATCCCTGGAGGATCAGTGCGCTTCAGCGTCGCCTCGTAATGGGCGAGTCACGTTTCTGACACAAACATTGCGGCGAATAAGAGTGCGCTGTTCTACTCCGAATAGTTGTACACCGAGTCGCGGATTCCATTAAATTTAACCGCACCGGGCATATTTCAGAAGCATCCAGTGGAGGAAAGCCTGCCCGCGGTCCAGGGTGACCTGTACCGCGAGTTCTGGGTTAGTTAAAGCATTCTGCCCGAGTGAAGCTGGTGTGCGGCGGTGTATCGGGTGGCCGAGGACTATGTCGGCAACGAGACCACGAGCAAGGCTTTCTCCGTCAACCTTGAGCCCCGGGAGCTACGTGAACTTGAACCACTCTCGCGTTCTCTCCCCGAGCTCGACCTCTGTTTCCTCCTCGGCGATGCTTTCGCGACAATTACGCAACCCGCTGCGCATTTTATCCTCTTTCGACGGGGATCGATTGATCCCTGGCTGTAACACGACCTCGGTATCAGGGATGCTGGGCCCAGTGGGATGACCACGGCACACGTCCACGCGATCTCATGAGACGGGGCTAATGTTACCACGAGAAGCTGCGCGATGATGAGTCGCTGTTCCTGCGCGCATATACACTGTCGCTCAGAAGTATCAGGCCACCTACCCTGCGTGGAATAATTGCGAAAGCCGTTGGAAATCTATGCATCGAACAAGTCTAGCAAATTTCACTGCAGGCATTTGGTATTTTAAGTTAAAAGCAGCGAGAAGTATCGAATCTGTACAAATACCGCATTCCGCGCAGATAGAGCAGATGCCCTAATGCTTATGAACGGCGATGTAAGTGCGTGGCTTGAACGCTGGGTAGCCAAATATGACGTCGGCTTTGGCAATATGGCTGGACCATGCTTTCTTACTTTCTCGAGAAATTGCAAGGTGACATAGTGATTTTTCTGCGTCTGCGGTGTTCCCTGAAGGTTGGCTGGGATTTTCGTCGGGGGGTTTCGAAATTGGTTTGGTATTGACTTAAGGGTTCACTGCGAAGCAGCCTGGCTATGGTATTTCGGATTAGAACAGCGTAACAGTAGCATAGAAAGTGCAGTGCGAGTGAAAGTGTAGTCCGAGCGAAACACGTTACACAAACTGCTCTCGTTCCAGAAGAAATGCCTGGGCCACGGGCGCGAGTAAGGTGAATGTCCCAATTTCTGCTGATTTAAGAGGTAACTCGTCATAAAGAAGGTGTAAAAAATTTGTTTGTGATGAAAATTTGCAGAGTAATTGATTAATTCTTTAATAATAAATCTAGCAATTCAAAAACTATTTAAGGAAGATATTTCAAGATGTTTAACTGTTAGTAATTTGTAATTAAATATATAATCCTCTAAATGTCCGTATTTCTGCTCATGAAAAATAGCGATGTAAAACGATCGGAAATGGGCACATGAGCAGAAATTGGGGCATTCACCTTAGGTAAAGTGAAGATGCAAAGGAGACAAGGGATATCAAGGGATATAAGGGTGGAAGATAAACTCTGCTTGGAGATCGATCGTTGTTTTAGGTAGAATGATGCAAAGTGGATTCACGTTTTCTAAGGTGCTAAGAATTTCTCTTATCTTGGGAGCTTCGTTGGGCTTCAGTATAATCTGAGGATATCGTGGATTCTGAGAAACTTTCGCGGCTTCACTGATCGAGGTCCTGCGAGTTTAGGTTTACGAAATGGGCGAGATTAAATGTTACGGAGTTGAAAAATTTGATACACTTCTTTGTTACCAAAATAGAAGAGCCGGGGACGTCGAAGACAAGACGAGCTGTATCGACTGGGAGCAGACAAGCATGCAGAGGTATTCTCTAAATAGATTAAACACGCGAGGACCTCCTTCAAGCATGAGCCGACCTTGCCTCCTCATTCGAACGTTACCCTTTGTGTCAGGCATCTTCTCTTCCCTCAGTTATAGAATCACTTCTCTCCCTACCTTCTATCTCCTCCGTTGGAAGCTACTCCTTATCCCTTCGCACTCTGCCCAAGTAAACGAAGAATCAAATCTACCAGACCCACGAGTTAATGCCTTGTAAAGTCAAGTGAAACTTCCAAGGATCGCTAAAGTTTTCCCTCCAGCCCACCCATTCATCTACTTTCTCTCCGCAATCCACCTTTCCTGTTAATTCCACTGCCCATATTTCCCTTTCTTCCATCTCGCCTGCCTCCGTCGCATCCCTTTCTTGCGCAGATACATATTTCACCAGTGTCCATCTCAATCAAGCCCCCCGCCCACTCGTCCGTGTCTTCCACCTTCGTTTATTCCACTTTCATTCCATCATCTCCCCCATTTCTTTATCATTATCTACCATTCCACCCCGCTTTCCTGCCGCCTCCTCATCTGCCGCCGCCTAAGCGATATCCTCGGCCTTATCTCCGCGAGGTCGCCTCTCCCTCCCCCCTGATATCAATCGGATCACCACAGCTCGCCCCTCCCCATGGCCTTTCTCTATTCTAACCCATGCGTGCTACAGCACGTCTTGTCCCTAACCTAATACAACGAGAGTCGCGCCGAGCTACACCGCGGGCTCTCCAGCCAGCCAGCGCACCACATTCAGACCGGTTTGATGATTCAGGTTCATCTAGATCTAAACAACTGCGACCTCGACCACGTAATACGCTGGCCAGCCACGAGATTACCCCCTCGCGGGAATGGCCTCGCAATGTGGCGCGCAATATGCTGCTGCGAGGCCAGGGTCAAACTATCCAGTAGCCACTGCGCGCACACTAGGCCCTTCGAGCTTTTCAAGGGCTCTACGAGGCAGAGGAAAATGAAAAAGTGCTTTCGTCGAATCGATGTGGCCGATCTGTTACCCACACACCGATCAAAGTGCATCGCGTCCTTCACCCCCATCTTGCGCATTTAGCAGTGATAATCCTTGAACCGTAGAACGCTCTTCTGTCGCATCTTCCGCGACTTCTATGACGTTGACCCGCGAACATCTTTTCCGTGACCGTAGAGTCGATACACCCCCGCAAGGGGTGGGTTTGGAGTTCCTTAGGCAGAGTAAGCAATTGAATGTTAAGTATTGCAAACGGTTAGGATTGATACGTGAAACTTTTTAAATAATGGTGCCTCGTAACGGGGGAGGGCTCCTTCTCGAAGAAACACTTTTAACCCCTCGAAAGGGACGTTAATGGATGGCAGACTTTCGGGGAGATTCTTTTGCAGAGATTGCAACCCCTAGTGATAAGAAATCCTCGTCGAGGTCGGGCGACTATATGCAGCGGCAGATAGCGGGTCGATGTCTCTTCTCTTCGAGGGTTGAAATTTTATTCGACGGTCGCCGTAATGAACCCTTCGTTGGCCGAATGTCTGCGCACAATTAAAAGTTTGTTTAATGGCGAGATGAAAGGGAAAGGTTTGGGAATGATCTAGAGGAAGAAGTTAGTAGTTTCGAGTGCTTCGGTTATCTTTATTCGATGAATAATGTACACAAAATTTGTTCCACGGTGAAAATTTCAATTATCCTGTTTCCTAATTAGCGAATGTAAATGTATTATTTACGAGTCTTTTTAAATTAACTGCAGCTCCGAGGAAAATCGGGACAACGGAGATCGATCGTCCCGAGGCATCTTTTCTTCGGATATATTTAGCCGTAGAGAAAATTAGGCGTAGTAGCCAACAGCGGGGAGACAGACCCACCTCCCATAACCCGTATCCCCGTGTCGTCGTATGTCACTCTAATAAACCCGAAAATTCGATATTCCAGGGTATTCAGGGACGGCGGTGCGCAGTGCGGGAGCGAATGCCAGCCTGGGTCCTCAGCAATAGGGACCTTGACCTTCGATAAACGACCTACAACGCCCGCTTCGTTAAATCCACCGTCTGCGAGGATCCTCGGATGAAATTCAGGATGGCTTAATGCCCGCGTTATTACACTTATTACGCTCCATTCTTCCGCGTGTCGTTGCGACGGGAGGGATCTCGGTAATCACTGTAGCTCTGGAGAAACGAGGCAAAAATATAGCTACCACGCGCAGAATCTTGACCAAAGGTCTTCGAAGTGTGATCTCCGAATAACATAGTAGCCTGCAATTAGAATCCATGGCGAATTAAGTACACAGTCAGGCGGAGAAACAAGAGGTACCTGATATGTATTCGTCTGTTTGCGTAGATACCTAATGGTTCAGAGATTTACGTACAATTGTTACGCACCTTGAAAGCTGTTGAGTGTCTAAGAAAACTGTTGGAGCTTTAAATCTGCCGCTCGTATTAGCACGTAGGAATGGGATAAGGAAACTGCAACGCTACTAGCGTTCACTTATGATAATGGAGCAAGCACTTGATTTCCAGTGCTAATGTCGTAATACTAAACTCGTGTGCCCTTATTGTCTGCCTCCCAAATATAAGAATCCTCTCGAGTAATCCAACCTAGTGAGTTACAACAAAAACGACTGCAGAGAAAATTGCTTTTTTTAGTCGCTCGTATTTCTGTAGAGTATCGTTAAAATCGGGGCACAGCAATTTATGCGGTCCCCTTGCCGGGGCCTCGAGAGCTCGTTGCAGAGGGATCCGTTGATCCGGGAGTACTCCGGGCTAGGTACGCTATTGCACCGAGATAGATGGATGGTTATAGCGAGTGCGTCGAAGCGGGATGCGGGGGCTGATCGATGAAAGCGGCAGTCGGGTTCACGAGCCTCATTCAAGGACAAGGCCATGTGATAGCGGCCGCGCAACCGCGACCGCGCACTTAGCCACCCCTGCCTATCGGCTGGTCGTTTGCGTCAGGCTTGTCGCTACTCGGTGCAAAGCCCTGGTCATAGGCGGCAACGATGACAGAAATTGGTAACGGATTGTACAAAATCTTGAATTAGTTAAATCCACATTAGTGGTGTTTGCCATTAACCCGGGAGCCAATAGATTCATCTTCATAATAAATAAAAATCGCGTGTCTGTTGAAACGGGTGGCCGAAGTACATTTAGTAGAACCTTTGCACACCACAAGTGCGTGTACCATGCGCCAGTACGGGTAGTGATCGGGCCGATACTAAATCAATACTATCGGTACCAGCCCGGAAATTATGATGCGGTATCGAATTGTATATATATGACGTAGGTATCAGAAATCTATGCAAGTATCGATATCCGTTTGATACCTCTATGAAGGTATCGGTACCTGTTTGATACCTCACGAAAGTATCGATACCTATTTGATACCTCTATGAA
The DNA here is from genome assembly GCF_050908995.1 of Andrena cerasifolii. NCBI lineage: Eukaryota > Metazoa > Arthropoda > Insecta > Hymenoptera > Andrenidae > Andrena > Andrena cerasifolii. Next base: position 8,753,562 of record NC_135123.1, read on the forward strand.
GGGATCGATACCCGTTCGATCCCGAAAGTATTGATACCCATTTTGATATACCCGGCATCACCTGTTGACGGCACAAGTCAATACAAAGCATCGATACAAGTAATAATCTTTGCGCCGTTGAGACGGTCGCGGTTGCAATTCAAGAAACAGAGAGCTTATCACTTTGTAGATGGACCAATAAATTTAATAAATGAATATATCGAGACAAGAAATCTAATCGTAAGTTTTTAAGTAAAAAGAGAGATCGTTAAGCATGATACGATTAACTGGGGAATCAATACAATTTCTTCTTGCCGTAATCATCTTGGCATCACCTGCTTAATTGATAAAACGTCATTTCTTTTATCAATATATTTCGGTGAAGTATCAAATGAATATCCATAATTTCAAAAGTTTAATATCTACAGGTATCGATGCATTCGTAAAATATTAAACGAATACCAAACGTTTGTAGAAATATGACATGCATATCGATACTTTCATCAGGCATCAAACGTGCATCGATACTTTCGTAAGGTATCAAACGGGCATCGGTACTTTTGTGAGGTATCAAACGAGAATCGATACTTTCGTGAGGTATCAAACGGGTATTGATTCGTTGTAAGCACTTTTGGAATTGATATCGATTCAAGTAGTATCAGTATCGAAAATTGATACCAAGTACCTAAAACTTCAATACTTATCGATAGTGTCCATTGAGTACTTTAGTATCGAATTGATTGAATATTATTATTATTATTATTATTATTATTATTTCGACGGGAGAACCCTTTAGTATACAAAGCTTGAACAATTCAGTACAATAAATATATATAAAATAACGTAACATAAACAGAAAAAATAAAATAAAACGGAAAATATAAAGTAACGAGAAAAACATAACAACATAAACGACGACATCGCCAAACCATTAACAGTATCGGTATCGGTCCGATCACTGATCACGGGTTTTCTGTATCAAATTTCTGCAGACGCGCGAAGACAGTTAATTCTGCTTACTCTTCTATTTATTTTGTAAATAATGCAGAGCGATAGTTATCGAGCGGGTCTCCCCCATAAAAATTGCGTGCCATAAGGCTTGAAACAGCATCGAGGTATGCGTCAGTTGTCCCAGTACCCAAGGTTCGAGCGATCGCCCACTCCTGCTCCCCTCGGTGCGTAGCACTCGTCGGCCACGCACACGCGCCTAGGTCAACCGTGGGTGGTGCGACTAGCTTCCCCGTGGTCCCTCTGTCTGCCTCTACAACCCCCTTCTACTTGGCGGGCGCAAGTCCGTTTGCACTTGTCGCGTCCACGCGCTCGTCGCGCTCGTGCGAGCGCAGCACGAAAGGTATCCCATACGTCTGCACGTTCTTACCGAAGCCTTGCATCGCGCAGATGGACGCGCAGACACGCACCATTCGCAGGCCCGTTCGCCTATCTGCACATCTAGTGTCGTACCATTCGTATTTCGCTGGCGCACGGTCGCAATAGCACGCTTCGTATTCGCGCTCAAAGTATATCGTCCCGGGAACGTGCTACCGCGCATGCGCGCCGCCGCCGCGATCGCGTGCACGATGTAAACTCGAGAGGTTAGGTGTGACGGACGCGCACTCGTCCAGTCCTTGGCCACGGAAGCGAATAGGAGCGACGTGAAATGCAGAGCGGAGTGCAGTCGCCAAGGGAAGGCTCGGAGCGGCGTAACGCGGTGAAAAATTAATGCTGGCCAGGATAAGGAGGAGCGGGGCCGATGCCAAAGAGAAACAACCGGGGATAAAGATATTTTGAAAGACAGGGAACGAGAGCGAGAGAGCGTTATCGCTGGACAGGGGGAAGAAAGGAGAGAGGGCGATAGACGAAAGCGAAAAGGAGAAAGGGCGAGGGAGGCAGACGGAGAGAGCGCTGCAGTGCGCGCGCGCACGCCGGTAGATCGTGTTGCGTATGGGTTAGTGTGAGGTCGTATCGCGGAGCGGTCGTTTATACACGCGGGCGCTGTCGGTGCGCGCGGACAGCGCGTTGGAACGTCGAACGCTATAGGTCGAAACCATGCGCGCTCGCCACAGGCTGTAGGCTACCCGTAAGGGCCGAGATAAAGCGAGAACGGGACAGTGAATCGGGGAAGGACGGATCGAGAGACAGAGAGGGCTGCTTGCAGCGAGGAGGGCCGAGGAAGATAGCTGAGAGGGAAGGATAGAGCAGCGAGAGAGACAGCAGGAGGCGAGGGAGACATCTGGCCAGAGGAAGAGAGCGAGAGAGAGAGAGAGAGAGGAACGAGGAGCGCGTATGCACCGCTGAATCCACCGCGGCCAGCCGCACTCTCACTTTCGCCGGCGTCGATGACGGTTCTCGTCGTCGTCGGCTCATTGCCGTCTGCGCTCTAACCACCGACTTTTTCGCTCGACCAAGTGACGCGTGCATGCAGTGACATACGATTTTCACTTCATCGAGGAAAGTGCCCGTTTCTCTGTACAGAGCGCAGCATAGGGGGGCGCGCGTTCCTTCCGCCATGGTCCCTCGCATACGTCACGATCACGTGATCGATCATATCGATTGTTATCGATCCCACCGTCAGCGTCAGAGATCGTGCAATTAGCGTCCGGCTTCGCGTCGTACAATCCATCGAGCGGTCGCGTTGCACTTTCGCCCGCGAGGGCGTTCACGGTTCCCGGCGGCTTTTCCTCTCGCCGTACGAACTCTCCGCGGTCATCGGTTGGAGGTGGATCGCGTCGCGCGTCTCTCCCCGTCCGGACGGCCGTATCAAGGGTGGCGAGAAAGGGAAACCGTGAGTGTGCCAGAGGAGAGGGGTAGAGTGTAACGCCGGCACCAGGGCGGGAGCGAGAAAGCAGAAGGGAGGAGGACGCTGCGTGGGTGGTGGGAGAGAGGGAAAGGTCGACGGTGGCTCGCGAGGGACTACTCGTATTCCGAGGACTGTTGTTTTCGGCGAACCGCTAAGAAACACTCTCGTCCACGCGGACCAATGCGAGGATCGCGGCGTCAGTGACACCTCGGCAATCTGGTCTGAACTGAACGCGAGTCGGGACTGCGTCCCGCACGTGTCACCTCGCGCGAGAATACCGGATCGCAGTTACTGGCATTGGAGCATTGGATAATCCGAGCAGTGCGTCGCGTGTGCCCCCTTAATCACCCAAAGGAACTTGTACGCCTCTCGAACTTTCGGATATCAGTGGCATTGAATATTTCCCAAGAGCAATAGACCGAGCTCGCAGTCTCAAGGTCTCCGCGGAGGAGCAACGGCGCACGTGCGCTGCCGCGAGAATTTTCCAAAACAATCAACACCGGGCCCCGAGTGTCCCAGAACGGGTCGAGGCTTCACGGTAACAGTGGCTCGGCTTTTTCCGCCGGTGTCAAACGAGGCATCGGCCGGTCTCGCACCTTCCCAGCCATAGTACCTCCTCCTCCCTCCCACCCACCCGCTCTCTCTCTCTCTCTCTCGAACGGGTGGCGTCCGTTTTCCTCTCACGCTGGCAGGGAGTTTCTCGCTTTCGAGCAACAGTGATTACTCATCGAGCCGCGGAATCGGTCGGGGCGCGCGTCAAGTGAGTGATTAGTTCGGAGTGTCGCCGCGAGGGCTTCCGCTGCAGGTGTCACGCCGTCGCGCAAGACATTGACCGTGACATTCGAGAGACATCCGCGCGTAGATACGGTGAAACGTAGCGGCGTGAACGGTGAATCGGACTGTTAGCGGCTGGCTCGCTGTCTCGCGTGCGGTGTTTTCTCGCTCCGTTCGCGGTGCCGCTGCCGACTCGCCCCCATCGATTACCGGATATCGAACGATCGTGCAGCCGCGTGTGTTATTGTGAATGACGCCGACCACGTCGATCGTTGGCGAGCTTTCACGAGAGATCCCGTGACCCGCGACCGCGGGGGATACGCATTAAAGGTGGCTCACACGGCGAGGGACAGGGCCGCCGAACTCCAGGCGGAAGTGAGGAGCGCGATAAGGGTGCTACATGGCTGGTGCCCCAGGCCGCCACAGGGGCACCGAGGTGACACGGTCCTGATGTCACCACAGACCCAAATGCGAGGGAATCACAGGAACGGAGGCCCAACGCAACCACCGCCGCCAGCCACCGTCGTAGTCAGCTCGACGTCCAGCATGAGACCACCGCCGCCGCCGCCGCCCCCCAGAGCCAGAGCGTCCAACGAGGGCAAGGGCCACCACGAGGAGCCCACCAGCTCCATTCCTGATCTCGGTGAGTCTCCAGCTTTATTTCTTCGCCATTTTTCTTGAAATCTTTGAATCTGCGAATCTCTCGGCTGAACGCCCTCATTACTGATTCCTACCACCCTTTATCGGCCATCTTTTAATATTCTTTCTTAATCTTAAGAAAACATTTACACTCTTCTTTCCTTAAATGTTCTGTGGCGTATTATACTGGGGATCATTTTGTAGTTTCTTATAATTAATAAGGAAAATACGATGGAAAAATGTAATTAATGGTAATACAAGGTAATCTGCGGTAAAAGTAGATGTGGCTCGGTAAAGAGGGAAACGACTGGGTGTATTTTCCACTTGAAAACACTTGAAAGTTTCATTCGAAGCCTAAAAATGTTCTTGGCGATTTATGTACAGTTTTCATTATGTACTAAGAGAGAGAGAGAGAGAGAGAGAGAGAGAGAGAGAGAGAGAGAGGAGGAAAAAAGATTAAAAAAGGACTATAGTTCGTTGGGCAATATGAAGCGATAGGCGTTGAAACGGTATCCTGTTTAACAGGAAAACAAAAATACAAATACAAGAATGGACTTAATGAGAGCATTTACTTTTGGTTCTTATGGTTTCCTTTCGTGGTACAAGCGAGACACAAATTCGCTGTGTCTTATCCGAGTTTAGGGATAGTTAAGTAGGCAAACGATAGCTGAGGATAGTAGGCGGGATAGGTGAGATTTAGTGATAAGATGGGGTAGGGACTTTTCACTTTAGATGTGGAATACACTGGGGGAATCTTGATTCCTGTTTGATCGATATTGTAGCAACTTTTCTGTGATGAATCGTGGAAATTAATTATATTAATCCGTATTCAGAGAATCTTGGGTCCCCTTTAGACTCTCCTTCTCTCCATGCACCTGCAGTATCGATAAGTTTGATAGGTCACGTTAGATTATCATAGCGATAACGTTTTTATCGAACGGCTTTTTACTGATCTCTGTGATACATCGATGCATACACAGGCAGACTGAAGTAATTTAGTCAAGACGACGATCTTATATAAACGATTGGCTGATCTGCATCGTCCGTAAATAAAAAGCAGTCTCTCGATACACTTTATCCTAAATTCGAGATTGAACTTTAAACTTCTGCGCGTCTTCTACGGGCCTTTGGGATTCTTCAGCCTCGAAGCTACTTTTCATCAAGGCTTGAATAGGTTTCGAAAATAACTGTTTCAAACTGTTATATAAAGGTTCTGACTGAAAGAGTTATGAAGAACCTTTATTCGGAATAACCTTTATAAAGAACCTAAATATCAGACTATATAAGTATAAGTTACGGTTCCTATATAGCTCTACAACTTTTATTTTTTAGGTTCTATAACTTTTATTTTTTAGGTTCTATGTAAGTTACAAAGCGGTTATAGAACCGATGCTTGTAACGATTGTACAGAATTTTACAGTAAATGAAATCACAACATATTATAACTATAGATTACTCTGTGTAACCAAATTGTTTAAAAATTATTATAAATAAGTATACAAGTGATCCTTGCATACCGCCGGGTGTATACATATACATATGTACAAATGTGTACATAATATATATTTGCTTACATATTTATAATAATTTTTAAACAATTTTGTTACACAGAGTAATCTATAGTTATAATATGTTGTGATTTCATTTACTGTAAAATTCTGTACAATCGTTACAAGAATCGGTTCTATAACCGCTTTGTAACTTATATAGAACCTAAAAAATAAAAGTTATAGAACCTAAAAAATAAAAGTTATATATTTAGGTTCTTTATAACGGTTATTCCGAATAAAGGTTCTTCATAACTCTTTCAAGAACCGAAATCTTCATAACAACGGTTTCAAGCCCTGCTTTTCACAAACGGGAGATCGAGAAACTGGAGGAAAGGCCGGGGTAGGATGTGGTGTAAACAGAAAACGCCTACCAGTTATGTAAAATAATTTTTTTCTTTAAATGTTAAGAAACTGGTAAACAGAACTTCCGTTTCAAATCCCACTACAAATTACTCCTCTCCATCTAACCGTTAACCTCCAGCCGCGCCGATCTGCTACGTGGTGAATTTCGTTCGTGTTTTCCGCTTCCCCCTTTTTTTTTTCGTCCTCTGGAACGTTCGAAAGAGGCTCGTAATCCGATGGACAGGGCGTCCCTGATCAGGCTTGTTCGCAGAACCGCTTTACATTCTGGCTGGCGTACTATGTTTAGTGTTTACGTCTGTACGTTTCATTAACGATAAGCCGCGCTAAGCGCTACGGTCGTCTGCGCTCTCCGTGACAGCCGGACGTTTTGTGTAACGAAGTCTGAGGGTGTGGGCGGGAAGAAGGAAGGTTGACACGCCGCGCGAGACGTCTATAACTCCTCGATCGTAGCGGGTTTCGCGCCTAAAAATAAGTCCCTCGCTTTCTTCGCCCGAGTAAAAGCTCTCTCGCGATCCCGCCGCCGCCCCCCCCGTGTAAATACAAAAGAGCGGAGACTCGGAATACACCAAGAGCGCGATCGGTTGCACCGAGGCTGCATCGCCTCGAGGACGCTCCACTCTGTCGCGTAAACGATGAGGTCTCGGAACTGTGCCTCTTTGTCGTGTATTGTCTCTGGCACAGGTTGAATCGGAGGTGTGCGTGTGTGTACGAAAAATTGCGAGAAGCTCGCGTGGGCGTGTGGACGGATCGAGGGCTCTATCCTCTGTACAGAGAATTTGTATCGGCTGCCCTCGTGTTTTCAGCTTTTTAATCTGAAATTAATTCCGCAGTCGCGAATAGGTGGTGCGGAAACACGAGTCGGAGGAGAGGATTGAAGGTGAATGCTTGCTGGGAATTGATGTAGAGCGTGAATTGGAAAATGAAAGTAAATCGATGGGGTCGGTCAATAGACGGTCTGTCCGCGGGGAATCGATATGTAGCGCGTTACACGGGGCTTCTGCCTCTGAAAGTTAATACCCGCGTAGCCTGATAATCGATAATCGATCCGTCGTTGATGAACGCCGAGGTCTCTTCGCCGGGCGAAACAAACCGCGTGTATGCGTTTGGTACCGATTCGCGTGGGTCTTTATCGATCCACGGTAGATGACGGGGCAGCAGCAAATGTCGCAAATATTACACTAGCATTCTTGGTATTTCTGGCGTCACCGATAAACACGGTGTAAAGGTAGAAGCTGCGCCTAAAACGGCTTGAATCGGAGCAAGGGATCTTGGAATTGCCGTTGATTTTAATATCAAGTGGGGAGAGGACTTGATAAAGGACTTGATTCTCCCACTAATTCGAAACTGATTCCCGCCGAAAGTAAAGCTGAGTGGGCGGATGCAGCCGCGCGAAAAACAGACCTGAACGCCGAACGTGTTTTCATCGGAATTGTGTAAGCATCGAAATCTCAGCTCGAGCGTTATCGAAGGAAACGAGGCGGAGACGCTCGGTCGCGTCGGCGAACCTGTTTCAGGTCTTTCTAAACGCTAATCTGGAAGGCATCTCGGTCCCGTTCGAAATTTAAATAACAACACGGTTTCGGCATTGCAAAGATCAACTCGTTTTGTTATAAGGTGACCTCGTCACGCAGATGCGAGTTAAATAATCGACATTGCAGCGCCTAATGTCAGGGTCGCCGTTCCGTGTGATCGGCCGGCGCGATAACGATCGGTGACTATCCATCGTCGGTCGGGGGCCGATCGTTCCGCTACCCAGGCTAATCGCCAGATAATCCATTTCCATCGAAACAGCGCGTTAACGGTACGGAGGAAAGGGAGAAGAGAAAGCAAGTAGAAAGCAATCTGATCGTCGAAAGGGAGACACGAAATAGCGTCGCCGACCGATGCAGATTTAAAAAAAGAAGCCGAGTACTCCGCTAGGTATGAGGCGGCGCAAATATTTTTCACGGTTTCACGGTCAACAGAATTATCTCGTTTATCCGAAGGTGGCATTGAACAATAGCAGCTCGTATCTAGCGCGCCACATAATATTCCCGATAAACTCCATTCAGCGCGATAGAAAATCGATATCCCCGCGACGGTGCATTCTTCGATCAGGGCGGATCACGTTCGGAAAGTCGTTCCGACGTTCCCGGCCGTGAGCTCGTCGCCGAATTCGGATAGGGTGCCGCGCGACGGATCGGTTTGCGGTCGATTCCGCCACCGATACGCGTCGCACCGCTGGGCGGTTGCGAAGATATGTATTATTTCGATGACATTGGACGAGAGAACCCACGAGTGACGTGTATGATAACGAGAGCGGGCTTCTGGAACGTTCGGTCGACCGAACTGGCGATTCCCGCCGCGAGGCAATGGTAGGAGCGCTTCCAGTGTCGGTGCGAGGTGAATTGCTCGAGAAATTCTATCGCGGGATGGTTTTCTCGCGGGTCTCGCGTGGCGCCCGCATCGCCGGGGACCGCGGGGCGTTATCCTTACCCAGAAAAGGCGATTTCGGTTGCAAGAGAAACTCGGGGAGCCGGCGCGAGAGACGAACTCTCGGACCGTGATCTATGCCGACGTCTCTGCGAGAGAAAAAGAGTCAATGTCGGCCTCTAAATATAAATTGGACGAGATGACGCGAGGCGCGACCTTGGCCATGAGAACATTCCGGAAAGCGCCCCGAAAACCCGGCTGCTTGCGCTTCACCAAGGAGGCGCCCGCATTATTTGTCGAATTAACAGCGACGACGCGGCGCGCTTCGTAGGTACCTTTTACCGGCAGAAATCTGCCTCGATGGTCTTGCACCACCTATGGGCCTCCTGGTCCCAATCGCCGAGGACAGTCTTCTTCCTCTTGCCTTAAGGACAAGTGTATTTCAAAGCAGAGGTATATCCTTTGGGACTGTTTAAGGGGTCAGTCTGGTAATCATGCCGCAAAATTCGGCGACTTCAGGCTTTTTTTCTCACAAGGGAAGATCCCGAACCTGAGAATTCAAAAAATTCTGAAACTTTGTGAATATGTAGGGGATTTCCTCCTGGTTGCAGCGCAATTTTTGTTTGCTCCCCAAATTCACTCGAGGGGGTGCAATTAGCCCCTGCAAAATTCGGCTATTTCTCGATTTTGAGTTATAACTCGGGAACTGTAAGAGATAAAGAAAAAGTTTCAAGACAAAAGTTACTTCTTTTAATTATATCTATCATTTGGTAAGAAAATTATTTTACAGTTCACGAGTTATATCACAAAATCGGAAAATAACCAGATTTTCAGGGGTCAATTACAACCCCTGAGAGTGAATTTGGGCAGCAAACAAAAACCCCGTTGTAATCAGAAGGAAATTCTCTACATATTCACAAAGTTTCAGAATTTTTTGAATTTCCGGGTTTGGGATGTTCTCTTGTCAGTCAATGCAATGAATAACAATGTCTAACTTTTTTCATTTATTAAGCTGCTTGTAATGTATACGGAACAATTTTTTAAATACACTTTTAATTGTGTTTTTTCAATGTTATCTGGAGTTCAAAATCGCGCCATTGTATTCACTGAGAAAAAAACTTGAATGTTGCCGAATTTTGCGGCGTGTTTACCAGAATGCCCAATTACTCGCTTGATTGCCACGCGGTTGTTCTGCGCCTTCGATTACGCATTCAGCGTATCGAGGATAAGGGAATCGGAAGTTGGAAACCCTAGTCAGCCAATACCAAAGGGCAGATTTCATCTTCTTTCGCTCTGGAGAAATGTTTTGCACGTTTGCGTTATGGAGAACGCTGGCATGGACCAGCAGAGACAGTCGGCGCGCTGTTGATCTCTCGAGTGGGCCAAATCGGTATTTTAAGATAGTCCCCGGTGCTTATCGAGGCCCCGTATTATCGCCTGACTGGAGGCCAAGGTCTGCTGACGTACTCTCGTCGCGCGACGTCTCCCCGCCTCGTTCGGCTCGCCTCTTCGAAGATTGCTCTTCCTCTTTCCCGCGACGAACGAAAAAAAAAAAAGAGAAAACGGCCGCGTAATCGTTCCACGAGGATTTCGAGATACCGCGGCTGCGTTGGCGTTCCACGATGATAAAACGCGACGCCTGTGTGCTTCGACGTGGCACCGTGATATAACTGCGCGATAAAAAGACTGGACGGATTAAGCGCTTTCCGGGGTTTAATCGAGCCATCGACAGGGAAAGGTCGAGATGTTGCGTTCCTTGGCTGCCATTGCGTTTTCCGTTCCACGAATGCGAGTAGGTGATTGTATTTTCACTACCATTTCTCGGAATGTTTTTACGACGATGTGAAATATGTAGAAGTGGCCAGCGCGGTATTTTTTTTTATTTTCTGTTTGTGACTTGCAGCCTGTGTAAATGAGGAATTAGAGTTCGTCTGGAGTAGATCTATCAATAGCACAGTCGGGGCCCGATGTTTGCCGCCCTTTGTATTTAATTATAAATAATTATTTTAAAATATAATTTCTGACAGTTAGCGATATTTTTGGTTGGATTTGTTGAATAACGAAAACCATTTGTTTTATGAAAAAATTAGTAATTATATGGGTGATTTAGAAACAATTTATAAGTTTGATACTAAATTCGGGTTTATATATTTAGTGGCTTTTATTGATTTTAGTTTTCCCTTTCTACCTATTTTGCCGTTCTGGGCAGTTGCCCCGTTTGCGCCCCCTAAATCGGGCCCTGAGTAACTTCAGTGTAAATGAATGATTATTAAGGTGTAAACTTATTTCACTGGTTTAAGAGTTGACCAGGATGCAAGGTGTTAGAAAAACACTAAAAATACCTTAATTGTTCTCACATTGAGTCAACTTTAATAATTTAATCAGATAGCCAAATGTATGCCCTATCAAATATACTATATAATTTATTAAAAATCAAAGATTGAAAAACTGGTCTAGCAGCCCCGGTCTCCCCTGCTATGTTTGTTTGGAAATTTCTACCGACCCTTATGTCCGAAACGTGTTGTATACTCTTCATCGTCAATTAATCAAAGAACTATTACCGTACTGAATTTTTGTAAAGCAGAATTTAGTTTTTAGCAATAAAAGCGAAAGCCTGCTCGACCGAGGGTAGTCAACAGTCAATTAGAACAGTAATTCGTAAGGGTGTGCAGCGCTGTGCTCCGCAACGTGTACCATGGGCGCAGACACCCTTCGGTCCTCGTCTCAAGATGCACGTGTGTGAGTGCATTTCCGACTACACGCACGGAGCACGTGCGCGTCAAGTGTGTGCACCACTATCGTTCGTACATACTATATAAGGCAGTGGTTTCCAAACTTCTCTTCTCAAAATTCACCTCCATCTCTAAACACTACCAAAAAAAATCACGTATCCAAAAATTCATTTCACATTTCTACCACAATAATACCATTCAGCGTTAATTTGACCTTGAATCTACGAAAAAAAAAATTGCAGAAGTTAAAAGAGAGCTGCTGCAATAATAAACCAGAAACGGAGTGAATTTCAAATATATTTGCTCGAACAGAATTCTCGGTTCCCAAAATTGAGAAGCACAGGCCTCGGAGAGGTCCCCGCGTCTCCGAAAGCGACTGCACCATGTCAGCCGATAAGGAGAGTAAATATTTTTAGGGCCCCCGCGTTTATCTCCAGCTCCAGAATCTTGGAAACCTGTTCGTTCCTGGAACCACTTATCCACAGAATTTATTTTCGCTTCATTTTCCGTGGAATCGATTTTTTTCTGTCGCACCTAGTCAATCTCTCGTCCCCCATAGTTCTTTTTGGATGGAATTACTTGTTCTAAAACTGCTCTCCACCGCCCCCTCATCTGCAATGCTAATCACGGGCGAGTTACTAGCGAAGCGTGAACTCGGGCGAATGATTCTTTTCTAGAAAAAGTCCACAGGGAGGATGGAGCGTGTTTTTTTTTTTTACCGAGAACGCGTGTCAGGGTCTGGAAATTTCATTATGACGAGAAGGGCGGAGGTGTGACTAATTAGTGCATCGTGTAACATGCACCGACTTGGTCGCGTAGAAGCGTGCCGCCCGCCCAGACGCCCCAACCTTTCCCTTTTCCTCCCTTTCAACCCCGTCTCGGTCATTTTTTCCCCGGTGGTCGGATAGCTGTTCCACGCACTGTAATCTACAGGGTGATTCAGAGCGGACAAAATTGCGAAATCTCTGCAGAAATGATGTCGGGTATCGATGCGCAACTCAGCTTTCAGGATAGAAACAGACGAATTCGTTATTTATTATATCATTATTCTATCTTTTAGTAATTAAAATTGTGTCCCACCAATTGTACCTAATACGTATTGCTGACTAGCTCATTTCTCGTTGATTTGACAAAAGAATGTCGACTCGATTTTAAACAGCTCTCTGGACCAGCCTGTACCCTCATACACGCGCGTGAAGGTGGCTTCACGTACAAGCATTTAGTCCCTCTTTCATCTTCCATCATTATTGTCCGCCCTTTCCCTCTGTCTCCCTCTTTTCACTCCCCGCTCCCCCCGCTTACCCCTTCTCCCGCTTAGTCGACGCGTGTCTGTCTGGCCTCTCATCTTCGGGGGAAATGCATCCGTCCAAATTAAAGATTTTTCACCCCTTTGCGCCGCTCTCCGCGACACGGTTCTCTAAGTCGTAATTTTCGTCTTAATTGCGGCTCGGTGAATAAAGCTCCGAGACTTTGATCGTCGAGGAACCCGATTCAGACGCCGAGACATTGGACACTCCGTTACGGAGATCATAAAAAGGAATGGGAACTAGAACTAGCATTGAGAATCGTGAATTATTTCGGACCGCTCCGTGACAAAGTGGAATACGTTACGGCTGTAGAATGATCCTTTGCCTCTGCATTTTACAAGAAAATATGGTCGCATAGCTTGAGAATCACGCATCATCCTGCAGTTGCGCGTACATAAAGTCACAGTTCATTCCGAATAATTAGCATTCCCCGTGCAGACTTGAAGAACTTTAATTACCTGGGTGCTTCCATCGTTGCCAGCACTCGTATCATCCTAGGGGGTTGATGAGGACGTACGATCTTTAACCCTCTGTAATGCACCGACCCCTCCATCCATTTATCTTCTTTTAAAGTAAACATTCCGCAAAGCTTCTTTGCGCGAATCCCTCGACAACCTTGCTCTTCGTCACCCTAATCTCTTGTACTGCCGTATCGCCTTCATCCCCCTCGCCAAGTCCTCGGAAACGTGGCTGCAGTTCCACGACCAGTCGAATCACGCGTTATCGAAAGCAACGCCCTAACGATCGGATCGTCGATCGATCGGAGGGTGGCTGACGAAACAACAAATGCGGCTAAGTTGTTCGCTAAATAAGCAAGTCGAGGCACGGTTCGTTTAAATGGGGACATGGAATCAACAGGGGCGGATGCAGCAGGGTCAAGGCAGTGCACTTTGCCGATGCACTTGAGGAGCATTGCTCTCTCGGTACCATTCTGTCGCTTTCATTGAACGAACAATGCCGTCGCGATTGACGCATTCAGACGGCCCCGACGGCCGAATTGGTCGGCCGTTTCAGAAGAAACGTTAATTATACTCGCTAAACCGATGGATTTACGTCGCGATCGAAATATCCGGTGCCGACACGACTCCCCCCCTCGCCTTGGATTACACGAATTCTGTCGCGCTACGTGCCCGACATTTGCGGGCGATGGAACTCCGCCGCAGTCCGCTCGACGAAATTCATTTTCGCGTAGACGAGGGAATTTGAAAATTTCTGTTCTATTTGCAGACAATGTGGTTTTCGTAAAAATCGAGCTGCGTAAGCTGCACGGCGGTTTAGAGAACGCAATCGAGGTGTCGTTATGGTTTTCCTCCAGATATGTTTCCTTTCGAAAATAAGTTTTGCAATCGCATATTATCGTTTTTAATTTATCGACCGTTTATCTTCCACGCTTTATGTATCCCAGATAGCGCACAGGCAACGAGTAAGAAATAACCGATTGCAGATCTTTAACAAAAGTTAAGACCAGAACGTTGCTGGTATTAGCAATCGAATTTTGAAGACTTTTTTAATTCGCCTTTCGTCTGCTTCGAGGACGTAAACGTACGGAATTACGAAGCTAATGAAAATTCATTAGGAGCAGGCATCTGAGGCACGATAATAATTAATCAACGATCGAGACAGGGGAATTCGAAGCGTATCAATATTGTTACCGGTCGAGGGTGGGAGATACGAATCCTCGCTTTTAATTTAATATGATTGATTGATTTTTTTTTTAAAAATCATGCAAGCAACAATATTCGGAGTTAAAAGAATTTGCTTCCCGATTGGAATACTTATATCTACGTGTAAGTGGAATTTTCTTTCATTTGTTTACGAGTGTTAGGATACTGCGAAGTAATTCTCGAGGCAATTTCTTCCATAAATTTGGTTTACAGATATGAGAATTAATTAGAGACACTATCGAATGTTGTATTAGCCTTTCATTCAATTCATAGTATATTTTATACATTTTGTTTACTATCTCCATTCTCACTCTACGTTCTTGAAAAGATTTCCCACCAAACGTTGCAAAATTTAAAAATACCGCGTTCGGCTCTTGGTTCGGACGTTGTGGAAATAGAAGCGGTCATTTTAATCCGTCCTCAGCGGAGGATAGCGAAGGCGCCCGTAAAGTCAGACCGATGCGATATTCCAAGAAAACATCTGAAGTGCTCTTCGCTAGACATTTTTTCCTTATTTAATGTGTCATCATTCAAAGTATTTATACATGTCTCTCACGAATTTCTTGTCAAGGTTTTTACTCTCCGGTTGCTCCTTCGTCATCTGAATTTATTCACTAAATACTTCTACAGCGTAGCATTAAGGGTTCATCGTAGTAAAGTCAGGAGGAAAAATTTCCAACTATGTCACACACCGCTCAATCATCCATGGTTTGCCCCAAACCACGCAAAAACCAGGTTGAAGCAACTTATACAAAGTATACTTAATAATAGCCAAAAATAAAGTGCTTAAAAACCCAGTAGCGATCAGCAAGCATAACGCATATACCCAGCAAACGTTTCACGGTACAGCAACACGAAGCGTCAGGCACATCAAAAAGGGAAAGTACCGGTAAGAAGCCACTTTCCGCGAACCCATCAAATCGCGAAGGCGACATTATCCCCCAAAGGGACTGTCTGCACAGTCGCAATTATACAAACCGAGCGTGGCTGACAGAGAGCACGTAGCCGTGTCGGTGTGCCGCGATTCCGCCTGCTTTTGCCCGCTCGAATGGTGCGCGCGCGCTCGCGACGCCGCTGGAAAGGGTGACCATTGGAAGGGTTCAGTGTCTCGCAATGACCCCTGTTCGCTCGGTAGTGCAAGGCAAGGGGGAATGACCTAGTCCCCTTGCAGTTGTGTCGGTGCTGGTACGCGCCTGTCGCCACGCAACCCGCTTCACCTTCTCCTCACGTCGACGCTGCGGTTCGCCCTCTCCAGAGGGAGGCACGAATACGCTTTTTTCCCGGAACTAGCACCCTCCTTCGACTTCCTGCCGTGCCTTGCCGTGGGTTTCGATGGCAATTGCAGGCGCGTTTCGTGGTTGCACCGGGGTGAACGAGGGTGCTTTAGTCTGATGGAGGACGGTATGATGGACGGGGTCACGCGGTGGGGCTGATTGGAAAGTAACAATATCGAAAATGGCGTACTAATATATTCCAAAGGTCCCAAGGACCATTACGTCCCCTCGCTAGGAGCACGCTTGCTCCTATATCAATTCTAATCGCAGCACAAACGTTTACCTATTGGAAGGGGGTTGAAAATCGCGTGGACGACCGAGCCAATTGTCCCCCGGTACCTACGCGCGTCCAGGAGACTCGCGAGCAAACAATGCGCCCGTTTCACCCCTTGCGCGGGCAGCGCACGCCCGCCGCAAAATTAGCACGCCTCCCCCGACAGGTGCAATACCCCCACGCTGTCGCGCGCCCGGGTTTGTGTGTGTGTATCTGTAATCGCTGAATAATTCAGCGGAATTAGCCGACGGGAGTCAAGGTGGGAGCGCGTCCAAGGTGGATCAATGATCCCTATCGATCATTGACCTCCCCCGAAGTTTAAGGTCCCGACGAGTTCTGGATTGCAAGGGGAGGTTCATCAGCGCCGGCGTTCTCCGCTGGGTGGGGATGAGAGTGGCTCTCTTGGCGGGCAAATCGGAAGAAACGGTGGTGGAAGGATTTTATGATAGCCCACTCTCAACCCTCTCCACACCCCCATCCCCGGCTCCGGTTGGTTTATACCTTTCTGAGAGCCCGATACGCTGCGCCTAGACACCAGGGCTTGAATAGGTTTCGAAAATAACTGTTTCAAACTGTTATGTAAAGGGTCTGACTGAAAGAGTTATGAAGAATCTTTATTCGGAATAACGGTTATAAAGAACCTAAATATCAGACTATATAAGTATAAGTTACGGTTCTTATATAGCTCTATAACTTTTATTTTTTAGGTTCAAGCAAATATATATTATGTACACGTTTGTACATATGTATATGTATACACTCGGCGGTATGCAAGCATCACTTGTATACTTATTTTTAATAATTTTTAAACAATTTGGTTACACAGAGTAATCTATAGTTGTAATATGTTGTGATTTCATTTCCTGTAAAATTCTGTACAATCGTTACAAGAATCGGTTCTACAACCGCTTTGTAATTTATATAGAACCTAAAAAATAAAAGTTATAGAACCTGAAAAATAAAAGTTATAGAGCTATATAGGAATCGTAACTTATACTTATATAGTCTGATATTTAGGTTCTTTATAACGGTTATTCCGAATAAAGGTTCCGAATAACTCTTTCAAGAACCGAAATCTTTATAATAACGGTTTCAAGCCCTGCTAGACACCCTCTAACCCCTTCAGCCGCGACCCCTCGCACAAAGTCTTGCTGCCCCTCCGCGTGGGAGGGAAACGGCGGGCCAGGGGGCAAGGGGCTAGGGGCCGGGGGGTGGGTGAGTGTCGACGATGCCATTGCACTGCACTGGGTGAGGGTCATTACTCCGAACAAGGCGAGCCGGTGACCTCGGCGCCAACGCCCGGAATCGATCCAACCCCTCCTCTCCCTCCAGCCCCTGCACGTCTGACACGGGGGTGCAATGCACCGTACAATTCTCCTTTTATTATTCTTGAGCGTTGCGTGCGCGCTGCGACGTACCGACCACATACTGCTTTCTTTTTCCTTTCCTTTTTTTTTCTGCGGTGGTTTTACCAACTTTGAACTTTCTACGTGGGTGGGCCCAATCCTTCGGCAAAATTGTTTCGAGAGTGGAGTTGTCTGTGCGTAGGAGTGCTATTCACACCCTATTGACGAGCGGTCCTGGGTGTTTCGTTGCTTGGTTGCGCGGCAGGGGTGGGTTTTTTAGTCAGCGGATTTTCCAAACAGCGGAGGCTTGTTCGGGGGAAATGGGCTGGATCGGGAAGAAAAATTGAAGAAAATTCGTTCAAGGACGGGGCGCGGGTGTTAATGGGCATTGGGGGTGATGGTACCGGGTGGTGCAAATGCGATCCAGGTCGTTCGGCGTAATAGAGAATGAGGGTCGATCTGTTGCGATTAAGGGATGACGACGCGGCTCGGATGGAACGGTTGGAGGACTCTCGTTCCTTGGGTAGGGGATGCTTATCGGTTCTGTGGAGAATTCGTTTGGGAATTTGATTCTGGGTGCATGTTCCGCGATGCAGATTTTACGATACTTTAAATTAATTAGGCTTCTCAACTATTACAATACAACCACGATTCGTAACGTTTGTTATATTGTTACACATGATATACCGCTTATATTACTCATGGAGAGGAGCGCGATAGGACAACGTTGTATAACGCATACACGATATCGATATTCCGCCGTCGATCTAAATGACTCTGCTGTAGTAATATTTTTCTTCACTCGTGCCTCCCTACTGACTAAAGGATTGTGTAACTAGATCTGCTTTCGATGGATATCAGCCACAGGTGCTTCAGACTGCGCCTTCAATTTTAGTCGCCAGGTACTCCGACGCTAAGTAGTTTCACAATCTAGAAGTGCAACAGTTTATAAAGTATTACATACTGCCTCCTCGCTACACCGTCACTATTTTCCTTCCTGTCGCTCCACTAAATTTTACGGCTCCTTTTCCTACTGTTCCGCCTTTTACTCTAACTCCCTGTCATATGAAATTCGCTCTGTAACCTCTTTCGCAGCCTTCAAGCATGCAGTGACACTATTTTTCGATAATCAGCATTAACAATTAATTATTAACTTTTACTTTTGTCATTTTCCAACTACACGCATATGATGTTAGTTCTTACATTTGATTATGTTATTTGGCCGTCTACATTTACTCTTCGTGTACTCCATTGTGCTAGTTTTAGTTTTAAGTAGCTTTAAATGGTAAGGTTAATAACAGCTGACAGCTGTACCTCGCCTTTTGCACTCCTCTGGTGTTATATGTGCTATTCCTCTTCTTGCTTTTTCCTGTTTCACTTTCTCGCTTTTTTTTATATCTTTTCTATTGTAAAGTCTACTGTGCAATAAAGAATTATTATTATTATTATTTTCACTTAGGTACGTGATATTTCAAACTGTCAGAGCTTTCCCAAAAAGTAATCATCGCAACAAGGAAACAACGTTAAAATAATTTCCCCAATCTTTTTCCCATACTAATATAATTACCAATTCCACGAACGGTCTGATCTTCGAGTTAAATAAATTCTGTTGCACTGTGGGTTCCTGGAAAGTCTGAAGCTAATTTCTCCAGCTTCGAAGGGGGAAAGAAATCACAGGAGATCAATGAAGCTGGGTCGTTTTGATAAATTGCTGTTACCTATAGAAGTTTTCACCTGTTAACAGTTGCCTGTAATTGGCTCGAGCGAGAATGATTAATCAGCGCGGGGTGATAATTTAACCGTAGCTCATTAAGTAGCGAGGCGCGCGAACATCGTGGGTGCTTGATGCTTTCCACAAGATAAACGCCCCTGGCTAAGGATGCATGAATAGTGCACGAGATCGTGAATGAGGGACGAGTGCCTCTGATTCTCAGCGAGTCATTCAGTTTTACCCTAATAGCGTTTATCTACCAGCACATTGTTTCCCACATTTTTATTTTTCATTCATTCGATTGCCTTATCATCCGCGCGAGAATATTCTTTCTGCAGCGTGCTTCTCTGCAGCTGATCCTAGTTACTTATTGCTTGTTCTACTTTAGAGCTAGATCGCGCGCCAGATTTTTAGGATGACTGGCCCCCTAGATCAATTTCTCCTCGGTCGATAAATCAGGCCTAAACCCTTTTCCAAAATTTGCCGGCCGATTTTTCGTGGGCTCTGGGCCTGACTCCATCGCCGCGCCACAGATGGCTCTTTCTGTGCCGGGCCCACACTGGGCCCTCGAACTTTCACGGCCACTAGCTTCCGCTAGGTGTCGACGTAAGTTTTGGAAAAGATAGGCCGTCGTAGGTACCTTGAGTCTGATATAGAAGAGTAAGTGATCGAAATAATTAGGTATTGTTATTTTTCTAATCAGTTCGGAGAAATAGATCGGATATTAGCTGCAGTTGATTCTCGTATCCACGAAACGAATGAAATATCTGGAGTAATGAAAATGTTATAGAATTTTGTATTGAATATTTCATTCTAATGACAGAAATAATTTCAATACCGATTTCTTCTTATATGAGCCACTAAAAAATCAAACTAAACAACACAGCTTACAAATTTTCTCTGCTTTTGTAGGGGAGACCGGGGCTAAAAGTTCCGGGGGTAAGTTGTTCCGACGGCTCTATCTTCAAAATAAAAAGAGCGTTGTACTTTAAATTATTTTTTCCGCGTGAGTTGATCACGCCACTCTCTCGCCCATTTTAATTGCGTCCGCGACAGCGAATTGTGTGGTTGTAAGCAAGGACCTATTAGTCGCGTACCAGATAAGTAAAAATTTTTCTATCATTACATTTTGGTCTATTTCAATTATTTAACGTCGATATTATAGATTGAATCGTTCTTATGGATCAAATGACATTTAAGAACATGGTGTAATAGGGTTTATCGTTTGAATACATGTATAAGCAGAATAGTCTTTGAAATTGCTACATGTGTCGGTAGGGGCTAGTTGTTACCGTGACTTGGGGTACGTTGTTACCGTAAAAACTTGCCCCGCCGCAAATAGGTCTATGAAGATAGCACCCCCAAATTCGATTTTTTAAAAAAACTCAACGGCATTCGTTTGTTCATCGTATGCCCATGTTTGTCCATAAAAAAATTTCGTTTGCCCACCCTTCAAAAAAAAAATTATGGCAAAAAAAAATTTGCATCAGCACCCCCATGAAAACATTTTAATGATTTCTCGGTGGGAAATGATTGTCCTTCGTTTGCCCACGTTTGCCCATAAAAAATTTTTTTTTTGCCCACCCTCCAAAAAAAGTTATGAACAAAATAAAAAATTTGTCTTCATCACCCATCATGAATGTATTTCAATTTTTTAATAGAAGGATACGAATGTACCCGACCTGGCCACGTTTGCCCACTCTCAGATTTCATTTGCCCACCCTCCAGAATTTAAATAAAAAATAAAAACCTCGAAAAGAAGGGTACAGGTGAAGCGATCGCGTTAAAGTTCGATTTTTCTAGAAAATATTATCAAAATCGGTCTTTCAACGATGCAGTCCGTTAGTTTAGATGTAGAAGAGATTTGCCCATGCATTAATTTCGTATGCCCACCCTCCAGAATCGAATTATTAATAAAGATAGCCAAGAAGTGCGGTACCCGTTGAAGCGATCGCGTTAAAGTTCGATTTTTCTGGAAAATATTATCGAAATCGTTCTTTCAACGATGCAGTTCATTAGTTTAGATGTAAAAGAGATTTGCCCATGCATTAATTTCGTATGCCCACCCTCCAGAATCGAATTATTAATAATGATAGCCAAGAAGTGCGTCGTTGGAAAGAATTCGAGACTATCGCAGACATTTGTTTACGTTTCGGCAGTGGCACTCGGCGCTGCTACCCTTTAGGGTATCAACACTGCGTGTCGTCATCGAACGTGCCGAAACGTAAACAGATGTCTGCGATACCCTCGAATTCCTTCCAACGACGCACGAAAGTCGGTCGGTCTACAGAGTTCGGACGCAACTCTTGCGAGACCGTGCATTCATTTACGGTTTGTGAAGTAACTGTGAGATTATATTATTTTCCGTTGTGCGATATCATTGCGGTAATTAGTGAAAAATGACTAGATAACCACTCTGGTGTTATTCTGCACATGCTGCAGATGTGTGAAAAGTGTGAAGTGTTCGATGAGCGATACAAATTTAAGTGTCGTTCCAATAAAGTGAGAAAGAAGTGTGTGCAACATTTTTTGGATAACATGTCACCAAACACCTTCAACCTTTACGGTAAGTACAATTGATTTTGATAATTCATTCGGGAAAAAACGAACGGAAAGGTATTCGGTTCAACGGGTACCGCACTTCTTGGCTATCTTTATTAATAATTCGATTCTGGAGGGTGGGCATACGAAATTAATGGATGGGCAAATCTCTTCTACATCTGGACAAACGATATGCATCGTTGAAAGAACGATTTCGATAATATTTTCCAGAAAAATCGAACTTTAACGCGATCGCTTCAACGGGTACCGCACTTCTTGGCTATCTTTATTAATAATTCGATTCTGGAGGGTGGGCATACGAAATTAATGGATGGGCAAATCTCTTCTACATCTAAACTAACGAACTGCACCGTTGAAAGAACGATTTTGATAATATTTTCGAGAATAATCGAACTTTAACGCGATCGCTTCATCTATACCCATTTTTTCGCGGTTTTTATTTTTTATTTAAATTCTGGAGGGTGGGCAAATGAAATCTGAGAGTGGGCAAACGTGGCCAGATCGGGTATATTCGTATCCTTCTTTTAAAAAATTGAAATGAATTCATCGTGAGTGATGAAGACAAATTTTTTATTTTGTTCATAACTTTTTTTGGAGGGTGGGCAAAAAAAAATTTTTTATGGGCAAACGTGGGCAAACGATGGACAAACGAATGCCGTTGAGTTTTTCCAAAAATTCGAATTTGGGGGTGCTATCGTCACAGACCTACCGCAAATGTATAAATTGTTTCCGCTGTGCTTTAAGATGCGAACATATGAATGAAAGGCGGAAAGGGACACGACTTCGATCGAAGTTATGCGTAAAGATAAATAAAAACTGTCGCTTTTGGTTTTCTTTTAAAGATAATACATTTTTGTTGGTCCGAACCTTCATAAATAACCATTATTAATAAAATTCTGCTTTATTTCATTAGAAAATGAAATATTTCATTAAAAGGCAACTCTTATATCATAGTAACAACTTACCCCAATGCGATAACAACTTGCCCCATGTAGGGGTAAGAAGTTCCGCTTCGATCAGCCACAAATAAATTACTTTCTATGGGAAACCTATTACAATATATTCAACACAAGCTTAAAATCAGAAGATATAATAAATTTAACAAGAAATTAGTCCATAGTGAAGAGAATAACTACATTATTTTCCAGTCATTTTTATGGTTTATCGAAATCGGAACTTTTAGCCCCGGCCTCCCCTACTTTGTGGAATCGATCAGTTTGGTTTATCGAATGCCTCATGTATTAATAAGAAAGTGTGACGGAAAAGAGTCGGGTTTCACGATCCCCAGCGTTGATATTAGACACTAATTGGACTTTAAACGCGGGTAAACATTTTTGTAAATGCAAATGCAATTTACGTTTCGACGAAACTTCAGCACCGTTGCGCGTGAACGATTCGCTGGCGAATCTTAAGGCTCCCGTGGTGTTGATAAATTTCCTCCAATTTCCTGTTCTCGTTGCTGGAGAAGGAGAACGGCCACGTGTCAAGTTGTTACATCCGTTACGTAAAATCATCTCTTGTATAAAAGCGTTTCGTGTTACGAGGCGCGTGTCACGTTTTGCGTTTCTTCTTACCGATCTCGACAGATGTATCCACAAATCCGATAAGTGTGCTCCTCTTTCCTTTGCTTGAACGGTTGGTTGTCGGCTCGCGCGGTTTCCTTCGCCTTATTTGAAATAGTCAGACCTTCCCCTCTGACGAAAAATTTCGATACTAATCTGCAGAATAATCATCTGCTACTTTTAAAGAATCTACAAACTATCCTTATTAAAAACTAAAAGTCGAAATTGAGGTAGTTATGTAGATTGACACAGTTCGTCAGGCGAGTGACGAAATAAAGCACGTCTTCGATTTACTCATTTCTTCTTCAGTAAATCCAGCTGAAACTGTAGCCCGTTAATACATATTCAGAGGAATCTCGGAGGTTTCCAAGGGACAGGGGATGATTTTTAAAACGAAAACCGTGGGAACTGTCGCGGAAGGGTTGTTTGCATTAAGCCTCGCAGATGGATTCTGGGAAACGGGCGTGCAGGCACGTGTGTCTGGCTTTTTCTTTTCCACGATCCGCCGAAAATCCATACGTAGGGAGCATCACCTGTGTCCGGTTTTATGCGAAGCTGAACACATGCTCTTGACGACCAATAGGGGGTTGAGCAACACGTTAATATAACACAGTTGTAAATGGTATGCGTCTCTTGTGCCTAACCTCGATTGTTGCACCACTGAACAATTCAAATATCTGTCGAACTGCTGTCGACAATCTCGAGAAACTAAGGGTGCACGAATCTGTGCCTTTATTGAACATTGAGAACATCTGTTTCATATAAATTTCACTGCTCGATCTTATCTGTAAATACACTGCGGAGAAAAACAGTTGCTACTGAGTATCAATTGCTCGAGCATATCCTTACGCGCCATTCAGTATTTCTAATCAATACTATCTTACAAAATTGCCAAACTTACCAAAGATGACGAAAGAGAATTCTACCAAAACTCGAGGAAGAAATTTCCCATCGAGTGCTTTCATGCGAGGCTCCAAAATACAATTTCCCAGCGAGTACTTATCTATCTCCACGAAAACCACGAAAATAAGGTTTCGCGGCAAGTAGGTACCCACCCAGCCGAAAGATTCTGGAAAAAGACAACCCTCGGTGGATATTTGTGTAACACAACAGACACACGCGGAAGTTGTCATCGTGGATGTTACGTGGCGCGTTGCACTCGTTGCACGCGTCGCACCCCCACAGAGTCTCCTTCCTCCCGTGGACCTTTCCCTCCACCCCCTGCGCGTAATAAGGGGTTTCAGGGATTGCATAATAGCGGCGGAGGGCGCGTGTCTGGATGCACGCCGACGCGGCGCAGCTGCCTGTCGTTGTTGCATCTCGTCACGCGCTTCTCATTGTGACGCGGCCGGAAAAGAAGCGGAAAGGGGATACCGCTGGAAAGGGAAAACGAGCCACGCAAGAAGAGCACACGGAAGATGGAATTTTTATTCACATACGCCCCTCTCCAGCCCCTTTTATCGACACGCGTCCCTCGTGGCTCATCGCACCTGCCGTCTTGTGCGCCGCGTGGCCTTCTGCTCTTCTTTCTCAACATCCCCGGTGATCGGTGCTTGTAAAATTGATCGTTAAACGAAGAAGTAAACGTTCCATTCACCCTGCAAAGCCTCCAATCTGCGAAGTGACCGTGAATCAGAGGGAGCTTTGATCGGTGAAATACGAGGGAATATTTATTAAATCTGGGGACGCTCCTAGTGGGCTTATAAGGTAGAGGATCCTCTAACTGGTGGTGATTTTTGGAAGTTCAAAGGAAACTTGAAGTAGTTTCCATCAGCCCCGGTTTCGTTATCTCGAAAGAGTCTGTAAAGAAATGCTTTTGTACAGAGTTGAAAGTTCGTGTAACTCTTAAGTTAGTAGACAAATTTGCACGGATGATCCTCTCGAGAGATCCATAGTTTAGCTCCACTGTTCCGCGATGGAGATGAGCGTTGAAAAGTATCAAGGAGGATGTCCTTCATCTTCTGTGTTGGCGCAACGCGCAACGTCTGCGCGGCTCCCCCTTTGAGGACCTTGAATTACATAAAAGGGGTTTCCCGAAAGGTTCTCCATCGGGTTTGACGTTGGACAAAGGGCGATCGGTAATCCGCATCTGTCCACTCGTCTTGCGCAAAGTGGGAGAGGCTTTCAATGTACACTATGAATTATCAGCCCCGTCTATCGGGGCCCATCGGTTTCCGGGATTCTCGAAACCCTGCTGCCTGGCAAATAGTGGGTGACCACGGTGAAACGAAAGGATTTCAATGACGACTCACGTCATCTACCTGATTCGAGGCCCCCAGACTCTTTCCCCGCCAATCGGACGCAAATATTTCTATGGGGATAAAACTGGGCACACATCTCTTTCGTCGAGCTTCCCCGCAGCTGTCGACCACCCGAACGTATTCGGTCATTTTCGAGGATTTTGCGTAAACACCAGGTGTAAGGGGTTGAAAAGGCACGGGGCCCTCGACCAGTGGTTTCGGAAAGGGTTGACCTGTTGCGATCGCAGCTGCCCCATAACTTTCCACGCTCTCGTGAACGGAAGTTTGCATCATCGGTCCGCAAACATCCCTATTGACAATTCAATACCCCTCCGCGGAGGTCCGCGCCACCCTTTCTCTACCCATCTACATCGATTCCATCTGAAAATCCCAATTCCTAGGAATTGAAACCTCGTAACCCAACTAACCAACCCCGCCTTCACCACGAGCTGCATATATCAAAATTACAGCCCTTTCTCCAGAAGCTTCCACCCGATTCAACGCACACTCCATAGCTCAAACTCCCTCCAACCTTGGCCAAGCGTAAAAACACCTCCCGCTCTGCACGAGGATCACTCCCTCCTACTATCATCCAACGAACCACGGCATCTTCGACCGAAAGATTAGCTACGATCCCAAGTACTTAATTAACATACACCGTATCGGCTCTATCGATCGGGATGACGCAAGGATCGCTCCGTATTCGGGTTAGACGGGATCAGGAACGCGAGTGTTGGAGTGGGTGATGCTGCGAGAGGGGGTTAACCGGCCGATCTGTCGAGAGAGAGGAGCATTGGCCTGAGACGGGCCAGGACGGTGCATCGGCCTGCATATCGGTCGCCGGCAACTGTGTTAGTGAGGTTACGCGTCGTCTGTGTCCCCGGCAATACTGCTGCACAATGCAATCTGCACCTTCCCTCTTCGCCCCCCCCTCGTTTCCCTGTTGCAGCGGCTCGTCACGGGGTCCACAGCTTCGCGTTCCATCCGCGACGTTCGTCGCAGCTTCTGCAAGGGCTGCGAGCTCTCGAAACGGAGGGGGTGAGGCCGGGAGGGGATCCGCGATGGATAAGGCGGTCGAGGAGGCGAGAGGGATTCTCAAGGTCCACGGCGTGCATTGATCCTGCTCGGTCACGGACCTTCTCTCCTCTCTCTTTCTCTCTTCTCCTCCTATCGTCGATTTCTTCGTGTTCGCGCGCCACCCTCTCTTTCTCCTCTCCTCGCTCCCCTTTTGCTCTCTTTTCATGCGGCTCTCGCCTTCCCCGCTCCTTTTTCGCCTCTTTTCGTCCTTTCTTCGGTGCTCCACGCGTTCCATCGCCCACCTCCCTCTGGCCTTCTTTCCTTCCTGCCCACTCATCTCCTTTCTTCCACGCTTTTTACCACGGATCGCCGCTCCTCCACCCCGAAGTCGATCGTCTTTCCTCGACTTTTCGATCGTCTCTGGTGTCCCTCTTACTTCGGAAATTGATCGCTGCTTCTATTCGCAGATTCCTGCATCCCTTCGCGAATTTTCGAATAGGGGTCTCGCTGGAACCGCGTATTTGGCGCGTTCGTTACCTCGAGGAGGAGATAGGGTTGTTTGAACTGTGTTTTCGAGTGTTCTCCATTGAAAGCGTGCCTGCGGGGAGAAAACGATGGTGTCCGAGGCGCACGGTGATTCATTTTCATCGGTGGCGCGCGATCCAGCCCGCCTCCCCGAGAACGTCGAGTCATCCACCAGCTACCGTCTGCGCGTTATCTCGGTCATACGTCGCTCGGTCGCGAGGTGTGCAAAAAGAATCGCGCGAGACAAGAGCGCGATTACGCTTGAAAGAGTCCTGTTGCGATAACCGCGGGTAAACGAACTCTCCTTATCCTATTGCCTCACTCTCGTAGGAGCCTGTCTCTGTGCTGGCGCGCCAGCGCGAACGCGCGTTCGTTGCGTCCCTCGGTGCACGGTGTGCAATGCGTGCACGAGGCAGCTCTGCGTTTCACTCTCTCCCCGAAGTTGCCAGTAGGTTTACCCTCCGGTGCCCCTTTTACCATTAAGACATTAGGCTTTCTTTATTGTCGATGGAAGTGTGCGATACGTTTCTCTATTTCGCGATGCTCGAAGTTGATTTTCAGATCTGAAGCAGCTTCTCCTATTTCCACCCCCGTTCTTCTTTTTCCATGGTGTCGATTGGAAGCTAAAGTAAAGTCCCCTTATTCCTCCATTTTGCTTCGCAATTTCTAGATCGGAACCAGTAGATTTTCCCTCGTTTATTCCTCGTGTTCTTCTCCCTGATGCTTTTGGTTTCTACGCTTGGTTCTTTTTCAGATGCCACGTTGCGTGGAAGGAGTCAGCTTGCAAGGGAGACGTAGATTAAATATTCAGCGTGATTAATGACACGTTAGGCGACATTAGCGCAATTAACGAGGGGACAGGTTCGACGGAACTCGTTTCTATAGTATGTTAACAGAGGACATAAATATCGCGGTAAATCGATCTCGGCCGGCGAGACGCGATGCTTGAAATTCTATTCCAACTACACTTTCTCTAAGCTTTCCTTCTTGTTTCGGACGGCGTTCACGCCGTGCTCGCTCTCGTTTGGCGTTCACGCTCGCTTGGAAGAGTTTTAATCCCTTAAGCAGTTGCACGGCTATGCGTGGACCACTCTGAGGCGGATAATGCAAAGTCTATTTAAGGAAAAGAAACTGCAATTGCACTTCGCAAGTTTATCGAAGCATCTGCGAGGGAGACACATATATGGTCAGGAATTTGTGAATAATTTATCGGAACGGTGCGACACTTTGTTCTACCAAGTTTCCCTTTCTTTAAGTGGAAAATAGTTCCTTTCTCCCCCAGTTTCTAAAATGACTTGATGTATCAATGAGCGATAGTCACTTACAAAACTGGCTCTCCGAAGAGAATTCCAATTGGAATTAAAATCCTTTCGCTTCGTCGGAAAATATCAATTCGGTTCTGCGCTGGAGCGGAAACGTGCGAAAGCGAATCTGAAGATGTCAGTTTCCCTGCTCCAGCACTCTGTTTGACTTTATTGAATCGTGGAAGTCGTAAGGCCAGCAGAGTCATCGTGGGGGATGAGTGCTTGGGGTGAATAAAGAAGTGCCCGAAAGAAAGAATGAATGCTAACCACGGGGCAGAGTAAACTTCGAAGGGACAGGGCAAACAACGGGGACGGAAAGTCAATTCCCGTCACCTCAGGCTGCCTTCACCAATCTCTGCATCTCCTTTATCCGGCCTCGCAAAAATTTATTCAATCGAACCAGCAACGCGAGGAATAAAGGTACATATTTATGAATTCCCCGTTTCGCGACACCTAACGATTCCATAAGAATACTCAATGAAGGACGATTGACAAAAAAAGAATGTACGATCGTTACAACGCTATTCCTTGAATTAAGGGGGTATTCTAGTCTAGACACTCGTTTTTGAAGGTGATATTTGGAAATTAACGACTTATACGACTGAAGTTGCGGTAGATAACAACTAATTTCTGTAACTTATCCCTAATCTGGTATACCAGGACCGTAGAGGAAACCTTCCTGAGCTTCAGAAAAATCACGTTGGGCAGCTCTCTCTTCTCTGCTGGCAGTCATAGTCATACTTAAACCCCTATAACTGTGGGAGTTTTTCGAATTTCACCTTAATATTTTAGAGACACATTTTCGAAACCCTAAAATATTTGAAAATCAAACAAAAAAAAAACAGAATCTTTGGGTAGAATACCCCCTTAAGGGCCAAGAAACTCGTCAGTGTTCCTCGGATTAGATTGAAGCAACAGCGAAATTTGTTCCTGCGAGCAAAGATTTCGACTGCTCAGCGGGGTGTTTCAAGGTTCCCGCATCCCAGGGGATGGTTACCAAGGGAACCGTTTACCAGTCCCGACCTTGGCCACTCTCGCAGAACCACTCTCCAGGAGGCAGCGAGGGTTGGCTACCCGTCTTATCCCGTTCCTGCCAGTCCTCGTCCAGAACCCTATCCGTTTTACCAGCCCAAGGAGCTGGTAGTACGGTGCAATGGTGGTCCACGGGACAACGGGGCTGGGAAGAATTAGCTGGTAATGGATACCTGCAATCGAACGGTGACAAATTTGCGCGACGTTGCGCGCGGCAAGGTTGCGCCGTTTCCCTTTATGCAATCGCTGACAGTAAGGGGGCAGCGCGGGCTCTAATTTACAACTGGGCAAGGGTTGGAAGCTGCTGGGGCATTGGTCATATTTAACTACCGTTGCGCACGCATTTGTCCGAGTCGCGGGGGACACGGTATCGGGGCTCTGGCCGTCGAGCGCAATAAATCAGCCATTGGGCTGCGAAAGGCGTAAGGTGTAACGAGCAGGAAGTGAATTTACTGCAGGAGAAGGGGTTCCACGAACCAGTTGTCGTGGATATTTAAAACGATCCGTCGTGCAGGGCGAGCCTCGCTGGGAAAGCTTTGCGGGTAGTGCTTTCCTGGGTGGCTTTAACGGTGCACGTGTAAAGTGCAGTTGCACTTTTCTCTTACAAATAAATCGTAGGATCTCTTCTGGAATATATCTACGACATTGACAGCGCAAGATGTTGATGTCGTTAAAATATTTGCTTCCCCTTATCACCATTCTGTATGGTTAATCTTACGAAGTACGCCTTCATCGAATCCCGTGACTCATCCTTCGCACAAGGGAAAGGGGCTACTTGTAAATTATCAGGAATCGGGGGAAGGTTGGATGCGAGGAGCGTCGACAAAGGGGATAGTAGGGGTGCAGAATAATACCAGAATCTGGAGCAACCTGGCCCCTCGTAACGCGAGGATCGAACCCTTTTCCTGGTCCCTGAAACGCAGCCCCCGATCCTCGGAACGAATTCACCCTGTGGACAGATCGGCGCCAGCGTGAAAAGGGTTTCCGAATTTACGAAATCCAGGTATAGGGCCCATACCTGCGGGGCCCCACCAGCTGGATTCGCCGCACGTCTCCCGAGATGAAATAACATATCGCCATTGTGGGGGATATCCACGAGATTCCTTCGTTTCCTTTTTTTTTCGGGGGAAAACCTCGAAAGGGGTGAAACCTACTGCGGGACAATGGGTGGATCGCGCCGCGGGCTTCTGGGGACGATAAACGTCGATCCACGATCATGGGAAAGGCTGTGTGACCTCGTTTCGTGGAAATCTTGATTATGATCGTCTGCCGGGGTAACTGGGAGTGGGAATGGGGGTGAGATTTTGGGGGATGCTGCCTTAGATCGATGGGAACCGTCGATTCGCGCAGGTGATCCATATTTTGGGGGGTTTGGAACGATTTAGTGAAAGGTGATTTTAATTTGGGTGACCATGGGTGGTTCGAGGAAAAGGGTTTGGTGAGTACTTGGTCGGAAAATGAACGAAAGGTCCATTCTGTGTCTCTTTGTTGTTGATAATTCTTGGGGAATTCTGCGCTATCATCTTGTACGTATGTATTTGTAAGTTACAAAGGACAGACGAAATCGTAATCAGTGTTGTAATTTATAACACTGCTGTGTGGTTGTACGATAAGAAAATATTGTTGAAAAGCAATTCCGAGAGCAGAAATACGAAAGATAATAAGAAAGTTTGACGTAGCCGGTGATAATCTTTCTTGTCTGAGTTGCGATAACATTTGACGCCTGAAATCGAGTAGGTTCGTGCTATATCGTTCGTCGTACTGGAAACAGAAAACTGCATATCATTCCAACAAGGTTGACTTGCAATGCAATATTCAATTGAACATTTTTCAGCAATTTCTCAAGTGTCAACCTGCTCCTAAATTCTACATACCATCAACCCCTATCTTCTAATTTAAATCTGACCTCACATAGGTATACATACAGTGGTGTGCAAAAGTATTCGGCCACCTTTTAAAATCGCATAACTTTTTTAAAATTAATCCAAACGACTTGAGTTTTTTTTTAGAAGATAAAAGGATTAGTTTGCTAAGTGACGTGATTCGTCGTTTTGAAAAAAAAATGCACTTGGTCGCATTTACTTGTACAAAAGGACTGGTACAAAATGTGCTTAAATCTACAAACGAGTTTTTTGAATTTTCATTATAGGTTGATAAAAAAAAAAGTTTAAAACTGACCTTCTCTATTTTTTTTGCTATTCCAATCAAGTGCATTTTTTTCAAAACGACGAATCACGTCACTTAGCACACTAATCCTATCTTTTTTAAAAAAAACTCAAGTCGTTTGGATTAATTTGAAAAAACTTATGCGATTTTAAAGGGTGGCGAATACTTTTGCACGCCACTGTATATCGATTTCCCACCGACTACTATTAATTTCATTGCTCCGCATAAATATCTCGGCACAACTAGATATTAATTAACAACAATAAAAACTCGTAATCTACTTAGATTATGTGTGCAGCACCACAAAGCTGTACCTCATCATTGCCTTATAATTCTGCATTACATGTTTACGTTTAAGTCCCCGTACTTCGTTGATCCTTCTTCAAACTCGTTCCGCATAACCACGACGCAACGGAAATTCATTACCATCGTTATTAATATCAATCATAATTCATGATGCCAATTCGATCTCGTGCCCTCGAAAAAGAAACACAGCTGATCATGAAAAAAGTTGCCACAAAATGTCCAGTTACCATGTCCGCCGAAAGCAAGCGTTTCCCGCCAGCCAGTTCCGGTCGTTACGAGCGTTGCATAAGATTCACGGTCGAGGAGCGCGAAGATCTGGGCCAGCAAGGACGAATTCTTTCACGGTGTCCCCGTAAATTTCCTTTCGGTACGTTCTCTTGGTGCCGGGGTCGGTACCTTCGTCTCCATCTAGTGTCCACCCAGAGCTGCCCCGTAAACCAATAATGCTATTTATGCTTCGAATGATGCGAGCCCCTTAGGCACCTGATTTACGACCTGGCATTATTTATTGCCGCGGTGACAGTTGCGCGAAAATATAG
Organism: Andrena cerasifolii; assembly: GCF_050908995.1. NCBI lineage: Eukaryota > Metazoa > Arthropoda > Insecta > Hymenoptera > Andrenidae > Andrena > Andrena cerasifolii. The sequence continues at coordinate 8,785,637 of NC_135123.1, forward strand.
CCCCTTTCCGTTATTTATGCCGGCGCAACGTCACGGTCCAGCCTCTTGCCCGGGCAGCAAGACCTGGCGGGACTCGTCCCCTCTAGGAACCGGGGGCTAAGCCGATCGTTTCGAGGCTGGGCTGAAACGGAACGAAACGGAGCGAAGCGTTCCGCGATCCTTGACGCGACGATGCCTGCGAATGGCTTTCTTAGGAGCCATTTTAGCCCATCGATTATCGTAGAAGATCAGGGATTCCTATGCAAATGGGTAGATTCTGATAAGACGTATGGTGTTCCGGAGGAGTGAAAAGACCCGTGCCCCTAATTTCGGGGAAAACGTTCGGGGCCCTTCGAGAGGATATTTAATGCACGAGACACGGCCAGGATTTACATTATAAGAGGGACAGTCGATTTTTCTGTCGAATGCCCGCTGGAAGATGGCCTAATTAAATTTGCATGGTAATGGGAGCACGCGCGGTCCCCTCCTGCCATCTTTGGATACCGATCTTCGGGCTGTGCTGCGAGGCCGAGAGGGGCGGAATTTATGAAGTTAAAAGGAAAAGTGCTCGTGAAAGTAAATTCCAGAGGTGGCTTCGACTTTCGATGCATAATATCAGCGCTCTCGTTGGTCTCTTTCGCGAGCAATGTCGAGGATCGCGGTGCATCGACTGCGTTAATTAGGTACGCGCTCCGTCCCGCAGCTGGTGCGCTCTTAAATATCGGGGGAAAAAGGAAAACGAGAGTGTCTGGCAGGAGAGGAATGCCTCCGTTCCGATCGTTGGACGATCGTCTGGCCCACATATGCAGCTGTTTACATCGCGATTCTTCCAGCGGTCGGAACATGGTGACTGCAGATGTTGGGACCTTGATTCGCACGGCGACGTCGCCGAACGGAGCTTGCCGAAGAATGCAATTCGGTGTTCTGCGGCTTACGCAACGCCTGCGGATTGTTCTCGCCGGGGGGTGTCTGCGCGACGAATGTTTATCAGTAAGTAGCAAGAAGAGAGGTTCGTTGTAGACAGAATTACTTCGCGACCTAACGTTTGTCGGTCTGGTAAGCAGAAATCCTTAGGTAATCTGTTTTCTTAGGATCGAATCTCGATCGATCACGGTTACGCGAGCAGGCGGCAGCTTCGCGCGCGATTAAGTCTGTGCGAGGGCACCTCTTATGCCTAGGATGTTTAAAAAGATCGGCGGCTCGTTCGGTCATTGAATGATCGTCTGGCCCACATAGCCAGTTGTTTACGGCACGATTCCTCGCGCTGCATCGCCGAGTCGTACGAGTGCACCCGCGGTGCAAAGACCTCCGTGCACAGGACGATGCACCCTCGGCCTTGTCCCAGCTTCCCAGCGCTAACCCTCCTCGCGGCTAGTCGCCATTCAACGCTAACGTCTTGAGAGTACCCCAGCGACTCGCTGCTACAACCTCGCGTCTTCATAAATATTTCTTAACGTTGACACATATTTTCGTTATCTTGAAAAATTCTCCAGTTCCCACAAAGCTTCGGACTTGAAGAGCAACTCCGTGTCTCTGAGTGCTTCGGACATTTCACTGGCCCTGATATTATGCTTGTATAAAATTGAAATTTCTAATGGGAATTTTAATAGGAAAATCTGTGCTGCTCTTTGAAGCTTCCCACATTTATTTCCCCGGAAAATTACGTCGGACTTGGAGTTTTCCTCCGGAAAATATTCCCCTCGTCGAATCCTCGACGGGATCATGGGTACCCATAGATCCCAGAATTTGAAGGAACCTTTTCTCAGGCGACGTATACAGGTACGTACGCGGAGATTGCCTCGTGGCAGTGGCATCTGCTTAGGAAACGATTGGACGACAGGATGTGAGCCGAGCTTAAGGCGCTAAGAGCGCAGTGGGGACGACGGCCATGGCAGAAGTGCAACGCTCGGGCAAGGTTCAGTGTACACTCGGCGTGCGATGCCACTGACCCATTAATACATATAAAGCTCGGCTGCACGGCTCAATTTGCATCGCCAGCATTTGAATTGCTAAGCCTCCTTATGCAAGTATAATACGCGGCGGTTTCGGTAACGCTTGATCGGTGCCAAAGTGCCACCGTCGAGGCTTCTTTTCCTCTGGACGCTCCTATGCGCAACCCCTCTGTTCGTCGAACTCTAACGGTGAAAAGGAACGGCTATTCCCCCGTCACTTTTTCCTCTCCCTTTCCCTCCGAGACGCTGGCCTCTCGCGGCCGCGATAAATCTTTGAACTTTCCACGCGGGTCGGGCTGCAAATCCCTTCGAAGCCGCGCTCCGCAGGTGCAGCGGCACTTGGCACGAAAATAACGAAGGGATATGTGGTAGAATGGGGCTCAGGTTCCTGTATAGAATCCTGCCTTGTTTTTACTTTCTCGTTCTCTCTGTGTGCGAAGCATTTCTTCGATCGCCTGTGGGATGTATCTGTGGCGCGGGAATCGGAGACCTGTCGATCTTTCGATGGAGAGAATAGATATGCCGAGGCAGCCTGCTTTTATTCTCGGATTTTCCTGGGGCTAAGTTAAGTACTCGTAAAAAATTAATGGTGGGTGGTAATCCGATGGTTCCTAGACAATGCCGGGGACGTGAATGGAACACGGCCGAATTATTGATTCGAGTGGAAATAGATCCTCGATTCTGATGGGGCTTATTAGTTATCACGAAGATAAATGGTGCATCGAAGGTTTTCGGAGATTGACGGGGGAAGGCGATTTTTCGTGGACTAGCGTGCGATAAATCATGCGGAGGGCCAGCGTTCCTCTCGATATCATCGAATTATCGAAGGATCGCGCTTAAGCCGGCCGATCCTTCGGCATCTGGTCCGGTAACAGTCTATCGGGGCAGGTGCTCGCAAAAAGAGCCTGGCGTCGCGAGCAGGAGGAGAGGTAGGAGAGACAGCCCAGTCGTTGAAAGGTCCTCGACCTTCGGCGTTAAGGGCAGAGACCCCATCTAGGGTGCACGAGGCGCCCTTTTGCTTCGGCTTCGTCCTCAGCGCGCGCATTTTCGAGCAGCACCTTTGCGAAACGCCCGACCACCTCTCAGACCTCAGATCGATCCTAGGATCTCCGTTGCGTGACGTAGGTCGCGAGTATGGGCGTTATCAGTGTTGGAAAGGATGAACTCTGGCCAGGGACTGAATGATACCCCTCGAAGCCTGATTATAATAATCTCCTCAGCGCTCCTTTATCCTTCGCCTGGATCCAATTTATGGGATGATAACAGCGATCTCCTCGATTAAAATTAGAATATCCCGCTGTACGGTGGACTTTGAGCGTCGAAATACTTGAACGCTTACAACAAATTGGCAGGTCCCTGCACCCCTAGCTGCTCAGAAGATTCAGATCTCAATATCCAAACACCTATCGCAATTTCTAAATATCCTCCATCTTGCAACTACCATCCCTAACCCCAAGTCGCTCAGTTTTTTAGAATCAAACCCACCGGACATCCAACTTCCTCCGAACCTATGTACCTTTCCTCTCAATAATGTATGACAACCCCCTCAGCCATCGATCCACCCTCGAAAGCCTGCCAACCGAACTCCTTCCCATCGCAGAAGGCACAATCCTTTTATCAAGGAAAACCGGCTTTTTATCGCAATGGCGCGGCCCAGCGTGTCCTTGTCGATCGACGCGAATCGATCAGGCCTGGAAGGTACCGCAGGGTCTTCGACCTCGCTGGCGAGCGGTGAAGGTCCGCGGATAACCTACTCCTTGGTTACTGCACCCGATGTCGGTGACCGGGACGTCGATCCCTCGAACGAGGCGAAGGACCTCCGTGGAGTCCTCGGAACTGCGAAATAGAGGACTACGGTATTCGCACGGTGCAATGCAAAAAAGGGGGGAACGAGGGAGGGGGGTGGGGGACGCGGCAGAGCATCGACGACGGCGACGAGCAGCCGCATCTCTTCAAGCGTCTCGTCTTTTTTTTTTCCAACCTCGAACTGGATGCATTGTCGGACGAAACTGGCAGAACGTGTCCTTTGGACGCTGCCATTGAAAATGCAATGCCGCGCGCGCGCGCTCCTACCTTCCCCGCAGAAAGAAATGGAATATTCAAACGAGAGATTGAAATCGACTGAACGACGGGGGATGCGCGTTTTCTTTGGGCGAATGAAGGAGTCTGTTTTGTTATGGTATTTAATTTATTGTCCTGCGAGGAATGAAGGGTACAATTATTCTTATTAGTATTCATTTATTAACGGGATGTAACCCTTTGGAGCGTTTTAAGAACATGAAGAGATAACGTGCAGAACGACAAATAAAATAAAGTAAAATGATATAAGGAAATCGAATAGAAAGTACAAATATTAGAGTAATAATGTGAAAATAATAATTGTACATAGTAATCGCGTGGTTGGTGGGCATTGACTAAGTTTAATGTGCATTAATTAATACTTGGTGCGTTTAAAAATAGTTTATAATAGCTTGGGTACTATGTTTTATTTAGAATTCTCTTGTGCGTAGTGAGGGGGTTGTATTGAGCAGGGCGGTGTAAAGAATTTTCGTACTCGAGGTGGTTTTAACCCCCGAAGACAAAAAGTTGGCAGCGAGACACGGGATCGATAGAAGTAATGTCGCATCAGAAGCATGGGTCGTCGTGCCATTCGGTGGAAATGAAGTCGCCACTCTGCCAGTAATTTCCCAACAGGGCCATTCCGGGGAGAATCTGGAGGTTCGAAGGAAGCTGACGATAGACGGAACCCGTATCGAGTGATGAGATCCACCAGCAAATAATAGCCACATTCCTTACAATTATTTCCGATCTTAACGAGGAAAAGATTGCCGGACTCCACAAGCGCGTTTAATTTCCAACACACAATCGACGTTCTATTGCTCTAAAACAGGAAACGAGCGCGTCAGGGTGTTTCTTTTCTCTTAACGTGCAATGTCCCCTATTTGTAATTTAAATCAGTTCTTAATTGAACGTTCGTCTACGTACAGCCAGCTATTCGACGCAGAAAGGGAAGGAATAAAGTGTTTTATTACTTGAACGTTTCCTGCCTTTGCCTCGCGGTTGTCCGGGCGAAAAGTTCTGCTGATCGTATTTAATTTATTAAATTGCAATCCACAGGGGATGGAATACTTTACGCACCCTCCGAATTTAATGTATTTCTCAAAATGTGAATGTTCATTAGGTAGATGGACAGAAATCAACGCAGCATCGTACGCTGTAGCAAAAATTTTCCTTCGTCGTTATTCAACGTGAAAGTTGAGCATTCAGTTTCGAAATAGATGATGCACGTCAGTGGAGAGGGTCCAGATTGCGCGAATCGAGGGAAATAAAGCGGGTGTATCGTATTATCCGCGTTTTCACGTGTCACGGAGTGGATAAGATGTGAAATATCATCCAAAGGGGGCGGCTGGTTTCCGGCCATTTCGAGCGTAGGTGACCTTCAGGCGAGAAATTGTGGCAGGCCTAGGAGCGGCGAGAGTCTCTCCTATTCCAGGGATTTCTTTTGGGAAGCATTGCAGCCGGGGGATGGTCGTCGATCGGTCGAGACAGAGGGTGGAAAGTTGAAACGCAACCCTCAGTGGGCGTTGCAAGGGTAGTTTAGTGGCGGTCGTCATGGAAACCCCGAAGCCTTGACGCATGCTGCACCCCCATTACGGACCTTGAATGAGAATCGAAGGGCAACCCGTGGATACGAGGGTACGCTGAACTTGCTCGCGTCATCTTTTCCTCTGACTTCACTTCTGGCTGCGATATTAACCATGATTTTTATCTACCTTCCCGCCCGTCCCGCAGCCCCTCCTACGTTACAGTGAACGTTACTAATTTACCAACCCTTCTCATTCATCTGCCTATCCACTTACACATCTCACCCTCTATCTCGCAAGTACCCATCAAACTGTTCAAAACAACTCGCTGGATCCCAGAGTCCTCCCTCCTTCTGCCCTCCCCTCTTGATAAACGTGTCAACCCTAAGCTACCTGCAACTCCTGTCTTCGAAAGTCTCAAGAATCCTCCGGTGACGTTATCTCGCAGCGATTCTCCGCGATCCCCAGCGATCCCGATTGTTGCTCGACCTTAGCCTTCGCGAGGGCGCGCCCCTCCCGGCGAGGGGTCGCGAGGACAATGCCGGAAACGCGTCGGCGAGACGGACGGTGTCACGGCGAGCGTTTCGAATGTTGCACTTTATCGATTCCGTGGTAGACGGTGCGTTGCTATGGCTACACCTATTACACCCCTCAAGCCACCCTGCAGCTTTTATGGGGGGATGGTTTACGATGCAACCCCCCCCCCCGGCCCGCGCGTCCATCAGCCCTTCAAGGCTACGCCGACTCCGCGGATCTTGATCTTGAACAAAGCTTTGGCTTCGCCTCTGCAGCTCGATTCATCAGAGGGACTGCGGCCGCACTGAGCGCGCGCATGAAGCGTAAACAGAAGCGGATGCACCCCTCGCGGGATCCAGATGCGCCCCTCGTCGAAAGCGATTAAAGCGCAATCACCGTAATAAAGTCGGCACGGGTAATTTTCAGAAGGCAACGGATGCGTGCCACTCTGGGCGAGCGGGGGTTGAAGTGAGTATCGTCTCGATGCTTCGCGGGCTTCCACGCCCCCTCCTTTTGCAAATACGCGCCCTGTGGACCGTTCGATGGATTCTGTACCATTTCTCGAGGATTTCGAGAGAATTCGAGGGGTCGCTGCTGGAGGACTCGAAGGGGTAGATTGCCTGAGGGTTGCCAACGTTCCGCGTACAACTTTATACCAGGTTCGAATTTGAGAAGCTTTAATGATGCTTCGCTACCGCCCCCCCCCCCCGCTCCCTCAGAATAATTCCAATTTTCCCACAAAATACACCTCGTCCAGAATTAAGCACCACCCCTCGAACGTTTCGAAACAAAGAACGAGGCGGACCAGGAATGACAAAACACGGGGTTGGTATATTACAACACCAGCCTCTCAGCGGCGCACAGTGGGCCCGATTTAAAATTGTCCACCGTTCGGGTCTTCCTTTTAAGATATCGGAATGAAATTTACGCCTAAAAATAGGAAACAATTATTCCTTTCTATTGAATTTCTCGCTATTTTCGTTAATGCATATAAAAATATTTTTTAATGGGTTGTTGTTATTAGTTACTAATAAAAGAAAATATTTATCGCAAAAGTCTGGTCTGTAATTTAAACAAACCGATTTGTTGCTACTTTTCTTTATTATTCGAATTTTCCTTATAACTTGGAAACGAGAAGCTTCCCAAACATTTTGCTTAAACCACTGTAAAGGGCTTTAAACAAGGTACCAATAAACAGAATTAAATTTTTGTTAACACAAATAAGTTAAAAATATTAAAAAATAAATAAATAAATGTAAAATATATTAAATTATACATCATTAGAAAGGAATAATTGTTTCCTATTTTTAGGCGTAAATTTCATTCCGATATCTTAAAAGGAAGACCCGAAAGGTGGGAAATTTTAAATCCGGCCCACTGTGCGGCGCAAGGGCGAAGGGTGAAGGGTGCGAGGCACCCTAAAGTCTGGCCTAGCCGGCCGCAGCCTGGGGTGCTGAAAATTAAAGACGAATAACGGCACACGTGTCTCCTGGTCGAGCGAACAAAGCGCCGCGATCGAATTAGGAAGCGTCTTTGTTCCGAGACGCTAGGCGTCGAGGGTGTCGCGCTGCTACAAGGGGGCAGGAGGGACGGAGCAGAGAAGGAGAGTGTACCGACCCTTGGTTTCCTCAGGGTCGAGGGACCGCGATCAGAGCACGAGGGGTTGCACCCGTCTGGAGGGGCGGAACGGGGTGCTGGAATATATCTCACGTCGTGCGCCCCCATCCCTCGAGCGACTTCGAGCACCAGGGGCGCAAAAACTTTGGAAATTGGGGCGCGACGTTTTCTGACTTCGTCGTCTGGTGACCCTGGACCGGTGGATGAATCTCGACGAAGTCGAAATACGTTTCACCCTGGTCGAGAATCGAGTCTGTTAAAAGTGATCGACACCCTGCTGCTTCGATTTCGCATTCAACTAATTACGACGGAGGGCAAAGTTTAATGTGTTTAAAGTTTCAGTTTATGCTTGTTTCTCCGTCTCACTCATTGTCAGTCCTGGTGTTTCATAACGCGTGGTGTTTGAGTTTAAGGGTTGGGGGATTTACTGGAGAGTATTTAGCAGTCCCCAAGGGTTGCTTTTAGAGATCCTGCAATTCTGTAGGTTCTGCTTCTCTGCTAAGTTCTGAATTCATTAGCTTACTACTCTGGGTGTGTTATCTGTTTAGTATGGATCAATGATACGAGTACTGTAATAGGTTTTAGGATGAGAAATTCAATCTATGGATTAAAGGCAGATCGAGGAGCAGTTTCTGGAAAATCCTTACTCGCGTCGCCTCGCGCACCAATGCGTGCATATTGAACGACGGAAATCGTTTTGCTACACGTGCCGTGACCGTTGTCACGGTAACGTCGTCCTTGTCCCGCGCATTCACTCCCGGAATCCGGAATCTCGTGAAAACGCTCCGCTTCCGGGATCGCGTGTAATCGAACGACTACCCGCCGCGGAGAAATATTGCCTCCAATCGGCCGTGATCTGACCTCGATTGGACCTCCCATTAATTCTTTACTAGTATTTTCTCCCGAGTTTATTTCAGGGGCTTGGGGCGTTAATTTGTTTCGCGAGAGGGGATGGAAATAACTTTGACAGAGGATGACGCATTTTGCGTGGAAAATCCTTATTAACGTTAAGTTTCATCGCGATCTAAAGAATTGAGGATATTTAACACATGATCGTTAGAATTGGTACAGTTCCTTGAGGGATGATTTGTTGCACAGAAATACTGAATTATCGAATCGAGTATCAGAGGTGGAAGAGGTGCTCTGTATTCAATAGAGAACAATTTCTCTAATCACATAACTCGAATACTCTAATTAGAACAGGCCCAGAAGTAGAAATGTGATTTTACTAGCATACAAAGTTGACCTTGAGGTATCTATATCCCCTAAACAACTCTATTCAAAGTGCATTTAAAGAAAATGTTCCATCTTCCAGCCTTCTCCCCTTGATCGGTAGAATTTTCAAACAGAAAAGCCTGCATCGCGAGTTAAAATCAAAGGAGCCAGGTTCCAGTTGCATTGCTGATTTTCCGAACGGGTTATCAAAGAACGCGCAGGTGGCGATATCGATAAAAATCCCAGCCTGAAATGCTTGGCGACTCGCATTATCTGGCCTCTGTTGGCTCAACGGAATGACAATAGCCCGAATCCCAGGAGGATCAGCAAAGTGATCGTCGCGCGCACATTTCGGGGTCAGTGGATGAGGAGGAACGTAGGCAGCACGTGCCGCTTTTCGTTGTCAGGGCAACGATGACCTTGTCCCGCGCAATCAACCCCCGGAATCCCAACTGCTCCTCTGCTCCGGTATCTTCGGCAATCTCGATAGGCCATATGGTGATAATGCCAGTTCACACCACTCTGATCCAAACACCGACTTATTTCTTCCCTCTACCACTTGCCACATTCTTCTACCCTGGCTTCGATTCTCAATTCCTCAAGGTTGAATGTAAACACTCTATGCCACATTGAATTAGTACTAACACAATTTGGAGAACAGTAAGGTTCCTACGTTGATCGACGAAGAAATCTCTGATATTTGTCAAAATGAACGCTTCACACCCTCACCACCCCCAAAATGAATAGCTTGCCCCCAGGAATTCGTAAAACCCACAATCCTCCATTGCGAGCGAAAGGAGACAATGAATAATATTACGTTTTCATCCAGTCCGATTCTCCTGGATTAGTCTGCAAGTAGTGGAAAATAATTTGCCAGCGAGAGCACGCGCTGCCGTCCTCGACCCCTGTTTCCGGTTCCCTACGCGCCGAGCTTGGAGCGCGCGCTGTTTCAGGCATGTATATGTATATACACGAGTCGTTTTATGGGTAAAGAACCCCGTGGTGGTCGTTGATATATAGGCGCTCGGGAGCCCGGAACCGAGCGAGCTCGGTGAAGGCTAAATGGGGTGAAGGTCTCCAGGGTTGGAACTCCTGGCGGGGCGTTAGGGATGTTTAGAGAGAGGAGGATCGAACTTGCCGCTGGATGCTTGGACGAGGAGGGATACACGTTGAATTCCACCGCTTTCGCCAACTGCCCTCCCGGATTCTGTATCCAGATTTCCCCTACGATCGCACGGACTCGTTGTTGACGCGGCTTTTAGGCTCGTGTCCGCTAAAATTGAAGATGGGACTTGAGCCTCTTTGGAGATCCGTTCTTTTATTGCCACCAACTAGATTCTTCTATTAGCACGCCCCCATTATCGACGAGTCGCTTTGATATTTTCAAATAGGTAATTGCGTGGGGTGCGAATCATTTAAGATGTTGAAGTTAATACCAGAAGTCTATTAGACTGGAAAGAAAGGAACATAGGCACGACGTGACTGGGCAGTAGCTGCGCTAATTAATTAATTAATTACCGTAGCTATCCGCGGAAAGTTCACTTCGGGCAATTAATTTCGACGGAATATTATTATTTGCCAGGGTTTACCTCTTTGAGGGAGGCTGTGCATTAAACAGACATTTGCTAAGTACAGCTTTCGTCGGATTACTGGGCCATAATCGCCTTTGCTGAATCCTTGGAAGAGGTTCGTTAACGACTCGGGGCATGCTGCCCTTGAATGTTCGCGGCAACATTAGTTGAACAAATTTAGCACGGTGTCTATTGAAGCTTGCACGACTCTTAATTAATACGTGATTAGCCACGCAGAACTACTAAGAACCTCTAATAAACTTTTGAGCATTTCTTTCGCTAGGACCTTTCGTTTAAGTAGTACAGAATATCACTGAGACAGTGGTAGAAGTGAACGAGGAAGTGATATCAGGAAGTAGCAGTGGTTCAAGTAAATGATCAACGAGCATATCATCTATCCGTCCTTGAATCCATTCTCCCAATTTCGGTGATGGTCCCGCGTGGATTGAGCTCGTCATATTTACGGTCGTGTCCCTAACCTAGAGTAAGTGGCGATGCAGTGTCACTTGCATCCAGTGCACACCCCCTCCGCCTGTTCTCCTCCTCTGCCGCCTATTACACGCCTCTTGCTGCCTCCTGGTGCCCGCATACAGCGGTTGTTAGGAGATGATAGCGTCAGATTGCCTCGCTGCAAGATCGTTGCCCTTGTCTTCCTTCTGCTTCGTGTCTCCTATCCTCCTATATCCATCCACTCTATACAGGCCGTTCAGGTTATATTTACCCTGCATCTTCCTTTTAAATTCATTACGTTTTGTGTAATTGGTAAATCATTGTTGAATTCAAAGGACAGAGTAGATTTTAGAGGACAGATACGTTTTGCTTCTTTTACTAATACCGTTACTTTTTATGTGTTTCAGGTAAGTTTGGACCATGCCAACTTCAGTGCCTGCGACGTGCTCGTTTAGTAAGTGCTTCTTTCATTCCGAAGATGGATTTTGAGATTATAGTCGAGGCAATATGAATTTATCAAATTTTCTCTTCGAAAGGTAGAGTTTAAGTATAATTATGCACAAGGAAATAAAAAGTAAAGTATTTGGGGTGGTCCAGATATATAGGGGTTGATTGTCTATAGCATCTGCCTTTGCCTCGGCTACAACACTTGAATCGTTCATGAAACGTGATTCATTGACGAAATGCAATTTTAAATTCCCCGAGGGTTGCTATCCCTTTCCTCGCGGCACATGATCGAAGTTAGTTTTACTTAATTGACATTTAAATGGAACTTTGCAGAGTACTTCCATAAACGAGGTACACGCTAAATTGTATTCGCGGCCATGATGCAGCTTCGCTAATGGTCGAGCACGTGCCGGGAAGTAGCCGCACGTGCTCGACCTGTTGCGATGCAGAGGCACGTTGCATTTCGTGCTACGGTCAGCAGATGTCAGACAGCGTCGCGACGCGAGCACATTCTGTCGGCAAAGCCGTAAACTACCGTCCGCTTTCGCTGGCGGGATGGTTGGTCTGTGGTCTGACTTGTACTGCCACCTACTACTTACGCCAGACACGCGGCAGTGGCTTACTCGATACGTAAGCTACCTACTTGCTTCGATGTTCCCCAGTCATATTGGTCCGGAAAGTAACTCGAGCCTTGAGAACTCTATTATTATTTATTATTTTTTTCCTCTCTCTTTTCAATTTTCGCAGAATAATATGCTCTTCATCGTGGAACAGAATTATTAGTAATAGAAAATTCTCAATAAATTCTCGACTTACTATAATTTGAAGACAAACTAAATTAACTTATACTTAATTTATTTTCTGCACTATTTCTATACAGATATATAACTTCGCGTGCGATCGCTTCATTTATATATACCCTGCCATATTTCTAAAAAAAGGGCTGATAAGGAAAGCTTCTAGTTTCGGTCAGACAAACTCAGAAGAAGATGCGTGGGGATGGAAATGTCGAGGGTGGTTTTTCGACACTTTCGTAGCCCCGCAATTTCGTGGTGGTCGATGTACGTTCCTCGGGCGGTCGCTTTCCGTATTGTTGACGAAGTGAGAGGGTAGGCAGTCGGATTAAGTATCCTTACCGCAAAAGTGGCTTGCGCAATTGCATTGCTGCGAGTCGTGTGGCAACTCCAGCAGCAGCAACAGCAGCTTTATAGAAGCTAGCAACGGGGAATGGGCGGGCGGTTTCGCTTTCTTCAATGTCCGACGCTAACATTCTTGTCTACCCGCCTCTCCCGATAGCAGCAGGCCCGACGACGTGAAAGTCGCCGTCGCGATACAGTTTTCACTTCTCCGCAACAGCTGCCCTCCGTTTCGTTCGCCCCGCGAAACGGCGCGCGCTGACAATTTTCCCTCCATTTCACACGAACAACTCACTTCTTCTTTTTTTCATAAAATAGCATTTTACGTCGAGACAAGCTTCGATTTCGCAACCTGTTTGGAGGACTTGGAGCAACATTGAGGGTTTATTTTGGAATTTCAGTCTCGTTGTAGTAAGGGATAGTATGAAAGGACTTAGCAACGAAGTGTCTAGAAGTTTTCGTTTCTGCTTTGATTTTCGATTCCGTAAGAGAAGCACGAAACTACGTAAGCTTCAGCAATGTGAGCACAGTAACCATGACCAAATTCAAAATGGGCCACAAATCACCCAAGCTGCAGCGTAGAAAGTGAACAGGTTGCTTCTGGCTTACGTAGCTTTCATTTTCCATCGGTCTACGGTACGCATCGTAATTCGACAAAGCCTGCGATGCCTAATCTCCCAAAATTCAGCACTTCACCCCCAAAATGGAGGTCCTTTCTCAGAATTTAATAAATCCAAATTCCTTGAAAGAAAATGGTGCTAAAGGGTAGAACGCGGCGGATTAAACGCGACTTTCACACGGAAATTCTGTCGAAAGTGGACAGATTTGCAAAGAAGTGGATTCGTCGCGGTGCGTGGCGACTCGCGCGGCCCTACGCGAAACTATGGTGATTTCAATGCGCCGACAAGCGCGAACGGTGCTCTTTGCTGCGCTGGGATGATGTCGGTCTCGTCGTCCGTGTGCGTACGTGCGCCGCTGCTGTGTTGGTATCCGCTAAACGCGTGGCCGCGTGCCTGTATGTGTGCGCGAGCGCGCGTGCGTGGTGTCTCGCACACAATGAAGCCAAAGTTCAGTCACTCCGTAACCTCCTTTCGATCGAAACTATTACACACTAGCCAGTGACTCTCAACGAAACGGATTTTTACTTTCGTTCTCGTTTCTCCTCCACGTCTACGTCTCCGGTCTTCTGTCGCAGCAGAACCCCCTCAGCATCGCGTGTCAATCGCTCGAATACCAAATAAGTCAAAACTACGAACGCTGTAAAAATGCTTGCAAGTAGGTGTATCTCGGCCACCATTGTCTACCAACGATCTACCCAGCATCTAAGTTACTGACCATTGATACTCCAAGGTTCTATTCAACGGAGACTTCATTCACTCCAGAGGCACAGAACTCTAGGGTTTGTACCATGGTTCCCTTCGAGTCTGCTTGATTTTAAACATGGCGGCCAGAGGGCTCGTATCATAGACGTGGGTACGTGAGACGCTCCGGTGGAAATCTATCCTGCTGAGGGTGCAACTCGCAAAGAGTTCAGTGTGAAATGGGCCTAATTCACCCTTCCGCCAAAAGTTCTACACAACGCGTAATTAGTTCCTACGTACTCCACCATACTTCCATCTTACTAAGCTTCTACCTCAGCCACCCTACTATACTTCTTCCCAGCCCGGTGCTGCTATATCCATCCAAACGAGAGAGGTCGAAATGGGACCTCTCGTTTCAGCTGCAGCAGGATCTCTCGAGGTCCAGGATCAGGTGGTGGTGTTCCAGCACGCGTTGCACGCGCACGAAAGTAAAAGTAGGCGGGCAGCACGCGCTGAACTGCTCGAAACGCGTCCTCGAACGGTCGCTGCACCGCGAGGAGTTACCCGGCCTCCGCGTTGTGCAACCGATCCGGTAACTGTAGTTCGGTTTAGCTCTGCCTTCCAGAAGTTTCTCGAGCGCGCCGCGGCGATCTCGCTCGGCCACTGGACCACCCCCTCTCTGCGTCGTTGGACGAGCCTCGTCTGCTTAATTTCACTCACCGTTTCGCTTCTTTCCGCGCCACTCGGCGAGGAGGTTCAGCTTCTGGAGGAGGAGTCCAGGGTGCGCACCCCTCGCCTCTGACGTCATTCAGCCGCGATCCCTGCGAGGGTGACCAGGGATGGAAGTGCACGGTAGACTCCGGGGACATCGCCTGGTATTTCCGCGAGGAGCTTAAGGATTCGCGTAGGAGTTACGTACATGGGTTAAGTAAGCCGTTACGGCGGTTTCTGCTCGAACGAAAGGACAAAGAGTTGTGTGACCACTTTCTCTGATCGCCGGTTGCGTGACACTTTCGGGCCTCGGGGATTCGCGAGCGTTTGCTTTCTTCGCCCGGCTCGCCTCAGTGGGAAGATAACTGCTCCTTGAATCCACAGAGTGGGCGCTTCTCCCTATCCCCCCGATCAACCCTCAATCTATCATTTTCTTCCCTTCAACCCCAGGAACTCTCTGAGAAATCCCCTAGAGGTCCCGCAACAAGCGCATATAATTTTCATCAACAAAAGTCGCTGAAGACCGTTGGAATCGGTTCCAAGTGCATGCTGGCGCGAATCATCTTCGACAGCTTGCACTGCACCCAACAAGTCGGGGTTTGCGGTGTGTTGCGAACACATCGGCCGGCGTCCCTTGCCGAGATGGAAGGTCTTAAATGCTCCCCGGCTCTGTACGTGCCAAGCAGCCGCTCGCCTGGCCGAGTTCGCGCAGTCGAAGAGGTCCTAGGGACACACCGTTCCACGAACGGTGGCTGCGCGCTCCTCGGTGGGAGCTTAGTCGGTCGTTGGGTTGCGTTGAGCAAGCCGAGAGCGAGCAGCAGTCACCTCGATAGCGAGTGTTGAACCCGCGGGAATCTAGGCCGGCGCACTGACACACCGCGTACACGAGGGGCGCGCGCGAGCGCCGACACACGCGCGTCCGCGTGCATACAGCCGCTGTGACGGTATGGAAAGCGAAACTCTTTTCGTTATGCATTTCGAGGAGTCCTCCGGGATCCTTGGTAACATAGAATGGGAAGGGAGAAAATTGGGGGAGGATTAGCTAGGGATTATCTGGGGGGGATCCAGGGGAATCTTGCGCGGCAAGGGGAGGTAGGGCGGGAATTTTTACTTTCGCAACGGAGGTGCAGAGGTAGTCGAAGGAGATACAGTTACCTCAAATTGTGGTTACTATAGTTTCCTGTTAGGTAAGGTGATTAACTGTTGGAAGGTAGTTAGAGGTAGTAATCGTATTAATCGAGGTTGCGCAAGGATTTGGAGAAAGAATTCGACTCTGTAATTTCTTATTAATGAATTCCTTGGGGAGGAAATATATCTCGCAAGGTTTTCACTTCTTTTTTTTAATGGTAGGGCAGACCGGGGCTAGTTGAGACGTTATTCTGTTTTCAATTTTTTCATTTTTATTTTAATTAATTACTTAATAACAAGTATGCCAAAAATATACTTTGGTTCTTCCTCTTTAATATACAGTAAACGAAAACTTGAGAAAATGCATACAAACTGAATGAGAAAAAATGTTATTTGGACGATCAATTTGGATGTATCAAAACTATTTACTTTTTCTCTATATAAACGAAAACAGTTAAAGAACGATTGTTAACGTCAAGGTACACAGACGCACGCTGGATCGTAATAAAGAATTGAACCACAAACTTCACATATCTCGCTGAAATGGAGCTACATATATACGGTGTCGAGATAATTCGTCTGTATCAACCTGCCCCTGTATCAACTAGCTTCGGTCTCCCCTACTTAGCTGTTGATACGATGAGAAAAGTGTCGTCAATATGGAAATGGAATCCCTTTCCCAATGACTAGCTTCAGAGCCCCCCCCTCCCCGTTTCCTGAGCGTCTATTGAGAAGTCAGAACTAATTTATGAAGCGTGGAAAGTGTTGGCTGTAAAGGGCAGAGAGCTGCGCGAAGGGGTACAAAGGAAAATGGAGATCGAGTACGAAATCGGGGAACCTTGGCGCGGTGTATGAAAGTACATAACGGGCAGGCATGTATAAGCAAGATTTAATGATCGATAATCAGAACGATTTGCTAACGTTTCGCGGCAGAAGGTTACAATTTTAACAGCGAAAGAGAATGTAAATATGCATATGCACGTGCAACGCATAGAGTGTGCGCGCGCGTGTGCGTGCGCACGTTTCATTCTCGGGACAGATTCGCGAGGATAAATGCGTTTTCAATCGACCACGGATTTTCCAGCGATGATTAAAGGCACTTTACGCGCGTGCCGCCAATAGCGTCAATGATTTCCATGGAACAGCTTATCGAGGATAAGCAATGCCAACCTATAATTGGCATCTCCCGCTTGGATATGAATCTTCAAATTCTCCACACAAACTTCACAAATTCCTTATTGAAGATTAATACCAACTTACGATTTATAAAAAACTGAAACTCGGAGGAGAACCGGCTCCGTCGATTATAAACCATTCGTTTCACAGCTTCCTTTAGAATCTACCTCGCCCTAATAATAGCACACCCCTCGCCAAAACTACCCTAGCAGTTCAAGGCGAAGAATTTATTCCCTCACGATTTACATCGCGTAGATCACATAGATCTGAAAAGTTCCTTCATCGTGAAATCTATTCGAACACTTTCATCTGGTTCTCCAGTAACCAACATTCCCTCGGAATATAATCATGCAAATATCGGGTCCCAAGCAATCGTGCGCTCGGGCTTCTTCAATAATCCCCACCGTAGAGGCGACGGTACAATAAATTCCGCCGAGTCATACGCGGATTCGAAAGATGCCGCGAAGGAACCGACCTCGGAACCCGCAGGGGGTTGGAACGTTGTTACATAGAGGAATGCCTGTTACGAATGCGATCGCATAGCGAAACTTGTTGTCGGTCCTCGTCGTGAAACAGGTCGGGCTCGTATCGAGCCGAGTGACAACGACAGTGCGTTATTAGAGGCGTTTGATGACGTAAAGAGAGCGAGGCAGGGAGAGGAGAGAAGGGAGAGACACGCCAGGTCGTTGTTCCCTCGCATTAGTGGGACACTTTCGGCGTTACTGGCACGGATCACGCACAGGCGCACACGAACAGCGGCCACGCGCGCGAGAGAGAGAGCCACTCTCCCTCTCTCTATCTCTCTCTCCTCTGTGCTCGAATTCTCCTCGATTAATCGATTCCAGTTGCTAAGTTTGCGAATTATATAATAGGCGTTCCTGTCGCGCTACGCGCACGGACCGCATATTTCAGAGACGCTGGAAGCAATATGGCGGGAGGGACTTAAGCGGCACGGAACTTGACGGCCATATTTGGGCTCAAGTTATTTACCGAGCGTAATGCTGGCTATCTACTGAACCCGCTAACTGGGGAAGACGCGTGCAGTGGCCGTTTGAAATGCTGACGCGTTAGGCAAGAGGAGTTCACATGCTTTCGTTCGTTTTTTATTTTTATCGTGTCGACGGGGGGTGGTTTTGTCATAGCTGCGTATGATTCATCCAGAAGGGTGGCGCAAAGCAGGAAAGGGAAGATCTGTTAAGAAGTTCTAGCTTTTCGATATCTCTTAAGGAGTCTCCCCAACTTAACGGACGAAAATTGATGCAAACTTTGGGAATTTTTTAAAACAAAATCATTAAATACATTTACTTCCAGCTTTGTGGCATCATTTGTCAATCTTTAGAGAATATGAAGAAAAAAAATTGCACGCAAAAATAGTGGTTATATCCGGAGTTATAGTGCTTCAAATACAGCGCCGTACAAAAATCATATGCGCATTGTTAGCATAAAATCAGCCGTTGTAGTTGTCTGAAATAGAAAATTTAAAAGTTTCTGTAATCTGTATGAGTGCGGCCATCGTCTGAACTAGATTAAATGAGAAGTACTGAAAATTAAAAAAAATGACAATATCTAAAACAGACCTCAATTTCTGCAAAAAATTATCTGGTTTTGTAAGTCGTAAAAGTCTAATTTTGCAAAAACCGGCTTAGTTTTAGTATCGGCGAGAATGGGGCATCTACTGAAGATATATATCAACTTTAAAGTAAATCGGGTGATTGGTTTTTGAGATACCATGCTAACCAATTAAAAAAAATTTTAATTAATATAATTTGAGGGTTTCTCTTAAAAAAAATCCCAAGTATCACATTCTTTTCGGGCCGTCAAGGTAGTGAGGCCCCCTAACGAGCTTTGTAAAAAGAGAAGAAAACTGGATTTTACTCTTTAAACAAATTTTTATAATCACCTATGGAATTGTACCGAACTTGCATTGAAAGGATGAAATCCCGAGTGCGCCACTGACGAGTTAATTGTCGTTCTATGATAATCCGAGCACCCCCTATTCGCCCAGGGTACCTATTTCTGGCCGCCCCGTTTTCCAATTCTGTTTCCCCGAAGCGTCGCGTTTCCGCGTGGGTCGAGTGACTGAAAACGATGAGCGCGCGATCCGAAGCGTAATTCACGGCTGCTGCATAGTAGTTGGGCAACCGAGGGACGTAAAATTTCGCGCCCCGATGCCAGCCGACGAATATTTCCGTCACTTTCAAATAAATCCACTTAAACTCTGGCACTGACGCCGCTTGACACCCTGCCAAATAACCTTCATTGATAGCGGCCCAAGGATTAAAGCTAGACCGCCGTCGCGCGAAGCACATCGGTGGACAGGAACTGATCTACGTTGAACAGCCAACAGAAGAGCCACTGGACTCGCAATCGTCGGCTCCGAGCAGGTAGAAGCTTCTCCGCGATCTCGACTATCGATTAAACTCATCGCAAGCCAGTGGATCGACGAGTCTCTTGGAGCGTCTCGGTCCCCAATCAAGAATACATGCAATCACAGTCCCATTCTGTAACTCCCCGCCATGCTGCGGCTCGCTGATTGATTCCATCGGCACAATAGCTACCAGTTCTGCCGGCGAGCAGCCCAGACGCACGAGGCCCGACGTCGCCCATAGTTCCGTATGAATTTCCATCGAATTAAGGTCGCGGAGCTTTGAATTATTGAAAACGTCACAGTGTAGGAATAATCCAGATCATCGATTAGCCGTAGCAACTAGGTGCAGGGGAGGGACGAAGAGCAACGGGATTATCTGCGAATCCGAATTGACACGTAAACAGCACTGTTTATGACTGGCTAGCGACTGTTTGAGGAAAAGATGACGACGGTTCATCGACACCAGAGAGCCTCTAAGTCGAGCGAGAAGGAGACTTAACGAGGGCCCGCCAGAGATAGGAAGGGATTGCGCAAGCAACGATCGGCAATAAACAGGCAGAGATAACCGATTCGCGTATCCAATCGCGGAGGCGCCAGGTTCCGCCTCGCGCAAAGCCCCTTTTCCCTTTTGCATGCACCTTTCTTGGTAACCGGTGCCTTTGATACCTACATGCACAGATCGGAACGACTTTTGCCTCTGCACGAGCCAGCGCCGAGATTGCTCTGGACCTCTCAGCGAATCCATGCTTCGGGGGCCTGGCCTGTGAATACCTAAACACATTCACTGCCAAAATCGACCTTGATTCGATCATTTGCATGTCAGTCGATCCTTTTCTGCAGGCTCTCGCATTGAACTGCCCACGCGCGTCCTGTAATGGCTGTGCAGGAGAAACGTAGTCGACCAGAGATCTACCAGGGCCTAGTTAATACAAGCATAGACAAAAGCTTCTGTCCCGACACGATTCGGAGTGTGTTGTATCTAAATGCTCCGCGGCGAACGTGTTAACCCCGTTTGGATCTTCAGATTCTTGGTGCTTGTGGTCGATGTCACGCGCCATTAAATCTTGCAAGTGCTCCTATATGTCCGCGGCTGGAAATGGTTGATAGCCGCGAATGTTGAAACAAGCCGAGAGCCATTTAAATCTGCTGTCGGTGATATGGGCCGTTTGAATCGGATTTCTATGGCACGTGGGAGCCATTTAAATATCATTTGAATGGGTTAATAACGAGACCATACCCTTCCCGCGATCGGGTCCGCATGCCTGCCTGGCAGCCTGCTCGCTAGCTGCATTTAGGCCGCTAATGAATTTCGTAAGAGTATCGCTACTATGAACTGCATCGGCCACGAGTGGGCGGTCTTATCCTTGGCGCTTTCTAACGAGCCTCGTTCACCCGTGCATCTGGTCGCATGCACTTTCTGAGGTCTCGCGGGGTTCTTGACACCACCGAGCCCTCCTCCTCGAGGGGGATGAACGACGATATTGCGTGACGGGGCTCCTTACCTTACGTCCCCTTCGCTCGGTATGCGCGCCAACGATGTTATGAAACTGTTCTGCCCCCCCCCCCCTTTTCGCTGGGAACTGTTCCCCGCAGGGATTCCTTCGGGTGACGCATGGGCTCCTCGTTTGATACTGATTTTCATCTGCTAGGAGTCGATCTTAGTAGGTACTCTCCGCGTATCGGTCATGTTAGGTTATTCACGAATTAAGTAGGTATTTGAAATTGAAGATGTTTGATGTCTGTATGGGCGCACTTTCTGTCCTCTGTTCTTCTTTCTCTGTTAAGTTACCCTCTATTAGCTCCCAATAGATTGACGTCTGCATCCACGTTATTCCGTACTCCAGAAAATGACCCTCAAAGTAGCCTCCTTCTCTGCTCTTATTATCCTCGCGTATGCTTAGTGAATGTTTCATCGGCTGGTTAATCTTGCATCATACCTACCGAGAACGCCCGCACATTTTTGTTTAACGCGCCCGAAGGAGGTAGGCCTCTTCCTCCGTGTGGAAGACGATGTAACGCGAGAAAGAGCTCGCGATGGCAGCCTGTTTTGGAGGACAGGGAAAACGGCGTTGAAAAATGAACGCTGCCGGGCTGGCAGCGCGCCGCGCTCCCGTCTTTCCAGATGAAGGAGGATAGACTCGCGTGCGTTCGATCGGCTATTATGAAACGGCGAATTCTAGCCGTGGCTCGGGCGTCGAACTCCACTCCGCTCACGTGCCGTTACGAAATCAGGAACTTTCGAGTTGACGTGTGCGTTTGCCAGGCCAGGGCGAATTTCTCTGAACGCGAGCCTGGGATCAGGGTGGGATCGCCTCGATTCCTTTGAACGATCCTTGCCGCGCGCAACGCTCGCTGGAGACTTCAACGCCTGGCCCGCTAATCGTAATCGTAAATCTGAAATCGGTCCCCGTTTCCCCGGCAAGAGATTACAGTTATTCCCGGAACGTGAGGGTGGTATTCGCGTTATTAGCAGTTCACCGCGTGCTGGCAAGTAGTGTATATAAAAAAATTGAAACTTCGACTTACAAGGGAAGATCGCGAACCCGAAAATTCTGAAACTTTGTGAATGTGTGGGGGATTTCCTCCTGATTGCAACGCAATTTTTGTTTCTCGCTCAAATTCACTCGCAGGGGGTGAAATTAACCCTTGAAAATTCGGCTATTTTCCGATTTTGCGTTATAACTCGCGAAGTGTAAGAGATAAAAAAAAGTTTCAAGACAAAAGTTACTTCTTTTAATTAGATCTAGCATTTGGTAAAAAAGATATTTTACAGTTCACGAGTTATAGCACAAAATCGGTAAATAACCGGATTTTCAGCGGTCAATTACACCCCCTTAGAGTGAATTTAGGCGGCAAACAAAAATTGCGTTGTAATCAGGAGGAAATTCTCTACATATTCACAAAGTTTCAGAATTTTTCGAATTTCCGGGTTCGGGATGTTCCCTTGTTAGAAAATGGGGGAGGAAGATATATAGTTAGGTAGCTCATAACTTGAAATTTAAACTTCAGGGATTAAAGGCACGCATTTTACCAGAGATTTCGTAGATCGCTCGCTTTACGAAATTGCAATTGCAGAAGATGCCTCCTCCAACCCCCGTATCCTTGAGATCGAACAAGTTCGTCCTTCTACCTTCGTAGAAATTGCTGTAACAACTCTTTAAAATCGAGATCGTGCCAGTCCCTTCGTTATCAGAACGAATTGGCGCTGGGTGCACCGGCTAGCCCGTCATATCGCGAGCAACCACGCGCCCGTGGAAACTCGTTTGCGATTTCAAGGGTAAATCCGCGATGCATTAGATTTTATGGGTCAGAATGCAGCGAAGTGCCGTTCCAGCCGTTTACCGACACGATTGAACCTGGAATTAAACGATCGGCAAAGAGAAAGGGAGATATTTCGTCGGATAAATCCGCGAGCGCACCGAGTTGCCCGCGAGAGGGTGGCCTCCGTGCTGGTCCCGCGATGAAATTCGCGCGGAGCAAACAACGCGATATCGATTCGAGGAAACGCGAAAAGTTTCCCAACCGCGCCACTTCTCTTCGCGTTTACGACGACAAAACAGTCGAACGGCGATTACGAGAATCGAGAGATCGGACGCTTCACTGGGACCCATGACAGTAGTAGACGTTGCTTAACGATCCGCGGAGCTCTTCGTACACATTGTGGGCGTTCTGTTCTGTTTTACGACGAGGCGTGAATGCCCCTTAATAACTGGTCTCGAGCGTTCTTGCCTCGGTGCTATCCGAAATCGTACAACTGTTTTAATTTGGTCGTAAATACGAGGCGTCGACTAATTAGTCTAAGTTTCACACAGAACTGCTTCCTCTGCGTCTCGTGCTTCTTGGCTTCGCGATCCTGACGAGTAGAATACGTAGAAACAACTGCAGTAAATCCTCGAATTTCAACGTGGAGGCGAGTGTTGCGCAAGTTCCAGCCCTTTTAACCCTCTTCGATTCATTCAAACCATTCGAGGACTGCTCGAATAGTCTCTAATGATATTTAAATGAAATTTCTGTATTTAACCTACCCTCGAGGAAGAGGGTTGTAGAATCAACCCTTTGATCGATGTTCGTCGATACCTACCTCTGGTGGGACTTGCTCTGAAAGCGTCGCGTTTCCCCGCTGGCTCGCCTCGTGCATCGTCCACGAGGCGGCCGTCGAGGGCTTTTCGCAAGTGCACGAATCAATTTATGGGCAGCCGGAGGCGATGCTCGTAAGCTGAAGCAAGCGCGCGGAGATAGGCGGGTGCAGTTAGCGTGGCTGTGGCGGCTATGCAGAGCGGATTTGCATGCCGCGGCACGCCAGGCGAAAGACCGTGCTGTGTCGGGTTGTGAAACTTCTCCGTTGCGCCGTGAAACTTACCTACGAGAGGGAACTTTTACGCTCCCGACTTCCACGAGTTCGTTGACTCCGTGGCTCGAGGTGCCCGCCTCGATTCCGCGGAATTTCCACCAGGAATTTTGCGAACGTTCGCGCCTACATGCCTCTGCTCGGAGCCAAATCGCGGTGAAATGAATCGCTCAGATTTGGCTACTGTGTACGTAGGTACATACGCAGGGCGCGAGTTTCGATGTGGATCTAAAAAGCTCGAAATGGGGAAGCAAACTAGCTTGGATGTTGCTTGACGATGAAGAGATTAAGGTGGCGCGACTTGGAAGGGAAAGGACTGTGAATCGTTTATCCAAAGAAGTTTTCTTGTAACTCCAATGGTTCTCCAGGTAGCATCGATGAAAGTCCGAAGGGTACTTTTGATATCCCTTGAATTTAAATCGCACATCTCCTCTAGTAGGTGGCCTATGAAGTTGCGTAGTTGGATGAAGATTTAGGTTAAACTGTTGATGAATATTCCTTGTTAACCTAGTAACTTCCGAGGGGGTGTACGTCGAATAAAAGTAGAGGAGAAGGTCTGTGGCCGGTGTCCTAGGCCTACCTAGCCGTCAGACACGGTCCTGAAGGTCAGGAGGGTAAAAATATCATAATCAATGGCGCGCCAATCGTATGGGATATAAGATTAGTTGAGGATCACTGTACGGTGCAAGGCCTCGAGAGTGCATTGCGCCCCGGTGCACAGGGGCGGGCGAGTTGCACTGAAACGCACTGCAGAAGGGGGAGTAAACGTGGCGCAAATGTGTCAACTAGCTCCGCTCTGCCCTCCCACGCCTCTCCCCTCCGCGGGCATTTCATCCAGGAACCCTTCCGTCGGGATCTACTCCATATCCAGGCGTCCCTGGCGCAATTAGATCTGTTTGCGCTCCGAATCGATAGCCGGGGCAACCGTATATAATCCTTCGTGTCCCATCGACTCTTTCCTTTAATTAACTGGGATATTATGGAGTGGTAACATCCATTACGTGGACTTTGTTCAAACCTTCGAAAATTAATTCGTAAAATCCCAGAACACTGCCCCCCCAAGAAACTCCCCATCGAGATTCACAGCCGACACTACAAATTCCTCCCCCCCCTGTTGCATTGTTTAAATCCGCCCCTCTCTCGAATTCGTTGGACTGCAGACGAGATGAAGATCAATTTCATCCTGCCGAGGAGTCGATTCAGTTAAATCCGAAGCTCGAGGCGTCGCGGACTTTCATCTGCCTTTTTCAATCTCCTCCCTTCTGGAGGGGGTTAGGAGGCAGAGGGAGGGCGGCTTTCGCGAGAAACCCGGAGGACTTAGCGAAAACTTGTCCTAGAGATATTCCGAACCGGCAGTTACCTTCGTTTTTCTCTCGTCTTCCCCCCCTCTCTCTCTCTCTCTCCCTGATTCTCTATTTCTCCGTCGCTCTCTCGTTGCCTGGGATGTGGCTGTCGCAGTTGGACGAGCTGGGTAGCTCCGCGAGGCTGCGAACGAACGCCCCCATTTCCGAAGGCCGTCAGCGGACGACGAACCACCGACACCGAGGACGGGGTGAGCTGCTTCTCTCGGGTCGAGATTGCTAGCCTTAGGCCGCGTTCATAATCGTAAAGGACTCCGCCAAGGGGTTACTCAATCTCTCCACGCTTCTTCCACCATGGAAATTATAGCGAGCTGCGAGTTCCAGTGATGGAAGAGATGCGGCGCGAAAACAGCCAAGGAAATCATTCGATTCCCCAGCAGACGATTCTTCGTTGGATGGGAAGTAATAGTGGAGGTGATTAAGCGAACAAAAATGCTGAAAAAGAAATTTAATACGAGCACCATGAACCCTTATACTGTTCTTTTATAATTCTAGGAGCTTTGTAACGAGTCATTCCATTTATTTAGATATGTAATGGAGTTAGGGTTGACGAAGGATACTATTTCTGTGGGTGATTTCGAGGCGTCAGGAATTTTGCAAAAAGTCTCTTCTTAATCAGACGATTTTGCAAAGTTAGAATTAAAATGGACATTGGCCATTCTTGAACTTATCCATAGAGCTACAAGGGGTCGCTTGAAACAGATGGGATTCCATGGCACTCGAATCGAACAGGAAAATGGTGGTTGGGATGTCGGCGGGGTGCGCGGTTAGGTCCTGTTTCCTTTGTAGAGCCGCTGTGTATCGCGCAGGAGTGATGTAGTGCCGGGATCCTCAGCTTTCAATTGATCCTCACGGGGAGGAAAGGTTATATGGCCGGCAGTGGTTGAAGATGCGCACGTGTGGCCTGTACGTCGCACGGATCACCCCATTTCCCGGTGGCTAGGTAGTTGGCCGCCTGATCGACCTTCGGAATCGAGGACACGTATTACATTGCGACTAAGGGGCGGCAAAGGACATCACTGACGTACGAAGACGTACGATATTCTTGAATAAAAAAAGACACGTCCAGGCGAATGCCTATATTGTCTGGTGGCGGCCGATTTAGCAAGGCTTAAACCGACTTTCGGGTTACTGAATGGAACCCGAAGTAGGGTGGAAATCGTTATCCGTTAAACTCTGAAATTTCAATCTTAATAGAGCTTGTTCTATTAATCTTGGAAAACTTCCCACGCTCCCTGTCGAGCTGAAGAAGTTCGCCTTCGATCAGATCTCTCCGTCCTCAAAGAGGAACAAAGAACGGCGCGCAGATATTGTACACGCTTTGAAACAAGTGACTTCGACCGAAAGAAGTCCTGACGGGAATACTCATCGAGGTCCTTGAAAGGATTACACAGTTCGAGATAACCGTCGATTTTTCGAAAACATGGAATCCGAGGCTCCAGCGTCCTACGGATGGGAGCTACAAAGGCCCTGGCTAATCATCCGTGCTCTCGACCCCGTTTGTCTCGGTGACCGCGAACAATCGTTGGGAAATCTTCTCCGCGACCATCGAAATGAGCTGCAATTTTCAGAGATGCGACTCCTTGGATCGCTCGCGGCGGAATTCCATGGTTATGCATGCTAACCTTGAACGAAAAGCCACCCCCGAAACGACTCGCCCTGAATTAGACTTTCTCTGTTGAAGCGGAGGAAACTTGTTCCGAAAATGGAACACGAAGGTCCGAAACGTTAATAAAAGTTACACGCAGTTTTCAATAGACTTAAAAGGACCCGTCAAAATATCAAAGTCGCTCGAGCCTCCCTTTTTACCTGCAAAAACTGCAGTTGCAATGTCCAATTGCACTTTTCCGAAAAAATATTCCACAGTCTTTGATCCTCCGCGCAAAGTGTCAAAGAGTATCGAGCAAGACGTGCCAACCCGCTTGACCACCTCCGCAGCTTAATTAAGACTTGGAAAGAAATCCGCCGCGACCTAATCTCGCCGCAGATCTGGCTCCATAATTTTCCACGGGTCCAAGAGCTGAAGAGAAAACGCACGGTTAATTGGAGCAACGAAAGCGATCGAAAGCGAGCAAAAATGCCTGGAACAATCGCCCGGTTGCGCAAGCGGCTTCCGTGCAGCTGTATACAATAGAGGAGCAACAATTTCCCCGCTCTCACCTAAACGTGGAACGGTGGATTTCTAAACGTTAAATAACCCTCGATCTTTTTCCCCGCTGTCGAATGACGAAAAATCACCGCTCTGAAGAATGTCCAACCGAGTCTCTGTCATAACCGCGAAAGAAACTCTGGTTTCGCGAGTAGCGAATTGTTGCGTGTACCAGCTGTCCTATCTTGCCGAGCAGACGACGAGGGATCGTGGCTACCGTTCCACGCGAGCAATCTTTGCGCGTAGGAAAGTCGCAGAAATCGGTCGACGCGACGCGCAATTTAGAACACGCCCTGTATCGCGACGCGTTCGCTAATTCGTTCCTGCTTCCGACCTCGTTCGTCTCGATGAGCGCGTTAGACGGCTGCGCGGCATTGATCGCGATTATTAAAATCTGCTTCGTCACGTGGAAACCGGCAGAAATCGTTCTCCGTGCCTCTGATCAGGTTTCGTTCCCCTTGGAGGTTTTCATCGCCTTCCTCGCCTAACCCAGACCCCTCTCGCACCGTGGACCTGTCCATCGTTAGTTAATAATTATAGGAACTCTCGCGGAGCAGCGTATATTCCTACGGACGATTTAGAATTCTCCGGGGTTAGATTCACGGGTTTCCCGAGACTCCTACGAGTTCGCACGAGCCCACCGCTCTGCATTCATACGGAGCCGTCGACGCTTGCTCCAGCTGGCACCTAAATTTCCGAATTTCCGCAACGAAAGCGAGGCCAGAAGCCCGAGAAAGCGCCGGTGAACATTTCCACGTCGCATTTGAACTTTCGCCATGCGTGCGATAAATAGCGATTCCGCTTCGATAAGTGCGGCCGGTTTGTTCGCGAGAAAGCGCGTCGCGAAAGACCGCGATATGCACGAGGAAGGGGGGGGGGGGGATAAATTTCAAGGGTCTGCCTCATGGTTATTTCACTGGCTGATGGCACCGCCGGAGCGGCTTTCCAACCCCATCTCTCGTCGTGAAATCACATGTCCCCGATTACGAAGGTCCCACGGCCGTTGAACCATCGAGGACGGGGTGAACTGCTTTTTCCCGGAGATATATCCGACTTTTAGGTCACAGTCAGATCGTAGCGCTGTCCCGACGCGCTCGCGAAGCTATTTCTCGTCGATTAATCGCCGGTGATACGATCGTTTCTCGATCGATGCCCCGTCGTCAGCGGTTTCTGCTTCATTCCTCGCGTGCGCTGTTCGTCACAAGTTTAGGGCCACAGCTGGGTGAATTTGCAACGAGGATCGTTCTATCACATAGTAATTAGGTTTTCTCGGTGTCTGAAGCGTGGAGGAGAGAGCAAACACTTGCGGTGCACGGTTTGAAGACGAGAGCAGTGCAGGATCTTTCGCGAACGATCGTCGCGGGGCCTTATCGGTCGTCCCGAAAGGAATGAAAATGGCGCGTTTATCGGGAAGCGTTAGCCTGGAGTATCAGCCAACCGATTTCTCTTGTGAATTTCGTTCTGGACGGTTCATCGGCCTGTCCTTCGTATCTGGGCCGCTCCTATCCACCCATATCAGCCTCTTTATCATAATTCATGCCGGCCGAGTCGGTGCATTGTTAAAGTGACGCGAGATCGCCGCTTGTGTACGTAGCGAGCGCATAAGAGCCGCATAATTCAGATGAAAGTGAACTGCAGCCGAATGCTTTCGCAACGAGCCACCGTAGGTGAGGCCCCTCTGCCCCCTCGATCGCTCGCTGGTAGCCTGTTAATTCCTCATCGACCGTCGGGGTACACGCCTAGCCTGCCGTGTGCCTGGCACTTCCGGTTGCGCGACAGGCCCCGGAACGTCACAGCCGCGTCCTACGAAATCCGCAAAGGCTTTTGAAATCGCCCGATACAAGCCTGCTGGCTAAAACTAGACAATTCGTTGACAAAACGCCTCACCATTGTTTCACGCGCGCAAGTAAGGATACACCGGCGCAAATGACACGCTCGAATCTGCCTCAAAAACTGCTAAACCAGTAAAGACTCGTAAAATCTTCATTTTCGTCTTCTGAGCAATTCTGATCAGGCGTTTTGTCAAGGGGGTGGTATCGTCTAGCTTTTCCCTAGCTAAATGAAACCTTAGAATCACCCTCCACGATTCAAGACTCTTCGCTATCGAGAGCCACCCCCTTTCCAAACACTTGAACCCCCGAAAACATCTGAGACTCTTTCAAAGCGTCCCACGGAGTGCAGAAAGCGAAACCACCCCCGTTGCAAAGAAGATGAATCGAGTACTCCGTTGAGATCGATTCCTGAAACAGACCCAGTTAACCGTTAGTCGGTGCGGGGAATGATATTCGTTTAGCCCGTTCCGCCCCCGTGAATCTTTAATCGGGTCCAGGGCTGCCACGGTGACAGCCGTGAAAGCATGGAAGCGCGCGCGGCTGAACGCACAGGTTGACTCGGCTGAGTTGAGTAAGTGAGCGAGCGAGCATGACGTCAGAAGCACGGTTGCAGCGCCCTAGATCGAGGGAGGTCACCGTGTGCCAGGCCGACGGCCCGGCGAGGTCGTACCCTCGGTCTCTCCGCGCCGTGCACGCTTTTCGTCTAGCCGTTTCTAGGTTAGGTTGGGTTACGTCTCCAGAACGTGGGAGGCCGCCGTGTGCAGCCTCGGAAATCCGATACGTTGTCTACTGGCCTGTAGGTCATCCAGGTACCCGAAGGGGGCCCCTCTGCTTGGCCGCCGACCATTTACACAGCCACCCTGCTCCACTTGCCATCCAGGATTTCGGAGGCTCGACGGGGAAAGGGTTGGAACGGCTGGAAGGGGGCGAGCGAGTTAGTCCTGGTCGAGATTCGGTTTGCTGGAGTGTGGAAGCTTACGTCGAGGGTTCTGATTTTGGGCCGACGCAGGTGCGGCTGGAGTTTCTTTGGGTTAGCTTTCTCTTGGCGGGATCAGGGAGCTGATGGTCCAGAGCGGGGTTGGGGAGGCGAGTAATTTATTTATTTATTTATTTACGCACATGAACGGGCAGATACCCATTTAAACAAAAAGAAGATATGAAAGACCCGAGTAGAGACACATTGTTACAGCACCCAAATACAACAAACGAGACGTCACAAAGTAAACAGAAATATAAGAATATAATGTTATGTACAAAACGTGACGTATGTCCTATATAACATTAGATGAAGTCGCTCTGTAAACGCTAGCTTTGAACGCAGGAAGTGATCCGTGGAAGAGATCAATCTTGGATATAAAGTGGTTCGCCAGGTTAGATATCCTGTGAAACGGGTCGGTATGCCCAAACCTGGAAGTGTAGAGAGGCGGACTAAATAGTTCGGCTTGTCTGGTGGGCCTTCTAAGGACATTAAAATTAATTAAACCAATTACGCGAGGGCTACGCACCATGCCACTGATAATTTTGAATAGGAAAGATAATTCCGCTACTATCCTCCTACACTCCAGCGTTCGGATGCCTATCCTACGCATAACGGGCCCAAAATCGTGGTCAAAACGCAGTAAGGGTTCACCCAATTTAAAAGCCAGGAAACGCAGAAAACGATGTCGCATCCCTTCCAGAACAATTCTATTCCTGGCTGTTTTCGGAGACCGAATAGACAGAAGCGTGTTCAAGATGCGGTAGCACAAGCGCATTATACAAGTGTAGGAAAGTTTTCGGATTAGTAAAGCCCACACAGGATCTCCGTATGAAGCCCAGGATTTTGTTAGCCCTAGACGTAATAACACGTATATGCTCATCAGAGTAATGTAGATTACGCGTGGTGCGGGATGAGCTTAGGGGTGGTGGGAAATGCCGAGTCGAGCAGAATTAGTTTCGATGCCGAGGGGTGAGTGGATGGCCTTCGGCGCGGCGTTTCAGAGTGCTGCCTATTTATTGGGCCTGCTTGCGTCGTTGGCTGCGGAGCGTAATTTTTCCCTCCCATTATCATATTCTCTCGGTGGAAAGTGTTGGTGGGAGCTTTCAAGTGAAACCAGTTCAGGGATGACGAGAGGTCGAAAGCTGGAGGACAAGGTAAAAAAGAGCGACTCGGTTCTAGCCGAGGCTCCCTCCAAGTGTCACACAGGCGACGACGCATTTTTATGAAGAATTTATCGAAGGTTTACTCTTTCGGATTTCGAGCTCTCCCGGCTGATAGGTTGTGGGCATAAATCGCGACGACGGAAAAATGGCTGGCCACATGTGAGTCAGCCTCTGCTGTGAAATGCATTAAAAAAAAGGGATAGTTGTCCCGTTTTATCGATAGATTATCGCGTGGCGCCTGGCTGCGTGGTTGCGCTGTAAGTCATTTGATTCACAGTCCAGTGAGTAGACTGGGCACGGACAGAACGCGTATGCAAATCAACCTATGCGGATTATCACTTGGGACGCCGAATACCCTTGGGTCTACATCTGTCGTGTCTGAAACTTGCCTGCGGGAAACGCTCGCGTGGAAAGGAATCGATGATTTTCTTCTGTACGGATGAACCTGCGTCACTGCAACTTCTGCTCGGCGGCTAATTGAGCGTCAAGGCAAGCTTCCCTATCACCTTGCCCCAAACGATCCACTTACCACCAATAACGATCACTCCTACTCGATCCTTCGGACGGCCCGCGGACGCGAACAGTCGTTCAAGGAAGGGTTAACAAATAGGCACCCCCTCCGACCGAAGATTTAGACGCAGCTATCGGAAGACCAGCCCGAGCCCAGGAATCCCTTCTCGACACGCTCGCGTCTCGCGGACACCGGCACCTTTGGAATGGGAATAGCCCCGCGTCGGTATTCGATCGGAGAATCGTGGCGGCGATAAATCATAGCGCATAAATCGCATTCAACGAGCTATCCGCGGTATCTGCAATCTGGATGGAGGGTGTCTGCGCGGCCCTCGTCACGTACGAGCGGCATCGTAAAAAGCACGTAGACAGAGGAACACGTGCCAAGGCTCGAAATAGCGAGACACGGCACACCGATTCGCAGATATGTCTGCTATCTGGTATTTCGCGAGCGTGCGCCACCGTGGCCGTTGAACAATCGCGCCCCCGCCCCTTCTCGGGACGATCCATTTCGCGACGCTGGTGTCCCTCACCTATATTTAGGACAATGTAGGATATCGGCCCCGCGGACTTCCGTGGCCCCGTGCTACACCACTGGCACACATATGGAGAGGGGGGGGGGGTGGTGTATCGCGAGGCGCTGTAACACCACCCCCGATCGTCCACATTAGCGAGCGAATCGGGGGATTAATCCGTACCCGCAAACACAGATCGATTCGACGCCTCGTATCCAATGTCTAAGCGAAACTGATCGTCGCGTGGCTGCAGGTGTGCAATCTCAAGCGCTCAGAAGCTTAAGGGCAGTTTAATCGAAGTGGTTGAAAATGTGCTTATAGGCACCTGGGATTCATTCGAAAGAAGAATACTCCGTCGAGTTGCAAACAGTGCGCACAAACCCTTTTCCCTTGATATTTCCACCGTTTCCCAAAATGACAGGAGAGCTTGGATCCCTAGGTACATTACGCAGCGCATCTTCGAAGCTTGTCACATCCCTTAGACTTGTAAAGGCCTTACGTTCAAATAGAAGCCGACAAATGCGATATCATAGGGGGGGAGTTACTTTTCAGTCGCTCAGAGTCTTGGAGCTCTGAAACTCATCGATCCCTCTTCAAATAGCGCACCCGCTTCCCACCCCTATCTGGGTATCAGAAAATTCCTCCAGCCTCTCGGGAGTTTTTGCTACGAGCAAGTTGGTAATCAGTGCTGAATTGATCGTTGGTGAAAAAGCGAGGGAATTCAGGGATGGGACGGAGAATCAGCGCTGGCTTATTGGCGTGGACGGGGCGGGGTGGTGTTCTGTCAGTGGAACAACGTACCGCCGTGAACTCTCGACGACTCCGTGCACCGCGGAATCGCGTATCACGCGCGTCAAGTGCAACGATGCATTCACTGCAGATGCATGCCTACGGACACTCTCGCTTCGACGTGCATACGCGCGTGCACGCCTCGCGTTGCATACCGGGTGCTCGAGAAATGGAGAGCATTAAGGGGACGGCATGCCTGAGCCATCCAGCTGTTAAATATCTCGCCACGGGGGTCTCTTTCTCTTCCTTTCTTCTTTGCCGTGAAAGCGCAAGCGAATGTTGCGCAACGAGCCTCGCAACAGCAATTACCATCGCGGAGGTTCGATGGAACGAAACGGTTGCAAAGCGGAGTTTAAGAATATATTCCTCGAAATTCTGAGGTGCGTTTGGCGCTCAGACATAATTTAATAGGAACCACGCGCGGTGGTACCTGCATCCACGAATCTGGAGTTAGAGGTGTATATATTTCCTTAGATTTCAGAGTGTAATTGCATTCTCGAGCGAGGCGAGGTGATTAATTATGTCCGGCGTCTGGTGTCCATCAGAAGTGGCCGTGGATTCTGTGGGTTTCCAGTTTCGACTGGTGTACACGCGGAGTTTGAATAGGCAGAGCTGCGTGGGTTGGGCAAGACGAGAGATCGATGGCAGCCGCGACGATATCGTTGACGTCACCGCGGTTTAATCGCGAGCTTCGCGGCGTAATTTATGTGGTGGCAAACAATGAGTAGACGATATTCATTCGATGCGGCGATACGCGTTATCGAGTGAAAAGAATACGATTAAAAGTCCCAGCGACGCTGGGCACACGAGGTATATAGTGCATATTCGTCCCAAGTGCAACGTTCACCCGAGCACCTCAAGGCTCCCGCGAGGAGAACGCGCGCGTAAACGCTTTTGATCGGTATCGACGAAAAAGAATTATGCTCTCAAGTACGCGAGGCACATATGACACGAATGAGAAATATTCACCCCGCTGCCCCGCGTCCCCCCAATGGAGCACCGTGCACTTTTCCCAGCGTGCATTTAACTCGCGATGAACATTGCCACTTAAACGACGAACGAGATTCTGAACGTATAGTCAATTTTCGTAGTTCCGATTGAAATTCTGAAACTTCAGGAATTGAGGAATCTCGGAACCGGGGGCGCCCTAGAAAGAGTCAAATTAATTAACAACGAAGCTTAGATAATCATTAGAGACTCAAGCTCCTCTGATTAGAACATGAAGTAGTTATATTTTAAAAGAATCATTCTTCAGCTCCATGATCTTGAAATTTCTCAAATATTGAAAGTTCATCGTCGATTAATTGATTTCTTTGGTATTCCCATCGAGTGCGTCAAGATCGAACGATTAAAGCGAAGAAGGTGCGCGTTTACTCGCTTAATTTCCCATGTTTTTACGTTGCCAAGGACACATGATCCAACTTACCGATCGATCCATCGAAACGCTCAGAAGATGCTCGGTTACTGCTGCGATTGCAGAATGCAGATACAGCATAGCTGCACTCGAAAGTGTAGGTTCGCGTAATCTGTGCGCTGCATCTACTCAAGTGGCAAATAATGCTCATTGTTCGCATGCGTCACGATCGATGCGCGATCAGCTTGTTTCTAATAAACCCGCCAGTCGTCCCTTTCCCTTATTACGCTCTACATACGGCGCAGATAAACGGTCAGATTAGTTCCTCCGACCGAGCGAAACCCGTCTTGGGAAATCTCCTTTCCTTCGCGTTCCTTCGCGTTCTTGCCGCCTGGCCGCTGAAAAGTCGATCGAGCCAAGTGCAATGACATCGAAAAGGGCAGTGTGGGAGGAGGGAAAATATTGGCCAAGATATTCCAGTGGTTTCGCGGAAATTATTTGGATCCTCTGGAAAGTAGAGTTGGTTACGGATCAGGAACTCAATAGAAGTTGATTCGCTTGAAATTCAATTTAACAAACAATTAGAAATTCATTAGGAATTCAATTTTAAAAGAAGTTAGTAACTCACTAGGAATTAACATTCGCTGAAATTAAATTTTAGAAAGAATTAGGAACCCCCCAGGAATTAGATTTCACTAAAATTACATTTTACAAGAAATTGGGAACCCACTAGGACTTAGAATTCACTAAAATTAGGTTTCACTAGAAATCAGAGTTCGGTACGGGTTCAGAACTCGCTTAAAATTAGGATATTTTGCAAGTTTGGGCCCGTTAGAGATTCGAAGCCCGGTGGAATTTCAGGACTCACTCTGAAACGAAACGGTATACATACTAGTAGTTTTGGTGCCCAAACAAAGAGGTACTAAACACCACCAACGTCAGTCGCCCTTTCCTCAGACTTTAATTGCGAAGACAATGTTGCACCGTGGACGCACACCTGCTGCATCAGTCGCAGTGCACGATGCAATAGACGATAACAAGCGAGAGGGAACGCTAAGAGACTAAGGCGACGACAAATTACGGTAGGCTGGCGTCTGGCAGAAATATTGAACCTGGTTTATGGTGAAATCGGTGGGTTAGCCGACTCTTAGCTCGTATCGCTGACAAGCGAATGGGTTACGCTTATGAGGTCCTCGGCATACCTTAACCGTACCCTACGAGGCTCTACTCTCTTCGACCACCACTTAAACTCGTGTGCCTAGTAAGAAACTAAAATGAATTGATAGCAGGCTATTATCTAAAATTGGAGTACAGCAGAAAACAGAAAAGGTGATCTAATAATTCCGGGCTAATGAGTCCTCTTTAGAGTTCTTATACCTTAAGACGAAGGAAAAGATTGATTCACGAAAGCTTCTAGGTCGAATAAAGCCATTAGAAGTACCTATTCATTTAGGGTAAACCAACCAGTAATTGACCGCATAGCATGCGGCGCATACCAGTGAATGACCATTACGCAAAGAAATGTCAACTATAAATTTAAACATTATTATATGTTTATAAATGGAGTGTAGTTGCACTTTTAATATCCTATATTTTTAGTTACGCAAACATTAATAAGTACAATTCTTATTAAAAGTATGCGGTCATTTACTGGGCTTCAGCAGGTTTTGAATTTTATAATTTTCTTTTTTAAATTACGATAAGAATAAGTAATTATTTTTCTAGAAATTTCAAGAAAAATAAATTTAAATGCAATTTCAACAGCTGTTCTGTTGTTACACAAAAAACTCTTCAAGTATTAATCTCAAAGGCCCATAGGATCAACAATTCGGTCATTCACTGGTTGGTTTACCCTATTTTCATAAAAAAAACTCATATAGGTATACAGAAATTGCACACTTCGAATTTGATATTTTCGCTTCGAGTTCCTTACCTCTGCAGTAGGTATAGTAGCTCTTCCTCCAACGTCTCATCGCGTTAATTTTCTTATTGATGGTCCTTTCAACCTTCGCTCGATCATCCCCGTGCGCGCATTAATCCCCGTCGCGTGAGCCGAGTTCGAAGGCTCGGGAGAAGTCTGCGGACCGAAAGCGCGAGAAGTAAGCAAGCCAGAGTTTAGAAGGGAACAACAGAGAAGGTTCTCGAAGGTAGCACCGAGCCGGCCGATATCCTCGACGAAGAAGTGATGCAGGTCAGTGGCTTACTCCTACGCAGATCCACCCACACGCTGGCGCGGGCCTGCACACGCGCGCGCCGCGCGATAACAGTCGGTCGGAAAAATGTCGAACGTTGCTACTTCGAGATACAGCTCGCTGCTGGCACACTGTAAACTTGTCTTCTGGAACATGTGTGTCTCGATAGATAACATCCCGGTTAATTAAACGGCAAGCACCCCGACACGAGGCTCGTAGATCGTCCAATCACCTGCAAGCATGCGTGATTAGTTGCCTGTAAAAGTGGCCGATGAATTCATTAATTTCAAAATCGTATGTAGCGTTAGGTTTGATGTAACTCGGTCGATGACTATTTTCCTGCGAAAGCAAGGTAATGCTGGGGTCTTATCGCTAGAATATTTTGCCGGTCCGATATCGATAGAATAATCCTTTGTGGCTTGCGTTCGGTTCAAAATAGGATCGGAAGGTTTTCGAAGTGACGCAAGCGAGGGGAACAAGGTAGAAAGTTGTTACTTTTCAATGACTTTCTAGCAGCGCCCACGATGATCGTTGTCGCGATCGCGCGCGCACGGCTATCCAGCGCAACTACTTTATCTTTGCCTGTCTGTCTGTCGCATGCACAGGCATTTGCAGCGGCACGGAGAATTTCGAGTCTCGATTTTATCAGCTCGCGTGCAGACCAGCCTGCCAGCTACGAAATGCACCGTGCATTGCCACAATTAACGTTAATTTGATTCTGCGAGTAATTTCTCTGACTCGTGTTACTCCTGAACAGGTTTAATCAAATATATTCTTTCTAACGAAAAACCTCCGAGAATAAATCCGCAGTTTACAATTTCGATGCATGCAGGTGATCAGCGATCAGAAGAAATCAGATTCGTGCCTCGATCAGTTAAAAACGCGGGTAGATCGTTAAGGGATACAATGGGCAACCCAAAGTACCTGAATTCGGGGATGAAAGCCAGCGATACCAACAGCAACCCCTTCTCGTAACTCCCTCCTGATTCCAACGCATTTTAAAAAATTCCCCCGCCACTACCGAACACCACGTCGATCCGAATCGCCTAATCCCTCCTCGAACCAACCCCGCGAATACAAAATCACCAAGAGCGTCTCTAGCGGCGTGGACTGTGAAAGTGGAGAGGAGGCAGGGTAGCACGGAGATGGTAATCGGAGCGGCGATACCCGCGCGTCCTCCTCTCCCAGTATCAGAGCTTGTGTCTTATATTAGACGCGGTCAAAGTGCAACGTCCTCCGGTCGGAGCGGGGTCGGCCGCGAGGGGTCTGCCACCGCGAATATTTCGAGTCACCCGCTGGTTCGGTTGTCCACCGAATCGGTTATTTGTATCGCGGCGCGTGCGCGGGCTCGCGGAAAAACGCGAAAGGGAGGCTAAATCGGTAGAAAAGAGGCGAGACAGGGCGGTCGGGAGCGATTGCTCCGCTAGCTCCACTCAGCTTCGGCCGAGCTCTCGGGCCGAGAGTGCGGGTGAACGACCGCTCACTGGGACAGCCAGGCCGTTGCATCGGAATCGCATACACGATGCATTCGTCACGTACCGCGGCCGTGTGCAGGTGAACGCGATCTCGCCGATTGATTTTTAGCCCCCCCCCCTCCCCTCCTGTTTGACCTCTCGCGCTGCCCCTCTTGCCCCCCTCCTCCGCAGAGGCTGATTAATCCTTTTTGTTGCGAGGCTGAGATTAGTCGAGGGGAGATTGAATGTGGGATGCAGTGATAATGAGGTGACGGAAGAAAGCTGTTGCGAGGGATTGAAATTTCGGGAAATCTTCTTCTCCGCTGGTTTTATTTATTTATTTATTTGTATATATGGGAAACCCTTCGGTACAAATAGAGAATAGAGGCAACCAGTGTAGAGGATTAATACATAAAAGTAGAAAGAAAAAAATTAAGAAAATAATGGAAGAAAGATTTAGTGCCAAGATAGAAAACAAGCAGAAAAGAATTGCTGCGATTCGACGAGTTGCTGGCACGTGTATGTAAAAAATATTTCGAAGTAAATAGGGATGAACCGAAGGGTGGAGTTAAAAGCAGCAGGTACCTTGCTTACTTTGAGCGAATCTAACGCTGCGATTTCTCACGCGCTCCTGGGACTAACCGTTCTCACTATTAACTTAATACAAAACGTACGCCGAATTTATTTAAATCTTCGACGCGTTCAGATCGCGTTCTTCGGACCTGGGCGAACTTTCTCGGGCAATTCAGGCATCCCGAGCCTCTTTCGCGCTCACAATACGCGACCTTGTGACCGAATTTTTTTTCCTGTAACACACATTGCCCAACATGGGCTAACCAACCGTTGCGCAATGGCTCGCCACTTTGCGCAAGCTGACAATCGGTTGGCGAGCGTTGATTCGAGAAAAATTCGGCAACAATCTCTCGCCTGTATTTATTATTATTATTTTCGCCCGCCGCGAAAATGCGTCCGCGCGTGGCTGCATTATCGTGGCCTTGCCGCGAAGTGGGCTCTCAATTGGCGCGTTGAAATTTGAAGAGAATTCTCGAAATTGCGAAAGGAACGTGGCCACTTTCTGCCGAGGGAATTCCACGGTTCGCGATTTATCCAGGAGATTACTGTAACCAAGGTAACCTGCTAAAGTTTTCAAGCTCACTTGGTTCCCTTATTCTTATTCATTCCATTCGTCGTACACACAGGCTCCCCTAATTATATCACTGTGCACTTAAATAAAAAAATATCCTTTCCCTCGTACCAAATAACTCGCCAACAAACCATTCTCTGCACGAACTCTCCAGCATCATCCCAATACGAAAGTGACAAAGGAACATCCTGCAAGTGCCTCGAGAACAATGCCCTATAAAATTCCACTATTGCCTCCCCCAGCCGTCGGATGTTCGGGAAATTTGTGCCGAGCTCGAATTGCCATTTCGCTGTGGATGCCCTCCGTTCGCGAGGACGACGCAAGGGAGAATCGTAATCGAATTCGTCGCAAAAGCGTCCACCGGATCGTAAACTTTCCAATATGCGGCTGGGTTTATGCATCGGTTGCTGCCGCAATAGGAAACGCGCCTGCACGCTGCTTTCCCGCTCGTAATCGCGAGGCCGACGTTTTGACGCAAGATCGCGTTTGCCCCTTTATGATCAATTAGCTGCAGAAATCGGCGAGCGATAAAGTTACGCGCCCAGGCGAGACAGCCCCTCGGACGTTCTATGATCTTCGATCGATCCTGCCCCGCGCCGCTGACGCAAGCGATCGGATCGCTCGAATTCGTCGCGCGCAATAAACAAACCAGGCATTCATGCGTCCCGCGTTACTCGTCGGTCAATTTAGAGTTTACGAGCTTCGCGAGATGCTCAGTCTCGTAAAAGCTTCGCCGTGGCCAATAAATTGTCGATTCGAAGACTGCGAGAAGTTCCATCGGTATCCAGCGCGGGGGGGGACCTGTTGCGTGTGTCTCGCGATAACAAACTCTCCGATCGGTTGCTAAATTACGGCGAAGCGTAACAGTTA
This sequence comes from Andrena cerasifolii, assembly GCF_050908995.1. NCBI lineage: Eukaryota > Metazoa > Arthropoda > Insecta > Hymenoptera > Andrenidae > Andrena > Andrena cerasifolii. The sequence continues at coordinate 8,825,448 of NC_135123.1, forward strand.
ATGGTGTAATTGGCGGTTGGGAAACATGTCCATTAGTAGTGTCTTTGGTGGCTGCGCAGAGAAATTGAATGGGTATTGGGCTTTTGGTGGTCGGGTGTTGAAAATATGTCGAAGAAGAGAAGGAATGGTAGATATCTCTGTGAAGCTTTAAGTCCTAGCGTTAAATGATTGAATGCATTAATTGGTGAAAAAATGATTAACCACGATCGTTACCTATTCCTCGGCGCTGACCTTTGACGAGCGCGATTTCGACAGCCTTGCGCAGGGCAGCAATTAGAGCGAGTATGATAGTCGAGGCTCGTGCTCGTGGAATATCATTAACACGTTTAGTAGCGGCTGGTTAGAGTCTTTTGAGCTCGATTAATTACCATGGAAAAGGGTAGGCCTTGCTCGGTTCACATGATGCTTTGCTGGTTACCGTGTACTGATAAAGCATAAAAAATGTACCCTATGCAACTGCATGCACTTTGGCTGCATAATGTTCTGCGAAGGTGGAAAGGTGGAGCATTGAAAACCTTTCGATATTTACCTCCTACCTCTATTCTCGAAACACACACTTTCCAAGAGATTCCTAATAAAATCGAAGCAACTGAAATCGAATCCCCGATTCACGGGGCTCGAGTACCTTCAAAATTCTAATCGTCTTCCATGCCATCCACCCTCCACTTATCTCGAACGTTGTTCCACGCGGTCAGTGTTGAATTTCCGAAGAGAAAAGCTGACGCGGGGTGGCAAAAAAACCAGGAGAAACGCGTACACTCTAGCGGTCGAGGAGCATTCGCTTATTCACCCCTTCACTTGGGACGCAGCAATCTACGGCTCGCTGCGAGTCGAGCCACGCAGTTAAGATCTCATCCAGGAGTTTGTTGACCGCTCCAATAAAGCGACGACGACGATAATTACCCAACGTCTTGCGAGCAGCGTGCATGCGCCGCGTTCGCCATTATTAAGAGGGTCCCGCGCGACGAATCAATTTGCTCGAACTTCCAATGGATCTTCGACACTTGGCTGACTTCCCACGGCGACGGTGGTAATGGAGACCGGTGAAACGCCGCTAATTAATCGTACCCGCGTAAACGTCCACTTCAACTTATAATCTCAAAGGTACCCACCTCGGAAGAACCTCTCATATTAGACTCTGATCTTGGTATGGTCCAGGATCCATATCCCAATCAAGAAGCATTAATAATAGTGAAATATATTGTTCAATATTTAAAAGTCTCGTGCGAAATCTCAACGTGGATTCGCAACTTTACGAGTACAGCTGACAGATTCATGGTCAGAGAGGTAGGTGGTGGATGAAAGGGGAAGGAAGAAATAGCGAGCAGCAAAGTCAATTGAATCCGACGATTCTTAATTTCAAGTATATCCTGCCGTTACGCAATTTCGCGAAGCATTAGAAAGTGGATGCCGGTTACATGATCGGTATAGCACGCGGCTGGGTGCGTGCAACTGGGTACTGCAGATTTTCTTTCTTTTTTTTTCAATTCACCCGTTTCGTGCATTCAGCTGAGCGTATTTCGTAATCGCGATGCTAGCAACTCTAATTACTTAACAAACGGTGTTTAACCGCGGGGAGAGTTGCGCAGATTTTGAGTCGCGGGGTTGGTCGAGGGGTCTTCTTGAACCTGAGGTTTACGAGGGTCGGATCGGGTGGAGTTGCATCTGCGGGGGTGTATCGGTGGTTGTTGAATGATTGAAATGTTTCTGTGAATGGTGAGTAGAAGCGCAGCCAGTTGCGAGGCGTAACAGAGGGTGGTATTTACCTCCCCTCCAAATAATTAAAAATTACCAAGATGAAGTATTTCGAAAACAGCTGAAAGTAGCCGCTGAGCAGAGTGGAGTGTCGCCAAAATGAAGAACAGAGGAAGCATGTACACTAAACAGGTTTCTCCAAGCAAACCTTGGCGGAATCTTAATTAGCACCTCTGGTGGCCGCGCAATATTTGATTTCTCGCGCGTTCTTCGGGAGGACGCAGGCATTTGAAGCGCAGAGTAAATAGCGTCGCGTACTAAAAGCAGAGTCGAACGATAATAAACGACATTTGCCGCGATGAGTGACGCTCGACGTCGCCTCGGGTCTGTGCTATAAGGCGAAAGGTTGCCTGGAAAATCGGCGGCTATTTAATTACCGGCCAATATCTGGCGCAGAATGTGGGTAACTGGGTCTCGTCCCTGTTTCGCAACGGCGCTATAGAAGCGTAGGCCTCGCCGCGGTAGGTTGACTGGAAAGATCGAGCTGGGAAAGTCTCTACCCCAGATTCGAAGTTGGTAACCGGGCGAGATGCTCGAGCTGAGTGGATGAATGGGTCGGACCGGACGTCCGATCCCGTGGGATAACGTTCAAAAGTGATGGATCTCGTCCGCCAGTAGTCCTCCAGAGATTTCATGGTCGATCGTCGGAGAAAGAGCGCTTACTTTCGTGAAAATAACACTTTTACAGGATCCAACGAACGTGACACGCATTTCCGTCCATTTTCACTAACGATCCTCGTGCCTTTCTGTTTCAGGTGAGTAGACACCTGCTGGCTGTATCGACTGTACTCGTATCGACTGTAGCCTTTGCGACCATCTTCCCCAGTGAGTACATACCTGCACTTTTTATTGAGAAAGAGGGAATGGAGGCTGTAAGTGGGACAGAATCAGCTGTTGCCACTTTAATATCCACTGTCACTTATGCGTAACTTCACGGTGTCGATCTCCGCGAGCTTAAGAATTCAACTTTCTTTGGTATTTATAAAGCACCGAGGAAACTGTACCGCTCAAAGATCTCCATTGCGGGTATTTGCGACACGCTTATCTGGCGGGAAATTTGAGAAAGCTCCACCGTGGATTTAAGTTAGAATTCTACGTTTCATTCTGAATAGTACTTTGAAGCCACGTATAAAATAGTTGATTTTGCCCGCGCTGCAGTAATTGCTCTATTCTTCGGCACGTGATTGGAAAGTGGCTAGCCGACGGTGTATTTTGTCGGTATGGCGGGCTAATTCGCCGATTCGAATAGGATGTCGAGAGTCGGTGACCGGCGACGCATACCAGCGCGGCTCGTTGAGCAATTGCATCTGCAACTGGCGGCTGCATCTCGCTCTCGCGCAGCGTGCGGGCAACGATTACGCGACGCAGCGTTTTCGAAACACCTCCGCAACTTCGCGGGCCGACTTCGTTCTGGTTTCTGCGCCCGATCCTCTCTCTGTCTCTCGTGGGAATATGGTAAATTAGAGGCGTAAACGGATCGATGCTCGTTAGAGGAATAGCGCGCATACTCCTTCGCGCGAAATTAGCAATTGCCCATTGATGGACAGACGGTTTCACTGGCAGCAGGGTATTGCGAGTATCTTGTACTTAAATCACTTGATCGTTGCATTACAGAAGTGAGAGCATCGGAACATTGGGTTTTAATCAAACCAAAACCAACGAGACATCTATTACAATTTATTCACCAGTGATTTATATAAGAACAGCTAATACCACAGTGGTACTTTCCCTGCCACAGATTCCGCAACCCTTACCCCAGCGCGGTCCGCCACGAAACCTTCGAAACTCCTGAAAGAAAGCCCCCCCAACAAGATTGCATTCGTCCCAGCCGCTGTCCCCTCGCAATTCTCGCTGCACGAATTTTTCTCCCAGAGCCTGGCGATGCTATCGTAACGCGAGGCGGTAATTTCAGCGTGCCCGGGGCTGTGCGATCGCGCGATCGTCTGGTAGAGCGGAAAAGATGGCGGGGCAGAAGGGGGTTGGTACCAGAAACGCGGAAACCGACGGCGAGCCGCACGTAACGCGCTAAAAGCCGTTTCGCTACCGGATAGTCAGATAAAGTTCTTTCACCCAAGACAGTCCCGTTCCGCGCTACTGTCGCAAGCGCGTTTTCACCGGCTGATCGCCGGGGGCCCATTTATCGATCGAACCGCGGTGGATTTATGCCCCGGTAATTTTATGGTAGCCGGTTTCTCGCGCGTTCCGCCGCGATATCGGCGCGCGTCCGTTTTCGCGGCGCGGAACGCGACCGGCCCCGGGTGGTCCCGATCCGGGGCCGCGATATCACCCCGCTGGTATTGTTGCCAGACGCGGCTCAATTCGGATGTGGCAGATAAATGAACCGTGCCGCCGCGACCGGGACGAATAGCGGTGCAACTGGTTCCAATGGGGGATTTTTAACGGCAGCTTTAATTCCCCGCTGTTGGCGCAATCGAGGCTCCAGCCGAATCGATTACGAAACGCTCTCCGTTTGATCGCGTTATCACTTCGGATCCCATTCGGCGGAATCGCTAGCTCCCCCTCGAAGCTGCTTGAACGTGGTCGCGACGTTAACTGTGTCTTGCTCAACGGTGCGTTCGTCTTTGTCTTAAGTGTTACACTCTGGGTACGTTTATTCGTGTTCCTCGACCCTTAAAGCCTGCCCTTAATGAGGGATATCTTTCTGCAGGCACATTGTACAATGCTGCGGTGTATTTATTAATAACGGGGGGATGTTCCGCTGTTTTGGTTCTCTCTTATCTCATGCGCACAGGATTTTTAATATTCCGCTGTGCTTCCCAAAGTCACCCGGTACTTCGGAGTACATCTATTGTTTCGCTGGGGTAGAATTCAGCGCGCCAATGATTTGATGAGTCCGGGGATTGTTGGTTCTCCAGAAACACCGCCAACGTCCCTTCCAAGACCGAGGAGCACAGTTAGACGCCAGTTTCGTAGAAGCGAACTGCTGTTTCTGTGAATCGAGGACTTGGGTGGCATCGCGTGGGGCTAGTAGTATCGCAATCGCGGCTTCGTTTATACCCCAGCGGTGGGATAGTCGCGCGGGAAAGTACAACCTGCTCGTCAAAAATTTCCCCGAGCCGCTCGGCGGTGGGTAGCTGTCGCAACAATCAGAGAAGACCAAGTCCCACGCGAGTCTCCTCTACTCGGGTACGTTGCACCGACGTATCTGTCCCGGCTGCTTGCATATCTCCCTGGCGGCATTGTCTCGATGCAAGTAGGCCTGCATCAGAATGCAATAAAATCGTCCCCGTGCCAGCCGCTGCCCGTAGCTACGTGGGCAATGGCGTGCGTGCGCACGTGTTTCGCGACTGTGCGCCGTTGCTTCCGCAGGTAAATGCGCTTTTCTTTTCCTCGCCGCGGGCCAACGTTTGCGGATTTCCAGTCAAATTGAATAAGTGCACTCTGTAGGATGAAGGAGCATTCTGCTAATCAAGCTTCAGTTTCGTTTGCGGCGGATTCTAGCGTCTTAGATTAGCACAGAGAAGTACGCAATAATAACCGGTACTTTATTCTGATATTTCTTGAGAATTACCCGCGACAGAAGGTGTTTTAGCGGCAATTACCGAGCAACGTGGAATTACAAACTGTGTAACGATAGAGATTCTTCCTGAAATCGTAAGAGAAATGGTAAGCGGAGGCTGTTAGCAACTGTGGACAAGCAGATTCCGACAGGTACCCATCCTCGGGGATGTGGAATCCGTTCCAGGAGAGGGTGACGGAAATCTTCCCCGGCGTGTCGAATGATTTACGAGTGCGCAACGTAGGCAGCCGTTCCTCGAAATTTATGGTCAGCGCATGAAGAGAGTGCGAAAACCACAGCCATAAAGTTTCGCCGCAACGCCGTAACCACTTGACTCCCGTCGCCAGCCATAAATTCTCTACCTGGCGACTTCGAACGTCGTGGACACCCGCGGCGGGCGTTGAAAATTTGCGAATTTTGCGAAAGGGGCCGGCCCGCTTCGACGGGGCCGCAATTCAGTCGGAATCACCCTGAGACATTTGCCATCGATTTTTTCCACTGATTCCAGTTGGAAAGTTTGGTCCAGTGTCCATTATCGTACGATTCGAAGCTATCTTATCTCACGAAATTTTAGTATTAATGCCCCTCGATACTCCCTCCTCAGATTTCTCTCAGTCCTTCGCCCTCCCAGACTGTTATCATTCCTGTGCTCGTTACGGCGGCATGCCCGCTTTGGTAACTTTCCAGAATTATGTGATATTTATGAAGTGTCTTCCACCCTCGGAGACGTTTAACCAAGTTTACGAAACGACCGGAGGCCAGGTTGGTGGGCTTCTGGCTCGCTGAGGATTGCTTTCACGGAGGGGAAAAAGTTTCCTTTTGCGCTCCGTCCGCGGAGCCCTCTGCTTTCCTTTTTCGTCGGCGATCGGCCGGAGAGCAGAGAGATTAGCTAACAGGTGTTCCAGGTAAAGCTGGCAGGATCGATTGCACGCCCGCCGTGCAACCTGCGATCCCTGAGTGATAAATCGTCTTTCTCTGGCCACGCTAGGTGGGCCGTGCTAGCTGCAGGTTAGCTTTGCACTTTTTTAAGGGAATTGCAATGGGAACTTCATCCTAATTGGCTTCTTTTCTGTCTCCCCAACTCGACTCGAGGTAGCTCAGGATTAAATCGACGAGGATTTGATAAAGGGATACAGTTACTAGCTAAGATAATAAATACAACTGCTTCGTGCAAACGGAACGGCAAGAAGTCATAAGGAAGGTGTATCCCACGCGAAAGTAGGCTTCCATCAACTGCAGCCACCAGTTTTGGTAAAACATTCGAACAGGAAGGATTAAAGGAGACACTGATAAAAGGGACCTGGAATCTCGTTGGGAATCTCCTTGATCGTTTAAGCTCAATCATGGCCGGTTTCTCTGCAACCGCGAGCCACAGTTAGGGTAGATCAGGCATCGATTATATTTAGAATAGTCACGTCGACTCTGCCAGCCTATAGTAATATATCCAATTCGAACCGTTTAGCGTTTAGTGGATCTGCAGGGTGACCATGATCTAGACGCGACCAAGTCAGCCAATGACGCGCTCGAATCATTTATTCCCAAGCCGTCGAATAAAACAATTAACCCTTGGCGAACCCACTCACGCCTGCCCCATTTTATACCCCTTGACCGATAAATATTTAAAGCGCGGCGTTCCCTGTCTTCGAATTCAGACTCCGCTAAATTAAACCGCGCTTGGCGGATGGCTCCGCGTGAGTTTCGGCTATGATCTCGCGGTGAAAGATAACGCGTAATTCACCAGATTCCAAGGGACGAATTATCGATTTATCGGCCGCTGGGGGAGGGGGAAAACGACAGGATGAAAGTGAAAGCGAAACTGGAGGAGCCTCGGTTGAGAAAGGAATCCAAGTGGCGCTAGAAGTACTCCCGTTAGACCACACGACACAGCCCGACGCACACCGACCACGGCACACTAACTGTCTATTCAAGGCCCGTAGTTAGGGCAGGTTAGGCTTGGACCGTGCCCAGTTTACATCAATTTAACTGTAACCTTCTGTCGTCCATCACTGGGGTTATTCCATCGAAATAGCTCCGGTTCGGAGAACCATGAGGTTTTATTTAAATCTCACGCGCAACAAAACAGGATATACACCGTATCGCCCCGCAGCTCCCGTTTAAAGTCGCCGATAAAGCCCGAGCGCAATCAGAAGAAACGAACAACACGTAGCGGCGATCACGAAAATTATCATATCGAAGTGGCCGCAAAAAAAAAAAAAAAGAAAGACTTCCGCGGCTCGGTATTAAAAATTATTTATCGACAGCCGTTCGAGTGGACCTCGCTGATAAGCAACTATCGCTGCCCCGGCGACAGCTTAACCGAAACACTATCAAGCAGTGCCCTCAGCAATTTATCAGGTTCATTACACTCAATTACCCCGGGGAAGGATTAATCAGCGGCATTGACGACGATATCGCGGTTCCTCTTTTTAAAAAAAGAAACGAATGGAAGCAGCGTGTTATCGGTCCCTTGGACGCGTTTCGGTGACGTCGGAACTCGGTGGACTGGTCGACGGTGTTAGATAATCGATGCAGAGGGATGGGTCTAATGGTGGCCGGGTCGAAGTTGCGGCAGGTTAGTCCCGGCCTAACCCAAAGCCGAATTAGGTGGGCCCTGGTTACCTGCGCGAGTCCCTCTCACCTGCCAGCCAACTTGTACTTTCAGCGGACGTAACCCACGTGCTTCGGCGAAGGTGTGCAGGCACGTACGCGCGCGTGAACGCGAGTGGCTTGCCAGGGGTTAAGCAGCTTTCACTCTTTGAGTGTTAGTGAGTCAACGGAGTGGCAGGGGAACGCACCGTGCTCTCTGATTGTGTATCACACCGATCAGGAGCGTATCCTTCGGCGCCACATGCAAGCGTCGCGGCTGGGGAGTGTATCCGGCGAGCTTCTCGGGCTGGAAACTTACGTTTCTGAAGGCACAGGTCAGGTGAAGTTTCCAGAGCACTCGTAGAGTGTCGCAATGGCTATTCTACTCTGAATAGCTCTGAGGAACCCTAAGAAATGAGCTGGAACTTTGTAATTTCGATACTCGCTGACAGAGGGAACAATAGAAGCCTCTTCGAGTGGAAGGACTTCGGAGGAGTACTTAAGGCACATTCTATTACATAAATGGTACCCCTCGAAGGCCAAGCCACCGAGTGCTCCTCGCTGTTCATTACGGGAACGTTCTTGAAGACTTAGCATTGCGGCTCGATTATCTTTTCCCTGCTTTTGGGAAGCGAAGGACTTGGATCGGGGTGTATTAATTCGCCGGGATTAGAAGCTCGCTCGCCCTTGATCTTGACTCGGATTTTCTAAACGTTGTTTGCCGCTTGAGCTTGGAATTCTAAGTCGGCGTGGGTATATTTGGCGCGAGGTTGACGTGGATAAAATAGGACCACTGATTTCATGGTGACCTCTGCGATCCTTGGCTAACGAATTTATATACATACTTTGTTTCGCGGGCGTTAGGTCCGCGACAATACACAAGCGGTTAGCGAGACTCTATGCACGCGTGCATGCATAATAAAGGCTAGGCCAAGCCTCTTCGCGCTGCTGATAAAGATCCTTGATCCTAATGACGGGTCAACCGTGCCAATTGGCCATAGGGACGGAGTCGGCTGTGCCTTGAGGATGCTATCGGCGCTTAATCTCGCGACGATAAGCCAGAGCCGTTATCATCCTAGCCCGCGGTCGAAAACCAGTCCCTGGGAGACAAATTTTCGGGAATACATTCTGTCAAAAAAGTACCAGGAATTGATGAATGAAACACAAAATATGTATTATTCATCCAAATTTATTGTATCGCCTTCAAAGTAGACCCCTTTCGAAATAATACGCTTATGCCAACGAAGAACCCAATCATCGAAACATTTTTTGAACGCATTTTTCGGAATCAACTTCGGTACTCGCCGCGAATTCTCTTTTATGCCATCTATCGACCGAAAACGGGTGCCTCGAAGTGGTAATTTCAGTTTTGGAAAAAGAAAAAAGTCGGCCGGAGGCATATCAGGGGAATACGGTGACTGCTCGACAAGATTTCTTGAGTTTTTCGCCAGAAATTCGTTCGCGATAATAGCCTCGTGAGATGGTGCGTTATCGTGGTGCAAAATCCATGAGTTTGCTTTCCACGAATCTGGTCTTTTTCGACGAATTTGCTCTCTCGAACGCCGCATAACGCTCAGATAATATTCTTTATTTACTGTCTTACCTCGCGGCAAGAATTCCGAGTGCGCAACACCGCGGTAATCGAAAAAAACTGCCAACATCACCTTCGCTTTTGATCGACTTTGACGTGCTTTTTTCGGTTTCGGCTCAATTGGAAGGCGCCATTCCGAAGCTCGTTGACTGGTTTGCATGTCAAACTCGTAAACCCATGTCTCATCACCAGTTACAATGCGTTTTATGAATGTGGGGTCGGAATTGACTCGGTCTAACGTGTCTTCAGCGACCTTAACGCGATTGAGTATTTGCAGAAAATTCAGGTCTTTCGGCGCTAGTCGAGCGGCAACGCGTTTCATGCCCAAACAATCGTTTAAAATGCTACGAATTGATTCGCGAGACACAGAAATTTCGGTGGCTACCTCTCTCAGACTTAAAAGACGACTTCCAGCCACCATTTCCTTTACTTTAGCGATGCGAAGTTCAGTCGAAGACGTTGATGGCCGACCAGAGCGAGGCAAATCTTCCACCCCATCTCGACCGCTTTTAAATGCACCGTACCACTCATTCGCGCGTGTTTTTGATAAAGTCGATTCACCGTAAGCCTTACGTAACATTTTCAGCGCTTCGGCACGCGAAATTCCATTTGCAGTGCAAAATTTCAGACAGATTCTTTGTTCGATATTTTTATCCATTGCAAAAATCGCAAAACACGCTTGAGATGAACTGACAGAATGGCGCGCTGTAAACAAACTAAATGACAAGTGACGCTGAAACTCCGCGTGAGTATAGAGGACAGTTGTGCCAACTTAGCGACAAAAAGAATCTCAACAATCCCTTTAAGCGAGCTTTTTAAACGATCGATTCCCGGTATTTTTTTAACAGAATGTACATCGACTACCAGCGAGAAGTAACTTGCATCACAGAGAAACTTCGGATTCGAATATTACTGTCGCGACGATTTCAAGCGCGCGACCAATGAAACGAATTCAAATGAAATATTAACTTCTGCGGGAGCATTGGGGGATAACCGTAAGGGTTGGTTTCAGCCGTTCGGCGTGAATTTACCCAGCGAAGAAGAATCGCTCACAATTTCATGAACGGGGAATGTTGAGAGCGCGATCAGCAGCTAATAGTGAGCTGCAATTACGTTCCGCGAATGACACTGTATTGGAAGACTGGTGGAAATCAAAGCGTGGCGATTCAAAAATGGCGGGTGGCGCGCGAACCTCGCGGTACAGCCGTGCGAGTAGCGGTGGAGCGCGCAGGCGCCGCGAAGCCGCGGCACACCACGCCGCGACGGACTCACTCGCGCACCGCATCGCACGCTACACACAACATATCATCTAATAACGTGTGCGAGCCTCGATTTCGCAGTGATCGCGATTAACCACGCGGTCGCCGTAGAAAAACACCCGCTCGCCTCGGCATACCCGTGTTGTCGTTCGTGTCCGCGCGATAAGACAGTGTGCACCCGACTCGAGTTAGCCGCTCGTTTCTTTTCCACCGCGTAAACTGTCCGCGGAGCTCGCTCGTCCATCAAAACAAACTCGCGCCGCGTCGTTTTTGCGCCGGGTGAATATACCCGACAAACGGACCACAGTGGAATTGTCAAGAGAGAAAGAGAGAGAGAGAGAGAGTGAGAGAGAAAGAGAGAGAGTGAGAGAGAGAGAGAGAGAGAGACAAGAGAGAAGTAGCGAGTCGGTTTTGGCTGTCGGCACGGTCCCGCGGGCTCGCATGAGGTCGCGTCGTGTTATGCCAACCGCAGGTTTGTTTACACGTGAGACTATCGGCGGGACTATCGGGACGGGAGGTCGCTGACGGCCGCACGTAAACGGGAAAAGTAGAGCCAGTGAAAACGAGACACGGAAGGGGACTGTCTGTGCCGAGAGATGACCGTGCAAAAGTTCAAGCCCCGCGGCAGCGCAGCGGAGGAGCAACAGCCGTCCGGCGATATTCTGTCGCCGTCCAGCGAGCCGCTGGACAACGACAAGGAGCAACAGCAGCCGAGCCAGCACTGTTACCGTGGTGCGCCGCAGGACAGCGAGAATCTGCTTGGACGAGTGTTGGCCGGTAAGCCCGCGTCACAATTTCGATCTGTAAAAACCGAAGGCATGCTCGCTCGGCCTGGGTACGAGAGGGAGAGTAGATCCGGCCGTTCCTCCCTCGTTCCTCTCGATCTCGCGACGGTGCAGCGGGGGGTGGTGGTCGCGCGCGTCTGTCTAATCTGACGAATCGGCGCGGGGGTGAGAAAAGAGAGAAGAAGAAGAAAAAAAAGAAAAAAAAGGAGCGTTCCTAACCTAGCGCGTAGAGGAGGATTCAGGTAGGAAGGAATAGAGAAAGAGGCGGTTTCACTTTCCAGCGGGGTTGGAATGTAGGTCGCGGGGCCCGGGACGAGGCTAGTTCGTTGCCCTCGGTCGGCGGCCTTCCACTCGGCGCTCCGGCAATTTTTCTCCCTCCACGCCGCCTCCTTTCTCCCTCTCTGTCCCTCGAACGCCGCTCTGCCTTCCCTCTCCTCTTTCTGCTGACGGTTCTAGCCTAGATAGTGGAGCCTCTCTATCGCGGGGCTCCCACCCTAGACTTCTCTCTCTCTCTCTCTCTCTCTCTCTTTCTCTCTGTCCTCCCGCCCCTTTTAGAACGAGCGAGTACCCGCGGTTATCCATCTCCGTCTGGTTCGAGACGCTTCCACGTAGGCTCTCCTTGTCCCTCCCCTCCCAGCGGCCGTGTCTCGCTCTGGCCTGAACTCTCGGTGAACTCTCGGCTCTCGGCGCTGTTATAGAGAGGCATAAGTCGGTCTCTTTCCCTCGCGGCGGTCCGTAGAACAGGAAAGTAGGTCGGTGGGGCCTTGGCGCGAGGCTAGTTCGTTCACCCTGCCTGGCCCGTAACTGGGGCAAGATGAAATTAACCGAGCGGCCACCTCGCCCCACCGCCTCCTCTCGCCTTCTCCTACCTCCGTTCGGCAAGTAGAGTGAACTCCGCGACTCGTGTGGCCAATCGCCGCCAGGCCGGTTCAACAAACTCGATCTGGGTCCCTGCCGACCCGCTCGTCCCTCGCGCCTCGCAGAGTAGTTTAGCTGCTACTCGACCAACCTCCTCCCACCCACCGGCTATCATCGAAGGTCACCAACACACTCTGCCCTCCCGTTCCTCACCTCCCCCCCCCCCCCGCCCAACCCCTCGCCGCTGCCTCTCCCGTCGCGTAAAAGAGAGACCGATGCGCGCCGCTCTTTGTACAGTTACAACGAGCTCCGTTCATAACCGCTCCCTCGCCCACCTCTTTGTTCGCGCCGCGGCCTCCCTCGTTCTCTATTTTCGAACGGGGGTCCACGCTATTTTTCTGGACGCGCGACCGGACGGCTCGCTTGCGCTCCCAGCACCGCCGAGGGTTAGGTAAACGAGCCTCTAATGAGGTATTAGGCGGTCGGGGTATTACGTGCGTCGCGGGTGGGACGGGGGCGAGAGAGTCGTTTGGGGTGAAGGGTGGCAATTGTCCTAGTTCGAACAGTGTGTTCTGGTCCCTTTGGTACGGGAATATGGGTTAGTCCGTGGAGTTGTTTTTTTTTTATTACGATCTTGATCGTGCTTTTTCCATCGGACCTACTATATCAGGGGTAGATAGTAGGGGATACCGGGGCAGATTGTAACACGGGGTAAATTGTAACAAGTGAAATCTTTTGAACGACAAATCTGAAACACACAGCATCCGAGAGCTGCTTCACGATATCAGCAACGTCGGTTTTAGTGACAAACGAGCGTTATGTATTCAATTTGTGGTTATAGCCCAGAATTTTAGTATTTAGAGCACGCAAGTAAATGTTGTCTTAGCAGTTTTATTTCAATTAACCGTCGTTAGAAACCGTTTGAATTTTTCTCGTTTGCTGAGATAAAACGCAAAAATTCAAGCTCGGGGTAAATTGTAACAAGCTACTAGTTACTCCGCTCTAAATGGTAATGAAGCAAGCTATTTGCTGACACACCGGAAAAAGATGCTCTAGACGCACAAGAGAACAATCGAGAATCCAAAAAGTATGAAAAAAAGTATAAAGACAAAAGTAAAGAAAACGAAAAAAAAGATTTTGATAGAATCAGATGAATAAGCAATTATTGTTTAACTCATGTATATCGTATGTTTAATAGCGATATGTGTTTTCATTTATATTCTTTAGAAATATTTATTTGTGTTCATATTTGTATTTAAATAAGAAAAAAAAAGATGTGTTACAATTTACCCCGGGACTGGGGCAAATTGCAACAAAGGTTCAGATTTGCTTAAGACGAAGCTAGATATCTAAGTGTCCAAGATTTTGTCACGTACTTTCACGCAATTAGTTCACCACGTATGTAAGTAGTAAATCACGCAAATAATTTCCCGATTGAGGAAAACACTTTCGAGAAAAAACTGTGAAAACTTTTTTGTTACAACCTGCCCCGGTCTACCATTACCCAGGGTCCAAGTGTCATAGTTCTATAAACGTGGACCATTATCTTCCTTGCACCCCCTACATCGAGTAATTAACATGCGGGCGATCCGTTTCGAGTTGCGTGAGTGCTCTCTCTCTCTCTCTCTCTCGCTAAAGAGAGAGAGGTTTCCTGTGACGAGAGCGAATACACTCTCGTCGCACGCAACGGGCAGCGTACGCACACAGTTCCGTTGAACCGGCTGAGAATTCTCCTCGCAGGCCCCGTTACGTAACTCCGCGATAGTGAATTACGTGTGGACTACCTACTCGCGGTCCCTCCCACCCCCTCCCCTCGGCCCCCTTTCTCTCGACGGTTTCTTTTCCCCCGGCGGGGAGATCTCTCCTCCTGTGTCCCCTCGCTCGGAGAAAGTACATTAACCGCGCTGCTGGACCGTGGATCACTCTCGCTGGTTGCCGCGGAATGCTTTCACCGGTTTCCCCGCGCGCGCTGCTCCTCGGCCGCGTTGCATCCGCCCGTCGGTGCACTGACCTGCGTCAACCAGCGTAACTACGAGCTGGCTCGAGCGCGGCCCGCCGATCGAACGCGCCGCGATCCGCTCGGCCCGCCAGATCCCGAGCGGATCTACTCATCCGCGCGATAGAAACGGCCCCAGGCGCCTGCACGGCGATCGCAGCCGAGGGCCTCGAGGCGATCTCTCGGGGCCGAGAATGCGCGTTTGATCGCTTCGCGCAACCGAGGACCGCCGCGCCGCGAGTCGCGTAATTTTAGCAACGGTGCAATCCGCTGACGCAACTCTTCCTTCGGACCTTCTTCGTGCCTCGGCGCACGCGATTCTGGGGGTTACTCGTTGTCGCCGAGGTGATTTCGAAACATCAGCGAGATTCACACCGCGAGGCGAGCACCGTGCTCCGACGCTTGGCAGACGGGCCTTCGCCACGTGGCTTTTGTACCAGGGGGGTGGAAGCTTGATTATCCCAGCGGTGGTTGGCATAGTAGAATCGCGAGCTAGAAGTAACATAGAAACTTCGTTCTACATAGTAATAGTCCCATTTCTTTCAATTACCAAGTCGAACAGTTCCTTCCAGGTGGCATACAGTATGTAACAAAAGTAAGTAAACACGAAAGTTTCGAACGTTTGAATAGATTTTTCTGAAACCTAGAGCTAGGTATCCCAGCAACGAAAATAGCAGACGTTAGGGCGACGACCCCCAATTGTTATTCCTATTTGGAGCACAAGTTTCTTTTACGCGTTAAGTTTATTTTACGAAATTAATTAGAACATATATATTACAAGGTTACGGAAGTAAGTAAACAGCTTTGGTTTTTCATTTTGTATTCCGTTCCTGAAATGTATTTTTGAATTACCTCTTATAGACTTATAGATTCTACCAATCATTTCGATGTATTAAGGTTATGTTGATATATTATTAAAATATATTTTCAGTCCTGTAAATATCTCTTTGGCATTTGCGTTCTTTCGTTAAGGTCGGAAAAATGTCTCAGCGGAAGCATTTAACAAACGAGGAGAGAAGAATAGTAATTAAAATGAAAGATGAGGGCAAGACATGTAGAGAAATAGCTAGCTTTTTTAATAAAACACCAGCAGCCATTTTTAAAATTGTTAAAGCGTATAAGAAAGATGGAATATCAGCTTTACCAAGACCGCGACGTCCAAAAGTCACTAATATTCGAATAGATAAAAGGATAGTTAATATTTCACCATCAGATCCCTTTTTATCTACATCAAAAATTCGTACAAAATTATTAAACGAAGGTAAAAGTGCACTTCACGCATCATGCATTTTTATTTTATTTAAAAACAGATTATTAATTAGTGAAAGTTTTATTAGTATAGTTATTTCAGTAGTCTCGTGTAATATCAATAAATATATACTTTGTTCTATGAAATTAAACACTTCGATACAATCTTTTGTTTGCTAGAACTCCGACTGTTTACTTACTTCTGTTACATACTGTACGTTCGCAGAATTTCTAATCCCCACCAACCTTGCCTCCTTTTCAGTAGTACGAGCGCACGGTATATCCGCCATGGGGGTCCCTCGCCATTTTCGTACCTAAAGCAAAGTGTCCTTTGTCTTTGACGTGCACCAGCGAAATCCACGCAGGGTAAACCAACCAGTAATTGACCGCATACCAGTGAATGACCATTAGGCAAGGCAGTGTCAATTATAAATTTAAACATTACTACATGTTTATAAATGGAGTGTAGTTGCACTTTTAATATCCTATATTTTTAGTTACGCGTATTAAGCAAACATTAATAAGTACAATTCTTATTAAAAGTATGCGGTCCACACGTTTTGCATTTTATATTTTTTTTTTTTAAATTACGATAAGAATAAGTAATTATTTTTCTAGAAATTTCAAGAAAAATAAATTTAAATGCAATTTCAACAGTTTTTGTTGTTGTTGTTATACATAAATATATTCAAGTATTAATCTCAAAGGTCCAGAGATTCAACAATTCGGTCGTTCACTGGTTGGTTCACCCTATTCCCCCGCTCAACGTTTCTCCCTCTCGCCGAGAGACCCGCGCTTTTGTCTAATCGCGAAAGGCCACTGGTAGGGACGCAGCGCATCGTTGGTTCTGGGTTACGCGGAGGGGCCTGCAGGAATGCTCTCGAAGACACACCGGCAAAGGATAACGCGTAGGAGGGCGGGAGGGGGTAGGAAAAAAGCTCGTTTCGACACCGCGCGAAACTCCGTCGGGCATTTTCTAATTGCGCTTGTGCTGACGACTGGCTAACCTCAAAAGCAAGACACACGGGCAACGGCCTGGCCTCCTCCCGGTCCCCAGTGACCTCGATTGATGCGCCGTGTCCTCTCCCAGTCCACGATTACCCTCCTCCCCCGCGTTGCCTAGGCTCGCCCTCCTAACCACCCCCACCCCTCCAGCTGAGAGAGGCGCGTTGACTCGACATCGCCCAATCAGGAACCGGTTCGTCGACTCTCTGAGCTGCTCTTGGGGTCGTTCTAATCTCGCAACGTCCCTACGCCACAAGCCAAACCGACGAGAAGCCCGATAAGAGTACGATCTGCCCTCACCTCCCACCCACCGCCTCCCCACCCCCTAATCTGTTCTCGTCTCTTTTTCTCGCCTTTATATATTCCACTCCGGCCGGCTCGGGCCGCGTACAGCGCATCCATCCTCGTTTCCTCTTTTTCCCTCCCTCGCGCCTCCACCAGCGCGCCAAGGTGAACAACCTCGAATCGTGTCGTGGCTCTTATCGTTCGCGAGCTTGGACCCTTATCGAGCGAGCGCGCGTTTCGCGCTTCTTCCACGGAGTTCGCTGAACCGCGGGAGAATTCAGTCTGCCACTTGGTCCAGGGTGTGAGGGATTAGACCGGAGGGGCGGTGAAGAAGCTGATGCTCGCGAGGAGTAGGGGACGAAGATTCAAATTGCTTTCTTTTGGGGTGGAGTGTCGATATCGCAGTGGGGGTGCTCGGGGATCCGCATTATTCGGGGGGATGCATCATTGCTGTCCGGAATGCTGTGAAGTCTTTTGTTCGAGGGGAGCGTGAAAGCCACGGGATCTTGTGGCTGTTGGGTAGGCCGCAGAAGCGAAGGTGAAAAGTAGCCACGGGCAGCAGTTTCCGTCACGGAAACACAATTCCGTTCCAATTCCCCAGTTTCGAAAATCCTGGCGGCCAGGTTTGCGACAGCCTGTCCTTCGCCGCTTGGGTATCTCACAGGCCAGAAACTTTCGAAGCTGGCTGAGAACACGACACCGAGCTGCATAATTTCCCATCACGGTTGCAATCGCTCGTCTTCGAAGTGATTCACGATTCGACGGTCGCTTTCACCGATCGTGCTCGATGCTAGAGGTACAAAGAAGTCGTAGACACAAAGAAGCCGGGTGGCTACCTGTTGGCTCCGTGCAACTGCGAATCCTAGAATCTCCGTTTGCGTTCTCGTTGAGTTTTTTGCCAGGGCCTCTCGCATCCTTGCGCGAGAAATGAAAACGTCGGAAGATTAAAATAAGTAATCGTATTGCTCTATCGATCTTCTCTAACACCCCCGGAGCTACCGTGTCTCCGGATTGAGACAGAAAGATCGACTAACGTTTACCACGTTTGCGTTCTTGAATCGAAATAGCGGAGATGAGATTGAAAAGCGAGACAGACAATGCGCACGACCCTCAGAGAGCCTTGCCTTCTTTTCCCACGCTTTTTTTCCAGCGTCCTTGCCCGGACGCTGGAAACGTGTTTACGTTAACGCCAGGATGATCTGACCCAGTTCCCTATTTCCCTTCGCCTGCGTGCCCTGGTCAGCGAAATGGGAGAAGTCTCGCTCACGCCTCAAACTAACCGCGTTTCGTGCTTCGGGACAATCGGCACGAGGGAAACGTGGGAAAGTAAGCAACCGAGCTTAGGGCCGTGAGGTAGTTTGTCTCACTCTGCTCCCGGTCATCCCAATGACGATAGCACGGAGGCCTAAATAGCATCGTATCACTTGGATATGCGAAGTGCTACTGCCACTTCGAACTTCAATTAATATCAATATTCGCGCATACATTGCGGTGTGATTGTAAGTGCTGTATACGAACGCGCCTCACAAATTTCACAGTTTTAGGTCCCACGCATAGCATCGGTGCTTAATGTGTCAATTTGTTGCACCATTTCTTTCATGCAGCTTTCAGAGGGACTTGTGTCTTATTGGATATCGACTGCTTTAAAATTTGTTCGTGAAGCAGTTAATATTTCCACCAGCGTGCACTCAGAATGTCGATGGGAGTTTAGTCGGTCGCGTAGGAGACACTGTCAACGTGCAACAGCTCTGGTGCATTGTCCTCTATCTTTTTTATCCTGCGCGAGTGTGCGCCGATCGGGTAGTCACGGTTCACTGGGAAGAAAGTAAGAGTGGTCTGACCAGGAAGTTAAAGCATTGGCGAAGGCGGTTCGTCTGGATGCCGATGAAAGGGAAGTGCAGGCCGAGGAGTAATTTCTCCCTCTCTCTCTCTCTCTCTCTCTCTCTCTCTTTTCCTCTCTGCTCAGGCTGCTCTCTGCAGATTCATACGTACTTAGGACTTCCCCCTGTTTCCGACTACTTTATCGGATGAGACAGAGTTTCTCTGTTGACAGTCGTCTCATAGAAGTATATATAAAAATTATAAAATAGGTACGTTAAAAGTCGAGGGTAGAGCTTGAGGACCTGCGCTTCGAAGGTGCGCATCGTCAATTCGACTTAGGTATATAAATGAAGAAATGGAGGATAGGCAGGGTTTTCATGATTCTCTCCCTTGTATCTGTATCGCGCTACAGTAGAAGTTACACGACGCTAATTCTAACGTACTCGATCACAGTAATTATCCCCATGCATCTGAAAACAATAATTATCGAGCTTCCCCATCGCGTGCGCCCGCCTCCTCCAGTTCGCGGGTCAGACGAATTCCCAGTGTCAAAAGACGGCGCGCTATATCCAGCAGATTCTCCCATATTGAACGCGCCAGATCGACCTAGCCCAGGAATAGAACAAACGATCGAGTAGACGCTCCGCTGTGAATTTCACGGAAATTCGAACAAGCTCCGCGATTACTCGCACAGTCAACCCCCGGAAACTCGGTTGAGGAACGGGTTATGGACGAAGGGGTGGATGGGTGGGCGGCTGGAGGGGCAGGGGGTGGCAGCCGCTAGGGCAACGACCTCTGACCCACCAGCCAGCCCTGGTATTGCTACCCCCTCCCAGCCGACGGCTGCTAAGTATAGCATTTCCACCAACCTGTCGCCCCTTTGCTACACATATTATATCTACACCGTGCCCACCCCCTCTCTGCCCGTCCCTCTCCGCGAGAGCACGGTAATTTTGTCCCCTTACCGCTTTATCGCTTCGGCCGCGGCGCGCTGTGGGGAAATTTTGCGATTTTATGGCCAAAACTACAGATGTGAAAATTCTGAATTTTACAAATTTAATAGAAATGTCAATCGAAGAACTATATCCATTTTCGCGGTCAAAACCTCAAAACTTATTTTTAGTATATAAAATTCAGGATATTATGGGATTGATAACTATTTTATGTATTGAAAATTGATTCTTATATGAAAAGGTTATTTCTGAAACACCACTTTAAAAATTGTATGAACTAACTTATTAAAAACCGAAACATAATTATTTTGAGGACAAAAAGATATGTTACGCACCACCAGGAATTGAATCCATGCCTTGAAATTATTTTCAGATCTTTGGATAACACAAAATAAGTGTTTGAAGCAACTTGAAAATCTGGATTAATTCTTTGCGATCGGTCTAACCTCGCATGAACATAAACATTTGCGAGTCTATACGAGCTTTGAATTAAAACTTTTAACAGTAAAATTGGTGGCATTTGATACTCATATTAGTTCTTCAATTGACATTTGCATTTATTTTGTCGAATTGAAAAATTTATTTTTGTAGTTTTGGCCACAAAATCGCGAAATTTGCCCACTGTGCGGCGACGCAATTTGGGAGTCCTCGCTGTTTCTCGATCCACGCGCTCGAAACTCGCCAGAGCCTGGGCACGCGCGTCATCATCCAATCGTCGCCCAGGGGACCTCCTTTGACAGGGAGATTCGCGGGCAGGAAGGATCCGCGGGGGCGTAATCGCGAAAAGTAGACCAGCCGCAATTGAATTTCCACATAGCACGCGGCGTCCATTGTCCCACAGCTGTGGACGTCCATGCAGGGTGGTCGTTTCTTCGAAATGGAGAGGGCCGAGGTGTTCTCTTCGAACGGGGGGCGTGAAACGGAATTACGCACGGTTTAACTCGGGGTGAAGGGGACAGTAAGAAAGGGTAGGAACTGCAGTTCCTACCCTTTCTTATTTCACCGAAGGTGGGAGCTGTTCCGTGCGATTCTAATATTATCGTAAGAAGTTTTAATTTCTACTGTAAGGTCTGTGAAATATTACTGTACGAAGTTCTACTATCGTCGTATCCAGGTGATTTCACCATTTTGATAGAGAGAACTGAAGGGTGGGTTATATTTTTTCAACAAGGAGTCGTGGATTCTTTGTACGCGACGGTGCACGTAGAGATTCACTCTCAGCCACCCACAACTCGTGCCCCCGCGAACGTGTTCGCGGAGTAACGGCTGTGAAAAAGAGATGACGTCCGCCCGACACCCCGGAATCTCTCCACAATAGACTGCTCCACAAATCAGAAGCACGTGCTCCGCCACAAAGCGCTGAGAAGCGCCGCACGCGTCGCCACGCTATCACAAAAGTCTTCCCCGCTCGGATAAAAGCTTCTTCGCGATAGTAATTATCGTAATTCACCAGGCCGTGCGTGGTCCGGAGAGGCCATTGCAACGCGGGGCTAGGGGGTGGCGGGAGATCGGCAGGGAAAAGCGTCGAGCTTTCCACCCGGCAGTTCCATCGCGGGCCGCGTAGTGGGGGCAGGGTGGAACGGCCTCAATAACGTAAATTATCCCGCCAAACGTAGGCGGACCTGTGCACAGGGTGTCCGAAGATACACGGTATACCGCGAAGTCGAGCGATTCCTTTCGAGGAAATACGTAGAAGAAGATTGACAAAATATTGCTCTGCTCAAGCCATCACACCTATTCTGGGTTCCACTTCCGCGACATTTGTTTCGATGAACTTCAGTCCACGATCTATAAAATCCTCGGGACTTTTTTAATTAGAAGGGACAAGTTCCCAGCACAAAAGAGGGTGTACATACTTTCGGGAACGATCTCGAGAACGGAGAGAGGTTATTTTACACCTTCGATCCGTTTCTCCCCGACGTATCGCTTGCTTCAGAATTGTTCGCCATCTATTCCGAGACACCCTGTGTATCCGTGTCGAGTGGCCCCCGCGAAAATAGCAGAACCATGGACCGTCCGAGAGAGGCAGCTGAGCACGAGCGAGTAGGAGAATCGTGATCCCCACATGGGGGCGGGGGAGAGAGAGAAGCGTTGAAGGGGGGGTCAAGAGGCGAATAGTAGGGGGCGAGAGAAAGAGAGATCCGCTGGCCTAGTTAGGGTGAGTGCTACCCTCGCCGGTCAACGACCCCGCGACCTCGGGCGCTCGCAATCCGAGCGACTCCTCGACCACCCCCGAACCCCGTCCACACCGACGAGCGTCACTTTCCGCGCGCATTTTCCTCGGCCTGATTAGACCACTGGGAGCAGGTTTCCTACCCCGATAGTTCAGCCTTTCCTGAAGTCCTTGCGCTCGCGTGTGATGCAAACAGAGGATCGCGGCCAGGGGGTGGGCATGGAGACTTCTACGGGGATTCTTGCCAGTTCTTCTCTGGCATTTTATTTTGGCAGCAGAGCACATTGTAAATATTAAGACACTCTGGCATATCTGGCCCTTGGTACTAGAGATATTAGTGCGTCTTACTTTTAAGTGCCAGCAGCTGATAAATTTTGCTAAAGGAGTGGGACATTAGTATTCCAGGCAGTAGCTTGAGAAAGTAGCCTCGTAAATGTACCAGAAAGTGTTTACACGAGTCCCAAAAGAAAGGCGAAAAGAGATATTACGAAATCAGTTCGCAGCGGCATGTACGCGCAGGTAATGGATCGCTCGCGAAACCAAGGAAGAGAAAGCAATTAACTCTTTCACTCTCGCTAAGACCTTCCAGTTGGGCAATATATCACCCAGCTGGTTCTCGCCTCGAGTGCAATTCCATTCGATTTTCCAGCCGGCTGATAAAAAAGAAAGAACGTTTTTAGGTAAAAAGCCCCCACAGAAAAGGGAAAAGGAGCGCGTCCCAGTGACTTCGAAATTAGGAGCTGGCTGGGCTGGGCACGGCTGAAGAACTGAAACATTTTACTGCTTTTTACGCGCTCTGCCCTTTCGTTAATCCGCTTTGGTGTCGACGCCGTTGAGGAACAGGGGAGGAAAGGGGCATAAAAAATGGGAAGAGGTACGCGACTTCTTCTAATCCTTTTGCTTTTTGCGCGTTTACGAGCGTCGCGTCTTTGGGCCGTGTTTTATTTGACGAAAGTGCGGCCCGGGTCCAAAGAAATTGACTTTGTGACTCGCCAAGAGGTACGAGGCATACTTTTTAAACCCGTTAGCGGCCCTCGAAGGCTTACCCCTTTTTTTGTACTGGCCGATATTGCCACGCACGGAGAACCCTTCCCTTCTTTTCTGTAAGTACAGTTAGGGTTCCGATAGGGATTGTCCGCCGTTTCGCTTTTTCTCCGTTAACGGACGGATTAGCCAGGGACGTTCCTTCGTACCCTTCCGTTCATAAATCAGCGATTCCTCCTTGGAAAACGTGTGCACGGCTGCATTGTTCGGAATTCAGCTACTCTTTACTGCCCCGCAAATTTTTATCGCTGGTACCCCGTGAAATAAAAAGAAGGGTTGCCGTGAAACTTTTCTCCCTCGGAAAACGTAAGACGCGAGTCGGATTTCCCGAAACATTTTTGCTGCTTGGAACTGAATTCTGCAGAATGTACAATAATTCCTATCGTAACCAACAGGCATCGTCTGATTCCTCTGGATAAGCCAAATCAAATTGTGACGCACGGTATGCTCGTACGAGGCTTTGTTCCCAAGAAAATCGAGTTCGAAAGTTCATAGGTCACGCGGGCGCCTCAATTGCGCCTTAAGCCGCGCTCCCACTTGTTGAAACACACCACCTCGCACGATCCCCTCCGAAATCGTTCCGTCGCGAGATCGCGCGGGTGGATCCCACGAACCGCGTTGATCCCCGAACCGAGACATTGCACTCCTCGGCGGAAAACTTAAAACGTCATTTCGCACGCGTGAGAAACGGCCGGGCCCCGCAAGGACGCTCGACGAAATCGCAAAAGTGGTTCACCGAAAGGAACAGGCTGCACGGGGCCGCGCATCGCGATTGCATCGGCGTAGAAAGTAAATTAACGGCCTCGGCGAATGTGAAAGTCGTGCCATTTCGCACACTTTCCACAGGCGGGTGCGTTAAACCCGGTCCCATCCGTGCTTTTGTAACGCACGCGCTCCGGCCGTCGCGAACACGTTGCGCAACCTGCCTGGCTCGTTTCTCGATCGTTCTTAATTATTGTAACCGACTCGCGGCCCCAAGGACGATCTCCTCTTAAAATTAGTCCCCCCGCGGTTCGTTCACCCTGATTTATGCACCGTTATCAGACAGCGATCACAAGGCGCTTAACGCCGACTGTTATCGTTTCGCTTGCTTCTGATACTGTTCCAACTAGTACTTGAAAACCGGGACAGTTGGTATTGCAGAAATTCGACGCGAGTCTCTGGCTGGGCTGGAATCCACCCTTGCTTTCCTTACACCCTCTTGTTTCTTCGACTCTCCTCTTGTATATTCTCCTCTAACGTATAAGTAAGAAATATGTTTTTTCACCGCGAAGAGGTCATGGTTTGAATACACAGGGTTCACATTTTCGTGAATTTCTCCCAGAGATGGGCAAAATTTTTATTTGTATAGAGTTTCGAATAACGAATAAAGGTTAAAGAAAATTATTCGTCATTCGTTCAATAACCCGAATTATTAGCTTTAGTCGACACATGACGAATCATTTTTTTTTGTAAATTTAATCGGTATTCGAATTTTTATTCAAATAAAAAATTGGGCCATTTTTTATTACTACGTTCCCTCCGGAAGATAATTCGGTATACATCTCTTCTTACAATATTCCAAGTTTCTATTAAGCAAAGTGTCTCGATGCATCCCTGTTTAAGGGGGTAGTGGACTATTATTTCAGCTTAAGAAAATCAATATTTTTTATTTTACTGCTTCTGAAAGTCTTATTCGGAAAAGTAAAAAAATTACGCCAAGTATATGAAATCAAATAAATCACAAAAAATAGAAGATAATAATAATTATAAAATAAAAAAAGATGTGAAATCAAAATGAGCTGCACGTACATAAAGGTAATGATAAATACAAACAAATATTTTAATACGAATAAACATTTTATTCAAAATACTTGGCGCTGCGAAACAGAAAAAACTCGAAGCATTTTGCTTTCGGATGATTGGTTCACCTGAATCGATTTGCACCACCTGCACCGGCGCGCCGTACAGGACTATCTTCAACGATTAATAACTTCGACAATTTTATACATACCAACCATTCCATTTTTGGTAAATACTCGCAAACATGCCCACAATAGATTGTCAAAAGCACGACTATAACGATTGTTTCGTATCAAAGTAACTTAGCGTCAAAGAAACTAACGATTTTACGTATCCAACAGTCCACTACCCCCTTAAACACTTCAAACCCCTCGCCGCGCCTTTCACGCGTCCTCGGTCGATTACAATAATCCGCAGGCCTTAATCGAAGGCGTTAATCGAGACACGGAAAAATGCCCGGCGTTGGGGGATGCGAGGGGGTGCGGGGTGGCAGGAGGATAAAGGAGCAAATGACGTGCGATCGTGGAACGATTATCCTCGTTCGATGTCGGCGAACCAACACTTGTGCTTGGATTCCGGCTTCGAAGGACGCGGTAGGCGCCGATCCGCGACCAACTCCTCGCGATCGGCCGAGAAATCGCCCCGTTGCCACCGTTTCGCGATATTTCTCTCTCTCTCTCTTTCTCTCGCGCGCCGACCAGCATTGCGTCTCGCTCGCTACTCGTCCAGCCAGCCGCTTGTGCAACATGCAAATGCATTGCTAACGGTTAATCGTGAACGGTGACTAAGTTGGCCGGCGACAACGGGACACTGTGCCACGATCATTGCACCTTTTTTTCTCTCCCCCGTGCTTGCATATTTTCGCTGGTAACAGCACGCAACCGCAGCCAGCGGTCTTCTTTAATTAGAGCGGCGATAACTGGTTCGATCGTTCTCCCCTTCACCGCGGTCGATGGCTTTTCTTTTCTAACTGAAACGTTGGATCGGCGGATAACGGGATATCGTCGTCGGAACGATCTACGGAGGCGGGATGGTTTTCGCAACAGTTGCGAACAGTTTTGTCCCGCGAATGGAGCGTTCGTTGCTTTTTCTTCTCGCCGGCAATATGCTGCGAGTTCTGCGGGTGTGTCGGGGATTTTTTTGCGAGGCAATCGCGGCCGAGGGTTTTCTGCGACGAGAGATATGGAAAGGACTCTGAGAGGAAACTGCGAGGTTCTCTAACGTAACGTATGCAGAGAGGAGAAACACCGCGCAGGATCTCTGCAATTAGTTCGAGTGTTATTTTAAGGTGCCGATGACTCTTCCGCCGCTAATGAGCTGTTCCACGTCAAAATGGATAGGTGAAGAATTTAGTTCCACCGATTCTCTTCAAAATTACAGCATTTGTCGATAACCTTGCAGAAACAAAGTATACTAAATTTCAACGGGCTATGTGAAATAGTTTTCGAAATATTTAATCTTAAAGTTTCGAAAATTCAAACAAAATCGGCTGTCGAATCACTTAAACTGTAATATCTCGGTCATTTTTAAAGATAATGCCACCGTCTTGGGTTCATTTTAAAGCTGAAGGAATGCTTTCTCAAAACGCATATATAATATTTAGTTTATTATGAATAAACTTAACAGTAATCGATGTCAAAGTTTCAAATCGCGATTTGACGTCGTTCCCACCCACGGTTCGGCTTGAAAAAATACCATTCGATTCGTTAAGTTTATTAACAATAAACAAAATATTATATATGCGTTTTGAGAGAGTATTCCTTCAGCTTTAAAATGAACCCAAGACCGGTTGCATTATCCTTAAAAATGACCGAGATATTACAGTTTAAGTGATGACGCGTCAGCCGATTTTGTTTGAATTTTCAAAACTTTAACATTATTAATATTTCGAAAACTATTTCACATAGGCCGTTGAAATTTAGTATACTTTCTTTTTGCAAGGTTATCGACAAATGCTGTAATTTTGAAGAGAATCGGTGAAACTATATTCTTCACCTATTCGTTTTGACGTGGAATAGCTCTAATTCAGCCGCGCTTCCGATTCTTCTTTTCCGTCGCGCTCGTTACAGGAGAAGCTGACTCACTCGGCGTCGATTCAAGTGACGAATCACGGCGTTCTTAGCTCTCGGAATAGACCGCGATGCCACGTTTTCTTTCCCCTCCCTGAAAAAAAGGGGCGTAGGGTCATCCTCTTCGTCCCAGGGGTGCCGTTTCACGCCCACGCGCTCTCGCTCTCTTTGGCACACGTGGCTGACCCGCTAGAAATCAGCCCCTTGATTTCCCAACCTCCCTTCCTAATTCCATTTCCGCCGTTAAACTTATATCGAAGCGAAACAGTTTCTATTTGCGCAGCAACGTTGTCGAAATCGTTCCACGAAACACGTCCGTCGAATTAAAGCATTCATTTCAGCGGCTGCAGCCAGTGATCCGTCGATATTAGAGCCAGAAATCGATTCTCGCCGCTGCATCCGGTAATGGAAAAATCACGAGCAGAATATCCCGACTCTCCTAGGGCTTGCTCGGAATCGCGGAGATAGAAGTAACGGGGAAATCGGCTTATATTAAATTTCCCGGCTTTACAAGACAGATATCTCGGAGTGTAATAAAGATACCACATCCCTCTTCCCTCTCCCCCTTCCGCTCGTTCGACCCTAGAAATCCCCGGGGTCGGTGGTATCGGGTCGCCAGGCCAACGAACTCCCCGCGATCCCTAACCCAGTCAACCGCGGCACAGATCCCACGTAGCAACCCCCTTCCCGCCCTCCCACCCTTCCTCCGTCACTAGCGCACACTCCCGTTCGTCCTGGTGGTCCTGTTTATGCGTTGCCCGTAACATCGATTTCGAGCGAATTAGAACACGCGTGAAACGGACCGGCGGGTAATTCGGGTATCGTGGAGTTTGCGGGGCTGTTGCTCGTTCCGTCTCGATTCCCTCCTGGCTGCCGATTATTTTTCCACGGCCACGCAACTTTCCCCAACTTTCGTCCATTCCACGTCAATTTCACCCCAGCACGCTCCTCCCGGAGGTAGTAAAAGTAATTTCATCGAGGCAGGGGAGAGGGCGAATTCTGTTAGCGTCGTCCATGCTCGCCTAAACATTTTACTCGACGAGTAGATCCGATCGTAACCCTCCCCTTTCGGAGCTGCTCCGGGAGCAGCGGGGTCGAGGGAAATTGTCAAACGTCCAAGGAAGAAAGTAAAAGTCCCACGGTCCCCGCGGACGAGGGGGCTGGAAGGGAGAAGACGATTCCGCGGTCGGCTCGTTGATATGCAGCGGGAGGCCTGGGCGAGTGCAGTTTTCACTTTGCACAATCGGGGCATGCGCGTGCGTTCGGCTAGTGGGATCAGCTCAGACGCGCTAGAGTTTCATCAAGAGTGCATTATGCAACTATTTCATTAACGCGCCGCCGAGGGTCTTCGACCCGGCCGGGAATAGAAGCGGCCGGACGGAGAAATAAAAGGGGGGAAAAGAGTAAACGGCGCGTCGGAGGGCTTTCTCTATTCGCGGCTGGCCACCTCTTATCCGCCGATCGATCTGCCATTTCGCGCTCGTGTGTAACTCGCACACCCTCGATTCGTGCACTCGTTTCGCCTTCCGTCCCCTTGCGTAACGGCCGTCGCGATTGCGTGCTGCGCAGCGCTGCACACGATGCACCGACCGTTCCGTTAAATGGCACCCGTCGAAGGAATTTAATCCGCCCCCTGTCCCGGCCACTTTCCACTGGATTCTCCACCGCGCCGCAGCTTTGCCGCGCGCGAAAGTGCCATGCTTTCGCCCTGATAAGACACCTGACGGGAACCTGACGCCTCTGATACGTTTCCTGGAGCTTGGGTCGCATTAGGTGCATAACTGGCTCGGGAATACCGTGGGCGTTGAATGATTTACTAACTCCAACACCTAGGTTAACGACTAGGTGTCTCAGAAAGTAAACAATTTCAATTCGAAGCTTCCCTTTTTCCTGCACCCAAGTGACTATTTACACAACCCCTGTGAACTTAGATTCCACTGACCCGAGAACCTGTCCCGTCGTGCCAATTGCGCGGCCGTTGTTGGAGGTGCGCCTAGATCGGTCGATATTTTTCAGCGACGCCGAAGAGCGGAGAGGGTGAAAGGGGACCGAACAGCGGCCCGAGGCGCCTTGTAACCATGAAGTTTACAACACGCCACCGTCGTGCTTTCACTTTCCGAGAGGCAACCGATTGACATCACCCGAGCCGCGTTGTCACCGTTGCGCCCCCGATCGCCTCTCCGTGGATCCGTCCGCCGCTTCCGGTATGCCTGGCGATCGAATTTAGCTGGTCGTCCGGTCAGCCTCTCCCGATGCGACTGAACCGACGAATCAAATCGACTTAAACGGTTCAATTAACCGGCTCATTTGTCGAATCGTCCGCTTCTGGCTCCTCCCCCATCGCTGTCTCCTCTGTCGCTCTAAACGCGGCCGACTTAATCGAATTGTTTCCGCGAAACGGCTGGACCGTGCCATCGGAGGATAGTCGCAGTGATTAGTCGCTGTTAGAGCTTGTCCCCCGCTCGGATTAACCTAGCAGGTGTACTGGGAGAGTTCGTTAAGTACCTCGTGGGCTATCGTGACTTCTATTTTAGAGCGAAGCCGTCAGGATCGATCGAGCTCTGTCATGCTCATCTCACATGTCGCTCCTCGAGGCCATGCAAAGTAGGGAAAAGGGCATCGATCCTCGGTCGATGGCGTTTCGTCACGAGCAAATTTATGTAAGCCTGCCGTTTTACATAAGGCCTGCGCGCGTTAGTTTCCGCAACGCTCTCGACCAATTTAACCGTGCGTTGACGTAACGGCTTCGCACTTTTGATCTCCTTGATCTGAAATTCGTGCACGCGACCTCAAAATCGAGCACTGCCAATCGCGGCGGCCCAAGCGTTCTCGTATTCCCCGACCGATCGGGGATTAAGAGTTTCGGAGCGGGCCATGTAATCTCTGTTGAATCGCTGTTCGCCATTCTCACGGGAAAGGTGCCGTGGCGCATACGATGATTTTGGTTCAGAAATCTGCATCTCCACGATCCGTCGTCGTTGAAAGTTCTCCCGCCAGAGGGTCAAGATAAAGCTTGCAGCGAAAAGGTACGCACAGTGGGGGAATTTTGCGATTTTATGGCCAAAACCACAATAATAAAATTTTGAATTTGACGAAATAATTGTAAATGTCAATTGAAGAACTATATCGATTTTCGTGGTGAAAACCTCGAAACTTATTTTTAGTATATAAAATTCGGCGCTTTTACGTTCTAATATATGAGAAAATAAATTATCCGAAAAACAGTATTTTAAAATTTGTATAAACTACTTATTAAAAACCGAAACATAATTATTTTGAAGGCAAAAAGATATCTTACGCACCACCAGGAATTGAATCCATGCCTTGAAATTATTTTCAGATCTTTGGATAACACAATATAAGTGTTTGAAGCAACTTGAAAATCTGGATTAATTCTTTGCGATCGGTCTAACCTTACATGAACATAAACATTTTCGAGCCTATACGAGCTTTGTATTAAAACATTTAACAGTAAAATTGGTGGCATTTGATGCTCACATTAGTTCTTCAATTGACATTTAAATTTATTTCGTCAAATTCAAAATTTTATTTTTGTGTTTTTGGCCATAAAATCGCAAAATTTCCCCACTGTGAGGCGGGAGAAAGAATTGCAAGCGAGAATCGAGGTCGTTCGCCGCTCCACTTTTCCTCGGGCGGCGATATTAAAAATTAGCGCGTCCACCCTGCGATTAAAGAGGCGACCGGCGAAGGATCTGGGGGTGGTGTCCTCGGGGGGATCTGGGCCCGTGCAGCATGGTGGAAGACCCCGAGGATCCTCTGGGCGCGATTCTTCCCCGTTCGGCGTCGGGTGCACGCGCGTGCTTGCGCGATCGGAGAGAAAGGACGCGCGTTCAATCGTCTCTC
This sequence comes from Andrena cerasifolii, assembly GCF_050908995.1. NCBI lineage: Eukaryota > Metazoa > Arthropoda > Insecta > Hymenoptera > Andrenidae > Andrena > Andrena cerasifolii. The sequence goes on from NC_135123.1 coordinate 8,856,042, forward strand.
GCCCTCTCTCTCTCGTTCTCTCCTCTACGTGTTAGCCTCCATCCTCGTTTAGCCACAAGCCAGTCCTTCTCGATCTTTCCGCGCGGACGCATGCGTCAGTGATCTCTCAAGGCCTTCGCGCATTAACGCCGAGCGCTGTTTGCTTCGTCCCACTTTCCTCAGCGCCCGGTCAACGACCCCGCTGGGTAGGTGAGTTTCCAAGGTGCACCAACACGTACGCGCGCCCCCCGATTCTATTCCGTTCGAGAACACGTTGCCCCAGTGCCTCTCAAGCGACTCTGTTTCGCTTTAGGATCGATGGTCGCGTGGGTATCGAAAGGGTGGGGGCTTGAATTTCAGGGTTCATCTCGGGATGCGCGGAGTTTCGATTCGGGTTACTTCGGCTGGACTTTGGAGCTCGAAGTTCCTGTTAGCTCGAGGGCTAAGTTCTGGAGCTCTCAAGGAGTTGGCGATATGGACTTGACTCGAGGTAACTTTCGTACGAAACGTTTGTGCTAGAGCAGCGCAACTAGGGTGGAAGCCGGGCTTCGGTTTAGGTCAGTTCGGGTGGACTTGGGAAACGGAGCGATTCGAAGTCCTTCGAACTAGAGCTCTGTGCGACTTGCAATATCATTGAACCGACTTTCTTTCATACTGTGGGTTGGTATTAGGTAAAAGGGACAACTCAGAACCACAAGCAGGTATGTTCCTCGTCGCCCTCGTCCTCAGTGAACTCTTGGCGTGGAAGTGATTTAAGCTTACGTCCAAGTCGACGGAAACTGCGTTAGAACCAAGTAACGCGAAGTTAAAGAGAAAGAAAAATGTGGGGAGTCATAAGCGTAAGTACACAAGGGGCCACAAACTCGCGGGCGCCCTTGCACGCGAGCGAGAAATCGCGAAATGGTTCAGGCGCGATCCGTCGCGAGGCGCCACTGTCCTTTCGCGAATCCCGTGGCGCGAGTCGGTACGACAGGAAATTCGCGACTCGTGGGTCGGTATCGAGATGCGTGAATTCCTCCTGATAACGTTATCGGTTAATAGATACCAGGAGGACCAATTTCGGGCGGCTGGATTGTGGCGGGCTCTTCGAATTCCCATTGTAATCCCTTCACAAAAGCGAGGTGGGGGTTCGCCGGCTACCTGCGGAGGCAAAGGGTCAGGTACAAGGGTGCTTCCACGAAAGGAGTCCCTTTAACTGTCTAATACCCCTTGTCTGCAGTTATATACTTAATTTCATAATGGGGCCTGTTAAAATTCCGACCGACAGGGTAGCAGAACTTGTAGCTTCATTACGGGTGGAATAAACGTTTATGGTTTCGCGAAGAAGTTTCGTTTTATTTGCGGAACGAATGGCTTAAGCCTTTCGCTGTAAGCAGCTACTATGGGGATGGTTTAATCATTCTGAAGTCATTTGTACCTGCTCAGTAGTCGACAGTAAATCGTTGAGAATGTATTATCTTTTCTCAAGTCGTATAGTCAAAGTGGAAGTTGGGCTAGAAAGAGGGTACACCAAAAGAATAGAAGTTGCCCAGAATACGTAAGCTCTGCGAGAGCGCAATGCTTCTATTTTCGTCGGATGAAGAGGAAATTGTCAAAGCAGCCCGCGTTATCTCTAAATTCCCTTCTATATGGTAGCTATTCTTGGGTGGATCGGCGCGGTGTGCTCCACTTGAACGCGCGAATATAAAAGCCCGATGCCGAATTCTGCGGCGGTGACAGCGAAACGGGAATACCGAAAGCAAAGGTGGCGCGCGTTCGACGGTAGATGAAGCTTCTCCCATAAAATCGCGATAAAGATTCGCGCGACTCTGCCGTTTATCATTGGCACCACAAAATTGTTCGCCCATTAACGTGTCGTTTGCCATTACTAACCGTGACATAACGTTTCTCTGTTACAGGTAAGTCGAGCTTCGTCTCCCTGCCGTGCAACTGCGCGAGCCGTAAGTAATCTCTGGATTAATCACAGATTAAACGATTGACGCGAATCTCGCGCAAAGCCAGCCAGCGCCGGGCCGTCGTATAAATAGACGATCGTTGTGTCAAAGTCAAGCCCCACGTCGAAGCTTTTTGCGAGCAATTAAAGATCAATGAAACTCCGCGTTAGTTCGGAAAGCCAGCTTAGTTGCGAAAGAGAAAGTTAACGCCAGCCAGGGTATCTGGCTGGTAGCAATCGCAGGATCTTTCCCAATTGCGATGGACAGTGTAGCTTGCCCATATCAGCGCGTGGGACTCGCTCCCGGCGATTAGGATACTCTTAGCCATCCGTTGGTCCCTTGCTACCTGCGTTTCGCCCTCGGTCGGATCATAAAAATGCTTCGGAAAACAGAGACCGTGCGTCATCAGTCCTACGCAGGAAGCGGGCACAAAAGAGCACACGTATGGTATATAGAGCCGAGAAGGGTCACTTAGAACAGGCAGAATCGCGTGGGTATGCCGACGCTTGCGCAAACAGCCGCTCGCCCCATCCCCGGCCCAACCCGCCCGCCCCCCTCCCCCATTCATGGACATCAACCCCCGAGTACGCGCTGCCTACCACCAGCCGCCAACAGTGTCCGACACGTTGTCATTAGCGCTGGTATGTCAGCGATCGTGGCGTGCGATGATCCGGGCGACAGAGAGACCTCTGATCACACCATGAACCCCGCGGGAGGCCTTTACCCCATAGACGTCTGCGAGGCGACCATCTCGATCACCGAGACGCAGAGTCCCGACAGGCGTCGTCAGCATGCCAAAGGTTCGTCATTCTTTCTCTTATCGACGATACCTCTGTGTCATTTCTCCCTGGGATTGACGCCTCAGGGGTTCGAAGCTGACCTTCGGTTACAGAGTAGGGTGTTAATTAGGGAACGGGATGGTCGAACGGGAAACGAGATGATGATTTTGGGAAACAATGGATGGAGTGGGTGGGTCTGTTTATTTTTCCAAGGCGGAGGGAATGGATAGGTGACCAGGGTGCGACAGGGTGTATTTGATGCGGGATTCGAGATTATTCCGTGGTGCTTGGGAGTTAGTTTCGTCGTTGAATCTTGTTCCGCGCAGGGTCGAGGGAAAATGGACAGATATATATATATCAAGAGAGAAGTGATGCTGATCAACAAAGATTCTTTACACGCGCAATAACACTGACTCCTGCAATCTATACCGTTTGCAATATACACCAAAGCCTACCCCACACACATAGATATAGATTATATATCTATACATAGGTATAGATTGCAGGAGTCAGTGTTATTGCGCGTGTAAAGAATCTTTGTTGATCAGCATCATTTCTCTCTTGCTCGTTTAACCATCACTTTAGGATACTTAGAATAGCTTAGCCAGTCTCGGTACATCTCTATGAAAATAGTATTGCAACAGCATCCAAAGAATAGTTAACGCAACGACGATGTAGCATCGTCTATTTGCGACGAAGCTGGTAGACGCGTTGGGGACTGAAGGAGGAAGCTGCGATGATGTAAATAAATTTTCTCGCTTGGTTGGCGATCCCTTGGATATTCCCGGGATCGTTTCGCATATGCAGCTACCCCCTTTTCGCCGGGGAAAGCTTTGACACTGAGGCGTATCGATTTTTCCGCGAGCAGGGCTCACGTGCTCATTGACATTGACATTGCCCGCTACCATGGCCAGCCTACCTGCCACCTAGCGCCCGCGAACCGATGCGTACCTGCCTAACAACTTCGAGAAACCACTGCCCGATGGCGCTGGGATCGTTCTCGATTCACTGGCCGTAGTGTCCCGCGGTGATTTTCTCAAGTTCAGCCGCGTTCGCACAGGAAAATGACCCGTGACCAGCGCAACGTCCCTAGCTCCACAGGGGCCCTTCTATTGGGACGCTCGAAGTAGACTTTTGGGACCCGTTTATGGCGACTCTGTAACGTTTAAGGCGAGCTTACGGCGGCGCACGAATTAATCCCCGAAGGTACTTCAGTGTTTTCGGCTTTCAGCACTTGGGTAGCTTGGGTACTCGGGCGAAGTTCATCTAATTAGGGATTAGGGAAATGGTGTTCTCGTTAGGATGAGGGATATCTCGTAAAGAAGTAGGTAGCTGCATACTTTGGGTGTTTAGCTAGCTGGAGAACTGAGAATTAAGGATTCTTTAGCTGCCTATATAGTTTATGTAAACCAGTCCTCCACGAGGAAGCCTTCTTCGCATTCGACTGTGATCGAGTTCTAAGAGTAATGCACAAGTTCCGCTATCTTTTCTTTAGCTGATAAGTCGATCTTGGCGAGTAGATTGGCGAGTAGCGCCCAGCCGAGTGAAAATCTACGGATGACAATGGAGAAATCGCGAACGATGGAGGCAAATAGGTCGTAGTGTGACGTGCTCGTTCTTGCGTCGCGGTTTGTTTTCGTGGAACAAGAATGTGCCGATGGCCCACATTTTTAACGGCACGATGGATTTCCCAACACGGCCTGGCCGAAACGCACAACGGGGTCATTACGCAACGGTTTACTTCTCTTTATCCAGACTAGAGCCCTGGCAGCATTACATAAAAGCATTTATCTGTCAGGAGCCAAGCGTCGAGGGTCCTGTTGAGCGACGGCGATGCTCGGCACGTCGGTTCTATACTTCGCCTCCAACTCGTTCCGTAATAAGTGCTTCGACCTCTCGACTCCTTAACTACAACGGCAATCATCAAGTCATCCACCAGATTTGCTTGTTCCCCGTTTCGCAGCAAAAGATTCCAGATATTCGCGAATTAACCGCGGTAGTAGGTACCGCGTATCTTCTTTCTAATCGAGGCCCCGGTACTTTCCTCCTCCAAGTTGCTCGAGGACCGTCCCGACACCTTGCTCGCGCAATATTGCCGTAGATCGCTATGCCTCTCGCCGTTTAATCCCATTTTAATCGAGCCGCCGAGGCGTGTAGGCGCGAGCCGGACACCTGATCCCGATGGAAGGCTACACTCGCCGCGGCCCTGAGCCCGTCGGAACCGAAAAAATCACGTAATAATAGATGCCGAGCGTGCACCGGCGGCCGCCTGCCTCTTGTGTTTCGCAATGCCTGACAAAGGCTCAGGGCCGTTGTTCTATGACCACGCAACACAACCGTTCGCGAGGTCTACGCCCGCTATCGAGGTCTCTTTATCCCTTCGCCTGCTGCGCTATTCGAGACTCGTTGCCCCGCGTCCCACATAACGTGCCCCGAAATGACGCGACTTCCGGAACTCTGTTATCGCGGTGACTCGTTGCGCGGTGACGCGATACTCGGGGCATCGTTTCGACGGTCCCCTGACAATTCTGCCAGCGGAGCCTTCTTTTATACAAGTGGGGGATTTGAAGAACGAGACAGGCAGAAAGGAATCTTCTGAAACGGGCGGATTATCTCCACGGTAGGTGTGTTACACATCGAGGATGAACTATTCCCCTGGCAAGCCTGAGAAGTGCTGAATATCGGGTGGAATAACGAAGGGAGGAAAGATCCCTTGAATGGAGAAATTGAGAGAGCCTCGAACGCGTGACGCGCAGACACGTGCACGCGCAGGCTTTCGATCAGGATAATGAATCGCGTCGGGACGCTGATGCAACAAGCGGACACATATAACTGGGACGGAGTCCCCGAGGCGTCAGGCGAATCCGTATTCCACGCGAGAGGAGAGCCACGGCGTAAAAACCGAAAAGATTCTTCTGTGGTGGCTACGAAGCAAGGTGAGAGTGCTTTCACCTTTCTCCCTGTCGTTGTCTTCTCGCCCGCTCCCTCTCTCTCTTTCTCTCCCTGGTTCTCTCACCTCCGCAGCTTTTACTCTCGATCACAGCTACCTGCTGCTGCTGCTGCTGCTGCTTGCTCCTCCACGGAGAAAGCAGGTCTGACCTCGTCGCCGTTCCCGACGACATTTCTTTCTCCCAACGTCTTCTTTCTCTCCCACCTCGAAATTCCCATCGCGTACCGACTCTCGCGCTGACTCATCCGCCGCGAGTTATGTCATATCGCGACTCCTCGCGATGGACGGTTCAGTGGCTCAGTGGGTCGTTCTGGCTCCAGGGAAACTCGATCTCCGTGATTTTTTCAACTGCTGGGGGAGTCTGTGCGTTAATTGGGACTTTGGAAGTATCTTAAACGTAGCTGGTTCCTCTACTAATCATAGAATCGTTCTTCGTACATTCTGAGCAAGTGTTTGACTACTTGTTAGTTCCCTTTGTGCTCCAATTGAGTTTACCAGCATTTCTCAGATTCTCCAACGCGAATTGAACGGATCAGAAGAATAAAAGGAGAGTATAATTTTATTTCGATTAGAGTAATCCTGCTGCTCTATCGATCTTCTTCAAGAATTCCTAAGCTATTCGGTTAAAACGTTCTCGAATTAAGTCCACTATACTTAGCGAAAATCTAATAAAAAGAAATGCGGCTCTGATTTGAGAGGACACATTTACGGTGCCCCATTCCTCGCACTTCTGAATGGGAATAGTTGGGAGTAAAAAGTGAGACAGACAATGCATCCGACCCTCGGAGGGCCTTGCCTCCATTTCCCACGCGTTTTTTCATGCTGATTGTCCCGGCGCTCGATACGTGTTTACGTTAACGTCTGAACGATCTGACCCACTACCCTATTTCTCATCCGCCACATGCTTGGTCAGCGAATAGAGAAGTGGGTCAAGCCCACCGTGCGTTAAAGCAAATACGTTTCGAGCTGCGGGACACTCGACGCAAAAAGAGTCGTGGGAACGTAAACAACAGAGCCTCTCGTAGGGTCGTAAGGAGCCTATCTGCCTCTGTTCTCATTCATCCCGTTGAGGATTGCACGAACACGCAACCAGGAACACCGTCTACAAGTGGACGCTTCTTCGATTTGTCTCACCACCTTGAACCAATTATCGAATCTACTACTTCAAGTGGCTTATCTCGATGGTTGAAATATGTTAACTCTGACGTCTTCGCTCGGTGCCTTGCTGAGATATAGCGATACCATGAAAGTAGAGGGAGGAGCAAAGTTAATGGGGCCCTTTATCGATAAGTCAAGAATCCTGGGAAGTAGATGGCACACAGTCCGGACGTCGGTGTATACTTCGAGGCCCTTAGAAATGGGTCCACCACAGACTTCTAACTTTTACATCCGTACACCGCAGCAAGCCACGCATCCAAAGGCCCCAGTGACTCGGTCACCAGTCGCCCTAAATCTTCCAGAAACTTCGCCACGGGCCTATGGATGTGCTCCGCGCGCGTGGGCCGCGAGAGGCAGACGCCGAGGGCCCCGAACGTTCCGCCTCTGATACAAGCGTGCACAAGCGGCGTCTCTAACGCGTGAAAGTAAGAGCTGTCGGTCGTTCGACGGCCTTGATTCGGCTGGGGTTACCGTCCGACATCCAGGACGGCCTGGGGCCCGTTTGACGTTGCTCAACGCCACGCTGGATATCGTAAAAGCGGCCGACTCGCGGCAACCGTCGTGACGAAATTCCTGTTACCGACTCTTTAGCGCCATTCGAACCATTCGAAGGGGACCTCGGCGATTATCCAGCCTCCACGATCCTCTCCTTTCCTCCGCAGCCAAGTGGACGGTGGCTCTGGGACGTCTTCTGGGCTGGCGAGTGATCTTGACGAGCTAGGAGCCGGGAAAGATGGAAAGGTGGTGCCGTTTCGCGGTTGGGGGACAGTGGGCAGCCCGAGCCACGGGTGAAAGTGCGCGTTGCGGTGGTTAATGGATCCTTGTGGGCCCCGGGGGTGTGAAGGTTTATGTAAGCTGGGGAGCCGAGGGGGGGGGAGATTAGATTATGCAGGGAAATTGGGGAAGGTTGCAAGGATGTCGTAATTATACAAGAACGCGTTCCACCTGCGACCGCAAGCGGCTTGACCGCAATCTCTGCTGACGTATCGATATGTGTAACGATTAAGAAATTGCGCGCCAGTTATTTAATCATTACGGTACGTGAGTCACTGACGTGATACGTAAATCTGTAACAAAGAAGTGGACTGTTAACGGCGGCCGTGGAAAAACGGGGCAACCGAGGACGCGCGCCAAGGTCTGAGGCTGAATTGGATTCGTCTTGAATTCTCCGCTTCGCTCGATTCTCCGATCGACGTCGAATCTTTTTGATAGGATTATCTGATCACTTGGACCAGCCGGTGGAAATGGATAGAGGTCCGAGTGTGACTTCAGCAGCGAGCAGAGCCACGATTCCAAATTACCTGCGTAATGAAGAATCGGAAAAGATTTAACGGAGAAGGGAAGCTCCTCAAAGTGAACGATTGCGGGATACATTTCGATAAGAAAGAGCGTAGGTACTCTAGTAGATCCCAGCAAATAGGCCGCGATCGAGCGATGCCTACGACCCTCGGTGGCCTTGCTGTCCGCGCTGGACCGAGACGGCTTGCGAAACCAGGATTATTTTCGATCCTCCACCTATCTGTTCCCGTCGAATCTGCCTCGTTTCTACATCCACGATCTACTAGCAAGCTCGCCGCGAATGGTATCGTCCCACGATCCCCGTTGGACATCCAGGATTGCCGCAACCAGCCGTGATTAATCGTTTCCTCCCGCCTGCTTTCTGCTCCTGCGGCGCGCCTCCCTTCGTCGAGGAACGGGAGTCTCGATTTTGGTAATTTTCCAAAGGGCGGCGGATGTGGCGACCCCCGTTCGGCGGTGGATATAGCGTCAGCTAGTGGCTCGACTGTTTGGAAAATTTCCACTTGGGCCCGTGGAGGGACCGGTACGCGATGAATGATCGTAGACCTTTGTCCCGTTGTCGAGCTGATGTCGGTAAACACCGTGACGATCCTAATCGCTTGCGCAATGGCTACGACGCCCCTAATGAAATTTCAGGTCGCTTGGTGACGAACGGGGCCCGGTCGTTGGCCCCGACTCGTTTACGTTCCACTTTGTGGCCGCCTTGTTTCCTGGTTTCGTTCGCCGAGCTCCCGTTTTCGCGCGGTTGTTTTGGCGGGACGCGAGCCACGATCGACGCGTGTGATCCGTAAACGCGTACGACGATCGTCCTTTAATTAATCGTTTAATCTGCGACTTGTCTTGGGCGCTCTTTATTCCCTGGGTAATTTGAATCGCCCCTGGGGTGATATAAGGTTTTGGTAAGATTGCATCGGGACTGAAGCGATTTCCTTAATAATAATACGAACGTGGATCTCTAAGTTTTGGAATTAATCACTGATTTCTGAGGATACGTGCAGGTGAATTTTGATTAGTAAGAGAGGCATGTGAAACGAGATTGATTTACTTGGCTCGTATTCAGTGACAGATCAGATACACGAGCATATGTGTCGGGTGAAATGTTGAAACACGTTTGTGGAAACAAGTGTGGAAAAATGCTGTAGATAATTTCATTTATTCAGTTTCTTTGCACAGTGATGTGTGACTAATCTCAGCTTCTAATTTCAAAAGAATTCTGCAACTCTTTGTTGACGTAAAAAGCGAATCTAACGTATTTCTTACTCAGTCGCATGTACAATGTTATCCACCACTTGTTTTTGTATCATCAAAGTTTACATGCACCATTAGTTTAAACCTTGACGAACAGTCATATTTAGGTTAGCACACGCCGCTAATGAATCCAAATTTCTTCATACAGTAACATATAGAATATTACATACAATATTAAATCAACTGAAGAATCAGGAGTCTATCTTAAAAGCATATTTCATTATACGTACCATCAGGTTATTAGATATCTTCGAATTTATATCACAGAAACGGTATTGCCACGCCACAATTGGGATGGAAAGTCTGATAAAAAGATAGAATTAAATTACAACGTGCTCCCCATTAAAACACAGAAACCCTATGAAACGGACATAAACCCCCCGACTGCGCAGATCAACTCTCCAATCATCCTCGGTGATCTCGCTGGCGGATTCACCGTTACCCTAATCATCGGTAAAAACAATTACCTCCGAAGAGCACCGTCCAGTAGATATACCCACGCAGCCCCTTCCAACCCATTCCCCGGCGCCCATCATTCCCCACTCGCTTGGGCAGCTCGCGAAATGGTCCACGAAATTTCTCCGATTTCCCCGTGGAGTCGCAGAGTCGAGGGGGTTACGTCACGATTATGTAGGCAAGAGATCGTCAGAGAGAGAGTGGAGGCGCGGAGGCACGCGCGCCACCCCGCTCCTGGGGAGAGGGGGGCTTTTCGAGGGGCTTTGGGCCCGCTGGGCGGTCCCAGAACCGGTCCCATTTTCGCGAGGACGTTGCTCGCGCACGTGCTCGCGCACGAGGACGCGCGGTGGCTCGTGGGACCCGGGTGCGTTGACACGGAATGCTCGCGGCGGGCAGGGATGAGAGGAGCTATAGGTCACTCACCGCGCGCAGCTTGTCGCCGGCTTTTGCCCTCTCGTGCCCCGCGCGTATCCTTGACGCGTACACATCGGCAGGATCCTACGAGCTAACGGAATACTGGACACGCGTGGCCAGGACCTCCCGAGCGGTCGTAGTTCCCGCGGCTCGGTTGCGTCACCGACCGAATCGCCACGAGCTCGGACGATCGCCGTCTGTCCACCTGGTATCGTCACCTGAAATCCATCGATCGTTTCGAGGCTTCTGGGGGATTCCAGAGCGCGGCGAAGGGTGAAGCGTGGACGCGCCGCGTGGAGATTTGAACGGAATTGATGCGTAAGAGGAGGAACCTGCGAGCAACTTGTGTTGGATTCTTTGGATATCTGGTTGGAGTCTTTTGGAATCGAAATTTGGGAGGGTATCTCCCATCTCTTTAGTTTATTCCAAGCTACTTCTACTTTATTTTAAGTGAATGCTGAGATACTAACAGAGACATAGCCTCGTTAAAATTTTTTATTTTCGTTAATACGGTATTTGTAATTCTTCCAACGTGAATTGGAAAGCAAGACACAGTATAGTAGGCGACGATTAGTGTTCCTGATTTCTCGATATTTTTTCTTTAATAGCCACATGAAACTCGTTACTTAATTCAGTAGGTGTACCATTTTTCTAAATTGTTAAATAACAATTTACGAGCACCTTCACCAGTCAATAATGTCGAATCTTCTCTACTGAGATTTTCTATTGTAATTCATATAGGTTCTAATGCTACTAATAAGATTTATTATAAATTGTAGATGTATCTATACGTTCGCGATTAACTAGTAATATACAATTTGAACTGACTGAAAATTCAATTCCGAAAATAAATGAAATTTATAATAATTTTCGTAAACTTAAGTTTCTCGAGAAAAATAGTATTTCTTGAGAAATAAGAAATAAGCATGTAGAAAATTTCTCGAGAAGGAACACTAGCGACGATGTTGCAAAGGAAGGAGATGCATTTTTCGACTAGATTCCTGTCTAACGCTAACGGGGCCACGGTGACGCGGTGGCAAAGCCCGAAAGTAACGTCTGTAAACAGTAAACACTTTCATTGACGGCGCAGGCTAGGCCCCGGTGGATTTAGGCTGACCCCCTTACCTCTTGGCCCCCTCCGCATCTGTCGCGTTAGATTCGAGTTAGACGGCGAGGCCGATCCCCGAGACTTTCTCCCTTCCTTCACTGAAACCAACCTCTGCCCAGGCTGTCTAACCGTTCTTACGTCACTTCGAGCTCTCTGCGAGTCTACACAAACCAGGTGTATCGAGCATTTTATAACAAATGGAGATATACTCTGGAAAATTTCAAGTAACCATTGATACCCTCTTAACTCAGATTCATGACATCTCCTTGACAACCACGCCCTTAAGCAACATAAGATGCACATATAGTACACCCCAGAATATTCTAATTATACTAAAACTGTCCTCCGCAGTTTCTCTCGTTGCAAAACCTCTTAAGGGGGTATTCTAGTCTAGACACTCGTTTTTGAAGGTGATATTTGAAAATTAATTCTGGAAAACCTATCGCACCTACAGGGCAGGGGTTTCGCACACATATTTAGTAGTGTTTGAACTATCAACACAAATTTTTGGAATGCATTATATTGAAATTTATACAAGTTACACGCCGAAGCGCAGGTCGTGTCATCGAAAACCGGCCCCATCGGGCGCACGAATTGCGGCCGTCCTAGTGATCCGAAACGAAAGTACCAAAGATTTTTTTAATCTATATGAGTGTAGTTATCGCCCGAACTAGATGTAACCAATTCCGGACATTGTTAGCGAAATCACAGCTGTTTAAAAATTTATATTCGATTTTTTCGACTTTTCTTGAGCTAAAACAAGGTGTGGGGAAGGTTGTATTAAAACTATTGATATAATTCTAGCTCCGGCTATAGGTACACCTTCACTTTGAATGTGTGTCAAATTTTAGCTGAATCGGTCCAGTAGTTTTTGAGAAAAATGTGCGCCCGATCTAAAAAAATTGTTTCGAGAAAAACGCGTTTAAAGTTTTTCATGCAGTACGACCTATACGACTGAAGTTGCGGTAGACAACAACTAATTTCTGCAACTTATCCCTAATCTGGTATACCAGGACCGTAGAGGAGACCTTCCTGAGCTTCAAAAAAATCACGTTGGGCAGCTCTCTCTTCTCTGCTGGCAGTCATAGTCATACTTAAACCCCTATAACCCTGTGAGTTTTTCGAATTTCACCTTAATATTTTAGAGACATATTTTCGAAACCCTAAAACATTTGAAAATCAAACAAAAATAAAAATAGAATTTTTGGGTAGAACACCCCCTTAATCTTTAAAAGAGTGCCTCCTGCCTGAGTAATTCTTAAGGCAGGATATCCTCAGAAACTATCCACCCCCTCGATTAACATTCAATCATCCTCCCCAATACCGCAAACTTACAACACAGATGAACTTCCCGAGTGAACCCAAAACCTTCCCCAAACCCTCCTGCGCCCAGCAGCTCGCCAAAGGCCGACTCTGTCGACGGATTCGATTTTCTCGCAGCGAACAATGGCGGGCGATAATCCCAGCGAAAAAGGAACTTTCGCGGAGCGGAGGAGCGTGGGCATTGGCATTTCGTCACTGGCCAGCCAACCAGGTTGAATAACCGGCGTTACGTCAGTGCCGCACGCGTTCCTCGCAGACGGCTGGAAGGAAAGAGGGGCAACAGTGCCAAGCAGAGAAAGAGGAAGAGGCGGCGAGGGCAAGGGACGGAGGTTCTCAGCGGAGCGTGCAAGGTGGGGGCTATGGAGGTCGATCACCTACGTACCCGGGAGTCAGTGACACCTTCAGCCCGAGGACGCTCGTTTTTTTTTCCCTTCCTTTAGATATGCCTCTTTCCTCTTGTCACCGTGAACCCGGCCTGAAACCGCGCCAGTCACTGGACTGGGGCCCCCTTTCGGTGATCGATAGAGCCGGTGTTTGGCGGGCTGGCTATTGGCACTCACGTTTCTCGGAGTTTGTCTAATGACCGAAGGATCACTGGACCGAGTGCCCTGGTTGTGTTTAGATATGGAGAGCGCAAGGTCGGGGATTTGGTGGGAGCAGGTTGGGTCTCAGAAGCTAGTAGAGTATTGGGACTTGTTTCGTAGATCGTTTGCAGGCTGAGTCATAACGTTAGGCTCCACAAGTGGGCACCAGGATCTTCCTGATGACGTAGCACGCGGTTCTATTCATTACATGGGACGTCCGCATCGCAATTCGAATTCAGACACTTGTAATCGTCGAGTCCGAACGCGATGGAATGCCCACCGTGTAACAGGAAGCGCGATTAATCCCACGGGCAAGGTTCCGTAGACTCCGCTGCTCCATTTCACTCCTCCCCTAGCAGTGTAGCTTCTGATACCCTGTCCTGATCCTTGCATGCGCCAGGAAGTCCAATGGATATTGAACTCTCCCTCCTGGAGTCGGTGTTAGGAAGTGAATGGACCTTCCACGCGGCTCGCCCATCGAAACGCGATACATACTTGGAGAGAAGCCATCGAACGGATCAGTGATAAGAGCCTCCCAGGCGAATTCAACAGGTCGTCGACCTCTTTTTCCCGCGCCCGTGTATCAGTAATCCCCGGAACGGTGCCCAACTGATCGCCATTCGCCTCGCAGAATCCCCATTCGCAAATTATTTTGCACGACCTCCGGCGACACCGTGAGCGAGCGGAGGCAGGGGTCGACGAACCTGCTTGTTGTTCTTCGCTCGGGGAGCGAGCATGGCGTCGAAAATTCCGGGCCAGCGTCTGTGAACGGTGCTGGTCAAGGTCCTCGGAGCCGGAAGGACCGTCGAATAGTTTCGTTCCCGCCACGTACGGGGGAATTGCGCGTCTCTTTCGGAGGCTGTTACTCGCGTCGACATCCTGGACGTTGATAGACACGACGCGCAGGCCAGAGGTGTCTTCTATGGGCGTCGATTGTTGTACGAACCGGCGTGGCACCGAAGTGCAGTAACACGCGACGGCGCTTCATTCAAGGCGCAATGAATATTCAAACGCTCGCTTGGGTCGTCTGGTCCCCGTCTAGGAGGACACAATTGGGGTCCGGTGACTGCAACCCGCAGTTTCGAGCGTGTTTCATCCCGCGTTTCGCTGGGCACTCGGTGCTTGGTCGAAGTGTTGCTGGGTTTAATTTAGGTGAGGCACCTCGGGGCTGTATAACTTCTTAGTGAGTGTAGCGTTTGGAATAGGTGGTAGATTGGTGGAGATTTCAAGTGATAACTTGCGTATCGAGGGGGAAGTTATTGAGGGGTTGTAGCTGTGGAACACTTGGAATGGGATTCTTTGAGGAAACTGCAAGTGGAACCTTTTGGGACTTATCTCCAATAGTATTGCATCTCCTTTTTCGATTAAAGAAAATATAGTATTTTCTAGCAAGAGGGAGGAGAACAGTCTTACCAGCAGGTAGATCTGAGCATTTTAGACCTCATTATTCGAGCTTCCTTAAAACATTTGAGTTCCAAAGCGGAGACCACTCGGGTCAAAGTATGTATCTCTACTTTCGAAGGACTCCATCTCGTCGTTCACAGAGTCGATGGATGTCGCTGCTGAAACAGCCTAGGAAACATTGTAACAGCTTCCGCCTGGCACCGTAAAATTTCAGAGGGAACGTGCTGCTCGAGCCGATGACCGAAGAAGGTCGCCGAATGCGGACGCTCCTGTACTTTGGATCGTTCTCGGCCTTCGTTAACGACATTACGGTAGTTGTCCTCTAACATAATATCTACCTTTGAGTTTCCTTTAGCGTCCGCCTTCGACTCGGCGGAATCGTATAAACCAGGCATTGTTCGGCCCACCGCGGACAAATCCCTTATGGCTAAGTCGATAATCGATCATCGAGCAACTCTACAACCGAGGAACAAATTTAATTACTATTTTTCGATAGGGATAGTCCCGAAGTTATCGACGTTCCATGAAATTTCACGAAGGCACGGAAAGCGGGGCATCAAAGTGGATGAATATTGAATTACTTCTATTTCCAAATTTCTTCGAAATAGATCGACCGAGCCACCTGAAATTTTGTGGAGTTGCTCGAAGTGGGAACTGCGGAAATAGATCCCCGACTGGTGATTAATAGACCAACTAGACTGCGTTTTTGCAACCAGAAATGGCGCTGGAAATTCTCGTCCGGTGGAGGGGAAAAACAGCACGATTTGCATACAATGATGGCTGGTGGTTCGATATTGTTCGCGTTATCTGCGTAAACTCGCTTTCATCGCAGCGGCAGGTGCCCTTTAAAGGAGAAGTCGAGCAGATCGTGTGGGTGGGATCGGCGGGATCGACTCGCCGCTCGTGCTGGATCGATCGAAGGGGGTTAATCGGAATCGAGAGCAGCCCGTGCACACGTAACGAAGCCGATCGGAGTGCCTAGTGGCTGCTTGGAAGCGGGCAAGTCGAGGAGAACGAGGCGAAAAATCGAATTAGAAACGTGAGAACAGGGGGGAATCACGGTGCGTCGATACGCGAGCGAGATTCCTCGCGCAGCTGGCCTATTTTCCGCTAGAAATTATCGAGCAATCACGCTCTTCGTCGGTATTGAAAATTAATACATAAACAGATAGTATTGCAAAATCATTTGGAAAGTACTTCGAAGGAAGTTTGAAGAAATTCATCGAAATTCGTTATATTCGTAAGCAACCCCCAAAAGAGTAAAACAGAGCGTACCAAATTTTTCGCGATCCACTCTACATCTGCCGAATGGAGTCCCGCAATCTACTTCCCCCGTGGAAAATTGGCTACAGATTTGAGGGGAGTAAGTGCAAAGTGTACCCAATGAATTGGAATGCTTTGGCACGTGACTCGAATAGGCGGCCGTTCACCCGGCCAGCGAACATAGGGGATCGATTTCCGGTTCCAAAAAGTCGATGAATCACGGCTCGGTGCGCGGAAGAAACGGGGAAGGTAGGCCATTTAAATTTACGCGGGCCTGCACGTTCGGGCTCCTAAAAATAGGTCGGGCGGTGAGCAGCGGCTGACTTCCTCGTTCATTGTCGCGAATTCGGTTCGCCTAACTGTAGATCCGTCGGTGCACTAGCCGATGCACATGCCACGACCGCAGAGAGAGGTCGATGCATCGTTAGAGGCGATTGCAACGCCGCTGGGAGAGCTGCAGGACCGTTGTGCTTCTCGATACACATTCCCTCTGTTCTTTCAAAAACATCCATCCCCAATCTTCCTTCCAACCGCTCCCCTTGAAACAAGCACAGATACCTCTAGCAATACTCCACGAATCGCAACTTAAACTTCGCTCGAACGCACACTCCCGTCACGCGCCTCTAAAAAATAAAGAAGAAAAAACTCTCCTCGCTGCAGCCTTCCCTCCCAAAGGGCCCAGCCGAACACTGGATAATATCCTCGGTCGCCGATCAACATCTTCAGGCGCCTATCAGCGATCAATCATCGCCGAGCCCGGCTTAGCGATACGAAGCGTTACACACCGGCAGGATTCCGTTACCTCGGAACACCCATGCACGGCCCAGATGGGGGATCGATCGTGGGGGTCAGTCGGCGAGTTTCTCACGAGAGGATCCACGCTGGCCGGACTGTCAAACGCGGCAGTCCAAGTGTCTGTAAAATTCCAAACGGGCAGAGATCGCGAGACCAGCGATCCTGAGGCGTCTTGCAGCTCCGCGCGGATTTACGGCCCGGCTATTCCGGCCCCAACGACGAAAGGATGGACGAGGGTCCCTTCCGGGCAGTTAGGACGGCGGGGACACGGCGATTGGAGCGCACGCGGCAACGAGGGGCCCCTCGGTGCTCGATAGGCCGTCCACCGTTGGTCCCCGCTCGCTGCGTTGGCGTGGTCCCGCATTAGCATCGATATAGCGAGGGTCAGGTCGGGTTCACTGAACCCGATGCATGCATCGCGCTGCCGCGCCGGTGCATCGCGAGGAACGAGCAAAGAATGAAAAGTGGCTGCGCGCCGGGCCGGGGCGTTAGAACACCGCCATCGCTGTTCCCTGCGGTGTCGGTTCTGGGCATCGGTGGGCCTCAATTCGACGATTCAGTGGAGTACGTGCAGGCTCGCGTTCGGTACTCGAAGCGGGAGGAATTTGGTACACAAGGAGATGATTCTACTTGATATTCTGCTCTGTATATTTCGGAATCTATTATTCCAAAGCACGGACCCAGATTTTCTGGATATTCAGTCCTACCATTTACGGGAAGTGGGTCACGAAAGAGGAACGTCACGGTATTTTTTCGACGATTTCGGTTCAATCGTCTGTCTCGTTGAATTTGGATTTCTGAAACGATATTCTGACGCGGGCAACGTTTTCAATCCTTTCTTATGGCCCCTGTGACGCAGCAGCAAGCGTGCCGTGGCTCCAGGCAGCGACGATTGGTCCTCAGGCTGCGCCGCTGACCGAATAACCAAATTCATGCTTGCCTACTTTCGTCGTTACGTAACGAAACGCTGTTGCGTCGGAGCGCGCGCCAACGGGCCCCCGGGGGCCCGCTCTAAGTGGGCCGCGCCGGCCATTATTCTCCCGGCCAGATTTCATTCCGCTTCTAGACATCGGAAAAGAAAGTCGCAGACTCCTATTTCATTGCTTACGCAATTCGTTGCGTGGCGAATCGAAGTCAGGCAAGTGGCCACAAAGAAAGTTCAATCAACTCGCGTAGATCCGAAAGTTCCGAGCGAGGCTTCGCTTCGAAACGATCTCCCACGGAATTTCCTCGATTCGTAGCTGAATATTAATCGCGACCTCGGCGACAGGTCCATTCGTCACGCAACGGCTGACTTTTCCAGATACAAGTAGTCGCGGATACTTTCTCCGCCACGGCATTGTGTATTGTTTCGTGACACTCTCGCCGGACAACCAGCTCCGCGTACCTACGTATGCAACAGCAGCGGCCGTGTAAATAGGCGTGTACGCGGTAACGCGATCCCCTGACGAAATTTCGCCCCAGATTCATTTCGACCTAGAATCCACTAGCCGCTCTCGAAATCCACTCAATCCCAATTCTATGTTAACCAGCCGAAGTGACTAAGTTCAAATGTTCATCATCCAAATCTCGCGCACCTTCGGTGGTCCACGGTAATCTCCCAGCAACACCACCGAGTACCGCACGGCCCGAGCCACCAGTCGAGCCGATGTGATTTGACGCAGCGTTACATTCAATTAATTTTCATTTGGTCAATTTTAAAACGTCCACGTTTTTTAAAATATATCCATAAAGAGGAAAAACAGGGCTTTATCCTCCTATTTTTTCCAATTTTTTGAAAAGGCGCCTTCAACTATAAAATTGCATTTGTTTAGAACAATTACTAAATAAATGGTCAAATATTCGTTTTTATTAAGTGAAATAATTTTTATTAGGTACTCTTATATCTGCACTGTAAGCACCCAAAAGGTGATTTTTATCAGTTTATTAGTTCAACAGTTATAATTTTTGGAAAAATAGTAAACAGTATATTTCAAAGAGCTGTAACATCCACAATTTTTAACATTTCGAAAAATCCTTTGAGACATGTTTACATACCCCTAAAGACTACAACATATCCAAGTTGCACCAAAATGCGAATTGTTACTCCGAAAAGTGTCCGACTTCGCGTGGAATGACGCCTTCGGCAGTGGAACTCCGAAGAGCGCCAGTAAATCGATGTGACGCCGGGCACTGTCGATATTCAACATCGTGATTAATTAGTCTCCAATCGTTCATAGCTCTAATTGGCTAGGCGGGGAGGGAGAGGGGCGAGTGAAATTTCGCGCAATTACATAAGCCTGGGTCACTCGCAACAGATGCATAACTCCGTGCGGGCAACAGCCCTCCGCTCTTTATCTTCCATGGATGTGGAGCAATATGGTTGGAGGTGAGTGACCGGCGTCCAGTTGCGTTCACTAACCTCCCTCCCCTTCCAGCCAGGGTATCTGCCTGGCCCCACCACCGTCGTCCACGGTGTATCCCCCTTCGTCCGCGGTTCTTCGTCCCTGTTCCACTGTCGGTTGAACCACCTCGGCGCGCCTTCTTCCCCTTTCACGCTCGTTGCAGAACTCGAGGCACGCGAGCCACTCGATCCACGGATTGGACTCGATTGCACTGTCGGTGGACTTATGAATTTAGAGCGACGGATCTGGAGCGGCCGAGGTTCGCCGCGTAGCGATCCACCTAGTTCGCCACCGCTGACACTTTGTTGCTTCTGGCGGCTGGCTCCGCTCGTCAGATTTCGATCTACGCGTCGGTGCACTGGTACCTGGGTGCTCGTTCTACGATTTCACCCCCTTTATCCTGGAGGTTGGGCTAGTCCTCGACTTGGGGTGGCCACTTTGCTCCGAATCTGAATTCCTCGGCATACTTCGGTTAAGTGGTGCATTTGTATCTTTAAGCAAAGGTGGCAGAAGTCGCTCCGAAATTTTGGGTCACTTGGTTGCCCCAAGGATTTCGTTGCGAACGCAACTGGAATTAAGAAAAGTCGATGAATTCACAGACACTCGGAAGACGAGGATCGAGAAGCCACTGTCCCGGCCCATCGAAATCTCGTTCGTCTGTTTTCCTAAGAACGAAAGTAGACGCTGGTAGAACCACTTTCGAGCGTCGATACGAAAGATCCATGGACGTTCGCGGTGGTTCGATCTCCGCAGTTCTCCGTGTTCGGTGGCCCGTGCGATTGGCCCAATTGGGGTCTAGCGTTTCACAGTTAAACGTAATGGGATGAACAATTACGCCCGCGGAAGAATCCCGATGGGGGAGCTCCGTTGAACGTTTCCGTTCTATCCGCAGCGCCGAGGAGCATCGCCGAACGTAATTCAGGCTCCGCTCGATCGCTCGGTCCCACGGGGCCTGCGCGTTTATCGCTTCACTTTTACTCGGCCGAAAGTTACTTTCGGCAGTGGCCATTCACTCGACTCACGCCGTCGCTACTATTATTCACGGCTCCCTCCGCGATGCTGTGTAATCGATTCGATGCGACGGTTCTTCCTCACCTGGGAGGATAGAAATCAAGAGTTCCTTACGAGAGAAGCGGAACTTCTGCAACTTCAGAAACCCAAGTCTGCTCACTCCGTGTCAGCTCACAAATCACACACCTATTTGGAATCGTTCAGTCTACTTTCTCAACCCCTCCATCAGAACCTACCTACCTCCGACTGCCCACGATTAATTACCAACTATCCCAAATCTCCAAAATCCCGATCGTCCCGCTCAGACATGATTCATCCAGCAGCCATCGATCGGACTATGATCGTCCACGTTTCTATACAGCGGCCATGGCTGGAGGAAGAGCTAGGACGACGATCCTGGCCAGCTTTTCGATCCTTCGTCACAACGAGCCTCGTCTAATGCTCACGGAACAACGTGGCATCGCGAACGTGTGCTCACGCGTGTCCCCTTCCCCCCGGCCCCTCTAGCTACCCAGAGGGCACGCCTGTGTTTTCGCGTGCGTGCGCACACGTATGTGCACGTGGGAGCGTGTGCGTGTACGTGCCGGCCGAGGGTCGTGCCGATGACCGATCAAAGAGAAGTTCGCGTTGTGAATACGTGATACGTAACCGTCCAAGGCACACGGCCACTGACCGACGCTGTACCGACTCAACCCGTGCATTGTCCTCGCGGCGAACCGATACCGAGCTCGCGCCTTATAGTTGCGCCTCTACAGCGCGCTTCAGACTCAGTCGCGGTGGCCCTGGGTTTGAGCATTTGGCAGGTGAAACGAGGGGTGACGAATTGGGGTTAGGGGGATGATAATGGTTCCTTGGACTTGGCATTACTGCGGATGCAGTACTGAAAATATTTATCGCATCGCTCGAATATTTAGCGTGGATTCGGAAAGTACTTTTGCGCGACTGTTCACTAGGCACACAGTGTCCGACTTGTTGGGTAAAATACGTTGGATAGCAACTATTTAATTTGCCAATCATGCGGTTGTAAGGATTGTTCCATAGCACGTGGATTTGGCGCGGTGCAATAAATATTCTCGGTACCTATTGTAAGCTGGAGTTGAATTGGACGTCTAGGTACGTCGAGGGTACCACTCGCAAGGGGTAGTAAATAATAGTAATAAGGGGTGAGAAGTAGCACTCGAAGCAGAATTTTTTATTGGTCAGTCATCGAAGTGATTAGGGGAAAGGTGGGATAGTTGATCACAGTTTCGCTTTTTTTATTAAAATAATAATGATGGTTTTCTTTGTATTGAATTATTTAAGTTGTGATTTTTAGAGTATTCTCAATATACTTGTACAAAGTTGAGAGCTGAAAACAAACTTTAATGACTGAATTTAAGAGTAAATAACACATTAACTTTCAAAAAATATTTATTATCTTAGTCAATAACATGAAATAAAGGGAATATCATAAAAAGAAAGTAAACTATAACTAACTTCAAAGAATCACTGACAAAATAAACCCGAAAAATTAAACTCTATGACATAAAAGTCATAAAACAACACAACTGCATTCTTAAAAGACATTTCATTTAGATGTCATCTGATTAAGATGATGACGAAGAAAAGATTTTCCTTCTCACTTTCTTTGCCGTATTTTTCGGTTTCATTAGCCGTTCTATACGGTTCTTTTTGGGGCATTTTCAGCTGTTCAAGTATTCCACCTCACACAGTGATCAAGTATCCCTCAATGCACTCGTTTAGAAAAAGATGAAAAATTAAACTTCCCTTAAATATTTAGATCAATCAATAAATAGCATCAATATACCAGAAGCAGCTGTTTTTACTTAATATAATGAATAATATATTAGCTCGGGCACGCATCCGAGGGATCAGACTCGAATGGAGCCCCTTCGTTCCCCATAATTGTGGAGCAGAGAAGACCAAAGACGAAGATGGCCACCCGAACGTTAACGACACGTGTTACGAGCGCAGTACGTCCGTGATACTCGATCCTCGGAACGGAGAACAAGGGAATATGCCAGGGAAACGGCCTGGCTCTTTCGTTTATCGAGATCCCCGCTAGTTTCACGGGTTCACTGCACCCCGCCAATGGGCGAGATAACTGAATCTGCATCCCACTTTTCAACCACGCGCCGCGATACGCCGAGTAACCGCATTTGGACGGGTCGCATCCCAGGAAAGTATCCCTCCGCGATACTATTTTACTGCTCCCCGACCAGTCTTACCGGTCACCGAGAAATATGAACTGTATTCGCTATAGTTCAGTGAACCGCGGCGGGCATTTACTTCGCGCGGCGCAAGAGGCCCGGGCAGTTGCCGTAAAACGCGATCGCGGCCGATGCAACGACTCCGGCTGCCCATGATTTACGGGCCTGCATTAACCGAGTCGAATATAATAATCCGGTGAATTGTGGAGGAGGCGGGCGAGAGCGAGCGGTGGCTGAGCTCGTAAACGTTCTAGACGCGAAGACAGGCGGAAAAGTGTATCAGGGCGGCCACCGTGATTGGGATGGTGGCCGATCGAGCTGCTCGCGATGGATCGGGTGAAACTGATACGTTATAAATAGGGGGAGGTATCTCGATGCTTGGGAGTCTTCAGTGGGGGTGTCTGGATGTCGGACGCGAATGTTTTTTTTATTCTCATATTATTGCCCCCCGCGATTCTGTGGCTAGCCTAAATGATTGCCGATGGATGCTAGGTATTTCCCTACGGACTCTTTAGGCACGTTAGAACGTCGGAATGGACTGCAATTATATATTACTCGTACGTGGAAAGTCGTATCAGCTTTTGACCGACAGGAGGACCGTGGTCGCAGGGGGATGTCGTCGCACTTGCCCGTTTTCGTCCAACAACGACGCAATTGTCCGTCCACGATTGCATCGCTGGAATCAAGGAGGGCAACGTGCGACGAGTCAGTAAACGACACGCAGGTTGTGAAAAGGATGACGTGTACTTGCGTACGTGCGTCGTAAGGTGGGACACGGAGTTCACCACCTACTCGTAGACGACATCGAGGACACTGACACCTCGCTGGATTTGCATCCTCTTATCGAGCGAAGCGTGGAAGTAAACAATCTGTTGCATTAGAATGAACGCGCACGATACTAAAAATGTTAACGCGCAGAAATCATTGAGAACTGTAAATTTCTATCGAGGATCCACCGTCACCTTCGACTTTAATATTACGCGATATTGTACAGATTGTATTAAGATTCCCAATGGAAGATACTTCTCAGAGTAATGCGAAGCAGAAATTCGAAGCCAGCGAATTGCAAGGGAATTAGCTAGACGCTAATAAAATCTCCATCGCTAGTAGAATAAGACAGCCATGGCCGTCCAGTTGTCTTCAGCTACGCGACTCTTTTCCTCACTCGACTTCCGCCTGGACGATCTTTGACTACCAGAATAGACGAGTCCAAGGACTGATAGGTACAAATTGTAGACGCAAGAAGAGGGTTCACGGTCGTCGTTGGCCGACCGTTTAATTTTTCGACGCGACGCGACACACGATTCGCGTCCGAATCGTGAAAACACGAAGCTTCGTGCTCGATTAAAGTAAATTACTCGTCGACTTCCCGGTTAACCCGCTTCTCGACTTGGATCGGAGATCGCAAGGGTCGTTGAAAAAATTCAATCGTCCCAGAATGTCAAATTTGCAGCGTTTTCACTTGCCATTGTCACGGCGCAAGGGAACTGCACCTGACAGGTGAGCATTCAGCGAAAACACCCATGTGTTAGCTGCTAATAGCCAAGAATTCCTGTAAAATCTCTGTCACTTACTTTAATTTCAATCGATAGCCCCCTAAAAGATACACTTCTCCAACCCCCCGTCGTTTCCCACCCCAAAAGTTAAACAAAAGAAGCCTCCAGCGCCTTCTGACGCAATCCGCCAGCCACCCACGATATTTCTCGAATTTTCCAGCGGCGTTGTCCGCCATCGGTTCGCGAAACTCGACGCTGAAAGCGCATGCAGCGTCTGTACCGTTACGAATGGTAACGCGTAAGCTCCACTCGGCTGGCATTTTTGTATCCAGAGCTCTGCCTGGCATCCAGGCGGTGCGCCGACTTTTTTTCTCTCGATTTCCTTGGGCGTGCAGCTTTCGATGAAAAAGCGAGTCTCGTCGAGCTGCTCGGCCGCTTCTCGAAGATTCTCGATTTCGGGGCATCGGCGGCGAGGAGGCGATGAACTCGGTCACCGGGCAACAAACTGCAGGCCCCACCAACGCGCCATCATCTCTCTGCCACCTTCTCTCTCTGTCCCCCGTTCGCCTGCTGGGCCACGCACCTCTTTCTCCTCTGCCCATGGAGGAGAAGGTCCGTGTACACGCGAGCTACGCCACCGTTTCGTAATACACCTTCATGGTGCTCTTCAAGGTGACCATGAACTTCTGAGCACGTACAGCGGATTCCTCACTCGACGGGGAAAAATAGGGAGGAGCCATGCAGGGTTAGGAAACCTTTCCACGGGGAAGTTGGAATAACCTCTTGCTGGGAAATGGAAGATTTTTGGGGCTGAGGAGTTGGGAACATATTGGAAGACTTCGTTGTGGTGGTATTTTATGGATAGCTGGTTTCATTTTCTGGTAATGCAAAATGCGGTTGGCTTGGATTGTTTTATTTGGGCGGTGAAAGAGTGCAACGAGGGTGGAAATTTATGAGGGAGTTTTTTAAGAGAGGTACCGTAAAATGGGGGAACATTGGCAGGTTTTTGATACATTTTGTTACATAATGTAAAAATTAAAATGTTTACAGTTGCTTTAAGTATCCTATCATAACATTGCACGTTTCTTGATTGTACTACAAGTGTTAGAATGCATAAAATTTCTGTCATTTTCTTCTTTAATATATGTTAAATATCAGCCGGTACGGGGTAACATTGGCACATCATATAAACAGCAGTAACAGGTTAAGTTTTACTACTCTGAAGTCAGTAAAGACTGGTTCAGAGAGGTCCAGTAGTTTCGTCGATTAGCAAATAATTTAATCATTTTTCGCGTGTGACAGGCGATTATTGGATATCTAACCGCAAACGTTGAAGCAATCGAGTACCTAAAATCTCGATCTCGAATGCGACTTTATATGTTCGTATAGGTGCCAATGTAACCCCGGCATGTGCCAATGTTATCCCCTGCTGCCAATGTTCCCCCATTTTACGGTAGCTTCTACAGAAGACCGTGCAACGCGTGTCTGTCAAAGTCCCAGAATCTCAGTTTCAAGTGAACGCGATAAGCCCGTGAAATTCTGTTACGATTAAAGTTACGCAATTTCGGTGGCACAATTCTTATCGGCCCGTTGCTAGAGATGTTCAAAGTTTAGTGGGTTCTAGGGAGTGCCTCGACTGGTCGCGGTAGATCCGCAGTTCCCAAGGAGTGGTAAAATATTCTTACTATAAGCCCTTCGAACCTCTGCGCTAATGTCCCGACTCTCGCTCAACCTTTCCACCCCTAGGAGCCTGAAATCACGCTTCTAACCAAAGCTCAGAAGTTGTCATTACGAAACTAGGTACGATGAATCTTCGAAAGATCTTCGAGTCTAACTCTGCTTAGTTTCCCGGCCTCCATTCGCCGCGTCTTTGTTGACCCAACGACACGATGCGGCATCAGGTAATTCGGTGACCAAACGTGACTTCTCGCTGGATGATTGCCCTCCGCCTCCATCGTTGGGTCTCTTCCTCTTGCCTAGGCTCGCGAACCTTCCCCGTCACGCGTTGGATCGCACGTGAACGCCCGTGAACGGAATAGCGGTTCCTCTGGCGTTCTGGTAACGACATCTCGAAGCTTCTTCGTTCGGCTGCGACGCCAGAACCTTTCCTCGTCCTTCGGCAAGCCGTCGGTCAGGGGCAGGGGACCAGCGGCAACATGGGAACGGGCTAACGAAACGCTGCTGGCGATCTGGCCGTTGATCACGATCGAAAGTTCCGGATAATCGAGCCGGGAAGATACGGGCGTCGACGTCCTCTTGTTTTTCCTACCGACCGTTATCGTCGTGTTCCAACTGGCCGTTAATATCACGTTCCGCGCCGTGAGCTAGAATCCCGCGTATGCAGGGGGAAACAGGGTTAAGAGTGTCCGCCGCGGAGGTTTCGTTTTGCGCGGAGAACGATGCTGGGATCACTGCGTGCATCGTCTTTTTAAAACCATCCGCTGGCGTGTTTCACGAGAGTCATCGGTTTGATAGACATTTAGAGGTTGCCCGGTAAAGATGCCTCTGAGTTAGAGAAAGGGGAGGTGTGCTCAAGAGAAATGCAGGATCGAATCTTCTCGTTCAACAACAGGCAACGACTTTGGTCCGCAGGGTTGCAAAGGGAAAGTTTTCTCTCCAGAAATACAACAACCAGAGAGAGGGACAATCATTACGTAATATTATTACAGACACGTGTACATTCACTCCTCGTTCTAAGGCTGTTTGCCAGAAAGGACTAACATCAACTCATATGAAATCAGTAACAACCTACTTCAGCCCACATCGCATCCACCCCCAAAAGTACCTACCACCCATATCCCTATCCAGAAATGCTCACCGTCCTCTCACCCGGCCGAGCAGACAACAGATCATCCCCTCAGCGGGCTGGATCATTAATTTCTCTCCCCGAAAGGCCTGTCAACGTCTCACCCCGGCTGCGGCGGGTTAGAAGGCGATAGGTTGCGCTATCTTTCCCGGAAGAAAGAGCGACTGCCGAGTCGGGAGCGATCCGCGGAGGCCAAGTAGGAATCTCTCGCGCGCAATTACCCGCGCGGATGCATCTAGCTCCTCCACGGTGTATACGCTAACCGAGGGGGTGAGGGAGGGGGGGGGGGGAGAGAAGGCAGCAACGGCGAGAAGACTGAAAAAGCCTGTAGCGTAACCGTTGCTGGCGCTGGTGGTAGTGCTGATGGTGCTGGCGGTGTTGCATAGCACGTTGACGTTGTTGCTAGTGTGGGTTACCTGGTTAGTGACCGGCCAACCGAGTTCACTGGCATCGGCCCTCTTCCAGGTTGGCTAATCTCGCGACGAACGGAGAACGCCTGGCTCCCTCTTCCTCCGCCGCCCCCTACTCCTCCGCCGCCACGCTTCTTCCTGCTCGGTCGTTTTGCTCCTTCTTTAATGAGAAATTCCCTTGAGTGACTCCGCGGCGTTTCAGCCAGCCACCCGGTGAAACAGTTAAGGACACGTTTATTAATAGATTAACGAGCATGAGAACGAGGGAATCGCTTCGCTACTGGTCTTGTTTTCCCCGCTGCGCGCACCGATCAGGGCCCGTCGCGTTGCTCCTTCGAGCCTGGGTGCCGCTGCTGCTCCCCCTAATCCCGATCCCCGGGGGGGTTCCCAACTGGGCAGAGCGGTGATTGGATTTCCTAGGTAACAGGGATGCTGAATCGTCCTTTGGTTATGTCTACGAGTCGGCAGACTCTGATAGACCGCGGGAAGGTCCCCTTAATATTCAACTTTGCTCTGCTGAGCTAGGTTGATCTGAATTCAGGGAATCTTGAGATTCGCCGTGGGTCCACGTGATCGAGGAGAGATTCGTCTAGGTCTGGTCTTGTTCGGAGCCTTCGTTTACCAGTGGGACACTTTGTTCCACGTCTGATTCGGGTGACGCGTCCCCACCGTTCGAGGGTCGTTGGCCGCCGCGTGATGCGCTCACGGGTTCACCGAAAAACCCGCTGAAAAATCACAGATGAGTCAGTGTAACGAGCCTGACTAATCTGGCTCGGCCGATTGGCCGAGTGACGCCAGAGGATGATACGGTCGGTCGTTTGCGCGCACGCACGCGCGTGCCGCGGGTAGGTGTGGACCTACCACGTCAGATTTATCGAATGGAAAACAAGTGGATTCCTGGGATCGCGGTTCAGTAACCTGCTCAACGTCGCCGATGGATCCGCTTTGACGCTTATTTCTGCACCGCGGCTTATTCCCGGTTCCCAGGATGAGTTTTGGATACTCCGTTGACAAGTTCTTGCGCGAGGAGCCCTGTTAATTGGGAGCTCGTCTTGAAGATGTCGCAGTTTAAAGTTTAGTCGGGACGGTCGAGGTTTCACAAATGGAGTGTCTTTGGGGGTGCAGCTTTAGATCGTGGGAGTTTGAGGAATGTGGGGTTAGGATCATAGAAACTTGGGTTTAGGAATTTAAGGAATTGTGGTGTAAAGGGAATAGAAATTCAATCTTCCCTAAGGCATTGCTCAGATCTGCAAAGATCCTAGTGGAAGAAGTGGAGGTTCGCCATCGATGGAAAACTAATATTCAATTTGGTCGGAATTCCAATATGTACCTAACCAAAATGGCGAGAATAAGTCGAGGCTCTCGTTCTGCTCGTCCACGTGGACTCAGCGGGCGTCCTCGAAGCAGGGATTACATCAGCGTACGCGCGCAGGATGTGGTGAACGGGACGGGGATCGTTCACCTAGCGAAACTGCGCAGTTGTACGTTGGCCCACGGCGAGCAACGAACTTTCGGCGATGTGGGTCAGAAAAACAAAAGCAGCCACCTCCGCTCGATGCCCGCCAGCGTAAACAGGCTAACGAGGCTCTTTTTCGTGGGCGAATTAAGCGTATTAATTAACGAGCCGTCGCGATCGCAAACGTTCAAGTAATCATCCTCCAATTAGCCCCGTGGCCCGAAATTCACTCGGATGGCAAGTTGGACGTGAAGTTAAATTAAATTAAGGGCCCTCGATTCAAACGAGGGCGTGGATTCGATTGGCAACGGGTCCGCCGCCCGGCGTAATGGCGTCGAGGGAAATAATTACGGGCGCCTGTGCGTTCGATAATAAAAGTTACGATGCCCGATCATCTCGGGCGGGAGCGCTAAACGAATACGGGAGAGGACGATTGCGAACGAGCTGTTTTCCAGAAGACGCCGGTGACGCGGTGGCCCGGGTCGACGACTTTGTCATTCATGACTCTTACGCAAGCGTGCGTAAGCGTAGAAACCCGAGAGTACTGTTATGCAGGTTCACTGTCAGAATTTTATAAGGCCGCGTTTCAACCATGGAGCACCAGTTTTGATATCGTGGTGCACGTATATATTGTTTCCGAAGTGGAATGGAGCGTGCCTTCGGATGGGAGCACACCCATGACTCACCAATGCCGAGTAGTTTATCTCCACTTATGAAAGCAGAGAATGAAAATTTACATGAAATTCTTCAAGCCTTTGGATTCTATTTCCTGAATATTCCAGGGTTTCCACACCTCATAAATCTCAGAGAGCCAGCGCTGTAAAAACATACGTACAATGTATTGGGGTGTACCCCATGGTTCGCTATCCGAATGCGGGAAGAGGAGGAAGAAGCTAATTGGATCGGTTCATAATTTCTCCATTGCGCGTTAATTAGAGGTGTATGGGGAAGCAGCAATATTTTTAACGCAACGATAGGTTAGAGGTAGGAAGCGGTGGTATGGCGATGGTCCGTTCGGTAAGAAAGGCCACACGATGGCGGGAACGTGGTGCACTGGTAGTGCACTGGCCCAGGGTCGACGCCCGACAGCTCTACGATCGTTATGTCATTCATGCTCTTACGCACGCACGTAACCTCTTCGCTACGCAAGCGTGTGAACGTGTGCACGCGTTCTAAGCGTAGAGAGACGTAGGAGTACTGTTACGCACCGTGCACCTACGTGGCATACGACGAATTTCGTACCTCGTGGAATTGTAGGTCAGCCACCCGCTGCACCAACCTCGGAGTATCTACTGCAAGTCTTTCCCAATGAAATTCAACCTTCGGGATCTGGTCTTTCTAAATTCGTCGAGCCCAACTTCGAGGGATCGTCAGTCGAAATTTTGAGCAGCACCTTGGGAAATCTTCGAGACATCCGAACCCTCGTTAATTATTATATCAGGACCAGGTTCGCCCGATCTAGTACGAAGCTCAGAGATCTGCTCCACCCCGGCGAGCTGAATCGTGGATCCCCAACGCGCCCCAGGAAGAGGAGCGAAAGAAAAGGGGAGCGACGCCGATCGCTGAGCAAGAGACGCGCAGCCCGTTGCAAAGGATTCACCTCGCGACAAACCAGGTGCAAAGAGTAACCCCGTACGGGAGGAGAGGTCTCTTCCTCCTCCCAGACGTCACCCTCCCTGCGAGCGAGTTCAAGGACTCGGCTGCCCCCCGTCTCAGAGGGGGCACGAGGGAGCGAAAAAGGAGGAAGAGGAGGCCGAGGAAGAAAGCAGCCGCGGCAGGACGCGAGAATGTGCAAGGGTAGCCGAGAGCGTTACACCTAGGTAGGGCATTGCACCGGTGCGACGCTGCAGTCCAAGTCTTTGGCCGATGCTCGCGGTGCAACTGCAAAGAGTTGCATTCGCGTAGCCGCGTGCAGTGACCCGCCCTACCGTTAGGACGGCCCCGAGGATGCGTTCCCCTCTTCTACTTATTCTTCTTCTTCTTCTTCTTCTTCTTCTTCTTCTTCTTCCTCCTCCTCTTCTTCTTCTGTTTCTTCTGTCTGTTCGGCTTCTTCGACGCCGCCTTCTTCTTCGTCTCCGCCATCCCAGAGGAAGTCTTTTTCTTTCCACCAGTTTTGTCCTCACTCCTGTTTCCTCCTCCGTGTCTCCTCCTGTCCTCTCGATGTCCGCGTGCGCGCAGCAGCACCCGTCCGTTTCCACGCCGCATCTCGAACCTTCCTATGCACCGGGAAGCGAAAAGTGCGTCCACCTAACAGGAGACGAAGGAAGAGAGGGACAGGTGGGAAGGGCGAGGTTGGGTGTCTAGTCCCGGCGGCATAAAGGTACGCGTGAAATGCGATTGACACACACGCGGTCGACTTCTCCAGCCTAGCCTCGCTGAGGAAATCGACCCCATCCAGACTCTATTTCGATTCGCCTTCCGTAGTAGAGTCTCCGATCGGATCGATGTCTAAACGCAGCGCGGAGACCTTGTGCCAGAACGCGGCGGAAACCAGTAGCGAGGTAGCCAGGCTTCTTGCGGCGGACGAGTACCTTGAACCAGAAAAATCTTGTCCTAGCTGCGGACGCGGGGGCCCCCGCTCGATAACAAATTGGTCGGACGGTTCTCACGGGCTATTCGACAACTAACGGTCGATCGTTCGCCGCGGTGGAGACTCGATAAGCCTGTCCCCGGGATTTCGTAACGCTTCCTGGCTGCACCGCGGGTTGACAACCCCGCGACACTTTATCGCTGGCGCGCGGCCGCAGCGTCCCGAGGGGGGCGCGTATAAACCGGGCGCATGGAAATGACGGTTTCCCGCGTCACGCTGCATCGAGACGCGCGTCATCGTTCCCTCCGTGGTTTAGGGAGACGGAAAGATGGGCGTCACGGGAGAGCAGTGAAACGCACAGTGGGCAAATTTTGCGATTTTATGACCAGGACTACAGAAATGAAAATTTTGAATTTTGCAAATTTAATACAAATGTCAATTGAAGAACTGTATCCATTTTCGTGGTGAAAACCTGAAAAGTTATTTTTAATATATCAAATTCGGCACTTTTACGTTCGAATATATGAGAAAATAAATTATCCGAAAAACAGTACTTTAAAATTTTTATAAACTACTTATTAAAAACCGAAACATAATTATTTTGAGGACAAAAATATATATTAAGCACCACCAGAAATTGAATCCATGCCTTGAAATTATTTTCAGATCTTTGGATAACACAATATAAGTGTTTGAAGCAACTTGAAAATCTGGATTAATTCTTTGCGATCGGTCTAACCTCGCGTGAACATAAACATTTGCGAGTCTATAAGAGCTTTGTATTAAAACATTTAACAGTGAAATTGGTGGCATTTAATACTCATATTAGTTCTTCAATTGACATTGCATTTATTTTGACGAATTGAAAAATTTATTTTTGTGGTTTTGGCCATAAAATCGCGAAATTTCCCCACTGTGCCTGGATGCGCTTGGCTCAGCTGCTCGTAGCACGTTCTCGAAAAGTGTGAAAAAACAGTAGAATCCTTCCACCTTTTGTTCCTTCGGTAGACAGAAGTCTGCACAAGGGTCAGCTGCGTCTCCCAATTCACAGAGGCCTCCCAGGTCCCTCTTCCCTACCATTTACAAGCTTTCCGATCATCAAATAACCGCCACATTTCCCGCGATATCCCAAACCACCCTACCATCTCCAGCGTACCCCCAAAAAAAGCTCGAAGCACGAGGGTTTAACGATCCACCCCGAAACAATAGAATCCTCGAGGATCCAGGTGACTGAACCCCTCTCCGTTGAGCCGCGGAATCGCGGATTCTTCGCGCCACCCCCAACAACCCTCTGGCGACGTCGCAGGTGCCTCGACCAGGAGGCGAGCTTGGGAGGGGGCAGGGAGGAAGAGGAGGTTGCAGGAGGGAGGTCAGTGACCGTTTTCCATGCTGGTAGGGGTCGGCGCACTCCCAAGATCGGCGCGTGTGCACGTGCGTGCATGTCGGTGCAAGACGCGCGCCGGTGCAGTCGCTACACTCCCACGTCGCTATGCAGTCCCGTAACATTCGCGGAAGCCGTCTCTCTCTTTTCCTCTCTCTCTCTCTCTCTCTCTCTCTCTCTATCTATCTCTCTCTATCTCTCCCCGCTCTCCTTCTCACTCACTCTTTCTCTCCCTCCCTCACCCTCGGTTTCGCGCTTTATTTCCACCCCGCCACGGGACTCGTCCTCTTCGCAAGGTTCTATACTCGTTCCCTCGTTTCGCGCGGCATAGAGCCGCCTTCTGCCATGGACCGATTTTCACTTGGCAACCACATCGCCGTGCGATACACCCGTGACCGACCTTATCCCTCGCCACCCCCCTCCCACGCCTTTCTCGCGCCAGTTCGTTCACTCGGTATAATACGTACCTCTGGCTGCCCTCTTCTGCCGAGCCTCAGGAGGATCTCCCCTCGCGGTTGCTCGAAGACCTCCTCGTGACTGTTGCGCACTTGGGTTTTGGGGTACCAGATGAGTTTTAGCGAAGTAATGGTTTTTTAGGGGGGGCTTTCGAGGCATCGAGGATGGTGGGGTTTGGGGTGGGTAGAGTGGAAGT
This sequence comes from Andrena cerasifolii, assembly GCF_050908995.1. NCBI lineage: Eukaryota > Metazoa > Arthropoda > Insecta > Hymenoptera > Andrenidae > Andrena > Andrena cerasifolii. The sequence continues at coordinate 8,889,072 of NC_135123.1, forward strand.
GGTGGGGAATAAAGCGTGGGTTATGGAGGCTTTTATTTATTGTTTGCTTTTATGGCTGTGTTTAAGAGGCATGGCGTAACGCGCCTGGAATGAGTGGCGGGATAATAAAGACCGCCTTGTTGCGCTTCACTGTTAACAGATATGCAATATACGTGGATGGTAGACCCCGTAGCAGAACGTTACGCCCGCAGAAACAATATTTTCCGCCGTTGAGCGCAAATTTCTCGTTTCCACTGCCTCGGGAATCATAACCCTTGAATGCAGCCGGCAACTAATGCCGTCCATTACCGACGCAATGCCAGCGCAATTTCTTATTCGAGCTTCCCCCGTTCGTTATCGCGCGGACTGATTTCCATGCCGTTACTTCTCCCCTCAAGAGGCCCAACATACACAGTACACACCATAATTCTTTCTAATGACCCCCGCAGAAATTTTCCTCGAACACCTCGCGAGTACCTTGGCCCTGTAATCTCCACCTTTCTAAACATATATTTACCCAACGCTGCCCACGCCGTCTAGGACCTCGAAATACTAATTGGCGCAGGTCAGGTAGAGGTTACGTAATCGTCCTGGATTTAAACACCCGCACAGTGGGGAAACTTTGCGATTTTATGGCCAAAACTACAGAAATGAAATTTTTGAATTTTACAAATTTAATACAAATGTGAATCGAAGAACTATATCCATTCTCGTGGTGAAAACCTGAAAACTTATTTTTAATGTATAAAATTCGGCACTTTTACGTTCTAATGTATGAGAAAATAAATTATCCGAAAAGCAGCGCTTACAAAAATTACGCATCACATTAAAATCGCGAAATTTCCCCACTGTGACCCGATCCAGCCGAGAACTACGAAACGGTGACGCCACTTGGAATAGCTGTTTGGATTCGCGTCCGATTCGGTTGCAGGCGAGTAATTCGTGAATGATGCTGGGACGAGAGGTGCCAGGAGCGGCTGGGGGGAGCGCGATTCCCTCGATCGGAGATCGATCGACCGAGGCCGGTTATGCAAAGGCCTCGTTAATCGCTCGCGGACTCGTTCTCTGGGTCAACGCTCCGAGGACGGCGACTCGGTCGGCGCTCATTGTCTCCGGCTTCGGCTCAAGGACCGTGGCTCGTTCAGGGTTTCTCGTGGATCTGGGATCGATGACCGTCAGAGGATCGCTTCTCCTCTTCCTCTCTTCTTCCTTCCCCCGTTTCTTGCCCCCTTCGCGCGCCGCGGAACGAGAGCTCGTCGTTCCACGGGATCGGATCAAAGCGACGCGGAAATTCGGCCCCTAGCGATGCCACTCGTCCGCCTCGCGCCAATTAGCCATTCCCCTGTTAACGACGGGTAAAATCGTGGGCGCAGGCGTGCACCTCGGTCACGGGACTAAAGGAGCGCGAGCGAAGGGACGTAGTTTTCGCTGGAATTAAGAGAGACACAAAGATGTGCGCATTCAACCCCTTCGCTAAATCGCTCTTCGATTCAACTTGTTCTAGACTCGTGAAAAGAATCGAAATATTTGAGGGTGTGCGTTGCCTGCGCGCTGTGGTGGCCATTGGTAGACAGGATTAGGTCTGTGAAAGGTCCTTGGTAGCGAAAGGGTTCTCTACCGACTTGAAGCGAGGCTGAAACGGGAAAGCTGGGGTACGGAGAGAGGATGTATTGAGGAGAACAAGCATATTGCTCGTTGCATAAGGACTACCAAATGGCTGGGGGGCCATAGAAGGGGGGCAACGCGAGGTAGCCGTGAAATCGACCGTAGTAGCATCGAACTATTCATCACGTACGGTCTAGACGGCCTTAGGGACCATCGCTACCGAAACACAAGGTCGTCTATGACTTCCGTGTCTAATCGTCCCTCGCTCGATTGCTCAACGATTCGCCATTAGTGGAAGATCGATGGCCACCGCGAGCACCTGAATCCCGTATCCGGGCTTTATAATATTCTATTAATACCCGGTGAATTATACTGTTTGCTTTAAATACCAAGGAGAACGAGTCCCTGCTACTTCGAGATTAACTGATTGCAACATTCGACACGGGTAAGTTAATTACTTGGACGGCTCCTCTGCTTCGTTTTATGGGGCCCCGAGGAACGTAAACATTGCGTAACTTGTTGGTCACGGGACATCGGCGCTGGGTTTGTTACGTTCGTCACATAGTTCTACCTGTTGGCTGTTTCTTCCTCTGTCACTGTCGCCCACCGTCGCCCTTTCGAAATTCATCGAGCATTAGAAAAACATGAAGTAGTGTGTGAAAAGGTTCAAGGAATACACCCTGTCAGTTTATTTTTCGCGTCACGTGCGTCAGCATGACAGGCAATTCGCAATTCCCGCTTGCTAGCATCGTGGATTCTATCCATCCTCTTCGATCAATCTACCCCGGAATCAGTAGATGCAGTAGCTGCCACTGGTCCCCCGATTATCCACGCTTAATTACTCGCAGCCATCGGGACAAGCCCTCCCGTCTCGCCCCCTTGGCCCGCAAAGGCCCCGTCCCAGTAAGCTGCAGCGATTCGGCGTGAAATGTCAAGCAGTCGGCCAGCAAAGCGAATTTACGAGCGTGTCTTCCGTGACCGATTGACTTCTTAACCCTTTCCCTGGCAACCGCCACGCCTCCACGAGGATTCCCGCAATGTAACGAGTCCGGCATTGTCTCCCAATTACGCTGAAAATCTCCGTAGACCGCGGGGCCCTTCCGGACAATGGAGCGCGGTATCTCGAACTCGATCGAGCTGCCCCTCGCCCGATACCTCGGACCATCCCAGCGTTTGTTTTGGATAATCCTTCTCTGGAAGGCAAACAGACGGTGGCTAATCACGTCGACCAGTGGCAAACAGCGCCCCCTAATCGCATTAACGCTCGAAGGGGGCGCAGGTAGCTGCAGAGACGTTTCACCTGGGTCGTACCGTCGCGAGCACAATGCCGTGATTTTTCCGCGTTTTTGTTCCTGGACGGCCCTACGATTCGCTCTAGACCGTGCAACGATCAATCTTCGCGGCCTGCCGCGTGAAATTTTCGAACCCAGAGCCCGGAAAGGGATTAGAGAGAAATATATGACCCGATAATATATTATATTATATTCGTTCGGCGGGGGTGACTTTGTTTCTGCGACGGGGAGGGACTCAACTTTCGGTTACTCTGTGATTAGCGTTCGAGGTGTGGTGTTGTGTTCTGTTGTGCTCGAGGGGCTCGAAGGAAAACGGTCGGTTGAGGGAGAGGGCTCAAGTGTTTCGAACAGGTGATTTGTTCTTTTTCTTGTCCGGTTTTCAGTGGAATTTCGGGTTCGTCCAAGTTCTTTTAACAAGGGAGGATTCTCTACCCCGAAATTCTAATTTTAATTAAACCTCGTGTGAGTGTAGAGCATATTGGAGTTTGCAAGGAGTATTTCTTTTTTCCTGAGGGGTGAAGTCAGCCCTTAAAATTATCGCCCCCTATATTTTCTCGATTTTTTAATATATTTGCGAGCACTTGGAACTCGCTAAATTATAAGTGATTTTCTGTCAATCTAAATTACTTTCCATCAGCGCACAGTGTAACGAGTATATAAGAAAAAAAAAATAAAAAAACAATTTTCCATTAAGATACAGTTATTTACATGTAATTGATATGTTAATCATATTTGTGCACAAAAAAAAATAATTTTTAACATAAAATATTTCATTAAAATATATTTTTGAACATAACTTTTATTAGTTAATCATATCGTGCATACTTTTGTAAAACAAATAAAAAATATATATTTTTAATTCATTTAAACACAAATTAATAACAAACATATGAAACAATTATAAAAAATAAAATTATTTTTTTAAATAGTTCGTATTGATAATAAATTTTAAATTATTCATTCTTATTATACATCTTCATCACTATCAGTTGAATCTGAAGGAATTCAAAGCTCAGTGGCTTTTAAAAATAAATATTCTAGCACGAATTCGTCTAATCTAATGTCTCGTTTTATTAATGTATTTAGGAGCAGATAAAATTTACACCAAATTAAAGGGCTTAAAAAGAACTAATGGTAGTAAAAAAATTAAAGAACCGATATGTTTCGTTTTTTTTTAATTCTATCCAAAAGTTAGAAGATGCGACAAAAAAAAGTAATAATTTGAGCCACTGGTACGTATCCATATCTTTAAATGCAAGAATTTCTAATTAATAGAACGGAAGAAGGATATATTTTGCTTATTTTCAAAAAAGAAATAAAAAAAATAACTTATAAATACTTTATTTATGTTACTAAGTTATGATGTTCTTTTGTTGGAGGAGTTTACTACCAATTCCACGAAATGAAATACAAAATTTAATAAAAACTCAAATTTTGCTTTTTGAACACGTGCCGCGACACTGTGCAGCGGCTTGCGTATTAAATGTTTTTGTAGTTTCTTTCGTCGCGAACGTTTCCCCATACAATTGGGGGAACCTTCTATTTGACGTTACATTAATTCGTACACCTTCCATCCGGGACATTTAACCTCCCGAGCTTTCGTGCTCCCCATTGAACATGAAAATGGAAAAATTCTGAGAGGTATAAGCAAGGGTCGCCCTTCGTGTTTACGAAAGACGTGTCCCGAGCGTTTCAACGAAAGCGTGATTGTCGGGATGCCGGCGATATCCACCCACGGCAAAAAGAGATTAGAGCTGGATGCGCGGCCAGCGGAAAAGGGGACCGCGAGAAAGACGGGGAAAGAAGAAGGCGAGGAAGAGAGGAACGTGTGCCACTAGCCGCGCGGCCCCGAAGTGGCCTGCTTCGCATCGCCACTTCGAGCCGATTACACCGGGTACGCTTCATTCTCCGCCTCCTCTCGCGGACGTCCGCGGTAAACCGCTTTTTCCTCCGTCGATTAATCGCGAAAAACGAGGAGAAACGTGGCATACGGCCACGAGGCAGGCTCCCTCCGCGGCTTGCTACGTGTTGAATCACGTGGATTCAAGGTTTTTGGATACCCACTTCTGCCGTTCTTCGAGAATTAATACCAACAACAAGTAACACGCGGTAAGGGTTAGTAGTGGCTTGCTAAGCTTGCTCGAAATGTGGTGGCAGAAAGTGAAAAATGGGACGGAGGGTGGCCCTCGAAGGGTTGAAATTTATCACGTTGGGGTGAAAGACTCGTTCCCGGAATTTGTTCTGTAATTTTTCGAATCATCTCGCGTGACACATTTCTCGGCCTTGGGAGTGGTATTATTTTCTATTTGGAAGTGGTGATAAGAGCTATTTTTATTAAAGTGTCGTTGGTGAAACGTTGCTGGTGCGTTGTTGAATTTGTTTCGCACGTAGCAGGAATGGATCCGCCGCGGAAAGTCCGCTAGTGGCGCGAAATTCGGATCAGCGACCGTGGCCGTTCCATTTCAATTGCGTTGATGTTTCACGGTGCAGAGGCCTCCGCATGACTATGTATTACCAAACGAAACCGTGATGGAGAAACTAGTCGGCGAATAAGACGCATGTGCAGGCGTGCAACAAGGTGATCGAACGGCCTCGTTGCCTCGGTTTGCAGGTCGCGGCGCAAGTCGTCCATCGGCCGACCTGCAACCAGAGGCGCCAGCAGAGAAATTACTTTTTCCATTTTTCTTTCGTCGCGGCTGGTGTCGCCCCAGCGACTTCCACCGGCGAGTCGCTGTCTCCTCTACTATTTTAACGTAGGTACTTATATGCCTGGATCGTGGCACATCATCGTTAGTCTAAAGGGACGTCGATTCTACTTTTGCTTTAAAGTTTCCTAAGTAAAAGGGAATCTTCCTTGGAAATATATACCATGGCATCATATAGAGATACCATATCACAGTATTCCTAGTATTTCTATATCATAATACATATTTCTATATTATAGTATTTTTGTACTATAGTATTCCCATGTCATAGTATTTTTATATCACAGTATTCTTATATCATAGTATTTCTATATTATAGTATTCTTATTCCATAGTATTCCCATATTATAGTATTTTTATATCACAGTATTCTTATATCATAGTATTTCTATATTATAGTATTCTTATTCCATAGTATTCCCATATTATAGTATTTTTATATCACAGTATTCTTATATCATAGTATTTCTATATTATAGTATTCTTATTCCATAGTATTCCCATATTATAGTATTGTTATATCACAGTATTCTTATATCATAGTATTTCTATATTATAGTATTTTTATTCCACAGTATTCCCATATTATAGTATTTTTATATCACAGTATTCTTATATATCATAGTATTTCTATATTATAGTATTCTTATTCCACAGTATTCCCATATTATAGTATTTTTATATCACAGTATTCTTATATCATAGTATTTCTATATTATAGTATTCTTATTCCATAGTATTCCCATATTATAGTATTTTTATATCACAGTATTCTTATATCATAGTATTTCTATATTATAGTATTCTTATTCCATAGTATTCCCATATTATAGTATTTTTATATCACAGTATTCTTATATCATAGTATTTCTATATTATAGTATTCTTATTCCACAGTATTCCCATGTTGTAGTATTTTTATATCACAGTATTCTTATATCATAGTATTTCTATATTATAGTATTTTTATTCCATAGTATTCCCATATTATAGTATTTTTATATCACAGTATTCTTATATATCATAGTATTTCTATATTATAGTATTCTTATTCCACAGTATTCCCATATTATAGTATTTTTATATCACAGTATTCTTATATATCATAGTATTTCTATATTATAGTATTCTTATTCCATAGTATTCCCATATTATAGTATTTTTATATCACAGTACTCCTATACCATAGTATTTCTATACCATAGTATTACTATATTGAGTACTACATGCGTAGGAGAATATTAGATCAGGTATAGGGTAAATCCGGGTGACGCGGTGGACTCAATATCTCTACTATCTCATTATCCCAAAAACATTAAACGGAAATAAATTTAGAAGTATATTTTAAATACGATTCTGTACACCGTTGTGTGACAAAGGAGGCTAAATGTAACCTCAATTTACCTTTTATAGCCTATAAATCCAGAAAAATCCAGAAGACAGCGAAGTGACGCTATTTTAACGCGTTTTTACGTATAGAGGTCCGGCCCGACCGCGTCTCCCGGATTTACCCTATGATCCCTATTAGTTGAACTATCGATCTTCAGAAGCATTTCTGAGAGGATAGCCGATATTTCCTGCAGTAAATCTACACTTCCTCGTGAAACATAAAGGCACGACCGCAGAATATTGCGTCCACCAGATCTGCTATCAACGGCAGAAGTCGACCCAATCAACTTCTGCACGAACCTGCGATGCCCCGAAACGCACAAGAGAGTCAGTTGCGCATGGAACACGGAAGCAGGAGGAAAATGCGCAAAGGACGAGCGACGGGGGAAGGAAGAGCGGAAGGTTTCGGTGGGCGTGTAGGTGCAGCTGCCGTTGCAACCCGCAGCACGCGCATTAGGATGCACGCTGCACTCCGCTGGCGTAATTCTTTTCATGGGACGCGTGTCCCCGATCATATCTCGTGTACGGGGACCAGGCTGGCCCAGGATCTGTGTCAACGGCGCCGAACGGGTCCGACCAGCTCCTGGCCCGTTGAATTAAATCATCGAGAGCTCCGAAATCGAGAGCTCTCGCCTCGCTTTCGAACCGCTGCTCCTCGCTTCGTCGGCTCGAAAGATCCGGCTGGCCACCTAGGATCAACCTGGGCAATCTCGGATTCAAAACGAATTCTCCAGCTCCTTATGTATTGAAATTAGAGGTCCCACTGTGCTTCTAGCGCAGTGACAGAAAAATGGAACTGAACGAAGTAAGAATTATACTGTCATTAGTCTCTATTAACGCGAGACTTGCAGAAGGGACTTATACCTGCGGCCCAATTGGGCCTACTCATTTATTCTACACAGCGGACTATGCCCTATGTGGCTGTTGTTTTGGAAGAAAATTGACAGGCGAAGAAATAAGTAGTAACAACTCACCAATGCATCGCATGCCAATATCATTACACTTTACAAATTCCGATGACCATATCAAGTGATCTGCGCGCCAGTTCCAACGATTTCGACTTGCACCAGATCGTTCCAAAGAGGATCCCACAGACCCAACCCTACGTATCACGGAATCTAGTCTAAACGGCGGGAACTAGCAGGCTAACCTGGCTAACGAGCCCTGCTCCGGGCAGATCGGTGGTCGATGGTGGTGCGCGCAACGCGCCAGCAAGTATATATGGTTATACTTCCGCAGTGGGCGCTATAGGGCAGGCTATGGGCATAACGGTGCGCACGTCGCGTCACGCACATGCGTGCGTTGATGTCACTGAACCTGCAGCAGCACCAGCAGCAGCCAGTAACAGCAACGTCGCTGGTAGCAGCAACTCGAAGACCGCAAGAGCATCGCGGCACCGTTCTCTTTTCTGCACGCCTCGTGCACCTTCCCCGAGATTACCACCTTATTATCGCAATATGTAATCTTTCCTCGTTCCTTCTCACGAAAGAACGGGCCCCGGGACAATGGGGCCCCGCTAGGGCCTCGCACGAACACCTCCCTCCATCCCCTCGCGGATTGCGCTCTGCGTCGGGCCACGGTGTATCATATTAACGGGTTGGAGGAACGACGATGCTATTAGGGAGAATTTCAATTGCATTTCGATGCTGCTCGGTGATCTTTGGCTGTGGACCTTGGATCTTTGCTCCGGGGGGATGAAAGGAGAGAGGTATATATGTACCAGTGGATTAGGAATAGGGAATACTTCTGGGGGAAGTATGAAGTCGGGGATTTAATTCACCATTCATCATCACCTGTTAATTGCACTTGCACGAGAAACGTGTATATTTCACCGCGCGGTATAGTGGCACTACTTAGTATGCGATACCATGATATTACTTAATAACACAGTATGACGGTGTGCGATTCTACGCGAGCTATCATGCTGGTTAGGATAGTCGTCGGTCTGATCACCTAATAGTCGAGGGAGCACCAGGAAGTCGTCGATAGTGGATTCTGTAACGACTAAGCCTACCCAGCGCTCGGTTCGAGCTCTAATAACCGCTCCGCGATCGTGCTCATAATAATCCATAATAATCCCTGAAATATGCAACGGAATCGCAGGCGTTGCGAGATCCTTGCCCTGGGTTGAGGAGTCTTTAGCAATCCTCCTTCTACAGGGCTCAGATAACATCCACTCGTTTGATGTTACGGCTGCTTTAAGGGGCTATACCTAGTCGGGCGGCCGAAAAGAGGCGAATGTTTGTGAATTTTTTTTGAAAAAGCGGAAGCGTATATTCTTACAGAACTTTTTGCGCTTGAAAGAGCAACATTTAAAGAACATTTGATAATTTTTTTGTTGAAAAATATTTACGTTTACAATAAAGTAACAACCGACATCCAAGAAGCCTTTTTAAAAATTTGCTTTTGCGGTGAGCACTGCCATTCGGAAGCAGATTATCTAAAATCAAAAAAACAAAAGAGATTTCGTTAGTATATTAATGTATCCTCAGGTTGACGGAGAGAATTTTCTGAAATATTAATTTAAAACAAAATGGTGGCTATTTAAAGTTGAAATTCTGATATTTTTCGCGTGATTTTTACGGTCGTTACTTTATTGTAAACGTAAATATTTTTCAACGAAAAAATTATCAAATATTCTTTAAACGTTGCTCTTTCAAGCGCAAAAAGTTCTGTAAGAATATATGCTTCCGCTTTTTCAAAAAAAATTCACACACATTCGCCTTTTTCGGCCGCCTGACTAGGTACAACCCCTTAAGCGACGAACGCCGCTAATCAGTTATTTCTGAGACTTGATCAATCTTCCCGTGGAACATACTTTATTTTCGGCTTCTGTAAACATCTTGCGAGTTTATCCCGGTGATCGCTCCATCGGGAGCGTTCAAATTTGGCTCCCAGCTTTCTCCTGTTCGAAGGGACGCGATCGATTAGCACGAGAAAGGGAGAGTCTCCTGAATAGCTTCCTCGAGGTCAACGAGTTCAGCGCGTTGCCACTTTTGGCGTCCCTCTTCGTCAACTCCGCCAGAGTTCCGAGTGATTTAGGGCCCTGGGAAGTTTCCTGGACCGCGCGAGCTGCGCTGAACCCTTCCAGGCTAAGACACTGCTGTGTAAACTTAGCGACAAATCGCGCATCTTCTTATGGACAGTAGGAACTTGGTATGGTATAGCATTAATATCTCTGAATTATGCAGCGGAGGGTCTATGCGACTCGAGAGTCGCCTGCTCGTTCCAACAGTATTTTTAGTCGTCGTAAGCTATGCGGTACTCTAACTTCCACTTTCCGCATACTTTGTAGCTAAGTAGTCCAGCCAACACATGTTATTTAATACTTCGCTCTGAAATGAAAATTGGGGCGATCTTTGACTCTCGTTCTTCTTTTAATTTCCTCCTGCAGCATAGCTTCGGCGTATGTTCCGGCGAGCATAGTTCGCCCGATTTAAACGTAGAAGGAGTAATGCGAATAGAAATAATACTCTAATGCTGCGCTCCATCGCGACGAGGAGATCGGCTACATTTTTTACGAGGCGAACGATTTGACATGGCAGCTCCAAGTGTCGATGATCTAGGAAGCTGCCTACGAAGGCAAAACGTCGGTCGGCGACCGGACGTTCACTGCCAAGGACACGACGAGGTAGACAATGAAGCCTCCATTGCCGCGTGAAAATAGCTTCTAATTATGCTGCGCCTCGTTACATTTTTATCTCTGCCTGAACACGCGCCGCTGCTCCACCGTCATTCCGAATGCTAGCAGGAAAAACGAGCCTAGGCGACTGCGGAATAGAATTGTTCCAGACGTCCCGACGGTTCCGCGAGCTCCCGTGGATTTCCCTTCGCGATTCCCGCCATTGCAGTCTTCGTTCTCTATGGTATTTCGCGGCGCAACCGGCGAGGCTACTTTCTTTCAAGGTTTTAAACCAATCGCAGGGAACCGCGCGTCGATCACTCTCTTTGCAAACAGTCATTTCGCTCCCACCTGTGCGTTGGAATTTCAATCTGTGGGATTACTTCGGCTTGGGAACAGCCGCTGGGATTGTAAAACACTGCCTTTTCACCTGTCTAGAATTAATTTGTACATACACTCCCCTATTATGTTTCTAATCACCTTGCAATCCGTTACTATGCTTCCATTAACATCAATAGCAGATAAAACGGACAAATGCTCGATTAGCATAGCCAGCGAGCAGCTGGATGAAATATTCGTGGAAGAATGGAAACGCGAGTTGCTGGTGACGAGTTCGCTAATGCCGATTCTCGCGAGGGGTGGTTGACCAGTAGGCGGATAGAGTGGTTACTCTAAATCTCACAGAAATCGCGATATTTTGTGTTAATGCGCGCAGTCGTATTCGTCGAAATTTATTTCTTCCAGCCGTTAGTATTTAATCCATTAAGGATCGTCGTATTTGGAATTGCCATTCAAAAAATGATCACAATTTTATTTAAACCCCTTCTTCTTATTCTTATAGTTAAAGTAGCTTCGGTAGCAGAAGAAGGATAATTTATCGCTTAAATTATCCGATGATTGCAGAAAGTTGTGCGAGATTACGCTGCGGCGAAGAATCGTTGGAAATGTTTTGTACGATTTCCTCGGGGGCTGAAAGCGGCCGATTTCGAATCAGCGATTCTTTCACCCTTCGCCTGGCACGTTTCCCCGATTACTCTTCGTCAGAGTCCAATAATGCCGACACGTGCGATCGCTTTACACTACCCGATTAAAAATAGATGCCACGCGAGGGCCATGGTGTGTCCGTTGCATATAAATGCGTATCGCTGCAGGTCGCTAGCCGATTTCAAGGAAACGACTTCGTCTGACCTCCGTCGTCGCCGGCCATTATGTTCGAGGTTAGTCCAACTTCGTGGCCTGATAGCTCGCCCATTCGCGCCAGTTCGCCGTGCTCCCCTCTGGCATTTTGCGTAATGCGCCTTGGAAATGTCCGGATAAACGAATTTCTCGGCTAGGTAGCTCAGAAAATCATGAATATATATAAAAAAAAACGACGAAATTGATTTCTCCCTTACGAGATAGTATATTTTTCTATTCAAAGTCTGCCTTCGTAAGTTCAGCATAATGTTCCTTTAGTTTCCGAGGAAAGTGGCTTGAAGCCCGATCAGAAATCGAATTGCAGTATCCAGAGAAGTGGAAGTCGGTTAGATCCTTCGCGTGTTCTCCTAATTAAATCAAATTATTTAATTGCTTCAAGGAACACACCTTCGACGACCCTGTACCACGAGGCACCCTAAAACCTCCTCGTTTCCAATCATCCCTCTGTAGTCCCACCCCCTTCTTAAACACCCCCTTCTACGCGAAACTAAGAAATCAGCACAGTGTGTTGCTGCCTCCTGTCACGTGCTCCGAAACAAAAGTCCGACTGCTGTTCTAATCGAAGACAGCTCGCGCAGAACGAGGACGAAGAGGACAAAGCAACGAGGACAGCCAAAGAGAGAGAGAGAGGCAGAGAGAGACAAAGAGGGAAAAATGCAATCGGCTACGAGAGAAGGTCGACGCGGCAGAGTCGAGGGACAGGGTCAGTGCTCGTAATAGCGGTGCCATAAAATCATGAAAATAAATTATTGCGTAGATGATGGTGGACGTTAACTTGCCAGGCACTGGTGTCTCGTGACACCTCTCGCCGTTCCGCCGACCGTTAAGCCTGTGGGCCTCGAGCCAGCCTGCGCGCAGTCCGCGCATACGCGACGGAGAAAGTTTAACGTTTATGCGTTTATGAAGCAGCAATAAACGCGTTGCCCCCTCCGCCGTCCGAAGAAAGAGAAAAAAAGCTTGGCGACGTTTACGAGGCCGATCGGTGCAGAGCAAGTACACGCCTGGTCTCCCTGTCTCTCTCCCTCTGTTTCCTTTCTGCCTGCCGGCACTGGCCAAAGGGTTGCGGCCATGGGGCAAGGGTTGAAGGGGCCCCGTGTTTGGGTTTCCAGTTTATTGTGGCGGACCCTTTCAATGACCCAGGGTGTCTCTCCGTCTCTGTCGAGGTTTTCCTGCGAAATATCGAGTTTCCAAACTCGATCCCCCCCCGCGCGGGCACTTCGCCCCTACAATGAGGAGATACTTCCGGTTCCTGCGGAAGACACTCGCCCCCTCCCGTCCTCCTTTTACTTTGGATGAGTGGCTGTCGATAAATGGATGATCCGTGAGCTTTGGCACCGCGAGTGTTTTTATTTCTCGGCGATTTTTGGGCGGGGTGGATTCAGATCGAAAGTTATAGAGCTACGAGTTGATCTCTTCGTAGTTTCTTGGAGGAGTTTTGCAGCCGTGTGGTGTAATACGGATGGAGATCCGTCGATTGGGTTATACGCTCTTTATGGTGGTGAATTTGAAGTGAGATTGGGTTGCAACGTTCGCGTCTGTCCAACTGGCGGCTGTTCGCGTTGGCGACGAGGGAAACACGGAATTACGACTTCTCGCTCGCGCCAGGAAGCATCCACCGTCGATAAATCGAGACACATTGTCCCGTCGATGTCACCACTTGAGGCGTAGTGAAAGGAAAGGTCCACGCGCATAAACGGATTATAAAGGGCGTGGGTGGTCGGGATCGGACAGGTGCCGGTGATACCAGAGCGCGTAGGTGGACCTGACAATGGGGCCCGGGGCCGAACGGACAATCCGAACCGCAATAAATCGCGGAAGTACACGGGCGTGCAATTAATCGTGACGTTATTAATCCTTGAGAATCGATCGGCTGCTAACGAGCGGACCAGGTGGAGGCGTTGATGAATTTTTATTTCATTCTTCTTCTTCTTCTTCATTTTCATTTTGTTTCCTTCCACTGCGCGCTCCGCGCCAGCAGAAATCGACTGTTTCGCGGAGGGAACAGGCGGGACATCGGGTTACCACGATCAGCGGTAAACCGATCCGCGAGCGGCCATAAAATTCCACGAGCGATGGCCTAGTCACGAGGACGCTAAGCATTCGGCAAACACGCTGAAAAATATTGAGACACTTTCGCGTGGATGTGTGGAACGAAACCAGCCCAGCCAGCAAGTTCGTCGAACCGGTATCACGTTTTTACACCCGCGAGCACGCACGTGCCTCTATCGTCCTTCGGGACGGAACCAGGCTCGCCTCGCTGCGGATGCGGTTTCGGTACTGCCGAATCTAGAGACGCGGTAGCGTCTCGACGCCAAGTACATGAAAGACACCCTGTATATGTCGACTGACGATACCGCTATCGTTTACTCGTCGCACGGCTATTCCAACCTATCTTGAAACTTATTTCATTAATATCTCATCACGCCTGCAATCTTTTCTAGATTTAAAGGTATTTTTATGATGTAAACCGCATATAAGCTTTCGAATAAGACCAATTTCGATAAAATCGGTCCACGCATAACAGAGATATCGTAATATCGTTTCATGGATCAGTCGGAAACGGTGATTTTTCTTCTGATTCTGATTCTTCAAGCCAAATTTTCGTCTACATAATACGTATACGCGTTACACGCACACCTTCAGCCAAAAGAAAGACTAACACTTGTCTGTTTCGTTGATTCGTCGACTCTCGGGACCATTCGGCAGAGATCGTCGTCAGTCATTGTACATATTTACCTGTGTATATACAAAGTGTCAATACATCATAACCTGTCAAATGTAAAATAAGGTAAGTTGTCCAAATCTGAAATGTCGCGAGTTTTTACACTACACGGGAGACTGAATTATATTTAATATTTTTTTGTGATACTCTTTTTCGTCCTCGACTTTGTCATGTACTTGGCGTAATTTTTTTACTTTTTTTGAAGTTTTTTTATGGGGATTTCGTATTACGCGCGTTGCGTGGCTCAACAGCGGTGCGCGAACAATGCGCGCTGGATCGATCTGAGTACGCAATATGTCGACAGAAATTCAGTGAGTATAAAGATATTCTTGGCGAAGAAGTTGTTGCCAGAGTAATTGCTACCCTCCAAAGGCTCAGCTGAGATAGTTTACGCGGTTTGTGGGGAATGTTCGGAGTTAAGAGTCACGCGAGGGTAGTGAATGGAAGGCAGAGTTGACATAGGAAACAAATTCTTTATTTTTCTTCTGAGACTAAGTTAGTTGACCCTGCGATTCCTGCGATGTTGCGATAGGTATAGGACTTTTATACTATTCAGATGTGGGTGTGCTTTGATGGTTAGTGCCTCGGCATGAATGCAGCATATACATTCTTCTATTCTCTCTCCTCACGATTGCTCTGCCCATCTACGACGGACAAGTTAAAAATCGGCGCGTTACACATCGCGCGGTCACCCTTGTCGGTGGACAAAGAGGACAGGAGAGGAGCGAGGCTGGCGGTAGAAGAGAGGCCGAGAGGAAGCCGGCAAGGTTAGAGGGAGACGAGAGAGAAGGCAGAAGGCGAAACGACCGGGCACGGTCTCGCGGTTGGCTCGAGCGAGAGGGCGCATGGCCTTGGCCGCTGCTGCGGGGTAATTCAGTCAAGGTTTCGGCCGATGAACTTCCTCCGACGGGAGGAAGGAGAGCCGGGCAGCGCAGAGGCCCGAGCCGCTGGTGGGGATACGCGCGGGCCAATAGCGGCGGCACGCGGCCCAGCGAGCCGCGACGCGATTGGTCGGGCCCCGTGACGCCGGGTGCCCGGGCCCGCAGCCGGTTGTCAGTGACCTCCAGCATTGAAAATACGATGAACTCTCTCGGGGGGCTCTGTAAGAGAGCGCAGCGGTGCGCTGTGTGTCCTCTACTACATACTAGGTAGCCAGGGCGTAGACATTGTAGATGGTCGAGGCAAAAGCCTGGCAAGCAGGCAGGCCGCATCAATCCCTCCCCTCCACCGAGCGGTCGCTGCTCGAGTAAGGGCTGCACGGCCCCCAGGTAACCAACACTCGGCAGCGCCGAACTCCAGTCAGACCAACGCGAACCTCCCTCGAGCGAACACTTACTTTCACTCTCTCTTCTGCCTACCTTCCCATCCGCGCTCTATCCGTCTCCCGGCGTGGTTCCTCTTCCTCTGTCGCGCGCCTCGTCCGTGATTCTCTTCCCGCCCCCGGTTTATAACACGGACGTGGTGTCCATCGGCCGCCACAGAACCCACCTGACCCTCGTTTGGGTAGGATCGCCGTCCAACTCTACGTTGGCTCCGTTCAGTGATATTCCAAGTTCAGCATTCCACCGGTCGCATCGCATCGCAACGCGTCACGTCGTCCGATTCTGTGCGTTAACCGGGCGGTCGGTATTCGGCGGGACTGGCAGACGAAGGTACATCAGAGGAGGGGTCCGTTACCCTCGCCGTTCCGGTGATACTCGACCGAGTGAGTTTGTGATTTAGTCTGTGATCGAGGGACCATCGTGGACTGATGACGGCCCTCAGCTCAGTGCAGTGCCGTGCCAAGTGGATGGTAGATCGACGATCTTAAAGAATCATTGGATTGCAATTCACGCGCCGCCGTCTGTTCCCCCGCGAAAATGATCCTGACGCCGGATAGCAGTGCACAGGCCACGGCCGCGACGTCTCCCGCCCCGGAATCGCCGATCTCGAGCATATCCTCGCACGGATCGCGCGCCTCTAGCGTGTCGCGCATGTCTTGCGTCTCTCAGAGCATGTCCAATGCCTATCACGTGGCCCAGTTGCCCCATCGCCTCAGCCCCAACATGCCCACCATGGACTCCACCGTCTCCTCGGCCAAACCTGAGCCCGAATTGAACATAGGTACGATTAGCGATTCCGTAACCACCGGAGGAAACGAACGATACAGTTTTCCTCGACCCTGAAACTCCCTCGCGACCCGGCGTCCCCTGTTCTATCGCCCGGTTCGTTAGAATCTGAAGGCTCGCGGTGATCGATAGGGACACCCACGGATCGTGAAAAACGATCGCGCGGCGTGACAGCCGAGTGAAAGCAGAAAGTTGTAACACAGCGATGCTGTAACCCGCCGCGAGAGAGGAGAAAGTGTTCTTCTTTCTCTCCCACCTTTCTCCCAGAGCAGCGCGCTCTCCGCCACGTGGAGAGCGTGCACACACGCGTGCAACGCAACATCGGCGCCGCAGCGTACCTCAGTGTGTAATCCATGCCTTTCTTTTTTGGTTTATTGCAGAATTCGACGGGACCACGGTATTGTGCCGCGTCTGCGGGGACAAGGCGTCCGGTTTTCACTATGGGGTACACTCCTGCGAGGGATGCAAGGTGAGTCGGCTTTTGCAACTCGACACCAGCGTATTCGCTCGTTCAGCATTTTTGGATCCGCCCCTTTGTTCCGGCTCGCCAAGTGTTTCATTCCTCGGCACTTCCACGGCGTGTCCAGAAATGCTGCGCGACGACTACTTAACGACATTCCTCGATATTCCTCCTCGGCTTCGCGGGATCGTTCGGTCGTCGGTGTCCCGCGAATTCCGATGGAAAGACAGAGGAAGGAGTATCGAAAATGTCGAGCCGTGACGCGATGTGGCCAGGAAGTGAACGGAGATTGAATGTGAATGTACGATGCGCGACCCAAGGCTACGGAGAAGCTATCGACCGGGCGCAGGCTCGGCCTTGTGCACGCGGAAATCGCGATCCTTGACGTTGCCTCCTCGACCGGGTAGCCTCCCGAGGCAGACGAAAAATCGCGCCAAGGCCCCTTTTCTTACGGCTGTCCCAGACGGCGCGATCTTTATCGATTCCTCGCCAAACAGAAGCTCGAGGATTCTCTTAACAGCTTCGGAGTAGAATTACATTCACCGATTCAAGTCGTATATTTATTAGGCACCGATAGAAAGCGAATAATCAGAGTTACGATCTTGATAGCTCCTTTGGCTGAAAAATCGAAGCGTTGAAAAGTATAACCGTTATAAAGAACATAAATATCAGACTATATAAGTATAAGTTACGGTTCCTGTATAGCTCTATAACTTTTATTTTTTAGGTTCTATAACTTTTATTTTTTAGGTTCTATAACTTTTATTTTTTAGGTTCTATATAAGTTACAAAGCGGTTATAGAACCGATGCTTGTAACGATTGTACAGAATTTTACAGTAAATGAAATCACAACATATTACAACTATAAATTACCTACTCTGTGTAACCAAATTGTTTAAAAATTATTATAAATAAGTAAGCAAATAGTTGTGATATGTTGTGATTTCATTTACTGTAAAATTCTGTACAATAGTTACAAGAATCGGTTCTATAACCGCTTTGTAACTTATATAGAGCCTAAAAATAAAAGTTATAGAACCTAAAAAATAAAAGTTATAGAGCTATATAGGAACCGTAACTTATATAGTCTGATATTTAGGTTCTTTATAACGGTTATTCCGAATAAAGGTTCTGAATAACTCTTTCAAGAACCGGAATCTTTATAATAACGGTTTCAAGCCCTGCTAGAAATTATCCTGCTTAAATATTTAATTACAAAGTGGAATCAGTTAATTCTCTTGCAAAGTTAGTGGAATACTTTTGAGAAAGAATCTCAGCGTACTGGGAGAAAGGAAGCTGGATCGTGAAGGGGAGGACTGGCATAATAGGATACGCGGTTACCTCACGATCACGTATTTTCGTGGAAAAGCGGGAGGAGGGTCGGATCCCGGACAATGGCGTCGCGGGCGGTTACGCAAAAGGAGCGGAAAAGTGTGGCGAAATTCTTTGACGACCGATAACCTTCGAGCATCGGGGAAACGCGTGAGAAGGGTCCAGACAGGTATCTGTCTTGGGCCTTTCGTCGGAATCGCTTTGTGCCGGTGGTTTTCGTGTGGCCGAGCTCTCGGGGCAGGGGAGTGGAAATGGCTCGAACAGGTATGTGCAACGGAGAATGCACATCCGTCCTTTCGACTTCCTGTCCGGCACCCCTGTTTTCCCATTCTGTCGCGCCAGATCGACTTCTCCTCTGGATAGCCGACAACCTATTTATGTCGCTACGCAGAATCTTTTGAATCTTCGTACGTAGAGCGCTACTTCTCCAAGATTTTACCGAAGAATCCAGTTCACCTCTAAAATAATTAATCCGCGGGCAAGATCGAGGAATTGCCTTGTTTCCTCGCGATCAATAACACCTCCACGGGTTAAAAAAAGGAATGTTGCCCCCTCTGAGGATGCCTGAAATGAAATGTAAATGGTTTCCCCTGAGACTGATAATTGCGTCCCGCGAAGGCCAACGTCCTCGTGGTCGTCATTGTGCGACTCGAAGGTGGCGCTTGGTGGGGGCAGCACCAGGCCGCGAATTCGTTTTAGGAAGTGGTGGAGCGCTGCCACCACCTCCGTCGCTTTGCCACCTCCACGGTAGCCAAGCGGCGGCGGTGGGGGCTGCTCTGCCAGGTGTTGTGAATCGGTGCTCCGGTGCTCGCAGATCTTCTTCGTCCGGCGAGCCGATGACTTCGTCAGACCGCTTGTGTCCGTTTCGTCGATTGCTACTCGTTTCCAAGTAGTCACAGATATCGTCTGAAATCAAAGCTCCCAGACATCGGCTGATCCAACCTTTCAAAAGCTTCCTCCTTACCCCAACAATAACTACCCTCAATGATCACCTCGGTCCAGCCACCCTTGGACACCTCCCGAAGGCATCCCTGGGCTCTGTCCCCGGGTAGCTTTACCTCCAGACGAAAAGAAAGAGAGAGTGGAGCGACGAGTGCCCGAAAAGCCAAAGGCATGATCACGAACGACCGCGGGAAAGAGAAAGTGTCCCGGTCCTCCGTTCGACCCCCCAAAGCGGAGCGGTCGCTGCTGATTCCCTTTGTCAGCCCTTCGAAAAGGGAGAACTGGATCGACCAGCCTTCTCCGCGATCAAATCTTGCCGGGCATTTTTCCGTCTAGACTACTGCTCCCACCCGGGGGAGCGGGGGTCTCCGAAGAGGAGAGCGATCGGAGGAGTTGGCGTTGACTGGGTCAGTAACTTGCCACGGCCGCTGCGCCGAGGAGGAACGAGAACGCGTCGTCGCCGAGTGACCTAGCCGCCAGCGGTGGAGACCGTCTTCTGGTACTGGAAGAGGGACCCGTGGAAAGGGAAGGGAACGCGGAAGAGTGTTGGATATCTTTAAGACTGGGTCGCTCGGTCGCGCTGCTGCTGTTGCACCATTTCGCCATAGCGACTCGTGGCCGAGGAGCGGGCTGCTTTTCCTCGGCTCCCTCGCCTCGTTCAGCCTCGTTCAGCCTCGCGCAGGTTCAAGGAGTCACGTAGCCCGCTCCTGGACACCTTGCCGGGCTCCATGGGAACCTGGGCTTCGCAGCTAGCTAGCAGCTACGCGGCTCCTCAGCCTCGTCTTCGGGGGTGCTTCTCTCTCGGGGTCTCGACTAGTCCGGGCTCGCATCAACGGGCGCAGAGAGGGCGGTGAGAAAATGGCGGGAGCGGTTCCGTAGCCTCGCTGGCCCAGATCTTGCCGGGACGTTGCTCCCGCGACACTTTTCGTGCGCGCGTCACTGACCTGGGCTCACTTTTACGCCACGGAAGATTCACGTCGCCCCGCGATCACGTGGCCGCGATAAAGGCGCGATAAAGCCGCGATAAAAGGCACGACGTCCAGGTGGGATAAACGGCTGCCTCGGATCTCGATGCACCTCTTTTCGCGCACTTTGCTAATCGCATTCCCATAACATTCCACGGTGCAACGTCGCGATTGCGTTCTCAAAATCATTGTCAAATAGAATCGTTCCACGGAGTGCCTCTCCCGCCAAATTCCGGCCGTCTCCGTCGCGATTTTGTTGAAAAGCAACACGGAGGGTGGGTGTCGTAGGTGTAGCGTAGTCACTTAGAAGAGAGTCGCGCGAAGGAGGCAAAAAATCGCGATGGGAGACGAGGGAATTTTTCTTGCTTTCGCGTCGACGTTCCTCTGTAAATCTCCCCGGCGGGACAATCAACGGGTGGAGGTGCACGGCGACTCTTTTTCCGGAGGGTTGAAACCAGGCGACCGGTGCATTAACCCTCCGGTCGTCGACCCTCGAGCCAGTTACGTCACACGGCTGTGTTCCCTTCTCCTCATCCTTCTCGCGTGCCCCTCCGCTCCTCCTCCTCCTCCTTCTCCTCCTCCTCCTCCTCCTCCTCCTCCTCCTCCTCCTCCTCCTCCTCTTCCTCCTCTGCCCCTCTAGCTCGTTCCTCCTCCACCCAGCGTCGCCCGCCTCCCCTCCGCCGCTCGCACCGCGACTCCCTCGCCCCCCTCTCGGCTAACCGTCATTTTTGATGTCGTAACGAGTCGTGATCTCATTTTCATTTGATTGCGCGGGTATTTCGGTGCTCGGTTGGGGTTACTGACCCCGGTGCATCTACTTTAGAATCGGGTCAGCCGCTTATTATCGTGGTAGGTGTTCGCTCGGCGCTGTATCTCCGGCCAGCTCGGCAGCGGGAGCACCGCTTTCAAGATAACGCTTCCACCGCCGCACGGAATCGAACGTCACGCTTCCCTGCCGCCCGATAAAGCCACCCCCGGGTGAAACGCGACACCCTCCACTGCCCGTGGCTTTGATAGCTTCCCGTTGCACAGTGGTGAAATTTCATGATTTTATGGCCAAAACCACAAAAATAAATCTTTCAATTCGACAAAATAAATGCAAATGTCAATTGAAGAACTAATATGAGTATCAAATGCCACCAATTTTACTGTTAAATGTTTTAATACAAGCTCGTATAGACTCGCAAATGTTTATGTTCATGTAAGGTTAGACCGATCGCAAAGAATTAATCTAGATTTTCAAGTTACTTCAAACACTTATGTTGTGTTATCCAAAGATTTTTAATAAGTAGTTTATACAAATTTTAAAGTACTGTTTTTCGGATAATTTATTTTCTCATATATTAGAACGTAAAAGTGCCGAATTTTATATATTAAAAACAAGTTTTCAGGTTTTGATCATGAAAGTGGATACAGTTCTTCAATTGACATTTGTATTAAATTTGTAAAAATTCAGAATTTTCATTTCTGTAGTTTTGGCCATAAAATCGCAAAATTTGCCCACTGTGCGTTGTTCGGACCGTCTCGGATTCTCGCTAGCGTTCGGGGCTTTTCGGCGACAGGCAGGAGGGACGCTACCCTCGGATTTCAGGAAGCTGGCACTCCGGATTACAGGGATTCGGTTAGCTTGGATTTTGGGAATCGTTAGGAGGATGCAAAGTGTTTATGCTACGGCTGGGTCATTCCACGCGAAGTCGGACACTTTTCGGAGTAACATTTCGGATTTTGGTGCAACTTGGATATGTTGTGGTCTTTAGGGGTATATAAACATATCTCGAATGATTTTTCGAAATGTCAAAAATTGTGGATGTTACAGCTCTTTGAAATATAGTGTTTACTATTTTCCCAAAAATTATAACTGTTGAACTAATAAACTGATAAAAATCACCTTTTGGATGCTTACAGTGCAGATTTAAGAGTACCTAATAAAAATTATTTCACTTAATAAAAACGAATATTTAACCATTTATTTAGTAATTGTTCTAAACAAATGCAATTTTATAGTTGAAGGCACCTTTTTAAAAATTTGGAAAAAATAGGAGGATAATGCCCTGTTTTTCCTCTTTATGGACATGTTTTGAAAAACGTGGACGTTTTAAAATTGGCCAAATGAAAATTAATTGAATGTAACGCTGCGTGAAATCACACCGGCTCGACTGGTCGCTCGGGCCGTGCGGTACTCGCAGCGGCCAAGCGGCTATACCTGATATTCTTATACAGGATTCTCGAAAATGATAAGTATTTGAAAAAAAACTGAAGGAGGAAAACTCTTACTGTTTTTTATATCCGACATAATACGGTATCTGAATTTTTGGTGTTCGCAATATTTTCCTTGAAACGAGGGTAACTTTTAGTTGTTTAAATGGAATGTTATATATTTGATTACCCAATATGAAAGCGACTGTCAAGACAAATTCAACCATATGGTATACTATTACCTTCAAGGCCACACAAGGTTAGGAATGAAATAAAGAAACCCTATCTACTAGATAAATAGTTCAATATATTTACTTCAAACCTTATCCTCCTAATTTTCCAAATTTTTAAAAAGGTGCCTTCAACTATAAAATTGCATTTGTTTAGAACAATAACTAAATAAATGGTCAAATATTCGTTTTTGTTAAGTGAAATAATTTTTATTAGGTACTCTTATATCTGCACTGTAAACACCCAAAAGGTGATTTTTATCAGTTAATTAGTTCAACAGTTATAATTTTTGGAAAAAATAGTAAACACTATATTTCAAAGAGCTGTAACATCCACAATTTTTGACATTTCGAAAAATCCTTCGAGGCACGTTTATATACCCCTAAAGACTACAACACATCCAAGTTGCACCAAAAACCGAAATGTTACTCCGAAAATTGTCCGACTTCGCGTGGAATGTCCCGGCTGTTATTGATACCCTTCGTTTATACATCTCTTCAGATACTTGTAGAGTGCACTTATCAGGCGCGTTGGTAACAGATTCAGCGATAGAACTGAGAAACATTCCGAGCGCCATGGAAACAGAGAATAGTTGGAGTGGTGACCTCGGTGATCGACTTCCCCGGTATCGATGCCCGGGGAATAGAGCAGCGAACTCGCGTTCGAGGTCAAACGAGAGTATAAAAGCTGGTCGGCGAACGGCATCATTCCATTACTACACTTCTCCTGAATATATCCCACGGTGGATACTCCTGATTAACCGTTTCGGAAACCTAATACTTGCTTCGTGAGCTGGACTTACATATTCAGAAGCCAGACCAAAATTGGAAATCTGTTCTATTCGTATCCCAGACTATTACTGTTACAGACAGCCTCTAATCTTTGACAATCATTCATAATCAAGTATATAGTTGCGACAACTTAGCGACACTACTCTACCATCCCTTACAAAACCGAAGAACGTCCTCCAGCTACCTTCACCTATCCTCGCGCTCCTGATATCCGAAAAGCTTTCAAAAGCATCCCTTAGCAAGGAAAGAACTCCCCCAGCTCCACCCACGGAAACTTTTGAGCCCGGTATACCGCCAATTTTCCCGCAGATTTCCCATGGTGCGCGGATTACGTGAGCGTCGATCAGCATCTCTGACCTCGGCGTAAGATCGACTTGGCCGATACATCGTCCACGGGGAGGGAGCGCAGAGCGAGCAGAGCGAATTCTTGGGGTCGTAGGTGCGCGTCGGAGCGAGCGAGCGAGAGAGAGAGCGCGAGCGAGCGGTTAATGCCCCCGAGCAGAGCGGAGAGTGTCGCGGCGTTTCGAGAGGAGCGCATGCGCCCGCACGGGGCGCGCGCATTATGTACGTCACCGTTACTCCGTTTCGTGTCCTGTCCTCCCTCTTACCTTCTCCTCCCGCCCCTTAACCCCGGTATCGCTGCTTCGAATGCCTCTCTCTCCCTCCTTCTCCGTCTTTCAGCGTGTTTCTTCCTCGCCTCTCCTCTCGCACTCCTCTCTCCCTCGATCTGTTTCACTTCAATTTTCAACTCCTCTCCTCGTCGCGCGCCCGTGAGAGCAGATACACTCACCTTCCCCTACCACCCCCCCTCCAGGGCCGCTCTCGACTCCCTCCACGGGAGCGATGCAGTCGCGCGCTCCGGTCGTTGGCCCCGCGACCACGTCGTGTATATATCCCACACTCTCCTTACCTACATCTGCACGCGCCTCTCCTATACGTGCAGGCTCGCTTCGGTCACGGTGTGCGGGCCGATGCACATGCACGCTGGGACCAGCGCCGAACCTCGCTCCTTTCACGGAAAATAAAAGCGAACCCGGTGAACGTGACTCGCGGGACGGCGTCGTGCGACGACCGCGGGGTTGGTGGACCCGAGGTATTCGCAGCGACAGGGATAACGGGCAGATAGTTCGGGAGACTGGACGCGTGGCAGGTTTCGTTACTGAGAGTTGATCGCTTCTGGAACTGCCGCGAACTGTTCCTCCTCGGACGAGCGTGGTGAGATTAGGTCGGTAGAATGACGGTCTTACGGGGAGGAATTCCTACCGCGATCCGAGGAGGATTCGGAAATTGGACGCGGGTGAAAATCAGCCCGCACTTCTCGTAGAAGCGACACAATAGAGGCGCAGGCGCCAGGGAACGTAAGTCGAGGCAGCACGCGAAGGTGGTCGCCCCCTGACCCGCCAGGGGGAATGCACGGTTCGAGAGATCGATGCACCGCATTCTCCCACAATCCCAACCCCCCTCCTCACCCTCCCAGCCAGTCCCGCCGGATTCCCGCCAACCAAAGGGTTCAACAGGGGTTGCTGGCCTCGTCCGGGAATCCGCGACACCAGCTCGGCACCGATAACGCTTTGTCACCCCCCTTTTCGCGTGATTTAGCTGCTCCCCTAAATCTCGTGGCAGTTCGTACACAGCGCCCAACGAAAAACACCCCCCCAGCTATCTTAACCGGGCCCGAATTGCCCGTCCCGCGGTTCGCACGAGAGGTACGGATCGCGAGACAGACGCGAGATCGCCCGCGCTCGATCGAGGAGGAAGGGAGCGGAACTTTGATCCCCGGGTCGCGAGGCGCTCGGTCTGAAAAGGAAACGGTTAAAGTCGACCGGGCGAGGCGGAGGAGCTTAACATTGGCAACGCTGACAGTTCATTGACTTGCATCGAACGCGTGCACCGATTGACAGGCCGGGCGCGGAGGTGCAACGGTACATCGTTCCTCTCGTTCCTCTCGTCCCTCGGGGCCTGTGCACGAAGTTGAGGTAGGCGAGGTCGCGTGTCTGACGTCACGAGAGAGTCACTTGACGACGAGTGTCGCCAATTCCGTAGGCGTACGTGCATACGCGCGCGCCTGCGCCCGCGCTGCCCGAACGTACGCGGCTGCGAACACGTCGACGACGACGACGACGACGACGACGACGACGACGGAGGCAACCGCGGCGACGACGTTCCACGCGTCGTGGTACGTGTTACGTAGTGTTCCTTCTCGAGAATTCTATATCTTAGTTCTCATTTCTCGAGAAATTACAGCATTTCTCGAGAAACTTAAGTGTAGGAGAATTATTATCAATCCCATTTGTTTTCAGAAATAAATTTTCTGGTACTTCAGATTGTGTGTTACTAGTTAATCGTGAACGTATAAACGCAACTAGAATTTGTAATAAATGGTAGCAATACGTACGAAGAATAACGCGCAATTGTTTATAAAATTTTCTCTTCGTAGCGCCGCACTTCACTAAAATGCGCGAAGGCCTTAATGCGTTTGATGCTTTTGCGTAAGGTGCACGGTACAATGTGACACAATGTTTGGACGGTAGTAATCAGATTTCAGAAAGAATAGACGATCGCCGTACTGCGCGGTAAATAGTCAGTCGACGTAGAGAGGAAGACTCTTGTGCTCGTCTGTGCACGTTTTGTGTGAAATTTAGCCTCTCAATATGAATAAAACTTACAAGGACTGTTGGGAATTCTTTCGGAAAAGCAAAAACAAAGAATCTGCCACCTGCAATCTTTGTGAAAAGCAGCTTTTATGCAAAGGATCGGCGACCATAGGTCTCCGAAGGCATCTTGAAGGTATTCACAGTTTGAAGAAAGTGAAAAATATGGATGAGCCAAGTACCAGCAGTGTTAATTTTAAATCAGTCAAACGATTCCGATGTTCAGACAGCAATGAAACTATTGATAAATTTAGTATACGACCAACTTTGTCAGAAATAATATCGAAATTGGCAGCTATCGATCGCTTCTCATTTAATCAAATATCAAAAAGTGAATTTATTAGACAAAGTATAGCGATTAGAGGATTTAATCTTCCTCGTAATTCATCAGACATAATGCAGTTAATGATGGATTTTTATACACAGAAAAAGGGAGAATTAATTAAAAAAATAAATGCACTTAAATTGAACGACCAGAAGTTCAGCATATCTATTGACGAATGGACTAGTGTAAATAACAAGAGATATATCGATGTACATATGTATTACAGTAGCAAGGAATCTGCTAATCTCGGATTAATACCGATTAATGGAACCTGTACATCTGAAAGAACTTTGGAATTAATTGATGTAAAACTAAATTCCTTTAGTCTTTCACTAAAACAAGACGTTCTAGCTGTTATGAGCGATGGATCGTCTATTATGCAAAAGTTTGGACGACTCTCTCCGGCGTACCAACAGTTTTGTTATAATCACGGGATACATTTAGCCGTTTTAAAAATACTTTACGTAGAAAAAAATACTGATGAGACGCAATCTGTTCACTCGGATGATGCCAATGGATTCTCACAAAATGAAAATAACGATTCAGCCGATTCAGATTCGGATGTTGAAACAGTAGAAACCTCGACTGTTCAGTTACGACCAACCATCGAAGAAACAATCACAGCGATACGAAAAATTATAAAAGTGTTTAAGAATTCACCAGTGAAAAATCATATTCTGCAGAAGTATGTGGAGGAAGAAGAAAATACACAGTTAAAGCTTATTTTGGATTGCAAGACCAGGTGGAACACCATGGAGGCTATGATTAGGCGATTTATGCGAGCAAAGAATCCAATTAAAAAAGCACTGGCTGAAATGAATTTAGATTACATGTGGAACGACGAATATATTAAAATTGCTGAAACCTTATTAGTCACGTTAGAACCCATAAGAATAACAATAGAAAATCTCAGTCGAGAAGATTCCACGTTATTAAGCGCTGAAGGTGCTCTTAAATTTTTGTTTAAAAATTTGGAAAAAGTAAACAGTGAATTAAGTAAAGAGTTTCTTGCTGCAATTAAACAAGAAATATCGAAAAGAAGAGATAACGCTATTGTATCCCTTATAAAATATTTGCAGAATCCAGAATCTCATCAGAAAGATTCGAAAGACGCATTTTTCCACTTAACATCCAAGACAGACATGTATAAAACGGCAAAACAAATTCTAAGTAGACTTTTCGGAAAATTTAACAATATTCACGATTCTCCTGAAAATATTGAAAACCTTGCAGATCCTGCAACCGAAGAATTATCTTTAAAAAAGCAATTGGAGTTATCAATCGCAGATACCCTCCAAGAATTTAGTGTTAACCAAGGAGACGATAAATTCCGGACTGTAGCGAAGGAATTCCATATTTTTGAGTCCACTGGGAAAAGGACATCCAATTTACAACAACTTTTGGATGTTCTATATACAATTAAACCAACATCTACTAAAAATGAAAGAAATTTCTCTACAGCCGCGGATTTTGTCACAAAAAGAAGAAGCAGATTCGCTGACGCGACATTAGACGCATTGTGCTTTTTAAAAAACTACTTCAAAACAAAACAGTAATGTTTCGCCTTGCTCACATTTTGTATTAGATAAATAAATTTATCAATTATATTTAATATCCGTTTTTTTCATTTACACAAGTTTTGTGTAAGTCAGGCTCGAATAAAAATTTAGATAAATATTATCAACATTATTACAAAAATATAAATTTTGCAATGTTGTTTTAATGTTTTGAAAATTCTCGAGAATTCTCGAGAAACATAATCTGATTTCTCATTTCTCGAGATGCGAAAAATATCGAGAAATCAGGAACACTAGTGTTACGTAACCGAGCCTCGGGTCGTTGACCGATACGCGGCCGGGAAGTTCCTACGCCCTGACCTACCTCTTCTCCCATTCTCAATTAGACCCTCAGCCTCTTTCTCCTCTCTTATCGAGTCGCGTCTGGGTGTCCCTTGTCGTCGTTTAATTCCTCGATCGCACTTGGCCAGCATCGCGGGGCGAAACTCTGCGAGAAGAATACCTCGGAGCCTGAAATCCGTCACCCAGGGGTTATTCACCGGGAACAGTCGGGTTGACCGGTCTATAAGCAAACCGGGCTCCGAAAAAACTCTCGGTCCAGTGGCGGAAAATCGGCGGGCAAGGGGGATGGGTCGCAGGTTCCCGCGCGTTTATTCGCGGCTGTCGGAAGGGTCGAGGTATCGGGAATAAGGGGGGCAGGGCGGGACGCTTTGGGGAGAGGGTGGTTGCTCGCGGGAACGCCGAGGTAGGGGGCGAGGAGGGCAGGAACCCGTTAGTAGAGCGGTCGAAGCGCGCGCGAGCGAGCGAGGCGGGCTGCGCGATCGTTGCTCGACGAGGAGTGCGATAGCGGCGAGGGTTTGCCAGCGCGCGCGAACGGGACAGGCGGTGGAACAGGGACGCGGAGCGAGAGAGGGCTACAGAGAGGGAGAGAAAGAGAGAGAGACGGACGAGGAGCGGCAGTGCGCGCAAGGGGGACTCTCACTTTCACGCGGTGAACTGCGGGTGAATGTCCGGGAATTGGGTCAGAGTGTCCCCCACCTCGGCCAGCCAGAGGCAATGTGCCGAGGCTCTATGCTCTCTGTGCTAGAAAGAGCCAGTCCACAGCCAAGCTCCGATACAAACGGTCGCTTCTTTTCATCTCCCCCGAAAACTCGCGTCTCCGCTCGCATGATCTCGCGCGGACAAACAGTTACGTTCGGTACGCTGGTGGGTTTGGTGGTTCGTGCGGCCATTCAGTGATTTCGGGACGAACCGTGCGTAGGTTCTCGCGTCTCCTGCAACGTCGACGAGACCCAAGCCCCTCGGGGAAGTTCGTTCGGCCTTCTCCCTTCGCCCCGCGTACGATCCCGTCAGCCTGAAACGGCAGGGCTCGGTACGTGATCGTGCGGCAGGACCTGTAGCCGATAAAGCGAAAGAGGAGGCTAGTCAAGTGCGACGTGCTGAAAGGCGCGCGAGATCGGTCGTCTCGTAGCC
Source organism: Andrena cerasifolii (assembly GCF_050908995.1). NCBI lineage: Eukaryota > Metazoa > Arthropoda > Insecta > Hymenoptera > Andrenidae > Andrena > Andrena cerasifolii. The sequence continues at coordinate 8,918,575 of NC_135123.1, forward strand.
GACCGTGCGAAACCGCTGGTGACACACAGCTGAGCCCCCAGCGGAGGTGAATTAATGGGGTGCTTGTGCGAGTGTGACCTGGCCACCCCGCGCACGGGGACCAATTGCTCGTCTGGGTCCTCCTCGGACAGTGACGGTCAGACTGACGAGGGTTTCGTTGGTGATTCGCAGGGATTCTTCCGTCGAAGCATCCAGCAGAAGATCCAGTACCGACCCTGCACCAAGAACCAGCAGTGCAGCATCCTGCGGATCAACAGGAACCGCTGCCAGTACTGCCGCCTCAAGAAGTGCATCGCCGTCGGGATGAGCCGTGATGGTGAGTCATTTTCAACGATTGCGATTCTCCGAGTAGCCTTTCGTCCCCGTGATAAGATACCTCCGTTGCTCGTCCCATTTCGCGGCGACTCGAGTGCCGTAGAACGAACACCGCGAGCGCGAGAGAGTAGGCCGGACGAAGAATTCGAGCAGGACCGAATCGTCGCAGCGCGGACCTACACTTTCCCTCCGGGACGCGCGGTGTGCAACGCATTTCTCCAAAAAAGTATCGTTTCTAAAATGTAGAGTGGCGGGTCGTTGACCGTTTGCGTAACGCGACACAGCAAGAGAGTGTGTCGCAACGGGCGAAAGTGGCCGGTCGGCCGTTCGTGAAAGCAGCCGCGGTTATCCCCCCGATACGGCCGCTGATCGTGCCCGCTTTCTTTTCCAAATATCGCCCAGATATCCCGCCCCTGTTCCGACCTCTCTCCCGGCGCGAAACTCGCGAGTAGGTTCGCCCAGCGCGCGCGCGGACCTCGACCGCGGGTCAACGACCTCGGGAGCATCGGCTGGCCGCCGCGGACGCGACCACTGCGGTCTGATCTATAAGCGTCCCGATCTACTTGCGAATCTGAACCGACCATTAGGCCGCGTTCCCACGTCTCCCGAAACGTGCGGCGGCCCATTAGGCGTGATAAAGCTTCTCCGGGCTCTCTGAATTTCCCACGCGTCTCAGAATTATACGTGAACGAAGTCTGAAGCGCGCAGAGGAACTCGAACTTTATCTTTCAATGATTCTATCGTGCGCTGTGTTGTCGCGTTGCAAGAGGCTCCAGCGTACGAGACATCGGTCTCCGCGGCGATAACGACCCGGCAGATTAACAATGGTACGCGTTGTCGAGACAAAGAGAGTGAAAGATTGAAGAGCAAGTCCCTCTGATAGCAACGTGGACTCGTCGGGGTCAATAGTCGGGCATTGCTCGGCTTGCATGCGCCTCCACGTCCGTAGAAAGAGTACCGCTACTCGCCGCTACGTACCCGGTGACCCTTCCACCTCCTTCCACGGCCCCCTCCATGTACGCTGTGGCGATCATCCCTCCCTCCTTCCTCCCTGCCGTTGTACCATGATCCTCTTGTCGAGGCACCCCCCACCAGGCCGACGAGGACGACAGAGCGCCGTCGCGTGGCGCTACGCTCCATGCGGAGACCTCGCGAACTTCGTCTCCTTCGCGGATCGCGGTTCCCCCACCTCTGGCGCTCGTCAGCCCCCTCCGATGGTGACGTCTCCCCACCCCGCGAGAATCGAGCCACCTGGCGCTAGGGCGCATGCTCCTCTCCAGCCGTCCCGCCAAACTGAAGCGCCTGACGCGACCGCCGCGCAATTTGCGTCTGCACTCCGACGGGGAACCTGCTGCTGCTCCGTTCTCTCTTCTCTTTAATCTCGATCGCTTCAATTCGCTGATCTAGCCGAGATAGGTTCCATTTAATGCATGGTATATGGTAGGTGTTCGCCGAGCTAGAGCTTCGCGAACGATCCTTCTCGAGACGCTACTGCGATCCGCATCTCTGTGCGCAATCTATTTTAGAAGCACTCTCTCGTTCGATCATGAGATTCCTACGCAACTCCTCATCGCGATGACTTCGTCGTCGAGGAATCAGCGAGGGTCAGTCTCCACGGCTTCGTTCATCGAGACAGTCTCCCGGCTCCTCGACAAAGACGAGCTTCCTCCTGTCGGTTTCTCTAGAAGAGTAGCGCCGAGCGGCTAGGCAGTCTAGCGTCGAGCAGAGTTAAGTCGAGTCAGTGTTAATCCCACGTAGGGGAGCACGGGTATCCAGCGACAGTACCGAGACGGGAGATCGATCGTCCGTGAACAGATAAGTTGTAGGACGGCAGCTGGTGACAGGGCAAACAGCCAGGGCGAGGGGTTGCCCAAGGTCGTCGAGGGTAACTTACCCCCGGCAAAGGAAGTTCGCATCTGCGCACAGAAGAGAGAGGGAGAGAGAGTCGCCTCTGGCAACGAAACCTCTCTCTCTCTCTGTCTCTCTTTCTCTCTCTCTCTCTGTCTCTCTCTCTCTCCGTGGTGCTGTTCTCTCTTTCTCTGTTCTCCCGTGTACTCATACACGATCACAAAGAGAGCCTCACGCACACCCTCTCGTCGCAGCGTGTGCGCGTGCTTGTCTGTGCGCTGTGCTCGCCACGCTCGGCGCTCGTACATTCGCTCGCTATATAGTATATATAGGTCGTCGGTACGCCTCGCGCGGCTGTCGCTGAAACCAAGTTCAAGGCCAAAGGCTCGGCAAAGGCCACAATCGTGGCCGGTGGCGGCGGTGGTGGGAGTCGTTGATGGCTGAATAAGTGGAGGGGCTGTTGAACGCAACCCGCGGAACATCACTCAGTCGGCGGTGATGCTGTCTCGCGTCTGCACGCGTCCTACTGTCGCGCTCCTTTCTTGAACTTCGCTCCCCTCGAGGCGAGTCCCGTCTATGTGTGTACGCGGGCGCGTGCGTGCAGTGCGTGTGTGCGTCTATATGCCCGACCGCGACGTGTGCCTCTCTGGCGGCGCGCCGTCACACACGCCGCACTACCATTTGGAGTGACTTGCGGTATACACGAGTCAGCCAGTCAGCCGATTACCGAGCGGCGAGCGGATCTCTCTCTGTCACGAGGAGGAGGATCGATCACCTACCGCGCGCGCGATCACTCGCCCCGACGGATCAGAGCCTGTTACACGCACGGTGGAGATCGCGTTGAATACAGTGAGCCATGCGAGTTCCCGGTTCAACCGCGGACCGACGAGGTCTAGTGAACTGTGCGTCGATGGCAGATTAGTTTCGTGAATTCTCCATCTCGATTGTATTTCGTGCGGTTCAGTTCGCGAGGTAACGGAAACGGAGACACACTTGATAGACGCGCGTTCCTCTCGACCGTCATGGGAGACGAGTTGCCCATACTGAAGGGAATCCTCAACGGAGTTGTCAACTATCACAATGCACGTAGGTGTCCCCGTAGGATTACTACTCGCCCATCGAGCGCGCGTTCCCCTGTCACCCTTGGGCCTTGTACGCTGTGGACTTTCTATCGGAAGGATTACGTAGCACGGTGGACCCAAGCGGCGCTTTCATTTCTCGCGCGTGAAAGTCGTGCGCTTTCCCCTCTCGAGTTGTTCTTTTTTTCCTCTCCTCCTCTTCTTCTTCTTCTCCCCGGCCCGTCGCGGTGTCTGGCGCGCACGGTGCTCGGCCGCGGCGCAGTGGGCCCGTCGCAGGGTGTCCACCGCTATTTTTCCCCGCGTACGCGGATCGAAAACGGCACACGCAAACCACCGATGCGGCCGAAGGTCGCGGATACCGCGCCGCGTTGCATGATTCATCCATTGATCGCATTAACTATTCATCGACGCGTGTCCTTCGGTCCCGCTTCCAACCGCCTGACCGTGCCCGTGCCACCTCTGGCCGCCGTCTAACCGTTGGCCATCCCCTTGCTTTCTGATTCTAGCGGTGCGATTCGGCCGCGTGCCCAAACGCGAGAAGGCCAGGATCCTGGCTGCCATGCAGCAGAGCTCCCACAGCCGTTCTCAGGAGAAGGCAGTAGCTGCCGAGCTGGAGGACGAGCAACGGCTACTCGCCACCGTCGTGCAGGCCCACCTTGACACTTGCGACTTCACTAGAGACAAGGTGGCCCCGATCCTCGTCAGGGCCCGCGAGACACCAAACTACACCGCGTGTCCGCCAACCTTGGTGAGTATCTCATTTACACAAGCCACCGTTAACGTTTACTACTTTCTTCCCCCTTGGCTCTCTGTCGCTCTATTCTTACGTCTACCGTCCCATCCGTCGAGCTGCGGGATCTATTTATTCTTTGCGTACGTTCTTGCGGGATGATTGATTGCGGGAAGTAAAGGGCATCGGATTACAACAAGAATTCATACGGAAGAAACTTTTATTTGAAATTAGTTGACATTTGCGTTCCGTGATTATGAATAGGGTAAAGGCAGGTAATATGGAACGGCGCGTAATATGGAACTTCGGTAAAATTTCCATGAAGAAATAACGAATTCTTCAGGCAATCGTGTATACTAGATCCTTAGACACAATAGACGACGATACTGACAACTGAGCATCAGTCGGGCATCCATCATTAAAAGTAGTGTTGTTAAAATGAGCTTCGAGCCGTCAGCTTCAAGAGTCGTGGTTCAAACTCTAAAGGCTCGAACGTTTAAGGCTCGAACCCTGTAGCCGTGAGAGCTCTAGCCTTTAAAGCTCGAGTCTTCAAGCTCGAAGGCTCGAGTCGTATAAATTGTACGTAGTGAAGTGAATATGTAGAAAGCTCGAGTTCTGGAAGCCTTAAAACTTAATGTAGAAGTTCTAAGTCTTGCACTCCAAGCTTTTAGAGTCTTAACTCAAGCTTTTAAAGCTTTAAGGCAGAATAATATAGTTAGTTTGTTACTATTCAATTAAACTGAGTTGCAGTAAAGCTATGATGAAACTTTGTCATACAACTTAAAAATAACGACACAACCACTATTATATTAATTTCAGTTTATTATGAGTTTTTTTTTTATTGTATAGTTTTGTACTTTTATTGTATTATTAAAACACGGATCCAACCAATTGGTGGAAGCATCAAAAAACATCTTTCTCTGTGTTTAATTTTAACGTTTTACAATAGTGGTTGCGCAAAATAAGATATAATATCAAGGACTTGGAGTTAACTTCATTACTATTAAACACAAGAGCCTTCAGCTTCGAGGCTTGAGCCTCAATGATTGAACCTCGAACTTCGAGAGCTCGAGCTTCATGTGATATTAGCCTTAAAGGCTAGGTCATTAAGGTTAAGGCTTAAAGCTTTGAAGACTCGAGCTTTATACAACACTAATTAAAAGAGAAACGTTTATATTTTTCGCGGGGTGTAAAAGTTTCTGAAAAGTGCAACATACAGTTAAATATTATAGCGAAGGTATGCTACAAAGTATTATTTTGACATGTTATCGTTAAATATGTGTGTTCTTGATTATTCAACAATAGTTTACCAACAAAGTTACTTTCTTCTTAGTATAATTCTGAATTTCTTGTCGGAACATGTGTGTACGTAATATGGAACATACCGAGTAACCTAGATGAAGTTGATAATGACGATGACGACGATGATGCGGAATGCTTATTTTGCGAGCGTAATTATAAAAATAGGAGACGCAGAAAGCACGAATAAATTCCAAAAATGATGTACATTTATTTATTTGTATCTTCTACTTAATAAATCTTCATTTTTAGTAAAAAAAAAGTAAAAACTTTTCAGTTTTCTTTACAAATTTCCTAGGTGTTCCATATTAGGACCTATTTTTTCGAACAGCCAATTTTCACTCTTTTCAGTTCTTTTTACTATAATTGCAAAACAATTGGATTTTTCTACAATTGACTATGTAAATATGCTTATGCATTAGTTCCTTCGTCCACTCATGTCAGTTTTATTAAAAAAAAAAACAAATTCCCCCACTTTTGACAAGCTTTTGATGTTCCATACTACCTGCCTTTACCCTATACAACATCGAGATCGATGGTGCGCCTGTCGCATCTTCCGGCTGAGTTAATTTTTACTGTCGCTTGCGTCGACGGGAGCCCAAGCCTTGGGGGAATCGTCGGTTCTACGCGGAAATGGAAGCAGTCGTCCTCGACTGGCCGCGAAACGAGGAAGCCCAGGCGTCTCTTGCTGCTGCGAGCTAGGAGCAGGGACGCCTGGTGCACGCGGTCTTCCGTCGCGACGTCGACGTCGATCCACGGTTCTAACCTTGGACGATCTCTGTTGCTCGTGTTGCAGGCATGCCCCCTGAACCCTAACCCACAACCGTTGACCGGCCAGCAAGAGCTGCTGCAGGACTTCTCGAAGAGGTTCTCGCCGGCGATACGCGGCGTGGTGGAGTTCGCGAAGCGCATCCCCGGGTTCAGCTTGCTGGCACAGGACGACCAGGTCACGTTGCTCAAGGCCGGCGTGTTCGAGGTGCTGCTGGTGCGACTGGCTTGCATGTTCGACGCCCAGACGAACAGCATGATATGTCTGAACGGGCAGGTGTTGAAACGGGAGTCGATCCACAACAGCAGCAACGCAAGATTTCTCATGGACTCGATGTTCGATTTCGCCGAGAGGGTGAACTCGCTGCGACTGTCCGACGCCGAGCTGGGTCTTTTCTGTTCCGTGGTGGTGATCGCGGCGGACAGACCGGGGCTACGTAACACCGAGCTGGTGGAGCGTATGCACAACAAGCTACGAAACGCCCTGCAGACCGTGCTGGCGCAGAACCATCCCCAGCACCCCGATATCCTACGGGAGCTGCTCAAGAAGATCCCCGATCTGAGGACCCTCAACACCCTCCACTCGGAGAAGCTGCTCGCGTTCAAGATGACCGAGCAACAGCAGCAGATGCAGGCCCAACAGCAGCATCAGCAGCAACAGCAACAGCAGACACAGCACGCTATCAATGCCCAGCAAACGCAACAGCAGCACTGGCCCATGGAGGAGGAGCCACCGGCGTCGTGGGGTTCAGCTTCGGACGTGACACTGGACGAGGCCGTGAAGAGTCCGTTGGGCAGCGTGTCGAGCACCGAGAGCACCTGCAGCGGCGAGGTCGCATCTCTGACCGAGTACCATCACGCGGCTCCACCCAGTGGGCATCACGCGTCAAGCGCGCCCCTGCTCGCAGCGACCCTCGCCGGAGGCCTCTGCCCGCACCGCAGGCGGGCGAACTCGGGCAGCACCAGTTCCGGCGACGACGAGCTTCACCGTGCCTCCCTGTCCAAGACGCCTCAGCCGCCGCAGTGTCCACGGTTCCGCAAGCTGGACTCTCCCAGCGACAGCGGAATCGAGTCAGGAACAGAGAAGACTGACAAACCAGCGAGTAGCAGCGCCAGCAGCGCGCCCACCTCGGTCTGCTCCAGCCCTCGCTCCGAGGACAAGGAGGCCGAGGACATGCCGGTGTTGAAGCGAGTCCTCCAGGCGCCACCTCTATACGACACCAACTCTCTGATGGACGAGGCGTACAAGCCACACAAAAAGTTCCGCGCTTTCCGCCAGAAGGACAGCGCCGAGGCCGAGCCAGCGGTGATAGTGCAGCACACACAGTCCCAGCTGCACCTCCACCTCACCTCGCCGCCCGCTCGGAGTCCCTCGAACCAAGTGCAGCACCCCCAGTGCCCTCAGACCGCCAGCCTGCTGAGCAGCACGCACTCGACTCTGGCCAGGAGCCTGATGGAAGGTCCGCGGATGACGGCCGAGCAGCTCAAGCGCACGGACATCATCCACAACTACATAATGCGCGGAGAGGCCAGCCCCAGGTCGCCAGCGGTGTCGCCGTCGCCTGCGGAACAGTGCGCCTCGACGACCACCATGACCGCGCGCTCTCCTCAAGGATCTCAAGGGCTGCTGCAGTGCGCCACCAGCAGCTACTCGACGAGCAGGTGGCCCGCCACGTCGGTGATCACGACGACGACAGGCGCCAGACAACAGCAACACCAGCAGCATCAGCAGCACCAGCAGCACCAGCAGCACCAGCAGCACCAGCAGCATCAACAGCATCAACAGCACCAGCAGCAGCAGTCTTCCTCGGACTACCTCATGGTCGGGAACTCGCCAGCCTCGTCGCCGAGGTACCTGTCCGCGGCGGCGACGAGTAGTACGAGCACGAGTCCAAGGCCGACCTCGAGCACGGCGGCGACGTTAGTGCTATCCGGCTGTCCCAGCAACATGATGGAGCTGCAGGTGGACATCGCGGACAGCCAACAGCCGTTGAACCTGTCGAAGAAGTCGCCGTCCCCGTCGCCCAGGCCGCTGGTCGGGTCCTGCAAAGCTCTGTCCCTCGAAGCGTAGTGGGCCCACTCGACGGAGTCGCGTGACCGTGGCCTGCGGCTGGCGGGGCCGCGCGCTGATCGGTGTCAGTTCGGAAGAGGAATGTATGAAAGTGCCAGGACGCTCGGAGCGCGTGATAAACCAAATAATTTATTAATTTAAACTATTAATCGATAATAACTGCGCGAGACACCAAGAGAGGGGAGGGATGGAGGACGGTGGGTCAGGTGGCGGGACCTTCGCTCCTCGTTGGCGCGTGCGCGCGTGCGCAGAGCGGCAGAGGGGAGCGCAAGAGGGGATCGTGCACAGTGCGAGGACAGGCCGCGGCAGGAGGGGGGACGCGCGAGACGTTTCCTCGCCGTTCCTGTTCCACGAGAGTGTGTCGGTGGTGAAAGAGCCGATCCGGAGTGGCGCACGGACACTGACGCGAGAAAGTGCCAGTCCCCGCGTGCATACGGTGCCGTCGCGGGGTCTACCTGCCCGCCTAAGTAAAAGAGCTGTCCGCCCGTCTGCCTACCTTACACCTATCTGCTGCAGCGACATTCGAAGACCTATCTTGCTCCGAATGATCTGAAAGGATAGCGTGTCAGCGGCCCCGCGGCAGAAGCCCCCCCTCCTCCAAAGATGTGTGAAAACAATAAGAACAGAACACGGAAGATTGAATGTTTAACAGCAAATTAAAGTAATCTATCTACATGTGATAATCATGAAAATCGCGCATCCTGTACAGTCTCCACCTCATTCATCGATCATCTTACTCTACTATAATTATTGAATATTATAAAAGTAATTAATTATTATTGTAACATGTGTAAGGTATAATAATCGTAAAAGTTATCACGTATTGTGTATGTGCGCGCGTAGGGAAACGAGGACGCGTGAGTACTGAGAGAGAGAGAGAGGGAGAGAGAGAGAGAGAGAGAATGTGTGTGTATGTGAAAGAGAAAAAGAGAAAGAGAGAGAGAGAGAGCGAGAGAGAATGGGAGTGCGTGGTTTCAATCGACCAGGAACAAGGAACGAATGGATGAAGAAAGACAACACACGTGAGCGTGCTTAATGCAAGTGAGTCGGGGCAAAATCGCAGCATAAAAAACGAAAAAAAAAAAGAAGGAAAAAGAATAGAAGTTCGAAAGAGAAAAGACGGCTCTTTCAATCGAGAGATCGACTGACAGATGGAAAGCAGTCGGGGAGCAAGCGAATTTTAAACGTTTTAAACGATGTTTTTGTTAAACAATGAGACTGACCCGGCCCGCCGCAGCCTCCCAGAGTTTGCAGTCGCGTTAATTACAGAAAACACAAGCAACGGAACGTGCGTCGTGACTCTCGTCTCCGAGCAAACGATAGCTATCCGTATTCTCTGTCTTCTTCTAGCTCGCGTCTGGTAGCTCAAAGACCCCCCCGGCTCTTCGGAAACGAGAACAGCACCGCTACGACACGCGCGCGGACGTACGGAGTAAGGTACGGGACGACGAGAGTGGGCGCGCGAGCGAGCGAGCGTCCGACAGGAGGAGAGGTATACAGAGCAGGCGAAATGGGATGGGAAAGAAACGGAGGAGTCGCGTGGAACCGCGATAGAATCGGCGTACGGCGCAGTGTACATAGTAACCTCGTAAGGCTAAGTGTCGTAGAAGGCGCGAGTGGGCGAGCAACGTTCTCCCCTTCCGAGGAAGAGGAAACCGCGCTCGGCGAGTGTGCGTGCGTGCGTGCGTGTGCGGGAGAGAATGATACAGAGAAAGAGCGGAAGATACGCGGCGGGCCGACGCCGGCGTGTTGTTGAGACGCCCGCCCCGCCAACCCCTGTTTGCCCCCGAACCCCCCCACCCACCCACCCGTGTAGCACAGCAGAGAATACGCTGAAAACAGAGAGAAGGCAAAAACAACGACCAGAGGAAAGGCGCGCGCGAATCGGCTAATGCGAGTGAGCAAACGAATGGAAAGGGGACGGGAAAGAAACGAAACAACGCTTTTAGCATCGCGGTATACCGGTCAGGCCGAGGATCCGTTGTTTGGCGCAGCAATGAATTTAATCGCGTAGGGCAAAATAAGAAGGAGAAAAAAAAAAAATGAAGAAGAGTCGCTCGATGGGCACGCAGAAAACCGTTGTCTCGCTACTTTGAGCGCAGCTCCGTCTCAGACACACCCTCGAACACATCCCGAACAAGCTTGTAGTGGAACACTCTGTGTATTTATTGTACTCGAGGAAGGAAAAAAAAAGTCATTCCCTATTTACGCTCTGTGTATCACCGTTCTCACCCCTCGACTCGTTTGATCGCTCCCGACTCCGCGTAGAATCCTTCTTGCTGTCCCGCAGACCCTTGGAATCGACCCTGCGTTCCTTCAGCCCGTTAGCCTACCCCCTCCTCCCCAGCCTCGCTAGACGCAAGCCAGCCTGAAACTCTTCTCCAAAGTTTCCGTCGACGCACGGACCTCCCGTGTATCGAACCAATATTCGCAAATTACCCGCAGACCGAACTCCGACGCCGTTCTCGTCACCCGTGTCCCCGTGTCGTCCAACTTCTGCTAACACCCCCCCCCCCCCACCCTCATCCCCGAATACAAGAAAACCCCCATACCCAGCAAGCGAACTAGCGTTGATATTCGTAATACTTGTTATGCATAAACTACACATAATGATTATTATAGTAAACGATACATAAAGTATGATATATTTCTCTATCCGTTAAGAAGGAGGATACAAGCAGCTGTTGTTTCTGGCGCGGAACAACGCAGATTATGGCAAAATAATGGTTGGAAGAGTGAAAGGAAGGATGATATAATACGAGAGATAAAAAAAAAAAATGATGCAAAAGATACCGAAAGTGTACTGTATTACTACATTGCAAAGAAAATACAAAACGCAGCCCCGCATATTGCCCAGTGAGCACGTCATTTTGTACGCTTGGGAGTTGTGAGGTCGTCTGAATAAACATTGTCTGGTGAATTATACAGAAAAAAAATATATCTCGTGTGTTATTTTGGTCGAAGGTCCTCCCGATTCCTTGCCCGTTGCCTCTATTTTCTCCGCGCGCAGCTTTTTCGTTCAGTCTTTACGCCGAAATCGTTACGAGTGTTTCGTTTGTGTTTGGTAAAAAAAGAAAGGGCACGCTGGTTTCACTTGGAATAACATCTTTAGTTAAACGTATGACGCATAATGGACGATACCGAAACATTGTTGCGAGTAATATATTCGGTCGTATAATCAATTCAAGCCATCGAAGCGCGATTACCATTTCTTTGAATTCGCTAGTACGCGCTCTTTAGGTAAACTGTTTTCTACTGCATGTATTATTTATGTTGCTTTCGCTGCTCGCGCTAATTGTTGCTGCGGAGATTGCACTTGGCGAGCTACGAGGTCTCGAGTATTTTACTGCCTATTTAGGATATAGTGATAGGTCAGACATCAGAGAAATAAATAATAGGTTTACAGAAATTTACTAAGTATATTTAATTGAAAATATACAAAATTAAGTTGTCATGGCATACTCTGGTTACTCCGTGATATGGCCATCAGCTACATTTTTTATATTAATTTATATTATTTTATATTATTTTACATTATTCTACATTATTCTACATTACTTTACATTATTTTATATTATTTTATATTATTTTATATTATTGTTATTTTGTGTATAATCAATCTTTCATAATTGTCAGATGTCTGAGACCATAAAAATTTCTCAAACAGCGCAATCAGAAACGCAGTCTCAGGCACACGAAAAATAAGAAAATTCTTGTAGGCGGATGCTAAGTGTGGATGCCTAGTGGCATGTGTCAAATACATGAAATACGCCAAGTATATTAACCTACCTTACCTTTATTATAAACTTACATGTGGGAGTACCGAAGGTAGGTACTGATGATTGATGACGTCAGAAAAAAACCTAAGAGAAATTTCAAGTCGCCGAACCGAATGTAAAAATGAAATTGGTCTCGCACGAAGCAAGGAACCCAGGAAGGAAAAGAAATTAATTAAAGTACCAATGTGGTTAGAGCTCGGAGACCCCTGGAAAAAGATTCTCGATCTCCCTTGTCCGCAAAGAGAGTGTTTCCAATTAATTGCTACATGGTTCGCCCAATGTTCCATGAATGGTGTTTTGCAATTTGCTAAAGGGACGAAGGTTGCCCGGCAAAACTGGGCGCGATTAATGCCGACAATTAAACAGAGCGAAGCTCGCGGGGAAGAAGGAGTTGGTAATCGGTTCTGGGTAAAGAGCTCGCCAATGATTAGCACAAAGTTGAGGCGCGCCGAGTAATGCCGCAGTGTCATCCTCCCGAGCTGTCGGAACGAACTGGCACGGACGGTGGCCGTTCTGAAATTCCTTCAACCCACGATTTTCTAGTGGACAAGCTTCGAAGCCCTGGAAACGACCTCATTCTTCGGAGCAGAAAACACTTTCCCTCGCTAAGCGCAGCACGTGAGCAAACGCACCGACCAGATTCCCGGCAAAATATTACCTAGAAATTACACACGTACGCGTAAAAGGGAGCAACGTAACAAACGAGCGCGATAATTACAAAATTCGTTGCTTCATTTTTACCTTGAAAAATACACAACAATGCTCCATGTCGCAGAAAATTCCTTAAACATCGTGTTCAATAATAACTAAAAAAAAAATATATAAACACGAGAAAAGGTATACGAAGAGAACGTAGTAAACACAAAACACTCGAAGTTAAACCTCTAAATCTTCGGCTGAATATATTATAAACTCGGCTAAAATAAAATTGTTGATGGGACGAGAACGGAGGGGTTGCGCAGTGATACGGTCGGTATTGCACACGGTTGAATCACCATCAGCAGCATCAGTCGCTGCACCCGTGCCACCAGGGTTGCGTAATTGGCTGCGGAAAGGTTGGGTCGGTGGGCGAGGGGGTCGGTTTCCTTCGTGTTCCAAGGAGCGAGCGTGGCGGTGCTACCAGCGGGCATCGGATCCCCGTGGCAAATGGTGGCGCGTGGCACCTGGTGGGCGTCCGTTGCCACGCAACCTGTCTCTCACCTCTCCTGTCCTATCCTCGGCTCTCCTCCGTCTTCTCTGCACCCTTCCCCCATCAGCACGCCGCTATCGTTGCATTATACGCTGCATCCTGGGGGGCAGTAACAATAAGCCGCCACGCGCAACCCCGTAGGGACGTGGGCCGCGGGGGTGGAGAGCGTTGGCGGAATCAACGCCGGTAGCACCCTCGCGGACCGATGGAATTACCTTCGCGTGCCCGGGGCGTGAGTGCCATTTATCATTTAAGCTCCCCTTATTTCTGTTCTCGCGCTCGCTCCATTCTATTCCTGCCAATCTCGGCTATTTCTGCGCACTAAAAAATGCATTTCCCTGCAGCGCCTTCTGCCCGGCTGATTTCAAGCCGATTGGCATCTGCCGGAGCATCGACTTGCAGACGCTTCGGTGGATCGTTTCAATATCGATCATCGTCCCGGGCGGAGTCGTTGCAGCTAAACGTAACCGAATACAATCCCGGCTGTCGTTAGCGAGCGAAAGGTTACCGTCTTATTACTCGAAGCTTAGCGGGGGTATAGATTGCAATCGCGGAACGACCCGACGAAATCCGCGCGCACGTGGTATCTATCGGGGCAGTGGTTGAGTAGACACAACACGGTTCGATCGATAGATTGGAACGGTCTTGGAGAGATCGACAGCCGCGGGACGATATAAAGGCGACACGCGAGCCTCGTTCATACTCGGAATTCAATTATCGGCTGGCCCGATGTCGGCCATTGTCTTCTCAAAGGAATCGTTCCAGCGGCCGCGGCTGGCTCGAGGCCACCCTTGACTGCCACTCGGCTGTGTGTGCTGTCCCTGGGCAAACGCACTACATTCCCAGACTGGGATTTAGCCTCCAGGACGCCCTCACGGACGCGAGCACCACGACCGCCAGTATCCACGGGCCTTCCTCCTCCCCTTGCCTACGTTAAGCTGGCCTCACACTCGGCCGGCCGCCTCCGTCCGGTCGACTCTCTGCAACCTTTGACCTCTCTCCTCCTTTCCCTCAACTTCGCTTTAAGATTGCTCCCTCGGGGGGAGAGTGCGTGGGCGAGGTGGCATGACGAAGGAATTGGGGTAGGAAATAGGGGTTAAACGGGGCTGCGAGAAATCGTCTCTATCCGTTATGGAGGAGAGTAAATGTGAATTTGTGTAATTTGATCGAGGGAATGGGGAAGCTTTTGATATTCACGGAGAACATAATTGTTTATATTAGAATGGAGTAATTTAATTAGAAATTAGGTAATAGGTAACAGTCTTGAAATATCTTTCTTAAATAGTTTTTGAACTGGCTGATTTATTATTAATGAATTAATCAATTACTCGGCAAATTTTCATCGCGAACAAATTTTTTATAACTTCTTTATGACGAGTTATCTCTTAAGTGAGCAGAAATTGGGACATTCACCTTAATGGGTTTCTAAGGGGGTTACTTTGGAAATAGCGGAAAAGAGATGGGAATGGATTTTCTTTTCATCAAGAAACAGAGTTTATTGTAGGGTTTAACACTATTCCTACCGACACTTCACGTATACCTATTCCTACCACGACCTGTCAAACCTCCCATAAAAGGAGGGGAATTAATTGTATCACAGAACATTATAAATATATAACGCTCTAAATGTCCTTGTTTCTTTTCATGAAAAATAGCGATGTATGTATTGCCCCAAGTTCGTGCAACACTCGCGTGAATGTTTAAACAGTTTAGAATTATTTTGTCGCAACTATAGCACGAACGCAACGCACATAATAATAAGAAAAATACAAAATGCTCAGAAACGGGGACGTGAGCAGAAATTGGGTGATTCACCTTACGCATTCCCCGCATACCTAACACCTTCTTCCCTCTCATTTCAGAGGCCGGTGGCAAGTGTGAATCCGCCTTAAAATCCCCGGGTTCAGGCACAATCGCTCGGCTAAGGAGCGCGTTCAAGGTCCGCGCGAGGTCGCAGACACATTCGAGAACGAACAGCATCCCCCCTTGTAACAGAAACCCTCCCCCCTTATCAATGCGCGAGACAACGAGACGGCGGATGTGGGGGCTCAATGAGACCCCGCATCGGCCGCGCTTTCCTCCTGCGGGACGCGGCGTCGCACTTTGTCCTCGAACCCTTTCCTCCCCTTCTCCATCTCCCCGCTTTATACTTCACCTCGTGAATGAAAGGTCGAGAAGGAAACCACGGCTGGATCTGTTATTCAGTAACCGTTTACTTGGTTCGCCGGACGGAATTATTTTTCCACGGCAGGTTTCAAACATTAGCTCGCGGGTCAAGAACTCCTTGTCCTTTCAAACCCGACGGGTCATTGAATCGCGGTTGCTTGCAAACGGCGCGAAGTGCCTGTGACAATCGACGAGTGTCAGGAGTGATAGTGCGAGCGTAAAATCTTCGATAAGATAAAGGTGTAGCGAGCGTTCGTTCCGGGGGAGTTAATTAAAAGTTAAAGCAGGTACGTCGCCTATTAAGAACGTAGTTGAATCATTCTCGCGCCACGTTTCGCGAAGGTCCGACGATGCGATCGAACGTCAGTAAGTAATAGGTGGCAGCGCGACGCCTCGCTACGCTACGCTAATCCGTGATAATTCCCGGATAACAACCAGCATCCACCGTGTTCAAAAGCATTTAAAGCGAACGCTGAATTATCACCGCGTGCGTTTAATTTTAAAGCGATCTCCGGTGAACTGCAGACAATATGAACCTGCTACTAACATAAGGAGAGTATTTTACGTGTCCGCCTCCGATCATTTTGATTTTTGGATATGTTATAGAGGACCGAAAAATAAGAAACACGTGTTTTTTATTTTTCCCTGTTTTCATATTTGGAGGGTGAAAGCTGCGTTCACAGTTAGGGTTGAAAAATCATTTTTGTGGATTTTTGAAAATCTGGTTAGTCAGTCATATTTCGCATTCGAAGACACAAAATTCGTCCCTTGACACTATTCCCCTATCTATAACAGTTCTCGAGATATTCCACAAAAATGATTTTTCAACCCTAACTTTCAACGCAGTTTTCACCCTCCAAATATGAAAACGGGGAAAAATAAAAAAACACGTATTTCTTATTTTTCGGTCCTCTATGACATATCCAAAAATCAAAACGATCGGAGGCGGACACCTAAAATACTCTCCTTGTAAGTAGCGGCGCTTTCTTCATTACCACTTTCTCGCTGTAAATAAAACCAATGCACGTCCATTCGAGGTCCGACTAACTTGTTGCTACCGAAATATTCCCCCGGCGAGAAAGAAGCCTGGAAATTTCCCTCGCGCGTAAAGGAGGAAAGGATCGAGTGCTCCGAGGGGGTGCGAAATTCTTCGTTCTTCCCCCGATTAGGGGAGAAGTGGCGGCCTCTCCCCTGCGGACGCTCGAATCCGCCGCGATCGGCGATCGATCGAGGCCCCGCCAGGCCTCTCTGCCTCGTTCTCTTTTCACTCGCAAGTTCCTGGACGTAGGAGCACCTCGTCGAAGGGTGTCGAAACCGGCGCTCCCCTTTATTGGACCGTTCCCGTTCTTCCGGGTTAACGTTCCCTCGCCCCTCCCTGCCGCCCCCTCGCGGCCCGCCCCAGAATCCTCCACGTGGCAAGGTCACGACCCCCGCGGGAAGGCATCCTCGTCGGGGATCTTTCCACCCCTCGTCGAAGGGAGGATTTACGACCCTACGCCTACTCGCCTCGAGACACGCGCGTGCTACTCCGTGGAAAGAGTGTACAGGACACTCACGCGCTGTCCACTGGCCAGCGATAGCAGCGATGGCCTTATCGTGCTGACGAAGGGACCGTCGAGACGCCCGTAAATAGATTCAGCTTCAAATTCTAGGCTTACTTTGTGCTTCTTTTCGTGACTTTTATTGCTGGAGGTATTTTTTTTTTTTTTTGCTGACGGTAGAGAGAGGTTGGCTTGTTTATTAATTGGTAAATTGAGTAGGGTTAATTACGCTTTCCGAAGAAACGCACATAATCCGGGGTAGGTTATTTGGGAAGAAATTTTGGGAACAGAAGTGAAATGAGGGCAGTATGGTTGATTTAGCACTTGCATAAAAAGAACACGTTCAATAAGCTTAAAATACGAAGCACTGCTGAGGGAAATGCAGATTTTAGATTACAGTTCGTGGCGATGCATTTTGCAGTCTGGTGCCATAGATACTTCTACCACGGCTCCGGTGTAAACACAGTGTAAACGCAGTTTTATAGAACTTCTATGCATTATTGAAGAGGGTGGATTATTGCGGAGTAGGTAGATTGTGGGATTGTTTGCAATTACAGTTTTATGAAACTTTACCTGAATTAACAAGTGACTGAAGAAGCTTCGATTGGTTGTGAGGACTTTTTTGCAATTCTGTCTGTTTTTTAATTATTGAAAAATTCTGAAACTTTGTGAATATCTAGAGAATTTCCTCCTGATTACAACGGAATTTTTGTTTGCTGCCCAAGTTCACTCTAAGGGGGTGTAATTGACCGCTGAAAATCCTGTTATTTTTCGATTTTGCGTTATAACTTGTGAACTGTAAAATATGTTTTTCACCAAATGGTAGATTTAATTAAAAGAAGTAACTTTTGTCTTGAAACTTTTTTTCTATCCCTTACAGTTCGCGAGTTATAACACAAAATCGGAAAACAGCTAAATTTTCAAGGGTTAATTTCACCCTCTTCGAGTGAATTTGGGCAGCAAACAAAAATCGCGTTGTAATCGGGATGAAATCTCCTACCTACTCATAAAGTTTCAGAATATTTTGAATTTTCGGGGTCGGGATCTTCCCTGGCGAGATGAAAGAGAAATTTTGAACGTGTTATATTTTCCGAGCTAACGATACACCGCAGTTGAGCCAAATCGATGACTTCAACCGTCCGTGCTCCCCTGGTAAGAAGTAATTTCGAACAGCAGCCTTCAGCTTTATTTGACGCAGAAACCTGGCATCCACCCCTCGAGAGCTTCCTTTCCCCCGATTTCACCCTCTCTATTCCGTTTCAATAGCATCATCCTTCGCCATCCGCCTGCCCATATTTTTTCCCTCATCCACTTGGACGATGGGGGATGAAATCTAAGAGGAACTTCCGCGTTTCCTTATCACTGAATATCCCCACGTCCTCGCAGTTTTCCTCGACAATAGAGAGTAAGCCTCCGCACCCTCTGCACTTTCAGCGGGCACTAGGATCCTAGTCAATAGACAAATAAATGAATAACTCACCTATCTTATTTAAAATTCTCTACCACTTCCTTCTCCCCTATAATGAAAATCATCCTGCTACAGGATCTTTTCACATAACTCTATACAAGCTTAATTAAAGAGTCCTCGTAGAAAACACTGTAAGTGCCAAAATTAAAATAAATAAATAAATTTTTTAGCGGAAAATCTTCTACGCGCCAATGATAATATATCATAGTGTAGAATTTGATTTGTCGGCACTTACAGTGTTTTCTACAAGGACTCCTCAATTAGGGATCGAGTGGCCTAATTTCGTTCTTAAATCACTCGAGACTTTATCCTATCGCCTCTTTTAATAGATCGTCATGGCGGGCTTATCTAAATAATTTTGCAAACGCAGTTACGCTGCTACTTATCATTACTACTGCTAATAATAATTATTATGTTACTGTCCAACCTCGCGCGATTGTATTATCTACATCTATCGAATCCACGTTTCCGTAGTTGCACCGGGAGAACAAGAGAAAATAGCGAGCGTGGGCGAAAGAAATTCGTCACGTCGCGAGGAGATTTATTTCGACTGGCTGATCCCACGAAATCGTCGATGATGAACGATCCCATCCCGACGCTAACTTGGACGGCCGGGATTTATTATCGGAGATCAGGCGAACGAGCATCTTCCCCCTGTATCTCTGGGAAAATGACGGAAGGCAGGTGTCATTAATCGGCGGAGGAACGCGGAAGCATTTTCTGCACGACGTATCGAACGGGGGAGAGGGAATTAATGAATCAGATAAGGACAGCTCGCTCGGAATTACACAGGATAGTTAGTCGAGGATAGAGGAGGCCTTTCATGCTGCCGACGCTCTGGGAGAATGTTACAGAAGGATCTGCAATCGATGATTTATAAATGACGAATTTCACGACGAGCGAAAGCAAAGCCTACTCGCCTGTACGTGTCTGAGTAGCTCTATCTATTCTACTTAACTCTCGCTTAACAGACACAGGCTCGCTCGTTCCTAGTATCTAGGGATTGCAAACTGGTAAATCGGTAAATCGATTTTAAGCTTGTTTTCACTGATAACGTAGTAAATATCGACGGAATTATGCGCTACATATGCGCTACATTGCTATACATACAATTTTTACCGGTAATTCGCCAAATTTTTACCGGTAAATATCGAGAAATACGCAATTTACCGGTAAATCGATTTACCTTTAAATATCGAGAAATGCGTAATTTATCAAATTACCGATAAAAATTTGGCGATTTACCTGTAAAAATTGTATGAATAGCAATGTAGCGCATATATATAGCGCCTAATTCCGTCGACATCTACTACGTTATCAGTGAAAAAAAACTTCAAACCGATTTACCGATTTACCGAATTGCAATCCCTACTAGTATCGCTGTTCGAAGAACATAGAGTAACTTCTCCTGTCATAAGAAGATCAGAATCCAATATAAAAGCTTCCTGCTTTTTAGAAATGAAATTGCATCTGCCAAGCAGCTGGCAAATCGCACCTTCGCGTGGAACGATTACTATTAACAATTTTAGTTCCAGCGTATATCCCGTCTCGCCAACTACCTTCTTCGTCCCAATTCAGCTTCCCCCCGAGTCGCTGCCTTGCCGCTTATGACACAGTCTTTATATTATTAATTCGAGGCTCTGATTCGCGGTGACGTAAGAAACTTTACGATCCAATTCTTTGGACGTGCCGTATTACTCGTTTTATGTAACGGCGCGCGATGGCAGCGTGTTGCGTCGGCCATGCGAGCCCCGTGCTTACATAAAATTACAATTACTGATTCGCGAAAAGTGTGGCGCGCTATCGTTCGCGGCAATCTGGGTGCCGCGTGCGAGGGCTCGTAAGCGCAATTGTTTCCACGATACAGCGCGCTAATCATTCCGCGCTCGCGCGGCAACGATCTTCCAATAGCAGCGACGTTTAATGTTCAAGCGTGACTGACCCAGCGTTATGCGAACCGCTTTGTAATGCGTCGCCGATTGGATCCGCCTCGCGACGAAACAGCGTAGCGCTCGCTCGCTCGGAGGATGACAATTTCTTTTTTCATCGATCCCAGTCGACTCCACGCTGGGCGATTTCGACTCACGTTCGCTCTTTAACGCCACGGAAATGCAATCCTCCCCCTAGCGTCGGTGTCGTATGGATAACTCGTTTGCAGGCAAATTTATTCATACGAAGCTGGAGTAAGCCGCTTCATTTTTGTTCCGCGAAAGTGGGGAGCGTGTCTAGCTTTTCTCTGCGGGATAATAAAACGATTGCTATTTTTAATTAATGTTCCAGGATCAGCGACAGTCGCGCGACGTCGAAATTATTTCCGCGAAGTATACTGGAATAATATATATATATAATTTTATATATATCTTTTTTATTTCTTTCTCTTATTTTTATCTTTCTATGTAGTAATGGTAATGATTTTGTATACTAAAGGGTTTCCCGTTAATAATAATAATAATAATAATAATAATAATAATAATAATAATAATAATAATAATAATATCTTTTTCTACTAGTGACTTTTTGGCTTTAAGTGGTTTTTGCGCGCGTGCCTTGGTGGAGATTTCATTGAATATGTACTCACGAGTATCCACCACTTCCCTACCCCCGCATCCCGTCAAATTAAGTAACCCTCTCAAACAAAAATGCTCGCGATGCGCTCGAACCCGTCACTACTTTTCCGAAATAATCGCCAATGCGTCTCCACATCATCGCCGGCAATAAAGTAGCTATCCAAAGCCTTTTCTTTCTACATTTCCAAGTTAGAAACGTGAGAAACTGATACACCTTGAATGCAAACATTCGGAAGCTTTCCACGGAAAAGACAAAGGAGCGAACGACGCGTCTCCGCTCGAGAAGACGAACCACCGAAATAGTCGGATCTTTCGAGCACAGAGGAAGCAAGGGAAAAATCGAGAAATTGAGCGTTCGACGGCGAGGAGCGCGCCGAGACGAGTGACATTCGCGCGGGCAGAAGTCGCTCCACGTCTGTCCCTTATTATCAAGCCCCGAGACTCCTCGTGATCCTTGGTATCTGCATGTAAAAATAACCGCGGGCGTGACCTTGACCACCGATCGAATCTGATTCCCCTGGCGGTGGTGTCGTCTGCTGCGCGAGATCTGCGCAAAAAAATGCGACGTCCCGGCGTGCATGTCGCCGCTGTTTTCGACATAATGTATACCGATTTAGAAACGGCATATATAAGCGGCCGTGGTCACGCGAGAAAGTCCTCTTGTTCTCCTGCCATTCTCCTCTTTCTATCTTCTCGTCCACGTCGAAAAGCTGCTCGTCGAAATCGACGAGTCCGCTTGAAACGTGCTCGGCACCGGTCGTCGCACCTCGGACGCCAAACGAAGGGCGAACACACATATATATCGTCTCCCAGTGCGATATCAGTCAGCCTCCTATGACTTTATACATTCGTGAATTATTATCGCTCCCATCGCTCCGCCGATAGTGACTCGTAGCGCAAATATGAAACCCTTTGGAGGTCCCCAGCAGTATCGGTCCCTGGACGATTTTATCGGGGACACCGCGAGCGACGAGGACAGTGCAAGAGGGCAAGGCGTTCGATTTACCTGGCGTTATCTAGACCGAGCAGATAGAATGTTGAGGCAAGCCGGAATGGAATATCGCGATCAGGGTTACAGGAAAGTGTACCGAGAGGCGGCCAAGAAGCTGAGGTCGCGATGACGTCCAAGGGTGCGCGGCTGACGAGGAGAGTATTTTAGGTGTCCGCCTCCGATCATTTTGATTTTTGGATATGTCATAGAGGACCGAAAAATAAGAAACACGTGTTTTTTTATTTCTCCCCGTTTTCATATTTGGGGGCTGAAAACTGCGTTCAAAGTTAGGGTTGAAAAATCAATTTAGTGGATTTTTGAAAATCTGATGAGTCAGTTATATTTCGCATTCGAAGACACAAAATTCGTCCATTGACACTATTCCCCTATCTCTAATAGTTCTCGAGATATTCCACAAAACTGATTTTTCAACCCTAACTTTGAACGCAGTTTTCACCCCCCAGATATGAAAACGAGGGAAAATAAAAAAACACGTATTTCTTATTTTTCGGTCCTCTATGACATATCCAAAAATCAAAATGATCGGAGGCGGACACCTAGAATACTCTCCTTGTGAGTCGAACGGGGAACTGAACGAAAGTAAGGCCAGCGTTAAACAAATTTTCTATGCAGCCGGGTGGAAACGTGTCGTTCCGGACTAATTCTACAATTGAAATTCTAAGGGGGTACTTGGACACGATCCTCGCCCGGCAAAATTCTTACCCTTAATTCCGTTTCGCTTTGCGTAACGACCATTTCAAATGGAAACGATTCAGCTTGGAGGGAAAGAAAGTGAAATGTTAATCCTTTCTAAACGGAAGGCCGAGCCTCGCGTGGGAGGGCACGCATTTCTGCAATTTCCTTAATCCAACTCCCACGATGCGATTTTTCACAGAGAGCCGCGACGGCGAGCCACGTTCCAGCGTGACGGTGCTTTCAGAGGGGCCTTGAAGGGACAACTTTTCGAAGCTTTCCTTTCGGAACTGGCGATTCTAATTTGCACCGGGTTGCGAACACGGGAGGGGTGGCTCTGTTTCGATGTCCTCTGCGCGAGTCACTTGTTTCTGCTCCTTCATTGCCACCTGTCACGCGAGGCTCGCTGAGAACGTTTGAGTTTTTCGGCCAAGCTAGAGCAGACACTTCTCTCCCGTTCGACGGCGACGCTGGGTCCCATTTTGCTCGCGTTTATATTCGAGACGCGTAGATCGGGAATGAAAAAAACATGGAACGGGAGGAAAGTCGACGGCGATCAAGGACGCAAAGAAGAGGCGATAAGGCGACCGTCGCTTTTTAATAGGTATTATCGCGAAACACTATCGGCTCTGACTCTATCGATTTCACGGCTGCCGACTGTTTCGAATCGCGCATCGGCGAGGCGTACGGGCTGCTTCGTTTTATGTCGCTCGCCGGAGTCCCTGTTGTTCAAACTTTAGAGAGATACTTGCGAAATACTGTTGCTTTGGAAAGAAGAAACTCCTTACAGCGAATAGTTAGCTTCTATCACTGGTAGTTAACTTTGATGCTCTTTTTATGGAAGATGATGTTTATTGAAGCTGATATTTATGGATTAATTTACAGTTTAACGGGAACGTAGTGTAGAAAAAGCGAATGGAAGTTCTTTTGTGGTCCTATTAGTTTGCCGTCTCCTTATGCGGCGGGAGAGCAAGTAGAAACGGCTGTTGCGTGGTCAGACGCGCAGTAGTAGCTCACGCTGTGGACGTGATTGGTGTTATGCTTCGCATTTCGGTGTAAATGTCTCACTAGCGAATGGACTGCTTTGATATTGCACACGGGACTTGTAACTTGCTACTTGTTAGATCGAGAATTTAACGCCTGACGCTTTTTGTTCACTAGTCCTGCTACGATACCTTGACATTGCCTCGACTGTGTATAAACATTCCAGAAAAATTCCGAAAGGTCACCAGAAACTGCTCAATAACCCTGACGACCAGAGGCTTCAGCACACTCTGACAATTAAAGGGGATAAAAGAAATTCAAGTCACCTATTCACCTACTGAGGCATCGATATTAATTAAAATAAAGACCCTTGCAATCACCTCTGAAAGTGCCGTGCGACACGATTTCCGGGTCGATACAGGTCTAAATTGACTCGCGAATTCGTCAGAGTTAGTAATTTGTGTTGGAGCATATCGTGTTCTGACTCGTCAATTTAAGTTTTTATTTCTTGAATACCTTTATACTTTATAAAATAACACTAGTACGTGGACACACTGTGCATTGTTCATATAATAAACCATAGTTGTGTTTACAGTGTGACATTAATTTTCTACCTCTGCGGAGTAATTTCCCACAATTTGAAAAGGAGTGGCAACGATGCAAAGGACTTTAAATGACGAGGTACGCTGGTACTTTGCTCGGCGCTACTGTCTTGGGACGGTGTTACAGTGGAAGCTTGCCGAGGAGGCTGGAATAATCGAAGAAGCAGGAGGAAGAAAGAGTAGTTACCGAGGTTGCCAGGCAATCCTGATTGCATGAGACGCGAGGAAGTGTCTCGCGCGTGATATAGATAGAAGGAGGTGCCTCCGCTGGCCAGGCACCCTCATCTATCCAGCGGGAATTTTATGGGCCGTAAACATCCGATTTTATTGGGTTACGGAGCGAAGAAGGCACTCCTTGCAAGCTTCAGAATGATCGGGAGATGTATTCCTGCGCGGGGTCGTTGAAAGGACGCGTTCTTTTATAGCCTCGCCCGCTCAGCCGTTTCGCGGGCCCGTTCCAAGGCGAGGATCCCACGGCTCTCTTGCTTTTCGGGAGGGAATCGATGGCGACGGTGCTCCTGCTCGCGGCCGAGTTCCACGGGGTGGCTGAGAGTCTTGGGGAATTGGGATTACACGAGACAAGCGCGTGAACGAGCACTTTGGGATTAAAAATTCAGGAGGACTGCGCGAATGGGTCCCTGAAGTTCTAAGGGAACGGGTCCTTTCAGACAGAACACGGAGGATCTTTGCGAAAGAATTTTTAATACCGCACGCGAAACAGAAGAAGAAACAGAGACAGGTATCTCTCAATTCTACCTGCCGCAGCTTAATACAGTGACTCGCATTAATATTCGGACACTTTTTAAAATCACATAACTTTTTTAGAATTGGTCCAAACAACTTGAGTTTTTTTTAGAAGCTAGAAGGATTAGTTTGCTAACTGACGCGTTTCGTCGTTTTGAAAAAAAATGTATTTGGTTGGAATAGCGAAAAGAATAGTAAAGGTCGATTTTTAAACTTTTTTCTGTGAGCTTATAGTGAAAATTAAAAAAAAAACCGTTTGTAGATTGCAGTAAGTAGTATACGTGCCTAAAATTTCATCAAAATCGGTTAACGTTGCTCCCAGCTACAAACGTTTAAAGATCGCAGATCCTTCTAGCTTCTCAAAAAAACTCAAGTCGTTTGGACCAATTCTAAAAAAGTTATGCGATTTTAAAAAGTGTCCGAATATTAATGCGAGTCACTGTAACTCTAGACTGCTAAGACTTGCGTCCATAAAAATCAGTTGCATTCTTGGTAGAATTCTTGAGAAGCCGAAACTTCCGAGAGGGTAATTCTAAAACTCCAAAATTCCCCAAAGATATTTTCCTACTATTTATGTTGCTACCAATTATTTACGAAGATTCCAGAGTTATTATTCTACAATTCGAAGCTTCGCGCTCGCATGCTGATCTCGCATCCCCAAATCTCCGTGACAAACCGGCGAGGCGCCTGCGATACCTCGAAGCCGTGTACAGGGAATCGAAGCTTTCTGAGAGGCAGTCTCTCTTTACCGTGGCCACATTTGTCCCGCGCAACAGTACGCGCTCGCATAGTGCGCGAATCGAGATAAGGGTTATCGGTGGTCTAGCAGATCAAATATTTAGTCACGGCGAAGGGGTCCGGCGCGGCAGGAGGTTCGATCAGCAACGAGGTCATTCTATCGTTGGATTATCGGCGCGATCGATTTTCTACGCGCTTACGTCGCGTGTGTTCCTGTTTCTCTGGCCGCGTTTCCGCTCCGGCCCGACGTGCCGTAAAGCGTAAACTGTGCCCCGAGATATTCTGAACGAGTTAAACGCGAATACATCATCGTCCGCGTTGCTATTCAACGCGGGCACCGAGCGGCAGCCTCCTTGCGCGGGTCGCTTGTGTTGGTCGTGAATATTTCCCGTCCCTTTCTATTCTCTTCTGCGAGGGAGGGCAGGTGGCTCGCCAGTCACGTGCGCGACGAACACTGGGCCAATCTTGACCCATATGATAATCAGGGTTTACATTAGACGTTGATTTTATGATATGGGATTCCGAAGTTCCTGAAGAAGTAGCGCTGATAAGAAATATGTGGGAGAAGTAGCTTGACATGGGGGGTGGGTCAAAGTAGACTCTGTGCCATGAGCTGGCTAAAGTTACGCGAAATGCTGCTACGAGTCGAATTTTCTGAACCTGTTGTTTGGTTTCTGTGTGACTAGAATTATTATTATTATTATTATTATTATTATTATTATTATTATTATTATTTATTACGTAAACGGGAAAAGATTCCCTTTAGTGTACGAAAGCTAAGTGTGCATTGAACATTAAAGGAGATGTGGCTAGCCGCAAAAATGAAGGCAATGAAGAAACAGAAAGAGAGCTAAACTAAATCGTTTCAGAACGTAATACCGTGAGCTGGGGTGGCTTTGCCCGCGCCGGGGTGACATTGCCCCCACTTTTCGGAGAAACTTTATTTTATTCTGAAGTAATTAGAACATACGGTGTTTTGTAATCGATAGCAATAATTTCTCCAAGGTGAAACGAAAAAGAACAATAGCGAATTCAATCATATGGTAATTTTTCAGAGTAAAAAGTGGGCAAGTCACCCCAGTTTACGGTATCGCAAAAGATTGAAATTCGTTGGTGGACAGAGAGATTGAAATTGAAGGAGAAGACTAAGACTGTGTTTAGAGAAGGAGAGTTTAGGGTTTAGAGGATCTGAAATGGTGATTAAGTCGAGTAGAAGTCTGAAGGAATGATTCTGTCGAAGTTAGAATCGATGTGCGCGTGCATCCGGGTCGTAGGCAGTGTTCACAGAGAAATAGATTCAGCAAGGGAAGGCACAGAGAAGCTGTAAGAGGGAAACGTGAACGCGGCGCGAAAGAAAGCGTCGTCGAAACCCGTGCAAGTGGTTACCGGGTTAAAAAGGTCGTCGACCGGCTGCATGTAAAACGGATAGAAAGGAAAACCGCTACTTTCCACGATTAATGATCCGCTCTTGGCGTTCCTTTCCCGCCATTACCGTGCAATTGCATTCGATTCAGGTGGACATTTATCATCAATCGTTTAGAATAACTCGTTCCCAAGCTCGCGATTAATCACCTCTCCGCCTCCTGCGGAAGGAAGTATTACACAATTCCCTCTATAATTATCCGCGAAGCCAGGTAACCACTAATTGACAGCTAAATCTGAAATTATCAAGTAAAAGACTATGATTTATTCGCAGAGTTCAATGCGCGAACATTTCATACAAGCGATGGTTAAAAATATAGTCATTTTCTTAGAATATTTATCTTAGGATTAATGTTTTCTCAAACGCGTGTACATGTATGTTTATAAGCTTGTTATAAACA
The DNA here is from genome assembly GCF_050908995.1 of Andrena cerasifolii. NCBI lineage: Eukaryota > Metazoa > Arthropoda > Insecta > Hymenoptera > Andrenidae > Andrena > Andrena cerasifolii. Next base: position 8,945,970 of record NC_135123.1, read on the forward strand.
CGCAGAACAAAAAATGGAGTTAAAATAACACATTTAAGACTCATTTATCCAAAAAGCTAAATTGAAAAAAAAACTAATTGTAAGTCTCTAAAACTACATTTTTAATTTTTAAATGAATTTCCATTTTTCGATACCTGAATGTGCATAATTATCATTGTCGTATTACAAACATTTATTACGTCACCAAAATTTGTAAATATATTCTATTGTTAAAGAATAAATTAAGGAAGCTCATTTTACCCCGGGGTTGTCTTTGCCCCGGTCTCCCCTATATAGAATGAAACACCAGCTCTTATGAGTAGCATTCGAATCCCGCGAAGTGAAACTATTGCATTGGAATTGACTCGGATTCGTGAGTACATATTGAACTTGATCCCATCCCTGTCGATCATTCGACGCGACTTCCGTCGAAGCGGGTTCGATGAAATCTCCACCCAATCATCTGATTCTCGGTGCAACATCGTCGACTGGTGGCTGTTCGTTACCACCGAGCGCCGTCCGCGAAAGTGAAAGCAATAAAAGAGTGAAAACACTCGCGGCATACGTTAATTCCGTGCAATTGGAACTGTATCGTTCGTCGAAATGCACACGTTTTCGAAAGTTGCTGGCACGCGAACACGAGGGATCGCTTCGCCTGTGACGTGACGGAAATTTGTTACCTTAGAGATGCCGTCCAGCACGCTCTTTCACATTTAGAATACAGACAAATCCTCGGGAAGAGTAGATGAAGTGCAGTGTATTTTCAATACCAATTTGTTTAAGACGAATAAAAAATTACGGCAGCGGGTGGGGAGAAATAAAGCTGCATAATATCACGGGGAAACTAATAAGCTTTTATATTTCAAACTGTCAGTAATATTAAAAAGAAAAAAGTAACTGAAACTTCGTCCTAAATGAAAAATGACAGTAAGTATCGATTTCGTTAAAGTGCGGGTAATTTGAAATACCGGTACTACGATTTACCTTCGCTTTATAAACTTAAAAGAACCATGTAGATAATAAAATTATTTGCTTTCGCGATTTAATCAGGCTTAAAAATCGCAATGTAGGAAGAATCTTAGGTAAATACCTATAAATTGAGAGGCCGAAACCGACGCGGCGGTAGCAAACTTTGGACTATTCCAAATTACCTTCACCTTCGGCATTCCGAATTAGCAACATGGCATTGAAACCGAATTTTTCACGTCACACTTTGTACTCTCGAAATTACCGCGAAACCGACACGGAACCATAGAAGGACCATGCAAATGAGTAGATTAAGTGTTTAACTCTAAAATTTTTACCTCATTTAACCATGATTGGAACGATTGAATACTTGCTGAAAAAAGTTTTGCAGATCGACGCTTTCTTATTTTCTTATTTCACCCAGAAATGCCATTATTTAGCAGATCATTATCCCCAATTATCTGCGGCGTTGCAAATTAAATAGCGTTAGTAGTTTATTAGATACTTCGGTATTCGAAATTACCAGCAGCATCCCAAGTATGCTGCGCTTCCTCTGCTAGAATCTTGAAAATTCCTAAACGCTGAATATCAAGATTTCCACGTAGTCAGAATTTCCCGATATACTATTACCAATAATATTATTACTACCGTCTAAGATCCTACGAAGCCGCGATGCTGATAATCCGCCTCTCGCCGAAGCGATCGCGTGAGTCACCCGACGGTATCGAGCTACCGATCGGAAGAGCGGGCGTTTCCTGCCTCGTTTCGTTTCCGATTCGAGGCCTGCACCTTGGCGGCGATACTCGATTACTCACGATCCCGTTAAAACCCGTTGATATCGGCTCGGAGTGGCCCCGACTAGTCTGAATCAGCGACCCACTTACCTCGCGGCTCTCCTCTTTGCGTAAGAATTTCTCACGTCCCCCGTGTACCGCCGAAGATCCGCGTGTCATTACGAGTAAACGTCTTCTTCCTCTGCTGCTCCTCGGACTCGGAGCGCCGATCCACGCCCGTCCCCGCTAACAGGCCACGGGCGGGTCGTCGACCCTTGCGGGCTGCCCGATCGCTGCGCCGCGGTCAAAGAATTTCCATCCCCTGCCCCGTTTCCTCGTCGGATGGAATCGTCGGTTGCAACACGTGCGACAGAAATCGATACACGTCTCATCGCCGTTCCGTGGCATTTATTTCCACGGCTACGGTGTTAATTAATTTAACCAGGGGGGAACTCAGTCCGGGACGTACCCGCGAGAGTATTGATTCCGTGGCTCTGCGCTTTGCAGCAGGATTTAAACTGGCTGCGAAGCGTAGGAGGACTCCTCGACGCTTCTAGGAAGCAATTCCAAAGGTTTGTAAATAGATTTCTGACAGCTAGTAGTTTCATGAATTCCTAGTATCACCTAGGTATAGTACATCGAGATCGGTTCCCGCCTTCCTAGTGTCAGGTATCCCTTGCGCAGAAATTCGAACACACAAGATACATTCTCACGCGCAGGAGTCACGACGGACGCGTCGTCCCGCATCTCTCTCTCTATCGAGATTACTCGCAATCAGTCCGAGTGGCCCCAGCCACGGGTAGCCGCCTCCTAATCGACCGGAAGGCACGAGGAGCGACGATGTCGATCGACCCGATGCCCCTCGGCGATCCGATCGTTTTCCAGACAATCGGAGTCACCTTTGCCAGGTCGTCGAACCGGGGGGGTTTCCTCTTCTCCTCGGTGACGAGGTGACCATACGGTATTTCCTCCTGCCCGGGCAGGAGCGCGGGAGTGCAGGCCTGCGCGAACTCATTGTTGGCAGAGAAGGAGGAAGCGACGGCCGTTGGAGCGAGAGGGAGAAGGTCGGCGAAGGAGAGAGCGAGGCGGACCCAGCGAGGAGGAGAAAAGAGGAGGAAGCAGGTGGAGGAAGAGAGCATAACTGTACCATCTATCCCGTGGCCTGGCAGGCTTCTTTTCAGGGTTCACGAACCTCGCCGACCGGGCCGAATCCGAAGGTCGTTGCTCCAGTTTTCGTTACTTCATCCATCCGCCACCGTCCGGAGCGCACCAGAGATTACGTAATCACCACCGATCAGCTTCTACGCGCGACTAGATGGACGCGTCTAGCGTAGCATCCGCGAAACTAATTCCACCGTCAGAATCCCTCTGTTCCAGGCGCCGTGGACCAGTGAGTTTCCTCGGGGAGTTATTAATCTCGACGTTGGAAACTCGATGCCGGTTTAAGCTGGCGTAGTGGAATGCTGGCACCGGGACGACGGGTAGGTTCGATAGGGGTTGGAGCCGCGGAAAAAGGATCCCGAGGATGGCATTCAGGAACGTTAGATAATATCGGGCCATCGTCACCGACGGAACGACGGACGCGACAATAGAGATTACAACGCTCGCGGGGAGTTCAGTGAACCGCATCTAGGTCAGATTTTATCGGGACTAACGACACCGGGATAACGATATCGCGAATTTTCGAGTGGACGTGGTGTGCCCACACGTACACCAGTCACTCCCAGCCTCGTCCAGCGGATCGTCCGTGGCTTACTGTTAGATCAAGGGCGATGACTCGCGGCCATCGGGAGAAAAATAACATCTCGGGACGGCGCTTTGTACATACGCCGGGCGTCGCGCGCCGAACGTCCGTGCGCCGACTCGTAATCGGTCTAATTATTGGAGCCCGTACGAGCGGAACATTCGAGGCTTTTCTGTCGCCGATACTCGCCCCCCGGCGAATTTAGAAAGCGATATCGACGGATTCAGTGATTGGGACAATTGGCGAAATTGAGTAACGATAACAGAAGTACCTTGGCAGCTATGAAGGAAATTCATTAGGATGAAAGTTCGCGCGAGGGTAGAGTACACTGGAGTATCCAAGGACGAAATCCTTTTACTGCGAAAATTCACAACTTGAGGGGGTTGAAATCGGTAGTTTAAGTTAAAGTTATTAGTGTAACTTCTCTTTTCTTTCGGCAGTGTATAGTTGGGTAAAGTAGAAGAATCGCTTTTCTTTCGGCAGTGTATAGTTCGGTGAAGCATAAGAAACTGAACAATTCTTGTATTATTATTTCACTGAACGCAAAGAAACGCGATAACTTTAAGGGCTGATTTCACGTCTTCGGAGTGAATTTCGGTGGAGAAAAAAATTGCCCCTTGCTTCCTTCCAACCTCCAACTCTCCTTGTAAATATCTTCGGCAGAACGCGGCTTTAATATTCTGGGCAGAGGAGGATTTGGAGAAGTTTCGGTTAGCTCGCCCCGAGCAAACGTTTCGGAGCAACACTTTGCTCGCCTTCCACAGGGTGGAGCTAAGACTAATATTTCCAAGCCCCGATTGGCCCAATTTCCCCTCGAATCTTGCTCGGATTGTACAGCAACTACTCTGCGCGCAGTTGACCCATCGCGATAACAATAAGACGGGCTGTTTCAGCACTCGAAACGCCAGTTAATCACCTTGGATCCTCGGCTCCGTCGTGTGGCTGCGCAGACACGAGCCGTTCCGCGGCGATAATTAACAAGCGTGACAGATAACGTCGGGGGCGTAATTCTATCGGGGCGTTTCGCTAAAACGATAAGCCCCGGCTCGAGTGCCGCTGGCTGAGGCGAGTTAAGCGACCCTGAAAGTTCAAGAACGCCGGGTGAACGTCCGCAGCGCCAGCGATCTGGCCCTTCGCGGTTTACCGCTGCTCCTACGGGCACCGGCCGTCATCGGTCTCGAACGTCGGGAAGCCCGGTCACCAGCTGTCCATCGAGGCGAAATATTAAATAAACAATCCCGGGCTGGCGGCACACTTACCTGCCGGCCCGCCTCGACGCTTCCTATCAAGCCTGATAAGCGGGCAACGAGAACAAGACGATTCCAACGCCTGCCGTTCGCGATAAGCCTAGACAGTCCACTCTCTCGGGATCTCTACTAATATTATTATTGCTGTTTTTACATTTAACGCAGCTTGCACCTCGCACAGACGCGTCTGTGAATTTTTTATGCAGAAGCCTTTGCTTTTCTTCCTCTCGCTTAGTTGGAGTTTGCAAATAAATAATGTACGAAATTGTAGAAGTCGTTGAGAAGCGCGAGGGCATGAAATATCTCAGCTCAGCTCTTTTCGCGCGAGGTTACTTAGTCATTTAGCAAACTCACGTGTGGTTAATTAATGAATTAATTAATATTTACTTATGTTCTAGACGCTATAGGCTCTGTTTTGTGTATATATCTTGTATATTAAGGGATTTCCCGTTAAATATAATAAATAAATAGAGAGAGAAAAATAGGTAAATAAATAGAGAAAAAATAGGTAAATAAATTAGAGTAAAAAATAGGTAAATTAATTAGAGAAAAGATAGGTAAATAAATTAAAGAGAGAAAAATAAGAAAACAAATAGAGAAGAAATAGGTAAATAAATTAGAGAAAAAGAAATAGGTAAATAAATAGATAAAAATAGTTAAATAAATTAGAGAAAAAATAGGAAAATAAATAGAGAGGAAAAAAATAGGAAACTAAATGGAGAGGAAAAAAATGGGTAAATAAATAGAGAAAAAAGAGGTAAATAAATAGAGAGAAAAATAGGCAAATAAGTAGAAAAAATAGGTAAATAAATTAGAGAGAGAATAATAATAATAATAATAAAATAAAGATTTTCCTACACCCACGCGAACGTCAGTTTGCGATAAGAGATTAATAAGCGATTCGGGAGAACCGAGCGTAACGCTACATAGGACTATTCTTGCGCGACAAATATTGTCTCGAATAGAATAAAAATCCTCCGCCTTTATTACACCAGCTTTCCGAACTAGCTTGATAAAACTTTGATGCTTGAAGAGGCGCTCGCTATCTGGAGTTCGGGAATAACGTAAAGACGAATCAGGTGATTCACCCCGTCCGAGATAAGCAAAGAGCCTCCTATATCCAGTGCGCTAAATTAGGAGCTCTTCTAAATTCAGGCGTAGCGCGAGATTGATAAAGCCTCGAGGTCTTGGCTCTCAGCTGCGAGCGCGGCGTCGATAACGAGGCGATGAACCCTGATAAGCGCGCGGAAAAATCGAGATCGGTTCGCTCTATTTTTTCTCGCGGTTAAAATTAGAATCGAATCCCTGCCCATTCTTCGCCAAGCACCGACGGATTCGCGTTTGAATCCGGGCGCAGCTAAATCAGTCAGACGCCTGTAAATATCGAACGGAGGCGACGCACAGTGGAATCGGCAGCGCTGCGTTGGACGAGCTGGCGGAATTTTCGATACACCTAGTCGCGGAGTATTTTCGTCGGGACGGATGGAAGAACGGATTCGTGGGAATCGTCGAAACCAACAGTGGAAAAGCAACGCGCTTCACCTTCGGCACGCGCGTGCACCAGCTTGTGTCACACATAATGCTGGATCGTTGAACCCCGGAGCGCCACAAAACTGGGCAAACCCATTTGCATTTCACGTCCGAGCACAACAGGCCGCGTCAAACGGCACGGCCCCGACCGTTTCTTTTTTCCGGTGCAGCTCCAATTTGAATCGCGACAAAACAGCCCCGATCTGCTCCTTCGACCTCTCCCAATTTCATCGATCCAGCGAAGCCGCTTTATTTCTCGGATACTCAATCCCTCTATTCGTCGAGGGAATCGGTAACTGCTTCGCTGCAGCATTTATCGAATTAACATCGTTTATATAAATCCTTGATTAAAATGTTTACCAAACTACGAAGAGAAACTTCATTGCAGCACGGCGTTGTTGACTGCGAAGCGTGTATATTGGTGTTTCACCCGTGAATGCAGCGGTATCTCCGTTGGTGATCACTTTTGTGGATGTTTGAGGAGGTTTTCATCAGGCGCGAGTGAAACTTTTAGTGGATAATCGCGGCAGCAGGTGTCACGGCAAGAACGTCGAATAAGTAGCGACGCGAGCGAGGGAGAAGCGGTGATTTCCACGGGGGAGCGAGTAAAATGTAAGATCGATATTTCAGTATCGACGCAACGGACCGCGTGGAAATAAATTATCCTTTTTATTCCGAACAAAAGGCTTCGTGGAAATCGAACAATGGCGAGCAACGACGATGATCGTTTCAGCGTGGAGTACCCAAGGTCAACCGGCACCCATGACCTCGGGCTGGAAAAAGCGAAGAAAAGGGTAACGGGTCGACGGAGCGAGCGTAACTCGATAACCATCGGGCATAATGCGTAATTTTCGGGGGGTCAGGCGCATTGAAATCAATTCGACTTGCTGGGCCTGGAGCAGCCGACTTCGCAACGGAAGAAGCCAGGAATTGAGTCGAAGCTACCAGGCAGAATTACTCGTAATCCACTGTGCAGCATTTGAACACGAAATGCGAATGACGACGATTATTCCTTCGGACACTCGCCAGTAGTACGAGCAAAGGAAAGCTGATCCTTGGATAAGAATCGCCACCTTGGGGCATCGATTTGCGTGCCGTTTGAACGGCCAGCAGCGAGTCGATTTACGGCACGAGGAAATAGAGTTATCGAGGGCAAGCTGGCCTAATTTATGGAGTGGTCCGCCGTCTAATTAATCGGCCTCGGTTCCCGGAAACACGTCACGGCGTTACGTCGCCGCGGCGTAGGAAGAAGCCCGCAGGGGTCGTTGACCGTGCTCCTTAACTGGTATATTCTTGTCATCCCGAAACGTTACCTCGCGGCTCGAGAGCCCTGCCCGCGTTTGCGCTCCGTTTTGGCTCGCGATCGCGGGTCACGGGAACCCTGCTCTCGAAATCTCCGCGGGAAAAGCACATTTGTCGTTCGTTACAGCGAATTTAACGTCGAAGCATTTGCTGCGCTTGTCGCTACGGGATGCAGTAGTGTTAATAACATACCGGAGAGATGCGAATGTCTGTAGCTAACGAGTCCAAGTTAAGGGGAACACCACTGTGACGGCCGGAAAAGTAAGCCGTTTTTACGAATTTTTTTCGGGAATAATTTACAGTTTTCAGAGGACAATTTTATTACCTACCTTTAGTACGCTGTCTTAAGAGAATATACAAAAAAAATAAATAGGAAAATATGCATAAATTTTGATATATTAATTAATCTTTTAGACCCCCCCATGCAAGCTGGTCGAACGTGTAACTATGGAACAGCAGGTACGAAATCTAATTTCATTTTTTTTGTATAAACTATATTAGTGCAGTTTCCGTTGTACGTACGGATTCTTTGATTGGAAACAAATTTTTTTAAATACGCTCGAAAACTGTCAATCTTATTCGCGGGTTTCGAAACTTTTCTTTTAATGCGCACCATTTTTGCAAAAATAATTTGTTTAAGAAATCGGTAGGTACAACGGAAACTACACTCATATAGTTTATAAAAAAAAAATGAAATTAGATTTCGGACCTGCTGTTGCATAGTTACAGATTCGACCAGCTCGCGTGGGGGGTCTGAAAGATTAATTAATATATTAAAATCTATGGATGTTTTTCTATTTATTTTTTCTTGTATAGTCTCTTAAGACAGCGTACTAAAGGTAGGTAGTACAAATTTTCTATGAAAACTGTAAATTATTCCTGAAAAAAATTCGTAAAAATGGCTTACTTTTCCGGCTGTTACAGTGGTGTCCCCCTTAAATAGGATCGACATTTAACTGTTTTAAAAGTGACGAAGGTTGGAATGTTTAAATGATATGCGAAAGTGGTGGGAATGTTTATTCAGGTAATCAATGAAGATGATTAAAAGTTAACTTTAGCATGTTACACTGCGGAGTAAGTGTAAAGAAAGTGTTAGCTAAGAGGACTTGTATGGGAAACAAGGTCGTTTTGATGGGCCACTCTTCTTCACTTCCTTGCAAGTGCCATTACAAATACCTTCGTTAAAGAACAGTAGATATCCAAAGTTATTCAACTTAATTGAGGACCTTGCAGCAAGAGGGGTGCAACTTAATTTTCACGGTTCTTGAATTATCACGTGTAATTTTATTATATTATTACTATTTCATTATTAATATACGTAAAAGAAAATCTACGTCGTTTGATGCAAGTCCCATATCAAATGAGCGATTTATTGCAAATTTTCAAGTTCCAGATCGGCAAAATTCGCCAAAAATAGAAATGAAAACTAATCAACTTACTATTTTTCAGTTAGTGTGCTATTTTTAATGTCAAGTCAAAGCAATGATTTTATAAACAGTTTTATCTAAATTATTCCAAGTTAGAAAAGATGGAGCCTGCACTCTTCTTGCTGCAAAGTTCTCGATTCCTGCCCCTTGAAATTCCTAAAACTGCCACCAAATTCTCCATGCTGAAGCGTAATCGTTCCGTTACGAGGCCATCGCGTTCCCCTTAAATTAATCCACATAATCGGGGCCCCGCAGTGGTATCGCGGGCGTGATCGCGATCCCAGCGTCTGGTAGCTCGGGCAGAGCGAGGCGAGGATTCGAACGCGAGCGAAACCGTGTCGGTCGTTGAACCACACGGCACCGCCGAGTTGTAAATTACGCCTCGGTATCCATCGACGCTCCACGGTGAGAGTTCTCTCTATGAATTTCATCCGAGCGAGCCCGACGCCGGGCTTGAAACCGCTCCAGCGGTCCGCTCCTCTTCCGTATTTATGGAAAAAGCAAGCTGCCAGCGAGCTGCCTCGTATCTAGTTCATATTCCGCGACTCTTTTCCCTTTTTTTTCTCCTCCCTTTCCGCTCGTTTTCTTCCTCTTGGCTACCTTCTCCCCCGCTTGAGATGGTTTCTAACGTTTCAACGGGGAGCACACTTGACGCCTCGCCCCGAGAAATCGCGTAATGTCTTGTTGATTTTTTGGTCGAACGGCGATATTGGTTTGGAAATTTTGTGGGGAGAGGATAGAAACGGCGAGGTTCCGAGTAGATTTGCTTTTCGAAGGGGTCGATCGGAGGTGCTGGAGTTTATTCAAGATGGAGGGGAGGCTTGTCTCGTTTGGACGGGGAAAAGCGATAGTGAAACTTTCTTGGGTTCGTTACTTGCGGGGATTTAGAGATCACCTTCACTCTCTTAAGTGGAACCGTAGATGTCTACTTTTCCAGTGAAATACTCGACGACTTTTACAAAACCTTAGCTAAGGGGCACTGAATTCCTCATAAAATGAAAGCAGTGAGCGTCGCGTCATTTCCCACAGATAACCCGACGAAGCTCTGCCAATAGAAATTCAATGCCTCTGCCATGAAACAGTCATTCCTCCTTCAACCCTATCTATCACCCACGGAACACCCCAAAACCCACACTTCCCCGCCTCCGCTTCGCGAAATCCACTTACAATAGAACACTAACCCGTCCGCCCGTCTCCGGACAGCTCCCCAATCCCATGGCACCAAGAAAAAAACCGCGACAGCGACCGGCAGAAAGATGGAAATCACTGCGGAGCCGCGACGCGCCGCGTTGGTAAAGCGAAAAAACACGAGGAGTGCTCTGTAACGAGCGCGCGAACGTAAAATTTACGCCCGCCGTGGATTTACGAGTCGCGTGGGTGTAGCGCAATTAGACGGATTAAGAATGCCGTGAGGAATGAGGCGGGTGGCGGGAGGGGGTTGGAAAAATGGGCAACGGAATAAATAATCGCGAACGCGCGAGGGATGGGACGCGGGAACGAGGCTCGCACGTTGGTGTCGCAGATAGAGACGAGAGGAGAGCCGAGCAGAAAGAGAGAAAGAGGGAGAGAGAGAGAGAGAGAGGGAGAGAGAGAGAGGGAGAGAGAGTGAGCCAGCCAGGCGGCGAACGAACCAACGAGAATGTGTATACATGTATACTCGGGTGCAACGACCGGTGGATTGTCCGCGGATTCCGAGCAAGGAACTCCGCGAGTTTCGCGCATGCAGTTACGGTACGCTACCGTGATGCGTTTCGTAGCTGGCCACGTGCCGCGGTGCACGTAAGAAGTGGTCGATCCTTAAGCCCATTTCACACGGGACGCTTTCCACGCCACGATATTCGTACCCCGAACGTGCACGCGTATTCTACACGTGTCTATCTTCTCACTTACTGTATCAATGAAATGAAATACGTATTTAATAGTTGCGGTATTCAGAGGTGCCTCTCATATTTTTTGTGAAACGAGGAATTGCTTGTGGGAATGAGGAATTGTTTGACAGAAGAATTCGAGGAATTCTAGATATGTGTGTGTCTAGTATAAGGGCTAGGGAGCTACACCTGACGCCAACATCGTCGAAGAGATTCAACAATAGTGAATAAATAATAAGAAGGATCGACATAAAAAAAATATTTTCTGCAAGTTTAAAGCTGCCTCCTTATATCCCAAAAGAGTTTAACGCGATACTAACAGTAGTTTTTCCAAAAGAAATTCATAAATCTCGAGGGCTGTTACGCGAGAATCCACTCTTAAAACATGGGAAAATTAGGGATTTTTGAGGGAAGAAATTAGCGATTCGATTCGTCTGAAATTTGGACCACGCTTTTATGCATCTTCGAAGAAGTCGCAGCTTTTTTATTATTGACTTTTAATCATAAATATAAGAGCTACGCACGATCGACCGCCGCGCAAAATTGGTGTGCGCGACGTGTATCTTTCAGATAATCGGAAACAGATTTACGAAGCTCAGGGCTGCGTGCAGTTCGCCTAAAAATTGAATGGAACTGCGGTGGCGTGCGCGCGACGACAGGCCGACGAATATTCGGTTGATGGACGGTAGCGTTCGACACACTTGCGGTTTCAATTAGCGTGGGATAGGTAAAGAGGCTATCGCGGCAGTCGCTCGTGACACGAATCGGGCGGCACGTGATTTTTGCCGAGACCCATTTGCCGATTGAACCGCGACGAGCACCAGCAATTATACGGTCTGCCGTTCGAAAACGAGTTGACGGTTCGTTCACCGCAGGCTCTACGGCCCCTCTATTTCCTCTTCGAGTCCCTCCCCTTCCGTGGCCCCCGTCGCGAGTACTTAACATACTGCTCCCGATACATTTTTAGGCGTGCTCTCGAACGTGCTCCGCCACGGCCGAGCGAGAAGGACCAGGGAACGACGGCCGCCTCGGCAAACGTCACCGAGCGCACACGCAATTTCGGCCGCTCTCCGAAACGCATCCGCGAACGTCCGAGCAGCGCAGAGTAAAAGAGACAAAACCGACCGGTTTCCTTCCGCTGGAACGATCGAAAGCGATCGAAATCCATGCATTTTAATGGCGCGTTACCTGCGCCAACGTTACGCTGCCACGTAAGTTAATATCGATGACAGGTTAATATCGGTCGAGAAAATTCTGGAGAAAACGAAGAGCAAGACGTACGAATATATATATTAAAGCGAACGAGAGACTGAAAGAACTTTCTTCGTCGTGTGTGAAAGAAATACTATCTTGGAGTTCGTTCAGATCCTCGTTCCCTGCGTGAAGAATTCGAAGCTCAAGTACTCGATTGCAGAAATGTCCAAGACACCTTCGATCAGGATCTTCTCAGAAATGAGACCTCGTGCAATAAAGTTGCATTACACAATCTAGCTTAATCTTTGCGCGAAGAATAGTCCCCAGTCTCACTGACATCACAAGCAGGGAATCGGAGCAGACCAATTTTTGATCCGACATCAGAATCCTTGCTCCGCTCCTGCTCCGCTCGAGCTGCTTTTTTTTAAATAAAAATTCTCTTAATACCTTCAAACTGCGATCTTTCATTCGCAATAAACTCCATCTTTCTACCTTTTCATTTTCATATAGAAAAAAATTCACAAAGAACGCTTACCTTTCGGGCAAAGAAAGTAGATACTATGCCTCCTCAACACCGGCCCTACGATCTTATATTTTTTCAATGATGAACAACTGAGAATTGGTGTTTATTAAAAACAGTTCATCCGTCTGCTTTTAAGAAATGGAAGAAAATTCAAATAATAAAGTAAAGATTTGGAGCAGCGGAGGAGTATAAATTGTCCGTGCTCGGGCTCCAACGTTCTGATCGCAAGCTACTGTACGACCTATGCATCGAACTCGCACCTCGTTCTATCAGATCTGCGACAGCCTGCGCATCGAAATGCATACGCTGGTCCTCTGGCACGAGGAGCCGGAGCGCGGCTCGGACTGAATCACATCGGCGATCGTACGCGATCGATGATGCATCATCGATGCCAGGCAGCCTGAGCCAGTTAATTCGGATCAGCGATCGCCGGTCACGGGTCAAAGGTCCGACGGTCCTGTGAACGCGGCATAATCGTCTGGCCGTCGCGCGGCTTGTGCTCGAGCAGGCGCAAATGTGACCTAATACGGGGGCAGTCACCTCTGCTCGCTCCATAGTGCCGCAATCGCGAGGGGGTTTCTATTTGTATCTCGTTACTTCCGAACGGCCGTTTCGACGACACCAGAGAGCAACTGTCTATCGTTCGCTCCGATCTCCCGCTCCTCCGCTATCCACTGCGCGCATTCGACGTGCAGGCTGGCCCCACGCTATTATTGGCCGACGCGACGGATACCTCGTCAATAAATTGCGCGGGCAAAAGGTGCGAGGGGCCGCAATTTCACCGTCGTCCTTTCAGAGGGACGGGAGCTTTCGAGGGGAAGCTCGCGGATTTTTATTGAGAACGCTGAATCACCGCGGTGAGGATAGATTTTCTTTTATGAGCGGGGTAGAACTTTCTCTGTGTACCAGGGCGAGGGCGGAAAGTGCGCGAAGAAACGGAGCAAGAAGTTACGTAAATCGTTTAGCAACCTCTTGCTTTCTCGAGAACTTAGTTTTTTTGTTGCAGATATAGTCACTCAAAGGTTATACCTAAGGGGTCATTCTACTTTGAGCCGCCGAAAAATTAAGCTATTTTTAAAGATATTTTTCTCAGTAAATGCAACGTATAATGAAATAAATCTTTTTGGAATTTATTAAGCTAATCTTATGTTATATAAAAAAAAATTAGAAAGAAGTTTTGCGATTTGTTTTAATTGTTTGTTTGCACTGTCAATATGGCACCTAAAAAGAAGGGTATGTTCACGGCGTACGTGATTTTCCAGCTCAGGGTTATCCGAAACAAAAAATTCCGAAGGATTCTTAATCTGTTTGAGTGTCGCTATAACTCCTAGCAAAATTAACAATTTTTGTTGAGAAGTAAAACAATTGCGAAGGTTTGAAAATAAAAGTTTGAGAAAACATACAAAAGGTTGTATCCTCGGGTGTTCCGTGAGAAAAATCTTGGTTATTTCTCCACAAAAATTGTTAATTGAGCCAGGGGCTATGGCGACACTCATACAGATTAAGAATCTTTCGGAACATTGTGCTTCTGACAAGCCTGAGCCAGGAAATCACCTACGGCGTGAACATGTCCCTTTTTTTAGGTGTCATATTGACACTGTAAAAAAACAATTAAACGAGATTGCAAAAATTCTATTTAAATTATTTTTGTATAATACAAGAGTAGCTTAATAAATACCAGAAACATTTATTTCATTATACGTTGTATTTACTGAGAAAAAAATCTTTACAAACAGCTTAATTTTTCGGCCGATCAAAGTAGAATGACCCCTTAACTGGATATATGTATAAGTATTCCAGAGGAATGAGTGATAACTTTACGATCTAATGCTAGGTAACTTATTTTGTACTCTATCACAATCTCCAGAAGCGATGATTCACTCAGTTTTCCACGAAACACATCCGCTTTGTCGCTGACGTTTCTTCTGTCACTGGCGTCGATTTAAAAACGCTAGAATAATTGCTAGAAAGTCTCGCAAATTGCCCATCGTCTATCGATAGTGAATGACCACGTTCGGGATTAAGGTTAGTCTTTAAAGGCGATTGTCAGTCAACTCTAATTCGGAGCGAGTTACGCAATTCTCATGCTCGCGTTATTGTCAGTGGGCATTGGAACGACGCGAGGAAAAAGTCTGGTATCCACGTAACTCGCTGGCCGAGAAAAACGCGAGAGTGGCAGAGGTCGTTGCCACGGCGCGGCGCCCGCTCCCTCCTCTCTCGGCACTCTTCAGCCCCTTTCGCTCTTTCGTTCCTCGGCGCGAGCCTGTGCAACGCTATCAGCCCCCTCTGTTCATCGCGTGCGCTTTTCACCCGTTTAATCAAACGCTTACTTTATTCCGCCTTTAATTTCGCTGCACATGGAACAGAAACGCGACCAAAGAACCTCCCCTAGCCTCCAATACCATTGCTTACCCCACCATTTAGCGTTAATAAAATACAGAACCTTTTCGAGAAACGTCGTAACGTATTAATAGGAAAATTGTACTAACCCCTTTAGCGGAGCATGGCAATGGAAGTCTGTTGATCCCTCATCAACTGGCGTTTCGATAATATCTCCAAAGTGTTAAGGCACAAAGGCGCAAGGGTGCGTTTCGGTAGGAAACAACAGATAACGCACCGACCCACTAGAAGACGCGTCCTCGTTGAGTTGTAATGCCAGTTGCGGTATGTATGTGGAGATAAGGCAAAGGGAAATAAATACCCCAGGTGTCTCGGGGTGCCACGCGCTCGGCGAGCCGATAAGAAGTATTTGTTGTTGCGTGCGCTCGGGGGTAAGCCACGCACACGCGGCAAACCGCTATCCCAAACGCCTTAGATTTCTAATTAATTATCAAGCGTTCAAACGCAAGGCAGGGGTTTGCAGTTGGCGGGTTTTCGTCAGCTGCCCGGGCTTGTTAAAATCGTAAGGGCTTCGACAAAAAGTGTTGACCGAATCTAGAGACCAGAGTAACGGGGTCCAGACCTGACATTCCCCATTTGCCAAGGAGGAACGATAACACGGACTCCCTGCCTCAAGTTCAAGTGGGCGAGGGGTGAAAGGTGCCGCGAGAAAGAAGCCGAGAATCGTTTGGTATTGACGTTATCCAGCAGTGCATGGTAGCTGCGGAGGAGGAGGAGGAGGATGAGCTCGAAGGGGGGCACGAAGAAGAGGCTCGGTCGACGAGGCAACGACCTCTGGCACTCTCTCGTCGCGACGCCCGCGCCAGCTCGCGCGCGCCGGGACCGCTGACCAGCGAGTCGCACTTGCGCTGAATAGTGGCCAGGCCGTTGACACAGCCCTGTCCTCGCTACGTACATACCCCCGCGAGCAGCTCTGCACCCCGCCAGCTGAAAAAGCTCGCGAGCAGATCCAAAGGAGACGGCCGTGATTGCTCGCGGGGAGAGGGGGCGCTGTGGGGCCATCATCGAGGTCAATCCTTTCTTAGAGAAGCTTCTGGAGAACGCGCGTGTCGCCCCCGTACGCTCGTGACTCGTCGACACGTGTCCGGCAATTAGGGCTGGCTGACGTCGTCTGCCTCTCCTCATCGCCGAAATAGTTTCGCACCCTGCTCCCAGCGCGAGTGCAATTGCTCTCGCACCGAGCGACGAGCATAGGTTCCTGGCAGGTGTCTCTTCGTATCGTCTAGACGCTCTAAAGCCTAAACACTGCGTTATTCCATCGCTCTAGACCTTCCAAAAGCTCTCCTACTTTCGTGTCGCGCGGAGGTGCGCTAATAGGAGGCTCGCCCAAGGGCGAGTTGGCTCGCGAGACGAAAAGAAGGCGTTGCGCAACCTCCGACGCATTTCGAGGCGGTTATTGCATCCCGTGCCGAGACGCCGACTCTGTTTGGACCTCGCGGTGATTCGACTTTGATTACCGGCGACCTTCTACGTCTCTTGATGCAATTAAGATGGACGCTGCGATTACGTAATCGGGGCCTCTTTGCCGTGCGCGTAATTGAATTTTTGCGCTGCCCCGACTTCCACCACCGGCGCGATTAGATGTAGTTGAATGATCGGGCAACGAGAGTGGTACTTTGTTAACCGACGCTCGAGGAGCGCCTGCTATAAGACCACTGCGACTACTTGCCCAGGCTGATTCAGATTAGCTGTTACGTACGTGTTCGGACGACGAAAACGGAGAACAATGGACTAAATTTCTCGGATTCCCCTCGCTAACTGATACGGTTCTGTCTTACCACTCTTAACCCCTGTAATGGACACAAGGATACATCGAACTACCGCACAGTGGGGAAATTTCGCGATTTTATGGTCAAAGCCAGAAAAATAAATTTTTCATTTCGACAAAATATGCAAATGTCAAGTGAAGAACTAATGTGAGTACGCATGCCATCAATTTTACTGTTAAATGTTTTAATACAAAGCTCGTATAGACTCGCAAATGTTTATCTTCATGTGAGGTTAGAATTATCGCAAAGAATTAATCCAGATTTTCAAGTTGCTTCAAACACTTATATTGTATTATCCAAAGATTTTTAATAAGTAGTTTATACAAATTTTAATGTACTGTTTTTCGGGTAATTTATTTTCTCATATATTAGAACGTAAAAGTGCGAATTTATATATTAAAAATAAGTTTTCAGGTTTTGACCACGAAAATAGATATAGTTCTTCAATTGACTTTTGTATTAAATTTGTAAAATACAAAAGTTTCATTTCTGTAGTTTTGGCCATAAGATCGCAAAATTTCCCAACTGTGTACCGTTTTATGACTAATATATTTATTAAACTAAATTAAGAATATTCGAGGTTCAACTGTTTTTAAACTGGACTCCGTGACTGAGACTTCGAAATAGTAATGAATGTGGATGAGGGAATGTAGTGGGTTTCTAAGTGTTTCGGAATGTAAGAAAGGGGATGACGGGATAAGGCAGAAGTGCAGGACTTTGGTTAGATGACGCATTGGCTAGGATGACAGTGTTTACAATAACGTAGCGTTTGGATGGTTAGTATGACGCATGTTTGCGGAGAAAGTCGGAGTTAAACAGTAGATAAGGGTCAGTAAATCACACCCCACTGATCGTAAGACACTAACAAAAGCAGCAGCAGCAAAGTTCATTGAACTACTATTCAATTATTCACGCGCAACGAGTCTACCCTGAAGGGGTTGAAAGACAGGGGATGTACGAATCTGCTGAAAGCTTCTGCAGAAGGGAAAACCAACCCAACAACCCCTGAACAGACTAGCCTGAACTAGCCAAAATTACCCACCTAGAAGACTTTAGAATTCCACTAAATTCCGGCTACCCATTCCCACCTTCCATACCGCTAAACTCTCCGGCTCTTTTTCCTACGTTGCCCCTCACTTTTATTATTACTCATCCCTTCAAACCTGCCACCACCAAGCGCTGTACTTTCATCCACTCCCAAGGACACACTTCAAACTCAATCTGAGAAGAGTCTCTTGTCGAGATATTACAGAGCACCTTGAATTCCGGCGAGGAAGCAATATCCTCGCAGCGCCCACAGGTCATCGAGCCCAGGCCGCGAAGGGTGGCAACAAAGAGGATGTAGTAGCGCAAACAACGGATGTGTAAAGACACCCGATACCTATTCGTAATCACCTGTCGCCTGGCCGCGTTATCGTGCCGTCGGTGTCGCGATTACCAAACTCAGGCCGCGGCGGCGTCGATATACCGTCGCTCGCCAGTGTCCGATTTCTTGTTATTCCGTGCGCAGAGGGTACCCCTGACACCGCGTGACACCGCGGACGATATACGAGTCGCACAAGCGCGACCACGCACGATCCACCCCGATATTTTTAGCCTTATCGATCCGGCGGATCGACTGGGCGTTATCGCCAACTCCTGCCCGCGGATTTTTCAACCCCTCCCCGGGCAAGGGTCTAGAACCGTTCCTGAAAAAAAAAAATGAAGCTTCCCATCGATCCACGGAGCCAAGAAAATCGACGTCACGATTCGAGGGAACGGTTATTCCGGGCGTGGAGTGACTCGATTCTCAGAAACGGCGGCCTGGTCTTTCCTCCTGTCTTTAGATAAAGAGAGTGCTGGCTGATATGCAATCTGCCGCGAAGGTTACGCTGGTAGATAGATGATTCTGCGCGTCGACCCGCGGCATAGGTGGTGAGAGAACGAAGAGGAAGCGGAGCAAGTTGGCGGAGCTGTTGTCGGCCTGGTCCCTCCTCCTCCGGTTCAAGGCCACGCCGTCCGGTCACCGCTTCGCGTGGAAACGTTCGTCATACGTGATTCGATTAATTATTTTCACGTTCGTGCCGCCGCCGGTCTCTCCAAGCCGCCGCGTAATCGTCTTACGCCGGCCTCAAAACGGCAAAGCGGCAAAAATAACGTAATTTATATGCCGAGCGGATAAGACCGGCTTTGCGGTGTCCGAGGCTGAGGCTGACCGGGTCACCTATGCGAAGTTCAAGGTCGACGGATACCGGTGAACACGTAGCTTTTCGCCAGGCCCCACGCTGACTCACGGATTTGCGTTTCGATGGGAACAATGGATTAGCTGGTCTGCAGGCTGGGGGAGGTGAAAGGAGACACCTAAGCGCGTAACACCTACTCGGACGCAATCGACAATCGACGCGATTGAAAAGTTAAAAATGAAGGGAAAAAAATTATCTCGCAGATTAAAGGGGAATTAAAGTCGCCACGCTGCTGCGGCAATATTTCAGCATTTTATTTCCTACTGTTGCTGAAATTTTTCGATGCTCGCTTGTTATTAACCCCGGGCAGATGCGAAAGTCCCCGCTTCGGGATAAGAGTATTCCTACGAGCTTTTAATTAGCGCTCGATAACGCGACGATTTGCGAAACGTCGCTGCTACGCGGTTATCTATTTCGTTACTATCATCGATACGCGCAGTGGCGAGCGTATTTTGATAACTGGTGTTTTGAAAACACGAGGCCATTCTTTCCACTGGGCTGTTCCCGTTTTCGTTTCCTTTTTCTGCGATACTTTTATCAACGGAATTTGTCCTCCTTGGATTTATTCATTTGCACTATCAGCGGTACTTACGGGATCCACCAATGTCGCGGAACACCTTTGTCCTTCTATTATGCACGAGGCGTGACATTATACATCATCGATCCGTGCGAGTCAAGAGGGAGCAAGGGTAAACGGATTGTCCGTGGTCAGACGCAATTTAAAACATTTCGTACGTACTGTCTTTTGCAGAAAAGAAGGCTCCGGCCAGCGTCCGGGCGCCTTCTTTTCTGCGATCGACTGTGCACTAGCTCGAAAAATTATTTAAAAAACAAATTAAAATTGTTCAGAGTAGCAAGACCTTGGGGAAGATGCACAGATCCAGTGTCGCGTCAGAAATTTACTATTACTCTTACATTCGCTCCTTTAGGACGACTGTACTTCCCCGCCACTTAGTACCCGTATTAATTTTAGAATATGAATAATTCAACGGAATCATCCAGATACGTGAAGGTTAGCCTATTTCGCGGCCAGAGTCAGCAATCTGGAGGGAACAGAGGAGCGGGCGCCGCGTGTCCAGGAAGTTTCGTTTTACTGCCTTGGAAAATAAATGTTTAGGTTGGATCGAGTTGTCGGGAGGAAGTCGGCGGCAATGGATTCGCAGCTTTACCGTTCTTTATCCCTACGACGAGATAACACGCGCCTGGCTGCTTCTGTCCATGCGCAGTGGGAGCGGAGCGCCGGTGCCAGCCAATTAAGAAATGAGATTTACGTGGGAAACGTTTACACGCGATCGCGCCCTCATGAATATGCAGATGACCCGCAGAAATTACTCGCCCGCGACACCAGCTTCCGCGCGTACCTACACCTCTCCAGTGGTAAAAACGCGGCATCTCGCACCGACTTCGGCGAGCAAAGCTCTCTCTCCTTTCTCCTCGTCTAATTCCGCTATACCCTGACCCACGCGAACGGTCAGGCTGCTTAAAATGTATCCTCGATCCTGTTGCCCTGCTCCACTTAACGGCGCCGCTGAAAAACTAAGCGGATGAAAACCTACCCAAAGTAATGGAGTCCCTGTAATCTTGTCGCTTCCAATCGGAGACTTCTCGACAACCCTTAATTTGTCGACGCTGGTCTTTATTAGGCGTTCCTGAATTTTTAATGAGAAAACTAGGAGTCCCGTTGCAGTTCCCAAAGGGACGTTATTAATAAACATTAGCGCACCGTTGACGGCCGCGGCAACGGGTTAACACAGCCGAGTCCTTTACAGTTACTCGACGCAGTTCGTTGCATCGTAACGGAACCACCGCTGTTCCGGAAACGCTGCGAGGGATTCGCACCCGATCGCTTTAATTGCGTGACTGCCCTGCGTCACTGTTCGGAGACGGCGCGCGGTCGGTTCCCAGCCGCAGCATTTCTTCCAAATTGATTTTCCCATTTCATACCAATTTTAACAAGCTCGCCCGTGTTCTATATCGAGCAGAATATATTAAATTTCTGAGGTGGAAGACGCGAGGGTAGTAATTGTTGGAGTTCAACGATTCTCACCGTAAGGGTTTTTAGTCTTAAGGGGCTGCGTTTCCCCAAACTAGGAAAAAGGGGAGGGCGAAGGGTCTTGGCCGAAACGTAAAGTGACGACAATTTAAGTTCTTATTTCTTGTATACCTTTATACTTTATAAAATAACACTAGTGCGTGGATACACTGTGCATTGTTCATATAATAAACCATAGTTGCGTTTATAGTGTGACATTAATTTTCTACCTCTGCGGAGTAATTTCCAACAGTAATAACTTACGCGTCTTAATAAAACTGAACGAAGAATATGGTATATTTAAGGATGCAACACCAAAAACTTCTCTAGAATGAAAGATGTTTCGCGGACGAAAAGCACAACCGCTCAAGACGCTTGCTTGAAACCGATTCCTTCCCAATCCGAAAACCCCCAGTCCTGAGACAGGGGAGGTTTCATCGCCTGGCAAATTCCAAAGGCCACGAAAACCTTCGGTTGAACTTTATTACCCTACCCGGTCTTCTGCTTCGCTCGAAGTCCAGCGCTACGCACGCTGCATTTCCAACGATTCCATCGCTATTTAATATCTCCAATAAATCCGTCCCTATTTAGCTAGGCGCGAAGAGAAGCCACGGAAACTAGGTAACTACTACTCGTCCAACTTCGCGTGGCGATCTCGCGGAAAGCACGAAGCAACGTGGCGTTACGCAGTGTCTTTCAATAAACGTTTCGCAGCTTCTAGATATTCTACTCCCAGCCGATCTGCGAAGATTTATTCTCGAGGGAACCTGAGACCACCTAAAGGCGATCCCACAGCGTTCGTAGCTCCGGAACGCGCTGGCTGGGTGGAGGCAGAGTATCGCCAGAACGGTAACGCGTACTCCCGCGTCGCTTTTAAACGAAGTCTACGATTACAACCGTAAAAATAGAATCCCACGGTTGATAGCGGACCCTGGCGCGCACCGACGTGGCATCCTTTCCGATCGGGCACGGTCGAAACGGCTCCTCCCGCGAAGAACAGCCGATAAACGCGGCCCGCCACGGGACGAGCCATCATCTCGGAGCGAGCTCTGCCCGTTATCAGCGATACCCCCCTAGTTTCTAGGAAGCGAAATCGCTATCGCCGTCCTTGGGGAGCGAAATGCTTAACGCAACGGCACGTGCGTGGCGTCGCAGAAGCAACGTGCAGGGAGCAGAACTGCGCGAAGCACGGCACGAAGAGGCCATTGGCGACGTTCTACCGCAACGCAAAAACCACCGACTCTGACATAAGCGCATTATCCGGTGAACTTGGAGCAGAGGGTCTGGGGGAATGACTCGTTTCTTAACAGAGGCGCGGCGTAGATTCCAAGCGTCGGTCCTCGGGGATGATTACGCGAGGGATGATGACGACGTTGGGTAGCCAAAATTGGGCTTAGTTACGCAGAAAGCTGCCGGCTCTCGATAATCTGAAACTCAGTGAATTTAGTTCGAAGACTTTAATAACGAAAAGTAGCTTTACATCAATTGGATATCTTCTCTTTCCTGTTGTTGGTTTACAATGCTTTTTAATGGGTTATTTAATAGTGATTAGTATAATTAATATTACTTCGAATTTCCTGTAGCTTTTGCTTTCTCAACCTAGAATGGAACTATGGCTTTGTAGTTTTAATAATTGTATAATTGGGCTTAGTTACGCAGAAAGCTGCCGACTCTCGATAATCTGAAACTCAGTGAGTTTAGTTCGAAGACTTTAATAACGAAAAGTAGCTTTACATCAATTGGGTGTCTTCTCTTTCCTGTCGTTGGTTTGCAATGCTTTTTAATGGGTTATTTAATAGTAATTAATATAATTAATATTACTTCGAATTTCCTGTAGCTTTTGCTTTCTCAACCTAGAATGGAAGTACCTATGGCTTTGTAGTTTTAATAATTGTATAATTGGGCTTAGTTACGCAGAAAGCTGCCGACTCTCGATAATCTGAAACTCAGTGAATTTAGTTCGAAGACTTTAATAACGAAAAGTAGCTTTACATCAATTGGGTGTCTTCTCTTTCCTGCTGTTGGTTTACAATGCTTTTTAATGGGTTATTGAATAGTAATTAATATAATTAATATTACTTCGAATTTCCTGTAGCTGTTGTTTTCTCAACCTAGAATGGAAGTACCTATGGCTTTGTAGTTTGAATAATTGTATAACACAAGAGTTGTTCTATGGGTTGGTAAGTTTTTTCCCACTAATTAAGGATCACGAAGTTATGGGATCCATACTGCTTTCGACTAATTTTTTGTCATTTCGAGGGTTCGTAGCTTTCCGCGTAACTAGGCCCAATGGGGGAAGACGCGAGTCGAAGGAAGGGGGAAAGAGTCGCTCGAAGTAGATTGGGAAGGACATGCACGGACACGCGAGCGAATGCGTTTGGCGCGCTGCGAGTGGAATTGGATGGTGAAAGAATGGCAAATACATACATCGGAATGGAGTATATTCTTCCGCGACGTAACAACGAGCATTTAATAAACGCGACGAAGTGCCGCGAGTGACGGTAGACTGGATCGAGGAAGGTGGGACATATTTTCGCGTGTAAAAAAAAAAACAAAGTAATGGCGAATAATATCGCGGCCGGGCGGTAAAAAGGCAGCGCTTAACGAGACTTCGTCGACGCTGGAAATCCCACGAAAATAAAGCTGCAGAGAAGATAAGTCGGATCGTGCTTTATCGGCAATAAGTCGGGTTGTATTGTTGAAACGAGGCCGAGGAGGAAAAAAGGGGCCCGAGCGGAGGCGCAGAAGCACGAGAGTGAAATTATTCCAGAGGAGAAATAGAAGTCGCGATACGCGGTGAATTAAGAGAGGAATACGCTCGAGGCGGTAGGAACGCAAGAGTAAGCAGACCGAAGGAGAAACGGAAGGAGAAGAAGAGGAGATGGAACTCTGCGGCGCGTGTTGCGGTATTTGCGAAACGATTCGGTATTATTATTAGTCGGATCGTTGGAATCGCGCAAGGTCGCGTCATCCCCGTTCCCCGCCCGGCCCGACCGCTCTCCTCCCCGACCGTCTTCTTGCCCCTCTTGTATCGTCATCGTCGCGATCGTAAAGACAAGCAGAGGCGAACGGGAACGACCTTTTTCATGGGCGCTAAAAGTGATGACGAACGGGCTCGGGATTGAATATTCAGCGGCGCGTGGGTATCACCCTCGTATCGCCCTCGCGCGAATATCGCCGGTCGCGATTAGATCGACCCTCGATTCGTGTACAGAAGCTTAAGCGCGTCCGGCGAGATAAGAATCCATCTGGAAACGTCCCATCGGGCTTAGCCGCGCGCCGAGGATCCCCTGGCTTCTAAACGTTCTCCGCGAAATCCTTCGTTCTATACCGAAGCTCTCCACGTTATTAATCAAAGGACGCGCGTCGGAACGGCCGAGTGTACCGCAGCGGAGGCGCAAGCAGAAAATCGACGAGCGCACCGGTGGCGGATAAAAATCGCCAGAAGCCAGCGGCGGTACCGCCTCAGATAACGAATTTATTACGCAGCGTGGAGAGGCTCTGACTAAACCGGCGATAAGCTGGCCGGTATTTTCGGTACGCGGGCAGATATCGCGAGCGACAGGAGCGGTTTTGAGGATCGACCCGGCGACAACGTCGAGCTATCAATGCCGGAGGTCGATGGGCAAAAGCTGGCGAAAATGGCCCGCCGCGGTTGGCTCCCCGTGATAATTGACGGCTGTTTAGGGCTGGACACGCTCCGACGGCCTTGGCGTGCCCAGCTGGATTACGTGGCCCGGGCTTCCGGGCGTTTCTTCGTGGGTCACTCCTTCGAACGAGATGATTCCTCGCGCCCGGGTCACCTCCGGATGACCGCTGGGACACGAATACAGGACGATGATTCACCTGACCGACCACGGCGATTAGTAGTCCACGATTAAAAAAGGCTCGAGGATATCCAGTTGCCAGGAATCGACCGGCTTCTAACCGGTATAACACGCGCGACTCCCGAGTACCTGCCTGGCTCTGTCGCGGAGCGTTTTGTAGCTCGGCTTGTAAACCGACTCGCCTGTTCGTTCCTATGAGCTTGATCGAAAGGGTGGTGGCGTTCGATGGGAAATCTGTATACGGTGGAACAGCGATACGAGCTGTAAACGGAGGACTGAGGTCTGGATGGACACTGTCGGTGTCACATTGTCATGGCCCTATGCACCGCCGGGCCTCTTTGGGGCTTTCCAAGTGTTGGAATATGTACAACGATAGACTGTTCCTGGAGTTAGAGTGTCAGGGACTTTAAGGACCCGGTAACTTATGAGTTTCCTTTCTTTCGCTACAGGAGACCCAAAAGAGGGGAAAACGGTCTTCTCGACCCCTGCGCTTCTCAGTCCGGGAAAACCCTCTGAACGGATAACTTGTATCGCGCTAAAGACAGTATTCTTTCTATTACTTTTAGCTTAAGTTTTATACAGTTCTTATTATTATTATACTGACGTTCGACTGTGTAACTTTTATTTTCTTGAATAAATAAACGTTATATTCTAACACCAAGCACCGAGGACCGTGGTTGTCCCAGTCAGTTCATCTCCGGACGCAGTAGACGCTGCACGCGATCCTTCACAGTTTACACGAACAGTATTCTATTATTTCTTACGTTCATCATTTAATACTATTCACTCCACTGTATCAGCAAAGTGATTCTATTGTATTTGCTCCATTGAGTTACCGCTCGCTCTACCGGGTAACCCAACAGGATGATCTTTCGAGGCACGCAGCGGTAGTTTCGTGTGATAGCTTTAGAATAGGAGTATTACATCATGGATTTAGAATGACGGTCTGGAAGGTGGTCAGAAGTTCAAACTGTAAGTGATCAGAATACCAGGACTCAGCCGGAAGTAGGTATTCTCCGCGCGCGTTGCATAGCGGCAGGGGAATCCCCGTTGATATCAACGGTGGATAGCCGAATTTGAATATTTCACTCGTTAAGGAACGGCGGCAATTACCGGGATCCCTGGCGTGAATTCTTCTCCCTCGTCTCGCGCGTTCAGCAATTTCTGCACGGCTACTTGCTAACCGATAGATAAGCGAAGGTCTTCCTTATCCTGATTGCATAAGTGGCGTGCGGCAGTTTTTTTTTCTTCTTCGGTTTGCACGAGCAATATTTAATGCACCGTAATAGTGCTGCGGCAAACACGTTTACGTCAGAGAAGTGTTGCCCGTGCACTTTGCGTTACGTCGCAATCGCCCCGGCGGCCGCGTAAACACCGCGGTTATTGCGTGTCGATCTGTCGCAACGGTTCCTGCCTAAATTCGTGGGTCGAGGTTCAAGTTCGGGGCGATTTTGCTGAGCGACCCAACTGGTCAGCAGCGCGCAATCTACACGGCTTTCGACTATCGGGGATGACACGTGTGTTCCCCTCCTCGATAACTGACAATGAGCGGGCAGCATGGTACCGAGCGAGTTAATTAAAAGGTCAAGCTTCGCGGAGATTCAGAGACGATTGGAGAAACACCCGAGCCGAGGAACACATTTGCCTGCCTGTGAATTCCGCGGCACCGGGGCTGAAGCCGTTGCCGAGGGAAGCTGATGCTAAGACAGAAGAATTTCTGGGCAATGTCTGAGTAAAAGTGGCGACTAGAAGCTCTGATCTATTCAAACGCCACAAGTATAGTCTCGCTCAACTTTCCCCTGCACCAAAGAACACCCACGCAGCTTTCCACCAGCGCCGCTAATTTCATCGCACACTGGAATACAGTTGCAGTGCCTAAACGCTTAAGAAGCTCTGTAAAAAGTAGTTGCCACCAATTTCCCTGCGAAAAATCCCCCGCCGAGTTCCGCAGCACGGATCCGACGAAGCCGAAGCGTTTGGACGCCGGAGTCTTTCGCGAATTTCCGAATGCGCTCCCCGATCGGTCCGCGGTATCGCTCGGCGGAGGGGACCGCGGGGGCCTGTTCGAGGAATCGATACGACGGCAGAAAGAGAATCGGTGCCCACCGGTGGAAACAAACCAGCGGCGGCTTATTATTATTCGCGAATATAAAAGGAAGGCTGACGCGCGAGCGGGCGGGAGCCGCGCTAATCGCTGGCGGAGTCCGACGCGACCGCAACCTCGGCGTCGTCCGATAACGAGGAAAGATTATGCCCAAGGACAAGGCCGCCGCTGACTCTGCCAGCGAACGAGCCGACGCTCGCTCGCCGGGTCCGCCGCGAGCAGATATTGCGACAAAATCGCGAACGCCAGAGGCACGTATACGCGCGTCAGCGTGCGCACGCGGCCAGCACGGTACAGCGGCTTAACGCGAGCGCCTGCTCTCCTCGTTGTCCTTGCGCTGCCGCCAGAACTTGCCAGCAAAGAACAAAGTGTCACTGCCTGTAGCCCCGGCGTTTTATCGTTCATCTAGGCGTTCATTGATTCAACAGGCAGGGGAAATTGCTAAGATCGATCTATCTTGGGATCGGTACATCTTCAAGGTCTCTTAGCTTCCTGCCGGCAATCCCTGGATGACCATTGGCCGATGGCAGCGATAGATTCCAGGAACTTTATTGGCGAACGAGTGCGCGAGGTTTCGTCGAGTAGATAATCCGGGGAACAAATTTGCTTTCGCTGATTTCGTTTTTTTTTCTTTCTCTAACTTTTAGAGAAATCAGCTGAACACGCGGCTTAATGTTCGAAGCGACTTTCAAGTTCAGTCAAGCACCCAGTTCCCGATCACTTAAGGGAAACTACCGCGGGTTTTTAAACGCGTAAAGGGAAGAGTTAGCCAAATTTAAATGATTTTTTGTTATTTCAGTAAATCTATGGTTTATCTTTAATTTGGCAGTGCAAAAAGTGCGCGCGTGGTAATAAGTATTTTATAATTTAATTTTGAAAGTGAAAAATGCAAGGGGAGCAGTTTCTGATCACCTTCGCACGTTTTACTAGGAGCTGTCAAGTTTTGCGTATAAATGTCAAGGTACTTGATAATTATTTAGTAATTTGTTGGAATAAATTTGTATCACAATAAGCGTATTATTTGGTTGATTTTCCTGAACCGATGAGAAATTGGGTTCTGATCAGGAACTGGGTCCTTGACAGTACGGTCTTGTGTTTGGAGTAGGCTTTGCTTCTGAACGCTGCAGGCTCCACGTGTTTCATATTTCCCTGTTCGATTGGTGCCGTCGGGACGTCGAAGGTCGGCTTTCGACATTTGGAAAATTTCGCTGGCATTCGAGGTACACGCGGAAGCATAACACGCCCCCGTTCCCTTCAGCCTCCACCTGTCGTCCGTCCCGTTCCTTTATTTTTTTGTACGTGCGCTAAACACGTTACGTCAATCCACGTCCAGCTCTCTGGCCGACACGCGTCACGCTTGTGATCGTCCGATCGCCACTCGATTCCTTGCGAAGGAATAAATTAATCTTACCCGCGAGTCGATTAGTCCCCGATATTTCGTGGCTGATTAACGCGCGTTTCTCCCTCCAATTATTCTTGTCCTCGAGCGTCGAGTATCTCGCCGCGATATGTCGCGAGTAGTATGAGTGAGTCACGAGTAAGCCGCACTTGTGGACGTATCAATGAAACGTAGGGGAGTAGCAATCTACGATCGGACCGTTTTTCAATCGACCATTAAGAAAGCAGCGGATTGCCGGGAATTCTCTGCTCGGCCACATGCCAGCAGCGATTTCTTTAAACTCGAGACACGAGCGGCTTCGAAGCATCTGGATGTTGGAACGCTGATGGAAACGTTTGAGCGATAGCGATACGGAATGAATGGGGAGTATCGTGATTAGATATTCACCCAACGATTCCTGAGCTACAAAGGTGCGGAAAAAACACGGCTGCGAACGCGCCTGCAATTACGGCACAGTGTAGCAGCTAATAAACGCTTATTGAGGATAAGATATCTCGGCTCGCCCTAAAGCGATCTCCTCCAAATATTTGCCCGCAGATAGTGGTATAAATAATGCCGCCGTGTCTGCGCGGGGACATTCTACTCGCTGGCGAAACTCAAACACTTTGTTTCTCAAGTTGTTGTTCGAACAGCAGAAAAAGCCGTCGCCTGATCCTGTTAATCCCAGATCATATATATTCGCAGTCTGGACTTTTGGATATCGAGAGGGAGAGTAAGCTCGCCATGGCGCTGCTCGCTGCTCGGGCCGAAGCAACGAGGCAAACCTCGAAATAGAACCTCTTCGAAATCACTGCAAAGCGGTAGGGGAGACCGGGGTAAAGCGAGCCTGAAAAAGTTCTACTTTTCATATTAAATTGCAAAAACAAAGTTCTAAATTAAAAATTCTATTGAAACAGCAGATTTTCATCGACTTTCTTACGATTATCAATCTCTCGCAACAACCCTACGTACACCCTTTCTCAAAGTCTAAAATATTTCTATTCACTTACCCTTACACCTGTTTTAAAACTTCTAAACTTGCTTCTAAATCTCAACCTAGTCATCCGAATAAGAGAATTGTATTAGGGGAGACCGGGGTAAAGTGAGGCCGAAAAGGTTTGAAGTCGAATAAAATTTGTTCCTTTCAATAAAAATGCGCGGAAATAGATTTATAATATAATTTAAACATCACTGTTGGTAAATGACGAATGGCAATACTTAAAATAAACTTAAAGTATATGTTATGGGGTAAAGTGAGATGCAACAATATCCAATTATCCGAAAAACTAAATGGAAAAGAAAACCAGTCGGAAATCTCTAAAAATTAATTTCTAATTTATTAAATGAATTTACATCTTTCGATATCCGAATGCGCACAATTATCATTCTTATATTACGCACATTCATTAAATCACCAAGATTTGTAAATATATTCTATTGTTAAAGAAGAAATTAAGGAAGCTCATTTTACCCCGGGGTTCACTTTACCCCGGTCTCCCCTATTTCCGTTCGGGGAAGGCGTCGAATTACAGCGAGGCTGTTGAAAGCGTTAAAGATTGCTCCTGGTGTCTTTTTCTAGGAAGTATCCCAGAGATAATTCTGGCGGTGGCTAAGCCTCGGTCATTCGCGTCCACTCTTCCCCGTAGGACAAAAGAAGCCGCGCCCGGTGGCCGTGGACGTACGAACGGGTGATCCGTGAGATCTGCGACCTCCACCGGCACCCGGTTTCCATTCGATATCCCCTCGGATCGTCTTCGAAACCTATCGCGGCGATCCTTGAACCGTCTTTGACACGAGCGATCATTGCCAGGCCAAGGCTCGATTAAATCGTTAAAACCGTGCGAGGTAAAACAGTTCTCCTATCGGCCTTAGACCGCGGCACGTAAAAAAGTGAATGACCTCGCGGAGAAATGTCACGCCGAGGCGACGATGGATTCGAGTATTTTTTAGCGACCTCAAGGGACTGGCGAGCTTCCCGTTC
This sequence comes from Andrena cerasifolii, assembly GCF_050908995.1. Lineage (NCBI taxonomy): Eukaryota > Metazoa > Arthropoda > Insecta > Hymenoptera > Andrenidae > Andrena > Andrena cerasifolii. The sequence continues at coordinate 8,976,236 of NC_135123.1, forward strand.
GCTGTCGCGCGATAATGTATTCTCGTACATCTATACGGGCACTGGACTGCGAAATCTTAGCTGTTAGCCATTAACTCCTCATCTGTGTTGTAAAACGCTCGTTCGAAAGAAGCCTCCTTATAAACTTCGCGTCCATATCACGCGGGGTCCGTATCGACCTATTCTTGGTATCTAACCATGCGTTTATTATTAGTATTACTTGTTTCAGGAAGCAAGTACTGATGTACAGCGACATCAGATTTTAACGCGGACTCTACATCCCCCACGGGTTAAGAAGGCTGTACTTCTGAAAGGGACCGGTGGCCGATCGATATGAACACTTGGTGGGTACTACGAGGGGTGTGAAAAGACCGCAAATATAAAATTTCAGCTTCGGCAATTAATGCGTTGAAAAGATACAGGGATAATTGTGCACAGAAGGGTACACCTTACCGATTTTTTGTATTCACTTCACCACGGTCCCGTCTGTTAACAATATTTCTGTGGACTTGTACCGACGCAACGCATTCCACTTTCCAACTTGTCCCGGATATTAGTATCGTTGGGGCTAGATTATTGCGGGGGGTGGAACAATATCCGTTAAGAACTCGCTCCAGGCCGAATACGAGAATCCAGCAAGCGCTTCCAATAGCGAATGAATAACATTGCGCGGGGAGCTTCTCCGCGAAACACCGCATTCCAGTCCCCCGGTCGCATTAGTTATCCCCCTGTGGTTGAGGAAGCGCGGCAGAGAGAACGCCGATACTGAAGCGACAAACAAACGTACCGCTGCCCAGAAAACGCCACTTGCCCCAATTAGAGCGGGCGACCTTGAGCTCCCCGTCCTCGTGGCCGGCCAGATACCAAAGATATCCAGTTATCCGGTAGCGCGGAGTCGTTACGCTCCCCGATTAATTACACTGGGGAATGGCGGTGACGCAACGCGGCGGCGTCTCCGGTTACGTAAATTTTTCGTGGCCCCCCGGTGGCCCGATGCCATCGGCGAATGGAAGGCGATTAAACCGCGTAACACGTAAGCTCTGGTAAGCAAGCAAACAAGCAAGCAAGCAAGCAAGCAAGCACCTACGCCTCCCTCGCGGCGGAACTCCGCGTGGAACTAAAACTGTCGCAAGGACGACGCCGCGGAACGCACACGTTCGTTACGTTCTCAGGCGGACGCGGACGAGAGGCGTCCGTCGCGCCGCGTCTCCTCGGTCCGGCGCGCTCGGCCTTCGGCCGTGATTTCTGGTCGGAAAGATCGAACCATCGGCCCGCGTCTATACATAATGCTGACATAATATCTACGCGCGAGACCCGGTATCCTGGGCCGCGTTAAAAAAGAGAATTTCATGGCCCCGGCGGCCTTGGCGCGGTTGGAGACGCCATTCCCGTTTCGGCGACGTAGGCGTGGGGGCTGCAGGTGCGCTGGAGGGAACCAGGTGGACCCGTTCGATAATGCCAAGTCGAAATTGTATTAATGAACGCGAGAAGGAGATTTGGCTCGCGTCTGTTCGCGCGAGGATAAATAACGCGACCTTGGAAGACGCCTGCGAGATTCCGGTTCCCCATTATCGATATCCAAACGGTGTGTTATTTTTAATCGACAGTAGGGTCTCTCACATGCGAGCGTGCACGCGCCCCGCGAGGTCAGGCGATCCGACAGAATCTACCAGCAGTGACGTCCAGCGATCAGAATCGACGAGATCGGCCACCGAGTCTGATCGCGATCTCTCCAAACACCCCCTCCCGGTCTCTTCCGCGATCCACCTCCTTCAAACGAACCCCCTCCGGCGCTCGTGTAGCCGCGATTACTCGCGCGGAAAGTACGCGCGTGTTCCCCAGCGCATTGTTCGAGGTTATGATCGAGCTGCGATCGGAATCTGTGCTTAATATCGCGATAAACGCCCGGCTATCGCGGAACGACCGCCGCTAGCGTGGAATCCTAAAGCTGGGTTTACATTAGTCCAGTCCAGTGATCCAGTCCAGCACTGGATTCGAACTGGAATGATGGAGACAGTGTGTTTCGTTCCAGTACAGTGCTGTCGTTCCAGCAGGTTTCGACTGGATCGAAAGTCTACTTTTCGATACAGTGTTTACCCCCTCCATCGAGAACAGAACATTCCAGCGTTACTGGAATCGTCTAGACGGCTCATAAGACTGGAGATCGACGATTATGTAGGCAGAGACCAATTTCCAGTCGAACCACTCGCTTGATCCAGCAACTGGATTAAGACTGGAATAATGTAGATATTAGGGTGGCTCTTATTTACTCTGGATACAATTTTTTTTCAACACTTTCTTCGGGCACCCTCCAGAATAGTTAAAAATAATTAACAAAAAATGCGTGTAAAGTTTGAGATCGATTGGATAAGGGGAAAGGGTACCCGGGACTCTTAAACATTTAAATCGTTATTTAACAGCTCGCGAAGTCGATTTTATGTAATATCCTGCAAGTTATTGATTAAATAAAAAAATATGTCAAACAAAAGTTGTAGATCTGGATAAGGCGAAAATAAAAATTGCATTTTTATTTGTTCGCTTTCATAAATAAAACTGTTCTAGAAGCATTTAAACTTTCAATATTTGAGGAGAAAAAGTTTCTTTTTTTTATTTTGTCGCACGAGAAAAAGTAATAGAACATAAAAGATGCTCCTTGCCCGGATCTACAACTTTTGTTGGCCATATTTTTTTATTTAATCGACAACCTGGAGGATATTCTATAAAATCGACTTCGCGAGCTGTTAAATAACGATTAATTATTTCTAGCTATTCCGGAGGGTGCGCCGAGGAAAATTCAAAAGCCGAAAATAAGAGCCACCCTAGTAGACATCGACTCGATTCCCAGTGAAACCACTCACTGGATCCAGCGACTGGACCAATGTAAACCCAGCTTAAAGGCGAGCGCGACGAGCGAAGCGGCACCTACGCCGATAGGTAACCGATTCCCCAAAATATTTCCAGGAACTCTGACGACTCTAACATATAAAACAAAGAGGATCGCAAGCGCGAAGCTTGCGGAGTAGCAAATAGAGCCTCTCGCGGCGCAATCGGGACGAAGATATATCGTCGGGCGGGATGAGAGGGGAGCTGGAATCCTTGAGCGGAATATCGAAAAGAGCGAAAACACGAAAATATGCTGCGGCAATAAACAACGACGCCCGAGAGGCATACGCGCCGGGCTGCGAGACGGAAATGAAAGGATCCTCGGAGGCCCGCGAAAATCGGACCCGCGAGTCGAGTTTCCGCGAATCGAGCGCGCAGGACGATCGAAGAATCCTGACGTTGCTCGAGGTTACGATCCGACGACGCTCTGAATCTCGTACTTGAACCCGTCGCGCTGAATCACGCCGATATCTCGCGGCCGATAACGGCGCGGAACGCGAGCGCGTAGTCGCACACAGGCGCGCGCACACACGCACACACACAGAGGCGATAGATAACCTTCCTCCTCGCGGCTGGCAGCCGTGGAATCCGTTTAGAGGAGCGGTGTGCGCGACCGCGGTAATCCGCCGGCAGAAAATGCGAGACCAATCGATCATTCCGAGAGGACAAGGGCAAAGGCGCTTTATGTAATCACGGCTACGTCAGAGATCGCGCGTAAAAAGGTTAAAGCTGCCGTTCCATGGCTCCGGGCTGGATCGTACGGAGAGTACGCGATTGCTTCGATCGAACTGTTCGACGATCACGTGAGCCATCTTATCGATCACGCGTGCGTATGCCTCTTTGGTACACAAAATCGCGGTCGCCGCTCGGTTTCGAGAGGCTTGTTGAGTTTCGAGTCACTTTGGTGGAACTCACCGCTATCGGCACACTTTCGCTTCCTATCGTCAGTAGTATTCAGGGGTTATGCCTACCTGTAAGGTCTGAAAACACAAGGATTTTTGGGATTTGTTTTTTTTTTAAACTTGAAGACTTTTTTTAAATAAACGGTTTTGTATTTGAACGTAGGGGAAAGGTGGGGTAGTTGATCACAGTTTTGCTTTTTCATTAAAATAATAATATGGTTTTCTGTGTTTGTATTTATTTATTTAAGTTGTGATGCTTAGAGTATTCTCAATATACTAGTACAAATTTGAGAGTAGAGAAACTAATTTTAATGACTGATTTTAAATATTTCCTGGCAGTGACGTTATGCAGAAGTATCCCCCACTGAAGGGGAGACTTGATCAAATGTTTAGGGAGACTTGATCAGTGAACTTTAAGAGTAACACATTAACTTTCTAAGAAATATTTATTATATTCGTGAACAACATGAAATAAAGGGAATATCATAAGAAGAAAGTAGACTGTAAGAAACTTGGAAGAATTGCTGAACAAATAAAACCGAGGAATTAAACTCTATGACATAAAACACAAATGCATTCCTAAAAGACATTTCACTTAGATATCATCTGATTAAGAAAATTACTAAATTTGACCACCCCCACTTTACAGAATAAACTAAATTTTAGACAGTCTAGGAATCCAATACCCTCCAGAAATCGGATTCCAGATTTTCAAATTTCAGTTGAACCGGAGCTTCAAATATAAAAAATTAAACCAACCGAGATCGAGGCTCTCGTTCCTCATCGACGTGGACGCGCGTGACAGGGCGCCGTAAAAGAGCGCATTATCCCACTTCCATGCGCGAGCGGTTCAGCCTTCGTCGCGCACACGCGATCTCCGCGATCCCGCGATGGATCTCTCGATGGGGAGCCGATAAGGGGGCCTTCGGCGGGCGTTCGGCGCTTTGAAATCCGCGCGATTTCCGCCGAGGACGACAGATCCGCGCCGGCTGTGATCGCGGGGGAGATCGGAGGCTCGGATCGGGGAGCGCGGAGCGGAAGGAAGGGTTGCTCGAGCGGGTGTGCGCGGTTTTCCTGCTCCCGTAAACGGAGATTATCATCGTAATGGAGGCGCCTCGGGTGGCCGCGGCGCGTCGCGCCGAAACTTGTCGATCCCTACGAATCTCAGGGCCACGCTGCTTCGGCGACAACACGTGCGTCTTCCCCCAAGGCCGCTCTGATCTTCGCGCTCCTTGTTCCCGGGTCCTTGAAACGCGGATGGAATAGTTGGCCACGCGGAGGGCGGCGCGCGAACGCTGGTCCACGCAGGGGGGCGACTTTTATCGCGCCACCAGCGCTCGGTTTCGGCCGATTAAATGTTACTCGCCGCGGGGGAATGGTAGTTGAAGGGGAAAGGGAACAGGAGAAATGGTAGCTCGAGTTCACCGCGCTGACGCGGCAAGTGTTGGTGCGTAGATTCAACTATTAGGCGAGTATGGATGGGTATGACTATTCGAGTGGCTCCGGATTGCGAGGTGCTCGCAAGCACGTTGACGGGAGAGAGTAGTGGTGTTGATTTCCGGGGCTGTGATTGGCGGAGGTGGACGAGGGTCGATGGGGTCAGGTCGGTCGTAATAATACGTTTCTGGAATTTGCGTCACTTTTACGCGTGAATTATGTTCGCGAGGGGAATAGGACGTTTCTGTGGAAGGCGAATAAGGGGGCGAATGGGGAAGGAGACGATGTAGTTGGGATTTTGAATCGAGGCGGAAGCTGTGGGCGATAAGTTCAGTTTCGTTATCTTATGTGTTTTTAATATTATGTTACACGCCACGGTTGAATTGCGCGCGCTGATTTGGTATGTGTTAAGGAGTAACACCACTATAGCGGCACAAAGAGGTAGTGCACCTTTGAAAATTGTTTGTGGATAAACGAAGAAATAAAAGGAAAATCAGTTAATGCCATTATTATACACATCCTAAGTAGTTTCAAAGTAATTTTTTTTCTTCTATTTTTTTTGTAAATGTCACTTTAAACTCATTTTTCTCGGAACCACATTCTTTCAGAAGTCACCGGATTTTGGTAGCACGCAAACAATGGTGGTGCGCTACCAAAATCCGGTGACTTCTTAATTTTTTTATGAAAGTCTCGAATTTTTGCGGACCATATCAGAGGTTTGCGCCGAAATCACACATGTTCTACGCATCCTGTAATTTTTTCCAAGTCGATTTGAACCTCAATTCGCTCGCAATCGGGAAAAAACAAAGAGAAAAGAGAGATTCGAGAAAAACGCGTTTAAAGTTTCTGGGCAAAGGCGACGCTATAGGTTACCGCTTGACGTTTTTAGCTGCCAAATCAACAATTTTGCGAATTTTACTATAAACCAAGCGGCATGTTATAGAGAAAAGATAGTACTTTCGGAAAATACTATAAAAAAATCGATTTTTCAACTGCCTAGTCCCCTTAAGCGGGGACGAGCTGAGCAACGAACGGGCCCGTGAATAATTCTCTCGTAACTTTCATTTCTATCTACTAACAGTGGAGCAGAGAATTTAGCTGATCGTACGATAAATTACATCGCAATATATCCCCCCCCTATGCTGCGCAGCGAAATTCTATTGTACTGTTGTAGAACATGTACGTGGTATGTTCGTCGCGGTGCGATAGTATCGATTACCTGCGCCCAAGATATTTTTGGATGTTTTATAATAGCGCCGTGTGTTAGGATTACGTATAGCACGCTCGTGTGTAGCGTGTAACGTCGTTGTGTGCCGGTGAGAAACGTTCCACGGGTGCGTTGCGTTTAACTTTATCCTCATTCCGCGCTACGAGACGCGACAAATATTTGAACTGCCGTAACGAGCGTGTAATTGCGGTGCCAGTGAAATAACCGTGTAAAGATCAGACATAAGAGTAACAGCCAAGCCCGCGGAAGCGAAATAGGGTTACTACGATTACGCGGGGACCATTAAGGAAGAAAGGGGAAATATCTTCGTAACTAATATTTCTTGTACGCGTAACAACTTTTCGATGAAACGCGACATCGTTAAATTGCAAGAGGATGACCGTAGCTTCTTGTACTAATCTTCTGAGACAGGGCGCCTGTGTGTCTCTAACCCTACAACTTCTCTACTTTCACCCTCGCCTCTGTAAAACACTGATATTTCTAATAGCAGCTAAGGGAACTCAAAAATTCATAACGTTACCCTCATCGCACTACATGTTCCTTTGTTAAGCACCCCATTTCCCCCAGAAGAAAATCCAAGTGCACCCTCAACGTCGACAGCGGTGGTAAACGGGGGCAAACGGTGGCGATTATAGGCGCTGGAGGTAAGGTAAATGTCCCAATACCTGGACGTTTAAGGTACGGCGGAAACGCGATTGAGAACTTTGCAGTTATGCAAGTCGATTTATATAAAAACGATTTTGCAGGTGCATGGGGCACTGCGTGTACTTTATCATTAAAAAAAGAACAACATGTTATTGGATTGGATAATTTTGGAAAATATTGAAAATTCATAGCCCTTACAATGGCCCGATATACCTGGACAGCTTAACAAGTATGTCCCGGTGTCCCGATTTTACTGTCCCATTACCTGGACACATGATGAAAAATTAGCAATTTGAATGTTTCCTGGGGAAATTAAATATTAAAAAAATTCAACACAATAGTTTTTCCTGCTGGCATATTTTTTCTGTATAATTTAACATCGACAATTTGGATGTTTTCTAGGGAAATTAAGTAATAAAAAAAACAACACAATAGTTTTTCCTACTGGCATATTTTTTCTGTATAATTTAACATCAACAATTTGGATGTTTTCTAGGGAAATTAAATAATAAAAAAAACAACACAATAGTTTTTCCTGCTGGCATATTTTTTCTGTATAATTTAACGTCGGCAAATTGGATGTTTCCTAGGGAAATTAAATAATAAAAAAAGCAACACAATAGTTTTTTCTACTGGCATATTTTTTCTGTATAATTTAACATCGGCAATTTGGATGTTTTCTAGGGAAATTAAATAATAAAAAAATTCAACACAATAATTTTTCCTACTGGCATATTTTTTCTGTATAATTTAACATCGACAACTTGGATGTTTTCTAGGGAAATTAAATAATAAAAAAAACAACACAATAGTTTTTCCTACTGGCATATTTCTTCTGTAAGTAATTCATTCAATCAGTAAACAAACTTGAGTAAAAACAATCTATTATCGAATAACTAATATTATAGTTATATGTATTCGTGTGACACGCGAATTTTACCCACGAATATTGAATTGAATATTATCATTAAAACAAGCTAACAAGAATACAAAGTGACAATTGCTGAGGTGTTAATTAATGATTTTAATATCATGTCGGCAATAACTCGTACTTATTTCACAGTTTGCACACATAGTCGGGTTCAGAGCCATTCCGGGATTTCACTGTGCCAGTAGATAGACACGCGAATAAAAAACCAATACGAACTTTAATTTTAATCTCGCAATCAAAAAATAATACAAGGTAGCATTCTTCTAAAAACGCATTAGTTGTACCAATACCCTAAACATTATTAACAATATTCGCTTAAGAAAAAGTAGAGACTGTTTAGCAAATCAGATAAGAGCAACACTAAAATGCTGTAAACTGGAGAGTTGAAGAAAATTTATTTTCATTTCGAGTGTTACAAATTTACTAAAAAAAAAAATATGTACATGAATATATTTTATTAAATATTTGCATAATTGAATAACATGGTTCTTTCACGGATAAAGCGAATATTAAATGTAATAATCATTATTATTTACACCAGTGTCCAGGTACTGGGACATTTACCTTAGCGTGGCGTAGAGAACATGACTGGCAGCCGATGTATATCTATACGACGTGCCCGCCCCAGCCGCCCGTGACCACGTGGCCTTGTCCTTGTACGACGTCGACGTCGACGTCGAGCGCTCCGTGCCACCGACACCCATCGTCGGTCGGTCGTGGAACGTTCCTATAACGAGCGGGCGGCGGAGAGGAAAGAGATGAGGTGGTTCTCGCTGTGTGCACGCGTGTGTCCGTGCAAACGGGCCGGTGTGCGCGTGCACACGTGTCCCCCACCTCGTACGCGGAGGTTTGCGTATCGCTAAGGCGCCATTTAACGCGGAATTACCAGCGGGTAATCTGTCTCGCCAGCCAGGGTACCGTGTCAACTGTAAAACCTCTGTGCACGTCCACCGGAGGCGGGAATCGATTTCAAACAAGCATGCCTACCCTCCCCGAAGCTTTCAGTGGCGCGAGACCCTCAAACGTCACCGTTCGCTTCTGCCGAGAAAGTTCTGCGTTCTATAGCACGGTCCTAATAGATTTCAGTTTTACCGAAAACCGAAAGTTCCGCGTCGGTGTTTCGGTGCCCCGACGAAGAGGTTTCCAATGAATTCTCGCCGCGGCTTCCACGTACCGTCGGCTAAGCGAATCGTTCCGCGAACCAGACGATTAACACGTTACTATCGGGTTCACCAGACAAAGCGTTTCGCTAACTCGAAGCTGACACTCGACCAGCGCTCGCGGCTAGGGTTACCTACGCCTCGACGCGCGGTATAATTGTTAAGGGAGGGATAGTTTCGCGACACCGTTTGCACTGCTGCAACCGTGGATTCTTGCAACGTTCCCGTGCGATCGGTAAGATTGCTGGCCTCGCGTAACGTTGCGCAATATGAGAGGCTGCTTGGGGAAGACCGAATGTAATACAGTTTAGTTTGCCTCGTCGCAGGCTTCACTTAGAGGAGCAACTTAACCGATGTTTATTAGACAACGAGTAGCCCGCAGCACCGTGAAATTCAGTAGCATCTCTTGAGCCGGAGCTCGAGAGGGCTTTCGGTGTTTCTTCAGCACCATTCCTTGAAGCTCTAGCGCGTTGCGTCGCTTCCAAGTATCGGAGGATACGCAACCGTGGAATCGATTGCTGTTCGCAGAGTCTACAGTGAATCCCGGGAGGGGATTCAAAGAAGCACTAAACAAATCCGACCCAAGCATCGATGCAGCCTCGACGACAAAGGATAAACGCGTAGCTCGCGTCACCGTAGCTCCAATAAACGCTGCCAACGTGCTTGCAATCCCAGTGGTCGTCACAGAGTCATCGCTGAGTCACAGGACCCGGCACTGGCAGTCGCACGAAGCTCCGAGACCGCGTCATACAGTAATGTACCCATTACTCGCCAATTAAAAGGATATAGGGTAATTGCGGGAGAGACGCCGAACCTTCGGTATTTCAGGGTTATCGGTAATAAAATACGACACTGTCGATTTTATTTGCTTTAGGCTGCTCCTTTAGGTTAGATTCATAAGCGAGAACGTGTTTCCATTATTATTTTTAAGGATTTTGCTATTTTTTTTAGATAAGCCTACCGCACTTTGCCTCAATAGTTATACGTCGAGTTTATTTTTGCTATCGTAGTAGTTGAAAATTCATAGTTTTCCGTGATATAACTTTCGTAATACGTTAAAGGAACTCTGTGGATTATTTCTTGGCCAGAATAGGTTATATTCGACGTAGCACTTGGAAATACGAAAGTGCGGCGTCACTTATTTGGGACAGATGCCGCACTTTTATGCGCACTGTATCGGAAGGTACCTTGTAAGTCGACCAAACGATGCTTTCAATGTTAAAAATACGAAAAAAGTGTCTCAAAATAGATACTGTGATATGTCTAGGAAAATATATTTTTTTTTTAATGAGAAATCTGATAATCCATATTTGTGGGCTTTTTTTACTCTTTTTTCACATTTTATTTTTATTTGCTGAGTAATGAATGTCGAAGGAAGAAGAAAAGACAATTAAATTTAGAAAAACAGAAATAATATCTGCACCTATTTATTTTTCCAATTTTATTGTATTTTATAACTGTATAAATTAATAAGATCTTTCATTTTACTTTGCTTTTACTATTTTTTTTTAAATAAAAAGTTAAAATTAACAAGCTTAAATAGAAAGTTAAACGTTTTTAACGCGTTTTTCGCACGCGCGGCGCCTCTCCTAAAAATTGGATGTTTTTAGTTTCAATTTTTGTAGGGTGGCAAATATTAAAATCTTGATTTTCTTTAATGCCAGTAGTAGGACAAGATGTTCGACTAATAATACGTATCCTTGGAACAAATTTACAAATTGTAAGGCGCGGCAACTGCCCCACAATTACCCTGTTTCTTAATATCCCACGTCCTCTCTCCATCAATCAAACTTACACCATCGCGATTCTAGCGGAGCGAGTGCTCCCATTCCAAGTTCACCTTAATAATAAATAATCCTCGGTTCTACGTCACTTCTACGTACATCCCACTCTGTATCCAAGTCCACTCTATCTCCATTTCCACGCCCAAACGAAAATCAGCCCTCCAAAGTACGCTTTATCTCCATTTCCAGCGAGCGAACGAAAACGAGAGTGTTCGCGGCCTACCCGCCGCGCTGACCTTCCGCCGGGCGCCCCTTTGGAAACGGGGGCTCGACGCCGGGCCTCCGGGGACGCGTGACGCGATTTCGTGGCGCGAGGATGCGCTCGATCACGGCGCGAGCCTGCACGCCAGGATTCCTCTAAACGGGGAACGCGTGAGAACCAGTTCGCATGCAGTTCCCCCGTTGCAGTTGCACCGGCTGGTGGTCGCATCGATCGGTCGCCAAGGCCGTGTCTTATTCGGGCAAGGCCAAGGCCGCCGGCTGGCATTGCCGTCGAGCGAAGGTGAGATCGCAATTTCTCGCACGGGGGTTGGGCGCTTGCGGGACAAGCAGCCAGGGGTCCGACTCTGCTCCCGATACTTCCACGGGGCTATTAGAAAATTGCGCGGATGCCCGCTGAAACATTGCCACGACCAGTTAACCGCGTAATGACAACGTAAACGTAATTACGCAATGGCAACTCAAGGTCCGTCGTGCTCGCGACGCGCACCGCGGAGCGTTCAGGATTTCATAGTGTTCTCGCGTCCTTTGCTCGTGTTCCTTTACTCGATTTCGCTGGGGAGGGAACAGTTTCGGGAAAATTGTATCGGGTAAGTTATTAAACTCCTTGTCTCTGCTTCGATTCTTTCCCGATTAACCCTTAACTGGTATCCTGGGGTCGCTCGTGACCCCAAGCACCCAAAGTTCGGTATACAATTTTCGGTTGTCTAAGTTGGTAAACTGAATTTCTAATTAATTTTATAATAATAGTTTAACTTTCTACGCTTCTATTATTTTCTACATTACCTAAGAAGAAAATATTCGCAGTGGTTGCTCTAGTGTCGACTTTACAAATTTCTGTGTCCTTTTTTATTTGGGGTCTGCCACGACCCCAGTATACCAGTCACGTTTGCCAGAAACAGTGTACCAGTTAAGGGTTAAATTTCAACGTCGAATCGAACCGCCCGGCCCGTCTGATCGGCAATGCCTTCCCCTCCGTTGGGCACCGTGGGTCACCGGCGACGCACGTGGAGCGGAGCGTGCTAGGGACAATGTACTGGGCTAAATAAGCCCCGTCATCCTAAGAAGGAAGCGTTTCGACTATTGTTCGGAATGCCCGGCGAGTTTTCCTCCTGTTACGTGGGCCGCGGCAACGTCACACGACGGTTTAACCTTGCGTGACTCACCGGGGAAAATTACATGCCTGGCGAGCCGATGAAATTAGGATTGCTGATACATTTTCATGTTTAATAGTGCTCCAAAGTCCAGTATGGTAATGAGTAAAAAGTCTAATCGCAAGACCGAGAGGCCACGGCTAAGGACGCACGTTCCCGAGTTGTTCAGGTATCTGGAATAATAGCCGCGTTGCGCAATAATGACCACCTCGGCGATGACATAATAATGGTATTGCAAACAATATTAGTCAATAGGACGTTTCCTGGTTAGATAATGGCGGCAAGGTTACGCGAAAAGAAGCAACGCGCGCGAAGGTGTTGTTAGAGCCGTTCGAGGCTGACTTATACCTAATCAGCCCGTAACACAAGACACGGCTGGTTACAGCTGCCTCATCTCGCGGCAGCTTAATTCCACAGAGCTGGCTTGATTTCTGCCTCCGAGCTTCCCGCGGCGCAGACTTCGGTCCCGCGCTCCTGTTACGCGCGGAACGAGAGGTGACAATAAAGGCGCACTCCCACTCGCACGCCCGAAATCTGGAATTTCAAATTTCCACCGCGACGATAAACAGGTTTGCCGTCCAACCAAAATCTTCCGCCAGCCACTTGCTTTTTACATCTTTCCAGGCTCCTTCGACCTTCCGCAAGGTGGACCCGCGTCCTTCTGTCTCGGGCTGGAGGACTCGTCGAGCAGAGCCGTCCTGTTTCCCTCGCGCAACAATTTTCGAACCGATCCCGTGCGATTTCTAAGGTCGACGGGATTCTTTTTCCCGATTTCCCGGAAACTACGTTTTCCAAAACGGTGAACATAAAATCTCGAAAACCGCTCGAACGATTTAAATGAAAATTTACAGGGAGCTGCAGGAAACTATTCCCCTCCATGTATTGCGAGCACATTTTCAATATAAATTCTTAAAAAAAAGATAAAAATATTTTTCCTACAAAAAAGGAAAAAATCAGAAACACCAACATAAAAATTGTATTAATTTATTTAACGAAATTTTGCTTCCTGCGCAAGATGGTTACTGTCTTACAGATTATAAAAATGCCTTTACTTTGTGTCTTAGCTAATTCACCTGTCCGGAATCGCGATGCACTATCAAACGGTGCATCGCGTACACGCTCTCGCATTTATATTCATAACTTTTTTTCCCATAAATGTATTTAAAATTTTCTTTTTGCGCATTAAAGCCAACTAAATGACGCTTAAAAAAGTAGAATAAAAAATTATCTCTATATTCATTTATTACTTCAGAATGTGCGTTTGAAGAAGGGCCTGATTCTGGGCTGTTGAGGGTGACCTACCCCCATAAGAGACCGCGCGCGGGCACCTAACGATACCTCCCTCTTTAAAGAGGCTGGAATCCGCGCGAGTATAGCGGACCCGCGCGAATTTCGTACATATCAAGGCTTCTCTGGCAAGCAGTCAATAGTGCAACCAGTCTGTTGTATGCAATCAGTGTCTGCCGCATTCTGAAATATTTCAGTCTTATGTTTCGTAGTTTCTGCTGGCACTCTGGTATCAAGGACAGCCACTGGCTTCATTCTTCAACTTGAGCCGGAAACGCGCAATCTTTTGCTGTTTCGATTGCCCCGGCGGTGCAATCAACGTGGAGGTGCAGGGACGAGCGGACTGCTCCGATAAAGGAGGGTCGATCGATTCTTACGTTACGATGGACATCGAGGATCGAACTGTTAAATTGAAATTGAAGGCTTCGAAGTATCGCCTGGTGTCTATGGACACGAATGGTCCCGCGGCTTTTTACCGCGCGTATTCGCCTCGCGAATTATCCGCCCGAAGTGGTACTCAATAGTATAATGGCTTACTGTCCGCGGCAAATTGCATTATCCAGCGACACGTGGCGCGATGACGTGAGATGGAATCGATAAAGCGTTGCTCCTAGACACCGAGGGGGTGACCACTGCTCGCCGTTGCTCGTATCACGCCACGTGAATTGGCCGTGAATATAAAACGATAAAGCAGCCTCGCGGAGCGAAAGATCTGACCGGTGAAAACGCTGCGCAATTTGGGAAATCTAGCCACTCCAGTGGGATTAATTGCAGAGATTGCATTGCGAAAGGACAGAATCTTTAGCCAGTATCTTAACGGAGGCTGGAGTTTGAAAGCCTCGCCACCGATCTGCGTCATCGACTCGCTGTTTATCCGCGCAACTATCTACGCTCCAATATTTTCGACCGAATGTTTTTTTTTTGTTTTCGTTCGGGGCGCTTGTTGCTTTTTATTTTAGTCAAGATAAATTTGTATCGAGAAGTGGGTTATCAGGCACGGTCACAGCGCCAGCAAGGACCGCGATTGACCGGTCAAGGAGCGGAGACCTTGCAAAGCTGGCTGTGAACGTTACGTTCCATCGAAGCGGGGTAACGCTAGCTGGTGAAACGAAGCTGTCATTGCGCCGCTGACAGACCAGCTGGGGATGGCTTCTTCGACGGTAGGGGCGCAACTATTAAGGGGAGGTTCCGGTCTAAATGTCGATTTTTCTTTTATTTCATTTTTCGAATGTTCGATCTTTTAGGAATACGTGTTTAAAAGGATTTGTTGAAATTCGTAAAATTCCCGAAGTTAAAGGCATTTGAGTAGCGGCAAATGCATGGGTAACACCCGGCCACTCGGCACTCACGTAAAACTTTAAACGCGTTTTTCTCGAAACAGTGTTCTCAAAACGGTGGGCGCTGTATCTGCAAAAGTTATTACCCGATTCGACTGATACCTTTTTTATTTTGAAGAATATACTTCTGGCTAGGGAGGGAACTAGAACAAATTACAAAAAATTAAAAATTTATAATTTTCAAAGGCGTTGAAAGGACGAAAAATATAGGGGAAAGTGATTTCAAACTTGAAGTGTCGTTATTTTCTAAAAAAAATGTAATTTTTTAATTTTTTTCTAGTTCCTCCCCTAGACAGAAGAATAATCTTCAAAATAAAAAAGGTTTCAGTCGAATCGGATAATAACTTTTGGAGATACAGCGCCCACCGATTTGGATCAATTTTTTGACGCCTTGACTTTAACGACTCCCCAGTGCCATCTGCAACGATTAATTACAAAACAAAAAATATATTTCTATAACTTAAGACATCGTCGATGCAATACAAAAATTCCTATTAAGTTATATGCAGTAGTTTTCCTGCAATTAATTCCTAAATATCACCTATTTTGGGGGGCTCTAGACCGGAACCTCCCCTTAAGCGCGCCGCTTGCGAGCGATCGTTGCGCGGCTGTCGCTGGGGACCGTTGTTCAGCGCGCGCCGGCGGGATGGATTTATCGAGGGACACCGCGTGATAAACGGAGGGAACCCGAGGTCCAGCGTGCCCAAGATGAACCGAAAGTTCGCATCCTTGACACAGAAAGGCGTCGTCGGCCTAACTCGAACACCCGTCCCATTTGCGTTTCAAATACCAGACGGCGAGGAGAAGAGCGCCGCGATCAGGCGAATGGGGTTCACGACTGTGTCGCGCCACATTTCCTCTTGCACAATCGGACATCCTGCGACTTCCTTTCAGCCGAGCCTCGTTCCTTTCTTCCTTTTTTCCCTTCTTTCTATTCTACCTAGAATTCAATCGGCACTGTACAATTTCTCGTCCCGCTTCGTCACACATTTCTCTTCGTTTCAGTGCGCAGCCTACTCGGGCCGATGTGGCACGATCGTAAGCGAGATAAAGTGTTTTCTCTTTCATTTAGACGAAATCAGACGGCCGCGGAGGATCTTCTTACCGAGAGACACGTTACGGGCGTGACTTATGGGAGGGTTGGAGTCAGTTGCCCCGAGTGACCAGCGGATTTTGTGCCGCCTGTAGTTTACCATATTTCCGTTGCTTTTCATAATTCCAATATATAAAGCAGAAAGTTTATAGGTATATTTCTGTTTGTCTGTCGCTTAAAAACTTTCGAACGGTAAACTCTGTGATCTCGAAATGGGTCCAGGCTCCTTACGCCTGGCCAATCCAGATGAACGTGAGTATTTTCGTAAGATAAAAATCTGTTTTTATAAAATCAGAATGTAAATTCCTGGCGAAGCGGGATAACGAAGCTAAGTAGCAGCGCTATGGTAGAATGAAGTAGTATCATAAGACACTTCAGCGGTTTGATTCGATTCCTCTGCACCCCTTCTGTATTTCAATTCATTGTCCCCAAAATTAATAAAATTTCAGAAGAAAATGATCGCATCTTCCCTTTCTACATTCTTCTTTTCTCAAGGATTCTGACGTTCCTTAACTGGGTCGATTTAACGAGAAATTCTCCAGCGACACTCGCGCCCAACTTTCTCCGAGCGAGCGCGCTGCCCAGTGCCCGGGAAGATTTATCGAGGAAAGGGGTTCGCGGGCTTGCGCAAGCCGCTGGCTCCAATTGAAATGTTAATTTACTCCGTACGTCGAGGTTTCCACGGTATCTAAGCGATAACTGTGAACACGCTGTTGACAGTGATCGCGCGGGCGTGTAGGCGTGTACGCGCGGATTAGCCTTGGTCCTTTACGGGCTTACAGTTGCGTCTACATTCCGTGGCCACGCACGTATTCGCGCGCGGCAACAGGCGCGGAAGATCGTCCAGGGAGAAAAAGGAACGAAAAATGGAGGAATGAAATCCACTCATCACCGGCGTAAAATCTCTTCTTCCTCACTCTCTCTCTCTCTCTCTCTCCCCAGCTTTTTCTTCCTCGCCGTTTCTCAACGTTTTTAACGTAACATTGAGTAAGCAATCACGCGCCGATTCTTTTTTGGCAGAACTTCAACTCACATTACGTTCATGCAAACAATGACTGGTCGATGCGCGCATAGTCTTGTTTTATAACTTCCCGCCAACCTTTCGAGTCGCGCGCCGCTCCTCTGGTTTAAGGCCGCGCACAGACTTGAGCACGAACGCGAGTGAGGCAAGCCGAGGCACACTCGAATGCCTCGAGCTGGACAAATTGAGATTCTTTTGCGAGGAAAGCCGAGGAAGCTTTTGTAACATCGTAGAGGATTCATTTTATTTATAACAACCCAAAGTGAAGAATAAATTCTGATGTAATTCATGATATTCGCTGAAACGACAGCAGCGAAAGTGTTAAAAAAGAAAGGAGTGTTTTAGGGGGTCAGGACAATTTTCTTCAAATTATGTGACTTCTCTTTCATGAAAAAAAGGAATGTAGGGTCCTCAAAATAGATGTTTCAATGTGCAATAAGAGACCAGCATTTGTGATGTTCTCTAGAAGCCAGGTGTTTGGGGACTTCGAGGATGCACAGTACTCCACACTTGCCTGCGCTTTCGAGAAATACGAAACTGAAAGGAAATTAATGTACAGAGTGAGTCGCTAAGAACATCCATCTTAAATAACTGGTTACTAACTGATGCGATGAAAAAATCCCCAAATTCATTGACCTATACGAAGTAATAGGTCAACACCGGACGAGGATGAAAATGTGCGAAGAGTATCATTTCCTTTCAATTTTCTGCGCAAAGTTACGAATTCGTCTAATCATAGACTACAACGCAGTAGTGGAGAAATTATGCGGTGCCATTTAAAATTCGTATTTGGAGAAAAAAAATCATAAATAAACAGGAGGAGGCTCGTCTTTCCCTTGCTTTTATTGGAAATTGGTAAATGAGCCTTTTAGTTTTATATTTTAGTTTTATTTAACGACTACAGTTGTGCATTGAAAAAAATAGGGATCATATTTGAATCCCATTTGCAGCAATCAATGCAGCACACAATGATTGCAAATTGCCATCATCACTTTTCATTATATTTACAACATATGTTTTAGTCATATTTAGTAAATTAACACGATTCTAACGATGTAGCAATATTGATCAAACATGTAGTAAATGTATCGGTTCATTGCACGACCAAGAATTTAACTCATGATACGATGTAAAATTTGGGTAAATTTGATGTTATATAATTATTCTAACAGAATTTTCTGTACATTGCTTCAAATTTTCGATAAATTCATTTCGGCATCTCAGGACGATCTCATGAATTCACTTTAAAGTCTATCTGGGAAGGTCCCACCGGTTGATAGCAATGGTACATCTTTCATTTCAATCTAACTCCTCAAGTTCCCACCATCCGATCGCATATCCCGCAAACTTCCCACAAATAAGAAGCCCGGGAACCTTAGGAACCTCCGATCATCCAACCCCGATCTAATTTACCCAATTAAAGATCACCAAGTAGGTGCATCGTTCACTACCCGTCTCCTACACGCATTGAGTCCCGAAATATGTCTGACGTAACCGCGCCCTAACTTTGGAGAAGCAGTTTAAGCCCATAAAGCCTCGTTCTACGGTAAGAAGCGCGATGCCACGGAACGCACGAACCTGGATTAATGTGTCCTCTGCCCAGCTAAGGCTGAGGCCGCGTCTAAACAAAAATTCACGCCGGGAATTTAACGGCAGCTCGGCGAGAGCAATTCGTTGACTCGCCTAATTCCCGTTACGGCCCAACCTTGCCCCGAATAGCGCTGCCGGCTCCTTCGGACTAATTTGTATAATTGTTTTCAACAACACCCGCCGCGGGGACGCCGCCGAGTCACGCCAGCTAACCGAGCGAGGACCCCGTGCCTCGCCTCGGCCAAGCGCACGCGGCTAAACGCCCGCGAATTACACGCTCATCCGCGTAAACGGATCCGTGCTCGTCCTTCGGCATTGCTCACTCCTATGTACGCATGCGCGCTCAATTAAATATCGCCGAACCGTTCCCGATCGGCCGCCGTGCGCGCCGTTTATCATCGCTCGGACACGATTAATCGCTCCGCCGCGAGTCGACTACCGCGATTCGACGTCGCTCCGGTATTCAACGTCGTCTCGACGCGCGTCACAGGAGTCGCTAATGAAGATATCCCAGCCGTAAGCGGCACAGTGTTTTTGTTAGAATATAATGTTTAATTATTCAAGAAAATAAAAGTTACACAGTCGAACGTCAGTATAATAATAATAATAAGAACTGCATAAAACTTAAACTAAAAGTAATAGAAAGAATACTGTCTTTAGCGCGATACAAGTTATCCGTTCAGAGGGTTCTCTCGGACTGAGAAGCGCAGGGGTCGAGAAGACCGTTTTCCCCTCTTCTGGGTCTCCTGTAGCGAAAGAAAGGAAACTCATAAGTTGCCGGGTCCTTAAAGTCCCTGACACTCTAACTCTAGGAACAGTCTATCGTTGTACATATTCCAACAGTTTTTAATAAAGAACGATAAGAGGACCGATACCCCGAAATTTCATTTCCTCCGCTGATGGTTTCTCGGGAGCCGACAGCGAGGATGAAAGGATGTTACAGAAACTAGTAGAGATCCCTATTTCACGTGTATTTAAATACACGTGAATTTAGATACTCGTGTATTTATAAATACACGTATATTAACGTATCCGTATTTTGATTCGTCTGATTTTTAATATCTACAGATATCCCAGAACTCTGGGGGATCGTGAGATTCATAAAAGAATTAATGTATTTAAATATATTTACTAGAATAATATGCGGAAAGTATGGTTTTACAAATTTTCAGATTGTAACTAACAACACAATTATAAAATTAACAAGATTTATTTAATCGATTACCTATTTTGATACAAAAAATTAAGGCATTACTGGTAATAAGCGAGCTTCTTTTTAGACGCAACGATAATCCTTAAAATTGAAAAACATCACTCGGTTTTATTATACTTATTGCTTAAGTGACCGCCAATTGCCCATTCTCCCGTAGTTAATGCCCAATTCTGATCAAAATAAACAAATACGTTGATACACGTGTATTTAAATACACGTGAAATAGTGCACGGGTACCCGTGCACTAAAAGCTACACGGATCGAGGTACGGATATATGTAATACACGTGTACCCGTGTACACGTGTCTTTTTACTACACGTACCATACCATGGTCTCTAGAAACTAGCGATCGCGAGGAGCGAAGGGGACCAGACAGGGCGACCCTGAGGATGACGAATTCCAGAATCTTTAGTATACTTCACCCCTGCTCTAGCCGCATCCATATTCCGGAATTCGATGTTTTTTAATATCGATGCGCCCGGTCGATGCTCGTCCCCCCCCCCCCGGCCGCGGGGACAGAGACATAAATCTGTCTTGATGGCCACTCGGGCACCCTTCGCAAAAATCCACCGCCACGTCCCGAGGGCAGCGGGCTTTTATCGCGGGAAAAAAGTCGGACGAAACGAACCATCACTCGGGCCCACTTAACATTTTCTGCCGGCTAATTTGGCAACCGCTCGGATCCGTCTTCTGTTTCTCCTTCAGCTGGGCCAGAGATTCCGTCGCCCGGCAGCGGTGGACGACGAATAAAATCGAAGGGTCGACGAACGGCTGACGGTAAGCTTCGCGTGGATAAGGAATTATTAAACGACTGACCTCGCGGAGGCACTGAAACTCAAGCAGGCTCTCGGTTCGCGACCGGTGCCGCGTTTTATCGCGTTGCTTGGCCAATTAAAATCAACCGTTTGACGTTTGTTGGCCTAATAATTCAGCGAACGAAGGCGGATCCAAGGCCCCGCGGACTGCTCGTTTCAGAGAACAATGGCGACTCACATTGATTTCGAGCCTCCAAGGTTAGCGCGGGAGCACATCGCGCGTTCAGCTTGCCACCAAACCGCGTGGAACTAGCTTCCGAACCGATGGAACGATACTTTCGTCGACAGCCGCCGAATCTCCAGGATTCAAATAAATTAATAAAGTTACAGCTTCCTGGGTGCAGAGATACTGTGGGGGAGTAATGTACCGGTCGAGGAGGCATAAGAAGTTGCATCTTGCGATCCATATCGTAGGGGATACACAAGGGTGAATGTTAATTGCTGTTGGAATGTGTACAACGATGGACTGCTCCTGGAGTTGGAGTGTCAGGGACTTTGGGGACCCGGTGACTTGTGAGTTTTCCTTTCTTTCGCTACAGGAGACCCAAAAGAGGGGAAAACGGTCTTCTCGACCCCTGCGCTTCTCAGTCCGAGGAAACCCTCCGAACGGTTAACTTGCATCGCGCTAAAGACTATTCTCTCTATTACTTTTAGTTTAAGTTTTACACAGTTCTTATTATTATTATACTGACGATCGACTGTGTAACTTTTATTTTCTTGAATAAATAAACATTATATTCTAACAATTGCAGAAGTGAACGAATGGAGAAAAAGTGCTTGAAGGTTGACGAAGAAATTGTAGAGTAAATTATAATCAGGGGGTAAGGAACGGCAGGCGTGTGTGAGTAGATACGAACAGATAAACCAGCGAAGAATCGGTTAAGGAGAACGCGTCAACATACTTCGTCGAAATTTCCAATGGCATCTATTTATGCTGCCGTAAAACATTTTTACGCCGACCTTTTGGCATCGACCGTTGTACCTACATCGCGAACGAGTAGTTTTTATAAATAGTAAACAAAAGGATGGAAGCAATGGATAAATAAAGTATGGAGGAACTGGTTTACCTGGTTATCATAATATTTTTCTGAAAATTTTTATATCCGAGGGGAATGCGTTACGGATTACCTGTTGAATCTCTTAACAAATAGCTGACCTCTCCATGCTTCATTCGGCGGTGATTTTAATTCCTGTTTATTCTTACGTGCTGCCTCGAAGCGCTTCTTAAACTCCGAATTATCCGCGGTATTGACTAGGGTAAACGCACCAATAAATGAACACTTAAGGCTAATGAATGAACACTATTATAAAATTATGTTTGCAGCGAGATTGACTCCACGTGCTGCAAAAATTGTTTGGATCTGAAGCAAGAAATTACAAGAAGTCTCTGATTAATTAGTTGCTTCTTTTAATAACTTATTTTACTCATTTTAATAAAAAATGTCCATTCACTGGTACGTGTTCATTTACTGGTACATCCACCCTAGCTGCCTCTTGCTTTAATCATCGCCAGCACCTTCGCGCGGAATCAATCGATAAGAACAACCCCGTTACTCGCCTCCAATAGTTGCACCGCGAAACTATTAGACTTCGTTTATCTCGCAGCGAATACGTTTACGTATTCGTGCTTTGGCAGCCTTATCTTTATAACTTGCCGCAAGTTTCACGCGACCTTTCCTTCTTTTTTTCTTTTCGTATTCGTCCCCGTTTCAATGGTATATGCAAATTCTACCTGTTTCTCTTGAAACGTGCACATAACAGTGACCTTAACAAAGTTTACAATGCTCTGCAAACATCCTGTTCCTCGTCTGCCTGATTTTTTGTTTTCTCCGCTGGCGAATAATTTCGCGCGTATCCGCGACATTCAAAGACTTCCGAAATATGTAGCTGGAAATCTGAGTTGCGGAGCATTAAGAGAACGTCTCTAAGATTAAAATTCGATCGGACGTAGAGTAGAATTTCTGTTTTTACTGCTGTCTTTTTTAGATTGCACGTCAATGAGATGATAAGTCTAATCGATTAGAAACTAGTTCACCGCATTCCGCTGTAAACTCCTTCCCTCGATTTCCACCCGAAAAATCACTGCCGCGCCGGGGGAAGTAAGATTATTAGAAAATACAATTATCGAGATTGAAGATGAAGCTGCTGAAATGGCACAGAAGCTGAGGCGGAAAAGTGAAATTGATGTTCGAGGGAAAATGTAAGGGGTCATCCTTAAATTACGTAAGACTCTATGGGGAGGGGGTGTCGCGAATTTCTTACGTTTTCTTACACGGGGGGAGTCAGGTAGCGTCTTGCGTAATATTTTTTAACCTAATTTTCAATAAATACAAATTCTGTTATCTTTGTAAAAGTGGTTTTAGTT
Organism: Andrena cerasifolii; assembly: GCF_050908995.1. NCBI lineage: Eukaryota > Metazoa > Arthropoda > Insecta > Hymenoptera > Andrenidae > Andrena > Andrena cerasifolii. The sequence continues at coordinate 8,999,280 of NC_135123.1, forward strand.
TAAATTTCCCGAACTGAGTTGAATGAATTATATAAACCTTTAAAAGAATTTTAATAACTGAAAGAAATTAAGTGTAAAAAATATTACGTAAGGAGGGGGTTGGAATGTCGAATCTTACGAATTCACCAAAATTACCCTTACGTAATTTAAGGACGGCCCCTAAGGCATAGAGACACGATTTTCCACGGTCGATCGATCGTGGGATGGTGTCTCGCTTTCGTCGGCGATTGATTCGTCAGAGTGGAATTCCAGCAGACGGAAAGGGAGGCAGATAGACAACTGCACGCGCTGACTCAGGCGATAATCCGTGCCAGGAGCTGAATCTCAATTAAACAAGCAGTCTTGTCGCAGGTTGATGACTCTCGACTCTCTCGAGTATTATAGTACGGTGTACTCTTTGCTTCCCCTATTCCGCACCCCTGGCATCGTCGTCTCTGCCTGGCGAAACACAGACGAAGGCCCTCTTCTAATCTCACTGGTGGAGCCAACCAACTTTAATTACTGATTTTGGGTGTAGGTACTTTGTATCAGGCATTGAGAGCAAAAACGGACTGATCCACGTGTTCGCGAAATTGAGAATAGTAGCATTAATATAAAATAGGAAAAATGAATTGTTTCTCAATCTGGGTTAGTCCGTGTTTGCTCTCAATGCCTGCTCTCTGAACTCGTGGAACCCTGTATTGAAAAGAGGGCGCCAAGAGTATCGTAAAATAATCGAGCAAAAGATGACAGAAAATACTTCGCAAAATTAACTAAAACTGGTGTTTATCACTGAAGTACGATTTCTGGAGATACGATTGCCGTAACAAGCACCGCCCGTTGTTATTCTCGCGTCCAACGCCGTGCTAAACAGATACTACGCGGAAGATGCATTTTTAGCGACTGAAATTCGATATCTCGTGGGAAAAGGAGGTGCAAAACCTGCAAACGTCTTCTGAATTGTTGATCGCTGTGCGAGGGTTAAAATTAAATTACACGTTCGACTTCTTCTCGAAGGCAATCTTATCCGCGATATTTCCGGCGAACTTAAAAGAAAAAGGCACAACAACGACATTGTTTATCCTCGCGACTGAATCACTTGTTGAAACGTCCGCGAAAACTGCGGTTAGAACAGCCACTGCAAACGCAGGTTCTGATAAAGCAATTCCGTTACAGAGGATCTCGACGATTAAGGAATATAAATTATTTTCAAAATAAATAACACAAGGGACTGTAATACCAGCAGAAAGTACTCAGCACTGGCAGCTCCATTTCCCCACGAAATCTCTCTCGTTTCCACGCGCCCGCAGACGCGGCTTCGTTTCGTCCGCCCGGACATTTCACTAGCTACGCGCGTCCAGCACCGTTCGTCTCCGCGCAATCATGCGTGCGGATAGACAGGTCAAGGATCATCCGATTCCTCATCGCCGTACACCTTTCTAGAGGTGGGTCAAGGTTTATCCGCTGCGCTCCATAATCACCGTGCCGAGGAGCGCCGCGCTATCGCCCTTTACGCGGCCACCGCCGATCGAGCGAGGAAGGTTATATTTGCCAACGTCTCAGTGCTGTTAAGTAATCGCGATGACCCTCCACCCAGCAAGAAAAGGTATCTCGTTAAAGCGGCGACATTCTTTTTGGCAGTCGCGGCAAGGCCTTCCCGCCCATAACCTTCCCTACAACCAACCGCGACAAGGTCCGAGCCGCTGTCTAATCGCCCCTGAAACTACGTAAATTAAACCCGTCGCGGGGCGCCTTGAGACTCGTCCGCTTTCTGTAATTGATTCCCGACGGGAGATAGCGGCTCCAAACTCCAAATCCCCGCCGCGGTACAAGCGAGCGTCGACTAGCTCCTGGGAAGCTAGTGGCTTCGCCTGGGACTTGTTTCAAAATCTCAGAAAGACTGCCGCTTGATACACGTGCAGCCTCGCCCCGGAGAATACGCCTACGTGGCTTCGTGAGCAGCTAATTTTCGGGCTGGGTTCACGTGCTGCTGCGCCCTGTTAGCGGGCAAATGAATGGGAGCGTTGACGGGGAACGATGTTCTCGAAGGAGATACCTCGTGGGTGTTCCAGAGGAGATCGAGCGATGATATATTTAGGAAGATATTACGCAACGCTCCTGCGTCCCTGATCTTGCTACGGAGTGTTCACGTGTGCCGTGCGATACAGATGTTACTGTAGCGAGCGAAATGTCACGCTGACAAACGTTCGGTGGAAGACACATTGGGGCGGGATCGACGCCGGGTGTACAGTGACTCGCGTTAATGTTCGGACACTTTTTAAAATCGCATAACTTTTTTAGAATTGGTCCAAACGACTTGAGTTTTTTTCAGAAGCTAGAAGGATTAGTCTGCTAAATGACGTATTTGGTGGTTTTGAAAAAAAATGTATTTGGTCGGAATAGCGAAAAGAATAGTAAAGGTCGATTTTTAAACTTTTTTCTTTGTGAGCTTGTAATGAAAATTAAAAAGAAAACCCGTTTGTAGATTGCAGTAAGTTGTATGCGTGCCTAAAATTTCATCAAAATCGGTTAACGTTGATCCAAGCTACAAAAGATCGCAGAATAAGGTCGAAAATCGCTGATTTCGTGAATTTTCGCGACTTAAAAAAGTTTAAAAATCGACCTTTACTATTCTTTTCGCTGTTCCGACCAAATACATTTTTTTTCAAAACGACGAAACGCGTCAGTTAGCAAACTAATCCTTCTAGCTTCTCAAAAAAACTCAAGTTGTTTGGACCAATTCTACAAAAATTATGCGATTTTAAATAGTGTCCGAATATTAATGCGAGTCACTGTATATTGAGCCGCAGGACACGAGAAAGATGGCACTGTGGATGAGTGTGCTCTGTGCACTGGACGTGCTACTATACTCGGTACTGCAAATGTTTCTTGCATCACTCGAATATTTACCGTGCAGTCACCTCCGCCGCGTATTTCTGCCGAATTCTTGAAATAAGTCGGACGCCAACTACTTTATCAATCACGGAGTTGTGAAGATTGTTTCATAGCACGTTTATCTGGCAGTGACGCAATAAATGTTACGAATACATGGTACCACTTCCTCTAACAAGGGAGCATCCCGAACCTGGATATTCAAAGAATTCTGAAACTTTGTGAATATATAGGGAATTTTCTCCCGATTATAACACCATTTTTGTTTGCTGCCCAAATTCACTTTAAGGGGGTGCAATTGACCCCTGAAAATCCGGTTTCATTTTCCTGTTTTGCGTTATAACTCGTGAACTGTAAAATAAATTTCCTTTACCAAATAGTAGATCTAATGAAAAGAAGTAACTTTTGTCTTGAAACTTTTTCTCTACCTCTCACAGTTCGCGAGTTATAACGCAAGATCAGAAAATAGCCGAATTCTCAGGGGTTAATTTCACCCCTGCGAGTGAATTTGGGCAGCAAACAAAAGTTGCGTTGCAATCAGGAGGAAATCCCCTACATGTTCACAAAGTTTCAGAATCTTTTGAATTTTCGGGTCCGGGATCTTCCCTTGTAAGTACACTGCGTTCCATATAAGAGCGTACCAACGCCTCTACCGGTTTGCGACCGATCTGCGCAGCTCCCAGGGATCTGACGCACGCGATTGGTCGCAGCACTCTCGCGATTGGTCGTAGCACTTTCCCTGCCGGTTTCCTCCCAATCAACAGTGTATCCCTGCGCGAAACGAGTACGCTCTAATGTGGAACGCAGTGTAGTCTAAACCATCAGGCCGCAGATGATAGAGATCCGATGAGAGCCCTCGTCCCTAAGGGCACGCACCACCAACCTGTTCCTCCTTCTCGCCTATTACAGGATCACACTTCTTAGACACACCCTGGGGCCTTGACACCCTAATCCCCGAGTCCCTACAGCCTGCGTCTTCCGCGCCACGATTACACGCTCAGCGAAGCACTATCCTCAGCTGTGCCGTCCCAGAGTCCTCCCAAACCGCACCTGATTAATCCACTCCCCGACCATCTAATTAAATATTCAAGCAACACCATCGCCACGCGTGCAACAGCGGTCGCTAGCGCCGACTACTACAAGACGAGGCAAGAAAGATCCAGGGTACCCATTCACGGCCGCGGCGCAAAAACCTCTAGATCCCCTTGTGCCCTGTCATCGTCCCGTCAAGGTGGCCATCCCTCTGGCGGTCGTGCCGTGTCAAGGTCGCATCCAGAGCGCCGCGGAGAGCCCCGTGGCCCAGCGTTACATCTGGAGAAGAGACGGTTCGCTGCGGCCCGTCTATTTTTAGTCGTCATTGACATTTGCAACGTAGACGGAGGCTCCCGCCACGGTGGCCGTGTCGCGTGTGCACGCACGGCACCCGCACTCTTTTTCGCCGCCTCCACGCCCACGCGTGCCCTTCAGCGGGCCTCGCGGTCCTCCTACGGTCGAACGGGCAATAATAATAAGACCGGGGAGGATAAACACGGGTGCTCATTGTTCGGGCCGGTGGCGCGCACCGGAGCCGATTCTCGCGCGGTGTATTTTTAGTGCGGGCGACCGCGACGAGGAGAGAACAATCCCGAGCGGATAACACTGCGGACGTCCTGGAACCGCGGCGGAGGGGCGAGAAAACGGCCCGTTGCTGGGACGCAGCTTGGTCTGATTCACTCGATGATCCTGATGGCCACCTTTTTTGGTCCCCCGCCGACGGTTCCGCGAGCTGGCACCTCGCGTTGCACGATGGCCTCGCGTAGGCGATTTTTGTCTTGCTCAGAGGACTTGGGTTCACTGCAAACGGTCTCGGGGAGCTTCGCTCCACTTCTCTTGGTAACTTCTAATAAAAATCGCCCGATACACGGTAAGAGTTAAGGACGGAGGCCTACCTAGAAATTTGCGAAAAATCAATTTTTCGATTTTTATATTTTCTTCAAGTACAACATCTTGAGAATATTCCCTGAAATTAGTGTCAAGTTAACGCGACCAAAATTGACGAAGTTATAACCGTGCAAGTAGGTAGGTGTCCCTCGGTGTAGCGCTCAGACCCAAAAGTTTAAACGCGTTTTCCTCAAAATCATGTTTTGAGTGCGGGTTTATTTTAGGGTTAAAAATTTAAGCGCTATCGGGAGCTTTTAATTTTTTTTTTGGCTAGATTTTTTGTACACTCGAAGAATGAGCGATTTTTTTCCAAATATTGATGCTTCAAATTTGCACAGCCGCTGTTTTGTCACAAAATAATGTTTCCAGAATTGAGCCCGATAGCGACTAGATAATTTCATATATTGTCTAAGAAATTTCGAATTTTCAATTTTGGATGATTCTGCACCGAGCTACGGTAGTCACCGCAAAGCGCCTAAAAAGAGAGCGTCTCGATCATCGCCTATAACTCACAAACCTTTCAACGCTTTTTACCACAAAAAATACTGAAATATGCGTAAGATGTACTCTTTCCAATAGACTAATATTTAATAATAAAAGAGTATCGGTTTTTTCTAGAAAAAATTCCCAAAGAAGAATGTTGTTTTGACCGTTCTAGGTAGGCCTCCATCTTAATCCTATCATCTAATCAAACTTACACTCCTTACTAATCTTCTATAATCTCTAAACTATTCACAAAATCAAAATAAAGCTGGATTTTATTCCTTAAATAGATTTTTATAATCACCTAATGAATTTTACTAAATTTGCATTAAAAGTATTTTTATCCCTTCAACTCGGCTCCCCCAAGATTAAATCCTGGCAAAAAAAAAGAACTTCCAACGTTACGCTGTACATGTACAAGCAACCCCGACTTCTTAACAGACATATGGCAGACTTCAACCCCCAAATTAACCGTACACAGTTATCCCCCCACCAAGCTGCCGACAACCGGCCACAAACCGAAGCTTCGTTCCAACCAAAGAGCACACCACCTCGAGAGCGAAGTTGGATGGCCCGGCAGGGGCGCGGGGGAAACATAAAGAAGTCCCACAGAAACAGAATCGAAGTCGTCATCGGCGGACGACTCGAGAACAAAACGGCACCCGCCGTGCCCCACCCCGTCGGCTGGGATGCGCCGACTGTAAACCCGCGAACTTGATTGTCCTGTTTGCCGGAGTGGTAGCCGCGTAAGTTCCCGAAAAGTATGGGCCACTCGTGGGTGGTTTACGACAGGCTGGGGAGCCGTCTCGCCGCTTGCCAACGGCGATGACCAAGCGAGGGTCGGGGAAGGCGGGCGCTGAAAAAGACAGGAGCGTGAAAGGTAGAGGAGAAAAAAAAAAGCGGGCGTAATCGCGAGAACGTCCCCCGAGCGGCGAAGCTCGAGGAGAATATCGACCCAGCCTAATTTCGTCCGCGACATCGGATATCCGTGACGTATCCAACGCGGCGGGATCGCGTGATACGCGTTTATCGCCGGCCCGCTCGTCGCCGACCGTAAATAACGTCAGTCTGCACCAGCGTCTGACAACTTTATCGAACGCGACAGAGACAATGGGTCTTGGCTTTACAGCGCGCCGCCCTGTTGCGCACTGAGTCACGGAATTCTTCGCGAGACCTGCTCTTTTTCGGGTTAGATCTCCGGGAGGAGTCGATAGCCCTAGGACGCCAGGGGTCTGATGCTTATCGAGCTTGCCTGTGAAATTTTAGCGCGCAAGGTGGCCGGGGAAGTAACGAGATCGGGTTGGACCAGAGTCAATGGAGGATCGACGGAGTTCTGGAGCGAAGCTTGTGCTTCCGAGGCGATCGAGGTTGACCGAAGGCAAGGAGCGAGCCGAAAGTGGGGCGAGGGATGATCCAGAACGGACGGACGGAAGTTGGTTGTCGGGGATTCGAGCCGTCCTCGATGAAATAAAAGGGTAAGGAAGGGGGAGGCAAAGTGGACGTTCAAAGAACGATGCTGTCTCATTGTCGGCGGAATGAAGAGGGGTAGAGAACAGAGAAGGCTTGCAGGGGACGGCCAACCGATTTCTCGCTCGCTCGGCCGTGAAATCCTTTACTGTAGCCGATAAAATTGAAAGGCGACGCACAGTGGGGAGATTTTGCGATTTTATGGCCCAAAACTACAGAAATGAAATTTTTGAACTTTACAAATTTAATACAAATGTCAGTTGAGGAACTGTATCCATTTTCATGGTCAAAAGCTGAAAACTTATTTTTAATATATAAAATTCGGCGCTTTTACGTTCTAATATATCAGAAACTAAATTATCCGAAAAACAGCACTTACAAAAGTTAAGAACGATAAAGATTTGTTTATTATTTACATTTATACACTTTGAATAAAATCGTTTAAAAAAGAATAAAAAGGTTTGTAATGTGTAACATGTGAACCAGTCTTAGTCACAGTTATGTCGTATGTTAGACAAGACGCACTGGATCGTGTTTAAAAAAATGCATATTATTACAAGATTAGCAACTATTGGCAATTAATAGTTGCATTTATAGAATGAAAATAGTCGAACGTAAAATAGGAATGAAAATCATTGCAGGATATTATGAGATTGATAACTATTTTATGTATTGAAAATTGATTCTTATATGAAAAGTTTGTTTCTAAAACACTACTTTAAAAATTGTATAAATTACGTATTACAAACCGAAATATAATTATTTTGAGGACAAAAAGATATCTCACGCTACCACCAGGAATTGAATCCATGCCTTGAAATTATTTTCAGATCTTTGGATAACACAATACAGGTGTTTGAAGCAACTTGAAAATCTGGATTAATTCTTTGCGATCGGTCTAACCTCACGTGAACATAAACATTTGGGAGTCTATACGAGCTTTCTATTAAAACATTTAACAGTAAAATTGGTGGCATTTGATACTTAAATTAGTTCTTCAATTGACATCTGCATTTATTTTGTCGAGTTTATTTTTGTGATTTTGGCCATAAAATCGCGAAATTTCCCCACTGTGCGACGAAGAAGCCTGCCCACTATGGACACGAATCAAGTACCCCTCGCGTCTCTTTAATCGCGTAAAAATCGACGGGGACTTACTTGCTCCGACGAGCTTTCTACGCGAGCACGAGAGCAACAGTTCAATCTACCCGCTCCAGCGAGCACCGGCGATCGTAAAAACGTTTCTCTCGTTTTTAATCGTTGCCTCCTAAGAGCGCTCGCTCCACGCGGCATTAACTTTAATCGCGCTCCCTGCGATTTTCACCCCTCGACTATTCCGCCGCGCCGCCTCGCCCGGTCGTTTAATCTTCGTCTCCGCGAGACCTCGAGGACTCTCTCTCTCAATGAGAAATTCCCCGCCTGACACCGATTACTGCTGAAGGAGGTAAGCAAACGCCGCCCCTGAAGTTTAACTCGGTCGAAAGTCGAGGGCTCGATGGGGCGCGCTGGGTAACGTCGGAACAAATTCTACATCGCCCCGGCGGTTTTCTACCACCGCGCGCGTACGAGTAAATCCCAGTCGCCTGGCTTTTCCCAGAGAAAGATCCATCGTTCACGTTCACCAGAAAGAAAGTTCTTCCGGCGCATTGTTGCCAGCGGAGCCGTCGTCGCCAGTCTCGGAGACGGTTGCCGTCGCGGAGGTGGGCTGAACGACGGCGGCAGAGGTAATCTGTTTACTTTCACCGAGCAGACAACAGAGAGTGTCGGTTTATTCAAGGTCCAACTGACGCGCTGCGCCTCAGAGTTTCCTCTATAGCAGAGCATTGAAACCAAGCAAGATGGAGAGTGAGCAGCATTTAATCTCTTTCTAGGAGACCCACCGTGCACAGGCCACAGGGTGGATAGAAAGCAGAGTGAGGTCTGAAAGAGCACGGTCTTAACTCGATGAGATCACCGTAAGGAATTTTTTGCTATTGGGCAGGCCAGAACGGTCACGAATTATAAACGTTCGCAACCGGGGAAACCTACCCTTAAGGTTGCCAGCAGCTACGCACCAGGAGAAAAACGGTCACCCATCTTTCCCCGATACGCGCCCCACGATGCTTAACTTCGGTGATCGAACGAGAACCGGTGTTTCCATCGCGGCCACTGCCGCTGGCTCACCGAGCAGACAGTGAGAGTGGACTATCTCCAAACGCGGGCTCTTCCACCGGAGCAAGAATCACGCGTCCATACGCGTCCCGCGTCGAACAGAGCACGCTACACAGCTGGGTGACCCAGTTCGGCCCCCCTGTTCGTGGCCACGCTGCACAGTTCGTGGAAAAAAGTGGCCCGAAACGGCCGGCAGAGATTAGAATCGGAGATCCCTGATCGTTGAGCCCGCTCAGGGATGTCGAACACAGCCAAGCCATGGCACCACCGTCCACGCGGCTCTCGCTTTTTCCATTCACGAAACTTTCCACGGGACGTTCCTGCTCCGTTTTCGCGACCTGGCCCAGTGTTCCCGGGGCCAATTCTCATCGAAAGGAACTCGAAGGTTTCTGGCGCAGAGAATTTTGTATTTGTAGTAGGCTGGTGTGGGGAAATTTCGAGTTGACGTTATTACGTCGATGGGGCTGCTAGAACTGTTCGGTTGGAAGATTGTCAAATATTCGAGGCGCGGAGTCCTCGCAAAGGAAATGTAGCACAAAATAATAATGGGCAGTTTGAAACAAAGGGTCAAGTGGTTCACCTCATTAATTGGAGCAAGGCCCATAAAGCTAATTAAAGTCAATTCCACGTGCTACGGGTCAGCCTTCTATTTCTCATCTCCCTCCCTCCCCCGTCGCCGAATTATTCCTAATCCGATTACGAAATATTTGAAAAAGGAAACGTCCGAGGGACCTACGGGCAGCACGTGTGACCGTAATTAATGCGTGCCCTTGACACGCGTGGTCCGGTTATCCATAGGCGAGCCCAATGCCAGAATAATTAGAGGCGGGAAGCTACGAGCACATCCACGGAACGGATCGTTCCTGCCGCGGCATCGATATCAAACGCCGCTTATCTCTGCCCGTCTCAAGGACAGGGAACGCCGAACTCGGCGGAATAATCGCGAGCGTTTCGCATGCGACGCAGAAACGGCGGCATTCCTCTGGCGAAGCTGAAAGCGATTTAATCGGGACTTGCGACGGCTTCTCCGCTGGGAAGAGTGACTTTCGATCTCCGTCTCACCAGCGCGACCGTGCCCCGTATTTAAGTAAACATTTATCAACCGCAAATGGAACCCTCGTTCGGAATGGATATGAAATCGAGCGTGCACCCTCCCGAAACGATCGAACTCCCTTGTTTCTCGATACCTCTTGCTGACAGGGAGGTGGTACTATCGATAAGAGCAGTTTGAATACTTTGAAGCATAACTGGAGCAGCTAATTAACTTGCACCTGAATAAGGGTTGCGCGTAGATTTAAAATGCAAACTCTAATTTGAGAAACGACCAGTGCGTTTGAAGTTCCTTCTTTGTTCAGACAAGTAAACACGTCGTTTCTCAATTATTCCCGCAACATTGTAATTAGTCTGACTCATATTTGGCATGAGAACCGAAGGCGCGTGCCAGCCACTGGGAATCGTTATTGCCTTTGCAACGAGGCTTGGTCGATCGTGGACAAGCATCTTGTTTATCTCGAATGCCCCATCTATCATCCTTGGTCACGACGGCGGTTAATGAGGCGATTTATCGTTCCTCCACGAATTCTCATAGAACACCCATGAAATTTCGTATTTCCTAGCCAAGGTTCCCTATCTTCTCCCGTCACCAACGAAACGAATAAGGGGGTATTCTCGTCTAGAGGGACCGGATCCTCTTCCTCGACGCACAAGAAAGGCTACACAGCTTTCACCAATTAGCACGATTCACGCGTATTTAATAACGCTTCGGTAAGTTGTAAAAAAGAGTTTCAGCCATATATAATAATAATTAACGGAGATATGGATTTTTCATGGCGGTGCGCGCGATATCTCAATTCGTAGTAGCTTAATCTGGTACATCTTTCTCGTAGACCTTCAGAAAACGTATCATTCTAGCCGGCAGCAGAATCGAGTCGAAAGAGTTTTTCTTTCACGCGTTGATGGCCGTTTAAAGACGAAAAAAGACGCCAAAAATGAGTTTAAATTCAGAGTCTTGCCAGTTTGTGAATTCATTATTTTTTTTTTATAAATCTGCTGGGGACTCTAGCCGCACTCTTACTGATTAAGAATCCTTTTGGTTTTTTGCTTTTTTTGCTGACGCTTTAGGATATGATCCATATCTGCATTAATTATTATTATATATGGCTGAATATTTTTTTAGAATTTAAAGGTCAATAAATACGCGTGAATAATGCTGATCGGTAAAAACTGTGTAGCTTTGTTGGGCGTCATCCCCAAAGAAAGGCAAAAAATTGGCCTTCTAGACGAGAATATCCCCTTGAGAGATTACCGCAGCCAGTGAGGTCAGAAAAAGAACGATTCTTTGGGAATTTATTACAGAGATTACATGGATATTTTTATGCAAAGGTTTTTGTGTTCAGATGAGGAACACTTTAACAGGTTATTATATTATTGTTTTGGTGTCAAAGTATTTATTCACTGCAAAATTACAACTGATTTCCCGAAATGGGTTTTTGGATTGCGGTGACCACGACCTCTCAAGAACCGCTGCACCAATCTTTCTGAAACTTTGTAGGTTTCTTCTAGACACTGGAATTTAGTCTTTAACCGAAGCATTTGCTTTTCCAATGCATAGTTTTTATTTCATGGGTGAAAAGTGATTAGCCTCAAGCTCGTGCGACACTCGCGTAAATGTTCAAATAACTTAGAATTATTTTGTTGTAACTATAGTACAAACGTGACGCTTACAACAATAAGAAAGAAACGAAATGAGCAGAAATGGGGAGATGAGCAGAAATCGGGGCATTCACCTTACCGTGTTTCCCAATGAAACGCATGTGTCGCGCAATTCAGAAATGAAAATCTCGATTCTCCGAGCTTCGCGCTCTGGCTGAAGAAGCGTCGGAAGTGAGCCGTTCAATTAGTCGACACCGTTGTCGGTCCTCGAGGCGCAGTGACAGTGGGCCACCCTCCCCTGTCGGACCTGCCAGACTGAGTCGAGAGGCGCTGGGTCAATCGACGATCCACGTGCTGGAGGGTCGCGCTTGCACGGTATGGCGACAAAAGCAGCCGATGACCCTTAGAGGCGTTCGCGGGTTGTGCAACACGGTCGAAACGATATGTAGGTCGCGTCTAGTTGTCCCGGCACGTCGCCTCGACACGCGACAAGCAATTACGTCAACGCCACCGGCGTAGAGCTAATGGCCGAAAAACTGTTAACTGTACGCTCAGATGAATTCGATTCTCATTACGTTACAGCCACCCCCAGTCGACCAGCCGCGCGTGTAATTCTTTGTTACGTAACGTCGCGGTAATAACAGCGCGCAAGTGCCGAAGGAGCCAAGCGGCGAATAAATTCTTCGTAATTATCGAAGGGAATGAATATGATCAGTGGCAAAGAAGCACGGTGAGAAAGCAGCAGGGAGCCGCTGGAGTATCGCCTCTTTGTAGGGATTATCGATAGCGGTGCGTGGCGCGCTAATTAAAATTCCGCAAACAATTGCGAAGGGGAAAGCGATGATATATCAAAGTGCATCGTGAACGGAAGATCTTAGGCGATGAAATATAGTTTGTTTATGTGAGTAATAAGGGAAAGTGGGGTGAACACGAACGCGGGATAATCGCGAATGCGATGGTTACGGCGCTTTAATAAATAAAAACGATGTTCCCTCTCCACTAGCTGATAGTTTAGGTCGTATCCAACGCCGGGCAGAAAGTAATAAATACAGAACGCTGATGCTATTCAAGATAAACACAATTTATTATTTTCATCGTGCTTCAAGTAATATTTTGTCCATTTTCAATTGCATGTTAATTACTGCTGAATTAATGATACAATTGGTTTTTTTTAAGCTGAAATGAAGCACTTTTTTACCAACCATTTTGTGACCAAAGCGTTGCTTGAATCATGATTCTAACCTCTGAAATAAATTCTTTTTTAGTTTTCGATGTCGTGGGGTATTGACGAACAAATCGGATGGGGTAATCTCGAATCTTCGAGATTAGCAACGTTAACCGATTTTAATGAAATTTTCAGCATGTATAAAACTTACTTAAATCTACAAACGGGTTTTTTGAATTTTCATTACAGGCTCAGAAAAAAATTTGAAAAAAACGACCTTCACTATTTTCAAACACGTCACTTAGAAAACTAATTCCGCTAGCTTCTAAAAAAAACTCAAGTCGTTTCGACCAATTTTAAAAAAGTTATGCGATTTTAGAGTGTCAACTTACTTTTGTATAAAACTTACTTAAATCTACAAAAGGGATTTTTCAATTTTCATTACAGGCTGAGAAAAAAAAGTTTAAAAACCAACCTTTACTATTTTTTTCGATATTCCAAACAATTACCATTTTTTTTCTAACGCACAAGAATTTGAAAAATACATTAGGTATAGGTTGTAGCAACATTTTTTATGGATCGACCGTTGAAGTCGCGGTTTCTGCGATATTCAGCACTCTGTTCGCGATTACCCCAGGGCAGTCGAGTAATCACTAACACCAAGGGTCTTGCTTTTCCACTATAAAGTTGATTTTTCTTATAATTTTCCAAAAATTCGCCACGGCACTTTATAGATGAATAGTTTAACTGTGCTTGTGAATAATAAACAAATTCATTTCTCACATAGTTCTCGTCTTGTTTGCTTTTTTTGCTTAGGTGTTCGAAATTGCCCCACTCTGCTCTGAGTGTTATGAATCTCTGAGTGTGTTTGTAAGTGGGCCTGTGAGTTTAGGAGGAAAGTGAAAGGTGTGTGCTGTGAAAATAGAGGTCGGAATGGAGAATGCTGTCCTTAGCGGACAGTTGATTTTGTCGGGACTGTAGTCTCGGTGTTAGGCTCTTGAGAACGAAAGTACTCGCGAGAAGAGGTGCTCGGGAGCGTTAAGTGCTGCCGCTGGGTTCCCGCTCGTCTGAAGCACAAAGGACCCGCAATTGTTAGTATCAAGCAGCGGCGTGTCGCGCGGTCAATTCATTTCTCTCGATACTACACGTTACCGCGATTCGTTACTAAGATTCCGTGACCTCGAGCTCGTTTATCTGCTCTCGCGAAGAGAGCCGCGCGTATAAATTTCGTAGCGATCGATCGAATGGAATAATTCACGTACCGCGCTGCTTGGCGGATAATTATTTTCGTCTCCGGGCGAGCGATGTAGTACGTGAGCACATTAGGAGCGGCGCACAACTGTTGATAATAAACAGATGACCTTGCCGTGCGTAGAATTGATAAGAATTGTAATTCACGTATCACGGCCTTGCGTATATTTACGGCGCCGCGAGACCTTGGCGGCGATTAACTGGCAACAATTATTACTCCTCGAAATTGCCTCGTGATTCATTTCGAATCGATGGGTCCCCGTTCTTTTCCTCGCCGAGCGTCCCATCTTCCTCATTAACTTTTACGAGGAGACGAGACGAACCAGGCGAGAAGCAACGAGATCGAACTGTCTATCTTTAGCGTAGTCTACAATGTACCTACTGCTGTCGCGGTAGACGCAACGGTTCTCTAAACGCGTGAAACGCGCTAATCGCCGAATAAAACGGAGGAAGCGGTCCTCGTTAATGAGACCGCTGTGAAATGCAAACGCACAGTAGGGCGAGAGTGTAATCCGGCTTAATTTAAGCAAAGCTACGCAACGCCAATGCAGAAATCGCAGGTAAGGTGGATGCACCATTTGTGGCCACTTTAAGATATCGTACCAGTTTTGGTCGCTTCTTAAAAAATATATTTTTCCGCGTAAGCAATAAATGTAATCTTATATTTCTAGCGGTATGCTAAACAAAATATTTATGACGTGAAATTCTCCACGTAATAATGATCTGCGAGTAATTTAAAAATCAGATTATTAAGCACACGGCCAAAAGCAGCGCAATGGCCACAAACGGTACATCTGTAATGTACTGACCCTTTCTTATCGTTTTTCTCCGACTTTCTCTGTAAATATGATTCACACTAATTACCCAAATGCTGCGTAAATGCAAATACTGCTTGATCTCTGCTACCCATCGTTATCTTAGCCAATGCGTCACCTATCCAAGATCCTGCAATTCTGCCCTATCCCGTCATCCCCTCTCTTACATTCAGAAACCTTTAAAACCCATCGCAGTCCCTTATCCTACAGCATTACTATTCCAAAAGCCACCAGTGTCAGTCACGGAGTCAAGTTAAAACAGTTGAATCTCCAATATTCTTACTTTAAATTGAATAAATATCTTTATAAGTATTATTCGTAAAAACGACGGTTTAAATTATCCTTGTGTCCATTACACACCTACCCTAAACGCGTCGCCTGTGTTCCGCGCCTGAGAGCAGGCAGCTCTGAGAATTCGCCTGGCAAAACTGTGACACTTTCAAGATTTGTGTGCAGTGGTAACTCTCGACGATCTTATCCTTCCTCTATGAAACCGAACAAACGCTTTCTCAATATTCCTTGTGTGGCCAATTCAGCTAAATCCGACTGTGGTTTAAAACCCCCTCGAATCTTGGCAGCTGTCGAATGAAACCGCAAGCGTTACGTAAAAATCCCTCGCAGAGACCAATCAGATTCGACGGAAGAATAAACTTAATAAACCAAACGTTATCCTGCCGATCGATACCGATCTCCAGCCTCGTTGCTCCGTTGCCAGCAGTCGAGGCCAGAAGATCAGGTGAAACCCAACCGGTCCCGATGGCTTTTCACGCCAAAGTCGTTCGCCTGAGATCCAGGAAGATGAACAGCGGCTAGACGAGGCCACCGCGGTTTCACAGGCTAACTCTCTCTTCTTCGGTCGGGTCAGCGGGTCACCCACGCCTCGATTACTCGACTTCTCTATCGGAGAAGCGAACAGGAGGCCCCCGGTGGTCGACGGTTGCGACACCGCGACCATCGGGCCCACCGCTTTCAGGCCTCCCCCCACCGCCGTCGCGGCAGTGGGTCAGAACGGCGCGCTGGATCGTGCACTTTCTTCGGGACTCTTACTTTTCTTCGCGTCGCGCTTCTTGGATCAACGACACCGTCGCCTGATCCAGGAAGATGAGACGGCAACGGTGAACTTTCTCCGCTCGAGCGGCTTGTAACGAGTCTGGTTTATTGTAACGAGCCTCTTCCCGCCGTGGAGAGAAATCAAACTCTTGTTTACGGCCGATGTATCGCGTGTTAGGCGCAGCCTGCGCAACAGCCGCTTGATTTATATCCGCGGCGCGTGAATCAGAAAATTTATTCACCCCCTTCTACTGAGCCGCGATGCTGGCTGATAGAGAGACCGGGCATCGAGTAGTTTCTTGTGTCGAGACTCCTAGACACAGATTGCGAATCTCTTGTTATCGATAGGCTCGGGCTGTATCGCGCGGTGAGGAGGGTGGTTATCTTGGTGGATTGGGATCGAGCGGGATAATAGGTGTCGATTTTAATCGAAGCCTTGAAGGTGTTCGATCTGTGCGTGGGGTTTTATAATTTCTTTCGCTTCGTGAGCTTTGGAACGCTGGGAATTTATTAAGAAACAATTCGTGAGTAGGGTGAACTCGGGTAAGTCCGTGATGGTTTTAGAATTTGTCTATTAATTGCTAATATTTAGATATTCTGAAAGTGAGTCTGGGATATATTTATATTATTTTATATTATTTTACATTATTTTACATTATTTTATATGATTTTATATTATTTTATATTATTCTATATTATTTTATATTATTTTATATTATTTTATATTATTTTATATTATTTTATATATGAAAATATTTTATATTATTTTATATATGAAAATATTATTTTATATTATTTTATATATGAAAATATTATTTCATATTATTTCATATTATTTTATATTATAGTTATTTTGTGCATAATCAATCGTCTCATGATCGTTAGATGTCTGAGACGTAAGGAAACACTGTTTCTGTCATCGACCATAAAAATTTCTCAAACAGCGCAATCAGAAACGCAGTTTCAGGCACACGAAAAATAAGAATTTATCCACTTTTCATAAGCAAAAATAACACTGATGCCTTATTGTATGATAATTTCAAGAGTAAGACTCGTTAAAGTGTCATTTCACCATCACTAACCTGCATTTTGAACTTTCCATTTATCTTCTGAAATACATATAATTCATAAACAAGCGATCGTCCACAACTAGCACGAGAAATTTCACGAATAATGCGCTGCTGGAACAAAATGCTCTCTCACTCTATCACTCTAACTTCAACTGACTAATTATTTGACCACAACATAAACTAGAAGAGCAACGCTGTCTGTCAGTGTTTCTTCCATCTAAATTGAGTCAGGCAATTTAGAGTTACAGACAAATGAAAAAGTATCACGGAGTAACCTGTACCACGAACTTACCCGAGTTTATCCTAGATCTCAAGCTGTATCTTCTCCCATTAAAGACTCGCAGCACCTTTCATTCAAACTTGATCTGCATTTATCCGAAACCGAGATCAGCGTCCGGTATTAACTACTGACCGGGTTGTGCAACTCGGTGGGACAACATGATTCGCTAATAAAATAATCGAGGATCATTTGAGAGATCCCCAGCGCGTTTGTAAAAGACTGATCAATCAAAAATCGAAAGACGAAGCAAAGTGGACGATGAATGTCGAGGGAATCGACGATAAAAAGGAAAAGACAATAGGCTGTTCTACCTAAGTAGTATTTTCTGAAGAACAGAAATAGAAAACTTGCGTGGGACAGTTTCTCCACAACATTCTCTTGTACTGTGTCATTTTTCACGCGACTCAAGCTGAAACGACAGTAACGAGAGTTTTTGGACTCGAATGAGACCTACATCGGAGGAACCGCGCGAAAAAAAAAGCGACAACGCTCGAATGGAGGTTACAGAGTGAAAGACCACACCAGCGAAAACGAAAGTTCTGCCACTCGTTCTACTTTCCACTACGGGCGCGTGGGTAATTGGGTCGGTCCTTTTTCGTGGGATACATCCGCGCTACCGATCCCTAAATCATCCAACGAGTCCTTCCCACTGAGAGCCGAAGTATATGAAATACGAAACGAGTCGTTCCTCGGCGGATGGGGATTTACAGAAATTGTACTCTAAATAACAAATAAAAATATAAAACAGCTGCACTGGGGTGACTAAATAATTACTTCAAAATTCCAGAGAAATATCCCCGAATCAAATAACACTTCGCATTAAAGGAAAACTTGAGAAATCGACAAAAATCACTTCTCCATTTCCCCCCCTATTAATATAATATAATAATTCTTTATTGCACAGTGGACTTTACAATAGAAACCATATAAAAAAAAGCGAGAAAGAGAAAAAGGAAAAAGGATAGTTAGATTCGAATAGCACGTATAACACCAGAGGAGTGCAAAAGGCGAGGTACTGTCAGCTGTTATTAACCTTACCATTTAAAGCTGCTTAAAACTAAAGCTAACACAATAGAGTACACGACAAGTAAATGTAGACGGCCAAATAACATAATCAGAAGTAAGAACTAACATCGTATGCGTGTTGTTGGAAAATGACAAAAGTAAAAGTTAATAATTAATTGTTAATGCTGATTAGCGAAAAATAGTGTCGCTGCATGCTTGAAGGGTGCGAAAGAGGTTACAGAGCGAATTTCACACGGTAGTGAGTTAAAGTAAAAGGCGGAACAGTAGGAAAAGGAGCCGTAAAATTTAGTGGAGTGACAGGGAGGAACTATTGGCGCTGTATTAAAGAATAGTATAATTAACACAGGTCCAAAAAGGCCCAACCATCGACTTCCGCGCGATCACTCGAGCCGCCCTCCCTCCGAGGGTTAATCCAGCCCCAGGCTCCCAACCGCGGATCTGATCCTCGTGGCTCTATTCCATTAAAAGCGACATTTCGTATGCCACCATCAAGCAGCCTCCTCCGTCCCAATTTGAATACTGGCACGGCACAAGGAAATGCTCGCAGAATTCCCCTCCCCCCGTAAAAAATGGGGCTGGTTACGAGACGACCGGCCGACTCGTGGCTTTCCTACGTTTCAGTATGATTGCCAGCCAGACAATCGGACGATGCAATACGCGATAGCGGCGGTGCACGATGCAACGTGCCCGCGGCTAACGACCTGGCCCAGGATCATTGCTCCAACCAGGAAACGAAACGAACCGCCGCGGAATTGCACGTTTTCTCGCGATCGTGGCGGCGGAAAGTGTGTCGCCCCTTAAACGGGGAGAAGCACAATGCTGTTAACGGCGCGGCGCGGCTCGTTAACGCGCCACCACCGGGCTAGAGGGCGACTTAACTGGGGGGGTAACGATCGGGACTTGGAGTCTTCGAAACCGCTCGGCTCGCTTTGCCGCTCGGTTAATTAATCTCGTTATTAGAAACGAGGGAATTCGCGAAGCCCTTCGTCGGGGATGTTGATTAATTCAACGATTTAGTAGCGACTCGTCTGTAGATTTCTGTGCACGTTTAACGCTGTTGTTCACTTGCTTAGCGTTCGATGGCTTTCGCGCGCGCTAGGACTCGAGCGGCGGGCTGCATTCTAAAGGGAGCCAGTGCGGGCGCAGAAACGCTGCACTTTCTCCCTAGTAAAAGTAAAAGTTTCGCCAGCTACACGGTGCGGCGGCGGATGTTCTAGCAAGGCGAGCTGCAATCGGGAGTAGCGCCCGTTGCTTTCTATTATTGCAAGAACGTCAACCTCTCCCTCGCAGCGTTTCATTAAGGCGGGATGATCGCGGTGGCCGGACTTTCGATTATGCTAAAACCTCTAGCGCCTCGCAGACCCGGCATTACGCCGCGACGGCAATCTCGAGGGGCCAGGCTATCCTTCGCAAACCCGGTGATCACGCATCCTGCGGCAATTTGCCGGCGTTTCGGGGTGGAAAGCATCCCCGGGATCCTCCGTCGCGCCATAGACGCGATATTAACGCAACAGGCGTCCGCCTAATCATCCGACCGGCCCTCATGAGCCGAGAACGTTAGCTACGAGCTGAGAATTGTATTTAACCTGAAAATTATCGGGTCGGCGACGAGGTGGCGCGAATTCGCCAGGCGCATCTGCTCCCGGGAATATTACCGTGGGACGGTTAGGGGCTGATCTCTGTGCAGCCAAAATGGAGGTGCCCGAGAACCGCTTTGCATGAGAATTCTCTGCCTTTGGAGAACGGAAGAGAGATAGAGACAGTCTCAAATTCGAAGATCGTGGGATTTCGAAATGGTCTAGCATGCTCTGAAATAGTGATACGAGGCTGGAAAATAATTATACGACAAGCCTGAGGCACAGTAATTTCTGATAGAAATTAGTTCACTCCCTCTTTGTTGAAGCCAGATCGGAATCCTAATATATACAGCAGAAAGGGATATACTTCCGAGTGACCCCAGTGGCCGATCGACACGAGGCTTGAGGGGATGCGTGGGGAGGGGGTGTGGACCCTAAATCTAAAATTGTAGCTTCGGGAATTTATTAGTTTCCGAAATAGTAATAAAAAATTATTGTTAATTTTTGTTTTACAAAGTACTTTATCGAACTGCATATACGCGGCCCTAACGAGGTTTCATCCTGCCCTCCCTCCAAATTGTCCTACGGACAGCTGGACGCGTTCCCCTTACCTCCGCGTGCCTCTGCGGCACTTAAATGGCATGCATATTTAGCTGAAATTCAAAGCCAATTTTCTCGAAAACGAAGCGCGATATTAAAGAATTGTATTCTATATTTTCGTCTTATTTCGGCCTGTAGAATCACCCCCTAGAGTATTGCCTGTCAATAAAGTAATAGGTATTCACCCTGAATGATAGGGTGGATCGCATTTTCAAGTTTCTGGTTGAAATCTCCAAACTTACGTCGCTTTACGCGCCCCCTGCACTAATCTAGCCCCAACGAATACTAATATCCAGAACAAGTTGGAAAGTGGAATGCGTAGTGTCGGAATAAGTCAACACAAATACTAAAACTTTTTTTATTAATATCTCGTAAACTAATAAATTCCCGAAGCAACAATTTTAGATTTAGGGTCTAAACACACTCCCCATCCCTCCCCGCAAATCTCGCGTCGATCGGTACTTCCATTCGGAAGTACGGCCGCAGAGAGTTTATATGCTTGTCCGTCACCTAAAACCTTTCGAACGGTAAACTCTGGGGTGACGAAACGTACGTCAGCTCGTTATGCCCGGCTGATCCAGCGAAATAAATCAGAATCTAAATTCCCAGGGAAGCAGAGCTATTAATACATAAGCACAAAGTTTGGGCTGGATAAGAATCTCGTCGCCAGAGAAGCCCCAAGCCTGCCCTGGTTTTCGAATTGGATTTGGGTTGAAGGGAATGCTTGCAGAGGCACGAAAGAGAAATCATGCTACTTAAGAATCAATCCATTACCGCGAATGGCGCAGCTTCGACGCCCTTTTAGGAATTTAAAAGGTTTTAAGGAAACCACTTCGAGTCGGTGAACGTAAAAGCTTCGTGTACGTATACCGAAGCTGCGCCGCGGGGAATGCGATTTTCCCGTCTCGGTCTTCAGGTCCCATCGACGACAAAAACGGTCGATCGATATTCCACGGAGAACAACGGCGATGTTCCCAGAAAGCTTCGGACAAAGAAGCCGGCAACGGATCCGATAGCGCAGGTCAGTTCTATTTGCGTGCGAGTTCCTTCTTTTTCCGTGAAAGTGGAACCAATGGGCCGTCGGAATTCTTTGTGTAAAACAACACCGCCAGAGGTTCGGAAAACACCTGAACATCGGTGGGTCGAGAGTTTCTCATACATAAATCGAAACTATTTCGTATGAGGTGTGCTTTGGTAGAACTCGCGATCTTCTATTCGTTATTCATAGCAAACTACTTAGGTTTACTGATTTTATAAAAAAAAATTGTTTATTTATTTCTTTTTCTGAAAATGGGCATAATCATCTGGATTAGCTAGGCATAATGAGCTGGAGCATATTTCGTGACCCGAGAGTTTAGGGTAGGTGTACCGTTTTTGGCCATGTGCATAATTATCTTATTTTTAAACTGCTCGCAGATCATTATTACGTGGGGAATTTCACGTCATAAATATTTTGTTTAGTATACCGCCAGAAATATTAGGTTTTATTTATTGCTTACACGAAAAAATATTACGTTTCTTAAGAAGTGGCCAAAACTCGTACAATAAATTAAGGTGGCCACAAATGGTGCATCTACCCTACCGTTCGAAAGTTTTTAGCCAACAGATAAACACACAAACACTTTCTGCTTTGTATATCAAGATTCTATGTGTTATATTTTGTAGATATGTTTAGCGAGATTATCGCTAGACTGTACGTGCAATATTTTTCACCCATTTCTGACATTCCCCTCCCCTATCTACGTTGCTTAAACACCGGATTACTTAATTGATTCAAGCAGATTTAGGCGAAGTCTAATCTTCTCTGACTCGCGTAGCGAACAGTGGACACCAACGTTTCCGTAGTGTAGTGGTTATCACGTGTGCTTCACACGCACAAGGTCCCCGGTTCGATCCCGGGCGGAAACATGTTCCTTTTTTTTTTGCCTTTGAAAAGTTACGCTATTTGCGAAATGTAATTTCCCTAAATACCAAAGTACTAATATTCTGTCATAAAATAAGCATAAATAGCTTTTCTGTACTTTGTATTTTAAATAAAAATTAACATAGGTACTATGCGATACTATTAAGTGTAGCTTGGAGAATGATACAGCTCCTGACCCATTTGATTTTAAATAAAAAATGGGAAGGCAGCAATATTAATACGCAGAAATACTGTACGAAGTGTTATATTATTCGACTGGTCCAGAGCCAGATGGTGAAATTATTACAGGAGTAAGAGGAAGATTAATTGGACGCTAGTACAAGGTCCACTGTCATTCAATATGAAACCAGAGGAGCATGAAAGAAAGGATGGGAATACTGTGGGAGGACACCTGTTCGAGGAATTCCTAGAGGACGGTGTTCCCGAAACGACGAGACTCCGTTTGCAAAATTCCTCGTAGGGTCGTAGGTGGCTACTCCCCCGGTGAGGACGGTCTTTGTGTTGCAAGAGAGGATGCGTTCATGGTATAAGGCCGGTGGAGTCAGGGCATGGCAGAACGGGATGTCTCAAGGTCGGTTAGGCACAAGGGCAGCTTCAGTCTAGCCTGAACTCGACCGCGCCCTTCGAGGTCGTGCCATCTCGTTCCCACACGGCCAGCATTCGTCCTTTTTCTGCTCTCTCCTGCTTTTATTAATTGCCTGTTAACTGTCCTTGCTTCCTTCCACAGCTGGCTGCCCCAATTGAAATTAATTCGAGCCCTGTCCAACTCTCGACCACTCAAAACTTCACGGATTACAGGTTCCCTCAGTGACGTTAGCATTATCTTCTGAATTCACTCGAAATTCGGAGACCCCGCGGACCATGTCCGTAACGCCCCATTAAATTGACCAGCAAAACGCTGTACACTGTTAAACGAAATAACTCCGCAACACTTCTGTCATCTACTCCTTCGATCAACCCCTATAATCCTAACCTATCATGTACCAACAGATTTTTAAATTGAAAGACCTACGAAGCCCAGCAGTCTAAGCAACCATTCATCCACCGAAGCAATCAAACTAATTTACCTAAAAATCCAGTAAGTTCCCAAGTCCCCGCAGCGATTAGCAAAAATCCCCTCTGATCGATCGCTCCATCCCTCAACGTCGCTCTAAAGTCTAAGGAAATCCCCTCGGAGCCGAAAAATCACTCGGAACCATCCACCCCTCCCGCGCGTACGTCCGTGGGAAATTGAAACTAGCCAGCTCCGGGAGTAATCTCGTTGCTCTTAATCGGCAGGACCTTGATCCGTTCGTCGTTCCCTGTCGCGCGCCAGACGATTATGAAGCGATTCCAAGCCGTCGGAGGGGGGGCTACACGCCCGTGGGCTTATCTGCCGCGGCCGGCGGGCAATTAATTGAACGACAATGGTCGCCGAGCTTCTCGCACTAATTAAGTCTGACCTCTGGGATCAGCGGCGAGCCTTCCGAGCAAGGTCGCGCGGCGATCTCATTTTTTCCACCATTTCACGGATCAGCGATGTTTCTCTACTTCGATCGATCGACTCCTCCCCGCTATACATAACCCCGGTCCCCGGCCGAGGCGCAGGAATCCTTAACGACAAAGAGACCTTACCCGCCACTTTGCCTGCCGTTCGAGCCACGGACTTGGCGTTGCCCAAGGTCGGCGAATTTAAAGATCCATGAATAGACCCCCGAAGTGTTTCAAAGAGACTGGACGCGCAAATAGGATAAATAAGCCGCTGCCTCCCGAAAATAAACCCCTCTCTTTAAAGTAAATAAACTTTGTCTTCCTGTTGTCCGGGATCCCCCCGAGCACAGCTGTGCAGGCGTAGCGCTTGTCCATGCCGCTCGAGTACTCGTTAAAAATGAATGCCCGCAGGACGAGGAGAAGGAACTCGCGCCGAGAGGAAGCAACGTCAGAGCGCGAACTTCGTGCTGGTATTTCCGCCAGTCTCGGAAGGCGCGCTGGACTATCGGTGTTCTGGGACTCGACCAGAGACTTCCTAGGAACGGCCAGGAGCCGGTTAGTCGCGAAGGGCAACGCTTGCTTCGTTTCACTGGCTCCGCGACAGAGCGGACGGGGGCACGTGAAAAGCATCGTTAATTAAACCGCGACGCTATCTAGCTTTCCCGATCTCGCCTCGTGACCGCGTGAATCGGGTCTAATTGTAAGTGCCCACCCTTTCGCAGCTGCTATCAAGGCCACGACCTCCAGCTTCGTATAGAGAGCGATGCACGCACTATTAGGCACACGCCATGCACGTGCATGCGTACGTGCAGCCTAATCTGTGGGATGCATCGCCGTGCCAGGGCTGGCTCGCGGCAGCCATGCGCCACCAACTAGCGTGGCGCATCTGCGGGCAGCAGAAATTTGCACAGAGATTTTGATTTTAGTGACAGTGATGGAGGAGGAATTTGCGAGGCATTAAATTCGTCGGGAGCTGGAAGAGAACGTACTGAGGTGGAGTGGTGTAGACTGCTACCCTGTTCGAGTCAGACATCCTAACGACTTTAAAACGATCGGTGAAGAGGTCTATCACTGCAAGGTGTCACACTCGCACCCGAGACACTTCATGGAAGTTAACTGAAAGGGCCCTCCTCGACGTATGAGTTTCTGCAAAAAAGTGGGGTCCGAAAGAGGTGGGAAAATATTTCAGCAACGCTACGTGATTTGAACCTGAAAAGTGTCCCTGAAAACTGGCAAATTTTATATAACGACACTCTCATTTAACGTCGCCAAAGTGTCTCCGATGATTGGTCAGCCAAACATCCCCTCGCAATCCACCAGCAAGAAATGATCCCCAAAAATGTAACCTCTGACTATCCTCCCAATAGGGGTGTCCGATTCCGATTGGATTCTTCAGAAAATCGATTCTTTTGGTTAAAAGATCGATCTTTTGAATCGATTCTTTGGTTCAGATTTTTTTTTTACTCTTATAATTCGATTTTGATTCGATTCTTTGAGGCGAATCGAACACCCCTACCTCCCTGCCCCCGTCTCGTCCTCGCAGAAGACGCCGCCGTAAAAATTCCGCCCCTGGAGCGTCGGCCGGGAGAGGGTCCCGAGGGTGAAGAGGCGGCCGATCCCCGGCGAGTTTCAGGCTGCGAGTAAGCCTGGAACGGGGGCCGGAGAAAAAAAGGGCCCGACCGCGGTAGTAGTGGGCAGCAGAGAGGCGAAGGGCCGGCAGCGAAAGGGGAGACAAAGAGCCGAGAAAGAGGGAGTCGCGTTTCTCAGCGCGGACTGGCACCGGGTACGCTCGCTCCGCTGCTGACGGGGTGAACGTACGACGGTAGACGCAAAAATCCCTCCAAGGTCGGTGCATCCCTATCGGTACCCCGTGCGTTCGTCTGTCCGTCTGTCCGTGCCACGGTTGACCGTCCCTCGACCCGCCCCCTCGGCCCCCACTCCCGTCGACCGTCCACAGTTATCCCTTCCAATTGGCCAAAATCGCCGGCTCGATTCAGGGATGTGCGACCTGCACCTCTTCACCGAGGACGCGTCCGAGGCACGAAAAAATAGAATGCAAAAATCCATTGCTCCCTTTGTCGCCGGAGACTATGGGACATCTCGCTTGACCCTGTCCCCTCGAGTACCGGGTGTGTAAATATACGCTTGCGCGAGGAGATTGGATAGATCGCCGAGGGATTCTGCTCGGGCGTAGCGTTAAGGGGGTATTCTACCCAAAAATTCTATTTTTTTTTGTTTCATTTTCTAATATTTTTTAGGGTTTCAAAAATATGTCTCTAAAACATTAAGGTGAAATTCGAAAAACTCCCAGAGTTATAGGGGCTTAAGAGGCTATGACTGCCAGCAGAGAAGAGAGAGCTGCCCAACGTGATTTTTTTGAAGCTCAGGAAGGTCTCCTCTACGGTCCTGGTATACCAGATTAGGGATAAGTTGTATAAATTAGTTGTTATCTACCGCAACTTCAGTCGCATAGGTCGTACTGCATGAAAAACTTTAAACGCGTTCTTCTCGAAACAATTTTTTTAGATCGGGCGCACATTTTTCTCAAAAACTACTGGACCGATTCAGCTAAAATTTGACACACATTCAAAGTGAACGTGTACCTATAGCCGGAGCTAGAATTATATCAATAGTTTTAATACAACCTTCCCCACATCTTGTTTTAGCTCAAGAAAAGTCGAAAAAATCGAATATAAATTTTTAAACAGCTGCGATTTCGGTAACAATGTCCGGACTTGGTTACATCTAGTTCGGGCGATAACTACACTCATATAGATTAAAAACATCTTTGGTACTTTTGTTTCAGATCACTAGGACGGCCGCAATTCGTGCGCCCGATGGGGTCGGTTTTCGATGACATGACCTGTGCTTCGGCGTGTAACTTCTACAAATTTCAATATAATGCATTCCAAAAATTTGTGTCGATAGTTCAAACACTAGTAAATATGTGTGCAAAACCCCTGCCCTGTAGGTGCGATAGGTTTTCCAGAATTAATTTCCAAATATCACCTTCAAAAACGAGTGTCTAGACTAGAATACCCCCTTAAAACGGATACCATTAGGAGCGTCGAATAAAAAGATACCTGCGCACCTCTCGTATCGCCTGAGCACTCACTGCTATCAGACCTGCACCCTTGTTCTATTTCCGAACGAGTGGCTTTCTCGCACCCAGGGTGTCGGTCGCTTCAGACGGCGTTGCTGGGATGTCGAAATGCACGAGGATGCGCGCGGTCTGAATGGGTGAGCTCGCTCGCGTGATCTCGGATGAATGGTCGGGGAAAGGGACAGAGTCGTTGAAGGTGTTCGATGACTAGCCGCGCTCGTAAATCGTGGATGAAGACGCGAGGCGACGGCGGAACGCGAATTTATTTGTTTATGTATTTGCACTTGGCCGCGAGAATTCAAAACCACCGACGAGAAAGTCTCGTCCTCCCTTGCGGGGAAGCACGAAGGATGGATAAAAGGAGGTGGGAAAAGGGAAGAAGAGGCCGGGCGACCTGTGCACCCCGCCGCCAGTAATTTGCGGTTCGCCGGGGCACGTGGCTAGGCGTAGCGCGGTAAATTAAAATTTCCCGTCGCGGCGAACGATAGGGGAGAGCGGGGACAAAGGTAACATTTTTCACATTTGGCCTAGCCTACAATTACCTTTTGTATGTTTCTTGGTCCATCTAAAAAAAGATATTTATAAGCAAACTTATAAGCCGTGTAGGCGACGTATTTTCTTTTAAATTAAATGCAATGTTCACTAGAAACTACTAACTGTACAATTAAAAAATGTACTTGTGGCCATATATCTTTTATTAAATGTGCATGGTGTCGTGAATTTTATTGTTTCATTTGTTTTTACGATAAATGTCATATTTTAGAATGTAAAAAATAGTGCTTTATCTTTTGAGGAATAAAACAATACAAAATACATTTATAGAAAAAAAATGATCCCAGTGAGAATCGAACCGGTGAAAGTTCCGGTACAAGACCTGCCCTTTAACGCATAAATATCTTTTTTTATTAATATTTCGGAAACTCTGGGGTAGTGGACCCAACATGTGAGACATTAATTGATTTACTACACCTACACTGCAATATATATGAGATTCATCAAAATCCGTGTCCCAGATTTCGCGGCCTCCCCTTCTTAGTTCCGAAGAGGAACGAGCTCCGATACGTTCTTCAGGTACTCGCTTGCTTATTTAGCTCCGGATCACGCGACACCATTGCCGCGTACAGTAGGCAACCGCGCCATCGCGTCGATTCCCAGAGACCGCGTCCAGCCGGCTAACGAGCGACGCTCCCTCTGGTTGCCTGACAATAAAAATAATTCGGCGATGAACGAGGGTAGACGGGTGTTTAGGAGAGGCCGGCCGTAAGATATTTTTATTGGACGTCTGCAGTCTGGATGCAGAGGCGGCCGTTCACCCGTTGCACTCATTGCTCCCGCGGCCAATACGCACGGGATCCTTGCACCCGATCCCTCTTCGACGGCAGCGCGGTGCTCCATCTTCTTCGGCGATTTTCTGCACGCCCTCGCCGGCCGGGCCTTCCTCGCGTGACTCCGGAGCTGCCACTTCCCGGCGACCGAAATACACGACCCGGCAAAAACAGCCGTCTCGGGCGCGAGAACTTCGGATCCTCTGTTGGAGTTCTCGGTAAACACTTGGCGGTGAAAGTGGACGGAGGCGCGCATCTGCGGGCCGCTCGAGGTGCAGCGCGGTGGCTCGGCGAGGGGGATAGGTCGCAGCAGACGGAAGAAGGGTGGATGATTGCCAGCGGATCGCGCGCTGTCGAACGGTAACACCCGCCGAGTCCTCAGACGCCACCGCTGAGTCAGCCGGTACATAAATTCACTGACACCCAGCGCGTATCGAGCCGAATCCCCCATCGGGGCGCTATTAATCTTGCCGCACGTGCACGCCGAAATGCCTCCGCGACGCGACGCCCGGGATTTCGCGCTAAATATTATCGCTGGCTGCCGCGAGCCACTCAATTAATGGCCCGCGTTTCTCTACCGTCCGAGGAGGAGTTTGATAGACTCCGAACGAAATCCTGAGCCGGGCCTCTCCTAGCCGCCAGACACCAGCTGCGCCGAGTTCAGCCGCGAAGCAAAGTTCCTTGCACCCTGCCGGCTCTCAATGTCAAGCCGGAGGCAGCTCGAAAGAGGATGCAGGCGATGCAGTTTACGCGACCACTCAATGGCACTCCGCTGCACGGAGGCGCACCGGCAACCCCTCGTTTACGGTACTCGTTCGCCACTATTTCTGGCGAGTCAACACATCTAGATGAATCGCACGCGTCTCGGACTCCCCTGTATTTCCATCCGCGGCCGGTGTTATTTCAAATTTCCGCGGCGAGTTTGCTTAAACGTTTCGCGGACGGCGCGCTGCAAATTTATACCTTTCGCTGGTCCCTTCCCAGAAACCCGCGCCCACGCTATTTTTTTTTTTTTTTAAGAACTGCGAGCTCTAAACGCACCCACCGCGAAGGACGGTGCGCACGCTCGAAGTAGCCTCTCGATAGAGTGTACGGTTCCTGTTAGACCGACGGGGAATTTAACAAGAAGGGTAAATCGGGGTTCCGATCTCGCCGTTCCAAAGAATGCGCAGTCACATTGATTCATCCGCCGTGAGATGCAAGATTATTGGTGTTACGTGGTATGAGAATTGAAGGTGGCATAAATGCGCGAGACTAGTAGCGAATTTTCTTAAAGAACTTGTATTGCGGGAGCTGGCAAGTCGCACGAGGAAATGCTTGTTAGTTACTTTAATTGTAGGTATTATTACTTGTTCGTGGAAAATTCAAGGGGTCGGGCTTTGAACGGTCTGAGAAGCTTCTGTTAAATCCTTAGTGCTAATTAACTCTAGCGTTATTGTGCCGCTAGAGCAGCTCGCCAGCTTCCTCGTCACTCGGAATCCTCTAATTACGAAGACACTCTGCGGAGATGTCTCGAGGAAATTCTTTTCGACAGGTTTCCCAGCAACTAGCTACTGTTTCCGTCGACGTTTTCGCTGCCAGTGTGATTCGCTAGAGAACGGGAGCTGGGAGCGTTGCGTATGGAAGCTGCTTTAGGATTCCTGTCGAGAATTCGCGCTGAGTAATCTGGACGCGTTTTATGATTCGAAGATCGCAAGGTGGGCGTTGGAAATGGTTGTCCCTTGAATGACAGGGTAGAGATACCGTTGGAGTGTGTTGTTTAGAAAATCTTGGGGTCTTCTATAGCGGACCATGGAAAAGCACGATGGAAAAATGCACCCACCAGTGGTGACCACTGCTAAAAATATCAAGGGGCACGAGTCAGCTCGAGAGCACGCGTGAATCATCTTGATCGAATGCGAGCGGTTCCACGAGCAAGGCCAAGGTCGGAAGTAAATATCGATAGCTAAATTAATGTCCCCTTGTGCCTCGACGCCCACGCGGATTGTTATAAAAAAAAGTCTCGCGCTTGCAACTACACGTGAAGCGTCTAAAATAGAAGCAGAGCTACCCCCTTGCTTATGATAGGGAGGCTGGGATTGTGGAATTTAATCTGGAGCTATGTCTTTCGTTGCACTTTTAACGCTTGGATGATGACACAAATTCTTAAGGGGTCAGTCCACTGGGACGGTTTGGAAGATTAAGCTCTTTTTAAAGGTATTTTTCTCCGTAGATAGAACATATAATGCAACAAATCTTTTTGTTATTTATTAAATCTACTCTTATATTGTACAAAACAAATTTAAAAGAATTATTTTTAATTTGTTTTAAAACTTTAAACGCGATTATCTCAAAACGACATTTTCTCAACTGGTGCAAAAACTGTTCGACCAATCAGTCTGAAATTTTTACAAGCTATTCAGCACATCAGTGGCTATGGCCGGGACTAGGATTATAATTACTGATAAAATATTAACAAAATGGTGGACGTTTGAAGTTTAAGTGTCGAGATACGTTGAATTTTTCAAGCATTTTGCCTTGTGAAAAGTATGAAATGGTTAATCAAAAAAGGTTTCCGTAGTCCCAAGCATAGCCACTGATGTGCTGAATAAAGTGTAAAAATTTCAGACTGATCGGTCAAATAGTTTTTTTGCAATTACCTGGAGCAGTTGAAAAAATGTCGTTTTGAGATAATCGCGTTTAAAGTTTTAAAACAAATTGAGAAAACAATCTTTTTAAATTTTTTGTATAATATAAGAGTAGATTGATAAATACCAAAAAGATTTATTGCATTACATGTTGTATCTGCGGAGAAAAAAAATCTTTAAAAAGAGCTTAATTTTCCAAACCGTGGACTGACCCTTTAACTTTGATTCAAATGCGAAGACTGAATAAATTCGGTTAAATTTTGGAGAATTTAGAGCGGCCATAGTGATCACAGCGTTCGCATAGTTTCTATTTGTTTCCCGTTGTTTATAATCCTTTATACGTCTACCAAAAATTTCTACAACCCAATGCACGAGGTGCACTCGACGAGAACCTGAGCTAAGGCACAGCTCCAATATTCCACCATCTTATTATACGATCAGCACCCCCGCAATTTCACGTACCTTCTCTCACCCTTGAAAGCAAGACGCTCCCCTGACCTTAAACTCCGCCCCCAGTAGCATGCCCTTGGCACGTGCTCGGCATTACCATGCAACGCGTTGCATCCCCTCGAAACGGCATCTGCATCCCCGTGGCGTCTACGTTCACCCGTTAAAATGATAAATTGAAAATCGCGAGCGTACCTCGAATAAGACCGTGGAAAGCAAGTGGTCGTGCCTCTTTAATTTACACGTGAAACGAGATCGCGCGAGTTGGATGAAAATAACGTTCCACGAAAGTGTATCATTAATTGAAAACGAAAAGGTATATAGTCCTCCGTTTCTATCTTCCCCGTGGCTCGCGGACTGGTATTTTGGATATATTCGCATGTTTTATATACTTAATATGTAAAAACTAGGGAATGTCAGAAAACAGCTTCGCCGAGAAAATTAAGTTCAATACTTTAGTCCACCAGTAAAGAAATAAGGATCAATGAATTTAATTTTCTTAAATAATTTCTTGTTCTACCTTGACGACAGAAGCTTATGCTTAGGGAAATAGTGGGGAGATTTTCGTGCGAATGAAGAGCATAGTATGTTCCAATGCAGATTGAATATTTCCTGCTTTTAATTAGCACACCAAATTGCGATGATAATTTCAACTTTATAACACTTTATGATCTGACAGTTCTGCAGTCCCAGTTGCCAGCAACAAAATGTGCTGTAAATCGCAAAATCACGAAAACTGGACATTCCCAGCTTCTCCCCTTACCCTTCAAGTATAGTAAATCTTATATATAAATCTAAAGTATAGAAACGTCAAATAACGCGAGGCTCAGAAGTGTCTCACGTGGCGAGGTCCTCATTGGAACTTCACTGCGTCCGATTACAGAATCGAAGTTGCCTCGTAAATGGACAATGTGCAAATCCATTAGCAAGTGAAGAAGGATGTTTACTGGATCGTCACAATTATCGGTTTCCATTAATAGCTTCTTCTCGAAGATTCCATAGTAAAATCTGGGTTGTTTAATTATAAAGGGCGTATTTCTGTCGACGTGCAATATCGCTAATGTTAGCGAGACAGTATAAATACGATGCGAGAAGGTCTTCGTTAGGGAATACAGCGCTTGGAATTTATATCCCGCTGGATTAAGCGGCTACGTCAAAGGAATTGTTATTCAGAAATCGTAGCGAACGGTATCGCGCACCTCGCTTTATCGAACAAACGAAAGAATACCGTGAGAAATATACGATTCCCTCTCCCGCTGAAGCGAGCACAATCACGGACAGAAGGAACTCGGTTGTGCGCGTAATTGCAAATCTAAAACGTGTCGCGGAAAGTTGCACGGCTGGGGACCTGCATCTGCATAAGCAAATGCACATAAATTAACAGTGATTCTGATATTGACAAAATCAACACGCGCAGGGATCTGCGAGCCTTGAACTCGATACCATTTACTGTAACGTCAAAAAAAAAGTCACCCAGTCGTAACCGAACCAAGTAAACCAAGTTACAGTGAATATCGATTGAGCAACACACACCGATATGCAGAACAATCCTTAACGCGTACGTAAATAAAAGGTTCCCTTCGTGAAACTTCTTCCAGAAAACAACGCCAGGCTCGCAAATCCAATCGATCATTCCGCATTCCCGTTATTGGCGTCAACGGATCGATCGCGTTCCCATAATAGAACGGAGGAGGTAAATCATTCCAAGAGTGGCAGAACTCTAATAAACGAACGGAATTTTACCACCCCTTGTCCTCGATAAAGCCAAGGGAAACACGAGCGAGAGTTCGAACGAAAAATGGAACCCTAACGATTTTAACTTCAACTTGTCAAATTCTATTCTCGGGGTCCTTTTCCCTCCGTACGTCGCTTCGAAGCTTCGTCCGATCGAAAAAAATTCACACCCCCACAGAAACACACTACGTCCTCAAGATTCTACAAAATCTGTTTTGTTTGTTTCTATTTATTTTACATTTTATTTTGTTATTTTATATTTTTATTATATTTACTTTATCTTTGTACTAATTTGCTCTATACTTTGTATCTAAAGGGTTCTCCCGTTAATTTAATAATAATAATATTCGCAATTCCAAATAAATATTCCCCGAAACACCTCCGTTCGAATAACGATCCCTACCCTCGAAGCATTCCAAATGCCCCACGAAGCATCAATCACCAAATAATCTGCCTATCTGCGCGGAGAAGCGTGTCACGCTCGAGGACCTTGTTGCGCCATTCGGTGTTTCCCCGCGAATCCCGTGACCGGCCCACAGCAAGACACCCCGCCGTCTATCCTCCACCGCATACCGAGAACCCGCGAGCGCCCCGATCCGGCAACGATTATACCGCGCGTCAGACGCGCCAAGAAATCGAATGTCCATCGATTAATCGCGAAACCCCTGGCACGGAATCGTCGGCGGTGCCACGAGCGGCGCGGGTCGGCCAGATCGATAGGTGTTCCGCTTGATGGAACGGAGGAGGTAAATCACTCAGATGACCTCCGATCAAACAACGCCAGCGAAACGGTCGCGGTGACCCTCGTCGGTCGGCTCTCACCTCGTTCGAGGACAGATCGATGCCGCGGGCAGTGTCAATGTCAGTCCCAGGGCGGAGATGCAAGGGGGGTTGCACCGCCATTGCGTCACCCTGACGTCAGAGCAACCCTCTACGCCGCTTCGCCGGCCACCCCCTGTCTCTCTCGCGCCCTCGCCGTTTGCCCTTGGTACGAGCGCGGCCTGCCTCCTTCGCCGCTCGCGCCAGCTCCCACTCGGGGTAGGGGGGTGGCCCGCACACACGCCGGCAGGCACACACCGGCTGGCCTTTTCCAGACGTACCTACACGGAGCCGCGCCTCGGCGTCGGTTTTACCTCCGAGGCGGCCCAACCTGTTGATCTAGACGAGAATAAACCCCCAACCCTCATTATGGAAAATACCGGGGTCCCTGGGACGAGCGGGGCAGAGTGCACCGCGATCGATGGACAATGGACATCGAGAGGGCTCGAGTGGCGGCGCTAAAGGGTTCCGCGAGGGGAAACCAGCGACGCTTGACCGTTTAGCTGCGTACGAGGCTGGAGCCTTTGTCCGGTTCTTCGATTCCCCGGCGGATTCTCAGCGGGGAGGCTGACGAGGGAAGATCACCAACCCGGACATTCGGAGGATTATGAAACTCGAGGGATTTGTAAGAGATATACGCCCGAATTCACCCCTGAAGATTCGGCTGTTTTCGGATTCTCTGTTGTAACTCGCGAACTGTAGGAGCCGTAACTTACCAAATCACAGGCCTAATTAAAGGAAGTAATTTTTGTCTTACAGTTCGCGAGTTATAGCAGAAGATTGGAGAATAGCCAGATTCCTAGGGGTCAGCTTCGCCGCTTCAGAGTGAATTTGGGCGGCAAAAGAATTTCGTAATACGTAATATCCTCTACACATTCCCGAAGTTTCATAATCTGTTGAATTTCCGGCTGGGGATCTTCCCTTCTAACAGTTGGAATTATTCTACGGTGACTGTGTTCTAAGGAGTCCCTTTAGGTAATGATTGGAGCAAGTTAAGTGGTCTCGTGGCGATAGTAAATAGCTTCGCTGGAAAGCTCTTCTGGAGGAGCAGTGATTCTAACAGAAATTGCACGACAACGGGCAATCAGATTCTGCGAAGCCGCGGTGGAGATGAGTGGAAGGGAGTGTTCCGAGGGTCGACCAGAGAAGTGGGTTAAATCACGCTCGGGCACGCTCGGACAGACAGTGAAGCTCTCGATATTTGGCTATCGCTGACGGGCACGTTTCCGTCTCGCTGTATGCAGAACGGAATGGCGATACCAAGTGAAACTTCAGCGCGCGGAGTGGCTCCCGACGAGAAGGGAGAGGCTGCTAAGCGATCCGAACTCGCAACGATCCGGCAGAGGAAGCGTACGCTTTTAACGGCGCATCGTATTCTCATCGAAAGAGGTTCCCGGAGTTAAGAACCAAGCGGAGCAGACCGGTGTCGCTTATCCCAGACGAAAGCGGTGCCATTGTCTTCGGCAGAACGCGACACTGGCAATTGCTTCTCCTCCTGGCGAGGGAGGCGACGCGGCGCCGCGCCATACAGACGTTCTAATCGTATCTGCCCGAGGGAGGCTTTCCGATCGACCATTCATTCGTCCAAGGTCGAAGGTACAACGTGGAAACTCTTCCGATAATTGGCTCCGCGCGCCGAATACAAAACAGAGCCGTCGCCTTTGAATCGGCCTCGGTCCCTCAGGACCCCGTTCGCAGATACGATAGACTCGAGAAAGAAAGGCAACGGGGCGAGTAATTGGGCTCGCAAGATGCAGCTGATGAGGGCCAAGGCCGCCGTCGTCCGAATGCGGAGGAGGAATTAAATGGATTCCGGAGGAAAGTTTATCGATCTCGCGAAAGGAGCGTGGAAAGAGCGGAGGTGCTCGCCAGGCATTCATCCGCAAGAAGGATCGTGGAAGGAAGAAGAGAAGAGTCTGACGGGAGGAGGATCGCGACAAGGACCCCGCAGGATGCGAGCAGAGGACCTGCAGGAGCTCAGCGTCTCGAGCAGGGCCCTTCCCCTTCAGCGAACGTCGAAAGCCTCCTCGGAGAAACAAAGAACAGAAGAGCCCTGACATTGGGTACCAGCACGAACACCTTAGATTCTCGAGTTACTCTGCGTCCACCAGGATGGGTGCGCCGCTTTCGGGTGGTCCATCGACGAGAAACGATCGAGAGTCCCAGGGATGAGGGGGCATCGGTCTACAGCTGAAGAATAATCGAACCAAAGCCCCAGCAATTTGCACTGGCTTATTTCAGCCAAGCGCAAAGTTCTAGCAACTGATTTCTGTCGCTTCTGAGAATGATTCTTTATATCGATTTCCTGCGATATCACTGTCATTTCTCTTCGTTCCAGGGAGGTGTACAAAAGACTGATTTAGAATTTCGTTGGTAAACCCAAGCCTTGAAATTAGGCTGAGAACTCAAGCGACAGTGGTGAAATGATAGTTTTCCTTCTAGTATACCCAGTCTCCGGTTTCGTGATTCAGAATACCGAGTTCAGAAGAGTCGAGAGCGAGAGTCTCGACCAGGTCGAACTCAATACCACCGGCCAAGGTAGTGATTGGACATCCTCGTTTTTCGGGCCAACGTGGGTCGGCCACCTGCCCGGCGATCCTGCTCGTCCCCGGATCGTGGCTCGGTTTTTCGAAGATCCGAGGGATTCACGGGGAATCGAACTAGCCGGAACTTAACTGGCACTTAGTTGACCCTTGGACGGCGAATGCCGGGTCCATTTTCACTCGACCTAGATATCAAGCTACACGTGTCACTTATTATTAGTACTGTTTCTCGAAGATAAGCATTTTAAGTCAGGATCAAGATCAGAATCTGTAGGAAAGCTTGTTCCAGTGAAAACTATCCGTCGTCCAAGGGTTAATAAAGCGTAAAGCGCTTGATCAAATTATTAGAGCGACGGTACGAAAAATATGTTTCCTGCGTTTGTGTCGAAATAATATCGCCCACGGTGTTCCTAAGCCTGTATTCGCAATTTGCGAATATCAATAGGTACTTCATAAAAGAATAGGTACTAAGAATTCAGTGTAACTAGGTTTAATATAAAATCGCCAATTAATGCAGGCGGCTCTAATGTTTTCATCGCCCACTACCGAAAAACAGCCCTTCGTCCCACATTATCTGCCACTTCGAACCCTTCTGAAGCGACGGAAATATCCCAATCATCGATCCACGTCCCCTAGAAACACACAAATCAACCTACGCCCCCAACCCACCCGTTTCCACCCCACACCAACGCCGAACTACCCGCGACAGATAATTTGGTGATAAAAATTAGGTAGCCAGGACTAAAGCCGCGCGACCGCGGCGTTCGATCGATGGGAAAGCCGAGAGGATGTTTGAAAGAAGGCCCCTGGCCGGCGAAGAGAAGGTGAACTGCCGCGGAAGCGAATAATTTTATCGACGAGGGGGAGAAAGACGATTGTCGGTGGCGGATGCGCCAGCCGGCTATTATCGGAGCAGGATTAACCGTTTCATTTTTAATAATTCTCGTATTTGGTCAAGGCCTGGTCGGCTGTCGAGGGTCACGTGAACGAGCGCCAGGATGGCGGGCCAGGTGTTTCGGGCGGGCAACGCAACAACCGATTTTCTGGGTCGTCACGGCAGACGGACACCCCGAATCCTGCGTTTGGCACATGACTGTCCAGAACGTATTTTACTGGGCCCCCGATGTAGGTCACACGCGCCATGCGTGCACATATGATGTACGGCTTGGTCCGAGCTTCCGCGCGATATCTGGATTACGCTCTAATCGACACGCAGCGGTGGAATATTTTCCTTCTCGTATTACGTCATCGAAACGGGGGCTGCTAGCACCCAGCTGCTGGAAGAATTTTTTATTTGAGTGCTCTTTGATGTTTCTGTCGCGGGATAATTATTTTGAAATCAACCTTCTTGCCGAACGAACGTCGTCGAGTGAATTAGGCTGGGGAATCACAGCCTCTCTGTTAGTTTTGT
Source organism: Andrena cerasifolii (assembly GCF_050908995.1). Lineage (NCBI taxonomy): Eukaryota > Metazoa > Arthropoda > Insecta > Hymenoptera > Andrenidae > Andrena > Andrena cerasifolii. The sequence continues at coordinate 9,037,061 of NC_135123.1, forward strand.
ACATATTACACTGTAGTCTTTTATCGTCGCGATTGCTTCCATTACACCAAAGCTGGAGATCGATATCTGTATTTCAAACAGGTGATTCCTCAGCCTAATTGGGGAAAGAATTTTTTTTTTAAAAAATAGGAATTTTATAATTGCCCCGCGACGTGCCAATTAAGTTTCTTTTTGAAGGGTCGGGGCAGAAGTGTGTTTTGATTTTAGGTTTAGATGATAAAAGATTGGGGTAGTTGAGATTTGCAGGGCGATGTGCTGTAAACGAGAGGAAAGAAGCTCGAGTTAAATCTTCCTGTTCTTATTACGTTGCACGGATTTTAATTACATGTAATTAAACCGTTCGTATCGTTCCAGCGACTGTTTCGCACATTCCACGGGAAATATTCAATTGGATCGGCTGCGCGGGAATTTAATCTAGCTTGTACGTAGTTTCGACGAATTATTAACTTGCAGATCACGCCACCCACGCTGCTCGACAGTTATTTGGCTCGTCATAAATTATTCACAGCCGAATGAAAGGTTCCCTTAAAAAAAAAAGGTAAAAAACAGCACCGCGCTTAACCTCGATGGAATATTTGCAATTCTCCAAAATTCCTCCAATTTTATTCACTCATTATATTTACCGAAATATCTTCTTTATTCCAAATTAGCTCTTGCCCCTGGCGACATAACTTCTCTTTATTAAAATTCTGATAAATAAATGATCGGATTGCCATCGAGGTTGTTCCACGTTAATTAATTAATTAATCGAGGTCTGCGGGTGGCAGGCGATTAGCGGAAGCGTACTCATTTTATTACATGGGCCATAAGTCTTTCTACGCGGTTATAACGGTCGCGGTTGTAACTGAAAGAGCTGCGGGTCACTCCAGGTTGTTACACCTATGTATAATGCATATGTAGGGAGCCATACAACCCCAATCGTTCGTGCAGGTTGCGAAATCAGACATACCTACCCCGTTGATTGAACTTTCACGCCATAAATAATACGAGTCATACGAATCGTACCAAACGCTCGATTTATCAGAGTTACGGGAACAAACGAGAATTATATACGGTATATCAAGTGGAGGTACCGAAAGGGTGGAGCACCGAACAATAGTTTTTTAATTATAAAAAGGTGACCTTTCATTCAAATGGATACCACAAAGGGCAAACTGGTTTTACAATGCACAAGAGAATTTCTGGCATAATGGCTCTTTATAGCGTTATTCGTAATGGCAGGTAGTACTTAATTAAAATTCTAATTTCTTTAACTCTCTACCTACTACAATTCTAGTACAACGTTTCTTCCTACCCTTTATCAGCTTTAGAATTTCATGAAAGATCAGACCAAGACTACTTGCTTTCGAACGTTTCAGCTAGAAATCTATAGAAACGTGAGAGCTTAATACGATATTCGTGGTACTTGAATTTTAACCGATCGCATGATCGTGGAAGCTAAGTAGATTTTATTCGATTGCCCGAGTTGGCACTTTGTCTTCGCACGAGGGGGATAAAGTGGATCGATCATGACCGCGATCCAGCGGAGGCAAGATGCCAGGCACGAGCTTGATATCTCGTAAAAAGCATTTTACTCTGGCAGGTGTTACCGGGAGGCAACCGCTGTTGTCCGTGTCCCAACCACCTGCCCATTTTTTATTGAATGTATTCCACGCGTTGTATTCACACCTCGGGTCCTCCGTTACCCTCTCCATCGGGGCCGAGGGAACCCTCCACGTGCCTCGGACCAGCCCCCTTATTTTACCGTTCTCCACTTCCAACATATGATCCGGCAGATCGGAATCTTCCAGAGCTCTAAAAGCGGGTGCCTTGGGAATGCAAATAAATCCCACATTGCCCGTTAAAGTTGCGAATACTCCTGTACGCTTGTCCTGTACACTATGTCACCTTAGGAGGTCGCAAACTTCATCACTAAATTCCCGCTGAAAGAATATTAAACCTCGCGCCAGAGGCTGCTCGAATTCGATTTCAACTTCATAAATTACCGCCGGCAATAAAAAGGACCTTGCGCAGGCAGGGCAGATGAGAAATTGTGCCGCATAAGTATCGCCTCGTTACTCGCATCGTCCGTGGAACTTTCGAGCTCATCTATCTCAGGTGGAAAGCATCGGAAGACCCTGAGGAACGCTCGCAGGTGCGACCCCCTTTCCAAGGTCCTGGCGCTCTCCCAGCCCAAGCTCCTTAAGGTGACGAAAGGAAGAGAAATCGTCCTTCGCGTTTGAAACGAACCATCCTATCCCCGGCATACCAGTCGATCGCCGTACGAAGCAAACAGGTGATCCCTCGTTTGACGAGGGAAAAAATGAGCCGATATCTTGCACCTTGTGCTCGCTGCGAGGCTCCTTTCTTTTCTCTTTCGTCACAGAGAATTCTCTCCATCTGCCGCGAGCACCGAATCGACACGTGGATCCGAAGCAGGCGAAAAATCAGCAGCTGAATAGGGCTGGGCTAGATCGGGGAAAAATCGACTTCTGCGTGATCGTGAAATTCATCCCATTGCCTTACTGTTAGACGGTGTTTGTCTGACTCGACGCATAGATTTCGTAGCAGAGCTTCTCCGGCGAACGCTTTCGACGGCCTGTCGAGTTTATTGTCGATCAGCAGAGGTTCCACGGGACAATGGGGATGAAGAAACTCTCCCCTGTTGGGGTACACGAGAGCGACGCGGTCACTGTTAGGTGGTCGAACGACGTTGGCTGGAATTTTCCGACCCAGTTGTTTCTTCGTGCCCGGCGCCATTTAGCTGCCCCACAGAGGAAGACGAAAGTGCCGCGGTTAATTGACTTACGGGAGGGCGAAAGCGGCGCAAAATTAATTAAACCATTAACCGTTCCCCCGCCAGCCGGCGAATATTCCTGAAAGCTGTACCGCGTCGGAAGGTAATTCCCGGCCAAGGGTGCACTTTATGGGGATGGAATGCCCTCCAGAACGACTTACAACGAGCCACGACACCACTGGGAATCGCTTGCTAACGCTCCCGACTTCGGGGGAGTAATTATGTATACCCACCCTTACAACTGGTAAATAATCTTCGTTCTTTCCACTCTACTTTCCTCCCCGATACTACAGCGGTTGTTCCACTTACAATTCCTTCAAGTCCTTTAAAGCACATTGCTTAATTAATACGTAATGACAACACACTCCTATGTTTGAAGTAAAGACGAAATTGCGTCTTTCTGCAAAGACAAAAATTTTATTTACAAACCACGTGTATGTACCTACAGCATTCATAATTCCTAACACAATTTTGTACCCTAGTTTACAAGATTAAGTATCCGTGAAGAAACGAGTTTCTCACCTGCAAAGACATAGAAACAACATTTAAAGCCTTTAATTCAGGGGCTATAAATTCTTTACAGGCAGTTATTTTACAGTTCTTTGCCTCCCGTCTCATAAAGACAGTCATGGCACCTATTGAATTCCGTCGATAACGCGGTAAATTCCAAATATGTCACTAAGTAAACGACACACTACTGTATGACTGTGGTTGTTCACTTTACACATATATAAATTATCTTTATTCAAAGGATGCCGGATAAAAATTCTTCCAACTGCCATTCCTAACTGGAAACTTCTATCTAGCTTCTATCCAAATATCTTCTACAGAAGCAAGTTTAATTCACCCTAAGAAAACAAGGTGGTTTCTCTAATGTTCTTATTTCACTGAACCACCTTTGCAACGCACGTCCAGTAACACGTGAACCGTTTCCAACGAGGAGGTGTTAAAGAGTCTTACAGGGCCGCAGAGAACGATCCACTACTTTAACAATTTGTCTGCCGAGTAAACCAGTGCTAGCGCTTCCATCGAGACGAGCCTACTCGATTGCAAAGAGAGGCACGCGTAACCGCGCAGCCTATCGCCTTTGTCGCCTCCGGAATTAAGAAATTAATCGACCTAGCCGCGTTCGTGCTGACGCGAAATTACACGACGACCCAGAAATTATTACCTAATTGCGAGACCTTACGCGGCGTTCCCGCTGGCCGCTGTTTCACCTCGCCACCCTGACCAACGGGAAACGGTGCCATGGCCTTCGCCGGGCTAAACTTCGACGTCATGTATAGGCGACAGTCGCACAGAAGTAATCTAGAACGGGGGTGTGCTGGCTAATGGGCGGCCACCGCGTCGGGGGAACGAAGGGTGGCCATCCGGAAAGAAAGATAAATTCTGCACGCGAAATCCGTCGACTCGGCGGCACACTCCGGGGAGTTAAACGATCATTCCGTGGCCAGTGTTATTCACGGTCTATATTTATTCCAGGCCAATTCACGTGTACGCGTTACGTGTCAGGGAGCTTGCGATACGTGGCGGCCCAAAATACGCAGAAAAGGGATGATCCTGCGTTATGCCTATTCGAAGATAAATGTGGATTCTAAAACGATTCGTGGGGAGCTTGGATTTTTAAGGGAAGCGACTTTGGACTAGGGATTGCAAACCGGTAAATCGGTAAATCGGTTTGAAGCTTTTCTTCACTGATAACGTAGTAGATATCGACGGAATTATGCGGTACATATATGCGCTACTATTTCTCGCGATCTACCGGTAAATATCGAGAAATACTTAATAAACCGGTAAATCGATTTACCGGTAAATATCGAGAAATACGTAATTTACCGGTAAATATCGAGAAATACGTAATTTACCGGTAAATATCGAGAAATACGTAATTTACCGGTAAATATCGAGAAATACGTAATTTACCGGTAAATATCGAGAAATACGTAATTTACCGGTAAATATCGAGAAATACGTAATTTACCGGTAAATATCGAGAAATACGTAATTTACCGGTAAATATCGAGAAATACGTAATTTACCGGTAAATCGATTTACCGGTAAATATCGAGAAATACGTAATTCATCGAATTCCCGGTAAAAATTTGACGAATTACCGGTAAAAATTGTGTGTATAGCAATGCAGCGCATATATATAGCGCATAATTCCGTCGACATCTACTACGTTATCAGTGAAAAAAAACTTCAAACCGATTTACCGATTTACCGGTTTACAATCCCTACTTTGAACCGTGGCAGCACAGTGGTACATAATGACATTTTTTCTTCAAATTATCCTACAGATCGTAATTTTTCAGAAAACTTAACGATGTTTTTTTTAAATTCTTCGCAATTAAATTCTCTATCGATCTGCCCAGCCGAAATTTTCAATTTCGTTGCTGATTTTTTTATATTTAGCGAATTATACAGCACTTTTCGAAGATCAGCGTCTGCGGGCTTTTTGGCCGCCTGTTCGGAATTTAAACTCGGATTTTCGAAATTGAAGGTGGTGGCCAAGGCGACCAAAAAAGCCAGCAGATACTGATCTTCGAAAAGTGCTGTATAATTCGCTGGATATAAAAAAATCAGCAACAAAATTGAAAATTTCGGCCGGCCAGATCGATAGGGAATTTAATTGCGAAGAATTTAAAGCGAAAATCGTCAAGTTTTCTGAAAAGTTACGACCTGTGGGGTGATTTGAACAAAGAACGTCGTTGTGTACCACTGTGGGCCGGGTGTTTAGCTAACGCAGGAAAGATAAAACGGGAGGAGAATATTTAAAAGCATCGCCGATTATGGGGCAGTGTTTCGGTGGCATTAGAATTGAACTAAGGGAGGTGGATTTAGATTAGGATGAACTGGAAGTAGTACTTATAATGATACGTGCTAATTTAAAGAGCTACGTGCAGAGGTGGCGCGGAAGCCTAGTCAGAAGTGAATACGCAGCACTCGGCAGATAATGAAATTTGATCGTCTTGGGCTACCTCGATGATCAATCGCGAGAAGTAGAAGAATCGTGTCAAGGTTCGCTTCTGCCAGCATTACACTAGCGCTAACTTCGCGTAGGATGCAGCCTCGTAAAGGTCGCAGGTGTTGCACGCTCGACACTAATTTGTCGCGAATAGGTGATATAATTCCACTGGCTTTGCAGCCCGCTTATCTTCGAATAGCAACGCTTCTCGAATGCGTATTACGCGGGGGCGTGGCTTTTTTTCAGACGAATCTACATTACCGCAAGAACTTGATCGAATTTGGTTTCAGAGGCGTAATAACTTCGTAAGGAGCATTCTATCCCCGGCAGCTACGGAGCGCAACGTTTCGATCTGCATTCGTTTCACCGGAAATGAAATATTAACCTCGATTAACACCGATAACGTGACTAATGCGCGGCTGACTAAGATTCTTCCTCTTTCTACTACCGATCTCTAAGTGATTTCATCGCGTCGACCCCGCCGGACCACGAATTTCTTCTCTACAACCTACATCGTGCTGCTCCGTTCTCTCGTCCCTGCAGCCGACAGGACTTACAAGGGGAGGACACCACGTGGTAGACCCCGATTTTTATGAGCCTTCGCACGATGGATCTATGTCGAAAATAAGTAAATAGGTGTCCGAGCGTTTCTCCCAATAGGCCTTAATAATAGAGATATTTACATGGAAATTATTCAAAATTTCATAGTGGTCGTCTGGTTTTTAATGGGTAAAAATCCAACACTATCCTGACGTCCCCGGGGGATTCCCCTCTGAAGGAGTCGGGGTGCCTTTTCAAGATTTTCTCAAGTTAAAAAAAAATTATAAAAAAAAATTATAAAGTTTTTTTAACGTGGAGACATATTCAAAAAGCACTTTGATTATTTCCACATACGAGTACGACGATTGCGAGTATTACGAATGTACAGCTATCACTGAAAAGTTGAAAGAAAGAAAAATACAAAAAGTGGTAGCTGAAAAATCACGCCGCGGTGATGAACCCCGTGTGACCAGTAATTTGTGATTATGAGAAGCTGTGACCACGGAGGGTTAGCAGCTACCCTCTTGTACTACTGCAAGGTTTAACGCGCTTCGATTGCACATTATGATAGGCAGAATACTTGTCCGAAATTAAGATCATAGGTACAGTTGACCTTGCCCCGATAAGCCCCAGGCATTTCACACAAACCACCCCTTTGACATGTTCCAGGAGACGTTAACGACTGCCAAGGGGTAAGTGGTTGCACCTGAGAGCTTATTTGCGATCAAAGGAATTCCTGGGCAAGTTCTATAAGGATCTTAGACAACTAGCAATGCCACTCGTTCCTATCGAATGCCATATATCGCATATATAGCGAACTTTGAAATCGTATGCCTAACCCAATTTCTGCTCATTTAAGAGATAACTCGTCATAAAGAAGGTGTAAAGAATTTGTTTGCGATGAAAATCTGCAGAGTAACTGATTAATTCTTTAATAATAAATCAACCAGTTCGAAAACTATTTAAGAAATATATTTCAAGATTGTTAACTATTAGTAATCTCTAATTAAATATACGATGCTCTAAATGTCCGTGTTTCTGCTGATGAAAAATAGCGATGTACGTATTGCCCCAAACTCGTGCAACACTCGCGTAAATGTTTAAATAGTTTAGAATTATTTTGTCGCAACTATAGTACAAACGTGACGCATATAATAATAAGAGAAATACGAAATGATCAGAAATGGGGACTTGAGCAGAAATTGGGACATTCACCTTACAGATTTTAAAAACAAAGGAACGAAGAATAATTTCTCTAGAATCGCAAAATTTATGGTAGGAATATATCGCAAGCAAAATACTTACTACTGCTTCTATCAGACAACACTGAACTTTTTCCAACAAGTTTAATTTCGTTACCGCGACTGCTTATTAAAATTCCATGTGAATTTAGAATACTCTAATCAATGTTCACCTGGGACCTTCATGACAGGGGAATGTAGACGTGATTAGGTCACGTCTGTTATGTAATATCGCGTATTCCTCTAATCGCACGGATTCATCTAACGTTCCCTGATGCATCCATTGCAACGACGTTCGCGGACCGTAACCTCTGACATATTCAGGAGTTCGTAACACGCGTTCCACGTGTCCGATAACAGCAGGTCAAATTTGATCAAAGCGAGCCCCGGCACGCCTGACCGACTAAAACAGCTGTTCTCTCGCTGTCGATGCCTCTTAATTGCACATTTCACTGGCGATTGAAACACACTTCGAAATGAATTTGCTCGCCTACAGAAAACAAACGTCCAACAAAATCCTTACTCACATATATATATATATATATATTCCTTTAACTCGCGAATAAAATTGCTCAAACATTTAAAGGAGGCCGCAGGGAGTCACAACCCAGGGAACATTCGAATTGAAAGCGAAAAATCAGCTGAAATAAACTGAATATAATCAATCTTTCGAATATGTCCGCCTTTGAAGACTCAGCTCCACTATTTTACCGTTCTTCAAACTCTACTCTGCCTTCTTTCTTACTATTACTAAACTGCGGTCCACTCGTGGCGCGCGTAATTAGAAGCCAGTTTAATTAACTTAAAGCAACAACGGGGATCCTTTGCCGGGGAATTGAAATGCTAATCGACGTTCCTAGCTTCTAGCGTTCTAAACGAGCCGTGGTCCACGCCAATCACACCCACCGCGCGGAAAATGTCGAGGTTCAAAAACACCGTGTGCCAACGGTCCTTCCACGAGAGCCACAAGGACGTATGGGGTCAGTACGCGTGGGTTGTTGCACCGGCTAGAACGACGGATCGATGCAGCTTGCAGCGGGGTGCACAACCCAGCTAGCAACGACCCGCCACGTTCCACCCCCTCAACCATAGCAACAGGCAGCTATTTACGTGTCCCCGGTTAACGGGTTACCCGCTTCTCCAAAGCGGATTAACCCCCTCCCGCGGATAGCGCGGACGCGCGTGTGGCGGGTGGACGGGCTCTACTTCGCGAGGGATGTTCGGCAAGAAAATTCGATAGGAGTATCGGACCACTTGTTTCTTCTGCTACTATTTCGTTCTGCAGAGTGAAAGCACCCCTTAAAGCACCCGTTAATCCAGTGATTCCCAACCGCTGGGTGGCTAAGTGTTTTCTGGGGTTCGCCACGGTTCTTAGGTGTTTGCTTTTTCTTTTAAATATTATTAAATTAGAATTATATTTCGAAGTACCTATTTTTAATGCGTTTTCTTTACCTTATTAAATTTACCTTACCTCGTAGGGCGGCGAGGGGGTCGCAAGTTATTTGAATATTGTAAAAGGGGGTGGCGATTCAAAAAAGGTTTGGAAACACTGGGTTAATGTATTTCTCTGTTTGCCTGCACACGCATGTGCATATCTTGCAAACTATAGTGGACATAAAAAGATGCTCTATGAAACTGTGCAATCGAATTATTTGAAATTTTGCAGATTAGATAAAGGAACGCTCTTCCCTACAGCGGGGTGCAACTAAGGTTTTGCGAGTCTAAAATAAGTGCATATGTACGTAAGATATATCTACGCGTAACTGGAAGTCGAGTTGACCTTCCGCGATTTCCACGAACATTGCCAAACGGACCACGATGTTCCTAACTGGGACAAATACCAGGAAATCGATCGGGGAGTGAAAGGTTATAGGATGCATCGTTTCGATTCTACTTCTTTCTTGCCACGTGGCACCGATTCTGTTCTCCTGGGCAACCGAAAGGAGCCGAAGGCGGCGAGAGATATTAGAACTACTGGTAATTGTTTTGGCAATTACCAGAGGATCGTTGGGTAACCACTGAAACGCTGGAAGGGTAGAATAAAGGTACGTTTTAGAGCGCCAAAAACGAAGTAGTTGCGTCGAGTGAATCGACCGTGAAAATCGAGTTTACTAGGCACCCCCCTCTTAATAACTGTGCAATAATCTACCAAGGGGTGCTCGCACTGATGCAAAAGTCCCACGTCTTAGGCATGCTCAAGATCGACGTGGACAGACGAAAATACGTGGTCATCCTTGAACGGCACCCACAGACATGACTTTTCAATGGCACCCTCGAACGACGTGTAATTAATCGTTGCTCCTACAAATAAGAGAGGCTCCCAGGTGTCCGCCTCCGATTGCTGTGAATTTTGGATCTGTTTTAGAGGACAGAAAAATAAGATACACGTGTTTCTTTTACAGCAGCCTGTTTTCATATTTAGGGGGTGAAACCACCCTCCAAAGTTCATAAGAATAGTTGGTGCCCGCATCCGATTGCTTTTGGTTTTTGAATATGTTTCTTCATGTAAAATTTTACTCAACACAATTTTGTACCCCTTATGAACTTTGAGGGGTGGTTTTACCCCCTAAACAATCAAGCAGGCCAAAATAAAAAGACACGTATTTCTTATTTTTCGGTCCTCTGAAACATATCCAAAAACCGAAGCAATCGGAGATGAACACCTGAGAATCTTATAACTTTGAGGGTTGCTTTCACCCCTTAAATATGAAAACAGGCCGCTATAACAAAAAAAACGCGTATTACTTATTTTTCGGTCCTCTAAAACATCCAAAATTCAAAGCAATCGGAGGCGGACAGCTGTGAACCTCTCCTTGTCAGAGATATGTAATTCTAAGCCACTGTGAAATAGGTAATCGCGTTACAGAAGAGTTCTGAAGCTTCAGCTATAATTGTAAAATTTTTAACATAAAATAGCAAATAGAGTAAAATCTGTTGGAGTGGTTTTATAAATTTCCAACGTTTCAGACAATTATTCCACAGCTTCTGATAATGGAAAAGTTACCGTAGAGGTACAGTGTCTTGAGGAATAAACGATGAAGAATCTTTTGGCACGAGGAACTTACATTTCGCCTCGCAATTTAGGATACCTCGCCCACCACCTTACAAACCAACGTAGCAAACTTTCCCTTTTCGAGGCCCAGACAGCCGAGAATTTTCACCAGCGACGAGACTGGCGATGGAGAGTTACTGGAAGCGGAATCAGCGCTTATCGAAACGTGCAGCGTGGGTCGTGGCGAAACACGGCTCGAAGAAAACGGCACCAATGGAGCACCTCCCACGTGGGTGGGTTGTAAACTAGCCCTGCGCGGAGAAAGCGTCGGAGCCAGGTTCGTCCCTTGGCACCAGGAGGAAAGTTTCCACGCGAGCGAGACCACGAAACCATCGAGATATCTAAAAATACGCTCGCCGATCTGTCCTCATCGCATTCTTCGTCCCCAAACATTCCTGGCGACACCACCCCCGAGGCACGTTATTAAACGCACCTCCCCATGACTGAAAGAATCGAGCAGCAGGGGGTGATGTTGCTCGAAGATGAAAATTAAAGGGCCCTCCGGGCCGTGTTTCTCATTCAGAAGTGACCGTCTGAAAGGAAATCAGAGATAGAAAGCTGGCGCAACTCTGCCCCGTGAAGATTAATCAGGGACTCGATCGGAATCGCTAAGACGAGCCTGTGGCTTGCTCCAAGGGTGAGCTCGGTCTGGAGGGGACGGTACGAGGGTGCAAAACGGAGTCAAGTTCTCGAAAATTCGAGGACCAAAGTTTCCGAGGGGGGAGAGGACACGGCGGTGGAGCAGGAAAGGTATCGAGGGGTGGTTGGATCATTTTCACCGCTGTTCGACCTCCAAATTCCCCAGGAACACGCACGTGTCCCCGTGCGCGCTAGTGCCCCTTCGTTTTCCAAGGGATGAAATATTTTTACAGGGCGGAACGGCGGCCCTCCGCGGAGGGTCCCAGGCAGATTGAAATCCGAAATCTCTGGCAAGGAAGGGAGAAGGGTTCATTAATCACGGCGGGCTGGTAAATAAACCGGGGTCGATCCGATGGCAAACGTAAAAAAAAACAGGCATGAAAGTTACGACGGGAGATTTACAATCAAAGTGGGTGGAAGCCCTCTGTGTTAGAGGCTCGGGCCTCTTTGCTATTTAGCGAAGGAAAATGAAAGGGAGAAAGGTCCGATGGGCAGGCGGGCGTAAAAAAGAGCGGGATTTCGGGTGGGGCCGAGAAGCCAAGGCCGAACGAATTCGATGTTCATTCAGAATCTCTCTTACGACTTCTGAACGCGACGCTCGTCGCCTCGAGGGCTGTATTTTACTTGCTTATTGACGCCCAACAGTGGTATACTGGAACACATGGTATAATAGAATTAGTAGTATTCGTAAGTTGTTTTTTAATTTATACCCTGAATGAAATTCTTCTGGGAACACTCGCGGATGCGCGAATTTCTAATGCCTAAACTTAAGGGGGAGTCTGGTGCAGCGGGGCAAAGAAACCAATTTTTTTTTTGCATAAATCAATAGTTATATAGTTGACTATATCAGAGGTTTAGCGGGAAATGGCACACGTTTTACGCATCCTGTAATTTTTTCAAGCAGATCCGAACCTCCGGTCAGTCTAGGCGAAAACAAAGAGAAAAGAGAGATTCGAGAAAAACGCGTTTAAAGTTTCTAGGTTGCCGCTTGACCTTTTTAGCTGCCAAATCAACAATTTTGCGAATTTCAATATGAACCAAGCGGCATTTGATTCAGAAAAGATGGTACTTTCGAAAAGGTGCAATAAAAAAAGTCGATATTTCGACTGTCTAGTCCCCATAATCTACCATACATCTCTATCTTCCATGTTGCGCGACTTGTAAGATTAACTTCCCTCTGCTGCTACAACGTCCCTTATAATTTTACCAGGTGGAGTCACCGAATGCTCCACCCTTGCCAGGGCGTTCCACGTGACAAGACAAAGCCCCGCTGGATTCCCCGTATCCCGCGTGCGTGTCGTTTTTAATTCCGCAGCTCGGGGCGCGCGCGATCCCGCTTTATTGATTTCAATTTTTCCGCCCTCCGCTCCCAGAAACAGCCAGATAACTGATGTACTTTCACGCACCTTCCCGCGATCAGCGGAATCGCCGTTCCCCGCCGCACCGCCCGACCGAGCTTAACAGCTCCGGGTCGGTAATTAATTTCTGTCGCTTCGCTGCGTCGTATTAAGAGTCGCGTTTCCGTCCCGGGACACCGAGCACGTCAGCAAGATACTTAATCCCAGCGAGCTTCGTCCTCGTGGACGGCTCGATTTTAAGAATCACATTAACAATTGCGTCTGCAATTAGCGCCGCCTCCTCCGCCGATCTAAAAGCGATTTCTACGCAAAGCCAGGTACGCGTCTCGCTGCAGCTCGCCCGAATATTCCAGAGCCGCCCAGCGCGCACAGATACTACGGATTCCCGCCGAAGGACAGGGGGAAGCGACGCGCGAACGGCAATCGCGCGTTATCAGCGGCGTGGCGCAAATAGTCGCATTAACGTTAAGAAGCGGTGCGTCAGCAGAGTCAAGTTCAAGGCCGCTGGCACACGTGATCCGGCGTATCGTCGTGCTTGACATTCTTCGAGGAAAACAGGGTCGTAAACAGCGACACGGTACCGCTTCGCATGGCCGCCTTGCGACGCCTCCGCCACCCCCACTCGCGATTACTCCGCCGATCAGACGTCTCTTTTCCACCAGGTAAGGAATTGCACACGCCACTAGCCGTCGCGTTGGACCGCGAAAGCGGCATAATAACTTGGCCAGTGTTTTTCGTATCGGTAACCGCGGTGACTGGCGGCGTTAAAATTAGCGACGCCCGCTACGTGTCGCGTTAAAATGCACGAGGATATCGCATAAGCTCAAACGCGCCGTTCCGAGGCGCGACGTCGGATGCAGCACAGCTCGCGAATTATGCTAACGAGTCGCCAGCCGTATAATGGGCACTCGCTGCGAAACTGGCCGCTAGAAAAGCGGGGATCTTGATTCGAGGGGGATCCGAGGGAATCGGGGAACCACCCAGGGCCACTCTCTTCGATCTTTTAACGGCAAATAGTTTTCAGCGAACGGTGCAGGGTACAGTGACTCGCGTTAATATTCGGACACTTTTTAAAATTGCATAACTTTTTTAGAATTGGTCCAAACAAATTGAGTTTTTTTGAGAAGCTAGAAGGATTAGTTTGCTAACTGACGCGTTTCGTCGTTTTGAAAAAAAAAATGTATTTGATTGGAATAGCGAAAAGAATAGTAATTAATTACTGATTAGCGAAGGAATTAATTACTGACTTCTCTTACTTTAATTCTGCTTGGTGAGAAATTATATTGGTGTTTCGAACTTTTCTCTTTATTCGGGCATTTTTTCCGGGTTGAAAATGTTGATTTTTCATATTTCTTTAAATTAAATAAAAGTACATGTTTTCGTCCCAATTTACCGTGCCCCGAAAAATGCGTCGTCCCTATTCCCGTGCCCCCAATTACCGTGCCCTTTTTTTAATAGCGTTCCCGCGGTTAGGTTATGTCTTTCAACTGTTCAAAACATTTCTTTGCTCTACGAGAGGTGGTTTTATGTAATTCTAATACGACCTTTTCATTACAAAAGCAAAATATGCAAATGTAAATTTCTGTTCAACCGTTCTAAGAAACGAAAGTAAGGTTAGGTTTAGCAGTTACAGAGGGAGCCAGTGGGCCCCGAGGGGCACGGTAACAGGGACAAGCGTTAAATTCCTGTCCCAATTACCGGATTCACTGTAAAACTACGAAAACGTTTGAAAAGTGCTCGTTTTGCTATTTTCTCATAAAATTTGAACCTTTTATGGCATAATAAACGCTTTACATAAGCGCAAATCATGATAACTATCAATTTATGCGCTTCTGCAAAGCACGTGTTCTGGGTGATGCACGTGTGCACGTGATTTAGGTAAATCCATCGAAATCTTGATATGCATTTTTGAAATTTTGTTTACTACGCTTCAATTGTTTAAAAATTCAACCTTCTCGTTTGTAACGCATACATTAATAGATTAACTTAATTAAACAAATTTATTTCCTTAATTACACATGCGAGTTTACTTGCACGGCTTCTTCAAGCATAAAGGCACGGTAACAGGTTCATCTACCCTACAGCGCGGGCAGTTGCAACGCGCGATTAATCGCTCTTCTTCCAGCGAGGGTTGTAAACGTTCGTCCGTGACGAAGCGAAAGAATGCCAGGATGAAAAAGCGGCGCCTAGCGTGGCTTTAATCCGCCGCGAGAACGGGCGATAACGATAAGGGGATTCTATTGCTCGTATCGAGGCTGATATAGACTAATCTGTTCCTGGGTCGGAAGAAACGTAGAAAACTAGCAGTGCCAGGGGAAAGAAAGCCGCAGAGAACCGCCCCGCGAGGAGCTCGCGCTGTCCAGGATGGAAGATTTAATTCGCCGGTGTTATCGCGGGCATCGGGGCGATTCGGAGAACGGCCGATGCCACGCGCGGGCATTCTCTGGATTCAGCGACACGGCGGCGCGCATTTCCCCAGCCAATCGGAAAGATCGGCGTATTTCCGTCGCGATATCTCGCTGGCGGCGAACACGAGGCCTCCCGCGGTCACATGTTGCACGGCGCACGTGAATCTTATTGAACGGCCAGCTGTTATCTACGCTGTGTACGTAGAGGACGTACTGTCCGCGCGATACCCAGCGCCGAAGTTGCCCGTGCCGTAAGGTCAATCGTTTCTGGTGGCAGCACGCTAACCCTGCGACGCAAAGCCGCGGGAGCGCGACGTCACCTTGGCAGTGAGAAAATCCATTATGCAAGCCGCCGCGTTATCTAAGGAGTTTCGATTAGTCCGCGGACGTCGCGCAATTGACAAATTGGCTGTCGCGCGTATTTGCATGCCGCTACTGTAATCCATTTTCCGCGGTGCTTGCCGGTTACACGGTAATGGTCGATGCTCGGGCATCCATGAATACTTGAATGCCTGTTTCAAGTTCAGCGGGGAGAGAGAGAGAGGTGCGCGTCGCTTTGTTAATGGTTGCACGCCGCGTAGGTAGTTGCTAAATACTTTAACACCGCCGCTAGGGTCGCGGGTCTGCTGGTAGCTTCAATCGGCAATAGCGATTCGTAAATAACTGCTAAGGGCGCGCGTGCTGGCGGAGCACCTTTCGCTCGGTCGAATTCGTTACTGGCTTGGAGATAGGCAAGCGATCTAGTAGTCACGGCAAGAAACAACCACTGTCCGTCTTTTTTCCAACCGTGAACTTCGCACCAACTAACGAGCGCGTGCAAACGACGGCAAATTAGATTCTCACGCGTCCGCGGCAAGCATTACGATCCACAGGATATCCTGTCATCGAGCTTGACCCTCTTCGATTTCCAGTAGCCACGAGGGAAAGTAGGTCGAGGGGATTGCAATGGGCACACCCTACAGGGCGAACCGTGACTGACGCGCGCCTCGCTTTCAACGGGCGACGATCTAGCCGGCGAAACTTTCGTCGGTGGAGTTGCCTCTTCCGTTTCGTCGAACACCGCCGGTGTATTGTATCAGGATTTTCATTCGATGCTGAGAGATCAGAGTAGGGTAGGGCAGGGCTAAAAGTCCGGTGTAAAAAGTCGCGAATTCAAAATCTCTGTTCCTAAACAATGTATTGAGTTTCGCAGTGTACCATAAGGCGAGAAGAAATTGAGGTGACCACAGCAATATCGCGTTCAATATCGCAGAAACTATAGAGGTACCGTTGGGGTAGAAAGTCCCACAGACTCAAAATATATGTCATTATTTGCTTTCATAATAAGATGGCCAAAGTACAAAGAATCAGGCCAAAGTCTTTAAATAGTGGTTTTGTTTTAGTTGAGCGATTTTGTTTTGTTTTTGGTTCAAAGCGAGTCTTTGATTTATATTTTTATTTTTTGTTAAGGAAGTCATGGGTTCCTTTCAATATTGTATAACAAAGAGAATTGGTTTAATAAATATTTGGTGATTTGAAGAGGGCTTTTTTACTTATGGGGCAACAAGTCTTGAATTGAGGTTCAGATCGACTTGGAAAAAATTACGGGATGCGTAAAACACGTGCCATTTCGGGGCAAACCTCTTACAGTGTCCGTGAAAATACGAGATTTTCATAAAAAAAATTAAGAAGTCACCGGATTTTTGTAACGCGCAAACAATGATGGGTTAAAAAAATTCGGTTACTAAATTAATTTGTCGAACCGTTTTTGTAGAAAAAATTCACAAAGAATTACCTATGTTTCGGCCCAACAAGCCGCAAACCCCCCTTAAACGCGTCTAATCTGTACGACAAACGAGTGTTATACTTGAATCGTGGTGACAAAGGTTATCAAAGCTGTTTACTGTTTACGTGCAAACAGCTGAATGAACCGAGGCGTTTATCCGACGAATTACGCGGAGACATTCAAATTCTCCGACGCGACCCCCGATGCCAGTGCGGAGATTTCAAAGTTAACAGGTATTAAATTGAAAGGCGGAAGAGAGACGATCGCTGAAAGGGATATTCGCCCGGCGAGCGAGATACAGTGATCACCCTCCGATCCTTCAATGCATCCAACGACAGAGCAAATGGAAAGCAAGAGGCCCGCGCGATCACAAGCGAGCCGAGCGTCCCAGCTCCTCTGAATATGCAATCTCGGTCACGTGTGCCCACTGGAGGAAGGCAACCCGGTGTACATCGGCACGGGCGCGTGCTCGTACATGCACGCGGAACAAATACGTAGCAGTACGCGGAATGCTGAAAGAACGCGGCCGAAGGACACCGCCGCGCCGTCGGTGTGTGTGTGTAAGCGCGCAGCTCGGAACGGCGATCATTTTAAAATGATCACCGTCTCGGCGAAGGTCGGACCGCCCGACCTTCGACCGTTTTCGAGTTCACAGTTTGCCGCAGGCTGCCGAGCCCCGTCATCTGTAATACCATTTTCTGCGTTATAACTTTCACCCTCGCGATGAAAAACAGCCTTTCCCGGCCAGTCCGCGGCAAGGACGAGCTCCGGTAGCCGCCTTCGCCTCGTGTGCTCCGTCGAGTTCCCTTAAAGTCGCGCTCCCACGGGCGCGACGACGCGTACGCTTGGAAAGATCCTCCATGGTCGCAGGTGCGATTAAGGGGTTAAAGCTAATCGGGCGGCCGAAAAGAGGCGAATATTTGTGAATTTTTTTTTAAGAAACGGAAGCGTATATTTTTACCAAACTTTTTGCAATTAAAACAGCATGGTTTGAGGGGCATTTGGTAATTTTTTCGTAGAAAAATATTTAAGTTTATAATAAAGTAACAACCGATATCCAAGAAGCGTTTTTAAAAATTTGCTTTTGCGCTGAGCACTGACATTCGCAAGCAGATTATCTAAAATCGAAAAACAAACAAGATTTCGTTAGTATATTAATTTAAAACAAAATGACGGCTGTTTGAAGTTGAACTGCTTTTTTTCGCGCGATTTTTGCACGAAAAAATTAGGATTTCAACTTCAAATAGATGCCATTTTGTTTTAAATTAATGTTTCGGGAAATTCCCTCCGTCGATCAGAGGACAATTTCAGGAGGTAAAATTTTTAATTTTGGATGATCCGGCTCGAAGGAAAGTTCCTCACCGCACAGCGCCTTTATGAAAACAGCTTCCGCGAGAATGGCTGTTATTCGTTTATTTGTTAATGTTTTTCTATAATAAAATTACTGAAACTTTCTCCGTACATGTACTTTTAAAATAAACGAATAGTTGTAAAAAATATACACTATATATTCCACAAAAAAATCCCGGAAATCGCGTTCTTTTTTTACCCGAAAATGTTTATCGGGTTACTCTGAGATTTTTATAACAATATGATGGATATCATGATTCGTATCCAACTTGCTTTGGCCAAGACAGTGAGCTACATTTTTGCAATAATATTTTCCTAGGACTAATAATAGCGAGGGTGTAAGTGGCAATACGTTTATTCGAGTGATGCATAAATATTTACAGCACTGTGATGCTGTAGAGGAGAAGATCGAAATCTTTTGTTTGAGATATTTAATTGTTTTAAGCCTGCGAAGAAGAAGTGACCTATACGGTTTGCTCTGCAATTGAAGTGGGAATATTGATAATATATGTTATCCACTTTGTTCGATGACGTTATTAAATATATGCTCCGCCGTGAGAACCGATACCGCTGGAACGTTTTAATTCAAACCTGACCGGCTCGCCGCGCTTGATACGATGCCCGTTCAATCGTGAAATGAACTCTGAAACTCCTGACATTCAACTGTCACAAGCAGCTCCACCGTTTCCACGAAATAGCCGAGGATCTCATCCCGACGTCACTGGATTAAAATCGTTCGCGAGGAGCACGGACGAAGCAGCGTCTAATTGTACAAAAGAAAACTGATAGAATTGAATCCGCGATCCTGCGCGCCATCGCGATTAAGAGTAAAAATTTCCACCTTCTTCGAATTATTCTCCGCAGGCCGGGACAGTACAATTCCGCTGGAAACAAAGCCGAACTGAATCCAGTGATCGAGTCCTTGGTAGATCCACGACTTCCACTGTGACAATAACGAGCGAGATAAAGCCTCCTGGGTTTACAATCTACAACGTCAACCACCTCTGCAACAGCAGGGGCAAAGTCCATGACTGACCTTTCTCAGGGGGCGATATCATCCTGATAGGTGAGAAATAAAAGCTAATGGCCTCGCAGGGTGACCCCTCCGCGTGTTATCAGAGCCCGCGGGGAGACAACAGTAACCAGAGCGATAACTGCGCAAGCCGGAGCCGACGACAATGCAATTATACACCGTGATTCGTGTCTCGAGCAAGGTGAAAAAATTCCGAACCACATTCCCGTCTCTCATAAACACAAATATACAGCGGAGCCTCCATTACTCAAGCTAACAGGAAGAACCTCCAAGGGATTCTATAACATACCCAAACGCGGAGGTATGTAACACTTGTTGATCTTAAGCGGTCATGCTCAGTCAGGAGGCCGAAAAAAGGGTGGTCTTTGGAAATTTTTTACTTAAAAGCTATAACGTATTTCTCAAAAAATCTTTTTTCCTTTTAAGCATTGCATCTAGTACTGTGTATCGTATTTTTGTTATTTAAAAATATTTATTAATAACTGAGTTATTGTACATCACTCGAAGGTTCTCTAAAAAAAGAGGTTTCTGCAGTGACCACTGCTGCTCGAAAGTCGATCATCTAAAATAAAAAATTCAAAAGAATTTACTTAGTATATTATATTATCTAGTATTTGAACGAAGGATTTTTCGAAATATTGATTTGGGAAAAAATGGCTGATGTTTAAAGTAAAAGTTTGAATTTTTATCATAAATCGTGCCTGATATTCGTAAATTAAAAGAAAACTAAGCATGGGATAAAAAAATCCTTCGTTCAAATACTAGATAATATAATATAACAAATAAATTCTTTTGAATTTTTTATTTTAGACGATCGACTTTCGAGCAGCAGTGGTCACCGCAGAAGCCTTTTTTTTTTAGAGAACCTTCAAGTGACAGACAATAACTTAGTAATCGACAAATATTTTTAAACAAAAAAAATAACGATGCACGGTACTAGATGCAATCCTCAAAACAAAAAAAGATTTCTTGAGAAATGTGCTACAGCTTTTGAGTAAAAAATTTCCAAAGTCCACCTTTTTTTCGGCCTCCTGACTGAGCATGGCCCCTTAAACGCTGTTCAAGTCCCTGCGAGATCCTCGGAGCCTCGGTTCCCGTGATCAGTACCAGGCCCAATTGTTCCTCGCTCCCAGCTCTAAATCCTCCTCGATAGATCGAGCCTAACCACGAGAGTCTCCAAGAGCCCAGCGCGACGCGCTCGATGGCTGTTGAGCCTAGCCAGTGGAAGAACCGTCGCCGCAGCCTGACCTTCCTCAGCGGGGCAACGTCCCCGCGCGGAAAGTAAAATAAAAGGCTGATAACGGCGTGGAATGACCCCCGGCTGCCGTTGAACGGCGACGGCGACGGAGAGGGCGTCTCGCCGCGCCGTCACGAATTCGCCGCCGCCTTACGCGAACGGTTATCAATCTCGCGTGCGCGCGAGCGCGACGAGCAGTCAAGGACGTGGACCTCGTTTGAATACGAATTGCGCCAATTAGGCTCACCTTTATCCCCGGCGCGTCTGTTTGTTCGCTGATTGGCCAGGATTGCAGCGATGCCCGCGCGCGCTTTAAGTCCCGGCGTTCAATTCCGAACCGAGGTCGGGTCAGATCTTGAAGGGTGACCGAGATCGCTCGAGTCGCTCCTTCTCCGGGCCGGCTCGCCCGCCGCCTCATAATCGACCACCGCGATAAGCCCTCTTTTATTTTCCTATCGCCGTTCCGCCGGTCGGTTCGTTGAACCGTTCCCCTTCAGCCTGGAGCGGACCCGTCGCGTTTCCAATCGTCGTAACGACGGACCGCGAGGCGCACCGTTCACCGAGCCGAGCAGCTTCAACGACTGAGACGAAGCGGATCCCGGAACGGTGCCCGAGACTAGCACCGAAGAATTGCCGCTTCGACAGCGAAGTTTCGCATTCCACCAGAGGCTCCCAAAAAGTACAGAGACATCCTATGGAATCCGAGACCTTCGAGCAACTTTCTTCGACGCGTCGAAGGCGCCTCGAAGCTGCGTTACGTAAATCCTTTTTTCTTTACAGCCGGTCTGCCTCACTCGGGCGAGTCGCTCGCGCGTTTCCAGTGCAAAAAAGAAGAACGGATGTCTCCGCGCGAACAAACACTTAACCGTCCGCGTCGTGCGTTACGCAACGAGGCCCCAGCCTCGACAGTTTTCGCGGGTAAATATCAGGAGGCATCAAGGAGACTTGGGTCCGTCGCTATCTTCCGTGTTCACGGGCCCCCTAGGATCACGGTCGTCGCTGGACCTCGTGCGCGATTCCCGCGACGCTCGCGTTCACGGGAATTCCGTGCGGGGACTATTCTCGCGGGCCTTCCAAAGCCGCGGCGTCACGCAGGCCCGCTTTCCGGGCGCACCTCCGGGACAAAAGGGGACCCACGCCGGAGGAGGAAAGTGCGGTGTCCTCGGATTGGCTGGGTGACGGAAGTTGCGGTTTTACGAACGCGATTGTCGTTCCCGCCGCGGATGCATCGTATTTATAATGTACGGTGAAATATGACGCAGGACATTGCGGCCATCCTCGGCGACGTTCGCAACTTGCGCGGGTGCCGCCCGCAGAATGTCACGTGGGCATATTCCTGTCGTCATTGCCGCGATGCAAACTTTTTGAAGGTGGGATTTTCCGAGCGGTTGAAAGGGTTGCTATTAATTTATGAGGTCGAGAGGACGAAATGAGCCGACTACAAACTTCCACAGACGTCTTAAGGTGTTATACCTAGTCACGCGGCCGAAAAGAGGCGAATATTTGTGAATTTTTTTTGAAGAAGCGGAAGCATATATTTTTACAAAACTTTTTGCGCTTAAAACAGCAACGTTTAAAGAACATTTGGTAATTTTTAAGTAGAAAAATATTTACGTTTATAATAAAGTAACAACCGACATCCAAGAAGCCTTTTTAAAAATTTGCTTTTGCGGTGAGCACTGCCATTCGGAACCAAATTATTTAAAATCAAAATACAAAAAGGATTTCGTTAATATTCGCCTCTTTTCGGCCGCCTGAAGAGGTATAACCCCTTAAGGGGAGATTCTACTCTAACAGCCCCAAATGTAACTGGTATTTAAGATTTATTTTTAAGAAACTGTTTCCCATATTGGATTAAACTCTTTGGGGATATAAGCAGGCATCTTTGAACTTGCATAAAATATTTCTTTTATGTCGAGCTTTATTATTTATTAATTTTTGTGGAATCTTGTCCACCTCTTCGACGATCTAACTCCTGTTGGCGGGATGTGTAGCACCTAGTCATCTGATTGCAAAAATAATAGAAGTTTCTTAAAGTTAGATAGTTTACCCTGGTACTTATCCACTTTAAAAAGAAAAAATGAAGAATTGAAAGAGTTATAGCGTTTGGAGGAAAAAGCAAGTTTGTTCCGTAGACAATTTTTCATATCATTCTTTGTATCGACGAAAACGCTGTTATAAATAATACATAAAATTAAAATTCCAGGTCCAATCCCAGCGTAAATTACTTAACTCTAAGAAAATTTTCTTCTTCTTGCAATCAGATGACCGTGGCAGGTGCGACACCTGACGCCAACATCGTCGAAGCGATTCCACAATAATTAATAAACAATAAGAACGATCGACGTAAAGAAAATATTTTCTGTAAGCTTAAAGACGCCTCCTTATACCCCAACAGAATTTAATGCAATATTAACAATAGCTTTTTAAAAAAAAAATCATAAATTTCGGGGGCTGTTACAGAAGAATCCCCCGTTAAGACGTCTGTAAAAGTGAATGTAAAGACTGTTGCCGAACTCAGATGGTTATAAATAGGCTAATTCAAAGGAACGCGCCATTAGCAAGTACTAAATGCCTGTCTGCTATTAAGCTGCAGTTGCTTGGGGTGGGTGATAAATCGTTTGGCTAAAAATACGTGAACGGTGGTGATCGGTAACCGGCAGGCATAATGGCTTTCTTTCGCGTTCCCGTTGGCCCTGAAAGTTTGTAATGCGACACAGGACGTTGCGGTTGATAGATACCTTCCTCTTACCAACATTTCCGTCTGGACGAGTCGTTAACAGTTCCTTAAAGCCTGCGCGCCGCGACCAATTAATTGCTGGCGACATCCTTGATACCCTTGACGAGCAAGGACGAGCCTGTTCACCTATCGACGTCGATCGGTGTACAGGAATCGAGGGGAAGCTCCTGCGAGTGACGGCGGATAATGTTAAGTGACCATTGGGCAAATCCCGCGCGAGGCAGCCTACATAGCCGAGCAAACATTTTTCAATTATGATAAAAAGAATCGTGACGTGACAAAGGTCAGCTCGATTGTCAGCCGGAGGTCCGTTATAGCAAGCCGCATACAATGCGAAGCACAATTCCAAGATATCGATCGTGTCGTTCTCTATTCCGTGTCCTTCGAGATCTAGATGGAGACAAAACATTACTGAAATATCCTCCGCGGCGGCCGCTTGATCGTAAATCCATTCTTCTAGCCGGACGAGCGCGGATCTACATCAATCGCCCTACATTTCGCGGAGGAAATCTTATGAGATCGGATTAAAGCGGAGCCAGAGCTGCTGGAGGACTTCAATCTCACTTGAACTCTCGAAACGCGAGCTGTGACTCCACCGTTTCTTTAGTTCAGGAACCCAACGTTCCTTAATTGCGTAGCGAGAACAGCGGCTCGTAAGAATCGAGGGAAGAGGCTGATTATCCGCATTAGAGGAGAAAACACGTGATCGAAGGTGAAAGCCTTCGGAATGAATGGTAACAATGAGTCGGTGGAACAGAGAGGGGAGGGGCGAGTGAAATGTAGAACAATCACGGATGAATAATTAACCCGCGCTGTCATTGAAGGAAACTGGCTCCAAGGCCGACGAAGGACACCTCTCGCGCAGGTGAGAGGATAGCGGTACTCGCGACACGTCACCGCCACCTCCTCGATTCCTCGATCAAGATTCTTTTTCCCCGCCGGGAAAACTAGAACTGACCTTGCCCACGGGTTCAGCGCTACATTTGTCTCTGCCTGTAAGAGCCTGTGAGATACCCTCGTTTCTCGGCAATGAACGTTTACTCGAAATACCGCAGCTTCCCAAACCCTCCATCGTCCAAGTTTCTTTATACGTAGATATACCGAGCAATCGTGACAGTTGTGAGAGAAGAAAGAAGTTCCTAGGTCGTCCCTCGGCCCCGCAAAACCACGGAGAAGCATTCCTCAGCTAAGTCGTACTAATTTTCAATGGCATAGACCCCTTCCAATGCTCCTTGACTTCGGTAAGGACGATTCTTTATAGGACTGTAACTAACTTACATAGGGGTAGTTAGTGTTTAGTATTTAGTTTCGTGTTCTTAGTTCTTGTTTATCTTTTAGTTCAGTTTAGTTGGCTTTGTTAGCCGTGTATCCTTGGCTTATTTATTGTATAGACTCTCTAGTTAATTTCTCTGCTTTGTCTCTTGTAAACCATGGGTATTCCCCGTATAATTATTTAAATAAATAAATAAATAAATACAGTTGCAACTTGAAGTCCCATTTGAGAGAGGCTCCACTTCGAAGCTCGGGACTAGACCCACGCTCCATCCGTGCCTCGACGTCGGCAGCTCCGCGTGGCGACCTATTTTCGACGATAGCCGTCGCGCGACACCCATCCGTTACAGAACCGTTGACGCGCGACGCCTCGACCGAAGCGCGAAGGAGACGTCCACCAGCAGATGAAATCACCGTTTCCTCTCGAAAGACGAGACTGGCAATCGCCGTGTAAGAACGAAGCCGTTCACGGCTTCGCTCGCGAATCGGAAGAAGGTCATTGCGTAAGGACGGCGACTCGTTCACGCGTGCAACGGCATAACGGATCCCGGCGGGAATATTTATGCGTCCCGACAATCGGCATTACGTAACCGAAATGTGTAGAACTGGAATAGCGGCGACTGGTCCCGGCCGCGATAATTACGCCTGGTTTAATCGGTCGACGCACGCCGTCCTTCGGGCAAAAGCGGCCTTTCAGGAGATACCAAGGAGCGATCCTTGCCGAAGGCGTACCCGCGTAAGCGGCGCACGAAGGTAGCGGAACGGTAAAAATTTATTCGACGCGCCGTTCAATTAAATAACAGGTCTCGGCATGACCGTCCACTGGCATGGGAAGAGAGGGAAAAGAAGAGATGGAAATTAGACCATTAATATTAAATTTCTAATTAAGGGGTCGTGCTCAGTCGGGAGGCCGAAAAAAGGGTGGTCTTTGGAAATTTTTTACTCAAAAGCTGTACCACATTTCTCGAGAAATCTTTTTTCCTTTTAAGGATCGCATCTAGTACCGTGCATCGTAATTTTTTTATTTAAAAATATTTAGCAATAACTAAGTTATTGTCCGTCACTCGAAGGTTCTCTAAAAACAAAGGCTTCTGCGGTGAGCACTGCTGCGCGAAAGTCGATCATCTAAAATAAAAAGTTCAAAAGAATTTACTTACTATATTATATTATCTAGTATTTGAACGAAGGATTTTTCGAAATATGGATTTGGGAAAAAATGGCTGATGTTTAAAGTGAAAGTTTCAATTTTTATCGTAAATCGCGCCTGATTTTCGTCAATTAAAAGAAAACTAAGCATCGGATAAAAAAATCCACGTGTCCCCAAGGAGCCGAGTGGCTTGGGCCCTTTCCCCACTACGCATTCGTTTTTAAACGATTTTATTTTTCAGCGCGAAGAACACTTAGCGCGATTCCGCTCGGTGAAACGTACATGCTATTATTCTAGGAGGTGGTGGAATTACAGTGCGTTGCGGCAACGAATTAATGTCACGAAGAAACGAAAATTTGTGCATATGTGGCACGTGCTGGTGTCCACTGGGCCCCTGGATGTTTACGGGTGTCAATTCAGACGGATAAAAGCTCCAGGAGATATCAGAGACAAAGAACGTTGGGGAATCCGAGCGACCCGTGATTCATCGGGTCGTGGGCGGAATTAAACGTATCGGTGTACATAATTCGAATTAGGTCCCCCGATGGTCAGCGAAGTTTGCAAGGGAGTTCGCGCGGCTGCTGAACTAGGAGAAAGACAATCTCCGTTGTCGGAGGACATCTGCGCGTTTGTGCGGACCGAAGGTCCTAGCTTTTGTTCCGCGCACTGGAACGTAGTTGCTCCGGCGAAGAGGGACGTGCGGACGAGGTGATATTCGCCTCAGCCTTTACGCGCAACGATCGACCGTGGTTCCAGGCGTGCTGTTAAGGTGATTCTTGCAGGTAGATAAACAGGTGTGGTAAGGACACCTGACCGAGTCGAATCTTACATAGAAGTCGACCCCGATCGTTTCGCTTCCGATATTAATTACGCGCTACAAATAGTTATTCCCAATTAGAAACGTCTCCCGCTGGGTACCTTAATTCGAAGGACTTCGCTTCGTCGGGCTTAAGGGGTCGTTCCGGTTAGCGCGATAAATTCAGCGAATTTCAGGAATTTATTGCGACGCAAATAATTACAGAAACGGAAATAAACTTTTCCCTATTTATTAAGCCACATTCCTACAGTAAATAAAAAATATAAAAGTAATAAAATTATTGCTTTCAAAATGCTTTTGAAAGCGGTCTTCATGACATGTCTAAAAATTCACGCCTCGTTCGTGCAGACGATTTCAGCTGTTAGACTTGTCTGAACTAAAAAATCCAAACAGATTCTTGATCAGTATGGCTGTCGCTATCGCTCGGACAATAATTAGTGATTTATCCTCAAAATTAACAAAATCACGAGTAAATTGCAAAAAAATTGTTTTTCGACTTTTTCTCTTTTGCTATTTTCGATTTTAAAGGTAGGTTAGACTCGATGAAAGTGCTTGGTTGTAGTCCCCGGGAGAGTCACAGGTGTGCAGAATAAGCAGTAAAATTTATAAAGCAATCCATTCGATAGATTTTGAGATTTTATCTACACGATGCCTCTGCAGAAGCTAAAATAATCTGAACTTTTCCATGAAAATTTAACAGCGCATTCTTCAGGATATGTGCGTTGGAAAAGTATTTTTAAAAAAGAAATCGATTCGTTCAACCCGTCTAACCGACCCCTTAAGCGTGCCGACATTTGAATAATATTAGTACGCGTCAAAGATCACTGCGCGCATTTGCGAAACGGAGTAAACTCGAGGTTAACAAAACTCTGGGCAGACAGATCTAATGATCTACATCTAGATCTAGACTGTTAAACCTCCGAGATGCGTGTCCTCCGGGTCACTTGGAGCATGATTGCTGGAGTTATTTCTTATTTCTGAATAGTCGGCGCATGGTCGGCTGGGGCCTTCGCTTCAAAGTACCCATTGACTTTTGAAATACCTACCTACACCGCAGAGGATTTGTGGAAAGCCCTCGGGGGCACGAGAAACTCTCTTCCAGCCCAGCATTTAGAGAATGACCGTCGTTTGCTCGGCGGAACGGAGGCAGGAGTACGCCATGAAGGGACGATGACGCGCGGTCACTCGACCCTGACTTTATTTATGTTTCCCCATAGCGATAAAGGCAGTTACACACGTGCCACGAAGGCCTCGCATGCGACTCCTTTGTCTACGCATTTCGTTCAACGGTCCGAGCCGTAGCCTTGCCGCCATTGTGCATCCGTATAACATTGCCACAGGCATCCGGGCATTCCAGTGCGCTTTGTTCGTTCAACCTGACACTTAAGCGGAGCTTTTCAGCGTCTACTATAGCTGCCAATCAGGGAATGAATGCTTCTGAGCCGTCGGTTCGGAAATAGAATAACAAACTATTCCAGCAACGCTTCCAACTTGCAGCTCCGCGAGTGGGGCTTGAATATTAAAAATCAACCG
Organism: Andrena cerasifolii; assembly: GCF_050908995.1. Lineage (NCBI taxonomy): Eukaryota > Metazoa > Arthropoda > Insecta > Hymenoptera > Andrenidae > Andrena > Andrena cerasifolii. Next base: position 9,064,937 of record NC_135123.1, read on the forward strand.
CCGCTAATGCGCACCCTAATTGTAATTAACCCGCGGAGTGCCGAAGCAGATGTCCAACTTCAGAATGATCAATTTATTTAAATAAGTGAACCGATGCGCCACGGTTCGGTTAATTAAATATTCTAAAATCATTCAAGAACAAGGATCATCCACCTGCTAATTATTTTCACCAGTATCTGCGGGTGCTTCCGGACCTAATCAGACAAATCATCTAGGTCGAGAAGTGGGCCTGGAAACGGGGACATTCGCCGGATTCGATTAGGGGTAATCGAGCTTCGAACCGAGCGCGATCCACCTCGCGTGACGAAGGAAATGGAAGAGCGGATCTTCGATTCGACTGGGAGAGGTTGCTCGTGAGGACAGGCGCGCGCGCGGTCAGGTGTTGGCGCCTGTCCTCGCCAGCCAGCCCGGCGAATCGAAACGCTTGAGGACAGCCGGCTATCGGTTGACATCCAGTCGAACGCACATGCATAATGCGTTCCATTAAACGCAATCGACTAGGAAACGTGGGCAAACCTTGGGGACCGACCTCGACTCGCGCAGGAAAGACGCTTAATACGCGGATGATCTCACGGAGCGACCAGAGAGCCGTGTGTTCCGCGTGAGAATCGATTCAATACAGATTTCTTTTCGCCGGGGGGTGAAAGTGCAAGGACCGATGGACACGTGACTGCCGTAGGCAAGCGTCGCAAAGATCTGAGGCGCAGGATGGCTGCAGCTGAAATATCAGAAGTGAAAGAAGAGACCAAGGTTGGACTCGTGTACCGATAACGCGATCGCTTATGTGTACAGGGTGATTCAGTAGCAATTACGTGGACAATTTAGGTGTGTCTTATAGAGAATTTTTTTAGGGCAACGTGTGGTTTGAAATTAATTGAAGAAGTTCGGGTAACCACCCCGAGCGTCCACTACAACGTCCACCTTTGTTAGAGCTGTGTTTGATGATCAGACAGCTGTACGATCGTAATTTCTCGAGCACCACCGTTGAATCACCCTGTACAGTCATGGTCCCGTGCATCGAATGCGCATTGTTCATTCGACCTCTCTAATAAACTACTTCCTCTACGACTTTCGTGCTTTCCTCTTACGACGGGACGAGCCGCCGAGCCCCGTGACAATGCAGCGTCGCTCGCCTGACGTCACTCCATCTCTTTGCGTTTGTCATCCAGCTGAAAATACCAGCTTACGCGGCTCGCTGTCGGTATACCCGCTGCCGATCGTATTTTCGCGGTTTCTGCTTCGAACTCGGCGCTAAGCCTGGCCCCACTTCGCCGCTCGTTTATCGTCCCCTCGCGTTCAAGCTCCCCGCGAACGCGGAACAAGGCCAGCCCCACCAAAGTAACGTTGCAGATAAAAAAAAAAAAAGGAGTGTTCAACTTATCAAGAGACTGCGAATAATAATTCGAGTCATATGCCGGGGCAACCTTCCCACTCAAGATAACCAACGAACCTCTAATTATATTAATTGAAAATTTTATGCCTGTATGCGGACATATTTAGGCAATATTTTCAAGAAAAAATTTAATTAAAAAAACGCTACCTAAAACTTTAATCGCGTTTCTCTTGTGGCGATATTTTTCGAACTGGATAACATGATAACTCAAAAACCAGTCACCCGATTTACTCCAAACTTGATACATATCTTTAACAGATGTCCCATTCTCGGTGGTACAAAAACTAAATCGGTTTTTGCAAAATCAGATATTTGCGGCTTAAAAAACCAGCGACTTTTTGGCAGAAATCGATGCCTGTTTTAGACCCTCACATTTTTTGTTTACTCTTCAGTATTTCTCATTTAATCCGGTTCAGACGATAGCCACACGCATACAGATTACAGAAATTTTCAAATTTTCTATTTCACACAACCCCAACAGCTGATTTTATGCTAAACCATGCGCATACGCTTTTTGTAAGGCGCTCTATTTGAAGCACTATAACTCCGGATATAACCACTATTTTTGCACACAAATTTTTCTTTATATTCTCTAAAGATTGACAAATAAAGCTGCAAAGTTGGAAGTAAATATATTCAATGGTTTTGTTTAAAAAAATTCCCGAAGTTCGCGTCGTTTCTCGTCCGTCGAGGTAGGGAGACCCTTCGATCGAGAACTTCAACCCTCGGTATATATAATTCCTGCCACCTCAATTTCCAGCAGATAATCCAAGATAAACTGCGACGACTATGATCAACAAGAATCCACGCCCAATTATTGAGGAAACAGAGCCACAAGCGTTCACTGGCATAAGCTCCGTCACGAGGGACGAGGCCCATAACCCTACACCTCCACAGACTGTACGGAGGATTTCCCCCCCGTCTAACCCCAATTTCCAGCGCCCTCGTTCCCCATTACACCTGGGTGTGGTTGTAGCAATCAGAGGACGCTCCCAGCGGAGCGTCTTGCGAGGTCACGGCAGCGTGAGCTGGCTCAGGTACCCCGGGACCGCCAGTTCGCTTCCCGAGGACATGTTCCTCGGAGTAATCACCCATGAAACGAGACCCAGGCCCCGGGGGGAGAGGATCAACCCTTACCCAGATAACGAAGAGAAAGCGCCACGGAATACGCAACGTCCGAAGGCCATTGCTATCTCGACAGAAAGCGACACGACGGTAACAGACTCCACGAGCGCCGCGCTCGTCTGACTGTGATTTAAGCTTTCTCCGCGCAAGCCGCTGTCGTTCCACTAGGAAGTCCGCTGGAACAGATTTATCAGCGGCGGTTTCTCCGAAGCAATAATTCCTCGGGCCCGCTGATTACCGCCGTTGCACCGCGCGCGGACAAAAGCCGTCGCTGCCGCGGTCTCACCTACGCAGAGGATTTCTCCCGGCAAGCCGGAGGGGAGCGGAGGCCCCGCGTTCACTTTCTCGTTCGGCGGAGCGAACTGTGTCGCCTCGGAACCGGGTCGCCGGGGAATATCGCAGAGAAAGTGAGAGTACGATCGAGATGCACAGCTGCTACTCCAACGATCTCGCGGCAGCCGATCTACTTGCAACCCAGAGCCGCGGCCACTCGAGAGGGACCGACCAGGGGGCAGCACCTCTTGACAGAATTTCGAGTTGGAACAGAGTCCGGCTCGCCTGTGCTCCTGCAATCTTACGGAATTTCGAATTTGGGAATGGAGGAGGGATTTTCGAACATCTGCCTGAGTAGAAGTGGCAAGTGCTACTCTTGTATTGTATCATTTAAGCTTTTAACTTTTCATACGACAGTTTGGGGGTAATGGAGATTCGAGGATACGATAACAGAAAGGGGGTCAAGTGTATTCCTGTGGCAATAATAGAAATGATAACGTCAATATTTCTAGCGTGATGGCAGCAGGAAGCTACTAACACCCATGCGGTAATATAAGGGTTGAAGACTGACTAATCCAGCGGATTTCCACTTAAGGGGTCGTTCCAGTTAGCGCGCCGATAAATTCAGCGATTAAAGTACAGTGTTTTAAGAACAAAAGAAATTTATGAAATGTCTTAAAATCTTCGTTGATATTCTTTAAAAAATTGTAACAAAAACTCAAACAGTCTTCGTATTTTGGCAACTGGCGCCTCTGTGGTAAATCTTACCCAGTATCGCCTCCCGCTGAGTGAAAAGTACCCACCTGTCTCGTACAAACAATTCGAGGATAAAAGATCTCGACGAGTCAATGGATTCCGTCGGGAACAGCGTCAGGGACCTTTCCACTCCCGTAAGTGTCACAGGCGAAAGCGAGCAATCAGCGACGAATTTCAATAGCGTATCATTCCATGAGCTTTCCCACGCGTGCCTTCGACTTTCGATTTAGCTCGCGTCGCGCTCGGCGGTCCTCGCCGCTCCTGCTTCTGCTCGCGAACTCGCCGCGACCTATTCACCCACTTCGCGTCCAGCGTTGCTCGCCGCTATTGTTCACGCGGCCAGACAATGTGGGAGCCGAACCAACCGTCCCCTTTCGGCGCCGCGTCCGACTTTCGAACGATCGGAAACAAGGTCGGGAGATCGTTTTCCTCGCCAGATGCGCATCGATCTCAATTCGCGCGTGATGCACGAGAGACAGAAGCGGCTCAAACTATTCACGGAGCTGCCCGTGGAAAGTGAAACGAGCCTGGTGCTTGCAAGGTGACTGCCGCGGGACACGATACCCGTGGAAAGTCGATGAATCCACCGGCAGCACGAGTCCATCGTACACGAACACCGAATAATCCCTCGGAAACACGAACTCTCGCTGCCGAGCAGTGTGCAGGAATAATTGAAAAATTGAGCTGCCCTTGCAGAGAGCGCTGCAAATTTGCTTTGAATTTTGCATATGTTTTAGAGGACAGAGAAATAAGAAATAGGTGTTTCTTTATTTGGACTCGTTTGCGCGTTCAGGGGGTGAAACCACCCCTCAAAGTTCATAAGGGTTACAAATTTGTGTTAAGTAAAACTTCGTATAAATTTCATTTGCGGTATAATTATCCAAGAACCAAAGCAATCGGAGACGAACACCTGAAAATCAGTAACTTTGAAGGGTAGTTTCACCCACTAAACATGCAAGCAGGCCAAAATAAAAAGACACGTATTTCTTGTTTTTCTGTCCTCTAAAACATACCCAAAATTCAAAGCAATCAGAGATGAACACCTGAGAATCTTATACTTTTGGGGGTTGGTTTCACCCCCTAAATATGAAAGCGGGCCGCTTTAAAAAAACACGTATATCTTATTTTTCGGTCCTCTGAAATATATCCGAAATTCAAAGCAATCAGAGGCGGAGACACCTGGGAACCTCTCCTTGTGAGTGAAATCGTCTCGAAGCTCGTACGAAGGAGAGCGGTGTTTGGGATAGCTTGGGGGAGCTGGCGGCGTGCTTGCCAGGGTTACCCAAGCCCGTGGGCTCGAGGATCGGTTGTAAAGTCGAATGCAATACGCGTCACTGGCGAACGCTCGCAATTATGGCGGGCTATCCGGGCCCGTGTCAATAATCGTAAATGCATAAAGCCGTAAATGACGGGCACGAGGAGGCACGCGAGGGCCACGCTCTAGGCGTCCTCCAAAACCCGGCGGACGCCCACGCGCAGTGTTACCAGCCGGCTCGCAAACACGTTCCGACGCTGATGCCGATCGACGCGACCCTTACTTCCTTCCTCGTCGGGGGCCTTCGACTCGGGGCCTGACGGTTTTACGACCGATAGCGACCTGCCCAACGCCGCGGCAGATGCTCCCGATCCTGCGGCACCTCGCTCCCATGGGAGAAGTACAATTGGACGTTTTTCGTGTCTCGACTAATTGGTGACTGCTCGAGCCTTTCGTGAGATAGAGCGCTCGCTTCTGTGAAGCTGATTAACGGTGGCGTGCGCTTGGAGGAACATTATTGCAGGTGCCTCGAGAAAGTAAACGGGAAACACCGTTTCAGTACAATATCACTGGAAATAGAAATAGAAATTGTAAATGACTTCGCGAGAGGGCGGTGAATGTTCGTCGGTTAGAGAACTGTGCACCCTGCGTGCGTTGGAGCCTGGAGGTCGATGCTCGTGAAACAAGAAGCCTATATTATGCGAAACGAAGCAACAGACCCGAGTGCGGAGCGCTTATCAAGATGCATTATTCGGATTGATATCGGATGTATTATTCCAGCGGTGCCTGGCCTTCGGGAAGGATCGAGGAGCGAGGTGGCAGCACAGTTTCAGGGGCTAACTAGGTCGCGACCCCGAAATATGTGCCACCGAACTGTCTACTCGCTCGGGGTCTATAGTGCTCGGGTTTTAGGCCGTCTGCCTTTCGAGGTCAAAGGTCAGCCAGACTTCTATGCCTCGCAGGAGACGTATTTATAGCGATAGAATTGCTGCTCCTCTACTTTCCTTCCTACTAGCAAACCTACCTACTTTGCAAGGGGTGGTTGCCAAGGGGAATTAGGTAAGTTTCTCAGTGAAATGGGGATTTAATCGTTCCGAATTTTCTCATGGAATCAGATAGGTCACGTAGAATTCACGCGGTAACAAAATTAGTTCACACCATTAAACTTAATGTTTCTTAACCCTTCGTTAACACTCTGGGTGTGAGCCACCCATAAACTGATTTTAACGCTCTGTACCTTCTATATGTAAAATGGTAACCTTTTTTCCAAAGCCGACTCACGAACTATTTTTTCTCACAAAATATTATACCCAAGCAACAACTCTGAAAAGTTTTAGCTTCTAATATTGAAAGTTGTAAAAGTTAGAATTTTTTAACGATTTTCTTCGGTTTTTCTCGACATATGGTAATGTAAAGGTCGTTTTCTAAACTTTTTTTTTGTGAGCCTGTAATGAAAATTAAAAAAAAAATTTCATCAAAATCAATTAACGTTGCTCTGAGCTACAAAGGCTTAAAGCTCGCAGAATAATGTAGAAAATCGTTGGTTTCGGGAGTTTCGCGATTTTCGACCTTATTCGGGATCTTATTCTCATTAGCAAATTAATTCTAAAAAAAAAGGTATGCAATTTTAAAAGTCCTAATCTTTCTTTCGTCCGCCACTGTATAACGCGCAGATACGCACGTGCCACGGCGATGACCACGCTCCCTCCCTCATAGAATCAGGAATGCTTGGAGATCCCAGTACCCCGGACCCTAGTAAATATTCCAATGCCAGCGGAATACTCATGCGCCCAGTACACCACCTTACACAAAGCGCGCTAATTACCCGGAAAAACTTGAGCCAAATCGATGTCCCCGGACGCGGTGCCCACCCCTCGCCACGCCGCAGTCCCGCGCGAAGTTCGAAAGCAAGTTCACGAGGTCGTCGGACGAAGGGAGAAGGGTGGGAACTCTTTGTCTCCCCGTCGACCTAGAAACCCGATTCCTTCCCACCTCCCGTTTCGTTTTCTTGCGCTGCTCCTTTTTTTCCCCACCGATCCCGCGCGATCGTAGGTGCGCGCACGGGCCGTTTCTGCGCGGGCCTCGTTAGTGAAAGTCACCGCTCGGCGTCGGCAGTGGGGGAGAAAGTGAAAGCCGTTTCCGGGATAAGCGCACGCCGCTGAAACTATATCGGGAGGAGGCGGACTGATATTAATCGCCGGCCGATTACACGGCCCCCGTCCATCTGGCTGCGTATTTACGGCGTCTGGGGCGGGCGATGAACGTCGCCCGTTTCAACGCCACCGTGTCCTTACAGGCTCGCGAAACAGCGTTATATAACCGCGGCGCACGCATGTCCCGGGGAATTAGTTCCAGGAGGCGGACTAGAATTGATGGCTACTCGATTACGCGAGCGTCGAGCCTGTACAGAGTGACCAATTATTGCGCGCGCTTGTCCACCCTCGAGCGCCGGCAGTGTCCCAGCGTGCCTGAACAATCGCATTTTTTTCAGGTGGACGTTGAATGCCTACGCTGCAGTACGTACGTTCAGAGGCGAGGTACTTGACGCAGGGACTTCGAAGAGGAAGTAAACGCCGCCCGTAGGTGAAGCAATTACGGTAGAAAGTGTGACGATACACACCCTGCGCCCGAGTCCCCGTTTCGCCAGCTTCCACCGTTCGAATGGATTTATGGGGCTGTCTGGAGAATCGTGCATACGTACGTCGAAGGGGTGGACAAGTATTTATGGCTGCTTGAACACTGCTGTGTGATTGAGGGGAGATTCCAGTCTAAAAATTATCCGAAAATCTATTTCTTTTTTATTTCAGTTTTCGAATTTCTAACTTTTAAGAACAGGTGTTTAAAAGGATTTTTGGAAAGTCGAGGAATCTCTGAAGTGATAGGCATTTGAAACCCAGCCGCTCCTACCTAAACTTCGAACTTTAAACGCGTGTTTCTCGAAACAGTGTTCTTCGAATCGGTGGGACAAGTGTCTCGCAAAGTTTTTATCCGATTCGATTGAAACTGTTTTTATTTCGAAGAGTATACTTCTATGCGGCGCAGAAGCCTCTAACATTTTTAAAAATTGTATTTTTTAAGGCGCTGAGAGGACGAATAACGTAAGGAAAAAGTGATTTCAAACTTTGAGTCAATGTTATTCGTAGAGGAAATATACAGCTTTCAGGCTACGTATTGTTTCAGTAGACGGCATTAGCAGTTTTCATTAAATTTAAAAAGTTGCGCTATTTTTCCGACATACCGTGTATGTCGCGCGAAAGATGGTAAAGACGGGCCTTTTTAATTTCTGCTGCGCGTCGATTTCCTTTCTCGAAACGCGAACACAGAGGGTACGAGCAGCGTGGATCGCTCTCGAAAAGGGAAAGGGGACTGGAAAGTGGAACACGGCCAATGGCCCGATGACCTCCTGACACACATTTCTCGCTCGTCTCCAACGAAAGTGAAAAGAATCGGCCGTTTACAGCCCAGCCGTGATTTACCGCTGCGGGTACCTGACGAGTTCTATTTCGCCCAATCGCCGTCGCTCGTGGGCAATGCGCGGCGAACTGAAAGCGACGTACCGTCAGGGACCCAGTTCCTGATCACTTAAGAGTAACTACCGCGGGTTTTTAATCGTCTAAAGGGAAAACTTAACCAAATTCAAAAAGATTTTTTGTTATTTCAGTAAATGTATGTTTTATCTTTAATTTGGTATTGAAAACAGTGTAATTTGCAAAATTTGTAGTCGCTTCTACCGCGGAGTAGCGTTCCCAGCACAAAATAGGACTGGCAAGGGAAGATCCCGAACCCGGAAATTCGAAAAATTCTGAAACTTTGCAAATATGTGGGGGATTTCCTCCTGATTACAACGCAACTTTTGTTTGCTGCCCAAATTCACTCGAAGGGGATGAAATGAAGCCTTGAAAATTCGGCTATTTTCCAATTTTGTGCTATAACTCGCGAAGTGTAAGTGATAGAAAAAAAATTTCACGACAAAAGTTACTTCTTTTAATTAGGTCTAGCATTTGGTGAAGAAAAATATTTTACAGTTCACGAGTTATAACACAAAATCAGTTAATAACCGGATTTTCAGCGGTCGATTACACCCCCTTAGAGTGAACTTGGGCAGAGATAGAAAAAAAATTTCACCACAAAAGTTACTTCTTTTAATTAGGTCTAGCATTTGGTGAAGAAAAATATTTTACAGTTCACGAGTTATAACACAAAATCAGTTAATAACCAGATTTTCAGCGGTCAATTACACCCCCTTAGACTGAATTTGGACAGCAAACAAAAATTCCGTTGTAATCGGGAGGAATTTCTCTACGCATTCACAAAGTTTCAGAATTTTTCGAATATCCGGGTTCTGGATGTTCCCTCGTGGGTTTAGGTAAGAAACCGCGGATGGCCTGTCGAGCGTCCCATGCGGTGGAAACATCGGTTTCGAGAACTCGCCCTTGGAACCTTATGACTTTCGTAAACATCTCTAGAAAGTCTCGCTTTCCCCCTAAGACGAGAAGATGATCCTTGACGAATCATCGAGAATTACCTTGACCGAGGCTCGCCTTAACCGAGGATCTTTTAAACGGGAAGGCGAGTCTGCGGAGGTGAAGGTAAACGCGACCGGATGAAAGCAGAAATGGGAGTCCGGGTGAATTCAACTTAAAAGCAATTGGCCGCTTTTTTTACAGCTACGTGGAGATTGCGCCTCGCGAGGTCCAATTGAAATCTTAACGTAACTGGACATTCAAATTATCATCCCAGCGGGGCGGGGGAAATAAATAAAAATACATTATTCCATCGCGGCTCTGCTTAAACTGTTATCGATAGGTACGTAAAATGCGGCAGGATCGCGGAAAGATAAGCGTGCCGTTTGAAGTCCCCTTTCCTCGAACAGTTATGTCTCCCTATTAGCTCGGATAGAGAAGCCTCTATTTCACTCGCAGCCGTTGACAAGAGAGGAACAATTTTAGAATTGATGACAGTCCTTGGCGAGACAAAGAGCAGCAGAGTATTGGGCTCGAATTACCCTGCTTATTGTCCCGATATCCTTGGCTCCGTTTTTAGCATGAAATCGCGGGCATAGGTGCACTTTGGCCTGTTTCACACACACACACACACGCCTGTTCGCATGGCGAAGCTGGTACATCAACCACTTGAGTAAACGAGCACGTAACTTCGTTGTTCTAACAATAACCGTGCCGAGGGAGCGCACACGGAAATCGGAACCGACTTTGGGTAACTGGAATAGCACGCTATGCTTTTCCGCCTAACTTCAGAATGGCTCGGGAGATTAAATATCACGACATCCGTCTCGGTCAATTTCTTCATCCTGATCTTTAATGAAATACCCACGTCCCTTTTTCGCTGTCAAATTGATCCTTTAAATGGTCCAAAATTCTTTGGCGACGAACTGTACAATGTGCTCTATATTTCTCCAGGCGATTCAGGGTGCCGGGAAATAAGTATTCCGCCGACTTTTGGCCACTGAAACAGATTCGCCGTAACAAAGAGTGGCTCAAGGTTTCCTGCTGGCGTGTAAAAAAAAATTATTTCCGCCCCACGGCATTTATTATGCGCGTGAAAAGATAGTGGAGAATGCGAGGCAAGTGGGGCCGTAAATCATTTCCAGTTACCCTTCGACCCCCACCTTGAAATCCATTACGACTTTTCAGGGCCGAAAGTTTGCGAGTGCTCGAGGCGTAACGGTCCGCGAGGTGCTGTAAATTTCTAGCCGTCCGAAGGAAGAGGGTCCCATCATGTTTTCCCAGTTTCAGGTGTAGTCGATTATGAGAGGAAAGCTTAGGTCGTAAACGCTCCGAGGAGTCGACAGTCCCTTTCTTCGATGCTTTACGACGTTTTTCGGGACGTAGGTACAAACTGTCGAGCCATTATCGAACAAGACAGCAGAATTCCTTCAAATTCACTGACAAGACAGAAGAATGCCCAGAGAAGATACTATCTCAGTCTTCTGGCAAACGTAATCGAAAAACTTGCGCGCTACACCATCGAATTACGGGGAAAATCCAGAATAGTAAAATAAATTCAGGCACTATTGAATCGCCTCGGCACCATGGTCCCAGGTTTAAGGGTACCCTCCGAAAAATACACGATTTTCATGAATTAAAAAAAAAAGAATGGGAACGACTAGAGTAAAAATGCTTTTTGGACTGTTTTACTTTATATTTAAAGAAGAAACAAAAAAATTATTGTTTGAATTTTATCGATTTTTGCCTTAGATATACAGCATTCATTGTACCACTGTAGAAATTAGTGCTCTTGATGGGCACCACTGTAAAAAGATTAATTATGGACCGATTTCAAAAAATCTTACGGCATTCTGTTCATAATTAGACTCGCTATCTCCTTATCCACGGAGAGTAATTTTGGATCACACATTTTTTTTATGGACAGATGTATGCGTAGAGAAACTACTTTTTTGCAACACTGTGTTTAAACATGTGCTAAAAATCGCCGGATTGTTTGTCTGCAACGAAGACGGATAAGACGATAACCATTCATATATATTTTAAGAATATTTTTAGTTTTTTCATTTCAGACGATCCTGTCACGAGTTGCGATGGCGCCCGTCAAGGGCTCTAATTTCTACAGCGGTAGAATGATTGCTGTACATCTAATGCAAAAATTGATAAAATTCAAACAATAATTTTTTTGTTTATTCTTCAAATATGTAGCAATAAACTCCAAAAAGCTTTTTTACTGTATGTTGTTCAGTTTTTTTTTGTTTTAATTCATGAAAAATCACGTATTATTCAAGCGTTTTTTCACCGGAGGGTAGTGGAGACCGGGGCTAGTTCACTAATTCCTTTTAATTGTTGCATTATGTTATAAATTATGCTGCGATTCGCGATATTGAAGCATATGGATGACCTGCTTGCCATTTAACGCGTCACCGTGACAAAAACTTGCGTGTTCTATCAGTGAGAATGAAAAATCTAAAAAGGTCGGCGGGAAGTAAATATTTTTGTTTCGACTATTTATGAACTTTTGCCCACTAAGTATTGCTTGATGTCTTTTCATGAATACTTTGCGGAAACGTGATACATTCACTATAATTTAGGGTATTTTATTTTATCCGGTGCGCGGAGGTTTTGTAAGTACGACCCTTAACAAAATACCAATGTAATATAATTTATAATATAATCTAATTTATAAAAAATTAGAAATGTTAGAAATTAGTCAACTAGCCCCGGTCTCCCCTACCCTTAAGAGGAAGTAAGTCCAGAGGAAGGAAGTAACATCTCTCCTCCTCTTTTACTTCCTATCCTACGTTCCCCCGAAGGTCGAGATATATTCCTCTACCATTTAGTAGCCGATACACTCGTCTCCCTCGGTTTCCGTGTGCCTCTCCGCGGTGCCTCGTGTCTCCCTCCCACAAAGTGCAGCTCGCGGAGCATGCTTGGAACAACAATCGAACGCGGAAAAATTCCTGGCAAGGCCGAGGATGTCAAGGACGCCTCGCCATCTCGCTCTCGCACCTGACTTACTACGCGTTACACCGGCCCGTCGTCGATCGTTAAAGATTCTTTGCAATCGACGCGCATCTTTCCCCGGTGTTTCACGAACGTTTGGAAGCGTCGCGTTCGCACGTGGCAGCCATTCCGCAATCGACCGCCGCGCCGTTCGTTGTATTTCCCTCTGTGCCCACCGCGCGTCACGCATCACGTCCGTCAGAGCGCTCTCGATGCTAATTGAAATCGGAATGCCCTGAGACAGCTGGGATAAAACTCGCGAGAAGAGGAAAAACGTTTTTCCTTATTTTTTTTTTTTTTGTTGATGGAAACCTGCTCAATTGCCATTGATATGCGATGCTTTAATGATAGGCTAAATCGGACGGAAAGGTACTACTGACACTGGAGGGGAGGGAGAGAATGGTTTAGTACACGCAGTTATTTCGTTTATTGAAATTAGACTATAAAGTCGTCTAAACTTTTTCTGCGCGACCTTGCTCCATAGAAAATTTAAGAAAAGCAACTAGTATTACACTGTGCAATAAGGACACCCTGTATTAACTCTATCTTATTACTATGTACTTCATTCTTTCAATAGTTTCAATCCAGTGCCATGAGCGTGCGTTCCCATGAATGTTGACATCGTTAACCCTCCCTGGCGGACACGGGGTCCACGTGGACCCACTTCAGTATCAAACTCATTACGTTACTTGCTACTTATCAGTACCATTTTTCCATGAAAATAAGAATTACAGATCTCCAGGAATTCAAGAGCGTCCGGAGACTTATTTTAAGGAAGTAAGGGGGGGGGTAACTTTAGGGTGATGGTAAAGAAAAATATACTCCTCTTGCGTTTTTCAACCCATTTTATTATAGCGTCAATTTAATTAAAAATTTAAAACCGAAATTTAGAAATATTCCCTTTTCTAGTATAAACTTAATAAACCTCAGTTTTGAGAAATGAGCGATTTTTTAAGAACGAAATTGTACGACGGGTGAAAATGGACCCCCGCTCGTTATATAGTAGACCATCCACCACTAAAGGGCTGAAAGCGATTTAGATAAGTGCGATGGCGATCACTCGCAACTGCTACCTTTTCCGTCGCCGCGATCGTGATTTTCCGTCGCGGATCCTCGGCTTTGAAACCGTGCCCTTGACGTGTCCCGACACGGCGTACGTAAGTTCACACTGACGTACACTCCGTATGCATACGCTGCACACAACAGGTCACGAGAATGTGACGTCTTGATAGAGCATGAATAAACGACGCGTGTGTAGACGAGCGTCAACAAATGTCCATGGTACCGCGGCGTAGAAGCTGTCCAGAAAACGGTGGCCAAAAGGAGCTGAAAGGTGCCCCGATGAACCACCAGCGATCCGATAAAATCAACATTATGTAATGGAGAACGTGATTGAGGCAGGAATGGGCACGTGCAGGTGTCTCCTACTTACACGCGCAAGATGGGTAGCCATTCGTATGAAATAATTTTAAACGTTCTGAGCACCTATGTTCGCAGCGACCCATTGCAGGCATAATCATCCCTGCGCCACGGAACTCCAGCATTCCCATCTCGAGCGTGTAAGAAAGTCGTCGTTGCAGCAGATAATACAAAAGATGCAGAGGGATCTCAGAAATTACAATCACCCGCGATTCACAGTTCCATCATCCCCCGCGAAGGCAGTCATCCCCCGATGGCTTCCGCAACCCCTCGAACGGGTGCTCGGCGCAGATGCACATAACCCGGGACAAATGCGGAATGAAAATTATGAAATTGTCGCGTGCAATCATCGTCCAGCTGGCAAGTGCCAAGGAAATCGTAGAGCATGCTCCGATAAACGAGCTTGGCCTCGTTCGATGGCATCGCGCGGAGCTGCGCCGCGCCGATAAGACCAAGGGTGTACCCTCGTCCTCTGGACGTGAATCGGCGCCGTGTACACGTGCGAACGCGCCACGTGCACGCTGCCCGTGCTTATAGATAGGGAGCTGGGGCTGGTGGATTTCGGGCCGACAGCCGTGACGTCGGTGGATCGCGCGAGCGAGGGAAAGGGAGATAATAGCGGTGGGAGATAAGAGAGATAAAAGAGAGAGGGATGGGGGGGAAGAAATTAAAAAATCTTATCCGACGTCGGAGAGAGAAGGATGGAAGCCTCGCGAGAGGCGGAGGCAGGAGGAGCGGAGCGCGTGACCGGAGGGAGAACGGAGACTGGATGCAAAAGGAGGGAGGAAAGAGATCAGCAGGGTCTGGGCGGGGAAGACGAGGCTGGTGGTTCAAGTTCAAGGTCACCGCGTTTCAATGCACGTCCCACGCGGAAAATAGGAAAATGGGGCGAACGGATTCTCTCGCTTCGAGGAAAAACGTTAACGTCAGGCGAGGAACTCGCGGGTGGGAGCTACCGATTTCCGTTACGGGAATCCGTGGACCAAGTTTCCTCGCCAGGGAGAGGTTCCCTCGTCGACCGTGCCTGACAGACGTGGCTCGATTCGAAACGAATCTCCTCGCTGAGTTCTGAAATCGCGGAACTCCTAAGTTCCTATAATTAGGAACGTCAGATTCACCTGTTCTCCCAGGAGCGGATCGTGCCTCGTGATGCCGACATTCGTGGAATGCGCATTTTCTGGACGTACGCGTAAGCGAAATGCCCCTAATAGGGTATCGCGGAAAGCCGCTTGGCTCTTAGGTAATCCCGCGAAACCATTGGTTATCGTTACGCGCCTGTGATGAAAGCGACGACGATGCACCTGCACCCAGCCGCGAGCGCACCGCGAATTCGAGGAAGCGATAAACGGGCATGGGTATAATTTCAACAAATAAATAATCCTTCTGTAAAGTTTCAACTTTCATTTATCGATATATGCATATCATGAAAGCATTAAACTACACCGCGTTCCACATTAGAGCGTACTCGTTTCGCGCAGGGATACACTGTTGATTGGTAGTAGACCGGCAGGGAAAGTGCTACGACCAATCGCGAGAGTGCTGCGACCAATCGCGTGCGTCAGATCCGTGGGAGCTGCGCAGATCGGTCGCAAATCGGTAGGGGCGTTGGTACGCTCTTATATGGAACGCAGTGTATCCGCAAAGTTTCAACTGTACACTTATGATTTTTTTTATCGAATCGCTGCAATTTCCAAGCTTCAAGGCCCAGTCATCCTATTTGCTTTTATACACAATCGCAGTATATAAAAAAGAAGGCATAACATAGGTATTTCTTTGTATTCTTTTATTTCTCGAAAGAGGGCAACAATCACTGTCAGTTGGCCAACCACTGTACTCTTCACCCCTGCGTGCTCGCCTGATCCGTCGCTTCTCCGCGACCGTCCGCGCGTTCAGTGGGCGGCTTTTTTTTTAATGAAACGTCCTGATGACAATATTACGACGCGGTAATCCTCGTGACTAAGCGCGATGACGACGCGCGGCGCGACGCGTGCTCCCACGCGGGCACGCGGAAGTGCACGAGGAACCGAGCCGCTTCGTCCCGCGAGCATCCACTCTGCTCCCCATGGAAGATGCTCGACGATAATGCGCCAAGACTGCGGCTACGTGCACACAGTCAACGTTCAAGGCGATCGGCATGGAACGGCCGTTACGTATTATCGTTCTTTCGCGAGACATGATGCAATTGCATGAATCGCGATTAAAGCTGGAAGCCGGACTTCAAAGTCTAATCAGAGTTCGCGTTCATTTGCAACTGGCTACGTTTGCGAGCGCGCTCCTGCTAACCTCTCCAGAATCGCCCGACAGAGTGAGAGAGAGAGAGAGGACGCAGGCAGAAAAACAGGATGACCATTTAAACGTACCGAAAGCGCAATACCGTCTATAAATATCCGGGAGCAAGATGACGTGGAAAGAACGAGGTCGGGTCAAGTTGTAGAAATATTTTGTTGGCGGGCTTGTTACGGCGAGGCAGCCCAATTTCCTGCGCAATTAAAACCGTTCGCGTCATTAGCCACGGTGGACGATCGGGCCGCCCCAGTGGAAGCCGTAGGGACGTTTTACAGCTTAGACGCGGAGAAAGCCGCAGGTCTGGATGATCCTGAAAGGGGTAATTGGGTCCCAGAGCCTTGCACCATTGGCCTGGCAAACTCCAGCTGGACCTCGAGTCTGTTGTCTCGCCTCTCCACTGTCCTCAGACCGTAATTGTATTTGGGTTAGCGTGCCCGGACGTGGCCTGGACGTGGCGACCTTGAACTTGCCGCCCCCGAATGGCCCATCAACCCTCTCCCGCAAGCCCCTTTCTATCGCGCGGAAGGCACGGATACAGGCAACGCGTTCCGGGAAGAGAAGAAAATAGCCAGCAGGCTAAGGACACCGCGGAGGATTCGCTTCTCAGATCCACCAATCTCGGCCACTTATCGGTTGGCCGAACTACGGAAGGGCGACGAAAATAATTAAGGAAGCTATCACTCGATGCTGTACGAATTGAAAGTTCAATAACAATCTTACAGTGCCAAGTGCAGGATTAATTGCCTCCTGCAATGCCCTGAACTCGTTTCCCGATAGGTCAGAACCTCCCGCAGCCTCTGCCAAATCTAGAACTGACCTACACGAAAGCAACGTCGCTCAATGAAACTTCTAGGTATCCAGGGGCCGACTGGATTTGAATTAAAAATTGGTCACGATCCAGCGGGACAGGGCGGAGCTATTGCAATGGCACTGTCACCTGTTGAGGGTGCCTCATGGGCTCGCTTAAGTGCTGGGAAGCTCTTTAAACCTCCCCGTTTCTTCCTTATCTCTAATAAAGCATCGATCGGGAACAGTGACATTTTTTACCTCTTCGATTTTAATAACTCGCTCGTAATAAACGAATCTCGTGCCTAGCAAACCAATGAATAGATCGAACGCATGGAAATTTGAATAAACCCTGACTTAATGGGAATTTCGAATCTAGAAGGATGCATTTAAAGAATTCGATTCCCCGCTAGTGTAATTTCTTCCCACAGAACGAAATGTGCGAAGCTCTGTTCCTAATGCTTCATCTCAACGTGGAACGGCGTTTGGATGTGGAAACAATGCTTATCGCTGCGAACGTAATACCTTTTCATAATACACTAGGTGAATCTGCCACGAGATCAAGCTGTCTCGAGCCTCGGGGGCGAATAAGACAATCGTGGACGACCTCGAGCGCGTGTCGGCGACGTATAACGGGTTGCCCGTGACCGGGGAGGACCTTGGCCATGGATGTACGCCGGGTGTCGTGACGCAGGCGCCTCGACGCGCGCACTTGCTCCTTTTACGAACCTATCTCGCTGCCATAATTCAAAAGAAAAAGAAACGAGCTAGCACCGGTTACGAACAAAGTTCGTCGGAAGCAGTATATTAATTATTGCCCGCAGGTCACACGCGCCGGATTCTAATAACGCTGCCTAACGGAGAAAATGATCGTGCTCTACGAGCGTATCGCGCACAGCTGGCACGTTTAATCTACTATGTATCAGCTACAGATGCAATTAATTATTAATTCAGTTCTATCATTGGAACGCGATACACATTATCTGAAATTAAAAACTTTGCTGCTTCTCATAATTATACACCGCTCGTTGATTATCAAATAGAACATAGCGTAGGAGAACGTTCCCTGCATCTTGCAATCCAGAATTGTAGATCGTGAACTTGGGGCAGAATTGTATAGCTCGCTCCCGCGGTTTCAATGACGTACGAAATACAGAACCGAGTAAAATCTACTCTATTGACGAGGGATTTATGTAAGGACACTCGAGCGGCGAGTGCATTGGTAAATACGTTCTACAGCCAGGATGTAAATAGGTTACATCAGAAAAAGAGATCATACTATTCCCGAGAACTAATATTACCCAGAGATAAAGGCAGACCTCCCACCTTACCAGGAAACTCGTAAAATGTTGATGCATTGCTGGGTTGCAATTGCGGATAATGATACCGCGAATGTCTCTCGTGATAGATGACTATTTCTATTGCGATTCTAATACGATGAACTTGCCGATGAATCAAGAGTGTTTGGACGCTGCGTTAGTCGCCAACAAACAGCTGGCCATTCACAGGATATAAACAATAGGGTATGTCGAAACAACGATTTCCATTCATTCGCACATAGATTCTTGTACATTCAAACTTCTCCGCGTGAATCAATAATCAATAACTCTCATCGATCCTAATTATCGCTTCAAACTTATCTTACCCTGCCACAGCGTAGGTGGCAAAATAACTTTCGGTGGGGTAGGCGTTAATAGTACAGCTTACCCCGAAACAATCGTCGACGACCTCGCGTCAGTCTCGACTAGCAGCTTACGGCTAGCGATGGAACTAACACCCTCGTGTTCCAACGCTCAAACTTTGAATATCTTTAAAAGGTAAGTTCAACCTCATGGTGACTACACACCAATCGAGCCTAGTAAACCTACCGTACAACCCTAGACCGTTCCACCTCAATCACCTAATTCACATCACCCTTCCGGCCACGCGCTAGCTCGATACATACTTCAACTACTAAACACCTACACTACAATGCAGTGGTGGACTTACGAAAAAAGACCCAGGTGGCAAACGTTCTGAGGGGCCCATTTTGGAGGGGAAATGAAGAGGTAATTTACTAAAAACGGGCCAAATGTAGTAGTACGAAAAAATGTAGTGTTTGGATACCTATACCTAATCATAATTTTTTTTTGGGGGGTCATGAGGCCCTGCGGGGGCCTTCTGTGCAGGGGACTAGGCGGCAACTGCTCATCAGCCGCCCTGTTAGATCCGCTACTGCTACAATGGCACTTAAATGCAACATATTATAAAACAACCCATCTCCCATGAAATACATATTTCCGGTATGATCCAGTGGCCCCATAATCTGGGTTAGGCGCATCTCCCATCCATCTTTATCCCCACACAGCCCGCGCAACTATTTAACCTTCGCCAAATCGGGTCAGAGCTCGTGGCATCGCACCACCGCGACGCCCGTCATTCTTTTCTCGCGTGACTCAAAGATTCCTTCCCGAATCGTGCCCATCGCTACTTATAACGGTTTGCCCGTGACCAGCGAAGACCTTGGCAATGGCTTGCGCGACCGTGCTGCGACGTACGATCCGCGCGGTGGCGCGCAAGCGTCGGCTGCGCGCGCATCTCGCTCGATGCATCCGGAGGTCGCATATCCCGTGCACACCGACAGCCGCAACCTTGACCTTATACCTCGGCCCGCTGGCCAACGAGGTCCATCCACTCCTCGACGGTTGAAGGTCACCGGTGTCGCGGCCAGGAAGCCGGGGAACGAGGGCGGGGGGGAGAGAGGTGGCGAGCTGACGGCGGCGTAGAGCAAGAGAGGACCCCGGCAAAATCCAGCCAGCACCATCTCTCTCGAGGACGCGTTAACGATTCTCAATTACCGCGCGTCACCCCTTGTCACCCGTTTATATCTGCCCTCCCCCGCCTCTTCGTCTCTCCACCAAGGCGCCGTCTCCTTCCCGCCTCCTCCGAGCTCACCTCTAGGCCTTTACCTTTCGGTGCGCCCGCGTGGGCTACTTTTACTATCAATCAGCGCGCCTCCTTTTAGGTACGCTGCTATTCTAGTTCCGCGGTTCAAGGCTACGCGGAAATAACAACGGCTGAACGCGAGTGTATGCGCGCCTTTCGGGGAGGGGAACGCGTGGGTGTTATCTCGATAAAGGGAGGTCCGAGGAGGTGTTCGTAGGACGCGACAAAACGCCAAGGTTTATTGACGAATTTAAATGCTTTTAGATATCTTTAAAAGATCGTGACAATGGGGTGGGTATTCATCAGTCTGCACAGTCGCGTTCAGTAGAGGGCTATCGGGCAAATATTTGTCCGAACGAAATTAAGGGCGCGATTATAAATAGTTTGTGGGTAATCAATATTCAAGGATGGAAATAGTGGAATTTGCCGCGGTATCTTCGCGATATCGTGGGCCACGTAGCGGTCACTTGGAAAGCGAATTTAAAACAGTGGCTAAAACTGTTATTCTTTGGGAAGCGTGCCGCGCTATTCAATTAGGTATAAGAATTTTAACGTCGCTTTACGAGAACTCGAATTATTACTGACAAACTGTTATAAATTGCTTCTATGAATTTCACAGATTCACGCCATTGAGGCATGGCAGAGCCATAAGCCGATTTGTATTGTAATTTCCTTCGGATAAGATTAATGAATGAATTACCATCACGGTGCCATCGACAATGGCGTAAAGTCTCCAGTGCCGTGAAAAGGTTATAAAGTCTTAACGACTTACATCTACCGTCACGTAGTTGAAACGAAACGCTTGTCTCGACCGATTCTCATACAGATTAGAGACGGTGGAAAGTCGAGGTCGCCCTTGACGTAAGCGCCAACCGCGTAAAGGTACCCAGACACACACACACACACACAGACAGTCTTTCATAAAAGATGCCCAAGCTGGGAAACTTGACCGAGTAGTGTGTGCGTCAGTCGTTCATTGTTTGCATTTTAGAAATAGAGACTAACGTAAACAAAAGGGGCACTACTTTGCCGGCTGTTAATAATCGATACTCTATAATTACCTGTAAACGGCTCCGACGTAATTCCTCCTTGCTTCCTATTCAATTATCGAGACGCAGAAAGAATCTGTGTATGCGCCCGTTGCCAGAATGCCTTTCAATAATCTACGCTGCTCGTTCGCGATACCGCGCTTGTTTCTCAATTGCGGATATTCCTGGCGCGATATCTGGTCATAATTTTAACTCGACTTACGAGCTATCCGATCAGTTCAAGGTCCTCACCACGTTCACCTTTAAAGTTCGAGATTTGTAGGTCGCAACGATTTCAGAACATTGAGCGACCACTGGTTAATCGAACGTCCCATTATGTCTAACGAAGGCTGATCGCTTGTATTTACTAGGTTAGGAAATTGATCAGGCTAAGGCAAGAACGGTATTCCTACAGCGATGCATGAATTCGATCTACGAAATAGCGTAAATGCTTTGTATATTATTCGCGGTAAATCATTATCGAAGGCTGGGAATAGTTCCTGTTCCGGATATTCATCAGTATTGGCGCGCGATGCATCGAGATTTACGAGCAGCGCCTACAAGTGCTCGGGCACTGAACGCGAGCTTGGCTCGCGCTAAGCAAATTGAAACAAGTGGGTATCGCTACACCCGGGAATCGCCGGTGTCCCTTAACGTTAAACCTGTTACGAGCTTCTGAAATAGTATTTTCGAAATAATGAAAACAAACGCTGGTGGAGCCAGTTGCAATTGAAATTCGTATGAAAGCCAGCTTCAACGTCGTAGATCAATACTCACACACGTGCGTGTTAACGAAACATCAACAATAGAGCTCGCTTGAAATGAAAAGTTGCTTCGATGGAACGCGAACGTGAATTTTCAAATGTCTTGAAAATACTGCGTCTCTGTGTAACTTTTAATTGCCAATTTGTAGGCTGGACCACTTCATACCTTGCTAAATTACTAAATGGGACCTCCAATTACTATACACCTAAATTCCTGTGTTGCTTTTGAACTTACGAAAATGTACAAAAGCCATTCAGTTTAATGAAAACTAAATAAAGCTGCCACCTCCTTTCTGGCAAATCCAAGCAAGGCTGGTCTGGAATTCCCAGAGTAAATCCTACTCGTAGTGGAGGTGAAGAGAAAGCCGAATTTCATCGTATTACGAAACCACCTCCGTCGGCCTTGACACTGTCCCCGCGTGCAGTTATGTCGCCAATGGTATTTCCTGCCTGTTAAAAAAAAGAGAAGCCGCGTAAACATAACCTCACAAATTGCAACGAGAGCGGTGGAAGAGACGTACAAGAACGAAATGCAAGTCAGAAGAATGCTTAATGCGATGGCAACGCGTCGACACGTATGCAGATTTTCTAGAAACAGCGCCAATGACGAAGCCGGAAGGCGGATGATGCGATTTTTGGCGTGGAGCCAAAAAAGTTTCGCCGACGCCACTTTCATTGCAACGACGTCGACGCGAAACGATCTTTCTAAATGCTATCGGCCTTGTCCTTGACATCGACCGCAGCGTCCCGACGCTACGCATGCCACGGTTGCATCAGAATGCTCGATGCACGGAATACACCAGGGGAAAGAATCTTTCCGAAAGATGCCGTTAGCGGGGCCGGGGGAGCGGTGTGCTCAAGTCGATCACAGAGAGAGAGAGAGGGAGAGACGCGTAGGCAGACAGGTGGGTAGGGGTACTTAACTATACAGCGTAATCTCACGCTACATCACTTTATGAATCGCGGAACGACTTTTCGTCTGCCCCCAATTCCCATGAGTCGCATTTATTCTGCGATTGTTTTTGTAAAACGATATTTAATAGCGTGCACCGGCAAAAGTCATACTACAATGTGATTTGAGGGAATTGTGATTGAAAAGAATAAAGGATGTTTAGGAAATGAATATGTGAAATGTATGTTTGGAATTGGCGGGAAAAGTGGGCACTTTGTTGCACGATACCTTGCGATATCGTGCATCAAGGATGTAGATGGGAAAGTGTATCCCTTTCTACACAGGTAGAGAAAGGTATAGAAGATATTACATGTGGAAGATACTTTGATTAAGTATGAGAAATGTTTAAAAGTGATATCTGTGATTGAAGGAGAAGATACGTTTCATTGGCAACAGTTTGACAAACATGGCGGTGTGCCTTTTGAGAACCGAACAGGTGAAGCCATACTGTTCAAATAGAGGTAGTTAATGAAAATGTTTGAGAGAATCTAATTACGTATGTTAATCGCCCTTCGATAAAACTATTAGGTGAAATTCGAGATTGTTATTACCATTTTTCCACTGAAATGTTGAATGTAACGACGAGCACAACACGGACACTTATATTTCAGAATTCACTCATATTTTAAATAGAAGGTGCGTTAAACTGTCTACGATATCTGTCTTACGTAATTTTTACTCATATTCTTACTCAGTTTGTTGTAAATAATAAAATGCTAAAACGATAGAACCTGCCCTAGTAGCATTTCTGGTTGGCCCACAGTATCCCCAAGTTGGGAATTAGTTGGCCATCAAAATCCCAACAATAAATGTTACTAGGGTGCTTACCCCGTGTAACCTTGAAATAATACGAAATGGCGGGAAAATAATCTCTACGCTGAACTATGATTCAAAAATAGTTTCATTAGAAATTTCAACGTGTTGCTACATTGTATATAACTAATGAACTCGATAATAGTATAGATATGTGTATCTATTTCTGCCAATGGCACGTGAATCACTGAAATAAGTTGTAGTAAATATTGGTGAAGTGTTCATTGGCATCCGTAAGTTATCGGTTAATTCTTATAAGATAACGATTCAGTAATAATTTTCAACGCGTGACGCATATTATGTACAAAATAGTTTATTTGCGATCTTGTGTAATTCGAATACACATTTATGTACAAAACGTGCTGTATATACACTCAAGAGTGTATTGCAAAATGGCATCCATTTTGCACTCGAAATATGTTACGTGTGTTTTATATTTTTACCGTCTAACCATATTATGTTGGAGATCCAGATTTAGTAATGACGTGAGCTCACAAAATTCACAAATCTCGCGGTTTCTGCGTGGGAACAATTAATTAGAAGAGGACAGGATAGGAATTACTTTCATTTCTTTCCCTTGTGAACTTTAGGCTTTCCTCGAGGTGGTTTACCGCCGCTACTCTGCTTTCCTCGAGGCGCTTTACCATCGCTATTCTGCTTGCCTCGAGGTACTTTACCACCGCCACTTCTCTTCCCACGTCCCTTAGTTTTCTCTTTCGCTTTTGCCGCGCGCATGTCCTTTTTCATTCTGGGATCGACCATCTTGTAACGTCCTTTCACGCCAGTAGGTCGTGCCGCCCTTTTCTGCGCCATATGTTTCTTTGCTACCACATAAGTAACTTTTTTCTTCGGTTCTTGATGAGCCTTCCGGTACAATCTACGAGAAAAAGGTAATGAAATATAAAATGAAATGGTACATCTGAAGCGGGTCTACACAAAAGATTATACTTACGCTTGAACCTGTTTCGCCTTCTCCCTATCACCGATGTCCGCGTTTTCCATGACTGCTTCCATCTTCTTCTTCGCTTTTTCCAGCTTACGCATCGCGCGGCGCTTCTTTCTCGATTTTGCCTGCAATACTTTCTTGATTGGCCTGACGTTCAAATCCTCTACCCGCTTCTTGTACTCGTCGACGAGCTCTTTGGGTACGGGTGCTTCTTTCTTCATATGCTTCCCTTCGTCTTGTACGAACCAATCCGGTAACTTCTCGTCGTTAAACGCGTATCTGTTCCATCCCGAGTCTACTACATCCCTTCGAGCTTTCTTACTTTGAACTAGCAATGATCCTAGTGCTAGATCCTCTTCCGACAAATGTTTCTTCTTTGTTGGCTTTATACCTACGCATTAGAAGAAGACATTCATTAGCATATACATTTAATTACTAGTCTGCAAATAATAGTATACTCGCCATTTCCCTGTGGAACTATTTCGAAACCATCTTTGCCACCAACTTTATTCTTTTTAACGTTTTTATTCGGAGCCATCATGTCCTCCACGTCATAGTCAGAGTCTGTATCGTCAGTATCACCGTCGTCGTCATCTTCATTCTTTTCTTTCTGTGGATCCTTTCCCTTCTTCCCTTTATCTTCGTTTTCACTATCTGCCGAATCGTCTTCCCCTAGTATACGGCCACCTTTCTTTTTGTACTCTTCAACCATTAGATCCAACTCCAGATCCTCGTCTTTTTCATTTTCTAAGTTCTTGAATACGTCCTTTTCAAACCACAGCTCTGCTTTGTGAATTCTTTTAGTCTTCTTATCCCTATGATCCAAGTCTGTCAGCAAAGGGTTCTCCGAATCATCGTCATTTTTCTTTCTCTTTCTTCGAACTTCATTTCTACCTTCATCGTCTGACGCATCCAATCCTATCGACAAAATAAAAATACATTAAAGCATTTCAATCTTGTACGCCTGCAGAAGATTTATATGAATAACACCGCAGCATTAGATACCTAAGCCTGACTTTTCACTAGCCGTGTCATCGTCCGAGGCATCGCTCGAACCTTCGGATTCGTTCTCCCCCGTTTTGTAATATAGTCCTGAGCTATCCAAATACCCTTCGTCTTTCTCATACCTAACTTTCTTTGGCTTTCTTTGCTCTCCGTCTGAATCCACGTCGCTTTCTGCCAGCACATCGGGCTGCTGATCCGTTACATTCTCTAACTGTTGATACGTTTTAATCTCTCTCAAGCGAAACATATCATCTCCTTCTAATATAGGGCCCTCGTTCCCCTTATGAATCATTTTTAAATTCAGACGTTCATTTAATTTCTGTCTTTCTTTGTTGGCCTTCTTCCTTTTCCGCTTAAGTTCTCTAACTTCTTCCGCCTTCACTTCCTCGATCTGCTTCCTAATTTCTTCGTCCTCCAGATCTTCCAATTCCTCTTGACTCATAGGCGGCGCTTCTACCGTCTCAGCTACGTCTTCCTCCACATTTTCAGCCACCGATTCTTTTTCCTTTAAGGATTCCTTCAACGTCTTCCACCAATTAAGTAACAGCCGCAAATCCTTTTTACCTAATACTTTAATATCCTTGCAACATTCCACGATCTCCTTCGTCGTCTTTTCGTGACTTGTTATCGTCTCGTCATCGAAAACAATTTCAGAACAATCCTGTAATGCTTCCACGGCGCTCTCAGCTGCTATAAAATCTTTCACCGATAATTTGTGATACAAGGTGTAATCGTCCTCTGGGTAGCCCTCCGCTTTGCGCTTCTGTTTCACGGGATTGTACACATTCAACTTATTCGCCGACTCTATCTCCAATTCAGAGAAAACATACTTCGGATCTAAGAATTTGGGATCCAGTTTATCCGGAGCGATGTAATACTGGCAGACGACAAAGATTTCAGCAGACTCAGAACGCGATGCTTGAGGTTTAGTGGCATGCACCTTTCTAAACAGTTGCTTCAGAACCCAAACTAGCGGGTTATAATCTTTTGATCGAAAAACTTTTGTAACGAACCATCCGCCGGGTCTTAGGAAGTGCGTCGCCATTTTAAGAGCACCTAACGTTAAAACGACCTGTTGGTACGCGTCGTGAAGCCAATTTTTACCAACGTTCGGGGCTCCGTCGTGTAATACAACGTCAGCTTTCCAAGTCTTTACCTCGCGAGATATAGAAACCCGACATTTGTCTGTCGTAATATCTTCTACCAAGCTGATACATCCTGGGATAGGCTTTATCGGATACAAGTCTACGCCTATTACTATGGATGATACCGGCATATTTTGCCGGGCAACTTGCATCCACCCTCCAGGGGCTGCGCATAAATCTATGCATACCCGTGATTTCTGTAGAAACTCGAATTTTCGATTCAACTGTATCAACTTGAAAGCGGCACGTGACCTATAACCTGCAATGCATAACCTATGAAAGATTTTGTTTACGCTGGATGCATTATAAATACAGAAACTTCAAAATAGGACAATTTGATAGTTAATATATATCATTTAGAAGTGTTCGTTAAGTGAATTAAATATAAGGCTTTCAGTTATGACACATCGAATACGTATTCATCTAACCTATATAACAGTATTATTCGCAGACATACCAGTTTCCTTAGCTAGCTGATAAAATCTATCCTTCCTCTGCTTTCCAATCTTTCCTTTCTTCCCCATTTTGGATTACAAACAATGCCTCTTATTGAAATTCTATTTTACCTAAAAACATTGATTTACCGAGGTCTACACGCCGCAAACACCATGCGGTCGTTCCAAGAGTGGGGGTACTAAAAGAAAGATGGCGCGAAAGAAAATGTTCGATTTAAAAAATTTTCAAGGCAGCGTTAAATTAAAGAGTGACCCAAAAAATAGCCTCTTTTTGGTCCCACGATTTTGGAACTGAATTTTATGCGAAACGATACCTTACGATGAGACATCAATCACGCAAAATTTTCAAGTTGAGATGGCAATTAGTTTCTTAGATATGGGAGGTCAAAGAAGTGAAAATTCGTTAACGCATCAACCCAAGTACTTTCTCTTACGACTATAATCTTTATTTTGTATACACCTCAAAGTTATATGGAGTTCACAAGTGGTTTTACAAAAAATGCAAAGGATGCAGAGAGAATGAGATAAGGACTGCAACCAATTACTTCCATAACTTCTTAATCGACATGTTCTTTTCGGAGTCTTTCTGCATAACTTTCGCAACAGCCATTTCGAAGTCTTCTTGGGTAACGTGAACCCGACGTTCTCTGAGAGCATACATACCAGCTTCTGTACACACGCCCTAAGAAACAAAGTAATAAAAGATGAATACAGATTCCGATCTTAGCGAGGGCTTTATTAATTTGGAAGTAATGCCAATGTACCTTGACTTCTGCACCCGATGCACCAGGCATAAGTTCAGCGATCTTTCTTAGATTTATACCGCGAGTTAAGTTCATTTTTCTCGAGTGGATCTTCAAAATATCGAGACGCGCTTCCTCGTTTGGGGGAGGGAATTCAATTTTCCGGTCGATACGTCCTGGTCGGAGTAAAGCAGGGTCCAGTATGTCGATTCTGTTCGTTGCCATAATGACCTTTATATTCTTCGTTGCTTCGAAACCGTCCAATTGATTGAGCAACTCAAGCATAGTTCGTTGAACCTAGTTAGAATGTTCGTGAGTTTTAATGAGAAATCAGAATTAAGAATTTAAACCGTGAAACATACTTCGCTGTCCCCGCCAGATCCGGACTCGATACGAGAGCTTCCAATCGAGTCTATTTCATCCATGAATATTATAGACGGCGCGTGTTCTCTCGCCATTACAAAAAGTTCGCGCACCATCCGCGAACCTTCCCCAATGAACTTTTGTACCAATTCAGAGCCGGACACACGAATGAAAGTACATTCGGTGTGATGAGCTACTGCTCTCGCTAATAAAGTCTTCCCAGTGCCTGTAAATTGATTACACAGTTATAAATAACAGAATCACGTTTGCTCGAACAAAATACTTCAGTACATTCTTTAAATGACTTCTTTACCCGGCGGCCCGTACAGAAGTACTCCTTTAGGTTGAGCAATTCCAAGAGCATCGAATAATTCTGGATGTTTAACGGGCAACTCTATAACTTCTTTAATCTCCTTAATTTGTTTATCTAAACCACCGACCATTTCATAAGTAGAATCTGGCACTTTCTCCACCATCATAAGAGAAACAAGCGGATCGACTTTATTTGGTAAGATTTTATGTAGAGTGTAACTTTCATTGCGCAACGCGACTCTTGAATTCGGCGTTACATCGTTGATATCAATGTTCTTATCTATATCCACCACAAACTTGCCCTCCGGGTGTACCTTGACCAAGACTTTCTTCTTATCCATCGGCTTGACAACTTCGCCGACGTACGACCCTTGCTCTTGAAGGAGCTGTAACTCCTCTCGCAACATACGTACTAAAAAGGGCGAGAAACGCGAGAGAGTTAGCGAAGAACGTACAGAGTGGAGGTGAACGATGTAGATACAGAAATGAAACGAGGCACCACCTTTTGCGTTAAGCTCGTTGCGTTGCGCCTGTAACCTCCTCAAATTTTGACTCTTCTCAGCTACAATTAATTGCAGCTCCTCAATTTTAGTAATATAATACGGCTTGAAACCTTCCCCCTTCGAAGTCTTTTCATCTATTTCCATCTGAAATAAGCGTTTGAAATGTTAAGAACTTGTCAGAAAGCGTTACGCGAAAGCTCGGACTGGAGCGCATACCTTATTCGTGAGCGTCATCTTTACAGTCACAGCTTACGGCCGATTCCGAACAGTAATTATTTTTATTTTATATTGCCATTTACTTATCAAGAGGAATGCAAAATACGATTCAAAACTTAACAATTATAACCACTGCTGCTCTAAGAATTGCTTGTCACCGATTCCTGCCACAGTCGATGCCCGATGGTCCACCGATGGTCGATCTCCGCACAGACAATCGATTAATTCCAAAAGTGTGTTTATATCTCGACTATCGGCGTCACATCGACTAATGAATTTTCCACGTATCGATTATCAAACTATTCATTAATAATCTCAATTTCTTAATGAGAAATTATTAAAGCAACAAAGATATATTTACTTCTTTGCTACTCATTAAACGCACATACATGAATAATGAATGTGAATCAAACAGGATTCGCTAAACCAAGTCGCGCGTTGTAAATTAACCTTTACTGTACATATTTTAAATAAAATATTCACTACTTTACACATTTGTGTCAGTAATTTTATATTTCCACTGAGGTAATTCAAATGGTATTCATTTTCATTCATGTTTTCTTTTAATAATCTATATCGAAATATTTCATTTTCCTTGATCATTCACTAAAGTTTCGAAACCTCTTATTTACCTAAATGTTATGACTTGAAAATAATTATAAGACGGTTACAATCACTTGGATTTATTTTTTATTTAGTATTCTAGACTACCAATGATTTTTTAGATTTTTATCCCGAAACTCTCGTAGTCCACCCCATGCTGAGATAAGTGGGGTTGGTAAGGCCGAGCGGTAACGGTACTTAGTGCTCAAACATTTATAAGATAAAGTAGACGGTGACATAGAAATATGTATGAATGATGCTAGGGTTTAACTGTTTTATAATCCTTTATAAGACTTTAGCACGACTCGCGGGCAGTGTTTTTTTTAACAATTAATTGATAAATCGCGCGGTGGTTTAAAGTGCAACGCGAAGGTTTAGTAACGCCACGTGACAATACATGGTTTTTATACAAGCTTCCAGCCCTATAGGTTAAGGTGAAGGCACTCTTCGGCCACTTGGCGGGAGATGAACACCGAACACTGCCCTTAATTTTTATACTTTCATCACATGAAAAATGGAATTCGATTGGTCGTTCAATTTCATGCCGGTAATCTCCACAATTCTGTTAACTATCGTCACTATCATCACTGTCTTCCAAAAATTAAAGTAAGCACATTCCTATATCCGCTAGTTCTTCTGTTTTTAATATAAATACAAAAATTGTATCACGTTTCATTCATGTGCTAGATTAAGGTGGCCTGTGAAAGTGAACTGCTGGTTTTGTAACAACAACACTAAGATTTGGAGACAACAGCTTAAGTGGTGGTTGTGTCCACATTGCGAACAGTACAATGGCTTTTCGAAGGTAAATCAATATATTTGGTTCAAATTTAATGCTGCTTGTAATTCAAATTATACACATTTGTGGCTTAGCAGGACTCCAAGTATCTTTATAAAATTTAACGAGTTTGTTAGCGAGTCCTTATTATTGTTTCAATACTACGAAGTAAGCGATTACTTACTATATCCAAACTTATCAGTCGTTCGAATCTCGACTTCCACGATGTTTGGATAAATGAACTCCTATATAGTAGTAAATAGGTTTATTTTTTGCCTTTCGGTCTCAAAATGGGGTTACATGTGTTACAGTCGCATCGGAAAGTAAGTTGACACTCTAAAATCGCATAACTTTTTTAAAATTGGTTCAAACGACTTGAGTTTTATTTTACAAGCTAGCGGAATTAGTTTTCTAAGTGACATGTTTCGTCGTTTTTAAAAACATTGCAACTGGTCGGAATAGCGATGCGCCTCTCACCACCTGACAGAGCTTCTCGAAGAATGCTTCGCTAAAATCGTCATTGCTCAGCTTCATTTTGTCATAAGTTAAGGTTTCATACGCCTAAATCTTCCTCGAGAAATGCTCTATAAAATGGTTAAAATTGCATCGCATTCCTACCAGGGGTTCTCGACATTAACTCGAACAGAGAGACGCTTACTGGGGACTTTATTTTATACTATATATGTATATAAGTATATCGCTGCGTAGAATAAGTAATAGTACAAGACTCTTGACTCAGAAACGACACATTCTGTTTCATCTTAACTTTTAGAATGGCGATTACGCATATAGTATACCCGAACAATATAAGACTGTATCACCTGAAATCAAAAGATATTGCACAGTCAGCCAAGGTACGGAGACTAAAAAAGTGGCAGAGAATGGCCTCTGCAAGCAATGTAATATGAACGAAAGCTTAAAGATATCAAAATTGTCCAATTATAAACCTGTAAATGAGAAGAGCTACGACCATGAGATAGAACAGTTTAAACAGAGTTTAGAGCAACAGTATCCGTTGTGCGCAGGGTGTAAAACTACAGTACATAATATATTACACAAACAAGCGTTGCGGCTCGCCGAATACAAGATGTTGTTATTTAAACAGAAACCCTTTTGTATAATTGCTAACGTAAGTATGTACGATTGCGTTACGTGGTGGGTAGGGATTACAATCCCGCGATCCCGGCTGTTTTTTGGATTCCAAAAATCCCGGGATGTGATATAAAGGATATCCCAGGATAGTAAATAATGGCCGGGATTGTATTCCCTAGTGGTGGGTTCTAAGGAAAATACTTTTGCTCGTAATATTTTCATCTTTCGTAGAATCCAAAATTTTCTGAACCTGTATTCAGAGTAATTTCAACGATCTTGGACTCCATGGTAGCGTATAACATGAATATCGTGTCTCTACCAATCGGAGGATTATTCTTCCAATTATGTGCTTGCTGGGTAGCTCCGGCCAAAAGAAAAAGTTCTGACATATTGCTTATGTTTTTATGGATTTGTATTACTATATTGTTACCATTTAAGGACTTAAAGTTAATGAAAGCAGATTTACAGAATACATGGCTGTCTATCGAATATATCACTCACTATCACGTGGTAAGACAATTTCAAGCAAAAAGTAATCCCATTAACAATTACACCTCGACAAGATCGCATTAAATCTATTAATTTTCAATTATTATTTTAGATAATGGTATTTGTTTCAATTATAGGCTTCGTTAATGTAAAGCCTAGATCCCACGAAAGCACATTAAGTAAAAATATGTCATTCAAAAAGATCGAACCTTTCGCAAGAAATACAGTATTGTCCGATTCGTGTACGGCGACTTCAATTGATAAGCACAATTATTTTGATACGACAGTTAATAGCGACTTAAGCGATACTATTACTAGCCAGTTGCCATCGAATACAATGAACAACTATACACCTCTTTGTATGGAAAATTCGACCACTCCCAAATTAACAGTTTTTCAAAGCCCACTGTAAGTAATTTAATTCAGTTCTTTAATTCATCTTGATCTATGCCTGTAACAGACGGAATGGTACATTAATTCAGCGTTATTTCACCTTACAGTGCCAATCAAGAATTACAGTTATCGTCAACATCTATTAATGATAACAGTGTGCTTTTTAATTCCATGTTTCCGTACAAAAATGGCATGACAGAAAGCCATTCGTTAAATGATAGTTTAAGCACATTAAGCACATTGTCTTTAAGCGAGGATAAACCTAAGTATATAACTAAAGCACCCAAGATATTCGAAAGGAAAGTGTATAGTACACAAAGCTCTGAATTGTTCAAGAAACTAAACAACACGTCTGGTAGAAAGAGTATTTTATCACCGCCGAAACTGAAATCGGTTACGCAAGCGTCATGGGTTGCCGGTGGATACTGGCAAGATGGAATAGACACGCCAACGTTATCCAGATCATCTAGCCAGAGTTCTGGCTTCGGATCTGCAGGTTCTAATTTCGCCCCATCCAGGGAACCATCTGTACACGAATTCGATCAGTGCTCAGTCCTATCAGACACAACACCGTCTTGTTACACTCCGAGGCAAAATAATATCAGTCCGGTCAGGTCCTACAGTCAGCAGAGCATACAGTCCCCATTCGCAGAACTAAAAAGATCAAGCAGTAACCAGACGATGATATTCACGTCACCTAATCTCTGCAGCCCGCAAACATTATTGCCGCCTCAGAATTATCAAAGGAGCAGTCCAGCTTTTATGGACCAATGTTTGCAGCGGCAGAGCATAAATGTAACAGACATGAAGAGTCCCTCTGAAATGCAGATGTTCCCTAGTCATACCACTATTGTAACAAGCCCCGTTTGGTTACCAGCGCTCTTATGTGGTTCTGTTATATTAAACATAATAGTGTTATGTACTACTTTGTTACGTTAAACAGGGTACGAAATAATATTCTATTTTCGTCATTTCTCTTTGATTTACACATTTGCCATTTATATGCGCCTTAGTTATCTGTTATCGATTAAGGTGATTACCGTTTTAGCAAATAGTAATTACTATGTCAGTGACTAATAATCGATAAACGAAATAGGATCGTTCATTCTGTTGACGAACAGGTGTTACTACTGCCAATTTTAAAGTTTCTCTTATAGATCTCTGCTGATGCCACTCAATTTCTGCATTAGCGTAAGTGAACATAACTACACACTACTTGCCTCTTCATACGTATTTTTATAACGTATCGAGCCTGGACAATAAACCGAATATTAAGTTGAGAGCATAATAGCAGAAGATTCTGGTGTGATGAAAAATTCGTATGACATTCTAAACTGTGAAACTTGTGATAAAAAGAAAAAAACGTTCATGTGTGTTCATTAGTGCGTAGCCGAAGTAAGTTTAAGAACTAAGAATTATCGAAATAATATGAAATAATGTCCACTTTGTACTGGTAATCTTTGTTTCATTTTTTTATTACCACCTAAGCGCTTGCAAGAAGGATACCGTCATTTTCATTCTTATGACTTCATTAAAATATATTAACACAAATTATAAATCTTGTTAAGACTATGACGTTATTGCGGTGGCTGTTAACTTTTTCTGCGAATGTTGGTATTTGCAATCTTGTACTATTATGTTTTATTTCAGAATAAAAAATCATTGTCTGAAAACTATAAATGTAATTTTAATATTAATAATACTTTAAATTTCTGCTGTAACTTCTTACGGGTATGATACACAATTGCGTGTCAGCATTTACATCTCTTAATTGTTCGATACAAAATTCTTTTCTATCTTTGCATTCCATTGCCCCAAAAGATATTTTAACGCGAGAGTATGGTAAGAAATTCGCGAATAGTAAATGCCATTTTACCACCAACAAAGAGATTTGTATTCTTTATAATTATCGCATGATTTTATAACTAAAGAACCGCAGGCGGTAAAAGTACAAGTTAGCAATACCATAAAGCGAAACGAAATATCGGAGTAAAGATTTTGATGATGTTACCCTATGTTGAATATATTTTGTAATTACTTTGAAATTAAACCACAACTAAGCTTAAGCTTTCTAATTATACTTTGTTAATACTACTTAACACTTGTATCTACGAGCTTCCACGTAACTATTGTTTCTTTCTTAAGTACGCAATAATAAGACTGTACTAATGATTTAATTGCGACTTTTAATCGATTTAAGATAAGTGCGAAGAGATTAGTTTCTAAGAGATATGTCGCGTTCGACAATTTTGTACACGCGTAAACCATAAATGAATTCTGCAGATTGTGCAGAAGCATATAACACGTTTATTATGTCACTTAATGAAATAAAGATCACAATGAATCTGAGAAGCTACGTTTTCAGTTCTTCCTTCCTGCTTTTGAATGGAAGTAAGCAACGTTCGATGTCTGCTGACTTACGCTCAAAGTGTGTAAGATCTGGTACATTAAAGTCCACTACCCGTCTGGCAAATCTTTAAAAATAGTATATTTTAGTATTTACAATCAGGAGTAACGTAAAGACTGTACTTAATTAAACTTGTTCTATGTAACTTACTTGGGTCTTCTTTCAACATGTCCCGGTCTCAACTTCCCAATTTCTTCGTTATACGTAGACCACCATCGACGCTTCGCTACACCTTCGTCCGAAGTTTTACGCGTTTCTTGCTCCAACGCGTCCTTTAATCCGAATTGTGTTAAAGAACCATAACTTTTGGTAAGATCCTGTTCAGGGATCCATTTTCGTTGTCTTCAAATGTAAAATGCAAATTTTATAAGACACATCCATTTAACATCGAATTTAATGACAATCGTAAGAAACATGATTAAATGTGAATTAGCTAATACGTGTGAAAAGTAACATGTACCTTGCGTGATAGGATCTGAATCTAGGTGTATCGAGACTTTTCGGCAGAATATTGTAACACAAATCATAAGTTGTTGTCATGTTGTTATAATATTCCTTTCTATGATCTAATAATACTTCTTGAGGTAAACCCTTACATTTAAAGTTATTCGATTACATTGTTACACGAATAAAGTAATGCTATTTAAAGACGCCGCGCATTGAAAAGTATATCTCCAGAATATTCTGCGTTCGTGTACCTCAAGATCAAGTATATTATCCCATTTTATAAGCTGATTCTCTTTCCAACTTTTGTTAACACGAGGTATATAATCTACATCGTACGTAGTTTTCCACTGAACAAGCTCGGGAATATGGACTACCCTACGTTCGAACCAATTGCCTACTAAAGTTTTCGGAGTGTATTTGTCTTCGCTTAACACTGGTGCACGATCAAGCTTGTCCACAGGAAATAATTTCGCTCGCAAATCTGTTAGTGACAATGTACTCTCTAAACGCTGGGGCTCCACATTCCAGCCTATTACATCCATCTTTAAATAAATAATGAAACGAGCAAGTAAATTGAGTACCAGCAATAAGGAGAATTGGAGTGATCCATAGCTTGAACATTCGGTAAATGCAGATACACATGTAATATAAATTATTTTATTATTAAATAAATATGCTATCTAAGAATTAATGCTTAAGGTTTAAATGGTATCGCAGTGAATAAAATTTAATGCATCTCTCTATTTTATGTTTTTAATGCAAGCACTGTGATCTTATTAATCGAGTAATAATAGTAATGATAAGAATGATACTAGTGAACTTCCTTAAAAGTAATACTAAGTAAATGAGGGTTTGTGTGTATTATAATCTATTGTACCTTGTAACTACAGCCTCTCTAGACCCTGCATTCAAATCTACCATCTAATTCTAGGAAAACTTTTAGACCTCCCGCTTCGCTCTACATTCTCTGCTCCAGATGAGGTAGATCCGAACTTGATCAAGGACTTTTACAAAACACATATGTACTGTTATAATGCGTACACAAAGCATGCAACGGAGAGGAATTTATTAATCGCATTGCACCCTGCGGCAAACCTACTTCGTTGCAAATAGATTTTGCTACGCGTCATTCAGCTTCGATATGAATTTTTGGAAAAGCAAAATCATTTAAGCACACGCATGGAACGTACAATAATTTCCTCGATAAAGCATATGTAGCATACCAAATATGTATGTACAGCTACGCGAGCTTCTCACACTTATCTGTACAACGCAATTTTCGGCATGTTGCAGAAACAATGAAACGAGTATCTACATCTGTCAACTTATTTATTTCCTTCACATTCGCATATTTCATACAGTTTACAAAAAACCGGCAGCAGTTATAGATCAACCTCCTCTTTAACAGTGATCCTTCTTTTCCTGTGTGAATACGATGTCAACTACAACTTTTGTTCGTTATAATATTTAAACACGTCTGATGCATTACGAAAATAATAATAACTCTGGTTTTCCTTCTGGCTTTCCACGTGCTGAAAGCACTTCTTTTTCCGCCTGATTTCCGAAGTTCTTCTATGTATACAATGAAATTCATCGAATTACCACAAGCTCTGTTACCTGGTTTAATTACAGAAATGAATGATACATACTGTAACGAGAAAAATAGAGACAAATGCATACGTCCATTGAAGAATTTAAATGACTCATACTCGAATGACTATCATCATTGTATACCGTTTCAATCATAGCGCAAACACATTCGACAAGCATCTTGTGAATTTGTTTATCCTCGTGGAGAAATCAATAATGCCTTTACAATACTTTATAAAAATAAACGTTATTTAGTAAGGGAAAGTGGCCTATGCCTAAAAGTCATAATCAAAGACTTGGCTAGGCTGATATTTTATTTCACGATTCGGTTAGCTTGAGAGAAGATCATCGGACAATGATCCGAAATCCAGCGAATACGTTAATATCTTATTTGCACGACAGAATGAAAAATACATTATCGTATGATAATATTTTGAAGATCATTAAGGCTTTAAAACGTTAATATTAGGTGTATTCTGGGATAAATACATACATGTACTTGCAGCCTTTTTACGAATAGGGCGTTTTGCATAAGATCGTTTTGCTGATTTGCCAAACTAATGTGTAATGGGATGCGGTTATATTTACATACATTTGACAAGAATATTTCGATAATAATTGCACTCATTATGCACCACACATTTGCCTTTGCGTATTAGCAAACACAATTTCACCCTCGATATCACAAAAGTTAAAAAGACGGAAGATGACAGAAATGATCTCACATGGAAACATGATTCCGTTCGTTGTTGTCCACAACAACCACAGAGAATGATTCTTAAAGAAAATGTTAATTACTTCTCCTACATACCATAGTGTGTCTGAGCGTAACAAGATTCCAGTGTATCGCGGACAAACGGGTATTCTGTTGCGCATAGTTTACAGAAACCTATATCTTAAACTAATAACGTTTAGAATTCACCTGCTCTAGATGATACATCAAGTACGTGTGGCTCGCAAATTCCTAAGAGAACCATAAATAAAGTAGTTACAAAAAGGTACATAAAAAGTACACATTGTGAAGCATTAATTACTCATAAATACCGTTACAGAACAGAGTTTACTAGAAAAGGAAAAAAAATGCACTTGCATACGATGTAGCCGAAGACTACACCGGAAAGGAAAGAGAAGAAGAAGAAACGCGTGAGAGCGAATTATTGGTGGCCTGCAACAGGTTTTAGGAACTTAAGCAGACCTGTGCAACAGCTCACAGTTGGACGCACGGTATACATTTAGGTAACTTCTGAGCATAAGCTCAACACGAAGAGATGTAAACTAATTCGTTTACTTACGACAAAAGAAAAAGACTTTCCAACAGACCAAATTCCATTGGCCTGCGAGCTTTAAATTGTATTATAAAAGCCTCTGATATAAACAAAAATAAGCGATAATAAATTAATTTAAATTAGATGATTATAGAAAGACTGATGCAATGAAAACTGGACTATATAAATGTAATAGAAATAAATGTGAATGAAGATTGGGATGAAATCGTTCTGTCGAGAAACGTACTCTTATAAAGCCATTGGTTCTTGACCCCTGGTAATCGTTTAGAGAAGCCAACAAGCTTAACTCTCGGTTAAGCGAGCTCTCTAGAGAGGTCCGTAATAATCTGTTACCATGAGCTCGTTAATAGCAATGGAGAGAATTCTTACAATTATAAATACTTATAAGCCACGATCATTTCTACAATTTTCTGAAGGCCGCATGTCCAATCGTGTTTCACGTTAGCGATACCTACCAAATCTTAAATAGTACTGCCTCATTTGTTTACAAGTTGTTTCTGATGCCGATAGCAGATCGAGTAAAATTACTACAGACAAGTCGATCAAACCAAATTGGAGTCAATTTCAAGAGTCCATTCGTTATCTCACGATAAACGGAATCTATCTGTCTTATTTCTTTCTTTTCAAAGACGTTCGAATGCTGTGGAATAGGACCAGCAGTGGCACAAAAGTACCGATATAGAAATAATCCAAGTATCTTCTACGAGAGGCCTTTGCATGATTATTTGATAGACATTCACCTTTATTCATCGTGCATGATATTAAATTAAATAATTTATAAAAATTAACTATTTACAAATCGATAGGACATGCAGCACTAATTTTATAACTTAATGCACTTATAGTTGAATATACCTAAGCACATGCTTGTTTCGAGACAAATAAAAAGAACTGGCGGTGCTCCTTGCGGATATATTACGTTCTATTACCCTTACTATATTAATCGTAACATTTATGCGTATCCACTACAAACTACAATCTCTGAAACTCTTTTGTTTTCATTGATGAAAGCGTTCTTGCGTTGGTTTTCTGTAAAAGTGAAGGGTTTGGCATTATGCTCACGATCACTGTACGTTGTTACCCATATCTGAATAGAAACATGAAAAAAAAATAAACAAATGTCAAAACTGTATAAAAGGGAAGTTACTTAACTAAAAATTAATTTTTTAATAAGTAGCGTCATCCACGTTCATTCACTTAAAAAAAAAATAAAAAACAATGTAAATAAGAATTGTCGCAAGGTTTGTTCGTTTTTTTTATATATATATATGTATATAAATACCACACATTTTCAAATATCCTTATATGTGACTGTGCCATCTCATTAATAACTATAAACGCGAATTATTTTAGCGGAGCATATCAAACGATCCACTTACTCTAAAATGTAGAGCGTCCCGGACCGATTCCTTTCGTACAAAATCGAACAAACCCACGATTTCACAATCAGAATGTAGACGTTTAATTATTTGTATCTAAAAAAAAGAGGAAGGTGTATATAAATGAAGTGGCTAAGCATAGATAAATTATAACTTACCACGGTTTCCTGTTCTCATATAGCCGAAGGTATTTAAATGGTGTTGGCCGGCTCTGATCGGCTTAGCGATCTGCGCACTAGGTCCGCGGCGATTCTTTTGTCTCACGGCTTCCTTGATTCTGTCCACCTCGAACTGATAGCGTTTCCGATCTCGCATTGCACCTTCTTTGGCGTCCCGCAATGCCGTCTCGAGGGCTTTCACGCGCTCCATTGTGGCGCGCAATCTCTTTTCGAGCTTCGGCAACTCGCAACGAAGATCAGCGTTATCCCTCACAAGTTGCTTGTGAACCTATTAGGAATACCGACACATTCCGTGGTAAATTCAGTCGGAAGAAGATAACCCTCGCGACGATTATCCGCGATTACGTACTTTCGTCAGCTGATCCAAGTTGTTCTCAAGGAATGAGATCTTTTGTTTCTGCGTAAGCGACCCACCGTCATCCTCGTTATCCTCCGCATTAATAGTCTTCTTTATTCTAGTCTGAAGATCCTGAACAAACAGTTTGCGCAAATTGTGCAACGTTTGAAGTTCTTTGGCTACCGTTTCCTCCAGGCCTTTGAGATCCTTTCGAGCCTATAAGGTAAACACCAACAATGAGAGATCCTTTTTCATGTAACCCCAGTCAAAGATTCCATAATTTCCACGTACTTGGTCGCGACGTTCATTAAGTAGAATGAGTTCCTGTAGTTTAACAGACTTATTTGCTTCTTCTTGCTTCAATCGCTCGTAATCGGTTTGCATTTGTTGATGAGCCAACGTGAATTTCTGATTCAAATCTTTCAATTCACTGATCAGTTCTTGCTTCTCGGATAATTCGTCTCTAAGTGCAGCGACCTATGATAATACTCGACGTTAGTGCAAATATGCAGCGATGTCGTTAAAAAAATATTAATTCGATCATAGTTTTACCTGTTTCTGATGGGCGTCTCGCAATTGATCCATTTGTTCCTCCAGTGCCACTCTCATCTTCGTTGCCGCTTCCTTCTCTTCCGCCTTTTCTTTATTCGTCACCGCCTGCACTTGCTCCGCAGCTTTGAGCTTGGCGCACTCCTCGCGCAAAGCGTCGACATCCTCTTCCAAAGTACGTTTTCGTGCCTCCGCTACTTTCATCGATTCCGTCAATGTCTGCATACGAGCTTCGTGTTGGGAAATAAGTAGGCGACATTCGGCCAAATCTTTCTCATATTCGGCAACCTAAAACACGCGAACGAGTGTTATAACGTATAAACGCGAAACGTAATGAATTCAAAGAGTACGAAATCAAACGCTTACTTTCTTGTTACAGTCTACTTGGAAACTTTCTAATCCCTGGCAACGTTGCACTAAATTCTTCACCTCCGATTTCATTTTGCTAATGAAAAGCCTTGCCACTGTGAATTCCTCCTCGAGTTTACCATTGCTTTCCGGCGCAACCTATGAAATGCGAGATAACATATTTACGTTCCCGCGATTCTGAGTCGCAAACTTGAGTACTTTAAAACGATACTATTTTTGTTTTTACCTTCAGATTTTCGTCACCGCCGATAGCAACCCCAATCTCGCCCAGGTCTTTCAGGAAGTTCGCCAACATTTCGGCAATGCGTTTTCTCTGATGGGCGGACATGTCGCGCAATTGTTGTAATTCAGAAGTAGTAGTGTTCAATAATGCTTGCTTCGCTAACAGTTCTTCCGTCAATGATTCTTGTTCTTTGTTCTTCAATTCAACCTGCAAGTTTATATGCATTATTTTATGATAACACCCTTGTTATCTTGCTTCGGTGTGAGCAGAGCAATAAATTGTTTAGTAAGATGGCAATACCTCTTGCGACTTCTGGTCATAATTGACCGCCAACTCCTCCAGCGCCTGTAAAACTTCCTTAACTTCTTCCTTGGCACTCTCATTTTCTTGTTGTATTCGGTTCATTTCCTGCTGAAGTTGCTCATAGTCTCGCCTCGCGCTTGCGATCAATTCTTCTTGCTCGTCCATTTGCTCTTTCAACTTCTCAACATACTGGGATTGCTGGTTGATCTCCTCATCCTTGTCGTCCAATTGTTGATAAAGTCTTTCGCGTTCCTCTTCCAGTTTCTGCCGCTCTTCGTTGGACAAGGAACCAGCCATGAGGCTGCCACCGGGGGTGGCCGGCATTGGACCGTCGTCAATTTTACCTGAGTGGTAAATTGCGTTTCCGTAAAAAAAATCTTGGGGACTAGGCTTGGCATTTCCATCAATTAGATCATACATTTACCTTCAATGGACATAGTAATCGGTGTTGTAACATCTGGCCCTTCAACCAAACTAACTTGTTCCTCCGGCTTAACCGTCTCGCCCTGTCGCCAACGCGACAATTCAGCCTCGAGTTTCTCAACTTTTCCTTTCAATCTAGCCGCCTTTTCTTTCTCTCTCTCGTATCTACGCTTCCATTCTTCGGCCGTCAATTCCTCGTTGACGCATACAACATTCTTAATAGTCTTAGCACGTTTACCTAAAAGGATAGTTAACGTCGATCGTCGATAACCTTCTATCCCTGAGCGAGAACGATGGGACACGCGATGGCAGACGGAGTATCAGGTAATACTTACCGAAATCTAACGTCGACTTTGTTTCCGATTCATTGAAACTAGCTGGCGAGCAACATATAATAATTGTAGTTCTAGCATTGCCGCCAAGAGATTCTTGTAGAATTCGCGTCAACTTCGAATCACGATAAGGAATGTGAGTTTTGTTCCCATCAGCTAAAGCTGAAATTACATTTCCAAGCGCTGATAACGATTTGTTAATATTTTTAGCCTCGTCGAGCACTGTGCCCTCCGCTCCAGTTTTAGACACCTACAATACAGCGTAAACACGTTCATTAAATATGCGCAACATTAAGCAGCAGGAGGAACGAGGTGAAAATTTAACGAGGCCGAAATGTAACTGACTTTTTCCGATCCGGCCAAATCGACGAGATACAATTTCCCAGAAAGCTTCTTCTGATTTTCTAAATTCTCCTGCTTCACGTTTATTAAGAACACAGAATGAGAACGCGAGCTGTGCTCGTTCATATTAGTTACAGCAATATGCCTATTCGATTTGCCTTCCTCTATGACTTCGAATACTTCTTCGGGACTAGATACAAAGCGCTCTGTCGCACCTTTCACAAACGGAACTCGATTCTTATCTTCGTGCACGCTTAAATTCACTTTAGACACTGAAAATGCAAGGGAAGCGATGAGGTCAGAATTAAACTATGCGATAATTGTGACATACGCAGCATTGTATGTTAGATCCTTACCATCTAGGAGATCCCTGATTTTGTCCATGTAAATTTCAAAATATGATACCTTAATATGAAATTCCAAATTCTCTTCCATACCATAGATGT
This sequence comes from Andrena cerasifolii, assembly GCF_050908995.1. Taxonomy (NCBI): domain Eukaryota; kingdom Metazoa; phylum Arthropoda; class Insecta; order Hymenoptera; family Andrenidae; genus Andrena; species Andrena cerasifolii. The sequence goes on from NC_135123.1 coordinate 9,107,836, forward strand.
GATTGAAAATGTCATTAACAATTCTGGGAATGATACCCTGCTTATTTGGGTCTCCAATAACACCTTCCATTGTGTGCGTCTTTCCTATTTATACAGAAATATTTTATAAGTAAAACCATTCCAGATATTACCTACTCCTCGGAGGGTCTTATTTATTTAAGTCTGACAAACGATATCAGGCATTTTTACTCTCCAGACGACAGTGCGTTCGACGCTTGCGTTAGCTGTAAATAATTTGTTAATACTTCATTGAATATAAAGTTCGATTTACCTGAGGACGTCTGACCGTATGCAAAAATAGTGCCATTGTATCCTGCCAGCACGTCTGTGACAATTGATCTAGCTGCTTCATTGTATACTTTGTCTTGAGTAGCATTTGGTTTAAATACTTTGTCAAAAAGATATACTTTCCCCTACAAGAATACAGAAGCATTAAATTAAAGGGTGTATCTAAATCGTGCGATATATTACATTAATGAAAGTAGATATTTGCTGACTGCGATAATGGACAGAACGTAGCTGATAATTTGATCAAATAAACTTTGTTTACTTTATTGTAATACATTGATAATGATATATCAAGAGTATTTATAGATTTAAAAGAAAGTGAATCATCCCACTCGGTCTGAATCAAAGTTTTCTCACATGGCCAGTAACGAATGCAATATAAATCACATAGGCAAGAGGCATGTGCTACATGTATAGAGTATCAACTCTCTTTTAGGTATATAGAAGAACAGAGGAAAAAGGAGAACAATTGCACTCGATGGAGCTTTGTTCCGCGAGCCTCTTGAAACAATACATAGCGCCGAAGAAGATCAAAAAGCTTTTGTACGGAATCATATATTCGAAGAAAGGGAATCCACTTAGAGGCTCGTACATTACAAACCACTTCCGTTCGATCTCAAGTACCAGGAATAATATTTGGAAAATTATAAGAATGTAATGTACAATTAACAGTGATCTAAAGCCTTAATGGCACAGTTACAGAAATTCATAAAAATGTGTTCCTCTCTTGCGCAATAGAACTGAGATACAAGTCCTCGTAAGCTCTCGCAATTTGTTGCTACTATCCGCAAAGCTTTATCATCAGCTGGAAAAGTTCTAATCAATTTGATAACAATCTCTGCGTTCTATCTATACTCCACGAAACAGGGTGTACTCTCAGTACAACTGATAAATTACATACAGTATTAAAGTACGCGACAAATTACATTCGCAAGCTACCTTTTCCCTACATGCACAATTCATACTAGAATAACCAATTATGAAGCTGGCAAAAATGTTTTATGTAATCCCACTAATTACAAGAAATTCCAAGCGCGTTGATTACATTAAATTCTACGTTCCGCCGAAACCGATTAAACGTTCCTCGCGATTTCGATGTACATTTACGCGAGCAGGAGCGCGAAGTAAAAATAATTGAAGGAACAAGAAAGCACGTTTATCAAAGGAAACGGTCGGCTATCTTCGCGATCTATATAGAAAAGAGCTTCCATTACAGGCGGTACGTGTGCTCAGAGTTGAAAGGTTTAATCAACCCACTCGGAATAAATTTCCGTCAGCGGCAAAAGGATTCGTTTGCTACGGGGTTGCGGGGAACGACGGAGGCGGAATTCAGGAATCGATTCCGCCGCAAATAACAAATGCGAATCGTTAAGGGTCGCCTGGAAAAAATTCTTGTTCGCCGTTGAAAGCGCGGCATGGGATTCATAGATACGATCCTACGAGGAAGAGGATCGGGAGAGCAGCTGTCAGCTGTGCACGGTGACATCACACGTAAGCTGAACGGTTAGTCAACGCTAGCACACAGTAAGGAAAAACCGAGAGAGAAAGAAAGAAAGAGGGAAAGAGAGAGAGCGACGTAGATAGAAGATATATATATGTATAGAGAGAGAGAGAGGGCGAGAAAAAAAGACAATGACGTGTATACGCGTGAAAAACGTACCCCGATGGAGATGCAATTTTCATCGCCGCCGGAGGGGAATTTGACGATAAACTTGGAGCCAGCCTTTTCCTCGGAGTCGTTCAGAGGTCGAAACCTGCAGACCACCTTAATACTGTCCTCCGCGGCGATTTCACGCTCCCTCGGCGTCTCCGTTGCCATATTTTCGGTAGCTCGGATACGCGAGACACGAGTTCCCTCAGTTCACCTGGTTAGCCGCACTTAACAACGATTTCCGTGGTCTCGTAGGGTGCATAGGCGACGGGATGGTCGCGTGAACCGCATGAAGAGCCGCTACCGTCTCTCTGTCACAAACCACAGCCCGTTCCGCAGCCAGCAAAGATGGCTGCCGTTGCTCGATGATTTCGCGGCTGCGGGCCGATTCGGGCGATGCAAAGGTGAGAAACCGTCGGTCGTACTTGGTCCTGCGGCGGACAGAGGGAACATGGACAACAGGTTTTACTCCGCTGACGGCTCTTAACTTTTCCGGCGCATTACTGCCACTCGTCGTACACTAAGCCCCCCGGAATAGCGGTGCGTTTGATCGCGCCACTGGTTTTCTAAAAAGCAATCGATGAAGGAGTCTAGACTCCGGGCTCCAAAGTTTAACGCAAACGCGACCAAAGTAAACGTGCGCGCGCGCGTGTCTTCTCTGAGCGCCCTACCGTGCTCCTCGCTGCTCCTCGCCTGCATGCGCACACGGTATATACGCCATTGTCCGCGGCAGGCAGCGGATAACAGATACGTTGTCAGGACTGTAACGTGCGTGGGCGTCGTTCCGCGTAGCGCTCTCGTTTGAATCCCCTTTTTCGAGGAGCGCGCTACACTTTCGACGCCTCCGTACTTACGGCATCCTCCACGATGTGCCTTATACTTCCGATGGAATAGTCGGGAAAGGTTAAAGATTAAAGCGACGTGTCTCACTCTTTGATTTCAAAGTATTTTGTTTTCTTAATAGAAGTGTCGTATACAACTTACTTACTTCTTCTTATCGTTTTATGTATAATATTCTAGGTAGAAATGAGTAATTAAAGAAGAACACATTTCTTGGTGAATCATGTAAATACATAACGCGAATTGAAAATTGAAACGGCACAAGGCACTGATACATAATCCATAAGCCTGGCACACTGGGCGTGTTTAAACGCCTGTTCTAATTCATATCATTCATCGTTACGCGCCGCTAACATCTATGTGTCCTGTGGGTAAAGCAGGATGCCTACATAGCGTTGATAAAGTAGGGAATGCACATGTTAACAAATTCATCAAGTTTGTTTCAATAATTGTTCGATACATTCTGTTCTTTTGTTTGTAAAAAAGACTACTTGCGTACGCGTTCGGTGTCCATAAATCGAGCAAATGTTTGAAAAACCTTTCGGAGCAATAAATAAACAAAGATATAGGGAAAGTATATATTGTTGCATTTAACACCCCTTTCTCATCAATCCAATTAAGTAGTTATTAACGGATCTCGGATATAGTTACGACAAAAGTAATAAAAGTTTTATGCTTTCTGTATAGCCGTAACACCTGTGAACTAAATAAAACCACCTGCTCCGCGTGTCTCCGCCTGTTTTTAAACAGCATTCCCTCTCGCTCTACAAAATACCTTCTCGTGTCATGTACTCCGGCTACTAGGGGGCCACCAACTATCAGCCGTGCATAGCCAAAGTTAACGGCACGTCGCCTATCTCTATCCATGTTGCACGCGCTATCTTTCGCTCTCGCATACACCATCTGCTGCCTACCTCCTAAAACATTCTATGTTCCTGTTAACTCGAGCGAATTTCCGGATCCGAACCTACGTGAAACCACAGACGAGGTATAGGAAAGACCAGAAATCTGCATCGGGCGGGTTTGACCCAGAGCTGTTACTTTTTGACCCGTCGAGTAACCGGCTATCCGGAACAACTTTAAGCCATTGAATGTGGTATTTTTCGATCATTTTTGGCTAACATCAAACAATACCACAGACAATAAAACATGCAATTGCTTGAAGTTGTTTCGGGTAGCTGGGTACCCGACAGGTCAAAAAGTAACAGCTGTAGTTTGACCCGTCCGTCACCCGGCTGTTTCTTGATTTACCCAGTGACACCCGCTACCAACCCGTCCACACGGAAAAAGGTCTGCGCCGTTGGGACAGTGATCCTCCAGGGAGTGATCGGTATAACCGCAGCCATTTGTGGCAAAATCGGAAATAACGTAACCTAAACATTCACTAAATCGTCTGCTTTCCAAGCTGCTTGTTTATCTCTTACTATCAGTATTTCCAGGGCCGGCAGAACCCATTATGCAAAGTTATGCGCCGCATAAGGGCGCCAGCCGAAGGGAGCGCTAAGAAACTATATCGCACGCTTATTATTATAAAGGAATCCAACTCCCTCATAAACAAAATGCAAACGTAATTATTTCTTGGTGTACTCCGTAAAGACGAAACATATTAAATAGGAAACAGGTGCAAAAATTTTCTTGCATAAGGGCGTCAACTATCCTCGCGCCGGCCCTAGGTATTTCTGTCTCTTTCTTTTCTACAGTTTCTTACTTTGTCTACTTCCGCTTTTGCCACAAATGGCGACAACCAATTAGCTACAATACAGGTTGTTCCGATCACTCCCTAGAAGATCACTAGTTGGGAATGGTGCTCAGCACCGTAAGGACCGATGAAAGGCCAGCACCGTAAATATCGGTGCTGAGCACGGTTCACAACGGTGTTCTCGATAAACGCGCACTGAAATTATCCATGCTATCTTGCATCTTTTTTTCCTCCGTGTTCGATATTTTCGGTACTCGGCAACGATATTTACGCACTGATCTCTATATACTACTTGTAAATATTTGTTTCTTTTTTATATTTCTTTGATTTTTAATGAATCGTTTTAAAAATTGGGAAACGTCAGTATCTGCAGTGGAGTTCAAGCATTCCAATCCCGATTCTGAAAGAGCTCGAGTTCTTCGTAACTCACTCACAATTTGTTTTAAAGAAGTTACTTGCTGCTTCAACCGAGAAATGTGCTGCTTATCAGCATGCTTTTCTAACATCAACGCTTGTATTCGCTTTTTCTGCAATAATATCTTTTTCCGCATCGACCTCGGAGTTGTTTCATATTGATGATCATGGACGATATGACGAATGCGACGTGAAGTGGTCGGTGTTTGTCCATTTCTCTGCATAAGAGTATTTGCCAATTCGCTTGCTGAACTCGTAGAAGGTACTTCATCCACCTGGCATTGCTTCTTATCTGCGCATGATATATTATTAGTTATTTGTACACTATTATTCGAATTGAATTTCATATTCATATAAGTGATTCGTAACAAAAGTATTAATCTTAAAGTGACAAATATGTGACATTTTATTCATTGCAATAAAGATATGAAATTGATTGCTAAACTTTTGAACAATGATATAATTTACATGAAGCTCAAATTTTAAAACCATTTATTTGAATTCACCTGAATCACTGGTACTTGCTCTCATTGGATTCACCATACTGTACTTAGTGTCAGTTTTCGATATTTTTGGAGGAGGCAAATCAACTGATAAACGGCGCTTTTCACGCCCTTCAGACGCTGATATTTCCTCTGGCGACAATGAGGGATCTGTTTCCATTTGTGATGCAGGGAGTTGAGAATTTCTGTTGTGTTCTCCAGCAGGTGTTTCTAAAAATACTGTTTTACTGTAATGTGCATTATATTTCGAAAGTAAAATAAAGAATATATAAAAAGCACAAACAATCTTACTGTCAATTAGCGGCAACTTAAATATGGTAGGAATCGCATTGTTCTTCAGGGTTAACGTACAGGCATTACGACCTGTTTTGCGAAAACAATCTTTTTCAAAATGTTCACTGCAAAGCACGCTTCTCTTATTTGGAACAAAGTCCTTTACATCCATTGCTGCAATCCACTTCTGAAGCAGTTCTGCATTATTTAACGGAAATCTGCAAAACAAGGAAGTTATGTTTCAAATTAATGCCAAATACTGAAATAATATTAATGAAGTTATGTAAAATAAAGGCCTTCGAACAAATTTTGTACTCCATTCACTACACTTGCATAAAAAATTCTCAAAATTAGGCTGCCTTTCCAAGTTCTACTGTGGCATTACCCCATAAAAATAAGCTGCTTAATTTGAATAATTCATATATTACTTGCGAAATGATCTGTTTTTATCCTGTCCTTTTCTAGCATGACAGAAGACACAACTAGCTTTGTATTGCCCAAAAATGGTAGGAATGCTTCCAGGGAGAAGACAGCCTTTGGCAGTGCCTTCTTGGAAACATTTTTTTTCAAAATGATTGGAACATAACATGGCATTCTTTGAAGGCACGAAATTGGGGCCCAGACCCATGTTGTGTAGCCATTCTGCAGCCTTCAACGGAAATCTATATGAAACAGACAAACATATTTTTTATTTCCTTAGAAATATTTATTATGAGTAAGAAGTTCCACTTAACTTACAAGTAGCATATAAATGTTATTTCTACCTACCCATGATATGTCAAATCTTCCCCCAATTTTTCTGCACCACAAAACATACACGTCCTAACCATTTTTTATTAATTACAAGTACTTAATACGTAATCACGCTCTAACTATTATTTATGCTTGCGGCTTCTTACTTGCTTTGGCTTGCACTGCTTCACACTGCTTGCAGCCTTCGCGCGTTGTGTGACGTGACATCACACTTGAGAATCTTCCTCTGAACAAAATGGCGTCTATTCGGCACAAGCCGCCTATCCTCGTACACTATCCAGTAGTATATACAGATCGATATTTACGGTGCTGACCTTTTTCCGAGCATACCCGTCCGAACGTCTACCTGACCCGTCTGGACCCGCTGCTGGGTTCGCGGGTCAGCGTCAATTTCTAGCCGCCCATACCCGGGGATCTTAAAATGTCTAGAGACGTCTGACGAACCTATACTTACCTGGTCTGTGATCCTATCTCCCATAAAAATTTAAACCAACCCCGTATCTCTTCTGCGTCCATAGAAAAGGTAGAATGAAAGTTCTATTCTACTTCCTTTACAAGAATCTTAATATTTACAGAGAATAAAGCAATTCCATCGTTACTGCGAGTTAGAAAATTAATCACCGCGGTATATTCAACGAATATATTGTTTTTAAATAACTTCTGAATCCTTGTTGCTTATAATCCTCTGGACTATAAAAAACATGTGACGAGTGACATTTAGATCCTAACGATCTGTTTCTAAATTTTAAGTTCCTACATCTTGTACAAATATAATCGCGTTAAAAAAAGCGGGAACAATTCGACGAGTTTCGTGCATGCGCGAGTTCAAATTGAATCGTTCGATATATTTCTCGATCTCCCTCTGTCCCGCGTAAGGTTAGGTGTTGATTAGCAGAGAATATCAGGGGGACCAAGCCGTCTTTGTTTGGCTGAAGTTTTCCCGTTTAGTTAGCACCGTATTGGTAGGAGGCGCTAGGTACATCACACACACATACCTACGTGTATCAGTGAGCACGACACACAACCTTTCGACGTTGGTGAAATGTTACCATGACGACCGTCGTCATTTAGAAATGTTTGGCGCAGACACGAGGAAGTGTCCTCACTTTCCCTGGTTTACCCTTTCTAAGGCCGTCTGACCATGGATTGTCGCGTCAGTGACGCGTATGCAGCAGATAGAAGGATATACAAAGCAATTGAATATATTTTCTTTTCCTAAGAAAAGAAGAAATATTCAATTTCAATGTTTATCCTTCTATCTGCTGCATACGTGTCGCTGGCGCGACGATCCGTGGACAGGTTTTAAAGTAAACGGTACATTACACGTATACACATACACATACGTCCCGATTCACACCAATTCACACATTCACAGTTTAGTACGCACCTCATTGGTAGGAGGCGCTACAAACTCTGCTTCAACTTTCGTAAGAGGGAAGCTTGGCCCCCCTGGTGCCACCTCTGAAGTAACGACTTCGTGAAAGAACTGTGACTTGTGTTGCGCACTGTATGTTTAAAAACGGTAACTCTGAGAACCATATTTCACCGATTCATACAGGTCGGTAAAGTTAATAGACATGAAAAATAACTGCCCCTGCTAAGAAAAATGAAAACACTGCAAATGAAGAATTGCATACTAAATTACTTTTCAATTACTAAATAAACGAAATCGATCCAAATACGATCGCATTCTTTATCCTTATCACCGACCCACGGTAAAAAGTACCTCTTACCTCGCCATAATTGGTTTCAACACAGACGAGGTACAGCATAGACCTATCACCTTATAGATGTTCGTGTCGCCACCCAAACTGTATTACCGACCCATAATTTGAGGTCTGAATGTAGTGGCATCTGCTCATGAACAGCGTTCAACTCAGCAACTACTCTGACATGTGTTGAAAGGCTGAAAGGTGTTTGCGTACTTGTATACGTGTGACTCGTTTAGAGAGAGAGTTTGGCACAGGTAGGCTTTTGCTACGCTATGCTTTGGCTCGGTTTGTCAACGACTCACGCGGATTTTTCTCCGAAAATCCATTTCAGGGATCAAGACACTATGAAGCACAAAAATGGTATTTCTTCAAAGCCCATGCAAGCTATAAGTTGCAAGATGACATTGTTTATTAGTACTTTGCGTGTAGTAGAACCTTTTCACGTATCGTACGCCGAAAAGTATTAAAAATTCACGCTGTTACTGACATTCCCGCAAGATTCTAATGCACTTTTGAAGTAATAATAATTGGATATTACTGGCTACGAGTATTAGTTTATGGCCAACACTAAAATTTACAGTAAAATCTAATTCTTAAAAGACTCGCAGAAGGTTGCATGATGCACGAGTGTCGTGGTGTGCATGGATGCAACTGCAAGTCGAGTTACTTTTGAAACCCGCATTGGGAAATAAAATTTTGTCTAGCGCTGAGAAATTCATCGGTTCAGTGAAGTGTGTGCACGTCATAGTTCATATTGTCTCGTGATTTCTCAATTCGCGCATAAATTTCATCGATTACTGGACCATGTGGGAGGCCTTTTAACAGGATTCCATTTAGATATACCCGTTACCTAGAAGACTTTTTCAGAAACTAAAGGACGTTTAAAAACAGGAAGTGCTTCTGTAATCGTGTGCAATGCGATTGTAGAGTCAGTGCCTGTGCCTGCCAAAAAGTGTTTCATAGAGTACCGTGGTTCTATCCTATACTTCGTCGATCTTAGTAACTAAGGGGGAGAAACAAGTATGTCACTCATATTTCTCCAAATATTCCTGCAACTATTCATTTACACCAAGTTCCACTAAAATGTATTTATTCATTATAAATAATACTAGATGATATGTATAAGCATTAACATTAATGTATCGAACAATTAAACATTGAGAATAAAAGAGAATTCATTCGGCGTAGAAAATCATTTGCAAATTCAAGATCAAATGTTACTAATTGCTTGATATCTCAAGTTCTATCGATCAAAGTTAATAATAATTTCTACTGGGCGGTTAGGGTAAATGTTGTTAACATTATTTGTCATAGCAATAGCCAATGGAACGTATATTTTAGCAGAAAATCCATTTTTGCCGAAGAATTCGTTGGATTTCGCAATTGTAATTAACCGTCGACCTTGTTTTGATCGGGAGACATCGTTCCTCGAAGTCTAGATAAGGAGCTCACAGAGCTTCATGTACTCAGTCGTCGTCGGTCTTCCGGGCCTGGAGGACCTCCGGGGACCCTGCAGTTGCCGAGCTACCTGGACCTACTGGACTTCCTGGACTTCCTGGACTTCCTGGACTTGCTGAGGACCTGGTCAGGGTTTCAACTCGGGTCCATCCCCCTCCCCCCGATGCAGCCGAGCCACCTGGAGAGGCGGATTTAGGAGCCTTTCTTGGAGGGGGCGAAATATGTAAAAGTACATAAGTACATTTTTTAACCCTCTTTCACAAGATTTAAAATTTGCTTGTAACTTATGTTTTAATATCTCAATCTGATACTGTAACCTAAATAATTAAATTCACATTAATTATAATTCTGTATAAATAATTAAATTCACATTAATTATAATTCTGTATAAATAATTAAATTCACATTAATTATTTATACAGAATTATACACAATGTCATAATATTTTCTATTTTATTACTCTTGGGGGGGGGGCGATCTGCAGAGATAGCAGTGCAACTTTTCAACTCGTTCAATCTTTCTACATGCTACCGAATAAAACGATTATATATATATATATGTATTAAATTCTAGATAAAAGTTTTAGTATCGCGTTTTAAACATTCTAAACAATTTTTCTTTAATTTCACAATCATTCGAGATGCTTAATGTTTTGCATGCAAGTTACGCTTCTCAAGTTTAAATATTTCATATGAGTTTTATGAATCTTCTCTTATTAATAGTTATTACATTCGAGTCATTAGATTTTCTGAATAAAACATAAATAGGCAGTCTCTCTACGGGCCTCGAAACGCTGCGACCTCCTCGTAGCGAGACCTGGTAATTGGTGAGAACAGAGCCGATGCGATTGCTGCGATTGTCAAATATCCTAAATAAGTAGATAGATACAAGAATTTCTTTAAATAGTAATACTTTGATATAATGTAAAAATAAATGTAACTCGAAATGTTTGAATAAATCATTCCTTCCCTTCCTTCCACATGTATAAATATATAAAATAAAGTAATGTGGAATTCTCAAGATATGTGAAATAATGGAGTTCAATAACGACGTTCACCAAAGTCGGAGGACGGATCGGACGGATGAACATTTAAAATGCCATGGTATACCTATCTTAATGTATTATTTCCATCGATTACTGGAATATGTGGGAGGTCGATCGTCCAGATTCTACTGCAATACACTAAAAATAAGTATCTGGAAGACTTTTTTGAAAACACTGTACTCGAGTCCGATCACATCTCCTCAACTTTGAAAGACATATATGTATACATAGAAAGAGCAGGGTGCATGGCTGCAGCTGCGAAAAGTACATATTTCGCAATGGACATTGCGATATAGAATTATTTCCGGCCTTTGTGAAATTTCAACTTCCATGGGAAACAGTTGAGGTCGACAGCAACCTCTACCAATGTGACAACATTCACGAAAGGTGTAAGCTGACAGTTCGACTTCAACCGCGGCAGCGATCGGATCAGTGAATGTACCTGCATATTATTTCGTGATTTCTCGATTCGTGCATCAATTTCATCGATTACTGGACTATGTATGAGGCCGTTTAACAAGATTCTGCTGCATTACACTCAATACCAAGATGCCTTTATGGAAACATTTTACGCGAGCCCGAACACTACTTCCCACTGCTGAGAGATGTTTAGAAATGTGATGTGCTTTTGTGACCGCGTGCAATGCGATTTTAGAGTCAGTACATATTTCGCGATAAAGTATTTCATAGAGCACTGTGTGGACGCGAGTGCAGAGTCAATGTTTTGCGCATACAGAACTATTTAAGTGAAAGCACCGGTGCTCTAAGTGATTTTTCATCGTGGAATTACTGTGTCTACATAAAATTATTTCTGGCCTTGACGAATTTCCAGTTAGCTGGGAGTCGGTCGAGCGCCATAACACCGCCAACAACCCCTACGTCACAACATTGCCAAGCGGTGTCACCTCTGTCAGTTCGACTTTACTCGCGACGGTGATCGCATCAGTGAGTGCGTGTACATATTATTTCGTGATTTCTCGATTCCTGCATAAATTTCATCGATAACTGGACTATGTGGGAGATCGTTCAACGAGATTCCACTACATTACACTCAGTACCTAGAGGACTATTTTGGAAACGCTTTACTCGAGTCCGAACACATCTTTCCACTGTTGAGATATGTTTAAAAACATGAACTGCTTTTGTAATCGTGTGCAATGCGATTGTAGAATCAGTGCTTATTTCGCGATAAAGTATTCGATAGTGCACAGTGGCCCTGCGTATTAGTAATGTGAACGCGAACGTAAAGTCAGTGTTTTAACGCATCTAGAATTAATTCAGAGCACCAGTGCTCCTATTGCTTTTTCATCGCGAAAGTAATGTGACATATTTGGAAGTGTGACACATTCTATGGGGTACTGACCCTGCAACTGCTGGACATTCGCCTGCAGATCGAATAGCTACTGCTAAAAGGGGATGCTTGTCAGTGAGACTATTTTCAACGAACGGTGAGTGATACTTTTTCATTCTTTGAATTTTTCTGTATGCTATCGAACATAATGATTACTGTAGCGAGCATAGTGACCACGAATACGTACTTAGTACTCGCGAATAGTAAAATTTAATGCGTGTACTTCCAAATGTTTAATACACGTAGAAAAATACAATGAATAAATTTTAAATTCGCGATAGGAGTTTTAATATCGCGTTTCAAACATTCTAAACTTCTTTTCTTTAATTTCACAATCATTCCGGATGCTTAATGTATCGAATACGAGTTACATTTCTGAAGTTGAACTCTTTCGTGCGAGTTCTTTCAAATCTTCTCTCTTAACAGTAATTACATTCGAGTCATTAGATTCTCTTAATAAACAATGACAGTAATTTTTGGTACTACTTGGTTATTATGCTCGCTAGTTTTGCTTGCCCGTTGCATGTGCTAAATATTAAGACACACTGGTAGTAATATTACGAGAAATCAAAAATTGCCACTCTTACCACCTGATATCTCGACCTCAAATGGTCCCTTTATAAAATAACAGTATAATAATAAATGACTGCCGCCAAAGTGGCTGCTATATGAACTTAAATTTCTTTCTCCCTTGCATAAAAATAACTTTAAGCCACTAAACCTACAAATTTTATACATCGCGGAAGAACTTGCACATGTGCTTAGTTTTAACTAGCCATAGTCCTAGAGTCCATTAAGTTTTAATTTAAGAACTTTAGTCGTAAGAATTTTTCCAAATTTTCAAAAATGCATTGGTCGAATATGGACCAGAAATATTTCGTAGAAATGGGTCACTTTCGTAGGTACCTCCGCGTTGGTGTGCCTGGACTTGGTAACGTTTTCCAATGCATTGCGTCTTGCAAAACGTTGTCAAGCTGAAGCCTACGATCTAGTTTAAGGGTCCAGATCAAGCCAAACTTACATTCGGTGAGTTTGGTTCGGTCTGGACATCTATTCAGAAATGCACTTGCGTACTTCGAGCGATAAGCTTTTGTTCCGCCTCGTTCTTTTTAAATATAAGAGTGCCAAACACACCCTTCTAGAAATACAATTCGCCTTCGATCACTGATTTCTATTTCGCGCATGGTGTTCTCGCCCTTCATAGGCCGGCTGTGCTGGGTACAACTTATTACGGCTTTACACAGAGGACCATTGTTAGACGAAGATGTGCGACAGTTCTCGTTCTCGGTCACGCTCGCCATGGCTGTGTAAAGTCGTGATATGGAGCATGCCATGTAGAAACGAAATTTCGGTGGATCGAGGGTGAATGTTCGCGTCGCGCCGCGCCTTTCGGTCCTTTAGTCGTTTAGTCTCTTTTGCAATCTCAATCGGGAGATTCTTAGCTTTCGCATATCCCTCGAAAGTTACGCAAGTGCATATTTGCAATAGATTATGCCACTAGGGCTCATTGTAAAGAGTGCGATAGGCTAGATTTAAGGGTAGAGGTACGCTTGCTTGTTGAGAGTGACGCCTTTTACCTTTGCTTTTGCTTACAATTAGCTTCACCGTGCACCGTGTCGTTTCGCATTTAGTATACTTTTACAGACTTGTCATAGTGTATTTTCTATTTCCTACTTTCAATTCTCTTTTCTTTTTTTCCGGTAATATAATTCGCTCTCGGGAGAGATCTTGAATTAGCACAAGATGCTCGGGCACGATACACTCGCCTGTGCAAATTGTCGGCTTTGTGATGGGAGCGCGTATTGCAGCTGCATGTGATTTAATTGTGAGGCGGGCTGCTGTGAGTCTGACCCCTCAGGCGCGGCCCCTAGTGGGGAACTCCCGTTAATGGGGGGCTGGATGAATGGTGGTCGCGTATTAGCGTTTTGTCTGTGCAACTGCAATGCGTGAGTGTATCGAGCAGCTCGAGATCTCTCACGACGGCGAATCCGTGTCCGTTTTTCAATTCTTTTTCTATCTCTGCAATGAGATACTTAGCGTCTGTTTGTCACTTGAAACCAGTGCAAGTGTGCCTCTAAAATATGCGAAAGAAATTGTAATGGCATATGTGTAGAAAGATCGACGAGAACCTCTCGTCTATCTTTCTTACGCGCGCATGCTAACCCTTTGGACTTTAAAGTAAAGTCTTTGGAAATAATTTTAGTAGTTTTTTACCTTATACCGCAATCACAGTCCAAAGGGTTAGTATAACGAAGTATAGTGTATATGTGTGCTGCGAAACTTAGAAAATTTAGCCAGGCAAGTCCAGTTTTAAGCGCATCATCGAAACATTCGCCGAGGGATTCGCCGAGGTTTTCTCTGGTGAATTCTTTAATAAAGAATTCACTAAGAGATTCGTTGCTAGTTTCAGGGAAGAATTAGATCTGGGTTAGGGTTTACTAACACTTTAGAGTAGAATTGGAATTTTTCTGGCATTCCATGCCATTAGCGCCTGATGAGGCTGCTTCTATTTCCTTTTACAATTCGGAATTATCATGCGCCTAAACAGGCTGCTGTATTTTTTAATTAACATTAAAAAGGATGAGACCTGATGATGGTACATTAGAATTAAAAAGCATTAGGCGCCCAAAAAGGCTACTCCTTCCATACATTAAGATTGAAAAACCTTAAACGCCCGAAGAGGCCACTCCTTTTTTCTATCAGACAGAATCAGAATTCATTGAGCGCCCAATGTGGCTGCTGGAAATTTTTCTCAAAGTCTGAATTGCGTGACACCTTGCAATTTAAAGGAAATTTTTTCGAACTTGTTTAAATACAAATTGTCTGTTTCAGTTATAGTGTTTGTGATCGCCCGTAATGCGATCGTAGAGTCAGTGTTTTTGCGCAAGTAAAGCTAGTCGAGAGCACCGGTGCTCTAATAACTTTTTCACCGCGAAAGTAGAGTCATGCACGAGTCCAACTGCAGCTGCAACGTTGAGAGCTAAGCTGGGGCTGAGTTGAGGGGTGCTCGTCTGGGAGCTGCTGGTCAGAGGGATGCTGGTCAGACGGATGGTGATCAGAGGGGAGCTGGTCTCAGGGATGCTGGTCAGAGGGTTACGAGTTTGCAGAGATGCAGTACCGATGATGACAGCGAACGGTGAGTCATTTTATCATTCTTTGAATGGGGGTGCATGTAGTACAGCTACTTAGCTCTTTCGATTCTGGCCGTTCCAACACAAATGCACGACATGCAGAGGCCCTTTTCACATGGTCGGTATTCGTTTGGGGAACTCTTATGCAATATTTCGCGAATATGGTCTAGGGCGTCTAGGCAGTAGCCTTATGGCGTGGTCCTTTTCTAAACCATATTCACGAAATATCGTAGAAATGTTCCCGAAACTAATGCCAATTATATAAGATGCGCCACTAAACGTTATGCATGTGTGTTCGAAAGAGCAGCATCGATTGAGCTGACCATACAAGGTACTCGTAGATAGTGACATGCATGTGTCTGTCTCAAAATAAAAAATAAAATAAATCAATACAATTGTTGCTCGCGATTCTTACAATTTTATATCGATTAATAATAATTCGTAAAATAATCGGATCGATCGAGTCAAGTAGAGTCACCGCGAAATTTTTTGAAATGGGTCTCAATGAAACTAGTCTTCCTAACAATCTTGCATTCTAGCAAGATCTTTTATGGTCGCCGGTAATGCGATCGTAGAGTCCACGCTTTTTTCGCGTCCATATATTTTCAAGAGCGCCGCGGCTCTTGTGTAGAGTTCTATTACCGCGAATTTACAGTCAAAGTTTTGCGGATCTATGATTTATACAGAGCACGGGAGCTCGTGTTGATTTTTCGTCGCGAAAGTAAAGTCAACCTTTTGCGTATCGGAAATTTGTCCAGAGCACCGGTGCTCTAATTGCTTTTTCATCGCGAAAGTAAAGTAAAATTTTCGATTAGCTTCAATTTTCAGCTGCTTGGTATTTTAGGTCCTAGAAAGGACCTAGCTTGTGGGCCCTAGAGAGGGCCCAGAACAGGGGCCCTAGAGAGGGCCTTCGGCATAGGCCCTAGAGAGGGTCCTAGTCATGGGCCCTAGAGAGGGCCTAGCTCGTGGGCCCTAGAGAGGGTCCTAATCATGGGCCCTAGAGAGGGTCCTAGTCATGGGCCCTAGAGAGGGCCTTCGGCATAGGCCCTAGAGAGGGTCCTAGTCATGGGCCCTAGAGAGGGCCTAGCTCGTGGGCCCTAGAGAGGGCCTAGAATTATGCTAGCTTGGTAGCTAGCTAAGATGTTCTTGCATGCATGCCGTAGAATGTAGAATACGAGTACCTTGTATAAGTGCAGAGAGATCGACGATAATCGTCAGTCTATCTCTCTTTCGATTTCGCTTTCGCGTTCGCGGTTGTCACTAATAGTAGAGTCAAATCATCGTTTCCCTCATTGCAAACAATGACGGACGCGATGAGTTTATTGAAATGGAGGGTGGATGGGATCGGTGTTTGTTTCGGGATGGGTCACTTTCGTAGGTACCTCCGCGTTGGTGTGCCCGGTTCCTTGGTAACGTTTCTCAAGCATTGCGACTTGCAAAACGATATCAAGCTAAAGCCTACGATCTAGTTTAAGGGTCCAGATCGAGCGAAACTTACATTCAGTGAGTTTGGTTCGGTCTAGACATCTAATCAGAATTTTATTCTCTTTCAGGTAGGTATTTCTTCGATGGTTTTACATGATTTATTCTATTTCATGCATTTCTTCGATGGTTTTGCGTGATTTATTTCATTTCGTCGATTTCTTCGATGATTTTGAACTCATGAACACATGTCTTCCACAAATAATGTTGTTGTTTATATAAATTTTTATGTTAAATAAATTTGTTTGGCGTTAAATAAACCTGAATAGAATAGCAAGGTTAAAAGGCGTATGTGTTCTTGTTTTGTTGCGATTCTTCTTTCTCGGTCGTTGCACGGAATGCGTTTATAAAACGATCTTTAAATTGTTACTCTAACAGAATCATTTGTAAATCGCGGGTTTCGACTGACTTCTTGAATTCTAATTCCTACCACACGTAGCGTTACAATCTGTTTCGAGGCTTCATCGGTAACGTTGCATGCGACACAAAAATGGTAAGGTGGTTCTAGGACTCCCCCAAACCGGTGACAGAAAAATGCATTGGTTGATAGGTCTATCCTATACCTCGTCTGTGCTCCCGTAAACGATTCTGTATCGATAAAGTTGAATGCGACCACGGACGAGGTATTCTCGGTTAAATTTATTAAATTTTTTTATTTCACACCTGCACAATCCTTATACATAATTACTTTATAACAGCAGATAGAAGGATATACAAAGCAATTGAATATATTTTCTTTTCCTAAGAAAAGAAGAAATATTCAATTTCAATGTTTATCCTTCTATCTGCTGCATACGTGTCGCTGGCGCGACGATCCGTGGACAGGTTTTAAAGTAAACGGTACATTACACGTATACACATACACATACGTCCCGATTCACACCAATTCACACATTCACAGTTTAGTACGCACCTCATTGGTAGGAGGCGCTACAAACTCTGCTTCAACTTTCGTAAGAGGGAAGCTTGGCCCCCCTGGAGAATATGCGCGTTGTCGACGTATGCACGCGCGTATAAATTGATAATTTATTATAACAGCACCTGCAACAGTGTGATGAGAATGAGCTCAGACGACGATTGGGATGTTGAGCTTCATAAGACAGAGCACGAGTGCGACGAGCATTGGGAACTTAGGCGTAAATTTCTTCTAGCCCACAAGGATAAATTTCCAGAAGACGAGCTCGTTTGTTTAGCCCAAGTCTTTACCAATGTTGAAATACTCGGCTGCAGGTAGACATACATATGCGTATATGTGAATACTTCTTTTACAATTCCCTACTTTCTCCAATCAGTCGCTATAATTTTCATTCTACGAATGTATTTTTCATTCTACAAATGTATTTTACACCTTAGGTATCCCAAAGAAACGATGCAGCTAATAGCAGAATTAGCTCAAGGTATTGTTGGCGATTATAGAGAGAAGCAAAAGAGTAAGTTACAAAGAACGTTCGTGAAAGCCTCCGACGCTGCTAGTTCGAAGGTTAAAGGTATATCAAAGAACTGTGAGTTCTAACGTCAAGTAATTTTGTAGATCGCATTGTCAGATGTCTATGTATATTTTACGTCGCGAAATTCTTTTATCATTCAGGATTCACTGCCCCGTCGTCCTCGAAAAAGTTTGAAACAGGAGAAGAGAGTAAAAGATCTTCTACTGGTTCAAACGCCGACGAAGTACCTGCCAAACGCAGAAGATCAGACGAGGCCCCATTCGGCGATATTGTTTTGGTAGAGAGGCCGGGAGATATACCGCAGAACGTGCTCGCTTGTACGGTTAGCGCTTCGGGGGGGAATATAGATTGGAAATTGGATAGGATGAATGATTCTTGGTGCGTATCACTGGGGTTTCTTATCCTCGAATACGTGCAAACTTAATGAATTGCCCCTCTTTGCAGCAAATGCAGTATTTTTATTAACTCGAAATTATTGGCAGAAGCCAGCGGGTCTAATCAGAAGCTAGCAAAGAAAGAGGCATCCGTTATAGGATTACAGGAGCTACAGAAGCATTATTACACAATTAAGGTTCGTAAAGGAGAGATGTTTTATGTTAATATCTGCCTGATTATTTAGAGCTTCTGGTTTGTGCTATCCAGATTAAACATAACATAAATGAAGGCGCCAGTGTAACCACCACGACGATGTTGAAAGACGCGTCTAAAGAGGATTCGATCTCCGATGACAATATTGGGAAGAAATTAATGAAATTAATGGGTTGGACTGGCGGTGGACTTGGCAAATCACAGCAGGGGATCGTAGAACCTGTAACGTAAGTGTGATCTACCATTTCCTTGCAGAAGGGAGTGTTTAAAATATTCTCTTTCTGTATTTAGAATCAAGCAACAAATAAATAGGGAGGGCTTAGGGCTAAAGTCAAATTCTTGTACTGTGAACGACTTAAAGAACAAGTTTAAGGATGTTATGAGAAAGTATCTCGCGGGCGACATGAGGGACGATTTGGTGTTCTCTGCTGATTTTACGAATGATGAAAGAGCGGTAATTCACCAGTGAGTGTAATGATAAGTTAAAGATTGTTGATTAAATTAATAGCTCTATTTATTAAGTGAATCGTTGAATCTGTTTCAGGATCGCGAGACAAATGGGCTTGAAATCACACAGCTACGGTCCTAAGAATCAACGAACGTTAGTGATCTCTCGTAAAATAGACGTTCGAGACTTGGTCGAGGAACTGAAAAGCCTCGGAGGGGTCACCAATAAGTACGAATTAATCGAACCGACCAAACAGTAATAGAAATAGTATCCATATTTTTCTGTACGTTATGTAACTTAAATGTCCAAACCTCTGATAGACGTAAATCGTAATGCATCTGCATTATGGGAGCTAAACCGAAATACATGTATGACACACAACGCAACATGTCTCGATAACTCGCTATCAGTGGCGCATTTAACGGGCGGTCGATGATCAGTTGCCTGGGCCCCTACCTAAAAGGCCCCATCTTAAAAAAAAACAAGATTACGATTATATCCAAACACTATATATACTTTTTCTGTACTACTACACTTAGCCTGTTTTTAGTAAACTGCCTCTTCATTTCCCCGAAAAAATGGGCCGCTCAGAACATTTGCCACCTGGGTCTTTGTCCTTAAATCCGCCGCTGCAAACTATTATCATCTTTTAAGCTATTTTTTTTATACTTAAGAAGAACGTTTGAATAAAGTATCATTTTCCCCAACAGATAGTGCCAGAAATGACTACATCTTTTTATTACTTAATAGGTTCCTCGATAGGTTTATGTTCCACCGTGATCGTATCTAACGAATGGTAAGGATATAATTGTAACAACGCCGAGGGCCAGGTGCGATTTAAATTCCGCCGAGTAAAATTGAAGAAACGTTCACTTTATTTAATGATCATCGCGCGCTAAATTTATTTCCAAGAACATTGTATTTTAATTAATAGAAGTACAAAAACTTTAAGAAGCAAGATCACTTACAAGTGTATGGTACGTCGCAGTTTTGCCGTTACAATAAGAATGCTTTGGCAGTAGAACAATTAGAAGTTGAGAAAGTAACATAGATACGACAGCCTGTGATATTCATTACATTATCACATCGGTAAAATCTTGATAACTAAGATGGTCAATGCATTTATACGTATACATACGGGCAATGTACACCCTCATCGACCGGCGATAAGATCCAATGCTCGTACACGCTGCAATCACGCCTACACGCCTTGAATCATACCGAATCATCACAAATTAAACTCGTGTGTGTTCGTGCTCAAATCCTATGGACGGATGGCGTACAATTATAGATACACTATTAATCTCAGTGGTTTCCAATAGTTTCTCAGCAACTCATTGATTCCATGCCACACCGAATTTCGGTGGCTACTATTTCTTTAAAGTTTAAAGCATTTCTCGCGCC
Organism: Andrena cerasifolii; assembly: GCF_050908995.1. Taxonomy (NCBI): domain Eukaryota; kingdom Metazoa; phylum Arthropoda; class Insecta; order Hymenoptera; family Andrenidae; genus Andrena; species Andrena cerasifolii. Next base: position 9,128,324 of record NC_135123.1, read on the forward strand.
TAAGGTAAATGAGTAACTTAGGTAACCTAGGTCTGTTTCTGATTAAACAAATGGCAAGAACAGTGTTCGAGGGCGCGATACAAAGCGTGTACGAGCATTCGAGCGGCGGCCAGTCGAAAGCACCGGAAATACACGCGCTGCACACCGTGGAACAGGGGGTCGTCTCCGTAATTCCAATTGCCATCGGAGGCGTCTTAAATATAACGTCGAAATGGGGAAGGTGTGAGGAAGGAGGTAAAGGATCGAGGCGCTCGCGAGCGGAGATTCGGAGCGCCTCGATCCTTCGAAAGATTCTTTTCTCCTAAAAGCTTTGCGACTCTTCCCTCGGTTTCTGCCCTCGGTCCAGGCCCTACTTTGGACCGTAATTGACATCTGGAGGGAACGTTACATATCATCTCTCTCCTATCTCTATCTCTCTCTTTTCTCCACTTTTTTCATTTTCTTTTATATACCAAAATATTATATCTACTATCTGATAAAAGTGACTCTGTTGATATGTAATTATGCGCACGCGCGTATACGCGCGCGCAGTTATATTTATATTAATTAAAAGATATGTCATTGGTTGACTAGAAGATTACGTCTTAATAGGTAGAGATATGTATGTTTTTATCATCAATCGGAGAGGAAGTCTCTCGAGAAGCGCAGCCCTGATTTGGCTCCCCGTGGATCGTTTGGTTCCGCGACTCGAAACCAGGGGACCCGTCGGCCCCCACTCGAGAGAATTCGGCACTCGCCTCCATTAGATTGCTGATACGTATCTATACTGATATGTGTTGCGTTACCGTAATGAAAATATTAATACATCGTAGCATTGTATACTTGCTTCTTCTCTTTTTTCCGCTTTTTCGTTTATCCTCGTTCGCTTAAGTAAGATGCGCGTTATACCCTGAAGGAACGCGATACGATGCTCGATTTGTACCCGCTTCGCTTCTCATCCTTAAAATAGATATATGCATACGTATATACATATACGGTGTGTGTACGTGTGTCCTTGGGCTTCGTGTACAGTAACTTTATTTCGCGTCGTATTTGCGACGATCGGTCCCGCTGGCGACGTCGCTTCCGGAACCGATTCGACGAAATAACGCGGCCATGGTTGGCCAAGGTGAAGGCTCGTCTGCTCTCAAGTTCGTGCATGGAGCTTGTGAGGTCGCGCCGTGGCTGTTGCAGCGGAAACGATTGGCCACGTGCAGGCTCGCATCGATCTCTTCGTTATTCGCGGCGCACACAGGACACGCCTGGTCAAAGGAATGCGTTAAATGCAGTTAAAACACGGAGTGTTTCCAAGTGTATCTGACAATATCCGAGCGAAAGTGGCTCCTCTCGGAAAGGTGCATCGAAATGTGGGAACACATGTCTGTTAGAAGTACTCGTTTCTGAGACAGTCAGCTTTGAAAATGGTTGCAGGAGACGCGTGTTGTCCACGCATTTTCAAGGCCAGACTTATGGAAACGAGGGCTCGCGTGGAAGTACGTTATCCCACGTTCCGTATGTATTTCCTAAAGAGGAAGCCCCTTCTGTACTTTGAAACACCTTACGTGCCGCACGATTAAAGGAAACTAGCTTATTGCATGTGGACTCTGCTTGTTTCAATTCAGAGCGTATCGACGCGAAATTTTCATGGACGTTTCGCTGTGCCTTCGGACGAGAGAGCTAATTTCTACAGGTTTCCTTTTTATCACGCTCGGTAATAATGAATTCTACTTTCCGTCCGTGCGAAATGTGCGAGCGGTTCGACCTCGATACGCCCGGGGAACCGAAATCAGCAGGATCTTTATGATGGCGTACTGTACCAGCAGTAATCGTTAATTAGCAAGTGTGTGTTCTGTGTGTATGTGTGTGCTTGTAGTAGACAATGTATAAATATATTTGTACACGATAGTTTGTAATGAAAGAAACACGTGCAACGTCCGTTGTTCCGTTAGCGAGGCGGGACCCGCGCGTGCACGGATACATATCGTTATCTCACGATTTATCACGAACAGACCCGAAGCACAGCTTCAAGTAATAATAGAAGAACGCATGGGAGCCTGGTTAATGGGGAATCGAATGGGGATCGCGATAGCGCCCCGTTATCCGCCGATGATAAATTATTCGAACGCGAAAGCACTTTACGCGGGCAAGCGTGAAATATTAATTACCAACTGAAACGTATCTCTAATTCAGCGTGGCTGGCGATCAGATCCGGAGGGTCGGTCGATAGGGCACGAATAGCTTAGCGAGCCGGGGCACTCGTTTCGTTCGTGCTGTTTACAATATCGTCCACGAGCTCCGGGGCAACTGTTCCCAAGAAGTCCTAACTACACGCTACGTCTCGCCTTGTACCTTCGATCCTTTATATCATATTCAATCGACGCTTTAATTCATACTGTATAAAAGCTCTGGCGTAACAAAGACGCGTCACCACTGTTATTATTGTAGCCAGGGATTGTCTAGATCTAGAATAACTGTGGAAAGGAAACTAGGTGAAAATAGTACACGGATCGGTGGAATCGCTAGATGTTAACCGTTCGTAAATGGGCTACGAGCAGAGTTGGGCATTAACTAAATAAACAATTATTTAAATAACGGATCGAATAAAAGTTACCTTAACTTCACTTTATTCGACGAATAAAGTTAACCCAAGTTTTATCCGTTATTCGAAATCTTTATTTAAATAAAAATATCGCCCATCTCTGGCTGCGAGAGATCTGTTGGAAATGAGGAAAACATTTCCGGAGGGTGCTGCTACGGGTATTATAATAAAGATTGTTAACGATCTGATTGTCAGAATGCCGACGTAGCGGAACGGTTTCGGAGCTGCAGGTAGGAACAATTCTGTTTCTACGTACAGTTCCGATGTACGTCCTTTCCCGAGTTCTGTAATATTCTATTCGGCAAGTGTCTCGGAGCTCGTGTGCGACGATGTGCGTGTGTTGGACGATGATTGTGTGTCGCGTAACGGCGACGCCATGCCGGCCACGGAAATGAACGCGACGTTAATTGGTATCGATCGTCTGCTGCGTGACACTCGGACAGAGCGGCCGAGTAAAATATAATTGACCTGGTAATTACTAAGCTCGTGCTTTTTAGTCCAACATTCGATAACGTGGCCCTCGCCGCCGTGCCCTCTCCCCTCTCCGTTTACCGCCCGACCCTCCGCGCGGTAACGCCAACGACGTAATGTGCGCGTCCGCCCATCTCGGCGCGACGTTGCATCGACAAAGGGGCGCGCGGAATGATACACACAGAAGCGTCGACCCTTGACATTTCTCGCGAAAGCTTAAACTTCCAGCGCTCCCATGCCTCCCGACCAACTAGATAAATTATGCGTTATATCTTGATGCTTATCTCGGTGCTCGCTGCGTTCTCTGAAAAGCAAAGGTAATAAGAAGACATCGAAAGAAAGCGGAGGGTGAGGGAAGTAGGTGGGGAACGGAAGGGGAGTTGGGAAGCAGCCAGGGGGATTACGATAAATGGCGCGATCGTCCGGTCGGGCGAGTCTGCCAAGAGCTCGGGGGTTTCAAGCGAGAGAGTAGTGCGATTAATACGATACAGCCAGCGTGGGTAGCGCCTCCGCGGTGACATCCGTGGTGGATGGCCGTTCAATCGAGGAAACCTGTCTTAACCAGCTTCTCCAGGAAGAACTTCACATCCCCCAGCTCGGAGTCCTTGATGCCTATTGACTTGAGCATGCCCAGGTCCCCGTTCTCCACCGCCATGAACACGGAGCGCAGGTGTTCCAGGTCGGAGCGCATCAGGTGCAGGGCCGCGCCGAAATCTTCAATCGTCTGGGATTCTGGTAACGCGGATCCGTTAGATTCCATGCCCATTTATGGGCGATCGGCGAATGCCACAGGATTATTATAAACAGACTGGTGTCAGTAGAACTCACCGGATAGTGCTATGGCCACTACGTCCACCCCGCCTAGACGCTTCAGCGTGTCCCTCGCCTTGGTCCCGAACAATTTCTCGAGATAGTTAGGTCCGTGGCTTGCCAAAAGCGAACGCAGGAAGCTGGCCGTCTCCTCCACCGGCGGTCTTTTCGCTGGAAAGAACGAACGGTTCGAAATTATCGACGGGCATAGAAGAGATTGACGGAGATCGTACACGGACACGCCGAAGCGCTGCGTGTAACGTCGATATTACTTCAGCCAGTGATCCTCAACTCCTTCCGTTATCGAAGCCCCGTCTGATAAACTTATGTAAACGTCTAACGATAACTTTGCGTGTCACTTCCGAGGTGAGGATCAATGATTTAACGAGCGACCGTGTCGCCGGGAGTTTGACCTAGTGATCCTAGCCTCGTAATAGATAGGCGGGTAGTAGTGCTGGTCAAGTATAAGTCAGACGTACAATACGCGCCGCTCTCGCTACATGGTAACTACCATCGCAACCTTGTGCCTATTTTCATTGTCGCGCTATGCTGCTTTTTCTGGTCCCTGGCGTTTAATCGGGGTCATGATTCTTGCAAATCAAAGCTCCGCGGGGGTGTAACCCTCGTTTTTACGAAAAAGGAGCAGATGTACTGTTTGCGCGCACAGTGGTGGTGAAAAGAAGGTTGAAATGGTGAAAGGGGCACAAAAACGCAGGGCTGGATTAGCCAATAAGCAAAATAAGCTCGTGCTTGGGGCATCAGGGGAATGGAGGCAGCATAGAAATTTTCTGAATTTTAAAATCTAACTTCTGCTAGAAGCACTGTATAAGGGAGCCTCAAAATCATTTAAGTGCTTAGGGCTTCTAAAAGTCGTCGCGCATTTTGGCGAAGCGCGACGAAGAAATTAATAATAATTAATTAATTGTCGCTGCGCTTCGGTCGTCGATTGTTTATAAACATTAGAGACTTTAAGGCCTTAATCCGACCCTGCAAGCATGGGATGGTTCTGTTACAACGAATTATATCTTAATTAATACTTGAAACCTAGACTTTACTTAAGCGGACATTCAAAAACACGAGTTTCAGGCCTCCTCCTGACCACCACTGTAAATCGAAACGCGGAGAGATTTACCAGCTGTGCACAGTCGCGAGTCTTCATCGTAGCCGTTTTGACAGTCGGGGGCTCCGTCGCAGAGGTATTGAATCGAGATGCATATGCCGTCTCCTGGACATTTGAACGGTTCGTAGGGGCGGCAAGCGTCACCTGAAACGCACGATAAGAACATCATTTCAGAAATTCTAGAATAGAAAGATGCAACTCGTAGCAATGGTAATTGAAACTCGTCTGTTTCCATCGATATCAACAGGCGTGCTGCGTACCTATATGCGCGCGCGCGCGCGCGCGCGGAGTGTAGTATATTCTGCGTATAATATGGTGTTTGCCGTGTGTAATTCGCGCGAGTGTAGTATTAATCTTGGTAAGTGGTAATGCCCAAGTTAGCAATTATAGATGGTCAGCGGCATGGCTGATATTGACCGAGCAACATTAAAGAGGGAGAGCGCGATGTCTTACACGCGACGTTGTGGCGAATAATTTCCACCGCCCGCCATCTAATTGATATTAACTTAATTAGGTAGAGCGACGTTTACTCGCTCGCTCGCCCGTCCCTTATCCACGGAATCTCGCGAGCAAGTCGTTTCACGAGCCGAGGCAACCCGAGCCCTTACTCATTACCGTCGCGGAACTTAACGCTGTTTATTGCTCCAAGGAAGTTACCCTTTAAGTGACGGTTATTGCTTGAAGCGATTGAGCGACGCTCACCGACAAAACCGACCGACGGTTCCACTCATTGCATCGAATGAGCTGCGAACAGCGTATCACGACGATGAATCGTGATACGCTGAATACACCACGTGGATTGAAATTGCCACTTAAACGGCACACAGTGGTCGACACAATAAATTCTATAAAGATTACAATCTACGTGCGTGTACAGTATCACACTGCTGTTGCATCTCGGTGCCTGCCCCGTCCTTACGCCTCACCTCGAGCGTGAGGAGCCTGAAATACGGTGACGTTTTTAACGTTTCCCAATAGACCTCGAAGCTACCTGCCACTGGATATTACGCGTGAAAGAATCGCAAGAATGATACGTTACTCCCGACAGAGGTACATAAAAGGCTGCCGAAGATTCTCGACAGAGGGAACTGGATTTTGCGGAGGCTTTCGTACGTGAACACTGTGTGACACTTACCTGAGCGTTTCGAGTTGAAGTGACCATAAAAACGGCTCAAGTCGATCGCCATGACGGCACGCGGGAAAACAACGCAGGCACTGAGGGCGAGGCTCAGCGCAGCCACGCTGGTGCAGAACCTCTGCACCATTCTCAGCCGGCTGACGGTCGACTACTCTCTCGACTATTCGGCGTGCTAACACGCGTTTCCCTTGATCGACAAGGAAGGCACGGCGTAACGTCGGCTACCCTGTGCGGCGCGCGGTATGCGTGATCGCCGATCCCGAGAGCTCTTCTCTATCGGTGCTTAAGGACACGTCGGAATCGAGACGATGGTCGTTCGCGCACCGACCCCACCGTGAATTATACGAATCTACGGTATACGTTCACCGCCACTCTTCCTCCTTTAACTTTTCCTCGTTTCGCAGCCACCCTCCGTCTACCTTTGATTCCGAGTGGCTGGCGCGTGACGCGGGGTGCACAGGCACTGTGAACACACCTGCCACACACACGTACAGTACGTGCTGTGCCATGTACGTATTACGATCCCCCGCTCTTCCCACACTTCCCCCACCGTGCGCGGGCGATCGGTCTGGTGGGGGAGGCACGCAAGAACCCCGGCGACCAATCGACTCCCAGGACTCGGCTGGACGCGGCCAATCGCCGTCGGCGAGGATCGAACGTGCTACCCTGGAACACCCACGCGACCCTTCTCAGCCGAGTCGCATTGATTTCAACCCCCGTTGCGCCCGTGCGTAACTTTTGTTTATCGTTACAATGCCGCGTTTACGCCGCGACAGGAATACGCGGACAGAATGGCCTACCTGGCGTGCGCCACCCTGAGCAACCTGGGAGAGAACGGGTTCACGGGATTTCCAGGAATCCCCACTTAATCCAATTAACACGCGACCTCGAAACTCTCCTAAAAATTCTCTTGCCCTCCCCTCCGGCAAACCCTTTCTATATTATCCAGCCTTCCTCTCCTCTTGCCGCTGGTTGCATGTACCCATGGGATTAAACCCTTTCCGCTGTGGTGTAGATAAGGATCTCGAAGATGGAGAAGTATTCTGTAAATAATGGTGGATTATTATTCAGTTGCTTTTAATATTTGGAACCTGAAGCTTTTGATTGTTTTAGCAACTTTTGGGGGGTTCCTGATCTTCGTACGATGGAAATGTTGGAAAACATGCAAAGGGATACTGAGTGTCTATTAGCAGCTGCAAATATATATTATCCGTATAGTTCTTCGCATTGTGCGTTTTCATTAATGAAACACTAAATTTCCTGTAATTTTCCGATTTTCGCTCAGCGCTCCATGTCGCAATAATACGTAATACGAGACGAGGCACTCGATTGATATACGGTCGTGTTACCTCTGCGTTTGCATGCGCCTTAAACAGAGAATTCATGTAATATTAAATTGTATTCCGCAGAGTCGAGAAATCCTAAAGCTCCGAGCGAAACATAAACCGAGATCTACGCGTTGCTGTGGCGTGCAGAGAAGTTCTTAACTAATAATGTTACAAATTTCTTGGAAACGGGGAGAAAGTCAACCGCAATGTGGCTTCATTGCGCGCGCTTTCGTACTTTACGAGCACGGCATTTACTGGCGTTGGTTAACCGTGCCAGGGTGATTTTTTAAGTAAATTGTATACCTGGATTGTTATCTTCGAGAGCGGGCGAACCAAGCGTGTTACCGTTTCATTTTCAAACGCTCGCCTTGTATTTCCGTCTAATTACGTTCCGTAAATAAGCGCTAATTGGGCTCGGCATTTCGCTTCTTTCAAGTAATGCTATCTGGTACGCGAGAGAGGAAAGGCAGCGATTACGTTTGAAGATAGCTACTTGGTATCTGATCCATCGATTACAAATCTGCGACTCCCGCGGTAACTCCGTGCCGTGCATAACCTGCAAAACGATATTGACGGTTACGCGCGTACCTGTGCTCCGTGTACGCAGCGTTTAAATAAATCATACGCACTGCCGAAATGAAGCTAATTAAATAATCACTGGGGAACGATGCCGATGCTATTGGCTATGACGATTGCATCGACGGAAACGCCAAGAGGACGAGTAAACAGATGAAAATGTTTTGTTGGCCAGAATTCTGAGAAACCAGCATGGAGGATCTGAAATTTAAAATCTTCGGGCTCATTAACAAGCAGGTGAACAGATATTCTATTAAGATCGTCACGGTTAAATAGTCGATGATGCAATAAAGTCGTCAGCGCCAGTCGCCTTTCCTTTTCAGTTTTTCCTTCGTAGGTTATGTCGTACTGATTGTATTTAACGAACTTTTAAATTCATCCCTTTTCTGCATGGTAGCGTAGGCGTAGTTTTACGAAAGACAGTATGGTATTCGCGGTTCTTCTGTTACTCTTCAGAGTGCCACCAAGGTTCCGGTTATGGGTTTACATTCCGACCTGCTCAACCCACCGGAGCCACAGAAACTGGACGACGTGCACTCAGAGGCTGAGCAATCGACGGAGAGCGAAGCTATTCCTGATCAGGAGATATTAGAGTCTATAGAGAAAATTTATTTCAACATGGATCAGAATTTTGATCCCAGTAGGCACGAGCTGGTGAGATTGCCCAAGGTACTGCAGTCCAAGGAGATCGAGAAGTGCTACAAGAAGCTTAAGCAACAGCACCAGGTCGTTTCTAAGAAAGTTCTGCAGCTTATCCTGCTCGAGCAATCCGCCTGCAAAAAGGAGTTCGAAAAGATTCTGTTGATACAGGAGGAGCTGCAGGACGTGTTAGAAATATGTAGAATGGGAAGGGCTGACTTGAAATTGGCAGAGAAGCAATTTACCACGGCTAGTCTGGGGATATTAGCAAATTATCAAAAGCGTCAGATCGTGGAGGAGTTGTTAAATAATTTAAATACTATAAAAACTTTGCAACGTACGGGAGATCGGTTGCAGGAACTTTTAAACGAGAAGAATTATCCTAGAGCAATTTCGTTACTTCTAGAATGTCAGAGCGCCGCTCAGACGTACAAACATTTTCATTGCATCGCCGCTTTAAATGGGAAGTTGCAAGATATTTTAGAACAAGCCGAGGAAGCCTTAGACGTCACGCTCTCGAAGATGTGCACACAGTTCGACGTTGCCATGTACACGTCGATACAAGAAGCTTACTCGCTGTTAGGGAAGACCCAATCGGCAATGGATCAATTGCACATGCACTTCACCGCCGCGATTCACAATACCGCCTTCGCAGTTGTTCATTCGTACGCAGGGGGCGACACGAAGAGGCAGTACAAGCAAATCTGCCAGTCGGTGCGCCGCGAGAATTGCATAGCTTGCCTGACGGAAGTGTGCAAGTCCCTGTGGACGATACTGAGTTCTTACTACTTGGTCGTAAACTGGCATAATACGCACGAGAATAAAGTAAAATTTGAGCCCGAAGTTAAAGACTTGGAAGAGACTTTCAACAAACAGTACGTGAAGCATAAACTGGGGAACAGTATGATTCGAATCTGGCACGATGTTGAGATGAAGATATCGATATTTTTAATGAACGCTGACTTAACTTACATTAAATTTGAACAGTTCGTTCAAGTGCTAGGTATAGTTAACAGGTAAATGATTGTACACGCGACGTTACTTTCAATTACACGTGCGTTATGCTTATTCAGAAATATTTGCAGATTAATGGAGATTGGGGAAGAGGTGTGCGGTTTCAAGTCGGAAAACTTACAAGAGTCTATAAGAAAGCAATCTTTATCGTACTTCTCTCATTACCATGCGTCCAGGCTGGACGAGTTGAGAATATTCCTGGAACACGACGGCTGGGAACTGTGTCCCGTCAAGTCTAACTTTGTAGCGACTCAATTGCAGGAATTTAGAAGCCTAAAGCCATCGCTAAATATATGCAAAGTGTGGAACAGTTTAGATAATTCGAATGTTAGCGAGAATGATAGCCCTATGGGGGTAGAATGGGTGCAAAAGTATTTAGAAGGAGCCGCGTCCCCATTCTCCATAGGTTTAGACGATACAATGGACGAAGATATTTTAGTAAATAATGAGGTGGGGTAGTTTTCTGTATAAAAATAATTGTACCATGATTTACATTGTCATAACAATATATGTAACTTACTCTAGGATGACCTACCAGCGTACTTTTCCGACGAATCCGACGACGACATCCCCGACGAATTGAAGCGAGAGTACGTCGACGATTCGGATCACGTGAAAGCCAACAAAAAGAAATGCAAGGTCAAAGAATCGGGACCCATGGTTACTAACACCACGCTAAGCATATTGCGTATCTGCGGGAAGTATTTACAAATGTCTAGACTGTTGCGCTCCATTGCTGTCACCGTCATACAGAGTATGATACAATTCTACGAGCTGTGCTTTTACACGGTACACTTGTTCTTCACTTCGGATCTGGTGAGTTCGTGAATCTACATTATTCTGTTAGAAAGCTAATGCAGCGACACGTTTATTTCTCCTCAGCAAATAAATAGCGACTCGCTGTACAGTCCGAAGTTAAAATTGTCACTGGCAAGGATCAAGGAGAATCTGATTATCTGCGAGAACGATACTGAGGATAATATTAAATCGAACGCGGACAAAGTGAGGCAGCCGCAGCTCTCTTCCATCGTGAATCTGTCGGAGCCGGAGAAGCTTCACGGTTTGACTGAACGCATCGTAGCGGTGGAATCTCTAATATTTTTGGGACAACAGTACGAAGGCTTGAAGCCATATCTGGAGCATCTTATCGGAGCCAGCCCGCAGCGCGGGTTCCTTCACCAGTTTTACATGCAAACGATAGCGTCGACGGGAGATTTAAGGAAGCCTGTGTACATGGCAGTCGCGTCGCAGGCGTTCGACGTCGCGAATATTTTGAATCTGATGAACAAAGTCAACTGGGAGGTGACGGACGTCATGTCTCAGCACAGCGGCTACATCGACGCTTTGCTTCAGGTACTCGCTGCCCCAAGTAAAAGCAGAGCTCGTTTCTATATTAATGTTAACAGTTAATTTCACGCGCAGGAGGTATGCGTTTTGAACGAAAGGCTGAAGAATATTGGGAGCTGTCTTCCTTTATCGGGCGAAGTATATAACTCCGTTTGGGAAAATGTCGCGCATCTGATAACCCACACGTTGGTAGAGGGGTACGTGTTACTCTTTCTTTCGGTCGCTTTTCATTCATCGCAGTACCATTATCAACCGTTTTATTATCCGCAGCTTCTGCAACGCCAAGAAGTGCTCTAACGGGGGCAGAGCATTGATGCAACTAGATTTCACGCAATTGAAATCGAAATTCGAGACGCTGACGTCCCTGAGACCCATGCCTCACAGGGAATACGTTGAGTTGTATATTAAAGGTTACTACCTCCCAGAAAACAGCTTGGAGGAATGGATAAAAGAACACAAGGTACTCAGAACCATCTGCTTAATAGAGGATCCCTTCAAATTAGAAATTTATTTAAATAAAACAATTTGAATAACAAATAAAAGTTAAAAAAAATTATTCGTCATGTGTCGAACAAAGATAAAGTTGAAATTTTTATTCGACGCTGAAGTTGAAACGCTCGACAAATAAAAAAATTCACTTCATTCGTTGAATAAACTAAACTTAAAATAACTTTTATTCGATCCGTTATTTAAAAAAAATAATTATTTAGTCAATGCCCACCTCTGCTTCAGATGTTACTACATACTTTAAAATAATTAATTGTTCGTTCTGCAGGAATATTCTGTGAAGCACTTGATTGGCCTGATCTCTTCGGCGTGCCAGAACAATAAGAAGACTCGACAACGACTAATAGCGCTCATAGAAGAACAGCGACCGGGCAGATAGCATCAAGCTATACACTACAGCGCGACTCAAGACTACGTGGAAATAGGAATTGCTTGAAAAGACGAATTCTTAGGGGAAAGGAGGGGGAAAGTATTTTTCTTTCGTGTATATAATCATTGATAGTTTTATTGCGTCGCTGAAGTAAGCAGACCGACTTGATATCTCTCTAATTCTCATGACAATTAGTTTAATCTCGTTTAGTCTATGCGCGTCTCGGGTCCATTAGTAAATGGTATTTAACAGATCTGTTGGAAATTAATTACGAGAACATGTGATACAAGTTGAGGGTACGCGTCGCTAAATCTAAAGTGACGCCGCGTGATTGAACGAATCTCATATCGGAGTTTATAATGGTATAATTACGTACAGGCGATAGTAGTCTCTATAAACATGAATTCAATCATGGATTCCTCACTCTGTATAACAGAGAACGTATGACGTATCATACAGTATTAGCGAGATTCTGAGCAGGTGTGCGTGCACCGTTAATTACAGAATGTAACACGTTGCCAGATCGTTTAACGGAACTTAGTTTACGCTTGATCCCGCGCTTCTCTACTTTGATCGTCCCAGAATCGACGATGTAAATAATCTCGCTACTTATTCATTTTACTTTATAGATCTAAACATGTACAAGTTTCTTCCGGCCGCTGTAATTTTATAAATCTCTTCAAGATCTGATCCCATATACCTATCGTGGTTGGGATTCGTCGAATTCCTCGAATGTGAACCACAATTTTCTATTTCCTTTAACTGTACATAACGTTGCTCTATCAATTGAAAAGCGGAATATTAATTGGATGCCTGCAAAAATTTTGTACTATATATTTTAAAAAACAGTTTATAAATATAAGGTGCAATTACAAATATTTTGATCAAGTACATATAGTATCTCGCATTTTGAGGAAATGCCGTTATAATTTAAAGGTGTCTTTATTATACAAATAATAATAATATTAATAATAATAATAATATACAAGTACATATATTTTTTCCAGGTTCATCGGTTTCCAATTTTGTAAAAATTACTGTTATTTATCTATATAATATTTACTGTAGTATTACACTTATTGTATATATTTATAATGTACCTTTTACTAGTACTAAAAACCAAAAAATTCTATTGCACCTCTAGTTGCTACTCGCGAACATAGCTTTCACGTTCGATGCGCGGCGGCGAACATTTCTTTCTCATTTTAGCTAACAACCTTTTTACATCCGAGAGATTTATATAAAACGATGATCGATCAGTACGTATATCTGTAATTATTTCTCGATTAAAAAGTATTGCCAACGATCGTGGGGGAACGATTCTCATGTGATGTTGTAAAGTGATTTTCATCTAACTACGGGCAACGTTGCGGTAGAAAATAGCGTTCCTATTTTTATCGGTGCATTGAGAATTCTCTGGCTAATAGCATTGGTCAGCGTTTCCCAATCTTGAACTTTGTGGACCGTTAACTAAGTAAAATCTGCTGTCGGTGCAAGGACAGCTGCGTCCCCTAGATCTAATCGTTCGTTTCGCAAAAGGTTCTACGCGCGAGTTTCTCGAATTTCTTAAAATGAACGATCCATGGCGCGAATGTTAAGAAACGCTGTTGATTAATTCAAGTAACCGATTTTCTTCCTTACTCCAAAGCACTTTATATTGAGCCCTGCATTCTGAATGGCCCCTGTTAAAACAAATTGTTGGAGAATATAGAGGACACGCAGACGTACGAACTGAACAATGGACATGGCGATAGCAAATGCTTACTTAGAGAACAGATCTCTTCGATAGTGTTATCTAGTGATGTTACGATTAAGCCGTATGCCGTGACAATAATTAGATTCGCGTACGCCTACGTTTCTTTTAAGCGAAGTAGGTATCTTGGCTACAAATGCTTCTCGTTATTTCACATTGAACGGAGAACGAATAAGCGTACCGATATTAGATGGAACTCGCCCTCTTTTCGAAGAGAAAGAATTACTGATCTTGCAGATTAGAGGCCGTCGCGGACTCTGGCGAAGAGAAAAGTTTATGAACAATTGATTCTTATGGAGCTGCGCACACTAGACCGGAACGCAGAGATAATTAATTAATTATTCATTTCTTCGATTCGCTGCGCTTTGCCAAAATCCGCGACGGCCTTAATTCATATTTTCGCTTAGTCTCAGGCTTTGGAGATTTACCAATGAAATCTGTACTCTATGGTTACCAAACGTTTGCTACAAATTATGCTCTTATAAGAACAAACTATCACTTGAAGCCAATACCGCAAATGAAAATCTGTTTTCTGGATAGTTAGAAATTTCGCGATTCTCTGTAACAAGTATGTCGCAAGATGTTTTGCAACTGAAGACACCGCAATTACAGTTACGTTACTATTCTATTTAATGAAATTTATGCAACAGTCTAGTCCCATACTTATTTCCGTTCCTCTAGCTTTATTTAAACGTATAATTCATTGAAATGGAACTCATTGAAATCTGCTTGCCGTTTCATGATATTAGAAGACGTTCTCTAACGGTACTTCGATAAAGCTACACGTGCTACCATTATTCTGCTGTCTTTTGCTCGCGATCGAAACAAAGGAGAACAAAAATGACACAATATTATAAACCCTTTTTATATGAACACAAAACTGATGGTAATGATACAGTATAAACATGTATAGCCATAGAGCACTGTTCAGTACTAATGAATACACCTAAAAATAGTACGTTACTCCTTTCTTCCAAAGCCTGTCCGTAGACTTTGAATACAAGCTAATTATTTTGCACATTATTTTCCGCCAAATGCGACACTTAACACGTTAATGGTACGGATGCCGAGAAAATGAGTCTGACGAACGTATACCTGTATAATAATTACTCGTATTTCACGTAAATTAATACAATCCGTTAAAATCCTAATGCCTTAATGTAACTGTGTGGAATGCAAATAAAACGTTGACACAGAGATGGGTCGAGAGTCGTATCCCGTTTTACAAGCGCGGGGCTTGTAAAACGAGAATCCGAATCGAGAATGAAAGTTTCCTTCTTTTCGTTCAATTAATAGTGGATAAATACGGTTATCACTCTTATTCTACAGATTATTATTTAAAAACAGAAAGAAGAAGAAGAAACCAGAATGAGATTCCCAAGGAAACATGCTCTGACTCGTTCCCTTGCGACCTAATTCTAGTCGCGAGTTATCCGGTCACTTAACTGGTAAAAAATATTGGCAGATTCGATGCTGCTACGTTTACAGTAACATTGTTTTTAATTTCTTTTCCCTTTTTCCTTATCTTCCCGTTTCTTGAGCTCGTAATAATAACAGATTAGAAATTTCGTATTATATTTAATCCTGCGGCTTGCCATTTGTGCGTACAGAACAACCCCGTTGGTATGTATACGTTACCACGCGTTTAACGCGCTCGGATGAAATTAATGCGCACGAGACTGTAAGAAAGTTTTTGGGGTAAAAACCAAGAGACCGATCGGTGTGGATTAAAACGCGAGTCAATTGGAAGACGATCGCGAAAGAAGAGAAACGTAAGAGACGGTACGCATACCTTTAAAGCATAAATATTAATAGCAAA
This sequence comes from Andrena cerasifolii, assembly GCF_050908995.1. Lineage (NCBI taxonomy): Eukaryota > Metazoa > Arthropoda > Insecta > Hymenoptera > Andrenidae > Andrena > Andrena cerasifolii. The sequence goes on from NC_135123.1 coordinate 9,143,794, forward strand.
ATTTATGAGTTAATATCCTGGTGCCGTATGAATCCATTAATGTAAGTGCTTCGAATGTTTAGTCACACGTATCAATGAGATTATATGTATGAATATTACGCGATAGATATTACGCAGCATTGACAACAACCAGTGAAGAATCAAATTTTTTTAAAGAATTCACTTGCCCGAATGAACTTTTGCGAATGGATCCCTTAACGTCGTAAATGGCTCGTTATAATTTTTCCGGCTCTTAGACTGTAGTTTCCCACAACGCGATGCGCGCGCACGTGTATATATAAATTATAATAGAATGCTGAACACGATAGTCTACTAGATAATATTGTAACTATTTCTCGTGGGCTTCAGTAAACAGTTAGTAACAAAGTTTATATCTTTTGGTACTTTGATAAATTTCTATTTATATAGTATGTAATATTACTGAAACGCACCATCCGATATTAATGGCTGTCATACATTTGCTTGTTGTACGCTCCAAGTGATTCCCTTTCTCTTGTGGATCTTAGTGATCATTGTCAGTTGCATTACAGAGCCTCTACACGATAAATAAAAATGAAAATACAAAGCAAACGTACATTCTTGGTATGCGGCTAATCGATGAAAAATAAATATCTGCTCATAATTTATGATTACTGGTCAACCATGTAAGGCCTTCGTAAAGCCCGTCACCAGTTGTGGCACATGATGGTTGAACATACCAATTCCTGTCTCGTATCCTAGTTAAACCCAACTTCTCTTGTATCTCGTGTGGTTTCATTGCTGGAAAGTGTAACAGACATGTTGCGTAACAGGTATAGCATAAGTTTACTCGGCGATTAAGTCACAAGGATATTCACCATCAGGAAGATCTTGCTTGTTTGCAAAAATTAAGATAATAGCATCTCGCATTTCTCTATCATTTATAATTCGATGAAGCTCTTGGCGAGCTTCATCGATTCGATCTCTGTCAGCGCAGTCTACTACAAAAATAAGTCCTTGCGTTCCTGTATAATAGTGGCGCCACAGTGGACGTATTTTATCTTGTCCACCAACATCCTATAATGAATCATTTCCTTCAAAGCCAACGTATATGTGTATTAACTCTGTAGCAATTAAAAGACTTCAGGCGCATGGCTTACCCAAACATTGAACTTAACATTCTTATAGGTAACTGTTTCTACATTGAATCCTACAGTTGGTATAGTTGTTACAGACTGTCCTAATTTAAGTTTATATAGTATTGCTAACACGTAATTAAGGAAATAATATCGATTATAAAATACAACACGCCTGTACCAATCCTTGCGTGCTTCTTAAAGAAGCTTCTGTGTAAATGTAAGTACGAGCATAAAGGATACTAGTTTTCCCAGCAGCGTCCAATCCTAGCATGAGAATTCGCATCTCCTTGTTGCCAAAGATCTTTGACAACAGCTTGCCCATCTTGCCAGCTGCTTTCTAGGCACCCGGCACCTAAATTGTACGATATTCAGCCATTAAAAATTACAGTTCCCTTAGTCCTGGAAGCATAACATGTCTCGACAACGCTCTAAAAGGAACAACAAAAGCCTCCGCCTTCGCGCTCTCGCATTATACTAAATTGCTTTTTAAGAGCGCTCGTGAAACTTCCAACGCCACAACTTTCAATCTGGTTTGCTTACAAACAGAGCGCTCCAAAAGTCTCTAACCTCTATCCCAAATTCATTACCCCGAAGCCTGGGTAACAGCTTGGCTAACGATGCAACATTAAGATATCACGGAAACGATGAAATTCAAGGACGTTCCTCCTAACCTATCGGGACCATCAATGAAGTTCGAATAGTTGTTTAGCGAGACTGCAGAGGCCAAATAGAAATTTCTGACATATCCGGACGCTGAACGGATCTATCGTTAAGGAATCATTCAATTTGAAAGAAATGGACAATAGCCCGCGAAACGGCACCGATTAGTCGCCCGGATAAATATCGGGCCGATCGGCCGTGTAACTTGCATGACAATTGATGACGAGTATGATCTTTCTCTTCTTTTTTTTCTCAAAAGAGGAGATCCCTCGAGTGGGCAGTAAGCCGAGGGCAGGCGTATGTAACTTGAGGCAGGCGTAAAATGTAACTCACCGAAATACATTTACAAAGGGCGAGTACTTTATCATGAACGCGCGGACATATCACGTCGCTACACATAAACTTATCGTTACTGCGGTGAATAACATTGCCGCGGCATTACCCAGAAACGTTATTTAAACAGGTACAGCATCGTGTCCCTTCGTAAGTCACAAGCAAACACGCGTGCAACTTAAACGAAATATCGAGACCACGTCTGTATGCATCGAGCCTTTGACAGAGAATTCGAAGCGCCACCGTATGCCGCGACCCATTACTACCGCCTAATTGGCGATGCATTCAAAAATTTCACATCGCCAGTTCTCAATTAACATAGTCGCATTAAAAATAACCGCGGGGCCAATATTAGCACCGAGTCACGCGAAACGTATATTTGAAACTAACGGCGACGTAGGGTTAGAACATTAGGATGCGGACGTGTGTAAGTATAGGGTGTAAAAAGAGTAACAGTCACGAGGTGATTACGCGCTGGGCGGGTGGCGGTTCGATAAAGGAACCCGTGGCAATTCATCTTGATTTCGAAATATTGGAGATTAAGTTTCTTTTCGTTTCTGTTTTTAAAATTGCCTTTTGCAAATAATTTTCTCACAATCCGTAAATGTAGTTACCAATGTAATTTTCTCGCACAAGTTAAGGACGGTATTCTTTATTCGTTAATATTTATCTGCACGATGTTTTTAGTTTTTAAAAATACTAATAAGTAAAAATGATTCCTATCAGCGAATCCAGTATCCAAGGATAGATTCAAATATTTTTTAAAATTCCACCTACGCACGCGCGCAGGAAATCAACCTATTAGGAGCTTAGATCTGTCCGATAAATTCTTGTCACTTTTTCATTGACACCCAAGGAATGTTCGAGGCTCCGCGTCACTTATCGGGAATATTTTAAATTCCACAGATTCTACTCTCGGACAAACGGAGCGGTAGTCGAGATATCGAGCTGATACACGGGACACAGATAAGATGTGTTCTCGTGGCGTCGCGAGCATCCCATGTTCTTTCTCTTCGACTGGAAGGTGAATTAGAGCGATTAGGAATTAAGTAGATGCCCCCGGTAATTCGAATACATTAGGAGCAATTTTACGATTGCCGTATTCCGGTGTCACGTTCCCGAATATTTTAGTTTCCACGGGCCCGAGGAATGCAAGGTCGCCTGTTCGCCACGCAACCTTTCACTTTTCCCTCTGACCCGGTATCGACGAGGTGACGTTCTCTTTGAAACCACCGGGGATCATCGACTAATTCCTGATCGTCCTACAAGCATCCCATCGTTAGGCGGTCGCATTTAACGCGGCCGAATACCGTGCCTCGACGAGACGTCGGGAGACCGTAACCTTTTCGCCGCGGTCGGAGGGAGGAATAACATGATCTTTCACGATCGCCGAGGCCAGTCCATAGGAGCACAAATATGTTGGAAAGGAAAAGGAGAATCGGCAGAGAGGCTGGAAGGGCGGGAGGGGCCGATAAGAGAAATTGAATCGAAACGTGCTACGTGGAGTCGTGAAAGTGAAGGCATCGCCCCGCTCTACCTATGAGTTGGGTTAGGCGGCTGGCCCTCCGACTGGATACCTGTTGCTCCCCTCGTTTTTTAAACACATTCCCACCGATGCTGCGAGTGAAGGTGTGACGCGCGGACACGTATTCACCGCGGGCGTGGACGATAACAGCGGGCCACGATAACTGAGGCGGACTGGTCGGTAGTAGCGCGCACCCGCCACTGTCAAACGGAGGAAACGGGCCAGCATGGAATCTCTCCAGAGGAAGCTCGTCGATTGCGATCAGGGGCATTTGCTCGGATTCTGGGACCAGCTGTCGGAGGAGGAGAGGGACCAGCTCCTCCAGGATGTGTCCGAGTTGAACCTCGCCGAGGTGACACTGTACTACCAGAAGGCGATGCAAGCTTCTTCGTGCACGCGTAAGGACACACTGGACGACAAGGTGTCTCCTATTCCCGAGGAGAGTATCGCGTCTGCTAGAACGTCGGGCGAGGAACAGCTGAGGATATACGAGAAGCTGGGGTTACAGGAGATAGCAGATGGCAGGGTGGCTGTGTTGTTGATGGCTGGAGGGCAAGGCACTCGCCTAGGTGTATCCTATCCTAAGGGCATGTACGACGTTGGCCTGCCTTCTGGTAGAACTTTGTTTCAGTTGCAGGCGGAAAGGATACTTCGTTTGCAGGATATGGCGGAGAAGGAATGCGGGAAACCAGGCGAGATTACTTGGTATGTATGTGTTCTTAACAGATTTAGGTATTCTTGTGTTTTAAACGAGATAAGGGTTGTAGCTTTTCATCGCTGTTTCAGGTACATATTAACCAGCGAAGCTACCCACGATACTACACTCGATTTCCTCAAAGAGCGCAATTATTTTGATTTGAAGGAAGAGAATGTCAGAGCCTTTAAACAAGGCATGTTGCCCTGCTTCACGCTCGAGGGAAAGATCATCTTAGATGAGAAGCATAAGGTTTCTAAAGCGCCTGATGGAAACGGAGGCTTGTACAGAGCTTTGAAGGTCCAAGGGATACTGGCAGATATGGTGCAGCGTGGAATTCGAAGCGTTCATGCTCATTCTGTTGATAACATCTTAATAAAAGTGGCGGATCCTGTTTTCCTAGGGTACTGCTTATCTTCAGATACCGATTGTGGAGTTAAGGTGATAGAAAAGTCTTCGCCCAATGAAGCGGTGGGAGTTGTGTGTAAAGTACGTTCGCATACACATTGTGATAATTTTTAGCATATCATTCTTCTTTATTAGTTTTTATTTCATTATCACAGGTTGAAGACACTTATCAGGTCGTCGAGTACAGTGAAATTTCAAAGGAGACAGCTGAATTACGTTGCGACAATGGGCAATTGGTATACAATGCTGCGAATATATGCAATCATTATTTCACTGTAGATTTCCTGCGCGTCGTCGGCGATGTTTATGAAAAAGAGATGCCGTTGCATGCTGCTAAGAAGAAGATTCCATTCATCGACGCAGATGGGCACAAGCAGGTGCCTGCTTCTCCGAATGGCATTAAAATAGAGAAATTTGTATTCGATGTGTTCAAATTTGCCAAACGCTTGGCAGTCTGGGAAGGAGTTCGCGACGAAGACTTCAGTCCTCTAAAGAACGCGGATACCTCTGGTCAAGATTGCCCGAGTACTGCTCGCAATGACGTACTTAAATTGCATAAGAAATGGTTATTAAATGCTGGAGCGACGAGTGTTACAAAGGATGTAGAAGTCTCCCCTTTGCTGTCGTACGCGGGAGAAAATTTGAGTTACGTACGAGGGCAGTCCTTCGAAGGCCCTTACGTTCTGAAATAATGCAAGCAGATATCTTGCTTCTCATCTATCCTATGTAGCAGTGAGATTATTCGGTAGAAGGTCTTTGATCGTTACGTGGATACTCTTTTTATATTTCTGTGATTTAACGATAAAATGTAGATGTTAAGAATTTTTAACAATTCATATAAATTTTATACCGGTGATGTAATATCTCCATATTACGAAACGAATCAGATACGCATCTCGTGTACCTTCGTGAAGAGATTTCAGGCAGAATGAGAATAATGTATTCATAGATTTTTAAGAATCCTTTATTGTGTAAGTGTTATACGCAAATTAGCCACAATGCTTTTATTTGTATTATTTATATTGTTATAACCACGGGAGATTTATATGCGAGGAAAGTGTAACAAAATTCATGTATTTTGCATAAATTTTGTATAATCAATTCAAATACAATAAAATAGGAAGGGATTCAATAGTGAGTATTTAAGTAGAAATATTTCTTGTTTAAGGGGTTTTCAGATAATAACGATACTTGAAATTTGAAATCACTTCTTCCCTATGCTTTTCGCCCTCTCAACGCCTTTAGAAAATACAAATTTTCAACAATTTTAAAACTTCAGGGGTTTCTCTACTGCATAGTTCTAGGTCAAAAATTGAAGGAGAAATCTTTCCAGCCACGGACCACAGTTCTTCAGAAGAAGCTTCTTTTGTTGAGCTGTGACGCCGCCATTTGGTATTAAAAATTTTTTAAAAAAAATTGTGATCATACTTCAAGGTATGTACAATAAAGGCCTTCGAACAAATTTTGTATTCCATTTACCACACTCGTATAAAAAAATTCTCAAAATCAGGTCGTCTTTCCGAGCTCTACAGTGGCATTACCCCTTAATTTTCATTTGAATTTGAACTTGTAGTGCCATCTGAGTTTTGAATACTTTTTTGTTACATCATTATTCCGTTAACAATATCACTTTTTGTCTTCGTAAGTAATAAGTCCTTTAAGTTTTTGGAAGCATAAAATAAACTTTTATATATATATATAATTTTATAACTATATATAATTTTATATAATTTTTTATATATATATATAAGTTTATTTTATGCTATTTTATAAGGGTTTATTATTGCAAGGGCCGCAATCATGAAGTAAGAGTACTCTTACTTCATGGCTGCAATCAGTCTAATTAATCGAGTCTTTTCGATGTAGAAAGAAATGATCGTTTTCTAACCTACTGTTAGGTTGGTACTCTTAGTGCAATAGGAGCGTTTGAATTTGAACGATTGTATGATAACGGTTACTCGACCGTTGATACTGTGAAGACACAGAATCGGGAAAGCCTGTAATTAATAATTATGTGATGACATAGACGTCACCTATTAACATGGAAGATATCTTTCAAATTCTCCATGAGTGTTACTCGAGCAATGAAAAGTGCAAAGAAACGTCAAAAGTTGGCGAAGCCGATTCCCTGAAGAATGTGAAAAGGGACACCGAGGAACTGCTTGCGAAAGCAAGATGCAATATGGGGAGCGTTGAATACGCAAACCTGAACAAAATGCTAGCCGTCTGTTATTTAAAGGTACCGTCGATGTCTCAACATTTAAGTTTAACTATTTGCTAATAACTTTGGGCGCATTGCACCTAGATGGGTAAGGAACTGGACGCTATATGTCGATTAATCGAGTCGCACGCAGTAATACTTCGTCAACAAATATTGCAAAGATGCGTCAAAACAGAGTTGCGCAAGACAATTGCAGATATGCAACAAAGTTACGAACTTAAGTCCTCCTACGTCGAATTCAACTTGAATGATAAAAAGGCTGTGGTTAATTTGAAAAGCAAACTCTTCGATATGCCCAAAGGTGAAGTATATAGAATTCATTTTGCACGAACGTTGCTTTATATATTAGGGTAAAGGTATCAGTAGTTGACAACTTTTCAGAAAAATGTGAAAAATAAGGTTTTTCGAAATTTAACTATCTCTTTTCAACAGTGCACCGTGGCTCCTAACACCCACAGTTCGCCACTTCTAAAAACCTTATTTTTCACGTTTTTCTGAAAAGTTGTCAACTACTGATACGTGGTCAACTACTGGTGCCTTTACCCTAATAGTTTATGTATGTTTATTTGATGCACAGAGTGGTACATGATTCAAGTCACCATGCAACAAAAATCTCCAGGGATTTCTGAATGCAACAAGTCCGTCTCGAGCGTGATGCACGAAATGCACATTTCTATACTGCCGACGGGGACCAAAGACGTAGAACCATTGTGTATAACATTACCAAAGCCTAAGTTACATTCTTACTACGATATTTGCCACGAAATTCAGAACATACTCTCTAGTAACAGATCAGACCTGCAGGCTACTTACGCGAATAACGAATTGTACTGGAAAATGCGTAAGCGGCAGAACACTAGCATGAAGGTATTTAGATGATCAGTAAATATAGTGTCGATAAGCTTAATAAGTTCTGCGAGCGAATACATATATGTACATGTATTTAAGTCTGCCATTCAAGCATTAGAATATAGTTGGTTACGCGAATGGAGAATTTTATTTATGGCAGATCCGATAGACAAGCACGATGTAGAAGCAGACGTTGTACAGATGATTGATAAGCTTATCCTAGATTACAAAGCAAAGTAAGTAGAACTTTAAATCAATTCCAGTTCTGCATTTTGCGAGCCGATGAATTTACTGAGATTATGTGTCCATAGGCAAAAAATATCAGAGCGATCTAAATGGTTACTGAAGAAAGTAGCGCTGACTGCGTGCTTCCTCAGTCGTGAAGAGATAGCGCGTGCAGTGAAGTACGTGCTCTCTGGTCATGACAAACTCGCAGATAATGTTATACTGTCCATATATGGGAAATTATCGTGTATACAGGAACTGAAAGATGCAGTTAGGAAAACATTAGTTTTAATTATCGATGAGGTAAGTTTATCATCTCGCCTGAATTGTACATTCCAATGATCTCCCGAATTCCTTTCAGCACATGGATTACATACCCTTTGAATGTATGGAGATTTTACAGTGTCACCCTATTACTCGCTTTCCATCGCTTCATATTGCGTACGCTTTGTTTAAAGAGCACGAAAGTACAATAGAGAACGGTTGCAAGATAATTAAAATGAAGGAGGATATGGGCATGTGTATAGTTAATCCATCGGGTAACTTAAGTAAAATGGAGAAACGCATGAGACTGTTCATCGAGTATTGGTTGCCGAATTGGAAGAGCTGGTACAATGTCGAGCCACCGGAAGAGGTTTTCGAAGATGCTTTAGTCAACCACGATATACTTATGTAAGACTAGCTTTACTACTCGGCTTCGCCCGGAAATTTAGATTCTGATTTTATAAAAAAGAAAAAATTTGTTTAGTTTTTTTTTGTGAAAATGGTCACATTCATCTGGATTAGTCGGGCATAATAAGCTGAGGCACATTTCATGATCCCAGAGTTTATCGTTCGAAAGTTTTTAGGCGACAGACAAACACACAAACATATAGAAGCTTCTGCTTTATATATTAAGATTACCTTCAGCTTCATTTCATCTCTCGCGCAACATTCATGTCATCTCGTTTCGATAGGTACAATGGCCATGGCAATGGGATACAATACCTACCAGGGGAACAAATTGAAAGACTTAAAGTGAAATCGATTGTTTTATTGTTTGGTTGTAGTAGCGTAAAGTTGTTTACAGTGGGAGGACGTTACCCACCACATGGTGTCTCTAATCAGTATTTAATAGCTAGCAGGTAGGAAATTAATAGAATGTTGAGATTCTTATACGTTATTTGAATTATAGAAATGTAATGCCTCGAATACTTCGTCTTGCTTTCAGCCCATGCGTGCTGGGGATGTTGTGGGAAGTTACAGACGGTGACATAGATAAAATGACTACGAATTTTATTAGCAATTGGATACCATCGTCTTCGGACAAACGATGGACCGATGTCGATATTAACAAGTGGTGCGCGGGTAGTCAAAGTCAGTACAAAACGATTACAAAACTCATCTTCACTCCTCTCAGTTCACGTGTAATTTCATTAATACGTTTTATTCAAATTTCGCGCAATTAGAATTCTTAAAACCTCCACAAAGACGCACCGGGAACGTGCCTGTGGAACCTGAGATGTTGAGGGCAGTGGCGAAGTCTAAGGACGTCTGTTCCCAGTACATGACAACAGCTGCAATAGTGGTGCGAGGGCTACCAGTGAAGCTGATTTAAGTTGCAAATGCGGGAACGATACAAATAAACTACGTATATATTGAACACTACTGTACATTTAAAAAGGCCGATAAAAATTTTTTATTTGTAGAAGATCTCGCAGTTTAGTCACTCTTATTACGCTCAGCACATACACTTCAAAAGTACCGTCTTTGGTCACATGATGATCTGCGGTTCCGGCACGGAACTGGAGATGCTCTTGTGAGGTAAAACCTGGCCTCCATTAATGTACAGTTCGTCTTTCACGATCACATCTTCGCCGAGTACCGTCGTACCTTCCATCCGAACCCAGCGCCCTACGACGCTTCTCCATCCAACGATACACCTGTTCAAAGACATAGCAACGATAGAATACGTTTTCTGGATAATACTCATAGCTACAGTAAAGAGCATAAATGAATGTTAAAGGTATAACAATTTCTATCGTCCTTTTTCAGAACTTACCCATCGAGCCAAGCATGTTCTTTTATTACAGCTGCTTTAAGAATAGTACTTCGCTTGATACAACACCCATCGGACAAAACAACGCCAGGTCCAATTGTAACATTAGGCCCTATCCTACAATCTTTGCCAATCTTTGCTGTTTCGTCTATTAAAACGTTCCCCACCACACCTGGACCAGAGTATAGCTTCTCTGGGCACTTCTGCCTTAGAGACGTCAGGTACATACTCATTCCTATATAAACGATGCGTAAGGAGATTATGTACGCATCAGGTTTCTTTGCGTACGAAGCAGAAAGTAATTTTAAAGGGCATGTACCTTTAAGGAAATCTTTCGGTTGTCCTACGTCCATCCAAAATCCAGTCAGCTCCATTGCAAACAGCTCTCCGCCCCGAGCCATCAGTGGGAAAACTTCTTTCTCTATACTCGTCGGCTTCAGTTCTATTCTTTTTAAGACACTTGGATTGAAAATGTACATGCCTGTAACAATCGTAATCACTTTTACAACCGAGTAACTTCAAAGCCATTCATTCTCGGATCGAATACCAAAGAAACAACACCTGCATTAATTTTATTCGAGATAAATTCCTGTGGCTTCTCCACAAAGCTCTCTATCTTCCCGTCATCCCCGTAGACAACTACGCCATACTTCGAAGGCTCCTCCACTCTGGTGACCACTATCGTACCTTCTTTGCCATGATTTTTATGGAAGTCAAGGAGTTGCTTAAACGGAAAGTCACAGATAATATCCGAGTTTAGAACAAAGAATGGCTCGTCCCCTGATGACAGAAGGTCGTGTACAAGCGCGAGGGGCCCTGCAGTCCCGAGAGGCTCTGGTTCGTGGGAGAAGATTAAGCGCACTCCGAGCTTCTTAGCTTCTTCGTCCAAATCTCTTTCCATCTCTTCAGCACGATATGACACAGCCAATATGACCTCCGTTACATCTGTCTCTACCTGAGGATTCACAAGATCGCGATCAATTCGTAGAAGTTATGGGGGAATCGTAGACAAGTTGCAACATACTAAAGCCTCTATTTGATGTAGAAGCATCGGTTTATTAGCAAACTCCACCAATGGCTTAGGTCGACTTAATGTAAGTGGTCTCAATCTAGTCCCATATCCACCGACGAGTATTAATGCCCGCATTGTTTCTAATTTCTTTCTCTTCTGTTGCATTACCCTATGGCGTTTCGATTTAGAATGTGTTTATAACAACACACTTTCAAAATTGAGTCCGTCTCTGGTACAGCGCTGTCTAGAAGCAGAGAAAGACGAACAGCGCTGTTCAAAATTCTTATAATTTTATTATCAAGCCTTGGATAGCTTGCACAAATGGAAAAGTCTGTACACAAATCAAAACATTTGTGAGGCATAGGTAATTAAAAACGTTAGGCCGGGTAGAAATGTAATTACAAGCTTTAGCTACAAGGTATTTCTTTGCAATATGTGAGTATAAAATACGTACCTACCATCTACATATCGATACGCGAGCGTAGAGTTACAAAATAATTATTACCGATGAATCTTGCCACGTATGATTGAAATACCGCGTCGGCTTGTGTGCACAGTGACATGTACGTGATAACAATACACGCGCAAGCTATTGATACCTATACAATCGCGTGGCATCAAATCGTGTACAAATTGTGTACTCCATATATTTATAATATTACTTTTATCAGTATTTCTACCTTTCACCTCTAAGTGAATACTTTTCTGTAATTAATGTAATACCGCGTATCGCTTATCGCCAGCACGGTAAAGTGCATTCAGCGCCACGTTACCGTTTATTCGTTATATTCGTGTATTGTACACGCATAATATCGAAACGCTTCGCTCTTCAAAGTCATCCTCTAGAAACCACGTTTCTCATTGTGTCGTTCTATTTTTCTACATAACTTCATGTTTTTTCTACGAACTCTGGAAATTTTTTTTACCGCAAGCTACGAGATACGGTCGTTGTAATTACGCTGGGAGATTCGATTTTCAAATTAGCTGCTATATCTCAGCGTGAGTTTTTAAAAATAATGACTGTGAGATCAGAGTCGATCGGTAATGAGATATCGCGAGATCATTTAACGTATTAATATTATACGGAGGAATAAGGTTGCTGCATATAAATTTCTCGCGCACAGCACGTTGTCCCGCACGCCTGCGCCAGAGTGAAATAGTTTATGCATGGGATCACAAAACAAAAAGAGGTAATCGTATTGTAACCGATCCTTTCCCTCTTTCCGCGTGGATCCCGCGAACAGCAAAAAGGGAAAGAAGCTCGTAGCATCTACCAAACAATCATCATTTTCCATGTTCCGTTACATCCCCGCGATGTTTGTGCCTCGGACACGAGGAGGGAACATTCTCCGCGAGCTTAGTCGCGTCAAAATATTTATACATAGAGAAGTCGTTCTAATGCTACGCGAATAACAAAGGATGAATTATCAGCGGCAAGGGGCGGGCATTAGAAATTAACCACGTTTCATTTCGAGTATCCTCGAAATCACGCGTATTAATAGAATTTAATTAGAGGAAGAGAATCGTCAGGATCGCTGGCGGAAAGTGTGCGTCCGACGAAAGCGGGATCCCCAATAAGAGAACTGATCGCCGATTGCGGATTTGAGTTTAAGTCCGCCCCCAGGTTGACGGCACAGCCGCGAGATGGCGTAGTACGTGCGACGCTGCTTTTGACGTTCGCGTATGAGTTTTTTTTTGGTTCCTTCTACTTTGAAAACGGCAGGAAGCGAAAATTGTTAGTACGGTGCTTAGTGCTCGCTGATTTGACACATCGAGGATGTGGTGGAAAGTGTTGGGCACGACAGGAGAGTTTCAAGAGGAAAGTATCCCGATTTCGAGCACATAGTACGCGAGACACACGAGGTCCCGCGATTGGCCAGTTTATGAGAGGAGACGATGGCTCCGTGAGGAGAGGAGAACATGGCTGCGACGCAAGCCGAGAGCCAACAAAACGATGTGAAGCTGAACGAGTCCGTGAAATGCGCACAGAAACGTCCGCAAGTCGGTGGTAATAGTGCGAGTGTTAACGCGAAGCAGCAGCTGGATCCAGAGCCGGGTGATAAAGTGCCCCGGGGCGCGGCCCAGCTGCTTAAATATGTGAATCGCGGCGGGGACACGGGTTTCGAGATGAGTCAATACCGCGAGGACATTGGTGGACACACTGCCGGTGAGGTAAAATCGCCCAGAGAGGCTGGCCAGGCGCCCCAAGAAGCTATCGGCAAGCAAGAGCCGCTCGACGCGCCCGGCCATCCGAACCATCCCGGACATCCGTTCACGCCGAACGTTATACGTGATTACTCCGACGAGTATACCAACAAATCCAGCGAGTTTCCCTCCAAGTCGTTGACCGATTACCCGGCCAAGCAGATACCAGAGTACGTGGGGAAACATGGAGATTTCCCGGGGAAACAGTTGGACTATCATGGTAAACACTTAATACATGAAAGCGAAAGAGCACACCGGGCAGAGATGGAGGAGCATTATGCAGCTTCCAAGATTGAATCGCGATTGGCATACGTAGGGGCCACGCCAAGCAGCTTCCCGGGACAGCCGAGGTTTCTCTCAGGGCAAAGTATATCGCAAGCTACCGGCCCCACGCCGACGTTGAATCAGTTACTTCAAGCATCCACACCTGTGCATCGGTTTCACGGCAACTACCCTGGAATGGGGCCGGAGCCGTACCAGCAGCCCTGGCCCATTCAGCGACCCCCGGTCGTTCCTCCGGTTTACCCCCAGCCTGGGCAACGGCCACCACAGACGGTAACTATCTTATCGATTCTGTATATCCTACCTCTGCGATCTACGTTCTCCTAACAGTATTCGGTTGTAAGTTAAAGTTAGGCTCTTCAACGATATATCCATGGCACGTTTTGTTATCGGATGTATCGTTTGACATTTCTTTGATCATTTTGTAATTGAGACCTGTTGTGTGATAAACAGGGGTCGCCGAGATTACACGCAGGCCCTGGAGGACCGAGTTCTCCGACTCCTATGCCATATCAACAATACACGCAGCGTTATTCTTCTCCTACAAGACCCCATGCACCATATAGTCACCATCAGGTACATTCGCATAATGCTTTTATACATATTCAGTGAAATGTGTAGTAACGATCGTAGAAGAGTTTCACGAGCGTATCATTAACATTACTTCAATTTTCATGCTTTTCAGTTAAACTCGTACACCACGCAAACCAGCCATCCTTCCAGTTTGTATACGGAACAGAGGGGGTGGAATCAAGGTGGACCACCGAATCCACCGCCACCTCCGACTAATCAAACCAATCCTTCCAGCCAGTCACCACAACGTGCCCTTTCTCAGTCTCCGGCACCACCACCTTCAGCATCTCCACAGCCACAATCCACGGGACAATCTCAAGTAAGTTGTAGCACTAAGAGATATATTCGTTGTTTATGTGCGAAGTACACTAATGCATGCCGCAGATCGTAGTTTTCGTGCTCCAAAATCATTTGTGGTATGAAAATCGCAATTAACAAGTTTTGAGCGGAGAATATTCAGTCTCTTTGTTTTTGTTTAAAAAATTCGGTTTATTGGTACTTGTAGATGATGTAGCTTCTTCTGAGCTGCCCTCATAAGCTTTCAAAATATTATTACTGGCTACAAAGGATAATACAACGTTTCTGAACGGATTGAGCAATTATGCTTGATTTATATAGGTTAAATGCAAACTCGTGTATAAAAGTCGAGAATAATTGTTTCTACGTTGGTTGCGATACATCTTTCTCTATTTGTTCATTTTTTCGTAATCGCGGGTGTGCATTGTTAATACTAGAATGTCTTAAGAGCGAAACTGAGAATTTACAATAACAAAGACTATTTTCCTCTTCCGCAGAGTTTTCACAACCTGCAGCAACGATCCACAACGCCAAATACTCAGGGGATCGATTCAGGGGTGAGTGTTTCTACTATGCACGTACTTAGAAACTAACAAAATATACCGTAGCGGTCTCTATGAAAACAGTAGCACGCCTCGGAGTCGTGTAAGGTCACAGAGGAGCCTCTGAAACCTTTCTAAACGAACATCCTAGCGTCCAGCGCGAGCGACGCGAAAAACGGCCCGACGATACTTTTGAATTCACGTATCTGGTCGGTGGGGCTGGTTTCGATCTTAATTATAGAGCACATGCGCGCAAAATGCACGTGTGTACACGTGTAGTGTTGTTGTTTCTTAAGCGCATCCATCACGGCTAGCCGTGCCGATGGAAAATACGGGATGGGACAGAGCACCGGGTTCTCGTGCACGGGCACGGGCACGATAACTGGCATTTCAAAGCATTTCTAATTTCGCGTCGCCGTAAAGTACCATTTGATCTTGGATACAGTGGATGGAGGTACTTCAATACCTTCCCTCGTGAAAAGAGCAAGCATGAGTGAGCGAAAGGGAGACCTCTCGAGTATGGCTTGCCTATGGCAGAGAAGGGGCAGGGTGTGGGTAGTGGGGATGGAGAATAAGCGACTTGTAGAGTTCGATTAGGGCGCGAGTTGCGCGGCCGCTGGAGCCCCAGATATTAGCGACTTCCCCTTCTCTCTCTCTCCTCCCTCCCTTCCCTCCATTTGCTCGTCGCTCACGTTCGCGTTTACATGTATGTGTACGCCCCTCTCTATCGGCTGTCTCCTTTCCAAACGCACACACTTGCGCGCACGCATGCCTCCCCCCCCTCTGTCTCTCTCTCTCTCTCTCTCTCGGTATGTTGAATGCCTCTCGCTTCCTCCAACACAGATGGGCGGGTAGTGAGAGGCCGATGTGTAACATAGGTTACACACGAGGCTATAGAAGCGAGCAAGCAAGAGCGGAGTGTGGTGATTCGCTCGAATCGTCGGTGGGGGGAAAACAGAGTAACCGAGGGCAGTTCTCCCCACCACCTCTGACGTTTTATATCGTTCAGCTATATTCGGTTCGTTAGATCATGCAACTGTCACTCCGCGACATGCTATCGAACTTCTCGTATTCCCATGACGCGGCTGGAAAAGCGGCGAATATTTCAAAACGTTCGATGAACGGGCCTCGGTTTTAAACGATCGCGCAGCAACATTAATTGCCGGCTCGCGTATAATAAAACATGGTAACAGTAAATGGCCCCTTTGTTGGGCAGCGTAGACGGAATGATTAATATTCTCGGTAGAATAAAGTTTCTCCCCGTATCGAGAGATTATCAGAGTCTCGTGTTTAACGCCGTTGTTGCCTCTCTCCGTTTTCGTCCTTCTCGTCCTTTTAATAAGGCAGGTTGAACGTACTCCAATTTCAAATGCCCATTGTCGCGCTACCCGAGCCCGTTTCGTCGCGATAGCGATGTTACGGCATTGACAGATAAAAATATTATATAATATCCTCGGTATCGTCATGTAACAACGTAAATTTGCTCACGGTTTTATCGTGTAGCTGTTTCGCTACGTAGAACGAGTGTTTCATCGTGGCAATAAAGACGTACTTATACAGTAATGACCGTTACTCTTATAAAGACTCCTACGATCCTCGGTACTTTCATAAAATTCTTTATTATCAAAATCTTACAAACGTTCAATGACGATTATATCTTAAAAACTAAAACACTTATCCATGGCTCGTAAACTCATGCAATTAGAAACAACGTTTCCCCACCCAATGAAAACATTTATTCATTTATTCAACTATACTGGCTTCCATCAGAAAGCAAAAAAAAAAATTCACCCCCATAGTGTTTGGCTTTAGAACAATTTTCTCTATCTCTCTCACACACACATACACAAGCGGGCACCCACACAGAGGAGGGTTTTTGGAGCACACGGGTGCTTCTCGCCGAGTAGCGACGGGGACGGCCGACGGTGGCCGAACGCTTGCCGCGCCACGAAAGAACGCCCTCCAACGAGCAGCTAGACGCGAAATCTGTAAACCGAAGTCACGGAGCACTCAATAAAAAGAATCACGTTTTTAGTCGCTCCCGGCCACGTACACGTACGTAGACGATCAACGCTCCGATTTCTAACCTATCGTCGTCCCGCGGCCCGGACGATCGGTAACCGTAACCGTACCAAAGCATTTCATAAATAATCGGAGGGTTGTCCCTCGCGCGGATACGAAAGGCACTGGGACTTATTGACACAACATGCGATGGTCGAGCGAGGCGCACGGCGAGGCCAACCAGCGGCATCGGCGGTAGTAGCCCTCTATAGCCCACCGACGAGAGATTATGCCCGTTCCTCATGCGCTCGTATATCGAGCCACCGACTCTATCGACTGCACACGATTCCAAAACCGCGGTGCGTGTGTGTCCGTTGTCGGGCCTGCCTAACACGGGATCCCCGTAGAAACATGTGAAAATCCGTACGGCGCGGGGGGAAAACGGGGCGACGAGAGTCCGCGGGGTTCTTGGTTTTGTCCGTAGTGCGCGGGGTAACGCCTCTCCTTCGATTCTCGCGTCATGCCGAGAGTCCTTGTATCCGACACCGTCTGTACTATACGTTCCGCGATACATCCGAGGAAGTCTCTAATCGTCTTCTGTACGGATGAACTGTCTACTGTCTGGTAGGTGTAACGATGTGCTCTTTTCTTTCTCTCTTTCTCCTCTCCCCCCCTCTTCGTTTATGTCGCCGTCTCGCTCGCACGCTGGCGCACTCGGTCGTCTTCCCCCCTCTCCCCCTGTCTCTATCCATTTATCTGTCTATCTTTCGCCTATACCACCATCTTTCTTTATCATGCTTCACTGTCTCGCTCTAACCTACCATATACTCGCGCGTCTTCTCTCTCCCTCTCTCGACCACGATGTATCGTTGAGCTGGATTGTGCGCGAAGTGTTACGTGTGTACGTCCGCACACACGCGAGCGCGCGCGAGAGAGAGAGAGGGAGAGGGGAATGCACATTTAAAAGAATGAATATCATTGAGACATGTGCGTGTGTATATGACGTGTTATGTTGCACCGTACGATTAGTATAGAGAAGTGCCGCGTGTAGTGGCTGTATCCCTGATTTTCTCGTGGTCGAGATACATATGACAGCGGATAAAGCGTTACGCCTGTAGGATAAATGTCGATGTTACATGTATCGGTTGAAAAGTGGGCCTCTTCGTCGATCGCTCCTTCGACCGAGATTTTTGTCCCGTTGGCTGACTGATGCCACTTCGCGTGGCCGGGCTGGGTGAATCGGTCGAGCAGGAATATAAAGGAATAATGTATCAAATGATCGTTCACGACTGACTTTTGGCCACATAACCCCTACTGTATGCTTTCCTCCACCGCAGTCATTTCTTTTTTCCTCCGTACTCCACTCTTGCAATGCTACGCTGCGTGTGAGCGTGGGTCGAGGAAGCTTTGGTAAATGGGCAGAAAGATAAAGATTGGACGAGTTTTGTCATGTATCCACCTCGATTCGCGCGATACAGTTCTTTGTTCTGTATATTGCAGGAATTGTCTGGACAAAACAGTAACGATAGCTCGAATGGACCTGCTTGTCCAGGAACACCGAACTCACAGGGGATGAGACCAACCCCTTCACCTACAGGATCCACAGGTTCTCGCTCGATGTCCCCTGCTGTCGGTTCGTGCAATTTTAGTTCTCGCCTCGTTCGGAGTAGTAATTGGGTTGAATAAGCGTAGGATAAACAGGATACTATGCTTTCTATATTCTTTGAATCGTATTATTAATGGAACTTTGGTCGATCCCACAAGTTCTGTGAGCGGGGCTTTATATTCTCCCTTCTTGCAGGCCAGCAAAACGTTCAGATGCCTCCACGCCCGTCGAGTAGCCAGTCAGATGGTAGTGGACCAGCACGAATGAGCCATTCTCCTATGACAACTCAAGGTAGATAGGAAATGCTATATAACTTTTGATCAGTGTCCTAAGAAAGAGAATGATTTTGACCGTTATGTTAAACATTTACAAACGGATACTTTTGGACTTTCAGGAGCATACCAGCAGCCATTGGGTCCTTCACCACACATGCATAGCTATAAAATGAATAACACTGGTCCTGGCGTTGTTCAGCCAGGACCTGGTTCAACAAGCCTTGGTGGAATAAACCCAATGGGTGGTGGGATGGGTTATGCAGCTGGTGGAACGGCTGCCGGTCAGCCTGGGGGTTATCACGCGCAAGGTACCTATCCACCTCCACGTCCACATGTACAATTTCCACAAGGATATCCATCGCCAGCCAATTCACAACCACCACCTAACAATCAATATCAGGCTCCCAATAGACCCAACAATTTGGTGCAATATCCTCCATACACGGTAAGCTCGCAGCAAAGTATTCACGAACCACTTGAAACGAATACATCCCCTCGGTTTACTTAAAATCTTGCATCGTTCCATTCCAGCATAAAATGGGATTTAACAGCGTACCACCTGGAATGCCACCCAGCCCAGGGCCACCTCAAGTTTACGGAAGCAGTAGTACAACAGGTATGGTACCCCCAGGTACTCCTGGAGTGACTGTGATCGGTAATATGGGACCTCCAGCGACCTCCATGGGCCCTCCACCACCATCGCCTAATCACGTTAGCAGTCAGCCGCCGCCAACAAGCTCGGCTGTACCGCATTTACACACCCCTGCAGCCACACCACCTCTCAATCACGAAGGAAGTCCAATGCCTCCTCCGAGTACTACTCCCAATTCACATCCTACTTCAACACCAACGCCAACCAGTCACAGTTCTGCGGACCTTAGTACTGAAACCTCCAATGACAGTGGCATTACCACTACTGCTTCAGGTACTTATATTATCGGTTGTACTATTCTCTTCCTGCACGCTCATTGTTTCTGAATGGACGAGATTGACGGATACAGTAGTCGCAGCTTTACTGAGAGATTCATTGTTTTAGGTACATCGGCTATAAATGTCACATCCACCTCCAGTGGCACCGTCACATCTGTAATAACAACTGGCCCTGATGGTACGTCTTTAGATGAAGGCTCTCAACAATCCACGTTATCAAACGCATCAGCTGGTCAGTATACGATGTTAGATACGCGTTATTCCAGTTGGGGATTGCAAATTTACCGACTTTTTCAATTTTCAATCATAACCGGTAATTTACCGGTGTTTTTTTAAGGGACTGAAAATATAACAGTAAACATTACAAAAAACTTTTTTTGAACTCTAATCGAGCAGCATAAAAAATATATGCAAATAAAACTATTCTGAACATAAAATATAAAATGATATAACACAAAATAGATATCTTTGTATAACTATTAACAATACTTATTAATATGGATCGTTATCACGAAAACAATGAAAAGAATCTTAACTTACATACATAATTAAATATTTTTTATTTAACAATTCTTTTCAACAGATAAGCTCGCAAAAAATAATTTGTCTAAACTTTGGTCTCCTGATCGCGACCTAATTTTTGTACAAAATAATCCAGCCACGGACAAAGCGCTCTCAGATTCTACACTTGTTGGTCGGGTAGTCATTAAGAAATAACATGCCATTTGTATATATTTTGTCCTTACTTTTTCTACTTGAAAATACGTCCATTTTTTGATGACTTGATTCAGATTTTTAGTTTTCTTTTGGATCAGAGTTGGTTCTTCATGAGATACTTTGGTTTCCGCCTTTATTAGTAATTGAAATTTTTTTCACTGATAATGTAGTAGATGTCGGTGGAATTAATGAACGCACATGTGTGCTATATTGCTATACGTAATTTATCGAATTACCGGTAAAAATTTGAGGGTATTTCTCGCGATTTTCCGGGAAACCGATTTTTCGGTTTGCAATCCCTAATTCCAGTCTCTATGGAAAGCATATAAATTTATTTTAATGTAGCTTCTGGAGAAGATCCAGCATTCACGCCAAAGGTCCGGAAAGAAATGATAGGAGGGTACCACAGCCATCCAACCACGCCGCAGAGTACAATTCCATCTCCTGGTGCCGCGAGCATCAACTCGCTACACGAAGAGTACCCCGACATGAACAGTCCTGGTTGGCCACGTACACCCGCTAGTCCTGTATGTATTTTGATTTCGCCGTGCGATTCTTTCGAAATTTTGACATAACAGTTCGCTACTTCGTACGTATTTTCTCTGTACCTTTATACGCATGTTTAATGTCTCCACGTGAACAGTCTAAGAATGATATACGATCAGGGCTAATGTTTTTTACGCCGCAGTCTTTTCGACTTTTCAATATTTTATATATTTTACAGGTATTTAACAGTCATGTGCCTCAAGACCCGTACAGATCTAAGGTTATTGTTTTTTCACTATAAGTATTTATTATACTATTGCAAAGAATACTAATCACACTGAACGCTTCGAGCTTTGTTTAATACCGATAAGAAGTCTCTGCATTCGCTTGGCAAGCATCTCCCATGCACTCCACTTTAGTTTCTCGTTGTAACACCATATATTTTTTTTCCTCTTTTTTTTTTACAAATAAGTATTTGTGTATCATCATTTCATTTATGTATCAAGAAGTAATAATATATATCCCGTGTGTATATATTTTTTTTTAAACTATTGATCATGTAATTTTGTCAAGAAGTTGTCAGACGGTTACATTTTTTTTTCATATATGCTCGCGTATATAACACTTTTCGTAATGAAGTTTGACAAGTGATACACCTGATAATGTGGGAAACAGCAGACCCTGTAAATTGTTAATTTGCTCCTTACCTTGGCCGTTGAGAGTAATGTTAATATTACTTTGCTTTCGCATAGCCTGCATGATACGTCCGATACATCTCCCCCTACATTTAGCTATCATTGTAAGATAGAATTCTCGCAAGTGGCACATTTTCTGCATGAGAAATCTGGGCTATGGCAGCACTTAATCTCCTCGAACAAGAATAACCATGGTTTATGTTTGTAACAGACGATAAAATAAAAAGATTGTACGTGTAACATATGTTTCTAGAAATAGTACGTGAAAACGAAAAAAAAAAAAAGTTTCAGAAAGCCCATCAGCTTTGAGGCTCGGTTTAAGAGGGAATTAACAGCACTCGCGATAATTATTACAGAAACCCGACAGTCTGGCGAAGCTGTACGAAATGGACGACTCGATGGAGCGAAGAACATGGCTGGACAAGCTAGTTAACTTCATGGAAGAACGAAGATCACCAATTACAAGCTGTCCTACCATCTCCAAGAACCCCCTTGACCTATTTCGGCTATACCTCTACGTGAAAGAGAGGGGGGGCTTCATGGAGGTATGCAAGGTGCAGTGTAGTTCCATCTAGCCCTCGGTGTCTTTACGTAGTTTTTTTATTGTCTCTATGTGTTCATATTTCTCTGTTTCAATATTTGTGTACACGTTGTAAGGGTAATGTCAAATGGCAAGCAGCTTGTTTTGGCATTCCTCCTGGTGTTGACAATTGTTGAAAGTACTCGTTTGACACACTACAGAACACGCTTTTTTACGTTTGCGCTGAATTGTGCATGATCACATTTTTGTATTTTTCTTTCCCTGCTATTAGTGTTCTCGTTCTTTTTTCTTGTATACAATATTGTTGGAAGATATATGAGGAAAAAGAAGCTTAACACGTCTTTTCTTAAAGTAGTCGTTGGACGTGTTTGGAAAACGACCTGATCTACAAACCTTGGTGCTATATGGAATTATTCTAATAATCAACGAAGATAAACTTTTAATATCGATAGAATAACGGTAATTCGTTTCGATTGTACTCCCTTGTCTGTCTGTTTCATTTTATTTTTATATTTTTTTTTCACACTTGCATGACCAGGAATCAAGGCATAATTTGTACGTAAAGTGAATTGAACGAAAGAGAGTCGATTATTTTTGCCGTACCGGTAGTTCTCATTTCTATTAGACTAGTCGCCGTAATGTTTCTTTTTCTTTTCCACGTGTCTTTTTAGTTTGCGTTTTCGAGATGCAGATTTTTGCTGTTTGGATTTTACAATGGATAGCTTGGCAATGGACTAATGGGACGAAATGACGTTAATTCTCTCTAGGTGACGAAGAACAAGACGTGGAAGGACATAGCAGGCCTGCTGGGGATCGGCGCGAGCAGCAGCGCAGCTTACACACTGAGGAAACACTACACGAAACACTTGTTGGCGTACGAGTGCCACTTCGATCGCGGAGGGGTAGATCCGCAGCCCATCATCAACCAAGTGGAAGCCGGTTCGAAGAAGAAAGGATCAAAGGGAACTGCCTCTGTACCCTCACCAGGTAGCTACGCAAAACGTCTCTTCCTGCTAGCTTATCGAACTCCATAACAGAGAAGTATTCATTTGTGTTCGTTTTGCCCCAGGGTCTTCCAATTCACAAGATTCCTTCCCCGCTGCTGGCTCGAGTAATGCTTCCATGGATGGTTATGGAAGTTATCAGAGTAGTTACACTGGTGGCACACCAGGCGGGCCTTCT
Source organism: Andrena cerasifolii (assembly GCF_050908995.1). Taxonomy (NCBI): domain Eukaryota; kingdom Metazoa; phylum Arthropoda; class Insecta; order Hymenoptera; family Andrenidae; genus Andrena; species Andrena cerasifolii. The sequence continues at coordinate 9,167,188 of NC_135123.1, forward strand.
TCGGAGTACACGCCTCCTCCTCCAAGGCCACCAAGCCAGAGCAGCGCTCCCTCTCCGCATCAAGGTAAAGGGCCTATGTTCACACCTATTAATCCAGTCTGCCGATACTCGTCGCTTCTATCAGACGAATTCTCGCTTTTCTAAAGTACGGCCTGATAGTCGACGGAGTGTCTTATATCGCGCGTGCATTAGAGAATCGTGTGAAAGGAATTGCGGTTGAGAGAATGATGTTGTGGCAGGTGGTTTGAACCAGGGCGGGCAGAATAGCGCGGTAAACATAGCGAAACCGTTCGACAACGGCGTGGGACGCCATCCTCGAAAGTCGAACGCAACGCCCTACCCTGGTCCACTACGAACCCCAGGTACTTCTCTCTTCCTTGTCTCCTTTCACCACTTTGAGATTTCAGTTTCTCAGTGTCCCTCTTAAGTGTTTCCTGGCTGTTGTTTTCTTCTGTCGGTGTTTAACGCGACAGCGTTTGTAATTGAACGTCCGGGACGAACCCGTTTATATTGAAGGCATCCAGCAAGGCAGTTACCAGAACACAGGTTCCTACCAAAACTACCCTCAGGATCAGTACATTCGGCCTCAAGGGAACACGCTGTCTCAGCAAGGGGAGTTCAATCAACCTTATTCACCGAGGTCCCATTATTCACCTTACGTACCAGATGTCGACAGGTCAGGGATTTAAAGGGCAAGGGATTGTCTCGAGTAGGTTCGTATTATGGGATGGAGCCTGACTCTGAGAACTTTACAGAGGATACCCCGGTGGAAACATGCCGCCGAACAACGCCAGTGGACAGGATATGTACAGTAGATACAGCGGTAGTCAGCAGCCTGCTAGTTATCCAGCGGGAACGCCACCAAATGCAAGAAGTAACAGCTATCCATCCGCGCCGCAGGCACATCCAGCTGCTGTGCCACAGCAAACGGCCACCAGCCAGCCCTCTTCGCCTTCCCAGCCGTCAGCTGCTTCGTCTTATTCTTGTCCTCAAGACTACTACCGACAGGAACAGGTGACGTTCACCTTTGCTTTCAAACCTCTCGAACATTCTCCGTTTGGTACGATCTACTGTAAAAGTATCCTCTACAGAATAACCGAGTGATGTTCTCGTTACAATTAAAGGGTGGATATGGAGCTCCCGCAGGGTCACAAATATACGCGGGTGGTGCGAGTACAAACAAGAATATGCCACCGCCGCCGCCGGGTCCGAACCCGCCTAGACGTCACCCTGACTTTGCCAAAGACCAACAGTATCCTCAGTATAATCAGCAACGACCAGCGTATCCAGGTAAATGCACGGTTATATTATAAATAATCAAACTTCTGAATATTACATATCACGTAACATTTCGTTGATACCGCAATCACAGGATGGCCAAATACAACCAGTCAGTACAACAGTAGTAGTGGGAACAATAGGGTTCAGTATCCATCTCAGCAACCGCAGCCGCAGACGCAGCAGCAACAGCCGCCGCCGCCGCAGCAAACGCCACCGGTCGGCCCTGTCCCCGCTACGCCTCCGTCAGGAGGGATCGCTAGCAGTCAGCAGTGGGGTAGCCAACAGCCAAATAGAACACCGTCGCAACCAACATTGAACGCTATAGCGCACGCCCCTCCGCCGTGGGATCATCGTTACTCGAATCAACCGTCCCCTCTTTATCCTGCACCTGGGAATCATCAGGTACATAGACCGCGGTTTTCTATGTCATTCGCACGCATGACTGTCTCTCACGTTACCATACCCGTTCGCAGAATCAGCTCGGGATAAATCCCATGATCAGCCAGCAGCCTACATCGAAGAGAGAAATGACATTCCCTCCGGACAGCGTGGAAGCGGTGACACCGCTTCTATACAAGCGGCGGAAGCTGACGCGAGCCGACGTTGCACCTGTGGAAGCTTGGCGCATCATGATGGCCTTACGGTCAGGCCTACTGGCTGAAAGCTGCTGGGCCCTCGACGTACTAAACATTTTATTATTTGACGATTCTTCTGTGAGTTATCCCTTCCTCTGACTCGATGCAGAGATAGACTAGGATACTGAATAATGAAAGTAACTTCTGCAGGTAAGTTATTTCGGGCTGGCGCACCTGACCGGGCTGTTGGACGTGCTGCTTGAACATTTCTCTCGCTCCCTGTCGGACATGTTCGAGTCGCCGGTGAACGAGGACGATCGCAACTGGAACCAATCGGCGGACGGTCCCGAGGTGGACCTCGGCGCCGTGACGCGCCCCATCGACCCCGAGGATCGTACAAAGCTCCTCTCGTCGTCCAACTACACGTTCCTGTCGAGGAGAGGGCGCCCGGTGAAGATCATCCCTCGGGACGAGGATCTGTTTGTCCTGGACACGCGGCGGTCTTGGGATCACCAGGAGTACGAGCCGGAGATCGAGCCCTGGCTGGTGGACAGCACCACCACCAACTACATAGTGACATGCTTTCAGTCGGAGGTAGGGTCGGTGCCGTTCGCGCGCCTCCTCCGAGACGAGAAGCCGCCTCTGCTGCAGAAGGAGGTGGAGTGCTCGGATCCGAAGGACGAGATCAAAGTGGAGCCCGGCACGTTCGAGACGGAGCTGTCGCAGAAGGCCGCCGAGCCCGGCGACAAGCCGAAGGAGAGCGGCGAAAAGAAGCAGCTGGACAAGAAGAAGAAGACGAAGACGCTGAGCGACGTTCTGTCAAGGATCAAGAAGGAGCCGGTGGAGATGAACGATCTGACGAGGGAGCTGTTCGAGAAGAAAAACGACGGGTTCAAGAAGGAGTGCGAGACAGAGGCGAAGGTGAACAACAACATGGGCGAGCAGCACTTCGCGGATGTACAGAAGAGCGGCGAGGAGGAGCTCGTGCCGACGCAGAACGGCTTGAACGACGCGGCATCGGGCAACGCCGAGCTGGATAAGATCGAGATCAAGGTCGAGATCGAGGAGCAGGAGCCGGCGACGAAGGAGGACGACAACATGGAGGGACCAAGCTTAAAGATAAGGGATCCGGCGGGAACGTTGAAGAGGAGGCGGATCAGCGACTACGAGGACGAGAGTTACTCGAGGGACGAGGCGAGCCTGTACCTGGTCACAGAGACCCAGGACAGCCTGGCCCGGCGTTGCGTCTGCCTGTCCACGATCCTGAGGAACTTCACGTTCATACCGGGCAATGAGGCAGAGTTCGCCAAGAACGTCACGTTCCTCAGCCTGCTCGGCAAGCTGCTGTTGCTGCACCACGATCACCCGGTGAGGACGCAGAAGACCCGCAACTACGACCGGGAGGAGGACGCCGACTTCGCCGACTCTTGCAGCAGCCTTCAAGGAGAGAGCGAATGGTGGTGGGACTTCCTGCATCACATCAGAGAAAACGTGCTGGTGATGGCAGCGAACATAGCCGGTCACATGGATCTAAGTCAGCACCCGGAGGAGATATCTCGGCCTGTGCTGGACGGGCTGCTTCATTGGGCGGTGTGCCCAGCCGCTCACGGGCAAGACCCGTTCCCCACGGTGGGCCCGAATTCCTCCCTGTCGCCGCAGAGACTGGCGCTGGAGGCTCTGTGCAAGCTCTGCGTCACAGAGTGCAACGTGGACCTGGTGGTGGCGACGCCACCGTACTCTAGGCTCCAGCGACTCTGCTCCGTGCTCACCAGGCTACTGTGCCGCAGCGAGGAGCAGGTGCTGCGCGAATTCGGTGTTAATCTGCTACACTTCCTATCCGCGGCGGACAGCGGTGTGGCGCGCACTATTGCCCTACAGACGCCGTGCGTGGCGCTGCTTGTCGCGTTCATCGAGCAGGCGGAGTCTAGTGCAATCGGCGTGGCGAATCAGCACGGATTGGCCGCGCTGCGCGACAATCCCGAGTCGATGGGCACCAGCCTGGACATGCTGAGACGCGCGGCCGGCACGCTGCTGAACCTCGCCAGGCATCCGGACAACAGAACTCTACTGTTGCAGCACGAGTCCCGGCTGCTGGCGCTGGTCATGAGCCAGATCCTGGATCAGCAAGTGGCCGCGATCGTCGCACGTGTGTTGTTCCAGTGCTCCAGGGGCTCGTAACTTTGTTCATAGAGACGGTATTCTCCGGTTTTTCATCTTTCTTTTTATTATTTTACCTTTCTTGGTCCGCGGGTGTTCGTTTGTTTAGCCCTCCCTTTTCTGTGACAAAGTCAACGATGATCTTCTCTTTTTTTTTCCTCCACTCCACCCCCCTCCCCAACCACCAAACCCCACCCACCCACACCCCGCCCTCCGATCACGTGACTGAAGATGGACAGCTGTACACACACACACACGCGACGTGGCTGCTATTCTTCAGGGGACGGCGAAGAATCGTAGCGGGGAACGGAGAAACAAAGCGCAGAAAGGTGTAGAAAATGTGTGAGTGTGCTAGCGTGCGAGAGAGGGAGAGAAAGAGAGAAAAAGGGAGGAATACGTAGAGCAGTGAAATATAATATAAAGAAAAAAAATGGTAAAAAGGCGGGGAGGTTCTTGAAGTGCGTAGAAAATGGAACTAAAGTGTCGATATACAAGCACCCATGGCTGTAGGCGTGGTTGGTAGTTTTGTATCGCGGTAAACACGGGGGCGCAAGCAACGTTTAATTGTCAGGCGTGTTGGCGGCGATGTTTTGAAACAAAAATGAGAAAAAGGTGTACTGCGACGCGACTACTTGTATACGTCGGGCATAACCTTTCGCCCCCCCTCCCCATTCGTGAATTGGAAAATAATATCGATGTAGTGTAAGATATTTACATAGTTAACGAAAAAAAGAAAAATGGCTGAGGGACTGACGGGACGAGGAGGACGAGACGACAGAGAGAGAATTAGTGGCGATACAGAGGGGTGTAGCGATAGAGGGAGAGGGAAAGGGAGAGATTACGAAATAACACGTCGACGCAGACGTCAAAACATAGTTGGCGACGAGAGAGAGGGGACGGCAGAGGGTGAGAAAAGAAACAAAACGATTAGGAGCATAATAATAATATATATATATAAATATATATATAAATATATAAATATATATATATATATATATATAAATATATAAATATGTATATATATATATTTATATATAAAAGGAAACCGAAATATGACGATTCAGACAAAAACTATAAAGAAAAAAATGGAACAAATCTGTTTTGACGAACCTTAAAAATGGTGCGAGATGCGGAACGATAATATCGGGGTGACGATTATATATATAAATATTAACGATAATATAATGCAAATTTTTATATTTGCATGTTTTGTGCTGTAATTAGCGAATAATTAAGATATTTTGTAGATAACACACACATATTACAGACACGTACACACACACGACACATTGAAACACTTCCATTGAATCTTATTATTCGAAATGCGCCGCGCCGCGCATACGAGGTTGGGGCACGCGAAACGAAAGCGGCGGCGACGAGGAGACGAACGGGGGACAGAGATAACACAATGCGGCGCGTACGCCCCCCCCACCCTTACCCACGGTGGTCCACCTTGCGAGAGATGGTAGGCAGGAACAAAAAAAAAATGGAGAAGCAGCGGACCGCCCGAGAGTCTCGACTTTAGAAGCACAGGCAGAACTAGAACTGAAGAAAGACATTGTTAGCATGAGAGAAAGTTAGCGCGAGAGAGACAGAGCGAATGGGGGATGACAGTGCGCACGAGGAGGCTGACAGCGTTGATGCGGCGGAAGGGGGCGGAAACTAAGCAACATATGAATTTTGAATATAGCAACGTGACTCTTCCGCCGCCGGAGTGAGAGGGCTTTGATTTGAATCTGCGTGTGAACGGGGAAAGTGTGTGCCCGCGCGCGCGCGCGCGCTTTTTTGCACGAATGGTGTATTGCGACAGGGAAGAGGAGGAAGAACAAATGGCGTGGACGAGTTATATAGGAGGTTTAAAAAAAAGGTGGAGGACAAACTTACAGATTCATCTCAACTTGCATGAATGTCGAGCGAGAGGGGGGAGAGAATGCGGGAGGGACCGGAAGAAGAGGAGCGCATAATCCGCGGCTTCCGGGTCCCGCGTACGCCTGTGAATTTCGCGTGCGTTTGATGTGATGTAGCAACAGAGTTAAGAAGGACGAACGAATGCCTCGATCGTGTGCACGAAGGATGGGGGTGCTGGTAGAAAAAAGGGGTGGGGAATAGTGTCTGAAATTATAAACAAAAACGCTAATATATATATATACATATATATATTATATATTAGCTACATGTATATGGTATATGTGTATATATATACACACATCATATATATACATATACACGAGCTTACGAGGTAAAGAGAGGGGGGAGAGCGAGAAAGAGGGAGGGAGAGAGAGAAAGAGGGAGGGAGAGAGAGAGAGACAGAGAGAGAAATCGTAAGCGATTGTAAAAAGCAGAGGAAACTTTTAACACGCGTACCTACGAGCGTAATTTCACCGTTTATGTTGAAATTATCGAAAATATTTCACGGAATTCTTCATTTTCTTTTTCCTTTTTTTTTGGGGGGGGGGGTGGATTTCATTTTACTTTAATTTCTGATTTCTTTGTGCGACTCTCTGGACAATGGAGTTTCCTAAAGCGACCAGGCAGCATCTGATTAACGGAGCTTTTGTTTTTTCCAAATAAACGTATTTAGAGATGTAAACCGAATGCCGTTGTGATACAAATTCAGAGCACGTAAAATGAACTGTGTAATAAAGAGGGGGTAGATGGAACGTAATGTTAGTAGTAATAACAGTTCTGGATAAAAGTGAGGAGAAAGATTGAGAGAAAGAGTGAGAGAGAGAGAGAGAGAGAGAGAGAGAGAGAGAGAGAGAGAGAGAGAGAGAGAGAGAGAGAGAGAGAGATAGTGAGAAAGGGAAGAGTGCTTTTTGGTATACCATACGAAATGGGACATACAAAGATGGACAAAACATGGAATTTTTAAATCTCAAGCTCTCGATCGTGCCATTAAGCGATTCCAGTGGGATATATTTATAATCTCAAGACTTTATGCTTTTTAAAGCGCATATGTTATCGTAAAGGACTAACAAGTACTATCCCCCCCCCATTGTCAGCTTTTGCACATATTTCAACGGTTCTTACATATACATTTACCTAATGTAACAAAACGGAAAGAAAGGGGGAAAAAGCCATTCTCATTTTTCAATGTCTGTTGGAGCAAAAGACATTTTGCATTTGCACACCTTCCACGCCGGTACTTCCTTCTTCATTTCGTAGAAAGAGATTTCTCAAGAGCGGTGTCTCAGCTCTCACAAGGGTAGCATATGTATAAAAGAGAGAGAGAGAGAGAGAGAGAGAGAGAGAAAGAGAGAAAGAGAGAAAAGAAAACGACGAACAGATCCGACTTTGTTCGAGAACTAATTAGGCGATGAGGACAAAGGAAAAAAGAAAAAAAGAGGATGAGGTAAATAAGTTAAACAGAACACTTTCCCTGATCCCAGCTTCTCCCTGACCCCAAAGTATCCTACTCTATAGATATCTAAATACGTGTAGTTCTTAAATTATTTACTTTAGTTCGAGTGGAGATGCCTGTAAGTGTAATTTACTAAGACTTTTTGTAAATAAATTATGAAATAAACTAGACGTACTTTATCCAAACGACTATATAATATACAGATACTGTTTAACTTTCCGAGGCAAAAAAAGAAAATGGAGAAACAAGGAACACTTAATAGGAATTTAAAAGATGCTATTATTACGGGGAGGTATGGAATACTTGTGTATCTTGGATTTGTGATGATGTAGACGATTCTCGAGCTATATGAAAGTTGACGAATGAGATGGATTGTACTAGTAGGAAACACTGTTGCTTTTTAGACATAGGTTTTCAATATGAAAGAGAAAGTATTGCGTTTGTCGGAGAAATTTATTGTGCCTGGCTAACTTAAATATACAATGATCTTTCTTTTATAGTTCGGATCCCCAGTTATACAACTTGCTTTGAACATATACTGTTCTCCATGTTCAAGATCATGGCTATATTTATTTTCTGGCACAACCACTCCAGAATGTCTGTCGCTTCGCTTTCCAAATACCAATCGACCATGGGTGATAGAGTATCTTCGTTCTGCGGGTAAGATTGCTCCATTATGTTTACGCTAGATCCTATAACTCTTAGACACCACAAAGCGATTACCTTGTTCACGTGTAGGATAAGCTTGTTATTGACCACAGTTGGGGGCGATAGTAATTGATGAGTTTCTAAAGTCCACTTTACGTTCAGAGACCCCCAGGTGCACCCCTTCTCGATGAAATATAGACGTCTAAACGAATCGCCAAAAGAATGAATATCCTTTATCTTAGATAAGTAGAGAAACTCCACAATCCTCGTATACTTACTGCAGCGAAACAAGAGCTATGTGTTTCCCGTCATTGGAAAGGGCAGCGTGTGCCCAATACGTGTCCATTTCGACGCAGGGGTTCTTATTTATCATGCTCAAGAGGTGCATTCCTTTCGCTTTATGCACCGAGAATATCTCGACTCCCTGGCGAATGAAAATTGCTTATTTTAATAGTTACGCGCGTATAGAAAAATTTGCGAAGATTTAAGTAACTTCTCACCTTGAAAGGATTCACGTAACGCGGCAAGCGTATCCGAGATATAAACTTATGACCTATTTCTTGTGCCCTGAAACGTAGAATGGAATAGAAAATCGGGTTGAAACAGAATGTATTTTTCGTCGGTACCTTTTCATTATATCCGCTATCACTTTCGAATGGGCTTTGAGAGAGGAACTTTCAGTATTAAAAAATATTGACGTCTTCTTTCCCAAAGTTTTGAAGAAATGTTTCAACTCCTCCCGATGGATACCTGCAAGTTCCGCCGAGCAATTCAGTACTTCTATAAACGAAGCACAATTTGCTTTTAAATGGCACCGTACTTACTATTTATAAACGCAGTTATTAAGCTACACGCGTCTAATTCGATTTCTGTAGAAAATGAGGTACGGATTGCAAGATTCAATGGAGGTACGTCGTTATTTTGAAAGCATGGCTCTTTCACCTGCAATCGAATTCACAGCATCAATGAAGTTATTCGCACTCTTTTCGGTTCTCTAAAGGTCCGAATCCACGATGAGATGTAAATAATGGAAATAGCCGTGAGATATGAGATTTTTGTAAATATGATTTTTGTTAGTGACAAAGTAATTAAAAAATAATGAAGTAATTGTCTCATGAGATTAAAGTCTCATGCGAGACACGATATTATTGTCTCATCGTGGATTTGCACCTTAAGCATACCTTGGGTTGCACCACGTGTAGCTCGAAGTCGAAATTAAAGGCCGACGTTTGTATAGTGTCTGTGGTAGCGTACCCCAGCTGGCACGCTATTTCGTGGCTTAGTTTCTCTGCTGTCTCATCCACGCACAAGACCAACTGAAAATACATTGATAGGTAGAGATTAAGACACTGTAAAAGTCAGTGAATATTCCTGTGCACCTACCGTATCAGATTCGTAGAAGCATTCCTTTGGCGATATGAAATTATAGCTGTATTGATTCTCCAAGACAGTAGTCGAGCGAATCAGCACATAGAATTGTTGCATAGTCTGGGCTACATAGGATCGCGAGAGATTCGATAGAAGTTCTGTATTGTCAACCGTAATAAAGCTTCTTTGGTAGCATGGGAGTCTGAAACGAAGGAAATGCGAAGTCAGTACAGTCGCGAGTGCATGAGTCTGAATTCGTCGCGAGAGTATCTCTGAACCTGAATTCGGCGTGCTTCTCAGACCCTCCCTTCTCGGAGTATTCAAAAATAAATCGAACGATATTCTTGTAATCTGCAATATCGCTAATATTATAGATATTAGGTCTCTCTGTATCGGCCAACAATATTAAGCGTATTAATATCGGAGAAATATACATATGTTCTATCACATTCTTCCTTTTCACAGTTGAGCTCTGCAATGAACGTGTTGCTATTAACGGTAACCAGTTGATGCACAAGTAACGGAAGAGTTAGAAACAAACCTACATTATTAGTTTTACTGGAAGGCAATATATGAATGTTCGACACATCCTTTCTTAACTTCGCGGCGATAGAATATTTGGTCTCCGGTTTCTTTGGGAGCAAGTCGATTAAAGAAAGAAGGAAACCTTCCTGTAGATTCAGATCAAATTCTCTAACTATAACACATATACCTCTGCAACGAATGTTCGATTATAGCAGCGAATAATGGGAAAACGATTGGCGCGAATAAAACCACCGGGGAAGAGAACTACGTACTTGTAAACATCGTAGTTCAGCTTTCTCTGTTTTAAACACGCGAATTCTATGCAGTGCTTCAGTTTGTGGTTCCCAGCGTAATTGATAACACTCTTCTGCAAGTTCGAATGTAAAACTACGGGGAACGTGGTGTTACGAACTTGGTTGTCCACCTGAAATTACAAACAGACGTTTCATTCCACCTCCAAGTAGAATTAAGTAAATGGGAGCAAAGTATTTCTACCTGTATCCTATGAACGTAGCCCTGCAAGTGGGTCAGCGACATAGAGTTCCTGATGTGCAACCAAATTCCTGGGGAGTAGGTTCTTCTTAGCTTCCCGAAGAATGGTTTGGTCATATGCATCTTCGCAAGGTCCACCTGAAAGTTTCAGTTCCTCCGAATATCTGTTTCATCGTAGAATTTAGATTTATGAGACGCACCTCGATTAAATTATCTAACTGCACTTTTTTACAAGAATTTACATATTTGCTCTCTATCCAAGCACTCAGCTCTAGCGATAAACTCTTCCACTTTCTGCTGAAGTAAAGTTCCCAGTGAGCCGCAGAATTCGTTACGTTGGCGTATACTAGCTCCTTTAGGATCTCTTCGCTTCTCGTTACCTGCGATTGGGTTTAAGGCATTAAAACAGTATCCTCCTTTTAACTTTTAACGCCAGTGCGTACTTACAATACTGACGCCAATACCAGCGAAGGAGAAGAAGATTTCTTTCTTGCTGGGCTCAGGATCGATGATATTCTTCGCCTTCAGGAATACTGTTTCGTGTTGAGTGAACAGTAGAACTCGCTGGTTGCTCTCCATGTAGCTTACCCAATAGACCGTCGTATTATTTATTTGCCCATGCTTCATCGTGTTCGTTTTCACATCCTCGTCGCAGACATTGCTTTCGCTGCTGCTGATGCTCGCAGATTTAGTCTCCAGCCATGAAGATTTATTATTATTCGCTTTGAAGGAAGATGTGGCAGACGGTCCACTGTTACACTTGTCGACAATTACGAGAGGTACATCTTCCTGTCCGTATCCATCCTTAAAGCATGAGAATGAATATCAGAGGGCATTTGTCCAATGCGATAGATGTACTAAGTTTATACCTTCTCGAACTTTGCACTGTATCCAGTCTTCTTATTGTTATACACATTCCAAATGAGTTCTCGGGACTTGGTGGGATCGTCCCATGTATACAAGAGACTTTGAAATGGATTTATTAGAGCTACTTGCCCCAAGTTCGACTGGCTAATCTTCAGGAACAGATCGTTGCAGAAGTTATCTATTCTCACTGGTATGTCGCCAGGCATGCACTTGTAGAATGTAACATGGTACGGAGAATGAATACCACCTTCAATTTCTACGTTGATTGCTGACTGCAATTAAACAAATCTTTTTATACTCTTACATTCCCAGAGTCAGCTTCGCTGCAATTAAAAGCGCTTGATTACGTACCCCATTATCCATTCTCAACACCGTCTTCCCTACATGAGTAATATTGAAGTGTTGAGACACTAGCTGGCTGTTCCTCCATTTTATTCTCATCTTCATTGACTCCGTGACAGGCCAAAACGGCATGCTTTGCCCAGCTAAAAGATCGTTCCACAAATCTGCCTGGTCGTTCTCTTCCATGAATCTTAAGGTCCTCTTTGTTTTGTTACTAATGTAGAAGTAAGGTAGAAACGTTATAATCTTGGTGAAATTGGGAGAGAGACGGGAGCTTTCGATCTCTGTTAGAATCCTGTACTTCCTCCCACGCTCTGTATCCTTGCACACGATCAAGGACATAGAGGTGATCCCTTCTAGACCGAAGGGCAAAGACCACTCGGACTGATTGGCTCTCAATCTAACCGTGCCCTTCTTGTTATTCTTCTGAGAGAATAATATCAGCTCTTCTTCTGGCATCTCGTTAATCATGTGAGAATGACACTCCTGAAAGCATTCGAGAGTGAAGTTGGGTAGTTTAAAGGGGTAAAGTTAAGCATCTACCTGAATATATAAGGGCAATCCAGACTTGTTTATCATCCAGTATTGAGACTGAATTACAATGTGCCAACTTGTGATTTTGCACAGTTCTATGCGTAGCAGGAATGGTCTCGTCGACTCCGACTCACTATCTGCGCTCATCAAAACGAATTTCCTTTCCAAATTCGTGTTCAGCTTCGCAGTGCCAGTCCAGTATGCGCCCAAATAATTTTGAATCTGTAAAGAATTACGAGCCACTCTTATTTCTCCTCGGTAGCTTAACACATCAACGTACGTACCTTAAAGACAAACTGGATATCGTTATTACAATTCAAGAAGTGCATATTTATCTTCTCCCCTGGCTCGATTTTCAGTTCGTAGTTAGTTGCAGCTATGTTGACGTCTACTACGAATGGTAGCTGATTGTTGAAGATAAGAGGCGAGTGAACGCTTATCAAGTAATTCGGTACTTGGCAGCTTGGCCTTATAGTTAACGGAACTTCGTTGCAAGAAACTTTAACGCAGAACACACTGTTACTTTCGCTATCTTTCGCCTTGCAGTAAATGTCTTTCGCTACGTTCATCGTTCCACTTAATTCCTTCCAATAAATTCCTTCCTCGCTGGCTTGATAATTTCTGCAAGAAGGTTCTCGCTGTATTGGGAAGCCAGAACATGCTGCATACTTCGTACGGATCGTTCTACACTTACTCTAAATAAGCAGGCAGTATGTGTATAGGAAAGTGATAAGCTATATATAAAGGAATACTGTAGGTAGAATCAGGTTCAATAATCGTCATTCTGATATTATCGTCGAAGGGATTCGTAGGTTCGCCAATGCACGTGAGTTCTAGTTTCTCCAACAATGACTTCTTATAATACAGTCCCAGTGCGTAGGAAGTTTCATTTCGGAACTGAAATACATATACATAGTGAGGTGTTATCAGAATGACCAAATGGGGATTAAATATTCTACCTGCAGAGGCGACCGCACACTGATAGTGCGATGCAAGTAATTGTTGATCGTAGCTTCGATGACCAAGTGATAGCGAACCTCATGCCTGACAGGTCGAAGTGGAATTAAATTGCAACCTTGCCTTCTAGGGCAATACACCAGTATGTCTTCGAATCCTATGGATATAATCAGGAGTTCATAAAAATTCCTTCGTACAATCGTCAAGGATAGTTATACCTTTAAAAACAACGCGTAATATTTCTCCAGTGATTGCCTTGTATATTCTGATAGAAGAGTCATCTTGAAACATTTCCTCGATTGGCACTGAATGATCCTGTAAGTTGATATCTGGATCAGCGAAATCCATTTCATTCTCAACCCATTGTGGACTGGCCAGGACTGATTGAGCCTCTGCTTCTGGACTACTCGGTAGACTCGCTGGTGAATTAATATCGTGGTAGTCTTGACTCGCCACAACGCGTGTAACGCTTCTATCATCTTCCTGTAATTAGACAGATAATTCACTGCGGAGAAAGGATTCCTAGCATTAGCAATTCTGATATACTAACGTCTTCGGAAATAAGCAGCTCTATTCGACTTTCATGACCGATGTCATTTTTTAGATTCAGTTTCTTAATGCTAGTGAGTAGTGTCGGTATTCCACTCGTAGCCTGCTGAAACGCATTCACGATAATGTCCGTCACGGCGATTAAATTCGGAGTAACAACAACGTTGAGTTTGTCTTCCGCGGACACGGTGATGTAAACTGCCGTGTCATTTGACTTTATTGATTCTCGTCCTAGGGGACCAACTGCAACGAAGAATTCATTGCGGTAATAAAGTATAATACAGTTCTGATGGGAAGATTGATCTAACATCCTTACAAGAGTCTGCGGTACATTCTGGTGTTAATTCCAGCCCTTCGTCCTCGTTTGTACTAGAGTCATCGCTATCACTGTCTTCCTCTCCGCTACTGTTGCTATTAAATAAATAATTAGAAGTTCTCGCTAACTTTTTCTGGCCTTCATCGTCATCTGTGTCAGAGTCTTCGTCGTATGTTGAATACAATTCTGTCTCTGAAAGATTCTGCTTTACTTAATACATTCATCGAGTGCAATTAATTAAGAGAGCATGTTCGAAGTACCATTTGGTTTCGGTGCTGTTAGATTTGGAGTTATGAATACCATGTCTGCAACGTCTTGATCCGTAGTTTTGAAACATCCCTTCTTTGCTTTCGATCCGTTCTGCTTTACTTGCTGATATGGATCAGTCCAATTGGGACTTATCATGAAAGCTTCGCCATGGCGTATCTTTGTATACGAGAGGGTAATGGTACTTGAATAACGATGAATACGTAAAGAAATCAATATCAGGGCATACTTACCTTTATCGCTAGCTCCCATGGTCTGTAGTTAGTATCGTCTTCTGAATACAAATCAATTAGGGGCTCCCAATGCTTGTAATCCGCATTATAACAGAACGCATGGAGCTTTATACTGGATTCAAGATTAAAATCATTGAACCAATCGTTAATAGAAGCTGTAACTATGCTCTCTATCTTTATAACAGGGAGCCTCTCTGTCGAGTACTCTATCTCCAGTAACAAGCAAACTACTAGCGGCTTTAAATTAAAAGTTACCACTTTGTCACTGTATTCGTAAACTAGATTTGAATCGTCTGTAAAGTATGATTCAAAGGAGATACTTGGAGCGAAACAGAGATTACTGGCATCAGAACACTTACTGTCGTTCAGTTTCTTGTACGGCACGTTTGAAATCTTTTTCGGTGTCCACAAGTTGGTGTGTATGCCGGAGTCTTGATTCGTAGGCCTGCCTTCCGTCTTTACGTTAATACTATCCAAGAAACTTGTGGCTTCGTTTAATATCTGAAAGCAGGCTGTGCATTATTCATCATCCGTAAACATCTCTGAAAGGTGGAGTGTTTATAATAGCATTGAAATTTACATCGATGAATGTGTGTATAATTTCTGCGGAGAGATGGATATGGATTGTGTTCACAGCGACAGCGTAGCTGACATTAAATTCAGGCGCTTCTTCCTTGCGACAAATCTCTATGTCGCAAGGGCACAGTAGCCAGTAGGGCGTGTGGTTCGAATAGTTCTCTTGCTTCATCGTTTTGGCACGGACGTCTGTGAGCGTGCAGACAATTGACGAGGAGCAGCTGTGCCTGCTACTCTCAAACGTCACCTCCGCTTGTAAAAGAATCACGTGTGCGTTGCTTGCTTTCAAATCCCCGAAGAATAAGATCTCTGGCTTGTGTATCCTCACGGATACGGAGGCGTCTAGGTATTACACAGAATGATTCTTCGATTAAACGCTTAATTGCCAACGCAAGCCGCTACATACATTTACAGTTACACCGAAGCAGCATTACAAATATTACAAATGTCTTTTTCATGTTTTTTTTTTTAACCGATAACTGTCTTGGAGAGTCAGAAGAGGTAAACAATTAAAGCGACAGTAAATGTGCGTAAATACCTGGTTCCTCCTTAAAATATTGTGCGTATTTTAATTTATCTCTTTCTGCACTGGTAATGTCCCTGCTCTTGATTTAAAACAAATACGTTTTGAAAGGTAGTTTCAACACCACCGGGACAAATAGTGGAACGTTTTGAAAGTTGCGCTTAAGTCAGGGAAATAGTAAACTACGATTTCAAGCAAGCACTTACTGCTGTTTGATTGTTGTTTTCATAGCCATGATTGATGATTCCTTCTTCGATTTGATCCCCCGGGAGGGAGTCCATGATGTAGCGTGTCAGGTGTATCACGAATGGCACCGACAGGTTCATTCTGACTTCTTGTATAAGTGCATCGAAACACTTCTCTCCAGCTGGGGCACAAGTATACGCGATGTCAACGATAGGTGACATCGAAACCGATATGTAGGACTCAGGGGGCATTCCTATTAGCCTTGCGGGTGATTGGATTATTCTTGAATAAAAATCGGTGTGTTAATATCAAGAATCGCATTTCAAACACTTTAAACATCTGGGATACAAACTTTCTTATAACTTGAGAATCTTTCCGAGTATCTTGTAAGACACAGCTTTGCAGGGAGAGTTTCATCTTCAAACTTTTATCGCTGTACAGTGCGTACGTATTAATAATCTCTCCAAATGTTAGTCTACACAAACCATGATTCAAATCACGGACTGGGGAGCTTAGCACCTGAAATACGTTGCGAGTTAGAAGATAATATAAAATTAGTATGGTATCGAAGTTTCCCGCGTACCTCCTCCGAGTCTAAAAACAAATTCAATTGCAATCCCTCTAGAGTTAGCTTTGCATTGACTTCGCACACATTGTTCTCATTACGAGTAAGGAAATCTTCCAATTTCTGCACCATTACGTCTTGATCAGCTTTCATCAACTGTTCTTCCATTGCGGAGCATGCCTCGTTCTCAAACGCGTCTTTAAACAGCATAATCTTCGAAACATTATCTTTCCACACTAATATGCTAGACTTCAGGTCTCTCTGGCTTAGATTAATGTGTACAAAGTCCATAGAACCTTGCACGTTAAACAATCCATAGGTTTGAAACTCTATTGCACTGCGATACTCAGTTTTCCTCTTGATGTCGAAGTGGATGTGCACAGGCTCGACAATAGGCTCCTACGAACAGAAACTTACATGAATATCTGCAGACTAAATGGCTCGCGGTTTTTCAAAGTATCCAATTTTACTTGAATTTCCAGATCTCGACTGAGTGTCATAATCGCTCTGGATATAGTCATGTTCTTCAATTTCACTAGAATGTTGTCAATTATTATCTGATTCATGTCGCTGCCAGGTGTTTTAACATTCTGACCGGAGTGCTCGATTTTCTTGAAGAAATTTTCGACAGTCAGCACGCCTGAAATTAAAATGCTCGCATTAGTATATAACAGTGATTTATCGTGGATATTTAGTAGCCACAACCTGTGTTTAATACTAGGAGGCTTGGAACGTCTTTCCTTTGAGGCAGAAGGAACGTAGGTCCTTGAATATCAATAAATATATGTAGCTTGGTTGCGCTTCTTTTGAATTCTTCGATGCCACGTCTAAGCTTTTTGATTAAGTAGTTCTTAAATCGCAAGCAGTACGTTGAGCTGAATGGTGCTAAAAAGTGCTGCGGAAATAAGTAGAATTTGCATTGATATTCCTGACGAGTCCAGTGGAATGTGCTAATCCCATACCTTTAGGTCGTGAAGTATTTTAGAAATAAGTACGCAGTTGATTCTCCCGAATGAAAGCTTAAATGTCCCGTCAGACATCACATCGTCTTGCTTCGTATCGATATCAGAACACGTGTATAGTCTTGGCATATGCCTCACGTACTTCAAGTCAAGAACTTTGTCCTCGTCTGTCGTTAAGAGCTTGCAACAAAATGTACTACGTTGAGCGAGCAAACTTGTACATTTAAAGCGTTCGCCAAAACAAAGTTAGAGACTTACCTTCGAATAAAGCGTGTCTTCGTTCAAGTCTTCGACAGATAAATGTGTAAGATGTGCACGTAGAACCATTCTTTCATTGGCATTGTAGATGCAATGGTTCTCCAATCCGAGAACCTGTATTTCCAATAAATCCACATCCTTGTCGCAAAACCTGACCACTAGCGCGCTCAGCCTCGCAGAATAATTCAATTTAATCGCACCTAACGAGGTAGAGACTGTTAAAGACACTGCGAAGGAAGCAAATTTGTGAGACTTGTGTCATACCAGGGGGAATAGGTGGATCGTCTTCTTTCGGTTTCCATTGCACCATGCTGTGAAATAGTTTTGCGCCAACGCTCAGGAGATTATTATCTTCGACAATACTAAAAGAATGAGTAGTGGTTTTTTAAACGAATCTCTTGTATGTATTTCCGTAGAGTAATAAGATTTGTAGAACATACTTGACCAAGCTATACCAATATTCTCTTATCTTCAACAGAGCGGGTCTGTGAAGATTCACATTAATATTCAGTATATTTATGATGAGGGATCGCTCGATGCTTTTGAAGTGGGATTTAAAATCAGGGCAGTTGGATTTCACCTGGAACAATTGTACGCCTAAGCGTTTCTAAAAACATTCGACAGGCGAGCAACAATTCTACGTCTTTTTTAAAGTACCTTGAGGTACGACACAACAAGAACCTCGTGTGGTTCCTCGGTAGATATCAGTTCCAAGTAGGATCCAGTTACTCCTGCGTTCGTCTTGTCTACTAGCAGAATGGACCCGACGCCAAACTGAATAGCAGGCCCGTACTCCATCATCGCAGTCTCGAGGTACAATGCGTGTAATCTCAAATTTAAATAGGGCTCTTCTCTTCCATAATTTATCACCGTCAGGTGAACCGACAGCTGGATATTTGAAAATAGTGTTAGAACATTGGAAGTTTGCGTCGCGAGATGTAGTAAGATTGAACGGGGCAAATTAATATAGCACCTCTCCGATGGCGAATCTCAATAACAGATTGATATGGTTGCACGGAGACACGTTATCATCGAATCCAGACAAATTTATACTCTTCGATAGCAATTCTAAATCTTCCTCACTGACTTCTGACGAAACGACACTTCTGTTGATTGCAATAAATGACGTTCAGTTATTACAAACTTATAATCGACTGAATACTTGACGACACACAAGACGCTAAGAAATACATCTGGTACATCGAGTAGTTAGTCTTACTTCGTTACCTATCGAGTTTCTGTTTCTGTACATTATTTGTCAAAAGTTCCTTGGGAACGTGTGGGAGCCTGTCCTGCAGCGTCATGACTGATAACAGGCATACGCTGCATTGCACATTTCTCAGCTCTTTCATAGACGCAATGACATTGTTCCAACTTTCTTGCGGAACGCATTGTTTCGTATCACTGTCGCAGTTCTCGATGTTCTCTTGATACGCGAGCAGCAATAGATTCAAGAAATGAACAATCATTTGTATCTTGTTCTCCGTCAAATTGAATTTAATACTGGAAATCGAGACGTTGACTTTGGTCCTGCAAAATCACCAAATTTCATTACATCTAGCCCCATGTTATCAGAATCTTGAGAAATACCTTGGTAACTGATAGTATTCCGGTTTTATACTATAAGAGATAGTTGTGTTCGCCTGTATTTTCGGTATAAAATGGTACTCGGAGTCCTTCCTCTTTCTGGTTGACCTCCAGTCATCTCCTGTAAGCACATCGGTAGACATTTTCTGTAACACTATTGGGATCTATAACAAGAAGGATTCGCAGGAAAGAAGCATACCTGAGTGACAAAGCAAAACTTGTGCCCCGGAGAATACAACGTGTATTCTATCATAAAGTAATTCTTCCAATTCCATAAGCGTCGCGTCTTCCAGTTGCAAGTTCGTTCCCTGAAGTTCGTTCGACACGCTCACGTTACCAAAATCCAGCACGAGGACATGTCCACCTCTGAAACCCATTTGTGTTACGCTCAGATTCAATCGCAATTATTTACAAATGTGTCTGACACCGTACGCACTTCTGCACCGATCCGTGCTCAGGAAACACGATGTATGGCCCTTTGATATCAATCTTGAAGCTAATCCGCAGCGTCTGGGAAACGATATTATCCATCAGAATGAGGATGTTGTCTTTCACGTATTCGTACAGCTTGTACACCCAGAGAATTGTGCTTTGGATGTTCGCGTCGTTGAGCTTGAAGAACTTAATGATCTCGATCATGGCGTGCTGAAAGACAATTGTATTGCGAGTAAAATATACTCGTGTATTAACTGGAAGCGCTTCTGTATATATTTGCAACGCAATGTTGTTATTACGTGATAGTAAGTGACTTCTATAGCTTCCAGTTTTAGAGAAACGTCGAAAGTTGGGTCCACATTCACTCCGTTCTTCTCAAAGTCTATTGCCAGAAAGTTGGTCGACACGTTCCCTGTGTAAATACATCGCGGTAAGATTCATCTCGGAGAGGAAACTTCGCGCGACCTTCATAGGATCTTCATACCTGTTAAAACATTGTCCACTGTGATCAACGGCACCAGATCACCTTCCACAGAAACACCTTCGATCACAAAGCTTTCAGCACGGCCGGATATCTTAAAAGCGGAGGAGGTAGGTCGTATTTCGATACTTGTTAAGAATTGAGTTATAGTTACAACCAGAACTTCTCTATCGTTGCTTAGGAGGCTCACACAGGAGTTCGCTAAGGTGAAATTAAATTTATAATCTGAAACAGAGACTTAAGAGAACATAAGAATTTACTCTTACACTTCAGTACTTTATATTATAGCATGACTTTCCAAAACCGTACCAATTGGTTGCGGTAACTTCTCTAATTTTATGTTCTTTCCTGATCCATTGTTAATACCATGATGGGATGACTTTTTAGATTCCTGATCTTCCGTCTCATTCTCTGCGCTTGAATTCTGTGTCCCTTCTTGCGTGGAACATGTATTTTCTGTGGCCTTCTGCCCTAGAATATCGGTATTCGCGCTTCGACGTTCCTCTTCTATGGTTTTATTCTGTAATTCTTGCCTGGCGTGTTCTCGAGCGATTACTATATTGAGGATGGTCAGGCAGTCTTCGTATTTCTGTAAATCTAACTTCAACTCCGTATCATTTGGCCGAAGTAGACTTTGTAGGCATGTCTCTTTGTACTTCCTGTAGTTCTTCCTGTGTTCGACGATTCTTTCCCAAGCGTAGGGTCTTATGTTGTACTCTAACAGGGAATTGTAGGCATACTTCCACCAAGCCGATGGATTTCCTTTCACAGTTTCGCTTGGACGATATTTCAGGTAGGGTCTAAAAGAACATTGATTCAATTTCCTTTACGATAAAGATAACTGAAATTGATCAGACGTAAGTAACTTACGTACTTGTTAATAATTGCGCGGAATAAGGAATCATAGAGATGACAGAAAGTAAGGTACTGCACCTCGGAAACTTGCATCGCTACATCATGAAGAACAATGTCGACTAATATACGAGACGTTTGCGACTTGTTTCCTTTGTGTATGATTACTTTTATCTTTGACGTGAAGGGTTTCAGAACTGCGAAACAGTTAGTTTTAGTAGCTCTCCCGGAAGGATATTCTCCGAGCTTGAGTTTATACACTTACGGAATTGAAACTCCTTATTCCTCATGCCGAAAGTTTGCAGGGATTTGTGCATTGTGTCCTTCCACTCTAGGAAGCTGGATATGTCCCAGTCACACCTGTTGCTCACAAGTGCGGATACCGTATCGTGATCCATGTATATGCTCAGAGATTCTGCCCGCACCAGTTGGTAGATTGTGTTCGAATTACTTGCGCACACACCGGGTTTCCATTTGCTAAAAGATTTTGAAATGTGTTAAACTGCACAGGGCAGCAAGGGAATAGAAGAGAGTTACCTATTGGTAGTCATCACAGATATACTTTGGATACAGATACCACAAGCACATAGAGATTCGTTCAGCTTTTCCTCGTATCTAATATGTACATTATTTATAGTAATTTGAAAGTTCTTTGTCACAGATGCCAGCAAGCTATTAAACAATTCTGAAAATCATTGCATATGTTAACGATTACATCAAACGTTCCATTAACTGCTAACACTTCAGCCGGGAATCCACCGAGAAGCTAAGCTAAGCTATGCTATGCGATGCTATGTTTTAACGTAGCTTTCGGTGGAAATAGTTCCATAAGAATGTAATGAAGCTAATTCTTTTTAAAACATAGCATGGCATAGCATAGCATCACATTGCTTAGCTTAGCTTCCCGGTGGATTCCCAGCTTTAATTCTGAGTTTGCGAGTATACCGGCTCTGTATGCCTCGTCTTCCTTCAAATCCTCCAATATTTTCTTCTTCTCCGCTCTCGTCAGCTTCTTCTGTACCTCTGCATCGTATGCGCCATGAGCAGCAGGCACGGCTACTATGTACACATCCTTAAAACAGGAATTAGACGTTATAAATATTAGCGGGATTATGACTTGCTAATCCTTTGCGAAGTGCAGTTTAGAAATTACTGTATTTCTACCTCGATACATAGTACGATGGGTTGGGAGAACAATCCAGACCATGGTATCTTTAAAACGATCTTCCCTATAAGCCCTACTTCCACTTTGATGGGTAGCCCAAGCTGGTACTGCGAAAGCAAATATCATTAGGAGGCACATTTCCTGCGAAGGAGAGATGTTTAGCTTACCAGAGCCTCGGGTTTCAATTTAAGATCAGTGAGGCAGGTGTCACCAGAGAATATACCGACATTAAACTGCTCTGTGTCCAAGTCCTCGACATACTTGCCCAGTAGTCGGTTCAAGAACGCCGCTATGGCACCTTCGAACATCGTTCCGCATTTAACTGTATCCACCGCGTTGTTTACCTATCGTGCTCAGTGTGACACAGGTTTCTGTCGCGGCCTCTTCTCATAACCTTAAGAAATTCGTAAAATAAATTCCGTCATGCGCGAAACTGGAACAGGGATTTTATTGATCCCATTTTCTCACCCTTCGGGATCCCCGTGCCAACGCAGATGAACGCCTTCACGCATAGCCGTCTCCACCTACTCAAAGGACTCACCATTCATTCAGCACCACCCTTTATCACATTATTGTGAAAAATTGCATGCTCTCCGAATTAGTAGAATGAGTTTTGTGAGATGGAAAATAGTTATCAGGCATGGAAAGTTTAACTAAGGCATGTTTTTGGTAGCGGGGCCGAGTATCGAAGTCTGATAGGATATGTTTGAGGTCTGTACGAGTGTCTTTTAGACTCGTAAGTAACTGGAACGAAAGATTTGGGTTCGAATGGGAGAAATTGATAAGTACGAATTTGGTCCCAAAGTTAACGGGTCTGGGTAATTTGCAAACACCGGGTCTATAATAGCTCTAGTTTATTATCGTATCGTACAAGATTGAATTTCAAGTGTTATATAATTAGTCGACGAAGAATCTTCTCTGTACATAGTAACAATGATTAGAACCAAGTTACGCGAATTCATTCGGCAAAGACTACAGTTTCCTGTGGCTCACTCTCTCAGCTGAAACGATCTCTTTTAATGATTCTATCATGATCCAATTAATCGCAAGATCTAAAAAGGTATATAAGCACTTACAATGTGTCACATATTTAATATTATATACATAGAACTGTACATTACACGATCGTTTCGTCAGTATCATTCTAAACAGCCAAGTGATGCTTAGTCTCTCCAGTGTTAGGATCTACTATGACTTTCTCCTTGCAAGGAGAAGAATTGCTAGTGGAGTTCGTGTCGCTAAACGGAAAGAACCTTCCGTCCGTGCATTCTTTAAACAGCAGCTCCGTAGGCTTCTGCTTCTCCTCCTTTCCGTTCGCGGCGATCTTCCTCATCGTCAATGTCAGGAGTTCTATGATGAGATAGGACTCCGGCTTGTAGAGTCTTGTGAAATGTAGTCTGATGTGATCTCCGATATTTTCGTCCTTCCTCGGTATGTAATCGCAATGGGGGCACGACGGGGTCATCCTCTCGATACCGTGCCGACGTTTGTGAGCGTCCATGGCATCCTTGTCGCAGGTTGAGAATGGGCAGCTCTGGCAGCGTAAGGTCTCTACCTCCTCGTTAGGAGCCAGCAGTATCCCCTTCTTTTGCAACAGCATCATAGATTGCTTGTCTTGATTCGAGGTCTGGGCTCCCCCGTAATTCAGCACCGACGATCCGTTTATAGCTGCAGCCGAGGCTGACGCACTCGACGATTTCAGCGTCTTTCCCGAACGAGACACCGACACCATGCCGTCGAACACCGTGTCGCTGTCGATGGTGATCGTGTCGTCCTCGAACTGCCTGCGCGACGCCTGTGCCTCGGCATTCGCCTGATGCTTCTTCAAGTGCTGGATGTAGTTGGCGTAGTACTTGACGGAATAGTCGCAAGTGTCGCAACGGTATCTCTGTTTCGCGCCGTGCAGAGTAAGATGGACCCTGTACTGCTCCCGCTTCTCGAACGCGGAGGGACATTTGTGGCACTTGTACCGTTTCTCCTTCAACCGTCCGTTCCTCAAGTAACCCGGGTAGACGAAGTTCGGATTGCCGCGCATGAAGATCCCGAACTGCGGATCCGGGGGTGGTGACAGACTCGCGGCCATCTCGGTCGCCTCGTTCTGTCGTCGATGGACCACCTGGTGCTTCACCAGATTCTGCGCGGTCTTGGAGGAGTAATCGCACTCCGTGCACTTAAATCTATTATTCGAGCCGTGCAGGGTCATGTGGTACTCCAGAGCGTCCAGCTTGAAGTAGCGGGCCGGGCATTTGGCGCAGGTGAACACCTGGTTCCCGGTCCGTTGATTCGGGTGGTTATCGAAGCTATTGCTCGAGGTCTCCGAGACCTCCACGACGATCCAGGCGACCGTGGTCGCCGAGTTCTCTGCGTCGTGGCTGCCTGCCTCGACGCAGGCCGTGGTAGGAGGCGGATACCTTTGCGAATAGCCGTACAGAGACAAAAGATACTTGGTGCGCTCTTGGTACTCAGTAGAGTGCGCCTTCTGATGAGCGAGGAGGTGAGCTGGTTGACGAGCGGCGTACGAACACCACTGGCAAGAGTAAGCCAGCTCCGTGGAATGGTAGCGCAAGTGGATCCTCAGCTCTTTCTCGCAGAGGAACCGCGCCGGGCATTTGCTGCAGCAGTGCACTAGTCTGGAGTCCCGTAAGTCAGGCTCCGAACCCAGCACGGGAGGATGGGTGAAGCCGAGGAACGTGGCTAGGTCGCTCAACTGCTGAGAGTCTGGCCTCCCGTCGTCCACCAAGCAGTGGACGGTGCCCAGGGACCCGGAATGCATGTCTGCGTGAGCGACCATCGCCTCCCGGCGCGTGCACGTGAAACTGCAATCCGTGCAAGCGATCACAGGCCCGTGGCTAGGGGCGTCGAGGTGCATGGTCTCGTGGTCGCGGACTTCGACGCGCCGCGAAGACACGAAGGGGCAGTGACGACACTTCAACATCTTCGCCAGGGTGCCATCTGGCCTGGACACCCAGACCAGCGGCGGCTCCGACAGTGCTCGGGTGTCCAGAAGCAACGGCGGTGGCGCGTTCGAGTTCTTCGAGGCGTTGGCGATGCAAGTGACGTTGTTCTGGGTGGTGATGTGGATCACCTGCTCCACAGGCTTCTCTTCCTTCATACGACTATTACCTGGCACGATGAAGAAGGCTTCAGTAAGCGGATCAGCTACATGCTTCGATTTAGAATCTTCTAGAAACTTACTGCCATCGCTGTTGGAAGCTTTACTTTTTGCGGGGGAGAAATTGTAGTCCATGTTCTGTTGGTGCACTACAGCCAGCTCCTCTCCGTGAAGCCTGACGTGCTCTAGAAGCTCTCTGAAACGATGTGGATAAATGAGCGTCTCTTGAAGAGATTGTGGAGCTAGTATCGGTAGTATAAATACGTACGCTTTTGTGCTAACGTAGTACGGACACAGATAGCATTTGAAAATCGCTTCCAAATTGGGGCGATGATGGACTCTGTGCATGGACAGAGTCGCCGCGTCGGGTGCGGAGAATGGACAGTCTCCACAGCCGAATGGGTTCTGTGGGCAAGCACGATTCAAATAAAAAGGAAGTAGATATGTTTACTGCGGGAGTAATGATCCAGTATATTGGTCCTTGCGTGGAACTTCTACAGAATTATGCGTATTTACACTATATGCAACTCGTATCTTTGGACCAAAATGCCAGATAGATTTACTCCCCGAAGCATGTCGTTCCTTTAAGAAATTGCGTACTTTTTCATCCACGTAGCGCTGTTCCGATTCATTATGAGACTTCACGTGCAACGATACGGTTTCCCTGTTGGAGTGTCTGAAGTTGCAACGCTTGCACTTCCACATAGTGCGCTTGGTCTCCTCTGTACTCGCGGCGCAAGCGGACCCAGCTGCCTCGCTCTGCCCGCTCGAGGAGATCAGATTGTTTTTCAGCAAGGACTGGCCTCGATTTCTAGCGGCAGCTTTGAGAGGAGGAGGCGGTCTCAGACCAATATTGATAGCATTAACGCCGTGGCTCCCATCGCCGGCGGACGTGATCGAAACAGGCGCAGCCGTGAGTTCCGGCGTCTGCAAATAGTCGTTGCTGTTCATTATTAGCAACTTAGTCGGCGGCTCGTCGGACGTGCTTTCCTCCACGCTATGCTCCTCCATGTTCTGATCGTCCCACGACTGTTGCTCGACCTAGAGGGAAACCAGAAACGGTCCGTTCAACGTTCAATTTGCCCTGCGCTGCACGTAAGCGTTACATTGCCGTTGCACAATGGAAAACAAACGTATTTCTTTTTCACTCTGCCTACGAAACGACTACTCGGCACACTGAGAGACTGTTTCCTCGCGCGGTGGAAAGAGAGAAGGAAGGAAATAAATTTTTTTTTGCAAAACAAAAGTCACCTTCGAGGTAGGGAAGATTCTTTCAGAAAGTTACCGTGCGTCGGTTGTGATTACTAAGAATATGCTTGTGATCGCAATATCAGACTGACATCATAACACCAATCAAGTGTCCAAGCGCTCTATCTAAAACTCTTCCATCATCAGCTTTAAAGATACATTTTACTCGTTATCCCGTGATCGATTCTATGGATCATCACTTGTGCTTGTCGCAGAGAGAGAGAGAGAGAGAGAGAGAGAGAGAGAGAGAGAGAGAGAGAGAGAGAGAGAGAGAGAGAAATGGAAAGAACTGCTTAAACGACCGACAACACAAAAAAAGGAAGCGATTAGCGTAAACAAAAATTGATCCGATTAAAAAAAAAATAAAGAGAAAGTTCAGTGCGCCTAGGAAGATCGACAAGCACCATGGCGCGTTTACGGCGGCTAACGGAAAGAAAACGGGAGGGATCTCGGCTTATTCTAAGGTGTGAAGTTTGTGCTTTCACCTGTGCAAGATACTTGTTATACTTGGAATAATTCCGTCGACCTGTCTCATCCGTCATAAGTACCCTGGCGGTCATATGAACTGGATCTTTAGCTGCTTTAAGTTTAATATGTTTTGTGATGTCCCATCGCCAGTTAGAGCGATACGCGCACAGGGAACACTCGAATGGCTTCCGATTTAAATGACCGACAATATGAACGTGAAAGCGACTTGCGGTGGACGCCCAAAATGGACAATGCGGGCATTTGAATACCCGTCGGCCGCTTGGATGCGTCGAGGCGCCTTCAACCTGACAAAAGATTTCAACCGGCTTTATCAAAGTTAAGCGTTAAAATACCCTCGAAAGCGCAAGGGGAGAACTACGATCTCGACTCTCAATAACATTTAAAGCACATTCTTAATAATAATAATAATAATAACAGTAATGATAATAAAAAAAAAGAGAAACAATATACATCGTCAGACATAAACAGCATAGTTGCATATCCGTAATGGAACAAATCCGGGTGGCTTCAAGCTGAACCAAGAACGTTCATTCTATGTGGGAATTCTAATGGCCGTACAACGTTGGCGGGGTGCTTTGCAATCAAATTGTTTGCGATCAGATCTGTCTGTTGACTCTCGTATTGCAATTAATTCGTATTCGTTCGTGTGCGTGTTCGGTACCACGGGTAATTACGTTTGCAATGTGCACGCGCCTCGAGTGAAAGAGTAGAATTAATTAATGTATTATTACTTCTGTAGAAGCATCATACCGATGATCCAGGGGAATTCAGTCCAGCGAGATTAACGTCCCAATCCGTTTGCGCTGGGAATGCGTATTCACCGCGATACGAGGTCACACGGAGCTCTGAACAACCCGTTAATTTTTCTAAGCTACTGTCTATGGACGTGTCGTTGCCCGTCGGGCGACAACACTGCACGTGCGCTTGCAGATCTGTGGAACTTTTGCAACGCCTCCTGCACGTCGGGCAACGCGTCGTGCCCACGGATACACTGAGAGCAGTGTGGTGCGTTCGCTTGTGACAAGCCAGCTCCTCCATGCTACTAGCTTTAAACGTACACCAGCATGTCAAATCGTTCGCGGTACTACTTACAGCCACCTCCGCACCTCCGTTATTAATCGTCGCCGACGTGGTAAGCTTTTCCTTCAGCTTATCAAAGAAGGACGCGTTTTTTTTTTCGAACAAATCTGCCGCGTTACTAGCATCCTTCTTTAAATTGCTGCCCTGCGGAACATTCAATGTGCATTCGTTAGACTGTTCTAGAAGCGACGAGACCTATTATGATTAAATAAGATAAAGGAAAGCGACTAACTTCTTTATTCCCGTACAACCTCGCTAGTTCCGTGTCTCTCGCGATTTGTGCTAGTTCCGGCCTTACCCTAACCCGCGGAACTTTTAGCAGCGTAGTGGAAAGCCCACTGGAGGTAGCGTTGTTCGATTTGGCAGGACTTAGAGGGATCAACATTGGCAGTGGTTTCCTGGATTTGTTCGGCGTAACCGGCGCATGGCACTCTGCTAGGTGGCGTTGCATTTCAGAGTCCCATGCGGTGATAAATTGGCAGCCTTTCTCTTCGCACTTCAATGCTATACACTCTGCGTTGGCTATTGCGCTCCTCTTGTCTTCTATGGAATTCATCGACTGATCGGAGAGGAACGAGTCTCCGGAGCTGAGGGACACCATCGTACTTCCAGATATGTGCAGCGCCTCTCTAAAGTCACTCGCACCTACCTGAGGTTAGGACAAACACAGGTGTTTAATACATCCTTAAAAGTAAAGCCATTCGTCGTATTACCTGATTGTAACGCTTAGGACTGTTTCGCGGTTTACGCTCAAAGGGTGTGCTAGATTTGCGGTTGGTGTGACCTACAGGAGGTTCGTGGTGATTGGTCTCGTGCACGGTCAAGCTCTGCCTAATGTCGGCTGTGAAATTGCAGGCCCTACACTGAAATGCTCCACCTCCCCCGTGATTCCGAGTGTGTCTGTCCAAATTCCACTGGAAAAGCATTATTCACCTTTGTTATTTCATTCCACGAAGAGCGCAGCTATCCGTGGAAGTTGTATTCACCTTGTACGGTGTACGAAAGTCGCAGGCATCGCACTTGATCATCGGCATAGAATGATACTTAACATGCTTCGTATAACGAGCACGCACGTGCGTTACGTAAGAGCATTTAGTGCAACGAAAGAACCTTCGTTTTAAATGGTGTACCCTTTGGTGAGTCTCAAGATCCCTCGAACTTAATGCGACATAAGAACACATTGAGCATCTGTTTCCAATATCGCGCACAAACTTTCCCTAAAAATCATTAGATGCTTTTTCGTTGGAAACCTTTTAAATGTAAGAACCTAATATAAGTAAAGGAAATATTTTTTTTTATGGTAAAAAGTAATTAATTTACTTGGACCACTTTAACGCTTTATTTCTATTCTCAAATTTGGCCACATATCCGAGGATTCAACGGCTTCTCCTTTGAAGGTCAAGCGGTTGAATCCACCATTTAATTAAAAAAAACCACCCGCCCTACTGTTTAACCACTATGTATATATCTAGTCCTTAGAAAAACTTCCCAAAACAACTGGTTCAAGAGTTGTCAAATCATGAATTATAATTCTTGAATCTTGCCCATCCAACAACTGAATGGAGACACCCACATATAAAATAAACACCCTGTATACAACATTATATTCCTCTCACAGCACAATATTAATTCCAATCCTTAAAAGACGGACTAAAAAAAGAGAGCAGATATCCTTAAAGAACCATAGTTACCACGAAAATTACTATGGTGCTTTTACCAAGAGCAAAAAAAAAGTGAAGACCAATGTCTGCCACAAGCCAATATCCGTTCGTTTATCTCGCTAATGTATACCTTTTGTTTGTGCTCCTTTTTCAGATGGTCGAGGTACGCCTTGAGGCTCGCCATCGGCTTGGACGGTTTGCACGTTTTGCACTCGTATCCCTGCGAGGTGCCCGAGCAGTCGAGGAGGTCGTCCGCCTCGTACTTGGGCTCGTCCCTCGCCAAGCCATCGTCGGCACTGTCCGTCACCTCCTCGGTGTCGTCCCGTGGCGAATGCCCCTTCATCACGGCTTCCCCGCGATCCTCTTTAAGGTTACCTTCTCTCCTCGGCTCCGTCTTAGTCTGAGGGGGTCGTGGGCGAAGCGCCCGCAGACGGGGCAGCCGTCCTGACATCTTGGAGGCTCGAGGCTGGTTCTGTCCCGCGTACGTTCCGCCGTGTCCCTGTCGCGCATCGAGATACACCCGTTTTAATTCCCCTCGACCTTCCCGAGCCCGTATCTCTCGGGGTGAAGGAAAGAAGAAAGAAAAGAACGGAAGAGGAGGAGAACGACCATTCACTTCTCCATCGGTCCGCGCCGTTCTCTCCGTCCCGATGACATTAAGGAACGTCTCCGCGACCACCTCGCTCTTCGCGATCACGGTTTACGCGTATCTCACGGGCGTCGCTCCAAAACGAAACAACGATCGTGGAAAGAGGCAGTCTCACGGCTTCGTTTCGAGCATAATGATCGCGAGGATGGTCCTCCCGTCGCCGCCGCGGCCTTTATCGAACCGCGACAGGAGAGCCTGGTGCACGCTACGGAAGTACGGAGCACAGTAGCGTACTCGGTGGTCGCGCGATCTAGAGGCTACGGGGCCGCCATCTTTTTTTTTTCGACTCTCTTCCGCCAGCGAAACTGCTGACGAGGAAGTCGTCCCGGCCGTTCCCCCGGAGGAATCTTATTTCCACGAGGATGCTATCCGAGATAAATACCGAGTGGCGGCCGATTGCGACACGATCCGCTGTTTCTCCGCGGCTCCGCTCAATGCCAATGGGATAACGATAAGAGAAACCTACTGGGGTCGTTAGTGCCTTATCCGCGCCACGTCGATTCACACGCGACCGTTTCATTTCTACGTTCGCAGGATCCTTACGATGCCTGCTGGAAATTTTATATTCTCAGTCAGAGCTCCTATTCCCGCCTACGCAAATAATTTCCCCTCTAACGTACGTGAAAAATGGTCAAGAAGATTTGAGAAATGCTCTGGTACGTTTCGTGTAACGTCCACTTGAGCGTGCTATTACACTTTACTGTACCTTCGCGGTTATCGACATTCGAAAAATAACTGGCACGCGACATTTACGCTCATAATTCGTTACGTCGCGCAGTAATTGCGCGCTGCGAGCAACAGCTTCATAGCCACGAGCATTCCGATGGAAAACAGCTCGGTTCGAGCGGCGGCAACTGATAGCTTCGGGCCTCGAGTATAATTATTCCCAATGGCTCGTCTTTCCTACTCCCCGACATCCGGTTTGCACTATACGACGCTCGATCACGGCGGGTCAACGTCAACGTTTACTAATCGCTCCTCGATAATGCATCTATATATCTACTTCTCCTTCATGCTTATCGCGGCGATCGTTCGGTCGTTCCTTTAAACATAAATGAAGGCCATATTGTACAATAATTTCCCTCCAATCTCAATGAGTAGGCCGACGAGAAAAGAAAGAAGTAGGTATAAACCGCGAGCGGTGCAGCAGAACGATAACACGAGAGGGACAGAGAAGGAGGAGCCGAGTTTACGGATTTCCGTTTTCCCCGAACGATTTCCGGTTTGCCAGCAGACGGCGGATAAATCATGCGTCCCGTCGCGTCGCGTCGGTCGAAGAACAAACCTCGAGCAGTAGGTTATCTTCCGATCGAGCGACCGTGGATATCGAGGCCGTTAAATAATCCACGGAGCCATACAGCCAACCAGAAGGAGGTGCACCGGATTTATCATCGCGCGACGCCTCACGATTCCCGACGCCCGTGAAAATCGGATACGCGCGTTTGTACCCTAGCCTCCCTCCCTCTCCGACCCCTCTCCGTCTCTCTCTCTCTCTCTCTCTCTCTCTGTCTATATCCCTGGCTTTATACCACAGGGCTGGCCTCCGTCCCTTGCGAGTTGCGTTACTCCCGACGCACCCGGTGATTCAGAAGCCCACGGACGTTTTAAAGGCAGGCGGCGGCCCAGCGAGCGGACCCGGAGGATGGATGGTAGAAAGACGACGAAAGACAGAGCGAGCCAGGCCTCTCCCTCCTCTTTCCACCGACTCGGACAGGAACGGTGGCGATGCCGAAGTAGCGCAGGTCGGGCGCCATCTGCAATTCCAATTCTGATTCTGATTTTCTCTGGTATCCACGCACGGTCCTCGCACGCCCCCACCTACGCTGGCCTTTCCTGCAGCCCCTGGCCAGGGAACAGGAGGTGAAAGCGGGGAATGGTGTTTCTTTTCCATTTTAAATTGGGCCGAGGAACCGCGAGGGTTTTGCGAGGGAGGAGGGAAGGGATTGGGTACGATTGAATTACTCCGCGAAATAGTACTCGATACTCTTTATGTCCGTTGGCTTTTATTCGCAGTCGCTGCGTGGAATCGAGGGACACATCGTTGGGCGCGTGGAGCGCGAGCCCCGCCGAGGAGTATTGCAAAAGGGCTCACGGCTTCGATGAGTGCTCTAAGTACTCGCGTCTATAGTTATATCGTTACGAGACTTTGTAGAAGATTGTTGAATTTTGTTGACCGCGTTTGTCCATCAATCGTTTTAGTTCCCCGTTGCAGGGAGAGCGTTCTTAACCAATTAGACGGTTAACAGGTTAAGAGATGGCTGCTCAGAGTGCCCGTACTGTACTCTTCGTATCTTGGACATGTCTCAAGTTCGTTGCTGTGTGTACAGTTAGGTAGTATCGTTCGAGATATGCAGCGCAACCTCGATGAACACTGTGCCTCTACGATCACGTTGCTTTTTAGAGGAGAAGGAACCGCTAAGAGCATTTAGGTTTCTAATCGCATTGGCGTAGGCCTAGTCGCGCGAGCATAAAGCAGCGGCACGTGCTCGCCGTGCGCGGTACTCTGTAGTACTTTGCACCGCAGTGCAGATGTTACCGTCGTTTCGCAATCTCCATTGCTGGAGGGATCGATCCAAGATCAGGCAGAAAAACACACCGCGTGGAATGTTTACGTTACGGCAGCAAGCTTGGGCGATGGCGACACTTTAAGCGGCCGAGCGTGAAAAAAGAGTAAATACGTTGAGTCACGTTAGCTTTTTACCTGAACGGTAAATAGCAACGCGGGTTTTTGTCAAATTCCTCCATCAGTTCTCCGCCATTGGCGTGTTACTACGCCGATGGTCAAGAATTGACCCATCCGTTTGATCTAGGGATATTTCACACCACTGCTCGCTGCAATGTAGCCTTCAACAGGTTTGCTGTTTAACGGTATACACGAGAGAAAGATACCTTTATTTAACGAACCACAGGCACTTCCCAAGCTGTAATGAAACGAGTAAAGGAAACGAAGACTGTTAACCCAACCACTGCGTTGATCAGCTTACACCCGGGCTCGGAAACACTTCTGATAATCTTTGTAACGCATAAACGTAATAAAATAATCAATAATAGAACTGCACCGTTGCTTGGCATCGTTATACGAATTACAAAACCTCTGCCCAAGGCCCGGAGACAGGAAGAATGCAAGTGTCACAAATAAAAAAAGATATCTCAACGTTCTACATTACCAACGGCCGCTGCGTAAGCGTGGAACTCCACTAGGTGGATATGTTGTTTTTTATCCGTGATATAAATATAAACTGTTCACAGCCTTATTTATGCAGAACATTATTATGCCGATCAGTACGATTGCATAATGAATTGCGATGAATGTGTAAGAACACTGGGAACTTACGATGCAATGGAATGAATAATGAATTATTTAAATTCGTTTATGCAGTGATCTACTGTACCGACCGCGTCGATAGCACGTGGCATAGGCCGGTTTGGATCCGGAAATTCGTTCGAGTTAACAGGAAAGTAGGGTGACGTAGGAGCTTAGCGATGGGTGGAGTACGCGCTTGCGAGAGAGAGAGGGAGTGTGTGCGACGAGGATAGCGATAGGTGGCGTATCACTGACTTTGGTTATGTAAGCCTGATACTTTTTAGCTCCTGGTAGCAAGAGTGCGTGATGCGAGGAGGTGGAGATTAAATTGAGAGGGCATGCTATTTAAAAAAACATAGATACTTAAAACGCGCGATTTCTTTGATTCATAAATGTCGCAGATAGAATGGACTTTGTTATTAGTCGATAGTAGGCAAAAGTGTAGAAATTGTCTGTAGGAAATGCGTAATTCATATAATATGATGAGAATTCGCTAAGATGGCTTTATGTTCATTGTACCTGGGGAAAAAGTGTTACTAAGTAATTAATTATAGTGGGAATCGTGAGAAATGTAGCATAAGAAACTAGTCAGGGGTTTGCATTGTAATATAGAGCAGCAAAAGTGCATGAATTAGTTTTTAGAACATGCATAGTTAATGAAAAAACATGGGCGATTAGTCAGCACGGCTTTGCATTTCTCCTGAGTTAATAATTAATTAATTGCAAACAAGATGGTAACAAATATCATATGGGAAAATAGTTAAGGGTCTATATTTTAAAATGGAACTCTAAAAGTACATAAATTATTCCTGCAAACAGATAATTTAATCATTTTCCGTGGTCGATGAATGCAAGAGACAAAGAGGTTATGTGCACAAACATACAACTTTCTTATTTAATTGTTTACATGCAAACTGAGGGTAGAAAGATCTAGAAGAGGCTCTGGAGATCATAATGCAACCATTTTTAATTACAAAATTGACCAGTTATTGCCTCGAAAAGCGTTTTGAAAATTTTGTTCGAATCGTAGACACGCAAATTCTAGCGGCGAAAGGGGTGAATTAAAACGGGCGTTTAAACACGTCCACTGCCAGTCTGAAGGAAGGAAATAATTTTATTAAGCCTGGCGTCGGCGTGTTTTAACGCTCGTTTTAGTTCACCTTGTCGCAACCATTTACGTCTCCATGATTCGATAAATTTTCAAAACGCTATTTCAAGCAATACATAAACAATCTTGTAACTAAAAATACTTAGGTAATTATCTCCGCAGCCTCTACTTCACCTCTATAACTTCAGTTTGTATATAAACAAACAAATAACAAAAATCCATGTTCGTGCACATAACCTCTTTGCTCCTTACATTCATCGACCACGGAAAATGATTAAATTATCTGTTTTGCAGGAATAACTTTTATACTTGTAGGCTTCCATCTCAAAGTACAAACCTTTGACTACTATCGCATATAATCTTTACGTTTCTCTCATAATAAATTATTTATCAAGAATTCTCGGGTAGGGTTACAATAAACAATACTTTTTTTATTCAACGAATTACGAATTTTATACAATCTTTAAACATGCATTCGAAAATACAAGTCTCCAACAATTTGCGATAACCTTTATCTCTCTACTTTATGCAAAGTTGAATAATTATCATATTTTTACACGAAAGTCATCATCTCCATCTCGATCTTACTTTGAATTTGCCACACAATGCCGGCTATTCTTCCAAGTGGCTAAAAGTCACGAGTAACAGAAGCGCAGGATGGCGGAGGTGGCAAGTAGGGGGTGGGGGTCAGCAAGCGAGGCATTCGGTTCAAGGAAGTTCAAAGCTGTCGACTCTAGATCATCGTGTTCCGTGCTCTCCTTGCCGCCAAACTTTCTTACCCTCAATGCCACATTAACAATTAAACTTTTCTTTACCATATATCATCCCCATTCAAAGCAACATTTCTCCATCCCACAAATCTCAATTAACGTGACCGATAATAAAGATTCGAAGCCAGAGTCGGTAGAAAGTGGCGACGTTCACGCCGATTGGTCGGCGCGCGACGCGCTCCGCACGCCCGACGCGAAAACCTGCGAGTCTACAGTTACATAACCTATGACTTACTAATAGTGGCGATGGCGTTTTATGGTCTGTGTTCCTTTGTGAATAAAAAGTGTCGTTTTCGTGGTATTTTCTATGGGAGGCCGGTTTATTGATGCGACTTTCGTGATCGATAATAAGAAAGCGCGCGGACGAGAAGCAAACAGGAGAGACGAAGCTTGGAGGGAAGATCGTGGACCACGGCGTGCACGAGAAATACATGAGCTCCCGCTTCCGAGGGCCGGCGAACATATTTGCCTCCGGCGGCAAATGTAATATTTCGGCGAAGCGGTGGGAATAATTCCGTTGGAAAGAGTCGCCTCGCTGTATGTGATCCACTGTGGTATGTTTTATACTTCGTAGCGCCAGATCCTCGATAAATTATCGCGATCACATGACGTTCCCGCCGTAACCTTCCATGCTTGTTGTAAACACCGTGCCGTTATATAGGGTGCCCTTGAATTTCGGTTCGAACGTTTCCTCCACCTTAGTATGAGGTGTAATATTTTTTGAAACTGCGTTTGACCCGAGATTCAACCGGGAGAGAAGGCAGCAGGATTTCTCTCTGAATATTTCTACTAACGCATTTTCATTTTCAGCATATTGTGAGTACTAGCTTGGTAACGATGTCTGAAACTGGAATGAAAGGAAGCAGTGAGATGGAAAGCCAGGATACGTGCTCCGAGAGCTTGGAGCAATGTAAAAGCTTGAATAATACGGTGGGTAGTAGTACGAACGAGAGTCAGGATTTCCATCTCGTGGATCTTGACGAGGAAGGGTTTTCGGATAAATCAGTGGAGGTACCTAAAGAAACGCAAGCCGAAGATGTATCATCTTCATGCTTGTCGGATAAAACGGAGGCAATCAAGGGCGGGATAGAGGGGACGGTAGAGGTTGATAAGGGAACCGAGGCTGATGTAGGGAAAAAGAAGTTTTTGGGTGAAGAAGACGCACAAAAAGTAGAATCGTCCGCAGTAACAGAGAACGAAAGTGGAGCTGGCGATGCTGGCAATTCAGAAAATAAGAGCAAGCATTCGGACGAGGAGGAGGAAATAGTACAGTGCACACCACCGGAAGTATATTCGCCATCTAAAAAGCAGGCTCCTAGTACCCCTGCGACGTCACTGCTGAAACGTAAAGCAGGATCATTCGACGAGCCACCGACAAAGATTTTAAGAACTTTGTCTAGGGAGGATGCATCTGAGAAGAGAGAGCTTGAAGAAGAAGAGAGTTCTCACTCCTTCAAGTCTGAGGATTCGCATCAGGAGTTCCCTAAAAATTGTTCTGACAAAAGCATCATAATAGCAGAAACTCAGGACGCAGCGGAAGATGAGGATGTAGAAGCCACGCTAGAAAAGCATTCAAAGGACGAGGAGGAGATCAAGGATGGGAAGGTTTCTGAGTCGCAAATTAAAGATTATGAGATGGATAAGAATGAGAATTTTAATGATGCATCGAAAATGAATGATGCTATAACAAACAAAGAATCTAAAGAGAAGACTTGTGACATGAAAAATGTTCCACCTTCTAACGACAGCAGTTCTTCGCCAGTACAAACAGCGGAGAAGGACAGTACAGCTGCGTCTAAAGCAGTAACAGTCGAAGCAGCAAAGTCAGACATAAATAATAAGAATTCAGACAGCTTAAAGCCAGCTGGGGATAAAGACACCAAAGTAGCGCACAGTGAGAAGACAGAAGATAAAGAAAATGGTATTGAATCTGCAAGACATACTGGTTCGGAGCAAAAAGGTACCGAAGCTCAAGAGACATCAATGCCTAAGAAGACGGCAAACGAGTCTCATTGTACTATGAACTCTACAAATACTTGTAAGTCGAGGAATAGCATAGAAGTTATATACGACCGGACAACAGTTCAGGAAGTTAAGTCTAAATGCAAAGAAATAGTCGAAATTGACGAGGACGGGGAGAAGATCGTACTAGATTCCTCTCAAGAAGACTCCGATTCGAAACCTGAGAATAAAAATGTTCTAGACAATACAAAGGCTGAAACCATATACAAAAGCTGCTACGATAGTAAAAGCAGCAGTGACTTTAGTTATAAATCACTAGAGCACACCAAAGAATCGTCCATTGACTCCATGAGATCCAGTAGCAAACTCGTGAATGGGAGTACCGAGTCGAAAAGATGCGACACTGATAGTACAGCTAGTTTGCAGTCCGACACATTTAGCGATATACCAGCTGTGCTCGAAAAAGCGGATAGCAATATTGCTACATTTGTACATAATGTAAACAAGCAACACAAACCAGTCGCCTCTGTGTCTAAGGATAATGATCATGCTGATTTGTTAAGCGTAAGCGACCAGGAGCCCGATGTTTATATAGTGGATGATAAGAATAAATCAAATCTGAATCACAGTAATTCTTTGGCGAAAGCTTTGCAAGTGGAGAAGGAAATTGGTATATATGTTAGAATGAAGTGCTTACTGCACGTCGACGAAGGTACAAAAGAATTCCTCGGTAAAGAAATCACTGGTGTACAGTGCGAGCCTATCACAGAACCCACTTTAATACGGCAGAAGAATAACGACACTTCTACTTCGTTGGCAGACATATCCGGGAACGATAATAAAGATGCGTCCCCTGGATCGGTAAACAGCAATCCACAATTGTACCCGTTGAATCCTTCCTCTAGGCTCTCGTTCGCGTCAACGATCAGTTCTTTGAGTTCTGGATCCAGTGCGGCATCACTGGCAGCGAAGCTTGCAATGAGGGATAGTACGCATTTCTCATTGCCACGAGCACCTGCGAAGCATGCAAAGAAGCATGCTCAAGACTTGCAGTCATTTAATGATAAACAAGCAATGGACGAGGCATACGAACGTCTCACTAAAGAATGGCAGAATAGCCACCTTCTTACGACAACTATTCTGAACTTCGCGAACACAGAGCTTAGCGGAATCGATACACACAATATTAGCAATGAAAGGATAGACGACCAGCTACAGAAGATTCGCTCCTCTACGCCAGAGGTCCCGCAGGAAGTTCAGGCACAGACTCCTAAAAGTAGCAAAAAGAGTAAAGCAGTCAAGAGGCCGCGCAGCAAAAGCACTAAGCTGGATAATCAGGCTAATGGATTAAACAAGGATTCTGTGAAAATAATGAATCCTACGGAAAGCAGTAATACACCAAATAGGAAGAAAAATAAAATAGAACATTCAGACAGTACCCCTGTCATTGTAGAACTTCCAAAGAAATCATTATCGCAAGCAGAGGATGACTTAATTGGGAACACTGTTTTCGCCAAATGGTCTGACAATAATTATTACCCTGGTACAGTTATTGATAAAGTAAAGGCGAAGTATAAAGTAAACTTCTACGATGGGAAAAGTAAAGTACTTATAGAAGACTTTGTTATAACAATACCACAAGTTTTAAAAGAAGGTCTGTCCGTGTATGCCACCACTAAATCCGATGACTATGGGTCATGTGGTATAATCACCAATGTCCAAACTGTAAATAACGAAGTGTATTATACAGTAGAAACAGACGAGGGGGAGAAATTGCAGGTTCAAGTGAAAGACATCTTTCTGTCTTCCGATCAGGCTCAGGTACTGAAAGAGGAGATCGGTTCGGAAACCAAAAGCGTCCCATCTACGCCGAAACATTTATCCCAAATCACCTTAGACAATATGGTGGATGGTAAGAGGCGTTCTAAACGAATCAGCACCCCTGTCTTCTCAACTCCCAAGAGCAAATTAATGCATACTCCGAGTAGAAGTGCAGCGGAGCCATCTGTTTCTGGTATCGCTTCTACGGCTAAGAACGAGAAGCAGGAACTTTCAGAAAGCGAAGGCACTTCGAGCGATTCAAATGCCTCTGTAAGAGAGGAAACATCGCTTGGTGTGCAACCGGAGATAATTGGTACTCCGTACGAGCAGATCGTGAAAGGGCCACAAAATCGAATTAAAAGTAAGTCTAGAAGCAAGAAGAAGACAGAGGACGAAGAGACCATTGCAACTTATGGCCCAATACCACGCGGAGATTCCAATCTGTTCAAGGGCATGTCCTTCATTCTCACTTGTGCACCGTTAGAAACTATTGATCGATACCAAGTCGACAACAAGGATTATAGTTCAGATACGGGAACGGAGAACGAAGAGGACTGGGTAAAGAAGGCTTTCATAAGAGACAGATTGACTAAACAGATAGAAGCTGGTGGTGGTAAAGTTTATACAGACTTCAATGAGATACCGCAAGGAGAGTACAAAAGTACGAAATTGATAACAAATGTGCCAAATACAACTGCGAAGACTCTGTTATGCCTCTCAGTGGGCATACCTGTGTACAATCACAATTGGATTATAAGGTGTTGTCAGGAGGTATGTATTGCAGCTGAGCATAATTATTCTTTTATGTTGTATGTATGTATAAAAAAATGTTTCTAATTTCCCCAGGGAAAAATCGTGAATCCGGCTGAGGATGAATTACCCACAGGATGGAGTTTGGACAAACAATCATACGTCGAGATGTTCCGAAGATCCAGCAACAAGCCATTGACCCAAGTTGTCGTAATAATTCCAGTTGTAGAGTCCGAGAGACAGTTCATCTCATTTTGGCGTCAAATATGCGAAAATATAGGTGCTGTGGTTTTACTACCCGACAAGCCAGGTACGGAGACTTCTGGAGAAAGGCTTTTGTTTAAGAAAATTAGAGATTCGTGCTACATAACTGTATTAACTTTCAGATCCGATGGAAGGGTTCGATGATGGAACAGTAGTTCTTACGAACAGATCCTGCCCATCCTGGGCCGTAGAAAGAGCCACCGAGCTACAGATTCCATTGCTCTCCACAACATGGGTGGTTCAGTGTTTGATAGAAGGCAAAGTATGTCCATACAATTCACAAATACGTTATAAATATAATTATATACAGAATTAGATACATTGAAACATCGAGAAACTACATGCGTAAGGTTTAACGCAGGTGAGATGTCCTGCCCTTATAGATTGTGAAGTTTTTAGTTATACCTTATTAATCTGGACAGATTTGGTAAGGTGGAATATCATTTGTTTAAACAGTTATCGATTACAAAGTACTAGGTACTTTAGAATATTGCTTTCGTAATCACCGACAGTTCTGAGCGTCCGCTCGTTGCCAATGTCCCGCTGGAAAACTAAGTTGTAACAGTAAGGCTGGTTTGATTTCGACAAAAAACGTAAGCGTAAAGTTGAGCGAAAAATATCGAAACATATTTTATATAGGAGCATTGTGTAATTGAATAGATATCTGTGTACAGGTTTCACTTTCTTGCGACTACTCGTGCAAAACCTGAATATGCTTATCACGGTACGATAATTGCTTATCATAAAGTCGTA
The DNA here is from genome assembly GCF_050908995.1 of Andrena cerasifolii. Lineage (NCBI taxonomy): Eukaryota > Metazoa > Arthropoda > Insecta > Hymenoptera > Andrenidae > Andrena > Andrena cerasifolii. The sequence goes on from NC_135123.1 coordinate 9,208,221, forward strand.
GCGTTAGAATTTTGTAAGATTTTGTATAAATCAAATTCTAAACCAGGAATCACTTTTATAAAGGACGAATTGTAATTTTACGCAATTATAAATATATCATTGCTTACTCTATTCATATTACTATAGATAAGTTTAGTGCGAACCAAATAGCAACGTACAGCATTGTCAAGTTATTTTTATTAATCTTCTTTTCTTTTTCTTTCTCCGAGAAGCTTAAAGATTAGCAGGTACGATTAGGAATCCAATAGTAATTCATATTTACACGAACGATGTAAATAACTCAGTCCATTGTCTCTTTTCGCATTGGCATGTTCATGATAATCAAACGATGCATTTAGTTACATAAGGAAGATTACATCTTAGGGGCAAATTTTCCAGAGAATTGTCAAGCTTAATGTTACGCGAATAATCATTGTCTGTTTCTAAAAGGAAACGTTTATGTGGAAGACACTCGTGCTCTCGTAATAATATCGGGAACAGGCAGTTGCTGTAAGGAATGTTTCGAATTTGGACGAGACTTACGGCTTTGGATTGAAAGTTTTGCCTAAGATTCCTTAATCGAATCCATTAGGATTGTCTCGATCGGGCGCGCATAGAGGATACTGAACAAACTTGTAATTGTATATCAAAGCTAATAATGGATGGTATATCCTGTAAATATTTTTTTACGTGAAATTGTAGTAACAGGTCATAAAATCTATTTACATTACATTTCTATGTACTGGATATATATCCCCATTTGATGAGAATTTATATCTTTCATTACTTATACATAGCGGGTATATGTTCAGTAAAGAAGGGAAAAGAACGGAATATCAAACGAGTTGCCTATAAATACTTCAAACTAAGATAACGCTAATGACTTTTTAATTGAGAGAGATACGCCGCGGGGTGTACCTTGATGATCGTTTTCGACAGTTTCCGTGATTAACTTACAGAATGATTTTCTGTTCAACCAAATGTCGATGGAACGACAGAAATGTATATGGCAAGTGCACATGTGCGAATGTGTGTATATAGGTGAATATATATATGCGTATACTACAAATTTTATTATGTAAGATGTAGCTATTATGTAAAATGTTTTTGGGGACAAAATACAGTGACATATTTTGGCAAAAGTTTCTTCTTTGTCGTTACGAAGCTGGTAGCGTACAAGGATCTGCATTAGCATTCAAAATAATGTACAGCATTCTTTGAGTGTATGTACAAACGATTTAATAAAATAATATATATACTTTTCTTTATTTTAAGGATTGTACCAGTCGAGAAACAGTAGAGAGAACGACATAACCAGCAGAAAGAAAAGTGTCCACACTCTCAGTCCCGCTTTCCGTTGAATGGCTTGCCTAATTTGTTCATTGGCATCTTTCACGTTTTCCGTCGACCCAACAACTGTCGTCATCAAACGATCTAGATCTTTGTCCTGGTCTAAGACCTTTTCTGTTAATATTTCTTGAAGTTCAGCTATGTGCACCACCTTGCTTTCGATCTGCTTCACCTCCTCTACGATCGTGTTCAGCTCGTTGTACAACTGTTCGTTCTCTGCTTGGAACAGCTGAATGTCTTCGGGCGACATTTCCTCTTCGTACATCAACGTATTAACATCTCCATTTATCTCCTGTATCTTCATTGGACTAGAATCATTGGAAGTGGACTTATTCTCTTTGTCTTCCGCTTTCTCGCCAGCATTCAAGTTAGATTTCTTAATCTCATCTTTCAACCGTCTAGCAGGCTTAGATTCTAACTCCAACTTGGCAATCTTTCTAATCTCCATTGCCCTCTTCACGCGCATTGCCTTCTGTTCGGAATAAATCTTGCATACGTTCTTCAGATAATCCTCAATTAAAAGCAACATAATTTCCCTGTGCTCTAGATTCTGCGGAGAGACTTTAGAATCTGCTATCTCTCTACGTAACTCTTTGATCAGCTGAGAACAGGTGCTCATTATTTTCTGTGCCCCGACATCTATTTCGTCTCTATCGGCGTCCCTCATGCTCGGCACATTGGGCAAATAGTTTGAGAAGTTTAGGTACGCCTTGCGGTTCTCTAATAGGAATTCACGCAGCTTTGAAATCTGCGCGACTACGCCTCGAGCTTTTATGGAGAATGGACTTTTGTTCCTTGACTTCTTTACATTCTGCGTAGGGCTCGCAAGTCCGAGATCCTTGATACGAAGACTTATCGTCTTCACGCTGGCTTTAAATAGCAGAGTGACGTCCATTGTCGATTCTTGTCCGAATTAACTTCTCTGTATAGCAATCGGCATACTAGCGGAGTCTTAAAGCTTCTTATTGGTAATGCAGCCAGTTGCGAGCGTCTCAAACGAAATGGTAAAATGCAACATGGAATGGACGTATAAAAAATATGTTTCCTCTAACAGAAATTATCAATGGTGTTTTATAATGTCAGTCGTGTTGTATTATGATGCATCCCAGCGTGTATTTAACCTGAAAATACACTGCTTAGAAATATACCATCAAAGTTTCACCGTTTTAAGAGTCGAATGGAGTGAAATAAGAATCCTACCATTGTTAGAACAAGAAATTAAAACAGACATATGTATAACGTCACAACAGATTTTTCTGTGCGATTCATCTGTTACAACTTGTGCGACGGGTTAACTCCCACAGTGGTAATGTTATAACGAAACGAACTAAATGTGCTGCGTCACTTTCAGAATAACGATTAATATTATACATAAAAGTAATTTCTTATGTGGAATATAATCGTCGATTTGCATCTATAAATGGTCCTCTGCCATTTCTCCGCGGTCCTCGATACTTCACGTGTGACGGAATATGCGCAAATTGATGATAAACGCAGGACGGATAAACTGCAAGGAGTTACATTTTTTAAACATGAAATATGCAGAGGATGACATATTCAAAATCAAATAAGTTCGGAAAGGAATAATTGTAGTTTATTTTGAAAGAGACATAATGCATTGTTCTCATGAAGCCTAATTGGCGATATTATAGTATTTTGAGAGAAATGTTGCGTAATATTGGAATTGCTTTAATTTCTATAAACTTCCATTTATTTTTAATAAATGGGAGGGGGGAATGAACGAAAGTACTGTGCAGAGTTGGAAAGGTGATTAGCGGAAGGAATCTGATACGACTGGTTATATCCAGTTATATCCCGAAAGTCCCCGAAGCATTGCCTGTTAATTATTCGCTGACGTGAAAGCATCGAGGAATTTTGAATTCGCGCGTGATTGCAGTTCTTAAGAACCGATTTTCAACGAAATATGTTGCAATTTTCTGAATTTTCATGAGGATTCTCAGTGCGAATCTAGTGATCCTCTAGGGAGTGATCGGAACAACGTGTATCGTCGCTGATGGGTTGCCGCGATTTTGGAGCAAAAGCGGAAGTATACAGAGAAAGAAACTGTAAAAAAGAAAGAGACAGAAATACTGACGGAAAGAGATAGATATGTTTATTTCCGGTTTTGCTCCAAGATGGCTGCGGTTATACCGATCACTCCCTAAAGGATCACTACGCGAAACTAGAGCATTCAAGAGGTGAGTATGCGTATCCGCCATATTGGATCCTCCGGAGACAGAAGATTATTTTATTACATTTAAGTATATATTTGGTTTATAAAGCGAATTTGACTCAAAAAGGCGGGTACTCAATAATCTTCTCTCTTCAGAGGACCTAATATAGCGGATGCGCATACTCATCTCTTCAGTGCTCTAGCGAAACAGTACGACAGCGTCATCTGTGAGCGAACCTGCAATTAATTATTAAAGGGAATACTGTGTAATAATATCAGGAAAGACAATATGTTGGTCCAACATCAATCTGACGTGGACGAACTGTTCGACGTGAAAAATAACTTTTTCATCGGCAATTATCAACAATGCATCAACGAAGCACAGAAACTCAAGGTTTATGTCTCTCTAGAATATTTATTACAAGCATCAGCTGTATCAATTATGATATACTAACTGTAAGGTATTCCCTTACCATCATAGCCATCTTCGCCAGAGTTGACAATGGAAAGGGACGCCTACCTGTACCGCGCGTACATAGCGCAGCGGAAGTTCCGTGTTGCATTGGATGAAATTAATGGTTCATCACCATCGGAGCTGCAGCCGCTTAAAATGTTGGCGGACTACTTCGCCAATCCTAACCGTAGAGAAGCGATAGTAACAGATTTACAGCAGTCAGCGAATCGTGGCAATCAGGATAATCCAAACTTCCTCATCGCCGCTGCGACTATTTACTGCCACGAGAACAATCTAGAGGCGGCCCTTACGCTGCTTAATAACGCGAATCATTTAGAATGCTTAGCGTTGAAGTTAACTATATATCTGAAAATGCATCGAGTAGACCTCGCGAAGAAGGTATTGAAACAGATGCAGGAAAGGGACGACGATGCCACTTTGACGCAGCTAGCACAAGCGTGGATAAACACGAGTGCTGGAGCGGATAAGTTACAGGACGTCTACTACATATTTCAGGTATAAAGTAACATTTACTGCTGGAAGTAACGGGTCTTTGAGGATCTTTTAACGATATCGGTTGCATTATATTATTTTAGGAAATGATAGATAAATATTCGCTCACGAGCATGATGCTAAATGGGCAAGCTACTTGCTTCATTGGTCAGGGTAAATACGAAGAAGCCGAAAGGGTTTTACAGGAATCCCTGGAGAAAGACAGCAACAATCCAGTCACTTTGATTAACATGGTCGTCCTTTCGCAACACCTGGGGAAGCCCAGCGAAGTTTCCAATCGCTACTTAAGTCAGTTAAAGGAGTCGCACGCGGACCATCCATTCGTTAAAGAGTATTCCCAGAAAGCAATGGAATTCCAGAGGCTCGTGAAACAGTTTTCGTGCACCTGAACGTGTTACACTGAATCACAGCATTTATAAATCCCTTGAAACACGAGGATCAAATGTTATTGTAATAATATAAATTTTAAATATAAAGCACTTTGCAAAATGTGGAGTGTTCTCGTAGCATATATACTTATCTTTATTCTTTTCAGAACAATGCTACACTAGGGTGGCTCTTATTTACTCTTGGTAAATTTTTTTTTAAAAAAAAAATCCGTGTAAAGTTTGAGCTCGATCGGATAACGGGAAATGGTGCCCCTGGGCCCTTAAACATTTAAATCATTATTTAACAGCTCGCGAAGTCGATTTTATATAATATTCTCCAAATTATTGATTAAATAAACAAATACGTCAAACAAAAGTTGTAGATCCGGACAAGGAGTATCTTTTATGTTCTATTACTTTTTCTCGTGCGACAAAATAAAAAAAGAAACTTTTCCTCAAATATTGAAAGTTTAAATGCTTCTAGAACACTTTTATTTATGAAGGCGAACAAAAAAATGCAATTTTTATTTTCGAGGACTATTTTTTAAACATTTAAGGGGGAGCATAAACCGAAATATGCGAAAAAGATCACCCTTTTCCGTTATCCGATCGAGCTCAAACTTTGCACGGATTTTTTTTTTAATTATTTGGAACTATTCTGGAGGGTACACCGAAGAAAATTCAAAAGTCGAAAATAAGAGCCACCCTAATGCTACACGCATGTTGTTTTATATAAAATAGGATAAAAATATAAAACTTCGATTTTTATTGCGTTATGAAGCGCGGAGCCAGTGGAGCAATGGGGTTTAGCCCGGAGCAGGTGCGGAGCCGGAGCACGGAAATCTTCCACTGTTCCAGATTTTTTTTATTATTTGAATTTCCTTTTTTTTATAAAAGCAGATGAGTGAAACTTTTTTAAATACTAATTCTCAATTTTTCATCATTGATAAAATACTACATGCAAACGTTTTTCTCGGAGCATGAAGCGGAGCTGGAGCAAATATTCTTATATCGGAGCAGAGCAATTAAAAAATTGATCTGCTCCAATCCCCTGGTTACATGCTCCCAGTAGGAGGAGTGAGGGAAGCAGTGCAGCGCCTGCTCATGCGCAGTGCGATTAAACGAACATTCATTTGCATCGTCCACTTCGCTGCTGTTCGCTGCGGCGCGACACGTAGGACTTATATCGCTATGTCGGTACGGTAACGAACATATCTAAATGATTTCTCTTCTCGAAATCGATATTATACACGTGGGTTTCAGTTTCTGACAAGTTGTTTTAATTGTGCAGGGACGATAGGCATATTTTCCAATGGCTCCCCCGGTAAGTCCCGACCCGATCCCCGTGCCTCGCCATCTAACGTCGTGTTTTGTAAATGTCTAGTGTCAAGCCGAGAAACGTCTATTACGTCGGGGAAGAATTCGAAAATTTAAACGGACGAGTTTAGTAGTTAGCCGGAATGCGTTAAAACTGTGACAAGGAACCCCGTGCGAACCCCAAGGACGCGGCTGCCGTGGGGAATAGTAGCCGTTATCGAGGACCGGGAGGATCGTGTCCACTGGCTCCTGGCGGGAGATACAATCGCGTCGAGCACAATTTTAAAACCGTCGCACCGTCGCTCCTCTGGTAATGTAATTGGAGAACTGGAAACGGAACGGGGCATTTTCCACACTCGCGGAATATCGTATTAGATCGAACGTGGATCATCGCAACATGGCGACACGAGATAGGTACACGATTCACTTTGCATTGCGCTCTTTGAAATAACGATGAATCCGATGTTTGGCCGTGCATCCTGCCCCGCGTTGCTTTCCGTCGCCGCCGACGGTCGCCGATCCCTGCGGTTTTTCGATTCTTTGGCCGCCGATGTTTCGGGCGTTATTCAGTCGACAGGTAGTTTTTTTTCTCGTGCAGTACTCTTTCGAATGTAACTGGCTGACGCCGTGCGTGGTACCCAAGATCATGTTCCGCAGACAATTTGGAGTCCCTTGTTGTGATCGAACGTAACCTAACATATAGAACAGTACCCTGTACCCACAATTTGGGGATCCGCCGATCCATAGAATCGTTAACGGGATTCTGAAGCTTTGCTATGATTTCAGGAACGCACTTTGTAAATCGTAAAGCCGCACGTCACTTGGAGAGTTTGGGAACCGGCAGCTCCGGTAACGGGAGCACAAGTTGCTAGCGAAAGTGTTACTCGCCGTGGGCATTACGTGGCATTCGATGAGATATAATCAGAGATACAAGGTCATAAGTATTGGAGATAATTGAGAGTTCGGAAGGAACAGGATGCATTGAAAAGAGAGGAGATACACGGTTTATATTTAATTCTCTGGAAACTTATCGCTTTATATGTTATTTATTTAGTAATTAAAAGGGAGAAACATCGAAGCTATGTTGATCGAATATATAAGATGAATTGCGTTCTTCCCTGTCGCTCGTAAACGTTAAGAAAATAAATTTATATGCGCACGGAAGAGAAGCGTAACGGGGGACGGGCACTTGAATATGTTAATGGTAGATGCAGAGTTATCTATGGATTCATTTTATTTAGTACTTTGAGTGTAGCACGGATTAGCGTAAATGATATTTGGTATATTATATATATATATCGTAGTAGTCAGCTCCATTAAAGAATATAAAGTTTCTTCTAGATTTAAGAAGTATCTTTTGTAGCATTTTGTACGTTCATTTTGACTATGTATCATACTATGTATCCACCGCAAATAATGGTGCAGATAATGGGTGGCCAACAGGCAAATGGACAGTGTCCGCCAGTTCAAACACATGCAATGCATATTCATGGTACAAGTGCGTTCCATCAGGCCGAGTACGCGAAATATCGCCCAGATGCTTGCGCGCAGAGCAGACATCAAATGATACAGGTATAGCTTTCGCATTTGACTAGCAGCGCTTCGCTCTTGCCGGTGAAATCTTCTCGAGTACAAGCAGTATTCTTGCAGACAGGATCTTATCCATTGGAGTTACTGCAATTGATGGGCGTCGAAGTACCTCCTCTACGGCGTATAGAGTACATGCAGTCGAATAATGGCACGCCTTCAGGAAACTGGCCGAGACGCGTGAACACATCGAACAATACCCCTGTTATACCATCTCCTCATTTTGCTTTCAGACCAAACAATAATGGTCTGGTGAAAAAGTCAAATTGGTATAGCAAAGTCGGCAAAAGACCACCGTATCGAGACTCGTTCGGGAGTAACGAGAATTATGGTAGCGACAGTGGTTTCAGCTCTCGTTCTCCGACGCCGAACAAACACCAAATCGATAGTAGCCAAACGGAAAGCTCGGACGAACGAGATTCCGTAATTTCTTCTGTAGAGCAGAGCATGAAGTAGGTATCGTTGATTTAGAAAGGGAAGACGAGCTGTTGTAAAGGAGCCCAGTAATGTATCTCTTAAATATTTTAAATCAGGAGACTGTTTTGTTGTAGGAAATCACATAAAGTACATTCGAATAACGTTGCGAATAATGGAGTAATGCAATACAGCGTGATTTCGAATACTTCTGCGCAGCAGTTTTATCAAAATCAAAGACACGTTAATTGTTACCCCACTGCGATGTCAACGCCTAGGTCCCAAGTACAAAATTACCAGAATAAGAGAAGATATCAGTCAGGTATATTTAAGTCTGTGGTAACGAATTGATTTGTTCGCTAGTCCTGAAATTAAATCCGTAATTTTAGGAAGAAATAGTCCGCCTCCTCAAAGACTGCAACGGAGTAAAAAGTATATGGGATTATTGCCACCAAATTATAGTACATTTCGTAGGTATGAGATCGCTCCGGATAGATTCCTTGCTAGATCTCATTTAGTCGAAGTAACTCGTACGCCAGACGATCTGCTCAGCGGATCAGTTTGGGACAAACTGTCGAGGGAAGTTTGGTCAAAGTTTATGTTGAATCAACAAACCGCGGCTGTTTATAGGAATAAAATGATGCTCTGGAGATACCTTTACCTTTACATTAAGGTATCATAACTTTATTGAATAAACGTACAATCGTTGTAAACGTAAATACTTTCCAATGATCATGTCTGCAATGTTATTTGATGCGTTTAGAGTGAATATCCAAAATATGGGTTATTTTTGGTTGGGTCTACGATGAATGGTTTTGGATCGGATAACAGTGACGTTGACATGTGCCTTTTAGTGAGGCATACAGAAATGGATCAGAGGAACGAGGCTATTGGGCATTTGGAGCAAATACTAAAGTGTCTGAGGAGATGCGGTATGTCAATCTAATTGCTGTAGTTACGTAGTCGTTAAACAGTTTCAATTACCAAAACGTTTCTGCCGTAACAGATTTCATAGAGCAACTGGAGCTTATACAAGCAAAGGTACCGATCCTAAAGTTCCACGATTCGATACAGAACTTGGAAGTCGATTTGAATTGTAACAATGCCGTGGGCATTCGAAATACTCATTTACTCTACTGTTATTCGCGAAGTAAGACCGCTACGAATGATAAAGCAATATATTAGACACAAGAGAATTGTCTAATCACCATGTTTCGTCGCTTGATGTTGCAGTCGATTGGAGAGTGAGACCGTTGGTGCTCGTAGTGAAACTCTGGGCTCAGTCGCAGAACATCAACGACGCCAAGAACATGACTATATCGAGCTACTCCCTGGTCCTCATGGTCATTCATTTTCTGCAGTGTATGTGTGCGTGCTTTCCGCCAATTCAACAAGCATAATTCAAAATCGTCTAACATTATTCATCGCTCTCAGGCGGTGTCAGCCAACCGGTCTTACCTTGCTTGCACTCCCTTTACGAGGGCAAATTTACGCCACACACGGACATCCACTGCATAGACATCCAAGAGGAATTGGACATTCCAGCTTCCATGCTCCGACCCAAGAATCGACAACCGTTGGGCGAGCTTCTCATAGAATTTTTTAGATATTACGTTATGTTCGAGTGAGTAGAAAGTGGCAGCGTTCATAGAAGTTTATTTCCACCATCTATTAATCGTACTAACCAGGTAACGTTCAATTAGCTTCAATCAGTATGCAATATCGGTGCGTTTGGCTAGTAAAATACCAATAGAGGATTGTCGAAGGGCGAGATCCTATAAGAATGATCCTCACCAGTGGAAGTATTTATGCATCGAGGGTGGGTGTGCTAACTCTAGAACGATACGCGAACTAAATACGCAATTCAGCGTTCATAATGCATCCGTCTTTTCGCAGAGCCATTCGATCTAACCAACACCGCTAGATCGGTCTACGATCCAGATGTATTCGCGAGGATCAAGCGCGTGTTCGATTGCACGTACCAGATCTTGAAGGAGAGCCACGACCTGTCGAGGATATTTGTCAAAGCCGATACTGCCTCACGATATATCGTGACGTAACACCTACGGTTCACAGGCTAGTATAGAAGTACTTGTTATCTAGTATAATTTTTATATTTGAGAGCAGTTTATTTGTGCAATTGGCCTCCTCTGACACGTAACTCGAGGCGACTCGACTGATATGTTATATCCTCGCCGCCGATGTATGGAGATAGAAAGTACAATTGGGGGTAGTGTCTATTACGCTTATCACGAGCCTAGCACGCTCTTATCTTGTGATAACAGCCTGCGCTCGTGCGCAACGGCTCGTTCGTTGCGCTCGGAAGATCGAATTTTTTATCATGTTTTTCGTTCCCGTTCCATTTCCTTTTTCTTATGAACGTGCAATGCCACTTATTCACGTGAGTTTATATATACGGAGCGAAAGAGGGGTCTCCCCCGGCGGAAGAGAAAAAAAAATATTGTTCATATATTCGCGAATACTTTAAATCGTCTTTTTCGAATATGTGCGATGGCATTCGTCGCGCCCAGAACAAACCCCTGGATCAAATTGAGGGTGTCTCGATGGTAGCGGCCAAACGAATGCGGCGGTTCTTCATTTCTCCTACGAATTATCATTGATCGCCTTATTCGGATTTTTTTTTTAATTTCATTTCAAACGCGTATTGTTTCGTAAAGTTTCACGAGTCTTGGAAACATGGAAATGTGGTGCCTTACAATTGTTGGCTGCTTTAATTGGATTACTAAATGAATGCAGCTTCTCGCTGGATAGGTTGAATCGTGGGGGCATCTTGAGAAATTTCGGTCTTTCTTGACAATTACTTACGGTAAAGATTTAACATTGGCCCGACACTCGACGAGAGAAAAATCTGCATTCGAGAAATTCTGCAATGAGATGTCAATGAACTTTCGTTAGAAACTGAGATATTCATATACGCGAAAGATAAAGGTACTTATTCTTAATTGAAACCTCTAGTGACCTTAAACTTGTATATTTAAAAAAAGCATCGAAAAAAGGTATCTCATGGAGGTAAAGAAAAAAAAGTTAAAAAGAGAAAAGTATAAAAAATGGTTGTTCGAGAGAGATAATAAGGGAAAATTGAGGGGAAAAAAATATTAATTATATTTAAATCGATAACATCGAAGTTCTTTTGAATACAGATGTCTGGTTCAAACGATTAAAAAAAAAAGAAAAGGAAACAATTAATGTTAGTTTAAACAGAACTCGTAAAGTCAATACTGCATATGTGCCAAAGGAATTATTTCTGTCTTTCATATGTGACCAGATTTGATGCTTCGAATAGTCTGCACAGTGTGCGCCTCGAAAGAGAAAGCAGGTCATATCAAGTGTGCATTTGAAAATTTTATGAATAGACTGAACTTGGTTGCATAATTGAAGTTGCAATATTATTTTCTAAAGTAGATATTTAAATGAAGAAAGTTCCTATTTTCAATGAAAAATTAGAATCTCTATTCAGATTTCACCTCTAGTCTCGCTTTGACTAGTCTTTTGTTCGCTGAAAGCATAATATAGCGTGTTAAATAATATTTAAAATAACGCGTGGAGGAAAACAGAGGCTGTGCTAACAGTATAAAAAAAAAATACCAAATACTATATTCAATCTTTGGGCCTGTATTTAAAGAACGAGTAAATGAATTGCTTTGATTATAGATTGAATACAAAATTAACTTTATTACGGGATCATTTCGAGAGGATTTGTTTTGTACGCGCTGTAGTATAAAAATTCTTTGATTTCCAATCGATATTACAATCATTGACAGGCCTAATATATTTTTCTAATTAATTATTTACTTATTTTTGTAATGAATATAATGGATCTAGAAATTAACTATTTTCCTTCGATCGAAACTGGAAATATTTATCCACCTTCCCTTTCTTTGTCAATTCTAAAGTTCAACGCTCATAAAACTAAATTGTAAGGTAATAATATCAAAACTTTTGTAATTTTCATTTTGCTGTTAAATAAAAGGTATTTATATCGTGTACTATTTGTTAAGTGTACTCAGGAGTTAATGTGAAAAACGAATGCGACGCTGGTCGAGAAATAAAGGATGCGAGGGGACACGATAGGTAAATAAAGAACAAAGCTATACATTTCTCTTCAAATTAAATTTATTCGTTCCATAAGAATTCCACAATGAATTTCCATATTACATTCTGCAGTTAGCGGTGCGCTGCTGGCCGGAAAGAAGAAAAGAAAACGAAATTTTTTAGTGTCGTGTAATGCTCTTTCTTTGTCATTCTGAATTTATTCCGCGATCGATTGATTACCGCGAGAAGCCAGCGCAGACAGAAAGTAGAAGAATTACGGAGCCAGGGGGGGGAGTGTATGTTAAAGTAGGGGCGCGTACGTACCGAGGGGGGGGGGGGGGGGGTGTAAGAAAGGAAAGAACGAAACGAAAGGAAGCATCTGAATTAAAAATTAGTAGATAGAACAATAACTTTGGTCAGTACATTAGAACGAGTAAAATACCATGAAACGCTAAATGGGACTACTCATATCGTCACGGACAACGAATAATGCTCGAGATCCGAGGGGGGGGGGGGTAATTTCTGTAGATCTCAAGAACTGCATTCGAAAGGGTGTAGCACGATTGTATTGTTAGAAGTCAAATATCGATCATCCCATTATTCACGGGGTGGGGGTACGTGTGTGTTTGTGTGTGTTGGATGGGGGAGGGGGGAACATTGTCTCCTCGACGCTGTCAACGTACGTTTATCAATCTGTTATCGTACGATCGGGGTTTCTCCTTGGTCATCTCGACTCTAAGTCCTATCGAAGTGGGAACACAAATACCAAAATGAAATCTCCTTTCCCCATTCCCGCGCTCTGTCGACCCCTGCGGTAAATAAAATATATACACACATATATATATGTACCGGTCTAACCAGGAGGAAGAAAAAAGAAAACAGGAATTAATCAACACGATTGAAATTAGTCAGCAGGATTTCCTTATCGGGTTAGCATAACATCAACGTCACGCCTATGAGAAAGGACCCTCCGATCGTCGTAGCTGTGCTTCTCCAAGTCCTTCGGCCCGCGTATCCCCCGGCGGCGCTCAATCCGACGTCCCGCCATTAGATACAAAGCCAGCGTACTACGGAAGATCTTCTGTATCCTTATCGCCGCCTCCCTTTCCCGGCAGATGTCGAGCCAGGCCGTCCATGAACGATTCCAGGATCCCGTGAGGCCTCCATAGGCGTGCCCGTCCATTCCCCCGCTCTCACCCGATGTAGTCGTCCCCCGATGTGCGCGCGGCGGGGCCCAGCAGCCACTCGAACGCCCCCGATCAAACCATCTAACGAACAAGACAGGCAAATTACACCGAACATTGTTGCGAGCCTAAGGTACAATATCTCGTTCGTTACAATCTCTGGTCGGTCAGGTATTCAAATACATTCGGCGACCCGATGGCGCGCCGAGGTGTGGGGGGTTGGGGGAAGTTTGGAAAGGCACGTAACGCGTGTTCGATATATGCCAATACGATCTTCGATCTCTTCTATTCCCGGTTCCGCCGTCGTCACTCCGCCGTGGATCTTTGCCTCGCTGTCTTCCGTCATGGAGAGATTCGTGGCGTTTGTGCGTACCGGATACCACCTATTGGCACACTTGTCAAGTTCTGGTGTCGAGCCACGAAGCGTTACACGTCTCGTATCCATTCTCTCTCCTTTTCTCTTTCTCTCTCTCTCTCCCTCTCTTTTTTTCTATTATTATTATTATCATTTTTTTGGGTTTTTCATTATTTTGACGGTTTTTTCTGTAATTCTAGCGTCACTCGATCCCCGCGATAAAACGGTCCGTTCACGATAAGCGCGTGTCACGGTGAGAGTTGGTGGTGTGATTGTGTTTTGTCGTCTCCCCAAGTCTTAACCCATGTGTTTCTTTTTTTCTCTGTTTTTTTTTTTTGTTCGATGTTGTTTATCATTGGCCTGTCGCACACTGATTTACATCCAGCCGGTGTTACCATCCCGTTTCCCGTCCCGTCTGGAACACGTTTGGCGCGGTCGACGGTCATTGGCGACGAACCTCCCCTTGCTTGTTTTGCGGTTGTTGCATTTTTTTGTTCTTTTTTTTTTTGCTTGTTTGTTTTAAAAACCCTCTTTAAAACGCCGACGACTGCGTGCATAATACCGTACTCGATCGCCTCGAGCCGTTTTACCGTTTTGCGCAGTTAGTGATTTGTGGTTGGTTGGTCGAAGAAGAATTGGTCGAACGAGTCTTCAGTCGCTCCCGCGACGCTGCGTAGCAATTGCGTTGCTCAGCCGTACGCTCTCGGCTCAGTATGGCTGGGAGAATTGTCCCCCGGCTTGTGACTGTCCGGACTGATAGAAACCACTTCGATCGCCCTGGTAAGTCGAATCCTGTGACAGCAGACCGTCCATCTGCGACTGGAACTCCCCAACGGCGAAGGAGTCCTGGGAGAGCTCCGCCTGGCTTAGTCCCGGCTGCGACAGGCTGAAGCCTGGCTGAGACATGCCCTGCGTGGTGCCCTGGGTAAGCGGTAAACCCGGTTGGCTGTACGGCTGCGTGTTCTGCTCTGTTTGGCTCAGCTTGCCCATTCGAGGGCCCTGCTTGTTCTTCGACAGGACAGTTCCCCTGCGATTCCGCTGGTTCTGTCTGGCTTGCAAAGCTTGCTGGTGCTGGTTGTAGAAGCGCGGCGGTACGTGCGCCATGTTCATGAACATTCCTACTGGCACTGGCACGTTGTTCATAGCTGCTTGGGCCCTTTCCGGGCTGATGTAGCTGATCGTGTCGTGGGTCCTACTGAAGATGTCCAAGGGGACGTTTCTTTGGTAGTAAGGATTGTGGTTCTGCGTTCCGTTGACTTGGGTACCGGAGCGATCGTACACCGACCCTGGGATCAGCGCCTCCCTTGCATCGTACATCGAAGTGGACATAAAGTGCGACCCCGGATTGGCAGCATTCACTAGCTTCTTTGGCTTAGCGAACTGAATCATGGACTCCTTGAGGTTGTTTAGCGGACCCTCCACGAGGACCTTCTGTTCCTTGTAAAAACTGAGCAGATGGTTCCACAGTGGTTGCTTGGATAGGACTTTTGGGTTCCCTACGATTATGATTCCGTACTTGGCGCGAGTCAAGGCAACGTTCAAGCGTCTCGGATCGTTCAGGAAGCCGATGCCTTGGTGCTCGTTGGATCTCACGCAGGACATGATTATTATATCTTTCTCTCTGCCTTGGAAGGCGTCGACGCTGGCGACTTCGATCTCCTGGTACAACTTCGAGTGCAAGGATCCTTGGTACTGCATGTACTGAACCAAGTAAGCTCTCTGCCCTTCGTACGGAGTGATCACTCCGATTTGCTCGGGTTTTACACCGCAGCGCAAGAAACGCGTCGCTATCTTCTCGACGTTCGAGGCTTCGGTTCGGTTCAGGTACGACGTGCCGCTCCCAGCGATCTCCTCTTGCCCTTGAGTCACGTAGAAGAACATGGGCTTATCGGGCGCGGGCCAAGGGAAGTCTATCTTCAGCAGCTTCCTCTCGTCAGCGCATACGCCGTTTTGCAGGGAACCTTCGTAAAAGAAGTTCGATGGGAACCTCGAGAGATCCGGATGCATTCGATACTGCACTTCCAATCTGAATGGCCTGATTCCAAGGACAACCAATCTCTCGAACAGAGACTGCGACAAGCCTGCTCTAGCGGCCTTCTTGCACATAACCACGGGCCCTAATTGACAGTGGTCGCCGACGAGGATCAGCTGCTTCGCTCCAAGAACAACTGGCACCATGCATTCCGGTTCAGTGGCTTGCATGCTTTCGTCAATGAGGATCGAGTGGAACTTGAGCTTGTGCAACCTTGGATCACCTGCCCCGACACAGGTGCAGCAGATTACATCAGCTGCCTCCAACAGCTCCTTCTCCGCTGCTTTCTTTAAGAGTCTGTAACGCTTTTCATCCACGCTGGACAATTCTCCAGTTTCGTCCTTCAATTGCTGCAGCTTCTGCAGCTCGGTATTCGTTTCCATATTTTTTATCTGATTGTGGAGTGCGAGGAAGCTGACCGGCGAGTCGATCGCTTCGCGCGACTTTGCGCAGAGTCGCACGACCTTCAAATTAGACTTGTGTATCTTCTCTGTCAGCTGATCGACCGCTGTGTTGGAAGGAGCGCATACTAGGACGGGTCCACCGTTCTGTTTGACGAGCTGATACACTATCGTAGCGCTGGTCACAGTCTTTCCTGTGCCAGGTGGTCCTTGGATCAGAGATAGCGGCCTTTGCACGGCGTGCTTCACCGCGTAAACTTGAGACCGATTCAAGTCGGGCAGATTCGGAGCGCTAAAGTGCTTCGGAAGGTGGCAACGGAAGAGAACCTCCTCCACTTCGTGCCCCAATAATCTGTGGTATATGTAAGCGGACACGGACGTGTCGTCCACGGCGAATTTCCGCAATGCTAATTGCATGCTAAAACGGAAAAGGATTATGCGTTTAAAACGTCGCTTCCAGGAAACATTAAGCATTACTTACCGGTCGAAGCTCGTGCTCTTCCATATAAAGTCGACGACGAAGTTGCTCACGCATTCCGTTGGAGCGCCTGAATTATTCTTCAACTCGATGCCCACCTCCTCTCCGTAATTATCGGGAATTTTGATCACATGCCCAATGCCAGACCAAGGCTTGTGAAGCTCCCCCAAGTAGCGAAGCCTCAATTCATCCCCGTGCATCAACTTCATATCGCCATCAGTCTTCGCCAGCATGAAGTATGCGATTGTCTTTTTGTTCAAGCCAACGTCCCAGCGGACCTCGATGTTCTCCTGTGTCTGAGATTCTTTCAAACGTTTATCGTAATCGGCTTCCAGCTTCACAAGGGGGCCAAATATGTTTTGGTACTGGTAGCCGTCCTCGTACCGCAGAAGCACTTGTTGCGGCTCTTCGTCCACGCCGGGTTTCTCGAGATCTTGGAAAGTCGCGTCGACATTGTCGCGCCATAATTCCTCCAGCTTATTAATTTGCTGCGCGGAGATCTGCCTGGCCCGTAGCTGCTCCTGCTCGGACGGGATCTTCACCAACCAAGCTAAAAAGCTACGATCTTCTATCAATGGCTTCCATTGCTCTTGATCCCTAGAAGAATTAACATCGATAATTACAAAGCTCCTAGCGCTTCTCGTGTTCTTTTAAGATTAACAGTTACCAATTCATGTCTTTCAAGGAACTTTGAGCGGCGCATGGTTGCCGGCAAAGTAATACAACAACGGAGTCAGCCTTTGCAGGAATAAAACCAAGGACAAAAACGTTCCTGACGGCGCACGAATAACACTCCAGTACAGTCTCTCCCAGAGGTCCGTCTCTGCGGGGTAAGCAATGTTATAGGAGAGCGGAAATGAGTGTAATAGAATACCTTAGATAAGACGCAGTACCTGTGCAGAGTGACTTCCTTGTGCTTAGCTCTGACCAGGTGATTGATAATATGCGAGCCAGACGTGTTCCCGCGTCCATTGCAAAACCATTTACGGCAGACATTGCACATGACGACGCAGGACGCTTCGTGTATTCCACAATATTTACATGCATGCTCTGGCAAGTCTCGGTTATAGTACGCTTCCTCTTCCTCCTCTTCGAATTGCAATTCTGCCAGACTCTGAGCCGCTCCAGAAATTTTCAAATCTAAGGACGAACTCCCACTTGTCCCGTTGACCTACGTAAGAAGCCATTCAGCATATATTACCATCCCCTAAGTAACGCATTGCCCGCATCGATGCCCGGACCCGATGCATAACACATAAACAAAACTTCAGACTCTCTCCCGCATGGATCACCACCTAATCTACAAATAACAACTCTCTCTTGCACAATACTGTGAAACATGTTCCCCGAGCAGAAGGGAAAACCTAACCTCTCTGGATACAGAAAACCATCTACGCAACCCGAATGGAGCAGAGAGACCATGCTCGTGGGCCACTAATCAGTACCCAGAATCACCCTCAGACCAATATATCCTGTGTAGGATGCAAAACAGAGAAAAAGGGCCCCCGAAGAGTAATAAGGCACGAACGTGCGAGCCTTATACGTGGTGTGTCGAAATTCATGGCATCACCATGTAGGAAGCGAGGTTAGGTGGTGTCCGCGTGACTCTGAAGAAATGTTCCCATCGTCCGATCGGACAGCGGGGTGAGAAGCAAGGGTGCATCGGAGTTATAAATGAAAGGAGAGTGTGACCAACCGAGAAACCAACCTGCACAGGCTGGTTGGGCTGGCTTTGAGCAGCATCGTGCTGGGATGCCTGAGTCTGACTCGGCGAGGGCAGCGTGAAGTCCGTGAAGTCGAATTCACTGCCCTGAGTGTCCGCGCCAATCAGGTCCGCCTCCTCGGTGTCGAGGAACGTGAGGGTCTGACTGCTGGGCCCGTACGCATCGACGCTCATCCTGGTGTGACGATACTCGACGTCCTTTCCGTGCCTCGCAACAGATAGGCTCTGGCCGCTGGCCCGATGGCGCACCGTCGGTCGCGATTAACCGCCCCGGCGCGAAACCCACTGAAAACCTTCCCGTTAGACGGACGAGCGAGCCCAAACGCGTCTCCGAAAACGAACGGCTATTAACACTTGAACGAAAGGGGCCAGGGAATCCTACGCCATACTTCGCCTCGCGCAAGTCTCGCGCCCACCAACACCGACACGGCTCGCACACCACGAAACCGTTCCTTCCTCCTGCGCTCGTCGCGTGTTACGTCATCAGCTGATCCCAGAGACTGCCTCGAAAGAGAAGGTTCGGTATTTCGGCGAGATTTCTACGCTCGAACGGGCGTCGATTGGCCAACCACGATTCGATCCTCCGTGCCGATCACTCTCGAAACCTTTATCGGTTAGACGGCTGATAAGATCCGGCTTGCGTCGTGCGCCGACAGATGACGACACGGCGGTCCTTTCGGTTTCGGCGGACGTTGCGTCGTGGGCGGGAAATGTCGGGTTGTTTCCTTTCGGGTTTTATTACTGTTGTATGGGGAAAATTTGAGGAGATTTTGGTGAATTTTTAGGTTAGGCTATCTCTGGGTTTTCGTTTTTGTTACTCGATTTGTGGTGGGCAAAAGATAACCTCACTTTCTGGTATTTTGCAGCTTGTAGTTTAAGAAGCAGAGTTTTCGAGGGACATGTTAGAAGGTAATTGTAGTAGGGCTGCAATGTTACTATTGAAACGGGAAAAGAAATTATGAATCTTTGCATTTTGGAATTCAAATTCAAATTGAGATTATCCCGCCATTATGCGTGCTATTATGCGGTAAGAATACATAACGATGATTTGTCGTAGGGACGAAATATCAGCTTGTAGTTAACGTCTTGATCATTTATTTCAGATTTTTGAGTAATATTAGCCTATTCTTTTATTCATTTTATAAAAATTTGTTAAAATTTATATACCTCAGATGTCGCCCTCGTCCAATCAGCTTTTCTATTTCCAACAAAACGTGCCCATCACGTTCCCTCGTTTGGTTCTCTTATATTTCATGGTTCGTGGCGGAGACGCGAACTTTTGAACTACAAAAGTCTTCGCGCCAATCAGTTCCGTTCACGCGAGCGATGGGTTTGAATGAAGGTTAAGAAACCAGGATCACTTTACCGATTAGTTTATTGTCGAGCTTGTCTACTTACGTACATGAACGTAACAATGTTCGTAACCTTATAGCCACAGTAAGAATAATAAATACAAAGTTTAGTATGTACAAAATACTTGTAGCTCCAAGTACTGTCGACACTCCTCTATCCTCTAGCAGTAGTTTATAAACATTCGTTGCTTTCGCGTTTCGTTAAATTACGTAATAATACTTCTACATCGAACTTATAATATATCTCACAATAATACCGTTTCCATACATACACCGTGCTAATATACACCATGGGTTTCGATTCGCTTCCAGAAGTTCTCGCTTCGTCACTCCGGAAGCACTACAAAAAAGGGAAAACTGATAGTTACACGTCTCCCCCCGATTTTAGGTGAGTCTGCATTTTATAAAAATTACTCTACTCTGCTCGATCGATTTCGAGGTTAGCTCCGTTCGAGAAAGTGGCGGGAAGTGGAGACGCGTTTAGGATATATGAAAAATATTCATGAAATCAGTCTTATCGAGACAGTGCGCTGATTACCGCTCTGATCAGATCAGGCTATTTAAATTCTAGATTGATGGGTTAGTTGGATTAGCCCGTTTACTGGAGCAGCACGACTTGATTCGCCACGGGCATAAAAACACTTTGGGACCGAAAGAAGTAAATATCGTGTGGCAAGACGAGTTACTTCGTGCTAGATTAATTTTTAATAAAATGTAGTACAGCCCAGCGAACAGGTTGCGCTTATCAGTCGTGACCCAGAGCTAGAATTAAAGCCGTTAGTTTTGAAATTGATTTTCTGATCGAATAACGGTTTCTCCTGCGCCACCGTGCTTTTAAACGTACCGCACAGATGGCGGCCAAGAAACCGTTACCCTACTGATCCTCTAGGCAGTGATCGGAACAACGTGTATCGTCGCTGATTGGTTGCCGCGATTTGGGATAAAAGCGGAAGTAGACAGAGAAAGAAATTGTAAAAAAGAAAGAGACAGAAATACTGATAGAAAGAGATAGAAAAACGTTTAGGTTATGTTTATTTCCGGTTTTGCTCCAAATGGCTGCGGTTGTGCCGATCACTCACTGGAGGATCACTACGTTACCCATTTCAAATTTAAAATACACCCTCTCGTAATCCATAAATATAAATAATAATTGACGATCGACGATTAATAAACCGAGCTGGTAGAATTAACCACTCGCAGTCACACATAATGATCGATTCTGAAATCGACTAATACCGTTGAGTGCCGTAAATCAATGGGAAAATGATCTGCAGTGTGATGCTCTCCTTCTTTCAGGTTGAAATTATTGTCACTCTTGGTACAAAAGCATCGTTTCTTCTCGACGAACGGGAAATCTTATAAAAGAGTTATTACTATTCATAGGGTCCCTGTGACTCGATCACTATCAATACCAAAAAGGTTCCAACAGGGAGCCTCTCATCTTCTGTCCCCTCATCACACTACAAAATGGCACGTGTCTCCAATCCTTTGCCTCTGCTACTCTATCCCCTGCCCATAGCAGACGAGTTCCTCTTGGAACTTGTTCCAAGCTCACATTGTCAAATTCGATCACAAAATCCACTCCAACCAGCCATCAGTGAGTCCTCCCGCTATCGCCGATGCTCCAGCAGCTGCGCGAATACAATCACCCAAGAAGGCCCGATGACCGTTAAAGTCAGTACTGAGGATTAGGCGAGTTCCTTTGGAAATTGGTCTGCTGGCTTTGTTGCAGTGGTCCAGCAGGGCTGGGCCTGCCTTGTTCACGATACTGCGGCGGGCCTGGTGGCCCAGTGGCTGGCCCAGCTGCGCCAGGAGGGCCAGGGACCTTGCCGTAGTTCCCTCTCGTCGATCCTTGGTAGCTGCCATAAGCAGAATCATCGCTGCGCCTGGATATGTGTCCGTACATGCTCTCCGGTCTCCTGGAATTAGTAGCGTTCTCCGAGTTTGTGGACAGAGTGCCATTTGGGTGCTGTTGCTGCTGTTGCTGTTGTTGTTGCTGCTGCTGTTGCTGCGGATGATGGTTCTGCGCGGAGGGTTGAACAGTTGGCCCTGATTGCTGCGAGCTCTGACTACTCGGCGGAGGTGCTGGAGCTCTAGCATACACGCTGGAGCCTGTGGAGACACCGTAGATCCCATTTTCTCTGGTACTCAAGCTAGTCGAGATCCCTCGGATCCCATAGATACTCTGCGTGCACTGCTGCAGTTGATTCTGCATGTTCTGATTGGTGCTGTTATGATTCTGAGAGCTCTGGTTTGGTCCGCTAGGTCCGCTCGGCGGTTGGCTTTCCCTGGAGTTCTGCGACGCCGCCTGCCCTATTCGAATGGGGTAGAGGCTCTGGGCAGGAACCAGCGGCCCGGGTTTAGGGATCATCAGGCCATCCCGCGTGCCAGACGTGGACTTTGCGTAAACACTCTGGGACCGGTTCAGGTTAGCCCGGGTGAGTGGCGGGGATTTGCAGTAGAGCGACTTGGTGCCACCGTAGATGGACTCGACGCGTTCAAGAGCGGTCGGGGGGGCGCTGTAGATCGAGGAAGACGCTCCAGCCACAGGACGATAGGTGGCATAGGCGCTGGTGAACTTGGGCCCGGTCGGTTTGTCCAGATCATCGTAGGTGTCCTCGTCTGACCGCATGGAGGAGTTGTCGCCATCGTCCATCTCTCGGGAAACTTTCGAACGTTTCGGGTTCAGAACGTACTCGTGGAGAAGGGCAGCCACCGCGCTTCCTGACAGCGGTCCCACCCAGTATACCCAATGGTTGTCCCACCGGTTGCTGACGAACGCTGGTCCGAGAGCTCGGGCTGGATTCAGGAACGGGCTCTGGAATATAATTAAGATCGTCGTTAGTCCACTTCCCAATTAGGACAACTCTCTCTCCTATTCGTTTCCTTGTCGGATAGCTTGTTCTGATCGAAATTGGGCATTACTCGGTGAAAGTAGTGGTGGGTTCGAACCAGCGCTGTGCTCGATTCTAACGGAACAAATCTCAAAGCACGTTGAATCGGATTCTTGTATTTTGGTGATAGTATCCTACGAATAATATAATTCGATTTAAATGGGTGGATTCGAGATCGGACAGCGATTCGGGAATACTCTCGCCGTAAGTCGGAAGCGAGGCCTCGCGCTGACGAGGACTCCACAGACGATTGAACTCGATGCTCAACACGCATACACGGTACTCCATTCTTATTCTTCATTTTCGGTTGCATTGTACACGCGTTCCGGAGCAGGTGGGATCCAGATCGAGTTCTCTCTTTTTCCCCCGGCCGCCCCCCTCCCTCCTGCTCCCCCACCACTGTTAGGGAGACTGCAGGTGCTCTTTAAAGACGCGGACGTGGGTCTGATTCCGAAAGAGATCGGGAAACGCTTTGGTTAGAACGACGGAGGAAGGGAGCCGAAGAAAGGGTAATGATTTTTTTTTAGTAACCAAGCACTGTACTCTTGTACTCCAAGCGTTGTGAGATAGGTATTAAAGAGAATTCAGAGTTTAGGCCTCGAAATAATACTTCATCACCTTGCCCACTCGGTGGGGTTAATCTTCAGCGAGAAATAAAATCGTTTAGAAAGAGTACACTTACCGAAACTAAGGTGGCCGCCGTGTATGCTGCGGCCAACACGCCGGCTGGTTTCGAGGAGACCGAAACGGGCGAGACTTTCGACGATTCTGAAGTAAAGTGCGCCAGGACGATGAGCACAGACAGCGCTAACTCCACTAGGAGCCTCTCAATGGCTCCTCCAAGGCGACCCGGGGAGGTTAGTGTCTGCGTGTTGGAAGGCGTCGTCACCCTGTAACAAGGAAAGAAGCAAGTAAGAATTGTTTTTGAATTTTCAGTTTCAGTTCTTTCGATCTGAACGAGTGCAGTGGTGTGAGAGATGGAGTCTCGCGAAGGAAATTAAGGGGATCGTGGCTCAGTTTCCCCGCGAAAGCTGCGGTGTTGTCGCATATGGCACGCCACAATATAATATACGATGATTTTCCTATTGCACCAGTCGTAAAAGCCCCCCGCGGCGATTCGGTCCCAGAGGTGTAATGTTTATATTAGCCGGTGCATTCACGGGCCTCTTGTCTCCCCTTCGTGGCATTCGTGTATCCTTCGCGCGAGGCCTCGTTAATTCACTCGGTTCGTATAATGACACGGGGTCGCAAACACGGGACCTATTCGCGTTGCTATTGGCTGCGGTAGATTTTCGGGTGAACGTTAAAATTGCAGCATGGCAAGTGTAAGTAGGGTAAACCAACCAGTAATTGACCGCATATCGGTGAATGACCATTAGGCAAAGGAATGTTAATTATACATTTAAGCATTATTATATGTTTATAAATGAAGTCTAGTTGCACTTTTAATATCCTATATTTTTAGTTATGCGCATTAAGCAAACATTAATAAGTACAATTCTTTTTTTTTAAATTACGATAAGAATAAGTAATTATTTTTGTAGAAATTTCAAGAAAAATAAATTCAAATGCAATTTCAGCAGTTGTTTTGTTGTTATATATAAATATATTCAAGTATTAATCTCAAAGGTCCATAGATTCAACAATTCAGTCATTCACTGGTTGGTTTACCTACGTCGATTTATTTCTTGGTTCTTGTGTATCGAGCAGGGTCGGGTTCCAGAATTGCGCGAGGTCAAGCAAAAGGTATTTATATGTATTCTAAATTTTATAATAATTAATATCTATGCATAGGGCCCCGCAAAATTTACGACGAGTTTTGCGTAGACCTTGGAGCCTTTTAGGGGAGTTAATATTTGATTAACCCCCTTTAGAACATCATACTTAATAACTAAAAGATAGATGCAACTCGCAGCCCTGCATTCTACAATGAACGAACACCCTTCGAAGCTATTAACAAGGACGAATACACCTGCGCACAAAAGACGATCTGGCGAAACGGCGGATTACGATCCATTTTGCGGGGACAATCGCGGCTGATCTCGATCCTCCATGCGGGGACGTTCGATCTCACGAAATCAAACGGAAGCCTCCCCTGTTCTTCTCGAGAGGCCTCGACGATCGCGTCACGAGAGAGCGAATTGATGAAATCAGAAATGCAGATCACGACCGCACAATTGGGATTAACTGCGCCCGCCGCGTAGCCTCGCCCAAGGGGTGGAAGCTAGGAAAAAAGCTGGATGATAGGCGGATATTTATTCATCCTTCACTCTAGCAAACAACGCTCAAGTTTGTCACCGTCGATCCTTCACGGTTCAAGCGACAATGAGGGTGCAAATTCCGAGCGTAATTTCCTCCATGGACTGGGATTACTGTAAGCGGGCGGGGATGTACGTTGCAGAAGATATCCTAATAAAGGGATTATGCCCCCACTAGTTGTGTTCGGAAGGAATTTTTGTTTTATAACTTTACACGTTACAGAGCCGACTCAACAGCACTGTCCACCCACGGGAATAGAAATGTCAACAATCGATAAAAATAAACCTATTTCGGAACGAAATGATTTTTTAAACATAAAAAACATACCGCGAGCTAAGATTAATTAATATAACATTTTAAACAATGTGTATAAGCCTTGAGAAATACAGATTGCCATTGCTGCATTTCACAGGTTGTTTGTTAGTGTTATAATTTTTTTTAGGTCTTTGAAGCAGACTTCTTCCCACCACTACTACCCATGCATTCGTCCTCGCGCGACGAACAAAGGTTCAGCAGAAATATTTTTACTCCAGCAAGCTGCAGTGCAAAGGGTTGGATTCCCCGGCAGACTCTGCGCGGAAGGCCGGCAAAAATTCAAGGCGCATCCTTTCCCATCGCCGCCACTCGATACCCTTCGCCATTTTCTCACGTCCTTCGAAATCCCCCTCGCCCAGTATCCAGAACGTTTAATCTCGCGTTGCACTTGACTCGAGAGCGGCCCGCGTGCAACCTGTGCCCCATATTCGCACGGGGGGTTGATCGGAGGCCCCCATCCCAGGAGCAGCCCCGATACAGGACGGTTTAAATAAATTTCCAAGTCGAGGGGCGAAGGGGTGTATCACTTTCACAGAGCCTCTGTCGCGTTTAACGAGCTATTGATACCGTCCACCCCCACTGGACCGTGAACCACCCCTCTGGGGACGTGGATTCGGTCCAGGAACCCCTGTCCACGGAGCCCGGGCGCTGCTTCCTCTGACCGCGGAGAACCGCCACATGCGATGCATACGCGTGGAGTCGAAGGCAGCCAGTGATGCTCGTGATATTCCATTATAAAGTCTTGCCCTGTGGGAAAGCTCAGATGACCCCCGCATTTAAGCCAGGAAATTCGGGTTTACGGTTAATTGCTGGGGCGTGGGGTGTAATCGATTGCGGGGAGGGTGATAAGGGTGGTTTAACCCTTGGGTGGCGGAGACGGGGTCGATCTCGACCCGTTCTAAGTATCGAACTACACGTGTTACTTGTTACTGCTATTATTTCTTGGAGAAGATAAGAGAGATAAGAATTTTAAGAATTTTTGGATGAGAATTTTAAGAATTTTTAGATAAGAATTTTAAGAATTTGAGATAAGAAATTTAAGAATTTTTAGATAAGAATCTTAAGAATCTTAAGATAAGAATTTTAAGAATTTTTAGATAAGAATTTTTAGTTAAGAACTTTAAGAATTTTTAGTTAAGAAATTTAAGAATTTTGAGATAAAAATTTTAAGAATTTGGGATAAGAATTTTAAGAATTTTTAGATAAGAATCTTAAGAATCTTGAGATAAGAATTTTAAGAATTTTAAGAATTTTTAGATAAGAATTTGAAATCCGAAAGAGAGTACTATCTATAGTAGAAGCTTTTTCTGAGGCGTGCATGAATGAAATTGTGGAGCAATGTGGACCCTGCATCCCATGTGGAGGATACTGTACATTGTCCAAGGGTTGAAGAAGAAAAGATGAATGAATTATTCAGAAGGGATTCCAGCGATAATTCCAGCCATAATGTGTACGATTGTGTCTGTTGGGGCTAGTCTTTAAGATGTTTTAAATAGTTAGTATGTAAGAACTTTTTAAAATCTAGAATGGATGTAGGAATCTTAGGATGGTTGAAGCTATTACTAGTCACCGTAAACTGGGGGAATATTGGCAGGTTTTTGTAACATTTTGTTACATAATATAAAGACTAACACTTTTACATCTGCTTTAAGTATCCTATTATAACATTGCATCTTTTGTGATTGCACTACAAGTGTGAAAATGCATAAAAATTTTCTCCCTTTCTATCTTTAATGTACATGTTAGGCAACTAGCTGTTAATGGTCCCTCAGTTTACGGTATTACATAAAAGTTATCCCTTGGTATTTAAAAAACATCGCATCTTCCTGTTCAAACTAATCTAACAATTCCCCAAAGCGTTCCTAATACCTACTTCTCGGAATTTTCGCCTAAAATCCGCCCGCGAGCATCTTCCCCAGGCCCCGCGCCCCTCTGCAAGAGAGAGCGCACGATCAATTTCGTATACTTCTTTTACAGTGGCCGTGGCAGTTTCCTGCGCGACGTCACTGCCCATAGAAATCCGTCCACCGCCATAAAGCATAAGGACGCTTTTAAAGGACAGCGCACCGCGGCAGGTCGGATCAGAATTCTATCCTCCGTGTGTTGAATGGGGAGCGTCCAAAGAAAAGGGGAGGAAGTGCGTACACCCGCGAGCAGAGTACGCGTTGCGACCAGCCCTGGGATTATCCCTCGCGCTACAGGTAAACTCAGCAGTGGCGTTTTTTAGGAAGAGTCAAGAAGGCTTTGGAACATCTCTGCTGATCTGCTTTCAGAGCGACAAGCAGCTCCACATTCTGAAGCTCGGATACCAGCTTCCTAGGACCTACTTTGCCTCGAGGGATTAACATTGCAACTTCATTTCATCCTGCAAGTTCATAAGCTACGTCTGAAGTTTGAATTCCGTACTCTGGATCCACTCCACCGCGCGTAGTAGCCGGGATGTGAACAACGAGGTCGTAAATACTTTGGAGCATTTACCCTTAGTGTCATGATTTTCTTATTTTACCCAGAAAAATTCTGGTCGACGCATTTTTCTTCACACTTCATAGTAAAAATAAGCGAGAAATTACCAGCGCAATGATTTTTTATATAAACGAAAAAATAGACAGCAAGTATATTCAAAAAGGAAAACCGAAATACCTGCGAGAAAAAAAAATGGTAACCTGGTACTTTCAGCGGCCCTGGCGAAACTAAGAGTTGTAATCAACAATACGTGACAGTATATCACAGTAGAATTTCTACGGATGCGTTTCTGCCGTAAGGACAATTGTTACATATGGTAATAGTAAGGTGACGCTTTAAACTCCTCGAAAACGCCCCCAAATGGCGCGCGCGCGCGATTTTTTCAATTCGTATGGCACCGGCGTTATGCTAGGGTTGAAGTAGTTGAACATCCGTCGACAGAAATGTGAGAAGATAAGCCAGAGTATCGTATACTTTTCCCAGTCACTATACTTTCCACGCATTAGGAAACACCCTGTATATGGAGAGAAACCGTGGTTGTTCGGTCGAAAATGCAGCGTGAAAGCCAGGTGGGTCAGGTAGAAGCGTTTCAGCTGGAATGCTTTACCTGCTCCCCGCGAGGAGCCCACCTTTTACCGGGTGGCCGATACAAAAGCCCGCGCGTTTCGCGAGCGTCCAGCTCGCACGAGTCGCGGCAACGAGCGCGCCCGATCCCCCCGCAGGAATTCGTTGTTTCAGCGGCGGATGGACGTGCCGGGGCTGCGAAGTCGCGCAAGCTGCGCCTCTCCCCGTTTAGTAAAAATAAATCGTCAGCGAGGCAAGGCGACGAACATATGGCCGTCTTTCCACGCACCTCTCGAGACTGGGGACGTTGTATTCCTCGCGGACAAATATTTGTCGGCCGAGCGGTGGGAAAATTTACGCCTCTCGCTCCACGGCGGCCTGTTTAACGATCATTTTTGTGTAAACGATGGAACGCGCACTTGGGAGACACTTTGGGAGACCGTGGAGCGCTGCAACCTGTTTCTCAGTCCTTCGCAGAGGATTCGTGCTTGATTCGCAAGCGAGTGCCATTTCTACTGTTTTGGGTAAACAGGAGGAACTTGTAGTGGCACTGAGAAAAAGGCTTGTATAGAAATGATTATTTGATAGTTTTTATTGATTTTTATAGGATGATTTGTAGGTTTCTGGTTGCAGTGTAAGTTCTATTTTATGTACGACGATTTTGCTGGTGATCGTTGGAAGGTGGAAGTAGGTTGAAATGTGGATTATTCGGTGTAGGTACGTCAGAGTTGTTCGGAGAAGGAAGCCTGTCGGCTCCGAGCAAAGAAGAAAGGAAGCTCCTGACCCGAAAAGGGCCCGTTTTAGGCTGGGTCGAAGCGGAGCAGGATGCCAACAGATGGTCGCGACCACGTGTTCGTTCTCAAGAATCTTTCCCCGTTCCTTGATCGCAGCCTGCGCGATTAGATGCACGCGCAGTCCGGCTGTTGGCCTTCCACGGAATTAACTTCCTAACTGGAGTGCATGGATATTCAGTATTTCCTTAGATTCGCCGCGGTGTCTTTGAAATAAATATAGGAATCCTACAGATCCAAATTCCATTATGGCCACTGTTAACTGAGTACGAGATATTCAACAGAGGATTTATAAAACTGAAGATGTGGGAAAGTTCCTAGTAGCTTATAAAACTATTTCAGAGATCAGAAATTTGCAATAGTAACCAATAGATAAAGAAAGCAAAGTTCCTAATAGCTTGCAAAACTATTTCAGAGATCCCAAATTAGCAAGACTGACAAATAAACGGAGAGAGAGCAAAGTAGCTTGCACAACATCGACCAATAAATAAAGGAAGCAAAGTAACCTTCCAAGAAAGTTTCCCGGTTTCTAGAGTGGCTTGAATTCTAGGATCTCTTTTTCCCCATTTATCCTTCGATCGCTCTGCATCATCCTCGCCTGCACCGTGGCGCAGCGGTTCCTCCGGCTCGAAGGCAGCGAACATCTGCCGTTCCTTCGGTGCCCTCTTCGATCCTGCCCCGACAGAGAATCATTTTATGGGGGGGCTCCTGAAGCTCCTTTGTGAAGGCGACTTACGCGCCACGGACAGATTCGAAAAGGACCACGGAGGATTCCTTTTGTGCAACATGTGGCTGGCACGTGTTTCCACCGTGCCGCGATTTATACAGGATCTACAGGGAGATCCGGCAACGATCTTTGGCCAGCTGCCGGGAGGCTCCTCCTTTGCCAAACAGGTCAATAGGATCCTTTCATCCTAGAATCGCCAGCACACGTATCCTCGGATGATCGTTACGGTTTCCAACGGCTGATGGAAGGAACCTAGGAGAACTCGACTCATTGTTAACGCTTTACGGTACTCCTCTCTGATACGCCTTCTGGTGCCAGGAGCCTCCAGCGCGTTAACAATCCATGGACATTGAAGCTTGAACACGCTATGAAACAACTAAGAGTCCCAATAATCCTCCGTGTCCAATATTTGGATGTACCAGATCTTCAGACGTTATTTGGACAGTCGAGGATCACCTACGAAGGAGAGCTCTCAAGGAAGTCCACGTCGCTGGGGCCATTCAAAGCGCGGATTAAGGAGCCAATATCGAGGATCTTCCAAGGAAATCTTGTGATATTACGGGGCAACTGAATCTCTCCGCTGGACTGTATAATACTCATACTCTCTTTGAGAAGATAACGTTTCTTCTCCCCGTTTCTTATTCCGCTAATTGTGGCGGGAGCTTAATTGAAAAGGCGAAGCCGTGGTTTCATGGAACACCTTGAGCATTGGAAGTAGATCTCAGTTTGGACTGTACCAGAAGAGGATCCTAGAGCGAGATACAGAGCGGCAGGAAACGCCAACCCGAGGCTGGACATCCGGTTCGCCACGCGCGCTGCGTGTGTCTTGACTGACGTCACGACACACCTGCTTCCTCACAGCTGTTTCCTCGGGTTCGTGGTGGCAACACTCCCTCGACAAATAGGATTATGTACCTCTCCCTCAACGCCGCTCCCTTTCGCGACTGGATGTTAATTTTTGTCGAAGAATCACGGCTCACCTGGCGAACCTCCTCCCACTGGAAGGAAACACCACCAACTCCCTCCCCCTCCTACACACACACCATCGTTCTCTTCAACTCCTTGGATGATAACAATGAACCTGAGGGGGGAGGAGCTGGAAAACACAACCACCACCCCCAACCTTGGATGGATCTCTGATTCAAGCGGATTCTAACACAACTTCTACTCTATAACACTACTGCAGGCCTACACCTCTCCACCACTTCTACGACCATTAAACATTAGAGAATAGCGATCAATCATAAATTTGGAAATGTCTCAATTCAGTTAGATTTTAGATGTATTAGAATTAGAAAATCGAAACCTGGCCAACGGGACTTGAACTCGCGATCTTCGGATTCGTTGCGTTACTGGCCGCCGCCTTAGCCGACTCCCCCAAAGCCGATCCTCCGTGGTCTCTGTATTCCGGACTCTACTTAGTGGGCGCCACCTGTGAGCCTCACCATCGGTATACATAAACTCTGCTTGGATAGATTTATCAATTGAAGTTACTCAGATTTCCTCGCGGCTACCAGTAATTTTGAGATTACATTGGACTCCTGTTACAGATCCTGTATAATCCGTCTTCTCCGGCGCTGAAACCCGGCTGAGGGTAAATGGGAAAGTCTTGTACCCGACCAGAGGCGACAGTAAATTCTTCACGGATAGTTAGACTCGCGGTTGCCGATACACACCGGCGCCGGCTCCCGTTCCACGATTTATCGGCTCACGGCGCCTTTTTTCCCCTCTTTTTATTTATATTCCCGGGGACTAGATCGAAGTGTCGCAGTGGGAGCGGGCGACCCTCGTGCGCGCGGATACTGTGTTTTACAAACGCCGTGGACTGGATCCAGTTGCGACAGATGCAAGGATACTCGGCTCTCCCCTCCGCGCCCCTTCTCTGTCTCCGTTGCGCCTACGCGCGCTTTTTCCCGGCCCAGGCTCCGCGAGCCTCCCCAGAGACGGCCCCGGAAGGGATGCCGGGCCGGTTAACTAGAGTATTGTTCGATTATTATTTCGGTACATATCGCGCACTTGTCGTCTCTTTGTGCGGTCATATGGCGGTCAGGGGGTGGCTTCGATGGCGATGACGGATCTGTCTACATACTCGCTGCTTCTGGACACTGGGAGGATCCGCGAGCCAGGATTGTTTAGCGAACTGCTTAAGGGGAGATGCCACCTTGGGCGCAAGAGAATCCTAGGTTTTTGTTCAGCAATTTTTTGCTTTTAAATAATCAACTCAATAGAAAAACTCTCATCAAGATCTGAGAAAGAGAAACTCTACTTAAGGGGGTATTCGCTCGAAGAGGTGTGAAAGATGGGCAGTTTTTATGAATTTTTTCCTTCCAAGATAAACGTCCTACATAGTTCTGGTTTTGCACATTTGTTTACTAATATTTTACCAACACTTTCACGCCGTTACATGGCAAAGTGATGTATTTCTTACGTTAGAGGTGTTCGTGTATGTTCAAAAATCCCTCTTTCACGGTTATTTCTGAAAAATCTTTTCAACAGAATATTCAAGAGCCTCGTGCCAATAGAACATACATAAGAAGAAGATCGATTTTCCGAGCGAATACCCCGTGAAAAACTCTTATATCTCTGAGATATTCTGTTTGAAAGCCCCAGCCGCTATCAACCCCCATCATCAGCTTCTCTGGCTTCCACCAGGGAGAAGCTCGTAACTCCAAGCCCAAATGGAAGGATAATGACGTTCAAAACTATATCTCCGTCCATTCTAGGGGCCGTTCCCATTTTTTATACCCCGGGAGCATCGACAAGGCTTCATGGGGGTACACGTGGCGGGGGTATTATTCCACCCCAGCCCCGTCGCGACTTAGTCAGGGGTCCAGAGGCTTGAACCTGCGCGAACCTGTGCCCCTCTGCACAGGTTGAGCGATCCAATGGTTAACTCTGGCAATTAACCACGGTAAGAAAATTCCTCAGCATAATTTGTGTTTCGAAGGAACTCAGCTTAATTTAAAATCGCCGTGCTTTGTTTAGTGGGACGCTGGCGCGGTTGACGCGGCGGTGGAAGTGTTAATTTCAATGGAGCAAGTGGCCAGCGGAAAGCGGAGAGAAAGGGAGGACAATGATCCTCCCGATCGGAACATCTGCTCCCTTGGATCCACGACGTGTCCTCCTTCAATGAGCCGATATCGGCCCTCGTGAAACTTGTCCCACCTCGGCCGCTCGCATAGGTATTCATTATCCTCGTCTTTCGCCGCACGCCCGTGCCTCTTTTTTTTCCGCGGCTCGATCCTTTCTGGTCCAGGGGAAACATCTGCGGCAGCTGCGAGGCGGTGGCCCGCCGCAGGACGGCAGGAACGAGGAACGAGAAACGAAGGCAGGTGCTCACCATCTCCGTGGAAGCCTCTCCTCCTCCACCGGCCTCTGCCAATTACGCGTGCCTCTTTCTGCCTCCTCTCTCGCGTCTTTCTTCTCTCGCCCACCTTTCTTCTCATCATTCCGCTGGCCTCTTCAGAGTCTGTCGTTCGCCGGTCACGTTCCCGTTGAATAATTTAGGCAGTGATCGAACGGCTCTACATAGATCGTTCTGTAGTCTTTGTGGATGTTTCTCTTGAAGGGTAATGCCACGATTTCCCCGTGACTTTCAGAATTTTTTATGAGAGTACAGTAAATAGAATAGAAAATCTGTTTGGAGGCCTTAATTGCACATGCTTCGAAGTAACGTGACAATTTTTTTTGTTAATTTCCTCAACAAAGGAAGCTTCTTCTTCTCCTTGCCTCAAAGATTTCCCCTCCGATTTTCACCTTCAAAATTAGCACCTTCGCGATAAGGCACTACTTTAAATCTTTCTTGTTCACAGAGCCAGGACTTGGATGCATGAATTCCCTTCGGTGGAGCAATTACAAACACCCTGGTTGACGGCACGTGGGATTATACATTCTAGATTTCTGAGGGGAACCTCTGTAGTCCCAGCAGCCAGCGGAGCTACCTTACCAAGATATCGCACTAGCTCACAGCAACGACGAGGGAGGAGACTGGAGCGAAGCGATGCCTCGTTATTATATTTTCATCGTTGCTCGCGTCTCTGTCATTAGCCCATAAGGCCCCGCTGTAATTCCGCGCGGAGAGATTTATGGATTCATACGCGATGATCGGGCCCTATACGTGCCGGACGTGGAAGCGGCGAGCGATCGCCGGAGGCTGCGAACCGCGCGTGCACGTGCCCCGATCTCGCGAGCTGTGCGAGAGAAAAATGAGACGGGGTAACCGTTCGGCCCTCCCGGGGCACCGTCCATCGCGAGGAGCCGAGCGGGAGGCGAAAATAAAGAAAGCGCAGCGACTATGGGCAATCTTTAGATACGCTAAAGTGTTCATGTGGAACACTTCAGGCTAGCAAGGCCGCGTGTATCCTTTTTCTTTAAGACACTGAGGTATTGTATGCGCATTGAACTAATAGAAATGATATAATAATAGTATATACTAATGGAAACCTTTTCTTTTTAGGCGCAGAATGCGTCCAAGTAATCTACCCAGGAATTCACACCATTTAATCGCGTCGGGTGTCCACCGTTTGCCTTCCACGCGATACTAAGGTTTGTCCACCTCGGCGTAATCAGTCACTAGAGGCTTATCAACCGCAGATTGTACCCCATCTCTCTGCTTTCACGGCAAACAGCGCAAGGGAGATGTTTGTTTTAAGTAGCGAGTTGCTTCGGGGAGAGCCGCGAGAATGATTCAGATAGCGCGGAGGAGCCCCGGGGGCTCGGCCACAAGGCCCTCTCGGTATGTAGGCAGCTGCCCTCTTGGCTCTGCCTATCTCGCTTCTTCCCGAGCGTCTTCCGTGTGCCCGAGGGACTTGCAGCCACTT
The DNA here is from genome assembly GCF_050908995.1 of Andrena cerasifolii. Lineage (NCBI taxonomy): Eukaryota > Metazoa > Arthropoda > Insecta > Hymenoptera > Andrenidae > Andrena > Andrena cerasifolii. The sequence goes on from NC_135123.1 coordinate 9,242,787, forward strand.
AAGCGCGACGTTTAACTTTTCACGCTTGGGACGCCAACTGGATCGGCTCCAACCACCGAAAACTTCTACGAGATCAAGTTCGCTTCGACGGGGCAAGAAGCAGAGTTTTCAACAACCCCGGAAGAGATTTGAGCGGGGTAAATGGATCGCTTTGGAAGATTGAAGAATTCTCTTCGAGGGCGCGAAGCTTTCGATTGTTCTACGGTAAAACGGTTGTTTCAGTGGAGCCACACTAAGATTTCATTCTTTAAATACATTCTTGTCATCACCTAATGAATGTTATCGAATTTGCGTTGGAGATATTTTTATCCGCTCAACTCGGCGCCCACCGCGGAATTAAATCCTGAGTGCGCCACTGGGTGGTTTGTGGAATTTTTCGATTAATTACTTACCCGTAAAGCATCGCAGCGCCGGCTATGCCACCTCCACACTGGGCCGCGATGTAAAGAGCGGCTCGGAGCAGGGAGATCTGTCGACACAGGGCGAAAGACACCGAGACAGCTGGATTCACGTGGCCACCTGCGCGACAAGCGTTTCAACGTTTTATTACTGGGCGTCCAGTCGTGCATGATTTTCAAGCATTTATACAGAAGACAATATTATTGTTCTCCCTCCATAGTAATTGCTGGTAATAGCTACAGTGGTGGTCAGAGGGAAGTGTAAACTGGTAACATTGTATCTTGAAAGTTACAGTCACATTAGCGTTAAGATTAGAAAATATGAGTTCCGAAACTTCCCTTTGGCCAGTACTGTGGTACGTAGAGCACAGAGAAAGATCCATTTGGAGAATTATAATATTTTATACAGTTAGTCGAACTGCGATGGATGATACAAGTGTGTTTTCATTTGAGGATCTGCAGCTTTGGCGCGTCTCGGCTAACAAGTGTCTTCCGCGAAGTATCATCAAATATTTTAATTCAAAAGAGTCGAGGCAAGTTTGACATTAATTCAATACAACTCACACACGAATTGTTGCTAATTCCCTATATGAAAAAGAAGTGAATTTTTTTTAAAGGTGTCTCAAACATGTGTGTTTAGCTTTTCCAATTTCTTTCGCGTCCCCAAAATTTACTGCCCTAGTCTGTAGCCTAGTTAGTCTATACACAAATCCACCCCTGTGTCTTTGGTATTAGTGCTCCTTTAAGCAATATTCGCCTGATTTCAGGACCGCGGCAATCCGCTCACTTATCGAGCCCTCCGTTCGCCAAGAGAGAAGAATAAAAACGGGACCACGTTTCTCACAGGCGACAAGGAAAGATTTAGAGGCTGCCACGAGAGGCTTTCCCGTGGGTGGGATGTGTACGTTCATACGCGCGACAGTGCGCGTGGCCGGTTATATTTCCATCGGTCGTTGTGATCGGTTAACGAGCCAATCGAGGATGAGAAGTCATGAGGGCTCGCCAACGTATACGCGAGCGACGGAGATCTTTGTCGGCTTGCCTGGAGAACGGTTCTCAGAGAATTCTAAATCACCCAATAACGTCTATAAAATTGCCACTTAAACGAAATGTAGGCTCGAGTTCTTAAACAATATTAGAATCGTTTCTGGATATCTTACCGCTGATATGGCCAAAGATGAACGAAATCGCAGCGATCGCGAAGCCGGAGGCGACGGCGGTGGCCAGGACGGAGAGTCCGCTTCCAGAGACCGCGGAGGAAGCCGCGGCGCCGGAGACCACCAAGCTGAAGAGGAAAGTGGCGAAACACTCGACGGCCACCGCTCTCCAGAGCTCCAGGCTGCGCGCCTCGATCGACATCGGCGGCTTCCTCTCCGCTAGATCCGCGCCGCTCTCCTTCAGCGCGGAGATCCTCGCCAGCAGGGTGACGATGTGAGCGTCCACCTCGCGCGACAGGCTCTCAGTAGCCATTTCTAAGCCTGTGCCTTTTATTACAGAATACTTGGGAGGAGCGAGTCGATTCCGAGCGGCTTTGCGGCTCAGAGCATTCTTCCACGCTCGTCACCGTACGAACAGCCCGGGCACTGGAACTGGTTGACGCACTGCTCGCGCGATCCTCTCGGATGAGACAGGGGTCGAGCGGTTCGCGAGACGTAGGAGGGCCGTCGCGAGGAGGGAGAGCGCGAATAATTGAAGCGGCACGCTGGACGTGGAGGACCGATGTTGCCGGAATGGCAACGCGTTCTCGAGTGACAGGCCGATCCACGGGCGAAACAAGTGGGCCCCGAGAGCGCCTCCACCACCGCACAACGCCCCCACCCTTCGGCCACCGTCGGTGCATCTGTGCCGTGCACTCGGGTTTCTCGACCGCGCCGGGGACGCGGCGCGGCTGAAAAAGCGACGGGCGAGGGAGGACTCAGTGGTCGGGACCGAGTAGACAGGTATCGGTTCGGCTAGCTGCTCCGAGGGTGGATATTTTAGGATTATTCTACTATTTTTGGTCGAGGAATACATGCAGTTGGGAAGCGCGTGGCCCTTTTGGGGTGTTCACTGGGGATGAGGGGAGTATTTTAAATGGAAGGAGAATTCAAATTTTTTATTCGGTTGTTTAAATTATTCTAGTTTACTGATTAGTTGGTTGAGGTTTCTTAGCTGATAAGTAAACATTCGCTTATAGTGAATGGAGTTTCTCGAATTGGAATATATTTTTTTAAAGTACTCCTGGTAAATAAGAAATCCTGAAGATTATATCTGCAATGGACCTAATTTTAATTAATTTTTAATTGGAAAAACGACAAAATCCTTTTAGTTTGTCTGTCGCCTGAAAACTTTCGAACGGTAAATTCTGCGGTTACGGAATGTGTACCAGCTCATTATGCTTAGCTAATCCAGATGAATGTGACTATTTTCAAAAAAAAATAAATAAATAAATGAAAAAAAATTTTTTTTTGTAAAGCTAGTTACCGATAACCCTGAAATACCGAAGGTGCGGCGTGTCTCCCAGTGCAGCATCTCTCCCACAATTACCCTATTTCAGAATAATTGGCTAAAACCTGGCACGTGTGTGTTCTTTGTGGTGTTGAATCTCAATATGACGGTATTTTTTGTGTAAAAAAAATTCTTAAATTCTTAATTCTTATATAATTTTCAGGATTTCTTAGTTATGATGAGTACTTTAAAAAAATATATTTCAAATCGGGAAACTTCATTCACTGTAAGTGAATGTTTACTTGGGAGCTCCAGTTGTTAGTTACTAGGGCACGTGTACTATTTCACCCTGTCGAAAACAATTATCCGGAGACATTGTTATTGCAAGTGGAGGCGCGAACCGGGTATCCACCAGAAGGGCCACTGTAGAATTGCAACGGAATAATTGCATTCAGCATAGTCTTATTCCCACGAGTTGAAGGACTGTTTTAAACGCGCATGTTCCCACAAAAAAGAAGGGATGCACGCGCGACGGGATACGGACAACGAGCGTAATAGCGTCCGTTTAAATCAATTTTACGCGAGCCTCCGCCGTGGATGAAACGCTGAAACGATCCTAGCAGAGCGAGGCTTGATTACTTCAAACTGAATATCAATCTGGCCGAAAGTTCTGCGCCGGTCTGAGCAACCCATGCGAATTCCCTGAAAATAACAATGATCTGTGCCATGGGAGGCGAGCTCGACTCCAACGTTCGAACGCATTCGGTTCCCTTTAAAGTGACTTTTCTCATTCCGTAGATTCTGCTCGCGTTCCCAGAAGCCGACCCCGCCGCGTCGAGCGTGACGGCTCAACGGAGGACGACGTAATTAAACTCTGTTGGTTCTTTACCGGGACTGTACCATGTAAGTAAAGTCGCGCTGGAGAGGGGAACGGTAATAAATCCAGCAATTGCTGTAAATTGAAGAACTCCCGAGGGGGGAGGGACCTCGAGCGGCAGAAAAACTTTTACTTTGTCCTCTTGCCGCGGCTGTGAAATTCCGCCGGCCGCTCTACACTCCCCGAGCGTCCCGTTCCATGAGAATTCAGGAGGTGCCATTCCGATCGCTTTTTACCGATAATTGCACGCGCTGCCCTTAATCTGGCCGTCGCTCGAACGAGCCTTCCTCTTTAAAACGATAATCCGCCGCGAAGCCTAACTGCGTGTGTAACCCACATAAGATCGGGGAGGCGTAATCCACGGAGGAAGATTATTCAGCAGCGAGACTGAGCGATTATCGCTTTACTCGTCGCACGCTATCAATTTCAAAGGTACTCAATAACGAATCGATGGTGATCCTACGACGGGTATCGAATGCCTAGGAATTTACAGTTTACTGAGATCAATCTGTAGATATATAGCACTTTACAGAATTCTGTAAATTAATTAATAATAGATTTAGCTGTTGTGTGAAGTAGCGAGAAACTAGATCGACGAGCAATCTCGATGAGAGTCGCTGATCTAATCTTTTTCAGGTTGGATCGGCCCAAGATAAGCGTAGCCATCGCACGAGCCAGTAAGTAATCTGTTTCAACTTAGACGAGGTGTCCCGTAAATCAAGAGAGAAAAAGGTGCGAGCCTTTATTTAAAAGTGAGTTAAAAATGCGGCATAAAACATTAATCGTGACGCCTCATTTTCCACGGCAAAGGGACTTCTTGGTAGCGGTACGGATATCTCTTTAGGGGAAGCTCGAGTGGGATGCGCGTGCATCGAGTGGTTACTTGGAAGGAACTTCAAAAGAATTTATTCCCCCTTTTCGATTAATCTTTTTATATTGAAAATTCATCGCTGGTTGTGGAGACACCTTGTATAATACCATCGCGCAACGACTCATCCGTTCACGCGATGGCATACCTCGACGATCATAGGGACTCGTAGATCACGCTCGGCGATCACTCCGGCGGGTATATATTTATTAGCGCGTGGGCGAGCGATCGCGGCGCGTATTTGCACGCCAGTGTTACATTACCCTCCACTGGCCTCGGGGCCCGGCTGACTGAGCTGCGTTTGTATCGTACACAATCTTTAATACCATCTACGATTACTACCGTTCAGTCGTGGACTCAATTCCAACAAACATAAATACCCTTCATTTACGTAGGAGCTACCGGAGACGCAGATTATTGAGAGCGGCGATGGACATTAAACTCCCTCTGTCACCAGTGCTGAAGCTGTCTAAATCGTACAGAGGCTGCTTCTAAAGTTATCGAAATAATTGGAAAGAATCTCGAGCCCGTCGCTGGCTGCAGACAGAAGCTCCGTACTCAAGGAGCGGGAGTAAGGACCGTTTTCGAACGTGACAAGCTACAGGGTGTTGGCCCACGCGCGTGCCAGCCGTGGTCGTCGTCGATTTCGTAAGTGCACGTGTGCGAGGTCCGCACGGGAGGTAGAGTCCCGCTGCTCGGCGCGTTCTCCTTTTACGAGGAAAGAAAGGCAGCCCGTCCACTTTCCAGCGGCGTGCCACTCGCGAGCGCGCCTCCTCAATGAACGTACGGTTTACGCGTGGTTTTACTTTCGTAGCGCCTTTCGCTTTTCCCCGTCCCGCTGCTCGAGAGTTTCCTGGAAGACCGAGTTCCCCGCTTTTTCGCGCGTCACCGTCGCGTAGCGGTGTCACGCGTGTATTACACACACGGACGCTCACCACAGACCACACCTGTCCCCCGTTGCGGTAAAATGGCCGCGTATGGGCTGCGACCGTCGCTCGGCTGCGTCTGTTTTAATTTCTGGCTGCTGACGGTTGGGGTGCTGTGTCAGGAACAAATATCGCTGGGCAGTAGGTACTACGGCCGCGACGGTGTATACGTGCCGCCGAACGGGCCCGATCGACGGCCCGACACTTATGTTTACAAGGATAGGAGGTACGGGTACCGTCCCAGTTACCTGGACCCTGTTTACAAAGGACCCCCAAAACCATCCGACGACAGATACCTGTACGAGGTAAGTCTTCTAAACTGGTAGCTGTGTAAGTTGAGAACCTATGGAAATCGATTAGTCTATTTTAAAATCAATGACACAAATTCGTGGGAGAGATACTGGGCTGTCCCATACGCGGGACGTGTACAGCGCGAAGTAAATAGCGTTCAGTGTTTGAATAAGGGCTTGATACTTTTAAGGAGACAACGTCGAGGCTCCCTTTGCCAGGGGTGCTCAGCGGCTGGCGGGAAGATCTGCAAGGAAGAGAGCGGTCGGATTCGAAAAACTTGGACAGAGACGTGACTGTTGCTACCACTTACGGGCAAGTGCAAGGATTCAAAGTTTACTTGTACGACGACCCGCAAGCGAGACACAGGCCTTGGAGCGTTCCGGTGGAAAGAGTGACTAAGGATGTCAACGTATTTCTGGGTATTCCTTACGCGATGCCACCTACCAGGGAAGGGCGTTTCAAGCCTCCCAGACCTCATAGAGGCTGGCAGTTGCTGCAAGCTGTCGATTGGGGACCGGCTTGTCCTCAACCTAGCTCGTACACCGGTACCACTAAAGGAGTCAGGGACGTGGACGAAGATTGTTTGTATTTAAACGTCTTCACACCATTCATCGGTTCTGGATTAGCTCAGCCGTACGCGGTGATGTTTTATATTCACGGCGGAGAATTCACCCATGGAGCGAGTAATTTGTTTCCCGCTCATATGCTAGCTGCATTTTATAACGTAGTAGTCGTGTCTGTTAACTACCGATTGGGACCATTGGGGTTCCTGAGCACGGGAGACGAAAACAGCCCTGGAAATTATGGGATTCTCGACCAAGCTATGGCGCTGAGGTGGGTGTATGATAACATCAGAGCTTTCAATGGTAATCCTGATGCTATAACCCTTTTCGGACCTGGTGCTGGCGCAGCGAGCGCTGGATTGTTAATGGTCGCTCCTAGAACTAGAGAGATGGTCTCGAAAGTAATAGCCCAGTCGGGCTCCGCGCTGGCGGATTGGGCAGTCGTAATAGACAAGTACAGGGCACAGAATACATCTAGAGTGTACGCAGAGATGCTCGGTTGTAGCATAGAAAGCAGCTGGAAATTGGTGCAGTGTTTGAAAGACGGTAGGTCCTTCCTTGAATTGGGTAATTCTGAATTAAAACCGCACATTGGGACATTCCCATGGGGTCCTGTGCTGGACACGAACTATACTGTACCAAGCGATAATTGGTACGAAGATTGGAGAGCATCGGATTGGCATTTCTTCAAGGAGACACCCGAGGAAAGTATCCAAAACGACAGGTTTAAACAGAACCTGGCATACATGGCTGGTGTGACTACCCAAGAGGCAGCATATATTATATGTATGTATTTTAGAATTTACCGGATCATACGCACTATGTAGAGAATGCTTTTTTTCCTTTAGACAACAATGTAACGTTGGCGAGGAATCAGTATATAATCGATCCGGAAGCGTTTGATCAAAAAGTCTGGGAACTTGTTCTGAGATACAACTACACTCTGAATCCCCAAGGCGTCTACGATGCTATAAAGTATATGTATACTTATTGGCCAGACCCAAGAAATGTTACACACGTTCGGGACCAGTACATCAATGTAAGTAATGGAAATTGTAATCTTAATTGCATATGTACATGAAAGTAACGTTCTTTTATGTATCTAGCTGTTGTCGGATTTCCATTACGTGGCCCCTTTCGACAAGATTGCGAAACTGTTGGTGCAGAAACACGTGCCTACTTATTTGTACGTGTTGAATACAACTATAGAGGCATTGCAGTTGCCACAGTGGCGGAGAGTGCCTCACAACACTGAGCTTCTTTGGTTGACAGGAGCGCCTTTCATGGATGTCGGTAGGTGTAAAGTACTTAAGGGGGCAGGTTACCCTCAACAACCCAAAATCAGGCCCTTGTTCAAACGCACATTCTGAAGTAATAAATGAATATAGAGATATTTTTTATTTTACTTTTTAAGCGTCATTTCGTTGACTTTAATGCGCAAAAAGAAAATTTTAAATATATTTATAGGGAAAAAAATTATAAATATAAATGTGAGAACGTGTACGCGATGCACCGTTTGATGGTGAACACGATTCCGGACAGGTGAATGACCTAAAACACAAAGTAAAGGCATTTTTATAATCTGTAAGACAGTATCCATCTTGTGCAGGAAGCAAAATTTTGTTAAACAAATTACTACAATTTTTATGTCGATGTTTCTGCTTTTTTCCTTTTTTTGTAGGAAAAATATTTTGTATCTTTTTTTAAGAATTTATATTGAAAATGTGCTGCCAATACATGGAGGGGAATAGTTTCCTGCAGCTTCCTGTAAATTTCCATTCAAATCGTTCGAGCGGTTTTCGAGATTTTATGTTCACCGTTTTGGGAAACGTAGTTTCTGGGAAATCACGTTTAAAGTTGGACATCGTTATCCGATCTCATGTGCAGGCTTGTACATTTTTTAAAATTTTGGGGCCCGGTTGCGCTTAAAATACGTAGAAAAGATGTAACTAACGGAATATGCAAACATCCTAAAAACCAATTTTCGAAAATTTTGAGAGTAACCTACCCCATGAAACATTCTAATTCCGTGTATCGCAGAATCAGAGGATATTATCTTTCTAGAATTTTTCCCACAAAAATGGAAATTGCGGCGAGATATGTGGACAGACAGTGATCGCAATATGAGCCACTTCTTCATGAAGGCGTACGCAAATTTTGCAACATTTGGGTATGTTCATCGACACTGTATGAGTTTCTTACTTTTTCTCGTGCGATAGGAAGCGTGTTGTCTTTTTTTTGTAGAAACCCTACGCCGTCACAAATTTTGGGATTGCACTTCGACGTTGCCAGACCAGGACAGTTACGATACTTGAATATTAACACTACTTTCAACAGTTCGATCTTGTTCAACTATCGGCAGACTGAAAGCGCCTTCTGGTCTATATACTTGCCAACGGTTATTGGTCGATTGGTGCCCACGTATCCACCCGTTACTGAAGTAAGAGAGCCATTTACATTCGTCTCACTCATAAATCTGGCACGTGTATATTCACTTCGCTACTTTTATTATAGTATTGGTGGGAACCGAAGCAACCCTTACAGATTGCGTTTTGGTCAGTCTCTACGGCGTGTCTGCTGCTAATAGTACTCTCGGTGGTGTGTTGTATGCTTTGGCGTAATGCCAAAAGGTAAGGAAAGGTAAACAGAACCAAGCCCATATGACTGCACCGTATAACTTAGTAGCACTCGCTACATCTATGGCGCATGCGGGAGATGGTTCTGGTTATACAGTTAAACTATACATATTATTTCATGGTGACTATCACTTAGACAGTATCTATTAACTCCATGTTCGCTTTCAAATTCATGCAGCAAAACAAAGGCTGCGAGAGTGTGCGCAGGTAATCGAAGCACTTTTCATACATGGTGGTGTGTGGCACATCACTGTACATTTTATTGCACAGCTTTCAATTTATTGCCAATGAATCTCTGTTTCATTCGAGAGGCTACAATATCTTTATAGGCGACGTGTGTTCGTGTGAGGTAAAGTTCTTTACTCCCCTCTGTGGCTTGACTTTCAGACAATCTGATCACTACTATAGCGGGGACATCCTGATGGTTAGAGACGACGAACCCTCGGAGGGAATCGAGAATCTGACTCGCGCTTCGAAGGACAATGTCTACGAGTACCGCGACACGCCGTCGGTCAGATCCAGGATGCCGCGGCAAGCCGACGGGAAGCTTCAAGATCGATTGGCCCACAACAGGAAGTTCAGCTCCACCCCGTCGCTCAGAAGCAACTCCAACGTCTCGCTCAAGGACATGCGGTCCGAAGGGTTCGTCACCAGCTCGCCAAACGGCCACCCCAAGCTGAGCAAAGCGATGAGCCAGTCCTCCTTGCCCAAAAGCAAGAGCAAGACCCAGCTGGTCCAAGGTGTTCCACAGACAGCCGTGTAACACCCACCACCTCTGTACCTTCTTTCGCCTTATTTATTTCTCTGGACGAAAACACAGCGTGGAAAGATTTCTAGCGGGTCTACCTAGCTGGCGTTGTTGGAAAATGCTTGTAACTATGTTTATATGTGTTCTTACGTGTACGAGATGTTTCTGGACCGGCGAGAGGTATTGCAAAGATTGAATTTGAAACGAAGGAAGAAAGTATATTTCGCGCACATACACCTGTACTGACTTGTTTCCATGTTGCTTTCAGGTCTCGCAAATCGTCTTCGTAGACATTAAGAAACACCTCGTACGCAGGGAATCAGAAAGCCACAGAAAACGACTGAATTTTAATTAATATTCTAAGGTTCAGCTGAATATCTCATCCGTCCATGGAAACGTCGGTTGTTACGTGTAGGTAGATACGTATATTTTTTATCCAGCATTGTACATATCGAATAGTTATTTTATACCTTTTTTTATATTTTAATTTTATGTGGACGGACGTTGCGCCGTTTTAGGACATAAGGATATATTTCAAAGAAAACGATACACGCCACAATAGTAATATATTACACCGTTAATGCAGGTCATAATAGAGTAACGTTAACGAAGAAATTTAGTGGTCTGTACGGTTAGCGAAGTATGGATTGTCTAATGTCGTTTTTACCGCGAAAGGATATATAATATATATGAGCAGTGTATTCTTACGCGGCTACATTTATAGTATTATTAGAAGACACGCGTAGTGATAGTCGAATCGATCTCATGATTACAAATGTCACGATTTCATTGAACAAGTTCTAGTAATTCACAGTATCTCATTGTAGAGACGTATATTGTTATATCGAGAGAATTTATATATTTTTATAGACTGTAAGATACATTCCGTTCTAAGGAAATTTAATAGTACTGTACAATCGCATTTAATGTTAAGTCAACACTTACTGTAAGTATTACAGAATCAAAGAACACCGCCAATTAAGTTTTTATAATTGAAATACACTGTGCAAGCGAACTCGAGATCAGGAAATTCTTTTATTAAGGCCGTCGCGTATTTGGCGAAGCGCGGCGATACGAAGCGAGAAGTTCGTAAACAATTGCGCAGCGACAATTAATTATTAATTCGCCACGGTTGACCAAAATGCGCGACGGCTTTTATCATCATCGTGAGAATGAGTGACTGGTTTTCATTGCAGCAATATTCATTTCGGTCGTATGTCACAATGAATATACATTCCAGGAGTTTGTAAATAGCAATGATTAGAATTGATCCTTCCAATTCTCTACAAGTTACTCAATGAAAAGTAAAAGGAGATGGGACCAAAGACTGTACAAGTAAGAACCCAGAATGTGAAAACACAGCTGTGTATTTCTGTTTTTAAAACTGGGTTATTTATCGTACTATAAACTGTGCGTAGAAAAATATGTCTAAGAGCAAGGAGCGAGTGGACCGCGAGGGGCAGACTAAGCACAAGTTCGATCCCCTTCGCCTAGAAGTGAAATATCCTGGAACAGCGATACTACTCTTGCAATGCCAAGAACAGCCTGTACTTTTAGCTGCGGCTGCTGCATTGGCGAAGTATGGCAGCAAAGCGCAGGGGAATTTGCAGATTCTATTCGACCTTGAAATCGTGAATAGCGTGATTCCCCTGATCGAGCACGAAGACCTGTTCACTCGAAGGTTAATGACCTCCATGTACAAGACGCTGTTCATGATCTTCTAACGTACCATTGCAACGTGTAGATTTGCGGCGAAGCTACTAGCAGAAATGGTCAGCATTCCCAATGTCCATACCTTCTTGCTGGAATCCAATCACTATGTTCCACACTTCACTGAAGTCCTCGCCAACGATAAGGACCTGTTCATGCAAGAATTCTCATCGCTGATACTAGCAGAAATGTCGAAGGACATGTTTGGCGCAGCTCAGTTACTGGCCCAGTGCCCGAACATGGATTTTCTGTTCGAAAGGCTTCAGTCGCCTGACCCAGACGTGAAGAAGAACAACATAGAGATCATGTACAATCTGCTGCAAGATCCCACTGGAGCGGGGGCCATTATAGAGACAAAGGTTCTTCAGAACGAACAGTTAAACTTATCGCCTCCATTCTATTTGAGACACCTATTCCCTCGCTTTCAGAATTTCAACTTCAATCTCGTGTACAACCTTTTCGACTCACCTTACCCTGAGATCCAGAGCCTTGCAATGAATGTCGTGGCTGATCTGGTCAGCAGGAGCAAGGACGATCGCCTGCAGAATCTGTTCCGGGAATCGAACGGTCTCCAGGCTTTGCTAAAGTTTTTAGATGTAAGACCCAATCCCATGCATGCCTGTAACACTTAATAGTACACGTTTCCTGATCTAGAACGAAGAGTGGCAGGACCTCCATGCAGAAGCACTTAGAATCCTACAATTGGCTTCTAACAATGCTACAACTGTAGAGTTGCTCGACGATATTGGTGGCATTAAGCAGATACTGAAGTATATAGAAGACACACCGAGTTCCAAACTCTTCGTGCACGCCCTGCACGTAGCTATTTACCTTTCGCACAGCACTCGGGGCAGAAGAGTAACATGCGTTTTTAAATTGGATCTTAGAGCCTGAGGAACTATTTCTGTTGAATTCTATAGAGCAGGGCTGTAACGAATATTCGAATAATCTAAGTATTCGAATATTTACAGCTCTAGTATAGAGGAATTTAGATCTGTTATGTGGCCTTCCTTGGACTCTAAATAGTTAAATAGCCGAATATACATTATTAAGAGATAGATTTATTCACTCCAAAGGCGCTGTACGCGTATGGGATTGTCGATCACTTATTAGTCACATTGGCAAGCAAAGTGCAGTCCGACCTCTACGAGATCATTTGCCACGGTATCGGTATGATGACTCTCTACCACGAAGCTGCTAAACAACTCACTGAAAGCTACTGCATAAAAAGCATTTTAGGTACCCAAGAAGCCTACCATTTTCTTCGGACAATCACAGGTTTTAGTAATTTCCAATGTATTTGCAGAAATAGTAGTTAACGAAAGCCTAGAATGGAGTGCCAGGCAAGTGGGTCTGTTCGCCTTGCACCAGCTATTGCAATGTGATATTAAGAATTGTGACGACCTCTTGGACCTCCAAGGACAAGTGAGTAGCCGTAGAACACTCGTACAAGTAGAATTCTCATTCGGAAAAAGAATATTCTTTTACGGACCTCAGAACTATCTTCTTCGGCTGATGAAGCAACCAGGGGACAAGGTTCCCGCAGAAGTCCTAGTGTTATCTGTGGAATGCCTAACAATCATTGCAAGGAATCAGGGTCTACGAACCATCTTGATCAAAGGAGATGTTATCGATGCCATGTGTGCATCATTTGATGTAAGTCAAAGTCTAACGCTTTGTACTAAGTTTAGCTATTGAAATATCTACATCAAGCTTGTCCCAGAATATTTAAAATAGATATAGTTCAATCAGAATTTTCAGGCGCTAACTTTAGTGTCTCTTCTACTTTCTATAATTTGAAATTCATATGCAAACATCTACTATAATTCGAACTGCTAGTTGACGTCTCCATCAATGGACGATTACAAAATCGCCTGCTGCAACGCTCTATCCCTCCTGTGCCTGGACGAAGCCGGAAGAGCCGGTTTTCTGAAGGCCCGCGGGCCGAGCAAATTATATAATCTATTGTGTGACGTGAGGTCGATTCCAATAAGGAACGCGGCCGCCCAACTGGTTCAATTATTATGCGCGGATCCGGTTCTCTCGAACGCTTTCGTCTCTGCCAGATACTTAAACTAGTAAGTTCTTCTGGTCCTTCGACAATGGAGCATGAGAATTTCTATTCTTCTAACGATTTTCAGCATGCTGAACAACCGATCCACCGCGAGAACTGTCCCATCGTGGGACACGTGCATAGAGGCCCTCTTCAACTCTCATCTGCCTATAAAGTTCGCCTTCACAGGACGACTGTCTCTGCACGACGTCATCAAGGATGGATTTTACGTCCTCCGAAGAAACGCCTGCCCGTAGGACACTCACACATTCATTTGTTTCCTTCCCTTGGATACTTTGGACCTTCATTTCCACTTGTAATTTTATTTCAATTAGATTTCCCGTATTGGATGACATCTTCAAGTTCCAAATTTGTCCCATGGAGCCAGTGTACGTGGTGAACTGCACTCGACCTCATTCATCGAACTCTGAGGAAGCTCAGGAAGCAGAGTTGGATCGGAACGGTTTAGAAAGTGATGAACTTTATCTGCTTTGCTTCTTCGCTCCTTTGGAGAGCGACGGGTGCCTAGATTCCAGCTGCCTTTTGCCTCCGCAGGGTTGAACCAAGGGAATATAGAGGACGTGGCTGATAAAGGGGTTTTCATGTCCTCTATGATCCTACACATGGTGAAGGATTCGAAATTTGGGAGTCTCCAGTGCGACCCTTGCCTCTATGACTGCATAGAGCTCTTCAAATGCAAGCTTATCGCTGCAGAGTCGAAGGAGTACGTGTCCTCTAAACCAGTGACGAGCAACCTTTGGCCAGTAGTGGGCCAAAAGTGGAAACTTAAAATACTCGAATATACTAATCAAAGAATTTTAATTTCTGGGGAGAATTTGTTATTCCTGACATAGATTTACAATTGAAACAATTTCGGGCCTGCTCATCACTGCTTAAGCAATCTCCGTTAGCTATCAGCATCCAAGTGTCTTTGACTGTTATGCAACGTTTTGATGCAGAACGTCAGAAACGAGACCAGACTTGGTAAATGTCAGCTACGTAGCTGAACGGGCGAAGATGTTGGGCAAGTTCGTGGCCCAGCAGATGTCAGGGCCCGATCCCCTCATCAGATGCGTGGACCACCAGCTGGAGATCCATCTGAAGGAAATCAAAGACAGCATAGAGACCAGCGTGATACCGCTGGGGATGCTCAGGGTCGGCTCCTACTTCGAGCGAGCCTTGCTCTTTAAAGTGATAGCCGATAGAATACATCTACCTGCTGCTTTGGTGCGCGGAGAGTATGGGAAGGCTTGGATAGAAATAGCAGTGCCTCAGGTAAAACGTTAGACGCGAGTAGAAATAATTCATGTTGAAAAACATTTTATCTCATAATAATACCGCGCAGACGAAGAGTCCGCCAGAGACTTCCTTTCAAGCCTACGCCAAGAAGCACACCTGTCCAGAATTTATAGTAGTACGTGAATCCTTCTACTCCTACCCACAAAAGGAAGAAGACGCAAGCAAGGACCCGGCCCCGATAGATACCCGTCAATTCGTTTTCCCAACGAAGCTATTGAAACCCAATTTCATCGTCGACTTGATGAACACGCCCGGGGATCTGATTCCAATTGGCAGCTATTCAGCCGACACGTACTGCGAGAAGCAATTAGTCTGCCACAAACTATGCCTCCATTGATGGTTCATAATCTAAAGGCACTTGCGTGAAGCATTTATTTTCTTAAGATCGAATCTATTACAAAATCACACTCGCATTATCTCTTTGGGCTGTAGAAGGTCGACGATGGCTTAACAGAGTCGCACGATAATAAAACAGGATATTATGTACACTATTTTCATGTCCATAGATGAGTGTGAAGTAGCTAATCAGTTATCGTTAACCGATTAATGCGCCCACGTCCACTGTGGCAATGAATTATTGACCGCTAGAGTAGGGTACACGTTTCACTTGTCAAAACTTCTTAACGAAGTCGGATTGAATCATTGAGACATCATCTCGGTGTCTGCCCGAGCCTCACCAGCCCGAGGAAGGTCTTGTCCGCTTCGAGAAGGACGAACCTGGAGGAACTGCTCACTTCCTTCAATACCAAGACGTCGTCCTTGTTCAGAACCGTGACTTGGGCGGAGAAGCAGGACTGAGTGCTGCTAATATTCCTGTCTGGGTTGTAATTCTGAAAAAGGTTATTCAGAACAGCTTTAAACAGCCCTAGCGATATCGAATCGATATACCCGCGCTTAATATACGTGCCGTCTTCTTTCCCCTCGTCAGCTCATCCCCTCCGTAAAATGTAGTTCACTCACCGTGCATTGCAAGATGGGTCTATTGTTAACCTCCAGGTGGAAGCCAGCCTCCTTGCGATCGTCCATGTAGTGAATCTGCGCGTACACCAGGTACAATCCATTCTGATGCACCACGAGACTTCCATTCTCCTTCATCTCAAGGTGTTGGTTCATTTTCAGGCCCGCCACCCAGTCGCTGGGACTCCAAGCTTTGAAGACGCTCTCCAAGTGGCGGACTCTGCCATTGGCGGCGTGCTCGGCGTCCGCTTTGCCGAGCTTCCCTTTGTCAGCGCCGTAGTGAGCAGCCACGACGGGCGTGGGTGACCTGTAGTTCTTCCTCAGCCTGCGAGCAGACTTCTTGGGCTTATGTGTTACTATTTCGCGGCTCGAGGCGTGCCCCTCTGTAGAGGAAACCGCTTCAGCGGAGTCTGGGAACGAGAGGGTGTAGTATTTCTTCGGTGGATGCCTTGATGAAGCGTCCATTGACCTGGAAACGCGTATCGTCAGTGGAAGACCTATAGCGAAGTCGTGGAAAGGTAGAACTCACCGGTCATGCTTCTCCTTGGCGCTCTTTCCCTCAGGATTTCCAAGATGATCCAAATCAGAGGCTATCATCCTCGTCGTGTGATCCCTATCAGGGTGTCGATCAAGGATCGGTCTCCTGGCATCATTCTCTTCACCGCCAATGGATCGTTTACGCTTCAGAGCTGTCTCCCACTCCAACATAAGCTTCCTAGTGCTGTCTGAGCTCAAGACGTCTCGCTTCTGCTTAGTATCATTCTTCAGCTCCAGCGCTTTGCTTCCAGAAGCCTTCTTCTTCTTCAGTTCCTGGTCGCGCTTCGCTTCGGCCATCTGTACAGCTGCCAGCACCTCCATCATGGCCTTGTCCGAACTCTCCCGGGGATCTTCGGGTGAAGGCACCGGGGAGAACGTCGACGAGGAGTCTGGGAAGTCCGATGTCCTGGCACCGTAGTTAGGCCGCGTAATATCCGGGTAACGGTTGTGGAAAGACAGAGAATCGTCATCGTAGGTAGACTCGTAGTCGGCGTACTCGATGTCCGCCTCGCCAGGGTCCTCGTCGTCCTCGTTGGGGTCTTGCGCGTACAGCTAAAGAAGAAACAGAGACGAGGAATGTGATTAGCGTAAGATATTCCATTGACTTTCCTCCGAATTAATTAATCAGTGCGCAGTGGGATGCTCTGCAAACATTGAACTCAGATTTAAGCC
This sequence comes from Andrena cerasifolii, assembly GCF_050908995.1. Taxonomy (NCBI): domain Eukaryota; kingdom Metazoa; phylum Arthropoda; class Insecta; order Hymenoptera; family Andrenidae; genus Andrena; species Andrena cerasifolii. Next base: position 9,259,749 of record NC_135123.1, read on the forward strand.
AGAGATCCATAATAACAGTTATTTTTCAAAATTTTCGAAAAAAATGCGTTGAGAAAATATTAATTTTTATTCAAATGGAAATCAGTCGTCATTAAGTTCTGCAGAAATTTTTCGAAAAATGAAGTGATTAAAAATATTAAGATTTATCTGTATTGGTTACTGGTAACAATTATTGTATTCGGAAATATTTTTTGCTCATTAATAACCATTATAGACGACGAAAATTGTTTTCGGTTACGAATAACCATTATCGATGACGAGAATTTTTTTTGTTTAACCAATATCGATTGAAGGATTTTTTGGTTACGGTTTAACCGATATCGATTGAGGGATTTTTTTTTGTTACCGGTAAACAATATCGATGGCGGGAGTTTTATTTTTGTTACTTTCAACCACCATCAATTTTTATTACCCTAATAGTACTAATAATTTGTATCTATGAACGATATACAATGAATAATAGAATTTATATGTTTTAATCAATAAAAACGGATCAGTAGTAATTATACATTTTATTAACTAATGCTTGAAATTAGTATTAAGTTTTACAAATAATAATTTCTGGAAATCGAGAAAAACTAGCCTAAAGATGGTGATCTTTGATTTATACAAAAATGAGTGCACTATAATTTTCGAGGTCGCTGATTACGAATCTGAAATATACCGTAACCAAAAAAAAATCCCGCAACCGATATTGGTTATACCGTAACCGAAAAAAATCTCGTCATCGATAATGGTTATTTATAACCAAAACCATTTAAAGAAAGATATTAACTCTTATGCCATAACTTTTAAAATTTAGTTATAACAGTCTCTGATTTAAGCTAAAAGGAAGAAGTCTTAATAAAGATATGTATGGGCCATTAGCACTCTCTTCTTACTTTAAAGCTTCCATCTTCATATTATTGATCGACGTTCCTCGAGCACACCTTATCGCCTATTTTTATGGCATTTTTTATCGTTAGATTAACAGTGACCCAGCGGATAAGGGCAATATTAATCTCAACAGTTAAACTACTGTCCTTTGCCTCGTTATCAGACTCAATTAAATAGCTCCAGAGGAATCTTTAAATTATCGCAACCATTATGTAAGTTATCGCCCGATTGTTAATACGAATCTGTCAAATGAAGCAACAGGATTTAACTTAAAATCCCGCGCCTCTGCAATGGACTTATCGACGGAGCCGAGGTCATTAAAACGATTTTCCCGCGCTAAAGGAAAATTCTCTGGAGATAATAGCTTTGCTGACTCCTCATCTAACGAGACTCGTTGCAATATCTCCTGTTGATAATATTCCAACAGTGGTTCTTATTGACGCGATGGGTAGTTAGAAGACGATAGAATGAAAGGCGAGCGAGATTGCAATGAGAATTGCAGTGGTTAGATTGGTAGAAATTAAGTGAACTCACTTTGAGTGCTAATAAAGACTCAGAGCTGGTAAGACAGTGATAGTTATTAATAGTACCGACTGACCTGCTCCTCGAAGGCCTTAAGTTCGTCCAAGAGGTCCTCCTTGAGCAGTCGATGCTTCAAGCCCTCCACGTCCCTCTTCAGCTCCTCTATTTCGTGTTTATTCGCCAGGGAGCAGCGCAGCTTCCACGTCTCCAAGCCCAAGCACAGAAGAGCGATCGTCAGAGCAGCGACGCTAAGTATCGTGTTCCTGTCGGGTCGAAAACGATGCCTGTTGAAGCCCCGCTCCAGCTCCGACTGCGAGATGCTCAAGTTTCCCCTGGAGAAGCTCAAGAACGAGCGCGTTTCTTCCTTAAGCGGAGCGTCGTTCATCAGCTTCTGCTTCACCTTGGCGACCTTCGCCTCTGCCTCGGGCAACACTGAGGTCATTATAATCTAACGAATGACACTTTGTGCAACGAACAATAAGCTACGCCAGCACTACGAGGTAACGATCCTTCCTCACCACCCTTCGTTTCCCTTCTCCTTCTATGTTCAAAGATCCCCAAAACGACTCGTCAGAAATGCTTCCTTGAAACCTGCAGCAACCATCGCTAGAATCTCCCCGAACAGTTCCTCAGGATTCCTTCTCCATCGTCGGATGCAGTTCGAAGGGCATCACGCCTTGTATGTGTGCCTTAGGGTATTATCCAATGTCATCCACGTGCCTTTATCTTCGTAGTTCTTTTCAGTGACGCGCAATCGCCGAGGGGATATTCCGCGATGAAGAAAGCAGTCTAATCAGGTTTTCTTCTCGTAGCAAGATAGACGGGGATACCCAATATGGATGTTCAGCGGCATGGAAGTTAATAAATTCCAATTTCGTTGAGAACACTGTGGAAACGGGTTGTTACTGGTGTCCCTTTGGCGCTGGCAACCGGTTGTTCACCTGACTCCACGATTTCGTAAGCCCTCGATGAATCAAGACGTTAAATGTCCCTCATCCTGGCCCTCTTTAAAACCTGTCCGGTGGGTTTTCCTCCCCTCTGCTGGGAAACTCGAGGCAGGCAGAGTATCGAGCAGAATATTCGACCCCTTGACTCTAGTCCCAACTTTCCTTTTGTCCCTCGCTCTACTCCTACTCCTCTCGGCTTCTTCGACTCCCTGCCTCCGACTGGTTTAATTTTATTTTAAAACACAGAGGGATTAGCGCAGGATTCGCATCAGGAGAACTCAGCGATACTCGATTTTTCGGTCTCCTGGTTTTAAAGTCTCTCAGAGTGATGTTTCGATGCACTTTACCTCGGACGGGGCGTTTTGAAGAAGCGACCAGCGTGGTCGAAAGTCTCGAACGTACTGACTCGAGCGAGCTGAACGCGATCGAGTTTATCAGCGAACCGCTGGACCTCAGTAGCGTGGATCAGTGATCCATCGGGGAGCAGCAGCCTCCCTCTTCAACTTCGATCCGAACATAACTTCGATTTATATGACCACGGTCGTCATAGGAGCTCTAGAGATTATAGATCGACAGAAGAATTCTGTTAAAAATCAAGAGCTTCTATCAGGAGCGTGCAACGATAAAGGAGGTAACACGAACATTCAATTACTTAGAATACAACGTCACTTCCACGAATGAACTGGAATTTGTATTATGAAATACCGCAGTGATAGACGAACAAGGAACAAGGTGATAAGCTTTTAAAAAGAATACCAATTTAATTCGTTGAAACATTTAGTTCTACATCGTAATATATAAAGCAGAAAGTGTGTGTGTTTGTCGCCAAAAACCTTCGAACGGTAAACTCTGGGGTCACGAGATATGTCCCAGCTCATTATGCCTGGCTAATCCAGACGAATGTGACTATGAATATTTTCACAAACAAAAAATAAATAAATAAAAAAATATTTTTTGTATAACTCAGAATCTAAATTTCGGGTGAAGCCGAGTAGTAAAGCTAGTGGAATTATATAATATTTCGAACCGTTCATAGCGTCCTTCGCGCACCATTTAAAAATACCAGTGATGTAAGAGTGTTAATAAAACGTAGTAAAATGGTAACAGTACAGAAACGTCCTTGCCCCATCCTCCTCGATTACAGCCACCAAAAAAAAGGCAGCTCGTATACGTAACAATTCGCCGTAAAAATCGTTGTACGACCGCAAGCTGTGTTGCAGTCCCGCAGGGGCAGGGTCGCTCGATGCTTCCTGCGCGATAATCTTCGTCGAAGCGAAGTTTCTCGGAGGGGGGGCCGCTTGGGCCCTTTCTCACGGGAGCTGTTTCGCCAGGGGACGACGGTTCCAGGAGCAGAGGTGTATCGAATTCCTGTACGTCGGCCAGGAGAATTCGGAATCGGAGACGTCGCGGAGCAACAGCGGAGCGCTGACATCACTGGTGATAAACTTCCACGCCGTGGGATCCTTTCCTGGAACATGTACACTCGCTGGGAAACGTGAATAAGAAGTGGGCGTTCGTGCATCCTCGTAACACGAGGCGCGCACAAGCGGCGCATTAATACCGCGAAATGTCAATCAGTCGGGCATTGCCTACTTCAAGCCTGTTGCACACAGGGTCAACCGTGTTTGGCTGTATAGCGCCAATTTTTAATATTTATTTAGTTCAAATTAACATTATTTATTGAATAAAATAATTAATTCTTCCTTGCTAACCAATTATTAGTTTGTGAAAAGAGTAACGCTTCTTAACAATAATAACCTATACTTTAGGGGAAAAACTCTAGGAAACTCTAGTAACTATTAGACGCTACAGGTGAGTTTATAGGAAGTTGCTCCATCGTAGGTTATAGGTTATATATTATCGCGCCGAATGTTGTGTTGACGGGGCTTCTTGTTCAGCCATGATTGTAGATTTGTAAATACAGCGAATATTCACAGTAACTCAACGTTTATATAATCTCGGTTCGACACAATATTGACAGCAAATCAATCTCGACATAAGACTGTCGTCTGTAGCCGTCTTCTTACTTCAGATGCGAGCACCAGCAGGTTATAAATACTGTTATACACGGTGCCCGCAACAATATATTGGGTTGTGTTCAGTTCTGAAGTAGCTAAGGATTATAATATCAAAGTGGCATCTGCAACAGATGGAAAATCGGTCTCATACTTGTTCTTTAGAACGAAACACAGAGAGTTTGCAATTACGTTAGAGAGTAATGTCCTCGTAGAAAGAAAACGAAATGCATATCTTCCACGATCGAAATAATCGCGCGTCACATTGGCCGATTTCTGCAGGCTTTGTTGGAGTTATTTGTGGAGCTTCGAAGATGCCCATTATCTGGCGTCGCATGCGTCAGCATTTACGTTTGTGACGTTTTCTTCTGCGTACCTTTCTCGCGTATTATTCTGTGACGATCACCTCTTCGTCCAAGTCGACAGAAGCATTCATTTGGGTTAATTTCTATAATTCATAATTGGAAGACCCGTGCCGATATTGAATGCAACGTGCAAAATGTGAGATTAATTCCGAGAAACAATCCACCGTGCACGAACGTTGGATGCCTGCACGGTGGTCTCGCATTGCGCGCCGTGTTATCAGAAATTCCGTAATTACGATCGTAATTAGCCGCTGCGCGATGTCGGGCTGTGTACGTGCCTTTAAGCGTGTCTTTAACCCGTGTTTGGTCCGTGTAGGAAGACGAAATATTCGTGATCCGTATCAATTTACGTCTGATGAGTCGAAACGTGCGCGCTCGCTGTCAATTATCTCATTCAGCCTTTCTCCTCGTTTCGAGGTGTCTGCCTACTCGCTATTTCCACGGCTTTCTTGCGTTCCACGTATTCGATCCCGAGAGGCGAATCCTATTTCTTTATATTGCTCTACGAAGCTGAATAAATAAATTCATCCGTGGCATGTATGCTTCTGTCACGTATATTCGTTTTATTCTATTTGCGAATAAAAGAAGGCGATTCATTGGCCCGTCGAGAAGCATCAAGCATGTCCAACATCTGACAATGCGACGAGTATTCAACACGATGCGTTACCGACAGGAACAACGTCAATTGTTTTCTCGCGTATGTAGCGATTATTTTAAGTACCTGTGGTTTAGACAGCCGCCAACTAGATAATGCGAATCAGATGCAGTGGTGATGATAGTGGAGAGATGTAATATCGTGGGTTCTCGGCTTCGATCCACGCCACTGCATCAATCCGCAGAGGTTGAGCTTCGGGTCTAAATATAAGTAGACGCGAAACGCAATAAAAAAAAGAGTAAAGAAAGATATTTCGGAGTGTTTACTGCGGGAGAGCATCGGAACATCTATGTGGGTCTCATACTTTTCCTTTTTTCATGACTGAACAGATTGCTTGGTAGTTAACGCGTTTTTGCTATGTGGTATAAAAGGTAATGATCTACTTACATATATCGTTGGTTTAATAATTAATGAAAGAACTGTGTGTAAGTAGTATGATAAGCAAGTTTTTAGTTAAACGCTGTTTTGTACTCTTTAAGGGGGGATTCTCGTCTGACAGCCCCCTAAAAATAACTGATATTTAAGAATTTTTTTGGACAAAACTGTTGGTCATATTGGATTAAACGCTTTTGGGATATAATGAGGCTTCTTTAAAATTGCAGAAAATATATTTTTTATGTCGAAAATTCTGCGTCTCTTCGTTAAACAGTCGCTGTCTCGAAACATCTGCGCCACTTCTTGCTCTTTGATTTGCTCTCCGGAGACGTTACTTCGTGCCATCTCTTTCGACGGCATGTTCTCCTGTTACAAAGCTCAATTTTGTGCATTCTGAAAATTTTCGCCAGATTTTGGCCAATATATCAGGAGAACATGAAGTGGAAAGAGGTATTCTGAATTTCAGCTTCGAAGGCATCCTCGATTCTCTCTCCGAAGACGTTACTTAGTGCCACCTCTTTCGACATCGTGTTCTCCTGTTACAAAGCCCAATTTTGTGCATTCTGAAAATTTTCGCCAGATTTTGGCCAATATATCAGGAGAACATAAAGCGAAAAGAGGTATTCTGAATTTCAGCTTCGAAGGCATCCTCGATTCTCTCTCCGAAGACGTTACTTAGTGCCACCTCTTTCGACATCATGTTCTCCTGTTACAAAGCCCAATTTTGTGCATTCTGAAAATTTTCGCCAGATTTTGGCCAATATATCAGGAGAACATGAAGCGAAAAGAGGTATACTAAAGGGTATAGCCGGTTAAGATGGTCAAATGTGCCCTTGAATCGAATTCGACTCACGATGAATCATTCGAAAGCTTATTAAAAAAGAAACATTTGTGGCAATTTTCAACTTCGTATCTCCACCCGGAGGGTAGTAAAGGGCAAAAATAGGAAATCAGGTTTTTGCGGGCCATTTAGAATTCCGAAATTTGTGGGAAAAGGTCATTTTTGTGAGAAAAATGAAATTGTGTAGGTCTTGTGTCCACAAGTGCTTAATTGGCTGAAATTTTGAAAATAGGTTCTTTTTTGACAAAAATGATGATTGCGAGAAGGATTTTTTACTTCAATTTTTTTTTAATATTTAAGTGTCAATCCCTATGTTACCGACCGTTTTTAAAACCTAATCCAAGCCTCTAACTTTGGTCATTGTAATTTCTGCCGCCTTGGGAATGTTTTATATTTTATTTTGGCATTCCGACCCAATGCAAACCAGTCATCCTAATATCCGGCGTCGAACAGAGTCGGATTGTTGTCGGAGGCCCCCACATACCCAACAGATGGCTTAAAGTACCCTCTTCCTAGCAAAAAATTATGTTGCAGGTTGTCCTCCTTTGGGGATTTGAACCTTCACCAAGCACGGTAATTATTTGTTTTAAAAATTTTGCCCATTATACAATATACTGCACTGCGTCGGTAAGATAGGGAATGACATCAAAATGGTAAAAAAAATCATATCATCAGAAATCCTTCTCGCAAAACATTATTTCTATGTAAAATGTAATATTTTTCAAAATTTCAGCCAATTTGGAGCATGGGTGTTTTCGGAAGTTTAGCCCCTATATTAGCAAACACAAGTAATCCTCTCGATACGATATTTCAATTCCCTGTTACAGGGCCGTCTTATCCAATAGGCACAGTGGGCACTGTGCCTAGGGCCGACGAAAGTCCAAAAATGAAATTTTAAATGAGAATGTATTCTAATATAACAAAAACAAAATTGAAAATATAATTTAATTTAAAAAATAATGTAAATATATTAACAATTGAATGACGTGAACAATAAATTGAAAGGACTTACAAATACAGTTTTTAAGCAAAAGTGCCTAGGGCCTACGACGATCCCTGCCCTGCTACGAATCGAACCGTTACGGACTCCCAAAGGGACGATCAAAAGGATCCAGGTCGATTTTACGCGAAAGCAGGATCCGATGGCCTTGAAAACGAGTTCCCAGTCCCAGCACGGAATCCAGAACGACTCACGAGCATCGAAACCCTCCATTTCACTATTTCTTTCTCGATATTCCCACAAACCCCAAGAGAAGACACAACTTTGTCCTTATCTCTTCGACTGCATCTAAAATTCTACCGATAACAAGAGTTGCGAATACAGGAAATATAAGTTTATAAATAAACTTATCAATTATTTCCAAACAGGAAGCTCCTAGTCCCCCGGTTCCGTCCTATAAAAACCGCTCGTTTTCCATAACCTCGAAGCCGAACGATGTTATGTTACCGTAAAACGTGTAAATTATTCGTGAGGGCCTGACGGAGAAAGAGGGAACGCGGCAGGAAGGGGCGCGAGGAAGAAAGAGCGGTGGAGATAGTCCCTTGGTGGCTGAATGTTGGCAGCGCTCGCGCGAGGAGCAGCCAAACCGGTCGTTGGAGTCGTCGAGACGCTGGGAGACGCTTGACCAGGCGAGGTGCATGGGTAAACAAAAGATGGTACGGTACGGCGTCGTGTAAGACCGTAGGGGCAGTCTCGACGACGCTGTCCACGCGGCGATCGATTCGCGAATCAATTATTCTCACCTGTTGCACTCTCGCGGTCACCCTTCTCCCCCCCCACTCTATGGAGAACCGAGGGAGATGTCACTCAGGTAAGCAAGATTCTATTAATAACACCTTCAACCATTTCTCCACGGCTGATCGATCCCCCTGGAAATCCACGATCAAAGAATGACAAAACTCTGCCTCGCGTAAGATTCCATTATGGGTCAGACGTGTCGTCTGTTCGGCTTCCGCGTTTTGCGGGTTTCATAATGAAAGAAAAGAAAAATGTGGAACCACTTACGAAGCATCGAGGCTTCAAGTTTAATCTGATAAAGTTACAATCATCGCGACACTGTTACATTTCTTTGATTCCGCCTGTGACACATCTACGCAGGGTTGGAATAGACGAGTCAGCGATGTTAGATGCACATGACGAATTGAAGTAGCCTTATATGCACTTCTCTTCGTTCGAGACTGTTTAGTACGTCTCCGAGCCTTTCGATAACTGCATTGTATCGGGGAATGTAGTTGTGTTAGCGATCCCGTTGTATCCTTTCACTGGGCCACGCTGTAAACTCAAGCACGTGGTACACGTGACGTGAAAAAATGATTTATCGACTGCTTTAACGACCATCGATAAGCGTTGGTATTTATCTCTGTGTGAGATCAGCGGGAAAGTGTTATCCTGCCGAGGATGATAATGAACAGTTGGATTGGAGGCGAAGCTATAATGGGGAATATTGTGTTGCAGGGCATTCATTAATGTGATATAATAATTTTGAAACTAGTCAGCAGCGATTGCACGATCGATGGCCACCAGAATCAAAATGGAACATGTACAAAGCGACATCGATCCGCAAATCGTTAATACATCGAAAGCTGCGACGCGTTTTATCGAGTGGAACGTCGATATGAACGTGACCGTGTCGAACGTGAAGAAATCGAAGGTGTTCCAAAGATCACGCGGGATCATCCTCTTCCTTTTCATGATCGCGCTGGCTGTCGTGCTGTCCCACCTCAGAAGGGAAGTGCGGGCCTTACAAGTACAGGTACGTACTCATCGAACATACCGGGTACTCGAATACACTTTTATTGGTAAAATAAAAAAACGTTGGATTGATGTACGTTCCCATACCGCTCTACATAATCGGTTTAAAAGTTACGCGCAGTGTCTCTTTTGACTTCCCAGTCGAGTGCGCCCCGCGTCATTTAAAAATAGACCGCACTGAAAATAATAAAAATTCTATCCTCCGTTTTCGATTCGCTCGTTCAAAAGAAGTTACTTATTCAACATTCGTATCGTGCATTTTGAGACACTCGGTATATTACCATTCTATTAAAGATTATATTACTGTTGCCTTGCACATCGAATTTAAGTGTCAAGCGGGCGTTGACACAGAGACTGTGTGGCGCCATTTTCAAACTTTCGACGCGCCACTTTGTTTCCATTTCCTTTTCTAAGCTCGCGAATGCTTTTAGGTGCAATCCGTGAACGTGAACTTACTGCTGCTGATGTCCAAGTACGACAGGCTGAACAGAAGCTTGAACCGAGCGTGGATGCACCGATCGGGCAAGTTCCTGGAGAAGAGGAACGTGGACGACGCGAGGCGAATCCTAGATGGAGCGTCACCGTCGGTGTTGAGAGACCTCGAGAGGCTCGACGGTACTCGTGACGCGGCCAACGGAAACTCGTACGCCTACGTGACCCCGCATTTCGGTCCAGTCGGGAGCTCGAAAGAGGATGGCAATCTGACTGCGATCTCGAAACAGTCGTTGATTAATTTGGAGGAGAACCAGAGCCTCGGCGAGATGGACGAAGCGAATTTACGAATCGAGAGAGCGATACTTACGGTAGAGAAGCAAAACGCGACTGAGAGAAGCGGCACGCGGTCGGATCAGGGCAAAGACGCTGACGACGACAATGACGGTGACTATGACGTTGACGATTTAGATATTTGGCGAGGGCCACGCTCTGGCAGGTCGAGGCGGGACGAGGGAAGAGGTAAAAAACGGGGAAAGAGCAAAAGGCAGCCCAAACGCAGTCGCAGGCGATTGGGTATCTAGTATTATTTAGTTGGCATGTGTTTCCCATTGTGAGCAGCGTCGTCACGCGCAGAAGGGGCATTCAAATTTCACCTGGGCAAAAGCTTTTATGCGGTAATGATATCAGAGATTACAATTTGCAGAATTATGTTCTAATATCAATTGAAATTACCGAATTGGAAAAGTGGCAAGATGTGCAGGTTGGATTTGAGGTCCCCTTACACGCAGAGTGGTCAGCAAAAAACGGGCACTTAATTCCTTTGCTGTTGAATCTTATCGCTTCTAAGTATTCCACGCCGAATGGATTAATACGAATCGAGGGTAACGTGTCTCGTTTCTTGTTGGGCCACCCTGTATGAGTTTGCAGGCTCAGTGACACCGATTAACCATTTGTGGAAGTTATCATGCATTTTATTATATACAGTACACTCTCGCTATGGGCTCGGAGCTAGCGGGAAGCGCTTAACGTATAGCGTCGACAATTCCGAGCTGCCGATGGCGCAAGAGACACAGCGTAGGCACGCGAAAGAGAAAGTATCATGCCTTCTCTTTTTCGTAGCTGACGGTAACTTTTTGTCGAGCCTTTCGTCCACTCGCGCTCGCTCGATCGAAGGATTCGATGAACGCTTAGCGCATAGTTGAGATGAACTCATAACGAGAGTTTACTGTAGTTGAGAAATTTAATACAGTAAAGGTTACAAACGTACTTTCTATGTTTTTCAGGACCCTTGGTGGCGACATTCGTCGGGGCGATTCCCGAACAGCACGTCACGGATACATGTACGTAACACGGAGTATAATATCCGGTTTAGCGGTAACGTAATGATTAATTTCAGTTTACATCGGGCCATGGGTGAAGAGTGCTAAAAACAATACTCAGTACAGCCTAAATAAATTCCACTTGGTGGAAGACAAAAAATCTATCGAAGTCACAACTACAGGTTTATACATGATTTCAGTGCAGGTGATGGAGCTTAAATAATATAATTTAATTTGATTCAATTTAATATTATATAATTGCAACTCGCGTATTCACGCTGTTTTGCCTTTCAGATCTTTTATTTCGGCGAGCCAACTAACTACTCCTACTGGATATTGTTGAGCTCGGAAGGCAAGTCGGCCACGCAGAAGCTCGTGAAATGTTCTACCGCGTCCTCCGTGTCGGCCACGGAAGTATCGTGCTACACGAGCGTGATCACCCCGTTGCAGAGGGGCGACAGAGTGCACATACAGCAGCAGGAGAGAAACAGGTAGGAAGCCGTTGGCCTCTTATCGATTTTCGCTCGTGTAATTTCAATGTGAAACAACTGGAACCTTTCAGATTAATAAACATGCGAGAAGGACACAGTTACGTGCAGCTGGTACTTCTCTCCAATACCCGTAAATGGCGTCAGCGATAAAGCTTACGATATAAGTAAACGGTAGAAGTTGTGCCATGAAAGATCGCAGAAGAGCGGTTCATTTCGAAGCGTTGAAAGGATCAAACGATACATTTATGTTAGTCGAACGAACCGATTAGGATTCTAGTTTTATAGTCGAGGTTCGCGAAACGAGTGATAATGAAACTCAAGGAATCATCGAGTCACGCGTACATGTACAGTCATTGTTTACATCGTCCTTTTGTGCAAAATAGTTTTCGTTCAATTCGCATCTACGGAGGCGCTGATCTCTGTTTTTGTCACGTAAGTTCCAATGTTATGTACAGTTGCATTAAAGACACATAATGAGTAAGGAGCTGTACAAAAGAATACTGCTAAGTTGTAAATAATCGGTACATATTTTTATACTTATGGTTGTTCGTAAGGGATCACAGAAATTGCATCCGGCGTCGTACGTTTAGCATTTTAGTTCGACGGCTAAACAGGAGTTACAGATGTGATGTTACGTTTTAAGAGCAGTCAGTAAGATTAGTGCACGTTACTGCGTTACTGTATTTCGATCCTAAACTAATGTTTACGTGCTGTTAAAAAAAAAATACTTTTTAAGATTATAGTAGTAAAGATTTCAAATAGACTATATTTTTCATTTTTGTACATTTTTTTTCATATTGTTTACAATGTTTATATTCAATGTTAATGTCGAACAAAATCTGAATAAACGGAGTAAAAGAGAAGCTACGCTTCGTGAGATTATACATTCTTATTACCTTCTATCACAGCTAATTACTAGACTCGTAAATTCGATGAAAATTCAGTCTCTGGGAACGTGTGTGCAAAGTACAGCGTTACTACTTTGGCGATACTTTCTCGCGATATTCCCCCGTCGGCAAGTAAAAGGCACTTGAATCCTCTTGTTGAATGCCAGTCATGTGGCAGACGTTGCTTGAATGGTAGTGACCATGTATCTCACAGGACAGTTGTTATCAGCCTATAGAAATGAATAATACCAAATTAGAGAAGAAGAGCAGACGGTACAACAGAGATAATGAGATCTTACAGATAACTTTATACCTATTGTCTAACGCGCTTATACTCGACTCAATACTTCGATCATATCGTATTTTATCGTTATTGAAAAACATTTTGTGCTCGGATTTCTTTTCGTTGGCATTCGGTACATTTCTTCCCCTCTTTCTTGCCTTACGATAAGGTCGTGATAAAATCATACATGGTTTATATGGAATACTATATACTCTTTTAAAAAAATTTCAAATAGTCTCTCTCAATTGTTACCTTCATTGTTACTATCATATATATACATATATATATATATATAATACTGCAGGTATCGCAGGTATAAAGCGGTTCAAAGTTAACGAAAGGAAGATGAATTGCTTGTCGAAGCACACCGTTTCCTTTACCTATGGGATGCGGCTATTTGTTTATCCTCAAGGCCGGTGGAAATGAAAGCGAGTATCATTTGCTCGAATCCCTAATCAAAAGCAACACGTTTTACCACGTAGCGAAACAGCCCTGTGCGTAGTTTACTTTTTAACAATCCCACTTTACACTCGATAGATGCAGGATAGATGTATTCGTTACCCTTGCTAACATTTCTTTTTGCATACATTATGATTCGATAGCTTTCTTTTCTTTATAAAAAACGGATAGATTTATATTTACTCACCTGGATATGGGTTGAGGTTTACTCGAGCATTTGTCTTTTAATATATATGAGCGTAATACATGTTAGCATAGATTGTTTTTTTTTTATATGTTAACTCTTGCGTGTCTTTCCATGATTTCTCTAGCATTTCGTTCGTTCTTTTTGTTTTTGTTTATTAAAAACGCAATTGTCTCTCCCTTTCTCTCTATCTCTCTCTCTCTCTCTCTCTCTTTATACCATGTACACAAAGCGTGACTAAATTTCTCAGATAGTAACTTGGAAAACAACAAATTTACTGATGCGCACTATTTACATCGAAAAGAATCGTGACGAAGTTTTGAATGGAAAAAAATTAGGTGCACCATAAAAAATATCAAATACTATTCGGTTATAGATGAAACTCTTGAAAAAATCAAATAAAGGATTCTAGTTAATGAAAGATACTATGATACTCTAAAAGAAGAAATATAACAGTTTTCTAGAGTTCATTTAATAGCGGTACCTGTGCCCATCGGTCAATTATAAACTCTTATTGTACAGTCGTCATTTTTTTATCTCGCATAATATTTGCATTGTTTATTCAGAATCGGTATGTCCTTGCTGGCAACGGAGGGAAGGTATTTCTCTCTCTTTCTTTCATTCTGTTCCCTAAGTATCTCAGGTTGTTGCTACGCCTGTGAAATAAACTTGGTTTTTTTGTCAAATTTTTTTATACACCTAGAACTTTCCACCAACACTGTCACACATCAACGATATCTAATTCCGAATGCAAAGTGACTATATACAAGACAAAAAAAATTATTAAATAATCTCTTCTCGTCTTTTGCTTTTTGTCGCTTCTTTTTTTTTTTTTCATTCGGCAAGTTACAAAGAAAGCTCGCTCCGCGAATAGGTCAAGTATCATTGTTTTAATAAAGGCTCATACCTACGTTAGTCACGCAAATACTCTGTGTTCTTTTAAGTTGGGATCGTTTTAGTGCACATCTGGTTTCCTACGGCAGTTGCTGGTTTTCATTCTCAGATTTCATTACGTTTCAGTCCATAATCTCTCATATGTTGAAGGTAAGGAAATAATAAATGTGAAAGATTATCGTGTTTTTGTGTTATTTTTTTTTTTACGGTTCTTTGTTTCAATGCTTGTTTTCATTTCGATCGTTACTCTATGACTTACAATGTTAAATCCATTTACTATTCACTATGCTGACGACAATGACTTTAGTACAGTTTAGATAATCGTATAGTTATTTTATATAATAAAGGGGGATATAAGATCTCACTGCTTGCCCTACGTAATAGCTTCGTACTCTAATGTACACGATTGGCTGGGACAAGTTTCTCATTAGCTGCTCGTAGAACTTTGGATGATTACACTGCTCTTCTCTTTTTTCTCTCTCTCTCTCTCTTACTCTCAATTCGATACAGATATCTATTATTGCGAGTCGCTGTTACTCCATTCTGATTGTCTCTGCCGGTGTGACATTTCTACCAAATATGCAATGCCAATTCGAGTGCCTTTCGAATTGGGTCTCTAAAATACAGCGTCGAAATGAAAAGCCTGTCACCTCTGAGCAGTGTCTACGCAGACTCTACATTAAAAAGACACGTAATGTAAATGTCGCAACGATAGGATTCTTTTATTGTATCGTGAGACTGCCAGGAATTGTTGGTCGCACTATTGACGCGCAGAAGGGCAGTATATTACGGATTAAAATCTCTTGGTTTCGTGTTGAACGTAAACGAGATAAACAACACCACAAAGTATAATTATTTCCTTGTTTTTTTTCTTCTTTTTTTTTTATATCTCTTATACAGAACGTACGACATTTTTTTTTGCTTTGTTTTCTACACCTAGTAATTCTTTAGTGATACTTGAGCTGTGTTCACAATGATCGACTGTTCAATGACTTTACAAATAGCGTAAACATCTTCGCCCTTACTATTACAATGAAGACGACATTACGATTTAATTATTAATCATTTCACAATTGTAGATCAGCTTGAGAATGACTGTACACCGAGGAAACTAAACTTAATCCTAAACGAAGTTTATCAGCCGAGACATGACAAAAGTAGGGTGCTATACTGCTAGTCAAGTATAAAACGCTCGTGTCATTTATACTTTCATTGTAATCAATCGTTCGCGCCCCACTGCGCAACAGTTTTAATGAAAGTCCTTCCATGCGCGCGACAAAGATAGGAGAAACACAAATAGAATATTCCCATTACGATCCATCATATATATCACTTTCCATTTTTCTTCTCTAATGTAAAAGTCGAGTCTCTCGATTGATTATGTACAAAATACTTGTGACTGCCGACGACAAATAACGATTTGTCCAACTTTTTCACGCGCTAGGAACGATTCTTTTCTCTCTCTCTCTCGCTCTCTCTCTCTCTCTCTCTCTCCCTCTCTCTCGCTCGAATTTGGAAAAGTTGTGTTATCTAATTATATTAAAATTAAATAGTTGAATGTGTAATTTAATAACGTCGCTGAGACTGGGCGTTTTGGTAACCAGCACTGCCACCTGCAAACAACCATAGCTCCTCCGTTCAATGACTTCGTAAGAAGAATTTTTCATTATTTGATTCTGTATTTAACTCTACACTTATATACGCACTATTAGCTGTCAAATTGGAAACTGACGAGTATGCACGTGTTTACCTCTCTCTCTTTCTTTTCCACACATTTCTGTAGTCTATCACTTTCCGCCGTTATCATGCAACTTGTTTCAGACCTACCGCAATTATCTCAAACGTATCACCGAACGAGCTACATCCCTGTCATTTCATTCGAATCATAGAACTCGCTTAACCGGAATCAAGATTTTTTTCTTTATACTCTCTGCAGTTTTTTTTTTTTCTTTTAAGGTATCGTGAAAATAAACCTACAGCTTTACTCTCCGTTTCATTTAAGTACGTCTCTGCCGTTTCTCGTGAATCGGCGAGCCGAGAATTCTCGTCTCAATTTCGTTCTCGGTTCTGCAATCGTTCTCGGTCTCTCTAATCTATGAAATATGATCGTTCTGTTTGAAACCGGCCCTAATCATTCCGCGTACGACAAGAGACTGCTTTCTAGTAGATAAAAGTACTTTTGGATTGTGACTTGTACTTACCGTAATCCTGTTTTCCGTATACACCATCTTGACTCGAGTAATCTGCAAGCAGAACGAACGGAGATTATGAGTTGCCGATGGAAGGTGATCGAAAGCGAAGGAAATATGACTCAGAGGAGAAGTATCCTCTAACATAATGGATTTAGAATTTTAATCATACGTTTACCTTGGTGAAACCGAACTTTCTACGGCATTAATAGCCTTTCGCAATATGCACAAGGTGAACTCATGATAGAGTGTCATTCAGCGGTGAAGTAAGGGCAGGAGGCAGTGCTGCAGTGCTGGTATCCCAATGATTCTTTTGCTTTTTTTTTTAGCCGTAACAATTAAAGAGCGCAACTCTTTCGAACCTCGCGGAGGTTTGAGCGATGCATTCGTAACATAAAGCGTTTCTCGTCTAAATCGATTCACATTCGAGCATTGCGCGCGGTGCAACAATTCGAAAGCATAAAGGCAGGACGTGGAGGCTCTTTATTCCCCTTTGCTCTCCCCCTTTTCTAGGCTCCTCAATAAGGACTCGAGGAGGAGATTATTAATGGTGATGTGAAATGTGGTGTCGAACGAAAGAACTAACCATAAGGTTGCGTCGAGTAACCACCTCTGTTGGTCATAGAAGTGGGATTAGAAGATTGGTCATCGTAGGGATTAGCAGGGGCATAATCTGCACCCCCACCCCCTGCTAATGCTGCCACTGCCTCCTGCTGGTAATTGGCTGCGCACGCAGTATATTACATTAATTAAATCGCCGCACTCGAGAAACCACGTTCTCCCTCCGCACCTCACGCGCAAGAGCATCAGGAATTCCTTGATCTCCTTATAGCAAAGTAATTTACAGTGATTCTAGTACAAAGCATAATCCCTCATCGCATGGCGTGTCATGCGTAACGCGAGCCAGTCTCCTTTCCCGCGCTTCCCGATCTCCACCATTCGCTGTGCAATTATTCTATCAGCCTGTACTATCGTACTATACCAACCTGATGGTGGTGCTTTGCCATAACTGTAGGGATCTCCGGTACTGAAAGCTCCTGTAGCTGGAACAGCGGGTGCTCCGCCATACCTATTATCAGCAGCTCCGGACGACGGATAGCCCTGGACAGAAATGCAACTGTTGTTTTAGGCGCGATCAAGCGACCAAATGGCTTCAAATTAAATATGTAAATTAGCTCACAGCTGTCTGGCCGTAATCTGGAGGCTGTTGGTAACTCTCGTAGCCCTGGTACGACGACTGAGTATAGTTCTGCGATCCGTAGCCACCGCCATATCCAACTGCTTGCTGCTGTGGCTGCTGTTGGCCCCCGCCGTAGGTATTGCTAGTGCCTCCACCGTACCCGCCTTGGCTGTATCACAATCTCTTATTATTATAATTTATTTAAACGGGACCAGCCGTTAGTATACAAACTGTACGGTAATAAGTATATCCGCGAGGTAATATCTAGAGACAAATTTCGTCGATGCAACAGCTCTCGGTTAATCGGTGGGAGGAATTTTATGCACAATTTCTACACATTTTATAAGTTTAAACTTCCCCTCATTCGGGGTCTCCCAAACAGAATTGTACCCGAAGACAATTACCTCGGTGGTTGAGTAGCATAGCCATTCGCAGGTTGCGAAGACGGCTGGTCGAATCTCGGTCTCTTGGAGGGCCCGCTGGAGCCGGGCGGTCCGCCTCCCCGTTTGGATGGACCACCACGACCGCTGCCCCCTCTGCCTCCGCGATCTCCGAAGCCACCCCTACCTCCTAAACCACCTCTGCTGGAGCCACCCCTAGCAATTATTTATTGCGTTAATACCATAGTCATCCTAGTAATATAATAAATGCGAAAGTGTGTTTGGATGTTTGTATGTATATTACTCAATCACATCGTAACTATACAACGGATTTTTCTGAAATTTTGTATACACGTAGTCTAGGATCGGAAATAACATATAGGATACTTTTTATCCCGATTTTTTTAACCGATCTGGATCAAATATTGCGTAATTATTCTTTAAACCCTGTAGAACATATAGGCTACCATGAAATCTAGACATCCATACCCTTCCCCCTATTTCACCCCCTTGATACTATGTGGTAATCAAAGTTTAACCCAGGCAATGCAGGGTACTTTAAGCTAGTTCGTATATAGAAGCTCAATCGCAATTAAGAGTCGTACCTGGATCCACCTCTACTGTTCCTGTCCATGCCACCTCGTCCACGGAAATTATTGCTACCTCCACGGCTGTCTCCTCTGCCAAAGTCGCCCCTGCCTCTGGCACGGAAACTGCTGCTCGCTCCACCTCTGCTGCCCCCGCGCGGAGGTCCTCCCATCCCCGGTGGGGGTGGCCCACCACCGCCAGGTCCACTGGACATTCCTGGCTCCGGTGGACCCCTGAAACGCCTAAATAGATTAGTAAAAGAGTCAAATGAGGTAATTACACAACGCCGTACGTAAATACTATATTGCATAGTACCCTGGGGGAAAATGTCCACCGCGACCGCCTCTAGGAGGCCCGCCTCTTCCCCTCATTCCAGGGGGTCCGCCTCTCATGCCACCTCCGGGTCCATTACCACGACCACCTCTCATCATGCCTCCTCTCGGAGGTCCGCCCCTATGCAGAAACCTTAAAGTTACATGTTATATACTCTTATTGGAGTGCATTGTTCTCTCAATAGAGACTTCGTACCTCCCTCTATCTCCGAAGCTGCCACGTCCCCTCATGGGACCGCCTGGGCCACCACGACCGCCACGGAATCCACCTCTGCTGGCTGGTGCCCCCTCCATTTATCGATGTACCTAGAAATCCGTGACAGGGGTAAACACAGACGTCGCGCGATCTATAGTGCTCCACATTTACTCGCGAACAAGAAGAATGCGTACAGAATGGCTTCTAAAAATTTTCGTGACAATTATAAATAACTTATCAGAGGGAAGGTGGATACTGTTTTATTAAACTATGAAAAGATTAGGAAATACGATATTCCTTCCCCACCACTGAGAACGGTTTAATTTAGAAAAGGGCTGCTCCCCGTTTCACCTCCTGCAAACATCCTATAGACGCTATCCTAAATCGTAAATCAAGCCCAGGAAGCTTTCCCCTCTTCTTATTCTCCCCGTGTATAAATTAAGAATGTTATATAAACCGCGCAACAAACCAAACGTCAGTCGCACTAGCACATCAGCAAAAACTACTTACGCTTCACTCGTCGGCAAACGCACCGTTCATGAATGAGAGACACACCAATCTTACACAAGCCAACAAAGAAAATGGACGCCGGCACCCGGAAAGAGAAGCATCGACCATCTCGCGACTTAAATTACCACACCAGCGATACCGGATATCCTCCGACTAAAGGCTTGTTTCCATGAAACCCATCAATCCCGCAGATTTCCACGCCCACGACTCGAAGATCTATAGCGTGATTTTCGGCGTGACTTTCACGCCCACGATTTGAAATTGCCAAAGAAGTATGATAACGCTGCGGGTAATTATTTCGCCGCCAGCATCGAATCGGTATTTCCGTTCCCTATCGACAGTCGAAGACCACGAGAGATTTAGGGACATTTATCGCCGTGGGCTCTCCCGTATAGGGAATAAAGATCAGCAGGATTGGCAAGAAGCGCGGCAAAACAGTTGATTGGTCGAGAGGCTGGGATTTAAATTTTGTAATCCGTTGCTTGTCTTCCGCGAGACAAAAACAGCAGTTTGTATTTCCGAAGAAAGTTGGCGGTGAATATACGTTTCTTCGAGAGTGCTTAAGCAACGTACGAGCTTGATATTGACCAGAGGCAGCTTGAGTTCACCGTTTCACGCGCCGCCGAATTACGGACGAGGGAAATAGCACGAGATGTCGAAAGACGAGAAGGAATGCATTATTCCCGACGTGATACACGATGTGAATTCGGGGAAGAGTTATATCAAGGGCCGTTTTTTTGGAAAGGTGAACGTGCTCGCTGTCGTTTTTTTTCTTCCTCGTTCGAGCTGTGCTCACCTCGAAAGCCCGATCCGAACCAAACGCGAATTTTTCTGCTGATGCTTCTTTCCTCTATGTAGAGCTTGTAGTACTTGTTGCTTCATTCATTGGAAATTGAACGGAAATTTTCTGCATAAAATATTTCACGCGAAATCTGAATTTTTTTCCCCCTTATACCGATGTTATATTCATTCGGTACTTAACATGGAATATGTGAACTCGAATTATATTAGTTCACAGCAATATGTACTCCTCCTTGGGTGTGCAATGGGTCGAAGAGTTTCTCGTCCGTGGATATACTCGGATTTCAGTCCTCTTCCGTGGACACAGACTCAATTTCCACCTGCGCTCTGTTTATAGGGAGGCTTTGCGAAATGTTACGAGATCAGAGAATCAAAGTCGCACCGTGTATACGCCGGGAAGATAGTGCCAAAGTCGCAAATTACTAAAAGCAACCACAGGGAGAAAATGACGCAAGAGATCTCCATCCACCAGACTTTGAATCATAAAAATGTAGTCGGCTTCTATGGGTTCTTCGATGATCCGCAGAACGTGTATATTATCCTTGAATTGTGCCGCAAAAGGGTAAACAGGTTTTATGATACGTCAAACTCCTGTAAAAGCGCACGCTTTGCTAAAATGGCCGTTGTACTTTCCAGTCGATGATGGAGTTGCACAAACGCAGGAAAGCATTAACGGAATGTGAGACCAGATATTACATGAAACAGATCTTGGACGGCGTGAATTACTTGCATCAGAATAAAATAATTCACAGAGATCTTAAGTTAGGTAACTTGTTCCTGAGCGACGATCTGCAAGTTAAGATCGGTGACTTCGGACTGGCCACTAGACTGGAGCACGAAGGCGAACGGAAAAAGTAATTGTACCTTCGACGCGTTTGCGCATTTAACGATTGTAATGGTTTCATGGCTTCACTCTCTGTTAACAGGACACTCTGCGGTACTCCTAACTACATAGCGCCAGAAATACTAACCAAGGCTGGCCATTCCTACGAAGTTGACATATGGAGTATCGGGTGCATCATGTATACTTTACTAGTAGGCAAACCTCCATTCGAAACGTCTAGTTTAAGGGAGACCTACGCTAGAATTAAGCAAGTCCAGTACAAGATTCCTACACACATCAATACAATCTCAATGAACATGATATCTAATATGTTGCAAGGGAATCCATCCAAACGCCCGTCCATAAGCAAATTAATCAAAGATCCATTCTTCACTTGTGGTAAAGATCGGAAAGCAATCTCCTAGCCACCGCAGCACCGTCGTTACGATATTCAACTAACGATTGCCTTGTAATCCCGCAGGTTACATGCCGATTAGTCTTCCACTTTCGTGTTTAACGATGGCACCTCGCCTGGACATGTTGGAGATGCACAATCAACGTAAACCGCTGTCGGAGATGAGCACTAACGTAGGTGGAGAGGGCCAGGACTTCATATTCCGAGTGCCTAACAGCCCAGCGCGCAAGACAAAGCCTGCGGACGCGGCGAACGAAGTTCAGAAATTGAATCTGGACATTAAGAAGATGCTTCAGACGTTAAGAGAGCAGCTGGCTGCGGTATTAAAGGCTAAGCCAAGTAGAGAGACAGCGGTGTCGGCAGGTACGATCGCCCTGGGATTGACTATTTATTATCTCGTCGCGCATGGAAATTAACGCCCGTACTAATGAAAGTTACTTTCCGACGCAGAGCACTCAAGATCCCGTCCGATTTATACGGAAACCTCAGGCACGAGTCTCATCCCTCTCCTGTTTCTCTATTCGTCCAATAACCGATCGCGCAATTAACACGTTACCGTTCTTTCCTCAATTCCTTTCCTGTAAGTAGCAAATACATAAATGTTCCAATTCTACAGATGAGATGACGGATCCCGCCGCCCAGCCTGTAATATGGATAAGCAAATGGGTGGACTATTCGGACAAGTACGGCTTCGGGTACCAGCTTTCTGACGATGGAGTGGGCGTGATGTACAACGATGGCACCCGGCTAATAATGCTCGCCAACTGTTTCAATATACACTATATCAATCGCGAGGGGAACGAGCTTTACTACACCGTCAAGGAATACCCGACCGAGTTGGAGAAAAAGATGAAGCTGATGAACTTCTTTCTGAAATACATGAAGGAACATTTGATGAAAGCTGGAAGCTCCGCGGCCGTGAAACCATGCGACGCGATGTCCAGGATACCGTACATGCACCAGTGGTTCAGAACACAGAGCGCGGTGGTCATGCAACTGACTAACGGAACGGTGCAAGTAAGTCGGGCAATTCGGTGGCTGTTTTGTACCGTGCGATTTGTATGCGTTATTCACTCGCGTCCCCTGTTTCAGATAAACTTCCAGGACCACACGAAGATCATCATGTGCCCGCTAATGGCGGCTGTCACGTATATAGACACCGAGAAGAACTTCAACACGTACAGGTTCCAAACCATCCAAGAGAACGGATGCTGCAACGGCCTGGCGAAAAATTTGGCGTACGCTTACGAGAAGCTTGTGCTGATGCTGTCGAATCCGCAGATGCGATAATCGTTACTGGGATCGTACGATCGGGAGGTGACCGTCTCTGGTGCACAGTATATTTTAGAAGTATTACACTTTTTTTCTATAAAAAAAATAAGGGTAATGTCTTTATACTTGGCGAGTAACAAATACAGGCTAATTAGTTATTCTATTTTTATTTTATTTTGTAGAGAGCATATAGAATTTTACTAGGCGTTTTTATAGTAACGGCCGAACCGAACATCTGCGAATCATGAGAGAGATTTAAGTATAACTAATTGGGGGTGTTCTGACGTTGCAGAATGACTTCTCGCGCCTCTTTTTTTCTTTTCTTTTTTAACACGGTAGACGGATTGAATTACGGTTGTAGTCCTTTTTTTGTGTAATGACTCGTACTTTGACATAATTTTATGGTTGAACAAACGTTAAATTTAAGCGATCCGCTACGATATACGTCGCTCCACGTCGATACCATGAACAACTTCGAAGAGCTCATGATATCTCTGCCATCGCGTTTCTTTGATGGAGTAGTGCAATTTAACCACCTGTCTACGTAACAACGGGCGACGTAAACTTCAGTTAATCGAGTCCTATGTTTCTTGAAATCGTCGATTCTTTATATTCGAAATTGACCGGTGATAGGTCTGCTAACGTGGCCGCGAACGACGCGCCACTGGAAACATATTAAATCCACAAATTGTTCTCTTGACTTCAGAAGAGGAAATAGATATTTCTTTTCGTAATTGTAACATTCTTGTATGGTACCTAGGTGATCGTAAAACGAGGATCCAAGTAGTACTAAGTACGTCGAGGCGCATGACAATATTTATAAGACTCGAATTCACGCTCTAAAGACTACTTTAGTAAATTACAAATCGAATTATAAACAAATGTACATACATACAAGCATCGTCTAGTGCTATATATGAGATACATCATATGAGCATTGAATGTATTGAAATAATTATAACGATAACAGTATTTTTGTAAGTAGCTTATGACATTGTTTTGAAGATGGAATAAAGTGTTTTCATTTGTAACATTCCCTTTCGCAGTCAAGCGGAATCAATGCAGTAGCTTGCAAATCATCAACGCGATCATTCTAACCGTTTGATTAGATTAGGCTTGAAATCGATTTAATTTACATAGGCGCCACAATTCTACCTTACACGAACTTTTCGTCCGAGCACGAAAAGCTGCTCCCTAAGCAAGCAGCATTTAAGGTTATGTTACACAATAGAAAAGCCCTATCCTCGGCTCATAAAAGAGAAATGTGCAGTTCCGTGCGATTGTCCAAAGACCCAGGAGATATTATCGTCTCGTACTTCGTCGATATTTTAAAAGAAAAACAAAGCAACGAACTACTAATCTACTTTC
Source organism: Andrena cerasifolii (assembly GCF_050908995.1). Taxonomy (NCBI): domain Eukaryota; kingdom Metazoa; phylum Arthropoda; class Insecta; order Hymenoptera; family Andrenidae; genus Andrena; species Andrena cerasifolii. Next base: position 9,284,103 of record NC_135123.1, read on the forward strand.
CTCTCTCATTCTCGCTCTGAACCGTACACCAACCCTAAAAAGTGCATCGATATGTAAGAAAGAGAGGTCAAAGTCAATGATGCGTCGAGTCGTGTAATGTTCGAATGAGATGGTGTTGGTGCGTCGCGAGGAGCCAGAGGAAAAGGAAGAACTGTGTTCAGTAGCGGCGCAGGCTTTGCGCCAAGCACGCGTGTCGTCCGTTCCATCGCGTCCACGTGTGTGTTAATAAGTTCGATCTCATGTGACGCGAGCACGCGTGACATACTCTCCTACAGCAAACAAACGAGCGCGGTAACTGACACAGAGAGTAAGTACAATTAAGCATTACGGAATATTCCAAGCTTAGCTGCGGTGAATCGAACTGGTTCGTGCACGTTGCCCGCTGCGCCCAAACACGCCTTTACCCCTACAGGCTCGAAATATCTACTCGACCCAATGGTTCGGTATAAACAGATCAGTGGCATGGATTCTAACAGTCACTGAGAAACGTCATAAACGTCTTCACAGAGGGACTTTTTATTGAAATAGAAGCCGTAGAATGCATCAGCGAGGTGCACAAGTTGAGAGCCATTGATCTTCCGCGAAAATATTTAACCACCTCTAAACTCTAGATATAGGTGCAATTTTATTTTCAAACGCCCACGCGATAGTAGCTATCGTTGTTAATGTTCAAGCACAGCCGATGCTCCCGTCGCTCATTTACACCAGCGCACACAGTCGTAAACATTTAAATGCATTGGCCAATGATTTACGCTTGTCAATAATTTTGCCACTTCGTCGGAGTAGTAGATTAGTCCTCTGTGGACCAGTGGTATTATTTCGAAAGTAGCCAGCGCGTTAATGATACTGTTATTCCGAAGCGTTAAGTGGAATTGAACGAGGAACGCGATGCTGTGCCACGCTGAACCGTTATGAATCACGTGTCGCGGACAATTGACCCGTTCTACATCACCTCGTCCCGATAACAATTTCGCGCGGGACATCTTTCGATGGGAAGCATTGCATTAGTCGGATGGCGCGTTACACAACTGGGAGTCCCGACCCGCGGACTATTCAATAGCCACGGCGATTAATAACGCACTGTAATTCATCGAACGTGGTATTCTTAGACGCTTGGTGGTTGGTGGAAGCTTAATATCGAAGACGCCTAGTTAAAACTGTACAGTCACTGTCGCGAGTCTCAGTCGCGAGTTCGCGCCGATCCTCCCATTTTTCAGGTTAACATCGCGCCAGTTGCATAACACGCTTCGATTGTTCTTGGGGAACCTTCGCGCTCGCTTTTGACACATTCTGGCACGGTGGAAATTCAGATTTCTGTGCGAATAGGAAACAGGCGGGAAACGTGGATCGCTTCTCTTTGTCCTATTTCCATTTCGCCACTGAATCGGAGAAATACCTTTTTCCTTCGAACGAAAGTTTTACTTCTGATAAACATCGAGTAACTCTGGGTTCTGTTGCATTATTTTGAAACGCCCCATTACGACACCCTTGCCAATTCTGAGTTCCAGATCTTTGTAAAATCGAGGGTTTTAAGTTAGAAATTTCTCTTCTATCGTTCCGAGCATAACGTTGCAAGAATTGTGGAAGATACACATGCATTCGCGCTGAACTTTCGAAAGCCGTAACTCAATACCCGTCGCTGCGTCTAATACACGTGTAATCGAGCATGCAAAGTCGCCAAAGCCTCGGGAATACGCGGCGACGGTTCGTTTATCTTCGATGTCTGTAATTTGTTTGGCGACATTGTTCCATACACATCCGGCTACGTTCGGTAAAATCAACGACTGCGCTGTCACGATCTAATTCTGCCGCTGGTTCTTAACGTTTATTCATCGTCATCGGTACTGGAAGATAGATGGCTCCCGATTCGAACTAATTAAATATAAACTTGACACGCGAGCCTGATTTTTATCTCGCGACACACATCGTATTATTAAACCGTATGAAATAACCGCTTGCGTTGGCAGCAGGGCCAAGTAAGTACACAAGTTTACAAAGCTGATAAGGGCGCAATAAACGTCACGTTGAAACGGTGAATTATTGCTGGATAATTCTCAATCTTGAGGTGCAAAGCCTCACCTGTCTGAAAGTAAACATGGAACGCTGTTGTTTCGCGTACAGTGGCGGTCGAAAGACGGTTCATACTCATAAGAGGCTTAACACTAAATTAGTACTTCCCAACCTTTTTTGAGGTGCGATCATATTATCGGAAGAAAAATACTAAATAAAATGAAGATTTATAATTTATATTTTCTACGGATTTTAGTTATTTGATTTTTTTTTATTTATTTGGTTTTGTATAGATAGAGTATATTGTATTTAGTTTTATTTTGCAATTCCATAAATATTAAAAGAAAAACTGAAAATTTTTAAAATAGGTATAAATATATTAAAGATATTTATTTTCTATTTTAATTACATTTTTTTGTGAAAATTCGAAAACCCGTTTAACCGTTTTTTTGGATTCCCATAACTATTCAGTCGAATTCCAAAACCGTTTTTTTCAAAAGGCCGTTTTTGTATAAATCCTGTTAGCGATCCACCGTTTAGGAATCGCCGCGACTAAACTTTGTGCAAGACATTTGTATCACTGGTCAATCGTGAAATATAACTCTTTCGAATGGAATTGTCTTATTTCTGTCACCGCCCACTGTTTAAACTTTAGACTTTCTTTACACCCGTACCGATGAGATTCTCGAATCCGGTGACGAGCAAACCTCTCCCACTTTTGTAAGTTCCATAGGCAAGGAGAATTCCTTCGATTCCCCACTTGCGATTCGTCCGGTTGTCTGTTCCAGTAATGAATTCGTATCGAAGGCAGATTGCATAAGATTATGTAAGTATAATACTACCCCGCGCGTTACGGGAAGCTCGCAAGGAATCGGTGCTGAATAATCATGACGAGCGCGGCGCTATTGACTCGGCAACCTTGGGTAGAGCGAGCAGATCGCGAATACCAGTCTTATGCATAGCCCGTGCCGTTGCATACAATGAGATTTATTTAGTTGCGAGCGATAAGAATTAACGGCTCGGGGGATCGCGTTTTCCAACCGTCCAATGCTAAGGACTCTGTTTCCTTCTTTTCGCTTCACGGTGACTGGTGGGATGACGTAGAAGGCTGACAATTGGTTCCAGCCAGTATTGCTGAATCACGAATGTCATCGGAGAATCGGAGATTACGGCCGCTGCCTTCGTCTTCGTCGGTGGCACGCACGCTATGATCTTTCCTTCTCGCGTGGATTCTCTCTGCACGCACGTTCCTATAGGCAAATGCACGATGAAGTAGAAATACTTAAACAGCGAATGGTAACGAGAATAAGATAGTTACTATAGAAAGAAATATAGATATAGAAATAGGCCAGTGATAGTAGCATAACGCTTAAAACCTAGCGTTAAGTTATGTGGACATGTAAATATTAGTTTTAAACCTTCTCTTGGCCACCACTGTGACTTGACTACTTAACAGCTGGAGAAGTTATGGGGATTTTTTTATGAATGATATTTTAAACGTTACACAGAAAATATCCGAGTCCATTTAAGATCTGCATTCGTATGCATGAGGTAGCAGATAACAGCAATCAGTGACGACGAATGTTTCGCAATTCCGTTTCCACTTTGCTTTCAACGTTTTTAATCGAGCGTCCTTATCGTTATTATTGTTTCACGGTATACTAACGCCCGTCGTTGTGGTCTCTTTCCATCTAGGCGTGCAGCAGCTTGCCATTATAAGCGCGCGACGCCGTTTTATCTCGTTGATTGGGCGACAGACAACGTGTTTGAACAAATACACTTCCTGGAAAATTAAATTAAACTCGAGAACCAGTAAGACAAATCATTCAATCCGCCCCGTCGAAATTTCGTTGGGGCACCTTACAACACTGCGCAAGCTCTTGCGAAATATATATGTATATTCCAACGAGCAACAGTCCACAGACAATGCCACTCCTGAATACGAATTCGATATTAACCTTGATACAGCCTTCAGATCATCTACACATTTAACAATACTGATAAGTAATATGAAATATATATATATATATAAATTGTTGTTTTATTGTTATATATATGTATATATAATATATATAACAATATATATATATAACAATAAAACAACAATTTTCTCACATTTCTCCCGAAAGTAACAGAAGGGTAAAGGAATGAGAACAAATTTGGGTCAAAAATGACCCGAAGGTTAACGAGAACAAATTTAGGTAAAAAATGACCCGAAGGTTAACGAGAACAAATTTGGGTAAAAAATGACCCGAAGGTTAACGAGAACAAATTTAGGTAAAAAATGACCCGAAGGTTAACGAGAACAAATTTGGGTAAAAAATAACCCGAAGGTTAACGAGAACAAATTTGGGTAAAAAATGACCCGCGGGTCAATGAGAATAAATTTGGGTAACAAATAACCTAAAAAATGTAGTAGGGTTAATTACCGGGAAGACGAGTCGACTAAATTCTTCCTTTCAATTTTCGATCCAGGTTATCGTACACATTTTCCGATGATCTCTACTATCGAAGAATCTCGATATCAATTCTATACAGAATTTCCAGACATCACAAAAGTTGAATGACCGTAAGATCGCGCCAAGTCCTTACAGACAGTCCCACTATATTCTGTAATCGAATAATCGTCGAGTGGGCGTCGGTAATTCGAGCAGATAGGTCTTATCGAAACATTTCCATGCTGTGAACGAGCGTCTATTGATTTTTTATGGCTCCGTTGCACTTGTTTCATTGTCAGCAGCAAGAAGGTGGCTCGCGTAATTATTCCATCGCTTTGGGCGCCACTGAGTATGTCCTATCAGAGGGAACTTCTGTTACAGGGGTGGATATCCCGAATTTATAATTATGCCCAATGTTAGGATCGAGTTAATGCATGCTTTTAATCACCGCAACGATACACGCGTATAAGGTGGCACCGAAACGTCGCACGACCTTCCAACCGTTATTTGAGCAATGACGAAGCACGTAGGGAGATAAAGTGGTGAAATCGTCTGGGGCACATAGCTCGAACGTGATACAGGAGATCTTTTTGTCTTAAATACAGGTGCTCGGCCAATATCAGTCTTACTTTCGCCCTCGGTACACGTCTTCCCGTAAGAAGCCAAAGAAAGGAAGGCTGCCCGTGCCGGATCGGTAAGAAGCTCATCGTTCGAGAGCCAGTTATCGACGGAGCGTAAGCTGAGGATTTACGATTCCCATCGAAATTCACGCCTTATCTCTGCCGTGTGTAAATTCTCGAGCGTTAGATCAATTAACTGGCAATTGGCCGTGCTTCCTAAGTGGTATACTCGAGGGAGATAAGCTACTTGCACGACAACCGATCGCGGTGCAACGCGGGGATCGCTCGTGTCTTCCTGTGGGCGCAGGAAGTTTTTCGGCGGACTGTTCTACAGCTCGGTGGTCGAAGTGTCGTTCGAAGGGCGAGTTAATGCGGCGGATCGAGGACGATGGACTCGAGCAACGTGAAGAGGAACCCGAATCCGCGAGAAAAGGCGAACCTACTGTCGATCCTGTTTTGGTGGTAAGTTTGCTTCCCTCTACTTTATCGATGGAGTAATGATTTTCTTCCTCCTGCTTTCTTTCCTCCTGGTAGAAACTGCAGAGTCATATCTGTCTCAAACGAATTAACGAGTCTTAAAACGATAAACTCTTCCATTCGAGGCGGGAATAAGAATGATGTCATTGCAAGTGTTTACTTTTTGAACACACAGCCGGGGAAAGTAGTAATAACCTTCCATTATTTCGTATTCGTAATTGAAATTCGACTTCTCGCTTCAAGGCGCCAGCGCGAAACCTCGCAAGGAAAAAAACCAAGGCTCCTCGCTGGCCACGTCACTCTGAATCACACTCGGCTTTCCAAAACGAATTCTCATTCGTTTTCTGTTATTTTCTACCGATCACTTAACGTCCGACAATCGCTCTGAAATAATACAATGTCCGGGCAATTAAGCACGGATAATCAAGTAAAATGAGTCGCGAGGTGCTAACCGTTACGTTCGAACGCGCGAGCCTGTTTTAACATCCGTTGTATTCAATTACCGATCGCGGGGCCTGTAGTTACATCGGACTATTAATTTCCACGTTGATTACCCTCGTGCTAAATTACACGTAACTCTAACGCACAGGTGGACGATAGGCTTGTTCAAGACCGGTTACACCAAGGTCCTGCAGACGGACGATTTATATGAGCCGCTGAAGACCGATCGATCGAACGTGCTCGGGGACAGACTAGAAAAGTTAGTATACCGACAAACGTCTGATACCTAAAACAAAGAGGGAACATCCAACACACTACGATGCATTCAATTTTTAGACGATGGACCATCGAGCTAGAGAATTCCAAGAAGCACAAGCGACGGCCCAGTTTGCTCAGGGCTATCTTTCGCACCTTTCTGTGGGAGTACAGTGCACTGGGTGTCATGCAGATACTGAACGAACTAGTGCTACGGTACCATCCTTTTTTTTCCGTGCTTTGCGAGCCTTGTGGCGTGTTATGATTAATTGTCCTTGTATTTCTATCGAAGGTTGGGCACGCCGATATTGCTAGGCGGGCTGTTACGTTACTTCAAGAAGAACACAACGGAGACTTACGAAACGGCGCTGTTGTATGCCGGCGGGATTTGTCTGACGACCGCCATGAACGTTCTCATGTTCAATCAGGCGATTTTTGGCGCGTTCCATGTCGGCGCCAGAATCAGAGTCGCAGCTTGCTCCCTTGTTTACAGGAAGGTAATGCAGGGTAGGGGAGTTTGATGTTCAAGAAAAAAAAAATGGTAGGATAACTATGGAGGTGATTTTAAAGAAATTTATGAACTTTATTAAAAACGTAACATACGGTTCCCATGATAAAAAAACATTTTTCAGATTTTACTAAATAAAAAATAGTGGCACAATACCCGCACAGCCGATACGTATTTTCCATTTGAGTCATTCCGCGGTGGAATTTTTTACGTCCACACTATTGGACCTAGAATAAAAAGACGTAAAATTTTGTAATGTGCACACTAAATACTAGAGAAGTACCCATGATTTTTACAAAATATTGAAACTCTTTTTGTCGTTTACTGTAAGAAATTTTCTAGCAAAAAAGAGGATTGTTTTCAAATGTTCGCCATTCCTTCAAAAATCAATATTTCTTCGAAATCTTGGGTACTTCTCTAGTATTTAGTGTGTAGATTATTACAAAACTTTTTGCCGCTATTTTTTAATCAAAAAATCTGAAAAAATTTGTTCTTTTTCCTACATATCATAATCACCTCCAATGTTATCCTACCACTTTTAGCCTATCATCGTGGCGTTATCCTTTTAAGAGTCGAATTATTATCAGTACTTTAGCTGGATTGTTCCTATTCTCTGTTAACAGGCGTTGCGCCTCAGCAAAACAGCTCTGGGTGAGACAGCACCAGGGAAAGTGGTGAATTTAGTGGCCAACGATGTCAATAGGTTCGATCTCGTTTCCGTCTTCATTCACCACATGTGGTCCGCCCCGCTGTCCGCGTTGATCGTTGCCTATTTCCTCTACGTAGAGGCTGGATACGCCGGTCTAATCGGTATAGCCGCGGTGTTCGTCGTCGTGCCTATTCAATGTGAGTTTCTGGTAATGACAACTGCATTATACCGTTTGAATCTTTCCTCTACACTGTCCTGACGTTGTTAATATCCATGTGGGATAGCAGAGATCTTCGACGTAACTTTAAACTCAGAGAATAGTGGAATGTATAGAAACGGAAGCGACGACTTAGTGTCAATAGACATACGAAAAGAGCCGAAGTGATTCGCGAGATATATTTAGACTCGACGATCAGGATTAGACGCAAGAGTGCTAAGGTTTCAGCTTCGCACTAGCACAGATGTAAACATTGAAAGTTCAAAGTACTTGTTTTGCTGCGAGTGTATCTCTTACGTGTGACTGATACATTTCAGCCTACACGGGGAAGCTGTCCTCCAAGTTCAGATTGCAGACAGCCATGAAGACCGACGAGAGGGTGCGCCTGATGGATGAGATCATATCAGGCGTGCAGGTGATAAAGATGTACGCTTGGGAGAAACCATTCTGCGCTCTGGTGGAGACCGCCCGCAAGTTAGAATTGCAGGTGGTCACAAAGAGTTCATATATCAGAGGCATATACATGACGTTCAACCTGTTCACCACGAGGATGGCCCTGTACTGCACCCTGCTCAGCATGCTGCTGTTGGGGACCGAATTGTCGGCCGACAAGGTCTTCGTTTTCTCCTCGTACTTCAACATCCTGGCGCACACCATGTCGGGAATGTTCGTTCGCGGTTTCGCAGAGATAGCCGAGTGCATGGTAGCCGTGAGACGGTTGCAGCACTTCTTAATGTTCGAGGAGTTCCAGGAGAAAGGGAACAAGTTCGTTGTTAGCCTGAACGGCAGCCTCAACAGCGACTCCAAGCAACCCTCCAACAAGACATCCAGGCCCGATCTACCTTACATCGACGACGAAGTAGACGCCTATGAGAATCTAGACGAATCGGCTGAGAAGAGAAGACACAACGGTCTGGTGATCGTGGCCAGCGATTTGCTGATGAACACCGCCAGTCTCGTGGAAGGTGAGGCTTTAATACTTGTAATACAGATGTCGAGGGATTCGTTTAATTAAAACGTTCATGTCTGACCCGCAGAGAGGAAGCGTTCCTCCATGGCGCATGAAGAGGCCTGCGCGGTTAAGATGACCAATCTGACTGCCAAGTGGGAGCCGGGGCAAGCAGAGAATACCCTGGAGGGCGTGAACCTCGAGCTAGAGAAAGGCAAGCTGTACGCGGTGATCGGTATGGTGGGATCTGGGAAGAGTTCCTTCCTGTCCGCGATTCTCGGGGAGATCACGGTGACGGAGGGTCACGCGAGGGTCAACGGAAGTGTGAGCTATGCTGGGCAAGAAGCCTGGGTCTTCGGATCCACCGTCAGGCACAACATACTCTTTGGCCAAGCATACGAGCGCCAACGGTACCAGAGGGTCATCAAGGCGTGCTCCCTTCAACGAGACTTCAAACAGTTCCCGCAGGGTGATCAGACGATTGTAGGGGAGAGAGGTAGTTCCCTTTCGGGCGGGCAGAAGGCTAGAATCAACTTGGCCAGGTCCCTTTACCGGCAGGCGGACATTTACTTGCTGGACGATCCTCTAAGCGCTGTAAGTACATTATGCCTTTCCAGTGTGCTGCGAATCTATCTATGAATATGCTTCAGGTGGACACGCACGTCAGCAAGCACTTGTTCGAGGAGTGTGTGCAACGGTACTTATCCGGGAAGACTAGAATCCTAGCCACCCATCAGTTGCAATACGTGAGGAACGTGGACTCTATCATCATCATCGAGCAGGGAAAGCTCACAATGTTCGCTCACTATCAGGACCTACTAAACCAGCGGCCAGAGTACGCCGAACTGTTAGCAGCCGAGGCTGATACCAACGAGGATTCCTCCATAGAGAAAAGTGTGGCGCGAAGACGGTTCTCGTCGTCGAGTACCAGAGTAAGATTCACGGTGTTTGCTGTTCGCGTGTCTTGCTATTTGAATGCGCGCGATGTGACATTTGTTGCGTTAATAGAGTCGTACACCGGACGCCAGTAATGGAGGAACGGACGACGAAGAGGAGGACGAGGATCCTGAGAACTTTAACGACGGTCTGGAGGGAACCTCCCGTGGACTAGTCAAGGGACCGATCTTCCTCAGATACTTTCAAACTGGCGCCAACTTGTGCCTCGCCGCGACAGTCCTCCTCCTCTTCATATGTACCCAGTGCACCGTTAGTCTCAACGACTATTTTATTCCTATTCTGTGAGTACTTGGAGACACCACTGCCATTGTCCTCCCGAAGCGATACTTTATAGGTATCCATGCTTTCAGGGTAACCGTAGAAGAAACACGGCATTATCTACGCACGGAGGCCAGCCTGAATTCTACTAACATCACGTCCATCGATGCCTCCAAGCTGCCACCGCAGGAGAACTACATATACGTTTATTCGGCCATAATAGTCGGGCTGTTTTGCATAGGAATCACCAGGTCGCTGACCTTCTACAAATTGAGCATCATGTGCAGCCAGAAGCTGCACGACATGGCGTTCAGTGCACTCATCAGAACAGGCATGAGGTTCTTCGACACGAATCCCAGCGGGCGGATACTCAACAGGTTCTCGAAAGACATGGGGGCGATAGACGAGTTGCTGCCGAAAGCCATATTAGACGCTGGTCAGATATGCATGATGATGTTTGGTTCTTTAATAGTATCCTGCATCATCAATCCTCTTTTCTTGGTGCCCATCATTTTCTTGGGCACTGTATTCTACTGGATAAGGAAAGTGTTCTTGAAGACTAGCAAGAACATTAAGCGAATGGAGGGAGTGAGTGAGTAGCATTGGCTTTGATAGTATCATTCAATGTGCGGTTTCGTAAACTTCTCTTTCTACTAGCTCGATCTCCTGTGTTCACCCATTTGAACGCTACTCTGAATGGCCTCACCACTGTCAGAGCCTACTGCGCGCAGGATATCCTGAAGAGGGAATTTGACAAGCTGCAGGATGTCCATACATCTACCTTCTACATGTACGTAGTAGCCAGCTCTGCCTTCGGATTCTCGCTGGACATCTTCTGCTTCGTGTTCATCTCCTTGGTCACCTTCAGTTTCCTTATACTGGAGCAGTGTAAGGGTTTCTTAAGCTTCTTCCGTTAGCATTGTCTATCGGGTGATTGATTTAATTCATTTTGTTCACTTTGCAGCGTTCTCTGGTGGCCAAGTGGGTTTGGCTATCACTCAGGTGATGGCGATGACTGGGATGATACAGTGGGGCATGCGGCAGAACGCTGAAGTAGCGAACCAGATGATGTCGGTGGAACGTGTGCTGGAGTACACGCAGATAGCGCCAGAGCCGAATCTACGCGACACAGGGAAGATCTTGAAGAAGACCGAGAAACAGGTCGACCTCCCTGCCAATGCCCCGAAGAACTGGCCCGAGAAGGGACTGATCAGGTTCAAGGACGTCTATATGAGATACGCAGAGGACGAAGCTCCAGTGTTGAAGGGACTAAACACGGACATTCAGCCGGGTGAAAAGGTTCGTCGTTTTTATTTATTTATTATAAATAAATAAATTTCGAGAGTTTCGAGTTCCGAAAATTTCGAAGCCTTTCAAACTTTCGGATTAGAGTTCCGAGAATTAAAAATTAGGTTCGAATCCACCCCTAGTCAAAGTTATACAAAAGTTCTGGCAAAGAAGTTTCTAAACAACTATGCATACGTGGAATGTTACAGATAGGTATCGTGGGAAGAACTGGTGCCGGAAAGTCTTCCCTGATATCCGCGCTGTTCCGACTAGCCAGAGTCGAAGGTGTCATCGAGATCGATGGGGTAGACACAGGGTCCATTTGCCTCGAAGATCTGCGTCGCCATATATCCATTATCCCACAGGACCCGGTCTTGTTCTCTGGTACACTGAGGCGGAATTTAGACCCCTTCGATGAATTCTCGGATAAGGCCTTGTGGGAAGTTCTCGAAGAGGTGTGCAGAGCAAAACATTCAAACCCTCGCACATGTCAAAGTGCATCCTCATTCTGTTATTAATCGCGCAGGTGGAGCTGAAGGATGCTGTCGTCGTCGCCGGCACAGGATTAGAAAGTCGAGTATTAGATAGAGGTAGCAATTACAGTGTTGGCCAGAGGCAGTTGGTCTGCTTGGCCAGAGCTATTTTACGGAACAATAAAATACTCATGCTCGACGAAGCGACCGCTAACGTGGATCCGCAGACGGATGCTCTGATTCAACACACGATAAGGAGGAAATTCGCCAACTGCACTGTGCTCACCGTTGCCCATCGACTCAACACCATCATCGACAGTGACAAAGTCTTGGTCATGGACAAGGGTCGCATGGTGGTAAGCGAGCTTGAATACTATACCCCAACGCATCACCTAACGTGCGAGAACAATCATAAAATATTCTTTAACTTCCTTTGCAGGAGTACGATCATCCCCACACACTGCTCCAAAACAGATACAGTCAATTCACATCGCTAGTGACGGAAACCGATCGCGGCATGTACGACCAATTAGTTAAGATAGCGAGGCAAGCCTACATCGCTAAGCACGGGGACCGATGATTATCGTCACCACACGCCAATCAAACTTGTCTATTTGATTATCGATAGCTAACAGACGATAGCGATCTCCACGCACTCGTATACACCTGCACAGAGTTGTAATCGTCTCTAATATTGTCGTAAGGTCCAAGGATACATTTTACGCCTTCGTTTTTGGGGGCCGACTGTCCTAACGATTAATTCCAGTACTTGCTCTGCAACAGCGCTGTTTAGCGGCGCGAGAAATTTCCAACGAGTACTTATATTTTTCTACTACCGATTTTACGCTCTGGGAGTCCCGCGGACAACTCCAGCCACTTAGATAGTCTTTATTCCTGCTAGATGCCAAATGAATGTAAACCTCCGTAGGAGGTGCAGTTCGTATAATATAGATAGGTATTACTGTCGCCAGTAATGGCGCGATCCACAAATTGTATAAAGCTGCCCGTAACGCGTTAGAACGAATTGCGAATGAAAGTGCAACGTTTACTTATATGTATAAAAGGTTATACAATTTTTTAACAAGGTGAACAATATCCATCCAAAGTCAATTAGTAAGTCTGTATAATTAATTGCCAATAGATCGAAGTTAGTAAAACAGTGAGGCGGTGCTCGAAACTTAACATCCCAGGAGATTATATATACACATTGTTATATTTTTTATGTACATGGAGTACATATATTTGCTGATCACTGTACAATATCGAATTGTAAATAAAACACGTTACTTTTATATACGATACCTTTGTGTCAATACGACCGATCGCTTCTCGATTGATTTCGCTTATCAGAGAGATATTAATTACGGCGAAAATTACTCACCAGTTCCTGATAGTGAATGGAAAATCTCGTTCTGTCAAAATTCTGCTGCACGTAGTTTTCACATGCACCACGCGCACTGTTTCGTCACCGATACGCGTGTATTTATGCACAAATATCTCACTTTCGATTCGGAATTAAATGTTACTCGTGCGAACTGATCGCACGATCAATATAAAACACGATCCGTTCGGGGCGACGATCGCAATCGAACTGAGTGTTGCGCTGGTTGCGCAGGTGCCGAGTGCCACGCGCCAGACGGACCGAGCTCTGATTGGCCGGGGCCGCGCAGTCGCGGTGGCGGCAGCGCTGGCGTTATTTTCGAACGTGGTACCAACCACTTGACGCGTTAAACTGGATTAAAATCAAAATTCCTTTTCACCGGCTCCTGCGAATGATTATTGAACATCGTATTGACGAAGATAGAGTTTATTTCGATCCAGGAACAGTAATTCTATCGCGAAAGCCATTCAAACGAGAGTCATATGATTTTCCAAGGTGAACTTAATTCCCAGAAATTATTATGCGTTATTTATCAGCAAATATAAATATTCTGAAACATGCAGGCCGATAGTCAGTAGGAAAATTATCACCTAAGGAAACGTATCGAACCAAGCTTTCGCTGGCTCTAGTGTAAGGAGGATTCTAGAGGATTCGAAGAATATGGAAGCAAAGAACGTGTACACCAAACGGTGTCCTAAGGAAACTGCCAATATAATAAGTCGACTATTCCTGGGGTATGTTTTTTATTCGTAACATTCAGGATCGAGAATTTTCCTTATAATTTCGATGTTAGATGGACGAAAGACCTGTTCTGGAAAGGTGCTTTCCAGGACCTCGTATTAACGGATCTCTATCATCCTCTGAGGTCACACGAGTCTGAAAGGCTGAGTAATCGATTGAACAAGTAAGTGTGGAATGAAGTCCGTGCGTGCTCCTTAAATTTAAATAATTTATTCTATTAATTCTGAGAATTGCCTCCAGAGTTCAGTGTTCAAAGTTCAAATTTCAAAGTTGCATTTGCTGTACTAGGTAATGCCGACGATAACAGTAATTATTTATCGCACTGTGTAGCTTGTAAGTGACTCTCTGCGCTCCGTAATGATCTACGAATGACTTTCAACAAACTAAAAGATATGCAAATATTAAACTATACATATAACAGAGCGATGGCTCTCTAGTAGCACGTGGAAGCAAAGTTCTCTCGTTCCGAGTTTCCAAAATTCTGGAGCACTTCTGTTTCGGTTTATAGATGCTGGGAGCAAGAATTAAGGAACTCGGAGGAGCAGAAACAAACGACGAAGGAAGCGGGCAATGGGAAGGCAAATAAAGGGAAGGGTATTCCACGTTTGCACAGAGCTCTGATACGAGCCTTCTGGGCGGAATACTGTTTGCCCGGTGCTCTGTTCTTCGTGTACTGCACCGTGCTTTGTATCCTTCAGCCGATCTTCCAATCCTGGATCATCAGCTACTTTAAGGTTGATACAGTCACGAAGAGGATTTCGGAGAAGGACGCGCTCATCTATGCCGGCTGCTTGACTCTTAACGTGCTGACATCAGTTTTCGTCTTCCACCAGGCTGAATTGTTGGCACTGCAAATGGGGATGAAGCTAAGGATCGCGTGCTGCTCCTTAGTTTACAAAAAAGTATGCAAGAATTAGAATTTTGAAGATCTTTCCTTGGCAATTGTCTTCTATTAGCAGATAATTAACAATTACCAACAGTAACTCCCTCAATTATCAACACCACGAGATATTTGATACTTTCCAGTTTAAGAGCTCGGCCCAATCCCCACTTCTGGCTCACTCCTGTCCTGCGAAGGCGTGAGCGAGATGGGGCGAGTTTTTCGCTCGGAATAGTGCCTCCTTTACGTTACATTGTTACTGCTGGTTCAGCGAAGGAATACCGTATACATAATAAATGCAACCGCTATCTAATGCTTATTAGGACCGTCCTTCGAGCCCAGCTCATAGCACGCTAAACCAACTCATATCGTATTGCAGAAATTACAAAAGCAATATGTTATCACCACATAATTGTTAAACTATGTCGGGAGTATTTCAGCCTCGTCTATTAAACAGAAATCATGCGCTTCTGATTTCATGGCGGAGAGTATAGCCGGGAATCCACCGGGAAGCTAAGCTAAGCTATGCTATGCGATGCTATGTTTTAACGTAGCTTTTGGTGAAAACGGTTCCACAAGAATGTATTGAAGCTAATTTTTTTAAAACGTAGCATGGCATAGCATAGCATAGTATAGCGTAGCTTAGCTTTCCGGTGGATTCCCGGCTTAACTCTTCATTTTGCGTTTTAAATGGCGAGTCGCTTTTCCTTCCAGATACTGCGACTCAGCGAGGCTGCTCTCGCGCAGACCACGTCCGGCCAGGTCATCAATCTGCTTAGCAACGACGTCAGTCGTTTCGACGACCTCTGCTACTTCCTCCACTTCATCTGGATCTCACCCATCGCGGTAACTTCCACCACGATTCTACGTGTTATCAATCAACTTCTATCAAACTGTTTCGTACCATTTATCATCTCGACCATTTTGAATTCACGAGCCCATTCTCCAAGCTCTTCGATCACGTTCCGCAGGTCTTGATCGTGGGCATCATAATATGGCAGCAGGTGGGGATCTGTACTGTAGTCGGCATCGGTACCCTGGTACTGATGACACTGCCAGTCTACACCATCTTCGTCAATATGAGCCGTCATCTACGAGAGGCGATCGCAGGACTGACTGACAAGAGAGTGCAGATGATGAACGAGCTCATAGCTGGTATACAGGTAGGCTCAGTTCACTCGATTCTGGGTACCAGGAGACATGGCTCGCACTTGTTTCAACGAAACTTGGTGGGGTGATACGTCTATATCTACAACACAACGTGGTTGTAGTTTCAGCCACAGATATCCAACCAATTATGAGAAAATTAGATGTAAAGTTTGTAACAATCGCAAAGTCCGGCATACTTTAGTAGAGTGGTTCATTCAACAGCAGCTTCGGCGTAACGGGACGCGTTTAAAATTTAAACTACCACGCGCGTGTCGATTTATACCCCTCGTTCAAAGTTCCAACGTCTCTGACAAGGTGATCAAGATGTACGCCTGGGAGAAGCCATTCGCCGCCATCGTGGAGTCCATTAGAGCCGCCGAGATGCAGAAGATACGTTTCGCGACGTACGTTCGAGCCGTATACTTGTCCTTCGTGGTGGTCACCAGTCGCACGGTTCTCTTCCTCACCCTTCTAGCGTTCGTGCTGATGGGCAACTCTCTGAGGCCGGACATCACGTTCACGCTAGCGACTTACTTCGAGGTGCTGCAGTTCTCCTTCGCGTTCTTCTTCCCGCAGGCCCTCATCTTAGCCGGCGAGAGTATGGTGTCCATCAGGAGACTAGAGGTTTGTAACTTGAATATTCCCGCGCGACGATTAGTAGCTGTACTGGAGCCAGGGGATACTGTTTCCAGCATTTTCTGCTGCTAGACGAGCAGCAGGACGAGAGAAGCTCGCTGACTCAAGCCCACCACAACGACGGCCTCAAGTTCAAGAAGAAGAAGGACGCGAAGCAGACCGTCGAGGTCATCAGCATGACGAATGGCTGTCAAAATGCGGTGTCGAATAATGTCGAAGAGAGCGTGGGTGTTTCCGTGATCCTCGAACGGGCGTCGGCCAATTGGGTCCCTCAACAACTGCCACCCACTCTGTGCAACGTGTCTATGGAGGTTTGCAGTGGAGAACTGTGCGCCCTGGTCGGTCCCGTGGGCTCCGGGAAGTCTTCTGTACTGCATCTTATACTGAAGGAGCTCAGGCTGGGTTCTGGAAGATTAAAGATACAGAGTAAACCGATCGAGGACACTCAACAGAATCAGCAGGGGTATGTAGTGGACATTCCCAATTTGAGGATATCTTACGCTAGCCAGGAAGCTTGGCTCTTCTCTGGCACCGTCAGGGACAACATCCTCTTTGGCCAGCCGTACAACAGGGACAGATACGTAGCTGTGAGTTCTTGGTAACGTCTATGTTCTCGCGACCCTACGTTGACGCCACTGATCGTGAATCTGGATTTGACCTTCAGGTGACAAGGGCGTGTGCGTTGACGACAGACTTCCAGCAGCTGCCGCACGGCGATATGAGCCACGTGGGCGACAGCGGTGCATCCCTGTCGGGAGGGCAAAAGGCTCGAGTGAATCTGGCTAGAGCAGTATACAGGCAGGCGGATATTTACCTGCTGGACGATCCCTTGAGCGCGGTGGACGCCCGCGTAGCCAAGCACCTTTTCGAGAAGTGCATCCAGAAGTACCTCGGCGGGAAGACGAGGATCCTGGTCACCCATCAGCTGCAGTTCGTCAAACAGGCTGACACTATCGTAGTTCTAGACCGAGTAAGCATTTTCAATGTGAGGAGAGAAGGCGAGGAAACGGTGCTACCTGAACTCTACCGTTTTCAAGGGTTCCGTGAGGATGCAGGGATCCTACCAACAACTGTCCAACTCCAACAAGAATTTCACAGAGATGATCGATGATATCCAGACGACGACTGAGGCCAGGAAGCAAAGCGAGATCATAGATTCGTCCTTCAAGAGGCCCTCCATGGAGAAAGGGCATGGCAGAGGAAGTATTTTGGCCAGAGCGTCCATAACGTCGAAGGCTAGCAGCGTTGTAAGTGCCTAGATTCTCTGTCGTACTAGAACTGGGCTCGATGGTAGTGGTTTTCTAGGTATCCTACGATTACGAGAACAACGAAGGCTCTCCGGATTCCGAGGCCGAGATCGTAGCAATCGGCCGTATCCCTGGTAAAGTCTACAAAGAGTACTTCCGCAGCGGTGGCAATTACTTCACGCTGGCTATGTTGGTTCTCGGGTTCCTCGTCTCCCAAGGGATCACCAGTGGCACCGACTACTGGATGTCTTACTGGACGAACCTGGAGACGGCCAGGACGACCATAGCCAATGGCTCGTACGAGTTGAATCGCCAATACAGTTACATGTTCAACGACACGTTCCTGTCGAGCATGTTCTCCTTAGACAAATACGGTCTTCTGACCACCGACTGCGCTATATACGTGTACGCGTTCTGCATCGTATCTGGCATACTGGCTGTGGTGGGCAGGAACGTCTTCTTCATGGCCGTCTGCGCGACCGCCAGTAGGGAGCTTCACAACTCGATGTTCTCCAACACCCTGCGATCGATGATGTCATTCTTCCATAATAATCCCGCGGGTAAAAGTCATTGCAGCCTGAATATATTTGTAGAGGGTGCAGAGGGGTAGAGCTACATGTGTATCTGTTCGCGCAGGAAGAATCTTGAACAGGTTCTCGAAAGACGTGGGTGCGATGGACGAGACTCTGCCTAGAGTGATGCTCGAGGCTGTTCAGATCTTTCTCGTTATATCCGGCGTTCTCGTCATGGTGGTGATAGTTAATCACTGGATGCTCATCCCACTGGCGGTGCTGGCCGTTCTGTTCTACTATCTGAGATTATTGTACCTGAGGACCGCGCAGAATGTCAAACGTCTCGAGAGCGTAGGCAAGTATGCAGTTCTAAGGAAACAGGGGAGACGAGGGTCCCTCCCAACGTCACCACTTTAATTAGGCTTTCAGGTATCCGCCTCCGATTTCTTTGGTTTTCGGATATGTTTTAGAGCAGTGATGAGCAACCTGCATTTGGCCCTCCAGACACGGATCTGCGGCTCGCAATTGTTCCAATTGTAAATCTGAATCAGAATTAACAAATTCATGCCATAAATTAAAATTCTTTGATTAGTATATTTGAGTATTTAATATTGCGACGCGCGTGAAGTATTAGGCTCCCACTTTTGGCCCACTACTGGTTGCTCATCACTGTTTTAGAGGACCGAAAAATAACAAATACGTCTTTTTTATTTTTAGGAGTGAAACCACCCGAATAAATTTTCGGGACTCTAAAATATATCCGAGAACCGAAGCGATCGGGGGCGGGTACCTGAAAACCTCTCCTTTTAAGTCTGTCTCTATTATCTTGTGCGTGAATTTTAGCAAAGAGCCCCGTGTTCTCTCACATAAACGCCACGCTGCAGGGCTTGGTGACGATCAGATCCAGTGGGCCTAACATTACAGAGACTCTGTCCAAGCAATTCGATCATTTGCAAGACGTGCACACAGGAGCCTGGCACATGGCGATAGTCATTCCTATAGCCTTCGGCCTGCTCCTGGACATAATCGCATGCTTGTTCATTGCCTGCATCTGTTTCTCCTTCATTCTTCTCGACACAGGTATACCTGCGAGGAACTAGTCCCGAATTCAAGACCCGAGACTGCTGCAGTGACTAAAACTCTGACAATGATCTCTTCAAGGTAACACGCTCGGAGGCAACGTAGGTCTAGCCCTGTCACAGGCGTGGATCATAGTTGGTACGCTGCAGCACGGCGTGAAGCAGAGCAGCGAGATGGTGACACAGATGACATCGGTGGAGAGGATCCTGCAGTACACCAAGTTGCCCAAGGAAGGAGAGTGGCACAGTGACAATCCCCCACCGCAGAACTGGCCAGCAGAAGGTCGCGTGAGCCTGAGGAACGTTAGCTTTAGTTATGATAAGAACGAGCCTCCAGTTCTAAAGGTAATCTCCACTCTGGCTTTCGCTTTACAATCACTTTTACATTACCTCGAATCGTTCTTCCTCCCACAGAACCTGAACGTGACCATAGAACCAGGGTGGAAGGTGGGCGTCGCAGGCAGGACAGGAGCAGGGAAGTCTTCCTTGATCTCAGCAATGTTTCGCCTCTTCGCTGAAGGCTTGGAAGGAGAGATCAAGATCGATGGAATAGACACTAGCACGCTGGGCCTCCACGAGCTCCGTTCACAAATAGCAATCATTCCTCAGCAACCCTTCCTCTTCTCCGAGTCCCTGCGTTACAATTTGGACCCCTTCAACTCCTATAACGACATGGCACTGTGGAGCAGTCTCAGACAAGTCGAGTTGAACGATCTCATCCTGGATCAGACGGTGGCGTACAGTGGTAGCAATCTCAGCATCGGTCAGAGGCAGCTGATATGCCTAGCCAGGGCTATCCTCAGGAACAACCGGATCCTCGTGCTAGACGAAGCTACTGCCAACATCGATTCATAGTAATCTCCATCGCTTCTTTTGTTAAAATGGAAGTCTCGCCCCACTGACGTCGAGCGTCTTCTGTTTCAGCACGGACGCTCTAATTCAGAAGACGATACGGACGAGGTTCGCTGACTGCACAGTGATCACGATAGCTCATCGCTTGCACACCGTCATCGACAGCGACAGGATCATCGTCATGGATGCTGGGCGCATCGTGGTATGTTGAACTTCATAGCTAGAGCCGCGCAGTAGTGTTTGATTTCTGATCCCATTGCAAACATAGGAGTTCGGCTCTCCCCACGAGCTGCTGCGTGACAAGCCAAAGGGGATCTTCTCGCAGATGGTGGACAACACAGGAGTAATGATGGCCCAAAGTCTTCGGGAGCAAGCAGAGATTGCTTGCACGAAGAACACGGTGCAGATAAATATTCCTCTAAGTCGACAGAGCTCCAATGAAACAGACTCCACTGACATTATCGCCCAGAGCTCTCTATAAAATTTCATTTCAAGCGTCGAGCAGGATGAAAGCACTCGAATCATGTTATTACATGATCCTGTCGAATAGGATCAAGATCATGAAAACAACAGTACCTGACCCTTGCACGATCTGAAAGTTTCTCAGCAGTTACGCTCGCAAACTTGTGAAATAGAGGAACTACTTTGGATTTGGTGTATTTATTTAAAATCGAAAGTATCAATACAAATGTATCTCCAAGGAAAATAAAGAATCACCTCGTCGAACCAGATTCCTCGCCTCTGTATTTGAATGTAATGATGTTATTATTAGAGTATGCAACTTTGTGAACAATATTTATCAATGGTAACTATGCTTGAGCTCGGAATCATTGGTGACGTTTGGTTTTTAGAAAGTTACGCTGAGAGACTATTTAAGCAAATGTATCAAGAGACAAAGCATGTAGGCAAATGAATTTATACAGCTCGAAACTGTGAAACTTTGCCTCTTATTGTACCTTTTCCTTGCGTTTGTATTCCTTCAATCAACGAACGAAGCTCAACACCATGCACACATTTTGTAAACGTGACGCATCGTGCATAAAGAGAAGTGATTTAAGGGGGTACACGGGTATTTCGGAGTCAAAATAATTGAAATTTTGTTCGATTGTTTATGATTCGATATTTTTTGTTGAAATTTTAACTGAACCTACAAAACACTTTTCTCCACAATGTGGAACTAGCTCAATAAGATCACATAACTTTAACAACGTTTAAGACATTTATCACAGGATTACTTCAGTGAAATCCTTCAAAGTTGATATTTGTTGTATAACTCCGTGAATTTTTAATAAAATTCTTCGACCGAGTTCCACATTGTGGAGAAGAGTGTTTTGTACGTTCGGTTAAAATTTCAACTAAAAATATTAATCCGTTCTCGAGTTACGATGTTCACTGTTTTAACGCGTGCATTGCGCAGCGCCCACTTTGACGCTTTGTAATTCCTTCAATTTTTAATATTTTCAGGTTTCCTGGTCTTAAAATGCGTGTTATATCCACAATAAAGCATTGTAAAACGTGCAAATGGTACGAATTGTTAGTCGTCCTTCAATCCAACCCAAAAGGAACCGTTCATTTTAGCCGTCTACTAATAACCGTGTACCTCGTTAAAAGACAGTCTAGGAAGATACTAAATCATAAAATTATAATTCCCTCTACGCGTACTTTGGCATCTATCTCTACAATTGAATAGTCGATAATGTTCCTCTTTATTCCTACGTGAGATTATATGCGACCCTATGTCACACTTACTTCATAAAAGGCAATAAGTTTCTGTACTCCGTTTTGAGAGTGGATTCCTTAGCACAGATGGATCTCGTCTGTGTTCTACAAACTTTAAATGAGTACGCGCACACTCCAAGTATGAGTCTTGGATACGTATGTATATATCCTATGCGTACGTATAATTATTTAGATCCATTTTCCATTTTTTTTTGTTTTCATATATATTTTCCAGTAAATTCGTTACTAAAGTAGACCCTAACAAGTATACCTCTGCTCTTCGTAAAATGTACTTTTTTCTCAAAACATTAAATCATATGTCTGCGTTAGAATAGTTTCAAGGAGACGATACATTATCACCGAATCCTCTATGAAGATTCCTCTAATCCTTCCTATGTATTGAGCTACACGGTCTGCGCGAGCCGATAGCATTCGGATACCCAAATACCCAGAGTACAACGATAAAAATAACACAGCCTATGGTGAAACGAGAACTCGCGACGTTATTTACATACAATGAAATGAAAATCACAGATCCGTTAACAAAAATATCCAATACAAATGCATTTATGTATATTCAATGTTCGATTCTAAAAATATGAATTAGCTTCCAAAATATTGTGCACGAGTGCGTATCTATGCCATGCGATACAAATGGAATCGCGCAAATTATTAATGAATCAAAATTGCAACGAAACCAGACAAATTTCTTTATATATTTCAGAGTACGATTTCCCCTTCTGGCCGAAATATTCGATTCTTTCCGGTGCACAACATTTTGAAAAGTATTATTCAATTTTTATGTACATGTATGTACATACATGTATACAGTACCACTGATTTAAGTATAAAATTGCGAATAACTCACTTCCCGTTGATCAGAGAATGGATATTTACGTGTTAAACATGCGACAGTTCTTCGTGCGTTCTATTCCACGCCTTCTTTCAGAGATCTGTTCAGTTCATCGACAAAAAGTAAGTTACCAACAGTTTTAAATTTAAATCTTAAAAATTGTATATGTTTATAAACATAATGTGGGAGTAATATATTCAGATACCAGAATTTGAAATATTTTATGCGCACCGCGGTATATACATTCAGTTCTCACATGAAGGGTAAGGGGGGAAAACGGGGAATGTCCATTTTTCGTAATTTTATTCAATTTAAAGAATCGCAAAAGTTAAAAATTTAGTACACTGGTTAAAAGCAGGAAATGTCCACTCTACGCTGGAACTAAATACAGAATGTCCCCGCTCTTTGCCTAAGCTTCTGTTGTCCAGGTAAGACAAGAAATTATATAAGAAAATTAAATTCATTGAACCTTGTTTTTTTTTACCGATGGACTAAAGTATTACAACTTAGTTTTCTTAGTGAAGCTGTTTCATGACATTCCCTGTTTTCCCCCTTACCCTTCATATGTTATGTACACTTCACATTGCGAGACCCCTCGCGTATCATTTATATCAAATTACTAGCGAGTTCAATGATTTCTGCAAACGTATAGCCCCACGAGGAGCCAGCGCGCCATGTGGTACAGACTTTGTATGTTAGAGACCGAGTGTTCTAATTTGTATGTTCTCTAAAATCTAGGTATACAACATATTAATGTAAACTTTTAGCTAGCACTTATAATACATTTGTTCTTCCCTTAATTACCGCACCTCGTAATTTACTTTCAGTCCTTACAGTGGTACTTAACTTTACCCCCTTAATTGTGACTCGCGGGTCGCGATACAGTAGTCGAATTAAAAGCTACGTTTGATTCGTTCCTTCGGATTGTTAATTCATGCATCCAAGATCGAGCTTCCCGGTTAAAAAATACAATGACAACGAATGGTTCGAGTGTGAGTTAGCTAATTTTGAACAACCTAGTAGGCGAATGTATCCACTTTTCCGTTTGAATAATACGTGTTAATTGTTCATGTAACAGCAATTATATTATAATAACAATTAACTTCCTAACGTTATCGAGTGCTTTGAAATACTAACTTGTCGATACCCCGCGACGTTCCGTGTCGTAGCTATGTCGACTCTATTTTAAGTGCAGCTATAAACTATAGTACTAAATATTGTATAACAGCGACTCTATGAGTAATTTCTTTTAGAATATTCGCAGAGGTGCCGTCTAAACTTCTCTATCATATACATTAATTAGTTCGACTGCCCCCTTCAGTTAATAAGAATATATCTCGCTATTTCTTTTATGTATTATTGCGAATCAAAGATAACAAGAGAATTAAAAAGATATTCTCAATGTACCCGTGGCTTCTTCTAGATATTTCGGATAAAATAAGAGCTGGAAACACTGTTATATAATATCGTACCATAAATTTCAACTAATTTTTTTTGTCTTCCTTCGGTTTTCTGAGAATTTCTTGTGCGCTGGAACTTCACCTACAATTGTTCCCTTAAAAGTATGTGTTTATTTCGTTCTCTATATTTAGCAAAAGTTAAACGATACCATCAACGTTAATGCCAAGCAAACTTTTAAATTAAATGATCGTACCTATTTTTAAAACCTTGCACGCACAATGACATACAATAAAGTGACTGAGCAAAATTCATGAAAATAATACCTCCAAACAGTTCGAAAAGAATGCAAACGCTAAATACATTAAAATTAATATTTGGCATCAAATACTCTACGAATATTAACCGAATCTGAATTCCTCTTTCAAAGATCTAAGATACAACTACATTAAAATATCAGATAGTTACTTCTTTGCGTTCACAGTACTCTATCATTTGTCTTCTATTGTTGCTAGAAATTTTACGTCTGCTAATCGGAACTTAAAATACTTTTTGGCAGTTACAATGTTTTCTTGAGCAATGTGTGTGATATCTTTTAAATTATAGTCCTGTTATATTATATTATTTGCACTTACGAACTCTTCTGTTCGTCAAACATGTTCTCGACAAAACTGAACGATGCAATCATAATTTAACTCGGTTGCATTATGTTCACGTGCTCGAGGGGTGAAGTATCTCGGCTATGCAACGTACTCTTCGCTATCTAACATCCATACGGTAAGAATAAAGATGATATCGCTACCGTTTCGGCTGCAACGTACAACAAAGTGTTGATCACTGGGTCGATCGAATTTAAAACACTTTAAAAGGGATCTAACGTGGCTACATCTTGTGTCCCTCTATATTGCATTGTTAACCAGTATCGATACCTGGCAAGACAGATAGACGTTGTATTAAATTACCTGACAGATGGGGATGCATGAGCCCAGAGGCGAAAGCGATTAGGTGAATTGTTTGGTAGTGACGGGATCAAATGAAAGGGAGGAGTTGCTTCAGCATCGCGAACTAAAATACTAAAACGTGGATCATGATACCTGGGAATAGTGTTAAGTTAGTGGACGGTGAAGCACAGAGAGATATTGCTAAACGGTCGTCTCCCGGTCGACGTGGATGTATTCCACGAAACCGGGTTGCTGTTGTCAGGACGCTGATCCGAGCAGTGTCTCCTCTGTTGGCGCCCGCCTCGGTCTATTGCTTTTCTTTGTACCCTTGTAATGAAGTCTTTTTGTGCGCGCTTTCGACCTGAAATAAAGGCGTGCTGGCTGTTACCATCCGTAATAACGCCGTTAATTACGCGAAATCCATTCAAGCCTTTACCTGCTAATGAGCACAGCAAAGAAGCACGCGAAGGCAGCGATGATCCCAGAGACGCCTGCTAGTACGAGCCATATCTCCGACGGAAGTAGCCCCAGTAATTTCGCGCCGTTGCCGCAGTTCGCCTCGTCGTGCCCGGACGGGCAATGAGCTCTCCCGTCGCACCAGAGGCTCGCGGCGATGCAAGCGCTCAGTTCCGGGCATTTGTGAGGGCAGTCTCCGTGAGCGGACGTCTCGTTCTCTATTCCCCTCTCGGGCAGGCGCAGCTGCCTACGCAGCGCGGCTCTGCTCTTCGAGATCTCGAGCCAGGAGGCCGCGGCCTGGCCAGACTCTCTCGCAACGAAGTCCAACAGAAGGGCCGGTGGCCGAGGTGGTCCCGGCCACTTGCCTTCCCCAGTTCCTCCCAGCCACTCTTCTGAGAACACGTGCACCGTGAACTCCCTTGCGCCCGGCTCCGCGGGGCACACCACCTTCAGCAGCTTCGGTGGCCAGCCAGAGTAGAGAAGGATTCTATTGGCCGTTGGGCACTTTGCTTGTTCGTTCATCTCTGATATAGGGGATGGCTCGAGGGGGAGAAACCAGCCCCAGGTTAAGACGAACAGGGATCTGTTCTCGCGCGCCTCCACCAGCCAAGGAAGCCCTTCGCAGTAAATGTCTGGTCTTGACAGTGGCGGTGCGACGAATCGAAGTTCTCCACCTTTGAAAAGAAGTACAGACAGGATTAGAAGGATCTTACTGATTCCTAGTGGTATTAGGTTTCTGACTGATCACCTTCTCCGCGCACTCTCTGCTTCCTAGGACACTCGGGTGCTCGAACGAGCTCGAAGCTGGCGTAGAAGAAGAGGGTTTCGAAGTCTTCGTGCGGTGCTTGCTGATCGACTAAGAAGGTAATCTCCAGTGCTCTACTGGAAGAGATGTGCGTGAATGGAAGATGCGACGTGTTATCACACAGACAAGCTCTTGGAAGCCTCACGTCTCGCCAGGGCGCTTCGTATAAAACTAGACGAGCTTCTCTGGAACCCACTTCCTGAACACAACGTGGTCGACCGGAATGTGGGTCCGGTTCACTGGTGCATACGGTGGACTCCCCCAGGCTGACGTTGTGTAGCGTCAGCCGCACTCTTTCATCCGTGCCCGCCTCGATCCGGTATTTGCAATCCAGCTTCGAGGATCCACCTCTGCCAAACAGGCGAACGTCGCGCGGCGACGTCACCTCTCCGCTGCGAACCTTACGCCAGACCCTGCTACAGACTCCGTCGCCCCAAGGCTCACCAACTTGAATGGTTGAAATAAATTCGTATTGTGCCTACAATGATGGAGTCGAAAGCAAACCGTTGTAAATGCAATAGTGACTCTCCCAAAGCGAATACATTAAACATTAAAGTTTCACTCACATTGAAATTAACTGTATGAAGGGCGGTACCCAGCATTGTCTCCATGCGCAACGTTAAAGACGGCGCTATCGTGATGTAGCTCTCTTCCCCTGTGCACGGTCTCGTACTTCTGGTAACATTCCTGAGAGCTGCATGCGCGCACAATTTGGGCGTGTCGTCGCAGAGCGTAGCCATTGGAATCCCAGTAGTCGGAGTACCGTCCCAGAAGATTAACTTCACCGCGCATGGTACGTCCGACTGTGAACTGGCATTGTTTTCGATGCTGCCCGTTAAATCTCTCTGAGAATAAGAAGAGAAATAGATCCACACTCTGTCCCCGGCGGATCCCTTGATATTCCACGTACAGCTGGAGTTTGGTGGCAGTGCGTGAAGCGGTGCTCGTATCACACCGCTTCTTTTATTAGTACCATTTACAAAAAAGTGGCAGCCCTGAGGGCCCTTGGCATAGTCGAGCCCGTCAGAATCGACGTAAACTACTTGGATCTCCAGCTCCAGTCGCAGAGCAGAACCACCGAGTGGAATAGCAATCGGGGAACTTCGGAACTCCACCTGCATCGTTGGACCTCTGGCAGTGACCCTTGCTAAAGGCCCTCCGCAATAAATCAGTAAAATTGGATCCTCGGGGCGAACGCCGTCGCGAAAGATCAGGCGATCTTTGTCCGCGGGGCAATCTTGCCAAACGCTTAAAGTGGTGTTGGCAGTGGTTACGCCAACCGGGCCATTTGGGGTGGATTTCACAGAAATCATGGCATGCTTGCAAGTGGGCACCTCCTTCTGCCTTATAGTGATCAAACAGCTCGCATTTCTCGGATATTCCCCAGGGTAATTCGGGCTCTGCAGTCTGCACTGCTTCAAATGACATTCGTAAAAGTTTCTAGAGCAATATGTGCCTGGCACCGGCGAGCCCCTCTCAACTGGAAGTTCGGGTTTCCCTAATCTAGCGACAGCTTCGTTTCGTGACACAAATCTGTACCTCAAGCGGAACTCAAATGGCACAGTGGAAGGTGCGTGAAACAGTCGTATGGACGCTGTGACGGTACTGGTCTCGCTGTAATAGGAAGCCTTTCCCTCTCCGACTCCGCACCATGAGCCCCCAGTGAAATGTCTACCTAACTCCGCCAACTGCAACGAGCCTTCCGGGCAGCTTGTGATGAAGCTATCAGTGTTCGGGTCTACTCTGCCGACGCTGAAAGCGTCCCATAACAGCTGCACCAGCTCGCCGTACCCCTGGCCAGCAGCGGTGAACGTTAAATGACAGAGGAACGGCAGACGTTCCTCGGACGGTCTCGGAAGATCCAACTTGTAAGTGCGACCTTCTTGGCCGTGGTAGGTGCGATTACAAGGGGTGCACATCGCCGGCTCGTCGGTGTTATCCCCGCAGTCATCTTGTCCATTGCAGTACGCATCTATGGGAACGCAGTGCCCATCCCTACAAGTTAATTCAGCAAGACCACAGTCACCACCTACCGCGTGGCCCGTCCACTCAGACAGGAATAGTAGGAAAACCAGGGTAGTCGCTCGAAATCGTTTGTTACCACCTCCGGCATCAGCTATCTCCTGCAAGACAAATACATCGTTCCCCTTGAGTAAATACAGTTATGGAAGCGGTCGTTTATTTCTGCGAAAGGACCAGTCACTGAATTAGGTAAACAATACTCTGACAAGCTAATGAAAGCGGGCTGCCATAGACGCGTGTGTGCCGGCAAACAATGCACTTCAATTCCAGAGATGGCACTTGATTACTTCGTTATTGAGTGCACGTACACACAGGGCCACTCTTCACGCGTACAATTTCCTCCCCTCAATGAGTTTAATTTTACGGCCAGTGTTCGCAAATGAAAAGCTCTCATTAAACACCGAAGCCTGTGTGCAGGCAACCGAGTACGCGACCGCACACATCCTCGTCTATTTGCATCGACGAGCGTCGAGAGAGATTCAAAGGTGTGAAGTGCATCTAAATGGCACTCTTCGAGATAAAATCAAATCTAGATCGCAACATTCGGGCTTATCTACGTACACCCTTGCGCGGAATCTCGCGCTTCTGTGCCTTAATTCCACCCCGAAAAGGGTAGCTTCGAGTTCACGTTAAACCTTATCACTATATACCAAGTGACACGATAGCTCGGTAATTAATTCCAATGAAAGCAGAACTACTGCACGAAGCACCTAATTTCAGCACGTGCCGGGATTATCGACACCCTTCGAACAAAAATCCCATCGGTGACTGATCAGTTCGCGCTACCATACAAGGGCCAAGCGTAATAGCTCGAGAATGATTTACCATAATCATCTGTCGGTGAAACGAACATCACAACAGCAAGCCCGAGGACGTAGTGCGAGTCGATGACACTAAATCAAAGCTTCACGTTCAGGTGGATCATGTGTCTCTCGAAGCAGCTTCGAGCACGTCGGAACAATGTCCCATCGCGGTAATTAACTGACACACGATTATAACGAACCGCGCCGTCTAGTCAGCACCACCATTCCGCCAATCGTCGATGGCACTGATAGGATCGAGGGTGGGATTTTAAAAGGTACACCCCGCAGCGATTACGTACACCGTCGGCAACAGAAACGATTTCGGGTGCGCTGCTCCAGAGAGACTGAAAGTCCAGTGACCGAACACGCAGCTCCACACCGAGAGAGGGCTGATGCGCAACTGCACAGCAAAGAGAAAAGCCCGGAGGGCTGCTTCACTGCAGGGCATACCGGGGTAAGGGTGATGGAACGAAACGGGGCTGAGCTCAGGGCCTGGCGCCTCAATGCATCGATCGCTGTTCGGCCCCTCTTTCCTCTCTACGTTTCAACGCCCTAAACCATGCTACGTATACCGCAGTGACGTAACTACCGATCGCAAGCCCGAATTCTGTCGCGCGAGCTTACCACCCAGACCCGACGAATATGAAATTTCACCCTCGGAAATAAATTGAGTTTAGCGTGATACGATACGCTCCAAATACCTTAGAAATTGTTATGTATATATTGCAGCAACATGTCGAGTACTGATTTCCGAAGATTGTGTGTGGAAATCGTTGGCCGATCCGCAAGCCGCCCATACGGGCACTCCGCGCGTCTGGCACGGAAAGGGTTGAATCGAGACCCTAGTAAAAAAAACACATTCAGCTCGCTAATGAACCTGTTAATTGGGTCACTTCTCAAACAGAAACGCGCCCTTTGTAGATAAAAATGATTAAGGGTGGATTACGTGATGATGCTATATTTACGTCTCTTGGCAGAGTTGATTTATTCAACTTTTGGGATGCAGGGACACTTCGAGTCAAGCGTTAATTGGTATTTCCCAGGTAGCAGGCTGCTTTTGGTTCTGGAAGATGAATATCAGAGATGTTCCAATCGTTATTCTTTATGAACTCTAATATAGCGCTATTATCACGATGTTAGGAATATTATGAAAAATCTTTTTATACCTTTAACTTCATATGTACCGGTGATTATGGAAGTGGTATAAGTTATTGCTTATTTAGATCAATGCAATACGAAATAAGCAATAAACTCACTTATTTTGATTTTCGATCATTATCATAGGCACACGTGTCTACTTGTATCAGGTGAACGTTATGGTTGCAATTTTTCCGCCCGCTTTTGTTCTTCGAGCGACACGTTTAAAGTTCACTGCTACCCTACTTATTAGTCTGAAGGTTAAACGAAGGTAATAACATCGCATCGTACCCTCAATACGCTTCGGTATGCGGATTAACTTCGCGCTCCGAAGCTCCACGAGAAAAACGCTATTGACGATGAGTTGTAGGTCGAAAGGGATGCACATAAGCCTGGAAACTAATAGAGGGAGGGAAAAATGAGACCGCAGAATTCGAGCAAAAAAGGTGAGGGAGAAATGAAGCATCGAGAGCTGTACATACGTTCGACGCCCAATTTCTTCGCTTAGACGTTTCACCAGCTTCCTCGAGACCATCTTTTTTCCTCTTTTCTCCAAATTCATAGATCGTACGATAAAAACTGCACTAAGTAATATTCAGAACAGTAGAATATTTGTAACTGCGAACTGATTTTTGTAATTTTTAATTAAGATAAAAATAAATACTGTATGGAATCCTGTTTGGAAAACTGTTATTTTACATGTAACAAATATAAATATAATTCAAGGAAATTGTTTGATTTCGCCCTCCCGTTTTTATCCCAGCAATTTTTTCCATTCAGCCTAGTTCAGTGTATTCTGTGCACTCTATATTTATAATATTAAATTAGGTCGGCAAGACGTTTTCTATTTTCTTCTCTCGGCAGTACATCGCAGCTCACTTTTAGCTCTCTCCCCTGAATAATTCATTGTGAACTGTAACGAGGATAAAATTAAAAAAAAAAAAGGAAGAACCAAGTTATTCAATCACCACACTCTTCTAAAAGTAACGACTCCTGTTCTTAAAACACATGTGTATTTCTCGATATTGCAACACTGCAGTTTTGTCAGTACTTATAGAATACAATTCACGAATGATATACACATCGAATCACGAAGACCGATAGGAGATCTATAGATCAACGTAACATTACCCTACTCTCGAATCACGAGGTAAAAATTTACACATCCACACTTCCTTTTTCATTTAAATTAAACGGGAACTTCCCCTACGATCACACGTTCGGTGCTACGAGAAACTTAACGCAATACTTATGTGGTAAGTGTGAAAGATTTTATACATTTTTTTTTTTCAATTCGCATATTGAATGCAACAAGCTCGCGATCTTAAGAAACGACCCATCACGCGCACTCTTATATTGTTATCAAAGAAACAGACGTTGAAACAGGTGGGAACGGAATGCAAAAATGATTAAATGTAATTTGTAACGAGTCAATGCTGATACATACGCCCCGAGAGCCTTAAAACGCGTAGCGCGTGCGAATATCCTCGAGCTTCTTCGACACCTCAGAAGGCGTTCGTTCCAGATCACCGGATATGCTCTTCTGCTTCGCCGGCTCGATCGAATTGAATTGCTCGCAGAGATCGCCGTCTATGACGTTCTTTACAGGATAGTAATACGATCTAAACGACAAGTGATCTCTCCCGCATAGAGGCGGGTGCTCGGAGCGCATGTGCATCTCCAGATGCTGAAAGAAGTCGTGATCCTCGTGGCTCGTGAAAGGGACCAGCACTCCCACCGTTCCGCTCAACGTCGTGTAAACTAAACTCTCCGAACCGCCAGGGATTAGGGTCGCCTTTTGCAAGGACATGACGGTCTCGCCGACGTGGAAACAGGCCACCGTGTCTGCCTTTTGACTGGCGCCGTTCAGCAGGCCTCTGTCCCACAGTGCTTTATTCCCTGTTGGGTCCTCGTCCACGTCGTCATTAATCCCGCTCGCCAAACGGATCTGTAGAACGATCGCGTGATTAATTAGTTAAGGAAGTCAAGTACCCCTCGGCTGAACAAGGAACAGTGTACTCACGACAGCAATGTTTCCAAATTTGTCAGCGGTGGCTACAGTGTCGTAATCCAGCACGCAGGTGGTGGTGATCCATCTCGGATGAGTATCGTCCGCAAACACTATAAGCTGATTCTCCTGTCGCTTGTATCGGACCGCATAGACCGACTCCTGCACGTCGCTTACGTAAATCCGTTGCCCTATCGCATTGATAGAAACCACGGCGTTGGGGATATGCTTGTTCTCACACTTGCGCAACAATTTCTTCTTGCCCATGTCGTACAAGCGCAACATTCTACCCACGCCGACCAGCACTCGCCCTTGGTACGAGCATATCGCCAAGGGCACTTCGTCCAGCGTGGTTTTATGTAGTAGTTCCAGGCTGGTGCACTCGGCGTTCACTCTGTAAAGACAAGACCTGTTTTCATACCTGTTCCTCGCTTAGAAATTCTTTCCTTTAACGTTTATTTCGTATCAGTACTGCAGGATTATCATCAAGCAAATGGTACAGTGATTGTGTGTAGTTGTCATCATACAGTTTGCTTTCGTGGATTGTCAAATACAGCGGGATTCGGATACTTACTTGTAAGTGTACAGGAAGCCGCCGCTGCTGACTCTGGGATTCAGTTGGAACTCCTTTGCAATGCCAACTATGAGGAACAGCTGATCCCCTTGGTTAGCGAATTTCACGAGACTGAGGCTGTAACAAGGATTTATAGAAGTCAGATTATTTGGTAAAGAACCTTTAACGGACAGAAGTTAGTATTCTTACCACAAGGCAGCTAAATTCTGCTCGAGTCGATGAACCTCAAACGTCTGGCCCGTCGATGGTGCTATAATTCTTATGAGCGACGCCCATAAGCCCGGTCCAGCTCTGGGAGCGCCGAACACCGCTTCGTTAGGCTCCTCCGACAAGAAAGCTTCTGCCAATTCTCTCGCAACTACCGCCTCCTCCGCGCCAGCAGCCTCCTGCATCTCCTCTGCCATTTGCAGCCTTCTTTGCTGCTTTGTCTCTTCCGTGTACGCGTTGTGCTCCGTTTCGATGGCTATCAAATGCGCGGAGTCCGAGTGGATGGCGAACTTTCGCGGGGTGTACTCCAGAGGGAAGCTGATCTGATTGAACACAGCGCCCAGCTTCTCCAGCGCGAGGATCCTCAGGGTATTGGTTGAGATGGCGACGATTCCTTCGGGGCACTGTTCGGAACTGAAGCCCGACGCGAACTCCAGGCTCTCGTAGGATAACGGCGTCAGATGGAAGCGGTTCTGGTAGTAGTAGCTCAACCAGGACCTACTGCTCATCGCGAGCACCGCCTGATTCCCTTGCATCTTTATCCTGAATAGTTTCACGGGACGAGAGCCTAGGTAACGGGTTCGCGTGTCCGCCAGATCGCCAGAGATGGGGTCTAATACTGTTCTCAGCAAAACACCGTTTTGCAAACCTGTGCAGAATTTAAAGACGTGGAGTGAAACTTGAATAGAACGGCGATGATATTTAATAAGCTACGGCTGCAACTTTGCTCACCTATATTTAAGTAGAGACTGGACTGCTGGGGCGACAGTTCCTCCGAATTATTTGCATCCTTGGCACCCATTTCAACGATACACAAACTTTCCGCAGCAGCTGGTAAAGCCTGCATGCTCCTGGGTGCCAAGCAGTCGGACGGATCCAGCGAGATGATCCTCACGGTATTATCCTGGAGGCCAACAGCCAGGAACCACGATCTCTGCTCCCCGACTGCCACGTTACCAAGAGCCATGCACATTACTTCCGATGGCATTTTCTTGCGCTCCGTGTACTCATTCAACTGCCCCGTCTAGGAAACACAGAGCAAGCCAACGTCAGTACGATCGTACCGATGTCTGAAAAAGTGTCCGCTTTTCATCCACTTCGACCGGCTAACAGCCAACCAAGTAAAATGAAAAGCGATATGCTTTTCGCACGTCTTACATCCCTGCGAGTAAATGCCATCGCAGGGAGAACAATCGATGCGAGGTAAGTGATCGGCAATGTAAAAGAGGAGGAAAGAAATCGTGCACACATACAGGATCCATCTCGAAGTATACCAATTCTCCTCCAGTGAGCGCGATCACCACCTGGCGTTGATTCACGGCGCATTTCACTATCGTCTTTTTACCAGGCGCTTTCCATTCGTTCACGCGCTTGTCCGCGCGGATGTGGCGTATCCCATCGGGATATACCTAAAAGGAGAAGACACGGATGTGACTAAGAAACAAGAGTACGGGAAAAATGGAGCTTTGCAATCAGCGACGGATCCAGCCGATCCCCCCCAGAGTAGTAAAGTAGAAAAATATTATGACATTGTGTATTATTCTGTATAAATAATTAATGTGAATTTAATTATTTAGGCTATAGCATCAGATAGAGATATTAAAATATAAATTACAGGCAAATTTTTAAATCTCGTAGAAGAAGATTCAAAAATGTACTTATGTACTTTTACATATTTCGCCCCCTCCAAGAAAGGCTCCTGAGTCCGCCTATGTTTGCAACGAAATTTTCTGTCGAGTCTGTGGTTACCAGAAGTGTTTAGATATATACTAAACATTCAACGATGCGTTGAACTCGTTTTAATCTAGCACTAATATTGCGACCGATACGTGGTGGACCAGGTGCCGGAGATACCATAGTGCGTGTATTTGGGAAGGTAGTGATAATCGAATAACTGTACCTGCACCAGGGCATCCTCGCCTAACGCGGAGCAGCTAAGTGTCGGCGTGGTGCCGAGGAAACCGGAATCGGTCACTTCCTCTACAGTTTCTCCGATACTAAGTACAAGAGTGGCATTGACGAAGGACACTATGATGTAAGCATCATACTCCTCTGTAATCAAAATTAGAAAGCTCAATCTGAATATCTAAGGCACAGGCAAAAATCAAGAAATGGGTAAAACAATAGATTCGTCTTGGTGCCGGTCGGAACACGCTCTTTCATCCTACACACAAAGAGTAGATGGACTTTTTTTTTCGGTGCAAATGAATTCTTATCCCCCGCCAATTTCAAGAGTCCTTACCTTTCTGTCACTCTGTGCTCTGTAGTTCAACCAATAGCATGCTGGTAGCCTGAAAGAGAGAACTGGTGTTTGATAAGAGTGTATCAAGCCACCAGATTCGTTAAAATCGTTTACAAAAACCGACTACTTTCTTCTTCGCATTTATTGTATTGAAAAATTGCAGAGTTAAGTGAAGTAAGTGCTACTCGAGCGCAGTTTACTTTGATACACTCGATGGACATCGGGAAGTGTGCTGTTCTATTACGGTGACATACTATGTTACAAAAATAGAGTACTAAGGCAATGGAAGTAGATTTATAGAGGTGCGCGAGCTGTTTTGTATTAACTCGTTCAGAAACAAATCTTTCCGTGGAGTTTCTATTATGCAACTTGCGAAACGTAAAGATGAAAACTCTTATTCCAAATATCTCTACAATTTTTTAACATAATTGTACTTATTGTAATTAAATTTCAGGTGCAAAGTATTTAGAAGATCCGTTGTCTTTTGTACAGTTAGAACGTTCGATTCGATTTTCATTTAATGTAACGATACTATGCTACTGCAAGAACCAATACTATGCTAGACGATGAACGGTGACTGTATCGGGTCACAATTAGCAAGAAAGTACACGAACAATGCAGAGAAATCGAAAACAGAGCTTGAACTTATTCTGCATTGTCAATTAAGCGTATTATAAAAGCATGCAAACAACTACTGCGTAAGATGCTATTGAACTAACCGTCGATTCTTCTTTTAACAGTCCACACAGCGTTCGGATTACCAGGTAGTTCGCTGACAGCCATTTCGGAGACTTCTAAACCGTGGCGCAATACCCTTAAGGTTGATCGTGGTCCTCTACCACACGCTATGTACAACTGAGGAGTATCTTCGTTCGCCAAATCAGCCACCTGTTGAAACAAACGAGCAATACCGTGACTACGATCCTCTCATTCAATATTCACTTTTAATTTTCATGGAGCTTATCATTCCGAAGTTCACCCTCTCCGTGCAAAAACAAATCGAAGGTGACTAAGAATATTTTCTCTCGCACCATTCCACAGAGAAAAGGCGTATCGCGAAACGCCAATTCTCTACTTTAAAGGTGCATTAATATTTGCTTCTTAAGACACGAAGACACAACGATTAATTCAACATAATTAGTAGAGAGGTGCGGAAACCCGATATGATCGGGAAGCATCCCGATTA
Organism: Andrena cerasifolii; assembly: GCF_050908995.1. Lineage (NCBI taxonomy): Eukaryota > Metazoa > Arthropoda > Insecta > Hymenoptera > Andrenidae > Andrena > Andrena cerasifolii. The sequence goes on from NC_135123.1 coordinate 9,320,470, forward strand.
GGGTGGAGCGATACTATATAGGCGAAAATTCAAATTTGAATTTTCCGCTCCGTCCTAATTCCGATCCCGCGAAACATTCTCGCCTCGTCCCGACCCGACATTTTCGGTTTCTCGCACAGCTCTAATAATCCTAAATTTACCTGACACGCCATTATGGGCGACAAACTGTCCATTTCATCGACTAGCACTAGATTTCTAAGCGGCCTAGGCGCGAAGAAGAAGGTGTCACCCTCTTCGAGAGGCATAGCCGAACTGAATTCCGGTTCATCATCATCGTCTCCAAGATGTGCAATTTGATAGAGGTAACTAAAAAGAGACCAGATCGGTTAAACTTAAAATTCAGATTAAAAAATAAGATCATTCCTAAATACTATACTTACTGATTACCGAATTCTGAGGCGACGAACAAGAATCCAGTTTTCAGAACGCACATGCTCGCCGCAACGGGTACAGTGTCGAAATACTTCAGCTTGATTTCAGTCACCATGTCCTCGTCCGTCTCGAGGGTGATCTTAAAAATGTCTCCTTGCTCGGTCTGAGCCAGGAAGAAGAACATGCTCTTGGTTTTGTGAGTAGCGGAGCAGACGAATATCATGCCCCTCTCGGGGTCATCTAGATCATTACGTCGCCTGGGAATGGGGCAACGAATGTCGTGCTGGTCCCCTAAATTCTTATACGTCAGATAATTCTCTGAACAAATGAGAACACCGCTGGGCCCATCATTCCCTCCAGGGACGGACACAAGAAAATTTGCATGCTCTTCTAAAGGCTCGCTGTACTTGCGTACAACATGATTCAAACCAAGATCCAGTTCGTACAGAGTCAACGTTTGTTGCGTTTTTATTGCTGCGTCTCCTGTGGGATCGCTATCTGCTTCCTGTAAACCAGAAATCACTACTGTATATCACATTATTCGGCATAGATATTTTCATTTAGAAACGAGAGAAATATTACCTCGTAATCGATCTCTAAACAGGCGAACATAGGGTTTTCAAAGCCTACGTCCACGCCCACTGTATGATAAACCAGTGTGTTACTTTTATGAGCTTCTAATGGCGAAGAAATGGTAAGCCGTGCCTCTGGATCTCTATTTAAAATATATACAAGCTTCTGTTTCTCGATTGCACCTGGAATAAGTACCTTTATCAAAATACTTCGTAAATTATTGCTATAACACGATTGAGAGTAACTTTAACGTAATATCATTCCAGTTAAATATAATCAATGTGAATCAGTTGAAACACGAACCAATGTATAATCATGTGATACGAGACATCTCAATCGTCGAAGGAACTACTCAACAGATTAATATAAAAATAATACCTATCATTACGGCCCTTCCTTTGGGATCTATAGCTAAGTATTGTCCAGGTACGATGCGCCTACAACCGCTCTTCCCGAAGGTTTCCTGGTGTACTTTCTCGAAAACATTCTTCGCAGGGATGTACTCCAGAATTACAATGCGTCCAGAGTCTGATCCGACGACAATGTAATCTTTTGTACCACCGGTCAGCCTGAAGGCCATCAAGGACCTTATGATTCCGAATACTTCTACGGTCAACAATGTGTGAACTTTCCCAGTATTCGGATCCGGTCTCAACAGCTCTAATGACTTCCCGCGCGAGACTAGAATCTCTTGCATCTTGCTACCAGAGAAATTCCCATGCACCGCATGGGTTATTCCCGTGGCGCGTTGGAGCGTCAAGTTGTATAAATACATCGTTGCGTTTGGTTTTCAATCAATGAACAGAAATAAGGGTATGAATGTTCATTGATATAAACGATTCGCATCCATCCTGTAATAAATAATAGAATTACCTAGATTACGCTCGTGCTACGCATTGTTTTAAACGATTATAAATGAAAGATGCCCGCAAACTTATTACACATATTAGAAATGTGATCGATCTAATGTACATTTCGTGATCGGTGAGAGAAACAAGTTCAGTCGTTAAATAAAAATGGAAGCGTCCGTTATATTCGTTCGTAACGCGAAGCTTAATTGTATCAAGTGAACCTCTTTAGATTCAGTAGTATCGTATCGTGAAAGTGAGGTAAAATAGTTGGATAAATGTATCGTAAGATGATTATATAAAATATATGCTAACACGTGTAACGTTAAAAATCTATAAGACGCCACAGAAACGCTTCGAACAGACCGCATTCGGCTGCAAAATGCTTTGCCCTTTACAGAGTAAATTAAGTAGAGAGCGAAAAAAATATTGTTATTTTCCGAAAGGTAAAACTATAGAGAACATTATTTCACCTTGTACGTAAAAGTACTTCCGTTCCTAGCGTCGATGCTCGTCGATATTCCGTGCTCTTCCCAAACCAACGACCATTTGCAATGACCGATTGCATCCCATTTCAGGAGGTTTATTCCTATCAAAATATGTGGAGTGCAGAGAATGTAAACTGTTGCATTTCAAACGGCGAGTCTGCAGTGCCATCTATAATCGGCAGAGTGGGACTACAACATCTATGGCGTGAATATTTAAATTTATATTTGAAACGCACTATTTCTGTAGTAATGATATTATTTACTGATCCCTAAATATAAATGAATATGAACATTTTCGAAAATAGCACGAAAACGTATACCTAGGCCGGTATTCATAGTCGCTACTTATTCTTAAGCAAATGCTTAAACATGCGGCATCCTCTACTATCCTAGTAGCTAGTAAAGGATGCCGAATGCTTAAGCATTTGCTTAAGAATAAGTAGCGACTATGAATACCTAATGTGGGAATGCTCGAAATGAAATAGTAAAGAGGGTTAGGTCCGTCGTAATTTGAAAACCGGCCTAATGTTTGCGACAGCATATTAAATCCCATGGAAAACACAAATAGGATAGGTCGGGTTAGGTTTATTCTTTTCCTTAGAACACAAATAAACGTGTTTACACTGTTCCTAACATTAATTCGTTCTATGTACGCGTCAACTATTAACTTAAACAGAGTAATTATAACATAAAATGAATGTTATTTAACGTTGACGTTGAAACGAGAAAAATATACGAGCTTCCAAAATGATTGGCGTTAGAATGGTGACGCTGAAAATTTTAAGGACGTACGTTAGTAAACCGAAGTTCAACGCTGTCGGTATCAAAGGAAAACTGAAGATAACACAAATGGAAGGATCTGAACATGATCCTGAAGATTTCGATCGCGATGACATAGACGAATTTGAATCTGATTTTATGAATGTCCACGTGTCGCATAAATTGCACGAAAGGTACAACTTAAGGAGTTATGCCCACATGCAAGGTCTGAAAACACAAGTATTTTCGAGATTTTTTTTAAAAGAAATTCGGAGACTTTTTTAAATAAACGGTTGTATATTTGAAAGTATATATTTTAAAGTTCTTGTAGTTTTTTTTGCAATGCGATATCTACATAAATAATGGAATTATAAGCAATCTCACAGCAGCATTTTTTTATCACAGTGACCACTGTAGCTTTGACCTGGTTCATCAGAAATAAAAAATTCGACCAAATTTAGTTAGTGCTTCATTTCCGTTGCGTAGTTTTTATTTTACAGATGAAAAATGATAAAAATATGCACGATTCTGTGGTGAAAATCAATACTTTTGCTATGAGAAGCTGTCATTAAGGACAAGATAATCCAATATAATATCTAAATTCCCGCGAATTTTTTATTTCAGATAAACCAGGTCAGAATTAGAGTGGTCACTGCAAACTACTGAAGAAAAAAATCGATGCTCGGAGATCGCTGATATTTTTTTTATTTATTTATATTTTCCATCGCAAAAATTACCGCAAGTAATTTAACATGTACACTTTTGAATACATAAAGGTTTATTTAAAAAAGTTGTCAAGTTTTTTAAAAAAAAATCCCGAAAATACTTGTGTTTTCAGATCTTGCAGGTGGGCATAATCCCTTAAAACACGAAGGAATATGGATTCCTGAAGAATTTTATATTTAATTCGTTTTCTACGACAAAGCATTGTTATAACTTATGTGGTTGATGAAAATTGTTCCTTGCGTCCCTCCTCCTTTAATATCGCGTGTTCATCAAATTTTGTATTGCTTTTTAGAGAAATGGAAAGGTCTAAGGAGTCGCTGCGACAACGTATAACTAGAAGTAAATATTTCAAGGATCAGCAGCCGAGATTCATTACGTACGTTGAAAAGGACCAGATACAGAATTTACACAAAAGTGATCCGAAAGAATGGACGCCAGAGAAACTGAGCGAAAGTTTCCCAGCTTTACCCGAGACCATAAGAAAAATTTTGAAATCAAAGTGGGTGCCAAAATCGGTGGACACAGTCATTAATTATGACAAACTAGCTATTGAAAATTGGAAAAATTTCAAGACTGGTAAATTAGTAGTAGACCCCGCCTTAGACAAGCACTTAATGAAGTTTAAAAACAGAAAGATCAGTTTAACTGATAGGAAAACCTTGAGCGAGAAATTTGTACCTCCGAAGATGGAGTTTCCAAAGCCGGAAAGTACTCTGTTCTCGAGTATCGTAAAAGACGTTTCTGTAAATAGCAAACAACCCATGTACAAGGAGAAGCAGATTTCATCGAATGAGTATCCTCATAGGGATGAGAGAAGAGTGGCCACGATAAATGAGACAAGCACAGAAATGTCTGTGATCCAAACATACAATATTATGAATAAAGAACATAATAAGAAGAAGTACAAAAAGGAAGGGAAATTAACTATCAACGAATTTATGAAGGAGAAATTGAAGACCTTATACGAAACATCGCCAGAAGAAGGAATAACATTATTAACCACCTACAGAAAACATATAGAATCCAGAACTTTGGAAGACGTAAATGCTAACGTATTAACCAGCGCTAAAAAGGAAGCTGAAGTCGAGGAAGATACAAGTGCTAACGTATTAGCCAGCTCTGAAAACGAAGCTGAAGTTGAGGAAGATACAACTGCTAATGTATTAACCAGCTCTAAAAAGGAAACTGAAGTCGGGGAAGATACAAGTGCTAAAGTATTATCCAGCTCTGAAAACGAAGCTGAAGTCGAGGAAGATACAAGTGCTAACGTATTAGCCAGCTCTGAAAACGAAGCTGAAGTTGAGGAAGATACAACTGCTAATGTATTAACCAGCTCTAAAAAGGAAACTGAAGTCGAGGAAGATACAAGTGCTAACGTATTAGCCAGCTCTGAAAACGATGCTGAAGTTGAGGAAGATACAAGTGCTAACGTATTAGCCAGCTCTGAAAACGATGCTGAAGTTGAGGAAGATACAACTGCTAATGTATTAACCAGCTCTAAAAAGGAAACTGAAGTCGGGGAAGATATAAGTGCTAACATATTAGTCAGCTCTAAAAAGGAAGCTGAAGTCGGGGAAGACAATGTTCCCATGGTAAAGACCCCGCCTAAAGAAACTGCATTAATGGCTATTGCAAAACAAACTCAGGCCAAATTGCCAATTGATCTGAACACTGAATCCAGTAGCTTAGACACCTATGTAAAAGAGTGGAACTCTAGTGTAGAAACAAAGTTTAATTACGCGAAAAGTATAAGAATACCTAAGAATGTATATAAAGAAGGTATGTCGTATAGAATAAAGGATTGTTATTACGACGACGATGGAGAATTTTTGTTCAGAGTGCCAGGTGTAAGGGGTTGATTGCTCTATTGTTATTTAATAAATACAGCTCTTTGTATCCATTATGATTTAGTGTGATTGAACCTTATGCTTATTCTCGTAAAAAGAAACAGAATTTAAACAAATCCAATTGTTCTTACATTTTGCATAAAATTTTATAAACATATTTCGTGGTCACTGTGTTGTTCAACCACGGTACGTGCTAATTTTTGTCGGCAGATGTCCTTAGCATAGTTGCAGCATATTTTACGAAGATTTTTGATGCCGTTACAGATAAATCATTCGTAAAATGGTAAATAATTTCGATTGCTAACTGAACGGCTACTTTCCATTCAGGCGAGGACACGAATTACCCATGCTCGTTCCCCGTTTTCCAACTCACGTGTGAATTCATAATCATTTACTCGTGAACCGGCCAATTTTTCATGCCCCCTCGAGGTTAAGTTTCCTTCACGCGATTTGATTGTCCTGCTTTTTATGGCATTGCATCATTAAGTTTCAGCGATTTGGAGCGAGCGCATTAACATGTCCCCCGTGAATTTCTCCGCGCGAATGTCGATGAATTAAGTAATTACAGGCTGGAAGAATGTACTCGCGTAATGTGGTAATGGTCGCTTGCATGTTATATCCTCTGTAACGAAACTGGTCTCTTCCTTTGCGTACGCGTTTGAGAAAACGACACGGTGTCTTGCCTTGAAGACAGTAAATAATGATGCAACGTATTTAAATAGGAAGTTCGCCACAACAGTATATTTAAGGTTACAATGTCTTTCTGTAGTTTCAGAAGTTTGCGGTGTGTAGAGCGAGCCTCATTGGCATCGCACGGTCTGCACACTCGAAAAAGATATTTGGAAATGGCAACAGAGATTATTCGATGGCACGCACCTGTGATGCTTCGGTGCAGCTGCAACTACCTCGGACTCCAGACATACAAGGTTTATCAGTGAGTTGCATTTCGAAACGGCGGTCGCAGGACTTATATATTTGATTGATCGTGATTTGTCTTCTCTAGGTTCGGTTCTACTCCAACCCTGCGAGGAGACCCAGTTTCTTTTCTCAGTTCCTTGAGAATATTAAGCAGGAGATGCAGAAGAATAAAGAAATGAAAGAGTCATTGAAGAAATTCAGGGAGGAAGCAGAGAGGCTTGAACAGTCGGAGGCATTGCGCTCTGCGAGACAGAAGTTTCAGGCGGTCGAATCTGAAGCTAGCAAGGGTTCTGAAGTTATCAAAGAGAAACTGGATACCTTGAAAGAAAAGGTACGAGTGTTAGCTTTGTAAGCTTCGGTCGCTTTTGATGTTCAATTTCCACTGCACAGGTACAAGAGGTTCTCGAGGAAGCGAGCAAAACGGAGTTGGGTAAAAGAGCTGGGCAGCTAGGAGAGGAAATAACAAAGTCCGCGAAAGGGGCAGCAGAAACAATATCAGAGAAAAGTCAAGCCCTGGGTAAAACGAGTGCATTCCAAACAATATCGCAAACTGCCGAGGCTGTACGCGAAGAATTGGATCATCAAGGAATGCACGGTAAGCTAACTCGGATAATCGAACGCACGAGTGCAGTGTAATCTCTATCATTTTTATGGAAAACTGCAGGGAAGGTTTACGTTCCACCCAAAAAATTGAGGAAAAGGAAAGACATATTAGATACTGTAGATCAGAGATTCGTTGAACCAAACGCAGAGGCTATGGGAGTTGAATTACATAAAGATTCAAAGTTTTACCAGTCGTGGCAGAATTTTAGGGTATGTACTTTAAAGTAGCAGAAATACGCCCGACGCTTACTAAATTATTCACATTGGATAACTCTGTTCTTTTGAAGGATAAAAATCCATATGTAAATAAGGTCTTGGATTGGAAAATCAAATACGAAGAATCCGATAATCCTGTAATTCGTGCTTCCAGAGCGTTGACTGATAAAGTTACAGATATAATGGGCGGTCTGTTTCAAAAGACAGAGCTCTCAGAAACGCTGACAGAAATTTGCAAGCTAGATCCTAGCTTCGACAGAGTGCAATTCTTGAAAGATTGCGAGATGGACATTATCCCGAACATTCTCGAGGCTATGGTAAGGGGGAACCTCGAGATCTTAAAGGACTGGTGCCACGAAGCGCCGTACAACTTAATAGCACAGCCATTGAAGCAAGCAGAGAAATTGGGATATCATTTAGACAGTAAAATTCTAGGTAATTTATACTCCACCAACGTCAATCCCCGTCGTTTCTACATGTAAAATGAGATTCTTAATTTCAGACATCAATAACGTTGACCTACTAATGGGCAAAGTAATGGAGCAGGGACCAGTTTTGCTAATCAGCTTTCAGTGCCAGCAGATTATGTGCGTGAGGGACGCTAAGAACAAAGTTGTGGAAGGGGATCCCGAGAAAATAATGCGCGTCAATTACGTTTGGGTATTATGCCGCGATCCCACGGAACTTAATCCGAAATCTGCGTGGCGCTTGCTCGACCTTAGTGCCACCAGTTCCGAGCAGTTTGTATAGTGTACAGCTCGCACGTACGTCTAGTTGAAAGTTTAAGCAAAAAATTACCGTGACTCTGTGACTGGAGATTAAGCGAGAGCCGACATGTGTTTCTTTATCGCTTTCAATCTGATTACGTTCGAGGGAGCGATCCTGATCGGGATCCCAAATGTGTATATTAATCCATCAGCGATGGATGCCAGCTCCTGTAATTTTAATGGGATAACGACGTCCCTCCAACGCTGTAGCCCGAGTTACAGAAATTTTATAAAGTCTGCAAAGTATCTTGATCGATATACATATATATAATAAGTAGAACGTAAAAGTAAGACATATTGTAGATACGTACTGAGAAGGATAAATTCGCAATACAGTACTTTTCACAGTTGTACGAATGGTACTGTCATTGTGTCACTTCTGTTGCAGAATGTACATTACAGCACACGATCGTTTGTTTCTGGGTTTACGCCTGTATATCAGAACAGCTAATCGAGTACTAATATTGTTTGTCGTTCGATTATGTTTCATGTGGTGATATGCGCGAGTCTCGCATAACAGAGGGTCCCTGATCCCACACATATGTACAAGTTCATGTTAATAGCGTTACATTGTACAGTGCATAGCTGATTAAAAAAGAAGCTATCGATTACTTTTTAAAGATTGTAATATATAAATTAAAATCACTCGTTCTCAAGCTACAATAAACCTCTTGAAGGGGGCTGCCACCTTGGACGATCGAAAAATGGCTTTCTTTTATTTTTTTCTTTGCTTCAACGATAGTTTATAGTATGAAAAAAATGATATTTAGATAGTCCAGATGAGAAATTGTAGAGCCAATCTAGCGAAGCGCAGCGCCGCATAAATTACATAGGCGATGGAGACAGTGAGGCATTCAAAGATATTTTAGGAGATGCCCTAATCGCGTGAAGATTTGACTGTGTGCAGAAAAGACTGTATCGGGCGTGTACAAAAGCGTGTGGGAACGCGGCTCCGAGATCTCAAGAAAACAGCGTAGGGTTTCCGTGAAAAAGGAAGACTGACGTATGCTCGGAAAGCGGCTGATCCGAGAGGAACCAGGCGGAAGAGGCCTATGGGAAGGGACTTCGAAGGACTATTATATGGACCACGAATTGCTAACTAAGGGTAAAGTTGAATTTTTTTTATATATTTCTTTAGTTTTTTGTCATGTAGAAAATGAAGATTTTTGGTTTCTTGTTCTAGGACACACCAGATTGGAGAAGTGCGCAGTGACGATTGGTCTCTAGCACTGACATTTTATTGAAAGAAAAATAAACAAAAAAAATTTCAACAGATGTATAATAAACCTATGATTTTCATGCGTCCAAGGTGGCACCCTCCCTTAATACAAACACTTGTTATACCTGTTTTCCCCTTAAATACTTGTATCATAACTAAACTGAGTTTAATAACAATTTATTCAACTGAATCTTTATTTTGTTTACCTTCATAAATAAACTGTATAGTATTAAGTACTTATTATAATTCAGTATCCTCCGAAATAGGATTTCAATATTCCCGCCGTTATGTTTAAATATAACGTGTATCGATGGTATTGGAATATCGTTTTGATTGGCTGTTACTAATCGATCTTACAAGAAAAATTGCAATTCGATTATATTTGCATATTCACCTTCCCTGCATTAATTATTTTTAGTGATTCTAAATTGCGCGTGATCGCATTGCAAACGCGGATTGAAGCCATCATATCCGATTCACATTAAATATTCATGAGAATCGCGCAATTGACCCATAGCAGACGAGAATGATTCAATCGAAGCGAAAATCATTCCTAATCCCTACATTCCCATGCCGCGTTAATCCCCCCCGTGCAGAAATTCCATTAGCAGCTTCATCGATTTAACATAATCGAACGACGAACGATCCCAATGCTTAAGGCCGCCATTACTGCGCACGTCCGCCATGATACAACATTTTTTCGCTCTCATTGGAGTCGCTGCGTTACTGTAACACAGAAACATCTGGAATCCTCCGATAGCGGTTACACAGGGGAAGCGTGGCATCGCGTTAAATCCACGTAATATCGTCCTTGATGGTAATCGACGTTCGCAACCGTACCCGGGCGAGGATTCTCAGTGCATTTACGAAGACACAGGCGCAACTCGGGTCCCGTTCGCCTTCGAGAACACGTAACTTGTTGTTTTCTCAGAAATATGGCTGAATATCAGCGTGAGGCGGAAATACCGTACGCTGTAAGCTATTTAGCGGTGGGGGAATGCCAGGCATGCGCGCGATGGCGCCGCGACGTGGAACCAATCAACGCCGAGGTAGGATACGAAATGGCGCCACCGTTCAGCCAAGTCAACTGCCAAGTCAAGTGAAGCCGCGGCCAACCAGCGTCGCCGGGGAATCGGTTGTCGACGCTGGTTGGTTACAGCCTCACTTGACTAGGCTGGATGGTGGCGCCGTTTCATTTCCCACTTTGGCGTTGATTGGTTCGACGTCGCGGCGCCATCGCGCGCATGCGTGGCGTTCCCCCACCGCTAAATAGCTTACAGCGTACGCCATTTCCGCCCCACGCTGGTAACTGGTTGTTTCCTCAGAAACATGGCTGAATATCGTTTCGACGGTGTGGTGAAATTGTGTGTACAGAGTTATTAAAACGACACTCCGCTCCCGAAAAAGCGCGCAGAACTGTTGGCAAAATGACGTCGATACACTTCGTCGTGCACCCGTTACCGGGGACAGACGACCAGCTGAACGATAGGTAAGGAGACAAACGCGTTCGTTATCGGTTTCCCATTAATGTATGTATCATGGTATGTCTCTGTCTATCTTCTGCGGAATCGGAACGATCCGCTCGCCGTTCCGAATACGAAGCATTCTGGCCTCTATAATTGCGCGTGGCCCACCGTTATCCACTTATTACGAGGGATCCGTCGATGATCCTGCTCTGGGGCATCGGCGGACCAATGCGAATAATTTATGCCCGTGGCGAGAGTGGCGAGAGTTTGTTGTCACATCGATAAGTTTCGGTCGAATATCGCGTGTATATACGAGCGTATCGTCCACGGAATTCAACGTCCTGCGTACGGGCTCAAGGATCGTTGTCATTATGCGCGAAATGAATTGTTACAGCCGGATGCAGTTTAGGGAAATCTTTTTTTTTCCCCTTCTTTCGTCCTTAGGCTGCGCTGCACCTGCAGGTTACGAGGAAAAAAATTCAATTCCTCTTCGAATTGCGACGAAAGGAATAATGGTCGCTCGCAGATGCGGTCGTTTACAATAAAAGCTATAGGAAACGCAGCGTGATCACACGCTTCGATGATTAACGCGCTCACGGCGCCCGACCCCTATGCGAGTCAGGACGGTTTCGTCTTTTTACTTGGTACTCTAAAAGCACCTTTTCCTATATTTCACATTTAGAGCTTAATTTCTCTTTGTTTCATAGCTTTCTTTCTCATTTAGTCTGGGAGCTCTTGCAGCTTTGCGAAAACTATTAAACTGATTTATCCCTTTTCCATCTGTCTTCTTTTCTCTTTATCAGAGGAACTGTTTATGCTGTTGTAACATATATGTACAGGGTGGGGCAGTAAGAATTAGCCCTTTGAATATTTATGGAACCACGGAAGAGAAATTTTTTTCAATAAAAGTTCGTTGGTACGAAAGGGGCTGTCCATTTTTCTCTTCCATGATCTCGGAGATATTCAGGGTGGTAATTCTTGTCCACCCTGTATATACACATATTCGGATAATGCGATCTGAATGTACATGCACTTTATTTCTACGAATAAACCGTTGTTCCCTGGTCCATGTAGCTAAATGATCGACTTATCAATTCTTGAACGGTGCCTCCTTTGTAGGTTAAAAGAAGTGGCTGAGAAGATGAACAGATATGGATTTGCAACGTTACCAGCATTTAGTGGACAAAAGATTTCAGTGAAGCATATCGTCGTCGGACCAACGCATATTGCTCTTCTCACCGAAGACTATAAAATCGGCAGAGTTGCATTTACAGTATTGTCTGATAGATTGGATTTGAGCAAAAATGAACCAAATAGAAAGTAAGTCGATACGGACAAGAAATCCGAGGCTCTAGATGCATAAAGGGAAAAGGATTCTTCTAAAGCTAGGTATGCTTTTTTGTTTATATTGCAGTACGAGTAAGAGCCACGTCGGGAGCTCTAATTCGGCGCCGAACGGTGGCGGGAGCAGCGGAAGTGGGGGCAGAGGAATGTCCAGAACACGAGCGAGGATTATGCGTGGTAGTTCCAGAGGGAGCAGCAGCGGTGGGAGCGGCAGCGGAGGCAGGATAGGCGCACCGGGTGTAATTATGGGGGGAGGAAGTGGCAGCACCTCGCGTCCCATCGCACCAGTGCCTGCGCCATTTGTGCCAGAGGATCTTGTCTCACAAGCTCAAGTGGTATTGCAGGGGAAAAGTCGTAATCTTATTGTTAGAGAATTGCAGGTTCGTTACATGAAACCAATGTTTCAAGTAACGCATACGTCACTTCCATTGGAGAGTTAATTTGTGACCGGTAATGTGTGTTCCAGCGTACAAATTTAGATGTAAACTTAGCGGTAAACAATTTGCTATCACGGGACGACGAGGAGGGCGACGACGCCGAGGACGCGGGGGACACCTACGTCCCGGAAGATCTTATATCTTTGCTAGATGGTGGATTCAGCAACGAGCATTCTGTTATAATCGACGCGGATTCTATGTTCTCCGAGGACATGTTCGGCTACACAGCGGGCATGAGAAAGTAAATATTTTCGGATTATGTTTCGCCGGTTCGGTAGGAGAGACGATTGTTAAATATCTTCATATTTCACAGCCGTGGAAGCTCTTCGCGCAGAATAGGCAACGACAGAGAAGGCGAGCGTGCATCGGATCGCGAACGCGACAGTTTCAGCAGATGGAGGGAGCGTCAGTATTGCGGACCTCGTCGTTGGCTGGAGACAGCTCTTAAAGACTCTTGGGAGAAAGATTCTGGTAGAAATTTCACTGTAACGATAACTTTTCAGTACTCTCGACTCGTAGGTCCACGTGAGCTCAATATCCCGTTTCTTTTAATCCGTCAGATAACAAGAAGAAGGAATTAGCTTCGCAGAGTCCATTATGGATATCAGAGGAACTGGAATGGTGGCACGAACGTAGCACCGATCCTGCTCCTCGTTTTATTCAGATCGCCTCGCTTTATAGCGAGCTGATCGCCGTTTCTGCCGGGGGCCAGTTGTACCAATGGAAGTGGTCCGAGTCTGAGCCATACAAACATCCAGAGGTATCTATCGGTTAAACAAACTTCACTTCGATAGTCTACGAAAATAATCTAACAATCGAATATCTACTATCTCAGAATCCAAATATACATCATCCAAAAGCTTCGTGGTTGGCAGTGACGACAGAAAACATAGTTAATATATCCGCAACGGCTATTCGATGCTCTATTAATACTGAGAGCGGCAAAGTGGCTACTTGGCTGGACGAGCTTCTGGGGCCTGTTGCCTCCCGCCTCGAGCATCCAGCTCAAGCATTTACCGAATTCACGCTTGACAAAATAGTATCGCTCCATACTTGTGCTTTGTATACCGTAGCCAGACTTGAAAGTGGTGCACTATACTGGTGGTCAGTGTCTCGATTACTTCTTCACCTTCCCCATGCTAAGATAATGCCTGTATCTAAATATTTATTTCCTTAGGGGTGTCTTACCTTTCACGCAGCGTAAGAAATTGTGGGAAAAATATAAAGCTAAGTCGCGCAAGCACAGACCATCGACAACATCCTCGAATGATATCAGTTACGGCACGCACGTCTGTATGAAAAACAGCCCTATATATCAACCTGGTGCGATAGGTAAGTCTTGGAATATAAAACGATTCCAACTATCGTGTAATCTTGGGATACTGAACGGTTACGCTTTCAGGATTCACGATTGCCAACGGCGTTCCAAAAGTGGGGCAGCTGCAAGCAGCAGCTTGGAATATAGATTCCGTGTTGAGATTTAAAGTATTGCCGGCTGGAGCTCACTTGCCTAACGCTAACGCGGATAAACGCGAAGCGAGTGGAAACAGCGGAACGGGTACTATTAATAAAACCAATCATAAAGAAACTGCTGATCGTCTTGACATGCCTCCGCCACCCTCACCAGCTTCGAGCACATGTAGTGACACTGGTAGCATTACGACCAGTCACAGTAAGGATCTTATTAGAACTTGTTGGAATTCATTTGCTTATAAGTTCATTCGTCACACCTGTCGAGACTAATAAGACGACAGTTCTCTCGTTGATACTTCCCGGTAGATTGTTACGAATATTTCCGTAGTGAAAACTATGTAGCATCATCCCTACAAGCATTCCCGTCATTGATCATCATTAAGATTGATCGTACGAACTTTCGATTCCGTAGAGAGGCAGAAGCGCGTTGCGCCGCGAAGCGAAGGGGAGTTCGATCGGAAGGACGAGGAGGACTGGCACTTGAAGGACGTTGTTTTCATAGAGGACGTTAAAACTGTACCCGTCGGTACGTGCGATCTCCCGCGCGGAACAATATAAAAATTTTAAGTGTACGTTTACATTTTATTCTCTGTCTACAGGCAAAGTTATAAAAGTCGACGGTTTCTACGTTGCCGTGAAATTCTTTTCGAAAGACTCGAAGGAGAAAGAGAAAGAGATCAAGGAGAAGGACTTCAGCACGTCAGACTTCAAGGATCTAACGGCTGAGGAATGGATCAAGTTACTTGCTGATTGCAGACTTTTACGGAAAGACGAACTTCAGGTAAATGTATATCTTAAAACGTTCTCACGATGGAAATGGTTAATAACCATCACATTTCCAGGTGATAAAGTCATCTATGAATCCAAGAGCGCCAGATTGTTTCCAACGAACTCCGAGGAGAGTGAATATCACCGAAGGATCGAGTGATAATATTTTAACCGTTGCCACAGATGGGCAAGGTAGGACTCTGGAAACTATTACGGACTACCTTCATTTTTCCCGCGATAGATTCTAACGACTAAAGGAATTTGTTGCAGGTATTCACGCGATAGTGAAGAATGGGAGCAAATTGAGCTACGTTGTGTATAATCTGAGCACTGGGAGATACGTGCAAGATTGCTATATTCCATCGGATATATCATCCGTTTTGGGTCTACAGCCTCAAAATATCAACCTTACAAGCGCAGGAGAGGTATACTTTTCATAATTCCTTTTTTAGAAACGTCATGTGTGCCAGCGATTATGAAAGTGGTCTAACAAGGGAAGATCCCGGACCCGAAAATTAAAAAAATTCTGAAACTTTGTGAATATGTAGAGAATTTCCTCTCGATTATAACGCAATTTTTGTTTGCTGCTCAAATTCACTCTAAGGGGGTGTAATTGACTCCTGAAAATCCGGTTATTTTCCGATTTTGTGTTATAACTTGTGAATTGTAAAATTATTTTTATACCAAATGATAGATCTAATTAAAAGAAGTAACTTTCGTCTTGAAACTTTTTTACTATCTTTTACAGTTCGCGAGGTATAACACAAAATCGGAAAATTTACGAATTTTGAGGAGTTAATTTCACCTTCTTCGAGTGAATTTGGGCAGCAAACAAAAATTGTGTTGTAATCAGGAGGAAATCCCCTACATATTCACACTTTCAGAATTTTTTTAATTTTCGGGTTCGGGATCTTCCCTTGTAAGTAAAAAATCTAAAAAAATTGAATCCGTCTTTCGTATCGTATTGCATCGAGTGCGTAATCGTAGAAGTTTAAATATCGCGAAATGAAAAAAAAAATGACAGCTCCCGTAATCACCAGCACATATGCTACGTCAGATTGTATGGAGGTATAATTGACTGTTACATTACAGAGCATCGAGTGCTCGATGATTCTCAGAGACGGGAACAACACGATCTACCCATTAGCGAAAGATTGCGCCGATGCTATTCGCGATCCGAACTGGTTGGATTTAGTTCCTGTGCTTTGTATCGGTGCTTCGACCATTCCGATACCGAACTGCTCGAACTCGACCAACATGAAGAACCAAGTTGCTGTTATTGCGCTAGCCTTTGATAATCTCTTGTTGATGCCGCGTATCTTACGGTGCGACTATGATAGTGTGAAACAGGTGTTCTGTAATTTGGAGCAAGACCACAGTGAGTACTTTTACTACAATTCAGGGCCGGCGTGAGCTGTGTGGAGTATTTCACATTCGGGAATATGGAAGGGATTTTATCATTTTTTATTTTTTTTTGCTTGTGTATTACTCATTTTTTAAGCTGTTGAAATTTAATCTTCTAATTTGCTCTATCGACCCTGCTGCAATTTCTGGAATAATTATTCTTTTGATTTAGAAAACAACGTAGCTCAGATCCAAACAGTGCTAACTGAACGTTGCGATGGCAATCGTAACATTTTACACGCCTGTGTCAGTATGTGTTCGCCAACGTCTAACAAAGAAAACGATCAAGGTATCATATCCATTCTTCTAGCTTACTCGCTGCCTAATACACATCGACATGTCAATTTACCGGCTTCGTTTCTTTGCTTCAAAGGTATCGAACGTGAACTGGTCTCTAATACCGTCGATGGTGCATCTGCACCTATTGAGGAGCCTATTCCAACGTTAAGCTGGCCACCGGAAGCATTTGACAACACGTCAGGAGAAGAGGACAGCTTACTTAGCATTGGTGCTGCCAGTATATCTATGATGAATAAATCAGGTAAAAGTGTATTGAATGCCTTTCTATATTCCTTCTTATAACAGTTACACCTCGTGGGATCGATTGCTAAATGAATATTTCTGTTCGTAGGTGTTGGAGCGACCTCAAACAACACTTACATCATAGACTCCGTTGAAAGAAGGAACAACGCGTTGCTCATATTAAAGTACATGTGTGAAAGTAACGTATTGGCCCCTCATCTGAAAGAACTGCTTACTGCGAAGTAATTACCTTGATCTATTCTCTATATTAAATCCTACAAGCTTGCAATAGATTCAACCTCCAATGAAATTATAATTCTTCTATCCACAGAGATGCACAGGGCCAGACACCATTGATGCTTGCCGTGTCGGTTCGCGCATATCACGCAGCACTGACTCTATTGGACACCATTCAAAGAGTCGGAAGAGACCAGAAAGAATGCTCTGCCATGATACTTCCTCCCGACGCCAATTCAGACTTGTCTCCGCTATTCGTTACATGCTGCAACGATACCTGCAGCTTCACTTGGACTGGAGCAGAGCACATTAACCAAGTACGTACCATCCCCTGTCCAACATATTACAGACTTATTAGTTTAAAGTTACACAGAGTTGCAGCGGCCCCAATAATCCACTGAAGGGTTAAACGATCCTATATTTTAAGCACACTCTGACAATTTATCTGTTCTTTTTCAGGACATTTTCGAGTGTAGAACTTGTGGATTGACGGGCTCCCTGTGCTGCTGTACCGAATGCGCTCGCGTCTGTCACAGAGGCCACGATTGTAAGATAAAGATCACCTCGCCCACAGCTTACTGCGACTGCTGGGAGAAATGCAAGTGTCACGCGCTGATCGCTGGCCATCAAGGGGCGAGGTACACACTTCTCTGCCGCCTAGTGGTCAATACCAATCTCGCTACGAAAATAAACTCGAGGTGAGTAAGCGAAGTAAGAGAATTGACGAGGTTATTTGAGATCGAATAAGAGTAACACCTTTTTAATTTCGCAGAGGAGAGAGCATTTTGCTGTTTCTAGTGCAGACCGTAGGAAGACAATTGGTGGAACAACGACAATTCCGTTCAGCTCTTCGACAACGTTCGACGTCCGCTAGTCGAAAGGGAGCTTCGTCTGATGGTAGTGTCTTAATACTTAAATGCAGCGATTGTAATATCGATTTCAGAGACCAGTAATGACTGTGATTATATGTTTCGACAACGTGCAGGCTTGGTCACGGACTCGGACATGCCAGACCACGATCTGGAGCCTCCGCGATTCAGTCGAAAAGCTCTGGAACGATTGCTGAACGACTGGCCCGCTGTTCAATGCATGATCATGTCAGGGGTATCAGTAAACAGCAACGATCAGTTATTCGGGGATCAGGGGCAATTGTGTCGCCAGAGCGGCACGGCATTGCTTGACAAATTTACTCACTCACTGTTGGTTAAGTGCAGTGCAGAGGTAAAAAGGGAAACGTAGGGACGTCCCCCATATTTTTCGTACAGCTTCTAACGCGAGAAACTTCTTTATAGATGCTTGACACCCTCCTCACGACTCTGATAAGGGAGCTGCAAAACGATTCCGTGCCTGGGCGCCAGGAAGAAGCGAACAACGTCGCGCGTCGATTCGTCCGTTCCGTAGCTCGAATCTTCGTGATCTTCACGATCGAAATGGCACCGAATACAAAGAGGAAAAGGTACGCACGAAGTGACTTCCACTTGCTAGAGTAACGCCTGCATCCCGTTACCTTCTGATCCAATGTTCTAGCACTGGTCAAGAGTCGCAGCCGCTGATGAAGTGCCGCAAAGTCTTCATGGCACTGATTAAACTAGCCGTGGAAGAGCTGTGCGAGACCGCCGACTCTCTGATAGCCCCTGTGAGATTAGGGGTCGCTCGTCCGACCGCCCCGTTCACGCTGACCAGCTCGGCGATCGAGGTGATCAACGGGTCGGAGGAGTTGTTCTGCATAGATCCGTTGATACCCCACAGCGGTGTCGCCTCTCAGACCCTGGACGCCGCTCTGCAAACTCAGCAGGGAAACAACAATATAAACACCGCCAGGGACGTTTCCGCTATGGACGAAACAGAAGGCGGCGAAGGTATGTTCGCGTTTAACTGAACAGAAAGATCGCGTTGTTTTTTTAGTTCGAATGGGAAATTGATGATGCTGGTTCACAGAAGTTCCAATGGACGTGGACGGCGACATAAGCGAGCACGAGGAGTCCGGAGTCTCCGGAGCAGTCGCTGGCCAGCCGTTAGGCGAGATCGATAGCAACGCCGGCGGTGTGAGCGAAGAGCAGGCTGGGGACGGCGAGTCCGACACCGAGCTCGACCTCCTGGCCGAAGCTGAAACGGAGTCGGATTCTGACGACAATCACAGCAACCAGGACGCCGCGTCCGCCCAACGGAGCGTGCAAACTGGCGCTACAGCAGGCTCTGACGGCGGAATGGGATCCATTCTGCTGTTCCCGGAGGACGAGTCCGGGGAGTCGAGCCAGCAGGAGGACGACGAGAGCGAGGCAGGGGAAACCGACGAGCAAGATAACGAGGACTTTCAGATGGGCGACGAGCAGTTGGAACGTCGAAGGTAAAAATACGTTTCTTTTTTTAAGTAACACGCTCGTTTTCATGGCACATGGCATAGTTAGTATGTCCAGTGTAAGTATATGGAAAGGCACGTAAAGTATCGAGTATCGGGTCTTCTTCCGTTAAAGAATAACCTTATGTCACCGACATCTTCTTCCAGTGGTTCATCAGGCCATTTACATCGCAATAATCTCGCGCCGGTTTCTATGCAATGGGCGATACGCAACCGCGAGGCGAACACGCGCACAGCAGGACTAAGAGTAACAGGTGGCAGTAGTCTGGTTTTTATTGACTCTACAGCTATAAGACGCACCACTGCAACGTCCGCTGTTGCAGCCGCACAAGAGCCTATTACTATGAGTACCACTACCAGTTGTCTGGCACGTGCTTTCGGAATTGTTATTCGACAGATTGCTGACCTTTTAGTCATGATGCAAGACCACAAGACGCTGGTGCCGTTCCTGCCGCGATTCATGGAGATCACTTATCAGGATGCGTTGAACTTACAGGTACATCTTCTTCGTTCTATATTATGGTTAGCTTGAATCAGAGTTGGGCATTACGTATTCGAATAACAATAAAATGAAATTATTCGAAATCTTTACTAAACGATTCGGAGAATAATTCCCAGCTCTGGCTTGAAGGTGGCTGAATCAGGCGGGGTATTGTACGAACGTGTTTAACTATTACAGATGTATCTGGAGGCTCATTTAAAGCCCACATGGGATTGGTTGTTAACGGTGATGGACGCTACGGAAGCGCAGCTGAGATTCGGCGTGTCCTTGACACGCAGCGCGGATCCCACGCACCCAGAGCACCCGTTGAACAATGCACCGTCACTGTCCGGGAGCAATTTCACTGGGTTACTGAATACAGCGGCTCTGTCGTTGACGTTACAGTCTAATACAGGTCGGAACCAACGCGGCGGTATCGCCACGAGCTCCAATATCTCCACGCCGCAAGCTTCTACCAGACTCACCGTTGGTTTTGCCGGCGTTGGCGAACCTTCTAGAAGCAGTAGAGAACGCGAAAGTGTGCATCCGCAGAAACATTCATGCCATACAGTGAAGCGCTAGCTTTGTCCACCTGAAGTATCTTTTTCTAGACCTCTCTGAAGGCTATCAAGAGTTACCAAGACCGTTCATGTCCTCCACACAACATTTCATAGTAAATTCATAAAAAGACCACGAAGATATTTCAGGCGGGGCAGAGTTATTGCCCCATTCTACAGAGTTCATGATTACACCATTCACAGGCAACCAGTTACCCCGTAATGCTAATCAATTCTTTTTCCAGGTGTCGACGTGCATTCCGCGCGACGTGAATTTTTATCCTACTGCTTGTCCCTAATGCGTGCCCACAACGGCGAGCACAGAGATAGCCTGCCTGTGCTAGACGTTTCCTCTCTGAGACACGTAGCCTACGTCTTCGACGCGCTGGTATATTACATGCGCTCGCTCTCAGAGCCGATGTCGTCGCGTGGAGACTCGCAGAAAGAATCCTCCAACTACTCTGGCTGGAACGATCAGGTTTGTAGAGGGTCGATCCCTCGTCCACCGTTACGTTCAATCGTTCATTACAACCGTGCATACCTCCGTAGGACGAGAACGACAACGACGAAGGGGAGGAGTACAATTCTCCGGTTCCCGCGGCGCTGGAGACAGACTCCGTTGATTACCCCGACTTACTACAAGTCCCCATTTGCGGGTCTGGCAATAATACTAAGAGCACACCGAAAGGGAGGAAGCATCCCTTCCTGCAAAGATCCGATTCCACGCTGTGCCTCGGTTGCCCACCCCTTGACCCGTTCGACACTATTATGAGCGAGGCCCTGCCGCTGGCCGATCAGCCGCATTTATTGCAGCCACATTCGAGGCGCGAGGACCTCTTTGGTATCCCAAGGCAGCCAAACGCTGGTTCTAATCCGTTAGCGGGGCTGCCGACGAGGCTCGGCTTGTCCGCGCGAAGTGCAGACACCCAGAACACCGTCACGCCAACATTCAGCCAAGTGATCCACGGGCCAGCGGCCTCTGCGTCTTCTGACGCGAGGCGCAGCTCGGTCTCGGCCGCAGGCGACTCCACGCCCGCCAAGTACACGGTAATGTCTGCCATAGCCAGGACAGCTCGTATACTGTCCCCCTTTTCTTCGTTCACAGTATTTTCTAAATCGCATTCTCTAAACGTCTCACTTTCGCATGCAAGCGACTCGCGCTGGTATTTCTCAAAACGGTACGCACGTTCTCTCCGTTGGAAAGTAAAATATGTGGATCTGCTTTTGCACATTATAGGAGAAGACGAAACCGTTTAATCAGGCAAACGATAGCCATCCGCTTGCCACGGAGCAAATCGATCGGGCTCCGATCATAGTATCCACTAATAATCAAACCGATCAGCCGGCAGGAAGTGCGAAAAGTAATAAGGACGTTATTAAAACGAGTAGAAGCGTTATTGTTAGAGCTGGGACCGTATCGGTAAATATATACGTGATCTAACTGGCCTCTTGATAAACGAGAGGAAGCAAAAGGAGAGCGGAGAAGCTAATTAAGAGTCGTAGAAATAATCTCGAATGCTTATTATATGTCAGTGCGTGGCCAGGTGCGAGATCGATAGCTCAGCTTTCTGAAATTTTCTAGGAGGCGAGCACGAACAAAGCGGGCGCGCCGGAAGTGTTGGTCGTGTCGACCGTAGAAACGCAAAACGGAGCGGAGGACGTAGATCCAGCTGGTTCCAGCCACGAGATATCCGCCCATGAAACGGTGGAGACTAGCCCGGTGGAAAATGCCAGAGCCATTTCCTCTATTGGAACGAATATATCGCATAACATTGTACTCGGCCGCTGGAGAGTGTCTCTCGATTTGTTCGGGCGAGTCTTTATGGAAGACGTTGGCTTAGAAGCTGGCTCTGTGGTGTCCGAATTGGGAGGATTCCCCGTGAAGGAAGCGAAATTCCGCAGAGACATGGAGAAGCTGCGAAACTCTCAGCAGAAAGATCTTAATCTACTCAAGGTAATAAATCTTTGTATCTTCAATTAGTTAAGGAATGGGGAACCGACGTTTTCGTGTACTATATAAATACGTCTTCTATTTAAGATGGAACGGGACAGAACACAGCTACTAGTGCTGACAATGAAGGAATTAAACACGCAATACAATTTATATAATAAACGCGCATCTAACACACCGCCGCTGGCAGTGAATCGCGTTAAAGTGATCTTCAAGGACGAACCCGGCGAGGGTTCTGGGGTGACCAGAAGCTTTTACACTGCGATCGCAGAGGTTTGCAAAGACCCTCTATTGTATTGTGACCCTAATGGCTGTCGCGCATTTCAGCGAAGCGGAGAAATTAATAATAATTAATTAATTGTCGCTGCGCAATTGTTTATAAATTTTTCTCTTCGTATCGCCGCGCTGCGCTTTGCCAAAATGCGCGATGGTCTTAATGAAACACATTCCCCTGTTTTTCTATTGCGATTATGAATGCGAGGTGTGAGAATGTTCAAGAGAATCCTGACGCGACAAGCGGGAAGATTTTGGATCTGTGCGATGATAGAAATAATTACTATCCAGAGAATTGCTGAATATTCTTTTCTTGATTGGCATTATTCGAAGCATTTTGATCTTGTATTTAATTAGCAGCCTTCCTGCTCGTCCCAAGGAACTAACGCGAGTACGCATTTCCTTTGCAGGCATTACTCGCGAACGAGAAACTGCCTAATCTCGAAGCGGCACAAGTGGGATCGAAGTATACGCAGTATAACGTTCTCCAGAAACTGAAGAGTAGAGATCGCGATCGTGACCTAAGGCGACAAGTAAGCGTAATCCATTTACACAGAGGAGTTACAATATTTCCAATTCATTCATCATTCTAACGAGGGATACCGTATTCCAGAATCCTCGATCATCTGGAAAATGTCGCGAGACACGTAGAGCATTA
This sequence comes from Andrena cerasifolii, assembly GCF_050908995.1. Classification (NCBI taxonomy): domain Eukaryota; kingdom Metazoa; phylum Arthropoda; class Insecta; order Hymenoptera; family Andrenidae; genus Andrena; species Andrena cerasifolii. The sequence goes on from NC_135123.1 coordinate 9,343,736, forward strand.
TCCTTCGAGGCTCAATCTTTCCATCCGTCGATCATCAGCGTCGTAGATACAAGCAGTAACTCTGGACCCGGGAGCTCGTCCTCCAATTCCCACCCGTTGCCCGTTAACCATCCAAACAACGAGCACTTGACCATGCATCAACAGCAACTCGGGGACAGATTGTATCCGAAGGTAATTGCCGATCAATGAGAAATAATCGGAGTGGGGATCGTTTCGAATCTATAATTTTCAACCTCGCTTTCAGATCTACGCACTGCGACCAGCGTTAGCTGAGAAAATAACTGGCATGCTCCTGGAACTGTCCCCTGCGCAGCTATTGATGCTGCTAGCTTCAGAAGACGCTCTGCGACAGAAAGTGGAGGAAGCATTCGAACTGATCCACAGCCACACCCAGGACCTGGCAAGCGAGGCGCTGCTGGATCTCGACGTGTTCAGTCTAACGGCCCGTTGCGGGGCGAACAAGAAGAAGATCGAGAACAGCATTCTGGATGACACGGAGGACAACGCTCCTTTGTTCTATTCGCCAGGTAAAAGAGGCTTCTACACGCCGCGACAGGGGAGAGCCAGCTACGAGCGTCTCAACGCATTCAGGAACGTGGGCAGGTTGGTGACGCCATAATCAACGCGGGCAAAGAAATTATTACAGTATACTAACAAAAGCATCTCCTTCAGACTCATAGGATTGTGTCTGCTGCAAAATGAGCTGTGCCACATATTCCTGAACCGTCACGTGCTAAAGTACATCCTGGGAAGGCCGATACGTTTCCACGACCTCGCCTTTTTCGACTCTGTAATTTATGAAAGCCTGAGGCAGCTCGTGATCGACTCCGAGACCAAGGATAGCAACAGCTTGTTCTCTGCTCTTGACCTCACGTTCAGGTGAGCATAGCTCCGCGTTTATCCTGCTCTTTATATCCTATCGATCTCTTAACAAGTGCTTCGCCCGTTTCAGTATCGATCTGTGCCCCGAGGAAGGGGGAGGATCCATCGAACTCATACCGAACGGCCGGGACATCGAGGTGACAGCGAGCAACGTGTACGACTACGTGCGGAAGTACGCCGAGGTCCGTATGATCAAGGTACAGGAGAAGGCTCTGCACGCGATGAGGGAGGGCGTGTTCGACGTGCTGCCCGAGGGAGCTCTAGACGGCCAGACATCCGAGGACCTGAGGCTCCTCTCGAATGGGGTCGGCGACATAAACGTCTCCGTTCTGATATCCTACACTTCGTTCAACGACGAGTCGGGTGAGGCCGCGGATAGACTGGCGAAGTTCAAGCGATGGCTCTGGTCGATCATTGAGAAGATGTCGCACTCGGAGCGACAGGATTTGGTAAGGGTCCCGTCGCCAGCGGATTGTTGGAGATATTCCAAGTCGTTGCGGGTTCTACCTGTTCGGGCAACTTTCAATTCGGTTCTCCGCTTTCTGTGTTGCCAGGTATACTTTTGGACAGGATCCCCGGCATTGCCAGCCAGCGAAGATGGCTTTCAACCGATGCCAAGCGTTACGTTACGGCCGGCAGACGATGCTCATCTACCAACTGCAAATACATGTATTTCTCGACTATACGTTCCATTGTACAGCTCTCGTCACGTATTAAGACATAAACTACTTCTTGCTATCAAGACAAAGGACTTTGGATTTGTATGAATATATATATAGATTATATATATATATATAATATATATATATATAATTATTATTATTATTATTATTACTACTATATATATATATATATTATGTGACCATGTTTGTGCGCAATAGCCCTAAAAAGGTGTCACACTAATTGATAATGATATGAGAGACAAAAAAAAATTGCACGTTGTTATTTTTTTTTCCTTCCTAGAGAAAAAAATTTATAACATTTATAAATTTATAAGGTGTAATTATGGATTATGATTTACTCTTATCGAAAAGACAATGTGGTTCTCGTCGTAATAAGATTTTATGTTAAAAAGTGTCATCCCTTTAGTCTTTATAATAGTGATCGAAATAAAACTTTCTCAAAAATTGTAGTTGAATTAAATCGATCAATGATTTCCTCCCCGTCCCTGATTATATGTTAATTAAGATCGCGCCTTGGCGAAGGCGCGGAATTCCCTGAGTTTGCGCCTGGGAACCTTAACGAACTCCGTACAATTGAAAATTTATTTTATTAGGCATGTTTAAGATGTAACACAAAATGTTGACAGGAAATTGTAATTTTCTTTGTTTGTTTTTTTTTTCTTTTTTAATGCAAATCAGTAGCAGGTAACTGTTCTCCTCTGGGTATCAGCATGGTTGTTGATTATAATACATATCGTTTTAAAAATCAGACTACAACACGAGCACAGATTACAAAACATGAGGTTCGATATTTAATAATAATGAGAATTACATAGTTTCATGTAAAAAAAAACAAAGAGAAGAAATTGGTTTGAAGAATGAGAATGGCGATAAAATACCAACGTAACGTGACGTATGTAATCTAATTAAAAGGTACACATGTTCTGGGAACATTTAAATCTTCGGTTGAATTGCCAATCTTTTTGCTTTTCCTTTCCTTTGTTTTTGAATCGAATTTACAAATGAAATCGGCCAAATGCGAAGGTAGTTAGGAAAAAGAAATCTAGGAATGTCTAGCTGCCTATTTCGTATCAGTTATTATACATCCGTTTCAACGTGTCTCGAAATCTTGAATCTATCGTAAAACAATATCAACGCCGTTACTTATGCTGCTTCAGCCTTGGCATGCACTCAATAATAATTATATGTCCATGTATCTGTCTAGGATCGTTAACAAGACCGTTTCCAAAATGATTATCATTTCGAAAGGAAAATTAAAATTTACAGATTTAAATTATTATTTATATTTCCTAAACAGTAAACTGAAATAGTAAAAAATAATCTATTATCTTTAATTTACTTAAAAAAAAATGTTGCTAATATGCTAATATGTATAATATAATAAATCTCATTGTTTATAAATTTCTAAAAATCGTAAAGCTATATACAATAATTATATTATCCATTATGTACTTGACAAAGTATTAATAGAAACTTATGTACAATGGGTTACCTATTGACCACTTCCTGAACTGTTTTGGGGCAATTTTGCGGTTGATTGGCTCAATTGAGCCAACGTTTCTGGAGTCGCGTGTGCTTTTAAGATTGAATTTTCAGCTTCCAATTGATTAATACGATCCATAAGCTCTGCTATTTTTTCCTTGAGTACTTCAACCTCTTCACGTACAGCGAACATCAAATGACTCTTAACAAGATCCTACAAAAAGATCCCCTGTTAACTCCAACATCGTTGTTCATTACCTTTAATCAGTAATTGCCCCCAGCAAAGAGCGCTTACCATGGCCTGCTCGATCTTATTATCAATTGCTACAGCGCTAGTCCCCGACATACTGCAATAAAAATGACATTGCAAGATTTATTTACGGGAGCGTACGCAAGTGCTGCAGCAATTAAACACGCTATCCTGTTTAAAGACTAATTACGCTTCGAGGGGAAGGCGTCTCTATTAGCTACTGTTTCAAACGATGATACCCCCAAACGAAGCGCTAAAATATTGTCACCGAAACCTGATCGAAACTGTTCGAAATCTCAACAAAATATACCTTTCATTATCTTCGAGGGTGTGATGTTCGTCGCTGCCTTGAGTTACCTCAGCTAAAGACTCTAAAAGTGCCGTATCAGCCGACTGAGTAGCAGATGCACCTACAATGCCTGAAATGGAGTCCTGCTCCGGGTCTGGTTGATGAAACGCTATGTTTCCTTGCTGCATACCGCCGACAATGTTTTGGCAGCTAGCCGACACTTGCGCCATTTGCACTTGAGCGTTGCTACCAGATGTCTGGGGTTGCATTTGAGCCGGCGGTATCACTTGAGGCTGCACCGGCGCTCCGGGGGCATGAATAGCGGCGGAGGTTTGCTGCGCACCTGTTTGAGGAACTTTATGAATACTCTGGATGCCCTGCATTCCCTGTATGGCAGTCAATGGTTCGGAAATTTGTGTTATGGGATTCTGGGCTTGCAACGGCTGCTGGGGTGGCTGCTGCTGAGGTGGCTGCTGCTGCTGCTGGGTCGGCGGATGCGGCTGCTGCTGCTGCGGCTGAGGAGGTGGGGCGTGCTGCTGTTGAGGCGTAACGAGAATGCTGGGTGCCTGAGACGTCGGAACGGGTGTCTGCTGAACGGATGGTTGACAAACATTCTGAACTGGTAACGATTGATTCTGCGCGTTCACAGTCACGTACGCCTCTTCTTTAGAATGAGGTATACTTTGCTGGGCCGACACATTGCTATTGCTAGTCTGCGTTATAATAGGAATAGAACCTTGAGGCATACTTTGAGGCTGAGTCAAACTATTCGGGTGGGCGGGTTGCAGATTAGAAGGTAACGTCGCCCCTTGTCCTCCCTGCTGTTGCTGCGGCGCTTGGGATGCTAATGGTTGAGCCGACGATTGGAAATATTGAGGGATTTGCGACGGCGCCTGAACTTTAGGCTGTGCTTGAACTTGCGCCTGATTATGCTGCGCATTGGGAGGAATTGAATTGCTAACAGCGTAATTGGCACTCGAAACTGTCGAGGGATTGCTCGCCACGCCGATCGACGTATGCACATCTGGATGCGCAGACACTTGTCCATTGGCATCGATACTTATACCTTTATCCTCGGATACAACCGACTGCTTAGACGCATCCGGTACAACGATCCCGCTGTCCGTCACCCCGTACGATATGCACACCTCGTTTGGGTCGGACACTTTCGGTGTACTAATAGCCGTAGGCTGATTGACCGACGTGTGATCCAAATAATCCATGCACGTCCACCTGCCCCTCTTGAAGGGTTCTGTACTCTCGATTTTAACCACCTTGAATCGCTCGTTCCTACCGTGCGAGTGCACCTCCCGCAGGTCCGCATCTTGCTTGGCATTGCTGGACAGCAGGTTAATGATGTTGTTGTCCGTGACAGACGCGATATCCAGGGTACTGATATTGTTGTCGTTCACAGAGTTGCTGACGCTGTTCCCCTCCGAGGGTACGATCGCCAGACCGTACTGAGAACTGGTAGGAATCACCGGAGCCGTGCTGAGGGCGGCGTTACTGGTATTAAAGAAAACGTCCTCTTTGGAGAAGGTGTCCTCCGAGTAGCTAGGCGTCTCGAGGTCGAGGTCGGTAATACGCGAGTGCTCGACGGAGTTGTCCTCGGTGTGAGACTCGTCCAGGTCGTCGTTCGAATCCTCGCCGGCGTCATTGCTCATGCGGCAACCGACGGTGACGCTGGTGATCTGGAAGGACGACGTCTTCTTTCGACACTGGTTACTGGCCGTCACGTTGCTCGATGTGCTCAGGCTAACCGGCTGGTACAGCTTCTCTGGCTCCCCTAACCGAATCGTCTCGGTGGTCGTGCGGTGCACCGGATTAGACGTTTTTCTATTACTACCATCCGACAGCTTATGCGATTTTCTGTGTACATTATCTGCCATTATTATAGGAACTTAGCATTCGAGAGGCACGATCTTTGTATTCGTTCTTCTCTGGCATGTTAAAACCGACATCGTTGTTAGCCGGGGCCTTTCGGCTTCGAACTGTTCACCCCTGGCCGCGATCACCGCCCGCACGCCCTTCAAATCAGCCGATCCTTACTGTCCACGGTGATCCCAGACGAATTCATATTCTCATATTGCGGGAGGTGTTGACAGTTCACCATTTCATCAATTTCACGGGGAACAAGTGCATTCGCTCGAGTACCGTCCATTCACTCGAAACGAATCACCTATACGCCTCACTATCAATCACCGGATCTCCCGCCTTCTTCCTGCTTCGATACGGCCGATCACGCTACATTTAATCCCTCGTATCGTTTACATATTACCATCCCGCGGCCCGTTTTCTCATTATCCATATCCCTTTTCGTACTCTATTAGTGTCGAGCGAGCAGTTTAAAAATGGCTGCCAATTCACTCGCGGAATTGCCACGAATTATATATCTAGAGCATCGGTATGCTTCATTTCAGCGACGGCTGGAGGATCTATTTCCATCCGTCGATGGTAGCAGGCGGTAGCAGGCGCGCCGCGATCAAATAACCGCCAGCGATCGCCCGTCTGACTCTTCTCTGCGCGAATTATGCTCATGGAAATGTTTAAACTTCCACCGTTTCATCTTACAACGCCTGCTGCTAACGTTGCGTTAGCTTGAATGGTAAATGAAATTCGTCGCTCGTTTGAAAATCAATACCAGTCTCTTGTATTTCCTTTTTATATCATGAGATCGTTTTGTTAATTGAAATCGTGAGCAAAACTTTGTTCGAGTCTAAATCATATTCTTCCCCCTTAACTCTTTACTACATTATGCATTCCCTGGCGTTGGCGTCTTTACGCGCCCAAGTGGCATGAGTAGATCGGAGTAGATCTATTTAACACTCACGTATGATCTAGGAGCATTCTAGATTAGCCTCAAATGGCGCTGGAGAATCTAAATGTACTATTTATGATATTTTTAATGATACATAATTGAAACGTTCAGAATTTATTATTGAACGAATTTCGTTTCAAACACATTCCCTCGTTCGATATTTGTAATTTCCCGCCATTGGCTATCGAACGCGTGCAGCGACAATCGCGCACATGAGATAGAACCCGTAGATTTATAAAAAAAAGAGGTTTGAAATGATTATTGTGATTGAAATTTTTAACCCTTTCAGCTGCTGCGGTGTCTGTAGAATGATCGAAAGGAACTGAAACCCATTTGACAGAGTAAATTTTCAAGATACTTCAAGCTTACTTAGCCGTTCGATGGAAAGAGCATCGGTAATCATGTTGAATGCAATAAAAATGTGTTTGAAGAGTGGCCCACGAAAACGGAGCAGGAACGTGCGTTTAAACAAACCGGAGAATAAGAAGACGAATTTAAAAAAATTACCAGGTAAAATGTTTAACAAATAACAGGAAATTCAACATTCGTGTATACTAATTTATGTTCTTATAGTATTCCAGTACCCAGTGAGCAAAGACGGGGACCTCAGGGTGTACGTCTGGGGCATGGCAGAGCACGGTGCTCTGGGAACGCTGAAGACGTCCTTGCAAGAGAAGGGGGCTTTGTACATCTCGAAGCCAACAAGATTAGCTTTCGGAGAGAGGCATGACATAACAGAGATCACTTGCGGTTACGGTTTCACTGCCTTCGCGGTTCGCTCCAAAGAGAAGGATGTTTTATACGGAAGTGGAATAAACAGCGATTCGCAACTCGGTAGAAAGATTTGAAAGTGTTCTCTACCATGAAACTTTGTGTATTAAAATGTAATGCCAATTATACGTATCAGGTTTCAGCGATCTGGACAGAAAGTTTCCCAACGATATAATAACCGAGCCAAGACCTATCACTTTACCATTTAAAGAACCTTCGACTAACGTCGTGGATATAGCAGCTGGAAGAGCGCACTTGCTGGTATTGACTAACGAGGGTTTATTCACATTGGGAAACAACGCGTACGGGCAATGCGGCCGACCTATAATTTCGAATGAGAATTATAGTAAGAGTAAAGTGGTTCATCACATACCCGATATCAAGGGCAAAAAGATCAAGGCTGTGACGGCTGGCCAAGATCATAGGTACGAGATTTTGCAATGCAGAGATACATAGTTGATCGTAACGTTTCAATATCTTTCCTTATTGCTATATGATAGCATACTCTTGACAGAATCCGGTGAAGTCTACACTTTCGGCTGGGGCGCGGACGGCCAGACCGGCTTGGCGCATTATCGGAACGAGCACCGGCCGAGCTTAGTCAAAGGAGACTTGGCTGGACAGCATATCATAAAAGTTGCCTGCATGGCAGATTGTGTATTAGCACTCAGCGGTATCTGCAATATTCATGTATTGATGCTATAATAAACTGCATAGTTTTATCTCGTATAAAGGTAGCCGATAACAGTGCGCTACATACTCCGTAAATCGTGATTACTGTCGCAGATCAAGGAAAGGTCTTCGGTTGGGGCAACTCCGAGTACGGCCAGTTGGACGTTTCCAGTGAGAATCAGCAAGTAAATATAGCTACAGAGATAAACGCATTGCAAAAATTGGGCCGCATCACTGACATCGCGAGCGGAGGTTGCTTCTGCATGGTCTTGAACAGTAAGCGTTCACGTAGTAACTTCGTTGTTACCATTGCCCTTTTACTATAGTAATTTGGACACACCCTCAAAGATACAGGCGACGTTTACGTGTGGGGGTATGGCATCCTTGGCTTGGGGCCCGAGGTCAAAGTAATTGCCCAACCGACTTTGATTCCTGCCACTCTATTTGGTAAAAATGCATATGAAAAGAACACGAAAGTGAGTAGAAAATTGTTCCGATCGATACAAGGTAGAAGCTGATCGCGTATTTCCTTTGAAGGTGATCAATGTATTTTGCGGCATGAGCCACCTTGCGGCTTTAACCAATGTCGGCGATTTGTACATGTGGGGCTGCAACAAGTTCGGATCTCTAGGGCTAGGTCATTCTAAAGATCAATTCTTCCCATTAAAGGTGAGTTAACTGTACTCATAATCAGTGGCGCACTCAGGATTTAATCTTCGGGGGAGCCGAGTTGAAGGGATAAAAATATTTTTAATGGAAATTCAATAAAAGTCATTAGGTGATCAGAAAAATTTATGTCAAGAATGAAATCCAGGTTTCTTTTCTTTTTACGAAGCTCTTGGAATACTTCAGTCGCGGTTACATTAATCTCTTTTTCTCTTTTTTCTTTGGGGAGTGCCAGGGCCCCTTCCCCCCTCCGGGTGCGCCACTGCTCGTAATCAAGAAGAGTTAACTGATCGAAGAATAATGCATATTATAGGTAAATGTTGGAGCTCAAGTAAAAAAAGTTGCTTGTGGAATAGATCATACGATTACTCTTTGTAAACCGTTCATTTAAAGCATACACTTGTGTTTTGTTCGTATGTGATAATACATTCTTTATAAATATTATGTACAAAACGACTTATTTTATTATTAAAAAATATCCACGTAGTTAATTGTTTTTTATATTGTAAATTATTATATGAAGTTTATATCGATAAATAATAAACGCATCTTTCCGAAGCGAATTTAAGGGAACTTAATTTTACGAAAGATGCAAGACGATCGCTTCGGTAATGAATTTGAATGAAATACACCGCTTCCCATTATAGATTATAGAAGATAAAAAGTACGAATAGAATAAGGGAATTAAATGCGATCTTGCTCGCACCGCTGACGCACAATAGACGTTCATACGATATTCTGTACTTTATCATGTTGGAAAATCTGCATTCGGGGCCTGAAAGGGAAATATGTTAATCAGTGTCAGTTCTACAAAATTAAGCTAGTTCTAGAAAAGTTTATAAACAATTCATTGTCATTTAATTATTCTCACAGTTAATTAATTATTATTAACTTCTTCGATTCGCGAAAACGTGCGACGACCTTTAACCCTCGGTTGTCACACTAGGTCAAATTGACCCTGCAATTTTTTAAGAAAAAAATTTTGTCGGAACTCTTATTGCTTCAATTTTTTTTAAGCACAATGACACTTTAAATGTCAACTTTCAACGATGGGCATATAATCTACAATGTTCAAACTTTACCTCAGAATTTTTTAGACTTAATTTAACAAATAGTTTTTAAATAACAACTGATGGAAAATTGGCAGGATCAATTTGACCCAGTGTGACAACCGAGGGTTAATGTTCGCTTCGTATTGAATATTTGTACTCACTTGTACATTGGTTTGAAACGCTTGAAGAGTTCGAAGTTACTGATATGTAGAGCGGTGGACATTGGTGAATATAAGTAGCATCTGCGCAGGACACTGTGATACTATGTTCATCGCCAGTCACCGATGCACACGATTTAGATGTATTATCCGTTGCATTAACATGCAACACTTCCCGCGACGAGCACACAGTTAAATTATCTGAACCAGAGCCTTGAATCTGAAACGAACAGTTGCACAGCATGTAAACGACATTCTGTACGATATATATTTGCGAAGAGTGGACAGGATTTTTTACCTTCACCGTTGCAGAACCGTCGTGCCTAAAGAAGTAATTGGGATGTATTCTATAGAAATTAACACCATTTGGTACGATATAATCATCGTATGAATTCGAAGGCCCATTTGCAATGTAATCCGATCCGCACTGTGTGTTGATCAAGCGTGTGGGAACTGTAAAGATACTTAATCTCGTTGATATCTATTTCATTTATACGTACAATTCTGAAATAATTGTATTTGCATATTTTACCTTGCTTTATTCTTGAAACCAAAGCGGTTATTGGTGCCAAAGTTTCTTCCGTGTCACCAATTCCAATAGAGAACAAGTCTGTCGAGGTTTTCTGCATCAAATCTGACCAAGTGTCTTTCGAACCGTACGTTATGGTGAGGAATGTAGTATCTAAAATAAAATTATCGATCACGAATTACTATCAGCGTCTGCGTTAACTCTATAAGGTATGTTAGAAGATTTTAAAAAAGAATGTGATATGCATCACTGTTACCTGGATACTGCTCTCGCATTTTTAGCAGAGTTTTCTTACAGAAGTCCTTGTCACTGTTATCGATAGTTGACATGTATGGGACAATTAGAACAACGTCGGATCTTGCACCAGCAATGCCTCGAGTGCGTTCGTTGTCCAGTTTATCCTTCAGACGCAAATTTAATTGCTGCAGCGACTTGGGTAAATCGAAACCATGAGTAACTGCAAACGAAGGTTTCGTTGTAATTCGATTACTTCTTGCTTTATAGACTACTATAATGAGCCGAGACACATGTCATGACCCCAGAGTTTATTGTACGAAAGTTTTTAGACAACAGACAAACATAAACTTTCTGTTTTATATATCAAGATTATTGGAAGTTTTTCCTTGGTACGTACTGTTCTCATAATGCGATGAATTATAAGCATAGAAGTCCAGAATGCTGAAGCTACTGTTAATAAGCGGAGTTCCATCTTGGCCATTTATTAACGTAAAATTGCTATTATACGGGTTTATGTTTATGCTTTCCAATAAGTTTCTGAAAAACGTGTTCCTTTAAGTTAGTACACATTATCATAAACGCGTAACGCAAGAAGTGTTTGGGAACGTACGCGAGAATGGGTTGTATCGCAGAGAAAGCCCAATTTGTGTCCAGAATGATTGTCAAGTCAACAGATACCTCGTTGAAATCGTTAAGCTTATCTGTGTTCGAGCAGGAGAGGTCTTTATTCATCGCTGAAGCTGTAAAGATATTGGAGTAAATCAAGCTTCTGGTTACACTTGTTTTTTGGATAGGTGTATGGGACTTTAGGACCAACACTTACGCACGTATGTTGCCAATTCGTTTACAGCTTGCACTGTAAATTTCTCTATTATCCCAGACTCGAGTGTTGCCTTTGTTATATCGGGATTTAATAATAAGGCGGCACTGTACGCCTATGGAGAAGATAAACCATAGTTACGCCATAAATTGATTGAAAAGTTTTCCGAAATAATCAAGTATTTCACCTGTGCAGTCATCGTGTCATTAGGAGCGACAGATGTGAATAATGTTCTTCGATTGCACGCTCTAGTCGAGGTCTCGAAGAATCCTTGTGCGCTGTAGTACATATCAAAAATCTGCGAGAGCTTCAAAGAAGGTATTTTGGAGTACCACTTATTGACTTCGTTAGCCAATATCAAGCCATCCAAGCCACCCCTAATCTCTGCCGTTGTGGTTTCCAATTTTTCATTGGCATTCAAAAAGTACCATCGTGGTAAAGCAGTGGAATTCCAGTTACCAGTTACTCCAATGCTAAGCTTGTCTCCTGCGGGGCCTTGTATTAAAGCAGCCTCTGCCAGGTCCCCTGTATGTTTTACAGTGAAATATGTGTTTAAATATAATCCACCAAACATTCATATATTAAGCAATTAATATTACCAGCTAACGTGGCGATCCACTTGTTGTCTAAAGTCATTTGCGGTAAGTGTGAGAAATTAAATTGGAACGTATCTGGCTGTATATCTTGAAGCGTCAGCCTTTGAGGCTGCACAGCAGCTGCTATTCCAGCGAGTACTAGGCCAGGAGATACAACACCCCATCTGAAAACAGGTATCAATATTAAATAACTCATCGAAGCCACCGTAGCGTTATCGATAAGTATCTATCGTACGGAGTCTTTATAACACCATTCTCCACAGGACATTTGCTTAGAGGTGGTACAGCAACTATCCTTGCGCTGTCTGGATGATTTGGCGGTAACTCTGGGTATAACGAATTTGGATCGACCGTAACTTGAGGACCTCCCTCTTTATGGTTAGTCATAGTTTTTCTGTGCAGAAATTGAACGATTACATTTCATTTCTTGCGTTACGCAACTATTCTTTACTTACATTTCATCGGACGATAAAGTCTCTACATCGCTGATAGTACTGGCACTGGGCTCTTTGCTCTCTTTAACACTTCTTGCGTATCTGTATGAATTTGTAAACCTGCATACCTTCGCTTCGTCTTTCCTTTCATAGATTTCAATGCTACTCGATAACATGAAGTGTAAGGTACACTGGAACCCAAGGAATTGAATATTAGGTAGAGACGTACACGCTTGATAAAGATTAGAAGCTTTATACATACCCTCTCAACATCGGTGATACTATTATTAGGAAACGTAATAGCATTTCCTGGTATAAAACGAAGGGTCTGAGCAAGGCGATAGAATTGGAAGGCGGTTGGGGCATAAGGTGTGATCCCGTCTTGTATGGGCACAGTAGGATTTGGTACAATCCCATCTTGCCGAAAGCTACAAATCAAACATTTATAAAGTTACTACGGGTCGTATCGGTTATTGCTCTTCTGGAGTGTGTTAAATTTACCGATGTAGAAGTGCGACGGATAAACTCCTCAAATCCATATTAAGACCCGGGGCATTTTCGATTTTGCGAAGTATCGAGATAAATGTATTTAGAGTATGCGGTAATCTGTTATCCCTCTGCAGAAGATACTTGTTCTCGTAACATTCTCGGAGAGAAGGCGAAAGACTACGAGCAGCATTTTCCTGTGCATGCACAGCTAGAAGACAATTGACTTTTTGAATGAAATCACAGTAATTGCTTGTAAAAATATCTTTCAAGTATCAGAAAATATATCAACGAAATACTCACTTAATGCGAGGAATGTAAGAAGACAGAAAAGCTTTGCCATTTCACTGGGCCTGGAATTAGAGGACACTTATTATATTCGTGCAATTTAATCGCAGATAGATAAGGGAAATGTGCGAGATATAATATAACTATTAGATAATAGTACAGTGCTCGAAATGAAAGGGAAGTGTGCCTTATTTATTATTTTATTGATTCTTGCACGCAGGGTGAAGAAACGATTATAAAGCAGTCGAAATTATATTTGGAAAGCGGTGAAATACTTACAATGATTGATCCTGGGGTAACTTTTAACACAGAGTGAATGGTATCCCTTGGATTTCATACAGTAAAATACAACACCACACCTTTCCAGAGATACAGTGAAACCTATCATCACCAAACTGATAAGATAATATGATACATCATGAGTAATATGTCCCCACTTTATCCCATGTTACCTTATTACCCCAGGTATCTTAGAATCCATCGAATATTTGAAAAACTCAAATGATAAATAACGTGTATTAAATGTTGTTATTCATTAATTTGCTTACGCTGTGTTCTTTTACGTACAGTATTGAACTCCACCCTCTGTAAGAAAACGAATACACATTGAAAGGGTATTAAGTTTACTGAATAAATCAACATTAAACTAATATGCAACATAACATTTCATAACGTAATTACAAAAAAGGGGATGAACCCTAAGATTTCATTAAAAAGCAACTAAATACTTTTTATCATCGGTTATCTTATCAGGTATTAAGTAGGGCAGAATCTTTTTTCATCCTTACACGTTTGTGAGTCATTACATAAATCCAAGTTGATATCAGGAACACAGTATGAGCCATAGATTTCCTTTGATATAAGTCATGGATTTCCAGTAATATAAACATGGCAATTAGTGGACTCGTCTTGTTGCTGGTGTGCTGCGGTAAGCTTTTATAAGTTACTATGAAAAATAATTGCTCCTAATTCTTTCTTAATCAGATTATTAACAGCGTCAAGCAATAAATACCTTTTCTTCCGTTATGCAGGAGTGCAAGTAATATGGGCTCAAATAGCTATACCAGAGCCACTCAGGGAATGCTACAGAAGCGATGTAACATTAAACCCTCCCCTTCCATTGAATTTACGCATAATAGTGGACATCATACAGAAGCTGGAGAGAGAATCATATACGACAACAGATATGAGAATAATGTCATCATCGTTACTCCACAGGTAGCTATAATACACTCACGTTTAAACTTTAATACTGCTCTATTTCGTTACTTTCCCTTTTTTACATAACGATAGGTTCAAGTTTGACGGTGTGGAGTATCAGAAAAATGTACACGCTACAGATGGTGTACTTCCATTCAGTGGGACTGGAACGCAGCGCATTAAGCACAGACTGATCGAGGAACTTCTTCCGGGCAATGCGGAGGCCTTACCAGTTCATATACTGTCACAAATGGAACGCTGCATACTTCATCGAGCTATTTCGAATACAATTCTAAACCACGACGTTCCAAGTGAAAATAAAACTTGCAATCAAATTACCCACACTGAGAAGCTAACAGGTAATTTTCTGCAAAAGGAAAGCATTTGAATATTGAAGACGCAGGATTAATTGTACAGGTAAAATTGTGTTTGCCGATACGTGGAGCTGCCCAAGGCAGGAAGGCGTAATTTTAACACCCTACGGCACTGTCGCTCCTGGAGCAATTATAGGAGCCGTTGCTGCGTCTCTTCAGCACCAGAATGTAGCTGTAAATCAGCTACTTGCCAGTTTGGAGGCTGCTTTATCAGGTACAGAACTAATGTCAGCATTCTTACGATACGATACCACAATACTCCTTCTCTTTCTAGAATTAAACGCCACAACTATACAGAGTTCCAAATATAACGAAGAAGAAGTTGACTTTGTTCTACCAAAGAGTCAAATGATTCTCGAACCATCTATGTGGTATAGTGCTTTACAGACTTCGTCTATGATGCTTGATAATGTATGGGTGACTACAATCGCAGGTACAATCTAGTATATACTTTGTGTCTCCTGCCTTTCTGCTGCGTAATATTAATATATAGGGGATGTTGTTTAATCAGGCGAATTAGCAGAAATGGTAGTGTATCAAGGGCCTTTGGTAGGGAAAAATATGAGCCTTGGTGCGACAGGATTTTGGAATAGCACAATGCGTCCGGCTATTTATTATCTGACGAGTTCTCATGAAAATTTTGATGCAACGCGAGCTGAATTGATAGGAGGCGTAGATGGTAAGTAAAGACTTAGTTATCCTTCGCATCATGTTACAGCGCCAAACATTCATATTACTTATGAAATACTTTAGGTATGATCATTACAAGTAACTTGCAGACTTGGACTCAAGACTTTTACAGCCTTCGGCTCAGTCAAATTCTGGATATGTATTATTCATACGACGGCATTGCTTTCAACACAAATGTTAGAGCCTGCGATCGAGCTCAAAATTTCTTGTACGCTGTGCCACAGACTATTTTAAACGAGCAGGTGTGTTGTAATCTGAATGGAAACATGAGAATTCGACTGTTTTAAATTATGAGTATCATTTCTAACAGACTTATGCAGTGGCTCAGTTGTTAGCTTATCGTAAAAGCATTGCGTACATGTCTCCTGAAGTGTTGCAGCGAATGGTCAACTATGCCACTGAGAAGTTTTATAGCTACGCAGAGAAACATCTGTTCCCAGAGTTACCTTGTTATCAACCGATAAGTCAACCTCGAATAGAAGCATTAATTGTATTCGACGGTGCATGGTCCATTGAATATACAATAGACTTTCTGGCGTAAGTGATACTGTGTAGTGTTTAAAGTTTCTAGTAGAAATGTTTATTTCTTTTAAAATATACTTTGTTAGAGTTCTACTTCAGGACCTAGATATATCTATGTTTGGGTCAAAAATGGGAATAATACACGGCACCTCGGGGGAGTGGCTGTTAAATGTTACGAGCAGCCCATCGTCTGCATTTCAAGTAATAAATAACTTCACAAATCTATCATGTAAGTTTCCGTACGCAAGGGTGTTGATAGTTTCTGTTGAAATCCTCAATGTGATATTTCTCAGGGCCTACGCAATTGAATTATAGTCGAGTTTTGGAATCACTATCTGTCTACCTGAATAAAACATGGACGGATAATCAAAAGAACCATGTAATTGGAAACCTCGGTCAAGTGGTTATACTGCTGATTCCATTAAGTTACATGTCCGACGAAGATAAACAGTCTACAATAACTTCATTGCAACAAATGAAGTACAATCATCCAGGTAGAAATTACGAAGTTTTAGTAACTACTTGGGAATGATAAATTTTAACAGTTCCTTTTCTTTACAGATGTTCAGTTTGTGTATTACACATCGCGGTACAATAGTAATTTGTTTAAATCATTCATTTTGACGGGCGAGGATCATTTAATACGGAATTCTAACATTGATGCTATCACTCAGCATCTTTCAACAAGTACGTTGTACCTAATAGCATGATTACTTTAAGGGGGAATCCTATTTTTTGGGCTAAAAACAAAACAAAATTTGGGATTTTTTTTTTAAGAAACTAGCGACTCGATTCGTCTGAAATTTGGAACATGTTTTTATGCATCTTTGAAGAAGATGCGGTTTTATTTTTATTAATTTTTAACAATAAATATAAGAGTTATGCATGATCGATCATCGCACCAGCGGGCGACGAATTTTGCGCAGCGTGTTGGTGAATCATGCATAACTCCTATATTTATTATTAAAAAATAATAAAAACAAAACTGCAACTTCTTCAAAGATGCACAAAAACCTGGTCTAGTTTCTTAAAAAAATAAATCCGAAAATTTGTTATGTTTTTAGCCCAAAAAATAGGATTCCTCTCTTAAGCAATATATTCGATACTTTTCTGTCAGCAATAGGGGACAAAATTATTTCTGCTAATTTTCAGTTCCACGAACATTAAGGCCTACGATATCTCTGAATTCCAGTAACCTGAACAACTTCACTCCCTATTTGGAAGATTATATAACTCCTGGAAAGTCTATTACGTACAGATTCCATTCGCATTGGAAACGGAATGTTAAAAAGATTCCAACTACAGTACGTATTTCAAAGAATCGTTTATTAGGCAAGTTCAGTCTTCGTAGATGATCATTAATACGACTTAATCTTTCAGATTCATTCTTTCGGTTACGGTTCGATGAAGGTGTGCTCGTGGCTGCAATTCAAGCCTAACGAAAGACAAAATTTCCATTGTACGGAACTAGCTGGTCACAAAGAAGTTGCTTTAACCGATTACTTTAAATGTACCAACACTTCGCCTTGTCCTGATACGTACATTCGTATAGAAAATGTGACTTCTTTATACAAATGCGCAGGTAAATGTAACTTAGCGTAACACTAAGCGCTTGGCATAACAGGCTTTAATTGAACGCTGCAATTTCGTTTCGTTCCAGAGATAGAATGTAGAACACCGGATCAAGTCAGATTCATCATAAGGATGCAGAATTTGAATTACGAAAGTTCTGCGAATAATAATGCATTGTTGATCTCGCTGAATTTCTTTGTTTTATTAGCACTTCTAGTATTAACGTGAGCGCAATGCAACGAACACGAAACACGACAGATTAATCTTCAAATTGTGATAAATATTTATACAACTTTTTACTTCTACGAATAGGACTATTAAATTAAACGAAACAATCTGAGACTTCAACTTTTACACCCTACCGCCGAACAACCTGTATACAATATGTATACATACATATGGCAAAACTTTATTATATAAAAAATACAAATTCTGTTTTTACTTACAAACGATCTGGTAGATTAATAATTGCGATACGCGTACTCGTAGACGAATTTAATCAGGAACTCAAAGTTACTAGACGCGGCGAGTTTCCCTAATTCAGGTTCCATCAAGAGTGCGTCAACCGGTGGAAGAAACTCGTCCACTTTGCCACCTGTACGGTGGACAAAGTAAAATGTATCTTTTCCCACATTGGAATTACATTTATCAATCGACAACATACCCATGAAGTGCGCGAGGTCCATTAATTTAAAGAATATCGTTTCCTGCACTTGTTGCTCAGGATTCTTTCCAATGGTGTCCCACGCATCTCGTTTCGCAGCTCGTGCCCAGATCCGTAACTTCACAGCAGCTTCCTCGTCAGTCCCCTTCAGGTACTCGAGTAGATCAAGGGCCTTTTTAAAATCGTACTCATTCGTGTCCATGTTGTCTTCGGACGTATATAACTACAGCACAATTATACCAGAATTATAGAAACCGTGTCACAAAGTATTCGTTTGAACAGATCGAAGATAAATACCGTGATTAATTCTGTAGGCGTGAACACGCGTAACTTCTCTATATCGTAACCGTACATCGCAAGTACTTGCGCAGGTAGATCTTCCTGATGAGCGATAAGCGCCAATCCGCTGTCTATTCTCTTCACATCGTCTTCCACCTCCTCCTCGGTATCGCTCGAAGCCAGGAGAGCCAACTTCGCTAAGGAAAGCATGGACTGCGAACGGGAGATAATATTTCATTGAAAATAATTAAGTAAGGTCAACGAACACAGGATTCTCATTCTGTTTCACCTTCTTGCGCGTCACCAGCTCGGTTTCCTGCATTGCTAAGGAACCCAGGATGTCAGCAGCGAAACTTAAGTCGTCTGTGAGCGCAGACTGCACCCAAGACAGGGTAGGATGCTCTGCTAATTTCATCGCCAACCCTAATGTGCCACCTCGTCTGCATTTGTCTACCAGTTGTCCCTGTCGACCATCCTTTACGTACCTACAGTTCAGGAAGATAATTTCACCATGAATGCAGAAGAAGACATTAGACTTCCGCATCTCTATTTACCTTTCTTACATGTAACTTCTACTTCTTCTCTGTCTAATTCTATTTACTTCTATTTCTCTTTCTACGCTACGTTCAAAGAATAATTACTCACCATGAAAATAAGAACCCCACAAAGTCTTGTTCAGAGAATTTATCTATGTACCCGTCCAGTCGATTTTTGTTGTTAGTTAATTCACAGATCTGTATGAGTGATGCAAAATCATAATACTTCTCGGCTAGCATAGCTGCGCTATCATATTGCTCTTCCTTTACTGTAAGAAATTCGCTATAAATATTCCTCTTTATCCAGAGATTAGTTATTACCAATTAAGCGTACATACTCAAAGGTTGAATCAGGTTCGTCCGATCAGTCTCGTACTGCTTCAAAAGTACCTCGAACTTCTCGGTAGCATGAACACTGTTTAAGTGACACTTCCTACCGTCTAATATTAAATCTATGAAACTGACTAACTGCTCGTATAATTCATTTCTAACCGTCGAATCATTAGTTCCAGTTATGCCATGCTTAAGCGTCAGATTATACTGCAATAATGAACTAATCGTATAAAATTTCAATCCCTGCAGTGGGTTTCCCCTTCTTCTATTTAAGGGGCTGTTCCGGTCTAGAGCCCATAAAAATAGTTGATCTTAAGGAATTAAATAAAGGAAAACTACTACATATAATTTAATGTGACTTTTTGCATTGTGTTAAGGATATCTTAAATTATATAAATATATTTTTTGTTTTATACTTAATCATTGCAGACGGCACTGGGGAGTCGTTAAAGTCAAGGCGTCAAAAAATTGATCCAAATCAGTGGGACCTGTATCTCCAATAGTTATTATCCGATTCGACCGAAACTGTCTTAATTTTGAAGAATACACTTCTGGCTAGGAGGGACACCAGAAAAAAAATTAAAAAATGACATTTTTTTAGAAAATAACGACACTTGAAGTTTGAAATCACTTTTTCCCTATACTTTTCATCCTTTCAACGCCTTTAAAAAATTATCAATTTTCAATTTTTTTAAAATTTTACTGGTTCCTCCTACCCAGAAGTATATTCTTCAGAATAAAAAAAGTTTCAGTCCAATCGGATAATAACTTTTGGAGACATAGGTCCCACCGATTTTGAGAACACTGTTTCGAGAAAAACGCGTTTAAAGTTTTATGCTACTCAAATGCCTATAACTTCGGGAATTTTACGAATTTCAACAAATCCTTTTAAACACGTATTCTTAAAACGTTGGACATTCGAAAATGGGATAAAAAATCGATTTTTAGACCGGAACCTTCCCTTAAAAAGACTCTGCGAGAAGAAACCATACCATCGTTGAAAGACAGCTCCTTAATCCATGCTTTCCAGCTGCCGCTGTCCACGGGAGATATTCCGTTATACCATGTGAATACGTTGTGGCAGCGAATCGCTCAGTATTATGTTGACGATACTTAACTACCTCGTTCAGTACACCCTATTACAGATATGCATTTAATAAATTCATAATTCTACTTTGCGATCTGTTAGACCAGGCTTAGGAATTAAGTGCTCTTTTCGGCCGATTTTCAGAAGCAACGCCCTTTCTCCCGCCGTGCGTCTTGGCTTCCGCGGCGGTTGCGCTGCTCGGAGCTCCTCAGGCCTGTACCACGTGAACTGCGCGTGGCCCATTAGTGCGAGATTCGTATCAATAGGTTTCCACATCGTCCTAGAGAGCACGATTGTCGGTGCGTTTTTGTTTCGTCCACGCACCACGCGCGGTTCATGCGGTACGCGCCTGAGGTGGCTCGAGTATTACTGCCGTCGCAGGGGCCAAGACGCACGGTGGGAGAAAGAGGGTGTTGCTTCTGAAAATCGGCCGAAAAGAGCACTTAATTCCCAAGCCTGTGTTAGACGCTCGCTTCATTTATTCTTACCAGTAATATAGCATTTGCTTGCATAATGTACTGCGCTACTTGCTGAATAGGTCTTTCGGACTGAGTCACTTCGCATGCATTATTCACCAATGTAGGAAGAAAGCGATGCACAGTGCTCACTTCACGATAGAATATATCACGCGCTGTTAATTCATCGGATATATATGCTACGGAGCTCAGCGTTTGTTCTATTATGGTATCCACAATGTCTGAATACCTTGGAAGAAATAAGACGATACGATTATGATACCAAAATATCGTGGAAACATGTATTGGCAAAGAGTTACCTGTTCTGGAGATTGTACACAGTCAATGCTGCAACTATTTTCTCTGTGCATTCTCCGAGAACATGTGGCGTAGACATAATTATTCCTCTATGCGTAACGGCACAGAACTAAAAGCAGAGAAATTATGAAATAACATTACATGGATTCTGTGTGCATTTAAATATAGCTGCACGCTAAAAGTAACTTACCCTATTCCATAGATTGTACTCTTTTAGAAATGCTACGAATAAATCCAACGCTTTTTGCTTTCCCTCCAATTGATGAGGTATTTGCATGGAAGTCACTGCGTTTATCGTCATAGCTGTAGAACGACACAGTTATTAAATTACTATGCTAAAGCATCTTACGCATAAATTTAATGTAGAAAACACGAAATTGGATTACACAAGTCTCTGTGATTCGACCAACGTGGATCGTTCGCAGGATAATCGTCTATTAAATCCTTAGCGACTTTCAAGATCAGTGTATCAAGGCTAGCGTCTATATCCATCACTGGCTCTTCTTGTAGGGGAAATAGTTGTAATAAAATGTCTTCGCACTGTGCCTAAAACCAAAGCGTCGGATCAGAATGGGTTTCTTAAGGTAACCAAAGTGTCCCGGAGGAACCAACCTTGTTTTGGCGAAGGCTAAGGAGAAACGCAGCACGCAATTGTGTGGCACTGTCGGAACTGTAAAACATATCCTGAACTTCTTCGTTGCTTATGAGGCTGGTAAAAGTCTGTGCGGCGAGATTAGGACGATAACTATAATCCGTGCTTAGATTTGTATCAACGTAACTTCTATAAATGAAAATACCATCAATGAAATGGTACGTTTCCAGAATTGTAATGTAAGTCAAATCATTTATGTGCAATTAAAACGGGTAAATATGTGAAACAAAAAGAAGAAAGAAACAAACGTATTAAGATCTTGCGATGTGAAATCCGTTGGCGTAACAGAAACTAATCCAAAGTCTGTGGTAAATAAAACTGGCGTTCCTGAACATAAAGCACCGCCAAGAATATGATTTTTTCTTCGTACTAAATCTATATCGTCTACTTCATGCTCGGATGTGCCTGCGAGAACATATTTCTGTCAGAAATATCCGTGATAGCAGTATGCTTCTTTCTAATTCAAATAAAACTTACAGTCCACAACGTACACGTTGTATTGATTATATATAATAGCTTCCCAGCCACATAATATGAAACGGTGACGAGCTAAATTTGATTCAACATTTTCATCGTTTAAAATGAAACCAATGTCAACTGGAATGAACCATTTGAATGTATTTGCTAATGTTGTGGAAGATAAACTTATCAGGCCTGTAATATAAATAAATTCTTCGCTGTACTAGCAAGTATAATAAAGTTTAACATAGCAATTGTGGCGCAACATTACCAAGCGCGACATAAGTCAAAGCTGACAAGTCGGTGCAAGTTGCTGCCATTAAGAACACTATTCCTTCGTCGCATGGTTGCATGTCGACTAGCCATGTATTTATACTCTGCAGATTGCACGCGCTCGATTCCTACGATCACATTTTTCATTAACATAAGTAGATAAATTGATTATACACGCGATCTCATATACACACCCAAATTTTTCTTTGAAATGCTTGTGAAATAATGTGCCCGATATCTTCGTCAAACTCCATTTTCTCTTGTTCATTATGAGGGAAGGACCAATATTGTAAAGAGGAGCCAGCTAAAATAAGAACTCTCGATCCCCTGTCCCCCTGTGTCGTGCAAGCGAGTTTTACTAATTTCTGAAAAAGAAGTAAACAGAATTCATTCTATCCTAAATAAGAATTCAAGGATATACGAGGTAATTGAGAACGCAAACGGACTAATCCACATTTTTTGCAAAATTGAGTAGGTAGCAGTAATCTATTCCAATAGGCTGAACTAATTATATAAAATAGGAGAGATTAATTTTTTTCAATGTGGGTCAATCCGTTTTCATTCTCAGTGCCTTGTATAATATCAGCTATTAAAAATTCAATACGAAGGCTCACTGTTTCTGTAACGGGAGATTGAGGCATGGCCCCGAAGATAAGAGAAGTCATCCTGCGTCCTATGCCTCCCAGCCATCCTTGACTCGTCCGCAGGACTTGACACGAAATACTACTTTTCCCGCTAACGAACTGCGGCTGCAGCAAAGCCACCGTGCACGTGGTTGTGGCTAATATACAACCATGCCCGGGAATGTACGTAAGGCAATTGACTTCTTGCCCAGCGAGTTCTGCGCTCGTTTCTACGGAGGTTCCTTCGTGCGCGATGCTAGCCCAGAAGCGCACAATGCCTTCGGGAGAGACAGCCATACAGCTAGGCACCTGTGCGTATTAGATAATAAGATGCGTACAAACAACCACAAACAGGGACACAAGCGAAATACAACGTAGTAATACTAAATTTTTATAACCTGATGGCCTAATGGCAACCAAACAGCTATGCACTCAGCCTTGTGAGCCAAATCGCTTTGAGGCAACAACAACTCACGACACTGACTCTTAAATGCTCTCCTTTGCTTCGGGTCGTGAATTGTAGTTTTATACTGCCACACGAGCAACCTACGACCACATACGAGCCAAGCCCAACCATCTGCTGAGATATTAACGCTCACAGCAGTGTTCCTATCCACGAATGTCAGAGCCTCCGTGACTAACACAGGCAAAGGGGACCCAAAACTTTCTACTATATGATTCTGCGTTTTGCATATTATCTGTACGGACTGGTTGGAACGTCCAGACACACTTAACGCTCTGCAAAAATAAAGCCAACGAATATACACGCTTGTTACTTAACGTTTGATTAAACTTAGGAATACAAATGATACTCAGAAGTGTCTGATCTAGACCTAGCTTACTTGCATAATAAAAGTGTTTACATTGTTTCTTTCCTGATTTTTTAAAACATTTTGAGCTGTGTTCTTTCTTTTTGAGATTTAAAAAATAGATAGGTGCAACCTACCTCCTACCTGGGTCATTCCATGCGAAATTAGACACTTTTCGGTGTAACATTTTAGATTTAGGTGAAACTGGATATGTTGTAGTATTTAGGGATATATAAACATATCTCGACGGATTTCTCAAAATGTCAAAAATTGTTGATCTTACAGCTCTTTGAAATATAGTGTTAACTTTTTTTCAAACTACACACATCCCTGTTTCACCTAAATCTGAAATGTTACACCGAAAAGTGTCCAATTTCGCATGGAATGGCCCACCTATATATTTGATTTTATTTTGTTACTGTTTCTTGTATGAATATTAAACTTTTTATAAAACAAAAGGCTTTTGTTATTCAACAAATGCCTACAAAAAATTTTGAACCACTGTCAAAAATTATATTTGTAAATAATTTATAATTAAATACAAAAGGCGGCAAAAATCATTTTTACCCGGAACGGCGAAAGGACTAGATCGGGCCCTGAGAAAGATACTATCGCAGAACTTACGAATTATTTTTCTTTAAAGATTGAACTATCGACATTCGTTTCTTCGGTGATGACAAGCTACTCCTTCCCAACGAGTTCCCTATACTCGTACGATCCATCGCGTTTGTCTCGCTTCAGAGCTTCGCATTAAACCAAAGAATCAGTCTTATATGGCTCGGTACTTTCATTTGCTGTACAAAATACTTAGGAATCACTGTTTTTCATTTTCCTTGTAACGATGTACAGGTTATGCATCAACACACATGTACCGGCGAACAGGGGGGCCAAGCTTCCCTCTTACGAAAGTTGAAGCAGAGTTTGTAGCGCCTCCTACCAATGAGGTGCGTACTAAACTGTGAATGCTGAATTGGTGTGAATCGGGACGTATGTGTATGTGTATACGTGTAATGTACCGTTTACTTTAAAACCTGTCCACGGATCGTCGCGCCAGCGACACGTATGCAGCAGATAGAAGGATAAACATTGAAATTGAATATTTCTTCTTTTCTTAGGAAAAGAAAATATATTCAATTGCTTTGTATATCCTTCTATCTGCTGCATACGCGTCACTGACGCGACAATCCATGGTCAGACGGCCTTAGAAAGGGTAAACCAGGGAAAGTGAGGACACTTCCTCGTGTCTGCGCCAAACATTTCTAAATGACGACGGTCGTCATGGTAACATTTCACCAACGTCGAAAGGTTGTGTGTCGTGCTCACTGATACACGTAGGTATGTGTGTGTGATGTACCTAGCGCCTCCTACCAATACGGTGCTAACTAAACGGGAAAACTTCAGCCAAACAAAGACGGCTTGGTCCCCCTGGGTAATGCGTGAACTGACGCCAGCGCTAAGCCCGCCACATGGCCTCAACGCGAAGCCAACCACGGCCAACCAGCGTCGCCGGGAAATAGATTGTCGACGCTGGTTGGCCGTGGTTGGCTTCGCGTTGGGGCCATGTGGCGGGCTTAGCGCTGGCGTCAGTTCACGCACACATTACCACCACTCCTGTAGGTGTTGCCCCCTCCATCACTGCAGAACAATCGGTCCACTCCGAACCCTGTGGAGCTGAAGCTGAACCGTCGCAGCGCACAGGTGCAACGTACAACAACGAATTCGAAGTGGAATACCACGTGTTGTACCTACAAGTTTACGAAGAATTCCAACATCTTCTATACACCAAAAAGAGATACGTAACTATGAACAATTATAATTTGAAATTATCTCCTTTGCGGAAATCGATATATATAAAATATATCTTGCACGCTGTAGAGGAGCGAATTTTGTCGCGCGGGCATTTCTGTCGTGTAAGACTAATAAAAGAAAAAAATGTTGTATTCCTTCGATGAAGTATAACGATGCGTCGTCGTCGTCAACGCGATACATTCACGAATGCTTCTCGGCATCGCAGTTGTCCAAAGCCTGTCTTCTTCAGGCCACGACGCAATTCTCAGAAAGACTTGGTTTATAACACCCTCAAGTGTCGATTTTGCAATGCCTAAGTTGACGACCGCTAAATGACCGTTTGGGAACTCGCTCGTCTGTCTCGAGCTTAAGGGTGTCCCGTAATTTCTATCCTATGTTGTTGAAAATTGTACCAATGGATTGGTGAAGTTTTCCCGACGGAAATAATCCGAAACATGACATACATCGTACTAGTTTTAATAGTCACCAATTTGAATTAATATTATCCTGAATAATGATCGGGGTAAGACGTACGAATTAAGATATTGTTAAAACTAGCCCCATTTGTCCATTATTGGTTCTATTTCCAAAAAGATGGAACAAAAATCATAGAAATTGAAATTTCCATGATTGGATGATACTAAATACAACTCACGACCCAGTACCGGCCGTCCGATCATGTAAACAAAATATTTTGCGTCGTGTCTGTTGTCGTCCGAGACCTGTTCCTTTATAATGTATTTCTATACGTTCTTCAGTCGGGCATCACATGTTGTAAGCCGTATGTTGATAAATATTGAAGTCGTAATCAGTGACGGATTTAAGGCAAATGGCACAGGTGGCAAATGTTATGAGAGGCAAAGTTTTTATTTGAATAAACATTTCGAATAACGAATAGAAGTTAAAAAATTATTCGTCATGTGTTTTATAAAGATTACCCGGATTAACTTTATTTACGCACGACGAATAATTTTTTTAATCGATGAGTAAAGTTAATTTTTTTATTCGTCGAGCGTTTCAACTTCAGCGTTGAAGAAAGTTTTCAACTTTAACTTTATCTTTAATTTTATTCAACGTCGAATAATTTTCTGACGTGCATTTTATCTCTGAAGTAATTGATTCAATAATCCTTATTGCTAGTCATTGAGCTCCCACGACTAGTCAACCTACGAAATATTAATATTACGATAATATTGTTAAAAAAAATATGTTTTATATAAAATTTATAACCTACTCACTGTCCGAATATTTTTGCAATGTTAAATTTCAACATTACATAGTTTAGCGCTTATTACGCAAAAAAACTGTGTACTTTGAATAATCAAAATTTATGTTACTACTAACTGCAACAATTGTTGTAATATATTAAGAAACAATTAGCTTCAGTAACATTATTATAAACAAATGTTTAGAGCAATAATCTCTCAAATTGGTACTATTTTCAACAAGATATGATGAAAATTATGAAGATTGATATTTTCGTCATTGAACGATAGATAAGTACCTTACCTACTGCTTTGTAACATACGCGCCCAGTCACAGCTCCCCGGTCAACCCGGTGCTCGGCGTCTCGAACGCGAGCTTGAAAATTATTCGACGTCGGATAAACCACCGGTTAGAGATACAAATAAAGATGAACATCTTTTTTCGACGCTGAACATCAAATGCTCGACATTGACATATTGTATTCATTAAATTCAGAATTGCAACAACATACTTATTGTTGCATGCTGAATTTTTCCAACCATCTAAAAGTAGAACTGCATCTTTGGCTTCCACACTGATTACTACATTCTACAATTTCTTTTTAAAGTAATTAAAAATATTATGCAGTAAAATTCAATGCAATAAGTAGAGGTTAATAGTGTTTGTATTTGAATTTTTGACATTGAATACATTTTCTACATTTTATACAATTATTTACATTTTCTACGCGTGTCATGTAGTAAATTCGATGTAACATAGTAAACCCACCACTGCCCACCACTGATACACAGCAATATATTTTACTTTTAGTTTTTCTGGGAGAAAACTCCATTGTGTAAATTTATATAACTCCTTAACATCACATATTATACTGATTTATATTTAAAATTAAAAATTTAGTGTTCAAACAAATTTAAAAACACTCGTTTTTCACAACATGTCTATTTAAACACTGACACAACCGACTCTGTATAGAGTCGGCTGTGACACTGATAATGATATGGACTTCGATGGATTTTGACCTAAAAAATACCGTATATTAGTATAATTTTATATCACAAAATAACGTTAATTATAATGCTGAGTACAAAACTCTATTATTGAAAATAGGACTCACGATCCTCATATGAGCGGTATTGCCACGTTGTATAGGACGGGCTAGTACTAGAGTCGGCTGTGACACTGATAATCGTATGGACTTCGATGGATTTCGACTTCTCTCAGTAGTTCAATTTTCTGTCACTATTTGGCGTATCGAAATTTTTGGTGTAGGCGATCTGACACAACCGTCTGCAGTGGCAACGGAAGAAAAAGGGGGGTCACCACCTTAGAAAAGGAAAGACAGCGTTTCGTCCCGGATCCGTCAGAGAACTCATCTCAGTAAGGCTATCTAGTGATCCTCTAGGGAATGATCGGTATAACCGCTGCCATCTTGGAGCAAAACCGGAAATAAACATATCTATCTTTTTCTGTCAGTGTTTCTGTCTCTTTCTTTTTTATAGTTTCTTTCTCTGTCTACTTCCTCTACAAAACATCTTGCATATTACATCTCTTCATCATTTATCTTACATATAACATATCACTTGGATACCTATGTGTATTTATTGTCTAGCACTATTAGTTTTTATATTAAAACAAGCAATGACATGGTAGTTATTGCTGTCAATAGTAATAATTATGATCGTCACAACAGTGAATGTGTTGACAATACAGTGAATGTACCCTTGTAAAATTTTACAGTCATTATAACTGAGTCATAAATCATTTCCATAATTTATAGCACCTTCAGGTAAACCAAATGTAGCTTTGTAACAACAGATGTTTCAGTGTACAGTAACAGCATTTATGATATCCTCTATATGCCAGGTATATCCAGGAATTCGTATACTTTTCGCAAACGTATATCGCGATCATGTCTTGCCGAACGTTTCGCAGATCGATAATACATCGAACAGGCAGTACATAATACAAGACTGCGCTGGATCGTGGACAAAACGTGTGGAGTCGACGTAGAAATGTGAGCCCGAACCCGCTATCTCTAAGACGTTTAAACCTCCTTTATGATATCTATTTAAATTTTACAACTTTTAAGAATTATATATTTTTAGACATATACACGGTATCCCATTTGAAATTTCGCAGGGGGTAGCCCCGGGCTCCGAAAATCTTAAGCCGGTCCTGATACACAAACTGGCGCTACGGTCGCTGGTTGGCCGTAGCGTCTCGCGCCACATTACAAACATTTCTGTAGGTGTTCCCCCTCCGCGAAGCATCCGGCTTTGCAAAACGTTGTCCGGGGACCCTGGTTGCAATTGGCTGCACTTTGCTGCATTTCGGGAAGTGAGCGCGTGTGCGAGGCGTTTCCTTCCTAAAGTTTACAAATAATACTCATAGGTTTAATTCTAATACTTTTATTTACTGGTTATTCTGTTCATTGCTCGTCATTTTTCTGCGTGATAACGAGGTAATTTCGTTTACATCAATTCGGTATAAAGTAAAAACCTATTCAAATTTTGCGTTTGGCTAACCAAGTAAGAAATTCTTTGATACGTAATATCTATATATCCCTGCCACGGTGTAGAAATGAAACGGCATACATCGAGGAATTCGCATCGTGATGAAAAATCTAAGGAAGAGGAGGGGCGACGGCGTAGACGCGACTGGATCATCGAACAAGAAAAAATGGACAGGCATAATAGACTGAAAAGAAAAATGGCTATGGAGTATGAGATACGACGCGCTCGTAATATGGGCTTAGCACTTCCCGAAGGAAAATGCAACAGACCTTGTAGGAGTAGAAGCGAATCTCCGTCTAGTCGATGTGGAAGAACTTCTACGCATCATACACCTGAAGATACTGTACTTTCTAAAAAGTAAGTATAAAGTGTCTTTAATTATTAACTGTTGAAGTAGACACAGTGTCCCATTCTGGAGGATTTCATAGACAAAGAACAATTTTAACATTTCATCATCGGGTCGTGGAATTTCCTGCCTTATCTTTTGATGGATATATTTAAATTAAATATGTTTCTGGCTATATCCAGAAAAGTACACTGATGAAGTTTTAACTTGTATTTGTATAAAATATCGAATTTAGTTGATATAATTTTTTATTACAGTTGTATACTATAAAACGATATGCTTCAAGAACCAATCAAAATATTAAATTGTAGTAAGTTTTAAGTACAAATCTATTAATTCATATATACAAATAATATTATTCTGCACTTTAGGTTCGAAACATCAAATGGTATAACGCCCTTATTTAAAGGATCTGAAGGCATAAAAATTAATCCAATAGAACTTCGCAAAGTCAAAGTAGATATTCATAGAAACATTCCTGGAAGAGTAGCTACCAATGAACTCAAGCGGGATATACCCAACAAGGAAGATGTGGTGCTTAAAAGAAGAGCGGGTAACGTGTTGTTTTTTTACCGTAATTTCTTACGAATTTTCAGTCATTCAGCGAACAAGTACCACAAAGGGAAATGAGCTCAACACGGAAGATGATTCTGGGGTTTTCTAGAAATCACGATCAGCAAATTGAAGTTTGAGAACATTGTATGCTTTCTAATGTAAAAATGTCTCTTCTCTGTGAGACACTACTTTCCACTTTTTAGAATCTATTCAGTTTCTGTTTAAATGTATTATCGAAATCTAGATAATTATTTCCATGTTTTCACTTTACCAAGTGCTACATTTGAAGATTGGAATCCTTATCACTGATTTCTACAGTCATGAAGATTCTGGAGTTTACAGTCGTACTGCGTCCCCTGTAATATTCAAGAATTTCCACAACTTTATTCAGCAAATTAATAACGTGTTTTTGACTCACCCAGGATATAGCAAATTTGGAATACAACGTTGGATCACTGTATTGATCGCATAATGTGCAATATGTAAGCACATTTTTTTTTTTACTTTATTTTAAGATTGTTATGCTTAACGTATCTCTTGCTTGTTGCTTTATGTACAGTATTTTTTTTCTTACGAGCTTGCACAAAGAATTATGCTTCAGCTATATTAACTGCTATAATGAGTATAATGAATGTAATATATTTTAGTATGAATTAATTTTTCCCCAAAAACGTAGTTTAAACACATTTTGTGCATTCTCCTTGTGCCCTGGTTTTGGGAATGTGCATGTTCAAATAAGTGGATTTTTTAAATGCTTTATGTACTAAGAGCTGACCAACTGGATGATTTTCGCGTCTTGGAAGATGTTTTAAATATTGACATTTAACAACCGAAGAGGCATGATTAAACATTAGGCTCCAGCACTGGAAAAAAACGAAATCAGAAATTAAATCTTAGAATTTTTCAAAATTTTGCATAGTGTGGTATTTCTTATTCTTATTCATCTTTTATTTTATTGCATTAAATATATAACTACAATTGGAAAATAGATACTTTAAAAAGAAAGTATGAGTACTCGTAGACTTAGTTTAGTTGGTTGAAAAAATGTGTTTCAAAGCATTGTGTATAGAGTGAATATCATGAAAGCTTGAAATTGCGATTTAACGAAGTGGAAGATTACTTAATCGTCCTAGAAAATTGAACCATCTCGGAAGATTTTATTGTGGAATCATGAATCCTCTACACACAAATTAAAATATTTTATTTGAATTATATTGAAAAGCGTATCGATATGGTTATATTTTTGTTTTATTAAAATAATGTCATCAAAATAATTAAAATTATAAAAAATAAATTTCTTTTAATATGTCTGGCACTTAAGAAAGTTGTAAGTCATTTTTAATTATGTAAAATACTCTTTATTTATGAGGAAGAAAAATAAATTTATACATACTATTAGTATATGAAATCATATAAATTAACAACAGTTTAGTTAACTAATGTGAAATTGACAATACGAAATGACTTGGCTTACGATTGTTCAGAGCGAGTCAGTTTATCTGAGTAGCGAGGTTGATATCTACAAGATCTGTCACAGCTGGTAGTATTGCTTAAATGGTTTCCCGATTTTTACGTACGATTGCTTTTCTATTATTAAATTTACTAAACTTAATTGCAGGAGAGGGATCCAAGCCGATATTTGATAGAGACGAAATAAAGAGAGCAATAGGTGAAACCGGAGAAGTTGAGGAACATCGTACTGTCGTAACTGTGAATTTGGAAAATTCAGGTATGTTTATTATTTCTAATTGCTAAGATTTATTACAACATCTGTTTCGCAAATGTGGACAATTCAATTTTTAGAAAACAAGTTGAAAACGTTGAACAGGCATTCGGCGTCCTTGAGTCCTACAAGAACCCGAAATCACAGTCCTAGGCGCACGTGGTCCCGTCACTCCAGGTTCGTGCCTGTATTTTACACAGAGTATTGCAATATAAACATAAGTGTAAATCATGTACAAAGAACTTGCTATTTTAAATGTTTTAATGTATAATCTGAAATTGTTAAGAAATTAATTTTTTTTCTAATTTGTTTACCTTCTTTCAGGTATGACGATTCTAAGCATGAAGATAAAGGAAGTTACAGAAGTGATAGGTAAAATCTATTATTACATTTTCATGTATCATGTACTTTTACCGGACTATTATATTATTTACATAGGGAGAAAGATCATAGTCGAGAGCGGAAAGATGGTGCGAGATCTTACCGAGACCATCGAGAGCGGCCCAGAGATCATTCTCGAGACAGGAGGCAAACAGATAGATCCAGAGAAAGAGATAGGCCTAGAGAACAAAGGGTTTCCCGAGAGCATTATATTAAACCAATTCCCATTCCTATTTATTACGGAGTAGGTACTTTATTTACATAAAAATGCGATAATTTAGCCATGATAAAAAATTTATTTCTTTGCTCAGAATTTTCAACCGAGACCATTAATGATTCAACCGTGGGGCCTAATTCGAGGACCTCCAAGAGGTAATACGCATCCTACTATGATGAGACCTTTAAGAACATTTCCATTACAATCAATAGGAATACCTCCAAATGTGCATGGATTGCGTCCACCTCTAACTCCTTATTGGAAAACTAAGAATTTCGATACGCCAGCTAGTGACAGAAAATTGAACTACCGAGAGTAGGTCGAAATCCATCGAAGTCCATATGATTATCAGTGTTCGAATAGACATGTTGTGAAAAACGAGTGTTTTTAAATTTGTTTGAACACTAAATTTTTAATTTTAATTAAAATCCGGGAGTTTTCTCCCAGAAAAAATAAAAGTAAAATATATTGCTGTGTATATGGTTTTATCACTTCCCCCAGCAAAAATAAAACTTCGTGAAATTAAAAAATAAATTAAATCAAGAAGAAAATTCTAAAAATGGGTAAAAGTATATTATCATCTATGAGGGTGTGCTCGTTACACTTTACAAAAGCAGATTTCATTCGATAAAGTAAGTATTGTTGTAATCATAAATAGGGTAGAACTTAAATAAGTTTCCCAATACTCGGGACGAGTAATGGCGTGTAATTTGTGTTGCCATGCGGCACCAGAGGGGACTGGGGATTCACCTGGCAGTCGGTTCATAGTGGTGGGCTGGTGGGGGATGTCACTCATACGCGTGACGACGAACCAATGAACGCCATGGGAAATGAAACGACGCCAGCGCCAAACCAAGTCAAGTGAGACCGCAGTCAACCAGCGTTGACAACTTAAATGTGCGCGCCAATTTTTACTTGAAGGCGGGTTTCCAATCGCTCGCAACGGCCGCCTTGTTCGATTCAAACTGAAATGGAATAAATGATCTTATTAGAATAAAGCGATGAATTATTTATAAAGACTGGTATTTTCTTCATTACTTCGCTCGCAAATTAAACATCCACACATAAATCCATTGTTAATATATAATTCTCCGTTACAAGGTGACATCGGAGCCGCTTTTTGCATCACGTTACCTCTTCTCTTTCACACCTCCTATATTTATGCGAAGGCTAAAGCCACGCTGGTTTGATTGTGCGCGAGGTGAGCGCATGGTTGACGTTGTAATTTTTCAAATTGTATCGTCAGCGGATCGGTGCTGCGGAGATTGCTCGCGAAGGACAGGTGAGAATTGCTAGCGAGATGGTGGATATAAAAAGCGAGGAACTCAATGGGGAGACCGAAGCCCCGGAGAAGAGTGCCAAGCAACTGCAGAAGGAGGCGAAGAAGTTGGCGAAGCTCGAGAAGTTTAAGCAGAAGCAGGGGAAGAAGGAAAGTGAGAAGCCGCCGAAAGTAAAGGAGAAAAATGAAGTAAGGAGTGAAGTGTGATTAGCTTGGAATCATTTGCGTTCCTTTGTCGCTCATTGTTGTGTCCCATTCCATCCATATGGTCTTTTGTTTCACGGTCAGAGGATGACAACAGTTATGCAATTTACAATCTCGTTAAGCAATGTTATACTCGTAACAGTCAGGATAGATTTTGTAACACACGTCGACGTTTACTTCTGTTAACGCTTTCTGTATTAAATTCTGTGCTCATTTTAGAAGAATGAAAAGAAGAAGGAGAGCAAAGAATCCGCTGTGTACACGATCGACACACCTGCAGGGGAGAAGAAGGATGTTACCTGCGCTATGCCAGACACGTACAGCCCGAAGTATGTGGAAGCTGCGTGGTACTCGTGGTGGGAGAAACAGGGCTTTTTTAAACCTGAATATGGGGTATGTTATTAACAGAGAAGATGCGAGTAACATGGATTTTAACATGCCTTCATAAATTACAGAGAAAGAGTGTATTAGAGCAGAATTCTAAGGGCAAGTTTGTTATGGTGATACCTCCCCCTAATGTCACTGGGTTTCTTCATCTGGGACATGCTTTAACGAACGCCGTAGAAGACGCTATTACGAGATGGTAACGTGTATATCCAAGAAAAGGATATTATTCTGAAAGGGACCAGTGGCCGATCGTGATGAGATTTGGGGGGAGGGTGGGGAGGGGGTGTGGACCCTAAATCTAAAATTGTAGCTTCGGGTATTTATCAGTTTCCGAATTATTAATAAAAAATTATTGTCAATTTTTTTGTCACCAAACTCACATCAGTTCGCTACCATGCTTTATGCGTCTCCCACACTAATCTAGCCCCAACCAATACTAATACCCGGGACAAGTTGGAAAGTGGATTGCGTTGTGTCGGTATAACTCAACAGAAATATTGTTAGGGGGGGGCCGTGCTAAAGTGATTAAAAAAATCGGTAAGGTGTACCCTTTTATGCATAATTACCCCTATATCTTTTGAGCGTATTAATTGCCGAAGCTAAAATTTTATATTTGGGGTCTATCCACACTCCTCATAATACTCACCAAGTTTCATCTCAATTGGCTACCGGTCCCATTCGGAAGTACAGCCCTAGAAAATTGTTCTCTTTAAATCGCGGTATAAGTATGTGGATAATAATTTTCGTGATTGACAAGGAACCGCATGAAAGGACGCACGACCCTGTGGAACCCGGGCTGCGATCACGCAGGTATCGCCACTCAAGTGGTGGTCGAGAAGAAGCTCTGGAAAGAGGAGCAGAAAACTCGCCACGATATCGGGAGAGAAAGCTTCGTAGAGAAAGTTTGGAAGTGGAAGGAAGAGTAAGTGGAGATGGGCTACGCGCGCTTCTAATTTAATGCACGACAGATTTCTACATAATAACTGTACATTGTAGAAAAGGGAACAGAATTTACCTGCAGTTACGAAAATTAGGCGGTTCGTTTGATTGGGATCGCGCTTGCTTTACTATGGATCCAAAATTGTGTCGTGCTGTTACCGAGGCGTTTATAAGATTGCATGATGAGGGTATAATTTACAGAAGTAATCGTTTAGTCAATTGGTCTTGCACCCTGAAAAGTGCTATTTCTGACATAGAGGCAAGAAACCTTGACTAAAAAGTAGCTCCCCGAGTTTCAGCATTTGATTTATATTCATGTTACTTTCAGGTTGATAAAATGGAGCTGCCTGGCAGAACGTTGCTCGCGATTCCAGGATATCAGGAGAAGATAGAGTTCGGAGTATTAGTCTTGTTTGCTTACGAAGTGATGGATACCAATGAAAAGATAGTAGTAGCTACTACTCGTATCGAAACTATGCTGGGTGACACAGCCATCGCTGTGCACCCAGAAGATACTAGATACACTCGGTACATTGGAAAGTACGCCCGACATCCATTTTCTGACAGAAAGATACCCATTATAGCCGATGAATTTGTTGAGAGGGAATTTGGGACGGGTAAATACAACGTAACGAACTGTTCGACTTAAGTGACGTCGATTAATGCTCCTGTTTATTCAGGTGCTGTAAAAATCACACCAGCTCACGATCCCAACGATTACGAAGTAGGAAAGAGGCACAATTTACCATTCATCACAATTTTCGACGATAGTGGGAATATTATCGGAAATTATGGGCAATTTACGGTGCGTGGGTCTTCGAGTTAAGATTGCCGAATTTGTTGGAATTCACCCATTCGCTGCGGATTCTCGGCAATCTTCCCCGAGATCCTAAGTTGAAAATGGGAAACACTTCAAGAATCGTCCAAAAATTTAAATCCGCAGCGAAACGGTTAATTCGTATAAAATGATTAACGTTTACTTGAATCACTTTGGCTTGCTTAAACAGGGCATGAAGCGTTTCGCTGCTAGAGCAGCTATAATAAAGGAACTAACAGCGAGGAATTTGTTCATCGAGATCAAAGACAATCCCATGGTAGTGCCAATATGCAGTAGATCTAAAGATGTTGTAGAACCGTTGATGAAACCCCAATGGTAAATCAATACCGTGGCAAGAATGATAGTAAAGAGATCCTTTAACACGTTACAATTATCGCTTTCATGTTCACAGGTACGTGAGGTGTGGCGAAATGGCTGCGAAAGCGATGGAGGTGGTGCAGAGCGGTGAATTGAAGATCATCCCAGATCAGTATAAAAAGATTTGGTACCATTGGATGGAGAACATAAGAGACTGGTGTATCTCGCGCCAGTTATGGTGGGGTCACCGTATTCCTGTCTACTCCGTTACAGTAAATGACACAGC
The DNA here is from genome assembly GCF_050908995.1 of Andrena cerasifolii. Classification (NCBI taxonomy): domain Eukaryota; kingdom Metazoa; phylum Arthropoda; class Insecta; order Hymenoptera; family Andrenidae; genus Andrena; species Andrena cerasifolii. The sequence goes on from NC_135123.1 coordinate 9,380,657, forward strand.
TACATGCGCCAAGGTAATTTCAGGAAGAGATCTCACAGGATCGGTTAATTATTCCATTATTACAAATTCATCTCACTTAGCCAGATGATGATTATTGGGTGAGCGGACATTCAGAGAACGAAGCGAAAGAGAAAGCAGCCAAGAAACTTGGTACAACCGTGGATAATATTACTGTCGAACAAGACCCTGACGTGTTGGACACGTGGTTCTCCTCTGGCCTTTTTCCATTCTCCATATTTGGATGGCCGGACAAAGTATGCAGTTATTCATAGATAAAGGGTCTTTTAATAAGGGCGCTCGATCTTTGAAATCGAATAAAAAGAGGTGTATGTGAGGTATGGCGGAAATCTGATCGAAAGCGCCCTCATTGAAAGACCCGTTACTTCAACGTTTCCCTGATCTTATTTCAAATGAAATAATTTTCTTTAGACAGAGGAGCTTAACGCATTCTACCCTGGTACGCTGCTCGAAACAGGACACGATATATTATTCTTCTGGGTAGCAAGAATGGTGTTCCTCGGTCAAAAGTTATTAGGGAAATTGCCGTTCAAGTATGTACCACACTTTCGAATTTCTGCAGCCGATGGATACGTTCATAAAACAGCATTGTTTCCTACAGAGAGGTGTACTTGCACGCAATGGTACGGGATGCTCACGGAAGGAAGATGAGCAAGTCTTTAGGGAACGTTATAGATCCTATGGACGTGATTAATGGAATAACGTTGGAGGTACACGTAGACACTTTGCAAGATCTATCCCAAGAAGTGCGATAATTCTTTTCCAACTAAAGTTATGAATGTAGGACCTGCACAAGCAACTGTCGGATTCAAACTTGGACCCGAAAGAGCTGAAGCGTGCTATCGAGGGGCAGAAACGCGACTATCCCCAAGGAATCCCCGAATGCGGCACGGACGCTCTGAGATTCGCTCTCTGCGCCTACACGATGCAGGGTCGCGACATCAATCTCGATATTCTTCGCGTGCAGGGCTACCGGTTCTTCTGCAACAAAATATGGAACGCGACGAAGTTCTCTCTCACGTACCTGGACTCCAACATCGATCACGACGACATTCCACAGGTGATATCACTTATAACGCGAATAAGTACCACGGAACGTCAGTGTTATCACATTTTACCTTCTACAGACCAATAGCAACGATATGGTAGGCGACAATGAGTGGTACCAGTGCGCTGTGAAGGAAACCTGTGTGCAAGACGCATTGAATACTTATTTGGGAGACTATCCCTATCTGGACGGCTACAGCCCATCGCAGATCGACGTGAAAGTCCACCGAGCTTTCAGCGGATCGGACGTTAACGTTGCGACCTACTCGCACTTGCACCGTTGGCACAAACACATTGCGTCGTACGGCGAGCAGGAGCGATCCTCGTTCCGCGCGGAGCAGGGGGAAATATTACCTCGGTGCGCTTGTAAGGTGCACGAGAAAAGTGCTGGTAGGAAACAGGTAAGCTACATACTCGGCTAAAAACAGAAATGGATCCTGCGCAAAGAGCACGTGTTCCATACTATTCGTTATTACCTGTTCTTCAGAAATCCGCTGCAGAGACGAATGTTGACTTGTGGATGCTCTCCCGCGTAAGTTACGCTGCGAAGGTCTGCGACGAGGCGATGGCGCAGTACGATTTAACAGCGGCCACCACTGCGTGTTACAATCTTTGGTTGTACGATTTGTGCGACGTTTACTTGGTTCGTAAATAATTGGAGGATAGAGAGCCTTGGATTTCGTTAGCGCTATTCGGTTACTCACTGTTTCAGGAGTATTTGAAGCCTGTATTTCAAAGCAACGATAGCGAGAGGAAGTCTGCAGCGAGGAGGACCTTGTTTAAGACGCTGGACGTGGGATTACGATTACTGAGTCCGTTCATGCCGTTCATAACGGAGGAACTGTACCAACGTTTGCCTCGCAGCAAGCAGATCTATCCTAGCATCTGCATTAGTCCCTATCCGGAAGCTTCGGATGTACAATAGCGTTCCTTTTTCTTCCATTGTTTGTCAGCTATTTACTGACTCGCTGTTTAATTATTGCGCTCGTTCCAGTGCCCCTGGCGAAATCAGGAGATAGAAAAGGACGTTGATTTCGCTAACAAAGTAATAAAAAGTGTCCGATCCGCGCGGGCCGCGTACAATTTACCGAATAAGACCAAAACCGAGGCGTTTCTGGTGTGCACCGATGATAACTTGAAGACGAAGCTTATGAACTATCAATTATTGATAGAGACTCTTGCTTACTCGACGATTGGCAGTAAAGAGCCGCCAGCGGGATGCGCCATTGTTACTGTGACCGACAAAGTTCAGGTGCATCTACTGTTGAAGGTAAAGATTCTATGGGAAACACTTGGAAATCTATCTAACCCTAATTACAAGTGATCCATTTGTGAATGTTTAAGGGTTTGGTCGATCCCGAGAAGGAGTTGCAGAAGCTCTGTAAAAAGGAGGAGCAGTTAATGGAAGTTATACAGAAAACAAAGCAGGCCATGGAAGTTCCTAATTACGATGTTAAAGTACCTCTGGACGTGCAAGACAGTAACAAAGAGAAGTTGGTGAACAGCGAAGGAGAGCTGCAAAGAATCGCCGACGCAATAGCGGCTTTACGATCGATGTAGTGCTTAAGTAAAAAAAAATCCTAGGCCCGAGAATTTCATTATCACAGTACTCTTTTATTTATTAATTTATACTTCTCTATTTTACCAAAAATAAATAATCTTTTGTTACGACACAGAGGCGTTTTCGTAAGGAGGAAAAGACGTAGATTACCACGACAGTGTCGAAAACGGGACTACTTTTCGTATTCGTTTATTATAAAGCATTACCAATAAATGTGCAACAATCGTTAAAATTAATAGATCCGATATCTCTAACAAGGATGAAGTAATTTCAATGACTGATCATTTCCTCCGTGTAATTCATAGCGATAAGATGTAATCAGTTCGATTCACCGTGTTCAGAGATAACACATACTGGAGTGGGTCGCGTTACACATGCGACAAGAATTTCATTAAATTATATACAAATTGCGACATAGGTCTTTACATTGTCAGTATTATCTAACGTGTTACTACAATTCCGCGTAATGATCATTATGACTTCTCAATGTACATAAACTAGACGCCTCAGGAATTTACCTAGATATTACGAGCTTGTATTCATTTCTTCGGCAACGAATGCCTCATCGGTCTCACTCTTGCGGTCGCTCCCCGGCGCTATTGCAATGAGTGGGGACGTTGGAAATCTTTTACCCGTTAAATCTCCTCCATATAAAAACTGTATAGGGACACAGTATTTATAATTGTGCTACAAAGCGAAACCATTGTATCTCGAATTTTGCTAACGGCTACGACGTTACGATTAATCCTAATTCTCTGTAAAACTCCCCGTCCGTCGTTATCCATAGTTGTAGGCGCTCGGCGATACTGACGCGTTTCGCGAATACAATAAACAAAGAGAAACAGAAACGCTAACGTTATCATATATATATATACAATGGTGATATGTGAACGATTAATCTGATTCGCGAGTTTATTCAAATTTCGTCCAATTGTTCTGCGATTTAATGGCGGGGGCGTTCAGCGCTAAGCTGAACGTGCTATCGATATTACTAATACTGCTCTCGGATGTGCTACACACTGTAGAGGTTTTCGTCGGTGAGTCGCCGTTACTTACCCGAAATTTATTAAAGTCTAAACCGTACGCTTGCAGCAGATCCAGGTCGCCGATGTTGTCCGATGATTTCTGCTGCTTGTCGGTACCTTTGTGCAGCGGCTGGAAATACGGGTACAACGGATTGCTCAGGCCCTCGCCCATTTCCGGAATATGCAACGATTGCGTCATCTGCTTAGAGCCGGCGAACTCCGCGGACTTCGAGAGCAGCGGGTCAAAGTCGTCGCTGCTCCCCGTCGAGTCTAATCTAATTAAATCTGGCACTTCGGGAGAGTCCTGCGAACAGCAACGACAGAGCGAAGTTAAATAGATCGGGCGAGCTTCCGTCGCGAATTCGTCGTAAAAGAAGAATGATCGCAGAGATCGTAGTAAAACAGGATCACAGGGCAAACAGTACGTTATACGTTTAACGATTACACGATGATCATTGAAAAGCGAACATAGAATTGCGAACAAAATAAGTAGTGAACAGTGGCGTTTACCTTTGAATGCGCAGAGCAGGATGTACTACTGAATGCATGGGATGGAACGTGAGAATTGACAGATACCGATGCGTTTGTAGATTGAAAGACCGATGATTGCAAATAGGAAGGCGTGAACACTTTGCTCGTATCGAAAGGATCGTTCTCTTTAACGCGGGCATTAGCGTCTAAATGTTTCAGAGGCGTGTCGAAAGAACTGTCGCCTGTTTCCGGCTCGCAATTCGTAAGGATATCATCGGTGTAAAATCTGATGTTTTTTGAGCAACGTTCGGAGTAGCTTTTAGATTGCTTCGAATCTACTTTCTGTGAATGCAAGGACGCGTTGTAGTTGTACTTTATGAGTTCATTCGACTGTGTATCGCCTGTATTTCTCTGCGAGACAAATAAAGATGACGCGTTGTCGGTCGCTTGGCTCTGCGAGGCCAAAGAATCGAGCGCAGTCGTTTTACTTACGCCGACCTGAGCATTAGCGACCGGCGTGCCGTCCGTGTCTAACAGAACGTTGGACCGAGCAACTGGATTAATTAAGGTGGACGATGGAACGTTGGACAAAGATTTGGCGGAGGTGGTTTCGATTGGGTCTGTGACTGTACTAGGTGGAGGGCCGTGTCGCAAGTGCCCACTCCATGCAGGTCTCAAGCTGTCTAAACTGCGCACTGGTTTCAACTGAAAGTGATGCACGACGGTTTTAAACATATCGGTCGAAAATATATTCATTAACTCAACTAAATCAATAAGTGTATACCGTAGTTCCTGCAATGTTCGTGCACGTTAAGTAAATTTAGATAAAAACGTTCCTAATGCAAGGAATACTCGTATCTATAACGTTATCAATTAATATATAATATATATATATATATATATATATATATATATATATAAAAAAAATGAGACAGATGGTACATGCATGATTCGTAATTCCGAGTGCTCAATATCGGTATATGTGAATTGCATCATGAATTTATATCATGCTATTGATGCTGACTGCAAGAACATACAGATCGTGAAAAGCGGCACGTTGCGATACATTTAAGTTACAGGGAGGAAACGTTTCCACAGCGAATCAACCAGATTTCCTTTAAGATATGCTTACTGTTCTATCAACTGGAGGTGTATTTGGATATATCACATGACGTAGTTCTTGCATAAGATCGATGTTCACCCGTTCTGGCGGGGAGTCAGATTCCTCTGGCGAGCTGGGACTTAATGGCGAGTACTGCTTCCTGCTGTAATTTGAAATACGTATGAAACGAGTCTATACAACTGGAAACAAGGCCCGATCTAGGGGAGCGCAATATTGGTATAAAGAGAAAAGTAAATAACAAAGTAAAGCTTTTTGAAAAAGCGGTAAAAAAGTAGGTAACTCATAAATTCTGTTCAAATCGATCTTTCTCAAATCAAATCTTTTGTTATCCAACAAATACCTACAAAAAATTTCACTCACTGTCAGAAATTATGTTTTAAAATAATTATTTATAATTAAATATAAAGGGTGGCAAAAATGATTTTTGCCCAGAGCGGCAGAAGAGCTAGATCGGTCCCTGACTGGAAGAAGAATGAAGCGAGCATACCTCGAATCGGTGAAATTACTATTACGTATCCGAAGATCTTTCCTGTAGCTTGTGGTGGCCGTGAAGCCATTCGGCGATTTCGGCGGAGACGTAAAATCGATGGACCTCCTATCCGACGTGGGCGAACTGGGTGCGGATCTTGGCTGATGAAATCTCATGCTCGTGTCGCCTCTGTTTGATCGCCCTGGAGCAACGAAGAAATAAGAGATCCTTGCAAAGTGCATTTCAACAAAGCCTTACACGCACCTTTCCATTTTAAACCCTTGTATGCCGTTTTCATGTCCTTCCCTTTGTCTTTCACCTGCGAACATAATTCTTTTGAAAATAAGTGCGCGACCTAAGAAAGTCCTACACGGATACGCATGAAATAATATTAATATTACATATTATATTGTGTTCGACAGTTAAATGATGCAATATTAGGCCCACTACTGTTACGCTGCCTTCCATTAATTTTGTTTCTTCGTAACGCTTGTTATTGAAACAGATTTGTATGATGTACACACATGGCATTTATGACGGCGATTAACATGTGCAAGTAGCGAAGAAGTTATGCTCTTAGTCGGGAACATTCAAATTAGTAGAACTGATAATGCGGAGAGAGTTTGGTGAATGCGTGGTTAGCGAGAAAGAAAACACTGTGTCTGATATATATCCATCTAAACTTACTGATTTAACTGCATACTTTACTGCTGGATTGGCCTGGAATTGGAGGCAATCAGAAATACAAAATGAGAGTTTGACTATGCGCTTCTACTCAAGGATGATGTCTGGCAATAATTCTTTGAGAATAGTGGGAGCGATCGATGTACCTTATCTTTGACACTGCGGAAGAACGCGGAGCTCTCCTTTCGCATGGCGTAAGTCCACTCCCGATACTGTTGCATAAATTTACTACTAGATTTCGCGGAATAGCTGCAAGCTTCCATTTCGAATTCATCCGAGAAGCCAAGCCCCGAATTAAGCATGTTCAGTCTTTCTTCTATAAACTGAAATTCACGCGAGGTGAAATTGAATTGCAAAGTGTCGGAGATATCGCGTAACGTATCCTTTCCCGTACCTGTTGAAAGATCTGCAGCTCCAGCATTTTCCGTAAAAAAGGTTGCATGGAGGATGGTCTGCTTTCCACAAAAGCATTCTGATTGAAAGTGATGCTCTGCCCTTGCTCTAAAGTCAACGCATCCCTGTAACCAGCAGTCAGTTGCACTAAGGCTCGCAAGAATGCCCTCGACACCCCGTCGCCGAGAAGCGCTGGTCTGTTACGTAATGCCTTCTTCAAATTTACCACCTGGGACAAAGAAACTCTTTATTTTATTATTTAAGATGTGTTTCGATTTTTAAGTATAAGTTCGTCATCGCAAGAATAGAATTATGCTTTTATACGAACTACATCTTGAGGTAACGACTCCAGATCTTGGAACGGCGATTCTATAGTATTATTATCGGCATCCAGGATAACTACCTCCCCTAAATCATTTTTGCGTACTCTCTGAAAGATGCGGTAGAAGATATACAAGCGGGTACAATTAGCAATCCGTTAATTAAGTACACACTGCGAAAATACCTGAAGCGTTGGAACGGGTACTCCGATTAAAAACGGCATTGGTGCCAATAAATAATCAATTAAAGACAGTGGCAAAACTGGGATGTATATATGTTGCCAAATCATTGGGTAAATTAAAGCGTTGCACGCTTGGACACAAGCGCTTAATCTTGAAAGACGTTTCGAAGTGAAAATAATCCGCCGCTCGTATAACATTGAAGCAAACACTATCATCATATTGTGAGCATCGACAGCGCTATAATATTCGGTCAAGTTCCTCTGAAATTCCGAGAATCTCATGTGAAATTAAAAGCATTCCTTAGAAACGATAAACGAACCCTGTAATTACTATGGGATCAGGAACCCCCATAGAATAAAAGGGAGCCCGGACTAAGAGACCAGGGAGAGTCGGCGTAGCCGTGGTGGCAGACCGCGACTGATCAGCACGCGGGCGGCTCCAGGTTCGATCCCCGACGCCCTGACTCCCTCTTTTTCCGTGGTTCCCGAACACGTAGGAATTACTGCATCTATTCCTACATTACTTACGTTCTCTGGTATGCTCGGTAGTTGAAATTGTTTCGGACTTTGGCATAGAAAGTTCTGAAAAATCATTAACGTTGAATAAATGATGTAATGCTTAATAAATAGATCCAGGAAATCGCTTACCACTTTAGAATTTGGTACAGGGATGGATATAGAGCTACCAGGAATGGGAACTGTACTCTTGTATACGGTTTCAAGAAATTTCCAAAGATCTTCTCCAGTGCCACTGCTCATTAATGTTGCAATATTGTTTAAAAGCCTGCGCAGCAATATAGGATGCCGGTTAAATGTACCTATCGTCATAAACATCGCGCTAGACAGTAAACACTAACTTGTAAAATATTTCGTGCCATGGTAGCGCGCTCAAGATTACCAGAGCTGTATCTGTTTTGGGGTCGTGCCGACAGAATCCAAACGTCCATTTCGAGTCTATGCTAGTGAGCACAAATGAAAAGTGCTGGACCAGCAAGCTGGAACAAACATAGAGATCAAATATAGTAACGCAAACATACGTACGATTCATTAAAACTAATTTCTTGGAACTTACTTCTCTATTTCGCAAGGGTAGGCAAATTTAGGGACCGACTTGAGTATTTCCTCGTCCGAGAAAGAACTAGGATACTTTTGCAGTATCCAAGGTGGTTTCTCTCCTAACGGCGCGGCTACTTCGCAGAAACACTCAAACAGATGCTGCACATTGTCCCTGGAAATGTTACATACCTCGGTAATTACAATACGGATCTATTTAAGCTTCCGTACAGCTACAAATTACTGAACGATCTGTTTGGAAGACTGGTTAAGAAAATATAAGAAAGACTACTGGCAGGCTCCTGGGATGGATTAAAATCTATTTCCCTGCGGTAACTCCCTTCGTTCTAGATGCACCTTTCGCATTTATCTCGATTAAGCGATACAAAATTCTTCCAGTCGACTGAACCCGTGAGTCACTGCGTTGCGCAACATGTATGTCTGAGACAAACATACATCCCTTCACTATCGTCTGCTACATTTAAGCTGCTTGTTGATTATTCAACGTTGCATCGTAAAATCTATCGCCTGTCATACGTTACGGTGCAATTGTGCAAGACTTGGGCAATAGTGTACTCCTAAACAAAGGGTACTTTCACTTGGTTTATTTGCCATGCGAAAGGGGAATGCAGTGCTGGAAGAATGTCAGACTAGAAGAACGCGTGCAGAGGTATCTACTGCGACGGTACCCATTAGAAATCAGCTCGAGGGACGAGAAAGATTCACTTGCCTCAATCTGGAACCCATGATAACAGTGAAAAAAAAATAAGTACTTCGCGTGCTCTTGACGTCTATACGTCATTGTACGTGCTACATGACAGTAACACATTCCATTCACTTTAACTTTAATCGCATCGCGTGATTCACTCTTCTTCGCCGTGCTATTCCTACGTGCAACCGTACTTTCTTTCTCCCTTTTTTTCTTCTATTCGCCGATGCGTTTCGGGAGCGCGACCACCAAGCACCGTATCAGCTACCCACTTCTGCCCACTTCGACGCGATTCGCAGCGCCACACTCGCGTGGCCGCTCTGTCAGTAATCGGCTCGTTTGAACTTCTGACTTTTCATCGGACGAAATTTATCTCTTCGGCTTTTACACTGATAATAATTTTACTGTTTGTTTGCAGCTTATGAATATTATTCATAATATTACATTCGTATTAGTATTACTTTTGCATTAATATTATTAGCAGTGTAACAGTGGACGAAGTTTTGTTATGTTTAATACTGGAGTCCTATAACGGGATATTGAAATTCCACTCACTCCTGTAGGTGTTTCCCCTGCGGAAGGGGGCCGTCCTTAAATTACGTAAGGGTAATTTTGGCGAATTCTTACCCCCTCCCTCCCCCCGTATAAGAATACGTAAAATTTGATATTCCAATCTCCTCCTTACGTAATACTTTTTACATTTAATTTTTTCGGTTATTAAAATTCTTTTAAAGGTTTATATACGGTAGCGGACAAAAGAAAGTTTACACCATTTAAAATCGCATAACTTTTTTAGGATTGGCCCAAACGACTTGAGTATTTTTGAGAAGCCAGGATTAGTTTTTGCTAAGTGGTAAAAAATAAATTTTCCGGTTTCGGGAAATTTAAACTAAAGCTACTTTTCTTTCAAACTATTTCTAATTATTCCCAGCCCTGGAAATTAGTGATTGATCGAGAACTAAATAGGTAGTTCCTTAACGGTATAAAATTGTATTCTTTTAGTTATCCCATGGAACAAATAAATGGGCGGAGACTTTGAATATTGAATTGGCGCTCTATAATTCTGCAAGGTTCATTTTCAACGGAACACATTGAAATTGAAATAATAGTGAATTCGGTATCTCGCACTGACTCTGTTCGTGTGCCAGAAAGCGACTTGGATTGGTTGTTTCTGATACCATGATTTTCTGGCACCAACTCAGAGTCAGTGCGAGATTCCGAATTCGCTATTAGAGTCGCGTGTCTAGAACTGTGCACGCGTTTGCGTTCGATGATCGATGATCTCGGGAGTGTTTTCAAATTTGAACGCCAAAATCGATCAACTGTCAAACAATACGTTGTATGTAATGTGGTGCAATCGTCCCGTTGTTTCATCAATTTAGCGATTAGGAAATCGCCGAGGATCTTACGTTAGTGGGCGTTCTTCCTCCGAGCGATTCACGTGTACTTGCAATTGGACGATAAGCAAAGAGTTCGACAATGTTTACACCGTCGAAGCCCACGGCGGCGGATTTTATCGATATGACTGTATTAAACACTCCTCAGCCGCAAGCAACTTCGACGGTCCAAAGGAAGAACACGTAAGTTCCCTTTCCACGCGCTTATTGCAAATATCTAGAATGGAATCTTCTGTTGGCAGATTGGAGGGTAAATTTTTTAACAAGGAAGTCAGCGATGCTTTTTATAAACGGCCCGCGTCGCACAAGCCTGACGTGACACAGAGATCTGAAGACTCCTCCCTCGGTATACTCGACAATATAAATTCCTGTGAGTGTCCTTTGTCCCCCCTGTGCAAGCCAAACCAACCCTGGTACTTGATAGTAAGCTTTTGTAGTTTTAAGCGAAATGAGCGAGATGGAGACGGAGAGGCAGAAAGAGAACAAATTGGAGACGGAGCGCGAGCTGGCCAGGAAACTGCTTCAAAGGTGCAGCGACATGAAAGCCACGGCAGTCGTACATGGTAAACTTCTGTTTATTTGCTGTGTTTATGTGTGTACAAGTATCACGGGCAATGTCATTGTTACAGACACAAACAAAGAGAATAACGTGAATATTCAAAACTTGTCTGCCAACGTAACACCTTCGACCTTTAACGATCAAGGTCGCTCTATGTATTCCAACAAGACGAACTCTCAGACTGAAAGTATTTTACAATCGAGCGTTAATAAAACAAACAGCGTGAGTATTATTCTCCAGAAGAAGAGACTGATTGAAATGATTCCTTTATAGAGTTTGACTTTTAGGTCGTCTTCGAGCCAAACGAGATAAGTGCTCGTTCCTCCGGGCTGAGTAGAAGTTCAGAGAAACGTTCGTCGTCGGCGTCTAGTAAGAATGCAAACGCTATAACGTTCGACACAACTACGGCTGAATTGATGGCCCAGTTTAACAACGAAGAGTTTCGCCCGGCTTCTGAAATGGTCAGTCAGATGTTAGCCGACGAGGTGTCCTGGCAGCAGAATTATTCGTACGCTCTTCCAGCCACAGCTTCCGCTGACAAGGAGTACTTGAATCTGTCCTGTTTCTCGGGTATCATCGGTGAACTGGATTTATCAGTAGAGTGAGTTTCGGAAGTTGCACGTATTCTATGTTAGGATCGTGACACAATTGGGTTTCAGGTCTTGTGCTGGGCGCAAGGTATCCGTCGATGAATTTTTCAAGAGGAAATGTGGCAATTTCGGAGAGCTATCGGACAACGCGATGGCGAGACCGAGTTTGGGTCTGTCCGTGAATAGTCCGAGGAAGAAGGAGCACCTCGTACCGTTGGTCGATTCTACCATAATGACAGAAGGTACGTATCGTGCGGGCGGACTTGCTGTTGCGTATAAAACAGCGATTCGATTTCACAGAATCTTCGGTTGGATCGTTCATTGCCAAAGATGCTGCTCAGCAAAGTAATCCGAGCGCAACAAAAGATATGGAAGAGCAGAGTATCATGAGTTTGACCAGCATTGCTCAGGCGTTACAGGACATCGATAACGGCACACCGCGGAGATTAGTCGATCAGCTTATAATGGCGAAGAAGAAGAAGCGGTCGGTTCAGATGCAGGACGCAAACACGGGCAGAGATACTTGCGCGTTGCGGTGTCAGAGTCGAAAATCGATGCCTGCCGCTCCAAGTAGGAACATCGAAACTTTTGAGAAAGATATGGGACTGCTAAATCTCTCCACAAAGTTATCCCTAGATAGTAAAATTATTAACGAAACGATAGAGTCTAAGCGATCGAGTCCTAGAATGCTATCATTCGATTCTAACGCAGGTGTAAAAGCACACTTCGAAGCCGCCTGCGAAGAGCTTAAAAAGGAAATGAACCACAGGGCCTTGACGCCTTCGTCTACTCAAGGTACGGTGGCATTAATGAAAACCGTAAATTTCAATCGCATAATGAGTATTTAGTTTAAGGACGATCGTTAATTTGTAGATTATAAGTCGTACTTGGAAGACCCTAAGATCTCCCCTTCACGGTGCAATAACGAAAAAAAATCGTCTCTCCGCATCCCAAAGATTAACACGAAACACGCTCCAGAGAAAAAGTCTGTTCATTTAAAAAGCGACGAAATAGGGAAGAAAAAGCCGATAAAAGAGGAGAACGTTTCATATAAAGACAAGTCAGAAAGTTTTGCACAAAACCTTTCGAATTTCCAAGGAACTGAGACTCAGTCGAATAGTATGCTGCTATAACAACACAATGCTCGCTTGCTTTGCACACATTTCGTGTCCTTGTCATTTCTAATTATTGTGTTTTTATAGATGTCGTTATCGGAAGAAGCACAGAGGAACTGTGCAGTTGCATTGTTGGTATGTCAAGAGAAACTGACATCGAGCTGTTGAACCAGAGCGACAGATGGGTCATCTGTTCGTTGAGCATAAACCAGATTCAAGGCGGCGGGCAAAATGTTCGGCTTGTGTTGCCGAAGGATGTCATTCTCATCAAACCGAATGCAGAGCAACATCCCAAGGTAACGATGCAGCACGACTCTCGCAGCAGTTAAAAATTGAAGTACATCTGTTCTAGATTACAGTGACAGTGGAGAAGATGTGTAAGCCATTTATAACAGTCCTGAACATAACGGTGTCAGACATGGTAACGAGATCGGAATGGACCATGAGACATATAATTTGCTTCAAGCCTGAGGAGTTCAACATAAACATCTTAAACCCTTCTCGGAAGAGGGAATTGGATTTCGAGTGCATCGTCGAAAACAGCATGGCGTCTCTGCCCATCACGATCAAGAATAAAAACAATGTCGACGTTCCTATCAAGCTCACTATACTACAGGTGAGGATTTTATTTAGTCCCAGTTTTGTGTATTTTCTATGTGTTATACTTGACATAGGACGGACCGGCAGTATTTGGCATAGAGAATTCCGGCGAGTTGCGACGCGTGACGTTGAAGCCTCAAGAAACATTTATCACGAATATTCAGTGCAGAGGAGTCTTGCCAAGCGGCAGAGAAATGCGTTCTCTACAGCGATACGACGGCACTTTAATGATCCAAGCGGAAAACGGCTCGGATGATGCTATAATAATCAAGGAAGTCCCTCTCGTCGGGCAAGTAGGGACTTGCAAGATACAAGTAACCGATACAGAATTGCCATTGATCATTCCCAATAAGCAAAGCAAGCCGTTAACCGTGATGAATCTCGGGAACACGCCAGTGATGATATCCGCCTCTTTTATGCAAGACGTCGAGTCCTCGAAGATCACCAAGTATTTCTCGGTGCAGCCTGAAAATTTGTTTCTGCAGCCTAACGAAACGGGCTGCTTCTTTATCGCGTACAGGCAACAGAATCCGGACGCCCCCCGAATGTGAGTAATCGCTTTGCTAAAATATACAAAGTTCTCAATTTTTGTTGCGTTATATCAGTGTACTTGCAGGCATGCGAAGATAAAGCTAACCGTTCCGAATAACATGTACCATTATTCTATAACTGGAGAATCGAGTTCATGCTTCAACGTTGAAGCGGACAACGAGAATTTCCTGCGTTGCGAAACGCCTCAGTACTTACCATCCGTTAGCTCTCCGTCGTCTCCGCATAGCGTCACTTCGAACAGGTAAGTTAAAGGTGCGTTTTATTGCCGGTGTATTTGTTAAGCTTTAACCGTCGATGTTAAACGCAACAGGTCAGGGATCTCTGGACGAAATTCCCCTATCAGCACGGCGTCGGGATCGACCGTTGCTGGCGACAAAATTCCAATAAGAACAACTCACGCTGCCCTGGTGTGGAACAGCGTGAAGACAGGGAAGTCGGAGATCAAGGAGTTCACTCTTAGGAATATTAGCAACAATAAGATTAAGATCCAGGCTGTTATATCGGACAACGACAAGAACTTTCGGGTACTGTTTGTATATCATTGCGAGAGTAATTGATGATTCGAACGTATGAGAGCATTGAGAATCGTTTCAGTTTCTTCGAGAACGGCAAGCCGTGGGCTCGTCCGTCGTGCTGGTGTTGCAGGGCTCGGAGAGCAGAACGCTGTCCGTTGTGTTCAGCCCTCATCACTTGGGCGCAGCCACTGGGAAGATAGTGTTTAGACACTACGAGCCTAAGAGGGAGGATAACGAATCTCGACCATCGAAACTGGTAAATAGATGTCACGGAGTATCGTAATCGATCTTTAATGCATTACTTTCAGGTATTCTTGTATGGCTATGGTGGCTACAGCAAGGTTGAAATCTCTGAAGCCTTTAAAGATACAAGCGGAAAGATGTGGCTGTCGCTCGGTACTTTGGACAGTGGAGGCTCCTTGAGTGCCAAGATTAAGCTGCAGAACACCGGAGACTTGTATTCATATGTCAAGATAAAATTAACACCGAAAGGTTTCCTTTTAGATAAACAAATTCGTTAATGAAAGCAAGAATCGCTTTCTAATCTATCTCCGAAAACGGTTTCAGCTGTCTACCCCACTATGGTTGCGAGCTGGCACGTAAATCCAACCGAGTTGCTACTGAATCCGAGAGAAATCCAGTGGGTGACTTTAAAGTTTCACCCGCGTAAAGAAGATTTCGTGCTGCTGCGGAAATCGGATGTATCGCAAGTGGGAACGATAATGATCACCCATGGCGACGAACCTTCGCGTTGGCGAATTCGCAGGTGAATAGTTATCGTCGTATTCGAAGGTGGCCATTAAGAACTAACTTGGAATTCAATCTGCAGACTGTACAATAAAATGAAAGAATCCGGGGAATTTAGTCGGAACGATAATGAAGCGTTTAGAAACATAGTCCACCCGATATGCAAAGCCTTCCCTGGTGAACAGTTAACGTCAGACATACATGCTATTCGAGATTCAGTGGTAAAGTATCACGAGCCCACCGATCGATTTCTACCAATTACCGATTTATGTTCTATTAATTTCTGAATTCTAACGCGCGTGCAGCAAAATCTTGGGGACCTTTGTCGGGGGATTCACCAGCACGAGATACTGCTAACGATGGAAGTCTGCGCCGACGAGACTTTGTCTGTTCTTCAAGACAGCGCTGACGAGTCGCAAATGTTTTATTCCCTCTGCAGCGACAACAGCCACGTATACGAAGGGAACGGCGAAAGCTTTCTACCCTCCGAGTAAGTCACCTCCTGACCCCCGATAACTTTCCTCGACATTTAAGATCACTCAGGACATTTTGCAGGACACTAATGGCTGAACACGACGCGAACACCGACAATTTTATAGTCAGCCCGTTCACTGTCACTTTGGCCCCGCCATCGAAAACGGAAGCAACAGTGACGATAAAGAGTTTCTGCACCGTGGCTCAGCCGTTCGAAACTTGCTTGTCGCACACAGAATACTTGAGCGTCGTCCCTGCGGAGGGAATGATACCCACGAGAGACTTCCAGCTGAAGATACAGTGCAAGCGAAAGATCGAGCGCAGCTTCAACGCGGTGCTCGAGATCTACACGGAGAACAGCAAGCTGGATGTACAAATAAGAGTTAATATTAAGCGATTGTAAATTGATACATTAAGTTTTTACCTGTATTTATTATCTCGAATCAATTGTAGTTTCGCACTTTTCTATGAGCAACCATTTTATTTTAATAAAGTACTTTCCAATAAACCATCTCTCCGTTAAAACTTAAGTGGGGGTCTAGCGAGTAATTCTCTCAGAGGCTTGCTAGTTGAATTTATTTTAAACACCGCATCATGATCAGCCAGTGCCTCTACCACCTTAACCATATTCTTTACATCGTCTATGCCGCTATGTAACTGTCCCAGCACAGGAAGCTTTAGGTGAAGAAGCATGTTCTTCAAGCTTCGCGGATAGTGCTGCGTGGCATCGCAGAAAGTCAGCTTCAAGTTTATCCACTTCTTGAAATACTCTGGCAGCGGTACGTTCTCCAGATTGCATTGACTCGGCAGCATCATTTTCAAGTCCCAATCACCGCACGTTACAAAAGTAGAGTCGTTGCCATCCTTGAAGTAGCTGTGCTCGTCCAGCCAGCTGCAGAACTTTTCAAACACTTCTGGGAACTGAGGCTGGCTATCCACCATGTCCTGTATGATTCCAGTCAGCTGCGTGCAGAACGGAGTAAGCTTGGGATGAACTCTTGGCTTGATGTATTCGTGAAAAGTGTTCTCTATCTTCCAGCTCTTGGTGGAGACAGCCGCGCATGGGAACTCGATGATCTCTTGGGGTTCCAGTTTCTCAAACTGCTTGCAAGTGGCTTCGAAGTCTATCACTAGCAAGTAATTGAAGGGCTGCTTCACTTCATTGGTACCTTTGTAAATGGACCTAGGGTACTTCTTCAGTATTCGTTGAGCCATGGCTCATCGAGGAGCTGACGAACAACCGGGGCAGAAAAAAACGTTCCAGATGAAGAAGGTATCTTGAGTTTGTACCCTAAAATGACTAGCAAGGGAAGATCCCCAAGCCGGAAATTCAAAGAATCATGAAACTTTGGGGATATGTAGAGGATATATAGATTTGTATTACGCATTTTTTTTTTATTGCTCTTTTTGTTATAACTCGCGAACTGTAAGTTACCAAATGATGGTCCTGATTAAAAACAGCAACTTTTGTCCGAAAACTTTTTCTCTACTTCTCACAGTTCGCGATAGTTTTCTGAATTCCCGGCTCGGGGATCTTCCCTTGTAGGTTAACAGTTACCCAAGGTACTCACTAATTTACTTGTAAGGCAACGACAAGTTTCTTAAAATTTCAAAGAAGCCAGAACGTGTCACCCCGTTTCACAATTAACATTATTTATCCCAAACATTCATTACAGAAGCTGCACGGAGTCATAAAGCACAGTGCTCCCCGTCAACACGAATAACAACAAAGAGCACGTGGGATGTGGTCATTATCCTTCAATCTCATTCAAGATTGGACATCCAACTCAAGATACGAAAGAAGCAGGTTATCCCAAGAGATATTTTAAGAAGAGAATTCCTCAGAATTCTTTTGCAGTCAGAGAGACTGTTCAAAAGTCGATAACTTCGCCAAGTTTCTTCAGTCGGTTAAGCAGCATGTCGCCTCTTTTTATCGCGTTCTGATAAGACAGTCCCCTATCGCAGGTAGCGTCCGGAGCTCGTCCACGGTCGCAGCCTGCTGCACTGACGGTGACGATAGCCCCGGCTACCTTATCGATCTTGCAGTGCAATTTACCGGTGGCGATACACCTCGCCACCTCCTGTTCGATGTAATCCTCGCTGACGCCGAATTCGCTGGCCATTCTGCTCAGGTTAATCATTCTGTACGCTCGCAGCAGCTGCGTGTACGCCTTCAAGCGCATTTCCCTCACGTAGAAGCGGCGGTGACAATGCAGCAAGGGATTAGCCTTGAGCTCCAGCTCTATCCACGCCAGGTTCTGAAAGAATTCTTTGTAATGGCAATCGTAAAGGGAGTAGAAGTATTCTCTGTATCTGTGGGACTCGGTGAGCAGAGCTTGTTGCAGCATATCGTTATTATGGAACTGGCGGTGGAGGTCGAAGCGCGGCAAGGAGACCATGCCAGACAGGACCGTGTACTCAACGACATCTTTGAATGGTAACAGCTCGTAGGACTCGAACGTAGGAATGCAGTCCAACAGAAGGGACGTGGCTCGCGAGAAATTTCGCGTTGCGAGGCAGTAGACAGCCTCGTACACCTTTAGTTTATTGCGAGAGCACCAGTTGCTACTCGATGCAGATCCTTTTTCTATCAACCTCGCTATCTCGCCTATGATTTCCCCCATCTGTCCAAAGTTCTTTCGTACGTAGGCTATTCGAAACAAGCCGAAGGCAGCCTCGATCCTGATACTCGTGGAGTTAGACTCGTCCTTGAAGATCGGAGCGGCAACGTCGCTCGCGCGATCTAACTCGCCGATCTCGCACAGAAATTCTAGCTCCTCCCTCCAGTTCCTCCTTGCGGAATCCTCGAGAGCGGAATTGTCCGGGGACTGTAGTTCCTGCCAGGCAACTTCGTTCGCCTGCCTCATCAGGTTGAGTAGGTCATCGTGGATAACCCAGTCGAACTCTTTGCACGCTTCCTCGTAGTATCTGCTCATGTTCTTGCGCGTCACTACGTCAAGGAATTCGTTTTTTAAGTTCTCGTCGTCCTGGTAGTCCCTTAAGCTCAGCTTGAAACGTATCTTGGATAAGAGGATGTAATCGGGTTTTTTTTTATACAATTCTGAGTTATTCATCGTGGATTTGGTGGTAGGAAGATTTCTTTACGGGGTTATTTTTTGTATTGCCGAGAAATGGGTACTCTTTTATGGTATTTGGGTCTTTCGTAACCTAGCTCTGAGTTTCATTGTAGGAAACGATAAAAAACAATTGTGAGTTAGAGGAATATATTTTTCAGCAATATTCAGGGCGCGGGGTCAAGGGTAGTGATCCTCTAGGCAGTGATCGGAACAACGTGTATCGTCGCTGATTGCTTGCCGCGATTTGGAGCAAAAGCGGAAGTAGACAGGGAAAGAAACTGTAAAAAGAAACAGACAGAAATACTCACAGAAAGAGAGAGGGAGAGAAATAGTATCTAAAGAAAATTCAGTATTTCTACTGTTGCACAATTAATTTCTAAACAGAAAATTAATCAAGAACTGGAAAATTGTTTTAACAATCTCTTTATCAAGTTTGAATTATCATTGTTTGATTTCAAGCTGCATTTCGGCTAAATTCGCCTGCCAATCGTTGCGTTCGATTTGAAATCGAAGTCCCGCGCTTTTCCGGCCCCTTTGCAACCGATGCCGGTAGGACGCCTAACATATAACCTCGTTTCACGCGTGCAACGAAGTTTTTGAGGAAATCCCGAATTTTGCATAATGGCAACGAAATCTGGAGCGTCTACAAATTTACCATGGTGAGAATCATATAACACTTGCAATCGCATTTCGAAAGTAGCTATAAATCTCTGCAAACCGCTAACTCGATTTTCTTCTTCTAGGGTCGAGAAGTACCGTCCGAAGGAATTAGATGACCTCATATCTCACGAAGAGATTATCAAAACTAGTCAGTATTCAGACCAGCTCGATAATTGAGCATTTATCTAACAAACGTTTTCTGTCGTAGTAAATAAATTCATCAACGAAGATCAGCTTCCTCATCTCCTCTTCTACGGACCACCCGGCACTGGAAAAACCAGCACCATCCTTGCTTGTGCCCGTAAATTGTACACACCGGCACAGTTCAATTCGATGGTTCGACTTCTTGTCCTTCATTCCATTTAAAGCACAATTATACATAGATTTCTTTTACGTTATAGGTTCTCGAAATGAACGCTTCAGATGACAGAGGCATCGGCATAGTCAGAGGGCAGATTCTAAGCTTCGCGAGTACAGGCACGATGTATAGATCTGGATTCAAGCTAATTATATTGGACGAAGCCGATGCCATGACGAACGATGCGCAGAATGCTCTCAGGAGAAGTAAGTTTTGGTTTTATGAACTCTTCCGGTGGGACGTGTGCGCTTTACCGAGATACTATGTTTCAGTCATTGAGAAGTACACGGACAACGTGAGGTTTTGCATCATATGCAATTACCTGAGTAAAATTATCCCCGCCCTTCAGTCTCGGTGCACCAAATTCAGATTCGGCCCGCTCTCTGCGGAGCAAATCTTGCCAAGGCTGGATGACATTATTAGGGAAGAGAAGTAAGGATAACGCTTTCACCTAAATCCTTCGATATGTTAGTGGAACTAATGTATACGATCTGAACGGTGTAGTTTAACTGTCAGCGAGGATGGAAAGAAAGCATTGACAACGCTAAGTGGAGGGGATATGCGAAAAGTTCTAAATGTCCTTCAAAGTACGTGGCTCGCTTTCGGTTCAGTAACCGAAGAGAACGTTTACTCCTGCGTGGGGCATCCTCTTCCGATCGACATTAAGAACATAGTCAATTGGTTGCTGAACGAGTCGTACGAATTATGTTACAGCAGTATCCTTTTTCGCTACATAATTCTCAGTTATAGTTACCGCAAAGATATAGCGAGGTCGTAAAAGTGGTCAGGGCATGTGGCCTGAGACTCAATCCCTACTGATATTCCTGCAATAGTATACCGCGTACGGCCCTGGGTGCCGGGGAATCAAAAACCGCCGCTGCTCGAGTGTTTGATTTACGACCTCGCTATATTTTTGCGGGTACTGTGTTACTGTGTTCTTATATGAACTTAACATATCGCCCAGAAATACAGGATATAAAACTGAAGAAGGGGCTTGCGCTGCAGGACATATTAACAGAACTCCACTTGTTTGTAAATAAAAGTATGTAGCTTATTTATGAATTGAAATGCGGCAGAATTTTAGGAAATGTTGAATGATTTCGTTTCAGTCGAGTTCCCGGATCCGATACTTATCGAGCTGGTAATAAAGCTCGCAGAAATAGAGAAGCGGGTGGCCATCGGTTGCAGCGAGGCGGTGCAATTGAACGCCCTCGTTTCGGCGTTTCAAAGAGCTCGCGATATCGAGACTTCCTAGCACGTCTTGGTTTCTAATTACGTTAAGGTAACTTCGGATTTAAGATACTACATTTTGTTACGCGGAAGCAAATAAAGGAAGGATATTTTTACAAATGGAGATCACGCAACGATCCCTTTCACGCTCCGTTGTCCGTCCGCCTCCACCCACCTTTTTGCTATTTCGTAACGAATTACGTTCTTCCGTGAGCCGTATCAAGCTGACGGATCTCCAAAAAGAAGTTGTCAAAGTCTTGGTCACAAATCAGTGGAGCCGGCGGGAGACCCGACGCTCGTAAATTTCTCCGTTCGTTCCTGTAATCGCGATCATCCTTTCACGCGCGCGGGAGTTATAGAAAACTCATCCCCGAAATGATAAGTTTCGATGCAATCACTGTGTGTCTGTACTTGATCGTACAAGTGGAACAGCGTCTGACAGCGGTCCGACAAATACCGCCCAATCAGCACGCGATCGCTCGAGCATCGCGTCGACGAAAACATATCCAGGCTCCAGACATGCAATGCCACTATTTTTCGTGGCAGCGATGCTCAGTAACCGGCGTGCTTCAACCACTGCTTCGCGATGTTTCCAATTCCTACATAAATCTTGGAAGCGTGGAACGTATGGTCCCTGTCGAATCGATCGAAACTTTATCGAATCAAAGGAACCACGTACTTCCAAACTAATGCAAAGATGGAGACACATGTTTCCTTCAAGGGATACTTTGAGAGCCACTGTCAGAGAACGTAGGTACATGCTTGCGTTTCTCATCACGCGCCAGTAAATTCCCTTCGCAGTAACAATTGAAGTAAAATTAAATAGCGTTTAATAACCCCCGATTTAACCAAAGAAAGAGAGAGCTCCCTGGCAAAACAATGCAAACAGAAAGCGTGAAACAAATGTCATTTTAATACCAAAGTTTATTTTTCACAGAATCCTTTGGAAGGTGTGAAAGGTCCGTCGGATGCGCGCGCATCCAGTGTACAATTGCGCTGCGAATTACCGGACACCTCATAATCCCCGCTGCGATTGTCCCGATTCCTGCTTAGCGGAGAATAAAATACTTGCTGTCGGCGACGTCTCGCGCCACACCACGGCCATTAACGACTGGAGCAATAAAATGTTTTATCGCTTTATTTAATTGTCCCCGGAACGTTTCGCAATTTCCAGCGAAGCACGTGTTCCGCCGCCACTCTTGTCCATTCGGTCTCCCGTTCGAAAGAGACTGTACATTTTCAGCGTGCGGCGTAATTAGTCGGTGTAATCGACGACGGCCGGCGCTAGATTGATCGAATTAGCTTGGCGGCTCGGCGTTAATCATTCGATTAGCGTGGTTAACGAATACACGGAAAAACCGTGCGGTCTCTGCGCGCGACTCGATTTACATTGCCGGCGCGTGCTAATGTCCTGCGCTAATGTTACAGCAGGAGAATGGATGGCAGCGGCGCGAGTCTGCTTACATGTGCCACGCGTCCCGAAAGTGAGGCGCAACCGCTAAAATCGCTCCGCTATTGCTGTATCCAATCGGTGCAAGTGGAATGACCTGGCTCCGGTGGCATGCCATTACCGTCGTCCCTTTCTCTCTCGTCGCCCGCCGATGCAGTCCGTCTCGTTCCGCCAGGAACGCCTGTTCGTTCACGTACGGTAATTCTCTTTTCCCTTATTTCACCCTAATTCACTCGTCTAACCGAGTTTATCCGTTATCCGTGTATTAGGAGGTTTTCCCTTTTCCAGGGCAACTGCTTCGTCGGATACCCGGGAACAATCGTTGCATGATTATTTTCATACCGGTTCGAGGAGGCTCCAGTGCATCGTTGCCGAGTAAAACATATATATTTTTTAATTAACAGCGAGTCCGCTACAATTATTCGCGCGAGTTTAATGGAACGTTTGCCAAATGAGGACTTAACTCGTCGGCTGGAAGCTTCGCCGGTATCGGAAGCAGCCGTGTTTCCAGCAATTTTTATTTTACACGGTGGCATTTTTGTTCCCCCCCGGTGGCGGTGCGCTCGAATATTTTCACGGGGCTGTATGACCGACCGATCGATTTATCGACGGCCGCTGGAAAAACAAGCGCGCTACAAACGTAACGCTTGGGCAGCGCGCGGATGTAAATTG
Organism: Andrena cerasifolii; assembly: GCF_050908995.1. Lineage (NCBI taxonomy): Eukaryota > Metazoa > Arthropoda > Insecta > Hymenoptera > Andrenidae > Andrena > Andrena cerasifolii. Next base: position 9,403,708 of record NC_135123.1, read on the forward strand.
TCCCGCGAATCGATTCTGCCCTATCGCTTTTTATATTTACGCGATATTTATTTGCCGCGTGCCGCCGAGGGAGGGCGGGGGGGGAGATCGATCTGTTTTGCGCCGCGACGCGCCGCACTGCCGCGGGTGGCCTGAATTGATAATTAAATAATACTCCGGCTCGATATCAAACGAAACTTTCGGGGTAATAAGAAGTTGCCGACGGAGTGCGGGCACCGACGCACGTCGATTCTCCGAGTTATTTCAGCTTGAAAACTTGGCGCAGACGTGCCCTTAACTTTCCGCCTCGAAATAACTAATTCAATTAGTATATCAGCGCCGCTAGACCCCCGGGTTAACTACATCTTTGCCGGTGTATCTAATCTTCGCGCTAACGTTAACTCAGACATTGCTAATCCCCCCCTACTCGAGCCAGCCCACAGAATCGACTCTTCTCCGCCCGATCTCGTCCCGGTGTAATACGAGCTCTGCCCTCGTGGAGCGTAATCATATCTGCCCCTTTGATTTCGCCACTATTTTGCGCTAATCCTTATCAGCGATCATCCTCCCTATGTAGTTTCACAATTATTATTTATTACGCGACGAGCCCAATTTATACAATAATGAATACAGTAGCGTGCGTATAAGAAAAAGAAAGCATATAAGAGTAGGTAGAAAAGAAATGTAAGACTCAGTTGGTGCATTGGACAATCTCGCGAAGATCGCTCTTGAACGTTAGTATAGATCCACAGAAAAAATCAGTGTGATCTGAATATAAATTGGAAACCACCAAACTCAGATTTAATCTTTGAACAGTAAAGAGATGCTCTTCCCCTTAAACCCGGTAACCGGAATCTGCCAAAAATGTCCAAACCCTTGACACGCCCGTTTAAAGCCACCGATCGCGAGCATGACGTATATATAAATGTGTGACATTTTTATTTATCCGGTTGCAGAGGATTCCGTTCCACTCACCCCTCCTGATCTCCAGTTCGTTTCGCCTCGCAATCACGCCGCCTATATTCGACGAACCAGCGCCGAAGGATTTATACCGTGCTCGAAGTCGATCGATGCTCGTGCACCGTCGAGCCGGGGGTATCGCGAGAATCCCAGCGTCGCGCGAAGCCGCTCGCATTCGGCTGTTGAGCGTTTATTGGCCGGCCGTGGCAACGAAGAAAAATGCCATCGGTTTTGTAAGGTAAAATTTTTTCCACCCCACGGCTAACCTGGCCGCCCAGGCGGCCAGCCAGCGAGCGATACATCATTTAACGGGGCGCACAAAGCGGCCGTGTAAGCGCAGCGCGAAATCGCCGACGGTCAGGAGAGAAGGCACAAAGGGGTGGCTTGAATATCGCGGACGAGCTCGTTCACGGGAGACGCTCCCGCTCGATTAGCCCTATCTCGCTTCTCGATGCTCCAGAGATTGAAACGTTGGGGAATCGACGAGGATTTATAGCCGGTATCTTTCTCTCTTCCTCTCTCTGTGTGTTTCGACACTCGCGGCGTCGCCGATAGTAGTGGAAAGTACGGGAACTCGGGCACAGGAAGACTTTGGAAGGTTGTTGGAATAAGGGTGGCAGACTCTGGTGTCCCGAGAGTGGACGCGAGATAGGAATCGGTGGGTGGCGAATTTTCGGCGGCTCGATTGGGTTAATTGAGGACCTTGCAGCGGCAGGAGGCAGCTCCGTGTTTACCAACTTCAAGAGAATTAGAGAAAACTGTTTATGAAATTATTGCTTTGACTTGGAATTAAAAAGAGAACACTAAATAATTAAAAAATATGTATATTTTCTCGCAATAAGTCAGTGAGTCCCAATCTGTGGGTCGCGAAGTGTTTTTGCTTGGGTTTCTTTTTTTAATATTATTAAGTTAGAATTATATTCTGAAATATATATTTTTAATGTGTTTTCTCTACCTTATTAAATTTACTATAAAAGTAGAAGTTATTGAGTAGATAAGTATTTTTTACTTCTATTTTTGGCAAGTTTTTCAAATCCGGAGCGCTCGTATTGCGCAAAGCAGTAATAAGTGCAGGTAGAAAATTTTCAATATATCGCTAATTTGTTATCAAATTTGCACTGAGCGATGTAGAATTTTGTTTACACATACTACACGTCTTAACTGAAATACTATAAAAAATAGAGCTGCACCCTCTTGCTCCAAGGTCCTCAATTACAGCGAGTACTCTTATTCCAAAAATACCACCCCCGCGCCTCTGTCAACCCTTATTCCCGCCGTTATTTTCGGCTCGGCCTTGAATTTTAATGAGCATCGCAATCGTAGGTACCGGCGTTGCTACCCGAGTTTCGTGGTCCCTGTCGAGAGGCCCGGGCCACTGTGGAAATCCCTTTACAATCGGGGTCGCCGTGTCACGCACTTGTTACGCGTCCGACGATCCGCAGAAGCTACTTTCTCGGCGGGGTACAGGGTCGTGTGCTACTTCTTCGTGAAACACTCTCGAGGTTATACCCCGCGAGCCAGTAGCCATTATTACAAGGGCGCGTAGAGCCCCAACTTCTTTCTAAACTCTCGACCACGGAGATCGATCGGGAGCCTCCGAGAGGAACGGAGAAATCAAAGCGCCGAGCTATTATAAATCCCAAAGAAGCGTGAAATCTTTATTGATCGCTCGCCCCCGTGTATCGCGTTGCTCCCCCCAGCCTCCACCCTTGCGCTCCTCTTTGTCCCGTCTCTTTCGTCTCCACGGCCCGCGACACCGAATCCCGGAGATATAAATTCCCTCCGTGTATTTCCTCCGCGTCGATACGGTACATCCTATTCCTTATAAAGTGTTTAACGCGGAGAAGATTCCCTGGAGGGGGCGAAGCCGTGCGGGCGATACACTTTTCTATCAGTTTGCTCTCCTCCTGATCCGTTTCGATCAGACTTGTTGGGGTTTTCAGGGACAATATCGGGTGGGACGGGGGGGACCCCGGTCCCAGGAAGGCGATCAGGCGTCTTCCGCCGCTGGTCTGGAGCGGAATCGCGGAGGCACGGCGGAATAGGTATACGCCGGTGCAGCTCGATGCTGATCGCGGAGCTTGACCTGGAGAGGGGTGGATGACGAAGGGGTGGAATCCGTTTGGAGGGGGTTGGCGTTGTCGTTAGTGCCGTAAGGCAACGCTCAAGAGCCTAGGACCACTCTCCGCTCACTGGAGCGACTGTCAGACCCAGCAGTTTCGAATTTAATGCAACGCTCCGCCAAGACTTCTCGGCAACCAAATACCGTGCATTGCTAGTTACCTGCGCGTTAGCCTCTCACTTCAAATTCAAGGGAATCGATCTTTTCAAACGATCTTATATTAGCTTCACTCCTATGTCTGTATGTTTGGTTTAAATTTTGAAAATTAATTTTAACACTTTAATTTACACACATTTTTTAAACAATAACTCACCCCCGAGGGGGTGAGAAAATTGTGTCCTCTATAATAAACACGGCATAACTACAGATCCAAACGACTTAAAATCAGCCTGTAACCACAAATACAATCAATTCAATCGATATGAAATCAGGCTATGACCACAAATAAAAATTTAGACAGTACTTAAAAAGTGAATAATAAAAAAGATATATATATAACAAAAATTTTAAGTTAAACGATTTTATTTAATTTGATCAAAAATGCATTGAAAGCTAAAAAAATAATTTAAGTAGAATCGTGGGGCAGGACATTTCATAACAGGATACGAATCAATTTCATACAGAATCAAGCGTCGAAACGAGCGATGAAAAGCGATGAAATATCCTGCCCCACGATTTTATTTAAATTATTTTTTAGTTTTTTTGTGCATTTTTGATCAAATTAAATAAAATTGGTTAACTTCAAATTTTTTTTTACATACTTTGTATCTTGGTCTTTAACGATGGCGATTAACGTCCTTCGAATCTCAGTATTGCGTTGCTCAGTAATTACTTAATTAATCGAGGCTCGTAGGACCCAAGTGTGTGCAAGCATCCTCCTATTACTTGCTCGTAGGTGTGTCTCCCTTCAGGGTTTCTTCTAGCTTTTCCGTCACTCTGGGAAAAAATGATTTTTGCTGCTCTTTATATTTATCAAATTATCTATGATATTCCTAAAATAAAAAGCCCTCAAAATAGCCTATAATCTAATCTAGGACGTGTGTAATGTGTATTCTAAATTTAGACGTGAAAAAAAGGACAAACAACGTTTCACTTTTATATATTAGTGAGGATTATAAATAATTATTTTAAAATATAATTCTTTTGTTTGATAAAAAATTGAGTAAATAGGATATGGGTGGTTTAAAAGAAATTTATACAAATTTATCATCTACTTTTTACCGTTTTTCAAAAACTTTTACTTTTTTATTGATTTTTATCGATTTTAATTTTCTTATTCTACCAATTTCGCCGCGCTCCTAGATCAGCCCCTGTCTCTCATTTCGTGTAACGCAATTAATGATTGTTTCCACCCGCAGGCTCGCTCCACGGCCCGTGAAGACGTCTAGCCATCCGCGGAGGAGACTTTCAAGCGGGCCGGGCCTGGAAAAATCCCTGGCCACTCCATAATTGCAGGCTCGTTTGTCTCGCCTGGAATTCAGCCTCATTATGTACTTTCGGAGCGGCGCAATTCCGCATTGTCGCGGCCGGATGCCGTTGGATGCGCGTTTTGCTTGCTGGTTAGCCCCGCGGAGCCTCGCCGATAAATTATGCAATGGCGGAGTTGGCGGCGGGGTAGGTATCCCTTGCGTATGAGTAAATACATCCTCGTCCGAAACCAACCCGTCCGCGTTAACGCCTGTGCATAAAGGCGGCCGTCGCGCGTTTCTCCGAGTTGTTTCGCAATAGAAAGCGTAGCAGAAATTTTACAGAAAACTCGTCGATCTCTGCAATTGCAGCAGGGTCCCATTCAAAAAGCACTCGCCTCAGCGCTCCCCGCTGGTCGATCGCGACTCGATAAGAGCCCGCCCGGTGTTTTCTTTCCCGGCGCCGTCGCATTTCCATAAGTAACGCTCAAAGTGCGCCAATTACTTGGCGATCGGCGGCCCTGTGGCCAGCTTTGCGGCTTGTCGTCTGACTAATTCAAGGGCCGTCCCGGCCGACCGCCTCGCAATCGATAATACACCCGTCCGCGATCGTTTAAACGACGCTTCATCGGCCGTCGTTTTGATATCGGTAATTGTTATCCCCTCGACCAGACGCGGGCGATTATTCTTCTTAATTAATTAGCGGCCGCGCGGGAACAGAGGAAAGAAAGGAGGGAGAGATAGAAGGGCGCTGGTTCGCAAGGGGATGGTGGTAGAAGAAAGCCTCTCGCCGCCGTCCTCTCGGCGGAAATTTATGCGCGACGAGTAATACGTACTCGCCCCTCGACAGATATCGATAGACGGGTCCCTTTTAATTATTTCCCTCCGGCCGTCCGAGCTCTCGCGCCCTTAAAATCTCTCGGAGCAGGATGGATCGGCGCGGCGCGGGGATGAATGAACGGTCCATTTATGTATGGTGTATTTGATTGCAGCCCATTCGAAGGGAAGCATTTGCGAAGGTGGCGCGAAACAAGAAGCGGAGAGCGGGTGGATGGAAGGGCGGTGGTGAAGAGGGCGGGTGGAGGGATAAGTGGGCAAGAAAGTAGGACGAGCAATGTCTTGGTTTGCTACTCGTCCGAGCAGTCTCGACTGCTCTCTTCCTCGCGTTTTTCCCTTCGCCCGAGAGCGTAATAGCCGGTTTTCGCGTGCTCGAAATAAAATTTTCCTAATAATTCCCCCAGCCCTTCCGGGCTCTGCTTGCACTCCGACGATACGGGCTTATCGTAGTTTCGTTGTCGTTAATCGCCACCCTCTCCCCATCCCCGGCGAGTTTCTTGAGGCGTTTAACCGTCGTGAATTCAGTCGGACGGGGATTCTCGGGATTCGGGCGTACCGTTACGATCGCTCGATAAGAAAGTCGAAGGCGGGCTTGTCGCGAGTCCCAGATGCTTCTGATACGTTTAATTGCTAGCGGAGAGGGGTCCGAGCGCCGATTAAGCTTGCTGTTAATAAGGCCGATCGGATCGAATTCCAACGATCGCCACTAGAATTCTTCGAGCTTGTATTCCAGCGAATCGGCTGTCCAGTATTCCCACGGAAATCCTCCGCATTCGGGAGCACTGTTTCCAGTTCGTTGACGCGCGGCGGCTCCGAAATCTACATTTTTTACCCACGCAACTATCGCTGCCAGGAAATGGACTTTGAAGCATTTCGCGAAATTAAGGGGGAACACCACTGTGACGGCCGGAAAAGTAAGTCGTTTTTAAGAATTTTTGTTCAGGAATAATTTACAGTTTTCATAGAAAATTTTTATTACCTACCTTTAGTATAATGTCTTAAGGGGTCATGCTCAGTCAGGAGGACGAAAAAAGACAATAACTCAGTTATTGATAAATATTTTTAAATAAAAAAAATACGATGTACGGTACTAGATGCAATCCTTAAAAGGGAAAAAGATTTTTTGAGAAATGTGTTATAGCTTTTGAGTAAAAAAATTCCAAAGACCACCCTTTTTTCGGCCTCCTGACTGAGCATGACCCCTTAAGATACTATGTAAACAAAAATAAATAGAAAAACTTGCATAAATTTTAATATATTAATTAATCTTCTAGACCCCCCACGCGAGCTGGTCGAATGTGTAACTATGGAACAGCAGGTCCGAAATCAAATTTCTTTTTTTTTTATAAACTATATGAGTGTAGTTTCCGTTGTACGTATCGATGTCTTAAACAAATTATTTTTGTAAAAATGGTGCGCTTTAGTAGACAAGTTTCGAAAATCCGCGAATAAGATGGGCAGTGCCTCGAGAGTATTTCAAAATAATTGTTTCCAATCAAAGAATCCGTACGTACAACGGAAACTACACTCGTATAGTTTATAAAAAATAAATGAAATTTGATTTCGGACCTGCTGTTCCGTAGTTACACATTCGACCAGCTCGCGTGGAGGGTCTAGAAGATTAATTAATATATTAAAATTTATGCATGTTTTCTATTGATTTTTTATACAGTCTCTTAATTAAGACAGTGTACTAAAGGTAGGTAATAAATTTTTTCTATGAAAACTGTAAATTATTCCTGAGAAGAAATTCTTAAAAATGGCTTACTTTTCCGGCCATCACAGTGGTGTTCCCCCTTAAAGAGCACCACTTCCACCGAGCTGATTCCGAACGACTTACACTAGAATCTTCCAATTCGTATCGCGTTCATCAAATAGGACTCAAATGCCTCGTCGTTCTTTCTATACCCAGCCATTCCGAGTCAAGTCCTCAAAATTTCCTCAAGTTTCCCTAAATCCCTCGAGGGTACCTTCCATTTCCAATATCGTAAAAAACAGCCTCCTCTCGTCACTACCACCTCACCTGAACGCTGCGCGACATAAAGTTTAAAGCGTCTCTGTTTTGTCGGGCAGGCTCGCTGGCAGTGGCACCGCGGCACCTCGGCACGCCGCTGGCCGAGGGGTTGCTGGCTGGAGGGGATGAAGCAGCTGGGGTGGCTGGAGCTACCTCGAACGCGAGCTCGCGGCACCTACACGCCGGGTCTGGGTTTGGCCGGGTCGCGGTGGGTCCTGCGCAGCCGGAGGGACAGAGGCAGAAGCGGAGACAGCGGGTAGAGGCACGGAGGCAGAGGCGGAGACGGGCAAAAGTGAGGTGGCTGGCGGGCAGGCAGGATATCGGGGCAGGACAGCGGGTTGGCAAAGGACAGGCAGACAAGCAAGGAAGCAACCGAAGCAAGGAAGCAAGCAAAGCAAGCACCGAGGCCGCCGAGAGCCACCCAAATCGCTCCCTCCCCCGCCGACACACACCCCTCTACACCGTCGTTGTTCGCACTCCTCCTCCGTTCCCTTCGCTCGCCCAACGTTATCGTTCGCGTCGAGTGCCCGCTGCGTGTTTCACCTGTGCCCGCGACGATCGTTCTTCGCGAGGGGCCTCAGCCCCGCAAACCCTGCGAGCGTCGTTTCGAGGGATAACGGAAGCTGGTGCGACCGCCTCAGAGCCAGGACCCCTGTGTTTTGTGGTGTTCTCGCGTTGAGTGACAGGGGCGCAAGGATGAAGACCCTGAGGAAGAAGCCGCGCCAGTGATTGGGAAGGATCAGCCCGGATCAGCGCGCTGCGTCTCGGGGACGGTTGGACGCGCGCGTGTCGTCGCATCGCTCGCCGAACCGGCTCTCCTCGCAAGCTGTGCGACGACCGCTTCGTACCTCGGCCGGTCGTTCAACGTGGCCGATCCTTGGACATGTAAGTAGCGCGTATGTCCTTAGCCAAGGCGATCTCTCTCTGCGAGTATTCCAAGGGCTGCGAGACCCTAGTCCTCTGTACCACGGAGCGCCCTTGAACGCTTCACTCCGCTGTCGTCAATCTGTAAACAGTGTAAACGGTCCAGAGGCGTTCGACCTTCTCCTGTAACCTAGGGCCGGCGATAAGAATTCTCTCTGAACGCTGCAGAGGGACGCGGTATCTCTGGCCACTGTGCTCCACTCTCTCGTCTGCTCCGCTCCCCAGGTCCGCGGCACCCGGGGGACCGTTTCGCCCGGAAGCCGGGGCGAAAATCGGTGAAAAGCGACGGCGTGGGGGATCGATCTGTTTGGCGGAGAGCGTGCGACACTGACAGAACTCGAACACGCGAGTAAACACACTCGATCGCTGGGGGTGGCGGGCGGGTGCAGCGAGGGGGGGGGGCGGTCGTCGGGCTTGGAGGAGAAGGAATCCGCGACGAGTCCTGCGAGGGATCAGGGGGGACGGGGAAAGTTGAAGGCTTGCACCGGGGAAGATTGCGCAACTGCGACCAGGAGCGAGAAGGGAAAAAAAAGGACGAGAATTGGAGGGCAAGATCCTGGTAGCCCCGATACACGGGGATCCTGGCGTGCGCGCCGCCATCGCCGACGCCGATTACCTTTGATCGCTGGGAGCACGCTCTCGCGATTGGGTTCCCTTCGAGTGGCTCCTCTTCGATCACACGCGAGCAGCTTGGGAGAGACCGCGCGAGGGTTCCGGGGGGTGTTGAACCGCGTGAAACTCGCGACCAGTTATATACACCGCTAGCTTAAAGTTCCCGGCGTTATATAGGTATCTTTTTTCGGCGAAGTGGAGGGAGCTTTTTAAGAAGTTTTCCTAGCGAGCTCCTCGGGGCTAAGAGGAACCTACCCACCGAATTTCATAGTCGTAGGATCACTGGCTCCAGAGAAATCGCGATGAATCAGTGGTATTTGAATTTGATCTTAAAAATCAAAATTGTGCGATGCTTTTCTAATACAGAAAAAAGTTGCCTTTAGTTATTCAGATTAAACCCTGGGAAAGCTAGATTCTGTTTAAAACAAAGTTGCAGCTGCCGCAAGAAGCTTGAAGTATTAACTTTTTTTAAAATTTTTTTTAACATGTTTTTAAAGTTCTGTATGTGCTAATTTATTATACTCTTAACACGCTCGCTGTTCAAACCTCCAGCGTACATACTCGCCTCTCATCCGTCCAGCAAAGCAATAGAACGCTTAGTTTAAACATTTACGCTTTCATTTGTATAGGCAATATATGCATAATAATAAATAAATAAATGATATATCGTCACTTCGTCGTAGCAGCTTCCGTCAGTTGTTGGATATCAGTCAGAGAGGACACACGGCTAGGAAATCTAACGAGCAAGTTTCTTTTAAAGAGAAGTGCTACCGCGTGATAAAATAAAATTTATAAGATTCAATATTAAGTGACTTGCGGCAGCTTGAAACATTTATTAATGAAGCTCAGATTTTGACAGCTTGAGTGCTATTAGAAAAGGCAACTTTTGCTGACTACTAGATGTCACGAATGATACGAAAAAAAATTGTGCCCCTACATTTCGTTGCACCCTACTTAGCGCTGAACCGCGTGGAACGCGCGAATTGAAAATATCAGGCGCCAATTGCGTCCCAGTAATTCCACCCCGGCGAGGAGTACAGCGAGCAGGGGGACATTGTTGCTTGCGGGGGAGGAATAGGCTTAGAAGTGCAAAGCGAATCGAACGGTGCGATTCTTATTCGGGAAAACATCCTCGAGCGTAAGGAGCTCGCGCGATAAGACCCTCCTGTCGCTTCTTATTTGTATTCTCCCCTTTCCCCGAGCACAGTATCAAATTCTTCGTTCCAAACATCAGTCAAGTGTCCCTCGACAGGTTCCCTGCGCTTCTTCCAGCCTGTTTGCCACCCACGACCCTCGAGAACCTCTTGAGAGCAATCGGCCCGTCTCGGGCCAGCGTCTAATGATTTCCACCGCGATAACTGAGGACAAAACCAATATTCTCGTCAGTTTTAATCGAAGGAGAGGCAGAAGGCTGCGCCGGGGCAGCTGGAAACGGTCCTTCGCGATTGTTCGACGACAGCCGAGCAGAAGTTCGCGTCCTCTTGATCCGTTCCGCGCGTAAGCCGAAGTCCGGTCGCGAACCGGGTCAAGATATTATTTTGTTGCGCGTTTTTAGCTCCATTTCCGATAACGATCCTGAACCGAAGCCCTCCACGGGATATGTCCCCGTCGATTCAATGGCAGGGGGCTCCTGGACCCCGTTCCGGGTATTTAGGGGTCGAGTAGACGGATTTAAATTCGATAAATGCCGAAGTATTGCGAGAGAACACTTGCTGGGAAAAGCTTGCGCGATTTCGGGCGATTTGGATCGGCGAGAGGTCTTGTTCGCAATCTTGTTCGTAGTCAGTGGCAGGTTTAAGGGGAAGGCACAGGTGGAAAACTTCCTGGGACATCCTGTGTACTTAACAGAATTACAAATAAATTGCGCGTGTGGTATGAGAATTTTGGGGAACAAAGAAGAATATAGTGTTTCACTTTTCATTTCTTATTTCTCATTTTCATTTTCATTCTTATTTTCATTGAACATTTTTCATTTATTATTTCTGCATATTCATTTCCATTCTCAATTTCATTGGACATTTTTTTATTTGTCGTTTTCATTTTTCATTTCTCTTTTGTAGGTATATTTTTTATTTAGGGCAGACCGGGGCTAGTTGATACGTTTTTCAGTTTTCAATACTTTGTATTTTTGTTTGAATTAATTGCCTGGTAACGAATATGCTAAAATATATACTTAGCTCCTTCCTCTTTAATATATTGTAAATGAAAAGTAGAGAAAATACATAGAAAATTAATGAAAAAATGTTATTTGGACGAAGGTAAAATGTATCAATTTACCCCACTGCGGGGCTAGTTGATACGTTATTCTGTTTTCAATCTTTTTCATTTCTTATTTGAATGAATTACTTACTAACAAATATGCCAGAATATACTTCGATCCGTCCTCTTTAATATATAGTAAACGAAAACTTGAGAAAATGCATACAAAATGAATGAAAAAATGTTATTTGGACGATTTCATTAAAAATGTAGTAAAAACTAAATTAAAATGCACTAAAAACTAAAAAATAATTATTCCCTTGTACTTCAATTTTGATGGTGTTAAAATGTTGTTTGATCAGTTTAAATAAAATCGTGGGGCTCCATGTGCAACCAGAAGGCGAGGTATTAAAGTGATTAATATCCTGTTTTGAAATATCGTGTCCCACGATTTTATTTAAAGCGATCAAACACCATTTAAACACCATCAAAATTCAAGTACAAGGAAAGAATTATTTTTTAGTCTTTAGTGTATTTCAATTTAGTTTTTACTACATTTCTAATGAAATCGTTTAACACGACAATTTTTATATATATTTTTTATTCCCTATATAAACGAAAACAGTTAAGAAACGATCGTAGGAAAGAATTGAACAACAATCTTCACGTATCTGGTTGAAATGGAGCTACATATACACGGTGTCGAGATAATTCGTCTGTATCAACTTGCCCCCTGTATCAACTGGCCCCGGTCACCCCTATTATGTATTTATACATTTTTTCTTTCTGCATTCGATTGGTGCATAGATTTATGCATACACTTTGTCTATAATACACGTATATATATACGCTTGTTATGTAATGAGTTTAAACCCGTTTATGAATAATATTAATAATAATAATAAGAACTTATCACGCAGTCCATACCACACAATGTAAAGGGATTTTCTGTAATGGACCAGAGATACCAGTACAATACCTAAAGCCCAGTAATACAGTTTCCTGCCCACGTACATAAAAATATCAGTCTTAAACCTCCTTTTGACCACCACTGTGGATCAGGCAACGAGCCTGAGGGCTCCTATTACCTTGGAAACTCTGGATTTTCTTGGCAAAACGCGTTTTAATGTCTCGACAGCGATCTGCAGCGCCGCGCAATCCTCGAGGAGCACCCTCTTCCACAAGCCAATTTATTTCAATGGGGGTAATTAGTCTCCTCGCGAGTGGAAAAGTCAGATGGACCCCGTTCCATCCGATCAACCATCCCCAATCGTATCGCGCGTAATAAAATCAATCTTCAACGGCCCACTGACGAAAACCACCCTCCTTTCCATGCGATTTTAGAAACATCCCTTTCATTTATTTCGCGATACTTTTCTCTGTTGTAATTGCGCCTTCTTGTTTTAGGCAACGCGTCATTCTTCTGGGAATATTTAGGGGAGGGTGGCTTCGACGCGTCTCTCCCCTTCCCCAGATCCAACCGCAGCTCTGATCGCCCCCAATTGTTAAAGAGAATCCATTTCTCGCCAGGAGCGAGACGATTCGTTTCAAAAATGGATTTCGCCTGTTTCCCCGGAGCAACGGAGCGGACATCTCCATCCATTTAGCCGCTCGAACGTCGCTCAGCTCATGCGGAATCAAGTTATCAATCTTCTTTGCTTGCGCCAATATTCGTCGAGTGACCAACGATCGTTAAATGACTGACATTAATCACGGTGTTCTCTCCATTCTGTTATAACCCGAGCTTCGAGGAATACCAGTGAAACGTGGCATATTATACCTTTTACAGGAAATGTAACAGGGAGAGAGAGATATCAGGTCTTCCCTAATTTTCAGTAGACAAGAATCCCAGCCTCTAGTTAGAGTACGGTCCTCCCGATTTATATATCAGAGAGATCGATGGATCATCGATTTCAGACGATGCGGGGTTCGTGGAATGGTTTGGGAAGGAGTCGGGAATGGTTGCGCGGAGTTTTCCGTTCGCACGTTAATCCAACGGTGCGCGTTTCCTTTCGAGGCAGCTCCATCTTGGAATTGCTCGACGTAGAGGGAATTCGCAAGAGTCGCCGGCTCTGGGGAGGTAGAATCAACGGGAAAACGATCGATCCGGCGTAGCCGCGAGAGAGAACGATTGCCTTCCACCTTGGAGCTCGTCGATTTTCCCATTTCCTTTCCGCCGTGTACGCGGCTCGTTGCACGGTTTATATACCTGGTCCTGGTAATTGAGCGATTCGATGCTATCCGACTGGCTGCTCAAACTTGTATCACTGATAAAGTCTGGTCTGAAAGCGTCCACCTGGCCGGACCTTATCTCTCCAAGTGGACATCTTGGTGGTTTGTCGTTAGCGGAGTCGGAGTCGGTCTTCCCTCGAAATCATTAGATCCGTTGGGGAGATATGTGGCTCTGTGTCTGTCGCTGGTTCGGGCTGGTCTCGGGGGGCTGCTGTGCTCCGGGGGATGTCGAGTAATTCTGCTTTGTTAATTTGGCAATTGGGAATTTGGAATTTGGTAGTTGACTTCTTAGAAGAATACAGAGGTTTGTGGTGAGGGGATTTCATAATTTTGTGGTCTTTATAGCTTTAGATATCTCTGGATATAGAGGCCTCCATTACTCTAGATCTCTATATCCCCTGATCTGCATAGCTCCAGATTTCTTTGGATATCAAGGTCTTCGTAGCTGTAGGTCTTCAAATCTCTATATCTCCAAATTTCTCTGGATAGGTATTGAGTTCTACAAATATTGATATGTCTAGATATCTAGACCTCCAACTCTCCATATTCCCAGATTTCTAGACCTCCAAATCTCCATATTCACAGATTTCTAGATCTCCAAATCTCCAGATTTCTCTGGATAGGTATTGAGTTCTCTAGATCACCATATCCCCAGGTATCTAGATCTCCATATTTCCATATCCCCAAATTTCTAGACCTCCAAATCTCCATATTCACAGATTTCTAGTTCCTCAAATCTCCAGATTTCTCTGGATAGGTATTGAGTTCTCCAAATCCCCATATCCCCAAGTATCTAGATCTCCATATTTCCATATCCCCAAATTTCTAGACCTCCAAATCTCCATATTCACAGATTTCTAGATCTCCAAATCTCCAGATTTCTCTGGATAGGTATTGAGTTCTCCAAATCCCCATATCCCCAGGTATCTAAATCTCCATATTTCCATATCCCCAAATTTCTAGACCTCCAAATCTCCATATTCACAGATTTCTAGTTCCTCAAATCTCCAGATTTCTCTAGATAGGTATTGAGTTCTCCAAATCCCCATATCCCCAGATATCTAGATCTCCATATTTCCATATCCCCAAATTTCTAGACCTCCAAATCTCCATATTCACAGATTTCTAGATCTTCAAATCTCCATATCTCCAAGTTTCTCTGGATAGGTATCGAGTTCTCCAAATCTCCATATCACCAAATTTCTCTGGACATCAGTTCTCGAGATCTCCATGTATCCAGACTTCTATACACCAAGCTGCCGACACCTCCTGATCTGAAGATGTTAAGTTTCCAAGTCGCTAAAATTCTAAGATCCGAAGACCGCAAATAGTTCCAGTCTGCAAGACCCCGAGACTCCAAGTTCCGAAGCTGCGAAGACCCCCAAAAGGGATCATACACACCCGAATTCCCCCATTATCTCGATCCAGATTGCCCATCGGCGCGAGACTCAGCCACGGATCCAGAAACGTTCGCGAGGAGCTCGACGGAGCGTTGCCTGCCCCCTGCCAGAAAATTTATCGTCGAAGCTCCGCTGGGGTCAGTTAAAGCCGCTACTTTAATGCCCGCGGTGAACGCGCAACAAGGGGATACGCGCGAACACGTGTTCTCTCGGCGATTCTAAATCGAATTTAAACGCCATACGTGGCTCAACTCTTCTGTAATAACTCCCACGCCCAACTAAATCCCCCCACATTATCCACACAAAAATACCACCAAAACGGCACTCGCTAAAGAAACCCAGAACCAACCGAGCACACCTCTGCACATCTAAATCATCGACCACCCTTAAAACGTACCCTCGAATCCATTACAAGAAACACCCCTCCGCCCCCATTCTGTCCAACCCTCTCAGCCCAGCCCACTCGCAGGTTCCTCCCTATAAAAACTTTTAATTGAAAAGCGGCCGCGAGTCGATGCTTAGAGACGAATCGATTACGAGTCCCCGGGGAGCCCTGCACTCGAAATAATTTCGTAATTAAAGCAGGATCGCTCCGATTGTCTTGCAACTGTTTCCCAGCAGCAAGTGGGTAGGAACGGGGCTGCCCGCAATCCGATTATACACCATCGCCGTCGAACCTTCTCTTTATCCTCGAGCCTGTTCTCGAGCTCGCCTTTCAGAGGTGACCAGCCTGGAACTTGCGACTGAACTGCAGCAAGATTTACCGATTTCATGTAGATCGGGCGGGGAGGAGGGCTGGAACGAGGGTGTACACGTGTCCAGGTGGTGTGAAATCCTGAATCGTGGGGCAGAAGCTTCTACCTGACAGCTCTCGAGTTCGCTTGGCTGGTACACAACGGCTCCGCAGTGGCCGCGCGACCGTCTGTTACGTGGAGTATAATCGACCGATCGGCCAGCGGGGATCCCCAAAGCTGACACCCGATTCGTATCCGGCCATTTCGCTTGCACGCACGAATTATTGCTCCTGGACGGTTGATCGGCCTCTCGGATGGAGGAACACCTTCTCGGCCCGACCCTTATCCGGGCCTCGTGCAACGGAGGAGGCTCGAGTGTCTTGACCTGGGCCACCCGCAACTTCGACGTTAATCCTCTGGCTTGATTAGAAGTAGGAGATAGCGAAGACACTTGAGATTGTTTCGAGGGTTTCAGAAGGAGCTTTCGTAGCACATAATCCTCTGGTTCTTAAAATTCTTCCCTCGCGACTCAATTTTTAGGAGATTCCGCTGCCTCGCCTCCGTCCATCAGGAACTTAAATACGCTGCAGGGACTTAACCCCTTCCAATGCGCGATCTTTAAGGCTGGAGAGCCTTGAGCAACTCGAGAGTGTGAGCCGTGAAAATGGGATGGTTGATTACTCGCGCGAGGAGCGGGGGGAATTTCGTCGAAGAGGCATCTCCGTCGCGGCGAGAGTTCGTTAAACTAATTTATAATATATCGCCGGGAAAGTGGGTCGATTAGCGTTGCCTCGAGTTTCTTTTACGGGAAGCTAATTTCCGCTGGTTATGTAGGAGAAAAAACGATCCTTGGCCGATGGGACTCGAACTCACGATTTTTGAATCCACTGAGTGCTGTTTTTTTTTTTTAATATTTTATTCTTAGTTCCAACACGATTTGAGAAAATCATAGATTACAAAAAAACGGATAAAAAAAATCAGTCAGTCTTAGGAAAATTTTTTTTTCTCCCAGATAGTGGTATGCAAGTGATCCTTGCATACCGCCGAGTGTATACATATACATATGTACAAATGTGTACATAATATATATTTGCTTACTTATTTGTAATAATTTTTAAACAATTTGGTTACACAGAGTAATCTACAGTTGTAATATGTTGTGATTACATTCACTGTAAAATTCTGTGCAATCGTTACAAGAATCGGTTCTATAACCGCTTTATAACTTATATAGAACCTAAAAAATAAAAGTTATAGAACCTAAAAAATAAAAGTTATAGAACCAAAAAAATAAAAGTTATAGAGCTACATAGGAACCGTAACTTATACTTATATAGTCTGATATTTAGGTTCTTTATAACGGTTATTCCGAATAAAGGTTCTTCCTAACTCTTTCAGTCAGAACCTTTATAGAACAGTTTGAAACAGTTATTTTCGAAACCTATTCAAACCCTGCTCTATACACCGTTCAGACTGCAGCTTCTTCCCAATCGGTGCAAGTCGTGTCTCTCCTCTTATAAAAAATTGAAAAAAAAGCATTTTAACATATTCAGTCCACTGGTTAAAGAGGTCCTGCCTACAGTTACCCCGCGAATTTACTGGACACCTTGTATCTGAAGATAAGCTGGCAAAGATAGCCAAGTATCCCACGCGTGATCTATCAGCGACCTACCACTCCAGATTACCACTTGCCGCCCCAAGTGTCATCCGAATCACAGCACCCTCCGCGACCAACCCCTATTTCGAATTAACCAAGCACTCGGTGGGGCTAGAGCGACGAAAGGAAAGACAACGCTGCCTCTTCCCCTGTCCCCTTAATTCCGCCGCGTCTCGAGGCTGTCTACCAGAAGGGGCTGCCAGAGGGGTGGAGTTATCGAGGGCCGGAGTCGTTGGGGAACTCGATAAGACACCGTACGCCACTGGAGCCGATTCTAATGCCAGTTTGACACTTGGAGATCGATGAGAATGGGAAAGTATCGTACGTCAGGCCCCTTCGGAAAATTATTCAAACCGACGCGCTCACCTCTATAAATCACAGCCGGGGCGGAGGGGAACGGGGAGGGGTTGGCTCGAGTCGATAATGATTCGCGGGAATAAACGGGCTGTTCCGATTACAGTTTCATATTGAATCTTTCATCGGGCCCGCGGTACGTGGACAGCCTGTTTCATCGTAATTAGATGTTCGAGGGGGTTGGGGGGTCGAGCGACGAGGAACGTCGATGAATAACGACACCGCGCCACACCTAGGCTACTCCTACCCCCGGGTCTCTATTTCTCTTTCTCCCTCGGCTTTTTATTTCTTCCCGCCGCGATATACCCGAGGCACAAAGTCTGCTCACGTCCCGCGGCGTTCCACCCCCTCTGTAGAGAACAGGTAACTCTCGAAGGAACTCCGAAGTATCCTGTATTAAATTACAGACGGCCGGGCGTAAATCTTCGCCGAGCAACTCTCTGTTTCCCTCCCCCGCGTTTTTGTTACTTTATTTCTCGCAACTTTTCGAGCCCGCCTCTTATAATGGCTCCTTTGTGCGTGCACATTGTCGCGAGGTGGGGGATGTAACGTACACCCCCGGTCGCCTTAAAGGACCAGCAACTTTCCGCCCCAGGATCGCTTATTAATTCCCCTCACCGGCGGCGCCGAGAGGGGAGGATGCTCCTCCGAGCACTTCGCCGAACGGTATTGCGTCGCGGGGCGGGGGAGGAAAAAAGGAGCGGAGGCTGTGCGCTGTCCCGATCAAAGCGAAGGCTGCGGGCTTTGTGGAGCGCTTCGCGGCCAGGACGCGCCGTTAGGGACAAAGGATCCGCCGTGGACGCGAAGATTACGCCACGCGGGGCGTCCTCGTGGAAAAGGAACGGTGACGGAGCGGAATCTAGGGAGCGTGAAATGGAAATTGCTGGGGGGACTTGGCGCTTTGGCGTGGCTAGTGTCGTCGTGTATCGGCGTGTCCCTCGGACTAGCGAGATCGAGTCTGGATAGACTTGATCTGGCGAGTCCAGATTGAAATCTCCGCGATTTGCTCCCTCTATGGGCGAACGAAGCCTTTGTCTTCAAGAGTCGTTGAACAAGCGGACGTTGCTTGTCTAATCGTGAGACCAGGGGCAGTAGCGGCGGTGGCCGTGACGGAAACACAGGTTTTTGTTCGATCACTGAAGTTAAGCGTCGCGGAGCGGCGTTGCGAGAAAAGATGGGTGACCATTTTTTCCTGGTGCGACGCGACACTTGCTGTGGGACGCTATGAAGGGAGGTTGTTGCCGAATATGTCAGTAAATTCTCGTTATATGCTCCACTCTCTGGGCTGGCAGCGAGCGTTCAACGTATAGTCGAAATGTGAGCTTATAACGAGAATTTATACTGTACTTATAAAATTCCTTAACTCCAAGCTCCTCACTCTATAGTAAAATTCCCTACTGTGGTTGTTCCTCCCTTCGAGTAAAAATGTGGTGTGGTTGTTTACGAAAAATTGTTTTTTTTTCTTCAATTTTTTTGTAAACATTGAAGACATTTACTTATTGCATTAATTCTTTTTAACTTAAATTTTTCATCTGAATTTCTTACAAGATATATACAGTTTAGGAAACGATCACTTAAAGTATTTGTATATATATTATCGGAGACCTTACGGTTCATATTTGTCATAAAAGTGGTGTTCATGAAAAAAATGCTTTAAACAATATGCTTTTTTTACACCAGCATCTAACTATCGGTGTTTCACCGCAGAGTGCAGATTTCATTTCCGTATTTTGTTCAAAAGCAAAATCTACAGGATTAAAAAAATCTCCTAACTTTTGTTCTGTGTATCCACTTTTATAGCAAGGATGCTGGAATAGATTTATATATCTGGGTGAAGACAATTGGTTGTGTACAAGTGATTGTAATTTAATTACATTATTTCTTAAATGAAGGTTCTCGAGAATTCTCAAGAAATATGATCTTATTTCTGATTTCTCGAGGAACAAAAAATATGTAGAAATCAGGTACACCACGTATACCTTCTTTATCGATCCTCTAAAACATATCCAAAATTCAAAGCAATCGGAGGCGGGCAGCAACTATTCTTATGAACTTTGGAGGGGTGGTTTCACCCCCTAAACATTCAAGCAGACCAAAATAAAAGGACACGTATTTCTTCTTTATCGATCCTCTAAAACATGTCCAAAATTCAAAGCAATCGGAGACGGACACCTGGGAACCTCTCCTTGTTAGTGTCCCCAATCCCGATTTCCGGCTCACCATCGAAACCCCTTTCCCTGGACGCCCCTGCCCCTATTTGCCCCCCTACACAAAACTCCTCCACCCTCGCAGCGGCCAGAAATCCTCGCCTTGCGTCGCGACGCGAAAGAAACGACACACGGTCGTATCGACGGATTCCCTTTGAGCCGCCTTTAATAAAATCCCAGCTCCCGGAAACGATCTCTCCTCATTAATCTATTTAGTTGGCTGCCGGGGCCCGGTCCTCGTCAAAGCGTTTATTTCCGTCTTTGGTTCGCGCGCGCACAAAGGGGGGAAAGGAATGCAAAGAAGAAAGAGGGACAGGAACAAGGGGGCTGGTTAGGGGCTGAGGCGAAGGGTGGAGAGAAAAAGAGCCCAGGAGGTAGGGAAAAAAAATGAAAATCCGCTTGCTTCCGAAGTGCTTTCAACGAAATTAGAATTTCAAAAAGGTCACCGGCTAAATTTCCTCCCCCCCCGCGTCTCACCCTCGCGCGGCTCTGCCCGCCGCCCGCCCCCGATTATTAATTTCTTTTTCTCCGCTTTTTTGGCCCCACCCCCTCTCGAGCTCCTTTTTGTCCTTTGTTTCACCAACGTCGATGAAACGATCCAACCCCCGGCGCTCCGGTCGAGCCTCATCTTTATTCATCGCGTACCGGACCGGCCTATGGTACACGTTGTACATTACTCGGGCGAACTATTAATTCTCGTTTGACACTCGGAGACCGATGGGGCCAGACACGTCCCCGAGTACTTTTTACACGGGGATTTCCATGATCGATTACCCCTCTCCCGCGTCGAACATATGTAGCCTCTCTCACGGTGTTTTGCCTTCCACCGACGGGTATGGAGAGGGCGAAGCCCCGGCGGTCTATGCGGCGGACCTCCACCCCCCCTCGTGAGTCGAACTCACCCCCTGGGAGCCTGACTCCCGAAAATGCTCGCCCGTACCCCGGCACGGTCGGCGTAATAGCGGGATTAATCTATTTGCCGGGATTTTTCGCGACTCGTTCTTGAGCTGCCCCGTAAATTTCAATCTGCTTAACGGGGATATAATTGCGCCCGCGCGCTCCCCGGGGCACCGCGCGGACCGCCGGCGAATTATTACGATTACAATTTCCAGCCGGGATGGGATTGGAATGTAAAAGTGGAGCCGGGCTGTATATCAGGCGGTAGCGTTCGCTAATAAACGATAATCTAATTTCGAGGCTGCTCCCGAAATCGGCCAATTTCTGCTCCATCTTTCGCCGCGCGCAGTAAATAAGAAGGCCGCGCGGATTACCATCCAGCCACCGCGGCTCCGCTGCCGGCGCTGGGAATTATGCATTTTCTCGTTTAATTGCCGGCGCAACCGTGCGAGATTACGATACGTCGGGGGGAGGGAGGTCGGGGCTCGATTGAATTTTTCGATAGAGATTTTCTTTATCGGCGGGCAAATCCTGCAGAGAAAATTGCTCCCGGAACGGTGGAAGAGGGAGCGATCTGTGTAGGTGGGATAAAAATTACCCCTTCGGAATTCTTCCGTCGCTATTTCCTTGGAAGTGCGGGCGATTGGGATTCGTGCGCGCGGGTTTCGAAGCGACGGAAGCAGTTGTCACTCAGGTGGTGAGGAGATCGCAGCATTAAGAAATTCGAAGTCGATTTTCGAAAATAAAGCGCTCTGCACAAAAAAGTTACTCTTTCTCTTCGACGCGTAACAAGCAAATAAGTGGAGAAAAAGGAATAAAAAAATAAAAAAAAACTAAAAAAAACTTGAAAAAAGTAAAAAAATTACGCCGAGTACATGAAATCAAATAAATCACAAAAGAATAGAAGATAATAATAATTAGCATAAAAAAGATGCGAAATCAAAATGAGCTGCAAGTACATAAAGGTGCTTTCCGACCGCGCTTAAGATGACACAGCTGCATATACAGAGCTAAAATGCTGAGTTCATACATTCCATTACCCATATCGCGGACATTTTAATAATGCGAAGACAAAATGTAACATCTGCCTAGATGTCCGCGGCCTGGAAGTCAAATACTTGGCGTGGCCAGGCAAGATCAAGGTGTTGATGAATAAGAATTATTTAAAAATCCTACCGTTTACGACTGATTCATGATACGATGTTACGATATCTCTGTTATGCGTGGACCGATTTTATTGGGTTTGGTCTTATTCGAAAGCTTATATGCGGTTTACATGAGAAAAATGCCTTTAAATTTTACAAAATATTGCAGGCGTGATGCGATTTTAATGAAATAAGTTTCGTGTTAGGTTGGAAGAGCCGTGCGACGAGTAAATGATAGCGACAGTCGACATATACAGGGTGTCTTTCATGTACTTGGCGTCGAGACGCTGCCGCGTCTCTAGATAAATTTGTTCGTATTGCGAATCCTTTCCGAGAAAATCGGCTTTGAAATTCTTCGCGTTGCGTCCAGTCGCGTATTGAAAACCTGCCTTAAGCTGGCCTCCGCCAATGGGCAGACACCGCTATGGTTTATCGAGCACAGGGAGAGGGGAGTGCGAGCGCCGGTTCGCAACAGTTTACCAGCTGCGTGAAGTTTTTAATTGCGTCGACTATATCGCGCGACGCTAGCCCGAGGAGTTGGCGAATTCTTCGGCTGCGCGGCAAAGGGTTGGAGGTGGCGGGTGTGCGCGATTTGAAGTATTCAAATCCGCGACCGCTTAGCGCAAAGTACATATTTAGTTTTCATACTTATGCCCCGGCCACATGTAAAATTCCCAGCAACAAGAATTTCTAATTAAATAATTTCCAAGTTTCCGCGGCCGGGCCGGCGCGAATTGCCAATCTCCATGAAACGGTAATACCCGTGTTCCTCCGAGGGGTGGCTGCCCAGGGAGCCCCGGCACGGGGGGAATATATATATCTGCTCGCAGTTTTCACCGGGACCCCGCGATACCGTGGCTCTATGCGTGGGGAAGACCGTGTAGAGATCGACCGTGTACAGGTTGTTTCCGAGTGGCAGACACTGGGCTTCCTCGTCGTTTTTACTACCGAAATTTGCATTGCAGAACGAGGGGGGTAGGTGAGATTTTTTTATAAGTGAAACTTCGGAAGATGGATGACTGAAACGAGCCATTTCGGGGGTGGATATGAAGCCAGCCTTTGGCGAGGCGGTGCCTGGGTCTTTTTCGACCCAGGTGTAAAGCCTCGTTCAGATTAATCAAGTAACTTGAAATCAACTGACACTACTGAACGGAAACGTGAAGTCAAGGTACTTTTGACTTCAAGCGACTTGAAGTCAAGTTACTTTTCAATTAAAGCGACTTGAAGTCAAGTTACTTGACTGATGAGAACGAGGCCTTGCGTAATTTTGCTTCCTGAGCCCACAAGAGCACCTAGAGAGAAATGAAGGAAACGTCCGAAATTAATTTCTCTGATAAGAGATTGTTTTATAAAATTTAGCAGATACTATGGGTCCAAACCAGGGCTTGAAATTGTTATTATAAAGATTTTGGTTCTTGAAAGAGTTATGATGAACCTTTATTCGGAATAACAGACTATAAATATCAGACTATATAAGTATAAGTTACGGTTCCTATATAGCTCTATAACTTTTATTTTTTAGGTTCTATGTAAGTTACAAAGCGGTTATAGAACCGATTCTTGTAACGATTGTACAGAATTTTACAGTAAATGAAATCACAACATATTACAACTATAAATTACCTACTCTGTGTAACCAAATTGTTTAAAAATTATTATAAATAAGTAAGCAAATACATATATGAATCTAAAATTCCCAATAAAAGTTCTTCATAACTCTTTCAGTCAGAACCTTTATACAACAGTTTGAAACAGTTATTTTCGAAACCTATTCAAGCCCTGGTCCAAACTGACCCAGGCACCGAATCGCGTGTGGTCGCTCGAACCACCCTCTGCTCGAGGGTTAATATCGCCGTGTCGACTAACCAGTCCATCGAGTCCCATCAACCGATACAACTTTCAGCTCCCGATCCCTTTTACGTAATAACCAATTAAACGAGCAGCCGGCAATTCTGAAAAGCCCTGTACAATAGCTTGGAAACTCGCGCGCGCGCGCGCGCGTCCCTTTCGGCGCTCTCCACGGCCCGCCAGGGAGCCAGAAAATTATTACAATTAGCGCCTCGGAAGCGGGTCACGCGTTTACAATACGCTGCGCAGCGGAAACGAAACGGGCGGCGATTTCCCGGCGATTTCCTGGCGATTTAACGACGTTACACGGAGATTTAGTAACCAGAACGGCTGGAGGGGGTTCGGACGTTGCGACGGCTGCATTAAATTTCCCTCCATTAATTCTTCGAGCGATCCCTGGCGCTCTGGATCCTCGGAATTAAAGCGATCATGGAGTCAGCGTCATTTCTCCACGTTTTCCACTCCCTTTTTGCTTTTCATTTTTATTTTTCAATTCGCGCATCCTCTTTTGTTTCCACGCTTTTCTCCGGGCGCTGCGAAGGGGGCGGTCGAGGGGGTGGAACGATTATTCGCGTCACGCCTGTCGAATTTATCATTGTTGATTCGGCTGGCCCTTTCAAACGGGCCGTATTGACAAAATACCGGATAATTCTGTTCCTTTCAGCAAACCACCCCTCGGCCGTGCCGCCCCTCCCCCGTCCCTCTATCGGGTCGGCAGGTTTTTCGGAATTTATGGCAAATTGGATAAACGAGCGGTACGGTTGTTTGTGGCGTTCAAAACAAAAGGGGGAAAAAAAGAGCCGGAGGTGTCGATTGAAAGTGACCAATCCATCCCGCTGCTCGCGTCCCATCCCCTCTGAAACGCCTGTTAATTTGTTAACCCATGCGGCGGATACACGCGACACGAAGTGGGGGAATAAAAAAAAAAGATACTGGCTCTATGTGCTCCATGACTCGCGTCTATAGTGGAGCAGGCTACGATAATTTTTTATTCCAAATGCCACCGGGTGTACTGAGGAGGGGGTGAGAGTGGTGTGGTCATCGCACTCATCCAAGTCAACATGAGACGCGACGAGAAATTTTTTATATTTATTCGAGTGTATAATTGAGGGAAGAGGGAAAAGGAGCCTTCGTTTTGATAGAAATTGGAATGCTAGTGTGGAACCTGGGGTGATCGGTAGAAATCAAGGCTCATTTTCTGTAAGGAGACTGTAAGTGCAATCTTTTTAAAACTTTCAGACTATAAGCGCTACTATGTATTTAAAAACGTGAAGAAATATTTTTTGATAATAAAAAATTGTTCGGTAACTGCAAATGGCACGAGTGTTTATAGTCCGGGGTTGCTTTTAGTGGCCTGGAATCAAAGAACCGAATATTTTTGTGTGTTTTAATGTAATACAATTACGCTATGGATGGAGCGCAATCTGGAATAATATTAAGTTACGTCTACGCGACGACACTTTTGTGTCTAGATCAAGTGTCTTTTGTGTGGCCACAGCCAGTCGCAGTGTCTTCAGTCTAGCTCTAGCTGCAACCCCCGCGACGATAGTTCAAATTCAGTAGCCCTTGATCTAGGCACAAAAGTGTCGTCGCGTAGAAGTACCTTTATTAAAACGAATAAGTTTTATAGCATAGTTAACGTGAATTTTTTTACGCTACACCATTATCGTAATTTCCATTTTTTAATGCTTATTGAGGATCGTCCATAGTGTAATTTTAAAAAACCTTGATTTTCACCGATTACACCAGGTTGCTCCCCTAAAAATGGGAGCAAGAGATTCGCAGAACCTTATTTTGTTTCCGCCGGATCCCCCCTCCCCGTTTCTATGAAGCGACGACTGATTCAGCAGTAACTTATCGCGGACTGATACACACCCACCCCTGTTACCCAAGACACTTTCTCCTTTCTACCCTGTCGACATTTCCCAGCACCCACCCCTCCGGTGGCCTAGATCCCCTCAGAAACAACGATGCGTGCTTGCCCTGCGAGAGAAACGTAATCGGAAAGACGAGAACTGTCTCCAACCGAAGACAACTCACCTTCTTTCGAATCTGAAACCCCGCCCCTACTCCCCGACAACCCTGTGCCGCTTCATACACAAAAACTCCGCCATTCCGCCCCCATGGCAGCCTTCCCAATTTCCCGGTGTTCTCACCTCTCCAGTACGCTTTTCAATTCCACGATCCATAAGACGGACGTGTGATCAATGGCCCCATATATGACCCGATTACTCGTTCCCGCGTTAAAGAACGTTCTCGCAGCCTCGGGACGCCTGCTCCATCATTAAGACGTCAGCTTTTTCCCTCCCCCGCTCGTTTTCTGGCCAGAGGCGCGCCAACGCGCTCCGGTGGGGTGGAATCGACGATATCCTGTTACCGCGTCGAATAGACCGTTTGACGGGGTTGCGTTCCCCGGGCGTCAAATCGTATTTACGACGAACAGTTAGCGCCGTTTGGACGCGGTACAGTCATTACCCGGTCGCGAGTGTCTCGAGGATCCCCGGAATTCTCCGTCGCGCCCGACAAAGGCTTGTTAGGATCGAAATTGGCGTCGGGGCGATAATTCTCCGTGGTTGTTGGGGGCTCCACGCGCCACTGTGTCGAATTATCGTCGCTCGGCGAACTCGTGCTCGCTGAGGAATGCTGAGTGCACGGTGCGAAACAGTCGCGAATCGTTTTAAAAGTTTCGTCGAACCCCTCCGCTCGCGGAAACACCGGGGGGACCAACGCGGGAGGGGCTCCACGGGGGGGGGGGTGGATTTTAGTTCGCGCTGCAAAGGGTTGTTTGCTCGCTTCTTTGCTACAGTATTTATCTGGACGCGAACGTATACGATAATTAAGCGACAAACACGAAATGTGGACGTTTTACGTACCTCGAGGCAGCGGACGAATTTTAGGGGTGGAGGGTTGTGCTGGATTATGATAGAGATTAATTTCTCCTTTTTTAGGGGTCACCTTCTGGTTGGTCCGGGTAAAGGTGGCCCTTTTACGTTTCAGCGCTCGCGTACACATACGCGTATCGACCCGTTTGCTTCTCCGTGTTTCCTCGCGAGCCATTTTTCCGCGCGCGATACATTATTCAAGCTCGATATGGAGATGAGCCTTCCCCGATGAAAATTGGGGATCGATGAGTGAATTTTATACGATTTATCTCCTTCTGTAATTTATTCCCCGGCAGAGTGCTCTATAATTGAGCCGTGGCATCGGATGGATAAATATATAATGGCCCTGTACCTATATTCTCGGAGAAACGGGGCAGGAGTGGTACAGAGAGATCCAACCCCTCGCGGACACGGTTAGAGTGCCCTACATTACCGACGCGCCAACCTACACCACCCACCAGAGTCTGGTTAAACCGTTCCAGCTGGAACGCGTCGTAAGCAATCGACGTTATGATTTTTCTGGCCGCTTGCGAACGATGTACGCACAACCCTGTCAACAGACCGTAAAAACTCTGACGATGTTAATTCCGCGCAGCTTCGCTGTGAGACTGTAATGAGGGCGAAACCGGAGCAGCGAGGAGAACTAGGGTGGGGGTCCGCGAGAATACGATCTTCTTTCTTCAATTGAGGAGTTGAAATGGTAAATAAATGTTGTAAGGGGATCTTTAGTATTTTTTTGTAGCACAGGCTACAGGCGTTGTTTTGGTACTGCGATCATCTTCTCACTAGTGGACTGATCGGTAACCTAGCAACTCCTGGCTTCAACGATGGGATGTTGGGAGATTTGATGAAACGGGTATATATATGAAGGAATAGATGAGGGAGCACTAGCGAGAAAGCGGAACAGGGTTATCCTTAAATTACGTAAGGATTTTTAGGGGGGTGGGGGTCGCGAATTTCTTATGTTTTCTTACTTTTTTAACCAAATTTTCAATATATACAAATTTTATCAGTAATGTTTCGGAATTGTAGTTTTAGTTTAAATTTCCCGAAACCGAGTTGAATGAATTATATAAACCTTTAAAAGAATTTTAGTAACTGAAAGAATTAAGTGTAAAAAATATTACGTAAGGAGGGGGTTGGATGAAATCTTACGAATTTTTATACTGGGTGAGGGAGTGGGTAAGAATTCGCCAAAATTAACCTTACGTAATTTAAGGACAGCCCCAATAAGATAAATTATTCTAACACTTAAAGTAGGTTTTCCTAAACGCGACTGGACGCAACATCCATGATTTCAAAGCCGATTTTCTCGAAAATGAAGCGCAATATCAAAAAATGTTATTGGTTTTCCTCGACTTATTTACTTGTTATAAGTCGAAAAGAAAGAGTAACTTTTTTTGATATCGCGCTTCATTTTCGAGAAAATCGACTTTAAACTTCTCGACGCAGCGTCCACCACCGCATTCAGTACGAAATCTACATTTCCCAAGAAAAATAATTTCTCACTTCCCCTACCACTTACATCGTATACCATTTCAGCGCTCAAATTACTTCGACTTCAGTCACTGAAGTGTTCAGTGAGCATCCAGTGCGACGTGTCTGCCAGCGTCTCGCGGCATTTTTCCGGAGTTAGTATCGACCGTTGTACATCGGATGGAAAATAGAGTTACCATAGGGGTGGCTCTGAAAGGAGCAATTCGTCGGATGGTAAAAGGAGATGTATCATCCGAGCGATAATGAGCGATCCAGGGGTGGATAGTTTGAATTCGTTCGCAAGGTGGGGCATTTCTAGCAGCGGGAACGATGACTGGCGAGAGCCGTCTGCGTGTGCAGTGTGCAGTCCGCCGCGGTAAAAGCCGGTGACCTAAATGTCGCCTTTATGCCAGGGGCGTATCTGTCATACGCGCAGGTGCACCCTATCCCACGACCGCCCCCGGGATATTAGCAGTGCCCCCTCTCGACAATTTCTTCCTCGCTCTTTCGCTTCTATTCTTTGCCCCCCCCCGCGCGCCCCACCCCCTCACCCTCTATCTCTCCTGCCCCTTTATTCTCCATTCCCCCTGCCGAAATAAAAGGTCTATCGTGTTGCGTATCTGTTTATCTAGCCGCCTATCTATCCGTCCGTTTATCAGTATTCCATCCCTTTTTTTTCTGGACGTCTCTCATTTTCCGCTCGACATTTCTTGTTACCCTCTTCTGCCCTGCCAACCACCAGACCCACCCTCCCAGCCCCGCCACCCGTTCAGTTTCTATTTCTCTTTCTTTGTCTCCATTATATCCTTTCCTTTGTATAAAATCCTCTTGAAAAATTTACGACGTGATAAATTATTGTTCGCTCCTCGGCGCGGGGCGGGTGCTGCGGGAAGCGTGGACGAAAGGAATTGGCGAGGAATGTTTTCCACCCCTCCTCCTCGGCGTCTGATCCACTCGCCCGGTCTTGTCACTTGTTAAGGGTGCCGGGTTCCATGGCGTCGCTCGGGAGGAATTAATCATTCCGTTATACTTTACCGCCCGTTATCGCAGCCCGTCCATCGCGTTACGTTTCAATTTTATCGGGATAATAACGTTCGCTGGGATTCGGCGCGGCTAAATGCCGTCGGTGCAGATTTTAACGAACGGAAATTCGGCGCTGCCAGCCCCCTGGATCGAACAATTACCCTTTCCCGGATAACAACAGGCTTTTGTTCGCCTACAAGCTGTTCGTTAACTTTGGGAGCCACGCGTGTATAGGATATTCCTAAAAGCCCGGTCAAAATTTCGCGTATGGATAACGGGGGGGTTTCACCGACCACCACCAACCACCGCCCTGCTCCTCTCCCCCACTTTAGCCCCCTAGGTGTTTATTAGTCGTTTATTCGCGTCGTCAGTGCTTTGCGCTCCATATCCCCGCATAAGGTGAACGTCCCAATTTCTGCTCATTTAAGAGGTGGTGGTTGTTACTAGTCAGAAAGAAGAAGGGGTGTAAAGTTTATCCTTGCTGTTGGGTCATTTTGTGGGCAAATGCGATTGTAGTGAATTTCTTAAATTTAAAGGAAGCTTAACAAAGCTGCAATTTGACAGACTGTTCCTGTCTTGTCTTGAAAAGGAGATGTGCCTTTCGTCTCGTGACTGAGAGGAATATCTTGGAACTTGTATATATACGAACGAGACTGGAACTAAGGACTTGCGAGAAAGAGTTAGGAAGATTAGACCTCTAGTGGCGCTGGCGGATACTAACCAGCGCGAGCGATCCCATGTCGGGGCTGGGAACGTCATAACACAATGCCTAGTATTATTTAGATAGAATGGTAAATGTGGTTTAAAGTTTCTTTTGGTCGATGTAACAAATATATATCGTAGCTGGACTACGCGGGGAATCGAGCTAAAAATATTAGCGAGTTTGAAGCAGCAGCTCGTTAACTAGAAATTAACCTGGATCCCAAAGTTAGCCGCGTATCGACCGAGCGATGTTTCAATTCAACTTTTCGAAAGCAAGTTACAGAACGCGAATCGCAAGGCTGGGACCATTTCAAAGCAATGACGTGAAGTGAAAAGTTAATCAAACTACCCCCTTATTCGCCCTGCCTCTTACCCCCGCCCCTCTTATCGGTTCATCTCTGTCTACCCCCGCCCCTCTCACTTACCCTGCTTATATTCCAGTCGTTCAGAAAACTCCGAACAAGTGGCAGTGTTTCAAGATTTGTTTGAAAATCTTCCGGCGTTTCGCGATTCAGGTAACATTCGCAGCGACCCCTTGAACGACCGAATTATTTGAAAACTCGCGAAGGGATGGAATCAAGAGGTCGTTACCTCTGCTTCCCTACTGCTTCTCTGTCCTTCTCCCTCAGCATTTCTCCTCACTTGTCCTACTATTGCCTTTATAATTGTTCCTCGAATAGACGTTACCATGGAATCGAGAAATAACTGAACACAATGCGCCGACGGTCCAAGCGGAGTTCACCCTTGGAAACGGTTTCAGCAAGGACACCATTTTGTCTGCGATTTTTGCTTGGTTGGAGGGTGTCGTCGAGCTCGAATGCTTCTGTAACAGGGTACCATTTTTTTCTGCACCTCGTAGAATTCTGCGTAGCCACAAAAGGGGCAGGTAGAAACGAGCTTGTAACGAGGGAATAGTTAGGGGCGGATTTTTGAACGTATAGGCTGCAAATTTTGGGGGTTGACAAATTTGTGGGGGTTGAAAATTTTGGGAGCGGCAAATTTTAGGGAGCTATAAATTTTCGGTGTGACAAATTTGGGGGAGCGACAGATTTTGAGGAGCGGCAAATTTTGAGGAGCGATAAATTTTGGGGGGCGGCAAATTTTGGGGAGCGATAAATTTTGGGAGCGGCAAATTTT
This sequence comes from Andrena cerasifolii, assembly GCF_050908995.1. Lineage (NCBI taxonomy): Eukaryota > Metazoa > Arthropoda > Insecta > Hymenoptera > Andrenidae > Andrena > Andrena cerasifolii. The sequence goes on from NC_135123.1 coordinate 9,434,455, forward strand.
GGGGAGCTATAAATTTTCGGTGTGGCAAATTTGGGAGAGCGACAAGTTTTGAGGAGCGGCAAATTTTGAGGAGCGATAAATTTTGGGGGGCGGAAAATTTTGGGGAGCTTTAAATTTTCGGTGTGGCAAATTTTGGGGAGCGATAAATTTTGGGAGCGGCAAATTTTGGGGAGCGATAAATTTTCGGTGTGGCAAATTTTTATGCGAAAAAATTTGAAAAAGGTTGAAACACGGAGGTTTCAGTGAAGTTTAAAAATAATTCCCTTTTCTTTCATCCAACAAACTAGCAACAGCATTATCAATGATAGAATACATCCCCTAAAAAAATCAAACTGTAATAAGTGTTCATCTCATTATAAAAACCATCGCCGAAATGTAGCCTCTTTCCGCCGAGACTGTAGAATGTCCCCTTAAAAAGAAATTACTGGAAATCCTGACTTCTGCCACTTACAAAATTTATCATCTCAACTCCCCAATTACACATCGACATCGGTAGCCAGGAATAAGTGTCATTGATCCGCGATATTCGCGGACTCGTCCTGCAACATTCACGAGCAGTTAACCAGAACTCCCCCCCGTCGCTCTGCGAGCAACGAGAATAGCTATTGACACGTCTCCGACTCTCCACAAGCGTGTCGCAGATAACGGTAAGAATGAATGGCGAGTGGTGCATTCCCATTGCGCTATAATCGAATCTTTGCGTTCCATCGCCATCAACGCGCACTCGCTTGTTTCCATTCCAGCCGATTAAATAAGGGTTGACTGACGCCCCCTATCCTCGAGCGATGTGTCATTGCGGGGAACTGTCCTCGGCAGCGGCGGGTCCATCCTATCCGAGCTAGCGGCGTGGTCTGCTAGGGTCCATTAGTCACGTCCTTGATTACGAGGTGCAGGAATTTTTCATTCGCGAAGTGGCTCGCTTTGTCAACCTCTTTGTGGCCCGAGATAGTGTGCCGCGCGCGCGGGCCGGCCCCTCCTTAGGTCGCGGCTAATTTCCCTTTTCCTAAGAATAATACTTCGCCCCCGATGCTTTTTGCGCCCCATCCCCCCAGCCCCCGCCGCCGGTCGCGTCGCCGCGAGTTTGCGGGGCGCGGAGGGGCTGTGTACGCGCCTCCAGTTGCCCGAGACAGCGGGTATCTCGAAACGAACGGATCCGGGCGTAGCACAAAGGAACGACGTAAATTTTCATTCTGAAAGTTCAGCGGCGAGGTCGCTGGCGAAATCCCGGCGTGCTCGTAAAAACGAGTCGCGCTGCAGAACGGAGGAGTCATTCGGGCGGCAACGGGCGGCCTTCGCGATCATTTTAATAATTCCGAAGGCGCGACAAGGAGGGCGTCAGAGTGTCTCGTGGACTGTGCTCGATATTCAGAGGATTTCGTGGCAATTATTAGGGACTTGCGGGAAAGAATTTGGCGCGAGGTTGTGGGGAGCGGAAGCTGGTAAACTGAGGGGACGAGTTAACTCGTCGTTGGAGAATTCCTTGATGTCGGAGAAGATGGGGGAGTAGATTATGCATCGCGTTTAGTGTGGACGTTACTTCACCTCTGATAATTGTGAACATTGGGGTGTCATACTGGGGCAATATGATCACGATTTTACTTTGAGGTGAAATATTTTTGAGGCATCGTTGAAAATGGTAGGACTGTTTAAACGTGGTTATACCTTCCAAATGGTAATTTTTAAGGATGAACATATCGATGGCTTAGTGTACAAATATTATTATTATTCGTTTTTAATACTCAGTAAAAATACAAAGAAAAGAACCAATAATACATTAAAAAAAATTAATTCCTTTATGTGCAACCTTAATGATTGACCTGCAATTTTGAAAATAGTATGTGTGGTAGGACTAAAAAGTACCTACTACGTGCATTTCGGAGCGGTCAAATATCTCAAGTAGTTGTTGAGAAAAAAAATGCTAAAGTTTAGGGTTGTTAGCCCCATATCACTCTGAAGAGAGGGGGTAGAGATCTGAAATTTCTCTCGCTGTTTTTTCTTTAGGCAAAGAGCATTATTTGGTATAGATAAATAATTAAATTGGTGCTTTCCCAAGTAGATTTTGATTTTTGAAAACCGTCGAAACAACATATCAGAAATGGAATAGTTTTTGTCGGTGATGAATATGAAATTTGGATTATGAAAGTTGGATTTGAATATGAAAATTGGATTCCCATTCGCAACTGCAATTTGATCAGAACGATTGCACGCAATATAAATAAATAAGAATAGAATCTGTTAAGCGAATAAAACTCCTCGTAGCTGTATATTTGTATGCTTACGGTAAGGTACATCAATAACGAATACCCACGCAGCTATCTTTACACGCCACTGAAAAAATACCTATTTTTAAACGATCACATTCTTACAATTTCACCCGCCCTTTAATGGGGGTGATTTACGTTAATTACTGCCAGTGCAAAGGGGCCTCCATTAGAGGCGCCCCTAGCAAGCGAATGACTAGGCAGCGAGCAGTAGTGCGTCCGTGCCATAAGTCAGACGGAGGAGCGCGAAGGATATTGTCGCGAGTGAATTTGCAGCGGTGTTTCGTGATTGCACATCGATTTTTCGACGGTGTGCAGGGTGGTAGGGGTTGTTTGACGAGTGGCACCAGGGACGACTGTAAATTCCACCGGGGCCCCGGTCGTCTACGCGAGCAACCACCTCAAATAAATGCACCCTGCGCGTATTAATCCCGCGCACGTGACGACTGCATTACAGTCGCCGGGAAATTCAGCAGCCTCCAACGAAACGACAAAATTCACCATGGCGAGCGTTCATCGATAGCAAGGGCGTCCGCAGAGTTTTTCCTTCTTCTAAAAGTATAATTATGAAAAAACAACCCTTACGACGACTCTTGCTTTTTTGCGCTCATTCTGTAGAGCCAATTTAATCCAAAGTTTACAAACCTTAATTGAAGAATAAGCGATTTTTCTGAAAAACCAGGGGGTTAACTCCCCAATTTATCCTCCCTCCCCGAACGCCCACGATCGAGAGCACCCCTCCACCCGCGTCGATTCCGTCAGCGTGCAAGGTGGACGATTCTTCAAAACACGCGACCCTCGAGCAACTCCAGTTCGAGCCCCCATGGAAGCCATCCTTGCCCTCGCCGTCGGTTCCCCCTGCTCGCTGGGAGATTCGATTTGCCCGTCGGAGGTGGTGGAACGTTAAGCAAAGGAGAGAAAAAAAAATTGCGCGCAAACGAGCAATTAAGCACGAGCCCAGACCACGTCGTTCGTAATTGATTCGTTCCGCCTGGGAGGAGGTATAACCGAACTGTTTTTGCACGCCCCCTCAGCATCCCTCTCCGCCGACCTCGCTCTTCGACGGCTAGTTTCCGTTCGACGTGCAAGCTGGATGATTAAAACTTTTTTCCACCCTGCTCGACGGAAATACGCGCTAAGCGTGTATGTTCCTACTTTTGTACTGGCTGGCTCTTGGCTCTCCTCGACTCTCCCGGCTTTCCCTTCGAATTTCCGCGGGCAAGGCTCTGGCAAACCGGGGAGGGAGGGAGATGAGAAAGGGAGCGCGCGTCATCTCGCGCAAAATTTGGCGGCTGAAAATTCTTCCATCGTGATTAAAATGCCCCCACCAAATGCGCGGTTCCTGTGTCTACTTTTCCTCTATTTTTTTCCACCGCGGACCTCGGGAGCCTCGTGCGTGGGTGCGTTGGAACTCGCGGAGGTGGACCGAGGGAAATCGGTAGCGGAGGAAGACGCGCGGAGCCACTGGTTGGAGCTTTAAGGCCGTCGCGAAATTTGGCGAATCGCACAGTGGGGAAATTTCGCGATTTTATGGCCAGAATCGCAGAAATAATTTTTTCATTTCGACGAAATAAATGCAAATGTCAATTGAAGAATTAATATGAATATCAAATGCCAACAATTTTACTGTTAAATGTTTTAATACAAAGCTCGTATAAATAATTTCAAGACATGGATTCAATTCCTGGTGGTGCGTGAGATATCTTTTTGTCCTCAAAATAATTATGTTTCGGTTTTTAATACGTAATTTATACAATTTTTAAAGTAGCGTTTTAGAAATATCCTTTTCATATAAGAATGAATATTCAATACATAAAATAGTTATCAATCACATAATATCCTGCAATGATTTTCATTCCTATTTTACGTTCGACTATTTTCATTCTATAAATGCAATTATTAATTGCTAATAGTTGCTAATCTTGTAATTATATACATTTTTTTAAACACTATCCAGTGTGTCTCCTCTAACATACGACATAACTGTGACTAAGACTGGTTCACATGTTATACATTACAAACCTTTTTATTCTTTTTTAAACGATTTTATTCAGCTTCGATCCTCTGTTTGATTGTTTGTATTATATGTTTGTTTGTCGTCAGAAGCGATAACCCTTCTGCTATGCCCTGCTGGACTGTACCAGAGGCATGCTCTAACAAAGAAAAAAGTGTATAAATGTAAATAATAAAAAATCTTTATGGTTCGTAATTTTTGTAAGTGCTGTTTTTCGGATAATTTAGTTTCTCAGGAACTAAATTATTAGTTAATATATTTATATATGATAATTAGGACGTAAAAGTGCCGAATTTTATATATTAAAAATAAGTTTTCAGGTTTTGACACGAGAACCAGTCTCGGTCACAGTTAAGTTCTTCAATTGACGTTTGTATTAAATTTGTAAAATTCAAAAATTTAATTTCTTTAGTTCTATAAAATCGCAAAATTTCCCCACTGTGCGGTGGCAAGTGTTTTCCGAGGGGTCGCCACGGTTTCGGGATTTCTTTTCTAATATTATTAAGTTAGAATTACATTCTGAAATATGCACCCCTTTTCAATGTGTTCCCTTAAAAACAGCCCCTTTGGAATGGGTCGACGAGGGAGTAAAAAAATTAAATAACGCGAGAACCCGGAGACGTCGTTCCGGTAAGGAGAATCGGTTGCTTTCGAGTCACGCCGTATCTCCTCGATCCCTTCCTTTTTCCCCGCTGTTTCGGTCTCGTCGAATTCAGAGGCTCGTCCTCTCGTGCGGAAAAGGGACTCGAGCCAGGGGACGGAACATGAGCGAAGAATACCACGCGATTGTTAGGCGTCCCCGATTAATCTACGACTTCTTTCCCTCTTCCAACCCCCCTGCCCCCTGCCGGTCCCATTGCTGGTGGTCGTCGGTATAGCGGCGCTCGTCTCCCGTGATTGCGACGGGCACAAAGACACTGCGCCGGCCGTGCAGACGCGCCACGAACACCGAGCTGGATATTGTTAAGTGGGCGAATGTGGGTGTCATCGACAGCGGGGGGCGACCAGCTCCTTTTCTCCTAACCAAAGTACCACAGCGACCAGCCTCGAAAAGGTACCGAAGCAAGGACCCACCGAGTCATTTTGGCGAGGCGCGGCGCGGCGAAGAAATTAATAATAATTAACTAAGTCGCTGCGCTTCGGTCATCAATCTTGTACCTTTAAAATCATCTCGTACCCACCCCCTTATCGATCTTCTAGATCTGCTCGGTTCATTTTACCTCGACTTACAATTAGCCCAATGAACGATCACTTTCCTTCTCTTCTAATTGATAATTAAAAAAATATAATTAAGGGGTCATGCTCAGTCAGGTGGCCGAAAAAAGGGTGGTCTTTGGAAATTTTTTACTCAAAAGCTGTACCACATTTCTCAAAAAGGTTTGTTTCCTTTTAAGGATTGCATCTAGTACCGTGCATCGTATTTTTTTTATTTAAAAATATTTATCAATAACTGAGTTATTGTCTATCACTCGAAGGTTCTCTAAAAAAGGCTTCTGCGGTGGCCACTGCTGCTCGAAAGTCGATCATCTAAAATAAAAGATTCAAAAGTATTTACTTGTTATATTATATTATCTAGTATTTGAACGAAGGATTTTTTTATCCGATGCTTAGTTTTCCTTTAATTGGCGAAAATCAGGCAAGATTTATGATCCTTCGATTGACATTTGCACTTATTTTGTCGAAATCAAAAATTTATTTTTGCGGTTTTGGCCATGAAACCACGAAATTTCCCCACTGTGCACCGGTTGGGAATCACTGAATTGGAGTAAATTGCCCGTGAGGGCGACGGATGGGGTAGCGACGCACGGCCCACCCTGTACATAACGGCGACTTGGCTCGGACCTCGCAGCGTCGTACGTATACGTGTGTTCCCGCTGACGCTCCCGCAAAAAGCTGAACGTCAGGGGCCGTCCGGTCGGCCGCGCACGTACACGCCGCGGGGGTGATGTATGACGCGGCCACGGAAGCCGGATACCAGCGCCGATGGGCCGAGATTACCGGGGGCAGATAAGATCCTGACGATGCCACAGTCGGCCGCTCTTATCCGCCTCCTGATGGACAAGTCCGGCAATACGAGTGTTTGTTTTGTCGGCGCTATCGCGCGCCGCGGCGGCGTGAATCGCGAGGGGCGGCGGGGGGATTGAAAAGAGGGTCGGGAGCGCTGGCCACGGAAATCGGGCATGATGAATGCACCCGGGGGACATAAATTCGGGGAAGCCGCTGAGTGGACGTTTCTCTGTGGATGATTCGATGATAAGCCACCCCCCCCCCCTTGATCCCGGAAGGAGGCGCCCGGTGGAGCGAGGGCTCGATACGTATGGCGGGGAAATGTAATTGAAACGTGGCCTCGTGACGAGAAGGGAGCTCGGTATTAAAAAAAATGTCACCTGGCCGGGGGTATTTTTCAATTTGGAGCGGTCTAACTCGATATCGAGTGCAGGTATCGGATTATCGAGGGCCCCGCGCGCGGAAACTTCGACAACGAGATTAATAAGAGGGCGAAATCCTATAAGGTCCAATTTCTGGTCCGCCCTTTAGGCGAAAATTCGATTCCCCGGGTTATACAGACGTTTCCTTATTATCAAAGTGCGATATCGCTCCGCGTTGGACAAGGGTGCTTGGCACCCTTATCAGTGGTGCATCTACAGGGGGGCCCAGAGGGCCCTGGCATCCCCCAAAGAAGAGGCTTTCTAAGAAAAAAAGAAAACTGGATTTTATTCTTTAAATAAATTTTTCTAATCGCCTAATGAATTTTATTGAATTTGCATTAAAATAGTTTTATCCGTTTAATAAAGGTTAAAAAAAGCACAGGACATCACTGATGTGACTTGTGATGTTTACAAACAATATACCTCGGCTTCTCCACAGAATGAAAATTAATGAAAATTAAAAGGTTCTCCTTTGCGTCGAAGATACTCCTGTCATTAGCGCCCTTGGTATCATGTACCCCTATGCCGTGCATAGGCTGCTTAGTGCGTTCCGCTGGTCCCGATACAGACTGAAGAGATTTTTTCTGAGACTTTAATCTTATGAGATAATTATTTCATTATTTTATTATTCCTCAATTATTTTGCCATTAATTTCATGAAACCCTTAAGGTGGGAATCCTCGACGAGATTTCACATAAGATTCTTCAAAATACATCATGAAACTTAATCTCACGAGCATCTAATTTCATGAAATTAATGGAGAAATAATTAAAAAATAACAAGACAATTGTGTCGCGAGATTAAATTCTCCTGTGAGACGTTGTATTTTGGTCTCGTCGTGGATTTCCACCTGAATACGTAGTATGCGCTAGGTTGTAGGTAGGGAATAATGCTAAGGGAATCGGAAAAGGCGCATTGATCAGGCTCGCGTTGCAGAGGGTCCTGAATAAATTCAGTTTTTCATCGGACGCGTCGCCGTGGAAGCGATAGAAAGGAATTACTGGCCAGATAAAATCCTGATGATGCCAGGTCGCGCCGACTATCGTTTACTCGCTCAGCTGTCAGCGCAGGTAAGGGTCGTGGGGTAGTGTTTGATCTATCGAGATTGGCTGCGCTTCGATCGGTCAATCGGCGATCGGATGACAAACAGACGTGGTAAATAAACGGACTCTGCCGCGGACGTAAGAATCGAATGCCTGGGAACGCGGCTCAAACGAGATCTGTTTAAAAACAGTTTAAATTTCAAAACACCTTAAGCCAGCAGAAACGCACGAATCGGGTTAAAAGGCAAGCGGGCAAAGAAGCGGCAGAGGCCAGTGGGATTTGGGAGCGGTAATTGGAATGCACCGGGGGGATAAATTACTGTATGTATTCGCGCATCGAGATAACAACGATACGATCGGGCGGGAAGCGAAGAAGCATTGAAATTTCGTTGGCGCTGGACGGGACGGAAATTTTATCTCGTCCGGCCTCCTGCCGGTGCGTTTTGTTTATTTAATGACCCGGCCCGTAGCATGTAATTAAATAGCTCGCTTTTGCCCGCGCAAAACGGCCCGGGCTTTCGGGGCAAATATTAATCAAGCAAGGGAGGGGTGGTGGAGGGCGGGATGGATATTTCGTTTCGCTAACGGTTAATGCACAATTGAAAAGCGCCGTTGAATATGATATCGCGAGATACACGTAGCTATTTACAAGCACTCGCGCTTGGTGGCGTTTTTTTATTTTTTTTTATTTTATTTTATTTACAAGCACCGGGGCACGGCCAGCCAGGGCGAAAACGGTCCAGAAAGTTTGGTTTTTGGCAACCGGGGGAAACGCCCCCCTCCGACTACGCCCGCTTATTTCCTTCCCCTTTTCAGCCACTCCTGGCACTTTTCCCTGCCAACGTCCAACTTGGTCCGACCGCATATGCGCCGGGCTAGAATAGGCCAGACACATTGCATCTGTCTCGTAACGCCCCGGGGATGTATGCATACGCTCGGATACCGCCCGGGGGAATCTATAGATGGCTCTATGTCGCGATAAAAAAATCCCTGTATCGCTGTCGAGCTCGGCGAGCCGACGTCGCTCGACTTTCTCCCCCGGGGCATGTTCTAAAAATCGCGTTATATTATTGTAGTAATTCTGGCGGCTGAACATTAGAGAGCGAAAGGCCGCGGCGTCGTGGTTTCGTCTAAATTCGATCGGCTTCAGCCTTTTTGTAAATCGCGGCCGTCTGGCTAGTGGCTGGTGCGTTCCACTTGCTGGCGGCTTCGACAAGCAGCGATCTTGAAAGTTTTAAGCGGGCCCTAAGGTTGAAACGCTCGAAAAATAGACGATTTTTATGATTTTTTTACAAGAAGAGGTTGTAACATATCCTGAAAATGCTTTTGGATTTTATTGATACACTCGTTAGGGTGCAAAGAAAAGTTTTGTTTCGTGTTTTTGGTTTTGATGCACTCTGCAGGTGGCGCTGTTTGTTAGCGCACCGCTGCGAAATAGAGATGCCTGAACGGTAACCACGATTTCAGAAGATTTTAACGAACCGATTTAAGAAAACCTTGGGCCATTTGATTCGTAGCTGGACCCGCTTGCGCGTCACGTAGAAACATAATTTTTGGAACGCGCGTTCTTTTTTTATCTCCGTTTTTATGCGTAAAATTACTATCTTTTTTTTGCGGTATTTAGTTCAATTTTAGTTTGTTTTTCCCCGCGACTGTGGATAAGGCGATAGCAATTGATATCAATTGTTAAAAAACTCTTTCAAATTTTGATTTCACACGATCCTACGACTGTGTTTCGTTAGCACCGTTAGGCAGCTATTTTTGACAGCGCTGCACTAAGCGCCGCCTAGAACATGCACCAACAGCGAAAAATTGAAGCAAAAAATTTGTCTAATTATCCTAAAGAGTGTGTTAATAAAATCCAAGAAGACTTTTCACAATATGTATACGCTGTTCTTTTAAAAAATTCAAGAACATCGCCTATTTTTTCAGTGTTTTGACCGGAGTGTCCTCCTAACAGCCAGAGAGCTACTTATACGTCGCTCCATCTGAACCCGGTGCCCAGGCCAGTTAATCTGTCAGGAGGTTCGAGTAATTACACGAGGGCAGTAATTCCAGCGTTCAACTTTTCGCGTTAGCTGTAGCATTTTAATGTTCCTCCTCGAGAATCGACACGGTTAATGAGCCAGCAACTCGGCGCAGTCTGTAAATATTTCCCTCCCCCCATGCAGCCACACCTTTTCCCTAATTCCACCGTAGAAGGAAATATTACAGCATCCTACACAAAGAAACGCCGCCACCCTATGCAAAACAGGCTTGTATAATCAAAAGCACTCCCTTTTATCCCTCTCTGTCCCAGGTGACCCTGGGATCCTTAATACATCCTGGATAGCCTGGGCCGCAATTTCCACGTCGCTCTCGATCAGTAATTGAGGGGCTCACAGTGGAAAACAGGCACATGCCACATATGCATAAATTTTGTTATTATTATTTATCACGGGACAAGCCCAATTTCTATAACAACGAATAAAGTAGGGGCGAGCGGGGACAAAAGTAGCACTTTTTACATTTGGCCTAGCCTACGATTATCTTTTATAGATATCAAAATGAAAATTGTGCCTTAAGATACTATGTCTCTTGGTCTATCATTTGAGCCCAGATTCGGCTTTAAGTGATGAGTAGTTAAAAAGTTATGGTTGTCAATGAATTATGCGACGGGAGAAAATGGGGTGTAAAGTTTACGGGGTCGCTTTGTACCATTACTAGAAACGGCAAATTTTTTACATTACTGTTATTATTAACTAGCGTCCCCCGTGTCGGCTTTCCCCGAGATATTAGCGTAACTGCTTCATTTTTATTAGAATTAATATATTTTAAGGATTAATAATATAGATTATAGATAATATAAATTAAGTATTTTTTTTAAAAAAAAAGGTTAATTTCTTCATAATATTTTGGAACAGATAATATTCTCTCCTTTGGGAGATTTACTTTTCCTCCAGCGCAACATATACCAGGCGCTTCTTCCATGTTAACAACGCGTTTTTGAGACACGCTACATGACCCATGTCCGTCCTAGAGTATCCAGGAGTAACGCGTTAAAATTTCAGGGAGATCGGTTCAATAGGTATTGCGTTTTGCGCGAACATAAAACAGTACAATAAAAGAGACACTATACACATGTAGCTGTGTAAAGCAAACGTTTTGGAAATGTTTGTGGAAGGGGGCAGAAGGCGTGTTACTTTCATGACGCCGTTAGGTATAAGAAAAACAAGACATTTCGAACGGTAAAAAATTAAACATTGCACGTTAGTTCATACTCTCTTATTTACGACCAAAAACCCCAACACTCGTTGTAAATTACATTTTTAATCATCTGGAAATATATATACATTTTTAAAACCTCATCTGCCTGTCTCAGCAATCACACTAATTTTTAAATAAACGCTGGGATTTAATACAATTACAATTTCGTACCACATTTCCCATGAAAATGATTTCTCAGCTAAAATGTCACAATAGCTGGCATTCACCGTTTAATTCAAGTACCATTTAAAATAATTACAATTTCGCGCGGCATTCCCTACGAAAACAAATTATCCTTCAACTTTCCTCTAAAATCATAAAACGCCACCACGTGCCTATTTCCCCCCGGGGCCCTTCAATTTTCGCCATTCCCGGCTGCAAAGGGAGAGCCAGCCCCTCCCTGCGACATCCCTACACCGAAGGGTAGCGCTCGGTCCGATCGCTTATTCGCGGAATATCGCCACTTTTTCCTGGCACCTATCCGTGGCCGATCGAAAGGGCGCGCATTCACCGGCAATGCCTATCTCGCGGCCACGCGAGCCTATGGACTCTGTCGAGTATTCCCGAGCGGATTGAATGGCCTGGATAGCTGTTGGGTCCGCTATGCGAGCCATTGAATGGGAGGGCAGCCCCGGCGAGCCTGGATTTTCCGAACCGAGCCACGGACCAAAGACAAAACGAACGAGGGTGGACAATGGCCACCGACGGGCAGCTCCGGCTACGTGGATTCGGTATCCAGGAAGCAGCCGAGAGGCGGCGTCGATCGCTCGGTGCAAGAAAAACGGGGCTGTAATTAAGCAACAGGTGTGTGCAGCTTCTTCGCTTGCAATTTATTAGGGGGCCATCGATGGGGGACGTTCTATGCGCGGTTCCATTGAATTTTTAAACCCAACCAGCCCTTGCTCCGGGTAAGCTGGGTTAGCCAGGTAACGGGGCTCTCGGAGGAGCAACGCCGTCGTCGATCGACCGAATGGCGAACTGGCAATTGATTGGGAAAAGGGTGGCGGGGCCCCGTGATCAATAACGCGGAAAGAGTATGCCGCTTGCCAACCGAGTGGCTAAAGGTGACTTTAACGTCGTTCCCCTCCGATCCACCTCGGCCCTCCTCCTCCCCGGAACGATTTCGTGACCCTATTTCGCGAAGATTAAAGGACAGAGAGATGGTAAATGTTAATGGAACAGAATTGAAACGGGGAAGGCCTGCCGGTTTTTCCGTTCCGCTTCCTTTGCCCGCTGCCTTGGCTTCCGGCGGAGAATTTCAATGCGGAGGCGGGCGACATGGAAATTAACAGGCTCTTATCGTTACACACCGTCGCTGGGAATAACGATGCGGATCTGGTACGTACCGGGTGTCTCGAGGGAGCATGGGAGTATTTGTACTCCGAGTGTGTTAGGTAGTCTTGGGAAAAGATGCTGGGTGGAGGGGATCTGGTGAGCTACTTGAGGAACACTTGAATGGTGCTCGACAGCTGCTTTGGGTGTAGAGTTGACAAGAGGTGCAAAACGGTACTTTCAGCGATGGCGATCTTTAAAATACAATTTCGAATGAAATATTACAAGCTGCACTATAAATGCTTTAAAGGGCCATTCTACTTTGTCGGTCGAGCAAGTGGGTTGTTTTCGGGAGTTTTTTTTTTCGAAGAACCAAAAACGAACGAACATTTGAACGAATTTTTTAAAAAAATCTGATGATTCACTATTGCGTATCCAAACGAAGCTAAAAGAGTTGCATTCTTAGTCCCAGACGTTCTAATATTTAGGGCCTCGTGCCTAGCGGAGAGAAACGCATATAACGACTCGTGTATTCAAAAGTACACCAATTACATCCCCATTTACCATCCACTCGATGTCCCCCCCCCCCTCCACCCTCGCAGCGCAACCCCCGTAAACAGCGGAACAAGGAGGCCCAATTGCTGTCTAATTAGAGCGATCACTGGCGCGACGACGAGCCGGGGATGGCGAAGGAGGCCAGGGTGCACGGTCAATTTCCACGCCACCGGAATTTCGATGCGTTGCAATGGCGCATAGAGCCGAACTGGAGCGAAATGGGCGTTCGGTTGTTACTCGAAATCCTTCTTTTCCCCCTGGCCCGGGAGCATAACGATCAGTACCCATGGAACTGTGGAAATCGTCGATCCTCGAACCTGCCTGGCCTATTCTTGGCCGACGGTTCGCCGGCCCCAATTTCGCATCGATGAGAACGACCTAAGGGGACGAGCAGGAGAAAGGGGCAGGTTCGAAGGAGGCCAGAGCAGTAGGGGGTGGTGGCGAGACGGGCCGATCCACCGCGAAGAGGTCCTCTCAATCTGCCAGTCGATTTTCCCGTGCACCGACCCAATTTCTCTGCCCGTGCGGGCAATTTAACTCGCGTCCACCCCTCCGCGCTGCATCGCCCCTTTTTTTTCACCCACGAATAACGGTCGAAACTGATTTTTCCAAGCGTCCCAAGACATCGCCACTCTTCGTCCTACCTCTCGACCGCCATCTTGCCTCCGCCCGCGATCCAAAGCAGAATCGGGCAGCAGCAGGATATTTATAAGAGCCGCTGCCCCCACCGGGGGATGTTTGCGGGCAATTCATTGGGAATTCCCGACAACAGCAAGCGTACCGCGGGTGGTTTTATTGTCGGCCGTTTCGCGACCGTCGTTCTTTGCCCGTTCCCCACGCGGCTTGCATTCATAATTCCTCATGGGCGATTTAGAAAATCGCCCCTATCTGAAATATCTGCCCCTACTCCCCCGAGCACCCGGCGGTGTCATCCTCGTCCTCCTCTAACCGGTGCATATCTAGAGACGCGGCAGTATATGTAGTTGTGTAATCTTAAGCGCAGTTGGAAAGCATCTTTATGTACTTGTAGCTCATTTTGATTTCGCATCTTTTTTGTTTATATATGCTAATTATTATTATCTTCTATTCTTTTGTGATTTATTTGATTTCATGTACTTGGCGTAATTTTTTTACTTTCAAGTTTTTTATGGGGATCCAATGGACCGTGCGCCGCGTAACTCACCCCCTCCGCAGTCCTGGCGACACTCCGTACATCGTGTAGCGTATATTCGAAAGCGCACCAGCTTCCCCAGCAGCCCGAATTACCATATTCCACTCGGATCGTACGTGTACCCGGGCCCCGTCTTTGGCCCAGATTCCCCCGGCCGTGGACTTAATAAACAGAAGAGCCTTTAGCGACACGCGTACGAGACGCGAACCTCCTCTCTCTCCGTTTCTGAGATTTCTGCCTCGTGCACCTCCCGTCTACTACCACCCTTCTCTTTATCATTGGCAGAGATTAGATGCGGGGTGAATCCAGATAGCCGGTACACCGGAATTTGTTCCTGCGAAACGGGCGAAGGTAGTGGTAGGTAGGTAGTCTTCCTGTGGAGATAAATATGGGCGGCTGAATGGGAGGATTTAGCATAATCCAGGCGTTCTCCGCCTTAATAAGTCGACATTGGCGCTCGTAATAGCGATAGTAATAGTCCTTTGCTACACGCTCGAAGATTGCCGGGCTGTGAGTCGTCAGTTTAGTTTATTGTGGGCTTGTAAATTTAAACAAGGAAGATAATCATCGGTATTGTAGAAATACGGTGGTTTTGTAATGCCTATACGTTTCGGGAGCGGCGGAAAAAATTCTTGGGGGCGACGGGATTCGAACCCGTGATCTTGCGGATTCCTCGGCGTACTGGTCAGGCGTCTAACCAACTCCACCAAAGCCGGCTCTTCGAGGTCTATTATTCCGGGATCCCTTTTATGCTGTGGTAAATATTTTCGTGCTGGACGGTGGATCTGAGAATGCGATCGGTAAAAGACTACAGATTATGATGCGTGAACTGAACAAAGTAATAATGAAAGAGGAAAAGCAAATAACTACGACGCGCGTGGATCGGTAACTAAACATATGTCGATAAGATCGTTACCAATTGGCAATTTCGCGCTCGGCGTAGGTAATTCAGGGTTCGCCAAAAGAAATACACTAAAGAGGGTGAGACTGGATATGAAAAGCCTGTTTGAGCGACAAATTTAACGCGGGGCTTCCTGATCCCACAGTATGAGAATTCGATTGTAAGTGAAGCAATGCAATGTCGAAGAAGCTGCACTGTTTAAAGCTTTTGCAGCGCTGTTTTTCGTGTCCATCCTGATGCTACTATATCTGTTGACGGTGTTGACTTTTCAGGGTGAGGGGGCATGTTGATGTGTCGGCGGTTGCTGCTGATCGCAGCCGCGATCACGGCCTCGATCGAGGCTGGCTCCGCTAGTTACCATCCTGGGATCTCCTCCGACTACTCAGGCTACCCTGGTTTCGCGGCCTACTCGGCCCTGACGGCGTCCAAGTCCTCGTCGGGCGCGACCACCACGCCGGCAACCAGCTTGGACAATGCGCTCATCTGCAGGTACCAACATGCTTCCTCGACTCTCACCAAAAAGTACCATTTCCAATTCCCAGCAAACTCTGCCGCTCGGAGAATTGATAGGAATCTGAAGTTCCTTGCTCTCGTTTCACCCGGTTCGTTTCCCACCTGCAATGCCCGCTGGGGATAGGATTAAATCCCCTGATCCGAGGTCGTTATAGTTTCGAGCGGCGCCGGTCCCCTTTCAGCCGTGACGTGTGTTCGGGTGAAGTGGCTGCATGGGGAGGCTGGAGAGGGTGTCGCAGGTTTTACTCGCGTTTTCTATTTGCAGACCATCCGAGTACCTGTGCGGCACCGGGAGCTGCGTCGCCCAGGACAAGTACTGCGATGGCGAGAACGACTGCGGCGACAAGTCCGACGAGCCGATGTATTGCAGCCGTGAGTACCACCGGCCATGTTTCGTCCATCCCTCTGGGGAAGCTTGACTTACGACGTCTACCGGTGACTTAACTCCCTCGTTCAATTTTGATACTTAACTGCGTCCGTTTTATTGGCTACCCCCCGTTTCTCTGACACACAACCCCGAGTCATGCGAGAGAGCCGTGAGGGACCGTTTACGTGGGCTTTCAGCGTGTAACAGAACCTTGTACGGGGACGTCGGTCGGACCTACAGGGTGGAGGTACGACGGCCGAGGGAGGATCGGCTGCCGTTCTTGTGTCACCTCAACTTCACGGCGGCTGGCGCTGATCTGGGGGACCTAGTTCAGGTGGGGTCAGAAAGGGGAGCCTGTCCCTACGTAGAGTATAGAGAAGTATAGTCCCTGATAGCCAGATCTGAGCAGCAGAATCTGACATCAGAATCTGACATCAGAACCGTAGTCGTCTGTGTCCGCGGATGGCTGCGTTCTGAGGTGCAGAGCCTGATGTCAGTGCCTGATGTCAGATCGACAGCAGATTCTGCCGTCTGCTACGGTTCTGACGTCAGACTCTGCGCTCTCATGCCAGAGCCAGACCCTGCTACCAATCTGATGTCAGACCGGAGACAGATGGTTATCAGGGGTATCTTAAGGGGTGAGATACCCTTGACAGCTCGGAAAATAGGGTCATTTTTATGATTTTTTTTCACATGAAGAACCTTCATACTTAAAAATCAAAATATGCACCTTGTCGTGTATAAATTAAGCTGTGTTCTCTTCAAAAAGAAATTTGATATCCTAAGAAATGGTCCCATAGCAGCCCCTTATCCCAGGAAGTGGAAAGAGTCCGTCACCACTCGGACGGAAGGAATCCGACAGCTTTCCTTGATTCTCCTAGTCTCTCCTGTCCTAGAACATGCACATATCATGTGGTTTACCTTGCTACCTTTTCTTTGGGGTTGCTTTGAATTACCTGGCTCTGTACGAGACGATTAATTGCGCAGCATGGAGTCTCCACAAGGGTTCTCGTTACAAAAATGAATAAAAGAAGCTTCGTGTTACCACCGAGGAACTTCTTGCAACGGGATAGCAGTTTCCGGCCAAGCTGCGTCAGAAGTTGCGCAATTTTTTAGTCGGGACACTACCGCGTTTAATCATTGCGGCGATCGAATAGTTTTGCGGGAAAGTTATTCCCCTCGCCGCGGTACGTTACGTAGTTTGCTTAACTCTTGGATACTGGCCCGCTATTGCCGTCCGCCATTGTTCGTTTACTTGGCCGCAACTTCGCCTTCGGGGATGCTGAGCCCCTTGTACACGGGGCTGGAGAGTAAAGTAACAGATTACTGGGTTTGCGTGAACATTTATTACAGGAGCATCGGGTGTTAAGTACACTGCCCCCCTTCTCTGTGTACCCTACCCAACAAAAGGGATCCCTGGAAAGCACTTACCACCCTGAAATCCGCACCCTTACAGCTGACTTTCGACACGTTCACCGTCGGTCGCTTCCTGTCCTTCACGTCAGAGGGATGCCCGGACGGTTACATGACCATCCACGAGGAAGCTCGTCCACCGACGGGTGGGCAGTGGTGCGGCAGCGCCTGGGGATACACCGTGTACTACAGCGAGACGCCCTCCATCAACCTGACCCTGTATCTGCTGCGACTGTCCGAGCAGGTGAGGAGAACGACCCCTCGTTAGTCGAGTGACGAACCCTCCGCCATTGAACAAGCGCCGCGATGTTTGCAGGGTATCGGCTACAACTTCGACTTCAACCTGTCGTACAAGTTCCTGAGACGCAGCGAGGCCCACCTCCGGTACGGAAACAGTAGCCTGTCCACGTGGCGGGGTGAGCTGGTAAACGGTACCTACTGCGACCGCGTGCTCACCAAGTGCGACTCGCGGGCCTGCCGGCTCCAGTCGCCCAATTACCCTGGGATTTACCCCAGAAACGTCACCTGCTACTACAGGGTGGAGCAGAACAGGGCACCGCCTGGATACCGGGCCCTGCTAGCCGTGAGTCAGAGGAACAGCCACAAGATACACATCAAGGACCAGGTCGTCAAGTACGACGGCAGCCAGAGGATACTGAAGTACATCACTTTTGTTGATCCTGTACTCCTTCCAATCACACAGTTCGACAAAATTTGACTTCTTTCGGACTTGTAACATTCAATAGCCGTTTCTTATAGGTTTTCGTGCCCTGATAACGAATCCGCAAACCGTTTGTCGCCATCACCCTCAGTTTTTGAGAAATTCGATTTTGAAAAAAAACTGCAAATTTTCAACTTTGAACACCCTTTGTGTCGAAACGGTAATACTTATTCGGTTGCTCGTTATGTCAAATTATTCTATGAACTCTCCCGAATACAACAATATAAGTTATTATTTCATTATGAACATTTAAATATGTTTAAACATCGATCAAAGAGAAAAGGACACCCGAAATGCACCCATTCTTGAAGATATCTTTCAATTTATTTCAAAAACTAGGGGTCTAAGAGAAAATCTGACTATTCCACGCGATTTAGCAGACATTTTTCCATCGGAAAGCATCAACAGAAGTGGTTAGTCACGTTTTGTTTTCAACACAGAAGCGAAATAGTTTGGCAAAATGCGCGGCGCCGACAGGGGTAGTCAACGGCGCACAGTGGTTCCAAAGTGCCTTTTTGTCGGCAAAATTCCGTATCTCCGTCAATTCTCAATGGCTGTTCACAGATGGCTGTCGAACTGTGTCATTGATTAAGTTACCTAAGTTGTAGACGAATTTTCTTTTCTTCTTCTGAGTGTTTAAAAGACTGCTGGGCCACCCTTAGGTGTTCCCCAATATGTTTAGAAACTAATCATTGGATCCCCAGAAGTTTAAACCCTCGAGGGCGTTCCTATCTACAGTGTTTGCTTCATCCCTCAGAGTTTGGGATCAGTGCAACGTGGTGCAGGATTACTTGACGGTGTATGACGGTGGCTCCACCTCGGACAAGGTGTTGGTCAGGCTGTGCGGAGGGGACGCTGTGCCGGACATCGTCAGCAGCCACAACACGATGCTCCTAGAGTTCCACACGTCCCCGTATGATAATCCGTCTCACCCCGTTCCGTTGTCGTTCTTGCCGGGCTTCGAGCTCGAGGTCCAGGTAATTTCCAGTCGAGCTTCATAGTACCCTAATCGTGACGGAAGCCTTTTCTGGTGCCCCACCAAGCTCCAGCCGCAAGTGATCCAGCGTGAACTGGCTTGCAGGTGCTGTTCGTGGACGAGAAGTCCCGTAGCTTCGTGAAGGAGAATCACAACTGCGACTTTTATATATCCAGCGACGAGAGCTCGTCCGGGGTGCTGGAGAACCCGAAGCACTCGTTGCCCCCGAACACCACCTGCCGCTACCACTTCCAAGGCAAGCCGAACGAGATCGTCTGGTTGTCTTTCGTCAAGTATTACGCGGCCAGTGTCGATGCCCCGGCTGGAATCGACGTTGCGTCCGACTGCAACGCGAAGCTGCTCATCTGGGACGGCGACCACACGCTGGACAAGTTGATCTCTGCGCGCAAGGTGAGGATTCCCCTGTTCTTCTTGCCAGCTAGATCAGCTCCCACTCTAGGGACATTTGGGATTGAAAGCACTGCTGTTTTGACTCGTAGAACATTAGTCTGATGGGGCAGTTCTGCAAGGACGACACCCCCAGGCTGTGCGACCACAGCCTGCTGCGGAACGGAAGCCGCCACGCCAGACCCTGTAGCCTCGGCGAGAGCTACGTGTCGACCGGCAAGGACCTCACCCTCGAGCACATCCTGCGCCAAGGGAGCGCCCTCTACCCGATAAGCTTCGTACTCCGTTATGAGTTCGTGCACGAGGCGGTGTCCTGCAACCACGTATTCGGTGCCGCGTCCACCTCATCCACGTCTTCCACATCCTCTTTGTCCTCCTCGTCCTCGTCCCCCTCCGGCAGGGTGGGCAAGTTCGCGTCGCCGAAAAGTGTGTTCTTCTACGGACGCGGTGGTGCGCAGAACGTTAGCTGTGTGTATCGTTTCGAGGCCGAGCCGGACCACAGGATAGAACTCTCTGTGACGAGAGCCTCGTTCGGGGAAAAGGGATGCTCCTCGTACGTAGACCCTCTGGTCAATCGGTGGACCTGCGACCGTCGGATCGGCGAATCTGCGAGGCTCGGCGCCGCGGAGCTCGTGGTCGCTGAGTATCCCTGGCAGGGCGTGGAGTTGGTACGCTTCTTTCGTGCTGTAATTCGTACGCAGCGCCATCGTGCGGCTCTGTTTGTAGTTTTTTTTTCCATCGGGTGGCGCTACTAATCAAACAATTTTGAGCTACATTATGTCAAGCTTGTACTATCGGTGGTACATGCCGTCGTGAATGGTTTACCGCAGTCTAATTTGCATGCAATGTTCAGGTCCGCGACTGCCTCTGCTCGAACGTGAGCGAAAGGATCACCCTGCGAACACTGACGTCCAACGTGGTGGAGGTTCGGTTCGCGGTTACGCTGATGAACGTCACCCAGGACTACAGGGATTTCTTCTTCGAGGGGGAGTACCGTTTCGTCGCCCTGGGAACTGAGGCGAGCGAGCAGGCCTGCTCGACGAAGCTCGAGGAGCGACGGTTGCGCGGGACCAGCGGCGAGATCTCCCTCAGGAGCCCCCTTCCGCGGATTATTCCCGGCGTGGCGGCCGTCGAAGAGATCCTGACCAATACCGAGGACCTGACCGCCACGCAGTGCGTGAACGAGCCCTGGCTGATCGAGCCAGAGGACGCGCGGATCAATTTCCTGTACCTAAGGACCGCCGGGTACAGCATCACGCTGGACAATGTCGAGGAGTGCGCGACGCTGAATAGAATCATCGTCTACTCGGCGTCCAACACGAAGGAGCGTAGCGTAATTTGCCCCGAGGGGGGCGTCGACACTGCCAGAACAGTGGACTTCTTCTCCGGTGGCTGGAACTATAGCGCCGTGAACGCTACCGTGGCTATGGCGCAGCATTCGCGAAGCTTCATCGTCGAGTTCCTCCAGAGGGAGCCTGGGTTCTATGCTGTCACGTGGATAGCCATTTCCAAGCGGTCCCCTAGCCCAAGCGTGGGTCCCAATATCTTTACGATACTGCCACAGGAGGAGTGCCCTTACAGGTGAAGCAGAGTTTATTCCATAACCTCTTCTCGTATGCCTCTGTTTCTCAGCAACACCTATCATCTTCTGTTTCAAGGTGTCCAGAGATTCAGGCCTGCATAAGCTCGGTGTTATGGTGCGACGGTATCCGTCACTGTCCTTCCGGCTTCGACGAGGAGGAAGCCAACTGCTCGTACCGCTTTGGCGTGACGCTGCTCTACGTAGCAGTGGGCGCCGGCGCCCTGGGCATATTCCTGATCCTGCTGCTCGCCACTGGCTGCCTCAAGTACTGCCTCTACCGACACAAGGCCCGCAAGAAGAAGAAGAACGTGGCCCTGAACGTGAACCATCTCCACGTAAACCATACCCACCACAACAATGGACTAACCGGGAGCCGTTTGAGCGGACGCTACAACCTCGCCACGCCCCAGGAGATGTACCTAGAGAACTACGGGAAGGACAGTATTTGTTGACAATACGCCATCGCCGACATCGAGACCACCGTGTGAATAATGCAGGATTTTTAATTACGCCTACCTCGCTGGCCTCTGGATTCCCCCCGCGTAAAAACAGAAAGGAAAAACAAAAGAAGACGGGACGGGCAGGCGACGAGTGGTCGAACGCTACTCTATCGCCGAGGCGCGCACGCGCAGAGAACATATACGCAATAATCTCGTATTAAACTCCGTAGACCAATTCGAAGGCATTTATAACGAGCAGGAAGTTTTCCAGAGCACGATCCGCGCTCTGTCCAACCGTCGTTCGGTCCTATCGAGCTCGTTAACGGCGGGAACTTTTAAATTCGAACTGGAACGCGCGAACATTCAAATCCCGCGGAGACGCGTCGACAGGTTGGACAGAGGGCGGATCGAAACGGAAGGATGATGAGCGATTACTCCAACGCCCCGTGTGTATGGTTTCCACGATGACACCGTCGCGGTATCACAGTAGCTCTAGGGACACACGTTTTAGGTTAATGGCGACGCGTGGCGTTCGAACGGGAAGCGCGAAAGTTTCTATGTTAACGAGGGAGGGGAGAAGCGAACGTAAGTATATGCTTTTAAAAAGAAACGAAGTAGGACTCGTAATTCGCATTGGGAGGAGATTTTTATCAGGGTCGGTTGCCGAGGGAGAGTGCCAGGAAACGTCCACGACGCGAGACGACGCAGAGATTTGAATTTGGCGGGAGAAAGAGGGGAACATTGGGGGAGAAACTACTGTGATTCATTCGAAACGAGAGGAATACGAGGTTTCCAAAGAAACGCCTGATCACGTATCACTGAAAACACGTAAAAAAAAGAGGGAGGAAACTTTAAAAAGAAAAAAAAAAACAGGAAAAGATGATTTTGATCGATATTTGCCGTGTTTTTAAAGTCCGTTTTACTCTATATAATTTTATAATTATCGTGTTGATATGCGATTTACCCTAAGGATCATCACGACCAAGAAATCGAATCAAGCAATTGTCGCGTGATAACCGACCCTCCCGTTCCATCTTATCAGAATCGATCGGTGTGTAAATCTGCGTCGATCCGTCGATAATTCCATCGTTTTTTGTAAAGAGACGCGCAGCCACCAGAATCGGTAACGCGGGTGTGTAGAGGACGCTCTTACCGATCCTGTGATCTCGTGTCGACCCGCTCGAGTTTCATCCGAACTCCGACGAACGTCCAAATGATCGAAATGATCTACGCCCCCGCGTTCACCGCGATCCTAACCTATCCAGATTTCATAAGTACCATACACCTTATCGAAGGCGATATAACATATAGTTAAATCACGAAAACACATGTAACCTAGGTTTGATATCGATGCGCGAGGCTTGTGACCGGGATGTAGAGATCGATGTATAGTTGATTATCGTTTAAAACGAGCGCGAAAGAGGAGCGACGAGAGTGGGAAAGGCAGAAATGACACAACGCATACATTGTAACCCTGTTCCGAGAAAGTGTTAACTACTAAAGGCCATCGTCTCACATACACACACTCAACATGCTCACACATACGTCACTGGGGCGGACACCCGCATACACACACATCCGTACATACATACAAAACACACACGTATGGTAAAGAAGCGCGTATTACTTACGTCTGTATGCTGTGATAGAAGTAAGCGTATCAACAATCGGAAATAAATCTCTCGCGTGAAATTCGATCTCGATCGTGTGCACCCACCGAGTCTCCCCAATCGATATTGCTCCTGTATCTCTTTCTTTTCTAATCGATCCTGTAATTACCGACTGATGTATACCTGTTCTCGTTATGAAAAAGGATTCTCTAAGGAGCTGGTAGAAAAAACATTTCATTTCATGTTTCCAGTTTACTTGTACGACCCAGAAGCGCATTGCCCCGTGCGCGATTCAGAAATCTGTTGACACACCGTGGTATGGAGTGGAAAACCTTTCCATTCAAAGATCACAGAGATTTCATTATTCAGCCCCTCTTTCCAGTCAACCTTCGAAACTAACGAGGTACATTCAGTTCCTTGGGCCTTCGCTCTTATTTACCCTTAGGTTAGTATATATATATATATATATATATGTATCCACTTCGGAGAAAGGATGCACTTTTGAAATCTAAATGTCGGTCAGCCATGAATATTGCATAACGTGAATGAGACGTTCGATGTGGGTCAGCGGGGGACCTTTTTAGCAACGATTTCTACAACTTTATTGAGAGTTCCCCTTTTGAATCGTTTCTTCTTTTGGGAACCATATCTCGTCCTGGGATCTTGAAGCCTCGTTTTAACTCTAAGTCTCGCCTTTGACAAGGATTTATTTTGGAATTCTTTCAAAGGGGTCGTTCTTTCATAAGAACCAACTCTATTTCCGTAAATAAGGGCGATCAGGTCGCGTGAAGTTTTACTTTTTTTACCTTACGGTGATAATTTCGATTACCGTTAATTTGCGATGATAAATGGTAAAAAGGTGGTTTTTAGATTCACGCGCAGACGCAGGATGTCGCTGTGTGACATAATCAACCAGCAATCTATCTAGCTCAGGCTCATGAAAATACAAGAGGAAGCGATAGAATCCTAAATAAACGACGACGGTGTGTAGTTTCAGGTACGCTGGTTAATCAGCAAAATAGAATATGGATGCGCGAAGCCCAGTGGTCACCGAGAGGCGTCCATTCTCAGTCCATCCATATTCTGGTCGTAATTTAAGTTCGTCAATCGGATCCCCTGTTCCGTGGCCATTTGCTTTGTCTCCCGACTTCCGTTGATTTCGAATGGATGTTGGCCCGGGCACTTGAACGCCGCTGAATTCGATCGAGTCGTTGACAACCGCGAATTAAAATATTCTAATGAATTTCAACCTTATCGGCGATTACGTGGGACGGGTGTAATCGATCCGATTCGTGTGATCAATGTGAAAAAGTATATTAACAAACGTTCTTATAATACAACAACGACGATTCGATGCCAGACCGTACCGCAGCGGTAGCAGTGCAACTCGATGAAGAGGAATGACTGTATCGGCTATGTCGATTCGAACATGCCGATGCCCAATAGTAAATTTCTTCGAGAGAAATGCAGCGCGAGCACGGGCGTATTCTTCGTCGCGAATGTCCTAAGCAGATAGGCTTCAGCATTCGTCTTCACGTCCGGATTGTGCGACACGTTCACGTCCTCCAAGCTCATCTCTTCCGCGAGCTTTGTGAAGTCCCACAATTTGATGGTAGAGTCCAACGATCCTGCGAAGCGAAGACAGCATGAAGGCAGTCGATATGAAATTATAGCGCGAAGGAGACAGAATAGCGAAACGCTAACCAGAGACCAGTATATTCCCGTCCCTGCTGAACGACAAACAGTGAATCGTGCCAGTATGGTTAGTCAGGGCGGCGACAAGATGGCCGTGGGCCAGATCCCACACCAGGACACGGTGGTCCGCCCCAGCTGATGCCAGGAAACGACCTTCCGCGGAAAATGCGAGGGAGTAGATCGGCGCTTTGTGACCGGTCATCAATCTGACTTGGCTGCCGGACACGCAGTCCCACAGTCTCACGGTCATGTCGCTGGAGCCAGTCGCCACGTAATTGGAATTCGGATGAAACTGTACCACCTGTAACGAGGTCGTGATCCCGTGAGAGATCGCGGTAAATCGGTGATTCAAGGGAACTTACGTCCACGTCCGAGTAATGACCAGCGAATATGCGAAGAGGCTGGTGGGAGTCGGTCGCCCAGAGTCTGGCGGTCTTGTCGTGGGAAGACGTCGCGAAGTAATACCCATGGGGCGAGAATCTGACGCACCAGACTGGGAACAAGTGCCCTTTGTAGCACACGACACACGTCCACGTGTGCAGAGACCACAGTCTGACTGTAATGCAGCGTAAGGTGACACACTGTTATCAAGTACAATTCGCAGAGACTTCAGCCAGCGCGGTGGTGTACCTGTGCTGTCTTCCGAGGACGAGAGAAGAAGGTTTCTGTCTGGGCTGAATGACATACTGTACACGGGACCGTTATGCCCGAACAGGGACCTCGACGATTCCGCTGTACGATCGTCCATCATCCTCACCAATACGTCATCTGTCGCATCATGATACAAATTCATTCCCCGCCACGTTAATCCCATTGTATTAGTATTTAGTACTACTCTCCCAAGGAACCAAGTTTCAATGCACGTGAATCATAAACGTTTAGCGTATTTCGCCGTGTCTTCGTCGTTCGAAAGTTAACAACCACTACCTGCTTCCCTATCGATGTCCTGCAATTGTTCACCAGTCTTCATCAGTCTTAATTTCTGTGGAACCAAGCTCCACACTCTTATACAAGAATCACCGAATCCGATAGCCAGTAAGCTCGAGTCCTCCGCTACCTCGGCCGCTGTCACACTAAGTCTCGCGTTACATATGTGCTGATTTCGATAGAATAGTAAAACTCTCTCTGTGGACTTACGTGTGAACCGCGTTCAGAAGCGTGTAGAAGCATATGGATGGCAGAGTGTCTGGACCGAGTACGACGCGCTTGGATGCTTCCCTCAGAGCTTTCACCTTCTCCAATTTATCGGCGTCCTTTCTGTAATCAAACAAGTTACATTGGGTGAGATGTAAACGAGGCGGAAGCGAGCTTGTCTAGATGGTTCTTTACAAGTTGGGTAAAGGCATTCTTCCAACGGGCGGCGCGTTTGGATCCGACTTGGTTTTCTTAGAAAATAAGGGATCCTTTTTCGACTTCTTCTTCTTTGGTTTATCTCCATCTGCGCCCCCGGTGTCGTCCTCCTCCTCTTCGGTTGGAGGTATACACTGGATGTCCGGCTCCTTTAGAAGTCCGTAATACACTTTCGCCTTATTGTCTGAAATTGAGATCGCATTTTACATCGGTACTCTCATTCTCTTGAATTCAGAGATTCCACGGGGTGCCTTCTACCTTGCCTCGTCGCCTCGCCGACGACTGCGCCCGACGTAGCATCGATTTGCTGCTTATTCCTCGCCACTCCTTCGTACATATCAAAATACAGGTGTTCTTGTATAATATTCAGCAACACGCTGTGTTTCTTCTCTTGCAAATGCCGCTTTAGAATCGAAAGGGTGTCCCTTGACATTCTGATGATAAACTGATTGGATCTGCAAAACATTTTACGTAACGCAAAGCCTCGCTACGGCCAGAAATCATACAGGAATAAGTCACACACTTAAAGGTATCGGTCAATTCGTTCCCCGCCATTTGCTCCCGTCTAGTAACGTTGGACAATCTTTTCAGATCGTTTTGATAATATTCTTCCAGAATCCCGCCGAACTTTTCTACGAGCTGCTTCGCTTCCTCCGAGTGATTGTTGTAGACCAGCTCGAGGTACATGTGTACCAAAACTGGGTACAGTATCGTACCCAATTCGTGCTATTTTCGGTAACAAAGATACTTCATAAGAATCGTAGAAATAACATAGGCTTTCCTCTTTCGCAGCTCTCGCACGCAGCTACTTACCTTGTAGATATCCAAGGAGCCCTCCACGAACTTCTTCAACTCGCTGTACGCTTTCTCGTACAGCGCAGGATCTCCCTCGCTCTTGTACGCGGAGAGTACGCTGTTGACTTCGGAATCGGTTTGTTGAGCATCCTCCGGAGAAATGTCTGTCAAGTTGGCTTCCTTCTTGAACAGCTCCTCCGTGCTCTAGAAGGTTGATACGTAGCTAGCAATCGGCATATTATGCTTCTATGCACCATAGCAATACACATTACAGAGAGGATGCATAGGCGGTGAATTATTTCCAGGCCAACGCTCAATGTTTATGTAAACTTCTCAGGTTAGAAGATTCTTCTATAACGAAATCCTCCGCGACATACCTTCAGATTATACTTCCTGAGCAGCTGCAGAACCGCGAGCATGGTACTTTTATCTGTCTCCATTTTTCTTCAAGTTATTCTGTCAAGAAAGCGAAATATTTGTTAACAAACAAAACGCACAGAGAACATACATCAACTCCTCTGTCCGAACGCGCACGTAGGCGCGTGTGTACAATATATCGTGCTGCACTTGCCCGCGATTAAAGGCGGGGGCGCTGTCGGCGCGCGGCGTTGCATCGGCGCAATTATGCGCATGCAACACTGTGCAACACGCAATCACATTTATTGCTTTCTTCTTCTTTGTTTATTTAGATACTTTTTTTATCCAAATTTAATATTTAACTTAATCAGGGCCGGCGCGAGGCGGGCTCCTCGCGCTCCCCGCGACGCGGCTTCGCGCTTTAAAAGGCCTCGCGGTCCGCGACAAGCTCATCGTAAATTTATTATTGTAAAATTTAGAAGTACAATATAAATACGTTTTTGTTTTGGCTCCGCACAATTTTGGAACCCGGCCCCGCAAAAGTTCACGCCGGCTATGAACCTAATCCGATTCATAAAAATATCGATGGCATAACACAAAATACCAAAAGTCATTTTTCTCAGGACCATCTTTTGACCAGATACGCGTACTTGAATTAACGCGGCAGATTAGCAATCTCTTCTGGACTCATCGGAGGTTGGTCATTGAAACACGTAATTGCTCTACGTCGGAATATTCAGTTTATTTCCACCATATACAATGAGCATTATTAAAATAGAATTTGTATATTCAGATCCATATAGAACATCTATAGAATATTAATGTAGGTAAATGTCACATATAAAGTGTGTGAATATATAACAATATAAAATAGAAAGTATAGTATAAGAGAATCGTTCAGGCCGTATTTCTCACGTCGGCACCGTAAATTCGTCAATAATTCATCTACATGCTCAGCTCATAACCTTAATGGAATACTTTCCTGTAAACATCTGAGTGAAGGCAGAGATTCAATCTAAAACACGTACAAAGCTTCAGATCTTTAGCAAGAACCGCGTAGAAACTATCTTGCGTAGGAACATTGTACTCGTGGAGCTTTAACACGAGCCACGCATCACTGGCATTCGCGACATATCCATGAACAAATCAGCAATAAATAGGGCTGCAAACGTTGAAGCTTGAAGATTGTCCATTAAATGCGACGAGGGAGATTGTTAACCCAGATTCTTAAGAAACCAGAACCAGAAGGCATTTCTTATAGTGGCCGCAGCAATCGCCCTGAGAAAAGATTCCATCGTTAGAGTACATTCTCACTTGTTTACACGCGAGTTGTCTTTCGTCAAGCATTACTAACGTATATAAAGTCCTCCAAGGATTCGTTGTACTGTTGCTTGAATGCTTCCTTTATCTCTCCCATGTCCACCTCGCTACGCGTGACCACCAGTCTGATCAAACGGTCGTCATCCGTGCCCAGGCCCTTCATACTCTTGTACAACTGCTCCGCGAAGAAACCGCTTCTGTTCTTCACGCATTTCACTATTGCGGAAGTAATTCATTGGTATATATACGTTCATAAATTAGGAGTATTATACACACAGAGACGCAGGCCCGGCGCGCGGTGTTATTCTTGTGTGCGATAAAAGTTTGGCGCCTTTTCAATAACAATTTTTCCGACTAAATTGCAGTTAAAGCTCTTGATATATTGCCGCGACCCGGGACAGGCAATATATCATGATAAGACTATAAATCATATTTGCAGCATCATAACACGCCACTTACGTTTAATTTAAAAATTTATCTCATTTCTTTAGGTCTTTTACGTGCTTCTTACGGCGCCTGTGTGCATTGCGCACTTTGCACACGCAACCAGCCGGGTCTGTACACACGGTTAAAGATGCTTCGGACGTACAATATTAGATGTTAAAACGGTGTAGTGAAAACAATTGAAACTCGGCAGATATTTTCATCTATCTATAGTTTAGTGAATTCGTTTAAATTTTTTGGAGCACATCAGGAAGATTAAAAAGAACAGAATCTCACAAATTTTCATCAACTTGGTAGAATTTTGAATATACGTCCGATACATCCTTAAAAAGCAGACGTGTTTACGTACCAATCGCAAGGAGACCTTTCTTAATGTCGCCAGAGAATTCGTTTTCGATAGCGTCTTCGATGTCGTGACCAGTTATATTTTCGTATTCGTGGAATATCTGCCTCAGCTGTGGCACGTTCCTTTGAACCAGGATCGCATTGAAGGTTGACTCATCGGTTCCGAAGCGAAGTTCACCTGTTAGAAGCGTCAGCGATGACTATTGCATACATATTAGGGAACTAGCGTCATTGTTGAACTGTACAGGGTATATTTACCAGCATTGAGAAGTTCCTTGGCATCCCTCATCGCAGCAGCGTGGTCAACGTCGAATGACTCATCTCTGTTGGCACAACACAGCGACACCATCAGACGCTTGAAATTACCGGATGTGTCCTCTCTCAGATCGTCCTCCAGCGACCGTCCGTACACTAAACAAACCGAAGCGTCCAATCAGAACATTTACTCCGTTAATTGCTATGCAATCATTGCGTGTGGAACTTACTCGCTTCGTAAGCCTGTTTAATCACACGAATCTCGTGATTAGACATGGTGCATAGCACTTCGATAAGCACGCACTCGTCGGTGCCGACGCCGGCCATTGCGTCGTGCAGCTCTTTGGCATAATACTGCGGCAGCGGCATCATCATGGAGAGAACTAGCTTCTCGAAATTGCCCGACAGCTCTGACTTCAAGTCCTTTATGAGATCCTGTTTAAAGAATATTACACATCAGTCGCCGCCTCTCGTATTCACTTTACATTCCCGTCTCACCTTCCCGTACAAAGTTTTGAACTGAACAGCAATCTCCTGGCGTTGCAGATTACTGCGATTGGCAAGCACATGAGTAATAGTCTTCTCGTCCGTGCCGAACCCTTTCATCGCCTTCCTCAAGGCCTCGGCGTCTGCCCTGGGATCGAATTCCGGATAGGGCACGACGGTGGGAGACAGCTGCAACAGAAATCGGTAACTCATGATGCTAAAATTATGCCACTCATCGAACACCATAATTCCGAAGGAATTAAGCATTGCCAGTAGCGCAGCTGCTGGTACGTATTTCCTCAATCTCACCTTAGGCGTAAACTGATCTTTCCGGGGGGCTGGGGCTGGACGAGGAGGCTGGGGAGGAGTAGCTGATTTCCCCTCGTATGGAGAGTAAGATCCTGCACCCTGCCCCCCAGGATAGCTTCTGCCTTGGTAATAGCTTGAGGTATTCGGTACATAGTAACTCTCTGGTACGGAAGGATAAGGAGAAGACCCAGAAGTGTAGGATGCTCGTGTATCCTGGGTCTGTTGAACGTTGGGATACATGTT
Organism: Andrena cerasifolii; assembly: GCF_050908995.1. Lineage (NCBI taxonomy): Eukaryota > Metazoa > Arthropoda > Insecta > Hymenoptera > Andrenidae > Andrena > Andrena cerasifolii. Next base: position 9,464,976 of record NC_135123.1, read on the forward strand.
GTAGTGTTGTTGCTGCGGGTACGCAGAGGGTGGAGCAGAGTACATTCGTTGGGGAGGATAAGGGATGGATTGAGGTACAGGATAAGGCGTCTGCTGCGCAGGACCTCCCGGTGCGGGGTACTGTCCAGGTACAGGATGATTCGGTTGCGTAGGATAAGGGGTCATGGAATAGGAAGGGAAAGGCATCCCAGCGGGAATAGAGGGGCTGTTCGCATAGCCCATGTTGCCACTCTGGGAATAAGGCGGAGCACCAGAGGCAGCGCTAGGGGCAGAGGGTGTGCCAGGTGGAGCCCCGAACGACGTTGGCGGTGGCTCTAGTCCTGGGAACTGTATCACTGGCGGTCCCTTTGATATTAATGTGCAAATTAGACAAGTACATTTGCATCTCTAGGCACGCCTTTCAGTGTCGCTAAAGTATTTCATTCGTGAATCTGTTAATTGCTCACACTACGCACACAGACAGGCTGTTCATTCATTTTCCAGCTGCGAACATATTGCAACGAATAACACTGCATAAACTAAGCAGCCATACTCACTTGGTAGCCGTAACTCATTTTCCCTGCTTTATCCAAACGAACGACAGCACGCGAGAGAACTGTAAGTAGAAACGGAAAATAATTCGATTAATTAAGTAAGGAATGATGGTCGTGGGAAACGATCGTGAGTCGAAATGAAATGGTCAAGAGACCTGCGGGCAAACAGGAGTAATAGGTTGGAGACGCCCAACGAGGAAACTGAAGCTACGTGTAGATCTGCGCAATTGTAGTTACGAAACACTGGCAAACAAAACAATCTACCGAGCTTTATACCTAAAGCTATTATCTCTATCGATAAGTTCTGGCGCTTACCTAAGTTTCCACGGAATTCGACGCTATAAATACCAGCAGCTTTGGTTCGCGGGAAGTGCAGCGTAACTGTACGGCTCTACCTAAAGTTAGGACAGATTGTTACGCGAATGCAAGGGAAACGTTAGTCGCTTTATCAAAGGATGTGGTTAGGTAGTGGGAGGAAAGAAAAAAGGCGATCGTTTACCGGTTGCTGACGTCACACAGACGTCAGATGCGTCAGAGTACCGCGGAAAACCCAGGGACGTGGTAGGCACGTCTCGACAAGCAACAAAATTGTTCCATCGGGCGGGAAAAAGTAAAATGTGCTGGCAACGTGACTACGAAAACGCTAGACGCAAGAAAGATTCTACATAATACGCGGCAGCGCTCGAAAGGCTTCTTCTGAGGAAAGTAAGTCGCTAATCATAGAAGAAGATTCTTAAACGAAACCATAATTATTACTCCTAAATGATCGTGGACTATATTAGGCTTCGAAAGATTGTTTATAAAGTGAGAGTAGCATCTTTTCGTAGAAACTATTTTGTTCCATAGTTGCCTAGCATGGATGCAACAATGGCGGCCCAATGCAGAGCTAAACTCGCGCGTTTTTCATTGTAGCGGTGATATGTTGAATCTAATTTTTCTATAAAGTGGGGAGTAACGGGAGGCATGGCGAGAGGTGAGGTGTCAGAGACAAAGCATTCGAGCAATCTTCAAAATAATTTATTAAAAATGTCGCATACTCGATATTCGAATCGGTAATCAATAATGGTATAATTAGTAACTATACGCATGTCGTGTGAGCATGTCTCCAGAGGTTCTGTTCAAATCTTTGTTTTCTCATATTTTACGTCCGGCGGTGGTCGATCCCCTTATTGTTCTTACCAGTCATCCCCGTGAGTGTCCTTCGAGTCAAGCGACACGATCTCATTAGCGTTAATTAATCGATCCCCGTCTGCAGCGGGCAAATGAAATTAGATAGGAAGATGCTGAAAGCGTTCGAGCTACCGCGTCATTGAACCGATCCGGGTCACAGAAGTGTCTCATCCTTTCAGTAATGACGTCTCCGCGGGGATTCGTGTTCATTAGTGATAACGAATTACGAATCATGAATGAGTCATTCAGATACTCCTTTTAATACGTTTTCTAGGCTGTGACGTTCGATGCGTGTCGTCGACCTGTAGGACATCCACATTTCGTGTACGTGTCTGCATATAGGTGTGTGTGTGTATGTGTGTGTGCACCGTGTGTTATTGTCCTATTCCTGACTTCAGGCTCACCGTAAACCAGATAATCTTTCCGTTCGTGAAAGTGCCCCGTTCTAGCATCCCGTTAATGATCATTTCGTTGGAATAGCTTGGCGTCAGGAATCGAGAGAAATTCAGGGCCTCGAGGTATCGAGCGTTCCATCTCTTTCATAAACTTCGTGCATCGTGAAGCGACCGAACCTATTCGAAATCATTAAAACGATTCACGGTCCTGTGAACCGTGTCCTCCGTGTTAACGCGAATACAAAACGATTCGGTTGATCCGAGGGGATTGATTGGAAATCATTCTTTCGATTCGAGATTGTGCATGTAAAGAAAGAAGTTCGAAGATATCGACTGAGGTGCGAGCAAATTGCGCGGGAACTTCTTTACCGAGGACAGTTTCGTATACCGACGATCGGTTACATCGTGGTCGCCTCCGTAATTATTTAAAGCAGAAGTGTGATAATTGGTGTCGAATGTGGGAGGAAAAGAGACGTAGAAAAACACGCGATGAGGAGCTTCAAAAAGTAGCGAAAGCTTTTTCTCCTTTAAAAGAAAGCGCACTGATGTACCGACTGTTGGGAAACGCTCCTCGGTTTCGCGCGCGAGAGTCGATAGGGGAAAGCGCTTACTCGTTATATTAAATCGTTCGGAACGATGATTATTGCGGGGCGCCGAAGCGTTCGGAAACAATAAGAGTTCTCGGCAGTATTCGGGAAGAGTTTTGCGCGAGCAGGTAAACCAGGCCTGTTCACTGATTCAGTTCCCGTGAACCAAATCGTTCACAAAGTCGTTGGGAAATGAGAGAATGCATAATAGCTCAAGCCTTTTAAAAAGTAAAGCCCAAATAACTCGCAGCTCCATGGAGTAAACCTGACGGGGTTGAGCGTCGAAAACTGGGAGACGGGAAAATTCAAATGTACCCCAACTGGCCCTTTATCACGACCGGTAATAAAGAAACAGTGAACTCGTAAATCAAACGCGCACATAAACGAAATACCCAAGCGTAAGCGGAGTGGGGACACGCTTCCCGCGTTCCTTGGCGTCCAGCCATGGAGGGGGGATAAGAACATCGCCACATCGCGCACGTGTTTTTCCGCCTCAAGCCCGTCAGTTATTCTCAATTCACGCAATTCTTCAGTTTTGTGGCATAGTGTCGTTCAGTTCAGTGTTTTCACGTTACCACGCGACCGGTTTCACAAGAATCTGTGTATTGCGAAGCGACGGAGGGACCAGTGGTGGACAGGCCTGAGATAAACGCTCCGCGAGTCAGTCGGTGAGTGTTTAACGCCCTGCTTATAAACGTTACTTTCTCCCCTATATGTACGTACCTAGCTCCTTCCCATTCTGCGTTCTTTCGCCAGTATATAATATAAACGGTTCGAGGAATGATTAACTTAATCGTGTTGTGCAGTTTCTCGGTGTTCACGATTATCGCTTCGGCAACACTTAACGCTTACTTTATGTACATGGAATTTTTTCGATTCTGCTTGCACTCTCTCCCTTGTCACGTAACTACGGTTATCTTCTGCCGGTACTCAACGGGCGCATTCAATTAGTGTATTGAAACGAACGTCGGGGGGAGTTGTTTGGTGATTGAAATTCAAGTGTGATGGTCCGTCTACGTTTAGTTAACTGCTCCTTGATAGAAAGTGAGAACGCGGAGGGTTATTGAGTACCGCCAGAAGAGGCTTTCTTTTCTCGCCGATGACAGCGTCTCCGCCACTTAATCCCAGCGCGCTCACGGATATGGTTTACAATCGTAATTAGTAACGTCTAATCGGCTACGTTAGTTAATCGGTAACTTAGATCGTGATCTAGAAATTAGTTAAAATCCATACGTGTACACCTTACGTTTATTTACAATCGAGTCGCTCGTGGGTGACGCGTTGCTTCGCGACCACCTCGTTATTTATTTACAAGTGCCGCTCGCGGGGGGCCATTGATCTCAAGCTTGGGTAGGATCAGTATATATATCTTCATTACTCGCCGCGTCACTTACCAACAGAATCATAATTTCTGGTCACCTACGGAGAAGAGAAATTCTCGATTGCTGTTAAAGCGGTTTCGCACGTATCGCTTGACGGTTGAGTGCCGTCAGTGTAAATGGTAAAAAATATCGTTTCTCTGTTTTGAAATGGAGTTACTTATCGACACTGAAACAAAGTGGCCACTGACATTGGCGCCACTGAACCGTCACGTAACTGGTACGCGTGAATCCGCCTTTATGCTCCCCCGGTTTATTCCGCTCGCACTACAGGGCGTTGCAAGATAGCGACGCACAGGGGGAAACAATTCCTCTGAAAGTGTATTGAAAACCTAAAGTAACTTTTTTTTTTCATCCCCTTTGCAGCACTAATTCAAAAGCCCTTTATTCAACCGTATTTTAGCTTTCATCCATCCAAATGCAATTCGACCCAAACCAGTGGGTTGGGATCGAATCCATCCAGCCTCTTTTGACGAATTAGTATCGATCTCCCGATTCGCGCATCGTCGGTACTACCTCTCACAGCCCGCATAGCTCACTCTTCCCATCGCCAATTACTAAAAACGGGGCAAGCGTCGAAGGTGTATATGTACCGGAGGCACGGAACGCGGGCCAATTAACGCAGTGACCATCGTGCAAACAAGTTACGAGCACGGAGGGCGGTACACGCGATTTATCGATCAATGGCCCTCGCGCTCGGCCGTCTCTAAACAAGGGCCGCGTTTTCGTGCACGATGCCAATAAAGGCTGGATAAATCGCCACCGGGGCCAGCACGATCGGCCCGTTTTGCGTGTCGCTGCGACGGAACCCTTTTACCATTAACGTGCACGCGAGCGCGACCGCAGTGGGGGATATTTCGCGCGCACAACTCGATTCTCCGCGTCCCCTCAATTTTAACTCGCTTCTTCATCTTTGTTTCTTCCCTCGTCGTTGCTGCGTAGCGCGTTTGCGATCGATTTCTATTACGCTTCTTCGTGTTCTAAAACTGTAGAACGTTTGAGGAGACTTGGACGTTCGAGATATATATTTCTGCGGTTTTTATTCTTCGTTTTCTTCACTTTCTCCAAGTGCCGCGACTCTTTGAACGCTCGTAGATCGGGGTGGGGATCGTTCGTGCCCGTTCTGTCGATTATTAGTTCGTGGGAATTGCACAGGGTGTTTTCACTTTAAGTATTTCTAGTATATTTGACATTTCAGGAAAGTGTTTGGTACGAAAGTTGCATTGTTTATTCTGTTGGGAGGCGTTAACGAGATGCAACTTTGATTTTTTAAGTATTTTTAAAAGACCTTAATAACCTTGAAGACCCCCCCACACAAAACTATGTAATTTTTGTAGGAAATATTTTCATGTAATTTTAAATACAGCAGAAATATTTCATCTGAAACACCCTGTATAGAGTATCGTGGATAATCGACACTAGCGAGATTTCTAGCGGGATTGCTCGTTTGTCGGTGAATGTCACACTCGGGGAAAGGGAACCGCGCTCGTGATTGTTTGATTCGAAGCGTTTGGAGAGTTTGAAGGAAAGAAATTGACCATTCGGGGGTATACTCGAAGGATTGAATTTGTTCTGGCTGCAGCTGATGAGTTTCAGCTGCAGGGGTCGAGCGAACCGTAATTCGATTGTAACTGAATTAGGCTGATCTGATTCTTTGTCCATCTAGCGGGGAATCAATGAAGCCTTGTCTCACAGAAATGATGTTCAGTCAATAAATTAATTTCTCAAGAGAATCTATCGTTACGGATTGCTTTCTACACTTCTTTTTCGCTTGGAACATTTTTCCTTCAAATTCTCATCTACTTATCTATCAGGCGACAATTTCCCGTTCAGCTAACGAATAGAACAGTTTTCATTACACCGCGTCGCGCGAAAGTGACTTACAATTAATTACGGAATCTTCCCGATCGGTGCCCGCTTCGATACGATTCTCCACCATCGATGAATTTCACGAAACAACCCTTCTTCAAGAAAATCCTCCGTACAAATCTGTACAGGTTTGTTGGAACTCAGGGCGCATAAGGTACGGAAGAAAACGGAAAAATGGCAGTGAACTCAAGTCCCCGCCAATACCAGGAAGATCTTTCTTGACCGACACCACGATTGCCGGCCTATTTCCTGGCACAGCAGCGCGATCACGGGGGACGTGGAAATAATTCAGTCTTCGATTCTCTGGATCGATTGTACCGACGGCAGTTTCATCGATCGCGCCGGGATGTATCACGCGAGTGAATCGAACCGAGGGGAACGCTCGTACGCCGCGTTTGGCACGGCCGTAGCACAGCGTTCGCGCGCGATTGGTCTCCGCAACGCGAGAAACACAACGATCGATTATGAAAAAATTTATTCGTTGCACGAGCGAGCGAGATCATTCGTAGATTCTTAGTAAACAGTGCCTCGTCGATTAATAGTCGAATTATCGACCGCGCTCGATAAAGTAGGAAACGCAGTGCAGGTGTACCGAGCAACAGCGATCTTCGTACTGCGCATGATTGAACATGAGATGGAGCAGTCTGCGCATGCGTGAACACGAGATGGAGCAGTCCGCGCATGCGTGAACACGAGATGGAGCAGTCCGCGCATGCGCACGCACTGTACACCCTCAATATTCTTAGAATAATGGAAAATTCTATAACATTTTCCACGTATTGATACCATAAGGCTCAATATTGGTCGTCACACCTATAGCGAGTCTTCTCGTGAGGACGAAATCGTGTGACGCATTTAAGCGTCGAGGAAAATTCTCTTTCTTAAGTCGCAATGCTGTGCTCCCGGCTCGATGCTCGCGTGAAACGCGCGCGTTCGACGAAACCCAGCGACACCTCCTTTGCTGCGAGATCTCGTGTTTTATAAAAAAATTTCTTTTGGTAGAATGTTCTACGATGGAATCTTGGGCCCATGATGGGATTACCTTCTGGTAATCGAGAGATTTGTTAGAGAACATTGCTCGTGCGAATGTCGCGATCTTTTCGCGCGCAGGAGGGGTCGGTTTAAGGAACGCCTTTAGAGGACGTCTGCCGCCATTTTTGGCACTACTTAAACCATACAATCAATCAATTCGAGTGAAAAAACGCATACGTTGTAAAGATTGTCTTACGTGAACGTATAATGGAGGGGTTGGTTTCGATTACTGTGGCTCTCGTTCGCGGATCTCCCCGTTTCTTTTTCGTCTCTTAATAATCGTCGAGTGCACGGGGGTGTGAAAGCAGCGAGGAGATGGCGGTGCTTCCGGCTAGCTGACGGCGACCTCGCTATTGCGACGCTGTTTCTCTCTTTTTTTTCTTTCTCCTCCCTTGGCTTTGATTTGTACCTCCTTTCCGGTCCTTCGATTTATGTTTTCCTTCGTCTTCTCCAGTTCTATGCTTATTGGCTAGTAGTAAAGCTGTTTTGCACGGGCCTCCGTTCGCGACTCCCTTATTGCGAGTGAACAAATCGGCTTTCACAGGTCGTATTCATCCGCATTTTTTTTGGACCAATCCATTATTAACTTCACCACATTCGGCCACATTCTTGGACCTCTGATCGTCCTTTGGAAATCTTCCCCAACTGCTAGACCTGTTAGCTATTGAATTTTGAGTTCATCAACCTTGACAGCTGAAGGTGGAGTCACGCGCGAACGTAGGCGCGTGCTGAGACAGCGTTATCCTGATACAAATAGATAAATAATCAATTATGTACAAGTATGAACAAGGTGTACAAGTGACGGCGTCGGGTGGTAACGTCAGATCCTCAAGCCCATCATCCCGCCACCTCGTAGATCCTCGTGGACCACCCTCGGCCGGGTGTAACAATTCTCAACGGAGCACAGCTCCGCGGGGAAGCAGCGTTCCCACTTTCCCACTTTTCCTCGTCGTATATATCACATAATTTCAGGCTACCAATAGTCTCTACCTTTTCGTACTCGTTCATCTTACCCCTAGCGTAATGTAATTATAATTAAGTCGCCTAAACGGTAATCACTCGAAACAGTTTGGTCAGTATCTATTAGTTTGAAGTTTGCTTCGGCCGTCCCGTCGATGTTCGCGCGATCGGCGATCCCTTCTCCCGTTTCCTCTCATAGTTACAACCTTGCCTCTCATTCTGAAGAGTTGGATCCCGAGTCCTCAGGGTTAGATAAAGGAACAGGGAACGGAGGTATCGAACGGTACCGCCGATCCGCGCTGCCTCGACGGAACGCCTCGATTCACCCGAAGACCGTCGCTTACGGTCCGTCGGTCTTCGGTCCCTGGATCAGTGGTCCCGCGGAGGATCGTTCCGCGAGGCTCGCCGAAACAGGGACGGGGAAAGGTGAAGGAGAAACAGGAGCCAGCGTCGAGTGACTCGCGCTGAAAATGGCGCCGTTGTCGGTTCTAATCAATCGGTATCGCGATTGAACGACTAGTGCGAGTTCCTTGCTCGATCCTGCTTGATGCCTCGAGCCTTCCCTCTGGAATGGGAGGTTCGACGGGATTTCACGCTTCTCGATCGACTACGATCCAGGATTAGGGGACGCGCGTTAACTGCCCCATCGATCGATCTCTGAGATTGATGGATCTCTTCGTGGCGATGAACCTTCGATTCTGATTTTGGAAGGATCGATAGGGACCACGGTCTGCGCTAAGCTACACTACCAGCGAAAGGATATTCACCTAGGATTTCATTACTTATTGTCCTCGTTAAAGCAACTCGATAACCCTCTGGGAGCGCGTTGTGACTGGATAATGCGTGAGGTTCGAGGCAACGCGGCCCAGAGGCGAGATTTCACGCGGTTGTCCCTTTTAGCGCGGCCACTCTGTGTACTTTTATCGTCTCCGGTGTGTTTTCCAAGCGGTGAATGTTGGTATCCAGGCAATTTCAAGATCCTCTGTGTCCTTTTTAAGTACCCTATTGTATTTTTATCGATCAGCTACAGAGACGACGGGGATATTAAAAGTGGCCGCGCTGGAAAGGGGCACTGTGTCCAATTCCGATCGAGCAACTAAGGTTTCCCGGTTTCTGGCGGCCTCTAAATTAGCCGCGGTCACGTGGATGGCCGAGAACCGTCCTGGAACCTCCGGAGTGACCTATTTCGTTACGCGAATTCCAGGAGGAGTCTCGGCTAAGCAAAGGGACCAAGAAGCTACCGCGAAAACCCGCCGATCTTCCACTGCTAGGATGACCAGAGTAGCCAGAGGAAAGTGTGCTCGAGACATCGAGCAGCGAGCCATCGAATAGAGCAGGGTTCGCCTCCCCTGAGGCGGACCCTTGGTTCTCTTCTTCTTCGTTCAGGGGAACAGTTCTGCGCGTTACGCGGAGGCGATGGTCGCCGTGGTGACGTCCGATTCAGGACGCCAGACGACGGGCGAGGATGGCCAGGGGTGATCGTCACACGGTGGTGACGCGATCGACCTCGACGTAGCGCACAGAACTGTCGCTGTGTCAGCAGATCACCTCCTTCCCGTCGATGATCGCCGTTTCTGAGGAGATGCTCTTGAGCCGGTGCTGGGATATCGATCGGTTCGCCCGTTGCCTGCAGATGCGCCATGCCACGAAGCAGATGACGCCAAGGATCGTGACCACCGCGAGCAGGCCCAGGCCCAGGTGCAGCGGGGGCAGTCGGAGGAGCATCGAGCAGTGGGTCAGGGCCTCGTCGTAGCCCGAAGGGCAGTGGGAGATACCGTCGCACCATAGAGACGCGTTTATGCACGCGTCCAGCTCCGGGCACCGCTGCACGCAGTCCCGCGGCATTTGCAGCCCTGCCGAGGACGTCGACGAAGGCCTGCGAGCACAGGGGCCTGTCCTCAGGGCTTGCGGGGCACTTGGGGCTGTGCTTAGAACTTTCGGGACTCCTTCATCGTCTTTTCTAGGGCGCTGTTTTTTTATGTAGTGGGTAATAGGAAAATCGACTGGGGAATTGGGAACTAAGAACTAGGACTTGGGAGTTGGAAACAGGGAAGTGAGAATTGGGAATTGGAAATTTAAAAGTAAGAATTCTTTATCCAGAGGAAGACTTAGAATTCCCCAAATCAGAAGTAGAAGGGACAGAATAATTCCCCAAGAAATGCAGGGTGTCCCACCTAAGACTGGACACCCTGTAAAAGCAATCGGAACGCAATCTCCCCTCCAGGCAAGTCTCCCCCGCGGAAAGCATCGAATCTCTTACCTCCTGGTGAGCTCGAGCCATGTGATGGAGTACGAGTCGGGTTCCTTGATAATGAACTCGACAGCGATGGTCCTGACAGGGTCCTGACCCGGCGCAAGGATCATGGCGTTGCTGCTGACGGCCCAGCCGTCGCTGAACACCTCCACCACGTGGTGCCTGTACTCTGGGGGCGGTTTCGGGCACACGGACACGTGAATCGCGCCCCCAGTGTGCACCACGATGCGGTTCTTCGTCGCGCACTTGCTCGCATTCGACATTATCGTGCCGTGCATCTTCACGTAGAGATACTGGCTGGGGCCTGGGTCGATCAGCCAGGGATGCTTCTCGCAGTTCTTCTGCAACAGACGTAGAATTGATCGTCGAAGAAACTGATCCCGTGGAATTCTCCAACAAACACCTTCCAAATGAACAGCCGAATCTACTCAATCTATTCAAAGCTACCGAGCGAAGCCTCTATTCTTCGCAGTCTACAATCGAAATCTCCCACTCCGCCCGCTACAACCCCTCACCTCATCCTCATCAAGAATAGGCGATTTGTACTTGATCTCCCCAGAGGGTCCCCTGACCCTGCGCTTCTGCAGGCACGGGCTAGCCTTCACAAAGTCCCAGGTGCCCTCGAAGAAGAGGTTATTGTAGTCGTCGAGGGCGTCCATAGCCAGCACCGTGAAGTGCACCTCGACTATGTTCGACGTCGACTTGACGTTCATTGGCAGGGAGCGGTTCGAGCAGAAGCAGTCCCTCTGAACAGGCGGCGCGTTCGACCACGGTGAGTCCAGCACCTGCGAACACAGATCCCAGGGGCTCGATATCCTCTCCCATTTGCAAGCTAATCGCGCCTCTATCGCGCGATCCCCTAATCGATAACGAGCCGAAACTGACACCTCGGTCCTTCGATTTATTTCACCCACAGTTACCCCGGTCCCAGTTGATCACCGCTCAAGGAAGCAAATCCCCGGTGAAGTTGCAAGGAGAACGCGGTCTCGTTAATTACACCAGCGCGAACATTAATGGGGAAACTATCGACGGCGGGGAAACTTTAAATTAAAATCGCTATCGGTGCCGGGGAAGTATCGCCGGGACCAAGGGATGGCAAACTTGTTACGTGTCTTTTAGTTACGAGCTTACCGAGATTGATTAACGGCGCTACTCGATGCGTTGGAATCCCAGATCTCCTGAAATCTAAAGGGTCACCTTGCACCCGTATAAAATTAACCGATTTATAGACGACTTTGATTAAACTACCGGATGCGCAGTCCAAGTGCAAGTTCCTCTCGCGCGGGTTTGGAGGGATGTATAAAGGGCGCTCGAGGACTGCGCGAGCTCCCTGAATCTTGCTGAAAGGGATCGCTTGGCGAAAGAAAAAAGTCGAGCTGGCCCAGAATTACGGAGAGATTGAGGCGCATCCTCTAATTATGTGGACGGTAGGCTCGCGTCAAAGGGTGGAAAGACAGAGCAGTGGTTGGCCTCGTACCTTCACAGAGAAGTTCTCGGTGCCGATGCACAGCAGCCGATTGAAGTCCTGGCTGGAGACGCTGCGGCACGTCCGATTCCCGTTCAGAAGCCTGTTGAACCTGAGCTTCACGATCTCGTCGTGGTCGCCCTCGAACCGGTACACGCAGCTGGAAAATCCGTTCCAACGCTGCACTTTCCGCCTGTTAATCGAATCCGGCCACGGCTGGCCGGCCGCGCAAAGGAATCGCTTTCCCCGGTCGATAGCGGCGCCCGGAGGTGATTGCTGTGCGGTGCACGCCGCTTCTCCACCGAGCAGGACGTTAATCGGCGACCGGGCAAAGCGATTCCGATGTCAGACAAGGCACGGCCGAGCTTCTCGCTGGATTATCAAGCGCGCTCGAGCGGACGGACGACGCTTTCCTGCGAGATCGGCGCGCGGAGTGGTCGATCGAACCTTAACTGGGCAAGACGAGTTGACTCGTCGCTGGGGCATTCACTCGTGGTGGGTAAAACGAGGAGAGGGACCGCGGAAAAAGAGGGTTTCGGGTGAGATTCCTCGTTCCTGATCCCACATTAGTTGGACGAAAAGAATTGCTTAGCCTTCCACTGTTGCCAACGCTTGCAGGGCGCTATTGCTCGCTAACACGCTGGGATTGGATGCAGCGGATTCTACTTTTTCATTGATCCTTCGCGTTGAAGGGAGTAAACGGGAATATTTCTCTAATGGAACACGATGTAGTGGTTCTGTGCTTTAATATCCAGAGGAACGCGATCCTTACCTGATATTTTTCGCCCCACCACGGCCGTAGAGGAAGATATCGCGAGGTGCCTGGAACCTTCGATCAGAGTAGTGATCGCGACTGCGGCTGTAGAAGATCCTCGAGCAGGGCCCGCTCCCGTACGGGTCACCATCCTGGTGCAGGTCCACGAACTCGTAGAGGGCGCGGAAATTTACTGGTCTGGGGGCATAGAGGAATCCCAGGGTAATAGCTCTGTCCCCTAGGTCCCAATCAGTGTTTGCCAGGCAATTCTCTACGCGCGACGCGGGACTGTTACGCGTCGTCTGACGACTATCCTCCGCCCTCGATTTACTTCTATTTGAAGCTTCGCTTAGAGTCCCTGGCAGTTTAAATAGTTTCGCTACGAGGGAAGTTATTCTGCCTCCATGCGAGGATAGGACTTTTCGATCAAGAAATTACGGAGTTTTAACGGGTTAATAAGTGCCAGGGGAGGTGGCGGTGGTTTCAAGCGGAAAGGATTAACTAGACCGTGCGACGCATCCCCGTTCCACGGTTGACCACCCGTTCTCCCCGTCGGTGTCTTCAGGGGCTTCCATGGAAAATAAAATGCAAATAACCCGTTGGCGTGGCCCCTCACCGCGATGCCGACAACCTGCCCGCGATAATTACGGAAATAACCATCGATGCACGCCGCTATGCACGACACGGGTGATGGATCAGCTATTCTGAACGCGTTTCACGCGCTGCGAGTGAACCGGGATTAAAAATGGCCCTACCCACTCGCAAGCGGAGGCAAGATATTAAAATATTCGACGGCCCCCGTACATCTGCTGCCCCGCCGCGGATTATTTGTTCGTCATTTATAAAACGCACAGCCTTAACGATCGGAATGCACTTTGCACCCTCATGCTGCACTTTTCACCCTCTGATCTTCGTGCAGACCCTTCGCGGAAGGTTTACTTATAATTTATAAAAGCGAGCGAGACGTACCCTTTCACTCGCGCGAACATTCCTCCGCACTTTTGCATTCAATATTATTATAATTATTATTATTATTGCGCGGGTATAGTACCCTTTAATTTACAATGATAAGAATTAAAGGAAAAGGATTACATATCAACTAAAACTAAAGCTATCCCCGACGGTAGTGGAACCTCCTACCTCCCCCCTGCAAAAACCACCCTTAAAAGATCAACGATCCAGGCAGCTCTGCGAAGGATCGACAAAAAATGCGTGCAAGAGTATAGTTTTCAATTAACAGGCTTGATTATTGGAGCGAGGAACGAGGGAGGCTCGAATACTCCAGGCTCGCACATTAATTGACGAGAAAGGCAAACGAAATGCTTGACTAAGGGGAGGAAAAGAAACGAGTCGGCTAATTAAACGGGAATCAATTCGCGTTCACTGCTAACGCGGGCGAATTGGAAGGTTTCTTCCTCGATGATTCTTTGTTCCGATACGTTTGAAACATTTCCATATAAATAACCGATACTAGGTGGAAGAAACGGGAGAAAGACGAGGGGGAGCGCAGATATTGCCGCGTGTCGCCGTAAAGCCGGCTGCATTCTTCGCGTGCAACGTTCTGTATCGATTCGATGGGTCGATGTCGCCAGCGAATTCCCACGGAATTCGCATTCAAAGCCACCGCCGGTGTGCTCGACAGAGAAACGCGCGAGGGTGGATGCACGGCTGCGGGTGCATAGAAATATCGCGTAATTTGAAAGGGTGTTGACCTTGCGGGGGTGTGAATTTTTCATCGATTGGCAGGGGGTGAGGTTTGGGCTGAGGAAGACCACGATCTTCCAAATGAAGATCGCAAAGTACTTAAATCGCTGATCCTTTCTAATTTCTGCTAATTACGAAACGGTCGTTCTCCGTTCGATTTCGCGAGGTGCGCTTAAAGGTGCGAGGGTGCCTTTTCCCGTGAAAAATCTCTTTACAAGCTCAATGGAGGGAAAGCGTAATAGCGCGGTGTGTCGATCGATATCGCGAAACGCAGGTGGAACAAAACGGCCCGCGGAGTGTTGCAGAGGGGGCTTGTAATTGAAACGGAAACCACTTTTTTCCATCGACCCACCCCCGGAGCACTCTGCCGCTCTGTGTCCGCGATCGAGTTGAACTCGCCTGAGAGCCGTCGACTCGACCATTCGCATCTCGATGGTCAGACTGCTCCCGCTGGACACGAAACTCTCCCCCAGCGAGCAGGGACGGCTTGTGTTCTGCAGGATCGCGTGGTCGCAGGTCCTGGGCACCTTGTCCTTGCAATAGCGTGCTAGAAGGGTGGTGTTCCCCGAGGGACGCGCCACTAGGAGGCGCGAGGGCTCGCCTGACCTGTCCGAGTGTCGTTGGTGCTCCTTCTCGCTGTTGACAGGGGACAGTAGCTCTTTGGTTATGTTGTGTGGGCTGTGATAGGTCTAGGCCAGTGATGAGCATCCCGGGAACTGTATTTGGCTCGTCAGCCACTGACCCGCAATTGTTTTAATTGTAAATCCTAGTCAGGAATAACAAGTTCACCTCATAAATTAAAATTCATTGATTAGTATATTTAGGTATTTAATATTGCGGCCCGCGTAGAGTATTAGCTTTCCACTGTTGGCACATCGAAGGTTGCTCATCACTGGTCCAGAGTTTGAACTAGTTACACGCCAGCTTACAAGTACACTAGCTAAGTTCAAAGACGAAGTGGTCTAAACAGTCGCGATGGTGGTCTTCCCAGAGTTACCTATCCTTCGTCTTCAAGGGTCACGGTACTATCCCACAGTTAAGATTGCAATCAAAGCATTCCCTCAACCGCACCTTCGAAACTCCTTCACGCCACCTAATAAAAAGCCCAACCTCCACGCCCCCTTCATCGAGAAAACCAAGAAACCTACCGCATTCGAGGAAACTCCTTCTCTCCAACCACCACAGCGACCACCAAACCAACCCCCATCCCCTACCACTACTCTAATCCATCCACAGTTAATCAGAGACGACGGAACAGACCAGGCAAGGTCGTTGCACTCGGACAAAGGCATCATCTCGCCGTCCCAGACCATGAGGGTGGTGGAGCAGTCCTCGTCGCCGCTGGTCAGGCTGGTGCCCACGTGAAATTTGAGGATGGACAGCCAGACGCGGAACTGCGGCTGCGGCGGCCTTGGCGCTGGTCTCCTCCACACGGTCCCGGGCCTCTGCTCCGGGAACTTCGGCAAAGGGCGCGGCGGCGTCGGGCTGGGCGTCATCGGGCCAGCCCCGCGAAGGTGGTACAGGCACGTGCTGTTCCTCGGCAGGGAGTGCCTCGGCGACGCTAGCACGCCGCCTCCGCTGCCCTGTAGCCAGAACTCGCAGTGCTTGTTCTTAGCGTACGTCGGCGTGTCCGCGTCCACGAACTTCACCTGCAACCGCATTCGTTTGCTCCTTGCAACTAGCTTTACAGTCTGGAGTTCGCGTGCTTCGATCTAATCGCGTCCTTTCAACCTTTGGAGAGCCTGGACTCTGGCCTCCAGGGGTGGTTAACCCGTGGAACTTGCAAGTGGGTTCTTGCTAGTTCGTTGCTTTTATATTAGAGCTCGATCTGGACTTCTGAGGTAGTGGACGGAATTTGGTGATCGCAGAAATTGTATTTGATAGCTGAATGAGGATTAATCCTTTTCCAATGGAGTCCACGAGCGGTTTCTGTCTCAGAATGAGCTAGAAACTTGCGGGAGCTGATTACAAGTCAGTTAGGAGGGTGCTAGAGCTCTTTGTACCCAGTGAAAAATGGCCGCGGCTCGGGCTATACGTTTAAATGGGATCCATGATGCAGGCGGCGCTTTAACGAGGCGTAGGTGCGAAGCACACCTGTTCCGCGGCTCCCTGAATGTTTGAAGAGAATTACCACGTACTTGCACTTCTAATTGAAAGCCGTGGAGAGAGTGGGGAGGCGTGGGGTGCAGGAACGTGCCGTAAGGAGACGTGGTGAACTCGACGAGGATCTCCGTGCCGCTGCTGGTCGCCTCTGGCACCGGCTCCCCACCGCCGCAGAATTTCAGGATCACTGGATCACGGGTCGTGTAGCCGTCGTACACGGTCACGTAGTCCTGTGGAGAATAGAGTCCTCCTGCCATTCACAATTCGCTTTACACCGAAGTAATATTCAACGCTCTTGAGTTATTCTAAGAAAAATTGTATATTTGCAAAAATTTGTTTACTACTGCATAAAAAAAAGTGGAAAACAGTGGCGCCTCCTACAGTCAGATAAAAGTGTCATTTTCCCTTGAAACTTTACAAGAGACTCTAAGGTGAATGTCCCAATTTCTGCTCATCTCCCCATTTCTGCTCATTTCGTATTTTTCTTATTATTATAAGCGTCACGTTTGTACTATAGTTGCAACAAAATAATTGTAAATTATTTGAACATTTACGCGAGTGTTGCACGAGCTTGGGGCTAATCAAAGTGCAGCATAAGCAACGAAACACTTTTAAAATGAGAGACACATGATTTTTTGACCGTATTTTAGCTGGTTGTGGTAAGGAACAGGGTCGCTATTCGTATTCGATAATTGGGCAGAGAATAGTTTTTGCAGTAAAAGTTCTTATTTATTAACAAAAACAGATACCGTATTGTGCTCTGGATGTAGATTTTGTACTATTTTTTATTAGTTTAAGAAGAAAACGGGTGATTAGGTTTAGGTTTTCATGAGCATAAATACGGACATATAAAGTTTAATATTTAATTACAAATTACTAATAGTTAAACATCTTGAAATATTTTTCTCAAATAGTTTCTGAATTGCTTGATTTATTATTAAAGAATTAATCAATTACTCCGCAAATTTTCATCACAAACAAATTTTTTACACCTTCTTTCCGACGAGTAACCTCTAAAATGAGTAGAAATTGGGACGTGCACCTTATTACTGCTCGAAAACCTAACATGTCTGGTCTGTCCAGTGAATAAACACCCCCGCCCCCAGTGAATTTATTCAACCAAGTTCTTTTTAAATTTTCATTTAGTTCAAGGTAAGCCTTGTTATTGTTGATTTCGTTAGGTGTTCATTCATGCGTCAAGAGAAATCGATTTAGTTCATCGACTTGGTCAAAGCCCTCTAATTTCCCCGCCTCTAAATATCCGCCGCACTAGAAACACCCCGTGCAGACCGTCGAAAGCCACGGCGGGCCGATAAATCGCCCTTATCTTGCGCGCCCGCACAGCTGCGGGCATGGCCCCCGAATTTACTCGCCCCCCGTTGCACGGTGGCCCTCTATGGCGCGAGGATCGGCGAGTTTGCGAGCGGCTGGAGCGATTCATGATTTAAGAAGGCCACTGGCCCGCCGGAATTGGCCATGCAAAGTAACGGGCTCGCGTTCGATTTTATCGGCGAGGAACGGTCACGTTCGCCTGCTTCCTCCGGCCTCAGTGGCCTGGAATTTATACGCGCGGCTGGCTAATCCAATTCTCCTCGCGGGTCCACGTACCTGAACCTCGTCGCAGTCCTTCCACAGCCGAAGCTCCCGCGGAGCCGACTCCGCCTGGCTGGTCGACCTCGCCCTTATGGCCACCAATTGGCCACGGGGTTGTTTCACCGAAATTAAAGCGTGCTTGCCCGCCGGGACGTCGTGCTGCCTCACCTGCATCCACACGCGATTCAGATGGAACGAGCACGGGAATTGTGCTCTTTCGAGACCCAGCCCACCCATTTTTGCAGCTGCGGTGTTCTTTTATTTAGGAGCTTGGTAGCGTTCGCTCTACAGGGGATCGTAGTTCCCTGGGAATAACTCGGGGGAATATGTGCTCTATAAACAACTATTGTTTCAATTGAATTTTCTTATTCCCTTTATGGGGCTTGTGTTGGGTTAAACGATGGTTGTTTAAAGAATAGGACTCGTATTACGCTGAGCTATTTAAATAGCTCCTCGTATTAGGATACTGTAGGAGAAAAATGGAAACCCGGGCCACGGGATTCGAACCCAAGATCCGCGGGTCCTCCGCTTATTGCTGAGCCGCGTTACCGATTCCCCAACGCTGACTCCCCGAGGACTCTATATTCCGGACTTTACTTAAGGCGCGCCACCTATACTGCTCGGCACAATTTTTTGCCGAGTAGATATATGATTATGTATACATCAATTCAAACATGTTGTATGTGTCAATCGCAAACCATAGATCGTTCCCAAACGCCGAATGCCTACGAATGGTACTACCACTTTCAGCCTTCCTACCCTTCCACCCCCCAGATGAGAGGGTTCCCCGTTAACCACTGGGAATAAGAAGTCCTCCGGGAACTATGGCGCTGGAGAAGAGTTAAAGTATCCCAGCTGCCACTTATCCCTCTCGATATCCCTTGTTTATGGGTGCAGCAGCTGAAAAGTTTTCAGGAGGGGTGTCCCCGACGGGCTTACTCACGGCGTAGTAGCAGGTGAGATTGCGGGGGTAGAGCCCCGGGAAGTTGGGCGACTGGAGCCTGCAATTCTTCCTGTCGCAGTCGCTGAATATGCGCGAGCAGTAGGTCCCGGATATCAGGTCGCCGAGGAACTGCTCGTTGCTGGGCTTGCTGGTCGATGCCGGCTGCTCCACCATCTGCACGGGCATCGCCATCGAGCTGTTGGCGAACTCACTGGACGTGGACGTCGTTGGCTCCGTCGAAGCTGGCGTCCCCGTCGCGTGCGTTATCCCTGGACCAGGGGTAGTTCCAGCGTTTAGGGGTGTCTTTGATTTTAGTAGGTCTCAGATTTCCATAGCTTCTTGCTCGCAATTCTAATCTATCCGTAGCCATTAAGGACGAAATGCGCACCCTGCTTTTTAATTCCCAATACCACCCCTATCTCTCAAAAGATAGTGAAAATTTAAATACCATCGTACAATTTTCCCGAAAGCCGCGAAGTAGACACGTGTCTCCCCGATTCCCACCCACCCGCGATCATCCTCGTCGAGGCAGAACCACACGAGGCTGATTTGGAATATGCTGGAGGGAAAAGGAATGCTATCTCGCGGAGTTTTACGTACCCACGAACGGATTCCCGTAGCGCACCACGGCGTCCGACTTCCTGATCATCTTGTACGCCATCCTGAAGTCGAAATTGAATCCCGTCTGATCCTTGCTGAGCCTGAGCAGCTTCAGGGAGATGGAGACAGCGGGCGTCTCGCTGTAGTAGATCGCTGGGCCCCAGGAGGTCCCGCACCAGAGGCCCCCGACGTCCGGACGCTGGGCCTCAGATATTTGCAGGGACCCATCCGGGCAGCCCTCCGCCGTGAACGACACGAATTTGCCCAGGGTGAAGCTGTCGAACGTCAACTGAAATCAGGGGGAACAGGTGAGCGTGACCTCAACTGGCTAGAAACTTTGTGTCAGAGATGGACAAAATTTTTATTTAAATAAAATTTAAAAAAAAAACGAATAAAAATTAAAGAAATGATTCCTCGTGTGTTGAATAAAGTTGATCCGGGTTAAACGTTTCAATTTCAGCGTCGGATAAATTTTTTAACTTCAACTTTAACTGTAACTTTAAGTTTAACTTTAACTGTAACTTTAAGTTTAACTTTAACTGTAACTTTAAGTTTAACTTTAACTGTAACTTTAACTGTAACTTTAACTGTAACTTTAACTGTAACTTTAACTGTAACTTTAACTGTAACTTTAAGTTTAACTGTAATTTTAACTGTAACTTTAAGTTTAACTGTAACATTAACTGTAACTTTAAGTTTAACTTTAAGTTTAACTTTAAGTATAACTTTGAGTTTAACTTTAAGTTTAACTTTAACTGTAACTTTAACTGTAACTTTAACTGTAACTTTAACTGTAACTTTAACTGTAACTTTAACTGTAACTTTAACTGTAACTTTAACTGTAACTTTAAGTTTAACTTTAAGTTTAAGTTTAACTTTAAGTTTAACTTTAAGTTTAACTTTAAGTTTAAGTTTAACTTTAACTTAAAGTTGCATTCGGTTTCTTCACTCTCTTAGGGTGAATCAGTGCTCGATTCATAGTTTGCAGAAGCAAGAAGCAGTGTCCTGTGCAGCATCGATATCAAGAAAGCTCCCCTCCCGAGGGAGAGCCGCTCTATAGATGAGGATATTGGTGTCGCGACAAACTTGCGAGGCAAATCAATGTCTCTATTCTCTATTCCCCTTCAACTGCAAGTGGCAGGGGATGCTCGATCACAGAGGCACTCTAAGTGGCTCCCAACATTCTGGAAGCGTGCCCCGAGCCGCCAAGGAAAGGGAAAAGCGCGGGACGGTTTTCGAATACTCCCGGCAGTTGTTTTTCATCCAATTCCTTCGGAACGATGGACGAGGCTGCCTTTGATGGGAACGGCAAACACGTTAGAACAGCCGTGTAAATAATTTGGCAGCGTGTGCGGCAAAGTTTCATCCCGGGGTGAAACTTTTCGGGCATGAAAGCTATTCGAGGATGGTTCTCGCAGTCGGACCCGGGCAATCCCGGCAATTTCCGTTATTAAAAATTCCGTCGTTCGTTCTTGTTCGCCTGCCAACGGCTCCGCCTCTCCCTGTGAACGGCAACCTCCATTTCTTCCTTTTTGCCGGCGCTGTTGCAACGGAAACCACCGTCCCGCGTCCTTTAATGGCCACTGCTGTGTTGCCACTAATTCGCGAGTAGACGAAAGGACCTTCGAAATTAGCGTGCAGAGAGCACGTTGGGAATTACGAGGAGCTCTAATTCGCGCAAATGCCGCGTGTTCGCTTGCGAATGATTAAGCCGAATTGAAAGAAACTTGGATGCCCTTTACGCGAGTACTTCGCGTCACGAAAATTAATACCATTTATACCAGCGTTCTTCAACCCTTTTACATCTGCGGACCGGCGAAATGAGAAGAAACATTTCGCTAAGATGAGACGGCTGAGACGGAAATGAAAACCAAAGCAGATAGAATTTTATTTATTAAATCTAATGTCGTAAAATTCCAATTTAATTTAATTTAATTTTTTTTTTATTTTTAGGAGTCATTCTAGTTTAAAGATTTTTTTCTCGACGAATGCAACGTATAACGAAATAAATCCTTTCGGAATTTATTAAGCTACTCTTATACACCACCGGTTGAAGAACACTGCTTTATCAGGTATAAACGAGAAAAATTGCTCGACGAATGCGCAGGAAAAGTGGCGCCACTTGAATCTTCATTCGCTGCTTAATTCACCTCCGGTTAGATAAAATGCTCATCTTGAAACGGAGCTCCCACTGCCTTCTCTCCACGTCCGCAAGTGTGTTCGTGCCGCTCGAAAAGTTTAAATATCAGGGGATTACTTAGGCGTTGAAGGAGAATTTACCTGAACGATGTCCCCAAGATCGCCACCGGGCGCGCTGAATGTGAGCTTGCAATAGTAAGGCACCTTGTCCTCCTTCGGTCGATGGAGCTCCAGGTCGTACGTTTTCCCCACGTCGCCGTAGTACGTTTTGTTGCAGGCTGCGACACGAAAGAGAAGGCGGGGTGAGAGTGGGGGCTGGGGGAGGGCGCGGTCTTTCAGTCTCAATCTTTCAGGGGAGGTCTCTCTATCAAAAGTATTACTTCTGCCCTGAAATCGGAATTCTTCTTTTAACGCGACGCGGATAAAGGCGCGGGGTGTACAAAGGGGCGCGCGCACTTTCAGTCACACTTGGACACAAAGGCCCAGGGCGCCTTTCTATCAGAAGCTGGGCCACGACGCTGCAGATATTATTGCACAGTTTCGTTTTTTCCATGGGTAATCTCATCAGCGGGCCGGGCGATCGGGGGTAGCAACGTTGCGGAGCTTCTAGAGATCGAGGGGTGGGTAATTGAAAGCTGTGCTTCGTAATCGTCCAGAGTCTTCTATTACTCGGGAATTTCATTACTCCAGAGCTGAGAAGTTCTTATTCCATGCTTCTTGCTTCTGCAAGTTGAATATTGAAGGCGAAAAACGGAACCTCGGGTGGTGGGACTCGAACCTAAGATCTACGGGTCCTCCGCTTACTGGGCAGCCGCGTTACCGGTTCCCCCAACGCCCACTCCCCGAGGTTACTCTCGTTCGGACTCTACTTAAGGGGTCATGCTCAGTGAGGAGGCCGAAAAAAGGGTGGTCTTTGGAAATTTTTTACTCCAAAGCTATAACACATTTCTCAAAAAATCTTTTTTCCTTTTAAGGGTTGAATTATTTTTATTTAAAATTATTTATCAATAACTGAGTTATTGTCCATCACTGGATAGGTCTCTAACCGGCGTCGTGTAATGCGAAATTACTTCACAATTTAATTTATTTTCTATTTTGAAATAAATTAACCCTTCAGTGCCCAGTATGACGTATACGTCACATAATTTTCGAGCGTGTAAGAAAACGCGATACGTAGTAAGTAATGGGTTAAAGGGACTGAAAGAGTTAATTTAATTTTGTACGAACGACTAATTTTTTTTTTTGCCTGTGCCAAGGGGCCGGGCAAGTGACCTCTGTGCCACCTCCGCTACGCCCCATTCCCTTTCACTTTAATTCAGACAAACGTAGTACAACGATCACGCCCAGCTACCCATTGTATCGTAATTTCCAGTGCCCACTGCAAACACCTCGCTCTAGTTTTCCCTTGGTCGGCAAGGAGAGCAAACCGATTCGTTTCCATTGAAAATCCCAACCACTGTGCCAAGCGCCCCGTGTAATCGCGGGTCGATTGGATCGCGGGTGGGGTGGATTACCGAGGCAGGTTGCAGCCAGATCAGAGAGAATGCCAAGGTAAAGAATCGGCGGGAAGTGTTGGATGAATTATCGATGCCCTTGGGTGGTTCCGTACTGAATTCAATGGAGACGTCTTCTCGCCTGCTTTCGTTCAAGTTTAATGGAAAGACACGGAGAGGAAAGCCAGACGAGGGTGAGCCGGCCGCACATGGACCTGGCGCGTTTCTGCCATTGCGCTGGTCGTGGGGCATCGATCACGCGAGGTTATCGAGGGCAATCATCGCGTCGCGTGGATATCGAGGCCCTCCGCGCTAATTCGCCTGTAAATACCCGTATCGTTTTTGAAACCTGTCCAATCGAGGACGTCGCGAGTCGCTGGACGATTCCCGGCGATACGATTTCACCAACTCTGCTCGTCGAAATAGCGAGGGGCGTTTGGGTGAGCTAATAGAGCCATTTCGGGAGAGACGCGCCACATTCTTTCTTTGGCTTGTGAAGTATTAAATAAATACAACTGGAAGTTTACGTAAACGCGGTTTAATTATTTATTTAAATCTCTTTAACAAAATATAACATTAAGTTTATAAACAGTTTATTTTAATATTAATAAGCTTTCTAAAAAAACGTGGAGAAAGCGCATCTCTCCCTACATTGGGGGATAGATGCACCTGCGTAAAAAAAAACAGTAAAAAATGTTAAAACATGTTATTATGCCGAGAGAAGTAACTACTGTCCCTATTTAAACCAGTAATAGTAGTTAAACCGTTCACAGAAATATTTCGTACGAAATCCAAGGCAATGAAAAGATTTTTCTGTTTTAATGCAGTTAAAAGATCGATGTGTATTAAGAGCGCCAGTATTAACAGTTGAATGTTGCCAATTGTTTGAAATGGTGCGTCTCTCCCGAAATGACCGTAGGTGCATCGTCCTGGAAACTAACTGCAGCAAGTAATAGTATTTCTGCAATGCGGGGGAATCTTGTACGCAAAATAGATACAACGAACACGCCCGGGACTACGGAGCTTCAACTTTCCACTCCACGTATGCCCCGGGCAGCGTCGAGTTTAAATTAACGTTGCGCGATGACTCCATTAAACTTGCTGGAAATAGAAGAACCTTCGGTCTCTGGGATTAAATGAATTACTGGGTTCCAAGTGCTACACCGTTTCCTATTCTACAGTCTCGCGGCCCCCGTTCACCTTTTATTCTATCCACGTTGCCAAGGATTGCACCAATATCTCGCGAGATGGCGTTTCGAACGATCCCCCTTTCTCGCGAGTCCTCGCTCAGCTACCGGTTCCTATATATGTATACAAGTTTCGACTACTGTTTCGTCGGCTTGTTAAAAGCCTTGCTGATGAGTTCACTAGTAGGTAGTATAGTTTTTATTTTTTATTTTATTTTTAGTCTAGGCTTAAGATTGAGTTCGGGGTTTTCACCTTTCCTTCTGAGTTGATTGGTCTCTTTTCCCCCTAGTTTCAAATAGTATCAAATGCGGAGATACTAAAATGTGCAAATCCTTGGTTAGGAATAACAGTACCTGTTAGCTTTATCACCAAAGATGCCTCAGCGAATAATGACTACTAAGAGTTTCCATTAAGTAGAACAATTAGTATTTTTTTTATTAATAAGATTTTAAGGCATTTTTCTTATGTTTTTTATAGCCTTATAATTAAAACGACTGTACAATATACCTGATAATAAACATATTTAAAAAAAAAACTAGCAGGTCAAGATGAAATGCATGCCAACTCCACACCAACGTTTACCAGGTTCGAGGGAAAAGGGGAAAAAGCGGGAAAAAGTGGTGGTAGGGGTAAAATGTGACGTCGTAGTGAAATATATATTTCCCTCGGAGGGAATTTCTCCTAGCAACGCTGCTCCACGCTCTCTTTCCTCCTGAGGACAATTTGAATTCGATGAACACTACTTAATTCCCACAGAGAGAATGGTCCACTTCCTCCCCGGTCCCGTAGCCCCTGAAGTTAACCTCTACCCCATCTCTACCCTTCCGACGATCAAGCTCGGCGGGCGGTCGCCTCCCGCAGCCTAATTACTCGAGAAGACGTGTTCCCATCGAAAGGAAAGCGAAACGCCGACCGACGATCGAGAGTTGCTTTGGCTTCCTATCGCATGTGCACTCCACGCAGAGAGTCACATCGTACAGGACGGCTTGATTACGATACCGGTTCATTGTGGGGCTTCAAGGGCTCATCACAGACGTATGGGACAGAGATCGAGGCTACGTCGATGGGCACACCACCACCGGTGGGGTGACCAGGGGGCTGGGAGGGCAAATGGATCGGGGAGCACAATGCACGCCATTTGCAGGCATTGGGGTTCTCGTTCCTAATCAGAATACCAGTTTGCCTGGCTAATAGCTCGACTGAAATCTGGCCACCTTGCCCGCTGCTCCTTCCCTCTGCCGGTCGCGTAACTCGATAGTCGGACGATTTTGCCCCGCGAATCGATTCCTCGGGGGGCGCGGACATCGTGGGCGGTGGTTGATCCACCCTGCGTCGGAATCGAGTTTCATTCTCCAGCGTAAGGTGTCGTGGATACTTCCTTCCGTTTGCAGCTCGAAGGGAATTTATTGGTAATGGACCATTGGTGTGTAATGGGCTATACAGGATGTCTTAATAGATTTATTTTTAAAGGAAAGCGTGAAATCGCGCTTGGGGTATTTGGTTGGTACCACTGGGATACTCTGGCACAGTGTTTCCCAAGCTCTGTTTTAGTCACGACGTTCTTTTATAATATTCAAATAATCTGCACCGCTCCCATGTAAGGTAAGGTAAATTTAACAAGTCAAGAAAACACATTAAAAACAGGTGTTCCAGAATATAATTCCAACTTAATAGTATTTAATCATATTAATTCATAAA
This sequence comes from Andrena cerasifolii, assembly GCF_050908995.1. Classification (NCBI taxonomy): domain Eukaryota; kingdom Metazoa; phylum Arthropoda; class Insecta; order Hymenoptera; family Andrenidae; genus Andrena; species Andrena cerasifolii. Next base: position 9,490,835 of record NC_135123.1, read on the forward strand.
TTAAATACACTTAAAGATATTTAATTATCTTATTTAGTGTCATGGTCCCACAAGTTGTGAAGCACTTCTCTGGCAACCCCCTTGTATGTGCATACGAATATTAAGATCCAATTCATCCTGTTTCTTTTCACCACTACTTATAACAGAACACTTTGGATCCCTCTTTCTACTTTACAATAACACGAGAAGCTAAAAAAATATTCTTCGCTTCCACTCCGCAGTAACTCTAAAATAAAAATAGAGCAATCGCGTGAACATAATCTCCCCCACTGGCAGATACTCGCGGGGGGATGTGCCCGAGGAGTCGTTGGTGCGCGTGGATTCTTGAGGAGTGAAATCGGGCGGCGGCCGTTGTAATTCAATATCACCTGTCCGTCGTTAGGTTTAACGACAGGATTCGGTATCGGAAACCGATACTCGGCCCCCGTAGTATTACGAATTCACCGGGTTGCATCTGTTACGTCAAATTACGAAAGTTGCCAGCCGTCCCCCTTTCCCCGTGGGAGAAGCCCCTCCGTGCAGCGTCTCGCGGCTGACTAATGACTGACATCAACTACTTCGCAGCGCAGCCAGCGCGGCCCGACGCTTATATCCCTGCGGTCCGCCGTGGGTCTGACGAATTACGGGCCTTTGTCACTGCTCGGGAGCAGTCGCCCATCCCTCTCGCACAGACACCGGCCCCCGCAAAAACAGAGGGACTTTCTGGGGCGTAGCAATTAATAATTCTCTGCTTCTCCGATCTCTTTGTCTCTCCAGCTCTCCCAGATCTTCGGGCGCCCGTTTCCTCCGGATCGGCGTCTCAGCATCCACTCCTGCCGTCTGAAATATCAGCGCTCGCGTCGCAACCTGCACGCGGAGGCTCGTGTTAACACTAAACCCACCAGGTTTTTAAACCGTGACAGGTTTTAAAATTCGATTCAAATTTCTCCATTCATTTTTGCTACTTTAATTCATTAATCAATTTTTCTTTCTTTCTCGTCCCTTTTGTTTCATTTTTTCGACAAGGAACGCGTGCAATCTCCCTTATCTAACGCAACCGGTCGACGAATTAACGCCCTTTTATAAAATCACTTATCAGAAGACAGTATAATTCTGAAAGCTTCAGAGATAATATCGAAGTGAACAGATCTTACTCAGTAATTAGTTTCACATATTATTAGTACTGTTTTATTTTATTTCCGAGTTTTATCCCCAACTACGTCAAGTAATTCAGCGAGAAAGTTAGCGAAAGAAATAAATAACATAGGTAAACGAAGTGTTCGGAAATCAGCGAAGGGGTAAATTCTGAACATGGAAAAAAAAGATTATATATTTCTTATTTGTATATTAAAAGTAAGAATGAAATTAAATAATATTTCTATTACCATCTCAAAGTTCCTATGCAGTTCGCTAAAATATGACCTTTATTTCCTTACCGGTCATTTGTGCTAACGCGGATCTACCTGTTTCTTCTAATTCTTCAATTTTTCATTCTCCTTTCCTGGAAGCAGGCTGTCTTCGATAAATCCACGGCAGGTGAGCCAGCTTCCCACGGTCTTTCCCCGCGGGCTAATATTTTATTACGCAGTAAAATATGCACTCCTCGCGGCACAGCCAGTGCTTTTCCATTTATCGCGCGGACGATCACGAGCCCCGCGAGATCGGGCTGCTTAAATCACGAGGCCCGCAGTCGCCTCCTCCGGCCGCGTAGCTTCCAGGGATCCCGCGGATCGATTTCTATCGGGGCTCCTGGATATTCGAGGGCTTCCTTGTACGTTCGAGTGACTTCACTGAATCGCTCGCTAGGTATGTACTAATATGGTCGTCCATCTTTTCCGCAGGCTTCGCGGAAGCAGCTCCTCCGAGGATCCATTCGCGAAAGGGATGCACCGAGCCACGGGGGAAGCCAGCAGACGGTAGCCTGCGATCAGCTGCCTATCAAGCCGAGTGCTTTTTGCGGCTTCTCGCTGAATAGGGAAAGAAAGTCATTCCGTGCAGCGTTTGAACGCGAAACGTCTGCGCGACCGTTTGCCTCTCGATCTCCCCCAGTTGCAACCCGATTCCTGGTTTCCCATGGCCTCAATGGCGCCGTGTTTCGCCAACCCCATTCATCCACCTTGCTTTTGCACGCGGCGGATTTTTAGCCACGTTCGCGGGGATTAATTTGGGTCGAGAATGGTAAGTAGTAACAGGTCTGAGTGGATTCCGAAAGGGGTGAGGGTCAATGAGAAGCAGGTAGCTTACACGCAAAAGTTGTTAGCGATGTTCTAACAAATTGCAACGCGACAGTGAAATTAAAATCATGCGGAGGGAAGCAGGAACTGAGCAGCTGAACTGGTAAACGCTGCGAGTGCTAGAATAATTTATTTTAATTTCTACGGCTGCTTGAGAAGAAAGTACTGAAAGCTCTCACTTCGACCTGTTTATAATTGTAGAGTGGTTGTAGAAAACACTGTAAGTGCCGGAATTAAATTTCTTTCATCGGAAAATGTTCTACTTCCCAATTGTAATACTATAGTTTAGAATTTGACGTTCTGACCTTACAGTGTTTTCTACAAGGAGTCTTCGATTCTTTTTCGTGAATTTCAACTATGTATTTTAAAGCAAAAAGTAGGAGATTTGTGACGCATTTGGGTTATTCTGTACTTAAAGCTATCTAGCAATCGAAACAAATGAAATTTCGTGAATAATTTAAAGCCAAGGAAGTTTGTTCTCTCTCCTGAAAAATTTGATTTCTGGCACTCACGGTGTTTTTCTACAAAGACTCTTCGATTATAGAACACGAAGGAGCTTTGTGCCGCTTTTAAGAAGGAAGACGACGAGTAAGCTCGCGTGCTGTATTAAAATTAGCGTTCCCGCATACATATCCAACGCGAACGAGCACCCTCTTTGAATAATCGCCCCGCGAACCCTCCCCTCGTCTCGCACCCCTTCCCGAAAAGCGTCGCCTTAACGTGTCACGTGGAAATTCCACGTTGCCGCGGACACGGAGCGGACGGAGAGGATTAAAGCCCGTTCGTTTATCGGGGGAAGCACGCTGGCGGCTGAAAGAGAATTCAGAGATCATTTCTCGTTTGAAACGTCCAAACACGCCGGCGGCAGCGGACGCGCGAGCGAGCCCCGCCGAGGATCGAAGCGGGAAATAAAAACAGTTCGAGGGGGGAAAAAAAATGGAAATAAAGCGCGAGCTGCGGAATGGATAAACGACCAGGCGATGCTCAAGCTTCGACTGGGGCGTCTGGGAGTGGAAACAACCCCTGTGGGCGCGAGCCAGTGCTCGTTTTCAAAAGAATGCACAACGCTTGCACAGTCTATCGTTCCCCGCGCATCGAACACCACCTTTGCTGTTCCGAACGGAATCGAGCGCGTCTCCAGCAAAGCTCACACCTATTTTCTTCTTCGCTGCGAGTGGATACGTACAATGTACGAGCTGGGAGAGTGGTATGTAAAGAGAATTCGCAGAGGCGAATTAATATCTATTGCCTCGCAAACATTCCCTCCTCACCTCTTCCAAGCAAACCAACCAGTGAATGACCGAATTGTTGAATCTACGGACCATTGAGATTAATACTTTAATATATTTATGTATAACAAAACAACTGTTGCAATTGCATTTAAATTTATTCCTCTTGAAATTTCTATAAAAATAATTACTTACTCTTACCGTAATTTAAAATAAAAAAAACAATTATAAAATGCAAAACGTGCAGAAGCCCAGTAAATGACCGCGTACTTTTAATAAGAATTGCACTTATTAATGTTCGCTTAATACGCGTAACGTGTGTTTGAATTTATAATTGACATTTCTTTGCCTAATGGTAATTCACCGGTATGCGGTCAATTACTGGTTGGTTTAGCCTATTTTTTGTTTCGAGATATTTGGATTGTTGAGGGTTGGGAAATGTTGCGATTACATGCGGCAATTGCAGTTGCGCAAGATGTGATGTAATTGAAATTACGTCGCATTTCGCGCAACTACAATCTGCAGAAAGTAATGCGTAATTCAACTACGCAATTAAATTTTAATCGTAATTTGTGATTGAAATTACATCACAATTTGCGCAACTATGTAAAGCACCGATATGAGGGAAGCGTTGGAGTAGTTTGAAGGTGGTCCGAGGATGGTGTAAGAGTGAATTGGAAATACCACGTATGCAACATAAGGACACTACGATTAATACACGAAAAATATACAAAGCATATCGTCGATGATAGTGGAAAACCGCGTATGAACTGTTTGTAAATACCGCGGTTCTGCATTTTACCGATTTTACAGGAGGAAGAAAAAACTTAATATTTCAGCCATTTTAAGGGGGTTTTCTTTGACTGAACTTTTCTGGGACAGTTTTGGCAGTCCTTGTAATAAATACTAACACCAATTCATCATAAAAATGCTTGATTTCTGTGTAAAGTCATTTTCACGCACCAAACGTGCCGTCCTTCACCTGATTTCTCTGTAAATGCACGATTTTACCGCCAACTTGCTATGAGAGACAGATTCACGGTATCCTTGAACCTGCTGGTTCCGTTGGTAAAAAGACGGCTTCCTATTGGCTATTTCATATGGCATATCTTTTAAAAAAAAGTGAAACAGTGCTCGGCAACCGTGGGCACGAAATCTCAATTTTGCTACTTTTGCAGATACGCGGTATTTACAAACTGCTCATACGCGGTTTTGCACTATCATCGACGATATAAGAAGACTGAACATTATCCTTGGGTGTACGAGACTTCCCTGTCCGAAGACAGATAAAGCGATTTATACAAGAGAATTGTTCAATAAAGAATCCCATATCCCTGATGATCGTAGACGGATGTCAAAGACACGACTGCGACGCGCACGAGGAAGGCATGAAGCAGAGAAGAGGGTAGAACAGCAGAAGATGAAAGGGGGCGACAGCCCCTACAAACGCGTGTACGCAGCTTTGTGCTTCGGGGGAATGGGCGGCGGATTTTCGCGTGCCAGATGCTCGCAACTGCGCACAATTTGCGACGCCAGCGTGTGCTCGACGCTTTTTCACTACCAGCAACGGCCAACCGACTGGAGAGCGCGTGATTCTCAATAGAAACGTACCCACAGTCTACCCACCACCCTTCCTGCTTGTCTTGTCCTTTCTTTGTCGATCGCGCCGACTCTTTGTCCTCGATCTTCCCTTGGAAAATGAGTTCTTCCCATTTCCAATCGGCCCCGCGATGTGCAAGAATCGCGTCGACCCAAGGACTTGCTAAAACTTTAATAAACAACAAAAGGACACGAACAAAAATCGTGTATCACCTTGAAGAGAATAGATTTACGTCTATGTGATATGGTGGAGGTCTGTGTGCGATGTGGAAGAGGTTTAGAATTGATATGGCAGAAGTGTAGAATGTTTTCGTAAGTACCAACTGTGGGAATAGCGAAGAAACGCTGTAGCGAAGAACTTTAAAACTACCGTGGAAGTGGTCTGTGTATAGCACGGAACTGCTTCAGGAATGTTGCAGAACTGCTGTAAGAATACCCTGTCGCCAACATGGGACGCTGTGAGAACGAACTTGTAGCACGACCTCCAATCTCCCAGATATACCGTATCGTAGCATACTGTCTGTATCCCCAACAAAGCTGCGAACCAGTAGTACGAGAGTACCACGAGAGCGGCGCAGAAGTGGTGGAAGCGTAGCGCAGAAATGCTGTGGGACTATTCCATAAACGGCATAGAAAGCTTGGCAGCATAATCCGAGATTAAGGTAGCGAGAGCATAGGAATACCGCAGTGATAGCAGAGAAGTGTTATATATAGAAATAGAACTCGTGTGCCCCGAGAAGGCACGCATTATCCTAAAACCCGCGAACCTCGCTGGAACTCCTGCGATTGTTCCCGGGGAACAACAGGGCCCGCGGAAAGAATGGGGATCCTCCGCGGCGCTCGCGATTCATATTAAATAAACCACGGCTGTATTTAAGCGGGACGCGAAACGTAGCCGTTTTGTCCCGGTAATGGTGCAGCGGGGGTGCTTTTGTGCGCGCGTAAGAATGAGCACCGACTTCAATTCCTTCCTTTTGCCTTTCAGCTCTCAGCCAGCGACCTCCCGGCTCGACTTATAGGTTCCCTCGGATGGGAGGCGGCCCCCCCCCCCCCTTGGTCTTTTTCGTATCGCGAAATACGACGATCGCGGCCGACGCGACGAGTGGCTTCGTTTCCTCTCGAGTTCCCGATTCATGCGCCTCGTTATGCAGAGAAAAACCAGAAGCCAGCGCGCCTCGTGTCGCGATCGACGCTGCAATTCAACGCGGGCGAGGTTCAGCGACTCATCTCGCAGCTGGCTGAACGGCGTCTGCAGAATTTCCAGCGCGTAGGTGTTTATAGCGCGACGCCATTTCGGTGTTGCGCCTTGGGGGATGATTTAGGGTGTCGGGGAACCCTGGGTTATGAACTGTGTCTGCTGGTGGGAGGATGTCACGAGTAGTTTCTATGGAGAGAAGCAACGTTGCTCTGTAGTGCTCGCCAGCGCCACCAGAGGTCTAAGCTTCCTAACTTTTTCTCGCGAGTCCTTAGTTCAAGTCTCGTTCGTATATATACAAGTTCCAGGTTTATTACTCTCGGTCCCCATGCGTCTGTGGCAGGGCCCCTATTGTAAATATGGGCCCCTAATCTCTCCACCTAGCAGATAAGACACCTCCCCTGTTAGCTAAACAAGTTAGTATAACCTAAAATTATAATCCAGACTTAAATAATGAAACCTAAGGTAACAAAACATTAGAGTATAGCAATGTAAATTATTCTTAAGCTTATTTATTAACACAAATCCAGAGAAGTGTCCTTTTCTCCCTAACCTTAAAAGCCTACTTAAATTAATTCGGGAGCATAAATTAAACAAAAATAAATATCGTGAGAATTTATGTAAAAATTGCAATCGAGCAAAGTAAATTGCAACCACCCGATAAGGACCCTCCCCCCAAAAAGCGATTTAAATCTATAAGAGCCATGATAAGAAAAAGGATTTTGGAAAAAAGGGCAGGTCTTCTCGGTTAGGTAGCCTTTTCTCGTCCATGAACAGCGGCGCCGGACGTAACACTCCCCCGCTTTAAATTCAAAAGAGATGTGCGGAGAAGATCCTCCACCCTCGAAATCGCCATCGCGAGGACAGCTTAGGAACCCTCTCGGCAGCTTGACAGCGGTGTTTTAATATTCGGGAATGACGGTGGAGGAGGAGGAAGAGTTCGCGAGCACGGCAGAAGGGCGGAGGAAAAGGGATGAACGCGCGGAAGGGGGCGGCTGCAGAAGAATTTACGAAAGCCAGAAGTGGATGGTGGTCTGGTTTGACCCAAATGCTCGGTCGGTTGGCTTTCAGCCAGTTCCCTGTGTCTGCACACTTGGCATCGAGGCCTTTACTTATATTTCTCCGAGGCGGGACAGGGAGCCGGGACGATATAAATTTTCAACCCCGATACATTAATCCAGCGCCAATTGGTTGCGACTTCTCGCTGCGGAGCTGTCCGGGGAACTCCTGGAATGTTTTTGCACGCAGGAGAGGGAGATTCGCTTAAATGCTCTTCGAGAATTCATGGTGGAAAAGAATGTTACAGAAGGGGCGTAATATTTCATCTTTGGAAAGGTTGAGAATGGTATATTTCGTGAATAAATATTATAATGGAAATTAATTAATATGTTTTAAATTCCCTCCCCAGTATCTCACGCTTCTACCTAATAATTTGATCACAGTCAGTAGACTCGGTAAATGAAGAAATAGCAATTTTCAGCAGCATTTTGTTTTGCAGGCCTTGTTGCCAGTGAAGTCATAATTTTTAGCTTCTGATATTTTTCAAAATGCTTTCATTAGGAGACACAATTAATTTTCCATTCAATTTTAATCAGTGTTGCACACGGATAACGCCAGAAAATTTCAATGCAGTGATTTTGTTATGCAACGTGGTTTTAACTTGAAAAAAAAAAGAATTTTTCATATTTTATATCTTATTTTATTATATTTTTTATTATACTTCTCTTAGGTAAGTACATTCACAGTTTCGTGAATTTAGAGGCGTTTAGAATTTAGTAGCTCTTTGTATCTCGATTATTACGTTCAAATGCTACAAACCGATTCAAATTGCGCGCGCTCTATCGCTAGTTAACGACAGAGGGCGTCCTCGTTTGCGGGAAACTCGTTTCCCCCCTTTCCACTGCGAACTCAAACTCAACGCTACTCTCTTGTCGTTTCCCTTTCGTTTACCTAGTGAAATAAATAAAGGTGATCAACGATTGCACACGAAAGTCGCGTTTAGGAAGAAAGATGGAGACAGAAACAAGCTGCGACGATCCGCAATTCATGAATATGCTGGAGACTTGTCTACGCGGAGAAATTGACAAGGCGAATAACACATTGTTAGGTAAATAAACGCTCGCGTTTACATTTTCCTTAATAACCTACTCGCTTTTTTTTTGTTTTTGTACTTTATTGTAATTATTACTTAGTACTTATATGTTTTTCTCTATTATTGTTAGTATTTTGTTATTATTATCAGGGTTAGACTTAAGAGCAGCCAATTGCTGAATCTCGCCCATCTCTTCGTGTAAATAGACTCGTATTATTTTAGCATGGTTTATTTTTTTGGTAATTCTATGCAGATGGGATTGTAATAAATACTCATTATTATTATTATTATTATTATTATTATTATTATTATTATTAATATTATTATTATTAATATTATTATTATTATTATTATTAATATTATTATTATTATTATTATTAATAATAATATTATTATTATTAATATTATTATTATTATTATTATTAATATTATTATTATTATTAATATTATTATTATTATTATTATACCCCTGCATTCACGGGTTTCTCCCAAGGTCTCGTGGCGGAGCTAAAAGAATTGAAGGTAAAAATGCAGTCGCAATTGCGAAGGAGGAAAGACCTGAAGGAGAGGATCGCAAACATGCAGGAGAATAGGCTGTCCTTAACGGCCGTTTCGAACATGTATGTTGGGCCAGTGCATTAACTCCACGCTAGTTTAAATTATTCGAGCTGCGTGAAATTTAATAATAATCTGCGGCTCGTGTACTCGCGGCAGGCACCACAGGTACGCGAACGAGTTGTCCGACCAAACGGAGCTAGTGATGCTAAACCTGGACAACGATTACAAGATCCTGCAGCTCGAGCGTCAGCATCACCGCGGTATTCTTAAAGAATACGAGAAAACCTGGCTGGACTATCAAGTGCGTAATGGAATTAATTGGCCCGAGTTTTGCGGATACCTACCAACTCTCAAAATGCCAAAAAATAATTTAAATATAGCGCGGATCCCATAATTTTGTGATCTCTATTTTGCAAGAAATTACCAACCCGTAGAACAACTCTTGTATTATACAGTTATTAAAGCTACCAAGCCGTAATTCCATTTTAGGCTTAAAAAGCAAAAAGTTCAGAAAATTTAAGATAATACTAACTATACCGGAAAATTAAAAATAATATTAACTATGCTATTAAAGAACCAATTAAAAAACATTGTAAAAACAACAACAAGGAATAAAATACACCCAAAAGAAACAGAGCTATGCACTTCTCTTTAATAATTAAAATCTCCAAGCTGCATTTACTTAATTTCAAAGCATCGAGGGTTGGTAGCCCCCTGCGTAACTTGGCGCAATTGTAACATAATTACAGCCGTAGTACATAGAAGAATTTCTACCAGGCAAGGTACGAGGAATTTCCCATGGCAAAACGCAGGAGGGAAGCTAGGATAAAGTTGCAGAAGCTTCGTATCGAGGAGATGCTGCTGGGGCAGAGGATCTGCAAGTTTGAAAAGATATCGCGACAGAGAGGACAGGTCGGGTGGTTGCGATTACGCGGGAAGATCGTCGAGTTCTGCCGCTTAGTTTCGAATAGCAGGAAGCTTGATCTGACACTCGAGGATTTGCTCGAATGCGTCGTGCGTCGCAGGGAAGAGTTGAGCAGCGTCGACAGAGAGGTTGCCACTGTGTTTCCCACCGATCTTCTATTAAAAACTGCCTACGACCATCTTCCGTTTGCTTTACGTCCTGCAGCTGGCGCTGAGAGCGAAGACGCGGGAAGAGGAGAAGAGCGCTCGCGCGTTGAAACTCTTAGAAATGCCACCTCCCACGGTCAATTTCTCCTACATGCGGACGATCTACGGGCGCAGATCGAAAAATGGCCCTGTGGACGGCTGGAAGCGAAACGACGAGAATTCCATAGGTGCTGAACGATTCTCCTTTCGCGGGCTTATCCCTGTTTCGAGTCCTTCAACAAATCGGTGACCGCAATAAAGTTGCAGTAATAATAATAATAATAATAATAATAATTATCCAGGCCTAACCATGGTACCACTAAAATTCACCTCGCATTACTCAAAGTTTCTTTGCGTTCCTAAAAATAAAGGAACCCTTCAAGGAACCTTGAACTTTCTACCGATCGCAGTGTTGTCCCCTAAACAAACTACCCCAACAAAGTCCCATTCGATCAATCCTCAATAAGAATTGATCATACTGAGCTCATTGATCCATAATCACCTCAGACACCCTGTCCGTGGACACGATGATGCTGGAGGAGATGTGTCTGTCGGACGAGAAGCCGAGAGCAGCCCTCCGCCAGAACTGGGACCGAGTTCCGTACAGCAGGAACGGTGCGAACGAGGGTGCGTGGCCGGCTGCTAGTAGTCCTTGCCCGAGCAGGGAGCAGGAGGAAATGGAGCGCGACGAGGCAGCCAGCGAGATGGACGAAAACATGGGACCGGAAGCGATCGATTCGCAGCTCGACGAGGAGGCTGAGGAAGCCGAGGAACTGGAGCAGGAACAGGCAGAGGAAGTCCCGTTGCCGTCCGGCGCTCGCAGAGATAAGCAAACTGTGGCGGAGGTTCGCTTGGGGGACGGCGAGGATCCTCCGCCGAAGAGGGCGAAATTGATCGGCGACGAGGATAACGCTGGAGCTCCTATGATGGGTACGATCAGCGCTCCATCGGAGAGAAAGAGGGAGCAGATAAGCGACGCAGCTGCTGGGCCCAGGATCACGAAGGTCGTGCCTGTTCGTTACGAAGCATCGCCCATGCCGAAGATGAAGCGGGGGAACCTTAAGCTATCTAGTATGTGTTTTTCTGTGGTCGAAACAAAGTTCGAAACTCACATTTTTATGTCTGAAACTCAGCTGTGCTGGGTTGTTGGTAACCTGTCGATTAGGGTGGGCCATTTTTCGAAGTATAAAGAAGTATAGGTTTTCTACAAGGTTGCTTTTCTTCCAAATATGCTAACTAACAGTTGCGCAAAATTTTAGCCTAATCGGACGATATCTGGAGGTCGCTATCGTTTTTAGAGGAAGACTTTCTGTTTGTTTTCCAATTAAGGGGGATTCTCGTCTAACAGCCCCGAAAGCAACTGATATTTAAAACTTAAAAAAAAAAAAAACAGTTGGTCATATTGGGTTAAATTCTTTTGGGATATAAGGAGGCATCTTTAAACTTGCAACATTCTTTTACGCTATTAAAGAATAGAATTTAAAATAACGTTGCAAATCGCAGCGCCCTGTAAATATTGTTCATACGGGCCATTTTTTATGTACACACTTCTTTTGGTTTAAGAAACAAAAAAGGGCTTGTGGAGAGCAACAAAGGGTACAAAATAAAATCCCATAAGGCCCACCCTACAGTCGATCTAGTATAGGGTATAAAGTTTGAGGTAGGATTCTTTCTAAGAAAAGTATGTTTTATCGATCATAGTTTAAACTTTCTCTTGAATACTCCTAACGCAATGACGATTGTAATCAGTTGGTTCCAAAGGTAGCCAGCTGGCTCGTTCATCTCCTAGCCCAAAGTTCACCAAGGCTGACACGTCCCACTACGTGTCTCCAATGCCGAAGCTGAACCAAGCGAACCCTAACCCAGCCAGTATGTTCACCCCTCACCGCTACGACTTCTCCGACAACAGCAACATGAGCTTCTACTTGGACAACGTGGCTGGCCTGAAAGGTAGCTGCTTCCTAATCCGCCACTTAAGCTCCTCCGCCAATTCACTCGTTGATTCTTCCAGCAGAGGACCAAATATCCCTGTACGGTGGTTCTGCACGCGACCTCTGCGAGTGCTCCAACATCTCCAGGCCACTGGGTAACCCCGAAATGGATTCCACCGAGGAGCCCAACGAGAACGTCCCTTCCACCAGGAGGACCAAGAATCTGCCACGTAATTTCCTACGTATTACACGATCGCCTCTGCTCAGTGCTGGATTAGCCAATAAGCAAAGCAAAGCACGTGCTTAGGGCATCGGGAGAGAGCCGGGCACCGTAGAAATTTTCTGAATTTTAAAGCACAACTTTTGCTAGAAACGCTTTTCAGTCAAGTCGTCGAGAATTCCTAAGAAATCGTACATTGCGTTGAAGCGATCGGCTTGTATAAGGGGGCCTCGGAATCTTTTAAGCGCTTAAGGCCTCCGAAGGTCTTAATCCAGCCCTGCCTCTGCTCACGCCTCCGACTCGTTGCAGAATTCGACTTCAGTAACTTTCTGAAGAACAATCCAGGGCGGAAGCTCTTCTAAAGTGGCCGTTCTTCTTCAGCTCCATAATCAGGAATAAGGCGTAGGAAGCCTCCGACAATAAGGCACGATACTGTTCCCCTTTGAATATCCTGTTTAGTGTATTGTGTTTGAAATAAAGTCCCGCTTCGAAAAGTAGAACTTGCTCTCCATCGCGCGCCTCTGCTTTACCTTCGACCATCCTTAAAGACGTTTAATTACGCCCGACTGGGTGTCCGTTTTCGTTCGGGAGACGCCTCGCGACACGGCTAAATAATATTCAGAGCGAAATTACGCTAGACCCTCTGCATCCCCTACCCCCGGACTGAAAGAGACCGTCGGGGGAGGAAGCCGGGCTACTCGCTTCCGCCCTGAGAAAAACCGGGGAAAGGAAACACGAAAGACGCAGGAGAATGGGGCGGAGGGAAAAAAGAATGGCTACGGAGTGGGCCAGAGGGGCGGCAGGGGGAGAAAGGAAGAGCACTCAGCTCTCGACGACTGGAAAGTAGGTCCTTTAAAGCGCGCCCCTTTGTGCGCCACTCTTTAAAGACCATTGCCACCGACATTTAATCTGCGTCTGGATGTTTATGAATTATTTAAGAGCCGATGATGCCGATGCCTGGGGGCGGGCATGCTGCAGGGAAATATATCGCTGGCTTGTTGGCAAAGCTGGCCGAGCTTACGCTTCTTAATTTTTTGTAAATGCAAATTTAAAGTTCAGTTTACTATAATAAATCAGATAATAAATGCAAGCTTTGGGACTTTTATCAATTTATTGGTGTAAAAAACTTGGAGGGTAATTGCTTTCATTAGTCTTTAAGGATTTTGGGGTGGCGTGATGAACGTGGAGAGTTTTACCAAGCCAACGAGAGTGAAGACGCGTTTTTTCTTACACAATCTTTGGTATTTTTTTATAAAGCATCTGTGCAACTTTTTCTGTCACAATTTGGTGCATATACTTAGCCATGTTTCAGAAATGTTTACAAATTTTATTAGAGAGAAATAATTAAAATTTGTGACAGTGCAAGCGTTTGAGTGCATTCGCTAAAAAAAATGTCCCCCCCCCCCATGGTTGCTGTAATTCCGGATATTCTGCTCATCTGAAATAAGACAAAACGAAATGATTCTTAATGAGGACGAGTTTGGCTAAAGCTGGGAGCGGAATTAATTCAAAATCATGTATTTTTTCTCACTTTTTTAGTCCGCGAAGGATACGAAGAACATGAAAGAATCGGTAGTGAAACTTCAAAGGCTGCTATTTTTTTAATTGTCGATTTTTTTCCTTTCATTTTGCTACCGGTTATAGCGAAGTTCGTCCTCGTTAAGAATCATATTGGTTTTTTATGTCAGGTGAGCAGAATAGCCGAAATTACGGACGGCATGGAGAGACTTTTCTTTTTTTAGCGAATGCGTTCAAACGCTTGCACTGCCACAAATTTTAATTACTTCTCTCTAATAAAATTTGTAAACATTACTGAAACATGGATAAATATATGTACCACATAGTGGCGGAAAAAGTTGTGTAGAAGCTTTATAAAAAAAATATCTAAGAATGTGTAAGAAAAAGCGCTTCTTACACTGGAGTACCCCCTTAGAAAAGTAGAGAAATCCATCAATAGAGCAGAGCACCGACCAGCCAGAGAGGCACCGCGATAATTGCATAAGAAGGCTGGAAATAAATTTCCTTCCATCCCTCCAGAAACTTTCTCTTGGGAGGGCGCGCAAGGTCCACGCCGAGGAATAGGTAACTTCTTAATAAAACTCGATGCCCCAGCTGCCTCCGCCCTCGTTCCCACGTTTAATTACTCTAACCGGCATAATTGATATAAACGAACTGGACCGAAGTAGCGAGCGACGGGGAATTCGCGGCGCGGGAAGAATACGAAAGTTTGTTATTGCCTGTCGTAACTTTCCCCGAGGACCGACATCCCTTTATGAACACAGTTTACGAGAACCCGCGACGTATCGAACTTGCCCGTTTCCACGACGAGAAAGAAATTCAGTAGTTTAATAAAAAGCAAGGAAGGACGAAGTCTGCGAGGGTTAAGGGGATTCATAATCCCACGATGACAAATGGAGGAACCTCGACTTTGTATGCGATCAATTCCACTGCCAATTCCGTTGGCCCGCCCTGCAGAGATGGACGAAATTTCGAACGAATAAAAGTTAAAAAAATTATTCGCCATGTGACGAATAAAGTTACAATAGCGCGCGCGTTACAATGCAGTAAAGTGTAAGTTATTACAGTTAATGTTATTAAAGTTAGAGTTATTAAAGTGAAAGTTATTAAAGTGAAAGTTATTAAAGTGAAAGTTATTAAAGTGAAAGTTATTAAAGTTAAAGTTATTAAAGTTAAAGTTATTAAAGTTAAAGTTATTAAAGTTAAAGTTATTAAAGTTAAAGTTATTAAAGTTAAAGTTATTAAAGTTAAAGTTATTAAAGTTAAAGTTATTAAAGTGAAAGTTATTAAAGTGAAAGTTATTAAAGTGAAAGTTATTAAAGTGAAAGTTATTAAAGTGAAAGTTATTAAAGTTAAAGTTATTAAAGTTAAAGTTATTAAAGTTAAAGTTATTAAAGTTAAAGTTATTAAAGTTAAAGTTATTAAAGTGAAAGTTATTAAAGTGAAAATTATTAAAGTTAAAGTTATTAAAGTTAAAGTTATTGAAGTGAAAGTTATTAAAGTTAAAGTTATTAAAGTCAAAGTTATTAAAGTTAAAGTTATTAAAGTCAAAGTTATTGAAGTGAAAGTTATTGAAGTTAAAGTTATTGAAGTTAAAGTTATTAAAGTGAAAGTTATTAAAGTCAAAGTTATTAAAGTTAAAGTTATTAAAGTCAAAGTTATTGAAGTGAAAGTTATTAAAGTTAAAGTTATTGAAGTTAAACTTATTATAGTGAAAGTTGAAAAATTTATTGACGCTAAAGTCGAAACGCTCGACGAATAAAAAAATTAACTTTATTCGCCAAATAATCTAAAGTAAAAGTAACTACTATTCGATCGGTCATTGAAATAATTTTTGATTTACTTAATGCCCAACTCTGCCGCCCTGTAGCCAACATAGCGCAGTGCCTCCAAGAACCGACACGTCCGCGGGACAACTTCTTTCACAATTCCGCTGACACCGGTTCCTGTTCCCCTATCCTCGAATTTCCGTCCCGTTCACGCTGGACTTTCGGAGCAGGTCGCTGGGCTACGTGAGCGGAATGGCCTCTGCTGCGGGGCAACCCGCTCCCGGACGAGCTGCCTCTGGACGCCAGGCAACCACTCCGCGCGGATGCTCGCACGGTACAAGTTCATTGGGGCTCGGCCACTGCGCCACCGTGCTCGCTGTTTTATCAGTGCCTCTTCCCGGCAGCATTAAGTAATAAAAACGGCGGGGTGCCTGAATCAGGTAGCACGCGCAACGTTTTACGACCCGTCCTCGCTGAATTACGAGCGCGGTGTAAAAATGGGGATCGTGGACAGACACCGAGTCAGCTCGGTATGCTCCCTCTAAAACGAGAACGACCCAGCGACTCTTTCAGCGGCAGTTACGATCAACTGTTCAAAGGGAGTTCGAGGGGTATCGGTTTCCGGGTTCGCGCGGAGTTGGCGGCTCTCGCTGGAGAAACTCGAGAGGTTTAGGCAGTGATGGAATAGTTGGGGTGCGTTTGGAACTGGAGGCATATTTGAAGCTGACTGGCGATGGGGAATAGTGGTCGTGTGTGCAGGGTGGGATATCAGGTTTCAGTAGTAACATCGACCATTGTTCGGACTTGAAGAACCACTTATGGAATACCCATTATTGTGGGTGGTATTTTCGTGTAAATTGCGAGGAGATATAGGTTTGTGTATAAGGTACTATAATTTGCAGCATTGTTTCCCAGACGAAACGATAATTAGTCGCGAATTCGTCGTTATTGGTGGCGCGATGGGAGGCAAGAATAGGGGCGAGTTCCTCCATCGAGCAACGGATCCACGAGCATTTCGTTCGGCCCATTGTCGATGGAAGTGTATTCATCGAAATGCAGCTCGAAAATGTGGCAGAAAGTCTCTCCAGTTTGTTAGAGACCTACCCTTCCCCCTCGCCAGGGGCGGATTCGGAGATTTGGCACCCCTAGGCTAACCAGCTTCTATCTTTCCATGAAATATCGTCAAATATTGTAATTTAAAAGAGTTGGGAGAATATTAAAATTAATTCAATATGACAACTCATATATGAGTTATTGCTAATTTGTTACATGAGAAAGAAGTGGATTTATTTTAAAATTGTCTCAAGCCTCTGTGTTTAAAGATCACCCTCCCCTTTCGGTGCTAGGGAAAATAGATATATATTTTATTTCTCCACAAAAATCTATAATTGTCGATAAAAAAATAAAAAGTTGCTACTTTTTTCAATTTCTTTCACCCAATATTTGCGCCCTCAAAATTGTCCACCCCTGCCGCACACTGTTCTCTCCTCCAGCTCCAAAAAACAAAAATGCCAAATTTAAAATACCCAAGGGCGCTGAAACTCCTCGAAAAAAATACAAAAAAAATATAAAAATTAATTTTCGAAAATGTGGCCTGACAGCCCCCTCGCCCGAGATCCACGACGGAGTCGTTCGGTTCACGGAAGACAGGGGATGTTTCCCTTACTCGCACGGCCTGCTATCGACAGACCGTGATAGAACGGAGCGGTTCGACCCCGAAGATCGGCGAGCAAGAAGGGGTCCCTTCGACCCCTGATTTTCGTGATTTATCCCTGCTTTGGTCTTGACAATCCTCGGAAGAACGCGCAGGAGGGTCTGGATTTACCGTGGCCCACGTCGATCATAGCAACCACGCGTGGGGGTAAAGAATTCTCGTGACAAATGATTTCCAATAGCGACGCAAATTTATTCTCAAATCTAAAGGGACCTTTCTCGTGTCCCTACTCTTCGGCATCCAGATTCTCGACATGGAAAGTAAATTAATGACGAAGTCCCTTAGTCGAACGCCTAGCCCACGGCAACCGTGTCGACGTGTGTGTCGAAACAGTAGTCTTAGCAGGGGCGCGAGGAACGCGATGCAAAGCGAGGTTAGGTCGACAAATCATCGTTATCGCGCAGAAATTTGCAAGGGAACGAACGCAGTCACGACCGCGGATAAATCTGATCGGGTTTGCACGCATCCCCACGAGCCTGCCTCGTAACTCGGTGTAATTACGACGCGCACGTGGCGCGATTAGGGCCGGTTCTGGTGGGTTGCCTACCGCCCAGGGGCCGGCGCTGCCGAAAAAGGGGCTTAAGGCGGACTCACACGTGTGAGTTCTGTCGGTGTCAATGGTCTCTTTGTTTCAGTGCGAGTAACTGAGCAACAAAGTGCAAAGTTCTCCATTTGAAAACAGGAAGGCGATATTTTTCACCACGGAACTGATAAGTGGGAATTCGCCTTTAGCCACTTTCTGGCCACGTTACTCTTTCTTTTCTTTCGGTGGGCTTTGAATCACGAATGGGTGTAGGATCGAAGGTAGAATGGGAAAAGTTTTACTCACGAGAGCACTGTCGCGGTTCGTCGCTCCTGTCGCCGCAGTCGTCGACGACGTTGCACACCTTGTTCAGGGCGACGCAGCGGCCGTTGCTGCACTGGAACTCGCTCTGCCTGCACGAAAGCACCGTCGTCGCCATGAGAACGCAGGCGAAGGCTGACCAATGCGTGTCTGAAACGAGAAAACAGTCGTCCGTTCGATTATCTTCCTAGAACTCTTTGGAGACTCGCAGTTCCCTCTATTTTCTAAAGCCTTTACTCAACGACATTCAAGGAGCCTGCTAAATGGCTCCTCTGCTCACGAAAATTTTGGAAATTCGAAGGAATTTTGCGAGTCCTAATAGGCTTTCGAACTGGGCCATTAGTAGAGGCTTGGAAAGCTTCAGAAACTTTGGAAGACTTATGTTAAGCATCCATTGAAATCACAGAGCATTGGAGATAGAATTTATTTCCTATTACTATTTTGCTTATTTTTAGTTCTTGTTTCTTAGAATTTAATTTCTACTTCTATTTATATTTCTATTTAGTTTTTGTTTCTTAGAATTCAATTTGTATTTCTATTTCTATTTCTATTTAGTTTTAGTTTCTTAGAATTTATTTCCTATTTCTATTTTCCTTAATTTTAGTTCTTGTTTCTTAGAATTTAATTTCTACTTCTATTTCTATTTCTATTTAGTTTTTGTTTCTTAGAATTCAATTTGTATTTCTATTTCTATTTCTATTTAGTTTTAGTTTCTTAGAATTTAATTTCTATTTCTAGGTATTCCGTTTAGATTTTAGTTTTTGTTTCTTGGAATTTAATTTTTATTTCCATTTAGTTTCTGTTTCTTAAAATTTAATTTGTATTTCTATTTCTATTTAGTTCTTGTTTCTTAGAATGCCATTTTTATTTCTATTTCGTTTGGTTTTAGCTTTTTGATTTTTAGAATTTAATTTCTATTTCTATTTTGTTCAGTTTTAGTTTTTAAGCTTATTATTGGTGATTACATTGCAACCTCGCCATTTACTCTATGAATTACACCATAATTATCTGTAAAATATTAAATACTTCTTCTGCATACATATTCCTATTTCCCAAAAAAAGAAAGAACAAAGCATAACCAGCAATAACCAGAGTAAACAATTATCAAGGGTTTATTTCCATCAATGTTGCTTTCAATCACATCGCCGAGCGTTCAGCGAAAAGCTCCAGTGTTTTCACAGAGGGACAATTTATATCGAGGGGAAGTATTATTTGCGAGGGGGGTTGGGGAGGGAACCACCCCGCGAGCAAACAACGCATTCGTCTTCATAGTTGCTCGGGAGGCTGGGGCGCGCAGGATTTATCATCCACCAGTTTCCTTCGAGCCACGGCGAATATCTTCCTCCATCTCCGATTGATTTAACCCGTTTTGTAGCGTCCGCCTGTCCCTCGGCGAAAGAATAAGATAAACGATTTCGTCGTTTGATCGATGGCGGAATGGATCGCGGGTGATTTATCCCCCGAGCAATTCCGCATCGGAAGGATATCGCTGGAATTAACGACGACGTCTCACTTCCTCGGAGCTTCGTCGCAAGCTTTTTTCCATCTCCACGAATCCGTACTGAAACGGGGATGAAATTCTCTGACACTCCGGTTGCTCGTTTCGCGGAGGTAGATTGAAAAATATGAGAATCTTTTATAGAACCAACGGCGCTGTAACTTTGAACTCTGAATTTTCCCACTTCCCCTCGCACACAGTAGGAGCGAAAAACAAACTTCAAAGTCCATACTGTTCTTCGCATATTATCTTGCTATCACTGTTCTAATCTGGGCCACCCCTAATCAGATACAAAAACTTCAAGATACGATCGAAGGGGAGAGAAAAGACTTCTTCAACTTTATAATTTCTAAATCTATATAAATTTTATATTAATAATCTCCCAAATTTTTCCCCGAATTATTTACGAAATTTGATTTCGATTAATTGCTAAATATGCTTACGTATACAATAACCCAAATTCATCGCAAAACTTCCTATTCTTCCCCCATCTTTTAGCACTATTATAGTATTACCATTAACCTGTAAAAAAAAATAATTTTAACACCTACAGTGCTTTCTACAAGAACTCTTCAATTCTTTCCAAAAGACCGATCTCCTTTTCACTACCATCAACAGTTTCAGCATTCCTTTAGCTACCACAGCGGATTCCTACAGAATCGTTCACGGAGACCGCAAACGGTGGAGAAATTCTGCGAGTCCGAGAGCAATGGAGGGCGAAAGCCGCGGAGTGGAGGTCACCGAGGTGTTTCGTGGAATTAAAGGGCGAGCTGGAAGACGGTAGGAATCGATCAAGAACGGATATCGAGGCGCGTCCTCTCGATTTCCGGCGTCGTCCGTGAGCGTCGACGACGTCGTTCGCCCAATGGAGGTCGACGTTGCTCTGGACGCCCGTTTCCCTCCACTTCTTTAACCGGTCACGTATCTGGTTTCAGCGATCCTCCTCGTACGAACTCGTCGAATTAATTCTCGATATACCTTTCCAACCGAAACCTGGCTCAGGTTCCCTCGATCTTCGAGCTTCTTTATCGTTTCCCACGTTTCCGCTTGGACGCCAGAAAATACCAGAGGGGAAAAGGAAAGAACTAATCGAACTTCTTGGGGATGGACCTCCGCGCGATTTAATATCGCAGCTGAATTTTCAGCAAGAATATTCCGCGTGGGCATGGAAGCCGAGGCGTTCTTTAGAGGTTTCTCCAGATCTCGGAATAAGTGGGACCAGAGGGCTGTTTTCGGTCCCAGGGACTCCGCGCAATTCCTTCTCGAGCACTGGCTGGCAGCCACTCGCCGGGAAACGAGAGGGACTCGGGTGGGCGGGGAAAAATTGCGGGAATGGGGGGCTGGCGCGGAGGCGAGGGATGAAAATGGAGAATTCAGAGGCCAATTATTCGGGCCACTCGAACGGCACGTGGGGAATTAAACGGTTCGAGGGCACTGGAAATAAATACTTCGCCTCTTTCTCGCGCCACCCTGCTGCACTCGTGCTCGAGGGTGCTCAAAAATTACGACTATCGAGGAACCTTTTTTTTTTGCGAAAACGATGTAACGCCGCCACTCCTCGCCGGGGCTCTATCCAGCCGGGCGAGCCGCGCGATCCAGTGACGTTTCGCCGATTCGATATCGTACGAGTGGCTTTGCGAATATGAAGATATAACGCAGAATAAAGTATCAGAGAATCTTATCTAATTGCGCCGGAAACACGAGTCAGGGGTTTTTCGTTATCGACACTGTAGGCATTTTTGATGACGACAGTGTCGAACGAAGGGAGATTAGCCATACGGTCGGTCGATCGTCTTAAATTTCTTTTTTTTTTATAAACTATACGAGTGTAGTTTCCGTTGTACGTGTCGATTTCTGAAACAAATTATTTTTGTAAAAATGGGGCGCTTTAGTAGAAAAGTTTCGAAAATCCGCGAATAAGATGGACAGCGTCTCGAGCGTATTTCAAAATAATTGTTTTCGATCAAAGAATCCGTACGTACAACGGAAACTACTTACACTCGTATAGTTTATAAAAAATAAATGAAATTTGATTTCGGATCTGCTGTTCCGTAGTTACACATTCGACCAGCTCGCGTGGAGGGTCTAGAAGATTAATTAATATATTAAAATTTATGCATGTTTTTCTATTTATTTTTTACACAGTCTCTTAAGACAGTGTACTAAAGGTAGGTAATAAAAATTTTCTATGAAAACTGTGAATTATTCCTGGGAAGAAATTCTTAAAAATGGCTTACTTTTCCGGCCGTCACAGTGATGTTCCCTCTTAATCTGTATGCGCCTACTGTTTCTCTAAGATTGACTTCTCTTTTTTACTTATCGGGACACAGCGCGTGGTTTGGGACGAATAACTTCATTAATAGAATATGTAAATTAGCGAATCGTTATAGCGAACATGTTGATCCTTTTAACGGTACATTGGCCAGCTTTAAATATCGTTTGCGGGCTTCGGCTCGCAGGAACGTCTTTCTAATCTAACGTTAAAAATTCTAACGTTAATTGTATTAGTTCATTAGTTCCATTATTTTATTGTATCATGGTTTGTTTATGTATGTACTGTCTTTTCTACTCTTCACTTCTCTTTTACATTGTTTATTTGTTAATTGTAAACTAAAGGGTCTTTACCCGTTGAACTAAATAAATAATAATAATAATAGTCTTCGAATAAAAATTTCGAATAAAACGAAGTTAATCCGGAATAACGAATAGTTCTTTTATTCGATATAAATTTTTCCCAGCTCTGGTTATCCATACCTATAATAAAGAATAATCGATCGAACCCGTGGGAAACACCCACGCGCAGAAGAACGAATACTCGCAAGATCTCGCAACATGCACCATGTTTTAGAAGACAAACAACTCCGCTCCGCAAAGCAGGAAGCAGAAATAGGATCGTCGATCGGGAGCGTGCCAAGCATCGATCCCCCATCGCTGAAAGATTCACCGAGCCCTAGCGCGCACGAACTGTTTCCAAGGAGGAAGGGGTTGGCGTCGGGGAAAGTGGTCGCTAAAATTTTCACTCCTCTCCCCGACGGCGAGATTCAATTACATCTCACCACGGCGAGTAAACGATGGGTGGTTTAAAGAGCACATCCGCGAGCTTTGCCAGCGAAGATCCCACGGGGGTGCGTCTTCTCCCGGCCGCCATTTCTGTCCCCGTGGAATCTGCATCGCACAGCCCTTTTATTTCATTCCCGGCGTTCGCGGAGCTCCCTTTGACCAGCGTTGCGACGAAATGTCGCGTGCGCATGGATTTAAAGCGAGCACGAGTTGCTGCCACGGTCCTTGGGCAAGAAGAAATCAGAGGGAACGTGGCGGGAACAAAGGGCTCGGTGAAAAAAAAGGGACGTCCCGCGATATATATACACATTCGAGATCAGAATCGCCTGCCTCGACTCCTTCCCTCCTCCTGGCCCTCTCGCAGCTTTTTCGCCGCGACTTTTTCGAGCCTCTGGCTTTTGTCATCGCTCGCGCGATAAAGAATGCCAAGGGCGGGGTGTGAGGGGGTAGGTTTCCAGGCGATACAGCTGGCGGGGGCCCTTTTTGTCTCGTGATCAACACCGTCCTCACGCTTTTATCGCCGCAAACGTCCGAGGGACGGCGTAAATTGTCGCCGCCAGCTGCCGGCGGGAATATTTCCAGCGATCATCCAGAGTCCAGACGCATCGATCCCGCTCCAAGCTTCCTTCGAATCGTTCCGCGAGGGACGTGTCGAGAGATCCTTTTCGTTCCATCGAACAATTTCATGGCGGCAACGGTAAAAAAATATCGAGGAATGTGGAATTTATGATCAACCCTTATCGCTGGGGTGGAAAGTCCTTCATTCTGCTTCTGGCGCTTCGCTCGCGAAGGACAGAATTTTTCTTTGAGATTCAATAGTCTCCGCTGGAGTGCCAGTTTCTTTGCTCTAGTAGAAATAGAGAGCAGAGAATCGCTGGGTGATATAAAGTGTTGCGAAATTGCAGGACAGAGGTATTTCGCGATGAGGTTTACAGGGGGTGATTCAGCGTTCGAAGAGGGATCGAAAGTTAGGTATAAAGGTTTTTGATGCGAGGCTTCGTTCCCGAGGGAGGCGAGCACGAAGACGCTTGCGGCTCAAGCGTCATTTGAATTTGAATACCTCGCGTCATAATGGCACGGAGCTTACGAACTAGGGCCGTCCCGGCTCCAAACTTCCCTTCGTTTTCCTTCGGCGAACGGGGGCGTACGTTCGAGAGGGAACGTTCGATCGAGACCCAGCTCGATGCTACTCGTTACGAGAAAGTAGGAGTTACTGGAGCGACGCCGTAGTCGCTAGAGTAAGTTGGCGATTTTGCCCCACGACAGGCTCCAATTTATCGGGACGAAAATGCGCTCCGTTTTTCGTATGGAAGAACGGACGATGGGCTAGGAGCAGCTTGGTCTATCTGTTTCTCGCCGCGTTCAAATTTTTTTATCCGCGAGGAAAGATTGACTTTAAATCAGGGGTTGAATGAAACAGGTGAAAATTTTAATTAGTTATGGAAAAACTGTAATTTTACGAGTATTATTATATTTTCCGTTGCGAGAGAGCTGTTATAAAATGCAGCGTATTAACCGAAACTTTTATTCCGTACATTTTTTAGAGACACTCTTATTTTCTTAAAAGTAGAAAAAGGGTTTGGTTAAACGGGAACATTCATTGTGCTCTGAAAACAGTTAAGGATGCGACAAGAAGATTTAGAAGTTAAAAGTTGGAAAAGTAAGTTTTATTTATAAAAGCTGGCAGTTCCATTCGACGAGTACCTACTTTGGGAATATCTTAAAGATCCTTGGTTTAATAGAAGCTCGCCGTGCCACAGCAACACTTTGGGAAACGCTGAGAGGCTAGCCCATGGATACGTGGAAAGTGTGAATCACGGGGCTGCAAATGGAATCGCCGGGGACCGGAAATAAGAGCGACCTATTTCTTTCCGCGGATATTGATCAAGTCGGGACGTCTGAGAATCGACGACGACGCGCTAAGTGCTCTCGTGTCCGCGGAAGTTGCGCGATTTCGTCTGCTTTTCGAGCCCCTTGAACCTCGGCGAACCATAAATAGAATCGAAATTCCGACAAAGGGACAGTGGAAAGGGTATCGATCGATTCTGGCCGTTCATCCGAGCCGCCCGACCTCTTTCCTTTCTCCGCGTAGAATTCGGGAATGGTATCTGGGCTGGTGGGTTAATCGACTCGCTTTCAATTAGTCGATCGCTGCGAAGGTCGCGACAAAAGGAAAAAGGAGCCGATTCACGGCGAAACGAGTGTTTGATCCGTCTACTGGAAACGTTCCAAGTCTCTCTGTATCTGACAGCCTTCTAGCGCTGCTTCTCCGGGCCAATCGCTCCCTTAATGATTAGCTTTATCAGCGAGAGCGTGGCTCGCCTCGTATCGCTCTAATTGGACCCCGGTGGCCAGCTGTCATTATTCCTACGATCTGTTATTCGATCGCATGTAATTTATACAAGGGACAAAGTGTAAAAAGGGTAAAAAGTTTTTAAAATGTAAAAAATAGGTTAAAAAAAGGTAAAAATGGTAAAAATGATAAAAATGGTAAAAATGGTAAAAATGGTAAAAATGGTAAAAATGGTAAAAATGGTAAATATGATAAAAATGGTAAAAATGGTAAAAATGGTAAAAATGGTAAAAATGGTAAAAATGGTAAAAGTGGTAAAAATAGTAAAAATGGTAAAAATGGTAAAAATGATAAAAATGGTAAAAACGTGTAAGAAGTGGAGAAATATGCTTGGCCCTCGTTCCTTGTCGCTGTAACGCAGGCGTGCAGGGGACAATAACCGGGGCGCGTTGGGAAATATCGCGTAATAACTAGAGAAACGCTGCCTCGTCATTTTCAGCGAGCCAGGTGACAACGTTTATTACCATTCGGTGTGGTGACTTATTACCAAGCCCGCGGTAATAACCAAGCGAGCGGATTTATCGTGGCCGGGTGTTAACCCGATATGAATCGATATACTCAGCGTATCCGTTGCGCCCGGCGTCCGTGGAAGCCTGCCAATTTTCATACTCGAAATTACGGCGACCCAGCGGCGCGCACGACACGGAGAGCTGACTCCACGGTTGGAAGTACCACTCGCAGTGGAAAAACGCGGCTATCGGCTGATTCGAGGGACGGAAAGCGTGGCGGGGTTCTCGATAACAAAACAGAGAAGTAAAAGAGGGCGATACGTGGCCCAAGGGTGGGGTTTAGAGCAGACAGAGGGGGTTCCTTCGTGGCGGCACAAGATGCGAAAGGGAATTCTTGTCGCCCTTATTCCTGCGGCCTTCCGCCTCGAACCTTCTCGCGGCCCTCGAAACTTACTGCCTGGGTCCTTCGAGAACCCATATCGTTCGACAAGAGTAGGAGCGCCTATTTTCTCCTCTCCATCGACCAAGGATTCCACGGAAACTCGCGTCTAACCCAGATCCATGGGAAGCTTCCCGCGGCCAACAGCCAGAGGAAACTATTTCGACCCCGTCGGAGATTAAATACAGGCCCCCGGAAGCTTTTCTCCTGGAGATTGGGGAGTATATTACCTGCACGAGGGCGCGCTTGCAGCCTGGTTACGCGAGATCGAGTTTTTAATTTAAAAGAATGAGTTACGGCAGGGATCTTCCGCGGGAATTGATTCACGGCGATGAAAATGGAGAAATACGGGGGAGAAGTAATGGGAGCTCTTTGGCTGAGCTGGCGCGGCGCGTGGATGCCACGCAACGGGCCAGGGTTCGAATCCACTAATAGTCGTTTCCATTTTTTCCGAGTATTTGACGATCGTCGGCCTGCGTTGGATGTTATAAAAAATATGGAGAAGGAAGAAAAGAAAATTGGTTGAAATTGGGGATGATTATTGATTATTAAACTCAGTGCAGACAAAGAAAGAGAATTCCTACAAGTCTTCCATACGACCCTGGAAAAAGGACAGTCCGTTGTTGTGTAATCGAGGGTGGAATTTTCTTCGTTGCGATGGAGACAGATTGGCGAAGTGGAAAAGAGAAAGAAGGGGGTGCGAGTGAGGGGGGAAAAGGCTTCGGAGGACGAGAGGGGTGGGTGGTGGTACCTTAAAGCGGGGATATTCCAGTGAATGGCATGTTCTGGAGGAAAATGGCTGTTGCGAGAAGATCGATCGATACTTGCTAGGATATTCCTGGGAAGCATGCACGAAACATCGTTCACGAGTTATCGAGCACTCGAGTATCGAGAAATTACTAGAAATATATCGATAGGAAAAAGATAGGAAAAAAGTATCCCCGGAAGCCCCTCTCTCTAATTCTGTTCGAAAGTCGTTGACTTAAATCAAGCGCGCGATATGAAAGAAAAATGAAATATTCCCGGCGATACCGGGGAAATGGAATATAGAGCACAATTCGTCTAGATTTCGTTGAATCGAGGAATCCCATCAGTTCGACGAGGAAAATTCGAGCTGTACAAACCCGAAGGAGATTATATCCTCTCCCCCGTTGGCCACAGTTTCCCTCGCAATTTAATTTCCGCGTGTCCCGCGTCCAATTCGTAACGAAAATAAGCCACCGCGACCCCTCCGCAATTTTTCTCGCCGCGGCCACTGAAATCCATTACCCCGTTTTATTTCACGACTGGTTTAAGCTCTCCTGGCCCGAAATCCAGCCACCATCGTTTGCGCTAACCGCATTATTCTGTGCCATCGTCGCTTCATTATCCACCGACGGCGAACGGGGGAATGGGGTACGCACCCCTTCAACACCTGACGATTCACCCCTCGCGGATTATCAGAAACAAATCGCGTTATCTTGATTTCCCCGATATCCGTGCGCCTCGAATTCCGTTCCATAAGGAACCGGGAGGGTTGAACTGATATTTACGCTATTCTACACCTCGCCGCCTCTCGACCACAAATTCAGCTTCGCCCTACGAAAGAGTCCGTCGTATTTGGCACGCTCGTTTACGCCCGAAAGCATCGCGAGGCGCATTAATTAAAAAAAGAGGGTCGCTGGCTGCGCGGATCGAAATGATTCCAAACGAGCCGCCGTCCAATTACACGCTCGTTGGTCCGTAATATGAATAATACTGATTAATTAATACCACACAGCTGCCGGTGAATAGATCCCGCGATCCCTGCCGCGGACATTGTCCTGGAAATTGGCGAATTATTGGCACGCTGGACGATAACTCGCCGCCAAGCGTTCCTATTCGCGGATCATCCTTCGCGGGTCCGGGCCAACCACCGGAATGATCCTACTCTCCCTATTTTAGGACAACGTACGATCTGCATGTGAAACTATTTAAACGATCTACCAGCTTTCTATATCGGAAAGCTTTCAGCTCCGTGCGAATAGGAAACCAGCGCGGGCTACGCTCCGCCTAACTTAACACCTCGTACATCCCACCTACGCGGCCGACCACTTCGCTTCTACTAAACACCGGTAATTTTATCGATAACCAGAGCAGTTATAATCAACGAGGCCCATTTATCAGGTAATCGAATCCTGTTTCACGTAAACTCCGAGGATACATGTATCTCCCGTTTCGCAGCCCCGTGTCCCGAGGCACGCGCCATTTCAGCCGCGGGATAAACCCGGAGTAAAACGGGCAGGGTACACGCGGCGGTGGTTAATAAAGCGAGATGCGCGCAGGATACGGCACATAATCTATCCGCTGATCCGGCCAGCGGCAATTACGCCGCTGAATCTATTCTCGCGATCGAACCGCGTTGAATTCTGCTCGATGGGCTTCGGTACCGCTGACCACTGATTAATTCAATCGGGAAATTGCCGGAGGATCCAGTCGATTGTCCGAGGGACTCTGACTCCCGGCTGAATTTCCCGCGGAAAGTTTTTCGCCGTTCGTCGCGCGGCCGTCCGTTTTCGCCGTCACTTTTAGACCTGCGGCTGGCAATCCTCCGGCTCCCGTAGTTCAACGGCGCAGTTTGGTCACTGGTCATGCGAAAGTGAAACGTTAATGGAGCAGGGCTTCAGGCGGGGCAGGCTTTTTACTTGAATTACTGAGCACGCGATGCTGTTAGGTGCGTAGAGTGCCTTTTCTACCGATCCCGCTTCTCGCAGCCTCTCTCTCAACTACCGGGTAGGCAGGTTCGGTGTAATTCAACGATACTCTTCGCTTCTGGACGAAGCGACACAGAAGAACTTTGCGTCGTGGCTTCTCTGCGGTGAGCGACTGCTCGACCCCTCGCCTGAGCTGCACCGCGTGCACGGCTGCACGCATATTGCCTGCTTTTAGGCGTATCTTTAAACGCTTATAACTAACAAATGGAGCTTCAACCGCAATATTGTTATTCTTGATTTTCGTTTTAGTATGGTGTCTAGAATCGCCCCTTAAATTTATTTCCACGTATATTCCTGTTTTGTCCTACCTGCTACTGTACCTAGTGCGAGAGTCCCAAAGTTTACAGCTTTGAGGTCTGGAAACCTTACCTCCCAACAAAATGCCACACATCTTGTCTCTCTCTCTCTCTCTCTCTCTCTCTCTCTCTCTCTCTCTTTCTATTTTCTGGGCCCCTCTTATAAAGGATCCTGATTCCACATTTATCTTTCAAAGATCGCGAACTTTCAATGAAATTCTTGCACCTGCTGCAAATCCTTCGCGATTTCTCGCTAGCAATCGACAGTCTTCTCTTCGCATCAAGTTAAACAGCGGTTTCGTAGTTTTTCTAAAAGCTTCCCTACAATTTCCACGAGCTCCCGCGCAAAGGGGGTTTCCATATCGCGCAACATCATTAATTAACGTCATCGCGGAATCACACCCGGGAATTAATTGAATTCAACGGCCGTATTGCACGTTTATTCTCGATTCGGCCGCGCAAATGTTAATTAACGTCGATCAGCCTTGGAGACCCGGCTCCCCCGCGGCGATTCCGCTGGCGCCCGCAGCTGCCAGTGTTCCGAGAATTGATTCCGGGTAATCACAATTCTGCCCGACGAGGAATTACCCTCCAACTAATTGCCCCCGTTATAAAAGCGCGTATGGCGTTCGAGCCACTACGTTTTTCCGTCGGCGAGCGCATACCTCGCGCGGAGGAATCAGCCGCTTCACAATAACGTCCTAGTGACGAGCCATTCAGTGTCCGGAATGAACGATCCCTGTCCCGGCATTAATTAATTCTGAAATTGCGTATTCACCGGGCCCCATGGGCAATTATGCCCGCGATACAGACTCTTGGTTTCCTGTCTGTCCATAAACCGAGTCAAATGTGCTTCGCGCTAATGGCTTGTTTAATTTGGACAATCGATGCACCACTGAAGCAGAGTGTTCTTTATTTTGAATGACTGGGGGAAGAATCTGAAATGGGAGTCGCGACATCTGGGCCCGAATTTTAACGAATCTCATATAGGTTGTAGCGTGGGTTTAATGTTTAGTATATCAACATACGTCACTGTTGGATCCAACGCTAAAGCGTTCGCGCAATATTAATAAAAAAAGATATTTGTTGCGGCGAAAAACTCAACCGATAGCAGAGTAAAAAAAGTTTCTTAAAAGATAAAATACAATTTACGACACCGTGCACATCTAATAAAAGATGTATGACCACAGTTATATTTTTTAATTTTACAATTAGTTTCCTGTGGCCACTACATTTGATTTAATTTAAAGATATATATTACTTATTACAATATTTTTTTATTAATATTTGGGAAACGCTTGAGTGTTGAACCGAACATTCAGGCATATGATGGTGAACTAAACCAACACTACACGTATGAAATTCATCAGAATCCGTGTCCCAGATGTCGCGGCCTCCCCTTAGCCTCGAAGGTCTAGCTGCGTGCAAAGTAGAAGACTCCATGAAGCTTCGTTGGGTAGCTTGGAAAAGGCGCCGTCCTTTGCT
The DNA here is from genome assembly GCF_050908995.1 of Andrena cerasifolii. Lineage (NCBI taxonomy): Eukaryota > Metazoa > Arthropoda > Insecta > Hymenoptera > Andrenidae > Andrena > Andrena cerasifolii. The sequence goes on from NC_135123.1 coordinate 9,521,139, forward strand.
CATATTTGCCAAGATTCCGTAATTTATCTCGACGAGCGTCTTCCGCGTCGAAAATCTGCCACTGTCCGTCTACCTAGCTGCCGTGTCAGGGCGGGCAACAAATTCCCTGTCGGATATATCAGCCAGAGCAACGTATCTAGAGTTGCTCCCCAGGCAGGGCGAAATTACTGCGACGAGTCGGTCAAATCAGGCTGGTCTGATCGAATTAATTCGCTACCGCGGCTGCTCCACCTGGCCAAGATCCACGAGGACGTTTCGAAGTCGTCGGAAGCCCTTGACAGGGCGCGACAATCGCGCGCGTGCGAGACAAACGGTCGATTTAATTGGTCGTTGAACAATGGTGACTGATAAGACGGGTGCAGCCTGGCTATCGAGGCAGTCATTCGATTTCCGACGACGAACGCATCGAAGGGATCTGCGGCCGGGTTGAGGGGGTTGCTGGAAATTTGGGGACGTTTCGGTGGAGTTCGATTGGAAGTTGGAGTGACGTTGGGATATAGCGTAGTGGGAAGTTCGAAGTATATTGGGGTGGAATGATATTTTCTGATATATAAACGCGGGGTGTATCCAAAAAGGATTTGGTGCATGCGAGGTCTGAAAGGTAGTTTGAAATTTTTGAGAGTATGGTGCAAGAGAATTTAAAAAAAAATTAAAACCGACTTCAAAATAATAAAAATGCACTTAAATGCAAAGAATAATTTAATCGCTAATTTAATCTACGACTCTCATATTTTTTAAGTCGGCGCCAGATTTACACAGTGCAAATGATGAGACGTCGACTTAAAAAATATGAGAGTCGTAGATTAAATAAGGGATTAAATTATTTTTTTACATTTTAGTGCAATTTTATTTTTTTTGGAAGTTTCCATTTAAATAAAAATCAATTTTTACTTAAGAACATTCTTCCAAAAATTATTTAAAATAACTGTTACTTTGGAGCACTGGTTAAGAATTAAAATACTAATTTCTATCGAGATCTAATCAATATGTAATAGACTCTACTCTACTAAATGTCTGACATATGACTGACCTATTCTCCTTACTATCCAATCGCAAGCTGTGGTGGGCCCATGATATGTACAACTCCGCATCTTGACTGTATCTACAAATCCACATTTCTTCTAAATACATACTCTGCTCGATGTCTGATCCATAGCTGATCTATTCTCCTTACCACCCAATCGAAAGCCGTGGCGAACCAAGGATACTCCTAATCTAACCCCTAATAATCCTACACCCTTTTGTGGCCGACGCAACGCTGGATCCCAATCCCCCGTATCCGCCAGTCCCGAGGGATCGTAATCATAGACTACCCCAGATCCCAGCCCCAGTTTTCCCCCGTTCCCTTAACAGAACGACAAATCTTCCAATAGGTACGTAACGTAATAGTAACAGTAACGCAATAAGGACCAAGTTGGAAAGTTGGTGAGCTGCGAGAGTTTCCCGAGACATCCTCCCCGTTCGATCCCTCGGCGACGAGCTTCCCCGGAGATTGAATTTCCAAGTTTACGTGCGCGGCCAGCCAGCCCTGTCCCCAGACCAGAAATTAGATCCCCGGAACCTTCACCTTCGACAGCCGCCCTTTCTTCCGACGCGACACGGAGGAAAATCGACGGGACAAGGCGCGGCCATTATCGGGATGGAATTTTCGAGTCGCTGCGAAGGGGAGACGTTTAATGAACCCCGAGACAATGGCACTGGGTGGCCGAGTGAATTATCGCGGGGAAGTTTATTCGCCCTGCAAACACCACTAATACCGTAGAAACCTTAAAATCCCAGAGCAGGGGTGGAAAAGAATTCGTGGAGTCCACGTGAAATTAGTCGTAACGGGGGAAATTGTCGAATATATTCCCTCGGTTACCCTCACGGTAATCCCAATAGAATTCCACTGTTGCTTTAACCGCCCAGGGTTGAATTTGTATCGGCACAGTCGGCGACTGAGCCACCCCCGATAAGGAACGAAGACACGAAAGGGAAACTTTAACACCAGAGGCGATTAACCGCGACGGAAGACGAAAGGCCTTCGATAAACCGAAGACAAAGGGGCCGAAGTATCGATGATACGGCTGAACTCAGACCTCGCGGGGCGGGGGTGCGTTGAAAGGGTAGCGAGGCAAGCTGAGAAGAAAGGAGGAATCCGAAAGGATCGATCTCGAGCGCGAACGGTAATTAGCTTCGGCCGGAAGTCGCTCGATCCCTTGTGAAGGGAAGTTGCGAGGCGCGTGGGCGGATAAGCAGACAAAAGGGGGAGCGGGCTTGAATGGGAGGAAAAAGGCAAGCGAAACGTCGAGGAGGCAAGCTCAAACGGAACTAGTGCTCCTGATTCCTCGATATTTTCTTGTTTCTCGAGAAATCAGAAATCAGATCATACTTCTTGAGAATTCTCGAGAAAATGAAAAAAGTATTACGAAATTTATATTTTTCGAATAATGTTGATAATATTTATCAAAAACACAAGAAACCTTGAACTAACTGATCATTCCTGTCTAATTTGCACACACCTTGTATAAATGGAAAACAGATATTAAATATAATTTATATATTTATTTATTTAATACAAAATTTGTGCAAAGCGAAAGATTACTTTTTTATTTTAAAATAGTTTTTTAATCTGTTTCTTCTTTTTTTGTGACAAAATCTGTAGCTGTAGAAAACTTTCTTTCGATTCGAGTGGACGTTGACTCCAAAAGTTATGGTTACTGTTATATTTTCCGAAAAGTCTAGCTACTTAAAAATTGTTTTGCCGTTACATATATATCTGTCGCGGATATTAAATGACAAACGCGTCTTTTGAATCTTTTTGAAGAGATTCTCCATTACCTTTGCAAGAATTTTATAAGGGATACAATAGCTTTGTCTCTTCTTTTCGATATCTCTTCTTTAATAGCCACAAGAAACTCGTTACTTAATTCAGTGGGTATACTATTTTTCTAAATTGTTAAATAAGAATTTAAGAGCACCTTCGCGAGTCAATAATGTCCAATCTTCTCTACTGAGATTTTCTATTGTAGGTTCTAATGCTACTAATAAGATTTATTATAAATCGTAGACGTGTTTATGCGTTCGCGATTAACTAGTAATATACAATTTGAACTGACTGAAAACTTAATTCCGAAAATAAACGAGATTTATAATAATTTTCGTAAACTTAAGTTTCTCGAGAAAAATAGTATTTCCTGAGAAATAAGAAATAGGCATTTATAAAATTTCTCGAGAAATTCTCGAGAAGGAACACTAAACGGAACCTACACTGCACACCTTAAATACAATAACTAAGGTAGAGCATTACAAAGCTTCGAATCTAAGAAAAAAAAAAATTCCTCAGCTTCCCTTCGACTTGAATTCTCGTCACCTTTGGCCCATCTAGCACACCTTCATTTTCGACAGCCCACGGGGGGATGGAAATCCGCAAGACAGGGGTGGCGGAGATAAAGGGAGAGGAGTGTGAAGCCACGATATAGCCGTTGGCTGCTGACAGAACAATTTCATCGTTCCATCAGAGCAGGGGGGAAGTTGCACCCTTCTGCCACCCCCCCTGGGGGCTTCAAGGGAGGATGGCAATCGATATCTAATACTTGCGAGTTCTCGATCCAGCCGCCTACCAGCTATTTCCCCGCGAGCAGCGAGAGTTTCGCGCGTGCAAGAACGAGCCAGGCTCCCGAGCAATTAGAGGAATTTTGCTGACTGGCAAAGTTATTAGAGCCGCCGGGGGACGATGACAGCCAGCTGGGGGCGACGCTTCATCCCCCTCGAGGGGAACGGGATTAAAAAACCTCTGCGCTGCTCTTTACCTTCCTCCATTTTCCCATGTTTGCCGCGTGTTTTTAATCCTGAAAAAAGGGCACGGGATTCTGGGTCCTTTCGCGTGGGGAATTTCAAGGGTCATCGAGAATTCTGAGATCAAGGGAAATTTGATGCGGGAGTTGAGAGAGTTCTCGGTTGCGCAGCGGGCTTCGAATTTTGGGGTTAACAGGGAATTCGGTCCGTGGAGGGTTGGAAGGGGCAGTCGTCGAGTTTCGAAGGGAGGTTTTCTGGTGGAAAAAATTTCGAGTCAATCTCGATGTGGAGGTAGAGTTTTGTGGTTCGAAGACACTTCGGTAGATAGTATTCCGATATTTTAATTGGTAGATGGGAGAGGGAGGTTTCTCTGGGGAAGGAGGAACGCGTGCCTTTTTTCCAGGATGGAATCGAAAGCACTTCCCCCTGGAGGAGTTTGCTGACTCGCGAGAGAGACCTTCGAGGCTAGCTTAGTCGCTGGCTGCACTGGCGGGCTTTGAACAATGGCAGTTCGTACCGCCGGCGGATTTAATTGAATAGAAATTAGACCATCGATCAGACCGGTGTAGAGGCGTCGTTGAACTGTTCCCGTGCGTTTACCTGGAAAACCTGGCTTCTCGGCGAGAACCGGGATAGAGTTTTCACGCTCTTTCACCTAGCTGACTTTCCAGTACGTAAAACGGGTTAGGTCAATTATTATTTTAAAGCTAGCAGGGTCATCTATGACTAGCCCTAAGGAAACTTACAAATTTTTGTTCTCACAGTTCTCCAGCGACACCCAACTCTCACCCCTAACTCTCCTTACAGATAAACAATCCTCCCCCTTTCTTTATTCCACTTTCCAGCATACTTAACACTTTGGAGACCTGATGCCCACGTATGCTTGATTTCTCAATTTTCATTTGCTACTTTTCGCGAGCCTGAGAAGTAAATTTTATTTCATATTTGTCAATTAAGCTATGTTTATATCAAAGTAACGCGCCCGATGAAAGGAATATTTTAACTAAATATATATGTGATAAAAATTGTACTTTTACTATATTAATTTAAAAATATATAAACAAGCTAATCTAATCTGTTGGACTCATGCCCTAAATATAGGAACTGAAAATTTCTTCTAAATATTTCTAAATTAATATAGTATAAATACTTCTTCGAAATATAACTATTAAAAATTATAATTATGTAATTAAATTATATTTATTAATATTTCTAATTCTTGAAAATTCAAAATTCTATATGCCTTTACATTAAAATATCCTTGCATTCGAGGATTTCTATCCCATTTATGATACGTTGAGAAATTTGAAAGATCGACAGTGGGGTGCGATTTGGCCCAGCAGTTGCAGCCGTGAATGTGTGGAAACCAGCGCAATTTCCGCGAAATACATTCGATCCCAAATCAGGGTAGCCACCACCCTCTAGTTCCCACCTGGAAATCATCATCGAAGCCACCTCGAGGGGAGCTTGTCGCCCCGAGGATTCAGCGTTCGCCCGACGCGTGGACTCTCGCGGTCGGCGTAACGACGTCCACGAGATTGAACGACCCAGAGAGAACGAGGCGCGCGAATCTGCGGACAAAGAGTCGACGGCCGAGCGGATGGATAATCGTTTCGTTTCCGCCACTCATCCTCCGGGCTGGCTGGAGGGTAACGAGCTGGGTGCAAGGATAATAAAATGCTAAGATGCCGACGAGACGCGAGCGACAGCCGCTCGAGAGGCCGGGGAGCTCGACGGCGAAAAACAAGGAAAAACAAGGAAAAAGGGGGAACGTCGAGCTGGCTGCAGCTCAAGGGGGTAGGCGACCAGAGGCGTTTCATTAGTAGCGCCGGCTGCAGCCTGTTCGGGGGGGCATTCCACGATCGTTTCGCGAGATTCCCGGCGACTGATAAATTGTTTCCAACGAAGGAGTCCCGGCCTGACGCTGATCAAGCGGCGGCACGCGGGTTAGCTGCTCCACGGGGACTGGTCGATCGATCGGATCGCGAGATTCTTGAATTTCGATGGGGAAGTGGCGGGGAAAGAGGCTACCTCGACACTGAGTGGATCGTAGGTGTGTATGCTAGCGATTGTAGATTTGTTGGTCAGTTTTATTTAAGTAGTAATCTTCTTGCTAAGAGACTTCGCGAATCGGGCGGCTTCGGAGCGACAGTAATCGTGGTATTTGAGCTTCTTCAGTTCGTACGATAACCACTGTATATATAGATCAAGAGAACTTTTACGATTTTCATTTCAGATGACTGCGACAGAATGATCGCCAGCAACAAACTTTCTTTTCGCACCCTTTTTACTTTTGTCGTTATAATTTTAAACAGAATTATTATTACCGCGTAGAAAAATTCGAGCACCTTCTTCGAATTTCAAGTAACAAACCTGCAAAGCTTGGAATTATTATTATTATTATTATTATTATTATTAACGGGAAACCCTTTAGTGTACAAAGATACAAAATTATTACCATTACTACATAGAAAGATAAAAATAAGGGAATGAAATAGAAAATATATATTATAATACTGAATACTTTTCTTGAAAAAAATTCTCACCGAATATTCCTTATTTCCAGAGCGTCAATCTCGGGAGACCCGTCAAGGTGAGGTCTTTAGGGTTTGTCCCGAAGACACGCGGGGAATTAGATCCCCAAGATTCTTCTTTGCTGCGCATTCACACAGTTCAGAAAACCCTCCCTCGGAGAAGCTCGAGAATTAAAGTCACTTCCCCTGTGAATCCTAATTCTCCTATCTAGCAGCGGGCGACCGAAGAACGTTGCGTGCTCGATCGGATCCAGGCCCCAGGAGGGTGAGGAGCAGGGGGATGGATGGGATCGCGAGAGGGACGCAGCGGGCAAACAAAGACGCGAAAGCCGCAGGAAATTGCTTTCGAGCGTGCCTGGCTGGCTGAAGCCGGCGGAATCTAGGTGAAAGTCTGGTTGCCTGCACAGAAACATCCCCCCCGCCCTTACCGCGATGGAAAGCGAGCACGTGCAAACAGGCGAGCTTGAAAATTTTCGCGTGCCAGCTCCGCCGATACGCCGGCGAACTTAAACTTATTTTCGCTGGCCGCGGATAACTTCTGGCTCCGAGCTTTCAGCCGTAATCCCGCAGCCTCTGTTCCACGCGAGCGTGGTTAGCCGGCCGAGCAGCTGCGCGCGCAGCGAGCGCTGCGAGGGCTGCACAGGCAGCCGCAAACCCTGCCGCGTTCCACGCGCTCCGCGCCGCTGTTTCGGGCGTGAAGCTTCTGCCGCGACGGGATTTCTTCCGTTTGCAGGCGGCAGGGGCAAACAGGTTGCCAGCGGATCGAGATAGGTACCCCCGGCTGGGTGGCGCAAACACGCGGCTCGTAGGGAAGCCAGGAAATTGTGCGACTTGTATTAAACGCTCCTGGCGATCGCCGGAGCGCCGCGTCTCTCGAGCCTCGTATTTATTCCCCGCACCGTTGCGACGCGTCGCAACGACGCCAGCGGCTGGCAGAGAGTCGCTGGTATTAAAAGCCTCTGTCGTTTTCGGTGCCGGCTCTCCCGCGGAGGGGTTTTTAGCGGAGATTGTAGTCGGGAAGAGTGGGATGTTTCATGGTGGCGTGGTTTTTGAGAGACCCCGACGGTGGAAGGAGATTTCGAATCGGGGAAGGGTGACAGCCTTTGTAGAGGGCTCGAGTGGCTCGGCTCGACGGTCGAATGGCGAAGGATGAATTTCTAAGGCAAGCGGGATCGATCCGCGCGACAGAGGGCCCCGAAATCGACGGACACAGAGAATAATTACGGTTTGCCAATTAAATTAATTGGCAGTCTGAAGGGGGTTGGGCTGGTTGGCAGTGAAATAAAGCTTCGACGAAAAGGGAGTCACTGGCTTCCCAGACACGGCCCGCCCGCAAATATAAATCCCTCGATTCGGACAGCCGCGGCTGGGCCGGCGTTTAATCCGGCCACGTGGCTCATTTCGAAAAACGTTTCCCCTCTCGAATTCATGGACGCCGGTTGAATTTCCATCCCGCGACATTTTCCGATTCGCGCTTATTGAAATCTCGTGACTCTTCGGGGATTTCTGCTGTCGCGAAATGGGAGGCTTTAATCTGGCTGGCGGGGTGATAGGGGAAATCGTGGACACGAAGTGGAAGTGGTCATTGAATGTGGGTTCAACTTGATTCCAAATCAGGCTCAACTTAAATCGAAATTGGGGTAAAGTTAAATCCGAATTAGGTGCGACTCTCTAATAAGTTAACCCTCTAGTGCATACGCCTGCCTTAAGGCGGGCACCTGTTTAATCCAGAAGTTGGGCGCCTATAATTTTTTTCAGAATTCTCAGTTGCCAGCCTTAAAAGTGCTGCCACACCGCACATATTAGCCTAAGAAACGTGTCAATCTGACGTTTCGATTTCACAGAAATCTAGTTTGAAGTGCATTTTTGAGCTAAGCATGCAGCGAAAATTATTTGTGAAAGTAAAGAAATCAAATAAAATATCCTAATAGTTGATGCGTGAAAATTTTACTTGTGCACCTTTTAGCTCTTTGTTCGTGAAATTTGGTATCTATATACATACATATATCGTATCATACTATTATAATAAAGCCATAACATTTGTTTGTATGCTCACAAAAATCTCGAAAAGTACCGAACAAATTATTACGAAATTTTAACTACAGTATCCTTGAACAACCAGAAGGGATATAGGTTATGTTTAATAAATTTTTTTTTCTCAAATCCCTATGCTACATCGTAGGTATTTCATTAAGGAACACGAAAATCATCGGGTTTTTGATTTCAGACGAACATGTTCGTTATAATTTGTTCGGTTAGTCACGCGTGTAACGGCGGACGAGCTTCGCGGGAGAACAAATAACTCGGTCATTTTTTAATATTTTTGTACAGTATTTATACAATATATGCGCTAATACATGCTCTACCCATAAGAAGAAAAAAAATAATTTTCAACCCCATAGTATCAGTAAAAAAAATTCGTCTAGTTTAGTGCTGTTTCGAGCGCCTCAGGGTGGCGTAACCCCTTAAGGCGGTGACCCAGGCTGCCCTGGGTATCCCAGACGTCCTCCAAATTGAAAACAGACATCGGATCCGGTCTTCTCATCCCCGAATTAGACTAGCCTAATTTTTCCAACTGAATTAAAAATCTATGCACGAGAGGGTTAAGTTATCCACAGGGTGTCAATTAAATCCGTCAGATACGCGCCGACAAAAGGATGCGTTGAAATAATTCGCGGGGGGAGAACACCCAGTCACCTATCCAGATGGAAAGTTTCGCGAGCTCACGGATGAATATGCGATTATTCAAATCCCAGCCGCATATTTCGCCCCGATAAACCATTTGCATGCGTACGTATCCGCGTCGAGGGAGACGGAGACGATTCCCCTCTGCTCCCCGCCATCTGTGTCCACCGGCGGCCGATAATGCCCGCCGATAAGCCCCGGCTAAAAAGGATCCTCCAACGGGGACAACTTGGCGCTTAATTGCGGGGAATTTCATAAACTGGGATCGAGCCTGGTCGACCGAGGGAGATCAGAAAAATTGAAACTCAGCACACTACACCTCCCCACTGGCCACTTATTTTCCGCAGCGAATTACTTGGATCGAGGGCGACAAATTAACGGGAAGAAGCCGGTGTGGCACTTGCCCTCGGAGGTCACTCGCCAAACAGAAGTCAGCTTTAATTAATAAACTTGGTGATAAACTCGGGAACTCGGAGCGGGGCAAGCCTGATTCCGGGGACATTGCCACTTCATTTGGTGCGCACTATGACGATGGGTGATTTCAGTTATCGCAGCGAACAGAGCGTTGCAACGGTGCGAAGGTGGAACCCCCGTGCGCCGTTGATATTGTGGTACGAGGTATCGAAGGTAATTGCACAAAGTGGCTTGGATCGAAGTGGAACGCATTGTACGGACATAATTAGGGGTTATTCCCCGCGGATTCAGCCATGGAGTCGAATAACAGCGGCGAAATAAATAATTGTGAATTCAGCGGCCTTGCAATCCAGCGGCCATTCAAGCCCGCTGGTTCTGCTCTGCGATCTGATTGTGATTCACCCGCAGGTAGAACAGCCTTTTTCGCAAACACGCTCCCATTCATCTCGCGTGCGAAAGCAAACACATTACGCTGCTCGATGCAGCCTATAATCCAATTACTCACCCAGAAATTTCCGCGATGATGATGATCTGTATTGACGTACGTCCGATCGCCTGACGAGTTCATCGAACCCCTTTTTTTGCTTACCTCACCCCCGAGGGGCCCTCCCTTCAATCAAGGTCGTGGAGGAAGGAACCAGGGGAAAAGAGGAGAAGAAGAAAGGAGGAAAAGAGGAAAAGAAACACACGTCAGCTCGTCATCGGTCATTTTCGTGGGCGAAGCGTCGAGGGTGATGCGACGGACGGGCCAGCCTCCCTTCGCGCACCGATGAAAAATTCATCCCCTCGTTGTGAATACAGATCGAGCCATTAAGATTCAAAGTGCACGGGGCCCCGTCGGTGTTGCGCGAGAAATTCGCCCGAACCGGAGATTTTAAACGCGAGAAACTCGAGGCCGACGTCTCGACGCTCCCTCTGTTTTCCACCGGCCTTCGGATCCCACCGAACAATTTTATTCCACGTCCCTTAGGATCCGGAGTGGTCAACACTCGAGCCTGCGTCCCTTTCCGAGCTGACCCTGCAGGAAGTGCAGTGGCGGATTTAAGAAAACAGAGAAAACACCCAGGTGGCACGCGTTCTTGAGGGGCCCATTTTTCGTTGCGGAATAAAATATACCTGGTGTTTGGATAAAATGGGCAGGTGACAATTTTTCTTGTTAATTTCGCCAGTGAAGTGTTCGACGCGTTGTAACTTTCCGTAGGAATATTTCAATTGATTAATTCAGGGGTTGGATTTCACTGGGTGGAGGAGGGGGGGAGCGAGGTGTGGGAACGATAATGGGAAAGTTGCGCAGGTGCCTGTAATTGATTCATGCATTCGGAGAGGCGCTGGGGAGAAGGCGCGGAATCACGGCTACGTGACCTATGCCCTCGCGTTTCCAAGCGTGAAACTCGAAAGGCGTTCGCCGTGTGACGCGATCCGCGCTACCCCCTCGACTCGTAATATCCTTCGGGCCGATCCCCGCCGGGGGTGTTCGGGAAGGATTACGTAACGAGGATAAATTGTGCTGAGCGCTCCTCCGCCAGCGAAAGATGAGTCCTCTGTTATTCCGAATCCAGGCTAATCTTCTCGTTCAAATTTCTAACTCAACTTCCCCCGGATATCGGGCTTTAAAATTCAACGCCAACTCCGCCCGCTCCCCACCGATTACTCCTCCGCTCCGTTTCCAACTTCCGAAATTAAGTAATTCCCAGCAGCGTCCTCCCCCGTCCAAGTCCGCGTTTCCAGTCGACCGGCTCGCGTCGGCCTCCCCTCGGCTTCGGCTTCGCAGCTTCAAAGCGCTGCGAGGCAGCACCAGGTTGCCGGGATCGCCTGCCGGAGTCGTGGCCGTAAGAATGTCAGGGGGATTGGCCACCCCGAGACGGTAAGTTATCGCCGTTAATTGCCGTTGATATCGAGCCGGATAATTAAGGGATTAGGCGAGCCTTCCGTTTGTCGGTGGTAGACGGTGTAAATTAGAAGCAGCCTCGGAATTAGTGGTGTGTTTGCTGGCTGGGGGGAGGGCCCCGCTAAATGCTAGGTTAACAGCCACGCGATCCTACATGCTGTGATTTATGCAACTGCACCGCCTAGCTGCGTGGCCGAGACACTTAGGGCGCGAAGATCCTCGGAACTCCCTTCGTTGCGCTTCACTAACTTTCCAGAAATCCCTCAGCGGGAGAGTCGTAAGAGTTTTCTCTTCAAGCAGCTCTTCTCGTCCGGCTCCACCGATGATTATTCGATCGAAGACGGGGTGGAGGAGTGGGTTCGAATCGTTATTCAAATCAGCTCCCCAGCCGGGTAATAATTACTTTCATTAACGACGCGAGTTAGCAGAAGAGAGAGAGAGAGAGAGAGAGAGAGAGAGAGAGAGCTTTCACAGCTTCGTAATATTTATCGGGGAAAGTTTAGCAGCCCGGTGCACCGTGGGAAAGAAGAGAAGGAAGGGATGTGACGCACGGAACGGGGAATATTGAAACGAGCCGCGCGGCCATAAATCCCGCTGTCTGCCCAGTCGTACGGTTATTCCACTTAGGAGAAATTAAAGGCAGTCAGCCACCGCCGCCGCCCAGGCGCTGCGAAACTTTTCCAAAGTTCGATTAATTTTTCCACACCCCAGGTAGCTGATCGGAGAATTCCATTCAGCCGAGGTGTGGCCTTTTTTCCACCGGGGAATTGGAAACTTATTGGAAGTTTCTACTGATCAGACTCGTACGTCATAGTGGACCCGAATGAATTGAAGACTTTGCAGCGGAAAGGGAGTAACTTTAATATATTAGCATTTGGACAACTAATGCAGCGTTCACGAGATATCTGTGACACTTAAAAGCTACATTAGTACAATAAGTAAAAATCTCTTTTCTCTACGGCAGTTTTAATTTTCAAACTTCGAGCTGCACCGTTTCTGCAAAGTAATCAGAAATATAAAAGCGTCGGCGTGTTAAGCACAATCAAACGCACCGAAAATTCCCAGTAACAGTTTCCAAAGTCTCGAGAATTTCAAGTTTCTGGAATCTCTCCCAGCTCAATTCCACAAGCACGTCACGAAACAAGGCAGCTAGTCTTCCTGATTTCTCGATGAGAAAGCAGATTATATTTCTCGAGAATTCTCGAGAATTTTCAGAACATTAAAACAATATTGCAAAATTTATATTTTTGTAATAATGTTGATAATATTTATCTAAATTTTTATTCGGGCCTAACTTTCACGAAACTTGTGTAAATGAAAAAACAGATATTAAGTATAATTGATAAACTTATTTATCGAATACACAATGTGAGCAAGAAACATTACTGTTTTGTGTTAAAATAGTTTTTTAAAAAGCACAATGCGTCTAATGTCGCGTCAGCCAATCTACTTCTTTTTTTTCTGTGACAAAATCAGCGGCTGCAGAGAAATTTATTTCGTTTTGAGTAGATGTTGGTTTAATTGTATATATAGCATCCAAAAGTTGTTGTAAATTAGATGCCCCTTTTCCCAGTGGACTTAAAAATATGGAATTCCTTTGCTACAGTCCGGAATTTATCGTCTCCTTGGTTAACTAAATTCTTGGAGGGTATCTGCGATTGATAACTCCAATTGCTTTTTTAAAGATAATTCTTCAGTTTCAGGATCTGCAAGGTTTTCAATATTTTTCAGAAGAATCGTGGTTATTGTTATATTTTGAATCTTTTGAATCTTTTTGATGAGATTCTGGATTCTGCAAAAATTTTATAAGGGATACAATAGCGTTATCTCTTCTTTTCGATATTTCTTGTTTAATTGCAACAAGAAACTCTTTACTTAATTCACTATTTACTTTTGCAAATTTTTATATATTAATCTAAGAGCACCTTCAGCACTTAATGTGGAATCTTCTCGACTGAGATTTTCTATTGTTATTCTTATGGGTTCTAACGTGACTACTAAGGTTTCAGCAATTTTAATATATTCATCGTTCCACGTGTAATCTAAATTCAATTCAGCCAGTGTTTTTTTAATTGGATTCATAGCCTCCATGGTATTCCACCTGGTCTTACAATCCAAAATAAGCTTTAACTGTGTATTTTCTTCTTCTTCCACATATTTTCGCAGAATATGATTTTTCACTGGTGAATTCTTAAACACTTTTATAATTTTTTCGTATTACTGTGATTGTTTCTTCGATGGTTGGTCGTAGCTGAACAGTCGAGGTTTCTACTGTTTCAACATCAGAATCTGAATTGAAGTTCTATTCATATTGAGAGGCTAAATTTGACACAAAACGTGCACAAACGAACACCAGAATCTTCCTCTTTGGAAGCGCATTAAGGCCTTCGCGCATTTTAGTGAAGTGCGGCGCTACGACGAGAAAAAAGTTTATAAACAATTGCGTTATTCTTCGTACGTATCGCTAACATTTATTACAAATTCTAGTTGCGTTTATACGTTCACGATTAACTAGTAACACACAATTTGAAGTATCTGAAAATTTATTTCTGAAAACAAATGGGATTTATAATAATTTTCCCACGCTTAAGTTTCTCGAGAAATGCTGTAATCTCTCGACGAATGAGAAATTAGATATTATAGAATTCTCGAGAAATTCTCGTGAAAGAATTCTCGAGAAGGAACACTAAGGGCAGCCTACCTCCCCCTGTACCGCATCCCTCGTCCCCGGTTAATTACCCTCGTCCCAGCCGATGCAAGACGAGTGTCTCCATTCACAGGTGCTCCACTGACAGCGTCCGTGAACTTCGTGGCGGCGTCGCGACGCCACGCGTCCCCGTGCTCCGACGCGATTGTAACTTAAGCGGTGGCTCATTATACAGCTGCATCGGTAATTAATACCGACTACTGCGCGTCTGGCAGCCTAATTAATCGCTCGTCGCTGGAAAGGGGCCGCGCCGGGACAAAGAATCGCGGCGGATCGCCTGAATGCGCCGAGGATTACGCGCCGCGGCGGTAATCGCGTCGCCGCCCTCTCCGCCCACACCCTCCATTCCCATTTTTCAGCAACAGCCACCTCCTATCTAGCGCAGCCCGCTTCCGAGTAAATTAATTGTAACTTCCACTGCGCCGTATTGTTCCTCGAGTATTACTTGTCTATTAAACGAAACAATGGGGGGGGAGGGGGACAATGGATCGATTTCCAGTGGCTGAGGGAGAGGGTGGCTCGCGATTATTTCGACGTCAAAGGAAGACACGCGCACCGCGTGGCTGCCTCGTAATTAGAATGCCGGATTAAAATCGAGGATATCCAGGGCCTCCATCTTCAAGTTTCCATTGTGCGCGAAGTGCTCCGGATGGAACCGCGGGTGAATTTGATTGATGCTGGAAGTTGGGCGAAAGAGGGTGGAGAAGTAGATCCTCTGTTCGCGTGGATGTTCTACTTAGGCTTTTGTAAGCGGACCAGACACAAATTCAACCCTTCGTGGTCACACGGGGGTATATCGCACCCCAGGATATATGTCTTTGCCAATATTTCTGCAAATCTTTAGACTTTAATAATGAAAATTTTAAATCCGGGGAATTTTAAGAGAAACTATTGCTTTTATCCACAACTATTTTTTCAAATACAAATTTCAACATATCAAAATTTACATTTCTAGAAATATACTAGGGTAAACCAACCAGTGAATGACCGAATTGTTGAATCTATGGACCTTTGAGATTAATTCTTGAATATATTTATGTGTAACAACAAAACAACTGTTGAAATTGCATTTAAATTTATTTCTCTTGAAATTTCTATGAAAATAATTACTTATTGTTATCGTAATTTAAAAGAAAAATTATAAAATGCAAAACGTGTAGAAGCCCAGTAAATGACCGCGTACTTTTAATAAGAATTGTACTTATTAATGTTTGCTTAATACGCGTAACTAAAAATATAGAATATTAAAAGTGCAACTAGTCTCCATTTATGAACATATAATAATGTTTAAATTTATAATTAACATTCCTTTGCCTAATGGTCATTCACTGATATGCGGACAATTACTGGTTGGTTTACCCTATCAGACAAAACTATCGCTGAAAAGTTAAAAGATTCAAAAATACGAAAATGCTAACTCATAAAATGACACTGCGTGCAGTGTACCCAATGCGAGCAATTCGTGATTATAAGGCGTGACAACAGAGGGTTAATCCTCCCCTCTGCTACTTCCCGTCTAACCTCCCCCACGATTGGTAAAAGACTAGAGCACCCGATTCTCCAGATAAGATCAGAGAGACCCCGAAATTTGAGGGCGATAGGGCGACCAGATGCCATTCGGGGCACTGGAGGCCGCAGGATGTTTGAACGTGATCTAACGCTCGAATCAAGCCACCGGGTCGAGAGAGGCCAGAGTCGAATCAGTGGAATAGGACGGTTTCGGCCCGACCGCGGCGGGCGAAGTAGTTTCGGATGTTTGTGGCCAGACACGCTGACGCGGTCGTTCGGTTATGCTTCGCGGTAACGATTCTTCGGCCATTCGGTTAATGGAGAGACTTAGACCGGCCAATTCCGTGTCGATATCGATGCTACAGAGGCGGATTGGGCCCCTAGTCACTATCGATCCGATAAACATTAACCACGCGTCGATGCAGTTAATGCAGAGCGAGGGGGATGGTTGCGGAACGGCTGTGAGGTCGATTACGGGGGAGATGATGGAGTTAAGCATTCCGAGTGACTTCTAGTGGATGTACGAGCAGGTCCTGAAGTGGAAGTTTAATAATTCAGGGACCCAGTGGAAAGTGGGCACTTTTTTTGTACCATTAATTCGTTCCTGCAATTTAGTGTAATTCCACCACCTCCTAATATAACAGCATGTAGAAACGCTTCGTCGAGTAGAATTGTATCAAATTTTCTTCACGCGGAGAAAAAATAAATGCGTAGTGGAAAAGGTGCCCAAGCGTCACGTGACCTAATAAAATTAATTCCTCAGCTGAAATTCGGTAATACTTGTCATTTACCATCTAATTCAAGCGCAGTTTAAAATAATTCCAATTTCGCACCGCATTTCCTACGAAAACAATTTTCCCTTCGACCTGCTCGCCTGTGAAATCGTAAAACGGTGGCATATGCCTGTTTTCCACTGTGCGCCTGAATTTATTGTAGCGAAATGAACGCGCTATTGTCGCTAACAGCTATGATTCTCGCGACTTGGATGACTTTAATTGCCTGCGTCAAGACGCAGTTTGTTTTAAGATCTAAATTCACGGACAAAGCTACGGCCTTCGACGGTATACACCTACACTGTCAGTGAACAGAGTCAACGAATGGGTAGCCAGAATATTCCGAGGCTCGGGAATGAGGCAGGCTGGGTGGGTGGCTGCCACGGAGGCGTTCTGGCGCGCAATTTTATCTTCTCGTCGATTGCTTTAAAGGCTTCCCGCGCGGGGGTGTTCGCACGTATGCATATTGTATACTCAGACGGCTGTCAGCCGCACACATGGCGCAATTGCGTCACATTATATTGCCAACGAGCGGCCGTAATGCGACTCGCATGAATATTCCACGAGCTCTGTCTTCCCTGACACTCGATGATAGACACCGGCACGTAGGCGGCCGAGCAATCTGCCTCCGCGAGCCTAGCAGCGGATCGATCGCCGGCAGAAGGTAAAAAGGTACCTTGCTTCCTGATGGTCGAATTAAAGCGCAGAGCCAGGCTGCCCCGGGACCGCCAGTTGTTACGCCTTAACCCGGGGGCTTCCCGAGCACCTCTAATCCCTTATTAGCCGTGCGTCGATTTGCAGGAGCCTCCGAACGGCTCCCAGAAGGGAAGATTAGTGCCCCCGGAAAGCTTGGCGATACGCTGTGTCGTAAGTTCGCCAGTAATATTCATTTACGAGGCACGTGACGCGCTTTCGGGCGGAAACTTCGCGCCTCCCTGGCAGCTGAATTTTTCAAGCTCGAAAAGGATCGGGGATGACGGAAAAATGGTGGAACTCAAATGGAAAAAAAGTACCTCTGCCTCTGAAAGCGGCAGAAGAAAGTGGAAACAGGTCTGGCTTAGGTTTACCTCTTCTACTAGAATTTTCAGGCTTGCGCAATGGTACCTGTTCAGAATAAAGGAGGGAAGTTTTGGGAATGCGGATAGAAGGAATTTTTTGTAGAAAGAACAGAAGCGAAGATGTTCCTAGAGGATAGGTGTGCAAGGGGTAGAAAGCAGTGGAGCGAGGGGGAGGTTCCGATGAGGCTGAGACACGGGGAACACGGAAAGAACAGCGATCAACAGGGAGGTCTGGAAATGGAGAAGTTACGAAAACACCGTGCGAGGAGGGAGTCCGTGAAACAGGGGCAAACAACGCGCCCCCTGAAAGGAGCCACTGGGAGGGACAGAGAGCGATAACGAAGGGGGGTAAGAAGAGGCAAGTGGCGTGGAAGAAAGAGGGACGGAGAGAGGGCACGCCGAGAGCAAACCCCCGGTCACAGCTCTGGGGGTGGATCAATACCACCACCACGAAATCGTGACGGTGCACAGGGATTCACCAGCTCCACCGACGAGGGCTGCTTGTGTGTCTTACAGCTAGGTGCACTTTGACAACGACATCTACCTTAAACCACCCTCGCCGGAGGTCTCCCATCACCGCGGCCCCCTTTTCTGCCTTTCCCGTCCACTCCCTCCAGCCGTCCCTTTTCCACCCCTCACCCGCCACTCCGAGGACGCCACGAATTAAATTACACGCGATCCTGGCCCCGGGGCTCTTTGTGAAACGGCCACGCTCGGTTACTTTCCGACGTGCATACAGACATACGAGCGGGCGCGCGGGGGGTGGTTGTTTTCCCGATTTTCGACGCCTCTGACTTTTGACGGGGGGTAACCCAACCCCCTCCGCGAGCCAGCCACCCTCGACACTCGATCCGCGCCCCGCTCGATGCAATTCCTCCGTTCATCCATCTGCCTCCTGCCCAGCGAGTGTCCTGGGGGTGTTGAATGAATTTGCGCAAGGAAAAATCGGTGGCGGGCAAAGTTCCCGCGGACCGTCAACTTTTGACGGGGTAGGTTCACAGAGGGGGCACGGTTTAA
Organism: Andrena cerasifolii; assembly: GCF_050908995.1. Taxonomy (NCBI): domain Eukaryota; kingdom Metazoa; phylum Arthropoda; class Insecta; order Hymenoptera; family Andrenidae; genus Andrena; species Andrena cerasifolii. Next base: position 9,539,501 of record NC_135123.1, read on the forward strand.
TTGGGAAATGCGAGTGTCTCTTCGCGCCCGAGCTCGAAGCAGACCTATGGCATTTGCATATTTAAGGACTGCAGAGCGGCGGCCGGATAAATTTCGGGTTTCGTCGAAAAGAGATTTATCCCCGTAAAAAACTTCAAAAAAGTAAAAAAATTACGCCAAGTACGTGAAAAAGTCGAGGACGAAAAAGAGTATCACAAAAAATAGAAGGTAATAATAATTGCAATATAAAAAAAAGATTTGAAACCAAAATGAGCTGCAAGTACGTATTAATCATACGTTCCATTACTCATAACGCGGACATTTTAATCCCATCAAGAAGAATCCCATTTAAACACATTGTCGTAAATTAATAGCTTTACAAAATTATTGGTATAACAAAATTGCGACAATTATAACAATGGATATTTATGCAAAGAAAAGAAATGTATTAAATAATATTATGCAGAGATATATTTTTATAGAAATAAATATCTTAATACGAATAAATATTTTATTCAAAATACTTGGCGCTGCGCCCCGAATTGGTGTTGCTAAACTGAATAAATATGTATAAATTCCATTAATCTTCTTCTCTCTTTTCGTTGTGCGTGCGTTCGTGAATGCGTGTATGTGTTCGTGTGCATATGCTACGTATGATATTAGAATTAAATATATGTAGAATAAATCTGACTGCGTTTCTAGTATGTATATGTATATTACGTATTTTAGATTGTAAGGGAGTTATTGTAAATTATCAATAATATATAAGTCAATTATCATTTTGTCGCTTTCGCAGCGTCAAGTATTTTGAATAAAATATTCGTATTAAAATATTTAATTGTGTAAAAATATATCTGCTTAATATTATTTAATACATTTTTTTTTCTTTGCATAAATAGCCATTGTTATAATTGGCACAATTTTTGTATATCAATAATTTTGTAAAGCTATTAATTTACGCTATTTAAAAGGGACTTTGTAAAAAGAAACAAAAACTGGAATTTATTTTTTAAATAAATTTTTTATAATCGCCTAGGGAATTTTTACTGAATTTGCATTAGAAACATTTTCATCCCTTCAACTCGGCTACCCCCTAGGTTAAATCCCGAGTCCGCCCACTGCTCCGACTGTTCTCCAGCGGTGAACCACCCCCTCGATTGCGATTTTATATCTTTCGAAGTTTCACTCGAAGTCGAGTTCGAAGAAATTCAGGACGAGGAAACTCACGCCCCCTGGCGTTTCCCTGATTCACGGGGTTGAGGCGAGAGAGGGCACAGTAAACTGCTCCCCTTTCGCCGGTCGAGGAGAGATGCGCTTTCGCTAACGAATCCATCGGAAAGAGCGAGCGAATTTCCTCGGGGGTGGGGCGCGGCTTTTCCTACACGTTCGTTACCATCCCCCTGAACGGTTGGGCGAGCTCGAAACTGTTCACCTTTGATACATCCGCGCGGCACGCTTCGATATCCGCGCAAACGAGACACCGAAAGTCGATACGCGACGCGGGTAAACGCTTTGTGCGGACATCGCGCGGAGGCTGGAACGTGGGGGTGCACGGGGAGGAAACGGAGAACGAGGGCGACGAAATAAAAGTGTGGACGGTGAAAGCTTGCCGGGGATGCTGTTGCAAACGGAGTTTCGGACACTTTGACGAAGCGAGCAGGCTCGGGGAGCGGCCGGCTGACTTATCGCGGACTGCACTACTAGTTCTTAGAAGTGGAAAGCGTCGAACACGTCCAAGCAGCTTCTTCCACTGCTTCATTTTGGTATTAAAATTGGAAATCTTTCAGCACTTAAAGAGGTTACTTTTGTTGTATTAAAATTGCGAAATGCTAAACGTCCAAAGGGGCGATTAAAAACTCGAGAAGGATGTGCTTTCTAAAAATCTACCGCGTCGGGGGGGCCTTCATCCCCGAAAACTCTATACGTCCCAGAGATAAATGGTTCCCCCCTGTCGTCACGAATCCACGGGGAGTAGAAAACAGCGGCCACAAACGTCGTTAGAGAGACGAAGAAGAAGAACAAAGGCAGCGAACCGTCGCAGGGACGAAGCTCCATTTTCATTAATCCAGCGCCCCTGGATGCTCGACCGTCGATCCTCGTGCACGGTGTCCGGCGGACAGAAACCACCCCGCGTCGACGGGGTGGCGCGTCGCAAAGGCAGCCAGTACGAAATAAGTATTTCGCTTCGCGGAGCCCCAGCTGGGCCACGAGGAAAGGATTAAAGCATCGGAATTCCAGCTAAATGAAACATTTTTTCCTCCCCAGAGGGGCTCCCCTTTCGGCGCCAGTCGACAGGAAAATCCTCGGGAATTTTTCGATCGCATCCTCTCGCGAGAGGACGGCGAAACGGATAAATACGCGGGCAAATGTATCGGGGGTGGATCCTCAAAGGACTTCCTGGCATTCCGAGGGATGCAAAGCGCATCGAACGAGCCGCCCCCGACCCCCTTCCGACGTTACCCACGCCCCTGAATAACGAACAGGTCCGAGATGTTATCTTCAAAGAGGCGAGGAATTCCTTTGAGCCGCGACAAGTCGCAGTTCCTCTCCTCGACTGCGCCGGGAGCGCAGTCACCCCCCGCGCGATACTGGACCCCCCTTTTCGCCCTCCCAGGAGTTGAAAGCCACGAGTTCTCAGGTACCCTCGAGCGGAACGATCGAATCATCCGCTGCGGGTCAGCTTTGGGGATAGATCGTCAGAGGAGTACAGTCGATTATCCGCATCGAGATTCGATTGACCCCCGGGCGGAGGTAACGCGGAGATCCGTCGAGCATTTTCAGCGACATCGCTGTTCGGTTTCGAGGAAGGGCAACTGTGCCGAAAAAGCGATTTCGATTATCTTAAGGAGCAAGTCTCCCGCGAGGGTGGTGGCGAGTTTTCGATTCGTTTTTTAAGCGACAATCTCTACCGCCGCTGTTCCAATGCTAATTTCCAGCCAAGCGCCGGGCTAAGGAGACCTTTTAACCGAGTTTGCCTCCCCGAAGACCGTCGCGAGTCGTTCGACACGAAATTTCACGAGCGAGCGAGCTGAACTTCGCGAGCTGATACTTGGGAAACATGAACCTGGAGAGTTCTCGATTCTCGGGGAAACTTTGCCGAGCGATTCTCGCGAAAAGTCTCCTCTTGCTTCTGAACGGGCGGACGGGCAGGTTTTCCTTGTCGCGGGGGGAGAAACGGAAGCGAGAAAGTTCCTCCGGCTGCTGATCACAATAACGTCCGCGACGATCGCTGGGGGTAACAAGATGGCGGAGGGGGTGCACCTGGTTGCACTCAGCTTTTAGCTCGTACCGTGAAATTTATTCTCTCAACTTGCTTCGTTAATATTATTATTGTTAGTATTATTAGTGTTATTATTATTATTATTATTAAGGGGCTACATTCGTTTAAAATAAAATGATATTGCTGTGAAATAATGTTACCATTGTGCGCTAACGAGCCATTGTTTGATGTTTTGTTTAATTAATTCTTTATGCACAATTACAGAGTAAAATTTTGCATGAAAAAAATTATTTAACTTTAAACTGCTATGAATTGTTTATTTTTTTTAAATAAAAAATTTTGGCCCGTCAGCGGATAATGGTAACATTATTTTACAAGAATATTATTTTCTATTTCCGATTTTATGTGCAGTGGTGCGAAGATCCTCAAAAATCATGAATAATTTAATACAAAAATTATCGTAAATAAACGACTGATAAATCGCGTGTAATATGTATTCTGTTTTATTTATTTTTTTTTTTTCAATAAAGCACCTAAGAAAATTCTAAAATCATTTTCGCCGCGGCTAAACTAATCGAAACACATTCGTCCGACAATTCCCCCAAAATATCAGAACAATCGCAATGCTAAATTGAAGAGTCCTTGTAAAAAACAGTTGAAGCGCCTAAAATGAAATTTTGCTACTACAGTATCACCATTGGCGAGTGGCGAATTATCTGATAAAATATTTTTTTTGTTAACTCTGGCACCTGCAGCGATTTCTACAAGGACTCTTCAATTATTTCTGAAAGTGAAAGGAGAGTCGTTAACCCCGGCCCCATTAAAAAGTCCCGCTGCACCGAGGGGTGGTGAAACGACGCACGTGCAGCGATGAAACGTTCCGAACGGACGAGACAATAGCAGAAAGCGGCTGGACGTCCGAGGATCTCGCAAATAAGAAAGCTGCGGGCTATCCTAAGCGCAGGAGCGCGCGTTGGCCCGCCGCTATCGACGGGGGAGGGTTGGAAAGGGCCGGGGAAGACAGACCGTTCCATTGAAAGTACAACAAGAATGCCGTCGTGGAAAACAGTGGCTTCTGGGCGGAAAGTCGATGGGAACACGAGTTTCCAGCTTTCTGCGTTGGAGCGTGTGTCGGCGCTGCTTCGGGGGAGGCTGAAAGCGTGCACCTCCAGCGGAGAAGACGATAAAAAGGGTACGAGGGATGGGCCGGAGCAGGGTAAAGAATTGCGGAGGGAGGAGAAAGTTAGGAAAAAAAAGAAGGGGACGCAGACGCGGAAGGGGGTTGGTAACCAGAGACAGAGGGACGCGCAGAATTGCAGAAGCGGTGGAAGGACGAAGAAAAAGGAGCCAGCAGGGGGGGTGAAGCGGGGTCCTGGCGAGGGGATGAGGAAAGTTAAGGGGACGGAACACGACTCGTCCCGAGGGTGGCCGGAGTTCTCGGTCTCTTTAAATCGTTCCCCGCGAATTCGAGCATCCGTATCTGTCCACCCCATCGAGCTTGCCTGCTCCCTCGACCGCGATCGAAGCAGTAAATACAGGGGGCAGCTTCTGGCCAGCGACCTCGGAAGATGCAGAAGGAAGCTTTAATTCTACCCCTATAAGCTCCAGCCGCTTTCATTTGTACAGCAGGGAATTTAATTGAAATTAAACCACCCTTTGTATTCAAATACCTACCTATTATCGATTACACAGGGTAGGAAAATTTGGGGTGATAAAAACTTCCGAATGCAAATATAATCTCAGATCTCCTCCATCGCTTCCTCTTTTTTACAACTTGCTTTCACATTTTTATTTTGTAACACGCGGTTGAATGAAATTAATATGCAGAGAAATGTTGCTCAACTCATGAATAAATAACCGATGCAATTAACTTTGCGAATAACTTTGATAGTCTTCGAGAAATTTCTAAGTTTTAATATTTATTTTCGAATTTAGCACCCAAAGATATATTGAAAGAAGCTTTCTCATCGCATCCTCGCGTTACCCTGGCACCTCTAGATTTTCACAGAAGGGAATAAGGTGAATGTCCCAATTTCTGCTGATTTAAAAGGTTACTCGTCAGAAAGAAGATGTGAAAAAATTTGTTTGTGATGAAAATTTGCAGAGTAATTGATTAATTCTTTAACAATAAATCAACCAGTCGAAAACTGTTTAAGAAAGATATTTCAGGATGTTTAACTGCTAGTAATTTGTAATTAAATATAATGCTTTAAATGTCCGTATTTCTTTCTTATTAAAAATAGCGATGTACGTATTTCTACTCACCATTTGTACCAATTTCTGCTCACATAATATGTTGCCTTTTCAGGTTAAAATAAGTTGCATCTTTTACGGAGATGTTTTATAACGCAACAGTAAAGCATAAAATAACGATAAACAAAAAATAAAATGCCTTCGAATAGAAATAGAGGTTACAGCATATATTGAATTGTGCGGTTGTGTTGCTAAAATTTTGGTGAGTAGAAATTCGGACACGACGGTGATTCGCTTGACCCTAAACCTAATCACCTGTTCTCTACTTAAGACAATCAAAAATAGTAGAAAATCTACATCCAGAGCACAATGCGGTATCTGTTTTTGTTATTAAATAAGAACTTTTACTGCAAAAACTATTTTCTGCCCAATTATCGAATACCAATAGCGACCCTGTTTTCCTTACCACAACCAGCTAAAACACGGTCGAAAAATCATGAGTCTCTCATTTTAAAGTTTTTCGTTGCTTATGCTGCACTTTGATTAGCCCCAAGCTCGCGCAACACTCGCGTAAATAATCAAATAACATAAAATTATGTTGTTGTAACTCTATAGTTATAGTTGTAACTCTATATTTCTGCTCATTTCTTATTTTTCTTATTATTATAAGCGTCACGTTTGTACTATTACAAACGTGACGCTTATAATAATAAGAAAAAATACGAAATGAGCAGAAATGGGGACGTGAGCAGAGATTGGGTCGTTCACCTTCATCCCCTAAAAACTGAAGATCAGTCCCGAACTCGGAGCCATTTCCTAGGAACGCTTAGCAAAACCCAGCAACTTCGAGTGGCCCCCATTCACCCCGTTCGTCTTCCCGTCCGCATCGCCGTAAATCGGCTGAATTTCAAGTTCACTAATGGCCGCGGTCACGAAGCAACGGGGTCGAGCGCCTACGCGGCGCAACGTCCAGTTCTCCACGGTTAAACGACTGAACGCTTTTAGGTTGGGTCGTTAGCGAGCTTTCCTCGGCTGCGTTTGGACCGCCGCCTAAACACGGGGTGTCCCGCAAGTCGCGACGCGGGACGCATCCCCCAACGAGCCTCCGAATCGATTCAGGGACCAGTGACCACTACCTTCGGTTTACCTACACGCTCGAATCTCTTAAAATCCTAGCTGTTACATTGAAAACTCTGCGTTGCTAAGATCGAGGGAGACTGAGGGTAGAGCAGATGGCTCGGTTATCAAAAACGTGGCAGCCAAGTGGGTCAAGAATCGGGAGGAGGGTGGCGAATTGGAGGGGAGGGAAAGGGGGTTGGAAAAACGTCAGCAGAGCCAGGCCACGACTGCGTCACTCGAAAACGATCGAGTTGTTCTCGGCCAGAATCAGGAGTCGACATTGCGACTGTGCCGAGCTATGACGCAATCCGAGTATACAGTATACGGTGCACAATGGCCCGTATCTGGGTCGTGGTGTCAGTGCTACCCCTTGCTCGCCCGCCCAGGGGGCTGGCAACCCCGATTCCGCTTACAGCCCTGCCTGGAAAATCGCTGCGATATCCACTGGGCCACAGCTAAACTATCGGATCCTAGATCGTCCTTGCTGATTTCGTCCACAGGATTTGATTCGACCCACTTTCCTCGACTTCTCCGTTCCTTGCGTTTGATTTATTTAATTGCTGAAATTACAACAGTCCCAGGGCACACTATTTGTAAATCGATTACAGCTGGGTAATTCTCCCGCGTGCCAAAGAACACCCCCTCGCGCTTCGTTTCCCTGGACAGCCTCCATTTTGCGGCGCCCTTCGAGCCACCCTTAATCGCTACGAGAGATTCAACGGCGAGATAATAATAGAGTAGACTAATTTCAAAAGAGAATTAAAACCACTTCACTCGACGCATTATTGATCCGAGCTTGGTTTCGGCGTCCTTGATTCAGGCGCGTTTACAAAGAATCGAAGAGTCCCAGTGGAAAGCACTGCAAGTGGCAAAGTCGAAAGAATGAAATAAAATTTGTCAATGTTCCACGTGCCTATATTAATGCGAAACTAATAGAAAATTCTGCGATGCATTTGGGTTGTCGTGTACTTAAGCATATTCAGCAATCAGAACAAATCATATTTCGTAAATAATTTGAAGTCGGGGAAGCTTTTTCTCTCTCTGGAGAAATTTGAGTTTTGGCAGTTGCGGTGTTTTTTACAATTTTTGTTTAATTGTAAAATTATTTTAATTCACAGTGAGCGGATCGAACGTAGGCTTCCGCCGAGTTGTGTCACTTCGCCTTCTCCCTTGGGTGCCCTTCACCCTCACCCTTTTTTTAACAACCACGAAACAACGTCGATTGGGATTTTCGGGCTGAAGCGACGGGGTGGAAATGTCGGTTTTCGAGCGTTTTACACGCGTACCGCGGCGCTGCGAGTAGGCCGCTTTTACGATACTCGTTCAGCTGTTTTCCCTGCGGTCCAATAAAACGGCGGTTCGATTAAAGCGGGCCGATAGGGCCGAGGGAAATTGCGGAGGGAGTTTCAGGGGGCAAGGAAAATTGCGGCAGAAGAACCACGTGACGATTCAAGTTTAAAGTCACTTTGATCAACGTCACTGAAAGTGCAGCGTCTAGTAATTACTAGAGTTCCCTAGAGTTTTTCCCCTAGACTGTAAGTTGTTAAGAAGCGTTACCCTTTTTATAAAGTAATAATTGTTTGACAAGGAAGCATTAATTAAGAAGGCAAGGTATTTTATCCGTTTTTAGGGGAGGGTTGCCGATATCGTGCCACTTAAGATATTTTACATTATATTTCATATTTCGTACTAATTTGAACGCAAGTAGCTACTGAATATTGTAACTTGATCTTTTAGGCACCTACTATTATATGTGTAACCTTTTGTTCGGAGCAAATTAATTAATTATTATTCTTTTTGCGACACTGTAAAAGGTACGATTTAGGCAATTGGTCTCCTAAATCGTACTCCTCGGTGTCCAAAATTGCACCTCTTCTAAAAATAGTATCAATAACAAATAAAGAAGAAAATATTCCACATAAAGTAATGATTATTACGAAACTTATATAACACACGAGTTCTCAAATCCTACTTGTACGATTGTACTGGTACGATTTAGGAAACGTGATCAATTTACTTATAAATATCAATTTAAACATTCTACATTAAACCCGCTTTCAGAAAAATACAAAAATACAGGATAAAACTGCATTGCTTGATTATTGTCAGCTAAAATAAAATGGTAAAATGTTACATCAATCATAACTGATTTTGTTACATCAATCATAACTGATTTTTTTTAAAAATATTTATAGCACGCTCGAAATAGGGTGTAAGCTCAAAAGCTTTTATTTCTATTTCTCGTTTCGCATTTACTCGATATTTTTACCATCACCCGACCATTTAGGCGACCGTACGATATTGGCAACTTTCCCGTATCAGTTCCTCATTGAATAAATAATGTTAATTAGAAATTTGGTAAATGAGTTCATTATAACTAAAGAAATATTAAAATTTGACACTGCACAACCAAAGAAGCTCTTCTTCTTCCCAAAAAAATAATTCTAGCACGCCCCGCATCTGCTCAAATTAAGCTGAAATCCAGCGAACTCGTTGCACAAATTTTGGGGCAGGTGGAAAGTGGAAGCGACCCGCGATAGAACTCATTGTTCATCTCGAGGAAGGCTTCTGCGAGAGGCCCAGCTAGCCGCGTCTCCGCGCCTAAAACGCTCGGGACCGTCAGACAACGGGTAGTAGCTCGGCCATTGTAACGATCGCTGAAAGGGGGTCGCGAAAATGAGAGAACAGGGCGTCGAACGTCTATCCTGGAATTACGTTGCCAGCGATCCCCGCGACCCAGATCTAGCTCGCACGCGGATCGCTCGCACGCAACCGTCCCTCCGTTCGCTCCACATTCGCGGCGACCCTCTTCTCCCCAATTAATCCCGAAGAAAAACGATCGCCCGTCCCTCGATTCTGCGAAAGAAATTCAATTAGGTAATGGGTACGTAGCACACTCGCTTGCAACCCCCGGCGGTGAAACGCCGCAGTCCCGCGGCGGGATCTCGAAATCCACGGGAGATAGGCAGTGCCGGAGTCGCGGCATACATTACGCGCCCTCGCGCGGCAATTCGTACGAGGAAATGGGAAATTCGCGTATTTTCCGAGGATAATATCACGATAAGCCCGTGAGAATCGCGGCTGCGGCACGCGGGGCTCGCCGGGGCCGGAGGCTCCGCGGAAATGGCCCCTTTCGGGGAGCGAGTCGAGGTGGAAGCCGACTAGGTTGTCGGTTAGACTTGCAGGGTCTCCCGAAGTGGCTGTTCACGGGGAAATATTTGATGCGAGAGAGGAGGCTCGCGGGGCCTGAGTCTATCTGCATTCGCTGCGGGCCGTGCAGGTCGAAGGATTAAAAGATAACTTGGTGGAGATGGAAGGTCGATGGAGGGTTTAACGGATTAACGCCTTGGAGATTCCTGAGTGGTTTCTTTAAACTAAGTTCGCGGGAGGGGTGGAGCCCCTTTGATGCAATATTCCTTGCCGGAATTTTGAAGGTAAGTTCGTACGCTTCCATTGGCTCGAAGTTGCAGGACGAGTGGTTTTTGCAAAGAGCTTGGTTTTCGAGTTAAGCTTGAAAATCGATGGCGCATCGACACTGCCACGCATGCTCCACCGCATTCCAAACTTGTATCCTCGAAAACGAAACATCCTGGGCAATGATCAATCCTCCGATTTCTGCTGCGTTCGCTTTGGAGATTCAGCAGGGTTTTTCTTTCATGCAAAGTGTTTTGTTAATTCGCTCTATTTCGGGGGATGAAGTGACACGAACTCGGGACCTGATCGAGGGGGGTTCGAGCAAGGCAATTGCCCTGAGCGGTAAAATTGGTAGAAAGGGGAAATTAAAATCAATGAAAAACCAACAGAGAAGTAACACTTTTTGAAAAACGGTAAAACTTGCAAATTGTTTGTTATATTATATACTATTATATTAGGGAAAGGTGCGTGCCTTCTTATCTTTGCAAAAAGCTTTTGTTGTTCAACAAATACCTGCAAAAAATTTCACTCCACACAAAGGGCGACAAAAATCGGTTTTGCCCGGAGCAGCGGAGGAGCTAGATCGAGCCCTGCACAAACATTTCGTTCCAGAAGGGGAGAAATAAAGGAATTAATGGTGAAACGGAGAATCGAATGTTTCCTGTTTGTGGAGACGGTCACGTGCTCGCGATCGAGAGTGGAGGAATCGTCGATGGTCATCGGATCCCAGTTCGTTGGTGAGCATGCAAGCAGAGTTCCAAAGGACTCACCCTTCATGCCGAGTACTTGCGCTCTCCTCCTCTCGAGGACACTTTCCTGTGCCGGTTGGTTCTGGTCGTACCGCGGCGCCTATCGATACACGCTGGAGAGGAGCTGCCTCCAAAGTCCAGGGATCGCTCGTTGGGTCTGCTTCGATCAGGAAGGTACGCAGGAACGTGGAGCACTCCCTGCAACAAACGGCGAAGCTACTGGTTAGACGTGTCCCAGCAGGGGGATTATAAATTGCTTCTTAAGAGCGTGCTACTCGCGAGACCCTGCTGGATGCCTGCTAGGCGTGAGATAGAAAAAGGATCGCTCGATGAATAGACTAATCAAATTCTAATCGAGGAGTTGAAATGGTAGGTGAGTAAATGCTGGGAGAAAAAATGTTCAGTAGGTAATTTGGTGCTTACGATTACTAAGGTGGCTCTACTTTGCTCTGACCCCTAGAATGCTTCTATTTCACAAGAAAATAACCCCTGAAAAAGTTTATTGCAATCGGACAACAGGAAAGGGCCTTAATTATAAAAGATAATTTTGAATAATAATATCTGAGAAACGGTAAGCCCTATCGAAATGTTGTTCAAATAACATTAAAAGAGCATTGAATTTTCTACAAATACTGTGTATACAATTTTGTCGTGCTTCCCGCCATTTTTTAGATAACCGCGATTGAATATAGAGAGTCCACTTATCACGCTTCTATGGTGTGGGCGTATTGCCTACACTAGGGGGTGACGGAATAAGGACTCGGATGTTGAAAAATAAGGGCCACCCCGGTGATCACAGCTGTGTAATAATAAAGTAAAATATCCCAGCACTTGCTAAAATAATACACCCCTTTCTCGAAGAAAAATAATATTCCTTTTTTGTTGCCGTTTCAACTCCCCGGTTCAAAGCCCCGTTGATACGGTGGACAGGAATGTTTCGCAACAGAAAATACACGGTGGAAAAAGGGACACATACGTATCCCGGTATGCAAATACAGCAGCCCGCCCCTTGAATCAACAACTCGGTTATCTGATCAACAAACGTTCCCCAAACGAAGCAGGACAATCACTGTCCATTCTACTGTCGCTCGTCAGTGAGACGTGCGGGACGGTTGAAAAATATCCTCGCGGAATTCACCGACTTGCAGATCGGCATGGCGGCCCGTAGAATATCGCGGGACTCGTGGCACGTAGGATCCACCCCCCGGGGGGGTTGCTTCCGGGCGAGGCAGGATCGCGATCGCGAGAGGAGAATTACAGCTGGGGAGATAGAGTCGACGACATCGTTCGTCGATCCCTCGAACAGACACTGGTGCTCGAGGCGAAGTGCGATTATTAACGTTACGTTTTCCTTCCACCTGTTTTATTTCTTTCGCTCGCGCTGAAAGGCCGCCCGACTGATTGGACGCGAGAGCCCGCCTTCTACGTCGCTGCGTTCGCTCCTTTCTTTTTCCCTTTTTTTTCCCCCCCCCCTGGTTTGCAAAATTGCGCCGACGCCCGCGCCGGTAATTGTAGCTACAAAGGGGGTGGAGGGTTGGCGTGGATCGAACGCAATTTTCCACGCTCGCCCTGTGAAATAAGGCGCCTCGAGTGGGCTGGGCTCTTCTTTGCTCGAGCGTTGTAATTCAGCGGCGTGCCGCGTCTGGGCGATTCGAATGGCTCGAGCCGAGGCGACCGATCCCCACAAAAGGCTTGATGAAAAATCGAGGGGAATTCAGGAAGCCTGCTTCTGATGGCTTGCTTTCGGAATTGGTGGATGTAAATGGTCGTTGGGAGCTGTCACGCTGCGTGTTCCCTCGGAAGGTACGAGTAACTCAGTAGTACAGGTCAACGGATGGCTCTAGTAGGTCACTTCAGGGCTGTGCTACTGGAAAGTGCTTGCAAGCTGCACGGTCTCTAGCTGTCTATGGGTCCGCGCGTTAATTTTGCTGGTGACTAGCGAGTAGATTCGTTTAATATCCTACAGGGTGGGTGAAAACGTTCGTATTTTTATCCCTTCGACTCGGCTCCCCCCAGGATTAAATCCTGAGCGATTTGCTTCTGAAGACTTTGCTTCGACAAACCCGACGATCTATTCGCAAACGAAGCTGCAAGTCAGTAGTGTAGCTCGACGAATGGCTCCGGCAGTTTGCGGCGAGTCCGCGTTGCTTGCGGATGCTCGTAAGCTGCAGGGCGTTCTGTAGCCATCAGTAGCCCAAGAAGTAAAATGGACGGGGCCAAGAGCAGGGTAGCTGGCAGCGATAAATTGGGCAGGAAACTGAGCGCGATACGTGGACGTAGGTAAAATGGAGGAAGGTCGATTTCTGCGGTCCCAAAGGAATCCTGGAACCTTCCGACGGAATACATTACTCTCCGGATCGGATGCTCACTGTCGCTGCGGCCCGTGCAACCCGTTTGCGCCCAACTACGCGCATATTTCACGGCTGATTTGTGGCCAACAAGGAGCCCGGGCGATCGCGGGAATACCAACGAGCCGCTGTCGTGTTCGACCCGGCTGATATTTCTGCGAACTCCTGCACGCCGCGATTACGGCACTCCGATTGGGGAGGGGCGGATAATTACGTGACGGTGAAGAGGAATAGGGAGAAAAAAGGGGTAGCATTGTGTGCTTCAAAGACGAATTGATCCCCCCCCTGCATACGTGGAAAGCTAAAAGCAGAGAGCTGCTGTTCGTGCCTGCCCTCAGAAATTATCGTTTAGCCATCAATCGAGCGACCGGCGTAACGACACCATCGTCATCCATCCTCATCCGCGCCCCCATAGCCTCCAGTTATTCGTTCCTCCATCAAACGCGAGCCACCCCCGCCCCAGTCACGTGCAGCCTTCGACTAACAATCACACCCATCGAGATCGGGCCCTGGTAACGATCAGCCCGACCATCGATCCTCACCCCAGGCTCGTATCAAAGAAATCCCAATTTCCGTGGAGTTGTCCGGGCACAAAAGCCACCCTCCCCCACCCGAGGCGGCATTGTTGCCAGCCAGAAGCCCCCTAATGATTCAGGATTACTGTCAGTCGACTCGTGAAATAGTTGTCTAACGACCATCCCCCTGCATCCCAACCCCTGGCGTGTACCAGGGCAGCCCGCTGCCGAGTAACTCGAGTTTCCTGGCTCATTAATTATCCCGGCGTTCATCTTATCGCTAGTCGGAGGCGATAGGTGGCTGTAATTAGCGTTGCTTCAATTAAGAAGACCGGCTCGCCTGCCCGCTAAACAAGGCGCAGCGAGCTCAGACTACGCGCAAACGATTCGTCTCTGAAAAGTACACCAAACAGGTGGAATAACATTCTGTCGCGCGAACCTCCGTTTTCGAGATAATCCACCTGGAAGACGAATGCGCGCTCCGCGACGTAAACAACTTTAAGGGGGTGTAGGTCCTATTGAACGACTCATTTAAAACGTGTGAAAGTATTTAGAATTACATAAAACACCCGGTTAATGAAAAAAATATATTCGTCGTACGATTATGCCACAACTTTGCGTACGGGAAGGTAAGAAATATCAGTTTTTGATTTTTCGACTGCGTTCCACCCTTTCGAAAAATCTGAAAAAATTAGACATCAATGACCATACAAAGACGCCAAAATTGTAAAAATGTAAATGTTGTAATTTGAAATTTTTACTTCGAAATCGTGATTTTTAATATTTTTGAATTTTTTAAAATTCGGTTTTGCCACTGAAAATTCTGAAAAAATTCACAGACGCGTGTATCAATGGGCAGAAGGCCTCTGATTTTTAAAAAATGTAGTTTCGAGATAAACGGCTTCGAAGTGTAGTCCCCTACGCCAATACCGTTCTGCGAGGCCGATACTCGACAGTGCACTCAATTACGTTCAGCGCTATAATTCCCGTAATTACTCGAATTTCTTCGCGAAACATTGTCGCACGTGTTCACAAAGCATGGCACTTTCAAAGTTAGTAATAATAAAAGAAAAATCGATTTCTCAAGATTTCAGTAGTCCTACACCCCTTTAAGCCAGAATTTCTCGAGAACTAAGGCTCGTACGAGAAAACTCCATTGCACATTTTCTGCTGGTTTTTCAGGGACGAACAACTCCGCGTAAAAAACTTCCTTGTACGAGCAGCAGACTTGGAGTAAATGTTCGAAAACCGCGGCGACCGTTACCAGCACCCGCGACGGGCTAACATATCCGAGCACAAACGCGGACACATTCAATTACCCCGTATCCGGTTTCGAGTCTCGCTACGGGAGAGAAAGAAGAGAGGGACGAGCTGGCTAGCGGTCGCGCACGCCTGGAAAAGCGCACAGAGGAAAAGCGAGCCGACGTCCCCTGGAAACGTGCAGGCGTTATCGTTTCCGTCCTTATAACGTCCCGTGTCTCCGCTTATCGCGCCTTATCAGCAACGGATCCGCTTGGGAACCGGGCCCTGCGCCACCGTTTCGCTACGGCTCTCGCCCGCCCCTTTTCGCCCTCGTTTCGTTTTTTGTCTCTGCCCGTTCACCTGTCAGCCGATTCTCCCTCGACTCGCTGGATATTTGGAGCCCGCTCCCCTTGCCCGCGCTCGCAAACAACCCCACCGGCGGTGATTACCGAATTCGGGGGAGCGTGGCGAGGTCCCCGCGTCGTCCGTGGTGGTTTCGGTGAATTTTCAATCACTCATTTCCCTGCGCCGTACGAGACTAGGTGGGCCGCGTGGCGTTTGGACCGCTGGGGGATGGAACGCCGGGGTGCGCAGTGGTTTCGGGACACTTACAGTGACTAATAAAATCTCCGCCGCGACGGGATTAGATGGGCCTCGCGGTGCTCGGTCGAGATAACGCTGGCAATATTTTTTATGCCTGCTGCGGCGAATGGATCTCGCGGTGCGTTATTAAGCCGGGAGGGTAGGCTGGACGGGGATGGATGGATGGGAATTAAAATATTTCATTAAGCCGAGAGGATGCATAGGATCTTATGAATATTGTATTAAGACGCGAGGATAGATGGGTCTTAGAATGTCCCCGCGCCCCGGGTTAGGTGGAGCGTGCGTTCCTCCTCGTCCAATTTCAAGCCCCGGCTAAAGAATTCCTGCTTTTTAATATACAGCGAGTAAACAGTGTGCGCGTAATTCCCAACGTTATTTCTCTCTCCCTTCCTCTTGGCTGCCTCGCTGTTTTACGTCGGGAGAAACAATGGCCGAGTCGAAGAACGGGGGGGTTGGTTTCCAGGCCGGAGGGGCGAGGGCGGCCGGGAGTCAGGGGCCGAAAGAAATATGGGAGGAAGAGAATTCGTCCGAGTTCCCCTGGGGAGGCTTCCCTCGTTGTAAAACTTTCGAAATCGTCTTTTTACACTCGTCGTTTCGCACGTATCTTAACCCGCGCCCCGGCCGAGTCCGTGGCCGTCCGCGTAAGCTTCGGGCTCGCCGTAAAGAAAAGAAAAAAAAATGCCCCGGCCGTTCCGGCCGCGCCGTTTCATCAACATTTCCCAGAGGGAAATCTTTCCCGCCAAAGCAATCGTTTCCCTTCGAAGGAATTCAATCTGCAGACCCAGAACCGCTCCAGTCGTTCGATTTTCTCCGCCCTTATTTGAGTAATAAAATAAATTACGATCCTCCGAGTTCCTTTAAGTTCATCCCGGCCCCAAATCACCTGATCGCGAAGAAGAAAATGGGGGACAGTTGTCGCCGCTGTAACTTAATATTCTATCGGGGAACTTAAATCATAAATAATAATTTTGCCGACGAAACCCTCGAGCCGAAATTACCGAAGGATCCTGACAAGAAAATAGTAGATTCGTAATTCTAATAACGAGCCACTGCAGCAAGAGACTAAGGGATTTAAGAATAATAACACAGTTATCTTCGTTCCTGCCCAATCACCCTTTAATGGTGTGGAAAGTAACCTCAAAGGCACTCCCAGTTTTTCGCGTGTAACTCCTAAAGTTTAATGGTGCGCCGAGCGCTGCAAACTTGCGTTAACAAAATTTTGCAAAAACTTTTCCGTCTTCCGGTATTTCTTTTAAAACTCTTTTCATAATTTTGTTGACGCGAGATTGCAGCACTTATTGTACCATTAAGCTTTCGTTTGAAATTTATTTTTCTGTCCCTTGTAGGGGAGGCCGGGGCTAAAAGTTCCGATTTCGATAAAACATAAAAAATGACTGGAAAATAATGTAGTTATTCTCTTCACTATTGACTAATTTCTTGTTAAATTTATTATATCTTCTGATTTTAAGCTTGTGTTTAATATATTGTAATAGGTTTCCCATAGAAAGTAATTTATTTGTGGCTGATCGAAGCGGAACTTCTTACCCCTATATGGGGCAAGTTGTTATCGCATTGGGGTAAGTTGTTACTATGATATAAGAGTTGCCTTCTAATGAAATAAAGCAGAATTTTAATAATAATGGTTATTTATGAAGGTTCGGACCAACAAAAATGTATTATCTTTAAAAGAAAACCAAAAGCGACAGTTTTTATTTATCTTTACGCATATCTTCGATCGAAGTCGTGTCCCTTTCCGCCTTTCATTCATATGTTCGCATCTTAAAGCACAGCGGAAACAATTTATACATTTGCGGCAGGTCTGTGAAGATAGCACCCCCAAATTCGAAATTTTGGAAAAACTCAACGGCATTCGTTTGTCCATCGTTTGCCCACGTTTGCCCATCAAAAATTTTCGTTTGACCACCCTCCAAAAAAGAGTTATGAACAAAATAAAAAAATTGTCTTCATCACCCATCATGAATGCATTTCAATTTTTTAATAGAAGGATACGAATGTACCCGACCTGACCACGTTTGCTCACTCTCAGATTTCATTTGCCCACCCTCCAGAATTTAAATAAAAAATAAAAACCGCGAAAAAATGGGTATAGATGAAGCGATCGCGTTAAAGTTCGATTATTCTCGAAAATATTATCAAAATCGTTCTTTCAACGGTCCAGTTCGTTAGTTTAGATGTAGAAGAGATTTGCCCATCCATTAATTTCGTATGCCCACCCTTCAGAATCGAATTATTAATGAAGATAGCCAAGAAGTGCGGTGCCCGTTGAAGCAATCGCGTTAAAGTTCGATTTTTCTGGAAAATAATATCAAAATCGTTCTTTCAACGATGCAGTCCGTTAGTTTAGACATAGAAGAGATTTGCCCATGCATTAATTTCGTATGTTCACCCTCCAGAATTGAATTATTAATAAAGATAGCCAAGAAGTGCGGTGCCCGTTGAAGCGATCGCGTTAAAGTTCGATTTTTCTGGAAAATATTATCAAAATCGTTCTTTCAACGATGCATATCGTTTGTCCAGATGTAGAAGAGATTTGCCCATCCATTAATTTCGTATGCCCACCCTCCAGAATCGAATTATTAATAAAGATAGCCAAGAAGTGCGGTACCCGTTGAACCGAATACCTTTCCGTTCGTTTTTTCCCGAATGAATTATCAAAATCAATTGTACTCACCGTAAAGGTTGAAGGTGTTTGGTGACATGTTATCCAAAAAATGTTGCACACACTTCTTTCTCACTTTATTGGAACGACACTTAAATTTGTATCGCTCATCGAACACTTCACACTTTTCACACATCTGCAGCATGTGCAGAATATCACCAGAGTGGTTTTCTAGTCATTTTTCACTAATTACCGCAATGATATCGCACAACGGAAAATAATATAATCTCACAGTTACTTCACAAACCGTAAATGAATGCACGGTCTCGCAAGAGTCGCGTCCGAACTCTGTAGACCGACTGACTTTCGTGCGTCGTTGGAAGGAATTCGAGGGTATCGCAGACATCTGTTTACGTTTCGGCACGTTCGATGACGACACGCAGCGCTGCTACCCTAACTAAAGGGGCGCAGCGCCGAGTGCCACTGCCGAAACGTAAACAGATGTCTGGCGATACTCTCGAATTATTTCCAACGACGCACTTCTTGGCTATCTTTATTAATAATTCGATTCTGGAGGGTGGGCATACGAAATTAATGCATGGGCAAATCTCTTCTATATCTAAACTAACGGACTGCATCGTTGAAAGAACGATTTTGATATTATTTTCCAGAAAAATCGAACTTTAACGCGATCGCTTCAACGGGCACCGCACTTCTTGGCTATCTTTATTAATAATTCGATTCTGGAGGGTGGGCATACGAAATTAATGCATGGGCAAATCTCTTCTATATCTAAACTAACGGACTGCATCGTTGAAAGAACGATTTTGATATTATTTTCCAGAAAAATCGAACTTTAACGCGATCGCTTCAACGGGCATCGCACTTCTTGGCTATCTTTATTAATAATTCGATTCTGGAGGGTGGGCATACGAAATTAATGCATGGGCAAATCTCTTCTACATCTAAACTAACGGACTGCATCGTTGAAAGAACGATTTTGATAATATTTTCTAGAAAAATCGAACTTTAACGCGATCGCTTCACCTGTACCCTTCTTTTCGAGGTTTTTATTTTTTATTTAAATTCTGGAGGGTGGGCAAATGAAATCTGAGAGTGGGCAAACGTGGCCAGGTCGGGTATATTCGTATCCTTCTTTTAAAAAATTGAAATGCATTCATCGTGGGTGATGAAGACAAATTTTTTATTTTATTCATAACTTTTTTTGTAGGGTGGGCAAAAAAAAAAATTTTTATGGGCAAACGTGGGCAAACGAAGGACAAACGAATGCCGTTGAGTTTTTTTAAAAAATCGAATTTGGGGGTGCTATCTTCACAGACCTATTTGCGGCGGGGCAAGTTTTTACGGTACCAACGTGCCCCAAGTCACGGTAACAACTAGCCCCTACCGACACATGTAGCAATTTCAAAGATTATTCTGCTTATACATGTATTCAAACGATAAACACTATTACAGCATGTTCTTAAATGTCATTTGATCCATAAGAACGATTCAATCTATAATATCTACGTTAAATAATTGAAATAGACCAAAAAGTATTGATAGAAAAATTTTTACTTATCTGGTACGCGACTAATAGGTCCTTGCTTACAACCACACAATTCGCTGTCGCGGACGCTATTAAAGTGGGCGACAGAGTGGCGTGATCAACTCACACGGAAAAAATAATTTAAAGTACAACGCTCTTTTTATTTTGAAGATAGAGCCGTCGGAACAACTTACCCCCGGAACTTTTAGCCCCGGTGTCCCCTACTTTATTTATATATATATATATATATTTTTTTTTTTTTTAACGGAAGCCCTTTGACCAATCAATATACAGCAGTGTTTGAACGAATGAAGCATACCGTTCTTCTAGTCTTGAGTCACTCTATAAACCCACAAAGTTGCGTTCCAATCGGCGGATATAAGTTCCTTCACCCTTCACCCCCAAAATGGCTTGGATTCAAGTGTTTCAGCTTAAGTACACGCTTCATGCTTGTAGCTACTACTTCACCGGGTAATTCCAACGTATATCCCCCTGCTGACGAGTGCGCTAAGGTGCACAGGGACGGCAAATAACTCAAAGGTCACAAAAACAAAGCAAGAAACCACCGAAGTGGCCACCAGTATCGTCCGCGTGCCGCCATTAGCCCCGTCCACGTACAGAAGCCGCCGTAGTGTCATCGAAACGCGGTGGACTAAGGGGAAAGTGGACGAGGAAAAATCTCCCAGGCTGGAGGAGCCCGTAAGGACAAGGGGGTGGTTTCCCTCCACGGGGAATTAACTTCTGGCCCGTTAGCCGCGAACGATCTCGTTAAAACGTGGGCCAAAGGACCAGCGGGACACGCGGCCCGCGAGGAACAAGGATAGCCGAGAAATTGGAGCTCTGCCCGCGGAAAAATCCATGGAACCGCTCTATTATGCGGGGAGGGCTAGGGGAGGCGTCTTCCTGCCACCGTTCGATTTATGCCGGCGATAATCGAGCCCATTAAATCCCCCGAACTATTATAATTCGCCCGACGACGCGGAACAACGAGGAAGGCCCGCGACAGCGCGGGGAGTCGATTAAAATTTAAACAAAGGGGCGTACTACCGCGTCACGCCGGATTCAATTACAACTTTCCGCCGGGAAGTTGATCGAAGCTTGGGGAAAGTTCGTCGCTTTCCAGCGCTCACTTTTTACTATGCCTGACTGTCGATCGACTCACTCGGGGAAGTCGACTTGCCTTGCAGGGAAATATTCATAGCCGCAGGTCTCTCGAGTACGTAAATTCGAAGCCTTGGATAATGAAAAAATTATGTAGCATACAGATTATTAGCTGTCAATGAATTATGCAACGGCAGAGAATGGGGTGTAAAGATTACGGGGTGGCTTTGTACCATTACTAAAAACGGCAAATTTTTTACATTACTGTTGTTATTAACTAGCGTCCACCGTGTCGGCTTTGCCCGAGATATTAGCGTGACTGCTTCATGTTTATTAGAATTAATATCTTTTAAGGAAATTAAGTATTTTTTTTTTACCTAACGATAAAAAAGCATAACCAGCTTCAAACATTTCTTTGATACTGTGTATTTGATTTAATATGGAATCTCGTGTAACGACCCCAAAAGTAACTAATATTTATGATTTTTTTTTCAAAAACTATTGTCAATATTGGAGTCAACTCTTTTGCGATATAGGGAGGCATCTTTAAACTTACAGAAACATGTTACTTTCGTCCCCGTAGCGACGTGTTACTCTTGTCCCCAGCCATGTTTTTCAGCATAGAACTGTTATTATTATTATTATTATTATTAACGGGAAACCCTTTAGTGTACAGAAATACAAAATTATTACCATTACTACATAGAAAGATAAAAATAAGAGAAAGAAATAAAAATATATATATAAAATAATAACATAAAATAAAATAAAATAAAATAATACAATATAAAATAAAATAACAAAGATAAATTAAGATGAGATAATAATGGATAACAAAAACATAACATAACATAAACTTTTTAAATACTACTAATAATACATATAACAGTCCGCCTGTTTATGCCTAATCACGGAGCAAGAGAAAATTTTTTTTTTTTGTTACGATAGAAGATAGTAGTTTAACGTACAAACTATACAAGACTTATTGAAATCAAATACAGGAACTTATAAAGACATTATCCAAGAACGCTCTAACAAATAATTGCATCAATGTCTACAGTTTAACTATGAATATTATCAAAAAAAAAAAACCAAGGAGACACTTACCTGAATGATCTAAATAAAAACTTTAGCTTGCCCACGGTATACGAATCGTCGTGTTGCTCGGCGTAACTCCGCGAAGCAAAAGGAACACTAAACACGCGTAACTATGTGAAAGCAGACGTTTCGGAAACTTTTGTTACTTTCGCGACGCGGTTATGTTTGTCCCCGCTCTCCCTAACCCCGTTTCCTCGCGTTGCTTAGAATTAATCGCACAGAATTTCGCTCGTTAGGGAGCCGCGTCATCGACAGTCGAATCTGCCGCGGCAGATAAGTGACGCCAAGTCTGAATCTAGGTGGCCAGGGAAAAGGGTGTCGCCTGACAATGACAGGTTAAAATACGCCTCTGTTTGGCGGCAAAGTGGAAGCTGGAAATCGATCCAGTTTCCGGGCAGCGATGCTCCGGTTCTGCGGCCGAGCCCGCGACTCGAATCGGGGCTTCTTTTCAGGGCATCAATCATCAGCCCTGGGCCGGTGTTCGCGGAGTGAAGGAAGAAGGAAAGGCACGAGAGGAAAGTTGCTCTTAACAAAGGGCCGCTGACGTGGCCGACGTCGAAGCCAGACCAGCTCACCCTCCCGCCCCCTCCGCCCTCTCCTCCCCCGCTTTCTTTGTGGTCGTAAAAAGTGTCTCCGCTTTTCTTCCGCCGCTACTTCTTCGCAAGTTTTTCGCTCTCAGCGAAAAGCCAGGGGAAAAACAGCGCCGCGAGTCCCTCCGCCCCGTCTACGTTCCCGGCAAGCATTTCCATTCCAACCCCCTTCTTCCCCTTATCTCTCACCCCCTTTCGCGACGAATGTTCCTGTTTTCATCCTCTCGTAGCTCCCGCCCCCTTTCTTCTAATATTTACGGGGAGTTATGTGCGCTTATTTTCACGGAGAGGGGGGGGGTGGCGCGGAACGTCGCGCCGGATTCCCGGTGCTTCCTTCGAGGCGGGTGTGTTGCGAGCCACGTCGGGGGCGCAACGTCGAACGCAGCCGAATTTCCTGTCGCCCCGTTACCGCTGTCGAGAGCTCGTTTCCGCGCCGCGTGATCTGTCCCGCCGAGCGAGATCTGACAATGCGAGCGCTAGCCAGTTTATCAGCGACGGAAATTAAACTAGTTTCGAGGGTGTCCAGGAACGATATTAGCCAGATACCGCGAATAATCGCGCGGGGAAAACTGGGGGATGGTTTTACGGAGTAGCGTGGGGTCGATACGCGGGGCATGTTGATTCCTGGCTGCTGTGAATGCTGAAGGGAGAGAGGAAGGGATTGAGGGAGCTGGGGTGGACTCTTTTAGATATGAGATCGCCTCGATTTTCGGATATAAGACTTCGAATAGCTTCGTTTTTTAATTGCATAGACTTCTAACAGCCCAGATCAAGTGTTCCTGAAATTTTTAGGAAAAAAAAAAGGATCTTCCGACAATGGGACGAGAAACCACGATCTTCGGATCTACTGTGCGCTGGCCAGCCGCCTTAAGGGGTCTAGGCAGTCGAAAAATCGATTGTTTTATTGCAGTTTCCGGAAGTAGTATCTTTTCTGAATAAAATGCCGCTTGGTTTATAGTAAGATTCGCAAAATTGTAGATTTCGCAGCTAAAAACGTCAAGCGGCAATCTATAGCGTCGTTTTTTTTTTTATTATTATTATTATTTCGACGGGAGAACCCTTTAATATACAAAGCTTGAACAATTCAGTACAATAAATATATATATAAAATAACGTAACATAAACAGAAAAAATAAAATAAAACGGAAAATATAAAGTAACGAGAAAAACATAATATAAAACGACGACATCGCCAAACAACTGAGCGCAAATTAAGGAGATGGTAGTCTCCTAAGTGCCAGAGTCCTAAACGAGGCGAAGGAGGTTAAGAAAATATCTAATTCAGCAGGGTACTGGTTTAGCTCCTCCATAATTTTTAGATCGGTGACCAGGATTTCTCCAAAACCGCTTCACCAATCTTTCTGAAACTTTGTAGGTTTTTTCTAGACATTCAAATCTAGTCTTTAATCGAAGCATTTGTTTTTCCAGTGCATATTTTTTATTTTATGGCTGAAAAATTGGTGTTTCTTCTACGAAAATCGATCGTTTCACTTTAAACATCTGCCGTTTTGTCCCAAATTAATATTTTATAAAACGGAACGATTATAGACTAGCTAAACTATTGTACTAACTAAATCTTCTTCGTTTTCTTATTTCAGATAACCCAATTCCGAATAATGTTGGTCACCGCTAAACGTGTTTCTAAAAGCAGTGCAATATTGGAAAGAGAAAAAGTCTCAGAGCTCCCACCCTGATCCACTTCGTCCTACCCCAACCTCGCCTCACCTCAGGAACAGCTTCCACACAAAAATGGCCCCGAAATCCCCAAAATCTAAACCACACCAACCCCCTGGAACTCGAAGACTACCCCGGCCCATCCAAGACCCGACTACTATTACACGACTCGTTTGCACCCCCGTTAAACTCGACAAGAACAGCCATAAATACGCGGCCCAAGAGAATGCAAGTTACACGATATAACCTTCCTCCCCTTCCAAGCCCGCTCATTACCATTTGCGCCCTAACTCCCCGCCAGGCAGGCACAATTTCCAGCGTGCTCTCCCTTAACGAGTTAATGCCGGCAAAATGGTGTACAGTTTCATTAATTATCGCCCGTAATGTCCGCAGCATTTAGAAAGACCTTTCCGTATCCGCTGGCGGAAGCATGGCTGCGGTAATGGCCCCACCTTTTGCTCCTTTATTCCCCCAGCATTCGAAAATACTAAAGCCTGCCAGCTTCCCAGCGCTGAGATCGAAAGAGGTGTGCCAAACCCTGCGCCGTTCCTCGCGAAACTATTCTGCTGTGTTCAATGTTTCTTCTAGGAAAGAAGAACCGCGGCTTATGATTGTACCTCGGTTGCATCTTCTAGCCGCGCGGTATCCGGCCCGCCTGAATCGCTGGCGCGATCAATTAAACGGCCGAGCAGCCGTGGCAAACGCCTGCGTTCCAATAATCCGCTCGTCGACGCGGATTAAAGTCGTTGCACGGTTTTTTCGCGAGCCGAATGAATCGTGTCGGGGGACAAAGGTGGCTGATTGCTATCGGAAAAGATGATAGGATCCACTCCGGCCTGGCGCGCGCAGCGGGTGATCGCGATCGGTAATCGAACGCTGCTGGAAATAATTGCTTCGACTTGTGCGCTTTTGTCGGCTCGAGAAGATGGCGGAGGGGGCGGAGAGGAAGAGAAGGGTAAGAGACTTCTTATGTCCTGGGGTGATTTGATTTTTGGAGAGACTTCGAGGGGAAGATGGACCGCGGTGAACGAGTCGGCTTGCTGAAGAGGAATCCAGAGATTCGGGGAGACTTTTGGGCTTCCGGCGATTTTTAGCACATGTTTAAACATAATGTTGCGAAGAAGCAGTTGTCCTACCCATAAATCTGCCTATAAAAGAAAATTGGGGATCCGAAATTAATCTTTGTGGATAAGGCGATTGAACGACTGAAGTTGCGGTAGATACTAGATGACAACTAATTTCTGCAACTTATCCTTAATCTGGTATACCAGGACCGTAGAGGAAACCTTCCTGAGCTTCAAAAAAATCATGTTGGGCAGCTCTCTCTTCTCTGCTGGCAGTCATATCCTCTTTAGATACAAGGGTCGAGGGAACGACTGCCAGTCACGCTGCGGCCTTAAGCCCCTATAACTCTGGGAGTTTCTCGAATTTCACCTTAATATTCTAGAGACATATTTTCGAAACCCTAAAATATTTGAAAATCAAACAAAAAAAAATAGAATTTTTGGGTAGAATACCCCCTTAAGAGAAGTAGATCCAGGATAACGCAGTCCAACTCTAACCCAGCCCTCCGCACCACAAGTAAATCCAAAAACTCGAATCCCACTAGACACCCCTCGCAAGCCAGAATTAGAACCCAGCAGGAAACGTTACACAAGGAAACAGCGACCATTCGTCAATCCTCTTTCGCACCCCTTACCAGCTCCTCCTCCAACATTTCAACAGCGACGCTAGAGGAAGAGACTACACGAGCGCGAGTTCGCGAGCCAACTCTCAATTTGTGTAGCAGATAAATTTGAAAACGTTCAGCCGAATCACCGAGCATCGTATCGCCGACAGGGAGAAAATAGGCGAGCCATTCTTCTCCCCGACGTGCAGCATTCGACGAGCACGATTTCGGCGGTGCAGCTGGTGGAAGCTCGTTAAACAGAAGGGATTCGCCAGGCCCGAACGCTTTAATAACTCAATGGCTCAGCATCCATGCAATCTTAATCCAATATCCAGGAGTATCTCCTGTACTCCATGATCGTTGACTTCGTTTCCACCCGGAGGTGGAAGGCGCGAACTCACCCTTCGCTCCCATCCCTCTCAGCCACGTCCCTAATTACAATCATACCATCGACGAAAAACTAGAGGACGGAATTAAACTCGTATGAAATAATTCAGAGCTACAATCTGTTTGCAGAGAGTCTACTCCAACAATCCCTGCGATTCCATTCAGTTAACGCAACCATAGAAAGAGGAAAGTTTAAAGCGTTACGCCCGAAACGACTCAAAGGCCCGAGCAACCCCAGCTGGAATTAAACACAACGTAGGGCGCAGAGCCCGGAGCACTCGTGCTCCAGCTAACTAACCGAATTCCCGCGGGAGGATTCGTCCATGACTGAGGTGCAAGAATCCAGAGGGTAGAAAGGGGTGGTGAAAGAGGGCCGAGTGATCGCAGTAATTGAAGGTGCACGAGTAGATAACACAGGGGGTGTGTCGTGGCAAGGGAGCAAGGGCACACACCGCTAGAGCAAACACTTCTCCCAGCTTCCTCCTTCTCTTCCCCTTCTTTTCCCCCGTCGCGTCGCCCCCTCCGTCTTCTTCGACCCGGCTACGCTTGTTCAGCTTGTCGAGGGGCGTTTGAATGTGCTCTACACCTCATGACTTATGGATATCCGCGTTACACTCCACCGATCGACTGGCCATCGGTTTCCGTGCTTCCACCGAGCCGCTTTTATCCCTTCGGGCCGACTGCCGAGGAAACCGAGAGGCACGCTTATTTCGTTCGCTATTCTGCGAGGAGGTTACACCGCCTACGTGCCCGCCGCGGCTGCAACTTTGCCCCACCAATTTGTCTGAAGGGAGTGTTACCCGTCCGCCCACTTCCCTGTTCCGCCGCCCCGGGAGACGGCATGAAGAATCTCTGTGCCTGAAGGAATCGCTCTTCCGGTACCTTCCACTGCCCTTCGGCTGAGTAGGGAGGGAATTCTTATGGGATTAGAGTACGCTTGTGTTGGAGTTGCCATAAATGATTAGAGCGGCGATGACAGCGAAGAAATAAATTTTTAGGCGAAGAAAAAGGGATTCTGGGGCAATGGGAGTCGAATCCTCGATCTTCGGATCCACTGGTCAGTCGCATTACTCTCCGAGGTTACTCTCTTTCAAAGTCTACACATTCTGTAGTCTTGTAATTAAAATATAATTGAAAATGTAGATGTAATTTTTTATTTTTTACTTCGTAAAGGCAAAAGATATTATGGGGTCATGCTCTGTTAGGAGGCCGAGAAGAGGGTGGTTTTTGGAAATTTTTTACTCAAAAGCTATAACACATTTTTCAAAAAATCTTTTTTCCTTTTAAGGATTGCATCTAGTACCGTGCGTCGTAATTTTTTTATTTAAAAATATTTACTAATAACTGAGTTATTGTCCATCACTCAAAGGTTCTCTAAAACAAAGCTTCTGCGGTAACCACTGCTGATCTAAAATAAAAAATTCAAAAGAATTTACTTATTATATTATATTATCTAGTATTTGAACGAAGGATTTTTTTATCCGATGCTTAGTTTTCTTTTAATTGACGAAAATCAGGCAAGATTTATGATACAAATTGAAACTTTTACTTTAAACATCAGCCATTTTTCCCCAAATCAATATTTCGAAAAAAAACTTTGTTCAAATACTAGATAATATAATATAATAAGTAAATTCTTTTGCATTTTTTATTTTAGATGATCGATTTTCGAGCAGCAGTGGTCACCGCAGAAGCCTATTTTTGTAGAGAACCTTCGAGTGATAGACAATAACTCAGTTATTCATAAATATTTTTAAATAAAACAATTACGATGCACGGTACGAGATGCAATCCTTAAAAGGAAAAAAGATTTTTTGAGAAATGTGTTATAGCTTTTGAGTAAAAAATTTCCAAAGACCACCCTTTTTTTCGGAACAGAAAACAGGTGCAAACATTGGGGCCGTGAAATTTGAGGCGCCAAAAATGTTCTTGCATAAGTGACCAGAAAACGAGTAATTCCACGCTCGAGACTATTTCGAACTCGCCCACTCTGGATCTAGCGCATCGCACCAGGCTCGGTCTACACCTGTCCCAACTTATCAAAGCGTGTCTAACTGTCGACGGACCTAAATCACCCTGACAGAGTACACTTCGGAACTTGCCAACTGTAAACTGCCTCAGCTGCCCCTGAACGCTCCGACGCCCGCCGTACGCGCCCCCTAACCTCAAACGAGTACATCGTCCATAAATGTCGATCCTAATAACAGCCACCTTATACCAAACTAACCAGCCCTCGATTATAAACTTCCTCGAAGTCGTTCCGAGACTTCAGCCCCAAGTGGAACCAACCTCCACCCAGCTACTATCGAATGCGCATCGCGAATCCGCAGAAGAAGCTCGTCGAGGAAGCCTGGGAGAGGAAATAAAGCTGCCGGGAACCAAGAGCCCAGTGGTTTCCGCGCGAACATTATGCGGGATCCTTAATTTGATTTGCAGATAAAACTGGAGGCCTCCCTGAGGAGGGATTCGAGGATCAGCTGTTCTTCGATTCGGCGGCCATTTGCAAGGCACGCGGGCCCGCGGGAAATGGCCCCTCCGCGAGATGTCACTACTGGGAATTAACGTTTGTGACGCGTGTTTCGCGAGGGAGCACGATCGCGACACAGCCAGCGATGAAACGCGACGGGGGCAGAGAGTCAACGAAGAATGACGAACGGGGGTGGAGGCGGCGCCGATACGAGCGGGCATAAATAGAGGGATTAAAGCGAGGGCTGAGCCCAGGGGCGCGTGTATCACAATATTTTACGCGCGCGGCCGCATGTGTCAGGCCCTGACGAATCGCGAGCCGAGCACAGCCAGGCCGTGCATTATTAGTAATTGCTGGCGCGATAAAGCCGACCCGTGACCAATTAAGGGATAATCTTTCGGGCAACGTTCGGCTGCTCGTGCTGCGTAGCGACGGTCTCTGTGATGGCAAGAGAGACCGCCAATAAACACCCTCTGTTTTTTGGATGGCAATTATTTAATAAAGAAACTATAGTATTCTGCGACGTTTCGCTAAGCAGGTATCAATATTTGAAGAGTAAGGCTGGGAAAACTGAGAACGTCCATTTTTCTGGATTTTGCGATTTATCGCATGTTTTGTTGGTGGCAACTGGGACTACAGAACTGTCGAATCACAAAGTTAAAATAACGTCAGTCACTGTAAAATAACGTTAAAGATTTGCTACCTATACTGGTTAAAAACAGAAAATACGGAATGTTCCCACTCTGTGCCAAAACAATAAATAATTTAAGAAGAAAATTATATAAAAAAAATTATATTCATCGAACCTTGTTTCTTCACAGGTGGACTAAAGCACTAAGGCTTAATTTTCTCGATAAAGCTGTTTTGTGACTTTCCTTTTACCCTTCGTTTATGTCAAACAGTCACTCCTCCTCTAATACGATCTGTGATATGACGAATTTTAGAGGAGAGGACATCGAGTTTCTTTGCAGATACACTGTGGTAGCTGAGGGCTCTCGCAGGGTATTATGTAGGACTGATTAATTATTATTGATTTATTGTAAGCTTGTAGTCTGCTGCCTTTTTATTTTTACTCCGTGCTCCGAAGGGTTCTGCTCCTCGATAGGAGTGCTAGACAGATGTACGCCAGCTTGCGATACGTGATTGGAGAGGGTTTTAAAATGATTCCTATTCCTCCTCGCATTTTGGAAGTAGCTGCGAACAGCGGAGGTTTTCAGCGCGCCGACGGTATGTGGGAAGGAAGGGGAGCTGGCTGCAGGAATGAAAAGCCACTCCCGGGCAACAGGGCTTAATAAAGGGGCTGCCGATGGGGAAACACAACGACGAGGAAGAACGCGGGAGTTTTCCTGCCTGGGCATCGATCGCCTGGCTAATTAATGTCCCATCAAGGAGATCCGAGTGTCGATTGGCTGGCCACTGGGGAAGGTCCATCTGGGATGACTGGGGAAATTCCACGCTTCTGACCAAGACCACCGCTGCACCTTCGTCGATAATAAAATTCGGAAAAATCTGAGGAAGGGTGACTTCTAAGCGCAGGACTCTAAGGACGAGTCCTTCGTACAAAATTGGGTAAAAGGTAGGGTAACTCCGGGACAGTCGGTACACCTAACAGAAAATGGCTTTTATGGTAAGTTAGGGACAGTCCGCCCACCTAATACAAAATGGCTATTAAAATGAATACAGATATTATTTATTATATCTGAATCAACCTAATACGTTCAGAATTTTATGCTGATTTTGTCTCTCTAAATGATCCGTCCCCTGCGTCCCTGGTATCCTTTTGCTGTACCTCAATTATATTACTATACTTCACCGCCACTTAAATAAATAAATAAATAATCACCATACAATAATCCTCTTCGCACAAAATAATTCAACCAATTTTAAGTACTGAACTGAAACACTTCTGCCGGTGCTAATATCGTTCCACACTCCCGACCGAAGAGTTAAATTTCCCAAGCTTATTAAAGGATCGCAACCCATCGGATGCTCCCTTTGGGGGATGCTTCAACGATATTAAAGCACCCCGGCCGACAGTTGCACAGCAGCGTTCCGAAAACGATTGAAATCGCCGGCGGCGTGCTCGAAGGGGTCGGATGCGTTCCTCCGCGGTGCGGGGCCCGAGGTGTTGCATAACTGGAGGCGCACACGAATCCGGGGGACTCGCGTATCGTGCATCGTTAGCTTTGTTGGCCGCGCTAGTCGCGCTGGCCGTGCAGCTCGCGACGATCGATCGATTATTTACTGGCCCGTGTTCGTCTCGGTTCACCGAGAACCGCGACGCATTACGGGAAACGTTCCACGGTTTCCCGGCACCGTTCGGGCCGGGAATTTTCATCGGGCGCCTATCGATCCAGCCTCGAAAATGGAACACGCGCGAAAACACGTACCGCGGAGATCACCGACCGGCCCGCTGCTCTCCTATCCACCTGCGGTGCATTAGTCGGGGCCGATTAAAAATCACGGATAAGTCCCTTAATGGGTTGAATCCAGCGAAAGCGGGGGATCGTCCTTTGAAGAGTTCAGAATTCTCAGACGGGATATTTTAGGATGAAAGATTCAGGTGGAAGGAGTTAATTAAATATATGATCTACTGTAAGCACTATTAGCAGTGCTGCTGTTACTATTGTGCTTCTCGATTATTAATATACAAAAGGTTAAGTAGCCTGGACAGTGAAATCGCTCGAGAATCAAGCACTCTTTGCGAATTAATTTTAATTTTTAATTTTAACTCTATTTTCATGTTTGATTGTTTGTTCACTTTTGTACTGGATGTTCGTTCCATTTCTTCTCTTTCACATTTTCTCTTTGGTAACTTTATTAACTGTATATTGCAAAGCGAAGGATCCTTATCCGTGGAATAAGTAAATAAATAAATAAAAAAAGTACATGATCTTCGAGCGATCAGTAGGAGATTATGAATAGGAAAAATGTAATTTTTGTTTTTTTTGTCTATAATAAATCATATTTTAGTTATGCGTGCTTAATCCCCTTAACGAGAATTACCCAGAAATTTCGTGCACAGGCTTACGTAGAGCAATGAAACGGCAGGGCAGTAATTAATTAGTATCTTATTTAGGCGGCATCGACAGATTCCGCGTTAATTTCTTAAACGTCTGCCTAGATCTTCCCGTGATCCAGCATCCTGTTACGCTTCGTCGGGGCAGATTAACGACGGTCCGAGTAACTCGGCGCGTTTTAACGCGATTACCAGCGAGTTCGGAGGTCCGAGCCGCTCCGCAACTAGTTTCTCATGGACACAACCCCTGGGGCACTTGATCACGTTCGGCGCTACAGAAATTCCACTCCCCCAGTCAAATTTCCAACATCACCCTCTCAGAAATTTAAAAAAAAAAAATTCTCCGCGATGTTAAACCCCCTCGAAGTTACGCAGATGGAAAGAAGCAAATTCCCTTGAAGTTCCTCCCGACGAACTTGTCCACCGTTTCTTCGCCCCGAATCCCCAAGCGGCGAGGAGTTCCGAATTCATTAGGCGCCATAAAATTATTCCCCGCTTAATAAGCGCGCGTGCTGCGAAGTCAGGCTTGAAAGCTCAGGCACAGAAGCTCGGGCCTGGCACGCGTGACTAAGATCGTAGAATTTAATATTTATGATCCTTCGTCGTCCCCTGGGAGCTTTGCCAGCGGGGGCGCGACGCGGAGAAAATCTCGGAGACCTCCGCGAGGAATCTCGGCCCGCTGGACGCGTCGCGGGGACTCGAGCACAATTTCAGGATTGCTGGGCCGCCGCTGGATCGAAACGACCGCCGCGGGACCAGCCGAGGGAGCGGAGGGAGGAACACAGGGAACGGCGGAGAAAGTGTACTCAAGTTGCATTAAATTAAGTGCGGGGGAGGTGACTGGAGATGCGAGTGGATGAAAAGTGTGTACCGTGTTTCCAAATATTTGCGGCTCCTTCGCTGCGTTCGAGTCTGTTTGTGCTGGCTGGCGAGAATAAGGAGAGTGGCAGGGGAAGGATAGGAGTTAAGGGGTCATGCTCGGTCAGGAGGCCGAAAAAAGGCTGGTCTTTGGAAATTTTTTACTCAAAAGCTATAACGCATTTCTCAAAAAATCTTTTTTCCTTTTAAGGATTGCATCTAGTACCGTGCATCGTAATTTTTTTATTTAAAAATATTTATCAATAACTAAGTTATTGTCCATCACTCGAAGGTTCTCTAAAAATAAAGGCTTCTGCGGTGACCACTGCTGCTCGAAAGTCGATCATTTAAAATTAAAAATTCAAAAGAATTTACTTATTATATTATATTATCTAGTATTTGAACGAAGGATTTTTCGAAATCTTGATTTGGGAAAAAATGGCTGATGTTTAAAGTAAATGTTTCAATTTTAAACATAAACCGTGCCTGATTTTCGTCAATTAAAGGAAAACTAAGCATCGGATAAAAAAATCCTTCGTTCAAATACTAGATAATATAATGTAATAAGTAAATTCTTGTGAATTTTTTATTTTAGACGATCGACTTTCGAGCAGCAGCGGTCACCGCAGAAGCCCCTTTTTTTAGAGAACCTTCGAGTGATGGACAATAACTCAGTTATTCATAAATATTTTTAAATAAAAAAATTACGATGCACGGTACTAGATGCAATGCTTAAAAGGAAAAAAGATTTTTTGAGAAATGTGTTATAGTTTTTGAGTAAAAAATTTCCAAAGACCACCCTTTTTTCGGTCTCCTGACTGAGCATAACCCCCTAAGGGAAATAAGAGTAGACGGTAGAGAAACGCGTTGCGTTTCGTGTAGGCGAACGAAACGTGATAGGAGTTTCGAACACACGTGGAAGATAGGAGGAATTAAATGTGGAACCGTACGAGCGTAGGTGAGAAGCGGAGGCGCGGAGAAACAAAGTTCTCGGTTCCTCGAGTGCTCGACATTGACTACTCGTGGTCTCGAGTGGCTTTTTTTTTATTCCACCGTGACATGAGATTTTTTTACCTTTTTCATTCAGGAACGTTTTTTGTGGACTTCGTGAAAGATTTTTATTACGGATCAGGCGTGGCAGATTAGTTTTAAGTAGACTTTTTTCTCACCAGAACCGTTTAGCAAAACATTAAATGTGTTTTCCTCAAAAAGGTGGTCCAGAAAGTGGTCACGAATATCTCGAATTCTACTTGCCCGATTCGGCTCTTCTTGTGCACGCTACCAGAAATTTTTCTTTCTAATTTTTTTGTTAATTTCGTAGCCCGAAAGAGGCGAAGAAAAATCGCGAAATTCCACGCTTAAAGTTCAAATTGCAGCCACTTTAATAATTTTTGAAACTTCAATCGAAATCTGAAGATTTCGTTGATTGCATGAAAAGTATATAAACATACGTCCTTCGTTAAATGAAATTCTTTTGAAAAACAAATCGTTTCGATCCCTCCTGGTAAAAGTAGGTATTTGTCAATGGTATTTCTACTGTTCGCAATGAGTCCCGGCCGAAGTTACACAATAATTACAGCACCCAGCGACGAAGGGAATTTTTCAAGCCAGCTCGAGCTCCATGGGGTGGCTCTCCCCCAAGCTCCTTCGGCGGGGGTCGCGAAAATGTTCCATTAATTTCAGCGGGGCTTCCCATGGAGCCACCGGTCGCGGTTCCTTCTGCCACGTAACACTTTCAGAAAACGCTTCGAAATGAGATTGAATAAACAGGTTCGACTCCGAAGCAGCACAATCGCGCGCGGGCGGACTGTCGAAGCACGTGCTTCTAACGCAAACGGGAGCGAAATTCCCCGCGCACCTAGCTGGTCGTTTTTACTTTACAGAAGCCGGTGGTTCCGGGCCGCTAATTGCTGCGGCGTTTCCCCGTGGAAGCAAAAGCGTGTCGCCCGGCGAAAATGGAGGGGACGAGGTGCGGGGAATTTTGCTGGCTCGAAGGTCACCCGCCGGGTCGCCACCCCTGGCTCCCCTCCCGGCCAGATGGAATTTTAATTTCACCGGTGGCGGGCAAATATAAAAAAAACGAGGCGCGCGAGCAGTAGCTGGGTTAAACAGCCACTTTTCCAGCCTCAAAGAGCCAACGGCTGGGACAAATATTTGCGCGACAGCCGCTTCCCACCGCCTGCACTGCCTACAGCCTGCAAAACAGATCCTGCAACCTTCCGCTATTAGGTTTCTATTAATACGCCGACCGACGATCGTCGCGGGGCTAATTAACCGGACCTGGACCGTGGTAAATTAATCGCTGGAAGACTGGGGGAAAAGGAGCTTGGCGCGGGTCTACTTGAATTCAATAATTACTGGCTGCTGGAGAGGATTCTGTGTGTAGTCGCTCGAAAACAGAGTTGGGATTCGACGAATAAATTTTTATTCTCAAATAAAATGATGTTATTCGAGAATAAGGAAGAAACTTTTGTTCCAGTGGTCTCGAATATGAATTGCGAATAAAATTAAGTTATTCGAGGATAACGAATGATTAACGGATGATAATTATTAAGATAAGAAATGTGCAAATCTCACAAAAGTTGGCCCCCCTTTCTTGACCTCTTTGCCCCGAACTGACTGTACCGATCACAGTTTTTTGCAAATAGGGTAGATGGGCCATTTGTGGTCGCCTTAAGGGGAGGTTCCGGTCTAGAGCCCAAAAAAATAGGTGATATTTAGGAATTAATTAAAGGAAAACTACTATATATAATTTAATGGGACTTTTTGCATTGTAATTTGCATTAAATTCGCTTTGCGTCAGCGAATCTATTTTTTTTTGTGGCAAAATCTGTTACTGTTATATTTCGACGTTTTATAAATATCTATCTTGGCTGTTGAATGAAAAAATGCGTCTTTTTGACCCTTTTGGAAGAAATTCTGGATCATGCAAAAATTGTATACGGAATACAATAGTCTTATCTCCTCTTTTCTATATTTCTTCTTTAATAGCCACAAGAAACTCATTAGGTACTTAATTCAGTATACAATTTTTCTAAATTTTTAAATAAGAATTTAAGAGCACCTTCAGCAGTTAATAATATCGAATCTTCTGTACTGTAATTTTCTATTGGAATTCATACAGGTTCTAATGTTATTAATAAGCCGTATTATAAATTGCAGATGTGTTTATACGTTCGTGATTAATCAGTAATACATTCATTTACGAAAATAAATGAGATTTATAATATTTTTCCTATACTTAAGTTTCTCGAGAAATTACAGTATTTCTCGAGAAATAAGAAATAAGCAATTATAAAATTTCTCGAGAAATTCTCGAGAAGGAACACTATGTGTAATGTCCACAAACGGTACACCTACCCTATCTCGAAAACAGAAGCCGAGCGACACGAATAACAAAAGGTTGTTCAGAATGTTAACGTTGACAACATATTTCAAGGCCATCGAAATCGCTGAGGTCTGCCCTTTGGTAAATAATTACCGATTTTTTTACTCGAATAATACCCAACTCTGCTCGAAACTATTTAGCCAGATATCTTCCGAACGTTCGGACACCGCGGGAATGGCAGTCTATCGTTCGAAATTGTCTGGATGGAGATCGTTACTGAATTTATATGGAGTTCATTAAAGCGACCGGTGGCCTCGTCAGAAACGACAGCTGGATGATTCATCGGTTGCCCGATAGAAAATGCCACTGCGCGGGGGAGGGAGCGGCAATCCATTATCGGGGAAAACCGATCTCGATGCTCGTATTCCACTGGGGGGGAATGGTTGATCGCGAGATTAAGCTCGCGACTGCCGATTTTATCGCGACTGCAGTTTATCTCGGTGAATGGCACCGGCGGGTGTGCCTTTTGGAGGAAAGACGCGCGAGAGGTGGCCACGATTGAAGGGAGCGCTGGAGGAATGCTCTCTAATTTAGCGGCCGGATTATCAGGTCGACGAGGAACTCGCCGAGGAATTATGTTTCACGCTGCCGGCGCGCGAAGGCGACTGCAAGTTCCAGGAGCAAATTGCGCGAAAAACAGTTTCGTAGCAAGGAACTGGAGCTCTGAAAGGGCGAAATTGAAAATGCAAATCGGGGGGAGGGGGGGGGGAGGTAAGTTTCCGGCGAAACGAGGGGGTAAAATCGCCCGACGGGCTTCGCGAACATTTCCAGAAATCTCTGGGCGAACGATAGCCAGCGGCCTGCTTCCGGCGTGCCGTAACAGCTGTTTTGCATAACCTAATTACTCAGCGAGCCGCGCGGAATTAAAACTGCACCCCGGTGCTCGGTCGAGGGGGGAGCGTCCAGGTCCGTCGAACGTCTCTTCGTCGACCTTCCACCTATCTTGGAAGCTCGACGGAGAGTGGCTTCGAAGTTCAAACTCTCAATTATCAATTTTAATTTAAATTACGAGGAGCGCCAATTTTCTGTACCACCCAAGGAGATTCCTCTTATTAGGGTCAAGTTTTGTAAAATTCTTTCCCTTGTTATAAATATTACCATTCACCTAATTTTAGTTTCGAGGAGCCAAGTACATACTACACTCCTCGCATTAAGGGTACTAGGCAGTCGTTACTGTCTAAAATTAAGCATTTCTGTTTCAATTAATTGCAAAGTAGCTAATTGAAACTGAGACTTGTTCTTTGGCATGAAGTTTATTAACATCATAAGCTTTAAAAAAATTGTTTGCGGAGTCAAAAATATGCATTAAATATTACCCTACAGATGGATCATTAAAAAGGCTTTTTAAAAATAGTTTCTTTTGTTTTGCAGTGATAACTCAGAAACGGAGGTTCCAAACGATTCAAAACAAATTCGAGGATCTTTACAAAATGTGTGGTTTTGGAGCAGACTAAATTAAAGTTAATGAAAACTCTTATTCTTTATGAAAATAAACGGAAACCCCGTTGAGACCCCATTGATGAGGTTTTACCATCCCCCAAGCCCCAAAAGGTGAGGTCTTAGTTTATTTTCATAAAGAATAAGAGTTTTCATTAACTTTAATTTTGGTCTGGTCCGTAACTACGCATTTTGCGAAGATGCTCGAATTTGTTTTGAATCGATTGGAACCTCCGTTTTTGAGTTATCACTGCAAAACAAAAGAAACTTTTTCTCAAAAAGCCTATTTAATGATTCATCTGTAGCGTCGTATATAATGCATATTTTTTACTAAACAAACATGCTTTTTAAAACTTATGATGTTAATAAACTTCATGCCAAAGAACAAGTCTCAGTCTCAATTGGTTTCTTTGTAATTAATTGAAACAGAAATACTTAATTTTAGACAGGAACGACCTCTGTGGACCCGAAAACAGGGGCAACTTCGCATGGTCGTAACTCCGGTAAAATAAGTCGTATCGGTATCTTGAAAATACCATTCGAAAGTGTGGAACTTCTACTTTCACCTAAATTCTTCAGATTTCAACTGTGTTGCTTTCCAGCAAAGTTACAGCGATATAAAGAGCACTTTGTCAATTTTAAAAAAACTTTCTTCAACTTTGGGCTCATGCACGGGGAGAATGAATATTTTTACACAGATTACATTTATATCAGTCGAAAGCGACTACTTTCCTGTGTAAAACCAGAGCAAAGTATTTCTCGCGCGATTTTCTTTATCCGAGTTATTTAATTTTAAAGCGAAAATCGTTTTTCTGACTTTAGCTCCTTCTATCCAACGAAGGAATCATCGTGGAATATTTATCAGAACAGCCATAGAAGAGTCAGTCTTTCCTCTTTAAGACGCATATTTTGCTTTTCGATTCGGTCAACCCCTGAAGTCACGGCAGAGTTTCCTAACACAGGCGGTCATAATAGAAACACCGCCTCCTATGAAGCATGCAGATAGGATTTCAAAAGGACTCACCCCTCATGCCGAGGACCAGCACCCTGCTCCGTTCGAGGACACTTTTCTTCGCTCGACGCCTCGTCGATCACCCTCGCACAACTACCGAAACGCTCGAGGAACAACTTGCGAACTTCACGATCACACGTAATACCGTTCCGATCACGAAACCGCGCACAAACGATCGCTCGCAGGCTTCCAGCGACGGGGCACACTCTCTGCAACATGCAAACAATGCCATTGTTACAACTTAAAATTAACGAAACAATCGTCCACTCCCCGAGCTTCATTCCACAAACGAATTCTTGTAATTGCAAGGGTCACTCGGATAATCTGTTTTCCCTTCTAACGCGAAAATTCCAAAGCACAAAGCCCCACCCCCTTGTTTTTATCCCTCTCTCGGTTCCACATTCGCGGCAGAATTCCGTGGCGCAAAGGGGATCCCATTTACCAGGATTACCCTGTTTCCCGCTACAGGTTACAATTTTATTTATCCACCTCCGCGCGGTCATTTCCCCTTTCGTCCCGTATTCGCGGCGTATTTCCTAGCCGCGCGAAAGTCCGCCCAGTCGCGATGAATTAAATAGGCCCCTCGTTTTTTCGAGGCACCCGCGGATCCTCGACCCTCCTCGCAATTATATTACCCGGGCCGCGCGTGCCTTTTCCAAACTTGTTAAACACATTTCTCCCGCGACATAACTTCGATGCCGGTTAACGGGGGATGTAATTATCCCGGGGGTGGTGGGCGCCGTGCCTCGCTGGCCGCTCGGGCGAATCGAGTTCCATGCGGCCGACCTTGTTAACGCGTGGAGGGCCGCCAAATTCAAGATTACCATTGCTCGGCAGTGAAGTTCCAGTTGCATCGCGCCGGAATTACAAGGTGCGGGCGGCTCGCGAATAAAATTACGACGCGAGGGACGAGGTGTGCTCCCGCAGGAATTAAGGGGCCGCGCAAAAAAATGGGGAAATTTTGTAATTTTATGGCCAAAACCGCAAGAATAAAAATTTCAATTTGACAAAATAAAT
The DNA here is from genome assembly GCF_050908995.1 of Andrena cerasifolii. Taxonomy (NCBI): domain Eukaryota; kingdom Metazoa; phylum Arthropoda; class Insecta; order Hymenoptera; family Andrenidae; genus Andrena; species Andrena cerasifolii. The sequence continues at coordinate 9,578,769 of NC_135123.1, forward strand.
GCGAATGTCAATTGAAGAACTCGCGCGAGGTTAGAACGATCGCAAAGAATTTTAATCTAGATTTTCGAGTTACTTCAAACATTTATATTGTGTTATCCAAAGTTCCGAAAATATCTTCAAGGCATGGATTGAATTCCTGATGGTGCGTAAGATATTTTTATTGTCCTCAAAATAATTATGTTTCGGGTTTTAACACGCAACTTATACAATTTTTAATGTAGTGTTTTGGAAATAATCTTTTCATATAAGAATGAATTTTCAATACATAAAATAGTTATCAATCCCATAATATCCTGCAATGATTTTCATTCCTATTTTACGTTCAACTATTTTTATTCTACGAATACAATTTAATTATTAATTGCTAATAGTTGCTAATCTTGTAATTATATGATTTTTTTAAACAAGATTGAGTGTCTCTTGCATAACATACGACATAACTGTGACCGAGACTGGTTTACACGTTATACATTACAAACCTTTTTATTCTTTTTTTTAAACGATTTTATTCAGCTTCGATCCTCTGTTTGATCGTCTGTATTAATAGATTTCGTGTTATTTTACAAGTAATATAAAGCGGTTACGCAGTAGATGTTAAAAAATTTCAAATGTATGCTGTAAAAACGGCAAAATTATTTGTTGCATTATATCCTTGGTACACGATGCCTACTACTGTAGGGGAGGCCGGGGCTAAAGGTTCCGATTTCGATAAAACATAAAAAATGACTGGAAAATAATGTAGTTATTCTCTTCACTATTGACTAATTTCTTGTTAAATTTATTATATATCTCCTGATTTTAAGCTTGTGTTTAATATATTGTAATAGGTTTCCCATAGAAAGTAATTTATTTGTGGCACTCTCAGATTTCATTTGCGTATAAATGTAAATAATAAAAAAATCTTTATCGTTTCGTAATTTTTGTAAGTGCTGTTTTTCGGATAATTTATTTTCTCGTGTATCAGTACGTAAAAGTGCCGAATTTTATATATTAAAAATAAGTTTTCAGGCTTTGACCACGAAAATGGGTATAGTTCTTCAATCGACATCTGCATTAATTTTGTCAAATTCAAAAATTTCATTTCTATGGTGTTGATGAGAAAAAATTATAAACAACTGAAGCGCAGCGTCAGTTAAGTAATTATTATTAATTAATTTCTTCGACGGGCTTTAAACTACTATTAACACTACGCTAAACAGAAACGGAACTGCGGACCTCCTGAAACTTGCCGGAACGAAACTTCTGGCGAGTCACTGGCGGGGCTGATTCACTCCGCGCAACGAGTAAAAAGCATTCGGCGCACAAGTTGCCGCGGATAATGAAATTCCTCGGGGTGTCGCGCGAAACGAAAGGAAATCCGATAAGGCGGCCAGGCTGTAGCGTTGCCAGCCCCTTCGGAGGGGGGCAGAAATTCGTAGGGCTGGTCCCCGGGGGCCGGCCAATTTACGAGCGAGGCTTACTGCGTAATCGTCGTAAATATCCGCGGGTCGACAAGCGAAGAAGGGGAACAGGGGGGCCGTAGAACGCCTCGGCGAAGCTGCACCGATCTACTTATCACCAGCAGACGTCACCTTTTCCCTCCGCCCACGACCACGTAAAATTTTTACGAGACCCCCGCCGCTGAACCCCCAAGTTCCTAGGAAAATCACGATTCTACTGGTCTACGACTTTGCCCCAAAGCCAAAATTTCCAATACAAAGATTTTAATTTGCCAAATCTACTCAGTGCAATTCGCGACCTATCTGTGCATAATTCCTTGTCAAATTAAATTTGTTAATTTGACGTTAAAAAATTACATTTCTATCTATCTCAGAGTCACATTGTAATAAAATTACTTTAATTTACCTTATACAATTGGAAGCGTTACTTTTGGGAAAGCATTACCCCTTCAATCCCCTACCAAGAGAAGAAGCTACTTAGTTAATGGTTAAAAGGTTTTACGATTTAACGGGCTTCTTGGAACATTTTCGCGTTGTTACTATTATTTTGCAAGACTCTCTGGCAAAGATACCCAAAGAACGTACACGAAGCATTAAAGGAGACAGTGCGAAGTAGTTCTTACAGGTTTCCGTGAAGGCTTACATCGGAATTATTGCGGAAAAGGGTACTCACCTACGAATATTGCAGCGGCAGGAGCTCCACAGGCGCCAGGGAACAGACACGTCACAAAAACACACGGTGCAGCTTCATCGCTCGCGAACGAACCGAGAAGAAGCTATCCTGAGCGAGCCGCCACGGCACTTCTCATCTCCCGATCGTTTTCACCACCCCCTTCGATCCCCTCCAGCCCGAGATTCCATCAACAAACGTCGCACTTCGCGAACATCCAGACTGGTCGATGATACCTTCTTGCCTGACCCCTTATATCACTTTCGGTCACCTCCAGCTACTACTTTGGCTTGTTTCCGTCTGCTGCTCTCCTCTAGCTGCAACGAGGATGCCCCGCGTTAATCTGGCTCAAAGCTCGATCGAAGGATCGTTAAACGAGTCGTCGGTGGGTCAGAGACGAGATGTAAATTCGCTCTAGTTTCAACGCCTGCTGAAACAAACCTCGCGACGGACTGCTCTCTCTTCCTGAGATTCTTTTCAAGGGCTGTGGAAGGTTTCCGACACCCTCTCTGTGCGGAATCGAGTATGAAATCGTCGGTGGTGGACGGGATGTTTAATGAAGAAATTAATGAAGAAGCAAATCGGTAAATCGGTGGCTTTGAATTCTTTGGAACATCCCAAACATCGACGTGGACGAGTGTAGGAAAGAAAAAAGGATTCTCCGGGCGATGGGATTCGAACCCACGACATTCGGATCCACTGCGCGCTGGCCAGCCGCCTTAGCCGATTCCCCCAAAACCGACTCCCCAAGATCTCTATGTTTCGGACTCTACTTAAGGAGGCATTCTCGTATAACAGCCGCAAAGTAACTGAGATTTAAGAATTTTTTTTTAAGAAACTGTTGGTCATATTGGATTAAACTCTTTTGGGATATAAGGAGGCATCTTTAAACTTGCAGAAAATATTTTTTTTACGTCGATGATCCTCTTTATTATTTATTAATTATTATGGAATTCTGTCCGCCTCTTACTCTGTAAGTTTTATCTTACACAAATTTTTCATATTATTCTTTATATCGACGAAAAAAGTATTACAAATAATAACTAGAATTAAAATTTTAGGTCCAGTTTCAGCGTAAGTTATTTAACTTTAAGAACATTTTCTTCTTTTTGCAATCAGATGACTGTGACAGGGGCTACACCTGCCGCCAACATCGTCGAAGAGGTTAACACAATTCCACAATAATGAATAAATAATAAGAAGGATCGACGTAAGAAAAAAAATTCTACAAGTTTAAAGATGCCTCCTTGTATCAAATAAACAATTTAATGCAAAATTAACAATAAATAACTTCTAAAAAAAAATTCATAAATTTGGAGGACTGTTACGCGAGATTCCCCTCTTAAGCGGCGCCACCTATGTGCCAATCGTACCATAGATCATTCCTAAATGCCAAACTCCAACACGAAGGAGAACGGAAAATTAAGAAGCTCCTTTCGAAACTACGTATGCACCCCCACTTCTCTGCATTTTCTTCTTCAGACTTGACACAGTCGTTGCGAATGATAGAAAGCAATTGGTGCACACTATGTAGAATACACTACAGTTTTCGACTGTGTGCGCCTCGAGAGACTGCGAATGCCTGGAAGGTCAACAACCGTCCTCGGCCGAGTGAGCTGCCTGTTTCTAATAACGTAAACCCGAGGCAGGTAGCGATTGCTGGGAGGGTCGATCGTTTAACGAGCGACAGAGTGGGGTGGCCCGTCCTTGGACTTTTCCAAACAACCCTCCCCCACGCTCCATCCACTGCATTTCCACCCTTTTCTCACGCTGACGTCACACCTCTGCGAAGTTTTCGCGTTGACGTAATACGTACCTCGGGTGTACTTTTAAGAATTTTTAGAAACACTCATTTGCAGAATAGGGAAAAATATTTCACACGTATTTTTTGTTATCGGCAATCGATCATGTTGGAGGTGTGAAAACGGCCCCGAAAATTGCGAGTCAAAAACATATTTTCTGGAATCTCTCTAGAACTATTAGACGCAGAACAAATTTCTTTATTCTAAAGCGCGTGTCTTTGAAGGACGAAACTAACCCGTTGCTCAGTTTTTAGAAAATTTTTTAAAAAATATGCTTTCAACCCCCAACTATAGGGGCCAATTTCACCCCTTCAACGCGGACGATTGCCGGTGCCAAAAGATACGCGTCAAATATTTTTTACTATTCTGCAAATCAGCAGTGGATGGGTTCTTACAAGTGTCACTAGAGGGTCATTCCACGCGAAGTTGGACACTTTTCGGAGTAACATTTCGGATTTTGGTGCAACTTTTATAATTTTTGGAAAAATAGTAAACACTATATTTCAAAGAGCTGTAACATCCACAATTTTTGACATTTCGAAAAATCCTTCGAAATATATTTACATACCCCTAAAGACTACGACATATCCAAGTTGCAACCAAAATCCGAAATGTTACTGCGAAAAGTGTCCGACTTCGCGTGGGATGACCCTAGATTAAATAGTACTTCTCCGGTCACTACCTCCGCCCAAGAACCTTTCAGAAATCAGCCGAACCCCAGAGACCCATTACAAAATTAAATTACTGCCCGGGGAATCGTTAAACGAGCCCCCAGCTCTCTGATAATTAAGAACATCCCCATCGAGGACTTTTTAATCGCCTTCCTCCGGCTGGAACTGGTGAAATGCTTGGAACACTGCTTCAGGAGCAGGCGTTGAAAAACGCTTCCAAGGCTTCGCCCTGTGCCTTGGTAACTCGCGTTCCTGAGCAGGACAGTCGAGATGTCTGGAGGCCGATGGTTATTGTCAAAGACAAACGGCGAGGCGATCTCGAAGGAATTCTTGAAAGAGGGACCACCACCGTGCTCGAGAAATCCTCGAGCCTCCTCTCCTTTTGATCAACGAGTGGCCTCGGTGCCTTCGCCGTAATCCAGACACTTCCGTCCCGTTTTTCAAACCCCTCCCCCCGAGCAATACCACTACGAAGTTTGCGCGAACGATGCAAGCTTCCTCGAAACTTTGGACCTGGGCTTTGCCTTTGAGCTTTCGTTTTTACCCGCCGTTAATGAGCGCAGTAATAAGACCATAAACAATGTTCGAGCCCTGTTAACAATTTCGGAGCGTCCAGGGCCCCGCTCGTGATTGATATTAATTTCATTCTTGTTCGGGCCTCGACGAGCGCAATTCCGCAACTATGTACCCGAGTGTAAAGGCTGCTCGTTCGATCGCGGGAGTAAATATATATATATATATACATATCCCGTGCAGCCGTGGCAAATGTTATCTAGCGAGCGGGATCATCGAGAGCTTAATTGATCGTTTTGCTTGTATTATGTCCAGCCCGCGTCCATGCTCCGGATTAATTTCGCCTTTGTCCACGGCGGGCGCGTGCGGCGTCGCGCCGAGTGTCCGATTTTGCAGGGTTAAACGCGCCGATTAAAATCGCACGGAGTAAATATTTTCTGCCCCGTGATCGACGCATATTTCGACACACCGCCGCTCCCCAATCGCCTGTACTTTATCCGGAGGGGTGGTTGCTCCCGTTGCTCGGTTCAGAAAGAGTACCTGGTCGCTTAATCGACAGTTGATTACTCCGTGGCGCAGAGTGCTAAGCCTCCGGAGCCTTTCGACGGTTCCCGAGACAACCCGGTCCGTTGAAAGCATCGAGACTGAGAGAGCTCGGAGCAACAGTCGATTCGAATCTTTCTGCGGGAATTAAATCAGCTGGAAATTAATTTACGGTGGAGCCTGGAACGAGCGGAAAGAGGGCAGAAAAAGCATCCCACCGCTATTACCAGAATTCCAGCTGCCCGCGAACAAGTTCCGGCAGATAATACACCCCCTCCGCAACCGAGCCACCCCCCGAAACATCTCCGGGCGAAAGCTTTGCCGATAAAAAGTACTCGAGGGTGGAGGGAGTGGAGGGCGGCTGGGTGCACGCAGAGACGTCCGTGGAAAAATTGGGTCAGATCAAGATGGAGGAAGGGGAGGACCGGCACGGAAAGGTTGCCTCGCCGTCCAGGAAGTTGCCAGTCGATAGCCCGGGCTCCTTCGCGGAGGCAGCGGCAGGGCGAAAATGAGAAACAGAGCGACGGAGGAGGCTGGAGGGTCCCGTGGGTGAAAGGTCAAGAGAAACGGCTCGACAGCGTCGTCTAGAGCGGGGCAGGGCGGGACGCGAGTTCGCGGAGACCGGGAGGGCGCGCGGCGCGGAAAGAATTCCGCGTCCTGCGGCCGTGAAGGTCGTCGCCGGGACGAGCACTCTTGACCTGGTTGCAGGGGCGAAGGACGAGCTAGACAGCCAGGGAAATCGGGCTGCGACTGTTCCGCCTGCTCTGAGACGCTTCGATAACCGGGGCAGGAATGGTTGGAATTTTGATGAAACCTGCAGGATTCTTCGGTGGAACAGTTGGAGCGGAGGTTTCCAAGATTGAGAGAGGGGGTTCGAAGATGTTCGAGGGCGTTTGGAGCTGTTTGTCTCCCGGAGTTCAAAGCTGGAGGAATTCGCGAATGTTGCGACCCAAATATCAGCGTCCCCTGCGAAGGAGGGCTGGAGAGGAAGCAGTCCGCAAAGGAAACGGGCAATCTCTGAAGATGCGGCCCGCCGCGGCAGTCTCTCGTTAATTGAAAGTAGTTTGTCAGCGCAGCCTCCATCAGAGAGATTGCTGGAATTTCTGGGCGCCAGAGAGAAGCCTCAGGATCCGCGGAATCATCTTTAACGCCGCGAGATCTTGCTGGCCGGACTAAGAGCGACCTATTAATCAAACGACCGACCCGCCAGAAAGAAGAACACACACCGACGCGGTGTCAAAAGCCACGGCGGAGCTCCGAGCAGCGAATGTTTGACAGGTGAAAGAGCCGTTTTTCCTTGGAATGAAAAATCTACCGCGACACCCTCGATGGAACTTCGGATCACAGCGATGACTGATGGATCCGAGGAGGAACTAGCATCGCGGATTACACCCCATTCCGCGGAGCTGTGTAACACGCTCCATTACTTGATCAAACATCAAAGAGCCTCCGAAGTCCGTCCAACGAATTCTCCTCGGAAGGGTGCTCGTCGAGCTCAAAGCCGCCTCTGTCCTTTCAAGACGAGGCAAACGCTTCGTCACAATGAGCGGAGGCTAAAAAGAGTGTCCAACTCTCAGAAGCTACCCTTCTCAGCGACACCAAAGCTGAGTGCCTCCTTCAATGCCCCAGTCCCCGAAACGAACGCACAAACTTCCAAGCGGAGCCCCTTTCGGCCCCACTTCGTGAGATACAACTTCGGAACGGCCTCTGAGCGTTTCTTCGACCGATGCACGACGAAGGACCTGCTCTCCTCTCCAAGGAGCGCCCGACGTCTCGAGCCAAAGTCACCTGGAGGCGCGAAACCTACCCCCTTGGTCCCAGAACTCGCGTGGCAGCCGGTTCGATCGGTGGGACCGTTGGTCCGCGATCTCTGCGGGGCCGTGGAAGCGTGCACAAGGTAGAGGGTGAAACGGCGACGCGTTCGGTGGTGGCTGGTCGCGCGCGCGCCTCGCAACTGGCCTCGGTGGCCGCGGTCTCGCGGGGAAAACAGCGTCCGACGTTCTAGGGGTTGACCCAGTTCGAGTCAGGGCTGGAGAGTGCGCGGTACGGACGCCAGCACGTCGCGATACCTACTGAGCCGACTACGCTGCGCGGACCCTCGCCTCCGACCCCCTTCGACCCACCCCCACTGGCAGCGTGGCACGCCGTTCCTCCCACCTCCTCGTCCATGTTTAATCATTTTACTGTCTGCGTATCTTACACCCATCCCCCCTTCCCCCGTCCACCTCCGCAGGCCTCAAATCATCGTCCACGTCAGCGGGAATTGAAGAGGTGTCGGTTGATAAGGGGGTTGTTTTTGCGTGTTTTGCGTGTTCGGAGGCTGCTAAGTGGTGTGCCCTCCGCGGGGTTCAACCACCTTCGTGTTTCGTTTGAGAACAGGGGCAAGTGGGATAAATATCGTTGGCTCGCTGGTAAAAGTGACCAGGTCCGTGTTTCTTAATTTGATAAATTTGAATAGTACAATATTAATGGACAGGATACTTGAGGCAGTGAGAGAAAAAAATTGAGTTAGTAGCTACAGAGTATTCCAGTAGGCTGTGTTAGTCCGTTTTTGCTCGCAGTGCCTCATTTTCTAAATACCAAAATCTGATTTTTGGGAAATTTGGAAGAACTTGCAGTTGGAAGTGGAACTTGAGCAGTTTTATATATTCGTACGTCTGTGAATTTACTGCTCCCGTTAAAGGTGTCCCGTACCTTCTGAAAGTGCCTCGGACAGGTTGAGTTCGATTCGCGAGTCCGCTGGCCAAGTTCGCGGCGGTGCTAGGCGGAAAGCCACCACCAGCACCCCACTCCGAAAGCTCGAAAGCAACCCCTACCGCTTCGAACCCACTCCCCTCCATATTGATTAGTGCGCGCAGGCCGGCACAGCATCCAGCGAGGAGCCCGTTGCTACACGCTGTCGACGTGCTTGCCAAACCAAAATTCGAGCCACCCTCGCGACAATGCGCTAACTTTTATTTTTAGTGGGAAGGGTCGACGAGTCCGAGGTGCGTGTGTCCTTCCAAGAGGCCGGCAGGGGCTGTCCTCCAGCGGAGTGGAGCATCTGGGTGTTCGAGAACACCGAGGGTGCGCGCGTGGGGGCGAAAAGGGGTCGAGGGATCGTTTGAATGAGATTATTTCCCAGCCCCTCCGTTCCGATGCACTGCGTTATTCCACGCTGTCCAAGTTATTTCGGAATAATCGCGAGGCGATGGCGGCGACGATTATAAATTCAGAACGAGATTGCACACCCCGGCGCCCCTCGGGCTTTCAACTAACTCCAATATAACGCAAATTGCAGCGAAATGACATCGGCGATGGCATTATTTCGGGCTGCATACGCGGGGACGTTTTGATAAATAATTCCTTTAAAGAAGACCAAGCGAGGGGGGTGGCAAAAGAACTCCTTCGTACACATTCGCCCCATTTTAAAAAGGAAAAGGAAGCTTAGCCCGAATCGGAGCCACCAGCCTGGCCCCATTAATTAGCGATATCGACAGGCCCGCTAATTGACCGTTTGTATAATACGAAAATGGCACTTTACACAGTTGGCGGGATAAACAGCTGGATCCCGGGTGCTGGCGCTGGCGCGCGCGCACCTGCAATGACCACGAGACGCAGGTGTGAACCGAGCGCGCTTATTAATTGATTAAAACCGCGTGCGTGCCCCCCCGATACCCCAAGCTTTCGTACTTTTCCCGGCCCGTTACACGCGGAGCTGGCCATTGGTCGCTATTTGCAAAGAACGCATCAATTCCACCCCTCCCGCAGCATCGGTTTCGCCCCTAACAACTCGCTCATTACGGGAGCCCGATCGATTAACGCGCCAGGGGACAGTTGTAACCGTTAATGAGATATTTGGATGCTTGGGGAGTTGAAATGCGCGGCTCGTCTTCCTTTATTGTTCGCGAATACGCGTGCACGGGGGTGGAAGCGAGGGTGATATTAAAAAGCGATTGTACCATTCTCTATTGAAATAACCTCCCCTCTGTCCGCTCGAAAGCGCGTTCAAGTGGCCGCCGAGGTTTGATCGCGCGTGGAATTGTAAATTGGGATTTCCCAACGCGTGGTGGGCTTTTTTACCATTTGCAACGTAATGGGAATTTTTGTCGCTCTGTGGGCATGTTGTTTGGCTGGGCCAGGGGATTTTACTGGTCTTATTGAGGGGAACTCGAGTGGTCTGGATATTGCTATTGTTATTTGTTAGCTATATATAAATTTCAAATGCGTTTTCTCAATCTAGAGACGCGGTAGCGTCTCGACGCCAAGTAAAGACACCCTGTATATGTCGACTGTCGCTGCCGCTATCATTTACTCGTCGCACGGCTATTCCAACGTAACTTGAAACTTATTTCATTAATATCTCATCACGCCTGCAATATTTTCTAAATTTAAAGGCATTTTTCTTATGTAAACCGTATATAAGCTTTCGAATAAGACCAATTTCAATAAAATCGGTCCGCGCATAACAGAGATATCGTAATATCGTCTCATGGATCAGTCGGAAACGGTAAGATTTTTTTCTTATGATTCTGATTCTTCTGCTCCAGTCAAAATTTTCGTCAAAATAATACGTATACGCGTTACACGCACACATGTTTCGTTCGTCAATCGCTATCTTCACTGTGCAATCTACTCCAAATTTTGACAGCTTGCCGTCAAGTTATAACCAAGTTATAAACGTGTTTTTACAAATATGAACCTTTTCTTAGTGTAATATTTTGGCCACCCACTGTATATAAAATCTCACTCACCCACTCATCACGATTCCTCTGAAACCTACTGGATCCTACGACCATGAAAAGCAGATCTAAGAAATCTTTTCAAAAACTCCCTCCCCTTCACCAAAGAAGATACACGTATAACCCAGACCAGAAACTTTAATTTATAATACTGCTATTTAAGCTATTCGCGAAACTGGATCAGTTGCTTTAACAGTCGTAATTGGAAGGAGGAATATTGCAAAGCTACTTGGACGTGAAAGAGAAATTTCTAATTGTAAGATTCATCCACCAGTGAAAGAAGTGGATATCATTGAGCGGTACTACTTGGCCGCGGATGAACTTCTGGACACGCGGAATAATCGGGCGAAAACTCCGTCGCGAATGAAGCCACTGGGATCCCAGAGACTTGACAAAACCCGGGGGGTTAAGATACCGTAGGCATTCGCAGTGGAAGAAAGAGAAGTGTCAGATATCATTGAGTTGTACTACTTGCAGGCCAGCTCCGCTTCGAGTTGCCAAGAGCCAATGTTCCAAGGAAAGGAACGCTGGATATCGCGCGACGATGCTGCTATCGGCCTGGAGATAAAGTCGAGCGCACTTGCAACGAGCTGAAAGTTACGACTACCTTCGTCCAAGGCAGAGGCAGGGAAAAGAAACGGCGGGGTCTGAGAAAATACAGTTCCAACAGACCCCGCGAATTTCTATAACAGTTCCACCGCGTTTAATGCTGTGCCCAGTCCAAGTACCAGTAAACACCGACGCCTTGGTCCTTTCCCTGCTGCCTCGCTACTCGTCGCGTCACCCAGTTTCGGCGGTGAAAGGGGTGCCGCTCCCCGAGTGCCTTCGCAAGGTCAAAGAGCAGACGAAGGGGTCGAAAGTTGCTTCCTCATTGGCCCATTCATCGACGTTCAAGGGTGGTGAAGGTATACGCGCGGTTTCGGTCGGAGGGTAAAAGGACACGGAGCTCCGCAGCGACTTTAAGCCCCGCTTCGGAAGCCTCCCTTGGCGAACGAAAGCGAAAGCTCGGTCCTTTTCACGGCGCCGCGGATCTGCGAGCGGGGACATGCATTTCGAAGAAGGTCGAGACGACCGGGAGGGCTCGAGAGCCGTGTAATCCCCTTCGGGGGATGCACTTGATTTTCTTTCATCGCTTCCCTCGCAAGGCTGCCAACCACCCCCTCGTCCACTGGACCAAGAAAGGCGTTAACGAAGGAGGGGTCGACGTCCTCCAGTCGCTCCCTTGGTTCAGTTGAGCGAGAGAGTGCTCAAGATTGTTCCTTCCAACGTTTCCGTCGGTTACTTTCGGAAATTGATCCCCGTGTTATGGGGTGGCGGAGAGTTCCGCATAACTCCAAAGACCGCTGTTGTTTTTCTCAGGCCATGTAACAAGCACGCGGAGAGAAGATACCTGGCAAAGGCGAGGGGGTTGTTTCGACTGCCCCGCCCAGAAAGCGCGCCTGGAATATTCACGAGAAAAGAAGAACCACGGGGCTAAGTAGTTAGCCCCCTGTGTTCCTGTCGCCGAGGACAGGAAACGAACTCGTTTGCGAGGTAAAAGAGAGCAATGTGAAAAAGATTCTTAACCAGATTTTCCCTGGTGTTTCTGCTATTATCGCGACCACCTTTCGCGAAATTCGTCGCTGTAGCCAGCTACGTCGAATGGAGGAATAAACCGGGTGTATGACGCGCTCGACCTTTTCGGCTGTAAAATCCTTAAGTTTGCGAATTTTTACATAAACCAAACGGTATTTTACTCGGGAAGGGTGGTGAAAAAAATCGAGTTTCTGACTGCCTAGTCCCCTTAGATGCAAATAAAACGAATTTAGATTACAGATTTCTCAGATAGCGATGAAGAAGAAACAAATGAGACGTATATTTCTAGTGAAGGTGATTATGAAGACTGGAATGAAAACATGTGATTATTGTGGGAAAAAAAAAACAAAAAATAAATAAGTGTTTAGTAATTATAATAATATTAGGAATAGAATTAATCTGCTTTTGTTTAGTGTAGTAATATTCAGTACTTTGAAAATAATTATTGCCCTAAAAGTTACTGAAACATATATAGGTAAAGCAAATAGAAAAAATCGAGGGAAAACTGTTACAGGGAGGAAAGTCCACCGAGGGCGGTTTCGCGGTTCCCCGAAATGGCGGCGCGCTGGAGCAGGAGGCGGTCCCAGAAGGTGAGGCGCGAACGGGAATAATGCCAGTCGGGGATATCTATAATGAACATCGACTCGAATCAACGGGACATCGTCTGGCCGCAATAAATTAATTAAACCAGTGGGCGGGCTCGATTTCCCAGAGGCTGCACGCGGCCTGCATTCTGATCAATTTCTGATAGGCTCGACGGTGTCCTTCCTCCGCGAAAGAACGAGCTGCGCCTCTTAATTGCATTGTGCCTCTCCCGCCGGCTGAATTCAAGGGGTTAACTTTCCGCAGCCCTTGATCTCTGATTAAAGCAGCTGAAAATAATAATAACTATTCCCGTCGTTGTACTCTGAGATTAGAGTGGTATCCATGGGTCTTCAGCTGGCCTACGATTCCTTAATGCTCCGCGGAGCTCCCGGGAGGTGCTCTCGAAATCCCGACGGTCCGCCGCGTACATAAGTAAGCGCCCGCTTAAAATTTCCTACAGCCGGCATTGTTCCCCGTGGCAATGACGGCTGACGCGTCCGTGGCGGCGCATACACGCGCGAAATCGCGCCCGATTACCGCAGCCGCGGCGGACGGGTCCGTAGGTCCATTCGAATTCACCAAAACGATCCTCGGGATCTCTGAATATTCAGGACGTCGCCCCTGACACCGCCCGCATATCCCAGATCTGCTCGCCTCGCCGGCGTCGGGGGGAACGGATCCCCGGACGGCTCGCCAGACAGAGGAACAACCCCACTCGGCACAGTTTGCGAAGGATCAGAAAGTGATCCGACACTCCCGCGGCTCCGATGAATTTGTTCGATCACGCTCGTGAATGTTAAAGCCGCGGCGGACCTGGTCCTCGATCCTCTTCACGCTTCGAGGGGGATGATTCTGGACTTCTTGGACTTTCTGGCAAACCAGCTTTTCGAATTTTCGCAGTGAAATTAAGGGGTGGTGCTCAGTCAGGAGGCCGAAAAAAAGGGTGGTCTTTGGAAATTTTTTACTCAAAAGCTATAACACATTTCTCAAGAAATCTTTTTTCCTTTTAAGCACTGCATCTAGTACCGTACGTCGTAATTTTTTTATTTAAAAATATTTATCAATAACTGAATTTATTTGAACGAAGGTTTCTTCGAAATATTGATTTGGGAAAAAATGGCTAAAAAAACGATGCACGGTACTAGATGCAATCCTTAAAAGGAAAAAAGATTTTTTGAGAAATGTGTTACAGCTTTTGAGTAAAAAATTTCCAAAGACCACCTTCTTTTCGGCCTCCTGACCTGTTAAGATCGCGTCGAAATTCTTGGGGTTGGGTTCCAAGATACCTTCGAAGGGCTTCGAAGGATCGAAGGAGTGCTGGGAACAGAGTATCCCATCTTTTGGTAATCGTGAAGATTCTACGGAGATTCCTGGCTAGGTGATCGGTGAACGCACTCGAGTGATTCCGCGACGACGGGGGTGAACGAACGCCTCGGCACTCGAGGGAGTAACTATTTCGCGTAATTACGACGCGATATCCGAACCGAGCAATTATTCGGGATAATTACGCCGTGCTTTAGGGAGGGCGCTGCGAGATCTTATGGGATCGGAATGAGACACTCGGCACGAGTGAGAGACGCTTCGAAAGAACCTCCGTAGCGAGTGCTCGAATCATCTCGCGTCGGCGAACGCGAATCAGCGATATCCAAGTCGAATAATTATCTGCTCTTACTTTTGGCATTTGTAACACGCAGAACAAGTCCTCGCTTTTAACTAGGGCCGGCATTCCGTATAAAGGGGCCCGCGTGCAAGGAATACTCTGGGACCAGAAACAATTTTTCACGAAAAAAATAGTAGAATTATAACAATGGAATAATGGTGGTCACGAATCAAATCCTCGCCCTTAATTTTTCAAGCAAAGTATCAGCCTTCTTTAAAAAAAAATCTCCAACCCTCCTTGAACCGGGGATGTTCGTCGACAATGTGGTGAGATAGTTAATTCATTGCACGGAGAGGGAGGAAAAAGAGAAAGCTACGGTCACGGCGGGTAGCTGGTCAGGGAAAGGGGTGTGCCGTGAATAATGCAGCATTATGACGTGGACAAGAGGGTGGAAATGTATTTAGGGATTTGCAGTTTGGCCGGGGTGACGCAGGACGACGCTTTCGGGGATGATTCTGGGTACGGGGGCGGCGCGGGGCCGGGGGCGAGGCTGAAACCGGGTCGTGGCACTGACAGTACGACCTACATACGATTGCACCCCCTCCTTATCGCTGCTTCTCAGTTGCTCAGTGACGGGCCGACGGTCGAGTTTCGCAGTGCCCCGCGAAATTTCTTCGAGAAACGCCCCGGGGAACTTGCGAATCGCCCGAGGCCATCGAAAGCAGTTACTACTCGACAGTTACTACTTGGGGGTGTAGTTTTGAGGCCTCAGTGACGGCTTTGAATTCCATTACTGTTCGCGAGATTGAAGCTTCCCTATGCTAGGCATTCCTGTGATCTTTATTGGACCTTCGAGCCTTCAACCATCAAACCTTCAAACCTTCAACTTTCAAGCCTTCAATCTTCGAGCCTTCAATCTTCGAGCCTTCAACTTTCAACCCTCAAGCCTTCGAGCTTTCAACCTTCGAGCCTGCAACCTTTAACCTTCAAGGCTGCAACCTTCAATCTTCAAGCTTTCAACCTTCAACCCTTACAACCCTTCAACCTCCAAGCCTTCAAGCTTCAACCCTTCAAACCCCATCACCCTTAGCTTTCCACATCCTCAATAGACTTCATTTCTTTCTCGCGAATTTCAAAGATGATAGGTTTCCAGCAATCACCAGCTGTTTACACAGAAGCTGCTCGCCACTGGAGAGATTCCTGCAAGACGAGTGTCGCAAGGGTGCGGACGACCGTCGAGCCAGCCCTGTTCTTACATCATCCCTCTTTATCCGCCACCCCTCGCTGGCTGGCTGCAGCCTCTTACGTCATTGGCTGCAACCGAGGCGCGCACACTTTTTTCTTTGAATGAGATTCTCGACGAAAGAGCCGCGTGGCTGCGCAACAATCACCCACAGCACCCCTGATTAGGCAGGAATATCATTTCGCCGAGGCCGGCGGCGCGAGAGAACGTGTCCAGGAGCAAGAAGCTGGGCTAGTTTCGTGCAAACCTCCTCTACCTTTGACCTTTTCGTGGAAAGGCTCGGGCGGAGGGGGGTGGACATTTTCCCAGCAGAATTTCCGACGACGCTAGAGCACGCTATCGATTTAAAAGCCGAATATAGGGGGGCGAGTCACTTGGTATCGCAAGGAGCATCCACTTTTCGAGATGTCAGGAAATACTTGGAATATTTTATTCCATGGGGGGTAAGTTTGTTGAGGCTGGGACACCGGCACACTCAGGATTTAATCCTGGGGGAGCTGAATTCAGCGGGTAAAAATATGTTATATGCAAATTCCATAAAATTCACTAGGTGATTATAAAAGTTTCTGTAAAGAATAAAATCAAGGTTTCTTTTCAAAGTTCAGGGCGAGGAACATGTTTGGTAGAAGATCTTGAAAACCACTGAAGATAGGATACCAACATGTAGGGGAGGCCGGGGCTAAAAGTTCCGATTTCGATAAAACATAAAAAATGACTGGAAAATAATGTAGTTATCCTCTTCACTATTGACTAATTTCTTGTTAAATTTATTATATCTTCTGATTTTAAGCTTGTGTTTAATATATTGTAATAGGTTTCCCATAGAAAGTAATTTATTTGTGGCTGATCGAAGCGGAACTTCTTACCCCTATATGGGGCAAGTTGTTATCGCATTGGGGTAAGTTGTTACTATGATATAAGAGTTGCCTTCTAATGAAATAAAGCAGAATTTTAATAATAATGGTTATTTATGAAGGTTCGGACCAACAAAAATGTATTATCTTTAAAAGAAAACCAAAAGCGACAGTTTTTATTTATCTTTACGCATATCTTCGATCGAAGTCGTGTCCCTTTCCGCCTTTCATTCATATGTTCGCATCTTAAAGCACAGCGGAAACAATTTATACATTTGCGGCAGGTCTGTGAAGATAGCACCCCCAAATTCGAAATTTTGGAAAAACTCAACGGCATTCGTTTGTCCATCGTTTGCCCACGTTTGCCCATCAAAAATTTTCGTTTGACCACCCTCCAAAAAAGAGTTATGAACAAAATAAAAAAATTGTCTTCATCACCCATCATGAATGCATTTCAATTTTTTAATAGAAGGATACGAATGTACCCGACCTGACCACGTTTGCTCACTCTCAGATTTCATTTGCCCACCCTCCAGAATTTAAATAAAAAATAAAAACCGCGAAAAAATGGGTATAGATGAAGCGATCGCGTTAAAGTTCGATTATTCTCGAAAATATTATCAAAATCGTTCTTTCAACGGTCCAGTCCGTTAGTTTAGACATAGAAGAGATTTTCCCATGCATTAATTTCGTATGTTCACCCTCCAGAATTGAATTATTAATAAAGATAGCCAAGAAGTGCGGTGCCCGTTGAAGCGATCGCGTTAAAGTTCGATTTTTCTGGAAAATAATATCGAAATCGTTCTTTCAACGATGCAGTCCGTTAGTTTAGATGTAGAAGAGATTTGCCCATGCATTAATTTCGTATGCCCACCCTCCAGAATCGAATTATTAATAAAGATAGCCAAGAAGTGCGGTACCCGTTGAACCGAATACCTTTCCGTTCGTTTTTTCCCGAATGAATTATCAAAATCAATTGTACTCACCGTAAAGGTTGAAGGTGTTTGGTGACATGTTATCCAAAAAATGTTGCACACACTTCTTTCTCACTTTATTGGAACGACACTTAAATTTGTATCGCTCATCGAACACTTCACACTTTTCACACATCTGCAGCATGTGCAGAATATCACCAGAGTGTTTTTCTAGTCATTTTTCACTAATTACCGCAATGATATCGCACAACGGAAAATAATATAATGTCACAGTTACTTCACAAACCGTAAATGAACGCACGATTTCGCAAGAGTTGCGCCCGAACTCTGTAGACCGACTGACTTTCGTGCGTCGTTGGAAACAATTCGAGAGTGTCGCAGACATCTGTTTACGTTTCGGCACGTTCGATGACGACACGCAGCGCTGCTACCCTAACTAAAGGGGCGCAGCGCCGAGTGCCACTGCCGAAACGTAAACAGATGTCTGGCGATACTCTCGAATTATTTCCAACGACGCACTTCTTGGCTATCTTTGTTAATAATTCGATTCTGGAGGGTGGACATACGAAATTAATGCATGGGCAAATCTCTTCTATATCTAAACTAACGGACTGCATCGTTGAAAGAACGATTTTGATATTATTTTCCAGAAAAATCGAACTTTAACGCGATCGCTTCAACGGGCACCGCACTTCTTGGCTATCTTTATTAATAATTCGATTCTGGAGGGTGGGCATACGAAATTAATGCATGGGCAAATCTCTTCTATATCTAAACTAACGGACTGCATCGTTGAAAGAACGATTTTGATATTATTTTCCAGAAAAATCGAACTTTAACGCGATCGCTTCAACGGGCATCGCACTTCTTGGCTATCTTTATTAATAATTCGATTCTGGAGGGTGGGCATACGAAATTAATGCATGGGCAAATCTCTTCTACATCTAAACTAACGGACTGCATCGTTGAAAGAACGATTTTGATAATATTTTCTAGAAAAATCGAACTTTAACGCGATCGCTTCACCTGTACCCTTCTTTTCGAGGTTTTTATTTTTTATTTAAATTCTGGAGGGTGGGCAAATGAAATCTGAGAGTGGGCAAACGTGGCCAGGTCGAGTATATTCGTATCCTTCTTTTAAAAAATTGAAATGCATTCATCGTGGGTGATGAAGACAAATTTTTTATTTTATTCATAACTTTTTTTGTAGGGTGGGCAAAAAAAAAATTTTTATGGGCAAACGTGGGCAAACGAAGGACAAACGAATGCCGTTGAGTTTTTTTAAAAAATCGAATTTGGGGGTGCTATCTTCACAGACCTATTTGCGGCGGGGCAAGTTTTTACGGTACCAACGTGCCCCAAGTCACGGTAACAACTAGCCCTTACCGACACATGTAGCAATTTCAAAGACTATTCTGCTTATACATGTATTCAAACGATAAACACTATTACACCATGTTCTTAAATGTCATTTGATCCATAAGAACGATTCAATCTATAATATCTACGTTAAATAATTGAAATAGACCAAAAAGTAATGATAGAAAAATTTTTACTTATCTGGTACGCGACTAATAGGTCCTTGCTTACAACCACACAATTCGCTGTCGCGGACGCTATTAAAGTGGGGGACAGAGTGGCGTGATCAACTCACACGGAAAAAATAATTTAAAGTACAACGCTCTTTTTATTTTGAAGATAGAGCCGTCGGAACAACTTACCTCCGGAACTTTTAGCCCCGGTCTCCCCTACTTAGGGGAAGGTGGGGTAAAACGGAACGCTTAACTTTGGCGGGTGATAACTTAAAATCGGGAGGAGAAAAAGACGCGAGACTTGAACAGGAGTCTTCAGTGGACCTTAGACTATAAGAAAGTCAAAACCATTGTTAAGGAAAATCTTTGGGAACGAAATTTACCGGAGGCATTGAAATCTTCGTCTCGCTGAAATGGTGGGGTAAAACGGAACACCCACTTGAAGCCCATGCAAACGTACAAAATCCTTATTTTTACGATTTAAAATGTATTCATTTATGTTAAAAACTATAAATATATGTTTTAGGTACAACTGTTACAAATAAAATATAACAAAAATATATGTTATACATATTGGAAAAAATATTTTACTAGATAACATGAAAATTATTATTTCTTAAACTTATTGCAAATGACCCAGGCATCGACTTCCGCGCGATCACTCGAACCGCCCGCCGTTCGGGGGTTAAAGCGCTTAAAGGTCCAAGAGGTTGATGACGAAAGGACAGTGGACGAACCCTTAAAAAGTTCGAACCCCATCAGAAAACAGAGGGAGCGTAAAATCGGGGCAAAGGGTCCATTGCGAATGTAACTCACGCGCTGGCGAACGGCGGAACGGAAAAGAATAAACGGCGAAACTGGCGTTTTTCCGCATCCACGTCGCGTCGCGTCCTCCCTTTGAGAATTCATAAATAATCCACGGGAGAACGGAGACAGTGGAGTGGTATCAACGTTCTCCGGGCGGCCTAAAAATTTCTTCGCGATATTCCCTCCGTTACGTGAGCCGCGGAGGAGGGGGTGGGCAAGGGGGTGAGCATCGCCCCCGTCAGTCGACATAAACATCTTTTATTGGAAAACTTTCCTTCCTGTCCGACTGCATCCGGCAATACGTATCCAGCTGCAGCTTCGACGCTGCCTTCTCGCTTGAACCGATCGCCTGGCCTTTCTACAGGCCGCTTCAAAAAGAAAACTCCACTCGTAGGTAAAAGTCCGCGGAGAACGTTGTCTTCAATTACCAACTTGTACAGAGCGACGGGGGACTCGAGAAGGGTCGCAGAATTTTAGAAACACCCCCCTCAACAATTTCTCCCCTCACCCCTGTTAGATTCAAAAGAAATTGCGACGATATTCCTTTCGGCATTTATCGCGAGATTCGCGAGGGCCCGGTTTCAATGGCCCCAGGGATCGCGTGCTCGCCGCGCTTCCGCTCGTATATCGAGCGGGCGAGTTGTTCGGAAAAATTCGAGTCCTCGGGGGTGGCGCGGCAGCGAGAAGCGCGAGCAGATATAGCCGCGATACTCGACGGGTATCTACCCGAGACGGGGCGAGTAAATTTTTGCAAAGAGCCCCAGGTAAATGCGTATGTACGGGCGCATGTATCTCGCGAACATACCGCGGCCTTATAGCACTTTCCCTCCCCCCTGGCACACCCACCCTCGCGTATCCGCGACTCGTGAAAAAGCAATCGCGAGAAAGAAGAGTCCCGCCGCGGTAACGAGACCGCGCAACGATAACTTTCCTCTTTCGAATAAACGCGACGCCGGCGCCGCAGGTGCCTCGACGTTCCGAACGGCCAGAAAAAAAGATTGAAATTCGCGAAAGGGTAGGCGACTTTTCACTGATTTTTAAAGACACCGTTCAATCGGAGGCCTGTGAATGGAATTCGTAATTAGTCGAGGGAAAATGGGGTGCACGATGTGCAACGAAGGGAATGGAATTTTTCGTTGCAATGCTTCTGTGGAGATCGATGGTTTTAGGGGTAGCTTGTAATTGGGGGGTAATTTCAGTGAGATTTTGTGGCGGTAAGAGTACGTCGATTCGATTGGCAGAAAATTAGAAGGGAGCGGAACGGAAAATAAATTTGCGGAGGGGAAATTAATTGATTAATTAAAAATTATATTCGAAGGGTTGCTATTTAATGTGTTAGGAACTGTGCGTAGAGCTCTGACTTACCAACCAGTTCCTTCGTGGCCGATGATCGATGACAATCGATGTTACTCGCTGTCGATTATTTTCGAAGGGGTTAAATGTTCATCGAAGTCTCGTGCGATTGGTTCAAAGTGGTTTTTCAGAGAATTGTAATGGATTTTTGGATCGAAGGCGTGGGAGGAAGGCAACAGCTTTACCGACCGCGTGATTTGTTTCCGATGAGTTGGAACAGATGGAGATACATGGAGCTGGATCTCGATCTCTGGATCGACTCGAGGATCCACGGAGGCATCGATATCTACGCACAAACTTAATTTCTTTCAAAATCGACGCTCCTCCGTTTTCTTAAGATTTTGAGAATTTTTTAAGCGAGTGTAGTGAATGGAATACAAAATCTGTTTGAAGGCCTTTGTTGTAAATACCTTCAAGTATGATCCCAATTTTTTGTTTAATTTTTTTAATACAAAGTGGCAGCGCCCCAGCTCAACAAACGAAGCTTCTTCTGAAAGACAGTGTTCCACGGCCGGAAACATTTCTCCTTCAATTTTAGACCTAGAACCAAAAATAAAAAATTGTTGATTCTATATAAGATTATCTCGGAAAGTACACGAGGAAATTAAAAAATACTCTCTTTTGTAAGAATGGTACGCGGTTAAACAAAACGTCTCAACAATTTCGAGGTTGCGGCAGTTCCGTGTTTTCTTCAATCACGCACCATTCTTACAAAAATCAGTATTTTTTAATTTCTTCGTGGACTTCCCGAGATAATCTCATATAGGACTCAAAAAATTTCGGGTTTTTGTTCTAGGTCAAAAATTGAAGGAGAAATCTTTCCGGCCGCGGAACACTGTTTTTTCATAAAGAGCTTCTTTTGCTGAGCTGTGGCGTCGTCAAATTGTATCAAAAAAATTTTTTAAAAATGGTGATCATACTTCGAGGTATGTAGAATAAAGGCCTCCAAACAAATTTTGTATTCCATTCACTATACTCGCATAAAAAAATTCTTAAAATCAGGCTGCCTTTCCGGGCTCTACAGTGGCATTACCCCTTAACTTTCTAGCTCTGCTGAGTTTGCTTAAAGCTACATTGTAACAAAACTTAATCATGGAGATCTACAATTTGAACTGAAATTCAGTCTTCATCAATCAAAGTTCAATTGCAATCAGCAGGGGCGGATTTAATACAAAAAGGCCCAGGTGGCAAACGTTCTGAGGGGCCCATTTTGGGGGAGAAATGAAGAGATAGTTTACTAAAAATGGCCCAAGTGTAGGTGGTAGTAGTGCGAAAAAAATGTAGTGTTTAGATTTTTTTTGGAAATGGGGCCCTGCGGGTGCCTTCTGTGCAGGGGCCTAGGCGGCAACTGCTCATCAGCCGCCCTGTTAAATCCGCCAGTGGCAATCAGCAAGGAACTATTACAACCACCCATCGTTTGCTGTAAAAAAAATCAAAGCCACTTGCAAAAAAAAGTGATGCAAAAGAAACAGGAACTGGCGTGGAGGAAATAATCGACAGGAAAGAAACGAGATCGCATTTGCAATATAGATATCGTGTATTATATAAAACATCGTTGTTACAACGTATAATCGTACGTCTCGCTCTATTCACCCGTTTGATTCGCCAGGATCCTAGCTTCCATCGCATCCTGCCCGACGTTTCACGCAACAGGCGTAGAAATCACGACTCCTCGCGGGAGGAGCGAGCAATTAGCTCGCAGTCATCACGTTTAAATGCAAACCCACGGACAAGCTTCCCTCTCCCTCGATATTGCACACTGATTCGATCTGCGGAGCGCGCAGAGAGCGAGGGAATCGGGCTAGACTCCGAGACTGCAAACTGTAAAAACTGTCTCGTTCAAGTTACTCCGCTCGGAATATCCTTCGGAATCTCGATCTAGAGTAGGGTGATCAGAGTGCCCGCGACGGTCTTCCCGCCCGATTCCTCGCTCCCATTGCGCAAGAGAAGCACGGGAACGGCGACTACGCTCGCGCCAATTAAATATCACATTGTACGGCCATCCGTTTCTTCGCGCAACAGACTAGCTTAAGGTAATTTCATTTCACGGCGACGAGAACATCGCCACACGACCCCTCGCGTCTCTCGTCTTATCGTACAACCCTATCGAAACACCCGACGACATCGTTCGAACCACCTGCGCCACGTTCCATCCACGCGATCCCCTTTACACTTCCAACGACGCCGTCGGGTGTTCCCGGCGCTCTATATACAAATACCAATTACTCTATCTCCTTATGTACAGTCTCTATACCTCGAATACTCTATACGCGACGGGGAAACCTTGCCTGCGATTTCCCCGTCGCGACGCAGCGAACGGAATTCTCTAAAGAAACATCCAAATCCTTTCCGGCCATACATAAATAGAATCTACGTTTGCTAATCTCGATAGACGTCGATGGCGGGCCACCGAGAGCGCTTCTACGTATTTAGAATTCATCTGTCTCTTTTTGGAAATTACTTAAAGCCTTTCGCCTCGAGCCGAGGCCTTCCATCCACGCAACGGCGATCCGCTGCTCACGCCTGGATCCCTCGACTTGCCATTAATATCCGATTGCATGGTGCTGCGCTCGATCTGCCTCGCTGCAAGCGCGACTGGGTCGATCCCGCGTACGTGGCTGCGCGCCTATTAGCAGGCGCGAACGAGGAGGGAACAACAAACACAACAACCGCGACGATCCGAGCCAAGGGAGCACCCTGGACCCAAGTGTCTGTTCAAACGAAACCAGAGGAACGGGATCGCGCGGTCTTCGGCCCCGTTTCCTTCCTGCTGGCGGGCTCGACGCTGCTCATCCAGCTGGTCATCATCTGTGCGGGCAATTGGGCACGTGGGGGAACAGATGGCAGTGGATCGACCTGAATCTGCAATTAGAAAATCATCGACACGTCGTAGCGGGGATCCTGGGTCGAGGGCTGCGAGATGTGCTGCGTCGTTGCGGGAGGAAGGTGCTGGCGAAGGAGATTGGACTTTGCGAGGCTTAGACCGGTGGATCGTAGAGCTCGATCTGGGAGGCCTAGGGCAGTGGCTGTTAACTGGTGTTCACACTAGTTAACACTAGTGTTTCGCGAAAATATGAAGAAAAAAATTTTTACTGTTGTGTAATCTGTAGTCTATAATTTCTAATAAGAGGTGTGTTTATTACTGTACGTAATCGGCACTTCTTTCTTTCTTTCGCTTTGTTCTTCTCTACCTGCTTCATTTTGTCATTGGTTTGATTTCCTTTTTTCTTTTTCGTTATCTCTACAGTACTGTACTTTATACTGTTCCCTTATAGTTAAATGGTCTTGCACCGTATGTGTCAATAAATAAATGTTGATGCGTAGTTTTGTCGTTAGTTTTAGGGTCTTAGTGATTTTGGTGTCCCGCAAATTTTCCTTGTAATCGAAACTATTCCGTGACTTCGAAAAGATTAAGAATCACTGGCTTCGGGATTTCGACTATGCGCATATAGCTCGGTTCGGAAATTCTCACTATATTTTACGTTACTTGTATTAATTCGTACGCAAGTTAATATTCTAGCTTGATGTTTAAGACACCTATGTACTACTAGACATTTAACCTTTTCTCAGGATCTAATTAATTTCTTAGAAATCGTTTTATGATATTTTCTTTCTATCTCTCATTACTCGTGTATTTGAAACTTTTACTGTAATTATGAATTGCAAAGAAATTGATGAGGCGTAAACGTAAGCTTCCCAGCTGAAAGCGTTGCAAATCTACTTTGAAAAAACAGAACGTCTTAAAGAGATTTCTAAGAAATGAATTACTTCTTGAAAAAAGAAGGTTGTGCGTCTAATAACACCTAGATATCTTGAAGATCAAGCTAGAATATCAAGTTGCGCACAAATTAATACAAATAACGTAAGATCCGGTGAGAATTTCCGAGCCGAGCTGCTCCATTCACGCAGCTCTCTAATCCCCCCGATAAATCAACAAAGAAGCCAGCGGAAAACGAGTGAGTTCTCGGAGAAACCAACACACTTCGAGGCAGTTCCTCGTTAATATTCATACAGCAGGAAGTTTCCTTATTTCTCGAGGGCGGCGGAGGACAGAGTTACGGCGGCAGCTGGCATCCCAAGAAAACAAAGTTCCCCCATTTTTCCGTGTCAGGAAAAAGGACGTGGAGAGGTGGGCAGGGCGAAGCGGAACGAGAGTACGACGGTGATAGGAGAAATGTGTCTCGCAGAGCCCGAGGAGGTGGGGGGGGCTGGCAATTATGATAAAGTCAATTAAAAAACAGCGAGCAAGCACGGTGGCGTGGAGGCATCTTTGTCATTAGCCTCTCGCCACGATCTCCCGGCCGCTTTCATCGTCTAGCTGCACGGAGCCGGCCAATTATACAAGCAATTCAGGCCTTTATAGAGGAACGCTGGCCGTGGAGGACGCGCCAGGCGGGTCAAAGAAACGGGAAAACGATACGAGGAACCAGGAGAGCGCGCAGCTTCGGTTACACGTAGGTCCGACGCTAATTACTCCCCCTGCTGCCCCGCGATCAGCCCCCGGAGAGACAGATTACTGCTGCGGGATAGCGGGCCGATTGTCACTTTTTTTTTCCAGTCTGAATTGCTTCCGTTGGGAACGTTATGATGAACGAAGGCGTCCAGAGAGATGGGGAAACGAAGGAGGCAACGCGCTGGATCCTCTGCACTGGGTGCCTCGTGGTGCGGGGTCAGTTTAATTGCGAGATTGAAGGAAGGCACCAGTGTTTTCCTTTGGTTGTAGTGTCGTAAAAGGAACTTACCTCTTCGGGTCGTCCTTCATGTCGAAGCCATCGATCTTGAGGATGTTCCACTCGTCCCTCGGCCCCTTCGAGTAGCTGAACGACACCTGCAAAAGGAAAATGGGGAAAAAGGGTCAGATACGAATGAAGAGTGAAAAGATCGCAGAGAAGGTATTCGGCGGAGGAGGAAGACAGCGTGGCCGCGATATCGCTTATTTTTCGCATACCGTGGACGGTATCAGCTAGCCTGCTATGGCTGGCGCGAAACGCGAGAACGAAAGGCCGATCAAGTTCTGCCCACGATCAGAAAGGAAATATTTCTTCGGCAGAGCGTTTCGATTTATCCTTCGTTAAGAGTTCGCGTGTCCGAGGGATCGTTTTCCATTTGGTCAGCTGCGAGAGGGGAGTCGAGGATACCGGCGCGCGATTAAGAAACTCGAGGAGATTACACTGCGATGGAAATAGCTTTCTTCAATGTTTTAGTTGTTTTTTATATATATGTAAAGAAAATATATATTTTCTTTAATTTGATTCGAGCGCGCTTTGCATGCTCAGCGCACTCTCTGAATGGCTCTGACGTTTCAGAGAGATAGAGAGGGAAAGAAGGAGTAAAGGAATGTATAGAGCACGTGTGCATAAAATAATTAAATAAAGATAGTTAATTAACCGAATAGGTTAGAACGATATAAGGCGAGTGCAAATAAAGAGAGTGAACAGTAGAATGTAATTGTCGTTTCTTTATTTACAGGTGAGTTTGTAAATAGCTGTAAAAAGTGTAGATCAATAAGTATATAATAAAACATAATCTTTATTTACAGAGAAACAAATTTAGTCTGTTGTCTGATTATTAACATCGGATAGAATACCCAGTCTTATAAAACGACAATTAGAGTTAATTATAAATTTTTTTTTCTCTTGAACAGGTTATGAAATTAACCAATAATTGTTTCACTGAAAAGCAGAGTTGAATTTTATTTATACTATTTACATTATATTTACAGTTTGTACAATGGTCTTACCTGAAAAACAGAGAAACGGCAAAGTTAATTTTCACCTCTTCTCTGTTCAGTTTATCTAACTTCTTATTAATTTTAATTTATAGAAAGTTAATTACGGATAATTATGGATTGCACATGTGCTCTACTTCCCTATCTCTCTCTAATTTTTTATGCTCAGTCGTAATTGATGCGCCACCTGTCAATCATACTCCGAAGCGTGCGCTGAGTATCCAAAGAATTTTTAATCATCTTTAGGCACAGGGATTAACTTCGTTAAATGGAATAATGTAGTTTCTTGATTTCGTCGTCCTGTATTAATTTTATAAATCGAATCCGATAGTTTTTCTTCTATCTTATACGGTCCTATTCTTAATTCTTCTAATTTTCTTCTGTTCAATCTATTTCCATATATATATATATATATATATATATATATAAAAAAATATCCTTAAGAATTTAGCTGCGAGTTGACTTAATTCTCCACTAATTTAATTCAATCGTATATTAGTAATATGATATTATAGACACCTGAAAGCAAGTTGCGATAAAGTGGAAATTTGCGTAAGACCAGCAGTTTCAAAGAAGTTCCTATACCCCTGAATTTTGCAGCACCGTGAATTATCGGAGGCTCGGGGGAAAAAAAAGGGACAAGTCTCGTGGGGTGATGTAGAGATAAGGGCACCTGGTGGAGGATCACGCGACGGTCACCTGCTCTCCCCCTGCTCTCTATGAGTCAGTGAGGCCGACGGCAATTTCCGAACAACGGACGAGAACGGGACGATTAAATAATGGCCATTGTGGTCGGCGGAGGAAAGCAGCCGCGGTGATTCACCGCGGAGATTATTCTATTACTCGCGATTAGACTTCACACTGCGCGGTCCGTACGATCTTAATCCCTGCTGCCCCCTCTGCCTCGGTGATTTTTTTAATCCCCAGCTCGTACCGGATCAATTAATCATCGCGTGGAACGCGCGCTGCGAGATTGAGCGCGCCGAGTCGCGCTGCGAACCGAACCTGTGCGCGACTGGGATATAACGCAGCCGAGGTCGTTGAGAACTTTGAAAACATTGAAAACGAGCGATGCCCAAGATGCATAAAGGTCTAACCACGCTTGCCAGTTCCGTGACAGATCACTGGCCTCCGCGCCTGTTCAGACAAGTGTGTTTAGACCTTAAAACAGTGGGTACGGACGATACAATGGATTCGGAGGCTCGAGAATTGGAGGAGAGGTTCTGGTTACCTGTTCACCGAACGTATCCTTGTTGAGGAACCTCATGGGCTCCAGGTGGGAGTGGAACTGCTCGACGACGGTCAGCTGCTTCTTCAGCAGGTACTCGATGATGTAGCCCATCGTCACGTCGTCTGGCAGCCTGATTCTGTCGCCGACCGTGATGAACTTGCCGCCCCTGCAAGCAAACGGAAATAACCGTCAGACGCCTACTTTATACGCATTGCTGCATCGAAGAATCCGTCCCTTAGACTATCGCACTGGCCATAAAGTGTCTTGGGGAGAACGGAATCGGTTTGCAGCGAAAGCCAGGCAGTCGAATACGCTGTATGAAATACATCGCGGGCGATATATATATTTTCCCGCCGCCTCCCTCGAGGCGGATTCTCGCAGAGGATAGCCGGCCTCTCGCTCCTAGGATTATCCAGTGTTTATCACCTGCGCGCGTCGGGTGGCCTAGCAGCGAGCGGCGCGAAAGAAGGGCGGAAAAGGGACGAGTTACTTCCAAGGATAATAAATTCCTGGGCCCTACGAGCGTTACGCTCGCTACGGTGGGCTACGCTGGGCGCGCTTGCGTGCGCGGGCTGGACGAAAAACGCGGGAACCGCGGCTCGTAAGTAAACCCTGGATATTATTTAGTGATACTGAGAAATGGGAGATCCCGGGGCTGACTTGTACTGGAGCTGAATGACCAGGTGCCAGGAGGGAACTCTATACGTGGCAAGACGAAGTGGATGAAAGTAGCTGGACGGCTTATTGTTAGCAAAGCACAGAAAGAAGTTCTGAGATCGTCGATTTTTTTTTTAGAATCCTAAAGGGCAAGATAAATTCTGCGACCAGATTTGAATTCAGCGCGTTAAAATCTATGGGAAATGAGGCGTAACAAGTGAAGGAGAAACGTCAACCACAACATTATAACGGGGAAATTGAAAATTGCTTCGAGAATATTAAATCTCTACTAATATATAAAAGTGAAACGTTGGCTGTTTGTTTGTCCTTCTTTCACGCCTAAACGACTGAACGGATTTCATTGAAATTTTGAATATACATTACACACGTCCTAGATTACATTATAGGCTATTTCCTTTTTTTTGTTTAGGCTATTTCCTTTTTTTGTTCAGGCTTTTTTATTTTTCAAACATCATAAATAATTCCCGGGTGAAACCGGGTAACGGGTCAGCTAGTTTGACATAGGTTTTCAAGAGTCAAAACTTGTTGGTCATACTTTTTCAATAGCTATCCCCTAATTTGCAAAATCTTAGCTTTAACCTCCAAAAAGATTCATCCCTCTATCTTGTTTCGATCAAAACTTCTACGATTATAACACAAAAAAGTGCAGTTTGTTCCACTGTACGACGTTGGGGGAATTGGTAACGCGCCTGACTAGTAAACGGCGGACCCGCGAAGATCCTGGGTTCGAATCCCACCGCCCGAGGATATCTGTGTTGTTGTTTTTCGTCTACAATCAATTCTTTCACACTTCGCTTGATACAACTATACAATTATACAGACACAAAACCAAAGTTCCAATGCTCAGCAGCAGACTTTGTTCGAAATGTTTCCGGAGACGTTGAGGCCTCAGCAGTGGAACCGCCGAAGAAAAAGCTCCTCTACAACTGTGTGTTGTGCCCCGGTTTGCGCACAAAAGGGGCGCAAAGGACGATCGCTCGCAGGAAAATGCGCGAGCACGCGAGATGTTTAAGGACCCAGAGGAGGCCCCGCATCGCGTGACTTCCCGCCTCTGTGCTGCGTAATTTATTCGCAAAAGAGAGTCCCCTTTCCCATAAGCCCGTCGCGAAGGGGTTTGCAGCGGCCGCCATGGAAGAATGAGTTAATTGCTCCATAGAATAGAACACGGGCCGCTGGAATTCCCTCCAGCACGTTCCTGCGTTCCCTTGGACGTCGTTATCGATCGAGATCGTTTCCTTCAGTATCTCCGCCAGGAAAAGGGCAAGTTCTACGAGCTCTAACCGCAGAACGCGACCAAAACCAATAAAAACTAAGAAAATCATCTACAAAGAAACAGTTGCAATCGCCCGAAGAAGCCATCGAAAGTCTCGCCATCGCTGCTCAAGGGTTCCAAGCCGCCTGGATCGGGGGTCAGCGAGTTTGGGCCGCGAGAAATATTAGAATCTGATAATAGAAAAGTAACGAGGGGCCGGTGCTCGGCGCTGGGGATCGTTTAATTGTCGGATTGCGCGACGAGGCCCAGGGTCTCCTTTAATTTACCGACATTCCACGCATGTAGATTAGCCGTCGCGTCGTCGGGCCGTGCACCTGCTGCACACAGCGGTCCCAGCCTGTCGTCGTCGTCCTCCTCCTCCTCCTCCTTCTCGAGAACTGGTTGGTCGCATTAAAACCGAGTCCCCCCGCGTATTTATTAGGGCCCCGAAGCCGCGCCGCGGTATCGCGTCCACGCCGCCTTAACGAATTTCCATCGATTACCACGATAATACAGCCTATTAATTGGACCGATCTCTCTCGGCCGTTAATTCGACGTGTACGACCGACGTGCCCTCGATCACGAACGGGAGGGGGGGGCAGGTTTACAGGCACGCGAGCGTCACGCTCGTTAATACGCCGCGACACGCCTGCAAACAGCTTCGAATTATTTTCCACGCTGGCCGCGGACGGTTCTCGTTACGTTCCGCGAAGATTCAATTTAACTTCGTGACGTCGCGATTCGGGGCCCTCGAATTCAAGCGAGCCTCGGCGGATCGATTCGTAACGCTGCGCGGGCTGCTGAATGGCGGGTGCTGCATGGGAAGCGTGTGAGAAAAGCCGTCCCGATTCGGTAGTCCCGGGATCTGTATCGGGCCGATGGACCCTTCTCTTATGAGCTGTCTGTTTGGTGACAAAGTAGAATTGCTGGTGACTCCAACGCCTCATTACAGGGTGAAAGGCACGAGCTTTGCCTGCGCCCCGGTCACCGAACAAAGGGGTATGTTGGGACCCCGGAAAGGCAGCCGAATAACTGTTTCGGAAAGCAGCAATGGCTAAATTTTCGGTTTTAATAATAATCGTCGCGCAGAGGAGCATCCGAGGATTCTCTCATCCGGCTGCTATCAATAGTTATCAATATCCTATTTTCAAGTTTCTGTTCGCTATAATAAAGCCCCAGAAACCACTGCAACTTCCCTCGGCTCGGTAGCTAGCGGACGAGGAAAGTTGCAGGAAGATCCGCGGGACTTGATATCGCGGGCACTCGTGCCTCGAATGGAATTCGGTTTATCAGGACGGTCGGGCGAGGGGGCAGGGGTTTCGGGAAACGCCGATGGACGGTCCGTCGTGGCCTCGAGGCGAGAGACGCACGAGCCACGAGCGGACATAAATCGTGCCAATTAGGGCGGCGAACGGTAGTCGCGAGTTCGGCGAGCAAGCTTGTATATCGGCCAGCACACCTTCGCTTCCAGGCTCACGTGAGAGAACACCGACGGACAAATGTCTCAAAGGGTCGCCGCCTGACTGGCCAGGCGGCCACCGCCTATCGTAGATTTGTCCACTCCGCTCGCCCGGTATGTCGAGGGAAACGAGGATACGTCGAAGCAGCTGGCGGACAACACACCGGCTTCGTAAGACTTTTCGAAAACGAGGAACCCAGGGAAATCTGAACGCGTCGCATAATGCACTCGCGAGGATTATACCGGCAAACGTGGCGCAGGTGAATTCATAATAAGGTGAACGTTCCGATTTCTGCTCATGTCCCCATTTCTCCTCATTTCGTATTTTTTAGGAATTAGCGGGCGTTGTATAAGAACAAACTATGAAGTCGACTTAAAACAAAGTGTTTCATATCACTAGTGCAGGTTACCGAATGTGCTATTAATCTATTACCGACTTTGATTCGTTTAAATTAGTCTCTACCAAGTTTTTATTATTTTCCATCGTAAAATGATTTTCATACGACATTTTTAACAGAAGATGTCCCTCTTATAAAAGTTTTTCTGTCAACTACAGGCCTCGCCCGATAATTCCGTAAAACCGAAGCTGAAAATCTGAGCACTGAATTGATTTGTGGCCAATAAAGGAATGTCAAGTATAAAAAGTGACAGAGGAATCAGTGTTCGAACGGAGAACGAGAATACAATTGGAATTAGCAAAGACGGGGCTCGAACCCGCGATCTACGGGTCCTCCGCGTTCTGGTCAGGCACGTTACCGATTCCCCCAACGCCGACTGCCCGAGTTCTCTAACCCCCGAGGTTTCCAACTCTGCTTACCTAAAGCGCCAGATATGTGCCAATCGCATCACAGACCATTCCCAAACGCAAAATGCCTGCAAAGACAATTAAGCTAATATACCAATATCCCCTCGAAACTCTCGCTACTCGAAATCGATTCACAGACTCGCGGGCAGAGACTTATTATTCCAGCTCCGGCCGCAAAAACGGCCCCCCCGCGAGTGAAGGCGCCGAAAAATCGAAGGGGCTGCGCGTAAACAGTCTGCTCCCCCTCGCGGCAGACAGCAGCTCGCTGGGACCGAGGGTGGAGCGTTTTCTCACGCTCGCGAGACTCGTGGACCCGCGACCTCGCCGAAAATTTCCGTGGATATGCCCGTCCAATTAGCAGGAATCCCTTCGACGTCTAATTAACGTTTTCCAGGAGTCGATCGGCCGCCCTAGAGCCACGTCCGCGGGGTGAAAAAAGTGGCTGTCCGCGGGAGACGAGAGAAAATGGGAGCGCGGACACCAGACAGCGGAGAACAGGGAACGAGAGGGGAGAGAGAGAGAGAGAGAGCATTCATTAGTGAATACCATCGGCGGATTCTCGAATCCGCCGTCTCTCCAGGTCCTTTTTAATTGGCCAGATTAGTCCCCGAAATCGCGTACCCTTTCTCCCCTGTACCTGTCTCTCTTCCTCCGCGCGCCCCTTCCTCACCCTCCCTTGTTTCGACTCTCGTTTTTCCCCCTGCTGGCCCGCCCCGCCGTTGCACCTCGCCGTCCTTTCGGCACCGCCGACACGGAATATCGGCCTCGTTAAAATACCACCGGCCAACAGACGAGAAATCGAAATTTCGGGGTTACCAGGGGGGAGGCTAAGGCGAGGGGATCGAAGGAATCGTTGTCCTTCGGGGCTAGCCTTCCGTCTTCGTCCGGTGCTAAATAACCCGGGGACAGATTTCGCTGATACCGTCCCTACGGGGCCCTTTCGGTACCCCGCGCTCTCCCTTTTTCTCTCCTCTGTTTAGGGGGGGCATTCCGGGCGAGCTTTCGCGCGGGGAAACCGAGTTAACGAGGGAAACGGGGATGCTTCGGGTTCTAAGTAGTTTTGTTATAAGCAGTGGCGGATTTAAGGGAAAAGGCCCGGATGGCAAACGTTCTGAGCGGGCCATTTTTTGGGGAAATGAAGAAGTAGTTTACTAACGACGGGCTAAGTGTAGTACCTAGTACAGAAGAAAATGTACACGATATTATAATATAATAAGTAAATTCTTTTGAATTGTTTATTTTAGAGGATCGACTTTCGAGTAGCAGTGGTCACCGCAGAAGCCTTTTTTTGAGAACCTTCGAGTGATGGACAATAACTCAGTTATTGATAAATATTTTTAAATAAAAAAATTACGATGCACGGTACTAGATGCAATCCTTAAAAGGAAAAAAGATTTTTCGAGAAATGTGTTATAGCTTTTGAGTAAAAAATTTCCAAAGACCACCCTTTTTTCGGCCGCCTGACTGAGCATGACCCCTTAAATCCGCCACTGGTTATATTATACTTGGCGGTGCATGTGATGGCTTTCAACATAGAGATCGTGTGTGGATAGCTCGTCTATTCTTTGTTGTTTGGATTTTTAATTGAGATTTGTCGATTGGTATTAAGTACCTAGGTGTATTGGAACAACTATGCTCCGTGCAGCGAGACAGAGCCAGGTACGTGATCGGAGAGTCGGCGAGCGCGTCGGTGATCTATAGATCACGGAGGGAGGAGGAGAGAGTGGGCCGAGCAGGGTATATACGTAGGAATGCCCAAATTGGTTTCACAAGTCGCGGGTTTATAGATGTACGGGCCGCGATCGCGGAGAGGAATCCAATTAGGCGAGCAATAATGGAATCAAAGAGATCCTCGGATGCGAGCTTTAGCCCCCGATCCCTGCCACCCTCCCCCCGCGCAGGCCCCCACCCTTTTTTCTCCCTTTCGATCGACCCGTGGGATTTCGACGACACGTCTGTTTATTCCTTTTACCGCCCCGCCGCCAGCCCCCTTTCCCGCTGACGGGGAAAAAAATAGCGAGTGACTGATATCGTCGTAGCTTCGTCACAATCGCAGCCGTACGCAGAGAACTTTGGATAGAGGCCTGCGTTGAAGTTGGATCAGCTGTTAATCGATCACCAAACCTACGCCCCTCGTTTCAGCCACGATCTTTAACGACGCGTTTATCGCCGCGATGAGAAAGATACGCAGGAAGGACGGTGCGAGCTGCTGGGACGAAAAACTGGGAGTTTCCCCGTGGAACGATGCACCCATGGGAATATTTATCTGTGTGAGTTCGAGAGGGGCTGATGTTATATTAATTCTAATTTTGCAGAATTCAAATTTATTTATTTATTTATTCTTCTCGTGAATAGCGTTGCCCCAAAACAACACGAAATTAACAGAATAAAATATGAGAATAATAATAATAATTTACGCTAACTTTCGAACGCCAATTGGTCAGAAGTGTTAATTTTGACAATGGCCCTTCTTGAACTCATCCCGCTTCAAACCGCACTGTAACTATTTTAAGCGAAAGATCGCTTCAGGGCGCTGAAAAGGGCGCGCGCGTTCCTTGATTTCGCTCGGTGGTATTAAGGTGGACGGAGGCCGTGACAGAGTCGCGAGATCGCAGGGGACGCGTCTCAATTCCGCGTGGAATCGAAGGGGCATTCATGCGTCCGCGGCGCGATCGATATCGATCCATCGTGTCCCTCGGTGCTTCTCCGCGCTCGCTTCCATTTCCGATCGAAACGATCTGCCTCGTCCGCCGACGAATGAAGTGGCGGTACGTGCGCACGATAGTTTCATCCTGCGGCTCGATCGCGGTGCATCGATAGGGGCCTTGGAGACGCGAGTCTCGATCCCTTTCAGACGCCTCGTGTCCATCTCGCCGCGGACGAACGCGACGCTCGCTAAAACTGGCCGAACGTGTCTAATAAACGGAGAGTCTTCGGGAACCGTTCGAGGACGCGGAAGCTTCTGGGGGACCAAGATGGCGAATCTAACGCAGACCGAAGTTGAAGCGGGAGACGTTGAAAGCAACAATTGTTGAGACACCCACGCTGCTGTGCTACTATGCAATCTGGTTGCCAGTAGTTAAGACAGTCTTATCCACTTGCAGAGGGATCCAAGGAGCCCTGCCAAGTATGAGTGATTTGCCAGGCAATTTGCTTTTAAATTGAAGACACGCGGAGGGTCTGGAGTTCGGAAACACCCCACGAGTCTGGTGATTTTTTAAATTTGTTTTTTAATTCAATTTAGAATTCCATGGAGTTCCATGTTTACAGTAACGTTGATCGCGCAAGGATGGATTAGTGGATAGTTGATATTTGTTATGGAACCGCAGAGGGGTCGATCAGGATCTCGACACAAGTGGAATCCCAAGAATGTTGGCCGTGTATCGACGAGAAGAGACGACTGGTTTTGCCGTGGATCTCGCGGAGATGGGTCTTAATTAACGGCGAACGCAACAGGTCCGGCCACAATGGGCCTGCACAGGCTGATTGCCACCCACGTGCACGCACCGCCGCAGGAAACGCGATTCCGCGTCGACAATATATCCGTGTCCCTATCATTTCCTCGTTACGAGCCACGACGTGCGAGAGGGACGTGGACAGACGTTGGGATACGTTACTTCGAGTGCTTTTATCGAGCGCCGATGGCGATCAATCATACTCGGGAGTGCTGTTTCATTTGCGAAAGATGGTTGGAAATATGCGCGGGGAGATATCGAGAGTTGAGAGACGGTTCTAGCTGCATAATCGCAATTTAGAGACTCATTTCTAGTTTCGCAACTTCGAGCTCAAAGATTCTTAATTTCTAGCTTCATAATTTTATTTCTAACTTCCTAATTTCACGATTTACAGATCTACCAATTTCACGATTTCCCGATTTCCCGATTTCCCAATTTCCCAATTTACCGCTTTACCGATTTACCGCGATTTCCCGATTTCCCGATTTCCCAATTTACCGATTTACCGATTTACCGATTTACCGCGATTTACCGATTTATCAATTTACCAATTTACCGCGATTTACCGCGATTTACCAATTTACCGCGATTTACCGCGATTTACCGATTTACCGATTTACCGATTTACCGATTTACCGATTTACCGATTTACCGATTTACCGATTTACCGATTTACCGATTTACCGCGATTTACCGCGATTTACCGCGATTTACCGCGATTTACCGCGTTTTACCGATTTACCGATTTACCGCGATTTACCGATTTACCGCGATTTACCGATTTCCTAATTTACTAATTTCCATCGCGCACTTGAGACTCTTATGCTCCATCACGTAACAAAAAAACACACCTCAAGATAGTCGCACCGAGTAAACCGGGGCTCAGGATGGAACAGGAAGCCGAGCTATAGTCAGAGAGAAACCGTAAGCCGCGATTTCGTCCGCTATTAATAGTGCCACGATACTAGAGGCGATAATAGAAAATCACTTGGAGAGTTACGATGTCGAGCTGCGCCAGCTTTCAGTGGACCGTTATGAGCGCTGCCAGTCGTAAATAACGAGACAGCGATGGTTGAAAATAGCGCCGTGTCCACTCCGCTTCGCGTCATTAATCACCAAGCTGTATCCATGATCCTGTATCCTGTACTCCTAAATTCCATCGACACCGAATCTTCCCTGGTCGCCCTGTTCCGCAACCCCTGGACGTCTCAAGCAGCGCTGTCCTCGCCCCTGAATCTCCGATGAGGCGGAAAAAAGTGGAGCATCCGATGTTACTGCTGAATCGGTCCCCACCAGGGCTCCGGCAAAGGAAAGAAGAAAGGAAGGAGGGAGTAGTGGCAACGTCCCTGAATGAGAAAGCGGTTCGATGCACTTGCCGTTCCCTCCTGCTTCCTTCCCTCCCCGTCGCCCCCCGTCGCTGGCTTGTTGTTCCGCGGACGTGTTGCAACACGAAGGGAACGAGTGTACAGGAGGCAGGATAATGCCAGGACCGTGTATATACGAGGACGGGACGGACGGAAGAGCGTGGACAAGAACGGACTGAGAGATCGGACTGATTCGAAAGCCCTCCCAGGTGCCCTGGCTTCTTGCCAGTTTCATTCGTTCCGCGTGCTCCCATCTCGCCAGTCTTCTTCTTCCTCTTCTTCTGCTCCTTTTTCCTATCGTCATTCTTCTGCATAATCTACGAAGATCCGTGGTGGAGAGGTCTAACTCGAAGGGGGAAGAAATTTGGTTAGGGAGGCTTCGAGTTCTAGGCACTTGGGAGGAAGGTGGGTCGCCATTCTGGACTTTTGGGGGGTGGCAGTTCCCGGAATCTCTGTAAGAAGCAAGGTTCTTTCTGCTACAGTTTCTGAGAGTTGAAGTTGGAGGAATCTAAATCGAAGAGGGAAGATGCGCTTCGAAATTCTAGGCACTTGGATCAAAGTCGAGTCACCATTCAAAATTTGACGCAGGTGGCAATCCTCAGAATCACTTTGAGAAGATGGAGGGTTCTTCTGCTACAGTAGGAGTCTACATAAATCCAAAAAGGAAGCAATGCGGACAAAGTGGAAACCTCAAGTTTGAGGAAGCTTCACTCCCCCATTCTAGGCTCTAATGGGTGGCAGTTCTGGGAACCCAGAGATCAGTAGAAAAATGGGGATGGAACGCTGAAAAAGCAAGTGTGTAACCACCTATGCAGCTATTTCACTCTGACAATCATCCATCGCGCGGAATGAGCCTGGCGGGCAAGATGGACGACTTTCTCGGGCGCAGCGCGACGGACGTTAATTATCCGAGATTTATGAAACGATCGAATCGGTCGCAAGTCAGCGGACACGAGGCGCTCGGATCTGGCACGAAGTCGTTCCACTTAAGGGTTAATGACGCGCAATCAGAATCGTTGATCGCAACGCGCGACGTCGCCTGCTATCCGCGTTATTATCAATAAGTTCGTCTCGAGGAGCAATTCGACGAGCACGAACGCGACGTTTATGTCGCGATCGCTAGGGGCCTTCTCGGCCGGGGCCTCCTTCGCCTCTCGTAAATCATTATTTATGTCGTGCGCACAGTGGCTGGCTTCTTCCAGCAACCTTTGCCCCTTGTCTTCCATGGAATACGCGCTGTACGCAAAAAGACCGCAGCCGCCGCTCGATCGGTGGATAATTTCGTGACCATGTTTGCGATTCAGAAGGTACTTTGCTACTCTTTCTTCGCTACACTACT
Source organism: Andrena cerasifolii (assembly GCF_050908995.1). NCBI lineage: Eukaryota > Metazoa > Arthropoda > Insecta > Hymenoptera > Andrenidae > Andrena > Andrena cerasifolii. The sequence continues at coordinate 9,616,923 of NC_135123.1, forward strand.
CCCTGAATAACGGAGCACTGTGTCGCTGTACTGTCTGGGACGCATATTCTAGATTACGTTAGCGTCTATTTACTTTTCTTTTTTTTTTTTCATTTTTGTTTATTTACTATCTACTTAGTTACTATTCCTTTTTTTTTCATTTTTGTTTATTTTCTATCTACTTAGTTACTATTCCTTTTTTTTTTTCATTTTTGTTTATTTTCTATCTACTTAGTTACTATTCCTTTTTTTTCATTTTTGTTTATTTTCTATCTACTTAGTTACTATTCCTTTTTTTTTTCATTTTTGTTTATTTTCTATCTACTTAGTTACTATTCCTTTTTTTTTTCATTTTTGTTTATTTTCTATCTACTTAGTTACTATTCCTTTTTTTTCATTTTTGTTTATTTTCTATCTACTTAGTTACTATTCCTTTTTTTTCATTTTTGTTTATTTTCTATCTATTTAGTTACTATTCCTTTTTTTTTTCATTTTTGTTTATTTTCTATCTACTTAGTTACTATTCTTTTTTTAAATTTTTATTTTGTTCATTTTTGTATTTCTGCTTTTATATATTAGTCATCTACTGATTTTCTCTGTTCTCTGTGTACCAAAGCGTTTTTCCACAAATAAAGAGACTAATAAATATACAATAAATAAATAAAGATTACCATCGCGTTAATCTTTGAAAGGAGCGAAGCCCGTTTGAGACCGGAGTGTATACGAGTAACGTAGGAATCGATACGTAATCCTGTTAGGAGTGTTAAGTGAAAAAGGAGGTGCCAACGAGAAAGCCTGAGCCTTGGATGTTCGATCAAGGATGCACGCCTGCGTGGTGATCGCGCAGGCAATCTTGTAACTTTCTACCGCGAGCGGAAAAGAAAGGGAGGGACGGTATGTCGAATCATTAACAAGGCAAGTAATGTGGAATCAAGAAATGCGATTAATCGACATCCCCGAGGATGAGTCGGCGCATGTTCCAGGCTACTTGATCCTCCCGGCTACAAACGGGATCGAATGGAGAGCACGGGGCACGAAAGGGAGACACGTTCCACCGTTACACGATCCCTGATGCGCATTTTCACGACACGTTAGTCGCGTTAGTGCCCCTGAATGCGGCTATTAGAGGAAGCTGTGGGTGGACACCTGCTGGGGATTCAAACACTGCGGGATTCTGCTTTAGTCAGTGGACATGGAGGCTAATAGGCGGAGAGTAATTGTTGGGGAAGATTTTGGTGAAAAACTAGAATCTAGAAATTTAAATTCCAAGTTGAATCTCTGCATTAAAGATCAGAGATTCCAATAAATAAGTGCCGAGTAACTGTTCAAAAAGATTTCTATAAAGCCTTCCAGTGATGAACTAGAATCTAGATATTCAAATTGCACTCCGCTGTTTGTGGTTTTTGATGGTGAAAAGTTGGATCTCCGAATTAAAGATCAGATACATCAAGAAATAAAAGGCTTCGATTCCCCTTAAGGGAGCTTAAGCTCCTACCCACTGAAGATCGAACGCTTTACCGCGACACCCGAGCGATTCGCAGAGTCACGTCGAATAAGAAGAGAGATTTCGACGGACCGGGCCAGGGTGCGCAAAAAACCGAGGGAAAATTGAAGGCAGAACGCAAACTCACCCAGCAACCGGCGTCATCTTCAGCGCGAGGGCCCTGCTGATGCAAAATCCTGCGCCGCCCGTGGCGAACCAGAATTTCACCTTTTGCTGCAACAGAAAAAAACAACCGAGCCCGTTAGAAACTTTTACGATCACGATATAAATTATACGGATATCGCGATCGACGACACCTTGGGTCTTTCATCACCTTAATTTCATTCGCGCACAACTCTGAAATGCCTATCTTCCTCAAGAAATAATACTAACTCAGTTTGTTGAACAAAATCGAACAGTAACTATTAAGCAACTATCCCACAAATTGAATTCGACTCATTCCACGATCCACCGTCGCCTGAAACGCATTGGCAAGCTTTGCAAGTACGGATATTGTTTAAAAAAGAAAACTGAATTACTTATGACCTAATAACTCAGTTTCGTATCTAGGATGACGGACACTGTATCCGCAAGCTGAGCACGAGCGTGACCTGTTATTATAAAGAAACGTACAAGCGCGAATTTTTGCACGATCTAGACACAGAGCAGAGGGAAACCTCTGCCAGATATGGCCATGAGGTGGAGTACAGAGAGTTACGAGCGCGCAGTCGATTTCTGACCGATCACCGTCGCTGCAGGCCATTAGAGCCGGACTCCTAGGCGACCTGGACCGATACTATCTCGGCGCTGGTCTAGGACTCGGAAATCGTGCTGTTTTCCTGAGGCTAGGCGTGGTACATGACGAACAGCCGTGGAACGGTGCTGCACGTGCGTGTCTGCAATATCGCCAATGGGACCGCTTTCCTCCATGTCGGGGACCCGACAATGCTGCACACCGCTATTCCACTTTGACTAACGATCATCTTTCCCGAGTTGCATTAGGTGGGTGGAAAGTTCCCTCGCTCGCTGTTGGGTGCTGGTAAGCCACTATACCTACTTGTACCTTTACCGGAAAACTGGTAAAAGGTGATATTACATTGATTGTAAAAACTTGTAATATCTAAGGTATATTTTCAGTTTTAATAATCTTTGGTCCTTTTACATGGACCTAATAGTTGCATACATTCCTTCTCGATTTCCTTTGAATAGTGGCAATGATCGAGGAAATTTCAAGTTGCAAGTTTCAAGTTTCAAGCTTCAAGTTTCAAGTTTCAAGCTTCAAGTTTCAAACTTCAAGTTTCAAGCTTCAAGTTGCAAGTCTCAAGTCTCAAGTTTCAAGGTTCAAGGTTCAAGGTTGAAGCTTCAAACTGCAAGTTGCATGTTGCAAGTTTCAAGTTTCAAGCTTCAAGTTTCAAGCTTCAAGTTTCAAGCTTCAAGTTTCAAGCTTCAAGTATCAAGCTTCAAGTATCAAGCTTCAAGTATCAAGCTTCAAGTTTCAAGCTGCAAGTCTCAAGTTTCAAGCTTCCAGGTTCAAGCTTCCAGGTTCAAGCTTCCAGGTTCAAGCTTCAAGCTTCCAGGTTCAAGCTTCAAGTTTCAAGTTTCAAGTTTCAAGTTTCAAGTTTCAAGTTTCAAGTTTCAAGTTTCAAGTCTCAAGTCTCAAGTTTCTAGAGTACCAAAGAAGCTTCCTCTTCCTCTTCCTCCTCCCCTTTCTCTTCCTCTTCCCCTTTTTCTTCCTCTTCCTCTTCCTCTTCCTCATAGGTCCTCCAATAAAGAAAGGTTTTGAGCGCATCGCCCGTTGCTCGTTGCCCAGATAACGGAGGCAGAAATAAAGCATCTGGGTTATTGGTCGGTGGAAGGAGGTGCAGCGCGAGGTGAAGCCACCAAGGAAGAGGGAGGTGCCCAACGGACATATGACGTGGACGTGGTGGACGACGGAACGGAGGAACGGAGGAAACGAAGGAACAGACGGGACCTCACGAACGCATTAGATATACACGGCCGATTGGGGTGGGCCCAGATACTATCGTCGGTTTCTGTACAAGGGGGGCGACTTCGATCTCTGCTCCCTGCTTCCTCTCTTTCCTCCAGCTCGCATTTGAATAACACAACAGCGCGCGCAGTCACGAGGATCGCGCGGAATTCAAGGGTCACTCCAACCATACCCTGACACTAGCCAACGTGACCACGGAAACGGTCCTCGGACCGATACCACCACTGCTTTCCCGCCACTTACATATCCAGCTTCCCTGCAGGAATCTAAACAGTAGTCTAGGACAGAGTGTCTCAGAATTTTCAAGTCCCATAACAAGAACACAAAGCAACCCCCCCAAAAAGGGTTGAAACCCCTTTGCACAAGGAAGCATTACTCTTAGAAATTTCTAGCGCATACAGAACTGTTCATATCTTCAAAAAGTTTCTTACCGTAGTAAGTTTCTTCCTCGATCGCAACAACGTTGCCGGGGGAAAGTGAAAGGACCCGTCGGCGACAACACCTGCCGCCGAGGGAAGGACGCGGCGGCGAGGCAATCAGTCACCGATTTTAATTATCGCGCGCGTATTTAGCCGACAGGAGTCGCGCTCGACCTCCCGAGGACCAGCGGCCGACACAGGGCCCACAGATCCTGGCCCAAGATTGCCCCCTCCGACTAATTACATTCCGAAAGCAGGGCCCACGAACGGGGTTGATGTGCGCACGTTCGGGGTAGGGGCAGATTATACGCTCCTATATCCAATTACGTAGCGACGATTGGCAGCGATCCGGAGATAAACCGGGCCCCTGATTGCTGCGCCCCGCCGCGCCGCCTCGCCGGCTTATCGCGCCGAGATACGGCCAGTTTTAGTGGTCCCAGTCCTTCGTCCTAATTAGTAGATCCCATCGACGGTCGTGAAACACTTTCGGGGGAAAATCGTTTACGGTGAGAGGCACTTATCTGTTCCGTTCCGTAGCGAGGTGTTTAGAAAGCGCGAGGCCCACTGCGGCAGAATTCGTGGAGGAATGGTGTGGGAGTATTGCACGAAAGTCGCCGAGATTCGAGAGAATCGACGCTAACCACTCTGGTATTTAGAATCCAAAAATCCTTAAGGATTAATAGAAGCAATTACTCCCTAAGTTCTTCACAATATCCAACAATAGATTAATAAAAATCCATATGAGGGGAAACTTATGCATTCCGCAGTAGCTTTCAATAATTTTTACCTGATTTACTGTAACAGATTGAATTTTATGTAACTCTCCATTTACCGAGAATTAAGAAATATGGGGCTGGTCAGTTTTAATAGCAAGCCCTCGATATACAGTGATAAACCAAATAAACATCTGGGAGTGGGCATGCGACAGAGAGCTAATGATTATTAACGAGGCGAAATACAGATTGTCGTGTAAACAGCGGCGGCTGCTAAGACGTTAATTAGTCAGAGGAGCTTCTGAAAGCGGAAAGCAGTAATCGAAAGGCAGCTCGATCAAGGATCCTCCTCCGTACGCCCGAGGTCGTAAAATAGGCCCTCAATGACACGGCGAGTAATATCTGATGGAGTGTGGGTGGCTGCCGCTCGATATATTACGACTAATGAACAGATTAGGGGCCCCGATATCGTCCCGCCAACCCAACTGCGGATACTCCAGCTGCCGCGCTAAGGAGCGAACGACTTGGACCTTAGAAATGTAAAGCTTCACGCACAGTGGCACTGACCCCTCTGCCTCTTTGACACGGAGAAGCGTGAATTACTCCACTCTAAAACCCGATCGTAGGACCCCCCTGTCAGTTTCGAATTTCCAAGCGCGGAGAAACGGGGACGTACAATTGCTCAGCCACGCGCGGTTTCCCCTGAGATTCCCGGTATCCGCGGCGGCCATCGATAACGACAATAAACGCGACGTTATCGCCCAGGAATATTAATGAACGATAATTGCGGACAAGCTGCGTCAATTTGCATGCGTGTCCACGTGCTAGCCGGGGCGATAGCCGATACATTCGCGGGGCCTTAAGTCCCTGAAGTAAAAGGAGAAGGCGAAAAGGAGGGACCTGAGAGAGAGCAGCTAGGCGCGCTGCAATTCCGCGGCCGCCTGCACCGGATGCGCCGCACCGCGCTGCTGCAAAACGAAGATCCTGCCGTGAGATATAAAGTCCGCAGGTATAATAATATCGAGGTAATGGAGGTAGCGTACGTGGCATAGGGAGCTCTGTGTTCCAGCACAGCTATGGATACGCACGGCGTTCCATGCCGCATCCATGGAGGCCGTCATGGGTCACGAGCACGTCTTCGGACGAGCAGTGCTCCGAGTGCCGTTTCTAAAGGTTCACCTGTCCTCCATCGCCGACGCCCGTTTCATTAGACGCCCGATGGCGCACCGAGTAACTGTGCTGGGGTAAGGCTGGGCTGAGAGTTAGGCTTCCGGGTTTCGATATCGGCGGACGCTTCGCGAGTCGATTCTTGCATTATGCTGAGCAGGAGACTGCGGTGGAATGCGAGTAACGGCAGCAGATGCGGGGTGATTTGGGGCTTGGTCGGCGGCTGCTTGAAAAGTTTAAGGGCTTCAAGAGCTTGGGGGCTGCGAAGAATTTGGGGATTTCTGGGGCTGGGAGATTGGGAGGGTATAGGAGGTGAGAAATAGTGGAATGTCCTGAGAGAAATTATTCGAATTAAAAATTAATATAATTTGATGATTTGCAAGAATTTGAGAATTTGAGGATTTGAGGATTTGAGGATTTGAGAATTTGAGAAGTTGAGAATTTGAGGATTTGAGAATTTGAGAATTTGAGGATTTGAAAATTTAAGAATTTGAAATTTTATGAATTTGAAAATTTGAGAAATTGAAAATTTAAGAATTTGAGCATTTGAGGATTTGAGAATTTGAGGATTTGAGGATTTGAGGATTTGAGGATTTGAGGATTTGAGGATTTGAGAATTTGATGATTTGAGAATTTGAAAAATATGAAAATTTGAAAATTTAAGAAATTGAAAACTTAAGAATTTGAAAATTTAAGAAATTTAAAATTTAAGAATTTGAGAACTTGAGGATTTGAGAATTTGAGAATTTGAGAATTTGAGAATTTGAGATTTTAAGAATTTGAGAACTTGAGAATTTGAAAATTTGAAAATTTGAAAATTTAAGAATTTGGGGATTTGAGGATATGAAAGCGTCCGTGCGTGAAAACACAAACGCTCAGAAAGCATTACAATTTGAGGGTTTGCAGAAAATTTAAGACGATGTGAATATCACTACGTGAGAATCCAAGAGCCCAGAAAGATTGCCCTAACCCAAGAAGGCGCACCAACGCGACATTCGCAACTGAATCTGAAAAGAAGTCGGCCCCTCGAACCAATTAACCTCTCTACCATTGTACCCTCTAGCGCAGTTTTCCAGCAAGACCTGCTCGCCTGAATTTTCCCCTGGAAGCAGAGAAAGAATGGCACACGGTCGTCACGGGTCACGCGTACGAACTGGTCCCATCATCCTTCCCGAACAATGGGCCTCCTAATTGCGGCAGCTTCGTTAAAAATCCCCAGGGAAACTGGCCTCGCGAAATACAAAGTGGCGCGTAACAGGCTGCGCACCTATAATCGGCAGATCGTAACGCACCGGTTAATTGAACGGTGCCAACGAGCTTCGAGGAAGCTACGCGACCCTCCGTTCGCGCACGTCCGACGGCAAGTACCTGCGTATAAATACGGGCGTATAATTGCAGCGTGGCTTTCTTTAGGAAGCTCTAAATAGTTCAAATAATTCTACTTTCTGATTTACGACAACAGAAAGAATTCTTCTGTGCATCCCGTTGCACGCTCTGCTAATTTACTCATTCACGGAGTTTCTTGAAAATATTCACCGTCCCCAATTCCAAATGGGACGTTCTTAGAGAAACTGGAGGACCCGTAATCACGGTTACTTTGGATACTGAAAACGTCTCGAGATTCCTGTCGCGAGGGGCTGGAAGCGTTTGAAGAGCATCGCCAGGGGCGGAACGCAACATGCTAATGCCGACGGTTATTACTGCTCCACCGTGGATGCTCCCGCGGGCATTTAGAGCTCTTCCCCAGCCACCTAGCTATGTTCTCACGTGCGATGAAACGCCTCCGTGAGCTTCTTAAACGCGTGGGGACAGTGCCGTCGACAGAGCGTTGTTTCCCAGGGTGAAAAGCAGAGCAGGTATCCTTTAGTACAATTCACTGTGCGTTGCTGTGGACTCTAAAATACCCCTGGTGGTGTTGACGACGTGGGACGCGCGTGCATGCAGACCAAGGCTTCAGCCGTGAAAAAATAGCCACGCCCGGTCGCGGAATCAACTCGGGAGTACATCGACAAGGCTACGGAGGTAAACCGGTGATTGACGGGGGAAAAGCGAGGACCGCGAGGGAAGAAATTAATTGGTGGCGGTGGAGAGGAACTGCCGCGGACCTAGGCGACGCGAAAAAGTGAGCACGCGCTTAATGGAACCAATTTCACGCGGAATACCTACTCTATGACTATGCGAACCTAGCTGAATTAGCACCTGAATCTCTTATTAATCCAGGATTTTAGAAATGCCACTTCCAGCAGAGAACCTTTTGCTTAAGAGTGCTAGGCAGTGGGTTTCGTCGAAAATGAAGCATTTCTTTTTTAATTACGAAGAAATAAAATGAAGCTGAGACTTGTCCTTTAAGTTTACAAAAACATGTTTGAGTCAAAAACTTTTAAAAACAAAATTGATTTTGAGAGTGATTTGATGGGAGGATGCCATTAACGTGGAAACACACCGATGCCAGGCGGTGTTCCGCCTCGTGGAATCCTGATAAGATAAATCAAGGCGAGGCAGTGAGGAACGCAAGAAGAGTGCATAATTTGAGGGGTGCCTGTGGGGTCTCGCTGTTTGCCACTCGACCCTTTCTTGCAACCCCGTGAAACTCGCGGTATGGAGCTTGGGATAGAGGAGAACGTTGCCGCGGCTCCGTTTTTCCGCTCCGCTCGTCCAATTTTTCTGCTGCACGGATACCGACGGGACTCGGCATCGGTCTGGAGGAAGTGAAGAGCAAGGACCGGGGTATCGCAGAATAGTAACGAGATGCAATTAGGATCGCAAGAAATTTTGTTGGTCGCGTTCGGAGCGGCCTGGCCGGACGCACTCGTAAATAATGTTGATTTTCCGGCAGAGTAAACAGCCAGATGTAATCAGCGCGATAGTTTCACGGCGGCGTGCACTCTGAAAAACATTCCCACGTTCGTAACGCCGCTCTGGTTCTGGCCGTGATTTCCGCGAGATTTCGAGCGTGTCTTCCCTGTGCGTCAATTAATTAGAAGGGGCCCTGGGTGCCCTTTCCCGCTCCCTCCCCTCTAATCGCAGGAACCCATGTGGAATACTACTTTCAGGAGCTCGGAACACTTCTGAGGTAATAGCCTGAGAGTATTAGCTTTAAAACACCTCAAAATGTACAAAATTAAAAAAAACTCCAACGTAAGCAATTCGGCTATCAATTCGGCTATCCAGAGCGCTCAAGATCCCCAATGAACGCAGGAAGAGTTCAATTCCTTTCGACCTATCCCGAAATTCAACTCCCCTAAATTTCAGCACCTTTTATTTTAAATTCTTTAAATTTTTCAGGTTCCCAAAATTTCAGCACCATTAAATTTTTCAGCGTCCCTAAATTTCAGCTCCTTTAAAATTCAAATTCCTTAAATTTCAGCTCCTTTAAATTTCAAATCCCTTAAATTTTTCAGGTTCCCAGAATTTCAGCACCCTTAAATTTTTCGGCTCCCCTAAATTTTAGCTCCTTTAAAATTCAAATTCCTTAAATTTGTCAGCTTCCCAAAATTTCAGCTCCCTTAAATTTTTCAACTCCCCAAATTTCAGCTCCCCTAAATTTCAAATCCCTTTAATTTTTCAGGTTCCCAAAATTTCAGCACCCTTAAATTTTTCAACTCCCCAAATTTCAGCTTCTTTAAATTTGTCAGCTCCCCTAAATTTCAGCTCCTTTAAATTTCAAATCCCTTAAATTTGTCAGGTTCCCAGAATTTCAGCACCCTTAAATTCTTCAGCTCCCCTAAATTTCAGCTCCTTTAAAATTCAAATTCCTTAAATTTGTCAGCTTCCCAAAATTTCAGCTCCCTTAAATTTTTCAACTCCTGAACTTTCAGCTCCTTTAAATTTGTCAGCTCCCCTAAATTTCAAATCCCTTAAATTTGTCAGGTTCCCAAAATTTCAGCACCCTTAAATTCCTCAGCTCCCCTAAACTTCAGCTCCCCAAGTTCGACCCATCCGAAACTGAAACACCCCACTTTAGCCTGAGAGTATTAGCCCTAAAACACCTCGAAATGTTAAAAATTAAAAAACCCCCAAAACAATCAATTTTCAGCAATCAATTCAGATATCCAGAGCGCTCAAGATCCCAAATAATCGCAGAAATAAATATCGCATCGATGAGAGTTCAATTCCTTTCCAGCTAGCTGATAAGAAATTTCAAAGTCTCCCATGTAAACCATCCCCACTGGAAAACCGAATTGCTTGTCTAATAGACCAGAGGAGCAATAAAATCCTCGAAATAATTTCGTGGACGCTTGGTGCACGGTTCCGAGAGTCCCGAGCCGTGGCCCTCGTAATTATCGTTACTTAGAAGTTCGAAAGTTCGACAGGATGGCTGAGGGAGGTTTATAGACGGTCTGGCGGTGTTTCCACGCTCATTAAGGAGCGCCTTAATTTCGTTAGCCGCGGGACGGTAGGTGAGGCGAAATTATCTTCGGACAGCCGTGTGCATCTGGAGGCGACGCGGCTCTAATTAAATCCGTCGCGGACGAGATCCAACGATGGACAGAAAGACGCTTCATTATATCCCGCAACGCGTGTCCGGCCAGATGAACGGACTGGAGCGTGATTAACCCTTGAACGGGGAATAATTCAGCGGAGCGAGTCGCGAGACTATCGCCAGAAAGTTTCACCGCGGTAGAAGAATTCCCGAAACGAGTGCTGGCTCCCGTTGGAAGAAATTCGGCGCGCCTCCTCGGTCGGTGGCTAGAATTCTGTTTCTAGATCGGTACGCGCGAGGTGGAACGTTGGCCGTTCGGCAGGCGAGCCAACAGGCTAATTAATAGTTCCGGGAACGACTCGGAGGTGAGGAGAAAGGATTGCGGGATCGAGAAGTGGCAGGAAGGAGGGACAGAGATGCGGCGCAGAGAATGCAGGACATGCGGCGCGCATCCGCGTGCCTGCAGCCTGCGAGCAGGGTGCGATTTTCTGGCCAACGGGGGAATAGGTGTCAGCCCAGAGCCGCCGCAATGACCAAACTATTCCGCGGATGTAGGGTAAGTCCGGGACAGTTGGTCGACTAAATAAAATGGCTAATAAAGCTAATACTGATATTAGTTATTTTATCAGAATGAACCTAACGCGTTAAGAATTTTATGCTGATTCAGAGAACCTGGTGGATCTTCGCTTTCTTTGAGACAATATTTCCTGAAAATCGGGTGTAAAACTGAAGTCCCGACACGTGACTGCAGCAAAGCAAATGAATGCAAAAGTGAATGGATAAAATAATTAAAGAAAAATAATAAAAAGAAGTTAATCCATTGTAGAATATTGTAAGTTTAACTGATAAAATCACTGCCAACTCGACGTCCAATTATAATAACGCGCGACTTCCTTATTTCCTTGCTCAGCTTCCAAGGAGCTACCAACCGCTACGAGCCTCAAAGTAAAGATGCTAAAGGTGCTTCGTCATTTAGATTCCCCCAAGAAGCGATCATTTTACGCGGGTACGCGCGAAGAATCCGAGCGCTGGTCGTTTAGACGCCTCTCGATCTTTGTTTGCTCGCGTTTCTGCCGAGGTAATAGGAAAACCGCGGAACGAGCAGCCCTCCCTCGGGAATCCAGCAGTTGGCTATCTTCGCCGGCTGACCGTCTAATGCAAGATCAAGGCCGACGTAACCGAGAATGCGGAGAGAACGAGCTGCGCCCAGGGTCACCGAGGAATTAAACGTATATGCGAAGGATGCCACTCCCTTCGACGTCGAATGGAACAGCTTACTCTAGGAGGCTATCCACAGTGGCTAGTGCTCGAAAGAAACTTTGAACGGAGAAGAGAGAAGTAAGATGGATCCATTAAGGCTCGTCCTTAAATTACGCGAGTGTTTTCTCGAAGAGACGGGGTCGCGAATTTAGTACGTTTTCTTACAAAGGGGGAAAAAGGAGCCAGGTACCCTTCTGCGTATTATTTTATTAAGCTAGTTTTATTATTTTCAAAATTATTAAACGATGCTTCATCGCACACACGAAACCGAATTAAATGAATCATATAAACCTTTCGATGAATTTTGCAAGCAAAAATTTACAATCCACAGATTTGTCGCACTAATTAATAAATTCACGAATCCTTCGGAGTCGCATGGATAATTTGAGATAGAGAATTGCAAGGAGTGATTCAGATATCCTGGAGAAACAACGACACCCTCGGCGATGCTACTCAAAAACTCCGAGCCAGCCCCCCGAGAGCACGTGGTCCCTCAATTAAAACGGCTGGTAGCGGATAATTATCGGCTGCAGGCTTCGACGGATGGGTTTAATGAAACGTCTCGTATTTCACGGGAGTCCACCTTTCGCCTGCGCGGCGTATCTCCCTCTTCCCTCTTCGTTCCAGCCTCCCCGGCTCCCCCTTTCGTCCGCGGAATGATTAATACGGCCACTGGAGAGCTGCAGGTTTACTGCTTTCCCGCTGTGGCCACCTACGGTTCCCCTTTTTTCCCCACCGCCACCGAGCGAGCCCACTTCGTCTCCCTTTCTCGACCCGGGGCAGGCTTCTGCGAGGATTTCCGCTTTTCCGCGGCGCACTTCCGCCCTATCCTTTTCCCCGAGCCCACTGAATCTTCCTTTGGACCCACTGAACTTCTTCTAACGATCTGTTCCATAAAATAAACTGGTCTCTCTACCTGGAAGATCGCTGAAGCCAATTAACAGAAGGCGCGAAGAATAAGAGAGAGGACCCAGTTCACGAGTCGATGTGGTATCCACGGAATTCCTCGTATTTCGAGCAAATCGCAGGATCGGCCACAATGGAGCCATTACGCGGATACACGTTTCAGCGGAGCTGATCAGAGTTCTTTTCGGGCGGAGAGGAACGTGGTTGCAGATCCTAGATCCCCGGCCCCGAGCTCTAGAGAGCTCGAGGAACGAGGTAATCAATTTTTATTGCGCTTTGTGCGGCCGTGTCCCCGGCGATAAACGCGACGAGATTTATTCCTGCCGTTTCCCCCATCGAAACGCGAAAAAACATGGCGCGCGAGGGAACGATAGGAAACGGCGTGAAACGTCTTTGCTGGGGGAAGAGTATCGAGTGCTATCTGCGGAGGGTGAGCGTAGACACTGCGAGAGATCTCGTTAAGATATTCAGCTTACTCCTCGACCAATTTTCGCTATCTTCATAGGGGAAGATTTATAGCCAGTTCGAATCTCCGGAATCATCTACGAATGATGTGGAAGCCGAGGGTGTATTTGATGTCTGGGTGATCAGGAGTTGTCGTTGTTTTAAGAGGATTCGCTGAAGTGGTGTGTTCTTTTTTTTTGTGGACACTGATTAATTCATATGCATATCATTATAGATTCGACGTACTATTAGCAGTAAATCCTAAGCCAATTCTGGGATAACGGTTCGGTTGATACATGGGCTGGCTTGTGTGTAAACTGTGGAAAGAACAGCTGATGGAAATATAAGCCAGGTCGATACAGGAGTTATGACAGCAGGCGGAGACGGGGATCTGTTAATTAGTTTCGAGATTGGTCGTCCTCGTCGTCTACTGGTTGTGGGTAGATTTTGGGGCCTGGTTGACGAGGAATGGGATATAACTGAGGGAGTTGAGATGCTTTAATGAGGTGATGAGTAGGTCGAGGTGCCTGAGGAGACGAAGGTTCCTTCCTGGGTTTAGTTCTTCTAGACTTCGGTAGTCTCAAATCGACCCTTCCTATATTGGGGCATTTCTAGGTTCGGCCCCTTGAAATTTCAACTCTGCGAAAGTGGAGCATCCTCAAGTTCCACTTCTCCCAAATTTCAACTACCCTGAGTTTGAGCTCCTAGAGTTCCACTACTCTCAAATTTCAGCTCCCTAAATGGAGCATTCCCAATTTTTACCTGTTGCAAAATTTCAATTCTCATAAATTTGAGCTCCCAAAGTTCATCTCCTCAAAATTTGAGCTTCCAGAATTTGAGTTCCCCAAAATTTCAGCACACCTAGGTTCGACTCCTCCCAAAGTTCAGGTCCTCAAAAATTGAGCTCTCCAAAATTTGAGCTTCCAAAGTTCAGCTCCCCAAAAATTTGAGCTCCCCAAGTTCGACTCCTTCCAAAGTTCAGATCCCCTAAATTTGAGCTCCCCAAGTTTAACCTTTCCCAAGTTTCAACTCCCCTAAATTTCAGCTGTCTAAGCTCGACCTCTCCCGACTTCCAACTCCCCAAACTTTAGCTCCCCAAGTTCGATCCCTCCCACTTTGGAGCACCGCACTTTCAACCCCCTCGAACTTAACCTCCCCAAAAGCACCCTCGATTCCCCCATCGAAACTTGAGCCACCCCCATATCTATACTCCTCAGCAACCACCAGAAACCTGCCATCACAGATATTCCCCCTTCCCCGGGTACCATGCGCATCATCAGAAAACATGCGGCGCAGAGCCGGAGCCCTAATCAGCGATCGTCGATCGTTGGTTTACATTCTTTCTTCGGTGGTGTAATTACGGCTGCATCGGCACCGCTATATCGCAGCGCAGCGCCACGCCCCCGGTGAAAGGGTGATCCAGCGAAAGGAGGGGGTTCAGACGAGGAGCGAAGATACCGATCCAGCGAAAGAAAGACGGAAAGGTGGACAGCCGGTGCACGGTGAAGTCCGCGCGGGAGCCAGTGATTTCTGTTGGCCGGTAGGCCGATCCAGCCTCGGGATAACCTGCCGATGAACCGTAAACCAGGAACTTATTACGGTGCTGTGTGCTGAGCTAGCGCGCGCCAGCGGACGCTTTATTATTACGACTACCAACTAGAGGCAGAGCGCAGGGGGCGCTGCACGTGTTTCTAGGATCCCGGACAACTTAAAAAGACATCGCAGAGCCAGAGGAGCTATTTGCACGGAGCTTCTTTCCCCGCTGCTTTCGACAGCCGTTGCAACGGCACGTTAATTGCAACCTAATACACGTGGCACGAGATATACAGAAGACAGCGAGCAATCCGGACGAATCTAATTGAGAATCTACGAGTTCCCGCAGCGTCTCCTCTGCAAACGTTTAAAGCCTTTAATACCTCTTCTTGCCACGAGCTTTTTTGCCACCGTTATTATCCATATCGTCGGAATCGTCGGTTATAAAGCGTTCGAATTACCCCTGTCCCAGAGAATTATTCCACCGCATTAACCGCCAGGGAGTTTACTGCCCCCGGGTAACGGCCCTGCCCCAGCCACCGCTGATAATTGCGTTCCTATACCCCTTTCCTCCTCTATCCTCGCTCTCTTTCATTTCCACCCTGAGATTCCGAACGTATGTTCTCCTATACGCGTCTGGGCAGCAAGAAATTCAAAGTCGATTTTCTCGAAAAATCAAGCGCGATATGAAAAAAAGTTACTCTTCCTTTTCGACTTATAACGAGCAAATGGACCGAGAAAAAGGAATACAATATTTCGATATTGCGCTTCAATTTCGAGAAAATCGACTTTGAAGCTCTTGACGTTGCGTCCAGCCGCGTGTAGAAAAACTTGTCTTTACTCTACCAGTAAGTAGAGTGTTCTACTGCTCGTCACCTACCGATGTAAAGTTAAAGTCTCCCCCGAACCATGACCCTCCCTTGGATCACCAACGATCCGAACTCCGGCGATGGAAATTGAATCGGGTACCTACCAAAACACGTCCACCAATTAATTCCACTCTCCTCCAGCCGCGATTTATTCAAGGTGGCTCGCTTACCGTCCGATTTATGCCACTCGCGGGCGCGCGGCGTGTCATTAGCGAATTAAGTACACCGCAGGCCTGCGAGAGGATCCCCGGCGGAGTTTTCGCGATGTTTCGCCATCGCTCAGCAACCGGCGAACGCCTTTCGGCCGATCAAACGCGCCGCGATAATTCACCGGTCGCGCGGAAGAATGCAAATGAACGAGGGGTCCGTGCGCCGCGGGGCTAATTATCCGCGCGCAAGCGGGCGGGGAGAAAAAAAGGCGGCCACCAGTTTTCCAGCACGGTTACGCGCGCCCCACGGTTTTCTGGATCGACAAAGGCCTGTCGTAATCACCGTTCGATCCGTGGAACGGTAATTGAACGCCGCCGAGAATTTCTGGCCTAACGACGTAATAGGCGGGAGGAATTGCGCTCGAACGAGCTGGTGCTGCCCGTGCGTCCGTCGCGGTAATTTTAATCCACGCGCAATAACAAAAGTCACAGTAATTACGGCCCCGGCGCTTTGTCCGCCGTTCCTCCGTCCTTTCCAATCCCAGGGGGACTAATTACCTTCGCCGCAACTGGTGTCTAGAGTTAGCTAGCTAGCGTGGGTAGATTTTTACGCGCAGCGGGGAGTCCGCTTCGATTTGACGTCGATTGTCACGAAACCGATCGCCGATGCGGGTTCCCGTGCTGGGAAGGCTGGGTGAATTCGCGGGCGCCGTGCTTCTCGTGCGATGCACGTGCAGAGGGCCCTCTAGGTCCACGGGCGCGCCGGGGCGAAAGAAACTCGCGGAGCGAATAGGATCGCGGTGGAAGGGGGAGGAGATGAAAGGGAGGCGATAGGAGGGAGGAGGAAGAGAACGGCCGAAGGGGGGTGCAAGAAAGAGGAGAAGGGCGAGTATTTCTCGGGCAAATATAATATACGAGTACGCGAAGCCCCCGGGGAGCTCGAGTCCACCATACCGAGACCATAATCTCCGCTGGAAGATGGTACCACACCCATGGGGGGTCGGCGGATAGCACGACGAAGGACGTCGAGCGTCCAGCGCCAACGTGCATCCACCTTTCACCCGTGCATATTACACTGTCCGCGGACGGCCAGTTTGCGAATCTAACGCTCGGGTAAACTGTGCTTTTGGTGCCTGGGATTTGGCACTGGAAGCGGCCAGTGCTGAGATTCTGCTTCGGGTAGGGTAGGTAGTAACAGGGGGCGATTGTAACAGGTTAAATATCTCGAAACATATGATAGGTATTGATACATGTTTTGGATGTATGACGAAGCATGCCATTTGGAATACACACACCTATGTCCTACCAGTATTTGTGCACAGTGGTTTACATCAAAAACCGATTTTTGAAGAAACCGCTTTTAGAATTCCACTATTCCGAAATAACCGGTGAAACCGGTTTTCGAATTTTCACAAAAAATATAATTAAAATAGGAAATAAATACTTGTACTTATTTTTAAAAAATTCAGTTTCCTTGATATTATGGAATTACAAAAATATAACAAAATAAAATATACTCTATCTGTAAAGGACCAAAGAGAAAAAATTATAATAACTAAAATCCGTGCAAAATATAAATCTTTTAAAAGGTGGTACCCAATTATAAGTCTTTATTCCGTTTAGAATTTTTTTTTCTGAAAATATGAACTCATGAAGAGTAGTCTTACAGTTAACTGTTACCTATTACAATATGCTTGTGTCCGAGGCGATTTCAAGTCGAAATGTTAACGTTTTTAAATAAATAATTAATTCATTACAGCATATTAATTCTAGTATATAAAACCGTTTTTTTTTAAATTGATAAAATGTAAGGATTGACCACATGAAGAATGTACCAGCCAAAACATTTTTTATTTCTGCCACAATTGCCACATCGCATAATTAGTTATAAATTCTACTCGTTTCATTTATTCAATATTTTAATTTTGTAAAGTTAAATTTGTTCTATTATCGACTCCGTGCTTCTCCGCTTCTCATTTTTTATTAGTAACCTGGATATTACTTGACATACAGTGACACTGTTCTGTCTCAATAATGTCAGATAAGTAAGTAACATTTTCGTATAAAAACTTTGGCTATAACTGTAATAGTTGTTGCACAATCGTATTCCAAAGTCAAAGTGTTACTACCGCCCTCGGTCTACCCTACCACAAAAAATTTCGGTACTCTGAAGTTGTGGGACCTCCTAAGGAACAGCGAGGATTTAATGAAGAAAAAATATGGAAGCAGCTTTGACGGGCTTTTGAGAGAAATTTCTAGAAACTTTGCGACGTTTTTAATTCGAATTTTTTAAGGGTGGCAGGTATTAAAATTTGGATTTTTTTCAATGCTAGTAGTTACCGCAAAATGTTCAACTAATAATATCTATTCTCGAAGAAACTTTCCATTGGAAAGGTTAGGCAGGGTGAAAATTTTCTGCGGCATCTGCCCCGTAATTAAATTTGAATACCCCCAAGTTGCAGGACTTCCTAAGGTACGTATTTTCCCGGTCAGAATAGCGAAGGGTATAACTGAAGAAAGCAGCCACCGTGAATTACACAGAAGATACACGCAATCTCCGTCGGAATGCAAGCGAAGACTACAAAATGGGAGCATTTACGACAGCCCATGGAATGAGCTTCATCCAGCCGTCATTACGGTCTAGGTGAGCCGAGATTCGCTCACTGCGCCAGGAACACTCGTCCTGAATTAACGCGAGATGAAACTTGACCTCCTTCCCTGGAAAATTACACCTCTACCCCTCCCCGAATTTCCAACGAACCTTACCCTACTTTCCCCGCGTTTCCTTCGCAAGATCATCGCCTCCGAGCCACCCTGCCTACGATCTGCACGCTTCCACTGTAAATTACAGGTTCCTCCGTCTGGCCAGGTCGGCCCAGGCTCGAGCCCGGCTTTAATAAAATCGATACGCGTCGGGGCGGATCTAAGCAAAAAGGAGAGCGGGTCGTGGACGACGCGGCTATAATCTCGTTGCGAGCCACGAGCAGGCCTAAGTGGGTTACCGTGCGCGCGTTATCGATAGCCGTTGCTCCGTCGACTTTCGAGGGGGGTTCCCTGCAACGATACTGGTCCGACCGGATCGTAAGAAGGCTGAATGAAGAGAAGTAGCCCTCGGACAGGGGGGAGGGCCGGAGGACAACTGAAAAACACCGAGTCGGCCCGCCCTTTATGCGGCCCGTGTCCGCCGAACAATGTCCATTCACTCGAAACGGACCGTCTGCACGAATATCCACGCAACAAGAGCAGAGCAAGGGAAGCTTCGATCGGTGGCGTCCACCGATCTTGCGCGGGCTTGCGCAATGGGCCCACGTGAGCCGTGTCTGCTGCGCACTGGCTTGTAACAAGGGAGGAGAGTGTGATGCCGATCGAAGGAGCGTTGAGGTGAAGGAAGGAAGAATCTGATGTGACTTGCTGGGGGATGTAACGGGCCGTTGGCAGTTGAGGAATTAATTATGTAGATGGAGTGTGGGACTTCATTTGGGTGGTTTTATGGTTTTTGGAAATTTTAGTTTCAGTGGGCGAGGGAAGTTCGTAGGTAGTACAGATTTTGCCTCTCGCTGCTGGAGGGGGAATGGATCGAACGATGGCGAACCCAGGGCAATTTAAATTCCGCGGGAGCATCGCATCGGAGTAAGTGGGTTACACGGGATTACCGATATTCGAGGCGATCGATGGGATAACGAGACCTGGGCGTGATCGACACCTGATTCGAGCATGGTGTTCCTTATTCTTCCAAGGGATTTCGTGGAAAAGGTATTCGTATAGTCAGGTGGCTGTGGACTGATGAGATTTAATTATCTACTTTTGAGGAATTTAATTAATCTGCAGTTAATTGAAATATTAAGAGGATTCTGATTGACATGCTTTGCCATAGACTGCAATCGATTGCGCGCTGGTGCTTGGACTTAGAAACAAATGTCGCAAGTTCGCAGAGGCTCGGAGAAAAATGTGGAATTGCAGCGATTAGAGGACTTAACGGGCGCTCTGGAGAACTCGGAGAAAGATATATCCCATCGAGCGGTTGACGAATGACTGTGATCGGTCCTTATAAGAAACGGTTAATCTCCGCGAGAGGGAACGAGTCCTCCAGTTTTTTACGAGATTTATCGTTTTATCTCGAGGCTACTGCTTTCGATTTCGATCCCTCGGTAGAAACTGGCCCGTGGGTACGATGCCACAGATCCAAGTGCGACCCATCTCAAAGATCAGCTCACCTAAATTTGAGCTCACCAAGTCTGACCTCTCCCAAATTTTAAATCCCGTAAATTACAGTTCCCCGAGTTCCAAATCTTTTGAATTTCAAATCCCCAAAATTGAGCATCCTCGAGTTGGACTCTTCTAAGTTTCAACTCCCCTAAGTTTCCCCCTCCCAAAGTTCAACTCCCCAAAATCTCAGCTCCCCAAGCTAGACTCCTACAAAACTTCAACTCTTCTGAATCTGAGCTCCCCAAGTTCAAGCCCTCCCAAATTTCAGATCCCATAATTTTGAGCCCCCCAAGTTCAATCTCCTCAAGAGTTCAACTCATCTAATTTTGAGGTCCTCAAGTTCGACCCCTCCAAAATTTCAACTGTCCTGAATTTGAGCTCCCCAAGTTCAAGCCCTCCCAAATTTCAGCTCCCATAATTTTGAGCTCCCCAAGTTCAATCTCCTCAAGAGTTCAACTGCTTTAATTTTGAGCTCCTCAAGTTCGACCCCTCCTAAATTTCAACTCTCCTGAATTTGAGCTCCCAAAGTTCAACTCCCCTAAATTTGAGCTCTCCAAGTCTAATTTCTCCCAGAGTTCGACTCCCCTGAATTTGAGCTCCTACTATCCTTCAAGCTTTCCTACAGATATCCAACGACTCACAGATTTCTCCCAAGGGTACTCAAAACCAGCCACTAGATCCTCCATCGCTCCCACAAATCCATCAACCGAAAAGCTACATTTCCCTAAAATTTTACTAGCGCTGGAGGCGCGTGTCGCGGAAGGAAGCTAGCAAAGGCAACGTCCTCCAGGTTAGTTCCCCGTACCACTGACAGGCGGATCAGAGCCGCTATTAATTTGTCTAAGCGGATGATAAATGCCCCGGAGAATTCTTTTGAGGGCACGAACCAGAGGCCCTCGACTGGAAGGCCACCGTCTGACAACGGTGATCCTTTTATTTCCCACTCCCCCAGGCCCCCACCCACCGTCCTGTCGCTCTTCATTTTTTTCGGCAAGGGGAAAAAGGATTAATGGGCTTATAGCATGACACTGTCGGCCGATAGCATCTCCAAGCCCGTTTTACCTGTCGGCTGCTGGGCCCGGCCGATCATATCGCGGAATTCAAATCGCACCGTGTATCTCGCGAGACCGCTGGTAAGACAGCCCTTTTATCGATTTCCGATCGCGCTCCCTCGATCCTGCGCGCCGACCGGGCCAAACCAGGGGCCCGCAATTTCTGGCACTACCTCCTGTGTAATTGACCATTTCTTCAGCGTTAATACGAAAGCGTTCAAACACAAGTGGAATTCCGGTGCGCGTTACAGACATCACTTGAAGGTACTCCATTCCTCCAGGAAGCCTAGCGTCGGCAACGGACCTCCCACTCGCCACTCGCCAACAGATTTCACGCCGCTAGCCGCGAACCTCGAGTAAAAAAGGCTGCTCATTATTCTCGGAAGGGGGAGATTCCCTTCGAGCCCAAGAAGATTAGCCCGCAAAACCGAGCAGTAAATAAAGCGTGCAACCACCACCGGTGCAACAGCGAGCCTCCGCTTCTAAGAAAGCATGAAATGGATCGAAAAGAAAACCCTTACGGGTCATTCCACGCGAAGTCGGACACTTTTCGGAGTAACATTTCGGATTTTGGTGCAACTTGGATATGTCGTAGCCTTTAGGGGTATATAAACATATCTCGAAGGATTTTTCGAAATGTCAAAAATTGTGGATGTTACAGCTCTTTGAAATATAGTGTTTACTATTTTTCCAAAAATTATAACTGTTGAACTAATAAACTGATAAAAATGACCTTTTGGGTGCTTACAGTGCAGATATAAGGGTACCTAATAAAAATTATTTCACTTAATAGAAACGAATATTTCACCATTTATTTAGTAATTGTTCTAAACAAATGCAATTTTATAGTTGAAGGCACCTTTTTAAAAATTTGGAAAAAATAGGAGGATAAAGCCCTATTTTTCCTCTTTGTGGGCATGTTTTGAAAAACGTGGACGTTTTAAAATTGACCAAATGAAAATTAATTGAATGTAACGCTGCGTCAAATCACACCGGCTCGACTGGTCGCTCGGCCCGTGCGGTACATCCACAATTTTTGACGTTTCGAAAAATCCTTCGAGATATGTTTACATACCCCTAAAGACTACGACATATCCTAGTTGCAACCAAAATCCGAAATGTTACTCCGAAAAGTGTCCGACTTCGCGTGGAATGACCCATGCACAAAGTACCATTTCCCTGACATCCCAGCGCCGCAGTAATACAAGTAAAACAAGTCGTAAGTAATACAGCGAAGGGACCTAAAGACCGTGATGGCGTCAAGGATTTAAGGTGGTCCACGTCTCTCATGTTTCGCGAAATCGTGAAAAAAAGTGGCCGCGGGAGGGGAACAGGTTTGATTTGAAGCGGTGGGCCGAATGAATAACACTCACCGGTCGCTTGGAGGGTTCCGGGCCCTGCCTGATGATCTCGAGGGGCGCGGGTATCGAGGGCCTGCCCAGGTACCAGTCCTCCCGCGGGTTGTAGTTGTCCAGGAGCTTCAGCAGGCGTGGCACGTTCACGTAATTATCGTCGTCGAAGTGGCAGAACCACCTGAAACGCATCAACATCGTACACGATTAAACACATCCGCCGCGGCTTTTGCGCGAGGATGGAAACATCGTTGTCGCCAGGCTGGCATTAACCCAGGCGTCTTTGATCGTTATCGGGGATGTCCGACGGCGGGGACGGATCGCCGTGGACCACAATTACGGTGCTGACGTACGATGCGGTTGATCGAAGAAGTCTGTTATTGGCTACCGCAACGGGACCGGCGATGTGACTCGGCGATAAGCGACCGTTATCGACTGATAATTGCCCGCTTTCGATACACCGCCGCGCGGAGCGGGGGGATAAGGGAAAGAGGAGGTCAGGAAAAATTGAGAAGGTATCTTATCGTTCGCGAGAGGCGCCGACATCGAAACGCAATCGTCGAGGCGTTTCCAAGAAGGTGAAGGAGAGGGGAGGTTGACAGGGAGCATAAGCGGCTGTACCGAGCGCTAGATAGGCGAAATAAAATCCTTCTAACGAACGGTCCCAGCCTGCCATTAGCGATGCTGGGTGGCCACGGGTGCTCGATAGGCGCAACGAGCAGCAGCGTCGTTAATACACCTGAATTCCAGCTTAATGGCGCCGGGCTGACTACGTGCCGAGTATGCGCGAGATTGTATCTTCCGCGTGAACCGGAACGATACTGTTCCTCGGACGATGGAAGATGAGGGTGAGCGACGGTGGGGACTGTGGACCGGCGAGACTGGATGTATGGTATAGATATTCTGTATGTGGGGGAGTTCTGTTGATAAGGATAGAGTTGTGGTCGATACCGAATTCGGGAGTGTGGTATGTGCCGAATTCCCGGGTACTGAATTCTGGAGGTTCCAGGAAATTACATACTGAATTTTCTGTGGTACCGAATTTCCTACGCGTTGAATTTTCTGTGGTACCGAATTTTACGCGTCGAATTTCTGATGGTACCGAGTTTCCTACGCCTTGAATTTTCCTGCGGTACCGTATTTTACGCGTCGAATTTCCCACGCTTCGAATTTTCTACGCCTTGAATTTTTTTGTGGTACCGAATTTTACGCGTCTAATTTCCGCAGGTACTGATTTTTACGCTTCGAATTCCCTATGGTACCTACCGAATTCCCTACGCGCCGAATTTTCCATGGTACCGAATTTCCTACAGTCCCCAATTTCCCACAGTACCCAATCCCTCGCAATACTGAATTTTCAACACTACCGAATTCCCTCCTCCACCCAATTTCCCATACAACCGAATTTCCTACGCGTCGAATTTCCCTTCCACCCACCGCAACTGCACAGGAAGCCCAACTAGAATACTCCGACTGGGCAATCCGAGCGACGCAACCTCCAATCTGCATACGTATTACGTGCACAGTCGACGAACCAGGACGCATGAATCATTTATACCGCGGGGACGAGCGACTCCGTTTGACGAAACTAATTTGAAATTTGCCGGGGCGCTAACTTCCGACTCGACTCCCCCGAGCGCCGAGGAAAAACCTTCCCGAGAGCACGCTGCCGCCCGCCACTTTTCCTTCCCCCCCGCAAATGATATTTATTAAGGAACACTGTGCCGCGTTAAACGTTACATCACAGCCAGCCCAACGCTACGTGCAAAACCCCTGCGCACCTTGTACCTGCAATCTGCATATATATTAGGGCCAAGCCGCGCCAGGGCCTCCGCAAGATAAAGGTGCCAAGTCTCCTCCATTTTTATACCCGACGAAATTGAACACCCTTCCCGCAGTTTTTAATGGGCAGATTAATGAGTCTGTGAATCCTGCACGGGAATTTATGCCCCCTGGCCTCGATTTCTGTCCGCGGAAGCTGGTCGGGCGTGCACACCCAACACCATCGATGAATAAAAGTGTGATCCACCACTGGATACGTGCAATTTGCGGTGCAATAAGTGGATGAAAGATCGAGCGCGTAAATAACGTGCCGGAGGTCCCTCGTGCCTCTTTCCAAGACTATTTAGGTCGGAATCGCGTGTTGCGGTGTACGAGGCGCGACGGTTCTTAATTAAAGCTCGTGAAAATGTATTAACTTGGCCCGGTCAGGCCTCGTGCTGGGAGTTTCGACACTTCGGGCCCTTTGATCGGGCCCAGCGGCCACTCGTAAACATCCGAAATGGCAGCCTTAATTAAATACAACGTATAGAGGGGGGCCGGAGCCAGCCCTAGGCGTCCAACGATTTCGCTTCGAGCAACGATTAAACGACTTTCACGGCCGATTGGAAGCCATTAGCCTCGACGATTCACCGATGCGTCGATATTCCGTGATAAATCGGTCTCTAAATCCGGATCTACGATCCACGGCGGGGACCGGTCCGCGGTCGTCAATAACTATTCAGATGGGTACTAATGATTCCAGCCTGCCGAATTCGATCGCTCCGCCAGGGATCATTCTCTCGGCTGGTGAAGGATGATACCACCGATCGATATAATTATCTTTATTGATCGATTTAGCTGACTGCAGGGACCGACGTGCTGCGGGGAATGTGAAACTCGACGAGGGAGAAATTTGGGGCGCGGAAGCCTCCGCGTGTCTGAAATTCGGTAGGTGGAATATTGGAGATTCCAGGGAGTTCCGCCAGTGGAGATGTCGAGGCTCCGAAAATTCGGTGCGTGGGAGTGTTAGGTAACTGAAACTTCTGCGCAGAGGAAATTCGTATTCCACAAATTTTTACTCGTGGAGGTCAGATATTCCGCACAATTTTGCGCGCGGGGATCTCAAATTCCCGACAATCTTACGCGTAGAAAACTGAAATTTCTCATCATTCTACGCGTGGAGATCCAAAATCCCCTAGAATCCTACGTGCGGAGATCTCAAATTTCTCATAATTCTACGCATAGAAAACTGAAACTCCCCACAATTCTACGCGCGGAGATTCAAAATTCCCTAGAATCCTACGCGCGAAGATATCAAATTAACCATAATTGTACGCGTAGAAAACTGAAATTCCCCACAATTCTACGCGTGGAGATCCAAAACTCCCTAGAATCCTACGCGCGGAGATCCAAAATTCCCTAGAATCCTACGCGCGGAGATCCCAATTTGCCCAAAATTCTACGCGTAAAGATCTCAAATTCCGCAGGATCCTACGCGTCGAGATCACAAACTCCCAAAAACGTTACGCCCCAAGAATCCCAAGCTTCTCTATCTCAGCGCTGCGAATACCTAATCTCCTCTCACCTGAGTCACCTCTACCCAAAAAAGCACCTTCCAAAACACTTCCAAGGGTCCATTTCAAGCGACCTCCGAATTCGCAGAGGGAATCGTGCGTGAGCATGTTCGACAAGCAACGGGCTGGCAAATTGACATCGAGCTTGGTCAGACTTAATGAGTCGTGGGTGTGCCAGCAGCCGTTAATTACCGTGTAAGCGGTGGAGCAGCTCGCGTCGCTGAAAACCGGACGCGCAAACTTGACCGAATTACTTTTCCTCGGTGCTGCTGTCTAGCCAGCAGTGGCTTAGAATTAGAGACGGGACGAAGTAGATTGAAAGTAGCTCGAAATCTTTCAAATACCCCATATATTCTACAACCCTATTACTTTGCAATTAAATAGAATAAAACATCACCTCTGACGAGTACCTACTATTCAAATCCCACGAAACAAAACTTTCGTACCGAAATTGACTCAGATTCGTGAGTCCGCATCGAACTTGATCCCATCCCTACTTATGATCCCTGCGAGGCTTCTCTCGATCTGGAGGTGGTCGACCGCGGAAGTCGATCGTGCGTGAACAAACGATCCGCGGGTGGAAAGATTATTGCGGGCAGCCGTATACAGAGTTGTTCGGCACCTCTCGGCTGCGTCTACCGCGATATCCTCGCTATTCCCTCACCTGCACACGCCTTTGGAATGCATGCACCCTGATTAGCCTGAACACGCGTAGGTTGGGTCTGCGTTGGCTTTAGGTCAAGTTCAGGTGGGAAATGGATTAGCTTCGTATTAGAACCGTGCTGAAGTAGGTTTGTTTCGGATTAGCTACAAGTCGGACGTGGACTAAGGATGCTACACCGATTCAGTGCACCCTGTTTCAGTGATTCCTGGCGGAAGAAGGCAGGAACGAGTTTCACGGCAATCAGTCGATTAACAGAGAGCGTGGCGGGTTTTTCTGTGAAAACGGCCGCTCGAACTTTCACGATGTTAGCAGCCCGCTATTAGGAGGTTAATACCGAAAGTTGGGTAATCGGGCGACGGGTTAACAGGCGTTTTTTTTTTTTCGTTTCCTTAATGAGGCCGGTTTAACGGCGCTCGAGGTGCGAAAAGAAACGACGGCAGCTGCGCCGACGAGTGTTTGATTCGCGCCAATTACCCGAGCTGCCTCTGCTGGTCGCAAGAAATCCTTGTACGCGCTGTGGAAACTCGTTTCTTCGTTATGAGTCCTTTGTGGGAAAGTGGCGCTAATTCTTGCGTTAATTAATTGAGGTTGCTTAATAGTTTGCCGAGTGCCCTACTCACCCATTTCCTATTCCCTCATTTACCTGCGCTTCGAATTTCCAATACCCCCCCAATTTCAGATGCTCCAAAGTTTCTACATCCCCAATTCTCTGTGCCTCAAATTTCTTACATCCCTATTCCTTTGGGCCTCAACTCTGCTGCGCCCCAATTTTCCTATGCTCCGAATTTCCTACAACCCTAATTCCCTATGCTCCAAATTTTCTACGTATTTATTCCTTTGGGCCTCAACTCTCCTGCGTCCCGAATTTCTTACACCTCAAATTCCCTGTGATCCGAATTTCTCCTTCGATTCGATTTTCCTATGCTCCGAATTTCCTACACCCCTAATTCCCTATGCTCCAAATTTTCTACGTATTTATTCCTTTGGGCCTCAACTCTCCTGCGTCCCGAATTTCTTACACCTCAAATTCCCTGTGATCCGAATTTCTCCTTCGATTCGATTTTCCTGTGCTCCGAATTTCCTACACCCCTAATTCCCTATGCTCCAATTTTTCTACGTATTTATTCCTTTGGGCCTCAACTCTCCCGCGTCCCGAATTTCCTACACCTCAAATTCCCTGTGATCCGAATTTCTCCTTCGGTTCGATTTTCCTGTGCTCCGATTTTTTTACATCCCTATTCCTTTGGGCCTCAACTCTCCTGCGTCCCGAATTTCCTACATCCCCCAATTCTCCATGCCCCGTTCAACAGTAGCCACCCATGAGACAATGGCTTCCCGGTGATAGGAAGTCAAGCCCAGCGTGTGCCATGACTCACGAGCAAACTGCGCCAAGAGCAACTCGTAGACCTCGCAACCCCACGGCATGCGACCATGTGTACCGATCCGCGATAACTTGCCCCCATAGTGTCCACAAGGAGGCTCCACGCTCGTGGGAACCCCCCGTTAAGGGACCCTTTAAAAACTCCACGACGGCTTCGGAGGCCACGCTCCCACACGTGCGGCGACACGTGCTTCGCCTCCGTTTCGCCACCGCGCGCGTATCGTCGCGCCCCAGCGCGAATACAGGGGTGCACCGATCATGGGGGTGGTGGCTGCCACACGGCGCCGCTTTGTGGGAATTGTCTCCGCCTGGGTTCCCATCGAAACGCATTGACGGCGCAGCCGGTGCTCGACTTCCCTGAATAGTGTCTGCGGAGCGAAGGGATCATCAATTTGCAACAATGACGGAGAACACTGTATTTCTAGCGCAAAGGTGCGTACGAAGGGAATGCTAAACGATAAAGTCAGTACAGGTAACCCACGTGTAACGGGGCACTTAACGGTTTACATACCTTTAGCAGCGGTAAAAATGAATGGTTTTAGCATTTTTTTATAGGGTTTTATTAAAAAAGTAATAAAACGAAATACTTATTACACATGATGCATTAGTCCATAAAGTACACGAAAAAAATTATATCTTTAACTTTAAAGTGCCATACATTGTTTATTTTTTTTTTTTGAAATTAAAAAAATTTGGCCAGTCAGCCCATAATGACAACATTATTTCACAGGAATATCATTTTATTTTTCAGACCCATCGATGTTTAAAGGAGATATCACGCTGACCATGCTTTCTGCAGTGGTCTACAAAACCTAAAAAATCATGAATAATTTATACAAAAATTATTGTGAATAAGTTCTTTCGTGCACTTTATGGACTAATAAATCATGTGTAATCAATTAACCACCACTAGCCCAATCCAGCCTAAAATGAAAAACGTCTCCTTCCTGGCGACGCACACTGGTTCCAAATCCCAAAAAGCTAGCCAAAAGTCCAAAAATGAATTATTTTGTTTTAAAATTAACAATTTCTCTGTATACTTGTCCGCCATATTAGATTCGCCATTTCTTTTACTTTTAAATTCAGAATCGTAGTCAGCGAACCGAAAAACATAAAAATACCAGTTTTCATGCAAATCGAACGAAGTTATGAGTTTCGGCCACGTTTTCGGGATTTGGGACCACTGTGCGACGTTGTTAACTGAAATCGTGTGGCTGCCTAATTAACAAGCCTAATTGGCGGGCTATCGCGCGCGTACGTTCACGAATAACGACCACGATGTTGCACGACGTACAGAGATACACGTATACGTCCACTGGCCTTATCGTCCACGATCATCAGCTCTCAATACCGGCAATCACGAAAAAGGGAAGCGAGGGGAGGGTGGAGGGAAAAGCTACGTACAAACGAGAGACTGCTGTCGCTATCCTCCGAGGCGAGTTGCTCGAAAACTCGTAACGGGGCGAGAGTTACGAACGGTCGTAGCCGGCCGGTCGATTATCGAGCCAGAGACGGCTCGTTACCTTTACAAATCGAGCCCGCGATCAGATTCGCGCCGGATGCGCGCAACAGGTGAAATTACACGTGGAGAAAATTGCCGATCGTCGATCGTCTCCCCCCTGCACCCTTGTCTCCCGGCGTGAGCGCGCGAAGTGCAACATTGCCACTAACGCGAACCGCGGTTGCAATTGCGGTTCCCGAGTCTCGATCGTGCTGCCAGGGATCGCGAATTCGGAGTAGCCTTTCCGTCGATTCAAGGCCGTCACGCATTTTTGCGAGGCGCGGCGATGCGAGGAGAAAAGTGTTCATAAACAATCGAAGCGCAGTGGCAAATCTCAGAGCGCAGAGTCCCTGCTGATTTCGAAATTAAAGTGACAACAAAAGCAGAAAATTATAATATATTATAAAACGTTTGAAAATTTCTTATTCTAAAGTTCACTTCTAATATTATTTTTTTTTCTATTACCAGATTTTACGTCTTTATAACCTAAAATATGCAAATGTATTTTTTATATCTACGTAATTAATAGTAGTTAATAATAATAATAATAATTATAGATAAATGAATTTATTATGAAAGTAAAAATTAATTAGTAAAATAGGTTAATCAAGAGACACGGTTGTGTCTCGCGCCAAGTATATATAGGTATGGTATTAGAATTAAATATTAAATATATGTAGAATAAATGTGATTGCGTTTCTAGTATATATATGTATATTATGCATTTTAGATTGTAAGAGAGTTATTGTAAATTATTAATACTAAGACAATTAGCAGTCAGTTTCGCTATTAATTAATTACTATTAATTTATTCGATCCGCTTCGCCTAAATGCGCGACGGCGTTTATTCTCCCCTCGCAGTTAGAAGGAGCGATCCTCCTTTCACCCTCACCCCCAACCCAGCCCTCTTAAAATCGAGGTGCAATCTTAATATCGTAGCAACGATTCGCCGAGCGATCGGTTCGATTAACGAAACAATGGCTTGCCGTGGAACAGAGGAGTTGTTCTCGGAGTAATTACCTCGACGGGGCAATTATAGATAAGACGGAGGCTCGTGGATCGTCTGGCAGCGTGTCTGCGGCTGGATTTCACTGGAGGCGGTATAGACCGCCAGGTGATCTCGCCCGGGCCGCGGCGAAAGCGATCGGCTTTACGCGAAAGGGTCGTGCTCCCGGCCACGGGTCAGGATTTTAATACGCGACTCGTGATCGCCACGCCCGTGGCGAGCGCGCGGCACACGTCAGCCCTGACCTTTTCGATACCGAGCAGATCGAGTGGATAATGCTCGGCGCGCGTTACGGCGGACCTTCCGCGCCGTTCCTTCGCCTGCTCGGCGAATAGGAGGAATTTACGAGGCCTAGATCTTAATTTGAACCTACGTTCACCGATGATCTGGTCCTAAATTTTTTAAAAACCTTTCTATCAGTAAGCGCGCACCGCGTGCGGAAACCTTCGGATGATATTCGTTAAGCACGCTAGGCGAACGCCTGAAGGCGTTCTCCGCACGGTGCGCGGGACCCTCGAAGAGCCGGAGAGGCGACCTTGAAGATCGCGGGTTTGAAGGATCTCGAGGGGCCCCGAGAAATCTCCAGCGACAATTAGTATCACTGAGGAGGGGAGGGCGGAGCGGAGGAAGAGGGCCAAGTGCGGGCAACATCTTGCAGGCGGCGACCGAGTTAGTCACCCGATACAGGTGCGGCCAGGCGAGACCGGAAACACCGCTTTATCGGCGAAATCGTGACGAGCAACATCTCCACTGTCGCCGGTTTCCTCTCCGCCAAGTCGAGCGTCACTTCCTCCCGCCTTTTGCGCCGCGTTGGCACAGCTTTCGAAAGTCCGACGCCGACCATGTAAGTACGTCGAGATCCAGCGGTCCTTCCTGCCGCTTCCTGTCTGGCAAGGTGACGAAGATATTCGAGGTTCGTGCTGCAGGAGAGCGGACGCCTCGTGCGGGACTCATCCAGCCCCATCTGTTGACCATAGTCGCTGGACGCACATAGGCGTTCTCCGTACACAGCCTGGCACTCGACGCGTGACGATAAATAAATTTCAGAGATCGACCCACAGAGCTGCCCCATGTTCCCCAGGAGGAAGTGTGCACACCTCCGGCGCTGTTTGTCGAGCAAAACAACCGACAAGACCCACGGAGCAGTTTTCGATGGAGGCCCGCTGAGGAACTATTGTCCAGCACAGTGGGTCGCTGATGGCGTGGCGGGGGACTTAACTAAAGCGGCTGGCTGCCACGATCGTGGCACGGTCCGTACACGTGCAGCCCCCGGGCCCCGTGAGGGAAATTATTGATTATTAAACCGGGCCCCAGTAACTGTCCAGAAACGGCTACGATCCAAGCCTGTACCTCTTGTATAACCCACATCGATCCTATCGCTCCGTTCCAAGGAAATATTCTCCGCGAAACTATGATCTCTCTCCTTTGAAACCCAAGGGGAACTTCGGTATTCTAGCCATCGAATAAACCCAGACCTTCACCCGGCAGACATGATCCTGGATACTGAATCCTCGAATCGCGTGAGTTTGATTAGTTTAATAGCCCCGTGTAATAATTTATTGCACCATGTATTTAATTTATTGCATTCGATTTTTATTAAGAAAAATATTTATATCAAAATGAAATACTGAACGAACATCTCTATGACACTACGGGCCATCGTTATTTGAATCTTTTTCATATCATGAGAACAGAATTACGTAAAGCTTTATTCATTTAACTGTTCACTTGGCCCTGTCGGGCCCCACGTGCGCACTGTAGGGTTAATGCATTACTTATGCATTTATTTATGCGATTATTACTTATGCTCTCGGCGAACTGCTCCAGTAATGAAATTTCACAGCAATTTTGATTAGAACTCTCCCAACTCTGGTTATTTAATTATCTATCGCCCTCGCTTCCCAGACACAGAGCCCACGTAATGGCACGATTCCACAGAGCCATGACCTCGCCGCAGCGCCAGGAAACACCGTCATGGCGAGAGTTCTTCACCGCGGTGCTTATTTGGCGGGGGTGTGAGTGCAATTGCACCGCGGTATTGCCATGCAGGCGGGTGCACAGTGGCGGCGGCGTGCCGCAGAATCTCCATTGCAGCTCCATTTACGCAGGCGCGCAGGCGAATGTGCGGCTGAGAGCGCGGTCCTATGTCGGGGGTAGGGTGAGAGCCAACCCCCGCTGGTGGCCGCGGTTAATTCCTGCCAAGGCGCGCATAATTCTCGGCCCACTGCGAGCACAATGCTACCATCCCGTGGCTCCGCGTTGCCAACCATAGGCTGTTTAATTTATACGCGTCGGTGCGTGAAAGGGTAATGCTTCTAGGGTCAAGGATAATGGGGGTGCAGAGGCCTCTATCAACCCTTTGGCGACGGAGCTTTGTTGGCTGCAAGGAGCGAGTCGGTTTATTCATGGATTTGGTTGCCAGTTTGCGGCCACTAGTGAATCAAGTGGTGGAAAGTAAAATGGTAAAATGGTAAAATGGTAAAATGATAAATTGGTAAAATGGAGAAATGGTAAAACGATAAAATGGTAAAATGGTAAAATGGTAAACTGGTAAAATGGTAAAACGGTAAAATGGTAAAATGGTAAAATGGTAAAATGGTAAAATGGTAAAACGGTAAAACGGTAAAACGGTAAAATGGTAAAACGGTAAAATGGTAAAATGATAAAATGATAAAATGATAAAATGTTAAAATGTTAAAATGTTAAAATGTTAAAATGTTAAAACGGTAAAATGGAAAAATGGAAAAACGAAGAAATGGAGAAATGGTAAAATGGTAAAATGGTAAAATGGTAAAATGGTAAAATGTTAAAACGGTAAAATGGTAAAATGTTAAAACGGTAAAACGGAAAAATGGAAAAACGAAGAAATGAAGAAATGGTAAAATGGTAAAATTGTAAAACAGTAAAACGGTAAAATAGTAAAATGGTAAAATGAACAGCAGCTTTCAAGGCAACTTCGATAAGGGTGTTAAGGATATAGTCCAGGTTCGAAACTGCTTGTAGCCGAGAATGAAAGATTGTAGATAGTCGATACCGCAGGGATGTGTTTCTTGGAGATAATTTCTTAATACAGCGAGTTGAGCCTGATCGAGCTGCGGTAAGACGCTTCGGTTCGCCATGGAGGAGTCTTTCTAGCGATGTTGAGAGTTGGCCCAGAATAGATAGAGGATATCGCATGTGGCAAGATCTTTCGAAAGTGCACAGAGCGTTTTCAGGTCGAAGACGAAGGGGCAGAGGGAATATCGAGCGGTCCCGAACGTCGGACTCCTGGACACCCGATACACACAATAAGGCCAGACTTACGACCGCAAGATTTTCTTTCTCCGACCTCGGTGGATATTCTGTTACGCGGCTGCGATCGCGACAAGTTTTATTCGTCCCCAGTTCCTCTGTTTTTTCGTCTTCCATAGCCACCAACGCCCTTCGCGACACACCAAGCCTCTCCAAGCAGGATTCAATAAAAGTGATACCGAATGTAGGCATTCGGCGCTCGGGATCGGCCTACGGTGCGACTGGCGCACAGGTGGCGCCCGTTAAGTGGAATTCGGAAGAGTGTAACACCGGAGAGTCGACATTGGGAGAATTGTTAACGCGCCTGACCAGAACGCGGAGAACCCCGCGGGGATCTTAGGTTTCCATTTTTCTTCTATGTACATAAAATCTGGTCGACTTTCAGATCGAAGAAATTTCAATTCCTTCCCAAGTCCAGCCTTCAGTTAGAATGGTACAAGCTTGCACAAGTGAGAAATAGACTCATCCGAAGTCAAGAAATTCCTCAAATTCCCCCTAGCCCTGCATCAGAAGAGAGGATTCAGAAGAACTCCCCTTCGCCCCTGCACTTCGATCCAAGCCAAATCAGCAACCGGAAGAAAGCTCGCAAGAGGATCGCGCTCCAAGCCCGAGCATTTACTTCGCCCAGCTTTCTTCTTCGGCTCCTCGAGGAGAAGAACGTCTTCTCTGTCGCGAACACTTGGAAGGCAATTTCTGTTATCAATGTAATATTCTGCAGCGAGAGGCCCCGGAAATGGCTCGTTGACTCTCGCCGTGCCGCTCATTGCTACATCCGGCACGATGCTTGCCCGGTACACAATATAACTTGATACACTCGAAAGTGGAACAAAAGAGTTCCACGGAACGCTCCGTCTGGCGTGTACACAAGGCCTGCGTATCTGATAATTGCGCCGTTTTGCCTTCCACCCCGTCCCCCTTATCGTGCGCGCCGTCCGCTTCGCGAATTTTCTGCGGCAGACGCCTCTGATTATCTGATACCAGGGCTGACTGTTTGGATCTGGGTGCTCGGGGCTGCTCGGACAGTTTTCGGTTTCAATGGAGCATCCAAGCTTCTGCTAACAGATTAGCTGGAGGACGAGAGCCTTTAAACTGGTGAGGGGTGCAAGCGTTCCTCTGTCTTCGATATAAGAGTTTACTCTCGAATCTGAATTTCCAATTTGAATCCGACACCTTACTCGAAATGAATGAAGCGTTAAATATATACCGGGTTCTGTGCTCCAGCTTCTAGATAACACCAGCCATCTGGAGAACCCGAGCGATGGATTCGCGAGTACACATACGAACGTGGCGAATTAACGCCGCGGCACCTTCGATTCCGCGAAACCAGCTGGAATCTCGCGAATTGATCGCGAGCAGCGTGTCGCCATGCCCGTCCTCGCGGTAAATGGAATCATTCATGCGGAGACACGTACACGTTGGCTCTCGAGATACGCTGGTCGGGTAAAAAGTCCTCGAGTATCCGGTCGGGCCTCGCCAATCGGACGATATCGCTGCACCTTATCGAGAATTCGTGGAAGTTTTTGCCCGTGGCTCCGTGCCAAACGACGACCACCCTTGTGCTTCGTCCCTCCTCCGCTTGAAACGTTCAGGAATACTGTGTCCAGGGGACCTTATCGCGGTGGCACGCTTCCCGTAACCATCGCTTCTCGATCGATCGAGTCGAGAAACTAGAGGACTGAGACTTTAATCGCGACTTGGCTTAATGAAGGGACTTGAGAGTTTTATACCGAAGGGTTGTTCTTGTAGGGGGGTCTTGATTTGTGAATTTTGAAGAGCGCCAGGTTCCAAGAAGCAGGACCAATTCGTTCCTCAGCGAATGCAAAGTGATCCTCGCTCCAGGAAGCAGTTGCCCGCGAAGCGTGGAAGAGTTGCACGGACGAAGTGCAGCGGAGAGTAGCGAGCCAGCCGCTCCGATCTGCTTTAGCAGCTAACCGAACGACCTCGTGCTCGGCTATTAACCATGCACAGGCCATAAAGCGCCAACTATTCGACGCGCTGATAGCGGTGCGATTCGCTCGCCAGGGGCTTTCGCAAACGCCAGGCGTTGCGACACGCTTCGTGAAACCGATCGAAGCGGACTCTTTTCTGCCCGTGGACGAGAATGTCTGATCGCAGTGCACGCTGGATAACCGAACCAGATGTTTGATCCCGGGGAAATGTGGGCTGGGGAATTTCCGTGTGGAATAACTTCCTTGGATCGATGTGGATACGAATTCCTCCTGAGTATCTGCTATCTTTATGTAAATTGGTATATACTTTGAGTGTCGCAAGGCGTTTCAAAATGCAGGTTCTGAGACTCCAGTGTGTAACGCACGAAAGCAAGTTGACGCCACTTGAAACAGAACTCCTCCAGACACAAGTCCCAAAGTTCTGAAGCCTCGAATTTCTCAAGCTCTCAAGTCCCAAAGTTCTCAAGTCCCAAAGTTCTGAAGCTCCGAATTTCTCAAGTCCCAAAGTTATCAAGTCCCAAAATTCTCAAGCCCCAAAGTTGTCAAGTCCCAAAGTTCTCAAGTCCCAAAGTTCTCAAGTCCCAAAGTTCTCAAGCTCCCGAGTTCTCAAGCTCCCAACTTCTCAAGTCTCTAAATTTTCAAGCCCTCAATTTCTCAAGTCCCGAAGTCCTCAAGTTCCAAAGTTCTCAAGTCCCAAAGTTCTCAAGCTCCCGAGTTCTCAAGCTCCCAACTTCTCAAGTCTCTAAATTTTTAAGCCCTCAATTTCTCAAGTCCCGAAGTCCTCAAGTCCCAAAGTTCTCAAGTCCCAAAGTTTTCAAGCTCCCGAGTTCTCAAGCTCCCAACTTCTCAAGTCTCTAAATTTTCAAGTCCTCAATTTCTCAAGTCCCGAAGTCCTCAAGTTCCCAAGTTCTCAAGACCCCAACTTCTCCAACCCCCCCTCTAAATCCCAATAATCACAACGATCGATCGCTTCGAAAGCTACATTCTAATCTACTTTTTGCCCACGTTTCCCCCCGCCATCCCCAGCCATCCAGCCCAGGAGTGTATACCAAGGAACAGCGCGCGAGTGGACAGGCGGTGTCCTTTCTGTATTCTATAGGTTGATCTCGGGCTGAATTCGCGAGGGCAGCAGCCCGGCCGAGGCAGGGGGGAAAAATGAATCGGAGGGGAGGCTCGCGTGAGCTTCATCTTTGTGAGCGCTGGAAAAAAGAGCATTACGCTCGAAAAAAAAAGGACGGAGGATCGAGGGGAGGGGGAAGAAAAAAAGAGCTCGTGAAGAACACAGAAGGGGTATGTAGAAGGATAGGGGGCCACGGGGGATGGGAGGGGGACGCATTGAAACGCGTCATTCGATCGCGAGGCTGGTATCAGGTGCAAACCAGTTTCGGTGCATACAAGAGAGGAGAGTGCAACGGTGGATCTGCAAATGGCGACACGCACTTCTCCGTCTCGGAACAACCGCTTACGAATCGCTCCCCGACGTATGCTAATCCGCGAGACTTTCCGCCACGCGTGCAACGCACCAACCCCTTTCAACCTTTAGACTTTTCCACGTGGCCATCAGTTTTGAATGTGGATCTCGGGGATGAAACGTCGCACACCGATTATACTTTGGAAATATAATATACCGAGGAGACGGAAATGATCTGAGCACAAGCGAAGTACAGAACTGAAAGGGAGAGGTTTTTAGGTGGCCGCCTCCGATTGCTTTGATTTTCAGATGTGTTTTAGGGGACCGAAAAACAACAACTAGTTACGTGTTTTTTTATTTTACCACGTTTATATGTTTGAGGGGGTGAAAGCACCCCTCAAAGTTCATAAGAAGAGGTACAAAAATCCAAACACCGAGTTATGACGAAAATGAAATTTATATCAAACTGTATTCAACGCAATGTTATAATTTTAATACATAAATCAGAAAGTTTTTATGTTCGTGTGTCTGTCGCCTAAAAACTTTCGAACGGTAAACTCTTGGATCACGAAATGTGCCTCAGCTCATTAATCCAAATGAATGTGACTATTTTTACAAAAAAAAACTAAAAAAATTTTTTACATAAAATCAGGATTCTATGAACCAACAATAGGAACTTTTGTACCTATTCCTCAGTAACCAGATATGATTCTTTGGAGCGGAATGTTCGACGACGAGTTACTTAAGTTGCCACAAAGTCCTTGCGCCAAGGAGATGCCTAGCTTTACAGAGAACGTGGAATACGAGTCGTAATCAATGGAAAACATATGCTTCACGAATGAAAGAGTATCTAGGCCATCCTACAACTACGAGGAGTGTGCATGGCCATTAATTCGACGCGGTTACGCAACGATCGATCGCCTAATCGTGAGGCTGACCGCGCAACGGACCAGCGTCATCGAAATCAATTGGCCCCGCTGCGACGGCGCGCCGGGTCAAATCGATTAAACGATCGATCGTGGAGTAGACGGACGAAACAATGCCACGCTTACCACGGTTACTGGCTAAAAAATATCCACGCACAAGCCCGACCGACCCTCCTGACCCCCGGTCCCTTTCGACGCTCAAAATTCGAGACGCAGAGCGAATGCACCGACTGCGGAGCAGGCTAAACAGCCTACCCGCGAATCCCTTCGACAAGCTCGCTGCTCGGCGCATTCTTGGCGACCGTTGCTCGCGCCCAGCGACACGTATATACACTGCTATTCACAAGTATTAACCCTTACACGGAATTTGTAAAGTTACACGAATTTGCGCCAATTTCCCCCAATATCATATATTTAGAAGAAACGAGCCTACAAAAATAAAGCTCAGCTCATTTAATTCTTACAGTTTAATATTTTGAGAACTTATTAAATTCCTACAAGGAAAAAAATAAAAATAATAATTTAGAAAAGGAATATTAATAATATTGTTATTATTTATTATTGAAGGTTGTTAGTTATTTAAGACTATGAAGGGGTTTCTTTCCAAATAATAGGGTAAAGGACCCAATTACTGTCACCTTAAGCTATTTTACTTAAAATAATGAATAAATAAACGATGTAAAGTCATACACAAAAAGAATTATGTAATTCAACCTATAATCTATACTATAGATTATATACTGTAGTTTATTTATTCGTTATTTTAAGTACAGTAGCTTAAGATGACAGTAATTCGTTAGGTGTCAGTAATTGGATCCTTTACCCTACATTAGTACATGAGGAATGAGGATTTATGACTCGATTTTGAGTGAAAATATCCCAATTTTCATACAATAGTTAAAAGCGAAAACACTTACTGTATTTATAGAAAATTATATTTGGTAGATCAAATACTCTTCCCCGGTTTTACTATAAACACCAAAATAACGCAGAATTTCTTAGAGTGCTTCAATAAATTCGCGATGCTTTTAGAAAATACTGCGCGCAGAGTAGGTGTCCCGATACTTATGAACGGCAGTGTACGTATCGAGTCGAAAGGCTGGTCGCGTGCAGAGGCAGGGACAAAAGGCGACGGAGCTGGCGCGGGGCCAGCCGATCCTACATCCCAAACACCACCCCCTCTGTTTTATTCCCCCCCGCGACACCCGGACTCTTGTCCCGCGTCGTCGGTGAAATAATATTCTACGGCCGGCCGCAGCACGGTTCTGGGAACACGCAGCGGATCGCCGAATTCGGATCACGTAGACGAGCAGCGTCCACCAGATATGTACACCTGCCACCAGGGGACACGTACGTCTCAGGCGGGGATTACGAGCAGGAATGGGGAGCCGCGCTGACCGTTCCACGCTTCCTGGGCCCGCCGAGGGGATTATGGGCCCCCCGGATCGGCAGCGAGGGAAATCGACGTTCACCGAGCCGCTGGTACCGAGAGGGATAGACCTAATCTCTTTGGGGGCTGGTCTTTGCCGAGGTTTGCAAGTTTTAGGTGCATTGAAGTGTTAGGGAATTTTTAGTTAGAGAAGGACTTGGAGGACTAAGCAGTCTCCTATTAGCTCTGATTCAAAGCCGCCAATTTAATTTCGCATTAACCCTTCGTCGACACACCCCTTATTTAAAAATTTTTTGAATGACTCCCATTCTCATCTAAAGAATCCAATTGCTATGAAAAAAATCATGGTTCAATTTCAAGGTCCCTAGAACGTATTCCAATAGTCTTTTGATTGAAATTTTAACAGAGTTTTTATAGAAAAATTCTAGATTACCATACGTTGTGACAAAAGGAAAGAAATCTTCAAAAAATTGTAACTCTTACAAATTTCAATATTAGAAGCTAAAATTCTACAGAGTTGTGGTTCAGATATCAGACACTGCAATGAAAATAATTTAATTTAAAATTTAAAAATAGAAATTGTAAATATTCACTTGTTTAGTATAAACCTAATAAAGATTAGTTTTAAAAAAAGAAGCGTTTTTTCTCAGTTTGCCCTCACGCTGCTCACCCTCGTGCTTCGCGAAACCTACACCGAGACTGTCCCTCGAAGGACTCAGCGTGGAGCACTGCGAATCTCAGTACATGTTCGCTTACTGTCCTAACCTGGACTGCGAGTAGAAACCACCGAGATGTATTTCTGCACAATTAGTCAATCGGGGGCCCGCCTAATTACCACCCGGAATACCTAGAAGCGAAGGTACGAAGGAGTTAACGAGAAGGTGATCGTCAGCGAGGAAGATGGACGTCGGGGCGTCGACAGGAGGGACGCCAAGGATGACGGGGTGGTCGGGGTCGAAGCCGAGGACTCGAGGCAGAAAGGAGGAGGGCCCGGTCCGCGTTCCTAAACGCTTATTATGCGGCATTACACCGCCAGCTCCCTGCCTATATGTAGAATACTAAGTCACGCGAGCGCGCTCCACCGTTGCCAGGAACCCTTCGTGTCCAGCAGCGGAGCAGCTTTTTTGCGGACATCCCCCATAATTGCCACGGCGCAGGATATCCTCGAGACATTGAACGGAGACCACTTCTCGTCCAGCATCCACGCTCTGTCTTTTCCAACGTCCCCTTTATCGATATCTTTCGCGGCGATGGAAAGTGCAACGAACACCTTCCCCTCGAATCCCATTCCACGGAGCACGCGCGCGCGCGCAAAGGTGACATCGAGATCTCCGCTGGGACCGATCGGCAAACAAGTTTGATCGCGCTATCGCGTTTCCTGCGGCAAAGTTAAACAGCTCGCGAGCAGGCTTCGGATCCCGAGACTCGTTCGGTGCGCGTTATTTGAACGGGCCGATACGCATCGCGGCCTATCGCTGTGCAAACGGCGCGGCTCGGGCCGCGATAAGGCGAGCTGAAATGCCGCACGCTCCTCGTGATCCGAGCGGCCGGCCGGCCCTTTCACCGGCCACGAGCGCGATACACGCCGCCAGAGATACACGCAACTTCCACCTATAAATCATACGGTATCGTCGTTACCGATCTAGGCTTCTATCGCGCGGGAACAATGGTCGACGAACGGCAGTAGGTGAAATGCGCGCGAGCAAACTCGAAATTTGTCCGAGCTGGTCGAGCAACGAATGGGGGGATCGAAGGGAATTGGGACTGAAGCCCTGTTCGCGCTATTGGGAAATACTTTGAGAGCGCCATCTACTAAAGTAAGCTCTGTGATCGGGTCGATCGCGTTGCAGGACTGGTGTCGCACAAGTATTGAAATGTTGCGTGCCAGGAAATTAGACTCTCGTTCAAAACTTGAGGGGTCATGCTCAGTCAGGAGGCCCAAAAAAGGGTGGTCTTTGGAAATTTTTTACTCAAAAGCTATAACACATTTCTCGAAAAATCTTTTTTCCTTTTAAGGGTTGCATCTAGTACCGTGCATCGTAATTTTTTTATTTAAAAATATTTATCAATAACTGAGTTATTGTCTATCACTCGAAGGCTCTCAAGAAAGACAGGGTGAAGTGTTGGAAAGTATGCTTGTTGACGAAAGCCAGACGGATCTCCAACAGAAACAGTGCAATAATGTTTTTGTCATTAAATGGTCTGTTAAATTTTACAAAATCCATCATCGAACAGTCGAAATTCCCAATACTGCTAATTACATGTA
This sequence comes from Andrena cerasifolii, assembly GCF_050908995.1. Classification (NCBI taxonomy): domain Eukaryota; kingdom Metazoa; phylum Arthropoda; class Insecta; order Hymenoptera; family Andrenidae; genus Andrena; species Andrena cerasifolii. The sequence continues at coordinate 9,657,988 of NC_135123.1, forward strand.
ACTGCTAATTACATGTAACAGCTAACCCAATTAGACAGCCTTAATTTTCGCCACCAGATTGCGTAGCGGAAATAAGAAAATGCCAATAGGGTCCTCTTTGATTCGCAGTCGGAAGATTTGATTTCAGCGGTGTCTCGAAAGAAATCAAAGATTAAATTTTCCCCTAATTTCGGTTACAGAGGATCGACGGGCTGGATATGTCAGCGGCGCTGTCGATTGGAATTTTCTATCGCAGCTCGGGGCAAAGGGTCCCCGAAGTAGGCCCCGCGTTGTGGAAAGAGTCGAAGGTGAATTTAGCACGATTCCGTTTCTGGTCGCGTAGCGGGTCGTCGCGCGACGCTAATCAGATTCTGGTCACGCGTAAAAAGGCCTTTACCGCGAGGATGGAATTAGGAATCGCCGCGGCGGGAATCACAATTCCTCGATATCTATCTATCGCCGGGGAGACCCGAGGCCAATGGGAAATCGAGTGGGTCCTCGAGCTTCGGCTCTCTGAGAAAAAGGCAGCGACTGTAATAACCAGAGGATCCTCGAGGACCAAGAGACTGCTGCACACACTGCGAAGTGATAAATCCATAAGAAAGCGTGGCGCGAGACAAATACCCGTCGTCCCTCCCCCAATAAGAGTCGCGAGGACTTCCCGACAACCTGTCGAAAAGCGTATTAAAAGTTTCCACGGCCCGATAAATCATGCACGCTCCTCCCAGCCCCGGAACAAGTTGCTCGACACCGAGGGGGGTGAAGACGAGGTGGAAGAACGGAGGCCGGAGAGGAAAGAGGAGAGCTCCAGAAGAAGGGTTGCAGAGGACAAGAGGAAGAGGATCACAAAGAGGGCAAGAAGAGGACCGCGAAGAACGGAACGAGCCCGCATGCGACATTCGAGACACCCTCCGTTTCCCTTCGTCCCCCCACGGCTCTTCTTTCTCGAATGGCTTTGCGTGGAGAGGAGGCGGAGGAGACAGAGAAAAGAAGATTGAATCGTCTCCTCCAGCGGGCCAGCTGCTCCCTCTTCCCTCCCCTCGTTAATCCCCCTATACGTCTCCTCTTCGTCCTCTTCGTCCTCGCGAGCGACCCTCTCCCCAGCTTCTTCCTTTCCCTGCGCCTTCCCCTATTATACACACTTTTCTCAAGCTGCACAAAAGGATCCCCTTCGTGCACGTGCAACCGCCAATCGGAGCTGGACGAAAGGGGCCATGTAGCGAGCACGCGTGGCCGTTGCTGGCACAGTAGAACGGCTGTGTAAAGGGACGTCCGGGGGGAGCGAGATCCTTAAACCACCCCCGCGGGAAACATTTCTAAATTGCTTCTCCGCGATTCGAAGAGCAACCCTCTCGGGGGAGAAAGTGGCTGCCGCCGGAAGTACCAGCAGAATTTGTCACGCGAGTGACGCAACCTACACCCAACGCGCAGCCGTGGAACCTGATCGACGAACAGGTTGCTCGTTTAGGAGATCCACGTGGTTCGAGTCTGAGCATTAAGCGTCTTCTCGCTGGACAAGTTTATCTGATACGTTCAGCCCGTCCTCTTCTTTTTACCTCTCCCCAGTCGCGATACCGGTCTTCCACCTGACGCTGCATCGATAATACCCCCGATATCCAGGCGACGCGAGGCTCCGTCTCCATCGAGCAATGCCCCCCCTCTCTCTCGATGCCAAGAATGGGGGGGCAACACGAAGAAGAGGACGAATATGCTCGCGGAGAAATGGGTCCTTTTTATCCAGCACGCGATGTTAACCCCCCACCCGCTCTTCCATACGCATCGCCGCGTCAGCTGGAGCCAGCAGGAAGATTCATATCGTCGTTAATTGTTTGCTTTCCGAACGGTGCCACAGTGAAGCGTTTCAAGTCCCCGCTAATGCGACCGTCCCGAGTGGAATTTATTTTTTCCACGCTTCTTCTGGCCCCTACAAGTGTCGACTGCTGCGCACGCACGTGGGCCCCAGACTTGGCCACCCTGCAGGACTCCAGGAATAGAGCTCCGTACGCTGAAGCTTGACGGAGATGGGTGGCGATCTTCTGTCTCTGCTCGGGACACTTGGATCTCGAGACTGGCAAGCGAAGCAGAAGGAATAATCATTATTCCGGGTACGGAGGCTGAAATGCAGGGAAAGAATGTTCGAAGGGAGGTTGGAGCTTCGAGTGGTCAAGGATTCGTTAGCTCCGGAAAATTCTTCTTTCATTTCAGTCGCGTAAGTGTTCCAGTAAGCCCGGACAAATGTTCCTTGGATCGCTTTAAGAGGCTCGAGTGGAGCTGCGCCACTTGGCTTCCGCGTTTCCCTGCGACAGAGACGCGATCGCCGATTCGACTGTCGAAAATGCCCTGTTTAGACAGGGCCCGCCGATCACACCGTCAAAATATTATCTCTGGCCTCGAGTGGCGCCTAGAAAAACACGGCTAATGGGACGCGTCGTCGTCGCGAACCAATTACCGGGTCTCACCGGCGTTTTCTCTAGGCATATTCCGGCCCGACTTTTCCATTATTTATTTTCCTCGGCCTCCTCAAGGCTCCGTTGGAAGTGCCGACTACGGTAGCGCTGGAAGCTCTTCAGCTTCACGATGAAAGAAATGGAAGTGTTTTTCTTGGAGTTTATCGGCGTTCTTGACTCCTGGGTTCTTTTATAGACCTCCACTTTCTTAGTTTCCTAGACCACCGATTTCTTGCTTCCGTAGATTTTCATGTCCGCAAGTTTTTGCTCTTCTAACCCCTGCGTTAACAGCTTTCTACTTTTTGGGAACCCTACGTCCCCACCATTTCCTTTTCTCTAAAACCCCTGTGTCTCCAATATTCTATTTTCCGAAACTCCTGTGTCTCCAATTTCCTATTTTCCAATACCCCTATGTCTCCAATTTCCTATTTTCCAAAACCCCAATGCCTCCGCAATTGACGATTTTTCTAAAACCCTACGTCCCTACCATTTCCTTTTCTCTAAAACCCCTGTGTCTCCAATATTCTATTTTCCAAAACTCCTGTGTCTCCAATTTCCTATTTTCCAAAACCCCTATGTCTCCAATTTCCTATTTTCCAAAACCCCAATGCCTCCGCAATTGACGATTTTTCTAAAACCCTACGTCCCCCACCATTTCCTATTTTTTTAACCCCTACGTCTCCAATTTCCTATTTTCCTAAACCCCAAATTTCCCACAATTTCCTACTTTACCTAAATCTCTACGTCCTCAATTTCCTAAAGCCCAAGGTCCCCACAATTTCCCATTTTCCTAAACCACTACGTCCCCAATTACCATCCCTTCATGTCCCCATTCTCCTCCCTTCCTCTCCACCCCTTCTCCTACCAGAGCAAGTATCCTTCTCCCTCGGCCGGCCAACGAAGCAACGCGCCAATTACGCATCTGGCTCGCGCAATAGCACCACACCGCAGATCCAATTATCGGCCCGATGCCCGGATTATGCCATTTCTTATCCCCGCGTCCGGCGGCTCGCGCGCCGAAAAAGTACGATCGCCTGGCGATTCTGGCGTGCAACGGATGCGCTGATGGCCTTCCCGTAATCAGATTAACAGGCACAATTACAGCTCCTCCTCTCCCCGCCCGAGCATCCTGCGAGCTGCTCTTTGATCCCCGCACTTATCGCGGCTACATCGTCGTTCGCTGGTTTACGTGTTTCGCCTCTCGCTCGGGTAAACAGTTTAACCACTCGACGAGGGATTGTTATGGGAAAAAGCGTCCAGCGGCTTGCCGGTCTACGGAGTCTCTTGTACCGACCGGAAATCCCCGTCGATGGCCTCTTCAAGCATGCACGATCGGCCACTCCGCTTTCCTCTGGCTTTCTCTACCACCCTGTCCCTATGTACTTTCAGCGTCCACCGACTTCCAACATAAACAAAATTCTGCAAACAAATCTTTTCGACCAGCCAACTCCGCTGTGTACGTAGAAGATTATAGGCAAGTTTGGAAGTTTACACTGTGCTCGAGAATAAACGATCTACAGTGGGTCAGATTTGATAATACGGTAATTAGAGAGTTGCCGCGAATTATGCAAAATTGTACCACTTGGAAACTTCCTCCCAGAAGGCATATTGTTACTTGAACATCTTGCGCTACTACTTGCATCGAAGAAAATAAAAATTTAATTATTTATCACCCTCAAAAAATTAAAACCAAAAACATCCTTTTGTTAGGAGAGGCGCCGCAGTTCCGGGAGTGATGCCACGACACTTTCAATTCTCCATTTAAGCTTGATAATTTTAACTTTTATTTAAAAAAAAATGGCAAAAGCAAAGGATAAAATTGTAAAAATAAATAGGTGCAGATATTATTTCTGCTTTTGTAAGTTTAATAGTGCTACTCTGAAGATCCCAGATTCCCAAGCCCCCAAGTTCCCCCGCGCATCAACCTCAATCCTCTCCTCGAGAAGATTCAAGCGACTTGTACTCCAGGTGTTTAATAGGTAATAATCGACCACCTATTACTGTTTCCTCGAGCAACTATTACCACTGCGTGAAAAGGACACCGGTGGGTCGATCCGCGCAGTTAACCGCGGAAAAGGGATCGACGCGGTGCGTCCACCATGGAGGACGCCTCGAAGGAATTCAGAGACCGCCTCTCACGGTGCATCGATTCCCCGGTGGAACGACCTCGATAAATTATGCCCCGAGCAGCGATTCAAGGGACTGCAACCGGGTGTTTAGCACCTAGGCGAGCCGAGCGGCGTATAAATCGACATTTTTCGCCCGATCGAGGAAATGGAAGGCGGAAGGGAGCCTGGCACATAAACGCGCCCAGCTAGAGATGTTTACCGATGCGCGTATAAATCGAGGGGCAGCTTAATCCTCGGAGATGGCGGAAATATAAATTTTGCACGGAGAACGAACGGTGGCGGAGGAATCGCGACGGGTCAACCTGTTGCGTCGCCTCGCAGCGGGATCAAAGTGTCCCGGCTAATTAGCCGGATAATTCTCAATTAACGACCCCTGCTCGCCACGAGCTTCAATCTGCCTACGTACGAGGATGGTCGGCGATTTCTGTGCACCTCTTTCGCAATCGCTGCGAGATTTCTAATTAAATCTTGCGTGGATACTTTCACCCCGGATGGCGGATATTTGGCGGCGGCAACGATCTACCCGTGATTAACACTTCCAGTGGCGCAAGGTTTTCAGAAATGCCCGTTCGAGGCGAGAAAGTTTTAATTAGCTCATTATTTCAATTTTTTGTAAGAGCAGGTGAATGAAATTCTTTAAAATTCTAAAAAGTATTGAATTAATAATATTAAGTATTAAATATTCAGAATTATTGAATTAATAATTGAAATATTATAATATCGAAATATCAGAATATCAAAATATCGAAATATCGAAATATCGAAATATCAAAATATCAAAATATCAAAATATCAAAATATCAAAATATCGAAATATTAAAATATCGAAACATCAAAATATTAAATTAAATTAAAAGGCAGACAAATACCGGCGTAGCCTAAAAATGTTATTTGCCTAGCGAAGCAATTAAAAAATTGGTCTGCTCCAATCCCACGACTTAAGTTAACTTGCCCTGAAGTAAAACTTGCAATCTTTAGAAGCGGTTGACTCAAGGAAATATCCGCGGACAATTGAGCGATACTTTGGACGCTGTCCACGAGACGTCGACGCCAGTCAAACCGTTAATCCCCCAGGAGTCATCCCTATCGGGCTGCTCCCGGTGACAACGCGATGATAGAGAATCGTACTCACTTTCTGCCGCTGTCGAGGAACCTGTCGAACTCCACGGACATTTTGCAGCACAGGGCCCGCCTGTTGTGCGTGGACGAGCACTTAGTGTTGATCATGTGGCCGTCTGCAAGCAAACAGAGGTAGTTGGTGGAGGCTCGGTGGTGGGTTCGATGGATAGAGGGTGGGCGTGCAATTAATTAAGAGGTTAATAATCATCCTCGTGGGTCGTGGCTGGCACAGGCTTTAATTAATTCGTCCCGGTGGCTCTCCGGGCTCCTGAAGGAGCCGAGCGTGTTCCGCGAGGGGCAGAGAGCTGTGCGCACACGATCATCGTGATACGTTTCGAGGGGTATCTGCATACTCCCGCGATAGTGCCTCGCCTGCCCTCTTCAATATTAGCTCACGAATTTTGGGGATGAGTGGAGGTGATTTGGAGGAGCAGGAAGCCTCTACGAAGCAAGTTCTTCCAAAGTACTCTTTGGATCGAGAGCTGCGATCTCCCGAAACTGCCCGAGGAAACTCGGGGTGACAGATGGAACAGGGTTGGAGGGCGAAGGAGGCGATATATCCCGTCAGCCGTGCCTGGGTGGACAAACGAAGGGTGGATTATGCGAGGCAGGTAGAAAGGGCCTAGGTGGAGGTGCAAACCGGTGCAGAGCGCGTGGTGAGGTCAAATGTCGGACGGTGCCCGAGGGCTCGCGTGCTCATCCCTCCTCCTACGTCCTCCTCCGCCCTCCTTCGTCATCCCGTGCTTGGCATTATCCTCCCCCGCGGCCTGCGTCCACCCACGCTCCTGCTTCGCGAATAACTGATGCGTTCGTCCCTTTACGAGCCACTCAACTGTACTCTAATAGTATATCAAATAGCCTAGATCGCCATCGATCTTCATCTCTCCCGAGGAACTAGCATCGGAAACTGATCCATTCGTACCTACGTAGACTATTTACCTTTCAACGCTCCATCGTACAGCTGGAGAACTCAACCGCTTCTCTTGTTCGTAGAAAATTCTGTAGCAAGTGTTTACCGGGTTTAAAAGCCGTTTTGTTAATAGATTTGTGAAATTCGAAAAGCGGCTTTTAAATTTAACTTTTTAGTTCTTAAATTAAAAAAAAAATCAGTTTAAGATACTAGAATTAATATGTAAAAATAAATTATTTAATTAAAAACGTTAACACTGACTCGAAGTCGCCTCGGACACAAGCATGTTCTGTTGAAGTCTACTGTAACACTAATCTCCCTGTTATAATCGTCAAGTTGAATATTAATTTTAAGCTACAATTCTTTCCAACGCGCCCATCTTATTTCCATCTTCAGACGACCGAAACGCAGCAAACGGAAGAACGATCCAGCGCATAGGGGTACCACGCGAGCGTCTCGACGGTCCCTCCGTCAGAGCTCGCCTCTCCTCCCCCGTCATTTGCATCCGCGCCCGAGGCTGCTGTTAGTATGCGCGATGCCAGCAGCACGCTCCGCGATAATATTGCCAGAACGGAATGCTCCGTCGCCGTTTATTGCGCGGCGATATTCCGGCGGCGTGCTACCAGCGAGAACAGACGGAGCCGCGAATTTAACAGCCAGCACTCGGCATTGTAACCCGTTCGGGCTCCTCCCGCGGGGAATACCAAGTCGTCCATGCTCGATAATCGACTATTACAAGGTGAAAACTGGCTGGCGCAGCTTGGACCAGCGTTAGCCTCGCTTCCAACCAAACCTCCCCCGAATTATCGATGATCTCGAAAGACGAAGAAATGACAGGACTTTGACAACTAAGATTTTAGTGACTAGCAGAAGCTTAGGTAATCCAAGGGGCCGATCCCAAGAGTCTACTTGGTGTCGGTGCTCCTCAATTTCTACATAAGCTCTAATTACGACCGCGCGGCGGCGATTAATCGCGCAGCTTGCTGCCGCGGAGGACGACACGCCATTGAAACGTTCCTCCACTAATTTGTGCCTGGATAGTTGTGCAAGACGAGCATGCCTCGGTGGCCATTAACTGGGGGGATCACGCGGAGAGCAAGGAGACGCGGGCGAGACTTTTCGAACGACTGAGAGGGATTGCGTAGAGGAGGCGAGGTGATCTTGCTCTCCTACACGCGCGCGCGCTCGTTTCGCCGGCAATTATCGCATAAACGAGGGCAACCATTAAGCCCTGGCCGGCGTAATTATCCGTGACTCGTATTACAACAGAAATAAACGCGCCTCCACCCCACTTTCACCCTCTCTCCCACCGGGGCTCCTCTATAATGGAGCCATTTCGGGCAAGAAACCTGTACCTGCGGCTGAGACACTTGGCCTGCTATCTTTTAAATTCGGTTGCAAGCAAGTATCGGCCGAGTGGGGGATCGCCGATTTATCGGTTGCAGGAAACGGAGTCGTTGCCGAAGAAACGCTGCAGAGGAATTATTCTCGTGCGACGATTTTCGGCCCCAAGCCTTAATTACTTCCTTAATTAAGGAGCCCAGCGACGTGGTAACGGCTCCTTAACGCGGGGCAACGATCGTGGGTCTTGGATCCCCTCAACTTTCTCACTGGCGGAAAAGTTACGCACGAATCTCCTACGGGGGAATGCGAAATGCTGCAGCGACCTGGGATATCGTTCGTTTCTTACGTATTTGGATTGATCGAGGAATTGAACATCCATTCCTCCATCCCACGAGGATGAAAAATCACTCGCGTAGATTGCGGGCAGAAGCTGGTTCAGAGGGTTCGAAATTTTCAATTTTTTTCCGCTTTGATCGATAGCAATACTCTTGGAGAATATATTCCTAAAGTTTCACAGTGAAATCCGAAGTATTTTGGAAGTATCGTGAGCTCGCGAAAACTAAACTTCGATTTGTTTATTCTGGGCAAAAATTAAGGGTGCCGTTTGTCCCGCTATTTAAAAAAATTTCAATTAAAATATTTTTGTGTTTTATAAATATATACTAAAGTACTCCTGAAGTTTTGGAAAGACGGACTTTATTTTTCTGCGTTAAAAAAATATCGCGAAAATCTCCTTCTCCAGCGTCCTAAACCAGGTCCTCCCCTTAAGGATACTATCTCAATTAATTTACTGTAAATTCAATCTGATTCTCTTCGAAATGAGCGACTGAACTTAAAAAGTGAAGAAAGCAAGATACTCACTCGTTTGATTCTGGAAGTAGGGGTCGTCCCTGTCGGTGAAGAACCACGTCTGAAACAGAAGCAAAATGGAACGTGAAGAACCTGCTCGAAGCTTGCTTCTGGCGCTTTCAATTCGACCGGAAATCTTGATGGCGGGGGAATATTATCGGGGACGGCTGGGACTGCTGGGAAAGAAGCTCGTCGACACCTTCGTGTGACGAATTCCTCTCGGTCCCTCGATAAGCCCCCCTCATCTGGACGAGCGCACGCCAGCGTCGTGGTCGTTAAGATCGGCGCAGTGCACGTGTTAAAGCAGTCGCCTATTTTTAGTAGCAGAGTTCCCTTCAGGAAGTGAACGGCCGCAAGAACGGCGGAAAGAGGGGAAACGGTGGCGCGCCAGACGTCACGATCATTGTCTCGAGGATTTTCACATGGCGGCATGCGTTTTCGTGCCGCACGGCGGCGACGTGGAGCCCCTAACCGCTCGTGGCTACGCTCCGCGATTAGTACAGCAAAGGAAATTTTTAGCAGTCGCGGAAACCACCCCACGATCAGTGGAACGCTCTGGAGTTAATCTTGGGGGGAGCCGAGTTGGAGGGATGAAAATACTTTTAATGCAAATTCCATAAAATTCGTTAGGTGATTATACAAATTTGGGAAATTAATTTTAATAATTTTAAAATTTAGAATTTAAAAAAATAATTTTAATAATTTTAAAATTTAAAATTTGAAATAATAATTTTAATAATTTTAAAATTTGGAATTTGAAATAATAATTTTAATAATTTTAAAATTTGGTATTTGAAAAAATAATTTTAATAATTTTAAAATTTAGAATTTGTAAAAAATAATTTTAATAATTTTAAAATTTAAAATTTTAAAAATTAATTTTACTAATTTGATATTTTAAATTTGAAAAATTAATTTTAAAATTTTAATTTTAAAAAATTAAGTTCAATAATCTTAAAAATTAAAATTTTGAAAAATTAATTTTAATGCTTAATTTAAAAATTTAAAATTTTAAAAATTCAAAAGAATCAACTGAGTTTTCTTTTCTTCTTACAACGCCCCTACTTTGGTGGTGCCAGGGCCCCTTGCCCCCTCTGGGTGGCCCACTGATCACGATTAAGATCCCCTAAAACGAAGTTGTGCGAAAGAAAGTAAAGCTTCGAGGCGACGGAGAATTTTTTTAATAACTATCAGGATTACTAAACAGTTCTCCTAAATTTCCCGCGCAACGAGTACAAGTAATAACAGTAACGCGGCTCCAATAGTGAATCCCAACTCCCCCCACCTTTCAACCAGCAACGAGGCGGATGTCCGGCGCAGTGGCAAATAAGAGTCGCCCGGAGGGGGAAAGGAATCAACGTGCAAGTCTTGAGAGACGAAAAAGAGGTGAGCGGCGAACGGGAGGACGTCAGCGTTCGCAGAAGGAACACGAATATCCGGCAAACAAGAGACTCGGCCAGCCACGCGAAAGGGACGAGGCGACTCGATGACGTCAGTGGCACCAGCGTCGCGTTACATCCACGTAATTACGTTAATCCGCGCACGTACGAGGCGTCGTTAAGCCAATCCCGGAGGGGGAGGGGGAGAGAGCGCAGCTTTCGAAGGGAATCGCTCGAACCACCCGACAGACGGTCCAAATTCTACGGGCGACGAGACGCGAATCAAGAGGCTCGCGTGCGCGCGCTGAATTAGACGGAACCGAGCCGATTCCACCAGAAAAGCTCGCGTTTTAGAGGCTCTGCGATGTCTGTGTGGCGACGACGGCCCTCTGATGAAATTCCAGCTCGTTCCTTGTTTACTCTGCCACTCGAGCGGAAACCTGATACCGGCGATACGCAGCGAATCTTGGAATCTTGGGGATTTTCAAGTATTACGTAGTCGAATGAAGGAGGGTTTATATAATAATATGAGAGTTATGCGAGGTGGCGTCAGTGGGACCGCTGGAAAATTTCGGTCCGGAACAGTGGAGTACTTCTCCGCGTTGGAGGGACGAAGAGATCGGTAAACTGTCATGGAACTCGTATCTGTTTCAGTAATTATGAAAGCGGTGTAAGTAAAAAATCTAAAAAAAAAACTTGAAGTGCTCACTCAGGTACTTTGTGTTACACCACCTTACGTTACAAAATAAGTGATAAATTCAATTTTTTTAATTTTTGTCCACTCTCATAACCACCGGCACATGTGTGAATATCCTTTTATTTCTCTTCTTTATATTTCTCAGAATTAGATCAGAGCTGAAAGAAGCTGAAATTGCGACCAACATAATAGAACTACTGCTTTTCTGTAACTGAATATCTCAATCTATATTTCTCATCAGTTTCTAGCTTTCTAAGGACCTCACAAATATCTGAAGTTCCACCGTGACACGGAGCGTGTTAAATAGCGAATATTCCGTAAACGATATTGCACAGCCGACGTTACACGGTGTGGCTAAGTCGAGTACAGGTTGATTAAATTAAGTACCCGCTCGTAAAACGTTCCCGCTGTTCCGCAGCTACTTTGTAAGTGCTCGCAAGACGCTCGGCGATCGGGCCCAGAAATCCAATCAACCCCAAGGCCGGAGCGCCGGCGGCCACCAATAACAGGGGTAAAAAGGAGAGGCTAGTTAGGTGAGCCGTACCATCGTCGCGTAAAATTACGTCGGCGAGGCTTGCAAGAGGCTTCAAATAAATAAACGGCGTAATTGAGCAATTATCCGCGAAGGAACACGCGATACAGAGCCAGTCACTGAAGCTAATGACAAATCATCCGATCGCCGCCCGCACTTTTTCCACCAGGCTCTCTGATCCACGGATCAACGCCAGTGGATATGTGCCGCGCTTAAGACAGGCCAATCGAAGAGGATGACTGTTCAGATGCACACGAACGGACTGTAGATAGTCGCAGAATGCAACGCCCAACAATTTGTCGAAAGTTTCTCAAGCTAAATACGAGCGAAAAGTACCCTGAAAAAACTTGCTACCGATCGACGCCAGAATTGGTTAAATACAGAATCCGGAAAGGGTAGAATATATATTATAATATTCTTTATAATATTCAAATAACCTGCGTAAATATTTCCTTCCTTTCATTAATGAAAAATCACTGTTACATCGTTAATAAAATATAGCAATGTAACCGTATCGAAGTAAATAAGTGCTAAAAATCTTCAACTAAAAATAACGGTTAGGGACACCACTGAAATTTGACACTAATATGGAGAGCAGTACTCTCCCCTAAGTACAGCAACGTTGTAAACTCGGTGGAAGGGTAAAGTAAACACTGAGGGGTCACCAGTCATTTTTACTTGTAACGATCGGAACACAGGGACTCGCGTCTGCGAGCTCCTAACCTATGTTACTGTCGTTAAGAATTACATTATGTGAATATTAGAATATTAAAAGCATCACTAGACCGTGAAATATTCTTAGACACATATAAATATAAATGATCACGGCTTAATCGCGTAGCAAGATAGTTTAGATTGGAAGGAATTGACAGAAATATGAGAGATCAGAACCGCCACGTCAGTCGTTACCGCCATTTACGACCTCGCTATACCTTTTCCAGCTTCTATACCTGACCAAGTCTCGGCCAATTGCTACGCATTCTTTCCCCCGACCGACAGCGTGAAACTCTAGAAGTTGGAGCGCGGACAATGGGACGAGTTAAACGATACACTCGGTTTAAACGTCACCGTGCACGTTTATTGAGGTCGGCCTGGAAGCGCTGCTCGAGTTACGGACTTTTACGCGGCAGTGGGCATATCGTTTTATGATCACTTCGGATTCGCCACGAATTATCGAACGGAGAGTGCGAACGTCCTCCGTTCGTGGCTTTATAGCCCCACGAACGCGCCACGGGTGCCAATGGTACTCGGGCTGGCACGAAAGAAGTCGATTTACATTTTCAATGAGCCTCCGGGTAAACAATCGGGCGCTGCAGGCCGGCGGCTTACCTACCCGACACTAGCCTCCACCACGCGGTAAATCATCTTCCGCAAATTGGATCGTGAATTCGTAATGGCTCGTGAACGACCAGCCGGATACTAATATTTCCTATGTTACCGTCCGAGGTTGGACAATGGAAGAATTTATGACGTCAGGAATTAGCGGCACGGGTAAGGGCAATTCCGTGGGATTGATGTTTATTCCGATCGTGGAAGGAAGGACGCTAATAAGGGGCATATGCGGAGCAGAAACAGTAAAACGGAAATAGAGTGAATCCCGTTCCCACAGGGGAGGGCAGTCGTCGAGCATATCGCGCGTGTATGCACATTAACAAAGGCTACGCGTAAACCTGCGTCTATTTACCGACAGATGACCGGTCACGGTCTACGATTGCATTTCTTTGCGAGCATAATTATCTTAACTTACATCAACTACCTACAAGAAAACTCTGCATCTCTACATCCGTAATGCATTACCCGCTTGTAACCCTTTGCACGCCAAGATTCAAACCCGCCAGAAAAATTCTCTAGTAGAGAAGTAAACAATTCTCACCGCACTGATTTAACGACCGAACAATGCACACGTCGCGATTTCATTGGCGGGGAAGCCCAACAGGGGGCAATACCAATATGGCGGCGGAAAGGTATCGAGCCACCTTTTGGCGCCAAAAGTACCAAGGTGCCATTTAACATGATTATGCGTAGAAGGAACGAGCTCTCGTCACGTACCTGATCCTTGGCGAACTGGAACCACGTGCCGATAATCGCCGGTAGCCGGGAGTGGTGATAATACTTGGTAGTCTTCACGCTGACGAACACGTCGTCGAGGTTCGTCGAGGACGGTGCCATGGTCGCGGTCGCGATCGCGGGCGTCACCGACGAGTCCTCGTTGTTGGCCAGCTTCCTCGCGGCTGGCGTTTCCATCAGCACGCTCCTGCTGTTCACTTCCACGGTCATCTCGTCGACCCACTGGAAAACGCGACGTACACGGGGCGTCACTACGCTACCGAGGACCAACATTTCGCCGGACGCTCGATGTAAACACGATAGGCGACCGGCAACCGACCGATTCGCGAAAACGAACGCGCGAACGTAAACACGAGCGACGCGTTTAGCGCCGCAGTGATCTGCTTCGAGAACGGCAAGAAACGGCACTAAGCTAGAATTTATCCGCTCGATTAACCTAGCTGGCGGTATCGAAGACACGCGAAATTATTTCGCGCCTTTCTCGACACTCGAGGAGCAACTACCGAGGTCAATTAAGCCACGCTCGCAACTACGCGACTCGATTAGCGAAGCGGGACATTTAAAGGCCACCGATGACAGGGATGACGGAGATGGGAGTATATTAAAATTGATAATATCGGATATCTAAGGTACAGGAATATTCTGGAAGATTTGAAGTGTTTTAAGATACTTGAATATTTTTACTGAACAGGATTGCGGATTTGGGGAAATTGAGCTTTCAATATCCGCCGGAAGTAGCGCTCAAATGTAGGAGTTAATTTGATGAAAGTAGTGGATGTAGCGATGGGTTCGAGCGCTTCGCGAAAACTTTTATTCGAATGACTACTATACCGATTCTTGTAAAGTTAATTTTAAACTAATTCATATTTATTATATAAAGCTACGATGTCGAAGTGCATCGAGGTATAGTGTTCAAGTTTAAAAACTGCAACTGTCGAATGAAACGGGAATACTCGAAAGATTGCACGTTCTAATACTTCGCTATTACTCCCGAAACTTTCCCCATCCCTTAGAGCGCTCCTTATTCTTTCCTACCGCCATAGTTACCATTGAAATTGAAATATTCACTGACCTGACGAGGTGCAACGGCCTGGTAGAGGAGAATGGTGGCATACGCGGTGGCGAGGACAAGTGCCAGCGCCTGGAGGCCTCGTCTAGTCGGCAGGCCACGAGACATTTTAGCGCCAGCGGTGCCGGCAACCACCGACAAACGAGCCTGGGGCCCACCGCCGCCTAATTTCACCGACCGTCCTTCCTCTTCGTGGCCCTCGCGCTTTTCACGCACGCCGACCATCAACGGCAGCCACCCTGCATCGTCCTTCCCCTCCTTTAGCCAAGCGAGAAATATACCAGTCATAACACACACCACCGATCACTTTCCCTTTTCACTCCCGCCCGAACTCCCGATCGCTCCTCGACCGTCGCGGAAGCCGCCGATTACTTTCCACGGCTCCTCAAATCCAACGTCCCGGCTTCGCGAAACTGTCGCGGTCACGCATATCGTCCCATGCAAACTCTCCTACGCGATAACGCGCCACCACCATCAACGATCGCTGCGATCTCTACTTCGCGAGTAACTGATCGAAGTGACGCACGAAATTTCCACGCAGGGTATCTCGTGACCGCGAGCCTCCGACAATGTCAGTGTCATCGTTACGTTACAGGGTGCATTAACTGGGCCTTAGAGTCCGATTCAGTTCGAAGACGTTCGCGGAACACCACTGTGGATTTCAGTTGGAATGGGTTGTCTGAAGATTGTCGCGAGAACCGGTTAAATGCTCCTTTAGCTCCCGAGATATTGTCAGTGATTCGAGTGGATGAGCTTCTGTAGGTTTAGGTTGACAGTCGCGCAATTGTCAGGCGACGAGAACGCGTTCGCGGGACGAAGGTGTGCGGGAATTATTCCGAGGTAAACACACCGGCTAACGAACTCGCTGCTACCCGGTGCGCGACAAGCCACCGACTGAACACATGGCCAGTCGCCGTGGCTACGCTGTAAACATCGCCATAGCGGCCACTTTGCGCAGTGGTGGGGGGGCGAACGGTCAGCGAGTGGCACAATACTGGCAGTGGAGGGGAAAAGGAACGCTTTTTAAATAGAGCACCGCCTCTTCCGCGTACGCTGTGAAAATTAGTATCGTTCTATAGCTTTCGATATCGAATGGACATATTTTGCTAAAGCTACTTTCATTACTTCGTAATTATCTCCTTCCTTTTGTGAAGAAATGGGATGAAAGGATTAGGTCACTTTTTTAAATAATGGCCCTTGGACTCCTATAACCTACATTATATTTACGGTATAAACTATCGTTTGAATTTTGTTCCAAATGTTACATTAATTTATATGACGAAGGGAGAATGGAGGAAGGTTCCTGTGCTCTGAGATTATATTAGTACTGGCGTATTTAGAATTCTCTCAAGATGGCTAAAATATAAAGCGTATTTTGCGAAAATGCACGATTTTATGGGCATTAATAAATTCTTTTTCAAGTATCGATTTTTCAATTAAAATAAAGCTGCGCTTGCATTGATGCGATAGGAGGGGAGGATTGCTTCGGGACTTCTCATGTATTTTTGTATTACAATATTTAATTAAGATCGTAATATTTACATTTGTACATGATTGAATGCACTTCACTGTATAGGAAAAATTAGAACGGACAATCGTAAGTACTTATCATACGTGTAGATCCGAGCTATATAATTTTATATATATATGTATATATATATATATATCTCACGAGTCAAGTGGAATCGTCGATTATTCAACTTGGAGCACGATCGTCTTCTATTCTTGCCTATAATAATCCTTTCGTTACATCACTCGTTTCCCCCTAGTATTAAATCAACGTTTCCCTGATTGTGATAGAAAATACGCTTTCTATCTCGATGATTCGCGTTAAAGTTCTCGCATATATATGATTCGACATTATCGTCATGATAGCTGCCACTTTGCACTTTTCAAGATCCAACTGTATGTGCGTTCATCGCACGTGATTCACGTCGCCCTTCGTCGTAGCAGGACGATGCTATTGTACAACTTGATCGCGGGACCGAGGCGCAATCCTAATAACGTCACTAAATCCTCTTGAGTCAACATTAAAAATGCCTCGCCGTCTATATTCTGCAAAACAATGTTCATGCGTTAAACACAACGTAATTTTCGCCTGTACAACCACGCGATACCTTCGATACATACATGTTTCCTAAAGATATTCCCGATTTCTTTGCAATTCGGGACGCTCTGTATAAACTTGATAACTTCCTCGTTCGACCACCGTCGAGGATTCGTGTTTTGTTTCGCCACCACCCTGTTCAGGGCGTTGCTGTGTTTCGCCCATATGTGCGGCGCGTCCGGCAATGGATTGTACCCCGGAGTATATACTGACTGATACAACTCTGTGCGCAGCTGCTTGTCAGGCATGTTCGCAGCGTACTGCATAGAATTTAGCGACGAATCGCCGTAGGAATTCGAGAGAGAAAACAACGCTTCCTCGGAAATCTGTCGTCTGTGGGAATAAAAGGGCATTGAAATATTTGCTGAAAGATAGTAGCAAGAATTACGGACCTCTTCTTTCGTTTTCGCAGAATATCATCGTCGTCTGTCTGTCCATCGCTGTGGTGATGTTTCGACTTGCTCGATCTGTGGATCATAGATTCGTGGTTCATATGAAAAGCCTGTATTTGCAAATATAACGAGAAATCTCTGTGCAACTCACCGTTCCGAATTCTCTGATTTGTCATTCTTGTCGGAGAAATCGCCATCCTCCTGCTTCACATCTTTCTCAGTCTTCATTATGCGATCTTCCGTGAACAATGGCTTTTCAAGCTTCTCGAATTTTTCAAACTTCTCAAACTTCTCAAACTTTTCAAGCTTCTCGAACTTCTCGTATTTCTCAAGCTTCTCGGGCTTGTCAAATTTTTCGAGCTTCTCAGACTTCTCCATCCTTATTTTATCAGTCTTCTCGGTTCTCGATCTGTCCAGTATGTCGTCGTCGTAATCACAAGCCTCGTGTTTCAGGTTAAGCCTGTCGGCTAGTTGTCGAACTTTGTGAAGGTTCTGAGGCGAATACGGACAGCCGGACGCGGAGTTGTGCGTCGCGAACTTCGGCCCCTTCACGTGCCCTATTCCTCTGCAACCGTACGTTCCACACTCTGGCCTGTCGTTCAAATTATCGGGGGCTGCAGAAAAATACGACATATGAGTACGAAGAGCATAACCTGTAAATAAACTGAAGAAGATATGTATAAATCTTACTTAATGGTGGTTCCAAAGGGTGACCCGTCTTCAAACACCAACCCATAGGATGTATATCCGGAGAATCGTCGTCTACCCAGTAAGCATGGTTCTCTGGCCAACCATCGAATCGTATTTTCAACCTACAGTACAAATATTCAAGTAACCAATCCAATTAACTTCGAAGGAAATAATTATTCCTAATATACATACATGTGATCCTTCACATCCTCGACCGTCGCCACCCTTATCAGTTGGGGCACCCGTTTATCAACAGCTTCCAGCTTCATCCCACGCTTAAATCCGCAAGGTGGTCGCTGCTTGAAAGCCCTCGCCGGCGCGACCATGGAACGAGTTTCCCTCAGATATGCGTCCCACGTGAAAGACTTCGGGTCTTTGTAGTCTGAAACGAGAATTCCATCTATATACCATCTACCTTCTTTGTGAAGATTTTTAGACTGAAAGAAACGCTTATAAAAACACTCACTGTTTGGTGGAGTTAGGCTGTGACCATTATGATGACACCATCCCACTGGATGAATGTACGGCGAACTAGCGTCCGCCCAATAATCGTAGACCTCGTCCCAGGAATCGAAATGAACCAGTATACGAGAATCCATTAGGCCCGCTATGCTAGCTACGCAAACTAACGAAGAGTGTTTCCTATCTACTGCTTCAAGCTTCATCCCTACGCGAAAGCCAGTTGGAAAGACCGACTGAAAGTAACGAATGGATGCGTTAATCTCGCGAGTCCATGAAAATGATTAACACACTTTGAAACAGTCGCTCACATTTTTATTCGAGAATATATTCTTAGGTGCTGCGGTGGCCTTGCAAATTTTAAGGTACCCGTTCCAATTAAAATTGCTGGCCACGTAGCCCTTTGGCGGGTCTAGTCTGTGGCCGTTCTTCTCCGCCCAACCGACAGGAAACAGGTCCATGCTGTCTGCGTTCGCCCAGAAATCGTAATTCTCTGCGTACCCGTCGAAATGCAAGCGTATTCGATAACCTGTTGCGTGAAACTGAGTTAGTAACGGTGTTCAAGTTTCTCCCAATATGGAGCGAAGAATGTTACACGACTGACCCACTACTTCGACGACTGTGATGACGCAATAACGGGACGGATGCTCTGGATCTATCCCTTCCAACTTCATGCCGACTTTCAAGTGATTTTTACTATAAGGGAACGGGTCCTTGAATAATTTGACGGGGGCAGCTTTCGCCTTGCAATGCTCGAGATACTTGGACCATGAGAATCCGAGTTTTCCTGTCTGCCAAGGATACTACGTACAGAGACACATTTATAAGCAGTACGTTTCAATGCGTTTTGAAACAACGCTCAGTTGCACATACCTTCGACTCATTGGAATCCCCTTGGCTCTCGTCGTCTATCCCCGTGATAGATTCCTTCGTGTCTTCGTCCGTTTCCGACTTCACTTTCTCCGGCGCTTTCTCCTCGCACTTCTCTTCTACTTCTTTCGGCTGCTGTTGTTCCTGCAGCAACCTCTTACGCTTCCGTTTCGCCCGCAAGTCTCTGCGGGAGATACGAAAAGTAGCTGTTTAAATTCTCGTCTGATTAGATAGATATGCAATTTCCGAATGGTCTTTTTTAAACCTACTTCAAGTCTTTCTCTTTTCGTATAACCGGCTGCTGCTTCTTGGCTTCTATTATTTCTGTACACGACGGGCCGCAGGATATCGGGCTTTCGAATTCAGCGGCTAATCCATAACACCCGCAACCTTCGCAGTGGTACATTGTGTCCGCCGAAACTGTCCTGGACTTCCTATCGTCCGCTGTGGGAAGAGGCACGGTTTAAAGAACCTTGAAGAAACTTTCTATGGAATAGAATCGTGACTCGTACTATTGACACTCACGCTTTTTCTCGGTGCTCGAATTATTCACGGTTATAGGGCTAGATTTCGAAGAATTCTGAATCAAACAAACATTCTCCTTGTCCCCGATGCCATCTTTACTTTGCTTATTGTTTTCATCTTCGTCCACTACTTCCATGATACCAAACTCGTTCATACAGAACTGTAAAGTATACGTATTACTTGAGAATATTAAATTACTTACGGATAGAGTTTCAAAGTTGTTTAACATACCTTCAATGTACTACCAGGAAGCGTGCCAACGCCGTCCTTCCAATCCAACACCTTCGTGGCATCAAAGCTAGAATCGTGTGGATGACTCGAGTTCAAGTGATCCTTCAGATCTTCGTGATTATTCATCTTAGTATCGTTCTTACTGTCCGACACTGACTCGATCCCGCAACTCGAGCGTGTCTTGATAATTTCTATTTTTATATCATCGTCCACGGTGGCGTTAAGCTTCACGGATTTGTCCTCGCTAGGGATCACTTTGATCAGAGTAATATCATCGTCGTTCTGCCCTTTCTTGTCCTTATCCTGCTCCGATTCAGGGCTACTCAGTGCGTAGGTCACGTCCACGATAGCCTCCTGCGAGGATTTTGAAAGATTCTGTTTCTTCAATCTCTTCTCGTTGGATCCCCTTAGAATATTGCTTATCGTCTTTTTCCTCTTCTCGGGCATCGTGATGTCGTCCTTCTTCGGGATAGGGGTAATAACGGCGGAGTCCGGATTCTCCGTAATCTTTATACTATCCGTGGAATTGTTGTTACCTTTATTCGCACTGAGCAAACTCATTTTTGCGATGGGATGCAGGGGTGGCGGATGGGTCGCCGAATTCGATGTCTTCGACTCCCGTAAGACTGTAAATGTAAAATGAGAACGAATTAACGTGGCTCCCTCGATCGTAGAACGTTCCCTCCATTTAGGAGCTTCGATTATGTACCTGTAATGGTTCCTTTACTCTCCGTGCTGATTTGGCCGTTATTGATTTTCAAATTAAACATACTGGACTTGGTAGGCACGGTCTGTTGAGGGATACTAACTGGTAGTAACAAGTTCGCCATGTGCTTAGAGGTTTGACTCTGAGACCCCGATGTGGTACTTGTCGATGTTTGAGCTAGCTGTGATATAACTGGAGCGATCACTAATTTCGGCTTGGCTATTTGAGTCGTTGTTAACGCTCCTGTTAAGAAACATAAAAGAGACAGGAATTAAACCCGCTCTTACGGAAAGAGCTTCGCGCTACCTACAGTTTTCCACAACAGCATAAATCAATTACCTGCCGGTATAACAACAGACTCACGTGACTTATTTGGTTTAATGAGGGTTCCAAGATACGCGAACGTATGCTTCCCTGCTTGTGCGTTGGTCTGATTTCCCTGAGATGTATTCAAGGGCAGGATCTGAGCGGTGGACGCGTTGGACTTTCGCAGCAGTATGTGTTTCTGGCCCTGGGAACTTGTCGTTGTGCTGACAGTATTAATCGGCCTGTGTATCACAATGTGCTGTTTACTCTGGGAAGTAGTAACCTGACTTGGCCCTTGTATAAACACTTTATTCTGTCCAGCGACGATCTAGAATAAACAGAAAAGCGATACTTCAAAGGAGCAACTTGCACCTATTCAACAAACTGGTTCACTCTTTTTGACTACTTGGTTTAAATCGATTATGTACTTTCTCGCGACGAACAGTTCTGTAATTTGATGAAACTCTGCTTTCAAATAAGTGTATTTAAATATTCTATTATAATAAAAAAATGCCAAATATTCACGAATATAAGGTTCGATCCAATTTCTGCTCCCTTACTTGCAATTTATTATAGCAAGTATATTCGACAAATCTATATTTACTATGAAATGCTCACTGCTACCACCTACACCCGAAATCCAATTAGGGACATCACGATCTCTATATGTAGATTACACATCAATTCACATGTGGCAAAGTGAAACTCATCTACTTTTCGCAGAGCACACTGAAAGTATATTCATTATTCTACTTCATTTTATGTAATTCTAGGTTACTCTGACCTATATATGAAACTGTACGCTTTATCATACCTTGCGGCGCAAAATACACATCGCCTTATGTAAGAATCAACATAAAATCATCTGCAATCGCGAGTATCGTAGGAATATTTATTTAATACATCGAACATGCGATACGAGGAGAAACTACTGTCTACCAACAAATGCTGAAATAGAATTTTGTATGAAATACCTGATTATTAACCGGGTTAATAATGGCAGCGAGCTGAGTAGCATTTTGCGACACCAGAGCTTGACTCGTAGTTGTAGGCGCCGAACGGAGTTTGCTCTGTTGAATGTACAACAAAGGCATAACGGGTGTCGTTGGATCGTCTGACTGAGGGATGTCCATGCTACAGTTCTCGTCCAAATCGTCTACTACTATTTCTTCCTCCATTCTGCTGGGAAAACATAACGCAATGTGACGCAGATACAGACACCGTTCCCGCTACATCGATTTATAAATCCGTTTATAGTGGCGAGACAAGGGTACGGGGAATTATAGTTTGTAAATTACATTCTCGCTGACTCTACAATCCTTTCGATTACACAGCAATGCAATGGAAGCAGAAATGTATTAGCAGAATGAGATAGAAACTACACAAAAAGGGACCTTCTGAAATTCTATTTAAAATTCGGATGTTCGAAGATCATCGTCAGGAATTTGTTTAGAAATTCGTGAAATGCATAAAAGAGCCGATTCGCGGAATGAACTACGAAAGGAAAGACGCAAGAGAAAGCGTATCACCAAATGGAATTGTTGCTAGTTACATAATTCCCGTGGAATATCGATGGTTGTTTATTGCAACGCGGGAAAACTGTGGTGGAACGCGCGTGAAACGGATTCGCAGTGTTTAATAACTAACGTCGCGGAGCCGCGGAGGGCCATAACTGGGCGTTAAGAGAGCCCCTAACGCGATTTGAAACGCGCGCCTAACTATTATTGCCCAGTGGAGTTACGTTATTATTTTTCTCTGTTTCAAACCAGTCGGCGAACGGCGAGGGATTTCTATCTAGCATTCGATAGGGAACCCGGGGCCCCTCCGAATACGCGTGTTCCCCAGCAGTTGCGGCGCAGATACCTTCGTTTCAAATACTTTTACGGAACTGTCCGTCCGTCGCGCATCACGGAACCACTCGAAGGAACGGAACGCGCACGCACACTTTTCACTGGGAATAAGAGGAACGTCGAGCCGCTTGCGTGAAATCCGATTGTTCTCCGGCGTTCGTGGATCGCGAGACCTGCGCGGCCAATTCATAGGCCTCAAACCAGCGGCGAGGCGTAACGGAGTTCCATGGCTTTTCAAACGATCATTCTCACGTATCTTTTGAGCGTTCGAACCTTCATTCTCCGTACGCTACAGCTACGTCCTCATAGGCTCCAACTGTAGTGGCGACGGCGCAACAGGCCTCGCGCCATTGGCCCGCTGCGGTTGCACCGAGGAACAACTCGGCGGTGCCGGCCAATCGCGGCGTTCCTCGATGCACATCACTTGAACGACACATCTGACGTACAGATTTTTCCTAGCTACAAGGAATTTTGAAATCGTTCAAGGATCGCGGCCAGCCGATCGATAGGCAGGCAGCACAAGCGAAACCACGATCGATCCGATCCATCCTACCCCCGAGCGTGACGTTCCTTATCCTGCCACCGCTCTCCCTCATTCTCCCGCGCAAATATCGTCGTGAGAAAAAAGGACAAGCAATTCACGTTCTGCTGATCGATGCCAGCCGAGCAAATATGTTCCTTCGAAATCTCGAAACGTCGCTGCTCGATGCTAGCCATGATTTCTCGATCAAGCTCGAAGGTTTCGATCCTTCGATGGTCGTTTTTATAGATTCCAGGTGATTAAAACACATCGGCTGGGCTCGATTAGTTTGTTTCAAGTACAGCCACGTATTGGATTTTGTTGCTCGATTTTTGTGCAGGCCCCAGGCCTCAGCCAATGGCGACCGGTACTCGCGTGACGTCGTATTGTTATCGCGGCTGGATTGGTCGAGCGTGCAGTACGTATAATCGGGGAAAAAGGATTCTTGCCTTTGAAACAAGAATTTCTACGAGCCTTGGTGAAATTAGTAAATTCGCGGATCAATATTTTCCACTGTACCACGCGTGATAATATTGCTGCCCGTCGGTTCGTAGGAAACTCTAACGGGGGTACTGTTTTCGCGGACCGAACGGACGCTCGAGTTTCGATTTCGATATACTTCTGCATTAACCTCCAAAATATGAAACTAATGCCCCATGATGCTCGATGCATTATCGATTCGTAATGAATTAATTTGCAAGCAGCAGGAATTGTTATTGCGATACATGGATCTCGCAGGTCTGTTCGCTCGAAAGGGCTGATAATCAATTATAAACAATAGAAGTTGCGTAATTTTCTTGCGTCTTAATAGTTGGTAGATTCGATACGATTTAATAACAACGCTAACAATAAGACGTTATCACGTGCCACAAATTTCTTTAAAAATTCACGAATACGACGGAAATGGCACTCAGCGCGAGTAAAGGCATGTTTTTAATCGCAGGCTTTCTTTCGGAACGTAAACATTACGAATACCCCTGGCGTTTGACGAAAAAATGGTTGGGACTTATGTTTCTGCTGGATACGCAATATTTAGCGTAGCAGGCGTCGAGGTTATTTAAAAAGTTTCTAAAGTTGTCAACGGGAGGAAGTGTGAATGGTTTAAGTCGGGTTTCACGCTACAAATTGATCGTGCACGAATATGTGTACGCAATCCTTATCGAGTCGCCGAAGTCACAATGTTGCTTCAAGTATCTAGAGTACACGAGTTGGAGGTAAATTGAAAAAGTGTATAAACAAAGACTATCGCGTACGTCCGTGTTACGTCCCGTTCAAACGTTCCTACGCCAGCCGAACCATTCAGAAATACTTTGCAACTTTCTTCCAACTACACCAGCGGCAAAAGTTATGGGAAGCTTTATAGGTATACTTACTAGGATAAGTGAATGTTGGTCTAACGAATTATGAGCGGTAATTTTAACGATACACTCTACCGAGCGACGCCCGTGGAAAAAAATTACTCGCCCGACGGGGATCTGGATATTTAATGGTATCGCTGGCAGATTTTACACGCGAACAGCACATCGTACACATAAGAAATTATATGATAATAAACTCACGTTTTAAAGTTGTCAGTCGCCATCATATGCGAGGAGACGGTATCATTCTAAATGCGCGTGCGCATCGACCCATGTTGCTTCTGCTGTAAAGACGCGTTCACATTCGTACAGCCCAGAATGGAACGAGATAAAAATGTTCAACCACTTCGGGAATATACATATTTAATGGGCGCACATAACGAAATCTCTCGTCACACGGACGTTCGGCGTTGGTCGCCGACGCGCGAACGAGACCGCAAGATCCCCCACGAACGCAGCCTATCAAATGAAATATCATACGTGTATACCCGATTCGCGTTTATAGCAGGCCAACTAACGAACGGTCGCGGTCACTCTTTCCCTCATGTCCACACACAAGCGTGGTAACGATTAAAAAATTGTTCTTCCTTTGTTTTCAGCCTCGGAATACAATGTCACGCATTCTTCCACGCTAATGTAATAGGTGAGCGTGCTTCGCACACTTTCGGATACGCAAAATCAGAATGAGACATTGCGGTTCTTCGGTATCGATCGAAATAAAAAATAGAGGTGGTATATAAGAAATTAAGCTGGCTTAATGAATACAGTGGAAAGCGTATTTTGCGCGAAGCTCGCGTAGCAACAGCCATGTATTTCTAACGATATAACTCCATAATATCCAGCACACGCTCGTTACACTTTTGCGTATCTAATTACTTTCAGATATTCTTTATCGTATATTCGATGCGTATCGGACGTGTAATATTATGCTGCGATTACAAAGGCAGAAATAAGTTCAGCTTTCAAAATCGTTGTAGCATATATATGTTTGTATATATTTACGCACATACGTGTTTCCATACACATTTGTGGCAATATGTCAACGTGTATGTAACGCTTGCGCTCGATGATCGTACGCTTTGAACAGGCCGATTAACACGCGTGCACGGCTCGTTGCAAATGAAAGAGAAGGAAGGACGAAGAACTACGTGCCCCCGAGGTCAGGGCGAATTTTACGAACATACTACCGGAAGATAATAAAAATATGAAATTCATGACTGTAAACGATCTCGTTTCGCCCTGTGAAACTTGCATTATTTCAGTCCTGACGGAAAGTCGCCGAAGGCGCATAACGTAAACGCAAACACATGGCGCGGTTCTTGCTGTCAGCTGACGGACTCGGTGGATCTTGTATTTACCATTTATGCAAAACAAAAGACGTTCCATCGGGAATTGCGAATCGTACTGGCGAAACACCATGTCAAGGTACCGCGATACTGAATCGTCGGTCGTAATACAGTAATTCGAAACTAAGTAGAAAGTTCAGTTTCGCTCTTTGTTTTCTTTCCCCTTTTTTCCTGGACTCCAGCATTACACCAACTTTGTTTACTTTGTTATTCACTGCCATTGAACTATGTATGTTGTAGCGCCTTCGTAAGGGACAGGTTTTCACGCCAAGTACTGCGATGGTCACTTACAGCTAGGTACTGTTAATGCCTCTAATACTTTCTGCAAACTTTTCAATCTTGACTCGGGCACTCACAGCGAATTGTATCAACGACGATGCGAGTTGAAAGCGATATTTTTGTATTCGCGTTTGTTGCATTCGTCACAACTCTCAATATGCCGTGTCCGTACACGGGTTGGCACGTAAGAGAATAGTCAATGCTCGTCAGAATTTCGTTCCCAGCGAATATTTACACGAACTTTGATCATTCCAATTAGTATATCATACTTTGCTCTGGTGAGTTACTTTTAAAGAGCTTTGGAGATTTCTGCTCGTTACCACTATTGCTTAGTTTACACCTGACGAGTGCTCGGCCGTGTGAGCCCACTGGGCTGGCACTCGCCCAATCTGAACGCATATTCTAGTACTCGGCCGAGTAATCCGGCGGGGAAGATTTTCACTCGGCCGAGTCACTCGTCAAGTGTAAACCCAGCTTAAGTTATATTTTCAAAAGGACACAGAATTCATTAGCATCGTAATAAGTCTCGAGTATTGTGTAATACTCGTGCGAGTACCAGGTGCCTGTGTTATCACAACGGCGATACAAGTCACTGTACTGCTTAAAATTGGGATAAAACTAGGTGAACGTTTAACCCACGGTATTTAAATTTGTTACAGAGCTATGGACGATGATAAGGCGAGAGGCAAAGGAGAGAATGATAAGCTAGTCGATATGCTGGTTCGTCGTGGTTCTATTAAAACAAAGGAAATGGAAATGATGTTTAGAATAGTCGATCGAGTAGATTACACTTTACCTGTGAGACGTTCAGATCTTGTTTCGCCGTTCCACTACGTCAAGGTGTTACAATTCCTATTATTGAAGCCAGGGATGAGCTTTTTGAATATTGGGTCGGAAACTGGTTACCTCAATACAATGGCAGGACTCGCATTGGGTTAGAACACTATTATCACAATGGGTCCGTGTAGAATTTTTCTGACCTCCTTGTGGCTCCCTTAGGTCGACGTGGAACGAATCATGGCGTCGAGTTGTACAGACCTTTCGTGCAATTCGCGTACACGCAACTAGAGAAATTTATGAAGTCCCCAGCCATGGATGTATTTGACTTTTGCGAGCCAGTTTTTGTACAAGGTGACGCATAGAGAAATTTAATATTCCACACAAGTGACTCCCCGAGGGACCGGAAAAGTTATGTACCTATATGTTCGACAGGGAATTTTTTCGACGTTGCGCCTGACAAACGCTACGATAGAGTCTATTGTGGCGTGAAGTGTTCAGTAGAACAGCAGGAATTTATTAAACAGTTTGTCCGTGTCGGAGGAATCCTTATAATGTCGGGCATGGGTAACATAACTTGTGTAAAGAGAGTAAAAGAGGATTGGTTCGATTCGGCGGTCGTGCCAGCTGCTCCGGAGCTGATTTTATTTCGTTTGCGTACGTACACATGCTTCCAGCTACTCTGGAACAAAGCGATACTGTCCGCGATGCGTCTCTACCACACGGATTAATATTTCACAGCCGAATGCGTTCCCTTGTCTTTGCAAGCGTTATGCAGAGGACACATTAGGCATCGTTTGAGGCAACATATCTGGAATGAACACGCGGAGCAGATGACTATGGCTCAGAGCTGGCGGGATAGGAGCAGATTCAATCGGTGCTTAGCGGATTCTATAAGAAGAAAGATGCTCTGCAGTGAAGGATCCCTCACGAACGCGGGTAGCGGCTCGACTGGAATGGACAGAGAAATAACGTACATAAATCGCCGGCATAAGGGTAACAATGTCAACTCGAACAATACGTGCGACTACAGATGGTTACAAAAGGGTTTCTTAATTATAGACTACGTAAGGATGAGCGGCCCAGCCAGAAAACAATCTCCAACGAACCGTCACGTGGACAGCGACGTGTTCGCCACTTACATGCAAGAGAAGATACGCCAGTTACCATTGCCTCTCTCGTTACAGTTGTATGTAAATTACAACCGAGTACTGTAAGATAAGTAAGTTATCTTATTCTTATTTTAAGGACGAGGAAAATAAAAGAACTATATTTGCAACGTTTTATTATAACAAAGGAGTAGCAGTTCCCTGTCGTTTTATTGTTCCGAAACAAGACAATTCCCCTCCTACCATTATATTCAAATCAGCGTAGTAATTATCTTTCCTTATCACGCACTTTAAATCTGAATCGCTATCGACACTGTTTTACCGGTGGGTGTCGCGTTAGTCTAGATACCGGTGAATCATGCCACGAAATGGAACAATTTCATACTTGATTATTCACTTATCGCGAATGATACGGTAATATTTTTCCCCCCTGCTGATTCTTCAAATATAATCTTGGAGACGTCGATCCCATCTGTGGCATTTGAAATTTTTACACGTCCAGGGTAAGTCTGCTATCTCCGAGGCCCCTGGTCATCGACCTCAGAAGAGACTCCTGTTCTCCTGGTAGATGTTCCCGAGTCCACCCCCGGCCGATCTTAGCGGGTCAGGATCATCACGTGACTCGGCCATGAACAGCAGCCCCTCGTTTTGGCGGGGGTTGTCTACGACAGCTCGCTCGCCTGTGTGCGAGGGGTGCACGGAGGGTGCGCGCTGGGAGAGATCAGTCGCGCGGAAGAGGCTAACGCCCAGCTGCCCGGCAGATCGCGGGCTTCTGCGTTCGCGACAACCACTCGATCCGACTTTTAATCGTCTCGGGCCGCCAGATAAGATCGATCACCATGCACCGTTCTCGGGCTAGCCCTTCTCTCACTCAAGATTAGCCCAATTGCAGCCGCTCTCCTCCCTGTACATCGTCCAGACCACCCCCCCCCCCCGTCGATACACCATGACCTTACACCCCCCCAAGCTCCGCCGGTCCTCCACGACGATACATCCCTCATTCACCAGCCAGATCGTCCTCCGGAGTGTCGTTTCTGTGCCAGAATGAAGTGTGCAACGTCACAGCCGACGGAGGAACAAGCGTACTCTGAACGGTGGTGAGAAGAAGCTCAACGGTTCTTCTGATTCTAAGTGTAAGCAGCCAGAGCGTTACTGGTCTACTTGTCCTCGAGCCGCGGCTCAGCCGACGGTAGTTATTGCCACTGTTGCGTGTGTTTCTGCACGGGAGCAAGAGCTGCGGGTAACTCCGATCGAAACGGGAACGAGGAACCTTCGAAGACCGACAAAATCGCTTATAAGTTATAACAGATTCGCCCAGAAAAATCCCATCCAATGTTCCCTTTTCAGACGCTCCAACCCTCTCGAAGATGAGGTCAACCAGCATCCTTCTGCTGGCCTGGCTCTTGGCTGTGATCGACGGCTCCACGACGACGGAGGTGTCGTGCGGCGGTCGTCTGACGGCGTCGAGGGGGATCGTCCAGACACCGAACTTCCCTGGCCCGTTCCCGGTGCCCATAAAGTGCCGCTGGGTGATCGACGTGTCCGATATACCCGCGACGAACAGCTCCGTCGTCGTCTACCTCACCCAGGTCTACGTGTACAAAGGGCTCCGGTTCACCGAGTACGCTTACTACGAGTCGGAGGCCACGAACTTCGGCGCCGCCCTGGTAAAGGAGGTGACCGAGGGCAACGTATTCGAGTTCCGCTGGCTCCGCACGTTCAGGCCGTTCCTGGTCGTGGAGTTCGAGCTGGACAGGCTCGAGGGCAATCAGGTACGCGTGCTCAACGACCTGTTGGAGGTGTACGGGTTCAACGTCACGTACCAGATGACCGAGGACCAACCGAGCCCCGACTCCTGCTCCGTCCAGCATTGCTCTTTCACCGGCAACTGCCTGGTGTCCGGCGATTACGCGTGAGTGTCCCTGTTTCCCTCCAAATATCAGGCAGCTAGCATCTCGCAGGTCGTTTGCCTCGAAAAAGGAAAGAGCTTAGGGGAGACCGCAGTAAAATGAGCTTTCTTAAGGAGCTATACCTAGTCAAGCGGCCGAAAGAGGCGAATGTTTCTGATTTTTTTTTTAAAAAGTGGATGCATATATTCTTACAGAACATTTTGCACTTAAAAGAGCAACATTTAAAGAACATTTGGTAATTTTTTCGTAGAAAAATATTTATGTTTATAATAAAGTAACAATCCACATCCAAGAAGCCTTTTTAAAATTTGGTTTTGCGGTGAGCACTGCCATTCGGAACCAGATTATCTAAAATAAAAAAAAATATCGTCTTCGCTATTTCTTTTCGAGTTCAATTTTAATATACTCTAACTTTATTTTAAGTATTGCTAATTGCCATTTATCAATAGTAATGTTTAAATTATATTATGAATCTATTTCCACACATTTTTATCGGAAGGGAACAATTTTATTCGACTTGAACCTTTTTTCGGCTCACTTTACCCCAGTCTCCCCTATTAGCGCGGATTAGCGTCGTTAACTCAGGACCACGCGGCACCGCTTCGTGACTCATGCACGAAACTCAGGGTCTCTGATGTATCTCGTACCATTAGAGCTTCGTAGAACCTGGTGAAACCCCTGTACGGACAAATAACGAGATCCCATTGCTCTCTGCCTTAGGTCCTTCTCCTGTGATTGCTTCGAGGGCTTCAGCGGCAGGAACTGCAACGCGGGACCCCTGTGCTTCGACGACCGACACGACCCTGTCTGCCAAAACGGAGGCACTTGCAAGTACGATCGATGGCAGTTGCCTAGCACGCTGCAATTATGTTATAGTCCCCTCTGCTACGTAGCTTATCGAAAGATGGATCGCTAAACTAATGTAGGTCGATCGTTAGGAGTCACCCTCGCGTCCCAGAACTCCGCAAAGCGGGAATACCAATCTTTACCCATCCCTTTACGAGGGGGAAAAGAGAAACGTCCAGGAATAACCCAGACGGAGCGCATCGGGAGCCGAGGATAATAAATTCGTTGAACCGTGTTGCAGGCAAATCGGAGCGGAAGCGATGAACTGCCACTGCAAGGACGGTTACGTCGGTCGTCGCTGCGAGACACATCTCCTGGACAGCGGAGATAGCGGTAACGTTCCACTCGATATCGATGTTACCGACCGGTGTGAACGTAACGCCGGTCGTAGATAGCTTCTCGATGAGTCACGATCGCGGCCGCCGTGAATCATACGGCTGGATCCAGCGGCGCTAGCGATAACATAAGGTCAACGTTTTGTTCGCAGAATGCGGAGCGGAGAGTTGCATAATGCAGTGCCCCTACGAGGAAGGCGAGCGGCAGCCTTGCGCCTGCAGGAACGGCACCAGGATCTACAACAGTGAGTCGGGCTTTCCTCGTTCGAGTTTCCTTGTCTCCCGGGGGCAATTAATCGAAAGGGGGAAAATTACAGATCGGTCGAGGTACGAGTGCAGGATCAAGCTGTCCAACGTGACGTCCTTGCGCACCGGCTCGGTCACGCAGCACGGCAGCCTGGAGGCTTACATCGGCAAACAGGTGAGTGGCGGCGAAGGAGGAGCATTTGGAAGTCGAACGAACCGATTGCTCCACGCAAGAAAGTGCGCATATAGCTGTGGATAAACGGCACGAGTTATTAATCAGCGAAATCTCGTAACTAAGATGACCAAGCGGTTTCGCTGAAAGCCCAGCAACAACGCCGTTTTGTGTATGTCGGGAGCGGAGCCTTGTGCGCGTGTCGTAAATAAAGCGTAGCGAAAAGATCTGTCGTCCCCGCCAGATATCGAGCGGAGCACACAATCGCGCGTTATCTTGCCTGTGTTTCGCAATCGCAGCGGCGTCTGGCTGCCATAAATCTGACCAGCGGATTGTTTACGACCGAGCACGCGCTGCCACGCGGTGAACAGACGTATCCTCGCTGTTATTCTACCCTTTCGACGCTATCGGCGCCTGTAAATGCTCGACGAGTTCGATCGGGGCTTTATGGGAGTGAAACAACTCTTTCACCTTTGTCAGACCATGTTACACTTTATTCTCCGCCCAAGAAACTCCCAAACATTGCATCTGTCGTAACCGTAATTCTCTTTTCGAATATTTTCCGGTAAAGTGTATTCCTTCAGCAGCTTCAGTCGTTGCTTCAAGTCCCTGGACAGGCAATGCCTCCTTGGGTCTCCCAAATAGATCCTCGACCCGTCTCCTCTCGCCCTTTCTATCCAAGGAATCAAACTGCCAGCGATTTCTTCGTCGTACAGCATGTCCCCGATAAGAATAACGTCAGTAGGTTCTCCAAGCGATCCGTGCAGAAGATTCTCACGTGACACCTCTAGATTCACGTGATTCAGCGCCGCATTCATTGAGATGGCTGTGCAGGCGACTGAAAGCACGTCGAGTGATCAGAATTCTTAGTTTCGAGTAGAGATGGGCAAAATTTTATTTATATAAAACTTTCGAATATCGAATAAAAGTTAACCCTCGTCAGGCGGCATAGGTACAATTGTACCTTTTGCGTTTTTAAATTGTTATAACTTTTTTCGGGAAGCCGTGGAGTGCTGAACTTTCGTGACATCCCTAAATTTTTGGTGTAGATCTTGTATAGACCAAATATCACAAAAATATCTCTACCCCCTTCCGAGATTGGCACAAATGCGCCCTCATATATTTTGTATAAAGATAATGCAAGAAAAAAATACGATTTTTTAACGATGTTATTTTATTATAAAAAAGGTAAAAAATTTAGAAATTTTATTATTCATTATTAAAGAAAATTTAGGATTTTTTAATGGATTTTCATTGAGACGAACACCTGAAAATCTTATAACTCTGAGAGGTGACTTCACCCCCTAAATATGAAAGCGGGCCGCTATAAACAAAACACGTATATCTTATTTTTCAGTCCTCCAAAACATATCCAAAATTCAAAGCAATCGAAGGCGGACACCTGGGATACTCTCCTTGTGAGTCGGGTAATTTTCTATCGACGAGGAAACTCCGCGTTCGCATTCCCCACCGTGCAGCCTCTCTGAGAGCACTTGGTCAACAATATCACGTTCCTACGACCCGTTCCGGTAAACAGTAACCGAGCCAGCCTCGCTCGAACCGATCCAAGTCGGTTACGAATCCGCGGGACGATCGCGTACCCGATAGAACCAGCGCAATCAGGACCGTCGCTAGAAACAATGACACTGGCTTTCCAATCGAGCCTTTTGTCCGCGATTGACGTACTGGTTACGCGCGATTATCCCGCGGACGCGTAATCGCGGGCCGTTGCGTAATCGCGCGAGTTAATTTCCATCGACGCTTTCCATTGATCTCTCCCGAACGAGGGGGAAGGAAAATTCGCGGCGTTTAATCTAATCTCGATCAATTTCCCTGAACAAGCTCCACCGATGGTGCCCGACACTACGCCGCGTTTGGAGCAGCGTCGATAAGATAACGCTGCCGGAAAATTCAGCCTTGTTATCGGCGCGAACGCGTGCCCCTCGACAATCGGTTGCGTAACGGGCGAGATTCCACCGCGGGGCCCGACGTATCACGGTGAAAGTGAACCCTTGGAGCCGCGGTATAATTCGGTGTTACTGGGTCGCTCGGTTTCCTAGCGTCGCCGAGGAATTCCGTCGCG
This sequence comes from Andrena cerasifolii, assembly GCF_050908995.1. Lineage (NCBI taxonomy): Eukaryota > Metazoa > Arthropoda > Insecta > Hymenoptera > Andrenidae > Andrena > Andrena cerasifolii. Next base: position 9,691,626 of record NC_135123.1, read on the forward strand.
GGAGTCCTTGACTCGCTTCTGCCTGCACGTGCGAACCGGCGCGCACAACTTCTCGAACGCCACGCGCTGTGGTCGCCGGGGAAAAGTAAACGCGAGCGCTCCTAAGAAAGGGAGCTCCGAGAACCCGACTCACCCCGAGGGGTCGAAAAAGGTCATTTATGCGCGCCTGCTAATCGCGAGCTTCAAACAGCTTTCCTCTGCGATAGAGTGCCGGGTGAAAGCCTGCCGAGATTGCAGATATTGTATAGTAGCGTTATCGTTTCTCCTCTGGCGGGGTAGTAAACAATACTATCGCGTACACCAATCGAATTAATCAGCGACGGACCTTTGATTACTCACTTTCATGTGGTAGACACTTTTCAGATGTTCTCGCGAAAGTATCTGGGGAAAGAGGGGTGTACCGCACCCCTCTTTCTCTATACAGACTGTCGATGTTGTTACCAACAAGTGGCTCCGCTTTTATCCATCCATCTTAATTTCAAACGAATCCCTCTAATTCTGCCGCCGCTGTTATCCACGCTGCGCGATAAGATCGACCTGAGAATTTATGCTGCACTCGTACGACCATTAACCACGTAACGTCGCTGCGTCAAGCGTTGGCGTTTTGCGCGTGAGATCGATTTCAGAATGCAGCCGACGTGGCCGGCAGAAGCGGAGGGCCTTTCACTGACGCACGAGCAACCGGCCCCGTCTTGTTCGTGCGTGTATCTCTCTGTGTGAAACGGGGAAAACCGCGGCGTCTGACCCACTTTACGGGCTTTCTTCGAATTCTACCACTCTCGGTGCAATTAGATACCGTCTCCGGACACCGCTATAAAGAAAAATGCTTCTCGATGCTACCGAATTCAATATTCCAAGTAATGCTGTCCCTAGAATTATCGCTGCTGAAACTAAAGCCTAGCTTCCTCGACTCTCTATCGCTCATTCAAGAATCCGTTTCGCGAGCTCTCTAGATACCTGCGCGTACAGGTGCGCGCTTGACGTCAACCCAGCTCCGAAAAGTCTTCCTTTTCATCCTGCTCGGTATTTCCACCGGTTCGTCCGGTTCCCCAGCTCGCTCCATCGAGCTCCAGGCGCAACGTACCCGGTTCTTTCCCGTTGCAATCGCTTCCCTTTCCAACCGGCCGGGTATCTCCGGGAAGTTCCACGCTCCGCGACCTTATCGCCGGGGGACAGGCGTGTTTAAGTACCCATGCACCGTGTCTGCCTCTATTTCCGACGATAATTGCAGTTCAGCGAAACTAAAGCGCACGAGGAAATGGAAAACGTGGTAGACTCGCAAATCTGTTTACGCGGTGGTCGCGGTTTGTACATAATAGCGCGGTAACTTCTATCCGACTTTCTTTCTGGGAAAAGTGCTGTTAAGTAGGCTGGTATTTGGGATGCCTATTATATAAGTATTTCATCGGCAATACGGTGAAAGAAGGTATATGCTTCTACAACCGATTGCTCTGTCCCTTCCATCTACGCTCACGCTTTATTAATCTCTCGTTACCCGCGCCCTATTTTATAACATGGTTACTAGGGTGGCTCTTATTTTCGACTTTTGAATTTTCTTCGGGGTTAAATTCCAAATAAATAAATAAAAATTTCGTGTAAAGTTTGAGCTCGATCGGATAACGGGAAAGGGTGGCCCTGGACCCTTAAACATTTAAATCATTATTTAACAGCTCCCGAAGTCGATTTTATATAATATCCTCCAAGTTATTGATTAAATAAAGAAATATGTCAAACAAAACTTGCAGATCCGGACAAGGAGCATAATTTATGTTGTATTACTTTTTCTCGTGCGACAAACGGTTTTCGAAAAAAGTCCTTTCCCGTTATCTGATCGAGCTCAAAATTTACATGGATTTTTTTTTGATTAGCTGGAACTATTCTGGAGGGTGCCCCGAAGAAGATATTGACAAAAATTTTTACCAAGAGTAAATAAGGGCCACCCTAATGGTTACCCACGTGTTGCACTTTTTACATCACGATTTTATCGTGTTATTTTGAAACTTTTACCCATTCTTCGTTTTATTTGGTATTCAAGAATACACACGACTTTCCTTTAAACATAATTCAGGACTGATCGGCGCAGAAGGCATAGCTAGAGGATTTGAAAAGGGTTCAAAAGCGATCGGTCGCTCTCACTGGTAGAAAAAAATAATATTTCACAACTGTTGTACTTTTTACAACAGCGCGGGTAAGGAAAGGTTAAACATCCCGCAAACCTTTGTCAATATCATTGGCAACGACCCTCTTAGCCCCCGCGAGTTTGGCAGCGATCGCAGCGGCCCCGCATCCAGACCCAACGTCCAAGACATTCATCTCTTTCCTCGAGGAAGAAAAGAGTTTCTCCCCTTCGTCCAGCAGGAATCTCCCGAGCGCCTGGCCACCTGGCCAATAAATGGCCCAGAAGGGATCGGAGAACACGTTCCTCGCCACCTCGTCCCTGTCCAGAACGCTTCGCGAGGGTTCGTGGTACAAAGTACAGTTAGGCGTCAAGAGAAACAGCTGGATCTCCGGTGTCATGTGCTCCCTCGTCGCCTCCGTGTGCCTCAGAATCGCTCGAACCACCTCCGGCTCCTCTCGATCGATCTCATGAATGGTCCGGTCGTTTCCCTGGCCGGTGGCACGTCTCGCCGAGTTCGCGGAAACGCCAACCCCGCAGAGGAATCTGCATAAACGTGACGCTCCTCCGGCCGCCATCCCGCAGCCTAAACAAAAGGCACGCTTCGCAAAAAACGGGAAACGGTCTAAATATAACGGCGTTCTCGGACCTGCTTATCTCTGCTACATTCCGCCGAATCACGAACCCGACCGTGCTCTTCTTCGACAAAAGAGCCCGATAACGCAGCTGCGAACTTCTCGGAACGATATCGCGGCTCGCGATCTTATAAGCGGATAAAGATAAACACCGATTCTTTATCGGCCGCGGCGGCCACGATAAGATTCCTCGTACGTTTAAGATTTCGACGATTTCGCGGACGAGCGCCTATAGTTCGATTGCAACAACCGCAAAGAGGATTACACCATACTTGTAATACAAGCTTCCAACCCATCCGTGAATTCGCCGTAAACGACCGACGCTGTCTTTAAGCTTCTCTCGCGGAAATATATATAAAGGAAGTGTCTAATCCCTAGACTGGACGTACTTCGAAAAACGATAGCCAGAATATTCAAGGGAAGCAGCGTATTGCTCGAGGGCTCTTCAAGGTCACTCCTGTGTCTCCTGTTGAACCTCCGCTTGTAAGGCTGAAGACCTCGAGGGGGCAATCGGATTCCAGGAAGAAAGCAACAAGGATGAGCCACATTCCAGTGTGAATACCTTCGGTTGCTCCTCGCGCGTCGCCAGATCTTCTTCAGTCACGAAGCTAGAAAGGGAAATGTCGGTCACGCCGGTTAATCCGAGAAGAGCAGAATTACCTACGCAATACCACCGGCGAGTCCCGTTCCTTCGTGCATAAAACGTGACATATTATAATGAGGTCTCGCAGCGCACGGTGGATCGTGCTCGCGGTGAACGGTCTGGGGATGATACAGTGACGATGGCGTGCGACTTCTATGGATATTTTTAGACGGCCAATTACCGAGAATCGTCCTTCCTCTCAAACGATTTCTCCAGCCTACTCTGCCCAAGGACCACGGGGATTCCCCTGCTCTGTGTAAAAACATCCACTGCCGTGCATAAATATACAACTAAAGCGACCAGGGTGGCTGACCCGTTCGCTGCCAACCGATTTTTTTTCCAAGGAAAGATAAGCGGCAGCTTCTCTTTCTGCTTCTAAATGCCACCACTCCGCCGTCAGGTTCTGGTAGAGTCGAGGATATGGTTATTGAAAATCCTTACGGGCGTCGATTATACAAGGAATTAACTTTCCAGCTTGCCGGAGTGAAAATAGACATGTTACGAGCGCGGAGCTCGTTACACGCGACGGATTTAATTATAATTCCCGGCGTTGTCCTTTGCGGAGACAGAAAGAAAACGGATCGGGGGAAGAGAGATGGGGCGAGGGAGCGAGATAGAAGCCTGTGCGGATATGTGCGTGCGTCGAGGGCGGAATATCGACCTTTCATAATTCCCGTAACAGACTGTGATTCCCGGGTAGATTTCCACCTGGGTTATTATCAGCGCGAGCCTGTCCAACTGCAAGGCTGATGAAACATAAGAGACGAGTCGCCGGTGTTTGCATCATGGCTCGGTACATACGCGCTTAGTTTCACCAGTCCACGGTTCACGACATCAGCTTGCTACTTTTACTGGCGCAAGAAAAATGCACCTCCAAGAATGTTCTCCTTCGATCGCCTTCAGCAATCATTTGATACTCGGACAATTCTTTTGATGCTTCCTAGAAAATGTGAAAGCGAAAAGAGATCAAAATCGTGGAAGCGCGCCAGTTAAAATATTAAAGTGGACACTGGACCTTGAAGAAGTATGGCCACTTGGATCTTGAAGAACTCGGGTCCCTACGTTCTTGACCTTGGTCCTGCGACGAAACGGGCACACTCGGCAGGCGAACCTCGGCCCAACGTCGGAAACTGCGAGAGCAAAGGCCGCCTCTATTCCTGCAAAGTCATTCTACCTATAAAGAAACGCAATTCCATTCCTCGTCTATCTCCGTCTCTCTTCCTTCCCCCGTTGCTTAACGAAGGATAATCTTTTACGACTCGTCTAGACGCCGATTCGACCAAGCAAACAATACCAGAAAGCGATGCCCCTGACCTGGACGTTACTCCAGTTTTTCTCCATTCAGGGCCTCTTTACACATGCAGCTAAATCGTTACTTATCATAGCGCTGTACTTCCCCGCTGATATTTCTCTCGGAATTGTACTCCCTCGATAACGGCGACGTGCAACGCGTTGCAATATCACCGGTTCGTCTTTCCTTCCTACATAGTAACACCAGGAATTCAATTATGTAATGCGCGCTCTCCGCGTGCATCTCGATTCAAAATTCTTGCCGCAGGTGTACAAAGTGACGGGGGAGAGAATTCGAGATTCAAATTTCTCCCGCGTCTCAACGCCACCACAGGCACGACCGCCCCATCGCCTTTGTAAAGCTACGACGAAAAGGTCGCGGGCGAGAATTCCCGCGAAGCTTTCGTCCTTCGCGCTGCTTCGTTTCCTGGTAAAGCCTCTGCGTTCGATCGTCGATAAAAAGCTCCGCGGTGTGTGCACAGCCCCGCGCCTCAGTTTATCTGGAATACCCCGAGTGGCTATAGAACATGGCCGGTGGTGGGAAGGGAGAGTATAAAAGCGGCGCGTGCCGGTGGTCGAGGTCATTCTTCGCTTGTGCCTTGCCAGACGAGCTGCGCCAGTCGTCGCAGCGATTCTACGCGATTTTCACGCGCAAGCCGTAATACAGTCGCGAGAGCCTCTCGTCGTTGCGTAAGCCTGCGCCTAAATCGAAAGCAGGCGTGAATTTAGTGAATCAGTGGACCGGGCGACGAAAGCGGTGTGCGTATTTCGCGTAATAAACTGGCCGTCAAAGCCGAGAAAATTCCCACGTTCAGTGAAGTGTGCAAACGAGGCGCGCCAGCCAGACGATCGCAGACTAACCAGCAACAGATACTCACGGATATGACACGCTGCCAGAGCCTGCAATCATACTCACCAGCTACGGTCACAGACAGGTAAGGATTCAATTTCGACACGCCGTCCCCCTGCTCGCGAGCACGTGATGCTTTCGTAACTTACGAATCGTAATAGCGAATTCGGTATCTCGCACTGACTCTGTGCCGGATGCCAGAAAATCAGTTGGATTGGTTGTTTCTGATAGAGACGAAGATAGCTCTGTAAGAATCAACCAATTCAAGTCATTTTCTGACATCAGCTCAGAGTCAGTGCGAGATACCGAATTCGCTATAAGACACTTCGCCACCGCCGCGATCCTATCGAAGCAATTTCGATCCTCGTATCTCGAATCGACTCTCCCCGTTCAAAAATTGGTAATTTCAGAGAATTAAAAAGAATTGAGTCTCGCTCTATTTCGATGAACTTCTGATAATCTCTTTGGTGTTAATCGCGTTACTCTGCACGTAGAAATTAATGAGAATTCACGGTCGTTCGCAGCACGCGCCTCTCCTACCGACTTTTTATTCCCGCCGTTGTAACACGAAGGATTCTCGAGAACTGATTTTTAAATTGATTTTCAGCGCAAAGCTGTCGTGGACCGAGCAAAAGGAACCCAGATGCCCAAAGAGAACGATAACGTGCGGCATGCTGCCCACGCTACGTGCACTGGCGTCTAGGCAATGCGACAGCATCCAAGGAACTACCTGCCTAGTTCCTGTCGACACAGAGATGGACTCTGCCAGCCATCTGCAGATGATCTTATTAGAGGCGTACTGTCGCGAGACGGGGATCAAAGTGTTGAGAGTTTCCAGGGAGAGGATAAGAGACCACTTGTGCCCCGACAGCGGCGATCTCTCCTGCGTGCTAATCTCCAATCACGATCCATATTTCCTCGATCTACCCGAGTGAATCTAGAACACTGTTCGCCCTTCAGGGATGAAATTATTCACGACTGGGTGCAGTCATACGATTACATACTTAGACGGGGCTCTAACTCTGCAATTCAGACCCACCGAAGGGGGAGTTTCCTGATCGATTTTCCGTTTACTTTGTACGGCTTATAACGAGCCATCGAGGAGCATGGACAATAGGGGATGGCGAATGCGTAGGGCTCCTGAGATCGGGCGGATGCTTTCGGTCCCAATAAGCATTCCTCCTACGAAGATGGTTGGAGGGATTATCCGATGCAAATAAATATGTTGGAGACGGACCGCTCACAATTGCCGTTGCGGTTTATATGTAACATATGTGCGTTCTTTTTGAACACGTATGAGCAACAATTATGCTGTAATTGTTGGATGTGGGAGAAATGAAGGAGAATGATTTTGTAATTGTTGAATGCGAAGCAATTGTCATATCTTAAAGACTATTTTGTAAAAATATATATATGTTAAACAAGACGATTACTAATTATTTACCTCTTGATATCTATAGTCCACTTGTCCCCCTAGTTTCCTCCTATAAATATCCAAAAAAATTGTCCTTCGCTTCTTTCTTGATCCATACATCTTCCTCACTCGTTTCGTACTTCTGCGTAGCTAACTAAATACTTAAGGACTTCTAACATCTCGTCCATGGAGGACTTACAAATCCTGAACGTGACGTGAGTAGGTACATTAAACAATAAAGAATTCAGTTACCCTTAAATGAAGCTGCAAGAGTGTATAGCGTAGTGAAAACATATCAATGAAAGTTGAATTAGAGTGAAGAACCTGATTATTCCGATGTTAATCGTGCAGGCCCACGTCAGAGATCACATTCCACTTTTTCGGGAACTCTGAAGACGGAGATAAGATTAGGGAATCCCTGAACAGACTGGTGCAGCGTAGAAGACTCAGCGAGATCTCCCTAGAGTCGACTCACTTCACATTCCAGCAAAAACCTGCCCTGAAATTGCAGGTACATTAAATTCCATTAAGCGCCTCTCCAAGCAATTCGCATTTACCCTGTGCTCATCATTTCCTCAGAGCCTGCGCCTGAATCAGGTAAACGAGCACGAAGTTCACTTGGGAGACCAGATTATCCTGTCCTGCGTTGCTCAGGGGAGTTACAGCATGAACTTCACCTGGTACAAGGACAACATGCTGGTGAACATGAGCAAGGCTACTAGGTAATTGAAAGTGTTCAATCTCTCGACATTGAGAATTTGCATCGGTGACAATGAAACTTCCATCGCTTCAGGGAGATCTGGTATAGGCATCTGCCGAACGATGGATCGGACCTCCACACGTCTCTCTTGACAATTGAGAAGGTCACTCTGCTCGACGCTGGACAGTATACCTGTCAGGTTGTCGATTGGGGTGTGCAGCAATGTAAGAGCACGTATATTGAAGTAAGGGACGAACCAGACGTGAAGGTGATGCCCATGAGCGCTACTATAGACAAGGTACTAGCGAAACTAATCACCCTAAAACTGTTTACCCTACTAACTTGCCTCTTTTCCCAGGGAAGCAATATACAGCTGACTTGCATGACACCCAACATGCCAAATATTGAAATAGGGTTCGGTTGGACGAAGAACAGGGCTTTGCTTAAGCTGGAACCTGGAAGCGAGGTCTGGGAGGACCTTTATCCTGCGGGGAGTATATTGAAGATTACAAATACACAGGTATACGAATCAATTACGGAGGAATTGACCTTGCGGCAAGAGGGGTGCAGCTCGAGATTTGAAAAATTCACCGAAAGTAGAAATAAAGTTTATCAACTCGGTAACTCCTACTTATTGCGTGAAAATATGTATTTTTCAATTAGTGTTCTCTTTTTAATTTTAAGTCAAAGCAATAATTTTATAAACGGTTTTTTTTTCTAATTTACTTGAAGTTGATAAAGATGGAGCTGCACCCTCCTTCCTGCAAGGTCCTCAATTGCTGCAGATCCTTTCGCTAAGGAATAGTCAAAACTCATCGTTTTATTATACACTTTAAGAAATCCGCGATATACACTTGCAACGTGTTGGACAAGTCCATGTCCGTCCGCGTGGAGATCGTGAATCGAACCCTGATCCCAATTTGCCTGAGGGAGAAATCATGTGGTCTGGATTGGCCAGACACCGGTCCAGGGTCAGAGGCGTTGCTGGAGTGCCCTCAACACTTCCTCGGCAAGAAAGTATCGCGGATGTGCTCGATGAAGGACGCCACCACGCCTGAATGGCAAACACCCGACTTCTCTTCCTGTTTTTACGAGCCACTCACCTCGCACTACAACAAGGTGCTTATCGTCTGCTGCAGATCCTTATATTTTATTAAAAACGCTGATCTTTGGTTTGAAACAAAACTGTCTTTCCTCTGCTCGTAGTTCAAGAGCCTAACGCTGGGCTACCAGAACACAACCGGCTCCGAGACCATCTTCGTCTTCTGGGAGATCCTCAGATCACGAGCGCTGCCCCTTTATCCAGGCGAAGGGGATCGTATCTTGAGTATTCTGTCAGAAATCGAGCGTTATCAGTACCACGTCGATCCCTTGGACCTGCACGCTTCGACGGAGGCTCTGATACGAATCGTCGGTCGAATACTGACCGATGAGAACTCGATTCTGAGCCAACAGGTAAGGAGAGCCTAACTCAAGGATCCAACAGATAAGAATGATAATTTCCCGATTCCCAGAAAGTATTGCTGCTCCTCCAAATTATTCAACGAAGCTTGACGCACTGGTCGAAGGTAGCAAGCCAGCCTTACAAGCACCTGTCTCTTGCCTCCTTAGTGGTGGACGTTCAAGAACTGCAACAGCACATCGGCGACAGCATCACGCACTCCCTTCAGATCCCAGCAGACGAATCCACGTAATTATCGCCTGCGTGTTGTTGCAGAGCATTCTTTCATGGAGCTAATTGTTTTCAGGTATCCAAGCTGGTACGAGGACAAAGTGACTGTACGCTTGTGGAAGAAACGGCAGCGGGGTGTGAAGTCTAACAGCACCCTCAACGGGATTGTGGTTGTTTATAAAAACGTGTCCCACTTTCTTCCAACCACCTACGTCATGGAACTAGAGTAAGCGACTGAAAGCCTCAGAATTCCTGGATTCTGAATTTCTCCACTAACTTGAATGCTTTGTTTCCGTAGCGACGGCACGGATCTTGAGTTCCGCGTCAATTCTCGCGTGATCACCGTGGCGGTGCCAGCGTTTAGCCTCGACAAGCACAACAAAATCTGGGCGGACTTGCAGATGAAGCACGTCCAGAACCAGTCGAACTCCTGGAACATCTCCTGCGGCTTCATGGACGGAACGGGTACCTGGGACCTGAACAGTTGCATCACCAATACCTTGCCAAGGGACGCCACAACTCACTGCTTGTGTCCTAATAGTGGGACCTTTGCGGTTTTTCTTACAGCACGCGCAGTGAGAGTAAGTCCATGTGCTATATCGCACCTAAACCCATGAATTAATGGAGTGTACCTTTCAGGTAGTGCTCGCAAAGAAAGAGCAAGCCACGCTCATAGTGATATTCGGTTGCGGTAGCTGTTTGGTGCAATGCCTCCTGTCTTCCCTGATCCTCGGCACCTTCTGGTGGAAGAATCGAAGCTGGCTGAACTTCCTGAAGCTACAATGCTGCAGTGCGCTGGTTGGGGCGATGGCCGTTTTCATCTACGCGGTGCACAACAACCTCCCGGAGGTAATTGGAACCTCTTGGTGTAATTTAATAAGCTAAAGGTGATCGCGACCACTTGATTGCTTCGTCTCAGAGTTCTTACGCGATCGTGGCGGTAGCTCTGGAGGCCTTCCTCCTCGTTGGAATGTCCGCGCCGATATCGGAAGCGCTGATCATCTATGCTGGGCTGACGCAAGTTCGAGCTAGTCAACACTTCCAGCCCACAGTGATTGCAGTCATTACTGGTTCGCACGAATATATTACAAGAAGTAGCATCTACCTCGCCCAGGGCTACTTGAGACTTTAATCTGATTCAGGTGTGCCAATCTTGGCTGTACTGGCCACCGAGCTCACCCACAAAAGCACCGGTTGGAGACATGAGTCCTGGTGGCTGATCTTCGGGAGTGGGGTCTACCATATATTCGTGACCTGCGCGACGATGATGTTCCTCCTGTTCGCTCTCTTGTACTTGGGGATTCTCCACAAGGCTCACGCCCTCGTCGAGGAGAACGTTATGAAAAAAGAGGCGATAGAAGCGAGGTAAAGCTCTACGAACTTAGACTCGTTAACCAGTTGGTCACTGGTCTAGAGCTTTTTTCTCTGCAGACTGCGAATGCTTCACCGAGCTGCCATCGTCATATGTGGCGTCATCGCCATGGAGGCCTCTTCCATCTTCTACATAAACTCCACCTCCATTATCTTCCACTACGTCTTCGCCTCCATTTCTTCCATACTGGTAAGCAATCGTCATCCGTTTACTACAGTATTTACCGACCGATCCTTGATGATTTACCTTTGCCAATACAGGGATTCGTCATGATAATGGTCTACATCGTGAACGGCGAGTTAGCAATCGTTGACTTGATTCTAAGGAAGCTAAAGTGGAAACGGGACACGGAGGAGGAGATCACGTCCGAGCCAATCAAAGGTATCGCATAAAGCAAAGCTTCTAATGGCCGTCATATCCAGATCTATCCCTCTTTTGCTAGTGTGCGCGAAGAGCGGCGCGGAGGTGGAGAACGACACGGCACCGCCTCCATCGTCTCTAACCATCGGAGAGTCATACTTGGAGGCTCGCGGGATCGCCGCTGGTAGCATAGACATGCGTGAATTCGTGAACGAAGCCTCCTCGTACTCAAAGCCTTCCGTCCCCGTAGCCGGCAGATTCCTGCCCGAGATACGCATCGACCACTCCGACAACATTAATCTCGAGAATTACAGTACGAGCCCGCGCAAATACCAAGAGACGATCGCGTTCGACGGCGTGTTCTCCGGTCGAGCACCCCATTGCGCGAGCGAGCCCTACAGCGCAAGCGAGTGCTGCAGCTTCCGCGAGTTTGGCAAATACCGCGAGCCGCAGGGACAGATTTTCGCGCCGCCGAACCCGCCAGAAGCCTCTGCGAAGGTCTTGTGCAACGCGGACGTGGAGTCCCGCTTGACTGGCATGCCAGACGTGACGTTAGCCGTGAAGAGCGACGTCGAGCTGCTGTCCGCGGCGGAGCTGAAGGCAATAGAGCACGTCAGCGTTATCCCGGACATAGCCAACACCGCCGAACGAAAGCAACCCGACGGAGAGGAGAAAGCGCCCGAGATAGTGATCACGAACTGCGAGGCAACCACCAGCGGTATGCTTGATCGCATCTCCCACGACCTCGACTATCTGCTGAACCGTACGCACTCCACGGACGGTACTTAATTCTCCCTAAGTGTACTGTTTGTATTTGGCAATTCAATCCAGTGTTCCATGAAATAAATACGAAATACTTTAAGAAGCTAGCACAAGTGCACGGGGTGCGATGGAAGGTACCGATTTCTTAAGAGACTCCCATTTGTCTCTACGAAAGGTTACTCTTTGTTTACTTCCGGCTGGCGAATGAATGTCAGGGGTAAGATGGTACTTGTTCGAGCGAATAAACCGACGGCTGTACTTTTTAAAGAGGAATGTTATTATCGTCGTCATTTTATAACGCTGTTCAACGTTTGTGTTCCGTCGCGTATAAAGAGTACTAGCGTTGTAAGAGTATTACAGTATGCTTGCAATGTGTTAAGCTATACGGTTCAGATGTATGTACAACTTCTCTTTGTTATACACAGGTATACAGACTCTTGTTAATCTCATTAAATGTTCTAAGACATCGATTATAAGGCTGTTTGTATAAGGGCGTTTCTCGCGACACTCCATCCGTAAGTGTTTTACATTGAAGACACCTCGTAACTTCTTCTTCGGCTATAAAGTCGCACAAATAAATTTTTTATAGGACACACCCCTTCGGATTTCTCTATTTCCATTGTAAGATCGCTGCCGGCGTGTGATAAGGCGGAGATGAGAGGAGGATCGTTTAGGGAGCGTAGGAGAAAACGAGCCTCAATGAACAAGAACAAATTTCAGGCAGTGGAATTCGGAGTTATAGTATTTATTTATCACTGTCATCGTACAGCCCTTTCATAATATCCACGATTCAGTCGTCGCACTTTTTTCCGCGTTTTATAATTTGAATTATAAAGCTATACATTCAATTTAGTTCCGATAATCTACTTACATACTTAAGATCGAAGTTTATGTTGATTGGTAATGGTAATTACCGCTAGTTATGGTTAGTCGTTTGCTTAGTGAAATGCGTCACTGAAATTTACTTTTACCGAGGTATGAAAGTTGGAGCATGTATCTCTTGGCCAAGCATGTGTTATAAATGCAAAAGACATAATAAGGTCGGTGTTAGTTTGTTAGCACTCGAATATACCTATATGACTAGTTTTCTGTGTCAACAGATTCTTCTTAAAAATATAAATTATTTACAAGGATTTCAGCTAATTTTATCGAGATTTAATAACCTTGGTTTAATCACATCAGTAATACCGAAGTATAGGGAGGGCCGTGGCTGCTTCTGACTACTACCAAGTACGTATATTTCAACGAGCATCGCGTTACATCCTTCGCACGAAAGAGAAAAGAAAAATCAGAAAAAGGAAAACGAAACCTGGTCTCTATCTCTCTCTCTTTTATTATCATTCTCGTGAACAAGAAAAATTAACGGGATGAGTTACAGCATATTTTTGAGTATTTAAAGAAAAGCGAGTACAGTGTGTGTTATCAATCCTCCTCGTACCCTAGCATTCCTCGCAATTGCTGTCGATCGAGCTAGGCTCCCCGCGCTTAACAACTAAATCCTTCTCTTTTTATTTGTCTCCAACACTGTCAATTTGTATGTACAAAATAAAATTTCTATGATACATCTCGTCACGCCGCGACGGGAGGTGGATTCAATCTTTATTTAAATTATTCAAACGAATTCAAAGCGTTCGCTAGTTAAATGCCCTTTATCTCAGAAACAGTAGTAGACCGATTCGTAGCAACTAGATGCAGTTCAATACTTGTTACACTCTATAATCAGCCGCGAAGATTAACCGAAACCGTAGAGCGCGTCCTTCGCTTTCAAATCAGAATCGACCAATTTGTAAATCCTAGCTTCCTAAACTACCTTACGGTTCGATAACGGAAAATAAACATCACCTCGTCATCGAGCGAGTGGAAATTTTACAACGGAGCACCGCGGACACAGCCGGTGAACAGAGAATAATCGTGCTCTCGGGGGGAGAAAAAAAAATCAATATTCGGTTATTATACTGCGTTTAGCATCTTTAGCCTAGCGGTTTAGCCACGGCACCCTTTTTCATCATATTTTTTTTGTATCTTTTCTCTGTTTTTCGTTTTACCTTTTAATCGTTTCTTTCTTTCCTGTTTACTTAAATATAAAAATACATAGCCAGTCTATACATAGAGCGTGCAAAGTGGCACAGTGAACTGAGTTACCAGATATCCTGGATGGTTAACTACCGCTCTCGATATTCGTCGGTGGTTCAGCTTCGTCGTGACTCTTGCTGGTCGCGTTACTCGACACGGATAGACCTGAGGTTTTTGGCAGCGGGTTAGTTACACTATCACTATTGGATGTTGTCGCGTTATACATAGATTTATCAAAGTGTTGCAAGCATGGAAACTCCGGACCAGGTAGCAGCAGCGTGGTCTGGGTGGGAAGATTAGTTAGCGACACCATTCCTGGCGTCATCATTTGCTTGTTAAAGCAACTCCTTAATGCCTCTTCGATTAAATTCGCTATTTTATCACGATCGTTCTGCAAGAAAGGACCGCCGGCCCGTCATAAACAGCTTGCCCTCGTGGATCATGAAAATGATTAGTCGAATCACAGATAGAATATTTACCTCGTTAATGAACCCGAAATGTACAAGCTCCTGCGCGAGAAGCATCGAAGTGTCTACTTGGCTCACCGGACACGTCAATTGCCTATTCATTTTGTCATCCATTCGTAACAATATTGTCATCTATAAAATACACCATCGTGAACAAACGAAACAAGGTTTTGCCCGATTTTCATAGCTAACTCTCGCATTGCTTTTTGGGTCACTCACTAGTAATTCACAACTCTCTTCTCTAGGCTTAACGTTACACATCATATTAACTACTCGTCGTGACTCCACGTCCACTGGCTCGGGGGTAACCGATTTCACCGACTCGGTCACCTCGGGCGATATCGCCCGGGGCCGAGCGGGCGGCGGCAACTTCGCCATAAACGCTGTCAGAGGATATATCCCATATCTGTCGACAGAGGGGAAAGATCGGTATCGCTGACGGCGCGACTCCCTTTCTCGTATACTCACTTCACGTCTTCCACAAACTTCTCTAGCTTCTCCGTCACCGGGATGTCGCTTAATCGGATCTGCTGCGGCGGTCGGTCTTGATACTTTATTTCGGCCACTACGGTGTCCGGCCCGTATAGCCTTTGCAGCACCTCGTCTGTTATCGTTTCTGAAATGTTCGCTGGAAAAGAGGCAAAAGGTGTCAGCAACTTTTAAGCAACCAGCTGAAAGAAAAAAAAATAATAAGAGAAGCTAGTTTGGCGAACTTACTGGCTGAATTGACCAAAGCATGGGCTGCGAGTAGTTTCAATGAGTGCACTTCGAACAGAACTGGGTGGAAGAGAAGTTCCCTTGCGCTAGGTCTACTAAGAGGGTCTACGTGAAGACATTTCCGAATGAAGTCTTTCTGCTGGGTATCGTCCAAAGATTCTATCGTCTTCCCAACATTCTCTTCTGTCACAGTTGTACCACTATCACCGTTCCCTTGGATTTCTAATGCAGCCATTTCCAGGGCACACATCCCGAACGAATAAATATCAATGGCAGGGGTTACGGAATCTAAGGGAAGAGAGTAAAGCAAATTTTAATCGTACGATATTGAAACGATCAGGTGTGCGACATCTCAGCTCACTCACTTCCATATTCAGGTGCTACGAAATGCATGTTCTTCATGTTCGCTCTACAAGTTTTAACATGATGGTGGATCGCATCTGGAGCCACTGCAATTAGAAAAAAAGGGAATATCATTGCTTTCGTGAACTGTGCCCCAAGTATACGTACACGTAAATGATACAATTGTATGAAAGTATTCGACAAAGCGATGCGTTAGAAAACATTCTTCGCGAGGCAGCAGGGATTCTTTGAATCTCTCTCTCTCAAGAATAAAACGCAAGTAGAGAAGCTACGAGAGATGAGCGCTCCTCCTCGGGAATACCCGCCACCTCTGCCGTAACAAGTGAATCGGTAAACCGCTAGAAAAATTGTGTTGTAACTGAAAAGTATATCCTAAGAGTAACTTGAGCCCTTACATGGTTAATAATTTTCGCATGTACATATATACGTACGAAAGTGCCCCTGGCAAGGGAAAACACAATTTTTAGAATGCAAATAATCTGCTCCGAAAAGCTTGCTCCCGATCATGTTCACATTTTGGAGAGGCACTTTCATCGAGTGTGGTGAAATTTTTAGCGGGGAACAGGATCCAAGGAGTTCTTTTTATTGGTAATCGAGGATACAAAAAAAAAAGGAGGAGAATAAGAAGAGTATTAGAGTACAATGAAAATGCGTGCGCTGGGTGGCTGAGAAGGACAAAGAGGCATACAGACACTTCGCCCTTCTTCGTTATAATTCATTAAGTCGGGGGGGGGGGGGGGGGGGGGGGAGGAGGATGAATAGTGCAATGTAATGGCACTAATATGGTATTAAAATTAAATAAACATTAATATATCGTATTAACAGAGGACCAGTCTACCGGTAATTAAGATATAGATAAATGTATACATACATAAATGGGAATGTTTACCTCATTACGCCTAAATTACTTAGCTGGCAATAGTCGTTGATTATCTGCCAAATGTATTTTCCTCAAATTCACCAACTCATCATTTCACAATTTACACCGACCGACGCAGCGCCGAGATGATCGCCTGACTCAATCCTCCGGGCTGGCGAGAAGTACCATTTTTGTACCTCCTCTCTCTTCGAAGACTTTGCTGTGTTTTTTTCATTATCTAGATTAGCCTATCTGCTACAATTAAAAATGAGGACTCAAGTTACTCCTAATATGTAAAAGCAGCTTGTACACAATCTTTCTAACAGATTTATCTTACTAATTGACAGGTACGAGAGGGGGGGATAAAGAGAGTGCAGAGCAATGTAAAGAACGCAATAACAACGATTATATATAGGGATGGTTCTGAATCGATCGATCTGATTGAAGCGAAGTGCTAGAGGCACACCGAGTCTTCGGCAGAGTTATCAGGGATATATGGTGGAGATCGTATATGTATACCATTAGATCTTAGTTCAAAGAAGGCATTATATCATGGAGTAAAAGTTTCTTGGCAAACGTAACTGAATCACGCCCTCCTTCAAACATTACGATCTTTTGTAACATTCTCGTCCGAGTACTGTGTACACGGTGTTTAGTCTAATATTAGATAATACGCGTTATATTATCTGTCGGGCGGAGATTAAACGGGTAATTGTATAAAACTTATTTATTACTGTCGATTGGCTTATCGTACAAGGGCCGAAGAGGCAATCACAGTAATAGCAATATACGTACTTTGCTTGTACCCCATTGTAAGAACAAAATAAATACCAGTTAGGTCGGCAGTTGTTACTTTAACTTCGCCAGCCGGCCGATTAATAATCCTATATTGTGATTTTTTTTTTCTATACTTTTTTTCTTCCATGAAACATTATGAGAAACAAAACTATTAGCCTCTCATAGTCCTGTGAATAAAAAAAGGGAAGCGCCTTGCAAACTCCTATTCCAACGTATGCTAAATAATTTCATTTAGGGATAAATTGCTCTCTTGGATACCTACGAGCAGCTACGTATCTGATACTTGTTAGCAGAATGTCTCGGTATACAAAGTACAGATACGATTGAGACTGTACCGTTTTGCGGGGACATAGAATGCCCCGTGAAATGAAAGGTTCTTCGGATTTTGCCACGAAAGTACTTACCTGAGCCAATTTTTACAAGCCCATTATGCTGAATAAATATAGTGTCGCAAGTGAGATTTCCGTGAATAATGGGAGGTGAACAGGAATGCAAATAACTGAAACAATTTCAAAGAACTTAGCACCGTCGGAATGTGACCCGATTATAATCAATGCGAGCAGTCGTGTTACCTCAATGCAGATAGTATTTGGGTGCACCAACGTTTCCATGCTTGCAGGGGCAATTTTTTCACATTACGCTTTGTTCGTTTTAGGAACTGTTTCAACGATCCAGAGGACATGTACTCAGTTATAAATATAACCTGGCGAAGGATAAAGAAACGTGGTAAGTAACATAGCAGCTTTCTAATTCAAAGCTAGAGCCAGAAATTCATTCGATAACTCACTCGAGGTTTATCATTGTGAGTGTCCGTCCAATACCTATGAAATTTAACAATATTGGGGTGTTCCAACTGCGTAAGATTCTCGAATACGAGCTGTATCTTTTCCTCCTGTGCTTTGAAGTTTTTCCTCTCAGAGAATTGCACTTCGTTCCAAACAACTTCCACACCTTCCTCTGTATCCATCGCCAGGTAGGCGCAGTCGATCCCCGGTACATCGCGTTGCTCCACCTAAGTAACAAATACAGTTCATACAGACGCTTTACTTTATTTAAACAGTTAACAGTCGTTCGCAAAGTTTAGATCGATGCTACGGAATGCAGAAAGTTAGTCTATTTATATCTACAATTTACAAGTGTATACATTGTTTATTTACAATATACAGAAGCTGCACAGAACGAAAGTAAAACCAGGCTATTAATACATTTTAAGGATCTATACATGGCATGACAGAATATATATTATTCCAATCATCCATTTTAGAGATACTTAAAGCACAGCTCGAACAATTCCATGCCTATTTGCCATTACATGAATGTGACCTTGCGAGGAATTTAAGGAGGGGAGTTAATTCAGAGTAGAGATTGTCATAGGTATTCGTGACAACGCGCTACGTTGAAGTAATGCACAGGGTCCAGTGTTTATATCCGTTTCTATTATTCTATCCAGATACTCGCAAGCACAGAGTACTACTGATTAAAAAAAAAAATCAGAAGAGATAGCCTATTTTCTTTTAAATAGACATACCTCCATTTCAGTGACTTCGTTCTCGCCGCCTCTGGCCGCTCCAAAGGTAGAGCCTTCGGCTAACGTGGACTTGGAACCTACATATACCTAACATAAAATAATATGTTATTGTACAACAAAATAGACACGCGTCGCTCCTCCATCTAAGAAACTTTGACGCTCTAGCTCTGAAATAAAGGACGAACGAAACTTTAATAGACGATAATGTATCTTAGGCATTATACAACTTAATCTCCATTCTTCTCAAATAGCGCAAAGTAACAGAGAAACATGTTAGAGTACAACAGCCTTGTGTTAATGCGAGTAGTCGACGGCCCACCTATGCCAGATTATTTTTAGGACGAAATATTAAAGAGATCGCCGCCGGTAAAAGCTCGGTGCCAAGAAATAGCTGAAGATTTATCTACAGATATTGCGCATTTCAAAGCATTTAATGCTGTACGTGAAAGTTCATTCTACGAGTATACTTAATATACTCGTATATGAACATTATCAAGTAGAAAGTAATCTATATAATTCTCATATACATATGTATATCCAATTTTCCCCGCAACCTCTGCAATGGACCATTCTCAGCAACGACCTTCTTTACTGAAAAGAACCACAACCATCCAGATCCCAAACATTTAAGACCATCGTCTCCTCTTCGCACCAAGCTCCAGCAACCTACCAAACCGTGCTCTCCTTCGACGAGATGCCTCGGGGAGAGACAGACAATCCCCAGAGGACCGTCCCTCGCCCGGAAGCAACGTGATACGCATAGAGCGCTTGAAACTATACAGAACCTACGCGAACCGGGCGGACTGCGAGGTATGCACAGGTACGATAGTTTGACGTACGGCGAGCAGGTAAGAGGGAGGAAGAAGAGGCGAAGCAAGAGGACGTACCTCTTCCCGGCGTTTGAGCCACCGCCCGCAGGGGCTCTCCTCCAGGATTTCACTCTCATCCTCGGAATCTTCACCACTTTCCCGCGGTGACTTGTGCTCTGGGTCCGTGCTGGAGCGACTCCCGGGCATCACACACGCGATTAGTTGAAGGAGCAGCACCGAACAGAGCGCAACGCGGCCAGACTCATCGGTGGTAATTCCTCGAAGTGGTTGTTGTCCCTCAATGTTGCATCTGTGGGCCGCGAGCAAGCACCGCTGGCGAATACAGGCGGAGGTGCGCGCGGACGCGTCAACGGCGGACAGTCGGCCGTCGGGTGAACGTCGGCGGGAGGAGGCGGCCTGGGCAGCCAGCAACAGTAGCAGCGGCAGCAGCAGCACTCACCAGTGACACATGCAGCGACAACCCGAGTCGCAGGAAACCCGAGCTGCGATATTTCTGATGTTACGCGGTCACGCGTGCGGATCTGGGCTTTTCAGTCTCCCTCAGGGCTTGGCCGGTGTACCGGACATCGCGCGGGCCGCTCTCAGATCACACTGTCAAAATAAAACCTCTGTTATGAGCGAAATAGCTTCGATGTGACACACACTCTGGTATTCATTTTCGCTCTGTCTTCGGTCACGTTCGCCCAGTATGGCGATCACCGTGTACCGCACCCTTTTCGGCTCGAGCGCCACGACACCTCCCGGAGCTCAGCCCGAACCGCTACCTCGGCAGCCGTCGGACCTCGTACCTCGCCGGCGTACGCGCGAACTATCTGCGTGGCGCGAAAACGAAACCAATCTGTGTCGCCGCGTGTCGTTCGTGGTTATTCGCGATAGTGGGGGCGCACTTGGGGGGCCACGCGGTACGAACTGGAATTTTGGTTGGGTTTAGGGTTACGAGACGCTTGTTTTTAAGTTCGATATCTTAATTATCGTAAATGAATGAGTCGCTTAAACGCGAGATTGGAGGCTGAAATGTATTATATTCGGGGGCTGTGCTGAGAGGTGTCCCGCGCGACGAACCGCGGACGCATACGTACGCGTATCGACTGCGTGTTATTTGTTGTTGATTCAATAGTTGATTCTATTCGTGACACGCTTGGTTACCGTCAACACGATGACGTCTATAAAAACACTGCCTTTGTTGGAGGGCACGAAGCTGATCGTCCTTGACGAAGGTGTGGTAACGTTACGCTCGCGGAATGTGGGGCAGGGGCGAATGTTATTTAACGTTAGAAATAAGGACGGTATTTGAGCGTATGATAATGGATAATGTATTTCAGGAGTAGACGCGATATTCGCGAGACAGTTAATTGCCGGATGGATACAAATGTGGAAGGTCGAGGTACCTAGTCGTACATTCGATTTGTTATCCTTCTCCGATCCAAAGTCTGTGTACCAAAACGAGCCCGAACCCTTCTTGTCAAGTAACGTGACTATCTCGGATTACTACACGGTTGACATAAACACGATCGATATAAATGCCATTCGAGAGAAGGACTTTGACACTCTCGAGCATATTCTAAAAGTTACGAAAGTAAAGTCCACAGTCATCGTCGACTGCTTGACCTCGTTGATCCTATTCGTCGGTCTCTCGAAAGCTTTGTGGTTCTTAGAGAAACTGAGCAGACAGGTGCCACAGTTGATCTGCGTTTACAGAAGAGACTTTGCGGAGAATAAAATACAGTGCATAGAGACGTTAGGGAGTACGTATGTGAAAATAGAGCAGTTTTTGGGAGCAAGGAAGAGTAATAATTTTAATTACACAGTCGAGTTTGTGCATCGTAAAGTGGGAGGTTCAATTTTGAGGCAACGTGAACTGGTCACTCAGGATAGCACGTCTTACGAGCTTCAGTCAGAGAAAATTGAAACGCAAAGCAGAAAGCCAAATTCGGTGTGCGAAGTTCACAAACAAAAGATCGTGTCTTCGTTCAGGATAGAAATGAATGAAAGCGAAATGAAGCAGAGGCAAGAAATTGTGCTACCATACACGATTAACGCAAACGGAACTAACACATCTAAGATTCATTATCAACCGGAGGACGTAGATGATATAGATGAGGAGGATCCGGACGATGATCTATGTTTTTAATTTTCAGATTTATTAAGGAAGGATTTGTGGTCTGGCGATGTGGGATATTAAATCACTACTCGAATGCATTTATATTCGTAATGTTGTCTTAGGCAAAATTAATCTGTATTTATTGAAGTTCGTGTAGGAATATATATTTCTTTACCACAGTAAAATCACCGAATACAAAGTTTGTTCGTAGAACGTTTAACACATACGAATTTAATGCACTGTTCCTGAAAATGATAATAATAGCGGAAAATTATCTCTCGATGTTAAACCAGCGATTAAGTCTAATACAACACTGTAAAAAACAGTAGAGACGTCCTAAAATAGCTATTCTCGCAAAGAAAGTTCAATACTGTGCACAATACTAGCCTTGAAAATTAGTATTAACATTAAACGCTAATATTCATCTTTGGCATTTGCTGAATTCTCACTATATCGAGTTCTTCCGAGACTTCTGCTTGTATAATAAAATATATGTGTCGGCATACAATTATCGTAGGTGACAAGGGAAAGCACAGCCACGAGCATGGAAGTCTCCTCGCAAGAGATTCCAAACGAGTAAATAATTTCATAGCTAACATTGTCAGAATAAATTATATGTACATAGAAATCTATTATGACGTGTAAACTTTGAAAGAGAAATTTGCTACCTTAGAAAAATAATTGTTTCGCTTCGATCCTAACTGCGATGTTCCACTTCGTAACATCGTAGACAATAAATAACATTTAAAAAGTTCATAAAAACAGAGAAAAAGCTATAAAAACGATCCTTAACTTTATGGAAATTTGTTGGACGCACGCATTCGTTAGGCGTTGAAAGTGTAAAGTATACTTTGATCGAGGAAATGTTGAGTGCCGTCAATGTGCTGTAACACTCTACTTTCTAACAAGCTACGACCATATCTAACTGCTTCGTCCCTAGTTCGCGCGACGTTAGATTCGAGTAGCCAATCAACTAAATCAGTTCCAGTGAAAGCTCCTTTGTATACCCTTAACAAGCGCCTGCGGCAAATGGCTATACGAGCGCGGCATTCGTCTAAGTGGCAACGATTAAATTGATCCCGAATAGCCTTCACTTCTAGGCTCAACTCTTCTTCGGGGGGAAGCTGCAATTCTTTACCTGCAAACAGTAAACGGATGTCAGGCGATATTAAATCTTTAGGGAATCGGAAGAACATGTAAAGCCGGGAATCCACCGGAAAGCTATGCTATGCGATGCAATGTTTTAAGGTAGCTTTTGATGGAAACTGTTCCATAAGAATGTATCGAAGCTAATTTTTTTAAAACGTAGCATGGCATAGCTTAGCTTCCCGGTGGATTCCCGGCTTAAAGAGTGATTTTACCGGCGCGCCATTCGCGGCAGACTTTTCGCAACCAGCATCCTAGCTTCCCGAGACCAGGATCCAAGCCAAAGATAGCAAATGCGATTAACGACTGGCCAAAGTTTAGAGCAACGTCCAAGAATGCCAGTTCCGCGTAAACCCCAGTCAATTGCTCCATAAATAGTGTTCCAATTGATATAGATAAGCCCTGCGTTGTATAATATTGATTAATTCGTGACTTGGCAATATCTTCTGGGTTGGTAAATGCGCAGAACGCTAGCGGAAAATTTCTGTCGGTCACTCACAATGAACATAGAGCAGAGAAGTAGAATAAGGAACACGAGATGTCTAAGCGTTTGCGGATCATCCGCCGCGTTCCTCTCGTTATCTGCGTACAGATCGCAGTCGTCAATCTCGTTATCGGTGCTTCTGCACACTCCGTTCGGACAATCATCCGAATATTCGCAGCCGATACTGTAAACGACGGCTAACATTTTTAAGGATACAGTTGCGGTATCTGCTAATTCTTCATGCGATTCACTTACATCGGTGTACGAGAGGTAGGGGAAACCAGGTCCTCGACATCTACCACGCGTCGTTCGACCCTGTCATCGGCAGGATTCTCCGCGTTATCAGTTAAATTATTATAAGATGAGGACATACGTCGACGCTGGTATCTCTGTTGCAAGACCAAACAACCCAGTGTCACTGCAAAACATATACAATATGAGGAAACTTCTGTAGCATATTAATCTCGCGTGTACACATTGCGAACTTACCGATAAAACAAAATATCAACACAAAAGTAGAAGTCGCAGCTTCGCTTCTACCGAGCTGGAAGTTTGGATTGGCGAAATCAAGGTCAGACTCCTTTGGAGCTATTGTGCAGCATAGTATTATCGCTATTAAAAGTGGAACTCTGTAAATGCATAATTTGTTATTATTCCATCGTGTTAATTGAATGGCGGAGTATTGTTTCTTATCATACCCCCATCCAACAGGAAAGAACCACTGCTGCATACTCTTGACAAAGTTCACGGAGCGGGAGCTTAAATACAACAAAGTAGCTGCTATTGCCATCGTCCACATGCGACTTGCGTACACTCCCGTGGTGATTAAAATAAACTGGATATACCTGTAGTGAATAGCAGTTAAAGTAACACAAGAAGCGAATGAAAGGGATAGCAGAAAGTAGCACCTATTACCATAATATTGATCTAGTGTTGTGTGACTCGAGTTTGGTCCAAATAATCACACCCACGGCTGTGGCTAACTGAAACCGCATTTACCGCGTAAGAATCTGAACTGCGTTCTACGCAAGCTACTCATTAAAACGAGCCAATACGCACCTGTGCGATTATAATGCATAATGTACACCGGTGAGTGACACATTTGTATTTCTTTCTCCCCAATCCAACGAAACAGATAATCAGCCACACGCAAACTGCCGTCGAAGCGATACTCACATCGAAGGAAAAGACATTTAGCTGGTGCGTGTAATTCGTTGGGGTAATTCCAGCAGAAACTGCATTGATTAATTTTGCTGACACAAACATAAGTGGAGCAGATAAGAATGTACAGGCAACCATCGCTGACGCAATTAAGTCGATTTCAAGGTTGTATCGCAGTGTGAAAATGAACAAGGCTGGCGCTGTTGGAATAGTACCATACAGGAACCCATATGTACTCAAATCTTGTGTGTCCGTGGCATTCTCTCCAGCGTTTAAGAGAATAATAGACTCTCTTATTACCAATGGAAGCACGAATAGTTTGACGGATATCAATATGCCTGGTATAACAAGGGCCGTGCCCTTCAATTTGTGCACCTTTCCAACCATCATTAAGCCTAGCAGAAAGAGGGCACTGGCCGAGAACGCGTTCCCAAATACCTCTAGGACAGTAGCAAGCACATTCGGTACTATGTGACTGAAAACTAGGTTCCCCACGATACCGAGCAAGGTCATAAAAAGCACTGGGTTTAATGCGATTCCTTTTATGATGGAGTAAACCATATTTCCGTAGCTCCTATGATTCTCAGTACTACGTTTGCCGATCTCTAATAGCACAAAGCCAATCGGATTTAGAATCGCCAGCGATATAGGTGCCATTAAATACAGATATGCAGCGTACTCGGGGTGCGTTTTTCCATACAACGCGTCAACTGTAAATGTACATCGTTAAATGTAATGCGGTTTTGAATGTTAACACAGAGAATGGTTTCTTCTCTACGTACTCATAGGGTATCCAATGGCGAAGTCGTTGCTCTGAGTAGTGAATATAGCGAACAGCGCGGCGCAACCTGGATTAGACTGTTTCTTAATGACTAGAGATACGCCTAGCACGACAAAGAACACGCAACTTTTAGCTAGCAAGACAGCGAGTAGGAATTTCCAGTTCACTAGAGTGAAGTCGAGCTTAGCTAGGGACATGAAGATTAAAGAAGGCAGAGCAAATGTTCCCACAAAGGTATTCAGACCATTTGCTTCTGTCTTTGTGATGACATTGAACCTTCCCGCGATGTACCTGAAATGCAGATTGTTCTGAACTCGTACCATGAGAATTAACCCAGCGTTGGTCAGGTGGGATCTCACAGAGTGTTAGTTTGTTCATTATATAAGCTATTTAGGAATTATACTTTTGTTGAAAATTAAAGATATTTAATTAGTTAAGTATTTTTGGGTATTAAGAATTTAATTAAAGATATGGATTTCTATAATACGCTAAATTAATTGCGGGGCCTGTGGGACCCCACCTTACTACTCTTGTTACATTTCCCCATGTTACCAACGCCGAGTTAAAGTCCCGAACAGTCGTAGAAGCCTTACCCGCATAATATAATAGCGAAGCACTGCGTCAGTGCGAGATACAAGTTATCCATAGGTTCGACTTCCATCGCTACGAGATGCGTCTCTCCCGAGAGAGGCATGATTAACAATATCCTTTAATTCCTGGAAACGTAAAACAGCACGTGTACTACCGAGGTGTCCACTTACGGTGTAATCCGAGTTAGAACCCTATTCATTACTTCTCTAGGATGTGTATACAATTATATAATTGTTCAGAGCATACACATCGTCATCTTTCTAATACAATGTCCTTGTCGCCCCAATATGGACGTTTGTACGGAACATCGTACGACGTTGACTTCATGTCAACTTCATCCTCGATAGAATCGACTTCCCTGCTTTCGTGTGGCCTGCAATTTGAAGAAGTGAAGCGTGTCGTTTAGTGAGACAGCTGGCATATGTTTCCGTTAAATAAATTACGCTCCTGGACATTAAAATGTAGCGATAAGTGCGTCATTGTCAGTCGTCAAGGGGTTACGTGCACAATTAGTTTCCAGCATGACGATAAACATTGTGCAACGCGCGCGCGAGTACTTTCACTTATCGCCGAGTACCGCAGAAGTGACAAACATGCTGACGTGTGTCGCGTCTTCTGCTCGCGATTGAAATCGAGAAAAGTACGCAGCGAGAAATTACCAATGTTCCGGTCGCAGGGACCGCGAAGGATATCGGTATCGATTACTTCCCGGCAAATCCCTTAAACAAGCTCATATCGACGAAACAGCCGCGATACACTGCACGCGTTACGTGTGCAGGAAATTTTCAATCTCAACCAGATGCTTGCGAATATCGATAATCCTCGGCAGAGTCACGGGATTGGTCCGTTCCAGTCACATGCCGCGGAACGAGACATCGCACTTGCTTCACGGAAATGCGATAACTTCGAATCCCACGGTGAAAGATATAAAATATTAAATTCGTCGCACGGAAAAATAGATATTTAATAACCCCGGGTATATTTTAGCTTCTTTTAGACTCGGCCTGTTCAATGGCTATTCAAATCGATGGTCGATGCATAGATTTTCAAATATGAATTCGATCAATTGAAATTTGTTTGCGCGAGTATCGAGAAACATGAGCCCATTAACTCGACCGCAAGGTCACGTTTAGTTTACATAAACATGGAAGAGTCCGCGATACGTATCATATTCCATCTAATCAATAAAAAAACTGAAGTACTCGCGTTTCTCCTACTGTTGCATATACGCGTATGCCGCAATTGTTGCACCTTGTTGGTCTAGAAAATTTTACTGCGCATGGGACATCGATAAGATCGCGATTCTGTGAAAAAGAGCTGTCGACGCGACAAAAGAATCGCTCTCGCGTCAATGCGGAGGTAAAGTTAATAAGTCGCAACAGTGTAAGATGTCATCTTAAAGATGATTGATGATAGGTTATCGTTAATGACGAAATCTATCGGCAAATTACTCTCGCGGTAAACTTTGTACTCGCGCAAAAGGAATAACAAATATTTTTCACGGAAACAAATGTTTACAGATCTGTTAACGTCCGTTTAATAAAAGGTGGAAAATTATCGCTTCCTGCGTTCACGTATCGATCGATGATCTTGAAAATTATCGCTTCCTGCGTATCGACCGAGGGTCTTGAAAAATATCGCCTGCATCGATAAATCATATCTCTCGATATATCTCAATCTTTCTCTCGGTATATCTCAATCTTTCTCTCGGTATATCTCAATC
Source organism: Andrena cerasifolii (assembly GCF_050908995.1). NCBI lineage: Eukaryota > Metazoa > Arthropoda > Insecta > Hymenoptera > Andrenidae > Andrena > Andrena cerasifolii. The sequence goes on from NC_135123.1 coordinate 9,719,062, forward strand.
TTTCTCTAGATAACGATTAATCTAACAAGTTTCTCAAGAAATTTAATTAATAAAGCCATTCCAAGGCCAGTGTTAACCTACAACTGCGCACGGCATTCGCACGCATACGTCTGTGTGTGTTTACACGAACGCGTTGCGCGACAGTGTAATATATGTATAGCGACTGATACAATATATCTACGCCATTGACCTCCATGAATCATAAGTTATTGCACCTTGCGCAACTGTGCAAAGAGAAACGTTCTCGACAAACACTTTTCAATCGATCTACCTTTTGATCGCTGTCGACTCTAAGGTTAACGGAAATTCCTCGAGAGAATTACACGAAGTATTGGCCTTCCAGAATGCGTCACGTACAGAATCATTCTATTACGAGCTTCTTTTCCCCGTCACGGGGATTCAAGGAAACCAATGATTCATTGATAACGCGAAAACTGCTGGAGCGCATTTACTTTGTGTCTTACCACCTTGTATATGTCAAAGTAACGAGCAAGTCTACTCGATTTTATCATCACTGGCTATTTAAACCGACGTTGGCCAAATTCTGTTAATTACTGTTGGTTTACATCCAACTTGCCCGAATAAATATTATTGCGTCGTAAGTCCGTTCTAATCGGAGCACGTATCGTATCACATTATTATCACGTGGCTGATAGCCAGACGGTATTTAACGTATTGCTGTGCTAATCCATGCACGCGCGCGCGCGTTGTGAGTAGATACCAACAACAACGTGACTGTCTCAAGTTTACCCGTGACGTCACTGATTCACTTTACAATCGCTCGCCTCGCGATTGTATGTGTCAGGATAAAGAATACTATGTACTCGTAAAAGGAGTTTGAACCCTAATTAATGCACCCAGGCTTCCCTCGGAAATCCTGCTAATCACGTTAGTGTTCCAGGAACACGTGGTCATTAGACGTCGTCACGTGATCCTGGCGATGCTAAGCCCAGCTGTCGGAAGGCTTCGATAGTCGAACAGCTGGGAAACGGTACAATTTCTAGAGGCGCGATTGCCTTCGACCAATCGCGTCCCACACGAGCATGCCTCCGCATGCATTTCAATCTTGCATCATATTACGCGACCGTTTTCCATCCTAGAGCGTTCATTAAAGCCTAACGATTTCCGCTCCGCGCAGCATTCTAATGGCGTGTTTACGAAAACGGCGGCTATCGCGCGTTAAAAGAATCGCCGGATGTATGCAAAGCGAGGAAGTGTGCGTAGCCGCGATACACGTAGCGTCGGACATGGAAAAAAGAAGCAAGTTTCTTGGTTTGTTTACAAAGAAGGAGGGTTCGCGCGAGCTGCCTCTTCTAAACTTTGCATGAGGGTGGCGATCACGTGGGCGAACTACCAGTGACCAATGGGCAGAGGACTGGAGGGGGCAGATAGAGAGACGGGAAGGTATATAATCTACCGCTCGCCTTCCACCACCCAGTTCTGCTTTGGACTTCGGACGTGTGAATTGTTCCAATCTTCTGGAGGAGAGAAAGTTTTTGTTTGTTTGGTGCGCTCATTGTATGGGTAAGTCTGCACATCTGTTTCGCTTCTTTATTGCGCGTCTTTTTGCAAGTCGAGTGGGAGGTGAGCTCCCTTCGCTCGCGGTTGAAAAAAATTAGGATTTTTCGACGGTTTCGAATGATTTTAATCCCACTGCGTCTACGAACATCTTGTACGCCTGATTCACGAGGGAAATACCCTTCACTTTTCAACAGCCGCATATTTTAGCGTTGAGTCAGTACGCCCGATGACGTAACGAACAACTGGCATAGAATCTCATGACGGGGAGGAACGTCGTTTCGCAGAGCTGGAATAACAGGCACGCGAATCGAATGTAAACATAGAAACGTCTTGCGCTTTATCGGCACCTTGCGAAGCCTCGAGTTTATTTTTTGCTCTGCAATAACGAGGAGATTTTACACTTTTCTCCCCAATTTTATTTACCTCTTGTATAATTCTATTCGACTCGAAGGGTTATTTGTTGTGAATCGGTTTAAAGGGCGTGAAACAGCGGAAACCGAGCGAGTTGGTGATCGGACGGTGTTCTAACGCGTGCCCAGCGCGTCAATGGTTTCTTTTGATCGAATTGCCATGCGAAGTATAGTGCATTAGCGCGAACGGTAAGACTATGTGACGAAGGTCGTAGTAGACACGTGGCATGCTACATACCTATCTATTTGGTCGTGTATTGATTCACCACGCGTATTCCGTCGCCATGTTGGACACCAAGCCAGCGACGAAACCGATCCGTTTCACGGCGCTTATCTCGCAGATTTTATCATACGGCACCGTGTTGATTCGTGTCCTTAAATAGCAGTGGACTCACGGTAAATAGATCGAATGATTGGGGCAGCGGTCGGTTGAGAATGGGAGTTAACGCGTCGACCGCCTGAGCGCGTAGGATTTCCACTTGCTCGCACGTCCAGAGTGCTGATTAGCTTCACTCAATGATAAGAGTACCGAACGTTACACTTTCTCGTATCAAGGTTCAGCCGATCGCTGATCGCGAACGCGCGGAGTTATATCTATCGCGAAAGATAAGATCATACTTGCCTATAGGCTTGAAGTAATTAAACGACACTTCCTTTGCAGAGCGAGAGAAGATCATAAAACACGGAGAGAGCCCTGTGGAGCCAATAAGCAGCTGCAGGGATGAGCATGGGTTCGTGCCAACGGTTGGCCGTTGGGGAAGCGAATGGCCAAGTTGACTCGAGACGGCAGAAATATGGTGCCAGCCACAGGGGCAGGCACGCGGGCCCTGGATCAGGGGTGTGCCGCTACCCCTGCCAGTCTGGGCCCATTACGAGTCACCAGCCCTGACCGTACAGTCGGTCGAACAGTATGAGGAACTAGCAGGCAGCGTTGAACTAGAAACGCAGCGCTTACTGCGCGAACATTGCTACGATACCATTGGCAATTTCCTTAGGTAAGCGCCGGTTAGGATGCTTCTCTTGTACAAATAATTTTGCACGAGTAGGTTGGTTAAATATGTTCTGGTTCAAACAGATTCTACAAGGACTATGTTACAAGTGGTGAATGCATATTGGACAGATTCTACAGCAAATATCAACCGCTCATTACACAGGGACATCATACATGCGTGGGTTTGGGATTCGAGTTATTGCATCGGTTAAGGGGCTTGAACAAAAGATTTCCTGGTATAGCAAGTGGCCTCTATTTGGTGTCCTGTGAGGAGGTGAGCCTCTACGTTTAGTTCAGGCCCGTCCAACTTTTGCTCTTGCCTTCGAAGGGCAACCGTGGGTGGTTGCGAGCGAAGGCAAAATCGATGGTTGTGCTGCCCCACCATTGGGCCTTTTTGATCTTGAGGGATGCGAAGGGCCAGACTCGGTGCCTTTAAGAGCGAAGCAAATCCCTGGACAGGCCTGGTTTAAATATTCGTTTCACTTTATCCAACAGTCTCTAACAGATGTTTCGCATTTGTGTAGACGATCGGCGATGTCGACAGCTACGTCGGTGGACCACCCGCTGCGGACAGCGGGGAGAAGGAGCATGTACTGGTGTGCCTGAAGATTGAAATTGGCGGACGTAAAGGAGTCATGCTCCTTGATCCGGGATATCACGTAGCCAGAGTTATCACGGTGATGGAAGATAAATCATACCCGCATACGGGTTGGTTCGTTCAGTCCGACGAGCCGGATTGCAAGAAAGAGTACAACTACTTTCTGTGTGCCAGCGATCCGGATTACGTCGAATGGCATGAGAGGAAAACTCGACCTGGTGCCTTGGAGAGAATACAAGTTGCTCTTATATACGTGGCAAGACCGTATTTGACTGCCATCGATGTTACGGAGCGTAGAAATTTGGTTTACAACTTCAGAAGCCTTCTCGCGAGAGACACCAAGGGTCACGTCACGGCTGGCATATATTTCCCCGTTGTGCTGGACATGAACAATGCACAAACGTTTACCATTTTTTATCAGACCAGCAACGGCAAGAAACGAGTCAAGATGGCGTTCAGTAAATTCCGCAGTTCACCGATGGTAAGAAAGATTTTTCAAGCGGGAACGTGAATTTTAACATCCATGCCATGGTCGTTGATTGTGAAACTATTTCAGATAAGTCCTGATGCGGAGGAAGAACAAATCATCGCTGAATGTGCACGACAGTTGTGTCTGTCGCAAGAGACGTTAGAGGATTTACTTTCTGCGCTAGCCAGGGTCATGAGCGATCCAGCCTTTCTGGCCCAACTTCTGGCCATCAACGCAAGGATCAACACTTTAGCGGAGGACAACTAACAGACATCGATCCACCATGTGTGGTACAAACAGAATGTAACATGTCATTACTTTTGCCGGCTTTCCTCTTACTTTTTCCTCCTTCTGTTGACCACCATGTTAATACTTTACTATGAATTATAAAAATTAATTTTACTCTTGTTACGTCATGAGAGCTTCGATATTTTTCAGAGGGATCTTAATAAAAGTATATCGTATTTTGCGCAATACTGTGAAACTGATTCAATGAAAATATTAACAGTCGCTTATGATTTCTGGTAATCTATTCTTTTAGTATTCGATTTATGCTATCTATAAACCCTTTATTACTGTTTACATATAGACTTTTAGGGTCGAATAAAGGCTCGAGGGTGTTTGGGAATTGGTTGTTTTCATTGGAACAGTGCCAGATAAGGCTGAATTAGTTTCTCGCTTACGTAGGATTATCATCGGTGAAAATTCTGCTATTAGGGATGGTTTATATTCAATCTTTCTGCTTTAGCGTAAAGAAACAAGGCCTGAGTTATACTAAATCTATCATTTTTATTCGAATAAAGAATGACAAGGATTATTACATTGTTGTCCATTTATTGATAAATACACTAGCCAAAATATCTTCTTCTATTATATTTGGCATTGTTGAATATTCCTTCGAACAAATTTCTGCACTTAAATACACTTTGTACCGAGCAAAAATAATAAGAGCGGATGCAACTAAACGTGAACCATTGTTTGAACTTGATCTAAACATAAATAACTTATATGACTGTAAAATACTTGGAACAAAAACTTAAGAGCATATCAGTTAATTATCGTTTGCTTACAAACTAAACGTTTCATCAGACATAATTCGCTATAACAGTCCTCCGACAATATTACCTGTATTACGCATCCAAGAGACAAGACAATTATATACTTATGCGTTCTTACTTGCATGCTTTTCGTACGATTTATTATACGTTATCTCGCAGAATCTCTACCTATAGTTATACTTTGTCATCCGCAGAGATTCGAAGAAATAGTAAATCTATACGTAAAATGGAAAAGTAACTGCAGCCAAACTTCGGTAGATCCGCACGCGTGTTCCAAGCAGGTATTAATTGTTCACTTTTTTTTAAAAAATGAAGTTTAAAAGAAGGGCATTAGTGAGGTAAATACGCCGAGGAAATTGTTCGTGCAATACGTGCTTCCTTTTAAAAACCTGATGAGAAATATATGCGTACAAAGAAACTACTTCAAAAGAAACTTCACCGAAGTTTTGCAGTGTTTTACCAGAGAGAACATAGATTAAAAGGTTTTAATAGACGATCTAAATATTACTATCTGGTGCAGCGTGACGCTTTTTGCAAGCCTTAGCATCCGGTGTATGTTCACGTTTTCGATTTCCTATTGGATTTGTAGAAGTCGCCGTTGCCGTTGCCGTTGCTGTTGCCGTTGCCGTTGCAGTTGCAGTTGCAGTTGCAGTTGTTGCTGCCGCTGTTGCCGTTGCTACTGCCGCTGTAGATTCAGTGGCGGATTTTACGTGAGCGGATGAATCGGAACTGCGAACACGGGGAACGTTTAAAATACATCGCGTCTGTTTCGTTTCAGAGGAAGTTAATCTTGTTTTACATGTAAAACATTGCCTTGTTGCGATCCAATTAGTCCATGTGTAGAATTTTTTTTTTAAAGTATGTAGTAAGTGGCAGTGAATTGTTACTTCGTTAAGAAACCGATTATAGCGTAATTAGAAACACATCCAGGAGAAAAACACTGATTACTGCAAATGTGATTACAAATAAAATGTAATATGAAGCGCAACTTACTTACGTTGCATAAGTGTCACCACTGTGTACTATGCTTTTACTTTATTAATATTTGCGGCTGTACCTGTAATACACAATAATGGTGTATTCCATACCACTTTCTTTCGCTACATTATAAATCACATAATAAAGTTTCAGATAAATACAGCCATGGATAGTACTTTCTTTAAAATGGGTTTACGTTTCTGTCTTGGAAAGCATGAGAAGCTTTTTCGAATTGATGGAGGATGTGCGCCAATGTAAGATACAATTAACAGTTGAAATGTCTGAAAAGCTCCAACCAAAATTAATCCGCGTACTGACTGATTAAGTATGCGGCGACCGAGGAACCCATACCCTTGCTACTGTTCGCAAATACCACATGCTATATACTACGTTACGATTGCATACAAATTACACTACGTCGTTTGGTACGTTTTAATTATTCCCGAACGTGTTCTTGCGTTTACTTGGTCATGGAAACACATGGACATATTTTGTAATGTTAATTGGAAGTCAACTTCTGAACCGTCAAGCAGTAAGAATCAAGACCTACCTCAGAGCGCGAGGGGAGTTGTATGTTTTAGACGTAGCTGGTAATTTTAAGCTACGCCTGGAGGAAGGTGTCCATCGTGAAGAATTAGAGTATCGGCTATGAAAGCACATAATAAGCAAATCAATAATATGCAAACAGAAATAAAAGATGTAGAATTTGAACAAAAAAAAAAAAAAAGAGAAAGAAAATCAAGCGATTCTCATTGTACGATTTATTCTTACATTTGTTTTTCATTTCTTGTACTTATAATTGTAACGACTTTACATTACTATGAAATGTCAAGCTTTGCTATGAATCAGCTAATTTATTATCATATCGGTGTACATGTTAGTGAATATCCGTGATAAACATTCCAAGTCCACAGGACTAGAGTCATGGGAACACAATTTAACGATGCCTGACAAATAAAAACTAAAAACGTAAGTATCATAGAGAATACTGCGATGCGATCGTGAGTACACCTACGGAGTCATGCTACATTGAAACTATAGAGAAGGGAATATATATATCGAGCCATGCGTAATTTTATTTTAATGATTGATACAAAAGTTTTGCCAAGGAATGCGCGAAGTGAGATAGAAGTAGCATAACACGATGCGATCCTGTCTCTCCGTTCACTTTTTTTTACTGGTTCGCCTCCTTGACTTCTTATGCACACTGTGATAAATTTCAATTTATCAGTAATGTTGCTTTACATCGCATACGACTTATCAATTACACGCAACACATTAGACTTCTAAAGCTAGGCTTACTACGACACCATTCAATGGAAATATATAACTACGTTTACATCATACTCTGCGAATCAGAATATACGTGTAATCTCTTACTATACTTTGCATGCCACGTGCATTAATATTTTTTTTTTTATAAAAAAAGGGGTAAACTTGTCGATTAACATCACCCTCACCGATTTCGATGACCTTGAGATATGTTGTAGGGGGCACGATTCTTAACAACTTTTCCTATACATGTAACCGGCGGTCCGCCTTACTTTCTAAGATATGCGCAAAAAACCTTGGTAAACTTTTCCTCGTGGATTTGAATGGAATTTTTTTTAATCACCTTACCACGATCGCTATTCTGTACAGTATTTCTGCTGACTTATTTCGACATAACGCATTCCACTTTCCAACTTGTCCCGAGTATTAGTATTGGTTGGGGCTAGATTAGTGTGGGGGGGGGGGGGCGCGTAATGCATGGGGCGAATAGGGCTGGGACTATTCGAATATTTTACAAATATTCGAATGCGACGAATAAACTTCGAATATTTGAGTATTCGAATGTTATTATACTGATGTATTCGAATAGTATGGTGTGAAGTGGGTCAAAATTAGCTTACAAAATTTCACCTTGAATAAATGAACCTAAAGAACTTGATTTATAATTCACACCATACTATTGGAATACATCAGTATTCGAATACTTAAATATTCGAATATTAGAATACCGAAAAATTCGACAAATAGTCCCAGCCCTAGTAGTGAACCGATGTGGGTTTGGGGATGCTAAAAATGAGACTGCAAAGAATTATGTTTTAGAACCAGAGTCCCCTAAAATCCGGAGGCGCCGGCGCCGCCGAACGTAGCCGGGATGTTGACGGAACCCCCCACACACCCAACAGGTGCTCTTGAAAGCACCCTCTTCCTAGTGAAAAAATTATATTTTAGTTAAACACACATCGGTTCGCTACCATGCTTCACGGCCCCCGCACTAATCTAGCCCCAACCAATACTGATACTCGGGACAAGCTGGAAAGTAGAATGCGTTGTGTTTGAATAAGTCAACAGAAATACTGTACAGAGAGGCGACCGTGGTAAGGTGATTAAAAAAATTTCTATTCAAATCCACGAGGAAAAGTGTACCAAGGTTACTTTTACGAGACTGCGGTTACAACTATCACGCGACGGCTCGCTCAGCAATTGTAAGTAAAGATTTTTGCAAATATCTCGGAAACTAGGGTCGACCGCCGGTTACATGTATAGGAGAAAGTTGTTCAGAATCATGGTCCCTACAATATATTTCAAGGTCATCGAAATCCGTGAGGGTCATTCTAATCGACAAGTTTACCAAAAAAAGGATTCCTTAAGAATCTTCTTCGTTTATATGTTTCTCAGAGAATCGTCCCTACCTTGAATGAGTCTTTCTCGAAATGTTTTATAGAATTATAAGTTCGATCAACTAACCTTCCAGTTGGTTCGGGTAAAGCCAATTGCCTGTGGTCCGGACGATTTCTATGACCGTGACCACCATAGTGAGAATTGCCATACACGCCAACAGCACGGCGCGTACGTGTTTCCCACTCGTTATTGAAAGTCGGTATGTCGTCTATTTAACAGTTTTTACAAATTATCCTTGATGGTTGAAATAGAAGGAAACTTCTAGACGAAATGTATAATTACCCTCGTCGAGATTAATCAATTCTTGATGTTCCTCTCGTTCGCCGCTATGCAAGTTCTGGCCGTGCTCTAAAATGTGCGCCCTCTCCCCGATGTGATGACCAATAGCCATTTTTTTAACTCCGGTGCGAGAGTCGCACACTGTTTTCTTTGTTTCTTTCACTCCGCCCGGAGCAGTTGTCGTAGACATAGTTTCCTGATACACCTGCGGGCGACCGTCAGGACCACTGGCCATGGTCATCACGGATCTAGAAGTGAAGGAGTGACAGTTCCCAGATTGTCCCATGTTATCCTGAAACAGAACGAACGTAATTGCCCGGCGGGTCCTTTAATTTGCTTTGCGAAACAGGAGATAGAATTACGCACAAAGTCTGGGAACAGTCTGCCCATATTGAACGATGGCATTGGAGGAAATCCAAATGGCATCATTTGCAGGTCATCTTGGTGGGTTCTGGGCCTGTGGTTACCGTCTGTGATGGCATTTTGACCCATCATTCCAAAGGGGTCGTTGAACAAGGAATTCATCATGTTCATGTGGGTCATGGATCTTATGTGGGGCCTACAATAATAAAGAGCTAATAAAACCTTCCATACAACCCATTCACTGATGAATGAACCTCCATAACTCGGTCGTAAACGATTAAGTGAGCAAATTTTGATCGATCATGTTGCCAATGAAGTGTGTCAAACAAACGAAAGACTCAAAACAAGCGTAAATCGTGGTAGAATCAGAATTGAATAATTTCGACCGAATATTCGAAAGTCGTTCTCGGGAGCTATTCTCCGAGGGACGTTGCCGATTTACACGAGCTGCGTCCTATCGAAATGCAATGATCGTTGCCTGCGAAAGGTACGCGCGGCTCCAGTCGTGCATGGATACCTTTTTCTTAAGTCCACGCAATAAGGACGACAAAGTAACGTCTCTACGGCGATTCGCGATAGTTCGATAGGAAGTAGTTTCGTGCAAAATGGTACGTTAACAAGTAGCTGAGAAGAAATCCTCTCCACTCACCCGAAAATAGGATCATCAACCAGATCACCCATCATTGATCCGAACAAGGACATTTTGGAAAACAGTCGATCAGCCGCTGTTCGTCAGGAGAAAGATTCGATCGATAGGGGCAGGAAGCAAACGTAGGGATACGTCGGCCGAGCGAAACCGTGCGAACTTCTGGCGGAAAATATCGCTCGGGATTATGCCCGAAACTTCTGGAACACAGGGAACCGTAAAGCGAACGTCTGGCGCTACCTGCCACCACCGTTTATCTATCTGAAAACGGCGAACGGATCTAGCTTGTGTAGTTGTGTACACACACATGCGCGCGCGTACGCTCGGTGTTACGTTACGACCTATTTGCATGAATCCCGTTACGCTCGACCAACGCGTCGTTTGTATTGGATACGAGGTCTTTAGATTGTTTTCAATACAAATGCAGTCTTGTTCGCTTCCTTAATGAGCGTAATTATGTTGCAATCATTTACTGTTAAGTAGATGACACGTCCGAGGTCCGTGGCACTTTGCAGTTTGTATATCAGGTTGCATACGGCAGGGGCAAATAATTTTTAAACGGTGTTAGATGATTCCTACGGATACATATATGGAAGAGAGGTTGAATTTAATCTCTTGCAGGGCAAATACGAGCAGAGCTCCTCCAACGTCATTCAACGAAATTTAAAATCGTTGTAAATGAAGAATACAATGCAATAATCTCTTACAAAGAATACATAGGACCTTTTAATACCACCCCAACTAGCTAATTATCCAGTACTTTTAAAGTAACAGGAAATTCAGTATATAAAGACGATGTAAAAAGGATAGAGTAAATGATTGGGTTTCGCGTGTAATGTTTCGAAAGTCGCGTGCTATCGTAAATGTTACATGAGAAGGAACAAGAAATTTGCTGTTTATTTGCCGAGAAAGTAAAGATCATTGACGGTGTCGTTGGCTATGCAAAGAGAAAAGGAAATATTTCAGAGAGCGCCACGTGCAAATTAATGAAAACACGTCACCGTTACATTTAACGTATGCAAGAAGAGGAACCGAATTTCTTCCTCGAACGCGAAGTTCAAATGTTAACTAATGTGAAAATACGTTCGTTCGAAAAATCGAAAGATTCCATCATGATTAAAATTCTAACCTAACTTTCTCCCTTTCGGGCGAGCAGTAGGTAAGATGATTTCACTGATACGTGTATTTACAACGGGAGACGCGTTTCTTTCCCGGGATCGTTCAATTAATCACGCTAACAATTGCATGCTACTGAATCTTCTTAAACCGGGAGGGCCTCCTGTGTAAAATTCTAAACGTATCGGGAAATTTCAAGCGCATACGTGAACTATTATAATTTCTGTAAGATACGTATCATAGATGTAAATAGATAGTGGGACAGAATTTTGTCCGTTCTTAACTATTTCATATAATTTTCATTGACGATGTGGTTTGTAGAAATAAGTACATCGCGAATAGTTCTCATTCTCTATTATGTAAGTCTGGACAATGTCCACCAAAACATAAGTGACATGTTCCAGGCTGATTTGGCATATTAAAGCTCGCTAACTTTCGCGCGTGAAATTACGCGGACAGTACATGTTCGCCGACCCTTTAGAGCTTTTACGAATGCACAATGAAGTAATGATTTGTACATTTTATTTGTAGCATAGTATAAAGTATGATGTCCAATGGTATTCGAGTCTCTACCAAGGAAAGTGGAGGAAGATCAATGTCGAACAACGCGAGTTGTTCGCCCATAACGTCGTCGACGTTGAACTCTCCATTAATGAAGTTATCCTCGTACTTCTTGGCTGTACGACCATGGTCGCTAAGTGCTTCGCTAATGCCGACGCTCCTTGGGTCTGCGCTCGCTTACAGATTGACCGGCTTGGCGAACTTTAGTTGGATATCTTTCGTTCTTACAGTGTACACTGTGTTCTCTGTTCACGGAGCTGGTAACGTAGTTAACACTTACTTCGATTACATAAAGGGCGTGGACAGCCGGAAAAGTGACGACAGAATATTAGTGGACCAACTTTTGTCTAAAGATGAATTAGTCTCGCTGGGTGCACTGTTATACGCCGCAGGATGCTTGGGTTTCGTTTTGTTAACTACTATATCCCCCGCGAAGATGGAGCACCTCGCGCTCGTGTACTTCGGCGGCTTATCCTCGTCGTTCCTTTATACGGGGGGTATAGGGTTCAAATACATCGCGTTAGGCGACGTTCTTATCCTAGTTATATTCGGCCCAATCTCCGTTCTGTTCGCGTTCATGGCTCAAACTGGTTACATTGAATTAGGTACGATATACTATGCTATACCCCTTGCGCTGAACACGGAGGCCATTCTCCATAGCAACAATACACGGGATTTGGAGAGTGACAAGAAAGCGGGGATAGTAACGCTAGCCATTTTAATAGGTCACACTGTGTCTCATGTTTTGTACGCTTTTTTATTGTTTACACCATACATCACTCTTGTGGTGCTCGCGCTCAGGTATTCCGTTTGGTTTCTGTTACCAGTAGTGACTCTGCCGACTGCCTTTAAAATAGAAAAGCAATTTCGAAGCCCTCACATGATCCAGAGCGTGCCCAAGCAAACGGCGAAGCTGAATATGTTTCTGGGCATTTTATACGTTCTCGCTTGTCTACTCGTGGATCCACTACCTTATCTGTAACATACATACATCTCGTACGATTGTTCGGAAGAAGAGCCGACTGTTTAAGATTTATATGGGCAGCTGATTACTGATCTAATGCATACTCTGGAACAAATTTTACTTTAATCGCTCCCTGGATTGTTATGCATTATTTGTTAAGCAGTTATCGGGCTATACAGATCCGCTCCCTGCTTTCAGGAACGGCGTAACTTCGCAAATTTCTTTGCGCACGCATCGTCGTTATGTACATTACAAAATTTCTTTCCCGCTCGGTGTATTATACTATCGACTTCTTGGTAAAACTATCCAACAATGTGATGATCTTTGATATGTATAAAGCCCATTGTATCATTTAGATTCTGAATTTATACTTGTATTTCTTGGATGTGTGTAACGAGCATAATACTTTTACGCCAAAATCGGTGCGAAAGACGTGAATTTTAAACATATAATTATTTAAATATGTTTATATATATATATGTATATGTATAATTTATCTCATCATTTAGAGTTCTAAGTAGCATTATTTATACAGACCGTACGCATATCCTAAAAGTTTTTGTAATCTCGTGAACATATAACGGAACTTGATACTGGAGTTTTCACATTTTATAAATCGATAAATTCGCAAGACAATAAATTCTCACGCTGTGGCAGTAATCGCCTAACCAAGTACTGTTTCATTGATCTATCTATATACTAATACGTGCAGAAATTTGTATTTCGACTGTCGTTACAAACCACTGATTTTGCCCCTGTCTACGATCTTAAACCTGTTGTTGTATTAGATCGTTGTTTTCTTTAAAAGTACAGGATGTAACCAGGTGTGAGGAGACTATTTAAGAATAATAACTATAAAACTAATCTCAGTACTTTTACTTTATTTATTACGTACGAAACGGCATACTGTACTTTTAAATAATAATAAAAAAAACCAGTGGACACAGATCTGCTTCTTACATCTCCAGGATGTAGCAGAATTAATCTTACAAAACATGTAGCGTAAATTGAAGATTTGTAGAGCGTGTAGTCCCGATAAGAACGAAAAGGATGTATCTTTATAAAACATAATTGCAGAAAGGAAAACCGTGTTTTTATGGCACTGAGTTAATAAATCATTTTTTTTATCGACTTACATATTTATTTTTATTTCTTATCCATGGTAATTATTTATACCACGTAAATTCAATATTATATAAATTTACAGAAAAAGCACTCTGCCTTTTTAAACAATTGTAATTTTTCCTCGAAAATGATTAAAATTTAGGGTCGCGTTTGCATATGTGGGTTCTCAACAATCTTTAGCAACGCCTGATACGCATATTTCCTGTAATAAAAATTAAAAAAAAAAAATTAAAACCGACTTCAAAATAATAAAAATGCACTAAAATGTAAAAAATAATTTTTTCTACTTAATATTTTTTAAGTCGACGCCAGACTTACACACTGCAAATGATGAGGCGCCGACTTAAAAAATATGAGAGGCGTAGATTAAATAAGGGACAAAATTTTATTTCACTTTTTAGTGCATTTATATTATTTTGAAGGTTTTAATTTTTAAAAAAAAAATTTATTTTACCTTTTATTTTTATATATTTATTGACACAGCATGCTGAGGAGGTATGCGCGTACGTACATAAAATAATAATAATTAGGTGACAATAGTCTTTATTATTAACCAGAACTGACAAAATATTGGGCCAATGTTGATGCAGTGTAGGATGGGACCACCGGAGCATCGCCCTTTTGCGAATAAAAAAAAGATCAAAATCGATCCATACCAATGCTGAGGAGTTATACGGGGACAAACATAAAAAAAATATACATACGGGTCGAATCTATAACCTCCTCCTTTTTGAAGTCGGTTAAAAATAGGTGATTACATATTAATTATCTCATCACGTGGTAATTGTTCTATTGCATTCGTGCGTCCTACTATACCGACGTTCTGTTCCGAATAGGACCAGAAAATCAGCTGAGGGAATAGCATCACAGAGTACTAGTGGAGGTATTCGAGCGAGAGAGAGAGAGAGAGGAGATGTATGCAAGAAGGACGAAGATAGGTGGAGTGTGCGACAGACAGAGCGCTAGGTTTGCGATAAGATGGAGATAGGGGGCGTGCCACCAACTTTGGTTACGCAAGCTTGATACTTTGGAGCTCCTGGTACCAGGAATACATAATGCAAAGAGGTGGCGATTAGACTGAGAGAACATGCTGTTTAGAAGACAAAGATAGTCGGAACGCGCGGGTTTTTTTAAATCACAGGTATGTTCCGCAGGTAGAGAAGGCTTTCTAATGTTCATAAATTATTCATAGAATTTCGCGCTGTACCTGCAAGAGAAGTAGCGGGGCCGAAATTTTGCTTTTTGTGGGAAAAAGACGGCCCAGAAACTCTTGTGGGCTATTTAAAACCCCGAATTTTGTGGCAAAAATCAGAATTTGTGGGTTGTATCTTACAATATAAATTATAAAGGTTTGACTGTCTCCTCATACCATATTCGCGATGAAACGTAAGAAATTCGCGACCCCTTCCTCCCCAAAAAGCCTCACATAATTTAAGGATGACCTCTTACCTATATTGTAAAATTTGTAGATAAAAGCAAATAATTATTAAAACTTGTTCAAAGCAACTTCTTACAATATGGCTACGTTCAAAGAAGGTAAAAAACTCCCGGTAGAACAGGAGCACATGTTGTTGGATGGCTTTGAGGGAGTAAGCTCCTGAGTAGGGTTGCGGGTGTCCACACACACGTATACCGCCACTGCGAGGTGTTCCCCCTCCAATATCGTAGGGAAATGCCTGGCGTCCCTGTTGCTGAGTAAGGGGGATGTTACTTAGAAAGAGATAAAGATACACAATCAGGAGTTGTGTTTCACGCGTTTCGTCGTTCGTACTCGTTCCACAGTTACCGCTCCACGATATATTAACTCCGTTCCTTAATAAGCAGTTCGCAGTCGGTGTTTGTTTCCTCTTTTTAACTAACTGTAATTTCCCGAGGAAAGATGTACAGGTGTCAGAAACTATTGGATCCTGTTGTGATCTGTCCCTATGATGAGAAACATTTGATTTTCAAATCTCGCCTGCAAAAGCACATTGTCAAATGTGAAAAGGTAATCGATGTTGATAGAATCTCGAGAATACTGCAATTTCTTTGTATTATTATAGAACCCAGCAATTTGCCAGTGTATCTCTTAGCATGAGTTTATAAGAGTCGTGAATTCTTTGCCATAGAAATACCCTGAGCACTACAAAGTCATGTGCCCTTACAATGCCACTCATCGCTTATTTAAAAGCCAGCTAGAAGAGCATATTATTACTTGCCCTACACGCAATGTGTTAGAGTCAGAAATGTATTCAGGTTCCTATTAATTTTCTGTTTGCTTTCTTTTTAACTCGTTAGCATCAATATGGAATTAATTGCGTTGCGTTTTGTAGAACCGAGGAAACGCGGGGCAACGAACTTTGCGCTGCAGTCTGAGGTTTCCAGTGTAATAGATTATAATGAGAATTGGGATTTGGAGGCAAACGATGACCTGAAAATATTCTCGGACAACGAAAGTGTTTCAGAGAATAATGCAGACACTCAGAAGGAAACAGTTGACTCGATGTAATAATGCATCTTTTGTTCTTCTAATGTGAATTAGTTTCTTACGTCTGTATTTTTATTGTGTCGCTGTATGATTCTAGCGCGAGGAATAAGTTCGCCGAGAATGGTGACCTTAGAGCTCCTCGTGGCTTCTCGGAAGCTATGCTGAGGGAAGTGAACGACGAATCCGGGGTCGAGGATGTGGAGTCGGTGGTCAGCACAATGGCGATTGGAAGGGGGAAAGTTGTCCAGGAGAAGGATAAACTGAGATTGATCGGAGTAGGCAGAGGAAGGAAGCTGAATACCATTCAATGAGTTCTATTTGACTGCGACGATGACTCGACTTACGTTTCGTGCTTACAGTTACATTTCTCATTTTATAAAAGAACGTAGTTTTATGTAAGGATAATAGTAAAGAGAGCAGTATTATTCGCATAGTATATTTCTATATATAATTTACAAATAATATGAAGTTTATTACTAGTATGTAGTAAGTGTTAGTTACTTATCCAAATTACTTTAGTTTGTTAAATTCTTTTATTTTAGTATTTTACATTGATCTTGATATTTACAAACATGATGCGAAGAATTTTCCAAGAAATGAGTTATCTTTAGCTTCATTGACATTATGTAGTATGTTGTTACAAACATTAGTAATACATGAGAGAACTAAAATTATTTACAAATATGAGATTGCAGTGGCTGTTTTGTTTATTTTTTTCAATACTTAATTGTCGATTATAATTGAACATCTC
This sequence comes from Andrena cerasifolii, assembly GCF_050908995.1. Taxonomy (NCBI): domain Eukaryota; kingdom Metazoa; phylum Arthropoda; class Insecta; order Hymenoptera; family Andrenidae; genus Andrena; species Andrena cerasifolii. Next base: position 9,736,029 of record NC_135123.1, read on the forward strand.
GTTTCACTTTCCATGTAACAAAACTACAAGGCATCATAGATACAAACTAAATATCGAACCTTCCATGATTACAATATATAAAAGGAGGATATAACAGGTAATACATACTTTCCGTCACTGAGTGACAATGAAAGTTGTTAGAGATTACGCGAATTTCGAATTACATACTTCGACCCAGGACATAATACAAAATTGATAAATTACCACAGCGATGATGATTGATGGCTGAAAGTGAGCATGAGAACCTAATTTTGTAAATGCAACTTGCAGCAGAAGGAAGCTGACGTAATCAGATCGATGTAAAAGCTGTACAAAGTTAATGAATATAAACTTGATTTAAAGAATTCAATAGTACCATTCTTTCCAATTTCAGGAATGTCACAAATCCTCTTACGTTTAATGAATGATATGTAAATGATCACTGAAGCGCGGCATATCTACTATCTTCAAGGTTGCGAGAACGGAAGTACAAAAAGAGTTTAAGCTTTAAATAGACAAGCACCCGAATTTCTAACGAGAAAGAATAATAATTAAAAAGCAGTACGAGTTCATTGTATCAGATCCAAGAAGGAACTTTCCCTTTCAGAATACACATTACATAAAAAAAAGAGAAGAATACTCGATTGGATGGAATAGTTCCGAATAACACATTGTTATATACATAGATACATTGCACGTATCTTTGCTGATGAAATTTATTGAACGAATAATACGCATGATACATTTACCATGTACATCTTTAGAAAGGACCATAATCGCTGCAAATTATTGTTTCCCTCGCGTGCAGCAGGTTTATCACCTAAAAAACGAGACTTCAATAACAACTTTCGTTCATCAATATATCATACAAACCTCGTGGACAAATTTTTGCATCGAGCAACGTCGCTCCGTTCATAAATTAACCGAATTTCTGAATGGAAGTCTGAGACGAACCGTTAAATGTTCCCTAATTCTATGCCACTCGACATGCTGTCCCTTCGTTTTAAGATCGAACGCGGGGGTGTGTCTTTAACGTAATCACCCGCAGCCACGTGCACCAGAGTACGTACAAAGGAACAAGTGCTAAAGTTTGTGAATAAGATTTTAATTTCTCTGGGTATGCTAGCCGGTATCAGCCAGCAATTATTTACAAGTTTTTGTTTGTTTTTTTTCCGTTTCTTTCATTTTTTTTTTAAAGTATTCTTGGAGTAATGTTGGCAGTCACCTAGCTGCAGTCTGTTTCAACGTTTAATGTATAAAAACCGTAAATTTATTGAGCGCAATATTTGCACAATAGCGAGATCAATTGCACTATATGTATACTCATTTACCACACGAGAATGATACATCTATGGGTTGGTGAAATGTATCGTGTAGTAACGACATCAGCTACGCAATAACCGTGATGTTTCCATGAAGTGGATCGTTGGTGCATTGGAATCACAATTTATATATTCGTCGACTTTTTCTTTTGCTGTTTCCACGTGGATATCCTCTCTTTTAAGTCGAGCACTGAAAGCGCGTTGCAAAAGAATTTGATTACATATTTCGCTGGCCAAAGCGCGTCATAAATAATAGCAGAAAAGAGACTAGGACTTACTTGGCGTAAGCATATCTTCGGTGAGTGGCTGTCGGCTGAAAGGGTCCGTGGCACTATTAAGGAGGTGTCTGATAATTACTGCTTTGTCCATAACGATACCAGACGGAAGTTTGACAGGCTCTTCCATGAGCGTGTCCATAAGCGGATCCCGGAACTCTTCAGGCGCGTCGCCGTAGTCTTCGTCGCGGGCACGATTGTCCCTGGCGATGATTGCGGCCCGTTCAGCGAGCGCTATGAATCGTTCTATCTCCGTGGTGGTTTTGATCACCGATCTTTCTAGCCTGTTCGCAGCGTCGGTGAACAATTCCTTGCAGAACGAGCGCTGGAATGGTGGCGCTCCGTTAGAACAATGAACGTTTCGTTACCTAATAGTGTACCAGCTACGCCTCCGTTACTTACTTCGTCACTGGCCAAGGCAGCCGCGAAGTTGTCGCAGTCGAGGTGCAAATATATGTCGACCAATTGGCTGAGCAGTGCTCTCGGCTCCCATCCGTACTTCTGCGGCTTTCGTACTTTTAGATTTTTGCATTTAGGGCCGCACAACTGCTGCAGATTGAAGTTCAACATGGCACACAGCCTTCCCACCAATTCTGGCCGTAAGAACGGTTCCGTGATGTCGACCGTCAAATAATGAAACATGGCGACAGTCTCCTTGGCCAGGGTGAGATACGACCTGGCTTGTCTTTCGTCAGCGGCTAATTGTCTCATCCGCGAGTGCTGTTGTTCGCGCGTTAGCGCTGCCCACGCTCTAAGATCAGACATCAGTTCTTGTATTTCGTGGATACGCTTCAACGACTCTAAACTTTCATCGAGTAAAAAGGTAGTGTCGTTCATTAACATGTTAATGAACTTCACGAATTGCTTGCCATTATTGCTCTCATTAATGATCGACTCCCGATGCACCGGACTGTCCCACATCGATTTCAATATTAGACTAATGTGATAACGAATCGAGAATTTATCGTAAAACTCGGAGCTAGAGCCGGTCGTTTCAACATCGGTATAGAATTTCATTAAATAAGACGCCAGTAGCATTTTCGATATAGGGTGCGCCATTACTTGGTCATGGAGCGATTCAGTTCGTCCCTGAAGCAGATATTTCATACAACAAGTTACGATCTGGTCAGAATTCCATTTATCATTGTAGATAAGAATTACCTGCACGCTGGGATTTATCACGAACAGCACTTCGATAATTTTCGCTATTAAATATGGATTTCGTATACAATGTGGCGTACATACTACAACTAGCAACCATGTGATGAGTGAGTTGTCCATGTTACTCGCCACTACGCCAGGACTAAATCTACAAAGAATATTGAACATAATAACGGTACAAATTACAAATGCCCCTCCCTCGTCTCGTTCAACGTTGCGTAAGTTATGTAAAGTAGTACTTACTGGAGAGTGAATAACAAAAACTCCGCGATATCCTCGACGTACCATTCTGGTAGCGCTGTGAACTTCTGCGGGACCTCTTGAGGTAAAGGAAGCTCGGGAAGAGGGTTGCCTGGCGGGGTCTGCGTCAATAAGCTCAGCAGAACCTCCGCCACAGAAATGTAAAAATGCAAGCACCTTCTCAACAGGACAGGATCGATCAATCCAGCGTCCGTGCACGACTTGGATTTGCCAAGCTGCTTCAGCTGCTCTTTGCAACGTTTTATCAACTCTTTGTTTCGACCCGCGAAAGGCGTGTCTTTCCACTGCGGCTCGGTGGCTTGCAGATCATCGAGCATTTTCTGCACGTCGCGCAGAGTCTTCAGCTTTCTCTGGTATTTCTGTAAAGCCGGTAACAACGCTATATGGTGACAATGTAGTGTAAGGAACCAACATTGCGTCGGGAACTTTGTCTCCACCCACTTGTGCGTCCTCTCCAAATGTTTCAGCCATTCGGCAACTTCGTGGGATGTGAGCTTCAGCCGCGTGTCGTTCTTAATGTCGACGAAGCTCGACGGATGGAAGGGGTACACTGGATCGATCGTGTCCAATTTGATTTTCACGGAGAGCATTTGCAGGACCGAGAGCAGGTTCAACATGAACCCGTCCCCGGCAAGGGAGAACTCTTCCGTTTGTATTTGAGCACGTTTCTCGTTGTGGCGCAATAACGTCGCCAGATACGTCAGCATAGAGTCGCGGCAATTGCTGTTGGCGAGTATCGCGTGCAGCATCTTATGAAGAGACGTTCTGGTGCTCTCCAGCTCTTGCTGCAGCGTCAAGTTCATCGATTTGTCGACGAACGGGTTCCCGCTGAAGAACTTCTCGGCCACGGTCGGCTGGTCTTCGGCGAACACCGACACCGAAAGGAATGGTCCAAGGAAAGACGTCACCGTCAGTTCTCGGCCGGCCGCCGATGTCATAATGTCGGGCAGAAATTGAATTTGATGGGTAATTAGGCGGCAGATCGGCCGTATATTGCTGCTGGGTCCGCAACGAATTTCTATCAGCTCTTCTAGCGCGTCGATCGGTCTTCGGTGCGTGTTTCCGACCAGGCTACCCTGCTGCATCGAAAGGTACAAGCCTTGCAAGAGCGGGGTAAAGATTTTGTTAAATAACCCTGGATTCGTATGCGTTCTCGCCACCAGCTCGTGTAAGTAACCCCGTGGTAAACTCTGAGAGAGCACGGGGTATAAGAGCGGTATCATGGACAAGTGATGCGTCGCCGAGGATTGAGGAATACCGACTAGGCCTTGCAGCACAAGAGTGGAATATTGAACGCACTGTGCCCTTAGAACTGCCAGCACGTCAGAAAGTGGCGGTGTGCTTGATTTCTGTTTACAAAACGAAAGAACAGTGTCGCATGTTGCGCTGACGCAGGTGGTTCCATTAATTAAACAAGATCAGCCATACCTTTGGGTGATTTCGTTCTTCCGTGGCAACTCTTGTGTAACAATCTAATAAATAAAGGAGACTCTTAGGTTGCGACGATTTACAACAAATATCACAACGGCAAAGAGTCGCGATAGGGCTCAACAAAGGACTCGCTTGGCTGTTAGGGCTGTCCTCCCGATCCGATGACATATCTGCATTAATTTCTTTTAAAGGGTCGTCGCCTCTCGTAAACATGCACAAAATCTCCATTAACCCTTCGTTGATGATCTCCGTGGCATCCACGAGCTTTTGCGTTAACGCGTGTGACGCCGTTTGCGGTAGAAATATGGTGCCTTCTGCGGATTCTTTCCATGATATGCATAATACGCGCGAAATGACAGAATGTATTTGTTCCATAGTTACCTCTGTACTAGAACTCGTAGTCTGAAAAGGAAAGCCAACATAAGAACTATAAATATTCCTGCACCCTTGAAATTATCAGCGGCGCTTACGCGTGATCTCGATTTCGAATCTTTCCTATCGGACTCCTCCACTTCCATATTCTCGATTCCAGAATCTACGTCCACGCCGGAAGTGTTACACTGCTTCTCGTTACTTTCTTCTACTTCCATCGGCATCTCGGGATTCTGAAGTTGCTGTTGCTTAGACGGAGATATTATTTGCCCCGTGAATGCTTTCGACGGACCCGGTATATTCGGAGAAACTGGGCCGGCATTGTGAGCCAGAGTGGGTGTAGAACTAATGTTATCTAAACCTGCTAGACGGGCCATTCGCCTTCTTCTTACCTGCAATTGGAACACACGAGATTAGATATTTCTTACTGAACCACTTAATACTCTGAAATGAATAATGTAGCATAAAGTGCAACAGCTTGGCAAAAATATCCGTAGTGTACTCCACTTTAGATACTTATTATTCATTCGTAAATTTATTTGCTCGAGTTTAATTAAATAACACAATGGAAACTGAAAGGTACAAGGCAATGCCTCGAACAAAGCCTTGTCACATTTTCAACAAAGACAAAGAGTACAAAGAACAACGGAGCATGCGACTCTCAAAGAGAGTAAATCCCTGACGCAAAATCCTCCAACACAGATTCAAACTACCAAGCGGAGAATTTTCGTTTATGTTATAAAAAAAACGCGAACGACTGCACTAGTCAGTAACAAAGAAGCAACACCCCCTTAAAACGTTTCATCCCTAAGAAAGAGAATAAGCTTTAACCCGTTAACGTTACATAATTATTTGAACCGCGGTTGGCCGTTCGGAGCAACAATTAATTCACGGTTAATCTGTCGTTGAGGAGACCACTCTTTTATTGCATTGTTTTTTCTCATCGTTTTCCAGCGGACGTTTCTGGCCGCGGTGGAATTCTCGCGTGAGCATCCGAGGGGGGCGAGCGAGGCCAGCGAGCGCGGCCAGCGGGCGACAACAAAACGGGGCCCCGCTGGTCGGGGCAACGGATTGAAAACGGTGGATTTGGTGTACTCACTTCCTCTTGGCTTAGCTCGCTCATGGCGATCCCTTGTTTTGCTTTCGATCTCTCTTAACCTATCGATAAGTTTCGGCCGCGCAGCCGTTCACGGTCCACCGTGCTACGGAATGCCCTGTAGAAAAGAATGGTGCTCGTGGCTTTTGGAGGATCCTGGACGAGATATGTCAAAAATTTGGACAGTCACTCCACATCTGTTTGCGTTTGGACGTGAAAGCAGCGATTCCACGCCGCGTTACGGACAATCACTGCTAGGCTGCGTCGATTCTTCAAAACAGCTGAGCAACTAACAGGCCGTTAGGGCGCTCCCTCCTGTCGATAACGGCAACTACTTTCCACGTCAAATTACGTTCGACCGGGATGCATGGCACAGCAGGAGCGCGGGGCGACACGCGCTTAACGGGCGATTCCACTTAAAATCGTATCTGCATCGACACGCTAACGCCGTCATGCTCGAATAATTATCCTGCCGCGATCCGCGGAGTTTAGCTGCTTACATGCTCCGCTCCTACTACTTTCAGATCCGCTACGAATTTCACGCGTTCGCGGTCTACTCTTTGAAGCCTGAATCCACTACGCGGCTGGAGAGGCGATAAACTTTTCGCAGAAATAAATATACCGCTTTTTAGTGTCGTGCACGGTTATAAACTCCATTTTGTATCTGATAATTATAATACAGACACAATGATACCATTTCGAGACCCAAAAGGGGCGAAACAGGTCTAAGCGTTGGGCGAAGTTGTTCCATGATTTGAACTGCGCGCGCTTTTTTTATTATGCGGGTCCTGATGCGTATGCAGGTCAAAGCACTGTAAATGTGTTTCTTAATATTCTTATCGCGCTTCTAAAGAGAAAAGTTACTTAAAATTGTACCTGTGTTAATGCCCACTACGGTAAATTTTTTTGCAGTCTATAGATCCATCAGCACAGTGTATTTCGAACGTTTTTATATATAGTACGAATTTACCTTTCGATATATGTTTACGATGCGATAACGCGCGAATCGTGGAGTATTTTGCAGTTTTCGATACGAAATGTTTCGAAAGTATCTCGTTTCAGTTACCTGCGCGTGTCTATATACAATTTAACCTTTGCTGAAGCACCTGAAGTAAGGTTAGGTTGGAAGCACAGTAATTTTTTCAATATTATCTCTTAAGTGGTGTCGCATCCGTTGTGCAAAACACGGGCCTTATCTTTCTTAAAATTAAAAGTACAATTAGGTGAAGCAGTCGTAGTTGAGCGCGCACCGGACACGATCGTTTAACAATTTGTAACCAGGATGTGTAAAGAAAAGATTATTAATTTCGCAGCTCTAGGTAAACGTAACGCTGTCACGTTGACACTTGCTATTTCGTTATCTGTGATCGTCCCTCCATCCGTCTTCTGTCACCGTGACATCTGTGACCGCGATATACTTGTTGCGCTTTAGCGTAATTTCTTTCTGCAAGCTTGTAGGAAACATTTATATCGTAGGAATCACTTCGCTCGAGAGATTGTGGTACATATTTACCGTATAAACGATCGTAAACCATTATTACCCATCTATCTTAATTATTGAAATATATACTTGCGCTTAAAACACGTACTTCTAAACATTATTCCGTGCAGATTCGATGATACGTTAATTTTCAAATAAGGAAAATAGTTCTGTCGTTATGTAACATTAATCGCTTACTCCGTTCAAATTTTCCCGTCGAAATATGGCTAACACGGCGGGAAATTCGATTCTCTCTTTTTAGAATAAATTACCGAAAAAGATTGTGCACACATTTTTACGATTTAAGATAAATACATTAAATTGAAAATTTCTTTCACTTTACTAACAGAAAAAGGCATTGTTGCTAACAGTACGTGAATGTTTAATATGTTTCTAGAACCAGATATTCAGAATCTGATAAAAGAGAGTGGTGCTGCACGCGAGCATTCTTATTCACCCTATAGTAAATTCAAAGTTGGAGCTGCGGTGCTCTGCAACGATGGGACCATTTCAACGGGATGCAACGTAGAGAACTCGTCCTACCCTGTTTCAACATGCGCCGAGAGAGTGGCCATCGGGAAAGCAGTGTCGGAGGGAAAAAGAAAGTTCACAGCGTTAGCTGTAGTAGCTGATAACGGGGACGATACCTTTGTCACGCCGTGCGGTTTCTGTAGGCAAGCCATCGCAGAGTTTGGTGATATACCGGTTTACATGGCTGAATCTAACATGAAAAGTGTACTGCGAATGACAGTGAGTGATCTCTTACCTCGTGCCTTCGGATTAGGGAATATAAATGTATTCTAATAAATCTGCGGCAAAAAGAAGGGCCGTACTTTATACATTCATTTCTGGAAGAATTCTTAGTGCAATATTGAGATAAGAAACATTATTCCTTTCTTTCTTTTTACTAAGAGATTGTTATCTTCAATGTCAAAAGCATACAATTAATATTACATTATATAAATGTACCTATAATAATGTCAATGTATCTATCTAATCGTAAGTAAATAATTGAAGTGTCGGTTTCTATACAAAGCTTCGACGGGTGTAAAAACAATTCACGAGAAAAAAGGTTTTATTACTTACTGTCATGCAGTGGCGGATTTAAGATAAAAGGCCCAGGTAGGAAACGTTCTGAGGGGCCCATTTTTTCAGGAAAATGAAGAGGTAGTTTAATAAAAACGGTCTTAGTGTAGTAGTACAGAGAAAATATAGTTTGGATAAAATTATAATTTTATTAAAGATGGGGCCCTGGGGGGCCTTCTGGGCGGGAGCCCAGGCGGCAACTGCTCATCGGCCGCCCTGTTAAATCCGCCACTGCTGTCATGTTATTCTTCCGATTCATCTTCTCTCATGTTTGCGTATAAAAAGGAAAGAACCGTATCTACGACTGTAATTGATTACCATGCGATTACTGAAGCGTGTCGTGTTTTCTAATATACATTGTACTCGATAAGCAGAAGTAACATGGATATTATATACAATCGATGTAATAACATACTTTATATATGTACAATAAAGTAATAGAAATGCAAATACAGGAACGAGACTGCACGCAGTACATATCCGGAATCTCCACGGGGGATTCAGGTTTACCAGAACGGGCACCTGCAATCGGAGAGAATTTTAGTTTGTTGTACAACGGGAGCTTGCTGGTTAGGGGTGCATGAAATTACCATCCGATATAGCATTGACATAAGTTCTCATTGTTGGTAGCTTGCTGAATCAAAAGGTCAACCTGACGTTGGACACTTAGCGTTTCTTCGTGGGAGAAGTCGCGCCCTGTTAGTTTGTCCCTCACTCTTGTTATGATGGTTAGAGCTTTCTTGTTCAGTGCCTCTGGTTGGTTCGTGTCAGCTTTGTAAAGGTAAATTTGCTTTTACTTCTGTACTATACACTAACGGTAAATGAAAGCCGGCTGTTCAACGAATAGTTTACCTCCGTTTTCAACGCTACAGGGAACTCCTTTCTTTGGCAACGTGGCGGTTAAGGAATCCAATGTATCGCTGTGCTCTTGATTGCTGCTGGCGCTCATCCCTTGAGCGTCAGACCTTTTGCCTTTCGGTGCAGCATGATCCATTAATCGCCAGTTCAGAAGTGGATCGTAGACGAACGCCTCTAACACCGCCATCAAGCTGTCTTTGTTCCGATGCAGCACCGACATCACTGACTCGCACGTCCTCCTATACGTGCCCTCAATTCCCGTCACTTCCATCGCGTTAATTAACATTCGAGTCAACCTGAAGGGTATCTTCTCGGGGAACTTCTCGCGGGTCATAGCCACTTCGAAGCAATCCCCAAAGTCAATGTGCAATATCTTTCCGCTTAAACGGTCCAGCATCAGATTCGATGGGTGTCGGTCCCCAAGTCCAAGAATATACCCCACCATAGACATCACAGCGAGGGAGCGCGTGTAATTTGTCCTACGATCGAACCATACCTCGCTCGATGGCGATTTCAGCCAGAGAAGCCGCGATAGATCATCACCATGCGTATGCTCCAGTGCATGCTCAAACACTTCCACCTTCTGCATGAGCATGAGATGGTCGTAGCCTGGAGCCATCTAGAAATTAGGTGTTTTAGTTGAATCGCACAGTGGACATGGTGCTTTGAATACTCACTCGTAGCATTATCTTGTGCTCTATGTTTAACAGTATTTTCTTCTTCTCCCTGTAATCTCTGATCAGTGTGTGCAATGTATCGCAGTGTGGCACCCAACCGATTAATCCACTGTTCGTAGACAGCGGGATCACAGCGTACCTCTGAAAGTAGAATTTGTTCGATTGGATACACCCTACGTTAGAAAATTATCACAAAACTTCGTGCCCTTTAAGACGCTTACCTGAATAGTAAGGTTTCTTCTGAACGTATCCGGATCGTGTAATAAAAGGGTATTGACTAGACCAAATAGCTGCATCACACGTTCATCTTGTCTGAGATCCTCGTGCCCCTTCAAGAGGAACATGTAATCTTTGCCATTGCTACCTGGAAATTTCAGATATTGGGAATTATGTGCTCCGTCCCTTGCTCGTTGAAATGTAAAGACTGACCTTTTATGCACAACTTTCGTGGTCGCTGTTTGCTCGTTATTACTTGCATAGAACTATGTATACTCGCTATTCTGACTATCGGCTGGCCAGGACTATAGCTCCCTGGCACGGCCAGTTCTAAGTCCCTGCAAAGAAGCAACTTTGGACTGACGTATTGGAGCTCTAAGCTAGTTAACTGCGGCAACTGCCGCGATATTCTTCTAAAGACATGATAATATAAATCCCAAGCTTGATTTAAATCCCTAACGTTACGCGAAGTCTTATATCTGTGACACCATTCCTGCGCCTCCATTAGATCTCTACCGTACGCTTGATTGAAAGATGTTTCTTTCAAGGTCTGCGGCCCTCTTTCCAGCATGGCGTGCAAGGGTTCCAACGTGTCGAACATTCCTCGAACATTTCTTTCCCCAAAGTATAATCTACTGGCTTCTTCTAACCCTTCGTGCCACAGTTCATGCCAGAGGATCGCAACTCTAATTAGCTCGTCACTGGCCATCATCGCTTGCTGCACCAGAGTCGGGCTATGTTCGCACATGCTCTTGAGGATTTTGTTCGCAGCGGTTTTCCTAGCGTGACTAGCGCTCTTCGACGCAACAGTTAAGGGGTAAACCAAAGCTTGAGGATGTGTTTTTCCAATATCTATTAGAAGATGATGTATGCAACGACCGACTAAAGCTCTAGGCGTATCTATCCTCGCTATAAGTTGAGGAATTACTTGGAGCCAGGTATTGATCTCGATCAACCGAATGCCTTCCACGATAGCTTCGTACACTTCTGGCCACTGGCCATAGTCGAACCACAGTGTCAGTAATCGAAGCGTATCTTGTAGCGAGTTTCCGTGAGAGAGATTAATAGACCTGAAGAATCCTTCTACCGCTGGCACAGTAAACTTGGATATATACTGTGAACTGGAGAGGTTGCTGCGTGCTCCATTTCCTGGCACAGCCTCGGCGTTAGAGTCTCCCTGCTGATGCTTATAAAATAGAACCGTCTCAAAGTTAGTGTACGCGAAGGCGTGCCATGCTTTGTACCAAGCAGGATCGTGTTCCGTAGCTGCGGCATAATAAGACAGGACAGCTGGTATAGAATGCTCGTTTATGCCTTGTAAAGCTTCCAACCATTCTCCAAGTTTCAGGTAACACCTGGCGAGCAATCTCTTTCTCACTTCTTGCTGTTTTTCATCGTCTTGGTTTACCACCGACACGGTTGTCGGTTGTAGGGACGTTTGCACAAATCTCTGCAGCTGGCTATATGCCTCTTCTCGTTTATTAGCTACCCACATGTGCTTGCAATAAGCGAAAGTGACTTGAGGATGAGTGGTTGGTAAAGGCTGCTCAGCTGTTAGCGATGGATCTACTCCAAGCAACATAACTAATGTTTTATGGCACAGCATTAAGCTACCATTCTTTCTGCAGAGACTCGCGTACTTCAGCCACGTGTACATATCGTCCTGAGGTGAAACTACTAACGTATGAACCTGTATGATCTTCTGCCAGTCCTCGACTATACGCTGCCCACCCTGGAGCCTCTCCCACCACATAGATTTAATGGTCGACCTTCTCTCCGGAACTAGCTTGAATTGTATCACTTCTTCCAGCTCTGCTAGCTTTTGAACTTCCACCATGGCGTTGTAAGCTCTCTGATAACTCTCGCCAGCCATGGCAGTTAGCTCCGTGTCCAGTAAATCTCTGGCACTGTCAATGAGCTGGTGAGCGACGTTATACTGCTCATCGTGGATTGCTAAAACTGCTCGATAGAAGGCACCATCCTGAGAATCTTTTGGTATCAGTGAAACGTACTTCTCCATGCTTTCCCATTGACTTAAACCCCACGCTGCGGCTGCTGCCATTCTAGCCATCCTCTGCTTAGTCTCGTCGCTTTGATTCGACCACTGTTTGGTGGCCACGTCGTGCAGTTGTCCCCATTCCCCGAGAGCTTCCAAGCAACGCATTTCACCCAGAGTCGACTCCACATCTGCGGGGTCACTTTCCAATCTTTCTCTGTACAATTGCAACGCCTTGTCCCAGTTGTGCAGCTTCTCGTACCAGCGCACTTGCACCTTCAGATCTTGCTGATTATTCTGATTCATAACGTACTCCAGCAGACCTTCCGCTGCTTCCTTCTGTTGAAGTTTATTGTTAATGGAAATTAGAGATTCGAAGACGTTGCTGTTTCTGCTCTTGTGGAATTCATCCTCTTTATAATGCAGAGCCTTCGCGTAAGCTCTGCAGTGCATGGCTCGTTCACCTAGAATCTTGTTGTCCAAGGGTAGCGGGCCTTTGTCGCAGTGTTCCATGAATTCGGCTAGGTTTAGAATCGTCTGCGTTATCTCCGGGAGATCTGGAACCATCAGCGCTTGCTGAAGAGTCTGTATTAGCTCTGATTTGTAAGTGTGGTCCAGCTCGGTCCAGCAGGAAACGAAGGCAGCGTTAAATAAGTCTCTGGGTAATTGGGAATACGTTTGCGCGAGAGCCCAGCAAGATCTCAACGCTGGGGATGGCGATTCCTTGAGCAAACCGATCGACAGGCTCCTTAACCATTCGAGCCAATCATCCTTCGACACTCTTCTAGTCGCTGTCCAAGCCTTTTGAAGATTCGAGGCAGACACGTGTAACCGCTTTATCGTAGTCGTGTCCGATGACGTTAACGACAAGTCGCGATTCTTATTTCTCGCGTGCCGGTGTCTCATTAATAAATAATCTTCGCCGTCGGCTACAGTAGTCTCTGTCAAAATTTTATCGATTAGAACTTCGTAACGCGGATTAACAATCTTATGCTTCGTCATAACTTTCTGTACTAATGATATAAAAATCTGATACTTCTTTCCTAACTGGATCACGAGGGCGCACAATGTGTCCATTGCTATGACTCGTAGCTCTGGGCATTGGTCTAGGGTCCGTACCAGAGGATGAACTATTCTAGACGCAAAGTCAGTGAAATCCAACGTATCAGCTAAATGGTCGACTGTTTCGAGGGCTACTTTGTTCACAGTTATTGGACAATCATTAGCGTGGAATAATTTCACGATTGGCGGCAAGACTAGGTGAAGATAATTGTCCAGATTGTTTCCGAACTTTTGAAGCGCTTGAAGAAGCTTCACCGTCACTGATCGGTCCTTACTGGAATCGTGAGTTAGTACTCGTAGTATCTGCGGCATTAGCTGCGGCAAATAAATTTTGAACTCCGCACCCAGTGCAACAGCAATATGCTCGACTAAAAGTATCAGCGTGCTTTGCAGCGGACTGTTCACGGTCCAGAACTCTTTGATTAAATTGAATATGTCGTCCAAGTAATTTCTAATATGCTGTTTCACAATGGCAATAAGTATAGCTAGCTGTTGGAACAGGTACTCGCGGAAGTTAACGTCAGCCGTACGTACCACGTTCAGGAAACTTGGCATCACTTGAGAGATGTACGGGACACATTTAATGCCTAAGCTTTTAAATATAAAAGTTACCGCTTGAACGACCATGGTATGGTGTTGCGATAATGTTGGATCGCGAATGATCCTCATAAGCGTCGCTATGGCGATTGCTGGATAGTATTCTTCTAAAGTCGACGAAGACATGTTCACCAACATTTCGCTGGTTGTTAAATCCTGAGTACTTTCAGCCTCGCTCTTAGTGTCAGCCATAGACGTAAGTGTGTCCAATTGGGAATCTATTTGACCAAGGTTCATCTTATGTTTGTAAGGATCTAAAGCACCTAGCAGTCCAAGGACTCTTATGGTCTCCCTTCTGATAATGGGCTGCTGTTCAGTTTTCAAGAAATTTATCAGCACATCTAGTAACGATGGATACTGCATGTAGGGTTTCACCACATGCCCTGTACTTCCAACTAGTTGACCAAGAACCCATAAAGCGACTCCCCTTTTTTCCGGAGAGCTAGCGTCCACCAGCATCTCGAGCAATATGGAGAGAAGCTCGGGCATCCATTGCTGCATTTCAGCACCATTGACTTCAGCTAGATCGCCGATAGCACGTAGTATGGCTAGAATCACACCGGGGTTTGCTTCAGGCTCCTTCAACTTCGGTACGAGAACTTTCAATATTGGCTCCATGTATGGCCTTATGAGCCTTGGTGCACTGACGACCAAATGGTCCAGCATACGCGCAGCTTGTTCCTTATTGCGACCCATACCTGAATGCTCCAACTCTGTTAAGAATTGTATAAGTGTCTTGCGCAGAGACGGCATAACGTAAGCTGGATTCATCGTGCTCAATCTTCCAATCGTGCGAATCGCTAGCTCCCTTATCTCGAACATCTCATCATTCATTGCGATGAACAGCGCGGAAAGGTTCTCCGCTTGCGCTAGGTGAATATCGAAAGATTCATCTAGGGAAGCCAGAACCCAGAGCCTCACATCAGGATCCGTGTCTGTTATACCTACGACTAGCAATTTCCCAAGAACAACAGAAACCGTGTTGGTCACCGTAAGCCCCGGTTGATTTAAAGCCAATCGCAGCAGCCTCGAGCATGTCCTTACAGCCTCCAATCGAACCTCGGCTTGTTCAAACGTGAGGAAGTGATCTGCGCATCTCCTTACAAACTGCAGAAGTGGATTGCCATCGAAGTTGAATGTTCCAAGAGTCTTCAGCGCCAACACCGTAGACGAAATGTCCACCTCCATCGGCCCGGCAGAAATCGGACTAGTTGGAATCCGTGGAGCACCAGGGTGTCTCAAGGGCTTCTGCATCAGAACTTGAGATAACATTCTCAGAAGGCCTTGAGATATATCAGGTTTCAACGCTGGAACACTATAAGCCAGCTCTCTAAGAGTTGTCGTAAGAATCGAACTTAGTCCAGTCGTTAACATGGATTCTAATAAATCCCTCACATCGGCGATTATAACTTCCCGAACCGCATGTCCAAGTAGAGTTATACAAATGAATACCGCTGGCTCCAAGGCAGTGCCGCGTTTCTTCGCGGACGTTTCTTTGGATGGTAGCAAACTCTTAATTACTTCCATGATTTTGGGGACATAAGGATTTATCGAGTTCTCCACCGCGACCGCTATAAATCCAATGGTAGTAAACGCGGCATACCTATCCTTCTCCCGACTACGTAACGTCATTAA
Source organism: Andrena cerasifolii (assembly GCF_050908995.1). Lineage (NCBI taxonomy): Eukaryota > Metazoa > Arthropoda > Insecta > Hymenoptera > Andrenidae > Andrena > Andrena cerasifolii. The sequence continues at coordinate 9,751,533 of NC_135123.1, forward strand.
GAGGTACCCCAGCGATTCCTTCAGATGGTCCTTCGTGAACTTCTCTACATTAAACGCCGCTAGTCTCGGTAACAACATCATGAGGGCGTGCTGAATGTGCGGGTTCCTGGATATTCTCTGATTCATCACGTCGTTGTAGATGTCGTCTAATCTCTCCTGCATCAAGCAACGACACACCGCGGATTCGTGCGCCGGGTACAATGTGTGCTGAGAGCTAGACGAATTCTGAGAAGTATTCGACCATTTAGATACTATGGTTGTTTTCAGTCGCGGCATTAAGGACAGTATGTCATTCTCGTTCTGCTGCGAGGAGCAATTTAATCTTTCCATCAGAGCTTCGTAATTTCTTTCCCACTGGATGTTACTACATCTAAGTAGTTCGTTCAATATCAACAACGAACCGTGTATCCTATCTTCCTTGTTAACTCCCCTTTCTCTAGTATAAACTTCCTCGAATCCAGCAACTATCTCGTCGTAGCACTGCTTGTACCACTGGGACTTGTGCATTTGCTTTGCAGTTTCCCTCTGCGCCGTAACAACTAAAGCAGCCCGCAACGCTTCTACAGCACCTTCTCTTATCACAGGTTTTGGATCGCGTATCGCATTAAATATAAGCTCAAAAAACGGGGTCACTTGCTGGAAGAAATACGTCGGCATGGAAACGGCGAGTTCTCTTAAAACGAGTACAGCGGCGTGCCTCTTACCCTCGTGCCTGTCCCCGCCGAGCCACTCGAAGGCACGTTTCACCTCGAACTCTACGTACTCGGCTGTGTAAGTGCCAGAAACTAACGCCAGCTTTCCAACGGTTTTAGCGGCCAGCTCCATAACCCCTACATCGTTCGAAGGTAACAGGTTTCTCAGATAATTCGCGAACCTTATGGTCCGTGTGTTAATGTTTCCTACATCGGCTCCGATAAGGCAAACTATGGCTAATATACCTCCTTTCTTCTCATTCACGTCTGAACCGGACACCATCTCGAATATGTGGTGATTAAAATCATCCATGAAATTCGTAATCTCTTCCTGCGACACCTCGCGCAGCTCCGTCTTAACATAGAGGCAGAGGTCTCTCGCCGCTTTATTGCGGACCTCTTCATTTCTAGATTTCAGTCTCTGGACGAACTGCTGCACAAGCGTGCTCGACATTGTGAATAATTTATCGGAGTGCCAATCTTTTAGCTTCACTTTGACCAATCTCCTCGCGATGACGTCTGAAAGGAACGTTACCGAATGTAAGGCAGGGTTAAGGGAGGCGTGAGTCGGTGCTTACTAACCACATACCTATTTGACATTACACGAATTTCGTACCATGATACACCATTCTCGTGACTGTCGCTGTTGCTTACGGTCGTTTCGTGGAACAGAATTTCAGTGACTCTTAAATTACATTGTTGCGGAGCGTCGTCTGTCACACGGCTCTCTCATGTTTTGATGCTCCCTAATTATAGGACGAACGCGTTACGACTTAGGCTGTATGCGCTGTGTAGACACACGCGCAGAGATGCACGCACACAGACGTTCGAATTGACGGTGTCATTAATTCTGCGGTCTTGTAGTAAATATAGAAAAACAGAGGTGTGTTCCCCGAGAGGACTGTGTTGAGTTCATAACCTTAACATTGGTCAATACCACGAAGTAAGAGTAAGGAGACACTCATCTGCCTAGATTGAAAGTGGTCAGAAAAAATGTTCCATATAGGGGGGATGTTCGCCAAATGGAATAACTTGGACTTTGTCGTCGCCATCTTGAAATTGTAAATGACAAATGATGAGACAAAAAGGAACGCACTGCACGTAACGTATTATGAGACGAATATTCAAGATGGCGATGACAAAGTCCAAGTTATTCCATTTGGCGAACTTAGCGATAAACGGAACATTTTTCGTGACCAACTTTTGTCTGCTGGGATATAGAGATGAGTCTCCTTACTCTTACTTCAGGGTCAATACGATCCGCTCAACTGAATTGTGCGCTCTGCGAGGCGCCCCCCCAACCGCCCAGAATATTGTATATATATAGGTGCGTGTTGACACTCCTCTACGCTTAATTCGCGTCTAGCTCTTATAATAAAAAGCGCGCGAAACTATGAAAATCTCCGCGCAGAGGATTGAAACGATTTAGTGATGGTTATTAAATGGGAAATCTATGTCGCTCTAAAAATACTCTACTTACTATGCTTACGTAATACTAACGAAGTAGATATTAAAAATCATTGATTTATATATATATATATATACGATCACATTAATGGCCACAGTCGACTTGATTTGAAATTAGATGTAATGCAACGGTTTGGTTATTCTGAACGTAAATCAGCGTTATTTCTTTTTACGTAAAGCTTGAGGCCACATGTTCCTTTTATTAGAATACTTTTCCAGATATAATAAAAGAAGAAATCGTAAAATTTGAATTCGAATCTCGCCATTGGATCATTCCTACCAATGCCCAGAACGTAACATAAATAGTTCGCTGAACGTTTCACCAAAATCCAAACCACGAAAAGAATATGAATTAATATTTAATAAACTTACGCTTACTTATTTCGTATTGTACTATTCTATAAAATATGTCTGATATACATAGCAAAGCAAAGATCAAATACTCTGTAATTACACGGTATCCCTAGTTTGTAACAAGTTGTTCTTCATTCGGCACAATTTTTTTTACACTCAGCTGATAAAAAATGATTACTCTACGGAGTTAGAATGAATGGCGAACGATTAATTATTAACCAATTCTATGAATATGTGGAAGAAGCATAAATCGAATGTAATTCTCGGCTTAAAGAGATCGGTTATATTTAGTCGCGCTTTCGACGTTACTCCAACCTCAAGCCAACGATGATGAAACAGCCCCTCTCGATGACTTTTCGTTTTGTGAATTATCTCACTTATGCTAGCATTAAAAAATGATACTCCTCCAAGGGTTCCTCAAGACAAGTACCACTCTACAGAAATTCGAGTATCGTATACTGACGGCCGCACGTAAACAATTATTTTATACATGTTTAACGCCGTCGATCAGGAGCCCCCGAAAGCCGTGCTTACTTTCTACGCTAAGGTATCGCGGAACCGATGCTTTCGAAGCGAAGCCTTTGAACTATACCGCACGCCCGGCTGCGAGAGCGAAGAAGAGCTCGGACTTTAAAAATCTGATTATTCTAGCGGCGCCTGAGAAATGGAGATTACTCGGTGCCATAGCATTCTTGTTGGTCTCATCCACTGTCACAATGGCAGTCCCATTCTGTTTAGGGAAACTGATCGACGTTATCTACTCCAGCGACAAAGAGAACATGAGAGAGAACCTTAATCGGCTCTGCGCTATTTTCTTCGGAGTGTTCGTGCTCGGGGGCATATGTAACTACGGCAGAGTGTACCTGATGTCCACTACTGGGCACAGAATCACTCAATCTCTAAGGAAGCAACTATACGCTGCTATACTTCGCCAAGAAACAGCGATGTTCGATAAGTGTAAAACGGGAGAGCTCATTGGTAGAATATCTGGTATGTATCTATTTTTAGTACTCTCCTACGCTAAGGGTCTACCGCATCTATCTGTTCTGTACATTGATTTCAGGAGATACCCAACTTATTAGCTCCTCGTTGACTAACAACGTATCAGACGGATTACGCTCCGCAATTATGACCATCAGCGGAGTATCCATGATGTTCTATGCCTCGCCTAAATTGGCTGTAATCGGTCTAGGTATAGTACCGCCAATCGCTGGCTTGGCCGTGGTTTACGGCCGTTATTTAAAGAAAATTTCCAGAGACATACAAAACAGCTTGGCGGTAGTGAATACCACAGCCGAGGAGAGAATCAGTAACATTAGGACAGTAAAAGCTTTCGGGAAAGAGACGCGCGAAGTTGACCATTATAATGCGCAGTTAGAAGATGTCCTTAAAGTGTGCTACAAAGAGAGTCTGTACAAAGGAATATTTTACGGATTAACTGGTCTCTCGGGAAATGTGATTATCCTCTCCGTTCTGTACTATGGTGGAGTTATGGTCTATGACTCGTCCATTTCAGTCGGCAGCTTAAGCGCCTTCATAATGTACGCGGCGTACGTAGGGATCTCTTTAAACGGATTGTCCTCATTTTATAGCGAGTTGAACAAAGCACTGGGCGCGAATGAACGCTTGGCGGAATTGATTGAAAGACAATCTGCGATACCTATTCAGGGTGGTAAGATTCTGGAGAAGGAACTGTCCGGTGACATCAAATTCCAGAACGTCAATTTCGCCTACCCTACAAGAGGAGGTGCACGGGTTTTGGAAAATTTCAATTTACAGATCCCAAAGTGTATGGTAATCGCTATTGTTGGGTCGTCGGGGTCTGGAAAGTCTACGGTAGCCTCGCTTTTGTTAAGACTCTATGACCCTGATTCGGGTTGTGTACTTTTAGACAATCACGATCTCAGATCTCTCGATCCTGCGTGGGTGAAATCGCAGATCAGTGTTGTCTCTCAGGAGCCGGTTCTCTTTAGCGGTACAATAAGGGAGAATATATTGTACGGGGCAGAGGATACGACGAAGTGTGACGTAGAAGACGTGGCAAGACGCGCGTACGTCCTGGAATTCACGAAAACTATGCCAGAAGGTTTAGACACAGTGGTCGGGGAAAGAGGCGTTACTCTGAGTGGTGGGCAAAGGCAAAGAGTCGCCATTGCCAGAGCATTGATAAAGGTAACAATCTTGATGAGCCGATAACTGTGTACTAGGGTGGCTCTTATTTTCGACTTTCGAATTTTCTTCGGGGCACCCTCTTTTTTTAGTTTTTCGGACTTTATCCGAAAACCGTTTGTCACACGAGAAAAAGTAATACGACATAAAAGACGCTCCTTGTCCGGATCTACAACTTTTGTTTGACACATTTTTTTATTTAATCAATAACTTGGAGGATATTATATAAAATCGACTTCGCGAGCTGTTAAACAATGATTTAAATGTTTAAGGGCCCAGGGGGACCCTTTCCCGTTATCCGATCGAGCTCAAACTTTACACGGATTTTTTTTTAATTATTTGGAACTATTCTGAAGGGTGCCCCGAAGAAAATCTTGAAAAAAATTTACCAAGAATAAATAAGAGCCACCCTACTGTGTACCTAAAAGTGGTTTTTAAATCTTATTTCTATCCAGGAGCCAAAAATCTTAATTCTGGACGAAGCAACAAGTGCGTTAGACGCAGAGAGCGAACACTTTGTGCAGAACGCTTTGGAAAAAGCTGTTAAAGGGCGAACGGTGTTGACTATAGCTCATAGGCTGAGTACAATAAGAAATGCTGATAAGATCGTCGTCTTGAATCAAGGGCAGGTAGCAGAAACTGGAACATACAAAGAGCTTATCAGTTTAAAGGACGGTTACTTTAATAAACTAGTCCAACATCAAACTTTTGCTTGAGTTTTGAGGTTCAATGAATATGAATGTACAATTACATGTATCTATGTGTATATATTGGAGCAGAGATAACAGAGAATTATCTCATTGATCCTAAAATAAGAATTTACAGAGGTCACAGAAAATACATAATGTTTGTAATAAATAATTAGTAAATTTTATTAATTTAATTGTTGAAATACAATGTGTTATTCTGCAATCTATTAATTACGTCTTAATTAATGATGATTTCTCTACACCACATGTCGATTCTTAAGAAACCTGTACGAAACACCACGATGGCATACGTTCGGATACCGATCTCATTATTCGGTCATTCATTTCTCGGTTGAGTGAATTCGGAATTTGAAGAGCGAAGCACGTTCGGCGTGCTCCGAATGTGTTCAATGTATCAAAATAATTTGTGTCGATGCACAAAACACTTATACACGTATGTGATTCGATATAAAAATCACGATATCTTCTCTGGTCTAAGGTATAAGGCAGGTGTTATAAATAATTCCACTTTGGTAATCATTTTTAATATATTTTCCTATAAAATAATGTACACTGCTATTTTAAGTTATCAATGTATCTTATATCGTCGATCTATGTCACTTTTAAATTAATATCCCATTACTACAATTATATCTGAATAATCTACCTCTAGACTCGTGCCTGCGTAAAAGTGTTCAATGTAAATGTATGACCAGAGGCAAATCGTTTTAATTAAATTAACCGGATTTTTCAACTTATACACACGAGCCCGTTTAATACATTCTTCCTTCATGGATTGATCTGCATCATCAATTAAGTATTCAACTATTATTCCGCTATCGAAAAACACAGTAAGGTATAAAAAGAGAGCAGTAGCGTTCGCTTCCCTAATCAGAAAAAAAACACTGAAACCTTTTATCCTTGCTATGTTTTGCGCTTCTTCGTGTAGGAAATATGCGTAACAAAGACATTCTCTTATCGATTACATCTGTAAATCATAAAATGGAATCTCAGATCCGATTCCATCTACGCCTCGTGTAACTGGAACATTTGTGCAGGTCCTGCGAGCAAAATCGAAGGGGTCAGGCAGCTTTAACTTTGCTCCCAGCACCTGTAGCTTTCAGTCACCTCTGTGTAAATGTTAGTTTCTCCAAATTGGCGCGGTTCCCGAGTTGTTAAATAAATGATCCGCCAATTATTGTATAAAGTTCAAAGGGACACCTGTGCATAAGACCAGTAAGCAGTTTGACATTTAGAGCTTGGATATGCAACAAGATCCAAAGTCTATTGTTATACTCGCAGTTAGCTCCAACTTGTCGATAAAAAAAGTACTTTAAAACGCCTGAATGCACGCTTAAAATGCTTCTTTGTTTACACAGCTATCACACATCGTATTTGTTAGGAGCCACATTAGAATTTCATACGCTCCAGTCACAAGCACAGCCATACCCTAAATAGAAACTTCATCCGTATAAATCCGTGGTGAGACTTTTTACAAACCGATTCGAGCTAATAACCCAAATCTTGATCGAAACTGGTCATTAATATTACAACGTCTTCTGGGAATAGGCAGTGTTTTGCTTTCTACGGGAGCTTAGAAATTCATACGAACAAGTTTCTGTACAAGTAAATATCAAAGTTTACCCGATTTAATAGTAAATGGAAAGTCAATGAAGCGGTAAATGACATATAATTATAGAATTCTCGGCAAATCTTATAATCTTCCCTTATACGTCAAATCACTTATCGGAAGTTGTAACAAATCATACTCGAATTACAGTAAGGACTCTCTTACATAGACAACTCTGTCCGTCTTGAATTTTCTATTGCGTTTCCTGGTAAAATAAACATTAAGCGTTAAAAGTAATAGGACCCATCTTCTTACACGTTATTAACTTTGAGGTGTACGCGCCGTCTCTTGTTCCATCGGTTCATCGTCCTGCTGGAATACTGATAGTGATTCTTCGTCGTCTACGTCCATTAACTCCACCCCCTCTTCCTCTTTCTTGTTCGCGGCATTCTCCATTACTATGTCATTATCTTCAACTTTTGGAACGGCGATGGTTACGCCGTTACCTTGCAATTGAGTTATATCGCTACTTTCAACAGTCATTTTATCTTCGCATTCTGGCTGACAAACGACTGTAGGATTTTGATTTTCGGGCTCCTCTGATATCTCGATAGGCGAAGAGGTATCCTCCGCTCTTACGCTAACGGCCTCCACATCTTTTGGTTCTTCTATGATAGGAATTGGATCAGGTACTACAGACTTTACCGCTCTGATGGTCTCGTCTGCTGCAACTTCAGTTATGGTCAAATTGTCCTTCTCATCGCCAAAATCTTCGGCTACATTATCTTTGGAACATGGCTCCTCCACTATAGGTTTCAGATCTTCCGCCAACTCCGTCGCTATACCCTGATCTTTCAAGCTTTCTACATCTAAAGACACGTCCTCGGACGTATTCGCAGTCGCAGTCTCTTCCGAGCTCGTATTTCCCGTGGACGGGAGTAAAGTCTCTGCGGATTTATCTAAATTACTCGCCGAAGGTATACTCTCCGCATCAGAATTTTCCGGGGGCGGTACTTCTTTCTCCTCTATATTTACATCAGGTGTATCGATCGTCTGGATGCTGTCCACCTCGGTATCCGACTTCGTCGTGTCCTCTAGATCGTCTTTAGAAGAACTTAGAAAACTTTCTACCACTGGATTCTCAGATTCCTTGTCGTTCAGTGGAGCCTTAGGTTCGATATCAGATTTTCTCAATATGTCATTAATTTTAATTGGTTCTTCTTGTACGTGCACCGGTGCTGCTCCAATTTCTCCTTTCTCAATTACTTTAGAATTATCCACATAAAATTTCGAGGACTTACTTTCGCTCGTGCCAAAGTCCTTTGTCTGGAAAGTAGTCTGCAGCTTTCGCGTGGAATCGACTACTTCCCCCTCTTCGCTCTCCAAGTCCAAGCTAGGCTGCGAGCTGGTATCCTCGTTCATGATAGCTTCGGGAACATCCCCAACAATCCCCGAAGCCTCGGGAACTATGGTTGACAAGTTCTGTATTGTGGGTCCCATCTGCGAGTCCTGATTCTGAGCTTGGGATGTCAAGCTCGGCACGCCGGAGAACTCCGACGTAGTGGGTACAAAACTGGATCCTGTGATATCGGATTTGGAGGACGTCGACTCCACCTTCTCGTGCGAAGCCTCCTCTGCTCCAAATACATTTTTTACTACAGTCGTGGTGGGCAAAACAGCGTGCAACAACGGCGCGTCATTTTCAACAGTATGTACACTAATTGTAACAGTGGAGGGGCAGACCTTCTCCCAGTACTCCATCTCTACGTCCTGAGGAGGTTGGGTGACAGCGGTCTCTTCGTCCACGGACCCGTTCACCATTCCATCCCCGTTCTCGTTCCTTCTGGCTATCGGACCTGGCTCTCTCGTGGACACGACCAAGATGTTCTTCTCTATGGCGCGCATGAACTTGTCGACCCTGTTGTACTCCTTGCGCGGCGCTGTCAGCAGCTCGCAGATCCGCTGGACTGTGAACGGGGCATTGGCGAAGGACTCTAACCGCTCCAGAAGATTGCTCTTCATGGTGTCGTAATTGAAATGGTCCACGTTCGGGCACGGCGCGAGCTCCAGGGTCGGACAGCTCTCGTAGAAGTCGGTCATGACGCGCGTGAGCTTCTCCCTGAACAGGGTCTTGATCAGCGACCACTGGTAGACGGGATCGCCGGTCTTCGCCACCCAACACAGATACTCCTCGAGCTCCCGAGGTATCTCGCTCGGGCGCATTTTCTGAAACTCGTCGAGCACCTGTAATACCTCCTCCAAATTTTCCATCTTCTCTGCCTGCTGCCCCCTCTACCTCCTTCGTCCACCGATTAATTTCCCCTCGCGCCCGCTCCTTTTTCCAAGACTGCTGAAACTTGCCGCGGCGAAACTTTATACGTGAGGAAACAACGAAAAACGCAAACACACCGGGCACTAAACAGCAACAATGAGGAGAGTGGCGAGAGGGACGGGGAGGGATGAAAGGGGAGCAGGGGTACCAATCGCCCTAAAAAATGTCATCGTGACAGAATTTGGTTAGCTATCGCTAAATTCCTTCTGTTACTCGATGCTCGAAGTGATTTATGATTTCTAAACACTGAACGCTCAGCTTTTCTAATCCAAACGAGTTTCATTAAAGACACTTCAAAGGACACGGTACTCGATTACGAAATATGTCGGTCTTGTATACCGTTTGCAACAATAAATAAGGGTATTGCATGTGCCGCTCTTCTAAAAATATTTTACATATATGTATACCTATATGTGATTTAAAAAACATATTCGATGATTGCTATTTTTTAAGTAACGTGATCGTTAATTTTCGTATACGCACGGTATGGAGGTGCCGTTAAGTTGGCGGCACTGTTCGCAAACTGGTGGATCATTTAAATTCAAAATGTTCTGACCGAAGTCGGGCATTATTCGATATTCTCGATAAAAATTTATTCGAATGATGGCCAACTCTGGTCCCGATACATCTTGTTTTGTAAATCTGTGTTGTATGCGTCGAAAGAAGGCTTAAATTAAAGTAAGAAAGAAATATAAGCAGGTGTTGAAATACCAGATGTTGTAGATGTTACATAGATTTATTTCAACGTAGCATATGATTTTTGAACTTTGATTGGACATTGAGATTTCATAACATGTACACGTAGAAACAATCATAACGATAGAGTAGAATGGTATATGTTGCGTAAATCTTTGTATTTCATAATACGTTATTCTCCTTAATAATCATATAACGAATAAATCTAATCGCTTAAAGATAATTGTGCATTTGAAAGTCACACAAGTTCTATTTGTGTTTCAGTCTTATTCGTGATTGTGGCGAAAGCGAATTTCTATGGCAAGACTCATCGTTCCAATGGGGAAGAACCTCTCCGACGTTAATAACAATCAACTAAATACTGCGTGTCTCTTTCAAGTGCACAATCGTGGTAGTTGTTTAGAAAAATAATATATGGTACAAAACTCACCTTAAAACTGATCAGAAGTATTCTTTTTTTTTCGAGATTCATTACTTATAGCTTGTAACACAATGAACTTTACGTTATAATATAAATATGCTGTTCCTGATATTCTAATTCTAACGACATTCCATTGGATAAACTGGAGGAACAGAGTTAGTGAAAATTATATCCCAATGCTCTCCCTTAAACAACTTTACGACGCCTTTCGCGTTAATTAAATAAGATCATAAATTATAAAATAATAACAAAATTATCGTATTAACGTAACATCAACAGAAAATAAATATGTAATGTAACAGAAAGACATACGTGTAATATTAAAGTTGTACAATGACTCATTGTCAATGAGTAGCAAATGTGCATAATCTTAGAAAGTTGGTGGTCAATAAACTCTAATATACATTGAGCTATAGAAAAAATTTTAACGGCGATAAACTTATCTATAAATTGGTTCGATTGAAGGCTTAGTAACGGACATGACTTCACTCTACATAGAGTTCTGTTATTTATAACTATCCGATAAATCTGTTGTTAGTAATGAATTTATAAAGTCAAATTGATATTACCATACGTAGGTATTTAATAGTTTTTTTTTTTACAGACTTTGATTAAACATCAACCACCATCTTCTTATGAATATCTGTATTACCAACAACCTGAAATCAGTACATAACGAACATGTTACACAATCAGCCTAATGTCGAGCCCTTCAAAGTCGGTACTTACGGAACAAAATTCTTCGAAACTAATTTTGCCATCTTCGTCTTTGTCGGCGAATAATATTGTCTTATCAACAATCTGTTGCAGCTGTGTGTCTTTCAAATTATTCCCTACCATCATTTTTAATACCTGGAACAGCTCCCCGTTGCTTATGAAACCGTCGTTATCCATATCATAAATTCTAAAGGCGAATCGTAATTTGCTTTCTTTGTCACCCTGTGCAACAGAAGAAACACATCGTCAAATACATTAACGCCTACTCCTTTCGAGTTACCCAATACAATTTCCGCATACCTTGACGCTGAACTGAGAGACGCCGTGGATAAATTCTTTGAAATCCACTTCTCCGTTACCGTCCGCGTCGAATATATCTATCACACGTTGTACCAGAGGGTTCTGTTGTAATTCCGGCAACGACATGAACTCGTCGATGCTCAGAGCGCCGCTGTTATCCAGATCTAACTTCCGAAACCGTTTTCCTAGTCTTCTAATTTCGTCAACGTCGACTAGAATATTGATATTTTTGTAAGAACCTTTCTAACATTCCAGCAGGAGCAACAACAATAATAATGTCTCCAAGGTTTATTTGGACCTCGACAAAACACATGATGATACAATAGTACTGTATCATAAATATCATAATAAAAATCAGAAACAAAAATGGTGCCTGGTACTATACAGGTGCTATGTTTAGTTAGAGATAAAAATAAATCAGAAGCTGTACACAAATTAAAAAATGTAACACTGTTATTTCGACCAAGAGCTAGTGATGATAATTCGTATTAAATGCTATTCGAAATAACGTCCGAGTCTACTCCGAAATATGGAAATGGGGGTAAAGTGGTTTTTCCGAACAGAAGAAATGTTGAAGGGGGATAGGTTATTTCAGTGAACCAAAATAAATGTCTAATGCTGACTTACAGTTCGAACATAGTTCCATAGGCAGCGAGCTTTCGTTACCCTAGAAGAAGACAGAGAATAAATTAGAAGCAGAATTTCGTTGGAATAAATCTTGTTTTACTAGCAACACAAATCATTCCGATGACGATAACCACATAGAGCAATGTTTTTCTCGGCAAAAGTGGATAGAGACGGGCTGTCGCGTGCCGTGGTATCTTAATCAGAGGTTGCGCGGAGATGCTAATAATCGAATTTCAAGCATGCTTAATTACCATCGCGAAATAAATTCGGCAGGCTTCTGTGAGAAGTACAGCACAAAACGTCAAAATTGATCAGCAGACACTATTTTATGGTTGACGAACAGTGGGAAGCGCGAAGGGTAGATGGGAAACTGTGAGGAGAATTATGTACTTCGTAACGTATGGTGAATGCCAGTGGTTCCCAAACTGTGGTTCGCGAAGTGTTTTCTATGGAGTCGCCGCGGTTATTTTTAGTTAACGATTCTTAGCACTTATTTATTACACTAAATAAGATAATTAAATATATATAGTAAATATCTTTAAGTATATTTTATATAGGTATTAAGATAATTAAATATATTATTAAGTTAGAATTATTGGAACTGGAGGAGTGGAGGGTAGGAATGGTGGTGCCGGTGGTGAAAAAAGGGGTAGGAAAAAGGGTGGAGGAATATAGAGGGGTAACACTGACGCAGCAGCCTACAAGGTGTATGCGTCGGTGTTAGCGGAAAGGCTGAGAAAGGAGTTGGAGGAAAAAAAAATACTGCCACCAAGTTAGGCGGGGATCAGGAGAGGGATGGGGTGCATGGATAGTGTCTACGTGTTGAATTACCTAATTAACAGGCAGGTGGAAAGGAAGGGAGGGAGGTTGGTCATACTGTTTGTGAACATGAAATCAGCATTCTACTCGGTCAACAGAGAGGTGTTGGTGAGGGCGTTGAGGGATATGATAAGGGAGGAACTGCAAGGGGAGATGTTGAGTGGGAGGTCGGGGTTGAGGGTGTGGTGGTATGAAAGGAAGTTGGAAGAGGGGCGGGGGAGTTAGCAAGGAGGTGTTGGGAGGAGATTAAAGGGTGGGCGAGAAGGGGGAAAGCACTGGGGGGATGGGAAAAGCAAAGGAAGGAGTACTTTGAAGGAAGGTGATGGACAATGGAGGGGATAGAAAGAAGTTGGGAACCACTGGTGTATACGCTTTAAGTTCTTTTCAGGTATATAAATTCTAGAGTCCCGTTGAATTATTCACGATAATAATAATAATTATTATTATTCACGAGCGTATCCCCAAAATGTATCTGTAATAGTATTTCTGCATTAAAATTGATTCCCAGAGTGCTGCATCGTTGAAACGCAGTCCTCTCATTTGAAAGTCGAGATGTGATTCCTGTTGCACAGGTGTCGCCTCGGTCAGAGGGTCATGTTCAAAGATTTGAATCAAAAATGTCAGTTAAATGTAGTTAAATGGAGGGAAATGTTGTGAGAAGGTTGAGCGCCCAGCAGTGACTGATTTCTTTGTTCGAAAGTTTAAGTTTTTATACTACTCAGCACAAACGACTATTGCGGACTCGTATACTAAGGTATGGGAAATTTAATATGTGTAAGAATGTTAGCATCTTCTGTATCCGTAAGCAGGAAGTGTCAGAGAAATGTGGAGTTATCATAATATCTAAATGCACAGGTATCGCATACCGGTATACTAAACGCAGGCTTGTATAGGTTGTAACAAACAATGGCCCACTATGATATATTTCAACTTCCTCCAAACGTTCCACCAGACTACCAGGAAATTGTGCACGATACTTTGTATAAAATGGAGGAGCACACAGACGGCAGAGGTCCAAGGTAGGTCAACGTTGTGTTCTTTTAATGCGCAGGAATTACTATGAGCCTTTATACATAACATTATGCTGTAGGTACCAATGGAGTTTAGACGACTTCGAAATTGGCGCACCTTTGGGCCGTGGCAAATTCGGTCGTGTCTACTTAATTAGAGAAAAGAGCACACACTTTATGGCCGCTTTGAAGACTCTCTACAAAGTGGAATTAATGAAAGGTCGCGTCGAGAAGCAAGTTATGCGTGAGATTGAAATTCAAACACATTTGAGGTAAGCTCGCTCATTCATAACACTAGTTTACAAAATAAAAAATTTTTGCGCAGCAGATGTCACTATTTTTTTCTTATGTAAAATGGCCCGCTGATTCCAAAAATAAGGTCTAAACAATTTTCTATGAATACGTTTTCGAGATATCAACAGATGAACTTTTTACCTGTCTGTCAAAAAGGTGGTCCTACTTAATTGCGAATATCTTGTGTTGCAAATGACCGATGTGGTCGAACATTATATCAAATTAAAGATAATTGAATCACCAATCACTTGTTTTCTTTGTACAGACCTGTTTCTTTTTGACAGACAGGTAAAAAGTTCACCTGTCGATATCTCGAAAACGTATCCATAGAAAAAATTTTGGGTCTTATTTTCGGAATCGACGGGCCATTTTACATAATAAAAGATAGTGGCATTTGCTGCGCAAAATGGCTGTAAACTAGTGTAATTGTATATTCACTGTTTCTGTATCTAAATACTGTACATAAACTTTAGGCATCCCCATATTCTTCAAATGTTGACATACTTCCACGACCACAAGCGAATTTACCTTGTGTTAGAATTTGCTGCCCGAGGAGAATTGTACAAAGAATTGAAACGCCAACCCAACGAAAGATTCAACGAGCATTTGTATGTAGCTTTAGAAAGACTCATGATCTGTTCTACTGTGTGTACTCATTCTTAATTAACTCTTATTCTGTTTGTTAGTTCTGCAAAATACACTCATCAGGTTGCTGACGCTTTAGAGTATTGTCATAAGAATAACGTAATTCATAGGGATATAAAACCAGAGAATTTGTTACTTACATACGAAGGGGATATAAAGTTAGCAGACTTTGGGTGGTCCGTTCATGCTCCATCGTCCAAGTGAGTGTACTTAAAGATACTTTGTGTTCGGGACTCAGAAAAGAAATGGGAGAGACACTGTCGAGAACACTAATCATTGCAGGAGAAATACTTTATGCGGAACATTAGATTACTTGCCACCAGAAATGATAACAGGGCAAACATATGACATATACGTTGATCACTGGTGTCTCGGTATCCTTTGTTACGAGTTTCTGGTCGGCAGGCCACCTTTCCTCAGCGATTCCCAACACGAGACTTATGTTAAAATAAAAGCTTTAAACATACAGTGGCCGGAGCAAATTACACCTGGAGCTAAAGATCTTATCTCAAAGGTAACGTTCACTTATTTTCCTCTTACTCATACTTTCTTCTTTATGCAAATCGTAATTTGTGTCTTGGTTGCAGCTGATTAAGCGAAAGAGCTCTGAAAGAATTTCCATGGCTGCTGTTAAGAAACACTTTTGGATCTTGAAGTACAAAGACGCGCGGTGACGTAAATTATTTCGTCACTTTAAGAGAATTATTAATCAAATTCTTTGGACACAAAGCATTTTTACAAATATTGCGTTTTATTCGATGTACTTTTAAATTGTGTTACACGGCCTTCAGATTCTTCTTTTGTACCGAACGTCCCAGTTATTAAAATAACTTTACGGCCAATTTAAATTAATACCCGTCACATCCAATGCGACTATATCAACTTCAACGTTAAGAATATCACATAAGCTTGGTTTGGTCCGTCCAAAATCTCCATGCACAAATTCTTTCACGTACGTTCCTGCTTGCGCCTTGACATCCAATACGAAAAACATATTGGCATCTTCGCTAGCAGTGTTCAGCAATTTCTTCAGTTCGTGAGACTTTGCCCAACGAGCTCTCATCTCGTATATTAAACGTATTCTAGGACTCAGAGGCCGCCTGTGCAATACTCTGATAGGTGTCTTCTGAGTAATCTTAACTCGCTTTAAATTATTCAACTCCTCGAGGGGTAACATGTCTTTAGGTACGTTGCGACAGACACAGAGCGCTCGATAGAATTTCGTTTTAACATTTTCACCCTCCTTCAGTTTCTTTAAGTCAAACCTAGTCAAAACCTTCAAATTCGACGTGACTTGTACTTGCTGGGAAGACCGATTGATTTTATCGGCTAGATCTGACAGTAAGTTCTCCGTTAGCTTGGTCATTCGCGGATTGATTAATTCCACTGCGAATGGTCTCCCTGAGTATATGTTCCTAACATCCACATCTTCTCTTCCAGATGATAGGAATTTAATAGCTATCGCAAACAGAAACATGATGTTCTAAACTGAATCGTGTCTCAAGTATGAGTTAAAGAAATTTTACTTACATTGAACTCTTGCTACATCGGCGATAGGAGTACACACGATATCTTGAACAGACGTTTGCATTTTCTTCTCGCCGTTTATAAACCATGGGGTCTGACTTAGTTCTCTCGATAATTTGTTGTATCGACCTAAAATTGTAACACAGTTATATATTAGGGTGATTTATTTACTCTTGGTGAAATTTGTTTTCAAGATTTTCTTTGCGACATCCCCCAGAATAATTCGAAATAATAATAAACACTTTTTATTTCTGAAGGCGAAGAAAAAAATGTAATTTTTCCTTATTTTCAGTGTTTGATATGTCATGAATGTTTTCTAATTATTTGAGAAGAAAATTGAAAAGTCGAAAATAAGAGCCACTGTAATGTATATTTTACGCGATGCATATGTGTATCGCTAATATACTTTACCTCCTACGAAAATACTGGAATGGGAACACAGAATACTTTCTATGTTAACATTCGTGGTTGTTTCAAGCGATAAAGTCTTGAAGCATCGAGCAAATTCTTTGTCCGTTATCTTGGTCATTAATGTGTCCATACTTTTTCTGCTATATCTATTGTCATTGAATTTCCTTTTGTGTTTATTCTCTGTGTTACTTGCCCCTTCGTACTTGCTCAATCTACAACAAAAGAGATGATATTAAGGTGACTTATTACATAAATTGAAAATACTTTGTGACTTACAGAGCTTCGCACTCCTTCTGGTTGTATTTATAACTTAAAATAATTTCAATAAGAAATGCAGATGGTGTCATCAGGTCCACTCGCTTCTTGATGGCACATTCAATTTTAGGAGTGACCAACCACTTCCACACATCTTTAACATTCTGCAGTTTCACTTTGAGGCTGAGAAACGTGCTCTCCGAGAGATCAAGTTCGACTGCACATTGTGTGTACAATAAACGTTCTCTGAGGTTCACGCATGGTGGCACTGTTAAAGCGCATATAAATGTTTCACTGTCGTAACTCTGTTTCTCCACTTCGCTCTGAATCTGTTCATAAAATCATTCCAAATTCATACACAGAATCACTTGCCATCCCTCAAATACCTGACATACCTTTCGAACTACTGCTTCCTGTATCTCATCTTGGAGAATCCCCAAACAAGACGCGCAGTGTGCCTCGACAACAAGGGAAGTATCTTCCGCAACGTATCCTAACTGCAGAAAGCGTTATACTATATATCATAATTAATAAAAGTGCCACAAAACTTACATGTTTCGCGAATTTCACAGGGTCTTGGAAGTTGTCTGAGGTACGGCACCCGATGAAGCGGAAGCAACATCTCAAGCAACAATTTCGCTGCTGTAAGAAAGCGAAGATACGTTTCTCATCTTCAGAGGAGAGGCTCATCTCGAGGTAAGTAAAACCCTGCAATATTAACTGCAATTGGTGAGAACTGTTATACTCTTACAGAATACAAGATTCTTGTTAACTTACCAATTTAATTGCATGTACCTCCGAGATAGTAAGTTATGACATGTCACAAGTTGGCATGTTCTATCAACACAATCAAGATATCCACAAATTTCTGTTTCACTTTTCTTGTTTTATTCAGCAACAGTTCCTGCTGAAGTGGATATAAAACATAGCCGCGTGCACGCGCTATTTACAACATCTGCGCCCTCCCTCTCTCTCTCTCTGTCTCTCCCCTCTCCACCTACGCAGAGCGTGCGCGCGCACCTGTCCAGTGGTATGTGCAACTGAATACTTTTTTCCTATCGACTTTGCCAAGAAGTATGATGGGTGCTCGGGATATTGTTTATTGCTAGTGTAAATAGTTGTAAATTTTATGTTTTATTCTATTAGAGCGGGTACTTGCTTAATCCTTAGATATTTAGTAGCGTAACGACATGCCTATATTGCGGAAAAAGTCTAGCCGAAAGACAAACACCGAAACTGGGAATGACAATTTGATCGGAGGTTAATTGTCACCTTATAATTTGTAATGTATCGTTTAAGAAAGAAAAAAAAAGCGTATGTTCATCACGATGCAATGATCGTTTCGTATTTTTACGACAGATATAACCATCGATGATTTCGCGAATTCGTCGCGAACCCACGCGAGGGTTAAAAAGGCTGCAACAAATGTCTCCTCGGAAGGTAGCTCTCCACTTCCTATGCGTAGGGGTAAGTTTAGGTTGGAGCTGTAATAGAAACTATAAGAGCGTTAATCGAACGCTTGTATCGTTGGTTATCTTTTAACTCTGCTCGCTCCTTCGATGTAAACACTTTTATTATAAAAGACTAGAATGTATTTCTCAGCTTCAATCTCATCGCAGCTTCAACGTAAACTTACCCTAACAGATTTCGAGCTTCTCTGCGAAGAGATGAGTCTGATTAGCGTAAGCGTCACATAAGCCTCGCATAAGCTTCGCTTATTTTGTAGTGAAGCAAACAGGGGCAAAGGAAGAGGAAGAGAAACACTCGTTGAACGGCATGGACAAAAAGGATGCGATCGAACCATTGGATGTAGATAAGACGAAGAAAAATGCCAAAGGTAACATCTCCTGAAGATATTTACATTCCTATGTATTTCTCCTTTTTGTCAGAGTTTTCCTACAAATGCTTAGGTGCATTAACGAACCCAGGGAGAAATAGGAAGACCAAATCCTCGGAAACAATCATGGAAGAAGAAGGTACGTTACAACCAGCGTAGATGCACCGTAATTTATAGAACCGTGGCAAGGGAAACTGCATTATATTTCTAATCTGTTTAATAGGCATAGATTACCCACTGGACATATGGTTTATTATCTCCGAGTATATCAACCCGGAGGCTGTAGGAAAATTTGCTCAAATATGTCGAAGTTCTTACCATGTAACAACAACAGGCAAATTTTGGTTTCACTTGTATAAAACGTAAGCTTCCGCTTATACAAATCCACCTTTCCTCTACTGAAAATTCGATACTAATCAAAGCACGATTACAGTTACTACGGGTTCGTACCGGGCTTGCCGGAGCGTCTTCAGCCGCAATGTATGGTTCGAACTTACGGATTACGTGCTTGCGTTATCAGAACACTACACCACACTTACTTTGCCTTGAAAAGAGAGCCTGATGACATTTACTATCTAAAACATGACGAGCCGCATTCCCTTGTAAAGAGACGGTGTTGTCTGATGTGGCACAAAGTGGGTAGGATAAAAGCGCGTGTAGCGTAAGCAGTATATTTAAATGATCATTCGAAGCTGAGCATTTCTTTTAGAAAGGAAAGATGCGGTGGTACTTTTATTTCAAATTAAAGGAGATACCGAAGTCAACGAAAAAGCCGCTGGCAGAGAAGTCCAAGATAAATGGTAAGAAGACAGACTTCCTTGAAATGTTGGAAGACGTGGCGGTGAATTCAGAGGAGGGTTGTAAAGTACTTAGGGTATTTATCGTCTTATAAGACTGTTGCTACATGATACGAGATATATTGTTAAACAACGTCACGTTCACTTTGTTACGTAATTTACAGGTAACTTGTTTAAAATACAGTATGTTACCGCCGGTAATTGGTTTAATCCTACAATCAGTGTCGATGACTTTGATGCCAGGTTTCAAAGACCATCGATTGCAACTCGGATTTGGAACGTCCGATATTCCTAACACGTTAACGAACCAAGTGATTTTGAACGATGTCGTTCGGTGCCAAATTCTAGACTGGTGGCATCCACTTTATCCCCATCAGGACGCGATCACCACTATAGAATTACCACAAAGTGATTTTTGGGATCAGAGCTGATTGTAAAAAAAAAAGAGATCGCTTATTTTACCATCGAAGAAGTAGGATAATAAGCGCCGTTTGTATGATATAAATATATCCATGTAAATAATGCATTAAATGTCCGTTAAGTAAGTTTTCACTTGGATACACGCTCCTTGAAATCTCAGCAGAGCACGCTACCACTTCCGTCGCGAATATTATATACAAAGTGTGTACATTGAGGGAGCAAGGGCCTAGAAAGATTATCTTCTCGACGCTGTTTCAACCGCGTGTAATAGCTCTTCCACGTGCAGCACCTTCGATGTCGAAACCACGATTTCTGTGATCTGAAATAGAAGCATTACCACAGACTTCGTACACCAGAAAGTAAATGATGCGGGAATAAATCGTACCATGTTGGCATAGGCTTGGACGTCGACTTGCAGCTGAATGCGTATCTTCTCATCGTCACTGGTTCCTTGTACCTCGGACGAAAAGGAGCCCATGGATTTATCGCGGATCTTTTTCAACCGCCTCAGACTCTCCTCAGTTTTCTGTACCGAAGTTAGAACGTCCGTCACGGAAGCCAAATAGCTGTAATGGTAGAATGTGTAATAAACTTGACTCCGACAAGCAGAGATGGGCAAAAATAATATCTAGATAAAATCGAAATCGAAGCATCGAATAACGGATAAGCATAAAGTATTTTTTCCTCGACTTTCTGTCTAGATAATGCCCATCTCTGCTGACAAGTATCGTACGCTCCGATATAAATCTACTCTTACTGTTCAGTCAACGAAGAAAGGGCCAGCTCGAGCCAGCAATTAACGTTATCCGGTATCACTCTTTTATAATCCGAGTGAAAGCTAATGAGAGAGGCAAGCGCGTTTTTCACGTAAGCGCAAGGTTTCGTTGGCACGTCCCTTTTCGTGCGTCTAAATAATCTGGGAATATCGCTGACTTGCTTCAAATGCGTTACGCATTGTTTCAACAGCTCGTTCGAAATCTCCTCTGTGACTCGTGGCAGAATGGTTGTTAAATTCTTCGTAGTTTCGCCCAGGGAGTCTGCGGGAAAATGTACATGTAAGTTCGGATACCGATGGTGATACCAGACGTTGTTACCTTCTAATAGTTTTAATACTGCTGGGGATTGTTGCTTCAGTTTCGATCGCGCTGTATCCAAAAGGCATGGGAGTATGTTTATGAACTTCTCTACATCCTTATACAGACAAATTAGGAAGCTGAGCTTGGTAGAATGCTCTGCTTTGCTCGAGTTGCTCACTTCGTTTTCTATCAGCCATGTCTTTAAATAAAAAAAAGTAGTTAAAATCGATTTAAATATTACATTTCATAATCTAAAACAGTGGTAAATATTATACTTCTTTAATCGCTGTTTGGGACCACGTCTGGTATCTAGCACACATCTGGAGACTGAATTTCCAAAATCTATGCATTAAAGATTAATGAGCATTCTTTATAATATTCCACCGCTTTCAAAGTCATCTTCCTTCGTCATTTAATTTGTTCCTTACCGATGAAAGAGCTGATAAAGGTACACATCGTCGGCCCAAATTCTTTGTAGATTGATCCACACAGTAGACGTTGAGTGGAGGGAAAACTCATTGCGCATGAGAGTGTCCAAATTGCCTTTTACAGACGCTGGTGATATGGGTTCGGTCAAAACAGCCTCAACAGCGCCAGCAATTTCTTGAAATCGTATTTGGAAGTACACAGGTAAATTCCACTTTTTTAAGAAGTTTCTATACTGAGCATTTTCTTTCAAGGCAGCTAAAGAGTCGGGCGTGATGCACTCGGCTTCCAATTTCTCTAAGAAATCCAATGTCGCTACATATCTCTGAAACCAAAGTACATTACACAGTATGTATTTACAGCTGAGCTACCATTTGCTCTGCTTACCGAATGAAACAGAACTGGATCTCCCGGAGCGAAAATACATTTTATATATTGCTGAATCTTTTCCTCCACGTCGATCCAGAAGCTGTTCACTAAGAAATTGAAACCATTCACAGAAATCCTGAAACAACGATTGAACGTAGCAATATTGAAAATTTAACTTCATGGAAAGCAGAGATAAATACATACCTATCGGAATGTAAGGTAATATCTAAAAGTTGCTTGAGTTCAACGCTCAAGATATTTAGCAATCTGTTGTATATACTTTTGAGGCCAAGTAAGTCGATCTGTAAGTTCTCTATGCTAATCACGCTGTCGATCAAAGGACTGACGATCTCTTTCCTCACTAAATTCTCGGCGTCCTTTATTTTGTCGAGCGTGACGTAAATTCTTAAGCAACGGATTAATAGAACAGAATTCTTTTCTTTTATACATGCCAAGAAGAATTCATTGAGGTACGTCATGTAAGACTGTTCGAATTGTTCGCTTTCCTGTTGTAGAATCATGTTCCTCGTTTATCAACAAAGAAATTTGAACTGAAATCCGACGGATTCATCAAATATATCAGTACCTTTTTTTTATCGCTGATAATATCTAGCTTACACCTGGATACGTGGAAGCGTAAGTGATTGAATTCCGCTGCGGCTTGTTCCAAAATATCTATTTTAGTGGGACTTTCCAGGTAGGTACTCAAAGATAATACCGAGGACAGTTTATTCAATGATTTATAAATATGTTGTAAGCTAAACAGACTTTGCTTATACTCCCTGATCCTCTTACTCTCGTTCATATTATTAGAAATCGTAGTAATCTCATCGTCCAAAGTCTGCCGCACTTGCTGCCACGGAACAGATTGAATGTTAATAGGATATTAACAAAGTATGAACATCGGATACCTATAAATATCGACTTTACCATTACTTCTTCCCTTAATTGGCCCAAAGGTACTTGCAGGTCGTTAATAGCTTTATCCAAGCCAATCAGGTTGCTCGACAAATTTACAAAGTCCGTGTAATCCCTGTTGATCAGATCGATCATGGCGGACCTCAACATCTTTAAATACAATCCCAGATCATCTCGCATTGCTTCCAGTTTGATGTTCTTCCTGTGCTCTTGAAGAAACGTGTCGACATTGAAGTTCTTCTGCAAACGAAGAGACAATAAATTCAGAAGCTGCAACACACAAAGCTTCGCTAGCTCAAAATATATAACAGCAGTGCGTACTTGGATGAAGTCGAGCTCTGTGAAGCACAAATCCTTCGGAGCTTTTGGCAGATTAATGATTTCCTTCGACATGGTGGTCAATACTTTAGCTACTACTAGGTTCTTACTTTAACAATTCAACGTCTGCAATAAATAACAAAATGTCAATAAAGTACCTGCGGAAAACTTGGCAGTTGGCATCAGCTGATGCAGTATATTTACGAAACACTAACTCACAGATTGTCAGCAAATAGATGCTGCACTTTTGCGGCTGTAACTTGTACCATGAACCCTTAGCTATTTTCTGAAACAAGTTCTGTAAATCTTTCGCTTGCGATTAAATAGGTAGTAATTCGAAAAAGCGTTTTAAACATTTATACATAACCACGAAAGGCGTTGGCCACCTAACGTTAAACGTGTGAATTAAAGTGCCCCGTAAGTTTGGATCAGGAAATTCGCTCAAGTTAACAGGAACATAGAATGTCGAAGGAGGTGGCACGTAGCTCAGTGAAAGAGAGAGAGAGAGGGGGGCAGAGATGCCCGCCATTTTCGAAATATTCAATTTATCGATAGTAGTAGAGTAATTTACACACTTTTGGAATTGAATAATAAAGTATAGACCCTTGGCTCAAGGCTTCAGAGAACGAGGTTTTATTGTAAATCTCTGTGTCGACAATAAGAGGATTCCCGAGGCCTCGACCGCAACATTTTGATTCGGTAGCGCCAATCAAAGCGTTAAACGCGTGCGATGTGTGCGAGCAGGTCGTGCGCGCGCGCACACGCGCTCCCACTCACACAATGAGCCGACTAAACGGATAGCGATTCATATTCACTTAATCAACAGTAAATATCCTATATTCGCATTTGCGCGAAGGTGCTGTGCCGCGTGTGAAACAAAACTGGATCGTACGGGCGATTCGTAAGATTTCGTCGGATCAGCAATTTTTTTCCTTTCAGAAACGCTAGGGTATTTTCAAGGACGGTGTGCAGCTGCGTGGCCATCGCCGAGGAGCCTGACAAGTTTCCCGACTTTTAGTGGAATTTATTTTCAAAATGGCACCCACGAATAGATTGCAGAAGGTAATTGGGAATTTCTGTCGATTGGGAGTGATCGTGCGACGAACTCGGCACGCGTGGAACGTTAACGAGATATCGTCGGGAATCGCGGCACGTTTGTCGCACAGGCGACTATACAGGAATAATTTCTCATGGCACCCCTCCTCCTGGTGACATCGAGCTTTCCGATCCTGGATGATAGAATATTCATACTTTCTATTATTAACCGCAGACGTTATCGAATCTTTTTTATTCACGATTACCGTCGGATCATCGATCACTATTCCGTTACTCGGCGCAACGAGTGCTCCAATTATTGTTATGCTTGAACGCCACTCTAAGACGATGATTTTTCTCTTTTCAGGAACTCTGCGACTTAAGAGCTTCGGCAATGAAAAATTTCACAAATATACACGTAGACGAATCGAATATCCTTACTTGGCAGGGTGTGATACTACCGGTACTGTTTAATATAACTTTAATGTAGACACATAACCCTACCCTAATCATAGCTGTAGAGTGTACCAGCTTTGTGTACGAGCAACTGTTTAGAAATTAACTGTTTAATCGTAGTCATACTTCTTCCTTTTATATACACCCTGGAAGCTCTTCGCTAAGATCGATGCCTGTGACGTTTCAGGACAATCCGCCGTATAATAAAGGAGCATTTCGGATTGAAATAAACTTTCCCGCAGAATATCCTTTCAAGCCTCCGAGGATACACTTCAAAACGAAAATATATCATCCGAACGTGGACGAGAAAGGGCAAGTGTGTCTACCGATTATAAGTACTGAAAATTGGAAACCTGCTACAAAGACGGACCAAGGTAAGACCGAGTTTCAATTCATAGCTGGTCGGGGAGGGAAAAGGATAAGATAGTGATCCCTTGGTTGGTTCGTAGTTGTACAAGCTCTGATAGCGTTAGTGAACGATCCGGAACCAGACCATCCGCTGAGGCCAGACGTCTCGGAAGAGTTCGTTAAGGATAGAAAGAAGTTTTTAAAGAACGCGGAAGAGTTCACAAAGAAGTACGCGGAGAAGAGGCGGGAGACTTCGTCCTCTAACGAATAACCACGAGTGACTAGCTCTACTCACCGTGATGCCTGCCACCCGTCAGCTAATTTAATTCAAGCCAACATAGACTTATCTGTTAGATGAAAGCAAGTTGACATACATGTGTGCAGTATTGGTTGACCACCGACAATGATATAAATATATGCAAATTGTAATGTTTATAAAAGTGATCGATTAACAGAGATTTTCAGAGCGAAGTAAATTATAATAAACTAACTGTATGATATTGTATACAATTTTACGGTCTCCGCTTGAATTCGTAAACGGGCTCACGGATCGGCAACGATTTTCAAGGGCTGGAAGAGTTTTAATCATCTGCTTCTCTGTTTCGGAGCCCGGACAGCTGCGACCCGGCTGCCGCCGGCGGGTTCAATTTTTAAAACGATGCATTTACTTCCGAGACGCTAGAGCCACGTGTTATTTACTGTTTTACGAGCAACTTTCGATGCATATCAATCGAGCCTGTGAACATCAAAAGCGATCATCGTGAGTGAACATAAATTTGTATGATTATTGAGACTCATGCTGATACTGTAGTCGCATCTCGATGTCGATTCTGGTAATATTGCCCCTTTACTGTTATACTTTGGAAACTTGATTCCATCTTTTAATGTAAAACGATATATTAATTTGTAACCCAGTATCTACCATACAATTCGCATTCTGTGGCAGGGTTGCCAGGAATGTTCCTGACACACAAATTGTCAGTGGAGGGAGCCAACCTTGGCGTCGATTGGTTTGACGTCAGGCGTCATCACGCGCATGCGTCGCGTGTTCCCCTCCACTGACAATCTTGCGCATATGTAATTCTCTGTTTCTGATGTAACGTTAATACATTAAATACTAAGAAATTGAAATGGATCTGCTTGCTAATTCGCCCTGTTCACGTAGCGTAATTTCCTGTAATAATAATACCGAGGATTAGCTATTTAGAAATTCGGTTTCTCGGCGAAAGGAGTCGTGCTTGAAACGCGTCAAGCTTACCTTAATCTCTACGCCGTTAATTGCACGTGCTTATCTGGACGCAAAGAGGCTCTGGCTTGCAAAAATGTGGACTTGGGAAAGGGATGGGCTGAATTAACACCATGTGTTCTGCATTCGAAATGCGTGGAAACTGGGCTGCTTTTACAGGGTTTTATTTTTTATTCAGTTTTTGCGTAAGAAAGGTGTAAAACCTTCTGTTTAAATATTAAAACTCTATATTAATAAATAAAGATATAAATGAAAATAAAAATACGATTCCTTCTGATGGCGTTCTCCATCTATCGACACACGAGCCCATAATAATACGTTTCTTTCAATCATAATTTTTTTTTTCATTCCTTTATTAAGTTCATCCTGTTTTATATAAGCTCATGCGCACATACTCTCTTTCGCTCTCTCTTTCTCTCTCTCTCTCTCTCTCTCTCTCTCTCTCTTTTTAATTCCACCAATAAATTCCGCATCTGTTACAGATTCGTAGATTCCACTTTTGGCATACTACAATAAACAGTCTGCGATTTAACGAAGAACTGGAATTAATTCAATTGCAACGAAATAATTGATGAGCCAGGTGGAAGAGGTGGAAGTTGCGACAAACCAAAAGTACCAACACGTTTTGTTGCTGAGTTATTTCTTACTTATTCTTTAACTGCAATTAACACAATGATTATTCGCGAGGCCTGGCTTAGCCTCGTGCTTCGCGCGGGGTTGAAAAAAATTTTGGAAACGGGGGGATGTTAAGCTTTGTACAAGGACGTGGAGAATGTAATTAAAATAAGGTGATCGAACATTGAAAATGAGGCAAAT
This sequence comes from Andrena cerasifolii, assembly GCF_050908995.1. Taxonomy (NCBI): domain Eukaryota; kingdom Metazoa; phylum Arthropoda; class Insecta; order Hymenoptera; family Andrenidae; genus Andrena; species Andrena cerasifolii. The sequence goes on from NC_135123.1 coordinate 9,778,590, forward strand.
ATATTCTTACGACATACATTCACACTGTTTATGTACACACAAAATTGATAACCACAAGTGTAAATTAAACTCATGACTTGACGCCGATATTATTTGCGAAGTTCGTGGTATATATCCGGATGGTTCGTTATATGATCGTAGGCAATCACAGTTTTACAAGTGTGTAGAAAAAGTTCCTTAATCGTAATTAAACCGGCGGGTAGACCATCTTTTAGCAAACCGTGGCTCAGCTCTTTCCTTCTAGTTTATCGTTTAAGAAACGTATGCTCAACTGAACGCTATTGAATTTAAATTACAAATATCCTATTATAGCCGATGTTCTCGCGTGTACCGGTTAATTTAACGGCTCGTTACTGAAATCACAATGATGCGAGTTCAGGGAGGGAGCCTGCGTAATTAGCGTTACAGAACAATTCGTAAATCATCTCTTCTAAACTCGATAATATAAATTCTAGATTTCTCGATTACACGTCAACCTTTTCCACCAAACTGGTCAATTATCAAACGTGTCTGATAGTTCTTCATAAATCTCGGGGCAATCGACATCTAAGTTAACACCGACTTGTCTTTCGAAATCGTCAGATTCGTCTCCTCTCTTATCTTTAGCAATTTCCATTTTAGTATTTTAGGCTTCGCGCGAGACGGAATCTAAAAACCTAAAATACCAAAGCAGAAATTCATTAACGCGAAAGACTATAGACGATTAGTGGAATGTTCAATGGATAAATCTTTTTTTCCCAGGGAGCAGTGCGGTTGATGTGGAATGCCTCGATCATCGGGCTAATCTTAATTAGGCGAACGGGAAACGATAATAAAGGGCGATAACAATATTTTAGTCAATGAAAGCCGATGATGTAACGAGTTACGAGCTATCGGCAAAATATGATGAGTAATATTGATGTATTATTACAAGTTACTTACATGTTTGTACAGATCCAACATTTGAATTCGAGCATTAAGCAACGTACGTGTACACCTTTCTGCAATCGAAACGATAGAACGGGGATATTAATCTCGGCAATTTGAACATGGATCCAAAAAGATAATAGCAACACCCACCTATCTTCTGGCGTGCGTGCCAAGTATTCACGTTCTATCAGACCTTCGATACGTTTTTTAATTATAACTGGCGAAGGCAGGAACCGTCCCCTTAATTGTTCTGTCACTTCCGTTACAAGTATATTGTGCTGAAAACAGGCACGAGAGGATTAAAAGGCAATCCGATCAGCCGAGTAACCACGTACGCGTGGAAATATTCGCTTTACGTACAGGCATGCGTTTCCGGTCTTTCATAATACGAACGATCGCAGCTTCTATCTCGTGCTTTCTGTCCTCGTCGACTTTGTTACGCGTTTCCCTTCTCTCGGGCTCCGATTCACCTTTCGCCGCCACCGTCTGGATCTTCACTCTTCGCAAGAATTGTGCATACAATGTACCAATGATATCAACGGGCGAGCTAGCCTCTGAGATACGTGTATAAGTACCTGTGCAATTTGCTGGTAAAGTTGTCGTTCACGCAGAAACAATGGGAGGGCTCTATATCCTTTGTGCGAGGGTGCTTCAGCAGCACCCTCTGCGTGGCTTTGCCCATCGCGAGAGATTGCAATGCTCTAACCAAGTCTCTCTCTGGAATATCGGTTTCACCTTGAATTTCCTACGCAACGGTTTCATACATTGTACAGACAATCGTGAAGCATCAAACGCTACTAATCGTACGAAGAAGAAAGTGATCGACGGGGAGCGTCGCCCTCGGACTGACCTCGTACGTTAATTTGTCCCGTTTGTTGAACAGCATCAGGACGCACATCTGATACGTGGACACTTGTATTATGTGTTTCCTGGTGTTTCCACACCCGCTGCTACGTTGGCTTAAGTGGCTGCCGTTGGTGCTGCCGCTCCCGTTCCCGATGGAACTCGACGAGGACGGTGTGTCCAAGCCACCGCAGCTACCTTCCTCCTTTCGTGGCCCATGGAAAACGGCATTTAAATCCGCGGAACCTAAGGGGAAGATTAGATTACAGTTATATAGAACAGTGCTTCGAAACCGGTGAGCCACGAGACGATGCTAAGCGTGCCGCGGCGCAATGAGGAGAATCCATGAGGAGAAAACGCACCAAATTTTTTTTTAACAACGATTTTCACAGAGAAATGCAATTTCTGTGTATACTGTGTATTTTTTATATTTTTGCTTGTGGTTGCGAAAGGAATGGAGTGGTGGAAGGTGCAGGGGCGATAATACTCGACTTACCTAATTGCGGTTGCAACGTCAACTGTCGGCCACTGTGCTTGGCAAGATAGAAACGTCGGAAGGCTCCAAAAGCGTCTTGTGGAGCTGTTGGCATGCTACACTTTGGAGTAGCGGACTGTGTCGGCCAGAAACCGGTTGTCAGAACTCTTACGCTTATATCCACGCCGTGCAAATTTGTCTGTAATGGGAAAATAAAACATTAGTTCCCTTGAATCGCACCCCGCTACTTTAAACACGTGCGAAACTTACGTTGGACGTGAGAACATGATCCTTGAATTCATCCATGATGGTATTACTGACTGTTATGTCTTTGAACATTCCCTCTAGTTTGGATGTGAACTGGCATCCGCATTCAGTCTGGAATAAGGGGTCACAAAAGGCTCATTGGTAAACGATTTAAGTGTATTCAAGGATTAATAACAGGGAGGAACATATACCTTAAGTTTGGATATCATATTCTTTTCGCTGTCGTCGGATACCGATTTATTTAAAAGAAGACGTTTCGCTAAGTGCTGCTTGTAGTACCGTTCAAATACGTCTTTCTCTTGTAGAAACCGGAACAGAACCATTGCTTTGTCCAGGATGCCTTCGATTTCTTGCTCAGTCATCTAAAATGAATCGGAGACTGTTTGGCTTTTCACTGCTCTTTGCGATGTCACAGCCGAGGCAATGCGGAATGGGTACAAATGAAAGCTTCCATACAGATTCCCGATTATCACCTACCACGAGGTCTTATCAATAGAAGTACTGTTAACGTAACTAACCCCTTTAACACCTTTCTTTAGCTTGTCATCGATGAAGAGAGAAAGGTATTCCGGACTCTTGGTATTTAAATTAAGGAAGTATTCAAAGTCGGAGGCGATCATTTGTTTGTAGTTCTTATCATTGTTAAATGAGTAATGAAGGAAGTGATCGAAGCGGTCCTTTAGATCCAGCAGGTTCTGAATGAAAAGAACGGCGTTTGTCGTCGACTCGTGCTCCTCCTGGACCATGGCACGGCCTTGCTCTTTAAGAAACTGCGAGACGCAATCGCATACAGTACGCAGCCCGTCGGATACTCTCGAAAATAATTTGTACATACAACCGAGATCTTCAGTTTTCTGGTTCTTGAGCATGTGTACCACACCACTGTTTTCCATCTGTGTATAAAAAAAAAGAACGTGTGGCATAAACTATCATTTAGATACAGGAACCTGCACAAAATGCTACATACCTCGACGATAGTTTTCATATGAATTTTAATTAATTCTTCTTCTACAACTTCTACTATTCGCGGCTCAGTAGATTCGTCTAAATAATGCTTTGCTCTTTCGGACTCTTCGCAGATTCTAGCCTCAACTTTTTTAATATATACCGATGCACTATTTTCTGCCAGAAATTTCTGAGATTCCATCTGAGAATTTAATAGAGAGCAACCATATTAAACCGAAATTTAGTACAGGCATATGTCGGGGCTGTACACTGAAAGCTTCCTTACTCTATAAAATTCAGCGCTCTGTTGTAAAAAAGGCCTTTCAAAGTCTTCTTCGTAAACTTGACGGCTGTTAATGCCAAGTAACATTAACATTTGGCAGGCATTTTTTATTGCAATGCGATCTACTACCTCCCCCCGTCTTTCTTTCGCTACCATGCCTAGTAAAGTCTCTCTTAAGTGATCTCTAACGCATCCGTATCTGACCACCTGAACAATGAAATCGATCATTAAACATATTTTTGCCGAGCCGTGAATCCGTTGCCGTCGAATCTCAAATTACCTGATCTCTAAATATGATTAGTCCCAAGTTATAAACATTGTCTACATCATGCTGCTGCACATATACTCTGTCCATATACATTAGAATATCTCTGATCATCACCATCGACGTTTGATGATCGTTCCAAGCCTGATTCAACGTTTGTAGAAAATTGTTGTGGAGAGATCTTAGTACGTCTTCTCTCACTTTGTTCTCCAGATGATGTGTCACAACTTCCTTCAATCCTGTATACAAACGCTGCCCATACTTGTGAAGTACCATGGTATAAGCATTCCGATACAGTTCCTCGAAACTGAGACCGGAGTTGTTTTTCTTCTGAATTTCCTGAATGGCATTCTTTAGCAGGGCCCAAATACCTTCTACATACTTTTCATCCATAGTCATCTGAAATATAATGAATCACAACATTAATTGTGTCATTCTAAGTGATAATATAACATTTTTAGGACACTGAACAGTTTTATGCGAATGGAAACAAAAAATTTCTCAGAAATATTGGGAAAGTGGTTAATTATATTAAGAGAAATGAACAACGCGTGTCGACTGAAGAAAATACTGTATACGAATACTATGACCCCAAAGGTATTATGTATTACAAAGGAATTTAAGTTTTTCGTGCTCCTTTTCTTCTTAATAGTCTGCTGATTTTGCTGGTCGCTCATAATTTCTTCCTTTCCCATGCAATGCTTCCTTACGTTGCCTGTCTCGTTCACCCGAATTACGATAATAAACTAACTAGAATGTTTAAACACCATTGTCCAGTTAACATCCTTTTATTGCTTCACGGATGCATATATTTTATAACATTCCACATTATTTATAGAAGGATAAAGTAGTTTCAAGCGTCAAATGTATGTGGTGCGTTCTTTTCGGCAGATACAGTGATGGAATTTAACAAATAACCCGAGAATATTTCCTGTCAAATTACACACGGTCTTATAAACCATGACCATGAAGGTGCGCACAAACGTTCGCGTGCCACTTTAAACATCCCAAACTCTTTTCATTGAATTTCTAATGTCACATTACTCCACATAAGGGAGGTGGAAGAACTTTACAATTACGAATTTAGTGTCCAACTGCAGTTTGGGTACCGAACATTAATGACAGGGCAGAATGAACTTGACTCGTAAACGCAATGACACAGGAATATTTATATTTCATTGCTTCTCTTTTACGCCGCTATGGCAACTATGTAACAGATCCCAACAATAAGCAAGACTCCTCCCACAAACTACCCTCTGTGCTTAACTCCATAATCATCGAGGCGTCAAATTCAAATTCCCAAGTACAGAATCGTCAACAAAAACGATGCGCTTCTGTGGCCGTTTAAAGCTAGCAGAGTTCTTGCTGCATCCTGCTCCTGACATATAATTCAGCGGAGCAGGTTATAAAAGTGCGTGTACGAGTATGAGTGCAAATATATACAAGTAGCGAAGAATCGCATCGATGGGTTCGCAGAGACAGAAGGTCAGGAAGCAAGGAGAGGGCAAGAAACGGTCGCAGGTTTTTTTCGGGGGTGAACGAAACGGAGCAACAACGAGAAAGGGGGGGGGGGAAGAAAAGAAAAGGCAAAGCTCGGACGGTTATCGAGATACTCACCGGAAAAGCACGTATGCGCATTTTGCCTTCTTTCTTGACCATACCACTGCTCTTCATCATATCGAAGGATCTATATGGACCGTGGTGCTCGTTCTTAGAAATGCTTTCCGTCCGCCGATGCTACGATAACGTTACACCGTGTGTACATTGACACCAGCTAAACGTAGGGAGCATTCACGTTCACGCAGGAACGGGCAGAACAGCCGACGATGATCGGCCACCGCGCGTAAAATACAATCACTATTCATCCACGTTCGCGGCGCGCAGGAGACCCGAAAATTGTCTTGTTATCGTGTACATTTAGTAAAAGAAAGAAAAATACGTGTGCCCCCGAAAGAGGGGGGAGAAAACGAATGGCTCGGCGGGCAGGGAAGGAGGACGGGGAGGGGGGAAGGGGAAGAAGAGACTTACAGGGGAGAGACAGAGAGCGAGCGCTCTTGCAGGAGGGACGAGAGAGGGGAGGGAGGAGATAGAGAGACCCAAGAGTGTTCCTTTTTCACCCTGGTAGACGAAAACGGGACGACAAATCCGGATAAATCGCTCGAGGGTTGAAACGCCAAAGGGGGGAACGGATTCGTGCGAGGGAACAAGTGTAGGGGGAAGGGGGGTGGAGGGAGTACGAACAAAGATGAAACGGGACAGAAAGAAAAGGAAAGGAAGGTGTCGCGCTGCTGTCAACAAACCGAGCTCTCTGTCAAACGTATCTCCCGAAACAGAAAAGTCCACTCGAGTCTCGTTGGCCCCTTGAACACGTTAGCGTGACCGTAGCTGCGCTCTCAGCGTCTCTCGAGGCATAGCGCGATTCAGACCGTGATAGCTTGATTCTCCATCCTAAACGATCCCAACGTTCGTTACACGATATATCATTTACAACGATACGCTCCACGCGCATGAATCACGAACACTGCTGAGAGTATAGACATGCCCGTCGCGGGTTTCCCACTGGTTACATGGCGCCCCGGCGAAGCAAGCTTTTCACCCGTCTCGTTTATCGCGTTTACATGTCGCCTCGGCATCCAATTCGCCACTATCGATTTGAAAAATCACACTCTCCGTCGGCTTTGTTTAATAAGGATGCTAGCTGCTCGCCATTGGACGGAGTCGCTTACAGATCGGGGCTTAACACCGTTTCCACGGGACCGCGCGGCGGCGCGACAAATTAGTGATCCTCTAGGCAGTGATCGGAACAACCTGTATCGTCGCTGATTGGTTGCCACGATTTGGGGCAAAAGCGGAAGTTCGAATAAAATTACAATGCCTGAAGGCTGCTTTATAGGAATCAAGATGGTCGACTATTCGCTCTTGGTGTTCGTAAAGCTATTTGATTCGCCCACAGTTGGTGCATGAGAACAGGGCATTATACTCGTTTTGTGATAAGGCAGTTATTAATCGACTTTATGAAAGTATTAAAGAAGAAATAGATGCTACAGTTTGGAATAATAGAATCATGGACATAGGAATATAGGGACGGAGGAATAGTTGCAGGAGGTAATCCCTTGCGGGAGGGGCGACGAGGTAACATACGCCTTCTTTTTATTGGCTGGTGCTTCGCGCAAGCGCAGTGATGCGTAATGATGAACGTTTGTCGCGTCGCAAGCAGGGATGGTGGCAGCCATATTTGAAGCGTTTCTCGGAGTGTGGTATGCAGTGCGTATTCACCTAATATATTTTAATAATTATAAATGCATCTTTCTCTTCAATTTTCATTATTTTTACAGTTTATATTTGTGAATAATCACTTCGTTAGTATATACTTACAATTAGACGTCTGTACGTACTAATCTGTAACAAACACTTTTTCATAATTAGCGGTACAGAGCATGCGTAGAATGCAACCAATCAAATTCAGGCAGATGTAGGTGGTCTCCCCCCCCCGCCCTCAAATACATATCACTCCCCTTGCCTAAAGTCGCAACTACTCCTCCGTCCCTATATTCCTATGTCCATGAATGGAATAACATTTCGATGCTGTTCGTCTTCAAACAGGATTCTTGGTTTATGTTAATTTTAGTTACGAAACTTTCGTTTCGAATCGACAACCGCCTGCTCGATGTGTTTGTAGTGTTTTGGTACACTTTGAACCAAGTACATCGCAAAGTCCATGCGTTTTATTCGTACTGACCTTGCATTAATCCAGTCCCACATATATGCGTACAAAATGTAAATTCGAAGCACATAAAAGAAGTTAGAATTCATAAGTGTTTACTGCATTCCTATTCCCCACATCTACCAGAAAATAATTGTAAAAGAAATGCATTACGGTCGTCGCGGGAGTCAAGACCCGCGGCGACAGAAAGAGGGGGTCAATTTCTAAGCCTGTTCTACAAAATGACAATGCACTCTATCCACTCTACTCGCAACTATAACCATGTTCCGTCGAAAATCTGCGATTGCAAGATTTAAATTTTCGCACGTAAACATATTGTTTACACATCTTGGTACAAACTCCATAGATAACGCGAGACTTTAAATAGATAAACGGGACCATTATCGCTAATTGTAAGTTCATTAACGAAACGATCTTCTCGTTGGATCGTATTGAATATCGAAATTCGTAGTTCACTTAATTAGAATTTCGCGATGCTGTGAGAAAAGTATTCCGAAAAAGAGGGCATTTGTAGAAATTCTGAAAGTTCAATACGTGTCTCAAACACGGTCTAAATAAACCATCTCCGAGAGCTATTTATAAATACTTGCGATCGACGATAGCAGGGTTGCAATTGAATTTCAGCGCGAAAAAAAATTGATAACAGTTTTTGATAGTAATCCTACTGGAATAGAGGAATATTCTGCAAGTACGAAAGCGGGTAAGGCTGCCATGTTTTCGCCCCACCGTCTGATCAGAGCGAACCTACATTTTATAAGGAGTGTAGCTAATATCGAATCGGGTAGTAACAGCGTTGCTCCGTCGCGAAAACTGTTGCTCGCGGCTCGTCTGGCGCAGAATCAGTCGATACATTCGCTCGTTCGAACATTCACCGTTTCAACCGTGACCATGGAGAAAATAAAGGTAAGCGATCAGCGACCGCTATGTCACTGACATCTGTTTTTGGCAGATACATATACACTCTACACACATTTAAGCTCTTTCCCTGGCAAATGCAAATGCATTATAATTTATGATTATCGAGTTACGAATAAGTCGTATGTTGACTACGTAATGAGAGCAATTTACTTTGTCATGCAATCAATATAAGTGGAAGGAATAATTTTTACATGAAAATGGGTTGTCACATTCTCGCAATTTCCTTTCCATTCCGGCTTATTTTAGGTAGGACCAGTCGTCGATATTTTGGGTGACGAAATGACCCGCATCATTTGGGAGTCTATTAAGGAAAAGCTGATTTTTCCTTACTTGGACATCGAGCTGCACACTTACGACCTAGGTATAGAAAATAGGGATGCCACGGAGGATAATGTCACTGTAGAATGCGCGGAAGCTATTAAGAAGTATAATGTAGGGATAAAATGCGCCACCATCACTCCCGACGAAAAGAGAGTGGAAGAGTTTAAGTTGAAGAAAATGTGGAAGAGCCCCAATGGCACTATTAGAAATATTTTAGGCGGCACTGTGTTCCGCGAACCTATTATCTGTAAAAACATTCCTCGGTTGGTAACTGGCTGGACGCAGCCGATTATCATTGGCAGGCACGCCCATGCCGATCAATATAAAGCGGTAGACTTTTTGGTACCTGGACCAGGGAAGCTTGAAATCACATGGGCCGGAGACAATGGAGAGAAGATCCAGAACACGATTTATACTTTTAAGGGACCTGGAATCGCGCAAGCTCAATATAATACCGATGAGAGCATCCATGATTTTGCTCACAGCTCCTTCAAATACGCTTTGTCCAGAGACTATCCCCTGTATCTGTCTACAAAGAACACTATTCTTAAAAAGTACGACGGCAGGTTCAAAGACATTTTCCAAGAAATATACGACAAGGAGTACAAAGCCAAATTCGAAGCGAAGAAAATTTGGTACGAGCATCGTTTGATAGACGACATGGTGGCCTATGTAATGAAGTCGGAGGGTGGTTTTGTGTGGTCTTGTAAGAATTACGACGGGGACGTGCAATCCGATTCTGTGGCGCAAGGGTATGGATCCCTTGGTATGATGACCTCGGTCTTGATCTGCCCGGACGGACGTACCGTGGAGGCAGAAGCTGCTCATGGGACAGTAACAAGGCACTACCGTCAGCATCAGCAAGGAAACGAGACTTCTACCAATCCGATCGCCTCCATATTCGCGTGGACAAGAGGTTTACTTCACCGCGCGAAGCTGGATAGTAACAAAGAGCTTAAACGATTCGCGGAAGCGCTGGAGGCAGTCTGCGTTAAGACTATCGAGTCAGGCAGCATGACGAAGGATCTTGCGATTTGCATCAAGGGCATGAAGAATGTTACCAGATCTGATTACCTAGAAACATTCGAGTTCATGGATAAGCTGGCGGAGAACTTGGGGAAGGAATTGAAGTGACTAGCACGTAATTCTTTTGATCTGAGACGAGCAAAGTATTAAAGATACAGGGGAAGAACAGTATATATCGCTGGTTGCGGGATAAAAAGAGATTGCATTTAATTCATATAGCGTAGCATGCATGCACAGGTGGTGCGCAATTTGGTGTATGTGTACGAACAGTAATATATGTGAAATTAATACATAGCATATTGTAAAAGGATATTATCCGAGCTACGTCTTGATATTGTATATATCTGTATTATTTCTTATATAAAGATTTTTAAGTAATTGTTAATGTAATCAAACGAATCGACCACGTATCGCTCCTTATCCTGCTTTCAGCAATTGATAACCTTTAGGCAAGATGGTGTGTCCCATGATACTCGAGAAAGTACTGTGAAATGCGATAAGTGGATGCCACGTTGCAAAGAGAATTACGTAACTTTGAGTCAGAGATATACACAGCATGGTTGTTCCCGATTTTAAGAAGAGATTACTAAGGCCATTGACCTCAAGCTGTCTACCAATTTAATTAACCAAAAATTTTTACAGCGACTATTAAACCAAAAATGCTTCGGCTAGTCGCACGAAGTTTTTTTTTGTTGTAATATTAAAATTGCTCGACCTTGGCCGTACAAAAATTTCGGTACACCGAATCCGATTGAATGTTTCATTGGCATTCGGTTAATTTATTAAACAAACCAATTGCTTTTACTACAGACTGAAAAAAAGAAAATCTGTAGGAAGAAAGGTGACGAATATATTCTTTCGCATTGTATTCATTCTTGTCTCCCCCCTCCCCCCCACCCTCATATTATTCCTAAGTAGCGCGTTATCGCCATTGTTGAAGTTTCAAAACGGGAATTCGCCTGTACGGAGTTCCCGATTTTGCTAAAGCTGCAGCGTGATATCTGCGCGATAATAATGTCGGGTCCCGATAAAGATGTCGTTTTCCAAATAAACAAGCTGAACATAGAATTGAGGAAGAAGCTAGAAGTGGTCTCGAAATGGCGAGGTACCCTGTTCACCCTGCATTCTAATTAAAATATAAATCTGGAGTGTTTAATAACCATTCTACTTCTAGTCGAGTGTGCTGAATTGCAACTAGAGTTCCTGAAGCTGTATACTCCCGAGTGCCTCGACATTCTCGAATCACTGACGCAAATGACGGACACGAATACCGGCTCGAAGGATAAGCCATCGAAGTAATGATCGCAGTGCCGGATCTCGGGAGCCTGCCAAGACGCGAAATATGTTTGGCTGCATCGGTAACTTGTATCAAAGGTGAACCGCTATTGTAACTTCGCGCGGATTTCGCGATAAATGAAATAGGATGTACTTATGTTGAAATATATTTATATTATATTCGAATATAGGACTGACACATAGACTGTATCCACAGTTTCATAACACAAGGACAGACAATAATGGATATACGCTTTCTTATCCGACGATATGGAGATTTATGTCTACGGTAGAATCATCGCGTCCGTTTGAATCTCGCCAAATACCTTGCGGTACACCGGCTCTCATCGATATACCTTTGCATCTTGTCCATATCCCTCTGATACAAAAGAAAGTATAGGATATTATCGTAATAAATAATACAGCACCTGTCGGAAGTATTCGTAAGTCATGAGGTGTACGCAGACGGAACGAACTGTCGTGAAACCTGTTATCCCGGGAGTACGAGGATATCGCTGGAAGTTACGAAAGAATCTAGTTGAATTGTGTTATACCCACTGCTGGTCGACGGTCACGTTGACGCGTATTATTACACAAGTCAATTCTGCTTTGCGAGGCTGCCCATCCGAACTTCGATTACTTTACCCGAAAGTAGAAGGTGCAATTCTGCAATAGGTGATTCCTCCTGACACAATGAATGAAGAATGAGTAATAAAATTTATACGAGGTAATCTTGAAGATTAAGTCTTGCACGAAGAAACTCTGTTCTACGCATTTTATTCATTATCTCGAGAGGATTCTGGTGTCCTCTGTTCGTCGACGCGTAGGAAGATTATTGCGGCTTCGATAGCGACCACTACGCGAAAAGATTCGAGAATTTCAGTCGATAATTATTGTCCCTTACCGTTCGTCGTTGCATTTATTTAGAAAAGAAAGAAAGTTCTGAGTGAATCGTTCGGAGGAGCCGTACGCCTCGCAAATCATCGTTCCACGTTTCATTCAACATCCAGGCAAAGTGATCCCGCTATAACCGCTACGGGAGAACAGCTGCTCGGTCTTCGGTCATCTTCGTCAAAGTGCCACGTGTTCTCGAATCGACGCTGAATAATCCCACGAATCATTCTCAAACGCTACACCACAAATAAGACTGCATCATCCTGTGTCGATTTCAAAGGAAAGATTTGCTTTGAAGAACTGAAGCTCGATTCGAGGCCACGCGGTTGGCGGTGAGTACACGCGTTCCTCGACGGAGGTTTCCCAATTGTAACGTAGACTGGTCGCTCCTGCTGTTCAACCATTCTCTCCTTATCGGTCCGATCGCTGAGAGTCGGCCATGTCGTAGCCGCTGTTCAGCCGTCGTTCACCGTAGGGGTAACGGAAGTAGCGGTGCCAGTAGCGGTAATGATAGCGTCTCAGGCAAGACTCGTTGCCGTTCAGGCGGCACTGAACGCTGACTGCGGCGGGGGGTTGCAGCTGGGACAACATCAGTGCCGTGCTGACGCAAGCCTCTTTCGCCTTCAAGCCCTCTCGCGCCTTTTGCGCGTCGCAGACCTTACCGGCTTCCACGGCGTAGTTACCTAAGCACTCTTGCTCCAGGTCGTCCTGCACCTGCAATTCGCCGGAGGTTAAATAGAAATAATTCTAGATCCTAGAATTCTAGAATTTATTTGGCTACCGGATCGATCAGAGAGTAAGAGAATTAAGTGACTTAATTCTCTAATTAATTGAGGGACTTAATTTAAGTCCCTGTGTTCCCTTAAATGTACGAAGGGAAGCAGTACGCAGGGGTAGTGTCGGTAAGGCAGATTGTAGGTAAAATATCAATGCTTATAATAGCTGCTTACGCAGGCCTTGCAGATCTGAAGCATAATGCAGGGAAGATAGAGCATCTGCAGCTCGTCTCCGGCCAAGCTGTCCGCGGTTTTGCACCTCTTCTCGATGGCTTCTAGCTCTGGACAGGCTCTGCTCTCATCACCGCCTGTGGGATAACATAGAACGTTAGGATTAAGGTGTGTGCGTGATCGATGGGGAACCAAATAGCTATTACCCCAATAATTTTTTGCCTCGTTAGCAACGAAGGAAAGAAATATGTATTTTAAATGGAGGCGGTAGGCCTCGCAAATTTTTCAGCTGCCTCCGGTTCTTGTATTATGAATTTAATATTTAAAGAAAAATATTTTATTTTGTAGCTATAACTAGGTGTAAGGATTTAAAATGTGAACCCAGCTTGGGCCTAAATGCAGCCCTGTCGATGGGGGTGACCAAGCTCTCACCTTCTACTTCAACCACGCTATTGCTATTGCGTTTGTCGTTGGATTTAACCGGGCTGCTATTCTCCCGAAAGTTCGAGGTCTGATTGCTCTGAGCCTGGGCGATCTTCTGCGCCTCCATTCGAGCTGCCACGTTGCTCCTGAGGTCGTTCAGTGTCTTCCTCATCTTCTCCAGAGTGTACGCCGCCGCCATGCGCCCCATCACTTTGTCCTTCACCTAGTACCCCACCCAATATTATCAGTACTAAATACTATTAATCCTCCCGAGTCAACTATTGACCCACACCTTCTGCAAGTCCACGGCGTCCTCGGAATCCGCGTATCTCAAGGCCTCCTCGACTATCAGGTCCTTGATGTTCTTTAGCTTCGAGTCCATCTGCTCCAGCTTGTCCTTCCTCTCCGGGTCCTCCTTCTCGTAGTCTCTGTCGTTCCCCTTCAGATTCTCCACCATGTTCTACCGAAATAATTATTACATCGTCTCCGCCGAGTGAATCTTAAGAAACGGTCCCTTTCCACTAGGGAATACAATCCCGGTCATTATTTACTATCGGGATTTTTTTAAGTCTATCTCGGAATTCCGGGACTAATCCCGGGATTGGGTAATAGAAAATTTCAGTAATTAAAATGATTTATTATGTGGTAAGATTCTAAATCTTTATTTAAAGTAAACAAACTTACTTTCTATCATTAGTCTGAAACATAAGCTAAAATCATTTTTAACAATAAAGTCTCAATAAGTAGATAATATCAGTAAACCATTATGAAGATTTTTGTAAATGCGAACGAAGAAATAGCAAAGCACCTAAAGTACATATCTACAAAGTTTCGACTGTGTTCGGACATGTCGCGATTATCGGAATAGCAGAAAGTGAGAATATCATTGTAAAAATAAATATAGTTTAGTTATATAAATCATTATTATTATTGTCATTATTATGAAACGACTATGTTTATTCATTCTGTTTATTTTTATATTTTTCAGGTGTTCATAAAGTGATTCACATTTTTAAAAAATCCCGAACTTCTCGGGATTAGTTATATCAAATCCCGGGATTTTTGGAATCCAAAAAACAGCCGGGATCGCGGGATCCCGAGACACCGTATCCCGGGATTGTATTCCCTACTTTCCACTCACCTCGTAGTATCGTTGCAGCATCCACTCATCGTCCTGGTTCTGGGTCCCCTGCCCAGCCAAGAATGTCGCCTTCTTCCTCCTCCGATCGATGCCGAAGTACTGGGACCAGTCCACGCTCTTCTTCCTCACTTCGATGGACTTCGACTTCCCCTGCTTCGTGGCGTTCTCCTTCTGTCCCTTCGACGGCAGGCTGACTTTCGGCGGCTCCGACGAGCTCTCGTGTTTCGTCTTCTCGTGGTCATGATCGTGGCTGTGGTCGTGGTCGTGGTCGTGGTCGTGATTATGATCGTGGTCATGATCGTGGCTATGATCGTGATCGTGCTCGTGGGTGTGGTTGAGACTGCCAGTGGACTGTGTGCCAAATAATGCTCCCAAGTCTTGAGCAACCTGTGAGCAAATTTTTATTAACAATTCGAGAGACGAAAGGGTCTTGCCGGTTAAGCCCAGGGAAAACGGTCCCAGCAATTTTAATACTTATGTATAACAAATAATGTTTTTTGCCTAGAAAACCGAGAGAAATTTCACTGAGAGAAATATCAGATCTCTACCCCCTCTCATTAGGGTGGTATGGGGATAACCAAGCTTCCACCTCCCAAGCTCCTGAGGGCTGCAACCAGGCTTACCTTGGGGTCCGTGATCTGTTTCTGAACAGGCAGCGGTTTAGGGCTCCTCTTGGCGACCGGGTAGCGCTTGACCATGCTTCGATAGGTCCTCATGTCTCGCCCAATCGGGTACCTCCCGTTCACGTTCCTGCGCTCAGCCAGAGAAAGGTACAGCAGGTTGGGATCCTGCTCTCGATCGGCGTACTCGTTCTCGTCGGGCTCTGCGCCCTGGCCGCGAGTCACGGACTCCTTGTTCAGCAATTCACCCCAGGACATCGGGCCCGAGTTCCTGGAAGGGTGCATTTAATTAATACCGTTACTAGCCGACTGCGTCGTTCAAGAAGATCGTTCACTCACTCGTAGAGCTTATTGTTTCCCCGGTCGCCTCGGTATCGATCGTAAAGCACCTGCCGCGCGTCCATGTAGCCCTCGTCGTCCGCATCTCCGAGGGTGTAGGGAGATCTGTCTTGGAGCTCCTCCAGGAACAGCTTCGCCAAGTCTTTGTTGTCGACGCTCGCCCTCTCGGAATTGGCGCCTCTTTTCCGGCTGGAGCTCCGCTCGCGTTCCCTGAAGAGGGACGTCACTGGCTCCTCCTGAAGGGACTGATTAATTCAACTCCCCTTAATTAGCCTTTGCCTTTCCTATTGAACGGTGTTTCGATGGTTGTTTGTTTACGTACAGGTCGTTTACCCTTTGGCGGGGGTTGAGGGATGGTTGAAGGTAGGACGGAAGGAGCGATTTTATGACTAAGAAGCGAACTCGAATGGCAACCTCAAGATTAGATGCATTATTATGTTTTTTAAGAAACTGTTTTAAAAAAACTGAAAATATAAAAAAAAATTTAATTGATTTCTTTGATATATACATATTATTAAAATAATCAAACATCACGTTCTACTAGTTTTACGTTTATTGTCCTTCTTTATTTATTTAAATAAAATATTATTATTACGCAAGTTGCGTTTATTTAAGAAATTGATGTTTGATTATTTAAATATCTACTTGCAAAGAAATCGAGTTGAATTTATGGATATATACTATTATCGATAAGTCTCTCACGAATTCTTGAGAATCTTCGAGACGCTACCTATGTCTGAGTTTCTGTCGGTATTTTTTTTAGATAGTTTTTTTTCTTATTTTTCTTTTTCAAAAAATTAGAACGACGAGCTGTTACCACTTGCTGTATGCTTTCCAGATATTCAATCAACGCCCTCTCCAGCAGCTTCTTATTCAGATCCTGGAATCCATTCCCCACGGTCTCCAGCTGTCCAGTTTCTAAAACCAATGGCCCTTTTCGTTAGTAAAAACGTGTCGAATCTCCTGCTAAAGTAATTGTTCACCGTTTGGCAGGAATTCTATTTCCTCGTCCTCCTCGTCGATCTCCCTGTCGCCCTGCCGGTCCCTGTCGAACTTCCTGTCAGCTTCGTCGCCGCGGTACTTGAAAGGCAGTAGGTCGCCGTAATAGTCCTGGGAGTTAGTGTCCAAGGATCGTTGCTTCCTGGTGATGGCATTCAGAGCTCCTTTCAGAGACTCCTCCATGGTCTGGTGCGGCACCATGGCCAACGCCGTGGCTGTGCCCGCCATTAGGAATACCAAGAGCCATTCTTTCCGCGACATTGTCCCTTCGAGCCAGACACCCATGTTAATTCTGATCGACGAAGGAACAGAGCGAGGGTCGATAATTAAGTTACTAACAAGGGAAGTTAGGCGACCCGGAAATTCAGAAGATTACGCAACTTTGTGTATAAATAGAGTAGTTCACGCGTAAGACAAACCTATTCTTTGTTAATGTCATAGTGCGATTTTGAAAAAATTCAGAGTTCTCTTTTTCGCTGTATATCTCGAGAACGGCAAGAGATATCGAAAAGAAGTATAAACAAAAATTGCACCTTTTTTATATATCTATAAAATAGCGTAAAAATTATTATCGAAAAATCCATATTTTACAAGTCACCCCCACCACCAACCCCTAATTCGATAGTTACTTTTACGCAGTTTTGTAGGTAAAAAAGAAAGGTGCAACTTTTCTTGAAACTTCTTTCCAATATCTCTCACCGTTCTCGAGACATTCCACGAAAAAGAAATATCTGCCTTTCGTTTAACTTTTACTTTCACACAAAGTTCCATAATTTTCTGAATTTCCGGGTCGCCTAACTTCCCTTGTAACAATACGAACAGAAGGGGTGGTTCTGAATTCCACTCGACAAACACTTCGGAGCGAATCGCAGGAAGATAGAGAGAGAGTTCGAAAGGGTGTTCCACCCCCGAATCTCTCAGCAGCGAAACGGTAAGAAATGTCACTAAGGGATGCTCCCCGTTAGTCTCGCAACAGAGAGGGATGGAAAGTGTGTTACTAGTCCCTGTTTAATCTCCTTTAAGTCGGCTATCGATTGCAGCGAAAGGGCAGCGAAGTCCCTCTCGTCCACCCGAAGACGTAGTAACGAAATCTGTCATTAGTGACGCAACAGCGGCCGTTATTGCGCCGAGAAAATCGATCCAGCTCGGCCTTCGATCCCGGAATTCCAAGAACAAGAGATCCGCCATCGATCAGAGCGTTTAATTCCCCGCCGGCAGCGCGGCCGAGCCTAACTTCCACCCAGAGAACCCGGAACGCCATCCGTGCACCCGCTTCCTTTTCTCCAGCCAGCAGATCGATAAGCGTAGCGGCGTTCTACGCGTAGAACAGTCTCCAACGCGTCGCCGTGAAATCCGCGACGACCAGCCTGGAATCCTCCGTCTCTCCCCGAACCCCCGCGGCGGGTTACGTTATTGGTGTAACAACGAAATTTCCCGATGCCGATTAGAAATAATTCCGAGTAACTCTTATCGCCAATGCGAGCGCCCGAATTCGCTCGAACAGCGGTGATCGATAAGCCGGCTAATCAGGCCAGCGAGATCGCCGGCCAGTATTCCACTGTTATCTCGGCGACAGGAACACCGACGATAGGGCAGGAGCTGCTGCGATCGCGCTATATCACGGACGGAACGTTCACCTTTAACGTGAACTTGCCACGGTCACAGCCACCCGCATAACGGGGAACGCGAGGCTAACAGATGGCGAGGAGAGACGCGGCTTCCGGAGATCCTGCCGCGACGAGTGGACGCGTTTCTTTTCTATCCTGCGATCTCTTGCCGACTTTAGGGGTCGCGGGCATGCAAACGCGCGCTGGACGGTTCTCTTCGCTCGATAAACGTTTATCGAGAAGGGCTCGGGGGGGACCGGAAGCGGACTACGTCGAGGGGAGGGTGTCGCAGGGGGTGACTTACTTGGATTTTAATTACACATTCGCGTGGCACGGGCGCTCGCGTTGCGTGCCCTTTTCTCGCTTTCTTTCGCTCTCTGGCTTTTTGTTTTCGTTCCAGAATTTCCACCTGGATCGCACCGCTGACGTGGACGGCTCCTCGGGCGCGCGGGACTCCGTGGTGTCTTCCATGGCTACCGATGACGCGGGCTTTTATATAGGGGCCAGGGGGATCGATAGAAGCGCGCATGGATACGGAGGAGCGGGCAGCAGCAACAAGTAAAGGCGTGCGGGGTGTGCCTAGGAAAACACACCGAGCCGGAAAATTATGAGCACGCGGAGGCTTGCGGGGAGAGGGCCAGCGCGATTAAACGGGACGTAAATACGTCGGATGCTCTTTAGGAAACTGGGGGTGTCGCTGCGGGTACTGGAAGCGGACACTGTTCGGGTTCCTCGCCTCGCGGCGACCTGGGTGCCTCTGATTTTCTGCGGGGGATGAGCTGCGAGGATCGAAGCTCCAAAGGGTGTCTTAGGAACGGGGTTTGGTAGTTGGAGAGCCGGTCGGGTCGAGGGAGCACTTAGAATACTTACACTGGACCTCATAAGTGGTAGGGTACTCCATGGCGAATAATTTTTTTTAAATTAAGTTGCGAATTTATCGCAGAATTATTTTGAATTTAAAACAGCGGGGAGTATTCAAATACAATAGGGGTTGTAATACTTGGGAACTTATGGACTACTTAAGAGGGGAGCCTGCGGTAACTATAGTTGAAAATCGAGGCTTTGGGGGATTTTTTTTAAAGGAAGTATTTAATTGATTTTTCTCAAACTTTCAAGATATTGTATCGTCAGGTTAAGGTAAATAATTTTTTTTTATTGAGAAAGAATGGCAAATAGCAGTCACAAGGGCTTGTTTTGACTACCCAGTCCATTGGCGGCGAAATTGTTCCGCGGCGGACAACGCAGCGTCTATTCTGTTCATTTGAAAGCAAAAATTTAAAACATTTTGTTTATTGATATTGAACTATTGATTTATAAAAAAAAAAAATTGATTCTTTCGGCCCGCTAGCCCAGGCTCAACCCTTAAGATACCTACTTAGGAACGGCGGTGTACGTGGAAGGATGTGGCTCCGGTCAGTTTATGTAGATTCGAAGGCTTATGTGAAATCGAAGGATGGGATTGGGGTGGCTTTCTTAAGGAGAACTCTCGTGGATCCGCGTTTCGTTTCTATGGTTTCGTCACCTTTTACGGTTATCGAACGACACGTCACGTCCATTTAAAGGAATGCGACCACCCGTATGCACGTGACCGACGGGGGCTGCTCCCGAGGATTCGTTCGCATTTCCTCGGGAAAGCATGCCGCGATTATCGGCTCTCCTCGAGCTTCCCTGTATGCTTTTTATAATTAAAAAAACGGGGCAGGATGTTGGTTAGTGGTGCAATGGATCCTTGGGGTATGAAGTAACGAAGATAATGAAGGTAACTTACAAGGGAAGATCCCGAACCCGAAAATTCAACAAATTCTGAAACTTTGGGAATTTGTAGGGGATTTCCTCCTGATTAGAACGCAACTTCTGTTTGCTGCCCAAATCCACTCTAAGGGGGTGGAATTGACCCCTGAAAATCTAATTATTTTGCGATTTTGTGTTATAACTCGTGAACTGTAAAATATTTTTTTTACCAAATAATAGATCTAATTAAAAGAAGTAACTTTCGTCTTGAAACTTTTTTCCATCTCGTACGAGATATAACACAAAATTGGAAAATAGCCGAATTTTCAGGGGTTAATTTCACCCCCCTCGAGTGAATTTGGGCAGTAAACAAAAATTGCGTTGTAATCAGGAGGAAATCTCCTACATATTCACAAAGTTTCAGAATTTTTTAAATTTTCGGCATCGGGATCTTCCCTTGTTAATGAAGCAATTTGAACAGAAAGACAGTGCTGCGGATAGTACCATCGTTAATACTATCACCACTATTGTCACTCCGCTATTAAGGCATCTGCCTCTACTACAGTGGAGAGCTGGATCTAAGAATATTGGTTGCCAGGAGAGAAAGGAGACCCACTCGTAATTTAATTTTTATAAGTAAATAAAATATTAAAAAAACACGTAAGTGGCAAAAAGGTGCAATTAAAATTTTTGCAAAATAAGTGTATATTTATTACATTCTTAAATATAAAGTATCCTCGAAGAATGATGTTATTAAAATCGTAATACAACGTAAATTTTAGTAGCATACAGTAATAATATCGGAACTTCTATTATATCTTCAAGCTACTAAGAGGTCATTAACGTTTTAACATATTGTTTGATGTTCAAGGAACCCTCTTCATCGGAGACCCACAGAGCCTGCTTGCCATCGAGCAAGCTAACACCCTGCTTGATCCACCACAGAAAGTATCCCCACTACATCCACCAAAACTCCAGTAAAATATTATTCCAACACCTTCGCAGCATCGCCCACAATCTAAACAAGTACCCAAAAGTTACTTCCAGTACCCAAGTCGATTCGTAAAGCTCAGAATCAAATACCCAGTTCCACGAACTCTCCTCCCATCCCCATCGCCGCCGAGCGAAATTCCAATCGCTTCGCTTCTCCGCTCCAACTTCCATCTCGTCGCCCATCGCGCGTATACTTAGCACCATTGTTCGCCGCGTCATACCTCGTCGATAAGGGGTGATATTGAGGCGTCAAGGCTGCCCGCTGGCTCCGCGAATCTCCCAGAAGCCGGCGTATTGTTCGGAACGAAATAAAGCCCGCTTCGATAGGCCGGATGATACATCTTATCCGATACGGCGATAAGCGACCGGTTATCGGGGCCGATAACGGGCAAGACCGCTCGGTCCCGCCGGTGGGACAGTGTCTGAGGGACCTCTCGAAAAGGATGCCGCAGGCGGGACGCAGCTGCTGGGAATATTTGTGCATCCTGGAAGACCGGCCCCGACTCAGCGACGATCGCTCGGATCCCTGAAGCGGCGGGAAGGGAGCGCGCACAACCCCCGAGTGCCCGCGCGGAAAAGTGACCCCGTCGTAATAACGTTCACGCTTCGCGGTCGATCGATCCGTCTATATTCCCCCGCGGCTTGACGTTCATTAAAATTAATTAATTCGACAAGCCACGCCGCGAGAAACGCGGGGAATCGCCTGGGCGAGTTATGGTGTAAACGGCTGGCCCGCTCACGAGGATAATCCTGCATCGGGGGTGCACTGTGACATGGAAGTCGGCGACCTTAATCGCGTCACCTTCGGTAATTACGAGAGCCTGTTTATTCATTCTTTTCCTCTCAGATTCCTCGCTCCCCTCGTCCTCGAGGATCGATCCAGCGCTTCGGCTCCGGTCTTAACGATCCTGCGGCGCACGCGGTGCAGAGCACTCGAATATGTGCGGGGAATTAACGCTGGCGAAACGGGTGATCCTTCGGGGGAAGAAAGGGTCGAAGGTTATAGGAAGTGTCCTCAAGCGAGCCTTACAATTAGCTTCTCGGGTAAGTCGGCTCCGCAGATCCATCGAGTAGGGTAAACTGTACAGTGGCACCTTAACCGGAAATTATTCAAATAAAATATCTTCAGTATGTATTAAGTGTTTTATTTTGAAAATATTCGGTGAACAACAGAAACAGGCATACAAGTACGATTATTGTAATATTTAATAGTACAGTTATTGTCACAGCGTGTATCAATTCGACGTGCGTTAGGAAAACTACTTGCCTAGCGCGTTTTATTTTTCTTACGAAAAACAGCACGTTTCCCAGTTCAGTTTTCAGTTTGCCACGCAAAGAAAACACATTACATCGTTTCTGACGAACATTAGCCACGAAGAATAGCACATTTCGAATTTTGCGGGGAAAACTAACACGTTATTGTACTGGTTCCACACTCAGAATAGCACATTTTGGATTATACTGGAAAAACTATCGCGTCGTGTCGATTGCTGCGGTATAAAGTTTTTTGATCATAGCCAACGAATTATTATTGGCGCTCAATAACTACAAATAAATTGCTGACTTTTTAATACTTCATTCTTCGTTAATAACTGAAAATAAAAATATATAGGAGAATCGGACATAAGAAAAGAAAATTAGAATCCAGGCAGAGTCATCTAGTTCAGGATAATTGTTTAAGAAAACCATTAACCCCTCCTCTTCGCGGAGTGTTTCTCTTCTACGCGGCAAAATATACTTACTCCCAGCGGCGCACTCAGGATTTAATCTTGGAGGGAGCAAAGTTGAAGGGATAAAAATATTTTTAATGCAAATTCAATAAAATTCATTAGGCGATTATACAAATTTATTTAAAGAATAAAATCCAGTTTTCTTTTCTTCTCACAAAGCCCCCCTGCTTTGGGGGTGCCTGCTCCTTATTCAAATTTTAAGAAACCGCCTGAAACTCGGCCCCTTCTTTGCGGTATTACCAGATGCAAAATAGCTGTAAAGGAAAATTAAGAAACGGGTAGAAAAGTACATTCTAAGCTCGTAACCTTTGATATCTCGCTTTTTAATCAGAAGTGCCAATGGTTAGCGCAGTGCCAGCATTGGTGCGGTTTACCCTACAAGTGGACATGTTTGCGGAGCAAGTATCAAGTGCTTTAATTGGTCTCAGAAGCGGGAGCTCATTTGCAGAAACTTTGTTACTACGCTGTAGCCTCTAGATTTAGATTTCCACGAAGGATCAACTTTGTTCGCGGCGGTGGCATTGGTAAGGGATGAACCTCTATATTCGATCGGCCCTCCTGGTAGAATATAGCGGTGGGCGAATATTACCGAATGATCGTGACAAGGTTCGCTGTTTTAATTGCGCAGAGTACGGCATCGTGAGTACCGAGTCGTTGGAACTGACACAGGCCATGGCAATCGATTCGCCCCCAGTCTTCACGAGCCCTCACATCATTACGTTACAGCCTCAAGGTAAACGATAACGTGCACACGTGACTGGCAGATTACGGTGAATGCTGGTTATTCCGCCGTATCTCCTTGATAATGAAAGACAGAGCGCTTTGATTGATTTTAAGCTATAACGTTTCCAGCACATGCACTATTCTATTTAAGAGATAAAAAGCGAGACTCGCGGGTACCATGCTCTTCGTTAAAGCGAGGGTCGCCACCTTTCCGCGACCTTCCGCAGGGTCTTCTCCCCTTGGCGCAGCCCACAGTGCGCATGATCTTGGGAATTTGGTTGCGGAGTCACTTTTCCTCCCTCTGTCGAACGAATGGAATTAATTTCAGGCCCCCAGGTTGTGTGAAGTTTGGGTGGCAGCGTTTCATGGGAGGGGCCATTTTAGTTCGTCGCATTTAAGGGTAGTGGGTCGATGACCTTGATCTATGATTAGCAGGGGCGAGTTTGTGTATAGACTAAGTTGGTCGCAGCATAGGGCAGCAAATTTTGGGGAGCGACAATTTTTCAGCGAAAGAAATTGGGGAGGGTTTAAACACAGAGGCTTCAGACAACTTTAAAAACAATTCACTCATATGCGAGTTTACATATTGAATTAATTTTTAAATTGTCTCCGCTCCTTTAAATTAAATTATTTCACGTTATTTCGCAGCGCACACTTGTTAGCCTAGGGGCGCTAAATCTCAGACTCCACCCCTCGTAATTAAGGAACGATAGAAATTTAAGTTTTAGTTCAGAGAAGCGTTTCTTCTGACAGAGAAATATAATTAAGATCACTGTTGGAATTCCAAGAAATAGAAACGACCCTTTTCGACAGGGGAGCTCGAAGACCAACCAAACCCGAGAGTAATTCCAATTCACGCTCAAGATTGGATATCGACTCCGAGATCGCAGATGAGCGCGCTCTCCGGAAATCACTTCCTGGGCAACGTGGAGCAGTTGGAAATACAGCAGATCGTCGATCTGAGTACACGTCAGTGACTTTTCTCGGGCATTTGTCATTTCGAAAGTGGAACTAAGCAAAATGGAAATAGCAGGAAAAAGGAAATTTTAAAGAAGCCTTAAGGGGTTACATACTCTTGACAGATCGAAAATAGGGTCATTTTTATAAATTTTTTTCGTATAAAGAATATAATTAAGAATATAATTTTTTTCATATTTAAAAATCAAGATATATATATATATATATACCTTGTTGTATTTTAACTAAATTTGATTAAAATTTTGCACGTATATTCTGAAGACTATAATCTAGTACTCTTCCAGACGATTTTTAACAGAAGAAGATGAAAACTTAGGTCGAAAATCACATGTTCGACTTCGAGTAGCTGCCATTTGTCAAAAAATTAATTTCTTCAAAATCGGTGCCGTCAAGCACTAGATTACTATCTTAAGAATATTCGTGCAAAATTGTATTCAAATCGGCCCACTAATCTCTGAAATGTTTTTGGTAACGCAAATGCTGCAACTATGAACAGGCCTTGGGGGGTGGGGCTGCTATGGCGCCATTTCTTAAGCTACAAAATTTCTTTTTTAAGAGAATACAGCTTAATTTATGCACAACAAGGTGTATATCTTGATTTTTAAATATGACGTTCCTTTGTATGAATAAAAAAATCATAAAGATGACCCTATGTTCCGACCAGTCAAGTAACTGAACTTAAACATTGGTATCTCAGGTATCGCGTGCTTCAAAGGCATCGCGCTATGAATTTTTCAATGCTTGAAAGTGGTGGTAATTTTTAAACAATTCCCGCAGTGCTCGGTAGGGTGGAAAGGGGCTTGCAGTACAGGGTGAAGGTGCCGAATGCTGAGACACTGTTCCTTGCCATGGAATCGAGACCTGCTAGCGAGTCAGTCGGGTTCAGCTGTTCGAAATTCATTCGAGACGATCACACTTTGAACGTGATGGACCAGTGGGGCGAGCCAGCGTTCATCATGAAGATCAATTCCAGGTGGAGTTACACGCTGACCAAGTTGCGCGTGAGTTGCAAGCTCTCATTGCGATCTTCTGCCTCCTCCCTTCGATGCTTACGATTTAGGAACCTTAGAAGAAGAAATCTGATCGTAAAGTGCTCTAAGAAACTCAAGCAAGTACTCGAATTCTGTGGTAACACTTCGCAGCGTAAGAAAGCTGGCGTGCAAGGTGGGTTGCAGTCCTGCCGGGGTGCAAGTCTGGTTGCAGTTGCGCAGGGGCTTCCGTCCACATTTCAGTAATTGCTTAATACTAAAGAAAGGTCATAGCACACGCGAGCATAGGAACTTTTCCCATCACTTTCATACTTGAAATCGGTGGCGCATTTAAGGAAAAAGGCCCATGTGGCGAACGTTCTGGGACACCCAGTATGCATAACCGAATTATTGCAAATAACACGCGCGTTTGGTATGAAAATTATGGGAAACGAAAAAAATATAGTGTTTTGATAATATCATTAATTAAGCGAATTTAACTAAAATTTAAATCTATTCAATTTTTCAGTATAAACTTAATAAAAATTGCTTTTTAAAAATAAGCGATTTTTTTCTCTAGCCAGGGGGAGGTAACTACCCGCTTGCCCCGCGCTGCGGACGCCCGTGGCCCTAAGGGGCCTTGAAGCTTGATAAAATCACTCAAATTTTCTTTACCACTTCGCGCGTCAAATTCAGACACTTCTCTTTTACACAGAAAATCACGGTGGGGAGCTCGAACCTGATAGGTACAGTGGAGGAGAATTTCAGTATAATGGGGCCGAGTTTCACGATCTACGATGCAATGAGGAATCAGCTGTGCAATATAAGCGGCCCGAACATTTGCGGCTGTTGCATGTACAAGGAAGCCCAATTTCAGGTAGCGTGCACAGTAGAGTAGAATTATTTTCGATTTCGAAGAAACTCGATTTTGAAAATGTGCAGGTGGTACAGCAGTGTAAAATGTTTCCCAACCTTTTTTGAGTCGAGACCCCCTTTTATAATATTCAAATAACCTGCGACCCCCCTCCCCCTATATAAGGTAAGGTAGATTTAATAAGGTAAAGGAAACATATTAAAAATTGGTATTTCAGAATATAATTCTAACTTGATAATATTTTTAAAAAAATCTAAAACACCGTGGCGACCCCAGAAAACACTTCGCGACCCACAGGTTGAGGATCACTGTGGTAAAGAGGACTAATGATTCAGGCCGAATTATTTTTCAAATCATTGCAGGTAGTCTCCGTAGACGGTACTCATCAAATCGCAACTCTGATGCACCAATGGAACAATACTCTTCACGACTACAACTTTCTAATCACATTTCCCGCAGAGACAGATATGAAGCTGAAGAGCCTACTCCTAGCCGCGACATTTTTACTGGTATATGAGTATATAGATAGAATTATACACCTGCTTTTTTTTCATACTGGGTATTTCAGCAGGGCCCGATCTAGCTCTTTCGCCGCTCTGGGCAGAAATGATTCTTGCCGCCCTTTAGCTATAAATAATTTTTTTAAAATATAATTTTTCACGGTGAGTGAAATTTTTTTGTATTTAATATTCATGAGTTGCCACTAATTAATCAATTTTGCCGCTCTGGCCGCAGCTGCCCTGCTCGCGCCGCGTAGATCGGGCCCTGTATACTAGTAATGAAAACCGCTGCTACGTTAACAGTAGGCGATAATAAGCGTCCACGCGAAGTGTCGCGGGTATTGCCCCAGTGACAGCGTAATCTGCGAGTAAAAATAAGAAAAAATCCTTCGTAAACGCGGAGTCATCGATGTTTTATTAAAAATTGCGAACAAAAGAATGAAGCGATAAGTGAACTGCTGTTCGCACGGTATAACATGGCACCAGGCTTACCACATTTATCTAATCAGTTTACGTCTTTACTACCTGAGCTTAACGAATATGATAAACACATTCTCTATTAGTCCCAATATTATTTACTGTGTTGCACAACATTTGTACCGAGATACAGTACTTGCATCGAGACGTTTATGACTCCATATTAATACATTTCCATTTTCTTTTTAACCGTAGAACGCTTATAACAAGAATAGAACACATATCCAAATTCTTCAAATATATTCGGCCAGCCTTATCCGTTCTGAATGAAATCAGATTCTACTTATTTTCATATTCCGTACTGCGCGATACCTTAAGTTTTCATGCATCTTAAATTTGTTAGTTCTGCCCTTTAACTATGCTCTGTACTGCGAAAGCGTAATTTGCTATGGTATATGTAACGTTTCAGGAGTATATATACTTCGGCTGAAGAAAGAGCCAATCGTCGTCACGGCGGCCCTAAAATGAAATAGGTAACAGGAGGAACTTTAATTTATTGGAACGTATCACCTTCCGTCTCGTTCGTAAAAAAAGAAGCACAAATCAGCAATGCCGAATGAGAAGTTCCATGTAGAAACATGAACTACTTCGTCTGAGTTCACGGATTTCACACATTGCAACGATCTACTCGTTATCTCTTGATATTGATAGCGAATTCGGTAATGCGGTGCCAACAAATGTCTTGGATTGGTTGATTCTTATAGAAGGGAAGATAACTCTATAAGAACTAACCAATCCAAGTCATTTTTTGGCACCAGTGCAGGTCAGAGCGAGTACTAAATTCGCTATGAGGTCTTCAACCATTAAGTGTTTAGGGATAACCGTATCTCATACATTTTTATGTTCTTTTTTCTGTGAAACTTATATTATCGTGATATGAATTTTGTATGAAGCGTTGCATAACTCCAAATAAAAAATCTGTTCCAAATGCGCGTCAGAATTTCATTCGTACCGTACCCTTCTTTAGGAGAGCCCATCAAGACTTCCATCTGCAATAGGTATCGACAAGAATTTCGTGTGATTAATAGCAAAGTCAAGTGAAGTATAATATAAGCTTCAGAAATGTGAGTATTACAGGTGTTGGATAATAATAGTATATTTAATTGAAAGATTATTACTGGTCTAGGATCTCCGATGATAGACTGCGATTACGTTATCATATATAATTAAACACACGCATACAGTGCACATTTTTAATTGAAAAGTCTCCGAAGAAAACACTGTATGGGCGGTATTCTCAGTCGCTACTTATTCTTAAGCAAATGCTTAAGCATGCGGCATCCTCTACTAACCTAGTAGCTAGTAAAGGATGCCGAATTCTTAAGCATTTGCTTAAGAATAAGTAGCGACTGAGAATACCGCCGTCTAAGTGCCAAAACTCAAATTCTATACTATAGTACTTTTTCCGATAATTTTTTTTTTCAATTGTAACACAGTGGTTTCTACCAGGACTCTTCAGTTGATGAATTACTTCATGAGGTAGAGTAATTATCTCACTTTCAAATTAAGTAGCACAGCATAGTATTCCATAAAATGGATCTCTTGGCTATCGTCGGCTTAGCGGTGCTGCTTTATTACCTCGTCTACCTGATATGCCCCTGGTTCTTAGATTGCGATTTAAATCTAGCTATACACGAGAAATTTGGAAAGCCCATCAGTAAGCGGTCTAATTATGCACTACATTCTTCTACGTTTGCATTTCTATGTATCACCTTTCATGCGTTATATTTCTAGGCTCTTTAAAAGGCAAAGTAGTATGGATAACAGGGGCATCGAGTGGAATCGGGGAATATCTAGCGTACGTCTTAGGGAGCGCTGGTTGCAAGCTAATTCTGACAGCACGGAGGAAGGATGAACTGGAAAGAGTAAAAGCCAATTGCCTACAAAGTGAATAACACATATTCCTGCATCAATATTTTCCACGTACGCGCAAGCTTCATGGTGGCTCAATTTACTTTTAGGAAACGGAGACTTGAAGGACTCGGACGTCGAAGTGCTCCCTCTGGATATTTGTGAAATAAACAGGCACGAGACTTTGTTCAAACAAATTATTAGCAGTTTTGGCAAAGTACTTATGCACCAAACATTTTTTACCATATTAGTTTGTTACGGGGCATCGAACTGACTCTGGGTATTAAATTGATTTCAGTTGGATATACTTGTAAATAACGCGGGACGTTCTCAACGAGCAAAATGGGAGAATATTGATATATCCGTCGACAAAGAGATGTTCGAATTGAATGTGTTTTCGCAAATAGCTCTAAGCAGACTGGTGGCAAAGTATTTCCTTCAAATGGGAGAAGGTCACATGGTGGTCACTTCAAGTCTCGCCGGTGTCGGAGCAGTACCGTTCTCTGGGACGTACTGTGCGACCAAACACGCGTTGCATGTTAGTTGTACTGGTATTGGAATCTGTTAATAATGTAGTTACAAGATCATCAGTAATGTGTACCTGTCTTTTCTCTCGTGTACAGGGATATTTTAATACTTTCTGCATGGAAAAGGTAGGGACGAACGTAGCTTGTACGCTTGTGTGCCCAGGACCAGTGCAAAGTAACCTTCTGTCCGAATGTTATACAGAGAAACCTGGCGAAGTAAGTCCACCGTTGTATTAAAATGTGTTACAACTATTGAACATAATGCTTCTACAGAAATATGGTGAGAGAATGCAAGAGAACTCTGAAAATAAAGTCGGCACAGAACGTTGCGCTACACTGATGGGAATCGCCATAGCGAACAAGATTCACGAAGTGTGGATTAGCAAACCATTAATACTTCAAATACTATACATGAAAATATACTATCCAAACGTAGGAGCATGGTATGTTACATCGTTCGTTGCACTTTTCCTTCATACACGAGTAATAATACTATTTTACATTCCAGGATATTAAAAACGCTGGGACCAAGATTCCTGCAACGTCTGCGAGACGACAGTGCAATGCTTAAACAAGAGAAGTGAATTCCTAATATATCTTTTGTACTTTTACATGAATTGCGAACTATTTTTATTACTTCGTAGTTGGTTCTTAATGTACATAGGAACGAATATTATTAAAGTTTAACACGAAACGGGGTTTATAATTTGTTTTAATTTAAAAATCCTATGTAATATACAATGCTGTACAGGAGATTACTCTGTCTTCATCGACAATAACAGTTCTCTGCTCGACTTTCCTCGTATTATTGCTTCCTTAAATAATCTACAGTAAAGTTCTACGGCGGAAGGGGTATCGTCGTTCCCAGGGACAGGATATGTTATAAGGTTCGGACTGCAGTTTGTGTCCACGATGCCGATCGTTGGAATGGCCATTTTAGCTGCGTGCGCCACTGCGACGTGCTCCTTAACAACGGACTCCATAGTGTTAATGAATATGCATAGATCTGGCAGTCGAGTGACTGCGCCGAACTCGTAGCAGGCATTGGTGAATGTACCAAGCTTCCATCGCCTAGTATGAGCGAACTCCTTGCACTCCTTGGCAGTAGTTTCTACTATGTGATTGATTTGGGAGTTCTTCGATATGAACAAAATAACTCCGTCCCTAAAGGCCACGTGAGCAGCAAAGTTTAATGCTTGCCGTAAAAGCTCAGCGGTCTGATCCAAATCAAAGATCAGGTGGCCCAGTCTGGACCCGAATATGAAAGGTCGCATGTGATCGTCTAAGGAGCCTATCTTATGACCTAAATGCACCTTTGCATTGAACAAGTCCTCGACCGTGAACAGACTGTGAACCCTGAAGAAATCTGGATGAGCCAATGGATTGACTAAGCCATCGTGACCACTCGAAGCAGCTGAAATGTTAAGAATCTTCGTTACAGAGTACACAATCGAGTCTTAAGAAAATATATGTACATTAAAGTATTCTTGATTACCATTACTACTCTCCTGTTGAGGTTGGACAGCCGTCGAAAACTTGCGCCAAGGAATACGGGTGACGATTGGACGCAAGATGCTCCGATCCCTCCAAACTGCAACAAGGTGCAATGTTAATAAGCACCCTACCTAAAAGTGTGTAACTGATAGCTGCGGAAACACAATTACGATACTTACATTTGGTGGAAAATGTTCTTGTGGCGATGCTAGTCATTTCGGCAGACCCTTTAGTTCATTGAATGTTAACTGCCTTATTAAAAACTAACAAATATCTATAATCTTTCACTGCCGAAGGGAATGCGCTAACCTCTTTCAATGTTAAAGAAAATATTGATACAGATCCGGTTCCACTCGCTTCTGGCCACTTACAGAAACGCTGGAACTCATAATGCGATCATTGTTAGTAACAGAATTCTTTATTTATTGCCAGATAGAGCGTTTACAAAAGTTATTCAGTTTACGAAAAAAAGATCGAACTAAATTGAATGACCACCCCGCTGTCGTTAAAAGTATCTCTGTCTTTTTCTGAACAGCATGCCCTTTCACTCTAAGCGCTCCTGTTTGCCTCATGTATTCCCGCTACCAGGAGCTCCAAAGTATCAGGCTTGCATAACCAAAGTTGGTGGCACGCCACCTATCTCCATTCTTGTTGCACACACTAGGCGCTTTCTCGCTCACTCCACCATCTCCGTCCCACTCGCACACACCTCTTCTCTCTCATTCGAATACCTCCACCAGTATTCTGTGATCCTATTAACTTGGCTGAGTTTCTGGTCCTATTCGGAACAAAACGTCGGTATAGTAGGACGCTCGAATGCAATAGAGTAATTAAGAATCACTTATTCACTTTTAAATGAAAGAAGTTTAAATAGGATTCTATACCTCGTCTGTGGTTTGTGCACATTATCATGAAAATAGGTTAGTTATCTTATGTCGATAACGTAGTCCCTGATGCAGGTATAGCAGAGATTTTCAATTACACTGTCGGTAAACCAGATCACCACCATTGGTGCGTAGTTTCCTACATATTAAATTATCTACAGAGGAGCTAGATCGATAAAGTCAACACTGACTCTCCAACGAATTGTCTTCAAACTGCACCCCCTTAGATCCCGCACGCTCAATGACTAATCTCCCTACAATCAAGCTTTACTGCTCATTCTACCAATACATCACACTTATATTTCCTTTCTGGTGGAAGAAAAAAATAATTTCTATATTATACTACGCCCTCCATATTTTCCACCCCGCAGCTTTACACATTCCGTTGCTCGTTCAAAGGGCCAGAATCCACATCAATGAACTTCGTCCCATCGTTAATCATCCGCTGCCGAAATTCCTTCGCCACTCGTCTCTCTTCGAAAAGTAGTGGATCCTTGTCGAGCCTCGTCAAATTGGGCAGCATAGCCAGCACCACGTGCCTGTACGCTGCCTCCTCCTCCCCTTCGCTCTCCGGTATCACAGGGTTCTCCAAAATAATCAGGGTGTCTAGCGCAGGCAAGCAACTCAGCTTCTCTAATTCCGAAAGCCTGGTTATCTCGTTGTTCCGAAAGTTCACGTAACGTAGCTTGGCGCAACGGGAGTCGAACCCGTCCAAATTCGCTATCTTATTGCTCCTGAGGTGCAAAACTTTCAAGTTCACCAAAATCTCCAGACCCTCCAACTTCTCAATTTGATTCTCCGCCAAGTACAGGCGAAGTAACCCAGGGAAGAATATTCCGTTCGTTGTGGTCAGCATGTTTCCACGTAATTCGAGGATTTTCAGGTTCTCCAGCTCGTATGGATTCAAAGTCACTTCCTCGACGCTGTTGTGGTTTAATTCCAGGCATTCCAACAGCTTATGAGAGATCCCCGATGTGCTCGTTAATTTATTCTTGTTCAGAGACAGAACCTGAGATAACACGGGACCAAAGTGTTCGACATTTAAATAAATAAACAAATTCGAAAAATTCATATAAACTAGGTCGAATGGAATTGAAAATTAAGAATTAAATAATTACTTCCATAGCTCGTATTAGGATTTAATTGGAGGTCGAAAAATTAATATAAATTCTGTTGGATTTAATTGAAAATACAACACTTTCTTCTTCGATATACATATACGCATCCACGGAGCTGTGATTGAAGAAATTATAATGAAATTATAACGAACACCCTGGAGAATGCAGCTAGTCACCTGGAGGTAGGGCATGGGCTCGAAATCCGCGGAGGTCACTAGATTTCGATCGGCTAGAATCATCAAAAGGTACTTCATCGACGAGAGGACATCGAGGGCCTCGGTTGTCAGCCTATTTCCAGAAACGTCCACGTAAAGCACGAACTTGAACGTTGGTATAATCCTTATGTCCGTCAGACTTTTATTAGCGGCGTTCAGGCCCAAGTAAGCGTAGCCCAGGCCGGATTCGCATTTCCCCAGCGTGTGGAGGCAATCCCCAGCCTCCGAACGCGTCAGGGCCCGCGTCGTATCCTCGAAAATGGACGAAGCCTTTACACTGGGATGCTTATCAGCTTCGCCTTCCTGCTCGCCGTATTCCTTGGCATCCTCTTCTTCCATTAAACGAAACTGTGCAGCAAAAACTACGCTCGAAACTCGTCGAGTCTCCTCGCACTAACGACTAATTAACCTTTCGCTAATTGAAACGGGGTGGTCGAATATCAAGTGACAAACGAGATCTGCGTTCACCTGTTTATTGCGAAAGTAGAAACGTGGAAACAGTATCAAGAGACACGGTACTGCCTCGCGCCAAGTAAATATAGCGCGCAGCGGACACAGAGTGGATCTATTACGCCACGACTCGCTATCAAGAACCCTGAGATTTCCGAATCCCAATAACGGCTGATCCGATTACATTTTGAGTGGTCTTAATGGATAGCTTGGGTTTGATTTACATAGAAAACTGTCTTCGTTTTGTTCCTACGAGTCTTATGAGCTGAGATATTTCGATGTAAAGTTGCAATTTGCTGATTTTTATGTTCTTTCAAAAGTTACGAAGAAAATAAATTTTATCGGAAGTCGGTATAGAATTTGATGTCCGGCACAGTGTTTTCTGCAAGGGCTCTTCAAATATCTATACGTCGCGTATAATAATAAATTCACGGAGAGGCATGGCGAATCTGTGTGTGCGTTCCCTTCGCGTCAGGAAGGCAGATCATTCCTAACGCGTCCTGATGCATCTGGACTCGTCCCACTTGAGCCTGTGGCTTCCCTCCGCGGGTCGTTTCCGATGCATGATATCGCGGAGCTTCTTTAGGAGAATGAAATTCTCCCTGACGATCCTCTCCTGCTTCTCGCGCTCCAGTTGCAACCCCTTCGCGTTGAAGACAACGTGCGGCCTACCCTCCGGGGGATTCACGTCTATGGCGCAAGTAGCTTTCCTCACCTAATTAATCACCCGGAATAATGAACACTCGGACGAGCGGATTGCACTTGCACCCATGTACTTACGTTTAAACGATGCCGCTCGTACGCGTTGCGCCTCCACGCGCACAGGGTGGAAGGATTCTTTCCGCAGGACATGGCGTTTGCTCGGCAAAGCCCCACTCGATTGTTTGCTCGATACACGCTGGCACAATCGCCAAGTTTCTTTAGCAACGCTTTCACCGCCAGGTACTATCGATCTGCTCTTACTCCGCTTCCACCCCCTTCAGCTTAGGGTACGTCTGTGTTGGAGCTGCGATAAACGGTCGGAGCGACGATAACAGCGAGATGACTATGATAGATGAGCAACGATACTGCCCTCCTTAGTTAAACTGTACTATCTAGCATTTTTTCAATTTTTGAGATACGTTGAAAAAAGTTCCACACGCCTTTTACCTTTTAATTAAAGTTAGAGAACTCTACGTGCTTCGTAAAGATTTATAAATAGTATAGTGTATTTAACCTAACTTCTTTCCAAATGGTTAATATAATATTAACCATTTCATTATTTTATAATATCCTATCTAAAACAATTAATCAGTTGGTACGGTAATAATACATCACCTACCGGTACACCTATCACAAGAAATTATATTAGGCTGTTACGAAATAATGAAAACGTGTTTTAATTTGAACGAAGGA
Organism: Andrena cerasifolii; assembly: GCF_050908995.1. Classification (NCBI taxonomy): domain Eukaryota; kingdom Metazoa; phylum Arthropoda; class Insecta; order Hymenoptera; family Andrenidae; genus Andrena; species Andrena cerasifolii. Next base: position 9,813,719 of record NC_135123.1, read on the forward strand.
AAATAAGGACGGTACAGAGTAAATGATAAAACTTCAGTTTCCTCGGTTGTTTCAAAATGTTAGATAGGACATTTTAACTAAAGACGGCAGGATAAGAGCGTCGAGAAAGAAATATTTCTCTTTCCTCGCTAATGTCGCGGCTCCAACATAAACGTGCACATAAACTTACTCAACCGGGTCGAGCTTCAACTCTCATCGTTCTACTCTCGCGAGGGAACGCAACGAACCCGCAGGCGCTGATTTCAACGAGACGCGGCAAGATTTGAAGGACAGTGAGAAATACAGGGTCAGCAGTTTATCTCGCAACCCGCGCTCGCGCGAACGGGTAGAATGGCAACAGCGCCTCACGAACGCGTTCCACTACAACCATGCAGCGGCCCGGCCTTCGGAGAGCTGCCAGCGACCGCTGGACAGCAGCGATGCCCGAGCTTCGAGAATCTTAGGATGGTCTCTTTCAAATTAACGTCGCGAAGAGCTACTTGAAATTTCCCGGCTCCGCTTTTATGATCGGTTTACTACTCGCACCCCCGATCACTGTAATAAGGAACGCGTCCCTGAGGCGCTGTTGCCATTCTACTCGTTCGCGCGAGCGTGGGTTGCAAGATAAAATGCTGACCCTGCAAAGCAGCCCCTAAAGTTGGGGTTCGAAAGCAGAATTTCTCTACAAATCTGCAGTCTCGTCGAAATCGGTTTTTTCTTTTTATCCCGCGTTAAGAAGTCACGGTTACTCGCGTGGTACTGAGTAAAAATAGAGTCCCAAGCTGCTGTTTGAAATTTTATCCAGCCCGAGGCGCCGGAGAGGAACGGGGGCGCTCTCAGGGCGCGCACCACGCACGCACGTGCATGAGTACACGCGTGGATTGCCGCCCCTCGATCCCCTCGATCCCCCAGTCGGCGATCCAGCTGGAAACTGCGATTGGTGAGGCTGCTGGACCAATCGAGGCCAGCCGGAGGCGGGGATCCGGTGGAAGCGCGGTTTTTCCGCTCCGTCGCGACGCCGTGGACGCGCGCGTGAAATTAATTTCGCCGCGCTTGGCATTCATGGCGACGAGGACGCGAGCAGACGAATATCCCCGCGGGGGAATTCCTGGAGGAGGCTGAGGAATTGGAATTAAATTTGGGAAAGTTCGACGGGCTGCGGAAGATTAGGGGAGGAAGGTGACTAAGGTTTCGTTAAATGGCACTGGACTTGTAAAACCCTCGAGCTCTGTTCGATTCGGGGTCTCCTAAAATTGGTTCCACCGCTTTGAATTTTATTATTCCGGGCACCATGTCGTAGCGGCATAAAATGCCCAAAAGGCACTGCGCACCCTCGGCGTTGGGCGACCCCCATGGTCGCTCTAAAAACGGGCTGTAAAAGCAACTCTACGTACCTCGGTTAAGTGTAGGGAGATATCGTCGCTTTACCTGCCTCCGAGGGCTCGGACCCCTTTTCCACGGCGAAGGAGCTCCGTCACGTTCAGTGGCTCATTGGTGACTGCAAAATATTTACCTGCACAGAAAGCGTCCCTGCTAACGCGTTTATTGCCCCGTCGATTGGGGTCCCAGGGAAATTACAAACATTGGCTTGCGATTAGCTTACACCCCCAATTATCGGAGCAAGAGGATCTCAAAAGTGTACGTTGTTCCTGGAATATTGCAGGTCCTTAATATAAACCCCTCGACATTAATAGCGTAGGGGAAAGTGGGGTATAACGGGGTGTCATTGTTTTTCTAACACAAGAGCTGCGATACGCAGGGTGGACCTCACGACGGTATGAGATCAATCGCGGGGCAGAGATCGAAGTTTTTCATCCGGAGATGTTTAAAATATTTCCAGCTGAGAAGGTGCAGCGTTCTGCTGCAAGGAGATCGTTATTTGTGATTTTTCTTTACTAATGTTATAAATATACTAGCAAAAATACCCCCGGGCCGAAGAGATTTTAAGAAATCCGTGGAAACACATTTCACCCCTTTTTATCACCCCCTTTGGGGTTGATTAGGGCAAAATCCTGAAATTCGTTTTTAGGCACTTATGTGGGTAACCTTTCGATGTGGAAACCAAGTCGATATCTAATCGGGCCTAAGAGATATTAAGGAGTCCGCAAAAACACTTAGTTTTAGTAGTAAGCAGAATGGAACGTCTACTGAAGATATATACCAAGTTTGAAGTTTTTGAGATATCACGCTAACTAATCCGGAGAACATCGTTTCGAGAAAGACGCGTTTAAATCTTTAGGTACTGTTATTTTTTAAATAACTTTTTATTTAAAATGTTGACTAAACATGTAGAAATATAGGCATAAAGTTTCAATTAATATAATTCAAGGGTTTCTCTTAAAAAAAATCCCAAATACCGCGCTCAATTTCAGGCCGTCGAAAACCCCTTAATCTACTTTTCCTGTAAGGCAAATAATTTTATCAAACAAGGACTGTGACTTTCTGATTCTGCAAGATTCAATAATTCAGATTTCCAGCGTGGTCCAAAGTCTATTTTGCCACCTGACGTTGTTGCTAGCAGGATATTAGGCAGCCGGTTTTGCCCTACTTTCCTTCATAAAGCCGGGAGTCCACATCGAAGCTAAGCTACGCCATGCTCTGCTACGTTTTAATAAAATTAACTTCGATACATTCTTGTGGAACCATTTCCACCAAAAGCTACCTGAAAACAACGCATCGCATAGCACAGCTTAGCTTAGCTTCCCGGTGGATTCCCGGCTTAAAATGCTCATGCAGCTCCATATTATCTCTAGAGAATTCCAAACTCGGTACGCGAGATTCTCAAGAGGATCAGCTCCGTTTGGTCGACGAACACTTTCCTTGGGTGGGGACCAATTTACAGGCGCCGCGGAGCGACCCGGAAAGCTGCGAGAGGATGGAGAAGGGGATGGAAAGAACGGATATATGGGTATCCATGGCCGGTAACGCGGATCGCGCAAAGGGTCGTCGATCTTAATCGCGGATCCTCGACAATGATCCTCTCAAATGGATGAGCCGTCGGCACTCGAGAGAGACGATGAAGATCTCTCGTCCCTCGAGGGGATACAGGCTGTTATGCCGAAAGCAGAGGCCAGGGCTTGAAATAGGGACCCCCTGACACGCATTTCCCACATCCACGGGGGATGCTAGCCAATCCCCGTGCTCCGCTGATCCTCCGCTACAGTATATCATATTATCCTCGCGCTGCTTACGCGGTACACTCTTCTGCCTCGCCCATCCCCTTTCATTCCGCCTCGGGCCCGCTGGCACGAACCAAGACCTTCCTTTTTCCTGTCCGCTTCATTTGTAACGAATACGTTAATTGCCCTGTGACAATCGAAACAGGAGGGTAGGCGAACGGCTACGCGCTTCGAGATGAAGAGCAAGTTGCTACGCAGTGCTTAATCGGTAGGTACAGGCATTCCAATTGGCATTTTCTTATTTCCGCTACCGAATCTGGTGGCGAAAATTAAAGCAGCCTAATCGGGTTAGCTGTCGCATGTAACTGGCAGTATTGGGAATTTCGAATGTTTGACGATCGATTTTGTAAAATTTAACAGACTATTTCATGACAAAAACATTATCGTACTGTTTCAATACTTGTGCGACACCATCCTGCAACGCGATTAACCCGATTACAGAGGTTACTTTAGTAGATGGCGCTCTCACAGTATTTCCCAATAGCGATCTTTATTTTATGAGACATTCATCCGCCAAGCAACCCTTCCATAAAAATCGCAGACCAAGCACAGATGAAGGGTAAGGGGAAAAACGAGGGATGTCTATTTTCTTCGCGATTTACAGAGCTGTCGCATCGCGAAGGGTTATACCGAAAGTTTAAATGCCCCCGTAAGGTAACATTAAAGTTTCGGTATAGGTACCTACTGGTTAAAAACAGGCAATGTCCACTCTTTACCGGAACAAAACACTTAGGTAATCCTCTCGACAGAGCTGTTTTGCGACATTCCCAGCTTCCCCCCTTACCTTTCAGATGCTCCTCAGAAAGCAACCTTCTATCCATCCTCCGTACCCACCAACACACTCCAACTATCCTCGAGCCATCTTTCCATCCCTCCCAGGAACATACTTACCCTCTCCACCGAATCTCCCTTTTCCATCGTCCATAACCGAGTCTGATTTTTTTTTTCAGCCATCCATTCCCACTCCAGGCCCTCCCCTCCTCCCTGAGAGTGTTCAACAGTTATTCAGGCGGCTACCAGCCAGAGAAGCCCCCCGAGAGAAGAACGTAAACACGTCTTCCAGCGGCACAGTGCCTGCGAAATCCGGTAACGCGATTTCCAGAGTCACCCCGTCGCGTTCCACCCCTCGGCGGGGAGGGTGAGCGCGGGCTAGGGTAGTATCGGGAGGGTTTGGGTGCCGTTTGGGTGCGCGACCGTTCCTCGATCCAGCAATCGAGACACGGTGGGGGATCGAGAGGCAGGTCCGTAGGCGTGGCTCGATCCAGGACGAGGAAACTCCGGGCCTTTTGACGCTCGTAGTCCTTAGTCTCCACTGAGACGCCGCGCGGCGCAGTCGAACGGCCGGTATTCACGGTGCTCTCTCTCCGTCTGTGCGAAACCTGGTCCCTTTTTTTGTTCGGTGATAGGCCCCGGAGGATTTCCGCCACCCAGTGCTTCGTTCGTCTCGGGGACCATCGAGTCCGAGGATCGTGTGGTGACGCATCGGTAGAATACAGCGCGGGTGCAGGAGTATCGGGGGTGATCGTCGGCGACGGAGCGATTCCCGAGCGGCCGCGAGGATGATGCACACGATGGCAGACCACACGGGGGGACCTGGTGGTTTGGGCGTCAGCGTGCTGCCCTTCGACGGCATGGGCCTCTACGAGCAACCGCGACCTAGGCTGGTCTTCAAGATGCCTAGGGTGGTGCCCGACCAGAAGGGCAAGTTCGAGAGCGACGAGCTGTTCAGGAGGCTCAGCCGAGAGAGCGAGGTAGGAACGAGCTTTCCCTCACCTTTTTCTGGCTTGTTCGTAGGCTCTGGTCTTCGGGGAAAATTTAAGGGAGACCGGGGATGATAGTTGGTACAGGGGCAGGTGTTCATATAAAGAAATCATCTCGACACTGTGTATAACAGTAAAGAGGAAGGGCCAAAGTACTTAGGTGTGTTTTAGCAGGTTTGTTGTTGAGTAATTAATTGAAACGAAAGCGACAGAAATTTATAACTGAGAGACGAATCAACTTGCCTCGGGTCTCCCTTAGTGGTGTTGGTAGAATTGAAATTGTGCTGCGAGTTTAGCTTAATTGATATGGCTGAAAGTTGTAGCGTTCTCAGCGAAGGCTGCTGTTTGCGGTGAATATTTTGATAGGGGTAGTTTCTTCTTCGGTACAATTCTGGTTAATTATTACAGCAGAGTGGAACTTCTCTTGCCATGCTTTTTACTGGAATCGCTCTGTTTGGTGGTGGAAGCTTTTCATGGGGGTGGAAATTTGGGATTGTTACTCGGCTTAGACATATCACGGTACAGATGAGATCTGTAGTTTATTAATACGTGTGTCACCGTGGCTGCTCGATTCGATTGGTCGATATTCAAATTGGAGCGTTCCTGTTTACGAATCCGCTAACGTACACAGATAGAGGAGCATTTGAAATCCGGTATTGCCACGGAGGTGACTTCCAGCAAATCCTACCAACACAGTTTACAATATTACTCAATTAACTCTGACGGGTGACTCGCTCGACTAGTCGCGAAAACTTCCTTGACATTCAACGCGCTCTCTCCTCCCGGTGAATCACGCGATTTCCATAATTTCCATATTCGTACGAATTAATTCAGCCTCGCATCTGTGCCGTCCGACTTCTCGAGAAGCCGATGAGACTTAGCGCGAAAGAGGAGCGCTTGAAATCCTCTGCGGTTCGTCCTGAAATCTTTAAACAAGTAAAAAGTTGCGTGGTCAAGTTAAAGCTTGAATAGAACGAAACTTAGGGAATAAATATTGAAGAATAGCAGAAGGTAGCTTTAATTGTAATATATGTCCTGGCTTCTACGAAATATTCCAATTTATTTACCCCCATTCTCTCGGAAGTAGGTGCAACTCACCTATTTTCTACCAGCAGGTGACTTGTAATCATCCAGAATTTCTGCACGAGAAATTTAGTCGAATAAATGCTGTGTTAATTAGACGAATATTTTCGAAATTCTAAGTGGTCGATGAAAGGTGATTGAAAGGTTGTTCGATTGCTGCTCCTCAGGTCAGATACACCGGCTACCGAGACAGGCCCGTCGAAGAGCGTCAAGTACGCTTCCAAAATGGCTGTCGGGAGGGCCACACGGAGATCGCGTTCGCGGCCACTGGCACAAACCTCCAGCTGGTTTTCGGCAACGCATCTGGGAACTACGCCGTCGACATCAGCGACTGCGATTTCGAGAAGGAGCACGGCAAGGTGAGGAAACGTTCTTTCCACCCCTTCGAAAATACCGGACACTCTGGCATTCAAATCACTCCATTAGCAGCGCGAATTTCTGACTCGTATTTGGAAAGAGCGTCGGAAAGATCGTTGAGATTTCGGAGAAGTGGCGCGCGGTGCGTTGGATGCGAGGCGATTTATATTTATGGTGGCTCTAATTGGACGATTGCTGGGCGACAAATGCGAGGTCATTAAACGGGCCAGCTTGAACGGGACGTCTGCTTTTCGTGTCCTTAGCATCGTATGTCCCGGGACGTCGTGTGTATCGCCCCCACGGGCAATTTAGTATCCGTTTCTACCTCTCGAACAATAGCGTCGCCGTGTCACCGTTGTCGAGAGAACGAGAGACATCCGGTGCCGAAAGATTTTCGGTGCCTCCGCGGGGGGTGCGAGCCGGGCCTCCGGCGCGACTGGGCGACGAGTCAATTTGGTGAAGGTTCCCGAAATTAAGTCGACACGAATCCCCTCGGAAATTGTGTATTTAATTTATCGCTCGAGATTCCCCGATTCATTTATAAATAGGTGTAGAACACACGAGGGGTGAAAGGTGTTAATAGAAGGTAAATTAATTCTCGTAGTTTCTTTATTTTGACAGATTTTGTCTGTCATTCGTATCGAAAAGAGTTCCATCGAGAATAATTCGGCAAACGTAGAAATAAAAATTCATCAACTCCTTTTTAATGTTAAGGGGTCTACTTTGACGGCCAGAAAAGATTTTCTTTAGGAGAAATCCTCGAGTTATATTCATTGAAAACTTTATGCCTATGTTTGTACATATTTAGGCAACATTTTTAAAAAAATTTAATTAAAAAAAGAACGCTGCATAAAACTTTAAACGCGTTTATGTCAAAACGACGTTGCTTCGTAATGGTTAGCATGATATCTCAAAAACCAATCACCCGATTTACTTGAAACTTGGTATATATCTTCAGTAGATGTTCCATTCTGGTTACTACTAAAACTAAGTCGGTTTCGGCAAAATTAGACTGTTGCGAATTAAAAAACTGGCGACTCTTTTGCAGAAATGAATGCGTGTTGTAGACGCTGCCATTTTTATTTTTAATTTTCAGTATTTTTCATTTAATTTATAGTTCGGGTTGATAGCTACACTCAAACAGATTTAACAAATTTTTTAATTTTCTATTTCGGACAGCTAGAACGGCTAATTTTATGCTAACAACGCGCATATGATTTTTATCAGGCGCTCCATTTGAAGCACTATAACTCCGGATATAACCACTATTTTCGCACACAATTTTTTCTCCATATTCTCCAAAGATTGACAAATAAAGCCACAAAGTTGGAAGTAAATATATTCAATGGTTTTGTTTTAAAAAATTCCCAAAGTTCGCATCGTGTTTCGTCCGTCAAGGTAGGGAGGAGACCCCTTAACTGAAAGCAATAATTTCATAAACAGTTCTTTCCAATTTGCTGGAGGTTGGTAAATATGTAGCTGCACCCCTTTTGCCGCAAGTTCCTCGATTCCTTCACTGCAATTAGTCCGAGTGCGACCAATCTTCATTTTCTACGCTTTCCTTCACGCTCGTTTTTTTCCCTCTATCGTAGCATGCCTCAGTGAGCTTTTAAGAGGGCTGGCATTCTTGTACGCCGGCGCCAGCGGAGGGGCGACGCCTCGGCGTCGCCATCGCGATCGATATTTACGTCGCTGAATCCGCCATTTTCTGGCTGCTTCAGATTTCGCGAATACTTTCTCCGCGATTCGATTCACTATTTCCTCGTAGCCATCAATTTTTCAAGCTACCCCCTCGCTTCTTAAATCTCCACTGTGCGTAAGGGTTGGAGGATCAAGTTGGAGTCGTTGTTACCAAAACATGTCGCGCGTCGCCGTGTGAAAGCACTCAGCCGACGGGCTAGCCGCCGCGAGTCTGTGAAGTCCAGAGATTCGGCGATCCCATTAGCAGCTACTAGAGCCAATTAGCGTTTTTTTTTCCAAATCCGTCAAACGAGCCGAGGAGAGTCGGTGCCAGATGCCCGAGGGCTTCACCAGTCACCCGGTATATAATGGGTCATAAATCTCGCCGCGTCCCTCCTGGAATCCTCCGAAGGGTGAACGGGAAAGTCCTTCGGTAATAACTGTGGCGTTTTCGAACCTCTGAGAACTCGAGACACAGTAAAACGCATTTAAAACACGTATTCTCTACTTTGAACTTTCTCGAAACGGAGAAACCTCTTCTGGGTTGCTCTATTAGCTCTAAGGGGATCAGGTTTCGATACTCTGGGTACCAAATGAAGGCGACAGTGACGCGCTGTGGATTTAATCCTGGGAGGAGCCGAGTCGAGGGGGTAAAAATATATAAAAATTCATTTAAAGAATAAAATCGAGTTTTTCTTTCTGTCTACAAAGCTGTTGAATTACTTCAGTCGTGGCTACGTTAATCTCCCTTTTCCCTTTTCTTTTGGGGGTGCTAAAACCCTCAGGTCCTCCCCTGCTTCTGGGGGCGCCACCGGAGAGCAGTGAAATTTCGAGAATCCTTCGATTCCTGAAGCTACTTAAGTATATCCAATACTTCGAAAATCTCGAGGATCTATCGACCTCCAAACGCTTCTTAATACTCGTCTAATCAGCCAACGATCCCACCCTGACCTCGTGCCACGAGTGAATCACCGCGGGTCCCCGTGAATCACAGAACAGCGTCGGCAGCGTTTCGGGGTCCGTCTAGTTATCAGGGAGAGGAGCGAGAGAGGCGGGGAGACTCTCAGTCTAGCTAACGATTCATTATTTTCCAACTCGAAAGCAGGAGACACGAGGAGAGAGGTCCGTTTGTTTACACGGCGACCCGCGGCCACCGTTTTTGTTTTAATCGACAATGCGCGGAGGAGAGAAGCAGGGAAATAAAGAGCGACGCACGGCTGCACGTGTCCGCCGGCATTGTCTCCCTGTCGTTCCCCGTAGAGAGGAAATAATTAAGGGATAGATTCGCGAGCGAGATAGAGGTTGATAAAGACCGGCGAAATGTAAAGGGGTGCGCGGAGCTAGTCCGCCTCGCGCCGATCTTATCGAGACATAGGTACCCTATCGCGGCTGCCTCCACTGTCCCTGCGCGTGCCCTTTCTCGGCCGATTAATCCACTCGCGCTCCTTATCACGCTTCGCTCCACCACGCTTCGCTCCGAAGCATTAATTGGATACAGTCTCCGAATCGACAGTTCATTCCCTCGAGTCTAGACAAGGAGCATATTCCTCTTCGATGCATAAACTTCTCAGTCGAAATCGAAACGGTTGACTCAGGTCAGCATGATTTACACCCACCGCCAGGGATACGCCAGTCCTTTTCGGCGGGCCGCAGGACTATCCGCAGCTCCTCGTAACGCGAGTCTCCTTCCAATCGTAAAATTCCATAGAGCCAAGCAGGCCATTCATTTGCATACTCATTTCCTAGTCGAGCCCCGAAAGTACCGAACACCCCTGCGTCGTCTTCACCCCGGTTTCAGAAGTGAAAAGGAATACAGTCCAGCGGCAATCTGGCTCGGCCAAAGACAAAGGGCCGCGGCACACACTGACCATGTGTGCCGCGCTGGTCCTCTCCGCCAGGGCGTCGCGTTGACGGATGTCCCCGGGCATTGTGCCTCGCCGAAAGTGGACCCGGCGCAAAAAGGCCACGGGCGAAACGCCCATGGGAAAAACAATAGCGCCTCGGAAAATAGCCGGCCGTTTGTCTCCGAACGCTCGGCCTTCCACCCTTTCCCGAATTTCTCGTCCCTCTAGCTGCGGCGTCGCTGCCTCGATGTGCCGCGTCTCTCTTTTCTCTCTCTCTCTCTCTCTTCTTCTCTCTCTCCTCTGCGACATGCAAATGAGACGGGCGAAAGGGTTGCAGATATAGACACGCGTTACAGTTTAAATATCGCCGACTATTATGCCGGCGATAATGGGCGTCACGCCCCTGGAAAGAGAGAAAGGTGTGAAACGCAGTCCGACGGTTTTTCTACCGGCCCCCGTCGCTGTCGTGAGAACGACGCAGCATTCCTGCGGCAGTTTGACTTCTCATTTTTTCGGGGTTTGCTTTTTTTTCCGCGCGCTCCTGGCTGCCGCGACAGTCGATTTGTATCGGTGAGTCCGCGGCTGCGCCCTGTCGAAGGGGTTGAATCGCAGGTAGCGATCTTCCCCCGGGCGATGCTCGCTTTTGGTACTCGCTGGATGGGTGATTCTGTGACTGTGTTTGGTGATTAATTAGTCGGTGTTGTATTGAATTAAGCTTTCCTCTTTGTCTTATTTCTTTTGAGCAGGGTGGATTGTGGGTTTGTCACTGATTCTCTGGTGGCTCTAAGGTTTTGTCGATTGGTAAGTGTTTAGTAGGTTTAGGGGAATTAAGGGGTCGTTCTGGTAATCACGCCGCAAAATTCGGCAACATTCAGGGTTTCTTTTCTCAGTGAATACAGTGAGTAACAATGTCACAATTTTTTTCATTTATTAAGCTACTTTTAATGTGTACGGAACAATTTCTTAAATACACTTTTAATTGCGTTTTTTCAATGTTATCTGGAGATCAAAATCGCGCCTTTGAAAAGACGGCGGGAATGATTTCTTTTCGAAGGCGCGATTTTGAACTCCAGATAACATTGGAAAAACACAATTAAAAGTGTATTTAAAAAATTGTTCCGTATACATTAAAAGTAGCTTAATAAATGAAAAAACAGTTGGACATTGTTATTCATTGTATTCACTAAGAAAAAAAGCCTGAATGTTGCCGAATTTTGCGGCGTGATTACCAGAATGATCCCTTAAGTCTTCAGAGCTTCTTGGTGTAAATCATACAGCATCCAACTGTGGTGACGCAGAATTGTCGCAGACTCTAAACGGGAATTTATAAAGAACCGCGAGAGACACGTGAATCGCATACGTCCTTCGTGCCTCGAACCTGGCGTACTTCCCCATTACGTGTCACGCCGTGTTTTATGACGATTTGTACGCCAGTCGTAGGTCACTGTACGTCAAAATCTATTGTCAGAGGCGGTTCGCGTCAGCTTGTCTGCTTCCGAGGCTCCGGCGAAGTTCTGCGAAGATGAGTTCCTCTTGTAACTCCGAAGCTAGAAATATTTCGACCTCTCATCCTCACAAGGGAAGATCCCGAACCCGGGAATTCAAAAAATTCTGAAACTTTGTGAATATGTAGGGGATTTCCTCCTGATTGCAACGCAATTTTTATTCGCTGCCCAAATTCACTCTGAGGGGGTGAAATTAACCCCTGAAAATACTACTCTCCGATTTTGCGTTATAACTCGCGAGCTGTAAGAGATGGGAAAAAGTTTTAAGACAAAAGTTGCTTGTTTTAATTAGATTTTTCGCACTTCACGAGTTGTAACACAAAATCGGAAAATAACCGGATTTTCAGGGGTCAATTACATCCCCTTAGAGTGGATTCGGGCAACAAACAAAAATTGCGTTTTAATCGGGAGGAAATTCCTTACATATCGCAAAGTTTCAGAATTTTTTTTGAATTTTCGGGCTCGGGATGTCCTCTTGTCAGACTTTCCAAATCCAATTCCATGGAGATAACTTATATTTCCTTTCTCTATTAAAGTACCATCTAGTCACTCGTCGCCAATTTTCTACAGGCTTTTAATTTCCTCCCGGTGTCCTTCGAACTTGGAATATTCTCCGCGAGCTTCTGAAATCACTGCAGTTCGGTCGTCTTTCAGAAAAGGCGACAAACGATTCGATTATCGCGTCGATCCAAGTCCCCAGTCACCCGTCAATGAATTCCCGTGGCTCAATTATGATCCCACAAAGAGCCACACGCTGCGCGGCTACATTGTTACCGTCGCGTCGACAACCAGCTGTAAGTTCCGATGAAAAAAGCGAGCGGAGAGGAGAGACGAGGCTCGTAACGATGATTTTCCCCTGGACACCTTTACGTTCCACTGTTCCTCGATTTTTTTTGCGCCCGTTCGCGAAGAACGCCATCGAGGGGAGTGTGCAACTTGGCGTCGATTTGGTGTTTGCAGTATTTGCTCGTCCGCCTCCTTTCCGCTTAAGGGGTCATGCTCAGTCAGGAGGCCGAAAAAGGGTGGTCTTTGGAAATTTTTTACTCCAAAGCTATAGCACATTTCTCAAAAAATCTTTTTTCCTTTTAAGGGTTGCATCTAGTACCGTGCATCGTATTTTTTTTATTTAAAAATATTTATCAATAACTAAGTTACTGTCCATCACTCGAAGGTTCTCTAAAAAAAAGGCTTCTGCGGTGACCACTGCTGCTCGAAAGAATTGACTTATAGTATATTATCTAGTATTTGAACGAAGGATTTTTTTATCCCACGCTTAGTTTTCTTTTAATTGAGGAAAAAAAATCAGGCACGATTTATGATAAAAATTGAAACTATTACTTTAAACATCAGCCATTTCTTCCCAAATCAATATTTCGAAAAATCCATCACCTTCGAGTGATGGACAATAACTTAGTTATTGATGAATATTTTTAAATAAAAAAATTACGACGCACGGTACTAGATGCAATCCTTAAAAGGAAAAAAGATTTTTTGAGAAACGTGTTATAGCTTTTGAGTAAAAAATTTCCAAAGATCACCCTTTTCTCTGCCTCCTGACTGAGCATGACCCCTTAATTGCACCGCGGAGAGATTGTTTTTCCCTGTACGGCGACTCGGAGAGCGGTTGCTGAAAGGGAAGCTTCGAAGGGTTTGTTCACGGTCAGCTTTGGATTCCGTAACAGTTTCTAAACTGTGCAACGCGACCGGAAACAACCGGGCCATTTGCCAGGAAATAAAATAACCCTCTTGAGCAGGGCCGAGAGATAATTGCCCGTTTCGAGTCTTTCGAGGCCCGACGGCTCCCTTGGCCGTTCTCTCCCTTCCTGTCCCCTCTTGCTTGGCGTAAATTGTTCCGCCGGTCAACGTCGTCGCGACCGTGTCGTAAAAGTAAAGGAGTCTGTTGCCGGCACTTGCGCGCACCTCTTTCCGGTATCGAGCGATAATACTTCTTCAAAGGAAATAGGCACAGGACTTTTGCAATATATCGAGAGGTTCTATTACGTATCCTATGCAACGCTACTCGGTAAAAAGGCCCCAGGAAGTTACCATTCCCATCGGCAAAGAACGAGGCCCGCTCTCCTCATTGTTCTCATCGCAGCCTCCCCCTCTTGCAGATCACCGTCGACCTTGCAATTTCATCTTTCCTCGAGGCTGCTTGTACCATCCAATCTGCGTAATCGTTCTCTGGAAATAAGAAGCGTCGGCCGCTCGTGGGGCGAAAACATGATTGAAACCTGAAGACGGGTTGCGGGCCTTAATGGACCCCTCCCACGATGCATAGGAAGGTGTACAAGCCTCCTCTTCTCGACGGGAACAAGGGAGGAAAGGGATCATTCGGGTGTCTGAGAAGTGGTAGCGTGTAGTAACAGGCACACGCGGTTTCTTGCCCGTTAGGAATTGCTTCGATCGTTGGTGTCTTGCTCCGCTAAACGCTCTCGAGTTTCTTGGCCCCAGGTTCTGGCACTCGTGCACCATTGCGTTCGATATAAGTACCTGAGGATTATTAATCGTAAGCTCGTGTTAAGAGAGTCGTCAGAAGCTTTAGCCCCGCGATCTTCCACCAGCTCCTTCAGCCTCCCCGTCAACGAACACTGTCATTCTGATTTCAGGTACACCTGAGGTCGCACCTGATAATGAACGGCGTGTGCGTGCTGTGGCGCGGTTGGATCGACCTGGAGAGGCTGGACGGCGTTGGTTGCCTGGAGTACGACGAGAAGCGGGCATCCGAGGAGGACGCTCTGCTCCGTGACCAGCTGGAGCGTTACAATCAGCGGCTACGGGACTTCGAGGAGAAACAGAGGGCGTACAGGAGCGGGGCGGCCCAGCCGCCGCACCTGAACCATCACCACCATCACCACCATCACCACCACGGCCACCACGGCCACCACGTGAGCGGAGCAGGCACCGGGACCACGGGTAGCATCGAGCCTCACATCACCCACCGACAGGACCCCGAGATGGAAGTGAGACTGAGGGCCTACTGAGGCACCAAGAAGCTGGTCAGCAACGCTTCTTGACTCCATCGTCGGGCACTGGTTAGTCCCGATCGAAACTGCGCGAGATCTACTGGGAGGAGCGACGATGCCGTCGCCACCGATGGGAGGTTTCGATCGTTCGGAGCGTGATCCGGGGATCGAGGATCCTCGTGCTATTAGGACTTGCGACGCTGGGGGCAAGTGGCTGCGACGTTTCACGGGGGATCGGGCTGAGACTCGTGTCGTGTTCTGTGTGGGTGCAGTGGGAAGCTGAGGGAATCTAGTCCAGGGGATTTCTGTGCTTGGATCCTGCAGCTCTTAACCCTTCGCGCATTGTATCGGAAGAAACTTCTTTTCCAGTAGTTTCTGGCCCTCCTTTCCAAGTCCTGGATCGTCTTCAGGTTCCTTCTACCGCGGCGAGAGGTGCCTCTTGGTCGCGGTGGGGATGAAGAGTCGCGCGTTAAATGGAGGGATTCGTGGTGATCTTTCTCGTTGACGTGGATCCCGTCTCGCGAACCAAACTCCTCGAGGAAGATCCGTTGGATCGGTCTTCCTGGAGGAGAAACCCACCAACGATCAGCTCGAGCAACCGACGGAGCGTTGATCGTTCCCAGCGATCAGTCGCCCCAGACCGCGATCTACGAACCCTCGATCGTGCAATCGCGAGTATTACAGTCCACGTGACAACGCCGAATTTCTATGTAGATTCGTAAGGGACATCGTCGTAGCAGTTTAAGGATATTCGTTTTAAGACCCCCCAGATGCCTACGTTCGTCGAACCGAGGATCGACCAGCCTTGTGATTATCAATCATTTCCCTTCCCCTTCTTCGCCAATTTCGCGGACTTTGTTCCTTTGTGAACAGCGGATCGTTCGGCTGAAAGAGGACACAGTTGGTGGGACGTGGGTGGGGCTTTAAAGTTATATCTTCGATTATAAACTCAGAACTGTTGCGCGCATCGGTGCGCTGGAGACTTTGGAGAGTTCGGTGGCGAAAAACTATGCCGTTGCTATCACCTTCGACTATTTTCTGACGACGCTCCACCAACTGTATTTTTAAAACGCTGCCCCTGGTTGGAAAGGAGGTTTTACGCTTGTCTTTGTCCCACAGCATCCGTCATGACGTGCAACGAATTTACGCGTGATTTTTATCCTCGTCCCGACGGACACGACGAGGCTCGTCTTCAGCGAGGATGGAAGAGTGATGGTCTCCCCTCATTAACATATCAACCCAGAAAACGCGATTGGTCCGGCTGTTCTTAATTTTCAGAGGAATGGGAGAAAAAATCGGGAAATCGTTTCTTGGATTCTATAAAGGTTTCTAATTGCTTTAAACAGGAGTCCGATGACTAACCATTCGAATAGCTGTCAGAAGATGCTAGCTCGAAGTTCAGAGTTTGATTTTCTGAGAGATGTTGCTTAGCGAATCGTCCGCGCGTTCCCCAGCAGGATCAGCCGACCGAAGGTGCACGGAAAACCATCACCGTCCACGTTTTAACTCGAAGGGAAATGAGACCAGTCGGCCGCGTCATGCCCAGCGAATCAGAAGCATGATTCATGGCGTGGAGCACGTTGGAATTCCGCGCGTCGAGGACCGAAGAAATCTGGTCTCGCACGCGCGATCCACCGAGCACGCTTTCGTTGCGATTGTACATATTTGTAAAGAGTTTAGGTTAATTCCGCCGCGGCTTCGTGCTTGGCTCGCGGAGCATCTGCCTGCGAAGTCCGTGGCGCGTGAATCACGATTGGGAAAACCCAGAAGCGACTGGCGAGCGTGCGCGAATCCGGCGCTCCGATTGTAAAAAGCTGTTTATCGATTAAAATGTAATTTCCGTCGAACCCGCAGTGAACACGCTTTCCCTGACATCCCAGATTCATTTCTCTTTCAGCTCCGAGATCGAAGATATTCCTCGGAATGGCGAGCTAGAAGAACCTCCTTCCTTTTCTTTTTACTTCTACTAACGCGGAGCAAGTGTTCGAGGACAGCTTCGCTGATCAATGCTCTCTGCTAAGGTGACCGAACACTTTCATTCCGACTGAATCTATTCTTGCAGAGGTGTTGAATTCTGGACGGAAGAATCCGTCCTCGCTGGAGGATCCTTTCACGGCTCTTGGGCAAGCTCGCGAAGGATTTCCCCAAAGAGTTCGCGTAAATGGAATGTTGGAGTTATCCTGCTTGGGATGAGAAATCGGCGGAGTAGAACGCCGTCGAATTCACTGTTCTTATGAAACAGACAGCGGCGAATTAACTGACTTCTTGGAACAATCTAACGAGTTTATCCTTCAAGAATAATTATCATTAATCTGCTCTCGAGTAGCCTACGTAGAAGGCTATTCGCAGTGAAATCGTTTGTTCGGCAAATTATCCTGTGCCTCCAAAAACAATCAGACTTACTTTCAATTTGGTCGAAGTCGTTTCGTGGAGGGTAATAAGAATCGTGATTTCCCTTTCCACTGGACTCGATGGAAGAATTCATCGAGGGATTTGCAGGCGTCCGGATCGATCGCTGCTTGTACCGTAAACGGTCACGTATTTGTGGATGGACGGGGGACCTGCGTTAGGGGGTGATTTCCTGGAATAATGCCGTGGGCGTTGGAGCGTGGAAATGCACGAGACTATCGCTGCTGATCCTATCGGGCGAGAATCGTCCCGAGATCTGCCCCCCTGCCAAATCTGATTTTATTGTTTCAAACCTGCTGTGATCATTATTACGCCGTGTAATACCTCGAATCCCCCTCGATACGCGTAGATCCCCCAGTTTGATCCGAGAGAGAGAGACACGGAACCTTCTTCGTTCGTCCCTTTTTCGTGAAGCGATTGAAAAGGTCGGGAGATCGTTGAGAAGCTCCAGGAGAAGGGAGGAATAATTACGCGGGCATTGGCTCCGATGTAAGACGATAATGCGAGCACAGGAATTCTTATAAGAAGCCCCACTCGCGGAGAACCGATACTGGGGGAACAAGCACCCTTGTCATTTCCCACGAAAACGTTGCCTCAGGATCGTCGCGAAACCAACGGGAAGTCGCCGTCGAACCTCCTTCTTTCGAAGTATTAATTAACTGCCTGCAGGTATTCTCGAAGTGTTCGGTAATCTCTTGCTGAAGCTGACCCCCCGCGCAAGAAGACCTACTCGAAAGTCCAAACAAGCTACACAAAGGTGTCCTCGAGGTCCCACTCGCGTCGTCCCCCTGTTTCCAATGAAATCCAAAGGCACTCCTGAATTTCCAAAAGGCAGAGGCTCGAGTCCCGGCCGAGATACGGCGCGCAGGGTAATTTATCGGCGCGTGGCGTGACTTTTGCCTCCACTATGCAAAATCCTGGCACGGTTTTCCTATCCTTTTCACGGGCCCACTGGCCACTCGAGGGCCGAGCAGCGGAAAAAAGGTGGCCGGGGGCAAGAGTCATCAATTACGATTGGAAATAAATCGAAGGCAGATGCGACGAGTGCCTACAGGCCATACAGGCCCTACCCGCTGGGTCAGCCCCCGGTTTTCACGAACCCCTCGCCGCCCCCCGCGGACAACACGAATGTGTTTTCAACAAATACAAAACGATACACGGGATTGGCCACCCCCTGCTTTCTCCTCTAATTCACTCCTAACGTCCAACAGTTGTCTCTACTCCAGATTCTAGAGAAATAGCGCTGCAATGTAAATATTATTTATTTTAGATTTTTTATTTGCTCCGCTCCTGCTCCGCTCCGACATCAATCTACTTGCTCCTGCTCTGCTCCAGCTACTTTGTTTTTTTTTAATAAAAATTCTATAAATACTTTCAAACAGTGATCTCTTTCTTTTGCAACGAACCCCATCTTTCTAGCTTTTCAGTTCCATACAGAAAAACATTTATAAAGAATGCTGAATTTTCAGGCAAAGAAGGTACCTTTTAATGAAAATTGGGAATTGGTATTTATTAAACAAAAATCTCATTCATCTGCTCTTGCAAAATGAAAGAGAGTTCAAATAATAAAAAGAAATTTGGGTCAGTGCAGTGGAGTTGTAAAAATTTTCCGTATGCCAGGCAAAACCCTACCACTCCGCGCTCCAGCTCCAACGCTCTGCTCGCAATGCCTTTCTAACACGAAGGAAACGTCTGCGAACGGTGCAGCGGTATTCCATCGGAAACACGTGGTTCCTGCGGTCCCCATTCGACAGCTTAATAAAGGCCTGCGAGGCACGATACCGCTTATCGACAGACCACAGGAAGTTAGGCGCGACTCCGTCGATAAGCGCCCTTTCGCAGCGAAAATGTGGGAACCGAGCGCGTTAACAGCCTCTAAGAATATCGAATATTGAGATCTAATTTCGTCGGCGAAGGAAGAAGGCGGAGGGCGCGCTTCCTCCCCAAAATACGAGAGCGCGAGGGAAACGAGGCTAGAGGCACGATCCTCAACCTGAGACCCACACACCTCTGCCGCCTGCGTGTGCCCCTCTTTCGCCTTGATCCTCGTGTTTTGACAGAAACGCATCTGCCTCCGCTGCGTTTCCCTCTTTTCCTCGATTTTAGACTCCTCATCGCCGCCGACCCCTTCGCGGAGACGGCGGTGGTTGGGACCGGTGGAGTGGAAGGAGCCGAGAGTTTCGGAGATTCGTCATCTTCTAATCATAGAGCGCAGGTTGGAGATTAGTGGGCCTCATTTTCTCGAAACGTTTCACTTCCTGCAGGGTTGCGTAAGGGGATATTCTTCTTCCTCCCCTCCGAGCATGATTCTCAATGTCTCCTTTTCTATTCCACTTCCTCGTGCCCGCAATATTCTATCCACCGGGCGTGTCAATATTGTCACGATCGTTCAGAGCCGGGATTGCTCATTTGACTGCGCCTGTCCCGCCACAATGAGCGCATATGCCCGCATGCCTCCCAACGTTCGACACCAGCGAGCTTCGAGCATGTTGGATGAACGAGCTCCTCTCTCTCCTGCCACGCGGTGGGTCCTCGTAAAACACGCGCGCGTCATTTCAAGGCTCGCGCGTCTACCTTCGGTAGAACCGTCCTATCTCGGGCTACCTCGAGCCTCCGAAATTTTCCACCAAACCTCCCTTCTCATTTAACAGATCCACAGCCTCCTAAACGCTTCTAGGAGGAGAGGAGCGCCTGCGACGGGGCTCCTCGGGATCGCCAGCTCCGATTCGAGGGGAAAGGTGATAAATTTTGCATCAAAGGACTCGACACCCTCCAATGAGAACGTCCCGGCCCTCCCCTATCCAGTTTTACAACTACCGTCGAGCCTGGTGGACACTTTGACCCGCCTTTGGGTGAAATGAACCGCGCTCATCGTCGACGCGAGCACGTGGGCGCGTTCGCATGCTCGTGGATCGGTCCTCGAAGGGGCTCGATCGCTGCCCCGTCGAGCTCTGTGTGCCAACAAGCTAAATGCGTTTCACGGATGGCCGCCTCCGATCAATGCTGCCCCGGCCAGGTCGATCCGAGCGAGTGCGTGCGCTCGCAGGAACTTGTTGGAGCGAGCCGAGGACCAGTCATCGAGCACGGCGATCCTGATGGATCCTCCGGACTCCCCCGAGTGACAATGGTTTCGTCTTCTTGGCTTCTGACACGCTTGTAAGATTCATTTATTATTTTTTCTTTTATTTCGTCTTCTTTTGTTAGCTTGAAACTGCGTTGGACGATTCTTGGGCTACTTGAATTATAGCTATAGCGAAATTAGCTAGAATTTTTGTAAATTTAATCCGTCTTCATAACTCTATCTCGAATTACTTCGCTCTACTTTGGGAATTTTTTTGATACTTTGTGCTGATTCGATTTTTTCCTTCCTCGAGGTAATACTTTTCACCTTTAAGTTCCCCAACCTCTGTTCCCTTTATCTGGAGCTTATTATTAGTGTAAAGTGTGTCTCTTAGGGGCAACATATTGCGAGCCAGCGCTCATTAGTATCGCGCAGAAGCACCTGCCGGCGCGACGTCGTAATTTATGAGAGCAGCGGGGTAACGATTAGGTAATAAATAGTGGGAGAGGGCCATCCAGGCCCGTCTGTCTCTCTTTCTCTCTTCTTCCACCGGGCGGTAGCTTTCCATCGACTTGGGGGAGTGAATTAATAAAACGACCCCCGGCTGCTCCTCGTCGCACAGATGTGGCCCCTTCGCGAAGGGGGTGTTTCTTTTATTTTTATTGCCAAGGGTTAATAGAATAGTTTGCATTCTCCGAATGTCAGGGTACAAAGGTATATTACATTCCACTCTCTCCTTTCTTCTTCATCTCGCGCGTTGAGAGGGAAGATTGAATTTTGGCTGTTGTTTTTATTTTAAGAAAATCGTTGCTCCGCTTAGCGAAATCTTAGTGTTACAATGAAACTGGTAGCTCAGGCTTTGCGACAACGTTTGACCAACCTTGCTGTGAAATTCCTGAAGATAAATTCAAAAGATTTCCACCGCTTCTCTGTTACGAACGACGAAGTATATGGCTGTGGAGTTCGTACAAGTGTTAAACAATTTAAGCTGCAGTAAAAAATAGCGTAATGCTTCCGTGATAGGGGGATATGGTCTTCGCCGACGCTGAGTGTTACACGAGTAGGGTGAGGACCCTAGGGGTGAAAGAAATCTCGCCGCGTGAGATCGCAGATTCAGAAATCCCAACGTCCATTAATCGTTCTTTACGTCAGCATCGTTCTACGAAAACGTTTACATGTCAACCAGCACGTTCGTACTAAAAAAAAATCACACTGTGCGATATCAATTAACCAATTCCCTGTCTATAATATCATCTTGCTAACTAATCCCCAACCCCCCAAGTACAACTAGCATCGAATTAAATTAACATCGCAATTAGTACAGGCAAGGAGCCAAAAGTTTTCTCAAACAATTCCAGATGTGGGAGCTACTCCAAAAGTAATATTCAAACTTCTAAGAATCTCCCAATAATTATACTTTCCAAGAACAGTCCTTGGCTGAGGTCATCGCCGTTCAATTTTTCCAAATTTAATTGGATGTCCCATAAAGAAAATACCAAGCTAGAAGTCGCACAGATTTTCTACCACGTTCGCGCATATGCAAAGCTCATTGTCGATGGACAATCAACCCCCATTAAATCGGGGGCTTTCCTAGGGACTCGTGTAACGGGGTTAATAGTTTTCCTTGGGTTTCGGGCGTCGAGTGGTCGCACGTGCGCTTTTATCCGTGATTTATGGTTTTTCGCGGGTGCACGCCGAGCCATTTGAATGCCCTCCGGCTTGTTTTGCATTTAACGGGGGCGGGATTCGAACGTGCGTGGCGATTTAAGCATGCGCGCCTTCTCCGCGTGACGCGAGCTGCTCGTGCAATTACTCGCTCGCAGGTGAACGGAACGAAACGATTTTCAGGGGCGGTAATTTCCTCCTGCTGCGAGCGCGTATAATTTTACAAGCTGTCCTGCAGAATCGCACACCCTTTCCTTCGTTTATTAATGAAGTTTATTTAAAGTGTAAGAAACGCTGTTACGAGTCAAATGTAAAATTTCGATAACCGATTATAAATCGAAGCGTATCGTTACTAGAGTACCTACATCGATCGAGGAATGGATTTCCCTTGGAAAAAGCGATTGGTCACAGCAAGCTCGGGAATCGGACGATTTTCCTGCTCAATGAACTCGCTACAAGCAAGGAACGAATCGGAGAATGGTGAACGATATAGGGATTCTCCACCCTTCTCGCGGTCGATTCTGCCGATCCCGAAGCGAAGGGGTTCGAAGACGATTTTTTTTTCACCCCTTTCGCGCTGGATTCTTCCAATCGACTGGGCAACCCTTTGCGCTTCGGGAGACCGCGGTGTCCAGGTGACGCGTCGCTGCGGAAAATTCAGCAACCAGAGCACTTCCGACCGATTTCACGAGCACTCCGTGAAACGCGACATTGTAAATGGCTTCTCTGTCATCCCGATCGTCGAACATTAAAAGATCCGTCTGTGGCTTTTTGCAGTAGGTAGGTACGTATCCTCGCGTCCTTACAGTTCTTCCGGTTAGATAGAAGCGGACAGGTGGTGGAAAGTAGAACGAATCTCCGTAAAAAACTTAAAAAAAAAGTAAAAAAATTACGCCAAGTACATGAAATCAAATTCGTGAAATCAATAAAATATTTATTCGTATTAAAATATTTATTTGTATTTATCATTACCTTTATGTACGTGCAGCTCATTTTGATTTCACATCTTCTTTTATTTTATAATTATTATTATCTTCTATTTTTTGTGATTTATTTGATTTCATGTACTTGGCGTAATTTTTTTACTTTTCTCAAGTTTTTTTTAACGCTTATACGTACTATGTTGACGAAAAAATTTTTTGGAGAAGACGAAGAAAAATCTTAAAATTTCCGACTGATCCATGAGACGATATTACGATATCTCTGTTATGCGCGGACCGATTTTATTGAAATTGGTCTTATTCGAAAGCTTATATGCGGTTTACATGAGAAAAATGCCTTTAAATTTAGGAAATATTGCAGGCGTGGTGAGATATTAATGAAATAAGTTTCAAGTTAGGTTGGAATAGCCCGGCGACGAGTAAATGATAGCGGTAGCGACAGTCGACATATACAGGGTGTCTTTCCTGTACTTTCTTTCCCGTACTTGGCGTCGAGACGCTGCGGCGTCTCTAGATAACCCAACTGTCTTCCAAGAAAGTATATATCGAAGCACGGTAAACGCGGAAGCGTAAGAAACGTAACTGCTCGTCACAGTTGACCAAAGTAGAAAAAAGAAGCCTCGGATAGGGTAGCAGAGGCGTGGACAGGTTTACACGGTGACAGGGGACGCGATTATTCGGTCGCATATTTACGAGGTTGCACCGAGCCGTGATTAGCATGTCACCTAATTCAGCGTATCCGAGGTAGCCCGCTCCTGGACATTTATTTAAATTTTACGCTGCTCCCCGGCTGCAGATGCACGAGGGGGGGCTAGCGTCGGCCAAGATCCGTGAAATCGCGCGCCCTTCCAGAGGACAAAGGGCTGCGACAGCTCGTCGCGCGTCTAGTCGCTAATTGGTTCGTCTGCGATCCTTCTACGTAGGTATTAACTTTTCCGCGATTGGTCTTCAGCAATAATCAATGATAGACAAAAATCTACATCTACATAAGTATACTGTAATTAAAGAAGCAAATAACAGACCGGTATCCACCATTGGAAGAATTCATCGCACAGAATCGTGCACAGGAGTGTGCAGCACCGTGGATCCGTTTAATTAAATTTGCTGGTCGGCGAGGCGCCCCTCGACGGCGCGATATTCGCATCCGGAGGATTCCAGTCGCATAGCGATCCAGCTAGCCCGATTCCGCGGGGCTTAGAGGGCGAGTTCCTCTCTCGCATGCTCAGGTGTCCGCTCCCACAGGCCTGATCCACCGCCCGAGGGATGTTTAAGTGTTTAACGTTCGCATTACGACGAAATCCACTCGTTCCTCGCTAGGATTCCACGTAGGAAAGAAAGGAGAGATACACGCACGTCATCGGGACGAGACGTGAGTCTGTTCTGACTGGGGAGAGCTAGGCACCGGATGAAAGGAGGAATTATGCGTTCTTCGGGGGAGGAAACCGATAGCAGTGGAGCAGCAGGCAGACACTTAGAAGTTGCAAGATACTCGGGCCGAATTTGAAGGATAGACGAGGAAAGAAGAGAGCTCTGTAGTACGAAACATTGAGCCCTATGAAAAATTAGACCCAACGTCCAGGCGGGAAACGTTTTTTACGAGTTGCAGCCACGCAATGCTCCCCCTTCGCCGCGCGAAAGAGGAAAAAGGCGACGCGGACGTTCACGGGACCCTCGCACGAAATCCACGCACGGCTTATCCCGGCTTATTCCGGCTTATCCCAATCATTTCTGCCCCGCTCGTCTTCTTCCTGGTGCCAATTACGTCAAATCAACGTCACGGGACAATGCGTGTACGTAGGACGCGTGCACGGCGCAGGTACCAAGGCGTCTAGGTGAACGATACGTGTCGAGTCGATGCCAGGGGGACGCTTTAGCTGATCCTTTTTTAATTTCCGGCTGCCGCTCCGCACCCCCCTCGAGCGAATGGAAATTGGTGGAAACGATGTCAACCTACTGTTATTAAATTTCACTCGCTCCTTTTCGACATGGAAAATCATCGATTTCTTCCGAACGAAAATTCACTCGAGCATCTTGCAATGGGTATGACTAAGATTTTCAACCGATTCCTCCACCTTCACCGTGGACTGTCTTTTCCTAATACTTTGGGAGCAGCAAGTTATCGCTGTTGTAGATAAGTCGCAAGTGTCCGATTAAAAATCCTGCTCTCCGTAGGGAGTCAACGAAGGAATCAATGAGAACGGTTGCTCGCTAGATAGCGATCATCGGGAGGGATTGCGAAGTTAAGTCTCGCAGCGTGGAGTGACTTTGAGCAACGTGTCCCTGGGCGAAATCGAATTGAAAGCCGGATTTGCATATCGCAGCGTCACGGGCGACCCTTGTTCTACGGAGGCTGCAGGGGCATCTGCATCATAAAGAGCACGGTGCAAAGTGGATTACGGTAATGGATAGCTCGCGATCGATCCTATCAGACTGCTCGCGATCGGGGCCCGTGATAACGTGATCGCCGATCTGGGCAGCCAGTGTGAAACGACATACGTTCCTAACACATTATCGATGCAATCAGATTTCTCCGCGGACCTCCTAAGCTCCAGATATCTCGCCTTTCTAATATACATCTTCACCAACGAAAACACCGCTCCTCGAAGCAGTCCTGTCGCCCATTCGCAAAGGTTGCTTAAAAATTGAAACGCATCCCCGTAGAAGTGAAGCTGTTTAGACGCTTGAAGGTTCAGAAAATAGAGGACCCTTTTTCTTAAAAAGCACACCAGACGCGTTGAACAATAGGCACGCGAAGGTCCTCGAACAGAGGCTGAAAGGCGCTCATTAGTCGGGGCGCAGAAAGGACGAGGGTGAGCGTGGGGGACGGAACATCGTGTGTAGCTGGGTATCCTTTGCACTCGTCGCCATACGAATCTAATTGGCACTAATTTTCCCCGGACCTGTTCCAGCGCGGGAGAAACGCAAACAAGGAATACGGGGATACGCTCAATCGCTCGCACAATATTGACCCTGCGCCGGTACGGAGCGAATGGAACATAATACCTCCGCCCCCGCCTGGCAAACGAGCTGCCAAAGCGTTCCATTCATTCCGCTGGGGAGGCCACCGCCGAGTATTGACAGCCAGTCATTAGAAGCACCGGCGAAACACGGAGGCTCGTACAGGAGTCCGTTCAGAGTGACGCGAACTGGGCCGAGATGGGCGAACAGCGACTGCCGCGGAAGACGGTGATTTCGGTAGAATGGGGTGGCAAGGGTGGGGATGATAAATAATCGAAGTAGTGAGATTGCGATTCGATGGCAATTGCAGTGGGAGCTGGGAATATCGAGGATAAAAGTCCGCAGAGGGTTGCACTCCAATTCCAACTGCTTTTATTTTGAACAGTTCAAAGGTACGCGCTTTGCATTATTTAGGCGAGACTTTGAACGTTTCGGATCAATCGAAATCGTTTGAAACGCACTGAGCTTAGGTAACAGTGCTAAAGTGCTATTATTCTCTCGATTAAAAATGGACACCATGGAAGACCGTAGATCTGTTCTTGATCTCACGTTTTTGCGAAATTGCTGCGCGATGAGATTGACTGCACTGATATGTTAAGTCTGGTAAGGCTCAACGCTCCGTCTAGGGCGCTCCGTTACAAACACCTTTTTCATATCAGGTTCTTTAGATCGAATCTGGCGGAGACCAACTCGATGAACAGAGTCTGTAACACAGCTAACCGGATGGCGGATATATTTGTTGATTCCTTGCGCATTTTTAAATCTGAAAATTTGACTGCATTGAGGGGATCAACCCAGGTAACGGACGTGTCCTGATTAGCTGTGGAATGTCTACAATATCTGCGATGTCTATCTCTATACTGAAGGGCTTTACTGCTTACGGCTTTATCGTTACTTTTTTCTCCGTATAAGTGGACTTTATTTTCGTCAAATAAACTATTATTATTTTTACTAATAGTGGTAGCTTATCTGAATATATTCGCATAATACTATTTGCAGAGAAAGTCTATTGGTAGGGATACGGCTGCAATGCTCGAGGTCTAGAATCCTCAGTTTTGGAGGGTTCTGTGGCAGTACACCCACGCCCAGTGGCCCATTGCGGACTTCTGGTGGCTCGATCGGCCCGTAACCCTCGTAACGTGATATGCCGCGCGGCTACCTGAGCCTCGATTCGTACGTTCTGTCTGTCTGCACGACCAGGGCCTCCGAAACGTCAGCCTGGCTTTTCGACTCTTGACTTTGACTGACGTCCGTATTGGCAGGATCGAAAAGTTCGACGCGGACAGTCGCGGGATTGGATGTTTCTGGGGGGTTTATCGCGGCCCGACGGTCCATCTGCTTCCCTTCTCGAGCGGGGGGTGGATGGAGATCAGATTGTTGATTATAATGCGGGAATTACGGGATATTTCTTCGACAATGGCGCATGGAACCTTTGCTATTTTCCAGGGGATGGTGTTGGGGCAGAATTAAATACTTTAGGAATCTTATTAAGGGGACTTATATAAGTAGGCAGTCGAAAAATCGATTTTTTGTGTTGCATTTTCCGAAAGTACTCTCTTTCTGCATAAAAGGCCGCTTGGTTTATATTAAAATTCGCAAAACTGTTGATTTGGCGGCTAAAAAGTTCAAGCGGCAACCTGCAGCGTCGCCTTTGTCCAGCAGAGTTGCGCAGGATTACAATTGAATTACTCCATGAATTATAATTACAAAATAATTAAATTACATCGTATTCAATTACATTGTGATTCGTAATTCAGATCTCGCATAAAATTAAAATAGACCAATATCACCTGAAAACCACAGAAGATTGTTAAAAGATGCTTACCCGTCAGCGTCGCCATTTTTAAAGCACCTGTATATTTAATACCAACTTCTTTTCAATCTCTATAATAATAATAAACATTGGGTAAAAGGATATGCACCTACATCTAGATTTGCTTTCATATTTTTACAAATACATCAAAAAGAAAGTGTTTCTTTTTCCACAGAAAACGACTGTCTAAGTAATCCCTTTAAGTAAAATGGGGGATGGTGTTCGAGTCTACTCTCTCCTTCGGTGGAGAATTCTCGTCCCTTTTGAAGCTCAGTGTCCCGTGCACCTGACACCCCTAGTCCTAAGCGATAACGATCGGATGTCATGATCCTACTGTTTTAATACTGCAAGTGGTCGTTGCTCGCGCGACGTAGCAACGGGTGGTCATAGTCCACTGGCCGTGAACTGATGCTAAGCATGACGGTGCACCAGGAGAAACCTCGTAGTCAATGAGCCATCGCGGACGAGTGAACTGTCATCGTTTCAAATCGACAAACACTCATCCACGATGCCATCGAGTTCCTACTGTCCACCTTATTGTAGACTAGTTACAATTATCGAGTCACCGAACAATTTCGAGGCCAACCAGAGCACTGACTTTCACACACGATGCACGCTGAGCAGCGAGCCTGAAAGCGCCTCCGCCGGCTCCATCCGGGCCGCGGAGGCAGGATATGAATATTTCGGAGCAGTGGGACACGTGGCCCCCCGGCTGAAGCGTGGGGCCATTCAGTGCACCAGGGGGTGGACAGGGGACGCGACCATGGTCTCCTCTGTGAACGCGGGCCGACCTTTGAGCACTGTCGCCGTGGCCTTAGCTCGAACGCTAAGCCCTCGGTAATTGCCAGCATCGCGGGGGATCTAGCAGCGATCCACACGCGACTCTACGAATCGGCGCGACTGCGTTTAATTACACGTCACGTACGTACGAGCCAGCGACGTCTCTATTATCCTACATCCCTCTCTTCGTCCCTCTGCGATTTTTCTATGTCTCCTCGCGCTGCGTGGAAGATTGGCAAGACTGGATTAAATTCGTTCGAGTGGGATTTTATGGAAAGGGTGGAGAGACCGGTGAACTTTGGGTTTTTGAAGAGGAATTTCCTTTAAGGGGACTAGGCAGTCGAAGAATCGATTTTTTAAATGGAATTTTCGAAAGTATGTACTATCTTCTCTCAGTAAAATGCCGCTTGGTTTATAGTAAAATTCGCAAAATTGTAGATTTGGCGCACAAACAATGATGGCGCGCTACCAAAGTCCGGTTACTTCTTAATTTTTTTTAGGAAAATCTCGAATTTTTACGGACCCTATAAGAGGCTTGCCCCGAAATGGCACAGGTTTTGCGCATCCTGTAATTTTTTCCAAGTCCATCTGAACCTCAATTCGTTCGTAATCAGGAAGAAACGAAGGGGAAAAAATATTCGAGAGAAACGCGTTTGAAGTTTCTGGGCAAAGGCGACGCTATAGGTTGCCGCTTGACGTTCTTAGCTGCCAAATCTACAATCTTGCGAATTTTAATATAAACCAAGCGGCATTTTATTCGGAAAAGATTTTCCAACTGTCTAGTCCCCTTACCCACGAACAATTGTCAAATGCACAGTACGTTTTTGTGCCGCTACAGTGGTGTTACCCCTTAAACGTTCCCGTGGAATTCTTCATCCAGGCTTCTTAGCGTATCTCGCCGGGACTCTCCCACCAAAAAGTGGCATGTTTATGTTCAAACTGCTTTCTTTTCGCGGCAGAAAATTACGCAATTGGCCAAGCTAACGGTGCACGTCCGGCCGCGGTAAAACTCCAGATGAACGTCTGAGAGTCATCCCGATTGTCTTTGCGGTCTCCGCGCGCCTTGGAATATCGCAAGAGCGACCACAGAATCCCAACCGCACGATCGTGACGTCCCGGCATTTTTATTCCCTCCAGACGGAAAACATCGCGCGACCACGTCTGCGCGTCGCAGCATAATGCCTGTCTTCAATTCCCTTCCTCCCTTGCGATCGCATGAAATCCACTTCGGGGATATTCCTCATCGACTTCCGCACGAAATTTGAAAGGAACCTGCCCCTCTTCTTGGCCCAGTCGCTTGTTCTCTGTGGTTCTTCGGCTGGTTTGGTCCTCGCTGCGATTTCTGCGCGTATCATATAAAAATCATCGAGCGGAGAATCAGAGGGTAATGCGTCGAAGTTTTCACAAGAATATTCCGGGAGTGGACGGGAGGAAAGCAAACGGAAGAAAGAGTTGCGCGCGGTGTAGAGGCGACAATGCTTCTCATCAATAAAAGAGCAACGGAGGAGGCTTTTTCCCTTTTTCCCGTTTTATAATCTGCCAGCGAGAGGACGTCGAAAGGGGTGCCCTTATTGTGCGACATAATTTACTGTCTGCAAACAGACGGGGCGTCGATGTAAAACATGCGCAAACAGAGGCCTGGATTATACCGTGCTCTCCTCTCTCTTCTCTCCTTTCAACGCACCTATCCCTCCGTCTCTGTTCGCCCGTTTCCTCGGTGTCGTTTTCGATTCAATGCCCGTGGAATAGGGATTTATTTCGAGCCGTGTAAAATGACTCGAGCTGAATTGAGTCGTATACCTCCACCACCGAAATATACGTTGCTCCACGAGAGAGGCGTCGATAGCGGTGTTCCTTTTTTTCCCCCCACCGCTGGAAAGACTGGTCCCGAGGAGTCCCATACTCTCCGCTTCTCTTGAATTTCTCTGCTCCGGAGTTTTCTTTCGCATCTCCTCGGTGAGTTGGAGTATTCTTTTGAAAGTAAACTGGATTTCTATAAATCTACATTAAGGATCTATTTAGTTATCCAAGGCGGCTTGAATACCTGCTGATAATTAATCCCAAAGTACAGTGGATAATTATTTCATGTAAATCGTTGCTGGAAAATTCAGTCGAAATTCTCCAAAGGAGTCACTTGTCAAATAGCATTGGAACTTCGGCATAGAAAGCGCCCGTGGACTCCCAGAATCGAAGTAATTAAAGATGGTGGACGTGGAGAGGGTGGGCTTGCGGACGATTAATCGGCAACAGGGAAAAAGAGGATTCGCCGGGTAGCCGTGGAAATAATTTCGCGAGAAGGGACGAGGGTAGCTGGGATCGATACCGGTTCAACCGTGTCTCCTCTTCGTCTCCTCCCTGGTCTCCATGGTGATGTAGCAATGGCCGACGCGGACGTCGCGGCGCCTGCGTCCGCGTTCGTTATAATTGAACTTTCCCTGGATAAAGCGTGCCCGGCGAATTCGGGCTCGACCCACCGACGAAAACAGGGACGCCTATCTCATCCTCCTCTGTCTGCAAGCGGACCTAACGAGGGTGCCTTTAATTTGCAACGGGTCCTCTCACCCTCTGATCCATCCCCTTAAATCGAAATGCCAGCTTCAGGACTTCAACGACTGCTCTTTACTTCGTTCTGTTTAATTTCATTAAGATCTTAGAATTTCAGCAAGCTAATTATTCCGATCTAAGGGGATGAAGCTCGAGGGGTGCTCTTGAATTTTATAAAGTCTACACGCCGTTCTAACGACGCTTGACGTCTCCAACCCCCCAAGAGCCGCGCGGGCAAAGAGGCGCGAGACCGTTCACGAACATTAATAAAAATTTCACTGGTCGATGCCCACGGACCATGGATCCTCGCGAGCGTGCGCTGCACGTGATGGAAGGAGCGTTTCATAGCAGGTAACTCTTTCGATCGCGGCACCCCTGATCTTTCTGGGCCGTCGCTCAGCGGGGCACCGCGTTGCCCTCCCCTTTTATTTTGATTTATTCGACGTTAACTCGCTTTGACGCCCGGTGGCCCGTGCCTCTGAATGCCGAGCCCAGGGGCTCGAAACGAATCTGAAACAGTGATAAAGGAACGGATAAAGGTGCGCCTCGTTTGCCACGATCTCCCACGTGCTCCTTGGACATTTCCCAAAAAATGAATCGCCGACAGATGTTCGTGAGACGAGCCAGTTCAGCTCGATTATCTATGAGAATACAAGAGCGTCTGCCAACTGGCTGGTAATTCGACGAAGGGGTAGCTTCTTCGATCTTAATTCAAGTTTGCGCAGCTAAATTGTTTAGCCGCGGAAAAAAAGTCTCGCGACGAGAATCGATGCCGCTAAATCGATGCCAGAGGCATGACGTTGCCCGACAAAAGAGCGAGTCGCATTTTCCCCGATAAAGATGGAAATTCGCGGGAGCCACCCCATGGGGTGCAGAAGGGGTAACACATGTCGACGCGACAGTTTAGACACGAGGAACGATGGGGTTGGATCTCCACCGATTTTTACCCCAAAAGCGAGGTTTTGTGTCACCCGGGGTGATAAATCAAGGGGCGTAAAATCAATTACCACTTATCGCTACCCTGCGATTTGGGAAAACTGCTGAACCTGTCCATTCCATCCAGGGACGTGGATTTTTTTTCTGCATTATTCGTTAAACCAAAAAAAACACGAGAAAATTAAGTTGTACGCAGCCAAACGTCTCCCAACCCCGATCGATATTTGAGCGGCGAAGCCACCCCTAAATTGAATCTGTCACCGAGAACGAAGCCCGCACTGCTGGATCGCTCGATCTCCAAGGTTCTATAAATGGAATTTTGATGGTTAAAACTCGCTCGGGTCCCCGGAACTCTGTACTCACCCCTTTCACACGTCGAACGTCAATACGTTAGCGGGTTAGACGGCGTTTAAGCCGATCCCAACGGGTCCTCGCTTATTTACCCGTTTCGGGATAATGCGGAGGCGCGGATACGTGCGACAAGTCGCCGGGAAATCGTGGATTACCCCGTACATGGGAAAGGCAAACACCCTCGGCCCGCGGGAGCGTGTAATAATGGACTGCGCGCGGACAGCGGAGCCGTGTAATTTATTTACTGTAAATATATTTATCCCGCTCTTTCCCTCGGCGACGATTTAGCTTCTTTCAATGTCCTCGCGTTCTATTGGCTTTAAAGTGGCATTCACGGTGATTGCACGCAGTTTCGCTGCAGTGTTTCCAAAGACGATTTAAGATCGCAGGACTTTCAAGAAGCCGCGCGGAAAGTGCGTCCTTTGTGACCATTTTCGTTGGTCGTCGAGCTCTTTGTGACAGGGAGCAGCGAGAAGACTCGTGTTTTACGGTGCAAGAAATCAGTGGAAATCGATCGCCCATTATTCCGAGACGCCACGCTTCGCTTCCCTCCTCCGTTCCTTTCTTTTACCAGGACGAATCTGTTGAAGCTCCGAGATCCTCCGGCAACAGAGAAACAACAAAAAAAAAAAGGAAAAAAGTATCCGTTGCGCCTGGCGGAAGATAAAATCGACGATTCCTCCCGACCACGTCTAGAAGATGTCTCCGCGGCGGGGTCCCTTTGAACGCCAGAGGATCGTTTCTATCGATCCTTGGATCGTCGACCTCCTTCCGCTGGATTCGCTCTGTTCTTCGTCCCTCGTTTCCTTAACCGCAGGGGTGCACAGAGAGCCGTTTTTAGCGCCTAGCTGCGAGCTACCCGCCTGTCCCGTTGCTAAGGTTAGAATCGGTGAGGCGAACTGCGAATAGTGTACGTGCATTTGGTATGACTTGAACTCAGCTATCTAGAGACGCGGCAGCTACGTGTGCCATTAGAATTAAATATATGTAGAATAAATCTGACTGCGTTTCTAACATGTATATGTATATGTTTATGTATTACAGATTGCAAGGGAGTTATTGTAAATGATTGGTACGAGGACAATTAACATTTTTTCTGTTTCGCAGCGCCAAAGTATTTTGAATAAAATGTTTATTCGTATTAAAATATTTATTTGTATTTATCATTACCTTTACGTACGTGCAGCTCATTTTGATTTCACATCTTTTTTTATTTTATAATTATTATTATCTTCTATTTTTTTGTGATTTATTTATTTACTTTTCTCAAGTTTTTTATGGAGATACACACTACCGCAGTTCTCCTCACCGATTCCAACCTTAGCAACGGGACAGGCGGGTTGCTCGCAGCTAGGCGCTAAAAACGGCTCCCTGTGCAGCCCTGCAGTTTAACCGAAACCTTATTCCCTCTGCCATTTTGGGAACTTACGCGCACATGCCTCGTCTAATCTCATCGCGCAAGACGCTCCCTGAAACTTCGCAGAATTTTTAAGCTTCAGAAATCAGGAGCAGCTTCTACGATTTTAAACGGCCCACAGACGCGCAGGAAAGGGAACCACCGCAGTCGTTGTTAGCAGCGACAACGCCTAACAGGCTCGATTTCACGACTTATAGAGTTTCTTGAATCGGCGTCGCGTTACTTAGGTGTAAACAGGGCCCTCCCACGCGATCCAGATCTCGTAATACCGCGTGGATACCCCGGGGCCGTGGTACACACGCGAAATGCTGGTGCGCATGTACCCTCGGGATTAGCTTCCTTTTCGGGCCGTTCACCTTTCATCCTCTGCGTACTGGGAGCAGGAAGGAGGAGAATGTATAGCACGGAGAAGGCATTCAGCCCGGGCCTAATCCTCTGATTCCGTACCCTGGCTCCAATTCAGGCCCATTCTGTTTTTGCCCTCTCCCCGTCCGCTGGCTGCCATTCAGCCCGAGGCTTGGATCTCTTTTAAGGAATCTGTAACGCTATCCTGTTTACCCGCTGGACCCTCTTGATCTATGGCGCTCGATGTATTCCTCTATTTACGGCCCGGAATTGATCTGTAATATCGTCTTCCTTCGGGGGAGGCTTTGGTCCAGCGGAGGATGCCAGTCGCGCCACCGTGGCAGTGGCTGGATCTTTATTCACGGCGCAAAAACGTAACTTGGAGTGGAATAAAGGACAAGGGACACGAAATAGAAGCGCCCCGAGGTAGAAACGATGTAAAATACAATTTTCCACTAATTCCTAACGGCAGGCTACTGGAAATGATGGAGCACTACCCTCGATTGAAGCCCCGGAGAGGCTCGCTTGGCTCCCAGGAGCGTTTCTCACACGACCAGCACAGCCAGTGTCCAAAAAGTCGTCCAGCCGTCTGAATTGAGAAGCGAGTCTTGCGTCGATCATCGGCACACCCCCGGTGAAGAGAAACTCGGCGGAAAGGGAAGGAGATCGCGAGGAACGACCGTGGCTAGTATGAATGGAAGAGGGAGAACGTGAAAGGAAAGGAGGAAGATTCCAGGAAAGGCGCTAACGTGACCTGGGCCTGCTTCTCCCCGGTGAATGGCCGTCGATGCGTCAACGTTACGTTTCAACCTTGCACAAGCACCGGGATGGAGATGAGGAGCGGGAGAAAGAGACGCCTAGAGGGTTCGTTTGAAAAACTGTCCGGCAGGTAGAGGAGTCCCTTTAATACCATTTCGTGCCATTTACACCTCGAGAACGTTCGTATCGAAGGGGGTTCTCTCCCTTTTGGATCTTGGCCGTCGCTTATTGTCGCGGCTGCCTATACACGGTGGCCATTGACGAAACGACTTCCCGTCACGCCATTGCTCGCAGCTCGTCTCCTTTCAACCGTCTCCTCTCGAGTGACGTTGCTCTTCTCTCGCCTCTCCGGCGAGGAGAGGCTGAATCGCTCTAAGAGCAATTTCCCCGGCAGAGACGCTATTTGTCCGGCTCCTAGGAACAGGTACACCTCTCGTAGACGAGCATTGTATTCCCTTCGACTCCTGGAACCTGAAAATCGACCTGAGTGGATGGAACGCAGACTCGACTATTATGTTATTTAACAACTGCGTTTATTACTTTTTTATCCCCCCCTGCAGTTTGTATTATTAATAACGCGGAGATTTGATTTCAACGCCGCTAAGTCGATCGAAATCTCAAAGCCAAGTGAGAATGATAATCGGATCTCAGCTCGGGGCCGTCGAAATACGCGATCTTTCCAACTAGACGTGGACGTCTCCGCGTGCCACGGATATGATCGATGGATATTCATGGCCCTTGATCCGTGTAATTCGCATGCGTAAGAGGATACGAAAGGGCCTCATTGTCCGGCTGTCGGCTCCTTTAACGACAGCTCTGACGGATCTGCCCTCTTCCGTTTGCGCATTTCTGGAAGCCCAAAATAAGGCCGGACCAACAGACCTGTTCTCCGCTTCCCCTGCGGCCTGTCGATCGCGGGCCTGGCGGAAAGGCCCAGTGGCACGATTCCACGCCGATGCAAATGTCGGTTCCGCTCCTCTTGCGCGATTCAAAGAGGCCAGCGCGACTTTTGTCATGATCGGGATGGGCCTCGATTTTACGCAGACTGCCGAGGGGAGACGCGTCGATTCGACGCGAGTAACTGGATCAACGTTTCCGCTGCCCGATTTCTTTCGTCTTCTATTCCCAGCTGCCACGATTCTCTCTGGATCTCGATGTGGGTACAATGATTAGTTCAGTGGAGAGTGCCCCTGCGATTGCTGAACTCTCCCACTTCTGGTTTTATAGGTAAGGTAGATGGGATCCCCATAAAAAACTTCAAAAAAGTAAAAAGAAACTACGCCAAGTACATGAAAGAGTCGAGGACGGAAAAGAGTATTAACAAATAAATCGCAGAAAAATAAATAGAAGAAAGTAATATAATTACGATATAAAAAAAGATGTGAGATCAAAATGAGCTGCAAGTGCATAAAGGTGCTTCCCAACAGCGCTTAAGATGACACAATTACTACAGCTGAAATGCTATGTTCGTACATTCCACTACTCATATCGCGGACATTCTAATAATCTGAGGATAAAATGTAACATCTAGACATTTGGCGTAAGGTATTCTCAGATCATCGATACCCATACTTTCCCACTCGCAGGCTTTCGGATAATTTGTCAATTTAAAACTCCGACAATATTAGTGCACAGGTAAAGTAGATGGGATAGGAATTATCCTCGATTATTTCAAAAACAGCCAGCTGTGGGGCACAGTTTCACTCGCGGACACCACGGTGCTCGTAACACCCCGATTTCCACCGGCCAGTTCCTCCACTCTAATGGAATATGATGTCAAGTCCAGCGCGCCGTTCGAGTAGTAAATCTCGATGAGTTACCGTCGCTTAAACGACTGTGAAATTAGCGGTTTAGCGAACCGCCCGCGGTTCTTGGGATCTCCTATGCGCCTCGTAACTGTCTTCTAGGTGCTAAATTTCGCGCGGGCCCTGTCCCGAGACTGAATTCTCGGGCCGAAGGGCGGTGCATCTTCGAGTCTAGGGTACTTTGTGCCTCCTTTATCCGTTCGAAACTAGTGGCGCAACAAAACACCCGCGTACAATCAATTTCTCAAGCCTGCTTCCTCTGTGAAAACAGAAATAGCATTTATAATGTTCCTTTGCTCGCGGGAAACCTCCAGGCTCTGAATTTTAATCGAGATAAAGACAGCTCCGTCGAACACTTTCGATTAAAAATAGTTCCATCATTTCTGCTCCGAAATGGGCGTCGCCCTGAAACGACGTTCCCTCTTCAGCAACATTGTTTCAAGGCGAAGTCCGTTAATTCGCGAATGGTCCGAGCAGCGGGATCCACGGGCGGTCGAAGGGTGCAGGGCCCAGGAGTGGAAGGGTTGCGAGTGCCCGTTGCTCCCGTAGCTCCTGTTAACTTCACTCGAATCGACGGATCTCAGCGTGACGCGAAAATAACCAAATGTCAACAGTGTCGCGCGTCAACGGGGTTCTTGATCGAATTACAGGGGTCTGGCGGGGGCAAATTCACAAGGTGCTTCCCGCGGCGCCCTGCCTTTCTGTCAATTAAGTAGCGCAGCTGCGCCGTGCACGCGCGCCTCTGCGAAATCGCCTCGCCCGGCCCCGCGAGCACCGGAGCGCTTTCGAAGCCAGAGGAGAGAGAGAAAAGAAAAGGGAGGAAGAATGGTGCGCTCGGCCTCTTGGCCCATTCACCCAGGGAAATTCGGGCGAAACTGACCGCCCATCCCACTGGACGCACTGGCTATTTTCAGGTATCTCCCTAATTTCGTGAATCGGACAATGCTGGACAGCGACGGTGCATGGGATTGACCCTTTCCTCGCGAGTGGACATTCAGGGGGTAAATTCGAACGTGACGGTCGTTTTGTTATATAGAGGAAGCGGCGTAAATATGGGCTTGTTGAAGTATTAGGTCACAGTGCGTGCTTCACTCCATTGGCAGAAATGTAAAAGTACGACTGAGAAAGAAAAGCAGCTGTGGGAAACAGATAATGACTTACATTTGCTTGGTTAACACGTTGCGCTGCATAAAGTGTTAAAAGAACGAACGAACGTATCTGAAAGATTTTACCGGGTTTGTTTTGTTTATTTAACCCTTCGTTGACGCTCCGGGTGTGAGCCACCCCTAAGCTGATTTTAACGCTCTGTACCTTCTATATGTAAAATAAATACCTTTTCTCCGAAGCTGACTTGGAAAATATTTTTTTCTCTCAAAATATTATATCTGAACAATAACTCTGTTGATTTTTAGCTTCTGATATTGGAATTTGTAAAAGTTAGAATGTTTTGAAGATTTTCTTCGTGTTTTCTCGACGCATGGTAATCTAGATTTTTTTTACAAAAACTGAGATGAAATTTCAATAAAAAAATTATTGGAATACATTCTACAGACCTTAAGATTGACCCATGATTTTTTTCATGACGATTGAAAAAGGAGGTGTGTCAACGAAGGGCTAACAGTAATCTGGTGGACTAAAAGTTAATTTGCTATGAGCACTATATTGTTGACATTGCGAGCTTGTTTTCGCATAATCTTTTTTAATGTAACAGCATCGCGTGGTACTGATTTTCACCGCTCTAAGCGTCCATTAGCAAGCGGTCTAAACTTATTTTTATTTATTTATTTACACACATGAACGGGCAGATACCCATTTAAACAAAAAGAAGATATGAAAGTCACAAAATAAACAGAAATATAAGAATATAAAGTTATGTAGAAAACGAGACGTATGTCCTATATAACATTAGATGAAGTCGCTCTCTTCAACATGTGTTGCAAAGATCCTGAAATAAAAGTGGTAGCCGATATTTAGAATACTTCCTTTAGACCTTCTCCTCTAGTTTTCAATGCTTTCCATGGGACCAACTGGGTATAATAACTGTCTGATTAAAGCGGATATTCTGATATCCATCTAAAATCGCCGCAACTCGAATTCCAAGAGGATTAATAAATCCGCAATATCGGAGCCACCGCGTGGAACTCAGAACGATGATTCCTGACGAGCCGCTGCCCAAAGACGTCCATGTGGATTGCCATAAAAACGCTTGGTGACGCCAGAAGACGACGGGAGTAGTCGCCAGGGACGTCTACGCGTCGGCACTCGTCAAAGCCTCGTTTTACGCGGCAGCTTCTCCGTCTGAAGTCTGCCCGTGGAGTCCAAACAGTTTTTCGCCGTAATAAAACCGCGCTTACGTCTGATAATAAAAGCCGGCGTACGCGTACGTCGCTGTTTGTTTCTCCTGCCAGTCTCTGATGTCTGCTGGCGCTCGAGGCCGATTAACGACGCCCCTTCCGTTTGTGGGAAACGACGACCGTTTTCCGCGACATCGCCACCTTCTAGCGAGAAATCCTTCCTCCGGCGATCGAGCCTACGCCGGGCTAAAATTACCCTCGTCTAAAAACGAGTTACGACTTTATTGCTGCCTCGCTCGGAGTCCCGGGGCGAAGTTCGTAGACGCGGAGCGGGAGACAGGCTCTCCTCGGTCCCTAGTCGATGAAATATTTCGGTTGAAAGTATGTCATTGGACATTGCTGGAGATCATTTTGTACGCAGGGCACTCGAGTGCAACTGTGGATGGCTGGGGTAATTATCCATGGCCATCAAAGGGTTCAGCGTCTGTTGAGTTCGTCAGATTTTGCTCTAAGATCGTCGCTGAAAAGGCTCCAGCAATAATAGCCGGTACGTGTATCGTGAAAGCTGAGACACCTCGGCTATACACGGATTTCACAGTGAATCGCGAGCACTATGGGAAATCTGGCTACCGTCGGGACCCGAGAAAAAGCGTAAACGACTGCCCGATGACGACGAGTTTTTCATGAACCCGCCCCCCAAAGCGGAACGAATGGAAGACGATTAAACTCCCTGGCACGAGTCATGGCCAGTATCGAAGCGAAAGGCGAACGAAATCTGGGATAGTACCTATAGAAACTGACTCCAGAATCCCCTCAGCCCCCGGATCATTAAATCTAAGAGACACGGAAGACGGTGGAGGAGGGAAGAGTTGCGCTGGATCGAAGTGAGTAGGAAAGGGGACGAAACTCGTGCAGGGCGCGCAAGGAGAGCGAGGTAGCGGGAGCTTTTCACGGGGGTGGGTTTTTAACGGGAGAGGGTGCATCACCTGGCAGGACCATCCATCACAAGGAAGAAGGGCCGAGCGGAGCGTATATATATATAGCGAGGGAGGGCAGAGCGAGAAAGGGACAGGACGTATCGACAATTTGTCCTCGTCACGTTTGAACGCTGCCTCGCGGAGGCACGCGAAAGGGGTTGCGACGACCGGGGCGATCCTGCGCCCGGTTATAACCTTGTTACATCCACTATATATTATCTGCGCCTCTGCCATCGGCGTGACGGGGAAGCTCCGCGTGTCCATTAACTCCTCGTCGCAGGATATTAACGTTTTGTATATCGTGCAGCGGGGGTACAGCCGTCTACAGGGAGGAAGAAAGGGCTCGTAAAGCGCAGCCGGTGCTGGCCTGCCCGCCCACGTACACGTACCTTCCTTCCCGCTCTGCATAGGGTAAACTCCGGTAAGTTCGTGGTACTGGTTACTCCGTGATACTTTTTCGATTTGTCCCGACATTGTCCGGCTGAGTTTAGATGGAACAGAAACTAACGGACAGCGTGGAGCGTCTAGTTTATGTTGTGGTAAAATAACTAATCAAAAACAATATAAAACAATATAAAATAATATAAAATAATATAAAATAATGTAAAATAATGTAAAATAATGTAAAATGATATAAAATAATGTAAAATCATGTAAAATCATGTAAAATCGTGTAAAATCGTGTAAAATCATGTAAAATCATGTAAAATAATGTAAAATAATGTAAAATAATATACAATAATGTAAAATAATGTAAAATAATGTAAAATAATGTAAAATAATGTAAAATAATATACAATAATGTAAAATAATATACAATAATGTAAAATAATGTAAAATAATGTAAAATAATGTAAAATAATATAAACAAGTAGCTGGTTAACATATATCGGGCCAGCGAGGATTATCAGAGTTACCAGAGTTACCACGGAGTAACCAGAGTATGTCGTGAAAATTTAATTTATATATTTCCAATTAAATATACTTAGTAAACTTCTGCTAACCTATTATATGTTTGAATGACGTCTGGCCCATCATTATA
Organism: Andrena cerasifolii; assembly: GCF_050908995.1. Taxonomy (NCBI): domain Eukaryota; kingdom Metazoa; phylum Arthropoda; class Insecta; order Hymenoptera; family Andrenidae; genus Andrena; species Andrena cerasifolii. Next base: position 9,854,169 of record NC_135123.1, read on the forward strand.
TCGCAGACTCACTTCCAGAACATGTGAATACTAGCAGTTAATAGACAAATTCTAAAACTATCCCGGACTTACCCGAGTTTACCCTGCTCACTTCCCGTGGATTCTGCTCACCCTTTCCCCATCTGCGAAACGAATCATCGAACCGAGAGATTGCATTGCCAACTGATTCTTTATCAATTCCTGTGGCTGGACTTGCGGAGCGGAGGTTTCTCAGATCGGGTGTTTTCTCTTCGATTAGGTTGACTCATACTTGGTTCGCCGTTGTCGCGCTGTGCGCCCGGTATATCGTAGGCTTCAGAGAGGAACGTCAAGGCTGATAAAGTTAGCTGGCAATCCGGAGGGCCGGCTTGTCAGCTCGACATAAGGGCGGCCGATAAGCCGCTTGGCGCGATTGGCACAGGCAGCTTTATTTCCCTAATTGTCATTTTAATCAACGCGATGCCGTGTTCGGTGTCGAGGCCCGCATTGTCTTTCCCTCGGCGACGCACTTTTGTGCCGCACCAGTGAATGCCGAGGCCACCCTCTCCTCGCCCCGTAATCAGCCGTTACGCGCCTTTCAATTACACCCACGTTGAACCGTTTAAATGGCACCGCGCAGGGGCGGCGGCTTCTTCGGATACTTTTTCCCCGCGGGGGTCCGATTTCCATCGGTTCCAGCGCAGTTTTTTTTCGCCTGTCACTGAAACTTCAGACAGGGTCTCTTCTTTCTCTAACTCGCATCGCCTCGGCTCGCGGGTAATTGCTTTTAATTGACCTGGGAGGAACAATTATCCCTTGCGGTGCCGTTAAGATGTGCAACTTCTGTTCCTTCTTCTGGGGTTCGATGAGCAGAGAGGAGAGAAGTGAAGAACGAATATCGAGATTTGATTGGAAACGAAAACAGATAGCGCAGTGAGGAGGACCATTGAGATTTCGAAGTCTTGTTTGAATTTGAAGCCGTGAATCAATATTAGGGGCGATTTTCCAGGATCGCGGGGGGAAGACATCAAAGGGCACCGTTCGATCCATCGATCATTTGTTTGACTTTCCACGCGTGCTCCACGCCGGAAGTAGAAAATAGTCTCGTGTCTGTTTGCCGGCGCTGTTTGCGCAAGCTGACCCTTCAGGACCTCTTCGCGGAGGTTCCCGAGCGGTTCTCGAGAGGTCCTCGAAGGATCGAGGGCGCGCAGATGTTTATTTTGACGCGACAAGCTACCTCGGCAGTCACGAGTCGAGTGGAGGAACACTCTCCTAATATTCTCGCTGCAGGCTCGAATACATCGCAACGCTGCTTGGTAATTGCCTAATTAGCAATTAGAGCCCTTAAGTGCGATGTAAAATTTGCCTCTGTTTTTAAATTCTATAAGAAAAAGGGAGCTCGAGGACTTGGAATTCTATTGAATTAAAGCTGAAGCTCGTCGTTCCGCCGATTCCAGTGAATTCGTTTGCTCTCGGGTGGCTGGCGGAGCTCGTGCACTAAAAAGAAACGGAACTAATGGAGGGCGGGGAAGAGGGGCGAAGAAAAAAGACAGTGGATCCGAAGGAGCTTCCTCGGGGAGGCTCGATTACACGGTTACTTTGTCTCCGTGAATGGAGAAGGACGCTGGTCACGATGATCCGTGCATCGACGGGCAGCAACGAGAACAACAAGGAGAACGGAGCATCGGCGCAAAACCGCACAAAAGAAACTTTACCGGTCCAAGTCGCGACGGTTCGCGTTATTCCTCTCTCCTCGTATCCTGCCTTCGTTTCATTTTTCGCCCACTTTCGTTGGATTCTCGAGCTGCCCCCCGATGGCTCGCGAAATCAAGAATATTAAATTTTCCATTAGAATATCGTTTGAGATTTTAAAATCTTCGTGTAGGATGGAGCGGTGACTTGCAGAAGGAGATGCCGAAGTAATAGGGAAGCTCTAACGAGGAGAGTCTCCCAGGTGTCCTCCGATTGCTTTGAATTTTGGATATATTTAGGGGGTGAAACCACCCTTCAAAGTTCATAAGGGTTGCAAAATTGTGTTGAGTAAAACTTCGTATAAATTTCATTTGCGTCATAATTGTCCAAAAAACCAAAGCAATCGGAGACGAACACCTGAAAATCATATAACTTTGAAGGGTGGTTTCACCCTGTATATATGAAAACGGGCCGCTATAAAAAAACACGTATATCTTATTTTTCGGTCCTCTAAAACATATCTAAAAACCAAAGCAATCGAAAACGAACACCTGAATATCATATAACTTCGAGGGGTGGTTTCACCCTCCATATATGAAAACGGGCCGCTATAAAAAAACACGTATATCTTATTTTTCGGTCCTCTAAAACATATCCAAAAACCAAAGCAATCGGAGACGAACACCTGAAAATCATATAACTTCGAGGGGTGGTTTCACCCTGTATATATGAAAACGGGCCGCTATAAAAAAACACGTATATCTTATTTTTCGGTCCTCTAAAACATATCCAAAAACCAAAGTAATCGGAGACGAACACCTGAAAATCATATAACTTCGAGGGGTGGTTTCACCCTCTATACATGAAAACGGGCCGCTATAAAAAAACACGTATATCTTATTTTTCGGTCCTCTTAAACATATCCAAAATTCAAAGCAATCAGAGGCGGGCACCTGGGAGATTCTCCTTGTAAGTAAAATAGAAGTACCAAAAGTGTTCTTTTACTACATTTAACAGTGTCAATGTTTCAGTAGCTGTTAGAATCGCGACGATACAATCGCGAAAAGAGGCCGAGCAATAAGCGTGTCTTGTTCTAAAGAAACAAGTTGGATTGTTTTTCTACTTGCGCCGATTGCCACAGCTGTGACTAACACCTTGTATTATTACGAATCAGAACTACGGAATAACTTTCAGTCAGCAAGTAGACGCGGCAGGATTCCTATATTTGCCATTCACGGGGCATCGAGTTGCTCGAATTAGGTGGAGCTTAGTATTATCCATGACGGTTCGCGTTATCTCGATCGGACACGGTGCACCGCGCCATCCATCGTTAAGTTGTTAATTTCGCAACCGGTTGCGCTCGTGTCTCGCATTTTTGCGCAACGGAATCGCTGGCAGTCGTGATTCTTTTGAGACTTCTTTGTCTTCCTCCGCAACGAGTCCTTCGGTTAATTTAATCATCTCTCCTCCCCCTGCCTGGTTCTTGCGGCCCTTTCGCCAGCAGAACCACCTCTTCCTCCTCGACTCTCGTTTCTCCTACCTTCTCGTCCCTCCCGTTTCATTCGCTTCACTCGGGCGTTACGTAGTGTACCTACCCGATCTTCCGGCGTCTCGCTGCGCCATCGCGATGAAAGCAAGAGGGTGCATTCGCGATGGAAGCCATCAGTTTCGTTGCAGTGATCTAAAAAGTGTTCGCGTTGACTGTTTAGAAACTGAAGCGAAGTGGATCCACCTGAAAATCGATTCTATGCCACTGCAACTGAAGAAGCAACCCCCTCCTCCCCCTCGCACGCCCTCAGCCAACGTCGCCAGGCGGAGAGAGACGTCGGGCAGAGTTTTTTTCCACCAGTATCGATTCAAGACGGCGTATAATTCGATATCGATACCGTAATCCTATATCTAAGAGGCACACGCAAGGTCTCGTCGCGTTGATCGCCGACCACGCGCATCGGTTGACGATACCCGGGGCCCTGTCGACATAATACGCGGTCGCCGGACACGATAACGGTTCGCCTTGCACGGACGCTGACCGGTTGCGATCGTTGGAGCGAATTCGCGGTGTCACGGGGCATTATTTCAACGTAGTTTGTTCTCCAACGCGGCTGGTAACCGTTGCAGCTTTGCCGTTCAACGGGCAGAGAGAAGCTGTGCCCCCTCGTTTCTTCTTCTCCGCTGGCGGCGTCGCGTGGGATCATAGCAAAGCGGGCCACGGCACTTTGATGACGTTACGAGGTAAGGACGTTGTTCCTTGTTCATCCGAAATTTCAAGAATTTCCAGGTGACGTTCTGAGAAGCAACGAGTTCAGTCTCCAGTATTCATGGCGCGGTGATTTTTAGCTTGACTGCGCCTCGAAGTTGAAACTCTAATCTGCCCTTCGAGTGGAAGAAACAGCGCGCGAGGTGTTACCGCCCCGAGTCCCGTCCACGTTGAATCCCAGTTCCGCCGAAGGGCCACTCTCTCCCAGCTTGCGCGCGTAAAGTCGTGCCTGCGGAGCAGAACACCGAAAGTCGGTCGACACCCCCGTGCACGCGCTCGAAGGACGTAGCACGTGCTGGTCCGTGCCTTACGCACGTCTGCCAGCTGCAAATATCGTGCAGAGGTCCAACGAAGTCCGCGCGTGGACGAGGTGCAGAGTGTACGAACGGAGAGCACGGGATCCATCTGGCGTGTGCGTGACCTCCTTGAATTATCTCCGGGCTCCCCAACGACTCGGGAGGAACGCCATCGTGCAACCTCCACTTTGCCATTTCCTATTTCGTCGTTTTCAGTCGCCTCCTTGAATCGCGGCTGGCGTCTACTCGCGCTAGAATTGCCGGCCCGCCTTCGACGCTTATCTATAAGTAGGTCTGCCCTTTTGTTATTTAAATCTCGGCCGAATACTAGCGCGAAAGTTCGCAGGGAAATGAACGAACGGCGCCGTTTTTGTCGGGATATAATTTGTCCGCCTTTGTCCCCGCGCAACTTTTTCAAAGCGCCTGAACGTGCACAGGCTGATCCGTAATTGCTCGCCATATAAAAGATTAGCAATAGTAGGTAGCAGATATCCCTACTATTTTTCTCGGGAATACCGAAAATACTGAAAGAAAAATTTGTTTTAACCCAGCGTATATAAATTTGAAAACGTATGCGTGCGGACTAAACATAGGATCCGTGCTTCTAAGCGGTGTGCATTATCGTAAGGTTTATATTTTTATTAACTGTTCCCAACGTCTCCCCATTTTTTTTAAAAAAGCATTTATTAGTTGAAGACTTAGCGAATCGAATGGTATTTTTTTCAAGCCGGACCGTGGGTGGGAACGACGCCAAATCACGATTTAAGACTTTGACATCGATTACTGTTAAGTTTATTAACAATAAGCAAAATATTATATATACGTTTTGAGAAAGCATTCCTCCAGCTTTAAAATGAACCCAAGACGGAGGCATTATCTTTAAAAATGACCGAGATATTACAGTTTAAGTGACGACGCGTCAGCCGATTTTGTTTGAACTTTCGAAACTTTAACATTAAATATTTCGAAAACTATTTGACATAGGCCGTTGAAATTTAGTATACTTTGTTTCTGCAAGGTTATCGGCAAATGCTGTAATTTTGAAGAGAATCGGTGAAACTAAATTTTTCACCCATTCGTTTTGACGTGGAATAGCTCGTACTTGGACCCGCAATTAACAGCCACCTCGGGCAGATGCAATTATTCCATTTTATTTTCCCTCCAAGGCAGATGGAGGCTCTAAACGGATAGGCGGAAGAGCATGTCACAGGTCCGCCGCGTCGCGACCCCTAAAAAAGCCCGCGTCCAACAGAAAACTCCGCCACGGTTTCAGTTTCTTTTCGCGACGCGACAAAGGCTAGACAATAGCCCCCGGGAACGAGATGCTATCGATTAACTATGCGAAAGTACCGCCTTTCCTCTCGCCCTTTGTCCCCTTTTCACTCACGAGCATCCACCCCTCTTGTCGAGCCGTCCCCTTTCGCTTCTGCACTTCGCGTACACCCTGTAGACGGACGGGGCGAGATGGAGGGGGACGATCACCCCTCGGGGGTAGTTTCCTCCCTTGCTGATGGCCAATCGTAGCTCGTGCACGCCCTGTGACGTCACCCTTGCCCCTCTGCACTGTAATTAGCCAATCCCATCGCCGGCTGGCCTCCATCCAACCCCTAGCTCCCGATTATATTTACGAGCCAATGATTTCCGCAGTATTCCAGCGACCCGGGTATACCTGTGTGCGGGCTGCACGCGTGTCGTGTGTCTAAATTGCAAAATACAGGAACGCGGGACAATGGTCCTTCTGTGTGACTGTTTCCCCCCCACCCCGGCTTGTAGCTTCAAGTTTTCATCCCCCTTTCGCCACCCTTCTTTCCAACGTTTTGTCCACTTTCTCTGCTACACGGTACTCCTCGACTTTGCGCGATATCTTCGACGACGAGGAATTATTTACACGACGAACAATGCGGGAATTGGAAGGGTGTCTCGTGATAAGGGTGCTACGAAGCGCAGATGATGGATAGTAGAAGCAGTGATGTGTTTATAAAAAATTATTCTAAGAATAAAATCCAGTTTTCCTTTCTTCCGACGAAGCTCTTCGATTACTTCAGTCGTGCATACGTTAATCTCCTTTTTCCATTTTCTTTGGAGATTGCCAGGGCCCCTTGGATGCGCCACTGACAAAGGAAGATCCCGAAGCCGAAAATTCAAAAAATTCTGAAACTTTGTAAACATGCAGGGGATTTCCTCCCGATTACAGCGGAATTTTTGTTTGCTACCCAAATTCACTCGTAGGGGGTGAAATTAACCCCCGCAAAATTCGGCTATTTTCCGATTTTGTGTTATAACTCGCGAAATGTAAGAGATAGAAAAAAAGTTTCGAGACAAAAGTCACTTCTTTTAATTAGATCTAGCATTTGGTAAAAGAATTATTTTACAGTTCACGAGTTATAACAGACAATCGGAAAATAACTGGATTTTCAGGGGTCAATTACATCCCCTTAGAGTGGATTTGGGCAGCAAACAAAAGTTGCGTTCTAATCAGGAGGAAATCCCCTACATATTCCCAAAGTTTCAGAATTTCTTGAATTTCCGGGTTCGGGATCTTCCCTCGTGAGTAGAAGAAACACAATTCTAAACCCCAAGTCTTCAAGTCACTAGAAATTCCACTGACGGTGTTTCCCAGCACGCAAGAAGCAAACTTTCCTTCCTCCGAATGGACTCCACCCCCGCACCTATCTCCTGGGAACCATCCATTAGCCGCCAATTTCCACGATCGACACCCCTCCTCCCTGTTCGATCTATCATACGCAGAATTACATCCTCGGTGGACACAAGAGAGTTTCCAGAGAAAAAAAAAAACGCGGCGAGCACGATAGAAGAATGAGCTTCCTCCCCCGAAGAAGATCTCCGGCAGATAGCGATTACAGCCAGGGAGTGCACGGTGGCGCAGAATCCCCGGGACTAGGGGCAAGACGGTGCGGAGGAAGGGGCGATGAAAATGAGGAGAATGGCTTTGAAGATCGCTGACAATGAAAGAGACGCGGATGCCGGCGTCGGTGTGCGCGCGGTCCTACTATCTGCGCGGGTGTGTGCTCGGGTATCGCTTTCTACAGTTAGGGATAATCCGCTTACGCCGGGCCCCTGTCGCCGTCTTCGCTGGCATTGTTGCTAGCGTTTTGTGAGAAAACAGCATTTTCGACGCTCGAGGTGGCGACAAGAAGAGGGCTTAACTTATCTCCGTCACAACAAGAACAGGACCGGCTTCCTTTTCACGTGGGAGGAGCCCTGGCCTTGGCAGCGCACTGTGCACCTGATGCAACGGCTACTGCACTTTCCACCGACGCACCTGAGAGACGAGGAAACCGCCGGGAAATCACCGCGGCTTTCGTAGCTGGAGATTGCAGTTTAAGAAGAAAACCGCGACCAGTGCTGAGATGTGCCAGGAAATATTCCTCAGTATATAATTGTACCCTTGCACGCAGAAACGGCCGAGCAACGCTCCGGCCTCTTTTGTATAAAACGTGCTATTAGATTTCTCGATCTACTCTACATACGCCCTTTAAATTTCATTGCAGTGCCTTTAAAATTGACAGAGCTGCGGTGAATTTTGTGAATCCACGTTGACCTAACTCGTATCCAAGCCAAACATAAATCAACCCGGAGATGACAAGAGATGTGACTATTTTTAGAACCATTTTTTGACGATATTCTATTTTTTCAAATACTATGCAAATTTTAAATAAATAAAAAAGTTACGGTGAGAAAACAACGTTTTGTTTGTATACCTCTCCATTTTGTGCAAGAAGGGCCTGAGAGGGCTGTAATTAAAATTAATTGCACTGATTAATTTATTGCATACCTAATTTCGACTGTACTAATGCAACTACAAAGGAGATATATGAAATTTTTAAATATTATAGACAGTTTTACCAACTTCGCTATGTATAAAAAGTATCTAAATTCGTAATGCTTACAGATCCAACAGTACAATTGCATCTGCTGCACGCAGACTCGCCTGTCAACGTCGAAATTTAGAAGCAAATTTGTCCTCCACGGAAGCCTTCCAAGGAAGCCTCGTTATTAAATATGGAAACTTCAAAGTTGCATCAGCCGCGGGTGTCTACCCGAGTGACACTCGAGTCAAGAGTGGAAGAACATTGAAACTTAGGGTAAACTACGTCCGTTGCGACGGAGAGGTTCGTCGTGCCCGATTTCTCTGATCGATGAAGGGGTTGCCGGCGCGGCCACCCTTCACAGGGCTCGCATAATCCCATGAATACATAATCCAGATGCAAACAGCCGACACGCGTGGCGCGTTTTAGAACCGGCCGTGATATTTCACGGATTACGAATATTTGCGCTTCGTTTCACGGTATCTCGATCGTCGCCTCGATTTCTCCGCGCAGGAATCGCGATCGGCCCTCTCCTCCTTTTTTCACCAGCCTCGTATCGCCATTGTCGACTGGCGAGAGAAAAAAAAAAAAAGCAGCGGAAGTTGATGGATGAGTTAGCCGATTTAATCGACGAATCTCGGCGGGGAGGGTAAACAATCCGAGCCTCGAGTTATTCGCTACGTAAATCCTCCCCGTCTACCATCTCTGCTCCTTCTCCGAGCAACTGAAGAACTCGATGGAACTTAATGTCCCCGCGCATTTTGGGGAGAAGGGTGAAATTAATTAATAACCCTTAAATTCTGAATAAAGTTATTATTCGTCCATAATCGTCCATACACGGACGCTCAGTTCGTTCCATGGCTGATCCTTAATCGCTATAGTTTAACACGTTGAACGGCGCATGGGAACGAGGAATCGGTAAGTGTTAAGGCAGTAGAAAGGGCAAGCTCGATAAGTTACAAGTCGATCGAAGAATCCCATTAATTCGACCCCTATCCGCGTGTTCCCAATTTCCAGAACGTGGAGGTACCGTTCCGAGCATGCGAGCCAGTAACTGATCGCCCACGACAATTGCAACCGAACCTGCACCTGTTCCTCTTTGACATTGTACACAGCAGGAGACACTTGAACGTTCTTTTAGAGATACAATTTGAGAGAAACGATATGTAAGTCTCATAGAAGATATCGATTAGTACAGAAGATTTCAGTACATCCACCTGGACAACTAGGCCGTTATTCTTGGCCCTAGTAATCTAGAAACAGGGTGCTAGTAAATGCTGGATACTAGCGGGCGCGGGTTTCTAGTATCTGAAACTCTGGATTGCCAATAAGTCCAGGTTACTAGCGCGTCTAAATTACCAGCGAGCCTACTGTGCCCGGATGGAAAGAAGTCGGTTGAAATGTCACAGGGGCAAGGGGGTTCTTCGCTCGCATTGGCTCCCGCCGCCCGTGTCCCGTTTTGCTTGCAATAGAGATGTCCCTAGTAGCATTTATGGTTGGCATTTTGTTGGCCAACTAATTCCCAACTTGGGGATACTGTGGGCCAACCAGAAATGCTGCTAGGGGTAGTATTTGGATCCTAGAGTTTTTCTCCACCGACTTCTTTAAATCCGGGCACAGTAGTTTACTAATTAGTCTACGCTCCTCTCTATTAATCAAAGGCTCTAGTTCGCTATTAAGTACCAGCTAGATTACCGCCACTATCTCTACCATTACACGCTAACGAAAACATGGATAAAATTAATAAACATGATTAACAAATGCATTAAAGGAATCTGAATAACGAAAATTCTTAAACGATATCTTTTACGATCAGTATCGTCTCGCCCGTTTCCTCGGGGCTCTCTCGGAAAAGCAACAACGTGCGCATACATCGTTCATCCCCTGCGCGTTCACCGCGACCCTTTAATCCTTTGCACCGATGCGATCGCAAATAGTACGAGGGAAGTGGCTACGATTAATATATAGAAAATATTCTTATTGTTATTTACATAACGTACAAAACTATAACTGTCCGTAGTTAGACGATTAATAGTAGGCTGATATATCCCCCTTAGTCGAGCGTCCAGTGTTAGCGTCTCTCGATTCAAGCGGTACCGTTTAATTCAATTACATCGTAATTATTATCGCTGGTTATTAGTCGATAAGATCGTGTGCTATCTGGCGACAGCTCCCACCAAAATGTTTAACAAAGAACGGAGAGGATGGGTAAAGGGGAGGCTCGGCTACGAGTTTGATTATCTCAGGTGTGACGTTCCACGATCTCGATGCGACATAGAAGTATGTGAAACGTAAGGGAAAATGCGTCTTCTAAAACAATAAACTGGCACGATCGAATGAACAGATTACGACGATAGGAATCTAAGAGCGCGGCGTGCTCGCGCCGCGCGAAAGATCGGTATCACTTGCAGCTATTTACGTCCAATTACTCCCTAATTAACTCGTAAGCTCTACGATATCGTCCGGTGTGTGTGTGTGTCTGCCTGTACGTGTTACAATTAATTGAGCGTTAGACAGCCCGTAGTATTTGTTCGATAGGAGTGCAAAGGCTTAAACAACGAAGGCGTATATGTAATATGTACATCGTGGCCGAACAATTGCAGGAAACTCGGTTGTTCCCCCGCGTCTCGAGTCGGTTTAAGAGGGTTGTTAACACTTTAGCTGCGGCAGAACGCAATGCCTCTTCTTCTCCTTCTGGAGGCGAGTATTTCATTGAACCTTGGGCAAGTTTTCCGCGCAGGAACTTAAAATTGAATACCTGTTTGTACAGAATAGAGTAGCAATCGTCGGGGATGCGGTATTTAATTAAGTGATGAGAAAAGAGATCGAGAAAGGAAGGATAATGATTTGAGTGGCACACGTCTGGTCGCTTGCAGCTGAAGTGTTTAGGGGCGCATCCGAAAGTGGATGGCCAAAGGAATAATACGCACACTCACTCTCCCTCTCGCGGCTCACGCACTTTCTCTCCCTTACAAAAATACGTTGGACGGAACCGACCACGAGTCTCCTCGTGATGTCTCTTTGTTTTCTCTCGTCGTTTAAACTAAAGCAGCGGTAAATCGCGCGTCGAGTTTTCAGCGCTCCAGTTCGTCCCTTTGCCATCTCTGTCCCACCGGGAATCCTGCGCGATCGAAGAAGGACGAACCGAACGGACGTAACTCGAAAATATCGGGATCCACGGGAGACCCTTTGCTTTCTATTCATTCCCATTTAATCCACGCAGTAGAGCGAACGAAATTTAGAAAACGCTTGAAGCCAGCCCCTCCGGCTTTCATTTTTAAAAAGCAATGATGAAACGCCTGAGCATCCTGCGGTCGATTGCAATTTCGGAGTCAGATCGAAACAGGATTCTTGGAGCCGCAGAAAAATATCAATCTCTCAGATGTAAAGGCGATTTACTTGATCACATGGTATAAAAACAGATTGTTAATAAAAATTCGTAGGGGCGGGGGCGAGGAATATCGTACATTTTACAAATTGATACACGTGCCTCCTTCGAGCTCCTCTCCACATCAAACCTATCGTTAGAACACTTTAAATATCAATTTCTAACGAGCTTCCGATTAGTGCTCGAATCTCGTGGATTAAAATACTGATTGAGACGGTCGGGTAAAGGAAATACGATACGGAGCGGTTGAAAGCGACCGCTCCCGATTAAATGCACGTACAAGAATCGATCCTTATCCTACGCGTTTGTCCTCTCGGTTAAAATCTGGTTCTTAATATTAGTTGATCGACTGCTTCTCCGATCCCGAAACATTGTCGCTGGAACACGATGCCGGAAAGGTTCCGCGGAGTATCAGTACAGCGTTTTTTTTTTTGTTAACAAAAAAATAGCAGGAAAATCTCTCGCAAAAACGAGATTTTGGTAAGAGTGCTTTCGCGCTGGCGATTTCATCGCACCCATTTGAGAGAAATGATCCATCGTAGCAGAGTTATTTAAAAAATTGTTTCGTTAAAAATTCGTTCCCTTCGGAGTCGAACGATAGCGATCGAGTTTAGTGTTCGCACAGTCGCTATCGTGGGACCGTTCGATGAAGAACCTTCGATCGGCTCGATTTTATCGGTACAATTGTTAAGATTTTCCGGAGGCTCGTTAGCGGCCATGAAATCTCTCGTAATGCGGCGTTCGCTCGCTGCGAGCAGACGGGAAGATTGCACGGGAAACGGGGAAAGTTAAGCCGACGTTAGGCACGGACCAGCGGAAAGAAGACGAGAATGGAACGAGGGGACGGTGAAAGAAACGCCGTGTGCCGGTGGAACGGTCGATTGGTCTCGCGCTCGAACAAGGAAAACTCGAGGCGGTCCTTCGGATCAGTTTCCACGGCACACTCGACGAGATATCTCCGCGCCTCATCCAGGAAATTACTTCTCCTCTCTTCCCGCGAACTCTTCGACTTTCCCCCGCCCCGTGAGAACTTTGTCGGGCCCGAATTGTTGAAAAACGATTGTAGATTTGGTAAAAAAATACAGCAGAGACGACAGGCCCCTCTGTGGTCCAAAGAGCAAAGATTACGAAAGGATATTCTCGTCTCCCTTTCCGATCGTCCTCGTTGAACCAATTCGTTCCATTTCGTGCGATTTCATGGGGTTTCAAGACACACCTACGATTAGAGTACCTTCTCTCTCTCTTTTTTTTTCTCACTTTTATTAATGAACGGACGCAAAATGGCTCTTGCAAAAATACAATTTGTTATCTTCTCCTTTTTCTGTTACTCTAGAAAAAAGTGTTACTACCTACGCCTTAATTAAACTCGCGTGTCAACGTTGATCATCGTCGCTTAGTTCATCGTGTTCGGTGTCAGGGTTAAACTCCGGGGCTCGCGCTCGGGATCACGCGAGACTGGCAAGAAGGCCGTCGAAACGCCGGCCCCATTCTCTAACGGGCGCGACAAAAGAAAAAGCAGTAGGCGGGGAAAAGTTTCGTCGATCCTCTCGCTCGGCGCTCCTCCTATCCGGGAAGCCAGGCGCATCGAACCTTTATAAACCCACCGTGTAACGATGCGTACATCGGAAATATATTTATATCTATAATATGTATATAATATAGCGCAATATATTATATATAGTGTATACACTTTACAATGATCGGGTACAGCTGGTCGCGGGCGCGCTCGCGCCCCATACGAGAAACCTATAAAATTTTGATGCGTCACCTCCGAGGCGTTCGATCGACGAAACTTTTCCATTCCGCATCCCGTTCACTCCGAGCCACAGGGTGGCTCGATCCCCTCCTTTTCCAAGGGGAAGGGAACGCGCAGTCTCTCGACATTGTTCATCGAGCCGACGAACAACACTCGTGCTACATTCACTCCGAGTTTATCTCTCTTTCTCTCTAACGATCGTTTACTAAAATCCCAGCCGAGCTTCGTCGCAGCATCAATCGCCGTCGTCGTCGCGCGGCAGGTGTTCAACGGTTCCCGCTGCTGTTTTCCCTCCAAGTTTTCCGGCGATTGGAGACGAGGAATCGAAAAGTGCTGCAGGGAGAAGGAAGCTGCGAGCCACGGCGCGTCGATCCGTTGATCCAGCGATTCCGCGGGTGGAGGAGCTCGAATGAGGGTGGCTGTCCTCTGCGTGCCTCCGTGGTGGACGCTCTTCGACTTCGCCCTTGGTCCTTGTCGAGCCTCTGTCAGGTAACGACGAGCCTGGCGGTGGGGTTGACGAGGTGCCTCAGCCGTGGTCACTCGAGGCTTCTTATCAGAACCGCCAGCTCGCGGAACGACGCGCCCATCTTGCCTGGCGTCGCCTGCCTCTTCAGGAGGATGCCTCTGATCGTCGAGAGCTTCTCGTAGCAGGAGAGACACTTGTGGTACCTGTTAACGCCGTGCTTGGTATTAGCTTACTAATTACAGACGCCAGTAATCCACATTAATTTAACAAAACTCACCGCTCCTCCCGAGACACGTCCACCCCGATCGTGTGAAGAGGCGCCTCCACGTTCGACTTAATCACCGACGCGAAGTTCCGCAGGATCAGTCTCAACGCCGAGGAGCCCACGGCTATGTACCTGAAACAATCACCCAGAACCAAAACTGCTTTACTACCCCCCACGCTAGCCTCGCCCCCTCGCCTAGAAACTCACGCGTGCAGGGACTAAGGGATGAGAAAGCGCGCGTGCTCGCCGACGCCCACCGGTGGCTTGTCACGCCTGGTTTGCACCGAAACGTGTTATTAGCCCATAACGGCGCCAATAAATAACGAAAGGCACGAAAGGCTTGGCGGCGCGATTAGCCACGCTCGCTTTCGTACGGCGATAAAGGGTTCGCGCGGGCTCCCGTTCGAATCGGCGAGACGAATCGCGCGAGCCGCCTCATAAATGTTCCACGTTACGTCCAACGCTCGCCCCTAAACGTCCCGTGGACAATTTCCACTAGAATCGTCGAATTTAAAACATTACTCCTATCTCCATCGCGCGACGCTGACGAATGTCTCTGGGTTGATGCTCCGAAGCGAATATTTTCTGTTATTTCACTTTTTGGGACACTCTCTCTGTTTCTTCTTCTCTTTTGGCGGATGAATCTTGGAATTATGAAGGGTAGGGGGATCGACGAATCGGGAAACGATTGCAGAATGCGGAACGACCCCTCCTCGGCGTGGCACGCGGCATCCGATCGAATATTCATCGGCTGGCTGCTCCTTTTTTTTTCTCACGAGCCCACCACCTTCCACCAGGACGAGAGCCCGTGACGAACGAGCCGTGAAAACGGCGAGTAGTTATATGCAAACTGCACTGCATTACGCCACCGAGTTGTGTATATTTAGTCGGCAATTTGCTGGCTGGATTCACCCTTTCGACGGCTGTCGGACCGTGACTCGAAAGCACCGTAATCAGCGCGGACTCGCGGCGATTCGCTGTGCAGAAATTCGCGTTTGCCGTTCGGCAAACCTGCCTGTCCTTGTCGGCAATCAATCTCGCGGATTCCGTGCTGGAGTAGCTAATTAGGGGGTGGCTGCCGCTCCGCGGGAGTGCGGCAATTTCGGAGCTCGAAAATGTTAGATAAAAAATTAACTCGTGTACTGAATAATTAATATGTTACTTTAAATTGACAAGAGACGCGATCCCTTGATCGGTTCCATTGCTACGTGCATGCGATTCGATAATGTTCCCTTTCGTTTCGACTTAATCGACCAGCGGAACAGATACAAAAAGGGGGGCCCCAGAAACGGCTAAACTCGGCTGTTGCGTCCAGTGATCGTGGACAGCAGCTGTTCAACGACAGACAATCAGTCTGAATTCGCTTTTATGGTGGTATCGTCTGGAGACAGGTTTCACGATCGACGACCGTGAAAGCTTGACCACGAAAAGCAGAGGAAGCGAAGAGCTCGTGTTTGTAAGAGAAACCTCGATACCGGTCAAATACAACAACTGAAATGGTAACACGGATGCGAAATCTACTTTATAAGTTCTGAGATTGGGGATTCAATGCCTCCACTACTTTTCTATTTCCCTAAATCCTGATTAATACCAGCACAACTTGGAATCCTTCGTCGATGGCTACTGGAGTGTCACAAGTTCGACCTCTGGATACTTATTTTTTCTTACACGCTCTAATAATAGCAATGACACAAGCAGAAGGAGAATCGCAGAGACGATCGCCGTAATAAGTCGACGCGTAATGAATGGAACGGCAATTTTCCACGCTGCTAGCCACGAATCACCGGCGGACGCGCTATTATTAGATCGTGCAATGATTGGTTTATCGTTTGATTAATACACGGGGAATTAATTGAAGCGAGTACAGGTCGATAGATCCTATCGAGAGGATTCCACTGAAATTCAACTCGACACCTGCCAGGGTGCATTGATTATGCGTTAGGAGGGGCTGCGCCATGATTGACGCGAAGTGAATAGGCGCGTAGAATTCATAATACGGCCGTGCGCGTAATTAGGCGAAGCACGGGGCAGGGAGGAACGGATAACCGATGCCCACGTGAAAGGAAATGCTCGTTTCTCGTCACGACAGCGCAATGGCAACAGCTTGTAACTGGGCGTCGAGTTAATTGCACTGTTCCATGCGCCAGTCGCACGAGCCGTTGTATTCTTCCCTCCGTTCCTTGGTAGATCGGCAAACCGTTTTACAACCCCTTAGAAAAGCGAATGCAAATGTTTCATCGAGACGTAAATTGAATTAATATTAAAAATAATAGGAATTTCTATATGAAATGTAGAAAGAGCATTTAAATACAAAAGTACATGGATCTTCTTACACGATCGTTAATATTTATGATCGACTGTCAGTCATCAACAGAAACGTGAAAAAAAGGAGGATCTGTCAGTAACTGTCAGTGAAGAGCCTGCCAACATATGCGTGGCCCTCGGAGCTTGAATCGCCGAACAATGCGGGTCGCGACAGCGACGAATCGAGGCTCGAATTTGCATCTGCCGCTGTCTCCCATTGTCTCGGCTAATTTCGCGAACCCTCACCCCCTTCGCCTCGTGTTTCCCCGTTGGCCCGAATTAGCCATTCCCATACAGTTTTGCGAGCGGCCTGAAGAGCACCGCTACCCCACTCGAGAACACCCTGTTTGCTCCCGCGCTCGCGTGTCCGCCGCCATTCGAGAACTCGACCCCCTGGCAAAAGGGGTGTCTCGATTTTCTTTAATTCACAGAGGGTGTAGTGTTTCGCGTGGAAAGCGAAGGTAACATTAGACGATGATGCGCGCGCGCGAACGGACACGCTGAATCGTAGCTCGCATTGTTAATAAAAAAAAAAGCTTCTTTACTTACATTTCGTATTTACTTTGTAGGAGATCGCCGATCGGGCCGAGCAGGGAGTTGCACAGGTCCAGGTTCCACATTGTTCTGAGGGGATAGAATCGTTGGTGAGAATTTGAGAGTGGAGGGTAAAGGTGTCTATTAAGGTTTCGCGAGATTATTGTACTTACGGTTTCAGGGTGAGTATCCCTAGCAGATCCACGATCACCGAGAGATCGTTCATCGCCACGGCTGACTCCACTGCGGCCTGAAAGTTTCGTGTCTTTCTTTAATCTTACTCTCACTAGTTTTAGCAGTTTGAATTTCTGTGTTCTGCAGTCCTGCGACTGTGAAAGATACGGAGATACAAGTACCTTAAGATCCTTATTGTGCCAGAGGGAGTAGACGATTTGCAAGGAACGATTCCGATTCGTAAGCACTGCCATCATCGACTCGTGGCCGCGCATCATGCTGTTGAGTACCTCGGCCTCCGACATTTCGTTCAGAACTCCCACTTGAGGGTAGCCAAACGCGGTTGATCTTGTATAATGATTCTATGGAGGGAAAGGTCACACCTTCTCATTTCTATTTTCAGCTGTAAAGTCTGAGAACATCGGCGCGGCAGCTGGCTGTACTTACCGGTAGGAAAGTTTCGACGTCTAGGCCGTACGGTTTGTCAGCGCTCATGGGGACAAACTCTTCCTTCTCCGTGTTGTCGACGTTGGGCCTGATTTGAGCCGATCGTACGTCCACCTTAGGATTCGGTGGCACTTGAGCTTTGTTCGACTTCTTCGCCGCGAACGTTGTGGCTGTGGAAGCGTTGCGCGCGGACAGCGACGTTGAGGTAGCAAAGTTTCGGTTCAACGAGGTGGACCTAGATTGCGCAGAATTCGGCCTGTTTAACGCAGGATCGGAGGGGCTGTGCCTTATACTATTAATTCTGCAAGAATGTTGAAAACTTTGTTGGACCGTGTCCACCATAACGCCAAACAACGTAACAGTAACATCTAGAAATGAGTCTCTGTGTACTCACTGTACCGGGTAATCGCTTTCGTACCCCTGTTCTCCGTCCCTGCAGCTGCTCTGCCTCTTCAGGTAATGCTTGGGAGAATCGGGGCTAGGTGCTCTGTTCTTCAACTTCCCATCGTCCATCACTGGAAGAACGGCGGCCATGGGCGCCACTCGCGGTGTCAGCGTAGAGTTCGATCTCTGCGGGCCCAGGGGTTGTGGGTGCGTTCCTATGTCGCTGATAGGACCGCTCTTTTTCCCAGGAAGAGGAGTGATGCTCTGTCTAAGGGGTGGTATGGAGGCGAAGTTCTTGGACACCCTGCCAAGGCCGTTGTTCGTCTGCAGGTTCGCCTTGATCTGGCTGGTGGAGGTGATCGCGTTTCTCTGAACCGGCGGCGAGGATTTGATCGGTTGAACACGCACTGGTACGGGCTTCGTTAACGATAACGTCGGCGCGGGCGGCGGAGGGGACGAGGGTGACGGTATGGGCGGAACTTCCTCTGGCTCCGCCGTACTTAGATTCGACATTGAGGTAGAAAGATTCTGCAGTATCTGCGGCTGCGTGGGATCTGTAAGCCAAACGAGCACGGGCCAATGTACAAATGGAGAGTGTTGCGGTGTCGCATGCGAAATTTTGGAAGTCAACGTCCATGCATTGTTTGCTCTGAAAGAAGGACGCGGAGGGGGGGGCTTCTTTTACAAGAAACTCACCTACTTCTTGAGGCTCCTGGAAAGCCTCAGGTTCTGGAGGTGGTGTGCGAGACACTGAAACATATCGTGCACAGCATGCTCGTTCACAAACCGTACGTCACAACATTCAATTTTAAGATGCTTTTATGGTCTCAGGCTCGTGATTACAGGCGAACGGTTAGAAGTTGGAGTAAGTTACGATAGACAATCGAATCTTGCAACGAGGAATGAGTTGAATGAAATTATCCGACACTTACGTGCCCTGTTCGGTTGAAAGACGTCGTGATACTCGGTTACGTTGGGGATGTCCGCGAACGTGACTTCATCCTCTGGGTCGGTTCCTGACTTGTCCGCCTCTTCTATGGTTCGCACATCTAGCCTGCAATCGAAACGTCGTGATTACACGTAGAAACTAACACTTACCGCAAAATCGCTTTGTCCAACTTACGTGTGCTTTTTTAATCCAGGTGGTCTTTCCCTGGAGAAGCTTTTCCTCAACGAATTCCCATGACTAAACGGTGAACCGGACGTCGAAACACCTCCTAACGGAGCGATTTTCTTCAAATCACACACGTACAGAACAACATTCGCCGTGTGGAAGCTTGCGCCAATCTGAGATATTTGTAGGAGCGGGTTTCAGTGAACGATTTAACATAGATGTATCAATTTTTATCAGTTAATATCGTCTTACCAGCTGGTTCTGAGCTACAGCTATATCCTGTACTTTTCCCCAGCCGGTTGGAACTGAATCTAACGTTCGACCTGGCTCCCAACCATAAACCTTTAACACATCATGGCAGCCAGCAAACAGACATTCTCCGCCTTGGCTGAAATACAGGCACCTGAAGAAAAAATTAGATGCATTAATAAAACGAGCGAAGCTCGTAACAATGCTAACACACTCACCGGATCGCGCTGGAGTGGCTTTGCTCTGTAGATGATACAAGTTGAAATGATTCCAAGTCCCAGAAGTGAACTGTTCTGTCTGCGCTGCCACTGGCTAGTAGGAATTCATGGGGATGAAACTCTACCGTTGTTGCCGGACCTCTGTGTTCGGAGAATTCCCTAAGCTGTCTGCCGGCCCTCAAATCCCACAACTGCTCCAAAACCAAGGTGATCATTAATCAGCGATATTAACTAGCATTGTATCAGAGAAACCCCTGAGGCGACGTTACCTTCACCATTCCTTCCTCTCCTGCGCTAGCGATCCACTGGCCATCGGGACTAAATTTTAAACTATTCACCATCCTATTGTGCCCTTTGTACGTGAAGATACAGCCTTTCCTCCTAATGTCCCACAGCTTGATCGCGGTATCCAAGCTTCCAGATGCCAGTAGCTCTCCGTAAGGATGGAAGTCCATGCAACGTATACCAGCTTTGTGTCCCGTTAATGTGCGAGCCAGTTTGGCGTGTTCCAGGTCCCAAATTTTCAATGCCCCCGTCTGCGAGCCAGCGCATACTAAGTCCTCTGTTTGCCCGAATCTTACGCATTCTATCGGAGTGGTGTGGCCACTCAGGCTCTACAAAGGACAGAATACTACGTGTACACACAGCGAATTAAATACAACGTTCGATATAAGAAAGCGTTCAACGGTTCCAACCAGGAATCACTTCTGCGACACGAAAGATCCCTTCCGCAACTAACTATAGAAAAGAATTGGAATACCATAATACAATTCTGCTTCCCAACCGCCCATAGGTTCACTTTCTTGTCATCGCCGCCAGTGACCAGGACACGTCCGGACTTGTGACCTAGCGCCAGGCAATTGACATTGGACGAGTGGGCGACGAAATCCTCTGCACAGAAAGCGAGCATCGCTGTTTGAAGGCGTCCGAACAGGATGCCAGCATCCAATGACACGGCGAATGCAACGTTCGTCCCATTCGGGGAAGGTTATGACCATAATAGGGAGATGAAATTAACAGCTCCATAGGCGGATCGTATCGATCGATTTGTAAACAGAAAATTGTTTACCCGTGACGGGCGAGAGAGCGCCAGAAAGGGATTCATTGGACGCGCGCAGCAGTCGACAGGAAAACGAATAAATAGCACGGGACACGGCTGGGAACAGGTCACTTACGGAGTTTCCATGATCTCTTCGTGGACGAAGCCATATTCCGGGGCCGCAGGCTCGCGTTGTGCACGACTTATTTGGCAACGACAACAATTTCAGAATTCAGCTCGCGGATGCAGAATTTTTTTTTGCTGGAATTAGTGGGTAACATTTTTACTTCAGTGCTATTAGCGTCGGTGGGGCGACGACGGTTCAACGGGGCGGCAGCATCTCGCCGCGGTCTGGTCCTGAAGGCGATCCTCTCCCTGAATTTTCTGTCCGTTCTCAGAAACCGTTCCCTCCGCGACTTCGTCGTATCTCATTTCTTGAATCTGCCTGGCCGTGGGTAGCGCGACCGAACTAACGTGACGTTGAGAAATATCGAATGTCTGTTTCTATCGAGATATCACGTTCCAATCGATCGCGCCAGATGTCACCAGTACTCCGGTCGATTGGATAAATTCAATTCGACCGTGGCTACTGTCAAAAAGTCAAACACGATCGACGCCTCCGATGTAAAGAAACATCGATAAAGCCGCTACTGGTGGCTGTGTCGTGTCTCATTAATTATGTCGTTAAAGTACGCCGCCTTGTTACATGACCTTATGCACTTTGCATCGTGCGTGACATAACGATGATTTGTGAATACTGGATGGTAAACGGTTAAAAGTGGGGTTATGGTCGTTGGGATCGTTAGAATTTTATACACAGGGCAATTCCGGTAATTCGTTCAAGTCGATTGAAAATGATCCCTCTGTTGCGTCCACGTATCCTCAGGATTGTAACTAAAAAGTCAGTTTACTTGGAGGCACTCAGGAGGCACCATGTAGAATACGTGCAAGGACAGTCACCTGAACCTAGAGTTCGGGAGTACTTTTATTATATCGATCACCAAGGCATGGTACTGTTTATTCTTTTGGTAGAGGAAAAACAGGTGGAGTTGATTGTACTCTGATTCTTCTGATTTTCGTGTTGTAGCTGTTTCTGGATGATGCTCGCATGAAAAACTTCACATCGTGCTTCAAAGGTAAGTATGTACAGTTAGTAAATAAAGTATTTGGACGCTTTTTAAAGTCGCGTAACTTTTTTAGAATTGGTCCAAACGACATGAGTTTTTTTTAGAAGCTAGAAGGATTAGTTTGCTAAGTGATGTGTTTTGTTGTTTTGAAAAAAATGCACGTAAAGGTCGTTTTTTAAACTTTTTTTTGTGAGCCCGTAATGAAAATTCAAAAAACACGTTTGTAGATTGAAGTAAGTTACATGCCTAAAATTTCATCAAAATCGGTTAACATTGCTCCGAGCTATAAACGCTTAAAGATCGCGGAGTGAGGTCGAAAATCACTGATTTCGGGAATTTCGCGATTTTTCTGCGAGAGCACGTTAACCGATTTTGATGAAATTTTAGGCATGTATGTAACTTACTTCAATCTACAAACGGATTTTTTGAATTTTCATTACAGGCTCACAAAAAAAGTTTAAAAAACGACCTTCACTATTTTTTTTGCTATTCTGACCAAATCCCTTTTTTTCAAAACGACGAAACACATCACTTAGCAAACTAATCCTAGCTTCTGAAAAAAACTCATGTCGTTTGGACCAATTCTAAAAAAGTTATGCGATTTTAAAAAGCGTCCAAATACTTTTTTACTTACTGTATAACCACTGAGGAAGTTTGTTGCACTTAGATTTGAATGTTACGCGGGACGTATTATTTTAGAGAAAAAATTTCTGGCATTCTTTTTCAAGCGGTTGAAGAGAAATGATACTAAACGATATATGAAAGACTTTCCGTACGTTTCTCTTTGTGGTCCGGAGAGGAATTATGTGAGATGCGATGATTTACCCATAGTCTTTACGAAAATTGTTGAGAAAGAAGACAGCGAGACAGGCGAAATGAAAGATTGGTTTGGTTATGCTCACGCGGAAGAATTGCTAATGGTAGGTATAGTTTTAATGTTTTATAATTTTGCAGCTGCTTTGGTTCTCTATGATAAATTCGTTGTAGGTACCGTTTGAGCCAGAGAAATTGTATATGAATGTCGGGTCGGGAAGGATCTATCACCCCGCACCGGAAAAGGTGGGAGGAATTGGTCTGATAAGATCAAAAATCGCAATTGAGCTTAGCTCGTTATTCAGTTTCGAGGAAGGTGAGGAAAATAGTCCGACTCATTTCGTATGGAAGGATAAAAGGTACTCTCTCGATTCCGAATGGTGTAAGGATAAAATAATGCAGGCTATCAGATAAAAATAAATAAACTTCATTTGTAATTAAAAAAGGAAACAAATGACAATGTATATATGAACAACTTTGATAAAATGTACATATGTTTTAGATAATAACAAAGATTTTGTATATTTCTCGTCTATGTAATAGATTACGCTAGTGAGATATCAAAAACCCTAGCCGTTGTATCGTCGGATGTTGTCAGTGCCCTTTCTCCGTTTCTGAAAAGTATTTTTATTACACGCTCTTTCGTTAAGATTCTAAAGAAGCATAAGGGGTCGTTTTTAAATTACGTAAGGCTTTTTTGGAGGGAGAGGGGGTCGCGAATTTCTTACGTTTTCTTACAAAGGGGTAGCGTCTTGCGTAATATTTTTCAACCTAATTTTCAATAAATACAAATTCTATCATTAATGCTCCAGAAAAGTAGTTTTGGTTTAAATTTCCCGAAACATAGAATCAGTTTAATAACTAAAAAAATACAATATAAAAAATATTACGTAAGGAGGCGGCTGCAATATCAAATCTTACGAATTCTTATACTGGAGGAGGGAGGGGCTAAGAAATCGCCAAAAT
The DNA here is from genome assembly GCF_050908995.1 of Andrena cerasifolii. Classification (NCBI taxonomy): domain Eukaryota; kingdom Metazoa; phylum Arthropoda; class Insecta; order Hymenoptera; family Andrenidae; genus Andrena; species Andrena cerasifolii. Next base: position 9,877,446 of record NC_135123.1, read on the forward strand.
TACCCTTACGTAATTTAAGGACGGCCCCTAAAATAGGGATTAGTAATTGCCGCAACTTACTCTGATATATATAGATCAAGAATATCCGCTGTGTGCCCGGTGAATGTCTGTGTACATTGCCCAGTTTTTGCATCGAAACACCTGAGAATACCGTCTAATCCAGCTGAAAACAGAAGCGATGTGTTTCCCTTCCATACCAGTTTAGACACACCGCTTTCCTGCTCTATTTTCTGCCGTAGTACCTAAATAGGTTCAGTAGAAATCAATATTGCGAGGCGCTAAATAAGGACAGGTTTATAGGGGGAAAGCTGTATTACCTTCTTTGAAATATCCCAGATAAAAATTTCCCCGTTAACGGTACCAGTCGCTGCAACTGGGAATCCAGGGTCTTTGCAGAAAGCTGCTGTTTCTACCCAATTACTATCAGCATTCCCTTCGCCATTCTCAGGATCTTGGTCGGTGCTCATGGTGTCATTTTGTTCGCGATTATTAAGGTTTTGTAGAATCGAAACGATCTAAGAAATTTACGTCATATTACCTTGATTCTTACGTCGAATATTGCGGGTCTGTTTGTATTACCTTGCCAGTGTTTGATGTACTGATTATAGTCTTCCCGTCCACAGCTGCTGAGAGAATTAGATTGTTATCGGAATGGCAGTCGAGGGTAGTTATGGTAGAGGAATGACCCGGCGCAGAAGAAACCGATGACAAAACGGAACCCGTTTTCAAATCTATTATTTTAATCATCCCGTTTCCATATCCCACTACGATACGTTTGCCTGAAAAATGATATTCGATTAAAGCACAAGTACGGTTTAAGAGGTCATTCTGGTAATCACGCCGCAAAATTCGGCAACATTCAGGCTTTTTTTCTCAGTGAATACAATGAATAACAATGTCAAACTTTTTTTTTCATTTATTAAGCTACAAAATCACGCCTTTGAAAAGAAATACCTCCCTGGCGGGAGTGATTTAAGCTCACAGACTCATCTGAAAGAAGAAAACCAAGCTGATTCTTAATTATTATGAGTACCGCTATCGCAGGTGCCAGAATTAGCCACGTAAGTCAAAATTCAACAAAATTGCGCGTATTCAATCAAGTTTCGAAATTTTCTATTCTTACTTGAAGTTTGAATGCCCGCAATTTTGTTAAATTTTGACTTACGTGGCCAATTCTGGCACCTGCGATAGCGGTACTCATAATGATTAAGAATCAGCTTGGTATTTTTGTTTCAATTGAGTCTGTGAACTGAAATCACTCCCGCCGTCTTTTCAAAGGCGCGATTTTTAACTCCAGATAACACTGAAAAAACACAGTTAAAGGTGTATTTAAAAAATTGTTCCGTATTCATTAAAAGTAGCTCAATAAATGAAAAAAAAACTTTGACATTGTTATTCATTGATTCAATGAGAAAAAAAAGCTGAATGTTGCCGAATTTTGGGGCGAGATTACCAGAATGACCCTTTAATCATCAAGATCGATGCGAAGAACGAATACCATCCGAGAATATTGCCCCAGTCTCCGCCCGACAACCATATCCTTGGAAAACTTTGCAATCTCCGTCAGGTATTTTCCACATGTAGATTTCTCCGTCAACAGACCCTGCTAATAAAATATTAGCTGCCATGTGCCACTTCATCCACTGCAATAACAAAAGTAATTCTCCCTTTTACAGTTGCTCGGCAACCTGAAGCGCGATCATAGAAATTAAACCCACCGTTGCATCACCCATGTTGTACTCCCAAATTCGGGCTTTATCAGCTACTCTCCAAACTTGTATCATACCACTCATGTCTCCAGTAGCCAAGTACGATTCGTCGTAATTGAACTCCGAAAAGATAATACTATCTTTGTGTCCTATGCAATCGAGAATAATCTCTCCAGAGGATGTGTCCCAAATGTAGGCTTTGTCCTCTTCGCCTCCCGTGGCAGCCAGCTTCCCATTTTTGGTCAGAGAACCGCAGAAGACAGAACCTGAATGATTTAAGGAGAAACCATAGAAGACGGAACCCGAATTCTTCAAGTAAAGTCACAATAGTTTACAGTATTAATGTCGCCGCAGCGTCTGGAATTTCCTTCACCTCTTTTGTGACCGCTGAACACACAAATTGCGTTCCCCCCTTCTGGCAGGTCTTCGTTCATTGCATCTTCGTCTCCAGCATCTCCGCTGTCAAACGCATCTATCACTTCGTCAACATCGCCTATGTATAACATATCCTCTTCTTCCACTTGGTTATTCATGTCTGGAGAGGATGGCGGGGTGTCCTTCTGCGTCATCTGCCTTAAAACCTCAATAAAGCGTGCAACAGGTCAGATTTTAAAGAGTTACAAGTACACTTTGGCCAGGCCACAAGTGAAACAGAGAATATAGGGATAACAACGGGTTATCGTTCCTTTCGAGTGAAAAATCTGCGTGGCAATAGATGCTTACCTCTGTCCAATGAGTAAAATCAAAACTCGTAATCTATTGTTCGAGAAAATTAAAGTTTAAACACCCGTCAACAACGTTCCGATCCCGTGAACACCAGCTGATTTGGAAATCGCGTACTATCTCAATTATAGGGAATTTTTACATTTTGTTGGCACTGCCGCGCGCGGTTTTATACCGGTCGCGACATCTACAAAGGAAAGACCAAGCATTCAACCCATTTACCAACAATAGTTAAGGTAATTTTCTCGAAGAACCGTAGATAATCAAAAGTTCAAATCCAGAAAGCATTAGAACAAATTAAGTATAGGCTTAATTAACAAGCCAATGAATATCAAAGAACCATTATGAAAGTTTAAATTTATTTTCTAACAAAACAACGTTATCTGTCATATCAAATCGCGTTAATTAATAACAATAGCGATATCAATGGAAACATTAGTAAGTTCTTATATGAAAGATCATTGGAGACACATTGTCTCATTCCCAATTACCGGTTCAATGTCCACCGATTTTATAGCGTAGCGTTTCGAAACCACTTGTTACATAATTGTGATCTAATCACAGATGTCTGTAAATTGAATAATAAGCAAACGTAGTCTATGCACATCAAGTTCGGGGATCACGCGTCATCGCACCTCGTGTTTCATCAGCCGCGCATCCGTTTCTCTCCCACTTCGCTCGTCCACGACACTTCCCTCTCTCTCACTCTCTCTCTCTCTCGCCCCAACGCAGTTTCCCTGCTTCCCTATTCCACAGCCTACTTCAGCCTGATTCCATCTCTGTTCGCGAATGCAGTCGCACGGCTGACGACACCGGCAGTCTCGGTCAAGCTTCCGTACAGTGCGCGTATGTCGCCGGTTTCTTCAAAATTTCCCGATTCCCGTGGTGCATCTAAATCTGCAGCTATTCCAATGAAACGACTACCACAGAAATTCCATCGATCGATTCAATCCACGAAGACCCCGGCCTCAGTGAGAAACATAGAATTCGAACATCGGATTACTCGCTCAACGACCACCCTCCGTAGAAAGCACAGCTCCGACAAAATTTCTAAGAACATCTGGAAGGTCAACTGACTTGCACGGAAAGCTGGCGACTGTGATCGAGATTCATAAAGCAGTAAAAAAATTCGTTGCTCGAGGAATGGCACGGTCGGGGCAGTGGGTAAGGTGAATCCATTTTTTCCATGGATCGGGATTCACGGACCCTTAAAATCATACAGGGGACATGCGGTGGAAGGGAAATTAGAATGTGGAAGGAGCGAGTTTGCTAATAACCGAGCTTTAAAGCGGAATCGCCTCTGGGGTGAAAGCATCAGTGAGGAGTGAGCCACGTGCTGCCCGTCTGTTAAATCAATGACCATGCCACATTCAAACATCTTTAGATAACGGAAGAAAGACTGCTATATTTTTCCTTATTCCCTCGCCAATGATATAGTTCTCGGCGCGGGAACTTAGTCGTTATTTACATACAGGGAACTTACATGCCCACTAAAATCTCCCCGGTTCAAATGCTGATGGAAAGAATGCTTCTGTGGACGTTGGTAAATATTTTGGAAGCGCGCATTGGCGTGGCTACGGGGGCTTGAGAAAGCTGTATATCGTTTGCGCGAGATTGCTTTGAAATCGAAGGAAAATACTCGTAGAAGCAGGGGGAAAAATATAGACAAGAAATTCAATAAAAGATTTGAATTGCAAAGTTGAAAGAGGGAACGTTGCGAGCTTTTTCCTCGGTTTCCGAGTGAACCTGAAATGGGAGAAAGAAATGCAAGCAAAGACAAAGGCCTCTGGGTGTTTGGGTACGGTTCGTTGTGCTGGCACCCTGGTTTTAAGTACAAAAGAAGCTTGGTAGGACACGTGAAGGGCTTCGCTAGGCGATTTTGGCAAGGCAACGTTACTCATCGCGGCACCGTTGATAAAGTAAGTTGTCAGCTATCGCTCTAATTATGGCTAAAGTCCGAACTTTCATTATTCATCGTTCCTTGTCTCTCTTTCCACGTCGCGGGGAAATCCGTCGAGGAAACATAAGGCCAGAGAAGTAAATATTTATTTACTATCTACGTCAACACTCATACTTTTGTACTTCTATTTGCTTCTCGTTAAAAATGTGATACCGTAACGAAGTGTCGGGCGTTTAAGAACTCGTTCAAGCGACTTCTATGATGTTAGATAATTATGTAAACTCCGTTGTCGCAGAAACTTTTGACGCTTAATGAATACGCGCGTCATTTTACACGTGCCGCTGAAACGTTGCACCGTAGTCTGCTGTTTCGAAACATTTATTATGTCTAGATGCGCTTCGTATTATTCTCTATTAGAGCCCATTGTTTTTCTCGGAAGTTCTATTTTTATTCACAGTTTGTTTGCTCATGAACCCGTCGCGTGAATTCTTTTAGAAAACTTTGGCAGACGTCCACGTCACGCTACAAGGATACATTTTTGCTTGACATTTCGAATTAACGGGCGAGTGTTGTGACGCAAATGTTGTCGTTCTGCGTCTCTCGAAGCTCCGCGACGTCGCGCGTTCTTATTCCTTCCCTCCTGAAGAAAACTAACGTTGTGTTTCGAGACATCAATTCGCAGCTGATGCGAACTTTCAAGGGGAACTTTTTTTTACCCCATAAACATTCGAGGTTGACGATCTTGTTTGGAAAAAATGTGTTTCTGGTTCAGGGACGGCTGGGCAGAATCGGACGTGCTGTATTCGGGATAATGATCCACACAGGGCCCGATCTAGCTCTTCCGCCGCTCCGGGCAAAAATCATATTTGCCGCGCTTTATATTTAATTACTAGTATTTATTGCGCCACCCGCACAATTATTCTATGTCCTTCGGATATGTGTATATATAGTACAGTCTTAAAGCCCTGTTCCCACGAGTGACGTATAAACTAAATCCTTTATATTTAATTATCAATAATTATTGTAAAATATCAGTTTTCACAGTGAGTGTATTTTTTTGTAGCTATTGAATAACAAAAGCTTTTTGTTTTATAAAAAAGTTAATTTACTCCGCGCAGTTGCCCTGCTTGCCCCCCCCCCCTAGATCAGGCCCTGGGTCCATAAACACAAACGAAGAGTAATTTCGATTCGCTACCTAATGGGGAAGGCTTCGGAAACAATCCGTGCGTGTCTACAAGCCAATAAGTACTCGCGGATGCTCCTATTGAGAGTCATAAAAGCTGAATACAATTTCACCTAATTACTTTACCGTTCCAATTTCTCTGACCGTTACAACGCTGCCAGAAAAATAGAAATTACTGTCCCAAGTTACGTGTACCGAATAATCTAATCTTATTTTCTACGAGTTCTTCAGCCCCGCACCAACGTGATACAGTCGAAGCTAGAAGAAATCTGAGTTTATCGTCTTTCCCCGAGTACTCTGCACCACACATAGGAGTTTCATTAAACGAGCATGATTTCTCTTAGTTTCGTATTACAGTTACTCCCCGATTAACGCGAAACCAGTTAGAACCCGTAGAAACCGATATCTTTCAGACACGATTTTGTCCTCTGTGTTCGTGTTACCGCATTTGCGTCATTGCCGTTGTCAGCAAATCCCCCCCAGCCATTGTTTCCTTGATTCCCCGTTAGAACCACCTATCGATCGTCTACGATGATCCTGTTTCCGTTTGTTGCAGCCAGGATGCGTGGCGACGCTGATCGAAGAGAAAGAGGTAATTATGAACGGCCGAGCCGTTAATCTGCGATTTCGAACGCTGGCGCGCCATCGACCTCCGCGATTCCCCTGCCGCCGATCCTTCTCACATTCTCTTGCTACGTATAGAGCGCATTGTTCTCTTATATACGCAGCCACGAAAGATGAAAAGTATTTCGTAACGTGGAGCCGTTACAGTCACGGTACGTTAGAACAAAGTGGTTCTCTTTGTCAACAGGGCATCGCTTACGGACGAGCATTTCAAGTGCATGACAGGACGGCGCTACCGTATTTGGAGAATCGCGAGTGCACTCTAGGGGGATACGTGACAACCGTCTCGACGTTTTATAGCCGAGGTGGGGATAAGAGTGTCCCTGCGATCATTTACATCGCCACGAATCAGAACGAGCACTGGATGGGCGAGGCGCCGCTGCACAGTATCGCTAGCCAAATCTTCGAGTGCTCGGGCCCCAGTGGTCACAACGCCGAGTATCTGTTACGGTTCGTAGATAAAGGAGATCCCTGACAGACGGGAGCAAAGATGGCGGTATTATAACAGTTAGATTTTGCTCGCAGGCTAGCGGAATTCATGCATCGTTATCTCCCGGAAGCTCAGGACGAACATCTTTTCGCGCTGGAGCTGCTGGTGCGCTCGCGGATCAAACAAGAGAATATATGTCTGAGGACGTTGATGGGCGACCGCGACTTCGTCATTGACGTCGACGACGACGATGACGATGCGAACGTGGGTGACCACGACGACTTGAACGACGACGATGTTCCCAACAGTCGCAGGAAAAATACGTTCCAATTTATCATAAGAGTACCTGACAGGGCTTCCCGCCGCCTGAAAATCAAGTGACGCCGGTAACGTCGATGCTTGTCGGATATTTAGAAATTTGATAGAACGATTGAGGATCGACGAGGCTGGGGAAGCTTATAACTATAGTAGGAGAGATTATAGGGAATATTTTAATTGACATTCGCGAATATTTATATGTAAGTGTTCCTGTGGCCTGAGAACGGCGGAATAAATGATAGACAGCGCGTTCTCGGGCGATTAAGCTAGCGTACAAATTCTATTTTAAGAATTGCGAAGCGATATTCCGGCAGCTTATTATTGACTGAATTAAATGTATCTATGGGCATGGTGCTTTTATCTTGTAAAGTGCAGGACACTGTTCACGATAACATGTGTTGGAGTAGGACCGTGCCTTGAAACGAACCTGCCGAAAGTAATAGCACAAAAGCTTGTTCCTACGATTCCCTAGGCTGTAAGTTAACTGAGGATGTTAGAAAATTTTATACTCTGATGCGAGAAACATAATTTATGCGGAGTAAGTTATTTAAGTACACTGTTTTGTCTGCGACAACATTAAATCGATTGTAATTTTTATACTATGCGTCGCGTTGCATATTTCATGCTCCAGAACTTCAACTTCGTACCTAGTCTTGGCACCAGCCAGAGTGTCGCCTGAATACTATCGCGAGCAAAGCAGGTTCTTCCCACATTGTTTACGCCTGTCACCGCTACGCGTCGCTAGCATGCATGTAAACAAACAATTTTGGCATTGAAAACGACTGCGTAGTTATTTATAGATAGCTTAGGTTGCAAAAATATAGCCACAAACCAGGTATAGGATAGACCTATCACGCAATGTAATTTTGTGTTACACGCTCGGGGGGATCGCGAGCCCCTTTACCATTTTCGTGTCACGTGCTACGTTACCGGCGAAGTCTCGAAACAGATTGTAACGCTACGCGTGGTAGGAATTAGAATTCACCACGGGTAAAACTAGGCCATTCGAAACCCGTGATTTACAAATGATTCTATTAGAGTAACAATTTAAACATCGTTTTATAGGATCACAACGAAACAAGAGCACATACGCATTTTAACCTTGCTGTCCTACACGGGTTTACTTAACGCAAAACAAATTTATTTAACATAGAAATTTATATAAACAACAACATTATTTGAGGAAGTAACGTGGGATACCTCGCCAAGGACGTACAGGGTTCAAAACGATCGAAGAAATCGACGAAATGAAATAAATCATGCAAAATCACAATTATAGTATACAAGTACGCACACACCTTTCAGAGTAGTTACTGAGTTGGACGCTGTTCATGAGCAGATGCCACTACATTCAGACCTCAAATTATGGGTCGTTAATACAGTTTGGGTGGCGACGCGAACATCCATAAGGTGAAAGGTCTATCCTATACATCGTTTGCGGTTTTGTACCTCAGAAGATAAAGTAGAAATCTATACACCGCGCGAAGAACGCAAAAGATAAGTCAGTGTTTGATTTTATCGACCGTCGATAACAGTCGCAAGAATGCAAATCCCTTTTTTATCGCGTGCCAGTAGGTAAAGCAGTTACTCCGAGAAAATCCAAGAGCAAAGAACGAGAACTTCCTTTCCTCGCTACAGGAAGCCAATTCTGTAAACATACATGCTTTCCAAAAGTTACCCAAGGCAACTGAACGCCCATATTTACAAACAACTTACCTGCAGACCGATACAAGCATGCCCATGCAAATTAAATACAACTCCCCTGTAGAACATTGCCAAATGGCACAAATCCTTCGATACCATTGCTCTCGGAAACTAATACCGCCGCGACTCGGACCATGCTTCACAAAGACTCTGTCTACGAGCGAAGCGATTAAGAGGAGCGCCGCGTGCGATTAATCGCGCTCGTTCGCGAAAGCCCGCGGAAAAAGGAAAACAAGCTCGCGCCGGGGATTTTCATAATTTTCGGTGAAGATACGATGGAAAAGAGGTGCGCGGAATTCCTGGCTAAGCCGTGACGGAGATGTTCGTTATTATTTCAGCGAAACGAAGCGTGCACGGGTGCACGCTCGAGTTGGCTCCCGCGTGCGTGTTATTAACTTCTCGCGGGATTCCGGCGAATTTATCGCCGGCAGAATTCGTCGCCCCTTGTTCCGCGGTCTCTTTGTCCGGGGGAGCGCGATACGTAGCGCCGGGATTTTTGCTTGGTTCGATTCCCCGGCCGGCGGGCGACACGGCGCAGGGAACACAGGGAGAGGAAGAGGACTCGCCGGGCTCCTTACGGAACGTACGTAAACGAACGTTCGTCACGCATCGCGGCGATAAAGCCAGCCAGGTATCCCGAGGATAACGTTACTCCTCGGTGCATGTGTGCGTGCACACGTCCGCCGTGTATGTGTCGTCCTGTAATTCCATTAATACACCTCGCGGACAGGACGTTCGAAAAGGCAACCTGCGAGTCATTCTTTCGCGCGTACTTAGAGTCTGGGTGGCGTCTCGTAAAATCTCCAATCGTGGGTTGGAAGACAAGCGATAGTAGACGATGAAAAATATCGGAAGAAAGGAGGGCATCGTAGAGATTTTCTGAATTTTAAAATCTAACTTTCGTCAGAAACACTTTTCGGTGAAATTATCCGAAATGCTTAAGAAATCGTACAAGGGGGCCTCAAAGATCCTCGAAGTGGCTCAGGGCTTCTAGAGGTCTTAATTCGGCCCTGCACGCGACTATTCCATTAGAAGGAAAGGGTGCGCGAATAGATTTATCGATTTAGTTCCACTTCGCATAATTGCAGTCTACCTATCGCGAAATTGATTTGCAAGTCGATCGTTCCGTGCAGCGTCGAGATTACCACTGGCCGGCGTTGCGTAAGCGCGGATGGAATGATCGTCCGAGAAACGACCACGACGAAAATATATTTCCGCTCGCGGAGGTGGTTTCCACGGGCTTGCTTTCGTGCGGAAAAGTCGAATACGGTTATACTCCTCGTCACGGTTATTAAACGCGTATATCTTCCCCCTCTCCGCGCGACTCTGCCGTGCGCGACAGATATTAGCGGCCGAGCATCGATCTCGGCCATTGTGCGCCGCGCTTTTCCGCGCGAAATATTTCGAAAGTGCGCAGACCCCGGGCGTAACTCCTTGAAAAGTTTCCGGGAACTTCGCGCCGGATGAGAATGCCGGCCTGGGAGCCGTGCCCTCAAAGTTGCACGGCGCAAGTGTTACGTAAGATTCGAGTGACTTTAACATCGATGATATTCCCTCGGTCGTTCATGGCCGATGGATTTCCTGCGCGAGGAAATGCATAATGCCGCACGTTTTCCCGCGTTTTTTTCTGAAACCTCGCCAGCGAGAAAAAGGCGGGAAAAAGTGGCGAGACCGTGGGCCGATTTAACGGGCGTACAAGCGCGACGTGTTTTGCCGTCGCGCTGGCGATTTCCGTCACGTTATTGTGTCAAGTACTTCTGGGTAGAAAGAAAATATACCTCGCCGCGACTTATTCGTCCGAGCGCAATTCTCGATGCACAAACAGCGATTTTCGTAATGGACCAACGCGTAAGTAATATCTACGCACAGTGGCGCACTCGGGATTTAATATTTAATCGTGGGACATCCGAGCCGAACGGATAAAAATACTTTCAATGTAAATACAGTAAAATTCATTGGGCGATTATAAAAAATTATTTAGAGAATAGAATCGAGTTTTCCTTTTACAAAGCTCTTGAATCACCTCAGTCGTGGTTACATTAAGTCCTTTTTCCTTTTTCTTTGGGGCTGCCAGGTCTCTTGGATCTTCTTCTGGTTGCACCACTGGAAAGCAATCGAATTTTGAGAATTCTTTGATTACTAAAGCTACTCAATGTTTATCGCTAGTGACGTTTCTTCTTTCGATAGACGTCCAGGGAACATCTCAAACCCGTTAATTAAGGCATTAAGTGCGCATACTTTTTGCTCAGAGTTCCTTTCGTTCCCATTAACTCCTGGTGTCATATTAATTAACCGAAAAAGGTATACGTTACGGGGAGAGAATTACCAGGATGAATCAATTGCCCGTTGTCGAGCAGCCGTGCGAAATAAGAGGAGGAGGAAGATGTCCCTCGCAGGAAGAAAGCGCATAATCGATTAATGAAGACGGAAGGAAGGCACTCGCCACAGCAAAAATCCCACGAACGGGTGGTGAAAGCGGTTCCCTGGAACGGTCCGGGGCGCCGCGGACCACGGCTGCACGTCGATTATCCATAAGTAATTAAATTATGCTCACTCGGACGTTGCGCAATCCGCGAAAGAGCGAAACTGGAAATCAATTATTCATCGGTATTGTCGGGTCCCGGCTCTCGTTTTTTGCCAGCCGTGAGAGCCGGCAGTCGGTAGCCGGCGATAAGGCCAGCCTCTCCTTTTAGTCAGTCACTCAAGCCCGTTTTGCCCCGGCCAGCGATCCTTTTCTCCTCTGACACGCCGCGCTCGACCGCTGCAGGCCTCTTAATTACGCGGAATCACATCTAACGCGTACTCCAGGGCACAGAACTAGAATACGGTCAAGGGTACACGCTTAGCCGATCCGTGATACGATGTGTGGCGCGATTTCTGAAGGGACTCCCGACAGTTAATTAGAGGGAATATCATCACAGGGGGCACGGTGAGAACGTCCCATTGTTCGGGCCGGGTAACGCGTGAGCTTCGTCTAATTTCGCTAATGATTCGCTCAACGAGACTGCGGAGAGTGTGTGTGGTGGTTGGTTTTTCGTGGAGATTGTGGGTCAGTCCTCTATCCTTTGAACCCGAGTGAGGGAGTAGTATTCTTTTTTTTTTTCATTGTGAGTTTTCTTCTGAAATCGTCGATTGCGAAGGCGATGGTCTCGGGGCGAGATGTAACATTGATGCACAGGCTTCTGAAATTATAAAAGCAGAGGTTGAATTGTAGGAAAAAAGCGAACCTCGGGCGGTGGGACTCGAACCCAAGATCTGCGGGGGTCCTCTGCGTTACTGGGCAGGCGCGTTACCAATTCCCCCAAAGTCGACTCTCCAATATTACTCTCTCTTGAACTATACAAATACTTAAACTAACGGGGTGCCACCTGTGCGCCGTTCGCATCATAGGCCGTTCCCAAATGCCGACTAACCCACATTGAAAGATAACTAATCTTTCCTATTTTATATGATTAGTACAGTCCATTGGAATACATTACTGGCTACTAACTAAATTTCACAAAAAAAATATGGGTTAGTCCAGTTTTGCTCTGTGAATGCCTCATATATTTACACGGAAGCTTCGTGATCCTGGATAATTTAACGCAGCTACTTCATCATTCCCGTGCACGTAATCATTCCACCGGTGCCCTCCTGCATCAAGGAATCGTCCACTCTTCTTTAAAGAAGTTTCTCCAGCCTCGTCGCGTAATTTAGTGGCGGCAGGCCAGCAGATGCTGATCGAAGATCTTGCCATTATGTAGTTTCTCTTTGTTCCTGTGTAAGGAAAAAAAAAAAACTTTCACCCGCGGACGGTACCTGCTTCCTGCATGTCGCGTGTCTCCCGCGCGTCTCTTTTTCAGAACGGCCATCATCAGCGCGCGTGACGCGCGTTACAGTCTTGCCCGGGCTTAGGAAGCTTCTTCGAATGGCTCCCGGTGAAATTGAAAGTGCAGAGCGTTCTACTTGCTCCGCTATAATCGCTGGATCGAGGAAAAAGTCTGCGCAGCGGATTACCTCGGCGGGAGCGGAGAGATTCTTCTGCGATCGGTGATCGATTTAATCGAGGGGAGAGGAGAAGGTGGTGCCGTGGAAAATGTAACGCGCCTTGACACCGCGCAGGTGTGTATAGGAAATTGGATGAATGCGGCTGAAGCTGTCTCATTAGAGTCATTAAGCTCGCTCGTCGTTGGCCGCTCAGCCGCGTTATTGCGCCGCGTTAATTAAACGTATTCAGGGGATTTATTAGTTTTACTGGGTCGTCGCTTATGAATGCAGCCTGAGTGGATGCCCCCGGCTTGTGTAACAGCCACGCTTGCGAGCGAGAAGAGGAGACGGGAGACACGTCCGCTTGCAGCTTTTGTTAGAAATTCAGCACAAGCGTTGGTAATTTGGTTGGTATAGGAAGTACAAGGTTACTTTTTTAATTCTTAAGTTACTTTTCTATTTCTTCTCGAATATCGTTCCTTGACCCCCAAGTTCCTTTAACGGAAGTCTACGACCATTGAAATCGTGGGATCCCAAAAAACGCATTTATATTGTACTTCTAAATTTTATAATAATAAATATCTATGCATAGGGCTTCGCAAAATTTAAGATGATCTCTTCGGGGACCGTGAGCCTTTTAAAGAAATTTTATATCACTAAATATCTATGCACAGAACCCCACAAAATTTAAGATGTGCTTTTTGTGGATCGCGGGGCCTTTTAAAGAAATTTTATAACAATAACTATGTATGCACAGAGCTCCAAAAAATTTAAGATGATCTCTTTGTGGATCGTGAGCCTTTTAAAGAAATTTTATGACACTAAATATCTATGCACAGAACCCCACAAAATTTAAGATGTGCTTTTTGTGGATCGCGGGGCCTTTTAAAGAAACTTTATAACAATAAATATGTATTCATAGAGCTCCAAAAAATTCAAGATGATCTCTTCGTGGATCGTGAGCCTTTCAAATAAATTTTATAAAATTAAATATCTATGCACAAAACCCCGCAAAATTTAAGATCAGCTTTTTATGGACCGTGGGGCCTTGTAAAGAAATTTTATAACAATAAATATCTATGCATAGAGTAGCGCAAAATTAACGATGAGCTTTTCTATCCCAATTCGCGAATAGACTCCCGAGACTTGTCAGACCCACCCCCGAGCTCGACAAAAAAATTCAAATACTCTCGTATCACTCGCAAGACATCGAGCCCGTTAACAGTAAATGTAAGATTACGGGATCGGAGGATAAGGGATAATTCATAGGAAACTACGGCGTCAGCGTGGTTATCGCGGCGACACCGTGCACCTCGTCCATCATTTAACCGCGCCATTACGCGGCGGTGCATCAATTAACTGCACTCGGTTGCATACACACCGTGGCTCCAGAGATGCGAAGTGGATGCGCGCAGATCACGATGATGACGATGATGGTGGGATAGAGAGAGAGAGAGAGAGAGAGAGAGAGAGAAAGGTTTGTGTGCCGGGGCAAACGAAGCCTGTGGGCACCACGATCGCGCTCGCGCGCATTCGTCGTCGTGTGTCGGCTATTGAAATATCCGCGGTTAAAGGCGGTTCGCATGATGCACCTACGCGAGCCGCGAGTTTCGTCCGCGACGCTCGCTCCGAGGAGTGAATAAATTGCACGATTTATCTTGTTTTAGCCCGCGATAGGCTCGAGGATAACGATTCCATTGTGCATTTTAACGGCGGCGCACGGTAAAAGTTTATACACGGTGGTCCAGTGGAAACGAGGCTTGTTAGTCTTCGTAGAGTGGGAAGCGGAGGAATCCGGGGGGAACGTAGGTGAGAAGCGCCTTCGGGATATCCAATCAGACGGTTCTGTGGATACCTGATCGTTTCGGAATCTCCATCTCTGACCACCGTAGGTAGATGTATTCGACTCTGTACTTCTGGCGCACCTGGTATACGAGCATTGGCATATATTAGCGTAACACGGGCACAGTTTCAGGTACCGCGAGGAACAAAATCATTATTCCATTTGTCCGTGCTGCCGAGTTACTGGCGTCTCAGCGTTGCGCCAAGTATCCTCTAGTCTTCGAAGGGTAATGGACACGATTCGTACGCTGCGGGAGAGCGCGCTTAATAGAATCAGCTTCTCTCTGTCTAGAAAACAGCGTAGAAGTATATTATTCAATTAAATATTCGGGGGTGGAGTAGCCTCAGAAGTATAGATTTTCCGATAATAATTTTTTTATTCGCCTAAGATCCGTCCAAGAATCCTCTGTTAAACTTAAACACGCAGCGAAGGGTTAAATAGGACATTCTGTTCTAAACCCCCTTACTTCAAATCCACTGTGCTATTGCGCGGATCTGGATGAAGAGAATCTAGGCGCGAGGCACGGGAAACATTTCCCTCGCTGGATCATAAATCCGTGTTGCGTTTCCGCTTCCGTCGAGGCGCGCGTGAGAGTGCATGGATAAAGTGCGATTAACGTGGCTTACTCCCCGCATTCGTATCGGTTACTATGGACCGATCGCAGGACCCGTTCGATTTCCCGTAGGAGAAGAATCGCCGCACAGTCGCGCGTATCCTCGGAGGATCCTCCGGGAAGCCAGCCCCTCGCGTGGAGGCGCTTAATAAAACGTGTCCCTTAAATTAATCTCGCTGATTATGCGAGCGCGCTTTACTGCCGCCCGGCCGGCCGGTAACGAATGCTCTCGCCTCCCCCGAGCTGCGGCGATACTAGCAGTCGAATTATTTTATCGCTCCCAGTGATATTCAGCGGAAGGACTCTGCGGAGTCAACGACCCGCGTAATCCTCGGAATAATCGCCGTGATTTTTCCGCGTCCGTTTCTGCGATTCGTGTGCTGCACTCGGTGGCACCATTGATCGGCGAACACACCGGCTAACGGGCGCTGGAACTGCTGAAAGGTTAGTCATATCCATGCACCGGGTGACTCTGCGAACGGTGTGTTGCTATACATTGTTGCGAAGGGGGAGCGGGAGAACGGTTCGTTTCATGAATATGGATAAGGGAACAGTTTTATTCAAGGATGTGTATTTTCGATGTGGGGTGCTTGGAGAGGGAATTCGGCGGTGGGGATCGTCCTTAAATTACGTTACGCGAGGGAGTCAGGCAGCGTCTTAAGGGCGATTGCGCCTTGTTGGGTTGAGAGAATAGATAATTCCTTGCGAATTTTTTGTACAAAAACGGCTCGGCTAATTAATTTGAGGCTTGGCAGACTGTTCTATTGTATCTTGAACTACTGTTCTGAATTTTTGTGTGACAGTGAAAAAGAAAATATGGCAGATACAGAGAGAGCGTTGAAAAGTACTGTAAGGATTATCCGAACACACAAAAAGGAAAAGAGATTCTTAAACTATATGAATGTGGCTGTGGGTGGTAGTAGATGCATTAAGAAAAATAAAAAAAAGTGTTAAAATGGCAGCCTTTTGAAGAGGATGAAGCGCCCTGATTTGAGTCTGAGAAAGGTTTTGCCTTCTTTAACTTCTTTAAATAAAAAGGAACGGTAGCAGGTACTGTAATAAATCTACTACCACCCGTAGTCACATTCATATAGTTAAAGAATCTCTTTTCCTTTCTGTGTTTCGGATAATCCTTGCAGTACTTTTCGTCAACGCCAGGGCCACCCGATTATTTTTCAACGCTCTCTCTGTATCTGCCATGTCTTCTTTTTCACTGTCGCACAAAAAATCAGAACAATAGTTCAAGATACAATAGAACAGCCTGCCAAACCTCGAATTAATTTGTCGAACCCTTCTTGTACAAAAAATTCACAAAAAAATTACTTATTTTTCGGCCCAACAAGGCGCAATTCTCCCTTAAGAGTACTACTTCTGTTGCAATTAATTACAAAGTAACAAATTGAAACTGAGACCTGTTCTTTGGCGCGAAGTTTATTAACATAATAAGCTCTAGAAAACTGGTTTGCTTAGTCAAAAATATGCATTATATGTATGACGCTACAGAGGGATCATTAAAGAGGCTTTTTAAAAACAGTTTCTTTTGTTCAGCCTCAAAAACGATACTTCATCGCACACACGAAAGCGCGTAATCAAATGAACTGTATAAACCTTCAAAAGAATTTTAATAACTGAAAAAATGCAATGCAAAGAATATTACTTAAGGAAGGGGGAAGGTTGTTGGAATATAAAAGCTTACGAATTATTATACCGAGGGAGGGAGGGTATAAGAAATCGCCAAAATTACATTTAGCAAACAAAAAACACGTTTGTTTCGCCAAGACTATAAAGAGGCTTTTTAAATAAAGTTCCTTTCGTCGAATGCCCCCACTTTAATTTCATTCGCAGATATAGTTACGCATAGGTTCGCAGATTCATTGAAATTCTATCGTCGCGTGTGTCCCCCGCGTATCCTATTGCAGTCTAAAGAAGGGAAAACGTTTCCCAGCGGATACACACAGCGGCTCGATCTGAGATGAAAAAGCGCCGCGTGTTTCACCTATCGAGAAACCGTGTCGATATAATTGGGCATGGAGATCGATAACGCTCGGCACCGCGGGAACATCGGCGGAAAGAAACGAGAGCGAGACCCGATTTCGAATGGTTCCGCGGTACGAGCAGCGTGGCAGAGGACCGATCGATAGATCGATCATCCGCGGGCGCGAGCGCTCGCTGGCTCGCGTATGTGCCCGTTAATAACGAGGAAGAACGTGCCTCACGAGGTTCACATAAATTTACGGGGTAGCAACCTACTTATCACCTGCTACGTTCGTGAAACGCTATCCCTTTAATATCGTTTTACACGCTACGTAATTATCAGAGTAGATCGCGAGCGGCCCGATAAAGAAACAATAAATTCTACGGGGACGTGCAGGGCGATCGGGCTCGCCTCGCCCCGAGATCGCGACGGGCAATATTTTCGCGAATGCTCGGTGCGCTTTAACGACAGTCTATTGACTCTCGCGATACGGTTTCCAATATTTACGTCCCCGATAACCATTTCTACTCTCTGCTCATCGCGAACACGAATTCGAATTTTTTTTTCACAGCGATCTACTATTCGTGGTAATTATTGGAAATCGTTCTCGTTGCCATTAGGCGAGGCTGCGGTGGAGATAACTTCGCTAACTCGGATGGTATACTCGGGACAAATGACGGAGCATGGACCTCCGCAGCCTGGAGGATAGGAAGACTCGAGGTGTCAGCTGCGAAGGCTGCATGGGAAGATATGTAGAAGTTACGGTTTCGAGAGATGACCACGGCTACAAGCGTGGAATGAATATTCTCCCTTAACTCGGCGGGAGGCGCTACTGGGTAAAATTTACCACGGAGGCGCTAGTTGCGAAAATATGAGGACTGTTTCAGTTTTTGTTAGAATTTTTTAAAGAACTTTAATATGGATTATAAGGTATTTCATAAATTTTCTTTGATTCTTAAAACACTGTACTTTAACGTAAAACTTACAAAGTTAAAAAATATATTCTGAAACCGTGATTTTTTACGTTTCAATTTTGGGTATTTTTCACCCGGTAGCGACAACCTGTGTTGCAATATGGGGTGCGCCGGGTTAAGTGATTATGTTACCCGGGAATATTTTAAATGAATTTCCATTTTTCCATATCTGAATGCGCGTAATTATCATTGTGGTATTACGCACATTTATTACGTCACAAAAATTTGTAAATATATTATATTGTTAAAGAATAAATTAAGAAAGCTGATCTTAGCCCCTCTGCCCAAACAGCCCCACCCTACATTTCCAAACTATTTCCCAAGCTTCGCCGCGAGTAGAATATTCTTTCGCGAAATTTGAAAGCCATCCCTCGCCTCCCGCAAATTCTCGCAAACCTCAGCATTAAAGCTACTAAAAGGAAGGATGCACAGGACCTTGAAATATTCAATTACGCATTAATTACGTTTATCCTTACGCGTGGATCCCTACAAAAGTCCAGCATCGGTTCTAAACAGCCGTAAAATTCCAGGCATACCTATCTGGTAGCGTCAGAAACTTTTCTGCATTTCCGCGGGCACTATCGAGATAAAGTATAAAACCCTACAGTGACTGAATCACTCCCAGGTAATTTCATACCCTCTTAAATGAACGGAGACTCATGGAAACCTCGCCATCTTAAATATAAACGATACCATCGAAACATCAATTTAATTAAGCTAATTACAGAAAACACACCTAAGAAATTACAATACTATAAAATACCAATTTCCTTCGTGCTCCCTCAAAAAAAAAATCCCACGTCCACGTAGAAGCGCCTCGCGGTAAATCGACGACAAGTAAACGGTCCCGTGGCGTTGCGAGTCGAGTTCCCTTGGAAGTCACGTTGGATCATAGAGCGCTAATGGTAACGTTCGGCCAGCTCCGTCGAACGATTCGCAAAGGAGCCGAGGGGGCAGTAGAAATTTGCAATTAAAACAGCCAGGGGGGGACTCGTTTCCCTGGCCAGAAGGGAGAACCGTTCGCCGTCGGATGCATTCCGATAGGAGGAAGCTGGACGTCGCGTGAAAGTTGTTCGCCTCTCCTCCTGGCGGCGACGACTCCTCTTCCTCTTCAGCGAGCCTTGGCCAGCGGGATGAAAGCACCGCTGGCTCCTTAGAGTCGCGATTTGCCAATAGTCAGCCGACTACCAGAGACTAGTAGACTCGCCGAGGAGCTTCGAGTGACCTCTGGCTGACCCGTGACCACGTCATCCTTGTCCTAGCCCAGTCACGTGAGCTGTACCTTATCCCATGGCTGCCCGGACACGCGGAAATGCGCGAACTTCAGCTATGCCACCTATAGAATCATTTTTACAATCCTCGCGCTGGATCCCGACTCCGGCGTCAGCCATCTGGCGGGGTTTCCGGGCTTGTCCAAGGTCCGGGGGACAGGGTCGAGAATTCTGGATGATGGTCGGCGGTTGGACAGAAGCGGGGTGCGCGTATAGCGGTCGGTAATCGCCGAGTCGATGGGAAAACGGTGGAAGGACCGCCGAAGGGACTTGCGCGGTGATTTATTAGAACCTTGACCTAGGACGTGGAGGATTCGACGGAGCCTTGGGCGACCTCTTCCGACGAGCTATTACAGTCCCAGCGCGTTGCTCCCGCTTCCGGCGTTTAAACTGAGACCGAGGATGGACCGAGCGCGGCATAAAAGCCGAGAGAAAATAAAAACACCTCTGGGCCAGCTCACGCATCGACGATTATTACATTAGAAGCGGCTGGCCGTCTCTGTTCCTGATCCCGACTGCTGTTCCCCCGTTTTGCATCACGACAGGCCTGATACCGAGAATCTCGAATACACTCCGCCCTCCAGGGACCGAGTTCCATTTAAACCCAGTTGGAAGAAACTACACGGAGCATGTGTGACGCTATAGAAATTAATTTCTCAATTAAAGCGAGGCTCGCAATAACGTGTGCTCGACCTTCGATTAACCCTGCCTCGCGTGTCCCCCTCGTTTCCTACGCGGCGGGGCTCGCGAAAACGAGCAACGGATTAGGATAGGTGGGAGGCGAGCTGAGCGCGAGGCACGGCGAAAATCGGATGCAAAACGGCAGCGAGCCAGTTTCGAGAACGGCGGGGCAAAAAGGGCTGGTAATTTCGCCTTAATCGGCGCATTCACGAAGATTAGGTATATGGTTGCGGGATCGTGCACCCGCGGCCCAATGATTAGCCTAATGGGAAATCCGGGTCTGCTCTCTCCGTGGGCTTAGGGGTCACGAAGTCAGTCAGGTGAGTTCTTCTGTTTCGAGCTGGCCAACCCACCGGGATTACTTTGTCCCAGGGGGGCCGGGGGCCTTTACGTCAGCGTCTAGGGGACCGTTCGATGTGACGTTTATGTGCCATTGTGACGGTCGGGATACATTAACCCCACGGTACTGGCATCAATCCCGCGGCAGCGGCTTGAATCTTGATCGTGGAAAGCTGATCCCCGCGGATCCTTACATTGTAAGCGGGTTTCGCGTGGCTTCTTCCTTCGGCCAGCAGCTATTACGAGCGAATGTTTCGCCAGCCTTTGAACCTCCAAACCCGCGGCCCATCGATTTCCCTTAATCATACCTCGCCTTGCTAAACCTCTCTCCTGTCCCGCGGACCTTGCCGTCGCTCTGAAAAACGGGGCCGCCGTTTTTCTCTGTAGATAATTTGTATCCGTCGTTCTTTGTACCTGCGCTTTCAGCTTCCTTTTCCCTCTTTGTCCTTCTGTCCCGCCGCGCTCACCGCCGGCATTAGACCCCCACCGCCATTCATCCTCTTTTTACTATTCCCCCGACTTATCTGCTTGTCTACATACATCAGTCCTTTTGTCGCGCCCGCCGCCGGATCCCCTTGTTCCACTTATTTCCTGTGTTTCCCTCATTTTCATCTTCCTTTTGTCTCTCTTCCGCCAAGCCCGCCGCGTGACGAGAAACGCAAAGCTGGAAGGGTTGGCTGCGGGAACACACACGTCGAGCCACGCTTTCCTTGGACGTTTTCCTCTCGGTCGGCTATGTTGAAATAAATTAGCAGGGTCGCTATAAAGGTGGTTCTTACGCTTGCAATATTGTATCAGCTGGGTTATATCTTGTTGATAATAATAAAGGCTCAGCCAAACCAAGCGGCAGTTAACTATTACGGTTTGCTCGGACCAACGCGATAGATTTTCGCTGCGCTACGTATGGTAAACTAAATAACTAAATAAATAACTAGATAGTAAACTGTCGCGATTTCATCGCGGATATTTCATTAGTACAAGCTTAATGTTAATAATTTGTACTTTGTAACTTTGAACTTTGTGTTACTAACCTAAACTCATTTTCTTCTGAAAATGTGTTTTTAAAGGAACTTTGTTTACATGAACAGTCTGGCATATTATAAATAAAACAAATACATACACAATTTTTAATAAAATACGTGCTTATAATATCTAAATAAATTTAGATATCACTCGCGCATCTTTTCTTTGCAGCTCAGTTTACCCCGGTCACTTTGCCCCGAATGTGTACTCAGTGGAAAATTAATTATTTAATAATGTTAGGATTAATGTTTTCTCAAACGCGTGTACATGTATGTTTATAAGCTTGTCATAAACACGCAGAAAAAAATGGAGTTAAAATAACACATTTAAGACTCATTTATCCAAAAAGCTAAATTGAAAGAAAAAACCAATTGGAAGTCTCTAAAACTTCATTTTTAATTGTTTAAATGAATTTCCATTTTTCCATACCTGAATGTGCATAATTATCATTGTCGTATTACATACATTTATTACGTCACCAAAATTTCTAAATATATTCTATTGTTAAAGAATAAATTAAGGAAGCTCATTTTACCCCGGGGTTCACTTTGCCCCGGTCTCCCCTACTCTAAAAATACAACTACTTAATCCTACTTAAATCTAATTACGCTAAAAACCCTAAGCCTACTCACACCTACTTAAATCTAAATACGCTAACGGATTAAAACTAAAATTCTTGAAACGAACACCCCCATACAAGTATCCACGAGCTGCAAGCGTAACTTGCAAGTTCGATGGCCCGTTACGAAAAGAATTTCACGAAGCACTTTTCATGCGCCCTATAGCGGCTGCAGGAACGTCGAGGACAATTCGCTAATTAGCTAGGTTCTGCGGGCGACGGGCTCTAGGTTACGAACACTGTGGGAGCATACGGGGAACGACGATTTTCTCTAGGAATAGAATTGCAGAAAACAGTGCCACGTCGGTCTGCAGGCATTTTTGTAATCGATTCCATTACGACCGTTATTAACGCCGAAGGACGTGCCTTTACGCATCGACGGCCGCAGCAGCGAGGCGTCGGTGAATAGATTCGACGGCCGGCGCATTAAGGGGAACTGTCGATTGTCCCTGAATGATCAGCCGAGAAGATCGGATCTCGAGGAAATCCCATGAAGCGTAATCGCACGTAGTTACAGCGCGAGCTGCCGCCAGGATTTTTACGTCGCACGGTGATTGTACGCCGTTCGACGATCGACTGGATGCGTTCTCTTTATGGTACGAACGCGCGTTTGCTGCGGGACGACGATTGGCATTCGCGAGGCCGCGAATGCTCGTTGCAGCAAGATATTACACATACCTCCGAATCCCAAATGCATAAGTCTCCGCTCCTTCAGCCAGCGATCGCTAATTAGCGTCGTCCCAGAGAGAAGGAAACACAGCGAGCTAACAACCGACAGAATGGACCACAATCCACGGTAATAAAGTATAAGCGCGGTAAAAATATTCAGAACGCGAGGATTACTTATCAAACGCGTTGAAATATGCGGGAGTAAGGTATCGAGGGAATAGTAAACGCTGGAAAGCAGCTGCGGTCGCTTTGGAGGTGACCACGATTAGAGTAATTATCCTGATCGCGGCTGCGGTCGCGAATACGGTTGCGGTAACGATCGCCGTCGCGGTTTAGCCTCGCCATTACCGTTAGCCCCCGGATTCTGTCGTATCTGGCGTTATCGCGACAGACAGCTCGCTCCTATGCGCTTCGTTACAACCAGAGACGACGGCGCCCGCGGTACCTTCCCCGAATTCCAGGGAACAAAAGGCTCCTCTCGGTGGCCGGGTTTATCCGAGTCCTCATCTTCGCCTGGAAGCGTAGGATACGTAGGACGCTAGATGCACGATGCATCCGTTGCAAAATTGTCGAACCGTTGCCCGGGACGTTTCTGGGGGGATCTGATTACATAAACAAAACGGAACCTACGGCACGCGTTACGTAAAGGTTCGCCTTCGCGGCTGTGGGATCCGCGACGGCGGTGACGAGCCAGATGACGACGACGACGACGATATGGAAGGTGAGGCTTTCCTCTATAACAGGATTAATTCGTAGGAGCCGATGAATGCCGGCGCTGCGTCGGTGTCTTTCTTCTCGTTTTACAAGGTGGGCGAGCGCATGCAACGCAACGGAGTCGTAATTCCGCCTCATCGGCGGCAGTTTTACGTGCCTCCGGTGAGCTGCGCGTAGCAGACGCCTGGCCAGCGCTGGGGTAAATAGATTTTTCGAACAGATAAATAGAAATAAATATATTTATTTGTTCGAGTCAGACAGGATTTAAGAAGCAAAGTTTTCTTTGAAGTAGTAGTTACATAATGAAATAGTGTTTCAAATATGTATATTTTTTAATACTAATTCATACAAATGCTATTGAGAAATGAGTATTTCATTGAAATATAAGAAAATGGTGTTTTAAATAACAATAGTTTAGAGAATAAAGTGCAGCATATTTGGAATACTGTTGGTAATTTGGAATACCGAAGTATCTAATAAAATACTAACGCTATTTAATTTGTAACACCGTAGATAATAGGGGCTAATGACCTGGTAACTAATGAGATTTCTGGATGAACCGCCGTTTCGATATTTTCGACTTAGAAGGGGAGGACACCATGTGGTAGACACTGAATTTGGTGAGCCTTGGCACGATGGATTTATGTCGAAAATAATATTTACATGGAAATTATTAAAAATTGCATAGTGGTCGTGGGGTTTTAATGGGTAAAAATCCCACACTGCCATGGTGCCCCCGGGGGATTCCCCTCTGAAGGAGTCGGGGTGCTTTTGATGATTTCGCTAAGTTAAAAAAAATATTTATAAAAAAATTAATTTATAAATTTTTTTTAACGTGGAAACATCTTGAAAAGGCACCTCGACGCCTCCAGAAGGGAGTCTCCCGCGCGCGCCAGGGTAGTGATAGATAGATCGCAGAATAAAGTCGAGAATCGCGAAAATTCCCGAAATCAGCAATTTTCGACCTTATTCTGCGATCTTTAAACGTTTGTAGCTCGGAGCAACGTTAACCGATTTCGATGAAATTTTAGGCACGTATACAACTTGCTGCGATCTACAAATGTTTTTTTTTTAATTTTCATTACAAGCTCACAAAAAAAAGTTTAAAAATCGACCTTTACTATTCCTTTCGCTATTCCAACCAAATTGTTTTTCAAAACGACCAAATACGTCATTTAGCAAACTAATCCTTCTAGCTTCTCAAAAAAACCTCAAGTCGTTTGGGCCAATTCTAAAAAAGTTATGCGATTTTAAAAAGTGTCCGAATATTAATGCGAGTCACTGTACCTGCGTTCAGAAATACTTGCAAGATACATTCTCCCGAATATGTGTAATTTTAAAAAGGTAGCGAGCGACGTTTAACAGAGTTGTTTGGTTTCGAAATTTCTACCTGCTATTTTCGTCCCCCTATTTCCTATTTGCGAATCTGAATATAAATAATAAACAGTATTCACTCACGATTTAAGCATTAAATGAAATAATATTTTCAAATAGTATTTGCTTATGGAAATATTTCAGTCTGCAGTATTCCGTCTGAAACTATTCGAAATTTTCCCCAGCCCTGCGCCCGGCCACGTTCGCGATACGCAGCCTGTACTTTTGCCCGTTCGACGTTATCGAAGGCGCACCGGCGAGAAGTGACTTCGCCGGCTGGCTAACGGAAACATCCCCGGGGACTTTGATCGATGGCTGGCGGCAGATCCAGACAACTGGCGTTAATTATCAAAACGTGATGGTCGACGCAACGAGGAGCACTCGGTGCATACGCACGGTGTTTCATTGCGGAATTCCTTGGGGATGATCTACCAGTGTAAATTCGGGGTAAGTGGAAGGTACCGGAACTTAGCAGGGCTCGCAAGGGACAGCGGAGGGAGCAGGTTGGCTGCTGCTCGGTTTTCAGGTAGGCCGGCCGCGGAAATCAAACGGAATTCCACTTGCATTGCGTTACGCCGCATTCCCCGTGATCGGAGGCTCCTTGTACTTTCTAATTACGCGTTGGTTTCCCATTCGTCGTCGCGAAGGTGCCTCGTAACGGACGAGCCGTCGCGATAACACGGGCCGATGGTTTTTTTCGTAACAGAAGCCGCCCGATTACGTCGGAATGGCAATTTCTCCCCGCGAGTTCGCCGGCCACGGTCGGGCCGGGAGGATCACGGGCTTCTACCGAGAACCGTGAATCACTGAATGCACCGCGGCAGTCGATGATGTATTAATACTATTAATGCGCCTTGATTGACTGGTGAGTCAAGTCGCCGGGCGTGTGGGATCCGCGCGACCTCGTGCTTTCATTCGAATCGAAGGATTTTTCGGAATTCTGGATGATGCGATTTATCGGCGCGGCTTCGATCGAGGGCGGGGTGACTCTGGCAATTAGATTAAGATTGAAAATTGGAAGGCTGGACGCGTGCGTTTGCCGGTAGGAAGGTAGAAGTTCAGAGATTTGTAAGTTGAAAGCCAGAAGCTAGGTTTCCCTATCGTCCGACTACAGGCACTCGGCCGCTAATAATAATGGAACGTCGGACGAAACGGGACAAGACGGAATTATTTTTAATCCCCATCGATCGGCCGGGCAACCGAGCGGAATTAAAGACGTCGATGACTCCTGGCTTAGCCTGTGAAAATCATTCACCGGCAACCGCTCTGATATCATCCTCAAAGTAAGGACTATTAATACCGGCAAAGAGAGCCGCTGGAAATATTCAAGCCGCGCATTCGAAGGGAGATAGGTTCGCGGTGCATCTAAGTGCACACGGTCGCGCATGCATTCGCACAGACCCGTCAGCGGCGGCGAGTGTTTGCGCGGGCGCGGAGATGAGAGAAGAGAGGAAAGGATGGAAGAAGATCCGTGCCACTCGGTCATTGGTGAACGTACCGTGCCGTACCGTGCCGTACCTTGTTGCATCGTATCCCTTTGCATCGCTGCATCGCTGCATCCAGACGAGAGGATCCTCTCCTCTCTTCATCTTCGCTCCCCTTTACGTGGCAACGCACGTCGCCCGCTGAATAAATTGCATTCGTCATTGTCGTCGACGCTGCGAACTCCCATCGGAATAAGCGTCTCTCTTAAAATTCCGCGGAGAATACTCAACCTTAAATTACCGTCGCCTTAAACAGGCGACTCTCCTGCAACATTGTGTCCACCTCTTTGCGAACCTCTCGTGCAACGTTTCTCTTCGGTTCTCGCCCTCGATTGCGGATATAATAAATGACTTCTCCGAGTAAATAGTCGTCGAGTTTCTTACCTTCGTTTGCAGGTACGTATAATAATGGAAGAGTCAGAACTCAAATTCAACGCCACGGGTGGCGAACCTTTTTTATCCGCGCGTGTGAAAAATGTATAAATAATATTTAGCGGAATGCAGACGTACCAGGCAGTTTTTAACAGGGGGCAAATGAATAGAAAATTAATCACTGCAGAATTGTTTTGAGATAAGATTAAAAATTAACGTGGAATTTCGTAAGAATGAACTCGTAACTTTACGTATCTCTACGAGTATGAGAGATTAACGGGAACAAGTCGCGTTGGCGAGAAATAAAACGCTGCGAGTGCTTAATGCCATTTTTAGATTAATGTATAAATGTTAACGATATCGCCTGTAAAACATTGACGGGCGGAAAAATTTTCGTACGTGACACTCCTGTTCTGCGTATACTATAGTATTAGGTACCAGTGCTAGAGTAACCCAACCAGTGAATGACCGAATTGCTGAATCTATGGACCTTTGAGATTAATACTTGACTATATTTATGTATAACAACAAAACAACTGTTGAAATTGCATTTAAATTTATTTTCCTTGAAATTTCTATAAAAACAATTACTTATTCTTATCGTAATTTAAAAAAAAAACGATTATAAAATGCAAAACGTGTAGAAGCCCAGTAAATGACCGCGTACTTTTAATAAGAATTGCACTTATTAATGTTCGCTTAATACGCGTGACTAAAAATATAGGATATTAAAATTGCAACTGCGCTCGATTTATAAACATATTATAATATTTAAATTTATAATTGACATTTCTTTGCCTAATGGTATTTTGTCAATTACTGGTTGGTTTACCCTGCGTAGAAGACTTTCCGATCGAAAGAAATCTGTTTTTAATTTCGGCACTTACAGTGCTTTTTCTACAAGGGGTCTTCAATTACGTTTCTTCTGTTCCTCGATTATCTATCTCTGTTTCCCTGCCTATCAGCCGTTCCCCGATAGGCAACGGTAGAGGAGAGTCATCGTTCGGTTCCACTTAATTGGAATCGTGTTCGAGGATAGCGTTAGAATAACAGTTGGAAAATGTGCAGGCACAGGCTGCATAGAGCCTCCGCCGCCGTGGCAAGACTGAACCCAAACTCGAGCCCGCATTAGAGCCTGTTCAGTACCGGTAAGGTCAAAGGATATCACCTGCATGCCCCGCGTACACGCATCCCCTCCGCGCAAAAATCCACGAGCATCCGCTATACTTGACCCCGTACAGTAATCCCCCGTGACAGTGTTCCGCGGCGCGCAAACAAAAAAACCCCACGCTAAAGACAATCTAAATTATACACCGGGATGCATTGCACTCGGCGGCAGCGCGCACGGCAACGCGAACTCCGGGGCCATAAATTACGTTCACCAGCTCGTAAACAATTTCCATCGGTCGAATCTATTAGATTAGATTATCGGAAGATCCCGTGGGGATCGATAATAGAAAGCAATTCGACCTGAGCATCGCCTGGCCACGTAATTTCTATATCTCCCTCCACTCTCTTTATCCTCTTCATCCGCCGATCCCCACAGACTCAGATCTACCAGGGCATCTGCGAATCTGCCGCGGAAATTGTCTGAATTTGGCGAAGATTGTTTTACTATTATTTGTAGCAAGTAGGGGAGACCGGGGCCAGTTGATTATGTTTTGGCATATTTGTTATTAAGTAATTAATTCGAATAAGAAATGAAAAAAATTGAAACAGAATAACGTATCAACTAGCCCCGCAGTGGGGTAAATTGATATATTTTACCTTCGCCCAAATAACAATTTTTCATTCATTTTGTACGTATTTACTAAAGTTTTCGCTTACTGTATATTAAAGAGGAAGGACCAAAGTATATTTTGGCATATTTGTTATTTAGTAATTAATTCGAATAAGAAATGAAAAAAATTGAAACAGAATAACATATTAACTAGCCCCGCAGTGGGGTAAATTGATATATTTTACCTTCGTTCAAATAACTTTTTTTCATTCATTCTGTACGTATTTACTAAAGTTTTCGTTTACTATATATTAAAGAGGAAGGACCAAAGTATATTTTGGCATATTTGTTATTAAGTAATTAATTCGAAAAAAGACTAAAAAAAATTGAAACAGAATAACGTATCAACTAGCCCCGCAGTGGGTTAAATTGATATATTTTACCTTCGTCCGAATAACATTTTTTCACTCATTTTGCATGTATCCTCTCAACTTTTCATTTACAATATATTAAAGAGGAAGGATGAAAGTATATTTCAGCATATTTGTTATCAAGTAATTAATTCAAACACCAACGAAAAACATTGAAAACTGAAAAACGTATCACCCAGCCCCGGTCTCCCCTACCTAATTGTACTCGGGCGCTACGGAAACTTTGAATTTCCATCTACTTGTCAGTCCCCACCTTCGATCAAGCCGCATCATCCAGAGAATTCCTGAAAACCCTTCGCTCCTAATACAAAGCCCAGAGACATGCAGCTTCCACTTTCCATCCTCCCACAACTAATTTCCCAAACGCCCCCCGTTTAGATTCCAAAATTCACAAGTTGCAGAGCTTCGGTGTCCTGTACTATCGAGGAAGATCCGCGGTGTGTACCCAGTAAACGAGTTTCCAGGAGAAGACGAGAGAGCCCGCGCCCGCGAGTATCGCGCGTAACGCCGCGGCGTTTGCCGCGCGGCAAAAATCGAATCGAAATTCTGGTTTCCAGGTACCGGTGGGGTCAAAGGATATCAACCGCGTGCGCGCACATCCTGTCGACGAAAAGAACGCGGCGCGGGGTCTCGGTGAGTTGACCCCTGCCGGTAGTATCCTATCTTCCCCTCCCCGCTCGCCCTCCGCCCCGGCCGGCCAGTCTCTCTATCTCCCTTCGCCCATCGAAGCGTACCCGTACGTACGCTTAGAATCTAGGTAAAGCCGTCCGCGGCGCCGGTAGACCGTTAAGGTTCGATCACTTAAACGTACGACACGAAAGGGGAGGGCATGCGGCTCGCTGGAGAAGGTGTAGGAGGCGCGGGGCTCTCTTGCATGCCTGCGTGCGAAGGTGTGTAGAAACCGGGGAGCTCCAAATGTCAGAAAGAATCGAGCGGAATGGGGAGCGGGCGAGCGAGCGAGCGGAGGGAGAATAGGATCGTCCTGGACGCGAAGGAATCGTTAACGTTGCCGGAACTGGCCGGCGGGCTTCGACACTTGTTCCATCAGCGATACTGATCATTCAACCAACGTGACTGGAGTCTAATGACGATGGGAATCATTTTGTTCTTGGTTCAGGGATTGTGATTGATTTGGAGGAGAAGGGCCGTAAGCTGGGAGGAATATTGGCAGCTGATTGACACGTATTAAAGGAGTAAGAAGATACAAATTTTCCGCATTCTGATAGTTGTAGTGCAATCAGAAAGGGTGCAATGTTGTGATAGGGTACTTAGAGTGAAAATGTTAATTTTTATATTCTATAGCGAAATGTCCCCAAAACATGTTAATGTTTCCTCAGTTTATGGTAATGTGGTTTCGATAAGGGGTTGTTCTTAAATTATGTAAGACCTTGGGGGGAGGGAGTCGCGAATTTCTTACGTTTTCTTACAAGGGGGAGTCGGGTAACGTCTTACGTAATATATTTAACCTAATTTTCAATAAATACAAATTCTAACATTAATGTTCCAGAAAACTTGTTTTAATTTAAATTTCCCGTAAGCGAGTTAAATGAATTATATAAACCTTTAAAAGAATTTTAATAACTTAAAAAATTCGATGTAAAAAATATTACGTAAGAAGGGGGTTTCGATATGAAATCTTACGAATTCTTATACTGGGGGAGGGAGGGGGTAAGAAATCGCTAAACTTATATTTACGTAATTTAAGGACGGCCCCTATTTTAAGGGGTCATTTCGGTTAGACGGGTTGAAAAAATTGATTCCTTTCTTAAACATTTTTCGAAAGCACACATCCTCAAGAATGTACTGTTAAATTCTCATGGATAAATTCCGATTATTTTAGCTTCTACAGAGGCATTTTGTAGGGAGCGCAGAGGCTCAGCCTCTATAGATGAAAACTGAACGCGTGTTTTATTCGAAACGTCATTTCTCCACATCTTGAAGATAAAATCCCTCAAAATCTATCGAACCGATTGCTGTATAAATTTGACTGCTTATTCTGCACACCTGTGACCGTCGCAGGGACTGCGACCAAGTATTTTCACCGAGTCTAATCTACTTTTACAATCGGAAATAGCAAAAGAAAAAAGGCGAAAAAACATTTTTCTTGCATTTTGCCCGCCATTTTGCTAATTCTTAAGGTAAATCACTAATTACAGTCCGAGCGATAGCGACAGACATACCGATCAAGAATCTGCTTGGATTTTTGCTCAGATAAGTCTAACAGCTGAAATCGCCTTCACGAGTGAGGCACGAATTTTTAAACCATGTCCTCAAAACCGCTTTCAAAAGCATTTTAAAAGCAATAATTTTATTACTTTTATATATTTTATTTACCGTAGAAATGTAGTTTAATAAACAGAAGAAACTTTTATTCCATTACTACAGCTATGTCTGTCGCAATAAATTCCTGAAAATCGCTGAATTTATCGCTGAATAATCGCTATTAATCGTTGAGTTTCTAAACGTAAAACTCAACGATATACATATATTTCTACACTGTTCCCCTAACTCACCTCTATATTCTTTCTTTTCCTTGCCTCGTCCATGTCCGTTCATTTACGTTTGCGCTTTTCCATCTTAATACGTAATAAAATATTTCTCTCATAAATTAGTCTCTTTTTCCTTTCTTTCCGAGCTTTAGTTTTAGATATTTAGTTACGGTTAGGCTTCTAACAGTATCGTACTGCAGCCTCGCCTTTTACTTCGCTATTCTTTATGTATCTATTACTGTTCTTTGTATATTTACCAAGTAATAAATACGAATAACAACAACAATAATAATAATAACAAATAAAAGTTCGAATGAGTTGCGGTAGATAATAGTAGAGATTTCATAGAATGAATTAAAGAAAATAGTTGGTAGTGGAAGGGCCCATCGCCGCTCGGCTCGCAAAATGCAAAAGGCTGCGTCGGTAGAGGCGAAGCGAGAGGCGCGCGAGCGCAAAAGGAAAGGTGCACCGTTGCACTTGTACCCCGAGCGACCGCGACGGCTCTCCTGCCGGTGCATTCTAATCGACCGACTATAATTAAGCCCGCGAAGCTCGTATTGGCGCCACGTGAGCGTTCGCGGCGAGACGCGCGCCGCGGCTGGCTACCATTTATCCCGCGAACGCCAGCAAATTTCGTAAACCCCGCGGCTCCGACAGCTCTTCAGCGTCCTCGCTTATTCCCGGGACACCCTGTGCGAAGAACTTCGCTGCACGTCCGTCGCGGTGCATCGATATTCTCCGGTAAAAGAGCTTCGAGGGAAAGAGGAGGAGGAGGGGACCGGAGCAGCGATAAATGGGAGCATTAGGCGATCGCTTTCACGAGGTGGCTGGAATTATTCCGGTTATTAGGGTCGAATCGATGCTCGGCTCGCATCGTCGGCTTAGAAATGGGAAAGTGATCGGACGATTTAGGCTGTGCAGCCGCGTGGCATTTAAGCCTATATCGAGCAACTGCAACGGATTTCCTGTACAACCCCCGGGAGGAGTCCAGAGCCATCCACCGGCACCATAAAATCGCCCGAAGAAACAAGCAGCCACCTACTTGCACGGCGCGCAAAATCATTGCTGGAACGTGTACAACGATAGACTGTTCCTAGAGTCAGAGTGTCAGGGACTTTAAGGACCCGGTAACTTATGAGTTTCCTTTCTTTCGCTACAGGGGACCCAAAAGAGGGGAAAACGGTCTTCTCGACCCCTGCGCTTCTCAGTCCGAGAGAACTAGAGACCACGGTATGGTACGTGTAGCAAAAAGACACGTGTACACGGGTACACGTGTATTACATATATCCGTACCTCGATCCGTATAGCTTTTAATACACGGGTACCCGTGCACTATTTCGCGTGTATTTAAATACACGTGTATCAACGTATTTGTTTATTTTGATCAGAATTGGGCATTAACTACGGGAGAATGGGCAATGGCGGTCACTTAAGCAATAAGCGTAATAAAACCGAGTGATGTTTTTCAATTTTAAGGATTATCGTTGCGTCTAAAAAGAAGCTCGCTTATTACCAGTAATGCCTTAATTTTTTGTATCAAAATAGGTAATCGATTAAATAAATCTTGTTAATTTTATAATTGTGTTATTAGTTGCAATCTGAAAATTTGTAAAACCATACTTTCCGCATATTATTCTAGTAAATATATTTAAATACACTAATTCTTTTATGAATTTCGCAATCCCGCAGAGTTCTGGGATATCTATAGATATTAAAGATCAGACGAATCAAAATACGGATACGTTAATATACGTGTATTTATAAATACACGTGTATCTAAATTCACGTGTATTTAAATACACGTGAAATAGTGCACGGGTACCCGTGTACTAAAAGATACACGGATTGAGGTACGGATACGTTTAATACACGTGTACACGTGTATTTAAATACACGTGAAATAGGGATCTCTAGAGAAAACCCTCTGAACGGATAACTTGTATCGCGCTAAAGACAGTATTCTTTCTATTACTTTTAGCTTAAGTTTTATACAGTTCTTATTATTATTATTATACTGTCGTTCGACCGTGTAACTTTTATTTTCTTGAATAAATAACCATTATATTCTAACAATCATTATCCACGATCCGTTGGTTCCCGTGGAATCCACATCTTCGTGTCCACCCTGACGCGGTATTCCTCGGCGACAGAGGCCGGCGCAACGAGCATGCCGAGCGGGAGGACAGATTCGAGTAACGATTCGCTGACTAGCGCGATATTATTACGAACAGAGTGGAATAAATGGCTGGAAAAAGGATCGTGGACGGCGAAGACCGCTCCCTAATTCCAGCGTACGCGAGAGAGAAATTCCGAGGGGCGCGGATGTCCGTTGGCCATCGGAAAGACGTATAAATCGGTGGGTTTCTGAAAAGAACCGACAGAGCCGTATAGAGTCGGCCCAGTGCACCGGTTATCCACGATAATGGACCGGATCGATTCATGGCTGTGCACCGTGTGTACACGCACCGTATCGCGGCGCGTACGTATAAAAGCGGCCCGGCGCGGTGTGCACAGTCGATTCGTGGGAATCGATCGGATTACATCCGCCCAATTAATTTTTTTTCGCCGGAACCGCCTCGCCGCGCATCCCCCTCGCGCGGGCAGCCCGCGCGCCGCGCCGCGCCGCGCCGAGAGAGCTGTCCTCTTTCGCTGCCCGCCGAATGCTCTCTCGTTTGACCCGGTGCATCGAGGTGCAACGTCGCGGCCCCGAAGCGGGCCCCCGGCAGGAAACGCTCGGCGATGCTTTTGGCGCGTTTAATCGAGATTTAAGGCTCGGGGGCTTTATTCAATTTACTTAAAAGCCACCGTGCGCGCAACCTTAACTGCCCCGCTTTTTCCATCTTTCCGTTAACGATAAGTTACAATTAGCCCCGGGTAACGGGACTTTATGATATCCTTATTCGATACAAAATTCCCCGGCCCCGCCGCGATGCTGTAATTAAGGCTGCCGCGGCTCGACTTAATGCCGCGCTTACTTATTCGCCGGGGAAACTGCCGTCGACGTGGATGCCAGCGCGAGGGATGCGATTAAAAAGTTGGTGGGTCTGCTGCGAGGGTGGCATGTGCGATTGAACGGCGCGGAGATTGTGCTACATTGCGGTCGGTGTTAGGATCGAACGGGGCGGCCGGGAGGAAGGAGCGGATCAAGCGCAGAAAATGAGAGGGGGAGAAGGAAGAAGATCCTTAACGCCGTCTCACGTGGCTGGTAAACTCTGCACGCCGATACACCGAACCGGAGGGCAAGTGAAAGTCTCGCTGAAACCACGGCGTCGACGGACGCATGCGTGTGCGCGAGCTGGAGCGCGCGCGCGCGCGCGGGATCCTGGGATGTGACCTCCACGGGTCGCGACGTACAAATCAGGGGCACATTTGTGGTTAAAATGTCCCTTAAGGGGTCAGTCAGGAGGCCGAAAAAAAGGCGAATGTTGTGTGAATTGTTTTTAAAAAGCGGAGGCGTATATTCTTACAAAACTTTTTGCGCTTAAAGGAGCACCATTTAATGAACATTTGGTAATTTTTTGGTAGAAAAATATTTACGTTTGTAATAAAGTAACAGTCCACATCCAAGAAGCCTTTTTAAAAATTTGCTCTTGTGGTGAGCACTGCCATTCGGAAGCAGATTATCTAAAATCAAAAAACCAAAAAAGATTTCGTTAGTATATTAATGTATCCTCAGGTTGACGGAGAGAATTTTCCGAAATATTAATTTCAAACAAAATGGCGGCTATTCAAAGTTGAAATCCTGATTTTTCTCGCG
Organism: Andrena cerasifolii; assembly: GCF_050908995.1. Classification (NCBI taxonomy): domain Eukaryota; kingdom Metazoa; phylum Arthropoda; class Insecta; order Hymenoptera; family Andrenidae; genus Andrena; species Andrena cerasifolii. The sequence continues at coordinate 9,912,351 of NC_135123.1, forward strand.
TGATTTTTTCACGACAAAATCAGGATTGTTTTAAATTAATATTTCGGAAAATTCTCTCCGTCAACCCGAGGATACATTAATATACTAACGAAATCTTTTTTGGTTTTTTGATTTTAGGTAATCTGGTTGCGAATGGCAGTGCTCACCGCAAAAGCAAATTTTTAAAAAGGCTTCTTGGATGTGGACTGTTACTTTATTATAAACGTAAATATTTTTGTACGTAAAAATTACCAAATGTTCTTCAAATGTTGCTCTTTTAAGCGCAGAAAGTTCTGTAAGAATATATGCTTTCGCTTTTTCAAAAAAAATTCACAAACGTTCGCCTCTGTTCGGCCGCCTGACTAGGTATAACCCCTTGACGATATCGCTCACTGCGCGAACGTTGGGTAAGAAAATATAGTAGAGCCTCTTTTCTGTTCTTCCAAGCCTTAACCCTCGTACAACGAATGCCAGATCATTTTGATCCAACTCTGACAAAGTCGATCGCGATGTTACATTTGTGACGGCAATGGCAAAGTATAGTATAAGGTGCCTAATTTGCAGTAACATTATTTGTGAAAATGTAATATAAGCAGCTTTAGAAACTCGGTTCACATTAACCTACAAAACTTGTGATTTGTCCGTCAGAACTGTAATACCAGCTATGCACACTAATAGGGACCTATCCCCGTTTATCAATAATAAAAAAAAATCATACAGGAAATACACTATTTTATGTATCAAATGTACGTAAATATTTTTTTATGTAATTTTTGATTACCTACTTATGTGGGATTAATTCATTTTATATTCAATTTTTCACCATAGAAATGTTGCTATGAGTCAAACTGACCCTGCATTCGCCTTACGCGATCATATCCACCATTCGTCTTCCGAGAGTTAATCAAAGAATCTTTTTGGTCGATAATTATACTTCCAACTTAACCTCCAATCTAGATCATCGCTCGACTGGACGAGTCCTACGTACTTACGAATGGCTAATGGCGGCTGAACTCGTCTCGCCCGTTACAAAAGCCACCTATGACGCAATGCCATGTCTGCTTCGTTTCTACGTGTGTAATTATTAAACTTTCGCGTCGCGTTAACTCGTCTTCCCCAGTTAACTGGGTAAATTAACCGCGACGTTTCGCTGCACGACTATCGAAGCAATTATCAAGGAATGTATACGTCTTAGCACTTACCTGTTCCGATGTGGTTGACCGTCCGCCGCAAGCGTCGTCTCTCTTCACCACCAGCAATTTCCCATTTCGTCGGGTCCGATTATCGTCGATGTAAACAGCCTAGGCGCCGAATTTCCTGGGGTGAAACCGCCGCGTCTTAACGGCGGGCGAATTTCGGGACCGTTGGAGCGTGACAGGCCTGCTTCCACTCCCCTATCTCTGATCGATTGCGACAGATTTCGTCTGCCCGATCCCCATTCAACACTTTCGCCCCGTTGCTTTCGTAGATTCGACGAGATATTCCGCTGCGTACGGTGGAAACCACCAGCGAACCGTATGCTTGACACGTATTTACACACAGACAGACAGACAGACGTATTCCTTCGCGGCTCGATTCCTTCCATCGCGCTCGAAATCTGATCGATAATTGCTGCCAACAAATTCGCGGCGATGTTCTCCGCAACGTATCGCCGAGCCTGCAGTGATACGGCGATTTGAATTGAATCGAGCAGGTTAGAATCGCAGGAAGTGTGGCCGAGTGTAGATACGCTCCCGTCGAAACTGATTTACTGTCCCCTTTACCGAGAAATCGCTGCTTGGAACGGCGCCATAAGCCCTGTATCGTTCCGGCGGAACGTTCGATCGAGTGGCGCGACCTAACCTCTAAAATCTGCGAGGACGGGCGACGGAAGGTCGATAGCATCGACCGACGATCCAGAACACGGAAACTTGACTGATTGCGAGAATGCTGATTGGCGTGACAGGGGTCTGCGCGCCTGCGCGACGCACGGGAATACTAGGCCTCTATTCTTATATGCTGTGTACGTTGAGTGGCGTATGCACGACGCGTGTTATAGTGTTACGGCACGAAAGGAAAACGAGTGGACGAAAAATGCGCGAGGGAAAAATGTTAATTAACTGGAGGGGAAAGGTGGGAAAGAATCTGACGGTGCTGGCTGACGGGGCTCGGAGCTGAGGTCCCAGGGGGGGGGCAAGAGATGCGAATATTGCGGATAGTCGCTGTGAATGCCACATGGCAGTCGTAATGGGTTTGCAGCGGAGAAGCTGCAGGTAATAACCTGCGCGTATATAACGACACGATGAGTCGTGGGTTGCTCGGCCGATCTTACCTTCGGTCCCGACGACTTTCACGAGCTTCCCGGGCTTCTGCTTATATATCGGTTATACGTGCGCGATATCTTCCGAAGCCTTGCGCCGCGGAGTCGCGTTCTCGACAACGCGGTGCCGGGAAGCTGAGCGTGACGGCGAAGCGGTCTCGCGCGCTGCGAGCATTCGATCGCTCGAGGTTCGATTTTTAAGCGTATCGAATGTGGATTTTGAAATTAGCCGTTGTTATCCATTACCATCCCTTTCGGTAGAATCTAATAACGCTATTATAAATATTGATCAGGGTTCGATGAATATGGGCGTATCTCCAATGCCACCACCGACGCTGTAATAAATCAATAACGGAGCGTAATTAGGATTTAATGGTAATATCGAATACTAGTGTTTGCACGCGATGCGAGTCGCTTATTAATACGGTACTTTACGGTCCGAGAGAATCTCCCTATCGGTGTTTCAAGACCTGTTTAGACAGTTACTACTTATTGAATTTATTAAACTTGGAAATACCCGCGAGATTTTTAGCCCAGACCCGTTAACACTGCAACTATTCAGCCAGTTAAAATTTCTGGTTGTACAATTTCGTTTTAAAATTCCTACTTCGTGTTACACTTTTTTCCGCAATAATGCAATGACTTTTGCAGCGATAACTAAAGAAATAATATAATGAATTTTATATATCTTTTATTCATTCAAAATCAAAATTATTTTGTATCATGGCTGCTTATAACAATACCAGTAATAATGACAATACTTGACAAAGTGTAAGAGGGTCCCGCAATCTGTTTACCGAACCCGATTTACCCAGTTTCCTCGTTTTGTACAACTTTTCAAACGTTTCTGGAATGTTTACTGCCTATCTAGAATTACGTATTTTTTAAGGGGTTAGTCCACTGTGACGGTTTGGAAAATTAAGCTCTTTTTAATGATTTTCTTCTCCAGAGACACAACATATAATGCAATAAATCTTTTTGGTATTTATTAAGCTACTCTTATACAAAAAAAGTTTAAAAGATTTTTTTTTAATTTGTTTTAAAACTTTTAACGCGATTATCTCAAAGCAACGTTTGTTCGACTGGTGCAGGTGATGGCAAAAGAACTATTTGACCAATCAATCTGCAATTTTTACACATCATTCAGCACATCAGTGGCTATGGCCGAGACCACGGAAACCTTTTTTGATTAACCATTTCATACTTTTTACATACTTTTACAATTATTGAAAAATTCACCAATTTCGGCACTGAAATTTCAAACCTCCGCCATATTGTTAATTTTTTATCAGTAAAAATAATCCTCCTTCCGTCGATAACCACGCTCATAATGATTACAACACACCTTGAACTTTTTGTTTCAAATGCGTCGTTCTCCCGGAATAATCTGCGCCATCATTACATCGCTTTCTCAAGGCGTTTACATCAGTGCGATATTTCTGTTAAAAAACCTCTTAAAAATTTAAAATAGATTTTTTGTACACGGTCAATAAGTGTATTAATAAGGTGACAAAAAGTTATTTACATTAGCATTCCGTTTACTAAAAAATAAATCGTAAAAAATGTAAATTTCTCACGACTTCACAGCAGCCTGATCCCTTAAACACCAATCATTTCTACTGGTTTCGGTAGAAGTAGCTCGCGCGAACTGTCGGTGGTTCTAGCGTTAAAGAATGTCGGTGAATTTGATGGTACGGTGTGAATAGTCGCGTCTCGATGGATCTAGACGCTGATCCACTATCTGAAATTCAGATCATGCCTGGTTATCAGTTTCCCATAGTGCGTAACAAGGTTGCCACCGTCGTCGAGTGGATTTTATTCCAAGCAGCAGGCCGTCGGTGATTCCCTGAATTCTAATGCAAACGCCCGTCGATCGCGGTTATATAAAATCGTCGTAAGCCCGGTTATCAGTGCTATCTGACGCCGTTTCCGAGAAGATGCGACTTCCTTCGTCGGGGCCCCGGACCACGGTTGCTCTCTCACTGCGAACGTCCACGTTCGCGGCTACTTTGCCGCGATGCATCCGTGCTCCGCGTTCCTAAGCGGGGCCCTCCGCGGAAACAGCGAGCCCGTTCGCGATCGTCCTTTAAGGATTCATCGTGCATTGCGTAACTCTTGGAACGCGGGCTCAGCTCCCCCTTACGCTCGCGCTGCTTCCTCGTGGCGGTCTGGCGCGGGCTGGTTTCTAATAGCTAGGTTTCCTCGCGATCGTTCCCGACAACAGACCGGGGGAGGTTCTTACAGGTCCCATTCGGCCGCGGAACGACGGTGGCCCGGCGCGCGAAGAGAAGGAAGGGGTCCAAAATGCAACACAGAGGATTGGTTCTTTTAATGTATCATTATTAATCGCTCGCAGTCGTATCGCGTGACATCATTGATATTTGACAATTCATCCTATGTACACGTTGACGATAATAATATTAATAATAAAATAATCGTAATGACAATAATAAAAAATAGCAATAATAATCGCAATAGTCGTAAGATCCTGATCATTGTACAGCTCCGCTAGAAATATACAGATCCGCAACGTGTGTATGCGCGTCTATGTTGCCGTGTACGTATATTCAATATTTATATATTTATATCTTCATCTATGTATATATTTATATAACATTATCCATCCAGCTTTTTACACACACGACGAATCACGGGGACACGTTAGGAATCTTTACACTGTATTTCTTTATATATAAATACGTTCCTCTTTTCTTCGCGCGTCGACTTTATCTCACTATGAAGAAGGAACGGGAACGTCGTTGGCCCGCGTTCCCGTTCGCCGCGAGGAAGGAGAAGTTACGAGACTACAGTACGAAGGGACGGGGGCGGAAAGTTTTCTTAGCGGATCCCGAATGCAAAGAGGGTTGGGGGGATGGTGGAACGGAAGAGGCTCCTTGATCGGGGAAGGCGAAGAGATCTACGGTGGGGTGGTGAGGTCGGGGGTATTGTCTCGCGTGCTCGCGCGAACCGCGTCGAGAAATCAGAGTCGAAACAAGTGTAAGTACAAAAAAATGACAACAGCTTTATTACACATTGTATTCCATATAATATAATCGTTTATACGTACGTGCTTCGCTTTAATTTACGGGTCGACGAAAGCCAGCCGCTCAGCGTCGTCGGCCAGTGAAACGATCGATTGCACGGCGATCAATCGATCCACGGGATTCAACGTCGCCGACGCTGCCTGCCGGCGTACACACTTCGCGTTCTTTCATCCATTTCCCTCTTCTTTTTATCCCTCTGCCTTGCTTCTTTCACTCTCCTCTTTCTTTCTTTTCTTTAAATACAATTTCAACAAGCGCTCCGCCCTCCGCAATTCTCTCGCGGTCCGTCGAATTTTCCCCGTTTCCTGCCGTCCAGCGAGAGAGCCGAAAAGAATAAGTGCGACCTGACTAAAGTGTTTGTAGTCGTTTCGTTTATTTTAATTAATCATTATTATTATTATTTATTAACAGGAACATCATCATCGAATCTTTGTTCGTTACATCGTCATTCGTACGTTTCTTACACATTAATCGCGATCATCACTATCAGCATTAATTATCACCAGCGGCGTTAATTGATCATCGGACAAGTAGCGCCGTGGTGCGTATCGGTGTCGATCGATCATTATCATCATCGTAATCAGCAGCGTCGTTCGTCGTCGTCATCAATCGTTTTATTCAGCAGCATCATCCATATATAAATAAATAATTATCATCAACCGTGCGATAACAACACAATAATCGTCATTTGTTCGCGCTTTCGAGGACGAAGTGGGCGAGAAAACTTCGCTAAACGCTCCGTTCGTAAAATACCTATTTGTTTCGTTTCGAAGGGAAGAGGGTCCTCCGGCGATCTCCGAGACACAGATCGACGGAAGGGTCGCGTGGAGATCTCGAGCGAGGCTCGGCTGTGCGGGAGACGCGCCGCGAGTGAATTGAACTGTAACACGCTCGAGGGAGAGATTTTAATTGATCACACGATTTCTCGCAGACTTCGGCCACGAAAACATGGAATAAACCCGTCGCGTCGACGGCGACGCCGGTTTCTCATTTACATATATATAATATTTATATATATATACTTTTTTTTATATATATTCTTCTATCTATATATTTATATATTCATTTATTTATTCATTTATTTATCTGTTTATACATATCGCGAGTGATGGTTCACTGAATGATGCGCCGCATCGACGGAGGCTCGCGCGCAGATCACGAAAGGGTTCCGGACGCCGGCGAAAAGGAAAGTCCCTGGTAAGCCTACTGGACCACGGAAGCAGAAGCTCACGGTGAAGTTCGTCGGCACCTTCGGACATCCAATTAAATAATTTACGATACTCGCGGCAGAGTCTTCCAAGCTGGAGCGATTATAAAATCCTACAAAATCCCCGAGGGCTTTCCTTTTCTCCGCGTCCAGACGCTTTTTACAAAAATGAGTCGCTGCGAAGAGTTCGCCGGTTCGATCGTATGGGGAATTACGCGTGTGGGGAGATTTCTGCGAATTTCGATTTCAGCCGCATTCCGCGATAAAGAAAAATGGGGGTCGCGACTCGAGGCTCCCGAGGGTACATCTCGCGACTTTCGGACCGCGTACTTGTTTCGTTTAAAGGAACGGAATTCGAACTTCGTTCGACTTCCCGTCCCTTTAAAGTCGCCATCGGTGTAAGATCTCTCGGGGGTGAAGGGTGGTTTTTGCCGCGATTTAGGGCGCTCAGCTACCCCGGCACGAAGGGGTTGCCATGAGCATGGGGAATCCCATGGTGCCGGGGGTGTAGATCGAAACGCCCCTAGGCGCTGAAGTCGCTTCGAGACGAAAGATCGCTTTGTTCCCCGGGTGCTCTCGTTTCGCGTCCCGGGGCTCAATGGCCGACAAGGAAAAGAAAAGAAACGGGAGGGCCGATGTATCTCGTCGTGCGTGGAGAAAAAAAAAAGTACAACGGAAAACAGCGTTAATCGAAGGGGCGAAAAGAAAGGTGGGGAAAAAATCTGACGAAGGGGCGACATCGTTTGAATCCTAATTCGTCCGTAAACTTTCTCGCTCGTAGCTATGTACGCAACGGTACGTACATACAAGCGCTCTCCTCTGGTCGTTACTCGTAACCCTCTCTCAGAATTGCCCGCGCGAAGAGAGACGAACTCACATGCACATGTACATTGTACGTAATATATATATATATATATATATATATATATATATATATATATACATATATATGTATGTATATACACAAGGGGGGAACACACACTCACACCCACGCGCTCCTACACTCGACGCATGCACACGCATTATCCTATCGTCCGCGAGCGGACACATGCACACCTACACACGTACACGGGACAAGTAAGTGTCCTCGGGAACACGGGCGTCTCTCGTATCCACGGAGAGCGAGAGAGGGAGAAGATCAGTCACGCAATTCGAGAAAAAAAAAAAAAATAGAAAAAAAAGAGATACGAAGGAGAACTATCGGAACAATGATAATGGGATACGATAGAATAATATTAATAATAATTATAATAATAATAGCGAATAGTAATAATAGTAAATAACAATAATAATAAATTAGTTCTGTACAAAGTTTCGCATCCGAGCATGATAATATAATATAATATTAATACCTAAGAACGGGTCGGACGACGATATTCCGCCATCGTCCGCCACCACAGCATCTCGTGTGTGTGCATATATATATATGTATGTATTAAACACATATATATATACGTTGCTCCTTCCATCAAGCTCCTAGGTAAAAGTCTGTTCGTCCTCGTTCTCCAGGACACGCGAAGGAATGCTCTCTATCCCCTCGCCCCGTCCGCGAGGATGGTTCGCGCGCGTGTCAACTTCTTCCTCCTCGAGTTCTGACAAGAATCCCAGCGAACAACAGAACTGTTCTCACGCGCGAGGTGCCCCGTGCGCGACGGGAGCGAGTGGAGCGCAGGGATCGTCGCGAAGAGAAGCGTGGTCGTCCGCGGTACCGGTAGAAAACCTCGCGGAGGGTGGGTTTCGTTCTCTGTCCGTTTCACTCTGGGCGATGCACGATCGGCGAGAGAGAGTAAACACACGCGGAGCAGGGGGGCGCGCAGTTCGTGCGCGACTCAACGCGCGGCAGCCACCAAGAAGCTATCGATCACGAGGAAGGAACCGTGCAAAAAGAGTCCGTACCGGTCGCGGCTGGCTCATCTCCAGGGTACATCAGCGAGCTACACTTCCGTCGCGAGCGTCGCCGCCAGCGACGAGTCGTGCCTATAATGATCGTCTATAACGTACACCCCACAGCCGGTTTCGCCTGCGCCGCCACCGCTACCCGGTGGACCGGTGCCACCCTCCGTGATCGTCTGCGGCGGCCTCTTGAGCAACGCTGCCTCAGCCGCGCAACAGCTGTCCGTCGCTGCGTTCCCTGCGAACACCGACGACCTCTTGGCGTTCTCCAGGACACCGACACCAAGGCCCAGGCCCAGGCCCAGGCAGTCCTTCTCCTTCTGGAAGAGGTGCGACGCCCTGTGCGCGGCCGCCTCTGTGTTCAGCTGCTTGGTCGTCCGCGTTCGGCCGTCCTGCAGCACCGGTTCCGGCTTGTAACCCGAGCAAGAGCTGTCCAGCGTGACGTCCGTCTGAAACGACGAGTCGAGGTCGTCCTGTCTGGCGGACGCAGCGTTGTTCACGCTCTTGTTCGCGGTCCAGGTGTTCTTGATCATGTGCGCGTCCCCTGTGCCCAGGGTGCACACGCTGCCACCGCCGCCACCGCTGATCATCCCGCTGCCACCACTACCTAGCAGTCCAACGTTCCCGATGCCAACGCCTGCACCACCGGTCGAGCCAACCCCAGAGCCGCCACCCACACCGCCCATCACTCCGCCGCTCCTCTTGCTCATGCTGCTGTGCACAGCGTTCCTTTCGTTCTGCAGCCTGGCCTCCTCGTCTGCCTTCGCCTGCTCTCGCTTCTGCCGCCTCTTCATGCACATCACGGCGACAGCAGCCACCAAAACGAACGCTGGCACCGCCGTGGAGAGAGTCGCTATCACCACCACGTGCTCGGTGGTCAAGCCCGCGTCCCTGGGTTCAGCGGAGGCCACGTGCTTGGATAGGTTCCCTGACCAGTAACTGGCGCCCGACGGTGGTACCGCTGTCCCAGCGGTGTTGGACGGAGAGCTGGCCGCTGCTGCTGCGGCCGGCAGGATTGCTGTTCCGCTGCCGACTTCTGCGGCGCAAGTGTCTCCGTGCCAGCCCTCGGGACACTCGCAGAGGAACCCGTTCACTCTGTTCAGGCAGGTGCCGCCGTTCTTGCACGGCCCGCTGCGGCACTCGTCCACGTCTACGCTGCAGTCCTTGCCGGTGAAGCCGGGCTTGCACGCGCACCGATAGTCGTTCGTCCCGGAGATGCAGCGGCCGCCGTTTGCGCACGGTTTCGCTAGGCAGTAGTCGACCTTGTCCTGGCACAGCCTGCCGACGAAGCCTGGTACGCACTGGCAACGGAACTGATTCACTAGGTCCACGCAGGTGCCGCCGTTCAGGCACGGGTCGCCCTGGCAGTCGTCGATGTTGGTCTCGCAGCGCTCGCCGGTGAATCCCGCCGGGCAGGAGCAACGGAAGCCGTTGACGATGTCTGTGCAGGTGGCCCCGTTTGCGCACGGATTCGGCGAGCACTCGTCTAGCTGGGACTCGCAGTCGTTGCCGGTGTAGCCGGGCGGGCAGTGGCACACGTAGCCGCGCAGAGAGTCGTCCTCGCAGCTGGCCCCGTGATGGCAAGGTGAATCTCGACAGGATCTGGTGCTGATCTCGCAGTGACGGCCCCTCCAGCCGGGCGGACAGGTGCAACGATAAGCGGCTCGCTGTGGCTGCTTCGAGCCCGACGAGGACGCCGCGTCCGCGGAGGTTTTCGGGGCGCTGTGCGAGCCGGTCGTCAGGAGATGGCTAGAATTGCCGTAGGACGGCTCCATGGTGCAGGAGCCGCCGTTCAGGCACGGCTTCGAGTGACAGTCCAAAAGCAGCGTCTCGCAGTCAGTGCCCGTGAAGCCTGACGCGCACGAGCAGGTGTACGAGCCCTGGCCGGTGTTGAAGCAGGTGCCGCCGTTACGGCACGGCTTGTGATTCGTGCAGAAGTTTAGGTCCTGGTTGCAGAACAGGCCGCCCCAGCCCTCGTCGCACAGGCACTCCCATGGCTTTTGGCAGCTACCGTGAAGGCAGCCCGGGTATCTCACGCACTGGTCGCAGTAGGCGCCCTTCCACCCGTTCTGGCATCTGGAACAGACCGAGAGGATGTTTCTCGTTAGCGAACGCTGCGCCGAGGACATCGCCGGGGTACGGTGAAAGTGGAGGAAAGGGGTATCGATCTTTCTACGAGGAAGTCTCTACTAAGCGCCGGGGGGAGAGGATTTCTCTTTCTCTCTTGTTCGATCGGCTCGCGGACATCGTGGCAGGGAGGATCCAGATGTCGAGACCCCGACGGTCTCTTAAGGGGTCATGCTCAGTCAGGAGGCCGAAAAAAGGGTGGTCTTTGGAAATTTTTTACTCAAAAGCTATAACACATTTCTCAGAAAATCGTTTTTCCTTTTAAGCATTGCATCTAGTGCCGTGCATCGTATTTTTTTTACTTAAAAATATTTATCAATAACTAAGTTACTGTCTATCACTCGAAGGTTCTCTAAAAAAAGGCTTCTGCGGTGACCACTGCTGCTCGAAAGAATTTACTTGTTATAGTATATTATCTAGTATTTGAACGAAGGATCTTTTTATCCCACGCTTAGTTTTCTTTTAATTGACGAAAATCAGGCAAGATTTATGATAAAAATTGAACTTTTAATTTAAACATCAGCCATTTTTTCCCAAATCAATATTTCGAAAAATCCTTCACCTTCGAGCGATGGACAATAACTTAGTTATTGATAAATATTTTTAAATAAAAAAATTACGATGCACGGTACTAGATGCAATGCTTAAAAGGAAAAAAGATTTTTTGAGAAACGTGTTGTAGCGTTTGAGTAAAAAATTTCCAAAGACCACCCTTTTTTCGGCCTCCTGACTGAGCATGACCCCTTAATGGAGCCCGGGAGATATTAGCATACGTACAAAAGGCATGCAACGGAGAAAGGATGACGCTTGGCCGTCGGTTTCTTCGATGGGCGAGTCTCGAATTCAGGCTTCGAATTGAAAAGCGCGTAGGCTGGTCATGTGGCATAGGGTTAAGGAAAAGATCGGATCTCCTCTCGTCGAATTCCGCTCGTTCTTGCGATTCCCCTGGCAACCGCGATTAGAATCCCCCGCAGCCATCGACGGGCAATGTCAAGGACCTCGTTAAGTGCGTATGAAAAACGATGGGACGCGATAGAGGGCGCGCAATAAAGAGGGGGGAGGAGGAGGAGGAAGAGTAGGAATCCCCGTTTTTCCAGGTAATCGAGCTTCATATACCGGGTGACCCCCGAGTAACCTCATCGTATCCTCGCCGGAGAAACTCCGAAGAGCGGTCCAGTAGTATGCTCTAATCACTTGGGTCGTTAAATACTAATCGATCCTCGCGCGAACGCAATCCAAGGGGAGCGAAAAAAAAAAAGACGAGGAGGTTGGGAAGAAGATCGAAGATGGATACGCGGGGCTCGTGATTAATCCTCCCAGCGAATCCTACGTGGATGAGAAATCTCCGTGTATCGTCGAAAATCCAAACATCGCCGGGGACCCACCCTGCCCTCGAAAAAGAATTTCCAAGAAGGTACTCGCGAGCTGGAGGAAGAGGAGGCGAAGAAGGACCAGGCCCGCGCAAAAGGGAGGAAAAGAACCGTCGGGAGGCGGGAGGGGAGGCGGACAGAAAAAGAAAGGCTCACCGCGACAGAGGATACGCAAAGGTGGATAAAGGCCGCGCGGAGATGAAGAAGAAGGTAGAAAGGAGCTGGATCCAGCTACGCGGGGGGAGGAGGAGGAGGAGGGAAACGAGGAGGATATGGTGGTCGGCCATTACGTCGAAGGGGGTTACACGCAGGAAGGACAAAGAGGGTCGAAGAAAAGATAGGGACGGGAGCGGGGATCGAAGGAAGACAGAGGGAAGGAAAGAAAGAGGTGTGTATATACATATGTACATATTATACAGGCGCGCTGGTGAGCGTGCACTGTTACGGGCCACACGTACGTACATAGAGGAGAAGGTGAGAGGAGGGAGGGAGTGAGGGAGGGAAGGCAGAGAAAGATAGAAGGAGCGACGGAGGGGGAGAGGCAGAAATAGAATGAGCAAGGGCCAGTGAGACCAGTCAAGTCCAAAGGGAGAGAAAGGGAGAGGGAGCGGCGTAAGGAGAAGGAAAAGCAGGAGAGAAGAAGCAAGAGAAGGGAGGAAGAGCCTTAGCCAAGAGAGACAGGAGAGGAGGTAGAGTATTCGAAGGAGAGTGGGGAGACGAGTCGTCGAGTAGTGTTCCCACGGTTCGAGCCTCGGCACAGCCGTTCAGTATGCGGGTCAAGGAAAGGTTACGCTCCTCTGTGTGTGCGCGCGCCTTGCTCTGCCCACTAATACCCCATCCGCCTATCTCTCTCTCTCTTTCTCTCTCTCGCTCTCTTTCGTGTATATATATACGCATACATATATCGTGTATACAGTAGGTATATATCACATTTATATAAATATATATATATTACTATATATATATATATATATATATTACTATATATTGCCAGTAGAAGAAAAGAGAGGACAGCCCGTCGACGTCGCATGACTATACCATTAAATCCCATGTACACACCGAGAGCGTAATCGAGAGAGCCCGTCGTCGTCTCGCAAGTAAGAAAGATACGGGGAGAGAGGAAGAGGGTGCGCGCACACACCTATGCAACGGAGCAGGACGGAGTGAAACGAGCCGAACTGTGCCGCGCGCGGATATTCGTAGTCGTTTGTATACGCGCGCCTAGCCAATGAGATGGCCGAAGCATCCGTGTGATTCTTCGAGCTGTCTTCTCCCTAGCGAGCCTCTTCCTAGGACGCGAAACGGATTTCTGATGGCCGCGGGAGACACCTCCGGACCCCGCTTTCAACGGAACACCGTGCACGCGGGGGGTGATTGGCTTGTATTCGTAATTAGAGCGGAGGACGGTGCGAGATGCCGGAAAAACGGGAAGATACTTGAGGTGGCTAGAAGGTGAAGCAGTGGTTCGGTTGATTGGTATCGATTGGGAGTGCTGGTGCTTGGGAATACCCAAGTATTTAGGGATGTCAGTAGAATTCTTGGGAATATGATATTTAGGGGTATCAGTACTCAGCAGCACCGATACTTGAAAATATATTAGGATTTCGTTACAAGGATATGCAGGAATACAAGCATCTTGGATACTCAGGGTACCAGTACTCGAAACATGGGACTACACTTGTGCAAATACGGCGGAAGCGCGGACCCACTTACCCCGGCCCACAGTGATTCCAAAGTGCCTTTTTGTGGACAAAATTCTGTATCTCCGTCAATTCTCAACCGATTTTTATCTTTTTCTGCTCGTTTTGTCGGGGATTAAATTTGCTAACATGTCAAACAGTACTTTTCCAAAATTTTCTTTAGAATTTAAAAAAAAAAATTCTGAACTCCTGGTTCCGAAACAACGAGTTTATTAACCAGTTTTTTTCATTTAGTTAGTCTTCTTCCATATATTCTACATCTTCTTTATAATTAAACAAAAGATATTTTGCGTCTTTTTCAAGTGCAACAGACGGAGTTGGCCATTGGGACCCAAAATAAAAAAAAAAAACATGTTTTGGTCGCAATTCAGGTATTTGATATTGTAGCAAATTTAATCCCCGACAAAACGAGCACAAAAAAAAATAAAAAATCGGTTGAGACTTGACGGAGATACGGAACTTTGTCCACAAAAAGACACTTCGGAACCACTATGCGGCCGTAGCCACGTTCGAAAGAGAGAAAGGTAGAGCGGGTCGTAAAATGATGCACGAGCATGCATCTTCATCGGTATTCAGATATGGCCCGCGAGGCCGAACGTGGTCCCCGAAATTTCAATACCGCGGGACACCATATAGCCGCGATTCCTCCACGTATCACGAACGAGGCCGACATCCCACGGGAGCCTCTCAGCGGCAATTGCTCTTAGCGATCATATCGACTATTTCCACGCGTAGAGGTACGCAACCAGAATTCATTCCAAAGCCAACTCTCTGCCACGAACGTGCACGCTGCAAATCCCCCTCCGTCCTCCTCGAAATCTGAATCCGCGGGAGAGAGACGGAGTATCGTACCCGATAACCCAATTACAGTTACGAACACTGTAATCGAGTGCAGGCCCCATTATACCTGCCGCGGCGCCATCGAAGCAATTGCGCGCGTATTCATCGCGACCGCATCGTTCATCAAACAACCTCCCAGCCTACTGAAAACCTATTTCCCTGGAATAGATCGCGATTTACTACCACCACGTGTCGATCGCCGTGTACCAGGAGACTCGGGGTACCGCTGCCGCTGCCGCGCTCACCGAGTCTGAACTTTCCTGCCTCTGCGCGACTCGCTGGCTCCGAAGACAGCCGCGCGAAGGAGCCGTTCGGCAGGAGCTGATACGAAAGAGAGCGCGGAAACTCGCGCCCCAAGTGAGATCCGTACTCGACGGTGTAATTTATGTGGCAGGTTTAGCGGTTTGTTTGCGAAGTCTACGGGCGCGCATAAATTCCAGGTCGTCTGGGACATTCGAAGCGCGAGGCAGCGCGCCTGGACCGGTGCCCGTCTATTTTCGAAAATATTAGTCTTTTACCGCGGGGGTGCGCGATCTCTCGGAAGACCGAGCCCGGTCTCCGAGAGGATGCGGAGTAAGCAGCGGATCGCGAGAGCTGTTGGAGTGACGGCTGCCGCCGGCTAACGGGACAATTAACCCCGACCGTAGAGTAATTAGATGATCGAGTTAACTCTAAACCTCGGGTTAACATAGGGCCGAGATTCGAGTCCCATGAAGACGAATCACCCGGTCTCGAAATAATTACCCCGGAATTCCTCCGTCTCGACTTCTAACCGTATTTATCAATCCGATGGGAATCCAGCCGCGATAGGCGCGCTGCCCCGCGCGAATTCTGGCTCGCAGACACTGGAGGCATCGCAAAATAATTCGCCGAAGGCTCCTGAACAGCCGAGAGGCTTCGACGAAGGGTGTAAACCGAAAGGAATCGTGCCTCGAGTAGAAGGAACGCCCCGAGGCACGAAAAAGTGCACGACAGGGCGCAGAGAATAGGCTCCTCTAGCCTGGGCCACTGTATTTATAGTCGCGCAGGAATCCCAGCAAACGCAGAAACTCGCGAATCGATCTCTGACCCTGATCTCTTTTCCCTCAGCGACGTCGCGTCGAATTAGAAGGTTCAACGACACGATCGCCGCGTTGCAGGCGTGTGTAAAAAGGGGGACCGTGGGGGAGAGTGGAAAAAGGTGCAGGAGGAGGTTCGCGAGTTGGGAGCAAGGGCAGGAACGATTGGCACCTCTGAGAGTGGCTCGTTACGACGGAAAGGAGCGGAGAGCGCGCCTGGAATTCCTCTCGCGGGTTCTTTTCCCGCTGGATCCGCGATGATCCTACGGGGGACGCGGCTCGCCGCGAGTGAAATCGACGGGGACAGCGGAGAAGCTGCTCCTGGCGATGATATTTCCATCGTCCACGGGGTACCGTAACGGCGCCACGCTCGAACGCGAGATTCCACGTCGGAGTCTGATCGCGGAAGCGGTGGGCTTTTAATCAACGTCATTAATCGGGAAATTAGAGAGACTGGGAATTCTTTGTATTACCCTGACTGGATAGCTGGCAGGTCTTTGGGAGAGTCGAAAGAGGAATTGAATAGGATCCGATGACTTTTGAGTATTCTTACAGAATGGGCTTTCTCACGGAGGCACACTGCTGAAGACAGTCTTGCCGCGTGTACCGCTAGTACACTGCTATTACCACCAAGTGTCTTATACAGTAAACTGCTACTCAATGGGGCTCCAGCTATCATCAATCCTGCAACTGTCCCCAAGTCAATTGCGCACCCAGAGGGGGGGCTAAGGGGCCTAGCACCCCGAAAGGGGAGGCTTTGTGAAAATTAAAGAAAGCTGGATTTTATTCTTTAAGTTTTCATAATCATCTAATGAATTTTATCATATTCTCATCCCTTTAACTTGACTCTCTCTCAAACGTTTAATCCCCGAAGTAACGTTACGTTAAGAAAGTCTCGGCGAGAAACTGAAAACTCTGAAAGCGATTCCCCCGCGCGCCGTGTGCTCTCCGAATGCCCGATTTTCTCATGGGGACACCTGGTAGATTCTCGCGCAACACTATCCAGCGCGGCAAAAACGCCGGTCGCCGGGGATTCGCGCGCAACGATCGTCTTTCGATGGGGAAAAAATAGGAGCCCGTTTATCGGCGCGTTATTAACGCGGCCACGATACACCTTGGGCCGGTGTATCGAGTGAGGAATGTGATATCAGCGGGGGAAGAGATGGTCGCGCACGTAGAGACGTTCCGAGTGGGATAGAGACGGGTGGGTTTCTGTGGTGGTGGGTGCATCGGATGCGTGTATACTCACAAGCACTCGTCGGGTCGATTGCAGTGTCCGTGCTGCTCGTCGCATCCGGGCAGGCAGCGGGCTGAAACGAGTAAGAAAAAATCGAAAAGGTTAAGGCAACTCTCCGCAAGAGGTCGATCGCGTCCCTCACGACTGCACGAGCGGTACCACTACACCATACACGATGCATCCCGAGATGCATTCCTCCGTGGAGGTAGGTAGTCGGGGTACTGGAACTCCGATAATTCACCGAGGTATATACCGAGGTCCCTGCCTCCCCCAGCGCCTAATGCCCCTTCGGCCTGTCATTGTTAATCGAGTCATAAAATTGGCCGCGATTCAGCGGAAAATCGCCGCGTCCACCTATTACCTCTTCAAGGAAACTGCGACGCCCTAGTACTCCATCTTCGCGGGCCGTTCTTGGCGGGAGTGGATTTCATTATTACTCCTCGCTCTGTGGGTAGGTACGCTACGTCGTAATTACAGTCTATCCGTCAACCGCGCACGATTTCTACGGCCCAGTCGTAACGAGAGGGGTGCACGCGGTGTATACCTGTCGGATGGAATGTCGGCATTGTTGGCTCGCGTGCATATGGGTGTTGTTTAACCCTCTGGTGCATAGATTTTTAATTCAGTTGGAAAAATTAGACTAGTCTAATTCGGGGATGAGAAGACCGGATCCGATGTCTGTTTTCAATTTGGAGGACGTCTGGGCTGCCCAGGGCAGCCTTCTGGGTCACCGCTTTAAGGCGGGATCATGTAGCAAGTACAAAAAATGTAGTGTTTTCTTATAAAATAAATACTTTATTTTTAATGAAAAACTGTTAAAAAAAATATAAATTTATGATATAATAGAGAATTATTTTATTGTGCACTGTGAAATTTAACAAAGCACAGAAGATGCGCGAGACTTGTTCAGTACTTTTCGAGATTTTTGTGAGCATACAAACAAATGTTACGGCTTTATTATAATAGTATGATACGATATATGTATGTATATAGATACCAAATTTCACGAACAAAGAGCTAAATGGTGCACAAGTAAAATTTTCACGCATCAATTATTAGGACGATAAACTAACTCCCTAACTATAACTTAAGATGATCCACTAACACGATACCGCCTTAAGGCGGCTACGGCCAAGCTTCACTTCACAGGTGTAAATTATTTTAACTTTCAAATCTTTATTCCATTCGATAGATCACTACACAAACTACTTGCCAATAATTTATTTTAGCTGCACGGTGTCGGGAAGAATTTTATTCGATTTTTTTACTTCCACAAATAATTTTCGCAGCATGCTTAGCTCAAAAATGCACTTCGAACTAGATTTCTGTCAAATCGAGACGTCAGATTGACACGTTTCTTAGGCTAATATGTGCGGTGTGGCAATACTTTTAAGGCTGGCAACTGAGAATTGGGAAAACAAATTATAGGCGACCAACTTCTGGATTAAACTGGTGCCCGCCTTGAGGCAGGCGTATGCACTAGAGGGTTAAGAAGCAAGAGGAGGGCCAATTTGTGGAGGCGACGTACCCGGATCGTTCGCACCTCGAAATTCCCGAAGGGTGCCCGGGCTAATTAAAATTTATGTCATATGTGCCACGGACATCGTTCCCGTTTTCCGGGAATACTGGATGGGAACGGAGTCTGGCCGCACGATTCCTTGCATAGCTGCACGTAGTAGCCGGCGATACGTCGTTGCCGGTCGGTCGTTCGCGCGCACGTCCCCCAAGGATGATAAAATTGTGTCACGTGTGACGATCCTTATCTTATCGACGCTGAACGCGCCTCTAACACCCTACTAATTGGCCAATTTCATCGTGTACACGCTTCTTCCTCCTTCCTTGCCATCGCGACCGTCCGCTATCAGCTACTAGCGGGTGATATCACTGCCGAGGCGTGCCCGATACGAGGAATCCGTCCGCCTTCGATGGAATGCGAGGGAGGGGACCGAACGAGGGTGGACGTAACGAAACGAGACGATGGACGCGGCTGACAAGGGTAACGAAATTGTGTCACGTGTCGCGCGGTCTTGTCCAGTCCGCAAATATCCAAAGTCTTTCTCAGTTGGCTGGCAGCCACCGGTGGTTCAGTTACGTCGCGACAGCGTTACCATGCGACGTGCCCCCTGGCTCCTTCTTTCTCCTCGCGCGCACACGTGCCGCCGTTGGACGCTTCGGTAACCCGCGTGCACACGATGGGATCGTTCTTTCGCAACCGGCGGAGAGAGCACCGAATTTCGTTAACCGGGTGAAGCTCGAGGCCGAGGTTGGTATTTTCGAATGCTAGAACCGCAGGGGCCCGCGGTTTCCGTCCAATTTGCCCACTGGAATGTCTAATCCGCCACTGTTTCCTGAAGAGAGGGATCTAGGAGCCCTCCTAATCTAGATTCGATCCTCCAGTAGCCAAGTACGTTTTTCATAACTAAGCTAAAATTCAGTGCCATCCTCGCGTACGCTCCGAGAAACTCCGTGAAATAGCTCTTCGATCCCGGCAGGACCCGCGTCTAGGGCCCAGGGCCGATTCCAACGAGAACAATAAGTGGACCAGCACAACAAAAGCAGAGCGCGGTGGAACGCGGTTGGACCTGTCTCTTCCTGAATGAAGGGGTTGAAGGTGGTTCAGCTATGCGGCCGGATAGAAGGTGAACCCTCGGCTTGGTGGGGGCCAAGGAGAGGGCAGGAGAGGGCTGGTGGGCCGCCGTGACCTTGGCACCGAGCGCAATGGCCCACGAACAGCGGCTCTCTCGATGGAACTCGCGAGAAGCGCTAAGGAGCACGGGTATTTATAGAGCGAAGAGAGGTACGATCCTCCTTCGTCCGTTCCAGGGTCGGCTGATCCCGCGGGACGAGCGAGGAATGGCCGAATCGCTGGGATTCCTCGACTACGCCCCTCGGGAAACCGAGGCGGGGGAAAAGAGAGAAGCCGAAAGCCGTCGCCGAGACTGATGTTCCTGAATTAAACTGGGATTACGGCAGCGTCTGATCGCGAGTTTAAACTCGGCTGACGTCTGTGGTGTAATCTCGCCGGTATCGTTCGAGGATACCCGTCGGCCGCTTCGTCAGCAGCTGATCGAACCGCAACCTGCGACCTGCGTAACACCGAAGGCCCCTCGAGCTTTTCCAACGTTCGTCGCGGGCCTTTCGGTGCACCTCGGTTCCCTTTAACTGTCCAGACGGGGCACGCACGACGGTGGCCGTTCCCCCGACGAGTTTCACGGCCCGTGGCCAACGTACCTATCGATTTTCCCTTCCCTCCTGACCTTTCGTGGAAGGGCGACAACAAGAGAGAGAGACGCACCTGGAGAAGTCGAAGGAAGAATCGGCCAGAGGCCTATGTAAAGTTTCCTTCTCCTAAGGGACATTACACGCGAACTCGGACGGATGGAGTAAGTTTTCAAATATGTTGTAGTCTTTAGTGATATTTAAACGTACCTCGAAGGAGTTTTCGAAATTTTGAAAAATGTCGATTTCACAGCTGTTTGAAGTTAAGTGATATTCGCAATATTTTCCTTGAAACGAGGGTGACTTTTAGTTTTTTAAATGGAATACTATATATTTGATTAGCCAATATAAAAGCGACTGTCAAGACAAATTCAACCATATGGTACACTGTGACCTTCAAGGCCACACAAGGTTAGGAATGAAGTAAATATATTGAACTATCTATCTAGTAGATTGAGTTTCTTTCTTTCTGGTTCAAATTTTTTTTTAAACTGAAATAATTTTTTCTTAAAACTTCAATGTCTTCTCTATAAGCACCGTAAAGCTCATCTCCATCGGTTTACTACTTCCATAGCTATAATATATTGAGAAAAAGGTTGCACTTAACTTCAAACAACTATAAAATCGACATTTTTCAAAATTTCGAGAAATCCTTTGAGGTACGTTTAAATATCACTAAACACTACAACATATTCAAGTTTCAGCAATCTGCGAAAACTTACTCCGAAATCTGTTCGAGTTCGCATGGAATGTCCCCTAACCTACCTCTAGGTCTACCTGCTACCGCCACATTGTTGCCCTGGTGTAATACACGCGGAACGGAGAAGAGCCCGGAGGGCCACGGAGGCGGAGGGAGACAAAGTTTGGCAGGTACCCCGTGGCAATAAAGACGAACAAGGAGGTGGAGAAACGCGACTTGGAGAGCGACGGAGGGCGAAGGGAGGAGGGGGTTGAAATGGAAGTGGACTGTGAACGTGGAGTCCGGTGCAGCTGTTGGTTAAAGCACCGACCTCTCGGTGCAGCTGTCACGGGGCCCATTCGGCCTCTTTCGGCTCGGCTCGCCGTGTTGCAGCTGCCTCCGCAACCCCTGTAATACGTCCTGGCACCCCCGAAAATGCCCTGGCCGCCGTGCCAGCCACCCTGCCCCCCTCTCTCTCTCCATACCGCTACCCCTGGCCGCGCCAGGCAGCCGTGGCCTCGTTAACCCCTTTTGCACAGGATCGTCCAGGCGCTGGTACAAAGTGTTATAGCAGCCCCGGGCACCGAGTTTTTGTCAGCGCGCCCGCTCCGTTCTCTCTCGATGGCTCTCGAAAGGCTGATTAACCGTTCCTCGGTGACCAGCATTTAGGAGAAACGCGAATGGAAAAGAAACGGGACAAGAAAGGGACTTTATCGTCGCGAGACGGTTGCAAGTTGAGATGAATTTCTGTACAGACGCGAACCCCCCGGGTAACTGTTAGTGTTCCTTCTCGAGGAATTTTGTAAATGCCTACTGTGATCCCTTATAACATTCTTGCATAGGTAATGGAGAATCTCTTCAAAAAGATTAAAAGACGCGTTTGGCATTTAATATCCACGACAGATATGTAAATAACGGCAAAACAATTTTTAAGTAGCTAGACTTTTCGGAAAATATAACAGTAACCATGATTCTACAGAAAATACTGAAAAAATTACGGGTCCTCGAAATGAAGAATTACCATTAAGAAAACAATTAGAGATAGCAATCGCAGAGAGTCTCCAAGAAATTAGTATCAACCAAGAACACGATAAATTCTGGACTTTAACAAAGGAATTTCATATTTTTGAGTCCACTGGAAGGACACCCAATTTACCATAATTTTTTATAAGCTACATATGATCAAGTCAACATCCACTCAAATCGAAAGAAAGCTTTCTACAGCTACAGATTTTATCACAAAAAAACAGATTAAAAAACTATTTTAAAATAAAAAAGTAATCTTTCGCTTTGCACAAATTTTGTATTAAATAAATAAATATATCAATTATATTTAATATCTGTTTTTCCATTTATACAAGGTTTGTGCAAATTAGACAGGAATGAACAATTAGTTAAAGGTTTCTTGTGTGTTTTGATCAATATTATCAACATTATTCCAAAAATATAAATTCTGTAATATTATTTTCATTTCCTCGAGAATTCTCAAGAAGTATGATCTGATTTCTGATTTCTCGAGGAACAAAAAGTATCGCGAAATCAGGAACACTAGCAACAGCATTGGGATTACATAAATTGTTAGTGTAAGATACGACGGAGTCATTGCCAGGGAATGCGCGCTATTGGAAACACCCTAACCCCGATCCAATGACAGCTAATCGACCAGAATATGGAGCAGTTGGTTGCCCCCGGGGGTCGACACATTTTTCCGCTTCCTCAAGCAGGCATTTTTTTCAGCGGGAAAGGGGCACACGCACACGGCAAGCGGTCAGCTGAGCAAACGCGTCGTTGGCTGAGCACACAGCGAGAAACGGAGACACGATTACACGGCATACTCGCCATTTCTAGAAACTCCACCGACTGGTATTGCCTCCATTTCTACCGGGCGAGGTCCCGTTTTCTCACGGAGCCCGTACAAGTTCACCACCAAAATCCACCGCCCCCGTGGTATCGATTCCGGATCTACTGGCGGCTGGCAATTAAGCCGAGCGCGCCTAATGCAGAATCGACTCGCGAGGCGTATGAGAGCGTCGCGGCACAGCCTCGGCTAGCGTTAAATCGCAACAATGCGCCTTTCTCATCGCGGCTGGAGGAGGAACAGGAAGGCGGCGAAAATCCTGGAAACGGTGGCGTGGGCGTGCTCGGCGGCGCACGTGAGAAAGGATCGGACAGCTGAAGGCAGGCGCGCGGATGTTCGACGAGGGCGGACGGATGAAGAGCGTCGCCGGGGACGTTCGCGAAAACAGCGCACGAACGCGAGCGATTCCACGAAAGCCCGGGAATGTCACGAAATGAAGAGTAAGTAGTCTATTAGTAATCAATGCGCGGCGGAGAAACTTTGTCGAGCGGCGTCGGCGACGGCGGCCCGGAGTCGGAGTGCAACGACCGATCGGCAGCTCCGTGAGGAGAGAAGGAGAGGGCATGTGCTCGTTGTTGGCCAGCTATTGCCAACCACCGTGCCATCGACACGGGGACACGAAACTTGCCGGGCACCGACTCCGACTCGATGGTACGACGCGGCCCTGTGGAAGGTCGACGCATCGATGTACGCCCGTGGGTCCCGGTAGGGCCGAGCGTTGAAGAATTCTGGTGGAATGGTAGCGCGGTGTCTGAAGCTTGGTCGATCATGTCCGAGAAGGGTCGACGCAAGGTGGTTTTATACCGCGGCCGCCGAGGCCTTACACCCAAGATTCTTGAAATATCCTCGAATATTAGTCACCCTCGGGTCCCCAGAATTCATGGTAAATCTCAGCAACACCGTTCCCCCCCGGGAGATGCCGCCTCGAATGTTGGCCGAGGGCGCGGAATGCAAGTGACTCTCGGCGCGCCGGCAAAGGAAGCAAAAGAGGATCGAAATCTCGGATGCCATCGGTTGTGCAAAGCTTGCGAAACGGAACCGTTCGAGAGTCCAGCCTGCCCTGCCATACATCACTAGCGGGATCCCATCGGGGCGAGCAAGCGGAATGAGATTCTTGAAAACGCGTCTGCGTAACAGAGTTTCTCCGGGTCGGCTATGGAGAGCTTCTATCTTACAGCTGGGGGTGAGAGCCTCTCTGCCTTTGTGCTCGCGGGGGTGCACCAGGTGGCACAGTGACCTGTCCAGAGGACACCGACGAGCCAGCCTCATCTCGTCCCATTTGACTCGTCGAGACGGAGCGAGCCACACACGAAGGAGGGAGCTGGCCAGCTCGCGGTGCACAGAAAATCCGAGGCGGAACGTGCACGCGGAAAGCGGCAGACAGACCTGCCGCGGACGTGCACGTATACACACGGATTAATACTCGGGCCCCGGCGCAGCTCAGGTACGCCAACGAGCGACAAAGAGGATGCTGGATGCAGACAGTGTCGGGTGGGACAAGGAGGGCCCCCGGTACAGAGGTGCAGCAGACGGGACCGGCCGAGAGCGACGGAGAGAGGGAGCGAACGAGAGAGAGCGTGGCACTCTCTCGCACACGCGCGAGCCAAGCGTGGGAAGCTGCTGCACGCTCGGACCCGGCTCCGTTGCACCGACACTGCACCGGGCCTCTCCTTCGTGGACTCGTCGAGTTTGTCGAGTTTCGTGCTACGAACGAGAACGGAGAACGCTCGGCCGGCTTAACGTCCCGGAGTGAATGTTATATAATGTCTTATAGCGGATAGAATCCGGATCCTCCGTCGGGCTATCGAGGAGCTCTTCTCATCCTACGGCGAGTGCACCGATTCTTCCAATCTATCTGTCTTCCCAGATTACATGTAATCGGGACATTCCATGCGAACTCGGACAGACTTCGGAGTAAGTTTTCGCAGATTGGTGAAGCTTGAATATGTTGTAATCTTTAGTGATTTTTAAACGTACCTCAAAGGATTTTTCGAAATTTTGAGAAATGTCGATTTTACAGCTGTTTGAAGTTAAGTGCCAACTTTTCTTTCAATATATTATAGCTATGGAAGTAGTAAACGGATGGAGATGAGCTTTACGGTGCTTATAGGGAAGACATTGTAGTTTTAAGAAAAAATTATTTCAGTTTAAAAATAAATTTCAACCAGAAAGAAAGAAACTCAATCCACTAGATAGATAGTTACGTCATTCCTAACCTTGTGTGGCCTTGAAGGTCATAGTGTACCATATGGTTGAATTTGTCTTGACAGACGCTTTTATATTGGGTAATCAAATATATAGCATTCCATTTAAAACACTAAAAGCCACCCTCGTTTCAAGGAAAATATTGCGAACACCAAAAATTCAGATACCGTATTATGTTGGATATAAAAAACAGTAAGAGTTTTCCTCCTTCAGTTTTTTTCAAATACTTACCATTTTCGAGAATCCTGTATAAGAATGCGGTGCAGCGTCAACTTTCGGCAATTTTTACAGGGCCAATTTTAAAATATCCATATCTTTTAAAATTTATCCATCAAGGAGAAGGATAAAACTATATTCTCCTTTTTCAGATTATTAAAATCGCGCCCGATGTAAAGAAACCTGCATTTGTTTAAGATAATTGCACAAAATTAAAATTTTTTTTTTAAACTGAAATAATTTTTTCTCAAATCTTCAATGTCTTCTCTATAAGCACCGTAAATCTCATCTCCATCCGTTTACTACTACCACAGCTATAATGAATTGAAAAAAAGTTAGCACTTAACTTCAAACAACTATAAAATCGACATTTTTCAAAATTTCGAAAAATCCTTCGAGGTACGTTTAAATAGCACTAAAGACTACAAGATATTCAAATTTCAGCAATCTACGAAATCTTACTCCGAAATCTGTCCGCGTTCGCATGGAATGTCCCAATCTGTTTCACTGCCTTCCACCGATGTATCACGCTGATGGCAGCGGAAATTTAGCAAGTAATCTTGAACTCTGTGTATACACCGTGAACTCCGGATCCCGTTATACTATGACCTCAACGACGATCAAAGATCCTACAGCTATCTTATTCTACCCCTAGGATCCATCGTCGCGCTCCGTGTCTACCCATCCTCCGACAGTTTCGAGCTATCGACTCCCAGCCAGCCTGCACATCCAAGCCACCGCGTTGATACCGGGTAAAAAAAAATCCTAAATTCGACAGCCTCTCCGGTTACTGGCTAACAGAGTATGAATTACGCTGGTCGGGGCGCGCAACGGAGTCGGTGCGAGCGGGGGGGAGAGACAGACCCGAGAGAGACGGAGAGAGAACGATCGTCTCTGTAATTTCATACACGGAATTCCTACAAAAGGAGGGATGTCACGCGCGGTGCAGTCGCGATGGGAAGCGTGGGAGTGCACGCATTACGCGCACCACCACGATAATAGCGAGGCGGAGAGACTTACGGGTATTGCAGTAGTCGCCCTTCCATCCAGAGAGGCAGACGCGCTCCCCGGTCGGGCTGCAGCTGTAATGACCGAAATTGTCGTCCCTCGGCCTGCACAGGTTCTCACAACCCTTCCCGTAGTAGTGCGCCACGCACGTCACCCTGTACTCGTACACCATCTTCGAGTGCGCGCTCCTGTACTCGTCCTCGGTCCAATTCGGCCCGACGTCCAGCCACTTTTGCGTCGTCAGTCTCGTTATCAGCACTTTCTCTGTAACAGAAGAACGGATCGAGCTCGATTAAGGCGGTTGAATGGAGTAGTTTCCCGGGCAACGATTAGATGAGCGACTATTGAGATCTCAACGATTTGCTAGCGCTTCTCGATAGCATCCCCCCACCCATTTGAAGAGCAAAAGCTACTCCGCCGAATATTCGCGGTGTAACGGCGAGCGGCCGAGTCGCGGGGGTAATTAAGCATGCCCATCAGTAGGGCAACGGAGGAGCGGGCGACGGTGCACCGCCGCTGCGCCCAATGATGCGATCGAAGTGCATCGGCCTCCGCGGAGAGAGAAGGAGAGAGGAGGATAGAGGAGGAGGAGAGAAAGAGAGAGGGCAGACCGGACGTTCGTCCGCTATCGCTACTCCGCCGGCGGCACGCATCCGGCACAAAGAGAGTAAGCGTATACATCGGGCGCGTTGCTGCCCTGGCCTCTCTCTGGGAAAGAGGCGTTCTTCTTTTCTTCCTCCCGCTCTCCTCCCACCCCCTTCCACCTACCTGTTTTCGCGGCGGAGGAAGAAGAGCAGGCTTCCTACTAAACGTATTATCGTAATGGGCAGGCAGATTAGGAGGGCCCGGGAAGATCAGGTGCCCTACCGAAAAAGTAGCGCGTCTCACGAGGCAGCCAACGATCTGGGAGGGGCAGCGGCAGCTTGCGCCTGTCGGGTTGTATGAATTTTCATTTCCAGCCAGGGTTAATCGGACGTTTAGCCACTCGGAGTCCCCGGGCGGGCTGGGGCGAGCTTGGGAGCAGTAGAGCAAGTGTACGAGAGATTATCGACGGATTAAAATCTTTGTTGACCCGGTCCAGATGAATTCCATTGGAATAAACGACGGTCCCCTGATGTTCAGTGGAACAGAGATTCATCGGAACGATGCCCGAAGATGTCTGGTGAAGGAAGGACGAGGTTACTGTTGCGTGCTCCGACAGCCTCTGGCAGAGGCAAATGGGTCGAGGGTATCGGCTGTGCTGTATGGTTATGGTGGTCGGTAGCGTAAGGAAGAGTTAAGTGGTCAGCCCGTGGTTCCTCTTTTTCGTCCATTTCTGCCCCGCCGCGGAGGATGATGTGCTCGTAATAAACGGTTCACCCGTGCTCCACCATCGCTGGCGGTCTATTTTTAAGCGGCCGATTTCGAGGCTGCGACTCCCCGATTTTTTGTGGCCCAACGACAGGAAGGATACGAACTTCATCTGGATCACCACGTCCAGGGTGTCTGACAATCTCTATGAGTTAATAGCAAAGGAAGGAAAGCAGCTCTCCACCCCCCTTGTCCATCCTTCGCAACAGTTTCGGATGAAAGTTAACCCCGTCGATGGACAAATTTGCGAAACGAATGCAGAGTTGTGAGCGTTACACGTCGGAATTCACGATTTTACAATTTTACTGATCAAGCGGGGTTGCCCAAGGTCTTCTCTTTGATGTCGCCGAAGGCTACTGGTGGTATCGTTGACCAGAAAACGGTCCCTTTCGTTTCGTTACGCCACTGAACCCCGATGAGTACGGAGGAAGGCAGAATGCTGAGGCTGGGCGAGGGAAGAAAAAGGAAGAGAAAGGAAGGAAAAGGAAGAAAAACGAGCAAAAGGACCAAGAACGCCACGCAGGATTCGCCCGATGGCGTGCCCAGGGATACTTAAACAGGATACCCGGCCGTTCTCTTCCCAGAAGGGAAGTAACGTTTCGCTGTCGGCGAAACGGGAGTCGAGGGAGCCCTATCTTCCCAGGTGATGCTGTTACGAGTTCTGAAAACGCCGATGTTCGCACGCCACTGCAGATGGATCGACTTCTTCGTTCGGTTTCGGGGCCAGTTGGCCGTTCCCGTTCGCACGCTCTCATCTACGAATTTTCGCCTCTAAATAGAGAAAAATATCGGCCCTCCTCTTACACGTGCATCCGCTCGGTCTCTGTTTATAAACAATTAGACCAGGCCCCGATTGACTCTGACAAGCTCATTAGCAAGTATTCCTCTTCTGGTTATTACTCATGTATAAAACATGGCTAAACAGAGAATTATTCATATTTCCCTGTGAATTATTTATGCTTGCAACCGCGGTGTTGGTCAACAAAGTGGAAAGCGCGCCGGATAATTTCATGCCAGCGACGCGAGGAAATGTGCTGAAAAAGAGGAAGTAAACAGAAATAAATCTGGGCTTCCCCGACTCCTCGGGAGACTTAAAAGAAAAAGCGAATTGTAGCTCGCTGAGCTTGCTTTTATTCAACGCGCGCGAGTGAAACGGAGGAATAAGAGAGAGAAAAGAAATTTGAAGAAGAAATCCGAGTTCCCAAGATTCCTTGCCAGAGGGAGGAGCGAGATTCGTGAGTCGAAGGACGTCGCAGGACGAAAATTTATCGTTTCCTTTTCCTCCCCCACGTGAGCAGTCACAACTTCCCCCTGCGGTGTTGCCTTCGCTTCGACGTATCATATCGAGGGAATATCAGGGAGAGTTGTTTCTCTGCTCCGACCACTGGTCTCTCCCTTCTCTCTGGCTGCGCGTATACGCAGTGCACCTGTAAACGCCCGGTGAACTCGAGGCCAGGCCCCGATTCAAGGTATTCATTAACGACGCAGCGCCGCCGCGAGTAGCCCAGACATTTTCTATTGTTCATTCAGAAACGAGCAGCCAGCGAAGGATAGCCCCGAGCTGGCTGGTAGCCAGATGCATTACTTGGGCGCGTTGTTCCTCGGGCTCCCATCGCGGGAAAAACTGCCTGGTAACGATTAAGTTATCCGACGACGCCGCTTCTTTCCCATTCGCGGCGAGGAAATTAAACCGAAGATCGAGGGAACCGGGCGAGACTGAACAAAGCCACTGATGGTCCACTTACTACGCCTGTCGAGTAAGTACCTTGCCTCCACCCCCTATCAATCGAGCTCCTGACAGAGTCGAAGCCTGCACCGAGCACAGGCTGCCATGGATGAGATAAATGAAACAATGGCCCGCGCTGGACGTTGCCGAGAGTGCCTACTCTTCGTTTCCCCGAATCTGCCAGCTTATCTCGGGGAGGAGCAATTACTCGCCGCGGTCATTATCGGGGAAGAGGCAGGTGCGCTGCGAGGAACGGGCAGCCGTGCAACGCCAACGGTGCCAGTGTGTCCCCCGGGTGGCGAGACGAAGGGAAAAGCGGCGCGGAGCGGTTTGACGATCGGCCATGACGTAAGCCTTGTCACCGGCTCGGCTCGACCGGATTCCCGTTGGCGTGCGCGCGAGCAACATGCACCGCAAAAGCTGATGCACACACGCCTGCACGCACGCCGCCCGTAAATCCTACGCGCGAGGACGCGTTTCGTTTAACGAACCGCGTGTTGCCGCGCGCGACCTCCGCGAACAGGCATGAATGGGAAAGGGACAGGGCGGGGGTGGCGATCGCGTTACCAGAACGCGGTAAGGAAGGGGTGCGACGCCGGAGGTGTGCTGAAGTTTTTGGGGAACGGATAAGGTCTCTTCTGGAGGGCCGCTGGAGCAGTGAGCATGTGGAGAGGGTAAATTACAGCTTAGCCTATCCTTATAGATCGATAGCGAAGTGAATTACAGGCACTTTGGGGAAACTGGTGAAAATCTGTCTCCCCTTAGGGGAGAGTCTGCCAGGACCGGCCACTTTAAGTTTTTGTACTATAACTTGGGCTACTGTTGGTAAAAATCAAATTTCAAAGAAGTTATTTGTAGCGCGAATAGTGTTTAATAAGAGGGGAGAAATCGTTTTTTTTTTTTAAATTTTATCATAAAGATTAATGAAATGAATCTTTATGGAATGAAAACATTGTGATTCGCAGCGAACGAAAAATTGTCGTCCAGTACCGACCAACTACTTAGTAGATTTTCAAAGAATCGATCTATTTGACGTTTATTAAAGCCTAACGCTCTTTGAAGGCTCGTGGATTCTGGTGTTCGCAAGGATAATTCCGGATGACGTGTCATAAAGTTATAATAAAATTGTTTACCCGCAGTTTTCTGTTGTTTACTAAATTGATGTGATAATTTTAAAAGTTCAGCCAAATCGTATGCCAATTTAAAAAATTCAGTCCTATTTAATGGCATAAATTTGGCATCCTGGTCTTTCATATAAAATACTAATTGACTTTCGAATTCCTCAGTAAAAGTTTATTTAAATCTACCCATTTGCGGTGTCAAATCTACGGTCTTGCCTTCTCGAATCGCTTTAAATCGGTCTCCTAATGTGCTTTTTGGAATGTGACAACTTTTAGCGAAAATTATTGACTAATTTTGTTTTCAAGCAGCACTTTCAAAGCCGCATTCATGTCCATCTGCGCCCATTTTCCTTTTTTCTCTTTAATTTCGGACATTTTTCTGCATAAAAACAAAGAAGAAAAATCTAAGGACTATAATTATAAGGAAAACAAAAAAAATTGGCCGACACAGAACGACTAAACTTGGCCGGCACTGCACGACAAACACGTGGACAAAGTTTTAGGTTTGCTACGTAATATACAAAGCAAATTGGAAAAACCAGGGCATTTACGTATAGCTAATAGTGTAACAATAATATACGTAATACGACAAAATTATTTAGTAACCTGAGAAATAAGAAGTCAGCTATGAAAAATATATTTTGTCGTCCGGAACACCAGCGTAAAACGTTAAACATCTTAGAACTCTGGTAATACCGAAGGAAAAAAAGAAAATCGCCGGAATACGTTGCTACGGACTCTAGTATTCATTTGTTTCCCCATCGATAGTGCAGTCAACTAACACTGGAAGCGAGATTTAGCTTTGGCCAGTACTGTACGCTGCCCGGTACTGTAGGACTCTCCCCTATAGAGGCGATTAATACAAGAGAAAGAGATACTGTGTCGAATTAATTCGTCCAGCAGGTGCAGTCCCAGCTTTCGACTCGCCGTATCGAAGAAGGTGGGCGTCGAGAGCATCGGGCCAGGAAGAGCGAAAAAGCGAGAGCGCAGAGCGAGGGGGAGAGCCGGTGGAGGGAAAGAGAAGGAGGAGGACGGTGTGGGCCTGAGAAAGGAAGCAGCATCCACGAGCAGCGAACAGCAATAAAGGGCTCGTTTCAGCGGCGCTCTGACCAGCTGAGGGTGGGGGACGAGGGCATTATATCGTGCCCCAATGGGCGATAGGCCATCCACGGGCAACGGGGGCGTACAATGTGAGCGGTGTTTCGGCGATAAAGGAGCAGAATATGTCCAAACAGCGTGTCCCGCCGAAGCTGGATATATTAATGGGAACTCTCTTATTCAGCCGTGGATGCACGATCTGTGGGATAACGGTAGGAATTCCGTTCACGGGGGGCAAGTTCCTCGAACAAAGGAAGCCGGATTCCCTTGTAATTAGTTGTTGCATCGATGAGGCCTGGTAAAACGTTTCGCGTTATCACGCCGGGCTTTGTGCGGATAGGAAACTCGGTGAAGACGGGGAACTTAATTAAGGAGCTACCGGTAGCGTAACAGACCTCTGCGGGGAACAGTGTTCTCTGGACAGTGAATTGAGCGTCTGGGTATTCAATAATACCAATTTGTAACGCTGTTAATTAAAAGAAACTTTACCCAACAACAAAAAAAAAGGGTGACGACGGGAGGAGGGTAAAATTCTTGACTATTTCTGTACGGTCGGGCAGGTAGAGCACATCCGTCCCAGGCGATCAGCCTGTACACGCGCCGCGGCGCTTCTCACTCTCGAGACCGAGGCTCGGGGCGTCGTAAGAGGAGCGAGACCGCTTAATTTCTTCCCCGAGGTCCTCTGCGTCTGCCTGGCAATTAGAATGAACCGGAGACCGGAAGCTATACGCGGCCGTGCAGCGCTCTCGTGCGTGTCGCTGGCTCGCCGAGCGCGAGCCACCGACGTCCTCTTTCGTCCGCGATATTAATTGAATTTCATTATTTCGGCGCGATCGGAGGCTTAAATCAGGCTTATCCGGCCATCTGCCGATGGGGAGACGCTTTCCCCGGACGCGGAAGCGACGAGCACAGGCGGGAGAACCGAGACGGATGGCTCGTTTCCTGAATCCCGAGGTAATGAGAGAGCAGCCCGTTCCGCGAGCCGATGAGCATGGGTGTGATGCTCGGGAGAGACCTTTTGTGCGATCGTTCGGTAAATCGAAAGGTGAATATGCTTGGCCGAAGGTGGGGAAAGGTGGCAGTGGGTGCTCTCCGAGGTATCGGGATTCTTTTAGAGTGCACCTCCAGCTTCGTAGATGCACCCACGCGTTCCCAAAGCTACTCGACTACCGAAAACAAGACCACGGAACGTTCTAGTGGTAATAATCCCAGTACCAAGTGCCTAGTCCATAAAACGCACGCAACGACAGTTCCCGGGCTGTTCCGAAGGAGCATCGGATAGAAGGGTACCCCGTGCAAACGGTATACGAGGCGGAGAGCTCTGTATACATAGGATGCGTCCGTATCCTCGTCGTCCACAGAGGGTTTCGTGTTACCATAGCGCGCTGGTGGAAGCTAGGTGCTACGGTTACACAGGAAGGAAACACTAGTGCCTCCGCCTGGCTCTCTTTTCCTCCCTCCTCCGCCGGTTCACCGCTATGACACAACGCGGACACTTTGTGCCCGGCGTGCACGTGGACGCGTTGCGGTAACGAGGGAGGAACACGAGTGAAAACGGGTCGAGAACGGAGGAAAGAGGAGCAGCTGGAACGTTCAGGTAGAATGTGGGCAACGGTGTCGCTATTTGCGGTGGAGAAACGAACACTGGGACTGGTGGACGGTGACAGAGATTCGCAGAACCAACACGATGATCGGTGTCTATCGAAATCGTTTCATTCGAGTGAAGCTTCTCTGTCGTTTGAGTGGGTCCGCGGCTGAATCGACGAGAAAGGAGAGGTTAAAGCACGTTCTACCTTGGTTCGTCCAACCGATCTGCTTCCCATCCGTCAAGCACCCAAAAACGCTGCCTCGAGGACACGTCGGGAGAGTCTAACCAGAGAGCTCGCAGACGCATCGGCCAGGAAAAAGAAGAGGGGCCAATATTTGCTCGCGGAAGAGCCGGCACAGGAAGAGGGAGGCCTGGATGAACGGGGGGATATCTGTCCTCCCGAGGTTTAGACTATCGAAACCATAAGAAGAACAGAGGGAAAGGAGTAGAGGTCGAGGAAGTGGAGGTTACGTTTCTGGTGAGTGTCGTGCGCAGGGAGCGGAAGTGGCTTCTCGACTGGCTCGGACCTGATGCATGGCATCGGGGGCCACGACCCAGCTGGACTGCACATGCCCCAGACCCGTCTAAAACCTTCCCCGTATTTAGGACCGTACAGACATCGAGAGAGCAGCCAGAGGACTAATTTTAAAATCATCCTCTCGCTTCCATCGTCTTCTGCTCCTTTTTTTTTCCCACCCCCCTCGGCCCGCGCCTGTTTTTATTTAGAGGGCACGTGTGCGAGAGGCGCACCCGTGCCAGTCGGCTGATAGCAGCTAATACAGAGGAGATACGACGGTGTATCTTGAAAGGCTTAATAGGAGGCGAACGCTTTAAGAGTAGTGGGAGGAGAAGGTTACTTACCGGCTGAGTGGTGTGTCGTGTTGTCTGCGTCGTGATAAGCCTCCACTATCAGCGAGAATGTGCCCTGGGAACAGAAGAACGCAAGGTTGGTGAACTTCGCTTCTTGCCAAGTCTCGGCGAGCAATCTTACGGTAATTAACAACTAGGCGAGCGCTTCGATCTCAAAGAATCTAGGTACACGCACGATACTTCGATTCGAGATCAGCCTGGAATCATCCCGAGAGCGTGCCTCGAAGCGTGCGCAGGGGACACGCGAGCGAGGTAACAAATTGTCCGGGTTTTCGGCGCGAAAGACACGGCAGCTGCGCGTGCCGTCGCGTATCGCAATTAACAATAAATTAAACGTTCCGAGGCGGGGCGTCACGGGCGCACCTGCCGCGCGCATTAGAAGGGTGCGTGTCCCATCGAAGCGTGCCTGAAAAGCCAGGGGCAGAATGCGTGCTGGGTCACGTGTTGCGGGGTAGATAGAGCGCGAACAGGGAAGGGAGGGAAACGCGCAACCCTCTCCTCGTTAACCCCGCTGGAATTGGCGTGGAAAGCTTCGAGGGAGCTCCCCCCCTGTCGAGAGGTGGGAGGTTAACTTTTATATAACCGGCCGCCGGATACAAATCATGCGTCGTCGTTTCCTTTTCCTCGAGGGTGGAGCGCAGGGCGGCGGCGACTGATGGTTAATTATACGCGAAAATAAATAATCGATCGGCAGGCCGCGACCGTTTAAACGGTGTGCCGTTGACGGTCCCGGGGAAACCTGTTATAACTGTTTGCATTATCCATTATGGATACGCGTATGCAGAGCGGGCCGGCACACGCGACCAGTTATTGTGTAACAGAAATGTGTGTGCCGTCTTGCGGCGTGCAACGATCTATTAATTCACGCCCGACGGCTATTACCGCCGCCCGAATTAAGGATACGAGACTCCTAATTGAGTGATCGGCGGCTGTGATAGGCGCTCGATTAATTAGTGGCAATTGATACGCGGTGAAATTGGAGAAGCAGTTGGTTAGGAGGTTTCTGGCGCGCGGTCCGCGTACCTCTCCCATCGGGGCCGACGCGATCCTATTCTGCTAAATCCGACACGAACGGCTTACGGTACCTACGGGTTCGAAGTTTGGATCGAGAGTACGAGTTGAGCAGTGACTTCATTCGGAAGAGCTCCACTCAGGACCACCGTGTACCGATACGTAGGGTAACTCGTGGTAATATGCCACGGTTAACTTTGAAACGCGATAACTCGCGAATATAAGTGGATGCAGGGAGAAAGATAGAACCGTATGAAAGTGTAACTAATTCGGTGTATTGGCTAATAAGTAGAGATATGTAAATTTTATAGTTCGATAAGAAACGTACAAATATAAAAGTCCTCAAAAGTGGCATATTACCCAAATGATGGGTAAATATGCCACAAGCTATGAAGTGCGAACTAATCACTCGAATTTATCAGAATCAACAATATTCTAAACTGTTCAAACTATTAGTAACTAATAACAAATATTTGAACTCGATGAAACGAAGAATATATTTGAAAAAAATTGCTATTTCTTACAAACTAAACAGTCTCCTATCTCTACGCAGTTTTCATGGATCCACTTTTTGCAACAAGTAGTTTTGTAATCCAGTCACATTTGGGTCCTTTTTTATCGTAATAACATAGTTCACGTATTGCACAGTAGTTGCACATTTTCTGCATCAGACGAATGGTCAGAAGAAATATCTACATTCTCAAAATTTGTTTTCTATTGCAGTACGAGCCTTCTTCACCATTCGAATGGCTTCCTTTAATCTTTCGGTTCTAATATGAAAAAAACTCGATGGCATTAAATAGAAAGAGATAAAGATATGTCACATGTGGCATATTACTCCAGGCGGCCAAAGAAAAAAGGGTTGAAAATCTCTCCACGAAATACACAGTTTTAACGGATGTGTGAGAGGTTATAAAATTTGTTTGTTAGTATACTTTATCATAATCTATTGAATTTTTGTAGAACTGTTCACACAAATGTATAATCTGCATTCTAGTTGCAGTGTGTAATTAAATCAAGACGATACTTTTGTAACTTACCAGAGATTTACCGCGAATAAAAGAATTACCGTAGAAGTTACACTAAATTGAACGGAATTTTTATTTAAAAAAAATTATTGAGAAGTGGTATATTACCCCGAGTTACCCTATACCCGAGTGTCGCTCGAGCTGTCAGTCGAAGGGATTAGTCGCCATCGTTCCCGCTCCCTCTGAATCTTTCTCCGATTTGCCAAGAAACAAGCATCTTTTCCACACGCGCGTTCTCCGTGACATCACCCGTCGGATTGCTCAACAACGTCTCCGTTGAAAACAATCCCTCGGCTTCCGAGAAGCTGCCAGGGTTCGCGAGCGTTAAATGGAAGGAAAAGGCGGCCGAACCGGCATCGGCTCGCGATCGATTTGCAGCGTCTACGTGGAAAATCGAGGCGCGAAAGGCCTGGGGGGTGGTGGGCGTCGAATCGCTCGCACGACCATAAATCCAAGCGGCGAATACTCCCTTATGGAGGAGCGGGCGGGCTGCCCACGCCGTCGTGGCGACAACACGCATCGCCGCTGGACGAGCGGCGTATTATTGTGTAATAAGTACGTGCCGTACACGCGGTGCCCCGTACGTGTGCATGCAGTGATAATGCTCGACGTTTAATTATTAACGTCACATGCACGCCGCTCGCTCGCGCGCGCACACACGCGGCCAGGCAGCGTTGCGCCGTGTACCTGACGCAGGAGAGAAAGATAGAGAGAGAGAGAGCGAGACGGAGAGAGATAGGCAGAGAGAGAGAGAGAGAGAGAGGAGCGCGGCTGGTATTACACACGACCTCGTTAGTCGTTGCCGCACGGTGAATAATAAATGTTTATATCCGGCCTCTCTTGTCATCGTTGCCCGTTCCTGGTCGCGTAAACGAGCCGCGGACGCGGACGTGCCGCGACACCACTGGGAACAGTTTCATTATTAAAAAGGATCCCTGCCTGCCCCCCTCATCGGGGGCGTCAGCGACTCGCGTGAGAAATCCGTCTCGCGTGGTCAGAGCGGCAAGGTCCCGACCGGCCAATCCTGCCCCTTTTCCCATAGACCGCGCGGTTTAACCCAGTTATCAGTGATTTCGAGTCGATTGCGACGCGCGTGCCAGCGCGCGGCTCGATGATTCACGGGGATTATTAATAATTCGTAACGAGCTGTGTCATATGGGCGAGGTATACAAGGTGTAATAGAACGGAGATTATTGAATGTGAAATCGCGATTCGACAGGGGAGGAGAGTTTTTCTTCTAATCGCCTGATACACTGGCTACGTTGCATCCGCGGTGCAGGACCCAGCGATCATGGGATCGCTAAACGGTCTCGTGGTCCCCGGTCCCGAACCCCCCGAAAAAAAGGAAACCTTGGACGATTTCTCTTGGCCGGAGTATCCCGTGGAACCGGCGCAGGGCAATTTGTCTCGGCGGAAAGAACGAAAAGGGAGGACCACGTCTCGCCAGGTATGTCACATGCGTGTACACGTTAGAAAGTTCCAGCGAGATTCCGCGGTTCCCCGCGGTCCCGAGATTCTGTGGCTCCAGACAGGGGGGGTTGCTCGTCCAGAGGGGCCGGAGGATAAAGCGACGGGGAATAAAAACCGGCGGGAACAACGGAAGGTGTAAGGCTGAAAGGATAAACGGAGGATCCGAACAAATTGCCTCGCGGCAATGGGGTACACTTGTCCTTGTGTACTTTACTTTATGTAATACATTACGCATACGCCGAACACTCTCTATCCTTATTATTACCGATCCTGGCATGAGAACGTGAAGTTTGTTAAACGATAGCGTCCTGCGATAGACGATCTCAGAAATGAACCGTAGAAATATTCTCCATAAAAAGTTGAGAAAAGTAAAACAATTACGCCAAGTACATGAAATCAAATAAATCAGAAAAAATAGAAGATAATAATAATTATAAAATAAACAAAGATGTGAAATCAAAATGAGCTGCACGTACGTAAAGGTAATGATAAATACAAATAAATATTTTAATACGAATTAACATTTTATTCAAAATACTTGGCGCTGCGAAACAGAAAAAATTCGTGTACTTGGCGTAATTTTTTTACTTTTCTGAAGTTTTTCTAACGCGTATACGTGTTGTGTTGACGAAAAAATTTTTTGTAGAAGACGAAGAAAAATGTTAAAATTTCCGACTGATCCATGAGACGATATTATGATATCTCTGTTATGCGCGGACCGATTTTATTGAAATTGGTCTTATTCGAAAGCTTATATGCGGTTTACATGAGACAAATGCCTTTAAATTTAGGAAATATTGCAGGCGTGATGAGATATTAATGAAATAGGTTTCAGGTTAGGTTGGAACAGCCCGGCGACGAGTAAATGATATCGGTAGCGACAGTCGACATATACAGGGTGTCTTTCCTGTACTTTCTTTCCTGTACTTGGCGTCGAGACGCTACCGCGTCTCTAGATATAAGCGAACCGTTCCTCCGGTTGATCGTACGGTGCTACATTTTACGATGCAAAAGAGGAAGGCAAGGGTGGCGGTTTTAAGTGCGAGCAACCGTAGACCGCCCTTTTCTCTCGCGGCAAGGACGAGAGCGAGTCGCGGAGGCCAGAAAGAAGGATGAAACGGACGGCTGGAGGGGGAGGCGTACGGGCCCAGAGGCAGAGAAGGAAATAAATTGTCGAGGAGACAAATGCCACCGTGATCGGCCGCTAATTTATTACGGGGATCGGAATTAAGCCGACAAAAAGCTGAAAAAGCCCCGCGTAGGCATCCCGGTAGAACAATGTGTTGGGTGTGTTCTCTCGGTGGCCGGTTAGCAGTTCTGCCACGACCACGGCACCGAAACGAGAGAGGAGCAAGCGCGACATAAAGGGAACAGGTAGAACGAGGACAGATCTATCGGCGCGGCAAGACGAGCGAGAGAGACGGAGGGAGGACAGAGAGGTGGAGGACCGGTGTGTTTCCAGCGACGACAAGAACGCGCGAGAGCGCGCACACACACACGCGGGAGAAAGGACGAGGACGGGAGAGAGAGAGAGAGAGAGAGAGGGAAGGTAGGAAAAAGACGGAAGAAAAAACGCACCGTAAGGTAACCGAGGAAGCGAGAAGGAAAGGGGTTGAATAAGGGGCTGACGAGGAGGGAAGATCGTGAAAGAGAGACACGCCGGAGGAGGAACCTGGACGATGAAAAGGAAGAGAATAGAGTGGCTCGTTGCGTTCGGCGAACAGAGAGACGAGGATAGAATGGTCGAAGCGACACAGGGCGAAAGAGAGAGGCGAAGAAACCATTCGGAGGAAGAGAGAAGGAGACACGGGCTCGCTCACTCGGGAGTCGGTTCCCACGGCTGCGCAGCATACCTCCACCTTCTCTCGCCTCTCTCTCCTCCGCGCTGCTCTCCTGGTCACTCGCCCCGTCCTTCTCGGCCCCGTGGCTGCTCCTCTTTCGTATCACGTTCCATCTCTCTCGTTCCTTCACCGTCGTCGCGCACCGCGCTCCTTCCGACCCGTTCCATCGCGAACCACTCTTTCCTCGCTCGTCTATGTCTAACCCGAACGCTATCTCTAGCCGCCTCTTTCTCTATTTCTCAGCTGGATGGAATAACCATCACCTTACTCTACTCCTCGCTCGCTCTCTCTCTCTCTCTCTCGCTCGCTAGTCGGTTCCTTCTCTCGTGCACGCGTTTCGCCACCGTGCACAAGGGCCCCGCAATCTCGGGTCTGACGCGTACGTATATACGTATGCACGGTATTAATCATCGCGGAAAACGGGCAACGAGAAAGAAGGAACAGGTAGCCGGGGGAGCGACTCTCGTTGCATACAGATGGGGCCTGGTACGATTCGGTGGATCGAGGCTGACGACGGAGGAGGAGGAGGAGGCGGTGATTCATCGTGGAAAAAGGAAGTCCGCGACGACTTTTCGCCAAGTCCTGGGAAAACGCCGGAGATCTCCTCCTAACCGGTTCCACGGAGTCACGTGACTGGATGTAGTAACGCGTGTAGCTAAATTCTTTCATACAGCAGAATCCACTTGGCTTCCAGGCGTACACTTTTTCCACCGTCGCAACGAAACCGTAAGATAATTCGCTGGACGACCGTGATCGTACAGGGACGCGTTCGATGCGAACGCTACACCGATTGATTAACTTAACTCGTTCGAACGGGTTAATTAGGTAAGCGCGTACCCAGTGGTTGGGTAACGATCATAAAACCGCCACGCAATAAAATTCGAAGAGTATCGCGGAAAGCCGGATCGTCCTAGTATTTAGCTTCTATTTTTAACCATTCACGCTTCAACTTTAACGTCTCGGCCGCGTAGAGGAGCGCGCGCGGTCTCGCGCTCGGCGAGCGTGGCATTTCCGCATGGAGAAATTTTCGTGGCCTCCATTCCTCGTCGAAAGGAGGAAGAGGAAACCGAGGATGACGAGCGACGACACCGTCGCCTCGGGCCTATGAAAAGTACGTCGACACACCCACGAACTCCAGCCGCGCTTTTCCAACCGTGGTTACGTACACATAGACGCGCACGGTGGTCACGAGCATGGCGAATTAGCAGATTCCCGAGGCGAGCTGTTTTTTTTTTTTTCTTTTTACCGGCAAGTGGAAACGCCATTGTACCACCCGCTACGCCTCTCCTCCCTCGTTGTTCTACCGAAGCTAGTCGACTGCACGAGCGCGTTTAATCGCGACTCGTTACACCGGATTATTACACCAACCAAATAATTTTATTCGTTCCTTTCCTCGTTTCGAGTAATGCGAACAAAAGTCACGCTTTCACAGTCCCTCTTTTAACGCCACTAGCGGAGCCCACGCGCATGCCGAACGGCAGGTTCTTTTATTAATGGAAATTTCGAGCGATATTACCTGTTCCACCGAGTTTCTATTTCCCGCGCAATCTCTTCAATTATTCAACGGAATCTCGCGCGGCGATCGATCCGATCCATCGACGGAGCCACCCCGAGGATCGCGGTCGCGAAACGCAGACTGCGCGCAGCGGTTGCCGATCCACTATCGAGGCGAGGGATGAAATAAAAAGTAGGGGTGCTCGATTCACCTCAAATAATCGATTCTTGAATCGATTCAAAATCAAATTATAAGAATCGATCCTTCTAAGAAAATCCGAACCAAAGAATCGATTCTGGAAGGATCGAGATGAAAAGAATCGCCGTAAAACTTTTTTTCC
The DNA here is from genome assembly GCF_050908995.1 of Andrena cerasifolii. Lineage (NCBI taxonomy): Eukaryota > Metazoa > Arthropoda > Insecta > Hymenoptera > Andrenidae > Andrena > Andrena cerasifolii. Next base: position 9,953,228 of record NC_135123.1, read on the forward strand.
AAAATTAGTACATATACATAGAAGTCGGATTTGATTAATTTTGAAAGAATTAATATAAAAAATACTTTTACAAGGAACAATTTGGGATAGTTATTGAAGAGCATTGTATTGAATAGAAGAAATATTTTGCTATTGATTTTAAATATTTTATTCATCGTGTAATTGCCATTCTTTCATTGATAAAGAGAAAAATGTCCGTGGCGTTCGAAACGAAAAACGGGCGGAAAAGGCTGCGTGCAGACGCAAAAACTACTACTTTTGGCGAGAGGAGATGAAGCCAAGGGACCGAGAAGCTAGGCACGGCCGAGTTAGTTGGATCGTGAAAGAGGGGATGATGTCCGAAGTCCTAAGCAAAAGGCTAAACGAGGCGGAAAATCGGTGGCGAAAAAACGAGGAACCGTTCCGCGTGGACGGCGCACACGATCCAAGGGACATGTTAATAAGCTTTGATAGCGGGTATACCGTCAGCTGACGGTGTACCTGCTGCTCGATGACCACGTGTCGCGGCCACAGGGTGGGGCAGAGATCCACTCCCGGGTTTTATGTATCTCCTCAGGCTCGCCGCGACGAGGTTAGAAGCACAGACCCACATTATGCCACTCTCTCTTTCTCCCGGTGGCATTACCAGGCGCGCACGGACGTAAAAAGTCGCCCGCGGGACAGAAAGCCATTTCACCCATTATTACGAGGCGGGAGGAAGGCCCCGGCCGGCCGGGCTCGTTCAGCGCCCGCCGAAACAAGTCGATCATCCCAGGATGATGAGCGTTAAACAGAGGGAGGAGGCGGAACAGGAGTCGAGGAGGAGAGCCTTTTCACCCGCGACACCGCTCTTTAGTAGCTATTTGTAGATAAGTCGCGGCGTATTTGTAATCGTTACCAGGCGCAACGCTCTAATTGGTCATTCCGCTAATTAGATTTTGACGGTTAATTAGCCAGCTTTCCCACGATTCGAACAATGCCGAGCGAGAGACGCGTGGCGCCATAAGGGGACGGATTCTTTTCCCTCTAACGGGCCCCGCGACTCGATCCGCGGCCGTGATCGATCCGAAAACAAAAGGGACCTAGGTGCGTGCACCGCTGACGGGGACGGCGTAGAGAAAGGAAGGAAGTGACGAAGGTGGAAAAGAGGTCGATCGCGGGTGGTTCTAAAGATACGCGGCCCGAAGTCGCGACGCAGGCTGGTCCGCCTCTGGCAATAAGTTTCGCGCGCGCGCGCGCGCGCTACCGAGAACTTTCCGCGTTTGATCTTCTAGCGGCGGGCTCGATAGCGGATCGAACGCAGATGCGGCGAGATCACGTGCTACAATTTAAATTCCTGCCGCGAGAAATGGCTAATAAAGTTTCTACTTTCAAAGGAAAGAAATTACGGATATACACAGGGTGTCCTACTTCAATTTACAAGTGAGAGTTTAATGAAATTACTAGAGATGTAGCGACTGGTCGTTTAAGCCGACTATCCGGCCACTTTTGTAGTCGGCGACTAGTCGGCTTCTTGGGGGCGGATGAATCGGCTAGTCGGCCAAAACCCTAGTCGGTACATCTTCAGAAATTACTTTTAGTCTCTCGACAAGGGAATCGGCAATGATTTCGATCACTCGAGTGACCTTGACACATCCACTCGATAACCTTTCTCCTACATATATGTTCAATACAATGTTTTTCGAATTTTATTTAAAGGGTTGCGCTCAGTCAGGAGGCCGGAAAAGGTATGATTTTTGGGAATTTTTTTCTCAGAAACTATAAAACTTTATTCAAAAAACTTTCCTTCGTTCGAAAGGTAGTACGTTTAGCTATGTCTCTGAATTTTGGTGTTAAAAAATATTTATTACACAAAATGGCAAATGTTCAAACGTAAAATGTCGATTTTCAGCCACAATCCCGCTTAATTTTCGTTAATTAAAAAAAAATAAGCAAAAGAAACAAATATAGTTCGTCCAAGGACTAGATAATTTAATATATTAACTAAGTTTTTTGAATTTTCGATTCTAGATAATCCACTTCCGAGTAATCGTAGTCACCTGAAACCTCTCTTTCGAACAGGACATCTAGGAGACTGTAAATAACTTTGTTACTAATAAACATTTTGTAACGTAAAAATTCAGAAACATATCTAAATGCACTACCTTTCAAACGAAAGAAAGTTTTTTGAATTAAGTACTACAGTTTCTGAGAAAAAAATTCCCAAAAATCACACCTTTCTCGGCCCCCTGACTGAGCGCAACCCCTTAAAAAATTTCATATATCGCTTCGTGAAACCAGGACAAACCATACCATAAACCACCGAACCTTCACCAAAAGCGTTTTGATTCGCGGCTCGATTTGAAATAAAACGAAGAAAACGAATGGCATTCTGAGCATCAGGCTGACTCGCGCGGCTAGCCAGCTAGCGCGTCCTTCTCTCTCTATATCTAAGACGTAATTTATGCTAAACGTTTCGCGTCGTGGAAGCCGCGCGCATATCGCCCCGGTACACCCGACTCAGCCATTCATCCGACTCGGCCCTTCTCCCGCTCGTTCTCCTTCGTCTGGGACGCGAATCACGCAGCCTTTTCGGCCGTGGGACCACGATCATCCGTCCCTCTCGGTCCCACCTTTCTCTCTCCGACGTTCCCACCTCGTGTGTGCCACCTTTATGGGCCCCCCTCACGATCTCGCCCCGTCTCTGTCCCCCTTAACGCCTTTTCATTCCATCCTCCCCTCTTTCTTCCTCTCTGCTCTTCGTCGTCCTCTCGACCGTACCCACGATCCTCGAGTACGTACGATACGCGCGCACCGCTTTGTGGACCGACCCGCGCGCGCAGGACGACAGGAAGGATAAGGTAGAATGGAATTTTTTAATGATTCTTTCACGGGGTGGGGGGCAAGCAAGGGTGATTCTCGTGTTCCCCCCGCGTCGAACGACGCGACAATGAGGATCGAGTTACCGGTGAGGGATACGACTGATAATTAGGAGCAGAGCGGGAAGAGTTGGCACTGGGAGTTTGGTGGAACAAACGGGGCGCGTGTTAATTGGAATTAATAGGGAATGCGCGATCGCCACGTGAGAGCGGAGAACAAGTAACGCTGGGAATCCGGGCGGAAAGCAAGCGGATTCCGCGGGCAGCGATTCAGCACAGTGGTGGGCACTGTCGCGGGTCGTGCGGTTTTAATAAGTCGACCAGCATGGCAGCGGTAAAGTAAAGCAATTAACTCGACGAAAGAGCGACAGACAGAGGAGAGGGCTCTCGAGGCTCGATCTTGATGGGGGCCAGGCGAAGGTTACGATTACGTGTGTATCACAAGCTCGGCTCTTCTGTCTTTTCCAGCCTCTTAATTAACGGCAGACACGCGTCCTCACGTAGGGACAAACACGCTTGCGCAATCGGCGCACACGCTTCTGTTGTCTGCGCCGCCGGAGGGAAAGAGAGTTTCGGTAACCTGGCTCCGGGGCCCTCCCCCTTCCTCTCGTTATCGCGCGATCTTCCCGACACACACGGGGGTAATTAAGGATCTACCGAATGAATCCGCCGTGGAAAACCGAGCGAGGAAAGAGAGAGAGAGAGAGAGGCGAGCAGAATTTGCTACCTCTCCGCGCGATCTTCCCTCGTCGGATGAAAGAAGCTCGCCCACCTGTCCCCGCCTAACTGTTATTAATAGTACATTGTTGCTCTCGCCTGCCCGTGCATGCCTGCGCGCCGCTGATTCCTGTAATTAACGCGTTTCCGGCACCGTCGAACTGCCCCGCGTCTTCGAGCAAAGATTTTTCCCGCCGCGGGAGATCCGACTTCGCTGTTAACGCGTCGCTTTTCCCCTCGGAGCTTCCAACGGCAACTCGCGAAACACCGAAAGGTGTGGGGTGGTGTGGCGCAGTCCTTTTCTAACGAGAGCGAAAGTTCCCGTACGTGTCCAATTATTAAGCCTCCGCGTCTAGTTGACTCGTCTTCTCCAGTCGACGGTGCTCGGAGCTCCTATTATTCTGTTCCCGTCGGTCTCGTGCGGACAGATCGATTATTCCTTGTCACGCGACAGTCTTTATTGTATCAGGCGCCCGGGGAGCGGCGTTTTTTTACCCCCAGACGTAGGCTCATTCTCACGCACCGTGGCAACGAAAATAAATGCCGCGGCACTACGAATAGCGATTACCACGCGCGTTACGGCCCGCCGGCCCTGGTTCCGTCTTTTACCCCCGCCGACGTGCAGACGCGACGACCGACGCGGGGCTACCGCAGACGACGATTCAAAGGTTGCTCTCGCTACCGCGCAGGATTCCGGCCAGCCTCTCTTCCGAGAACGCCACTTTTTTTTTCGCTCTCTTTCACGACGCGACCGGAGTTCCTCTTTTGCCCTCGAACCGACATCCCTGCTCTTTCGCCCGCCCCGATATAGCATCGTAATATCGCGGTGCAAGACAGACGGGCTCTCGAAGGAATCACTGGGCGATAAGAAGAATTCCTCGGGTGCAAAGGAATATAACGCGTGAAAGCGAAAGGGAGCGAGAGAGAGAGAGAGAGATAAAACAGAGAAACAATGATTCGTCCGCGACTGGAAGGCTCGACGGAAGGCGAGGGAACGAACGGAGAGAGAGAGTTTTTGAAGGGAGACGGAGGAACTGGTCGCGCTGAGGTGGCGGCGAGGGGCGCCATATGGGTTAGTAAATTTAACTCTGCTCTCGCGAGTGAGCTTCGAAGACGAGGACAGCGAGCGAGGCGAAGAGAGAAAGGGAGAGAGATTACGAGGGAAGTGTAGAAGCACAAAAGGCCTAGCCATCTGCTAGTGGGCCCTGCAGTGCGTCTCATAGGCAGAAGTGCGCGGAACAGCGACCCAGAGCGACTGACGTACACCAGGGATATATGCTGGGCAAACATTGGCGTAGAGACGCGCGTACGCGTCGACGCTGGCTAATGCGCGATACGAATGACGGCGGGTTTAATGCGCGCCACTCGAAATAGCTACGGGATCGCCTACCTTGACGATTCTATCGGTCGGAATGGCGATCCAGTACTTCGACGCTCGAACTCTGCTTCGTCGCTTATACCGAGCGATTTACTGTCTATTACAGAATAAGCGTAACGGTAATGGTTTTTTCATGTTCCGACCAATGCCAGGAATTACCGAAGCGACAACAAGCAAGCAGTAAGCAGCAACAGCAGGAGGGAGAGACAAGTGCCTCGGTTCCTCTCTCTCTCTCTCTTTCTCTCTCGTCATTCGTACCATCTGCCATTCGTCTTCGTCGCGCACGCGTGCGCCACGCCACCAAATGCATACTTGTTTTTAATGTAATCGACCTGCCTCTTCCCTCGCCGCGACCGCGAGAAAGTAGGAAGAAGCTGGGGCCCCTACAATCTCGTTTCTTCGCCTTTTATTTGGCCATTAATTAGTCGACGAGACAGGTGCGATGCGACCGTGAGATTTTCACGCGATCCAATTTCCAATTTCGAGACACTCCGAGGGGAACGTCCTCCGAGCAGGAACGCCAGGGAATTAAAGAGATACGCCCTGGGCCGTTAATGACACCGGCCTAATCGACCAATTTACTTTTCAATTTTTCCTTATCGATCGTAACCGGAAACCGGCGGCGGCCTTTTACGAGGCCCTGAAACGCGCGCCGGTGGAACGGAGGGAAGATAAAGAGGCGAGCAGTTTCGTTGATTATACGAGAGTCGCACGCTAAGGTGCGCTCGCTCTTTCTCTCTCGCCACGGAGGAGATCGGTGAGCCGCGGTCGCGATTTAGCTCGTGCCTAGGCGACTTCGCCCGAGAGTATGCAAAGATAAGAGATACAAGCAGCGATTTTTACTCCCCGGTGAGCTCTGACGCCTCTTTCCTTAAAGTCCACCGGGAGGATCTTAATTTTCCTCGGGGAAACGCGGCTGCAGTCATTAACCGAGACAAGGATCGAAATTGCGCGCCGGTTGGTTCGGAAGTTCGCTGGAAACGGGAAACCGAGGGTGGCGAGATCCGAGGATCGGCTAACTGTACCAGAAAGACACCAGCACGCGCTGATTCCACACGTTAAAACGCTATAATTGCCCTTTGTTCGCTACCGTGTTATCTGCTCAGCGGGAAAGAATCAGATTGTCGTTAACGATTGCTAGAAACCGTGTCTTTGTAGCTGGACGATTATCTCTCGCCGAGGAGAGGGATCGGTATTCATAATGAATCGACGTTTTCCCGCTCGCCATTTTTTTCCACGTCCCACGAGCACGCGATACTTATGGTAATCGGCGCGATCGCAAAAAGCACGGAAACGCGATTCTTCGCTTATCTCGGATCGGCTCGCGTAACGAACGTTTTCATATCGCGCGTGCTCGTAAATCGTCGGGTGACGATATTTTAATTTATGCCAACAGTTAACGTGCCGTCGTGTTTTTCCTTTCTATCCAGAGCAATCCCTGCCTAACGGTAGCAGAACGCGGAAAATCCGCAGTGGATAAAAATATCGAGCTCGATCCGTAATCGCTAGAGTAGAATCAATATGGCGGACGTTTGTCGTACGAAGCGCCGCCACTTCGGAACTATCTGTGGTCTGTTTATGGTTAGTTGGATTTATAAGTCGTAATGAATCGAACTCGATGCGTACTTATAAACCCAATCGCAGTCAAGTGTACGTAGTATTTGAAATTAGACTCACCGGCCACGTAAACTCGAACGGGAATTTGATGGGATTGGTGAAGCTCGGCATGGCGACGTTGGGGCTGAGATTAACGATATTCTCGCCCAGCACGGGTGTGACGACGTCGCCGTAGGTGCACGGTGTCGTCGTGTCGATCTTCACCTGATATTGCTTCAGGCAAACCCTGAACCTGGTTTTGCAAACGCCCGAGCACTCGCCGGTCTTGGAAGTGCTGCCCGAGCAGCACTTGCCCAGACTGTCTTTTCCGTATTCGTTCACGAACGACTTCAGCCTCAACTCGAACACTCCAGAGGCGTTTACCTGAAAGAATTCATGATTTAGTTAAAAGGAAAGCCTTTGAAAATATCCTCCGGTAAAATAGATCGCCCTAACGGCCCGCTCATTGCATTCCGAAAGCGTACAATTATCGCAAACGTCGAACTCGAATTAGCAGGATTTGGAGGTTAGACTGGCTTGTCCACCTCGGCCGCATCGCGAGAGCGTCTTTCGATGTACCGTGTTTACTCGCTCCGCCGAGCTGTCAGCCTGCGCACGAAAGTCCAAGAAAACAGTCCCCTTCGCGGGAAGCATGAACGAAACACGGCAACTACGATAAACTTGGTTGAATCTGCTACGTCGGGGGTCGTCTCGTGCCCAACAGGACCGAACACGCCGCCGGGGCCCGGGCTGCACGTGTGTAAGCGCGTTTTTGCGCACGCGTGTCTCGCGCTGCGCATCTCCCAGGAGGAGCGGAGATATCCGCGCGAGAGAGTGACCCGGCAAAAAGCACTTTTTTTCACTCGACGAGACGCGAGCCCACGAGCGAAATGGGGAGAAAGCAAGGGGGGGGGGGGCGAGAAGGAGGGGAGCACAGAGGCGCAGATGGACATTTCGCCACGCGTGCTGCCAAGCACCAGCGATCGTGGAACACGAGGGGCGTTTTCGTGGCGGGAGAAAAAAAAAAAAGGAGAGTGCTGGAACACCAGTCGTAAATGTATTAACGCGCGCTACCGGTTCCCTCTGGGCGCCGAAGCGAGGAATTAATCGCGACGGTACACTGAGTGGTAGACGAGAGAAGGTTTTATAACTTAAGGGCGTAAAAAAAACTGCCACAACTCGAGGAGGGATAGAGGTTAGCCTAGCAGCGAATTTGTATACATACACGAAAACACCCAGTTTAAACATTCCTTCCCTTTCGACCACCACTGCACGTCGCCAAAGAACCTCACCCTAGTATTTCCTGCGGCGAATAATAAAACTGGATCTCCTACGTCGGTTCACAGTGGCCGGTTGTTTACGCACGAAAACGTAGGGACTCTATCAAAACGGAGATCGTTCTCCTGCAGACCTGGTGGTTACTTTGTAACGACTCGAGTGTTCCGACAATGTCTGTACAGGCTAGGGAACTGTTCCATCGAATAGCATGGGAGTTTATTGAGCTTCGCTAAGATTCGTGGCGTGTACTAAGAATCGCGGTTCCCGTCGCGACGCAACGACGGGCGGCAGGGGAGGGGGAGGGCCGGTTTTTCTTCGACGACAGTATATCCAGTGTAAACAGAGCCGATGCGTCAATATTTCTCCGGTTCCTACCCTCGTCCTGCGGCCAACAGAGTTCTTGACCACTGTGGACAATGGCCCGCGGCTATGCGCGCTTCACACAGAGCTGGCAAGTGCACACAGGCGCGCAGTCAGCAGACAAGCGAGCCTTCCCACGAGACATTGTATAGCCGAGCAAAGCTATACGTATATCGCCGTCTCACGTGAACGAGAGGAGCGCACTAACCTTACTATCGAGACTGCGGATCGTTTTACGATCCCGCTGGCCCCCTACGCCACGTCCATTACACCCCCTCTTCTACCGTTCAGAGTCTCTAATTTTTGTACACCTCAATTTCTCGTCTCTCGATGCGAGCTTTTCTCACGACTCCACAGAAATGTATTGCCTTGAATTCGAAACGATCGGCTTCCGTTTCGCGGGGCAGTAAAGACGAAAAGACGGGGGCGGCTTTACGAGTCGTAAGTTCGGAAGCAGAAAAAATACACAGCCAGGACGTCGAGCTTTCGAAAAACTATCCTCCGGCTCGAACAATTCTCATTACGCCTCGTAAAACAGCAGGCTCGAGGAGCGCGTGTACGTATACACACAAGCCGTGCACGGTCCTCGATGAGGAATTCTCATTTTTGGCGCGCTGGAGCGCTATTCTCGGAACGAGAATGGCCGCCGCCGACTATTTACGGATACAACCGGCGTTATTTCGTCACTAAACGATTTCCAGAGGCACCCTTTGAACGCCGCCGATCGGATAGGACGTTTAAGCGTCTAGTTACGATCGCGGGGGCGGGGATCGGGATTGGAAACAAAGAGCGGCGATTTCCGACGGTGAAGGTCGGAAAGAAGTTGCCAGAAAGGAGACAGTTGCGCGGGGGGGGGGGGGGGACGGCGACGGGGTCGTCGGTGGGAACGAGCCATCGCAAAGCCAGAGTGGAGAGCAGACGAAGAAGCTAGACACTTCTAAAAGAGTGGATCCAGATTTAGAGTTGTTGTACGCGGCGAATACTGTTGCCACTGCCTTTTCTCTCCTCTTTCGCCCGGATGCTTCGAGTCTGGCTAGCCGATGCGCGAGAGAGGAGGACAGAGACAAACGAGAGGGGGGGGGGAACGGTAGACGGAGAAGCAAGCAGCGAGAAAGACGGGCGTAGAAAAAAAACATCTCTCCCAGGAAGAATACGGAGACCCGCGAGAGCTCCCTAGCGCGTGGAAAAGAAGCAAAAAAAAAAAAATGGAAAAGAAACGAAACACTGGCGTCGCGCGTGCACGCAACCACGAAGCGACATTACACGGAGGGAATTTCACGAAATCGGCCGTTCGGATCGCGGGCGAGGAGTTAAAATTGGAAAGCACACTTTACGATCGGATCGCACTGCTCACTGATACGCAACGTTCGACTGGATAAATATATAAGCCACTTACGCAAGTGCTTAATTAGACGCGCGGAGAACGGCGTATAGGCGGTACGCGCACGCGTGCGCGAAAGAGAGAGAAGGGACGGAGGACGAGCGTATAGACGAGGGAATCTATTCTGAACGCAGCCCATCGACGTGTCATCGTTTTTACCCATAAATACCGGCGGAGCTTACGGGGCGAGCGACCGGTTTGACAGACGAAGAACGTCTTTGGAACCCGGACCAAAACATCGCCACCATTCATCGACAGCCCGGCGAAGGTCGGCCACGATGCCCCGCGAAGTTGACAAACGTATCGCCGCAGAGCATGACAACACTACACGTTCCCGTACACGTCCGTTGACAAAATAATCCTTTCATTATCACGCTAATTCTACCCGTACACCGCTTCCGCTTCGGCAAATATTATCGACCGGACAGATTCCTTTCGCGCGTGCTTATCGACCGTTCCATTCCCCTTTTTTTTTAAACTTCCGCGGTAAGGTAGCGCGGAGATTTAGCTGTGAATTTCTCGCCGAAACTTCTCCAGCGCTGCGCTAAATAACGCTTGCGACCGTGGCACCACCCAAACGATTACAGAATCGTACGCAACGGGAATGCAACTCTCTACGGACCTACTACGCATACCCTTTCGCGAAATCGTAAGAAATCTGGGAAACGGGAGCTTCGAAGCGATATTTTGCAACGCGTTTCCCGGCCAGACGGCGGATTCCAAAAATAAACAGAAATATTTCCGCCGAAACCTTCCGACCGTCTTTCAGAACCGAAAGCAAAAAAAAAAAAGAGAGTCTGCTCTCTCCTAAGTAAACTCATCCTTGGAGAATGCGATTCTCGCGAGACGTCGGGAGCGTTCTCCCGTTCGCGGGTTGGAGAAAAACGATCGGAGGTCGGGGAGAGTAATGAAAAGTGTCAGGCGCTTACCGCTCGGGGTGCTGGCAGGAGCACGACGGCGGCCGTCCACACGAGCATCGTGGTCCACATGTTTGGTGGTTGGGTAAGGGTTCGATGTTTACACGCCGCCGGTGCGTCGTCGGCGGATACGTGTGGACCGTGGTGCCCTGGTGTGCTCGTCGGCGTTACCTCCTCGCGTTGATTTTGCGAGGCTGCATAGCCACCGTACACCGTGCTCGAGGGTACGAGGTGCTCGTCACCGTCGTAACCTCCTCTCTCTCTGATCTCTCTCTCTCTCTCTCGATCTCGATCTCTCTCTCTCACTGGATCTGTGAGATACGTGGAAGGCGCCAAGACGCGTGTATGGTGCGTGTTAATCCTCGTCAGAAGTCGGCGCTGGAACTTTGGCCGGCTTTTCTCACGCAATGTATACGACGATGAAAAAGGAAACCGAACGGAACGAAGCTAACTCGCGATCGAAGGAGCAAGCCACGGGTTTCACCTCCTCGGGTCTGTCGCACTGAACACTGACGAAATACAAAATAGAAGCGAAGAGAAGAGGTATATCCGATCGCTGGGCAATAGGAGGTATCCACGGGATCCCGCGAGAAATGATAATGCGTAAAATCACGCGCGATCACTGTAACACTGTGTTGACACACTTTAATTCCAATTATCCGTGGGCACGGCGAGACTCGTAGAGCAGCTTCGTCTCCTGGGTGGACTATGTACCGTCGTGCGTGGGACCGGGCGAAAAACACAAGAGTATTTGCGATCCTTCGGGTGACGCCTGTTTACCCTCTCTCGACGGACGTGTTTGTGTCTCCCCGCTGGGCCCTGTCGCCGATGCGTTCGTAACGTCGGGTAGGATGGTTATCGCCAGCTTCTTCTGTCGATGGGTGGTTTCTGTTGTTTTATTTTTTTCCTGTTCCTCGACGTGTCTCTCACTACGCTCGTGTTGAGCGTTCGTTCGCGGCGCACGAGCCGCTACGCCGACGAGGAGCACGACGATTCGCCACGGGCATAATTTTCCACGGGGAAAAAAAAAAAGGCACTCTATACGACACACTCTCTCCTCCTCGCCAACCGTCGCAACAACGACGAGTCGCGCACTGACTGGCCGTCGACGAGCCGTGAGGAATATTCCCTCGGCGACCGGCAAGGGAGTAGAAGGAGAGGAGGTGGCGGCGGTGGTGGTGGTAGCCGTGGAGTAGAAAGAGTAGGAGGAAGAAGAGAGGGGTCGTGGTGGTGGAGCGAGGATACCCTCGGCGTGTGTGACGAGTCAAAGACGAACGGGAGAGTCAATGTGCTCTCCTCGAGAGAGGGGAAGTTTTCGTAGGGCCGAAGGGAGGGGGGAAGAAGGAGGAGAAGTAACACGGCAGAGAAGAGAACCGGCACGAAAGGCACCACTCCGCAGCTGAGCTACTACTGGATCCACAGATGCGCCCCTTTGCCCGCGGTACCGGTGCCGTCAGCCTCTGTTTTCCTTGTGAAAGTGCTCCGCCGGTTGGTGTGCGTGCGTACGGTCCCCGTGCCAGAGAACAGCTCGTCTCTCGCTCTCCGTCCCGTCTTTCTCGATCGTACAGCTCGCGACGGTGCTCCCACCGAAAATGCTCGCCCTCTCTCTCTCTTTCGCGCTGAACAGTTTCCGCGCCACTAACAGGCAACACTAGCGCCACACTGCGGTAACTCCAAGAAGCACTGTAACCATCGACTGCTCGCGGAACACTACCAGCCCGATCGACAGATGGCGAGTCCGATCTCGGTTGGTTTCGCGTGCACGATGACCGTAAGAACTCTGCGGAGTCGACTTGTATGCGCGCGCCTCCTTCAAAGAGCTACACTCTCTCTCTCTCTCTTTCTCTCTCCCTTTCCTTCCGTACTGTACAACTGTTCGGTAGCAACTACTGTCTATCTTTCTCCTATTCGATAAGCTCTCGTTCCGTTTCCGTGAGCCACACAACACGCGTGCGCTTCGTGCTTCTGTAACGACGCGTACGTGTTCGCGCGTCTACGCCACGGAGTGCAACCCTCGACTGGAGGTAGTAAGCCGGGAGCACCCCTACTTATAATTGTGGTCCCGCCGGGCCCCCGGCGAGAGGGGGTTGCCTAACCAGAGGGGTGGTGGGTAGCGGCTGCGCCGGTGGCACAGCGCGAGGAGCCTCCAGAGGGGCACGGGGAGCTCGAGCGAAGGGTGACGAGGGAAAGGGAGGACGAGGGGATGGTAAAGAGGCAGCTGCAGGCCGGCTGCACGCGCCCACCCCCACCACCGCGTAGCCCCTGTACGACACCCCAGCCACTCGTGCGGACTTCTTGCCTGCCTGCTCGCCTGTCGTACAGACTCCTCGGGGCGCCTGTCTTCCTTCTCCTCCCCGCCCTCGTCCCGTCCTCCCCCTGCTCCCCTGCTTTTCTGTTACCTCCCCTCGCCGCCCGTTGCACCGGTTACACTTCCCCTGCCTGTCTCGTTGTCTCTGTTCCCCACGAGCCACGATAACTTGTACCCCATCCGACGGCACGCGCCGCGTGCCACCTCCTCCGTGACGTCATACCCTTCTTTTTAAGCGTATTACGCTCCTTACGCGTCGCGATACGCCGAGAGGCGAGCACGGGCTACCGCAATCCAGCGGCGGGTCGCTCGAGTCGCGACGCACGCGTGACCATCCATCTATACTCGTTAATTTGATTACAGTGATGGGAGTTCATACCCCTCTTTACCTCCGTGTGGATATTACGCGCGTAGTTTTTAGCCGATAAGCGACCTCGAAGCTGCAAGAGACAGGGACAGACGGCTGCAGCAGCCTCGAGGATATTACGTAGTGTGAAGATTATTAAAAGATACCGCGGGATCGTGAACGGGACACGATTAATCCTCAGGTACATTGGTACGCGAGAGCGGGGACAAAAGGAACACTCTTTACATTTGGCCTAGCCTACAATTATCTTTTATAGATATAAAAATGAAAATTGTGCCTTAAGATACTATGTTTCTTGGTCTATCATCTGAACCCTGATTCAGCCTTAAGCGATAAGGTGAATGTCCCAATTTCTGCTCGTGTCCCCGTTTCTGCTCATTTCGTGTTTTTCTTATAATTATATGCGTTACGTTTGTACTACAGTTTCAACGAAATAATTCTAAATTATTTGAACATTTACGCGAGTGTTGCACGAGCTTGGGGCTAATCAATGCGCAGATATTGTATTCGATAATTGGGCTGAACATAGTTTCTGCAGTAAAAGTTCTTATTTAATAACAAAAACAGATACCGCATTGTGGTCTGGATTTAGATTTTTTACTACTTTTTATTATTTTAAGTAGAAAACAGGTGATTATTTTAAAACGCAATATAATGAAAGTGTACTGATATTGTCAGAGTTTTAAAGTGACAAATTATCGGAAAGCCTGGGAAAGGGAAGGTATGTTTATCGAGGATCTGAGAATACCTTGCCTGGCCATGGCCAAGTATTTGACTTCCAGGCCGCGGACATCTAGGCAAATGTCTAGATGTTACATTTTATCTTCGCATTGTTAAAATGTCCGCGATAAGCGTAATGGAATGTACGAACACAACATTTCAGCTGTGTATATGTAGTTGCGTCGTCTGTGTAAAGCAAATGTTTTGGAAATGTTTGTGGAAGGGGGCAGAAAGCGCGTTACTTTCATGACGCCGTTACGTTTATCTCCGCTCTCCCTTACTAATCAGCGTATAGGTACCTGATTCGTTCACGAGCTTCCGCGTTGGGGACCGCAGTCACCAGACGCCTCTCCTCTAGCCCACCCTTCCCGAAACCCCTTCAACGAGCCCGTAACGCGTAATACGTGAAAGTCTCCTGGGCCGGCCTGACGTCACTCGCTGCAAAAACCTGATGGGGCGCACCCCACTTACTGCCCCTGCGCGCAAAACACGCAAGTATACGCGGCCTGCACGGGGTGACAGATTATTACGGCGCGCATACTGGCTCGCCAGGGCCTTTGTGCTCGGAGCATAATGCCCTGGACCTGTCTCGGGCACGCATCGACATCACCCCATTGTTCCCCGGCGCGAATCGCATTTTTCGCCCTTCCCTCCCCCTTTTATTTAGCTAGCAGCCTGTCCCGCAAAGTGCCGATGGCAATGGTGGCGTCGTAAATCCAACGTTACGACTTGGGCTCGCCGAGTAACGCCGGTGTGGTTAAATTCCTAGGTCCCCTCGACGGATTCTCCTCTACCTCGGGCACCCCGGCTCCTCGGTAATGTTCACGGAGAAATTCGCGTAGAAAACGCGTTCCATCGACGAACGCTGGCAAATGATAGGGGAGGAAGAGGCGCGAAGGTGCGAGCTGGCAGGAGGACCGAAATCATGGCCACGTAATCAAGTAAACAGGAGGAGTGATAAGGTGTCACGGAGCAGAAAGAAGCCTTTGTTGTTTTCGTGGCGTGCACCGCAGGGACGGTAGGCGACCATGGTGCCCGTAGGTGTATGGTATACTTCCGGTCACGAGGTGGTTCAACAGGTCAGACCAACGGGGGAGCCAGATGGAACCACTTCCGGCCCCGGTCTCACCACCACACCGTCAGTAGGTAGTTCCTCCTTTTCATTGCGTAGCCTCTGCCATCTCGTACTTGCCTCGGACTCCGGCGATGCTCGCTTTGCACGCTTCTCGATCGCACTTGTACTTGGGACATCGCACTCCGTCGTTGCGTACGACTCAAAAGGGAGTCGATACAAGTGCACCCTTAAAGGGTCGCGCGCTGTACGCTGCAATTAAAATCTCCCGAAAGAACCAGAGTGATCAGCCGACTCAGAACCATCAGCAGCCCCGTTCCACTGCCGCCAAGAAACAATTACAACAACCGCTCCAGTCACGCCTGCGCCTCCTCTTCCGAATTTCAAGATTTCCCCGCGCACCTGCCCACCTGCATGCCCCCTTTCTACACGCTCGCGTCGGATCCGCATAACCCTGGGACTCGGAACTCGGGACGCGAACACGCGTGGTTTGGTCGATACCACGTGAATCCGTCACGCGACTCCCTTCGTTCCTTTCTTCGTTCGCCGCCGCTCCTCCATTCATACGTGCTGCCACGCAGAAGAGACCGCTTGCACGTGCACGGCCCGCCGCCGTGAAACGCACATGCGCTCGTTACACTGGTATGCGTACTTAGGCCGTACTCAATGGACTGCCGACGCTCTTCGGGGGTTTACCACGGCGTGGTCTAGGGAGCGCTGGCTCGCGAGCGCGCGTGTGCGTGTGGCACAGGCTCGATATCAGCGGACGGGCGAAACCGTTGTTGCGCGGGGCTATGATTGGTAGTTTGCGGTCATCCTCCACGGTACCCCCGCGAGAACCCATTCATTTACGTGCTCCTAACACTTTATCGGCCCGGGTAATCCCTCGATCGTACGATCGATCGATGCAGCCACGCGCGCAAATAACCGGTGATTTCCTTAATTCCCTTCCAACCCCTCTCTATCTCTTTTTCTTTTGTTTCAATAGTGTCCATCTGCTTGTTTATTCGAGTCCCCCGAGAGCTTAATTTCTGTTTGATTGCAGCATCTGCCGCTATGGAAACGCTTGGCAAAAAGAACGAGAACGCGACGGAGGGGTTGGGGGGCCAGGGGAACGGGGTAATTCTAAATCGTTAAGGGAGCAGGTTTAATGGGATTTCACGAATCGACTATTCGGGCCATGGGTGTAGGGTGAAGTAGCCGAATATGAGGACTCTCCTGATATGATATCCCAGCTTATCTCCGCTACAGAACTCTGGAATGTCATAGCGATGCTATTTCCTTACTAACAAGCACATATTTCTGAAATAAGTTGCAGAAAGTTTTTCAAGTGGTTCGATTAACTTACGTATACCTCTGAAGTGGTAGGGTAACTTGGGGTAATATGCCACTTCTCAATAATTTTTTAAATAATCCACAGATGCCGTTACCATTTGCACTAATTCCGTTCAATTTAGTGCAACTGCTAAGACGACAATAGATTCTGGCTTTTACCATCTTTTATTTTCAGTAAATTCTGGTAAGTTATTAAAGTATCGCCTTGATCTAATTTCACACTGTAACTAGAATGCTGATTATACATTTGTGTGAACAGTTATACAAAAATCAATAGATTATGACAAAGTAGACTAACAAACGAATTTTACAACCTCTCGCACATCCGTTAACACTATGTACTTTGTGATGAGATTTTCAATCCTTGCTTTTAAGACCGTGTGGAGTAATATGCCACATGTTTGTCGGTATAATATGCCACACACTAATATTTTTATAACTCTTTCTATTTAATGCCATCGCGATGCTTTTTTGTATTAGAACCATGCCTAAGAAGTATGTACGAACTTCAAACCGTGCTGTTTGGTCAGACGAAAGTTTAAAGGAAGCCATTCGAATGGTGAAGGAGACTCGTACTACAATATAGAACAAATTTTGAGAATGCAGATATTTTTTATGACAATTCGACTGATGCAGAAAATGTGCAACCACTGTGCAATATGTGAACTATATTGTTACGATAAAAAAGGACCTAAATGTGCCTGGGTAAAAACTACTTGTTGCAAAAACTGGATCCATGAAAACTACTTTTAAAACGTGTATCGAATTTTAATAAAAGCGTTGTCAGTCAAGAGTTACGATGTTTTTAAGAAACGGGTCTCATATTCGGCTACTTTACCCTATACTTTCGGCCGGCGGTGTCCGTGAAATCTAATTATGAAATTATTCTGCATCGCGTGCCTCGCGTTTAATCGGCCCTCCCGGTGTGCTCCTTTACTCGCGGGCAAACTGCCGCGCCGTAAAAGTACAATGTGGTCGACGCTGGCCCGCCGTTAATTCGATTAATCAAGCGTTACGAGGATCGTGGTGCACGCGCGCGGTATGTCTCCGGGTTTAAGGTTGCATCGGTGACCGCTCCGCGGCCGTCTCCGGGCCAGCGCGGCGCAGGTGAACCGCAAAGAAATTGCCCGGGCCCGAGCCATCGAGCGACGCACAGTGATCGTAGATACACCGATTATGTTAATTGGCCCATCAGATGATCGGTCTCTCTTATTCGATCGTTGCCCTCCTCCGTTCCGTGCAAGCCCCGAAGCGACGACAGGGGAAAAACGGACGCGCCGCTCGGTATTACCTATCTCGGCCGGCCCACGGAAGTGCGGGCTTCGTGTCGCGTTATCCTAAATAATCCTTATCTCCCGCGCTATTAGCCCCGGGGCAACGGCTCGTATCTTCTTAATTAAAGCCGTATAGGCATGAAATAAATTCGTCGTCTTATCCTAACTCGGCGACATCCAGACGCCCGAAGAAGGGGCGCGCACCGCGACAGGTGGATCCGCGCGATTTTATCCGCTGCGTGGAGTCGGTGTTTTATGATCGCGGGGGTGGTGGCAGGGTGCTCTTCTGTTTGCACGACGCTTGAGAGTTCTCACAGAATGGGAGGCGGCCTCGAAACGGTCTGTTTACCTCGCAAGCACTCAGGCTAATCCTTTCTCCCTGTTTGCTCTCCCGTCCTGGCTCCTCGCTTCGCTTTAGCAGCGCTTACCGAAGAGTAATTTCATTGTACAGCTCTGTCTCTCCGGAGGAAAAGGAGGTTCGGACAGTTCGAGTCGTGCACTGTGCTTCAATCAGATCCGATCAGCTTAAAACGATCCCGTGGATTGTCATCCCCACGAAATTGTGTAGATTGTTTTCGAGCTCTCGCGTGCACGTGCCCGATTAACTTAATTCGACGAATTATACAATAGTACAAACGTTCGTGACGAGGAATACGCAGCCGCGTTTAGGCGGGCTGGACTCGTTTATTAGTTAGCCTGTTGGATCACGGTGATTCATGTAATGACTCGTAATCCTCCGGTAGAATCCCCTTAATGCTCGTGCGACGTTTCCAGCCGATTGGCGGAGATTTATCGAGGGTCGATTGGTACCTTAAAGAGGGGCCAGACCAGAAGCCCTTGCGGCACAGGCGAACTCGCGCCTTTGAAAGCTCGGCCAGACCAGTTTAGTCACGATGCACGAATTAAAGTCTCTTTACAGCTGCCGCTGAACCGTGGATCGATTTAAAAGAAAAAAATACTATTATTCTCATCCGAATGGCCCTCATCGTTTCGATCACCCCTTTCGACACCTTCGTTTCAACTCCATCAGACGTGTCTCCTTCTTATTCCCAATATTACCAACTTCTTCTCCGAAGTCGCAAAATTCTCGCGTCCCCATTCATGAGCAATCGTCGAGGCCATCGTCGGGCCCCGAAATAGCCGACGATAATGGCATCGAGCGGATATAAAATCGAGCGCGCGTCCTGGGCCCAGAAACTCTTCCGCATTCATTGGAGGCACAATGTCCCAGTTTACGAGCGGCAGCGGGGCCCTGGCGTAATATCCGAAAGACACCCCGGAGTACATACGTCGGGGACCCGAGAACAGCCGGAGTGGGCCTCGTCTTCGGGCCGCGGCAGGTGGTGGGGGAGCCGGCACGCGTGCCACGCGCCCGAGGAGGGCCGAGCGCGCACGAACCGCGGCCGATACAAATGATAATAATCTCTCTCTGCGCGGAGTGACCCTGCCGGGCATAGTCCCCCACCACGCCCCGGACCCAACACGATACGTATCGGGTGTTGCAGCTGCTGTTTCTCCCGTCGCGAGCGACCCAGGACCGAGGCCCTCTTTCTTTCGTTCCTTCTTCCTTCCGTTCCTTTCCTTCCTTCCCATCCTAGCCGCAGCCTCTTCCTGCTTACATACGCGGCCTGATTTCTTTCTCAGGGCCAGCTTCCTAAACAAATAACGCGCCCGCCAACCGTGGACCTTGGATCTCGGGGCCACGGTGCCTGGGAGACTTTGCCGGCTTGGAGAGGTGGATTGGTCGCGAGGTATTTAGAGTACGTAGTACCGATAGCGTTCCTGATTTCTCCATATTTTTCGTTTCTCGAGAAATCAGAAATGAGATCATATTTCTTGAGAATTCTCGAGAAATTAAAAAAAATATTGCAAAAATTATATTTTTGGAATAATGTTGATAATATTCGTCAAAAACACAAGAAAACTTTAAGTAAATGATTATTCCTGTCTAATTTATACAAAACTTGTGTAAATGAAGAAAATAGATATTAAATATAATTGGTAAGTTTATTTATTTAATAAAATATTTACTTTAAAAATTACTTTTTGGTTTTAAAATTTATTTTTAATTAGCACAATGCGTCTAATGTAGCGTCAGCGAATCTATTTCTTTTTTGTGGCAAAATCTGTTACTGTTATATTTTGACGTTTTATATAAATCTATCTTGGCTGTTAAATGAAAAATGCGTCTCTTGACCCCTTTGGAAGAAATTCTGGATCATGCAAAAATTTTATACGGGACACAATAGTCTTATCTCCTCTTTTCTATATTTCTTCTTTAATAGTCACAAGAAACTCATTAGATACTTAATTCAGTATACAATTTTTCTAAATTTTTAAATAAAAATTTAACTTCTGCACTGTGATTTTCCATTGAAATTCATGTAGGTTCTAATGTTATTAATAAAATGTATTATAAATTGTAGATGTGTTTATACGTTCGCGATTAACTAGTAATACATTCATTTACGAAAATAAATGAGGTTTATAATATTTTTCCTAGACTTAAGTTTCTCGAGAAATTATAGTATTTCTCGAGAAATGAGAAACAAGCAACTATAATTAATATTACATTCTTGAGAAGGAACACTAAGTACGGATGATATCCAAGTGCTCGAGTAGATACAGTTTATTTAAATAAAAAATTCGAGTTACGAATGAAAGTTAGAAAAATAATTCGCCATGTGTCGCAGAAAGATGAAGTTAATGTTGAAAAATGTATTCCACAAAACTTTATTCTTGAAACACAGTTGACTCGAATCTTCGAACTTGGATTAACGACTAAAGTTGAAGTGACTTTTCTTTTATCCGTTATTTAGGTAAATAATTTTTTATTCGGTTAATGCCCAACTCTATTTCACGGGTGACCAGATACAGCGGCAAGGATCCTCCGAGGATCCTCTCTCCCTTTTGCAATCATCACCGTAACGAACGCTCGAAACCGCAGCCTGCCAAAACAAAAACCTCCTCGCCGTCCCTTCGCGCGACAAAAGGCCATTTCTAGGGGATCGCCTCCCCCGCGCCGAGTTTCCCTCCGCGGCCCTCGAGTCGCCCAACGGTGGAAGGGAGAAAAAAAGCACAATGGCCACGGGCGCTCGAGTAGGGACGGGCACGTAGGAAAAGCGTCGATTTGCATCTGACTGCCGCGTTACCTGCGGCACAACGGTGGAAACGACCGTGGAAGAAGAGGTTCGTGCCGAAGAAGCGAGCGGCGGCGGCAGCATCTGTTCCTCGCTTTTCTTTCGTCGGGATGAGGCAACGTGGTGAAACGAGACGGGCACAGGGGGTGGAAGAAAGAGGCAGGGGGAGAGAGAGAGAGAGAGAGAGAGAGAGAGAGAGGAGGGAGCAGGGGAGCCTGCTGGTTCTTACTTTAAAAACGAAACGTATCTTCGCGAAGGACGACAAAGGGAGGAGAGAGAGGAGCATCGATACTCGACTTTCGAGGATCTCTTCCTTCTCTCCTTTTTCTCCCCTCTCCCGACGTTCGGCAGCTGGTTACCCCGAAGATCATTGGAAATTAATAGGCCCTCTATAGAGTGACCGCACAGAAGGGAGGCGAGTAACGGGTTGAAGAGATGCCCCGAAGATGCCCGTTCTTTCTCCATCGGTTGCGGAGAATGCAAGCGCCCTGCTCGAAAAAACTGCTCCGAAGAATTCTGCGGTACAGCTGGAGCACCCCTTTCTCCGGTATCACGAATTCTACACGGAGGCTCGGCTGGGATCGGCGTGGAAAAATTCCATCGAGTACCATCGCCGATTTCTCGAGGTATCTCGTGGACGCGGCTCGAGATCATCCACCACAGTGGAGGAGCAGAAAAATCACGATAAAGATTCTGCAGAATGCGAATAATTACAGCAATTTTACTGTGCCCTTTTTCTCTCTCTCCTCGAGGATCACTATCGAAACGCGTGACGTTTACCCAAAAATACGTTCCGTAGAATACTCAGCAATTCAGTCACATTCGACGGTCGCCACGGGGACACAGGTTTCACCTCGAGGAATCCCGCTGAATTTGGTCGCACGGTGAACAAAAAACGCGCTGCTGATTTCCATTTCACGTACTACACCGACGGTAGCTGTCGGTGAAAAATGCCCAGGATCGGTCGGGACACGTAGGATTTCGGAATCGACGGGCCACGCGTGGCTTCAACGATTATTTCAGGGAATGCGTCGGGTGGTCATTGTCGGTGTCACAATGGTTCCTTTATTTCGACGGGGGACAAGATTCTGGGAGCCTTTCAAACTTCTACTTCTATCCAAAAAAACAGAAGCTTCGCTACCATGTTTCGAATCAATATTCATCGATCTTCGATTCCACCACTGGTGGCCAGTCTAAGGGTGCGTTTATGTTGGAGCTGCGATAATAGCGAAGTAAGAGAAATATTTCTCTCTCGACGCTTTTATCGCTGGTCATCTATATAGTCATCTCGCTCTTATCGTCGCTCTGATCGTTTATCGCAGCTCGAACGTAAACGTACCCTAAGAGACAGTGCCAACTCCTCAAACAACGCAATGAAATCAAGCTCGACTGCTAAGTCTACCCTTCCAGGAGACTCAGAAGGGTGGCCACTCAACGAGTGACGCTACCCCCGCGTCCTGGATCCTCAGAATGTAATCGAACCTGTTGGAAGGGAAATTGAGAGACTGCTTTGAACGCCCGTGGTATCAGGCCCGCGCAGGTGATTCCGTGGCCGTGGAGGATCGACGTGCCTTCGCCGGCGATAAATCATGGACGTGCGACGACGCCGCTTACGCGTACGCTCGCCGCACTCCCATTAGCGCGATGAATTCGCGTCACGTACGGGCCGCGTGTGGGAAAGCGTGGAACAATACGCGCGCTTACGGCTATGACGAACCGCGTGCATTGTCATGGTAAAAACCGCGGCCACCGTGGGCCCCCTCGCCGCTTTAATCACCGGCGACCAACCGATCGGGGAGGGAGAGGACCTTTCTCCTCCCGGAGTTCCGTGATTTTTCAAATTATTCCAGTGAGTACACCTGCCTCCGCGTGCGCCTCCTCTCCTTCCTTTTCCCTTCTGCGAACGAAAACGCGCCTGCCTGAGTAAATCATCGGGCCCTGGGCCCGAGCGATCGTTCGGGTGCTCCAACTTTGGGTTAAAACACTTGCAGTTATTGCACTGTATATTTTCTTAACGGGCGGAGTCAGGTAGCGTCTTGCGTAATATTTTTTAACCTAACTTTCAATAAATTCAAATTCTATCATTAATGTTCTAGAAAAGTAATTTTAGTTTAAATTTCCCGAAACCGAGTTAAGTGAATTAGGTGTATAAACCTGTAAAAGAATTTAGATGACTGAAAAAAAGGAAAGGTAAAAGATATTACGTAAGGACGGAGGGTGAGAGGGTTGGAATATAAAATAAGGGAGAGGGTAAGAAATCGCCAAATTACCGTTACGTAATTTAAGGGTGGTCCCTAATACTTTGAGTGGTCTGCACTTGATTTCAGAGAGGATAGAAGGATTCATCTTCCTTCTGATTTTTAGATTCCAGAAAAGGGGTGGTTGATGTTTCTAAAAATTCTCGTAAGTTTTATTTCAGCTTGTAGATATGGTTTCTTTTTTCTGAATGCAAATTTCAAGAATTTCACTTTACCATTGAAGGTACGTAAATAGGCTCTCAGCTTGTTGAGTAGATACAATACTTGGAACGGTAACCGATTGGATGGTGGGTCCAAATATTCATGAAGTATGACCGCCGTCGACTTTCCCAAAGTAAGGGGCTTTCGAGGTAAACGGCCTCTCTATTACCTTCCTCACCTTCGCCACGTACATACCTACGTATCGTTCGTACCTGGAGACCTCGT
Organism: Andrena cerasifolii; assembly: GCF_050908995.1. Lineage (NCBI taxonomy): Eukaryota > Metazoa > Arthropoda > Insecta > Hymenoptera > Andrenidae > Andrena > Andrena cerasifolii. The sequence continues at coordinate 9,976,592 of NC_135123.1, forward strand.
TGCTGGGTCTTCGTATTCCGCGGCTCGACCACTAAATGCTAATTGGGCCGGGGAATAGTGGTCGCTGAATCGCGAATCGGCGCAACCGAAGCGTGCTCGCGAAACACTCCTAATTAAACACTCGCAGCTCACAACCGTCTGTTTATTAATCACCGCTGAATGGTTACTAAATTATAATCGTCGAGTTATATTAATTAATACCGGCCCCTCTTAATCACCCGCCGAGTAATTCACGGCAGACGATCACCATTAAGCCACGATGGAATCGCGAAATAACGCTCGTTGAATCGCTAATTAATAATGAATCACGGCCCCTAAAACGTCCGTAGAATCAGCAGCGTTAAATGTTTCATCAACATCCCACGCGTTTAACTCTCAGCTCTCGTGGAAAGTGAACTGCGAGGGGGTAATTGTGGGGTGGGATTGTGTCTATAAACACTGGCGAAGTAGAAGTAGAAACGCGTAGCGACGTATAAATGTAGGGTGCCGGAGGTATCGCAGACGAGCAGCGATTAGGAAATTAATTAAAGTCACGGCGGAGGAGTAACGAACGTCGGCTGTGAATGATCGCTCGGCAATATTTAAGCAATGAAGATAAATAAGGCGTGGAGGCGATCCGTCTTCTCGCTTCATTAGGGCGCATTCATCCATTTAGCGAAATTGACCAACTGACGTAGTCCAGAGACGAGTCTCGGGGATTATCTTGTCAGCTGCGCGGTGTGACCCTCGGGGTTTTCCACCCTCTGGCCGCTCGCCAGTCCGAGTTTTAATTAACTCTGCTTAATTCATTTAACTTCGCGCCGATGCGTCTGAGCAACGCGCGTGGGGCGAGGAAACAATTTACCAAGAAGCATGAACCCGGGTTGAACTTCGTTCAGGCTATCCTTTACACGAGAAACGGGTCAACATTGTTGAAGAAGTCACGATGCTACCTTTTATCTTCCCACAACGTACATCCCCCGACTCTTCCCCGAATGGTCGCAAGATGCTACAAAAGAAAGGACGAGAAGGAAGCTGAGGAACCTGGAACGAGGAAGACAGGACAGATGTTGCAAATAAAGGAGCGGAACGGGGGATCAAGAGGACGCGGAGAATAGCGTTGTTTCTGAAGTAAAGGCGGGTCCTTTTATAAATCATGGTGCTACGTTGTTAAACGGCAGGGCTAACTGGTAGTCAACCCTTTGCGGCTGGTGGACGAAGGCAAATAAGAAGAATGAAAGAAGAGACAGACTGGGAGCAGGAAAGGTCTGGGTCAGGCAGGAAAGAAATATGGAGCATCTACAATTTGGGCACTGAGCAAGAAATTCGAAGGCGGCTTAATTTTCCATTCCCAATTTCCAATCGGGTCATTCCACGCGAAGTCCGACAATTTTCGGAGTAACATTTCGGATTTTGGTGCAACTTGGATATGTTGTAGTCTTTAGGGGTATAAAAACATATCTCGAGGGATTTTTCGAAATGTAAAAAATTGGGGATGTTACAGCTCTTTGAAATATAGTGTTTACTATTTTTCCAAAAATTATAACTGTTGAACTAATAAACTGATAAAAATGACCTTTTGGGTGCTTACAGGGCAGATATAAGAGTACCTAATAAAAATTATTTCACTTAATAAAAACGAATATTTGACCATTTATTTAGTAATTGTTCTAAACAAATGCAATTTTATAGTTGAAGGCACCTTTTTAAAAATTTGAAAAAAATAGGAGGACAAAGTCGTGTTTTTCCTCTTTATGGACATTTTTTGAAAAACGTAGACGTTTTAAAATTGGCCAAATGAAAATTAATTGAATGTAACGCTGCGTGAAATCACACCGGCTCGACTGGTCGCTCGGCCCGTGCGGTACTCGCAGCGGCCAAGCGGCTATACCTGATATTCTTATACAGGATTCTCGAAAATGGTATTTGAAAAAAACTGAAGGAGGAAAACTCTTACTGTTTTTTATATTATGTTATGTTAAAACTCTCCTATTTTTTCCAAATTTTTAAAAAGGTGCCTTCAACTAAAAAATTGCATTTGTTTAGAACAATTACTAAATAAATGGTGAAATATTCGTTTTTATTAAGTGAAATAATTTTTATCAGGTACTCTTATATCTGCACTGTAAGCACCCAAAAGGTCATTTTCATCAGTTTATTAGTTCAACAGTTATAATTTTTGGAAAAATAGTAAACACTATATTTCAAAGAGCTGTAACATCCACAATTTTTGACATTTCGAAAAATCCTTCGAGATACGTTTATATACCCCTAAAGACTACAACATATCCAAGTTGCACCAAAATCCGAAATGTTACTCCGAAAAGTGTCCGACCTTCGCGTTAAATGACCCAATCATTAAAAGTAGCTGACCAAAAGCCTCGGAAAAACCGGAGGACCGTCCATGCCCACGTTCTATTTTCGCCCATTAATTAGACAATAAATATCCCGAGGGAGGAGGAGAGGAGGGGAACATGGAAGGCGGAAGAAACGGAGGGACCAGCCTCTGAAAGAGGAGCTCGAGCGGCGGGCGCGCGCGGGAAAGAAAACAAGGAAGGAAACGAGAACGCGGAGAGGAGCGAGAGGAGCGAGAGGACCACTTATTTTAGGCCTCCCTTCGCAGAAACCAGTGGAATACACTTTAGGCCTTCTACGTAACACGTGTGCCCGAGGGGGAGGACGATGAAAAACACAAGGTGGTTGTGTGTATCGGTGGCCCTCAATATAGCGGAAGCCAAGGTGGTTGCAGCCTCCCTGTACGGGCCACTTCCGCCCACTACATCCCTCCTTCTTCCGCGAGTATCTTCCCACCGCACCCTCCGTCCTCTTCCCTCTCACCCTCTCCGTCACTCCCTCTTGTCCCCCTCGCATCCTCGAAATCTCTCCCCTACACGCCAGCCTCTTTCTTTTTTTCATTCACGACACGCCACTTGCAGCCTCCCGTGATATTTACGTCTCGCGTTATTCACCGCTCCGGGACACTAGAATTATTGCAATAAACCACGCGCGCAATTTACGAGGAGAACCTGTGGATAAGAGCGTTAACGATTATCAAACCTCGAATTTGACTTAGGTACCTACTCTGCCAGGAGTTAGGTCCCCGGCGATTGCACCACCCCCGCCACCAATATTTAAGATTCGTAGATAAAATCTGCCCGCGGTAGTAAATCAAGCCGCCAATGCGAATCAGGCCCCCGTATCGGAAATTCCCTATCCACCTTCGCCCCTTGAGCCCTCCACCCCCGCGTGGGCGTGGAGTCGCACAGTGGTACGTAATGACATTTTTTGCTCATATCACCCTACAGGTCGTAATTTTTCAGAAAACTTGACGATTTTTTTTTTAAATTCTTCGCAATTAAATTCTCTATCGATCTATCCGGTCGAAATTTTGAGTTTCGTTGCTAATTTTTTTATATTTAGCGATTTATACAGCACTTTTCGAAGATCAGTATCTGTGGGGTTTTTGGCCGCCTGTTCCGAATTTAAAGTCAGATTTTCAAAATTGAAGGTGGTGAATCCAATATGTCGAATATAGTTGACTTTTCTTTACAATTTAATCTACAGTATTAAATTTGCGGTACAAATAAAAAATTCGATCTTTATAATAATTGCCTCATATTCGTAATCAGCGTCCCCGAAAATCTAGACGCACTATGTCTCTTCCGAATAAGCCGATTTTCTGAAATTTTGCTTCAACATATTAGACTCACCACCTTCAATTTCGAAAATCTGACTTAAATTCGGAACATTCGGCCAAAAAAGCCCACAGATACTGGTCTTCGAAAAGTGCTGTATAATTCGCTAAATATAAAAAAATCAGCAACGAAATTCAAAATTTCAGCCAGACAGATCGATAGAGAATTTAATTGCGAAGAATTAAAAAAAAAGTCGTCAAGTTTTCTGAAAAATTACGACCTGTAGGGTGATTCGAGCAAAAAATGTCATTACGTACCACTGTGCGTCGGCCACTCATCCGACGATGAATCTCGAGCGCGGGTTCTGCCTACCTAAACCCCTCCGTTGCGGAGATCGGAGCAGATCGGGCCGCGAGGATGCTGGCCGAAATCTGCCAGATAAGGATAGCCCCGGGGAACAATGTGGGAATGGGCTGAGTCGGGGGATCCGTCGACAACTGGCGTTTTCGCGCGCCAGAAGGCGCAGGCTCGCGGTGGGAAAGGAACGATAGGGACCACGAGGACGGGGAGGGAGCGCGGCCGATGGGCGGACAGAGACGCGAGGTCGGAGGAACGAAAACGAAAGGAGAAAGGCTGAGTATCGACGCGATGAGAGTGGCTGGCTCGGTCAATCGGCGGCTTCGGGAGCCAGATGCAGGATCCACAGACGGAACGGAAGGAAGCACTTTTTATTGTGTTTGTTACGCGCCTTTTTCGGCCGTCTCGCGCGGAGGGTGGGGGGGGGGAGGAGGACGGGGACTGGAGGCCCAAAACGGAGTAGGGGAAGGTCGTTCCTGCGGGTATACGCGGAGCGAGAGCTGAGAACGAGAGAGGCTGGCGTGGCTTCCTGTCCCGCATTCGAATTCGGGACCGCGCGGACCGCTTCATCCGTCGGTGTAAACACGGCTGTGTTTTAAAACTGGATTTCGCTGCTTTTGACACGCATGCCCGCCGTCGTTCTTCTTCCTCCTTTCGCCGGCAGAACTTTCGGCGAATCGTTCTCAATGGCCCTCTCCGGGGCCTCCGGAGTGCAAGGTTTGAGGGAGACAATATACGCGGAAGTGACCTGCGATTGAATCTTGTATCCTCGAGACAGTTCTCTCGGAAGCAACGATTTGTTCCGCTTGTAATCGCCTACCTCCGAGCACCTCCCTTATCCGTAGCTATCGATTGTCCAGCGTTTCACGGTGGGTCCATTGTCCTCGGGCCAATCCATAACTCTCCCACGATTAATAAACTCCTCGATGGCGTTCGAGCCCGCGACCCAGCTCGTGGTGTTTTTCAATCAACGGCGCCGAAAAAAAAGCATTCCAGCCACGGCGTGCAATGGTGTACGAGGGGGCTGAAGCTTCATTCACGAAATTTACACGATTACAACGGCGTGGCATCCGTGGAGGCTGGGCCCCGGCGTATTTACATTCGACGAAAAGAGACACGCGCACGAACACACGTGCAAGCGAGTATTTGCGATTCACACAGGTCGCTGGAGGGAGCGCGCACAGGGCTCGCGTCTGTCCATCGTGCGAGAGTGTGCGCGCGCGGCTACGTGGATCTCCTCTACGTGGGACAGGGCAGAATATAAAGAGGCACTACGTGCCGGATTAGTTCCTCCCGGATTTAATCTCCAGTGTTTGAGCAGGAACTCGAACAATTAATAATGAGACCTTCACCGAATGCCCGTCCTTTCAATTCAAGGGACAGGATGTCGTCGTGGTTGTCGGCTGTCCTTGTCGCCGCCGCGACGTCTCGCATCCGCGATTGGGAATCACCGTGGAAACCACCTTCCCATATATTTCTTGTCGCGCCGCTGAAGAGGCTCCACGTCCTGTCGCGGGGGAGGGACAAAAAACAATGTGATTCGCCGTCGAGGAATTCGCTTTGACCGTTTGCTGAACGGACGCTGGTATTTCACGTTCCAGTGGAAGCTTCGCCGGGGAAAAGGAGCCCGGATTACTCGAGTCAATTCGATCCAGTAGCATGTGCACTTTGTAAGGCACGAAAGGAAAGGTGCACAGTTCAATAGGAGCTGTACGAGGAGAAGCGTACAGAAAGCAGATGCTTCCGAAGGATATGACTAACCATACAAGTTGTATTCAAAGGAGAGGCTAGGACAGTTGCACTTTGTTCCAGTCACCACTGTTGTTGGGAGGAATAACTAGTTTCAAATATTATAGCATAAGCAGGCACGAGGTGGCTTCCCTCCGCGAGGTGGAGGGACGTTTATCCACCGAGGCCAGCTGAAGAGAGTGGAGACGTTCGGGGGTTGCGTGTCGATGGTTCTCGGGCAGGAAAACGGAAAAGTCGCGGGTCCAGGGGCATCTGAACGGCGGTGGTGCGAGGGGTCGTATATCCAGAAGAAGTGGGCAGGTCCCACGGGCAAAGAAGGGCCGTGGCAGAGGGCAGCAGGCAAGAAGAAGAAGCTGCAGCCGCTTTTTGGGGCCCCTTCAGCTCTCAGCTGCCGGACCTTCCCACGCTACGCGTATGCACCTACCTACCTACCTACCACCTACCCACCTTACCTACCTGACTCCCCCAGCTCTGTGTGAGTGATCGTTTATGCCCCGCGTGGCTGTGCGCCGAGCGCGGCTGTACGAAAACTCGAATCATTTTCGGCCGGCCGATCAGCGCTCGAGCAGCCTTTAGCAACTTGTCAGAGCTTCTTCTAAAGTCCAAAGCTTTAGCTCAACGATGGTGTCCAGGACACGGTGTATTTATGGGAGCTCTGAACAATAGTTTGAAACGACTACTCGTCCGAAAGCTGCGTTACCTTCAGTGACCTTGGCTGGTCTTGAACAGCCTCGGCGCATAGACGACTTTCGATAAACTCCCATGGTGAAATGTAGATGTAAGGAAGATGTGTTGTGTCGACTGAGAAACCTTCATTGTGGCCTTGAAGAATGCTCCCTGTTTCGCCTGCGGTCATGAAACAGCGATCGCGCCCACGTGGCTGCCGAAAGTTCCCTTTTATCCGCGGAAACGTGGTAATTAGCCTGTTGGTAGGCCGGCGGATCGGGACACCACCGCAGAAGAAAGTTCTGCCAGAAATGTTTCCGAGTTCGTTCGCCAATTTACGGGGAAGGCGGGCCCCCAAACAAACGGCCCCCCTCTCTGTCTCGCCCTCTACCTTTCTCTCGCTCTGTCTTTCATTGCGCGTCGAAACAAAGAGCTCTCGTTGCATCCGAGCATCACGTACGCACGCATATAAATGCACGACGCGAGAGGAGTTGACCTACTGCTCACCTGCTGCACGTACACCGGCTACCTGCCACTGGTCCAGCTCATCTGTCTCCCTCTGTAAACTGCTGGCCGCGAAACAGTGGAACCTGGAAACGAATAGGGGCCCCTCCGATACCCGCTGGAATCGAGCCGATTTTTGGCTACCCCGAAGGGCAGGTGAAGATTGGCGGGCAGGGGTGCGTGTATGGAACTCTTCGAGATAATAACACTTCTCCATGTGAAGGACGAACTCCTGCACGTCGAGGTGATGGGTATCGAGCAGGGTGATCGAAGGGTGGGACTTGGGGGTTGTTCTTTTGGAAAGTGGCGCGCTGCATCATTAGTAACTTCGTGGTTACCATTTACAGTAATTAATGTAAATTACTCCTCATAATTAAGACTCCACGCAAACTTGGCGTTCACCCCGAGAAATTAAACCACCCTAGAAACGAAATTACCTCCCCCCTCGCCGATTTACAAGGAGAGTATTTTAGGTGTCCGCCTCCGATCATTTTGATTTTTGGATATGTTATAGGGGACCGAAAAATAAGAAATACGTGTTTTTAAGGCAATTCTGTTCACGCTAGAAGTAATATCTAGTATACAAAAGGAAATTATATGCGTATTAGATATTTTTGTTTAGAATTTTGTTTCTAGATAACTTGAGAACTACGTTTCCCTGTAGGAGGACACCTTACTATAAGTAAACTTCAATAATAATTATATTTCTTAATTTGTAGGAAATACAAATTCTGATTTATCCGTATTTTCGGCTGTGAAGTATAAGAAAATAAATTTGCATGAAAATAGATGAAGATTTACAAGAATTATTAACAAAAAATAACAATTTATATGTATTATTTAAACAAATGGACTTTTTGAAAATCTGGCGAGTCAGTCATATTTCGCATTCAAAGACACAAAATTCGTCCCTTGACACTATTCCCCTATCTCTAATAGTTCTCGAGATATTCCACAAAAATGATTTTTCAACCCTAACTTTGCACGCAGTTTTCACCCCCCAGATATGAAACCAGGGAAAAATAAAAAAACACGTATTTCTTATTTTTCGGTCCTCTATAACATATCCAAAAATCAAAATGATCGGAGGCGGTCACCTAAAATACTCTCCTCGTTAGTGTTTCTCACAAAAAGACCCCTGAGCCTCGAATCTTCGCTGCACCCCGTACAAAGGGATCGCACAAAGCAGCCCCAGGACGGGAGGGTTGTTCTTTCGGGGGTTGGATGGAAAGATAAAAGCGTCTCTGCGTTAAGAACGGCAGGGAGTAGGTGGAGGAGGAAGTGCAGAAGGTAGGTCGCGGGTGCAACGGGTGCATCAGCGCCGGATCCACGGAGCAGGGTTCCGTGCTCCCACGCCCAAACGCTTCACGATAATGTAATTCCTTTTAACCCCGCTGAACCCCGAAAACCGTGGGACGTTTCTGACGTCGGTGCAGCCTGGACCCGCGATCTGCAGCCTGCACCTTTCCTTTCTCTCCTTCTCTCCAACCCCTTTTCTCTTTCCTTGCCAGCTTCTATTAGAACTTTCGCACTCTGGTGCATACAGCTGACGCTGTATAGATTCCTCGCCTTCGAGTCGACCACAGAGTGGTTGCCACGGGAACCTGCCATTTGCAGAAAAGTCTGCAATATCTACATATCCTGATAGGAACTGGATTTTCCTCGGATGGGAAACACGCGGAATACCGTAGTCATCAATTCGTCCGTGCATGTGTTTTAAGCTCGCTCCGTTGAAACGCATTCGATTCCCCTTGATCGATTCCCACGCCGCATAATGCAGCCGTATGCGCGACGACTCGATTCACCATGGCCAATCGCCTCGTCCGCGGCTGACACGGTCAAGCATTTTCGAAAAGAAGCGAAAGTGTAACGATCGCTATCGCGAAAGCGTCGCTGATTAAAAACAGTGCTACTAGGTTATCGTAATTAGATTGCGATAACTTCAACGCCGCCTGCGTGCAAATTCAGCGCATGTTTTTCGGTACCACCAGCTTTCCCGTAACGATCGCCGAACAGAGAAGCAGCTTAAGCTTGCGCGAGGCAGAGAAGGACCAACCAGCCGATAATGGGATCCACGGATCGTTCGCGGCGCGCAGCAGCGATAATTGATATCGCAGCCGTCGAACGTTGCAACGAGCTAATTATGCAAACGAGGCAAGATCGTGTGCAACTTTGTTCGCCCGGCGCGCTGCTTGGGACGTATCTCCCGATCGATCCTCCTCAATGGAGCCTCCTCGATTCCCGGGGGACACGTTCCCCCTGAATTTCGCGGGGAATATTTGCCCGCCGGAATCAGCAGACTATTAAATTCCAGCAACTTCTGCCGTTCGCGGAACGAACCGACGAACCAACGAATTGGAGCGTGAAAGGAGGGAAGCGAACCATACGACGCGTTGTGCGCGAGTAGATGCACCGTGGCGGAAAAGCAGTCCCGCAGCGCAATCGATTAATTTCGGCAACGGCGACAAATGATTTATCAATCGTCGACGCCATTCGAACTCGGTTACAGAGTAGTACAATAGGAGGAACTGCTGTGCCCAGTAAAAAGAAAGCGGAGGATGAAAGGTTCGAGGTGGTTCAGACCAGTGGCCCAAAATCTCTCCGCGAGAGGAGGCGAAAAACGGTTCCAGACGGGCGATTACTCGGTCTCTCAGCGTTTGGGCCCTGATACCGTGGCAAAAACGGTCAGCGGGACGAAAGACAACGGGGAGTTCTCATTACTCGCCGCGTAACGCTCGAGTTCCCTTAATTGGCACGGTGGAAACGAAAGTTCGGCTTCTAAGCAGCGTGGTGTAGCGTAGAAAGCACGGGCGACCGCTAAACCCGCAGCAATCGATTTCTCGACGCTCGCAGCGGAGGCATTTCGCGCTTCGCGATTAATTAGCCACGGAGAGTCTCGCTTCAGCAGCTCCGCGCTGGCTGTTTCGCCGACACGGGTATCGGTGCTTTCAATTTTCTTCACTAAGAACACCTACCTAAACCCTTTAGGGTGACTCGGGGTAATATGGCACAGTTCCTTTTGAAATGTGATATTTTACAGTATAGCTGGATACAGGGAAAACGTTTAAACTGTATGAAAGTATGATTAATTATCTTTATTGGCCAATAATTGCAGACATGTAGCGCTTATGGTTTAATAATAAAATTAAAAATACAAAAGTCTTCCAAAGTGCACACTGCCACGAGCCCTAAATTGGGAATCAATGATTTAAAATTCGTGAATTCCCAACGCGGAATATTATATCGAGCTACCCTGCTAATTACTTGATAAGTAAATCCTGCACATAGATCCCTAGATTAGCTCTCCCATTCCCCCACTGCTTGCAGTGAAAGGGGTGCAGCTCCATTTTTACCAACTTGGAGTAAATTGTAAAAAAATTATTCCGTTTTCTGTTTATAAAATTATTCCTTCGACTTAACATTAAAAAAAAGGAACACTAATTAAAAAATATACATTTTCACACAATAAGTAGTAGTTATTGAGTTGATAAGTTTTTACTTTTATTTTTGGCGAAAAAATAATTCTATTTTTATTTATTCGCAATAAATCACCCCTCTTGCTGCAAGGTCCTCAATTAACGAATAGAGTAGCTAAGTTATGTAGAATTCCTCCACCTTGAGTGAATCTACAGCTATCAGAAAGCAGAAGAATAACCCAGACCTAACCCAAACCCAACCACCATTTCGGATTTTCCTATTGACTTATAAAAATCTAAAGAAATCCACTATAATTCCCAAACTGAAACCCAAAACACCCACATTTCTTTCCCTGTTTTACGTGCATGCTGCAGATCCACTACCGCTATCAAGGGGCAATTTTCAGGGAACAACGATTGCGCTATCTCAGCCACAATATTCCTTGTTAAACATCCGCTGCCCATAAACCGACGACAACGGGGGTGCGAGCTCTCCTGTGTCTGGCGTCGATGATCGCGACAGAAAATACGGCGCCCCGATACGAGGGCGCGCAATCTCGCCGTTTTCTGCGAAACACCAAGACGGTTGCATCACCTGCGCAAACTGAACGACACGCGGCTACTGTTACGAAAGCTGGCGAGTTTCCTCGGCGCTGTTCATCTTCGTGCTTCGTTCCCCGGGCACGATAACACGTACACGCGCGCTTGTACGTAAGTACGAGCAGTGGCTCGCGCGAAAGTATAAACAACTTTCCAATGGTACGAGAGCAGCAGCTGTGAAAGCAGAAACTTTTTAACTCGCCTCTCGCTGGGCATAACGGGGGAGGTTGCGCATCGCGTGGACCATCGACCTGGCTACCCGTGAGGGGTGGATCCTTGGGATCCGAGTGTCTACTCTGCTGCCAACTACGCAAATTGCCGAGGGGAAGTTATCACAGTTCAGGTGAAGCCTCAAGTGGTCGATGTTTTGCTTCGAGTTGAAGATGATCGGGAGATCCAGGATTTTCGTACGAGAGTCGTTGAAGTTGGGAACATGAGTGACATTTAGGTACCTATTGCACTAGAATATTTAGATAATCTGGCACTCGATGCACTCTGTACTCTTTAGGGTTTATACAGAAACCGACTTTTGGAAAAACCGGTTTTCGAATTTTTAAAAAGTACCAAAAATAATTAAAACATTGAAAAATATTTCGGCGCCTCATCATTTGCACTGTGCAAATCTGGCGACGATTTAAAAAATATGAGAAAAAAGTATTTTTTTACTTTTTAGTGCATTTTTATTCTTTTGAAGTCGGTTCTAATTTTTTTTTATTTTAAAAATTCTAACTTTTGCTACAATATGCCTGTTCCCGATGCGATTTCAAGTCAAAATGTTAACATTTATAATTAAATAATTAATTAATGTTTACATATTACTTATAGTATCAAAACCCGAGTTTTTAAATCTAAAAACGAATTTTACAAATTGACGAAATAAAAACGGGTTGTTAAACCCGATTTTCAAAAACCGCCAAACCCTAGTGCTCTCGGACTCAGGTACGTACTCGGTTACTGCGAGTGCCTCTATCTCAGATTCCATATTCCAAGTTTCTTCTCAACTGGTAATTAATTACAGACTGTGTGCATTAGTTTGCGCGAACCACTCGGCAGAAAGCAGCCTATTACCGCGGAATAGAATTCCATTGACATAATCGACGCAGAAATAGAAATGCCATCGAGCCCACGTGGCATCGAATTCCCGCGAGCGCAGCAACCTGTTCCCTCCGCCAGCACGTATCACGCAACGTAATTGCACCGAGACCGGGCCAAGACCGAGGTAATTACACATCCACTAGCCACCGACGATTATCTTATCGTCGGGGAAATAAGCGACGAACGGTCAACGACGGTAATCGTTACATCTATGAACCGTCTCGACTGATTCCGCGACTGCAATTACGAGATAATTCGCGTGCACGGTAAGTAAATGGTGCGTGACACTTAACGACGCTCGCGTTAACCGTATTACTAGATCGTTTCGTAATACCGAGTCCGTGTAATGCTCAAACGCTGCATAATTACCGCAAACCAACGATCGCATTATAGTCGCCAATCGGTTAATACCTGTCCACGATGCTCCACAAATTCATTGGCCATTTGCGTCTCGATCTATCCGCAGGCATTACCCCCTGAATGTCGGAGCACCAACGTGAAGCTAAAACACGAGGCGACTGTTCCACGAAACAGGCGACAAATGCAGCTGGGTCAGCCGACAGAGTCAACGGACACCGAAGGGACGATCGATATTTCTCGATGGAGCCCTCAAAACGCCGTGTGTCTGCTCAGAAGAATACGTTCATCAGGTGTGCCGCGCGCAAAGTCGCCAGTATTCTGCGCAACAGGGGAATCTGCATACTTTCCCTCGCGCGGGGGGGACGTAATCACAATGGGCCACATACCTGTGCCCGGCTACGAAGAATGCAGGGTGGTGCCACTCCCCCTTCCCCGCGCCACCTTGCCACCTTTTCTTCTCGCGACACAACAGTCTGTCCCATTAACAGCTCCACGAGTTGCAGGAAACATTCGGAAAGGACGATGAACCGGTCGGCGGTATCCGTTAAAAACAGGGAAACGGCAAGTTTCATCCCTTCAGGAGGAAGCGGCTTCGCTGAGTATCGATTTTTGCAAAAGCAGGGGGCGAGGAACGCTGTATGGTATCTCTAGAGTCTAGGTAGAGGCGGGTAGATGATAAACAGGATTAGTAGGTTCCTTGGAAGAGGCAAGAATTGGAACTGCTCTGCTACTAAAACGGCAACCCTTGAACGTGACGACCCGACAAGTCAGTGACCAATCAGTCGAATCGTTATCACTCACCGATGCCCCTGCTCGAGTAACTGCTCATTACCCTAGCACATGTCCCGCGAGCAGCGTCCGCCGACAATTGCTCCATAGGCAGCACCCCATCCCGCAGCAAAAAGTCATCTCCAGCCAGGACGGCGTACAATTAGCCTCGTGCTCGGCAGAAGGTGGTTGCCAGAAGTTTTGGGAGATGTCGGTGCGAGAGGGACGGAGGAGGACACCGCGAGAGACCGGCAGCGTGGGACAGAGAGGTAGCGAAGGGTGGCGCAGAGACGCAGATGGTGGAAATCTCGGGGAATAAAGGCGAGAGGGGAGGGAGGGGACCAAGAGGAGGGGGGAGGCAGCACGAAGGTTTTTTCGAAGACGACGATGGGGAGACACGGAAGGTGGGTAGCACCTGGTGGTCGTCAGGGCCGGTGGTAGTGATGGTGCCTTCTGGTGGTGCGTCTGGTGGTGGTTGTGTCGATGCACGATGCAACAGATGCTCCGAGAAGAGAGGCCCTCTTTCTCTGCATGTGCCATCTTTCGGGATGTTCCCTCCTTCTGCCCTGTCTTCTGTATGTGGAGCAGACTTCTTCTTCTCTACTTCTCTACTCCTCTATTCACCCCGGAAATAATCTCCGGAGACGATCGGACGAACGTGGGGCGCGACTCGCTGGGTGGAGATCTCGGGGGACGACGACGCATGTACTTGCCAACCCTTTGCAGACGTCTCGTTCGATGGAACCTGGTTTGGAAGCCTCGATACGGAATCCTGTTTACTCGAGATTGCGGCTAGGTTCGAGTGAATTGCTTGGGTCGAGGAGTAGTCGCGAAGGGAGCGTCATCCTCTGATTAGCTCCTTGGTCCTTGCTCTTTATCGTCTCTGATCCAGGCGGAGCTTCTAATCAGGGAAACGTGTCGATGGACCCCTCGTGAGTTTCATGAAACGAGATTCGGTAAGGGCGATGGCAATCTATTTTAGGACGGTGGTTATCGATCGAAATGAAGAATTCCTATAAGATCTTGATGAAACGCCTATTGTGATTAGAAGGAACTGAGAGCAGTGAAAGCTGATGGTCGTGGAAAGCTCCCAAGCATCTTCGATATTCCCTGCGTTCACATATAAATCAATGGGGCCTGAGAATCTGTAAACAGACCTATTTGTGGACGTCCTTCCTCTTTTCCTGTCCTCGCCGGAAGGCCACGCAGGTGCTGCTAAAACCACTTCCGAGCGAGAGACCAGAGGAATAGCTTGGGAGGGACAATTTCGCCAAGCTCTCTCTGCAATCAGACTTTCCCTAAAGCCAACGTCCACATAGGCGTTGCCTTTCAGCCTCGCCCTCGCGTGGTCATCGATTTCAATTCATTTGCGGCGTAATTCCAGGACCTCCATCGGGTCGCGGGTTCCTTGGAACCGTTTCCGTGCTGGCAGAACGACGGACGGATATAGAAGCAGGAAAACGAAAGTGGAAAGGTCGTAAACTGCGCGAGAACGGCCCCGCTGGTTGGGGGAAAGGGTTGCCAGGACCTCTTCCCCCTTTCGCAGCAAGCCGTCTGGCACCGAGAACAAGTCTCCGGAGCTTAATAAAGAAGCTCCGGCAGGGTTGTTCAACCCTCCTGCTCCTGGCACGACGCGAGATTTCTCAACTTTCTTCCTCGCCCTTTTATTTCCTCTTTTTTTCCCCCAGTTCCATCGTCTGCTGCATCCTGTGCTCTGTCTACGGCAGGAGTGGTCGATACGCGAGAAAGGGGTTGAAGACGTGACGGGGCGGGAGAAACGTTCCCCTTTTGAATTATCGCCAGCGTGCGCATCATTAAGATCCTTCAAATGAATTTCTTCGTGTGCTACAATTGAGCTTCATTAATACATTAACGAAGGACAACGTATTTGTATTCCTCCGACTCGAGCGTAAATATTGACGAAGGAAGGATACTTGTAATCAGGGCTTGAATGGGCTCGAAAATATGAATATGTATACACTCGGCGGTATGCAAGGATCACTTGTATACATATGTACAAATGTGTACATAATATCTATTTGCTTACTTATTTATAATAATTTTTAAACAATTTGGTTACACAGAGTAATCTATAGTTGTAATATGTTGTGATTTCATTTACTGTAAAATTCTGTACCGCTTTGTAACTTATATAGAACTTAAAAATAAAAGTTATAGAACCTAAAAAATAAAAGTTATAGAACCTAAAAAATAAAAGTTATAGAACCTAAAAAATAAAAGTTATAGAACCTAAAAAATAAAAGTTATAGAACCTAAAAAATAAAAGTTATAGAACCTAAAAAATAAAAGTTATAGAACCTAAAAAATAAAAGTTATAGAACTTAAAAAATAAAAGTTATAGAACCTAAAAAATAAAAGTTATAGAACCTAAAAAATAAAAGTTATAGAACCTAAAAAATAAAAGTTATAGAACCTAAAAAATAAAAGTTATAGAACCTAAAAAATAAAAGTTATAGAACCTAAAAAGTAAAAGTTATAGAACCTAAAAAATAAAAGTTATAGAACCTAAAAAATAAAAGTTATAGAACCTAAAAAATAAAAGTTATAGAGCTATATAGGAACCGTAACTTCTACTTATATAGTCCGATATATAGGTTCTTTATAATGGTTATTCCGAATAAAGGTTCTTCATAACTCTTTCAAGAACCGAAATCGTTATAATAACGGTTTCAAGCCCTGCTTGCAATGCTACTGTAGTCCCGCAGACCTTCCAGTTTCTCGCAGGTTCGGGGCGTGAGAGGATTTCGACGAATTTAAGGATTTCCTCAAATCTCACCCTATCTGCGATCGTCCCTCGCGAGATTGCGTAAGACGTCGGTGAGGAAGGGTGGAGGGCGGGGAAGGGAGAAATGGCTGGAACGCCGAGAAAGGATTTGGCAAGGGTTTCGAGAGAGACTCCCAGAGGATCGAGGAGGGCGTAAAGACGACAGATTGCTGGCTCCGATCGAGACAGTCGAAGGGTTTGCCAGCCGGTCGACTCGTTTCTTTCGGTGCCTTTCGTTTACCCCGCTCCACGACTGACTCCTTCTGCCGAGGATCTTACCCTGCAGGACCTTCTGGGCCGACAGAAGGCCTTCACCTCCTCCCACTTCTCTGCCTCGTCCCTCTTTCGCGCGTTTCTTGCGCGTCCACCCTTGCCTCCTTTCAATAAATCCTCCCGGCGGCTCTCGAGGAACTTACACAATCGTTTCAAGTGATACAATTTCAATATAGAATATAGAATGTCCTCTAAATGTGTTTCAGATGAAAATACTTTTTCTCATACACCAGCGCTTCAGTTTTCCTGGAGCTGCGCAAAGAGCAAACCTCTTTGAGTCGAGAAGCCTCCCCCGTTTCGCCTGTTCAAGTAAAGTTGCCGGTAAAAATTTTCGTCGACGGTGCCGTAAATAATATTTGTCCATTCCATTTTCGTGCCAGGTTCCAGAATCCATCTCGACATCGCCCGAGGACGTTAGAATGGAGGGGTAGAGAGAAGGGTTGCTTGAATGGCTCGCCACGTGAGATCTAACAACTCTAGCATGTAACGCGCGATGGAGCACCGAGATCGACGAGAATTTCGTCCTTCTGCACGGCTCGCAGATAAGAAAGTAGAAGCTCCGAGGAACGAGGCGAACTGGTGGCCATGGTCGGGGAGGTAGAGGGCGAGGAACAGCTGCAAGACACCCCAAAAGTACGGAGAATCTTTTGAATCACGGCCTGGCCTCGTACCTCTTGTCTTCCCCTGATCTTCTTCTTCGTCATCGCCACTGACAGCCATCGCAACGGTCGTTTCTAACTGTCCCGGCGCGGGGAAAGGGAAAGGAACGCTGTTTCGAATCGATTCGCGTCTAGGAGACACTTGGGCACGGCTGGGTAGCCTCCGCCAGGAGCTTAGCCCGAGCAACCAACCCCTTGGAGGGATGAATATCACTCGGTCTGTATCAGAAAGATACTCAATAATTCACTTTCCTCATTATTTACGAGCTCAGCCGAGTTCCCTATAATTTGGAGGATTTAAGGGGTTGCTACTAATAAGTTCCCTTCTATAATACAACCACCTGTGTCACTGCAATTTATCCCTACCCATATAAAAATACTATCTCTAATATTCACTGTCAAAAAATCCCCTAACTTTGCTTTACCCCCAATACCACCGCTTTCTCCACCCTTCCACCAATTTCTCAACCCTCGAGACTTTATCCCTCCCAATTCTTCGATACCTCCACTGCTATAGTATCACAGATTTCCCTAATTTCCTCTTTCCCCTCTACTCCAAGGCCCACGGATTCCTACCGGCTTGTTTTGCCCCCGAGTCACCCGAGTCATCGACACCTGCCCCATACCTGGACGCTCGCCGCTCCCTTGACCCAGTCCTTTCTCTATCAGAACGACCGTTGCGATTCCGCAGGGTCGTTTGCGTAAGGAAGACGCTCCATAGGGGAGGATCGCCCGAGGGTAAGCGAGGATCGGCCCGCCTGAATAGATTCCGCGCGACTGTTTGGGGTGTTTAGACGGCGGAGGAGAATGGGGCCCACAAAGAGGACGGCATTCGTCAACGGACCAATCGTCGGGACCCGGCCGTTTCACGTAATTAATCGCCTGCCAGGATCATCGACTTCGAAACAGCGAATCGTCCGCGCGGGTAAACGAGCACGATCCACACAACGAGCATTTATGCCGTGTTATTACGACGCCCTGTTTATTACCAAATAATTCCAGCCTTTCACTTTAGCGAGGAAAGTTAATTATGCGGTCGCGAAGTCTCGTCGGGTCCCTCCGCTCCAGGGGTACTGTTGATCTTCATCTAACAACTTCAACGTCAACGATTTCACTCGTCCACTTTTACAGACTTCTGTACCGTGTATAATTAAATACCGAGCTACTCCCCTCGGTTTGGTAACAGTGTCCGTGCACCTCCTGCTCCCGCTGAAGGGTCAACGCCGCGTGACAGAGGCGAATTGTAATTAGCGACACGTCCTACCCACGCGTTGAAGTCCCCAGATTGACAATCGAGTCAGGCTGCTCTGGACACTTTGCACTCCGCTCTGTACTAAATCTGAGGGCTCAGTCCTTCCGCGCGGATAGCAATGAGACTTCTACTTCGATCTTCACCTGCGGCGCTCCCTTTTACCGTTAGTTCCCGATACAACCAGGCAAAGAAGCGTGGTGGAAAGCGGACGGGCGGTATAACGGAGTCGTAAACGGTGCAATTCGATATGTCTGCTGGCTCCTCGGCTCCTTACTTTTATTAAACTGCGACATTAACGTCGCCGCGCCGTCGACAAAGTATAAATAACCGTACGGGAGTCGTGCGGACGAGGCGCAGCGAGCTTGAAGAAAGTTACGCGCCTTCGGTCGTCGGTGGAGGAAGAGACAGTCTGCAAAGGACAGGC
Organism: Andrena cerasifolii; assembly: GCF_050908995.1. Classification (NCBI taxonomy): domain Eukaryota; kingdom Metazoa; phylum Arthropoda; class Insecta; order Hymenoptera; family Andrenidae; genus Andrena; species Andrena cerasifolii. The sequence goes on from NC_135123.1 coordinate 9,995,114, forward strand.
TTATGGAAGGAAATAACGCGAAACGAGGGTCCCGAGTGGGACTGGAGCAGCGCGGCTGACAACATTGCTTATTACCCCTAATGTACCGAAGCGTTACCTTATAATCGTTAAACGCCCGTGGTAATCAATCAGTCCCCGAAAGAGCCGACAATTACCTACCGGCGCGCGGAGTCATCTGCTCCTTGGCGACGCTTGCAACATTGTGAATTTAAATAATAATCGACGGCGAAACGCGAAAAGCACGCGTTATTAGCGGATAATTCCTGCGGCCACGGTTGAATGGGGCGAGAGAGAGACGAGCAGCTTCTTGCCGCAGACGCGGAGCGCGCTCAGCTTCGCTCGCAATTTCCCAGCGCGCGGCACGGGGCAGCTGCGGATTCGACACCAACTCTCTGACAAATAATTGCGAGCCATGGCGAATCGCAAATGCAGGCTTTTCACGGGCGCAATAACGCGTGACCAACTCTTTCGCTGGGAACGCTGAGAGAGCTCCGCGGAGACGGTTTGATTCGAAGTCCAAGATTCGGTTGGGTTGCTTGATATAAGGACTGATTAAATTGCAGCGGGCCTGCTTATTTTATTAACCGGCTTCAAAAAGAAAGAGGTTCTAAGTTCGAGGTGTTTGTACGTATGTGTGTTACACATATTTGTTTCACTTGAATCTCTGGATTTATCGTCGAGGTTCTCGCTTGTAACCCGGCAATGCTACTTCCCTCGAGACCACTAAGATTTTATTAATATTAATTAATTTTACTAATTCTGAGATAAAGTTTGAACGCTGTGGTATATATGTTTATCTTTGAACATTAACATTTAAAGAAGCATCATGTTTAAACAGTAGTACCATTTTCAACGATGCGTCTAAGATATTTTACTTCGAAGTCAAATTGTGGGTGATTTTGAGCCAGTGGAATAACCGAGGGTTAAAGGGTCTCCCTACCTTGACGGACGAAAAATGATGCGAACTTTGGGAATTTTTTAAAACAAAACCATTAAACATATTTACTTCCAGCTTTGTGGCGCGATTTCTCAATCTTTAGAGAATATGGAAAAAAAATTGTATGCAAAAATAATGGTTATATCCGGAGTTATAGTGCTGCAAATAGAGCGCCTTACAAAAATCACATGCGCATGGTTAGCATAAAATCAGCCGTTGTAGTTGTCTGAAATAGAAAATTTAAAATTTGGTGCAATCTGTATGAGCGTGGCTATCGTCTGAACTGGATTAAATGTGAAATACTGAGAAGTAAAAAGAAAATGGCAGCGTCTAAAACAGACATCGATGTCTAATTTTGCAAAAACCGAGTTAGTTTTATTAACAACGAAAATGGGATATCTACTGAAGATATATGCCAAGTTTAAAGTAAATTGGGTGATTGATTTTTGAGATATCATGTTAACCAATTCGAAAAACATCGTTTTGAGAAAATTGCGTTTAAAGTCTTAGGTACCGTTTTTTAAATTAATTTTTTTTAAACGTTGCCTAAATATGTACAAATATAAGCATAAAGTTTTAAATTAATATAATTTGAGACTTTCTCTTAAAAAAATCCCAAATATCGCGCTCCCTTTCAGGCCGTCGAAGTATAGGGAGACCCCTTAAGAGGAAACTGGATACCATTGTCATTGGAAAGATGAGAGACTTCAATCACTTCTCAAATCGGTCGATTTTAATAAGACATTAAGAGCGAAAGCTTGCATCCCAATGGCATTAAGTATCTCGGACCTAATTAATCAGCCCTGGGAAAATTCTCGGTGGAATTTTTTGCCCATCGGCAACTCGAACGTTAATGATTTGTTCGCTGGCCAATGCCAAGCGTTCGCCCGCTCCGCCGCCTAATTATGCAATAGTTTTCACTTGGATAGGGCGCGTTATATATCGCTGACGGGAAACTCTGTACGAAATGCAGCCGCACGCGTGCTCACCTGCGGCCAAGACACGTCAAACTCGCAATTAAGGGGAAATTGAAGGAGTATTACGTTGTAATTACCATCGAGCGAATGTCAACCTGCAACATTGTGTCACAGACGCACGAAAGTAGCTCTCTCGGCTCACGATTATCGAATATTTGCGTAAAAGTAACCGCGTCTCGCGTGACATGCGACTGGAAACACGTTCCCCATAATGGAGCTTGACGTGTGATGGCACTTGCGCGCGAAATTACTTGCACTCGTGTCATTAACTTGAATTCAGCTTGGGCGCCATTCAGTTTTGGAGGCACCTCGGAGGACGACGAAAGTATCTGGGAAACTAGTGTGTTATGTGTTATCATATTACTTAGAAGGCTGTTCGTTAATTATTAAGTCAGAGAACAAGTGTACAGAAAGGAGACCAAAGAATGGTAATTGCTCTGCCGCTGGAAGAACCAAGTGGCAACTTTCGGTTCGTTTGAATTCGATTTTAATTCTGATGTATTTTAGGCGAAGCTGCTTCGGAATTGGTGGAAGCTCTGCGGAAATCGCTGCCAAGAATTCCACGCTAGTGTAAAGGGGGCCAGGTGCAAGAGTCTTCGAATGCACCCCGAATGCAGGGTGTTCGAATTTTGCAAAATGCAAGCAGAACCTCTAAGGAGACCCCGAAGCCTGTTTGCAGTTCCCGTAGGTCAGTTTTCAAGGTTCCCCCCGGGAGCAAAGGAGACAAAAGGGAGGCTGGAATCAATCTTGGGATCGATTTATCGTTAATCGGTTTAAGACCACGAGGAAGCGTGGCTCGCTCGGATTTTCCCCACTCGCTGAATCAATGTCCTTTTTTTTTTTTGTGAACGAACTTTCTGCCCGGCCTCCGTTCAGTTTTTTTCACAGACCAGGGAAGCCGATAGAGCACCAGGATCACTTCCGTGCCGAGGGTGAACAGCTGCAGGAGGCATCGGCGACGAGGGTTTCCTCCGAGGCTGAGAAGGAAACGGCGGAAAAAAGTGCCGTATAGCTGCAGGCACTGGGGGGGAAAATCGTGGTGGAAAAAAAGGTGTGCTGAAAAACGGCATGTAAAATCGGAAATCGGGGCACGCTTCTTGCCTGCCACCCTCCACGCAACCGGATTGAGAAAAAAGAAGCGTGGCAATGGGAAGAAGAACGAGTCATTATTGGCAAATGAGGGAAGAAAATGAGGAATTACGAGAGACTATTAAAATACAATCTAGAGAAAACGTGGTGCCTCCGGATCAATTTTAAAGAGAGCAAGTGATAACACGACCCCTCTTCAGAACCTACTTAAGTAAGGGGAAACCCGAGAATGTCGATTTTTGCATATTTTGGTGGGGGCAACTGGGAGTACAGAACTGTCGAATCACAAAGGATTATAAAGTTCAGAAAACCCGGTAAGATAACGTTAAAGATTTGGTATACTGATTAAAAATAGAAAATGCCCACTGTGCACTGGAAGAAAATATAGAATATCCCCTCCCCTTGCCTAAGCGAAAGCTTCTGGCGTCAAGGTAAAACAAGAAATTATTTAAGAAGAAAATTATATTTATTGAACCCTGTTTCTTTACTGATGGACTAAAGTGTTAAATCTTAATTTTCTCGATAACGCTGTGTTGTAACGTTCTCAGTTTTCCCCTTATCCTTTATTTCAAGCATGACTACCACTGGATTCTAATTTGGCTATGCCCCACAAACATTAATAGTAAATATATTATATGGTGCACGTGTAGCTATTTTTGAAATTCAATTCTCTCTTCGTCCCTAATAGTGACCTATGTCGGACCGGATCATTGACTCGTACATAATGCGTGGATTAATATATTTTTCTAAAATCTGGCCGTTCTTAAGTTCGGTAACAAGAAGCTACTTTCTCACGGCTTTGTAGCTGACGCACGTGAAAACATTTATTAATTACTTAATTGTATGTTATGGTATACATTAGCGAAACCATCAAGATGCTTTAAATATTCACGAATCGAATTCGATACTTTTAACGCCCGTTTCGAACCGAAAGAAAAATCATATTTAAATATAAAGGATAAAGTGTCAATAATTGTGACTGGGTTGCTAATTGGGTATATTTACCATATCTGAAAAACAAGTGGTTCACGGGCCCCAGGTTCGTCGTCCTTTCCCCTCAACTTGGAGCCGCGGGTTACAGTTGTAAACAACCACCGCTCGTGCGCAGTCGCCGATAATGAAAAACCCGAGCGGGCCGTGGAGCAAGGCCCAAGTAAAGAGAGCCCGACGAGCCAGCCGTGGAAAGTGCGCACGTACGGGCAGTATATCCAGTGGCATGGGCATAAACGTCGATGATAAATTAATCCGTCGTCTCACGTAGAGGCTTTTAATTAGGTTCGTTGGTACGCTCCGTCGCGGCCCGCTTTCTCATAGGGGCCTGGCGGGCGCAGAGCGCGGGGCCCAACGTGGGCCCAACTCCGATCGGGTGGTTTCATTCAAAATGTACCAGTCGAGAGCAAGAAAGCACGTATGATGGGTCAGCGACAGTGCTCGCTGGGCACGTGGCACCTGCCGGCACCGTTATTGGCCTCGTTAATGCCGCTGGCTCCCTTCTAACGAATCGGGAACATTTTCCGAAGATGGCAGAACGTCCACTCCGCACCTCCCGTGAAACCGTCTCGTGCTTCCTCCGCCACAAGGACTACGCCTTCCCCCAGGTGTGCCGATTGCACTGTCCAACACGATTTTTGGTCCGCAATATCCGCTGGGTGATTCTTGTAGAGTTTTTCGCCCTAAACCCGAATCCGCAAGCGGAATTGCTCTGTCACCCTCAGTTTTTGAAAAACATGAGAGCTTTCGTTAAAACACACGATTTTGGGCAAAAATGAGGTGTTACGTGTAAACTAAGAACGCTAGAAAGTTCAACTTAGCCTCAAAAGATAGAGGAGAGTTTCCTGAATATATCACCGTATATAGTTATTAAATTTGAATGTTCCGAATGGT